>NC_134760.1:0-5000000 GCF_050436995.1 Anticarsia gemmatalis
GCGCAGCATGTCCCGGCCGCCGGCGGCGGAAGATGTGTAGGCCGCCGCCACCTCCTCTCCGGCCACTGAGCCCAAGAGCAGCGGTCCGCCCACTCCAGCTGCCCAGCAGCCAAGGCCACTGACCCAAGAGCGGAGCGTCCCACGCTCCGACTCCAGCTGCCCCGTGACCCTAGCCACCGAACCCAAGAGCGGCAGTCCGCCCGCTACTACTCCAGCTGCCCAGCGGCCCCACCACCAGCCGCCATGGGTTAAGAGCCGGGTCCGACCGCCCGACCCCCGGCTCCCCACGGCAGCCCCCCTGTTGCCGCATCACGCGGTGCGGCCCCGCCCAGTCGCGGAGGATAGGGTTTAGCGACCTCCCTTCCCCCGCGACTAGCCTCTCCTAAACCGGCCAGGCTTACGTCGCCTAGGCCCAGCCGGCCGGCCGCTTTGGTCCCCCGGGTTGGTGCGGTACCACCCAGACAGGGAAGCGGCCTCTCCACTGGGTCCCTCTTGGTTCACCGCAACCGAATCCTCGGACTCAAGGTTGCGGCTACTAAGCCCCCCCACCACAGCAAGGTGGAGACCCGTCGGGGGGGAACCTAACCTAACCTAACCTAACCTAACCTAACCTAACCTAACCTAACCTAACCTAACCTAACCTAACCTAACCTAACCTAACCTAACCTAACCTAACCTAACCTAACCTAACCTAACCTAACCTAACCTAACCTAACCTAACCTAACCTAACCTAACCTAACCTAACCTAACCTAACCTAACCTAACCTAACCTAACCTAACCTAACCTAACCTAACCTAACCTAACCTAACCTAACCTAACCTAACCTAACCTAACCTAACCTAACCTAACCTAACCTAACCTAACCTAACCTAACCTAACCTAACCTAACCTAACCTAACCTAACCTAACCTAACCTAACCTAACCTAACCTAACCTAACCTAACCTAACCTAACCTAACCTAACCTAACCTAACCTAACCTAACCTAACCTAACCTAACCTAACCTAACCTAACCTAACCTAACCTAACCTAACCTAACCTAACCTAACCTAACCTAACCTAACCTAACCTAACCTAACCTAACCTAACCTAACCTAACCTAACCTAACCTAACCTAACCTAACCTAACCTAACCTAACCTAACCTAACCTAACCTAACCTAACCTAACCTAACCTAACCTAACCTAACCTAACCTAACCTAACCTAACCTAACCTAACCTAACCTAACCTAACCTAACCTAACCTAACCTAACCTAACCTAACCTAACCTAACCTAACCTAACCTAACCTAACCTAACCTAACCTAACCTAACCTAACCTAACCTAACCTAACCTAACCTAACCTAACCTAACCTAACCTAACCTAACCTAACCTAACCTAACCTAACCTAACCTAACCTAACCTAACCTAACCTAACCTAACCTAACCTAACCTAACCTAACCTAACCTAACCTAACCTAACCTAACCTAACCTAACCTAACCTAACCTAACCTAACCTAACCTAACCTAACCTAACCTAACCTAACCTAACCTAACCTAACCTAACCTAACCTAACCTAACCTAACCTAACCTAACCTAACCTAACCTAACCTAACCTAACCTAACCTAACCTAACCTAACCTAACCTAACCTAACCTAACCTAACCTAACCTAACCTAACCTAACCTAACCTAACCTAACCTAACCTAACCTAACCTAACCTAACCTAACCTAACCTAACCTAACCTAACCTAACCTAACCTAACCTAACCTAACCTAACCTAACCTAACCTAACCTAACCTAACCTAACCTAACCTAACCTAACCTAACCTAACCTAACCTAACCTAACCTAACCTAACCTAACCTAACCTAACCTAACCTAACCTAACCTAACCTAACCTAACCTAACCTAACCTAACCTAACCTAACCTAACCTAACCTAACCTAACCTAACCTAACCTAACCTAACCTAACCTAACCTAACCTAACCTAACCTAACCTAACCTAACCTAACCTAACCTAACCTAACCTAACCTAACCTAACCTAACCTAACCTAACCTAACCTAACCTAACCTAACCTAACCTAACCTAACCTAACCTAACCTAACCTAACCTAACCTAACCTAACCTAACCTAACCTAACCTAACCTAACCTAACCTAACCTAACCTAACCTAACCTAACCTAACCTAACCTAACCTAACCTAACCTAACCTAACCTAACCTAACCTAACCTAACCTAACCTAACCTAACCTAACCTAACCTAACCTAACCTAACCTAACCTAACCTAACCTAACCTAACCTAACCTAACCTAACCTAACCTAACCTAACCTAACCTAACCTAACCTAACCTAACCTAACCTAACCTAACCTAACCTAACCTAACCTAACCTAACCTAACCTAACCTAACCTAACCTAACCTAACCTAACCTAACCTAACCTAACCTAACCTAACCTAACCTAACCTAACCTAACCTAACCTAACCTAACCTAACCTAACCTAACCTAACCTAACCTAACCTAACCTAACCTAACCTAACCTAACCTAACCTAACCTAACCTAACCTAACCTAACCTAACCTAACCTAACCTAACCTAACCTAACCTAACCTAACCTAACCTAACCTAACCTAACCTAACCTAACCTAACCTAACCTAACCTAACCTAACCTAACCTAACCTAACCTAACCTAACCTAACCTAACCTAACCTAACCTAACCTAACCTAACCTAACCTAACCTAACCTAACCTAACCTAACCTAACCTAACCTAACCTAACCTAACCTAACCTAACCTAACCTAACCTAACCTAACCTAACCTAACCTAACCTAACCTAACCTAACCTAACCTAACCTAACCTAACCTAACCTAACCTAACCTAACCTAACCTAACCTAACCTAACCTAACCTAACCTAACCTAACCTAACCTAACCTAACCTAACCTAACCTAACCTAACCTAACCTAACCTAACCTAACCTAACCTAACCTAACCTAACCTAACCTAACCTAACCTAACCTAACCTAACCTAACCTAACCTAACCTAACCTAACCTAACCTAACCTAACCTAACCTAACCTAACCTAACCTAACCTAACCTAACCTAACCTAACCTAACCTAACCTAACCTAACCTAACCTAACCTAACCTAACCTAACCTAACCTAACCTAACCTAACCTAACCTAACCTAACCTAACCTAACCTAACCTAACCTAACCTAACCTAACCTAACCTAACCTAACCTAACCTAACCTAACCTAACCTAACCTAACCTAACCTAACCTAACCTAACCTAACCTAACCTAACCTAACCTAACCTAACCTAACCTAACCTAACCTAACCTAACCTAACCTAACCTAACCTAACCTAACCTAACCTAACCTAACCTAACCTAACCTAACCTAACCTAACCTAACCTAACCTAACCTAACCTAACCTAACCTAACCTAACCTAACCTAACCTAACCTAACCTAACCTAACCTAACCTAACCTAACCTAACCTAACCTAACCTAACCTAACCTAACCTAACCTAACCTAACCTAACCTAACCTAACCTAACCTAACCTAACCTAACCTAACCTAACCTAACCTAACCTAACCTAACCTAACCTAACCTAACCTAACCTAACCTAACCTAACCTAACCTAACCTAACCTAACCTAACCTAACCTAACCTAACCTAACCTAACCTAACCTAACCTAACCTAACCTAACCTAACCTAACCTAACCTAACCTAACCTAACCTAACCTAACCTAACCTAACCTAACCTAACCTAACCTAACCTAACCTAACCTAACCTAACCTAACCTAACCTAACCTAACCTAACCTAACCTAACCTAACCTAACCTAACCTAACCTAACCTAACCTAACCTAACCTAACCTAACCTAACCTAACCTAACCTAACCTAACCTAACCTAACCTAACCTAACCTAACCTAACCTAACCTAACCTAACCTAACCTAACCTAACCTAACCTAACCTAACCTAACCTAACCTAACCTAACCTAACCTAACCTAACCTAACCTAACCTAACCTAACCTAACCTAACCTAACCTAACCTAACCTAACCTAACCTAACCTAACCTAACCTAACCTAACCTAACCTAACCTAACCTAACCTAACCTAACCTAACCTAACCTAACCTAACCTAACCTAACCTAACCTAACCTAACCTAACCTAACCTAACCTAACCTAACCTAACCTAACCTAACCTAACCTAACCTAACCTAACCTAACCTAACCTAACCTAACCTAACCTAACCTAACCTAACCTAACCTAACCTAACCTAACCTAACCTAACCTAACCTAACCTAACCTAACCTAACCTAACCTAACCTAACCTAACCTAACCTAACCTAACCTAACCTAACCTAACCTAACCTAACCTAACCTAACCTAACCTAACCTAACCTAACCTAACCTAACCTAACCTAACCTAACCTAACCTAACCTAACCTAACCTAACCTAACCTAACCTAACCTAACCTAACCTAACCTAACCTAACCTAACCTAACCTAACCTAACCTAACCTAACCTAACCTAACCTAACCTAACCTAACCTAACCTAACCTAACCTAACCTAACCTAACCTAACCTAACCTAACCTAACCTAACCTAACCTAACCTAACCTAACCTAACCTAACCTAACCTAACCTAACCTAACCTAACCTAACCTAACCTAACCTAACCTAACCTAACCTAACCTAACCTAACCTAACCTAACCTAACCTAACCTAACCTAACCTAACCTAACCTAACCTAACCTAACCTAACCTAACCTAACCTAACCTAACCTAACCTAACCTAACCTAACCTAACCTAACCTAACCTAACCTAACCTAACCTAACCTAACCTAACCTAACCTAACCTAACCTAACCTAACCTAACCTAACCTAACCTAACCTAACCTAACCTAACCTAACCTAACCTAACCTAACCTAACCTAACCTAACCTAACCTAACCTAACCTAACCTAACCTAACCTAACCTAACCTAACCTAACCTAACCTAACCTAACCTAACCTAACCTAACCTAACCTAACCTAACCTAACCTAACCTAACCTAACCTAACCTAACCTAACCTAACCTAACCTAACCTAACCTAACCTAACCTAACCTAACCTAACCTAACCTAACCTAACCTAACCTAACCTAACCTAACCTAACCTAACCTAACCTAACCTAACCTAACCTAACCTAACCTAACCTAACCTAACCTAACCTAACCTAACCTAACCTAACCTAACCTAACCTAACCTAACCTAACCTAACCTAACCTAACCTAACCTAACCTAACCTAACCTAACCTAACCTAACCTAACCTAACCTAACCTAACCTAACCTAACCTAACCTAACCTAACCTAACCTAACCTAACCTAACCTAACCTAACCTAACCTAACCTAACCTAACCTAACCTAACCTAACCTAACCTAACCTAACCTAACCTAACCTAACCTAACCTAACCTAACCTAACCTAACCTAACCTAACCTAACCTAACCTAACCTAACCTAACCTAACCTAACCTAACCTAACCTAACCTAACCTAACCTAACCTAACCTAACCTAACCTAACCTAACCTAACCTAACCTAACCTAACCTAACCTAACCTAACCTAACCTAACCTAACCTAACCTAACCTAACCTAACCTAACCTAACCTAACCTAACCTAACCTAACCTAACCTAACCTAACCTAACCTAACCTAACCTAACCTAACCTAACCTAACCTAACCTAACCTAACCTAACCTAACCTAACCTAACCTAACCTAACCTAACCTAACCTAACCTAACCTAACCTAACCTAACCTAACCTAACCTAACCTAACCTAACCTAACCTAACCTAACCTAACCTAACCTAACCTAACCTAACCTAACCTAACCTAACCTAACCTAACCTAACCTAACCTAACCTAACCTAACCTAACCTAACCTAACCTAACCTAACCTAACCTAACCTTTTTTTTTTTTTTTTTTGTTCACTCGGTTAATGCATGAAATTGCATCCCCAGCGCCCGGGGGAGCGCTGGGGTATGTGGGGCTCTCCGAACCAGAAGGGCTAGGCCTACCCACTAAACCACCGAGGTGTTGCCTCCTCCTCGCCGCATAGTGCCGAGGCCACGGGAACGCTTTAAGCACACATCCGCGACCCCGGCGCGGCCGTCCACACGTGGACTCCTCCACAGTGTGGGACGACACCCCAACACACGGGTACCGTCCCCCCACTATGCCCCCTTGTGCAATGGCCAGCAAACTCCCCCGAGTTCGCCAGCCAGGGGGCCTTCGGAAGCCGGGACAGGCCACGCGCAGATGCGCAGCATGTCCCGGCCGCCGGCGGCGGAAGATGTGTAGGCCGCCGCCACCTCCTCTCCGGCCGCCAAGCCCAAGAGCAGCGGTCCGCCCACTCCAGCTGCCCAGCAGCCTAGGCCACTGACCCAAGAGCGGAGTGTCCCACGCTCCGACTCCAGCTGCCCCGTGACCCTAGCCACCGAACCCAAGAGCGGCAGTCCGCCCGCTACTACTCCAGCTGCCCAGCGGCCCCACCACCAGCCGCCATGGGTTAAGAGCCGGGTCCGACCGCCCGACCCCCGGCTCCCCACGGCAGCCCCACCGTTGCCGCATCTCGCGGTGCGGCCCCGCCCAGTCGCGGAGATAGGGTACATCCCTTCCTCCGCGACCAGCCTCTCCGAAACCGGCCAGACTGCTCTTCTCAGCCCAGCCGGCCGGCCGCTTTTGGTCCCCCGGGGTAGGACGGTACCGCCCAGACAGGGAAGCGGCCTCTCCACTGGATCTCTCTTAGCTTCACCGCAAACGAGTGTCCCACACCACTCGGTTGCGGCTACTGAGCCCCCCCACCACTGCAAGGTGGAGATCCCTCGGGGGGGAACCTAACCTAACCTAACCTAACCTAACCTAACCTAACCTAACCTAACCTAACCTAACCTAACCTAACCTAACCTAACCTAACCTAACCTAACCTAACCTAACCTAACCTAACCTAACCTAACCTAACCTAACCTAACCTAACCTAACCTAACCTAACCTAACCTAACCTAACCTAACCTAACCTAACCTAACCTAACCTAACCTAACCTAACCTAACCTAACCTAACCTAACCTAACCTAACCTAACCTAACCTAACCTAACCTAACCTAACCTAACCTAACCTAACCTAACCTAACCTAACCTAACCTAACCTAACCTAACCTAACCTAACCTAACCTAACCTAACCTAACCTAACCTAACCTAACCTAACCTAACCTAACCTAACCTAACCTAACCTAACCTAACCTAACCTAACCTAACCTAACCTAACCTAACCTAACCTAACCTAACCTAACCTAACCTAACCTAACCTAACCTAACCTAACCTAACCTAACCTAACCTAACCTAACCTAACCTAACCTAACCTAACCTAACCTAACCTAACCTAACCTAACCTAACCTAACCTAACCTAACCTAACCTAACCTAACCTAACCTAACCTAACCTAACCTAACCTAACCTAACCTAACCTAACCTAACCTAACCTAACCTAACCTAACCTAACCTAACCTAACCTAACCTAACCTAACCTAACCTAACCTAACCTAACCTAACCTAACCTAACCTAACCTAACCTAACCTAACCTAACCTAACCTAACCTAACCTAACCTAACCTAACCTAACCTAACCTAACCTAACCTAACCTAACCTAACCTAACCTAACCTAACCTAACCTAACCTAACCTAACCTAACCTAACCTAACCTAACCTAACCTAACCTAACCTAACCTAACCTAACCTAACCTAACCTAACCTAACCTAACCTAACCTAACCTAACCTAACCTAACCTAACCTAACCTAACCTAACCTAACCTAACCTAACCTAACCTAACCTAACCTAACCTAACCTAACCTAACCTAACCTAACCTAACCTAACCTAACCTAACCTAACCTAACCTAACCTAACCTAACCTAACCTAACCTAACCTAACCTAACCTAACCTAACCTAACCTAACCTAACCTAACCTAACCTAACCTAACCTAACCTAACCTAACCTAACCTAACCTAACCTAACCTAACCTAACCTAACCTAACCTAACCTAACCTAACCTAACCTAACCTAACCTAACCTAACCTAACCTAACCTAACCGAAGCATCCTTTATACAGGTCGCTTGTCACACTTACTTGCCGTCAGAATCACACTTCTTTTCGTATGAATAAATAATTCGTGAACTATTCTATCATTTATTCACACGTCTTTTTTTTTTTTTTTTTTTTTTTTTTTGCTAGATGTTATATGATTTCAGGGAGTCATAATATCATTTCAGGGAGATTTTATAAGATTTCAAGAAGTCATTATACCGTTTCAGGGAGATATTATAAGATTCCAGGCAGTCATAATAATAGCATGTTAGGGCGATATTGTAAGATTTCAGGGAGATATAATGAGATTTTTTTTTTTTTTTTTTTTTTTTTTTTTTTTTTTTTTGGGAGATGTTATAAGATTACAGGGAGTCATTGTGTCATTACAGGGAGTCATTATACCATTTCAGGAAGATGTTATGAGATTTCAGGAAACCGTATGTTATTCCAGGGAGACATAAGGGAGATGTTACAAGTAATCAGGAAGTCATTGTGTTATTTCAGGGAGTTTTAATTTCATTTCGGGGGAATGTTTTATGATTTCAGGGAAATGAAAAAAGATTTAAGGGAGATGAAATAACATTACCGGGAGATGAAATACGATTTCAGGGAGGTGTTATAAAATTTCAGGGAGTTGTTATAATATTTCAGGAAGACATGTCATTTTGGGGATAATGATATATATTTATGATACAAGATTTCAGGGAATCATAATCTCATTTCAGGGAGATGTTATAATTTTTCAGGGAGTCATAATATCATTTCAGGGAGATGTTATAATTTTTCTGGGAGTCATAATATCATTTCAGGGAGATGTTATAAGATTTCAAGATGTCATTATACCGTTTCAGGGAGATATTATAAGATTCCAGGGAGTCATAATTATAGCATGTTAGGGCGATATTACAAGATTTCAGGGGGATATAATGAGATTTCAGGGAGGTATTACGAGATTTCAGGGAGATATTATGTAATTTCAAGTCATAATATCATTTTTTTTTAATTTTTTTTTTTTTTAATTTTTTTGTGTTTGTTTTTTTTATGTGTTTTTAAAAAAAAAATTATCATAATTTTTTTTATAATGTTTTTTTTTTTGGGAGATGTTATAAGATTTCAGGGAGTCATTGTGTTATTACAGGGAGTCATTATACCATTTCAGGAGGATGTTATGAGATTTCAGGAAACCGTATGTTATTCCAGGGAGACATAAGGGAGATGTTACAAGTAATCAGGAAGTCATTGTGTTATTTCAGGGAGTTTTAATTTCATTTCGGGGGAATGTTTTATGATTTCAGGGAAATGAAAAAAGATTTAAGGGAGATGAAATAACATTACCGGGAGATGAAATACGATTTCAGGGAGGTGTTATAAAATTTCAGAAAGTTAGAATATTATTTCAGGTAGATGAAATGAGATTTCAGGGAGATAAAATCAGATTTCAGGGAGATGAAATGAGATTTCAGGGAGATGTTATGTAATTTCTTCATTTCATATAATTCGTTTCGTTTATTTCGTTTTTCATTCACTCATTTAATTTCATTAATTCATTCATTTCGTTAATTTCGTTCATTCACTTTGTTCATTCATTTCGTTCGTTCATTTCGTTCGCTCATTTCATTTGTTCATATCGTTCGTTCATTTTGCTCGTTCATTTCGTTCGTTCATTTCGTTCGCTCATTTCGTTTGTTAATTTCGTTCGTTCATTCATTTCGTTCATTCACTTTGTTCATTCGTTTCGTTCGTTCGTTTCGTTCGTTCATTTCTTTCGTTCTTTTCGTTCGTTCATTTCGTTTGTTAATTTCGTTCGTTCATTTCGTTCATTCATTTCGTTCATTCATTTCATTAATTTAGACCATTCATTCCATTTATTCAGTCATTGTTTTATATGGATACGATTGCGGATGCGAATAGGGATTCGTAATTGTGTCGATTATTTCAGTTATTTGATTCCCTTATTTTATTTCATTAATTGCTATCTTTTTTATCGTGGGTGGGTCCGCGACTCCTCTCTGGATGGTCACAGAAAGCAAGCCAGGCTCGCTTCAAGGTGTCCTGCGGACCTTATTATTTTTAAAAGTGAAGCTGTACCTACGGATCCAGTAGGCCTGTCGCCTACGTGTCTTTAAACGTCATTCAGTTGGTCGCGATTATTGCAAGTGTTAGTCACGTTACGTAATTAGAAATAGCCACATGTTTGTTCCTGTGGCTTCACGAGTCATGGATGCAAGAGCAAAATTAAGGAGTGTTGTCCAAGTTGACGGCGGCGTAAAGTTGAGTGCGATGAGGTTGGTGGTGGCGGTGGTGTGTGCGGCGAGCTGTACGGGCAGCGCGCGCGCCGACCAGTACCACCCGCCGGAGACCATGGTCCGCTCCGGGCCGCCCAACAGTCGCGAGACCAGCGCCGATTACTGGTTCGAGGAAGCGCAGAAGGGCATCGCAGCACGGCTCAGTCAGCCGCAGAGTGCTGACGTGGCGCGGAATGTGATTCTGTTCTTGGGCGATGGGATGTCTCTTTCAACGATCGTCGCCAGTCGGATCCACTACGGCCAAAAACAAGGTGCCACAGGAGAAGAAGCCAGCCTTTCTTTTGAATCTTTCCCTACGACGGGTTTGTCCAAGGTACCATGTTATTACATGACCATCACCTAATGATAAATAGGGAGACTGGACACTAGCTACATAAAGGTCTATGCCCAATATACAGTAGCATACAAAAAAAAAATATACCACACGTATTTGTCAGAGGCAAATATTTTACCGGTGACAGACTGGTGAGCATGGCCGTTTTATACTCGTTCTAGAAGCGTTGCACTGCCAGTCAGTTCGTTAGTCACGAGCGTATTGAAAAAAATCCTAACGTGTCATATACGGTCATCAAACAGATTACATACGTGCGCAATATACTGGCTACATACGGGTTGTAAACGAGCCCGACACGTTCTTAGCACGGTCAGGGTAAGTTACGAGATGCTAAAGTATCGATATCGTTACTTAGCCACGAGCTCGTATAACCCGATTCTGAACAATCGGAACCATCGAGTATCGAGAGTTTTGGTTATGCGATTGGCAACGCAACAACCGATACGTTGGAAATAAAAGTAAATAAAAAATTATATGTGTATTTTCAGACGTACTGCACAAACGCTCAAGTGCCTGACTCTGCATGCACGGCCACGGCATATTTGTGTGGTGTGAAAACAAATCAGGGTTTCATCGGAGTGAGAGCGTCAATAAAGCGGGGAGATTGTAAGAGTGCGCAGGAGTCGGCCAACCAGCTGAGCTCCATCGCGGAGTGGATGATCGAGGACGGCCGCGACGTGGGTGAGTGCCGCCACTGCACACACACTGCTGCACTGAGCCGGTCTGAGCTATGGTTGCGCCGCAGGTGTGGTGACGTCGGCGCGGGTGACGCACGCGTCGCCGGCGGGAGTGTACGCCAAAGTGCCGGAGCGGCGCTGGGAGGACGACGCCCACGTCGTCAGATCCGGCGTGGACCCGAGCACGTGCCCCGACATCGCTTATCAACTCGTACATATGCACCCTGGAAATAAGATTAAGGTCTGTATGCGGCTCTAACGTCATATCCATGCTGCGTCGTCGTCGTGTCAGCTAAGTGAATATAGTTTTCAACAAAACAAATCAAATTCATATCTTGCTCAAATTGCTAACTAAAACAAATATATATTTTATTTATAATATTTGGAAAGACATACAGTTTGTAGTGGTTCTGTTGCCACGCTTCATCTAGCACTATACTGAATACATATATTTCCGTGCAGGTTATTTTAGGTGGTGGCAGAAGCAAGTTCTTGCCCAGTACTGTTGTAGAGGAAGACGGAACTCGAGGACTTCGAACAGACAATCGGAATTTAATCAAGGATTGGGAAGATAGTAAAGTCAACAGTACTTACAAGGTTATCCGGAACCGCGACGAACTAATGCAGGTTAATCAAGATCCGCCGGAATATTTGTTGGGTTTGTTCAACGGCAGCCATTTGAGATATAACTTGGATGCAGATAAAAATGTCGATCCGACCCTCGCAGAGCTCACGGAGACCGCTATCAAAGCGCTGAGCCGCAACAAGCGCGGGTACTTCTTGTTCGTGGAGGGCGGGCGCATCGACCACGGCCACCACGTCAACATGGCGCGCCTGGCGCTCGACGAGACGCTGCAGCTCAGCGAGGCCGTGGCGCGCGCCCGGCGGCTGGTGTCGGAGCGCGACACGCTCGTCGTGGTCACGGCGGACCATTCGCACGTCATGACCTTCAACGGGTACCCGCCGCGCGGCCACGACATCCTCGGCAGCACGGGCGCGGCCAACGACAGCCAAGGCGTGCCCTACATGACGCTGTCGTACGCCACGGGCCCGGGCTGGCGTCGCCACGTGGCGGGGAAGAGACCGAACGTTCTGCTCGACAAGAACTATGGTGAGTATGTTCTCTGTTCCACCAGAGAGGATCAGTCGCAGGGTCGAAGCCGACGCTCCGGCAGCCTGTCATTTTGAACTTAATCAAACGATGAGAGAGACGATACCCGTCGTCCAGTCAATAGTACTAGTGAAGTGATACCGGTAGAGCGGTTTATAATGTATATGTATGTATATGATGTCCCGGTTCGTTGGCAGGTTCGCTGCGGTGGCGGTCGCACACGGACATACCGACGCGCGCCGAGACGCACAGCGGCGAGGACGCGGTGGTGTTCGCGAGCGGGCCGCGCCACGAGATGTTCGCCGGCGTGTACGAGCAGAGCCAGCTGCCGCACCGCATGGCGTACGCGGCGTGCGTGGGGCGCGGCGCGCGCGCCTGCCCCGCGGGGCTGTCGGCGCCGGCGGGGGTCCGCGCCGCCGCGCGCCGCCTCGCCGCCGCCGCCGCCGCTCTCGCATCGTCGGCTGTAGCGGCAGTCGCGCTACCTATGCTACGTCATACCTTATTATTATCTAAGTTGTCATTTTAGTGCAGATCGTTTTTGTATTTATTTATATATATACAGAAAATACAACGTGTTATAAACTTTTAAGCTTCATACCGATAGTAACATTATAACATAACATGCTGCGGGTAACATTAAGAGTTTAACAAATAAAAGTTGTCTATGACGTCATCGGTGATTTTTATTATACGTTACGTGACAAAACTGCGTAATTCAGCCGTGAACATTTACGCAAAATATTATAAAGACAAATTTGTTGAAACCGGTAAAAAAAAAATGTCATAGCAAAAGGAAAGAGCTATTCGATATTTTTTTCTGACTTATATATACCCTACCTATACTTACATTCATAAATAAACTACGGCTCGCTTCATCCAAATACAAATTCATGCATCCAAATAATAACAATATATTATTATTTATAGTAGATAGTATAGCTACATCTGAAACTATTCAGAGGCCCTTAAATTATTCGTCCTCCGGTAAAGCAGAGTCTATACTGAGCAGCGTGACTGAGTGGAATGTGTCGTTTAATTGTAGGAACATCGACTACACTGAGAGAGAGAGATCAAAACATTCAAATGGAACTAAGTGTCCAGCAAGTCAGCCGACTCGTGATTTATGTGTGTGAAGTCACTTGAGAGTGTTCAATAGCAGCAACTTTCTATTGACATGTTTCCAAAGTTAATGAAACACAGAAAATCCCTGAACATTTTTGAACTATACATTTTGAATCAATTATAAGATACCCTACAGTAAGCAGTATGGCTTTTCAAAGGGTAGGTCAACTAGTGATGCGGTGGTTGTACGGACAATTGTCTGCTCATACACTTCACAGGAAAGTGTGAAATGATAACACTCTCAGAATTGATTTAACAGATATACTGTATTACTGTCCAAAAATACTTGTGTCGAGCTCATTATACATGTCATATCTTTGACCCTCGGGATAGGTCGGAGGATGCTATTGTGGTATTCTGTGACGTCTTTAAAGCTTTTGAGTATGTCGACCACGCTACTCACTTGAATAATGATTGTTATAGAATTTGGGTCGTTGCACTACATTACTAAGTAGGCCGACGAAGCCCCCGTGACAAAGTGCGATCTACGTCACGAGTTGATGGCGATGCGGTGATCGATCCATTCAACCATTATCTATCGTGATTAAAATAAATCATAGGTTTGAATATGAATGAGTGTAAGATAAGATTAAGCTAAAATGATAAAAGCGAGTAGAGCAAGGTTCACGGGCCAGAGTCGCGCATGATGAGGATAACGCTGACGTTGTTGGTGACCGCCGCGGCGCTCGCGGCTCGCGGCGCGCTCGGCGCGCGGGTCGACCACTACCACCCGGACGAGCCGCGGGCGGCGGCGGCGACGGGCGCGCGCGCCGAGACCGACGCCAGCTTCTGGAACAAGCAGGCGCAGGACGCCATCACGGCGCGCCTGCTGCGCGTCGAGCCCAAGGGCAAAGCGCGCAATGTCATCATGTTCCTGGGCGACGGCATGTCCGTGCCCACGCTGGCCGCCGCGCGCGCCCTGCGCGGACAGCGCCGCGGCAGCTCCGGCGAGGAGGCCGAGCTGTACTTCGAGACCTTCCCCACGGCGGGCTTGGCCAAGGTGAGTTTCGATCTCCGCGACATCATAGAGGAGTTACAACCGTGCCCCTGACTCGACAAGCACAACGCTGGTGTGTAAATGTATGACGCAGCATCCCGCCAAGGCGAGCATTCGACTTCGAATATGAAACGCACGATGTCGATTTAGACTACCTGTTGTTCTTTAGTGTTCTGGAGCGTCGTAGTAGTGAATATATTTAGTTAGCAGTGTTATAAAAGTTTATGATGGTGAAAACGCGAGTCCTTCAGTATGAAAAAGTCGTGTGGTGTTATTGCCGTGTCACATCAACTTGCTATGCGACGGCGAGTCGCGACTCCGCGGGTGATGTTGTGAGTTGCGTGTTCATCATTCGAGCAATATTCAACGTACTGCGTGTTAACTGTTAACACGTTTAATACTGCTAATGAGGTTTCGAAATATTAATGATCTGAAAAAAAAAGGTGTCACCTTGATGGAAGAATCCTCATCTATAACTATCTGAGAACTAATAGTATTAGTAGATATGTTTAAAAAAATATCTATGAAATAATTCGGTACCTTGTTTTTTTCTCTTATAAATATATTTTTTCTTCTGTATTCAAACAGCTGGAATTTAAAATAATAATGTTATTGATTCCTTTGCTACAGAACTTCTTATTTAAATTTGTGTGTCTGGAGACGCTGCGAAAACAAAAAAAAAAACAATGAATGCCTGTGACGTTGTACCACAGCGGCATCGTCGACTACTTAGACAACTGCGCCACAAACACTATCAATTATATCTCTAAGTTAATTGTTGAGAAGAATGGCAAGTCTGCTAACTAACGCAGACACCGGTTATTTACATTGAAGCAGTGTGTCCTGTATGTTTGTGCAGCTTGTGTCGTGTGTAGCGTGTAGTGTGTAGTGAGCAGTGTGTGCGATATGAAGTGATGTTGTATGTTTCAGACGTACTGCGTGAACGCGCAGGTGGCGGACTCGGCGTGCACGGCCACGTCGTACCTGTGCGGCGTCAAGACCAACCAGGGCCTGCTGGGCGTGACGGCGGCCGTGCGCCGCGGCGACTGCGAGGCCGCGCGCGACTCCGCCAACCAGGTGGAGTCCATCGCCGAGTGGGCGCTCGCCGACGGCAGAGACGCCGGTCAGTATCCACGCCTCCGCTGGCACTCGCGCCGCCGCGCCGGCTCGCTCGTGGCGCGTCACTGTAACTAACGAGGTTGTGGCTCGCAGGTATCGTGACGACGACGCGCATCACTCACGCATCGCCCGCGGGCGCGTTCGCCAAGAGCGGCAACCGCAACTGGGAGACGGACGCGGACGTGCGCGACGCCGGCCACGACCCCGCCACCTGCCCCGACATCACGCACCAGCTCGTGCACATGCACCCCGGGAACAAGTTCAAGGTGCGTACCCTGCCCACTGCCTTACACACCACGTGCTAGCGTTCATGTCATTGTTTACCAAACAATTGACATGACTTGCCAGTACGGTACCTGCCGTGACGGTAAAAATCATATCTGATTAATTTATTGTTATCGTCATATTGTTAATAATCTATTTTGATTGGTATAGGTTATTCTAGGTGGCGGTAGGCGCACCTTCCTTCCGACCACAGTGACCGATGAAGAAGGCGGAAGAGGTCGACGCACCGACGGTCGCAACCTGATCGAGGAATGGCAGCAGGATAAGGAGAGCCGTAACGTTACTTACAAATACATTTGGAATCGCAGAGAGCTCATGGAGCTCAACGACAATCCGCCCGAGTATTTACTCGGCTTGTTCGAGAGCACTCATTTGCAATACCACATGGAAGGAGACGTCGAGACGGAACCGACGCTCGCCGAGCTCACCGAGACCGCCATTAAAATGCTGAGCCGCAACGAGAAAGGCTTTTTCTTATTCGTGGAGGGCGGGCGAATCGATCACGCGCACCACGACAACATGGTGGAGCTGTCGCTCGACGAGACCATCGAGATGGACGCCGCCGTGGCGCGCGCCGCCGCCCTGCTGGACGAGCAGGACACGCTCATCGTGGTGACGGCTGACCACGCGCACGTCATGTCCTACAACGGCTACTCCAACCGCGGCCACGACATCCTCGGCCCCAACAGGGAGGTGGACCTCTCCGGCGTGCCCTACATGACGCTCTCCTACACCAACGGACCGGGCTTCCGACCTCACATGGAGGGGGTCAGACCCGACGTCACCAAGGAAGAGTCTTACCGTAAGTAGCGGTCTTAGATCGCACTCGAGTATCATGTAGATATTGTTATATCGTAAATGTAACGTGTGACGCTTTCGGCAGGCACCCCGCGCTGGAAGACGCACGTGGACGCGCCGCTGGAGTCGGAGACGCACGGCGGCGACGACGTGGCGGTGTTCGCGCGCGGGCCGCACCACTCGCTGTTCACGGGGCTGTACGAGCAGCACCAGGTGGCGCACCTCATAGGCTACGCGGCGTGCATCGGGCCCGGCCTGCACGCCTGCTCCGCCGCGCACTCGTCCGCCGCGCCCGCCTCGCTCGCGCTCGCGCTCGCCGCCGCCCTCTTTGTCTCATTTCTATCTCGACGATCTTAATACCTATTAATTTATATTCATAATATATTATAGTTAGTTGATAAGTAAATAAATAAATTATTATTTTATGTACGAGTACGTATCATTCTGCGCTAGTCGTTTGATGTTTCTCTTAGTACAGGCGTGCGAGATAATTTCTTCCTGAAAATTATTTCCTACCCAATTAACCAGTCTTAAACATTTCCGTTTATGTTCCGCTTTAGGTCAAAATATAAAAATTATAAAGAATAATCTGTGACAAGTTAAAGCAATCACATATTGATGATTCATTCAGAATGTATGAAAAAGCAAGTTGTAGTGCTAAACTGTCAACGTTGCTCAAACGTAAGTGTCAGGCGCACTCACATAGAATGTCAGTCATTGTCAGTGCGCCTGACACTATATCATTTGAGTATTTTTACAACTTAGCAATGGTCTAATCTACAAGTCCTTCGACTCGCAGTGAACAGATGCCAGTGAGTGCTCCCAAAGGTAGCCGACCGGGACCTGTAGTGTGTGAGACTCGTGCAAGCCGTTAGTACAACTATGGATTCATACTTAATCACATAATATGAGCTGGCCACTAATCGGACAGAACATAACAACACAAATGAGCGTTTAAATTATCTCCTTATTTGTAGGAGCCCAGCGAGCGAACTGGGCGACGAAGGTTTCTCATTTGTTAGATGTCTAAAACCTTACAAATGTTAGCAGATTTACGGGAGAATTCAATAAGACTTAGCGATGAGCCATACCAACACTAAATCCAATGACAAGATTAACGCCTTATGTTAGGGTGAGGAATATTTATAAAATTTCAGTTAAAAGTTCTGAGTTTAAAACTAGTTAATTGTAAAACACACGCCATTATACATATATATTTAGGCGCCCGTAGGCAGTTGCTCTCACCGGTCGGTAAACGATCTGTGGGTTATGAAGAAGTAAGGCGATAATGAAAGTTATCTAAAATTTGAATGAATAGCCTAAGAGCCTTGCGATCGATGAATAATGTTTAGTAGTTCGTTCAATTTAAAAATTAACAATCACAAAAAAAAAATCTAAATGGGTATTAATATTAACGTGGTGGTTTTTTATTCCGCAGGAAACTGGAGAGAAGTGAGAGTGGTGGAGCGCGCCGGAGCTGCTCCAGCGATGACCCCGCGTGACTCGCGCCACCGTGCGCCACAGTGCGCCACAGTGCGCCACAGTGCGCCACAGTGCGCCACAGTGCGCCACAGTGCACAGCAGTTGTACATGACACTGACACCAGTGTCACTGTTCTGTCACATTACGATCATCAACATCCCAGTTAAGTACTACTTATTATTACAACTTTTAGCTTCAATATAACTTAGTAATTAAACTTATAAATGAATATTGAACATTGTGTGTGTCGAATGAATAAGAGAGCGTTACTTGTATGAGTCCACACTCCACAACCTGCTATGTACTATGCATACTGTACATATGTATCGTGAGCGCACGTGTAACCGCGCCGCGGTTGTTGACGCGCGACGTCATGTACCTTCTTTCAGTGTTAGATAGTCCATTTATCGAGGAAGGCTATAGGCTATATGTATATCATCACGCTACGACCAATAGGAGCAGAGTACCAGAAAAAAATGTTACAAAAACGGGGAACATTTTGAACCATTCTCTCTTATGTGACGCAAGCGAAGTTGCGCGGGTCAGCTAGTTATTATATATAGTGCCTACATTGAACTAAAATCATCATCAAATCAAAGCAAAAAAACATATGTAGGGGGTTGCTCGAGAGAACGCGGTAGGCGCCGATACATTTGTTAACAATAACTAATTAATTTCATTAGGACATATCGGAAATTACTTATACTAACTGAAATGGAGCTCTGATATCGTTAAACTGGTAACTGAGTCTGTAGTAGTAGTGTAGTCTGACCACTGACTTGTACATACACTTATGTAAATCCTAATTGTAAGGTTTCATGTGAACTAGTTAAGCTCATAATGCGGATAGTGTCATTTACTAATTGTTGTTTGCTTTATCAAAAATGGTAGGTATCAGTACTAATAACGAAGGGTTTGAAAAAATAACTAAGGCATAAATTGTAAAATTATTTATAAGGAAAAGTGACAGATCTGAAAACTTAATATCTACAAAGAGCGAGTACAGCAACAAGCAGTGCCAGCAGCAGCGAGAGCGGCGCGAGCGCGGGCGCGCCGGAGCACGCGTGGCGGCCGGGGCCCAGGCACGCCGCGTAGCCCATCAGGTGCGGCAGGTGGCTCTGCTCGAACAGCCCCGTGAACATGTGGTGGTGCGGCCCGCGCGCGAACACCGCCACGTCGTCGCCGCCGTGCGTCTCCGACTCCAGGGGCACGTCTACGTGCGTCTCCCAGCGCGGAGCGCCTGCAAACAACATCGCATTTTTACAAAACTCGTTTGGCTACACTTGTGCTACACGATCTTGAAATAATAATCAATACTTACGATAAGACGCTTCGGCGGTGACGTCGGGTCTGATTCCGTCCACGTGAGGACGGAAGCCCGGTCCGTTGGCGTAGGTTAGCGTCATGTAGGGCACGTCGTCGAGATCTATGTCTCTGTTGGGGCCGAGGATGTCGTGGCCGCGGTCGGAATAGCCGTTGAAGGTCATGACGTGCGCGTGGTCGGCCGTCACCACGATGAGCGAGTCTTCTTCGTCCAGCAGGGCGGCGGCGCGCGCCACGGCCGCGTCCATCTCGATGGTCTCGTCGAGAGCCAGCTCGATCCAGTTGTCGTGGTGTGCGTGGTCGATGCGTCCACCTTCCACGAAAAGAAAGAAGCCCTTTTCGTTCCTGCTCAGTGATCGTATCGCCACTTCGGTTAGTTCCGCGAGCGTCGGCTCGGTCGTGAGGTTCGCTTCCATGTGATACTGAAGGTGGTCATTTTCGAACAATCCCAAAAGGTAATCGGGAGGCGAAGATGCCACTTCCATCAATTGTTCTCGGTTCCAAACGTATCTGTGGTCGAGGTTCTGCTTCGCTTTCTCGTTTTGCCATTCTTCTATTAAATTACGTCCATCAGTTCTGTAGCCGGGTTCTCCCTCTTCGTCGATTGTTTCGATAGGTATGAATTCTCGTCTTCCTCCTCCCAATATGACCTGTTGAAAAAATACAATCATATTCGGTTATTCTGAAGACAGATATTTTTAGACGACGGTGGTCGAATGTGGCGCACTTTGAGCTGGTTTCCAGGTTTGTCGTGCACGAGCTGGTGCGCGATGTCACGGCACTGCAGCGGGTCCTGGCCATCGTCCCTCACTTCGGCGTCGCTCTCCCAGTGCCTGTTAGCTATCTTGGCGAACACGCCGCCCGGTGAAGCGTGCGTCACACGCGTCGTGGTCACTAATCCTGTGCACAGAAACCATTTTATCTAGCAACCAGCCAGTATAATCTTTGCACGTCTATACTGTATAGTGAATAGTAGAGGATAAACGAACCCGCGTCACGGCCGTCCGCGAGCGCCCACTCGGCGATGGACTGCACATGGTTCGTGGTGTTCTGAGAGGCGTTACAGTCGTACCGCGGCACGGCTGCGGTCACTCCGAGAGTCCCTTGATTGGCTTTGACACCGCACAAGTAAGCGGTCGCCGAGCAAGCGGAGTCGGCGACTTGAGCGTTGACGCAGTACGTCTGGGAACAACACGCGTTTTAATCTCACCGGGCGAGATACATCAATAGGAAAAAAATGTTTCAAAACGGTACCTTAACTAAGCCGACAGTCGGAAAGGTCTCGAAATGGAGCTGCGTCTCCTCGCCGGGGTTCCCGCGGCGCTGGCCCAGCAGCGTGCGCGCGGCGGCCAGCGTGGGCACAGACATGCCGTCGCCCAGGAACATGACGACGTTGCGCGCCTTGCCGGCGGGCGCGGGGCGCGCAAGTCGGGCGCCGATGGCGGCCTGCGCCTCGTCCCTCCAAAAGTCGGCGTCCTGCTCGCTGCTGCGCGCCGCGGCCGACGAGGGCGGCGAGGGCGAGGAGCGCGGGGCGGGGTGGTAGTGGTCGGCGCTCGCGGCCGCGGCCAGCGCCCCCAGCGAGGCCAGCGTCACCAGCGTCCACTGTACCGGGAACATCGTGTCAGCATCGATTAAGGTCTCAACGTCTACGACACCGCCTTATATCGTTTCGCAAATATCTATGTACCTTCATTACGATAACCTGGTCTTAGAGATAACGAAGATAAAATGTATATTTCCTTAAGCAAATGTATTCATTTATTGTTGGTCATCCTGTGTTCGATTTTTTCCAATGTTGTCATAAATATACTAACTACTACCGGCGAATTTCTTTGAAGACAAGTCTCATTAAAATAATATTATGTAATATATTATATCATATCTGTCCGAGACGTCGGGATAGCGGCCGAGTGAACAAGTAAAAAACAAAATCTCCTTTAAAGCATGTTTTACAGAAGAAGATAATATGTCGTGGCGACCTATTGTAGCCTGGAGACGAGAAATATGTATCTGAGATGTATCCAAGCTATATCATTCGAAAATATTTCCACTTAGATACAGAAACAAAACTTTACTTTGGAAAAGAACTAATATTATGTTTTCTTTGAAAATATGGATATTTTAATAAACCCGCAATAACTCCATTATTTTCCGTCCTACTTGTGTTCTTGTTACTGCAAAAAATAGAGTTTGATTCAGTGCGTTAGCACTATTTTGTTGCATATAATAATCAAAACTACTGTCCTGTGTAGTTTATTGTCAACATTCGCCACACAGTGAACACACTGAGCACTGAGCACTGAGCACGTCACTGTCTCCTCGAGCACTCTGTCTTGTATCAGTGGTGACAGTGGACCACTGATACAAGTGAAGTCACTATAATCACAGCAAATTATAGCGCATGTGACAGACGTATGTAATACAGTATTATTTATATATTGCGAGCATGTATATTTAGCAGGTGAACAACAACATATTATCGCGCGCTTATCGCCAAACATTGAATAACCGTATTACAGATCAAGTGGGTTGTTGATCGGATTTAGATATTGCCATTCTCGTGTCATTATTTAATTTGTTTATTTATTACATTCAGATCACACGCAGGAGGCCCACCGCGACCACCGCTAGGCGCTCACTCCTCCACAGTTCATTTTAACCGGGGCTTTTTGAATGCTTATCTTACAATACCATTCATTTAATTTTTAAATTTGTTTATCTTAATTGAAATAAAATCGTGTAGTTGCAGCGACATACTCGTATTTGTCATTCAAGCATGAATATGACATTCTACGGTGAGCCGAATTGAGAAGTACCGAGCAGATCCCCCAGGTCTCATGCGCCCTTCTGTCCAGAGTCCAAGTGTCACAGAGTATAAATACAACACATCGATGTCACACTTGGTCTCTTTTATATTAATATTCATCTGTTGTGCGAGCGGGTGCCTTATAGAAGTTGACTCATATGTGACATGCTGTGACGCTTGCTAGGTGATTAAGGAGTGAATAAAGCTCTACTCATTTATCGGAGGATTAAATTAGTTCAATATATTATTATCTCGGTGACATATTGTTATTGTTTTTGCACTTGCACCTGTTGTTAAGTTTTGGGAACGGTCAATACCAGCGAGTGACAATATTAAATATCGGTAGTAGTATAAGCATCAGCGTTCAAGAAAATTGCTAAATTCAGGTTTTCTAAATATTACACAAGTAGATTTTGCTTTATAGGTACCTAGGTATTGACACTTTACTGAAAGTCGTTTGTAATGAAAGAACGAAATAATGTAACAAATGTGTATTAAAATGTTTAGTAAATAACAAACTGAGCGTGTTCACATCGCAGCGCTCGGTCTAAAGTGTAGTAGGGCAGCGGCGTTAGTTGTGCGCGTCACAGGCGTGCGGGCCGTCGCCGAAGCAGCCCACGTAGGCCATGAGGTGCGGGATCTGGCTCTGCTCGTACACGCCGGAGAACAGCGAGTGGTGCGGCCCGCGCGCGAACACCGCCACGTCCTCGCCGCCGTGCGTCTCCTGGTACAGCGGCACCATCGCCTCGTACAAGAAACTAGTGTCACCTGCGATAAACAGTGCATTTTTAATAACGACCACTACAATTCCGGCCTCGCCTTTTACAGCCGAATAAATAAAAAATCAAGCAATCACGATGTATTGTCCCGTCACTGCGGGCATGTTTGTAGCCCTTTGCGGCTCAACTAATATTGATTTAGGTACGGAAGAAACGAATGCTTACGGTAATCTTGTTGCGAGACGTCAGTGCGCACGCCGGCATCGGCGTGCTGCCTGAAGCCGGGCCCGTTGGCGTACGAGAGAGTCATGTAGGGCACGTCGCTCATGTCGGCGCCGTCCAGCGAGGGCCCGAGGATGTCGCTGCCGCGCGGCGAGTAGCCGTTGAGCGTCATGACGTGCGCGTGGTCGGACGTGACCACGAGCAGCGAGTCGTCCTCGGACAGCAGCTCGGCGGCGCGCGCCACGGCCTCGCTCAGCTGGATGGTCTCGTCGAGCGCGAGGCGCGCCAGGTTGTCGTGGTGCGCGTGGTCGATGCGCCCGCCCTCCACGAACAGGAAGAAGCCTTTCTCGTTCCTGCTCAAAGAGCGAATCGCCACCTCGGTGAGCTCCGCCAGGGTCGGTTCGGTGGTGGGGTCGGCTTCCATGTGATATTGCATGTGGCCGCCCTCGAACAAGCCGAGTAAGTACTCCGGAAGCTCCTCCGACGCTTCCATCAGTTGCTCTCTGTTCCAGACGTACTGGTAGCTGACATTTTGAGACTTTTTAGCCTCCTGCCACTCCTCGATCAAGTTCCTGCCGTCCAGACGTTGGCCTTGTGTGCCTTCCTCGTCGATCACCGTGTTAGGAAGAAATTCGCGACGACCACCTCCTAAAATGACCTGGAAGAAACCAAATACAAATTGTAGGTAGAACTTGAGAACATCAACATGTATTTGTTTTACACAGTAATAGCTACATACTTGGAATTTATCGCCAGGATGGTTTTCAATGAGTTGAAGAGCAATGTCGCTTTGGCGCGGCTCGTCGGTGCCGCACATGTATGTCAACAGAAAGTCGCTCTCCCAGTGGCGGGAGCCGGTGTGCGCGTACACGCCCGCCGGAGACGCGTGAGTGACGCGCGTCGTAGTTACGATACCTGTGTTAAGTAAACATCATCAATCTTTAAATATGTATATTTCGTGATGCATCAATATATTTACGAAAAGTGAACGCACCGGCACTTCGTCCGTCCTTGAGAGCCCAGTCGGCGATGGAGTGCACGTGGTTGGCGGGGTCGGTGGCGGAGACACAGTCTCCCTGCTGCACGGCGGCGCTCACGCCGATAGTGCCGATGTTCGCTTTGGAGCCGCCGAGGTATGCCGTGGCCGAGCAAGCAGAGTCTGCGATCTGTGCGTCTACGCAGTACGTCTGTGGGTGCGTGAATTGAATTAATGAGTATATGTAGGTGTGTATATACCTTAGAAATATTTTAATTTTAAGCACTGAGCTTTTGTTGTAAACGTCTTGCCTTTGAAAATCCGGTGGAGGGGAAGGCCTCGAAGGAGAGTTGTGACTCCTCGCCGGTGTTTCCCCGACGCTGGCCCATGAGCGTGCGCGCGGCGGCGAGCGTGGTCACGGACATGCCGTCTCCGAGGAACATGACCACGTTGCGCGCCGCGTTGGTGGACTCCTTGCGGTGCAGCTTGGCGTCGATGGCGGCGCGCGCCTGCGTCGCCCAGTACTGCGGGCTCGCCTCCGCCGACGGACCGTTGCCGCCGCGCACCATCCTACTGTGGTCTATATCCCGCTCTGCACAAACAACATTGCTCCTTTAAAGGGTTGTCATGTAACCAAGAAACCCTGTTGCCGGATACGTCCCGGTGGCTTTACACGATGTCGAACTGATATCGCTATATACTATATTATGAAGCTGTTTATGGTAACTCTACACTAATTCCACAGTATAATGAAACATTAAACAGTGAAGTACATCGATGTGATGGCTAAGGGTGAGTGAGTTGTGGTGCAGTACCGTGCGAGGGGCGCGCGAGCGCGAGCAGCAGGAGCGCGAGGGTTGTGCTAACGTGGCGCCACATGTCTACGAGAGTGTGGACTATGATGTGTCGCTACACTAACACTGAACTGTACTGCGACTGATCACGACTGATCGTGCCGAGCCAACGTCTCGCTGCATATAAATACTAAATGTAGATAGTGTCTGTCATCACAGCTCGGCTCGACCGCGCCCGCCCGCCTCCGCCCGCGCAGATAACGTCCTCTATATCGCCTTTTATTGGTGTATTGAATTACGACCTGTCAGATGTTTTGATTTGCTTAGCTCATTCAGCGATCTTGTTTATACAAAAAATAAGTTCAGACCGGCGCGAAGTGCATTTTAAAAAATAGTAATGACAATTGAAGTAAGGTCGGAGGAATATTAGGTGATCACAGATTGAGCTTGAGACGTATCACCTATATATGAAAATGAAGGAAAGCACTGAGAGATCACAACTGATTCTACCTGTTACGATCTCTGTGCATCGAAACAGACTGTATCTGATACTTAATTTTCGCCTCCGACAAATGCCGTGGGAATAAATATGTGCTAACAGACAATGCTCACTTCCTGGAGTATAGGTTTTTTCAAGGGTAATTTTACATACTCATAAAATAAATATCGTACATACATATACACAATATTGCGCCTCTTATACGCTCTTATACCTGCACCGGTGGCAGAGGTGTATGAAATACAACCACGTTTCGTCATTAACAGTGTTATTTCCTCATTCACAAGGCGAGCGGTGCCATTTATCGGGCACATAATAAAACTTGGGCTCATTGATGAAAATATTATTGTAATTCTCGAAACAGTGTAGAGATTATAATCTTTTTTCGAGCGGTCGATACATTATAACAAGTATTTCACCGCGTAAGATTAGGGCTTATAGATTAAGGGTTGAGCATGTAAGGTTAGAAGTTTGGTTTCAAATGAGATCTGATTACTTATTGGCTATGCAAGCAATATGGTCTCGTCGTGTTAACATTTTACATGAAAATGTTTTTTGTGTGATTTAATTCCTTTTTTCTTATGATTTTCTAAAAATCCCAAAACAAGCCATTGCTCCCATTTTCAGACCGCTCGCATCAAAATATGCGGAAGTCTCATACAAATTTTCACCCCTTAGTTAGGTTAGGGATTAAAAGTTCTTAATTTTTTTTGTTACTTGTGTACTGCTATCAGCTTACACTTCTAATTTCAGTTTTCTAGGACTTCAGGAAATACCTTAAAAATATTGATGATCCTTGTTTGCTTGGCTTGGCTCGTACTTCACTCGACTCAGAGATCGTATCCGATATGTCATGATTAGCAGTCGGATACATTACCGAGTGCGCCACGGGCGCAGTCAAATATCGCATGTTCAAGATTTTACACTTACAGTTAGTTCTATATAATATGTTATAGGTAATGTCTCAGTAATGTTCTGTTGAATCCTGGCCCATATCCTGAGTTATGATCATGTTATTCGGCGGATTTATTTTAGTGCGCAAGAATCTTTCTCCCCGTTTTAATTATGACTGCGTCACACATACCGTCGAGCCGTTTTACCTAATTTTGGTGGTCTGGTGGCGTAAGTAGGTACGGGGCACTGGGGCTTTCATTGAGTTGACGAATTACTAAATGGTTGTGATGTGTGTGATGTGTCGACCCATGGTGCGGCTTCGGTGGCGGCGGCGCGCAGAGCCGACGTGAAGCATGCAAGAGTTGCCATCGAGGGTCGCCGAACACACACTAACTTTGTCAATTACACAAATTGCTCGACGCTCATTACGGCGAGGCCCGCGGCGCCGCCCGCGCCCTGCGCTCGCCGACGCATCAGTATTCATCGGAAGCGCAATTAGCGAAGTGCATAGCCCCTCGCTAAGGCGCGCTGCGCTTCTCTCAAAGTGAAACATTACGAAAATGTCATTCGTCAAAATTTCCCCGAAGACTGTGGGGTGCGAGGCGCGGGCGGCGGCGACAGGCGCGCGGGGTCGCGGGGTGCGCGCGGCGCTCCCGGGCCGGCGCCGGGCGTCGGGCGCGGGCTGCACTCCGGCAGTGGCGAGCGCCCGCCCTCGCAGCACGCGCGCCTCGCGCCGCCTCCCGCCGCCGCGCCCCCGCACGCAAACTTACGACGCGCGAGTGACGATCGCACGATCCCAGTGTTAGCAGTGTTAGCCGTGTTAGTGCCGCACTCCACTACTCGTACCATACGTACATATACTGTGTGTCAGTGATTCTTGTGAATATCTGGAACTGTATTACACTCAGGTACCCGCTGTTTTATTCTCTCTATAATGTTATCAGAATAAGCACTTTACCAACAGTTTATTTTAAATTGACAATCTCACTTATTTTTAGCGTATTAAAGAACTCTGTTACATTATAAATTATTCGTGAAATTATTGGCGCCCACCGCGGGGCTCGCACGGACTTACTATTTTACTAGATGGTATTTTATCGGATTGGATTGACTTTAATTGAACTCATGAAAAGTTCGATTAAAGTCAATCCAATCCGAAATCATCTAAATGATATCATCTAAAGTTCCTTCTGATGCACGTTTAATGTTATGTTTAAAATCCTAGGGTTTGTACTAAGGTTGTTAAATTGTGGTTGATGTGCTCATTCGTAGTTTTTGTAAAACGTCGAGCCATTTTGTAATTTAAGTAAATGAAAGTCTTGGTTCGGTTTCTGAAAATAGGTATCGGTGGATCTTGACGGTTAAGAATTCAATGGTAGTTGTGGGTTGTTTGTGGTCGAATATTGTTAGAAGTTTTATTATCATTGAGTGCTGAGCACTGATAAAGGTAAGGTTTTTGTGTTCAGAGTGTGAGGCTGACGACATATAAGGTGTGCTCATATGTACATGAACAAGTTGTGTTGTTGAGTGTAGTCGCGTGTCGGACAGTTATGAGCGTCATATAGATTAGCGCAGGTGTTAGTAGTTAGTGCGGCAGTGTGAGTCATGACGCTGTGCCGGCGCAGCGGCCGCAGCACTCGCGCCGTCACTCGTCACCTCGTCGCATCGAGGTGCACGAGCGCGGCGCGGCGGCGGCGGCACTGAGCCACACGCGCTCGCGCAACTATTTACGCCTTAAACTAGAATAATGTCAAACAACTACATTTAAATTAAATATAACGTCGAAGTAGTGTACCAATAGCTCTTCATACTTGTTGCCTCGTTGAGAGAAAGTTTAAATTCCTTTCAAAATATTTTTGCCCAAACTGATTTCACTAAATATCCAAATAAAGAATTCATTCAATGTTGCTGTCATTAATTTCATGGCAGCTGTTTAAACTAATCGTCAACGTTTAGTTATCATTATGTCATAAGTTTCTCGCCTGTCGTTTGTGTAACCGATCTTAAATCAGCTCCGTGCTACAGCTTACATCAGGTACTACTAACTGTTAAACAGTAAGGAACTGGTGTACAGCTCACTAAACGTTAGTTTCTTGTAGAGAGGCGTGTGATTTATTTCACGCATTTTGATGTTAATATAATGATGAATGTTACAACAAGACTACTATGTCGTGCGTCAAGCACTCCTCACATTTTACTAAACCGCTTCTGAACTTAGGTTACATTACGGCTAAGTGACGATCTACATCTCGGAAGGGACAGGTTATTTCCTAAAATTAACTCGCCTTGCCAAGTGCGGGTACTTGGCACCGCATGTTTCAAGAACCGCTCATAATGTGTTCAAGCCTAGAACCTGATGATTCCACACGACGTTCTCCTTCACTTTCATAGGGTGTGTCAGTCTAAAAAAAACAAGCTACGTTCAAAATCTGTTTCACAAGTTTCTAAATTCCATTTCAGGCTTTTCGGGGGTGATTTTTAAATATAAAAGTATCTTTTGTTCCATTCAGAAACTTGAACTGTATCCAATTATAGATATGGGTGTAGTACTGTATGGGTTTGATGTGAGAGCATATAACCGTTTGATAGATTTAACCATTTATAGTATTTTAGACAGATAGATGAAGATGATGAATCTATCCGTCTAAAATACTATAAATGCTTAAAAAATATAGAAATTAACTGAGATATACATATACGTTTATCTCAGTTAATTTCTATATTTTTTACATGTAGAACATACCGTGGTGTAATGTTTTTTTCTTACCTTTGGGAACCGCTGTCGAGATTCCTTGTTCTGTGCTAACACGAGTGATAACTAGGACATCGCGCTATTTGTCTCAATATGAATATCAACAACACTCGTAGTACACTATCGAGTATGTTATGGTAGTAGTAGTAGCACATATTAATATTATAATCATTTTTAAATATAGCATTAGTCAGAGAGGTTAAATGACGTATGATGCAACATTATGGTTACTTTCGAATTGTATCTACTGTTATGTAGGTCGCAGGTGTATCAAAAAACTCTTGCGAAGTTCTTCACATCTGGTGACCAACACAAACTTACCCAAGCAGACTAAGTCTAAGGTTTCCAAAGTTCATCTCCATCATTTGATTGCGAATCAACGTACTCTTCTAAACGTTTAAAGCAAGCACAGTCTCGTCGAATATTACGTTAATTGTAAACTTATTGACATAACTTTGTGACATACATGGTACTTATTAGTTGCGTCACAATTTGATTCCAATAGGCATCATTTCCATACAGTTATCCATATACATAGTTATGTTTTTTTGTATTTAGCCTGTTATTTCTGTAAGGATTAGACAGAAGTAGTGTATGAGATACAGCGTGGATTCGCTATATTAATCCCAAAAAAAATATTATGCGAACTTTGTTGAGTAAGTATGTCTGTAGCGAGAGCTTGTCGTCTGCAGAGTGCTGTAATATACATTATTGCTCACCTCAGGAGCAGTCATCGTCATCAGACATTGACTTGGAAAGAACAATGCATGATATTATTATCCAAACATACCATTCTGTTCTGTATTATATTTTACTAGCTGACCCGCGCAACTTCGCTTGCGTCACATAAGAGAATCATAATTTTCCCCGTTTTTGTAACATTTTTCACTGGTACTCTGCTCCTATTTGGTCGTAGGTGATGATATATAGCCTATAGCCTTAATCAATAAATAGGCTATCTAACACTGAAATAATTTTTCAAATCGGACCATTAGTTCCCGAGATTAGCGCGTTCAAACAAACAAACAAACAAACAAACAAACTCTTCAGCTTTATTAGTATAGATAGAAGATAGAATAGATAGATGTAAAACTACTGTATCTGTGGCGCGGTTGGAATTAAGTATATCGCACTACTGATCTCTAGGTCTTGGGTTCAATTCTCGGGTGGAACAAAGTGCTATTGGTCTCTTCTAATTTAATTTACAATATTTCTCAATCGCAGCCCGCAGTTTGGTCAAGTAGCCGGTAAACGGCATTGGCCACTTCCTATTACATAGTAATAACACAGCTGCCTACATGTTCGGGTACAGTATTATGATGATATGGTATGATCTATCCGACCGATTTCGGCCATGGCGACCACTTCAACTCCTAATTAAGTCGGCGCTGATGCGCAATTTTATTAGAAAATTCACGTGTGCAGTGCAGACACGTGAGTTTACCGTTTATATAATTATAAACAATGGCAGCAGGTGGGCGAGCCGTTAAATCGTCGCGATTTGTATCGAGGTCTTTTTTGCGCCTCTCTTCAAAATCCCACGCCATTCAGGTCTCTGTGCTGCCGAACCTCCCCATTGAGAAGGATCAATGTATATGTATGATAGTATTATAGTTTATGTGAAACAGTATGATAATGATACAGTCACATTACCAGTGGCTGATATAATGTGAGAGCAGCAACAAGTCCTAGTGCTGGCTGCACATGATGTACATGATGTACATGATGTATATGATGTACAAGATGTATAACTACAAGTATGACAGAAGTGAAGGCGCTGGTTCAATGCCGCACTTGTACCGCTCCATCACGTTCACCTCGCGGAGGACCAGATAATAAGATAAACCTGATATCTGACACATCGATATGTTATCGATCCATCTCAATAACATTATATATTCTCTATCTGTCTTATATAAATAAATCGAAATAAATTTGAACATGATGCTTGGAACTGTTTTACACGAAATAAACCTTTTTTATAAATGAATATTTATTAATTATATTTTTTATTCGTGATTGAAGCAGGATTAAACAATATTAGAGATTGATTGTAAAAGCTAGGGGATTCCTACTGAATTTGTATTTCAATAGTCTAGAGAGATTGACGATTGCAACGTTAGATAAAAGCTTGAACAGATACTCGTACAATAGCAGCTATCAGGGTTAAAGTGAACTACTGTGATATACGTAGTATCAGATACGATGAGTTAGCGATGAGCTCTTTATCTGCGTATATCTGTACAACACACAGCACGAGTGCCGTCACACGCCGTAATGTTTATTAATACTGATGATTATAATGTCGATAACCACACAAATATTTATATAACATTATACTATGTAGGTACACATTACAAATGCTCGCACAAATTCATATTTTTTGTCTTTACTAGTTTTGACAATTAATGTTTGTTTGGTTGTTATACCTAAACAAGACCTTATCCTACCTTATATCATTAAAATCGATACGTTTTCTGGGATCTTGATCTTTAGTGAATTCGATTTTTATTTGCGCTTTTACGCAATCCCAAATCTTCAATGCAGTAATTCGATTTGTGTAAAAATACATTTTCTATCAATAATTTTCAATTACTGAAATAGTCTCACTGAGTGGCTCATCATAATTGTGCACTGTGAGCAATGGCGTATACCTCCGCGTTCTGATTGAACAAGCTTGTAGCGGTGCTCGAAAGAGTGACTGCTAACATACGCTTGTTTTCACGTGATCGGTACATAACATAGTAAATATGTAGGCAGGTATATATCGTATCTCAGCGCGTTTTCCTCTCAGCGACAGATACATGTGTACAGAGTAGAGATGAACCTCTCAGATATAATATAGATATAGATATTATTACAACTGTACCTAATCTTCAGATAGTTCATGACTTATTACTTATTTTGAAAAGATTTTCATGTGTTATGGCATTTTGAAAATATTTTACATTAATTAATCTAATCACGAATGATCTTACATGAACTTTGAAAATGACTAAGTGTACTACTATACAGTGTAGAGTGTGTGTATGTTTAGACACAGAGAGTATTAGTACTAGTACTAACGCTATGTATTTGTTTGTTACAGATGTGTGTCGACATGTGAAGTGCATAGTGTTAGTGTGTGCGTGTATGTGCGTGTGTGTGTGAGTGAGATGTGCGCGGCGCGACTGTGAGCGAGCAGCGGAGCGGAGCGCGCCGCGATGGCGGACGACAACACCATCATCGAGGGCACCGTCAAGTTCCGCGACGGGAAAAAGGTACAATCACGCATACATCTATATGACTAGTCTGTGTAATATCAATATAACTATGTTAATGTCGTTCATCTACATTTTATATGGTGTGGTCTGGCAATCCCTCAACACGCAAACTGTATGATTTGCCAGAAAAAAACCCCTATACAGATGTTAAAGACCGACCAGATGTCTGCGCAGGGCAAGCTCTTATTAAAAGTGGTACAACTTTAGACCGTGACATTGACCTTGATCATGATTACAATAATATGTTAAACCACAATCATAATACTTTTCATCAGTTCACGGATAAGTGCATCATACAAGTAATAGAATCAATAACGTTATTCATGACTGCATTTTAATTTTACCATGCTGAATGTTATAAGGCCTCAGGGCCTAACCCTTCCCCCATGTTTGGGGGGAGACCCTTTCCTTGCAGTGGGACAGTAATGGGTTAAAAAAAAGCTGAATTTTAGAGGCATTAGTGAGGACTAAGATTTAGCACGAATTACGGCTGATCACATGTTACGTTACTATCACTTTGTGTTTCAAGATGACTGATGACATTTCTGAGTCAGGATGCCATAGAGTGTTAGGTGAATATTTCAGTGTTGTAAGTGTGTAGTAAGGCGCGTGTTGTTTGTCCACAGTGGAAGTCGCGGTGGTGCGTGATGCGCAAACTGTCACCTGTCGCAGGTAAGATATCTCTTCACTTACGCTGAACGTGCATAAAGTGCGGTTTTGTTAATTAATTACTAAAGTAACAAAGATTTCATTTTGTGTTGTAGATTTCTTAATATGGCATCACTTTTATCTTAACACTTCGCAAGAATTATAATCATTGATATTTGTAACAAATGTAAAACGGTAAAAAAAATGTATTCTATGCAATGACCTTAATAACGCATTAGTCTTAGTGACTGTAATGTTAGATGTAAGTGTGATAAATAAATAAATAAATAAATAAATAAAACGTTAATCTTGTATGTTGTTAGTGCCGTGACTTCTTGTTAATAAAGTGGGGATTAATTTGTTAATATTTTTCCGTCAACTGTGTTCATTCCACGCAGACTAAACGCACAAAGGGAGTCGCACATTACGGTTTACTTTCGTTTGTTTGCGTCGCGTGGCGTCGCGCAACGTGAATGTCGCGGTGTTGTCTGTTCTGAGTGCCGGTGTCGCCGGACGTCGCGCGTCGTGTCACTCGGGGCGCGGTAATGGCGGTCTCGTTAACGTTGATTTGTCGCACTCTTTCTCTATACACTTCGCATTTATAAAGTCACTGGGACGTTCTGAAAGATTTAAATAGATCGACACTGTATACTTTGTGATTTCATACCACAAGAGTGAGTACTGAAGTAAAAGCAGACATTCTGAGTTGTAGAATTTTACAGACTATCCCCTATTACCCATATACCCTCTTATTCATAAAAATCTATGAAGTTATGAAAGGCTTACAAAGAGTTTTGTTTCTTTCACTCCTTAGCGAAATGAAAAAGAGAAAACATATTATAGTAGTTTTTTAACTAAAGTAGGTTTATAGTGTGTTCATTAATAAGAGTGTTAGTTTGTATTAAAAGTAGAGCAATAAAAAAGATCCAATGAGCACGCGGTCTCAATCGCGTTTAAGATATATGTCTATATATTAAACTATGTCGGAGTCGGCTTCCAGTCTCACTGGATGCAGTTGGATACCAGTGTTTTACATGGAGCGACTGCTTATTGGACCTTCACAACCCAGACACTTGACTTATAATACGATACACTTCGGTAAGACTGGTTGTCAGACTTGTAAGCTTCTGACTATGAACTGTTTGCTTCTGTTAACGACTCTCTAAGATCTTCGAAAATGACAATTACAATTTAACGAGCCTTCCGAAACACGGAAGAACTCGATATGTATAAGATGATCACTCATCCACAGAAAAACCGCGGCAAGCGTTGCTCAACCTCAAAAATTGATCCGTGCGGCTGTTGTCAACTAAGCCACGAGCTCTTCGTTTAAGATCCATTGCATTATAATATTAGTAATTATTATGTTTGGGGAGGTAAACGAGTCATAAGTAAAAATGTGCACGTATGTACTTATATATTAGTAGAGGAACACTGAAAAAACGACGGATGGATTGTGTCCTTCACACACACCTGAAAACGGAAGAGCTGAGTGCAGGAAGAAAACACGTCGTTTTGACCCTGAGTACCGCGAGATAAAGAACAATGATGGTGATGACTGTGAGTGTGACGTGTGTGCCAGTGTATTGAGTCGTGAGACGATCTTGATGTGCGCTGTCACTTACTGATCAGTTATGTTGACCGAGTGTCGAGCGTGCATGTCTCTGTGTCTATTCATTAGCTAAGCACGCGATGCATACGCCTCACTCATCTTATGGACAACTCATGGTGTCTCAATAGTAGAAAATAAAAACAACTGCTAACGGTTTCACTATCATGAATTTCTTTCCGCAAAATATTGTAATTTTTAGTTATATCTTACACGGAAAGCGGAAATCCGAAGTGTTGAGAGTTACTTCAATAATGGTTTTAGTTGGTTCAATAACGAGCCACACGCGGTGACGACTGCAGGCTGTTAAGAAGAATTCTTGTAGTAAATAATAAATAATCAGTGTCCTTCATATAAATAGTCCGTAATTATTCTGTAACAGTGTACATCGTGCAGTTAAGTAGTGGTCTACTGTTAAATAGAGTAAGAGCGTGTGTCGGAGCCGCAGGTCGCGTCGTGTCGTGTCGACACGCTGCATGCTCTGTGTAATGTACACTCGTGTAGTTAGTTCATTAGACGTCCCTCGGGCGTTATCACTACACGCCATTATAAGACCTCGTTGTTGTTACAAAGCGCTCCGCGATATGTTTATTTCTCAGTAACAACACAAGCTTACTATGAATATTCTCGTTTCTGTCGGGCTGCTTCTACACGTCCAAGGAGATAACAAGTACTTGACTAGCTCGGATATGCTCAAAGCACTTCTCAGTTTAGTTACCTACCTTTCAGATTATTAAAATATATGCTATAAATGTAGAACTAGAAAAAAGGGTGAATTGGCAGTGCAATGATGTAAATGAGTGTCAGCTAGCATAGGGTGTGTAGTAGTAGTTAGAGTGACGTAGTGAGACGAGGGCGGCAGTTAGCGCCACGATGAAGTAGTGCATGCTCTTCGACGAGGTGACGTGTGCCGCCGAGCGATGCGCGGTCACCGCTCATTAATTACCGCGCGGCCGCCGCGCCGCCGCCGCGCCGCGCCCTGCAGCGTCGCGCCACTAATTGAAACGCAAATTACGCGCGCCGCACCGCACACCGAGCACACGTCTCTAATGATCGCGTTTTAATCCACCGCGCACCGGCACAATTATTTAAACTCATTAATTGAACGGCACACAACTTGTTACCAATTTCACTAATTTGCATTTAAAATGTTATGTTGTGACGCAGCACGCGGCTGACTGCAGGTCAGTGCCGGTGGCGGGGCGAGGGCGCGGTGTGGCGCTCATTATTATGTCTGTGAACACCTACATTACGTACAAGTCTTACCGTCTCTCATAACGTTTAGTTATTTTAAATGTTAATTTGCCTGATTACACAAAGATACGGACATAAAACAATCCTCGTTGTTTGTTTGTGTTACTGTATACCTACTCTCACTGCAAGAGTTGAGGCGTTTTTAAGCGTCTTAATTACTTTCATATTGCACTACTGCTACGCAGTAACAAAGTTAAAGGAACTTTTTAGACTCGGGGGCGTGTCGAGTTATTTGTGTTCTTAAGTACATCGAGTGTGTAAACAAAACACAGTGACATTGTGCTAAGTATACAGTTGATAGATTTAAACGTAACACATAAACACAACGACATCGTCGTGTGCGGCGCCGGCGACACGGCACGGTGCGGCACGTCACTAGTGCGCGCGCGACGATAGACCGCGCCGCGTGTGGCCGGCCCCGGCGCTTTACGACTGAGGCGCTCTTTGTTCCGCTGTAAGCGCGTTTCCGTCAAGTTATAGCCACATAAATTACTTACAAAACACTGTAATCGTCGTGAAACACTCCGTCAACAAACTGAACCGTATTAATGTGTCGACGACGCGGAACCACTTCATATCCTAGTCACTCGTGAACAACAACAATGTTAACACGTTGTAATCATATAAAACTACATTAGACATGCTTCATGAATTAAGAGACTTACTTCTTAACATGTCACAATGTTATTCCGCTGGTTAACGAAGAATATATTTAAGTATGTCAGATAAGTGTCGGGTTTATGATTGACAGACATGCATGCAGTGTGTGTGTGTGTGTGTGTGTGTGTGGTGGGCGGAGAGGTCGATCATCCCTCACTGTCCGTGGCGCGATCTGTCTCTTCTCTCGTGACCAATACTCTCGTTCTGCTGCAATACAGCGCCTCTGTAGGACATTTTGCTAGTCTATATTGTATGTGTTTTAATCAGTGAATCTCCTTAAAATCTATAGCACTCACCGTGGTCTTTGCTTAATTTACTTGTTTATTAAAATAGCAGTCTCAGGTTACAAATTGTTTTAAAATTGACGAGGTGTGCGGATAAATAATATAATTATTGATAATATGCGAGTTTAAAATAGTTCGGCCCTTAAAGTAGAGGGACAATACTACGAACGTTGTCAATATAAATGTTACTGTAAAAGCCCGAACTGTGGTAAATCCTAAGATTTTCCGGTAAAACCTAAGATTTACCAACTCTCAATGGTAAAAGTCCGAAGAAGCCTGAGTTCAAAAACTATGTTACGATTTATAGAAAAATCCTCCTTCATAACTATGTTTATAACTATTTCACGGTATAATTATATACTGTGACATAGTAATAATTTTATATAGTATAATTTTTTTTTAACCACCCAGTAGGAGGAGCCCCGCGAAGCGGAGCTCCGGCGACATCTCGACATCATCAAGTGAATATAGGTAAAAGTTCGAAATAAAAGAATTGTTCGGACTTTACCATTGCGAGTTGGTAAATCTTAGGTTATACCGGAAAATCTTAGGATTTACCACCGTTCGGGCTTTTACAGTAACATAAATACACACAGTTATATACAGACAATACAGTAGATCCATGAGGTGCATTCCGCAGCAGCTCCGCGAAGACGTCAGTTTTATTGCGCTCGATCGATCAGTGAAACGTCACGAAGTAGCGCGCTGCTCGCCGCACGCCGCGCGCCGCGCGCCGCGTCACTTGCCTTAGCCTAGGGCAGTGGCTATATGCTCCACGCGTATTTATTAAACAATGAACTATCTGATGTTCACTCATGCCATCCATAAATATTAGCGATTTCTAGCAATTTCCTAGCATTTCGTTTCTTGTTCCTAACATTTAACTACAAAATGTACCACTGTGGTCCCTTATGTCGGACAAAGTGTAATTATATTTTCCTTTAATGTTATCAATGTCAAAGGAGGGTGTGTATGTATGATCATGATATCGTATAAATGATAGTAATATGGTCGGTGGTAAATGATTGTTGTGAAACGTGTGTAACGTGTGTGTGTGTGCACAGACTGCGTGCACCTGCAGCTGTACCGCGACTCGAAGGCGCGGTGCGGCGGCGCGGCGAGCAAGGCGTCGCTGTCGCTGCAGCACTACCTCGGCAGCGAGGCGGGCTTCACGCTCGACAAGCACTCCAACACGCTGGCGCTCGTGTGCCGCGACCTCGTCGCCATCCTCGCCTTCGAGACCCGCGAGAGACTCATCCAGTGGCAGGTGAGCGTCGTCAGCCGCGCTCGGCCGCCGCGTGCAGAGCGGTGCAGAGTGGTGCAGTGACGCTGACCCGTGGTGTGTGTGTGGCAGGTGAAGGTGAGCGCGCACCTCGGCGAGCCGCGCCACTACCTGGTGCTGGTGGGCGGCGCGGGCGCGGCGGGCGGCGCGGCGGGCGGCAACAAGCGGCTGCCGGCCGGGCCCGCGCGCCTGCACCTGCACGAGCGCCGCCTCGCGCTCACCGCCGGCGTGCCGCCGCGGCTGCTCGGCATCTGGGAGATCGCGCACCTCAGGTATTCGACCCTTAACGACGTCACCTAAACTAACCCGATTATTTATTTTACTCGGCTTTCTGGGTAATGCTTAACTTGGCTTCATATTAACGAATAATTTACGGTACAGACGTTATGGCGTGGTGGAGGGACGGTTTTGCTTCGAAGGTGGCTCGCACTGTGGCAAGGGTGAGGGGCTGCACGTGCTCATCACGGACCAGGCGCAAGAAATAACGCGCGACTTCGACCTCGCCTCGCAGGGACGACTCTCGCCCAGGAGACGACCTAATAACTTTAAGAGAAATGAAAGTATGTTAACGACATTACGTTATGTATTACATAAGTGGTATTTTTTATAAGCATATTCTTTGTATCAAATTTAACGTTTAACATTTATCGGTTTAGGCGTGGATAGCCCTAAATCACACAAAGCGTACCGGCCAGACACGCGGCTCTCAGAGCTGAACACGATCGATCACTCGCTGCCTCCCATGGACTTCCAGCACTACGACGAAGCGTGCGGCGGCGAGGAGGCCGGAGCTATCTCACCGTACTGGCCCTCAACAGAGCGAAGTCAATTTCAAGACATGGGTCTGGGAGACACTGCGTCCGTCCACGAGGGCGAGACGACTGACAATGCAGCGTGGGGAGGGGGGGTCGGTAACGTGACGCTCGAGAGGTGTATGAGCTGTATCTCTAAACTGGGGGCTATGTCGAGGTCATCGACCGCGGCGCTGACTCCCGGCGCCAAGCACTTCAGTCCCGCGTGGACCATGGAGCCGGTCCACGAGAGTGCGCCGGAGCCCGTCGCTCAATGTGATAGTTTACCTTCTAGTGCAACCGATAAGACTGAGGTGTGTCGCTGTCCCGAGCGACCGGACCGGCCCCCCGACAGACCCCCCAAGCCCACCAGGCTCGACCTCAACCTCAACAAGAGACCTGTGCTCTGCAGCTGCGCGCACACCGCGCCCGCCGACGACAAGTCCAGTAGAGTGGGACCCTATGAAAACTATGACGTGCCAAAACTACCATCAGCCGAGGTAATTATTCTGTTCCTTTCATCATTTAGTATATTGCCAATCAGATGATTTTAATCATAAATGTCATTTTGTTCTAAAGGTTGAAGGGGAGTACTACGACACACCGAAGCGACTTAAAGAGTGTCTCAATAGCGAATTATTCAAAGTTACCAAAAGTTCGACATCAAACTCTGTCATTTTAAAAAAGCCCTGCGGTTGTTTACTAAAGTTTGGCAAGAGACGAAGAGAGCCGACGATCATCGACTCGGAGGAGAACTTCCAGCCGGCAAACTGTCCCTGTCAGCGCGTCACGGACTGGGCGAACAATTGGATCAAACTGCCGTACTGCAGGAAAAACACCGTGTCCAGCGATAACTTAGTGCCGAACAAAGAGAACGTGATGCCGAACACCAGTGATCGAAGCGCGCTCTACGCCACTATTGATCTCTCGCGGAAGACGCGGAGAAAATCCCAAGTGTGTGACCGACACGACGACTCAACAAACTGTGAGTTCGCGCGGAACGGTAACGGCGCACGTTCTATAGAGATTGATGACGGCCCCCTCGCCAACTATGAGAACCTTAGTTTTGCTCTATCTTTAGAACATTACGAAAACGCTAAAGATCTACTTAAAAAGGCAGGAGTTACTCAGAAAGAATTAGACGCAATCAGTGCAAACCTTAAACCGGTTACTTTCGCGAGTGCTAACGGAAATAGTTTATGTACAAAGTGTGGACATCCGCAGAAACCGCGAGAGAGACAAAACCGTGAAGCGCTGACTGTCAGCACGAGTGATGATTACCTGATGATGGAGCCGAATGTCATGGAAACTAGTAAATTAGAGCAAAGCAAGCCGCCACCGTCAGGTTATACGCCGATGTCACCGATCGGTGGGTTCGCGTTCCACACCATGAAACATCCCGCGCGCAGTCCGATCAATAGGTTACTGGAAGAGAAGTCGGCGAGTAACCCGACTCTGTGCGGCCCTGAAGATACTCGCCGGACGGAGAGCCGCGAGTCTGGGGAGGAGAGCCGGCCGCAGCGCTCCTCCACTGAACGTATTGAGAGGATCGAGTACAGGAAGCGCTCGAGCTCGGCCGACTCTTCCCGCTTTCTCGAAGACGTCAAAGAGTTCGAAGGTAGCGTCGGTAGCCACGGCTCCAACTCGTCCATCGAAACATTACGGAACATCGCCCTCGACGACCGAGCGCCGACGCCTTGCGATTGTACCGCCGATAACAAACATTCGGACGCCGATAGTTCAGAAGCATCGAAGGGCGCTCGAAGTAAAGGTATGGTCCCCGCCAAGCGGTCGTCGTCGGTGCCGAGCAAGGCTGGCGGTAACAGAGACTCGTCATCATCTAATGACTCCGGGGTGTCGAGTTGTTCTCTGCGTCGAACCGGTGAACTTCCTGAATTCGAGTTACCATTGACGACGTCGGCAACCCGACGTCACTACCGCAGCGCTCGCCGTGCCGCCGCCTGCATACATACGTCTCTGCCTCGTCGTTCTAAGTCCACGGATCCACTGCGAGACTTCGCGACCATGCAGCGCGTGCGGGTTCCTGCCAAGTCATCGTCAGCCGAGGCCGAGGTGCCAGTGCTGACAGTGAAACCGCTCCGAAGTAAGTGTCAGCCTCTTGTAGCACATGGTCCCGTTATGGGTTATGTGAATGCAAGTAACGGTGTGTGTTTGCCTTCAGGTGTGATGGACACGCACAGCACGTCGAGCGGCACGTCCGACATGTCGGACTACATCGAGACGTTGTCGATATGCTCCTCACATTCTTCCACGGACACGCCGGTCACTATGAGGTCAGTACAATACTATAATGTGTTCGTTTCCTTTCTTATGCAACACTACTAAACTCGTATCTGCTAGTGTCGTTTCATTTCATTATTGTGATCGTGTACTGCGTGTGTAGAGTGATGCGGCAGACGACGAGCACGCTGCGGCCGCGCTCCGGCAAGGAGTACCAGAACCTGGACCCGCGCCTCACGTCCGTGTACCGCGCGCCGCACCCGCACTCGCACCCACACCCGCACCACGTGCATCACTACTCCAACTTACCGTAGACCCGCGTCGCTTGTACATATTATACTAGTTACTATTAATACTATGAGGATACAACGTTCGGATCAACCGGTCGGTGTGAACTAGCAATAAACATTCTCGCGAGAGGAAGAGTCGTCGATCGTCCGGTTGATTCAGCGTCGTGGTGAGCGGTAGATTAGGTCTGTACTTATTGATCTGTTTAAGAAGTATTATTTGGTGAGACGTGCGATTTGAGTTGTGTTGTGCGGTCTGTGAGTTAAGTGTGATCCGTCCATGGTCTGTCCCTCGTGTCGTCAGTCGTCTGCGACGTGACTTGTGTTTGTCGATACTCGCGACATTTACACTCTGCGCCGCGACACCTCATCACACACGCACAGGAACTAGTTTCACTAATATAATTTATGAAAACGCTGATTCAATAAGAATTGTTGGTTCTTATTAAGTTTACGCAAAATTGTTATTGTTTATCAGAATCACTTGTAAGTTGTATGTAGTGAGGTGTCGCGAGCAGACTCTACGAATTTATGTATGTTTGTATGTAGTCCTCAACTGCTTGTCAATACTCGCCACACGTTCGTTTACTCTTCGTCATTACACCTAGATCTGCCTATGTACCATGTATGTAACCGAAGCACTCGCCGTCGCGTGCCGTGCTGTGTCGTGTCGTCTCATACCGTGTCGTGACGTGACGTGACGTGACACGTGCACGCGAAGCGTTTCATATAAATGCTAGTTACGATGCGATGGGAAACTGAACGAATTACAAAACAGGTGAAATAAATTAACTATTGTTAATAATTTTTGATTGCGTATAAATTGTACACACGAACATTGTAAGTAGCGTAAGAGCGAGTATGACGATGTCGACGTCGCTCGCGCGTGACGCGATGACGTCACTGTACATAGTGTATCGTATAGTTATAGCCCTCGTCGACTTGTTTAGAACGATGTAAATGATATATTAAATATTATTACTAAATAATTTATATAAATTTAATCTCTACAACGACTCTCTTGTCTCTACTTTGTTACGACGATGTAATATTTTGATATTCGGAGTTTATGTGAGGCGCGCGCGTCTCACTCTCGCAACGATAGCAATAAGCGCAGGGAGCGGTGTGTACCGGCATGTACCGGCATGTACCGGCATGTACCGGCATGTACCGGCATGTAGTGACATGTACGGTGTAGAGAGCACGTGTGTGGGTCGGTGAGAGGCGGGCGGGCGGCGCGGCCGTCCTCGACGCCGCGGCGCGCCCAAGACTGGAATTGTAAGCAGGTTGTTTAGATATTACGCTAGCGAATGAATTTATATTATAACAAAAACTAATGTTAATAAACTTGACATTTCTCAATAAAACCATGAATAACTAACAAGAGCTTTTCATTTCCCTTACTCTCTACAGCTGAGCTCTGCGCTCGCGACGAGCGAGGGAGCTGTGCATGCGACCTGCTTGTATTTAGCGTTAGTAGTATGATCGTGCTCACTCACGAATATGAGGATACACTTGGGCTCACTTGTCATTGTTTAATGCTATATTATGGTTTAAGAAGAAAAACATACATCCCGTATCTAGCAGTTTCAAGCGTGCAAACACGTGACGTTAAAGACGGGTGAAACACACACATATAATAACTACTAATAGTGCCAACGCGCCAAAGTATTCGCAATAAATACATCAATTGGATCCAACCTCAGTGACAGTAGTTTTGTGAGGAACCTAAGTACGGGGAAGTTGATGAACATTCTAGCGAAGTGATGTAGGTGGTGCAGGCGCTGCGGAGCGACGACTCGACTTGTTTTTTGTTGAGTATGTATTAATTACGTTAGTGTTGGTGTTGTGGAGCACGGAGGACAGAGGGCGGAGGGCGAGGGAGGCTAGTTCACAACTCGGCGCTAGTTCTGCCGCCGCCGGCGAGTTTACTTCGGCGAGCAGTTGCGCCGCACAAAGCGACCACCGCTTTGCTTTTATTATACTTAATTTATTTTTAGTGTATGTACTGCAGGGCTATTTTATTCGAAACAAAGAGTACACTAAACATACTACGTTCATTACATTAGAACAACTATTAACTTCATCCAGTGCCTAGTTTAATAAAAGAGGCAGAACCAATAACTTTCAAACTCAAAAACATGATTTATACCGACTCATCGAGACAAAGCAACTTTCAACAAGCTTTTATTGATTGAAAATGATCAATAAATAAAATTTATAGCCATTATGCCTCGTATATATGTGAAGTTGTCAAATCACTTTTATAACATAGATTACCTGTTTATGATTTTTATGAGAGGGCGTGCAACTGTGTATGTGTGTATGTGTGTGTGTGTGTGTGTGTGTGTGTGTGTGTGTGTGTGTGTGTGTGTGTGTGTGTGTGTGTGTGTGTGTGTGTGTGTGTGTGTAGGTGTGGTGAGTCACGAGAGTCACGCCGGAGCAACGTTCAACACGAGCAGGCAGGCGCGGGAATCAAACGCGCCGTCGTCCTTCACTCTCGCTGTTGTAATAGCCGTATCGTATCGGTGCACGAGAGCAGCACTATCGACCACTGCGCCAGCGCATGGACGACCATCAACTATATTTAATTGATTTATTGACTTATTGTGTATGTGTACAATACTGAACAAGCTTCGGGAACCTAGCAAGTGGTGGCTGGTGAAATGATCGACACGTTGTATGAAACATGATTGTGAACATTTTGTTGTCTTGTTCTTCGCTATTGAGGGAGATCAATCGAATATGATACGACCAGTCTGCTGAAAAGTGTGAAGTTTGCTAAATCTAAGGGGTCAGATTATTGTAGTCCTGTAACTTCAAACGTCATTACCGGTTTGTTAAAAAATAACAATGTCTAATTGATAATTATCTAGTATTCTAGTTACCATAAAAATATAGCCTGCATCAGGATATTCACTAAGCATTCAATTAGTTCTTGTTGAAGAAAAGATTTGATATAAACAATATATCGATTATCGATTTATCATGTACACCAGTACGTAACGTGCAGATAGCGCGCGCACACCTCCGCGCTGCTACCACGAGCACATCACGTGCGCGGCGAGCCCTTCATGCGAGTGACGTCACTGCACATCATATAACTTCTGTTCGATAACAGTGATAACACGAACTCGAGGAAGTGTCGCCGCACCACATAATCCGCTAATCCCTCCTAAATCGATATCGCGGTTTATTCGTTTATTAGTTACATTAGCTGGTACGTTAGTGGTCTATGATCTATTACACGATTGCATCAGCTGTCTGCGCATGCAAGATTACTTTAATACCATTATTATTTCATAAATGTGACTCTGAACTAAATATGCTGAAGTGGCTTTTTATTATGTTGTTTTTGGAGCAGCTCGCTATCGATTCTGACTATCTACAATGCTTTCACTTTAAACACCGCCATCGGTGTGCGAGCACATCTCGTCACAAACTTTCTTAAAACGTTTGACTCTTAGTAAAAATAATCGAGGAAAAGCGGACACACGGAGACAACAGGATTGTCGCTCTACAGCGCACTCTCCCTCTTTTGCCTCCGTCTGACGGTGCCGTCAAGTGCCCTGGTGTGTAACGGCCTAAGGAGAAAGGATGCAGAGAATCTGGCCGTAGTAGCCGCTACCAACATCTTACATAAGCCCTGTGCTGGACATAAACACTATTCGCCTGGCTCTGCTCGTAGCTGCTACTACGGTGAATCTTTTAACTCAGATATCACGGTTCAAAGCGTTGACTGCATATTTTGTCAACTTGTGACCAAAACCCTGACCTGCTTCAAGCTTAATATGATACATGACAATACTAATGCGCTAAGCTTGACTGGCCATTTAAAGATTCCGTCCATAATAATAACTAATAACTAAATAATAATAAAACAACATAATAATCTAATTCTTGCAGTTATGTAAATTTGACATCATTATGGGCGAGGTCGCGCGTCGCGGGTGCAATATTGAACATCAATCACATAATATTCGAGTGTTACGCGCTAATCTTTATTGTGACAAACTTTAATAGCGTTATCCGTTATAATCATTGTGATTGAATTCAATCGCCGCAATACAATCCATCATTTAATTTCGTTCGTAAGGAGCACGCAAAACATTCAAGGAAGCGGAGATACATAACAGTGTTTCTAAGCAAATTTTTATAGTAGAAGTCTATAGTAATGGATCAGCTAAGAGGTGATTTAACTTTACAATTATCTCGATTCAGGCTATTTTCGACCCCCCTATAATTTCGTTGTGGAAAAAACAAGAAGCCTGCATTTTCAGCAACTTATTAGTAATTGTATAAGCATTATAACATTTAAAATTTCAGTCAATTTGAAACAGTAGTTTAAGAATGACAACTTGTTAAACTTTCTGGCCAGGTCGATCTATTTATTTTAAACGTAAAACATTTTTAATATTGGCATGATAATAACTTAAGACAGAAGGTCCTTTAAGTAGAGACTAAATAGATTAATCGACTTAGTGTTACATAGATCTCACAGCTTTTTACGGCAGAGAGACTGAGCTGCGAGACTTGGGGTTTTTTACAGGATGTTTTTGATGGCATTTTGTTTTGTTTGCTCCCTCTTTTGGAATCCTTATCTCTAACTAGCTGATCCGCGCAACTTCACTTGCGTCACATAACAGAGCATGGGTCATAATTTTCCCCATTTGTATTACATTTTTTATCGGTACTCTCCTCCTATTGATCGTAGCGTGATGATATATAGCCTATATCCTTCTTCGATAAATGGGCTATCTAACACTGAAAGAATTTTTCAAATCGGACCAGTAGTTCCTGAGATTAGCGCGTTCAAACAAACAAACAAACTCTTCAGCTTTATAATATTAGTAAAGATTAGTAAAGATTTAATGGGGTGATGTAGAGGTAGCATTTGTTTCAATACGATACAACGACATCGTGTATCAATACTTATGCACTTATCTCAATCATGATCGATTAATCTCCGTTTAATATTGAATAACGAACATGGGCGAAAGTTTCGAAGTCTATCAATATTTGTTTTGAATAATATTTAATGTTATTTTACGCCGACGTAGAGACATAATTCAAATTCTCTAGAATTATAGTAGACATAGATCTAAGCCGGGTTTTACCTAATGCATTAAAATGTGAATGAAAAATGTAATTGAAAAGAGGACGCAATTGAAACATTGTCGCCCTCCAGACTGGGGGATGTGGTTATTTTTCATTATACCTCAGAAGTGAGTTCGAAGAATGATCTGCCTATTTGCTTGCGGCAACAATTACACATGATGTCTATGATGTCTATACAGAATATCTATGAAAATAGAATAATAGTATACTTATTTTAGTTTATCGAAGGCCGTTTTGAAGTCCACACAAACCGATCTTAGGTCCCATGGTACATTTAGTTTGGTCTGACAATATTCAAAAAGGAGGTAGACGTCAAGCACACACATCTGACTTATCTCGTATACAGTATATTTTTGAGAAGAAAACAAGATGTGTCGATCTCACTTATCGTGAGAAAGGACAAGATGAAGAAAGAAGTTAGACTAAAAATAAATAGATAAATAACTCTGCGTGGTTATAATGGAAAAAAATTATTACCAGAAAATATTCATCTTGCTCCTGTCGTTTTCTGGAAATCGGCTTTATTCTAGGTCGTTTCAAGTAATTTGATAATGTGACTGAACGATAAAGGTATTAGATATATTTAAAGCATTTTTACAAACGTTTTCTTAACTTGTTTGTAACTCAAATAAGTAAATTGAATTGACAAGTATCGTAACATGTATGCAATTCACGAGCGTTGTTAAATTTTTGACGACATTCACTAACAGTTTTATTGTTTGAGGGCATAATTAATATTGAACGTTGGATGGATTAACGTATCAGCAATCAGCTTGTTATCAGTGTCAGCGGCGCGGCTGTACACCGCTCTACGGCCACGGCTCGAGCCCATGTACAATATCGTGCTAATCTCTGGAGCATATCTAATTATTGTTTACAGTCAACAATGTGCCAAGTGAAAGAATGCTCGACTCACAATGACGCATCATGTTTACAGTTGTGTTGATATTCATCGTTACGATGCATACAGTTGAAGCGCAGCATCTCTGGCACTTGAACGAGATGACATTATAATAACAGTGTATTTGTATGTAAGATGTTATCGATGCTCAACTTTCTGATAATAAATGACCCGTCGAAGGACACCCGGTACAAGTACCCCGGCAAATTACGGAACCTCCTAGACAAGGAACTAATTTATTTCATTAGGCTACGGTGTTAAAATCTGTGAAAGAAGAATTTACTGAAAGTTTGTCTTCAATGTAAGCGCTACGAAAGAAGACATCTTTATACTAGAAATAGGTCCAGTATAGCAAAGGAATAAGTTACAAAGAAACATCATCATAGGCTCGTCGCCGCGGCGTGTCTATTGCATATGATTGTAGTGGTGTTAGATAAACGGATACCTCTAGAGGAGGAACATCTTCGTTCTTTACTGAAAAGTTGAGGAAAGAGCCCATGGCTGATGAAGTTAAGCATATCTCATGACTGTTAGTAGCGCGTAACAAACAAATAATCACACAAATTGTTCAGAACTATTTGTATCATGTTAGTGTTGCGGACAGGCTAAATAGAGCAACTATGAATAAGTATTATCTAAGATTTGTTAGACCGGCAATCGAATAGATTATAAATATTAGTCCCTAACACGTTGAACTTGATAATGTAATGACACACATGAGACGTTATCAGCGTGTATCTCACCGTGTACTGTGTGTTGTGTACAGTGTATACTGTACAGCTTGTCTGTCAACAAACACGTGGTTTATCTGAGCACCGAGCATTATCGACACCTCGCCGTCATCCATCAATGATAAGCGATCTCCGCATCCACTTGATATAATGCGTCTTAAATATCTAAAAGGTTTGTATTTTAAATTGTATCCATCGTGTTAGGAACTCATTTATGTGTATGTCGTAACGGATAGTTCATAGAGCCATTTAGATAGTAAAGGTGAGATCCTAGCGACGAGTAAACAACTAGAAATGATTGTGATAGAGAACTCCTAGCGATTGGCGCGAGGCCACGCTAGCTTCAAAACTGCGCTAACAAATAAGCATCCGGAATGTTTTTTACGTGGTATTTTCTGGAAAGGTTATCGTAAATACTATATTTTTATACTAGAACTTCTCACGTACAACCAACCACCAAACTAGATTATTTTATAACTAATATATTTTATAACATAGATTATTTTTTATTACGACCTCAATAATGTCTATCTCAAAATACTTGCAATTTTTTAAAATCATTTTTAGTGCTTTTATTGCACCAAAAATTACGGGTTGTTTGAAAAAGAACAGATATAAAGCATTTTTATTGATCTCCTTATGAGTATCAGTGATGTGACAGTGTAATAGGGCCGAAAATTTTCTAAATGAACCGACCCCTAGCTAGTTGAAAGTAGTGGTTTAGAACAAAACGGTTAATGAAGGCCATCGATAGAGAGCGGCAGAGCGAGGGCAACTGTCGGCCGGCGTGTTCACTTGGACGGCGGATCAATCAGCGCGGTGTATTGATACCGGCCACACGTCCACGTCGCCGCCGCCTCACCGCCGGCCGCCGCGCGCTAATTAATACAAGCAATGTGCACTCGTTGGCCAGTATTTAAGGCGGTGATTGTGGCGGCGGATCAGTGCGCGGATCGCTATCGATATCATTATTACGATAACGAAGTATCACTGATACAAGTAATTCCCCTAACGGTTGTCGATTGAGCGCAGATTATTGAAAATGAGTCCAACAGGACACCGCCTGACACAGACGCGACCTAAATGTTATAAATAACACATGACTTGTGTCCTATAAGAATGTTTCACGTCCTACTAACATGGTTCTAATTAATGTCTCACAATAACGACAAAATACAACAAAATTGAATATAGTGACACAAACAGACTCAAAATGAAATCGTGGCTGACGAAATGTTCAAATGTCTGTCCGTGATTATATTATCAGTAACCATTAACACGGACTCCTCTCCTGAGTGTTGACGTGGACGAAGATGTGATGCAGCGCAGAGGTGTTGACTTCCCGCACTCGACAATACATTGCACTAGAAGTTCACACATCACAACAACACTCACAAACAATGATATGAAAGTGTACTTTGTTCAGTAGATCAGTATTACCGTAGATCAGTATCACAGTTTTATTTCCAATGTATAATGATTGAAACACAACGCAACGATCAGTATCAGTAATGATGTGTTAATTGGATACAAGGTGATTTAATTAATTGATTACGTCATTACGTCAACAATACATATAAATATACAATGAGATGGCATCAGTACGCTCTTATCGTTCAGTTTTTGTATGATCGCCTGATATCATTTGTAAAGCAATCAGTTGTGCGACGAGTAAACATATCTTTACATTATTTTAAATCAATTCTCTACATGAGCAGATGTTTAAATGACCAAACAAGTAAATATGGTATGATATGTAATGAATGCTGCTAAAAAGTTACAATGATGTATCTGGAACGGGGATAGACAAGAAATAAACCACATATTATGAATAGTAAAATAAATAAGGGGAGGACACGACAAAGTGTGTTAAATTTTCGTCGTAACTGATTAAGAAATATAGAATGGTAAGTAAATACAGAGTAGGAACAAATTAGAGAAAATTTGAATAGTCAAGTGCTTTATAAAATCTGAGATTCCGCAGATGTCGACGATATTCATTATTCGCAAATGTTATTACTTGACACGTGACCGTATATAACTAAAGTGAGTGAGTGTGATAGTGACGTGATATGATTTCACAAAAAAACTAGTTGGTCAGCGAGTAACAACGACATTGTACTACGACACGACGCGAGCAGCGCCGTAGTGCCGCAGATACGAGTAAAGTGCACGATACACTGAGTGAGAGTCAAGTGAAAATAACAATAAAGTGCTTTAAGATAGGTCTCCAGTTCTCCACGATGAACCACTGCTACTACAAAAAAAGAAAAGTGTCTCACACTCTCCCAGTACAAAAATGTCTAGAGTCATTGTATCAAGTCTGTTTTATCTTTATATTAGTAAATTTTTGTTAGAAAAATATGTATTTTTGCATTCAGTTCGTTGTGTGTTTTAGTGCCAAAAAATAGACAGTTCCTTGTATGAGCAACACTTAAGCAAGTTAGTTTAGTTTCGCTTCGTTCTCATTGTGTTATAAAGTTTAGACGAGAGACGATACGCGCGTGACGTATGAGCGCCGCCTGTGACGTCACACGCGTATTAATCTCCACACGCTGGGAATACATTATAACTTCACTCATTTATTTTTCACAAAAACAGTCACAAAAACTGCACACTCGTATTTTAGGCTTTATCTATATTACAGTACTGTATTCTGTCCGTGGTTAGTTGCAATATCAGCGCTGCTTCGTGATCTTTCGCATCTTTTATCAAATATTTTTTAGATATTAAGTTTATTGTAAAAGTTGGTTTAATTGCATTAATTGTTATGGCTAGGATTGCAAAGTTAGATCATTTCTTCCGCAAGGCGCGCAGTACAGAGATTATGTGTGGAAGTGTGCTCCGCGCGCCGCGACTAGCTAGTTTATGACAAAAGTGGAACTCATTAAAAACTACAGATTGTGTGCTTTTGCAGGCGACACTCATTTCAATGGATGGCGCCTGATTTGTTAACAAGTACAGGTTTAGCTTTCGATGGAGGAGGCCGAATGCCACTAATACTCCGGTCAATTTAGACATTTGACCCACGACAAATTCAGGGGAAGCTGAAAATTCTTAAAATTGTTTAAATTATAATTATAAACATTGTCTTAAAAGTCCCAACCGATCCCATGTAAGGAAAAAATTTTAGCGGGGTAATAAGGTCCAAAAAATGAGTTTTTCGCGATTTTCTTGAAAACGGTAAGTTTTATCGCAAAATTACCCCAGACATAATTTGTAGATCAGGGAATTTCCTATAAAAAAGGTATCAATATTTTTTTCCCTAAAAGCCTCCGCTTCTGAGATATAACGATGCAAAACCTCTGGAAAAGGATTATGTATTGAGAACCATTCCAAAAGTTTTCGTAAGTCTTTAGCATCTTTTTTTACTCGTGAATCACTTGCATCAACATGCTGCTCGGTCGTATCCATCCTAACATTAGCCAGATCTTCTAATTTTTCACAAACTGTATTCATTGCATGCATACTATAAACCCATTTACTTATGACACTCTGTTTTGTGCTTCTTCCTCGAGCAATACCTCCATCTGTCTTCATAGCTTTCATCATAGACTGCTCAATTACCATGTCCGTTGAAGTGCCACAGCTTAATTTGTCTGAACGTCTCACAGTGAAGAATCCTTCTGAAAATTTTTTATAGACTTCAGGATCTATGAAATTCTCTAATTGTAGCATATCCTGCAAGTATAGGTGTGCAGACTTAGCATACGGAAAATGTCCAGACGCGTGAAAGTAAGGAAGCATTTCTTTGACGCAGTTTAAATGAGCTTTCCAATCCCCCATACGTTCAGCTCTTAAAAACTCTTTAAGAATTGAAACCATATAAAAATATTGAATTCAAAGTTTCGCTGTTGGTCCTCGTTCCTCATAATCCTTAAGTTTTTGATTCAGTTTATTAAGTAAAGCTCCAGATATTTCATCATTTTCAATATCAAAAAATTATTGATACCTTTTTTATAGGAAATTCCCTGATCTACAAATTATGTCTGGGGTAATTTTGCGATAAAACTTACCGTTTTCAAGAAAATCGCGAAAAACTCATTTTTTGGACCTTATTACCCCGCTAAAATTTTTTCCTTACATGGGATCGGTTGGGACTTTTAAGACAATGTTTATAATTATAATTTAAACAATTTTAAGAATTTTCAGCTTCCCCTGAATTTGTCGTGGGTTTACTGATTTTTTGGTCTAATTTGACCGGACTATAATGCCGATCTCAACATGTTATACACTTCAAATAGAGTTCTTTCTGATTTGCGAAATGTGCGTATTCACAAAGTCTATAATGTGGTAAAATGCTTTTTTATTTAGATCTAAATTTTTCGAGACTCATTACCAGTTTTTGCTAATTGGATCAAATGACATGATTGGTGTGACGTCACATACACACACTCAGATGCACACACATATACCTCTATATACGAACACTGCAGAATGGCGTCGAAGCGAGCAAATGTACGGGAAATATTCATAGCACGTAAACGATTAAACGCGACTTTATGAAAAATTTGAATATAAATTATAACCGTCAAAATTAGTTTACGCTCTCGACATACATCATAAGTTATAATAGTACTTGCGCCTGTGTGCGTGTGTGTCGGTCTGTATGTATACATATATTATATAAATGTGTATGTGTGTGAGTGATGCAGTGAGCTGACAGCCGGTGTAATTGGTTATTAGCCGCTGTCAGAGTAGACGGCGGCGGCGTCGCTACACGCGCTACATTGACACACATTATACACAACTGCGCCGATAAATATTTAAGTGGCTAATTCTGTAGGCACGGAACGACTCATCAATTACAATTACCAGAACAGATTTTATAAAGTGGAAAATAAGATTACCAAATAACGATCCCTCATAAATTTGATCAACAACGGCCGAAAAAAAACAATGCTGCGTAATTGGATAGAGTTTCCTTCGTCGAGGAGACGTCGCTATATAATTGGGTGCTCGCACGCGCTCGCCGCCCGGCGCCGCCCGCGCCTCGCACCTCACGCTCTCGCTGCGGGGAGCTCGCGTGCACGCGAATTAAGATAAAAACAGGTAATTTATTCAAAGAGCACATTTCTCGTCCCGAATTAATTTCTCGTCCAATCTGTATGTGTGGGGTGTCAATAAATCTAAATATTCATCAGGGTGGGGGCCTCATTTAGCCGGCATTAATTACAGCGCCCTGTGTGCTGCACCGCGCAAACGAGCCGCCCTTTTAATATTCGCGCCGCGTAGCGCCATCGTAGCGTCTCGTAGCGGCGCGTAGCCGCAGCGTAGAGCCGGAGCGTGAGGCTCGCACACACCTGCACGTCGCGGCACATTATCTCGTCGGGACGATTAGCGCCGTTCAAGTGAACAGAGCTCAGATTACGTCGCGCGTGCTACGTGTTACGTAACAAGTGAAACATCACTCGCGTTGAGCTCAGCGCTTAAGTTGTGTGCTCACTTAGTGGCGCGTTACGTATCAGATAGCACATCAAGGGAGTAGATACAAGTACGTGGGCGTGAGCGTGTTACGAGGCGCCTTAGTGGTGAGGGCGGTAGACAGTCTAAATCAGAACACACCATGTTCTCGGTGGTCACGGACAGAGCATAATCACTTGCAATCGGGGTGAGTACTGGAGTCAGCTTCATCAAATAGAAGTAGAGTCAAAGTGAGTGCTTATCGCACTCGGCTCGCCGCGGATCGACCACTTTCTCTACTAACTTACATACATCGCTTGCACTCTGTCTAATACTGGGCCCACCGTGTACTGTGTATGTGTGTGTGTGTGTCGTGTGTGGTGCGCGGGTCTAGGTCACACATACATAATGCATGAGTCGCGATGAGCTCACAATTGCTCCGCCAAACAGAGCCGTGGTCAAACATGAGTTAATGTAAGCGCCGACCGCTTGAGGGCTTTATTTATTCTCGAAACAAGTCGGTACGTGCTCCCTACATTACGGTAATTGACTTTTGCTCCAGCGCCGTCGCCGCACATACACTACATACACGAGCAAATGTTTTATATGATTGCGGCCATTGAATTCTTGTCTGTAGTTGGAGTAATCGATTGGAAATAGTTACTTTAACGAGCAAGTAATTTGCTGAATCTTGCACAGCCGCCACATCAAAGAATATGAACAACTAATCATAATATACATATGTTATATACCTGTAAGCTATGCACTTTCGTTTAGCGATGAGTGACGATATGCATAACACGTTACAATTTAGTCACCAAGTGAAAGTGGTGGCGACACGCGACGTGACGTCACAAATGAACCAGCTACACACGACATCGCGTGACCAACGAGTTTTACAAACAAAGTGTAATGAGTTGATTTAACTTCATGTCTGCAATCAAAAAGTGTTGAGATTTATGACAATGAAACGCTGTCCGAATAAAAAAATATATATTTGTTAAACATATTTTTGTATAAGCGTTTGTTTTGTTTCCAAACATTCGAGATTTGCATCAGAACGGCGCAACTGTGCCAATATTGACTGGAGCCTGTTTTCACAGCTTTCAGATATAAACTGTATACTTAGTACACTGTATGTAACGTGTGTTAGTGAGGTGTTCAAGTCAAAAGTGTAGCGTGTGTGTGGCGTGTGTGTGGCGTGTGTGTAGCGTGTGTGCGGCGTGTGTGCGGCGTGTGTGTGGCGTGTGTGTGGCGTGTGTGTGGCGTGTGTGTGGCGTGTGTGTGGCGTGTGTGTGGCGTGTGTGTGGCGTGTGTGTGGCGTGTGTGTGGCGTGTGTGTGGCGTGTGTGTGGCGTGTGTGTGGCGAGTGTGTGGCGAGCTCGTCGATCACTCGCCGACACGTGAGTGTGGCGCCGTGCGATGTCGCACTACGTTTTGCAATAACATCTCGTATTTCTAAGTCAATTCATTGAGTTACAGTTTAATCACGAGAGAGAATAGAGTGGCACTACCGAAATTATAAGCTTTAATCTTTTTTATGCTGGTTGAAGTTAATTATATTATCGGAGAAAAGATCGGTATGCTGGAAGTCGATTCATGACACGGTATAACGGTAGGTAACTATCAAACTTATTTTATATATTATAAGGTAAGCCATTTATGAACAAGAAAAATATTGTAGCCAGTAAAAGGTTTACCGCAAGAGAAATCCTAATAATGAGCAGCGTCAACAAGCAGTGTCGGTGCGTGACGTGCGCGCTGGCACATTGCTATTCACGGCACGTCACCGTGTCACAGTGCGGCGGCGGAGCGGTAGCGGTGCGGCGGCGGGGCGACAACGGTGCGTTTACGGCGCAGATAAGCGAAGTATTTACCTAAGTATGTTTTTATTTGTTACTAGAGGCCGCAGGCGACTTCGTCCGCGTGGAAACCCTTCCCTGGACAAAAAGTAGCCTATGTGTTATTCTGGGTTTACAGCTACCTATTTAACAAATTTCATCGTAATTGGTTGAGTAGTATTTGCGTGAAAGAGTAACAAACATCCATATATACAATACATACATTGTCACAAACTTCCGCATTAATAATATTAGTAGGATACTTACGTCACACGAACTACCCGACAATACGTTTAAGTGACTAAGTGTTCGAATCGTGTGTTGTTGACTATTTTCTTCTTTTAACGTGTAGCTGGTCGTCTTAAATTACCTGAATCTGAAAGCTTTTAATGACTACCTACTACCAGATGATTAATGTATAAAAATGTATATCAATAAGACCCGGACATGTTCGATTATTTAATAATGTAGTAAGACTAGAGGCGCGGTGTTTGTAAACACAATGTGTGTAGATAATCCGCGCGCTCTAAGACAAATGTGTGTTCACAAGTAATTAGAACAAGGTTGCGTTCGACACTGCCATTGATGTCAGTTAATTAACGTTAATTAATATTAAAATTAATCCCTTTATAATCGGCGGCTCTACACCGTGTTTCCTCCACTTCACTCTGTGTACCGAGAACTGTGTAGAAACAATATATACAAGACGTGCTTAGTGGGTAAACTCATGCACTATCCACAAGCGATTCTGAAAACATTACCATGAAGAAAGTCATCATGACGGCTTAAATAATAATAATAAACATTATCTAAATCAATACTCGAATGTTAATAAAAGTACAATACAATTGATACTATTAAAGATTAAGTAAAATTTATTTAATTTGTCAATACTGATATGCGATTAATACTTACCTGTAATTAATTCAAGTACTATTGATAATTTCAACATCAAAGCTGTACAATAAAGTATTGTTACAAACATGGACTGAAACATGTGTTGCACTAACAACTGGCAGTAGAATTCTCCGCCAGTAACAGTTACCGTAGTTAGCTTACTGACAGCGACGGTTTATTAATTTCCGATAGCGGGAAAAACTTGCAGGTATCGGCCCGCGGCCGCGCGGACTGTCGGCGCGGCCGTGTCGACGCGGGCGTGTAGAACTTGTTCGGCTCGTATTCACGGCGCCGACACTTGGACACGTGGCATCCGACACAACACACCACTCAACAGCAGAGTAGCACTTCTAATGCTACGATTTATTGTATAAGTGTCTAGATATCGGTCAGTAAACTATGAGAGACGCATGTCTGCTCAGCTAGCTTAGATTAGAATGAGACACAAATGATGAAACAGTATTTTTAATAGTACGTAGTGACCCCGTGAAAGCATTATGACGTTTGTGGGCTCGGTGGGTTTTATTCCCGTTCTGCTATTGAATGAATGTTATGAATGTAAGCGTGTAGTGTCCCGCGCGGAGGGCGGCGCGGGTGTGAGGCACGCCGTGGAGGGGTGGCGGGGAGGAGGGGGCGCGCGGTTTTGTTCGCCTCTCTCGGGAAGCAAACTGCTCCAGATCTAATTAATATAATTCAGTTCGGCTTTGATCCGCCGCGCGCCGCCGCGACTACTTTGTGCTGGAATCCTCAAAGAAGTTATCTTTTAGTGATGCGACCTACTGTACTGAACTGTAGTGCGGCTGCTCGATAACTTTTACACCGAACAAAACAGAACAAAGTTGTAGACTTGATTATACGACAAACTTTATAATTAAATTCAGAACTTGAAAGATATTCACAACCGTTACTCAAAAATACTTTCAAGTGTAGTACTTAACCAACATTCCACATGACACATATATCCGGCTGCTAACTCGCATTATGTTCAATTATTTGGTCTGTCCGTCGCGTGTCACTCACTCACTCACTCGCTCGAGCAGCAGTGAGGGAACTGTTTTACATACATACATACATATAACATAGAGATATATGTGTAGATATAATACCGACAGTGAGAGCGGACAGATCACGTCAGACTCAGTATCGTGTAATTGATGGATGTTATTGAAAGCCGCTCTTCATATTATTTGACTTCATATTATCATTATAAAATATGTACGAAAACACATCTGTCTTTTCTTTAAAATATGTATGAAATTGAAATGTACAAGAAATAGAAAACGAATAAAGGTACTGTTAAGAATGTAATACATATATATTTGCAATACTTTTAGGGACGTACTCAATAGAAATGATATATTTTTTGACTCATTTATGTATCATTGCGTATAATTTACTAAACGAATGATGGCTGTAATCAACATTCATCGACATATTATAACCACTAGTACAATTTGTATGTGCAGTATAAGATACCTTACTTTGTTATCAGTGATTGGAGAGGGGAGTCCGCGTCGAGCTGCGAGATAACGCCGAGGAGCCGCGACACAGCCTCCACTGATAACAGTGATAACACCACTCTCATTACCACGCACTAACTAATCACGACAAGTGTAAACATTGGAACGAAGGGAGCAAAAAAGAGGGGAGATGTTTTGTCCTGTATTTTTATTTAATTCTTTCGTATTGAAATGTAGAATTTCTGTGAGATCCGGCTTTGTAAGGAATGCGTCTACTGTTAAACAGAGCTTTCGAAATGTTCTGAGATATTTTAATTAAGAGCCAGGAGTTTTAAAGAACTCTTTATAAATCCACAAGCTACAGACCCTTCAAAATATACAAAAAAATAAATAAAAGGATATATTTTGTTTTATCAAAAAAAATATAATTCTCATCACATCACTTGTATTATTGTGCAAAAAACATTTATCTAGTGAGAGATGCCCGAGGCGCGGTCCTTCAGCGCGCCTCTTGGTCAGTCGTACGACGGACAGACAAACAGACAAACATGACGTTAATTAGCAGTACATTGTGAACGCACAGAGGTTCGTCATTAGCGCACTGGAGCAGTCGCTCACTCCTCCTGCGTACACACAAATGTATTCACTTTTCATGCTATTCATAATAATATTAAGAAGTCACTTTGTGCGTCTGTCAGGCTTTTATTAGTAAAGCTGCCATACCACTACTAGCAGAGCGACGTCAAGCGTTAATAAGATTGGTTTGCACATATCTGACAAAGTAAAGATAACCGCTAAAACGTACAAGATATTAAATAAAGTAAGTTTTTTGCGGCTGCGCACTGATTATCATGGTTATCACTATATAGGCTACATTAAATTTTGTATCATATCCAATGAAAAGGTGTATTTAGTCAAAGTCGCGGTTAAAATGTAATTATGGACATTTTGAGTGAACTGTTAATAGAAGCAAACGTTACGACGCTATTCATTGCGCGTTTTGTTTTGTAAGGAGCTGCCGCGGTCCCAATTAATTAATGAAATGGAAAGAAAAGTTGCAGACGACGCTCTCATTAAATAAATTATGTTTCGTTAAACACATTGATTTATCTTCAAAGAACAGTCTCTTACTAAGAGCTTTGGAATGTATCAAGTAATTTTAGCGATGTAATGTAATTACAAAATTATAATATCAGTCACCAGTTACTTGTTATAACTCAGTTACTATTCGTGGTTGTTAGTTTTATGAACTGAAATCAATACGGCTTTACAAACAATGTGGCATTAAGTTTGATTGTCAGAATAAGAGTATTGTGTTGGTATGAATGGCAGATGGATGGCTCTGTCGTTTATGAATGTTAATAAGCAGCTAGCATTTGGTTAGTGTGTCGTGTGTCGTGTGTCGGAGGGTGACGTCACCAGCGTTACGTCGCTGCACTCGGCGCACAGATAACATTTAACATTCCGACAGAGGGCGCGCCGCCGCCCGCCGCCGGCTAACGACTTCCGCTTCCGGCGCCGGCGGACACGGCTACGCGCCACGCGCTACGCCGTAGAGCTCCGCTACGAACGTAGCCACTCCGATGAATAGCCGTGTCGGATGAAAGTCGGAATTATGAGTTTATTTTGTGAAATACGAGTGCTTTTATTACGCTTCGAGTTTTATAGCGAACAATAACAAGCGCAGCGCGCTGACGGAAACGCATCAATGAGCATTGTACGAGCGCGCACGTGCGAGCGTGTGTGCCAGCGTGCGAGCGTGCGGGGCCGGACCCTCGCACGTACACGCACTGCACCTACCACTGAACGTGCGACACTCGATCACTCTCACGACCCCGGAAGCGTGTAATTATTCAAGATATGCGCGACATTCAACAATTATTCGTTGCACAAAATGATATCTTTATTTTTCCATACGTATGCTCCCCTCGGTTGATCCACATCACAATCTCCAAATAAAAAAGTCACCATCCTCGAAATCTCAGCTACCCTAGTGACGAGGGCGAGTGCGGGGGTGAGCCGGGCGGCGCGGGGCGGCGGGGAGCGGCGGGTGATGCCGAAAACACTGAATATTTATGCAGCGCGCGAGTGACGCGACAACTTTCCTCCATGAATACGACAATTGAAATTACACCGAGCACCGAAACAATTTTGTTATTCAAACGAGCGCTCGGCGCGGCGCCGCTCGCAGCGATCTAATCAAAACAATACATGATTGAATACAAACATTGTTGTAAAAACGTCACTTATCGCCCTCGCCTCGCCTCGCCCTCGCCTCGCGCCGCGCGCTGCCCGCCGATTGATACGTCACATACTAATAACTTAATCTACCCTCCGCAGATGATAGCCGGGATAGCTTAGCGGTGAGATCAGAGGGCTGCCCACTCACAAGTTTCAGATTCTTTCCACAGATTATGTCTCGGAATTTAATTTATAGCCAGTGAGGAAATTCATTTATTGCAAGACGTATTCCTCGCTACTGGAATATCTTCATAGAAAGATGAGGACGTATGTTTATTATATTAAATTAAATAGAGAAAGATTTATTTTTGCCTCTTACCTAATTAATATAAGTGAAATCGAATAGCCATTAAACCGTGTATAATACCACGAACATCATCACTAGTAGAGGTGGCACATAACGATATGGCGGTAGTGTTATCGGCGCGCGTGGAGCCGGTATGAGCGGCGCGAGTGATGGCTGCGACCTAACGCGCGGCCATCACTCACCGCCTCACAACACGCACCATTGCTGCACTAAACGTTTATGAGCCGCGGCGCGCTGATAAAAACTGCACAATGTACTGTGTAGCGGATATTGCTGTCTATTGTTTATTGTACAGACACCACGCGAACTAGCCGGCACCGCGATAATGGAGCGATCAGTGAGGGGAACTGATCGTTTACTACACACAATATTCCCTTATATTTATACTTACATTTGAAGTCGTGGAACAATCGTTTGTTACTTACACAGTCAATGGCGATAGCTATATATAACTATTAAAAAAAAATACGTTTATTTACTTAACATGTTTCGTGTAAGTATAAAACAAAGCAGTAAGAGATGAAACATAACAATATGTAGGTTCACTCAGTTCATAGAAACATGGACCGTCTTGGGAGCCCAAAATAAATGTAATCACAAGTCAATTGGAGAAAGGATAAGAGATTCCCGCGAGCACATGTGTGATGTACAGATATCTTTTTCCTTTTTCTGTGTTTCAATGACACGCGTCACGAGATGACAAAACAAAGCCGTTTCGGATTCGAACCCGTGACCCATTTTCGTGTAGACACGAGTACATCACGCGCACGCCTGTCAGGAACAACAACTATTTTTAATGTTATCAAAGTGGCCATTTCTTTTGAGGCATTCTTCAGTTCCGCTCTCAATCCCTTCGCGTCGGAGGGTATCGGGGTAATCACCCCGCGGGCCGGAGCCGGGCCGGAGCCGGGCCGGGGCCGGGCTTATCGCGGCACAAAGCGCGGCTCACACGCGCGGGATAACAATCGACTTCAAATAAAAAGAGCTCGTTTGTTGTTCACCTGCGGGCAGCGCCGCGCGCCTCGCCTTGTGTCAGACGGGCGACGTCAAAGGAGCTGACAACACAATCTCAACTGTTATTACATTCACAAACTCTTGCAGGTGATACGCTGTCATTGTTTCTATGGCGCGGCGTCGAGCTCCATTCTTACCCTTTACTCCAAAGCTTCCTGTCTTACCTGAGAATGTGAGAGGTGAAGTGGAGAGCGCTATTGTTATCTGTTGTGCGTCACCAATCGACGTGCTGCCGATTGATGAACACCAAAGCCGTATATCGTTTCTGAATTGTTAGTGTTAGATCAAACGTCGCTTGACTCACAGATACCATCTCGATCACTGATTGAAATGACGTCGTAATTTCTTGATAGGTATTATACTTAAAAAAATACTTGAAAACCATAACAAAGAAAAACAATAGAGTAAGTCGCAACTATTTATAGTGAATTGTAAGTAGTGAGGTAAGGCGACAAGTTGAAACGACCACCGCTTTAGCTGACGAGCGCGCGAGCGACGAGAGACCGACCCTCTCATTACTCCTCCATAATATATCACCGTTCACCTACATGCCGCTACATACCTCTGTATGTACCGAGAAGAAGGCGTATAATAGATGTGTGTATAAATATATAACATGGGGCCAAAAACACTGTGTAGCTTTTCAAACTTTGTCGATCCTTGTGGGAATAGAGCTAATGTTATGTGCCTTTGAGAACCGAATATAGGTTAGTCTGTGTACAGTGTGTATACCCGCGGGAACAAAGTGTAATATTATGTACATATATCAGTTATATTCTATTTGTGACTAAGATATTTATATTTTTTTCTAAGTTTATTATTTTTTACAATTATTAAATTCTAGATAGATACGTATGTTACAAGACATGAAGTACCTTACTACCTGCGATACTAATGAACGCGAGGCAGAACTAGAGTCAAAACGTACATATATGTAACGATGTTGGTCACCCCTCGGCGTGGGTGACCGCTCGCGTGTCTATTGAGTAACGAGTAGTACTAGAGTATGGATGATATAAATGAAGTCACGCATCGGCTCGCGGCGGAGCGCGGCGTACGGTTGCGGTAATTGTCGCAATTATCTCCGTTACCGTCCGCCGGACCGCACCGCACCGCACCGCACAGCGTGGTCTGTTCCCGCCCGGCGCAGGTAGTCGCAACATTGAGTCATTAACGCGTTTTACATTTTCATGTGGCGGCATGTAGGGGCGGCCGCGGTACCTAACGCCGGACTTTTGCAGCCTGCGGCTAACGCACGTAGTGTTCGGTCAACAACAATAGTCGCTGAACACATTTCCATTTTCAAAGCGCCTATACACTACAACATAAATGTATCTTAAGCGGCAGACCGAGTAAAGTTAAATATACCAGTTTCCCATCCGAAAATGCATGCTTCGGTTGACAGTGATTTTTAAATTTTAAAAGGTTATGAATCTGACTGTTACACATTAATAGGAAATCATCACAGTTAGCACTTGGTCTTGGACAAACAATCGGGAGCGTTTAAAAGTCCGAAACTAGTTAATAGAGGGATCTAGTTGTATTATGGAGGAGCAGTCAAAGTGGAGACAACGTGAAGTTGTCGTCGTCAATTTGAGCAGAGTCACAGCGGCGCGGTCGCTCGCTGCGGTCGCTCGGCGCGGTCGCTCAGCGCGGTCTCGGACGGTCGCGGAACTTTGTCAATTATACAGGTCAAATATTGACCCGAGCTAATCTATTCATTGCTCTTTCACGTTTTATTTGTTGTCTAAACCCTTCGCTCCGCGCGATTTACATTTGATGGAGTTGAGATTAGCCTTTTTGCGTCCGTCGCGCCGACAACTTCAACTAACTTGGATTGTTTAGAGTGCTCTGAATGACGGGAAATGAGCGAGCTCTTATTTTTGGATAAAATTTGAATGAATGTTGCATATTCATTAAGCATTAGAGACGAAGTGTTAATGAACGCGGCGCGGTGACGCAACGTGGCAATACGCGGTCACATGGGATATTGACATCTGCACGCTCGTGAATGAACTACTTGTTGTACAGGGTATTAGCTTTATGAAATGTTTATGTATTCTTGTAAGTAAATATGTTATATTGTATGTATGCAACTGTAATGACATGATACATCAAAATTAATACAAAAATTTCCTACCTATTGCATCTTGAAAATATATCGCCCTGTTAAATATATGCATAATACGTTGTTTGATTGAACTCATAATGTAGAGTAATATTTAAGCTATGTAATACATACATATAAGCTTTGTCTCTGCATCTACATACATGCATACGGTGACGCGTGGCGGCTTTACACCTGCCTACACACACACACACACACACACACACATGTGACCCCGCGTCATATCGCGAGGGATATCTTTATGAGCGTATGATAGAGGGGTCCGACTGCGCCTCTTATATTTGCATGTGACGAGTAATCGCGAACATCGCAGGGGTACTCGGAGATATAGTGGCCGTGCTTACAATTAGAAATGCAGGATGATATAACATCTACTCCGTATTGAAACAAATCATATTTTTATATTTACATTCTTTTTTATTCTTAACATATATGTTCACGATATAACATTTAAATGCAAACGCAAATGTGACCGTGTTGTTCGTTGCTTAATTGGCATGAGCGTACTTCACAAATCGCCAGACTTAAAATAATAAGTGTGATTGTAACAATGTACACTTAAACTACTTACTGCTGCAGTTTTGTAAAAATCCATTAACAAGTTAAGTGTTCAAAAATAATGAATCCAACAAACTGTACAAACTGTACATAGAGCAAACTTGGAACAATTTCTTAACGATGCTCGTTTAGCGTTAAAAGTATAATATTATGCTCATTAGCGTCAGTCGCTAACACGATGAGTCTCTACCAACAACTAGCTCTAGCTACAGTTATAACTTAGCGCCAACTAATTATGTTGATAATTAGGAGAGCAGGCGAACTTGCAACTTGGTAAAGAACTCTATACCTGCGTCGCGTCGCCGCTCTACATCTCTACATAACTTTCGGTGAACTATTACGGTAAGTTACGATATTCTCACGATCCGATTATGAACATTAACAACTAGTACATCGCTTCGGGCCTGCTTCCTTATTATCTCTTACTAAATTATAATTTCTTGGATAACGTCATCTGTGGAGCACCGAAGTTACATTACTTGGGAGTAGTACCTTCTGGAAAGTGTTGAAATGTCTGAGAAATTACAAAAAATAATGTTGTGCTATTCTTAAGTGCACGGCTTTCTTAGGACCTATAAAGGCTCCGCTTAAATCTGTAGTGGCATTCGAAAATATAAATCTTAGAAACAGTATCGAAATCAAATCATATTTTAGAAAATATCGAATCATTGTTGAAGAAGAGCGCCGTCGTTGAGCCTCAATATAATGATCAGTAGTGTTGCCGGCGACACTGGAGCCTCCGACCACTTGACTCGCGGTAACTTATAATTGGTGGCTCAAACAAACCCGCTGTTTTATCTGTTGTTCAAAGAGCGGCGCGGTGTGCGAGACAATTAAATGGTTAGCTAGCTGCCGGCCGCGCCGTGACGTCACACCGCCCGCACCGCGCTCTCTAATTAGCACTGAAGTAGTCTGACCACTGCGTTTACTTCTACTCTAAATGTTTTATTACACACTCATGTAATCTGTACACACGTTTATTTGTTTAGATTGTTCTATATTTATCACATATCAATTACAATATTGCGTTGGATACCTTTCACAAAAAAAATCCACTAAGCACATTCTTAGATGGATCGCAACTAGAGCTTAGCTGCCATCAAAGACGTTACAACGTTAATTTGTTGTACGCTACGATGCCAACTTAATTGAAAATATCAAGGGGTCGGTGGTCTTCGAAAAAAAACCACGTGTACCGTCCTGTAAGTGCGGGGAGGGTGAGCTCCGAGTGAGGGCACAACACAACGAACAATTAAAAACTCCGCAAAAGTGTTCGCTATTTGAAGATAAAAGCGCCGGCCGAATTCCTACTGACATTAATCGTAAGCGTCCGGTGCGGGGCGAGCGCGGGACGAGTGCGGGCCGACTGCGGGCCGAGTGTGAGGCGAGGCGGGGCGGGGCGGGGAAGGGCGCGGTAAGTTTGTGCTCAGATCAAAGGCTTTTGTCCGCGGATTAACAAGTCGGTGTACAAATGACGTCGGTCGCGCTGCGGGCCCACTGTCGTCTCTCCACGCACAACACTCTATTAATTACCGCATAACGAAGTGATCACTCGCACCTTCTTGATCGACAAGTGACTCTGACCGACTTCATTGTAATTACTCGTATAATACTCTTTGTTTATAAAATTTGCATTGAAACCAATTACCTGTGAGTCGCTAAGGTCAATAAGTAAATTGAGAACAAAAACGCTCTCCGAATCGAAACGGCTACCTGTAGATCACACCCCACAAACCATTGCATTCTTAACCCCAATGAATGTTGCATCGACTACGAGACGTTAAATCAAACCGTAGCAGGCGCTACAAACGCTACGAACAATGCTACGAAATACGAAGCGGAGTCGTAAAAGTATCGTCATAACATGAGCTTGTGTCGCGGTGCGTTTTCAATTCATAACTGTTTCAATTAAACAGTGATCAAGCCCCCCTCCCTCGTTGCCCCCCCCGCCCCAGTGCGCTTCAATCCCGGCGTCGCCTTGTGTGCCAAGTAATTAGCCGTTTGTTATTTCACTATAATATTTGTGTTAGTTGGACAAATGTGCCGGGAACGTGTTTACAATATATTTCGTTTGCAGTTTTATGTTCCAACAATCTGTGGTACACAGTACGAGTATGTTGAGTGTTGTGGAACGGTATCGTTTGTGTGAGTGTTATTGGTTTAATTTCGACTACCGAACTGAACGATGGAAACTAATTTTATTTGGGATATTTTATATTGTCGTTTGAATTTAAAATGTTGTTTGATTTTGCCGCAATAAAATCTGTATTTAATATAAATACTTCAATGCGAAAAAACTTTTTCCCCGACCTAATATTTTTTGCTAGTTTTGACAATATAATAAGTTGCGCATGGTAACTACCGATAATAGGGCTATAACTTGCTTTAATATTGGTTTCGGGAACGGCCGCGAGTTGATACAGGTTACTAAGAACCGACCTGCGGATAGTTATGACGAAAAAAGGAAATTGTGTGAACAGTTTGCTCTTGACTTGAGCTAATGTTCGTTCGTTAATACAATATCAATAAGCAATGCTAGAGGTGGGTGAGAGCGCGACTGATTCCGCGAACAACTGCCATTGAACCCGCTCATACGATGTAATACTCGTAAGAGGATCTTGAACGTTACTTACTGGTACTGAAGCCATCACACGATTACATATTAATAATACAATATTATTATATTACCTTTGTTGTATATTGGAATTATGAGATAGAAGTTGTTAATTCGAAACTAATGCCAAACTCTATTTTTGCGTATTTTGCTAAATATATGAAATTTACATAAATATGATATAAATATTCCCTCGTCGCATCCCTGCTTACGACTATGGATATGGTGATGTTTTGATATAAAAATAGGCCAACATCACGATATTTCTAAAGCACCTCAATTTAAGTTTTGTTGAAGTATAAATAGTCCACTAATAAATCACTATTAGCGACTAACAAACACTACACAAGCCTGTAATATGGTATCACAATAACAATAAGCGGTGCCACGCGGCGAGCTTTGTCAATGAAAGCGTTACAATGTCGGTTCACTTTGAAGGCTTCAACTCGACAGCTGGACCTCTACAATACATACTCAGAGACATAATAGTCATGTATATTTTAATTAACCACTCGTATGTTCAAGCGATCAGATCCATGATACATCTATTTTCTTGTTTTCGTGTGCGTGCTATCTAGTTGTGTATGTAGTGGCAAAATATTCTGAGGTTTACTTCCCACTTTAAGCTATCTTCTAATAGAAATATAAAAAAAAGTTATATCTATAAATTTTAAAGACCAGAGCTTGTAATAGTAACCAACAATTCAAATAGATTTTTAGATACTCTGCAAAACATTTCTATTCTTATTCACATCGTGGCACACTAACCTCCGTTCCCTTTACTATGAGATGTTGGATGTACCGCGCACTGCAACTGTCTATATTCTATAACAGAGCTCGCGTAACAAAACTAAAGGTATTGGTCCACTCGCCCGCGGCGGAACATTTGTATGTCCAGCGCAAATATTACTGGTAGCAGAGATATGAGGCCGCGGGCGACGACAGCGACGCATCGCTAAAGGAATTACAGCGCAAACCAAACCGTGTGCCCCACTCATAACACATGTTGTAGTGTTAGTGAGTTGACTACCTTGGCTACTGGAAGTGAATTGTACTGTTGTAACTTGGATAAAACTTTGTTTACTACTAAATAGATTTAGATGCAGTTATTCTAGTATCACGGGGTTGTTACTCTGAATATCAAACACGCACTTGTTTTATCTAATCATCGAAGGAAGTATAGTTGAGCCAGTCTCACAAGCAACAGCTTTAAATAATGTTTGTATATCACGTAAAACAACTTCTATGATCTGCTCGTGACGCCACGTGTCCATTATCCTATAATGACTCAAAGGCAATAGATATGTCCAGGAGCACGGCAGCGGTCGCTTCGTGTCCGTGTCGTTGCCGTGTCGTGTGTGGTGATATCAGCGCGGAGATTTATCGCATCGCAATGCAGATGCGCGACAATTGATTCCTCTCACACGACCCACCACCGACCACCACACTACCACTATATAACCTGAGACCACTGTGATATGCTGATAACTACGATTTCATTTACATACCTGATTTATTGTTTATACATTGAATATTTGGTACTAGACTGGACACAGATTGGTTGCCTGATAGCAAGCAATGTATTTGACTGACGTAATCAGTCTTGTCCCACAAGTAGTTCCGAGTCCTCACATATCAGACACATCGCACACATTACCTGTCGTCTATTGAACTGAACAAAATTACCAGTTTCTCGGAACTAGCATCCGCAGCGAGCGCTCAGTTTCCACGAACAAGTGACTAATACTTACAGTTTGTAGTCTGTACGTGACTCGCAGATGTGCCATAGTTATGAGCACATGAATGCCTCTACTTAATATTGAAACTGAGAACATACATGATGACTACTTGTAAAACTAGTCAACTTTGAACTGTATTACATTCAAATGTCAGCAAAAAATGTGCAATATGTGTCAGTTGACGAGTGAACTATTGTGACGTCACTCATTGTGAACTTGTGACACACAGCCGACGGAGTCCGTGTCAGAGAGTGACGCGTGAGCTGTACACAGCTGTCCCGCGCCGAGGAACAAAACGATCAACTGTGAACAACGAGCACCTCGCTGCGAACACGCGCTCCTCACACTCCACAACGTAAAGTATGAAACAATTCGCAACAATCTCTCGCGCGTTCATAAAATAATAAAAAGCTCAAAACTTTTAACAATGAGCAACATAAAAAATATTTATTTGTTCATTTCGCGTCTCTGGTGAATAACGGCGAGCGCGAACATTCAATAAGCTATAACTTAACTGTACTCATTCGCGGCTTTATGCGCGTGGCGCGTCGGTTTCATCCACATTCAGTTTGGGAACAATTTATATTGGGTGAAACTTTTATTTGAAATCAAAACAATCGCGTGCGGTGTGCCCGCTTCGGTCGCGGCCGGCAATCTCCGGCGGTCGTCGGGCCGGCCCGAGTCCCGCGGGCTCTGTTCTCAAACTGTCCCACCGGTGACGTTTGCCACTTTTCCTCGATTCTAATACATAATACAACGTTGTTTATTCAAGTTTATTGTTTATCGCCATTCGCTGCCAAATTGTTGAACCGAACGGTCGACCGCCACATATTTACGTTATTATTTTTCCGGTACGTAAGTTTGATGTAAACAAAACATTGAAACGGTAGAGGGGTTGAGTAATATGAAATTACAAGCGTTGTCATTGTATTAAATAAGCTCGCACAAGGAGGCACAAGGCGGTGAATGAGGCGGCGAGTGCAGCGGCGCGGCGGCGGCGGGAGTGCAGACGCGCGCGGTATTTATCATAATCCGAGCATTTAAAGAGCTCGCGGCCGAGAATGTAATAGTGCGGCTTGAAACCGCGACTCGGTGGCCGTCCCCCTCCCCCCGCCCCCGCCTCGGGCTAGCGGCGGGTGGCTCGGGGGATGAAGGAACTTTTTGAATACATTCGCCGCGCGCGCAATTACACAGTTTTATGCATTCCTCATAACGTACACGATGCACTCGCTGAGATTGTGACGGGACGACTCACAACACGCAGATTAAACATAATAGACATACTTCAGCTTTATTTAGATGAATTTAATATTACAACGAACAACGTTCACAATGACCTGATTTTAATGAAAATTGTTTAGACATTCGAGACGCTACAGATATTTTGTGAGTCTATTTCAATTTCGTCGTTAAATAGTGATCATACCTCGCTCGTTCCAGCTCCACGAATTGATCCCAATAATTAATTGTTCAGGCATACAGAGACTTTCAAACGTTATTAGCGTCTAGACGAGTTTGATGAGTAGTGCCTTGACCTGTAAGGTCAATAACTATAATATTTTAATATTTATGATCAACTAAATACAACAAAGCGATATAAGATAATACTTTGACATATTGTGGTTACCTAAATCACAGGTGGTGTTCTCAGCACAGGGCAGTTGACCTGTGTATCAGTGTATCAGTTGATCCTCGGTAATATGGACGTGATAATCGCGTGGCGCCGGGTGGTGTTATTAGTTCAGGCCGGTGCTGCCACCTGGCGGAGTAATCCCGACACTAAGACGTGGAGGCAAGCCATTGACGAGATCATGTCGGACTTGCAACAACATCACATGACAATGTTAGCAACGATCCTGTAGGTGCACAATGTCATTGCGGTAATATTTATTTTGTAGTCTTTTTATTTGTCATTTCAATATGTAAAGGTACTCGGTACTGACTATTTAAAAAAAAGCAGAAACAGCTTATTATAAGATATCGATGTCTTATCGAATATTCTTAAAAAAATTATATCGTCTAGTAATTCACTACTATCTTTGTATTATTAGAAATTAAAGAGAGGGAAATAAGAGACTGTAGTCGAATGTAGTACTAGACTGTAGTCGTGTATGTATAATAATCTCCTATTGTTATTATGCACTAATACACTACCTTCACGTCGGCATTCTTACGATATTATATATTAGCTTGTATACCTCTACACTGACTTATAGCTCCGGCTTGCTTTTTATAAATATTGCCTACCCTTCGCCACTGGTACACATTGACTTTATGCATTTTCTCTTCATGAAGTTATAATGTATTTAATTCAAATAAATAAATACACGTTGATATCATAAAATTCTCTAATCAACGTGTAAACTTTACGTCCAATATAACTGCACATTTAATTTACAAGTGACACCGTAATCACGTTAACAAACGAGACGAATGAGTGAAATATATTTGAAACGAAGCTCTCTCGCACATACCTCATATGTACCTTATATGTAGGGGCCACACTCGGCCACAGAGTGAATGTCCGTGTGAAAGAGTGGTCGTGTATGTAAAGTTAGTAAATAAAGTCAATTTGACAGTTAATGAGACGCCTCGCCTCCCCCCGCCCCGCCCCGCCTCGCCTCACGCCGTCTAGTCCGAAACAGATTGAGTTACAAACTACACACTGGAAAAAGTACCACACAGAGGCTTCGCAAAATAGCCTTTAAATTCAGTTAGAGCATAATCTGTATACGTTTATTTTGTCTATATAATTAAAGACTATATAAAACTATATAATAGAACTTAGTAAATAAAAAGTCTGGGGTAGTAAGAACATTTCTTCAGTGCTTTAGGTATTATATGACCAAGAGGTTTTGGTTCATTAAGTTAACAATAACTTAATGAACCAAAGCCTGCCAAATACAAATTTGGCAGGTTGTGAAAATGTTCGACCACGCTTTACTTATTGTCATGGATTAGCGTTTCGATCAGGTTCCAATGATACGGTCTTAATACAATAAATCGAAAGTTTTAAGGGCTAGAATTAATTAAGACTTCAAAGTTTATATTTAAAATCGTTTTCTGTCTAAATCATGATCCACGTGTACAAAGTTACGTACAAAAGTTAGTTATAAAACAAAACCTATGTCTCCTTGAAGTACGTGGGCCCTTGTAGCCGACTGTACCCGAGTGTACCCGACTGTACCCGACTGTAGACGAACTACCCACGCAACTGTCAAATGATGTTAGCTTCTTTACGTCAAAACAATTAATACTTTCATACCAATGAATATTTCCGTGAGTCTAACTTTGTAAAGGATTTCGTACGGTTCAGAAAATCTTTACACAATTAGGAACCAAAATAACGTGGGCGAGACTGAAGTTTGTCCATATTTTCCTGAACCGTTATGAAACTCGTGTTACTTCAAATTACCAATTACTTGATAGAATGATTTCCTTGCTAACTTCATCACATCCGCGATGTTTCCGATGCTATTGTTACTGCCGAGGATTTTTTGCAAATAGCATTAAAATGTCTGTGTACTTGGATGGTATGTAATCCATAACCGAGTGATCTATTAGAATAATGCGACGTGGACACACGGACGTACAAACGCACAGTCAACACATAAAACACTCTCGTTGTGACAGCGACTCTACCGGCACGGCGGCGCAGCGGTGTTGCGAACAACAAGGAATGTTAACCTATGTATGCGATTTGCTTAGATTTTAAACTTGCTTGAAAATGGATTTGAGTACTAAAATATTTTGAAACAATAAGAATGAATAGATCTCGCACATGGTACGTGGACGACAGTCATGGTGAATCTTAGACCGAATTGAAGTCTCTAGTGCTCTGCGATTGAAAGTCTACAAGGTGTGCGTATGTCTCGCAACACAAACTTTATTCTTACTGAGACTGTGTCAAAATACAACTAACTGGAATAAAAGTATAATAAACAATATCCCTATGCATAGAAGCATGTCACAATCATAATCCTAACATAAAAGCAACGCACAGTTTATAACGAGTAACCCATAAATCTCGAACTACTAACCTAGTTCCACATTGTATTGCATGTATTGTATGTAGTATCGTAAGTACTTCATCGTATTCAAACGTCGCTTCATAATTTGATCGCAACACGTGAAACAAACTGCAATTCATATCAGATGAACACGGAGTAAAGCTGAGAGCACATTAACGACTCACACCTGATGTGAATAGAGCACGATGCACTGCGACGGTGTGTCGCTGTCATTAATCACCGAGCGACTAGTCGCAGCGACACGCGACTATCGACGGAGCTGCTCCGACACTGTTATTGTAATTATACCTGACTAGAGAGAGCTCAATTGTGCTCATATTGCATATTGTAATGCCTCGGGTTTGACTTGTAGTTTTACTTTATAGAGACAATTTACACGAAACTAGGAATATTCTTCGGATTAGTTACTTGTATAAATAAATAATGCGTATTTTTGATGTCGCCTTATAAAGTTTTGCACTAGAAGAATATTTTCTTTAATATATTCTGCTCGGTTTAAAAAAATACAAATTTTTCTCAGGAAATTGTTTTAATTATAATTGAAATCCGCATGCCCTCCGTTCAGAACACTAAATCATTTCAAACAGACAGACAGACGCCGCAAGAGGGCCTATTTTATCATACGTAGTGATACTCTTGAAGTTAAGTCGTACAATGTTCCTAAACGTGTCTGTAACGGCATTTGTTCATCAAATTTCAACAAACAAATCCATTAGTTCTCTATTTATAGTGTCAATCAGTCGGTAACTAGTATGTGTTGGGGCACTTGGATGAGTAAGTCACGTCGCTCCGAACATTTTGAACGTTTAGTCAAGTGTGTCGGTATGTGTGTCTGTGTGTCTGTGTGGTGCTTGATGAGACGATGTGTTGCATACAAAGCTGTACATTGACTGTAGCGGTTTACTCCAGTGATACGATATTCCGCTTTGTTCACAAATAACGTTAGTATCGTTTGTAATGAATCTATTGTAGTCGTCAACTATTCACGATGTATGGAGACGCTCAAATTCATGTACCTGTTTCTATGAATTCAAAATATGATAAACTGTGTATTTGAAACGGCTTTCTGAACAACGACACAGAACCGATTGTACACGGACTGTACGAAAGTAAGTTATTAAACAAATAACATGTGGCGTTGAACTCTTTCACTTCAGCATTCAAGTTTAACAAGCGCTGATCCTTTGAATCGTGTATTCTGATCGCGGCGTCATCCCACAGACAGAGTTTTATTCGCAAGTTGTTCGTTCACAAGTAGTGCGGCTCGCGGTGTGCGGTGTGCGGTGTGGTGGAGGCACCTGGCCCTGGCTGCACATTGTAACTGGCACGCTGCGTGAACTAGTTAGAGCGCGCCTTCACTGCGCTTTCAATACAACGTGTAGTGCACGTACTCGCACTTTTATACCAACCGACTTCAAACAAAGTTCGCGCCTTTATACATACACCAGCACTCCGCAACTCCGACACACTGACACCGATTTCAGCGAGGTTTTACTTGAGCGCCGAGTGCTGAGCGCCGCGGAAATAAACATGAATGTACAGCGCTCGTTTGAGCTGGTATGTACCACTGCTGCCCTGTACAGCGAGCAGTCTGTACAGTGTACGTGTTACTGACTCGAGAATAAAAGCGTGCGCTGGCACATGACGTGCAAATAAATTGTGTACTAGTCAAATTGAATATTTTTGGAGTAGGTAGTCAACGTTAGTAAAGTTACAAAGGGTGCCAAAATTCAGACCGTCGTTTTGACTGTAAAAGCAGTTATTGTATATGAGAGCTACGGGTACTCACGAGAAATACGGTATGTTTTGATGTCATTCATGGATTTTTACGTAATTGGAATTACAAAATAAGCAGAGAATAACGTATTAACGTAACATATTGAGTATGAATATGGTACGATTGTATCACTCAGTGTTGGCAATGCCTCACGCGCTACAGATCGCTATCAACATTCAACAAGCTTAGTAATTCAATTCTTGTACAATGTAGTGTAATCAAATTAGTGAAACAATGGTATTGTGTTGTCACAATAAGACGTCCATTAGCTCGCCACTAGTGTCCATTGACTAGCCACTATGAGCTAGTCACACCTAGATACTATAATTCGACAATCTAGTAGAGACCGAGGCTCTCTACTAGATTGTCGAATTATAGTGTACTACGTATTTAGATTACAATTAAGAATTTTATAAAAAAGCTCTATTAAATAGGCCACGCACAGCTGTATAGCCCGGCGGGTGTTTTAAATTCTTAGTTTTCTATAGCTTTGAACGTTGTGCACGGGGCTCTCTACTAGGTTGTTGGACTATAATGGTACAATACAATGCACAGTTGGTGTCGGTGCACCACCGCTGCACCGGTGACATATTGAAGCTATCGTGTCGAACTGCGATTATCGCGACACTCTCCATATGTAATGAGTGAGTTATCTAATGTTAGTATAAATAAGTTCACATACGGAGAGTAAGTCTTGTAGGATTTTATGCGATGACACTCTATTATTTATTTTTATTATTTATAACTTTTATATGTTAAATATCTGATATTATTATTCTATTTTAATATTTTCAACAAACAAACTAATTAAGAACATTGTAATCATAGACAAAAGAAGAATAAGTTAGTTTCTTATCTTCTTATACATAAAATATCAGCGCTTCTAAATGACAGGGTGTAAGCAGAGAGCGCGGCAGACAGTTCGAGATGTGCACTAATCAACGTAAGCCGCCTGTCGGCCGGTGACGTGACGTCATCGCAGACACATGCCCCTGTCCCCCGGGGACTCGAGCCCGAGCTTGTATCAAACAAGTTTCAGTGCGGATCATTGCTAATGAACGAGGGGCTACCTAATATTATAGCTTCTTGCTGCACTTTGATGTACACGTTCAGTAATGCAGTTGTTACTAATAAATAAAGTAGATGCAAGAAACCATCTCTTTTCTATTGCCTCGTTTTGGTGTACTTTTTGAAAAGCGAGAAAGTCGAGTGCTTTACGCTACTCGATGATGAATCAACCAAAATTCTACCTACCTACACCTTTCTTCAGAGCTGAGCTAACTGTACTTATAATTATAATATGATGATGCCGAGGCTTGACAGTATTACCTTGAAACAAGGAAATTTTCTCAAAAACAAAAGAATAACGAGAGATCGTTAAAACATTAAAGTCAAGTGGATCAGCAGTCGCGAGTTAGTCGGCGCACCTTGAACCGCGTGAATAATGCACAGCGAGACAACAAACAAACCTGATTTATTATTTAGTTTATATTAAGCGAGATTACCCTCCTTACCCCCCGCGCCGCGCCTCGCCCCCGCGCTCGCCCCGGACTCGTCGCGGGGAACGTTCATGTAAATCGGGGTCATTTCCCGCGCTCGCTCGCCGGCGTCACTTTCAATTGTTGATTTTTGACCTATTTCTCACAAGATTTGTGCATTTGTTTATTTCTTTTGCTCTCTGTGCTTCTGTTAGATCTTTTAATCTTAAAGGAATAAGTAATCGCTGGCAGTTTTGTGTTGTTTGTTTTGTTATTGCTTTTGGACGACGAAATAACTGCTATAACTGACGTTGATTCCTAAAATATTTCGAACATTTAATATCTAGTCCCTCGTTTATATTTTAGAATCATATTCTACCGTTAAGTTTAATAATGTTATGAGACGAAACAATGTCAGTGCATTCAATCATATTCATCAAAACCTACTAATCAAACCATGTTTGTGTTCAATTATTTCACTCAAATGACTGGAAAATGAATCGCCGATAAAATCCCGTAGCAACGTAGCGCGTAGCAGATGCGTAGCGGTCATGAATAGCCACGAGTGCTACCAGCACGAGTCGGCGAGCGCGTACAACGGTCGAACGTATCATTTGCTGGCTCAATAGCTCCAATTATACCGCCTCGCTCACTCACTCGCGGGGAAATGAAAAATTATGTTTTTGCTCAGAACTATTACTTTACCTGAACATTTATTTAATTATTAGACAATGTGTGGTCATCATGCCAAATACAAATGTATTACAAACCACCAGGATCGATCTCAAAGTAAGAAATGATTGAAAGCAATTTTAAAAATAATTATACTTCTGTAGTCCTGTGCTACTTACATCTAAATTTCAAGAAAATCATCGAGTGACCAGACATCGAACCGAACCGAAAATATAGACCAGAACGGAGACCACTATTTCCACTATTTTTGTTGCTGAATGTTGGATTCAAATTTAATCATCATTTGGCTTCACTGATATGCAGTAATATTACCAATATAAATTCAATAGACGCAATTAAACCTAATTCGTGTCGTTAAGTAAATCTGTTGCACAAATATCAAATATAAAACACGTTCACTAAGTAGGGACGTGAATTACAGCGTAATGTGCCCGCTGATGGCGACCCATTAAATATGTACGTAGAGCCCCCGCGTAGAGCCTCTACGCGCTACGGGCTACGACGCTAAACGTTGTGGCGAGGGGCCGGTGCTTACGTGTTTGTGATGTTTTGTGATTTAAACGTTTTCGGACTTAGTGTTGCAAGTTACAAAGTAATTGTTAATTAGTTAGTTTACATGAGATTACGCCTGATTATCACGTGTTGTCATGTTCTATTCTCGGACTAGAGTAATGGTAATAAGAATGTAGCTGACTTTTACAAACAATAATAATTTTGATAGAATGTTAAATTTTTTCTGCCTAAACAAGTGTCCTTAATTCACCAGGAATAGTAAATATCTCCATTCCTTTTACTTGAATAAGTAAGTATAATATAATAATTTGCTATGTTTGCAGTTCATCGTTCTATGTTCCTCGTACAAGATTATTGTAATTACTTAACGTTTCTACAAAGTTTGTGAAACAAAAAACATTTCAGTGTGTACCGTCTGGAAACATTCCAAGAGCGCGTTGAAACGGAATATGAAAAACAATCCAGTTTCGTGTTATACTCATGTTTCGGAGAATTTATACACTTACTGTTAGTTCCTCGTGGGGCAAACTTGTTATAAGATTTGTTTCAAGGGTCTGGTAGACCTCAGTATATTTTCAATGTACCTATTTTTTGTGGCCTTTTTCGACGGACTTAGCAAGGACGTAAGCGATGTTGCGCGAGTCCGCTAGTACCCATATAAAAAGCTTTACTAGTTGGGTTGTGCATTCAGTTGCATGTGAAGGGTTCTTTTATTATTTTTAAAATCCGATTGAATCAAGAATATATCTTTTAACTTAGTGTTTAAAGTTACAGTACAGTACAGTCATAACAAATTAACGACTCAACTATCCCTGATATGGCCACTTCTCCAGCGTGCTCCGTGCTGAGAAGAAGATTGATATAAAATGATAAAACCCTCGGTCTGACAAACCCCACACGGCTAAAAACAGGTTAAAAAGAAACATCCCTCGACGTGTACTGAAGAAACTTATCTCTAGTAATTTAATTTAGCAGCAAGTATGTAAAGGAATCTCAAACTTTACAGAAGAGTTTATAATTTATGCAAAAAAGTGCGGCGCCGCCCGCTCTACCGCCGCCGCGCCGCTGTGACGTAGAGCTCGTCTTGTATCTAGCCGCGAGTAATGCCCACTTCACTATTTTAATTTTCACTGGTTACGGCTTTTGGTGAATTTAGTTTTCTGTTACGAAAACGGGAGGATCCTAGGATTATTTTTCAGAATCTGTACGCTTGCCATACTGAAAGCCTCACACTTAATTTCATAATGATAATTATCTATTTACATAAGCTTAATGAGAAGATAAAACTCCAATAAGCAGGTCTTAGAGAGCGGGATATAGAGCATCATAGTCATTATGTGTTGGAGCAACAAGCGCTTGCTATTAAGTATAATTATAATGTAATACGCGCCGCAGTACCGGTACCTACCTCGTGATAATTACACCGCCCACACTGACTGCTCTCTTACAGGAATACGTTCTTAACTTACACACATGCAGATAAAAATGTACAATATAAACTAAAGACCCGAGTTTCTGCGCTATAGATTCTTTTAATGTAAAAGTGGCGCGACGTGGTACGCGTTATACGCGTCATACGCGTATACGCGTTCGTACACGGTACGGTTAACAGATATTTCAGAATTTAGATACATAATAATATTTGTTGTAAATTAATTATGAAATGCGTTAAAAATTTCAAACACATGTATTGAAATGGTTTAGCGCGAGTAAAGTGAAGGACGGCAGCTCTCCACCGAGTGTGAAGGTACGTGCGGTGTTCGAAGTGTTCATACTGAGCAGTGAACACTCTGTACAGTGTTCATGTAATATAACGCGCAATCTGAATACTTAATCACTGTGAATGTTTCATGTGAGAGCGCGCGATTAGGCGCCGCGCACACATCCTACTGTTGCCTAACGGTATCGGCCTATTATTTATACAAGATTGAAGTGGTGAGACTACAGCTGTAATACTTTTCTAGTAATCTAGTTTCTGTTTATGAGACACATGAGTAACAAGCCTCTAATTCTAAACATCACACATACACACACACACACGCACACACACACAAGGTCTAAGACAGTTCCGTAGGTCCCGAGCACTTCGGCAGTGTATCGGCGCGCGGAGATGTTCGGTATCGTGTCGGTACATTATTAATGCAGCGGCTGTCTTCACGACACGCCGCGCGCCACTGATTGTGTGCAATCTACTGATATATTTAGATGTGCCTCTTATTTATTTACCAATAGACTCTTTGCAGGTCTTCGCAATGAATAAGGAGATTTCTATTTAATATCATCACTTTAGAAGAAATCTTATAGTTTTTAGCATTGCACGAATAATCTTACATTACACATGACCTTTGTATGTCTTACAATTGAGCTATCTCCCGATTCTTCTAACACTCTTTTACATGAACTTATTTTAATTTTAAGAAAGTTTCATATAAAACAGCAACAGGAAAAAATGCTAAAATCACAGTTTATATACGTATGTTTCTTTGCAATATATGAACGTATAAGTAAACAATAACACATAATGATATTGTAACTGGGAACATAAGGTAACCCCGCGACATCCCGCGATCAGCCGCCGATAAACTACACCCAAACGGTTATTAAGTCGCAACCTTCACGATATTAACTTAATATCGCGAACTCAAACAGCGACGCCGCGGGCGAGGCGGGGGCGAGGCGGGGGCGAGGCGGGGGCGGCGCGGGGCGGGGGGCGGTCGCACACCTTGTTAAATATTAACAACAGGTTACTTACATTAGCTCATTGTTGCTCGCCGCTAAAATGTTTAGCTAATAAACGTGTGCGGCGTTGTGTGGCGCTGTGACGTCACTCGGTTACAATATCGCTGGCGGCCGGCTCAAGTGTGTTTACTGTGAGCCGAGCTCACTACTGCACTCAATATCGAGATTCGAGATAGTACTTAGTGCAGATTGTTGTTTTGAAACTACATGTGATTTATAACAGTGATAGTAATTTATAAAAGTGTACTGTTATATAACTTAATTGAAATTGTAAGACGACATCACTTAGCCTGGTTTTAGTTCCAAATACAAAAAATGTAATTGTAATGCTTTATTGACTTTGATGTCTTCAAAGCCTCCACCGCCTCCTACATAGCAACAACATACGCGGTACAATCACGGCAGTAGACAATACAGTAAGAACGAGGTGCGTTCACCGATTATAAGCCGCTCTGATTGAACTCACCCTAATATCGCTGGCATTACGTTCCGAAGGAAATTATTTATTGTTTCTGCTACCCCCCTCCCCTCGAGCCGTGCCTCTGCCTCGTGCCTCCACCCCGGGCCGTACCTCCGCGACCGCAATCTTTCAATCATCTATTATCAGCCGAGATTACGTTTCCTGTTCTGTGATGTTATTAGATGTATTATCGATAATGGACCTCACACACCGCCCACATTAACTATTGTCAATAATTATCCTAAAATGTCACAGCTTTATACTAAAGGATGTAGGAAACAACATGCATAAGATGTCAATAAAATGAAAATTAGTTTTGTCGTGAACGCTGTTAGTCTCATGTAAAAGGAAGCGAGTGCATTCCCTTGTATGCTTTATAAGGCTTGATACAATATCAAGCTTTACAAAGCCACAGGCTGCTGATAACACAGGAGAAATTAAAAAAGATCAACATCACTGTGCCAGATTCGGGATTCCAGATCGAGTCCTCGCCGGCGATGCTCGGTCGCCCTCCCCTGCGATCGGCATCGCATCGCATACTCACGCTAATATCACCTAGTAAAGAATGCTACATGTTTATCTGTAATGTGAGAGGTCCTTAACATCATGTGAATGTCTTAGTGGGCCGGGATGTCGTCGTGAAGAGGAAAATGATCCAATATTATAGACTATTGTACCGTCTCACAAACTATTACTACATACACACACACGCACACACACTACATTATGGAAATATAATAATATGTATCGATCATTGCATACGGGATCAGATTATTATAATAATATGGAGGTTATATTGAAATATAATCGTCTTCTTACATTAAAATAAAATACTGAATAGTTTGACGCACTTATTACAAGTGAATATAAGTAATTCACTGAAATATTTGTAAGTGTATATTGTCATAAATTAAATAATATAAATATCAACAAACAGTTATACCAATGGTAAAATTAGTATAAAGTTTATAATAACTACGTTGTTTGTTGATCTGTCTCTTAATTTGTCAAATGAATATTGCTCAGTAATTACTACACATGCGTCGATAGAAACTGTCATTGTTCAAATTTGTATTGTTAGATTGAATGAAGGCAATACGTTTGATCAAAATCAGTCCAGCAGAATTATAGATAGACATTCATATACCAGCATGAGGAAACTGTGCCTCAGTGTAACAATTATATATAGTTTATTAAACACTGCATAGTTTATGCTATACTTATATCATATCGAAAACTAAACACATTTTAATTTCAATATTAGATATGGAACTGTACAAAAAGTTCATGGTACAAAATTGAGCTGCAATGATACTCTTACAATGTAAGGTTGTCACCACACATATAGCACGCCAACACTTATAGCGTTTGAAACTCTTTGCATGCTGACGGCTCTCTCCGTGTATCACTAGACTACGAGCAATAACAGCCTAGCTGTCAAGAGTCAGTGTCAAAACTGCTGATACGCTATTATTTAATTGAACGCGAGTCAAAATGCGACATTACGGCATTCTGTTCCCGACGCGTATACCTGTGCGACAAGCCCGCAACAGTAACCGATAAATATACAGCTTAAATATGAATACGTTTAACAATTACTTTAATTAAAATTACGCTTATTTTATGTAAAATTTCGCGGAAGTGACTCGAGGCGACCGCACGTTCCGATTAATTATAATGAGTGCACTTATCTTAATTATTGCAATATTAATAATTCATAATTATCCGACGATGACGCGCCTCATCTTTCACACATATCATTAAAGATACAATTACCGATGATCTGATCATTATTTTAATATAATTATAGGGTGAAACTACATTTTTCACAATGTCATTAATAGACTTTCTAGAGAATTGCTTATATGTTGATATATCGTGAGAATATATACCTAATATTTGGTAACTATATGAAATGATGTTACGAACAAAGTTTCAATATAGATACAGTAGACATAGTAGATAAATAATGAGGAACAAATACATTAGATAGATTTACGAACAATAAACAAATGAACTACGTTCCCACTGATGTAGGCCAGGACCACAGAACGCACTTGCTATCATCACTTTAATCTCTTAACTTTGTTCACAAACACGGGTTTTAAACTTTATTCAACTTTATTCGATTGAAAGGTATCATAACTTTTAATTTTAAGTCTCATTTAAGACCTGTACCATTAAAATATGATATGACCACAGCACCACTTAATATTCGAATATGAGCAGTATATATGTTAACAAAGTTATTTACTCCCTGTATCATTAAACGCGGCTCATTACAATACTCTCGCTGCACAAGTAGTACAAGTAATACACGAACACATCGCCGCCGGACACTCACCAATTAATATACTGTTGTGGACCGCAACAGATAATTGTTGCAAATTATTTCATTTATTATTGTTTAAAAACAAGAGAAAAAAATCTTATAGACTGCACTCTTATTTTATAACACGGTTTAGCCAAAGACCTACGCTAACCTTGGCACTCCTGAGGATTTTTGTTACTTATCACCGCTTTGCAGTTTAAACTACGATTTGTGCAAAGAGCTCCGTTATGTAACAGACTTAAGCTAATTGTTAGTTAAACGACTCCATATTTGTTCCATGTCCTTACTCATAAACATGCAGCACTTAATGTTCAAAGCGTATCACAATTACGTATTAGCGCGGCTCGTTACTCCACACTCATACATAATATTCATGAGTCAATTCGCTTTCAATAACGTGTGGCCTCGCCCCGAGCGGCGAGACACTGCCTCGAACCGCCTCACACTGCCTCACACCGCCTCATACTACCTCATACTGCTAAATAATTCCCTGTGACGACCAGACGGACCAAACCGTCGGGTAATTGCGATAACTGCGCCCCGAGAACTGCGTCGTGAGACAACATCTTGTCACGGACGATAACATACCTACGTGCATAATTGACGACCTCACCTTACCTTACCTTAGATAGCTTCAGTTACTTTGACTGTAGGTAACCTCTATTAGCATACGAAAGAGTACCTGTCTGAGTAAGTAGACAAAAATTACGAAACTACTCTTAAAATTGCTTGTAGTGTTGCTTTGAGGAATTAAAACTTCAATCCCCCTGTAATTATTCTTGTGTAAAAGTTTTATTGTTTAATTTGTGCTATATCAATAATTTTTCAGTCCTTATAGACAGTTTATAATAATACAATAACAAGACATACATCTTATGTGACAAACCCAAATGATTCTAAGGAACTCAATGCAGATCGTGAGTCGATCCCTACTTGATCCGTGATTTGATGTCCGAATATCCGTGTGTAACAATTCCTTTGGCTATCAATTTGTACTGGGACAACAGTTAACACAAAGCGGAAGCTATCGTTTGCCTTACATGTAACTGTCGGCAGTGCTGCGTGTATGGCGTGTATTGTCGCACTGAGACAAGACAAGACGTGTGTCGTGACACTACGACTACGTACACTACACACAGCACACGTGTGCAGTGCACACGACACACGTGCACTTGATTGGAACCTCTTACTGTTATTGAACACCGTGTAACGTAGGACACGTCACAATCGGTTTAATGGTCTTCAGTGCGTGTGTTAGCTGTTGATAGATTAGTAACTTTTCTGAATTAAGCTTACTGACTACTTCATTCAAATTTCTGTTCAAAACATTAATGCAACTAAAACTCAATATTGTGATATAAAAAGTGATTTTAATTGAAACATGCTTCAACAACAATACGCACACCAATCGCTCATTATCTCTACAGTACAACTACTGTGGCACGTGATGCAGCTGCTAAGGCATTCTGAAAGTGAAATGTACCTATGATATTTCAACTTAATATCTAAGTATTTCTTTGTTATTACGATAGAGAAAAAAAAAGCGTATCTACATATTATTATAATATTGCTTTATGCTTTCTCTGAGTGACTGAAAAGAATTTCTGTATTTTAACTTTATCAACTACCCAATTTAATACCATAAACTTCAAGCAACCATACTAAACTTATATCCTAGAATCACTTGGTCACAAGGAACTGCTGTAGTTTGTTGTATACAAGTATACGTTAGTTAAACGTCTAAGGAAAACGGTTACCTTAAACGAAGGTAACGAGAGTCGACACGTTGTTACTCTACCTGCTCAGATATACGAGTACCTTCTACCTGTGTACTATGTACTATGTACTATGTACTATGTAGTGCGATGTAGAGAGAAGCAGGGTGGATTGTATTACGTTACAGCTAAACACTCGTCCCGTTCAGTTATTTTATCACGAACAGAGTGGACAAGACAATATGTATGTACACTGGATACAATAAGTTGCTCAAATTGACTGTAATACGCTCAAATTAAAATAGGTTCATTTTCATAAGGATTTTGAGTTTTTTCAAATATATTCTGTAGCAAAAAAAAGAAATATCGCTGAAGTTTCATTAATAATTCAATTGTTCGCAATTTCATTAAAAATGCATGTATTTCCGTTATAAATTAATTTAAATCTCATGGTACGAAAGCAACAGGAACGTATTGGTGCTGTGTTTCTTAATATCCGATTGCGTCAAAATAGTTGCTCGTCTACGACAACATAAAAACAAGTAACACCAACGTGACTTTTAGCGCCCGGCAGCGCGGTGTCGTGACATCGTCCGTCACGACAATGAGCCGTGACGTGAGACAGTCCGAGAGCGTCCGCGCTACCTCGCCGTCACGCCAACTAAATTGCGTGTGACGTCTGACGACAAGACGCTACTTGTAATAAAACACAACGTCACGTCATGTTGTTAACGTGCTGAGATCAGCTTTCATAGACTGTTTTGGAAATAGGTGCTGAAGGTCAAAAGATAATTATATTTAGATGACATTTTAGAGAGACGATAGCAGACAGTTTTTCTTGGAAGCTAATGTTAGACATGAAATAGCTTCAAAGAAACACCAAGAGTATATAAAGAGATATAAATTTTAACCTCAAGTAATTAAGTATCACGTAGCGAATAAATTAGTAAATTATACAAAGTCAAAACATTCGTGTCATGCGCGACATCACACGACATCACAATTACAACGAAACACCACAATTATCATAATGAGACAAGCTCACGACCTCATGAGGTTCATGTTAGTTTATCGCCAGTGTTTGAGGCGAATTATCCCACGACCTAAGGAAATGAGCCCTCCTTGATATCACATAGAGGATTAACCTAGTTTATGGCGACGTGTATACAACGTAATTGCTGCTTGTAGGAGAGGCGACGTGGAGTCAAGGATCCTTGAGATGATAATTAGAGTATGACATTTTGTTATGTAAAAAATAAACGTTGGATTAATTGACATCTCTTTATAAAGAAGATCTAAAGAAGTATCTAAATAATTTAAGCCTTATATGAATAAAGGCACCACAAACAATAGTGGGTGAATTTTTGCACTGATATCAAAATATCCAAGCTAGTAAACAGTGATGATCGTCTTGAGGAGTGTTTAATAATTCATACGTGTTGATATCCGTGCATCGTTCCGTCCTCGCGTCGCGGCGTCGCTCCGCGCGGCTAATCTCCGCCCGATATTAATTAATAAGTACCGCTGATACAAGCCGACATCCTCTCACACACACACACACACACACACACACACACACACACACACACACACACACTCACACGCACACATGATTATCTTGTTTAGATGCATGAAACCCACAACAACATATCTATCATCACCTGAGCGGCGCTGAGCGCGTGTGAGCCGAGGATTACTCCCGCCGCGTGAAAACAATCCATACTAATATTATAAATGCGAAAGTAACTCTGTCTGTCTGTCTGTCTGTCTGTCTGTCTGTCTGTCTGTCTGCTACTCAATCACGCCTAAACTACTGAACCAATTTGCATGAAATTTGGTATGGAGATAGTTTGATACCCGAGAAAGGACATAGGCTACTTTTTACCCCGGGAAAATGACGCATTTCCCGGGAAAATTCAGGTTTCGCCACCGAAGTCGCGAATAATCAATATTATGACATTGAATTAACAAAATTCCGTTGTCATGGCAACAGTTTTAATGGCGGATATGCTTTAGCGCGAGTTATATGAGATAAAAATAATTTTGAGAATATTTTTCGTGAAAAAAAGCATATTTTGTTGTTAAGGAATAATTAAGCTTTGTATTAGTAAAAAAAAATCATTCACGCGAGCGGAGCCGCACGGGTCAGCTAGTAAAATATATTAAGTTTAATACACAAAGTTTCCGAACATAAATTGGAACTGCCAATCGTAAATAAATCCCACGCAAGGGTTTCGGAACTTGATGAATTTTATACCGTGGATTATGAAAATATAGGACCACGGAGTTGCGAAAGAGTTCATTAAAAAAGTTTCGTTTGTTGCTAAACCGTAGACGAGGGCGGGGTGAGGCAGGGCGCGAGGGGCGCGGGCGACGGGGGAGGGGGAGGCCTCTGTGACGTAGAACGAACTGTGCTCGCGCACCGAAAATTTTTAACAACCGCGTCAGCGCTGTGTGCGCCGCGTACGAGACGCTCATTAGGGGCGACGCACAACGGGCGCACGTGAGCGGAAACTGCGCCCACCGCGCCGATATAAATATGTAACGCCGATGTACAACCAACACACACCACACACCACTGTACACCGAGTACAGTACAGCTCGCCTCCACTACACGGAAATGCTGTTATGAAATACTTATTAGCAACCTAACCACATTATGCACCAACAACGCTACTAATCGGATGTGAACCTGATCATTACAATCAAATGTACACTAGCTACTGTTTATGTACACTTACAATATAGCAAACTCCATAATGGGGAACCTCAATAAAACTCACGCCTTGTGTTAAAATGCTGTACTAACGTTTGAAGCGCTAAAGCAATCAATGAGATTCGAGAACATTAAAACTTCCCACTAAAGATTAAAGTTTCCCTAAATTGAAAAGGTATTTAGTGCTTCAATTCCTGCTAACACTTAAGCCAATTGTGGCCTTAAGCTCCGCCGAGGGATTACCGGACCGACTTCAAAATCCACTTTAATATAATTTCGCGTTAAGCTCAGTGGTTCATCGCACTCAGTCAATAGGAGCCGTCGAATAGATCCCTTTATACGTACACGATATATCGACGAAATTGCATTCCTTGAATGACGTAAGTGTAGTGAAGCGTGAGTGCGTGTAACCGTGGTGACGTCACAGGTCAGCGCGCGACGATAATGTCGCTATTGTCGCCGCGACAAATTGCACGCGACACGCGACATTCCTGTATGAGATATATGATGAAATATGAGGAGCGGTACACACAAAAAGATTCTCATTTTGCCATTCAAGTGCTAGTGAAAAAGTGTCGTCATATTCGTGGTACGTGTGTACGTGTCGTAACGTGTTGTAACGACGGCTTGTTTGTGACGAGCGACGACTGCCTGGTACCTGCCGCTCGCGACACAAACACACATTATGGCACTTACTTGACACTGAATTGCGATCATTACGAACGTTTATTGTTTGCCAAAGTAGCACCAATCAAACTGAAAAAGCAAAATATGGCATTGAACATTTCTAAACGAATACTGATGGTACTACAACCCGAGCACGGACTATAAATTAGTTAATGTCTCTATGATAGAGGACTTGAGAGATTGCTCTCAAGATCTCTACCGCTAGATCAACGAAAAACTCAGACGTGTATGAAAAGTCCAAGACAGTCAAAGTCGCTGGATGTTTAAACGCTGCAGTGTGTCCTAGCCCTGTGGCAGTGACGTACAGGCGGTAATGTAAAATAAATTGCGCAGCGACACGAGCGCACTGAACACCATGACCTAGAAGATTTACAAGTAGGTAACAAGAATGTAAATACTTGAACATGTTACTATGTTGTTTTATTCGTTTAATACGATATATGAATACATTTGTTTCGTAGTAGCAGTAGTGCTTTATTTCATCTTTGTTTAACAGTCGTTGAGTGATTCTTAAGTAGAGGTGTTAAGCTCGGGGCGTGGCCTAAAAAGTGCTTTTGAGTATTTGGTGATAAGGTTAGAGGCTGCAGCTGTAAAAATCTGTGAATTTCGCTCACTTTTCCCGCTTCTGTAACTATATTTTCCGGCAATGTTCTTGCATTTAACAGTTCTCATACTCCTATGTTTAAAATCGTATTAGTTTGTAAATTGACAGAACAGAGATAGAAAGTATTTAATATTAAATAGAGTGGATTAGAAAACAATTATAGTTAAACACTAGTAATATTTTAAACAGTGTTGCAACACGTCGTTCTCCGTCATAGCTCGATACCAGTTTAAAACCGAAGCAATATTTTGGTTTAAAGATAAGATCCGGCAAATATTTTAGCATACAATGCTGCTTTAAAACCACTATCGAGCTCAAAGGAGTGACGAGCAGCCGGTAATGTAAAATAAATAGCGCGACAACACGATGCCTTAGCGCGGATATCACAAGTATGTGGATGTAAATTCTTCTCGTGGTTAGTTTGTTATTAGAAAGATAGCGGACCCTCTTTCCAACTATTCTTTATATTAAAGTAAGGATAGTATTAAAGTATGGAAGTTTACAATATTAACGTATTGGCTGTTGTCATGGCAGATGTAATATAAATCCATATTAATATTATAAATGCGAAAGTAACTCTGTCTGTCTGTCTGTCTATCTGCTACTCAATCACGCCTAAACTGCTGAACCATTTTGCATTAAATTAGGTATGGAGATATTTTGATATCCGACAAAGGACATAGGCTATGTATTATCACGCTACGACCAAAAGGAGCAGAGTACCAGTAAAAAATTTAACAAAAACGGGGAAAAAATTCACCAATTCTCTCTTATTGGACGAAAGCGAAGTTGCGCGGGTCAGCTAGTATAATATAAATTACATTATGTTTAGCGTGGGTTTACGTTCGCGAACGTTTTATGGTAGAGATTCAAATTGAAGGTCAAATCAACTTGTAACTAGTAAACAATTTGTTACTAAGATGACATAATCTAAAGATATAAGACCCAAAAAAATAGGTTGGAGCAATCGTTTCAGTCGGTAAGAAATTTAGAATGTAAAGTCAGCTCTTTCAATTTAGCCAGCAGTTTTTAAGTCAAGTGAAAGTTTTGTGCAAAACTTCACTATTATCTATAAGATAGTATAGTAAGTTAATCATTTAGTACAAGTGGTAAGTTAGTCATTTGGTTCACTTTGTGTACGATTGTATGTGCGATATTTATCTTAAAAAAATTACAATGATTATATGTATTTTTACAAAACCATAAGCCGTCAGAGCTCATAACAACAAGTTCACATGGCCTCACAACACACATCGCCGCCACACTTGCTTCACCGTGGCGCCTCACTCGCGCCTCACTCGCGCCTCACTCGCACCTCACTCGCTCCACATTAAGTTAACGCGCGTCTTTGATATGCAAATACTGGGAGCGACATCGCACGATGTGTTTTTTCCCTCCGCGCCTGTTTGCGTTACTCCTTTATTGCTATTCAAGCAGTGCCGCGGAATAAGGAAACCTATAACAATGTTATTGGACGCCACCTTATAAAAGATAACTTTATTCTAGCTATTCCGATAAAATGACAATTATTTTTTACATTTTTTAGCTGGTTAAGACAAAGAGAAAAATTATGTTTAACTGCTTTGTTAGTTAAAATATGTTACTTTGCGTTTGCTAATATTTGGAGGCTTTGTTCGATTTTTAGGTAGAACCCGGTTTGACTTTTCTTTAACAACGTTATTGTACTGTTAGGGCATTTATGCACATTATTTGTTTTAACGGTTTAGAAAAATAACTTAAATTACAATGCGGCAAGTCTATAAAAAAAATGTTTTTAAAACAGTGTTGCATACCTTTTCGAAGATAACAGATTCTATAAAAATATGAATTTCGCTGATGTTGGTTTGGAGAAAAATAAATTACGTGACTTCTACATTCTTCACAGAGTTTGTCGTAAAGTTGAAATAACTTGTGCAAAAAAGGGATATCCAATTTTCCAATCGAGCAACTCAATTTTGAGTCGATATCGAAGTAACGACACCGGTCGTAAGGCGGGGGTCTACGGCGTAGAGACGTAGATGGTATCGTAGACATCGTAGCGCGTGCTACGTCACGGTTAGCGGGCGGGAGAACGCCGAGCGCCTCGAGTTGTATGAAGAGATATTGCGTCACTTGTAACAAGAGTTTTATATGAGATCTAAGTAAGTAATGTATTAAGTCAAAGGAAACTGCTCGCGTGGCTAGTTAGGAAAAGGGTCAAGCTAAATTGCTTCTGTTCTATTAAGCATCATGCTTGATATCTATATAGCAATGTCAGTAAGTTTATATTTTACGTCTAGTTCTAGGTCATAAAATACGTTCAGATAAACCCTGATCGATCGACTACGGAGTGAATCAATCGTATGATCACGTCTCATCATAAACGCCTAGGTACCAAGTACAAGTAGCACAGAGAGAACTTCACGTAACAACGCTCAGCGATTTATTACACGACATATAAACACGAGACACGTCTTAACATATATAAAAACGCTGCCTAATATAAATCTGTGTCTTGTGCGCGTGCTGAACAAAGAAACATTCTATAATGTTCATTTCAGTTAAACCTCGATCGTCACGGAAAATACTGATGATTGGCATATAGTTTCATTGGAAAAGTCTCAGTGTACTTAGGCTATTTCATGATCATTTCATTTCATCATGTGTGACTATAAATTGTACATTACACTTCCAAGCACGGTTTTTAGTCCTAAAAAGATAATAAGCGAGATGTTAGCAATATACTCTAACGCGCGATACCACTTATTTTTTACCATATGCTATATTAAAAAGTTATTTGGACGTTCGTTATCAAAATGTCTGACTTTCAAAAAGACGTGCTACAGACATTTCTTTATACGCGTGTGATCTCTCAAAAGTCAATTGTAACACTTAAGAATTAATATGTATACGATAAGCTCATAACTTAGTAATTAGTAACTTATTAGTTATTTTCTTATTCTTTGAGACTCAACTTTGTTTGTATTCTTACAAACACTTACTAAGTACTTACAAGCGTGTACTTGTTATAAGATTTCGAACAAAATCTTTTACATCTTAGTTTACAGAAAAAGAAAAATAAAATATTGCTTTAATCTTCCAGTGTATTTATAAAGATTACATTTAGTTTATTTTATAGATACAAGATTTTATCCTATTTATGAACTTATTAAAATATGATGCTTAGGACTTTAAAATTCAAAGTAATTAAGTTAATTGCCAATTAGTTAATCAGAGAAAGTTAAGTTAATCAAAGACGTTCTCGAACACTAAAATATTAAAAGTTATAATCTTAATCTATGCATTTCATCATCAAAAGTAATTCCACAATTTCAGACGTACGAGTATACATAAATAAAACGTACACTTGGGTGTCTGCCTTCCCCCGTAAGTACACAGGCATGAGTTTATATATATTTCAATAACATAGACAATTATTATTACAATGAAATAGACCAGTGTATCGAACATCTAGTGGTTGCATCATGATCCGCGTACAGTCCCGCAAACCGCGCGCCGGCTGTGTTATGTGTAACGTGAACGACGTATTAATGAACTCACGACAATCACTGCCAGCCATCACCACAGAGCACAATGTGTCACGTCACATTACTGCAGATACTGTTAATCATATCAATAAATAAATCAAACCCATTAATGTCCCACTGCTAGACAAAGATCTCCCGAAATATAGAAGGCATTAAGCCATAAGTCTACCATGCTGGTTTAGTGCGAAATGAGGATATTATATTCCTTGAAGAACTATTTTAGAGAATTTTCAGCTGTACAAAGTTTCATTGAGAGGTTTCCCTTCCCCGTTATAACTTGTGATAATTACTGTGAATACACACATAACTTCGAAAAGTCATTGATATGGTGCCCTAACGCCTTTTGTGGCATCTGAATACTTAGATCACTCGGCTATACTATTCATTACACACTAAGTCATTAATTTCCAGAAGACAAATCGTTTAAATATACACGTGAAACTTTTAACATATCCTCAGAATTCTCACACACAGTTATCAGAATCACTTAACCCAGTGGCAAGTGTACATTAAAACAAACAAACAGTGCGAGTTCATAAATCTCGCGGACTCTGCGGGGGAGCAGGGGGAGAGACGAGGGGGGAGGTAGGGGGTGAAATTAAGACGTAATAAAAAGGCGGGCGCGGCCGCGGGTCATTAATAACGAGCACTCGAGCTCAGTCGACAACTACTGAGAGTAGTGGAGAGCCGTGGAGAGCGCCAGATACATTGTCTCACTGACACAGTTTTGTGTTGCAATGCTTCTTAAATAGCTGTTGCCAACATTCTCTCTTGGTATACTTACTTTTAGCTTGAAGCATGTTGTGTAATTAATTGCACTGATCGCTCCGTTAAATGTTTATCATGAGATTTGTTGATTTATCATCTGGCATTGTAGGCCACTTCATGGAATTGCAACAGTGTTCAACCGTTTATGTCTTTGTGTTTATTGATAGTTTTACATCAAAACATAAGGTCTTTTTTAATAAGAGGTGATAATCTTTTCTTATACTTGATTTGATAGTAGTGTTTGGTCGTTGTTAAGCGTCTGAACTGTTGAAGTTACTTTGAAAATTATTTCAAATGGAGTCGATTGATCTTTTTATCTTGCTTCTAATTCTTTCTGATTGAGCGCTAATTAGTGTGAGAAATAAAATAATATTATCTTTTGTATACGGTATGTCAGCACTCATCGGATGGAAGAAGTATTTTTTGGGAGAAAAAATAATGTCAGCCTTTCAAAAGGCATGCCAAACTCGTTGCTAAAAAAACTGCAACTTCAAAAACATTCATGGAAATAGTGCCGTTGTGCAGTGTTACAGGAACCAACACTCTGCGTCGATACAAACACAAATAGTAGTGGACATGTACCGCAGAGGGCGCGAGTGTCACAGTCACACACACGCCGCGTCCACGCACTACCGCCAAAAATAACACACTACAAACTAACACCACTACCATTGGTTTATACTATGAATGAGTAATCGTAGTAAGTGAATCGTGAAGACTAGTAATGACTGTGTCAAATATCAGCAACAAGAAGTTCCACCGAAGATAGTTTCTTTGTAATCAACAACAGTGTAAGTAATTCACAGGCAAAATACGAAGAGCAAAACCGCGCAATGAAAACATTCCGTACACCAATTATTATTATGTTGATTAACTCGAGCGCAGACATTGAGAGAGTGTCAACATATCGATACTATCGAACATCTTGCGGCTGATACTGATGAACTATTATAGTAAATATACTACACAAATAGTAGCTGTTCCGTGGTCCAGTTTTCCGCGAGTGTGCAGTTGGTGCGCTCGTTGCGTCTCTATTATTTATCAGTCCGTGCACTTTGCCCTCTCAGCGCGGGTGGAGGCTGCAACTTGCGCGCAAACACTCGCCGCTGATCGCCGCCGCTCCGACACAACTAAAACTATAACGTTTCCAACATACGCGATTTTCGGGAAAATATCGCTCGGATTTTTTCCGACAATCGCGAGATAGTACATAAGCTGCAATAGGCGAGTGGTATAAGCTTACGATCCTATGCAAGATAAAGCTTTAAAACCTATAGCATTGTATCGATTTTATTTTTCAAACTCTTATGTTTTAAATTCATCATTAACTCTTGCTTAACTCAAGAATATGGTTTGGTGGGATACCAGTTGATTGCATAACTCTTGAAAGTATAAGAACTCTCCAACATTAAGGTTTCTGTGGTCGACTCAATCTAATCTAGGCAAAGTGGCTAAGCTTCCGTAATTTCGTAAAGATGTAGGTAATTGTTAGAACAGTTACTCTGCAGCCCCACCGAGTACAATAAACACAATATTATACTTTAAGAAATTTTGAAGGTATATCTTTGAAATCTCTACATCACTGTAGACAGGTTGTATAAATTTCATCAGTTCAAAGCTAAAGGCTTACAACAAAACGAAACCCGCTAAACGAAAATATAACTATATTTTTAACAAAAGAATATAAAAGCCACTGCTCAGTTTTAAAATTGCTCACAATATTTCAGAATCATAAAATAAAATAGGGATCAATAGAACAAATACGCGGAACAAACACAATAAAGTGGAAACCTTTTGATCCAGTTAGTGAAGTAAGTATAAACTCAATACTGTACTCGTACTCGTATGTTACTTGTATTACTTGAAACAATGGCTTAATGAACCAATGTACTAGTTTACGAGTGAGTTCGATATTACGACGAGGTTATTTATTAAAACTTGTTATTTAGAATAAACTTCTTACGCCTTAAAAAAATAAAATATAAACAGAAGTGTTTCTCGATATTCCAAATAATTCTTTTTCAAAACATATAACAGCAACAATAAATCAACTTCAGAATAGAAGAAATCAATTCGTCAGTGTAAATCAGGGCTGAGTAAATCGCTTGTTCTCTCACAGTTGACACTCAGCGGCGAAGCCTCGCGCCCGCACCGCGCCCGCACCGCGCCCGCACCGCGCCCGCACCGCACACGCGCCTCGGCCGCACGTCTCCCGCCGCCGCGCCGTACGTGCGACTCGTGCGACGGCGACGAACACGCGCCGTGAATACCGAGCGATAAGGTGACGTTATATCGAGACACAAGATAAAGATTGTGGAAGGATTCTTGAAATATTTCAAGGCTGATATTTGTTACCTCGGAGTATGCAAATGTGAGGATAGCCTCAGCGAGCGCCAGGTCGTAACAGATAGGAGTTGCTCCGTGCTGTCTACACCAAGTAGCAATATTTGATGACAATTCTCAAATAGGTATTCAAGCAGCTGATGCTAAAAGACTTAAGGCATGGTCGAGGGACACTTTTATACCGATCCTGCTAACTAGTATTTTGTTCGAATAAAACCGGCTGAAAAATATTCTTTTAAAAATATTTCGACTATGCGTCCACTGAACTGAATTCAATGCTTTTTAAGCAGAGCTATTACAATGTCAGCGTGACTCCGTATGAATTTGCCTTTGCTTTGCCTCGCACCGCGGTGTTTGTGCTCGGTAAATACGCACCCGCAGCGTCGCGCCGTGTCGCGCCGCGTCGTGTCGTGTCGTCAGTGCAACGCACCGAACAAATATGGGGGTTAAAATGTTTCACTCTTTGAATTCTGAGGCCTTTGATTTTTCGTCCTTTTGGTTGAAGTTATTTGTTTCGGGTTTGCACCTCATAAACTACCGACAAGATATAAATCAGAAATATCGTGTTGCCGTTACATTGACAAAATTGTATGCTTAATTAGTTATTATACGGAAATAACTATCAAAGATATGGTAGGTTTAATGGGTTGACAAAAATTGAACTCAAGTCAAAATAAGACATTCTTCATGATCCAATTATGAACCCCACTGTTAGAGAACTTATATAAAGTAGAGGTCGTTTCCGTAAGAAATAAAACGTCTCCAACTCAAAGAAACATAAACATAGCGACTTAAGACCCTTCCCTAATTAATATCGAAGTAAATTCCCCGCAAATAACGTAAAGAGCGCAATTAATATAATTTTATGTATATTTATGTTCGCGCACTGATTGTTACAATTTATGGGTGACGGTAGGACGGACCGCGCGGTAATCCCACCAAATGAATGTTTGCCTTGCTACGCAAACGCTACGAGTGCTACGAGCTCTACGATATTGCTACGCGTGCGGGCTACGATGTAAGCTGTTACGTCAGTGTCGGCAGTTACGTAATCTCTTATGCATGGGGCTTGACATTAACCTTCGCTGTTTAGTTGTATGTGAGGCGTTATCATGTGCTTGTTTATAAAGGGAATTTCACCTCAAAGAAGAAAGGTTGTAGATTTTACAGAAAAAGACTCTTAAACTAGATTCTCATGGTAACAAATTTTTCAAAAGAATTATATCAATATAATTCTGTTCGCATAATTCCAAATTTAGCTCTAAACCACTTCTAATACGTGGAATATAAAGCAGTCAGTTTATTATTCCTTGGCTTAATATCAGTCAGTTCGGAGAATGAACCGATAGTACATTATAACAAGGGCTTAACACGTGGATTTACATTAATGAGATTGTTATCTTAGTTAATCATTACATTGTGGTTCCTGGAATATGGTCCGGGCTGAATTTTGTATATTTTGTTATTAATGTCACACATATGTTTAAATACAATTTACTTATAATAATGTATGGTATGTTTGTAATCCACAATAATATTTGATTTTTATCAGATATACTATTATTTTACTAGTCTGCATAGTGAAAACTTTCACGTCCCACTTTGATCCCTCAACTTATTAGAAAATTTCAATATAACCAATTAACCAATCAAATCAAATTAAAGCTTACTAAGTTCGGGACTTAATTAATGTATTTTATTAGTCTGCATGAAGAATATTTTTACTATTAACATTACCGTACATATAATGACTTCACCATAACTCCACAACACACTGTGTGGTCAGCCGCCTCGGACCACACGGTGCTAATCGCGAGTGTTAGAGCTAATGAGACGGGGGCGGCGACGACACGCGCCCGAGACGACACCGCGCTACATTTAACACACGCGGTGTTCCGACACCCTCGATGTATCCAGATATCGCCACACGGTGTTGCAGTGTGATGTATTCATTCAGAAGTCTCGCATGAATATTTTTTATGGTGATAGACATCTGTCTCTTTATAGTTAAGTTGCTTAACCCCGAAGCTTTAAGCAGAGTTTAAGATTGTTACCAGTTATGATTTAAATAACAATTTTTTTAACATTCGGCCTGACTTATAATTCGTTCTAAAATATGATTGGCACGCAGCTTAATACAGTTTCAACCAATCTACTGAATTGTCGAGACAGAGATTGTTTAACTTTCTGATCGATGATCGTTGGAGAACTGGTGAGCGTAGTTGGCTAGACTGTCCTCCCAAATGTTAGCAAGTATAGTTTTTTATATTAAGAAAACCAACTCCCGCACTAAAACTTTATCTTGTGTCACGGGGACTTGTTACAAACATACAAACAACGGACGCAAAGCACAACCAGACGCGAAACAATAATTGTCCCGGGTGGGTATCGAACCCACGACCTCCAACCGCAATCGTATCGGCGTGGTGACCTAAACCGCTGCGCCATGGAGTCCGTTATATCTAACAATTATAATATTATCTAAAATATTGGAATATTATAATCCATCTGCAGTATTAAATTGGTCGTTTCAACTTAAATGCAATAGTGAAGTAAATCAAGTTGAAATTCGGTACTTGGTCCATTAGTGTTAAAGAGAAATTCTCGGTAACAGCTCTCAGAGCGGACACAGACGCGGCTGGTAATTGGAAATATAAATAGGAATACAGCAAAAGCATGACCAACCAAAATAAATACATCGTTTACAGGAATTGCTGCACTTGATATATGTATAACTTACCGGAACTATTATGTTATGAAAGATATTTGTCTTTTCATTAAATACGTCGTCGAGAGCAGTAGGAAAAAAAGCCTTAATATTACTTAATTCAGTGGTCGTGAGTTTGATTTCCACATAAAATAAATTTGATTGCTGTTACCGGTTTAAAACAAGGCCTGCTCGGACATTTCTTTAAAAATCGTAATGTAAAACCAGTTCTGGCACTATAAAACAAATACTATATTAAACGACGCTCGCTCGACACAGTCGTTACAAAGCCTCACTAAATTCTCACACCAAATTGAAATCGAAATAAGATAGCAAAATTGCCTCGTATAAAGTAGCCCGATCCTGCGAGTAATAGCCGCGTCCCACCGACCGCCGGGCCGTCGGTCAGCGCGGCCTCATTGGAATGCATTGACCGCCACATATCAGAGGCCCGACACTGGCGACCGATACAAGTGCCCGCTAACTGTTGTAAGTAGGTGAGGGGAAATTGAATCAGTTGAGGACAGAGTGTCGTGAGTTAGATGATGTTCTAGTGTTTCTGGAGGGAAGGAAATGAAGCGAACGATCTGATGTATGCACGATAAAGTTGGGATGTCGTGAAGGCTGTTTTAAGATAACGGTATTGTTCGAAGTATTCTAATCTTTTAAAAACCTACAAGTATAGTAAACTTTAATGACAAAACATGTCTGTTACATCTACGCTGCACTTAATTATTATTTTTTACTTTATGCAGTCTATATTATGACTTCACTTGGAACGTAATACAAAATAATTCAATACCAAACAGCTACAGTTCACGAGACTCCCGAAACCGGTCGTTACATCTCCTTACACAAATTGCAGTCACCTGCCTCCCGGAGCCGCTCGTACCGCTCGTGCCGCGCTAGTCTCCTGGGCATTCACCCGGCGACAGCATCCACCGAAATTGATATAAATGTCCAGCTTGTGCCATAAATCAATAGCCTGCAAGTACCGCGGCTTTTTCGCAGTGTTGCGCGTCCATTGCCCGCGAGACAGGAACGCGCGCCGCGTGAAATGGAAATCATGGTGCATGGACGTCACTTCATTGACTTGCATACGTTTCACTGTTTCTATTAATTCTTCAAATCTGCGTTCGATGAAACGAGAGATATTGATAGAATGGGTGAGATTAAAATGAATGATGATGAATATTGATGTAGCTATTGAGCGAACCCGAACAATGTTATAAACTTTGATGTGTTAGGTTTATTGAGAACGTTGTTTCGTGGGTTCGATTCTAATTTAAAATTGTTTTTGATATTATAAATAAAAGTGCAATTACGTTCCAGTTATCCAATTTGATCGTTACTATATCTATTTAAACCATATTAATAAATCTCAAAAACCTTCACAAGGCTAGTCGAGACGTTTCCAGGAAACATCACAGTGAGTATCGTTGAACGTAACCGTCCAACTAGTCACCCACACGCGAGTAGTACACGAGTACGAGAGCAAGTAGAAGGTTCTAGCAAGTTTCCCAGAAGGCCTGTTCATTAACTGACAGCCTAAGGCACAGTTCTACAAGGTCTGCAACAAGCCTATACTAACGAGCGAAGAATCACTTTATTTGAGAACTTCACTCATTATGTACGAACTTCTCAAGGACTTATTCTAACGAATATTCTATACTTATGTCTCGCCTGTACCGATATTATAAATAATGTATAAACTTTGTTTGTAGAAGGCCACTGAAGCTACTAATAGCTGATTCTGAGAATTCTTTTATTAGTACAAATATACGTAAACCCTGTTTGAAATAGATAGACTAGTATTTAATTTGTAATTGAAGAGATTACTAGAATACCTTCTTTGTCAAAGAAAATTTCCAGAAACAAGGAAAGAAGTTGTATATATGTGCTTCATTATCGAGCAGTTGCTTGAAAGAACACAGTGTATGGTGACGTAACATCATTATGACAACATTGCATTATGCGAAATACTAAATACCGGCAACAATAAGACACAAACATTCCAAACTCGACTTATTCTCAAGATCGGCACAATTTTAGTTTCAAAACAAGTATTCCAACCGCAATAACACACAGAAACATTCTCAAGCTGACTCGTTTGCAAGTGGAGCACATAAAACGTATTCTATTTCAATATAGCGCTCGATTACGTTGCAATAATTCATGAGAATAGATACTAGACATACTCATAAATAGTTTCCCGAAACTGCTACCGTCTAGGCAATATTATAAAAAGCCTATATCTGAATGGCAGTCGCGTACAGAAGTCACGTCGCTCTCGAAGTAGGGGGTGAGGGAGGGGGCAGAGGGCGTATTCATGACCTTAACAGATTGTATTCATGAACACAACTGAACGGATACTCGCTCTGTTTTCATTCAATAAGCGAGCGCGATCGTTGACTTATGATCGGGAAATTATATTTGAATTTAAAGTATAGCCTTTCATCGTTTTAATTTGAAACATGTCATGTACTGTAGAGTATGATATAATGTATGTTCGATTTTATTTATTTGCTTCACGTTGAGTTCCCGTGTAAGAAAAAATACGTAGGGGGACTTATATTTAATATTTAAAAGAAAATTACGAAGGCACTTTTGAAAATGTTCTGTGCCAATTAATCAGACTACATTTCCTCGCACTCAAATCTACGAAACATTTTTTATTTTGAGTCTTACGCATTACCATCAACCTAACATCAACACCACCTCAAAACTACGCGCGGAAGTCTCGCCTAGAACATTTCCGTTCATTCCAATAGACAGTAAATCATGTTTCGACTCAAAAATCCGAGTGATTTTAGAATAAGTGAATCCGCACTTTGCTTTTAGTTGATTGAGTCGCGGCTGAGTTATTGTGCACCGACACTCGCCGACACTTCACCTGCACTTGATCGCGGCTGCGCTCAACACGCCATTACAATAAATTCGGTAAGTTTCAGCGAGCAGCTCTCAATCACGAGTGAAGAGAATACGTGACGCTCTCGACGATGCCGCGGAGTAACAACTGACTCACACTGTGCAGTGATTTGTGGCTTTTTTGATGAGAGTATTGAACTCGGCTTATAGCATTATTATTACGTTTGTAGTCACTTTCTCGATGGACTATGACACTGTACGTTTGACGTTAATGTCATTACAGATGGCGTCGATGTCATCGCAAAGGCGTGTGTTTAAATTTTATACATTTTATATTATGAACGGTATTACTATGTCTCCCCTGTATTTCTACGAGTCCATCATAATATTGGAAAGAATGCGTGCAAACATTTAGATACGGGCACCCTACAAGCTCATTGTAATTTTTGAATCCGTAGCGTCGCGGTGCGGTGCGGTGCAGTGCGGTGCGGTGCGGTGCGGTGCCACTAAAAAGTGCGAGGCTCAATCGTATCGACAGACATGGGGCCCCTCACCCCACACTTCATATTGCTAGGGCTGTCGTATTGATAACTCTTCCCAACCCATCAAAGTTGCACATCATTGCATTTTATTGCAGGGCAGAATAAATGTTATACGTTACATGTAACAATAAATAAATTGTAATATGATAGACCATTGTTCTTAAAAGCAGTCACAATACAGAGTATTGCACCTGTGTTTGATAAATGTAAATGTACTTCTAAAGTAACAATTAAGATTTAAACTTTGATCGAGATTCAATAGGCACAAATTGGGATTTTATCAAAACTATAGTCCTTGTAGGAGAGGCTAATATATTGTCAACCCTGTGCGACACCATAGAATATTTGAAAGGAAATCATTATATTGTGCTGTTATCTACGAGATCCGCTATCGAGCTGTGAGCGCCGCGTGCTCGCCTACAACGGCGTATTCTTCGAAAGAGCAGGCACATACCTATCGGTATTAAAATAAATTCACTTAGCATCGTTTCTAAGTATTACAAGGCGAGTTAATTGCCGTTTTTCGAAAAGGTCATTTAACTTCAGACTGCTACTGAGAAATTGTAATTTAAAATTAGCTGTAATGCTAGACTCTTGCGAGAAAGTGTAAGATTTTACAGCCTTATGGACCCATATTACCCCTTTGGACTTTCAAGTCGTGAGATTTTTGGCAGTTTATAGTATTTAAAGTCCTATATTTTAGGCCAGAACACTTTTTTCTATTATTTCGAGGTTACTGCTTCAAAATCATGCAAGAAAAGAGAGAGATTTCTATCTTATTTCTTCACTTTCAAATTCCGCGCGGCACATCTTCCTCAAAGGTCGTCAGTTCAGTTTTATGAGCGCGACGCTATTCGTTTGACGACATACGGATACATAGCCTCACTCGCGTCGTTCCACCAAACTTGTTTACGCTGAAAATCGCCATAATATTGTTATATTTTATATGTGGGGTGAACCGAATGACTATCTACTCTCTTTTTATTTCCCTGTGTTTGTGGTATCAAAAATAATTGAAATGAAATAAAAAATACAAATAAAAAAAATGTTAATCACATGAAACATGTATTGTTCACATACATGTTTACTTAAAAAACAACCGCACAAACATGGTGCTTCAATCAATTATTAACGATACATCGTAAACGGTCAGAAAAAAAAATGGATAAACCATTATGTAGCGCCTTTGAGTCTCAAGCTGAGACTATATGCGAATCAGGTATATACTCACAGAGCACTGGAGGGTCGGCTTAGTTTCTCAATATAATTCAATTTGTCGAGTCAGTGATGCAAACTGATCCGCTACATTACTCCCACCATGCTATTGCGAGTAGATCATCCATGTACGCAACTTCCTTCATAATCCATTGATAGTAGTTGTGATAGTGTTCCAGCACATTGAGCGTGTGTGTACGTTTGTACAACACACTCGACACGACGCCACTCGTTTCCTGTTATACAACAAGATATTCACGAGAGTTTTCAAGAGTATCGAGCATGACCTCATACTGGATGTAAGCGTTTAGGCGCCCTATACACGATTAATTGATTGACAATGTGTTAGAACTGGGTAAATTGAAGACGAAGCTATATTACAACGGATGTTTTATTATGTTGATGGCGCTTAATTCAGTCCATTACATAAATTATTTTATATAATGTATAGAATCATTTAACAAATAAGACATACACTTGTTTAAGATAGAAATAATCATTACAATAAGATGATAATCAGCCCACATTCACTCATTACAACTTAAAGATGTTAATTGAGACAACATAGTCAAGCAATCAATCAGTGAATCTGTATTGAGCGTGTGTGTCCAGGCTTAGTGCGAGCGGTGGCGGGCGGCGGGGAGCGAGCATCGAGATGATACTTGTGGTTCAGTGCGGGTGGCGCGGCGGCGGCGTGAGCGCCAGTTTTATTGTGCGAGTGCGCCGCGCCCGCTGTCTGTTCCACGTCGCTGCCCATGTGCGAGGCACACGCCACACTGACGGCGGACAGCGGGTACAGTGGCGAGCTTGTTGAAAATGAGAGGAGTTGGATAAAGTGAAACTTTGTGTGAATTCAACTGTCGTGGAAATAATAATAACTGTAAATAATTTAAGCTGGTGCGTGAATGTACTGTACTGTACAAAATATTATGTAACACCTTTGTAACACATGAGAGTAATAAAGAATTTAAATTTGAATTTGAATTTTTTTTTTAATTTAATTCTTAATTTGTCTTAAAATATTACCCTCCTCGAAATAACAATGTTTATTTATATACTTAATTAGTTAAGTAAGTATGTTTTTATTGTTGAAAAGTTTGTTATCATAAAATCTTAAGTGTAAACTTAAACGCACTTGGAGTTTGGTACAGGCAAGTAAAGTGAGTAGTAAAATTAAGTGATCTTTAAGACTTCTAAGATAAAGTGAAGTAAGTACACAGTTAAATAAGCAGCTACCCAAGCGTCTAGTAAAAGTTAGTCATAAACCTTCAGTGCCATTGTGACCTGTTTAGATTTATTACTATGACTTAAGTAAGTAGGTCTTTAACAGGAGACACTGACATCATTTGACTTTAACTTGGAGTTTACATCATAATTCACGAAATAACAAGGGCAAGATTTCTTTGACATTTTTGTTATTTGAATTTTAATAAGTGTTTTTCGAGTTGTTTGGACTTACTTTATAAACTTCTTTTCTATATACAGTGAGAACTTCAGGAAGTAATATATCTTTTTACGCTATTCATCTGTTACATATACAGTTATACACATCCCCGCTGGCAGTGCGACCTCGCTCAGCACTTGGCAGTCAAATATAAAAACAAGGTGGAGTCAGCGCGGCCCGTCTAATGCGGACTATTGTAATGTCGCCACTATCGGCGCGCGATGAACAACGCTAGGGCTGCCACACGGTAGCTCAACTACGGAGAAAAATTTAAACAATAATTTCGTGCACCTGTATATTATTTCGGAGCTCGGAAGGTCTGAGATCAATTTGAATCATGCATAGCATAGCTTGAACTTTGGATTTTGATCTTGGCGCCTATTTTGTATTAATTTTAATGACAAAAATACCGTGAGAGTGAGTCTGAACGTAAATTGTTATAAGGAAGTAGCTTTAAATAAGTATATTTTACTGCAACAATCTTATTGACACCTTTAACGGATATAGAATTTGAAAATAATATATACTATGTTGTTCACTCCCAGTTTCTGCAACTTAAGGTCCTATCTGAACGCAGTCACCCCTATCACTAAGCCAAGCTTAGGTAATTACAATCGATTATAGAGCACTTCACGTGATTGTGTGGCAGCCCTGGGCGAGCGTGTCCAGTAGGGCTGACCCTTGCACTTGCACGCGTCGGGATAAGCCGACACGTTTTGTTTGCGCAGTAGCTTTGCACTCGGCGGCGCTCGCACGTGACAAGAATAAAAACCTCACACACCTTGATTCTCGTTTTACTTTTCCCTTTGTTTTGTTCCTACTGTGCCTATTGATGTTCAAATGTATGGGATTTTTGTGGTTTTTTAATCTCAGTTAACTGATCAATGTGATATGATTTGCTTGTTGACGGTTTTTTGTTTGACTACAATATAAAACTCTCATAAACCCTAGTTAGTCTTAGCTCATCGTAAGTAGAACACGCTTTGTATATGTCCACCACATTTTAAATTTAATAAGCAAGCTCAGAGAGCGTTTATCCGGGTAACCTAAAAAAACTGGCTGTCAGCAGTTACTTTCTTGGAGGTTCGTCTTCAAAACACAATCCAAAAATAGTTAACATTTACAATTTCAATAAAACGCTTGTTTTCTTATATTTTCATCGCATGCACGATCGCATGCACCCCTCTACCCCGAGCCACTTAATCAACATCACATAACATGACTTCTAACAAAACAGTTGACATTCTATAGAAAGCCACGAGCGATGGTGAAAGCAAGTAGGTATACCTTCACAGATCATTATTCATGGTAGTCGTCCTCGGCCGCGGCGTCCATGGGAGCTCTCCTCGACAATTAGGGGCGGTTTGATTGATTGATTCGCACTCATCAATCATTAGCGAACAACGCCCAAAAATGAACCTTTTTATGGTGTCTTCTGTTTGATAGACTTGCGACTTTATTGCGATTTGTCACATCAAAGTCATGTCGAAAAAGTGACTTGTGCATTATTCAGAATATCGATGGTTAGAATCTGGTATGTCCTAGGTATAAATGGGATAGACTGTTTGTCTGAATGTGACAATTTTGTTTGAAAGAAAAATACTTAAAAATCTAGAATTGAATACGGCCTATTTTTTTCATGAATCACCCTTACTGATAAATTATACGTGGTAAGTACGAGCAAAGTCGCGAAAGCCTGCTTATAATAAAAATAAAACTATCTTCAGATAAAAAAGACGTTGAAAGTAACAAAAAATAGTAGAATAAACAAGGTATAACATTTCAGAGAAACCATCTGAAAGTAATATTGTTACAATGAAACTTAAACTACTCTTTAAGGAGGCCACAATGTTTAAATGTACAAGAGAGCAGGCGCTTTACACAACAGTCAACTTAAATCAACCTGCTATTTTGCGTTACACTTGTAACTGAAAACTTACGACGCACACAGATACACACAATACTTTCTTACAATACCTTAGAATACACGCACAGACCCTCAAACACATACACACATCACAAAACGATGACATTCGTCACTAAACATACAGAACAATGATCAAGTAATCCCCACACAAGCACAATAAACATGAGCCACAAACACCAGGTATAAGTATTTCAAAGACTGTGTCGAGGCGCAGTTCGGCGGCACACAAGTGTGTGACGTCACTCCACCTCGGAACTCCGGCTCCACGAATTTATTTAATCCCGTCAAAGGAACGCTGAATATGTTTATTTTCAATTTGGATCCGACATTACGGCACATTTGCATGGAGAGAGTGTCTCGCACGGTTTAGCACTTTTTTCTTTCTTTTTCATTAAGCTTAGTGGTCAGACTAATGTCAAGGTTATTCGAGTCGCTTGAGTCTGTATATTCGCTTAACGAGAATCATTACTGGTTTAATTGATAACAACCGGCATTTATTTTATATGCACATAATTTATGTACCTTACAGATTCTTTGCTGACCAATAGAGTTAATGTGTACTTTCACAGAAAAATGTGAAATATTTATATCAGTATATGAAATGGTAACATTAATGACGTATACAGAAAACCTAATTTTCATAAAACAATTAGTTTAATGTTGCCTCAATGTTAGAAACCAGGTTCCAAGGCGTGGGCGAGAGACAATCGTAGCTTGAAGAAGCTCACTCCGTGTGAATGAACCGAGTTCACGTCAGAGGCGCGTTGAAATAAGCCGTCGGTAAAAACCAACGCGTTGTTTACCTAATAAGTTAGTTCGAGATCAAAAGCCCTTTGAAATGTCCAATTAGATGGCGCGCCACTTATTTGGATTATGTTGCCCTGATTTTTGTGCTGAAATTTTGTCTTAAAAATACGTTTTTTGCTTTGTTAGTGTTTGGACAAGACGACTAACTAACTGTGATAGCCGAGCTCTGAGATGTTGTTGTAGATTGGATGTCAAAATTTATGTTAAATTTATTTTGAAATGATGCTCAACATTTTGCTTAAAATGCTTTGAGCATTGAAAGAAGTTATCTTTTTAATATTTTCGTTTTCTCAGTATTCCTTGCCTGTGTTTGCCTGTTAACTATTTTTTTTATAACGTCAATGTAAAAATAATATTGAAACGTGCATTAGGAAAATTGGTCCTTATTTTCCTCGTAAACCCTATTTCAATCGTAATAATCATAATGCATGCTTAAAACGATCTCAGTACACATTCAAAACAATTAAAGTAAGCAACGCTACAAAAACTAGTGATTACCATAAGAAAATGTATTCTCTTTGTCATTCATTTGTAGTTGGTAACAGCGCAATATCTCCGCAACTTCACTGAGCGGGAGGACGAGTGGGGGGACGAAAGGAAAAAACAGGGGGGATGTAGTGTAGCCACATAAATAAGTGTTTGTCTGGAGGACAATTCGTTAGTGCTTAGTTATGTGGTGTGCCAACACATTAATGGCAAGTTTATGACCCCCGCTGCTGGCAAGCGGCGGAGGTTCAATTATGAATGTGTTGGGATTACGGCACGACACCGTGTGACGTCACAGGCTAGGTGCCCCGTGCCTCACACACGGCATGCTTAATACTAAGTGGTACATTGAATATGGAATATGGGTAATTAGGTTTCGGGGTCAAAGTGTGTGTATTGCTCGGTAACATAATTGTTTACGTAACTATGGTAGGTTGAGATTATGTTTCGGTTTTCAATAACTTACAAAGGTTGTTTTAAAGGTAAAAACAACTGTTGCGGGTAAAGTAAATTTGTGTATGAGAATTTCAAAGACATCATTTTATTGCAAATTTCGTAGTTGAAAGCTGAGATTAGTATATGTAAAACGTATTTCTAACTAGTAGTAGTAATTATTTCAATCTAGACGCTTTTTCAGCTACATATTCTAATAAACATTTAATTTATTTGCTTTCGCTGCAAAACAGTTTAGAACTCATAATCTAAATGTGTTCTTTGAAAGTTGTAGAACGATTAAGTCTGAACGAGTGTGTAATTACGTCTGAAACGTTTGAATCAGACAAAATACTTGAGTTAGTTCGAATAATCCTGTTGCCGATACGAATGTCTGACTAACACGATATAGTAAGGACGAGTGCACATAGTACTGAGTCTAGACTTAACGATCAATTATTTTGTAATAAAATTTATTTCTTCTTGAAAATTATGTGTCGTTAGTATAGTATTAATACTTATTCATATGTTTTTTTTACTTGTTTGGGGTCAAAGTGCATGTGCAAAATCTTTTAAAAAAGTACAAAGCGCGGCATTTCATAATAATGTCTCAAATATCATGACGGACACACTTCGTAATTGCCCGAGCGATATTTGTGAAGTTTTCAAACATTAAGCAACACACCAACTAGGTGCCTTGGTGTCCCATTCCAAAACGGTACACGAATTCTGTTCAGTAAAGTGTAGCACACGAGCTGTTGACTCGGTTAAGTTACGTAGTACGTAGAGCACATATCGTAGCAGCGGCGGCGTAGGCCCGTCGTCGCGTCGTCGCTAACAAGACGCTACGCTGCTACGCGTTGCTACAGACGCGGCACAGACGATGTGCGACGACATTCCATCGCACACACTAGTGTGTACTGCTACTGACATGTCTGTAGCGGACTTAGGCGGTAGACGTAGACGGTCGGCCATATATTGAATCTACTTATTAGTGAAAATAGTTTTACCTACTCGGACTATAGAGGGATTTCAATAGTCCGAGCGCTACGATTTAAGGAGTTCCTGGTTGTTTAGGTTGTGTTAACATTTTCCAAGATCTGAATGATTTCACAATAATAGTCTGGGAGAATTACCGTGTATGTATGACCATGGGCTTGGCCCTTATTTCATGGCATCGGTATTGTAAACAACAAAGCATGAGTTTAGTTTATATACTTTTACATCTTCATTAGTCAGTGCACATACAACATACTTGTTTTTCTACTGCCAGTGTAGACCTAGCGTAAGTCCACAAGCATTAGACAAGATCTGCAACGATTGCCAACATAGACATTAGCAACTGTAATCGAAGTTAAAATGTTCAACAATTTCGTTGACTCGATGTTTTTTACATTGATTCTACTTCTTAGTGTCTATTAATGAGTTTGTTTGTTCGTTACGATGTCTAAATGGATAGGCTCACAGTAATTTAGGTCTAAGCTTTCTCGATTATTGCCAAAATCTCTCATTTCTTGGAATTAAGAGTAAGCGCTTTGAGTAGTAAAGAGAATGAAATATTTTTGTGTTAAACTATCTCATTTACAAAGAGGTTTATGAGATAATGCTTAGTAGAAAATTTGTATTTAAGGTTTAAATAATAAATTATAGCGATTCCTGAAATCTGTTTCAAGTTTAATAAATGTTTATCTCGTACTTAACTGACAGTTGAAAATATAGTTATATTTTGGGTATTTCCTGGAATTTTCTGACAACCGAAATTCTTTTTTATGGATCAATAATACGATTATTTTTTGCTACGGACTTTTCTTCAACGTGCATTAATACAAAAACCAACCTCATTCTATAATTAACTTCAACGAAAACCACTCAAAACCCAGCAAATAAATGACTTCAATTCAAAAGTAGCACACCCGATTGTATCGACACAGGTACACTATACATACATACATATATAACTGTGTACTACAGTGGCCCTTCAAAGGGTAACTCCCGGAGGAGTCGTCGTCATTTATCGCTTGTTCGCTACAAGCCTCCCTAAATCTGTCGAGACATAATGGAAGAGGAAACCTAAAAACAAAACGTTCCTTTAGATTTATTTTGCGTTCCGTTACGACGACGGTTAATCGAATTTTTTGGGAGAATGGTCATTTTAATGTGGCTTCTTTTTTATACGGGTTTTTGTTCAAATAAGATGCTTTGGCGTAATGGCAATGAAATGTTACGTTTAAGACTAAAATAGTGTATTCACTTTTAAGTCTATAAAGGAAATATTCTCTACGTATCTGTAAGATTTGCAAAACGGGTTTAAGCCCGGTTGAGACGTCATAACGTGATTCAAAGTGTTCCAAGTCTCGGTTAAAGTTATTTCAGTAATCGATGTCTCTTATTATGACGCTTATTCTATTCATAAAGACTATTAACATAACGTTTTTAAAAATTATTTGTATAGAAACCACATTTGAAATAAGATTTGCTCCTGACTGTTTCGTGTGTTACCTGAGAGGCCTGCGAGGATCGACAAAGGTTCGGTACACTCACGTTCAAAACACAATTACCTGCTGTTATCCTGTACCTACACTGACCTACTGGGAATCAGTCGGTGCCCTCAAAAGCCTCCGATGTTTTAGTAAGCCTTCTAGTCCTTGCGTTATCTCTATGGATTGTAGGACCAAAATTGTAGTCCTATTACCAATATACAAGCAAATATCTATGTAAGTGGATAAGTAACTCTTTCAAGCAAAAACTACCAAAAGGATTTGAATGGGCGTACAGAAAATGTTTAACTTATGGAATATCTTTTTAGAGCTGATAAATTCGTAGATAGAAACTACTATTTTATGAACCAACGTAAATTTATATATCTTTTCAATCTTAGTAGCAAACCTAGGTTGCAATTAATTGGAGACAAAACCGGATCCATACAAACAAAAACATACAAAAAATGCGCTCATAACTAAATGTTTAGTACTATTATCCCATTTACGCCCATTGTGAAAACAATGAAACCCACAACTACAACACAATAAAAGAAGACCTATTTTCATTACAGAAAAGAAAAGGCTAATTAATGACATAATTAAGTTACAACTAGTTTGTTAGTGTCCAGTATCTTAACGAGTTAGAACGTGATGGAATAAGTGAAATGTTTAGATATTCAGTGCACGGCGTACACTTGACTGTACCCTGTGTACAAGCGACTCATAGTGGCTGGTAATATGATCTAATAAGAGCAAGTGCTAACTAGCTCGGATCGTGTCACGTGTGCATTGTACTGTTAAGTGTTGACACATGCTCGGCCTGTCATATATGTTTGTACTAATGCTAATATTGTATACTAGTTGTTTCCCGCTACTTCATCCGCGTGGGCTTTAGCTTTCACGTTTTCGTTCATTTTTGAATGCTGCTTCATTCTTGTTAGTTATAGGATGATGATTCTTTTGCCTTTAGCCTTCCTCAACAAATAGAGCAGTTAAAAGTCAAACAATCTCTTCAACTTTATGTTATTAGTAAAGAGTGTCATGTCAAAAGCCTTCGGGGGTTTGAGCAATTTTGGCACAGGGTTTGCCACTAAAAATACAAAAATTAAATAGTAGTAATTACTTAAAATTGTGTGGAGACCATGTTTACTAGTTCTTAGAAAAGATAATAATAATTTGATTTGTTGTCTAAAGGTCAGGACAAACATGAAGTTTACTAAAACAAGACTTAAAGCTAAAATGCCTCGAAGCCTTTGTAAAATGTCAGTAGGTTGACTTAGTTTATAGTCACTTCAGCTGACATTTAGTCAGACTGGAATCCTACTGGCTTTATTATGAACAGGAAGGCGCGGACAAAAGGTTTTACAAAATAAATGTAGGCATTTCAAACTACTTACAAACTCAGACATAACTCACTAACTTTTCACAGGTACCTTAGTAGTGGTCACACGTTTACGAACGCAATAACAGCGGTAATTGTATAATGAAGTGACGCTATGAATATTGTATCAGTGACCCTCGCGCCCCTCCCACCGCGCCTCGCGCCCCGCGCCCCCCGGAGCCCCGCGGGCGCAGTCCGTCTACTCAATCATTCATACAAGGGAGCAACTGTTGCGTGGAACTGGGACGAGTGAGTACATCTTGGTGCGAGTTGATGTGATTATGAGTTAGGTGCGAGTTCTCGAGGTAATTAATGTGAGTTATTAGATTTGTCTGATTGTTGCTGTTGTTTTTATTTGATTGTTTCAATGAGTTCATTGTTAAGTACTTTTATTACAGAAGTATTGTTACTGCTTTAAAACATTTTATGTATAATTAAGAAATTTAATTTACCCTTATATTATATTCACGCTATTATCATAAAAATAAAGCAAGAGACAAACTATAATTCGTACCTGTTGACTGTCAAACTTGCATGATCGACGTCATTTTACAAATGCTCCAGTTAAACAAAAATTTACTTGAAATACGAAACAGTTTGTATGTTTATTCGTAACGCAGCAAAACGCAACACTATTCAAAATTCGCGTTAACATAGTACCCTACACACAGTACACAAACATACTGAAATCTGCAGCAAAATCCTAATTAATTTCACCAAACATCGGCAACAAAACACAAGGCTCACCTGTTTCCAGTCCGCAGTGCATTTCAAGCCTAATACAAAATAGATGCGGTTACAAGGATGCCACGCCACACGCGCATATTATGATAATGAGCGATACGCCGCGACGGCGATACGCCGCGACCGCGATACGCGATCTATGCAGCGTAGCGATACGTCACCGATACGCCACAAATTACTGCGTGCTCGGTGCAGGTACAATGTTGTATGAGTGATCGCGGCTGTGTTTATTGAATGCATAGTGTTGCATATCGTACTATCTTGACATGTCTGTATGATCTACGCATAAATTTATGCAACTACTGATTTGTGGGGTTCTTGACTCAGATCGACTGACAGCACGTCAGTCGATCTGAGTCAAGCAGTGAGTCAGATAAAAAGAGATTGGTATGTTAGACTGAAAATAAAGTAATACCACTGCTTATACCTCGAAATGAAGTTGTATTTACCTTAAAAATTAATGAATATAACTATAATTACCTTCCTCAAGTTCCACATTTCCGTATAATTCGTAAAGTTGGTAGTAATCTTACAAAGTAGTAACATGAACTAATTAAACACATAGTAAGTCGTAAACTCACCGCGGCGCTCCGCTGCGCCACATTCTGTGCGAATATAAAACGTTAACGATGATTGTGATAGCTTGCACTAGCAATAGTATAGTGTAACAACCTAGTAAAGAGCCTTGTATGCGAGGTACATGGGTGTTAGAGGTATAAAAAATGTAGAATGTAGAACTTCTGTGACCTGTAGCCTTATGAAGCTGACGGTAGCCTGCTTACACAGCAAATTTATTTTGAAAATACACAGTGATGAATTATTCTAATTTATTCTAATTTCTTGTGCATATCATGACAAGATGTATGGATGTGAATGAACCAAGGGAGTTTGCAAGGTTCGTACCAAGTGGCGTTATCTGGTCTCTGCCTACCCCTACGAGAGGAAGGCGTGATTTTATGTATGTATGTTTGTGTATGAAGGCTCTCTAGTAAGTTGTCGGACTATTGTAGCTCACCGTACGTCATGAACATAGTGTAGTGTCGCATAACTCTACTGTATGTATGTTACACATGTATCTATGTCATACTGGTTATGTCTACCACATAGTTCAGTGATAACATTCAATTTATATATTTACATGCAAATTGGATCGTTGTCTTTATTTTCAAAGGCGAACGGCAGGTTTATATGAAGAATTCGTACAGCTTATAAAATGTCATGTCTAGGTTTACTTTTTGTTTTAATTGGTAGCTAATATGATAGACAAGCTTATTTTAAAATTCTTATATTTTTTAAAGTTGGGAGGTAAAAGTTATGTCCATTTTTAGAAGCCCCGATAGTTCGCTAAATTGCTCAGATGCTGTCAAAATCACAATTCAAAACAACAGCAAATTGGCGGATGCGTAGACGTCAGACGAAAAGTGACGTCTCATGAGATTTTCTTTTTCTTAAGTTGTCAACAAATATAAGCCATGGACCAAAAATTATTATTTAAATAAACAAATACTTTCTAATTAATCCGGACTTCTAAAAATAATCCTCCTAAATAAAAATAAGTGACTTAGTCCCCTTAATAAGTGGTACAAATTCTGTTACGAAACAACACAAACTTTAAGCTGTACGAAATCTGCCGATCTCCTTTGATAATTTTGTCAGATTAAGCTTCAATCTTAATAGTAAAAATACAATCTCAAGTAAAAGTGTGTGTAGATTTGTCAAAGGACTATGCAAAAAATCGTCCCATATCATCAACATATGCCAAACATATCTCATTAAATACATCTCGACATTATGATTATTTTTTACTATGGCGACATCACTGTAGGATATGGGGTTATCGTGCAATAAAAAAAATATGTTAAACTTGTACAGTTTTATTAAGTATTAAGAACTGAATTAAAAATGTACTATTTAACTAAAAAAAACTCGAGAGGGAACAGCCGTAAGACGTACTTTACCATCCTACTGTGCGGAACATATTCGGAATGGAATTTATTATAATGAATTATTTCGAGAAAACCAGCTAACTGATTTGCCAAGGTATAATATTCGAGAAGGTAATGTCTGGTTAATTAGAGGACGAATACAATCTCGACACGTTAGATCGCGCGTTTATTATTGTTACATATTAATAAACCGAAGTGAAACTGGCAGACGTGCTATTGAACAGTGGTATTGCACATGCCTAACAGGGGCGCGTACGGTTGGAAGTTGTGCCCATATAATAATATCAATTATATGGTATAGTATATGGGCAAAGGTCGACATATCGACTTTAATCTACCAGCGGCAATGTTATCGACTATTATAATAGATGAATAATATAACGTTATTTTTGTCTGGATAATAGTTCTGTTGTTATTAAGTATCTACTTGCACAATTGTTTTTGTGTTATTAATACTTAAAATGTCTAGTTGAACAATTGCTTTTTGTAAATTATCGTCTAAAATGTATTTTTTTTTAAATACTTTATTTTTGTCAAAAGTCTTTTTAAAAAAAAACCCCGTCGAATTCCGAACTAAAAATTGGTACTGACTTTTCATGGGACGTAATAATGATATTGAAACTTGTCCCATGTCTGTTGATGGGATGGGACACTGCCCATACATTTTTTTGCATGGTCCTTTACAAACGTATTTGTTTGTACTGTTAAATCAGTGCAATTATTAAATGTTAATACACAGCAATTGTGAAAATAAATTAATTTAGATCAAGTACAGACACTTATGTATCAAGTGCAATAGGCGAATTTACCGCCAGTTGGATAGGTAGGACCAATAAAAAGTGGTCTATTCTTTTAATCGCCAAATATTTTTTAATAACAAAATATCGGTAGGGATTTTCAAACTTTTATTGATCAAAATGAGGTTAATACTATCGTAGTTCCTTTACTATTTTGGATTATTTATTTGTTCTCAAATAATTATAATATCCTCGTATTTCGTAACATTAACCAAATCACGCCTACACATCCTAGTTCACACGATACCTAAAATAGACCCACATGATACACGAAGCCTTATTATACAGTATAATACACCCACAGATACTATCACACATATACATTATATACAAACACTATGTACTATGTATACCGATAACATAAAGTACCTAGTATTATATCTCAATAAACAACGGCTCGCACTTGCTACTCGCAACTACTGTTACATATTAGTGACGTATATCGCGATGTGACGTCACGATACATGTGATAAACTGGGTTTATTTATTGCAACTGTACTATGTACCGGTTCAGTGTTGTTCTGTACTTGATAGGTACTTGTGTTTGAGTTCTGTATCAGTCTTGAATAATAAGGAGATGTTATGTTTGAGTTCACAGGTCAAGACGTCTCAGGTTCGAAACCCAGCCTTTGCTAGTACTAAAAATGAGCGACTAAGTATGAACCATTGTTACTTAGATGTGAACAGCTTGTCATACGGAATCCTATTAGGTATGCACTATTTATTAGTTGGCAATTACGTAAATCAGAAGAAAATAAAATGAATATTGAAATAAAAATATTTTTTTAGAACCAAGGAATCGCTTTATTGATATTGAAACCATGACAGAGGCATGGTTTCAGGATTTATGTATTTCACTTTTACAAAACTACAGAAACAATATAAAGACTAGCAAATGTAAATTAAACAAAAAAAAAACAGGAAAAAAAAAATGCATAAGCTAGTTCAAAAACAATAATTTTCATGTAAAAGGCTACTAACAATGATGTAATAAACGCTACAGTGGCGGGGCAGAGGCTGCGATAATCGTAGTAAAGTGAAAACGCCCTCATGTCCCGACACACCCACGTGGAAACCTCCGCCAACCTGCGTACTGATCACAACACATGACGTTACATGTTCATTATTATAATGTCTACTACAGGAGATAGAAATAATGCATTGAGAATAATGTGGATTAATTTTTAATTTAATATTGGCTGTTTCTCGCCTTTTTGGTTCGCTAACAGAGGTAGGTGACATCCAAGATGAGTATTTCTGAACTAGATTTAATAATTACACATATTAAAGTCAGTAATTAAAAATAAGTCTGTGATGTTCTCACTTTTATATAGCAACATAATCAAAATCATCAATATTATGAATATAATATTCACTAACTCCTAACTCTTGCTTCATTCCCGAAGGAGATACTTGATCAGCAGTTCACGAAAAAACAGAAACAAAATATAGTTTAGTTAGTACGCAATTTTTTTTTTAAGATTTTTCGTGCTTAACAATGTATTGTACTGCTATCTGTACTAATGCAACCTGTATACAGGGTGTAGCGAGTGTATCGCCGGCTAATTATGATAATAATATGCGCCGTGACGTCGCTCCACACGATAATGATACGGTTAAGCGAATACTGTACACCCTGTACACCTGTATAGCTCATACACCCTGTACATACCGTGCACAGTGCACTGTGTGACCCGGTGCGGCTTAATGTACGCTTAGCTTACAAATTATCTATGAACGTTGAAGCTGGGGTTATTGTTTGATCGTTGTATGATGGGACTTAATGTTAGAGGAAACAATATGTATAATATTGGTGTCTTACCGCTGAGAATATATCTTTAAATAATTAAAAAACGGTATTATTTTCGGAATTTTGAGTATTTTCGGAAAAGATATTCAAAGTAAAGTATGAATGGCTTTGATGCAGTTACGTAAAAGAAATGACTGTTTACACTATTTAGCTGTAACATACATACATTTAGGGTACTAACATTTGTATAAACAAACATCAAAATAGTTTATATTTGTAAGTTTCGTTTCGCACAACAACTAAACGTAAAGCCTACAAAGCAAGACTTCTTAGCGTCAGCGCAAATAGGCGTCTCGCAAGCTCACGAGACGGCGACATTCGCGGAAACAGATTCGTTCAGCAAAGGTTTATCTCGTTTGTGGTGAGCTTACGGCGGGAACATACAACAGTCTTATCTCTTTGTTTCTCTTATTATTTATGACCTTGTATGTTCTTGAATATATGCACTGTATGTGTTCCGAGCAAAGAAAAAAATTGGTTCGTTATTCTTCTATTTTGGAAATTTGAATTTATAACAATACGATATATTTATTTATTTCCATGAATTGTAAATACAGGTAGGTACAGATGGTATGTATTTACAGTAAGTAAGTAACATTGTATTTTGCCCTAAGGAAGAGATAAAAAGAAAACTCATCACAATCCCAAAGTTGCGCAAGAGCTTCATCCCGGAATGAGCGGGTCAGGCGTTGAGTCCACTACCACAGAATAATAAGTACTAAAGTACACTACGCTGCGGCGAAGGGTGGGTTGAGGATCTAGCATGTATTCAAAAACTGCTCAATAAATCATATCTATTGCCCAAACCTAACGGTAATATTTTCCTACATACATAAAGCTGTGAAACTACATACACTATTGCACTCTTTCAAAATAAAACAATCGCAAAACCAACACTAGAAGTTAAATAAAATAACTGTCAAGCAAACCACACTTTACAGATTAAAATGCTTTCACACTAGTTTTCAAATGTAATACATTAGTGAAACGAAAATATATAGTTCACCTAGTTTTACGACACTCGTCATAAAACGTTCAAATACATTGTGTAGACTGTACGACGCGACGCGACACGACGCAACGCGAGGCGACACGAACGGACGCAAGTTGGTAAAGTGATGTAACGAGTTAAAAACGTTGGCACATCGCTGCGCACGCCTGTACTTTGTATGTTATAGATATGTAGCGAAGTCCTGCAGACTAATTCATTTTCTCTTGCATAAGGCTGTGTCTTAAGGTTGAAGTTTTGCTTAATGTATTTTGGTTAAAAAATATATAACGAAGAATTTGTAGGACAATTTTTATTATGTCACCAGAATTTATAAAGTTACACAGAATTGTATTAGTCTAAAGTAGTTAAAATAAAGCACCAATTGAAGCTGCTACAGATACAGCCTTGAGAGAGCGATTATAATATGAAATTGAAAGTGGATCACTCTCACCCCTTCCTCTAAATAACCTACAAAATACGCCAAAGTACCACTGAGTACCTGTCAAAGTACCACTGTCCCTTCTTTACTATGAATGCTACATACCTTAATGACTTTATAGATTAATAAAATGTATTTAAATGTTAAGATTAAGCCTGTCAGTAAGACCACCGCCTAAGCGGTGTTCAGGCTATACACAGCAATGTCCCGTGTAGTCGGTACAACGCAAGTGTCCCACTTAGCGGATATTTTCTTAGGCCCGCCTTCACCAAGCCTCCTTGAGACGTAAGCCCTAGTTCTGGGCTCCTCAACCTTTCTGTAGCGAGGGACCGTTTACATGGTTATCCTTTAATCGACCAAGAAAGTGCGCAGTAATCTGTGTTTTTTGTAAAATAGATTTACTCCATTCTTCGTTTATCAATTAGATTCTAAGCTATTTCTTTAATCCGAACTCATATCTTATTGTAACACTTTTTTTCTAATGAGCACGTGTATTTATCTACACCGCAGGCCTATTTTCAGGGTTTCTTACTTTGCATTGTTCAACTTCACGAAGATAAGCTGACACCGATTTTCTTTTAACTTAATAAATGAAGGGAAAAATTAAAATTCGAACAGTGCTTCTAGAAAAATAAAAAGTAACATATTTTATACAGCAGTGCCATGAGCAGTCAGCGCACCACAGATTGAGAGCCACTGGCTTAGATCAAAGCTGCCTGTAGTTGCCTGAAGCCGGCTGAAGCCGAGCTACGTGTAATAAATGAATACTCGTCTCGGATTAATGTTGATGAGATGATCTCGTTTGATTAATGGGAGACAACCGTGTATCGCGATACATATACCTACCTACCTTAGTACCTACATAGATACATCCGATAGTTTTATCTTAGTGTAATTATGTAGTTAAAGGAATGTCATATAGGATGCGTTAGGATGTAGCTTACTGTTATTTTCTATAATATGCGACACGTTTTCTCTTAAAGGGTAAGCAAGAGCATCTAATACTACACAAATTCTCCAGCTATTTTTTCAGTGTATGTAAAGGCTAACTTATTATGAATAATAGAAAATCAAATTCCTTAATTTACTTAATTACTTTACCTAATAATTTAATCGAAACCTCCTCCTCAGCAGAATACGCGTCTGAACGAGTAACAATCGTTAAGCAAACTGTTACTTTTCCAAAATCTGACTAACATTTCTTACAATATAATTGATAACTTAGATATAAATCTGTAGTAATAACAGTGGCGCTGTCTGTCAGCGCGTCCCGGGCGTGGCGGCGTGGAGGCGACTGTAAGAAACGTCACAGAAAGGCTTAGTGTGCTCATTAGTGACCAACTACTGCGCTGTACTGCTAGCGTTGTTCTGTCCTTACTGTTACTGAGACGTACTAAGGATTCTATCAAATATTGTATTGTAGAACGATTTTGTGTGTTGGTATCGGATTTGAAGTGTTTTTAAAAAGGCCTGTTAATAAAATTAACAAAGTTAAAGTAACGATATTGTATGTACGATTTTAAATGGTATAAAATATTTCAGTGTCAAACGATGAACATTGCTTAATTTGAATTGCATTCTTCTTTGTAAAGTAAACAACTGTTTTTTGTTGTATGCGATATTTGAGGATTTACTCACTAGATAAACTTAAAACTTGTAAATTTAAACCAAATAGCGGATTGAAAGAACTCTCGTGAAATGAACAATATAAATAATAGTGAATTAAATCCCAATTAAAAGTAAATGCTTGATTGTATGAGTGTATTGTATTGTGTATCGCCCGCATGTGCGGCTCATCAAACACTCGAGTCGGGTGAGTCGCTCGACTCGCTCGACTCGCTCCCGTCGCTCCGGAGAGCACAAACAAACCCGCACGCTTCCACACGCTTCCCTGCCGCTAGGGTTACCATTACCAGGTGATTAACTCAAATGTCCCGATGAAAATGCTCATTTTTACAAAAACAAAATACCTTTAAGGTTGGGGAGCTTTTTAAAGTATTTTGCTCCACCAGAATGTCCTTAACACAACACAAGTTAAACAGACTTTGAATAACAGGTTCCAAAACCAAATGCCTAGCACAAATTATATTTTAAAAATAACTAAATTACCGTACAATAACAAGCACAAAATCAAATACAACAAAAATGGATTTGATTCAACTTATTTATTTTAGAGCTGTTTAATAAAGCCTAACTCATGAAAATAACCGACTAACAAGCTACTATCCATAATAGACAAGCGGTAGCCTATCAACAATTTCTGTATCAAAACTAGATAAGCACCACTCATAGGGTGACCACCACTCATACATACTAATTTATGAGTACGTTTGCCAAACTCACGGTACCTACAAATGATCACACCTTGCATAAGTTCTTGGAATGGTGTTCTGATGGCGACCCTACGAGCGTGCACAGCGGTACACAAACTGAGCTAGTTTTTGTAGCGAGTGATTGCCTCCACCTGCCTTTACTTATTGTATTCTAGTGTTTGCCCCGCGTTAACTTGCCCAACAGTTTTAATTGATTTTATTTTCTTTACTTCTCAACTGTTATACGGGTATTGTAAATAACTCGTATAAACAGCTATGGGTAGCTGACAATACTTGTTGGCAAAGAAGTTAAGTAATAAACACAGTAATTTGTCTTGAATTTTTTGTTGTGTTCAGGCTACATTTTTCGAGTTGCAGATCATCACAATTACCCAGTATTCAAATCAACATTGCTTAGTGAAAAGTTGTATTTTCCATTGCAATAATAAGCCCACTTATAATATCATACCCGTAATACTTTTAGATAACGTTTTTGGTCGCGATTAGAATTAGCCATTAAATTAACAATTTAATCACGCGAAAATAAATAACAATCTAAATAAGCCCTAACATCTTAATTATTATCATAGTTAACTATTCCAATAATACAGTCTATTTGACAGTAATTTTAGTAAGATTGCTTAAACTTAAAGCATATAATCTAGAATAACGTTATCAAGCTCCACAAAATCATCCGCCGTGACAACTAGAGTCAGGTTATTATATGAAACTATGTAGACACTTCATATTAGGACATACAGATTAATTGGCTTCATGGAACATTACCTAGAATGAAAAGCACCGTAGTCGCGAAGCACGACGAATCGACGATCAAAGACCTTAAATTTTATCTTACTATCAATTCAACGCAACTCATCAATTTAGTAAGGCTGCTTTGAAAAAATCCTTATAGTTAAGAAAATAACTTTTTTTTAAAGAGCTAATGACTAGTAATATTAATCTAATGAATCTTGTGAAGTATCTTATAACATTATCATCAAACATTACCCTTTTTTGCGTCGCGCAGTCGAGTGAAAATAATAGCAAAGTAACCAAAAAAGTGAGCAACTTTAAAAACATGATGCATTTGGTTTGCCGTTAGCTGACGGAAGAAAATAAAAATCATAATAAACATCGAAACTCCAGTATAGAACCCGAGACAATCAACGTGAAGTCATTTATCAACAACGAACCAACAAGTTCGTAAATCGACTCAATAAATACAAATGAATTGCAATATTTCCATTATCGCGATAAAAACATTGCAATTGAAAGGGGAGTGCAGTTCACTGAACATGGCGTCACAATAGTCGCAACAGTCGCAATAGTCGCCACGGTCGTAAGGTTGGCGACAATGCAGCGACATTTAAACAAGGGTATCGGCACTACCATTGATTTTCCGTGCCAAGACTTGAGGGGAACGCCGGGGGAGCATAGTTCTGCCTACTACGCGTAATGAGTTAAGTTACAGCACCACTAATACAACTACACATCAAATTCAACCTTAATACTCCATCATAAAGTTCACTTTAACTTTCGTAATGTTGGCAGAAGTTGAGACTGTACAGTCAAAGCCAAAAGTCGTTAAACTCATTCAAATTTTCTACCCACCGGCTCGTGGCATATAAAGTTGCTCAATAAGAATTAATTCAACTACTATCAGTGTTCATACATTTTCACCGCTATTGTTGTTGCTTGTAAAGCGGTGAGTATCTGTGCGTTGTGAGTGACTTTTAACTGTGATTGTACCACTTCTGTGCACTTGAGGCGGGTTTAAACCGTCAGTTCAATGTGCGGTCACTAGCGTTCCTCGCAGCGCTGGGCCTCACTGGATTACGAAGCTGTTGAGTCCAATGCCTTGATCTTAAAAGTCTTGGCTACAATCTTTATAAAAGAACAAGAATTCGAACGAAAATTCCGGAATCATGTTAGCATCTATTGAACATTTTTGAATGCTGTTATCTTTAAGAAAAGTATGTCAATATATTTTATAGTAGTTTCCCTCCATAGATCAATCATTTTTCCACCCTTAATAGAAAGTGTGTCGACCTGCTTTGATCCCTATTGTATAATTACGGTCAAACGGTTAAACATGAACATGGTTGTCTGTGGTCAGTTAGCGCGTGTAGCGCGTGCAGCACGCTATCATTACACCATATGTCGTGATTAACATTTATTCACGAAACAAGATTTTATAATTTACGACCGCCAGTTCCCTTTTCTTTATGAAAATAAATCAATGCTAATACATTATTGCCTATTTTTATTGACATACAACTATTGATTTGTATTTCGTGGTGTGCGCAGTATGAAAAGTATGCCAGAGAGGTGCATAGAAAAAATGTTAAAGATTTTTTATATTAATTAGGACCCTAACAAAAACATGACAAAATGAATGAATGGAAACAAATGAATAATGCTTTAAACCACATGAAGACTCAAGTTACTTTACACCACAAACTTAGTTATCAACAACAGTTGACAATGCACATTGTGGTCCAAAATCGAAATAAACATTATTTCGTTAGAACTAATTATGAATATTAGGGGTCGCATCCCCATGCACGCTGGCCGTGGGGTGCAAGACGTGCATGGGGTATTAGCACCCTTCCAAATGTGTCAAACGCGCTTGACATAAATTCTGTACGGACAAAGGGAAATAAATTGACATATCACAGTTCTGTATTTGATAAAGTTGGCTAAATGTGTTCCATTCTTATATGGATTACGATATTTTGAATAATATTTTATTTGATTTCGTTTACGATAATGAATTTTGACATAATTGGTTTAAGACGTAAGGATATAATTTTTTGAAAATAAAATCAATGGCAAATATTATTCTCATAAAAATTATTCAACTAATACCTATTTATGATCAATTTTATTAAATATTTAAAAAGTTTGTTTATTACTCTACACTAACTAACTAATAATATTTGTCACTCAATGATGATCGATATAAACAACAAAGTAGTATAATTACTCCAGAAACTGCAAAAATACTTGACTATCAATAAAAAACTTTATCAAAAACCCAAATTAAATTCCAATAACCAAATGTTTAATAATGTTTCATTAAGTTCAAAGGTTTTATTATTCATTTGTGGAGGTGGGGTCATAAGTCGTAGCCCTGGATCCACGTAATTATCGTTAATAATGCCATCATAATTACTTTTTATATCGACGGGAACGCCAATTGGCGGCCGTCGAATACTACTAATATTATAAATGCGAAAGTTTGTGAGTATGTATGGATGTTTGTTATTTTTACACACAAATACTACTGAATCGATTACGATGAAATTTAGAAAGTAGGTAGCTGAAGGCCCTGATTAGCACATAGGCTACTTTTTATCCCGGAGTTCCCGAGAGATAAGTATGCGGGAATGGTTTCCACGCGGACGAAGTCGCAGGCGGCCGCTAGTACTTTTATATAAATGTAAATTGTACAAAATCACCTCGCGACTCGAATCTGTCGTCGATTTATTCAATTCCAATACAATATTGGTAAAATACTTTTGTATTGGCATTATTAAGTGATAACTGAGTTGGTAGGGAGTTATTGACACATGTCGTGTCGTATGTCTTAGTGTACGCCGTCTAGGGAATATAAATGTATTTATTTGTTCTTTTTCGATAAAAATGTGCTAATGTATTGTGTCGAGTGAAATGTAATGTTCTTTTACTGATGTAATTGTTTTTGGATTGTTTTGAATGAACGTTTAAGTGTTAGAACAGTTTGATTGATAACTTTTAAATTACTTATAAGACTTTATAATTCACGCCTACTCTCTACAGACATGATGATAGCAGATATCATTCAAGATGAGCGTGTTTTCATAGTTAGCACTATATCACTTATATAGTCTGACAACTTAGTCGAGACCCTTGGCATGCGCCGTTTTGCCACCGTTAGGTGCGTAAGCCAACGAACAGTTCTAAATTCAAAATTTTGTATACCACCGTCACCAGCAGACAATGTTGTTGGACTATAATAGTTATACTTGTACTTATGTATTTACGTAAACATACAATATTTCCGTCATTTACAAGACAACGCATTACTTTAACGCGCACATCGTTAGCCGCTAATGCGATAGTGGCGAAGACAATCATGCTCGCCCCGCGCGGCGTGACTGTGTGACGGCATGACGCGGTGTGACGTCACAACGCGTCATCATGAGCCGTCATGTACGTCCTTATTGCTACAACGTGTGCATCGTGCGTGATATTAATGTTCGTATTATATGTAGTTGCTGAAGGGATTTTTCGCGTGACGGTAGTTTTTGTCAGTGATGGGAATAAAACCACATGACGGCTTCTGGAAGATTAAATAAGTAGAGTAACATGCTTCAATATTGTTATTCTAAAAGATTTCGAAATTAGATTTTTTAGCCATTCGCGCTTACCGGCCGGTAAACTATCATCGAGTTAAGCAATCTTAGTAAATCATAATGCCATCAAAAACATTCTGTAAAAACCTCAAGTCTCGCCGTAAAAAGTTGTGAGATCTATATAATACCAAGTCGATTAATCTATTTAGTCTCTACTTAAAGGACCTTCTGTCTTAAGTTATTACGTATGTTATTATCATGCCAATTTTAAAAAAATACCTTTAAAACAAATAGACCGACCTGGCCATCGCATGATTTGATTATTAGTATGTATCACACTACACAGCACGCCAAGAAGTTAATGCGCCTGAAATTTTAATAATGGCGAATTTGTGTTTTCTTGCGATGACCAAGTCGATCTATTTGTTTTAAAGGTATTTTTTTAAAATTGGCATGATAATAACATACTTAATAACTTAAGACAGAAGGTCCTTTAAGTAGAGACTAAATAGATTAATCGACTTGGTATTATATAGATCTCACAACTTTTTACGGCGAGACTTGAGGTTTTTACAGAATGTTTTTGATGGCATCTCACTTCTTTTTGTAGAGCGAACATAAGTCCAATTTGTATGGAAAGACGTTTTTTTTTCATAATTCAACATATTTTCTTATAGGAATGTTGTTCAGTTTCATGGGCTAAACACCCTTACCCACCCTTTACCCCCTCCCGTTATGCCTCATATAGTAGGTACCTATTTACACCTATTTATTTTATTTTCTACAGTAATAATAATTCATTAACTGCAAATGTAACCTTGTAATCTTATACATTTATATGGGATTACAAAGTTATTGTTGCAGTTAGTGTATTTAGAAAACTGGACCGAAATCAGAAAATATTAAATTTTTCCCATGATTAAGACACTAAACCCTATTTGTATTCTTAATTTTAAGCTTCTAAGTCTGCTAGAAGTACCTTAGACTTTTGATGATCGGTGAGTCAGTGAGTCAGTGAGTCAGTGAATCAGTGAGTGACAAAATTCAAAATTTTAACAGGTTGTCATTCTTAAACTACTGGTTCAAATTGACTGAAATTTTAAATATACCGTGTTTATACAATGACTGATTAGTTGCTGAAAATCCAGGCTTCTTGTTTTATCCACAACGAAATTATAGGGGTGTCAAAAATAGCCCGAATTGCTTCGAGAAAAAGATGTTACGGCCGTGCCGCTTTTTTTTTGCTCGACTTGCGGGGGCACTTCCGTGCCCCCAGATAATCATTTAATCATAGATGAGTGGCTGTTCAGTAGTATTCGTTTCGTGCTTGCAGAGGCACCTCTATATCATATAATTATCTATTATGAAGTCATTCGTTAAGCCATGTCATACGCCTTCGCTGCTTAAATAGCATTGATAAAATGTTTAAAAAAAAAATAGCAAGTACTCTACTCGTTACAGTTAGCCCCATTTCCCCCATGTATCTGGTTCAGTAAGACAAGAGCACGTCACATGACTCACACGGCCGGCGGTGGCGCGGACGCGTCATTACTCGCGTTAGTTCCGCTCGGGCGCGCGACACCCCGCGACAACGCGCGACGCCCCGCGACTTGCAGTCTGTCGCCAGATCTCACGCGATGCACGACACAGTGTGAATAAGAATCAATAATTTTGATTATAATCTCATTGTTAATGCGTAGGGGTCAATGTTTATTGATTTCGGGACATTCATAGGATAATAGCCATGAATAAAACGCAAAAAAGTTTAGATTTAAATCGAGACTTAGGTTGGATTTAATTAACCCAGTGATACTACGAGTAGATTTGGAGACAGATTCGATGGAAATTACTTTCCGGTAATCTATCTAAATTCTACTGGAATGGATTTTATTCAGTTTATAATAATAAATAGAGCTATTCCCAGATAATGTATGATTTTCCAAGGTCTATTCGGTGTGATCAGAGACATTGTATCAAAACATCAAATTTACCTACTTATCGTCAAAATTAATTCATAGTTTATGCGCAATTAACAAATACACCCTCATAATAAAGAAACATTCTTTCAAACATGAACAACTCTGTATTGCCTGTTCCTCCTTGCCGTGTGTATCACCATTCACGAACAGCTGACTCATGAGTCATGTTGGCGAGTTTTTGCGCGATCATTATTATCTGAGCGATGACGCTATTGTTCGTCACAAGCACACTACTGCCACTACCGACTGCCTCTTGTTCACGACACTTAGTGACTGTATGTAGAGCTAGTTATGTGCTACGTGTGAGATTAGTGGATGATATATTCTGAAATTGTCGGTAATTTTGTGAAAAAGTTTTATTTCTTTTTTTTGTCCCAATGTCCCCAAGTCCCAGTGAAGGTTAACGGAAGGTCTTCACTTCTAATTGCAATAAAGTGATTATGATTTTCTTTTGTCAATTAGAGCAAATTAGAGCAATTGTAAATTGGTTTCCTTAGCTGGTAGTGGTAACTCAAAGAAAAATCTCAGTAGCAGGTTAAACTTGGATGTTAAGTTTAAAGCTATTCCTACACACCAACGGTGAACTACAGAATTCAATGACAACAGCTATTACCAAAAAACAAAACAACATCGTCTCCTAAACTCTACGAATTTATAACAGTATCATCTTTATCATTACATCAAAACACAATCTATATCTAAACAAGCGAATATCAAAGCACCGGCCAGCGCCTTTGTTCTACGAGTATAATGTAATTGCATCAGAATGATTCAGTCGAGATGATTCAACGCCTCCCTTTATAAGTCCGTTTGTTTCTAAATAAAACGTAAAACACCGACATCTCGGGGAGGGGGTGGAATTGTTTCATTTACTCTGATTGAGCTCGATATTGTATTTCTGATAAGTTTCGTGAACTCTCGGTAATGACGTACAATTATGTACCGAATATTTCACGCTACCGTGAAGGTGGGGAACACGCGGTTGATGAAACGATACAGGTTGTCAGTTTAATAGTACACCAATAAAAATATTTGATAGTTATAGTTTGTTGGGTTTGTTAATACACTGTAATGATGATTTTTAAGACTGTAAAACTCTCGGGTTGCAACTTGCAAGGCGTTACTTATGTTTAAAAAAAAAAAACAATTTGGAGATTTTTGTCCAATTCTATAGTAAATAAGAGTTTCCAGACTTCATTAGAAGCGCTACTAGCCTGGAAACATACCCAATAGACCAGGTTGCCTTTTCTAATTTATGTTATACAATATTTTAAATATGGTCTTACACTGTTCATGGCGAAGCGTTTGTGTATTACAGCTCTGCCTACACGTTCAAATACAACAGGCGCGTTATTATGTATGTAAGGTATTCAAAAGAGATACAGAAAGGAATTGTTCATCACTTAGTAGTTTGTAAAGTTATGTTTAATTCCTTGGATTCGGTGTACACTTGTACAGTACGAGTAAGTAGTAAACGGTACAAAGGCATATTTTATTAAAAGCATACCATTTGTTGCCATTAAATTAATTAATTTGTTTGTTCGTTTATCGTAATGGCTATGAGTACCCTTCAAATATTACAATTATTTTGTAACTAGCTGACCCGTGCGGCTCCGCTCGCGTGAATTTCGTACTGTTGCTTATTCGTTTGAGCACGCAAATTGCGAAGCACTCGATACACCTACACATAAAAATGCTAACAACTCTTTGTCATCTAATGGTTATTTACGAAAGGGACACACAATGTGACACAGGCTCAGGCAGGCCTGATATCCTGTGGTTACCTTCTTTTCCTCTCTCGTCAGTATCCGTACCAGTTTACAGTGTAAAATATAATACCCTATTAAAGACTGACCATTGCTTACCCGTCTGGATTCAGAATATTATTATAGCTACAGACAGACCTATCTGCGCCGGAGCTCTTCACACGCGTAATAATGTATACTTGCGATGATACGTCCGAAACCGCGTAACCCGTAATTATTTTTTATATATCATCCGTTGTTTATTTTTTAAAACTTACCACATAGTCTGTTTCATATCTATGCAATTTATTTCCTTAATGCAACCAATTTTTGGTTATGTGTTACGAACTGCAACGCCATCTGTTAGTTGCGGCGAACAACGACAACAAACGAAATTACTCGGTTTGCCATCTAGGATATCCCGAGCGCACCGGACCCACGTAAACCGACATTTTTGTGTAATATATCATACAACATTTATGTTTGAAAATCTTATAAATGTATAGCCTGTTTTAAAGGTATTTTTTTTTCGGTAGTTTTTACGTGATAGCGTAACATACAGACAGGAAAAAACCTGACCTTGAACTCTCTACTGATTTATTATAAGTATAGATAGTTGTGTTTTAGTTGAAAAGTGGAATTTGAATAATATGTTTTATTTTAGCTTTACCGTGAAATCTATAGAGATTTATAATTATGTTGTTGTTCGCTTCTGTGAAATTATTACAAGATTCTCGTTCTTATTTTTATATTGTCCTGGCTCTTATTACACACGAATAAAATAATACCAAAACGGTGTTAATAATATTTTACATTTTTAAAATCGTTTCACTCTTGACACATCATTTCTTCATTGACGCAGATACAACAACCACAGAACAAACACAGTACCAGAGGAAAAGTTAGCTCAAAATAACACAATTAAAATAACATAAAGTAAAAATAAATGTTGTAAAGTTAATAAAGGTACTAATTACTTAGCGCGGCGGCGAGTGTCACAGAGCGGCGAGAGGCGAGCGGCACAGAGTGGCAGAGAGTGGCAGAGAGTGGTGGCCTTTGTGTCGCGTCTCAAGGAAATGTCTTTATATTAGTACCAGTGTTCACCGCGGTGCGCGGCGCGGCCACGCTCATACATTCTATTTTATTTCTCTATTGTGTTATGAAAAGACGTTGAAATGGATTTAAAATGAAAGCTATATTTTTAATGAGTGTTTCTTTGCTCGTGTTCTGTTTTGAAACAAGGGTAGCAGTATGAAATGGGTCAGCAAATGCAGGAATAAGCCAACAATTATTAACTTCTTCATGAATATTCTTTGTACCAACTGTATGGCAAGCCGGTGGAGCTGAAAGCTCCTACTTATTGCATGCAATACATTTTTTGTTGTCCAATGTATGATCATTAACGGGAGTACATCCAATTCATAGTTATTAATCACCGTCAAATAATTGTAATATTAATAAACAGAGGCGCACCGGCGCGGCTCGCATGCCCAACTTTATAATGCATCGATTTGCAATTAATTATTGTCTAAAAATAGTTTTTATAAGTTGCTCTATTAGAAGGATAGTTCCTACTAGTTTTATAAATACGAAAGTTTGGGATGAGGGATGGATGTATGTCTGTTAATCTATCACGAAAAGACTACTCGACAGATGTTAATGAAATCGTACATAGATACAAGAGTTTACAACCTAGATTAACACATATTTTAACACAGGATATTTTCTTAAGCGCACGACGTTGTAATCGGCAGCTAGTTTCTATCTAAATGACATTTTATAGCAACAAGATTAACATTCTATTACAGCCAAACTCAAATGTAGAAACATTTTTATTCTTTTATTAAAGATTAACACTCTGAAAAGCTTCTTAGAAATTTAACCCTCACACTTCACATACACAAAAAAACCATTCGATAATTCTAGAAACCTATCCGAATTATCGATAACGAGGCGAACACAAAAACTCGTACTAAATTCATGATATCGTAGTATATTGTATTCTCGAAAGAACTGAAGCGAAAGGAGACGTGTCGACAATTTTATTGTGGCTCACAATACGATGGAAAGTTCGCCCAGTCGCGATATTATAAACAAGTTGGCGATAATTAATATTCGAGAGACGACCATTGAAATATTGTGTTTTGTTGCTAGCTACAACTCGGGATTGTTATATGATAATCTTATAATTTTTACAATTGTAAACCCTACGTTTACAATTATAAAAAATGTGGATATTGAAGTTATTATTAATAAAACCCTATTATTTGTGACTTTATACTAAGGTTTAATTATTATCAGTGGTTCATGGATATTACCAGTGGAAATCTGTCAGCTATCCGTTACGCTTTCACGGCATAATTGGTGACCCGTTTTATGTGTACTCATGATATCCCGGGATTGGTAAAGTCTAGATTACGTACGCGAACAAATTCTTAGACAAAAACTGCGTAGAAGTGTACGTGTAGTTAAGTATTTTATGAGTTCCTTTTATGAGTTCCTACTGATGACTTATCAAGCAGATTGAGGAGGATTTTCAGGGTAGAATTTAAGAGTGTCAAGTAGCATTTAGCTTCGTCTCACATTGCGAAGAACCAGACAGGCAAATAATAAACATGGCTAAATGTGAATAAAGAAAAAGGCGTTTGTTTACCTAAACTGACTATTTAATTTGCGTAATAATTTGACCAAATTATATCCAAGTATTTCCGTTGTACCGTGGTTGTAGTACCAAAGGGTCTAAGCCTGCAGTAGTCATTGGCGCATCGTCGTGGGACACTCGTCACCCCAACTTCGTGGAATCACTCCGTGAATACAAATGATAGCTAATACAATTGAGTTAACGGACAATCCGTTAGTGGTGGAGCTCAATATTGAACGTCTACGTACATTGTAGGGTACGTCAGTCAAACGTCATCGTTGTCAACTAGTTTCGACCCGCGATTTCACTCGATAATAATGTATGTATGTCATTGTATGTGTTTGAGTAATTACATGAATTCATTCGGGGTAACTTTTTATCTAAACTTCTACAGAATACCTACGTAAATTTTGCACGTAAAGCTATTCCAATTAAGAAATCCAAATATAAATGAATTATTATAAAATAAGTTTTTATCGCTTTGGGTAATAGTATAATCAGACATTAAATCTGTTTTGCACAAAGCGGGAATCACATTGTTGATTAAGGTTTACGAGGAATAGCTCAATAACCAAAGTCCCGTTGGTAAAGCTTGTAACCTATTCTGCCCACTAACCTCCAGTATTATGAAATTTGATTATGAAGGAAATGCAGATGAAATTCGCACCAAACAATCCTAATTTTCCACAAACGCAATTTTCAATGTTATTCAGATCTTGCAAACAACCCGCAACGGATGTGCTGTTCTGATGACGGCGCGATTATTGCTAACGGGACAGAGACAGCAATATTGTCATTATATTACATTTGTATAAGAGTGAAAGAGATGACGATAGCTTGTAAAAGTCAATGTGACGCGACGTCGGCGTCCGAGTGGGCAAGCTTTATAGGGTGCTTATCCACTGCGTTGTAATGCAACGTTGATAGTAATCTGCAGTGTTATTGATATTACCACGTATTTACATTATAGTGAACGAGATTTGTAGAGTTCTACAATTTTTAAAAGTTTAAGATTTTATTTTTCTTATAAAATATTTTTCGGCAAACCTTTTAAGTTTTCTTCAAATTAATTAAAGATGTTACGATTCAACAAAATGCAATTTGCATACAAACAGATGTCTGTGAGGTATATATAACGCTCAGGGAGACTTCTTATAGACTTTAATTAAATACGCGAAACCAATTTGATTTTCAATTATATCGTGACAAAACGCTAAAATTTTATAAAGTTTAAAAATCCCTTTGCATTTTTCAAGTTCCTTATAAATTGTACTCCCTCCTTAAGGTTGTGCACACATCGCATCTGTGCGGCGAATGAAACCGGATTATGTTATTTGTTCAGATATTTGAGTAGCGTCGCGAGCCCCACATCTTTACGTTGTAGAACAAATTCGCTCAGCTTGCTTCTTTCACATTTGTTTAACTCCGTATTGTCTCGTCGCGGGTTTGTTTTGAGGGAGATATGACAATTTTCAAGATGAGAATGAAGGCAGTGAGTTTTAATATGAGTGAGCGTTTGTTGTTTTACGTATAATAACAATTTTGTACCCAAGTGTGTGTGTGCAACAAAAACTCACTCTTCTACATTTTCATAACTCGGTGGGAGGTTATCAAGAACGACCGATGAGAGATCAGGTTCGAGACCGACGGCTTTACGCGCTCTCCATAGCACGGAAATCTACGACCTCAAATAACTAAATTCAAGAAACCACTAATAATTTATTGATTAAAAAAAAACATTTTTTGCTTGATTTGTACTTGAGACCTCTACGTGCCAGTTAAATACATATACTACGCATCGCAGAAGTAGTCATATACTCAAATATTTACAGTCCCACTACTACAAAGAGCTTAAAAAACTTCCATCTCATCTGCAACTCAGTAAATTGTATCCGTCGAGTGTGGAGTTCCTGAGAGAGCGTAACTATTCATCCGCAGTGTGTCGCCGCCCGTCGCCGCCCGCCGCCGCCGCGACACAGTTCCTTTGCGCGGTTGCCAACTGCTCCGCGACTTATACAATACCCTACTTAGTGCACTACTAACAACTCTGTAGTTTATCTGTCGCTAGCGACGACAGTTTTGTACAAATAATTTAAGAGTTTGTTGATTCATTTCTTTGTGCTTAATAAGGATTCCTACTTCTGTTTTACCTAACAAGGTAAGGTAAAACCAAACAGGAAACGTATCGTATTATCAAATTTTATTTCTGATTGCGACCTCTCTATTTTATTCATTCTGTAGCCAGGCCCGACACTTTATAGGATCCGGGCTGAATTTTATTTTACAATTTACTAATTTACTAGACCTTGAAATTAAACCTAAGACCTTATATCCATTCAACACTATCAATCACATACACTACCTAACTACATACACAATTGGCAATTAATGTAACAGAGCACTAATAGTCCTCTATTAGTAAAACATTCAACATGTGTATTCGAAGCTCAATAGTCTTTGCCCACTCATAGCCGAGTGTCGGTGTCCAGACACTTGACACTCGGTGTCCGACGCACTGACACTCAGTGTATGGCAATAGTTGTAGTGTTGCTCTTAGAGTTCAGGCTGACACACGATTTGAGTAGATGTCGAGTGTCAGGTAGATTGGCTACATGATCGTAAGAGTGATTAGACTTTACTATTTATAAAAGATGAAGTTTACTTTTAGAGGCTAACTTCTAAAAATATACAGATATTTTAATAAATCAATATGGAAACAGATTGATTCCCATGTTGTAATCTTTTTAGAATTTATGACCCTACCAGCACTTTGATAAAATTTCAAACAGTACATCTTTATCAGTACAAGAGGAGCAATTTAAGAAATAGATAAGTAACCTAGTTTTTTTCAACCCCGCGAATTTACAAAAATACGTCAGAAATTTTGTTTTTCGTAAAACCATTACATAAGTTTTCTTCTAATTACCAGATAACCAGAACAGAACAGTTTAAATCCCTCGTAGTCAAAATTGAACTACAGTGTTGGTAGTAAGACGTAGGACCGAGGCTGGAGAGGCGCCCGCATGGTAGCGAAGTTCTCACAAGTCGCGATAGAGCCGCACAAAGTTTTCCTCCACTCTTTACTTCATAATGACGACAGTTATTAGCATAAGCTCTCTCAAACGCCTCTATTCTCCGCTAAGATTGAATTTTAACTTAGTTTCTAGACAAGATGGAGTCGCGAATGGAAATAGATCGAGGCGCAGACAAAAATGTACCACTTTACTTTCAGTACTGAGATGTTGATCGCTGTGGCGAAACATTGGAGTATTCTACATTTTCAAGATCTTTATACGTCATAGTCACGCTTCCGTTGTTGAACAAAACCTAGACTAAACCTAAACGTCTAGACAGGCGTATGTTGTTATCGTTTACAGTCTCATATTAGTTCTAATGTTATATAGCTATAGGGATGATCATACATTACTTGAAGCTATTGCAAATAACACGTGCGTTGCCCCGGTAATCTCTGTAAATTATATAATTTAAACAAAACTTTATAAAATTAATCTTGAGGTTAATTAAGATTTAAATAGATAATAAGATAAGAAAAACAAGAAAGAGTGAATGGGGCCGCGAGCGAAATGTTCAAAGAACAATAGCTTCATAGAACATCAATGTGTAAGTCAAAAACAATGGGTGCCCTTGAAGTTGTAATTGGGGTGTTTTTCATAAAATTGTACCTTTTATTATAATATTTTTCTGTTATGATTCAGAACGGGTAAATCGACGCGAAACGTGTATCCGAGTCTGCAGTTAACAGGAAAAAATGTTTAACAAAAATGTACCCCTTCCTTTCATCGTTAGGGGTGCAAAAGACAAAGAATAACAAATGAACAGCCACTCCGCCCCCGTGGAAAAGGAAATTACTTTGGGACGCGTAAAAAATCGTCATTATTAGCGAATTATGGAACAAAGAGCGTTGTTTGGTGTAATTATGCGTGTGTTGATATCAAACGGTCGTTTGTAGGTGGCGGGGGCGTGCGCTCGCTGCCGCCTATGAATGTGTTTACAAATTGTCCGGCGTCTCCATTCATTGTTAGATCATTTGTTGGTTAATTGAAGCTGTTTGAAGTGTGTGCTTGTGGAGTCTTGGTGAGATCGACAATAAATGATTTACCGCGTGAAATCAATATAAACATTTCTGACGCCTTAGAGACCGCGTTAATGCTTTGTATAAATTCCATGTTGTATATTTTAATTATAAAGTTATATCGTATTCTCCGTTACACTGCACCCGTTCACGAATTCCACTGTTTATAATTCCTAGAAGTGCAAGATTTCAAAGATCTCAGTGAAACGAAACAAACCTGCTTTGAAAAGATTCCTCGAAACTACTCCTCTGACTACCAAATTGTGGTATAATATAATAATATTTTCTTCACAAATGTGTACACAAACATTTTTTTAGTCATAAAATTCGTGCTATTCATACTATGTGTATGCTTTATTACATATGTGACAATTTGTCTTATCTTTCATTTAAAATCAAACCAGTTAAACACTATTAAAGGGATATAAAATATTTTTTTAATAAAAAGAAAAACGCAAATGTATCTTGGGCGTAAACTATCAAATACATAAGAAGGAAAATAAAAGAGACGAGCCACATAAAGCATGAACAAACAAAAAGGACACAAAAAACTACACAGAAATCTATTTCTTGGACAAAAATATCCAGTTGAAAAGGAATCTAAAGCACATTGGTACAACATCTAATCAAGCACAATCTTCAAATAACTCGGACTTCCAACATTATTACCTGAACAAAACATGTTACCTAATTAGAGCCGTAAGACAACATAATACAAGTTGCGTGGGCCCCGGACTATCCCGGGCTGTCCCGGACTGACCGGGATTTAGGGCCAAGACTCAATCCCACACGCTCCTTTGTTGACAGAGGGCGCCACAATCCCGCCCGTCTCACTGTACATAGAAACAAAGAGTTTTGCTCTCAAAGCTATTCTGCTTTGACAACTAGATTACTGAGAATAAAAACTGGTAGGTAAGCTTATTTTCTAGATACTTAACTAAGACTGAATTTGTATTTAAAAATAATATTATGTGTTTTTGTATTGTATTAAAAAAAGATTTATAACTAAAAATATTAACTTTTTTCTAGCTAAAACTGCTATGTACTTATTTATATACGTGATAACAGAGATATTATGCACGTATGTATATAAATCGTAGAGTCTTTAAATAAATAGCTGTGCCTCTTCTCTTACAGGCAGTATTTAAGTTTACACAAGAACGAATAACATTGAGAAAATAAATAAGTAAGTAGATCTGGCGTCTTCATTACCGCAACAAACAAATACACAAACAGACACGAGTTGCCAAGTATTTACATATTTAATGGGCTCACGTTAAATATGTGCAACTTGAACAAAAACTTGTAGCCAACAACATGGCGCCCTCCATTAACATAATATATCTCTTATTAATAATCTAGGGAGGCGTCGTCGATTAACGCGTTCCCGGGATGTTCCCGGGATGCTAGTCCCGGAGCGCGGGCTTCATTACATTAGCGGTACAATGGCGAGGCGCACAATGCCACGTCGCACAATGCACGACCCACTGCAACACCACCGGTAATACAGTTCCCGTAATACTTTTAAAATTGTTCCCTTCCCTCGAGTAATTATGATTTTACATTTGCGTGGAAATGCACTTGTCGAAATAAAATGTTCTGTGGAATTGCGAGCGGACGATGAATTTTTGATGCGCGTATTGGGGTGTAATTATTACGGATTGGAATCGCTTCTGTCATGCTTTATAAATTGATGAGAATTTTAATGTTAATATTTGTTTTTATTTAAACACGTTGATGGCGAATTTATTTTAATGTCTTTTTTGTGCTTTCAGGTGAGTTTTCAACAGCAGTAAGCAAAGTTATGTTTCATTGTGCCATCCGTCACATTCGTTTCTCGATTTCATGTTCCCGAACAGTCGTATAATAAAGTATTTTATATTCGTATAGCCTACGCTAATGTTGTGGAGTTCCTAACTAGCCAAACACCACTTGATTTAATAGGAGTCGTGACTCGCCGGTAATTAAATATTGAAATCGTTCAATGATTGAGGTTATTTCTTCACAAAACGTTCACGTTCAAAGCTTCATAAAGCAATAGTTCATAAGAAGTCTGTGACAAATATCGTGAAACGTTCAAACTCTTAGCGGAACTTAACTTTGCGGTGTGAGAGAACTTGCCTCGTTTCATTTAATAGTCAGAAAGCCAAGCTTTCACGATTTCACTTAAAAAATTCTTAAGGAAGTGGAAAATATAAAATAGTGGTGGGAAGTAGCGGGAACCGGACGTGGTCCCGGTACTCCGTTCCCGGGAACTTTCCCGGGACTGCGGCACAACGGGAGATTTTTAAATATTATTTTAACTAGTTATATTAGTTCGGTCAACTTAAATCGTGGATACGAAGAGAAAGTTTCGCACAATGCGCTTTTTTCTATTTTACAGGTATTTTCTGGAAAGCTGGCGTTTATATTTCAATGAATTACGTTTTTACAATACAACAGTTCATTGAATAATGTAATTAATTTTCATAACTACTTTATTTATTATTCAAATTCTATAGAGCAAAATAATTAATATGCGAAATTGAAAAATATTTATATGATTTAATTTTTTAAATGCCTTTGAAAACACAAATAACGATGACTTATTATAGATAAAGCAGCAAAAACCAAATCGACTTACATGACTTCTATGGAAACCCAGATCAAACCCATAAATAAAAAACAATCCCAAAAAAACATTCAATCCTTTTTCACTAATTATTTTCGTCGTGAATACCTTCCCAAACAAAGATCAGGCTGCCAAAATAACTACCCATTGGTTGCACAATGTGAACTATTTCTGTAGTACACAACAATAGCGGTGCATGACATTCCATCGACGCATGTTCCCGACCGGCCGAGAACAAAGCCGCCGCGACCGGAGATTGCACTCAAATACATTTTTCCGCAACCCCCTACACCTTTAGGATGGTTTTCCACTAGACAAATAAAGGAAGCTAAGCGATAAGGCCTGGCCAAGCTATCAGGCAGTCTTTACTACTAGTCCCATTAAGTTATGCCATGATAAGATGGGATGGATACGCGTCTATCAGGATCAACCAAGGAAGAAGGTATAAAAGCATAGCTTTATACTTACATCACGTTCGTGTTTCATCAACCGTACAGTAGAGCAGCCAGACTTATAGACGATCAAGACTTGCAAACCAGTAGTACCACTGGTTTTGAAAGCACGAATCAGTTCTGTTTGAATACCACTAACAGGCCACCAATAAAACTAATTACTTGAAAGTGACTAGACTTGACCGACCATTTACCAATTAGCAAAAGCAACTGGTCATCATAAACGTCCAGCTATTAGGCATTACACTTTCTCTATAGAATTCTGACGAGTCAAGCATAATTCTCCATATGGAACTACTATTTTTATTGTTTATCCTCCGGGAATGTATTTATCTTTACTTCATCAAGTCAAGAATAATCTTGACAGTATGAATTGTTTCTTTTCAGCACACCAGCTATGAAAGTTCAGCTCTTCTGCAGTGGAAGCTGTTCCTAACAGTGACTCCGCGAGGGAACAGCAAGGTACAATGGTACAGTGGGGTAGAGTGACGGCGCAGTACTAACGAGCGCCTTTGTGTCGCCGTTCATTGGGCCATTGTGCTGCAGAAAGCAGGTCTCGTGGCCGCGCGTAATGTGTGAACTGATTGTTCAAGGTGACGGCTATCACCGGTGCAGGTGGAGTTTCATGGGGTTGTTTATAGTTGATGTAACAATAACTACTGTTTTATGACAGTCTTGTTAGATATATCTGAATTGATTACAACTGAGACTTGCTTTTTTCGTGCGCTCCGAAGCACGAAGACTCGATTCACCACTAAACGGTCACCCACTTATTGAATAACCGCGCCAAGGGCTGCTTAAAGTGTTGAGAAATGAATTTGCAACCAAGAATGGATTTAGAAACCATTTAGGAAACCTTCAATCAGCCTTATGAAATACACCTGAACAAATGAAATCCTATGTTACCCTATGTATACCACTGAAAACGCATTAGCATGCACTTACAGGAATTCAAGGGCAATTTCCTCATACGCTGGTGTACGTGGCATCAAACTGCAGTTGCCTACTGAGGTGTGTAAACGGTAGCAGTTAAAACGACCGGCTCGTGTGTCGGCAGACAATGACGTCACGAGCGAGTGGCGACGGCTCGAGTGTGCAGTTACACCGTGCGGTGGTGGGATGTGGGAGAATATGGTGGCTTTTTAGCAAGAAAAAAAAGTAATAATGAGTTTGTAATATAATGATTATCGTATTTCTAAATAGCACCTAAGACGACTAGGTAAATATTGATTTGTACATATCGATTTGATTGATTACGTAGATGAAATAAACGAGACTCTAGCATAAAATCTACTGTCGTATTAAATAAAATAGACTTCTTACTGTGCCATCATTGGGTTGAGATCTCCTTATGAAATGAGATAAGGTTTAAAAGCCTTTGTCCATGACGCTAGCCAAGAGTGTCTCGGCGAATCACCATTCGACATTACGATATCAGCATTGCAATTTTAAAGACTGAAGTGCAAATAAAAAGAACGAAAATCTATGTACATTATAAAATAATCACTGGAGTATTGTAAAAAGTAAACTGCTGTAGTCTACTTATTAATTCATATCGGTATCCAACAAAACCAAGTCACTTGTTGCTACACTCTCACGTGCTAGCTCTGAACTACTGAAGTAGTTGCAACAAAAACGTGTCCGGTCACAGTTGTTGCAGATAGAGTACTAGAGCGACGGATAGTTCATAGTGCGATGGTTGGGAGATAAAAACTTAAGAGCTTGTTTGAAATATGACAGCTATTGGTTTGAAAAGACGAAAGGGTTACTGTTCAACCTGTTTTGAATTATAAATATATAAACTTGTGATATACTTGATAACTTGTGAAGATGTCGCGAGCACAGTTTAGTTTACCTTGATTTATAGCGGCAAAAATAATACACATACTTCTAGATCGATATAATAATAATAATAAATATACATACGAGTAATACACGTCAAGGTTTTTAGTTAATAAGAAAGCTGCTTTCGTCATTCCTTGAAAACGATACGCATTGGTTTGAGCATACAGAAATTCCTTTACAAAATTTTAATTTAAAAATGCAACAATGAAATAGCAATAAATTGAAATGAATTTGACTTCTAGGAAAAACGAATACGAATATCTTTAAAATACTGAATTAAAAAATAATATGAAGTTTCCAAACTCCCCTTTGCCCCATATTTTAATTAAAATCGTCATTAGATTTGATCATTAAATCCTTCAGCACACAATCGGGTTCCAATAAGGCAATAATCCTCCCTGTATAGCTGTCGATATAAATTAATTCGTGGCTTGTTTTGACAAATGTGTAATCTATTAGGGCGGGGGCTTAGTATAAATCCGTTTAGGTGAGCGGACAGAGGACACTGCCACTCACAAAAGACTCGTCAAAGCCAGTATCGGGCGGATTAAACTGGTTTACCACTAACAAAGACAAGCTACTGTGAAGCGAGTAGGGGAAAAGATTTTGTTGAGATTTGTACCGTCAGTTTGTTGGTATCAAATACGTATTAAAACTACAAATGTAAGGTTTTGTAGGTTAACGTGAGAACTAGTGAGGCGATTCATGGAAAATAATAATAATTAATGATCATCTATCCATTTAAACATCAGCCCGTGGTTTATTTATAATCAGGGAAAGAATACTACTACTTTGTCACTAGATACCTATTATTACTCCTTTTTGTGCATGGAAAGTTAAAACAATTATATTTTTTTCTGTTTCTGGAATTATTATTTACTAAAACGATAAATCATTGCCACACTTTGTATCGCTTCGCCTCCCTACTGGTGGATCACCCTAACATAGGCATAAGCGGATTGGGAAGGAATTTTATAAGATTTGTTACAACTGCGTGGACATAGTCAATGAGAACCTTGTACTCGTAAATTGACAACTTAAAAGCGATCCACTGAACACAGGGAGTACTGTAATGACAGATATTTGACAGAGGTTCGGTAGCGTTAAGTATACGCTTGTTATAGATACGATATTTTTATATTTCACTTAAAATAAATATAGGTTTTGTGTTATGAGTCCTCAACGAATGGTAAGGCATTATATTTTTTTACTGAATTTTTCTAGAACAATGGCTTTAGAAAAAAAAAATCTACAAGACAATTTAAAACTATAGCGACTTGTACTCATAAATCCACTATGAACGGATCTTATTCGCGATGAATATGTTAAGGTTTATGGGACCTTATCAGTTACCCGACGTTTCAAATCGGCTACACAGTTAACATGGGAAACATAACTACGGTTTTTAAAGCTATTTCACCACGTAATATTTTAACTCACAAGTCAGTCACCCTCACACAAGAAAGTCAAAAACAATCAATACACATATTTACGGAACGTGTTCAGAACTGTGTGCGAAGCTTACGAGGTACCCCATCGTTTCACCATCGAAACACCGTCGATACACCATCGTTATGTGAGGCGAGTGATCAGTGCGGTGCACGCCGGGAGATATAACATGAGATTGATCACTTATTAATAAATGGATAGGTGAAACTGTTGCCGTAAGGTAGCTTTGTATCGTTACGAGAATGCGATACTATGGGGTCCTTATTTTGGTTTTTGTATTGTTAAGGTAATATTTTTGTTTGTGAAGTTACACTTGCACAGTTTACTTGCAAATTGTCAAACAAATTGGTTGTCAGCAATTTACGAGGAACATTAATATATATTACGATTTGCATGAATGGTGGATGAGCTTGACAATCTATTTCATTTTCGTCTATGGAAAATATTAAGATATCAGAATCTAAATATAAAATGTTCTGCCTCTCTAAATATAAAACTTGATCTTCTTACAACGTTAACAAAAATAGACGTAAAACAAAACCTCATAACAACAACTCCAGTACTTAATTGAAAAAATGATTCAGTTCTGTAGAAATTACTTTCAAATTCATGACTTTTTGTTTTGAAACGTAACGTAGAAGTGAAACCACAGGCGAAGGAAGGAGGACCGCCGCGAGCGAAATTTACAACAAATTATAAACTCGTCATTGAAGAAATCTGCACGGAATATTACCTTCTGTTGTTTATTTGTAAAATGTTACGTAATATTTTGAAACGTCATTTATTCGTGGAAATAGCCCACATTTTCTATATAAAACGTCAGTAAGGAGATGCAGAAGGATACAGGTAAAATGTTTTTACCCTTTAAAAAAACGCGGTTTTACATCTTGTGATAAAGTAATTTAATTGCTTAATGTTTTAACAGAAGATACATTATAATTCATCAAGTGCAATCAGTTGTATTCGTAGAAACGGACCATTAAGGTACAAAATGTATAGCGAAACTTCCATTTCAGCGTCTAAAAATATCTACATGATAAACATAGCTTAACCACGCCTAGCACAGTTCAAAATAAACTCGATACCGTGTTCCTGGATATTTGTAGCGGTAGTTATTATCGAGTTCGATGTTATCGCCGTGTCCCGAGGCGTTCCACTTTTTCCTCTCCACAAATTAATTAATGCGAAGGTTTGACGGGAATCGGTTGCGTGCACCCCGGGACCCCCGGGATATCGGGATATCGGGCTGTTATACAATATTAATTATTTACTTGTAATCCAACGCGGTAATGCACTTGTTATGTTGCTGAATTTGAGGTTCAATTTCCGGTTTGGTAAGTTTCTGTCTTATAGGGTTGGGGAAAATTGTGGTTTTATATTTTAGGGTGTTTGAAATTGGCAGAAATCTTCCTTTTTTTTGTGGGAATCGGATTTAACACTTTTTTAATTTCATTTAACAAATTTTTGTTTTTTATTTTATTTTAGCCCGGCAGTCCTCTGTAGCCAATGTTAGGTGACCATTAATAAGAAATATCGGAATCGCAGGGTCCCTAAGAATTAACCACAGAATACTCACTTAAAAAATAAATTTTCTACTTATCCCTTTCGTTCTGAGAGAAATTTTCTGCTTTAAAGATACCAACTGATTAAGTAAAAAAGTGCATTTCCTAAGTGCAACGACCTGAACGCGAACATGGAAGTGAAACTCGTCACAGACATACATATCCATCACCGTGACGTCACGTTCCTTTTGCAATTGCAACGAATACTCTTTAATGTGAGAAATCAACGTGAGTACGTCACTCATGTGCAGGATTTGCTGACGCGAAGGAAAACTGTTGGAAGGACTTTTTACAAAGTGCTGTGTGATGAACCGTATCCGTGGCTTTAGATGTGCTGAAAAAGCTTGGCAAAAATTATTGAAGACTTATTAACGTTTTGTTCTCTAGATTTAAGTTTTAAATTGCTGATGTTTATTTTGCAAGGATATTAATAAAGATATACTGTAGATTCTAAGTTTTAGATCTTATGTTATCTAAGCCTACGATTTGAAACTCTTGTGATCGCTTTCAATATAAAATAGCGACCTTAGGTATTTTTAAAGGTATTGCCAATCACAATACCTACCAAGTAGACTAGAATAGTTCGGCAGCAAAAATGCCGTATTACAAGGAATTATAAAATTCTTGTTAAAAACAGAATTGGACCATAAAAGCTTATCAAACGAATTTCTGAAGTTTTACGACACATTTCAGGATTTCATTCCTTTCTTCCTTCAAAGCAGTTTAAAAGGATATCCCGAAGTGTTTGCATCGACGCGGCGACGTCTGTGATCTCGGTCAAGTGTGCTCGGAGCGACAACCGGCTGCAATTTGCAAACTACCCGCACCTCGTAATCAGAGGACGTGTTGCAGGATGTTTGTCTCGTGTGTATCGGCACTGGGTCAAAGCATGTTTCGGAACTATTCATTAGTAATGAATTAAGGTGGTCTAGTTGACAGGTTTGTTTTTGTAAGAATTTTGAAGAAGAATGTTTTAATCCTTAGTAAGCGAGACGACCCTTTCTACATTTACTGCTTTCATCATCGACCTTCTTACAACACTGAACAAAATAAACAGCCTTCTGCAAAAACTTAATCCATTATGTGAAGCGTCTTTTTTATTTTTTCTTACCAGGCTTGACCTGATAACATTAACATTGTTTTTTTTAAGTAAAATATTTACCTATTTAATTAAAACCAATTACTATTTAACAGAGTTACAAATCTAAATCCTTAGTCGGGCAAGTTTTCTGTTCACAAGTTAGTTAGGCTCGACTAAGGTCGGGAATAAGCGAATAAGTGTAACCCACAGCGCTAACTGAGAGTTGAGAACTAATTAAAAGTTGTACAAATACCCACGTGTAAAGGATTTGTGGCGCTAAGCTTACGGTGACCTTGTTACGACCTACCTACTAAATATATCCAATTAACTATTTGCCGAACGAAATATTTCCAAATCAATTTCAAAGTTGAATAACAAAGCTACAAGGAGCTTTGGCAAAATTGTAACTGATTTTTTCTGTCTAGCTTTTCTCATAGTATAGGATCCCGCTATAGGGGAAGGTCGATGCATACTGGGATCTTAGACTGTCAGGAATTCCCCGTGGCATAGACCACATAACTCGTGGATGATCATATCCGTCCGTACATCTCATGTTATACAACAGTCTGGGTCTTGAGTTTGAGGTTTTGTTGGTAGAAGGCACAGGCAATGGAAGTAAACGACAGTTGTGTACATGCTTGGTTTCAATAAATTATTTTCACATAAGCCTACGTTGTTTAAAATGAATATAAGTTATTAGTCAGTAGGTACACTCAGTACATTCATTGTTGAAGTAAAATAAACGTCTACATCTGTAAAAGCACATCCACAACTCCTAGCTGCATGTATTGAAAAATGTCATGTATTGTGTTGGCAGTAGAGCGATGTCGGGCGATGCCGCGGTTCCACACTTGTGCAGTAGATTCGATTTCCTCGCAATACGCGGCACAATGAGCGCGCGTGTTATTTTGTTGGGCGACACTACTCGCCGCGTCGAGGAACTCTTTGTTAAGTTCTCAAAGGTTCGTGATGCGGTTATTAGCTGTCACGCTTTTATTTGGACACTGAGTTTTGTATTTGATACGTCTTCTTTGCTGCCCAAGTGGTGTTGAGTTTTTGATTTTTGATAATATTACAAATGTGTTTGGTTTCGGTTTAGGGAGTAAGATGGGCTTATGTATCGTTAACATACTTCGCTGGTTTAACTGTGTGAATTTCTTAAGATGTTTTTTGTTCCAGGTCATACTATTCTGTTTTTAGTTATTCTTTTTAGGAATTCTTAGAAGCTTCAAGTTGCATAAAACGCCCCGTTATTGGCATAATGTATAGTAAAATACTCTTTTAAATGATGTTGAACTTTCGCTAACTATTCTATTTCGTACTGTATCACAGAAATTTGGATCAAAAGCTAAATAGTCTATTCGACGACTACTCATGCCTCAGCGATCATAACTAAATTGACACCAGTTTCAGTGCAAACCTAACACAAAATTTTCCATATTTCTCAACTAAGGAAGTGATCAATAAACAAGTAACAAGGATCAGAGCTATCGACCGTCGTGTGGCGGTGTGTGGCGGTGTGTGGTTCATTCCGCTCACACAATGCGTGCTTGGCACAGAGTTGCAGCTCGCTACGTGGGCCGCATACATTACGAGTTGCGTACCTTTGCCAAACATACCTAACAACACTTATATGTAAGGTCTTGGAAGGGAGTCAACTGAGCCGCCGATTGTGTTGATCTAAAACCGATTACTGATTGTCAACTAGTTAGTCGGTAATTGATGGGATTTACGTTCAGGTGTTGGTATTGCTAATGTCGTATTTAGTAGCCAAATGATTAAGTGAACCTGAGAACATGAGTTTAAGCAACACGAATTAGAGCTAGGTTTTTTTATAAGCTTTAGCTAATCTTGCCAATGCTATCTTCCCAAACGATGGCCAGATATTTAAATAAATAAAATGTTTATAAATTTTCCGTGAGTATCTTGGCAGCTCTTCTCATAAAGGTCTACTCCCTTTCCGAGCTAGTGGTAGATTCAGTAATTGTGACGACTATCATAAGTGTCAATATTTGACCTAAATGAATAAGTGATTTGATTTTGATTTAACGGTCTTAGGTTATAGAATAGTAACTTTGACCCTCTCTTATTGTCTAACCTCAATCAAGAAACGTCTCATTTCGAAACGAGGCTCCTTCCCAGCTCTGGGACAGCTAGTGCTTATTACAAAAAATATTTATATAATCAATATTAACTTCCTATTATCGAAGACTCATCACTGAGACAAGTTTCTATACGAGCGGAGTTGCTGTTCGTCCCCACTCTTCGTTTAGGAGATGTTACAAGACAGATGTCCACATTAAAACTGTATACAGGTATACGTATGTGTAGCTACCTGACAATTGACTAATACAGGGTGGATTTTATTTTAGATTCTGCTTTATTTACTTCTATAGTCATTTGAATCTTAAAATGGCGTAGCATCTTACACACAATATGATTATTTAATCTGTATCATACCCAAAATACAACCGCAAATATGAAACTATAAATATGATAGTATAAAAAGTAAAGATGCTACTGTACTCTGATTTCACTGGTTGAATTAATGACATTATATTATTATGATAATAATAAATAAATAAATTTAACCCATTACTGTCCCACTGCTGGGCAAGGGTCTCTTCCCGTAATGAGGGAAGGGTTAGGCCTTGAGTCCACCACGCTGGCCAAGTGCGGGTTGGGGACTTTGCATGCCCTCAATAAATGTTTTTAAACAAATTTTTAGGCATGCAAGGTTTCCTCACGATGTTTTCCTTCACCGTTGGAGCATGTGATAATTATTTCTAATACACACATAACTTCGAAAAGTCATTGGTGTGTTGCCTCGGGTTCGAACCTGCGACATATATTATTATGATCTAAATGTATTAAATTAGTAAATATCTAGAAAAAAAAGTTTTTGAGTGATTTAATGATAAGATTTTTTTTAAATTTAAATCAACGCAACTTATCAGCAATATTTTTTATCTAGCACATTTTAACCACCCTGTATACAAAGGTCCTCCCATTAAATCTGCGCCCCATAGAGTCAGTGGTAGTCGTAAAACAAAGAGCACCCCTACTCAGATAGACATCTTTATTCACCCCCCACGGGGAATTGGTGTAGTTTTTATTTACTTTCTGATCATCAAAACTTTCACTATAAAGGGTACTGTTGTATGGATGTTTAATGATGTTATATATTACGTATGCTTCGGGAAGAAATAATGTTATTCGGCTGGATTAGGCGGAAGTAATTTTTATCACCTTATCACGTTATGTACTGGGAAATGAACTTAACGACCGTAACTTAGAATCTACAGTTTGATATTTTCTTATCATGGTAATTGTGCTTTTGGTTTAATAAATTATTATTACATGCTAACTTTCTATTGTTATGGCTACATCAAGAGATTTTAAAACGATCGGTCTTTATAAGTAATCAATTGACAAATAACTTGGATGCATTACACCATTTATAATACGTCCAGCAATCAATAAACTGCAAATGGCGATATTCATTGCTACTAATGAGTTGCACTAGTCTTCAATGAGTCGCCATATAAAAGAACTTTACAAAATCGATTTACGTTTTCAGCAGTTTATTCTGCTACGCTAAAGCAAATAAGCTGTATTTATAGCTAAAGCATCACTTAAACCCTACCAAATACCTTTGTAAACTGCAAAAACCTTTCATTAATACGTATTCTAATATAGCTTCAGTAGAGCGCAACACGAAACAATAAAAGCGCTTAAAGCTGAATCCCTCTAAAGCAGTGGGTAGGGAGCGTTTAATTTGGGCACTGTTTAGCATTTTTTCGTGACAATCATGCCTAGACTCAATTTGGTCGTGAGCTGGAAGCCAAACAGGCTACACGCGAGGCTTTTACGCGCGCCGCCGCCCGTAATATCCGGCCGGAGGGATGCGACACTCACATGTGGCCCGGGAACGGTTTACTCCAATATTCTTTTACATTTTAGAATTGTCATATTGAAATATGTAGTATCACACATTTTTTCGGAGGTTGTTTTATAATTAAAAGAACTGACAATGTGATTTTATTTTGTTTCGGTTATCTTCCAAACTTTTGTGTTGTAAAGGCAAGATAGTTATCATCTAAGGCTGTTCTGTTCGCTTGATGGAATAACTGTTGTATTAATTTGACAGCAATCAGCAGTACAAACAAAACCTACTTCATAATTACCGAAGAACCAACTACAATTCATATCTCTTAGATAACAAAACTGATATATATTACTAATGATCAGTTCATACATACTTACCGACGAGGCAAATGTCCTCATTTATCTTGAACAAGTAAAGGTCAGCGTCAGTTAGTTGGTCACAAGTCACGCGTCAGCACAAAACTTCATCGATTGAGCAGATAACTTGTAAGAATCGCTCTCTACTTACTTATTATTACGTCATGTTGGGAGAAACGCTGGATTTCCTGTGATAAGTGTAATTACGTCATGAGTGAATTTATGTTTAGTTGGTGCAATGGCCTTTATATTAACATTGACAACAAAATATTAACCTTTTTGTTTGTAAGTAAGGATTTACTGTTTACAGGGAATTTTCTTTATGACGATGTAAGTCTAAGGTACGATTCAGACCAACCGGCTCGCGTCGGGCCGGGCCGGGCGGCATTTTACAATGCGGTAAAGAACATTGAATTGTATCAACAGTAAATACAGTTCATATTTGCAAGCAACTTACGCATAGCTATCTCCGTCGGCATCCCGCGACGCGTCGCGACCTGTCGCGACGGCCGACCGGCCCCGACCGGCTCCGACCGGCCCCGACCGGCTCCGACCGGCCCCGACCGGCTCCGAACGGCGCCGTCGGCATCCAATCGGCTGCCGTCGGGTCCGTTCGGAGCCGGTCAGCTGTGCGTCGTGAAATACGAACGGAGATTACGGTGCAGCAACTAGCGAATCATTGAAGTTGTGTTCTTCAAGCGACAGTTAACATATTAAAATCAAAAATGGATACGGAAGAAAAACTAATTTCTTTAGTCCAAACATATGATTGGATTCCAGTGGACGCTGTCGGCTGCCGCGGCACGCGTGCGGCTACCGCGGCAGCCGTACGCATACCGCAGTAGCGGTACAGCTCCGGCGGACGCGTTCGGCTGCCGCGGCACACGTTCGGCTGCCGCGGCACGTGTACGGCTCCGTTCCGATGCGGGCCGACGCTAGCCGGTTGGTCTGAATCGTACCTAAGAGAGCGTATTAACATCCAAAATTTTGAATATAATACTATCAGCACTCTTGAGTTTTAATTTATATAGGGCATTTTTGTTGTTAAAACACTACGATAAATTTATCATTGTTATAGTCCGCAAAAATAAATAATCGAATTTAATAACTAAATCAAAATCAACTTAGTACTAACTAGTTCCCACTACAAAGCGTTTAGTTCCCATCCCTATCACTAAAGCTAAAAGAGTGTATAGTAGAGGAGCAGCTAAAAGAATATGTATGGAAGCGTATAATTGCCGTTTTAACACAAACGACCGGGGCACAATATATTGTGCGTGTTTTAATACTTATTAAATGGATCGTTCTGAAAGAAATACTTGTGATATATTTTATACGGTACTTGCTCAAAGGTGAAGGGTCTTAAAGTACTTCGAATATCTTCAAGTCGATGTAAGGTGTTGGACGTTTGAATTGGTAAGGACTCTCGAGTAATCAAAGAAATATATAATAGAAAGGAATGAATGTTAGCTAACCACAAAATTTAAAGTCACCGCCTTTATTGGTAATACCATTGCGTTGAAATTAATAATTGACCTAAGAATTACCTTCATAATAGTAAACAATGGAATACAACAAGAATGAAGATTTTTGTTTAAATTTTGATTTATAAGAAAGGTTTAGCTATGCCATGTAAGAGGACAGAAAAAAACGCACTCTGTCTCATAGTCTGACTGTAAGTGAAACCTATAGTAAACTCATTGCATTCTAGGAAAATTATACCTGCATATTATATTTTCAATATTTCTAAAGCGAGTCAAACTGTCTCGCTTTGGAATATTGGCAGTGATTGGTTGAACGTTAGGTTTTTAGGCATCATCGTTATTTTGATGACAGATATTAACCTCAGCCGAGGACACCGGCTGTGTCTAACGCTTCTATCGCACGACAGCTTGTCTGGATTACCTAGCCTTATGAATTATTTTTATTGAAATATTAGTTTACTTCATGAATAAATTAAATCGAAATATTTAAAATCTTTCGATCATTAGACCGGGAACTCAAAGAAAATCTTTCAATGAGCTCATATCTAGGACTCTTTAGATAGTGAGCTCTATCGCAAGAGGCCGAAACGGAGATGACATGATTACTATGATGAATTTCAGAGCGACTGGTAAGAATTATATAAATAAGAATGGCGAAGGTCGAAGTGGGCTATATAGGAAAGACAAAGCACTTAGACAGGGTAAACCACAACAAAATGTATACAAACAGAAGTAAAAAATCTCGTTTTTATAAAAAAGTAATCGTCTGAATGGCCAAGTTAGCAAATATTTATCAGTCACACAGACATCATGTACAAACTAACCCTGTCAATGCAACGCAGGTTATATTTCGCCGCGCTGACCGACGCATGTCGCGGTCGCGCGTCATTGTGACGGACAGAACGACGTTGTTACACTGCGGTCAACTATGCACATGCTACTGAATATTTTAAACTGCGGGAACTATGTACCTCGTAGGCATGAGCATTTATTTAGACCAGTTTACGAGGACGTATTGCTTGCTCTTTTGTGAATGGGAATGATCTAAATCAACTTACATAGTTAAGTAAATAATCGAGCTTTGTAAATAGTTGGACCACCTGAATTAGGTTGACAAATCTGTTCTTTTCTATTTTTATTTATTAATAAAAGACAAAATATCTTTGGGTTTTCAGTTATGAAGTTCTCATTAATAGTCTAGTTTTAGCTTGGAAACTTCAACAAGTGTACCTAATCGACATTCAATTGTATTATGTTTTTATTACAAGTTTTTATTTTTTTGGTTGCTGAAATATGAACATTATGTAAATATAAAAGTTAATAGAACGTTATGTTTAAATATATAAACGGTGTTTTGTTTGTACAATTGAATAATAAAATACATTTTTGCCGCGAGACCGCGCGTCGTGTCGCGGTGACGCGTCATCTGCCGCGCGGTGAAACGTAGCGTATATTGTGCGGTTTACTAACACTACTGAATTCATATTTTAATTGTTGTTTGTATTTATTATGAAGCTAACAATACAATCACTAAATATTCTGAAAAAATATTCGGTTGAAGCATTTAACAACTAAATTCTTTGCTAAACGGGTTTAAAATGCGATGAGATATGTATTTTAAGGCTACCATAACTAATTTGTTAACTAACACAATGACTAATGACGGCACTGAAATAGCCCAAATTATGTTGTTAATTTTGTGATACTTTTTATTTTGCTATTCTTACTTCTTAAAGTTTTTAAATTATACTTATACTAATAAACGTTAAATTAGTATAAAATATCTTAAAACCGTTGCGTTATCACAATAATATACAGTCAGTACCTAAATGTGGTGTGGTATCGTGTGTTGAACGTTCGGTATAAATTACATTCAAATGATAGTTGTGCGTTTATCATTTGATACTATTAGTGAAACATAGTAATTAAGTCCCCTGTTTATTATAATTATTGTCATTATTTTCAAATTGTAGTCAGACCAGGTGCGAGTTTAGCTGCAAATCATATTTAAAACTATATAGGATAAAGTTGAAACAATTCGTCGAATCAGAAATTATTGCCCGATGTCTATAAGGGTACTTGTATCTCGTTAACCTAACAATTAAAATATACTATATGAAACAATAATGCTACTGGAACCTTAACATTTGATAGAAACATAGTAATCAACTAATCGGTTTCAGTAAATCATACAATAAACGCACACATAACCTAATTCAACCTCAAAATGTCAAACTAGCTCACAGTTTAATATTTCAAAGCTTACCTATTAAATAATGTAATAGCACAACCAAAGTCAATTTTACCGCTTCAATACTTGCGGCAAAACAACCGCGGCAAAATACGCGCGGCAAAATACGCGCGGCAAAATACACGCGGCAAAACAATCAGTGATGACAGTGACGCGAGACAGTTTAGTTAGCGTGTTTTATTCGTTTGAAATAGTCGTAAAACGTTTGTGGTTGATAGATACAATTGTGTTTGGGTGTAAACGATCTGTTACATTGTATTGAGTTTTTACAATAGCTTTTATTTATTTATTTTATTTATTTCAAACTTTATATACAGGGCTGTATAAAGGCGGACTTAATGCCAGAGGCATTTTCTGCCAGTCTACCTTGGGGTGATGCAGAGATTTTTATGAAGGTGTTAAAAAGAGGAAGGAGAGTGAGTTGAGAAAGGGTGTACAAATAAATAATAATAGGTGTAGACAATATGAGGGGTTAAAAAAAAAAAAAATATAAAGTATATACACACAAAATAAAAAATACAAATATACATACATATTATCTACATAAATTTAAATAAATATAAGATAAATATACATAAATCAATATACATAAATATAAGAATATATATATATATATATAAACTAAGATGATTGTGACGATTCTGCAACTTTGTTCAATAAAAGATCTCGTACTTTGGTCTTGAACGCAAGACGGTTAGTGGACATCCTGATTTCAAGAGGGAGCGCATTCCATAACAAGACTGCTTGGACAGGGAACGAAGAATTGACAAACCCAGAAGTGTGGGATGGACAGAGAAGAATAAGATTGTTTGAAGAGCGGAGATTACGATTGTGGTTATCACACAAGTATTGAAAGTAGGGAGTTAGGTAGGCTGGGGGAGTAGGGGAAGTAAGAAAAGAGAAGAGTGTGGTGAGAGCTCGTAAATTACGGCGCTCACGAATTGGTAGCCACCTAAGTTGAGAGCGATAAGTAGATACATGATCATACTTGCGGAGGTTGAAGATGAATCGAATGCAGTTGTTGAGAAGGCGGTCAAGTTTGTTGAGGAGATCTGCATTCAGGTCGAAGTAACACACATCACCATAGTCGATCAGAGGGAATATTAAGGTCTGCACAAGCATGGCTTTGGTCCTAGATGTCAGAAAGTTCTTGAGGCGATATAAAGCTCGCAGTGTGCTAGTCACTCTGCGACAAACATTGGCTATTTGGACTTTCCAGCTCAACGTAGAATCAATGTTAAGACCTAAATCTCTCACTGAAGACGTCATTTCAATGGTTGAGCCATTAAAGACTATGGGTGGTACATGAAGATGACCTAATCGGCTAATATTGCGGTGGCTGCCTACCACTATAGCCTGACATTTAGCAGGGTTAACGGCCAAGCCAAACCTCTCAGACCAGCACTTGACGTGTTCAAGATCACCATTCACGACGTCTACCGCTGCCGAAATAGAGTCCACGGTCTCTTGCGAATAAAGTTGCAAGTCATCAGCGTACAGATGATACGTTCCTCGAAGATTTTGGGTTACCAGATTGATGAAGACTGAAAACAGTAAAGGAGAAAGAATGCCGCCTTGTGGGACGCCAGAATCCAGTTCCCGCCAGCTCGATGAAGATTCACCGAAGCGAACCGATTGCTGGCGCCCTTGAAGATAAGAGGAAAACCAATTCAGCGCACCGGAAGATATGTTAAGATGGGAGAGGATAGAGAGAAGGATATCATGGCTGACGGTATTGAAGGCGTTCGAGAAGTCTACCAAAGCCATAACAGTGACCTTAGTATCCTCCATCCCCGCCCTAATATCGCCAGTCACCTTAAGGAGTGCCGAAGTAGTGCTGTGTCCTGGCCTGAACCCGGATTGTAGTGGGCTAAGTAAGTTGTTGCTTAACACAAACTGTGTTAATTGTTTGTGCACACAGACCTCCAGCACTTTGGAGAGAAAAGGTAGAATGGAAATAGGTCGGAAGTGAGCTGGAAGCGACGGATTTGGGATTTTAGGCAACGGTATAATGTGAGCTTTGCGCCACAAAGAAGGATAGGAACCAGAGGTAAGGGAGAAATTTATGATATGGGATATGGCGGGGAGCAGGTGATCCAACACAGTGACAATCATGCGTCGACTGACGTCATCAGCGCCTACTGCATTCGATTTAATGGACAGGATTATCTTTTTAATTTCTTCCGGTGTTACTGGAGAAAAGGAGAAGGATTCAATATTTGGTCTGGGTAATTCCAATATGGATTGGACAGTATCGAACTTGGTTTGGTGATCAATAAATGTAGTGGACGTAAAGTGATGATTTATATCATCCAAACCAACCGTGCACTGTAAGTTACTGCTGTGACGTTTGCCAATACCGAGGGTCCCGAGAAACCTCCAGATATCGGCAGGGGAAGAAGAGGAAAGATTATTTAGAAAATGCCGGCGTTTAGCGTTACGTACCATCTGATTGCATCGGTTCCTTGCAACTTTAAACTGGTGCCAATTCTCGTCACACCGATCTCTGCGAAACTTGGCAAAGGCCCTATCTCTTCGCCTCATGGCCATTCGAACGCCTTCTGACATCCAGGGCGCAGGAGGACGTTTAAGCCTAACCTTCCTAACTGGCGCGTGGACATCATACAGCCCAACAACAGCTCTATTGAAAATGGCAATTTTGTCATCAATGTTCGAAGCTGTTGTTAGCTGCTCCCAGTCAAGGTTAGCAGCGTCCATACCTAAATAGTCAACATTCATACGCCCGAAACAACGCTTGTACAGAACCTTAGGACGGGTTTTAGGAGGCTTTAGGGAGTAGGACATGAAGATCAGGTCGTGGTGAGAGAAACCGGGAGCTGGGTATTGGCCAGAGGATGAGACAAGGGAGGGAGCAGACGTAAGGATTAAGTCCAGCCAGGTATCTTCACCTTCAGTGTTGTGGTGAGTGGCATGTAGGGGTAGAACGTGAAGGCTGGAGGACTCGACGATCTCAAGGAGTTTACAGGAGCGAGGTGAGCGGAGAGAAAGGAGATCAGTATTGAAGTCGCCCATGATGATATGATGTGAGTAACTGGACCCCGTAGATTCCAGCACCGACTCGATGCTGGAGAAATAGTCAACGGAAGGGGGACAATATACGACGCCAAGAAGGACTTTGGCTCCTTTGACACAAACCTCGAGAAAAATAAATTCAGCTGATGCAGAGTAACTAGGACAAGAAGTGTTTAGAATGCGGTAGGTGAAGTCACTTCTAAGATAGATAGCGACGCCACCACCTCTCCTATCTATGCGGTCATTGCGGATTAGAGTGAAACCAGAAAGAGAGTAGGAAGAAGAAGGTAAGTGAGGTTTGAGCCAGGTCTCCGAAATCAGGATGGCATGAACGTCAGCATCAGCGAATGCCTCTTGTAGATCACTATAGTGGCTCGGTATACTTTGCGCATTTAAGTGACATACGTTATACAAATTTTTATTTGTACATAGAAAATTTTGGCGAACAAAATCACCGAGCGTGCCCCTTGTGGAGCTGAAACTATCGTTCAAGGAAGAGCTAAAATCGTCAGCAGAAGCAAAAGAAGCTTCATCTTCGCTAGACATAATATTGAAGAAAAAATAAAATTAATAAATATATATATTACAATAAAGGAATACCACTAAATAATAAAAAAAAAAACAAAAAGAGAAAGGAATAAAACAGTGCAAATTGCATCTCTGCACCACCCGCCAGCTAACACACACTAACACAAAATTAAAAAATTTAAAAAAAAAAATACAGAAACAAAATGAAAAAAAGGAAAGTGGAATGAACGAAATTAAATATTATACATAACGCAACACTAAAAATTTTCGAACGAAACTGAACAAGTCACAAAGTCAGATGTCATCTGTCAGTTTGACAGCTGACAACTCTGCGATCCTGTCAGTGCGCAAGTTAAAATTTAACGAAACGAGTTTAAAAATAATACGGTGTAATGTGAAGGTGAACGTTAAATTGAAATAAATAGTTGACATATAAGAGGGTCGCGTTAACAATATACCGTGCAGTTACTAGAACCGATGACGTCACAATATGAACAAGAAAACAACTAGATCTTACGCGGTTTCGAACTAGCCGCAGATGATACAGTGTTCGCTGCTGCATGCTTCGGCCGGGAGGAGTTAACAGTGCTCACCTTTGGATGCAGGGTAGTAAGCTTGTTCAGGTCGTCCATGGTGATAACCTTATGACGGCTTCGATCAGATGTTTTGACGACAATTGCACCGTCCTGCGTCCAGCAGTCCTTAATGCCGAAATGCTGCCGAGCCTTAGCAAATATAGTTTGGCGGGTCCTTGTCAGAAACTCTCTAACCGAGATCGACGTCCCCCGCAGCTTCGCCTTCGCTCGCCAAACAGAAGACCGGACCTCCGCATCCGAGAAGCGTACAAGTACAGGACGATGGTGTTTACCTCCAGGGGCGCCAATCCTGTGGCAGACCCTAATAGCAGATGCTGTGACGGTGGTCAAGCCCATCTTGCCCTGGAGAATGATGGAGGCCATACCTTGAATGTCAATGTTCTCCGTCTCTGGGATCCCGAGGAAGAGAAGGTCCTTCCTGCGGTGTCTCGTCTCGATGGAGTCCACCATCCGTGCACATTGTTTTTTTTTTATTGGGACGTTTTGACGGATGGTTTGTGTTCAATATTTTACCATTTTAGAAATGGAATATCAGTTAGTTTACTTTAGTCAAATTGACATGCATGCGACATCGATTTAAGCAATTAGCATATAATAAAATGACTGAAACCTTTCTAATAAAATGTTTTGTTATAATTTTGATGTCATTGATTTGATCACCTATACATATATTTTCCTTTGTCCCACAAAAACTTAGCTCATCGCTAACAAGTACGCAATACATAAATCATATCAGATACATTCACATACAAAACTTCCTGTACACAATGAATAAAACATAAAACTGTACTCAATAAATATCTCTCTATAATTCTGTTCTAGGAACAGTAAACAGGGCGACAGAGCTATCACAAAACCTCCGCAGTAGTTCCACAAACGATCATTATTTGAGTTGCTACGAACATAAGCTGACTTATTCGATGAAGTAGGAGAACAAACAGGGTGAAGACAAAACAGCCGGTGTGCACACATCCTAAACAAACGGGTCTCGATGTCGCCGCGGGTGTCGCGGGTGTCGCGGGCGCCGGGGGACGGCGCACATGTGTACCACGCTTTACAACTACCTTACTACTTACAACTACTAATAAAGGTGACTACATATTAGAATACTTACTTGTAAAGCTTCGTACTCATTTAAAGGTTACACACCCTTCGCACTGCGTATCTGTAAAGAAAGTAGAAACCTTTATTATATGTAACCGAAGTGTAAAAGTCTGATGGTATCTCAAGCTTTCCCTAGATCATAGTTACGAAATTCTATGTACGTTCGTATCTTTAAAACAACTGATAATTACAGAAGTAGGTATTCATTGAGTATCACATTTGATCACAACTAATACTCTCATGTATAGTCGACTCCATTTTATCGAGTTCTCAGTGGATTGCGGGACAAAATCAAGTTTTCCTCAAAGTTGTGTGGAACAGTTTTGTTTGAGTGTCACTGCGAGTAACCTGTGTTGTCTGCTGTACGATTTACATGAACTTTGTACTGAAACACAAGGCAGGATATTTGAAAGGAAATTTCTTCAAAGACTGTAAACTCTTGCAGATGAGTTTGACAACGTCACGATTTTTCATATCCTTTTGGTTTTTTGTACTGAGAGATATTAAAGATATCTTGGTAGGCAATCAGTATCTATTTAACTAACCTTGGGATTATGTTCAATACCGAAATAATAATGAAGGTTTCTACTTACTAACTATATTCAAGAACTTCAAATGTCCTAACAATCATACTTTTATTTGGAGGGATTAAAAAAACACTCAAAATGTAAAACGGCCGTATATCGCTGCTTTTCTCATATATGAAAAGGCTTGAAGGTATAAAAGTACAGCTTTTGACACGATATTATCTATACTAATATTATAAAGCTGAAGAGTTTGTTCGTTTGTTTGATTGTTTGTTTGTTTGAACGCGCTAATCTCGGGAACTACTGGTCCGATTTTAAAAATTCTTTCAGTGTTAGATTACCCATTTATCGAGGAAGGTTATAGGCTATCTATCATCACGCTACGACCAATAGGAGCAGAGTACCAATGAAAAATGTTACAAAAACGGGAAAAAATATGATTCTCATATGTGACGCAAGCGAAGTTGCGCGGGTCAGCTAGTTATTAATAACCAGCGCGTTGAACATTAAAAATTCTGTTTAAAACTCTCAGTAAAACGAGAATCTGAAATCGGTTTAAATTTTGACTGCGGCTTAAAATAGTTCCCTCATTTTCATTCCTTTGAGGTTCTAATGTGATTTGTTTTTTTCTCGGAAACGTTTATGGCCGTTCTGTAGCAATGTTTGCATCACAAATTGACTGCACTGAATACAGCTGAATACCGCAGTGTGGTAAACACATAAAGAGACGCCGCAATATTTGACAACAAAAATTGTCTCAGTATCGTAAAATCCAATGTAAACATCTCTAGAGCATCTGTGCTTGTATTTGCACATGGATTTTGAGCTTTATGTCGTCGTGATAAGGGTTGTTATGTGTAAGAGTGGGTGTTGACAAAAAATCTCATCGTTTAGGGTCGTCGCTCATAGATCGCGAGATGTTTGTGCGTGTAAACTGTTTGCGCGTTGTGTTTGAGTTGTGAGGAGTTTGACGCGGGTAAGGACGTATCATGCCCTCAAACAAAGCGGCTTAATGGATTTTTACGTTTTCCCAGCGATCGACATCTGTTCGATGGATTGCTTTTACGTTTACCTTTCGCATGATGGACGGTTATTTTAATTTTCGTTTGACAAATATAGTGAAATATTTTTCCGGTCAACTTACGTTTTCTTTTTTAGAATCACCCTCATTTTTCATATTTCAAGCCAGCACATATCCCTGGCAAAGCACCGCACCAATAAACTGTACCTACGTCCTTCAACTAGTTATAAAAGGTTATTTTTTTAAATGGAAAATATTCCAAGAATTGTTGATTTAGATTAACTTAAATACACTTGGGAAAATGTACTAAAAATGAAACCCCGGTCACTATATTTAACAATCCTTTAAACCAACACTTCCACCACTATCTCAGACATTCAATTCACACTTTCAAACTGAAAACTTAAATCCAGCGAAAACGAACTTAAAAATTTCACTCCAACTATCTAAAAGTTGAAAACTAAAAACCAGTGAGCACCGGTTAAAACTGGAAACTGTTGGAAGTACTGGCCACTATAAACTGGATATCATCAGATGTGTTCCAAGTTTGAAAAGTGCTCAACTAACGGTCATAGTTCGAGAGAGACTGGCAACTCGACAAGAAATCGTTCAGTTAAAACTCATTTTAAAGTTAGTATCTACGTTTTTTTGCTACGGTCAACCTTGTAAAGTTTTTAAAGAACTATTTGGTTTAAAGAGAGGGTTTTATTAAGATATCAATGTTTAAAAATATCAACAGGAAGTAATATTTAGTACCGTACAGATATATACTTGTATTAATAGCATAATTTTTTGGTCCTGAGGTGCAATTTTTGAAAAAAATTGTAGAATAATTTAAATTTTCCTGAAAATCGTTTATAAACAATATTACCAAAAAAGGCATTTGGTTCCCGGTCCATCACTAATATATCACAATAATTACTACTGTCATCTCGAAAAGTACACATAAGAGCACGGCAAATCAAAACAGCGTATAAGTCTTGAAGAGAAAACCTTCGTGCACCCGTATAATTGAATCCAACCAGATCTTATAAAGCCAAAATATAATAAAATAATATCCTTATATTCCCGTACATTTCATGTAAAATGGGTTGCTAAAGTTAACCTCCTGTACCGATCGTTTACCAACCGTTGAGTGCAACTGACTCAAGCCGTTCAGAACTTATTCAAAGACATCGTATTAAAAAGATACACGAACAAGTTGCACAACTCTTCGACTGAAGGCAAACAGATGAAAAATTAATAAGGCCTACTTTAAACTTGCCCTGAAGGGGTAAAGCGAAGTACATACAAGTTACAAGATTTATGACTAGTATTAAACTAAATTGTTTGCTTTGAAATAGTTTTCTGAAGTTAAAGTTAAATATTTGAAATATTTTTAAAAGCTGTCGCTGTGAAAGTGGTTTTACTGCTATATTTTTTTGTGTACGATTGGTGTGTCTTTCGGTATTGGGTCGACAAAAATTTAATACCATGTTTATATTGTCTTGTTTTTCAAATTGAACAAGTGTTGGTCACGTACCTCAGCTCCTTTTGTCCCTTTTATTAAAGTTCTACTAGTTTGCCTGTTTATGAGTTACATGACTTTTACTGACAAACTGTTACATTTCAACCTTATAACATTGATAAAATATGTACAGAGCGAGGACCACAAACAACCACAACAAATAAAAATCCAAATCCAGTTATGATAAATGGCAATTTTAACATTGTTAAGTTATTCTTGTATTTTGAACTTTCGTGTACTTGGAGTACTTGGACTTACTCCTTAGAAAGAGTCTCCTAATATGATTATTTCGTGTATTACACGCTTAACTCTCAGTTTGGTATAAAACTTATATTATTAGGCTTTTAGTTGGTGGGTGTATTGAGAGGAACTGTGACGTCACGTTTTATATCTCAGCTCGTTAAATATGTATGCCTCACTGATCTTACGAACGTTAAGCGAAATTTAGATCACGACTTACGTCGCTTTGGAATTAAATAGAGATGTTTAGACGATTTAGTTATTAACCTGAGAATGAAGTAAATACCGATGCTATTAAAAGTGGGCCGAAAGACTCAGGTTAGAAAATAGCACTGTATTTTGATGAGCTGTTAATTTTATCCTCTGTACAGTCTAGTCTATGCTTCCAAGAACATAAATAAAGGGCGATAAAAAAATTGCGATACTATTCGATGGTTTGTATACACTCATGCGGGATTGGTAAGATATGCAAACATTATCGAAGGCACACACATAATTTTGGACCGATTAGAACGATAGTCAGTCACATTGAATTTCACCTATTCAAAGATTTTCTGTGGCAGTTGTTTCAAATCCTAAACTTACTTTCCACTTTAACAACGTGTTAACAAGCCTCCAATATTTTCGTCTAACATACATAACTGCATACATGTTCGTAGGGTATGAAGCGTGTAGTGAATGCACACGCAGCGGTAATGACGCGCAGGTATTTGTGCCGGCACGCGAGGCATCTGCGCCCCATATCACACGTGTATATGTTGCCTCTGGACATAGCTGGGGGTTGCTGACCTTAGGACGATTCTAATAGGGAAAAAATGTGCCAAAATTGATAGGCAGGCCTTAATTCACGGTTAATATTACTTCGTCTTTACGAAATGGAAACTGCCCGATCCAAGATCTGCCCTATGGCGTTAATGTCTATATTTAATTTTGAATAATTGATTTTTATGAAAGTTACAACACATCACTGATTGTTAATATAGGCTTAAATTTTTTTTGATTTAGACTTCTGAATTTTTCTAGATATTTGAAGAGCAAGAAAATTGCAACACACCAACTTAAAAAAATCCAAAACATTCGTTATGAAATACCACCATGTTGCTACACATGCGAATGACGCGAAGTCTTACACCCATAATACTCCATATTTTCATACACGTTACACAATCTCTGCTCACTCCCTTCAAAGGAATATCGCTTATTAACTAAAGAAGCAACTTTTAAACTTTCAAATTAATTATCTGAGAACGAATTCTCTGTATTATGGACTTAATTGTTTTGTGAAGTTTGTTTTGCTCTATTTAGCCGGAGTCGGTGTTTGAAGTCGGAGTTTAAAGCCGGGGGCCGACTTTTGTATCGTCTTTCCAATGTATTGATCTTTTTAAATGTTCTGCTTTGAACACATGATATGTAAAGCGGATGTCGACTTGCGTCTTTGAAGCTAACGTAACGAAATTGTGGGTTCCGTATATTTCTGTGTATGTTTAAAGCGTAGGTTTATTACTTGTATTGTGGTTTGTTTAAAGGCTTAAATGCTTTTATGACCCAGGGATATGATAATTTTGCATCAATTGTATAACCAACAAAATTGAGGTCCATGAACAAAATATTTGTTTTAAAATGAATTGTTTGTATGTGGGTTTAATTAAAAAGAAACATACAAAGTGAATTAGACTAATACTAAAAATGACCAACACGCTGTAGTAATTACCAACGGTACGAATTTGAGCCTAAAATACTATCTTTCTTTCACACAAACTATTCAGTCGCATGTGACATAATCACACGAAACTTGAACATGAAGACTTTCGTACATTGTACCAGGTAACTGTCAGAACTTAGACTAACTTAAAGTCTTGAAAACATCATATCACAATAATTGCAGCTGTAGCAACTCGAAGCAAACAAAAGCATTTCACGAACACTCTATAATTTTAAACTGTTCTTCAAGTTGACGTGAACAGTAAGCGTTGTTAAATTATCCGACTGTAAATATGAAGTGTTAACGCGTCGCCTCACGAAGTACTTACATACATAACTTCAAGTCTGAATCCCCAAAATGCACATTCAACAGTTTTCACATCATTTTCTCAGCGAGACGCGAGCCTAACGAAGAGCCCTTGCCTTTAAACTTTACAAACTTATCAACAAACAACAAAACAGGGGAAAATAACCCCTATTGTTCAACACATAAAGTGTATGTTATATGTATTGTTATGTGTGTATAAGGCAACTCCACACTCGTGGCAGAGAGGAGAGCGGTAAGGAAATGCCGTCAAGTATCGTTTGAAACGATAGAAAATACGTCGTGTGTTGTTTGTACTTTAAAGGCGTCGTTTAAGTAGTTAAATTGGTCTGGAGTTTGAGATAATTAAAAACACGCGCACGGATATGGCGAAAGAGGATGTTGCTCTTTGAAGTAAGGTCTTTGCGCATTTACAACTACTATTAGTTTCCTCTCCAAACTTTGAACATTAAGTAAGTAGAAAATAGATTTATTTTGTCATAGAATCTTTTCTATACTTATCTGTCTTAGAAAATAAAATAATGGATTATCCAAATTACCCGTTTGAACATTAATATTTAATCTAGATCAACAGTTAATCATTTTTTAACGATTCTCTGTAGGTACATGTAATAAATCATAATTAAAAATTAAATAATTATTTGGCAAAGAAAATTATTCGACACATGAATTTTGCTAGTTCTATGACCAATATAATTAACCCCATTTTAATAATAACATATTATAATAAGAGAGTTTCACTTCAACACAATGCAGCTACAAAGTTTCTAGGTGAAGGTAAAATGAACGGCAGCGGGGTGCTCACGTAACGGTGAAAGTAAGTGGGCTATTTCCTGCCAGCCTCGTTTTGTTCCATTTCCTTACAATTGATTCGATTCATTTCATCTAATCAGCAGATGAAGTACACGGTTGTAGGCTTCCTAATAAACGACCAATAAGATTAAAAAGCTTAGTTGTTTTTCGATAAGACAATTAAAAAAGCCTGCGACCACGGCGAGTGTAATCTGCGACGAAACATTAGCCATTTCTAGGTAAAAAGCATGTTCGCGTTAATCTATACTAATATTATAAAGCTGAAGAGTTCCTTTGTTTGTTTGTTTGAACAAGCTAATCTCAGGAACTACAGGTCCGATTTGAAAAGTTATTTCAGTGTTAGATAGCTCATTTATCAAGGAAGGCTATTCAAAATTCAAATTCAAAATATTCTTTATTTCGTAAACTTTTCACAAAGTATTTGAAACAGTCAGTATATTGTACTTTTTGTTTTTTTTTGTCCGTTTCGAGAAAGCTGGTTGCTCGTGAGAAGAAACGGCAAGAAAGTCACGGCTTGCTCTTTTAAAATGTCAATATAATTATTACAGATTTTCTATTGATGATTTACTGTGTGCAGTTAATAAAACAGTCACATATCCTAAATCTAAACTAGTCGTAATAATAAAAAAAAAAAGTAAAGAGGATACTTATAGGTAGGACACAGTAAAACATCGTACATTAGAGTATTATAACAGTTTTGAAACAAACTTGGTAAAAGCAGCACAGTCCCAAGCCTTATTATCGTCCAAATAATCTTTAACAGTATAATAGCCTTTTAGGCATAAATTTCGTTTAATCACTAATTTAAATTATAAATTATAGCTATAGGATATATATCATCACGATACGACCAATAGAAACAGTACCGGGGAAAATTTTGACCCATTCTCTCTTATGTGACGCAAGCGAGGTTGTGCGAGTCAGCTAGTTTCCGTATAAAGTTGTGATAAAAGAATGTATCAGTTATACTCGGTAGTTATGCTCAGGCCAGTATAAACGAGGGAACTACTTTATGCGCCATGTTTATTTGAAACTCCCACAGATTATTATTAATGTTTTTCATGTAAGTAAAGGCATATCCAAATAAAATTGATTCGTGTGGGCGTACTACCCACTCACCTCATCTTAATGATATTTGTACAGTCAGCTCAATAAGTCACTAGCAGGACAATCTCAAAACAACAGCCTCTTGTTTATTTTTATAATGTTTTATTTTTGTACACATTAAATGTTATTTTCGGCCTCCATTATTCGTTTCAAAGACATTTTTTTATAGAAAAAGGTAACAGGGAAGCCCAAGAAAAAAGCTATGTCAATTTTGGCATTATATTTTTTTCTGTTAACTGTACCAACATACATCATAATACATTATTCTCATTGAACATTAAATCAAAAAGATCTTTTAAAACAAACTCGAGCATCGAACTTTGGACAACTCGCAAATTCATACAAAAGTGAAATAATAACAACGTGTAAGTAGATACAAAGAATTAAACATTATAACGAGCTCGAGTTGGAAAAATTGCGCGCCGGGAATCGAAGCTGTTACCCCAGTTTGAAACAATAACAAGTGTAAGTAGATTGTTAGATTTGAAAAGAATTCTGATTATAAGGAGTTATGTAAAAACGAAAGGATTTTCTTTCCTTTATTTTCTTATCAGTAAGTAGTAGTGTTATTGGAAATGATTAGGAAATTGTACCTGAGTCAGCATGCAATAGCAATCCCTTATGCCAATATTGTGGCACAACCATTTCGCAATACATTTTATTCCATATATTTTTGATGTCAATAAAAAGGTACGTTATTTGGTAATGAACACTCCCCATCAATATTATCTTTCATCACGGACCGACATGTAAATCAAACCCGCACTACTTCAAAACGAATCATATTATTATCGTGTCCACTAATTAACTAATTACCGCAACGTAATTTAATATTTTAATGAATTCCCCTAAATATTGACCGCAATCTCCTCACTAGTGTAGAGATGGGACACTATGTGTAATTACGTTACCGGTCATTACCGTTTAATATCGGTTATTAGCGAAATAACAAAATGTCGCGTAATGGCCGACTCTACTCTATTAGCGTAATTAATTTGGTTATTAATTACACAAAACGCTGTATAGGGCTGTGAACTCCGGGATAATTTACTTTCCCGTGATGTCCCGGCATCATTACGGCGGTGACGTGACGTCGACGGGGTGACGCAGCGGTTTCGTGACGTTTTATGAGCTCGAGTAAACGTCAGCTAATTTGATGTCAAGTTAATTGTTCTTAAGTCTTTTATACATTTTGAGAGTCACTTTCGAGAGTTGTTGTTATTCATAAACTCATACTAACTTGTTAGAATTGCGTACAAACTTGAAGTGCTTTATGTATTTTGTTTCTAATTAAAATTATTTGCTACTCGGGTACTTATTATACAATTTCCTTAAATACCAGTAACTACTAGTCCTAAATAAATTAATATGTGCAATGGACCAATAGATATTTCGACAGAAATTGCATTATACTAAAATAGAATTTGAATCGCCGACAACCTTGAAAATTCTAAAATTATTAACATAATTTAGAAACGCTCATTTAGTTAAGTAGATTTATGAAAATTGTTGAAACTAAAACCTCAATTTAAGTGTAGTCCAACCAACAAAATTATACAATTTGATAGGCGGGTTACCATGTCCAGACTAAAATTTGTCTTGGCAACGTCCCAACTCAATTATCATATAATAATCACTACTATAAACAATGTGAACCGAATTACTTCACAATAACATCTTAACAGTATAAGTAGTTAATCCCAACACAATGTACAACAAGCGGTCATCGAAGTCTCCGTCAATATTTACAACAAACTTACAACCAGATTACTTGTCCGATCTTAAACACTCAATGTATGCAAATCTCAACACATAATGGGCGGCCGAATTAAATCGTAAGTGGCGTCGAGTCGGCCGCGGTCGCGTAAGTCCCGCCAGAGTCCCGGCTTACGCGTCCCGGGAAAGTCCGGGGCCGTAATCTCACAAATTACGGGCAGCCCAGTTCATCGGCGCGTTATTGAATTAAAACTTAATGTTAGGACGGGAGGTGAATTTTTCATGCGAAGGTAAACGGTGCGGCAAGTAGGCTGTTATCATGATTATGTAAATAGTTGCGCGTTCTTGTTAGTTCTTGTTCACGTTACGACTGAGAGGCTAATCAGCTTTGTAAGATGTACACCACTTTGTGAAACACACTTACTTTGTACGTATATTTTGTTATTCAATTTTCTTGGTAGTTTAGCTTTAATGTGTTACTTTTGATCTAGTGATCCGTTCTTGGAACAGGAAATAAGTTTTCCGGGGATAATATTTTAAGACCAAGGTTTTTTTTATACCTTAGCAACTAATTTAAATCTGCTTTATAGCAAAATTGCTCCGTTTTTTGTGCAATAATTATTCTGCGTCGAATATTTACAATCTTTAGGTCAATGACAAAAGGTTTAGATCTTAGCGCCGTATTGTTTAAAAAAATAAAGGTGTATATTTACTCCTCAGAAAGCAATTGATTTTGAAGACTTCCTAAAATAAACCTCTTCATAACATAAGAGACCAATAATTTGACGAGCTCAAACACAAACTGCTTTGTACACAAGATCCTTGCATCGTTGCCACTGGAGTCAAGTTGTTCGAGAGTCGCTATCTGATACTTAACCGAAGCTTAACTGGCGGTAATCAGGTTAAGTAGTTGACGAAGTGGTGGCGTTCTCAGGTACAACACACGAAGTATGAGTTAACTTCATAATTTTGAAGTATCCATCTATAATTATGGGTATTTTATGTGTATTTTTTCGAAAAAAATTTGCGAAAATCTGTCTGTATGTCTGTTACGTTTTACAGCTATGCCTTCGTCGAACCAGATTTATGAAATTATGCTCAAAGATAATTGAAAACCCGAGATCAAGGTAAGGCCCAAAATAACTAGTAAGGCTACGCGGGTCAGTTGGGTCATTATGCCAATAGTTTATATAAAAATATATAACCTAACCTTTTAAAATTGTAACTTTGAACGTATGCTCCTAAAATATTTTATTATGTGACAAGATGTCTGGATATGAATGAGGCAAAGGCAGTTTGTGAGGATCGTACAAAGTATCTGCCTACTCCTATGGGAAAAATGTGTAAAATTATGTATGTACGTATATTTTAGCACTTTCAATTAAAAGAGACAGAATAGAAATACAAAGCACAACGAATATTTTTATAACGTTTTCAAAAAATACGCGTCTAGTACATCACACTCGAGGCTTTTAAACAAAATGGAGCGTGTGTATAAAGCGGTGTGTTTTTAATTAAAGCGATATAGCGACACAGTCACGTGACCGAATTATCAACCACACGCTAATTGTTTCTGCCGCTATGTTGCTTTTTAATATAAATCGTTCTTCTTAGCTCTCTGGAATTCCATTGAGCGACATTGAAATTTATTGAATAGGGAAAATCGGGAAAAATTTAATTCGCAGATATGTTGAAATCTATATTTTTATGATATTTTCATAACTGTTATTGAATGGTAACATATCTAATGAGTTAAGTAGTTAAGATAAATAACGATGCGTACGCTAGCAAACATATTTAATTGTACGAATCAAACATTTTGTCTTAGGGGCATTACAACAACAAGGTACTGTGAAATACTATTTAGGGCACTTTTATCGGTGAAAAATAGTACTATAGTTCAACAACTTAGCAGAGAAAGTTGTACGCATAGATCACAGCCGGCGCGGCGGAGGTACACAGCGACCCACTACTATACAGATGACGGTGACCATTTTGATACAGCTATTTCATTATGGAAACATACAGAACTATCGTGCATGCCAACACTCTCTACTAAGTTGCCAGACTATAAGGCCCCCAAGTCCGGCAAGTCCCACTTAGTAACCGTCCTACTACCCTATTTGTTCCATTACCCAGTTTTTTACAAACACCGTATTATATTCTAAAGCGCTGCAATGAGTTTTATGAGCGAGATTAATTCCCGTTACGTGAGGTTTTTTCCAGGTCGCCTATTAGAATTTTAATTAATTTACTTGTTATTAGAGGGTCGAGTGCATTCTGGTTCGTTTTAATATTATAAAGCGGATGTTTTGTGCGAGCCTTTTAAAATTAAATCTGTTATTTTACTCGGGTATGATATGAAAATATTTTATGGTGAACGTTTTTTCGCTTTTTTCCGTTCGTTTGCTTTGAATAAAATGGAGGATAATAAATGTTTTTAAAGAGTCAAGCTAGCGTACATTCATTTACTTATTAGTGGTTTTATAAAAACGAAGCTGATAAGAAACTATACCAATATTGTAGTAAATATGAAATTAATTTGAACAGGAAAAATTTGCGATGGCTATCTCAGGTAAACTCTCAGATAAAAGGCGGAAATAAAGTATGGTGTCACGATTAGATTATTTGAGTGTAAAGTGTACAAAAGTACCAGACAGTTTATTGATACTTTCTATTTAAATACAACAATTTACAAAATGGCAAATAACCTGTTTAATGGATTTCGAAAGGATTCTGCAAAATACGATATATTTATATCAATAAACAAATCCAATTGAAACTGCAACATTACCTTTAACAAACCATCCACTCGAACTCTTTAACGACCCCCCTCCCCACTCCTCACATTACGGGGAAACGTACAAAAAACCCCTTTAATATAATTTGTCGCTCTATTTAGTTTGTAAAGAGTGAAATCGGCTCGAGAACCTGTGGTACTCGGTCGAGCGCAACGGATCCCGAGAAAGGTTCCTGCATGTATTTAGAAGGGCACGACGTATATAAATAATGTGCAAACGATTGCAAATATATAACAACATTACAGGTATACGGGACAAACGCTTGGCCATTACGTAATTTTCAAGAGGGTCTTTCGGTAAGACATTGCTAAAGTTCGAGACAATTTAGGTTTAGCTTATATTTTACTAAGAATGCAACTGTTACTACGCTCATGTTAACTGTCATCAATTTGTCTGAAGAAAATTTTAAAATTTCGCCGTTAATGGACGTTAATGAGCACTAAAACCCCACATCATGACCATTTAACTAAAAATGTAAGTCATGGATGCAATACCCCTCCTATTCATCGCGTAGTCGGGTAAGACAAACCTTTGTACGAGTATACATTTAATACTAGCTGACCGGGATTTTAACGACGGCTTAACTTTATCGCCCTACACTTAACCTTAATTAGATTAAACAATTTTCAAACCATGTTTAAACAAACTCGGCTACAACTGTCCACATAGAAACTATTAAATCCTCACAAACATTATTATAAGACATGATATCTAGCAGTTCTTGCTGTTGAACGATAGCTCCATCCATAAAGTTCTTTGTACGGTTAGTTGCGGGCATCAGCGCTTTGTGCGCCGCTCGTTAGCGAACAGTCACGATCATTGACGGAGAATGCCGAACTATCACGAAGATTGCCGATCGTAGATCTACGAACTATGTATTACGTCACTATACTGTCTTACTAACAAACGTCGTGTAAACTCTGATTACTCTGTTTTGTCTTTTTCACTCATATATAGTTTCAAAATTGCTTGAAAGTGACAAAACTCTACAACTAATCAGAGCTTGCAAGGTGTTTATTAGTAAATCGGCAAGAATGTTGTGATTTTAGTCGGGCACAGTATTTAGTTTTTAATCACAAATGACCAGAATAAATCGTAAATAATGTTTAAAGAAAATAAATGGAACTTGTATCTTATGAAAACTTTAAGCAAAGACAGAGGAATAATTTGATTTTAATTGCCTGAATTGCAGCCAAGTTACGGATGAAAAAGTAGTCTGCTAGTTTTTTACATTATACAAAACTAGCTGACCCGCGCAACTTCGCTTGCGTCACATAAGAGAGAATGGGTCAGAATTTTCCATATTTTTGTAACACTTTTTACTGTTAGGTACTCTGGTCCTATTGGTCGTAACGTGATGATATAAAATATGCTTTTTTTAACGAAAAATATTCTCAAAATTATTTATATCTCTTAGTATAACGAAGTCGCGCTAAGGCATATCCGCCATTAAAACAGTTGCCATGGCAACGGAATTTTGTTAATTCAATGTCATTATAATATTGATATTTCGCGACTTCGTTGAATTTTCTGAATTTTCCCGGGAAATGCGTCATTTTCCCGGGGTAAAAAGTAGCCTATGTCCTTTCTCGGGTATCAAAATATCTCCATACCAAATTTCATGCAAATTGGTTCAGTAGTTTAGACGTGATTGAGTAGCAGACAGACAGACAGACAGACAGACAGACAGACAGACAGAGTTACTTTCGCATTTATAATATTAGTATGGATAATACAATGAAACTAAAAAAACACAGTAGTCTGTAGTTGCAATACTACTGTAACATAACTTTCATGATTTATCCCTACTATAATTAATCTTTCACTAAAGAACTATCAAAATGCTTTTAGTAAAATTTGGAACACAGGTTCATTTATTAACCGTAGGAATTAACTCTTTTAGCTTAATGAAAGAAAAAAATAGACCTACTAAATTAAAAAAAAAAATAAAACCAATGTTTGTTAGTATGGATAAAAGTACTCTTTCACGAAAACACTTATGGAGAAGTTTTAATGAAATTTGCTACACTGATAGCTTATAATTTGGATTAACACATAGGCTTTTTTCCCTGGAAAATATTTCTACGCGGAAGTCGCGGGATAAAGATAGTGAAATATACAGGAAGCTGCATTAACCGTAAATAAATGAATCATAAGATAATCATCTCGAGAACTTTGGGCATCAATATAAAAAACTTGCTCAATCCCTCACCATACATTATCTACGCATGAGAGCTAAAAAATCACCCGCGAAACTTGCCGAATAACTCACGCTTGATGTTTATCGCCTCGTTCATAGCCTTTATACCATCACTCGGCTGTTTTCGGACATTTCCGTGAGTGTTCGTACACTCGGTTGCAATGTGACCTGTTTTTACCTGGTTTTCATAAGTGTGTTATATGGGGATTGAAGTTTAGGCTGAATTTCAGTTTTCTATACATACCCAATACGTATTGAATAACTACTGTGAAACTGACTACTTATTGATAAATGTCATTGATATGTTTTATCTGACTCCCTATTCGATTTGTCTATTGTCAGAAGAATTAAACAAAACATTAATATTTTTTAACATTGTTTTTTTGTCAGATCCGAGACTATTCTCTACATTCAAATTAAATTATTTTTTTAAATTCTATATTATGCTTAAAAATATCATTCAAAATGGTTCGACAAGCTGAAATACCGATTAAAATCTATTATAGTACATCGCACGTGTACTATAGATTTTAATGTACTGTACTGTAGTAAAATAAAGACCTAAGCGACTTCAAAATCAAAGTCAAATCATTTATTTATTTAGGTCAAATATTGACACTTTATGATATTATACAATTACTAAATCTACCACTAGCTCGGAAACGGGGTAGAGCCTTATGAGAAGAGCTAACTTGATCTTCATTCAATGTTAAGGCTTTCTTTCACTGAAGACACGATATAAACGCATTGTCTGTACACGCACGGTGACGTGTGAGTCGTAACGCAAAACCAACAAGTTTGAAGTGTTATAACTGTGAGTACAAAGTTGAATGTTATGAGTACATGTAACGAGTTGAAAAAGTGATGGTTTGTACCGTCGTTATTTAGTACGGAAATATGAGGTACCTACGTGAAAATAGTCTTTCTTTTAAAAGCTCTTAATGTTTTTTTGAACGGAAATTTTATTGATAGGTTACTTTTCGCTCTTTACATACCTACGTTGTTTGTATACTCAAATGCTTTTCGTAAATTTGTTGCACCAGTAATAAGTATTGCTATAAATATAGCCAAAACTCGGCACTTGCTAAGCACCGGACCACTTTATTAACAAAAAGTAAAAAGCGTAAGAATGTAACGAATCATTTCTAAAAAAATGTTGTCGCTCAGATTTTAATTTACATTGTAATTACAAATCATGTTTTAAAAGTTTTAGGTATATTTTTAAAACCATTACTGTCCCACTGTTGACCAAAAGCAGAGTCCATATATAATAAATAAAAATAATATAAATAAGATTTTACTTAAAATTCATACGACCAAAGTTTGCTCGCAAACACAAAAGTACAAAGTTTTGAATCCATGTGCTTATTATTTAGTAAACTAAGTAACCGAGTGGAAGTAAACTAATAATGCTACATCGCTACATTGCTACTGGTGCGAGTTCACAACTAGTGAGGCAACTGCGTGCCACCGCTGCCGCGCTGGCGACATCTGTCGACTTAATTACGAACAACATACACACATACATACAAACAAACATATCTATAGACAATACGCATGTAGCGTATTGTCGTTGTGAGAATCGAAGATAGGGAAGTAAGTTCGATGATGACGTCATGACTATAGACCGTTAACTAAGTAAAGCTTTAGCATGCAAGATTTTATATGCTTAGTATTTCTATGTATTTCTAAAATAAATTAGCTGTATCACACAGGTCACCGTTATATGCATAAGCTTGCAGGGCGTCGGGTGTACTTAATTCAGAATTCCACCCAGAATTACAAGGATTCAAGTAGTTTAAAGCTCTCTCATATTATTTGAGAACTGCTTTTTTATGGTGTTAAAAGCAACCGGAACGAACAATTAACCTGACTTAACCACTTATCGTGTTAGATACACATTACAGACATTTTTGTCTGAGAGAACGACAGTTAGCCGAAATAAGATCGATGCACCCGCAAAATTTCATCTTCGATATTGGCATTTGATCAGATTGAAATACCAGCAGATCGACAAATTGAGGTCAAACCGACCGTGGTTTCAGTCGAAGATACCTAACAGAGAACAAAATAGTGACATTCCCGCGTCGTATTAGTCTCCGATTTCCTAAAACTCATCTAACAAAATTACCAAAGGAATAAAAAAGTTTTCGGCTTTGATCGCTAATTCCGCCTCATATACGTACAAAGCTAACTTCAGACAATCTGGTTTCATTATTGGGTATAACGACGCCAAATGCCGGAGCACTAGAACCGATGCGATCACAGAACTAATTAAAGCCCATTTAAACTCAGTCGCGTAACCACAGCTTGACGTGTTGCCATTGAATATTGGTCGCATTTGCAGCGCTTATTGCCGACCAAATTGTCGCTTGGACGCTCGACAAATATAGGAAAAATGGAAAAGACATATTGTTCTGGAATCCTTAACCGTGCATTATAGACTTTATTGTTATCAAGATAAGGTATATTTCAGGTTGTGATATTACTTAATAATGGAAGAAAGATTGGCAAAGTTTGTTGACACGGCCGAGTTGGTGCGTAATCTGGTCTCGAGTATTCGTTCTGTGAACACACTCTCGAGTGGGTGACGGGTAGATAGCTTTTTATTATCGCCCTTCGTTTTGTGGCTCCACAATGTAATCGGGAGCACAAAGGACTCCCTCAGACACAAAGGCGACGAGCAATTAACAGTATTAACGACTATTTTGAGCGATTTCTTTAGGATTTTGGGGAAATTTTCAAAGGTACTTAGAGAGGTTAGGTGAAGTCGAATTAAATTGTGTTTTGCTCGTGAGTTGAGGGTACTGGTATGTGGTTCTTTTTGAAGTTAAGATTGCAATAGGAATGGATCTTTTATTGAATAAAGAATTGGGTCAACTGCTTGGGCAGTGATATAAACTGTATTATTATGTATAGGTATGATACTCCAGATAATTTCTATCAGCCAATTCAGAAGTATTTGTAAACATACTTAACTAACATACTAACGGTTTAACATTTGCTTCTAATTCTGTACCTTAAATAATATACTTAATTGACGCTTACGTCAATTATGATAAGCAAGAAATACTGCTCACTGCATCATATCTTGGCATTTTAGCGTCTATTCTTTTACAATTACTTTAAAAGTATTCAATAAAAGCTTAGTAAATGATCCGCCTTAAAATGTATTTCTCATAGAAAAGCAACATACATATGAATAGCGATACAACCGCACATTAAAACCCCACAAAAGGCAATTTAAATAAAAATTTAAAGCAACCCCAGCGTTATGATAAGCAAGAAATACATTAAACATTCGCTCGCAGTAGGAAGTATCAAAGTATTGGATAAAAGTGCTCTCAACTGGATCCGAGCGTTGTGTACCAATGGCAGTGATAAATGTGATAAGTTGCGTTTTTGAAACGTGTACGTACAATGGATTGCAAGCGGCGAGATTTAGAGCCGCTGAAGAGTTTCAGGAATACTGGCAGCTGCAACTTTGAGGAATAAGGATTTGACGGAAGATTGATATCAAAGTGAAATAATAAATGATGTAAAGGGCTATTAGAAGATAGAATAATGGAATAGATTTAGATGTTCAAATGAAGCCTGTTATTGAACAAAGAGAGGAGATTAACTGTGGATTTAAAACTTAAACTAAGACTATGGTGTCCACTTCGTTACTTAATCATAATGCCAACCACTTCACATTTGTTATGTGATTAGTTATAGATTCAAGAATTCCATCAGAAGAATATTCTTTCGCATTTTGATTTTCTAATTTATCAATCATTTTAATACCTACCTACTGCTCCTTATTTCAATAATGATACAATATTTGGAATAGGAAAGTGAATTCATTGATTTCACACAGTACTACTTCTCACTCTGATAGATCAGCAGTCACACATCACCGAGACATATTTCTAATTACTTCGTTCACACACCTACAGTCTGCAGTACTACCCACATCGGAAGATTGCAGACAATCGGCGCACTTCGGAACACCTCGGCAGCTCGGCGCTCATCGGAGCAGCTCGCGGTGGCGCAATAACAAATATCCATTAATGCGCTCGTAACACCTGAGACGAGCATCTAAACATCTACTACACAATACACAGGTGATTGCAGTAGTTCCACTTAAAGCCTGGAAGGTGTTATTCGGATATCTTTGCCATTTTTTTAACGTTTAATTTGGTGTCTTAAGTTGTTCAATCTGCGACTTCTGTTGTATATGGTTTTGTCGCAATAACGAAAACATCGCGCTCCTGCAATTTGTACTAGAATCATGAGAACTACATATTGTTGGTCTATTCATGTTATTCATGTGTTTATTTGACAACTGTTTCGACCAACATTTTTCTAAATAAGAATCCTTAAGGAACAAAGGTCTTACTTACTTCTACTTTTTGCTTTACTTTCTAGCTTTCTGACTTGTTTTTTTTTCTATTGAAAAGAATATAAAAATAACGCAATCATTGGACACCACTGAATTAAAAAAAGCAAACTAAACACAACAATTTGCAAATTTAATTATCACTTTTACAAAACCACCATCGTAACAGAAGGGTTCCCAATAAGAATGAGCCACAACACCTGATGTTCTAAAGAACCCGCTCTGCAACAGTGGATCAGTTGTAATCAATAACAGTCACTGTGTAAGGGGACGCCGACGTCGACTGAACCAAGACAATGAACGGTGTTACTACAATAAGAATACGATGCGGTCACCACCTGCGCCGCGGTAAATATTTATTTTAAAATATTGAGCAGAAATACAAGTTATATTTTGAAATGGATTTGAAGTTTGAAGAGAGTGACATAATAAAAATTGTAGTAAGTGCTTAAATTCATTTACTAGCAGAATAACAACAAAAACTCTAAAATCTAACACTACTAATAACTACTCTAAAAATATGGAAAATTTTAATACCGACTATCTATTACAGCGCCCAACTTCTTTTTAACTAGTAACCAACATGCTAGTAAATACAGTATTGCGAGATTAAAGTAAAAACTTAAGATTGAAAGAATGTCTGAAGCAGCTTCTATCACATAGAACTTATAACAAAACCTACACATCACGTTAGTATTCGTTCCGCACGCGCGCTTCACACATTCGCCTCCGCTTCGCCTTCGCTTTGCCTCCCACCTGTGAGTACAACGTGTTCTAGATATTCCACAAACGCAGACTTTACGCCAAATGTGAGCAAACTTCGCTCTGACCCAGTTCTACATGCTTAGATAAATATTGATGGAAATAATATGTATTTTACCTGAAAGGTAAAGTCTGAAGCTAAGTTTGGTGGAAATTTGACTGAATTCACGTTACAAAGTACTGGTTATGCTATCAACGAGTAAAATTCCATATCTAGTCAACTTACATACGTATAATCCTAGGTACACTTCTAACTTTTAAACATTCATCGAATATTTCATCGCCAGTCACAGTAACAGTACAAAATAAAACGTCTTTATCAACCTGACCTACTGTTTCACCTATCATTGTTCTTATGCTTCGCTCGACAAATTAAAATATTCCGCGCGAGATGTCTCGTCACAATGGCGCGCTCTGATTGGACGTCGCACCGCACAGCACCGCACCGCGTCACATCGCACCGCGCCGTCGTCGATCGCGCCCTTTCTAATTACTCCCGACGACTTTTGATTTTGATTTTCACAGATTTTATATTGTACCGTCCTATCCATTGTGTTCGGTATTCGACAATTCTTTTTGTCATTCGTATCGGAATTTGGTCAAGATTCAAAATGGGATTGTGTTTTTATCCTTTGTTTGTTTTGTTATATTGTCGTTGGATAAAGGGAGGCGAGAGGAAATTCCTAAGTAATTCCGGGACTGTTCTGCGAAGTGGGATAATATGTAAATGAGTTAGAATGTTGTGCACAAACATATGTATGTATTAATTTGTTATTGATGTTGCGGGACACAGTTTGGGTTTGTATATGCATAAGTTAGGATGTAATTGCGATAGTGGTATTGCATGTTAGATGTTATTTACGTGAGCGGCAACAACATGGTAGGATCATTTTAAGCTTAAACACTAGTAAAATATTCGTTGATTTTTGTCATCGGATTAATAAAATCATCTGCTCAGGTCACATATACCTACAACAGTAACAAAAAAGTACCGTTAGTGTGCTTTTAAAAACTAAATTACCAACTCAATGCGTCCGGTTTCTAATAACGAAGGGTTATCAAAAGTGTGTACAAAGTTAATGAATACTTTACATTTAAAATAGTTTTTCAATTAAGACCGTACACAAAAAGTATTTCCGTAATCAAAACCCCAAAATCCGTTAATGAACGTTCCCAAGAGGAAGCAATCTGAACTATTTATAAAGCAAACATTACCCGCCTTAGCCTTACGCCACAAATTATAAACTTAATTACAAACCGAAACATTAAACCTAAGTTTATTATTAAAACCGATAACTTTGGAATACTTCGCAAGAATCCGTATTGGGGGGTAAGTAGGGTTGTTAACAAAAATCTTTGCTAAGCCCCGGCTTCACCGCTTCTGGACTTATCGACGCGCACATGGCCGACTGCACTTACCTTAGCTAAGCAAAACTAAGCAACCCTTGGCGCGGCATTCTATAGATGGGTGTCCAGTGCACTCGGCGACTCGATATTATGTACGATAAATAAAAAAAAACTCTTCTGAATTATCCGACACTTACGCTTTAGGGCCAGTTACATAGCTTACGAAAAAGTGTCACAAAGATAGTAATAAAATAACAGTAAAAGTATGAAAAAAACTGTCAACATTCCATCTGATAAACTATCTAACACTTATCCAGGAGTGGTGAAATCGGGTCTAAGCCTTGCAAGTCTTTGTAACAAGCAAATAATAATAAAGATCCTTGTAAGTTCCAAGTCGATGGGGTAACAAAGGGTGAATCTTTGAGTGTAGGGTGAATATCTTTGAAGATGTGCTGGTTTCATGTTCGTAGTGGCTGTAAAATACTTTATAGAAACACACAGAAGTAATGTACCTATCCTTATCCGTAGGAGAGTAACTACCTGTCTGTATCAAACGTTTTCTTGACTGAACAACTTAAGCACCATATTGACCATTGCCAAATATCTACAGAGAAAAAAACAAATCAATATGAAAATGTCACGTACTTATTGATAGTACTAACATTATTTCCGATAAGTACTTACTTTTATTACCTCATCGGTAATATTTTATTATAAAGCTAATGTTTGTGGGAATGTATATCAAGTAACTAATGTGTACTTAAGCCCGCGGCGGCTTAATGGAGCGGCTAATGGAAGTATTGGCCGATAGATATATGGCCGAGGAACATTTAATGTTTGTTCCTTACTCATGATTTATTCGCGGTCTAGGAATAGGGATACGAAAGATTCAGCGTTTATTGAAATTGTTATATACTGTATACTATAAAATAACTATATACGTTTGATAAGTGTGAGCGATATTATATTGATACGTATTTGTATTCGAAAGTATGCTTGTTGTTATGACACGTACCTATGATTATAATGAACTATATTCAATAATTTATTTTGAGCTTATACTGGCGCTAATATCTGAAATGAATAAATTAAAGTTTTGTGGAAAACTCTCTGAGTATTTCCAACAATTTATCTATATTATATCTTACACAATCTAAAACGCGCTGTTTCTACATAGCTTTCAAAACATCGAAATGTGAAAGTGGTGTATTATTACATGACATTTTCCTTCACCATGAAATTCTTCGAATAAATCGAATAAACTACTTACAGTAAGACGCTCAGTTTGAATTGTCTATAGTGTGTAATGTAAGGTAGTAGGTAGATGTAGAGTAATTCGTGCAGTCGATATGTGTGTGGATTGTGCGGCTCTAAGACAGTTTGATTAGTTGTAAACTTTCACCCCACTACACAGGGGGAGGCAGGGCTGATGCTTGGGAGATGCTCATTTGAATGGAAATTATAGTGTGTTGATATTTTAGAGAAATAAGTTAGTAATTCGTTATAACCTAATAACTAAGAAACAAGTTTATGAGAGTAAACTGCTGAAAAGATGGTATTACAAAAAAGTCATTGTCTATAATTATTTTTAGAAACCACTGTGATTTGAACTCTGCGACTACCGGACATGAATTTTTTGTTCGTTTCCCAGAGTCACTTATCTTAATACTACTTCTTTGTTTTAAAAAAATAAAGTACAATCTTCCAGTTTGGTTAGTTAAAATAGCCACTTGATTAATTAACAAAAGATCCAATATTAACGTCAAAATGTTATTCATATTGACAAAAATTTCGATTCGAGGCAATCCGTAAAAATAAACAACGTTTGTAAACCCGTCCAAAACGGCCTGTAATTAAATACCCTTTACTAGCTATTCAATCAATGCTTTTAATATTAAATAATTCTAGACAGTACTAGACACAGTTAGACACTAGGTCATTACAAGATCACATCTATTTGCACCGAGACTGAGCGCGCAATGATCCGCATAAGACGAGACTCTCACTCATTACTTATAATTAGTTTTACATCTAGATCTGACTTAATTATCAACAATTATGAACATCTCAAGTGTGACTAATGAAGTGCGATAATTGCACTAGATCCAGCTTTAACATAATTTCTAGAATACGTTTATTTAATTAATTATTAATATTTAGTTTGCATAAAATGTCTAATGTAAGATGAAGTTGCACGTAATAGTTATGACAATATGTTCTAATATTTAAGTGTAAAAGCACGGTTGTTTGCATTTATTTTACACCGAAATGGCTAAGGCGTCAGTTAAAATTGGTCACGGCGACAATTAGTATGATAAAAGTTTGCCTGCTAAATAAGTTTTCCCATTGCTTAAAGGTTAAAGAAATTACAATAATTATTCAATTAAAATAAACGCTTGCAATAATTTCCTTAAGTTAGCAGCCCTGACTACATACGTGTGGATAAATCCAAGGTATTACTCGATCAAGGCGCGTGGGTCCCGGGCCAGCGGGGCCAGCGGGGCCAGGCTCCGACCGCGATACGCAACACCCCACACTTGAGCGAACGCACTGATAACAGCCGCCTCTCCACTCTCACACGATATACACTGACTGATGCTCCACATAGATTTATTGTTAGAGATTTTTTACAATGACTGATAGTTCAAGCTGTCAGTCTGATAAGCAAAAAAGCCTCATAACAAACATACACAGGCGAATTGAGTATCTCCTTCTGTTAGAAGTCGGTTTACAACGGTTATATGAGTGTGACGTTCTTCGCATTTTATCGCGTAACGTTGCGTCGCATCACGTCGCGTTCGTCTGTCACGTAGGACAACGGAATCTGTCAGGCGAGGGTTACAGTCGTCTTGTTCGCGAATTGGTGATATACCAACTATCGATATTGTTAAGTAATATCCTCAGTCTTTCTAGAATGAATCGTAAAGATTTTTATAAGCCTGTGTGGAAAAAGACAATATATCTTACGCCTAAAAAAGTGTTAACCGAATAAACAAATCTCCGCGGTAATTCATTTTAATCTCATAAGCAGTTTAACCGTGAAATATAAACAGACAGAATTGAATCCACATTAATAATATTAATACAGCCAACAATTAACTCTACACAACACACAGACTAATCGAAGTGTAAACTAAACGGCCGCAAGTAAGCCGCTCGCTAAGATTGACACATATCGGGTCGTGATGATACGAGTCTGAACACTCGATCAACTTAGGCTTATACCGCAGAGGCTAACTTTATAAGCACTTGAAGTAGGGCAAATGACCTGTGATTTGAGAAGTCTCAAGCATCAATCATAGAAGTAAATAAAAACGTGCATACATAATATCATGCCTGTTATACGAAGATGTAAGCAGAGGTGTATGAAGATACACACGCGTTTCGCTATCAACAATGTTAATTCCATGTAGGTACCTAATAGGGGGCAAGCCGAGCCTGTTACCACCAAAGGAGCACGTTTTCAAACTCTGACTACAATCAAATATATTATATTGCTTTCTTTATGACGTAAGTATGATGGAAAGCTAGCAACCACAAAAAGTTTCAAAATAAACATCACATTCAAATAACACAGAATGAATTCACCTACGCTACGCTGCGAAAATCGCACAAAACTGAACAACGATCTTCAATACCTACAATATACAATTCACAGTCAATTTGAACCTGACATTCCAATACCATAACAATCTTTGTAAATAAACGCTTCGCTAACAAAACGTTCAAACGTTCAGATACACGTTACAAGGCAGTACATGACTACATGCCAGTCTGACATGTGCTACGTGCACCGCCTTTATAGGTCAGACGTTGCATTTAACTCCTACGTTTACTGCGCTCCTGGTATCAGCTAGCTTCATTAGTGAGGTATTGGTGTGAGGTGGAAAGGTTTTTGTGTGCTGTTGTGGAAGTTATAAATAAACCAGATTTGTTTTGCTCTTACTTATTTTAATAGAAACCAAAACTCTATTTAAGTATTAAATATTGTTGTGATAAAACGCTGTAATGACTTGTTTGATACTATTTAGGTACCTACTTTTACTTAGATAGTTTTTACAAAGAGAGTAAATTTAAAGCATGATTAAAATGTAATTGTTGCTAGCTTCTTTTTAAATATCGGCTCAGCGAAACACAAGCCGACAATCGCATATTGGTATAGATTTTTATGCTGACGCAAAACGCTATCACATTCTCTACTATCCTGAAACATGCTACGTGAATGGCCTTTAAAGGTCAGCGTTAGTGCAGTCCGGACGAACTGTATATCGCTTGCATTTTCTGCGCGCCTGGTATCAAGTGCCTTCATTACTATGAAATCTGTGTTCATTAATATCAAAGGTAAGCTCTTGCCCCCATAAACTTAATTTAGGTGCCTATATAGCGTTTGAAAGATTAAACTAACCGAATCAGTAAAAAGTTTAACTTACGCGTAATTTGTTTTTTTACGAGCTACGTACCGTAAAAACTGGTTATAGGTATTACTTTATAAATCATACTGAAAATTGTTTAAAACATGCTGACTTCATGCACTCATATGAATTTTAAAAGTGATAAAATATGCAGCCATTTTATTAACAACGACTTTTTATGTTTTATGATTCTATATAAATGCAATATCCTTTGATGATATCATTTTCATAAAGACAGAAAGACAGGAGGAAATGAATACACTAGGTAATAAATTTAATGTGAGCTCTAAAATACGAAATGTCAACATTACAATAGATTAGAATAGATTGAAATTATTGACCCTATATATTAATATTATTTAACTATTTCGTAGTAAAAAAGCAAATAATTCAAATAAAAATAGAACTGGATACCATTAACATCAGAAGCAGAATAACACAGCAAAAACTTCGATATAACATTTCCCGGTTCTTCACAAAAGGGCAAACAAACTAGCCCATTGAATGCCTACTCATTCGACCGTACAAAAATTATACCCTTGACGAAAAATCATTCCGTATGACGTGAGCCTTTTCAAGTCTGTAAGTAGAAAGCAAAAGGCGTGCATAGCTAAACAGGTCGTTTCCGTGCGATTGCGTCCCAAACTCGTTGGAGATCAATCTTTCAATTTCTCGCGCGAATGACGGTGGGGTATGAAACTAGTTGAGTGCAGTTTTATGACGTTACATTATCATTTTATGATACGTTTTGATGAAGTTAGATGGTAGTATAGTCCCAATTCTTGCAATCGTCAATTCTAGTATGAGAGCCGTATAATAATTTTACATAGGTACAAAGTATAATTTACTATATGCGAATGTGCTGCAGTTATAGAAATGAAATGTTTTTTTTAATGGAAACAAGCAAAATGATATAAAAAAACAAATGGCTCGTAAGTCCCCCTGTAGCCTATATAGGATATAGTAGACTGTGATAAAAAAATAATGAATTATTTTAATGCATTTTCGTACATTTAAGCTATTCGCGGGGCAACTTTTGCGTACTAATTCATCTTGCATATTCTACTCTAAGGGTTGACATTAGAACCTGAGTCCTCAAAGATCACTGCAAAATTTTATCAAAACTAGTACATTAGTTCAGTAGTGACAGCATAACAAAACCCGGCAAGGACATTTGCAATTACAATACAGATTAGTGTGCCATCATAACAGGAGGGGTGTCTCAATAGTTTCAATAACACTTGCTAATTTTCAACCCTTGCTAATAATTCAAAGAGTGAAGCGAAGCGTGGCGCTTAGCTTGTTCAACCCTACAGCGATCTAATCGGTTTGCTAAGCCGTACGTATTCAATTAGCTGGATTAAAAGCGAACATTGACAATGAGAGACTTTTAGTACAGTATATTGCACGCGGTCGTAGTAGCAGTCAACGGGTTGTGGTAGCCTTTAGCGAGGATTGGAATAAGATGGGTGGCCGATCATTGTGTTCTTATTTATGTAAACAGTTGACCGTTGTTACATTCGTGTTGTACATTATATGCAAAATGGGAGAGTGATCGTATATAAGCTATTGCAATGCAATATTATTAATTTATTGGATAATCAATTAAGAAAAAATGTGTAACGGAAAAAGCTATGTTATCTATTTCTAATATTATTGATAGCTTGAATGAAGATCGATTTATGTAGGTATGTTCTGATTAGGTTTAACTTCTAGAAACTACCGTCCGTACTTGAGTCGTCCGACTTGAACCTCCAGTTAGATTGGATTAATTTGAAATAAGTGAAATCATAAATGTATGTAAGTATTAGTTCCAAAAATAAGGAATTTGTAATTTTAACATTTTATTTGTTTATCTATCAATATTGTTCAAACAAATTCATTGTTTTGTGATCCGATATGTTCGAATGTTTGTTCATAAACAAATAACGTAATAGGTAAATAATATAATAATATATTGTTTAGCTTTATTTACTTAAATTAATTATTATTCACAAGCTTATTATAATGATAGCAGTATTTATACTGTTATTTGTATAATAATTAATGCTTTTTCAAACGTTAATTAATATGTTAAAATGTATTTTTTTCTGGCATATACTTTTAATTTTAATTACTAGTAGTATTTTTTATTACTGCATCATGCTAGCCTGCCATTTATTTTGATGTAGTTTTGTATGACTACCATATTTGCGTAGGACAATACGTGAAGAAATATTAAGCCTACGATGGTCAATTAACGACTCAATATTTTACTTATTTATTTAGCAGTACTTCGATTCGTTACCACTATTGACTACCGACTAGAAACTATTTTTGCGGTACATTTTAAATATCAACCTTTCGATACACGAAAGTACCTACCGACTGTACAAAATCGCGCTACAAACTTAATAAGGTTCCCATTATAGAAAAAAAAACTAATTAATGATCTCCTTCTTTTTAAAGTCGGTTAATAATATTTGATTTCCTCCTTCCACAATGATGAAAATCAAAGCCACTCTCTACGGGGCACATTCAACCTCGTCACTGTTTCACAGCGCGGCGGTCACATACACTCACGTATTCGAGGGTTGTATGATTGATGTACCAGCCAACCGGTTGACTTTAGAATTTATTGCGCCGATCATAACATGGTTATCTGATGGTTATCCTCTTACATTCTCACTTGTAATGCTATTTGACAGGCTGGGGAAGGAAATATGATGATAGTATTACATAGATAATATTTTTTATTAAAAAGGGCCTCCGTTTAGATGCACAATAGATATAAAATATATTGATTTTATAATGGTTAACTTAAGGTAAAATATCAGCCATTTCCCTGCCAAAAAATGCTTAAATTATATTCTTTTTAACGATTTACAGTTGTTTCAAAATTTCAACAAGATAAGTTTTCTTTAGTTACACTAGTGGCAAAATCATTTTTTTATTAAGTAATTTGCTCATAGAAGTACAATTTTCAACGATCTATCAGTACTAATCTATATGTATATTTTATCAACTAAGTACGTATCAGCAAAGCTTCACCTCACAACAGACACTACACAAACCCACAAAAACGTAGACCACAAGCATTCACCTTTGAGGCCAGTATCAAACGCCGCGCTATAAAGGCCGCTCCACACTCGCACACGCTGCGTGCCACGCATAACGGCCGCACGCGCGTCAAAGAGCCGCCGGTGAAAAACTGCGCTGTTTTCACAACACACTGATTGCTCGCTTGTTATAGCAATTATAGCAGATAGGTTATAGTGTTGGGACACGATGCGATTTGTGATAACGGTTTTGGCAGTGTAAACGGTTTATGAGTTGGCTTGGTATTTTTTAGGGTAGAGAAAATATATTATTTTGTGGAATTATGGTTGATTTATGTCTATTTAAATCTTGTTCCAATTTGATTTATCTGTTAGTTAGCTCTACAAAGCCTATTGAGCACGATTATAATAAAAAAAAGTTATGATATTTTTTGGTTTAAGTAGGTAATTCAGCGATATCACAAATATACGTTTACAAAATATTAGATGATCAATTCCCAATAAATAACATATTTCCAAATATGATAACATAAATCAAACAGTTTTCACATCCACCGTTGAAGCACTTGCGTATAATTGCGTGCGCGCATCAGACGGACAACGGCGTGGAATGTAACAAAGCCAACAATTTGCTTTGTGCGTTCACCCGACGTGTTATTGCGACTCGTTTATTTAGTTTTGCACCAATATTGTGCTCTGATGTGCACTCGAGCCCAAAATATCAAAGGGCGATATTAATTTTTGGTTTGATGTGCAAACTGATTTAGTTTGAACACGTCTGGGGTTAGAGCAAAGAGTTTTCTAGCTATAAAAAGGACGATGGGCTTTGATTGCCAGTCTAGACATTTTTTTTGGCATGTGATTTTGTAATTTGGTTTTAAAGAGGCAATCACAAATCCCTTTAGAGTTCGGCAACGAGTAAGTAGATAAAAAAGATATTCAATATTTTGAAATTAATTTATATTATAAAAATATTTCGGTACGCTTAATTATTAGTAAGATGCTTAATTCGTCGTTAGTGTGTGTTTCTTCTGATTAGCGTAGGAACAAAACAGCATTAACATTAAATTATCTTTCACATTTATACCTCTATTTCTTACGTCTCTCCATAAAACTTGACCTAACGTAGTCATAACTAAGCAATAATCAAATTATATTAAGTACCTATTCATGAAAACTCTTTTCATCAATGATTACCCAATAAATAAAACTGTAACTAAAGCACTCAAAATAAAAGCGTACAGTTAACCGTTCGAGCTAAAATCAATCGCGGATCAGCTAAACGTTTGCCAAGAACAAACTACCTGAGCGTAGCTGCGCGGCGTGGACCAGCGCGGTGCGGAGTGGACCGGCGCGGGGCGGAGCGGACCGATTATATTGCGCATCAAACTGTAGGCTGCAAACTTGGAGCCGCAATCATTTTAATTGGCCCGCCTCTGAGGCCCACTTCCCTCATTATCTCCGAGATTACTCTACGCTATGAATATTTCGAGGGGGTCTTTAGAGGTAGACGTACACTTATACTGGCTGTACCTTACGCACCTTAACGATAGCAGGTTTTTCTTAGTCAGAGAACGGTGAAAAAAGATTTTTGTGAGCATTGGAACATTTAGAAAAGTGTTTTTTTATGTACCATCTCGTGAGTGTTTTTAAAACTAGGCATATAAACTCTCTTTTGCCCTTTTTATGTACACCAGTTCTAAGCAAAAGGACTGTTATGAAATGGGTTAATCTCTTTTTAACGTTCGTTCTATTGCGTTCATACCTGTATGCTATAATCAGCAACTTTATAAAGTTCTTTTACCAGCACTCGATTTATAAGATAAATCTAGTTTGACCACTTTCAAATATTGTATATTTAAGGTAGTTGTATGTTGGTCGTTGCTCGTGATTTTGACGCCTATCAGGTGTACGCTTGTCTTTACGCGCAAAATCTAGGGGTCGTCCCATCCGCGGCAGGGAGGGGGGGTTATGGGGTCTAGCTATCTTGCTATCTTTCTCGGTTAATGCATTCCCCGAGTACACTTTTAATTAGTTCGAACTTGACCCGGCGGAACTTCATTACATTAAAAATGAGACATCGCCGTCTGAGAGCCGCTGCGAGGATTCATTTTTAAATTTAAACTCATTTTCGTCTGATATTAATAGCTTTAGTTGATGCTGTAACAGATAGCACTGAGTAAATTATGTTCTTTTACTTCCTATATTTATCTGATTCGTAGAATGTCTTGAAGATATTCTTACTGGCTGGGAATAAAGTATTTTCTGTGAAAGAATTTGGTACAGGCATGATTTAAAATAAAAAAACTGTAAAGCAACATTATCAAGATTTATTATTCGGGCACAGTTCCAACCGTCTACCGAAAATTGATCGACGGATTTTTTAAAGGATTCTTATACTAATTTGCAGTGATAGCCGAGTCATATAAGTTTGTACCCTCCACATAATGACTTTGCATAATATATTTATTGAGAGTATGAAAAGTCCCACGCTTGGTCAGCGTGATTAACTTAAGGCCTTACCTCATTCGCGTGGAAACACTTGCCCAGCAATGGGACGGTAATGGGTTTGAATAAAACTTATTTAATCGAATGTTACCTAAATAATACGTATCCTCAAAAACGAAAAAGTCAAAGACAGTCTTATAAAACGACTACTAAACGTTACCTCTAATTAGTCGTACATTTATCCTTCCATACACGTAGCATACAAAACTGGCGAAACCGACACACGCACAGATAACAAGTGTAATTACCGTGCCTGAATGTACGACACGAAAATATACACACGGCATTTCCCAAGCACCACTCAAGACACGGCAAAAAAATCGTAGCGCATCATCGCTTTGAACCGGCGCATCGCTACGTACGATATTCATTGCGGGATCAGTGTAGAGGTAAAGTTTTCATTTTTGATGTTCCATGCATGAATAGTTAATGTATTTTGTGACATTCGTAATTTGTGGAGTTTGGTATCAGTTTTAATTGAATCATAATAAGGTTGCCGCATTGAAATTTTGTAAGTTAATTAGAAGGTTTACCTTATTGGTCTAAAGTTTACTAAGTGTACGATATATTCGTGTGGTGTTTATCTATTAAATACGTCGAGTTTAATGCAAACGGGTTTAAAAAGGCAATACATAGACTTTCACACATGATTATTGATTATATTATCAATTCAATCCAAAAATTACGAAAACTAAAACTGTTTATTTTTAATCTCTATCTAGCTGCATGGAAGAAAGGGTACAATGTCATTGGAGAAAAATCCGTTATTAACATAACTTTAAATCCTATTAAACCTATCTAATTTTAGCAATATTCGAATTATAATTTAGAATAACGAAGTTACATCAGAAAAAAAGTGGATAAACTAGATAGTCATTTTTGACAGCTTTTACTACATAATCGGTAAAATTATTTTCAATCAGGTACTGCCATACATTTTGTACATCAATCAAACCCCATTGCAAAAAATCAGTGCAGTATAGGAAGTCACATGATCAAGTCCCCTCTCGTTGTGTCACCAGCCTTTGAAAAATAGCCGCCTCAACGAATTAATGGCACACTGCCTTTATAGTTAAGGTGCGTATACACTAGACCCTAGAGTTTTCAGACTGATATCGTGGTCCGACAAAAAAAAATACCCATTTAGATAATGAATTGAGTTTTTAAAAAAATACCATGTGTGATTTTGGGTCTTTAACCCATCCTGAATGTCATCCAAAAAAAACATTTTTCAAAAAAAAAGTTATTATAGGCAGATAAATTATTGCGTGTGTAATAACAATAACCCAAAGATGTCACAATCTAAGCCTTCGTAAAGAAAAGCTAGAAGTGAAAACTACAAATTCTACCACATGCTCCTGAAACCATAAAATAATAAACTTAAATTGTCTTTCTTTTTTTTAAACGTGAAAAAACTAATTTAATTTGTTTCAAAGCCGACCCGTTTTGATAGATCGAGTTAATCATTAATCAGAAATAAACGCTCCATCGCATAATGACCTCAACAATTTCCAATGTCTCGATGTTTAGCCGCGCAAACGGATATTTTGCATTGTTAATGCCGCGCGCCGTGCCGCCGTGCCGCGAGGTCGCGCGTCACCGCGGCATAATGCGCGCCCGACGTTATTCTTCGCATAAATTCAATTGTACAGCCGCCTAGCCGTTTCAAATGATTTCATGTAAAATATTTCAAGCTCAAAGGTCAAAAGACAAAGGGTTCCGTCGTTATTGTAAATTTGTATGATATTGTGTTAAAATTGCTGAATAGAAACGAATTCAATCACATCTGGATTTCTCAGAGAATTCCCCTGATTTGTTGTTTGACAAATTAACGAGAAAGTAATGATTTATTAAAGGAAAATGGTTGTTTGCTCAATGGGAAAGTATTTCAGGCATCAGGAGAAGACCGGTCAAATTATTTTTCATTCTTCGTATTGTCCAATCTGTGAATTTATTGAGGGACGATGAAGCGTAGCGTTGATACTAAATCATAGCATTTTTCCCTACATATAAGAACATCAAAATAATTCGTATCGTACTTAAATCTTCTTAGGAACATAATGTATTAAATTTAATACACCTTAATTGTATTATAACCAAGCAGACAGGAAACCAAAATACTCCATAAGGGTTAATACCAATCTAGACAGCTTCAATTACAGGTGCACTCCCAAAGAGGTTTATTAATTCGTTCAGTGGTTAAAGTAGTGTGATCATGATTCCCGGCGGACGAAACCTCTAGAAAATTCCTTTGTGCCTTTGAGATCCGGCCAAGACGACTCGTTAGAGTAATCTCGAGGATTCCTTTTAAACCCACCACTTATGAGTACAAATTTATACTTTATTTTCTTATGTTAAAGTTTAAATTCGGTTGTAGTTTTTCCTCTAAAATGTTCAAGCCCTAGTGTTTCAATTAGAGTAGTTAAATTATTTTTACATTGAGTTCGCTTTAATTCGGATTGAGTTATGTTTCATGTTTAGATTAAATTTGTGAGAGATCTTGTTTTAGTAAATGTCTGGGAGAAATTGAGCGGTAAAATTGTGTTTTCTGTTCGTTGAAATAGTTTTGTTATAAGTTTAAAATTATAATGCGTAGAAAATTTAAGTTATTCAATTTGAAAAATTGAAGACATTTCATTCGACAAATTGTAAGCAAAAATTAATAGGTTATTATGTCTACAGAAGACGTTCGGTTTTACCTATTCCAAGAAATACAAAGCCTTTTAATGTTATTAAGGCTCGATTGCATTGAATTTGTAACGACTATTAACCATAGAAATCAAGGTAAATTGTTAATGTTAATATGAGTTGCAATACACTACAAGTGCGGTTACATTGAGTTTCTCTAAGTTAAATTCTGAGTGTCAACGTATAATCATGCAAAATTACAAACGTCAGTATAACATGTACATTACAACGTACAAGTACTACCATCCTAATTTAGTTAAGGAACATTTCGTACAAGATAAATAATATCATCAAACGTCGCTTGTTTATATTTTATTTTATACGTTTGTGTCAAAGGGTCCTTGCCTTACAGCGGTATAATTCGGCTCGCTTACGTTTTAAACTGGGTCGGATGATATCTCTGTACCATCTTACTTATTTACCACCCACCAAGCGAATCTGAACTTTATTGTCATATACACATAACACAAAAAAACTGCATGAATAAATTTGTATATGCTTTAACAGACAAATTCGTATTTCAAATGCCGTACACACAAATTTCATCTCTATTGTGTCTACATAAGGTTTAAATCCTCTTGGCAGTTATATTATAGGCCGTAGTACAGACTTGCGAAGGTGTAGGAGTATGTCATCGGAGTATCGTGTATTCGTGTATTCGTGTACAAACATACAAAACAAGCGGTACAATGAGCCGCACTCACTTTGACGGGCTATCTAATAGACGGTGTGTTGAGCCCTTATGTCGCTGAAAGGGGACGTTTGCTGACGTCATTGTTAAATGGAGATATTTTTTCCTGGGATTCGAGGTGAGCTGCTCAAGAGATGTGCAAATATGTGAAGAGATAGATAGACGCGCCGATGTTGTAGTTCAATGGTTAAGGTGGTTTTGTCAAGACTGCTTTGCGAAGGATGTCGTATGGGAACGATTGTTCCAAAAAAAATATGATAAATTGTTTTTAATACGGAACAAATAATCTCGTTCAGCTATACTTCAGTTCGTAATATTAATCACATCATTTTTATTCCAAAATCACATACGTTTGAAAAGGGATTCGTGCTGCAGAGCTTTATTAATAGTTTTTAAAGTTGACTCAAGAATTCTAGTATATATTTTCTCAAAAATCAAATCAGCAGAACGGGAATCGAACCTTATCACCAATTGTGACTTAATAGGCAATCAAGTCTTTGCTTAAAATGCTAAGATAACGAAAGATAACTAGTCAGAAACAGAATTTAACTTAAATCGTAGCTAACATTCAAATTCGTTTCGTATCGAATTATACAGCCATTACCTCGCGTTTGTTTAAGCTTACGAGTTAGTTCAAATAAACTATTACATACTGTACGAGTAAGCTGTTTGTTTTACCACTAATTGCTTGTTTAGTTTCTACAATTAGATCCTGCTGAAATACAACAGTGGAATAGAATTTCAGGGCTATATTTAGAAAAAACTATTTTGAGTCTACAGTAAAAATTATATCTTTTGAAGTAAAATCTGTGGCACAGTGGTTATATGGTAGTCACTACCCTGCAAGCAATGCGCGTAAGGTCTAGGTTTGATTGATACACGCAAATTGCTAAAAATACCAAAAAGGGACGCAAAACACGAATAGTATAAAAAAAATGTGGAACATATACCTACCTTATAATTTTTTTATGGGAATCAATCCCATGACCTACGTACTAATGTCCACCTTAACAACTACACCACAAATCTTAGCCAGATTTCTCCACATTTCTTGTAAAAAGAGCACATATTTTCATTAACTTACTCCATATCATTCTCATCTAATATCAGAATAACAAGCTAGAGGCGTGTTTGTTAGACAAACGGCTTGTTCGTGCGCACACAGATTATAGCCGACAATAGCCGAGAATGGCCGATGTTGGTCGACTATAGCCGACGTTGGCCGGCTATAGCCGACGTCGGTCTCGTACAGCGGGGTACAGTCGCCACATTATATTGGCACGCCTTATAAATTCAATGGGCTTAGGCCTTTGGCCAGATTGGATTTCTCAGATGAATAGCTCAATACGGTGTTTGCTGTAGGGCTGACACACATGTGGTACTTGGAAATTAGTGTCTAGAAGCCAAATTAGATTGGAGTAATGCTGTGATATTATTTGATTCGGTTTATAGCACCTTAGACTTGCAAAAAAAGGTATCGGGTATCTTTTATTAAGTATATTATAAGATGTAATGAAATATATAAATACAGTCGAATTGAGAACATCCTCCCTTTTTCGGAAATCGGTTAAAAATAACTTAACATACTCATATAGGAAGAAGGCGCGATTTATGTATGTAAATGGACAAATATAATATTATAAGCAACTAAAACACAACGATAAAAAATATTTCTAATTTTTCAGTTAACTAGTAAAGATATCATTAACTTTTTGCGATCAGGTAGGTCATAAATAAAACAGAGTTGTTTAATACATTTAAGATTTTAGAACACTTTATAAGAAATATCCTTCGACATCCTTAGTTGAAATGATGTTGGTACATGTACCGTACATATTAGTAGTGTGGTACTACAAGTTGTACTAATTGTTCTCACTGAGGCTTTTCACTTCATTAGTAACACAATTACACGCTGTAGATAGCCTTTCTCTCGTTAATAATTTATTTGGAGTAAGACGATCATTGTTATTAACTATTATTTTATACAGTTTCGACTAAGAAGGAGCGCATAGTAGAGGAAACTCACTTATATTCTTAACATATTTATTGGGGACCTCATTTATAAGTATATAAAAACGGGGACAATAATAAATAATACCAGCGCGGAAACCATTATTTGTACAAAAAGTGTAAAAATTTAACTAAAATATTATTACAAAAAAATGTATAAAAACTATTACAAAACAAAACAAAAGTTGTATCCACATCCCATCATTTGTGTCCAAAATACAGAAGTTATTAAAAGCTTTGAAATGTCTTCAAAATTTAGATTTTCGTAGCACCTTGTACAAATAAGCGACGAAATAATCAAACATCCGTGCAACAGCCACAATTATTCTCAAAGCAACTCTTGATCGAGCTAGTGTTAGAATATTAGCAAAGCTTTGATCAACTCCATCTACCTTTGATCAATCGTTTGACTGATCAACTGAGTATCAAGCGTGAGACAATTATTGAGATCATTTGAAAATTGAAAGTGATTTGAAAATTGTTTCAGCTCAATGAATTGAATAACAATTATTGTTTTTGAGAAATGGTTAAACAATATCAAAGAGCGTTAGAAATATTTGTGCAGTCATAAGTTTTGTTTTAATATTGATTGGCAATTAACAATCATTTATCAGGTACGAGAACCTTAAAGTAGAAATAATCATGATTTTGGTAAACATGAATATGAATTGCCCATCCACATTTTAGTAATAATGGGAAAAAAAAGAAATTCTATGTTTGAAGTCTTTCATTTGCTGCTGTAAAAAACGTTTCGTTTTACTTACCAGAATTCGATTATTAATTAGTTTCAGCAAATAAATTGCGCTTTCAAAGCCAAATTTTATTTTATTTTCAAATAAACGACACTAATACGAATCCTGCAATAAATAAATAAATGAATGCAGATCGAAATAAAACTTAATAAAGCGTTCCCTACAAATGTTTATTTACAAAGTCAAAAACTGGATTTATGTTTGTACGTATCGGATGATCGCTCTCAATATTTTATTTTCTCTGACAGAGATGAAAATTAAATCTTTGATGGGACGCTCTGTTTTCATTTTGGCTGACATGTTTGAAATTATGTGAAATGATTAAGGAACATCCGTGTTTATGTCAACATTTGTTTTGATAAAGATTATGCTTCAAAACATTTCAAATAAAAAGAAAACTAATTGGCTAGGTCTTTCTTGTACAAGATCTGCACCTAGGAGCATAAACATGGCGTTTAGATCAAAACAAATATATCTATACTAATTACGGCTTACAGTCAACAGCGAGGCGAATAGATAGATAGATTTTATGCTTGCCGGAGTATAATTAAAATAAACTGAATATTTGTAACGTGGAACATGACACTTTTTGCTTTATAATTTAGAATGAAACTTTGATAGTGTGTGCAGTGTATTCAGATGCTATTTTCGAGTTGGACAAAGTTTGATAGCGTTTTACAGCTACAAGGTTCATGAAAGTAGTACGATGTATTTAGAATTTAACCCCTCAAACATAAAATTTGAAAAACTAACTTCTTTCAATTATATACTCTCTATAGGCTATTCAACTCCTATTTGATGAAACTAACAATGTAAATGGCGGAAAGCGAGTGTATTTCATACAGTTCAGCTTACACTTGGCCTAAGTTATAAATACAAATATTTATAAGGCTTTTCTTATTCGTTCTTCAGGGCGAGAGATGCCCATAGCCAGTTGCGCTCACCGGTCGGTAAACGATCTGTGGGTTAAGCAACCCTTGGCGCGGTCATTCCGTAGATGGGTGACCGCATAGTGGTATTTGAGCTAAGGGCACGTAAAAAGTCGGTCCCGGCTGTTGTCAACTTGACGAGAGATGTGTTTTAAGTTTGACTATCACAGCTTGTGTTAATATTTATTATTAAAAATATGAAAAATAATAAATGACAATGCAAGTTATTCATAAAGTGGGAACTTTATCAATCCTACAGTTAATTGTCTGTGAGTCCCTCTTCCCTCATTCTTACCTCTTTTACTTGTATTTACACAACATTGCACAACTTGGGGGAAATATTTTCTTAAGATAACATTGCTTTAATATAGATTGTAATCTAAGAATTTACGTTTTAAATATCTCAACACTTTTTTTTTAGAAATAAGTAATTAAAATAATTGTAAGAAATGCAAGAGAGGCTATATTTTTAGCTTGCAATTTTTTTTTCTCATCCTGTTATATAATAGTAAAAAAGTAACCTTGCTTGCTAAGGCTTCTCGTCTGAACCACTAAAATTGTATTAAAGAAAGTGTAATACGAGTACATCTATTATTTACTGCTAAATATGGAATTTATATGACTTTTAAACATATCTACGTAATTTCTTCTCAAAACGGAACCTTTTGAGTTAATCTTTAATATTGCCACTACTGCTAATATTGCTACTTTATATAAGTTAATTGGACGTTGCTAAGCTCAAACAAAACACGGAAGTAAATTCAGATTGTTTGTTCAGAGTCCAGACAAAGATACCGTTCCTAAAAATAAAACACTAGTCTAGAAATTAGGGAGCCAAATGAGAGCAGCGTTTCGTAGATTGGTCAAACCACACGGCAGCTATTTTCTAACGAGTACCTATATAGAGATTCTTTTTCAGTTTATTTTGTATTGTACAGTTTTTGAGTTTGATTTGTATTGTGTATCATTGCCATGGGTTATACAGGGTTACTGGTTTTATTGGCCTGAATCCTTCAGGTGCTTAAAGTTTACATAATTCCTGACTTATTTCAGGGATAATCTCTTGCCAAAACGTAACCGTTTTCATGCTTAGACTGAAAACAGAAAGTCATACAATGATGTCTTATTCCGTAACAATATTTGAGTTTCGACGTGAATAACTACAAGATTATGAAATGATTCATAAGGAAAAATAGCAGCAAACAGGTAGCTAATTTCTTTTAAAAGTCACTTTCTACGAGTCAATATTGTATAATAGTTTATTATATGGTATTTAAGTGTTAATATTTTATCTAGCAAAATAACAACTAATATAGCAATACCTAGGTATATAGTGAGCCAGCTAATGTAAACACCTTTTGGCATGGTAAGCTGCACTAACTCCCGCTTGAACGATGAACGCGATAAACCTATCAGGTAGTGAAGTAAGGACGCGATACATGAATTATATTCACTATTGAAACATTGTAATACTGACTACAATAGTTTATAAAAGTATTTGCTACCGTGAAATTAAAGAGTTGTTCTTTTCTTAGAGTAAATGAATGAAGTAGTATTGTATGAGATTAATTGGGTTTACAACACTGCATTGGGTAAAGCATTAAACCACTTAAGTTAGAAAAACAAGGAAGTTTTATAAAATCCTCATTAGTAACTTTACTTTGAACACAAAATATATTTGTTTGTATGGATGTGAATGAGCCAAGTGAAGTTTGTTAGCATCGTGCCAAGTGGTGTTCTGTGGTCTCTGCCTACCCCTATGAGGAAAGAGGCGTGTTATTATGTATGTAAAGTTTCACATTTCGTGCTTGTACATACTAATAGTTAGTTACATGGTGCAATCAGGAAAAGTCCAATGACTAGAACACATTTATTACTGCCCTAGTGCAATAGGTGTAAGCTACACCAGACAGCCACAATTTCCCGCAAATAGGAACACAGCCTAATCGGCTACATGGGCGATGTTGGCACCGCCGCCTAATCTCTGTACATGGTACAGTCGCGTATCGATTATCTCATCTGAAGCTCAGTGTTATTCTCATAACGGTACACATTCCTCTTGTCTCCTTGCCAACACCCATTACCAGCTAACGATATGAGGCTGACGCTCGTTTGTCAACGCTTTTGTTACAGACTGTACCACAAACGTGACGAATACAAAATGAACCTTATTACGATAACATAAGGTAGCGGATGTGTGTTGTAAATGAAATTCGAGTCAGTGTAAAAATTGTACGCGTGAATTTTGGATTGCATGTTTGATGTTGTCTCGTTTTCGTGCGTTTTGTGGAATTAATAATGATGTGACGAATTACTTTTTAGTTAGTTATTTCTTGAGTTGGTTTATTTACGACTGCAACGACAAAATATATACATATATCTTGGTAGTGAAAAACGTATCTTGAAAGATAAATAAAACTATGACCTATTACGTCAACGGATAAAAAAAGCAATTTATTCCCATTATATTATTAAAACAAGCTCTTAGTATTTAAGAAACACTTGATCACTAGTTTTTGCTGTAGGTACAATACAATTTACTATGTAGAGCCTCTTTTGGCATGGTTGCTAGGCAAGGGTTCGAAAGAATTATATTTATTACTTGTGTTTTATTTTGTCTACGCAATATTGAAATCGGAAAGTGTAACCGTAAAGATAAGCTGATACGTTATCGTAAGGGTTGCAGGTAGGGGTCCCGGCGGACCCTTTGTGTGAACTCTTTTAGCGGGGCCAATCAGACCCCTTGTTCGGGTCCCGAATACCCCCGAGACCCGAGAGCAGTGCCTTGACCAACTGTGAAGAGAGTGTGATTGTTATGCGTTACAAGTTCAGGGAAAGAGAACGTAAATTATTATTGCTATTGTGTTTGGCTTTTTTTTCGTTGCGTGATTTAAATGTCAAATAAAATGTTTGAGAGAAATACAAGAATTTTTTTAGGTAAATTTATACTAACGTCTTTTTAAGAGATTTAAATTCGATTGTATGAAATTAACTAAAATCCATGTCATATCCCTGAAAAGTGTACCTTTTCATAGCCTTTTGACATGTCTAAAATAGAACCAAACTTCAATAATGTCATAACGATTATAGATTCTCTCTCAAAAAAACAATATATAAAGAAATAAATTAAAATATTAAGAAACAGATTTACTTGTAACCTAACATCTTCTACAAATGATACCACAAGACTGACACAACTACCTCTATAGACTTTCACAGTATATCTTGTTCGTACTTATCTTCCCTACAATCTTATAAAAAGGCAAGGCTTAGCGCGACGTCTAAAGTTCCCGTGACGTCACTGGACAAGCTTTGAGCTGATTTATAAGTGATGATAACGATGGGATAGTTTGAAGGACTTACTTGTAGTTGAAAATGTTAGTATAGCTTTTTTTATGCAGGCCAATAAGAGTAATAAAATGATGTCTCTGAAAACAAATTCTGTAGGTAATATTGTTTGTGTTTATCATCATTTAAAAATTAACTTTTTTCGCAAATACGAATGAATGTAATAATATCTAACAAATACAAGAGTTTGAAGTGTATCTCAAGTTCCGTCATTACGAGGATAGCATATACAGTTTCGAGTTCTAATATTTTCTAAAAGGTTAAATATAAGTCATGCCATTTAAAATGTTTAAGCTAAACTCTATCTCGTCACAAGTCAAAACATGCACCGAGACTTCCGAAACCTTAGGTACTATTACATTCGACTGAACAGAGAGTAACATTGTTACTATCAAAAGTATCTAATTTCAAAGAAAAATACTCAGAATAGAGTTATCCAGCCAATCTTTCACAGCTATCGGAAATATATCATTTGTTTCCTTTGAGCACTTTATTTTTAACGGAGTGTGACTTTTTGCAAGTCATCGAGCCACAATTGATGACCGTCGTGAGTCATTTGTCAAAGACAAGCTTCCACTAGCCGCTGAAGCCGGTGAAGCCAGTATAGTCAGTGAAGCCATTATAGACAGTATAGCCAGTGTGGCCAGTGTGGCCAGTGTGGCCAGTGTGGCTTGTTGGAAGCTCGAGGTAATTCTTTATAAGGATTCGTTGAAAGATTTACTGCTATTCTGGCGATATTCCAAGTTAACATCATAATAAATATATTTCTGATGTTTTTGTCCACGTTGAAAGATTTATTAAGAGAAAAAGTTTTCATTGTACATTTATCTATAGTTTAAGGAGTTTTAGTTAAGGGTCAGATAACTCTGTAAGAGCAGTTTTTCATATTCTGCAATACACATTGACATAATCTTGAGTTAGTAAACAAATAGGAACGAATGAAATAAGAAATAGAAATACGATTCAATAAATCTTTTAATTTGAAGTGCCAAAAAGCAGTAGCTTAAGTGTGCCTACTCCACAGGCAACGACTACAACTACATAAATACACAGACACACAGACACACAGCATCCGTTCAAGACGAGATCCAAGCCAATATCATCCTCTAAATCACCTTAAGACTTAGTACGTTAAGCCTCCCACCCCCCGCCGTTATTTACGATGGGTACACTAATGGATAAAATGTTTAATTGGCGAATTTTTGCTTGAGTTCATGGAATTGAATGGAAGGTGATTGGAGTAAGTGGACTATGATAAGATGTTTGTATTAATTTTGTATGATAAATATTTTTTAGTTTATATCTACCTGCTAGGAACCGTAGGTGTTCAAAGTTTTATCCCCCGTTTAAGCCTGTTTTTGTAAGCGTTCTTCAATTTCAAATTTCTCCATGTTTGACCCAGGGTTTCTAATTATTTCCTGAGTCATTTTTGTCGAATCGGTTCAGTATAACTAACAGTTATATTATTGGTAAGTATAGATAAAATAGGATTTAAAATAAAAATATTAGGAAGAGAATAAAAAAAAAGCATTTCATTACCACTCGTTTGTATGTATTTAGAAAATTGCTGCCATATAAAATTTAATCAAAACCAATTTAGCAGTTTGGTCTTACACAGACAATTTACAGGTAACCCTCGAGTAAATGAAACAAGGTGTACAATTTCGTATATTTTTAGCGAGAGCTGACACAGAGTTAATTTTTGTACCTACTACTAAGACTTTGATGAAAAAAAAAACAAGTATAGTCATGAGCACAAATATGTAAAGACTGTCACATTTTGAAACAGACTCTAACATTCTTACTTACAATATTTTGGGTATTGTAAACTGGCCGAATCGTCAGGAAATAGAATAGTTATCTTCACAAATTTACAACATGTTTTAATTGTAATTGAAATATTTATAAAGGTTATAAGAATAAAAGTCTGAAGTTGACTGTTTGAACATGTTTTTGCTTGTAACTGTAAAAGCGATGAAGCCTGATTTGTTCCAACCACGGGTCATTGACCTGAGTGACAGGTGGCGTCCCCTACCGCCGGTCCACGGTACTAGGTGATAAATTCGCTACATATGTTTCAAACGACATTACTCGTGACTCCATCGAGGTGTTTTATGGAAGCTCCTTCACGGTTTCCGAGTCGACGGTAATTGATGTAATGTCGAAAAATCTTGGTTACTATTCGTGATCCAGGATTACTGTTTTTGTTTTTATTTGTATCACATTAAATTTTGTTGTAATGCAAACAGACAAATTGCCTCTCTTTACTGTTGAATAGATATTAGATTTAAATATTTTTAACATAATATTTGAACTCGTGGCTTAGTTTACAACTGCCGCACGGATCGATCTCTGAGGTTAAGCTACGCTTGCCGAGGTTGTTCCGTGGATGGGTGACCATCTTATACATATCGATTTCCTCCGTGTTTCGGAAGGCACGTTAAATTGTGGGTCCCGGCTGTCATTTTCGAAGATCTTTGACAGTCGTTAACAGTAGTCAGAAGCTTGAAAGTCTGACAACCAGTCCTAAGTCTAAGTAACTGGGTTCCACAACCCAGTTACTTAGACTTAGGACTGGTTGTCACCTGCCGACTGCACCTGCCGACCGACTGCCTATCTGACCTCCACAGGTCAGATAGGCAGTCGCTCCATGTAAAACACTGGTATCCAGCTGCATCCGGTGAGACTGGAAGCCGACTCCAACATAGTTTGGAACAAAGGCTAAGCGAATATATATAATATTAGGCTCATTATTTTTTATGTTTTTATTTCTTGCTAGTTTATGCCCGGATTTGCCCGGTTTTTAGCGTGAGATAACACCCGGCAAATGCATCTTATCCTCGAGCTACTTTTCGTAGGAATGACGTTATTCTCACAAAAAATACAACATCAGATTGCAGCTATACAAACTACAGACGAAAACACAAGACAACATTATTAGATAGAAAAGTTAGTGTTGTCTGGTTGACCCGTTATTTATATGTTAGCATTTCATAGAAATAAACTTTATCCCTTTATAATAAGCTACAAAGTTTGTTAAGAAAATAGTCTTCTTAAAAACTACACTGTCTTCGTGCAATATCACAATGAAAATAATTAAGTAATTTAATTGCTTCCTTGATATTATAACCTAGTTGTACAAAGTTGAGATGCGATGCGCTCATAGTGAGAATGTTTGAGCGTGTAATATGTTGTGAAAAGCCAAAGTTTGTTATTAAAGGCTGCGAGAGGCAATGCCGCGGCACTCGGATTACTTGCACTATGAAGTTGAGGTATTAAAAGATGAGTGGGAGTATATGTATGTATGTAGTAGGTAGTAATATTATCTCTGATTTATTAGTAATTTTTAAACTAATTTTGAGTGATTTTGTCTCTTATTACGTCAGTGGTAAAAACAAAATTATAAATGCTGGAGGCATTGCCATAAGGGTCTTCCTTCGTCCGATAATACGTAAAATTATGTACTTTTAGTTAGGAACTATGTTATTTACTTTAAGTATAAGCATACAAAAATAAATACAAATCAAAAGCCTTAAAATGAGCTTTCTCTCTACCTTTTTTTTTAACAAGTTGGAGAATTGTTTGGTTTTTTGATATTCTATTATACAATTTTTTATTACAAAGAAACCGACCGATTTTAATAGTCATTAACTAAAATAATAAGAACGCTGACAGAAACGCTTCAAATCTTATTCACTCAACACGCTGTACATTGTATGTGTAATATGGTAGTGGTAATATGTTGGTATACAATAATTACAAGTAAGTAATAGTGGTGATATCATAACATGTAGAACTTGCGGCGTGCTGCAATCCATGCGAGCCTCATCATAACTTTGTACTACATACATTGATGTACAGCTCACTAGAAGTGACTCTAGTAGTCAAACGCGCTTCTATTTCCGTAGGTTCGACTTTTTTTGGGTGTCTTTCTATGGTTAGTAGTTAGTTGAGTGGTACAAATTCGCTATCTGTACCACTCAAAGGTTTGACAAGTTCTTCTATTTGAATGTTATTAAAGTCTCTGGAATGCAGTTTAAAGTGCTACATTTTTAAGCAAGTTTGGAGTTTTGTATGACTGAAGACCTCCTCTCATAAGATAGTAATAGGGAGTAGTCTAGTATAAGTATACAAGTATTTATTAAAATTTTAGTGCCCACCAAAGTAGTACAAAGTAATCAGAACGTACGAAACGTAGTCGAAAGTAGGAAATAATAAAATTTGCTCGATTCAAGAATGTGGAGGACATTTTTGTTTGCGTTTTCACAATCACAGACGATTTATAGAGGTAATCAGATAAAACGAAATTCACAATGGCTTGTATCGAAGTTCGTAAATTATCAGCTTTTCCATTTATACAATAAAACAGTTGAAAGCTCAACGCAATTAATTTAAAGTACAATTCAGAATTTCAATGCCTCACTGCTGAAAGAATTCAACCGGATAAATAGCTATTTGGGATAATAAAGAACCTCCACAACCCAGTTACCTGGGTTACAACACGATATTCCTCGGTAAGACTGGTTGTCAGACTTTCAAGCTTCAGACTAGCGGTAACGACTGTCAAAGTTATTCGAAAATTACAGCCGGGACACACAATTTAACGTGCCTTCCGTAAGACGGAGGAACTTCATATGTTTAATATGGTCACCCATCCATAGAACAACGTCGGCAGGCGTAATTAACCCCAGAGATTGATTCGTGGACCTGTAGTTACTTAACCACGAGGTCACTAGCTACGGTGGGCTACATTTAATTCTATTGGATAGAAAACATTCTTAAAAATATAAGATGTAATAATATCTGTCTTAAATGTTATTTTTTTATGAAGTGTTCTCATTCCCATTCCTTGTTTCAGTGGGAAACAAAACTGATGCCAAAACACGTTATGATGTTCATTCCGCAGATTTTAATGTGTTATGTAGTTTATGGGTGTAGTGTGGTGGCGGGGTTAAGCTCTGGATGTAATGCCAAGTCTCAGACTAACGCATACATACGCATTATACACTAGAACAGATTTTCTTTTTGCTCGTGATACTAAGTGATTATGGCTTAGTTTTGTTTCTTATTGAAGGTTTTTAAATGATAACATAATACCTACATGATATCACGCCTGTTATACTGAAGATGTAGGTACAGTTACATGAAATACATCGGTGTTTCGCCGTTCACCGGCAAGTCTATTGCCATATTCTAAATCTAAATGATTTATCATACAAGAAATCTCAAAATGTCTACATTTCATTCAGTTTTTTTCTCAAAGAATTCTAAATGCACCAAGGACTGATTACTTATAATCTATAGATACGATTTTAACATATTTAGAGCCGTCTACACACAGAAAACAAGCACTCTAGCAACAACAAAAAACTTGGCTTACTGTCGGCTTAAACCACTTCAGAAACCAAAAAAAGAACAAACTACATTGAGATCTGTAGTTATTTATTCTGTGGCCGCACTCATAAGTTGTAGCGAGTTGTCGTTGGCAAACGTACAAGCGGGGTCGGGTGCAGCGGTAATGTTTAAAAGAAAGCCATAACAGTTTGGCTGGCGCTGGGGCGTGTCGCGCGCTTTATGGCCCGACCCTGCCAACACACGTGATTGTTTTTAATGGCCACGCACTTGTTTCGGCTTTAAGATTTAAAAGGATCTTCTGTAGTGCTTTAGCTTTCTGGATTAATGTGTCTGGGTCATTATTTACTTGGTAAATGTTACTTACATGATATGTCTATTCATAATGGTCCAATTGGGATGTTCTGGTTGCACTTTCATGATCCGATTGCACTCATATTCCGTCTTATTATTCCTTTACGGACAGTTTGAGAGTTGACAACCGGATGCGTTATTTCATTATGGTCATACGTTCTAAAATGGTTGTTAATTACTCGCCTAATGCTCTAGTTTTCCAACCTTAATATAAATGAAATAACCTGAAATAATGAATACTTAAATAATTTAATCTAGTAGTCACTTCTAGTAAGGCTATATGTCCGTAGTAATCTGGTGGTAGGCGATGTGAGCGTCTCCACAAACACTTGTACTGCGCTTCTAATAACAGCGCCTCAGCCGCCTCAGCCGCCCACACTCCGCCTCGGAGCCTCACTGCCTCAGAGCCGGGGCGCTGGACCACATTCATGATTATAACTTATTGCTACATAATATCTATGGTATTATGTGCTAACGTTACATACTTTACTGTGTATACTAGTGATGAAATAAAAGGTTTTAGAATGAGGTGTTTCTAATTGTAATATTGAGAGTCTTGGTTGTATGTGGCTGCCTATGTAATTTCGGCGGTAACGTATATGACTGGTTGTGGTATGTGTGTATTAATAGTTAGCCCAATAAATACTCATTTGTGGTCATTTCTTGGTCACAGAAGGTAGACACATAAACTAAAGAACAGCTGCTGCTTAGGTCATTAACGAAAATTATGATGTTATACCGTATTATTGTTAATTAGTCTGGTCAGATTAAGTTAGACATTGACGGGGACCTGGAATATTTAGGTTTTATCTCAAGGTCTTATCCTCAATTACCTAATCTATTATTTAAAAAAGTCCTCCGGAAACTGATTGGCAGTGATTTGAGGAGTTGTAAGTAAAAGAGTACGTGAGTAAAGAGATGTAAAATTTTCTAACAAATAATAGGCAAGGTTTTAATGAATTCTTTTTGCATAAAAATAAGTTGCTAACCTTAAGTGTGCTCGTGAAAATCGATCGACATCGTAAAAACACTGTATTAATAATAATCAAACTTTCCGCCGTGTTTATAAGTAAGACAGATAAAATCCGCATTACTGTTCAGGAAATGCCAACCATTCACTTAAAGTAATAAATATTCTGTATTAATACTAAAGCAATGACAACGTCGAGGGGATCGAATACAATTGATTCCATGTTCCTTTGTCACCAGCTCGTGTTTGCGACCTCATTGACTATATCGTCTTTACATGCTCTCGATCTTCAAACAGCCTGTAAGCAAACACACCTGGCTTTGTTTACCGATACATACACGCCCATACACTTCCATACACTCTATACAGACATCATACAATCTGATCCACTGTCTACAATAATTTGTCTAAAACGATACATTAAACATACACTGAAAAATAAACCTTATTGCAGTGTGCTAAAGTTGAAATTACTTCGTAATAAATTTGGTGAGAGGTTGTTAGGCTAGTTGCACACAGCCGATCAAATAGTTTGTCGTCCAATTACGGGGAATCGCGCGTAGTGTCGGTTTAATAGCGTCGACTCAAAGGCACAATGAAACTTGACTGGCTCGTGCGCGACCCGCCTAATAGGGGCCGACACTTTGCTACCAACTTTACAGACATGCTTACTTAAGCCTTCGCGTAATCATTACACGTCACTTTAGCAAGAAGTGAATTTTGTATGAAATTTTGGTGAAGGAAAGATGTATGTATGTAGGTAGCTGGTATGTTTTGTTAAAATCGATACCGTATGTAGTAAGAGCTCTATGTTTAAAACGTGGTTGATTAATAATTCGTAGCAGTTAGTCGTAGAATAAAGATGGTTTTGAGTTTAAGATTCAAATTACAGATTTTATGTCAAGTAACTATCTACAATATGTAAAGTGTAAAAATCTCTTAATGGCAAAACCGTCTTTGTTATACAAACACAACACTTTTTTGATGCTTTTTTTTCGGGCTCTTGTGTGAATTCTTTAAATTACTTACATACATCGCTGATTGTTCTCCTCGCATGATCAATTATTATATTAATCACATTGCAAATCATTATTTTGGCGATTGAAAAGAGTAGCAGTGAGTTTCTTGTTAGCTCTCATAAGGCACTACCTCCTGTACGAGCTAGTGGTAGATTCAGTAATTGTAAAGACTATCATAAGTGAAAACATTTGTCATTAATAATTTAATTTTGGTTTCGACTTAAAAATATCTTTTATAATTTAGATTTTATGAGTAAAAATGTAAATACGATAGTGACAAAAAAAGGCCAATAATTGTGAAAGTTTATTTTATCATCAGTCGTAGCATTTACAGTAAAGCCTTTTGATGAATAAATCTGTAACTGTAAAGTGAGAGTTTATGCATGTGAATGAAACCTTGTTTTAACTTGACTATTTACGGTCGGGAGGTTTACATGCAGATTTTAATTTGAGCGATTTTTTATTTACCGTTTGGTATGAGTCAATATTGATGCAGCATGATCGCTTCTTAAATATTTTATTTTACGCCTATTTATATTTAGTTTATGCCAATTGAAATAGTTTCCTAGCAATAGGAATTTCCTTTTCCTTGGATTTATCTTCAGGAATAAATGGCATTAAAATCATTTCGGATTTCTTTGAGTGTCAGTAGCATCTTTACGGTCAGAAAAACTATAATCGTACCAAGTTGAACCTATCCGCCGGTTAAGGAATTCTATGATAGCTTAAGATAATCCATCCGAAGATAATCTACTTCAAACATTTCAAGTTGAAGTATTTATGTTACATTATTATAAGAACAAGTTTATAGTCCATCTATCATTCTCCAATAGGTGTATTCACAAAAAAATACGCCTTCAAAGACCATTCCCTTTATTGAACATTACAAAAAGAGCCCATTCACAAAATAATCTCATAATAAAACAATACGCTCATATTTTACACATAAAATAAAGCGGCAAAATAAAATTTTAAACGCCCTGCATTCAATTATAACGGCCGTGTACACACCGACATATCTTTATTCCGCAAGCGTCCGAGCGCCGACGCACGGTTTATACTCGCAGTGACGGATGACCGGCCGCAGGTGTATACCTAGCCTTACAACACAAGCACAACTATGCAGATTTTATAAACCTTATTTCTTTAGTAATAAGGTTGCTTTTTGTTTGTGTGGTTGTGTTGTAATGTTTGCGTATCTCGTTACAGCTTGATATAGGGCGATTGACACAGGTATGCGGCAGGGATGAACGGCTGAATATATCTTTGGTCGAGATATTTTTATCTGCGTAAGGGGTTCCTGTATGTGAACTAGTTATATCTGTGTTACGGGTTTGTGCTGTGGGTGCAAATAAAATTGTAGTTTTATGGAAACTAACAATGTTGTACATTGAACCAAAATTCAATAAGTAAGTAAAGTAAAACCTATGACTTCTTTGTATTGAGTCAACATCACCTGAATTGATAAGCCAAATTATAACTTCTCAAATAACTAAATTTCATCTTTTTATGTAAGTGATTGAATTGTTTTGCCATCAAACATTGCATTATTGGGTCACTGTTTTTGCTTTTGCGTACTCCTACGTACAAATTTCTTATTTTTATATCTATTTATCCCTTTTCTTGTGCAATATTGGATTAGGCATTTGTCTGCCTCCTTACCTGATGATAAGTGAGGATGATTCTACAAGCCTATTTAAGATACCCATTTATTGTGTTGGTGATTTGCTAGCACTATAATACTCAAACTGAACTTAACCAATCATTCCAGTTTTATCTTCACTATATAACAAAGGCTTTTTCGTACAAGGAAACTCCCATAAAACCCTTAAAAAACTGTATAAAAGTACGTACATACGTATAGCTGTGCATTCTTCGATAACGACATTAACTCCGATGGGGGACTTCCTCATTTATCACGCACTCCCACTTCTTAGGGCCTCACTCAAAAAATACCACAAAAAATACTTAATGATACTCCTCGAGAATCAGTCCACCAGTGACTTTCGGTAAAATCTTGTTATTATTACAAGGATTTTTATAATATAACGTTAACATTTATATATTGTTATCGTTATTCATACAAAAAAATATTACCTTCAATTGATTTTGTTTCATTTATTTTTTGATATCTTTTTCTTTAGTGTACCGTATTATAATTTTTTTTAACTGTCTGCGAGTGAAAATCCAAAACACTGAGTACACTGGGTTCACACGACGCTTATTGGTAACACAGTAAATGTTTCAAGGATTCAACTGTTAAACTTTTCGGAAATAGCCATTGAGCTTACCAGCCTTCAAAAGTGTATTGCTGCTTAGTGGTTTTAAGTTGAAGGTTTTCACTGACAAAGTTCAGGAGCTAATAATATAAAACGAAATAAGACGAACAATATTTAGTAATCATGGATTGAGAGATTCGGTGCCAGTCTTACATTCAAAGACAGAGTTTGACTCTGACTGATTTTTGATTGGATCTCTTTCTCTCCTATGACTGTTTGACGGCATGAATTAACTCTAGAAGACAGCATTCAATTACAATTACCAGATAACATTCTCCCTCCAATCAAATTAACTCTCAATAACAAAGTATCATTCACAAAACCTCACAATGGCGGATGACTTTGAATAACGCCTCCCTCGGAGGAGGGGAGGGTGAGGGCGGGAGGGCCATCAAAAACACATGTCCTGTAACGCGGCGCCTATCGGCTTGGCGCGAATCTTTCAATCGTTATCTTTTATTCTCTGCCGAGCCCCTGCCGTGATAAGGGGTGGTGTAATAGATGAGAGAACGCGGCAAGGTTCAATGAGTTCATTGTTTTCGACTATCATAAGCATCAGTATTTGATCTTGAAATGATTGATCTCAGTTTTGTTTTATTTTCCAGCTGCTTTTGTGCCTGCCTCTCATCAAATCTGACATAGAAAATACTGTCAAAATCCTTTAGCAAACAAAATATTCACTATCAAATTTCTATACTTCTTGGTGAATAACACCTTTGCGTAAGAGGTCGAGCTATATATTATAACAGGACATTGGTCTGTCAATAGTTTGTTACAATAGCCATCAACGCACAGTCACTATTATACGCGTGAATCCGACCCCTGACTGTATTTTTACTCTTTGTTCCGTCGTATCAATGGAACTAGAAAAAGAGATTTCGTGATAAGACTCTCACCTTGACTCCCCGCCACGTTCTACAAATTGCGCCACTCGCGATCATCGTTCTAGTTGGCGTTTAGAGAATTTATAGCGGTTACCTACGGCATCTGCGGGAGATTTATGAAACGAGTGCTACTACGGGCACTCGAACGACTCGAGTTTTTGCCGCGACGTGCCACTGATGGAACGGACTTGTGACACTCGCACTATTGTCACACATAATATAGCTATTGTGTAACTTGCGGTTGAGACCGGTTGCTAGTTGCTTGCGATTGTGTTTTGATAGAACGCTATATGAAATTGTGATGTGTTATTTTGACTCCATTACTTATTACAATCTCTGTAGTATAAATGATATTTCCAATAATTATTTTACTTAATGAATATTATTTTTTGTTAGGGAAGTTTGCGAGGGTCGCATCAAGTGGTTCTTATATCATATCTTGTGTATGCCTACTTCTGTGGAAAAAATAAATGGAAATGAAAAGTCTATTTTCAGAAATAAGTCCTACGTATTCTAAAGGTCCCTGTTCTAAAAATAATGAACAAAGTTAATCTTTGTCAGGGGAATAACGCAAGCAAAATCCGCTAAGTAACATGTCATAACACGAAATATTAATAAAATGCATTGCAATAACAATAAGCCTCAATAACTAAAATAATCGTATAATCTCATTTACATATCTATCAACTATTTATCAAACACAATTAGCTTATAATAATAAACCGGATAATCTATACTTTAAATTATTTAAATATATTCAAATTTTTACACATTGATTGTTTGTACGTCCCTATCTATAAAACTGCTTGAACACTTTTTAATACTCACTAGCAAACAGTCCTATACCCATAAATAGTTTTTTTGTTTCTTTATTTAAGGGTATATGTCCATTTAAGGATACGAAACGTAGCAAGAACTGTTACAAAAATAATACAAAAATCCCGTTTAATCGATTACATTGCAATTGAAACGGCTATTAGTTTGCAGCTTAAGAATGTACTGTATGCGTGCAATGCCGCAGAAATGTGCTAGTATTTGTAAGATAAAAAGATAAGACATTGAAACATTTATCGCTGTAATAAAAGAAAAATATTTTTAAGTGTCATTGTAAATATTTTTATCTTATTAAATGCCTGTGTAATAAAATGTAAATGCAATATTTTTTTATTGCTCATTGGTATTTTTTATTGATTATTTATAACCCAAGGATGCATAGATAACCAGTAATTTTAATAACATGAAATTTTTTTTTGTTTATACATTACTAAAAAAATGTACTTAAAAAATCTAAAAATGTCTTAATTGGGAATCAGAACTTCATACCAAAATAATTGATTGATACCTGTGCAAAGTCATTTTAAATATCAACTAAACTTGAATCAGAAATCTATATTTTTTACTATACAGACATTTAACGCGAAATTCACCCAGTATCATTTCAGGGTTTGGCGCTAAATATACCTATTATTAATAAGCTTTGCTAGCGCATAAGCTAAGTTTTATTTTTTTATATTATTCTCTCTCTCTCTTCCATGCTATGAATACCATATGGTAGTGGGGTCAGCCTTCCTGGTATTTCTCCTCCACTTATTTTTTTATATTATTATTGAAGAAAAAATAAAACACTCCAGAGCAACTTTAACCTTATTCACCACTAGTTTATAAAGCAACTACAACCAGTTGTATGATAACGTCCCACGTGCAACTTATGATTCGCAAGATAAATATCATCCTGGCGGTGTCAGTTTTTGTGAATAAAGCGGCCGGGGATAAGCAACCACTTGCTTTTATAGCGACGTAAAAATATGATGGAGAGAAACTGCTATTTATATGTGTCAACCGTTTTGTGATGCCGGCGCTGGACTTGAGGAAATAGGGATTGCATTTCGTGGATTTTTTGCTGGTTTTTTCCTACGATATTGAAATTTATTTCCTGCTATCTTATGCAAACGACTCTACCTGTGAAGTGAAAAAACATTACTCCGTTCACATGGAATCTAGTTATCTTCCTTACGTTCTGTCACGGATAAATCCGCGTGCAAAAGCTAGTATTTTTATAGCCAGTGTGATATTCTGATGCATAATGTACAACACTGCGAAGTTTTATTAAAATCCGGTTAGTCGTTTCGAGTAACACAACGATCCACAAAATCAAACGATTGCATTTATAATATTTTTAAGTTTTGCCTAAGTCTTTGCAAATACTTTTTCTGCATCTGTAGCTTTAAAAAAAGAGAAAACTGTGGTATATTTTCCATAAAAATGTAACTAAAAATACTGGCATAGAATACTGTTGTCTTAAACATAATAATTATTTGAGCAAGTGCCAAGTGACGTCACAATCGCTCTACCTTACACAGAGTCTAGTAATAATCTCTACGTAGAGCGGCGTAGAGCGGAGAGCTCTCAAATATTAACCTGAAGCTGTAGATGAAATATTTATTATAGCGCTACCTTTGTACAGACACTCTTTGTGAAACAAACTGTAATCTTACGTGAATTGTCTCTTATTGTTCTGTCAAGTTATTGTCTTATTTATGTTATGACAAAGAACTGTAAATTAAATATTAATTTTGTGAGATAAGGCCACAATTTTAAACAAGATAATTTCTTTAAGTTTCATTTGAGAATACACCAATTTGTTTTTCTTTAGAAAATCCTTTCATTTATTTTCAATCAAAAAAGAAATATAATTTTGTTACAAATCTTCATCAACTGTATAACACTCGTTACATCAGATAACATCAACTAATCAGATTACAAACTGAACTAACAAATTTTACATTAAGGTCGGATCACACTCTCTGTGTCGTTGTCGATAGCACCGCGGCTCGTTACAGCGGCGCTGATACGAATTGATTTACAACTGATACCGAGATACTCCTACATCTTAAGGGATTTGTACATGGTCTTGGTGGAAACTGCATTACTTTGTTATAGAGAGACTTGTTTAAACTATTGTTATCGTTAGAAAATTTAGACAATTTCTTTATGTATTGGTATTTATTTCATATCACACAGACACCTAATGTACCTATTTATCTTATTTCGTGATTTTTACTTGAATCTTTTCCAAAATTCACTATTACTATCATCATTTTATTTTGGTTGCGATTTACTGACACATTGTGAAAACTACAGTTAAGAAAATTAAAAATGATACGTTACACAAGAGAAGAATAGTATCACGTTATCTTTTTTTTTGACTTCATTAAATGTCATTACTTTTCGGTACTTATTTAAAACAATTATTGAAATGACCTGTTTCCAAATCTGTAAATTGAACATGAATATACTTAAAATTCGTAGTTGCAATACAAAACTTTAATTCCACAGCATCTCGAATTCAAACTCGTACTCATACAAATTCAGTTAGAGACACCACATATTTTAAAACGAGCGAATAGTATTTCAGAAGCATGTTATATTAATATGTATGAGAGTTTAATGGAACGGTACATTTGTCGGAATAATAATGCTATCATGCAAATGTAACATTCACTCCGGAAATATCTGGTTTAGATTACACTTGCAATTTGTCATAGGAACATCGCGAGTGCATTTTTAACATGTATTTTATCATCGCGAACGTTTCAAGGAACATTAAATAATTTTCTCTTGGCATCTTTTCCAGTATTGCTGTACTTTTTAGTCTGGGTTTTGTATGATTCATGGTTAGATGATTGTATTTTGAATTACGTCAGTTAAATTTAAAGCCTTCTGGTTTAGTAATTCTGGAATGCGTCCAGGTCATCCAGCCTTTTACACATGGTTGCATGGGTTTTCGAAAACTCTTTTTTACATTCCGCTTCATTAAATGCAAGTCATGCTATAAAGTATGTATGTCAGTCCACAAATAATTAATTCATCAGCCGAGCGATGACTGAGTGTACCTTCCATTACTATATTGGTTAACTTTAACGTTAAGCTGAAGAATGAAGACACTTAAAGACTTAAGTAAAATCAGACTACTTACTACTAAATAGAACACAGATATTGCCAGCTATTTTTTTTTACAATAATCATTTATACGCGGGCAATGCTTAGCTAAGCATTTATAAATTAAGCAAAAGTACTAACACGACCCGTAATACACTTCTTACCCAACATAGGTATATATAAAAGTAGGTACTTCTGTCCTAACCAATCACTCAGAGCAAGTTTACGAGTATCGTAACGTTAGATGCATGTTGCATATTCAACGCGCGCGAGTGTGACTGTGCCCTAATATCCATTAGTGACGGCGCCTCTTAATTAATAACTGAGCATTAGATCATTTTGTTGGAGTTTGTTTGTGTATTAATTAATATTAAGTAAAATAATTTGATATGTAGTTTGATTTTGTGTCTATATTTAAGATACGATCATAGTGATGCCATGTACTACACAAGTTTGTAGTCTACAGATTTATTTGTAAGTTTCGACATTTGTTGTTTTCTACTTTTACATTGTTAAGGTTTTAAAAACCATCGGGATAAGGGTAAATTTGTCTGTCTTACTGAAGAACAAATAAGCTATAAGTCTGTATATTGATCATTCTAACATTAATAATATTGTTTAGTTAACTATTTTCACTCTTTTTTAAAATCTATTAGTCCCACTGGGCAAACGTCTTGTCCTGAATTCAGAAACGGATCAAGCCTTGATTCCAAATTTCCAAATATAATATTTAAAAAAATACTTGACATTACTGCATAGTCCAAATTTGTAAATATCAATTCAGTCAATGTCTTTACAACTGTACACAACAATGTCGTACCGTTAATGATTTATGTGTTAGATAGTGTGCTTGTTTCAGCTCCTAAGGGACTGTGAGGGTCAGTGACGTCATAGTTATGGAGTAGCCATCGCACAAATAGAATACCATAGGTTTGATATTAGGTCAGAAAGTTTATGATAAAATACAAACTATTTTTTCTCGTTAATTAATTAATTAACATTACGCTTGGTTTATTAGATCAGATATTTAATTAAATCTGCAAAGCACTGCTTTCTAGAAATCTGATCTGATAACGTTAGTTTTCCGGGAAAAATCGCTGGATTTTACTTTAGGTCCAATAAAGTACTCCAACGCATGATAATGTATGACTCCTGTAAATGAGATGCCATCAAAAACATTCTGTAAAAACCTCAAGTCTCGCCGTAAAAAGTTGTGAGATCTATATAATACCAAGTCGATTAATCTATTTAGTCTCTACTTAAAGGACCTTCTGTCTTAAGTTATTACGTATGTTATTATCATGCCAATTTTAAAAAATTACCTTTAAAACAAATAGACCGACCTGGCCATCGCATGATTTGATTATTAGTATGTATCACACTACACAGCACGACGAGAAGTTAATGCTCCTGAAATGTTAATGGCGAATTTGTGTTTTCTTGCGATGACCAAGTCGATCTATTTGTTTTAAAGGTAATTTTTTAAAATTGGCATGATAATAACATACGTAATAACTTAAAACAGAAGGTCCTTTAAGTAGAGACTAAATAGATTAATCGACTTGGTATTATATAGATCTCACAACTTTTTACGGCGAGACTTGAGGTTTTTACAGAATGTTTTTGATGGCATCTCACTTCTTTTTGTAGAGCGAATAGAGCAAACATAAGTCCAATTTGTATGGAAAGCCGTATTTTTTTCATAATTCAACATATTTTCCTATGGGAATGTTGTTCAGTTTCATGGGCTAAACACCCTTACCCACCCTATACCCCCTCCCGTTATGTCTCATATAGTAGATACATATTTACACCTATTTATTTTATTTTCTACAGAAATAATAATTTAATTCATTAACTGCAAATGTAACCTTGTAATTTTATACATTTATATGGGATTACAAAGTTATTGTTGCAGTTAGTGTATTTAGAAAACTTGACCGAAATTAGAAAATATTGAATTTTTCCCATGATTAAGACACTAAACCCTATTTGTATTCTAAATTTTAAGCTTCTAAGTCTGCTAGAAGTACCTTAGACTTTTGATGATCGGTGAGTCAGTGAGTCAGTGAATCAGTGAGTGACAAAATTCAAAATTTTAACAAGTTGTCATTCTTAAACTACTGGTTCAAATTGACTGAAATTTTAAATATACCGTGTTTATACAATGACTGATTAGTTGCTGAAAATCCAGGCTTCTTGTTTTATCCACTACGAAATTATAGGGGTGTCAAAAATAGCCCGAATTGCTTCGAGAAAAGGATGTTACGGCCGTGCCGCTTTTTTTTTGCTCGACTTGCGGGGGCACTTCCGTGCCCCCAGATAATTAATTTTTAATTACAAACATTGTTTTTTTATAGTGGTTATCAAACTTGTAACAATCTATAGCAGTTGATAGCAAACAGAGAGATCTACTTAAATAACATCATCAATAATACGTTTCTTACAAAATTGCTTAAGGAAAGCATATTTTCAAGTCATACTAATCTAAGGGAATTTCCGGTATATTTTCCCATAGAGAATCTGTCAAGATAATTCTGGCTCTAGCTTTGTCAATTCCAGAATTTTTTTTAGTGACTACTCCCGCAATAGGAATTGCTCTTGTGTTGCGGGGACTTTCACAAGCAACAGATACAAAGTACAACCAGACCCGAGGCGACTATTTGTTATTTCAGTATAAACACGTAAAAATATATAAATATCTTAAATTGTAAACATAAAGGCAAAGCCAGGGCCAAATACTCGTCTATAACATAGCAATATATTCGGTAGGTATATGAGAAGATGTTTGCATAAGATAGAGATAATTTATGTGATTAAGATGTATCTCGCTCGACTGCAATCTGATGTTTTGTGGCTAACGACGCGCCTCAGATCGCGGAGGTCATTACAGATTGAAACTAAACTTACTGTGATTTGTGATCTTCAGATAAATGGATACTTATGGAAATTAGTAGCTATTTAATAGTTTGATAGTACGCGGCGGAAAGTCAATTAATAACTGATTATGATGTGAGACTGTGATGAGGGTCAATCTTATTGTATTTGAATTTTTTATCGGATCGGAAGAAGGAAAATATACAACCGATTAATTTGTTAACATACAGACATTAATTTAAATATTACAATACTTTAGAAGAGCTAAGCCTATGGCTCTGCTATCTTTTATAACCGCTTTTTGAATTTAGAGTTAATTCATTTCTTTAAACGGTTTTAAATATAAGGGCTTATTTATTGACTTGTCTGTATTTACAACTAACAAAGCGATCTCGCTGACATAAAATAATATCGAATATTTTTCTTATCTTACCAACAATTAATTTTCTGACATTATAGATCATCTACCGACCATTTAATGCATACTTCATAATATGTTGCCTGCAAAAGCTACTTATCTGCAACATAACTGATTGAAAAATAGATTTAGTCATAAAATAAGTCGTTATCATCGGCCGCTGATGCGTCATGTCATTAAATATTTACGACGCGATTTCACGATGACCAAGATACCGTTACTATAGAATGAAGGGTGTATTAGCATCGATTCAATGTGGACCTCTTTTAAAGTAGGCTTTTAGGTTATATTGATGTAGTGATAAGGTTTATCAAGAGAGTTTTTGATGTGGTAAAGTCACAACTTTTAAACTCGATTAGTAACGTATAAAGAATTGATCGAATCGTAAAAAAAAATTTGTTGCAGATGAAAATTATAATTCTTTCGATTAACGATATTTAGGGCAAAATTAACTTTGAACTTTTAAAATGAGAGCATGTAACAATACAGATGTTTGTAATCCATATTATTTGCACAAATGCGAGCGGCGACCAACATAAACATTAGCTCTTATGTTTCCTTCTAACAAATCATAAAATTTAAACTTTTTCCGAACGATAGACATTTTTTCCAAATTTGAAACGACCGTTGTAACATTTTTTCTATAAAATATAAATTGTTATAGAACTATAGTAAGTTTGAAGTCACTTTGTTGGAACCAGACGTGGATCGAGTGATCCAATTAACGGGACAATTTTTTTGTCGGACTCTCGAATTTAGTGTTCAATCCTTTTCGTTGAAGTAGTATAGTCATGGGCAATGTAATGTAACTATTAAAATAAAATCAATTTACTCATGGTATCATGAGCAGATTGCATAGTGATTGTGTTGTTGGAAGCAATAATTAAAATAATATTGAAAAAGCATCCAAATGGTCGGTGTATACGGAGGAAGGTGATTTTCGGAGGGTTTTCATCATATGAGAATCCAAAAGTCACAATTTTTTTATAATTTTATTTAGTCTATAAATCTTATAATCTTAATATAAAAAAATATAAACGTCACATTATAAATTAAAATTTATCATTTACCATTTTAAAAATTCCTCAAAATGTAATAAAAAATCTGTTATTAAAATGCTTTATAGTTTAAAGTTCATAGCTGTACTATAAAAGGGGATGGGTCAGCATTTTGAAAGGTCATTATGACGAGGGTGCCTCGTCAGAGTGACCTTTACTACTGGCTGCAACGTAAGCTATAACATGACCTATCTTAATGAGGTACAGGTCTGGGAAATTGGAAAATTCTGGAAGTTCTGAAGTATTTTGGTGTATGTATTGTTGCTAGGCGTAGTGATTCTTGGAATGCGAAATAGGATTTCAAATCAGTATTTTTTATTTGGAGTAAGAGTTTGGTTTTATTTGTAATGGTATTACTAATGTTACGAATTGTATTTTACTTGCGTAGCGTAGTTTTTGTGGGTTTAATTTTAATTCGGAACAAAGTAATGACTTACGTTATTATAGTGCACGGAGGATTCTACGGTCGATTTATGTGAACTTACTGTTCCTGTGAGTTTGCTCGCTATCGAAAAATGAAATGATTCAACTGCTAGATAGTAAATACAGACAGATAGACTCTCACATTAATAATATGAGTATAGATTTAATATTCTTTGCTCCCGAGATGAACTCACAGTCAGAACTCACTAATTTAATTAACTTATCTATAAAATTCTTCTACCAAATCCCATTAAAATCATCCCTTACATGTCATATTTACACCGGTACTATCTAAAAAGTAATCTTTTAAACAGGAAGGGTGAACCATCCCCTAAGGTTAGGTGTACACTATCGGGCACACAGCTCACTGGTTGTGTTATTATCTCGCGTCCTATCGCTTTTTATTGGCCAGTAGCCGCGTGTGGAACTGGCTTTATGTTTAGTCGTAAAAACTACTCATATATGCAAATCTATTTAGTTTTGGTGAGCGAGCTCTGAGGAAATAAAATATTCCGTGGTATGATTTTATTTTTATTGAAGTACTAGGTTGCTGCACGGTTTTGCTCGCGTATGGTATAACGGTGTTTTTCGTACTTAGATAAAATGTAGCTTTCAATAAAAAGAATATGAATTATCTTTCGATGTAATTTAGAAATTGCATGTTCAAAGAAATAATTTCATTAACCTGAATGTTCTCCACCTAGTATTATCATTAAGAACAGTCTCAGAGTAATTTGGGTGGTGGAAACATAAAAAAGAGAGTTTTAAACTAGGGTCCATTGCCTAATTTAATAGAACTGGCCGTCGTCGCTTAATACTGATAACACTATTGAATCACGATTTTTTCCATCATACACATTACGACGAAAAAAAAACCTGAAATCAAACTTGTAATGCATTTCCTGTGATAAGTTACAAACTTCCTAATAACTTCCCATCAATTGAAAACTAACAACAGCTTTTAAACCCGCGATTCAAATCCGTTACGTTCATAAACTTTTCAGACTAACTTCACAGCATAAAAGGTGGAAAACTTCATACATGTAGTGACGTGAATGTATGAAATGTATGAAATTGGAGGATCGTGCTCTCCATTCAATGTCAAGTAATCATGGGTTAACGATGTATGGACGATTTTGTGAACAGCCGCAGTTATTTTGTGTGACATGTTTTACGTGATTTCGTGTAAGAAGAATTTAATTTTTTATGTATGATTGATTTAATATGAGTTTTTGTGATATACGTAAATAGTTTTTGAGATAATGTTATCATGTCGGGGAAACTTAAAAAATAAAATAACGAATAGACAAAGAAAAGTATTATCTGCCTAGAAGCATAGTCTTAAATAGAAATATTGATTCTGATCGCACACTATGCGATGGTAAATAATATACTAACTATATCTACAGTACTGTATTTGCAAAAACAGGTTGTTCTGATAGAAATATCCAAAGCAAGTTTATATACGACATCTAAACTAAAAAGTAATTTGCATTTTAGAATTGTATTTTCAAACAACACAAAATGCACGTTTCAATTTTAAACCACAATATTACAGTAGAGAACAGAAATAACATCGCGCCACGTATTTTAAAAAACTCATAACAAACTTTTACATATTAAAAAGTACGTCCATAACAGACGCATGTTAATGAAATTACGGAAATGATTTCCATCAGCGTAGCGCTCGTAGCATTGCTACGCAGCTACGGTTCCACAGTGCTACGCTGGAGCTACGAGCCTGTCGCGTTATATGAAAAGTTACCAATTGGAGCGCACATTTTTAATTAATAGAGTACTTTTTTATCATTATATTTTTGCATTTTGAGATGTCACATATTTTTTTGAATTATGTCAAGTAATTGTGTAGGGAGTGGAGGTTTTTTATTCAACAGCTGTATAATTTAGATTTTGAAACCACGCGAAACAATCGTTATTTTAAAGATATGTTTAAAAAATGCACGTTATTTCAGTAGCAGAAATAAAACTAAAAAATGTAAAAGTTATCATAACTTTTTGCATATTTTTGTTTTTGCATGAAGACTCTGTTTATATTAAAAGTATTTTTAGTTTTGTTTTTATAACATGAAAGGTTAACTAAGGTTACGAAAACACCATTAATTCTAAAGGTTAATCACGGCATTAAAATAAAAGTCTAATCTAAGCCGTAGTATAGAGGCTCTAGCATAAAATAGTACATTTTATTGTAATGCTAATGGTCTGCCATGGTATTTTGTAACTCATGGACTAAAGCCAAAATGGCACGCACAGAAAAAATATTTTTGCGTTTCATATTTTAAACAAAAACTAGCTTCATTGTGTATCGAAAATAATATAGTTTTTGGTACTGTACATTCTAACCTCTTTATGCAAACAGAGTAACAAAATATTATCATTTAAGAAGAACGATTCATAAAACATTTCCTACAAATATTACTTAAAAGGCACAAATGTATTTCCATCTACTCTAAGTACAAGATTGTGCGTGTGTCTGTGCGTTATAAAACTGTTCTGTATTTAACGCACATAATTAATTGTGGGGTTTTATTCAGGAAATCCATTTGTATGATAAACGTCTGCTGTTTAGTGCAAGCTTTGAGGACGGCGGGTGACACAATGTTAACTAACCGTTAGTTTAAGTGCTATAATTTTATAGCTGAAAAGTATTTTGATGTCATTGGTACTGAATTGCCAAATGGAAATATTAAAGTGGTGTTTTTTTCAGCGTAAAAACTGAATATTTCGAATGTTAGTGTCTGATTTATGTGTATAAGCTTTATGGGTGAATAAACACGACAGTGTTCAAATATGGGATGATATTTTGTATACTAAATACAACTGAGTTTTATATTAGCAGCATCAATTTCAAAATGACATAAACCGAATTTGCTAGATATTCTTTTCGGAACAAAGTTTTTTAAGCTAGCTCTGGTGACAAGACTTCCTCTATTTAACCTTTAGTCATAGTAAACGTAACTTGCAGATTTCTAGCAGAAACGCACCCCAAAGTAACTCGTTTATAATACTTAGAGCATAAATATCATGTCGTTCTTTAAACCACAGTTTAACACGGTACCACCACCCTCTCATAGAGACGTACAGATGAATTTTAATGCAGTACTAGGCGTTCAGTGCTAATGGCTCCTTGAAAGCGACGGGCGCACAGTAAATACTGTCTCCGCTCCACTCCGATATACACACATACAACTAAATATACATGTTCAATGCTAGTTAGGATGCTTTGACATTTTACAAACGTTAAATGCTGGTCGAATTAGCGCGAGGTAGTTTTTTTGAGACGTAGATTTGTTGTGTTTTTGATTTGTTATTTTTATAGCAGTTTAATTAACAGTCAATGCCTTAAGATAAGTTATAATTTCAACACGGATACTTTTAATAGTAAGGTTTGGAAAATGCAGTGTTTTAATGGCGTACTTAATTCTATTAAAAACTCTATATTATATTGCTATATTGGATTTTAAACAAGATTCTGATGTAAAACATTTTAGTTTTCGAACATCTAATAGTAGTATAAGATATTCATGGTATAAATTACAACCACTTAGAAGTCCAATAAATATATACTTCAACGAACTGTTCTGATGATACTCTCGAAACACAAACACACACTTTAAAACTGACTTTAGTGCCTTAATTACTAACAATATCTATACAAACAATCGAAAACTAGTCCTCCTAGCGCTATTATAAGCATTGAATGCACTTCCTACTAAATCTACTACTACAGGGTAATAAAATAATTCCGAGCCTCACAACAATCGGAACGCATAAAGCAGATCCGTTTAAAACAGCACGTATTCATAATAATATGACAGTTTACGAGAACAATAACATAAACGCTTTGAACGATGTTTAGTCAGCTATTAAACTTATATTGTGATGGGTTATGTGCTAGCAAGGCTGAAATAGACGGGCAACTATTAGTTGCGATGAATTAAGGAATAAGAATTAGGAATTAGTACAGTCTCCATAATGCAGTGGTTAAGGTAGTATTAGTAGTGCTATGCGGAGAAAGGTCATGAGTTTGGTTATAAGAAACAAATTTACGAATTGTCGCCTTGGTTCTAGGAACTTTGTGTGTGCTGTTTGTATGTATGCAATATGCATGTTTGTAAAAGACTACAGCACGAGAGCAATTCCTTAAGCTTCCAGTTCCCTTTCATGAGCATATGGCAAATAGCTTTGGCAATTTTAAGATATTTTATAGAAAATAACACGATTGAATTTTATGTTCAACGGATAACTGTTCTAAAGATGACAGCTTTTCAGGCAACAATTTATTTGCAGTTGCGCAACTAAAAGCGGCAAGTCTGTATCAACGGCAAATAAAACCGAGGCCAGAACAAACTAGCGTCGATTACGCGGGATTACAGCGGTAACGCCGACGCATCGTTTGTACAACGCACATACTACACATACTACCACACACTACCACTATCAATAGTGAAACAACACATACTCCCACTATCGATAGTGTTACAACAGATGAGATATCGGTATTACTCTGCTCTCTGTAGTTCCATTACTTGATCGAACAGCACTTTAATAATGAGGTTTTATAATTGAGGGCTTGATGTAGACTACAGAAATCGGGCAGTGAGTTCGTGGAAAGTCTTTTTTTAGTTAGGGGAAGATTTGGGAGAATAGTTGTGGAAATATTTTTGAACTGAGAGTGGAAATTACGAATACTACGTACAGTCATGACGCCTGTTGTAGCCAAAGGTATTGGCAGACGTGTAATACAGCACGATTCGCCGTAAACAATAGTCCTATTTAATAGTCATTACACTATAGCTATACTATATGAGACTGCCTCTGTGGCGCTGTCGGTACTGTATACAACCGCTGATCATGAGGTCTCAGGTTCGATCCCCGGGTTGAACAAAGAGTTCCCGGTCATTTCTATTTTATATTACTTAATATAAAATAGAAAAGACCGGGAAAGAATTCTACTTAGAATATTTCTAAATAGTATTCCGGAGTTAGCCATATACCGTGGAATGCCTATTTTAACCTATAATTATATTATTATTACTTTTCATATTAAACAACAAGTTTTACTAAACCATTAACTCTATCAATTGATGATAATATCATTCAAATTACAATCAATTGGTAACTCTCTTCATTATTGTGCCGGCATTATTTCCAAAATGTATATGAACTAGCGCACATTTGTTCAATCTATTTCAGAAACAAACGATGATTTTAAGTTCTAAATCAGTATCAATTTGCACAGCCTGTATATTTGTCTGTTTAACGAATTAGCATAGAAATCTAATTATCGTAGTAAAATTCAATGCGATGTGGTGTGAATAATACACGCGTTCATTACATGCTCGCGTGGGATCTGTCCCCTGTGGTGTTTGTTGGGTTTTGACGAGCAATGTATTGCGAATTATTAGTAATTGTTTAATGTTGTAATTTTATATTAATGTTATAGTTTATCGTATCAATTTTAAGTACGCTGTCCCGTTTCAAGTTTAATTTTTAAATCATAACATTAGACATAAATCGAGAAGATGCAGTTTTATTTAAAATCTTATATTTGTCTTATTATCTTGATACTATATTCTTCAAAACAAACACTGCTACACAATTCAACATAACATTTATATAGAAACAAAAGCTCTTAAACATAATTCCTCATAATATTGCAAAAGCAAACAGCAGAACACACAAAGTTTCACAAACTTGGTTCATATCGCAGCATCTTATCCGCTGCATCTCACAACAATATAAAACTTTCATCAGACCTGCAAATATTTCATCAACGATCAATTAACGAACACAAAGATAACCGCGCGATATTAATATTTGAGTAACAGCGTCTGCGGCGCGGCTGCGTAACGTCTGCGTGGCGTTTGCGTGGCGGCTGCGTCCACACGACGGTTTTATCTTAAAGAAGCGCGGGTTTAATAGCTCGTTCGCTCGTTAATTAAAATTTTAATTAAGTAGAGCTAAGTGAGAAGTGGATTTTGAACGCAAGTTTGTCATTTCCGAATGTCGTGCTCACTGAACAGTTTTTATTTTAGTGATTTGTTAAATTAATGTTAGGATCGGAATGCTTTCATCAGACTTAGTAGTTAAGCAAATATTTTGTTAGTGTAGATAAAACTGTAGATTTTGATTTTAAAAGTCAGTATTATATAAGTTTGTATTTCTTTCTTTCCACCACATTGATAAAGATTCGATCTTCGGTTCATGCAATTTTTGCTTACTTTGACAAACTTTGATTTTACACCAAAGGAATACCGACATACCGGTTGACATATTGCCATTCAATTAATTTGCTATGTCGTGACTTAGCAGTTCATCCTTGCTTTGAATAATTCTTCAGTACAAACGCAGTATAAAACAGGCTCCGTCTCATCATCACTCAATAAACACAATGATACATCTTCCTCACATTACTTGCATACATTAAATATGGGACAAAAAGTTTGTATGAAAATTCTAGCCTAAGTCACAAACCAAGCGGATGAAGTCGCCGGCATAGCTAGTTCCGTCATAAAATGTGGCTTTAGCATCAGCTCTACCTTCATTGAATACAATGCAACTAAAACTATGTTTGCACCACAATCCAACCCAATAATATGTTGCAATCTGTAACAGTTCAATCTGTAAGGTTCTGACGAGACAGGATAGTTTTTGCTATTTCAATATACTGTCACATCGTAGGACAATGCATGAATATTTATTGAATCAAGTTTTCATTTACACAGTACAAAATCTTTAAATGGACATAATATTATGCTGTTAACTATGGAAATTATGTAATTACCGGGTATACCAAACTTAACATTCCTTGCTTAATATCTTCGCTTGTGCTTCGTGGAACGACAGCCTTAAGATACAGTTACAGATTGTTTTGGTTATTTCTCTCTTTTATTCTGTTATTGTAAGAGTGAAATATTATATGTTTTGTTACTGCTTGTGAAGATGTTTCGCTTTTGAAGTGTTCTGAGTAGATAATAGTGATAGATGGTGTGTGTGGCGCAGTGGTTGTGGAGGTCACTGTGTTATTGTCGTTGCAGAGAGGGAAGTGGGTTTGATTTTGATTTCGATTGGTGTTTTTTTATTCTTTTAGTCGTGATTTTTGTTTATAATTTTAATATGGCTAATACCAATTATGATATACTTAAGGTTTTGAATAATAAAATGAAATTTCATATTATCTGGTTATTTAAGTGAAGTTTGTTGTACTGAATCTAGTTTTATGGCCAACAATAAATAGAACAATAATAGAAATAACGGCAACACACAATGACAAAAACTACTATAAAATTTAAACAATTGAAATCACAAAAAGAATCCCGTAATCAAAAATGCAACATAATGAATAAGTTATGTGAACGATACAAAAAGACCTGCTATTTCAATTTGTCCCCTACGCAGGGGTTCGTCATGTATAATGCACGGTACTTATTCATATCGCGTTCATAAATATTTTGATAATGCACGCGTCACGCCGGGGTGTACGCTTGTATGTGGAGCTAGGCTCAAAAGATTTAGGACTATGAATTTAAGAGGACAGATTTTGGAAGTGCTTGAGCAATTATAAGGGATAAGCGGGAGAGATTGTAGGAATGAATAAAGTGAGATGTTCTGGATTAAAATGTACGTTCTATTTTATAAAATATATTATGATTTCTAGGAATGGTCAAACGCTTACTGTTTGCATTACATAAGGACAAAGTCACGAGCATTTAAAAACTTCTCGAAGTATTGATTTGATTTCTTATTGCCCGTGTTATTTATTTTCTATCCCAGAAGATTTATTCCTCAAAAATAAACGTAAGATTAATAAAATCTTCCCAAGACTCCAATCGAAAATTATATATTTTGGATCCAATTCAGTCTAAATTACACCACAAATTTAGAAAATAGTGGCCTAAAAGGAACATACAATTTGTTAAACAAAACCTGAAATGATAATCCCTTCACCTAGGGTTGCCACTACATCCCGTCCTAACACCTAGTAATCATAGGTTTACACGTGACAGGAACACAGGATAATCACGGTCTAATTTATTACTTTACCTAGGACAGGTGAGATTAGAAAATTACTTTAACGTGTTATCCGACTTAGAAAGGATGATTAGGCTAAAACTACTGAAACAAATATAGCTCTGTTCAATTTAACGGTAAATGTGACGTATGCAGTTGCATCTCAGTTGGCAACTGGTTGCGTTGTAGTTAGCAATCTGCATAACACGTATTCTAAAAAATATGAAATGTGTTCAACGTATTTAACCACAGCAAGAACATTACTAATACTCTCTATTGATTCAATTTTCTAATGCAATCTCAAAATACCTCTGTATATTAATATTGTAACATCGCAAAACTATCTATAACATAATGTTTGCATCTAATTGGAACCAAACAAAAACAAAAAGAAACAATATTCCTTTACACAACAAAGAGCAAAAAATTATCTTTCAAATTGCGACAAAACATTGCAACATAAAGAATTTAAAATGCACAAGTTCCACAACAATTTGTGCTCCACATACCTTCCTTTGTGCTGATTACCACTTGCGGGTTCCTAGAAGGGGTGAATATCAATTTGGCACATATTAACGTTTTAATAAACCTTCAAAATTACACTGCACACGGTGTAAATGTAAACGAAGGGCGGCCACGTGTTTTGGGGCCTATAAATAAGGGTAGGGTCCCGTCTTATGGGCCCTTGTATCTAATTTTAGGTGTCCTGGCCGCACCTGGGGGCTGATTAATGAGGTATGTATATTTCGTTGGATATTTAAATACCTGTCTGGCGTTTGACGGCGTCTTTTGGATCCCTCGTCGAGATAAATGCAGGGTGTATTCGGGTACGTGTTTTGGGCCCTTGAGAATAAAATTATTTGTACGGTCTTATGATGGCGTGGCAGATCGTGTTGCTTAGGGATTGTGTGCATGTTGTAGAAGATATGGCTTGTGTTTTGATAGAAAGCTATACTTTATTCATAAGGATATGTGTTTTACAACAAAGTGAAAGCTGTCACAAAAGTGTGCGATTTCAATATAGCCTCCAAAGCAAAACTGAAGCTTTTTGAACGTGATGTCGGTTAGATGTGTTCATTTTAAAATCTTATCTTAAAAGTGGTGTGATCACTCATATTATACGGTAATAAATGCGATTGTTAACTATAATTAATTAATCATGATATTACGGTACGGCTTGCACTTGCTATAGTTACAGTTACTCTTACTGTAAAAAGGTTAAAATGAATTTATTTTCGACCGTATATTCAGTAATAAATATATTTTTTTTAAACCAAACTAAAATCGATGCTCCACAGCCGATCATTGAGAGTACAAGTAGTCCATTTAATTCGTGAACAGCGAGGTTCAACAAAAGCTGGCAATGTACCGTCACGGCGCGGATTACAAGGGCCCTTGGCACACAACATTTTTGCTCCCAATTTGCACCACCCTCGACACATGACAATATTTGTATAGATTAGAATGATTCACACTTGTTTGCTAGATTCATTAGCGATTGTTGTAGATTTTGTGTGAAATGCTAGTTTTAGATTCTGTTTGGTTTACTGTTTCGTGTTCCGTAATGTTATAAAAATAAATATTGGGAACGAATTAAAGCGGATATATTATTAGGAATCTTAGTAAAGTGATTTATGTAAAGAAAAAAATTTACTGACGTTCTGAACTCAACATTAAGACACCAGTAATGTAATAATAATTGCAATTAAATATCACCTTCATACACATGTATTAGATTCAGATCAAAAGGCATATACATAGTCGCTATTTTACGGAATTATTTAATGATGTTTTTTCATAGTGACGTAATGCACGAAACTAAAAGACTATATGTAAGCTGATTTCAAGCTACACTACCACACAAAACTAATCAAAGTTCATGTCTACCACAAAAAAACTCGTACATTGGAAATGTAAAAACAATCAAGAGCGAACGTATTCAGTAGCAGTTAGTACTTAAGATGCGGTACACTCAGTACTGAGCGAGCTGAGCGCGTGCCAAGTGGCGAGCCATGCCGAGCCAACACGAGCCAGGCCGAGCCAACACGAGCCAACGCGAGCCAACCCGAGCTATCACGAGCTAAAGCGATGCCAAACGAACGCTGCCCCAATTATACTCCAATAACATAGAAGAAGATCTTTCTAAAATCGGTTCGTTTAAGAATTCCTGCAGTTTAACCAGTTAGTTCCCAAAATGAGATTGAGACATTTTTACCAAGAGTTTTGATCGAGACGAGAAGGTCTTTTAACATGCCTGTTTAAGATTGAGACGCTCAGCTTAAATAATTACTCTTCTTACCTTATCGTATGGTAAGTGGTCAACCTAGTGTCAAAGTTGTTCAAGCCGCTCGAAGGCCTTTGGCGTGGCTTAAACGTACTTCTAAGCAGTCAAACCTCTTTGGACTAGCTGAAACAGTAGAAGTTTTACCCACCAATCCCTTACCGACATATTTTTATTAGCACTCATGTTTTATACAATAACCGCATTAAACATAATTAAATCAAAAACAATTAAGCTTTTAACAACGTTTACTATCGAGCCCACAACAAGCGATTATATAACTACGTTACAACTAAAATAAAGTTTATTTCATCACAATTGGAATTAGTCAATCAATATCAGTCATCCAAAAAATACTACCCACAAACAGAAACACAAAGATTTCAATTAAAACATCTGAGGAGTAACAAATTGTTTGTTAATAGCACTAATACAGTGCGAGGCAATCAGTCGGTCGCCTACAGCTTGCAGTGCGCCGCCATAGCGCCGGCGGCAAACATTTGCATCGCAACGGACAGACGGACGAAATGCACTCTTGAATATGTATATAACACTTTGATATTTGATGTACTGTTCATTATGTATACAGATTATTTTGGAATTGTAACTAGGAATTATGGAAGTGGAAATATGTTTGGGTTGTCGTGTGAATAACGTATTTGGTACACCAATTTGTAAGCTGGTGATGAGGGTTTGAATTTAAAAATATTTTGAGCTTGGTTGGACTTTCTACCCGTGTATACATACTCTAAAATACATCAAGGTCTAAAATTTTTCCATACTTTTTATTCAAGCGTGAAACTTTTGTTTGCCTTTAGAACAGTAGGTCTACATTTTTGTGGCAATTTATATGAAGATACATCGAGTGATAGTTTTTCTTAAAAATAATAGTATTTGAAAAAGTAAATAGCCATTTTTGTAGTGTATACAAAAAAGCGTTTACAAGTGGTTGAACTATAGTTACTATAGTCAGTTCTATTGGCTACGAAAGCGTAGAAGTTGTAGCGGCTTCTACATAATCTGCTACGCCGTAGCTGTAGTTCTTCATGTAGCGTTATGGAAATGAGAGCTATAAACACTGCCCCATGAGAGTCGTATAAAATAGGTATGGGGTTATAAAATCAAAAACATGTTGAACAATTTTAATTACTGTAGAAGTCATAATTCTAGTAATAAAATGTGTTCGTACAATAATATGATATACTATTCCAAGCAGTTAACAGAATGTTATGAATAGAAAGCGAATCCTCCTGCTAAAGTGTACATACGTCATACATGCATAAAATCATGTCCGTTTTATTGTATATTGCCATTGCCATTGCCATTAACTCTAGGGTACTATTTAGAAACGCCATACTACCCACTTGTCATGTTCATTTGTATGCTACCGCCCAAACTTATGGGCTTCTAGAAGGACTTAATAATAATATTATGTATAGTAGATACCATACCACTTGCATAACATGGAAGGAAAGATCGTGACGAAACCATGAATACAAAAAATCCTCAAGTGCAGGATGCTAGTGAACACATTTCAAAAATATGGAAAGTGAGACATCATGAAAGCTGCAGCGTTAATTTGCATCATGTAAACGAGATATCCTTTGATGTGGAATTGAAACAAAGCAACTACTTACTTTAGCATGTGTTAACGAACACACATAGGTGTTTGTCTATATGGATGTGTGTATGGCTTTCCCTATTTAGTTCCAGTAAAAAGCGAGGCTTTGCTAGATCATTTGTATGGAATTGGATAGATATTACCAAAGTTAAGGTTAATTTTGGCAGGCTGTAAAATTTACTTTCTTTTACTAATGTGAATGATGAAACAGATAGAGTTATTATTATTTCAAGCCTTTGACAATGAAATAGTATTCCTTTACTTAAAAATAGTTAAGTACACTTTTTTAAATGAAATACATCCACGTTTAGTTAAAGATATTTGTGACTTTCTAGTGATCATTAAATTTTCTGGCAAAGATAAAAATCATCAAAGATAAATGTTCTATCAACAGCTGATTTTGATAGGAATCGCTATCCCTAAGTCGGTTTTAGAAAAAGGTACGAAAAAATTATACAAAACGCTTGTTTTTATAAAGTAAACAATATAGAATATATCCGTATTTCTCCATATACTAATCGTATCTCTATAACCGTTCTTTACTCACAAATATCTGCAAAGTTTTCATAAAGACGTTCAATTTAAATTGTCCAAAGTACTGGCACGTTCATAACAAGTTGTTTACAGAATTCACACACTATTAATACATTTCAGTCGTTCCATTACGTACTTTTCACTCAGACAGCGACTTGACGAATTATTTCGCTTGCCAGTGAGAGAACTGTGAGAAGTCGATAAAAGCCGAGGTGTGGGCTATGTATGTATGTGTACGCTCACATCGAGTGACTTTGGAAAACAGGGGCGGGTTTAAAATTGAATTGAATTGAAATTTTTAGAGACGATTTTGGTATTGAAGTTTTTTTTATTTTGAGTTTTCTGTTATAAGTAGAATAACAGTCATAGAACCAAATTAAAACTGTGTAAGTTAATCCTTTCTTCATCTTAAAAACTAATAATCCGAAAATTCCAACTATCCAATACAGCAATTAAGATTTTCAAAGCGTATTACGAATTTACCGCCATTTGAAAACAGTGGTTTATTCGCAATTTGACGGTTTATTTTTCTGTATCGCCAATAGTATCATATACAAAGGTGTTACAGAAAATATATTTTTATGAAGATCAACCCAAATTTTAAATATAAAAACAATCATCTCCTAAAGGATTACGAAACTACAAGTTCCCTTGACTGTTGATGTGTGCACACCATTAAGTAACCGTGTGACGTCAAACAATTCACATTGATATTTACAAACCATTTACTTCACTGATAGTTGTTATGTGGGGCTCTTCGCCCTTCAGTTGTAACACACAATAGCACAGTGGTTAATATGATCATCATTACTGTTGTATTGGAAGTCTTAAGCCTATTTCCATCACGTGTAGTATTTAGGTGGTCCACAGAAATCTATAAATTGTTTTCTTTGTAAAACGTCGTAAGTTGATAGGTTTGGTTATGTCTTAAAAACCTATAAATCAGAAAATTTTAATATTTTTTTAACCGACAAAAAGGGGAAGTTCTCTCGTAGCTACTACGTACTAGTGTAGCTTGTAGTTTATTTTTAACAGTAACGTGCCAAGATTTCATTTAAATAAAAAAATCTGAATTTGTGAACATTAATCTGTAATTTATCATTTACACAAAAACCTTGGAACTTTACCAAAGCTGAAACAAATAACTTAAAACACAGCCAAAGCCATTATTTTCAAAATACCTTCAAATGAATTACCCAAAACTAACATCACATAAATCTATCAACTAAAGAATAGTTTTACAGACAACCTCATAAATTCAGATCATTTTCCGATCTCATACACATTTAATTCCATTATTCGAATGAAGTATTTTACTAACAGCACACACAAGTTAAATTCAACCCTATTACCTACCACTTAAAGTTCAATTTCGTCTGTAGATGTAAGTTTAAGCCCGTCAGTGTTAATTGAGGACAAAACTGTACGGCAGTTAGCGTGTTAATATAATTAAACAAACGGCTCGGTAATTACTATTATTGTTATGAACTTGTAATAAGGATTACAAGTGTTATTGTTAATGTGTGCATGTTTGAAAGTTATTGAAGCGATACCGAAGCCGTTTGTGGATTGCTAAGTAAATATCAATCTATGTATTGGGTAACACCGAAGTACTGTTTCGTACTTTTCTATGTACTATGTCTCTGCAAACTTTTTTTTTTAAATATGGGGAGCGCTATTCGGAATTATTGATCCCTGAGCCCTGGATATTCTCAGAAAGCTTTTTGGTCCTCTCTTGCCGCTTGCTGACCAAGTTAACTCATGCTGTAACCATGTCAACATGACCCTGTCAGGAGGAGGACTTAAAAAAACCTTCAGAAAAGGTTGCGTCTACCGTTTCATTAAAGTGTCTTATTATTATAAATATGTATTTATTACGTAATGAGTATATACCTGCTTACTATGCTACAGCTTTGAGACAGTTACGGTCAGGTCACAGCGAATGCAGTGGTGGATTTATTTTGATAGAGTGTATTTTATTTTGTCATTTGTCTGTCGACAGTTTTTGATGTTTTGAATATGTTATCACATATTAGAGATTTTATAGAAAGATACGATTTGTAAAGCAACGGCTAGTGCTACAATATACACAGAGTTTTCCATTACGCCACTAGCTACCCCACACAACACACAAACTACAAAGGCGGAATGATCAGCAACTTGCATATGTAATGAGCGAGGTAGCCGCGGGCCTCGGGCGCTAAAAATGAATTTTAATGGTCATTTAGAGTGGAGTAATGAAGACAGCGCGCTGCACGGCCCGCGGCCAACAAACCCCGCCTGTTTTGTATTTGGATGTGGTTATGTGAATACGAACCAACACACCACACACGAAATAATATGCTTCGTTTTGTATTCGATTCAAAAGATCGTCTCCAAAAACTGTAGTCGTTGGATTGAAAACCAAGGTTTATAATTTAACAATAATCATTTATAAAATATTCAGAAAAATATCTCTGTAATCTATCATTCAATGTTTATCTGAACTAATAGTACTTTGAACTAAAAAAAAACACTCTTTCATGATCTCAAATCTATTGTTCTTTGGACAAATGAAACCTACCTTAGCTGTAGCGGAAGTACTTAATTTTTCTCTGTTTATATTTATCTTCTGACTGGTTGGATATTACCGCCAATAGCTTGATTTGGAAGGAAAGGCCTATGCCCAGCAGTCAAGTGGGACACTCAATCAGGCTAAAGAAAAAAAATCATTTACGCAGTCACTCCAAATCACTTTATAACAATCTCTTCCCTAAAAATCACGCGAACTGTTGTTCTGTTTCTATTCCACATGTAATCAGGCTGCTTCTTTATACCATAACACCATCCCTAATGTTTGAAGTAATTTCAGTGAGGGAAGGTTTTTGAGGTTGACGTTAGCCTGAGTAAACTGAGTCCCGTCTGTCACAGATACGTGGAACAATTATTCTTGGACTAGAGTCTTTTGTTCGCGATGTTTTGCCTTCGTTTGCTATAACGTTTAATATTCATGTCTCACTGCGTTTCAACTTATTAATGTTGCAAATTGTCTTTAAAAATCACGACTGTTTACTTTTTAAGAGAAGAATATGAGTTACTTTTGCGTGCGTCCCTATTCGATTAAATTTTGCTTTGGTTTTAAATTATAATAGACTTTAAACAGTTACAATGTTTTTTTAGGTTTCTGTGCTTTATGGTGTTATATCTAGGTAACTTGTTTCTTTAAATTTATTCTGCTTAAAAAATGTTTGTATTTTAGGCCCATAACGGGACATGTCCTTTTGCCTATAGCTCTACTCCTATTTGAAACTTTTATATATCCTAACTACATTATCACCAAATGCTGAAACGTCCCTCAAACTTAGGTAGTACTTAAATCTATAGCTTTCAGTCCAGTGAGTATTATAGCAATAGAAATACATCTTAGTTCCACTTCATTTACCATAGACATAACCTTACTATTTTATTAAATCTTAAAATGCCTAAAATTGGCTCTCTAATCATAAAAAAAATGCAATTGTACCAAATTTTAATAATATACATAACAATATGATTCTATGAAAAGCCGTGTATACGCTGATGTTAAATTAATACATGCATACTAAAAATACGAAATAAAGCCTAAAGCTCTTTAATGGCACATACAACAAAATAATGCATATCAACCAAAAACCTTCCAAGAAACATTGGTACACAACATACCCCTTTTAATAAGTACGTTAAGAAAACTCAGCGGCAAGCAACATGAGAGCGAGGAGGTCGAAGTGATTCGCCGAATCAATTCGTAAGAGGATTGGAACAAACGCGTCGTTATGAATATTATATAAGTTGGGTACTGTGACGTCACTGGGACGCTTGAACACAGAATATGTAGCTACTTATAATGTGGTAGGTACTGTAAATGTGAAAGGTAGGATGTTTAAATGTATCGTATCGGTATCGTAAATTTTAATTCTCACTGACTATCTCAGTAAATCATGATATTCAAAGTTCGATATTTGTTTCGGGCAAAGTGCTGTTTGGCTTAAGTCAAAGTAATTAGCCATCATCAGAAGATTGTATCATTTGGAGGGTGTTATTTCTTTTTCCAATTACTTAATCCAGGCTAAATGTTGACTCTCATGGAAGTCGTTGCAATTACTAAGTTTACCACTAACTCGGAAAGAGTAGACTTTTATTACAGAAAATATTTCAAGTTCTAGTCGCAAACATAACTTGTTATGTTTGAAAAATAAAAAGTTTTTCAAACTATAATAATAATTTAAACTTAAGTATCAATTACATTTTAAATCCATGCGTTCTATCAAAAACAATTAAACTATGATCAAACTTTCTTGATACTTTAATTATAGTTCTTATTGACTTAATATCACTGCGTCTAGCTTCTAAAGTATCAAGACTAATGATCTGTAATATTATCCATTTCTATGTAAATCTCAATCTGTTAAATATTTCTCTTGGTATCGCTTTTAATAATTTAGCTAAGCTAATAGCTATAGTAAATAGTTATGTTCTGGGTAATGGACGGAAAATTCTTAGTCCAGCTGTTGATTACTTAGTTAACACTCGCATTTAGAACAAATATTTATTAACAAAATTTGGGTCAACATTATATATTAAATAGTTTACGATAATTTTTATACGAATTTAAGAAATTATGGAAATAAAGTTGAACTACAAAAAACAACTTGGGCTGCAATCTTTGACTGGTTAAAAACGCGTAAAATCAGCAGTTAACATACGGACCTTCCAGCTAGGTTAAGGACTATCATATATTAAGGAGATAAATAATGAAAAGCAAAACCATCGCATATATTGTATTACATACAATTAAATGTATAGGCATACGTATGCGAAACATCCCAACGTATCGCCATTTATAATCTTAGGCCCATGTAAGGGAGCCCATTGCCAAGTCGCAAACAAGTCTTCTATTTGATAAAATCGATGATCAAAAAAAATATTTAAAAAAAATCGACATTACATATAAAATTGCAAAAAAAATATATTTATAAAAAAATCTTGCCAAGTCACATTCAATAATGTTTATTCCCCACAACAACCCTAAAACGCCCACTATCCACATCACTCGGCGTTGTCGATAACAAGAATCGGATGATAAATTCGCGTCAAGTGTCGCGGCGGGTTGACGCGACCCGCGTCACGCCATTGTCATATTGACGCGTGACAGCCCATAGCGGTGGAAGGGTTACGTTTTATTCCACGATGTTCGATTTTTGTCACGCCTGATGATTTTTAAGCAGATTTTTTGGTATTAAATGTTTTTTGATTTATTGCTCGTGTGTACATGTTTGTATGAATTTATTTGGTTCGGCTTCTTTTGACTTTAATTTTGTCAATTTATTGTGTGATTGACATTGTGAGTGACGCATTATTGAAGCGTTTATCTAAGTTTAAGATTGCACGAATTGTACCAAAGTCAAGACGCTAACTCTAATAGAATAAACAACAAATGCTGCCTATACTGACTACGATAACTGCGTTCTATACAACTTCATTTTCTAGGATAGTGTTTCTAGCCTAGATAAAACTTTTTTTTAGTCAGTCAAGAATTGTTTTAAGTCTGGCTGTAATTCGTGCTCCACATTTTATAAGTCTGAAAATCCCAACGCGCACGGTTTTTTAGAATAAAAATATACCAATTGCGTTTATTCGAATACTTTACGTAAATGTACTCGCTATATTACTTATTCTAGTCTAAAGACTATTCCTCAGCGGACACGTAGAAATAAAATGACATCACAACTTGTTCTACAGAACACAAAGTTCTTTAAACTTTCTTTTGCGAAAAAACGTCGACGTTTCAACATAAAACCTGAATGGCAGAGTTTAAACATTTTACCGAGAAACGTAGCTGACATTAAAATTCAGAAAGACTAGTAACGCAGGGCAATCGACGAGAGAAATAAAACTGATGTAGCGAGGTACCGCGCGTCGCCGGCAGAGGGCGCGCGCCGCACAGGTGCTCGCGATTTGAATTTTTAACGGCCGCCGCCGCCATTACCGCGCCCTGCCTCGACCGCTAAATACTTCAAACTCTAATTGAATAAACGTGTCGTGAATTCAGTATAATCGGCAGCTCCGATGAGACGGAGGACGCCCCGTAATCCGATTGTCCGAGTTTTAAATTTATTTAGATTGGCGAAAGGATTTCCGAATATCCGAAACTCCCTTCCCTCCGTTCATCGTAACAAGCCCCTTGTTCTAACTTCGGCTGAATATCAAAATATCAAATAACTGTGCCGGTTACGTTTGTGTAATTACTCCGGTATATTTTATATTAGCTTCGAGCGCGACGAACAAATTAACATTTTAATAATTCACTTGTTACGGTTTGTTAATAATTCAGATTGAAATACGCTTTCAGATTTCTAGATTATAGAAACTAGATTAGCAGCTCAGCTAAATACACTGAATAATTAACGCTTACTTGGTTTTGTAGGTGAGTCTGCGCCAGTTCCAAATTAACATTAAGATTAATATCGAAATACTCATTAAGCCGGTACAGCAAGATTATTCGCCTGTTAAAGCATAATCTAGATCTGTCTTAAATCACCTGAACAAAAAGTTTTCCGCCAACTTTGAGTATAAATTACTAAGAACAGTATATAATTTATTTGTTCCGACAGCGAGACGTTTCCTCCAACCCTATCATTTTTCAAAACTTATCTTCAGCATTCGTTCAAAGCGCTCGTCTCGTCATCCGCAAAGCGAGTAGATCTACATAATTGCGAAGATACGGCTCCACATCGTTCGTCCGATGTCGGTATTTGTATTCAAATCTGTGACCAAACCGCTGTTAACCGTGCGAACGGCGGCGGGCCTCTCGTACCCCCACCATTACCGTAATCTCGAAGACTGAGTTAATGGTCCCCCCGCCGCACCTCCCCCCGCCCCGCACTACCCCCGCACTACCCCGCTCTCGTCTCGCTGATGTAAGACGACAATTTTAATGAGACACCTACAATGCCTTTTGTACGCATTAGGAATGCTCGAGCTTAGTGCGACGGTCAGACCGTACTTGTTATCTCTGAAGTGATGTGTGGGCCCCTTAGAGTTAATTGCGCGGAGAACCCACCGTCTTCGAATGTCCTTTGATGTGCTTCGTCTCGATTTACGTATTCTTATTTACAGCAATCATCGTTAAAATCTCTTTTATATGTCAGGCTTTGGCAAAGAACAATGTTTGTCAAAGGAACATTTTATATTACAACGTCAAACATAAGACGATCGGATTTTGTTCCTTAAAAATATTATTATAGAACAAACAGCGGATTGTGCGAACATTGAAATATTAAGCAGACACACGGAGGCGGCGGGAGGCATGAGGGAAAAATCTACATACGTTTGTGTCTTCGTGGAAAATATTCAGACAAATAAAGCCGTGTATTAGAATACGTTTTGGAACAAAACACGCGCAGGTTGAGGGGTCTTCGAGACCGGTCGATCGTTAAGCCGGTGCCGTAATACCGGTCCGATAAAACGACCACTGCAAAGCGTCGGAATGCCGGCGACGATGTCAAAGGGAACCGGCGCTACACTGATAGCTAAGCTTTTACTCTAAATTACTGCATTTATTTACTAACACTCACTTACACAGCTTCTATTAAACGTTTAGTGATTGTCTTGTTTAGGAAGATTATTTTGTATTACACTTTTGACATTTTATAAAATACGTTTTTTTCTATAATCAATCGACTTATAGAAGTATAACTTTGCTTTAACACATAAAAATAGTCACGTTTTATGACATGCTCACTCAAGGTAAAACGGTAATTAATTTCACTGAAAGACTTACAACCGTAAAAATAAAGACGAAAAACAAATTTTAAATAAAGTCCTTCATTTTTCTTTCAACAATCCATCTAAATCTGGAATATGATTAAAATTTTAAGAGCGCATTAAACCGGGCGCCAGTTTTCTGTCAAGCGAAATATAAATCCATAGAATTAAAAACTGAAATAAGGGAGAAAGGAAAAAAATAATAAAATATCAACTGGCTAAAAATGATTTGGGGTGAATCCGTGGCATCTGGCAATAAAATTAACTCTCGATATAATATCATTTGCTTAGAAGAGGAAACAAAATAAAAGGAGCGGAGTCATCGGCGCGTGGGGCGCGGGTCCGCGAGACCCGGCACGCGCGCTCGGGGTCGCCCACACCGCACCGCGCTCGCAGGGTTAAGTGAAAAATGTTCTTTCCTAATTTGAATTTCACTTTTTCTTTATATTTTGTTGGATACTTGTCGCAAGTTTGCGAGTCGTTCACTTAAGTTATGAATTGAAATGTTTATTGAGTGTTTGATAGTAAGAATATGTATTGTAGAGATGATTACATACAAAACTAACAAAATGCAATTTTCACTTAAGACATCTATGGAAGAAATAATTACTAAAAACAAGCCTTTTTTTACTTGTGCTAAATTAAATACTGTAATTCAAAGATATTACCAAAAACAACAAACGCCTTTGTCTTACAAGCAGAACCTAAAAACCGCACATCAAAACCCTTTGAAACACCCTTAAACCCGTTCTTTTCGAAAATCTTCACCAAATTTTATCTTCAAGTAATTCGTACAAAGGTCAATTCTCTTTGTTCTAACCCGCTCTACCCCATAGATCCGAAACAGAGTAAGGGGTGAAATAACGAGCTTACCCCTAAACAAAGGGGGTTGGTTTTTTACACCCCCTTCCACCCCCAGACAGATGCTTAGTGCACCATCTTCGAGATTTTATTGGCGATCAATTATATTAAGAACTGTTTGTAAAGTATAAGCGATTTTCAAGTCTTGCATTCCAATCAGTTGAATTTATATTTTTTATTTCCGTTCTTTGTACAGTATTGTGTTTACTTTTGGGTTTCAGTTCAAGATTATTTTGATTTGAAATTGATATGGTGTCTCGTTAAAATAATCTATACTAATATTATAAAGAAAGGCTATAGGCTATATATCATCACGCTACGACCATTAGGAGCGGAGTAGTAACGAAAAATTTTACAAAAACGGGGAAAATTATGACCCATTCTCTCTTACGTGACGCAAGCGAAGTTGCGCGGGTCAGCTAGTGAAGAATAAAATATTTTTTTATTATTGTCCATTTGGAATCAAAATTAAAAACTGATTGTAGATAGAGACTACATTGTCAATTCCTGAAATAAAAACATTTTTTAATTTAAAATGCCATATGTGTTATTATCCACGTACGTGACCTTAAGAATGACCTTGACATTAAACCAGCACATAGCAACGTCTTTGAACACTCCCTCAGACTTGATCAAAGAAATAATTAACACGTTCGTTAATTATTTAAATGTTGTTGAACATAAAACCTTTTACAAGGCCATTGTAAAAGACCCTGTACACATATGGCACACACATCAGTCAAAATCAATGCACACTTTTTTTTCTATACTGCGAATAAAATTAAATAACATAAAAAAAAAACACATAAATATTAGGTCGGGGAAAAAGTCTTTTCGCATTATAGTATGTATGAACTTGTAATAAAATCTCTTTGGCTTCAAGAATCACAAGAAATGTTTCTTCATTCTCATCCATATGCTGAGAATATAGCAAGTCATTAGGAGATCGATTTTGTCATAAAAGTTTGTTTAAATACTACTTCGTTTTACTACCATACATTAAATAAGTATTACCTAAATTTCTGTGGACACCAGAAAATTCACCTTGAAAAATCTTTAGCGGGTGAAGCCACTGAAATAATACATAAAATTTCTACAGTGACATGATACGATGAAGTTTCTTTAGAGAGAAAACATCTGGTGTGAGCGTGTCTTTACATTCCCTCACTTTAACACCTAATATTTTAGTTCCAAGAATTCCATATTACTGAGACAATCTTGAATCTCAGCTCTCATAGGCTTTGCTAGTCTTGTGGCTAGACAACTCTATTTACTATCAAAACGTCTTTATGTACTTATTGTAACTCGTTGAAGCGAAGTAACGGCTTTGGTGCTTATGACCTTATTCTACTGGATTATGTCTTTGAACCTTTTATTTTCTTTGTTTAGCGGCTTTTTTAGGATTTTATAAATATATCTGCGTATGACGTTTGTGTCTAAAGATAGAACTTTTGTAAAAGAAGTAGAATAATGTATATATTACATTACGCCGGTTAAACCCGAAGGTGTTGGCAGATGTGTATGTAATACCTACACTCAAGTTTTGCCATTAGCAATGTGTAAAAGGGAACGAGTTTATGCCATTTAGCGGAAACGTTACCAAAATCTATTGACAAATATTCTAACATAAATTAGAGGCCAATTGTGCTATACCCGACCCGGGAATCAAACGCGGGACTTCGTTATCAGTAGTCACATTAACGACTACACAACCAAACTGGTAGTGTATTGAAATTATTAGGATCGTATACTTGGCCGGTGTAGCGTGGTGGACTCGAGGCCTAACTCCACCCGCATTCCGGGAGGACCTTGCCCAGAAGTGGGACATTAATAGGTCAAATAGATTTATTTATATAATATTTGTTCTTGATTATTACCAATTAAACCAACAAAACTTCTTGCAAATCTAATAAAAATGTGTGAAACATAAATCAAAGAAAAATCTGTGTTTCAATTTCATGGAATCTCCACCACTAACAGTTTCACACCGAACAAACTAGTCCACTAGCCAGTGAACAGCCTGTATATAAATAATTCATAGTATCGACAAACCGTATCGTAAAAGCAGGAGTTAACATCGTTCCGCTTGGAAAGTAAATAAAGTCATAGTTTAAGGTAGACTAGGCTTTTTTGGTAGTTTTTGGGGGTCAATGATTCTTTCACAAAATAAAATTATGGTCAATTTTGATACGTTTATTTTTTTATGTCATCATAAATTAAATAACCCGAGGCAACACACCAATGACTTTTCGAAGTTATGTGTGGATTAGAAATAATAATAACTTGCTCTAACGGTGAAAAAAAACATCGTGAAGAAACCTAGCATGCCTTCAAGAACTGTTCTAAAGATTTCTCAGGCATGCAAAGTTGCATCACGATAATACACACATAACTTTGAAAAGTCATTGGTGTGTCGCCTTGGGTTCGAACCTGCAACCACTTGCGTGGGAGGTACAAACTTATGCCATTCGTTATCATTGCTCAACCAAAAATGATATCAATATAAAAGTCACCGATCCTTATAGTAACCCTTGCACGGTAGTGGACGTAATATAACGCTCGGTTACGATTCATAAGCGATGTTTGAAGCCTGTCGTCTCTTGCTACGTGACTCGCAGGTAAATAGTGCAGCGATACTTTTACATGACGTTTTCTAAACTATGGCACCCATGAGAAGGCCTTGCAAATTTTCGGGATTATTGGAGTAATATTATGAGTTAAGTAATCGGAGATTTTAGTAGAATAGCACTGTTAAATACACTGTTATCAGTTTTAATAGAGTAACTAACGTTTACTCATCTTCGTCGTCACCTACCAGGTAAGTTGGAAGACAGATGCTTTATCCAATATTGAATGAAAAGAAAAATCATACTCTGTGTCGTAATATTCAAAGACAAAACATTGTGATAAATTGTTCTGAATCAAATTTTGCAGAAATAAAATGCCCAACAAGCTTACCGTAGTAAAAAAATAGGTAAAAATTAATTTAAGAAATTTCACCAATTTAAAAAACTTTATTTTTCTCAAGGTGCACTGACGAGGTAAAACAAAGAAACAGAAATAAACCAACCTAACCAGTACATTATTATATTCCACCCTGAAAGAAAAATAATTTGTTTATACATTCTATCCGATTTCCATGACGTCAGTGTATTTTGAAATAAAGCACCCTCCACCTTTCCCTAATAAGATTTCCATATTACCTATTGTATCAAGCTTGTTTTAAAAACATTTCTTATAAACCTACTTTTGTTTTAATTACTATAATATCTTTGAGATTATAAACGAAACATTTTTGAGAAAACATTTGAAGAAGGTTTTGTTTGAGATAAAACTATTATTACAATTGACAGCTTGGAAAAGTAATTTGAAAACCATTTACTTTAGGCTGTAGATCTTATGCTTCGCCACTTTATGAAAACATCGGTGATGTCGATTTAAATAAAATGAGTCAGAAAAATGAGGTTTTAATTTAGTTATATATAAATAATATCATAGAACAACTAACACACGGTCATTTGATTCCAAACTAAGCAGAGGTTGTACTATGGTAACTAAATAACTGATAAACATACTTAATAATTTATAAATACATACTTATACAGATAAATTAACAAACAGGCTCAGAACAGATACTCGCGCTCATCAGACAATTACTTGCACTACACGCGGCGCTACGGTTAATGCATATAACCAGCCAGATAACCAGTTCCCTAAATCATACTTTTCAAAATGTTACTCAAACTTAGCTTCATTGTTAAAGTCTTGACTTCTACAGCGATTTGCACTATGAGGATTAAAATGATGACATTTCAATTCAAATATGAAAGTGAAATCGGTTTACACACTACCTTAAATCGTATCACATTTCAAGGGTCCAAGCCATAAGCCGTAACTCGATTACGTCCCTCTTACGTCAAAGTATTGCATCAAATGCTCCCTGTATAAAGACATGGACTATTTGTAAGATCGTTGATGCAGCAACGATCGGCTGAAGAGGCTATAGTTCACATCTGTTCACGATGTATCCCGTCACTTATATTCTTAGGGAGATGACACACACTGTGTATGGACAATTCCTCTACTATCGACTACCGACAACCGGCTTGTCATCGAACAATTTTGTATGAATATCTAATCAGCGCCTTGACGGGCATCGTAGGAATTATTTTGGCAGTATATTCTAAATGTCCAGAATGGTATATCAATTTCAATCATGCAGCATAAATGATTTTGAAACTTAATGCAATTGATTTGATCTTGTTTTTTGTTATGCGTACTCAAAGGGTAAAAATGGGACCCTATTAATGAGACGTCGCTGTCTATCTGTCGGACTGCCACCAGGCTGTATCTCATGGACCGTAGTAATTTGTAAAGTCCAACTCGAACTTTACCGGTTTTTATTTCGTAAATAGCATACATCAATCAAGCTTACTTCGTAGTTCAATTTAACTTAATCTGATACAGAAATCGAACCAAATATACTCGTAGCATTGTGTTCAGCAGCCACACTAGAAAGTCTGAAGTAATATTATTCTTTGACATGAAGTATAAATGTCTTACGCTTGCAGACGTCAAAAGGTTCACTGCGGTGTCGACGCGTGAAGGTGACTTGTTACCAAAAGAATATCATTTAGAAAGTACTCAGTAAACTATTATATTGTGAGTGGGCTGAGAATAAAATAGTAATTATGTCATTCAGGCGAAAGTCATATTGTGGTTAATACATTAATTTAACATTTGTTTGAAATAATGGTGAGAAATATTTTAATAGCTTTTAAGACATACATTAAAACAACGATAACGAAATCGTCTTTCTAAAACTATAGATGGCTAAACTATATAGTTACAAACAAGTCGGTCATACGGTCTATGCAATTCGATCGAAACGTCCGGCTGCAAATAAGGTATTGTACCTTAAACTACGTTTACCACCCGTTAGCAATTACTTCAAAGTGTAATCGGTAATGTCTTGTGATTAACAAAGGTTAAAAAGCGAGCTTACTCTACTCTCAAAAAAAAATCATAACAGTTATCAGACCAATATAAATACAATCACAATATCAATCGACACATAAATATCTCCATTACGTCTCATCCCCCGCTATGAAAACAATCAGTGCGCTATCACTAAATCAAAGCGGTGTTTAGCAGTGATACGAGTGTAGTAACCTCTCCGCGGGGTGGCGCTATCACTTGAAAACTTAGTACTTTAAGTGTGTTTTTAAATTAATTTGGAAAAAAAATCGTTTCATGAACTATCATGTCTATTACATAGTAGCTCACGACTGTTTTGAAGTAATTCAATTATTACGAACACTGTGCTGTAATAACTGACCAGAAATTGTATGCCCATAAAAATCGCCGTGTGCAGAAACAGGAACAAGCTTAGAGCAAACTGTTGTATAAAGATTTTATTTTACTCCTAGTCTGTATACTGTCCTACAAAAGGTAGCAGTCTATTTTTAAAAAAGCGTATTATTTTAGTATACAGAAACAAAGCTATTACAATCATGATATTAATCGACCCACATCTCTATCCCCCGCTATGAAAACAATCAGTGCGCTATCACTAAATCAACGCAGTGTAGAGCAGTGATATGAGAGTAGTAAGCTCTCCGCGGGGTGGCGCGATCACTTGAAATTGAAGCCACACTTCACTACTATTCTCAAAAGGAGAGTATTTGGAAGTATATTTAAGGGTTTAGGTAAGAAAGTTCTCTATGTGAGGAAGTAGTGACGATTTCATTTATAACGAATCATCGTAATGTTTCTTGTTGCATTATCGTTAACACTTGAAATTGCATTAACGTTTTAAATTTCTAAGCTCAATATCTAATTTAAATCTTTTTCGATAGAAATATTAATAAATGACTATTTCCAACATCTTAACGCTATATCCTGTAACACAAAACTTTTGCTATTAGAAGTATTGCCGTGAAACGTCCTCTTTTGATTCTGAAAAGTATTAAACATCTGAGACCAAAAAATAACAACTTTTGAATGTTACACGACTCCCCAAATTCATTTAAACAAATAAATCATTCCGACAATAACATCCCTTCCCTCGCCCTTGAAAAACTCTTAATTCAATAACGAATAGTGTTTGACCTTCAACAAACTTGTACAATATATAACAGTAATCAACTTACAAACGCTTTAGTTAAATTTATTCACTGTCACAACAACTTGACAACACTTCAACGAGAAAATAGTTAGGCAGTTGTTAATAAATTGAATTATTTGTTTAATTTTTTTGTTATTTTTCACAGATTTAGTGTGAATGGGCAACAGAAGGCAGATGAGTCAATAGTTGCTATTGATTTGGAAGGTTAATCTTAATTCTTAGTGTATGTCCCGCACTTGAGGGCTGTGGACTTTAAACATAACTCCTTCTTTGTTCGGGAGAAGACCGACGCCCAGCGCAGCGGTGAGACCGTCATGGGTTAAGCAAATTAAAAATATAAATTTGTTTAAATTGCGTATAATGTACCACCATGTTGACTGGTTAATATAGCGGTAAAATACGAAAATAGCTTTGTCTGTGTACGTGTCTGTTGTGTTTTTACTACTAAATACATACATTAGGATTTAAAATTACATATGGGAAAAGTTAAAAAAAAAGTGAAAAGGTACATACAATTTTAAGATGCCGGAGCCGGAGCTGCTGTGATAAAAGAATCCCAAAAAAAATTCTACCCGAGCATTGAACCCGGAACTTTAACCACACTCGAGACTAAGAAAGTCTGTTAACAGAACTAAATTAGATCAATGATATTTATCTTTCTTTCCTTCAAAGTGGATCGTTTGAAGTAGGTAATAAGATAATCCTTTGTGTGAAAGTTTGTTGTAATTAGTGTTCGTTGCGGCTTCAACGCTTTGAACTTTGTTTGTCGGCGGTTTGAGATGAGCATTGATAATGTGATAGTGGAATTCTAGAGCTTAATGATAATAATTATCATAACTAATTAGTCCAAGTATATAATTATGAAATGGTATGCATTGCGAGTGCAAATTTTTCGAATTCGAAGATTAATTTTGCCGGTTTGACGGATTCTTTATGTAACATGTCAAAAATATGCTGCGACTAAATATCAGCTAGGAAATACAGTAATATGCTTTCAATCAAACTATTGGAATTGTCAATAATACAAACCAGCTGCCTGCCATAAAATTTAACGTGCCTTCCGAAACATGGAGGAACTCGATATGTATAAGATGGTCACCCATCCACAAATCAACCTCGGCAAGCATGGCTTAACGCCTTAAGCCACGAACGTTCGTATATGTATGTATATAAATAAATTATTTAAGAGTTGTTATGGTTTATGTTTGTCTCCATTTAATTTCCAAGACTTAACACAATTATAGTCCCCTATTCATTACCAAAAAACTACTTAACAGAAACGCCTCTCTCAAATGACCCTACAAAATAAATATCGATTGCTTGCACTAAACGTTTTAAGATAAACCCTAGCACTTGGCTCAGTTGACACTGATACCTTTAGATTTATACGATAGGGGAGCCACCCTCGCACCACCCTTAACGATGTTAAGGAAATCGTCAGTTAGCGAACATTGATACGAGTAACGATTCTGTGCTGCTTTTAATTTTATTTTGGGGTTGTTTGTAGGGGTAGTGATATTGTTATCTTTTTTTTCTAAGTTGTATAGTATAACATGCTTATAGGTTATGTCATTTTATCATTTCAAAATCAAACTTTTCGTAAAAACATAATTTTATTCTCATACTAGTAAGTACTAAAGCAGCCTTTACCCATCAGTGGGACACTCAAACAGGCGAAGAAAAAAAGTTGTAGAAATAAAAAAAAATCTATACTATCTATACTAATATTATAAAGCTGAAGAGTTTGTTTGTTTGTTTGTTTGTTTGAACGCGCTAATCTCGGGAACGCCTGGTCCGATTTGAAAAATTCTTTCAGTGTTAGATAGCCCATTTATCGAGGAAGGCTATAGGCAATAGGAGCAGAGTACCAGTGAAAAGTGTTATAAAAACGGGGAAAAGTATGATTCTCTTATGTGACGCAAGCGAAGTTGCGCGGGTCAGCTAGTATATTATAAACTTACTTTATCTTAAGTTTTCTAGCGTTATTATTGACACTAGAAAACTGAAATAAAGTAAAATTGTACTAAATCGAATTTGAAACTTAAACTACTTATGAATAACAATTTCACACTACAATGCACTTCATACTATTTAAAAACTATTTTTTTTTGTCTTACCAATTATTTACTATGACTCTATTTTATATATTTTTTATGACTTCAATATCTTTGACTCACCTATTCCCCTAATTAAAACTATACACACACAACCGAAACACAATTTCACACTAACCGAAAACACAATATTTCAAACTGAACATCTCAAAGAAATTAGCTCAAAAACATAGTATTTGAAGCGAGACACCACAATATGTTAAAGACAGTAGGTGAGGCCGCAGTCTCGCGACACTTCGCGCCAATTAACTGAGGATCACGCTTGTTGCTAATTATCCACGTTTGTTTTGTAAAAGGTGGGTAGGACAACATTTTTGAGGTATTTTTGCAAAAATTTGGTGCGGATTTTTCAATTTGAAAGTATTTTTGAGTTTCTTCATAACGAAATCAATTGCATTTAAGTCTACAATCTCATAATTTATTAATCAAAACCCTCATAATTTGTCAACCTTATTTTGGCACTATTTGAGTTTCATACAAATAACTAGTATCATTGGATGTTAAGGAAATTCTCTATAATTGTTATGAAAATATATTATGTTAAATGTTAGGCGGGTGTTGAGAGTAAGGGAGAGTTGATGAAGCCTTATTTTTATCATATCTGAATTTGCTTATTAATAAAATTGGAGTTACAAACAAAAGTATTTTTACAACTAAATTAAAAAAACTTACTTAACCGATTTAAATAATTAAAAAACAGCAATAAAAAAACAATAAAACAAGATAAAAGCACAAAAAAGCTGGTACATTCAAGTCTGCGCTATTAATCTGGTACCAGGGTAGCATAAACATTGCAGCGTTGTATTCATATTTTATTAGCGAGTTCAGCGTCGTCCGGCGCGGTGAGCTCTCGTAATACCTTTGTAATAATCACTTGATCTTTTACCGAGGAAAAAAAATATTGTACTGGGAGTACAGATTGCAACAAATCTTTATGTACATATATAATTCTTCTGTAAGTGTGTATGTCAATGAACTTCTCTTAAACGACTGGACCGATTTTGATGAAATTTTTTGTGTGTGTTATAGGGGATCTGAGAAAGGTTTAGATTCACAATTTTGTCCGCTGGACAATGTTTTTTTAATTAATTTTTAATTTATTAGACAGGACAACGTCTGTCGGGTCCGCTAGTGTTTTATGAAAGCCTACACACATAACTGCGTATCTGAATTTGGGTAGATGAACCCTTTTGCTCTTATTTGTAACATCTCTACTGTTCCTGTTCTACCCGAAAGTGGGGTACTTTCGGGAAGGGGTGTACGTTTCGCAATTATCAATGTTAGTCTCATTAACAAGAAAAAAAAAATTAATAGCTTTTCGTCTGGCCCGAGAAGTGAAATCCGAAGCCGCGTTGTGCTCTCAAAAGTATTATTTTTGTACCAAGTGGCATTCTCTGGTCTCTGCCTACCTCTATTGAAAGAAGGCGTGATTTTATATATTTATGAACTTAACATAATTCTCTTGTCATACTTCAAACTTATTTACAATTTGAATTACAGCATGGCTGCAAAGCACTTTTGTTGCTAACTGTACCTACCACATTTTGTTGCAAGTATTTATATTTTAGAGGATAATCGGCATGTTTGATTGCGAAAAATATTGCCTTTGTTTTTGTTTTATGAAGGAAAAGAAAGATAAAGGAAAGAAAGACTAAATAGCTGCTGTAATATTTACACTCTGGCCAGTCTCATGCTTTGTTTGATAAACGCTAGTGAAATATGCAAGTGGTGGGAAAACTTGGCAACAATGTTTTCCGTTTATGAATTTAGCATACAGTGAAGGAAAACAATTTGTTTGCCAAATTTCCGAAATGTTGAAACTCGTTGCTTTTCCTTGTTTAAGAGATCATCCATACTCGTGTTGATGTTTGGGAGATTATGCTTTGAGATGCAACAATAATTAAGATAAATTAAAAGATTAGTCGTTATGGAAATCAAACCCATGACCGCTACGAGGAGATCACCCTCACCACCGTGCTACGTCTGGCGCAAAAGTTTCAGGTTCAAAACTCAATTCATGCTAGACAACTACAAATCTCTATATTTATGTGAAATCGACTACAAAAATGTTTCTTGTCTTAAGCAACAAAGGATTTTGTTGTAATGACTTCGAAATAAACGTATTAAAAACCTAACATATAGAAAACCGTCTTATTTTGTCTTACAAAAGCCTAGACTAATCACAACATAATCAGAAGAAATACGACACAAATATGCCAGCTAGATTGTTTTCTAACCATATTAACCGTATACCAGTGGTATGCGGCTCAACTTGGCAGTAATCACAGCCGGCACAATGAGAGACACCTCCGGGAATTACTGCGAGCCTGGTACTATCATACTAACCACGCTAATGTTATGACTGTGTAGTCTGTCTGAATGTAATATTGTGAGTTCATGTATATTATTTTCAATAGTAAACTAGCTATGTAACGATTGAGTATCGAGAGCTTGACATTTAAATCGTACTGCAAAAATGGTTCCTCTGACGCTCGTTAGAGGCGGTGATCAGATTTTCATACATCATACATAAATTTGTCGATAGCTAATCGGTTGTCGATACTCGATAGTAGTAGAGATTCGGGCTAATGGCCATAAAATGCAATAAATGCTTCTCTGGTACTTTAAGTTTAATGTTTGTATGTCATAAACTAGCTTCTATGTGTAGTTTAATGAATGAATCGATGAATATTGCTGAGCACCTAGGAAAATGCTATTCTATGACTGTAGAAAATAAGTTTGATTTATTATATTGATATTTCATTTTATACTTAAAGTAAAATCGTAAACGTAACGATTTCTGCAGATTTTTTCCCCAAAAGCGATAATAAGTCTTAAAAAGAACAACAGCTTAAGCCAGAGCAACTTTCTTAAGACCAGTGTCTGAAGCCATAAATAACGAACACAAAGGAAATCGCCGAACAGTTGGACAATAAACACATTCAGAAAAACATTGCAACAAAAACAACATGGCCGACAGGAAAAACAAATGTTTTTAATCTTTATTACGAACGAAGTTTTTTTCTTAACTTGTTAAATTATGCGTTGGTTGTTATAGAATATTATTTGAGAATTAACGCGATTATTATTGTTTGCTTGACCTTTTGGCATTGGTTATACTGGCTATCGTTGCAAGCAGCGCTAGTTTCTGTACTAGGTACTACCAAGAAGCAATACAGCGTTAGATCGACGACATTTGATATTATTTATCGTAAAGTCAAATCTAGGTGTCAAGGTAGTTCAAGCCACCAAAAAAGCCTTTGAGAAGACTGTACCTTAATATTGACAATAACCTCCGAAACGCGGATACGTTTCACCCAAACACCAATAAGCGGCTATCCATCGTTGGAATGACCGTGCTAAACGTTGCTTAACCGTGAGCGCAACTGGCTACGAGCGGCCAATTGACTAACATACAGACAGATAACAAATCGAACTGTTACACCAGACAGACAGAAATTTTAAAAATCTTTTAGTACAAGACTTAAACGACCCATAGCACGGTAATCGAGGTTTAAAATATTTATACTTTAAGATACAGGGTGTATATTTCTCAGTACCGCTGAGTGTTGGCTGGCGTCGTTCCAAACACGCACTCCGACCTTTTTGTTCATTTCAATTGTTCCCAGCCATGTTAATACTAGTTTTATTACTTTATTTCATTCCTACTTTGTTTCTTGGATGTTATTGTTACTTTGCATCTTAATTTATGCATTTTAATTTTATAGTTCTCTTTCAAGACTGGGTTTTTATTCACAGTTGATATAAACTGTAGCTTGGTTATAAGGATAGTTTTTCTCATTAAGTTTACGGTATACGCTTATAGCAAGTTCAACAGTGTCTGAACAGAAATAGTTGCCATAAAACAAGGTTTCACTCCTTATATAAATATAGAATAGGTTGTCAAATGAAATATCATCAATGATTCTCATTTATCATCTGTAAAGTGACTGCTATCTTATCAGATTATTTTTTCAGACACTTAACTATAAGTCGTAGAACTAGCCACATAAATATATACAAAGGATGAAGTAGTGTAACTATTTCAGTCACTCGGAAAGTCACTATTTGAAAACCCAACCTAGATTTTTCGAAATTCCGTGTGTGTGTGTGACAGTTTTAAACTGTCATTTCCATATATTTTTTCAAGCATCAGTTTTGGCCGATTCCTTGCTCTTGTGTACAGCTTTGTGTCTATGCTAGATAATATTTATGGTTAAGAAAAGAGCTATTTTACCAAAACCTAACCCTTAATATTAGCCGATAAGGATGATTTTTTTTATACTAAGTCTTCAAATCCATTCGTTTCAACGATTTAGCCGTAAATGCGTAACAAACAGTCAGACAGACACACTTTCACACAAGTTTAGTATAGTCAATTATGTGTAACAAAATTATATTACCCAAATCCCGTAACACGCAATAATAGTTAAAATGAAACATAATAGAATGAAACAAATATCCCAGCGGTGTACCGGTACCAGGTCGTTAGCAATGCCCAGGAGGTCGCCGCGCTCATTGTGACGTAATTGTAGCGAACAACCTAGCTTTGTATCTAGGAACGAAACTTCATTAGTACTTTGATAGCGTTCTTTATACTCTTTCCTTGTGATGTATTGGTGAAATAGACAACTACTAGTTTTATATTCATATCCCGGATCGGGTAATATTCGGTTCCTGTAAAGAAATTATCAGTGATTACCCAGAAAAGACAGGTTGATTTGAAGGCCATGGAAATCCATCAGTCCTATGGGTGACTGTCTACTGTCATTCCAGGTTTTGGGAGTGATACTATACATTATACACACAAGGACCTTTATGAGTAACTCCGATGAAATTGGTTAGTTTTTAGGATACTAGCAGAATATGTAGGTGTGTTTGTTTGTCTATCTCTTATGTATAATGACTCAGAAAGTGACGAAAACATAATAAGCAAGGACTATTGGAGTCTGGGGGGGCGTATTGAGGGAAGAAAAAATAAGTGAACTTAAGCCAGTACTTTAACTAGCACCTAAGTATGTAACTTAAATCTTATAATATTTTAACAATAGAATACCAAAATACGGAATAGTAAAATATAATAAGGAAAATGCAGTATTTAGTGAAGTGTAGTGCAAAACGTCATGATATAATTACGTGCGCTTGCCGAAACGAAACGGTGTAACACTGGAATCGAATTAGTACACCACTCGGCTAAATGTAAGCAAAAATTATACTGCACTGGGTTGCTGGCGGGAGAATTGAATTAAACCCTGTTTGACGTAATGTAATCCTTTGTTTTAACAAATTGAGGTTTGTTTGAACAGTATGCGAAGAGAAGTGATAATATTTTAGACATAGTATGATTTAATGGTTGCTGTAAATGTAGTTTTTTTGTTCACTTGGTGCAAGTTACTATGAAAGTCTTTTCACTTTTTTGTACTTACTAGTTTTTACACGGCTAAAGTAATAAAATAATCTTTAGTTGAATGTTTGATGATGGGTTAAATTCTTTTAGGAAATATTACCATAGTTTACAATATATAGATACTCATGCTCATCATAAAAACGTCATCTCATTCCCATATTCAAATTCAATTCAAATTCAAAATATCCGTTATTTCGTAAACTTTGAGATAAGGGACTAGGCCCTAGAATCCTACAATAATAAACTTCAAATCCAGAACTAAGTGAGTAATTCACCACCGGTGGTCACAATGAGACTAGCCTCAATAGTAGCACAAATGTGGTCCTTTGTACCGTACACAATGTACTGAGTGACTGATCGATATCTCTACGTCTCCGGTAGTGTCGATACTGCTTGTTACACTGACTTACATGTTTTCCTGCTTGCATTCTTACTGGTTTGAGCGAAGTAGGTTGGCTTTATAATGATGAGGATGTTATCTCTATGAACAATTTTAACAGACTGTATTTGTAGGAATTACGGCTATGTAAATTGCAAGCTCAAAAATACATTTGTGACGGTCTTGGTTGGGTAGATTATAATTTATATGTCTTACTAATAAACGCCGCTCTGATTTGTTATACGGTATATTGTCTTTTCTACTCATATAAGGTTTCAAAATTGATTATAATTGACTTCTATAAAAATCTTTCAGGACATTTTAGTTACTCCGCAAATAAAGTCACCTAACGATACAATTACCATTCTTCATACAAATTCTCATCTGTGCCTACAGTAAAAAACGTAACAATTCAATAAAAATCTCTTTCAATAAAGATTAACATTTAAAAAATAACATTTTCGTTTTTAAATTCTGTTTCAGCGTTCAATCTATGTGCTGAATATTTGATAACTACACGAGTATCGTTACGTGTTCGTGTTCGTCCTCAATTTGCTACTTGTATACGGATCGGGTTATTAGTGTGGCAGGGGAGAAGGGTAAGCGATAACAAGGTAGACTCGGACCTCAATCATTTGCACTCTTTTGTAAAAGATGTCGTTGTCAATACATTAAATAAAGTTGGTTTTTGTCAAATAAGACTAATTTTGAAATTGCTACAGAATACTTTTAAAAATTATGTGTCTATTCTGTCTCGATTAACGTACGTCTTTGTGAGAAAAGTACAATAAAGGTCAATTATTGCCACTAAAATGATTTTCTTCTAATTATTATTTAAAATATTAACCATACATGAAACTACACTATATCCCTTGTTAGAAAGACACGCAAAAGTGATAATAAAAATTGTCGTTGAGTGATGAGACTACACAAAACACCACTTATATCTTATTACTAATACTATTACTTCCATAATACACCTACCTATATTAATTTATCTCGGCATCACCCGTTAGTTAATTGGTAGAAGGTTGAAGGCGATCAGAATGTCTTGAGCATTCAGATCGCCTTTATAAAGTTTTTGAAATAAGTAAAATATGCCATAAAATAATCAAAAATACATCATGCATCGCGTTTCGACATTTTATTGGTCGATTTTTATATAATACTTTGCATAATTTCTCAATAAGAACTTCAGTTTTTTTTGCCCACTTCTGTGTGGACCAAGCCATTTATTTCACACTCATTTCAAAAGTGGAAAACGTCCAACAACCTTTGCACCCAAGATTATGTAAATTTTTGGTTCGCGATTGTAGAACCCTAATCTTGGTCCCCCGAGAGGCCGGGGTGCAACCCTCTGCGAGGGGTTCAATAGTAATTCTATAAATCAATCGGTTGAATTTTTGTTTTGTTTACGCGACAATATCGTTTCTGTGCCACAAATATTTCCATTTCAAATTGTAACTCCAAGTTTATAAAAATGGGCACTAAAATGGCGTGATTAATTCAAATTGGATCTATCCAATATTAAAGATCGCACTTGATTCTATAACCCTATAGTACAGTGTTTTGAAAATGCCTTTAACCTTATCGTTAGAGTTGAAAGAGTAAAACTCTTCTTTTACTTTTTAAATAACATGATGACTTGAATAGTATTTTCTTTTTCAACAATAAGTAACACTTTTATTACCGCCAATGCCATCTATTGACAAAAAAATGTAACAAATACTTATCATAATTAACATTATCTTAATTGTTGTTCTTTATCGTACAATGTCGTTGTACAGATATGTATATAAAACACAGCTATATCACTGACTATGTCGAGATTCTGTCTCATTTTGTACTTAGTATTTATTTACTACTTTAATGATTATGCATTACTGTAGTTATATCTTCAAGTTCGACTTTTAATCTAGTTAACTATAGCAAGGGCTCAGGTAAAAGTTAGTGCCTTTCTTTATTTCTATTTAATCTAAGGACAAAAGTTTCACGATTATGCAAAAACTGATTGACGGATATCTATAGAACGTGGATATACATAGGTACTGTTTATTTTACACTGAGTGGGATTTTTTATCTAGGATTGATTTTAGCTCATTCAAAATCAAGAGCATAAATTATTGCTTTATTAAACGTTATTATACTTTATGTTTTTATTTTCGCCAAAATTTGGTCTACATTTTGTTACCGAAATATTCATTATTTATCTCTTGAAAGTTTCTCTCACATTTAAAGCAGAGTAAAGCTCCAATTCCAGATTCTAGGTAGATGTTCCCGCTTTATAATGTTTGCAAGTAGTTTGCATCTAATTTCAGTTTCCTCACTAATTTGGGAATTAAAGAAAACACCCGCGTTTGCTTATCTTGCCTCAAATTGCTTGCATTCAATAGTGCGCTCAGTACGCTGCAAAGGGGCTGGGAATTTAGGTTTTGACTGTCTGAGTGTTCCTGGAATCAGTGTGTATTTTAATGGAAATAAGTAGAATTGTTGTTTTGTTTGTTGATATGTGGGTCCGACGAAATAATGTCGATTTTCAATCTTCTTCTTATCGTATGGTTAGTGGTCAACCTTGTGTCAAAGTTGTTCAAGCCGCCCGAAAGGCCTTTGACATGGCTTAACGACTGTTATCTTAGTAGATAACAACCGGGACCGACTTTTTACGTGCCCTCCGAAGCTCGGAGACGCCCACCGCAAATTCCACTATGCAGTCACCCATCTATAGAATGACCGCGCCAACGGTTGTTTCACCCACAGATCGTTGTCAGACCGGTGAGCGCAACTGGCTATGGGCACTCACGATTTTCAATGACAACAAGGAAACTAAAAATAGAAAACATCTACAAAATAATGTTAATTATCGACCAAGAACAGAAAAATACTGTAATACTTACAATAATAGCAGTTAAGAATAATGAAATTCCACTGTTACAATTTGCTTATTATGTAAAACACACTCAACAGCGAGTAAAACAAAGGAAATAAACTTCAAGCAAACTGGTTTTACGACCGAGAATATTAAACTAAAACCGGAGCTCACCTCAACAAACAACAAATAACAAAAAGCAACAGCTTTTATGATTTCTCACATAGTTGATTCCATCATTTTTATGTGCGGACCCAGTATACGACCCTGTAGTACTCCACCGAATTTCATCAAGATTTCGCCAAGTTAACTCAATAGGTTTCCTCGCAGAGGTCAATTCAGTAATGGGATTAAACGGTGACCCACATTCGCTCTTAATAGGGGACCTAGAGTTGGGTAACACGATTTTTAGGGACGCGCCTGTCGTGAATAACCGTGTCGAATGTTTCACGAAAATCAATGGCAGTTGCGCTTAATTCTTTACGATTGTGAGTCTGTTGGGACTTGTTTTAAAGGTTAAAGGGGAATTTTAAAGGTCATGTTGATTATTATTTGTTATTTGCTGAGGAACAGATGTCAACCTAAATTTAATATAACTTGTATTTTCACCCGACATTTTAGCTTAATTTACGTAATATCATAAAAATACTCAACATATTTTCGAATACATTTGTAGCTCATATATAAATAACATGTTTACAAAAGCAATACGACATAATGAATTTCACTGTTCTTTATATTGAGAAAGAAGGATAAAGCTATTAAGATACATAGCACTTGCAGTAAAACTTTATCATAATAAAATCGGCAGTTTGGATTTCGGAAAGAAAACTTAACTTTCTAAAGGAAAAGGTACGGCCCTACTCAATAACTGCGTCTAACGGTCCACAAATAACCTCATGTCCTTCGCAAGCCTATTTGTAAATGTGACGAAATAAATCCGGGTATATCTCAGACCTAAGTTCAATTGCTCGAACAAATCTTGGACTATATTTAGGCTTTCGGTAATCGTCTTACTGGCTTTGTATTTCCTTGAAGTGTCTTAAGTACTCGATATTTGTGTTTGAGTGTTTATGAGTCCATTGTTGACCTTTTCTTAATTACCTCAAATAAGTTGTTCTATATTTATACTAATATTATAAAGAGGAAAGATTTATATGTAAGTATATTTGGTACTCTGTCAGGCAACTCGACGAATTTTCATGTGTTAGTACATATATAGTTTATAACTTGGATCAACACCTTTACCTTGATAATTTTTTTAACGCGGACGGAATCGCAGTTAGAAACTAGTTTTTTATAATCCAATCGATGTACTCTTCGTAAATAAATAAATCGTAACATATCATTTGCCAGTAACGGTTTCATTCAAATCTATTTCCATTCCAACACACATGATAAAACAGGCCTCCTAATACAAATAAAAAAACGGAATAAACTGAACAGTAACATACTCAATTTACCATCCAATAATGCAGCTCCAAATCCTACTAAAACTATGCAATTTATTGTAATAGCAATTACTATGCACATGCTCATAATTTATTACAAATGAGATCCGACTTCAAAGCGTCCTTCCCCTATTCTTTCAAACGCTGCAATTGTCTCATTTCCATTTGTGAATAATTTTGCTGAGTTTCGGACGGTTGGGCCCCTTTAATAAAACCCACTTGGCACTCACATGGCCGCTCTAATGAGAGTGAGACGGAAAATCTACTGTTCCTTTTTCTTATAGGGTACGTGACTATCATTCGTGATTGACAATATTTTGTTTTAAATATTGAAACCAATGTTGGTTTTTGAAATCAATATTTCAGTGAATCATAACTGAAAATTTCCTAAATATAAGAGGGTACTTAAAATTTAAAATATTTATTTACAAATATTTAAATATTTTGTGAAATAGCACAGTTTTATGCGATAAATGACTTATCCATTTTGTATATTTGAATAACTATTTAATGTAAATAAGCACATAAGTGATCATAAAACGAAATATTTAATATAAATGAATAATGAATTTCAAAATAAAGTACATACCCAGCAGAAATAGCCCGCTCTCGCCACGACAGACAACGATTGATGCACGCATCATTCGTCCTCATTCACATTGACCAATCGCAAATGACCGCGGTCCCTTCCTTCACAAATCTTTCGCTAGTTAGAGTCCCGACCCACTTAGAGCAGAAGTTATTGTCACACAACTTTTATACGGGATTTGAATCGAGGATGGCAGTTTATTGATGTTTGATCTGACTGAGATAGTGGGGAGAGGGGGGGGCTTTACTTGTGTCTGTGCTAGTGTATTGTAGAGATTTTTTTACTTATCTAGTAGTTTTCTGCAGATGTTCCTTGTTTTTTTCTGGAGTTGTTAGTTCGAATATATTTTTAACTTATACTAGTACATTAATTGCGTACCATATTAATTGGAGTATGCATAAAATAGTTGTTTACATAAGATTTAGGATTGAAGTCTGATTTGTAATTTTAACCAGTTGTGGTGATTCTTAACACATACTGTTAGGCTTGTTATTAAATAACAAAAAAATACAGTGGAACTCTACGTACACAACATGAATCTCAGATATGTTCCAACTTTTGACTCCACCACCCTAGCGAAGTATAAACCTGTCAACTTTACATTCCTTTAGCCTTTAAGTTCTCGTTATAATAAACTTATAAAATCGAATCTATGAAAATAGTCTCTACAGCGTAACTTTTGTAAAGTAATACAACTTATTTATTATTTACATCACCAAGAGACTAAACCTATAATACAGTAGTACATTTGAACGGCACAGAACAAGCCCTGGAGGCTTCGTTATCAGTCCAAGTTGATCAGTTCGCTAAATTGTACTAATTCTATAATTGGCAGGCCGAACTCTCCCAGGACTCAGCAGTTTTAATATTCCACTTCATTTAGCTGAACGGATCTAAATTGAGAATACTAATTGCCTATTTTTCATGTAAATTGATTGGAGACTTTGTTGCCGGTAGGCATAAAGTTTGTGACTAATCGTTTGCTGATAGATTCAATTATCAAAATCTTAAAACTGACATCCAACCATCTTTATTTTAATTGTGGGGTTGGAAATAAAATTGATTATAGGAGGAATGTAGACAAATATAGAATATATTTGTCTTACTATTAAGTAATGCTAACTAGACCCTACCTACAGTGAGGAATACAAATCAAGAACATATTAGACCCTTTTTCGGTGCCATAACTCAACTACTCGAAATAATAATGATAATACTTGAATATCGTTTTATTTTCCTTAACTTTGGATACAATACAGTTAAATTGTATGTAGCTCTAATGTCGTATAAAAACTTATATGTTATGTCCTTTTGCCGCAAATTCTTCGCTTTGTCTGCACATTCTAGAACTAGTTTTTTTACGTAAATTATAACTTTATTACTTCTTTTATCTTTGAAGTTCTATTGATCTTTGCCAGATGTTTTAAATTATAATCTTCTACGTAATGGATGTGATAGATAATAATTTTCCTTTGGTAGTATTTAAGTCTTTAATTTTTTTTCTCCATGAATAGTTTTTAGGTTATACTGTAATTATGAGATATAAATATATCATCATATAGAATATATCGTCATCAACAAATTACATTTCTGTGTATTATATCACTAAAAATATTTTTTTTTAAACTAGTCGTAATTTGTAGCAGGTGCGCTAACCAAAACTTTATTTAAACTGTGAGGCAGTTATTTTATCTTTTTAATTCACACTTCAATATTAAAACTCTGTATGTTTGTCTCTCTACTTAAACGTGCAAACCATAAAACCGATTGTAATAATTAACTTTGAGATGAATGAAGATTAGGGGTCAAACATATAGGTACCTTATTATTTTCTTAAAAAAAAAACAAGTTTTGTCAAGTTGTCATAGAAGCCTAGCTGCGTAGGCCCGCTAACACTCTACACGCTACACTAGCATATTATATTACAAGCAGAAATTTTTAAATTCTTAATTCAACTATAAAGCGTCTGTTACGTTTTTTTTCTTTCGATTCAATATAATCACTCTCACTAGCATTAAGTTCGTCCTACTCGCTCCAGCTCGCTGTAGGCGCCGCGGCACCGGCCCTTGATTTATAACTGTCGCTCCCCCACTTGCTCTACTCGCGCTACTACTGATTTTTATACTGCTCACTGCTGCCCCAGTTTTGGGGTACGATGTAGAGTTGGTGCTGGAAGGAGTAGTGAAAAGATACTTACGTAATTACAAGAGAGAGAGAGAGAGAGTGCTAAAAATATTTACTTTACAAGCCAAAATAACAGAGAGAAGTAAACCATTTTTAAATCATGTTTCTAAAATGTTAAAATGGAAAGTCTTCAATTTCCGCTTCGTTAAAAACCGACTGGTCACATGAGTCACCAAGTTATTAATTAGTAAATTATCTCGATTGCTGGCTCTCTGTTGGTTGGTGAGATACGACAGAAAATTTAATAGTTTACTAATATTAAAAAAGTAAATCTTTGAACATGTTACTCTCACATCACAATACATAATGAAGATAAATCTGAGATACGTGAAATACCCCCACGCTTTGCCATTAACAACCTAAGTGTAATGGGAGCGAGGGGATTTTTCAAATAACAAGACAGATAAAATACTCTCTCACTAGAAAAAAATACATTAAAACTATATCTAACCCGAAAATAACAATTAAACAGATCAAAACATCCCTGCCACATCTAGTAATCTTACGTAACTGTGTTCGTCCCCTCGTAGGTAAGTATTCATTCTGAATTATGAGCGTATTCTTCTGCCATTAGGTTCATAAACGGGACATTTGGACTGACTCCTGTTTGTCTCGCGACGTCTTGCTCTGCTTCCCCTTGTTTTTGTACCGCCGTGATATATGACTCTACTGATTATTAGATTCCAATGTGTTTATGTTAGTTATGTGATTATGGAGAAAACAATAACATTCTCAAGGTTTTCATATAATCTGCTCTTCAGTTTAAACCATATTCTCTTAAAAGATAACTCATTATTTTTGTAAGTTGAAAGCGAGCTCTTATCGAAATCCAAATAAAGTTATATTTTTTTTATAGTGATATGTTTTCTTTAATTGAGTTGTGAAAATGCTTCAAGATATTGCATGGTCGCGAAAGTTATTGTGGTTCTGCTACACACATTGAAGGTATGAATCCTGTATTTGGTTTGTAATTACTTGATACTATAAAACTGTAATTTACAGATTATAGCGTTATAATCATTTTGTTCTATGGAATTCACAGGAAACCGGTCGTAATTAGGTCTATAAGGGCACGTGGAAGATTTGTTGACTAGTCAAAAAGTTCAAAAGTGAAAAATAAAAATTAAGCTATTATTAACACCAAAATTGTTCAATTTAAACTCAATCCACGTAATTTTCATGAAAAAACCAACAACTAAGCATTTTTATCTCACTTCACTCAAACGTTGAACAAAGCTCATTAAAGAGCGGAAACACTAATTAAAAAAGATCCCGAAAAGTGCCATCCTCACAAAATAACCGCTCGAATAATAATCCAGTTTCTTAATCATTCAAGCAAGACGGTCATTTATACCGAAAATTTCCTTTTTTTACCGCAGTATTTACACAACTCTGGGGTAAAAATCCAACCCTTTATACCCCTTTAATAGAAGGCAATTAAAAGTTTTTCACTTTACTCTTTGAAAACCCTTTGACGCAATCGACTTTTGGTCTATGTATTCGATTTTTTTGTGAATATTTTTACCAGTTCTATTTCAAAACTGACCTAATTAACGATCGAGACTTGTTTTTTGTTTATTCAGAAATAAAAACGCGATGAATTTGTTCTAAAGTCCGCGTTCGTATTTTTGTCTTTATAACTTTGACTGAACAAAGAATAGTCAGTCCTTCCTTAAAAGACAATATTGCCGAAATTTTCAGAAGTTTTTGAATGTCCTTCGCCTTTTGTTTGTCAAAATATCTTTGTACTTGAAAATTTTAATACACTTAACTGTAATATAAATCGTTGACCTTTCCAAGTCACATCATTATTTGTTATGATCTCTAAATTTTTTTTCTGCTATTATACATATTAGAGTTAAATACGACAAGCAGGAATGTTTCAAAGTATTTAGAGTTTTATTAATTCCTACTTTAAGAATGAACACACTTAAACAGAAAATATTAGGTCACTCACCATTTCATTCACCTTTAGTCCAGTCAATACATCCAACTAAACCGACACGTAATTCATAGCCGAGTTAAATGCACAAACCAAACTATCGACACTTTACTAACCTCTCGGAACTTGAAATCCTCAGCTAATTATATCAATTGGTGATTACCAACACCTGATCCACTAACCGAAACTTACCCGTGATTTACTTAACAAATTGTCTAACTATTCAACTTAGTGAATAGCCAATTCAAAGCCGTACTTCGGATTACCCATTACCCCATTTTACCCCATCTCTTACCCATCTCTCACCCATCTTTTACCCATTGATTTCGTGATAACTTTCAACTTTGTATAGACTTGTTATACAAATAAGTTTTTGTCAAAGTTACTTGCTTTGTGTAAATAAATGAAATGGATTGTTTTGAAGTTTAGTTTTAATTGGAGTGACGAGAATTCTAAGTACTGAAGATATTCGGAGTTGATTTAAAAGGTCTATTGTTACGAAATTATTTGTAGATGCAAGTTAAATATTTGTGTTAGTTAATAACGCTTTTCATCTTAATTAATAATTGTGAAATTTTGTAACTCAGTATTAGGGATTGAGGCGCTCATAGGCGAGCTGTATTCACCGTCAACCATCAGTGGGTTAAATGACTTGACGTCTCGTGATAAGGAAAATTGAAGAGAACACATACTCGAGTCAAAGACCATCGATGAGCAATACCGCTTTGACTGCTTCCTAAAAGAAATATAAAATAACGGGTGTGTTGTATTAATTACAGTTGAGTAATACTTACACGATGCATGTGTATCATTGATTTGAAGTTTTCTAACATTTTGTAATATTTAGCTTCTACATTTTTTTCAATTAGTCCAGTCATTATAGTAAGTTCACCTCGGAATTCGAGATACCCAGCTGTAAGTCTGTAAATACTTGTATATTGACACCCTAAAAGTTGTCTCAAAACCTACATATGGTAGGGTGTACGCAACTATAAAATTTCAAGGTCCAAAGTCCCAAAAACCGGTTTTTTGAGCTTTTTTTGTACATATCTCATTTCCTATGGAATTTTTGCATTCGTATTCATTACCAATATTGTACAGTATAAAATTCTCTACAAATTTTGTTTGAATTTTTTTTTTTACGGTGAACCGTTTTCGAGTTAGAGGGCGGAGAGCGCGCGGTCACAGGATCATTTCAAGTCAACCGGTGCCTCCGGTCGAAGATGCGCCATATATAGTTGATGAACTATCGATAAATCAATGATTATAATAATAAATAAATTTAACCCATTACTGTCCCACTGCTGAGCAAGGGTCTTCTCCCGTAATGAGGGAGGGGTTAGGCCTTGAGTCCACCACGCTGGCCAAGTGCGGGTTGGGGACTTTGCATGCCCTCAATAAATGTATTTAACAAATTTTATTCAAGCAAGGTTTCCTCACGATGTTTTCCTTCACCGTTGGAGCATGTGACAATTATTTCTAATACACACATAACTTCGAAAAGTCATTGGTGTCATCATTTTCTTCATAATTATATTAAATCTATATCTTTTCAATAATACTGATTTATTTGTTTTTTTTTCATCATGTAAGAAGTTATTAATATTAATTAGGTTAAAATTCAAATATAGTGCCTATATTTTCATGAAAAATTCTGCAATTACATGGGCAGGTAAGTGTTGATAAGTTAATTAATACTGAATAAAAAGTGGATAGGTTATGAAAAAAATGATAAAAAATAATGTAATAGTTAATAGAAATTGACAAATATTTATTAATCATTGATTTATCGATAGTTCATCAACTATAATATATATGGCGCATCTTCGACCGGAGGCACCGGTTGACTTGAAATGATCCTGTGACCGCGCGCTCTCCCCCCTCTATCTCGAAAACGGTTCACCGTAAAAAAAAAAATTCAAACAAAATTTGTAGAGAATTTTATACTGTACAATATTGGTAATGAATACGAATGCAAAGATTCCATAGGAAATGAGATATTTACAAAAAAAGCTCAAAAAACCGGTTTTTGGGACTTTGGACCTTGAAATTTTATAGTTGCGTACACCCTACCATATGTAGGTTTTGAGACAACTTTTAGGGTGTCAATATACAAGTATTTACAAACTTACAGCTGGGTATCTCGAATTCCGAGATTCTTACCTAATTTAAGCTTAATTGACTGCACTAAATTTATTATAGTTATAAAACTATACTGTAATAAACTTTAATTCCAGGTCAGTATATTCATCAAGCGGCGAGTGGCTCTAAATCTAACACGGTGTTAACCGCACAGTGCTGTGCACAAATCGTCCCGGCACGCCTTTCCCGTGCTCCGTGCCGGGATATCCCGGGACTCTGTTGATAAACGTGTGTGAACGCTAGTTCCTGTAATCACAGAGGAGGACTCCGGGATTTACGAGTATGTTATAAAACTAAAGAATTGCGGCTTTTGGGTGATTTAGAAAGGCGCTAAATTATTGCTTGAATGCGAATAAAAATGGGGTAGTTTGTTTAAGCCCTAAAATTTAGAAAATGCATCAATTCTCATAAAATTATTCAAGTAAAATACTTTATTTGTCTCTTGTTTAAATGCTATTGTACTTAATATTAGTTACTCAAGCACAAAATACATTATCATAATTATAATTGTTGATTACAATTGACACAATTTCGTGATATCCCCCACTCACCACAGTATGTTAATTTCCAAGTACATCCAATCAATAACTCGGGCACTAAAGGCAAACTTAATAGGGTATTCAGTGCTCAGTGTCGCGAGTCATACCGCAACTCTATGACATGCTAATATTGCTAATTAATGTCGATGAACTTCGCCATTCCTGATGGATTAGCCATCCATCACTTAACATACAAACACACATGGACATATAAGATGTAAGATTATAGACTTGGCTGTAAAATAGTCTCATTTGCTTAGAAATATTTCATCTATTCATTTATAACGTTGCACCTCACATGCTAGTAGTCGACCAATTTTTGGAAGTTTTGTGTGTATTAGAAGTAATAGAAGACCCAGCAGAAAGACATTAAAGGGCTACGTTTATTTATTTATTACGTGTATCTATGTAAAAAATAATATCACAAGAAGAAAAACTGAATTTTGCTATAAGCTCCATAAATATTGCTTTGAGTGCAGTTCTTGTATAATCGAAAACAGAATATTGCATTTTCCTACGTTTTACTATAAACATAATTGTCATTTGTGTGATATCCGAGCTTCATACATCAAACGACTTAAGAATCTGTTGGTCAGCGTCCCCACACAATCCCGCGGACCACAACTCTAAAGTTAAACTGGGTCCAATGTCAGACCTTTCCCGGATTCATCCCGGGATCGTCCCGTATGTTTGCTCAACCCTAACTCATTTGCGCTTTTATTTCTATTTGTTGTTTGAACGATGTTATTGGGTCAACATTCATTTAACTTTCTTGCGCATAAAGTAGGTTTGAGAACCTTTGAATATAAATTATTTAATCGTAAAAAGTTCAACTTTTTAATAACGTTTATAAATAAATAATAATTTCATGATAATTACTATAACCGCTGAGGTATTATCACGAGTGCAACGCCTAGAATCTCTTAGTATAATCTTGAAAACTAGAATTGTCTTAATTCATTTGCGATAATTAAAAAAATTACTTTAATTAGACATCTGTATCTACATTTTATTATTATAGAAACAGACATAAAGTTAGCAAACAAAGAAGCAGGAATAATGAGAGTGCAAATTACACTATAACACTTAACTGGAACAAACTGAAAGTTTTAACTAGTATTGTTGAAACAGAAACACTTGTGAACGCTAAAATAACATTATTTATCATCGCGTTTTGTTCAGCGAAAAACCTGCGCATTGTTTAACCGAACCACAATACACCCCCATGTATTGTAATGTTAATGCTATGTAAATGTGGCCCTCGCGGGGAAACGAAATTATTAAAAAAAATAATACATCCCGAAATGAGTGCCGGCAAAGTTGGCCAAAAATTTATGAGCATTTTTTCTGAAACGAACAAGAAATTTTTGAACTACCCGCCAGAGTTCATTTCGTCGAAACGTTGTTACCCGCACTCCTATTGGCGGAATTTGATATTGTTTTCTGAGGGAATGCTTCGCTAACTTTTTTCGGATAGTAGGAATTTTAGCCGCAGATATTTTGTGGGACTTAATAAGAAATGATTTTGGCATTCCGGTTTAGTGAGATCGTAAGAAAAATAGCTGTCAGCTGTATGATATTGGCGTCCTACTTTGCTAAGGCTTGTTATATGGAGCCCTCAGACCTTTCCATAAGTATTTTATTAGTCGGCCGGAGAGTTATTTACATGACTGAATAATATCAATGGTCGGTTGTGGTTGAGAGAATGTTGCAAGTATGGGTGGTAGGTAAATAGGTCATGTATAGTGTATGAACGCCGTCAGCAGTTTCGGTTTGAGGTCAAATGTTCAAGTAATAAAGTTGTTGTGTATCAATCTCTTGATATTGAAGGTACATAAATCAGCAGTGCCAATATTTCTTTACTAGTCAAGGATAAACAATATTTGTTGTACTACATACATCTACGATTAAGGACTTCGGTCGTTGTTTCATCTTGTTTGAACTGGTAAATTTGTTTTATTTTTCAAAAAAAAGATTAAGGTATATAATTATAAGCAGAGGTAACGTAGTAATTGTAAATTATGGTCTAAGACGATAAATAATGTATTGTCATATACTAGAAAAAGTTCCAAACTCTGTACTTCTAATAACAATACCATCTCTTATCATAACTACACACCAAAGTCACCAAACCACTGACACGTATCGGTGTCTCTTCAAAAGTCATACACGCTAGCAACATGATTGTATACTCCAATGTAACGTATCGAAATACAAATACTAAGGCCTTTTAAGCATTATAAATACTAAATAAACTAATGTACCTATTTTGTCAAAATTTGTCAATTTATAAAATGTTCAAAAATAAATAACGATCGATATAAAAAGTTGAATATTTCCATACATTTATTTATATTCGGCATTTATTTCACTCCGACGGGCAGATTTACGATTTTATTTCGTTTACATTTTACGTTCAGTCTCAATGTTTTATAGTGCTCGTGAATTTATTTACTTTTAACCTTTCCATTGAGTTTTACTGTATATATTTAGTACTGAGTGAAATATATTTTTAGTAAACATTTTTCAAATGTTATTTTAGGTACTTTTTTTCTGTTTAAAGTCAGTTACGCTCACCTTTTGGTAATTAATCACTTGATTTATTTAGCGTGGATATTTCACAGCTGTCTTTTTACCAGACCGAATAGAACTGTCCAAGGATAACAAAAATATTAAATTTATCCGTGTGGGAAGCGAACCCACAATATAAAATGCAATGACAAGAGTAATTAGTTTAAGAACATTTAGTAAAATGCTATGTGTGTGTGTAGCATCCACATTATTCTTTTTCCGATGAGAAGTCATTATTATGAATATCTTAATCTGGTAACCTCATCAAAAAAACTCAATACAAAATCCCTGTTTTAACAAATTTTCCCTATCCAGGCTTCCCACAAACTCGCGACACTAACATAACACAGCCTACAATCAAATACCCTACACAGACGTAACATGCACTTTCCTAATGTACCCGCGCTGAATACACAAGCGACAGTTGTCGACTGTAGCCTATTGCTTAACTCGGTACGACTCTTTTGAAATAGCCCAGAGAGGGAATTAGTTTAGACGTGGAGACTTGAAAAAACAGCTTGGTAAGAGAAGTGTAGGAACCAGTTCTGATTTCGTTTTGTTTATTCTGTAGTTGATACATACTTGCACATGATCGCTGCAGGGATGAATAAGCCTACATTTATTATAAGAAAATTAATAAAAAATATTGTTTTTTTAATAGCAGTGATAGCCGAGTAGTTTAAGTTGGCACCTTCCACGCAAGTGGTCGCAGGTTCGAATCCGAGGCAACACACCAATGACTTTTCGAAGTTATGTGTGTATTAGAAATAATTATCACTTGCTCTAACGGTGAAGGAAAACATCGTGAGGAAACCTTGCATGCCTGAAATTTGTTTAATACATTTTTTGAGGGCATGCAAAGTCCCCAACCCGCATTTGGCCAGCGTGGTGGACTCAAGGCCTAACCCCTCCCCCTCGATTGGGAGGAGACCCTTGCCCTGCAGTGGGACAGATAAGGGTTATTGAAAAAAAATGTTTTTCGTCGCCATGTCGCAGTTTAGTTTCGTATTAATTAGTATTGTCAAACTAATGTTTTAACTCCAGTTTGTCCTGGGTACATACGTGTTGTCGTACTAACGTTTTTCGTACATTCATATTTCAAACTCGAGTAGCGGCAAAAATATAAATTATCTTTATTTGTACAATCTTAAACTTTACATAAAATCAAATATCTTTACGAACCAGAAAACGTTTGGAAATGTACAAAATACTTGCAATATATTTCTTTACAAACTTACGCTTTAGAAATGCAATTTATAGTAGTTGCCTATTCAACAAGCATTACATTGCAGTTTACCTTTATCCAAGTGAACAAAACTGCAGTTTGTAGCAATCAGTGTATATGTTAATTTGTTGGCGCTGAATCAAACTCACAATTTGTGCGGATTGAGTTTGAGCCAATTTGATTACAATTGGACCTTTGAAAATAGACTGAAAAATTCTCTAAAGTTTTATATGGGAATTTCTAAAAATAGTGACTTTTGGATGAATGCCAATATTTATAAAAAGTCGATAGTAACTTGATGAATTGCTAGGATTAGCTATTTACCAAATTATAAAGCCAGTGCAATATTAATTTAAAGATTGGTGGATGTAATAACAATAATTATCACTAATTTTACTTAACAAGGATACAAAGTTATTTAATTAATGCAAACAAATATTATACTTCTCTTTATATGTCTTCTATAAGTGTGCCTGCTTGACTGATATTCAATTTATTTTTGAGAAAAGTCGCAACTATCTTTATTATCGTGTGGTTTAAGGCCTATGAAGCTTTTTAAAAATTAAGAAATTTCAAATCTTTTTTATATTTGTTCCATTCAATTAAATACCACAATACTTTTAGTTACGATTGCAATTTCTGATAATTGATTTTATTCTAGAAAGTTTGAATCTAAATGAAAATAGTTTCCAACTCCATCCAAACTTACTTCAGCTGAAACAAATAGGGTTGTCAATAAAAAAATCCAATACAAATTACTATAATGTTTATTCATATGTATAGGTATACATTTAGATCAAGGATGATATACAGCCTGTATGGGTATGTGGGTAGTATATAGCTAGCGAAAATACTACAGATATATATATAGATGTACCATAATACGCCTTCTCCGTATTGCACGCAGCAGTCCCATGCCTAGAGCCTTTTATGTGATCGAAAAAATAAAAAAAAATCTTAATCAAATTTTGAATGGCAAAAAATCATTTTGTTACGTTACGTTTTGGTATCCGATCACACAAAAAGCGTACATAAAAAGCTCGTTTGATGACCCAATACTTACACAACCCTTACAATACAACAACTCACATTATCTTAACCAACACGATAGGTAACTACCCGGGAACTTTATACTTATTGCTGCAACGAATCGTATTTAGTAGGATTATATCAAATTTACAATTTCACTGTTTGTAATTCGAAACATTAAGCGTAGCATTTGCGTAGCATTCACGTAGCACCGCTACGGAATAGCTAAAGTCGATTAATGATCTCGTAGCAATATCGTAGCAATTTCACGTAGCTGCGCTACGAAAAGCTAAAGTCAATTAATGACGTCAGTAATGGTGCTACGAAAGGGTAATTCTCATTTGCATATGTTACGTTTGTTAATGTACCTTTGGTCATTCAGTTAGTAGCAATGCCAACGAGATAATTTTGTCTGCGTACTTTACAGACCAAACTGAAGTTTGGAGCATTTTGTATTTTAATTACATACTACAGCTGTTGTAGACTACTTTTGGTATGGAAATGAGCAATAGCCAGAAGCACTCAGTGCTATAGACTCATTGAAATAAACTACCTTTACCGCGACCAACTCATAATTATGTGAATAAACAGTGAAAAAATATGAAAATATGTTGTTTGCAAACGCTTAACGTTTCGTTCTACCAACAATAATGCTCAGTAAAACTTCGTATAAAATGCGATTTATGAACTAGTGACTATAAATTGATTTAAAAATTAATCGTTGTTTAATATAATTATCCAAAATGTTTACAGCTTTACATTTACGCTACACGTAAAACACATTATTTTTACATTATTACAATTTTCTGAATCGAATGACTAGATCATGTTTCGTTTTGAATAAATTAATGATAATTTAAACATTCAGTCTTATATGCGTATAAATGATAAAGGGGTAACTAAGGTGGACTAACTTGAGCATTGTTTGTAAAAAATACTAAAAACATTTAACAAATTGGGTTAAATAACGTTATAAAAACAGTATAATATTGTAATGACTAAAACCCGTCGCACACTGGTCTTATCGTAATCATATCGTAAACGAATTTAATTGCATTTTTGTCATGTATTTGCAGTAATATAGGACACGAGATTAATTAAGCCTTGTTAATGACTTTTTACAACAGTTTTAAATGAGACACTCCCTATTATACTTTTCAGTAGCGTTCTCTTGTTTAGTTTGCCAAATGAGTCCACTTTTTTCAGCTTTAATGTATTTTGTAGCCACATCACGCAACTACGATCTATTCGGTAGTGATTCAATATAATTATATCATCTCAAAATGGTTGAGTCTACAATAACTTGCTGTCCATGCTTTGAGATTTTACAAAGCAGCCCACATGCGTTTCGAGGTTTCATCAATATATTATTCTGCTGTTACAAATACTTTGCGTACGATACGATTACAAACCTTATGCGAACGGTCTAAGGAACATAATAACTCGAGTAAACAATTCCTGGGTGAGGTGTGATCTGTGTTCACGGGAGGTTGGTGTAGTTGGCCAGGTCCTTGCCGTTCTTGTACATGGAGGTGATGATGGGGTCGATGTTGTGGTACTCCTTGCCGGAGCGCGGCCGGAGCGTGTTGGTGGGCTGGCGGCTTAATCTAGGAGAAAGAGTATAGTTAAGCATGAGTGGGACTGCCTGATGAAACTATAGCTATGGCTGGTGCAGTTAAAGTAAAAATGTACCAGGCTTTTTTCAAATCAATTAACTTCTAGAAATATATCTTTCCCTTGTACTAAAGTAGACGTGAAATTTAGGTTGAATTGAAAATCATTACGTAGTATTAACAAATACATAAAGATATACATAATTATGTAGAGGTAGTATTGTTATGTGACACAGAATACCTACCTCATTCCCGTTGGAGTATCAGAGGATGAATGCGATGACGTCAGAGACAGTGTCTCTATGTAGTCAGACATGTCTGAAGTGCCGCTTGACGTACTGTGAGTGTCCATAACTCCTGAAAAAAAGCGATTAGTTCACGTTAATGTTCAATAGAAACTTTGAAGGAAGTTCATGACGAAAAGTATAAAATCATTAATTTTTAAATTAACCAAAGTTAGGCATTCGCCCAAAATCAACATGACATAATATATTCCAATAAAACCAATTGTGTACCTTTGAATTGTTTCGGCGGTAGAACAGGAACTTCAGCTTCAGCTGACGAAGATTTCGGAGCAGTTTTGTGCAACTGCATTGGCATATCTCTCAGAAGATCCGAAGACTTTGACTTCCTCGGCAGTGAGGAGTGCACGCAACCAGACAGGTTCCCTCTCATCCTCTTGTGTACCATGTAGTGGTACCGAGAGTGACCTGATGTCAGAGGCATCTCAAACTCGTTGAAGTCCCCTCCACCATGTTTCATAGAACAACTTGACACTCCAGAATCATTCGAACTGGAAGAGTCTCTATTGCCTCCAGATTTGCAAGGAACACTCGAAGATCTTTTGATCTGAGCGTTATCCATCAACTTGTTCCTCAAATGAGGAATCTCTTTCGAAGAACTTTCTTCAGACGTCTTATTCTCAGAGCCTGAAGACTTGCAGTCACAACACTCCGGTTCATTATCACAAGGGGTCGATGGCCTTCTGTTCTCCAAAGCCATGTTTCTCAACGTCTCCAGGGATGAGGAAGTGGCATGACTTCCTATACTGCTGTCGAATTCTTTCAAGTCTTCAAGAAGACGGGCCGAGTCCACAGAACTTGATCGTTTCTGCAGAGCTTCTTTGTTATTGTTCCCGAAGCTTGATAATCTATCGCTCCCAGTTAACGTCGGAATGCTCAGTGATTTCTCTATCTCTGCTCTGTGTACTTTGTGCATGGGATGCTTTAAACTCTGAGACCAGTTAGGATTTGGAGACATCGGAGTGTATCCCGGATTAGGTCCTATTGTTTTACAGTACTCACGTTTCCCATCGTTTGCTGGCTCCATTAGTAAGTACTCGTCATTCCTACATTTCTTCGAGTCTTGTTTATTAATAGAGGTTTGTGAATGTCCACATTTTGTGCACAGTTTAGGTTTCTTTGGCACCGAATTTGTAGCAAGGTCAATATTTGCGCTCAGTGCATCTAACTCACTTTGAGTTACGCCCGCTTTCTTTAACAAATCTTTTGCATTTTCGTAGTACTCTAGAGACAATGCAAATTCGAGGTTTTCATAGTTTGCGTAAGGTCCTTCGAATTCTTTTTCGTCTCTTGGTTCAATATTTTGGTAGTTCGTGTACCTATCATCGTTGGCCGATTCACTTGCATCTTTATCAGTGCTCACAGCACTTTGTCTGTTAGTTTTTCTCGAAACATCAATTGTTGCATACAACGCCATGTCATCAGATTTCTGATTCGTGAGAACTTCTGTGTTGATTTGTTCGTTTGTAGTTCTTTTGCAGTAAGGAAGGCTGATAAGGTTATTAGCCCAGTTCGTGACCTTCTGACAAGGACATTCAACCGGTTGAATATTCTCTTCACATTCAACAATGACCGGTTTCTTCCTGGAACCAAATTTCAGTATGCATCCACAGTTTTTCTTTAGAACTAAGTTCCCGGGCGCTGAAGTTTTTGTTACTTGGAATAGATCGTCCGCTAACGCTTGCTTTATTCTTTTTGGTGTGTCGTAGTGTTCTGAATTGTCGATCTGGAACAATAGGAAATATTATAATAAAAGCTAAAATAAAAATAAATCTTCCCTCTTTCTTATGCTGGGGCCACACTACCGGGAAATGCCATTAATTATCGCGTTAAAGGACGTTAACCGTAGATGTAGCCACGACTTAACGCAATAATTTGACAACGGCATTTACATTGTCGTTTGACATTAGGCGATAACTCAAGTGGCGGTACATCAAAGAGAATAACGCGAGAATTAATGCGATAAAGTGGTCACACTACGCCAGTCAGTGTGCGTCGGGAGCTCGACGGGATCGCACGTGTTTTGTATTTGCAATACATACTATGGAGTGGAGTAACGAGAACGTAATTGCGTTTCTGGAGCTTCTGCAAACAGAACCATGTTTGTGGGATCCAAAACTGAAAAGTTACAAGAATCGAGGATCGCAAAGTGATGCTTGGCGTCGACTGATGGAATTAGTACCTTTTGAAACAACTATTGAAAAAATTAAAAAAAAGAAGGAAAGCCTATAGAACCCATTAAAACAAAATGAAAAAATCTTTGAAAGTAAATTTTACGCCGTTTTATCGCCAAACGTCAAATCACGTTGGCCGTATTAAGTGTAGCCACCTACTCTAGCGCGTTAAAAATTATCGCGATAATTACCACGATAATGGGCATTGGACGTTGGCCGCTAATGTGGCCCCAGCATTAAGTAATTGTAGTTGATTAAAAAACACAAATAATTTTTTAATCATTGATAACGGATATGAAATACAAGAAAAATAAAATATCTGAATCTTTTGTATTGACTTACTTCCACATGTGTCGTCTTCGGTACATCATAGTTTTCATAAGGGCCAACTTTAGGATTATTTATCGGGTAATTATCATTAACAGCACAAGAACACCCTTGAGCTGGCAGCGGCGCTGGAGGCTTCTTCTGATCCAAGTGAGCGGGCTTAGGTGGCCTTTCTGGAGGCCTGTCCTTGCACTGACATTGCTCTAAATTCTTTCTTATCGCTCTTGGTGTCAAATACTCTGTGCTGTTCGAAGAATTATCAGAACTGCTCTCTGCTACCGGCTCCATCGTCCAAGCCGGATTGAAGGTAGTCCCAGGGGTCAAAGCAACAGTTGAAGAGCGGGACAAAGCCCCAAGTTTTGTGAGACAGTTGTTACATCGCTCCAAAGTGACGTGGTCAGCTCCACTCCAGGGCGGTCGAGCGCCGATCTCCTCTTCATCGTAATTTCGCCTCTCGTCCGAAGGCCAGAAAGGTGAAACTCCCCCGCAATCCTCCCCGAAGAAGTTTTCTTCGTAAAGTCCACTAGCCGTGTCTGGTATTGATTGTTCAGCGGAGTTGAAGTCCGATAGTCGAGTGCTGGGGCGAGTTTTATTTCCTAAAAAAAGAAAACATTCTTTTACTTCACAGTTAGCTTTTCTCGTGAATTTATTTTTAGGTACAAACAAAGACTGGGTCGTTGACTTCTTATTGTTACTTCAATTTATTATGAGTGTCGTTCTTGAAACAATGCTCATTATTTTCTTGACTTCAACACAGTAAATATAAAAGTCAGTACTAATAATTAGATTGTACATTAAGTCAATTGGTGTAATATTTGACTAGTCAGGTATATATGGACGCTTTTTGTTTTTATTTTTTTTGTAACTCAACTACGTTTCGTACATTACTTTCTTAAAAAACTAGGTTGACTTAACTAATGCCCGAAACATTTTTTGCATACAAATACAAGTTCAAATTACCAGTGCTCTTCCTGGAAGGTGCCGGTGTCCGCTGCAGCGTCAGGTTTCCTTGAGCAGCCATGTCGAAGGCATCCGTGATGTCTTGCGCCTGGTCCGTGATAAGCATGTGCAGGCCTTCGCCTTTACCGCAGTGGGAACCTCCTTCGAAGCAGAATCTGCCTTCCACTACGCCATAACGCCTGTGGAATGACAATAACTTTGAAGTGAAATCTCTTCATTGTACTGAATGGTTATAAAAAAGACAAAAAAAAAACAACGTAAAATCAAATGAAAACAAAATAGAATAAAATTTAAATAAAAGTACAGTACAATTTTGTGATTTTTGAGACATTTAGAGATAAATATTCTTCTTATCAATCAAATATTGAGACTTGGGAACAACAGTATTCGTGTACGCTTTTTTTATTATGTTAGTTTTGTCTGATAGTATAGCGTGTTAGTAAATGCAAAGAGTAACACGAATATTTTAACCTATAATATCGTAACCCCAACCTTGACAGCCAAAATTAATAGAAAAATTATTCACGAATAAGTTAACGAAGTACATTTATAAACGCTACATGTTAAGATAGCTGCGAAAAATGTAAAATAAACACGTTTAGCGCAAACCCTGAATCACGTGAGATAAGATGAAAAATATGCTGATTTGGTTATTCAATATCGAGCTTAAGCCCTACCCTTACAACAAAAAATATTTTAGGCCTTAAAGTCGAGGTTAACAACCAAAATATGAAAGATGTTTGAAATCAAAACTTAGGTTTGTTATATGACTGGAGTTCCATAATAAGGAGGCTACATTAACATCCTGCTAATGCTACTTTAATATTATAAATACGAAAGTTTGTGAGGATGTACGTATGTGTGTTTGCATAATGTTACGCAAAAGCTGCTAAGTGGATTTTCATGAACATATTGGCTATTACCTATTTTTATTAGATTTTTCAAAAAAAAAGTGGCAGTGATAGCCGAGTGGTTTAAGTTGGCACCTCCCACGCTAGTGGTCGCAGGTTCGAACCCGAGGCAACACACCAATGAATGACTTTTCGAAGTTATGTGTGTATTAGAAAGAATTATCACATGCTCCTACGGTGAAGGAAAACATCGTGAGGAAACCTTGCATGCCTAAAAATTTGTTTAATACATTTATTGAGGGCATGCAAAGTCCCCAACCCGCACTTGGCCAGCGTGGTGGACTCAAGGCCTAACCCCTCCCTAATGAGGGGAGGAGACCCTTGCCCAGCAGTGGGACAGTAATGGGTTAAATTCATTCAAAAAATAAGAAATGATTTCTTTCTCGGGAAAAGTTTTCACGCAGATTAAGCCACCAGCAGAAGTTAGTTAGTAATATTTAATACAGCTACCTATAGTTGCTTTTCGAAGCAAAATAATTAGAAATCTGTTTTACATAAAGTTATTACGTCCCGTCATCAGGGACTCATCTAAAAACTTATTAAAATCATAATGGAAAGATCAGTTTTTCTATCTGTCTCTACATAAATTAGTTTTTGAATACGAAATTTCAATTTGTGAAGGTATTTTCTATTCTTTGACAAATGTATCATTATTTCTGTTCATATTTTCATAACATCTCGTCTATTTGCCAAAAAAGAAGAGTAAAAGAGAGCGCAACATACATAATCATCACATTGTCATAATCGGTAAAAATAATAATTGCTTTCACCTCATTAGTGCCATTAAACTTATCTGAATGTAAAAAAATACGTTTAATGGAATTAAAAATATTAATAGTGCTTTAGTTAAGTTTTATCTTAGATATCCAACCTAAAACATTTTAATTGGCAACGATATATACCACAAATGATACTAAAGCCATTTTCTTTTTTGACAATAAAACATCTTCGAGATCTTCCAGAAGCAATTCTAATACTAACAAAAACATCTTTACGACTACTAATCCGTTATTACTCCCACAATTACTCAATACATCAAAAAATAACAGCCAAATTAGTTCACGATTCATACAGTGATAAAGCCAACACTTCACTAAGCTTAGAAAATATTATCTACTTTCAGAAACTTGGGCGAAAATTGCCGAGTGCTTGAAAACTGTTTTTTCTCTTTCTCACACACGTGTTATGTATATTTCTGTCTCTTTCGTGTGCAGATTTTGTCACAATTGCAGTCTGTTTAAGCAGTTAGCAAGTCGTGCAGTTGTGGCCTAACGTAGTGTTTTATTCAAAACCAATGTGCGTTAGGATTATGAATTGGAGTTCGTAAAAGTTTGTGAATTGTTGTATGGTGCCGGTTGCTTTTCAATTTTAGGGTAGTGTTATGTGATTGTTAACTTGCATATATCTTCCTTGTATTAGCTTTTGTGGTGTTCAGTTATTTTGGTGGATAGTGATTAGGATATACGCCAATGTATTCTCAAATGTTTAATACGGTGAAACTAGATTTCTTTAAATGAAATTATTACAAAATTGTTAATATTTTTATCACCAATTCTCTGTTTTTTGTATTACAATTTCATTTGTATTACAATATTTTTTTAAATACAAAAAGTACCCTTTCAACTAAACAACCCTCTAAGCATTCTAACACGCCATTTCCTTAGAAAAAATAAACAACAGTCGAAATTTCCTGTATCATGGTGACCCTAGTTCGCGTTGAACAAGATGGCCACCGGAAGCGTCGGCCATTAGCGCGTGATGGCGTCCGCTAGTCGCCGGAGCGCATAAACGCGTCACTACCGGAGCGGCTTTATGCGTCAAGCTCCACATAAACCCACTTTACTATCATGATAATATATCTTCCAATGTTTACTGGCCTCTTTATTACATTATTTTATTTCGGGTTAAGTGTCCGTTATGTGATGGAAACGATGGAACTTGTTTTCGTGTTTGATCATTTTATGGTATATTTATCTCGTATTCATGGGTTCTGGATTATATTTAAGTGGGGTATTGCCATTTTATAACCATACCTCCCAGTAACCATAACAAAAAAAATAACTACCATAATAACCATAACTAGAGCAAAAATTGGAATTCATGTTCAGTACGTCCATCAATTTTACACACAAAATTCTATTGGAATTCAATATCTAACAAGGCCATTAAAAGTACTGATTCAAAGTAAACATTGTAATTTACGCAACTTACCTCAAATGTGCCAGCTCCCACAAACCCAACAAACGCGGAGGCACTCCACTGGTCAAAGCGAACCTTCTGCCTTGAAGGTGCATCCTCGCTGGACCAGCCGGCAGCTTCTTCGAGCCTCCCCCTCCAATCATCACGAGGTACTCCTTAGACGACCCCAGCTGCCCTCCCACTTTGACCTGCCAGGCTATTAGCCTCTCCCTGGTCTCAAAGGCTAAGACCACGGTGACGTCTTGGCAGATAATGGCGATGGTGTTGGACTCTTTGTCCAATGTGAAGCCGGACTCGAAGCCGAGGAAGTGCTGGAGTGAGAGGGAAGCCTTCGTTTGACCTTTCTTGTAGCGGTCTTTTGGGTCCCGGTAGAGTTGTAAGTGGAGGCAGTCTGGAACAAAGAGAAAAAAATGTTTTAGATACAATAAAAAATTGTAGCTTATCGATGACCATCATCTGTCACCGTCGTGGACAAATATTGAATGGAAGCCGGTATTCTTGTGAGGAAAGCAACTAGATCTTTGCTCAACAGACTGAAGCAACATTATATTTTATTTTAAAGAAAAATTCCTAGAATTTTGTTGTTATTATTTTATTTACAGGAAATAAAAATTTTATGGTCACCCGATTTTAAGCATACCCAGAACTACTAAAGGCAAGATTGAGTAGTCAACATCAAATCACATAAAAATGCCAGTTAATTCCAATAGTTTACTACCGAAATCACATAAATATTTTAAGGTTATTTGACGCGACGTTTCATTGGATTAGATTAGTCCAAGTTGCTAGATTTGATAATAAAGATAAAAATAAAGGCCCAAAAACATTTATGGTGAATTAATATTTTTAAAAGATTATTATCCAAAACGGTATAAAAGAACCCATTAAAAAAGGAAAAAAGTGTATAATAATTAAATCGGCAGTCAACTAAGCACCATCAGTTGCTTTGATCATCTTCTTCTCGCATTTCTTTAAACTTTATGTTGGAATCGGCTTCCAGTCTCATTGGATGCAGCTGAATACCAATATTTTCCATGGAACGACAGCTTATCGGACCTCCATAACTAAGTTACCTGGATTGTAACACTATACTCCTCTGTAAGACTGGTTGTCAGGCTTTCAAGCTTCTGCCTACAAGTAACAACTGTTAAAGATCTTTAAAAATGTCGGTATTTTTCATGAGTTATATTGATATAGTATTTATTTGTAAAATCTGTATGTACCGACATAAATAAAGGGTCATAAAAAATCTAATTTCCCCCTGAATTTCGCCTAAACATAACAAATTACGGCACATAAACTAACATATCCTACTGGCAAAATATCATAGTATATTTGACATTATACTCTCCGAGCTCGTAAAGTGGCGGTGTACAAGGTACCCCTTTTATCAGGGCTCGGCCTTTTTGTCACTAAATCTGCCTTATATCGGCACTTGACGACTTTTACTAGTATTTTATGCGTCACAGACATAGTTTCACTTTTATATAAGATTTGTTTTTCTCGTAAAGTCATTTGTGATGAGAATGTAGGATTTTGTGTGTTTTGGATAGGTTTATGTAGTTCTTGATATTGTAATGGGCGCATTTTTCATATATTACAGCATCGATGCTTATTTATTTGTAATCGTATATGGTGCTTTAGTTAAATTGTCACGTTAAGTTTTAGAGGTTTCGATTGAATAACGCCGGAGTCAGCCCGTGACCAAGGTCAATGTAATTCGATCGAAACGTCGGGTAAATAAATAAGTTGTAATATTATGCGTACAAGTCGCGATATTTTAAATTCATAAGTTGTCACGTTGTTTAACATAGTTTTATACTCAGATAAATATGTAGCAAAATATGCCCGATGTATCTAGATTATAATGAATAGTTCAACGTATTTCCTAAAGAACTAATAAAAGTAGCTGTATAATACAGACACCGTCAGCTGCTTCTAAATTATGAATTTTGTATTCCTTCACCAGCCGCAAACCTTGAAAAAATACAAAACTCTCTAGAAAGTTGTTGGACTATAAAAAAAAAAACTTCGAAAGAAACCAGTATCGTGGCTATTTACATTACCGGGTGTATTACAAATTACATTTCCTTTTAAACCTAGGCAGAAATGTACAGCAAATGAATAATGGTAATGTCAGTAATCTAGTAAAGTAGTAAAGAAACTACAATACATAGCTCTTGAAGATGATTTATTTCACTAATGGTAATACCAATGTCACTTATCTGAATGACAGGGACATACTATTATATATTTTTTACTAGAAGTTAGTATAAAAACGAGTTGTCAAGTACGATTCGAACGTGCGCAGGAAAGGTTCCGTACAAATATAAAAAAAAATAGCAAAACAATCACGTTTGTTATATGGGAGCCTCCCTAAATATTTATTTTACATAATTTTAATTGAAGAAGCTGCAACAGGAATACATAATCTGTGAAATTTTCGGCTGTAGAACTAACACGGTTCATGAGATACAGCCTGGTGACCGATATTGACTGCCACCCTAGCGCAGCATTCCCACGCCGCTCCCATTGCGCTGCGAGGACGTGGATTCGATTCCCACGCAGAACAATTATTTGTGCGATCCTCATGTAATTGTTTCGGGTCTGGTTGTACTTTGTGTCCGTAGTTTTTTCGTTTGTTAAAGTCCCCGTGACACAAGAGTAACACTTAGTGCGGGAGTTGTCTTTCAAAAAAAAACATATAACATCCGTAAACACCGTCTAAAAAAAACTTAGTCTCAGTAATAGGCTCCTGTTTTTACCCTTTGAGTACGTAACCCTAAAAACTAGTTGTCATGTGATGTGACAAGTTGTGATGTTTATTGCTATGTCTAGATGTACTGAGATGAATATGATTGAGTTGCTGTGATTCACGGATGAATAATTTCGTTATTCTGGATATTCTTTTCAGAAAACAGAAAAACATATAAGTAAATAGTTATACTATTATTTATCCTAAGCAAAAAGTATTTAGCCTAAAAATATTGCAGCTGAGCACATCCGTGCTATAAATTAGGAATTTTATAAGTTATTATATATACATATCAGTCATTAGGCTACTCAAAACCTAAGCTTGAATGATTTTGACATTGAATTGACCTCTAACCAAACGAAAGATAAAATATAATTGATAAGAACAACTGATTGATTGTCAGTTTGTTGCCATGGCTTGCGTTACCTGCGCCGAAACGTCAAGTAATGCAGGGAAAATACTTGTTCGCGATACACTTATTCACCATATTAAAGGATAATGAATTATTTATTATTCTTTGCTAATTTCACAGTTGCTACGTAATCCTAAAACAAACAGCTACTATAATACAAAAGACAAAAAGCTTAAGACAGATTTAATAACGCAAATCTTTCATACAATTACTTAGCGGAGATGAAATGAAAACATCTAGGTTCCAGAACAAGCTTATTTGCAAGAAATGTTATACAAATGAGATATTTTTTGCTGACATTTAGAAACGTGGGCGAACTTAACAGATAAGGAACGATGAATATTAAAATATTGTAATATTAGATTGGATCTGATGTTTATTTTATTTTGTATGCTTCGGTATTTTTGTAAATGAGTGGAGCGAATTTTTTTATATGTTTCAAGGGCTGCCTCTTACAGGGTCTTGTTTCTATTAACTACTAACTTATTAACCAAAATAAAAATATTGGTATCTTTGCTGATGTGTGCACTAAAATCACGTTCAAGATAAATAATACACAATCAGGCAGTAAAGTTTTGACACCATTTAAACTATGTTGGAGCTAAACGCGTTTAATTTAGCCGGTCGACGATTGACTACGACTATCGACAACGGTATGCAATTACAAAAGTATAGTCAGTGCAGTTGAACACGCTATACATACTGATTTTGCAACCGGAATAAAACTCAGCTCGCCTTTTACGCAATCACGGCTGAACCACTAAGCCAGTTCACTTATTCTTCTTATCGTACGGTTAGTGGTCAACCTAGTGTCAAAGTTATACAAGCCGACCGAAGGCCTTTGACGTGACTTAACGACTGATATCTTAATTGACAACAACCGGGACCGAAATTTTACGTGCCATCCGAAGCACGAAGACGACCAGTTCAAATACCACTATGGTTAATACCACGCGCCAAGGTTTGTTTAACCCACAGATCGTGAGCGCAACTGGGCGCCTCAACCAATTTACTAGGATGATAGTATATGTAGTTTATATTCTAAAGAACGCGAGCATAACCATGAGTAAAACCTTGTTTATAAATATGAAAGAAACTCCATTCCACCTTCAACAAACAACACAAAGTTGAAAAGCAATCGGAAGTCATGTAATTAAAACACTCGGCAATAAGCAATGTAACGGGACTCTATACCGACTTGCACTGCCGACGGCAACTTCTTGCACTGGCGCCGGCAACTTGCACTCGCGCCGGCAACTTGCACTGAAGCCGGCAACTAGTATTAATTAGCCGCTGTACTAAGAAATGTTCCAACTAGTTTTGTTTCTTTGGTTTATATTTCTGTTTGAGTTGGTCAGTAGATTGCTTAGCAAAGTGTTTATTGAGGAATCAATTTAGTTTTATAAATTTACGCCTCTTCTGTATACTTATATAAAACGGAAGGAACGCAACCTTATTCGAATAAGTGGTATTTATTTTCGACGTTTAAGTCACTACGCATTAAGCATTTTTTCTTGGAGATCAATAGTGCAATTTTCTACAGTCCATACTATTGAATATTTTGACATTTCAAATGTACTAAAAATTTGGTATTAAGATACCCGCTATGGGCAATTACCTAATTGTCAAACAAAATTATCGATAGTTTTAGTGAATTGAAACAGAGAAACCACCTCTATTTTGTAAAAAAATATACCATACTTGAAAGATGTTAGTGAAATAAAACATTATTTTGTACGAGTATGAAGCGAGCCAATTATTATTAAGCATTACTGCCAAGCTTCATATATCCGATACCAAGAATTTGTGGTTGTTAACTCCCATCTCATTATTTCAAAAAAAAACTTAATGATTAAATGTATGTATTTTTTAACCCTTTAATGTCCCACTGTTGGGCAAACATCTCCTCCCATAATAAGATAAAAGTTAGTATCTACTAAAAAAAATAATTATACAAGTTGTAGAAAAAACTACACATATTGTACTAAACAACCTTAAAACAAAACAAAACAACTAAAATCAAACAACTAACACCCAATTAGAACAATTAAGACACAAACATGACACAGTGTAAACATTACACGTAATTAGAAGCAAATCGTCATGTAAAGTGTAATGTGCGGCTGATTCCCGTCACGTAGTACTAATCTATTTACTGATTCACTCCAATGATTAGCGTTGTGGGAACGTCACGCAAGAGAAAGACGCGAGGTAGATGTTACATGTTCAGTTTGCGGGTAGATTAACTATTCAAAAATGGCAGTGTAGTTTGTATTGATTGGTAATTTGATTGTATTGAAAATGCTTTTTACGCGCTTGTTGTACAAGAATGATGTGAGCAAAAGACAATTTCTAAGAATCCCATACCGTTCAGTTAAATTTGTTGAGACTAACTAAAGATTTGTTGTGTTGTACAACGTGAGCCAAATCAAGGAGAGTTAATCTCTTAACGGGTTCAATTTTCAACTCTAGATTACGGTTGAAAGCATTCTCAGCATTCAAATCAATATTAGAAAAAGCGCACATCACCCTGCCTTACTCTGGAATCAAACCCCAGACCTCTTTGTACACATACACTTAAATTGCTTGCAGAAACCTTTACAAAGAACTAATACCATCATTTTTTCCTGTTAAGACTATTAATACCTAATTTTTTTCTTTGAAATCTTCAAACCCAATTAGAAATAATTTCCCACTAACAGCAAAGTAATCATCATCAGCCATACATTTCCACAATCAGCCGCTCTTCATACAATCGCAGTACCGTGCCTACACCGTGCAATTAGCACAGCGCGTTTCACGTGACGTCACAGTCCAATTTGTCGCCCCATTGGCTCTCCTCACTTGCCGCTGTGGACCTCAAGTTTGAATTAAAATACCTTTTTTCGACAAACTTGGAAGCTTTAGGCCTTATTGAAGTATGATATGAAGGCTAATTTGATTGGGTTTTCTGATTAAATAATTATTTTAGTGTCGTTTCTGTGTTTAAAAGGTAAAGGAACATATCAGCGATGATGTTCGTAGGTTGAGTATTTATATGTATACCGCTGTCAATACGTGTCATGGTAGTGGGTTCGATTCCCCCTTGATTGTAAAAAACCACGTCTCTGTAAATACAGATAAGACCATAAATATCTGTATTAGTTTTTTTTTTGTTACTCTGTATTCTTGGATTGATACCTTTTCAATTTCAACAAATTAAAAGTAAGTAACAAATAAAAAGAAGTGAGTAGATTTTTTACCAAGAAAAATGTTTAAGTACTGTTGTTGCATCTAATCCAATCTCAACAAAAAAAAATCCATTAAGTAATTACAAATCCCGAACACGTTCGACTTTGTAAACATCAATGAGAATCTTTACAAAACATCCATTACTGCACCTCCACGTTGAAAGTTAACAAGAAAATTAATATCGGAAACGTAAACTCTATCTCGCAGTGATACAACGAAGTAATCCATTGACGAATTCCAAACTTGTTTCCATTAGGAAACACCCTCGCTTTTTCCTCCGAGACTACCCGGTGAGTCGGCTTTGTCAAACTTCGGGAATACATTAGCTTTCCCGAGCGACAGCGCTGATAAATTCGACTCGACAACCCCCACGCCGGCACTAACAAACCCCGCAAACATCTCAAAGCGACCACTCCATTGCTCCTTTAAAAACATCCATTCTAAAACTCGCTTTACAAAACCAGCGATGTATCTCCAACCTCGCTATCCCACGTAACCCTTTCAAACGGAAATTGGTGAGTGTAATTCGAGTTTTCGTTGCTTTGACACCGAACTCCGAAAGGGACTGTCTCCCTGTAATTGTGGATCGGGAGTTAAATTAAATCGCTCAAAGAAACGGTCTAGTTGGCAGGTAGACGGACGGCTCGAGGGTTCCTATGAAAAATTCAGTAGTTTGCAAGTTTATTTTTATCTTGTTTTTCAGCGGGTACACGAGACCGTCCCGTGATCGTTAAAGGGTTGGTCCTTTCGTCGCTATATTGAAAATAAGAACAATATTTATTCGTTTTTGTTCATACTTTGGGTTCAGTTTGTTCGTACAGGGATGTCGTATACATATTTAAATGAGGGACATGCGAAACAAACAAATGTATAGTTGAATAAATATTACTTTGTGTCCTCAAAAATATGTTTGCGGGCGATGCGATGTTACATAAACCAACTATTAACTATTGCAATAATGCAAATTGCAAAGTATATATTCTTAGATCACTGAACTACATAGTTGTGGTATCGGGCATCGACTATCAAATGTTCGTATTCGTGTTTCACTCATTTTACTTCCAATGTGAACTTGTAACACAACTTCGGCTTAGTTAAAATGGCCTATAAAATATTGCTTTAAAAATGACTTGAAGAGTAACTAAAAAAAAGCTATTTAAGAATAATACAAAAACACTTCAATAAATACCGATCAATAAATTTCTAATCAGCGATCCTTTAATTAAAACCCATCAACAAAATGTATAGAACAAAACGTTGTGACGTATAAATGAAAGGCAAACAGAGCTCGTACAGCGCCATTTACAGGCTCGCAATTATCATAAAAGCAAACGTTTATAAACAAATCGGCGAATACATCACAATCGCTCTGCGCCCGTATCATCATTATACAGGAGCAGGGCTGCTACGGAACTGTTTTAGTGTTTGTGGCAATTTTAGAAGCCATAGTACTACTATTTTCTGACTTATACTTTACTAAAACTTTTAAATTATAATAAATGGGATTTTTTTGTATGGGCATATGACTTCCTCTTCGTCATTAACCATGGAATTCACATAAGATGAGAGTCAAATGCCTAATTCAAAATTTAATCAAAAACATTGCGACCAACTTTTGAATTCAGATGAGAAGCACATTAGCTTTTCGAGATGGACTCTGAAGATTTTTGGGCCTAACCAGCTACGTATCAGATAGTCATAACATAGCTCGAACTGTGATCGATTTCGTTCTAGCTATCTCTTATCGATATAACTCTCGAACCGTACATCGTATTATATTAGGTCAGGGAAAAAGTATTTCCGCATTATAGTATGTATGAACTTGTAATAAAATCTCTTTGGCTTCAAGAATCACAAATGAGTACACGGTTCATTAGGTTTCTTTCAGTGAGCTCGTTAGTTACGCAAATATTGAGCTATTTGGTGTAGAGAAAAGATTTTGTTACAAGTTCATACAAACTATAATGCAAAAAGACTTTATTCCCGACCTGATACAAACCAGATTCGGCGTACAAAAGACAAAGACGAGAAGTACTTGGAAATCAAACTATTATATTGCCAAGTTAGAACTACAAAGCACACTCAATTCCCTTTATCCTCATCCATTGTTAACCCTACACGTGCAGCGTATCATTAATACGCGCGCAGTGTTTGGCGTATAATTAAAAGGCACGTATCGCGCGTGTGTGCCGATACATCAAACAGATCGCGCGCCGATTAGACGCGCGTATTGTTTAGCGCTCGTTTAACTAATTAATTATCCAGTTTAAATATTATTCTCGCGTAAATGGTTAGAGATTTTTGGGTTTAGTGTTTGGTTATCAATTTTAGAGGAATGGCGCTTCATTGTTATATTACTATTGATGATTCATTTTTGGTAAAACGTTACATTTCTGGTTCAATAGTTTCAAGACTGACTTTAGTGAGAAAACTTTTTAACAATGAACAACTAAGTAAAATCTCTTTACTGTAACTACTTAGTATCAAGTGATAGTTTTCTTTTGTATTTTTTTATAATATTTTTTTTTCCTGAAATAATATTTTTTGGCTTCGCATATTTTTTTATAAATATAGACATGCACAGCTAATAAAACCCTCAACAATTTTATAATAGCATCATAACAGGCAGTTTTTAGTGACTGCCAAACATAAACTTAACAATAAAAATTCTTCCATTCTTTTTTACTCATTCATACAGAACAACTTTTATAACTACGCTATAAAAAAGTATAATTTTCTCCCACATTCGTATTCCCTACAATATTTTCCTTCCATCTCCATATGATAAATAAAACTCAGAAACAACAGACATTATAAATTCCAATCGACAGTAAATAAAATTATATATTCTGATTTATTGTAAATAAAATCAATGGGATTCCGCTGTAGATAATTAATTGAAACGTTGGACGTTTAACTATTAGTTAGTGGAAGGGTTATGTTTACAGATAGTTAAAAAACTAGAAAGTGCAGACTTAGCGTTAGATATCACCTCCTGCTACTTAAAGTAAGAAAGTCTACGTAAAAAGTCGGTCCCGTTTGTTGTCAATAAAGACAACAGGCGTTAAGCCATATCAAGGGCCTTCGGGCGCTTGAACAACTTTGACACTAGGTTAACTACTAACCATACGACCAACGAACAAACTACTTGAAGTATGAGCGAGAAGTATGTTAAAAATCTAATAAGTAATTTGATGTCAACAGACGCAAAGATATAAAGTTAAGTTATTATGAAACACAATGCAGGAATTAAGATAGCGAGGTGACTTCATTAACCAAATAATTATGATGTTTTGATAGAAGGTAAATCAAGAATCTTTGTAAACGGCGTTTGGTCATAAAAAAAGTTTATCTAAGGGTGCAAAAATCACACTTAAAACACAACATTTTAATCTTTTAGTGTTTATTGGGCATGCAACGAAGTGAAAATAAATGCGTATGTTAGCGCATTGAATGGTATACTAGTAATATCTAGTATACGTACATCTGTGGTTTTATTGATCAACAAGAGCGATGCGACTTCGCCGCGACCAACGACAAATGATGCACTATTGGCATTCGATTGGTGGTTTAAGACAGATATCGGATAATACAGTAGAATGAAAGGAGCAATGAACTGCAAACTGTTCGAAGTAAAACTATTTTCATTATGCTGATTGAATCTTAGAAGATTGTTTTTACAAAGTTCTTTCAGTTAAGTAAAACGCATAAGATCTAATTTCAGAGTTGGGGAAAGTTAGAATGAGTTTAGAAACTTTTTATAAAGAATATATAAAAAAACCGACCTTTAATTAGTTCCAGACATACATACGTAAAATCACATCATTTTCCGATACGAGGATTACAAATTTTCCATGATACGTTTACCTTCCACCTACTTACCTTACACTTACTTCATTAACCCATGTTCACTACAATTCGTATCATACAAAAATCGCACAGAAAAAACAAGCTACCACTGTAACTCACTGTCTATCAGTGCTTTTACAATCGCATATAAAGTCGACAGATCGCAATGATTGATCGACCAGTCTTTCATTACCTCGACGGTGATCGATGCAAAGAATCTCCCTACATTATGACGTCACACCGCTACCACGTGACAAATACCCACAATGTGTTCCTCGTGTCGCGGTAATGGGTTTATTGTGAGCTAATTTTGAGGTTATCTGGTTAAATTTAATGGATATTGAAGGGTAGGGAGTGATGTTGCTTGTTTTTTAACAATGTGGAAGGTGATTTTCTTAGATGTGGTTTTATTTATAGAAGTCAGTATGTATTGCATGATTTTTACATTTTTTCCCCTGTAATAGAGGTTATTTTTTGCTGTGCTTTTCCCGAACGAGCATTAAACGCGTAAGATCTAAATATGCACAACTACTTTGAGTCAAAAATCTCGCGTCGTTTGAGATTTTGGATCCATTTTGAAATTATTATTCATTTTAGCATTGTTTCTATCGCCATACATGTTATTGAGTGAACGTATTCAATTTCTTTACATAATCGGTCAAAAACGTAAAAATAAATCATTATTAAAAAATCTTATAGTTTATTTTATTCATTGCTTAAAGTTAACCACTGACAAAAAATCCGAACTGATAAATGTTCCCCTGCAAGGAGCAATTCGACTACCATCGACCCAAACAACTAGCAATAGAGGCTGTTCTAAGCCAGCGGTAATAACCATACAGTATCACTAAACATGACAAAAAGGTGCAAAAATGTGTGGTATGATGACAAATAGGCACAATGTGTTCAGTGTGCGACGGTAATGCGTTCATTGTGAGGTAATTTGCCGCCGTGCGCCGTGCAGTGAGAGGGTAGCCTATTCAAATACACGGATAATGCTTTTGTGTGTAGTGTTTTGATGCAAAGTTATTTGATTTATTTGTGGATTTTTGTTGAATGTTTTTTTTTATTGTATGAGTTATATTGATGCAAAGTTTTTTACTAATAATATCGTAGCCGATATCCGGCTAGATTTGAGATTTGAGACCGACGATGTATGGCATTGTTCATACGTATAGTGTCTTAGCATGTGCATAATACACAAGTACACTTTCGACACTACCAAAGAGTTGCAGAGGCAGTTCCTACGGCTTTATGAGCTATTCAAGGCGGTCTACGACCTTAATTCCCATTTCCAGGCAATCTCCGCGAAGTTTTTAACATAACGACTTATAAAATCTCTAAGTCCCGACCCAGGATTCGAACCCTAGACCTCTGCGCAGAAGACGCATACACTAAAACCGAAAGCGCCACAGGGGCAGTACGCATTTCTAAGACTTGAGTCATATCGCACTGCATTCGTCGCTATTAACTTGCTGTATTTTGCGGTACTTTTAACAAGGCCTTAGATGTATTTGTACTCATAACACAATTGAATATATCATATTGCTCTATAATCACATATTATACATACATTGAAATGCAATATATCAATATAATAATATTATCGTTCCTTTAATCCTGTGTCAACAGACGCTCTTAATTATGACGTCACAGTCAATATCAGCCAATAAGCGCTAATGAGATGTAAGTAACGTTAATTACAAATAATAACACAATGTTATCGCTGAGACAACTTATGTGGAAGGGTGAGTATATATTAGATCCGTTTACGGGGAGAGAGAGGACGCTAATGTGGCTTTGACTTTGCAAAAACATGTTTTGTAGGACATTGTATATGTTAAAAAGAAACCTGAATTTAAAAATAAATTAAGTATCTTCTTTTTAAACGTTTAGTGAGTAATATTTTAACCTATCAGTATAAAATAAATAGTAATAAAACTGAAAAGCCCATGACAAAACAAGACTCATGGCCTGAAGTGGGTTAAAAAAGGCCGAGAAAAACAATTACGATTAAACATACAACTTTGGCTAAAAAACGTTGGGTCAATATATGATGATATTGGCGTGAAAACAGATAAATAATATCAAATTACTCCAGTTTGCATTTCTTATGCTTTGATTATATCGTTACATAACCCTAAAAATAAAAACATAAACTTGACTCCAAGATAGTCATACTAATGATTTAAGTTCTATTTACAAGCAGTACTTTCAAGCCTCACTTAATAAAACAAATACAAAATAACCCTACATCCTTTACCCTTGAACTACCATGGTATAAACTCCCTACCAACTCAATTGTCCCATTATTTGCCTTAGATAAGCCTCAATTATCATATAATCCTGTTACAACAACAGTAGCCGCGTGTGTTTGCTGATTGCGCAGTTTTTAGCGCGTGACGTTTGGTGATAAGACATAGTGACGTCATTATCGTGACGTCATGGTGTTGTATCGTGGGAAAATGTTGGTGTAGAATTTGTAAGGTTACTTTTCGGAGTGTTATGCAATGTTTGTTTATTAAGTGAAGTTATGTAGAGTTATAAATTTTATGTGTTGATTTTCATTATTAGGAGAGCAGTGATAGCCGAGTGGTATAAGTTGACACCTCCCACTTAAGTGGTTGCAGGTTCGAACCCAAGGCAACCCACCAATGAATTTTCGAAGTTATGGGTGTATTAGAAAGAATTATCACTTTTATGTAAGTAAAGAAGAAAGTAGTTTAGACAAAAAAAAATTGTTACTGGAATTGTGTCTCTTCTACACTTCTAAAATCAATCGATTACATCAAAATACAAAGAACCAAACAATTCGCAATCTCTGGAGAGGACCTAAAGAGTTAGTACAAGGTAGAGTTAGTTGTAACATACCACATGAGACGTGACCTTTGTATTGTACAGCTGCCCTTGACTCTCACAACTTTTATATTACATCCAGTTGGAAACCCTTCCCAGAATCCATTCGGTTAGAGGTAAATTATATTGATATTTATGAGATTTTCAGAAACTATTGTCATCTGTCATAGGTCACTGTGGGTATGTTATTATCAAGGAAAAGTTTTACAACATGTATTGTTCTTGACATATTAAAGTGAAATGCGAAAATGAAAAAGTTACAGGTAAAAAATGAATCCAGGAATTTATATTTACGTTACGTTAATCATACTTTTGTTTTAACTTCTGATCGTCACAATATGTGCTCTAGGGGAGAAAATATAATGACGTGTGAAAACCGTATTTTACTCACAATTATTTATTTATGTGTCCCACTGCTGGGCAAAGGCATAATTTCTCAAATATAATTTACTAGCTGACCCGCGCATCTTCGCTTGCGTCACATAAGACAGAATGGGTCAGAATTTTCCACGTTTTTGTAACACTTTTTACTGTTACTCGGCTCCTATTGGTCGTAGCGTGATGATACAAAATTATTGGAGGTGGGGGTGCCATATACCTTAAAAATAACATCCCATTTTCCATTATTAGTTCGTCATCACATACTGATGTTGGCGAACACCTTTTTCTAGAGATTGAACTGCTCCACTCGAAAATACTGCTCGGTGTATTTTACTGCCCCTCGTTTCCCATTGATTATTTCTCATCGTTTTTCGTAATTAGGTGAATGTGACATGTACGCAGTACTACCTCTTTTTATCTCAACTTCTCTTTCCATCCTATGGTTGGCTGTAAGAGATTGCCTTGTGCGATAAGGCCGCCGATTGTGCATTGATATTGTATCTAGTCTAAGTTTATACTGCTTTTATTTATTTTTATATTTTCCTGGTACATTGTGTACAATAAAGAGATTTTATTATTATTTATTATTATTATTATATCTCTTAATATAACGAAGTCGCGATAAGGCATATCCGTCATTAAAACAGTTGCCATGACAACGGAATTTTGTTAATTCAATGTCATTATAATATTAATTATTCGCGACTTCGTTCGCCACCTGAATTTTTCCGGGAAATGCGTCATTTTCCCGGGGTAAAAAGTAGCCTATGTCCTTTCTCGGGTATCAAAATATCTCCATACCAAATTTCATGCAAATTGGTTCAGTAGTTTAGGTGTGATTGAGTAGCAGACAGACAGACAGACAGACAGACAGACAGACAGAGTTACTTTCGCATTTATAATATTAGTATGGATAGTATGGATTAAAAATAAATAAACGATTAATCGTTATTAAAATCTAAAACAATTGCGAAAAGAAACAATTAAATCTAGTAATTATAATCATCATATACACATTACCATCCTTTACGTCACTGGCAGTCAACTATCAACTATACTCAAAATCTTTACCCCATATTTAAAACATCGAAGCCAATTTTCCAAAACCCTTTATAACAATTTAAAGAAGCGTATCTATCGCGAATGCGCCCTATATCTCCATGACTAACTACATTATGCACAGTAGCGACATCTATCGATGTAGAATACAGTTTATGTAGTGTAATAATATGTGACGTCACGGTGATCTACTTTGTGGGGTGGAAGTAATGGTGACTAATCGATTTGGATATCGATTTTATGTTGAACTAGGTTTCTTCCCTTTAAATATGCTGTGGTGGCCAATTGGGAAAATTGTTTATCTGAGACTAGTAGGGCAATTCTCTACAATCTGCCTAGTAGCGAGAATTCGACATATAAATTAATGTCCTGCAAAATAGTTCTTACACCGCCCGCTAGAGGCGCTTATCAATTTTTCATTTATTTTTTTCTATTGCTAGCCAGTTATCGATAGTGGTAGAAAATCACGCTACAGACCCGTAACCATAGTAAACATTGAATAACACAAATACATTAGGGTTTGTTAACATAATTATATCCCTTGTAAATAGTATATTACATGCTTATTCATAAACCGAAATTGATTCTGTAAACCGAGATGAACATCATTTGATAACTTCTCATACACTTACTCAATCTCTACTCAATTTCAATGAATCGTCCAATATCCAACAAGTCAATAGCACATTACATCACACATTACACTGGCGGACATAATCCTGTGTACAGCGTTAAACGTTTGTTGATGCCACACTGACACATCGTTAGCACGTAATTGCGATACAATCGACGCAGTTAATGTATGTATGGAATTAGCTGGCCACCTGATTGTGCATTACACTGTATTACTGATTGAGATGATTTGATATTTATTGAGGTGGAATGTTGTTTTTGTATGGGTTTCAATTTGTATGAATATTTGTGTGTTATTCAATAAATTGAAGTACTGTCTATATAATCAGGTTATCATATAATATGAATGCTGAAAGTGTTTATATGACGTAATATTCAACGTGGTAGCTTCGTCATATATAACTAATTATTGCATATTCCTTACTTACTAATATTGTACGCGATTTTTAAGCAGATTTTGAAACAACATTGTCTTTGCTGACTTTGCAAACAGAAAAATATGATATTGTATTTCTTTTGACAAAGTTATTCAGACATAGAATAAAATGAAACATTTCAAGAGATAGATTTTTCATTTTTTGACAACTAAATTTCATACAAATCAAACGATATACCAAACTTGCATAAGCTCTTTATACACTATTCTAGAAATTCATACACAATTCACATTTATACTACAATAACATAAATGTCATTACGGACACAACCTGTATAGTCCACCAACAATGTCATTTTGTACCAGCTAACACAAATGTTTACCTTTACAATGATTCCATTCAAATATACAGGTTGATTGCAAACTAACGGAATTACTGGTGTCAATTGTACCTTTATCGAATAGTGCAAATGTTAATTGTCGATTATTATACAGGCATTAACGCGAACTTGCATTTTACTTCGGCTTTACCGACAGTGTACGAAAAATATCCTATTTTACCAATCATATTTTCACATACAGAACATGCTATCAAGATTCTAATGCATACATTCATTATATCAACTGTTATATCCGAAAGTATAGGCAGAGGTGACGGTGAGGCCGACCAAACTAAATAAAATATCGGAAAAATCACACTTAATCTCATTTTTCCCAACTCAAATCGAACCCAAGACTTTTTGGAAAGTTCTACTTCGGCTATTCTATTATATTATAACTATTTCTTAAAATAACAAGTCTTAGCTGAATAAAAATAGCACATAACTACAAACGCATTACTAATCAAACGATACATAATGTATTAGTATCCCTAATAGCTTATTGTACACTTAGATACAGTCTGTTTCTATTTTCTAGGTCATTAGGCTGATTGAGGTGTTCAAAGCTGGCTGTAATCAGTATTGGTAGACTAATGAGGTGACCGATATAACCAATATTAGGCTTGATCTGTCTATAGTCGTGTGGATGGTTAAGCGTGTAAATGATGGATGCGACGCGATGCTTCGCTAAAAACGCGACAAATGACGTCATGTCGTCGGTTGCTGCAAAATTTTATATGAGTTTTTACCTCTTTACAAAATACAGAAATAGCAGCTTTTTTTTACAAAATAGCCAATGTTATTGAATTATGTTTTTTTTTTATGAAATTGAAGAATAACTCTTTAAATATTGAATAGACCATATCATCATTTTTACAGTATGGTACGTATTGAAATTAAAAATGCATCAACATCTAAAAAGTTAAATTAACAAATATTGCAAATTATGCACGCGCACCAACGATTAGCGAGTTGCAGTTTCCTAGGCTGGGATTTTGATCAGTGGGTTAAGCTTGTCTCCGTGCTTCACAGAGCACGTAAAAAGTTGATCCCGATTTCGGTAATTTGTTAAGCTTTTGGGGTACATCTTTGACATTACATTGACTGGTCACCAAGACTCAACAGCTCTATGCATTATTTTTTATACATCCTATGTTGTATCGCACTGCGTCGCGTTTGTTGCTTGCATAAAGTATATAGTAATAGCTGACCCGCGCAACTTCGCTTGCGTCACATAAGAGAGAATGGGTCAGAATTTTCCACGTTTTTGTAACACTTTTTACTGTTACTCTGCTTCTATTGGTCGCAGCGTGATGATATAAAATATGCTTTTTTTTTTCACGAAAAATATTCTCAAAATTGTTCATATATCGAAGTCGCGCTAAGGCATATCCGCCATTAAAACAGTTGCCATGGCAACGGAATTTTGTTATTTTAATGTCATTATAATATTGATATTGGCTACTTCGTTCGCCACTTGAATTTTCCCGGGAAATGCGTCATTTTCCCGGGGTAAAAAGTAGCCTATGTCCTTTCTCGGGTATCAAAATATCTCCATACCAAATTTCATGCAAATTGGTTCAGTAGTTTAGGCGTGATTGAGTAGCAGACAGACAGACAGACAGACAGACAGACAGACAGACAGACAGACAGACAGAGTTACTTTCGCATTTATAATATTAGTATGGATTACTAGTAAATGGTGTGTTCGCCGAGTGTCTCTCGATCGTCAAAAGCTGAAGAATCGTAAAATAAGTATTTAATATAGCTTTAATATCTTCTAGATTATGACAACAGTAAAATATTTTATTACGTCCATTCCGCTTAACTCGGTTATTACTAACTGTAATTGGTTCTTCAACAAATATAACTGAATTGATTGCTATTTTTATATTGGTTTGCTTGTTGTACTTGAATGTGTGGGCAGATGAGTACGGAATACACCCACGTTTTGTCGGTTGATATGATCTCTGAGCTATTTGTAAATATGACATTAAAATAACGTAATTGATATAGGAAAATAAGACGTACAAAGTTATGATACTAATGTTTGTAATAAAATATTGTCAGCCATCCATTGCCGTAGATAATCTTAAATTGTGTATCGAAAAAAGGCAAACATACACACATAATGTTTGCCACCCTTTTTTTGCAAACAGTACTGAAAGGGCTTTGTAGAATCCGGTACACCCATAGCCCTGGCTCATGGTACCTCATAAGATGCTTTTTCCTTCAGAAAATCTTTTCACGCGACGAAGGCACGATCAGAAGCTAGTTAATAGTTGTTCATAAAACTAGAAACTGTTAGTTACTAAACTCCAGTAAGTACCAGTTATAAGACAAAGTCCCATTAAGACCTTATAACAACGACAAGCTCAGAATCCGATTATAAAATAATAATTAATTTCCGATAAAACATCAAAAGTAATTCACGTGGACGAGTCTATAAAAGAGTAACACAACACGAAAATTAATGAAATAAAAGCCACAGAGAGAAAAATGTAAATTTGCTTTAACGAAGCGAAATTTATTTTTATTTGGTCGGTCGTTTTGTTTGACCGCAAGTGTACGGGGTAGCAAACCACCAATGCAATTTGAACCTTATGAGCTTAATAATAGAGTTGATTTTGCATGTGATGTTTTGTTTAGTGTATTGAAATGCGACAAGGTTTGGTTTGTTTTTGTGTATTTGTAGTGTCTGGTGTAGGTACTTGTAAATTGATAGCGTTGTGCTTCCCAAGATTCAGTGCGGGCAAGCCAAAGACTGGGGAACAAAGGTAAAGTCGTTGAAATACGTCTGTTTTGTGAATGTATTGGTTAAGCTGTTTGTGGTCGAGTTTGTTTCGAATTTGTTGATTTGCCGCAGTGAGTGCGCTCTTTGTGAATTGTTTTGTAAGATGTTTGCGTAGTGCGGTAATGTAATGTTACATGGAAATGTTGGAGGGAAGCCTTAAAGAGACTGAAACGGATTTTTTGTTCTGTTTGTGGTCAAAGATAGTGAGACATTTTTCAAGCTACATTATTTGCAACTGACTGAATCTGTGGCGCGGTCGGTAGTGTCGCCAACTACTGATCATGTTTAAAGTTCGATTCGCAGGTCGAACAAAGTGCTATCGGTCTTTTGTAATTTTTATTTTTTGTTCTTAATTAATGTAATTTTTTTAAAAACTCACTGTAAAACATTGTATATTTTCTTTTATTCGAGTATTATAATATTCTTAATAGTAACTCGGAGATTGCCCGGAGAGTGCCCGGTAAATTGCAATAGATCTACCTACACCTTTAGGTTTAACAGGCGTAATATTATGTACCTATGTAGCTTTGAAGATATCAACTGAAATCGTGTGATTGTTAATGTGTTTCTGCGATTCAGCTGTCGTAATTCTCAATAATATTATGTCATAAAAAACCTTATAAAATGTTAATCGACTGATGGAATGAAAGAAAGTACCTTGTAATTATTTTAATACAATTAACCTACTGACCCGAGATAAAAATTTAATGATTTACCTTTCACCAGGTGACCCACTTACAAAATTATCTTCTGAAATTATTATAAAACATTTTTAATAACCACTTCTTTTTATCGAAGGAATATTAAACATAGTATATTTTTTTCCGTTTTTTATTTTTATTTGCCGTATAGTACGAGAAATTAACTTAAAACAGTGCCGGCTGACTTGGTAATAAGTACCTACATTAGTAAATAAATTATTAATTAATGATTAAAATGCTAATTATTACCTTGTAATGGTATTAAAATAAGATTTTACATAAAATATTATAAAGGCTGAAATTCTTAAAAAAAATCAACTGAGTAAAAATTTTATTAAAAGTACTAACCCAGCAGAAGTGGAAAATAACCCATTTATTAACTTTGCATTTAGCTTTGGATCCCAAGAAATAAAAAATTTACTTACTAGAAAAAAAAACTTTGTATAAAGAATAACCCAATGTCTACAAAAAATAATCAATAATACCTTTCATGTTGACCCAATTTCAAAGAATTATCTTGAAAAATATTCGTCTTACAAGTTGTGAAGTAATGGAACATAAATATTAATGTTCAGAGTTACTGACTCCGGTTACTGACGCCGCGCTACTTACTGACTAAGACTTGATACTTTACCATTAACCAAATAGCGAGCTCCAGTTACTTTGATACTTTTTACTTTTTTACTTTTTGTTTTTATTTTATATTGGGTTTGAGCCTGTTTACAATTTAGTACACTCCTTGATAATTTATACTTTTGTGTTTCAAGCGAAATCAGGGCATTTAAATACATACAGTGTCGTCACTTGTTATCTAAGACTGCTAAAGGTTAATTAGTAAAAACAAGTTTTTATAATTATAATATATTATGTCATTGCACGCAAACAAGACATACCAGTATGTCTCTGTGTAGTGTATTTAAAAATCAATTCAGGTATTTAAAGACCAGGCGGAGCTTGGGCAATTTAATATTTGAAATGTTAAGATCATGTAAATTATTTAAGTTTACAAAATTAAAAAAAATTTGAAGAATTTTGATCATTAGAATTGATAAACAAAATTTGAATTACGTTTCCAGGAGAAATATGTAAAAATATAATATTAAAGTACATTATAGGTACAATTTAGACAAGAAGCGTGGATCTGTTGCAAAGAATATATGAAAAAACTTCCTCCCCCTACATAAAGTGGGGGAAACAATTTTTAATCGACGCCATCTGTTTCACTGCGATGTTATGTTCTTGATACTTTACTAATTAAAATAATGGAGGCTATTTTATCTCAATCGAGATATTAAATAATAATACACACGCGTGGAAAAATAAAAGTGAATCACTATAATATAACGTGTACTTATTAAGTTTGGACTTGGTAAGGCTTTAATGCTCGTGGTTAGAGACCAGAACAGCATTGATTCATGTTTTACGTAGTTAGTAGGTACCTCTACTTATGTACGTCTACGTTCAGTTTTTTGGGTTTGATTGACGATACCTATAGATGGTACGATTTTATAATTTGTTTTGTTATTAACAATAATTTTCAAAACCACTTATCTGTTTAAAGACTTAAACTGATGATCTCTTAGTAGTAACATTATATTCTACTATCACAATTCATCTACCAATAAATATTAACAATTATATTCAATTTATTCGATCCATATTAATCTTCAATGTCGAAACATTAATGCTATAAATTATACAAAAATACATTATCGTTGACAGCCATTTAATATGTCTGAAATCCATTTGCAAATATAATATTAAGATTTATGTCGTACACAATTAAATTAAAGAGACAATACTAGTTAAGCCGCACGGCTTCTCTCGCCAGTAATTTGAATAACATAGAAAATAAATATATTTAGAGGTTATTATTTACAAAGTATATTTATTTGATGTTGGATAATGCATTATTCTTTTGTTTAACTAAATTTTTAATAAACGAAACCATTTCGCCGCCACATTATCGAGAAAGATAAGGAATACAAATAAGATTATTACTCTTATTGAGGGACTCTTTATATTATTATGTTTCTATCTCTTTTTCTCCGATTTTAACTATCTCTCAGAAAAAAATCATCAAAATCGGTTCACCAGTTTAGTTGTAAAATCGTTACAGACAGACAGACTTTCTCATTTTTAATATTAGTATTGATTGAAACATTTGTACGGCACATTAAAGTAACACATTAGATGCATTTGATTCACCCCTCGATACAAGAATAATGTACATAATAACCGAGGGGTTGATTTTAATAGCGCTTATGACGTCATCAGACTCATAGTCCGAAATGGTCGGAGATTAACGTTAACAAGACTATTTATTGTAGAGTTTAAGATTCGTTTTTTGTGCCAGGTAATAATATGGTAATTTACGGTCTTAGAGTAACTAACTGAAAATATATGTTACCTATAGAATTATAAAAACTGTGGATAGTGTTTAAAAAGTTAAGGAGAGAATAAATAAATAATCAGCCACTATCTCAAAAATTGCTGTAACTACCTAGGCACTTTGTTAAAACTACCAAAAGTAATAATAGTAAGTAATTAAATATAATCATAATAAAACCTGATAAGCGATTATAGTACTATTTAACACTACAGGTAAGTAAATACTTGAAGCGGCGAATGAAATACAAAAAATTCAACTGTCTTGTTATCACGGTTTATGAGACATAAACAGCCTGAAGACAGACAGACAACAAAGTATCAATAAGTAATAATTTCTATTTTTATCTTTTGGATAAGAAACAGTAAAAACGATGCCTTTAGGTGACTCGAAAAACTAGCTAACGTATAATTTTTGACTAAATTAATTCTCTCTATATCTATAACAAAACTCAGCATATTCTTCTTAATAAATATAACTAGACTGTGTAAGATTTTTGCTCAGTAATCGCGGACAAGTAGGGCCGTTTTCCTTAATTAACTGAAAGATACAAGTAATCCCTCGCCCCGGGTAGGGTCTTGCGTACATTCTGTATAACTGTAGATAGGTAGGTGTAACTATAGTAAGGGATATTAAAGGTAGATGGGAATTTTGTATACTATGTATGGTGTGTTGAATGTTAAGTTACATTGACGAGTTTTGGTTTTGGATGGGTGAGCATATAAAAAAATGGCATAAAAATTCAATTTGTATTTTAAAAGAGATTTTTTTCTAGACTACACTAGTCAACACAATTATTTATTTTCAATAATTAACTTCAGTAATTTACAATTTGTAAATTTGCCTTACCCGGAAAATCGAACCCGAGACCTTGAAAATTACAATACTACTAGTAAAATAAGTAAAAGACTTTAATTATAATACTCTTTAAAATTACTTTTCCCTTCAATCATTCTCAATAATTCGACAAAACTTCTTTGACACTTGATCTAATCTGTAATGTAACTCTATCCCTACTACTTACGGTGTTCATTACACCAAGGAACACCCCTAACGTAACTAATTCACGTGCTCCGTCTTACCTCGACGTGACATCCCTATTAGTAAGCACTCGAAACTGACGCATCTCGTGTAGATAAAAATAATAATTTGTGCCTTTCTTTTCGCTTAAAAAGTTTGCCCAGTTTTAGAATATATTTGTACCGCGGAAAATAAAAATTAATACTATAATTCAACATTCTGCAAGAGTTTTCAGTCCCGCAAGTAAAATTGTAAACTTAAGTAGTTCACATTTATACGGAAAAAAATACGTGCTGTGAAATCATGAAACGTTATGTTGATATAGTATTATATTTAGAAAAATTGTAAAACAAACTCTCAACACAAAACGTTAAACATTTTTTTTGGGCATCGAAATGCAAATTACTATACATTTCTAAAAATAACACAATAACCATCCTACTTTCCTTAACAATAACTTTACTTTTCAAAGCGCAACAACAGCTGTAATTACATTGATTAAAAGCAGATAACATCGGGCTTCCATCGGGCAATTGTCGGGCCACCGTCGGGCACCTAGCAGCCAATTAGACCGTACCGCGCTAACGGACACACTGACCGACGGAATGAGGCCAACTCGCTCTACACGTATTGTGTTCACTAACATTTAGCTGCTTGAAACGTTTTAAATGCTTGGAAATATTTTATAAATGAATGGTGTAATGTTTTCGTGTTAGTTATGTTTCGTATTTCTATGTAGAAAGCTAGTTTTAATGTCTTCGTAAAAAATTGATCAATTGTACATTTTTTTACGAAGGCGCCTTCTTCCCGTAGGGGTAGACAAAGACGTATTAATAAAGTCGTAAAAATTGGTCTTTGTCTACCCCTATGGGAAGAAGGCCTGTACCATTGTGCCTATGTATGTAATATAGGTTTCGAAATTTGTTACTTACGTGGGCACGCATCGAAAATTATGTTATACCCGGCAAAACAAGCAACTCTCTCTCTCAATATTTGTCAATTAACTAATACTTGATCCCCATCGCTACTGTATCGAAATTTTTCAAATATTACAACACACTATGACTTGTCCAGCTCTACGACAACCGAATCAAACGTCCAAATTATCAACATCTTAAGAAATTAAAGCACAGTCTTCACAAGTGTTACTTAACCGTTATGAAATATCCGAGCAAGTAATTACCGGACATAATTTACTGTGTCCCGTGAAGTAGCGTCGCAGAGGTGAGGCCCGCTATTACGTGCTTATGCTCTTAGGATGTGTGTATACCCCTTAATGAAATTGTGTTGTAGTGATATGGCTGGGCAAAGATTATTTTCGAAATGCATTGTGGTATTGTCAAAATGATTAGTGAAATTACTCTGCAAGCTACGATGTTATCCCACTCTAATGTTTAGATAGTTTTCCAATTTGAATACAGTTTCATGCGGTAATACCTATAATTATTTATTTTTCAATTATTTGACTACGAAATATTGTACTTACATGCTATAAGATGTCAAACTACCTATTTTTATTTTATAGAAGCTTTTTGATTCACTAAATATGATAACATGTGTACTAGCTATTAATTTCTGATAATGGCCTTTCTGTAAATTATACAACAAACTAGGCACAAGATTAATACAAAAAATGAGCCAGCAAATTGTTTGAAGCAACATTTCCTTAAACGTGCAGTTAGAGCACAGCTTTACGGGCCATCTCCCGAAGGACTGAGCTTACGGCCGACGCCGGATCCACCCGGATTAAACCGCATTGAGCCGGATCCCGCCGGATCTCGCCGGATCCCACCGGTCCGGTCGTTCCTACCAAATCTGCTGGTGTAACGTTTTATTAAGATCTTCATACGTTTATTATAAGATAAAATATTATCATAATATTGGCTTGTTCCGTATATTTTTACGTTCGGTTATAAAAGGGTTATGGTTGATTGATTTATTTGGGGTTTTTTATAGAAATAAGTTGGGTACTTTGATCAGATGAGATAGTAATAAAATGAGAACAACATCATACCTGTGCTCCGGATTTAAGCAAAACATGAAAGATTTTTACACATTATGGTCTATGTTTTTCTCAACAACAGGCGAAAAAGTCTTACATCTTACCCGATTTGACGAATACTTTGGAGCCCAGTGGTCAAGGTATGTATTTTACTGTTACGCTTACGTTCAAGGGATGTGGATTTGATTCTTATACGAAGCATATTATTATTATACATACATTAAATCAGTTCTTAGTGCTTCTATAAAAACAATACTATTTAAAATAATGACTGAACGAATGATACAAAAGACAGTACAAATAGTTGTTAAGGAACTAGAAACCTATTAAGGTATGTAAGGTCGAGCCCGAGGCGGGCTTAGTCAAGGTAATCGTCTTAATGTTACAAGTTTGAGGGCTTGAGGGCTTGCTGGAAAGCGGCTTAGTACTATGTGAGACCTTTCACGGAATTTTCATTAATAATTGTTAATTGATGATGATATTAGCAAAGGTATGAAATTACTAATGGTCATGGAAGCTAAGACGCTTCTGTTTGATATCGAATGCCGATCGCAAATTTTTTTTGGCTACATCTATTACAATGACATTTTTACAACACGCCTTCTTCATAGGCAGAGACTAAAGAACATCACTTGGTACGACCCTTACAAACTTCTTTTGCTTCATTAACATCCATACATCTTGTCATACAGGACTGCCGGTAACGACTACTGTGCACCTGATCTTTTTGCAAATCATCACCGATATGATCTAATCTATGTATGTCTTACGTCTTTTTCTATTGGTTAAAACGCTACGAGAAACTTCAGTAGGTTTTGAGTTTATCGGGGACAGAAGGCGGACGCAATGGAGGTCTATTCTTTATCTTGTCAAGTAAAAGAAAGTACATAAAAAATAGCTGTCTGCATTCCCTCAAAATCAATTTAAATAAATGCTGCGTCTTATTTAAATACTTAAACAAAATACCTATCAAAACATTCCAAAATAAAACTAAATTATCAAAATTCCAAACTAAATTCCCAATGAAAAGAGGCAACAAATAAGGTACTAAATATTTAATTTACTCGCTGATGTATTTTATTCTAATTAATTTTATCTCAAATAACAAAAGCTGTTGGTGAGAACTTTTTCAAATTAAAGTGAAAAACCGCTACAATATAATTTTTCCTTCGCTTATGTAACGAAATGAGATATCAGCTCTCGAATGGATCATCCTTGTTTTAGGGGTCCTTAGTGGCTTTTACAAAACGTCCACTTGACGAATACTGTGTTCATAAAATACCGTAATTTATATTTTTTTTTTTGTAACATTGCGCTTCTAATACCCGCTGGTGACAGCAGAGGTGTATGAACGTTTCGTTGCATACAATATTGTTAGTCCCGCATAATGATCAGTAAATCTTTAAGGAACCAGGTATAGAACCTAACTCAAACCTTAACTAATTGATCAGCAGTTATCAGCAAATATTTATGGCTCTTTTTGATAAAAAAAATTGAGCAAAAAGAGTATAACTTGGTTAAATTTACCATTTCACTAGCTGACCCGCGCAACTTCGCTTGCGTCACATTAGAGAGAATGGGTGAAATTTTTCCCCGTTTTTGTAACATTTTTCACTGGTACCCTCCTATTGGTCGTAGCGTGATGGTATATAGACTATACCCTTCCTCGATAAATGGGCTATTTAACACCGGAAGAATTTTTCAAATCGGACCCGTAGTTCCTGAGATTAGCGCGTTCAAACAAACAAATAAACAAACAAACTCTTCAGCTTTATAATATTAGTATAGATAATATCAAAAACTTAATTTGGAGTTTTACAAAAATCAAAGCGTTTCTCTACATTTGTGGTATGTATATTGTCTGGTCTGTTAAACTCGTTTGGCTGTACGCGGCGCCCTAAGCTCCAATTCGCTACAGTTGTTCTGAATAGACACAAATCTAGGTTTACAGCTGCCCTTAATTTCACAACTAGATGGGCTTTATTGTGTGGCTTAAACATTTTCTATTCAAGCCCTTTGCCTAAAGTTTCATTTTGAAAATAGAGAAATGTGTAAACGTGTCTCTGTTTGTTTATCGATTCAAGTTTGTCTGGAGCAAAACAAACTGGTTTAATCACGATAACTTATCGTTCACGCTGGTTTTCTTTGAATAGAAAAGTGTATGAAAGTTTAAACTTAACTTGCGTCAGAAGGCATTTGAAATCTGTTCTTTTTTATTTAAATATTAATAAGTTTGTTCCTATTGGTAGGTATATCACTGTTTCCAATAGTCAAAAAGTTTTCTTCTTTTATTATTTCTGCTGCAGCCAATTTCGTTACCAAAATATAAAATATCCCGGAATGAGTGGCTTTACTATCATGCTGTTAATGCGGGCTGAGGAATTAGCATCCCTTCCAACAATTTTATGGTAAGTATCGTTGGCAATAATTTTACTTTGCCATCAAGCCACAATTGTTTCTTATACACTCATAATGTCGAAGTTAGTATTGTGTTGTACATTTCGATCCGTCACTTGCGTGGTATAAAAATACCATTCACCAATGCTTCTTTGAATGATAAATAAAATAAAAAAAATCTTCACACTTCCCATTCAACCGCAAAAATGAACACAGGAGTTCATTTGTTTCTTTTCAGGTCCCAGTTCCCATTGTATACGGGTCCCGTCGAAACACACTTTAACTTGGCGCATTTTTTCTACGGAGGGTGTACGAGGGAGGATAAATCGCGGCGATCCTCTGCAAACAATGTTTTTGAACGGTATTAATGGAAGGGAACGACTATCATCTCTTGTCATTCTTTTTGACGGTGTACAAATAATTTGGCAAGTTTTTTTAGGGCTCTCCTTTCGATATAATTACTGGTTTGTGTTTCATTATTGTTGGGGAGTTGTTTTTGGTAGTTTTATGAGAGTTTATGCTGTTTTATTTCGACATTGTTCAACGAAAAATATACTAGAAGACTGTAATTATTATTTATTACTGAAAAATATACATGCTTATAAATTAATATTCTTTTTCAAGGTAGACCATAACTAACCAACATTTCACAAAATAAAGACTTAGTTTTTTTCTTAATTATTCGTACAAAAAGGATATTTTTTAAAAACTAAAACTACAAAAGCCAGATAGAGATTTTAATAACTGTAAAAAAAAGCTTTTAAATGACGAAAATGAACATTTCTAACACAAAAATACCTCCTATAAATAACGTTATAAATAGAACTGAAACAAATTATAACCAAAATCCAGACACAAAGCGTCTGCGAGGCATTTCAGCCGCTATTTTTAACCTCATCAGTATGCATTAAAACACAAAAAAGCTAAACACTAAGTCGTTATCTTTCTCCCGAAAAGCTAAACAAACAACAATGAGTTATATCGTAAACATAAATTTGAAGTACGTGTAATGTTCTAAGAAACATGATACATTGAGCCATTCGCTTTAATATTTAAGAAAAGGCTAAAAAACACGTTATCTCGGGACGCCAGGTAACCTATGTACAGTCACGGGCGAAAATATAGTAACACTCATTTATAAACGCAGTTTAATGCAAATCTACATTATATTGTAAATAGAATAGTTTTTATGGCTGTAGTACTTTCATGGCTAAACCGCTGAACTGATTATGGTACTAGGAGACTATTGAGGAGAGAGAGAAGAGAGTTGAGACAGTGAAAAGTCGGATTTAAACATTTGTTACGAAAATACTCTTCAACCTGAATCATGTTACACTGTTGTATTAGTTTATTAAAAGTATAGAGATATTTTTTATTGATTTTTATTTATATAGATAACTATTTTTATCGTTACAAATGAGGTTGACATTTTGTCAGCGGGTTTATATTTTAGCTCATAACTGTACATGAATATTTAAAATAGCGGGTACTTAGATATTATGCGAGTAGCGACATCTGTTGAGGTGGGTGATAAATACATGTCATGTACAAAATATTAGCTTGGAAACAAACGACCTGAGAATTAGGTACTTTGTCTTAATGCTTCCAGACACAATGTATTATTTCGTAAGGTTCCACTATAAAAAGGCACTTAGCAAGGTTTTGTTCTGATTTGATAGCCGTCTAATGACTAGTCAGACTAACAATTCTTTCTCAATAGTTCTACCAAAATGTCGGTGCATAGCACTGTATACTTTTTCAAAGAGGCCGAATACAAATATTTCAAGAATTTTCACAGTTCATCACACTAAGCTATAAAACTAGCTAAAAAACCCTACACAGTTCTAATTTAAATAAATTACAAGCAATTTTAACTGCCTTAAAAATTCGTCCGTTTTCCGTCATATTATAAACGGCCAAGCAAAAATAACACTTATCTTCTCGACGGTAAAATAAATAGGGTAGGCAGTGATTCATTAAGTACCGTAGGCCCTACAATTGCGCCCTGGGGAGCCCTCTCCTTTGCATTTAGCGTGATGGTGAGGTACTCCCACGTGGAGATGAATTTTTGAAACGTCTTATTTGGTGTTTGGGAGTTTTTTAACGTTTATAATGATGTGACTGTACTTTTAAAGATTTTAGGTGTTGAATTTATTTTTATTTTATCTTTTGGCTAGTGGTCAATGTTTCCTAAGCCAATCGGCCCTTTATGTGGCTTAACGACTGTTGTCTTAATTGACAACTAACGGGAACTACATTTAACGTACCCTCTGAAGCAAGAAGATACTCCGTTCAAATACCACAGTGCCAAGCACCAAGGGTTGCTGTCAGTGAAACAATCATATCTAGTATTCTGGACTGCCTCCGTGGCTCATTGGTTAAGGTCGCAACGCCGCTTACATGGCGTCGGGAAGTTGTGGGTTCGATTCACACACGCAACATTGATTTGTGTGATCCACTGTAGTTGTTCAAATCTAGTAAGACTATGTGTCCCTTTTTTGTATGTTAGTAAAAGTCCCCGCGCCACTAGAACAAGTTTTAACGGGATATTGGTCTTTTGAACATAAAAAATAAAAGATCAATATGCTAAAATTATAGCTCATAATAATTAAGTCAAGATAATTACAAAACAAACTACTAAACTAAAAATACGAACATAAAAACCTCAGCACAAACAATAACTATAAAAACTCGTATTCTAAATCTGTAACAAAACACAAGACGTTACAAAAATAAAGGGTTTATTACAAAAATAGCACAAAGGCGCGTTACGGACTGATCGTCAAAGGAAGTGGACATAAATATATTGTAAACAACCATGTACTATATAGCCGGTAGAGGGCGCAACTTTAGAGAATTGGTCGGATAGTCTTGGGATAAAAGTGTTTGGAAAAATGGGACTTCGGTTAATGGTTTTGATAAAAAGAAATGTGATATGAATTATTTCAAATTAGGTAAGTAATATAACTAATCCTGGTTTCTTAGGTTAATTTACCTCAGATATCGGGGGTTAGGCTCTTAATTTTTTTGTGATGAATAAAATTATAATTAAGCGATAATTTCGCACTACTAATGCGTGCGAGGATAAATTGTTGTTTCCAGTACCTTTTCGAACATTGTCAATTAAACCATTTAAAAACTTTGTTTTGACTTAATACAGATGAGAAGGGATTATAATACATTTTATGATTCTGTCGCTCTTACTAATCTAATAAAAATAGCAGCATTTCACGTGCACTCCATCGAGGAGCTGTACAAAAGCTTAAACTCGAGCACTATTTGAGAGTCTTTGTTAAAATAATACTTAATAGTAGGTTATATTATTTTAGAATGCCTTGTACTACAGATTGAGGTCAAAGCGGCAATTAAAAGGCTTTCGATAATATGATGTTTAAAAATAAAACGAAAATAAAGACTATCCCATAACCTGCTATCTGATGGTATTGTGAGTACTTGGCGACGACTGTTTAAGTGGCGCTCAGCTGCGGCGAGGCGGGCACTCGCAATAAAATTATGTTTTTGTATGTCCCGCGACAAAACGTGCGCTTGTGTTGTTGTCACCGTCATGTTTGCGGTGAAATATTTGATGGGATAGTGGAGTTTGTGGGGTTTCACTGATTTTATTAGTAACGAATTAAATGTAAAGATTATGGATTTAGCTGGTACGAGAGCTTGACATTTAAATGATGTTACAAAATTAAATCCTACAGCGCCCGCTAATGACGCTCCTCAGATCTCATACAGTCGAAAGCGAACCGGTTATCGGTAGCGATAATAGTATTAAATTACTCTTCTGCACATAGCTTTGTTGTTGCTTATTGCTTACCTTATTCCACACTTAACCAGCGTGGTGCATTCAGGACATTTACGTGTCCTCAGTCCTAGTAGTCAGTCCTCAGTCAATTAAGAAGTTATACAAGTACACAACGCTGCTTAAAATAACTCAAAACTTTATTACTATCGATGAATAAATGATAATTTTGCCTTCACAAATACTTAGTTACAATAACAATGAACACTATACATATGAGTAGATACGTAGCCTCTGATCAGCTAGTGATCACAGTGGAATAGCAGTGAGTCAGTGACGCGTGAAGTATTGCGTGTCTGACCGACAGGGGGCGCTCGACTGATCTTAATAGCTTTGTGGTTTTACTCAGATGTATATAGAGATTGTTGGTGTAAACTTTTTAATTATTGAAAAAATATGTTAGCCCCCTTTACACACACACTCTATCGCTCATGAAACAACAATCGCGCGTGTAAGGAGAAAGGGCCACCGCGCGTAATAACTGTACGCCCCTAAGAACGTGCGATATAGAAAGTCTGTACCACATATTTTAAGTAACAGTAATAGTCTGTTGTACATGCAATTTACGTATAAAGTCTGCTCTAAGCGCATAATTTTATTTATATATATCTTCATAGAATAGGTGCCACTAGGTGCTTCAAATAGGTATCTACAATGTGACTTTAACAAGATTTTTTAAATCCCGATTGACAAAAATATTCTTTTAGTATGAGTGACAAATAAATATTTATTTGTGAGCTACCTTTCTTAATTCAAAAGTGTTGGGTCGAGAAACCAAATGTTCACTCCTATTTAAACCGTACAAACAAAATGTGTAATTAAATTACAACATTCATATCTGCTGCTGATAGCCAAGTGGTATAAGTTGACACCTCCCACGCCAGTGGTCGCAGGTTCGAATCCGAGGCAACACACCAATGACTTTTCGAAGTTATGTGTGTATTAGAAATAATTATCACATGCTCCAACGGTGAAGGAAAACATCGTGAGGAAACCTTGCATGCCTAAAATTTGTTTAATACATTTATTGAGGGCATGCAAAGTCCCCAACCCGCACTTGGCCAGCGTGGTGGACTCAAGGCCTTACCCCTCCCTCATTACGGGAGGAGACCCTTGCCCAGCAGTGGGACAGTAATGGGTTAAATTTATTTTTATTATATATTCATATCTGCAACTCAATTTAGCTGAGCTTTTAACAAAATATTCAGCGCAAATGACCGCTAAGCGTGTGTTTAGATAACACACGATAGGGAAAAGAATTAAAATGGCGGCCCACGGAGGCTCGCCGTCCTATTATTTTATCCACATTTTACCCTCATTTTTTAGTATAGACGCTTAGGATATTGATTCAAGTTATGAGCTGTAAGCGAAGCCAAACTGCAGCTAGATTCGTTAGAGCTACAAAACAAACTCCAAAATGCAAAAGTTGAGCACTACGCGATTTAAACACTTGTCACGACATTCAATGGAAAATAACTTTTGCTTTATAATTTTTATTTCAGTATAATTCATTCATGGATAGTTCATAGATACACCTATAGCAATCCCTACCGAAATCAGTTATTGATAGATCATTTTGATATAAAAATCTAAGATAACAATCTTAGACGACACACTGTAGAAATCGTCTAATTTAATAATAGTCAAATTAGTCCTAGTTATAAGTTAATCCTGGTTTGAAATCTTGTCGTATGGTTAGTGGTCAACCTAGTGTCAAAGTTGTTCAAGCCGCCCGAACGCCTTTGATGTGGCTTAACGACTGTTATCTTAATTGACAATAACCGGACCGACTTTTTACGTGCCCTCCGAAGCACGGAGACGCCCTGTTCAAATACCTACCTCTATGCGGTCACCCATCTATGGAATGACCGCGCCAAGGTTCTAACTCACAGATCGTTTACCGACCGGTGAGCGCAACTGGCTACGGACCGCCACGGTTTGAAAATATGTCGAATATTTATTAATATTCGTGACATAAATAGCCACCTCGCTACGTCTCTTTTGCTCGCCCCGCTGCCTCTCATCCCTCCCACCGCACTCACACTCTCGACGTAGATTACGTGTAGCTCGCAGTTTCGGACCTCATTCTGTCGTAATTGATGGCCGCTAATCTGATGCTGTACGATTTATACGGGACAGGTGGTCACGTCATATGCCGCATTTTTATCTCATTCTCATTTCATTATGATTACTTGAAAGGCCGTTTTTGGGTGTTTAAAAATACATTAAGGTTAACTTTGAGGTTTAAATGTTAGAATATAACGTCATAATTTTGGATACTTACGTACTTCAAAGCAACAGTTTACTACAATACCTAGAAACTGCTAATCCCACATTTCAAGCCTAGACTTACTGAAGAGACACCAAACTGATTTGAAAAAATTACCTGAAAAAGAAAACAATTTTCTTATTAATCATTATTATTTACATTACTTTCCGAGCAATAGACTGTCCTAGGTTCTAAGTGTAGTCAGAAAAATGGTATGTATAGTCATGTCACAATTTCAGTCGTATATACTTTGTTGCATGATAATATTATTATGAATTAAGCTATCGCTTTTGGTCAACAAACCTTTGATTTTAAAATAACTTTGATGTTATATACAGTAGTTATTTCATAATTATTTATTTATAAAATAATATTTTCAAAATGTGACAGTATTCATTGGCCGTTAAAATAAAAATTATCAGAACATTCATTCAATAACGAGTGTGACATATCAAGGCTTTAAATCAAATCGTGCACAACATATAGAACTGTCTCTGTTCATAAGATAACATATCTGTATCACAAGCAAACACAGTATGACAGGGAAATATATACATAATAGCTGTGTGTGTGTTGTATTTGCATTGAACAATGATTTTATATCATACGATACGATATGAGCCTAGGCTTGGTAAGGTTAGGTATAAGAGCAGATTCCAAGGCAAATTTTTATGCTTTTCTATTAAAGAAATCCCTAGAAATTTTGTTTTAAAGAACTTTCATAAACTGCCTATTTTAGGATTACAAGGTTTACTAAGCTAAATACTCAAAAGGTAAAATATTAAGAAAATACAATAAATGGTTGCTTCGGCTAAAATATACCCGCAAATCTATAAAAAGAGGCTCAAAAAGGTTTGAATAGACTAAAAAATATTGTAATATAATATCAACCAGCTGACTTGTATATCCCAGAAACATGAATAGCACACATTTCATAAAGGTTTATAAGATATTTTTATACATTAGTTCCTTTATACAGCAGTCGGGTACATCGTGTCGTATAAAAACATCACTTATTGACTACCAAAAGTAACATATTACAGAATAAATCTAAAACCAACATGAAACATAAGAGTTTGTTTATACGTTGATTCGTTCACGGGAGTTTTACCTCGGAGTCACCGGCGGGAGAGCAGCGGGAGAGCTGTGACGTCAAACATATTGCTGTATATAACACACTGTTTGTCTTACGATGGAAACGATATGAACGAAATTGCCGGTGTATTTGCTGAAATTTTTTTTCGATATTGCAACATAGAATTTGTTAGGAACTGTGGCTTACATCCATAACTATAAATCCTATTAATAATATAAATGCGAAATTTTGTGAGTATGTATGGATGTTTGTTACTCTTTCAAGCTAATACTACTGAACCGATTACGATGAAATTTGGTATGTAGGTAGCTGAAGACTCAGAATAACACCTAGGCTACTTTTTATCCCGGAGTTCCCCGTAGTCGCGGCGGCTTCTAGTACGTACATAAAATAACGCTTTCTTCCCATAACTATTTAATTTCTAAAAACTTATTTCGGTACAGAGCAATTTACGAAATAATATAATGTAAATAATATCGCACAGGCTGTTACTTTAATAATTAAATTGGTATGATTCAATTGAAATATTTATTGTGTGGATGTAAAGTACTTATAAGCGTAATGTTATGAACAATGATTACAATTGGGATTAATTAGAGGTATTTTATAATTGAATGCGTTGTAAAATTGTAGGTGACATAATTAATATAATGGTATAAAAGGTATGGCTTCTCGACTCCTCTTGCATCTAATTTGGGGAAAATAATAATAAGAGAGAGATATATATGATGATGAAAAAATCTCTGTGTCTGATTTTCAGCTATCTATACGCAAAATTTCATGAAAATCGGGTCAGCGACTTAGCCATAAAAGCGTACCAAACCTATAAGCGGACGTTTTTTAACACCAATTTTATCTTATAAACTAAAACGTTATTAACCATCACTTAAAAATATAAAAGGTCTTAAGTGTTCTTGGTATTAATTAACTATAGTACCTTCTTAACTCAAGGGTCTTCGGAAGGGTGAGGCAAAGAATATTAGCAGGTCGTAAAAGTGCTCGTAATACAGACACGTGATGTATGGGAGAAGATAGAGGAGATGGGAAACTGTTATGGTGTAATAGACACCATGGTATAGAAAGGTTTTTATATCTAGTTTTATATGGAGTAGGCTCTATGGTATTATCTTCTGTAAAACTGAAAAAATAGACATCAAAGTTAATTTTTGTTTTGGCTGAAATCTACCAGAAGTTTGTCACATTATGATCACCACCGAACAAACATGATAAATCGGGTATAAAATAAGCAATTTTACGCATTTTTAAGTATGTAACCAAAACATTTTTTTTCGCATCAAATTACAAATTAATGCATAATTAATTAGTTGAGGTTAATCCGTATAGCCGTGGCGAAGTAAGTAGCGAACGAGACGAAGACGAGACGAAGTGAGTTTAGTTCGAAGAAAAGTTGTGTGTATGATACGCAAAGTAACCATTAATACCTTCTAAATTCAGACAATGACGACTATCAAAATATTTCAAAACATGCATCCACCCAGAATGATTTGATCGCGTGTTATTGCATGTAACTTACAAAAACCGGACTAAAAACAATTTTGCCGCTCGGCTTCGTCCAATTCATATCGCGCCGCTTCGCCTAAAACGAGTTATAACAAAACAGACGTTTTTATAATAAAACTAGTTAAACCACGCGGATTCGCTCGTTTGCTATGTTTCATGCCCTATTTTAGACGTTTAGGGATATATGTATGTTTTGGAAGTAAAGTAGTACTTGTATTGCCACGAGTTTCTGACTACGTATTACGTGAAAGATATCATTAAAATGTTACCGGATAAGTTGAAAAAGATATGGCAGATCAATTATCGCATTTATAATATTAGTATAAATAAATTAGTATAATTCGCCTTCAGTCATGTTAACGTAATAAAATTAGTAACAATACAATGTGTGTAGCATTGCTATAAAACGTATTTTTTTAATAATTACTAAAATAAGAGTTTCTAGTTAATCACGCGTATTATGCATTCTTGTAAACGACTGCAGAAAACACACTAAGCACTATGTAGTACATTGCCGCTTTGCCGTAGCGTCGGTATAAGTCATCATAACTTTAGGAACAATGTACAGCATAGTGGCGAACGAATAGTTGTAGTGAAACCTTCATGAGGTTGCCAACATTTTATTTCATTCCATTTTCAATATTATCATTGTATGTTCCCGACATTGTCTCACCAAATTGTGGCAATAATTTAACCAAATTGCCAACAACGCCAACATTGTTTCACTTATAGAACAAAACGATCAGTGAAAAGTTCTCGCCCAATAAAGCTCTCTTGTGAAATCAATTTTAATATCGACACGTTGGGTTTGCTGTACGTTTTGTATAGTTATTTTCTGTGCTGGACTTGAATTGCAATTGATAATCGTTTATATAGATCTCGCCTTTTTTCGTCTAGTTTCAGTTTCCCTAAAACCGGATTTTCTGTTAAATGTTCGGTTTTCTGATGATAAGTACTCAAAAGTACAGTGTTTAGTAGTTTAATTGTTTTCATTTAGTTCATTTGCATAACATTCAAGGTACCTAACCTAAATTACCCGCTTAAAAAGCTTATTTCATTGTTAGTAAAACACCAAAAAATCAACACACTGTTGTATTGAAATTTCCTACAAAAGAAAATATATTGTAGTAACATTTCAGTAAATTTTGACATGCACGCTTGCCCGCTCTGAATTTTATACACTGCATTATTTGAACAACAACGCCGAATAAATCCAAGTATATCTTACCAAGGCTGTAATATGTACTCGTATTAGGTTTCTCCACACAGTCGAAGGTGTACAAAAAGTAATTCTATCTCCAGACAGAGGTCAAAGACCTCGAATGGACGGTGTTCTCTTTAATCATCCCATTCACACAGAGCACACATAAAAGAACACAAATTAAGCCATTTCATTAGGCACTGTATAAAAAGTAAACCTTTGACTTTGTGGTGTAATTGTACCCACTACATCGCTTCACCACCCCTGCTCAACAAAAAATATGCTAATCCGAGAGTAAGATAACACCACAATAGAAAATAAACTTTATAACGAAGAACACAAGGCATAATATAGAATGACGTTAAAATCTCTTTCAGTATAACGATTAAAATGTTTGCAAAATTCATTAAAAATGCTCCTAAACCAGTCAACATAATTAAAAAATATTTATACACATTTAAAACGAAAGCCCACACATTGTCTGCAACATTATAATGTGGCAACACAGGAAAAAAAAACAATAAAATAACGTAGCTCCATAAATCTACCAGAACAGTAGAAAGTGTTAAAAATGGCAACCCTGACGGGGTGTTCGCCTTTTTTCCTATTATTGTTTGATATTCAAATGCGTGCTTTTCAAAGGCCTTTATTTATTAATTGCACTCGTTTTAAAAGCGTTTTAAATATTTCATGTGTGAGAGTTGTAAAGGATTATTGATTGGGCACTTTTTGTACATGTTTGTGAAATTGCAATCGATTGTGCCGAACTCGATAGGGGTAAAGCCGTGAGAGGATTATGAATTCACAATAATTGATGGAAACGTATGTAGGTGGATGCTAATTGGTTTTACGCTAACACGTTATCGGTTCCATACACTTTGTTTACTTACTTTTGTATAGCTGTAGGAATATAACCTCTTTTGATAAGTCCTTATTATGTAAAATTATTTTACTAGTCATTAACGTTGTCGTTCATGGCTGTTTATTTTAGAAATAATATTTTTTTAGTTATAAGTGAGTTATAAATATATTTACCAATTGTAATCTACTTTACATTTTCTTTTGAATTGAATAAATACTTCTCAGTGAATGAATAGAATAATTAGTATTTAAATTTTCTAAAAACAAAGTTGCTGTAACATATTTTAACTATAGTCAATTGTTCACACTTTATTGTAGATTTTTTTTATAACGTTATACACAAAAAGATATACAAGGTAGCATTTATCAAGAATTACATGTATTTCGTGTATTGGTATCGCACGAGAGCACGCACAATGTCGCAGAGCGCTGACATTTTAATTACAGGGGATTATTGCGCGCATACGTCTACTGACACTTGACGGTGTTGCCAATTTTCAAGCCTTTATCCTACTATTTGGGAAATTATTTGTCGTTGGATACCTTTGTTCTTCTGCGCGTAAATATTTTGTAGTTGACATATGACTGTAAGTTAAAAGGTTGGGTCTCCTTATTATTTTCTACTACTTAAGAGGTTATCCTTGCATTATTCAGTGGGTTCTTTAATAATCTTTCCTGTTTCAAAATTTCAAAAAGTTATATCATAGCTACCATAATAGTAAAGGTATAAAAACATACTTTAGTTATTTATGGAGTGACATCTGCTTGATTTAATGACGATAGACAAATATATTTTCATTATACTTCAAAACACTAACCATATTAACTTTCTGATTACATTAAACAAAAGTTAGAACAAAATACGCTGTGGTAATTCAAGGAATTTTCATCTAACCTAAATTGACCAACACAAAAATGTCCACTCTAATCCTGAGAGACAAAAACCCTCATACATCATTCAAGTCGGGAAAATCTCTACAATTTTCAAATACAAATCTGTAAGATAGTTTACAAGGTTGATCGTGAAATCAGTCTTAATCTGAAACGCAAAGAACTGTGAAGGACCGGGGCACATTTGTCACGACTGTCAAGTCTGTGAGATTGATGACTCTGTGCGGATAGTTCCTGTGTTTATACATAGTGAGTACTTGGATGTGGAACGTCTAAAATGTTGGTAATTCTATTGTATTTTTAGTTCTATTTTAGCTTTTTGGCAGTTTTTAATGTAACTTTTGTGGTGTTTAATTATTTTAAAATAATATGTGAATACAGAAAAAATAAACTGTTTTCTCGTGATATTAATTCTTTTGCGGTCGAATTAAGATTATGACAACATCGTTTTCATTGTTTATTTAACTGCATGAGTAAACCTCTAATACTATCATCCACAAAGAACAAATTAAATGTGACCACCTTGCAGCCATGTAAAGTTATTGATAGCATTGCAAAATGCATTGTAACTGTTCGCGTTTGTACCTTTTTCATTTTTCAATATCTCATATTGATACAAAATATGAAGTACGAGTAAATTCCCAATAGCATGCTAATCTCTTTTTAAAGTTCTATAATAACTTAAACAACTTAATTATTCATAATTTTAATAACTCAGTTTGAAAAATAAACAGCGAAAAAAGCTTGAAAGCCTCACAAAAGGGACAAAGACAATTTTATTCCTTCTTTGTATGAATAAATTTTAATCTGAGCAGATCCTGGCATTCCATTATTTATCTGTGCCTGCCTTAAACAGCGGTGAATAAATAATTCATGTCATATCAAGCCATGAATGTTCGCGTCGAATGTTCCAGTTCATGGTACAGTCAGAGGCAAGAGGACTTGGACTGGTTTAAACGTGCTATTGTGGAGAAATCCCAGTTCTTTTTTTTGCTCGTGTTTATGTGTTGCAGATGATTTGAGCTAAAGTTGAAATTATTTGTGAACACAATTAAAATTAATTAATCAGGGTTCAACTAATCGCATTTGTGGCTTGTCTCAAAATATGCTCCTGAATATTTTATCAGCTCGTCTGAAATTTTCCATTATTCTTCGTATTTTTAAACACTTACTCGCACATACTAGTACTAATCTAAAATTGTTTCTCAAACTTGGATTTTTGTATCCACTCAGCAATTTTACCCGTGACTAAACTTCAACGCATATTCTGGTCGAATGTCAGTTAAAATACGACTATTTTTGACGGAAGAATTGCTTTAATACTTTGTCCCGTGAATTGATTGCGGTGACATCAGACATGTTAATGAGTGCCTGCTTTTAATATCTTGCTGGAGTTTTATCTGATTAATGTCAATATGGAGATGAAAGATTGAAGTTATTGGTGGTGTTGATTGGTTTATGAGTTCGTTGGCCTCTGCCTTTGTTTTTGTACCAATTCGTTAACTATACATTATCATATCATGCTAGTAACATATAAGTCATAATGCTTTTAATTTCGTTATTTATGTTGTGTCTAGAACGACTTGGTTCATCTTCGTGTAAACTCTTTTTTTCAAGCGTAGGGTCTCCTCCTTAAAGATGGATGGATTAGGCCTTCCATATATACGGTGAAAAAAAAGTTTTTTATGCTTCAGCAGTCTGTATTTAGTACTGTAGCCAACTATGTTTAATAGCTAAACATAAAATTAATTTAAATACACAACAGATCACTTTCCACGGTTTTCATTGCCAAGATCAGTTTAATAATATAATAGCAACATATCATTGATAACTTTCACTTTCCTCAAAATTCCTTCCCCTCTTAAGACCAGAGGAAGGTATGAAAACGTCATGAACACAGTGACGTGAGGCAACACGAGCGAGGGCAACATTTAAACGCGCCCCGCACCTGCACAGTCTGCACACAACACGAGCCGAGCGCCGTGATTAATAAGCGTACAGCCTATGTTTACCTGTGGAACAAGAAAGAGAATGTAGCGACGAAAAAATAGCCATATATTGAACGAATATTTTCAGTATTGCCTTATATTCGAAAAATCTAAACTAATATTATAGAGCTGAAGAGTTGGTTTGTTTGTTTGAACGCGCTAATCTCAGGAACTACTGGTCCGATTTGAAAAATTATTTCCGTGTTAGATAGCCCATTTATCGAGGAAGGCTATAAGCTATATATCATCACGCTATAACCAATAGGAGTAGAGTACCATTAAAATATGTTACAAAACGGGGAAAAGTATGACCCATTCTCTCTTTTGTGACGTAAGCGAAGTTGCGCGGGTCTGCTAGTAAGTTATAATCAGGCTGTTACAAACGTACGAACTACGTCATAATCAAAAGAATGATATGAATGTGACAATGTGTAAGTGCGAGCGAGAGACTCCGATAAAAAGACATTACTTGGTTCGCACGTTTGAAATGGCCCGAGTATAGTCATCATTGCGAAGCTTGCATTGTGGTTTCAATTGTCAATTGCCGAATATATAATTGTTTCAATACTGTTTTTTCGTGGATGTTTTAGTTTTGTGGATATTCTACAGTCACACACATAATTATTCTACACATCATCATTATTGGCCTGATGATGATGATGATTATTCTACACTTACGCATAATATACACTATGCAGTACACAGTAACAATTAATAAGCTATTTAGAGAAAAGTTATCCTATTCATGAGGCAGGACTATAAAAGAAATGAAAAAGTTGGTAGATTTATTTATTTATTTATTTATTTATTGTACTTTACAATTTACCTTATTCTATTAACTAATTTATACTCGCCAAACTTATTAGTTTAACGGCGATTCATAAGGTCTTTGAAAAGACACAGAATAAACTTCCTGTGCCAATAATTGACTCAACTAGAAAGTAAGTTTATTCGTCAAAATTCCATAGTAATGACGCCATCAAACAACATTGTCACTTTTAAACTAGGAACTTTTCAATAACTAACTTCTACCTCTAAAATCACTTCGTCACGAACAAAGCCTAGTCTAAGATAAAGTCTAAACTAGATCTAGATTCAATTGTGAGCTATAAATCTTCGCAGCCGAACGAGTAACAAACAGATAACAGGCACATTAACCCAAATAAATTAAACAACTTTCCTCTTAATGGCTTACTAAATTAATATTTACTTATTCAAAGGATTAATCTAGCTTTTGTCTAACTTATTCCGCCTAGATTTCACTTGAGATAATAAATTTTCATACTTCATGGCCTTATTACAATGACGCTTGTATTGTATATTTCGTTATTTCTTAAAGTGACTATAACGATTGATGAGATAGTTTTGGCTGGCAAAAGCTGTTTAAAAATCGTCAATTTTTTAAGTTTCGTACAAACTCTTTTTTTAACTGTTAATAAGCATAGTTACGAATTATTATCAAGTTAGCAGTCAATTCGTTATCCAAAGGTTTCTTACGAAGACTGATTGACATGTTACGATATAATATGTGTAATCGATACTTAAGAACCATAAGTATGTTTATATTTTCGTAAACTCAGCCTTTTATAAGAAAAAAGCGACGAATATTTAATTTGAAATTAAACGATTATATTTTAAATTTTCTCAAACCAGTCTAGTAAAAGGATATTTATCAAATAATTCAAAGACATTTATAATAAATGGGCGCGAGCTCGACTAGACAAACTTGAACGTCAAACGCTTTCAGTTATCCGTTAATGAAATAATCAGACAAAGTTTCACCAAAGGATATGAATAATAAATATTTTAATTAAATCCTCGACTCACTATAAATGGGAATTAATTTTGATTGAATTATAAAAAGGTTGAGAGGTTAGTGAAAAAGTTTGTAAAAGGAAAATGTTTATGAAAACTGACGGTTTTAGAGGTTTAAAGAATAATATTATTTTTAAGCAACAGAGCAAAAAATAAAGTAAGATGTTTTGATGGTAGTGAAAGAATTGTTCGGTGAAAAATCCATTGTAAAAAAAACTCGAAACCTCTTTGGATATTAAAGTCAAAGTAATGTCTTGTAAATTTTTGAAACAATGCTAAAATATAATTCGAGATTGTGTTTATATCACAACTCTGTATCTATGTCAATAAAACCGTGTTAAAGAAATATATTTAAAAAATAATTGTTTCTTTGTTAGTTGTATTAAAAATCCTACGTCTGGGCAAAGCCCTCTCCCGTGGACTCTCAGACTCCTCTCTCTGGATTTATGCGCCTACAACCTAAACTTGATGAGAAAACAGGATTTCAAATGAAGAAATCAGCCTCCTAATTCACAAACACTAACCTATTCTCTTAGTTCAAAAGCAACAAACAATCTACTAAGATTGAACACAAAATTACCTGAGTGCTACGTAATCAGCTACGGCGTAGCAGCTACGTCGTAGACGCCGTAGCTCGTACCTTGAAGCCTTACCGTGGGAACACACGGACGTCGACACGAGATATTTCCCATCGACCGGCCACTAATTACGACTCACGCAATGTTTTACATCTTTCCTAATAAATAATTAGTGATAGATTTACTAATAAGAATAATTTCGAAGTTAAGGTAACTTTTGGAAGGAAAAAAGATGAGTAAAAGAATATTACTGTTTTATCTTTGGTTTCCTTGTGGTATGAGACGTAGTCTAGACTTCGGGACCATTATGCCAGCCAGCTGTGGTTGTTTACACCACGATTGCACCATTCAAGAACCATTGAAAAAGTCTTTCACATACTAAGTGTACACCGGATTTTGATCTCATATGAAATCAAATTACTGTCAAAATTGTTACAACCATTTTATTAATAAAGTAAGTTCACATCATAAATAATTTACACGCTAACTAAAAAAACATACCTCTAAAGTATTATAGACATACCTCAAATAAAACAATTTGATAGTACACAGAACAGAATCCACTAAAACAAAAGCACCTGTATTTAAATAAAAATTCCCAAACCAGTTCCCACTGTCCGTAATGTGTGTTCCAATATATTTGTTGCGTTCAATTGATGGACGTTTTAATCCCAACTGACTAGTGAGCATCCGAACTGTTAAACACGACTGGTTAACAACTTTAAATAAAATGTATTCGCGTTTTGTTGCTGTCGGTTTATTGCTTTGAATTACTGATAGTGAATAGAGAATACGCTTGTTATGTTTTATTTATAAACTAGCTGACCCGCGCAACTTCACTTGCGTCACATAAGAGAGAATGTGTCATATTTTTTCCCGTTTTTGTAACATTTCTCGTTGCTACTCCGCTCCTATTGGTCGTAGCGTGATGATATATAGCCTATAGCCTTCCTCAATAAATAGGCTATCTAACACTGAAAGAATTTTTCAAATCGGATCAGTAGTTCCTGAGATTAGCGCGTTCAAACAAACAAACAAACAAACAAACAAACAAACTCTTCAGCTTTATAATATTAGTATAGATAATATTAGTATAGATGACGAGAGTATTTTAAAATATTTACATTTGCTTATATTTCCACAATTACTCACTTATACATGAATTTTGAGTAATGTTTCTTCAAGGAATGTGATGTCAACAACAGGTTCTAAAACATGATAACGTATAATCTGTCATTTTAGGAAAACATGCGTGTTATGTAGTGGGATAGCAGGGTATTGTTCATGTTCTACCGAAATTGAAGAAGTTTTGCAAATTTTTACTAAAACCGTGAAACATAAGTGAAGGTATTCACTTATACTACTACTGAATATTCTGTTAACTACAAAATTCCACCACCGTCATATATAGAGTATATAAATAACTAAGGCCAATTTCAATATAACCCATTGACCAATTGTCTTAATATTATTGTTATTTTATAAATACCTAAAACTTAAACTCCAATAAGTTTAATAATATACAAGCATATGACACATTCGGTTACAATTCACCTTCTACATACATAAAATCACACTTATGTTTTCGTGGAGGTATCCTAAAATATTTGGAGACAGTACGACTATCTACTTAATTTCCCATAACGTTGTAACACCATATCACATCTCGTGGTATTTCCAGCATCCTAATCTTAGCTCTATCTGCAAACTTGCCAGTAAGTTGTCCACTAACACATATTTTATTCAGAACCCCATCTCGATGTCTTCGGCTATTCTGAGTCGAGTCAAAGTGGTTAATTTAGTTGTTGAATTAGTACAGACAGACATAAGGGTAATTAGTGTTAGTAATACCTGCTTGAATATAGAGGCGTTAGTTAGGTCTTAGTCAGTGCATTAATCATAGAAATCAAATCCCAACAATAAAAATGTGTAAAATATGACCATATCTCGATGGAGCTGCTTGTTGGTCTCTACAAAAGTAATGAGCTCTTTTGACAAAGTTACGCCAAGTCAATGGTTCCTTACTGTAATTTCTTTACTCTTATATTTATGTATGTTATGTGACTGGCCGTTTAAGATTATTTACTAGTTAGTAGATACAGTTCAACGTAAACTTAATGTGTACATTAGTTTACTTTATCAAATAATAAGTATGATTTTTTATTGCTGTTTTTCAGTTGCTGTTGAAGATGAAGATTGTCGCCTGCATTATTAGGGGTAAGTTCATTGGTATACTTGACATAATATAACAAACAAAATTTTTGATTCAGAGGTCCCTCTCTATTTGATTCCAAACAAAAAACTAATTTTGTTTTACATAGTGGTCAATATAAAATATGTATAAATCACTTTTTATGCAAAATTTTACTACCTATCAGGTAATATTCAAAAATAAAAATAAAATATAATAGTACAGAACGTAACTACGCCTGTTTTCGTATTACACAAAATGTAACACATTTTATTAAACGTCACAAAACATTTGAATTCCGACACTTACTTCCAAAAATAAGTAATTACAGACGTACCTGTAACTTAGTAGCTGCAGTCTAAAGATAGTCTTCAGGTAGTTTCACGAGCTCCATGAATATTTTACTTAGACTCCACTTTAACTTAGCACTTCATAGTTCAACACTAAAATGTACCTTCATTACGTTTAAGTGCCTCTGTCTTACTATTATTGTTGGATGTTTTATAATACACTTTGTGTTTTGAAATAATGTCGTTGAACAAATGTGTAAGTATACGGAAATACGCAACTTATTTGTCTAAGGCAGAGCTTTGTTATTAGGGTGCTATTCAAATATATAATATGTTCACTTGCACTTTGTTAGATAGGATTATTTGTACTGACGAATTTGAATATTTCCTAAAATGTCTTTAAAAGTCGTATGAACAATAATGAACATAGTATTTCTGCTTGTCTTTCTGTCTTAAAAATACATTCGCAGCTGAAGTTATATGATGTTTAGCTTGATGTTAAATTGTACTCTGTGTTAAAAAAGCTATTTATCTCATAAACGAAGCCGCAGGCAAAAGCTACCTCCTTATAAAGTCACTTTGGTAAAAAACCAGCACAAAAATGAATTCACCCTGAAGCTTTTGTCATTTTATATTAAAAACTCAAAGACCACTTAATATTCAGAGTCGTTGGCCCCCTATTTCTATAATAACACATCAAAATTCCATTGTACACCCATCGGTATACCTCTCGCATTCCCAATCACAACCGGGAAAACTGGGGACAGAAGGGAAAAAGTGGGTGAAACTGGGGTTTGAAGGCACCGTGAGGGAAAACTGGAAAATTACCGGCGATTTCCTTATTTCCGAATATCCCTTTAACTAAACGGCTTTTAATCCCGCCGATCTGTATTCTAAGCCTAACCTCCGGCCATATTGAAATGCAAATTTTCGGCCAATATTTAAATAAAAGTCGCGAGTGAATCGATATACCGTCGCACAGTGGATTTGTGACTTATAATATCAACGCAGTATTGGAACCAAAACCACTATTTTTTATGTTGAACGTCTGTTTACCCTTAAGGTTAGTAATTCATAACATATTCTTATAATTTTTTTGTGCCACTGCAATTTGTTGTAGATAAGCTTCTATAAAAATACTATAACAATAATTTTCCTACATAACGAATTGCGCTAGTTACCTTGTAATTAGTAGACATATACAACACAGAACACTTAAGCCTGGTTCATCTCTCCTGGATAAGTTGCAAATGGTTCAGGTATCAGATGGTTAACAGCTTTTCACTTTATCTAGTCGATAGGCTTTTTGAACAAAAGCTGTGAAACTAGTTTTTAATCTTTATATTACTAGAACTCAGTTTGAGACTACAACTTTGACCTAACTAAGCTTTCATCTTAGTATCATTTCCAAATATTCGCGTAAGCCAGAAATCAAAGCAAACTAATCCACTATACGCCATATGCCGCCAATAATCCATCGTAGGGCTGTCCCTAACAGAAGATTACGCCCCGGCCTAATCCATAATGTTATTAGAGGATGATCTTCACTATTTATCCCATCGCAGCCCTGAGCTTGAGATAAAGTCGAGATTATTTTCAAGGAAATGTGTTAGAGACCCTTGTTATGTGAGTTTAAATATCGTATTACTGTGAAATTACTGGAAAATATAATTGAAGCTATGATTTTTATTTAAATTTAAAAGGTAAATTTTCTACTGATAAACAAGGGTTAAACTGATTGATATGTTCTGCTGACACCCTAAAGTTTGGTCTACTTTTCAGGTTTGTATAGCAATTTTCATTCGTGAAGAATTGATCATTTTCATACAAAAATTCACCTAAAACAAGTGGAAAGAAATAGAGAAATAATTTGCCTGAACTGTTGCCTACCCTATATAGTATTGCCTAATAATTGAGTGTATTATTTTTAATTTTACTTAATTATAAATACACATAATAACCGATACTCAAGCCACTTATAACAAACATCAATATTTTAATTCCCGCTCAAATAATTGAGTGACACATATTTTTCAAATTCAAATGGTTCCTTTTTTATGACCTCTCAACAATCCTGGTATATATAAATATGTACATTTTATCTTGTTTTACTACTTATTACTTCTTTATTAATAGCTTTCACCCACAAAAGAGCAATTCTCCACTAATCCCACATAATCATCCATCTAATCTCACTCAGTAATGAACTAAATGAAGCTTTATTAATTTGATATCGCAGTGCTCACGGCTCACTAACTACCTCTATAACTTGCACTGCAGGGACGGTTGCACCGCTAACTGCAGTTAAACTTAACGGAAAGTTATATAGACGTTTAGCTTGTGGTAGGTAAGAATTTAGGTGTTTTGTTGCAGACAAATTTTACATAATAATATGTGATATTTTCAAAACGTTGATTCAGTTAATGATCGAATAATTAATATTTTTATTAAAGTAGTAATAAAAAATATTTTTTCGTTAGTCTTATTTACATAATTGCATTAATAAAATCACGCCTTTTTCAAATAGAGGTAGGCAGAGACCAGCGAATAAAAACTTATTACGGAGATAAATTTTATCTAATTTGGTTCAATATTTTTGACGTAAAAAAGGTATGTTACTCCTATTTTAACATAACTTAACATCGCGAAAACAGGCAGTATTATTATTGATGCATGAATAAACAGAATCTATTTCCACCAGCTTTTACAAAACGATAAAAAATAATTTCCTTTTTTTTCGTTATTCTGCCTAAGTATTCCTAAAATAACAAGCGTAAAGTTTTTAAAACAAACCAATCAAACGAGTACACACAATAATAAAATGCTAAGCACATAACAGCATTTTGCCAAACAAATTCATATTTATTTTAGCTGAAAATTTTCGGCCATTCAAAGCATTCCCATTGAAAAATCATTGGTGTTTCTAAACGTTTTATTTTTCACATTTTGTTGTGAAATATTGACGGCTCGTTTCACAAATCATTGTGGGACTTTTTGAGTTCAAAATGCAATTGACAGGGTACGTACACATTGGCGACTTGTTCATGGCAGATTTCAAGATATTTACGTTAAAATCGATAAAATAATAAATGCAATCAATGAAATATGCATCGGAGCTGTTCGATTTTTTATAAATGTGATGAATGTTTTTTTTTGGAGTTAGTGGTAAATCAAGTCTAACCAATAAATACAGCTGAATGGAATAATACTTGAATTGAGAAAATTCGTGACGATTTTTAAAGTAATCGAACTTTTCTTCTTAATTCAAATGCCACAAAACGAGGTAACCAGTTTACCGATCAGCTAGTTCATTGATTACCTTTTTTAAACAAAGACTCACAATACGACGAAAAAGAGAATGAAAATCGAGTACTCGTTATAACATTACATTCAAAATGTTTCCAACCTGTATTCACCTTAACAAAAAGTTTTAACGATCTAAATGTCAGTTTAAGTTACCTTCGAAACAGTCGTATTAAATTAGAATATAAATTCGATAGCAGTTGTTCTGGGGGCTAAAAATAGATGGCACTCCTCTCTGGGGGGTCGTTAACATTAAAGTACTGTGTTATTGGGACAAATTCTGTTGTGTTCGTGAATTATGTGATTATACTGATAGAACAGTTGTTTGATCATTTTGATTACGAAATTAGGTGAAGATTCATTATAATTTTCGTGTTAAAAATATTTTACTACAACTTCGGCTAATTAGACCGCGTGCGGAGTTGATTCTGGGGCTAAACAAACTTAGTTTTGGTTTCCAAATAAAATAATCGCAGCAGTTAAAAACTAAATTCTAATTCTTGCATCGGATTTCAAAACTGATATTTCTATAAAAAGTTTAATGTGGGTAGAAATTCTTTCGAAAAAATTACACCCCTTTTGAACATGGAGTGAATTTGATTGTTGTAATACTGACTATGTGTAACGCTTTAAGTAAAAAGACAACCAAATTTTAATGCAATTAAATTATCTATCTCTACTCTACTAAATATAGTTATTACAATAAGAAATGCACAAAAAACGTTTACACCCCTAATCTGCGGCCATTAACTCCAGTAAGACGGTAGTCCCGCCCGTCCAGGCCACAAGCCGCTGGTAATTACCGCAGTTAGCGGCACAAAGGATTGTCTCCACAACTCTCAGGCGACTCACTTGCCAGTGAGACAGTTTACTGATTCAACTAGATATTGGTTATTAAGCGTTATGATTAATGCTTTCGTTCCTTATCAGTCTATCAATATCTGAGAAGTATAACTCTTGATAAAGAGTGAGTGTGTTTGTTGTTTCTTTACATAGAACTGTTCACTAAATTCGGATGACATTTGGGATATCTTGTATCTACTGTTAATAAAATGTTAATGTATAGAAGGAACGTCTTTCTTGAAAAAGGTTGGTGTTTGAAGTTTGGTAGATTGGTAGACTATATTCCGTAAAAGGAAATTAGTTGTAGGTTTTAAATATCTTAAGGGTGTACCGGCGGTTTTAAAAAAATTCTTCAAAGATAAAATAATGACGTGACAGATCATAATACTATCAATCTGTAGTAAATTTTTGAAACCGTGAATGATAAATCTTTGTTATTTACTAGGTGTAGATTTACCAGCTTATAGAAAACAAAAAAAACTTCTTAATAGCACTTGTCTCCTTGATAACAAAACGCGGTGCTAAATTGAAAAACTTTATCAAATGACCCACCCTTAAGACGCTCATGCTCAATTAGTTCCCTCATTATGACTTTTTCCTACGTTTTTTTCACTCACAGTTAATTGGTATACGATCAGTGAGTTTAGTATATCTTTAGAGCGGTCAGTTTACATACTTGATTAAATATTTACTCGATGTTTAGCAAAGCACTTTAGAGCTTCGGTCTCTGTAGCACTTTATATTTTAATATATCATAGAATCGAACAGAAATCATAATCAATTTAATCATATTATTAATTATAACTTTTACACAAATCCTAGATTTTGAAATAATTATAATACGAGTTCCACGTAATATAAATGAGCCAAATAAGTGGCTATTTCCAATTCACAAAAGTTACTGCTGCCATACCTTTTAGGCTAATAGTTTAGAAGATATAGGAAAAATAATGCAATAAATTCACTTTTCATACTTTACCAGTATTTTACAGTACACCTTTAAGTTCAAGTCACTATCAAACCGCATACAGAAATACCGTACAAACACATTCCCTCCGCGTACACAGTTCCTAGTTGCAAAAGCATTTTTAACTTTCAACTCATATACGGACAGAAATTCATACGATTCACAAAGCGATCTACAAAGGGGAGACGCAAAGAGGTCTTACAAATGCGGTGTAAGCGATGCCGGGTATTACCATATGTATTGATACGATTTATATACCTATCGATTTTATTGGATTTTGAGAATGTTGTGAGAATTTTGTCTTCTGACTAAATAATTTTCGGGTTATTTATTTGTATGAGTTAAATAACCTAATTTGATAGATAAAGTAACGGCAAATGTATGAAAACCCACTGTCACAATTATCTGATAAGCTAACCGACGGTTATTAAGAAGGGTTTCAATGTTTAAGATAGAAATAAAGCTAAATACTAAAAAAAGTGTAGAAAAAAAGGCGACTTATAGATCTGGGATTGGTTTTCATACTACACAACAAAGGCGTATTGCAAAAAAAGATGAAAGTAAAATGGGTTGAAAAGGCATGAAAGAGAATTAGGCAGAAAAAGAGATCATGGACTAATGTTAATTCATAATAGGTAGAAAAGACGTCAGTACGTACATAAATTAAAAATATTTTAAGTTATTAGAAAAACAAAAACACTTAATTCCACTCTCAAATCATTATTCCAACCACTAAAACATAACATTTTCCACCTGGAAAACCATTTTGTTCAAAACTACATTTGAAAAAACCCACCTAAAAGCCATTGGTACAAAAAATGTGTACAGCATGTAGGTATAATCCGTTCGTATTGTGAGTGAGACAATCGTCCGGAGATTGGATGCGGATCGGTACAAATATACAAAAATACATCCCCTCCATTTCCAGGGGATTATTGACACCTTTGTTTTGAGAAAAATAGTTTTGTGGGGAAAAATGGTGCGGTGGATTGGGTATTTGTACGTGTGAGAGAGTTTTGAAGATTTTGCGTAGATAAATGCTGTTTTGCGTATTCGTGATCAAGGTTTCCTGCTTCCTAGCTTAATAATCTAACTTGCTGAACTCATCTAGGATACTTACTAACTACTTAGCTATTAAATTCATCTTGCAATGTGAGAAGAACTACAAAGTTGATTACAAAACGATCAAGGCGTGATTTAATCACCTCAATTATTTTTATTTGTAATGGGCATAATGAAGCCTTAAAATTCTAGATTTTATTTATTACCAACTGTGTTTTACCTATTAACTATTGGTATTTGATGACTAATGACATAACTATACAATGCGCAAGGATTAACGAGTTGTCTTTGAAACTTTTAAAAGATAAAGCTATATATTTTAAAAGCGCAATATGACCGTAATGAAGGCTGTCGTAAAACGAAGAAATGTCTTTAACTGAAATCCAATATGGCCGACTCAGCCGTTTCTATCATTTCATTGTAAATGCTGTAAAAGAGTTTATGAGTGCAATCTATTTTCATTGAAAGTTTCAAGGCAACTGAAATATTAATTTAAAATTTTAGGATTACTGAAATAAAGAAACATTGTTTGCAGGAAATTGTTGTTCTTTTTATATAAGCAATTTTAATGTATAATGATTAAGTTTCACATGAATTTCGTTAGTAAGCCTAGATTAAATAAAGAAATAATTAATGAGTAATACGTTTTCATTAAATTTCATGCTATAATCACATTAAAAACAAAATTTTCTTAAGAATAAGTAACTAGAATTATAATATGAATGCCCGGTTTCTGAATACATTTGGCAGTAGTTTATCTATTCAATAGTGTTAAAACTCATATAAAAAAACGCTTTTGAATAGATAAACTACCGTTAAATGTACCTCAATAACCGGGGGTGAGCCATTAAAGTTTATCAGGAAAAGTATAGCACAATGTCAGAGTCAGCCTGCGACCACGGCGAGTGCAACCTGCGCCGAAACGTTAGGCATTTTAAGATAAAATGCGTGTTCGCGTTGATTCCCGTATTCTATTATACATTATAGCACAATGGAAGAAATATATAACAACCTACCTATAGTCAATTTCTAAACGCTCAATGTCAATATCTAACACTGATTGGCTCCTAATCACAATAGATTTGCCCAGTCTAGCTCAACGTAGTACAAATTAAAAATCGTTCAGCATAATTATCATCTTTTTACTCTTAAATGCACTCATTTATCCATCTAATCGAGTGGAAAGATACTCTTGAGAGAACCCTTACATTTTTACACCAGCTATTGAATAAAGTTTAAATCGTCAACTAGTTTTTTTGCTCTGTCTGAAATTAATTCTTGCAAGAATTAACAGTAACTATACCTACATTAGAGTTACGAGTGATATAACCTATTGCATACATAAATTCATACAAACATAGATAATATCATGCTTTTTTCTATAGGGGTAGGCAGATAACACTCACGATGCCATTATTCTCGGCGAAAAGTTGTTTACCAGAACATGTTATTCCAAGTTTTAATAGACAGCAGACGTTAGATACATTCCGTTGATTTTCGCTAGGTTTCCTAGAAATACCGAATTGTGACAAGGTTCCACAAAAGCCTAGAAATCAAATCCAACGCAACTTTGTCACAAAAAATAATCCTTACAATATCGACATACGCTACCATTGGCCAAAAAAGTAATATTAAAATACTCGAGAGTTCTTCTAAGAGAATATTAAATAATCCTGCAAGGGTTGGAATAATATTCGTTGGGCCCTTTTTAATGTGGGACGGGGGTCTTTTGTGGCCTGCGGGCCCGACTGGTAGCTAGTACTGGGGTCCCGCTAGGGATGAACACGGGTTTATGTAGATATTAAAGGGTTTTAGTCGTAAAAATATTGTAATTAATAGAACGAAGGTTTTGTGGCGTTTTTATTGGAATGAGCAGCTGCTATAGTTTGTTATTAGGTCTACTAAAGATAGTAAATTAAGTGTAGTTGTTCTTTTTAAAAGGCATTATATAAATGTGCTTTTAATATGTAAATTTTTACGATAAGGCGATAAATTTGACTACCTTAACAAGTAATGAATCTGGATTTTGAAAAGCATAACCAGAGTTGTAAGAATCATAATTACGACATTGGATAAAACAGAACAAAATAAACATTTAGTGTCTTATATCTTATATATTATTATAATTTTAATGTACAATGTAGTCGTACACCGTGTTCCTAGCAAACGTAAGGTACATACATACCTATATACATTGAAAACACCCCTTTACATTTTGAAAAAGGGACCCGCATTTTCAATTCAAAGTTAGTACCTTACATTTAACTTCAATATTTGTATACGGAACCACACGTCGATAGAACTCGCTCAGTTCCTTCGCCCAGAGTTTTTGTGCTAATAATATTTTCCTCCTTTTAGTCACAAACGTTATATTTGTGTGTTGAATCATATGACACACTGCTTATTTGTGTACTCCCAATTACTAAGGCTTGTTTAGAAAACATTAACCCGTTTTTTTACTAAGAATTAAATTTATATTTTTTTCTGCTACTGTCCTACTGCTGGGTACAGGTATTTTAGCGTGACGCAATGGTAAAGTAACGAGTAGAATTCGACCACCTCTTGTAAGTTTTAACCATGTTAATTTTTATGTTGAGCAAATGTAATCACTGTAGTAGGAAGATTCGGTACCCACATATAAATATTTACTATTAGTTGTATATTTTCTGTTATACAGATAAAAGTCGTGAAAGCTCTGATTAGTTACAGATTTTTGTATTTTTGACTAAAAAACATTTTTAAATTTAATGTGACAAAACGTCTTAAAGAATTTGGCTATTGGTCTCAGAAAGCGAACGACTTTTATCTTGTTCCGTTTAAAGCATCGCCGATAAATAATTAGAAGAGCTTACACGACGTTTATTAGAAACTTACACGATGTAGACTGTGCAGAAAACAGGTCATCAATACATATTTTACAATTTGTTAAATAAATTGTACGATTGCTTCTCAAACCTTTATTTTTAGCCCAGAAGCACCGAAAGTCCATCAAAAAGATCATTTTAATATTCAAAAGAAGAACAGTATAAAACTTTAGGGACTCTGCTTCGATTAGATGCCCTTTAATTTAATTAAAAAGATGTTAAATGAAGCAGGTCTCTGAAGCAAAATCAATTTGAAAAGTTCGGGACTCGAGCACAAAGTTTTTTTATTTGCCTTTGAACTGTTAACGGGAACGCTTGTAAAATGTAATTAGATGAGTGTTTCTGTTCTTGTTTAGTTATCATAGAGAATACGAGTGGAGCGTGGTTTTGGAGTAAGTGTAGTGTGGGAGAATTTGAAGACGAACTATTGTAATTCAAAGGATCTGTGTACAATTCTTGAATACCTACCTTAATATTCTTTTCGTTATGAAAAAATAATATGCAGAATTCCTCCTTAAATAAATATTACGTCAACATATAAAATTACTTTTAAAGTGGTTTGTCCAAACTGAGGAATGCTAGTTGCTTAACACCAGTTTTGAAAAATAGTCCATAGTACTAACTAGTATAGCTTCCATTTACCATTTTCAGTTTTTTACAAAGGCTTGTTATATAAATAAAAATAACTTGAAAAAATTATATATTGATTTTTCACTTGCCTTTTGTTATTACACAAAAAATGACAACAGAACTCCCGAATGTACATTATCTTTATCTTTTCAAAGGTAACCCATTTCTTTGACGGACAATCGATAACGCACAATGCTCGATTGTGAGTCTCGAGTCGAATAATCGAGAGATCGAACCAGCCTTTGTGCCCCGGGAACTCGTTAGAGCTCTCTTTATCGACACGTTTTTAGGATGGGTGTAGATTTGAGCTTTTTTTTGTTACATTCTTGCGAATGCTCGGTTCGGTATAGAACACAAACTTGTACTTCTGCACGATATTTATTTTTATAGAGGCTGTTAGACTTATTTAATAAGATATTTGCGAGCCTTTTTATCTATTAACAAAGCAGTGACACATAAGGTAGTTGTTTTGCCTTGCAAACGAACAATAGGTACTTACGTGGCGATAAATTTTAGACGCAAAATAATTTAAAAGGTCTAGAATCTCTAGAGTAAGTAAGGAATTAGTAACTAAGTAGCAGACTAAAAAGGAACATATTACCAGTCTAACCATAGTATAAATTTATTTGAAATACACAAAGCACATAATCACTTCATGGCTAACTCCTAAAGTACACGAGCATTTATCAAAAGAATGTTACAGCTAAACTCTCCAATCAGTATTCACCTTTACTTTTATCTTGGCATTCTTATCGTGCGGTACTTCGCGCGTGTATGGCTCTGTGTGGTTTTGATTGACACTAAACCCTTCAATAATGCCCTATCGATCGATGGGAGGCTGATTATCTGGCTTTTTGGGGTTATAGATGGGTTTTTGGGGCTCGAATACAAGGGTTTTTCCGAGTGGCTGGCTTGATTCAGAGTTTTAGATAGTTGAGTATATTATTCCCAAAGTTTTTCATATAGTAAGTTAAACAATACTTTGATTTTATGCTTAGTGGACATACTCAATGTGTACTCACTGTGCCCAATTTATTGTCACATAACACACACACCCAAATGAGCAGTTGGTTTTATCTTAATTATTCACTTCGTCTTAATGACAAATAAGAGCTTATGAAAGTGTATTTTTTCTTTATATTTGCTGAATTTGTCTGCCTACCCTTATGAGAAAAAAAGTATGTATGTACAATGTACATATTTCGTAAGAATCACGCACACGCAAATTATGAATTCTGTAGTAGCCAATGTTCTAACCACTAAAATATCAGTAAAACTACGTAAAATAGAGCTCTATCTGGTTTTACTAAATAAATATTAATCAACATAATTGAACAAAAAATCCCTCAGACACAAAACTAGACAAAGAATATAACAGAAATAATAAATAAATAAAGACCTAACTACCCGCATTTCTGAGAAAATCTGTCTAGAACCTATTTAGTTAATGACGTCCATAGCTCGCTCATCAGTGTTCCTACAAAAATATACGAGAGATGAAACTATTACACGAAATAAAAAGCTCAGAAACTACGAGTATAATGATTCCGTGGAAAAAATTACCTACGTGAAACACATTTAGGTCTTTTTGTAGGGTGTCTGTTTATGCCTATTATAACGAAAAATGATTTTTTGGATATATTTCGAGGAGTTGTTTAACATAGTCTTTGCTAGTAATGAAATTATTATAGTAGTTTTCTACACGTGGTAGAGAAGTAGAGAGAGAGAGAGAGTAGCCATTACATAACCTCTCTTTCTTATTTAGAATCAGATTCAGAGCCCAGCAGTGGGCATGGTGATAATAAAGCAGTGAGTAAAATTCATCAACTTACAATTTTTATATCCGATTAAGTATAGCTCAAAGAGAGAAACTAGTGGAGGTTTTTGGAGACTTTTGCCCAATAATAAGAGAGCTAAGGTTAATAACAAAAATTATACAAACTTCGACGCCTAACGAGTTCGTTTAAATAAAAAAAAAGTTAAAGTAGCTACTGCCTTAAAATATACTCCAAAAGCGGCAAAACAATTCAGAATTCCAGTACTATAGTACGGTAGAACGGGGTTACTTTTGAATACAGGGGTTACTTTAAAATGGAAAAAAATAGGCATGTTAAAGGTCAGCACTCTATTTGAAATGCTATAATTATATTCATAACGATATTTAGTACCAAAAACCAGAAAACCGATCTCGTCGCTAGCTATTTATGCGAACAATTTACTTATTTCTCAAATCAAATTCACCCCAAATTTTCCTAAAGTAACCCCATTCTACGGTACCCAATAGTATGTGAGGAAATAATTCACAGGTATTTTTATATTCGTTTATATTTCAACCTGGTCACCCTACAGTTCCCTCAGGTTCAAGCGAAGAGGAAATGAGTGTAATTCCAGCGGTTATTCAGCTAACTCGTCAGGTATATGTCTTGAAGATGCTTATGACGGACGACAAGTAACAACGTTATTATTGCTGTACGTGATCTTGAAGTGTTAGCTGTTTTTTTTATGATTATAGCACATTAAATAGACCTGTCAATCAGTTTACTGTAAGCCATTTGTGAAAGAAATAAAATTAAATTTTGCTTGTTTATATGATAAAATTTACAAATGATTCTGTTTATAATAACAATTAAAACTTTCTTCTCAATAATCTTAAATGTTTAATTACGTAATTAGCAAAATCATTAAATATTTTAATATACACTTAAATTACTGTGTGCTTTCATATACTTATTACAAGTGCAACCATAACAGTCGAGTCATTAAAAAAAACACGATTTCTAAAAAAACATTCATCAAAAACGTTCTTCATCCATTGACCTCAACGTTTACAAAATACAATTGAGGCGTCACATCCAGCCAGAAATACAATTACAACATCAATAGACTCACGAACACCGACTAAATCGTAACAGCTAAAAAATCCCGCACTAAAATCATAGTCACTATGAAAACAGACCGTTCTGCACTATCCCTATATTTTATTCAGGCCAACCAGTGAAAACCCAGCCTAAATTTGCCGTTGAAATATTTTTGTTTTATGAACAAGTCCGCCTCGGTAGGCGCATGTTGTCGCCCTACTCGCTCGAACCGGATTTCACCAGTTTTGTTTTTGGTTTCATGTTTTTTGTTTTTGGTTTCGTGTTTTTTATGTTTTTGGTTGTTTTTTTGAAAACGTGTCGTGATTTCGGACGCGTGTAATATTCGGGCATTGTGGATTTTATTAGAGATACGTGAAAGCTCAATCAAAGTGAATTGCAAAATTCTGGGAGTTACGAAGAATGTAATATGAGTAGTTGGGTTAGTTAGTCTTTTTCTTTTTTTAGGTTTCTCAATAACCTAGGGACGGAATTGTTTAACGTACCAAAGGTTTGAGGTGTTCGAAGTTATTCAAAATGTTTATACAAGTGGTGGAACTTGGAAAGTAGGTGTAAGAAGAATATATTCAGACAAATTGTATACATACGATTAAAAAAAGTTTGCAGTATTTTAAATATCTTCTTTCTTTCGACTTTCGAGTTTTTAATAATAGAAACTATCTAAAATACATGAAGGAAATTCCTTGTTATTCTAAGTTAAAAGTATGGAGAAGTTTTTGTAGAATCAATTCCCACTCAATTAAGCAACACTAATTACTGAGCGAAAGTCAATTAGTAACTAAAACCGTATTACTAATACTAACACAAAACCTTGTACTAAGACCTTTAACAATAGTTCACTTTACAATTAAAAAACCCCGACAGTCAATTTACAACCTTATTCATTAACCCATAGAACTCAAATTCAAAAAACGTTTATGAAGCAACCCGAGGTATTTTCTAGTAGACCATTTTGTACGAGTGATTTTGAATCTTATGTTGTAAGTAATGAGGTTTAGTTTTCTTTGTTTGTTTTTTTCAAAATAAATTCACATTTTCGTCTTCATGAAAATGTTGTAAGATTTCAGAGTTTACAGTAAGAGGAGTTAAATATTACAGCTTTTAGGAAATGGTTTAAAACTTATCGGTTAAATATTTAATGAGTTGTATTAACAAAATGTTTGCGTTAAAAGGTACGTATGTTAAAATTTTCATAGAATATTAAGGTATCTTTACATGTATTTGATAGGATTTTAGTAAGTAGTTGTAGTTATTAACCAAGGCGTCAGATTAGCTCGACTTAATATCCAATTGCTGGGCAAAGACAACTCTCATGGATTTCCAAAATGGTTGGCCGAATGAAAAAAGGGTAAGTAGTTATTTTTCTTCACAAATTTACTGGTACTTACTGTTTATTTAAGGAAAATGTTTTAGAATTTCCAAATTTTATTGGAATTTTATACGACCTTTCTAGAAAAGTCATTGTGTGTATATTACACGAAGCAACTTAACAAACATACAAAAAATTCAATCTGCCAAGTACAAGAAAACTTATATAATACAACTTTAGCATTTTTGCCTAGAATCCAGCCTAGACCGTAACTTAGGCTATTAAACTTAGCCTAGATGCGACAGACAGGCTTACTAGTATTTTGCACTGGTGACATCCAAATCTACCTTAGGAAACCTTATGTAATCATTCTTTGGAGGATTTAGGACCCTAGTGTTATGTGCTAAGGTACATTTTTGTATGAATGTGTCGGTAAACTGGCTTGAGTTGCACAGGTAAAGTGTTTGGGGTAAGTGTTAAGAAAAAGCGGTTTTAAAAAAATATGAGGCTCTTCTTTTGTAATTTATTAATAATGATAAACGATTATGTTTATATTCGAAGTTGCTCTAATAATATTAGTCTAGCCCAAAAGTGAAGACAATAATGAACGTAATTCATGGCATCATTTTGATTTTGATTTTTGATTTTGCAGTCCAATTAAAGCAGTTTTAATTATCCTTACAATTTATTTAACATAAAAAAATTCATTGGATAACAGAAACATTGAATAAATGTATGAATTTTTAGCAGCATCTAATCCAATAATTACTCGTATACATCAATATTCGTTTTACACAAAATAGTTTTCTAAACTAAAATATTAGCCAAACGCTATAACAAAAACATAGAAAATTTGCCAAAAGTTTATCTTTTACCTCCAATGTTATAACATGCAAGTATGCATGTTTACTTTAGCGATTTGCCTCGCTGTCGGCGGCGGGAATATTGTAAAATGCGCTAAAGGACTCCATATTCGTCTGAGCTTAAAATCCGCTTATCGCCGATATGAAAGTTAAAAGCAACGAATAAGTTTGCGCTACGATATTTCTAAGTTGTGTGCTTATGATCTAGTCAGTTTGATGGTATAGACAGTGTTATATTGTGATTAAAATATTTTGGGAATAAAGATTTTAAAGGCCGAAATACTGTCCTATAAAAATATTAGGTCAAATAATAAATTCTATGGAAGTTAACATTACTTTAAATTCATATGTTTAACATGATAGGCAAGATAAATAGTTTCTCTCAAGTAAGTGAAAGAGAACTTCCTAATCTACACCGTGAATGAACGAGAATCGAACAAGCAAAAAACATTCTAACACAATTTTTGTACGTGATTAAATGCTTATTATTTTTTATTCTCGAATATAATTTATTTCTCAACAGTTAACTAATAGTCTGGTACTAAATCGCTTCCCGCTCCCGCTGTCGCTTGTGCCTCCCACCGCGTTCGGTTAAAGCCAGCGCTAAATTGTCAGACGCAGCTCGCAGACTGTCAGATTATCTGACTGACACACCGCGTCGAGTCGCCGCCATCTTCCGCCTGGTCCACGTAAAATATGTGTTTCAATACCATATATAGGTACTCATATAGTAAATAAATAAAATTTATAGAATAATTCAGTTCCACTGCTGGGCAAAGATCTCCTTCCGAATCAAGATTGGAGCTAAGGCTTGAAACCGTATTGGTTATCACATGTAACTGTTTTATAAGTCAGTGAAAAGGAGAGATTTTTCGTGGTTCTACAATATTTTAAAATAAGACAGTTAAAACTATTCGATAAATAACCCAGCTGATTAAAAAGCAGCATTAACAACTGATTATTAGTACAAACCGAGCCCTAAGTTCTATATTAATTGCTGTTTTTTTTTCAAACTCGCACGCAATAAACGATTTATGTAAAATGTAATAATACTCTACTTATAACAAATGAGACAACTCTCATAAGGCATTATATTATTATTTGCCACGAAGAAAATAAACCAACCAAACAAATAACTGAAAACAAGGAAGGGTTCAACAAAATATTTATAACACTGCTCAAAAAAGCTTTCCCCCAAACAAAATGCTGTACAATTTCCAGATGGCGTACAGATTGAAACTGCACTTTTGTACAAATTGTCATGCATTTTCCTACAACAGCGGAACATCTGCTCTCTGACCTGTATAAGGAGACCAACAATTTTGTTAATGCATACCCTTGCGAAGATGCAAATAGCGGTAGACTTGAAAGATTTGTGGACTTCAGTTGTTGTATAGATGAAAGAATTGAAAAAGCAGTCTCAATAGGGAAAATGGTCTTGGTATATAAATTGGTATGTTCATGTGCAAAGTTAATATTGTTTTATGTAGTCTCGCTAGGCTTATCATTAAAAATCAATAAATTCAGACTTTAATCAGAAATTTAAATATTTAAATTTTATACTATGCTCTTTCCTTATTCACCATTTTCTAATACAATTGCAGAGTCTTCTGTAGCCAAACAGGCTGATAGTTAAAGCAAGCTTCATTTCCTTCAAGATCATGCTCCTACAGCAAAAAAAACTGCACCAAAACTAATAAGTTCCCCATCAGGCCCCCCCACCTAGTCTATCTATCATGCACCCCATAAATTACCTTCACCAACGAATACCGACTAGTGATTACCCGTGGCGCCGCTCGTAATTATCTTCACGGACCATTTGTCCCAGCGATTAACAATTTGCCGACGGTACCCTGGTCACGGTCCATTGTACAGAACCCCTTTGTTAAGAATCGTGATGTATTGGACGAATACGCTTCGGTGGACAATGATTGGGATTTTGTGGTAGCTTTCTTAATTTCTACGAGATCTGATTTGATAAGGTATAAGGCGGTGACCGCACTGCGGTCTAGCAGTCGGAGTTCTGCCTTCCATGCATTCTAATTGTTTGCGGTGTTTAAGGCTTCATCTATTCCGATGTTCAACGATCATGAGCTACAATGATTTGCACAAATATTCACGTTGTACTATGGTACCTACATTGTACAGCGACATTGAAGTGCTGGAAGGAGCATTAGAATCCTACACACGGTTCGACAGCACCGCTTAGTGAGAAATTGTAGAACGCAGACCGCTAGAACAATGTGTTCAGCGCCTTAATCAAATTGCCTTATGATATTGTTAATGGGTGTATCATCCCTAATAGTTGGCAGTAATTAATGTGATTGTAATCACGGGATATAGCAATGGTTTATGTGCGGGAATTGCAAGTTTTCGTGCAGAGTAAGTTAATGAACGAAGGAAATAACGACTTTGCGAAAGTTAACTTAGTAATCTTTTGTTATTTTGGGACCTAAGGTTTTGCAGAGTATTTATATTTCAAAATGCAGTGGATCCTGTTACAATGGTTTCCGTGAAAAAGTCCCTCAGAAAACTATTAATAGTGCTGAAGCAAATTGAATTAAATATTTTATGAATTCAACTAGTGAAGAAATTGACTTACGTCTGAGGTACATTTAGCATTAAACAAGCATGAAAGCCTACTTACATAACAAATCATAAATAAGTAATTTACTCAAATATCGATTGACATGGATACTTTTACCTTACATTCAACATCAAAAAGACATAACCACCACTATATCGTGTACTACTTATGCCCTTCCTTAGTTGTAAACAAAGCACCTGATGCCCGCTAGATGTCGCGGTGAGATTTATTCGTCTGTCCCGGACAGTGAGGTGGGATTACATCTGCGATGCGCCTGGGTGTCTGGGTACGGACATTTTTGTTAAGGGTTGAATTAGGTTAGGTAGGTAACGAAAGTAATATAGTAATCAATTATAATTTACTTCAGATCATATCCTACATAAAATTACAAAAATCCTTTGGCAATAAGGTTTCTAAAATGAGGTTCTAAAATACACAAATATTGTATATTTCCATGGTGTGACAGGGTAATTGTCTTGCACGTCACAACTCATTGGAACTTGAATCTAATATAGACTAAAATTTTGTTAACAGTCGTTTGCTCTCGTGGACTATAAGAGCCGTCGGAGCAATCATCATCAGAGCGCTTTAGAACCTGCTAGCATTAAATCTCATTTTTGTTATTCAATTGAGCAGTCAAGTCTAGTAACATGATCATTAGAGTCTGTAACAAAAGCTTTATATTTCACTATACAGAGGTCTAATAAAACAAAAAAATCAAAAAGCTACAAAAATAACATCCTAACAAACAAATAAAAAACAAATTTTAATATAAAGTGTGACATTATAATCGCAATTGAATCGCGCACAATAGAAAGTTTGAAGCGACGCCAGCGACGAACAATGAGCGACATTATTTTGAAACAATTTTCATCATTCTCTCTTTTCCACGGGATTTTGTTGGTGACATACGGGATGTGGGACCTTTTTATGTGGAACTCTGATGTAATGAAATCACGCCTGTTATACTCTAAAACGTAGGCAGAGGTGTATGAAATAAGCCCACCAGTAATGTGCAGTAAGCACGTTGCTAAACTTCGGGCTACTATTGAGAATAGTCAAATAAAAATAGGAATGCTTTGCTGATAATTTTTTGAAAAATATTGCTCGACATGAGAACCGAATCCAAGACCTCCTTATCAGTAGTTGTATATACCATTCACAGCACAGAGGCTTCATAAAAGTGACTATCAACAATAATAATATTCAAAACTGACAATTAGTTGCAAAGATAAACGCATTAAAACAAACAAAAAAAAAATATTTCTACATATTAGAAAAAAGGACACATATTCATAAAATCACGCCTTTTTCTACAGGGGTTGGTGGAGACCAAAAAACAATACGAGCATTTTGAACCGAAACACTAATTGTTGTAGTTATATCAAAATCGGATCTAAAATATTTCGCAGATGTAATAAACAACGTCACACGTGCGTCATAATACAATTATTTAAATACCTAAATCCAAAACGGAATGAAAACACAATTAATTGATTTAATCAAAACATCAATCAATAATGCAAATCAAAGGATAAAACGATCGGATTTAAATAATTATCTAAATTTATGTTGCAATTTCGATTGTCAATAATAAATGTCAATTTTCTAGGATTAGAGGTGAATTTGGCTTCATACATCATTAGGTAGTTGACTGGTATAGCGAATAATGATTTAACATGTACTCGTAAAAGGTTCAGGTTTTGTATTTTTTTCGTAATTTATGTTGAAATTGTAATTATGATAGACTGTAGCTCGATTCTCTACTGACAACCGGCTAGCTATCGACAAATTTTGTATGAAAATCTAATCAGCGCCTCTAACGGGCGTCGTAGGAACTATTTTGGCAGTACATTTTATGTGTCAAATTTTCGATACTCGACAGTGCCGACTGTAGAGAATCGCGCTGAAACATTTTATTAGGTACTCTATTAATACGAAACTGTGACGTCACTACACAGTATTTCTATACTAGTCATTATTTTTTGACATTTCATAAAGAGTAGCTCATTTGAATGGTAGTCAAGTCAAGTCAACTATTAGGTTCAAGGGTAACCACATAAAATAAAGCGGCGGCAATTTATTCCATATATGTTTTATCACGATAAGATAAATAAACACGCGATATTTTAATCCCAAGATATGCAGATTGCATTTCAGCGATTCCAAGTCATGGTGGCTTGGCAATTTGCGAGTTTATTTTTCTTGGCAAATTTTTGAGAGTCCGTTTCTGTTGCCTGTTGCTTAACAAAGCTGCCTCCATGGCGCAATGGTTAAGGTCGCCACGCTGCTACCATCGCGTCAGGAGGTCACGGGTTCGATTCCCACACAAAACAATTATTTGTACGATTCACAAAAAATAGTTTCGGGTCTGGTTGTACTTTGTGTCTATCATTTGCATGTCTGTAAAAGTCGAGATTTCAAATATGCTGCAAAAATTGCTGCTACGATACCTGGTATAGACGCTGATGGTAAAGGGATGTATTTCATACACCACTGCCTACACCTTTGGGTATAACAGGCGTGATATTATATCTATACTAATATTATAATCTATACTAATATTATAAAGCTGAAGAGTTTGTTTGTTTGTTTGTTTGAACGCGCTAATCTCAGGAACTACTTGCCCGATTTGAAAAAATATTTCAGTGTTAGATAGCCCATTTATTGAGGAAGGCTATAGGCTATATATCATCACGCTACAACCAATAGGAGCAGAGTACCAGTAAAAAATGTTACAAAAGCGGGGAAAATTTGACCTATTCTCTCTTATGTGACGCAAGCGAAGTTGCGCGGGTCAGCTAGTCTTTACTAATATTATAAAGCTGAAGTGAAGAGTTTGTTTGTTTGTTTGTTTGTTTGAACGCGCTAATCTCAGGAACTACTGGTCCGATTTGAAAAATTCTTTCACTGTTAGATAGCCCATTTATCGAGGATGGTTATAGGCTATATATCATCACGCTACGACTATTAGGAGCGGAGTAGTAACGAAAAATGTTACAAAAACGGGGAAAATTACGACCCATTCTCTCTTACGTGACGCAAGCGAAGTTGCGCGGGTCAGCTAGTAAAAAATATATGTACAATGAAACTTGCAATTTACGGTTGAAAATGTTATTATAAATGCTAGATAAAGCGTTTAAATGAGATTTAGCGTTTCCAACCGCGATAAAATCGCTGCGATTAAACGCATCGTGTGTGGCGTGCCTAATGTTTCCATGATTTAGTTTGTTTAGTTCCGATTATGGGTGATTTGTTTTAATAAACATTTGTATTTGGTAATAGGACAAACAGAATTATTTACTGAATAAATAATTATTGAACTGTATAAAATTAACGCTAATTCCCTTTGGAATAAGACAGGGCTTTATTATCAATGCGAAATTTCATATTTTCCTCATGGATTTATTTATTTATTGGAAGACCAACAGCTACTAAATATAATAAACAATATACCTCAAAAATATAAGCCACGATAGCCATTAAGCACAAACATGAACCTTCTGTAAATTAAAATTTTACCTAATCTAAGTTAATAAAGGTACTTTTGTTGACTCGGGAATCGACCCAGAAGCCGTGATTGGCAGTCACTTTAATGCTCATCATCATTGCCCAACCAGAGAACCAAACTACCGACTAGCAATTTTACAAAAATAAATTCATATGAGACACAATATATCTCCCGGGTTCGTACTCGGGACTGAACAAATCAAATTGTGCCTCGTCGACGCGGGACGCGACGAGACGGCGAATTTAAACCAACAACCTATATCCGTTCTAACATAATATCACGTCGCCAGGGGAAGAACGACGTAACTGCTGTATTGTTTGCTCTATTTTATGACTTTCTTCTATTAAGTAGAACGACATATTGGAGGTGTTTTATTCGGGTTATGTCTTTCCCATTAACTTATGATTTAATCACTTATCGTCGATCTATGAAATAGTAACAAAATATTATACAATATGCGACTGCAATTGATCACTGGTGTCAGGTTTTATTCCTGAGCCAAGCAAATGCTTATTTCAGTAATTAGGTTTCGATACTATTAATATTTTTACAATGTGAGATAAAAAATATGTTTGTCTATTAGATACAGTTGAAAAAATAGGGGGAAGACCATTGCCAACAGTGGGATAATATCGGGTTATATATTGTTTTCTCTTGTAACTCATAACTGGTACCATAAAATGTTCATCGTTTATCGTAAAAAGAGTCAATTATTACAATATTTCTATTTTCGCATTCAGATTTCTCTTTTTAGAAAAACTTTTCAATAAATATTTCCAAAACGGACGCTATCAGTATAATTTAGTTGTATCGTATGCAGAACACCCACAGATCCCACCCAGCGTGAAATGTGTTCAATATTTATAAACCTAACTGTTTAATATTCAAACGCTTTGAGCTTTGAAAATATTGTGGTGTATTGAAAAAATCCCGGGATAAAACGTCACATCACTATCAAATTGAATAGAAATAGGTTAACTGGTTTAGTCAATTACGGCTCATTGTTTTTTATAGTTTTTATATCTCCTTTTTAGCATTGCATGACTATCTATATACACGAGGATTAATGCAAATTTATACATTTTTATCTTAATATTCTCTAACAACTCAATAGAGATAGTTGGCTTGTACGTTTTGTCTAGGCTATAATTACGGAAATGTATTTCAAAAATAAAGAAAATGTATGTAACAAGTGAACCCTCGAATGTTCCGCGCTCTGAGGCCCTAGCTGCTGGTAGTTCATTCAATCCTGTAGGAACCTATATTCGTTACCCGTGGCCACCTTATTTTTATACGTATTCTTAAATACGTTATTTATTTCATTTTTTGTTAAATATACAGGGTGTCCCAAAACTCAACGATAATCTGAGACAGGATGAAAAGCCAAGTCATACCGGTTCTAGGAAAAATTAAAAAAAAAATCCATATCACTTAGTTCAGCAATAATAGACACTTTTCAAAAAAGTTGAAATTCCACACCCTTGGTCGCATTTTCAAGTCCTGTGATCACCAATGTCACAATTTCGCTGTGTTTTTTTGAATTTCGTGATCTTCATTAAATATGCTATTAATCGTAAAACAAATTAATGCACAAAACATTGTTAATTTAATAAAAAACTTAGGTTTTAGTGAGTCGTGGTTCACAAAAATATCGTTAGTTAACTTTGACGCTTAATATTGAAAAAAAAATGTACTACGTTCTAGCACGAATACAGGATCTGCAACGCCTTACAAAAGACCTTTGCACCAGTCAAGCAAAATTCTTTGCATTTATTTCTTCTGACGCTGTGTCAATTTTCTGGCGCAGTTTTGATAGATTTTGTATTGATTTCAAATAGACTTTTTCTTTTTTGCATTCCCAGTAAAAAATATCTACTGGATTTAGATCGGGGGAACGAGGAGGCCATACAATTGTACCACTCCGTCCGATCCATTTTCGGGGATACTCGTCGTTCAAATAAAAATAACATTTTTAATGGCAAGAAAAGTGGCAAGTGTTGCACCATTTTGAAATCTTGATTAAATGCGCCAACTTTTGAAATAACTTGCCAAGGGTAGTGTAGTACATTTTTTTTTCAATATTAAGCGTCAAAGTTAACTAACGATATTTTTGTGAACCACGACTCACTAAAACCTAAGTTTTTTATTAAATTAACAATGTTTTGTGCATTAATTTGTTTTACGATTAATAGCATATTTAATGAAGATCACGAAATTCAAAAAAACACTGCGAAATTGTGACATTGGTGATCACAGGACTTGAAAATGCGACCAAGGGTGTGGAATTTCAACTTTTTTGAAAAGTGTCTATTATTGCTGAACTAAGTGATATGGATTTTTTTTTTAATTTTTCCTAGAACCGGTATGACTTGGCCTTTCATCCTGTCTCGGATTATCGTTGAGTTTTGGGACACCCTGTATATTTGAAAGTACATTTATTGAGATTGAAGAAAAATATTGAAAGACTAGTTTTTAAAAGAAAATCCACGTATAAAGTCATGAACCAATAAACCATATTTCATAAATCTTGAGATTCCAGTCACGTGTAACATTAGCTTCAGGATAAAAACTAACTAATTCAGATTGAATCTCAAACGGCTTGTTAGAGCCGCGCTATGAATAGGTTCAGCTCACGATAGCCGTACCGGTGCGACGGTAGTGGTGGGAACTCAGCTAAAAATGCCGGGATTCCGAGATTTTTTCGAATGAGATATTGTTTTTTAATTTCGAAAACTCGAATGCTTGGTTTTATTATCTTCACTTTTTATTTATAAAAAAATCCTTGCACGTAATAAAAAAATGGTATTCCTGTAGATATAATTTGTATTTAATATTTTTTTTCGAAATAGACTTAATATTTCAGCTTCACTTGCATTAAATTTCCATATTCCAAACCGCAAGATAATAAAAATTAAAGCTAAAAACGTGTATAGTAACGCCATCTATTATCACCAATACGCAACACTTCAAAGTCAATATTATCTAACACCTATGATAAGTATATCCTCGATCTATTAAATAAAGATAATTGTGATAACATAATATATTGAGACCTTGGCACCTATATTGTTATACTGCCGTCGTAAATGTAAACACAGTAACTTAAGTTACTGTGTTTATAGTTTGTTTAGTTCTTTGGAATCAGGAGACCGCGGGCTATTTGAGAAAGTTTTCGGTTTGTTTGTACGATGGATAGTTACCGAAATACATTAAATAAAAACACAGTATTTTTACAAAAAAAAAAAATTTTTTAACAAAAAATACAGTATCTGTGTTATTTTAAATTAAATAACAGTATCTCACTACTAACTGTGTTTTTTTAACGTGAATAGATTTACTTTTTTTTTTTTTTGCTTGATTATAACACGGCTTCTTCAGTTACTGGGATTGCGTATAAAATATTGTTCAAAGATAAACAACAAATACTTGAATAAATCACAGTATCTCATTTACTGTATTACTGATTTTATACGTATTTCTAAGAAACATAGTTATAACACAGTATGTACATACTTACTGTGTCGTAATTCCCCTAATGTTAATATCTTTACAAAGTTACAACACAGTAATAGGCAAAACTTGGTTACAACACAGTAACCGTTGAGTTACCGTGTTGTAACTTAAAAAAGAAAAAAATATTATATTATTACCCTAGCTTAAAACACATTATCTAATTTTATTATTTATACAATAATAATATACTAGATATATATATACAGAATCAAAGATTTAACTATATACTAACATTAAAAGTTGCATGAAATAATATACAATAATTAGTATCTTCATGAGAGCAAAAATTAACCATTAAACTTCAACCGCGTTTTTCTCAAAACGCATATTTTGAAGTTACTGTGTTTAGATTTACGACGGCAGTATATGACATAATAGATTTTATGACGACCTCGTGTAAGCGGACTTTAGAGTTTAATCGATTGTTTCAAAATTATTGCAGGTAATAAATTACTAGCATTTTTTGACGCATGATAAGTATACGCATTAGGTAAGAATTTTTGAGTATAATAATATAGAGGGGTCATATGGGTCAAAAATGTAGTGAAAGATAATAACTATACATATAAATATTATACAGAATAAACGTTATACGCCAAAAGTTGGGCAACGTGTTACAAAAATAAAATGTTTAGTCAAAAATCTTTCTTAGCCCAGAGCTTTCAACAAATAAATAAATCTCCATTAGCTAATAGTCAACAATAGGTACTCAAAAGATGACTATTCCCTCCTATAAATGTCACCACAAATATATATTTATGGCTACATTTTTAGGTATTAGTATGTTACATGTATATGTATATAGCTATCTTTAACAAATTTTCTGCTTAATGATCTTAACGAACATCATTTGGCTTGAAGGATCGAATGAAATAGCCAAAACGAGCCAACCATAGGAAGTCCAGCAATAGTTTATAGCAGGAGGAAGGAAACGCTATAATTCGTAGCCAAAACTTTATTATCTTTATGTTTTCTGTCAGTACGAATGTTTATGAATATCTTCCGTAAGAATAACCATAGCCGTTGCATTCAGTAGAAGGATAATTGGCCGAATAGATGAAGCAAATATTACCACACGTACAAAAACCGTGTAATGATTTTAGCTCCAACCGTCTCTCAAGAAAATACAAATAATCCTAGATCTAGTTACATCAAGAAGATTTGTTTTCAGTGACGTAAAAATGACTTGTAAAGGAAAAGATAGAGGTCTCCTATAGCCACACTTGTATCGCAAGACCTAAAGACCTTAGAGGCGGTCTTAGCTGGTCTTGTTCTAAATGGATTTACAGCATACTTAAATATATTTTTAGCATAATAAAATATATTTTTGCTCTAAACATGTAAAATACCTATTGTCCACTCTCCCGGATCTTTATAGATAAAGTTATTATAAGATTATTGATCTGAGTAATTAATATAAAACCCAATATCAGCATCAACTCAAGATTAAGTTGAGATAAGTCCTATCAGTAAGTGTCATCTTTTACTGAAACATGATGAACGAGTTTCGTATTGTTATTGCATTTGCATTTTATCGAAGATTAGTTATCTCGAAATTGGACAAGAATTAACAGATGGCAGATTCTATAATGCGATTATTGCAATTCATCAAAATTTCCAGAAACATGCATAATCATTCAATGTCATATATTACAACTTTACTTGTTACTGTTCTCCTACAGTCCAGGGTCTACCAGAATTATAAAGTGGTAAGGTCCTGAGTCTATCATGCAGGTCAAGAGCGAGTTAGTGACTATTCTTTTTGAAACAGTTCCTCAAAGATTAAAAACCCTATTTTACGAAACTTTCAGATTGCGATTGTGCAAGATAAAAATTATTTATTATAATCACGTGACTATTAGAAATATTTTATGAAAATCGAAGGCCACTAAGCTAACGTAGCTTCGGAAGATGAGTATTTTATATGAGTTGCCTTCGATTTGAACCCTAGACCACTTATGAACTGAAACTTTTTACCTATCGAATACTGTTAGTACAATCTCTTAATTAACCTAAGGATCCATGTTAAAATGACAGTAGACCTGAGTATGCAAGTGTTTTTGCCTTGACACTTTCAAAACATCGTCCTAAAAAATGCAGTAGGTAGACCGGATTAAACATTTTCGTATTTGCCTTGAAAATGTAATAACATCATCCTTTTTGCCTATAATTGAAAAACCTACAGTCAATATGTAGGTAAACGAATCATTAACAAACAAAATGGTAACATCATGATTTGTCCACGACCACGCACCATGTGTGAGCGAAAATCACACAAAAATAATGTGCTAACTAATATCGGAATGTCCAAAGAACATATCAGAGATTAAGATTGTGATGCTGATAAAAGCAATACTTTACAACAAGATAATCACCTAGTACATGTAAATAAAGCGTGTGACGATTACGAAGATTAATATCAAGCCGGGGAAGCATTAATTATTGATAATATTTAGATGATCGAAATAAAAATTGTTATAGATACAATTTCGCCATTTGAACTACGCCGATGTAAAGAAAGGATTTCCAGAATCTTATCAAAAAGTAACTGCGTAGATATTCGTTGGGCTTTTTGAAGTTATTTAAAGAAATCTGTTGGTATAAAACGGGGATTATGAGATTGTTTCAAGATAAAGGGTTATAAATCATGTATAATCTGAATACTAAATTCAATAAGTTTGAAAAGTCACGTAGGTTGTTGATAACGCTAATTTGCATAATAAATGTCACGCGATTCCGGAATGATCCTTTTAATGCATTTCACAGATAACATGACATGAAACATTGCATGCCTAAAAAAAAACATTTATTTCTTGAGGAAATGTAAAGTCTCCAACCTACACTTGGCCAGCGTGGTGGAGTCGAGACTAACCCTTCCCTCGTTAGGGGAGAAGACACTTCCCCAGCAGTGGGACAGTAACGGGTGATAGAAAATAAGATGACGCGGAATCGATTAAAGTACAGGAAATAGCAAACAATGATAAAAAACGACCCATAGTAACTATAATGTCATTATCTAAAGATAATATTAATAAGATTATACGCATAGAACTTTACAATCTTAATCCGTATGTATTATTGAAGGAAGATAATCAGACAAACTACAGATTTTGAAAACGTGACTATGGGAAAATGAAAACATGATTTCACAATTTTGAAAATACTGAAAACTGATGGAGATAATTTCAAAAATCTTATCGCGAAAATCAAAATTTCGAAATCATAGATGGTTTTGGAGATATTTAAGAAAACGTGTTGGAACATTTTTCAGGATTATTTGATAAAATTCTAAGGTTTATTGATGTTTCTGATAAAATCTTGATTATTTATAATGTTATTAGTATTATGTAGATTAGTTGTGTTGATATAATATATGATTGCGTATGATTTATTTATATTTTGGAAAGAGTTATGACACATTTTATTTCTCTAGGTCTGATTCTATTTCATCTTATTACTAGATTATTCATAAATAGGATTTATTGGTAAGAGCGCTAGATTCAAACATCTCTAGTAAAAAAAACTTTCGAATAAAACCTTGTACAGAATAATGCATGAAATTATGAAATAACATGAAATCATCATAAAGAATTCATTTAACTATTTTGATACTACTGATAACTTTTTATTTTCAAAGCGTTAAGAAAAAAAACCCATTACATTGTACGAGTAAATATTAACAAGCTTAAAAAATCCATCACGTTATCTATTAAAAAAATATTCACAAACGTGTATTGTAACGCCATCTATCGGTACAAATATAAAACAATCGTGCTTAGATATCGCATTTTCCCCTAACCTTGGTCGGGACACTAAGAGATTAAATTAGATATTTAACTAATCCGCCCGATATCTTGACCTTACGATAACAACTGCGTAATAAAATTATATTAATTCATATTTTCCTTTAACTGATAAAAATATTGAATTCAGGGAAATATTGAAACTTACACAGATCATTAATATAGAGCATGGTCGTTACCACAAGTACTAGGAAATTGTGCAATACCTATGAGACGAAAATAATTTTTGTGATCTTATTGTATGATTAGGCTACGTCTGGAGATAGTCGCTTCGTGCAAAATCCGGCCAGATTAGAAGCCTATTTTTACAATTATTTTCGTAGAACTAAAATTTTGCCGGATATTGCGCCACGCCTACATCAGAAGAAAATATATTTTTCTTGTATCTTTAAACGTATGATTAGGCTACGTCTAGACGGTGATAGTTGGTCTGTGTGAAAACCGGTTAAATTGGATGCCTTTTTTATTCTAGACTATACCTACCTACAAATATTTTCGTACAATTAAATTATTGCTTAGCAAGGGAGACTACATACTAATACGAAACTCTTAAGGACGTATCTGACATATATGTACATCTAAGACTTTATTGATAAACAAAATTCACCCATTAATTTCCCACTGCTGGGCAAGGGACTTTGCATTTATTTCTTAAAAAAATCCCGGGATATCTCGGAACACTACCTCGTGGTACATCACTATCCGAACACGATTGAATCACACCGTTCTCAGAGGATCGTCTTAGGCAAGGCGAACAAAAAAGCAAGGATCTCACGACGCTAATGAATTCACTCTTCGAGAATCTCAGCTTACTGATGTGAAAGGTGAGAATATTTATCGAGAATTTGTAGTAGACTGTGTAGGTATTCGAACAATTTATATTATAACTATATTATAATAGAGTAATCATAAAGGAAAAGCTAATAGTCTTCGTTGTATTGGTTCAATTAATATTAGTTTTTAATCAAGATTTTTTTAGTACTTGCTGTTAAAGTCACATTCTTCTTTGTTTTGGAAAGGGCGTAAAGCGGGCTAGCCCTGTGTCTGATTTTTGGCTGGTAGCAAATAGTTTATGAAACCAAATTATGATGGTAAAGCAATAGAGAGTTTTCTTGTATGTGTGTCGGATCAATCTTCTGCGCTGTGGCTGGTTTTGATAAAACTGGCCACGGTGACCCAATGTTGGCCATGATTCAGCATATCAGCAATGATTCTTGAAATATTTACGTTTTCATTCATAAATTTTTATTCATAACGTTTTATGTGCTGTCATACTAAATTATAGTAATAATAATATTACCGTAATAATGATGAATCAGGCTTTTCTTGAATAGTTTAAAAGTGCCTTCTCATCCCATTGGCTTATTTATCGGAGAAATTATCAATTAACACAGTTTACTAACATTACACAGCTATTTTTTATCTAAGAGATTTAATAAAGTATTGTCTTCCTGACCGATATTTGATGGTGGCCAGTTTCTTTGAAATTGACCGATTATGAGGGCGTTTGTTTTTAGTAATTAAGCGTGTGCGCATACATTAAGTATTTATTATACTTAGGTCACTATTTATATTTTGAGCCTTGACGAATCTGATTGTTTTAGACCCCATTTGGCGTTTTCATCGTAAAGTTTGGTCTTTTTGACTACTACATTTCTAAGAAAGTTTTGAAATCTGCGCTGAAAATATTTTCAATATCGTCGATCGAAAATTGTAAGTGTGCGGGAAAATGGCATTAGGATGTTAACATTTTCGTGCAAATATTTTTTACGACTTTCGACGTGACTTATAGAAACAGTCGTGTCTATATCGACTTATTTATTATTTTGGTGATAAAGTCTGATCCTTTGAAAATTTAAAACGCCAATAAATAGAGTTCTATCACGATTATTTTTCCATCACCAATGAAATTCCTGAAGGTCGTCCAAGGTCACCAGTTGTCTCCGGAAAAATTGATGCTGAGCGAAAATTAATTATGCATTTTAGTTTCCTGATACAAGAAAAGAATGACACAATCCTAAACATTATTTCCACTCTTAGATATAAAATAGTAGGTAACAACATTTCCGATTAGAAGATTTTTTCTAAATGAACCATTTTTTTTTTACAATAATTCGAGAAGGTCCTCCCGCCGATTAGTGCAAACAAATGCTTAAAAAGTCCATCGTTTGGCTTCAAAATACGTGTATCAAATTGTGATAAAACAGGGATCTAGAATATTATGCGCATGAGACCAAACATAAACACCTGTCGACTTTATGGAAGCTTTAAAATGAACCATATCCAGAAAAAAATATTCGCGCTTGAAGCACTTCGGAACAAATGGTCCCATGATTTTTATATAAACTTTATAACGGCACAAAGTGTCTTTATAAAAATGCAGAATGGTTAATTCTTATTGATTTACAACCAAAAATTTACCTAAAGACTGGTTTAAAATATGGAAAAATCACAAAATCCTACAGGTCGAGCTCAATAAAATCAATGCCGGCCATAACGCATCTCGCTAAACAGCCGGCTATTATGTGCACGAAAAAAACTAATTAATGAGTTTCTCGTAATGCCGTTACAGTTTTACATCAAATGACTTTATTTAGATCCAAAACGTCAAAAATGAAAACCGTAAACATTGATTTTTCATCGCCTCAAGAAACAGGTTATGCTTTTAAACACCTTGTTTTTGAGGGGTCTTCGGGAAAGAAAAAAAAATATTAAAAAAATATTTCGATCGAATAAAAATCTATCTAGATCATGCATTAGAATACCCGAGAACACGATAAAGTAGTTTTCACTCACACGTTTACCGTTTTTCATAGTTAGGCTCAAAATATAAGTAGTGGCCCACGTATTATCTAGACAACTTTTATAGCAAGGTGGGACGTGAGAATATAGACCGACGTCTAGACAAATGGAGGGCCTACATTGACATAACATGTCATTCCGTGCTCTCTGAAGTTTCAGAACCTCAATTTTTATATTCAGGTGATTACGGAGACATTCTTGGAAAAAAAGAAAGAAAAGACCCCAAGTGTCTAGAGTACTAATAATACTAACGAAATGAAATTCTTGAAAATAAATTGTTAGATCTTAGTCTTCTCTAGTTACAGGAGGAGACCTGCCTAGCACTTAGAAAGTAATAAGTAACATTTTACTAGAAATATGTAATTTCATTCCAATAAGAAAATTCTCAAAACTACTTAAATCCACTTTAACCACAATTTACTTAGAATAAAACATTTCTTAACTCAAGACAGACAGCTTAACAATCTATTACAATTACACATTCAATTCTATGAAACAGTCGCACGTGGCTCTTAGACTATAATTCTGAACTAAGTCTAATTTATAGGCGAAGAGCTCGGAGCAATTAACATTATTATGTTCGTGGAGATGTTGAATTGTTTCTTAAGGGATTCTGGTACATCGTATGCTTAGAATTTAGGGGATTTATGTAATTTTGATTTAAAATTTAAGTAAGTAGATTTTATCTTTTTCCAATGGTGGCGTCCGTGTCGCACCGGTCAATGTGGTCGGCACTCTGCTAGCATTGCTCCAGAAGAACTTTGGTTTGATTCCGGCTCAGAACAAACATCTGTGGCATCCAAAATACGCAGGTTCGGATCTGTTTGTACTTAGTCTATTTTTGGTATGTTTACAAAAGTTCGCCGCTTTAGGCCAATTTTTAGTTCAGGTCTTTTATTATGAAAGCTAATGAAATTTTTAAGTAGGTACTAAAACTGTATAATACTTGTTAAAGTATGCTACTGATCCTTCTAATATTTATAAATGCAAAAGTTTGTGAGAATGTATGTATGAACTGATGTTTATTACTATTTCACCTAAATACTACTGAACCGATTACTATGAAATTTAGTATATAGGTAGCTGAAAACCCAGAATAACACACAGGCTACTTTTTATCCCGGATTCTCAGGATTTACACGGGAAGGGTTTCCATGTGGACGAAGTCGCGGGCGGCCTCTAGTTGTTAATAAGTTCAAATACCGTTAAATCAAAGGACTGGTTTTATGTCAGGTGGTAAAAGTGAGTGTCTTCGTGCTTTGAAGAGCATGATAACATTATCTTAATCTTAAATTTTCGTATTACATGTTTATTAGATAATAGAATAAAGGAATTAACGCGAACACGCATTTTACCTCGAGCATGTTATAACATGATCACAGGCTGATATTTAAGTGTTGACGATAAGATTCTGTAATTTAGATTATTGTCATTTTGAATCAGCTTTTGATCATGCGCTAGGTACAAATAAATATAACTAAAATTTGTTATTTACTCGGAGGCGACTCAATCGAATAATAATTAATTTTACATTCATTTAGTTATGTCACTGGCTTTGAATAAAGACACTAGGCCAGTGGTTCCCAACCAGTGGTCCGCGGAAGTCAAATTTTCAGGATGATAATATTACTCTTTATTTTCAATATACTTACATAGTGGTCCCCGCTAACAATAATAATATAAAAGTGTTCCCGGACTAAGAAAAGGTTGGGAGCCCCTGCACTAGGCCGACCTCTAACTATATTGAACAACAAATTATGGTCTCATATTTTTTTTTTCTTTAGCCTGGCTAGTCAATGATGTTCTTAATTCTCACTATGCTGTACATTGTTTTCTCCCTTAGATTATAGTGATTATCACGTTACGTCAAAGCAGCAATGTATTGATAAGTGACCATCACTTTGACGTACGCTAGTTGTTAACTGAGATAATAATATGTGATATGTATACCGGGTGCAATTCTAATGACGTTTTCTTCTCCACTTTTGCACCCCACACGCCCTCATTTATCATTAATTAATTAAAATCCAATTCATCATGTCATATTAAACTTGCAAACACTCAGACAAGGTATCTTAATTGCTTTTTAAAGACATTGATTAGTAATTGCGGATTAATTGATAAGTATAATTTTTCGATTCGATTCCCTTTCGAAGTAAATATTTTATAATAATGATTATTATAGTTATTTCGTGTCATGCAATACATTATGTAATTTAATTTTTATGAAAACATGATGTTTATGTTTCGGTATCTATTGGTAGTATCATGCAATACACTTTTGTAGTATGAGTTGATATACGTTTATACATGCCTTTCGTCTCTGCCGACGTACGCTATAAGTCATTTTATTTATAGTATCAGAGCATAATATTAGGTCGGAGAAGAAGTCTTTTCGCATTATAGTATGTATAAACTTGTAATAAAATCTTATCTCCACACAAAAAAGCTCGATATTTGGGTACCTCACGAGATCACTGAAAGAAACCTAATGAACCGTGTACTCATTTGTGATTCTTGAAGCCAAAGAAATTTGATTACAAGTTTATACATACTATAGTGCGAAAAGACTTTTCCCCGACCTAATATATGTATTTGCCATATCACTACTGGGTACCATAGCAAAAGTTAAATATCACACTGTCTACCTAATTATTTTTGCATCACCCAAACTCAGATTAATGAAAATATGAACTTAAAGTTCGCCTTTAAACAGCTTATTGTATGAAAGAATAAAATTAGTAAATATCTAGTCAATTTGTTCCTTCTTACCTCTCTTATTGCTGCAACTCATTATTATAAATGTTTTTCTAACATAAATCAAGGAATCCTTATATAAATCAGTGTCTATCCACAGTAGCACTAGAAATTTTTACCCAAATTCCATGTTACCCAACTCCATCTAGAAACCTAGACTTGCACCACAACAGAGAGCTGTCTCCGGTCGCAAGTCGCAGCAGCTCGCACTCCAACGACAATCAATAGCACAAAGCGGATATCAATACAGACGCAATTATTCTCCGCACAATGTGATGCCATCGACGCTATGAAGGTGATGTCACACTGGAGGTAGAAGTTAACAGAAGCTGGAATTTCATTCTTAGTAGAGATAGTTTGATTTTATAGATTCGCAAGAGTTACTATTATTTGATGTTTCGTAATAGACAGTTTAATTTTTATCGACCTGTAAAAGAGGAACTTTAATTTGATTTGAAGAAGTTAACTAAGTAATAAAGGTAAGAAAAGTAGCCAAGACTTGTATGACAAGCCTTCAGAATTCGACACTTGTCCCGCAAAACACATGTTGTGAAATAATTGCTTGTAGTCTTTTTTTTGGTTGGGTTATGAGATATTAAGACGAGATTTGATTTAAAGAAATATGCATGTGCCTGGTTCCTGTAGCGTGAGATCCTGTGCCATCTGCAACACCAGGATTTTCTATGTTTACTCAGGTCTATTCATATTTATCGACCTATATATTATGTGGTTAGCATTTTTAGACTTAAATAAAGTATATCGCATAAAGTCATACCTCGCCGCTTCTAGTGTGAGCAGACCTTAGCAGCAACGTCGGCATCAATACATAATCGATCTGTACCGCGTCTCGAGCACTCACAATAAAAAGCCATGGCGTATTGTCATCCATGGAATTCCATAGTGATAGTGACTGCTTTAAAGTTCCTCATGGATTTTAATAGCAATGTTTACGTCTGAGATACAATTTGTATCATAGGCGTTTCTGTCTGAAAATGTTCAGAGTTTTTGATAAGGCGTTTTTTTTTGTTTTAGGTATGTTTTATGTAGGGATTCCAAAACATTGGTAATAAATTGTTTGATAGTAGTAAACAATGTAGCTATGTTGAATTTCAGTAGAGGGAATACTTTGTATAATACACCCTTTAATCATAAATAAAAGAAATTAATGCTTAAACACAACTAATGTATTATTTCTTTACTCATCATTGACTAACAAACTACAACTAACATTAATCATTTCGTCAAACAATCGTATTCAAAATCACAACGAATCCTTTCACAGAACATTTAATAGAAAACATCTAAAATGATTCAACCTGCATTCATGGCAAAGGATTAAAATTTCCCTATGCAAGTCCGGGACACGGGATCTTTGATTTAATAACCGCTGCTTCAGGAAATTTATTAAAAATCCCGGGACCGCGTGCCGCTCTACAACCCTTTGACGTTATTAAAAGCATCGATTTTGCAGTCTTCTCGCGCTGAATTTAAATCTTCTGCGCGATTGTTTGAACTGAATTTTGAATTGAATCCCGTGTTTGGGTGTTGAATATTTTGAATTGAACCATTTCATTGATGTAATACCTTTGTACAGAATGCTCTACATGATATGAAGTAGAGCATTATTTGTATCTTCTTATTTGTGTATATTTTATGAACTACAAGTATACTAATATTATAATACACCATGTAGTGTATCAGTATTTTATTCTAAGCAATTCTATTATGATAGATAGTTGAGCATTTTGCAGAACTGCAGATTGCTACGCAAAAATCTCCCTTAAATAAATTCCCAAAATGTTCTGTCATAATCGTTATCACAAGATTATAAATTCGATTTATTTCAAGTCACTTTTAACCCAAAGATAGTTATAAAGTTAAAACGATACTTGAAACTAACTATGAATAAAAAACAATAACATTATTATTTACGAATAGAATATTCTTTTACTCATTTCAAATAGCTATTTAAATATAAAAATACCCACAAACTGCTCAGTATTTTGCATAGTCACATTTTTCCAAGTATTTATTAGCGAGGAAATATTCGTTCGGACGTCGTTGTCAAGTCGCCTAACGTTCTTGCCTCTGGGAAATTTAGTTAAAATGTTCCACACCAAACTAGTTTCGTGAAAATGTCAGTTAATCCGTATGAAAATGTCTTGTAACTGGGTGCCGTTTCGTTTTAGCTGGATGTATTTTGTTTGTATAAATAGTTTTGTGTGTATTTGTAGATGTTTTTGTTGAAATCTGGCATTTTGAGCTGCGGTGTCACGATTTATGAATTAGTTTCAGATATTTAATTTATCAGAAATAATTGGGATACTTTTACACACTTATATACTTGAAACATTCGCTGTCACGCTATTGTACGATTAATATTATAGGTGTGAAACTGGCTCCAAGTATATAAAATTTGTTATGATTTTGATTTTAGGAAAATTTTATTCAAATGACTTAAACGGAAGGAGATTTCTCTATTTAGTTTTACTTTATTGTATTTATGACTGTAATGAACATTTCGATACTTTGCGTTTTTAACGCATCAACTAATTTAATAATTTGTCAAACAACGTATAGTTTCCAATAAAAATAAATCTATCAAATAAAACCCTCCAACGAACAAACTAATTAAATTTTCAATACTCAAATGTTATAAAACCACATGAAAAAAAAGCAACATATATGACTCGAGCATCGAACCGGCGCTTTTGACTCGATACAGCCAATTAATCGATGCCGAGTACCCTTCACATAGCACACTGTGTCCGATCAATTAACTCAATCCCGGGATATCCCGGCCTTTCACTACTCTATTCGATTTGATTTAAAAATTCAATAACTGCTATATGCTTTTTTATCGCAGGTTAATTTTGTGTTGAATAACTTTTTATTATTTGCTGAAAGCTCGCTTTGATGGAAAAACTTGGTTGAAATAGTTTTTTTGTTCGTTATGAATAGACTCGTTATTTTAATTGATTTAGCTTTCAAGCTTTTAATATTTCAGTATTGTAACTGAACAGCCAACGGAAAGAATAGCAGAACAGAAATACAACTCTATTTTTTGTACACATCTCATTTTCTGGTATTGGGATAAAGTTGTTGCTATGCTTTATTGCAGACATTTGTTTCTAAAAAAATGCTAATGATCCTGCTAATGAACTGACCTTTAAAGGGCACAGGTTTTACAGACACTACGTTGTAGGCGGAAAAGACACAAATTATTCCAAATCACAATATTTTCTTCTTTATTATTAAAGGGAATGTTATAGTTATGTTTTCTAATCTATTATTATACAGGAATTTAATTAACGCAGACATGCCTTGGATTGCATGTTGTAACAGAGCGGATCCTGGAGACTAGACAGACGATTATCCAAATAATATAGCCATCTACGACACGATGGTACTATTAAACTCAAATTAGGACTCGCCATTTGGAAGCACGGATGCACTTAAATAATTTACTAAGTCTGTAATCAAACATGCATCGTTAACGTTACGTAACATACGCTTGAAATTGTATTGTTTTATATAGAACACGCGTAAGTTTCCCAGAATTTTCACATAAAATCAATATGCACATAAATGCAATTCAAAATAAAAATTCTATACAACAACATTTATTCACACATTCAAACCTAACCTACAAGCTTTAAAATATGCGCTATAAATCAATATGAAACAACCCATTCAACAACATTATATCCGAGCATTCACAGACAACAATCCAAAAATCCCGGGATTTTTCCCACTCATACGTCATCAAAACGCACATCACTAGTATTTACTGGCCGTTAAAATAACACTGTTATGAATAACAGTTATGTTATATCTGCTTTACGCGTGACTGAACACCGTTATTTGTTGTTTAACGGTTCTAGAGCATTTTTTGTAATTTATGCTTTTTGATACTCGTAACCGGTCCTGTATGACAAGATGTATGGATATGAAGCATAGGCAGTTTATGAAGATTGTACAGTCAGCTCCAAAAGTAGTAATAAGTTAGTAAGTAAGTATTCCATGGAAAAAACATTTGCCATTGATTGAAACGTTTATTTCTAACACATTCTACCTGATTTTGTTGTGGATTAATGTGAACACCTCAGTATATAGGGTTTCGAAAGATTTAGTATGATCAGCTACTTTTGGAGCTGACTGTATCAAGTGGGGTTCTCTAGTCTCTGCCCACACCTATTGAAAAAAGACGTGATTTTATGTATTTATGTTTTTTGATACTCATGAAATAACTATGGGAGGCCAAAGCCCAGTTTCAACTGTACTAGAAAAGTAAGACGTAATTTTCCAGGTTTTTTTTTAAATTACATTTGCTATCATTTTATCTCGCAGATAGGTTAACTGAAACTTACTCATAAGCTGGTAAACTGGGCCTCAAAAATCTGTGTAGATTATAAATAAATGCAAATACTAGTGGAAAATAAACAACCTAGTTTCAAGTGCTAGGTGCCTAACATTCAATTCTAGCCCAGAGCTAATATTTGCAGTATTCACAGACAATTCTCCCTGGTCGGTTGAATTTCTTTTATTTAAGGTTTCTGTAGAAAATTCAAACATTAGTTCAGAAAAATACTTTTAGAAAACTATAAATACGAAAGTTCTTTGTTAAAAACAATAGTTGTAGTTGATATACCAATACAAAATCAAATCCTGTACTTTAAACACAAATATTATGAGACATGCTAACATTGCATCATATCATAATTTTCCACATATTATTTTCAACACACAAACCAACGACCCGTCAGCAGAACGTCCCACAGGAAATGAGTCTCCCCCCCCCTTCGCCCCCACCGCCGGGAATTAATATAGTAATAGATATTATTATGTAGAGGAAAACATCGACATTATTATGAGTATGATTTGATGTGAGGGTGTTATTGATTGACAAACAGTTGATGTACTGAAACACTATATTTTTGATTGTAGGGGTAGTACCTATATTATAGGCAACTATCAGCTGCATAAGCCTACGAGTTAAAGAAATACTCAAAACAAAGCTGTCTGCTTAGTTGTCAAACTATAGTTAATGTTCTTTATGTACTGAATTGAATCTTGTACACACTAGAAAATTTTTCGCAATTCAATCTAACATCAAATTATTATTATTTATTTAGTCAAACAGGCGAAATTCATCTTGTCGTGCTGAATTTATCTGAAGAAAAGCAATCCTCGGTAAAACTGTCGACTTTGTGATATATTCATAACAATTCTGATGTTAAGGTTTTTTTAAACTGCCTCTCTGTGACCTCAGTTTCTTCCTAATATTTTAGTGTTTACCTAAATGTAGTATAATTGGCGACGTCCTGCGAAAATGTCAGGTGCGAAGTAGGTGTGATTGAGGCACATGACGTTGGTAAGGATCGTAGCAAGTGGTGTTTTTTGGTCTCTGCCTACCTCTAAGGGAAAAACTTATGTATGTTTGTTGTAGAATATTTAAAAATACAAAGTGCCAAAACAAAGTAGGTTTATTTACTTCTACCCATTTCACATTCAAAATAACGTCCACACACATACAAACAAACATAGCGCAACGGAAATTTGAAAGTCACTCGTTGACAGATGTGTTAATTAAGTCGTTTATAATTTAATACCGCCGCCAGATGGCGCTGCGTATGATAAAATGTGATGACGTAATGAGTGACGTCACTTCCCGGGTGATGGAGGCGTGTCGATATTTTGTTGTTTGGACAGACAGGCATTAGGTTGGAAAATATTTATTGAAAAAATGTAGAGCACTTTATTTTTGTTTCATAAAAATAAATTTTGTTAAATATTATTCTGCAATGGGATATAACTATGTCCCAACCTCTTTATAATTTGCTAAGTAAAGAACCTAAAAGCTTCTAGCAAATAGAGTTGTTAAAAGCAATGATTAAAACAAGAGTTATGATAAATTCTCAAGCAGTAGAAATTGCACAATTAACAATAATCCCAACATTATTAAAAGCTTAAATTTTATTTAGAAACAATGTTACTTCAAATCAACAAAATTTTATGCAATGTTTGATTTGAAAAACACAGAAAAGGCAGACCTTATCTTATTTTTTCTACCTTAAAACTCTATTGCTATAGATACATCAATAATATAAATGCACTATATTACATATATTATGTTTCAATTCTTCAAGTTGTAGTTCATTGAATAAGTATGCCTATTATGTTATTTAAATAAATGTTTAATTTAAATGCCACAAACTGTTAACAATTCATTATTTCTTCAATACTTAAAAACCCCTCTCCAACATCTCAATAGGTACTCGTACATACACGCTCATTTATCTACCTCGCTCCATTACACCGACACATTCAGGAAATAAACATCTAAATAAGTCTTACTTGCGTGTGCCTTTTTATTCTTCACAGCGACTTTATTTATTGCTTCACTATATACATGTATGTATGTATATATACCTGCGAGAATGCATGCGTAGAGTATTTGGTAGGAAAAGTAACATTTCGTCTTTTGTAGGGATATAATTTATCACCTTGCATAATTAGACTTTGAAACTTGTTTGCTGCACATTTTCATTTGTGCGAGGCATTCGCTGTTACTGATAATTAAACTTAAAAAAAAAAAACAGTTTTTAATAAAGTGACATACCTAATGATTACTAATAAAGTTTTACAGGTAGGTGGAATATCAGTGTCAAAAAAATAATAACAAAGTTAACCGACATCTGTATCACTCCTGAACTGGGAATGAGGAAGGGGCTACTTGAGTCCTTCACGCTCTTCGAGTGAGGGTTGGGGAATTTTCAACGAAGAACTATGTTAAAGAAAACATAAGCGTGCAAGGTTTCATCACGACGTTTTCCTGCACCGTACAAGTGAACATTATTTCAACACAAATACCCGATTGAAACGCATCCCATGAGCGTCATCCTCATAAAATTATGTAAAGAAAAACTTTTGCAGCATCCACAAGCGCATCTCTTTGACAAAGTAAATCCAAATCCGTATGACAAAGTAACATAGTCGCACAAGATATTAGAAAAATAACAATTCTCAAAGTAAATGTTACATTCTTATATTCTGACAATACAAACTCTAACAAAGGCTTTCAATAAAATTTTCAATATTAAGGAATCGCAATTTTCCACAGAGCTTTATATATGGTTACCCGACCAAATACAGTTGGTCTGGACAGTATGCCAGCGGTAACATATCAGCGGCATCCCGCCTTGGCAGGGTTATTGAAATTCACCAATCGGATTTATTTATACGAGCCATATTGTGCGAGTTAGAGCTCCTACAGATTGGAGCCGAGTTATTTTCTCTATAACCTCTTATTTTCTTCGAAAAATAAACTCGGCGCTAGGAAATTTTCTTGGAAATATTGGGTTATGGAAGGAAAATTAAGTTGAGACATTTATGTCTCGGTTCAACAAAATTTGCAGAACTAAAATACAAAACCATTTTAACTCGACTGAAACGTCAAAAGCAAAAAATAAAATAGTTGCTTTTCAAGGAACAAATCCAAAAAAAACAAAATGAAAGGCAGGATCTGAATCCTACGCGATCTTTTTAACAAAGAAAAAAGTCTAAACTTAATATGAACACTTGTAATAATATAAACCATACTCTCAAAACAATCACAACTCCAATTTCACATAAAACTAATAATCACAAAACTCTCCCAGTGTCCTTTATTCCTCTAACAGTGGAGGACGAGAGAGGAAAGGCGTCGAGTTGGTCTCCACTCCGCAAAGCGCTTAACGCCTCAGGCCTTGCTTTAAACACGAAACTATTCGCAACCGTCCGGATCTCTCCCAAATGAAATTTTAATATTTCTTTATGCACTTTACTGAATTTCAGTTACGTGACGAATTCCAAATATACTTAGTTTGGCAGTCTTTTGAAAAAGGATTTGGAACTGATACTGCTGGTTATGAAATGAGGAGGAAAGTTATAGTACCATTTTACACATTCGTGCAATTCAATTTCGAAAAGTGAGTCTTTCAGGTCTGAATGTTAGATTTTTATTTACTGGCAGACTAAAGTGAGTACTTTGATGCTTTGAACTAGTATTCTGTGTTATTTTTGGAGGTGGTAAAATGAAGACACCAGGAATTATTATATTTATGAGACTGCACAACAGTAAAAGTGGTCGTTTTCTGGTTCTGCGTCGTTATCATATCTCAAGTAAAAAAAAAATGTGCTTAGGTAGTTTTTTTTTAGTCTGATTAGGACCCGTGATTAAAATATGGTAAAGATTTCTAAATTTTTACTTTAGAAAGTTAAAAAATACTTTAGAAAATGCTTGCTACTAATTTGAACTTGCATCACATTAGCGCCATTCAACGACCAAAATCACATCACACCATCCAATTATCCATTGACAACTGTTCAGTAAACAACGCGGTGTTTACACGTCGCCGACTCGCAATGTACGTCGCACGCGTCGATGAACCCGTGCGGGCTCATTATGTGATACTCGTGATAAAAATCTGGATGGATGGCTTTTTCTAGGAAATGTGCTTTTTCAAAAAGTTTATTACTAGGAAGGAAAATTAATTAAATTTGTCGTTACAAAAAAACAACTGTAAAACTTATATAAAAATTGAATGTCGTATGCACGTCTTACCGTCCATTTATGAAAGGGTTCTATTTTAAGGTAGAAGACCAATAGAAAGACGAAGAAGTGTATTAAAGATACTTATCACAATGCTAACATTAGGTTTTAGATGTCCGAAGACAACAGTTTTTAAGCCAAGTTGAAGGTCTTTCGAGCGGGTTGAACAACTTTGACACTACGTTAATTAACCAATCACCATACCTACTATAAAATTAATATGATTTCAAATTCGGTTAATCCACCTATATTTCCATGTCTATTTAATTTCCGTACATCAGAATAAACACAGAATTAAAAACACCACAATCGTATTAAAACAACTAAACAATATTATTTATTTAATTAGTCACAACACACAATAAATTAAAGTGGCAATATTCAGTAATGTAAATAGTGGCCGGTAATGAGGTGCGGCGGTCGTGCGTGGTCGCCGCGGTCGCGCTGCGGCCACGCTGCGTGGCGGTCGCGTGCCACCGCAGAGTACAGTATTACGGTATTGTTTCGCTCATTTTAAAGTTTTATCATTGAATTTTTGGGTATTATCGAGATTGTTGGTTTTAATACTTTGATTGGATACAGTTATTTGATTGTTTTGTATCAATTAATACGGTTTAAGTGGCTTTTAAAATTTGTTTAAAGCTTTAACTGTTTTTGGAAAATTATGTGTGATTATTTTACCCAAAATATAGCCTTGGTTACCTTTCAACTTAGATGTGATCCTTTTATTGCCGGATTTTTTTATTTCAGTTATCAATTTTGCGTTTTAGACAGTCACAAACATCGATTACGTGCACAGTATTCCTGGACTACATTGATTATATCGATTTTTTTATAATCTAGTTCATGATATTTATTGCCTTAAATTTCTTCAAACACTTTCACATTTCTCAGATTATAATATCTTTTCTATACTTTCAAAACTTCCGTATCCATCGTAGCTACACGATCAATGTATTTTACACTAGCAACTATCACACACAGGTACAAGACAATATCATAGCGGCTTAACATTACAAGTGGTGTGTCGAAGCTCGTTCAGATGCCAGACCACTACACGACTGACAATTGGCACTGACTGAGATACTACCTACTGTACTTACTAATAGTTCACTTGAAGCATTCTATCGGTAGTCGGTTATTGAGACTGACGATTTTGTTACAATAAAGGTAAGAAGTGGGTTTGATAAGGGTAATTAATGGTTTCAATAGCAGTAAAACCATATGTGTAAGTGGGTATGATTATGATCCAAATAAACTCATATTTCATATTTTTAAATAGCAGATATTATGTTAGTTTAAGTGTAAACGTCGGCATAGTTTGAAGTATATAAGACTCCTTCTTGTTGCATGTTGGATCTTTAAAGAGCGAAACTATTGCTATAATTATGAGTTGTATATGTTACTGTAAAAGCCCGACCTGTGGTAAATCCTAAAATTTTCCGGTAAAACCTAAGATTTACCAACTCTCAATGGTAAAAGTCCGAACAAGGCAGAGTTTAAAAACTATGTTACGATATATAAAAAAATCCTCCCTCATAACTATGTTTATAACTATTTCACGGTATAATTATATACTGTGACATAGTTATAAAGAAGGAGTTTTGGGCAAAGCGACATGGGTAGGTTAGGTTAGAAGCCTAAGGTGGGAGCTTCGCTTCGCTCGCTCCCACCTTAGGCTTCGTGGTTATTTTTTTTTAATCACCCAGAAGGAGGAGCCCCGCGAAGCGGGGCTCCGGCGACATCTCGACATCATCAAGTGAGTATAGGTAAAAGTTCGAATTAATAGAATTGTTCGGACTTTTACCATTGCGAGTTGGTAAATCTTAGGTTATACCGGAAAATCTTAGGATTTACCATCGTTCGGGCTTTTACAGTAACATATACATTATAAGATGTATAATATTCCACCAATTACTAAACACATTAAAAATCAGTTTCCTTAACCAGTGTATTGATCTTGAGACCTCAAGATTAATAGACAATTACATTACCAAAACCACATGAACTTGACGAAAAAACACAAAACTTGCACGTTTTAATGCATTTTAAATCAAATCACAAAACCACCAATCATTAACCCATCGTTTAATTAACAGTATTAAAAAGCTGAAAACATTTTCATATTACCAAACTATAATCAGTTTTTCGGTTAAACCCCGTGACTGTTGAAACACGAGATACTGACACTAGTGCGAGCATAAAGCTTGTATCATCAATCAAATATGCAAATCTGCCAACGATGCATTTCATTTTTGCCGTTCACAATTTTGTTTTTACCGCAGATGAAATAATACTTTTCATATTGCGGTTTCATTTGTTTTGTGGTTTAATATTAATTGTGTTAACTCTTTATTCATTGTTAGTGAAGCGTGTAGAATTGGTAATTACAAATTATCGTGATGATACTCTGTTTTAAATTGTATTATGTGTATTTGTTGGTTCGTTAACTATGACTAACGATAAAAAGTTTATATTTGACTGTACGACACAAAAGAGAGCAATGAGTTTGAAGCTCAGCCATGGATTCATTTGAAAAAAAAAACTATTTCATGATGAAATCTACTTCTCATGGTAGATGATCAGCTGGTGAACCTAAAATCATTACCGTCCCACTCCTGAGCAAAGTTCTGCTCCTGGAATAAGGGAGCGTTAGGCTTCCACGCTGATCAAGTGCGAAGTGAAATAAAAATGAAATTTCTATATATTGCTTACCGGGGTAGCCTTTGGTCTTTAATATATTGTAAAGCAGACAGACTACCCTTGAGCAGTAAATCAGTAAATCAACATACTATCAACAGGTTACTAATCGTGAACTTAAATTACAAAACCAAACACCACCACGCACCCTCATTACCTCACACTAAACAAACCGATCACGTATCGACGTTTCAATAACGTTTCTATATCGTTTCGATATCGTGCCTCAACAAACCCCACACTCGCACGGTGTTTAAGTTGCTCGTCAAATATCGTTAGGTTAGGTCATTATTTCTGCACTGAGTGTAGTTCAAACACTCAGGGCCGGACTCGGTGCAAACATGGGAGCGATCGACGGGTGGTAATTAGTGGTAGGGTTGAAAGTGTGATTCGGTGGTTGGGGTTCAATGCGAGTTGGGTTTAGGGATGTTTGGATGTGGGGAACGATTTCTTTTAGATTTATAGATACTATTGCAGATATCAGTAGTTAACATTGTGATGAATACTTATGGGTTTTGGATGAATTCGGCCCATTTTTTGTTTCATTAAAAATATTAGATTTTTTTTGTAATTGTAACGTAACGGTATTTCTGTTACGATATGTCGCAAAATGTTAATTAACTGCCCATTTGATTCCTGCTATTAGGTGTAGCAAAATGACGTTTTGAGTTTGTTCATTAGTTAACTATTAAAATGTGTTGTTTTCTTAAAATATTAATCCGTTGGCTCACTAGAAAATAATAGAAAAAGTATTTACTCGCGCATTTCGACATTTTAGACTCAGATTAAACTATCGGCTGTCACTCTTAATTATTTTAATTACCATCGCACGCAAGCCGTCCCTGTCGTCGTTCAAATTTCACGGTCGGCCAGTTTGTTATAGTTAGTAATTCGTGCGGTCACCTCGCACGGCTCCTACTACAGGTGTTTACACAAACTTGTGAACTTGCCAACTACTTTGTACTAACTTGTACCTAATAAAATAGGACCAAGATGTTTGTGTGATTTACTTGGTTTGATTTACATTTTACCACTGCTAAATAAGTGGCGGTTTGATAGTAGTTTTGATTTCCTGACATTTTATCTATCGGATAGTGTATTTGATAGTTGACTATAAGCCGTAATATTATATCGCATAACACGTTGCTGAAGCTGGATCAAAACTTAATCGAATCATTCCAATTATATTCCTACCTATCATAGTTAATTTTAATATTAATGAATCTACAGTTCGGAGAGAGGTGACCTAAAACACGTTTTTCATTTCATTACACTAAAATAAACAAGGTACTACATTTTTATTTATCAAAGGAACAAGAATGTAAAGCATCTGGTCAGTATGAATTTAGAAGTTAAGTTAAAATCTATCAAGTAGTACTTATATAAAGTAAAAATAGGTTTACAGCCATTAAAAATGTGTCCGAGACAAGCAGCAGCTGTAATAACAAGACGTTTTTTATAAATCTTCCTTTAAATTTTCCTTTCAACTTGCCTATAAATAAAATGCAGATCAGCAGTAATTTCTATAATTGCACTAATTATCGCAAGCAAAAACTGCGATAGAAATGGTTTGCGTAACAAATTAGTTTCTAGTACTTTAGTATTTGTAGAGCATTTTCCTTGTCTATTGTTTGTCAATAAATATGTATAACGTACTAACTAATGGTTTAATAGTTGCAGAATTAAGTTTGTATGTGTGTCTGTTTGTTTGTGTACGAATATATCTTATTCACTGGTACTCTGTTCCTATTGGTAGTAGCGTGATGATATATAGCCTATAACCTTCCTCGATAAATGGACTATCTAACACTGAAATAATTTTTCAAATCGGACCAGTAGTTCCTGAGATTAGCGCGTTCAAACAAACAAACAAACAAACAAACAATCAAACAAACAAACAAACTCTTCAGCTTTATAATATTAGTATAGATTACTATGCCTCAATTTTAGGTACTTTAAGATTTAATTAAGTATGTATTTTTAAAGACTTTTTTCTCCTTTTCCCATCTCTTCAAACGTATTATTTCGTGAATTTATATAAATTTTCGTGTTCAAAATCTGTTTTTAATTCTAGAAGGATACCTTTGTTCAGTAGTTAGATGTTATTCCATTATTATTTTGTGACAAAAGTATTTTTATGAATCTGAAAAAGTATTAAAAGCAAAATATAGCTTTTGAAACTAGCTGTTCTGTATCCAGATATTACTTGCCAGAATATAATTATTTAGGTACAACGCTATTAATAAAAAATTAAGAAATTCGCGGATTTTTTCTCTCGTGCAATTTTATTTACGGCGTAGAACACAAATTAAACAATTGTTTATCAGGAATCCTAATTGTCGTTTAATTGTTCCCTACATCCTCATCCATTGTTGTCTCATATCATTAAGTTTTTTATTAAAACAATTAGTGACAGTAATTATATAGGTGTAGAAAGCTGGTATAAAAGACAACTCGATGTTCGGATGTCAGTCTTTCAGTGTATCGTGATTATATTAGCAATATGTCTCGAGTTGGGGTGAGTTTGTGTTTTTTTTTTTAGTTGTAAAATGTTACTTTGTGTTTGTTCCTAATTGGAACTTAACAATAAGTATAGTGTACATTTCATAATTTTGTAAAGAGCATCATTATTTTTTCTTCGTTTTTTTTTTGTGAAGATCTTTAAAAAATATATAATGGCAGTTTCCGCATTAAGAACTGCATAAAAATCTAAGTGGATCGCATAAATTTGTTCCATGTGATCGTTTTTGTATGTTAGTTAAAGTCCCTGTGACACAAGAGCAATTTTTGCGGGAGTGTTTCGGAATTAGTGTTATAAAGAGTAGACTATTTATAATAGTCCCAGCAGTAAGTTTCCGTGACCACCTTACAATTATCTTCTGTTTTGTAGATATTCGCCTGCTTACTCCTCCTCGTCACCGTGGCTGTCTGCCTCGACATGCCACCGAACATGAAGCCTCCAGAACTGCCCAAGGACGGCCAAGGTCACCCCCTAGGCCCTCCCCCCTCTCACCCCGGTCATGATGGACACCCCGACCTGCCAGGCCAGCCTAAAGGAGACAAACCCGACTTGAAACCACCCCAGGAACCTAAGAGCTAAGATTATGGGACACAACGGCCAGTTATTATTTGTTAGTGATTTTTAAACGATGTAATAAGCATTATTAAATTAGCTGCAGCTAGTGTTGGTGTTTTATTTCAATAAAATATAGGTCAAATAAATCATTCAGAAATATTTTTTAATAAAGGAACACATACGGCTGTTATCCTATTATGCTCAGTCAGGTCAGGTGTTAGCAGCAATTCAATATTTTGTGTATTAGCAAATATAATTAAATGCTTGCTGTAACGTTGAATTCAATGGTTGAGAGGAAACCCAGTCTAGGTCACCATGGCGAATTTAAAGCTTTAGGTCTCTATCTTATTCCGGGAAACAACCTGCTACGAAGTTACAATGTGTTATGTAAGCATGTAATATACTTCAATTTACTTTAATAAATCGTAGATAGATCTTTGACAGTCGTTACCAGTAGTCAGAAGTTTGAAAGTGAGACATCAGTCCTCCCTAGGGGTATCGTGTTATAACCCATGTAATGGTTGAACTGGTATTCAGCGGCCAGTGAGATTGAAAGCCGACTCCAACATAGTTGGAACTAAGGCTAGGCTGTATAGTCATGAGTACCATCAGCGCTGTTAACACAAAAAACTTTATTACCCCTACAATAAAACTAAACTTACTAAATTGCTAGTTGTCTGTCAGAAGTTGACACGTTACTTTATTATTTACTTCAAGTACTCGTACTATTATTTATTCGTTCAAGTGACGTCTACAAAGTTACAGCAAGTATGACATCGTGTTAACGTCATGGACAATTTATTTACTAAGTGATAGTAGAAATGTGTTATTATTTTGTAAAAGGACTTTTTTATTACTAGAAAAATGTTTTCTAGACTACTATTATAAAGTTAACTACATGTTTTGTGCAAAATTAGCTTCGGCCCATGACTTTATGGAAACATTTTCAGGACTAAAAAGTATATTATGTGTCAATGCGGGGTTTAAACTATCTGTCCGCCAAATCTCATCAAAATCTATACATGGAGTATTTTTGTGTGAGAAAAAAACTTTATTTACATAAATCGTCGTAAACTTTCGCATTTATAATATTAAGAAACACGGTTTAATTATGCATTAGCTTTAATCGTATTTGTACTCATTTCAAAGGTATAAAACAAAATATCAGCGCTTATTCGTACAAACGAATAAGCAGAAATTTTCACATATCTATCCACTGTACTTCAATACTTTCTACTAACAAAAAACTACGCAATACACCAGACATCACTTAAAAAATTAATAAATTCAGCAAACAGACTAGTTTGAACATTGTAGCACACTTGACTGCAAATATAATAATTATTTTGCATCGCCACATTTTGCATATTCTATAACACTCTTATACAATTGTGTTAAGGTTCAAAATTGTTCAGCATAGGTTTTAAAGGTAAGTTTGCATTGTTTGCATTGTAAAGCCAGTGTCTGAATATTGGAGGCTGCGTTGAGGCAGTCAGAGCCTATCGTGTGTATACCCCTCTACATTTTAGAGTAGGGCTGGCAGGAATGTTGGTTAAAAAATTATGTATCGGAATATTTCCTAGGTTTGGATACGAAATATCTTGCTACTTATAAAAGCACTTGGGAATTATGGTATTTGAGGACAGTTTACGACTAATTTATTTGCATACAATAACTAACAGCTATCACTTAAACAAAGTATAAATAAAACAAAATCTAATCAAATAAAAAATCATCCCGTATATTACAATCCTGTGGGAATTTTGATCCCATCGATCCCATACAAACCTTGTCCCGACATCCAAAAACATATTAAAAAAAGAATTATCCAATTTAGTCTAGTTGTTCAAAAGTTATACGCGTGCATACATTTTGGTGATTTTTATTTATATAGATATAATAATAATAATAGTAATTGCTCAGGTGAAATAAAGACGAATTGCGTTTTATGAAATAACAAAAACAACATTTAATGCCTTTACTTCTACTTAATAATATTACATTTCCATTTAAAATAAATCAAGAGAAACTGTCTAAAATTTTATCATCGCTGTCATGTTACACTGACAGCTTAAAAGTTCCATAGATTCTATACTGCATAAACAATAACAATATAACCTTTATATCTCCCACCCTTGGAGAGAACAACATCACAATGATTGTTCGATCAAGAGCTACTCATCACTGGAGTTAACTTTGTAACATGGTAGAAGTTTGACTCTGCCTTCTTATATCCAGTATCAACTTCATAGATTGAATTTGAAATCTTCCTTAGGATTTTATATGGTCCAATCCTTAACTCATCCATTTTCTTCCTATTTAGCCGGTTCCTATTTTCTACATATACTCTATCACCTTCTTTAAACTCATATTCTTTTCTTTTTAGCTCGTATATTTTTTTATTATAGTTGTGAGATTTTATTGAATTTTCAAATGCTAGTTTTCTGTCTTGTTCAAGGTCTTCTACTGTACATCTTGATTTCAATTCCAGTGGCAAAATATCAATTTTCTCTCCTTCCAGAAGATATTTTGGGGTAAACTTTGTAACTGTATGTTCTGTTTCGTTATATTTTTCTACACATTTTTGTGCTATAGTTGTCCATGCTGTTTTCTTGTTTTCTTCATTTATTTTACACCGTATCCTATTTACTAAAGTTTGGTTTAGCCTTTCATTAAGACCATTTGAAAATGGTGCGTCTACAGCAGTGAATACCATTGTTATGTTTTTCTTCTTCAAGAAGTCTTTAAATTCTTTGGAATTTATGCCAGGATATTGGTCTGTTAATAGCATGTCTATACTATTGTTTTGTGTCACTTTTTCTATCAACTTGATGAAATCACTGGAGTTTTGATTCTTTGATGTCAAAATGTATGCATATCGTGTAAAATGATCAACCAAGAGATGTAAGTATTTTTTTGTAGACCTTGATCCTCCAAAACCTCCAATTGTGTCAATGGATACAATTTCAAAAGGGCGTGTTGCTGGTCCTAAATGGGACATCAAACCAAATTTTGGATTTCTTCTTGATTTGTTTTTTATACAAATATCACATTCTTCACAGAGTTTCTTAATATTCGTGATGATATTTTTTGCTGTATAGAAAGGAGTTATTTTATTTATCATTTGAGTTCTCCCAATGTGGCAATAAGTATTGTGGACATTTTTAATTAGTGTTTTGCTAAATGCTTCTGATAGTACAATTTTTTTCGTTCTTTTATTCTTTTTGTAATAAATGTTATTTTCCAGTATAAACTTTGTTTTTTCGCCTTGTACATTTAAATTTGTATCTTGGTCTTTTTTTATATCTTGTATGTTAATTATTAAGTTAACAACTTTCAAAAAATCTTCAGTATTGTCATTAGGTTCTAAGACTGGATTTCTACTTAAGCAGTCCGCTTCTTGATTTGACTGTCCTGGGTTATATATTATCTTAAAATTGTATTGCGATAAGTAATATGTCAAATCACCCAATTCCTCATCAGTTCTGGATTTAATATTAAGATTTTCTAATGGTTTATGATCTGTGTATACTATGAAATCTTTATTCATAAGCCAGTGTTGCCAATATTTTAGAGCTTCTTTAATTGCCAAGCATTCCAAATATATAGCCTTTTTTTTCTTTTGAGTGTGGGTCAATTTTTTTGAGAAATAAGCTACAGGTTTATTTATTCCGTTTTCATCTTCCTGTTTTAACACAGCTCCAACCCCTTGAATGCTGGCATCAGTGTATATTTTTATTGGCTGTTCTGGGTCTAATATTTTAAGAATTGGTTTTGAGCATAGTAAATCTTTTATTTTATCAAATGATTTTTGACATTCTTTGGTCCATATAAATGTAACATCTTTCCGTAACAGATTATGTAGTGGTTCCAATATAATTGCATTGTGTGGTATAAATTTATGATAAAAATTTACTTTTCCCAGGAACTGGCGAATATTTTTCTTTGTTTCTGGAATGGGGAAGTTTCTGACAGCCGTTAAATAATCTTTGAGAGGTGTAACTGAATTTTTCCCTATTATGTGTCCTAAATACTTGGCATGATTGTTTGCAAAAGTGCATTTCGAGAATTTCAGTCTAAATCCTTCTTTTAATATTGCATCAAGTAGTTTTGATATATGCGTTATGTGGTCTTCGAAACTTTTAGAAAAAACTAAGATATCATCTATGAAATTTACTGTAAAATCTGAGAGATTATATTTTCTTATTATATTTCTCAATATTCTTTGGAAAATAGCTGGTGCCGTCTTTAAACCAAATGGAAGGCATGTCCATTGAAAATGGCCTTCTTGTGTGACAAAAGCTGACTTATATCTATCTTGAATTCTCAGTGGAATGGACCAAAATGCTGAATTTATGTCAAAAGTGGAGTAATATTCACAGTTCACAGTCTTTATCATCAAGTCTTCAATCAATGGGAACGGCTGTGACTGAGGGACAACAATTTTATTCAATTCTCGGAAATCAATACACAGTCTTGATCTTTTCCCATCTTCTTTCTTGTATGCTAAGGTGACTGGAGCTGCAAAAGGGCTATATGATTCCTCGATTAATTTTTTTTCCAATAGTTTTGATATTTGATTCTCAATTTCTTTTCTATCATCAGCTGTGCATCTATATGGGCGCTTACAGCAATATTGATCTACTGTCAAGTCTATGTGAGCTTCATAACCTCGTACTGTACCTACGTCGTATTTATCCTTAGCGAAGACTGGTTTGTATTTTTCTATTAATTTATCAATTTCAGTTTGTTTAGATAAATCTAGGTGGTTCACTGAAATTTCAAATTCTTTTAAATCAATATGTTCATTGAAGTTTATTTCACATTGGTTTAAACAATTAATTTCTTGTTTCCATACCTCAGAGCTTAGGATCACATCTTGTTCATTTTTTTCACCTAGTACATCAGGAATTCTGACATTCAACATATTTGTTTCAGAGTATTTATTTTTGTTATTCTTTTCATCTTGATTTTTATTCTCTTTGTTTGAATGATTACATTGTATTATATTCAATTTTTCATCTTGCATTAATCTGAATTTTTTTATGCAATCCAAACCAATGAGAAAATCATAGTGAAAATTTCCATCATCTATCACAAAAATATTCATTTCTCTTTCAATGTCATATATTCTTATTTTTAATGTCACCATACCTTTTGTTTTCTTATCACCATTAATAGTTTTCAAGTTTGCTGTTTGTTTATTAAATGTGTTTTCTTCTTTTTCTTGTATTTTCAATAACTTTGCATTAATTAATGATACATTTGAACCTGAATCATAAATTGCGGTAACTTTTAAAGTGTCATTTAATAATAACTTTACTTTTATTAATGGTGATACTTCTAGTTTTTTTGATTCTCTTCATTAAGTTCAACTTCTAATTCAGAGTTATTCACACTTTTCACAACATATTTTTGATTTTTCACATTGAACCAGCAATTTTCCTCAGGATGAAAACGTTTTCCTTTTTTCTCATTTATACAAATTTGGCATGGTTTCTTTTCTTCATTTTTTTTTGTTTTTATTTCAGAGTGTGTGTAGTTCTTTTTCTCATATTTGTTCTTCATAGCAAGATGTTCTAATTTTCCTATCTCATTATAAAGATCTTCAGTTTGTTCTAATGTCTCTCTGTCAATTTTGTCACTCAGGTAATTAGGAAGGCCTGCAGCTATAAGGTCTATAAGAGTCCCTGTATCAATCGTCTTCCTAACCTCTAATAACAACTTCTCTTTTTTCAATGCATATTCTAGCAATGAGCCCGTTTGATATTTAAATCCAAGAGCATATCTGATTGGTGACCAACCTTTGTTTCCAAATGTTTCACAGAAGCTTTTTTCCCATGTATTCCATTCTGATTCTACTGTAAATTTAATTAGCATACAACTGTACCAGTTTACACTTGAATATTCTAAAAATTGTTTTAAAATTTCAATTTTTTTCCTGTCTTCATTAATATGGAAACGGTCACATTCTTTGTTGAAGTCCTTAATCCATTGATGAGCGTTTGCGTTTCTTCCAGTGAATTTTTCAAGCACAAAGTCTTTTGCAATTTTCCCCAAATTTTGAATTTCAGATTTTCTTTGCTTTTCTTCGAGTAATGTCTCTAGTAATTTCTCCAATGTTTTATTTGAGCTTTCAGTTAATGATTTTGAATCATTTATGTTTTCAGTAACCTCTTCGAGGTAAAAATCATGGAACTGTATATTTTTTTCCTCATCCAAATATACTGCTGATATGTCATCAGTTAAAGTTATCCATATTTTCCTTGTTTGATGTCTTCTATTCAGTGTTTTCCTTATCTTGGCATAGTTAGGTGTATTTGTTATATGATTGTGTAAGTTCGCAGGTTGTAATTCTGCCGGTATGCCATAAGTTTTGCCATCAGATGTACCTATTGAGGTTATGCAAACAATGTTTGATTTTCCATCTGCTGATGTTTTTACACAAAAATCAAATCTTAACTTCTCCATATTTTTATTGCGGAAAATGTTGTTTTATAATAATAATAATAGTAATTGCTCAGGTGAAATAAAGACGAATTGCGTTTTATGAAATAACAAAAACAACATTTAATGCCTTTACTTCTACTTAATAATATTACATTTCCATTTAAAATAAATCAAGAGAAACTGTCTAAAATTTTATCATCGCTGTCATGTTACACTGACAGCTTAAAAGTTCCATAGATTCTATACTGCATAAACAATAACAATATAACCTTTATATAGATAACATTTATTTACTTACTAGCTAGTAAGATAATCAATAATTTCACAGAAGATTACTAAAACTTAAATTCTGAACTACTTCTTCTAGTACAAGTACCTACTTCTAACTAAAAAAATTCAATAATAAGAGCAGCAGTGCCCTAAAGTTTTGATATAACCTGCAATAAAGATAAAACAGGTTTCAGCGCAAAGATTGAGATGTAACACTTTAGCGTAAGTGGCTAATAACGTTTTATTTTAGTGGCGGCCATTTTGTTTAGTGCCAGTCAAGATGACTCCGAGGTAAAATATGTGATATTGTGATTTTTTTGCACTACGTATTTTTTTGGTGACAAAAAGAATTTTAGCCTAGACTTTTGGCATGATTCTTAGGTAATTTTAACCTTTACGTTTTGCTTGAGTTTCTTTAAGAATATTTTTTTTTTTGGTTTTTTAAAGGGTAGGTCGGTCGAAACATCCGGTAAGACATATGTGTTCGTTATCTTTAAAATCCTCATCGCACTTAAAATTCGTTTGACATCTAAATATTATGTATACAGGATTCAGTAAATCACAAATAAAAACTGTCAACTTATCGTGATAATATTCAAGTTATTGAAAGGTAACTCAGAAGACGATACATAAGTTATTCTCCTTTGAGGTTTGTGGGAAGAAACTGGATGGAACTTATACAACTCTATTCGTATTCAATATTATTACTTGACTGAAGAGAATTTGTTATTCTTTTCATTATAACTGCAGAGACAACAAAATTTAAAGTTTTCAATTTAAAGTAATCATTACAAATTGCACCATTTTTTTCACGAGTCAGCCCTGCGCATCTAATCCGGCTCTCGGCGAGCTATCGAGGCGTTGAATTTTTGAAATTCCACTCGGGCCCTCCGCTTGCCTTCGAAGCGAAGCGACGGCGAAGCGCTGCGGTACTTCGCGAGTACCACGCACTGCTGCGCTGCAAGATAAAATGGGGAATAGTGCCTACTAGCCAGTGTAGGTACCAGGGCACCATGTTTTAGAGAAGGTTTCTCGTGTTAACAGCTGGGGATAAAATGTTTGCAGATTTTTTTCGAACTGTTGTTCTTTAGAGGGTTTTGTTTTTAGTACTATATTTTTGTAAGCAGTAATTTGAATTTAATAATTAGACAAATCGATGAGTTCTCTTCTTTAAAAACTAGATAGACGCAAAAACATTATAATTATGATACAAAATTAAGGGTTACGATACCTTACTTACGAGAAGCGGTTGAAATCAAACATCATATTAACCGGGAAGATGGTGTAAGTATTTCATTAAAAGTACCCTATACTATACTTATCTTACATACCACAGGTCGATAACACTCTAACTAATTAATAAACAATGTATTAAACAAACATATAAAATCACGCCTTGTTCCGCGTGTGGTACGATCCTTACCTACTTGTATTTTTAAAAGGATTTAAAACAAACTAAATCCAGTTTTTCAGAGGTTATTTGTAATTACAGTCCGAGTTCGATTCCTTGTTGAATCAGAGGTAATAGTAGGTAACGGTTGTAATCGTCCTACAGTTCAACTCAAAAGCCTTTGTTAAGATTTAATTGTAAGTACTCGTAATTGGGACAATTTGGTAAAATAAACGGTTGGACAAATTGACTTCCAAATATTTCTAATGTTAGGGGAGATCTTTTTTTTTTTTCAAAATCAGTTTGACTCATAATCATACTAGCTTTACCAACGATTACTTTCGTGTGAAAAGCTTAAGAAATTCAAATTATTCTTCTAAAACAAAAAAGAATGCTGTTCCATTGTCAGGCAAAGGTCTCCTCTAAAATGGGGCAGCGGAACAATTATTTGTGAGATACAAAAAAAATAGTTATTTTGGATCTAGTTACTCCTCATATCCGTTGTTTGTATGTTTGTAAAAGTCACACAAAAGTAGTTTTAAGAAAATAAAGATAGCGTCATTGGTTTCACAGTTCTTTTCTTATTTTATGATAGTATAATAATATTATCAGAACGTATTAAAACGTAACAAGAATAAAACTAAAGCTTTATATTAAAACAGAACTTATCTAGAAATTCTCATATTTACTAACCCTCGGGCGAAATAAAAATCAAACCAATATGGTTACCTTGAACCAACGTTATTCTATACTGAATATAAAATAAAACTTTCACAACTAATGTAGGTCACGTTTTCATGAATAATTTAGATAAAATAGCTTTTTCTAGACAAATATGGGCGACTATTTTTAAGTCTAGGCTGAATAAAACGATTTCTGAATTTAGTTCAGTAGTTTGTTCGTAAGCGTGACAGATAGATTTAGTTTGAGACTGGATTATTATATTGGTGAAGACAAACGCGATCATGTATTTCTACGAAATCGAAGATATATAAGGAATTAAATTGGTTGGTATTTTTATCTTGCACGATTGTAGCCTCATGAAAAATAATTATTTGTGTTGTTAGAAATACTTTCTTAAAGTATTTAAACTCGACGATTGCATCAATTTGCAATCTTATGAGTCCATTAAAAACTGTAAAAAACTCAAAACCCGGTCATTTCAGATGGCTATTTTCCAATAATAATAAGGTAATAAACGTCAGGAAATTACCATATTAATACGCAAAACAAACTCAAAAAAATGCAAAAGAAAACTTACATTACAACACATTAAACTTTAAACCTAAAAATAGGGAGCAAATATTTTATTTTCCTTGCAAGTCAGAATAAATCTTAGCAGATAGGAACATGGGATGGGCCGTAGTGAGCAATCATTAAATTCGCATCACCACCGAGCCGAGACAAAGGTTCAGCAATATATCGCTTATTTCCAAACGCGCTCGTTTCCGACAAAGAAACAGCTAGGGAAATTACCGGGTCAGAGATACTACTAGCGGTTCTCGAAGACAGAAGATTTGTGAGGTGATTATGAGGCGAGTTTTAAGTGAGTTCGAGTTCATGTCTCACGTTCATTTTCTAAGTCAGGTGTCTTTTGCTACGTATTATAGTTTTAAGGCATTATAATGTGTTGTGTTATTTGAATTTAAATGATATTTACATCATACAAGCAAGAACAAAGATGACGTTGTACGGTACAGTTTTACTGAAATAGCAGCCAATCAATAACCAATATAGTAGGTACTTGCGAATATTTAATGTTTAAAAAATTAATTTTGACGTGTAATAAAAATGTGTACAAATCATCACGAAAGTAACGGTCCAGTATATTCGAAAAGTTGTAGAATTCTTACTTGTATCGAGAACAAAGTGAGTTTCCTTAGTAGTGAGCTACGAAGAACAACGGCTGGGTAATCACCCTGGTTGACGACAAATAGGAACTTTATTCAAATCAGCACAAATTTATTTTAGCGAAATGACAGCTGCCCGCCATTTGCTTTTGTTGCTCCACAATATTCGTCAGACGCGCAATTATTAATTTTCTTTGGAATATGATTGATTGTATGTTTTGGAGTTGTATAAAAGTTTGTATAAATTGTGATGGAACTGTGAACTACAGTTATGTTGGACACAATATTAATTTATTATGTGCTTTATTACAAATTTAATGTGATTGTTAGAACTTGAATGTAAAGCATGTGTATGCAAGATATTTGTTAGTATCATCATCATCATATTATTACAATTTAGGAAATTATAGCTAATAAATTATTTTTCATACTTGATATATGTTTAGTTCGTGTAGTTTGTGTAAATGCTTATATAAACAATAATGAACATATTTTAAAATATAATAAAATAATAATGCTAAGTACAAAAATAAAATAAGTTACAGTAACTTTTTTTTTTTTGTTATTAGTATTGCCATCTATCGGATTGAATGGGAATGTTTTCGTTTGCGACATCTAGCGGCGAACTTGGAACCTCGTAGTATCCGCATTCACCCTACACGTACACGCTACCAAGTTCGCTATTTATTTGCTAGATGGCGCTGTATTAAGAAAATTATGAATTTTCTGGCAGGAATTTAATATATATTACGAGATTTTTCTACAGAGTATAATCCCATAGGAGTAGGCAGAGACTAGAGAAAGCCATCTGGTACGATCCTTACAAATTTCCTTTGCTTTATTAACATTCATTTAGATTTTTGTACAGAACGAAATACAGTATGACTGTTACAACATATTATATTTACTTTTTAGGGATTTTAAATTTAACATTCGTAGGTTTGTAGCATAATTAAATGTGGTTTATAAAATTTCAATATCAATTAATTTATTTTGCAATAGGCTATTAGACTGCATCAATAAACTTAATTCAGCAAGTTAGTCCACTATCACAGAGACCTAAAATAACTTGGGCAGCCAGTTCCATCGATAACTACCGTGAACTCCAAGCAATTAGGCACTCCAAATGAACTCAGAAACTTAGCTCTAAACTGAGTAAAGTTAGTCTTCTCGAAAATCCACCATTAAAAGTAGATAGTTGTAAGTACAAAGTAATAATTACGAATGTCTAAGTTCTAAAGTGGACGGAGAAGGCGAAGTTGCGAACTTCCCACAATTGGTATCTACTGAGGAATATCTTGGTAGACTTCTTTGGCTCCAACTGGGATCATTTTAATTAAATTCGTTGAGAATTTCAAGTTTAACTTTTGAAACTGTGAAGGTATCTTGGGAATTGAATTGGACTGGATATTTTCTCTTGACGTTTTAAAATGTAGATTGTTTGAGCTCAAGTAATTGAGTTTAGTTTACTGTTGTTCTATAACAGATGTAATTAATTAGCCTTATTGTATCTTCTGTTTCTACTTCCGTTTATCGAAAATCTGTATTGAAAAAAATAAAATACTATATTAAAATAAATTATTTACTGCCCTCTAGCGATACATTGCCGAACATCGTAGTACGGTATCGTCGGTATCATCGGGCAACCATACAATATGTTGGCGTAGAGAAATTCACGCTGTTGCTAGCAGGTGGCGCTGTTACATGTTTTAATATTTAACAACTAGATGGCGCTAGCAGTTGCAGATACGGCTGACAAATATATTTTTTTTTATGTTTAATTAACACTAAATAATATTTATTTTTCGGGTAACGCATTATTTTGTACAAAATAGTTTCTGTCTGTATGCAGGATGATTATATTATTATATAAAGCTAAGCTTTCTAGATTTTTAAAATGGACAATTTCGTGCGTACTTTACAAATTTTATTATAATGGATTAAAAATTACCTTCTTAGTTATTTCCTAGATATATTTTTAACGGCATAGTTCCAATTTACCGAGAACTCGTAATCAATCGTACTTGAAATGTTTCTGAAGTAAAAAACAGGTGTGTTTGAATCAAAGGAGAGGTGTCTAGTCATCCAGTTAGTATTGGCGTCACTCTGAGGGGCTCGTAATGAGGCGACCTGCGATACCAAACTACTCATGATGGATTTGAAAAAGATGCCTGTATTTTTGAATGTTTAGTTTTGTAGATGGTTGCAGATTCAGAATAGATATTGCTATCGAGAGCTGTATGGATTTTTTGTTGTCAGAGAATTTGATAATTGCATAAGAGCGTGCATAAAAGTGACTCTCGCGAAAAACCGGTGGTTTTTTTATTGAGCATAATTCTTAAGTGTACGTTTGCCTTTGAATAATAATTGAAATTTTAAACATCAGACAAATGAACGTATACTTAACGGATTTGAAAAATTAAAATTCATTTTTGTAAAAGATTAACTTTGTTTTGAATTAAAGTAAAACATAAATAGTCGCAATAATTTGAATGAGACATTGCCATAGCAACCGCATTTAAAAAGGAAATATGCAAATGCGATTTACAACTAAAACAGTTTTATCTAACGACTTTAAAACCTAACTCTACAAAGCCAAAATCTAGTTATAACACAAAAACAAACAAAAAATGCCTTTGAAAATAATACCGTTAGTTTGTGCACAATATTGTGACAAAAATATCAACACATTGTCACAGGAATGTGGTTGAAAGTGTCAATTTTTGTGACGAACCAATGTAGTTAGTTGTATGATAGGCTCACGTGCGACAAACAAAATAAATTGATGATTTAGAAAATAACATGTATAGGTTTTTAAACGGTTTAACGCTTGTTGGTTTTGGTTATTTATTTAGTAAAAAATATTGAATGCTATGAACGTGATATTATTTGATATTTATTATTTTATGAAAAAAACGAAATTAAAAACGAAAATTATTTAGTAAATAAATATAAAGGGCTGATTTTTATAATTAGCAAATTTTACCGGCCTTATCTACCTACTTTCTAGTTAACTGTTAATATTTCCGTTTCTGTGAACATAGTGGTATGTCCATGAATAGTCTGTGTAACCCTCAAGGAAAGCTATCTAGAGTTTGACTTGTCTTTTGCTTATTTAAGGGATATTATTCATCGGGAGCTCAGTCAGAACACGTCACAATATAATAAATTTTACTGTCATAAGGACGAACATTAATTTTCATTATTACATGTTATATTGGATATTGAAAGGCTGTTTCTATTAAAATATATCATCCACCGCTGATCGTAATATTTGTCTTAATAAAAATACCACTAACAGTCTCATGAAACCAATAAGTCATTCAAATTATCTCCAAGTTTTTCAATACTACTTTTATCTCAGAAGTTTGAAACAAAAACGTAAACGCGACGGTATCGTTATTTCATCTCTCAACAAAAGTTTCAGCTGAAAGACACTGTTGTATTGAAATAAAGTTTTTTTCACTGAAGTTTGGATTTAGACTTAACTTTGTCGTTTTCTTTTTGCTGCTGAAGACTTACCTGAAAAGAGAGAAAAATAATTATTTGGTTGGCATTTTCAAGTCATTAGTTGGATACCACCAAACTATATCACCTTACAAACACCAAAATTCATATTTGGCTTTAATCGTTTTTGATGGCCAAAAAAGGCAGTGGTTTTAAAACATAATACCTAAACGATTTTTAGTATACGATATAATGTATTTTCTTAGATTTAGATCGCTAAACGAACATAAATGTCCTTAAATAAATATAGTTTATTTATTATTCACTTATATTGAAAAAGCAATACACATTGTTAAATACACTCAGCGGCAAAAAAAGTGGCCCAAAGTAAAACTACGAAAAAACTTTTTATAATAACAATACATGGTTATTATTTTGGCTATAACTATAAGTTAAACAGTTTATACACAAGTTTAGTTACAATTTACACTAAATAGTCGTATATTTTTTAACAGGAATAGGAAAAATTTAAAAAATACAGTTTTTTTCGAAATCGTTTATTGAAAGTTTTCGCAAAAAACTAATTCTGTACCAAAAAAAGAATACAGTTTAAACCGCGTGTTAACTCCTTTAGCATTTATGGTGGCCTGCATGCATTCTGGCATGCTTTGGAGCATGTTTTAATTACTTCTTGAAGAACTTTATCCCACACTCTGACTAGAGCGGTTCTTCGCTCACCAAGTGATTCTGGTGGGTTGGGCAGTGCACGTAAACTGTGTTTTAGCATGTGCCAGACATGTTCTACGGGGTTGAAGTCTGGACTGCGAGCAGGCTAAGGCAGTTTTTGAATCCCGATATCAGCAAGGTACGATTCCACAACGCGGGCGCTATGAGTGCGCGCATTAAACTGCATTAGAGTTAATACTCCCGACCAATGAAATCCATAAGTGGTACAACATGGTCTTGTAGGATTTCTGCAATGTACCCGGCTGCTGTTAGGCGCTGATCTACGATTACAAGCTCCGTACGTGCCTCCAAACATACACCTCCCCACACCATAACAGACCCACCTTTGTAACTGACCGTCTAACGTGTTGTGTTGGGAAGAAACCGTTCTTAATGGCGTCTGTACACTCTCTCACGACCATTTGGTGCTCTTAATGCTACTCAGCACTCATTGGCAAGCAAGAACGTGCTCCAATGGTCGATGGACCAATTCACATGTTTACGAGCAAATCGTAATCGCGCAACTCGACGTTGTCTCTCGAGTTCTGGTACTTGGACTGGTCTTCCTGCCCGTAAATCACGTTCTCTTATCCTTTGCCTTATGTTACGTTCACTAAGAATGACTCCGCGTGCGTGAAGCCTCTAGTGAATCTCAAACGCTGTCAGAAAGCTGTTTCTCAGCACCTCGAGGTTAACAAATAGGTCATCTCTGGCGGATGTACATCGTGTTCATCCACTTCCTGGTCGCCGCGTGTAGAGACTAGTCTCACGATACCTTCTAATCGCAGACCTTAAAGTTGTACGCGATACATTGAAAAATGCAACCACCTCTCAATGGTAATGGCCCTGATCGGACAACAAGACCACCTAAACGACTTGTTCAGCAGTAAGTGGCATCTTTAAATCTTTTCTGAAATCTAAATAGACCAATAATCAATAAAAATCATAAAAGTAATCGTTTCCGTGCAGCAATATTTCAAAATACAGAATTTAACTGACCTCTCGAATCATCACCGAATTCAGTTCTAACACACATTGTTAGAAAAAGTTATCCGTCACTTAAATTAATCTCAATTAAACACTTCATAAAATTAAACAGATCACTTTGCAACTACTTACAACAATATATCTTTCATATATTACTTAATTTGTTTACAAATTAACGATAAGCGCTTGGGCCACTTTTTCTGCCGCTAAGTGTATGTTATTGACGAAATAAGAAATATAACGAGTCTATTTCTATATTTAGCACACCGACCCCAAAAAAAATGATTCCACCCTCACAAAAATTCACAACTCACATTCTCAATTTCCCTACATCAAGAACGGAAAATACCAAACTTAAAATACTTTGGGAACTTTTCCAAAGTTTTCCAAGTTTTGTGAAACTAACCCCCAATGGATCACACTTCGTTATTTGGAATAAATTCGTGAACGTTTGACAATAGCTGAAGGTATGCCGACATCGATTGGGTTGACGAAGGGATGAAAGGGGTGAAATATGCATGTGTTTTGAAAGAATATTGCGTGAGGTGAAATCTGTATCTGTTCAACTTTTTGCTTTAGTGGTAGGATTTGAGATAGTTGCCTTTTTACCAATTGAGTGGCTAGTTAACTATTTCGTTACTACTGTTTAGGTTTTCATTATGTTACATTTAGTGTTCAAGTACACCTAATGTTCAAATAAGTAGATTAATAGTTTTTTATTTTGAACAATTTACTAATGACTGTATGAATAAATTTCGCGATTACTTGAAAACAATATAGCTGACTTTTATCGGACATTGGAAGCTAAAACTTCAACACCTAATTCGTTTGAAATTTCGACATGTCTCTTTAAATACCTAACACCTGCCTACCTATTTATAGTCAACATCACAAATTAATACGTTTTGTTTGATTAATTTAAATCATAACGTTAATATAATTATAATTCCTTCCTTTGCGAATGTATAGACAAATATCAAAATAATTTTAGCCATCTAGAATCAACAACACCAAACTTCCACACATCTTCAAAGTTGTCACACTCGCACAATAGATGGCGACACTATCATTAATCATCACTTCTCCTCAACCATTCGTCTTCAGTATGAGTAAATGTTCTTTAGCTTTTCCACGGGTCAAGGTCTTTGTAACATGATCCAAAAGAACATCTCATTTGTCAGCCCAGAGCTCTTGAATATTTTATTTCAGAAAGGAGTTTTTTTTCCCTTTTGGATTATTTATTTTATTGGGTTTCTGTTTTGTAACAATTTCGTTACGTTGTGTTTTCATTTTAATGGTTCGACTTGAATTATGTCGGAGTCACAAATCCTTCTTTGGATATTTTGTTTCCTTTTTCGTTAATCTAGTGATCTTTTGTCAACATATTATTTGAATTGAAATAATTATTCGTTCAATGACACCAAAAAATATTTAATAACTATCTTTTTTTCGTCGATTTGTACATATTATATAATTTATATGAAAATTAGGATGCTTACACAGTAGTTTGGTATTCAATCGTGGCAAAACAACTGAATGAATTTTGATGAAATTATGATACCCCAGATAGAGCAACAAAAACTTAAATAATTGCTGGTAAAGTAATTCTATTATTTTTCCTTCTAATCAAAATTGATTCTTTTTACGCGAACGTAGTCGTGGGCAAAGACGCGTAGCTAATACGCCTAGTATTCATATTGTTCAAATCACATGAAACTCTAACATTTTCGTCACATCAATATCCAGGTACTCCTCACATACCAAACCCCTGGCGGTATAAAACATGATATTATTGACACATCGTAAAATCAAAACTAAATTTGAAACAGTCTATAAACTATATTTCCCAAGTTGCAAGTCCAATCCGTTCACAATCTGTCGTAAACTGTGTCAGGTTGTCGTGTTTCAATCTGCGCTCTCGAGGGACGGGAGTTCGATGCCTTGGCGGGGAATACGTCTTCGTATATGACGCGTGATATTGGATCAGTTTGTAGTTTTTGAAATGGCAATTTTGAATGTAAGGCTTTTGTTTAGAATTTTGATAAAGACTTTTGGGAATGAGAAAAAATGTTATGTCGCGTGGTACTTTAAAATGAAAGGCAGCCAGTAAGTGCTTACCTTTAGGTAGTGGATAAAGAGAGTTTGGCAAGGTATAGCGCGGTCGTACCTTAGATGGAAGGTTTTAGATGATGGGTCGCGTATATGTCTTTGATTGCGACTATCGTTATCTATACTAATATTAAAAAACTGAAGAGTTTGATTGTTTGTTTGTTTTTTTGTTTGTTTGAATGCGTTAATCTTAGGAACTACTGGTCTGATTTGAAACATTCTTTCACTGTTAGATAGGCCATTTATCGATGAAGGCTATAGGCTATATATCATCACGCTACCACCATTAAGAGCGGAGTAACTTAACGAAAAATGTTACGAAAACGGGGAAAATTATGACTCATTCTCTCTTACGTGACGCAAGCGAAGTTGCGCGGGTCAGCTAGTATAGTATAAACATTGTGTTTACAAGTTCCTAGAACTACCTACGATTTTTTACTTGCACGAGAGTACAGTACAAAATGTGTCTCGCAATGTCCTACGATATCTTTTATTCTAGTTTTTGTTGTTGAAGTTTTCTAAAGACTTTATTTCATGTTGTGCGAGTTGTCTTTCTGAATTAAATTCCTGCATACATTAGGTACACATACCTTGGCCCAAAATACCTACTCCAATATACGTGATGTCGTTTGATCGTATTAAATTCCTCACTACGGTAGGTACGAGTACACTATTCTCGACGGAACACATCTCAATAGTAACGTCAATCAATTCGACATGGACGTATGCCTGTCGCATTAATAATTCATTGGTACGAACGTTAGGATCGGTTACCACTGCACGCGAAAAGGATACGGCTAGGCTTTACAATAAAATGCATCCATTTATGTAAAAATTAAAAAAATATTTAAATACTTTCTGTGGAACAAGGGCAGCAGACATAAAAAAGAAAATAAATTGGAGAACCTAGTGCTAGGTAAATTTTTATTTATATGTTAAAGTACACACATTTTGCTTAATATAATTATACTTCTATAAATAGTGGGAATGTGCAGTAAACCAAGGTAACGTAATCGCATTATCAAGTGGAGTGATGATTTGGTGCTAAATGAATGCTTCGAAATGTCTGCCTTAACACTAAGCCTGCTTATATTGTAGTAACAAAATAAACAGCGAAACGATGCGAAGTTCGAAAGAAACAGTGGTATTTCATTCGAACTGACTTTAAATAAGATTACAAATATTTGTGGCTTGTTTGATCGCTTGCTAATCAGACTGATATTTTAGTATCTTTTAAAATAAGATATACGCGTATGAAAATAATACTAAAATTAACCGAATTGTTAAAAACAGCCAAGCAAAACTTTCTAATAGTTGATATGTACTCAAATCTTTTACCATCGCTCGCTTAACCACTGGACAACAGGCTTCCACCAGCGGTAAACGTAACCATGGGCGTGCGGGTGTCGAGAATGTTTCCATCGCTATCGTTCGTATATAAGGGTTAGGACCTTTGATTGGGCGGCTCTATGTCTACCTCGTTATGTATACGTGAATTTGTAATGGCAGTGCTGTTTTTATTATGTTCACTAGTAGACAAATAAGTCTTAGGCCCTTCTCCCATTACGATACTTGTAGGGTACGATACTCGAGTATAATACTAGTTGGATACATGTTCGCTACCCGATGCTCGCATATTATGCAACTTAAAAGTTACTAAATTCATCATTTGTGCAAACTCGTTTTTTGTAGACTGACGTTATGTCGAGCGACTCCAGTGACGATGAAGCTCGAAATACAGTGTAATATTGATAATAATAAACCATGTACCTATGTGTACAAAAAACCAACCTGTTATTTGAAATTTGTTACCAATTTCAGCCCAAGTCTTGTCTATTGTATTTTTTCGCATGTATTCGGGTAATTTGTAGTTATATAAACAAGCATATTTTTCAATTTCTAGTACAAACTTAATATTTGTTTCTTGCTCCGCCGCCTTCTTGACGAAACGCGCGAGACGCGACGCACAAGCGACCAACACGGCGGGTATCGCGAGACTAGTCGCGAACGCGTAGAATACCAGTATCGTAATGTGAGAGTCTCCATACAAATGTATGTGAGATACTTCGTGGCGACTAGTCTTCGAGACTAGAGTCGCGCGGGCGTATCGTAATGGGAGAAGGGCTTTAGTGCTGGTAATACACCGGTTTTGTCTACTGTATTTTCGATTTCATTCCTAGGAGTGTTGAAAAGAAGTAAAAACGGAGTATATTTATTGTGAGTGTGTGTTATTTCAGGCATATATATATTTATTATTGCATATTTTAGTTACTAGAAATCGGTTACCTGCCCAAACCACGATTTGGTATCCATGGGAATAACACTAAGGCGCAAAAAGGGGAGTAAGACTAAAATAATGAAATTACATCCATCTTTTATAGCCACTTCTAAAGTTTGCAAATCAGTTTGTGAGTTCCAAATCGTTTCGAATACAAGACAAAAGTGCAATAAAATAGTTTTTCAATGTATAATGTTTACGTAAATGGTTGTTGTTTACGACATTACGTAGATATGTGAAATACATCCATGTCTATGGGTACTTTAAACAGTGTAGAGAGAGAAAGGTAATACGTAGATTTGAAATGAAAAATTTACGTTTTAAGTTTGTCTTCTTTCCTCTTTTTACTGGATTACTTGCCACCGATGTTAACAAATACTGCATAAAATATTTCATTAGCAACGATTACTTATCTTTTAGTTCCGAATTACTCAGAGTTTATTATAATATCTTGACTTTGAGGGAAAAGTTTATTCTGATATCCCGTTATTACGTAAAAAAAAATTACGATTTTAAACTTGTATACCTGTAATATTTTGTTATAATGTTACGGGTCTTAAACGTAAGAAATAAGAAATTCTGGATCAAAAACAATTATTAGAATTCCTTCAATATGTACATTATTCAAACACCAAAAACTACTTAAAAATTCCCTATTTTGTTTCAAAACTGTGCCACAAAACACGGTAATTCTTCGCAACTCGGTCTCACGTTTCAGTTATACTTATATCCGACAGATGTCACCTGCGCGTTCACAGGAACGTTCAAATTATAATTAAGCGCCCCTCCGAGGTGAAGCAGCTAATTTAAATTTAATATGTGAGTTGTTTTATCGCTTACTATGGCGAGGGAAATTATGGTAATAATTAACGGTAGAGTAGATATACTTGATAGAGATTTTTGTATGAAGTGTAAGAGTATCAAATTTTGAAAGACAGTGAAGTTTTAGTTTTGTGGTGGCGTAAATTTTTGTGAAGTAAATATTTTCATGTTTTAACTACAAAATACGTAATATAATGTATTATCACGACTGGTATACCCGAATGAACGAAATAATACGGCCAAACTTCGCGATTAACGATTATGCCCTAAACCCAATTCCGAATCACTGTTGAGAATAACTTATAAAAATACACTTCTCCTAACTCACATTCGAACCGTGGACCACGAGTTCAGGAGACACTACCGACCGAGGCATAAAAGCAGTCTCAGTCATAATAGGACCAGTTGCAAATAAAAGCCTTTTATACTCTAAGCTTTTTTTTTATGCTTTTTTATCATCACTGACCCGTGCTCAAAACTTTTCGAATCACACCGTGACAACCCACAAAGTTTTCAACCCCAAAAAAATCAACACAAAATAAAAAACAAAGTAAATGATGAATTACGAAAAACAATATTGTGAAGGAGACCTTTTAAAATGCTGAAAACTTTTTGAAAATGTTTCAAAATGGCTTTGTTGAGTTCTCGTCAACAATTTGTTTACTTTTCAAAGTGAAATGACAGTTTTTCTTTCCTTGTTTGAGCGTCGATAATTTGTGCAAGCTTCACGGATATTCATTAAAGGGTGGAAAGTTTGGAGAAAAGTTGTATAGAATTTTTACAATACTTGTTTTTAAATAAGAATTTATGAAATATGTTCATTGGTATAGAGTATTTTATCAGATCAGGAAGGCTGACACCACTGCCATATGGGATTAGCATGGAAAAGAGAGATGGTGTAGAGTATTTTAACCGTACATTTATCTATGATACGTTCATTCTGATTATGAGTCATCTTAAATTACTTATTAAAGTCCGATTGTAGGGCTAGTTAGAAGAGCGAGGATGAGACTGGATAGATAAAAGGTCAAAAATGTCACAAAGGATGTTAGAAGAAGAAGAAAATAATTTTTTATTATAACATCACCCCACTATCATCTATTACACAACCAGCAAAATAGTTTATAACTGCAATATCTATAAAGATTCTCGGCGTTGCGTCTCCAATTTTTCCAAGAATTTTCCAAGTCATTAGTTCGCTCCACTCCGTATAATATTGGAAACTAATTATATCTTCGATGAACTACAGCTATAAATAGTTATTAAAATAACTGAAAGAATTTTATTTACTTCAAAGAAAAAGAAGGTTAGAATTTTAGTAATAAACTTTTAAATAACTTTGATGTTTGTAATGTAAAAATATAGAAACATACAAAGGAACAAAGTATGACAGAACCAAGTAAAGAGAGATACTGATTATATTTAAAACTAATTGCTTCGTGCGGGAATCGAACCCAAGACATCGATTAGGTATGTGGCGATTTTTAAACAGAAAAGACATTATTTATTTCATATTTACAAATTACGGGTACTGACTGGCAATTGTAGGGTTATTATAATTTAATATCTGTAAAATCGAAGATTCGGTTTCACCACTTTTTATTAACTATTAAATTGGTTATCTGGTGAATGTTGGCACTCATGTCTTTACTGTCAATATTAATTTCGCAGATAGGTAACCTGACACATATATTTAGACTGTAAAACTAGCCCTTACACTATCTTATATAACGAGTTTATAAGAACAACCACTCATATAGTAATCTAAAAGAATGCTACCTTAGTTTTTAAGGACGTGCAAGTTTAAAACTTTTACTAACGGAAGGGCGCCCCCTAAGCCTTCAGGCTGTTGTTTTGAATATTGATTGCTTAAATGCCTTCGGAATAGTTCGTAAAGGCTTTCGATGCATCGTAGAAGTCCAGACAGAGAGAAGACAGGGGTACAGGGGACAGGGGGTAGCGTTGCTCTTTCTAGTTGAATAACTCACTGAAATGCTGTCTCTACTCTGCATGTAGTTTATTTAATGTTGTCTAGATGATAAAGTGATGTTTTGAATTTAAACAGCAACGTTAATTTTTTTTAAGGCTTAAGAAATTCGGTCAAATCTGGATCGAAATTGGGAAAAGCGGTACATGTTAAGTACGTAATTTCAAATAGAAGAAAAACGAATCCGGTCTACTCAATAACATGTTAAGTGGTAATAGTAACAAAAAAATCAGTAGAATTGTGAACCTTAATCCTAATCCATACTTCATACTTAAATGTTTGTCTATTGCGCAATCACGCCTAAACTACCTACCAAACCAATTTGCATGAAATTTTGATACCTGAGAAAGGACGTAGGCCACTTATTACCCCAGGAAAATGACGCATTCCCATGGGGAATTGAGGTGGCGAACGAAGTCGCGGGTAAAAGCTAGTTATAACTAAAACAATTAAAGTTTGAAGACTCAAAGAATATTTATTCCTTTATTAATACCAGTATCCACAATTAAACTTTAAAATTTCTTCCAATAAAGAATCATGTAAATTGTCTCATTTGAATAATGAAAGTTGAAAAATCATCAATTAAAGTTTGCTGAGGAGCGACTAGGGGGCGTTAGGGGGGAGTGGTTAGTCAAAGGGTTTCCACCCCCTTGGGGTGGAATTAATTTATGTAGCCTAGATCTAAGACTTGTAAGATGTTTCTAGATAAAGGAGGGGTAATGAACTACCCTGTTTTTTTAGAAAAAGTTAAAAATAGATTGAAAGTTTACGAGAACTGTTTATTTAAGACGGATAGCTCAATTAAGGCATGTTTTCTGGTTTTAAGAAAGAGTATTTAGTTTACTTTTATTAGTGTTGGGTTGTTAGCTATACTGTCTCTGTGGCTCAGTTGGTACTGTATCTGATTAATAATTGTAAGATTCTTGGGTCTAATTCGCGACTGCATTAATATAATATTACTTCTGTCATTGTGTTATCTATACTAATATTATAAAGCTGAAGAGTTAGTTTGTTTGTTTGTTTGAACGCGCTAATCTCAGGAACTACAGGTTCAATTTGAAAAATTCTTTCAGTGTTAGATAGCCCATTCATCGAGGAAGGCTATAGGCTATATAATGTTACGGGGAAAAACGGGGTGTAAAAACGGGGAAAATATGACCTATTATCTCTTATGTAACGCAAGCGAAGTTGCGCGGGGCAGCTAGTAGACAATAAAATTGTTTCAATTTAAATTTTAACTCGAAGCCGTATTAACAACCATATACCAGTTTGTGTAGGCTTGTATAGAAATGTTATATCATCCCGTAAAGACAGTCTGAATGCATATTTAATTACAATAACACTTAACGGTATTACCAATATTGCATTACATAAGTTAAACCAATACATAGAGGCAGGGCTGCCATAACCGCAACTTGGCAGCTAACAATATGATACGTTCGTAATACCCGCTGTACGGCATAATCCTCGGTTGTGAGCCCCTTGCGTCGCGATTGATACGCCCGTCAATGTAGATTACATCCCGTAGGGAATGTATGGACACATTCTAGAAGTTTACCTGTGGGATAAAGCTCGAAGAACACGTCATGTGAAATTGAAAACGAATTAAATCGTTAGCTGATGATGATTTAATTATTTATGGAACTCCAACGTGTTATTAACTAAATTATTATTGAGCATGATCAACATACAGATTGAAATAGTCGCTTAAAGGACACATTACTCTTACAGTAAGTGCCCCCGCGCATTTGGCCGTTGGCCGCGCGGCAAGGTTACAGTGATGGTGACGATGTGTGCTTCTCACTTTAGTTATTGAATTAAATTGATAAGTATCTATTTAAAAAAATCATTAGAGTTTTCGATGCGAATCTTTAATATTTTTTAAAATCTTGGCTGTCTCACTGCTGGGCATGGGTCTTATGAGCTTTGGCGGGGTACGGCCTTAAGGGAGTATATTACGCTAGCTAAGTCCGGTTTGGTGATTTTACATACTTACATTGAAAACTTTAATAATGGAAATGACTGCAAACTTGCGAAAGTTAAATGACGATTTATTAGATATTTTAAAATTTCAGTCTTTTAGGCAACGTCGATTTGGAATTACGATTTAACGAAGTGTAAGCTGCTCTCGTCAATTATGATGAGGAAATTGGTCATCACGGATCATTTTGAAAATTACGGGAAAAAACTGTACGAGAGTTTAAATTTGAAGCTTATTTTACAAGGGGGAGAAGGACCCTTGAGCGGTTTGATGAAAATTTACGTAAGATTGCCAAAAAAAAGTATATTTTAAACCAATTGAAATCTGTTAAAATGTTTCATTAACATACTTGTTCACCTATAATTACTTAGACCGAAATAATAAGACCCATTGCATTATAATATTATGTGTACAAGTCGCGAGAGTTTAAAAACGTGAATACTTATTGTGTTTAGAAGCAGCCTTCCTGCGCTAAGGCTGCGATACTTTATTTATGATTTTTGACTCTTAAAATTTCTGCCGCGCATAAGATCCGTTATAAATTAAAGTCTGTGTACAAGCCGCGATATTCTTACATGTTAAAGAAAACCTAGGCTCTTATCAATATATGTGTTATAAAAAAATAAACGATAATTAAATGCAAAAACTTGGCAAGTGGCGTGCCCAATTTGAATACATCAAATCTAACGTCACGCCCAGGAACGGAGGGAATATAGTGAGTTTCTTATATTTACCGTATTTCCACGGTTTCTTGAGAAAAAAACTTTTTTTTATTTACCGCCCTGACTGACTTTGACGGAGGGTCGAAGTTTAGAATAAAACTTTGATACGGTGTACCGCGATTTATGTCGGCCTACTTTCCTGCTGTCACCCCTTGATTTATGCAGCGAGATTATTTTTTAACCCTTCCTGTGAATGTTAACTGGTTTTAATTTGTGTTTGCATGTTTTATGTTCGTTATAGTAATTGGTTACATAGTTTTTTTAGTTAGTTCTTTAGAATTAAAAAAAAAATGTTGTACATATTATTATGTAACGTATTATTATGTAACGTCTACTACCAACAATACTGCATGACTACCACGACCGCTCTGACAAGAGTGAAACGGAACAAATGTGCAAGAAGTGATTCTACATGACTTGAATATTTTTAACAAGACTATCTATCAGTCCCATTACTATTACGGCATTACTATTAGTAAGGCAATTTTTATGGCCCATATCATAATAAAATAAGAGCACCACTGAAAATTGATTTTAGTATTCCTATAGCAACGGAACCCGTGACCCCACGACCATCATACTGTTGTTAAGACCACTATAATATTCATCTCTCCGTATATTATACAACAGTATTTTTCGTGTTTACACCAAATAAATTAACTTTACCAGTAAAGTATAATTTAATCTGCCTAACACAAGTACCAGGCAATAAGAAGTAGCAAGGAGCTCTAATTTGTTCTCCAACCGAGTATTTAGCCAAAACAAATTACCTGTTCAATAGCAGATAGCAATTTAGTGCTAGCTCTTAGCCAAAGCCTAAGTCATTTAAGTCACTTTGAGTCGTTAAGCCGTAGGTGCGGTGTCGTTACGATGAACGCGTCGCGGTACAATTTAATCAAACCAATTTGGCGGTAGGACACTTTATGTGCTTTGTGTTGTGGTGGCGTTTTAGAGAGTTATTGCATTGAATTTAATGAATGAATGTGTAAGTTCGTTAACCATCAATTTAAGACGTTTATTTTATGTATATCTAGCGAAATATATTTGAAAACAATAGCCCGGTCCCGATATTGCGCGTCTTGCGAAACACAGAGGAACTAGCTATGTATAATATGGTCACCCGCCCACAGACCAACCTCGGCAAGCGTAGCTTAACTTGAGTGATAGATACGGATAGCGCGATGTTGCTACTAAGCCACGAGTTCATATAAAGAGATCTATGCGGTGCTATAACAATCCTAACCAAGAGTTTCTCAAATGCCTTTTACTCAAATTTCACATATATTTTTTGACTTCACTTTCTGAGTTCCTTCCCTATGTATTCACTACTGTAAATAAAATTGTTAAATTGACACAATTTAATTAGAAATTCTGGTTTTATTACTTTCGATGGCTTATGTGATGTGCTTCATTTGAATTGGTTTCTGTCATTCAAGCTATAAAATTCTATGGTGATTCTGTCCGTTTGTTTGTAGCTGTCATAGCTTTTTATTTTAATAGCTTTAGGCCTGTTAAATACGAATAGGTAGGTACCATGATATGTGGCAATTTTCGCCGTTTCTCATTTGGCTTTTATGTTATAACAAGGACACTAAACAAATATGAGACACGTAACTAAATCAAAATATAAATTAATAAGCTCAATAGTCTTAACTGCTGTAAGTACATAAGTTTAGACGAAATAAGCGTAGACAGTTAAAGAGCGAAAATCAAGCGTTGGTATTGTTTTTTTAAAAACGTGGCGTAGTTTTTCATGCTTCGACCAGTTTTATGTTATATGGTAAACTACAATTTGTAAAACATACTCAACTTCCGTCATCTCAAAAAGATAACTGGGAAGCTTCTTAGACAAGTTAAATGATTTATCTTTTATCTTTTGTAAGTCCCCTCGCGTCAAGCTGGCATGAGTGCAGCGAGGGTTGTGCGATGTGACGTCATTTCCTTATCTGTTGTAAGTAGGTTAGTGTGGGGTAAGTGGCTATGGATGCTTGCCATTCAAAGAATAGATTGGTGTTTTTGAGGCTAGGGTTTAGTTATAGTATGAAAATGGATTTTCTTTAAAATGTACTATATTTTTTTATTATCAAAAAATTTAATTAAGTATAGTAAGTAAGTATAACCTAAAGTATGAATTACTATCTTCCTTACAAATTTAAATTAAATTAGTAAATAATTTCTGTATTTTTTTAAATTATTTACTAACTACAATTAAACACAAATTCAATTCATTGTTTTTGTTTTATATTCTTGTTTATACGCCGTGTTGTCTAATTGTAAATGTTCTTACTTATGTAAATAATTAACGTATTATTGTAAGAATAAAGTATCTCAAACTTCAATTTCACTTCTAATGATCCATTTCAAAAATTGTTTTGTTGTATTTTATTTAATATCATAATCGTTTCTCTATTTAATATTTCAAAACCAAACAAGCCGTATCAAACAAAGCCTTTAAAATAAAACCGGTAAGTATTCCATTAAATTAAACGTCTATAATAATTCAAAGACGCTTCCGTTTTCAATGCAATTTTCGTATTCATATCCTCCGGGCTTCGAGAATAATAGGCCATAAAATTTTAATCGCATGCATGCGGGCGAACCCGCGAACAAAGGCTAGTTTCATGTTCAAATTATTTAGCTTTTGCCCGCGGCTTCCTCTGTGTGGAACGATTTTTCGGGCTAAAAAGTGCCCCATCTGTTCACATTGGTTAGAAATTGTTTGTGTGCCAAAATCAAATTCCAATCAGTCATTTTTGCGTGAAAGATTAAAGAAAATTACCAAAGCTATTCCCGAGTATTAAAAAATCCGTATGCCCCAAATACATTTTTATAATTATGTCTATACTTTCATTCTAAGTTTCCATGTGATCATGCGTAGGCCAAAGTATCCATGCGTCCATATGCGCAAACGTCCATCGGTACAAATAATACGTTTATACGTGCCCTTGCGTCTTAAATCCTTGCGTCCTTGTGTCCATGGTCCTTGCGACAATACATTCAGACGTCCGCAGATGCACTTATCCAAACATTTATATATCCACAAACTAAGCAACAGGCGTAGTTTTTTGAAATTATCTCTTCAGATTTTGAACTATTTTGGCGAAAAATTTCATGAAAATCGGTTTACTAGTTCGGCAGTGAAAGCGTAACAAACAAACACACTCACGTTTATTTGATAATATCAGTAAGGCTTTGATTAGCTGAAGTATTTCAATTCACTATGTCGTGTTTAATGAGTGAATGTTTTAATAAAATTCCTTTTGAAAGATTTCTTTTGTGACGGTATTTTCAATTAAGTGGATTTTAATTTTAAGACGTTTTGATGAGATGTACGTGTGTGATGTTGAAATATCTTTACGCTATCCAAAAGGTTGTGTCGAAATGCGATTTTAATTGAGTTTTTCGATTGTTTGTTGTTTACATCTGAGAGGCATGTATTATACTATCTACTTTAAATATTTAAATAATCAGGGCTATTAGATCAAAAAAATATTTTGTATTTAAGTTACTTTTATATGTTTAAATCTTATTCGGTCTTGCTGTTTTTTTAAAAATACGAACCAAAAATTATCTGTTTACGAAATTATATTTATCTATATAGATCTTCTTAATTCCAAGTATTAATATATCCAAATTATTGCTTAATTCAAAACCCATTGAAATTATTTCGCTCAACAAACTTAAAATTAAAAAAAATATTAAGTAGTTTATCATCCATTGAGTCAAATGCTATTCAAAAACGATCCAATTGAAGCTATTTATCACCACTAATTATTCAATTTCAATACAATTCACATACATAAATCACGTTTCGACATCAAAGCGGTAAGAGACGTCAACTCACAAAAAGACATTTAAATCATTGTATTAAGATGTAATTAAGAGAATGTAATTACTTGTATGAACATGTCGTATACAAATTAACATAAATATGGGAAATTAATTACATGTGTGTTTGGGAGGTTTATGCTATTATGTTATGTGCAGTACTGGATATGTATGGTGTATTTATTATGAATAAAATGTTTTGTACTGTAGGCTAAATAAACTATTATTACATAAGTTTCTTCTTGCAGGTAAAAACTGTTTCCTTTATAGTTTTTCTAAAAGGATTTTCTATTAAATTTTAGTATCTTAGTAGCTGAAGCATTTTCATACTTTGTATTTTTTATGTCCAAGTCTTGTTATTAATTAGGAAATAAGCTGTATTTTAAGGGAGAACGATTTTTGACCTTTATTTAATTCATTTAATAAAACTTTTGGCAGTTTTAACTTGTGGGAACGCATTGTACAAGTCGAATTTATATAAGTGAATTTGGTTGACGCAAATATTATCATGACAGGGACATCATATATTATGTACACTTGATTTGTTATTAATGTTGAAGAAACATTTTGGTAACTTTTTAATCAATTTTGGTGTCCAAAAGTAGTTGTAGTCCGTCGGGCCTGTCTTAATCCGGGCTTAGTAGAGATGAAGAATTATTCAAGTCAGGTCACTATAATACTCAGGCAGTCCTCAAATATTTATTTATTGACCAAAATGTCTGGTCACTTTCAAACCTCACTTAAACCACTGGGTTTCCCTCCCCTTAGTACTGTAGCGACCAAGTTCTCTCCCCTAGCTACCAGGCGCACATAGCACCCCAAGAGGTTACGTGCGGTCTGAGCGCGTCAATCACACTGTTTGTATTAAATGCTCTTCAACACGCTTTAATGAATGTTTGTACTGTTCTCACTGTCTCAAGTTTGGACTGAGCTGCAATATATTATTAGCACGAGCCATATAACATTGTGTCTGAAATTAGCCGAAGTAAAAAAAAGATAGGAATGCAGGTGACTGGTGTTATAATTCTCCATTACCCGTACTTTACTTGGCGAATGCTGTAAATAAGATTAATTTTTTCACGTTCTATAATATTGGTGGTTAGTAATAACAAAAAGTATAGCAAAAAGCATAGCATAGGCATAATATAACACATAGCATCTCTTGAATTTTCCACTTTTCTAGTGAAATATGAAGTTAGTTTGGCTGCGGAAGGGTCTATTCTGATTTAGGTGATCACTTAACCAATTTATAACCGACTTGCCTATCGTTCTAAAATACTTGACGTGGTTAACCTGAATAAGTCTGAAAAACTGTCGTTAAAACAAAAGATCCTTAAGCAGCGCAGTTTGAAGTCTTTAAAATATTCATCCGACCTTGAATCCTTAACTTACAGCATCCGATCAAAAACCGTTGTTTGATCCCATGAAGCGTGGACCATCTCGTTTTATTTCTGTAATATTATACGTGATCTCGTTATAGTTTCAAACTAATTTCAACGGAGACCGTTGTGGGGAATACAAAAAAACCTTCTTTGATGAATCTCTAGCGGCGTTGTAATTTGTGTAAGCAATGAGGCTCTCAGATAAAGCCTTTGAATATTTAACTTATGTGGTGTTTTGTAACGAGGTAGTAGGTAGGTATGAGTGTGTGATTTCATGAACAAGGTTATTAAAATATTTTTTTTTTATTATAAATGTCATTTGTGTATTAAAATGGTATTCAAGTAAAAAAGAAAAAGAAGGCTATGACTGGATACCGAAAGTATTTCAAAATCGGTGTTAATAGCTTTTTGTATAAACGAGATTTGGTTCCAACGACAGTTGGTTAGTGTTACCAAATTACAAATCCAGTTTATTGAACTGATTTTGAAGATTTCATGCATAAAATCTTCGTTTCTATAAGGTAGTAGAGAATATTAGAAGAAAAGCGATGAAATAAATATGTATACATACGTGAGACTTTTTCTAAAAGCTTGTTACAAGTAAATAAATAAACTCGTACTGACAATAACCGTATTAAAGTAAGTCTTATAGAGAAGAGAGACCATAAATAAATATTTCACTATTTAATAAATATTGCTTTTTAAATTGAACGTCCAATTTTGAAAAGGGCTCAGCTTATATGACATAGATATAAGACAAGTGCATTATTTGGGTGGCGAAAGTATTAGATTTTCAGATTTTGTCTTGTGTCATGTTCAAAATAACATATCCACTTGTATTCTAACCTCTGAAAAACGATCTCCTATATTCTCAATAACTACAATCAAATCAGCAATCCAGACAAGCTCTTAAGACAATACAGTTACATACATACATACATACATAAATGTATGAACAACAGTCTACATATAATTCCCGCTGAGTCAATTGTGTGTCTCGTCTAAGCGGCGCCGCGTTACAAACTTGTATAGTCAATGTTTTAAAAGCTTGGATCCATGCTGGTGTAAGGATAGGGTTGTATCGGTTATTGTGATGAAATAGGGATTTGATTGTTTAAAGTTTTGTATTGAGATTATAAACAAAATTCCATCTAACAGTATTTATGAGTTTATTTATAAACTTTTCTGTCGATTTCTTGAATTTCTTATTTATTTTGTATCATAAAAAATACGCTTGATTATATTCCAAACGTATGTTAGAGCATTAAGTAATTTTAAATATTTTTCTTTCAATATTGGTTGTTATTCCTGGGAGTGGGTATTGCGAGTGAATTTTATGCCCGGTTAGTTTCTCGAAATAGGATTTGAGCTGTAATTAATAATTTAGAAATGAAATAAATTTAAATGCATGTAATTTTTCCTCTTACCTTTGCCTCTATAATGGAATATAAAGCCATGACTTGAAACTTATTATTATTTAATTATTAGCCCTTTATGTGTCTTATTTTTTAGAACTTATTTATCACATATAATATGCAAAGTCAAGCGTTATCTAGTATGACCTTAAGCCTTGGCCTTACCTTCATTCTTTTATTATTTATTATGTATTTAAAGGTCAGTGGGTACCATTAATATCACCCCTAGTTAACGCTGTTAGTTCTTGTAATAAACTACCCTATTATTCATTAAACTGTAAAGTCAATCTACGCCCTTTACAGGGAATAATTTTTTTATCTCAATAATACTTTCAAGGATGTTTTTATAGGTTTATCCTTTACAAGCGGACTGGCTCACCGATATTTTTTTATTTATATAGATTTTCTTTATTTTTTATAAGTTCATTTTTTATCAGTTTATCCTATCATTTACGTAATCTTTGTAATTATAAACACGAAAATGACAAGCTGATACGTCTTGTGACGCGGTCGGTAATCATGAGGTCTGAGGTTTTAACTAAGTATTATTGATCTTTTTTAATTTATATCAAAATATTTAACAATATTAGCCCGGAGTTTGGTAATGTGCCCCGTAAATGGTAATAGGCTGGCTCCCTATTACATAGGACTAACACTGTTTACTGACATAACGTGGTATTACACAGCTGCCAACACCAACGTGTTTAACAGACGTGATATTACGTATTAATGTAAAAGGTCTTTGACCTTCATACTAAACATTTCTACCTAAAATAATGTATGGAAGATTTTATGCTACCAACAATTTAGACAACCACCCCATAACATTCGGCCACCCGCTACTTTTCTTCCGAACCAATGTCATTTACTACCGAATCTGTAATGTCCATACATCCCACCGATAGATGGCGTCCTAACGTCTAGACTTACTCATACAACATTACAAACATTCACTTGCGTTTCTTACCAACCTTAACACACGGTAATAAAGACTATAATTAAATAACACAGCTGTAAACAAAAGTTGGTCGCTTAAGGAGCAATACAAAATTAAAGTGCAGTTATTTTGGACCTTTGTGTAAGGAATTAAATATCATAATAGATTGTCTTAGGTGTAATTATAGCATTTAAAATTCGGAATCTAAAACTTTGCAGGTGACGTGTTGTACTTTATTGCGTACACATAAAGATGATTATTGAATGTCTCAGATGATTAAAAGTTTGTTGGAAAACTTTAAAAACAACACTTTGCCGTTGCATTCGACCTTATTTCATTGACATAAAGAAGAAATTTTAGTTACCAGCGATTTAGTAACTTAGGTGCTTAGAAACTCAAAAAAAAAAACATTTGCAGATGCATTCAACTCTATAGATATTGACATAAAGCTGAATTTTGAGTGGCCATTGTGTTCATATCTTTGTTGGTTAGAAACTGGAAACAAATACATTTGCAGCAGTGTTCCACTTTATTTCCAAGGCTTAAAGGTGATATTAGAGTGGCCAGTGACTTTGTTGCTTAAAAACTTAGAACAAAAATATATGCAGCTGTGTTAGACTTTATTTCAAAAGTATAAAGGTGAATTTTGTTTGGCAATTGTATTGATAAGTTAGTTGTCTAAAGGCCTGGAACATGGTATGCATTTTACATCACATTTGTGATGAGTCGATGGGCAGGCTATTTATTATGGCGACATTCGTTTTAAGAGCTTCAAGTGTAGTGATCTTTTTGCTGCAGAATCACTTTATGGAGAATTAACTTAGTTGGTTTTGAGGTTCTGATTTGTTGGGTAAAGAGTAATCTAAATTATATTTTGTTACTCCGGTAGTGAACTAAAACTTATTAATACACTTTTTTTATAGTATATGTACTAGACTTTTGCTGAAAAAGTACTGCTATAATATTATGCGTTTGTATTGACTGGGGTGACATAAAATAAAAAAAAATCTAAAATTGATAATGGATTTTTAACTTTCACTATGATAAATGCGTTGAAAGTGGGGTTAGAGGTTAGGCCATTAAAATTAACAAACAGACCCATACATTAATAATATTAGGAAAGATAATAAAATGTGTTAAAATCTTAGTTCCATATTCACTAGTTTCCACGTACTAGTTATTATGAACTCCGGCCGCAATTAGAAGCACTCATGAAACGTAATCACAGTTCCGGAGCTTTCAACAAAAGTATTTGTTTACTGAAGTCGCTGAGAGCTTAGTATTGTTCTTCAGTTCGTAATGGAAGCTTATAATATAGGATTATTGTGTTATTGTGTAGTTTGAATATTATTATGTTTTGTATGTATTTTGGATGTAATAAGTGATGACATTTATGTGTGATATGAATATTGAATGAAATTGAAATAGCCTAAAAATTGTTAAACAAAATTGATTTAAACACCAAAGGTATTATGGTAATATTTATTTTTCTCTAGTAATATTACACTTAGTTAAATTACTCTTTGTGTCAGGGTAGCTAGATCAAAAAGGTATAAAAGTATGTAAGTAAGTATAAGCTTTAAATGAAATATCTACCCTATGATTGTACTGTAGATATTCGTTACAGAATCCTAATTTACTTGAGTAAAAAATTCAAAACTGTCCTATTTTTCATACCAATCAGGAAATCCATATTTTCAGGACCGTCATATTTTGGCTTCACCTTAGCAGCGTGAGAAATATTTCGTTTCTTGATCAAAATAAGATATTTTCATCATCGTATCATCAAACTTTTCTCACTAACACTTCCTATTTATTCCTAAGCCTGCAATGCAATCACTTGGTCCCGAATAAATTTTCATCAAAGTTTTGCAAAAAATATATCTAGAACAGAGGTTATCAGGCGACTGTCCAATCTTAAGAGTCATTATATCAAAAAGTTTTTCATAATTTATTACCTACTAGCCTCCGCCCGCGGGCCCTTCCGCGTAGAAAGTAACTTTACAAATACAATTTTCTATATCCACCTGATTTTATGAGCTTATTTTGAAAATCTGACTTTTGCATAGTTTGTGATTTGCGATCTTTCTTTTTATGCCTGATATTATCTCTTAATTCTGAAGCCTATTAAACCTTTGGCTTAAAAAATAATCCTTTTTATCTTTATTTACATTCAAAATTATGTTGATGGCAATTTAAATGATTTTTTCATATTTTTACTCCTAAATAAACTCATGAGTTCAATCCTGGTTTCTGCCCCTTCATTATTAACATACTGTTATATTTACCTTAATAATAAACATTACCAAAATTCTGCTCTTTTTCAGGATTAAATCTATCTCTATTTTAAACACTATTAAATTCAGTTTCGTAGTTTATCCGCAAAAGTGTAACAGACAGAATACCTATATTTTTACATTATCCTGTGCCTCTTAACTAAATTAATTTCCATGATACCAGATGGCGAAGTTAAAAAATATCGGGAACTTGTTCCTCAAATTATTTGACGTTTCATACCTTGTTTGAAGATTATTTGTAAAGGACAGGTACGCTTTTTTCGCTTTAATTTGATTGTTGAGTAATCACAATCAGCAAATTATTTTCTGAAAAGAATGTTTATTTGATGACAGTCTTGGAAAAAAAGAGATTTTAATTTTAGGAACAGTGTCTTCAGTGATTCTAAGAATTGCTTATTTTGAAAATAATTTTGAGTAAAAGATAGTAATCTGTATTTCACAATGCTACTATTGAATAATTTAGACATAGGCTTACAAAAAAAAAATCTTAACTAATATTATAAAGCTGAAGAGTTTGTTTGTTTGTTTGAACGCGCTAATCTCAGGAACTACAGGTCCGATTTGGAAAATTCTTCCAGTGTTAGATAGCTCATTTACCGAGAAAGGTTATAGGCTATATATCATCACGCTACGACCAATAGGAGCAGAGCAGCAATAAAAAATGTTACAAAAACGGGGAAAATTTTGATTCATTTTCTCTTATGTGACGCAAGCGAAGTTGCGCGGGTCAGCTAGTAGAGAATATGAGAATATTTTTAAGTTTTTGAGTACATTTAACAACTAATTTCGTATTTAATTCGTAATGACAGTTTGACTTTTTAAAACTATACTATATTATATCTTTAACCTATACTTTTATTCAAGACAAACTGTCGTCCATCCATGTATCGGCTGTATTTAAAACTATATTACTTGCTGATCATTTACTTACCAGTATCATTAATCATATGTTTACTAGTGAATGGTAAATGAATAAATGAACCAACCAGTAAATACGAATTTTATTCACGACATTCATCTGTCCTCAATGAGACAGTGAAAGGTGTCAATTATGCAATAATCAGATATTCCACGGAATACATTCATTTAATATCATATTCATTGGATAAACATGATATTATAATACTCCGGCGTCCATTACATCACGTCGCGAATGTCATTCGTCTGACATTTGAGTTAATGAGACACAAACGACACAAATGACACAAACTACGGTATTTCCGAACTGAGTAATTAACCTTTTTAACTTAATGATACTGAAGTTTGCAAGTATTTTTATAAAATTGTTTTGAAAGCTATGAGGTTATTGATTTAGAATACTAAAAGTATTTTTGAGTTTAATCTTTTTTTAAGTTCTTTTGGGGTTGAATCTGTCTTTTGGTTGAAATTGGGCTATGTTTGATCCACCATCAACAAACACTATTCAAGCAAATGTCATCAAAATTAGTTCGGTAGCGGTTTAGTCGTGAGAGCGTAACAGACAGATGGACAGAATTCTAATTTATATAGTAGTATGGACAGTACGAATATACGTACGTGAGCTGAGTTCCAGCTAGATTCAGAACTTTTGTTATTATTGTGTCAAACATAACAGTCGAATTGGTCTCAAGTGTCGGACATTCCCATTTACTTGTAGAAATCTTTGGCTCTTAGTATTGGTTGATATGATGTGATGTCTTGCATTTCAAATGAAGCTGGAAGATTAGATACTTGACAATAGTGTCAAAGAGTGAAATAGTCGAATAATAATATATGAAAGTTAAATTAGCCGTCAAAACGAATGTGAACAAATGTAACCGATATACATTAAAAATAATACAGTGTTTAAAAGTGAATCCGAAATAATCTTATTCAAATACTCGCTCAGCAACGGCCGATCTTCATCATTTAAAACGGCCAACATTTCAAAGAAACAAACCATTTAATTTCTATTATTTTAGGTAAAACATTTCTAACAATGATCTCCGTACAAAAGCACATTACTGAACAAAACCTTCAACTTCAAACATAAGGGTCTTTCGAAATTTCGATACACTTGAGGAGGCGAGCACGCAAACAAAATTCAACTCAAAATTTTCCACCCCAGGGTTGAATTTTCTTTGTTCGTGTTCTGTCAATTATAATGACAGCTTTCTAGAGGCCTTCCCCCACCTGTCAAAGGCCTAGTGAAGCTTGAAGATACGTGTATCGCCCTTCATTTCACCCCCTTGAGTGTAAAGCGTGATGTTTGCTATCATTCTGAGGTATTTGTTCAATGTATAAGATTTTATCTTTTACAAGAATGTGTGGGGAAATTGAATGAATTTGTAAAGTTTTAAATTGAATTGTTATCTTGAGAATATTGTTATATTATCAGATGATTTGATTCTAGTAGGCGGTTTTCGAATGTCAGAATGAAACAATCATTTTGTAGATATAAGAATTGATTAGAAATTATGATTTTATATTGTAAAATTAAGTCAAGACGCAAAACAATATATGCTCTCTTGATTCATTGTATGTAAACTGTTCTATAAGGTATAAGTAAGGTTTTTAGTCATGTTATTGTATAGATATTAATTGTATCAGTCCCAATAGTAGAATTTTATAAATCTTCATTAGTATATTTAAAGTCATGAGGGACAATTTTGTGCTAGTGACAAATTCAAATTCCTATTATTTTAACTAAATGCAACAACCATTATTTGTCCAAACCAGGAATTAAACCTTCTCTCTACAATCAACACAACAAAAGCTACAAGGCTTACAACTACAAGTAAACTTAACAAAACAATAACTAGTTCCATTACCGTGTCGGAGTCGTCCCGCAGTCGGATGCAAGTCGTCCCATTAATTTGTGCGTTCCGTAGTTCGGAACTACATCAATCCAGTCAGCGCTGACGTGCACGTAATGAACTAAACTTTGACAATACTTGGGAAGCGCTGTTATTTCTGATTTATTATACGTTGCTTGTATTGTTTGAAAGGTGTTAGTTGTGCAGTGAACCAAACTGGTTAACTAGGTAAAATGTAACGAAAGATACAAAAGTTATGGTAGTTATAGTAATGTGTCAATTACGTTTTTAAGCTCGGAAGCTGGTTATTAAAAAGACACTTGCATCTTAGTCGAGCTCAAAAATCTCCTTAAAAAAATACCTGAACCCTAAAACAAAATGTATGTATAACTTACTTTTTAGCTAACTTTTACTGGTTAGTGACGCTGTTTAGTATTTTGAAGGTCTTGAACGACTTTTCAGTATTCGATCGCATGGTCGTTTTTTTAGCTAAGACTGACAATGGTAGACAAAAGGTACCATTGCCAACTATAAACATGCATAGCATATTTGCATTGTATAAAAAACTATATGTATTTTCTGCAAAAAAATATGAAACATTCCATCAAAATGCACTAACTTTCTAACAACACAAAACAAACCAACCCATATTCACCCCTCACTAGTTCAACGATAAATTGAACACAAAAATATCTTCATGTAGCAAACAAAGGGAGGCGACAGACCGTGTCGCACGCAACATTTGACGCGACAAACATTTGTCGCGCGACAATTTGTTTTGTCGACGTGGTCAGTCGTACAATTTTTTGCAAAACATTTGATTGATAGTCCTTATGGGTTATTAATTTCAAAATGTATGGCGTTTCTCGTTAATGGGTAATTGATGTCGTGATGTATGTTTAGGGTTTTGATTGGGATTTTGATGTATCTGTTTTGTTATTGTTTTAGAAAATGAAGGCATACTTACAGCATGTTTCCTAATTTAATACATTTTTTTATTTTCAAGTTGGTCCGTTGTGTAGTTGTAAAAATAATTTAAAAAGAATTGCTTTCGATCGAGTAAAATGACATGACATTGAATTTTATTTGGAGGATTGCATAAAAATTACGTAATTCTTCGTTGATTGCTAATGTGACCATTATACGTCATAAAATCTTAACCAAACCTTATATTTCTACTCAGCCTGAAACACGATAAACGCTCAAACAATGATCTTCATCTGAAAGATGTTTATCATTTCACAAGCCACAGACAAACAACTCAGCCGCTCAATATTTGATGTCTTCGTAAAATATTTCTGGTACATTGTTTCCCCTCACTTTTACCCACTTGTAGCCAGTATACCCCAGTTTACCCCAGTATACCCCATATTCCTCGGTATTTCTCGGTATTACCCACTTCCCCGTATGGGATGAAGTCGGGATCGTCTTGTATCACGCGATCTAACCATTTGGCGATCGTTTCGGGACTGTCTACTGTGTGGTGAGTAGACGAGCGATTTGCGAGCGATTTTTAGTGGTCATTATGTTGAAGACTGTCTTGGTATTTTGGATTGAGGATTTTTGAGGGTAAAATAATGTATTTATTTTAATCTTGCGACGGTGGCCATTTAAATAAGTGTGCGGGAAAAATCATGTGTTCGATTCATAAAAGACGTATATTTGATGTTTATAAACTGTTGTAGTCCGTTTAGTGGGGCGATAATTGTTCTTATTAATTTAAAATGCAAGCAATACAAAAGTTATATTTAATTTTTCAGAATAATCTTGCTATTATGGCACTTTTTAACTTTCTGGTTGCTGTTTATAAAATGTTATGTGCTCCGTTTATATTTATTTTTTAATTTATGTTAATTAAGTGAGTAATCGTAGCAGCATTATCTTGAAATTATTTTTAGCAACATACAGAAACGCGTAGGCATTTACATTTTTTTTAAACTCATCCCCAAAAAACCTGTATTTGCCCCAAAACTGAATACAAAATCCCCTTACAAAACACAAACATACATTTAGCAGGTTTTTTATACGTATCACGATGTTCAAAAGTGGCCCGTATGAATAAAACGTAGCAGTTGGTAATTCAGGCTACGGCGTAGCGTACGCGTGCTACGTGCGTCGGTTACACAGTGCTACGGGCTACGAAACACGGTTTATTTACGATGTCGTAGCCGAAGTGATCATTACTAATGCGTAAGTAATGAATTCGTGTTTTTTTGGGTAAATGTTTATGATATTTTTTTTAGGGAGTGATGAGGACAAAGTATACACAGTTCCTTTTCATATTTCTCTAGAGGATTCCTAATCGAAATTTCATGAAAAATGGTATTAAATTGTTTAGAAATTACTTTACTTACAACATAGTTAATGATAAATAAACTACAGTTAAGTAAGTAGTATCAAATAATTTAAAAATAATGTGAGACAATATCATACCTTTTATAAAACCCTTGAATAAACAAACGCGATAATTAACAGTGACGCGATATGTATTGTAAATTTAAATAATGAACCCATTAATGAACGAGTTAAACATAATGCCATCAAAAACATCCTGTAAAAAACCTCAAGTCTCGCAGCGTAAAAAGTGGTGAGATCTATGTAATACCAAGTCGATTAATCTGTTTAGTCTATACTGAAAGGACCTTCTGTCTTAAGTTATTACATAAGTTATTATCATGCCAATATTAAAAATATTTCACGTTAAAAACAAATAAATCGACCTGGCCATCGCATGATTTGATTATTAGTATGTACCACACTGCACAGCACGACGGGCCAGCAACCGAATTCCTCACTAGGGTCCTTCCGAATATAATGATTGAGATGAGTATCTTAAAGAAATTAATGCTCCTGAAATTTTAATGGCGAATTTGTGTTTTCATGCGATGACCAAGTCGATTTATTTGTTTTAAACGTGAAATATTTTTAATATTGGCATGATAATAACTTATGTAATAACTTAAGACAGAAGGTCCTTTCAGTATAGACTAAACAGATTAATCGACTTGGTATTACATAGATCTCACCACTTTTTACGCTGCGAGACTTGAGGTTTTTTACAGGATGTTTTTGATGGCATCTCACTTCTTTTTGTAAGTCCAATTTGTATGGAAAGACGGTTATTTTTTTCATAATTCAACATATTTTCCTATTGAAATGTTGTTCAGTTTCATGGGCTAAACACCCTTAAGTTATGCCGCATACAGTAGGTACCTATGTACACCTATTATTTTCTATTATACTACAGTAATAATTAATTCATTAACTGCAAATGTAACCTTGTAATCCTATATAAATGTATAAGATTACAAAGTTATTCTTGCAGTTAATGTATTTAGAAAACTGGACTGAAATTAGAAAATATTGAAATTTTCCCATGATTAAGATACTAAATTCTATTTGTATTCTAAATTTGAAGCTTCTAAGTCTGCTAGAAATGCCTTAGACTTTTGATGATCGGTGAGTCAGTGAGTCAGTGAATCAGTGAGTGACAAAATTCAAAACTTTAACAAGTTGTCATTCTTAAACTACTGGTTCAAATTGACTGAAATTTTCAATATACCGTGTTCATACAATGACTGATAAGTCGCTAAAAATTCAGGCTTCTTGTTTTATCCACAACGAAATTATAGGGGGTCGAAAATGGCCTGAATTGCTTCGAGAAAAGATAGTACGGCCGTGCCGCTTTTTTTTGCTCGACTTGCGGGGGCACTGCCGTGCCCCCAGATTAGTTATTTTCTTAACTCAGTAAATTTTGCTGCCTAACAAATCTTCAAACAATCTAAAACTACAAGCTATATTTTCTCGAAGCTAAGTAACACGTCCGGTGTGGTTTATGAAAGCAGTCGAAACAAATTGATATAGTAGACTAGCGCTTCTATTTACTGGTTATATATCTTTTAGCAGCTAAGCTTTAGATATACTGCAATGTAGGTCAAAGTTGGGAGTAAATTCTTTAAAATTATATCTGTCAAAACATAATTACTATCCATCTTATAGCTTAAATAGTGTCTTGTTTACAACAGCTTTTCTTTAGTCTCCGAAGACTTTTACAAACTTAAAAACTAAGGACCCAAAGTACAACCTAAACAGTTATTTGTAGAAAATAAATATTTACTCCGTTAGAAATCAAACCTATGAAAGCCACGGCGAAAACAATACCTACTGATTTCCTTGCGTACAACGCTTATGCTGTTGCAATTAGTTATTTGAATGTTTGAAACATCATACGCCTTTAAAGAAACATCCAAAAATCTTCTAACACCAATATGATGCGTACTTTTCAAACACTTCACACAAAAGAAAAACCTGTTTTAAATTCTCACCACGATCATGTAAGTCATAATCCAATGTTTTGCCTGTTCGCACGCGCTTCCCATGTTTCATTGATACCTTGCTTACTGATCGCTGTTCGATTTCAATGCTTTTTTATAGTTTTGTAGGCTTGAGGAAGGGTTTGTTTATTTAAGGGTTGAATTGTGAGTGACTTGGGGGATGCAAAGGTAACATAGGTGTTATTTTATCTAGTTAAATAATTTCGTTTAAACACTGTAACATGTTGATAGTATTTGTAATTTCAGTGCCCCTTTTCAAGTTTGTAGAGTCTGTTGCTATTAATATGCTATTGTGTCTTAAAAATGTCTTGTAATATAAGTACTTAAATGGTAAATCTTACACACACATTCATTGGTACAATAGTTACGAAAGTTCGTAATCAAAAGATGACTCTCTAACAGGAACGATTTTTTAAACGTTTTTGATATCAGAACTGACTCTGTATAAAACAAAATATTTAATATTTTAAACTTTGCTAGTTTCTTCTTCCACCCAAGATTGTACCTTCCATTACAGGGAATTAATACTTATACTACTACTATCCATCAATGTAATAACGTCCTCCGTATATTGCGTATATTGTGTATATCCAGGTATTATGAGAGACAATCGGAAGGTCGAGCACTTCCAGCTCACTGGTGATGCCTTCCACTACAACGTCATGACTCTAATGACAACCTTCAGGTGTGGTGCAAGGCATAAGCTAATCTATACTATCTATACTAATATTATAAAGCTGAAGAGTTTGTTTGTTTGTTTGTTTGATTGTTTGTTTGTTTGTTTGTTTGTTTGTTTGAACGCGCTAATCTCAGGAACTACGGGTCCGATTTGAAAAATTCTTTCACTGTTAGATAGCCCATTTATCGAGGAAGGTTATAGGCTATATATCATCACGCTACGACCAAAAGGAGCGGAGTAGCAACGAGAAATGTTACAAAAAACGGGGAAAATGATGACGCATTCCCTCTTATGTGACGCAAGCGAAGTTGCGCGGGTCAGCTAGTAATATTATAAAGCTGAAGAGTTTGTTTGTTTGTTTGAACGCGCTAATCTCAGGAACTACTGGTCCGATTTGAAAAATTATTTCACTGTTAGATAGCCCATTTATCGAGAAAGGCTATAGGCTATATATCATCACGCTACGATCATTAGGAGCGGAGTAGTAACGAAAAATGTTACAAAAACGGGGAAAATTATGACCCATTCTCTTTTACGTGACGCAAGCGAAGTTGCGCGGGTCAGCTAGTAGAAAATACACAGGCTTCGTGTAAGATGTGTTGTGTGATGTTAAAATGCGGATTTTTTAACAAAATTTTTATTTAGCTACAATAATATTTAAACTTGCCTGAAGAAAGTTAAAACAATTTAATATTAGAAAGTTAGATGTTTATTTTTGTGAGGCAACTCATAATTATCTTAGTCTAAAGAGATTGATCACATAATATCACCTAAATTCCCAATTAAGTACCAATGTACATTTTTAGCGACTTAAGTGATTCAAAGATTTCAACAACATTTTAATTTGGTGAAGATTTTAGAACTTCGTGTTCTTTCACCAATTCTTTCATACTTACACTTTATTTCGAGAAAAATATTTATACTGCTTCTGTTAGGTTAAGGACGCTTTAACATTTCAACCTAAACTACCTATTTACATAACAAAAAAAAAGTTTTACACATCAGGTGCAAGCTTTTCGTTCAAACCACTTCAATACACATTCGCTAAACGCTCGCAACTTGCACCAGGCAACTAGTCGTGGACACTGTGTATGTGGTCTCAGTGCTCTCAAGTCGGGCTATTATCCCGAGCTATCTGCCCTGATTCGATTCAATGCCCACGGCTACTTGCTACCGGCTCGTATTTGTTCTAGATTAGATTGTTTTCTTGTTTCAATATTTGTTGTTGGTTCTTTTAATAGTGAATTAAATTTTACTACAAGATATGAGAGGTAGTTCCTTCCTGAGTTAGTTGTTAAATATAAATATGCATTTAGTTTAATGTAGTGTTTGCTCATAGCCAGTTGCGCTTACTTAACGATCTGTGGGTTAAGCACCCGCTAGCGCGTTCATTCTATAGATGGGTGACCGAGTATTTGAACTGGGTGTCTCCGTGCTTGTTGTTGTCTACTAAGATAACTGTCATTGAGCCATGTCAAAGGCTTTCGGGCGGCTTGAACAACTTTGACACTAGGTTGACCACTAGCCATTCGATAGATTTATTTTAAATCTACCGGATAATAAGAATACCTTACAATCAAACTTCCATAATAATACTATGTCAAGTCAATATATTCTATTTAGAGAGTGAAATATCTCAAAACTGCGTCTAATGGGATTGCGGTGTCTTGAGCTTGAATTAGAATGCGTACAAACAGACAAATGGATTCGAACCTCGAGTGTCATCGTACTTATCCTGCCGTACAGTTAATTGATCGCAAATTGTTCACCATTTCATATTATTTGGATATACTGGGTGAAATAATGGACGATTTAGATATGGCTTGTTATTCATTATATCATTTATGTGTTCTTAACTCCACACGCCGAAAAAACCTTGCTTTTCTCTAATGTGATTTTATTGTTTGGGTTGTAAATTGGTTCAGCAACCTTTAAAAAAACATTGATCTACGATTTTTCAGATTTATGCCAATGAATTTAAAACTAGTAGTTTATGAATAGAACTTATTTTTTTTATAATTGTGTGTCTTTACCTTTTTTCGTGAACTTCTAAAAAAAGCGAGTATGGGTGTACCATGCTCTCTTTGCTATGCTCTCGCTTCTAAAAACAGACATAAAACAGTTACGTACAGTAAACTAGAGCCGCTCAAAGAGTGCTTGCCGCTCAAAAGGAGCCTTATATGCAACGTTAGCCGCTAGCAGTAATATACAAAGATCACATCAGATCAGAAATTAGAACATTAATGACTCGCAGGCTTAAGCTGCTGACATTGGACTTTTTAATTCAGCTACTTTATTTGGGAAATACACAGAATCATCAAATAAAATCTAGATAAATCACCAAGCCTCTCTAAGTTGCACTGCAGCAACGTTTAAACCAAACCATATTGTTAGTCAGTTGTTTGCGAACATAACTCGGGATGGAACATAGCCGTCGTTCTCGTTTGTCAAGTAAACACGACGCATGACAGCTGCGAGCTTGAATCATTGTGTTACCAACGATACCGTATTGGCATTGGAACGTGACTTATGATGCTTACTGACGGTACGTTAGATAGTTTGTTGAATGACATATTGACGAAAATTGTACGGATTTTGTGTGGTAGATTTAGAGATGACGTTTCAACGATAGTTCTCTATAGTTTCGAGCTACTAATACGAGCATTATTGAAGGGTCAAATACTCTCTAACGGTATATAAAATAATTTGAAGAATAATTATTAATGCAATGTGATGATATAATATTATTATGATAAGAGAATATGGCAAGGTACATCTCTTCTTTTATGACGATGAAAATAACGCTTTTGTAATAGTATAGTAAAATAATACTTTAAGCTCTCAACTGAAACTTAGCTAGTGTTATAGAAGTAATATTTTTCTAATTTCGAGAGACATATTACACTTGACCAGCATCCAAAGGTGTCAGTGTAGTATGAAAAACGAGTGTGTTTGGAATATTAAGTTTTTTTTTAAATATCTAATAAAAAAATCTCTGCACTTTATTACATACCAACATCGTATCGCCTCTTAAAATCCGATACTCGCACTAACAGTTGTAGGTGACACAAAGTACAACCACTTAGCAAATAAGTGTGTCTTAAGACTTCACCGGCAGCGCCCCCTAGCGGGCTCATTCAATATTAAAATACAGTGGATATTAGCGGCTAATGCTGTAGACGTAAACAGCTAAGTGCGTATCCGGATTCAGCGCGAGTGCATTCGGTGACGTAGGGATGTGATGAAGGGGTGATTGTGGGGGAAATGGGTTGAAACTGGGGAATTGTTAATTTTTCCTTTTTTATGACAGTATATTTTATTTTATAAACGATTTTGGAAATATGTTCAACGCTACATTTTTGTGGACTACATTATCGTGTTACAATTTTTAAATTATTGTAATGGCATGAAATTTACGTTTTATGCTCTAGTATTTAGTTGTTGAATTGTTTTTTTTTTCATATGTTCTCAAAAGTTAATTCTTTGTGAATCTAGTGTGTTTCTTGTAATTTTGTTTTAGCAGTAGTAGTAGTGTAAGATATTTTACCAGCTACTTGTTAATCAAAACTAATAACTTAGACAGACCTTGCCGCAATTTACTATTGTCAAAATTTACTTACCGCATATATCATCACTCACTTTTCACCATTCATAATTACACCACAACAAATCTAAATCTTCATACCACAACTTAACATTTAACTTCCATACTTAACCTCACAAATACAAAAGCCTATTAACCCTAGGCGCGGGTTGCAAAGTGCACTCGTGGCAGCCCTGGCTCGCGCATCCGGCGCAGACTGGCGGCAATTGAGAGCGTTTTTATTTACTGCCAGCACCCACGCTTGGCAAAGTGCTCGCACTGCCAATATGAAATTATCTTTTATTTCGTATGAGTTGTAAGCAACCGTTCAAAGGGTACTTTTTTGTTAAATTTAAATATTATTTTGTATGGCTATTTGAAAATATTTAAGCCATTACTTTTTTAAAGGGAGCTTGTTTCTATTCTGTCATAAATGGTTTTAGCTGCAGTTTACCCTATTGCACAGCACAAACATCAACGTTTACATTTCAAACTAGGTTTTGGGGTAATATGAGAACAGAGTAGTCGTTCCTCCCAGATTTTGATTCAATCCAACTACCTCTTATGTAAGATTACATCTTGATTTATAAGCAATTACGATTTTAAGTTTTTTGTATATCAAATCGATGAAATCATCAGTGTCTTATGAAGTTATTAGCAAAATTCAGACAACATCTGACAATTCCTAGTAAGGACGACTGTCTTAATATAATCATATACCAGTTATCCGTAGTTGTATCATTCAATTCCTTCATCACATCAAAGCTACTCTAACTCTCTATACATGGTGTACGTTTATAAAATTCATATCAGAATCTTTCCTCGCCATACATCTTGACATCTACATTATCGTCACTCGCGAGAGCATCGCTATTTAATTTCCTGTCGCCCCGACTGACCTGGCGCGACGGGTTCGATGTCTTGTTCATGCTAAGATATATGGAGACCAGATGTGATGTAAGTTTTTTTTATAGGTTAAGTAATAGTAAAGGATTGACAGTTCACATTTGCTCCGCAAGTAGGGCCTGAATTTAAAAGATAATTTACTCACATTTATGTTTTCTGTAAATTTTATTGCATAAATACTTTAAAACAGCGCAGGAAACCGACTAAAAGTGTTGTTTTCTGGTGATTAATGTTTAGTGTTTACTTACATTTTCGTTACTTTCTTATCTGTATCGCTTAGTAAGTATATTTTTACCTGAAAGAAACAAAATAATAAGTTTTATAACTTTAGTCATCAATGTTTTTAATTGCATATTTTAATACTTTACTGATGATACATAAAATCATGGTTTCTTACAAACCTTACCTTGCTTCATTTACATTCATACATTTTGTCATACAGGTTACATGTATTACTTACTGATCAATGTTTTAAAAAAAATTGTTAGCTTGACATTACAGTTATAATTGAGATAGTCACCAGGCGTATCAGATTCCCATTTTAAACATAATACAATATCAAATACTCCAAGTAAAAAGCTGCAATACAAAACTGTTCCTTACATTTCGCAGCTAGAGTTGTCTATTACAAAGAAAAACATATAACTCGATAGAAGTGGGGAGGTTGAACAAACCAAACTATCGGCGGTAACAATAACTGCCGACGCAACTAACCGATCACATAAACTCGACCGACAAAAGGCTCCGTCATAATGTGGCCACAGAGTGAGAGGTACAGAAGGAAAATGTTAAGAATCGTGATGGTGTATGGAATTAGGATGAAAAAGGTAACCTTCTTAGATGTAATTAATTGTTAAATTGATTACACGAATCATTTGAATTAAGTATATTGTTTAATGATACACAAAATATCATGTCAATAGACAAAACTTAGACATATCGTGGTAATTGTGCTAGTATCTTACAATGTTTATTTACATGGCAATAATATTCTTACTAAGACACCTGAAAGTGCATCATGGATTCAAAGATAGTGAGGGTAGGCGCAGAAACTCGCGCCACAACGTGAAGACGCTTAGCAGATACATTAGTCACCCGAAATGACGGGTAAAGCAATAATGTATCGTAACTTTTCATTTTCATTCGCAATTACAATCAAATTTTTTTTTGTTTTACAAAGCTTACAGGAATTTTAAAAGCACACGCATTATAAGTACCTCTTTTATTTTATCCATAAAGCAAATTATACCAATATAAGTAGTGTTATCAGTCAAACCAAACTCTCCTCTTTTATCGGTATAAGCGCGTGTGAGTGCGTGAGTCTACTCAGTCGTACTATGCCCGCAGCTTTACATCTGGATGGTAGCGGCATCGATTCCTGAATCAAACACACTGCAGGCCGCGGTTACCGACAACTTTGTTGGCCAGCTCGTAAACTTTCTCTATCGGGTACTTCTGAGCGCAAAATACTTTGAGTTATATATTTTTTTACAAGCCTATATTATTATTTGACTTGATTTATGTGTTTGTTTGGTCTTTCGTACACAATTTTGAAGTAGTAATTTGCAACCAATCGCTGAAATTTTTGTATACTAGTTAAATATATTTTTAATAATAGCATGGAATTTGAATTACATGAGACCGACACTATGTGGCAAAACACGTTTGTATTTATTAAACCTCAACTTACGTCTTTTGGTATAAAAACGTTATGATATGCATGTACATATAGACATAAATAAGATTGTGCGCATGCTGTTACAATGCATATGGTCGCCATTCCAAGTATTGAAATTAATTCGAAAAATATGCCACAATTATGCAAATTCAATAAAAGGGTCTTTAATTCACTAAACAATTTACTAAGTATTGAAACAGTCTTCGATATTCATGATATAGATATAAGCTCCGATAATACTAGTGTACACGTCTGTACAGTTGCGCACTCCACGCCAGTGCCTGTACACGTAAGCAAATATTTACGCGCGCGAGTTACGAGACGACGATGTGTGTGATTGGCTGTTTGTTCACACGGCTCATAACTACACACTAACGTAATGAGATGTTGTAGTTTTACTAGCATATGCACCAGGTTTCACTCGCGATAGTAACATATGATGTGTATTTTCTTATGTCTGCCAAATTTTAATAAATGGATAAGGAATAGTAACTTATTATCAGCCGTTTTGTCACGAAAATTTACAAACAGATACAGTTGCTTGAGCCCGCGGCGTGCGTTACAATTCTTTGATGTACCTAGATGTAGATGAATGTACATTCCTTCTACGGTCTATCTAAACGACACAAAAAAGTATTTAATAGTTTTAGATAAAGGTTATCACTACACATCGGACCACTTGACTTATTCTATCATGGGCTGATTCAAGACAGTTTTTTAAACTATTACTGTCACTACTACAGTAATAGTTTCTCAGAAGGAGACCCTCGGGTCTTAGTGAGTTGAGGAAGGGATTGGGCACTAAGTCTACCACACTGACCAATGACAGGCTTGTAATTTTATATGCCCCCAAAAAATTTAAAAATTTTCGTATATACGAAATTTTTTTTTAACGTGCATAATTTCATGTAAACAGAAGGTAGTATATCGAAATTATTTTATTCGTTATATTCTTTATGTCTCATTATAGGATTAACCGCAAATCGATACTAAACGTTTCTAAACCAAAAACATAAACAAAAGCCCTCCACTAATGATGTCTACTTTCAATAAATTAATTTTGGATATTGGCCGCGCAGGCTGTGACGGCAATATCCTCGTGTCGCATCAGCCGGGGTTTTAATAACATTTCAATACGATATGCTCCCTGGCTCGTGTGTTCTCAGTGTGTTGTATATTGATAGTGGATTTCTCGTTTGATAGGCAGTTTTGTTTTGGAGGTGGAACCGTTTCGTAGTGACGGTTCGAGATATTTTTTTTCATTTAGTGGATCTTAGTTTCTGCGCTTTGGCAAGATTTTTTATAGCTGCTCTACTCCTATAAGACATAGCGTGCTCTAACAGATAAAAAGGTTTCAGTTTTTGAGATTATCGCGTTGCGACAAACAAACTCTTCAGCTTTATAGTATTAGTAAGCTATCATAAAAGTGACCTTGACTGCATAATATAAAAGTAATTTAAAAGACTAGACCGACTAGGAGTAGATACGACCCATATATAATATTTGCATAATATTAAAAAAACTAAAAATATAAAAAATAGGCTTTGTGCTTTGTTACTTACATATAAACAAAGCAACAAATAAATAGCGTGAGTTATTTACAAAAATAATATATGTACGGGCACAGGTGACGATGAGAAAGGGATAGGAATCCAAAAAAAGTAATTCGCGCATCCCCCACGGCCATTTTTCAAGGCCCACGGACGAACGAGATTGGACCCGGGGGTTAGGAATGAGTATAGTTGTAGATATACTCTAAAATATATTAATAGCGTGTTTTTGGTATTTAGCGGTGTATGTGATCAATTTAAAATAATATAATGAACATTTTGACCAGTATTAGGAAATATAATAATAACTAACTGCATATTACACAGTTTGCTATTTGTTTTGACCAGGTATAGCATTTAATAAATTAAGCACATAAAAATGCTTGCTTGCCAACTGTGCGACATGCATTATATTATATATGTAGAAGTCTGTTTGTCATTGAATTATTGATCAGATATTTACGATTTTTCAAAATGAATTATAATTTTAAACGAGCAAAGCCGCGCAAGACATCCCTTATAAAATAAATGTTTAAAAGTTATGTACTGCGAAAGCTTTAAGGTAATAGCAGTACAGTAAATACAAGAGCATTGATCAGTACTTTTGCAAAAACATAGCTACGTATAGTCTTCACTTCAAAAAAGCTTATCTCCCACTGGTCACTTTACCTATTCTTATTTTATGCTCCAAACAGAATGGCTCAGGCATTTTGTAAACTTGTAAGATGGTCCCATGTTTTCTCAAGTTTTATATTTGGCTTATCTACACCTACTATTGTTATAAGAAGAGATAGCTCAAGGCAATCTTACAAAGTGTGATTTTCCTTATGTTTTTCAAAAGTTTCAACATTTTTACTAGAGTTCTTGGTTTAGAAAATATACTGTTTTAAAGTGTTGGATATTTGTAGATGTTTCGTTTTATTTTCATTTAGTAGGTGTTTATATTTTGTTGTTTATAAAAATAGAGGGAATTTTATTCTTTGGAAATGTCTGAAACTAATATGTTGGTATTAATTTTCTTTTTTTTAAAAAGACAACTCCCGCACTAAGAATTGCTCTTGTGTCGCGGGGACTTTTACAAACATACAAACAACGGACACAAAGCACAACCAGACCAGAAACAATAAAATTATTTGTGGATCACACAAAAAATTGCTCCGTGTGGAAATCGAACCCACGACCTCCCGACGAAGTGGTATCGTCGTGGTGACCTAAACCACTGCGCCACTGAGGTAGTATTTATTTTGAAGGCTTATCACATCGCACTATGATTTACGAGGAGTAACCAAATAAATGCGTACAAAAATGTGTGTGCAGGGCCCTGCTTATGTGTTTATTTAAAAATACATAGTAGTAACTGTTTGTTATCAAAACCATATAAAACTGAGGTGTACTCGTAACCGGTGGTCCTGTATGACAAGATGCATGGATGTCAATAAGGCAAAGGAAGTTTATAAGGAACGTACCGAGTGGCGTTCTTTAGTCTCCTGCCTATAATATAATACGTAGTAAGATATGTTTGTTCATTTCTCTACATTGCTACGTGAAAACCGTTTTCGAAAATACTTGGCAGTAAGAAAGATGTCACCTTGGAAAAGACCACCGTATCTTTTTTTTTTGTTTACAACGTACCAAACCGCGGGCACGCTAGTGACGTCATAAATCATGCAACGCGAAAGTTTAAAAACGCTTCCTTCCTCCATATTACTGTGATCACATTACGAGCCATGATTACAGTGCGTCCTGTGGGAGGTTCCCAAATTAAGCGGTAAATTAAACAGCCGTGTTACCGTTATATAATCCGTTTGATCGCTTCATCGCGATTATTAATGGTACCTTCATCAGCGTATTATTCAGGTAAGCGCTTTAATCGATCTCTTATATTTTGTGAAAAGACATGAATAGTGGTAAATAAAGTAAGTATTTTCTTTAGTTGGTTTCATGTGTGCTATGAGGTTTTTACTGTGATGATTTATACGTAAAGAAACCTTCATTTAAAAAGCTCTACCTTACTCTTAGCAAAAAGAGAAAAAAAGGAGTCTGGTGAGCTCCAGGCTTAGCAAGAGACCCATGTCTAGCTGTTAGAAGGTAATAGGTTTTCGATTTTCCTTTTGGACCTTGCACGACTTGCGAGATTCTGAATAACTAAGCATGAATATTTTTTAAATTTCCAAACCCTTTAAAGAACTAGAACAAACACTACACGGTTATTACGGATAAAGACCCAAAAAAATTGTTGTTCTTTATTAATTTTCTACCATAATCATCCCCTGCCCATACAATAAAAAATTAACCCTATCATCTACCTTAAAATTAACATCAAACGGTCCATAATACCTTATTATAGTACAAGTTACACAATATCGGAGGTTATCTTCAAACTTGGGACGTGAGGGGTGGACAGAGAGGGTATAAATTAAAGAGCTTTGACGTCCGAACTTGAGGCGTTAGCGACTGTTGCCGTTGAGAATTATTTGAGAGCGTTTCGCGTTTGTTTGACTTTGGTTTAAGTCATAAGAGATAGCGGGTTGGGTTTTGGTTGAATTGGTATTTTATGTGGATTTACTAGTCTTAGTGAGAGGCTTAATATATAAGCTACTCGTATATTAGCAATCAGGAGAGTAACACGATCATTTGTCATCTAGCGTAAAGATCTCTTGAGCAACTGTTTTTCATTAAAAAAATATATAGGCATTGTAGCGAGAAACAATGACTAGCCCTTCAAAGCTGTATGGTATAAGATATGTAGAAATGATTTTTTATATTTTGTAAATTCATTTTACTCTTACAAATTGCAGTTACTGGTAAAACAAAAAGCTATAGGATAAATTATTAATGGTATAGCTTCGACTACAAAATTAAGTAGACGACAATTATTGTAGAGCAATCTAAGACTTATCTGAAGACAGCTGGCCACAAAAGAAAAATAGATTCGCTACCTCTTCTGTCTTGCCCCACACCTCCCAACAATGTCATTCTGTCGCAAACGTCTTCACTTAAAACAGGTGTCGAGTTCCAGTTTTTAACTGCCCCATCTTATTTGCAACGAGTCTGGAGGGATGGTTTTTATTCCAAAATTCTTAACTTGGATTAATTTTGTATGTGGTGGAAGTTTGGATGTCGTTTGTATGATAATCTTGAGTTGGAAGTGCCGTGATTTTTGTGGTAATTGCTTGAACAAGGTGGTTGCGACCCAAGGTGTCGGTGCGTAATAGGCTTTGGAAACGGGGTCTGTTTTTAAGAATTGAATGGTTTTGCTGTAATTTTTTTTTTAATTATGCAATTGGTAGTACTTTGTTTTTTTTTTACTTTTTAGAATAATGGAAAAATATATTGTGAAATTATTTTTAGAATATTATGTTTCATATATGTATTTCGGGTAGTAAATGATATTTACTTCTAAGAAGCTTTTTTTGTTTCATTTTTCAGCAAGTAACAAGTATATGTTGCAAATGGATTAAAAGTGATTCTTATGCCAAGCCTTCATAAGTTGTTACTTAATTTGTGTATCTATTACTACATTATTTTCCAAAATTCTTAACTTGGATTAATTTTATATGTGGTGGAAGTTTGGATGTCGTTTGTATGATAATCTTGAGTCGGAAGTCCCGTGATTTTTATGGTAATTGCTTGAACAAGGTGGTTGGAACTTGAGGTGTATAATAGTAATTTGTTTGGGAAAGTGGGGTTTTTAGAAAGGGGTCTGTTATTAAGGAATTGAATGGTTTTGCTCTATTCTCGTTATAGAATTATAGGACTGCTTTGGAAATATTTTGGTACTTTTTAAGACTTAATATAGTCACAGAAAATAGAGTGATTTTTAGGATAATGTATGTCACTGTTTGAGATGCAAGTAAAAGCTTTGTTTATAATGTCTTTCTTAGGTTTCTTCCTCAAACGCGAACTGCGAATGGATTAAAAGTTGTTGTTATACCAGACCTGCAGAAGTTGTTATTTTGCAATAATATGTTTTCTACCTGCCACTTATATTTTTACGATAGAACTATTAAAATAACATCTTTACTTCATATGAATTGTCAAAAACATGGCTTTACACACCCAAATAAAAACAGTCATAAAAGTCCCACAGACAATACAAATATTAGACCTGGCAATATCAAGAACCTTTACAGCACACAGTTCAATAAATGTTGCCAAATCTATAAAAATTGTTAACTCTAGTCTTGTAAGATCATTCGACCATAAAATTTTGGCACATCGTTCGATCGTCTGGCAAAAATCCTCGATTGTGACTTCATTAGTATGCCACACTCGTGCGGCTTTCTGATTGGTTATTTTATACCACACTGATGTGGTGATTCCTATTCTTTGAATGAGAACATAAATGCTTTTGTATTTTTTTATGGTGAAAATGAGTTTATTTGATAGCTTGTTTGAAAGTAAACAGGTTATGTTAGGTTTCGTATTGAACAATAAAGTTCACAGTTACTAGTATTGCTTTTTTATTGAGCCTTTGCAGTAAAGTTACAGGTACTCATGTCAAGAAATCTACACGTAGCTTATAAATTATAACTGAACAAAGAAGTACATAGTACAGACAAATTGCATTATACTTAACGAACCAATTACATTTCAACGAATGCTGTTCTAGTAGTAACCAAAATATTTCAAGTAGACACATGCAGACCGACATTGGAATTAAACACAAGATTATATCGCTAACAGTGGTACACACTTAACCTAAAATCATAAAGACGGTTGGTCCTCTTTAAGACCTTTGACCCTTACATCTATCTCTAGACCTAGACGGTCCTCAACAAAAAAAAAACCTATTTAACTAACTAGTAATAAATGAATCTCGTAAACAAAAGCAGTGGAAGCAAGCGAGCGCGACATTGTATTTAGAAGCAGGTAAGTTATCTGTCCCCCGGGATTGCTGCGAGAATGATGCCGGGAAAAATACCCTTTAAAATCTTATACAGGTTTAATTTAAAAGTTTTAGTGAGGATATTTTAGTAATTGTGTAGTTAAGAGTGTAGATGATAGGGTATTTTATTTGATACACGAAAAACAACTTGCACGGTTTAAATGTACGTTTCCAAAGCTTAAGCTATGTTTAATTGTTTAGTTCAAAATTTAACGATAGAATTGTTAAGAATTTAAACCATCGTATTGTTATGATTTATTTTTTATAATATTTTATTTTATTTGGATGCTGAAATTTTAAGAAACATCAAATACATATAATTCTCAGTGTAAACTGTATTTCTTGTTGGAGATAAATAAATAAATAAGTTACGAATAGAAACAAAAAAATAATAATAAAGAAAATACTTTTCTCCTAAGTCCGAGTTATTTCTCAAACGTAGCTAACTTGACTGGTTTTTCAATACCTGATGAGATGTCTACCACTCCACCACACCACTTTTGCATGAAAACATAATTAAAAACGACTTCCCATTAACATATTTCACACATTTATAAATATCCGCACTTTTAAAATAATTACAGCGAACAATATATTATTAAAACAGGTGTTACTGATAATACACTCAGCGGCAGAAAAAGTGGCCCAAAGCAAAACTACGATAAAACTTTTTAGAATATCAATATATGGTTACTATTTTGGCTATAACTATTAGTTGAACAGTTTATACACAAGTTTAGTTACAATTTACACTAAATAGTCGTAATTTTTAATCAAAAATGGGAAAAATTAAAAAATACAGCTTTTGTCGAAATCGCTTGCTGAAAGTTTTTGCAAAAACCTAATTCTGCACCTAAGAAAAAATCTAGTTTATACCGCGTGTTAACTCCTCTAGCATTTATGGTGACCTGCATGCATTCTGGCATGCTTTGGAGGATGTTTTAATTACTTCTTGAAGAACTTTATCCCACACTCTGACTAGAGCGGTTCTTCGCTCACCAAGTGATTCTGGTGGGTTGGGCAGTGCGCATACACTGTTTTTTAGCATGTGCCAGACATGTTCTATGGGGTTGATGTGTGGACTGTGAGCAGGCTAAGCCAGTTTTGAATCCCGATATCAGCAAGGTGCGATTCCACAACGCGGGCGCTATGAGCGCGCGCATTAATCTGCATTAGAGTTAATCCTCCCGACCAATGAAATCCATAAGTGGTACAACATGGTCTTGGAAGATTTCTTCAATGTACCCGGCTGCTGTTAGGCGCTGATCTACGATGACAAGCTCCGTACGTGCCTCCAAACATACACCTCTCCATACCATAACAGACCTACCTTTGTAACTGACCGTCTGACGTGTTGTGTTGGGAAAAAACCGTCCTTAATGGCGTCTTTACACTCTCTCACGACCATTTGGTGCTCTTAATGCTACTCAGCACTCATCGGTTAACAAGAACTTGCTCCATTGGTCGATAGCCAATTCACATGTTTACGAGCAAATCGTAATCGCGCAACTCGATGGTGTCTCTCGAGTTCTGGTACTCGGGTTGGTCTTCCTGCCTGTAAATTACGTTCTTTTATCCTTCGCCTCATGTTCCGTTCACTGAGAATGACTCCGCGTGCCGCTTGAAGCCTCTAGTGAATCTCAAACGCTGTCAGAAAGCGGTTTCTCAGCACCTCGAGGTTAACAAATCGGTCATCTCTTGCGGATGTACATCGTGTTCGTCCAATTCCTGGTCGCCGCGTGTAGAGACCAGTCTCACGATACCTCCTAATCGCAGACCTTAAAGTGGTACGCGATACATTGAAAAATGCAGCCACCTCTCAATGGTAATGGCCCTGATCGGACAACAAGACCACCTAAGCCACTTGTTCAGCAGTAAGTGGCATCTTCAAATCTTTTCTAAAATCTAAATAGACCAATAATCAATAAAAATCATAAAGAAAATCGTTTCCGTGCAGCAATATTTCAAAATACAGAATTCAACTGACCTCTCGAATCAACACTGAATTCAGTTCTAACACACATTGTTAGAAAAAGTCATCCGTCACTTAAATTAATCTGAAATTCAACACTTCATAACACTAAACAGATCACTTCGCAACTACTTACAACAATATATCTTTCATATATTACTTAATTTGTTTACAAATTCACGATAAGCGTTTGGGCCACTTTTTCTGCCGCTGAGTGTATTAATCAACATCTTAATTCCCAACTCAAAAGCCATTAAACTAACAAAAAACATAATTAAAAACTTAAAATCAATCAAAACGCTCAGCTTCAATGAAATTCATTTGCGCGCGTTCGTGCGTGCTCGGTAATGTTCGTCAAAGTTCGGCGAGCCGTGCATTCCGACACTATTATAATGAAAATTGATTCCATTGGATATTCAGTAAAAACATTTATTTTGAGAATTATTTTGTAGAATGTTATTGGATTCAGTTACTGTTTCGGAAGCAATAACGAGAGGATTTTTATATTTATCGCGCATTATTCGATAAAAATTGTCATGGCGATTTTATAGATGAACTGTTTCGTTCACGTTTGATACAGTTGTAATTGGTTTGGTATTGAGTATTTTGGAACCCGGGAATTGTGTTTTTATGACCGTTGATAATCTTAGCAACTGAAATTTCTCTAAATAATTATATTATTTATTCCGAGTCCGAGACCACTACTATCACTATTAGGTAATTAATGGCACTATTGCTCGGTGCGTGGAAAAAGCTCTGAAATGTTTTCAACGAATTAATTGCTTAATTCCAAAGTTAGCCGTCGATTTTTTTCAGTCGCAAATACTTACAGCCCTACTAATAAACACCGTTTAAGTTCAGATTATATAACACAGTTACTATATTGTATAAAACCTGCAAACTATGACGTCACAACGTTACAAAAAACAAAATATTATCCATTCTTATTTGTTCAAACAACAACCTAAATTCAAGATCCAAATTCAAAAAGCCGTGTTGAACTAAACCAAAACTCTTCATTCATATTCCATTCAACAAAAGACGAACGAATGATTAATATCATTCACCTTTTCGGTCTTCCATTCGTTCTATTATAATACCGACCGCACAATGGGCAGATGTTTTTTGAAAATGTATTAGAGCACTGTTTTTGTTAGTCCCGGAATTATTTTGAAACAATAGAATAGGTTTTTGGGATGCAAAGGAATAATATTATGTAGTTATTCTATTTATATTTTAGTGAATGGTTTGTAAAATGCTCTGTTATTCCGGTGAAGGTTTTCATACCTAAAATGCACATTTTCATAATGAAATAGGAAACAAAAAAATAGATCATATCAAAGGGTTTATCAAGTTTTTTGCAAAAACCATAAGTTGCCTTCAGATTCCGAGAAGAGAGAAACTAGGTTTTTGAAAAAAAATAGTTTTTTTGACGACAGCTTTTTTTTTCTAATTTGATGAAATTTCATAAAATCTATTTCGCGTTTAACCGTGAAAGCGTTTTATGCAAACAAGCTAGTTACTAACTGTGACGCATACGCAAATATTACCCAGCTAAAATTGAGCCTAATTTTCGAGACGCTTTATATTACTGGTAAATGCACAAAAACATAAATAGACTCATATTAGCATGGAAAGTATAAATAAGTAGTAGTCTACCTCTATTACTCCTATCTATCTGTACACAAAGGTAATCGTAAACTATCTGTATTCTAACCTCAGATAAAAACAAAAGCCATTTCGTTCAGGCAGCCGTCGCGCGCAGAGCTCAATAAATCCTCCCACACGATTGTCATGCGACGATCTATTGCCTTCGTTACTGATAGTTTGGAAAGATGAGCAAAACCTCAACTGAAATAGCTGGAACTAGTTTCTGAAGCTGCGGTATAGTAATAGGAAATCATGTTAATACATAAAAAATATTCCAGTGGTTTATATACTGACCCTTCTGTCAAAGTTGCTATTAATTTAATTATCTTTAGTTTGAAGATAAAAGACTTTACACATAAGAATTTAAAAGAGTTTTAAAGTTTTTGTTAGACACTTTAAACTGCATGATTGTATTCATAACCATGTTTAATAGAGCTAGCAATAAAAACGATGAGTTAAACTCGTGTTAAAGAAAAACTCACAGATTTAATTAGAAATCTTAAAATCCCAATAATTATGTAAACTTTCAGGCAATCCTATTCCATAAAAACTGTAGACATTTCCAAATTTTCACCGTTCAATGAAAACCGCAATGCTTGTACATAGATTTGAATGAACTTTATAATACAAAACTTTCTTATCAACATAACAATATCAATGAATGCATGGTTTGTATGCATGCCATTCAGTTGTCTGAACCCATCTCCAAACCCGACTTGAACTGGCTAAAAGCGCAGGACTGACCAGCGCGCCCTTTCAAAAGTTCACGATTTATCAAAAGCATTGTGTATAAGTTTCTGATTACAATTTCATGCTTCTTACGCCCGGTTTGTGAGGCACATTGAATGGTAGTTTATCTGTTTAAACTGTCATGTTTATATCAACTTAAGGGCTATTGAATAGATAGACTTCCGGTAAATGTGCCCCAAGGTGATGATCCAGTTTTTTGTTCCAAGTGTCGTTAGAAATATTTATTAAGTACCACGTTAATGCATAAATATTCGTATGTAGCTTATATATGTCTTCAAAATCTTAATATAATGATGGTCAAGATCTTTTCTATTTAAGTATTTTAACTTTAGTACAAAAAGGTTATAAACATAACGATTTTACTATAGCGTAATTTTTATTCTAAATCGGTTGAATAGTTTGGAAAATATCCCATGCAATGCGCAGCCATATTTCCCTTATAACATTAGTATAGATAGATTTCCATAGGTCCCATTTGTAGGCGAGCCATTGTGCGTAATGTAATGTTTTAATTTCATAATTTATGCCGACAGCGGCGCATGTCGGCTGATTATGCTTTATGTATTTGAATTCAATTTTGGTGGGGATTTGTGGGGGATTTTCAAGGGATAATTTAGCGGTTTCGGTCAACGCTGTGCGGCCTTTGGTTTGTTTTAGATTAATCGATATGTGGATTTGAATAATTCATTTAGAAATTACAATGTACTAAATAATCTTCATAAATAAAAACGAAAGGTCACGTACTCATTGTCTTGATTCTCATGAAATCTCAGAAACCACAAGAGCTAGAAACTAAAATTTACATGAGGGTTCTTTTTAGAACCATGTTGCTTTATCTCATTTTAGGACTATTCAAACACGGGGTTCCAAACTAAGCAGAACTTCTGCTATGGTAACCAGTCAACTAAAATAAAAAATAGTTTGCCTTTATGCTATTGAAACTTCAGTTATCGCTGTTATCGTATTTTTTAAAAAACAAATCATATACGTAAAAATATAAGCCGCACAAAATATGATATAGAGCCAAAACGCTCGAATAACGAAAGATACACAATAAAATCTAGAAATATAGCCTAACCCAATCTAATCCTACAATAGATTCAGACCCAAACAATATCAAGCTAGATAACCTTTTTTCAGGGTTCTGTATTCTTCATCGACTACATACTCTTTCATTTTTCAAAAATCTGATATATAGAGATATGATACCTAGGCCTTTTTAGCCATGAACGAAGGTTTTGACTTAGCTAAAGGGATACCTTTGTTTGGCGGCAGCTGAATCATCTGCAATAGAATGGATACGGGCCAATTATGACCCTAAAGGTAATAATACTAAAACTCCGCCCGTCTGTCACAACCGTATGAAACCATGATAGCAAAACAGTTGAAATCATAGATTATGTATTTCTGAGGCTACTACATAATATATATAAAAACACATTATAACATTTATAATTTAAGGCGAACTCTCAAACCAGAACTGTGACTTTATACCATTTTTTTTTATTTTTAATGTTACTTAACCTATCATCTGCTTCTCCGGCTCGCGCTTGTCCAGTTTTTTTTTCTACACCTACGAGTTGTATACTATTGAGATTATCAACGAAACAAAATATTCGTAGGCCCCTTAATACCTACACAAGAAAATGTAGGGACACATTTACATATTTTTGTAAGGGTCGCGTTTTGAAAATGTTTAAGAAGGCATTACAGAATGTTTTGCAAGTAAATATGTGTAGCACGGAAGTTAAGGGTGGATAATAGTCGTCAACAAGTGTCTGGTTGTACAAATTTTTGAAAGAATAATATATTTGAAAAATTTACACACAGTATCGTATGTTACTACTTTTGGATTATGTGTGCTAAAAATAGATTTGTCCTCGTTTTACCGACTCTTAAATCAGCCTAATTTTTCATGGCGAGATTACAAACTAGCCACATGTGTTTTTCGAATTTTCGATAGCTTTGTAGTGTAGTGGCTCTTGTCCAAATATCGTATATAGCATTTTTACATGAGCTTGAGCATTGAGCTTCTGAAGTATGCAGGTCAGAGACATAGATCAAAGTGTCACGCAGATTGCATAAAAGATAGTACTGTAACTTTTAAAACGATTGTGGTGGAACTAACCAACATGACAACTATTTGAAATCTACTATGCTGTACATTGTTCTCTCCCTTAGAATATAGTGATTAACACGTTACGTCAAAGCAGCAATGTACTAAATAGTGACCATCAATTTGACGCACGCTAGCTGTCAACTGAGATACGTGATAAGCCCGCTGATAGTTATACCAAAAGGATGTTATTTAAACTTTTACTCGTTTCTGAAACCCTATAATAAAATAAATTTAACCCATTAATGTCCCACTGCTGGGCAAGGGTCTCCTCCCGTAATGAAGCAAGGGTTAGGCCTTGAGTCCACCACGCTGGCCAAGTGCGGGTTGGGGACTTTGACCTTCAAGAACTGTTCTAAAGAACTCTCGGGCATGCAAAGTTGCATCACGATGTTTTCCTTTACCGTTGGAACAAGTGATAATTATTTCTATTACACACATAACTTCGAAAAGTCATAAGTTCAGTTTCAGCCCCTGGATTCGAACCTGCAACCACTTGCTTGAAAGGTACCAACTTATACCACCCGGCTATCACTGTTCTCTGCTCAGCTATCTGAAACCCTATTTGAATTTAATCCGGCACTAATCTATTGAATTATGGTAACAATATTGGTCCACTTATTCTAAATGATATCAAATCACACCTCACTGGAGTATTGTGATTGTGCAATTGAGCGGTTAGCGGCGAACTATTTAGTAACAATTCATTCACCGCAATATTTCATGTAATGACCATATTTAGTTGCTATCCGACAATGGGAATGGAGCAAATAATATGTACGATAAATCTATTTTTAGTTATGCGTTATGTTCCTGCACATGCGGTACATAGAGAATTTTATAACCTTTTTTTTAACGTTTTATTGTACCTCTGCTGGGCAAGGGTCTCCTCCCGGACGAGGGAGAAGGTTAGACTTTGTGTCCACCACGCTGATCAAGTGCGGGTTGGGGACTTCACATGAACTAAAAAAGTGTGTTAAACTACTTTTAGGCATGTAGGGTTCCACTACAATGTTTTGCTTTACAGTAAGAACAAGTGAAAATATTTCTAATACACGAAAGATTTTTAAATTATTGACTTCAAATTATTTACCAGGTTACTTTTGCTTAATGTGGTTTGACATATGGCTAAAAGCTCGGACTAAAAAAGAGAGCTCTAAATAATCTTCATTATCATCAAACCAATAATATACTCACAGCTTTTCTCTATCCACTGCAGTGTAAAAGCCTTCTCCCGTATAGGCAAGTTATCCTTGCGTTGTACCTTTTATGTACGTATATTAATTGCTACACACTAACCTAATCTATTTATAGGAATTTAAGTCTACCGTATCTTATCACTGAGGCCCCACCTATATTTTCTCATACGATTAAATTCCTAAGCTCATCCGATTTTCAAGACCCAAGCCTAGTAATTTTAGCATTAGAACAGTACCTTTGAAAGACCATCCTAAGCAGTTTAGACAAACATATTGTCTAGTTATCCTGTTCGAGCTGTCCACTTCAAGTAAAATAAGACGTAGGTAGTCTGGAAGTATTGTTGCCACGAATACAAAGGGGATTGGGATAAGTTGAAGATTTAATAGTTTTAGTTCTTGAGATGGTCCCTTTATTTTTGAGGTTTTATTTAGAGATTAGAATTTTCTATGCTAAGTTTAGGGAACAAATTATGCTTGTATCACGTTAGTGATAAAAAAAATAGGTACGTAGTACTAATTTTGATTATACATCAAACCCAATAGTTAGGTCCATGTGTGCATGACAATTTCATATTATTTGCGTAACAAAATGTACCTAAGTGGTCTCACAACTTTATTAGCAGCGTGAAACAAACAATTCTACGTACAAAAGAAACTGGCGTTGTAAAAAACTCGTCAGTGCATAATATAATATGTTCAAATTCCGCCGTAATATAAAAAATCAAACTGCAAATTCTATTCATTCTCAAAAAAAATGTATTACAAACATTGATCCAAATGTCCCACAAAATTCGACCCATCTATCCCCTATACTCCCAAAGTCCATTAGTATTTCCTAGAGTCAGCCTTACTCCGTCTGATCCAAACGTCTGTTTCCTTGACCTTCACTTTCAATCGCTCCGATAAAAAACCTCCCCCTAACTATCGACAGAATGCCAACGACGGGAACAAATTCGGAGATTTTTTTCTTCTTTTCCTTTAGAAATTCAGACCTTAGAAGTTGTAGTAGTAAAATATGTCTGTAGGTAGGTAGTAAGGTAGATTTTTTGTAACGTTTTAGACCGTCCGTACACAAATCTTGGATACTCGTCGATTTTAGTCTTCAAACGACAGGAGTTGAATATTTTACACAGTTTCCTAGAATCAATATGTTTTTTTTGTTTGGTTACGGTCTAAATCTTGTCTTAAAATTATTCAGATTGCCTGCCAAAGTAAATTAGAGTTTAAATAAAAAATATTGCTTTAAAAATGACATAGGCTAGCTTTCTAGATTCTATCAAATAATAAATTTGTTTTTAGTCAACCATAAATCAAGCCTATGTGTGTACAATGTCGAAAGTTATTAGAGCACGTTTGACAGATTTGATCCATGTTGCAAAATCATGGCAGTGATAAATATGTATCAACTGTGATAACTAACTAATTTGATTTCTATTAGTTACTAGTACTAGCGATGATCGATTTACTGTTGGAAAAAAGGTATTGATTCATAGATTATTAAAAAATAATCCGATCGTGTTGAATCGTAAATGGTATGCTTGTGATTTGAAAGACTTTGACTGTAGGTTGAATCACATACCTATACGATAAATCAAAATAAATCCTTTTATCACTTTTGTCCCACTGCTGGGCAGGTTCAGGGCTTCCTCCCGACATTTTTGCTCACTCAAAATGAAAACAACTGTATAATTCAACACGTATCTTCGTTATTTTACATAGTAACATAGTAAAGCTGGAGCTAGCGTGTAGGATCTATCACGCACAAGCGCTTTGATCAACAGACCAGCCAACTGTGATGAGCGATCGACTTACACTAGTAGCGGAAGGTTCTTCTTGATTGAAATACTGTGAAGTATTTTAATTTATTGTAAAAAGTAATATTATAAGGGTTAACAATAATATTTGTTATAAAATATTTCGGCCGTTAACAGTTCTTTTTTGCGCCATATGAGCAAATAACTGTGGCTGTATAATAGTTAATTCTAAAAGCTGCTACTTGCATGCTACAGCATAACAAAGTCAGTTTTGTTTGTATAAAATTGTATAAAATAATCAAAGTCTCTAGTCCGTCAAAGTCCCGTTTTACCTTTTTGTTATGGAACTCTAAAAACAGCTTACATTTTTAGAGCTTTGAATATAAAAAATAGAATCTTTACATTTTGATTCAACAAATACAGTTTTTTGGAGATATAATTGATATTTCTTGATCGTCTTTAAGATGCTACACTAACAGCGTGTTTGTGACTGCCGGGAACTGAATTTGACGTTCACAATTGTTGCATGCATGCACATGTCACTTGCACGTACTTGACGCAGCATGCTCACACGCACGAAGGTTCAGGGAGACGTGACTTTGGAAGTTATGTAAGCTTTAGGAATCACGTGATTTAGCAGTTACTATAAATTGTTTTCCTGTGCCGTTTGATATGTATGAAGAATATAATGCAAATACATAGTTGTGATAGTCAAACAAATTCGGTATCTTGCAAAAATACATGAGAATGTAACGCTTTAGATAAAAAATTTTACTGTAGTGAATTTTCAGAGGCATGTTTTTTTGGCTTAGCTTGGCGAGGTCTCAAAGTAGATGTTTGCACAAAATTATAGTCGTGTTCAAACATCATCTCAATAAAATCCGTAAAGTAACATGTTACTTATTCAACATGCAACGCGAAAGTTTGTAGCCACGTTCCTTCAATAGGTATCAGACTCAGACCTTTTTAAAACGATCACAAAACAAGATGATAATCTACAAAACTTGGACATGTCAAAGTTGAAAGCTTAGCATAAATCACGACAGATGGCGTTACTCGTGAATATCTGAGCGGCTTATCTCACCTTTTTGTTTAGGTATTACAAGTTATTTCGGAGTAAGGACTTATCATGAATTTGAGGGATTACGCGAGTGAGCACTCAGTTGACTGTAAAGTTTTGGAATTTGGGCGATAGATGGTAGGATATATTCAACGTTTACTTAGTGCTTAGCGACGGAAATCAGATTGGTCTAGTCACTAGTTTTTCTAGAAATTCTAAACAGAGTTTATATTATTATTAGAAACATAAATTGTGTATGTATTTGAAATTGTACTTTTTACAAATATTGAAGGATTTGAAAGTCAACGTTATCTCCGAACCGTAATATATTTCTATCAAATAAAATACCAAAGTAAGCTGGAAAATATCCAAGAAGCGAGTACAATAAAGCTTCCTTACTTCTCTCAATAACCACAATATATTATATTTATATTGATACACTTTTATCGTATTCGAAGACTTCAATCTACCACTAGCTTCCAACTGTCAACCGACGTCTCACATTTGGAAGTTATGACTCACCATGTGGAAACTCACACTATCAAACTAAAATAAACCTTATCCTTATTAAAATATAGTAGAAATTCATTTGACATTTATCAAAAATTATTATCTACCCGATATCTGTCGCGGTAAATCAATTTAACGGAGATTTCGACTTTATGTCGAAGCCAAATGAGTGGAAAGTCCCTTGTAGCGTTTAGTCCAGTAACTTTCAATGGACAATACACTGAAAAGTTAATCTTATATGTTTGTTTGTGTAACGAATGGAATGTTTAGAGGCTTTAGGGCTGTTTTGTTTTGAGGGTTAATCGGTGTTCGACAAGGATTTGCATTGTGTGGCGCTAAAATGTTTCAAATATACAATTCTGTTGTGATATCCATCTTGTTTCATCCCTTTGATTTTGTTGACAGGGTCGGGATTATGTTTGTGCGTGGGATAAATCGGTCGGCATTTTTTTAGGCCGTTGTCAAAATAAAATTGTTGTTAGTTTAAAATAATATGACAAAATAATATGGGACACCTTTTTTTCAGGAATGTTTAAGCCATTTCGGTTGAGATACTTACGACGCTATGGCTGTAAAATGAAAACGGTCCACTGCTTGCACCAGTGCAAGCAGAGTGGGCCGATTTCTTTGGAAACAAATGGAGTCTCAAAACTACTTACCTATATTTATACATAGGTAAAACTTACAATCATAATGACAACCGGCTGCAAGTGTATCAAATACAATTATTATCTTCATGCATTAGCTTGAACCCTTATCTACCAGATAATCTATCCACCAGCATAACCAGTACTTAACTTTCCAAACCGCTACCAATTTTCACATGCAATAAAGTTCACAGTATTGTGCGTCGCGTCAAAATGAGCGTGATATTGTTATTTTCCGGTCGAAGGCTGTTCTGAACGAAAGCCTTACGGGCCGCTGGCTCCTCACTGGGCCAGGCCTGTATTTTAAGGCCCGCTTGCTTTAAATAGACGGTGAAGTAAGCGTAGGAACAGACGCGAGAAAACTCGCGGGTGAATTGTTTGATGAAAAGGATTTTAGGGTCTCTGGAAAGATTTTACATAAGAAAAGGCAGCTTTTGGCTGAGCTACTTAAGTTTTAAATGCTTAGTTCTTGTTGATGAGCATCCAAAAGGTTCTCAGCTTTGCAGCTCAAGACGGATGAATTGAACTTGCTTTTAAGAATTTTGAGTAGTTGCAAAAAATTTGATATGCCAGCAGGGCCGCTGACCAATTTTTTAGCCTGTTTGGAATAATGATTAATATTTTATAGACTTTTTTGTACACGATCAAATTATTACGGCGATGCATTGAGTTAAAAAGTCACATTTCCCCCTATTTGCATATAATGCTTTCACTTTTTTATGAAAAACTATACTTGACTACCAATCAATTATCAAGTAATTGCCTGTCGGATTAATAACTAGTTACATTATTTATATTACGAGAATTAAACAAGTAATAAAGGTTCTAAACCTATTATTTTATATGCTTTAAAGCCTACAGGTTGTCTGAACCAGGTTTTAACAGCTATAAATATTGAAGGAGTAAAAGTGACAAAGGTTGTTGAACGCCCACTGATTGTTTTGTTTGTGTACTTACGCCTACTTAGTTACCTATATTTGGACGATGTTTGAAAGTCAAAGTTGTTTACTAGGTCCTTTAAAAAATAGAGCAATATTCCTATGCAAAAGCTACAAGTAAAATGTTTAAAAAAATTACTGATATTGATTTGATATATTGAAAGAAGTGTAGAATAGCATGTTTATAAATATTATGTCTTGAAATTATAAATTTAATCGATCTAATTACATACAATATTTTGATTTTGCCAATAACTATGTCAACTACGAAGTATCTTGATAAAAAAAATGGGCGGCTTAAAGTTGGTGGTGAAGTAAATTTCTGGTTACGGCTGCATATTACTATTGTGCTCAAATAATAATAACATAGTCTGCGATAGATAACATTAGAATACTTGAAGTATATCATCATTTTTTATTAACAAAGTTTTAGAATGAGTCTCACATTACAGCTTCATTCCTTCCTAAAAATCTAGCAATCGAACTTAAACAAAAAAAAATCTTAAACCATCATCTGCTTATCTCTCATTCTATCACTAAGTTTACTCAAGAAAAAAAGTTAGAACATATTATTATCACGACATTAGCGGAAGGCTTTGAACCCTTTATATAATTCCTTTATTGTCCAGTTGTCGTAAAGAGCCCATGACTGGTCATTACACAGAAACTCACTTACGTTCTCGAGATGTCGCACTGTGATGTCACGGCTTACATCCTACGATACGATGATTTTGCGGAATCGTGTTAGAGGATCGATTTATATGGAGAGACTTAGTTTACAGAGAATTTGTAATTAGTGATTTTCTGTAATTTCCTTTATGGATTATCGTTTGAAAGTGCTTGTGTGGCAAGAGGACGGTTATTGTAAAAATAGCAAGTTTAGATTAATATTATTAATTAAAGATCTCTTTGAATTTTTTACTCAATAATTGTAGTTTCAAATAATTGTCGAGTCTTATCTTTATTTTGACATAAATCCTGCACAAAATATTTATTATAGCATGCACAGCAAAGTCCTAATTTGCTGAATAACAATTTTGAATAATGAAATAGAATTTATGTGGGTATACATAAATCTCCACAAATATTATTGATACTGATTGTTGAACATGAAACCAATCAAAATTCCATGAATATTAGGAAACTAGCTACTAACTAGAGGGTAGATGTTACATAATATAAAACCACGCCTCATTCCTTAGGGGCAGACAGAGACCAGGAAATAATGACGAGGATATTGTCTTAAACATTATCAAGCCTAGGACACTACCTCTCTCTTCTTAAATCTTATTTGTCCACAATCGTACAGTATAAACAGCCTGCAACCCTTCAAGCCTCGTATCAGTCATCCTTACAGCTAAAAGAAGGCTTTGTGTTAAGATTATACCGTATCATGGTAACGGCACAATGGTCTTCACCGTATTGTTACTACTCCACTCTGTCATTATTAAGCCATAGTTAAAGATAACTATAAGAGTAAATAGTAAGTTTGATAATGAAATAGATGTCTCCATAATTGATCTGTTATATTAACTGAAAATGGGGGAAAGTAAAATCACAATTGGAGAAAAAAAATATAAATATAATATATAAAAATATAATATAAAACTGCACTCGCTGACTACATTGAATGGCCATTATATTAGCCATTCTTGGGAATTGTTGCTCGCGTGACACAAATCCCGTAATTAACCGAAAGAAACCAATTTCTTAACTAGAAGTGGTAAAAGGCCTTCTTAACCTTAAAGAATATTGGTAGAACATGATGAAAATATTAAAAATGAAGTCATAGTTATCCATAACATAAACATTATAATCAGTCCAATGAAAGATAGAAAAAACTAGAGACATCCAGTAGCAAGCAGAGCAATAATAGTTATTATGCCATTGTACAGACAAAGAAAGGCTTATATTATACAGCAAGTAAAATTGGACTATACTATAATAATGAAGCGTTAAAATGAAAACCATTCGTTATTTACCTTCACATTACAAAACCCTTAACCCAATATTCTTGATCATAAATAACGCTTATAAATCAATACGTATAATACGAATATTTCGTCGAATATCATTCTCAACTTCCACTTATATGAAACTCCCTAATTCCCTGAAGGTATACAGGATTGGTGCAAAAAGAAAGCGAATGCAAATCCGTAGTGGGACCCGTGAATACTGTGACCAGATGGACTTGATCGTTGGGATAGATTATGCATTGAGTTTTGGGAAAACCTTGCCTTGCTCTAGCTAGCTTTGCTAGAGAATTTTGAGGTGGATGCTACATAAGATATACATACATTTCCAGTTTCTGATTGAAATTTTAACCAAACTGGAAACTTTTCGATGATTACCTTTTAGTGAATTGATACTACTGTTTAAACATTACAAACAGTCTAGAAGAACTATTCTTTCACGCCGTTTTTTTAAAGTTCGTAAGGTCCGCACTAAGTGGTGTTCTTTGGTCTTTGATTATCCCTATGGGAAAATGTCGTGGTTCTGTATATTCATCTATGTAAACTTAAACTTATAAATTTTGCCATTTGTATAACACAAATGCCGTTAAATATAAATAAAGACGTTTGCAAAGATAAACTCTAATAATTTCCCAAAGCCTCTCACAAAAAATATCGTAACTTTTCTAAGCGTATTTCTGAGTCCGACGTTTTCAATTTAACATATGGTTACCCTACGTCGAACCTTTGGCCGCTTTGCTTATTTATTGCCATGTCCATGAAAAATCTATGCGATATGTTTTTTTGGCCGAAATTCAGTTTTTTGACCAGACTTGGAATATTGTGCAGAGATTTTGTGTAATTAAAAAATATTGGTTTTAAAATGCTTTGGGATGTAGAGGGAGTTTTAATTACTGGTTGCGCTTTGGAGATGAATTTTTGTTTGTGGCAATGCTTACTGAAATAGTCTAGGATTTAATCGAGTCTTTACCGTTAGAGCAAGTAATAATTATTTCTAATACAGTCTCAGGTTCGAACCTGCAACCACTTGCGTGGGGTTTTCCAAATTAAACCACTCATCTTCGCCCTGTAATCAGCAGTCGTAGACAAATACCAACCTATTTTTTTCTTTTTCTTTTTAAAAAGATAACTCCCGCACTAAGAATTGCTCTTGTGTCGCGGGGACTTTTACAAACATACAAACAACGGACACAAAGCACAACCAGACCCGAAACAATTATTTGCGGATTGCACAAATAATTGCTCCGTGTAGGAATCGAACCCACAACCTCCCGATGCAGTGGTATCGGCGTGGCGACCTAAACCACTGCGCCACGGAGGCAGTCAAACGTTTATTGCTACAGTAGCAATAAATGTTAAAGAAAAATATTATATAAAATCTACCTGAAGTTATGTAAATCCCGAGTTGAATATTTCTAAGCAAAACGAGTGAATAGCGATACAAATTCCATAACACAGTTTAGTACTTACTCCGTACGAATAGGTACAAAGTTGGTACAAATTCAGTCTCACGACACTCCGTGAACAAAGTTAGTCTAAAATGTTCGTGCGAATGTGATCGTTAGCCGTAATTAAAATATATTTATAAGATGAATAATATTATATATGAATATAATTTTTAAACGAAGATACATCATGTATTGTTTTTGGAGCCCACGCAGTTAGTCTGGAGTTCAAATGTAATTATAATCCAAACAAAGTGTGTTAATTTAGATAATGGTGGTTAGAACAATTTTCATTTTTACTCCTTCAGTCCGGTTCAAAAATATGTTTAAATAAAATTAAATATGAGATAGTTTTTTGGTACGCACTATGGCTCACAGTAATTGTGAAACACAGTAAAAATAAAATCATTTTGTAAAAAGAAAAAAACGTATTATCTTGAAATTCCTTTGCCTTTCACTGACAAGAAACTCCAAAAACGAACACACTCATTTAATCATCACCAATAACCTCACATGCCAAGCATCCAATACCACTTACTTACCAAATTTTCTGCTAGCTAAGTAACAAGAGCAAGTAATGGATTAGAAAAAGGGCGAAAGAATTGTCTTGGCACGGGAGCTGATTGGATAGCCAATCAGCTATCGCTGACTATTGAGAGTATCGGTTTGGTGCAAGTAGCAAATTGTTTTAGCACCGGAAAGACTTTTATTTAGAAAAAAAAATGCTTTGTTCGTAGTTTCGGTGCTAAGTGTTTCCAAATATAAATAAGTTTGATGCTGTTTAATTGATTAATACTTGGTTATTTCTGTTTCGATGTTATGTCGCTTCAAATTGTTTCTTAGAAAATAATCTAGGGTTCATGCCGATAATTTTTTTAGCAGTTTAGGCTAAATAAGACCCCCCAAGAAGTTTGTTGAAAATTACCAATTTACTTAAATTAATGTTATCTAAAAAAAATAATTTCTTTAAAAGACAACTCTTGCAATAAGAATTGCTCTTGTGTCGCGGGGACTTTTAAAAACATACAAACAACGGATACAAAGCACAACCAGACCCGAAACAAATATTTGTGGATCGCACAAATCATTACTCCTTGTGAGAATTGACCTCACGACGCAGTGGTATCGGAGTGGCGACCTGAACCACTGCGCCACGGAGGCAGTCAAATAATATATCTAGGCAAATCTACTATACATAATTAATTACGCATTCCACACAAGTGGAAACGTACAATATAAATCAGTCTTAATAATCAATTTAATACAAATAAACAGTGTTTACCTGAAATTGCGGTATTTGCTACAGCATAAAAAAAACAACACAAAAGTCAATAAAATTCGTAATAAAGAAATAAAAAACGCAACAAAATATTACCAAAACGCTAGTCGCGGGGACTACGTTTAAGTTGATCAAAACAGCAGGTTTTCATTAGCTAATTGAGTTGAGAGCTCGCTCATCATCCTGTATATAAACGATATTGCAGCCGTAAAAATGGCCAGGGCTGTCAATCATTACCGGCACTTGTTTTTTAATACGCAAATATTTTTGCTTTACTGTTATTGTAGGAAGTTTTTATGAAGCGGTTTCGTGGATGGATAAATGGATAAGGCCTTTTTTATGTAGGTGGTCTGGACTTAAGTACTAGGTCGAATTATTTACGGTTTTTGGATGTACGATATGGGTGCTGTGTGAGCATATTTTTTGCGTGAAAAGGCCTTTGCTAAAAATAGTTTTGTATTTACGAGAAGTGCGTGTATGGTAACACTAATATGAATTGTGTAATTAAAACCAAGTTATTAACTTTGCGACATAGTTACAAACTATGTAGTCGGTAATATTAAGGTTCAAAGTTCCAAACACACGACGTGATGTAAAAGAAGCAACCGAGTTTTTAGAAAGCTTTTATTGAGTTCCTAGTTCTACTGTTAAGAAAAGGCTCCACGAGTGGACTTCTAGACCCTCTATTGCTTGTAGTCTCTGGCCAACTTTACGAAGTTTAGATTAAATACTATCTCTCTCTCTCTCTCTTCCTGGCTATTCGTCCCATATGGTTGTGGGGTCAGCCTTTCTTACACCTTTCCTCCACTTCGCCCTATCCTTGACGTCGTCTTCCTCAACTTCACATGCCTTCATGTCTCGCCGCAACACTTCTGTCCACGTGGTCTTGGGTCTCCCTCTTGGTCTTAAATTAAATAAGATAAAAAAAATAAAAATATATATATTATTATATTATATTAGATATTTCTTTAGATTAAATACTATAACTATTCCAAATACAATACAGAAAACTATCGTGGCAATACGAAATAAATAGTATTCTAAACTGGAATCCGACAGCCCTGTGTTATTTACAGGATGTTACGAACTGAGTTGTGTACTTTTATCGCCCTCTGGGCTTTATGTTAATTCGGATACGATTCGGATGTTCTTTTAACTGCAAGAGGAGTTACAAAAGGCATTGGTTTGATCCTCTACGAATTTAACATTTTAGAAGATTATTTCTTTAAATTTTGAAAGCAGTCCCTTTTACGCTTTTGAAGAAAAATGGTTTCGGGATGGGTATTTTTGAAACAGAGTATAGTGGAAAGTTAATTAAATAAATTAGAGTACTTTTATTCACGAATTTTTAAAACGTAATACACACCAAAGTCGCCGATCTGCCGACACAACCGGACAGCAACTTACATTACACACATACTTACATACACAAGCGCTCAGTTGGCCAATTAGCCCACCGACAAAAAGTTGGCGGGTTGGCTGCTTTGGTGTTGCGATTTAAATAGACGGATTTAAATTATATTTTTTTACTACTTTTGCAGTTGCATTTTAAATCTGAATGTAGTTTTATTCGATTCTACATTTCACGTACAACGAGATTCACAATTTTATCCGACTAAAAGTGATTGCTTGGTCACAATAGACATATATCTCTTCCACGCCAGTTATCAGTACAGTCCCGAATGTTTTATTGTTATAGCCACCTTAGCGGCTACCTGCTACCCCTAACGCGACACTTTTCACATCAAAAACAAACGTACTTATCGCACTTTACTGCATACATTGCTTGTTTTGTTAACAAAATTTATAGACAATGCCTTATATAAGCGGCAATGGATGTTGTTCCTGTTAAAATGTTTTATGCTCGTTTGAAGTATTTTTGGAGTATGACATAAAAGTTTAGTGTCATGTAATGTTTGTTTAAATAAGGTTATCAAATGGGTTTACGGATGATTCCTGAAATGGGATATCGTTAAAGACTTAAGCTATTTTTTATGGCTCAGTTTTAGATGAGAATTTTGTATTGTTTAACGATTTTGAAGCTAATTTTGTTATGTTGTTTTAACATCGTATTTGTTAAGTTGCACCTTTACTCATTTACTGCACACATTGTATTGAAATATATTTTAGCGTATTTTTTTTTATTAATATCTAGATAGTACACGTGAATGCGAAATTATTATATACTATGACTCCATTATTTAGATTTTGTTCGTATTTACTGAGGAGACTATTCATGGCGGCAAATCTGTCTCTCCTAATATTTCTTCTGAACAAAAGTGTTAGGTCACAACACACGCATGAAATTATAATTGTCCTATTTTAAAAGAAAACCCTTAAGATAGAGCATAGTTAAGTATGATGCACATCACTACACTACGGTTCAGTACCATCGCATTAGGTACTTGTATGTAAATTAATTATACATTCAACTATCGTACTCTAAAGGTAAACAAACCAGGGTGAAAGGCATAATAGCATCAATAACATATGACATTATCAAACTCGAAAAGGTACAAAATCTTGGAAAAGAATATATTGAAACATTTTTTAGCCAATTACTGACCCACTGCTGGGCAAAGGTCTCCTCCTGAACAAGGGCGGGTTTAGGCCTTGAGTCCACCACGGTCGCCAAGAACGGGACTAGGATTGGGGAATAGGATTGAAGAATTGGGGACTAGAGATAGAACTAGAAATGTACTTATTAAATATTTAGGCGCTCCTTTCCCTTCACCGTTACAGCAAGTGAAAATTATTTCTAACTAGCTGACCCGCGCAACTTCGCTTGCGTCACATCAGAGAGAATAGGTCAAAAATTTCCCCCGTTATTGTTACATTTTTCACTGGTACTCTGCTCCTATTGATAGTAGCGTGATGATATATAGCCTATAACCTTCCTCGACAAATGGACTATCTAACACTGAAATAATTTTTCAAATCGGACCAGTAGTTCCTGAGATTAGCGCGTTCAAACAAACAAACAAACAAACAATAAAAAAAAACAAACAAACAAACTCTTCAGCTTTATAATATTAGTATAGATTTCTGATACACACATAAATTCGAAGTCATTGGAGTGTTGTTTCGGTGACCTGCGTGGGAGGTGCCAACTTAAATCACTCAGATATCACTGCTTTTTAAATAATATCACGATATCAGTTAAGGCACAGCACATCACTAAACATGAAGCGTTTAGTACGCGTTACATTTGGTGCATGTAAATTCATTGCGCATTCAGTTAGCCTCAGTCAACTGATTGCAGTACAGCTCACGCGCTCTGATTGTGTTATTATAAACGTATAACGGCTGTGTTTAGTGTTACTTGATTGACATGACTTGAATCATTCAACTGCTACTTATGCATGTGCTATGCGAGGGTATAGGGACCCATTATGTTCATAAACTACCTACACACGCTCTTCGCTAGGTGGTCTTTCAATACAATCAGCGAGATGCCAGCCGCAGGAAGCTTTACTTGTTTTTCTGATATAAAAATACTTATTGAAACTAAATCTCAGATATGCCGTTTTGTTCCGTTCCTAAATTATCAAATATGATCAAATCCAAACTCACGATATACCATACATACACTGACTACCGATGCGACTACACAATATTTCAGTGAAATCTACTTCTGTCAAAAGTAAGAGTTCAGAAAAAGTTTCGTTCAAGGCCACCTTTAACAAAATTAAATTCAATTTAATTTCTTCGCACATTCCTAAAATTTAATTAGCAGAGATAATATTTATCGTTGCGTCTCCCCCATCCCTAGTAAGTGTTCACATTCATTTAGCAACATTGATCACAGCTCGGTTGCACTGCACGTTACCTAATCCAACGCCCGCCGCGCCGTGAGTTTGACAACGCATTCGTCCGCCTTGCGCCGCGGAAATTAGATGACGCAGCGGTAGTGTAGGGATGGGAAAGTATCGATAAAAATATTTCGGTAAATGAGACAAGATGCAGGTTTTTGTAAGGTAATAATGTTACCTGCAATGAGTAAACAGTAATAAATCTTGCTAAGTATTCAGTTTCGTAGTTTTTCATTTCATACAGTAAGCTTCTCACCATTGACAAAAATTGCTATTTTTCGTATTTTCCTATCGTGAAAAAAGTTATTACAATAGAAAAATTGGGAAACGTCAAATCGTTATTTAGTAGTCGTTACATTATCAAAAATAAATAAAAATCAGATGACATTATAACCACAAAAAACAAGTTAAATTATAAAAACTTAAGTAATCTAGATCATTAAACAAACATTACATATTTATAACTTTTAACCTCACATGTTTGCGTATTACATTAAATTTCCTTAGTAACTGGAACACGTCAAGTTCAGCCTAGCACCATTAATCAAGCTGTCTTTCAGGCCATTACTCCATTCTATTTTGGTTATAAACCTAATGTCTTTCCGCGCCAACTTATTGATTTGGTCTAGAATCTAAATATAGCCTTTCCATAATATCTCAAGGTCGAACAGGCAACTCAATAATTACGCCCGAAGATATTATTATGTATATTGCTTGTTGTTTATGAAATTAAAGTGGAAAGTTTAGGGTTCGTGAATATAAATAGTACTTAGCAAAGTTTACTCTAAACATTGGTGAATACATCATAACAGATTTTTGAAAAGTGTTTAATTTTTGATTTCATAGATAGTACCAAAATGTTGTAAATATGAAACGTCTAGTAAACTTTATTTAACCATTACAATTTTATGAGTGTCAGTTTTCGTCTTATATAAAGCAATTCTTTAATGTAATCAAATCAACCATTTCTATTGTTAGCGAAGAGCATTTACTTCGACGAGATATATTTACAAAAAAAACAATCTATTCGGTAATTGCGAAGTTTATTATCTGTCACTTCATTAAGTTTATTTAAAAAAGTACAATTAAAGTGTATTAATATTTTTCATTGCATTCAAATAACACCCTTTACCAGACACCATAAAACTTACCACCAAAAAACTATCGACAAAACCTCGACAGTGCCCATCCCTACACAGTATCGTACGAGCACAAGTCAGCAATTCCCGGGAACGAGAGGTGATTTATTCCATAAGTGTAGTAGCGCGTCAAAGTAGCGACGCAACAGACCGAGACTGTACTGGAGCATTCGTTCACACCATTCAGTATAGCAAGACGATTAAATCGGGCATTTTATTCTTTACTTCTTTTATTTGCTTGTTACTGTATATTATGGTTAAATCCACCGGTGAAATTTAAAACCGTGCACAAATAAAATAAAATCTATACGCCTATAGTAATACTATAATTGCGTCAGTTTGTTATATTTTTTTTTGTAAATCTACTGAATAGAATTGGATGAAATTTTGTACATACACGAATAGTTGAAAACTGTTTTTTTTTTCTCAAGTCGCAGACTAACGCTATTAAATTACGTATTGCATCTCCGTTACAAGGTTTTCTTTACGAATCCAAGGCTAAGTCTCTGAATTGATTTCTAATGAAATTAAGTATGGAGACAGTTTAAGATTTAAATTAACCATAGACTACTCTTCAAATATCAACCCCCAAGAGAGTAAAAATGGGTTGAAAGTTTGTACCAGAGCAGAAACACACGAGCACGAACTAGTAACAAAATTAGTTCAAAACCCATGAAACGATAGATTGTGTTTCTATCACTAAAATAATTTAAACCTTTATTTTCAATTGGTAAAATATATTACTTAAACTAATTCTAGTTTAACAGTAGAAATATGGTCTTAAGATCTTCTATTTCTAGAATACTTAAGAGCAAGTTTATGACCTCAAATAGTACGTACGTTACAAACTTAGTCCCCTCACGACGTGAGCATTTAGCACTAGTTGCATCAAGTCATTTGTTACGGTCTCTGATGGAACCTTGTAATACCAAGAATGTGGCTCCAGTGTTTCCTTTAACAGTAAATCATTGCTTTGTTTTGTTTGTACTGATGGTTGGCTAAAAGAGAATTTTAGTTGGTTTAAGGGAAACAACTAAATTATAGCAGGTGAGACTATTTGCTAGTTAATGTCGGGATGAAGAATAAAAAGTTTGAAATACCTGGAAAAGTAAGAAACCTGTACATTTTGCAATCTTGTTTTTTACCTTGGCTTGCATGATTTTGAATCAAATGTCGAAACAACTTTGCTCTTTTGTTGCAGAATCCAGATAGATACCATTTTAATTTAAAAATCTTTTCAAAGATTTCTGTATCTATCTGTAGGTGTTGTGTAGGCGAACTTAGTATGTATATGGACTTAGGATAGTCATCTTAATTTTTTTTACTTTTACCTACTTACAAAATTGATTACCTTAAACATTGTTTGCTACTTACAATAAAACAAGCAGGTATAAACATACAAACAACTCGTTTACCATAATCCTGCTTACCATAATTCTAAAGTGCAGCTTAATGTTCCCAAGAGAACACATTCAAGGAATTAATTAAAATGCCTAATTTAATACATTTTGTATAAATTATACAAGTTTGGAGGCCGGAGTTACTCGTGGGTGAAGTTGAATGCTGAATTATTTATTTGTATGGTTTCATGTGCTGTAGAAGATCGGTATGACTGTTGTATTGTTAAGGGTTGAATTAGATATTTAATAAGTGGTATTATGTATCAGTTACACGCACGGTTACATGGGAAATATACGAATGTTTCAGTAATTTTTTTCAATATTTTACTACAGCATATAGCTTGCTACATGCTTTACTGACTGGTTTGACTACATAAAAATGATTAAATACAACTTTGGACGATAACAGAAGTTAAAAAATCACAAAGTAAAACAAAAACGCATAATATTTTTATCTAATAAAATGTTCATACCTCGTTTAGGCGGAATTATCAGAATCATCTCACAAAAAATATTTATACGTCGTTGTTTACTATGGTTTGTTTATATTATACACTCCAAAAGTAATAACTAGTAGCCTTCAAGCTTTATTTTTTCTTTCACTTAACCACACATCACCCCACAACTCTTTATATTAATATTCAGGTATAAAGTTGGGTGCACACGCGCCGGTTATAATTTCACCCCGTAGCCGTTGAATTCACCCCTTAATAACTCCAGTGTCCAGAGGGCGCCACTATATATAGTTGGTACGTGACATGATAATGTGTTTAATAAGGACAGTAGCGCCCTCTTTTTTGAAGAATGAGATTAAAAAGGGTGGAAGATGGGTTGCTTTCTTGGGGGTGAAGGAGGTGATAATGTCGGTGTTTTTCTTTGATTGTTTGTGTAAGGGGTCTTGGATACTTTAGCTTAGCTACTTATTTGTAATAAGCTTCTATCCGTGACTGGATTTTCGAGTAGTGAACTTGTGAATAGATTTATCAAAAAATGCAGCCTTTGTTTTAAAGATTTGAAAAATATATAATATATGTTACATTAAGTTTGTCAATATATTGACTTGTTTAAACTAACTTACGAAAAAACAAACTAAAAATAATAGATACAAAATTCCACTAACATTCCTGTCCTAAGAATTAGCTGATGTAGCGTTCGAGCGGGATAACCAAATTAATTGCGGTAATGAATAAAAAGCATAGTAACATGAGCTTTCAAATGAATTTAAACGATTGCTAAACTTTTTTTTTGTACTAATAATACTGCACCACCATTTTAACCCGTTAAAATCAAATCTAGATATAAATTACCTCCTAAAACATCCGTACAACAACAATATTTGTGATTCATATTAGAAATTTCGCCCAAAAATACGTTCAAAAGATTACAAAAACAGATAACCGAACAAAACGTGGTTGTAATCTCAGAACGTGTTTTTACATCCGCATGAACGTGAGAAACATGTTAATTACTTATCATTGTGCATTTAAAATACCTGGAGAATATGGGGGTGAATTTATTGTGAAGGGTTGAATTTGGGAAAGAGTTTTTTTGTTGGTGGAAATAATAGAATACTAGTAAATGTAAAAGTGCTTTAATTGTTCTGGAAGATTTAATATCTGATAAAGTATGTAAGTAAGTGCGTACAAAAATACATTATGATTTTTGTGGTGTAGCAAAAATATTATTGTTTTTGTTTTGAAAAAGCCTTTTTGAATGCTTGCAGAACAATAAAAATGCAGCATGATAGATACTAGACAAGTAAAGGAACAGAGTTAACTTTTACTCAAAGAAAAATATAGTTTTCTTTTCCTGAACATAAATGGAGTAACGGGAATTTTCTTTATTTACATTATTAATCAGGAAACGAAATGAGCTTAAAAACGCGGCTGCACAAATCCTTTCCAAGGATTAGTTTTAGCTCTGCAACGAGGTAGTTTAAAAATGATTTTCTTGCACCTCAAGGCTGCACCGCTACAGTATTATAATCCTTTCCAAACATGCTTTGAAGTGTTCACACTCCTATTTTTCAATATTTCGAATATCCTACGCCGGGTGACGTTCAAATACGGTCTTTGTGAGAATAAATTGGTTTTTCCAGGACCTATGCAGTTAGCCAGTTAGAATTGACAACTACAGTGGATTTTTACACGAAATTGTTAGTTCCATGCCCGAAATGGCGATGTGAATACTGCAAAAAAATGAAACGAACGGATGACATATTTTTTTAAAAATTGAAACAGTTTTGGATACATTTTTTTGAATCGAAATTGGTTTGTTATTCAATCGATATTTTTAAAGATAAAAAAATTGTGTTGGTTTTTCCTTTCTATGTGTCACATAGCAGTCACGTTTTATCCTTTTCCATTTTATCACATTTTTTCTATTTTTAACATAACATCTGTACAAATTCGAGTGAAACAATATTTTTGAGGTTTTGCGTTCACAACGTTTGCAGTTTACAAGATTTCTAAATATTACAAAATCCTTGTTACTATGTCATTGGTGTTTGACTTAGTCTGGAACCCTTACTTGATTGACGCATATTTCGAGTACGAGGGTATTTTACGGTCTATACCATTGTTACAAAGCCTGATCCCAAATCTAATCACATTCATCAACAAAATGCAACAGAACGGGCGTGTTATTCAAAGCATATTCTCGCAACGGGATAAAACGTGGCCGTGGAGCGAAAAGTGCAGGATTCATAGTGGATTCTCATGCAAATGCCTTCGCATATTTGCATGTGTAACGTAACGTATTGAGCAAGACTATCGCGTTAGGATTTCGAAAATTTTCACGCGTTTTTTGAGGCGAACCGAGGGAAATTTTTGGGTGTCTCGGATGATGTGTGTCTAAACCTTTAGAGTCAGGTTTTTGAAGTATAATTGTTATGTATTATTTTACCAGGAAAAAAGGAAAAATAGAGTCAACTGATTAATAAAATTACACGTAAGCGATGTCGGTTTGCAATAATATTCTTTAAATTAAAAGATTACGAAAAGGAACTATGCACATTTATATGCTTTTAGAACCGTTCTTGATTGTCTGCATTTTTTTTGGTTGGGATAACAAAACGGACTATGGTCTTTGATTTTTAAAGAAAATTTTAGTCTCACAATCAGATGTTACAGCCCATCATTTGCAAAATAATGGGTTCAATTCGGCACTTACGAATTACTTATTTTCTCTAAATAGTACCTACTATAAATAATAGATTAAGAGATGTTGTTGTTGTTGTGCAACAATTAGATACTATTGCTCATACACTAAAGTGCTAACTTTATTATACACTACAGTGCATACTATTTCTCAGTCAGACCCCATATATTCAGTTTGTGAGCCACTGGAAGCTAACTGGAATTGAAACCGTTCATTAAGTATGTTCGATCGTTGAGGGTTGAGTGTGGGTTTTGACGAACCCTTGCTTTTTGTTCTTTTGCTGATACGTTTAGTGAATACTGAAGTCGAACGGTTATAGAAGATAAATGCAGTTGTCTGTCAGTCTGGTACTCTTTTGTTGGTACTGTTATTATGATTTTGTGTGGATTGATAACTATGTCATATTTTACATGACATACCTGCTACCCCTACAAATGTAAGTAATTCTGTTATTTTTAGATCAAGTACAAGTTATTTTTATCTACGATTTGGTTCAGATTATTCAAAATTTCAAATAGAACTAACTTTATCTTTCTTTTTTGTCGTGTCATGTACAATTAAATACTTAGTCATAACAAAAACATTACTTATATATGCAGACTTAATACCACGTTATAAGCAAATATAAAAAAAAATCACTTGGCAATCATCCAGCACTTTAGATGCACCAATATTTTTTTCTGTCAAAATTCCCACTCACTAAAAAACCTACAAATAAAATTCAAAGGCCTCCGTCTTCAGCTAGAGAACCTTTCACCCCGTCAAGTGGAAAACATCTCTTAAAATTTATTCCACAAATATCAGTTCCGGCTTATTGCGGAACGAATAAAGGCAATGCAAATTGATGCGTTATGTTAATGTACGAGTTGAATGGAGTCTGGGGTGCACTTCAAAAGAACTCGTCGACCTCTTTGAAGATTATGCGAGCCTGGTACCTGTCTTGAGTGGTATGTAGGAAAAAATAAGTTGGATTTTATTTACATCATTTTAGGTTTTTTAACTCTGTCAATGACTGCAGGTCTAACTCCTCACCCATTTGGAAACTCCAGTGCCCAACTATATTATATTAATATTACATTACGTTAAGTTTTGTATCAAATTATGGCATTTTTTTCCACTTTATGCCGCTACTAATATCTTATGATCGATTTCACCAGCAAGTTTTGTAATGTTTCGGAATTGCTTACGATATTCAGACCAATTGAAAGGTATAGTCACTAAGCATTTATTACTCTGCCTAATTTTATCTAAATTATTGTTATCGCAGTATAGCCTTGAACGCGAAAGCGTGAGAGACGTGCATATAAACAAGAATAACGTCGTTAATAGCATTATATTGTATTGATTTTGAGAGTTCAAACTCTTGCGACTTATGCAAATATGTATATAGCTGATATATTGCATCGACCGTGATCACAGGGTGACGAGTCTGTGTTGGTAACAAGAAAACTTCAAGGTTAAAATTACACCAACCACTATTAGTTATTACTACTCAACATCGACTAAAAGTTTTCGGCCAAGTAAATGCACAACCTTTGAAAGTAAATTCCTTTATGAAAACATAAGCAACTTGGCACAAGTAAATGATATCGCCAAGTTTACATGTGCAGTTACCGCTAGTGTAAGTTTGTTCGATAAATTGTAACGTAGTTTAAATTTTGTGTTACTTTTTATACATTTGTGAAGTCAGCTGAGATGCTGCCTTTGAAAACTTGGCTGATTTTGACTAAGATTTTAGTAGGTTAAGAAGAATTGGGACGCGGAGTATCCAATTGGAGGTACCGCGTCCTAGTCACTTTATGGTGACTGTTGAAGGAACACCGTCAGGTTTTTAGTCGGTATGCCCAATTTTAAAAGCCGGAACGCCTAGCCGGCGGGAGAGCCCGACAGACCCCCGCTTCATCCCTGGAGCGGGACCTGCAGTAATGCATTTTCCTGACGAAGAAAAAAGGTTAAAAAGAATTGATTTTATCCGTATAAAGGGTGGTTTAATGATTTTGTAGTAATTTGATTGAAAATGTTCATAAGTTTGAATCTCATTTGTAAATGAGTTACTTATTCATAAATTAATAAGTAAAGTCACACGTGTGATTGTTGGATACAAAACATATTTTTTTGCAGCATGTTGGGCGTTGGCACATAATATTATATTGAATAGAGAACTCCAAGCCAAGTCTTAGGTACAGTCAGCAAAAAAAAAATGCATACAAATTTTATAGAACCCCTAAAATAGTTGGTACTACTTCATGTTTATCTATATAAATACAAAAAAGTCTGTCCATCTGTTACACATCCATTGTAAAACCGTCAGCCGCCACTTGGTATTGCTTTTACGCGACAGCGGCGTAAAAGAAGGTATACAACGACTTTAACAGTCGGAACCCAGAAGCTTTAGATCTTCCTAGTAATGTGTACTATCAAAGTCACTATACTCTGAATAACTGCATTAGGCTCTTGAGTTTTTATTGTCTTTTACGCATTTAAGTATGTAAAGAAAAAACACTCGCGCTAGTCTTATTATGGCAATTGTTTTAAAATACATCCGAATTCAGTCTTCTTGCTACTGTTTGCGGTATCCATGACGCCAAAAAGATTGTCAGCTTTTAAATATTTATAATTAAATAGTCGAAGGCCACACTTTACCAGCGCGGCGGACTCAATGCCTGTTGCTCTTTCATTCTGGGAGAAGACCCTTGTCCGGTAATATCACAGAAACTTTTTTATGAAATAATATTTAAATTAATTTAAAAACTCGCCAAGTTTTTCATACTGCCCGTACTTTATCTTCGCTCTAAGGATCTGCATGCAGTGTCTTTGCAGTAAAAAAGCGCTTGTTAGTGCGTCTCAGTTTCAGCCAATTCCCTGAAGGTAGTGCCAGTGGGTAGTATTATGTGCGATGTATGCTCGCCTTTATGCATGTATGTAATTACGAGACTTTGTTTGTATGGAACTTGTGTTCTGCTTTGTAGATAAGGTTCTTTTTATAATTATTGTAGGAATGTGGGTTTCTTTTAACTGAATGGGTAGTTAGTATATGGGGCTCTGATAACAGATATAGTATATGTGTATGTATTGTATGTAGTACAATTGCATGCAAACATTTGGTTTAATTTTATTCTAATCTAGATGACTTGCTTGGCTTTGTTGGCGTACTAGCACATATCTGTTTTAAGGTTCTGAGAGGTGTTCTTTTTGAGAATTGGATTTGATTCTTCATTATGAATTTTATCAAAATCGGTTCAGCAATTTGGCCATGACAGCCTTATAAACGAACCACGTTACATCTGTAAATGTAGTTTCTTCTTACAACCTGGATTTCCATTCCATCATTAATAGTTGCTTTTTCTTTTCTAGATATTCCATAATCTGCTACAATTTGAACCCGAATAAAGCTTTCTTCTGTGCCCCAACACAATTTCCAAAGACAACTTCTCTTTTCTGTCCTAATTCACAGTAATGACCCACCTCTTGACCTGAGCCAACGTTTACACATCCGTGATTCCGACAATATCAGCCGAAGGGCCCTCGGCACATAATTAATGTGAAAAAGTACTTGTCTAAAGTAAACTTCGAGATCTCTTCGCTTAATGCTCCTTTCAAATATTTTGTCGAACGATTGCGACGCGAGAATGAAAATGTGAAGGGTTTGGCAGATTTTATAGGTATTTGTGAAGCTATGAAGATTCTAGATGTTTTGAAGGTAGAATGATTTTTTTGTTTTGTTGTTTCATGCTGATGAGTTTTATTTCTAAGTTTTTTATCATGATAAGCTCTGATCTCTCGTACTTTTCTACACTTAAATCTTAACATTTATGTTTTGAATCTGAATGATCTGATTGCATTGATTAATTATTATTAATTTTTAATCCGTTTAGTTTCTATTGAAATGACCGTTATATTTGTTTTAAGGGACTTTATTCAGAAACCAATTACCATTTCCTGATAACTAAAAAAATATAAAAAATAATTATAACAACAATTTTCCTTTAAACTAACTAACATAACATCAATTGCTTACTGACTTTGCTAAAACATTTTTGCAAACGACAAAAGGACGCATCAAACCACCTCCCAAAAAGTCCACATGAACTATCTACTCGATACTTCCAATTAACGTCAAAAGTATCAATGATCACACAGTAACAGAAGATACACGCAATTATAAGTCAAAGTGCTGGCGCAGGTCTGAGCTGCCTAGCTGCCTAGCCGCCTCGCTGCCTCGTTGGCGAAGTGTTAGCGAAGTGCTGGCGACGCAGCGGTCGACTAACGAGGCGAGTGTGTGTCGCTTTAGACATCTGATTCTAGTGGATTAAGTGGATATTGAAATAAATGGAATGAGATTTTAGTAGATGTATGGGTTGTAGTTTGATTTCTGTTGATGAGAGGGGGCTGTGGTTAATACAAGATAATATGAATTAATGTAAACACAACCTCATGTTTAAACAGACTTAGACAAATATAATTTCGAATTCACGTAGATATCCGTACGCAATAACGAGTTTGTACAATGAAATAGGTGAAGAAAATTCCCGGGTAATGAAAAACTGTAAGATAAAACCTAATTTATGTTACCAGTGCACCACAACAAATTTTATTGTGTTTCAGATATGGTAGCTTTAGCTATCTTATGACATTAAAAATTCTGTTTAAATGGAACCATTTCTTGCATTTATCTTTATCTTTATCGATAGCTACTCAACTGTTCATACATTTGTAAGTAATTTCTTGTCATTTTTTCTGATAAAGCCAATACAGTAAATATTCATAAACCTTAAGTTAATATTATTATAGTCGATTAACACAGTGTTACTTAACAGCTTAGTACATTAACAGTGAGGGAAGTTGTTCGTCTCGTCTGCCCACTAAATCTTCGCTCATACGGCGACGGATCAAGAAGTTCAACTGAACTTGTGTCGCGTGTCTCTGCAGAATTTTGATCACGGCTCTTGTGTACTTATGGTGCCCTGGTACTGTGTGTTGGAGATGGTTCGTTTAAGGACAAAAATACAATTAAAAATACGAGGTTTTTGTTTTCAATATCAATAAAATTCAGATGTTAATAGATAGTTATTTATTAATTAAAAGAAATAAACTGCGTGAATTTACCCATTTCTTGGTTTCGTTAGCGACTTTTATGTATCTTTTTTCTAAAATCAAAGTAAATTATTTCACTGGTGGATAAACGGTCGCCTTCCTTAATAAGAGAAATGCCTACTCCAATGAGGTGTTTTGATTTCAAGTCCTACATATATAACATAATTGTATAATAGTCCTTTAACACTGAACACACATTTCTACCTGAAAATCAGCTAGATTGCTTCTAAAGGATTTTGCCTAAGTAATTTTTGTTTCAGACTCAACGCAATATGCATTTTTTTCTACCTATTTAAGCCATTATAGTTCAACACACAGTTTTAAATAAAATTATGCTAACATTTTATCCATGAGTCACGTTTTATCAAAGTTCTTAATCCATTTTAATTTCCTAAAAGTCTTTGCCAGACTACTTTGAAGTGCAGTTAAAAACGTACAGGGTGTTTAAAAAACGGCGTCCACACGTCAGGCGGGGCGGATGTGGCGTAAGTTTGGTAATTTCCTTGGAAACACACTGCGTCTCGGCTGTTACGCGCGTCAATACGCTCATGTGGTGTGGAAACATATGGGTGACGGCTGTAGGAGCGGGAACGCGAGTTTATTAAAAGTAAGTTGATTCAGATTTTTTTTAAATTGGAAGATAGTTTCAAACCAAATTTCTTGCATGTACTCCTAACAATATTAATTATATTATGCAAACACACAACAATTATTACAATGGGACTGTTGATAACATATTTAATGTAGCTATAGATCTTATACATTTAAACAATGGTTATAACATTGTCACTTTGGTTCTGTTTGCAAACACTGTCGTCTTGATATTGCAACAAAATTTTATCCGTAAGATTCATAGCCTAAATATTTTGATTCTATGCGTTAGATATTTTATGTGTACATAAGTTTATTATGATATAAATTATGTAGCACGATATTTAAAAAGTGTCCTGTTAAACTAAACACAGACGAGCTTTACAAGCGGCTCATCAAAATCTTCGAAACGCAACGGGCCCTCTCAAAACAAAACTCAATACATTCCACAAAGCCAAATTGTAAGCTCGGCAATTTCATGTATGCAAGTAGTGTGAGTACTGAGTAGTGGGAACTTAGCTCGTTTGAAGTACAACCGCTATGAACAGTGTTAGTACATGAATGTTAGACGCTGGCTAGTTGACTCGAACGACACCTAACATTTACTAGAGTAGTTTGATATTTGAAAGGATTTAAATTGTGCGAGAATAATAATATTGGTTTGTTGGATTGTATGCCTTGTTCTTCTTCTATGATATGTTTAAATGGGTCCTAAGCGTTTCATGTAATGCTCACTGTCGACACGTGTATTACGTGTAATTTACGTTACATTACACGTTTCACTCGTCTGGACCAAGCTTTAAAGATCGACGAATGTGGATAAACTGGAAATGAAGTATGTTTTGGTCAAAATGGAAAGAAATATTTTGGTTAAAGCAAGACTTTTACTTATTATGAGCAAAGCTCTTCTACAGATAATGTGTTTTATGAATCGAACTTGAAAACTCATTCAACACCGCTATCCTATACCGAACGGACAATTATACAAGTAAAATAAATTAACCAACAACTTATTTAAAGGTCGATTTATATTATATTGACCCTATAACAAAACTAAACAAACTGAATACAATCAACAATCGACATTTACCTCAAGCTTCCAATATACCTTAGCGGCAACAAAGTAATAACGTCAAAGATCAAGGTCAACGACCTTTATATTAATACATTTCTTCATAGTCTGTATAAACAATAATAAACATATCTAATATCATTCTACTAATATAAATGTGATAGTTTGTCAGGATGTATGTCTGTTAATCTTTTGCACAAAAACTTGCGTATGAATTTTGATAGAATTCTGCATAGAGATAGTTAAAAATCCTTGGGCCAAACAAGAGGACTTTTTTGTCTTAAAAAAAAACAAGTTTGTTATTTGTCCTTGTATAAATTACTGTAATAATTAAGTATAGCTAGAGTGAAAGACATGAGATCAAACATAGGTTTCATTATTTTCCAAAACACTTTTCAGGTAAGCACTGAAATACGAGGTGAAACTTTGTACGCAAGTAAAGTCGCGCGATTCAGTTAGTTGTTAATAAAAGCCCAGTTTTATTTATAGACCACCCACGGGCTAAGGCGATAGGAATAATTATGACTTTGAGCCGGCACTCAAGGTCTGAGATGACCTATTTAAGTAAAGAATATTAAGTGCTTAGGTAAGTTTGTGTTTATCATTAATCAATTTGTTTAGTTTGTGGTGTTTCTTTCAGTTTGTAGATAAGATAGATTTATCGGACTTTAATTAATGACTTTTGAGATCAAGTCAGTGAAATGTTAAACTCCATAAAAGTTCTAAGTAAAGATGTTTTGATGAATATGTGTGATTATAAAAATTGGAATTTTTCACAAATGTTGTCGTACCAGGGTAGTTGAATTTTTCGTTCTTACGTACGTAACTTACTCACGGAATTACTACGTTGATTAGAATTTGACTCATAATACCTGGAACAAATAAAACATATTTTTTTAGTGAAACAGTATTATGAAATTAATATATTAGTAATTAAAATAGCCTATATTAGTCAGTGATAATTAAGCATTCAAATGGTGCAAGAATTTTAAAAATCGTGTATTACATTTTAATCCAATTCGTTACAAACATACTTAAATATAAATATTTCCTATTTATAATATTAGTTTAGTTAGTATAGTTATCAATAAGCAGTAGTAGAAGAAATATACCAAACAAAAATATTTTTTTAACTTTTTTTCTTAGCTTGTTTGACTGTACCACTGCTGGCCAAAGCCTTCCCCCCTTTCCAAGTTTCCCTATCGCAGCAAGATCCGACCAGTCCTTAATACAAAAATATATAAATTGCCAAATTAACCCCCACAGACCTAATTAACCAAAACCCAAACCTTACGCGAACCGAAGACACCGGTAATTATCATCAAGCACATTCATTACATCTGTCACCGGCAGAGGCCGTAACGTCGTAATAAAACGCAACTTGTATCTAATTGATGGATGAGACGCACAGGTAGAGATGGAGGGGAGGGGGGATCTGATTGTTATAGATTAAGGGCGCTCTTAATATTGAGATCGCACTTGAGTTTGAGTGTTGTTGAGATTGCTCTTGTTTTTAGTATGTTTGGGTAATTTGGGTGTTTTTTAATTGATAGACTTGACTGATTTGTCAATTGACCGTTCTGACAAGTTGCATAAATTTTGTCACGATGTATGATATTCTGCTGAATTATTGAAATCATATTTTGTCAATATTTTTTCATGAATTAAATTTTATATGTATCTGCCTAGCCTTTCTTTCAACTATGTTGGAGTAGGTTTCTAGTCTCACCGAATGCAGCTGAGTACAAGTAGTAGCAAGTGTTAAAAGCATATCGATTTTTAACTTAAGAGATTTTTCAATGACCGATTTTGCATAGAATCGTCAAAGATATGAATAATTTTGCCGTGTATGTATAATTAATTATGAAACTGATATTCCAACAAAACATATTTTTATTTTCCTTATTGTATGTTACATTTGTGTCGAATTTCCTGAAAAGCCTTCAATTGTTTTAAAGCCTCAACTAAATCTGATCAACTCAAAAACAAGGAACTAACCCAATCACTCTAAATCAAATAACCACGACTCTTTCTCTGCCTTCGCAATATGTAGAGTCGTACACGACTTCGCACTTACGCTCCCAAACCTTGTCACCTGTAGGCCTAACCCCAGTGATCGATCGACACTAAGTTTTGAGACGTCTCTATGTAGAGATAGATAGAGTTCGCAGAGAGACTAAGCTATGATTGAACTGCAATTATGATTTTATTTTTGAGTAAATTACAAATGATTCTTTGAGGTTTGATTTCTATCTTCATTTGTGTTAGGTGTACGTATGCTAAAACTAATTTAATTAATTCTGTACGCTCTCAAACCTTGTCACCTGTAGGCCTAACCCCAGTGATCGATCGACACTAAGTTTTGAGACGACTCTATGTAGAGATAGGTAGAGTTCGCAGAGAGACTAACTTATGATTGATTTTAAGATGATCTAGTTTAGAGAATTGGAATGATAACGTTTGTGGTGCAATTGTTGGTTGGTTGGTGGTTGCATCTTCAATAGGGGTCGTAAAAAACAGAATATTTTTTTGAGTGAATCACAAGTAGTTGTTTAAGGTTTGATTTCTATTTTCATTTGTGGTTGTTGTATGTATGTTTGTTAAAATTACCTGAATAAACTTGTATAACGACTTTGCTGGCGTTTTCAAAAAAACTACTTTATATTATTTACCTTCTGCTTTTTACTAACAATAGTCGTTGATATTTTGTAAAAAATAAGTATTTTAAGTATATTTTAATAGTAAAACTTCACCTGTATTTTCACTCTACTTCACTTAACATTCACAAACTCGTAAAAATATTACCACCGTTGCAAAACAGACGTAAAAAATGCATAAACATTTTCTAAAGAACCCCATAATTTTGCAGCGCAGAACGAAAAAAAGCAATAAAATCTCAGCTAACTACACACTGCGAGCGATGCGGAGCGATAACGAAGCGATGGCGAAGCGATAGTAACGCGATATAGCGAACAAAACGCTAACACAATTTTTGGTTTTTTATTCCCTGCCCAAATGTTAGATCGGCTGTTAAGGTGGGAGCACACTGAAGTTTTGTGTTAAGTGGCTAGTTTTGAACGATTTAAGGGAAAAGTGCCTGCGTTTCGTATCTTTTTTTTCTCTTTTGGTTTAGAAAATCCACTTTCCTTAGAAATGAAGGAAAGATTTCAGAAGCTTAATTTCAACGAATTAAACAAAACCTTTCGTAGATTGTGGGTAATAGGTAAACCTAAAGATTAATTCTGCCCAAAACAGACGGTTTGCAATTTCGATCAATTTACTTTCTTACTCTACAAGTATCTAAACAAATTCGTCCCCGTATTTTCTATTCCATTCACCTAAACTTGAACAACAAAACCGAACGATTTAAACTCTCTAAACAAAAGTCACATTCCCATTTTACTGCCGTCACTTTCCGTCACACCGGACGCGTCCATTGCGTCCATTGCGTCCATGCGTCTACCCCAGTATAACACTAACCTAAATACAAAACACGCGAGCGTTTCCTGAAGGCTCGAGTCGTTTCCGCTTCCTGTTGTAAAAAGCGAACTGTTCAGGATCTGGGCGCAGGAGTTAGAATTAATAGATGTGACATGGAAGTTGACTGTAGGCCTTTCGAATAGAAAATGTGCACGCATATTTGCTGCTTCCACGAATGTGCCTGTGTGCAATAAATAAAGAAGTGAAAATGATAGTGTTGTGTGTTTTTAAGACTGAGTAAAAATACCACTAAATATTTAGAAAAACTTAAGATTTTATGTATTTGACAGCTAGGTAGAGTTGCCGCTCAATGTAATTGTAAGTAGGTTTAAAACTGTAGAAGTGTAGGTCGTTCACTTTTGGGAAGTTCTATGATTGGTCTGTTTATTAACAGTTGTAATAATTAAAGTCATATTATTAAAGCTTGATAGCGTAAAATTTTGTGAATTACTTTAATTAAAAAATACATTTGATTGCGTCGCTTTCCATTTTTTAGCAGTATAAAAAAAGACTGTCACACAGAAGATACCATACTTCATAAATTCACACTACCTGCCATCTACACAATCCCAACAATTCATCCTCCGTTTGAAAACTATAGCCTCACTAAATTATATTAAAATACTACCTTGTACTGTCGTATCCACTCACTATATATCCGAGGCCGGGGCGGGTCGGCAGTCGACAATTTATTTCACATTAGCGCCTTTTGTGAAAGCCATTAGTCTACGATAAAACCCGATGTGTGCCGAAGTTCTTTCTAGATTTTCATCCATAAAACTTAGAGATCATTCGGTTTGATAACCAAAGGGAAGGTGTGAAAGTTATTTTGAGGGAGTAATAATATATGGAGATTTTTTGATTTCGTTTCGTTTTGATTTTTAGTGTTGTAGTCGAATTATTGGCTTGCAACGAACGGAAAGATGGTTTTATTTGCACTAGACTTGTCTAAAATGTGTATTTATAATCTTTTGATACATAATATATGTAAACATACTTTACGTGTGAATACATAGCAAAATATTTTGTAATAGACATGTTGGCGACTTGTAGACTGACTTTAAAATAAATCTAGACTAGGAATGTGTTCATGGATAGCCGACGTTTGTGACTCACTCACAAGTGGTTACTTCATAATATTTATATGTTATATTTATATATTTGTATGTTAAAAACTTGTATGAAAAACTGTAGCTATGCTGGGTTTATTAGTACAATAGAAGTTGTTTATACATTCTTAACCAATTTTTTATTTGGAAGAAAGTTTTAGGTACTTAGAATTTCTTCACCTAAATATTTTTCATAAAGCAAAAAATACTTAAATCAGGCCTCTAACAAGGAAGTGAAAGTTCCTTAACATTTAGTATGTGACGTCATAAATTGTAAATACTTATAAATTATGAAGTAAGAGTATTAAAGTGATTGAAGTTGGGAAGTGCTCGAGCGTTCCCGAGCCGACTCGAGCGGAGTCGAGCACCAAATTAAATAACTTCACGTCACTTGCGACTTGTTTCATATCACCATGCTTTATGGGAGCCTTATGGAAACCTTCGGACCCCTTAATATTCTATGTATACCTGTACATTACTACCGCGACTGAATATTATATAGCCTCTTGTCGCCCAAGATCAATTTTAATTAATATTTTATTTTAAAATATCAATAAATCTTTAAAATGTTTTCATCTGAGGACACTGGGTCATTGTCGGTGGTACGCACTACTTATTATTGAACTTTGATCAATTATAAATTAATTTCTTGCGTACGAATATTGGGCCACTGGAGGACACATAAAGCTCCCAAATATTAAATCATGTTTTCAATTTTCTGTTACGCAAAGAATCGTGAAATTGTTACATGTCAAAAACAGACCGTTTACGTTAAAAAATAGATAATAATAGGATTTTTGTCTCTGGTCTCAAATTGGTTAGTTAGTATCAAAACAATAGTACTCACAAATACTCATTTCAGTGACGAAATAAGCAAAATTGTCACTCAACCTTTGGTAAGAAAAAGGCATTTTACTCGAGGGAAATCTAAAGTTAATTAATAGAATTCTGGCCACCCTACTGTTTAAACTAAAACTTATCGAGCCTTAAGCCGCGCAGAGACTCTTCACACACCTGTAGGTAAACTATCAAGAAGTCAAGTAACCTTTGGCTGGGCTAATCCGAAGATGGGCACTCAGAGGCATTTAGTGGAAGTGGAAGATTTCATAAATCTGACTATTCATTTTATTTATTGAGATAAAACTTGTATGCATGGTTAATCTTTATTTCTTTATCTTACATAAAACTCACCTAAATCAAAGCTCCACAAAACCGTTACAAAAAGTATTAACAATATTTTTATAATTTACATTATCATGACACAACACTCACTTACTGTGCAAAATAAAACCTATTCTTTAAGTCAGACAACTCATACGCCGTTTTGAAATAGCCTTCATAAAGCCAGCACAGTCCTACCTTCAGCCAACAGTTACGGCACCTCTAGCTGAACCATTCAACAGAAAGGAAAATACTGATTTCTTTCAGGTTTTCGCCAAAAAACACATCATCTAACAACACTGACAACCCTTTTAAAAGTAATTCCCTTCACAAAAGTAACAGCCCTAATTCGTGATTGACGCTCGGCTCACGATTACGTTTTATTGTGTCGTAAAAGCAAACATTTAAAGATAGAATTACTCGATGTCTTTATCTAATATTGATGTACTGTATAAGAGTTAATGACACTACTGAATAGCTTCAGGTGGTAGAATATTTTATAACCATTTCACTTTTACTGTCTTGCTTATAAATTTCGTGTAAGCTCCGATTAGCATATACGGATAGTAAATACATATGAGTGAAAGAGGCATAACACTGTATACTAACCATTGCTTTAACGGCTTATTAGTTAGACAGTTTAATTCTTGCTATAATAATTTTATGATTAAATAATATTTTCAAGAGTGTTATGGTCAACATTTTTTAATGGTTTTGATACGTCCTAAGAACACTGGGAGACAAATTGAGGGTTATGAGATCATAAATATATACTATGAATAAAATAACCTGAGTCAGGTTAGCTTGTATTTGATCTGCGTAATAATATTAAAAAATACTAATAGTAGATAGTTTTATTAATCCTTTAATTCACTGTTAAATACCCACCTTTTTGGGCAGAGACTAGAAAACAGCACTTGCTACGATACATAACAAATAACTTATTTTCGTTCATTCACACTGATCTTGTCACACACAACCATTTATTACAAATATACCTGTCTTTTTTTTAATAACACCACCTATTACATGACCTATTCTTAGAAAACATCTTTCTAAGAAGTTCTTAAACTTCTCCCATTTTTATTCACTTCTACCTAATTATCTATCTCCATAAATTCATATACCTAAATCAGTAACTGAACAACAGAAACCTACACACACAATTATGCAAATGGTTCTATTAACATATTCAACTTCACCATCATGACTGCCTCACTTGACCGCAAGTTATGGCCAGTATGGACATAATAACATTTGTCATATTAGTGCTTATGGCTTACACCCTTGTGAGGGACTAATTGTACTTAATATTAGTATGTGGGCTGTTTGATTTTTAATGAGAGTTTAGTGTTATTAAGTTGTAGTGATGTTATTGTGTTGTGAATTCGATATCTGGCTAGCAACGAACAATTTTAAGGTCCTGTAGGTCCCGTACGAAATATATACATACATATAGACTTTTAAAATACTTCATAATTTAAAAATTTATTTTTCAAGTGAAAGTGAAATTGAATATTTTTTTATGGATATGGATATTTTAAAACATATTTGTGTCATTTGGAAATCGAATACTACCCAATCAACCTCGTAGAGATATCAGACCATTATAACCAGTAATTCATGGTGATAATATGTAATGACGTATAAATTTTTAATCTATAATGAACTATCTTTAAAAATACTGAACTAAACCGCACTTTATAACTCAAACTGTAAAGAACATTTTTCCGGGACCACCTTATTCAAACCTCAAACAAACAAAAAAGACAGAAGAAGACTTTTATAAATAAGATATTAAAGACAATCCGTGACTTATGAAGGTCGTAGCACACATATCCACTTGAAAAGGAATGACGACCGCCGCGCCTTAAAAACCAACTGGAAGCCGTTACAATACTAATAAGTGTGCGCTATAGTAAGAAATTTCATGTTCAGGTGATCATATACAATTTAAAAAAAATACGTTATTATTTTTTCCAGCGTTGATTTCTAGTTAACGTTTTCAGTGTTTGTTTGACTGAGTATTTTTTTTATAATGAGAGTTAAATACTATTAATGCTAAATTATAAATTTTGGAATCAAGAAATTTATTTTACCAAATATTTATGCATACACACATAACAACACGTCTGTTATAACAAAAAGTGTCAGTGTTAGGCAGACGAGTATAAAATTTTAAATTAAGATTTCCAGTTGGACGCATTGATATGTGTGCTCCGATCCATCTTAACTTAAGTCAGGGATAGGAGAAAGAAACTTATGAATTTCTTTTCCGACACGATACCTAATTCCGGCCGACTTGGGAACTCCTCACGATGGCTAATGACACAGCAATGCACTTAGCGCGGATGTAGTGTCTCTGGGAATTCTCTCACACCGTTGCAAATGGACGAATTGGGGATGGTATTTGTTTGAGAAGTTTTGAAGAGGTACGGTCTGAGGTGGGGATTTAATCCTAAGCGGTTCTTCTGATTGATTCTTCTTAAGTATTAAGGTAAAACTTTTATTGTTTTCCAGTAGAGGTAAGTAAGAAGCAAGTAATACTAAAGCAGGTTTAAAAACAAATAAAACTAGATTTTACAGTAAAATGCATCCAAACAATTTATGGCGTGCTGAAATGATGGGCAATGAAAGCAAAATATGTCAAATATTGAAAATACATTAATTTACTGAAGGAAAATATACTTTTGTCTGTCTAATGTACATGTTTATTAAGAAAAACGTACGTTTCCTTTCAGTAAATTAACGTATTGTCAAAGTGATCATATTTTTTTTCTGCCCCGTATACATGGCCACACTCATACAGAAAGGGCATACCAGTTACCAAAGGTAATTCTAGATCAAGCAAAGATTACGTTTATCCCCACATGAGATGATATTGAGCCGTTTATCAACGGCATCCCATACACCTAGTAATGCACCCTAAGCACTCATCACAATATACCTATTCACACACACACTAAATATTAAACCACGCTGAGTCTAGAGGGGCTAATTGGACGGCTGAAAGGGTTGCGGAAAAATCAATTAAAAACTTTAATGGCTGCAAATGTATGAGGGAGTGTTTTCTATATTCATTATGTTTAAGTGATTGAGATGGATGGCTGTATTATCAAACACAGATGGATGAGATAATTATCTTGGTATAATTTTATTGAGAGTTATTTAACAGAAATGTACAGTAATAGTTGGAAATTTATTTGCTAAAAACAAATAAAGGTAGGATGAAAAAGAAGTAGGACTAGGTTTTAAAGGGTATTTAGGAAACAAATTAGCTACAAAAAGAAATAAGAAAGATGTTTGCCATTAATAAAAAAGCACACGTGAGTCGTCATCAAAAATGTTACATCCTACATTTTTGGTCAAAAAAATACCAAACATATCTATTCTTAAAAACTTTCTCCTTTAAAAATAGTGTTAAGAGTTCCAACTAGTATTTATAATCTCGGGAAAAATTCTTAACGTCTTATCCACACGCTTTACTTTATAAAATGTTGCACTACGGTGTAAATACAGCCCTTTCGCCCCAGTGGTCTCAGCGTGAACTTATTTTAGCCCACCTGCCGTTTTTCTAGAAAACTTCTTTTAAGTTTAACATGAAAATATCAACCAAGAAACCTTTTTAACTTAATTACTGTGATATTTTTATTTTTAGTTCAAATTCTAGTTTGTTTGTGATTTATATGGTTAGTAGTTACTTTGGGTTTTTATGTCATTATGATAATAATTTTTAGAGATTTTCACAGTTTATTTAATTATGCTTTTGACAGTTTTAATACGCGATTAACATTGATACGTCCACAACACCTTTTATTTATTTAAATTGTTAATTCGTTTAGTATGTTTGTCAATCTGTAATGTTTTTACAAGTTAACTGCTTAATCGATTTTTTTTAATTTTACATGATATTAGTTTAAAAAACTCAAACATAGACTATCTTTAAAAAATCAACTTGTTGCTTAGAAAAGTACGACTGTGGATATTATTTTAAAATCTTAAGTTCAAAAACAATGTCTCTAATAATCCTACAATACTTTTAAAATCAACACATTCATTCAGCTTTTCGAAAAATCTAAAACCCAAACATTAGGGTGTGCACCCACTGTAATCACCGATCAAAATAGGGTTAAACATTATAAATCAACATAAATATCGGTTGAACAGCATAGAGCGATAATTTACGATGTTTCGTCCCTTGTTAACGAATGTGTGGGGCTTAAAGATTATGAAAGAAAAATAAAAGTACTGTGCTGGTGCAAGTGATAATGAGTTTGAATATCAATATTACGGATTTTACCGGACTTTACTTTTCTATTTAGATTGATTCACAAATCTATATCATCTAATAATGACAAAAGTATTATAATATTATGTCGCATTATTTTTATAGATCTTCGACTTTGTGGTAGCCAGTAGAAAAAGTTAGTGTGACGATTCAGACACCTATCTGGATGGTCAACAGGGTAATTTCGAGAGTAAAGACTGCTGGAGGAGTTAAGGGAAGAAGACATTTGCCCAACAGTGGGACAGAATTTTTTGTATAGCCATGCATTTTAACCATGGGACAGTATAGCTTAAGTAAATAAAATGGTAAACCTCTTGAATTTTCCTGTTTGAAAATTAATTACGAATATGTATGTTCCACCATTTTTTTTATCGAAAATTATTATTTATTTATATTTTTCAACTAAAAAGTTTAATAACACTTCTACAAAAACAAAATACCTTCCATATTTTCCTAAATACGAGCTAGCAAAAACAAGTATTTAAAAAGATTATCAAAGAAAAATATGAACTTAATTAGACGTTGATCCCTTTTACCTGAAAAGGTCTGGCGTATGTAGGGAAGTTTGTTTAGTATATGTTACGTTTAGTGAAACAGGGCAACTTGTATGACACGGACTGTGGGAGGTATTTGAGTTTGAAAGATAGAATAAACATGTATCTCGTGTTATTATTGGATATGTGTAATGGCTAATTTAATGTCAAAACATTTTCATTTTCTACACAACCGCACATAAAATTATATTATTTTGTATTGTTACGAAAACTAAGAGTGTGTACTAAATAATATAGCGTAAAACCAAAATGACTACATAAACAAACAATGCAACAAGCAGGCAATAATTATTAGTTTTTTAGGTAAAAATCAATATCGAAAAAAACTAAAATATGCGTTTAACAATTTGAAATGTATTAAACTAAACTGTTATTATGCAGTAAAGTATATTTGTATAGTACAATTGTTAGAAATGAGATAGATCGAAAAGAAGTAGATTTTTCATTTAATTCCACACCAAGTACCCTCACCATCAGGTAACCATTCAAACTAATCCCTTATCAAATAAAACACCATTTAATTAAACCCTTTAAACCAAAAGGAGCCTCTTTTTCTACCATCCCCTAAATATATGACCCCGACTAATTTATGCTATCTACCGTCTGACCCCACGTGACGTCACGGTATAAATTCACAAATTGAATGTACCATTGTTCGCGAACAGTGCTCGGTGTTTATCGGTGGGGTGGATGAGGGCCCTTAGGTTTTATTTATGTTTTTGACACGTGGACGAGGTTTTTGATTTTGAATGTTTCTGGTTAGTTTTTTTGAAAGTTAATCGTGTGTGTGGTTAAGAGATTATAGTATTTAGTGGTATTATCTGTCAACATGTGAGAGTGATAATGATAGTGTAATTTAATCTTATTTTGAAATATTTTAATATTTTTTGGGTTGATGTTTTTGGTATAGTTAAAAATTTAACGATAAATACCGGTTTAGTTACAGTTATAGCTTAAAGAGTATTTTTAGCCTAAAAGTATGAACAAACAATTGTCCCTCCTTATGAGACGATTTCTCAGAAAGGAACATTCAAATACATATTTAACTTGACCTATAAACAACTAATATCATCAAAAGTAATATTAATTGCTTAGATGCTTTCTAAATTCTAATAAGACCTCGAAACTCAATCACCATTTTGAAAACCATCTTTAACCTAACAAAAAAAAAACCATTAGACTTAAAAAAACTCAAAAATTCAATTTCCAAACTCAATTTAGAAAAGTGACGTAACACGTAGCAATTAGTCGATACGTCATGTTTTTGTGACGTCACACATGTTCGTCGTAATAGCCATTACTCTGCACCGCGGATGCAAATGCGTTGGGTAATTTGTTTTGAGCCCTACGTGGAGGTATGGCAATGAAAACTTTTAATATGCGAGTGTTATAAAATTGTAGGTGTTTGGGATTTTTTTGCTGTTTTTTATGATGCTAGTGACTCTGACTATTGTTTGAATATTGAGCCAATTATATCTGATAGTCTAGGTGTAAGTGTGTATAGTACGATCACTTTTCGTCGTAATTTTTAAATCCCTGAAGAAGCGGACTATTATACGGACGTAGTTATGAAAGAACGTCCCAATCCACACGCAGGTCGAACTGAGTAAATCGCGTTTTTGTAATTTTGTGGTACGCTTTTTTTTGGTAGCGAGTACAGCTAAGTAGTATGTATCACTGCAACTAAATAAATAAACTTTATTTTTAAATATACTTCTCACTAAAATTTATTCATATTTCTCATACAAATTATGAAAAAAATGCACTTGGAACGTTTTTGAAAAAAGGCTTAATGTATGGAAGTAGATTTTAACTTAATTTGCAAAAACGTTCCAATATGTTACAATTGCTATATTTTGGTGATTAATATATATATTTTCTAAAACATAAGTAAAACAATGAAACATTATTAAAACATTTTTTAAGAAATATTCATACATAGCTGGACCCACGCAACTTCGCTTGCGTCATATAAGAGAGAATGGGTCATAATTTTCCCCGTTTTAGTAACATTTTTTACTGGTACTCTGCTTCTACTAGTTGTAGCATGATGATATATAGCTTACAGCCTTCCTCGATAAATGGGCTATCTTACACTGAATGACTCTAATCGGACCTGTAGTTCCTGAGATTAGCGCGTTCAAACAAACAAACAAACTCTTCAGTTTTGTAATATTAGTATAGATAACATTTTTCATTGCTACTCTGCTCCTATTAGTAGTAGCGTAATGATATGTAGCCTATAGCCTTCCTCGATAAATGAACTATCTAACACTGAAATAATTTTTCAAATCGGACCAGTAGTTCCTGAGATTTGCTCGTACAAACAAACTCTTCTTTTCATTCAGCTTTATAATATTAATATAGATAACATGTGATGTATGAGAAATATGTGAATGTAAATTTTATTGTGATGATTTTCCATACGTTGATACAACTGTATCAAAGCATAAAAAATTATCAAGCTAAGAAATTGGATTTCGATCTAGATGATGAATAAAAATTATAATTTCACAATTTATTCATCATCCAGATCGAAATCCAGCTCTTTACCGAATCCATCAGCATCGTCAATGGCGTCATTATTTTACTTTTATTGTTGTCTTTTATTTACGCGAACACGACACATTTAAATAAACAACTTTTACGGATTATTTTGCGATTTATTGACATTTTATTTAATTGACATTTCGAACACTACAGCTTTGGGTTAGTCCCTGAGTACCCCGATCCCCGAGGCCGCCGTCCCGGAGTACCCCTATTTATTTTGTCTTGATAAACGATTCTTTAAAATCAGTTTAGCGTAAAAGTACCGTCAGCAAATGATATGTAAAATACATTTTTATTAATTAATACTTAACTTTAAGGATTAGGAAAAGATTATTAAGTCGTGCTTGGCTAAGGTAAATATTATATTCAGAGAATACAATCCAGAGTACTCTCCTAGAGCAATGACAGGCCTTAATTACATATTATCATCTGTGCGAATGTGCATCTGTCTCGCATGTCTTCCGTCACATGAAATAGAAGATGGTTGATTGGCAATAATGGAAAACAGTGATAATGATTGATAAAGCAACCTACGATAAGGCACAAGACAATTTGCGTTTTAAGGCAATGATGATGATGTTGATGTTCCATTTTGAGTTCGTATTTTGATTTTCTGTATTGAAAAAGGGACTAATGTGATAGTAATTAAAGCCTGCGATTGTTCTAGGAGGCTCTGAATTATATTCTCTGGTTATAATATTAGGTCGGAGAAAAAGTCTTTTCGCATTATAGTATGTATGAACTTGTAATAAAATCTTATCTCTACGCAAAAAAGCTATTTGGGTATTAATAATATTATATATTATTAATATTTGGGTACCTCACGAGCTCACTGAAGGAAACCTAATGAACCGTGTACTCATTTAATTTTGTGATTCTTGAAGCCAAAGAGATTTTATTACAAGTTCATACATACTATAATGCGAAAAAACTTTTTCCCCAACCATATTTTCCTTAACTATAATCTTTTCCTAATCCTTAAAGTTAAGTATTTATTTGACATAGCATTGCTGACGGTACTTTTACGCTAAACTGACTTTTAGTCGTTTATCAAGACAAAAATAAATTGGGGTACTCCGGGCTTCGGGGATCGGGGTACTCAGAGACTAACCCACAGCGTTTTTGGGGTCATAGGTAGACTAAGGTTTACTTTTACCAATATGAATTTATTATCGTCACGTTATATATAAAGTACCTACATGGAATGTTTTGAAGAAATAGATAGTAAGAAGAAGAACAACAAACAAGATGATTGGATCATTATTTTTATGTTATTCAGTCCAACACGTATTGAAACAGAACGATCCAAATGAATTGTCATTTATAATTGTTATTTTTAAAAACGTTCCAAGTTGATTGAGTCATTATTCTTATTTTATTCAGTCCAAAATGTAATAAAATATAACGATCCAAATGGAATGTCACTTTTTAAGATTTAAAATTATTTATTTTAAAACGTTTCAAGATGGATTGGATCGTTATTTCTATTGCATTCAGTCCAAAACAAATAAAAATAGTACGATCCAAACGTAATGTCACGTTATACGATTACAATTTAGATCTTTTGGTACGTTTTATCATTTAGACCGTGTAATTATTTCAGTAGTTATTGTCGTAAAAGAGTCAGTGTCTTCACCACTAGATAGGACGATCCAAAATACCTAGCTTGGGCTCAAAAACTCAATTTTGACCACCTTGTGGATTGGAACGTTCTTTCATAACTACGTCCATACTTTCATTCTATATGGTTGGAAACAATAAATAGTAACTCAGAAATATTAAACACAAGACCCCTTGATATGTAGTCATATGAACTATCGCTGGCTACAATGCAGAACAAGAAGCAGCTATAAAAATGCTGAAATCTACCATCTCAGCGGGATTACCCATTTTGCAGTACTTTAAAGATTAGCTACCTTCAAATGTACATTAAATCACGTTATAACCGAAGATGAAGGAAAAGGTGTATGATACATACCATACGTTTCGCCATTAACAGTCTTGTGAAATAGAGGGTGAACTTATTGACATGCCTCCATGGCCCAGGGGTTTAAGTCGCCACGCTGATACCATTGCGTCGGGAGGTCGTAGGTTCGATTCCCACACGGAGCAATTATTCGTGGTATTCACAAATAATTGTTTCGGGTCTATTTGTGCTTTGTGTCCGTTGTTTGTATTTTTGTAGAAATCCCCGCGACACAAGAACAATTCTTAGTGCGGGAGTTGTCTTTAAAAAATATAAATAAAAAAAACTGTTTTATTCTGTTTCGTTAAAAAATCTCAACCATGCAATGCAGCATGCAAAAATATTACCAAACCAATTTCACTTCCAGCTTACATTATCTCAATACCCACATATTCACATCTGACCATTCATTAGAACATTCCTCAACTCCAGAACCGTACGAATCGTCCAGAACTCCAATTAACGGCTCGGGAATCGAAGTGCGAGTGTTTAATTCGTCCACTAACGGAAATGAACCCCACTCAGCACTAATCAAACAGTTCACACGGACTGACACTATCTATGTGTGAACGTTAACCATACGTTCTTTACGAAATCCTTGAAGGGTTAATTACGTGATTTTTTGAAGGGAAGAAAGTAATTTTGTATTCCTTGCTCAAAAGGTGAGTCATATATTATTATGAAGCACTTCAGCTTTGAACTTTGCATGAAACCGCTACCAATTTAAGTTGCTCTTTAGGTATTTCATGATAATATAATTACTGTGATAAGCTACCACAACTTACAAGCAATGTTTTGCTTTACATAAGATGATTTAGAAGTCTGATTCCGAAAAAGAGAAAAGAGTTAGTTTTTGCATCTTGGGAACTGGTCTCGACTCTCAATAGTCAACACAAACTTTTGTAATATATGCTGCAACATTCAAAATATTAAAATAACCTGCAACTTTAAATTATCATACAAATAACTAAGCCCGAGTATACAATATACCCGAGTCAACGTGATCAGCATTTGTTTACAACCGCATTGTCCATAGTTCAATTCCGAATCTACGATCTCGTGACTTACACTGGTCATTTGCGTACGTGGTTGGATAGAACCGGTTTGCACCGGCTCGTGCCGGATCGCACCGGATCGGATGCAAATCGCGCGGCTAGCAGGGGGACGACTAATTTATCCGCGCGTAAATTTGCACCCGGCGCGCCCCTTCGGGTGTACTCTGGGTAAAGTAGGTGTGTTAGATGCTACTGCATATTACTATATTACTTTTGATACGTTTAGTTATTGATAGTTTCTTCAATACAAGTTTTTATTTATATTTTGTTTTACCAAGATATTCTGGGCAAATGAGTTCATATGAAAAATTCACCTTTAATTTAATGAGGTAAATTCACGAGTCTGCTCCAAAACAAAAAGTTGTTCACACTGTTACTAAAGTTACTTAACAGGAGTTCGAATCTGGTCAGTATTTTTTGTACGCGTCGACGTTTACTATTAATTTAATTTAATTTTATCTTTAAGTAAATTATCCTCAATTATTAAATAACAAAAATATATTTTCTATTCTTTATGATAATTAAAAAAATATATATATTCTTAATTCCTATAGCATATTCTCATAACATAGTAAATTGGGTTAAAATCCACATTTAAAACAAAACAATACTCGTCATTTAACCCATGCAAATACGCACATAAACAGCAAACGTCCATTATTTAGCCTCTAACTATCGTACCAGCTATTACAAGATCAGTTGTCACGTCCCCAGTAGTCCGGCTAACTTATATGACATCTACCTGCATAATAAGCGGCCTCCATGCAAATTGCTTGAGGGTTTAATTCGGCTATATGCGGGAATATAGCCTGATGGTTGCAGTTATGCTAACTGAGTTTGTGTGATGGGGTGAAGTATTAGAATTAGTATTAATATGTGTTGTAATAGCAATATATAACGCTTGATTTAGCGGTAAAAAAGGCAATCCTGAGAAAGTCCTTTTAGAAATTTAATAGCTAGTTTCGCAATTTCTGAATAGCTTAGTTTAACAGGAGTATTTTGTAATATTTTCTTTCTTTCACTTTATCTATCATATACCTTATCAAATTCTTATCCGTATATTGTAAAACTGACTTTAAAATAATTCTCAAATACATATATTATAAGTTACGATAGGTCTTTACCTTTTTTTATTCTGGACAACTACTTTTAGTAGTGAGTCTATAATGAGTCTAATTTTGTTTATAAAATAAGTCGAAATCTGACTGCTTCTGTACAATACCATGGCTTTTATTAAATACCAAGGAATTTACATACTATTACAATACATCGCCTTGCAGATACATTAAAATTTTAAGCTTTCAATTCTATTTTATTTTCATTGAAGTAAAAAAGCAATGCATCTTAAAGGATTAAGACTGTTGAATCGTATTTGCAACTTTATCAAAAATAAACTTAATATTCATTTTGCTTTTACGAAAAAGTATAAGAAGAGTAAATAATTGGTTTAACTTTAATGTTGACTTGATTAAGATTATATTTTATTAAATAAATAACATTTATTTTTCACTCCTTCACAATTCTTTTTTGCATTTTAATTTTCTTGTTTTAATATATCTCTTAACTCTCTACATTAACTGTCATAACCAGTTTTTCATATTTCGTAGTTGTCTGCATTTTTTCCCCTTTGTATTCATGTTCAAGTGCCAAAAGCATCCAATGCTTTATCATTAACGCGAAAGCATGTATCTTTCCTATCGGCACACATAGCTAATGAAATTTTCATACGAAATGGACACGAGATGGCGCCTCTGCGCACAACTTTGCCGTTAATTCGTGCCGTTATTTTTTATCGATGCAAAATAAAGGTTTGTTTACGAGTCGTATCGAGTTGGGATTCATTTTTAAACATAAATGAGGATTTATTAATTTATTCGAGATAATGCCGTTTTGCGATTCTGAGGTAAAAGTTGAATGTGGTTTTCAATTTTATTTTTTTGGGAAAGTATTTAAAATAGGCAAGTAAGTATATTTTTACCTTCTTTAAGCCCTTTTTTTCTGTCACTATTAATTTCATATTCGCATCAAAATATTTAAGTGCATAAAATATTCAACCCTTGCACGGAAATAGTGTGATATTTGGGGAATCTTTCATGCTACAGCATGTACTAAAATGTTACTTGTAAAAGTGTGAATCTTCCTAAAAAAAAGAAGTCAGTCCATCTTCATTACATACTGGGACCAAAAAAGCCTAGGAATTAAGGAAATTCCAGACCAGACATTCGAGCGGTTTTTTGCCGATTATGAATAGCCCCAAAGAAACAATAAAATTCCTGTACTATTTTATCTGTAGATACAGTATATATTAAATCGGGACAATTAATCGTAGCCGTGCTAATGTCAACTCATTTACATAGTGTTGCAGTTAGAACCATGTAGGGCTGAAGGGACTTAATTGTAATAAAGGGTGGTTTTTTTAGAAGAGGGTTGAATGTTGGTATTTTGAACTATGATTTATTTTGGGTGGTTTTGGGATGGTAAGTAGAAAAGTGTTGTGTTCTTACTGAAAATTTATAAATTATATTTTTTTAGCAAATAATTAGTTTTTTGGAAAATAATTAGTATTGCTTACTTATTACTTCTCATAAAAAGAAGCTTCCGCTGGACTTAATTTCAATAGAGTTTTGTTGAATTTTTTTTGCCGAAAATTAAAAGTTACTATTTCATGTACTTGAAAAAAATAATTACCAATATCTACAAAATAATGAAGAAATGGTGCATTTAAATTAATTTTCTTAAAAAAGATTTTGTCCTAACAAAATAGAGTTAATTAAAACCGAACAAACTAGTACACCCACTAAAAGCCTATGCCAAAAACGAGCAAGTTTTAACCCAATCGGACACCACATTCAAAACACGGGAACCCCATCAAATAGTTCACAAAGTACACAATATCGGTACAGACAGACTGAGCCGGATTCTATTAGTGCCAAAAATTGCCAATACGAACAAAAATGTCCCCCTCTCGCCGGCCAAAAAGTACCTCACGGTGTAGGGGACAAATATCCGGTAATGGGTCTTGATGTTGGCACCAATGTTGGGTGGTGTTGGTGATGAGTTGGATCTATGTTTAAACATAAGTAAAGCTGAGTACAATCTTAAAATTTTCATTTTTGTTTATAACGCGGTAAATCGTCTAAGACTTATAACTTAACAAAACCGAAGAGCAATTGACAAGAAAAATTTAAAAAATCTTTCAGGGCCTTTGACTTTTTACTACTAAACATTTTGACATCATTTAGACATCTTAGAAATAGATCTTAAGTGTTTTTGAAATCTGTATGCCAATATCTTTCCCTATATTTCTATCAATAATAATGTAAGTAAGTATAAAGGTTTTAGACGTAAAACACCTAAATGGGCATCTACAAGGTTAAATATCCATCAAAACAAACACAAAAGGCCTCAAAACAAAAGATCTTCAATCAACATTTGAACAGTGACAAACTCTATTACGAACTCATATCATCTGTACCAAATCGCATTACCAATCCGCAAACCAACATTACCAATATGGCCAACAAAGCCAACATGGCCAACATTCTGTCATAGTCAACAGGACCAACTTAACCAACATGACCAGAATTGCCAACATGGCCAACATTACCCACATAGCCAACATGGCCAATATCCAATATTGGTTATTGGCTCAATACACCAATGGGTGTCGTTTGCTATAAAATGGAAGGTGATGCATTTGCCGTGTAAAAGATATACAAATGTATTTATAGGGTTTTTATTATAGGAAGTAGATTACGATTTATGAATACATTTATGAGTTTTGCAAATGGATTTGTTTGGATTTTTATTAGCGTAGAATATGTGATGTAGAAATATTCTAAAAATTCTATAGATTGTTTTTTTATAATGATACTAGCTTTTACCCGCGACTTCGTACGCGACCTGAATTTTCCCGAGGTAAAAAGTAGCCTATGTCCTTTCTCGGGTACCAAAATATCTCCATACCAAATTTCATGCAAATTGGTTTGGTAGTTTAGGCGTGATTGAGTAGCAGACAGACAGACATACAGAGTTACTTTCGCATTTATAAAATTAGTATGGATTACAGGAATATTTGATTAGTATATCATATAGCATCTTAGGTCATTAAATTTACAAAGCTATTATAATTTGATAATATTTACACTGAATTTAACTAAATTTGATTCTAAACTTACATTATACGACATTTACAGAATTATTTTAAGCCGTATTGTGGAAAGCAATTTCACCTGAATTGGTTTAACAATTTATAATGACAGATAAATATATACTGAGCTTTAGTTTCATAACATTACTAAAAAAATACGAGTTAGGTACATAAATTCATTTTTCTTCTTCCCAACGCAGGAAAACCCCAAAACCCATTACGAAAACAAAAAACAATACCCCTACCCAATGAGCAATAACATTTCGAATAAAATACAATCAAACTATCATCAAATAGCCTCCATTATTCCAAGTTTTTATTACAAACACATGTGGTCAACAGATTTGTCGCAAAAAACTTTATTATTAGCCAAACTTCCGGTTGTGTGATTAACCGGAAGTGACGGCAGGAAGTTGAGGTTTTATTGGACTATTGTTTATTGGGAATTTGGTTGATTCAGTTTGTTTTATAGTTAAGTTTTAGTGTAATATATTACAGCATCCAACAGAAATCAGCCTAGAATGAGAATGGATAGTGTAAAAAAAACACGTAAAAATTGAACATTTTACCATTTTTTTCCTTATTTATATTTGACTGACTTCTATCGCGATCGGTAGTGTATCCGATTGCTGATCATAAGGTCTTAGGTTCAATCCTGAGTCGGACAAAGTGCAATCAGATTTTTTTATCAAAAGAAGGCGGTTGTTTGATAACAAGCCCGGTATATGGCAATAGGCTCGCCCCATACCACATGGGACTAATATCATTAATAGTGAAACGTAGGTGTATTTCATATGCTTCTGCTTACCCCTACAAATATAACAGGCGTGTTATCTATACTAATATTATAAAGCTGAAGAGTTTGTTTGTTTGTTTGTTTGAACGCGCTAATCTCAGGAACTACTGGTCCGATTTGAAAAATTCTAGCACTGTTAGATAGTCCATTTATCGGGGAAGGCTATAATCATCACACTACGACCAATAGGAGCAGAGTGGCAATAAATAAGTAACAAAAACAGGGAAAATCTTGAACATTCTCTCTTATGTGACGCAAGCGAAGTTGCGCGGGTCAGCTAGTTATATACACGTGTGTTTGTTTGCAACTTTTTAGTTTGAACATAACTTAAGTTAAAGAGTTTCTATACCATCAATTGGAAACCATTTTAAAACGTAAGATAACCAACCTCACTACCTTAAATTCGACCTTCTTAGCTAAACGACACTATAACCATCAGTTGAAAACGAGACACTAACAGGTTACGACCGGTTCGTGAACATTATACTAATTCTGGCCTATCACTGGGATCGGCACTGACTGTAATACTGAGGACCAAGGGCACTTAGGAGTTAATCACTAAGGTCGAGATAGGATATACTTAAGTATCTAATATTTATTAGTATTAATGGTACGGCTAAGTAAGTAATAATAATTGATACGAAAACAATGTAAAGGGGTGGTACTTTTTTATTTGTTTGTATTTTTTTGTATCTTTTCCGTGTATGATTGTGTTAGAGTCGAACCATTGCTAGCGTGCTTTCAGTAATATGATAATTATGACTTATGTGGTAATACTCAGCATAATATTTCGATATAATTATGATTTCGTAATGATAAAAGAATTGTCCGATCTGGACACCAAGTTACGGAAATGACGTGTTTTATTTGTAACAAAAAAAAATACATTTAGAAATAGATTTTGAAGAAATTCATTTCAAAATTAAACTTTTCAATGACTATCATTATCGTTAATGTTGATATTTGATGGTTACATTTCAATCAACAACATTGAAAACTTTCATCAAGACAAAAGCAATAATTTTTTTGTTCTACCAATTACCACAAAAAATTAAACCACTCCGCGATCCGAAGATAAATCTCAAGATTAATCTGTTCCTATTGAACCCCTTAAGTAATAAAGTTATGATAATACAGCCCTCAAAGATTAAATTTTATTATAAGGGTAGTTCAATTAAAGAGCCCTTTCCCTAGGGTCTAGTGAGTGGAGCGGCGGGGGGTGGGGGGTGCAATTATAACGCGTTACATCATGATGAATGGGGCATATAATAAGGGCTGTTTTAATTTCATTAATTAATTGATGATGCGTTTCAATTGTGTTAAGATTTTGTGTTTGTTTGTTGAAGATTTAGAATTATGTTTTTTTGTAAGATTCACATAGGTATTTGTGGTATATGTAAACTATATTTTTTTGGAAAATTGGTATCTTTTGAGAAGTGGACGTTAGATTTGGTCTCATTGCCATTTTACCTTCAAATTTTATTAGTGATTGGTTGTTTGATAATTTTTTCCTTGACATGCAATTTACATAGAAGATTTGTATCATAACTATATGTGTTTAAACATGGTCCTAAAAGAAGAATTCAACAACCTTTTTTCAACGACAAAGAACAATTTAAAGTTTCCAACTTCCTTACAAAATCATCCACTAAAAAAAACCTTTACTAACAAGAAAACCTACAAAATCCAATCCCCATTCACACTCAAATTCCACCGAAAATAATCCCGAAGGACAAAAACCGTAATTTCGGCCAAAAACTGCAAACAAACGGGTCCAAATTACCGAAAAATGTTCGGTTTTCACACAATACCGTGCAGGCCGAGTATTGAAAGGCATTCATCGTAAACGTGGAACAAGTTGCTTTCAGCACAGAATCACAGCTCAACGGTCGATTATACATGAAAGGTTCCTGATGAATACCGCTGAGGTTTTCTATTATTTTTAACGGACAAAAGTTTTTTGTTACGGTGCGTTTATAGTGTGGGTTTATTTTATTATGTGTAAAGTTTCATATGTAATTTTATGAAGTGTGTTTTACATAGATAATTGCCTGAATAGAGAGTGAGTGAATATTCGCGTACCATCACAAACTTAATTAAAAATTAAATATATGATTACGATGTCTCTACATTTTAATGTTGTTAATTGTTTTTTTGATTATCCAGGAATTACTTTTTTCATCTCAATATCCTAGAGTCAAATTAAATAAAACGCAAGGTATCAATTAAATTTTCATTGCATGGACTTCTAATTTCGGTACAAATGCCTAGATCACAACTAATTTTAAGCAACGTCGCCTGTTTCCGAGAAATCATAAGCTTTGTTTTTGCCATTTTTTAAACCGCTAACTTTAAATATTTTTTGTATGCGTACAGCCTAACCCAGTAACAGCAGCTGTAGTTCAGTGCATAAACACGTAGTTTTTATTGCGTGACGAGTGTGAGTGAATGCCAACTTTCAACCACGATCAGAGTTCGAGTTTGTTCAAGCTTTTTCTATGAATAATACGCTGTGGGACGGTTGAGTTTTTAATTTTGTGCCTCGTAATTTGACGTTTTTTGGGATTAAGATGTGTTTGTGTTATTAAAACATTATTTTTTATAAAAATCGTTAACATACTTATAATCTTCCTGGAGTTGAATTTACACTAAGTACATATGACAAATGATGAATTTTCGCGGCATCGAGAAGGGGAACTTTGCATAATAAATAAGTCTGTCCAGAAACTTAGTCTCTTGGTCAGTAATTTATCTCAATCACTTTGTTAATTATGTTTTTTACATAACAACTTTCTATACATATTATAAAAAAGTCGGTTTTCACCAATGTATATAGAAATCGTTTCGAAAAGTTTCAGGGTAAAATTTGTTAAGGTGTAATCCAGGCAAAGCCAGAAAGAGCCGCTAGTTTAAAACAAAATATAATAGTACATTTAATAATCAATCCACTGCAACTTCAAATTAAATCAGATCTCTTCCCGATAGAAAAGAAGCAACAAACATTTATCCCTGCAAAAACCTTTCGCTATAAAACTATCATGCCGATAGCTTCTACTAAAATCATATCGCTTCCTAAATATTATGGACATAATGAAAAAAACAGCCTTCGATGGCCCGTCGGATCGCCTCCTACAACGATATTCATAAAAATAAACGATCACTTCCGTTTTCACCTGATGCTTTGAAGATAGTTCTGAGGGTTTCGATGATTTCGATGTACATTGCGTTGTGTGTTTCTAATGTTCGATTTGATTGGAGAATTGAGTCTTCAATGGATTTATTGCTTTAGGAATTGAGTAGTTTAAGTTGTGGTGTGTCGTGTAATTGGTAGAGGGTTTGATACAGATTTTATTTTTTATAAAATCTGTAGTATCTGTATCAGTTTGTTCATGTCTTTTTGATTTGCTAAGAATTCGAACACTTTTTTTCCTTTACATCAACTTTAGTTTGATCATTCAGTATAAAACTTTACAATACATTATTTGGTTTTGAGAGTAAAGTCCTACTTTATCGTTTGTTGACCACGCAATGGATGCGTCATTTAGCGATATAATTTTCTATCGTACAATATGATGGTAAAGGTACACAGAGTAATATGATCGCTTTTTGTCGAAAGACAACCTTTATCTTTTTTATCAAAGAATCTTTATTCTTACATTTAAATTTCGTTTCGGTTTTTTAATGATAGTCATTCTGAATATCATTGATTAAAGATTGACAGAATTATATCAAAAAGATACTGTTTTAAATACACGACTAGATGTAAAATTTTAGGAAGAAAGATACAAGTAAGTATACGAGTAATACGATTTACATAGATTTGGATTATGATTTCTAAGTATTTAAAAAAAACAAAGATCTGCACTGCCTTTGACTGATGTAAAAAATTTAGATTTTTGTATACCACTACCAGCCGCAAACAGGCTCTCTACAGAGTTGTCGGACTATAATACGTAATATCACTTTGCAAACAAAGCCTGCGTTATTCTAACAGTAAAACAAAGGTATAACATGTCCGAGTTATTAATTAAATAGCCGCCATCGAATTACACCGGGATTCCATTACGCTAATACACGTTGACAAATGTTATATTTGTGTTTTGTGTACTGAACATACACACAGACACACATACAAATATTTTGTAGGCTAGTTACCGCAATGGAATAATTTGATGAAATATCAAACTCATTGTGCTTACAGTTTGGCTAGTAGTAGGGATATAATGTGTGGGAACGATGGCTAAGTTGAATAGGAAGATGAATATAGAAAATGGTAATGAAATTTGAAGAACTACGGTTTACAGCAAAAAGACAAAAAACTATTTTAGTCGGCAATAAAGTAAAGGAAAACCAACAACAAAGTACGCATTTATTAAGCTTCAAAGCATTTAATTACAATTCTCTTCCAAAATACAACCGTTTTCGCTTAACTAAGCTGCAAAAAACTTCATACGCTATACCAAAGAAAACTTAATTAACATAGGCCAAGAAAAACATATGTGAAAACTTACACGAGCTCCGTAAAAGATAGAACCTTTAAAATATTAAAAACGCAGTACAAAATAAAGTAAGAAACGCCGCAACTTCCCATTTCCCACTTGTTTGCTACGCGCGTAGCACGTCGCGAGCGTAGCGGGGAAAAAACTACCAACAAATAGTTTAAGAGCTAGGGAATTTAAAGTGTGAGAGCTTTGTAAAATTAATTTTGTGAATTATTTTTATACAGATGGTTAATATTGCTCATTTTATATTAACTACTGGTAAACGTTATCAGATGTTTTATCATAGTATACTTACTGCATTACTGGATTAAATGTTTTTTTATTAAGGTTAGACCGATGTCCAAAGGCCTGATTAGAGTACAAGCGTGTTGCTTTCTACAAATCAATCATTTTTGCATCCTTTGAATTTAATAATGTTTTCCTAAAACTAGCATATTATTACTTACTTATTGTTTGTGTATTTAAGGCAAACTCCTTCGTCTACGCTTCTGCTTGATAACAGGCTTTAAAAGCAGTATGCGTTCGAAATAGAAATACTATTCGGTTGCGAGCTCTTTACCTAAATACCCGGTGGTGTACTCCCAAGACGGCGTAGCGCATCGTAGCGTCGTAGAGCTCCGTAGCACCGTAGCACTATGTCGCGGGTACGATAAAACTTGTGTACCAAGTTAAAAATACTGAATGAAGTTTCTTTGGGAATGCACGTTGAGTGGAATTTAAAGTTTCAGGGCTTCCTATGTTAGTGTCTCGTTACTTTGTTTTATTATGTGTTATTATGTATGAACTGAATGTTATGTGCATTCTATAGAATGTCATAAAATATTTTTTGTGTATCGAAAAATATTTCGCTGAAAAAAGCTGGTATGGTCTAGTCTGCCTGCTCCTTATTGGAATAGGTGTGTATGTGTGTGTGTATGTATGGTAATAATATAGTCACATGAAAGAAATTACGATAGCACTTTAAAAAATGCTTTAATCCAGCCAAAGTCGGAACTAAGAAAAGTAAAAATATCAAGGATTAAAATCACCTTGAAATTTGTTCACACAACTTTTTTATAACGTCTTTTCTTTTCCAACCCTTTTCAATAAGAAAGTATAGTTGTGTACAAGAAACTCCCCCGACGCCACTCGTCTCGCCACTTCATAGTTGTCGCCAACTTTCACAAGTGTATGTTTTATTGAACCGCACAAGTTTCTTCTAAAAGACTGTAAAAGTACGTTTAGAAAATATTAGGTGTCTTTGTTTTTAACTTTTATAGATAGAGTAATTTTCGTTCTATCTCTAGATTTAAAGTGAAACTGCCTTTTAAAAAATGACCACAATTATCAATAGTAAAAAAGAAACAGTATTATTTTACTTGTAGGTAAAACCGGTACCTCTTTCCACCTCAAAAAAAGTTATTGTTTCCTACAATTATTCCAGTCCAAATTAGTCTATTTTTAGCTTACTGGAGATGCTACTAACATTAAAATTATCTATAAGACAAAAAAGTCAGCGACGTTTACTTTTGATGATTGCACCCCGTGATCAACACAAAATTCAAACTATTACAAGTACTAATGCGACACACACATTGTATTTATACCTAAGTATTTAGCAATAGTCATTCAAATTCTTAAACACGTCACGTGTCCACTAAAAGTAAATTGAATGCTAAATCCTCTACAATGGTCAACTTATACCTTCACAACTACCTACACAGCCCCGTCATTATTTCAGCCGCCGCCGAACAAATCGCTGTGCGAACGTAATTGGCAAATATTTAAATAAAATAATTAGTATGAAACCCAAGCTAAAGTAGACTTTAAATTGCAAGGAGTACGGTTGAATTTTGAGTGGAAAAGGGATCAACTCGTTAACGCTCAGCCAATATTGAGACAGTGCTTGCTGCAGGAATTATTGACGAATAATGTTTGAGCGCAAAATCGTCGAATCAACCCCGGGGCGAAGTAGTTGTCATATTTTTTTGTTAAAGAATTGCCATTTAATACGGTTAATTGTGGAATATTTTTAAGTTAATGTCGGGTGTATTCAGTTGGAAGGAAGATAAATATTTATCGCAATTCTGCCATCGACAAACGAAACCAAACTGAATGAAGGCCCACAAAAAATATATCAAGATAGACTAGATTTCAAATAAGGTGCTGAAGTATTTTTAGATTCAATTCAAAAGTTCTAGATATTAATCTCTCAAGATAAGACTTCATAGACTCATTAGAATCTTGATAAAAAGTCTTTAGTCCAGATTTTTATCAACTCAAAACCCCACTATCAACCCCTGCTATTTTTAGTTTCCCCCAGTTTAAACCATCTATATTTCGTGTTGTATATTTAGCTAAAGCTCTAATCCTGTCCAACTAAGGCAGTGTTGACTCGTTCAACAGAGATCGGGCACGGATTAAATAAACAATTAGCCAAACCCACATAAATGTCAAGCTCCTTTGTAATCGCCTTCCGAATGATTCGTTTGTTGTTGTGTGGTCGCATTTCCGGCGAGTATTACTGAATAAATTAATTTGTGGATTAATTAAGTACCTTTTTGACTGCTTCCGATGTACGTCGTAGATGGTAGTATAGGTCTGGGGTTTGATTTCTGGGTCGGAGCAAGAACTTTTGTTTTTTTCTTTGATGATGATATTCTTATTTATATAAAAATCAATAGTAGCTCGGAGTCTGTATATGGCAAAAGTTTTGCCGCCTTTTACGTGGGGTAATAATTGTCAAAGGCGAAATTTGGGTGAATTTTAAACACCTTTGCCTGCGCTTTCGAGTATTCCGAGCATTATCATCATTTATACCCAAACCATCAACATAAAATCATAATCTCATAATGTATGCATCAAATCGCTATCACTAGCACTGTACTCGTAAAACCGCAACGTTATCAATACACACATTGTAATACAACCCCTATTACAGATATTATTGATAAATGGATCGGCCGACAGATAGCCGCGTTATTAAATTTTCAGCATCCTCGCTATTGTGGCTAACTAAAGGATATTTCATAAGGAAACACGCTGTATAGGGGACTGAGATGTTCGCGATAGTTCTTCTCACTGGCTTTGCGTTTGAAACTGATGGTAAATTGTTACTATATCTGTCATTACGACCTATAAACTTTTGACTGTGGTTCATATTATAATCTCGTTTTTATCCAACTAAAAATGGAGAAGTTGTCTGTGTATATTTAGTATATTTTTTAGTATTGAAATCTTTATTAGTTAATAGTCGTAAATTATCAGGCCATCGAAATCACTTTAATTTTTATCGTTTGCTGTTGTTGCGATCAGGTGAAGAATGTACTGTTTGTTACTCAGTTTTAGTCATTCATAAATGCCAAGGTATCTAATATTAACGATTCTAATATAAATAAGATCTTGTACCATACATTTTTTATACATTTGGGTTATTATAACCTTTAAAAAACTAAATAATGTCTTTAATTTGAACTGTGTTGATAAAAAGTCTTGAAAATTTTCACTACAATGAAGACAACACCTTACCTTACTCAGCCATTCCACTCATTTATATAATTGAGTACTAAATCAAAACTAAATTATACTTTAGTCATACTATTTGTTAGTTAGTATTGTTAGTGTTTTAGTCGTTTATTTGTCCAAATAGTTTGTTTTGTGAATCAGTGTAAATTAAATCGAATGGTGGGATTGAGTTGCATTGTGTTACTGATTGAATTGTGAAACTGTTATTTTGTTTGTTAAACGATTTAATGACGATTACGGTTTAAATAATTGTTATTATTATACGGTTTACGCTTTGGACTAGTTTTATTCGCAGACGCTTGCTAAAAACGTGATTGTTACAATATCAGAAATAACAAAGATTTGAGAAAATAACGACATATTTGTGACAGTGACAGTTACTGTTTACAAATACGATTTAGAGGGTTTTATAAACAACATATTTTTTTGTCAGGTTCAGTCTACTTATCCGATATACAAAAAAAATAAAATCATTCTATACTTTAAAAACTTTGCTTCAAAAAAATCAAGCCCATAATTAAACTAATCATATAAAATCAAATAAAGCCTGTAAAAGGCAATATTATCGAGCTGTTAAATGTTTAAGGGAGCTATAATATTCCTAGCACTGCACAGACATTACGAGGGCTAGGTTTTATATCGTGGTAAAAAGATTGCTGTTCAAAGCTTATTTAAGTGACGATGGGGTTAAATATACTGACGATTGATGATTTTTAATGAGCTCGCTTCAATCAGTTGTAATTACTCCAGTTTATAGAGCCTGTTATACCTTTTAATAATAAATACATAAGGATTTATACATATGGACTTTGAAATTATTGGACTACATAAAATCAGAATCTGCTGCTTTGATTTGTGTTAGAAAGGTCGTCCGTTCATATCTACTAATCTTCCATTTTGTAACTATAACACGAGCAATTCAGCTTAGATCTAAAGCATTTTAGAAGAGCTTTGCGGGCAAGTGTTTTTGGCTGACAGTAGCCGATAGGATACATGTATTTTATTTTGCAAATACTCGGAATTATTTGTTGTAATGTAGATCAATCATGCACGCCCACGCTATCTACTGAAGCTAAGCTAAATAATTAAAAAATGTCCCCAAATCCGAGAAATCTTTCAAATAGTAGGTCGGGGAAAAAGTCGTTTCGCATTATACATAGTATGTATGAACTTGTAATAAAATTTATTTGGCTTCAAGAATCACAAATGAGTACACGGTTTATTAGGTAGCTTGTGAGGTACCCAAATATCGAGTTTTTTTGTGCAGCGAAAAGATTTTATTACAAGTTCATATATACTATAATGCAAAAAGACTTTCCCCGATTTAATATATCCAGGCATTTTAAAAACCCGGCTATTTGCACAACTGAACCGCAACAGTCCAGAATCGAATCCCACATATATAATGTATATCAAGTTTAATACCGCTGACCAGCCGGCACTAACTATTTAACGAGCCTATAAATAAAGCCTCTTGGGAGAGAACATCAAATTGAAATGGAGACGAGATAACCAACTGTTTGGTATAGATATGCATGTGGAAAAAGGTTTTAATATGTCTGTAAAATGTTTGGTAGAATCTGAATGGTATTTTGTAGGTTATAGAAAGTTTCATTTTAAAGTATTAGGCATACCGAATTGTCGTAGAAATGAAATGAAATTCACAACTTGCTCTATTCGTTCCTGCTGTTATTAGGTTTAATTTCACCACCCGTTTCAAGCTACAGCTAAGTAACAAACAGCAGTGGACAAGCCAGTGACTAACCTAATATCAGCAAATGATATAAGTTTCAAAGATTGTTGCTAAGTTATAACTTAATCCTTAAAAAGAATTTTGAAAATGTAATTAATTTATATTGGTCTTTTTTTCCAACAACAAGTAATTTCGGAAACGTAACCACAAGTCATTTAAGTTATGGAATAATACTATATGTAAGTATTTTTCTAGTATGTTTCATGTATCGGCTCCCTCCCTTACTCTCAGGCCCTGGCTAGAACAACAACAACAGTCGCAATATGCCGGTAACAGTGGCGTCGTAAATCATGTACGGTAATGAAGGCGCACTCAATAACCCAATGATGAAGCAACAACATCAACCAGAACTTAGGGCTGCCAGGAGACGAGTAAAAGAAATTTTTGAGAGCAAAAATTTTGTTGCAAAACATATTGTGAAAGTGTGTACGTACTTTCTTTAACTATTTGCCGAAAAAATATTTGCCACATTGAGAAAAGAAAACCAAAAAATCTACACATTGGCGTTTGAAAAACGGGATGAAACATAAAACTCAGACGGAGTTACGAAGTTTAATTCGTAACTCCGTCTGAGTTTTATGTTTTAGATGAAAAGAGTGCTATAAAGCCAATCTATAAAATATCTTCACAACAATAAAATAAATATAAGTTCAATTTGCCAACATTTTTGTCAAGCTTCAGTTAAACATAGCCCTATGATGAGTGTTGATTATCAAGTGACAATTAGTAACAGGCGTTCACCGACAGATGGCGTGATATAGCCGCCACGTTGACTCTGTGTCACTTATACTGATTCTGTATCTAACTGTATGTAGAGTAAGATTAACAGAATTGCATAAGACAATATAGAGGAATATATTTTCTAGTTAAAAAAACATCTTTAAGAAACTGATATAAATTGAGATGGCCTGATTGTGATTTGACAATAATTAGTTCACCATAACTACTAAAAAGTACTTTTAAAAATGGAAATGATAAGGTACTCTAAACATTGTTAACGCGTTTAGAAAATACAATATCCCACTATCATTACACGTAACAAGAAAACTTCAAGAAAAATATTCTAACCCTAAAATGCAAGCTAAAATCCTTGAATTATAAAATCTTCCGACCATACATTTTCAACCCACAACAGGGGTGGTAAACTTTTTAAAAATTCAAGCTCGGACACGGTGCAGGGCTACAAAACATTTTTCCACTGAAGGCGACGCTCGCACCACGGTATCCGCGGATTATCGGCAAAATATTTTCAATATCCGCAACTTATGTAGATACGTATCCGAGCCGTAGGAAACTTGGGATACGTGGTAGAATCTCGCAATACTTTTGCGTACAATTCACATTTTTAAAGCAGTAACGATTCGTTTGACAAATATTTGATGTCGTTTTTGCGGTGTGATTGTGATTTTGGTTTTGTTGAATAGTTGTTGATAATATTTTTTTATTATAAGGCTTTTATAGTAAGGAATCAAAACTGGAATAAGAGGGTTTAAAACATACCGCTTATATGGTTATTTGTTCTTTCAATCTATATTTATAGGTTTCATTGTTATTTGTTTTTTTTTTTTTTTGCCGTAAAGTGTTATTATTTCATAATGTATTATTATACTAAAACGTCAAACCAAATATTTTTGAGTCACAAGGAAAACATGCCTGCATTTATCATTCCCAAAAAACGTACGAAAACATGTCCAAACACCAATTTTTCAATTCTTCCCAAACAAGACAAACAAACTAACAAACAATTTAACAAGCGTCTCCCGCGGGTTTGTTTATAAACAAAACTAAATATATTACTGAAACCAAACCTTCACGGAAATAGATTGCAATGAATAGTTTCAGACGGTGTCCCTACCTGAAATACGTCTGTAAGGGAATATGTACCTTATGTGGCCTACCTAAGATTGAGTTTTGTTTAAAGTGGGCTGTGTAAGGGACTTCTCCGGGTTGAACGATTTGGTGGTACAAACGGTTACGATTGTGTAAAGGGTCAGTTTCATGTGCAGTTTAAATGTGAATTTTCTTGTTGTTATTTTTGCTGATGCTTTCTGGACTTCAATAAAGTACTGATTTTGGTTATTCATTACTATTTTACAGAACTACGTTACTTTTTTATTTTTCATGCATATTATCTCCATTTTCTTTTTTTAATTGCATTCGTTCATACGTTTTCAATAGACAACCTCACTTTTTAGACCAATGTAATAAATTACTAATAAGTAAAAAAGCCCTATTTAAAAAAACCCAAACAGTTTTAACAAGTCCTTTGCTTTTACTTGTAAACAAATTGTACCTAGTGGTTTTATAAACCCTCTTCTCCAAAGTTATTTATTTTGATCTTACTCTCCCCGCTATCATGATAGGCAGTAGCGAGAAGCCACGCATCTACATCAACTATGTGCAGCAGTACTGTGCTCCCGCAACTGATTGCTACGCTCACCGCCACACAAATTGTGTTAACTACAATGTACTACGGTACTGCCGGTACTACCGGTACTGTATACCATCGTGTTAGTACTGAAAAGGAGATGTATGTATACAAAACTGTATGGAGGCTTAGGGGTTGGTTTTCGTAAAGATAAACGTAAAATGAATTATCTAGTTAGTAAGCAGAAGATCTCTATAAACACTCTAATGTTTTTAGCCCCGGTTTCACCTGAGTTTTAATAGGTTACTCTTTTTAGGAAATAGCAATAGATAGACTATTGCTGAAATTATAAAATATATACGCCGCGCCTGTCTGGCTGTTTGCGATACACTTAAAATCTTCTAAACTGATTTTCATGCAGTATTCACCAATAAATGGAGCGATTACTGAAGAAGGTATAAATGTATCTGTTCATATTTTTAGTTAAAGTTATTTCTGAAACCGGACAAAGCTGGAGCGGCATCCTAGTATAAATAGAAACTTTTAAAGTAAAACAAATGGGCTTTAAACTGCCAAACATGTCCATAACACAACATTTTCATTCAAAACAAAGGCCAATATTATAATAATTTAATACTATATACTACATTGATAAGACGTGTCCAATATTGGCCAATATTGGACATTATTGGACGTTAACGACCAATACAGTGGCTGATAACGTTCTGTTGGAGCGCATACAATCGATGACACTTGCCGTCTCTGTGAAATGATAGTGTATTATAGTAATATTATGGGATTTAATTCAACTTGATAGTTTAGAAATTGACTGCATTAGTAAATTTATAGACTTGTAGTTGATATTGGTAAATAAATAAAATTGTTTGTTTATGCTTTCTGTTTTTTTTTGCCAAGGACGTAGATAAGCGCAAAAACAACGGAACGTAAGAAGGATCAGACGAAATGCAAATATCTGTGCCTCATAGTAATATGTTTGGTTTGTATTTGTAGCCAAAACAAAAGCGATCACTTTAACTACAACGCCATACTTTTCATACAAGATCTCTTGATTATAATTATATTTACTACAATAGACAATGATATAATTTCGATCGAAAATTTTTGACCCATTTTTAAGTTCCCAGACACAAAAATATAGTTTTAAGTAACTTCACAGAAAACTATACTTTTAGTTCAGCAAAAGTAGAAAAATATACAAAATACTCAATTTACCTTATAGTTCTTTTACTAAACACCATAAAAATACCATAGCCCAGGTACATATTTCTAACGCACCTGTAATAAGAGGGCCGGTGTAAAAACCCCCATAAACAGTTTGTTATGACTCCGGCTGTTAAAAACACATTAAAACCATAATATTAAGGTGTTTAAAAGAAAAAGGTATGAAATAATCGCTTCCTTGGATTAATAAAACGTTGTTTTTTATCATTATACTTCTTTAGTAGGATAAGATAATTTTGTTGTACTTAATTAACTCGAATAGATTAAAACTATATAGATAATCACATTAGTATTACTACGTTTTTCTTCATTTACTAGATCTTTGCAAAAGTTTATAATACTTCTCTCTTCTACGTTTATACATCATCTGTGTACATCAAGTAAATTCGAAAAAACCTTTTCACAAATCTCTATATGACCCTTAATCGTACTACGACAAGTAGTCAGTCAACCTAGCCTCTCTTCCAACTATGTTGGTGTCGGCTTCCAGTCTAACCGGATGCAGCTGAAGACCAGTATTTTACATGGAGCGACTGCCTATATAGTCCACTCAACGAATACTCCAAAAGCGGGTGTAGAGTGCGTGAGAGGGATCCTAAGCAATTTCTTCAGAAATTGGTTCAGGATGCTTAGAGAATAAACATACTAAAAATCCCCGCCTCTAGGGGGGGCGCCGGAGTGGGGGTTAAAGTACCCATTTTTTAGTTTTTCACTAATATCTTTGAAACGGTTCGTCGTAGAGAAAAAGTGTCTTCTACATAATGAAAGATGATAAAATTATCTATAACTTTGGTTCTACACTTTATCGAAATTCTCATCAGTTCTCGAGCATCACACTCCGAAGTAGTGTATCGAATACTTCCAATTTTTTTTGGAAGTCAGGTTAACACTTTTTAATCATAACGTTACAAAAAAGATAGAATTCTCTTTTGTGTCAAAACAGTATTACTAGTATCACGAAATACTCATGTCCAAATGCCAACAAATTACGAAATTCTCTACAGACTTTTTTACGCTGACATCCATTTGATTACACACCTGATACCTAGACACAATTACCTTCTAAATCCCATTTATTTTGACCTTGAATTTTCACAAGAAATGGATCACGTACTAACGAAATGTCAAGTTTTACTTTCAAGAGAAAAACAGAATTTATTTTGTTTCTAACACTAAGGAATCATATATTATAACCACGAACGAATGCATTCCTTGAATAGAAATAATTGTTTATCTGATGCCACCTGAATCATCACATACTACAAAAATTTAAAGTTTAGATCTATGGCACACAAACTCTATGGCGCGGTCGGTAGTGTATCAGACTTTTGAGCACGATTTCTCGAGTTTGATTTCATAGATGAGCAAAGTACTATTGGCCTTTTCTCATTTATATATAGAATATTTTTTATCATAGCCCAAAGTTTGGTTACAAACCCGATAAATAGCTATAAATTTACGTTATATTTCACGGGATTAGTATTGTTGATGGCAAAACAAGGCAACGATAGCATCCATACACTTCTGCCTGCACATTCGTATATGTAAAGGTATGTATGTACGTTACTATGAAACAAGATGGAGATCCTTTTACCAGACATTTCTCTTTCACAAAACATTCAAAGCTAAACCTGTATTTTATACCAATATCTAGCAAAATCTTTCTTCCATGAGATGGGATGTATAAAAATTGCAATATCTTACAAAAATCGTCGTCAACAAAATAGATTCCTTTGAAAACAGATATCAATGCAAAGCGCTCGGCGCTCCGACGATCCATTTTTATTTAAATCAAAACTATTCTGCGCTGACTTTATTAAATTCACAACAATATATTACTGTCATCAGTGTTTACCTTTATATATAATAAATCGTACATAACTTACATAGAACAGAGTTTTTTAGAAATCGCGGTCACAAGTCTGACCGTCGGATAGGTATGCGAAAAAACTATCTATGAAAACTCCGGTTCTTAGGACGCTTATGGTGCGTTGAGCAATTTCGCCACGGACTTTTCAAAGATGTGTAGTCTTTTAGTGTTACTCAAGCTGAACGCTTCAGATATTTGATTAGTCTGTTAATGTCGGCCTCAATTCTAATCAATATAAGAATACCTTCACTTATTTTTTGCTATTTATAAGTTACACACTCAGGAATCGAATCAAATATATCTAAATCAGCAATCACACTACACCAAGCCGATTGTAATGAAACCGGACAATCTAAAATTAATATCAAAAACAACCGCGCCATATTTCAGTGTCCAGAAGACATTTAATTTTCATTCGCAAATGAATACAGAATTAATCGTGCTACTATTATTTATGTGAGTAAGACATAGACCACTGGGGGAAATTAAATCGTAAATATTAGAAAAATAATTATAAAAGCCTGTGAGTGGATGCGGTTTCGGTTTGTGAGTTTAGTAGTAAGGAAATGTAGTTGTTTTGACTTCCTCTTTGGCGCAGTCGGTAGTGTACAATGACGTCTCAAGTTCGATTCCAATACTATTGGTCTTTTCTAATTTATATTAGAATACTAGCAGCCCGCCTCGGCTTTGCTTTAATCAGTTATTTTACAAAAAACCTTTACAACTTTAAACATAAACCTTTCTCTTAAATCTCATATATTTGTAGTGCTCAACATTTTAATCCAAATCACAAGCCTTGCAAAGAACGATGCCCACGTACGAACGTTTCTTTACATTATGAGTCATATAAACTCAAGCGGAAAATAGAGCGCTTGTACTAGACGAAGACGTTATTATTTCAATATTTAGTCTATCACAGAACCCCTATTCTCATCATAACTTATTATCAGTCTTCCGCATGAGTAAGCGAGACATTAAGACGGAGCAAGACGACGATAATAGCCATGAGGACCCCATAATAATAATGTTTATTCATAATTTATGGTGTGTATGAGAGTGACTCATCAAGCCATGAGATGAGAGGTTTTATGAGAAGATGTAATTGAAAATATTTGATAAGTTTGATGATTTTTATATGATGAGTAGTTAGAATGAATCACGGGTCACACGTTTAGGTAGTGTTACAGCCAATGGCTTTTGTGATTTTTCTATTATTTCGTATTAAAAATAGACTTAAAAGAAAGGTATTTTTTTAAAGTCTATTTTTAATACGAAATAGAAGTTTTGGAGAACACTTTTTTGGACGATAACTGTCACTCGTCTCTATAAAAAAAGTACCTCGTCTTTCTTTTATTAAACAATAATTAGGCTTAAACTATTCGTTAATTATTTACCTTAACTATGATAATTAATTTTATTTGGAACTAACCCGTCTGAATTACGTTGTAAATATCTTCAATGTACAGACACAGTGCTTATATTTTCTTAACTATTTGCCGTATTTGGATAGATTAAAATTTTGTGCGCTAGCTCAACATCAGTCTAGATTACATACTATGTTAGACTCAGACAGTCCTATCCACCAACCTAACTTACCTCAACCGGTGATGACAACCATCATCAATATTTGCGGTCTAGTCTAGCTTGTGGCCTAGTGGTCTAAACCACAAGCCACACAGACTGTAATCATAGCTACAGACTATTAGACAGTGATTGTCATCTTAGACCACAGGGGACGAGCAATTAGTTCTTAGTTGGCAATCGTGTTGCAATTTAAGTACAATCGATTGGTTTCAGCAAGCTATGTTATTATTGAAAGCGCAAATTCTTGAAAACGTCTAATTACGTATGTATTTGTGTAAGAATCGATAAATTAAATGTGTATGTATTTTTCTCACTGTTTCTTTATTGTTACAACTCAATATTTAGCCCAATTTAGAACCAATTAAGTGTCATATTAGATAAACTTTTCAGATTATATTTAGGTCATCTAGAAAATAAAAAATCTGGTACCAATTCGTGATCACACACCTCAATAAGTCTACATAATATATGACGTATACAGTCTATATCGTCACTAAAACATAAAGAGCAATATTTTTTCTAAATAAACATATGCTTTTTAAAACCATTGCTGAACTCGGGTCCCTCAATTGTAAACTTAACTTTTGTAATATTTGAAAGAAAGACTTATAATCTACTCTAAAGTGCGGTTGAGGCACATGCATCCCACTATAAATCATGGTTTTCTCAATTTTGAAGACAGTTACTGTTAAATTCAAAAAATCACTACTCTCTTAAAACATCGTTAAGCCTCTCAACTATACAATCTAGTGGTAGTATAATACAGATTCCGCCGCGCGGCGGCACTCGTGGCCCGACCGGCTAGTTGACTCAACTGCGTCTTAAGTTTAAGTGTTTGTCTGTCTCAGTTAGTCATACTTGAGAGCTTGCTGTCGATACTTGCCTCGCTCTTATTGTGCTTTGTGAAGTTTCTAGACGTTTTGTTACGTATTTATAGAGTTTAGGGAGAATAAAGATGAAATAAAGTGGATGAATCCTAGTTTTTAACTAGGTTTTGTAGAGTAATTTGTAAGGAAGTCAAGCTATATTATAATATAATACACGACAGAAAAAATGTATGGGTCATGAACGAATATGTATTTGAAAATAATATATCTTTATTAGTAGTATTAAAAGTAATTATGAAAATATTTAAACATTTGTTGTTAATGCTTCCATGGTATGCAAATCGGACTCAGCTAGTTGCGGTAAACGATCTGTGGGTTAAGCAAACCTGGGCGCAGTCAATCCATCGATGGGATCATGGATCGCATAGTGGTATTTGAACTGAGCGTCTACGAGGGCAAGTAAAAAGTTGGTCTCGGTTCTTGTCAATTAAAACTATCAATTGTTAATCCACGTCAAATTCCTTCGGGCGGCGTAAACCACTTCGACACTAGGTTGACCTCTAACCATACAATAAAAAGAAAACTACTTGCTTCTTCATTGCACTAATTGATAAGCCCATTTAAAAGTATTTAATCACATAAACAAACATAATACTATCGATAAAAGTCACAAGTATCTTTATCAAACAAACTAGCGCAAATAATTCTCACTAAGTCCCATTAACACCGCAGTACATATAAACGCTTATTAAACTACCTCTGGAACTCACATTCGAATGATAATTAGTCAACAAGTCGAACTTAAAGTGTTGCATTGTGACGTAGCTGTAGAGTGCAGTGAAGTTGTGTCGAGTTGTGCCGCGTTGTTGATCCCACTTGTCGAGTGAGTTGTTCTTAGTAGGCTCGTTATGTTCTAGTTTCTTGTTATTGAATGAGTTGGATTAATGGTTTGTGTTGGAGATTGTTTTCGAATGCTTTACTGCGATCGACTTGTTTAGTACCTTACCTAATTTCTGTTGTTTTTTTAAGATATGTTTTTCTACTATTAAAGAAAAATTAAGGTGCGCTAGAAGCTCTGGAAACAGAATGTGATTATCAAATGCATTCAAAAAAGCGGTGATAATTCGTTAAAATTTACAGTAGGCTCTTGCCATTGAGTGCATCCGCATAGACGATATTACGATAGTTCCCGTATTTGTGAAATTTCAAGGGTAAAAACTATTTTGTGTCTTTTCTGGGGTCTCAAACTATGTGTGTACAAAATTTTATACAAATCGGTCTTTTTATTTAAGCATGAAGATGATGTCAAATACCATAGAAGTTATTACTTTCCACTGTTAACGCACAAACATCCACAAATACACACCCACACTTCCCACCATCCAAACTAATCAACCAAAACAATGCACTACAAACCACATAGTCCAACAAATAGTTCAGCATCAGAGTCATTTACATTAAAAAAACAAATATCAGAAGCGTACCGACCGCGAGAGGTAACAAGGCTTAAATCACCTACGGTCCGGCGAGCGTACATAAATATCCGCGAGAGATTCCGCGTCGGTTTCCGCACGCGTAAACGCATACGGGACACGGAAAACGCGACGCAATGCGGCGGCGCATTGCTTGCATTCTTGTCGTTTTGCGCCGCTGATACGGGAAAGAATTCTTTGGAAGATGTTTTTTTTATTGTCGAGTAGCTGTACCACGCGGCTTCGTTTGTAAGAAGGCGTTTGTTTTTTTACGTACTTTTCTACGACTAACTTCCGGTTTCTGAGGTACATTAAGCGGTAGTTTATCTATTCACTAGCGTTTAAACTCATATAAAAAAACATTATTGAATAGTTAAACTGTCGCTAAATGTACTCAGAAACCAGCCATTCAACCTTAAACTTAACCTTAGACACACAAGTGTGGAAGATAGAAGACTCGTTGTCACACGGGGTTTTGCTTCTATACTAAATCTCATCTCGTAATTCAGTAGCATTGGAAAAAAGGCGTTTGATCCTAAATCGAGTGTGGTAAATTCCACTACAATCATTACAGCGATTTTGTTGTACAAGCGGAACAGACACACAGACAGATTTCGCGTTTATAACATTAGTATGGATAGTGTGAGTGTGATTTTAAGTTGGGTAAGATAAAATGGGGAAATGTCTGAGAATGCTTAGTGCTATTTTAATGTTACCGTTAAGTGTTTGTCTTTAAGCACAAGTATTTAAATCATTGTTATTTGTCTCGTGTTGGTAAACTTGTACCTTCTGTTCCTTTTGAAAATGCTAATGGTTTTCCCGACAGTTCCTTTTGGACAGTTCTTGAAGAGATGCAAAGTTAAATCCGTTCTTGCCCTGCGTGGCGGGCTCAAGGCTTAGTCCTTTCCATATTTAGGAGGTCGTCCTTGCCCAGCTGTGGGACAATAATTGATGATGTAAAATCTGTACTAATATTATAAAGCTGAGGAGTTTGTTTGTTTGTTTGTTTGTTTGTTTGAACGCGCTAATCTCGGGAACTACTGCATACTGGTCCGATTTGAAAAATTATTTCAATATTAGATAGCCCATTCATCGAGGAAGGCAATAGGCTATATATCATCACGCTACGACCAATAGGAGCAGAGTACCAGTGAAAAATGTTACAAAAACGGGGAAAATTATGTTTCTCTTATGTGACGCAAGCAAAGTTGCGCGGTTCAGCTAGTAATTTATAATGTAAACAATGAGTATTTTACACACGAATTTTAAGTTAAACGTATTAAATTAACTTATTTCTGTTGAGTTTAAATCAGTCAGATTACGGGCACGGTCTGTAAAATCTGTCCTGAAACGTTAAGCTTGGTTTAAAATTAAAATGCATGATCGAGTTAATTCCTTCATAATATGAGATAAATCATTATGCATTGTAAAATATGAAAGCTTTAAATTGGAAAGTCTTTTGAATCTTTGCAATATTACAGCTTATGCATACTGCAAACTGCGCGTTTGGCGTAGTAATTTACGTGGTCACCTCGCCGCAATAAAGTCAGTTCGAATCCCAGCCAAGACTAATATCTGTATGACGAGCACGAGTGTCTGTTCTGAGCCTGATTGTTAATTTATTTGCATAAGTATGGAATTAGACACACATAACATTAGATATGCTAAGTATTTACCTCAAAGTCATAAAATAAATCTTCACAAAAATATATTGCTATTGTATTTATTAGGCAATACGTATACAAGTGTTCGTAAAACAGTTGCGTCAACATACGTCCCGCAACTGGATTTGTATAGCGGTAGTCTCTTAAAGACTAAAATCGTGGAATATCGGAAACTAGCGTAGCCTTGTGTACAGTCGTACCGAAGCGTACAGTCGCTACTACTGTGCAAGGGTGCTGCAGGTTCAATTCCCACACGTAACAAATAAATGTTGGATTTGCTTAAAGTTGATTTAAGTCTCGTTTTACTTTGTGACAATTATAAATATCAAAAAGTCGTCAAAATTAATTCTAATAGCAAAAATTATTTAAAAACAATCAAACAGACTTCACCACAAACTTCTTCACACTAAAACAATAGTTAGCAAAACTGTTATTTAAACCCGTTTTCGATTCCGTAACCGTTTCGTATATCGTAACAACGTTAACGCACTGAATCAGTACCACGAAGCCTTTTGTACTGTTTAATTGAATCCACTGGTTTTATTGTTCCTACCATTTAAATGCTATTTTTAGTTGAAATGTTTTATCTACTTCATTGTAACGGAAATGGAACACCTAAATGTTTTTTACTGTTGATATTTTAAAATCGTTTTGTATTTTACTGTGATTTTAAAAAGGATTTTACCTACATTTCAATGTATATAATACTCCGTGACGCAGTGGTTGTAAATGGCCACTAGTAGGTGTATTTTATGCAACTCTACGCCTACACCTGCATACAGATGGTTTATTACGTACCTACGTAACCCTAATACATCAATCACTTTTAAATTAAGTTATACCGAACTACAAACTTTAAATGACCAACAATACGAAGAACGTCTTTCTTTATTTGAAATAGTTTTGCAGTTTCCAGCAGATATTTATCCATTGTTAGCGACCGCTGCACTGCTCTTCTTAAACGGCCAGTTGCCAACTCGTTTCAAACACGTTGCCAACGTGTTGCCAACTAGTTGACGCTTTATGAAGTATTTTCGGTTAAGGTTATACTCTCGTTGTTTTCAGTTATTTTAAAACGTTAAACGTGTTGTCTTGTTCAGACTTATTTTGTTAAATACAAAACTTACCTTTGCCTACTACTCTACCGGATTTTTTAAGTTGTTGACAACAGTCTGAGTTTATTTTCGCCACTCTATCAATTCGAATTGGTACCGTATAATTGACGATGATATACAGACATTCTTATTACCTCTATAAATTACATTTATAGGTATAGTATCAGTACGTGTGGATAGCCAAACTTCGTTGCGTAAGTAAAAACATGAGTAAAACTCATACCAGCTTTTCTCAACCCGTTTACCAAAACATTGAGATAGCCTGTCATAATGCTATTGTTAGACTACAATGATAGATTATTATTAGTTAACATTTTTTATTAAAACCTTTACTAAAACAAAGCCATAATTGGACGTAGTTATGAAAGAACGTTCCAATCCACAAGGTGGTCAAAATTGAGTTTTTGAGCCCAAGCTAGGTATTTTGGATCGTCCTATCTAGTGGTGAAGACACTGACTCTTTTACGACAATAACTACTGAAATAATTACACGGTCTAAATGATAAAACGTACCAAAAGATCTAAATTGTAATCGTATAACGTGACATTACATATGGATCGTACTATTTTTATTTGTTTTGGACTGAATGCAATAGAAATAACGATCCAATCCATCTTGAAACGTTTTAAAATAAATATTTTTATAATAATTTTAAATCTTAAAAAGTGACATTCCATTTGGATCGTTATATTTTATTACATTTTGGACTGAATAAAATAAGAATAATGACTCAATCAACTTGGAACGTTTTTAAAAATAACAATTATAAATGAAAATTCATTTGGATCGTACTGTTTCAATACGTGTTGGACTGAATAACATAAAAATAATGATCCAATCATCTTGTTTGTTTTTCTTCTTCTTACTATCTATTTCTTCAAAACATTCCATGTAGGTACTTTATATATAACGTGACGATAATAAATTCATATTGGTAAAAGTACCGTAAAACGGGGTGAATAGAATTCGCGGGGTGAATAGAAAAAAAATCAGGAAAGTTTTCAAGTTTTTTTTAATATTTGAATACTTCTCGTTGAAGAATTTTGTTCAAATTTTAAATGATTACACGGCGATATTACTTCTCTGCGGTGTTATAATTGTTTAAATTGATATTTATACCCAAAAAAATGCTTCAAAGTCTACCGTCCTTGAATACCTTAATATCGACCCTCAAAACTTTGGATTTAAAGTGGGATTTCTTTTCTAATGAGTTGTTTGGAGTGTTTATGTCTTTAGGTGTATATTAATTTATAAAGATACAATATTGTTAATTGAAGAAACGTTTTTAAATCTAAAAAATATGTTTAAATCATGGAAATAGTATTTTTTTTGTATAAACGGGGTGAATAGAATCGTTTGAAGGGTGAATAGAACTACAGTATGGGGCAAATGGAAACATAGCAGGGTTCAATAGAAACGCGTAAGAGGTGAATAGAAACGAGTGAGGGGTCAATAGAGATTAATAAATAGGGTTGTCAAAAACTGTAAACAAAATTAACATAAACAATGAAAAATTAATAGTCATTAATCTTCTGAACTTCACAATTATCATTGTATCAAAGTTATAACGGCAAACTACTGCATATAGTATGAAAGTTAGTTAGGTTATCTTGCTTTATTTTTTCAGTTAAAGTAATTATCAACGGTTATTTAAATTTTTAAACACACAACCTCCCTTTTCAGTATGTTGGATAAGTCGTCTTTGGCAGCCCTAACAGTTTTTCCATTCACCCCTTTGGTCGTTTCGATTTACCCCTATCGCTGGGTGAATAGAAAATGACCATTTTTTAAGGAAAAATCGTAAAATTATGCATATTTTTGGACAAATATGGTTTTAGCTCTTTCTTCATGGCGCCGGACATGATATAAAAGAACCCGACAATAAAAATAACAAGTTATTCGCAACAAATTTTTAGGACAAAGTTGAAAATCGTTTCTATTCACCCCGTTTTACGGTAAACCTTAGTCTACCTATGACCCCAAACGCTGTGGGTTAGTCTCTGAGTACCCCGATCCCCGAAGCCCCCGTCCCGGAGTGCCCCAATTTATTTTCGTCTTGTGGAAAATCATCACAATAAAATTTACATTCACATATTTCACATACATCACATGTTATCTAAATATATTAATATTATAAAGCTGAATGAAAAGAAGAGTTTGTTTGTACGAGCAAATCTCAGGAACTACTGGTCCGATTTGAAAAATTATTTCAGTGTTAGATAGTTAATTTATCGAGGAAGGCTATAGGCTATATATCATTACGCTACTACTAATAGGAGCAGAGTAGCAATAAAAAATGTTATCTATACTAATATTACAAAACTGAAGAGTTTGTTTGTTTGTTTGAACGCGCTAATCTCAGCAACTACAGGTCCGATTTGAAAAAATCATTCAGTGTAAGATAGCCCATTTATCGAGGAAGGCTGTAAGCTATATATCATCACGCTACGACTAGTAGAAGCAGAGTACCAGTAAAAAATGTTACTAAAACGGGGAAAATTTTGACCCATTCTCTCTTATATGACGCAAGCGAAGTTGCGTGGGTCCAGCTATGTATGAATATTTCTTAAAAAATATGTTTTAATAATGTTTCATTGTTTTACTTATGTTTTAGAAAATATATATATTAATTACCAAAATATAGCAATTGTAACATTTTGGAACGTTTTTGCAAATTAAGTTAAAATCTACTTCCATACATTAAGCCTTTTTTCAAAAACGTTCCAAGTGCATTTTTTTCATAATTTGTATGAGAAATATGAATAAATTTTAGTGACAAGTATATTTAAAAATAAAGTTTATTTATATAGTTGCAGTGATACATACTACTTAGCTGTACTCGCTACCAAAAAAAAGCGTACCACAAAATTACAAAAACGCGATTTACTCATTTTGACCTGCGTGTGGATTGGAACGTTCTTTCATAACTACGTCCAATTAAACAAACTCTATCCCTCAAACTCAGGCGTGTGAAGACTTACCATCCCACAAACACACCGTAATTTCAATAGCACGTAGTCTATCATTTTGCTTCAATGAAAAGTTAATGAGGTTCAAAATTATGGCCTCGCTCTGACGACAGGTCAAATCCTTCGATTGTAGTGCCTTGAGAATTATTGATGAACTTAGGCTGATATTATAGCACGAAACACGCGCGTTTGGTAAGCGCGACTTAAAATTAGATTTTTCTAAATAATTAAGAGCGCTTGTATTACTTTATTATACAAAAGTAGATTAAAACACTGTTATTCTAAGTTATAGTCAACTTCTCTCTTCTTTCAAATTAATACATCTGTCGCTTAACGGAGAAAACTATATCCATTTGTAAGGACAAACGCATCGAAAAAAGTAATTGTGAATATTCGAAATATATGTTAAACGAAAATCAGTGATTATATACTCTCTCTAACCTTGATATTCCTAATCGTTTACCAATCTTCTTTAAGACAAAATCTAACTGCAAATTTGGTATAATTGGTTTCAAGGTAGTTTGAGAACAAACTGATGTCTAAGATGGTTCAATATTTTTTAACATGAACTCTGTAAATAAATACTATTAAATCTAGTCCATCTACTTATAACTCGCGCTCTTTATACGCGCAATTATAAATCCGCCTTTACCACTTAAATCTAGAAATCACTACCCTCTGTCTTGGTTATATAATTAAACCGTATTACGAACTATTATTACGTATAATAATGACCTTTAATTGTAGGCGGTTACAGTTGTTCCATTTGTTCGTGTTTATTTCATTATGTCTATTTTCAGTGATTGTAGTATTGAAAGGTTATTTTGTAGGTTTATTTCTATACAATTTCAGTTTCATTAAGTCTTAACGTTCTTTTAAAGATTATTATTGTCTTTGTAGTTGGTCAAAAAAACAAACTATCTATACCTAAAGTTGAAGTTGGTATAACCGTATGAAACTAACTTTACCTAAAGTTTTGGTAAAATAATCTCGAGCAAGTAAAAGCCTTTATATAATTAAAAATCTGAGACATTTTTTTTATAAATAAAATTTCAAACTACCATTTGCGGTAGACGAAATGACACACACACTTTTCTAAAATAGTATCCTTTTAGTATATTCTTCAATATTTATTAGAATACTTAATTACTTTCGAAAACAGTACCAAAAACCATCACAAAACAAAGGGAATTTCGTAACAAAATGTAATTAACTGTGTCGTGAATCGAACTGAACACCTCACACCTGCCGCTTCCCAGCAATTGTACACAATTATACACAAGTACACAAGTACACAGTACACAAACTTTGTACACGGAACGAGTTTTGTGTTGTGTATGTTTTATGTGGGAAACTAATTCTACGAAATTGAGCAATTGTAGGTAGAATTGTTTGAAAGAATTAAGTGGTAGAACTTTGAAGAATAAATGACTTAGTAATTAAAGAATAGGTAGAAATACTCTATTTTATTTGTAGCAACTGTGTGATTTGTTAAAGACCGAATCGAAAAGTTCTTTTTTGTTAAGGTAAAAAAAAAACTATGGTTTATGATAAGTTTGTCTAGAAATTGTCAAGAGATTTTTACAACTAAAAACATTGTATACATTTTATGTGCACCTGGAAACGTGGTCCTTTTTAATAGCTGGTGAATAAACCAAATATTCCAGTTTTCAAATATTAATTATTATTTTTTACAATCGAATACAACAAACTTGAAGTCATGTTGTAACTCTAGAAAGGTAACAAACATTAAAATTCATTCATCCCAACTAACATTCATAGTGCATACGTACAAGTATGTATGTATGTATGGTATAACATTCATAGTGTGCACGATGTATGTATGTATGTATTGTATGAATATGCATCAGGAACAAACAGGATCGCGACACATCACGTTAAACCTAGTTGATGTCTTGGCACACATTCGTGGCAGAATGCATATTGCATGCTTTGTGCGAATTATGTATGTGTTCATGTGTATTTTAAATTAAAATTCTTATAAAATGTCCCTTTATATTTTGCGTGTAATATAAATGTTCATGAGGTCGATTTTATTTTTTGTATTTTGAGGCACTGATAGCCAGTCGCGTTTATCGTACCGATCACCGATCTATGGGTTAAGCAACCCTTGGCGGAGTCATTCTATAGATCTTCCATCTTAGAATCATGTAGGTACTTTAACTGAGGGTCTCCGTGCTTCGGAAGGCACGTTAAAAGTCGGTCCCGGTGGTTGTCAGTTAAGATAGCAGTCGTTAAGCCATGTTAAAAGACTTTCTGGCGCGATGGCGGATTGAAACCTATCAATATGAACGACGATAGTTAACATTGGTACCCTGTTTGTTGTTGAGGTTCTTAACTATTTTATTTAATATCGATTAGAAACGATAAGTTTATTAGCTAAGTATATTACGCCTAATATATAAAATACATTTACATTATGTGCTAGACTTGATACAAACAAATCGAAGCTGTAAACAAACAGATTTGTTTACGATGAATAATAGTATATGCGTCATCATCTGTTATGTGATTATAACATCGTAGTTTTGGCAACCTTTTTAAATGATCTGTTGGCTGGGTTTCAGTTGTACATATAATAATAATGTGTTTATAAGTTATTATATTTGTATTAAGGTGTTAATGAAATGGACAAAGCTTTTATAGTAATAAGGTTAATGCGCTACGAACTCCATATTATAGTATAGTCTGCGTAAAAAACATGTTGTGTATACAACATGTTTTTTTAAGATCATTTCTATCAATGGAAGTAGTAAAATTACTACTATAAATTATCTTCAAAATAAGTCATTCAGTCAGACAATCGCCACCACTATAACACCTAATAATCTTACTATAACCTACCATCAATTCACACACAATCTCCAATAGGCTGGAGCAAAGCTCGGTGCAAGTTACGACAGTGATTAAGACAAGTTCCACAGATAGTTGCACCGTGTGGGGTTTGAACTTGCGCAGGTAATTGTGGATGCGATGTGGATTGATACTAGTTTAGCTGCAGGCTGTTTTGATATTAGGCTTGTAATGTTGCTATATTGATCGTTATAGAGGAATATCATTTTAGTATGCACAGTTGATGGTGATGCTTTTGCTATTTGGACTAAAAAAGACGCTTAAAAACTTTTTGTTTAATAAAAAATAATGATGATTTAAAAAAAATAAAAGCTTTTGGTGGTTAAAGTGGTAACCAAGTGCGACCACGGCGAGTGCAACCTGCGCCGAAACGTTAGGTATTTCAAGGTAAAATATGTGTTCTTGTTAATTCCCGGTAATCATGCAACACAAAAAGTTTGACAGTTATGAAATTACACAAAGTAGTTCTTTGTTCTTTCCGTAACGGAGATTTTGAAAAAAATGGATAAAGCATCAATCATACGACATCGATTTCGACCATCGATGAAAATCTAATCGGCGCCTCTAACGGATGCAGTGGGAACTTTCGTTCTGGCAGTACATAAAAATGACATTCTCGATACCCCATATAAACAACAGAATCGTGCAACAATAAACATAATTAACACCGAAGCTTAACATTTACAGTTAGTTCACCCTCATACAGTAACACAATATTCCCTAAACCATGTCTATCTTAACCCTAAGGTTAAATTCCCCAATCAATAGCCTAGTCCAGGCCTTAGTGACGTCATAGTTTGCTACATTAGTGACGTCATACCTGTCTCGTGTTCTGATTAATAGAGCGAGTGAATAATGAAGGTAGCTTTAAGTTATTGATGAAGTCAGTTCAAGGGATTGTATAGTTATTGAGAAGTGTCATAGCGGCTGAAATTCAGGCTTTGAAGTCCTAATTTATATTTATTCATATGATATTTAATCATTTCTTGAGGTTAAGCTATTATAGTCACATTGTGCCTATGGATGGGCAATCGCTTTTACAGATAGTAACACATTTTATTCAGAGGTGATTGTGCTAATTGAATGAATACCTTTCAAAGTTAACGTATTCAAAGCGACATATTTTATTCCACATATTCTTTCAGTAAACCTTTTATAGACAACTGCTAAACAAGTGTTAGGTAAAAAGCTGTCATAAATGTCGAAAATATTTGCATTCTACTTAGCCCTATTTATCCCCTTACATAGCTAAATATAGTAAAAAAACTTAGTATTATTATCATATACAAAAAAACCCTCTCATTGTGCTATAGCTACGAACAATTTGTTGCGCCTAACCCTTCAAAAGCCTTCACCTTCCCACTATAACCCTAAGCCATCAAAATTCAAAGCCGCCCGCCGGCATTTCCTTGGCAAAACAAGTTATACGTGAAAAATCTCACCTTGCTAATAATAACGGGTACAATATGTCTTCGTATCCATGCCATACAAATGTGTATGGCGCCAAAAAATGTGCCAAGATGTGCCAGAGACGAATATCGTGTCATACCGTGAATTATGCGAGTGTGCCGCCCCTGTTATGTAGTATATGTGAGGTTTGGAGATTAAAGATGTTGTTGCTGTGATGTTTTGTTGATTAAATATTTTGTGATTTATGTAGAGAATGAAGTAGTAGTGTAGTATTTAATGTTTTTACAAGATTATTTTGTGTAACTTAAATATTGTAATTAAGGCTTATTGATTAAAAAACGTTTTAACTGTGATATCTAATTTAAAATAACCTCTTATCTAATAAATTTGTAAGAATAATGGGTGATGTTTCTTCTGAAGCAACCGGTATCAATATCCAACATCAAAATTGCAGACTCTAATATTAGCTTGCAGCGTGGACACTGTTTTTAGTTTACTTATTTTTGTGGCGTAAACACCTCACATTTAAAAGACAACTAAGTCTTTATTCCAATAATCTTCTCCTTTACACCGAATTTATATTTTCTATTTACCCATCTCCTACTTCGTCTTTCCCTACATATACTAGGTTGTAAAGTAATGAGAGCGTACAAGATGACTCGCGAGTCGTAATTCGTGTTACGATTATCATCTGCCGGCGGCTCGTTACATCTGCAATATTGTACTACACTAATATGTTTGTCAACCCTGTTGCCACACATGTATAAGTAGGGTTGTACTTGTTCTACTTGTATATGACTTGTTATAATTTATTTCGGCAAAAGTTTTGAAGTTATTTTGGGGAAGTAAGACATTGGTAGTCGTAGGTTTGAGTGTGGTTAGTACAATGTTCAAATATTTAACTTTACAACGTGATAAGTCTTTCTTCGATGCTGTAAAAGGATAAACGCGTGAAATATTTATAAAAAAAAGTATTCTTTATATTTCATGAAATATACCTACGTGATTTAAAATTAAGTTTCTCACTCACCAGTTTAGGAATAATTATATTGTTGATATCTTTACGAGTAAGCAAAAAACATACCTGCAAAAGAAAGAAAGTTGAGTTTAGTATTACGTTAATTAAAGTCGATATTTTAATTCTCAAATAATTTAATTAACATACAAGACATCATTTTGCAGATTAAACTTGTAAAACTCTTTGGCAATAGAAAAAAATACTCTTTTTGTATCTAATAACTGAAATAAATTCGTTTAAAATGCAAGCACGTATTTACATAAACAAATAAGTACAACTCGCTCTGAATACAAATACAAATTAAACCTCACAAATGAACAACTAAAACGCATAATTCAAACATCTAAAACAAAACACATTAGGTGCTAATAAAATTAGATTTATTCGGCAAGTTGTTGGGTTATAAAATGCAGTTAGTATGCACGCGGCGGGAGCGGACTGGCGCGTTATATCGTGCGTGAAACGAGATGAGATCAGATTACATCGCCGGACATAGTTCGTGGACTAGCTTTGAAATAAAATATATTAAAGTTATTTTGAAGAAAATTTGTTTATGGGAACGAATTGTTCCCATTCACAAAACATTTTTTCAGCTGCGTTGAAGGTTTGAGAGGTTTATGTGGAACGATGACAAACCAGTGTTATTTTTAATTTAATGGCTGACTATTAAATTTACAAAAATTGCATCTTGTTATTTCAGTAAAAAAAACCGTCAGAATAATAATATGGTCTTTAAATAATACGATCAAAATTGAAACTGAGGTTGATTTTTGCTGAAATACTGTGTACAGGAAAATGACTGTATTTACTACGACACCACTTCTTCAAGATAATATTTAAAAAATACAGCAGTTTTCAAGTTATTTTGTCACACAACTTCCACCAATATTAAGAAACTACAACCAAACTAGTACAAAGACGAAACGACTAACTTCATTCAACCGTGTAAGAGTTCTCTTGACTTTCAACTCGATTAAATTTTACGACAAAAATACTTGGAAATATTCATTGTTGCATTTTAGCATTGTAATGTGTTCGATAGCTGTTTAGAAGAGCACATTGTATGGATTATTGAATGTATAGAGAGTTTTTGGGACTTTTATCTGTTTAAGTGTAGAGTACTGTGAAGTCAGAATTGAAAATATAAGTGTAAGATAAGGAATTATGAAAGATGAGTGTAGCAATAAAGAGAAATCAGTACTAAGTGGTGAACGTACTGTGATATATATAACTTGGTAGTGTGCTGCTATACATAATATGTATATTACAATAGATGTCACTGTGAATAAATATCATAGAACGCATAAAATGCACTTTACAATGTAGACTATCCGTCCACATTATAAGTCTTATAGATATTTCCCGAGGCTTTTGTAAACAATTCTAAACCGATCCATTTGTTTGTTATAAAGATAAGAGGCATTATTCCTTGGATACATGGATCAAAACTAGTTTTAGTTTTTTTTTTTTTTTTTTTGTTAGCCCGTACTGTCCCACTGCTGGGCAAAGGCCTCCCCCATTTTCTTCCAGTCCTCTCTATCTCCTGCTATTCGTGTCCAATTAATATTGAAGGCATCTAGATCGTCACGCCAGCGCTTCTTGGGTCTGCCCCGACGGCGACGTCCTTCTGTAGGCACCCATTGCGTGCTGATCCGTGCCCATCTTTCTGGGTGCATGCGGCTGACGTGACCCGCCCACTCCCATTTAAGTTTTGCTGTTTTTGTGCCCACATCAGTAATGCCAGTCCGTGAACGGATGTCCGAGTTTCGGATTTTGTCTATTAATTTTATTCCAAGAACACTGCGTTCTATGGCTCTTTGGCAAACTTTGAGTTTGGACTTTTGAGACTGAGACTGAGAGTTTTAGTTTAGGGTCATAAAAATTATAAACTTATTTTAAAGTGAGCAGATTCTTGAACATACTGTTAAAGTAATCATTTAAGTTCATCATTTATCATATCTCGCAGTAAGTAAAAAAAAAACAAATATAAAAATTCACGACGTGCAACATGTTGGCCGACAGTGTACGTCTGCGGTGCCTGATATATTGTTATTGTTGCAAGAAAACAATGGTCTCGCGAGAAATATTGTATTTTTACAGCTACATCCTTAATAATTAAGTACGTCTTAAAAAATATGTGCTGGCGTTTACTTTTTGTGTGTGACTACGTATGGTGCATTTTTTCTTTTGTTTTTTATGAAATTAGAGTTGCTGCCTCTGTTCCGCTTTGAATGCTATACCTCTTACATAAATAGCTGGAATTAAGTAGCGTGGTAGATTATACACAAAAGCTACTTTTTTGGCATATATCAAAATATTGTCTGCTTTTACATGACATCTAAACGAGACTAGCTGTGGATGTATTACATACAATTCTGCCTCAATCTGCTGAATTATACTATATTCACAACTCCTTTCTCCAAGATGGCGAAGGAGGTTTTTGACTGCTTCTATGGCGCAGTGATGATGAGTTCGATTCTCACACGGATCAATTATTTGTGTGGTAAACAAATAATTGTTACGGATCTGGTTGTACTTTGTGTCCGTTGTTTGTAAAAGTCTCCGCGACATAAGAGCAATTCTTAGTGCGGGAGTCGTCTTATCTAAGAAAGAAAAAACTGTGAGCCTCCTATACGGACTACTTTTCTCTTTATAAATGCAAGTGATAATCACCTTCAACCTTAATAATTTTTCACAAGTATAACGCCACACTCGTTTCCTTGCTTGGCCATCCTCAATTTTTAATTTTCAACGTCGGAACGAGTCTCTCGGCGCATATTCTGCTATCCTAAGTACCAAACAATATCTTATGTTTTACTGTTATGGGCTTTTCTTGCACGTAATGTTAATATGCTGTTTTTGTAAAGGAGGTAAAAAAATCATGATTTCGTTTCCGTAGACCGACTGATCTGAAGCGCGGTATAAAAAAAAAATTATAGTATTGCAACAAATTATACACCATAACTTTCCTCAAGAATCACTTTGTCTATTATGCTGGGGCTACATTAGCGAGCGAAGATTCGTATGGTGTTGGCGCGACAAAAACATCGTGTTCGGGTATGGGCGATGTTCTTGTCTACATTAAGGCGGGCGAAGATTCGTGTCGAGTTGACGCGATGCATCGTGCCTTGTGCTGTTCAGTTTGTTGTGCGGAGACGTGAGCGGTAAATTAAAAATGGAGGAAATAGTGGCTTTGCATTATATGTCAGTAAATTATTATTTATTACAATTGTACGAGTATCATTTACGAAATAATATGAAAAAGAGAAGAAAGAGGAGATGGTGGATGACTAGTATTCATAGAAACCGAATATAATACTCTCAGTTTCATAAAATTGAATGAATTCTAACACTTTTTCGTTACTCCACTCCATAGTGTAAAAAATTAAATGCACGTCCGTCTCGCTTCAAAGTCTGGACGACACTGAATTGACGTAGATGTAGCCACCTAAGCGAATATTGGCGCGACAAATCCCTTTGATTCGCGCCAGTTTACCGACAGCTCCTCGATACTACATCGTCTTCGCCCGAATACTACGCGATGACACGATGAACCCGGCCACATTCATCGCGTTAACACGAATATTCGCCATAGCCCGCTAATGTAGCCCCAGCATTAGATAAAACTCACTTTATCTATAGTTTGACATTTAGAATGTACCTACTGTCAAAGTAGTTCCTACGACGTCCGTCAGAGGCGCTGATCAGATTGTCATACCAAATTTCTATATAGTTAGCCGGTTGTAGGTAGTCGATAGTGGTAAAGAATCGAGCTACTGTTCAGTAGATTTTGAGTTTATTATGAATAGACAGATAAACACAGCAAGGGGACTTTATTTTATAACGCCTAGCGATTTATAACAAAACAAAAACGCCACCACTAATCCCTAATGCGTGTAAACGTGACTATTGTTTCCATATGTCGTTAATATTTGTTCGTGAATAAGTTTGTGGCACACCACCGTTATTTGGACGCCACGTTCAAACCGCAGTCGGTGCAACATGACAGGATTAAAAATAACCACTGCGCTTAACACGTTTGCGTTTGTATCGTGTTAAAATTAATCTCTAGATTATAAAACACATTTCAAACTATAAAATTAAAAGAACCGGTGTTGATTTAGGAGTTCATTAAGCTTAATATTTCTTTCAAAATAGGATTCATTGTGAAATCGTGAAATTAAATAAGTAATATCTTTGGACCATAAGTAGTCCATATATTTAACTAAATACATACGATTAAAGAACATGCAAACTTAAAACATCCTTCAAAGGTTCTGTAGATTTTGGACTTAGTTTAGTCCGAAATATAGAGCAACGTTTACAAAATAAGAAAGGCGCCTTATTCCTCTAAGCAAATTTCTAATGTTACTGTACTAGTTAATTGACAACTTATTATAGTCGGTTGTCCGACTGTAATAAGTTTCTAAATTATAATTTTCTATATTTCCAATTGAATTAATTATTGAATTTTGTTTAGATCCGCTTGTGCTAGCCTTAGGTCAATAAAGCTTTTTATTAAGCTGTTGAATCTATAGTAGAATTTTATTACTTAAAAACTCTTTAAAACAGTTTATTCCTTAACTGAAATAATTCTATAACAAGAATCTTTGCTCTTTATCAACGAAACGCTTAGTATTCATCCCGCGATGCACTCGCGCCGTCTGGTGCATTTTAATACCTCTGTTATAATATTATACTATGCTAATCGTTTGTGCGTCAGACAAGTGTGTGACTCGAAGGGAATGAAATAAAATGTATTTATGGAGAATTTACAAGTGTTTTTGTTTTGTATGTTGCCCAAATATATATTTTTATAAAGACAACTCCCGCACTAAGATTGCGCCACGGAGGCAGTCGAAAGTCGATTTGACAAACAATATGGCTCGTCGCTTATTACATGAGACTAACATTGTTAATGGTGAATCGTGGACATATATCATGCACCTCTATCTACATCTACGAGTATAATATACATCTAGGAGTAGTGATACGTATGTATGTATCTTTAAACATTTCTAGCATTTGTCATCTATTTAATAATTAATTATTGCGTTAAAATCCCGATAAAGTGTATGCGATGTAACATCGGAGAGATTTATACTTATACTAGCTGACCCGGCTAACGTTGTTTTGCCATAAAAAATAAATAAAAAAACATTGTCCAGCGGACAAAATTGTGAATCTAAACCATTCTCACACACAAAAAATTTCACCAAAATCAATCCAGTCGTTTAAAAGAAGTTCAGTGACATACACATACACTTACAGAAGAATTATATATATAAAGATTTCTTTGTCAAAAGATACTTAAAAAGTATAGGTAACTCAAGATAGCATTAAGTTATCTACATCTACCCTTGACAATAAGATCCCTCTTCAAAAGAAACATTAACATTTTAACTTAATTCGATCCCTACAAAATGTTTCTTCAACTCAAGATTTAACCCTCAAAATAAAAAGCACAACATCTTTATAGTGTGAAGCCGTCAGCTGCACTCGAATGCACAACTTATAAGTATGCAAATTTTTATAGTCCTACATCGTATAGAGGGATGAAGACTGGGGTGCCGCCCTTGTATAGACGGGTTATAATTTTATGTGATTTGAGTGAGATTGTATTATAGTCTCCTTGAAAGAAACACGTAGGCTGTCTTTACGATGTATTGTTTTGAAAAAAATGTTTTAAATATAGAAACTTTAAATATATATTTTTTAATACGTTGTTGCTTTACTGATAAACATAGATCTGCTTTCGAATTGGGAAAGATAGGCTTGAGTCTACTACGAAGGCCGCAAGAAGGTTTAGGTCTTGTATTCCTTCAAAGCTTTAAAGCATACAAAGTTTTTGCAAAAGGTCGTCTTTTACTATTAACTTGAATAGTCATTGTTTTGTTGCTTATGCTTTTATTCTCAAATATTTGCAAAAAATGTAGTAGTTTTTAATACAAATATAAACACGTTACGTCAAAATAAACATGATGTTACCTCTGTTATGCCTGACCGTGAAGGCAGAGTTGTTCGAAATGTACGTAAAAATATTTTTAGTACTTATAATTACTTTTTAAAACAGAAAATCCCAAACATTGACACCTAATTCCCAAATCCCATTTACAATTACATAGATAAAATGTAATGGTGCATCGTCGGTTGATTGCACCTAATCCGAGTCGGTAACCAGAGGTTAAATAATGGACAGATTAATCGGAAATTAGCCGAGCGCCAGAGCTGCCACCTAGCGGACAATACTGTTTGGTGATACGTATCAGTGTGGGCTGGGAGTTGGGTACGCTCGGTGGCTAACTTTTCGGTAAAATATTTAAAAGTAAATAGTCATATTTCAAGCCATTTTCTGTTCTTTGGGTGGTACAAGTCGTTCCCCGGTTATTGTTAAACAAGATTTAAGAAAAAACTGAAGGCTTGATATGATTTTGGCCGCTTCAACTTTGACACTGTGTTTAGTTTTACCCATGCAAAAGAAAATAAAATACTTGACGGGAATGGCCTCGGCACTTTACCAAACGTCTTACTAATTAAGAATAATCTATATAATATAAGTAAGAAGATCCCAATAACACAACGTCCGACCTTTTTTTTTGCGTCAGGAAAATGCATTACTGCATGTCCCGCCCCAGAGAGAAAAGCGGGGGTCTGTCGGGCTCTCCCGCCGGCTAGGCGTTCCGGCTAAAAACCTGACGGTGTTCCTTCTGAGGTCACCATAAGGTGGCCAGGACGCGGTACCTCCAATCGGATACTCCGCGTCCCACAACGTCCGACCTGGGGATCGACGCCTCGAGTTCTTCGTTCCTCGAGTTCTCGAGTTCTTAGTTCATTATAATATACACCACCGACCACATGACCAAAGCATTTAAACATAAAACAAAGTGAATATATTTAAAGCACCTAGCTCTTATACTAAATTGCAGTCACAGCCAACCCAACATTATGCGATAACGCACAATTAATAATTACGCGTCAAAACTGAATTTTCATATTTACAAGCAAATGTATTCATATTTGGTATTATCATCTAATTTGAATTTGCGAATTTACGCCAATGATGGCATTACCGTTACGCTTTTCGCTCGTATTTTAGTTCCTAATGGATTTACGCGTCTTTGCTTTGATAATGATTGTTGAATTATTGGAAAATTATTGGTTATTTTGGTCCATAGGAGGTTGTTATTATCGTGTTTTGATTTCTGGTTACCGTGCGTATGTGTTAAAACATTTCCCCTAATGGGTAGTCCTACAACGTAGAAGAGAGCCTTGGTATGCAAAATTTATCTAGATTATATAGAGCTTCGTTTATTTAAAAAATGTAATGAATAATTTAAGTATTTTGTATACTTTTGAGTATTGAAAAACAAGGAGCTGTAGTAAACATATCATCAGCTGCAAAAGCTGTCGCGTCATTGGTATGCTAAATTCTAAACTTTGTATAAAGGTTTGGAACCTTGCATACAAGACTCTACTAAGTTGTTGGACTATACAAAGAAACCAAAAACAGTCTCTCGCAAATAAATTTTTCTTCTTTATATTAAAATTCAAACTAATATCGCACTGAGAAACAAAGTAAATGTCTGTCTATTTGTTTTTGCTTTCAGGGCCAAACGGCAGAAACTACATAGATGAATTTGGTAGGTGCGATAAATGGAACCTATCCGTTGTTTATGCATTCCCGTTCTTGTCATAAACTAACTTGTAACTAATCCAAAAGCCAGCGTAGTCATTCTATAGATGGGTGACCACATATTTGAACCGAGAGTCTCCGTGCTTTGGAGGGCACGTAAAAAGTCAGTCCCGGTTGTTGTCAATTAAGATAACAGTGGTTAAGCCACGTTAAAGGCCTTTCGGGTGGCTAGTAAGGCTAGGTTGACCACTAACCATACGAAAGATAGAGTAGTAACAGTATATAACAAATATAACTTAACAAACTAAATGAAATAAACCACACATCGTTTTTATCGTACAATTTATGAATTAATGCATAGTGCACACATCGCGGTTTTCTATTGCGTCAGTTGTTGGCACAGTTTGCTGGTCCGATAGTGCCTACAGTACTGTGGTGCAGTGTAATACTGGGTTTATGTTTCAGTCATAATGTGCTTTATTCATATGTAAAAGTATGTTCTATTTTAGTAACAAGGAGAAAATGCTGCTTGAAAAATTGTTTTACGGGTGCTAAGGTGTATCTAGGTGTATTAGTTATTTTGTTAAATTTAAAGTCTATTTTTTCTGTCTAAGACCGAACCTACGTATTGTATTGAGGCAATATAAGAAGTCCAATAAAAATAACACTGAGGGATCCAATGATTAATAAATGCGATGGTCAAAATTTGTGTAATTTATCAAATAGCTATATTAAAAAACTGCCTAAGAATATTGCTAGAAAAATTTTATTTCATCCAGATCTAAATTTAATTTTATTCGAGAGAATTCCTACTGGAAAGACTACCAAAAATCTGTTGTAAATTTGAATAAAGTTTTGTACAATCATAATATGAATAATAAAATCCCATTAAATGTCATCTTAACGCTACAACTCTGTATAACGAACTAAAATATTAAACTCTCTGTCCACCCCAAGACGAGTCATAGTCAAAATAACGTAATATTCATAAAACATAAATGTATAAACATCTCTGCCTGTCCCCTCACTTGACAGGCGTCTTGTTACGTCAAAATGCAAATACTATGGGGTGCAAATATTGTGCAATAAAATATATACACTAATAAGAAGGGGAAGATGGAAAAGTAAAAGAAATATTTTTGTTTTTTTTCAAACTGCTTCTGAAGTCCTTAACTTTTTTTTTACATTTTTAAAGTAGAATAAATTTGTTCGAGCTACTACAGTATAGTTTTGATACAACGTTATTTAACTGAATAATTTATTATTTTCAAAACTATATTCTATGAATCAAGGTTTGGTTTTCTAATAAAATTAGTTTATTAGTAAACGACACTGCAAAACTTATTTAAAAATGATTTATCCAATTTGGTTTAGTTGTTCAAAAGTTATGCGTGGACAAACGTTTCGTTGATTCGCTTTTATTTATGTAGTCTATTTTTCGTAAGTTTTTAAGAAGTTAATAAAACGAAGTTGTAGTGGTTTTATCTTAAGGCAAATTGGTTTAATAGCTAGTTTCAAAATTAAATCGGCAAACGGAAGCATACAATCACGGAAAACCTTCCTACATCGACAAACTTTAAACCAAACCAAGTTTCCCTATAAATCATCTTACAAACTAACATACAAATAAGCCTTCACTACACAAAGCCTGTTACAAAGATATTTACACGACACGTTGCAATAGTTAGTACCGAGTTAGTTCGTAAAGCGTACTAACTTAATAATTGATGCGCTAAAGTGCACTGAACTTATATAAAATATGTAACACTATGTGAATTATAATAGAGCAGTTTTGTTTACGAAATTGTAGAAGAAAATGTGATATAATTTTGTTTTTAAAGTAGGTTAATATTGTTGTGATGGGGCTGACTTAAGCTCGTAGAGTTAAAAGCCCTTATTAAACAAAGATTTAAAAAAAAGTAGGTTATTAATGCACTGCCTCTATGGCGCGGTCGGTTATTTATCCGGCAGCTGACCATGTGGTTTTGAGTTTCATTCCCTGTTCGGGTAAGAGTACTTTACTTATTTAATTCGGAATGTTTTTCAATAGTAGCTTTCAGTAAACATTCCCGGTAAATGGCGATAGACTTACTGCCTATTTAACGGGACTTACATAGTAAATTTCAAAACATGCGTTGGTATATTAAACCTCTGCCGATAGCTTCGGACAAAACAGACGTGATATTATTTAAGTACAATAAAAATTTGAAAAAAATCTTTAGACATTTCCAAAAAAAGTTTACAAACCTTTTAGTCGAAACATTATTTTGGTACATTACATTAGTACCATTTTATTAGCAAAATGAAACTTTCAAAAGTTATGAAAAGCGTGCACCCTCTTGATGTTAACAACAGATACATTTGCATTGCATCAAACTGTCACTCGCCCCCAGGGTATGTCTGATGTGTTTAAAATGTTTGCTGTGGACTTGTTAAGCGGTATGCTGAGACGGTTGCGGGCGACTAAGTTATAAGAGGTAGCGGGTTTAAGAAATATGATAATTGAAATATTGATTATTTTACGGTTTTTAGGTCGAGTCCCAAACAATGTGTGAATTATTTTCGAATTTGTTTTTCTACTCCAGTTGCTTTACCCGGCAAAGAAGGCATAAATTTATTCTTTAGTTAATCCAGGAAATAGTTTAGTAGGCCCGTTTATTGTTATAATTACGGAGATAGTCAATGAAATTTTATGGTTTATGCATAAAAATATAGTTTGAGTCAGACCCCAGTCAGTGTTTCCTGGGGATATGTCAAACAAACCAAATTAATTTTTATGAATGGCCAATTAACTGGTTCAATTTGTCTCAAAAGGAGCTGTGCGAAGTCAAATGTGTAATTTTTTTTTCTATGATCCGCCTTCCAATCCGCTCTCGCTACCTCCTATACTTTAACCCACGCTCCAAGACATTCAGTTTGTTTATTCGTGACATCAAAAGAGTACATACTTAAAACATTGTTATTTTGACGGTCGCTTTAGTTGAGTGGAGATAATTTGGGCGACTGACGCGACGCCCGCGGCTAAGACCTCGCCCTTTCTGTTTTACTGTTTGTAAATATGGTTAAGTGTTTTGAATGATGCATTATTTTTCGTTTGGATGATAATCAAAGCTTTATTAGTACTGAGTTCTGCGTTATTGTATTGGCTTTTATAAGATTCTAAAATCACGAAATTAGCAACAAACCAAATTTTTTACCATTTACGGGGTTATGTGTTTCGTGTGCCCGATGTGATTTGTATCATTAAAGAAATAGTGCAAATGATAAAAATTACTCTTGATTTTGGTACCATTTAATTACTGTTAGGACAGTTTGTAAGTAGTGGTAGGACAGTGGATTTAAGACAACTCCAAATAGCTTTTAAGTATGCTTATGCAATGTGCAATATTTGAATTTATATTCAAAGTTTTGTAATACTTTTGTTTACCCGACACCGAATCACTGCCTCATAGTAATAATACCTGAAAGAAATATTTTCATAGTAGGCTATATAACCTTCAAAGTACTAACTAATAAATCTTCATCTATTTTATAAGAGCCAAACTTTCACAACAGGTTGCGTTTAAAATTAAATAACGCATTAAAGAGTAAAAATGAAGGTACTTGACTAAGTTATAATGTGTTCACCGTTATATAAAGTGTTGTTTGATGTGAAATTTTGAAATATAAGGATTGCTATTATGAAAATGGTGCTGTCTGTCTTGGTAGCAAGACGATATTATTAAGAGATGTTGTTCTATGAATAGTTAAGTATTTCACTTCATTATTCATCATGTAGAAACTGTCCGGCATATCAGTATGTAGCAAAAGACTAGGCATAATTTTTTTTTAACCCATTATTGTCCCACTGCAGGGCAAGGGTCTCCTCCCAAACGAGGGGGAGGGGTTAGGCCTTGAGTCCACCACGCTGGCCATGTGCGAGTTGGGGACTTTGCATGCCCTCAATAAATGAATTAAACAAATTTTAGGCAAGGTTTCCTCACGATGTTTTCCTTCACCGTTGGAGCATATGATAATTATTTCTTATACACACATAACTTCGAAATGTCATTGGTGTGTTGCCTCGGATTCGAACCTGCGACCACTTACGTGGGAGGTGCTAACTTAAACCACTCGGCTATCACTGCTTGTAGTCAACACTATGAGAAAAAAAATACAATGGGCGCATTAAATTCTCTAAAAAAGTAGATAGCGGACAAAACTCTGCAAGGAACTACGCCGCATAGACTCTCAATTAACTACTAAATACAGCCTATTCGTAATAGTCACTATCAAAGTATCAACTTGTGTTATGCAGCGTATATCCTCTCGCAATAATTACATACTCAATCCCGCGGTGTCAAACGTTAGGTTTGTGCCTAATTGTGGAGATTATTACGTCACACATCATAATAGTGTTATATTTGAGTATACACCTGAATATAGGAATAACAGTTTCTATACTTAAGAACATACATCATTTCTTGTTATACCTGAAGGTGTAGGCATAGGTATAACACCTCACGTTATGCCATTAACAATGTTGTTCCTTTGTGATAGGGGGCTAGCTTATTGCCGTTATTGTAGTGGACACATCACCAAACTCCGGGGGTAAAATTTTTAAATATTCTTATATGGATAAGAAAAGACCAGTAATACTTTGCCCGACATGGGAATCGAACCCGAGACCTCGTGATATCAGTAGTCACGCACTACCGAGGTAGTTATTTCTATAAAACAAACTAATAGGTTTGTTTTTATTAATATTAAAATACTTACTTATTCACAACCTTTCATTGAATAAAACGAAACCTGCCTCACGAAACCTCCATATTCTAGATACCAATTATTCGTTTGTGTAAATCTAGCACAAAAACCAAATAAAGCTCAATATATAAAAATCCCTATTCCACACAAAGCATAAATCCCTACATACATACATACATATTCATCCGGCTGCTAATTACATTGTTTAGAGCGAATTAGTGGTGCCATCTGTCTTCATTTGCGAATCGTTCCGCTCCGTCGTCCGTGCGCTGAACGATTTTAGTCTTGCTATGTATTTAGCTATTTACTTTGTTATTGGATAAGTTTTGAGTAAATACAAAAATTCTTATACAAGTAAAAACATGCATATAATATATATACTAATAATGGCTGACTAATTCGGCGATTTTCGTATTTTATAATCCTCATTAAAGACCATGGCGATTTATTTTGGAAAATAAGTAGCCTATTTTAGCTTCTTACTATGTCAATATAATCGATTGAATGCTTTAGCTGTACATATAGCAAAGAGATAGGAGATTAATGCTTGGTAATTATATTGATATCACTGTTCGTAAATGATATTCTGTTATTTGAAATATTGTTTTACTTTCAGTAAGCATCTCTGTACCTTACACTTGTCTAGAAAACATCCTTTCAGAACATGACAACAAATTTTTAATAAACAAATCAAATCAAATTATTTATTCATGTAGGTCAAATGTTGACACTTATGATAGTCAATGATACAGAGAGTGAATTTACCGCCAGTTCGGAAGGTAGGGCCAATGAGAAGAGCTGGCAAGAAACTCGAGGCCACTCTTTTTAATCGCCAATTAATTTTAACAATCTTTCTATTAGGTATAAATTTTTGATGATGTAAGGAGCTGCTACCAACACTACCGAACACACATAGGTATAATATAAATAAATTAAATCAATATAAAGGTGCTAATAACATAACAAGTGTATTGGAAGCATGATGGGAGCATCTACCTACATCATGATAGTATTGCAGTCATAAGAGGCATCTCAAGAGCATACTATGGCACAAGGAATTATATCGATTAATACTTATTTACTAAAAAAAAAATATTTGACATATGACTTTCATACGCTATTTAACCATAAAATTTTTTAACAGTTTTTCATAAAAAACCATGAAAAAGTGAAGATATGTTAATCGTATTGGTCGAAGTATAAACTTAACAAGATCCCAAAGGTTGTCAAATAAATAGTAAAACAGTATGTATTAATGTTGCCTCAGGGGTGTTTATTAAGTGGAATATTCAAAGTTATGTGACTATAAACTTAACACGATGCTATTTAATCGTCCATCTGAAATAACCGTGCATAACTGGAAAGTTTTAGTAAATATGATACGTTTTGATGATTTATTTTACTTTATACAACTTTACATGGTCAATTTCAACCACTCATGATTCATTGGATAAAAATACTATCACCTAGCCTATTTTTAAAATGGTTGCTTTTGAGCCAAAAATGTAAATTAGATGATATTATGCTACTAGCAATATTTGGATACCGCACTACAGGTTAGTACAGTATACAATACATATTTACCAAGTGCGATTTGATGGACCGGTCATCTATCCAATTGTTAATACAAAGACCCATAAAATGCAAATATTATATTTTCAAAAATTGCCTCCAATAACCCCGAAGAAAAATCCCGAAAATATTTTCCTGTACATTATCAAAATTGCAATAACATTATACATCGATGCTTTTAATATGTGATCCCGATTCCGGTCAGGTGCGAGCCGCGCAATGTAATGAGTTCCATCCCGATTTTATTACAAGGGTATCGACTTACATATTAAGTGCTGTATGCTTGTATGGAGGCTGTAATCTTGGGAATGAGTCTTCAAAAAGTCATTTCGGATTCATGGAATGTATGTACGGTTTTGTATCGGAATAGTAAAGGGTTATGAGAGTACGCATTGACGTAACTTTCGCTTTTACCGCAATACTTGCTGTATGGTGAACATGTTTTTACCTTTTGGTTTTGATGGTATAGGAGAATGGGTTCAATAGTAATTGGGGGTTGTAGTTTAGAGAATTAAGGGTAGGGTAAAGTCAATTAGAATGAAAAAACAAATATGTTTTTTAGGTTAATATCGTCAATATCGTAGGCCGTAGCTATTCACTTATAAAAATACAGTCGGCCTGCTGAGCAGAGGTTCTCTTGGAAAAAGAGAAGTTAGGTTTTAAGTCAACCAAGCATAGCGGGATGAGAACTTGTATACCCAAAAATAACATAATAAGGACAGATAGCTTTAAGTATGTACATTCTATTCTTAAATTTTTAGAAGTTACAGTCTACAGTAATTAAAGCAACCAATAATTCTAGTTAGCAGATATTACTAAACCCACGTTTTACCTACTATTACTTAAATTATAATAACGCCTAGATTTATTTATTACAGTACTTCTATTTATATAAAGACGTTAAAAGCGTTGAATGAGACGGTTTAGCCCGGTTGTAATCCTTTTGAAGATTTGACACCTCCGCATTTATGAGATTATTGTAATAGTATTATAAATATACATAATATATATATAATGTAAAGTTGAGCTATTTATAACAAGCAAAAACATTTCTTGCTTTTTGTATGTTTCACTTGAAAATATGTCCTCTTAATATTTCCGTACTAATATTATGATTGTGTTAATCTGCCTATTACGCCTGCATAGATCAGCTACTGGACCAATTTACTCAAAATCATATTTAGTATGGAGATTACTGGACATAGTTGAAGACCTGGGTTAATATTAGGCTACCTTTTTTTACAAAAAAAAAAACGCTTTTTCTATTAAATGCAAAGAACGTCGCGCTAAAGTTTTGTGATACGAGACTGGAAACTATTTTTATTACTAAATAACCTTTACTAACCGTCTGCCCTAAACCTAAATCTCGAAAATATAAACCTCCACTATCAAAATACCGACAGACTTCAAAAAGCAAACTACAGTAATGTTTCATGAGCACCCTTTGTACTCACCCCCTTTGAGCCAATTACGTCATACAAATATTTGCTAATTATTTGATTGAGTTCGCCGACCACCCTTGCGATAGGGGTGCATTTTTGACAATACGTACATGTTGTCAAGTGGACGCTAAAAAATGTATATTTCTGTTTAGTTTAAAATTCAATATTTATTGGACCCGAGATCTCATAATGTAAGAATACCTAGTAAAGGCGCGAAAATGAAATATTGTAAAAATAGCTATAAGTAAAGCATAATAGCCAAGGTAAGGATCTGGATGAGTAGCCTTTTATACTTATAATTAACTAGAGGCCCGATTTTGTCTGGGTTTATCGTAAAATTGTATCCCATAGATTCCATCCTGACAATTCAAAACAAAAATCCTAATAATCATTCAACGTGGCAATGCTGCCAGCCTTCTGGGCACGTTACCCGGGGACGGCGATGCGGAGATATTTTATGATGCCTTATTTTAGTTTTATTTATGTTTAGTTCCTTTATTATTTTTTATTTTTTTTCGTTTGTACATATAAAATTATTATTTAATGTATTAATTTAATGTTTAGTTTTAGTTTATTTATAACAAAATTCTGTACATTGAATATATATAAAAAAATAAAAATCCTAATAATCTAATTAAATGTAGTTGTTGTATAGTTATACATGTAAATACATTACAATGATTAATTTTTGTATATACATAGATTTAATAAAACTAACGACACCAATAAAACTAAGCAATGAAAACATACGTTTAAATTAATTTATTTATTAAACATGTTTATAACAGTTATTAAATAGATGTCTCACAAAAACTACCGACGCAGTTTGACTGTAGGATCGAAAATTATATCGACTTTGAAAATATATTGCACGAGGTTTATTATTAAAAAACACAATATTACAATATTTTATAATTTTCATATTTCCTTTCTGATATTCTAATCTGGCAGTCAAAGTATTTCGTACCGGTACTTTAGTGCAACCGTCTGGCACTTTGCCCAATAGTGATCGATGACAGTACCCCACCATACATTATTAGCTGCGGCTTGTATTGTCACGTAGCCGACATGTTAATGCTAGATTAACGTGCTTTAGAGGGCACGTAAAACGATCCCTGACTGGCGATTTTTGAGGTCATATGTGGTATAGATAGTGAAGGTAGTGTTAATGTTGTTATTTTAGTTTTGTTTTGGGTTTCTGTTCAATGTGCTGTGTTTCTTTTTTTAAATTATGTGTAGGCTAGTGATATTTTGATTATTTATAACGATGGATTCTGCACTAAAAACTTGTGTTGTGTCTCGGGGCTTGTAATATATATGTACTTACACATATACAAGCGAAAGATTTTTCAAATTATTTGTACATACATACGTACTTAACATAACGCCTGTTACCCGAAGATGCAGGCAGAGGTATATGAAATATTGAGACAGACATTGTCAACATTTTATTTTGTGATGCAAAATAAATTTAAAAAGCAGCTTCAGGAAAAATTTCACTTGTAGGTATATTTGATTTCAAATAAATCCAGGCTCGAGTAATCTGTTTTACTGACTAATACATTAGTAGACACGTAACATTGTCTATAAAACTCGTTTAATTGGTTTTACGACACATTATAACTGTTCTGCTTGTAGCAGTAATCAACGAAATGTGCCTATAAGTTCTCTCCCCTTATTGGCGAGACAATGAACAGATGTCTATACAGTAATATAAAGCCTTGCTCATTGAAGTGTGATAAAGAACGACGAAGTTTTGGTAGTTAGTTTTTCTGTTTTGGAGGTTGATAAAATTTAAAATATATTTATGGATTATTAGATTTGTTTTCATATGCTTGCGGTAACAGTATATAATATTTATACGTTGTTTTTAATTTAAATACGATTTGGTACATAGCCCGTTTGCGACCCAATTCTGATCAAAATGTTGTATAGTTTTGCTGTTATGTTTTTTTCATACCAGCTGTTAAAATATAGTAGCGATGCCATGAGAAATGAGATTTCAATTTCACTGCTCAGGATATCGATTGCCGCGATGGGTTATACCTCTAAACTGCCATTTCATATCTGCTCAAGGATATCAATAAGAAATAACAGTCGCAGTCATATTATTATAATGTGAAAAGCTTCTTAAGACTTTATTCATAACACACTTTGAAAGTAAGCTGTCTGTATCTTGAGATAATGTTGGGCCATTAAAGTAGAGGTGCTGATAGCGATTAAAATTATGGATTATGGTTAGAGAAGAGGTGTCAAAATTAAGACCAAGCAGATTGATCTGAAGCGTGAAAATAAAGCATTTTAGCAGGAGGCTTTTGCCTAGCAGTGATACGAGTAACAGAATCAAGCTAGCAGTAAGTACCACAATGACATCATCAAAATACTTAGTTCCAACCAGGTAACATTGAGGACTTGTTTTTTGAGTAACGTCAAAATATAATTTACGACTGTAGTAGTAGATTAGTAGTAGATTCATTCATAAAAAAAAAAGAATTATCACTTATTATTTTATAATGAATATTTCCCCTTAGTCAAAATGTTAAACGCTATGACTATGTACATACTAGTGAATGCAATCCCGATCTCGCGGGATCCCGATCTCGCGAGATCCCGTGTATTTTTTCGGGATCAATCCCGAAGCATAATATGACGAGATCCCGTTCGGGATTGTCGGAGAGGGCATTTTCAGCAGCTGGCTACATTGCAATAGACTTAAGATGCCGATTAGAAGCTCGTACTATTGATACACTTTGTATTTTAAAAGGCTACTTTCAAAATGCCATGTGATTACTTTTTATTTTGATCTCCTGGAGCTACACCTACTTTTTTGATTATGTTCATGTTATTACACCTGTTAATTATGTTACGTTGTTAGTAATATTGAAAAATAAAGGCTTTTATTTTCTTTCAAATAATATTTTTTTGCATTCACCACACTATCACACAAATATTACATTAAACAAGCCGTTCGAATCGTATTATTTTTACTAACTAGACGGGATCCCGAAAATCTCGGGATCCCGCGGGATTGATATTTCTGATCGCGAGGGATCTCGAGTTGACGATCTCGAGTCGGGATTGCATTCCCTAGTACATACCTAGACTACACAAAGTAATAAAAAAACACGAAGTTTAAAGTTGCAGTTATTAACTTCGTCTCAAAAACGTTTTAGCGTATCCTCCCGCTGTTTTAACAGCCTCTACTAAGGTCTTAACACTGTTTTGTCAGGCACTCAGCGCCCGCCTTATTGGCTTCGATACAAATTTTGTTTAGCTTAGTCGCAGACTCCAGTGTTATCGTTGAAGATAGAGGTCGAGATGAAATCAAAATATATTTTATGAAATATCTATTAGTCTTGGTTCTGAGTTTGAGAATTTCATTGATTGTTTTATTTATTTAGTTATAATTTAGCACCTATCGTCTATGTGAGTGTATTAAAAAGACACATGGGTGCAGAATTCTGTCCGTTGTAAGATTGTATTTTATAATGGCAATCAAGTAAAATTTTATTTTATTGCAGTAGACTCACCCCTTATCACATGGGACTAAGACTGTTTCATACACCTCTGCCTAAATCTTCGGGTATAATAGGCGTGAGGCTATGTATGTATGTACCAAATAATAAATCTACGACTGAGATATGTGGTACTCATCTAAAAAATCCTCTACTATATTCAGTATAGTTACTTCCCTATTGCCCCACAAACACAAAACAGGCCTCGTCTTTACTACTCTTTAACTACACACTAAAATATATTACAACAAAAACGACACCAAATTAGACATGTAAAGCTTCAGGGGTCTTTTACGACCTCAGAAACTTCGAGAACATAAAAATCCCCTAGAATTACTCAAGTTCCCAACAATTTTGACATATTTTTAAGTACAATCGTTTAAGAGGCCCGCGTGCGGCTACGAAGTGTCGTAGACATCTGTTTCGTAGAATATTTTTGCTACAAAATTCCGTAGACACTTCGTAGCGGCTTTGAGCAAATTATCACGGCGTTGTTAACTTTTTAGGTCAGTTTTTTCTGGTACGTGGGGCTCGCTCATTGGACTACTTATGTTTATGAGGTTTTAGCTAAAAATGGAGTGTCTTGGGTATTTGAAATAATAAATTATTTTTGAAGATCCCATCTCTAAGGTAAGAATAACCAACTTTTAAGAGTATTATATTTATTAAAAAACAAGGACTCGGAAACTTATTTTTTTAAAGTCAGTTAAAGATTACATTAATTCATTCTAAAAATGCACAAGGCTAACCATAACCTTTTATATTTTTATAACGGAACAAAACCGATACGATACCTTTTATTCGGCCGTTTTAATAAAACTCAAATATTTAATCTTATGTTTGGTCACGAGTATTACAAATTTACGAGCGACGCCCGAGGACAGCGTATAGGGGAGATAAATATATGTACGCAAGGAAATTGCACTGTACGTAGAAGAATGTGTTTTAGAAAACATTGTTCAGTTGATAAGGAAATCTGATTTCCTTAGGACTTTTTATGAGTGTACCGTGTCAATGTTTGACCAAAAGATTTAAATAAATAATGGGTTATGTAAGGGCGTGTGTGGTGCATTAGATAAGGTCGTTATTATAGTTGCATTGTGTTGTTAAAGAATTCCATTGGACGAAAGGATAGACTTATAGCGAATCGAAGTCTTGAGCGTATTTACGTGTAGGCATATTAAGAGAGTATCAAGCTCTGCGCGCCCACAAATGAATACAACAAGACGTGTCGTCTTGTTGTATTCATTACGCGAGCGGAGCCATACGGGTCAGCTAGTTTTCATACTAATTATGACTCCTCCAGTTGTTTGACTAAATCGATAACCAATTTTGATGATGGATTATAATATTTAATCCGATCTCTAATATAAAATACTATACTCAAATTTTACTTATAACCGGTTGGAAAATAAAATTAAAATTTGTTTCCAAACGAAACCATGCGAATCAGCTAGTAATTTATATTTCATTTATTGGCTCAACCTCGCCGAAAAATCCATTTTCAAAAACCATATTTGCATTGAACAGTAATAAGTTTAACGTAACACCGCAGGCAAATAAAAAAACCGGAAAATACCATCCAATTTTACAACGAGCAAATCGCGCCAATTTTTGTGCAAATAAACAATTTTGCCAGCAAATTGGTGGACCATTTACACAATATTTTAGGCGATGAGCACAACGTTTGTATTTATTTATCGGACTATGAAACAAGCTGTATTTGAAAATCATTTTTATATGTTTAATGGAATTATTATTTTATTATTTAGGTACTTATTTTAAAAACAAATTTTCATTTACATTTTACGTGCATTCATTATGAGTACCCAGTTTTTTTGCTTGACCTGTCGGCATAAGCTGAACTGGCTTCGCTTCAATGCAAAATCGAGATGATTTCTTTAATTCTCCTGTAGTAAGACAGTGATATATTTAACAATTCACACACGGTCTCAAATACAAATTAAGCAGATGCTTGTACTATGGTAACCAGATGACTGACAAACATACTTATATATTGCTAAAGACTTATCTATATAAATTTACGACCAAATATACATACATAATATCTATGATTTTTTTTTAGTCTTTTATTAAATTGTTTTTGATAGTAATATTCTATATTGTTTAAATGAACACAATCAGTATTAGAACTTATACAAACATTCTGATTTAGATATCAAACCGCATACCTGTTATACGCACTCACGTATTAATGAGATTTCTTGTTTCCACGTCGATTTAAATATTTTATAAAGGCACGTGTGGCCGGGGGAAGACATATGTATGTTTTATACAGCAATAACCCCAAGTTAGGGGTGAATTTGCCGGAGTAAGGGTAGTTTTTCAAAGATGTCTGCCGCGATGAAATATACTGTCCATTGTTTTTCGTGCGGTTCAAAAGATTTATCGTGTTTAAAGCATATTTTGTTTTATTTGAAATGAATTAAATGGATTGTGAAATGGAATTGCAGAGAAACTAGTTTTTGTGAAGCTTAAGTTTGCAAATGTTTTGTTATTTTTGTGTTACTTTATTCTTGTACGTTAACTGAGCAAAGAAATCTGATTGTAATCGGATTGCATTCAGGATAGTTTTCTGTTATTTGCAAGTGTCACGATGAATATGGTTTAGTAACTGAAAATTCAAAATGGTTGAAATGGTCGAAGAATTAAAAATAGTATGAAGACTGATATTTAAATACCTACTTAATTATTAATTGCATTTCGCAATGTATTGAAATTACAATTTCGAGGCCCATTAAATCGGCTTTTGTTAGTTACTGCAAATTTATTAAAACAAAGCTTGATCTCAAAAAATTACACTAAAAAAATGTGCGTCGATATTTCCAATCGAATCGCACCTGACCTACTGCGATTTAAAACCTCGTTAAACAGTGCCATCTATCGTCACAAAGTGACAACTCTCGTGTGCATATTCTTAACCAAAGCCGGATTAACAGGGTTGCTATGTGCGAGATAAGATGTAGTGAGGTTTAAGATATCCTTTGTGCTGCGTCGAGAGGATTTGTGAGCGTGCATCCTTGACGCTGAGTCGCGGTGAAGTGGTGTGGAGTAGAAGAGATAGCGGGTTTGGAAAGTGTGATGCGCTGTGACTGGCTGAAATTTGAAGTTAAAAAAATAATTATGAAGATAGAGTATTTTAGAAGTTGGATTATTGTAATGGACGGTTGTTAAAGACAGCTTTAATTCATATATTTTAACTAAAATTTATATAATTTAGTGTCATGAGTTTAGAGAACACGTAACAATTTTGATTAAAACGACTTTTGAAAATATGGACGAATTATTACTTCCACAAAATTATAAACATAAACTGCCATTCATTTAGAAATCCAGAAGTTCCCGAACACGAACCAATCCTTAATTTCGGCTGTCAACACCTGCCTTAACTTTCCGCTGAATTCTTTTTACTTGTACCATACATATGCTGGCAAGTTTCTAGGTAAGAGTAGAAGCGCACACGAGTGCGGCGAACTACTCACCTTGAACAACGACAATTGGGTTACTATGCATCAATATCGTGTTGTGATATGATAGATGATACGTGTCAATAACCACAGGCGCTACTACTACAATATCAAAGATAACGGATTTTCTTATAGCTTTCTTAGGTAGGGATTCTTTGGTAATAGGCCGAAATACTATTTTTCATAATAGAACTGAACTTTTATTACAGGGAATGTAATTGAAATGTTTTTCTATTTAAAACATTATAGGACAATATTATTATCAAGACTTTATCATAATAATTTAATACCATAATTTAACGACATAGTAAATTAGGTTTTCTTAGTATCTTTTTAGTACTTTTAGTAGTTATACTTTTTTTTATTGCATCAGAGAAAATGTTGTAAATGTACATTGCGGTGATTGTTTAAATCTCGATTTAAGAACTTGATGTACCAAGATAAGTATTTTATGAGGCATTTAACGTCATAAAAATCGGTGTATAGTATAATAGAGTAAAGACGCTAAACATCTTCACGATAAAGAGGTCTCGTAAAACTAAACCTGAAAGTTTATTACACACAAAGAGCTAACGTCCATCTAGAATATAAAACTCTAAGCTCTAATACACAACAAACAGCAATTTTATTCAAAGTCTTCCGAAATACTTTCAGTACACAAACGCACCCGGAGCGCAGTCTTAGCGCATATTGCGTCATAACTCCAGTTGCAACCGGATTTATCCAGTTTCGTGCGCCTCGCCGCTTCATAAAGGCAGTTACGGGATAATCTGTGCAAGAGTTTGCTTCTTGGCTTTGTTTGCGGTTTGAATACTAATATTTTTGTTTGGATTTTGGTAGAGTATTTTGAAAACCTTGTCTATATATTTATACGAATGCAATTATAATTATTCAGAATATCTTAAGTTCATTTGAAGTCATTTATTGTTTTTGCGTTATTTTACTTCCCTGTATTCAACCCAAGAGGTAGTAATTATCAAAAAAAGTTAAGACTTTACAAAACATTCATAGATCTATCTAACTCACATTATTATACAATCAAACTTTCGTAAAGTAGGCTAATCGATAGCATTACAATTCAACTCACTGCACCTTTATCGTATAACATCTTTATAATACCCCCGATAATCCTCCCCAACTCTCAAGCACCCCGGGTACCACGTGACAATCGAAAATAAATATACAACCTACAAAAAGCAATCCAACACTTATCTTTAGAACGAGTTGACGAAATCGTTTTCACATACAAACTTGATTATAAAATGCTCAGCATTATTCGTCCCAATAATTCGGTTGAAAAAAATAAATTACCCCAAAATTGGAATAACAAGATAGGAACGGGAATAATTCCCATTGTCAGGGGACTTGAACTTATTGAGGGAAACCAATTTACTCCAGAAAAATCCAGTTTTTTTCCCGTTCGCGCCGGTATACACCGGATCTATCTAGTCGGAACCGGTTCGCGGGATAAAAACGTGGCGTTTGTCGAACGTAATTTTGTTTTGCTTCATAAAATGGATTATTGAAATAATGTTATGATAAATTATTGTTCGCTGTTCACGGCGATGGACGTTGCCGGGGTAACTGAGTTTATTTTTATTCAAGTTTCTAGTAACATCGTTGAGGCTAGAGGAATTTAGTTTGCTTGTGCAGGATTGTTGTTGAGTGCAGTGACTGCAGTCGCCAGGAAAACATGAAAATAAGTGCTATTTTATATTTTGCAACAAGAATTGAGATATTTTTGCTTCACTTTACTTGATCTTGTTGAAAGGCATAATCAGTGGTAATATCAGCTTCATAGTTCATTTTCTAGGTAACACAAATACTCTTTCTATTGATCTCTATCAGTCGCAAAGTAATTCTAAAATCGCACCTAACATAATCCAACTCGCAATACATATTACCCTTACCCTCCTGATTAAAAACCGACAGACAAAATATTCACAACTTTCCATACTCTAAAAAGATCAAACTTGCACTGTGTTTAAAAAAAGGCCTGTACCCTGAGGCAATTTTTCCAATACTTTAAAAAGCGAAATTCATATTTCCAAAAGTCGTAGTGGGAACGTGTCCAAACTCTACAGACGGGAGGATTCCTCTAAGGGCCTGTATCAATAAATTAACGTACCACCTTTCTTTTATTCGACCCCTTGTCTGCCGGTGCAGGGTTGTCAGCCAGGCTTGAGAGGATTTGTCCAAGACAGCTTCCGCAAGGATTTACTATTCATCCAGTTTTTGGGAAATGTAAATTAGTAAGATGTGTTTTCTATTTTTAGAAATTTATTGTGATTGTGTAGGTAAGTGTCTAAAATATTTTTTACACGCAATAAGGTATTTACATTGACGACTTATTGTCTTCTTCTTTTAGTTAAAGTACATAATATATAAGTAAGTTGAATTAAATGTGAAATCTTTACCGCATTAGTCATTCCAATAGTCTGTAGTAATAAAAGAAATAAATTAATGAATACGTTTTCGTCAACTAATAATGTTAATAATAATAAGTATCAACATTTATTTTATATTCTTTATACGAAAGGCAGGAAAAAAACTAAACTTACATTCTCTGACAAACAAATTAGGTAAAAAACCGCAAGCTTACTGTCACATGCGTTACACCTATTTCTGGATTAAAATCCAAGCTATATTAGCAGTCGCCAACCCTACATGTTCTATAAGGCGCCCCCTACCGAACGTATCGCGAACTATCACCGTGCCAAGTTTAGTTTATGCAAATTTAATCGTCTGCGTTTTATAGCCAAGATTCGTTCAACTAGCGGCCTGTTATTATACAGTTTTTTACTTTTCTGGTAATTTTCTGTTAAAATTTATTGTATGTGACGGTTAAGTAATTTAGAGGCATTTAAGTAGTCATGGTTTTTGATTATTTTTAGAAGGAATTTATGATGTCGTTTGCTTTTTAAAGTGTAAACGATCTTGCATACCGATACCTTTGGGTAAAGCCTTTATGTTTTAAAGTAGGGATTGGAAATTATTCAAAGGAAAATTATATGATACTTACAAATATTATTATTTGTCACATAAATGAATAGATTCTATACTAGAGTAAGGCGATAATTATAATTAACAAGCATACCAAAAAGTACATGAAAATATACAGTAATGTTTTGCGTAGACTCAAAGCCTCAACTCGTTTAGATGGAGACCGTTTCGGGACAGTCAATCATAAACGTATTATTAAAATGTTTAACATAAGAAACTACATTTTAAAACACTTAATCATGCTTCCTTACATCAAAATGTGTCCTGAGATTTTGCAGTAGGTCAAATAGCACCTAATTCTCAAAACAAACCCTTATCTCATAAAATCAGTGCAAAATGACTTAACCTTTTAAATATTCAAAGCAATACAGTCATCTGTTAAACGGAAAGTCGGGTGCAGGGAATAAAATCATAAACTCCAATTCCCGCCACAGTGTAGTAGAATGAGTGTGATAATGTTATAAATTGCCAGTGGGATTGTAACTAACTGCAGTATGTGTGGGCGAGCCGATAGAATTCGATTATACTGTGTAATGTGAATAATGTGACGTGTTTACTTGCTTTGCTGCGATATTGGATTTTAAACGTGTGAGAGTTTTCTTTAATGTTATGTTAGTTTAAATATTGTAAATAGTTTCTTGCCTTCTAAGTAGAATGATTTTCATACTGGCCTTTTCAATTACATTTGTTACACTCGTGGTAACTACCACTGTGGCGCGGTCGGTTGTGTATCCGACTGTTTACCACGGAGCCCCGGTTTCGATTCCCCGGTTGGACAAAGTACTATTGATCTTATTCTATTTTATATAAGATTATTCTCTCTAGTAGCTCAGAGTTTGTATATGTGTATGAGTATATAGCTATAGCGTCGCCACTTACATAGCACATCAATAATGGCAAAACGCGGGTGTGTATTTCATACGCCTCTGCCTGCTTTGTATAAGTGTAAAGATTGTTAGTAGATTCTCAGTAGTTAGTAATATTGTTACTGATTCCAACTCTTTTTCTAAGTATAAATGTGAAAAATCTCAGAATCCCTTAAAATGGGCAGAGTCGAGAGCAGAAGCTTGTATTCATAAAATTAACATTATTAAATTTAACCCAGGTCCATCAATATTGCATTTGGTAATATTTAAATTGCTTAACTTATTGAGTTACTGTCGCATGTCATGTCATATAAAAGAATATGACCATGCGTGGCATATGCATGCATGCATAAACAGCTGTCAGTTATATTATATGAAAATGTTGCTTGAAATACAGATTTTATTTTTTACTTTAGTGATCGACACAACTCGGGAATTCCTGTGTTGAATGGATTAGTTGTAATTTCTTTGATAGTTTTTATGATACATAAATGATTTATGTGACTGCCTCCGTGGCGCATTGGTTTGGGTCACCACGCTGCTACCATTGCGTCGGGAGGTCGTGGGTTCGATCCACACACGGGACAATTATTTGTGTGATCCACCAATAATTGTTTCGCTTCTGGTTGTACTTTGTGTCCGTTGTTTGTATGTTTGCAAGAGACCCCGCGACACAAGAGCAACTCTTAGTGCGGGAGTTGTCAAAAAAAACAGAAAGTTGTCAAACGAAAAGGAAGAATCTTAAAAGACTATAGATCTAAATGCAGTTATAATTTGTGATTTCTTTATTTCATACATTTTTTGCATAATTTATCATGTTTTTTTTACGCATATTTTAAACTTTTATGCCAGTATAAACATTTTATTGTACTCATCAAACAAAAAAGGAAAGCTATTCTTAAATGGGATATATAAGTTTAAAAGTATAAAAATGAATGAATTAACTTGCAGCAACCCTAATTCCTTCAAGTATTTCACTTAAGTATTTATCGCAATACTAGGCGAATATAAATTTGAAATACTTTCATAAATAAAACAATGTTGGGAGCCATTTATTAAACCCTTCCACATTCCTGACAAGAAAGCTCTTGAGAAACAACTTGTTAAACTTCCACAATAGAACTACACGCAGTTACTTTTATAAATATAAATATATTTTTATTTATATTACTCTTTTTTGATATTTGGAGAGATTTAAAGGTAGTGTGATGTTTTCTTTATGTCAGTATCTGTAAAGCCTCTATCTAACTATCTTCTTACCTGCGTAAGAAAATATCGTATAGATTTTTTGCGATTACCATTTTTTCTTGCAGTTTATTAATATGATAAATATAATATATGCTTTAAGTACGGTCAATCTAACTTTTTATCAATTAAACGTAATGACATAGGTCCAAAATTAATCATTTCTGATAAATCTACTACATAAACGTTACAAACATGAAATACATATGACGTATTATCAAAATTCTCGACGCACTTGATTTCTGAAAAGCGCTATCACACTACCGAAATTAAACAATATTTTGTACAGCAATGTAGCAACCGTTAAATCATAAATAACACAAAAATAAAACTTCTTAAAAATCAGTATGGAAACACATGTTGCCTCTCTGCTATATTCCTACTCTGTGGCACAAGAAACCATACAGAGCGTTAGTAAAATTTTAATTAGCTCTTGGGTCCTTTTTGCTGGAATTTTAACTGGCAACACTAAATGGAAGTTATTATTGCACTGTGTTTAGCATTAAGGCTTGGTTCAGCTGGTCCCTGTCTACGGTGTAGAATAGTTTAGGCTTTAATACTCGCTTGTGTAGACTAGACAGTGTAATTAATGAAAATAGGATTTTTGTAAAGAACAATTTTGTTTGAGACTTAGGATGTTTTTTTTTTATTTTGACGTTATATAAATTATTGCAGTGTACCCTAAATATAAAGTTTTAAAAGTACCGCCACGATCATGAATTTGAATACAATACATGATGGATGTAGTTAATAAGCTCTACAACAAACTATAAATGAAAGGCTAGCCTTTCGTCCATCTATGTGGGTGTCGGCTTGTAGTCTTACCAGATGCAGCTGAATACCAGTATTTCACATAGAGCTACTGCCTATCAGAACTCCACAACCCGATAACCTTAATTATAACACGATACCCCTCCGTAAGATTTGTTGTCAGACTCTCAAGCTTCTTTTTTTTGTAAATGTTTATTTTTATGCCCAAACATAACTACAGCAGGTACATCAATTGCTAAGTACAAAAACAGAAAAAAAAACAGTACCATATTTTTTTCTGTAACTACAGAGTATAAAAACACATGTAGGTACATTTTTTAATCATAGTGTTCCAGCTTCAGTGTGGACTGTCTTCAGCGTGTTTTTAGTCTAGTCTGATTTATTGTCTGGAAAACTAGATGGTTCGCTCCGTAGCTTTTTGTTACTCGTAATACTACTGCCTGATGGATTGAGGCTTTAGGACTGCACGTTTTCAGATATTTCAGGAGGAAAGGAATGTTACGTATTAAAATTGTGTAAATCTACGTACTTAAAAGTGAATATAGCTGAAAAATCATGATAAAAATCTATAGTATATGAAAACAATTCGATAATTTATCGAAAAAAATATTGTTCTGATGCAGGGCAATTATTGGGCTCGCCCACTATTACATGGGACTAGCATAGTTAATTGCAAAACGCGGGTGTTTTCAATATACATTAGCCTACAGTTCCGGGTGCAACTGGCATATTATATGGTCCTTTTATCTATTTAAATATAAAATAAGTTTTAATATAAAATAAGCAATAATTCAGTTTTGCGAGCACGATAATTTGCCAAACACCAATATAAGTAGTGAAAAACATATCCAATACGATCACATACTCATGTAACCGTAAAAAAGATAACATAAATAATTGAATATCTTAATGCTCTATTTAAAATACGACATAAAATTTGTAAATATACAGGACTTTATCAAAACAGAGCGCTCAGTAGTACACAGCCAAATGCAACAATAAATACAAATAAACTTCATTCGGTCACGTCTAAAACTCTCCATCATAAAACCGAGAGCCCACTATAAAACCCTAAATTTAATAATAAAATCGTCCTCAATACGTCCCTTCTAAAAAACATCGTATTAGAATAGTTGATAGTCTCTGTGCAGGGTATTACCCTATACCCCGCTAGTGGGTACTATCCCTATGGACATTAAACAGATTTCGCGCTCATAAAACCCTGTAATTTGAATTCCTTAAGACCTTGGGGGAAGACTCAGTATGTTCGAGGAAATTGGGAGTGTCTGAGAGTAACATATTTTTTGAGATTTTGAGGGGTAAAGATATTATGTATATTGCCTTAAATATTTACATAGATATGTTACGGAAAATAATAGTGTATGTGATTTTTGAATAGTCTTATTTAATAGGTGCTTGTAAATCTTCTTACGGATTTTGAAAGAAGCCAAAATAAATATGTGTTTGCAATTTTAAGTAGAAGTAAAGGAGAGAAACTAGAAGCAGAAGTGTAGGTAATTTTAAAATTTAATTACACGTTAATAGAAAAATAAAAAAATTAATCAAATTTTCTTATATTTTCTTATATTTTCTTTTTTACTTTCACAATAAAAAAAAGTTCTATAATCCCAAGCAACGCCACGCTATAAATACTAGTTGGACAGTCTGCAGAAGCCGATAGTAACGAAGGGAGGGGAACATTTTATTTATGACGTCATCAAAGCCGATGCAGCGTAACTTACACAGCCTTAAGTTTTCTTTCACCGTCGCATAATTATTATAGTCCTACAACTTAGTATAGAGCCGTGTATTTAAGAATCGCGAGTGGTGGAGGTGTATAAAAAATTAATGACTTCGAACATCAGTGACCCGTAGGCTTGTGCAGTTAGCGGAAATAGTGGGCCCCGGCTATGATTTTTAAAGATCTTTGACAGTTGCTACCAGTAGTCAGGAGCTTAAAAATCTGACAATCAATCTTACCGAGGGATGACGTGTATCTGTGTTATAACAGATAATTGGGTTGTGGATATATGGTGACTGCATGTAAAATGCTGCATCTTCTGGGACTGGAAGCCGACTCCAACATGGTTGGAAGAAAGGCTAGGCTACTCTCGATACTCGACAGTACTGATTGTAGACATTCGCCCTAACCTAGGCTTATGCAGCGATCGGCCAGTTTGATACAAGCTACTTTATTCAAGAAATACATAGAATAATACGCTATAATCTAAGTATTTGGTGCATGCCAAGCCTGTTTGCCAAGTTGTCTTACTAAAGTAAAACTTCACTCCCTAATAGGGTTTATAACTTTGCTTAGTGGTCTAATATATTCTGATATTGGAAGTTTGAAGGAAATTTTGTGGGCACTTCTGAAATTATGTGGAAATTAAAAGCCAGTCGTTTATCTTTTGGTGAATGTTTTAAATTGTTTCGCTTGGAGTTAAGGATTTAATTATGTTGTATAGATTTTTAGGGTTATTTTTTTATTTTCCGTATATATTTACAAGTCAAGTTTAATGTGTGTTCTTATTTTCAAATTAAACTTTAGGTCATTCCTATTTTAAAGACCAACACGGTTTTTTTCATCGTTGGTCATTCTTTATAATTTATAACATAAAACTCTTGCAAAATTTAAATTCACAGTGATTTCTGCGCTCAAAAGCATTCTATAAATATAAGTATAACTAAAATCTATAAAAAAATATTTTAGTTTGATACCGTAACCACTATAATAATAAAAAAATATTCACAATTTAAACCCAAATATATTTTAGCCCAAAAATATTCAGTACCAGCCCTACATTGATGCGGCGTGCAATAACAGGCGTTCAGACTTTTTAATTTGTTCCCGTTATTTATGTGCGTGTTCGACGATGGCTCCCGTCGCGTCGCCTTGCGTCGGCTCGCGTCTACTCGCGTCGCGTCGCGTCTTGGATTCAAATAGTCGCAGTACAAGTTTTAAAGAATTAAATTTCGACAGAGGAAGTTTGTTGAACAAGAATTTTAGTGTTTTGTGGATAATTGGAACCTTGGCTGGGGTTTTTGTTGTGCTTACTTTTGCTTGATAAATGGTTTATTATTATGTGTCTATTACGTTAAGTTCATCTTGATTTTGTTGATATGTGATGTCTTTATGTCAAAGTAACTGAAGTAGGTGACCCTTGATCATTTAAAATAGTGGGACAGAAATGCAAATTAATAAATAGATCTACGATGTAGGTAGTACGAACCTATATCTACGAAGTAGTTTTATTGTAGTTTATGTATGAAGATTTATTTTGTAGTAGACGAAATAATATTTTCTATCTACATTAAAAATACTACTTTATACACTTGACATCCCAAACACCAGTCAAACATATAAACCAACAAAACACAATTGCAACACACAAAAACACAACCGCGTAAAATCAAATACACATACAATTACATACCAAAAGTTGGTAGTTAAACAGCTATTATATTCGGTCGTATAATAAATACCTCTATTATTACAAATGGCGTCCATACAGATAACGATCAGAATTTAACCACACTTACCAACACATTAAACTGAACTGTTTTTAACTAATCTAATCTATCAAAACGAAAACCGGTGAAGGGGAGAACATGTAACAATATTTTACTTTTGAAAAGCTTGTAGATAACTTTTTCCAGTATATCTACGTACCTGCAATGTATTTTTGTAGAAAGTAACTGTTCTATGTCTTTCTTTTTTATAACCCTAAGTTTAAGCTATTATGTACTTTTAAGGAGTTTAGCTAATAAGGAAAAAAATATTAAGAGTGAATTTTAATATTAAGGTGATGGTGTTTTGATGGAAATTGGTACTTTATATTTGTGACTTCTTATTTGAGCTTTAAGTATGTTTGTTGACTTTTGCGAGGATTTTAAGTGCTGGTAGGCACTACAATATTACCATGCAATGTCTTAATTCTACATCATTTATTGAATTACCCTATAAAACGTGCGAATACATAATTATTAAAAGGTTTACTGTGGCGATTATAAATATCATTATTTGTATGATATAGTAAAATATTATTAGTTATAAACATCCAATAAGTTTTGTTTCAATCAAATTTACTGACAATGCCTATAGTCAACATTGTAATTTTTTATAATCTGAACTTAACTTCAACAAAAGTAACTAATTATTTATTCTCTTCTTTTCTTTTCAAAGTAAAATCAATAACTTACCAAAGGCAAGCTTGTAACAGTGTAACAGTGCTTATCAACCCTAAATCAGTCGTTTAACACGAAGACTTAATGTTGCTTAAATACGGAACTAAAACGAGAGTATTTTAGGGTTACACTTGTAAACGACGATTAATTAATACGCGCCCTGGGGACAGTTATAAGAGCTGTTTGAGTGTTAATTAGTTGCTTATCTTTGTTTCATTTAGGCCTTTTTGTAAAGATTTGTATCAGAATTTTGTATTTTATTGAAGTAGTTTTTAGTTCCGTCTCTTTGTATGTAGCTTTATAGTTTTAGGCCTTTTTACGGTCTGTCGTAATCGTATAAACAGTAGTTACATTTTTAATTAATCGGTGGTCGTACAGATGTTGTGTGCGACTACTAACCACGATGTCTTGGTTTTGATTTCTTGGTCGGCCTTGAAATAGGTTTTTCTTTTGTTCGAATTTCTTATCAAAGCATTGTCAATGTATGACTAATATTTAGCACAAATTAATTTTGATTTAACACGAAGACTTGTTTTGCTTAAATACGGAACTAAAACGAGAGCATTTTAGGGTTACACTTGTAAACGACGATTAATTTTGTACGCGCCCCGGGGACAGTTATAAGAGCTGTTTGAGTGTTAATTAGTTGCTTATCTTTGTTCTATTTAGGCCTTTTTGTAAAGATTTGTATCTGAATTTTTGTATTTTATTGAAGTAGTTTTAATTCTGTTTTTTTGTAGTTGTGTAGTTTTATGCTTTTGTAAAATGTTGTTGTTTAAATTTTATATTTACGGTCTGTCGTAACTATATATAAACGATTGTAAATTATTTGTTAATATGTGTTTCTATTTCTGGTTAAATGTTATTTTTATTTCTGTCAGAATCTTTCGTAAAAGCTATAGCTATTGAGAAGGTTTTAAACCTGATGTAGGAGTTTGCGATTATTTGTTGCCAAAATACTTGTATACTACAAACAGCCCCCAAAAGCCTATAGTTCTCTTTTATTTCTAGTTAGAAAACACTAGACAACCTTCTTCTAAAAATATGAGTATAATACATGGTTTACACAATGGTAGAGGACGTTTCGATGCCTAAGGTCAAAGAGAGAATGGATGAAGTGAAAATATTTCACTCAAAAACTAAAGATTTAAGCTTCTTAAAAGATTATCTTTGTGTCGTTTTACAAAGGTAATATAACAGATACAGAATTGTAATACTTAGCCCACTGACTGCCTTTCAGCATACAAAATAACATAAGAAAATTAACTGTAAATTAGGTACAAATAAAGTATGTCATCTATATTATTATGGCTTCATTGCAGTTATTTCCAATCGGAGATGCTGAGATGGTTTTAACGTATTTTAGAATTATTGGTTAGAATATGTCGTTGAGTGATTTGGAAAGTAAAATGTAAGGCCCTTGTTCTGAGTAAAATAGAATTAATTGTTCTATCAAAACTAGTGCAATCAATTGTTCTAATTATAAGAATATCCACTATTTTATCTATTGAATTTTTCTCTCAGAGACTCTTCTTAAAATACCTCATACTTATAGCCAGACTAGGTCACCTCAATATATTGAGACTAAAAGGAAAAATAACCTAAACCACACAAAAGCAAGCGACATTATTTCGTTCAAGGTCAACAAGACAATGGCAAACGTAGAAATATTTTTCTGAAAGTCTTTAAGCTCCCTAAAAGATAATACGCATAAAGCTTCGTTCATACAAACATAGCAGGGATAAAAACAGCGATTTAAGCGAAGGTAACTTTACTATCACAATGACATATCAAACCTATGAGAGTGTTTATATTCTCAAAATTACTAGTTAATTACTTTTCGTTTAAATAAAACTAGAACTTAAAAATTACATGTTATTTTATACATAATAATATGTACATACATAAAATCACGCCTTCTCCCCACAGGAGTAGGCAGAGACCAGAGAACACCAGCCGGTACTGTCAGTCCCCATGAGAGTGTGTATAAATTCTCAAAATTACTAATTAATTACTTTTCGTTTAAATAAAACTAGAACTTAAAAATTACATGTTATTTTATACATAATAATATGTACATACATAAAATCACGCCTTCTCCCCACAGGAGTAGGCAGAGACCAGAGAACACCAGCCGGTACTGTCAGTCCCCATGAGAGTGTGTATAAATTCTCAAAATTACTAATTAATTACTTTTCGTTTAAATAAAACTAGAACTTAAAAATTACATGTTATTTTATACATAATAATATGTACATACATAAAATCACGCCTTCTCCCCACAGGAGTAGGCAGAGACCAGAGAACACCAGCCGGTACTGTCAGTCCCCATGAGAGTGTGTATAAATTCTCAAAATTACTAATTAATTACTTTTCGTTTAAATAAAACTAGAACTTAAAAATTACATGTTATTTTATACATAATAATATGTACATACATAAAATCACGCCTTCTCCCCACAGGAGTAGGCAGAGACCAGAGAACACCAGCCGGTACTGTCAGTCATTCAGACATTCTGTCGAGTATCGAGAGTTTGACATTTAAAGTGTACTACCAAAATAGTTCTTACGGAGTCCGGTAGAGGCGCTAAACAGATTTTCTTGTAAAATTTCTCGATAGCTAGTCGGTTGTCGAAATTCGATAGTAGTAGAGAATCGAGCTACTTTGCGAAAAATCTTTTCTGTTTCTCCATAGTTTGGTACTGTTATTTACTTATCACGTGTCTATACATATGTACAGAGCTTTAGCTGTACCTATATTTGTATCTAAGGAGTAAAAGGAAAACTTTTTGGCGTCTTATTGGTGTTTTTGTTTCATTGCCCGAGTTCTGAGGCTTTGTGAGAGAATGAACAGTTTATTTATAGCCACCTTAATTGGACGGCTGCTTAGGTTTACATCAAATATGTATGTTACTGTTGAATTAAATATTTGCGTACGAAAGAAATAAAAACAGGTTAGAATCGAGGGAATACGTAAAAATATGTGTTTTAGTAATAGTCAATTAAAATGTTACATTTTGTAGGCCTTAGCTTGCGTTTTTCAAATTATTTTGCTATATATTCTTTATGACGACGTGTGGTCAATAGAAGCTTTAGTTCAAGTTTGTGGGGTCAGCCGCCATATTGGATGGTCAGTATCGTTGAAAACGCAAATTTTCTCTAAGTTAAATTTTAATTTGGATCATCTCTAATTACCAATTACAACATCAAACTATTCTCTATTTTGAGATATAAAAAAGGTTTTGGAAAAAAATCGTTTCAAGAGGCGTTCTTTTGACGCGAAATGTATGTTATTATTTTACACTCACCTGCTGCTGGAGAAAGTTTTGTGACGACACCCCACCGTGACTTCCACTGAAACAACACAAAGGAAACATATTAATGACTATTAATAAGACAATGATGGCCGATTTTGTCAAATGAATAAGCATTATTTAACCGATCGAGGATTGGTATGCATTTCCATTAATTTTCTGATACATTATACATCGGATAGATAATACATTAATGGTGAAAACGAGACTTGGTAACCTGTACATTATGTACAAGTCACCCGTTAAAGATTTAACAATTCATAGATGTATTGTTGTAAATGAGGCAAGGCAAGCTTTCAATGATCGTACCAAGTGGTTTTCCTTGGGTTCTGCCTATCCCTATGTGAAAAAGGTGTTATATTACGTATCTATTTAACAATTCTATCAAACTCATAACTTATCTCAATCATTCAAAGCTATTCCTTTTCAAAACCGAATAACTGCAAGCAATTTGTACATGGAAATGTTTACAAAACGAGATAAAGTTAAACACAGCATCCAGTGATTTAACTAAATATTTTTAGATCAATCAAAAGCACCAATAGTGGAGGCTGTGATTTCGAAAAATACGGAACTCCGAATGGCCCTGTAAATATTCAGGGTACATTTAGCATTGGATGGTTATTGGCGCAATTCATAGGAAAATAGCGCTGTGTGTTACGCTCATTGAAAAGTACACGAGTTATGGACTAATGGTTTTTCTGTTTTTTGTTTTTGGTGGTACTATTGTTATTGCTATTATAGTCATTTGTGCTGCTTCATTAATGCTGCTATTATTGATGATTAGTTTATTTTTTGTAAGTTACCTATCTTGTTTTTCAATTAAAGTGAACGTGAAAATAATACATTGAACTTCAATATTTTTGTGGAGTTAAAAGACAAACAGTTGTATTCCAACTAAGTTACTCGAGAGCATTAGGTGTCTTGTTTAGTTTTCTAAGTCATTATTATCATGAAAACTTTAAACAGTTTAAAACAAAGCATTACTTAACTAAATCTAACGCTGGCATGCAGCTACTATAGGATTTATGAGAATCCCTAAACAATCTTTTTACAACCAATTAACCAACCTTTACAAAAACGGTATTTCCAACCAAAACAAAACCCTAGTTATTATCTCCATCAATCCATCTCTCAGTCTATTACCTTGTCCCGCAGTCCATAGCTCAGTGGATGCAACAGACAAATAGCCGTCAGCGAGCGAGCCGGCAATAAAATCTACTATTTTACCGCGCCCCGACACGCTCGCCTCTTTATCGGTATTGCCAAGTTTAGTATGAACCTTGTTACTGTTTAAATTAAAGCTTTGAATAATTGGTAATGGTAATGGAAATACAAGGTCTTAAAATTAGGAAATTACAAGTAAAATTTTACAACTTTTTGACTGCATGTAATATTTGACTATAAAATCATTTGTTTTGTAGTAGCAGTTTTCTAGGTTATAAACTATTTGTGTATCAAACATTATAATCTTTTCAGCCGTTTTTTCGTGAAGGAGTAACAAATATGAATACATCCATCCTCACAATGTTTCACATTTATAATATTAATAGTATTACCCAATAATACAGGGAAAGTTGGTCATGGACTATCTATGATCAACTTTCCCGTTGACGTTGACGTTTCAGCGCCAATTATGCTATTAACCGGCGCCGAAACGTCGAGAAACCCAAGGTAAAATGGATGTTCGCAAATCCTACCTACAAGTATAATATTAGGTATGGAATAGAAACGCGAATAGTATAAAGCTAATTTTTAAAAGATATGATTGCTATTCAAGTGAAAAAGAAGGTAGACAATAGTTTTCTAATCCATTGCTGTAATGAATATGAATTTAACCATTGTACTAGTGGACTCATTTCTAACAAGATCCAAGCAAGTTTGTTGTTTTGTGTAGTTTAAAAAATCTGGCATAAAGCCACAGTGTGGCTTAATCTAAATTGGGTAAAAGCTAAATAGACGGTAGCTACCAGGCATATAAAGCGGAAAAGTAAATAACACACATCTCTACTAATATTTCGTTATTTAAATCAACTGTTATGTACAACGAAATAGAATAATCTGTAATTTTGTGCAATTTTGAATAATAAAAATGCACTTTCCTTGACCCGGGAATTGAACCCAAGATCTCATGATCAACAGTTGCTGCCACCCAAATCACCTATTTGATCAAAAGTAATATGGTATTGTAGTTTACAAACCATGCACTTGTTTTAAAGTTGATCTTTTCCAATACACTTTACAATATTCAAATACACTCAAAGCTATGCAGAAAAGCTAAACAATTTTCAAAAGAATGTTCGTATAAAGCAGAGTCAATGTATGGAGACCCACACGTTGTTCGAGAACGCTCGCTAAAGTGATTTGGTTGCCGTGACCTGACTGGCTTATATCTTGAAAATAAACTCGCGTTTTACAAGCTGTTGACGGTGTTAACCTTTGATGGAATGTTAGTATTTCTTCATATTTAGTACTGACTGCCTTTGCAGCGCGGTTGGTAGTGTATCCGACTGCTGATCATGAGGTCCTAGGTTAGATTCTCGAGTCGTGCAATGTACTTTAAACTTTTGTATTTATATTGTTTTATTAGTCTTTAGACTTTGGTTAACGTGCCCGGTAATGGTATCATCATATTTCTGCCATCGACCGCACTGCGTACAAATTATGCCCGGTTTCTGAGTACATTGAGCATTTTTTTTACATGAGTTTAAACGCTATTGAAAAGATAAACTACTGCTAAATCTACCTCAGAAACCCAGAGGTAAGAAATGCCATAAGTGGTTTGCTGCCGACAGTAAAACATATGTAAGTTTAATTCTAATATTACTTCAAAATACTATCACAATTTCATTTCAAGTAAACAAAATAAATATTTCTTTAAGCAGTAATATCGAAAAAGGGTAATTTAACCCAGTTTATCCTAGAAAAAAGCGATGTAAATAAAGAAATGTCCATTAACAATTCTAAGGCCAACTAAATAGAGAGATTAAGCTAAAAGCGAACTGAAGCCAAGACCAGATTTCTGGAAACGCGCCAAGCCGAGGAAAAAGCCCCGTTATAAATAAAGATCCTTAGTAATTACTTAATTGGCGTCTTCTCATAAAAATAATTAAACCTAAAATGTTCGCGGGATTTCTGTGGATTAATATTTAAAAACAAAGTAGTTATCACAGATATTGGTGTAATTTTTATATAAGGATTTTTTTTTAAAAATGAGAGGTTTTTTTTGGATATATTTTTTATATCGTGTAATAGAAAAGAATGGTATGACTGCACTCAATTCACAATTCTATAGTAAATTAATTACCCATTTTTGTCAGGTCAGTCCATGAAAATGTCGGTAAAATAAATAGTTTGTAAGGTTTGTTCGTACCAATTCGCGTTCTCTAGTCTTTGCGGACCTACCCCGTTTACGTAGTATGTATTAAATATTGGGTAAGTCCCGTAGCCATTTTCCAGACTTGATATCAAACTGCGTACTACTCAGGAGACTTCTGTTAAAATTATTATCCCCTACCTAAAAGACCTCTCTATCAAACCCAAGATATCATAATATGCAGTACTCTTTCCTAGCCAGAAATAGCTCTCCATTCGAAATAATATATGAAATTATTAAGCAGGTAATAAAGATTCGCCATAAACCGTTTTACAGCCGAAAAATAAAATGGCGGTCCTATATTTTATGCCGGAGTTTTAATGTTTACAGAAATTTTCACGGGATATACTATTTTTGCACTCAGATATTGGTTTTCGCTACATTTTACTGTTTAATGTGCAATGTTTGTGAATTACTTTGTGGTTCATTTTCTGTTGCTGATTTTTTGGATAGCTTTTTATGTTTATTTTTATTTTGGGTTATGATGAAAGTTATCTGATTATATATTTTATTGTATGTATATAAGGCAAGATGTATGGACGCGAATGAAGCAAAGAAATTTTGTTTGCTCCATTCGTGATTTATTTTATAGATCGTACCAAGTTCTTCTTTCTTTAAGGCTTCTTTATTAGGTAAGGTGTTATTTTTTGTATGTATGTATGTATACTTGATGATCACTAATCGTTGTTAGTAACTTATTAATATTTTTTACTTTATTGTAATCATCCGCATATCTTTCATAGCATCAAGCATCAATAACTCGATCCACAAAACGACTATTTCTCCATTTGTTGTTACTTCTACAAGTGTAGTAGCACTAGCTTTCTTAGTGCTAGGAAAGCTTTAAAAGAGCCTCAGTAAGTAGTTAAATAAATGGCCAACGTCAACACCAGACGTACTTCGGGCTACTTCGGGCTACTTCGGCAATCTTCGGTGTACCTCGGGGTACGTTTGTTTGTTTGTGTTGCGGTCTAGTTGGCTCAGATTAATTGTATTCTACTTGACTTTGTTAATTGATAGTTTTGCAGCCCGGGACAGATGCTTTGAATACCTTGTTTGAGATTGGAGTATATATATTGCTCTTGATTTTAAGGTCTGTCTTAATTTTGGGAAGAGAACTTGTATAAGCAAGCTATATTTAGTAAATCCATTGAAAGACTCACTTGCATATATTAATTAAACAGTCTGTTTGTCTGTGCGTTTTTGTGTTCGAAAACCTTCCACTGATATGCCACTAACTCGATTTTAATAGAATTAAGCATGGAGATAGTTGCTAATCCAATAAAATATTCAAATTAAATTTTATTTTTTATAAAGATTTTGATAAACCTTCCCTTCAATTAAAACAAACTGATCTGAACATCCACAAGTTTTTTATTTAGACTTTAAGAGTATTATCAGAATTGACGATGCTTGCTCTACTTTTATTTTTACAACAAAACCATTCAGTACATAGGTGAATAATGCAAATGAACGAGTTCATTCTCATGCACTCTTTGTAAGCAGATTAAAACATCCCCTTCATCCCCCATACCAGTTACATAATACATGAGCTTTTTAACACCCCGTGTATTTCAAAAATTATATACACATACTGAAACTGCATTTATCTAGAGTGAAGGATATGTATCATGAAGTTATGGGTTTGGTTCTCGGAGACCGAGAAATATTTTTCACTCATTTTTAATTACCATAGTCTGAAGAATGTCAAAAAGAGGCCTGCAAACTACGTAGAAAACAAAGCACTACAACTTTCCCTCCCCGGTCGTAGATCCGGAGAATGGCCCTAAACTAGATGGGAAACTGTAGTGCAGAAAGATATGAGTGAGTGTGAGGTTTCCGCAGACGATGTTCAGGACAGAGCGAAGTGGAGGAGAAAGACCAGGAAGGCTGACTCCACTACCATATGGGATTCATAGCATGGAAGAGAGAGAGAGAGTCTGAAGAATTCTTCAGTCTGTTTCGTTTTTCCCGGTTCCCGGGTTGATAAAGGGATTTTTTTTCTTCTTGTTTTTTCTGTCAAAGATTTAGTGCATGCGATTAAACACGAGGCTTCAGGTTTAATTCCCGAATTGGTAACGTACCCGGCATATAGAAAGAGGTCCCCTATTGCATGGGACCAACATTAGAAAAAAGTGGCCTTCGCCTTTGGTTGCTTGCATAATGATATAAAAGCCACACACTTCAATGACTTTCAAAATCGGACACTGAACTATAGAATGACTTTACCGTTCAATTCTATGATGGATCATTCATTCATGCTCAGTTCAATTCATTCATTCACTTTACACTCAATTGGAAGGGGTATTTTTACCAATGGAAATTAGACCTTACGTAGTATAAGTTTGAGTTTGAATTCCATTGTATACTGGAGTAGTATTTGCATCATGAGCGGGCGATAAATTTCGTTATGCTTCATCTAACTTAAGTTTGTCGTAAAACAGAGTTCTAAAGATATTGTAATATATCGTAGACTTATGATAACTAGACTGTATGAAGATGAAAGGAAAGATATATGAGATGCCTTGATATTGTTTGTTCTGATCTTTTGTGGTTACTCTTAGACAGGTCATTTATATTAGTAGAAATAAAATATGGATATCAGTGAGTATAGCTGAATAAAAGACAATTTTCTTCGCTTCTAATATAATTAAAACAAGCAACACAAAAATCGTCACGAAAATTCCCCTTCTTTATGAATCAGAAGAACAGTGACACAAACAGAAGCTATTGTAAAATAAAAACAAAAAAGACTTTATCATTTTTGAGACAGATAAAAACCAAACTTATCAAAAACAGGCCAACTTCTCTTTTCATTAAGCAAAATCATTAAAACCAGATGCACTTATTAAAAGAAAAAAAGAACAAAAAAGAGGAAAGTAAATAGCGTTTGAATTGCCTAATGAGTATGCTGGGCATGACATACATAAAAAAACAATTATCAGTCACATGAAAAATCATTGGTGATTGAGAAAAGTGGCTGTAAGTTTCTTGCTAGCTCTTCTCATAGGGCTGTATCTTCCGAGCTAATTCATTCATTTCATTGTTTGATTCAGTAATTGTTACTACTATCATAAGTGTCAACATTTGACCTGAACGAATAAATGATTTGATTTTGATTTTAAAATGTGATCTCATGTTCCTGATTGAAATTAGTTACTTTATGCTAGCAAACAATCAGATGGTAATCAAAAACTGCCTATTATACTAAAGACACAAACACTGACATAAAATCACAAATTCACTAAAAAAAAACATTTTAATGGCACCCCAAAACCAAACTAATCAAAACCAGACGCTCATTAAACAAAAAAAACAAAATCATTAATCCAAAATAAAATATCAAAAAGGAGAAAAGTGAATCGCGTTTGAACCGTCAGAAAAACGCGGCGTATTGTGGTGACGTTTGGAAGATAGCGTACTATACTCGCGTTCTGTGTTGAATGCACGATGAGTTGACAATGGGGGTGCAGAGATAATGCCTTTGTTGTTTGTTAGCACTTGTTTATTGGCTATTGGTGATTTGGTATAATTGGGAAGGTTTAGATAATAGACCCTGTAGCTCAATTCTCTATTACTATCGACACCCGTCAGAGGCGCTGATCAGATTTTCATACAAAATTTCTCGATGACAGGTCGGTTGTCGGTAGTCGATAGTAGTTGTGAATCGAGCTACTGAACGTGTGACCTAACTGTTTAACTTTAATGTTGCTTTATGCCTTTATAATTCCAGAATGTGTCTTCTGTGTGATGCGTATCTACTTATTTGTTTTAAATTATATTATATATCAAGATTATTTGTACAGGATGCATGAACAACTTAATACATGACTTGTTGTGAGTAGATGGAGAGAAAGAGAGAGTACATGGATAAACTAATTTACAAATAGGGATTTTAAGATCCTTATCTTGGGCTCCAATGCACCTTGAAAAAACCGTAAAATTATTAAATTAATTTATCATAGTATTATTGGGATAATAAATTGTCATTTTATTTAAATGAATAAAGCCCTTTATAAGTTATCAACAGACGCTGTATACTGTCAGAATGCATAATCCAACGACATTTTACGAATCATCTAAGAAACAACAGGAACACATCAAATATCTTCACAAAGTGACAAGTAAAATCTGAACAGAGTATCTGTGAGCAAACAAACAATTGTTTAAATTAAGCCGTGGCTAAGCCGCCGCTGGGCGTGGGATAAACGCCGGCTAATCCTCTCGGACCGGCCCTCGGAGGGCACGACTTAATATTTTATTGAAAAACCTCCTTAACAGTTGCGATGTGTCGGAGACAATGGACTGGGGTTCTTAAAGTTTGGGTTATGTGTGTGAGTATGATAGTGTGTGTTTTTACGCAGGAGAGTTTTATAAAACGATAACGGCATATTAAGTCCACTGGAGATTATAATGACCTGAGTAAAATGATTTGTTCGAACTGATATTAATTAGGTTTTTCCCAGTTTGTTTTTGAAGTTTTTTCATTGACTGCCAATTAGGTATTTGTTTGCTATATCTGTCACAGTGTCTTCAGTAGTAGCTCAGAGAATGACTACGTGCTTGTTATCAGGCTCGTTCTAGGCCTATGCTAAAACGTAGTAGTATTTTGATACACATCTGGCTAAACATTTAGGCATAGCAAATCGTATAATACACACCATACAATAAAATGTTCTCCAATAAAAACAAACTTCCATTTAACAAGAAAAAACAACACACTACACCAGAGAAAAGAGGATTATAAAAGTTTGAGAATCACAGTCCCAAGCTTAGCCAGTGTTAGCTTTAATTGTATGTATGGGTTTCCTATAAGAAGATTACGGGAGGGTATGGGGTTCGATTCCGAGTGTATTGCGCCTTTGGATCGAGGGGGAGTGTACAATTGTCAGTTGTGTCAACAGAATTGAACTAATGAGGTTTTGCGAATTAATGAATGGTTTTAGTGCACAGATGGTGTTATTTTGAAGATTATTAAATTCTATAGTTTCATCCAATTTTCTGAATAAAGCTTGCTATAACTTTTATGTTTTGGTCATGTTTTATTACCCACTGATTACTTATTCGACTATCATGTTAGACCTGACGTATTTTTTATAGATGAGTTGCAAGCGACACTGACTGACACTGCCACAGCACCGAGGTTGTGTGATCCTAAGACACTGAATAGGATACATAGAACTAATAGAAAATCTCTAAGCTTTTAGTACTTAACAATTTCTGTCCAATAGCTTATATTATTTGTGGATGGGTGACCATCTTATTCATATCGAGTTCCTCCGTATTTCGGAAGGCACGTTAAATTGTGGGTCCCGGTTGTCATTTTCGATGATCTTTGACAGTCGTTAACAGTAGTCAGAAGCTTGAAAGTCTGACAACCAGTCTTACCGAAGGGTATCGTGTTATCCCAGGTAACTGGGTTGTGGAGGTCAGATAGGCAGTCGCTCCATGTAAAACTCTGATATTCAGCCGCATCCGGTGAGACTGGAAGCCGACTCCAACATAGCTTGGAAGAAAGGCTAAGCTGATATAATAGCTTATCAGATACTTATCACTTTATTAAGTAATTAGATATCATCAAAGTTATTTATAGACAATGAAACTGGCTCTTAATCAAATTAACATTTATCGACCAGCGATTACAATAATAACAGTTCAACCAAAATATAATCAACAATTTTCAAAAATCTGCGAATAAACATAAAAAACCCCAATTTCAACCCCACAATGGAACAAGTACATCAATCTCTGCATTGAAGCAGAGTCCACATCGATGGTAGTTTATAACACCATCGATACGGAATGGACACATAAAAGGGCACTTCAACGCGCCGACATAAATCCCTTGGAACTATCGAACATGAATGTACTGGCGGCCACAGAAGTGATAACGGGGAAGGGATGAACATGGGGTTTTTCTTTCAACCCGTAATTTTCTTGAAAATCTTTATTTCCTAGTTCTTTACTACGTTTCTTGGATAGATGAAAAATCTCAACCAAACGTATTTTTTTTATTTCATGAATTCCACGTTTATAATCCTAAAAAGCTTCTCGTTGTCAGTATCTGGCACTTTACTTCAACTATTAGATAAGAATGATTAGCACGAAATATACAAACATTGAAACGTACACTCATATACATATTTACATACATAATATCGCCTTTCTTCCTACAGAGGTAGACAGGGCTCAGATAACTAAAAATATGTAGATGGCAATTGTAATGTAAGTTAAAATTTGATTATTTAGATGTTAACTAACCGCAGACATTGATGCGGCGAGTTAAGTGGTTTAAATAAATATCATTAAGATAATTTACTTAACTGTTTGTAATTTCATTATAATACCGTATTTTATTCTTAATCGTAAATATAATAATTGCTTAGTATAGCAGGGTTGTTTTGAGGCCATAAAAAAAAATATTCGACTCAAGAATCAAACCAACCACCACTCCCTCTAACTTCATAAGACATCGTAAACTAGTTATAAGCCCCCCATGGGGAGCTGCGCCCTTCAGATAAGGGCAATTATAACTAAAACTTAACCGACACATAAATAACAGATAAAACACGAATATTACAAATAAAATGTTGTTGCTTATCTGCTGCAACTGTGGGTAGTTTGAGATTTATGATGTTTGTTTATTAGTTTTTCGTATTGATAGTACAATGTACATATTTATTACAAATAATTCGGCTATAAAACCAGAGTATTTATATGTGAACTATTCTGACTGATTTTTAAATACATAGCAAATTCCATACAATGAAATTTAGTAGCATAGTAGAAAAATTACATAGCTTTTAACGGTCTCCGTGTCTATCAATCAATAGATTTCTGATCATTGTTCGCAGTCAAGAAAAGATGTAATAGTAGGAGTTATAATTCAACGGATTTTAAATTCGATTGACGCGTTTAAGACCTTTTGCAGTAAGTATAATATTATGCGTACAAATCGCGAGAGTTTAAAAGCTTTAATAAATAGGAGTTTCGTTTCTCATTACAATACACTCAAAATTTAGTTATATGCCATCTGTAAGATACTTAAGTCATTGAACCGTTATTACACTTTGTAGTTTTTCTTTTTGCATATTCAATTTTGAAAAATTCCAAAAGGAGCCTCAAAACCTACCTTCACTTTTCCATACAACAGTACAAATAAAACCGGTGACATTTCACGTGGAGTCGTGCGAGCCGCGACTGTCGCGACTGTCGCGAGTGAATTCACCAGGTTCTCAACCGCGTGGAGTGCGCGGAAATGTGATTTTTAAAATAAACCTGCTTTTATTGGTGGAACAACTGAATTTTAGATGCAATAGAATTTTGATGTCGGTTTTTAGTGTTGAAGAATTCTTATGTGATTTTAATAAGGTATCGTAAATCAAATTACTTTTAATGAGACAAGTAAGCGTATTTTTTAACTACAAAAATTATCGGTTTAGGTAGAAATAGATTTTGTCAAAAACGTACATTTGTGGTATTTCATTTCCTAAGAAAATCTTTCAACATAATCGACAATATAGGTACTTTGTTTTGTACAAAATATCGAAAATAAGCTTCTCATTTTTACAAATCATACATTTTATTCCATTTTATTCTATCAAAACAGAGAACAAAAAAGACAATTATATTTGTCCCCAGTTAGTCTTATCTGTGTAAAAAAAAACCAGAAACACTTTTTTTTTTATTTTTTCATAAAAATCGACCCACAACAATATCTCAACTACAAAAATTAGCCAATCATCCATTCCGATTCTGCTCTATCAACACCCTCTTCAAATCACCTCCCAAGTTTTGCAAAAGAAAAAGGGGGAGCACATACCTATAGTAATTCTACCCCTGCCAATTTATCGAGACTGTCCGTTACCGAAGGGTCTTAGAGTTCCTTAGCATCTCATCGGTGCTTTGAAACGTTGGAAACTGTAAAGAGCTTTGACGGTAGTTCTGATTTAAGCCTATTATACGATGTCAGGGTATTCCTGTATTTTTGCTTCGTTTTGCAGCAAATATTTTGTAGACGTCTGATTTGGTAAAGACGTTATACATACACAAATTGAACTTCAAAATAAATTTTACACTTGACAGCCAAATAGTAATCGAATGGTTATCGAATAGTAATCAAATCGTTATCGAATAGTAATCGAGTTGTTACCGAATAGTAACTGAGACATGTCTGTCTGTTACCGAATAGTAACTGAGACATATCTCTCTAAAAATATTAAGAGTTCCGTTGTTCATCTCATCGGTGCTTTGAAACGTTGGAAACTGTAAAGAGCTTTGACGGTAGTTCTGATTTAAGCCTATTATACGATGTCAGGGTAGTATTTTTGCTTCATCTTCAGCAAATATTTTGCAGACGTTTTTGTCTGATTTGGTAAACTTAAAATTGTATGTACAAATTGAACGTTAAAAATAATTTTAAACTTGATAGCCCAACAGTAAATTAGTAACTATCGTGTAGCAATATAATAGTAATCGAGTGGTTATCGAAAAGTAATCGAATCGCTATCGAATAGTAATCGAACATTTTATCTCCTTAAAAATATCTTTAGTTCCATTGTTCATCTCATCGGTGCTTTGAAACGTTGGAAACTGTAAAGAGCTTTGACGGTAGTTCTGATTTAAGCCTATTATACGATGTCAGGGTATTCCTGTATTTTTTCTTCGTTTTGCAGCAAATATTTTGTAGACGTCTGATTTGGTGAATTAAAAATGTTATATACAAATTGAAAGTTAATAGTAATTTTAAACTTGTCAGTCAAATAATAAATAAGTAACTGTCGTATAGCATTCGAATCGTAATTGAATAGTAATCGAATCGTTATCGAATACTAATCGAGTTGTCACCGAATAGTCAGCATTTTTATCTCCTTAAAATATCAAGATTTTTTTCGTTCACCTCATTGGTCCTTTGAGATGTTGGAAACTGTAAAGAGCTTCGACGGTAGTTCTGATTTAAGCCTATGTATTATACGATGTCAGGGTATTCCTGTATTTTTGCTTCGTTTTGCAGCAAATATTTTGTAGACGTCTGATTTGGTAAACTACAAATGTTATATACAAATTGAACGTGTATGAGTAACTGTCGTGTAACAATCGAATAGTAATCGAATCTTTATCGAATAGTAATCAAGTGGTTCTTGAATAGTAATCAATTTGTTACCGAATAGTAATCGAATGGTAATCAAACAGTTTTATAATAGCAGCTACATCAGCATTTTTATCTCCTTAAAAATATCAAGAGTTCCTTTGTACATCTCATTGGTTTTTTGAGATGTTGAAAACTGTAAAGAGCCTTGAAGGTAGTTTTGATTTAAGCCTATTTATGTTGTCTGGATATTCCAGTATTTTTGCTTCGTTTTCAGCAAATATTTTGTACGTGTTCGTCTGGTTTAGTGGTATTTTTAGGTTCAATAGTTGATAAACTAAAATGTTACTTACAGATTGAACACTAAGATTTTAGGTATGCAAACTTTGTTGTGCTCAAAAGAAAACCGAGTAGTGACGGAATAGGTAATTAACTAAATGCAAAAAAGTAACTATGGAGTGATTATATTATTCATTAGTTATCAATATAATCTATACGCTTTCTTGACCTTCCAAACATAAAAATATTTAAGTTTTCGGTATGCCATCTGCATGGTAACCAGGAAATAGCCATACAAAAAAATCTCGTACAGAAATAATCTGTTCGTCAAAAATTTCCATAATAATAATTTGACCCGTTTCATTCCGTTCATTTGGAGCGCCTGTAATGGCAAGGGTCGGGTTAATAATTATATTAACGCCTTAATTATAACGCTTGATGATTGGAATACAATTATAATTATTTGCTGAATAATTAAAATTATTGACGAGCACTTAACAAGGTGTGCTTGAAGTGAGTGAAGTGATGTTTTTAATTAATTTTCATAATCATTGTATAGGTTTTATTAAGGACAGTCTGATTGTAACATTATAGTTATGAAAATGGAGATGTTTATTTTACATCCTTTATCGTATTAACAGTAAAATTAATTTGGATAAAATTGGGCATGGTGATAAACTAAACCTTTGGCTTTAAAAGTCCAAAGTTGCATTCCTAAGCCCATTCTTTATAGACTTCCGACGAGTTACGATGGTTCTTTACTTAAAGTAAACTAATACTGAAGTATTTTTTATTTATGTTAAATTAATTTTAGTTCGTGATAAATCATGAAAAACTTGCAGTGGTATTGGCCAAAATTGGGTGACTCTTTCTTTAATTTATTTTCTATATTTTTATCTATAAAATATTATTAATACTATAGTAGTAAAATATTCTCATGTATAACCTACATAATTTATTTTATCAAGCAAGCGACGCCACAGATTTCTTTTTCTCCGTTGTCCGGCTCTCAATCAAGCAATATCACCTTGCTATCTTCCGACCCTTGTTTATAGCTACATGAAGCCATTATCTCTCCACGCCATACAACACCATGGACCCGCACCATAGTCCCGCTAATTTCCCAAAGATTTACACCAAAATGCGGGAAAAGTCAGGAAACGTTACGATAAAATTTTATTGGGAGTTCCTGAGTTTTTATTGACTTCGGAAGTGATCGGCTCTGGTCGGTAATTTTCGGGTTTATGGTGTACTTCGTGGTTTGTATTTGGCTTGAATGATACTTCCAATTTTTGCTGATTTTTACTCTATCTTACAACTACATTTTCACTGTTTTTTTTTGTTGAAGAAGGCAATGGAGATTATTTATGCAGAGTCTTTATAGTAAATCAAAATGAAATATTTATTTAATAATATTTACTTTACTTTTTCGACCTTATTAATGTCTAGGTAATACTGGAAAATGTTACAAACATATATACCGACCTTACAATTTAACAATTTAGTCAGTAATGAAGTTAGTAGGGTGTATGAAATATAAAGTATTTTAAAGCAGTTTTCCATTTTGACTTAACCATGAAACTCACACAAAAAACCAATTCAAAGAAACTCTCACATTTTCGGATAAAAAGCCTAAATGACATGCAAACAAAGCGTATCTCGGGGCGGGTCCCGTCAGCGGTTGACTAATGTGTGTGATGCCCCCTGCTTGTACCCGTGAGGAGATACCGTGAATATATGTGAATGTGTGGGGTTCCTTAATGTGGGTAGTGGCGAGATTCGAGTTGTAGGTATGTTGCTACTTACGAGTGTAGGGTCAATAAACTTTGGCTTTGAGTTTATAAAAACTTTTTTTCTTGAAAAATTCCTAATTCTACTTATTTCTGGATGTATCCCAAAACAAGCAAACTTTAGCAAAAAAAAGTGCTAAGGAACTTCTGAAAAGCTATCCAGGCCTAGAAAACTATCTTGTACACATATAGATTGAAAGTTTAACTTACTATTTCTAAAGCAATATTGTCAGTGATCTCATATTGGGATAATTTAAGTAGCCTGTAACTTACGCTCTTTCGTTTCAACCATCACCAATGGGACAAAAGCGGAAAAATACTTAAAAATGAGTTTTTATGGTCCTTGAACAGTAATATGAAAGAAAGATAAGATTATAAACCACGGTAACAGGTTGTCTTCTTTAGTTTTCATTACGTCTTCTTTCCCTCACAAGTTTTATGACACTGTATATTAAACTAGTGGCGTTCGTACTTTTTTACTATCACGCCAACTGGTTACGGTAACCGTAGGATTTTGGAGGGAAACAAAAAAGAAATAAATTTTGAAAGGTCGGATTATTTTCTGTAGAACCATAGCTTAAGAATTACTCTTAGTTATTTTTTGTATTATTAATAATTATTTATTTATTTACTCCTTGGGGGACAAACAGTTTATAAATATGACAAAATAGGTGAAGTGGGTTATCTGTATATTATATGGTTATATGATAATGAAACTTAAAAAGTCCCCACATATGTGTTATCTTAAGTCATAATCGTTTAAGCCTTTGATATGCTTTAATAAGTGTTATATAAATCTTGAACAGAGAACTTTTAGTGCTGAATTTTATATTGAACCTACATAAGTAAAGATTCTCAACTCATTGAAATGCAGAAAACTGCTACCTATATTTATCCAATAGGTAATGTTATTAATTGTGAAAGCTTAATTTCCTTTAGTCTTTCTCGAAGTGAATGTGGCATAATTCACTAAAAGATTTATTATAGCATGCTATTTGTAGATCACACAGTTGCCGAGTACTAACAAACAAATTCCCTTTAATTTGTTCAACGTACAGTTAAAGATTTTATTCATAACTTTTGTATTCAATTTCAAAGTTAAGACAGTTAACTCCAACTGAAGCTGAAATAAATAAAGATTATAATTTGAACACAAAACATTCACCCTTACATTGAAAATTAACATCTCACCGCCATTGTGATTCACAAAGAAGGCTCTATTTCCTTGCGTCACTGCCAACCTCAGACAGATAATTTACTTGTGTGCTTGTATGAGCGTTATTTTATTATAATAGGGAAATTAAAATTTATATTATTTAAATTTCTTGTACTTATGTTTTATAGACGTAACTTCATGTGTTAAAGCTAAATGCTACAAGTTGTGTGGTACAGATAAATATTTTTGAGTCATGGGCCAGATAGAGAAAGCATATTATTATTATAATATGAATCAGGTTATAGACAAATAAAACGAGATTTGCCAATTCTTAAAAATGTAATATTTTTATTCACAGGGAACATAATACTTTAGTTTAACGTTCAGTTTTGTATAGGTTTAGTTATAACTAAATCTAGATGGAAATCAACTTATGACTACTAAAATAAGCGCCAAAACGTCAAGAAAAATCAATGTGAATATGCTTGTATCACTATTTCACAAACAAATCCAGAACCAAACATTTTCAGTAGTTCCTATTTCACACAAATTCAAAGCAGTATCAGTATTAAAAAAACCCTCCCCACAATATAAATTATATTTCAGTTGACACTTTAAATTAAAACCCATCAAGTCAGCTAACAAAGAACAAAACAAAATAGAGAAAAAACGTATGAAAAACAAAACCTCTTTGTTGTCACGCAGTCGGGTAAAAACAAACACGTTAATCAAAGAGTAGGGTGAGTATGTTATGCGGGTCTAATCGGGACATGTCTGTGGTTAAAATAGGGGCTGGATGCTAACTTTTTCTTGAAAAAAAATCTGATGTCGGTCTGGTAGTGTTTCTATTGAGGGTATAACTATAGTTGTCAATATCAATTGACATTTGATTCTATTGATTGGTAAGATTTGCGGTCAGAAAAAAAAAACTTAGTTACTATAATTGCCCTGACTAACATCATTCGGGATTATATTTAAATTACACTTAAGTATCACCAACTTTTGAAAGTTCCGCATCATAAAAAACCAAGTGATCTTAACTAAAATTAATCTACATCTAAAATGTACTACTCTCTCAGCGGCGCAGTGGTTAAAGTCGCTACGTCGCTATCATTGCGTTGGGAGGTCGTGGGTTCCACTCCCACACGGAACAATTATTTGTGCGATCCACAAATAGTTGTTTCGGGTCTGTTTGTACTTTGTGTCTGTTTAAAGTCTTTGCGACACAAGAGCCATTTAAAGCGCGGGAGTTGTTGTCAAAAAATAGCAAAGAGCTTTTTCTTTTAAACAATACTATGTCAAAATATTGACATAAACATTTTAACAATTAATTGATTGACCAAGTCCTTATTTGATTTACCAAAACACTTAAAAACAAATTCCATCCATCATTACAACAAAATGTAAGCTTCGAAACTGTTATAGTTATCATCAGTGCTTTACCGTTTAAAGTCCTTAACCGAAACTCAACTAGTGGTTTAGGATTTAAGGTATTTTCGCTAATGGTCGAGAGACTAGAATAGTGTCCAGTACACGGATTACTACGTAACTCGATTACACTAAACCAGATCCGCTCGTGGTCTGCTGGCATTTGTCTACGGGTGAACTGATTTTATGCGTAAATTCTACATTGAAATTGTACTACAAGTGTTATTGCATTTTGCTAATATTTGTGATTTGTTAGTTAAATTTTCAGTGTAGTGTTTTGGAACAGTAAGTATATATTATAAAACATCTTTCAGCGTTAAAAAATAATCATTGAATTTTTTACGCGTGAAATTTTCAAGTTGATCAAAATAATGTTTTGTTCAAGTTGAAATTTCACACTACGACAATAACAATGTGTTAACATTATGATAATGTCATGATCATAAAATATGATGCATGTTAGTATTAATAAAAACCCGCCTAGATTTTGGTGAACTTCGGTTTCCATATCTTAAAAGTATCAGGTATTCAATTTAGGTTAAGACTGATAAAGATTTTTCTTGCAAAACAGGTAAAGCCAAATTATTTTAAGCGAGAGATTAAAATACAACAATAACACCTCCACCACAGTCGGATAATAATCAAGTCTTATAAAAGAGACATTTCCAATCTTGATTTCACAAAGCATATTCTAAAAAATAGTCTCACAATGGGCCAAAAGCCTCCCTTCAAGTAAAAACAAACTATAGGGTGACCGTACTGCGTGGAGTAATCCGGACAGGTCCAAACTCGGGTGGTTTCGATTGATAACATTTTTATTTGCCACTTAAATAGTGGGGAAACAAGGGTGTAGGATGAAGAGGATAATATCGGATCTTAGGCTTCAGTTAAAAGGCGAGTGGGCGAAAAAAGCGAGATTTTTTTGTTTGTTTTTCCCTTTAAGAACCGGAATGCGTGGTATTGATGTCTTTAGTACGTTTTTATTGGTTCAGATTGTGTTATGCGGTTGTTTAAGATATTGAAATTTAGTATAAACTTGTTACTTATTTATTAGGAACAAATTGACAAAAGACTTTCTTTCATATTTTTATCCTGTGGTACATTGTGTCACTGTTGCTACAAAGATAAAGATATAGAAGTCAGTTACCAGGCATGGCGTGATGTTTTGTTTTGAATGTTGACGAAGGAGACAAGGAGAGAGAGGACGAATAAAATAATTATTTCTCTCTCTCTCTCTCTGTCTCTCCCTCACTTTCATGAGGCTCTTTCATTTTAACTCTCCATATTTTCTATACTATGAAAAAATCATACCATATTTTTGATATATCTCCTGACAGGTAACCAAGTTCTTTCACACGCAAGCAACAAAATCACCAGCAAAACAGAGTGATAAGGTGGAGAGTGTCAGGCGCAAGGCAGCATCGAGTGGGTAGAACCACAAACCGCAATTAATGAGGGTATATCGTGTGGTTGCCGCCCTTAGGCATAAGGGATGGAGGAAGAAAAGCTGAACCCTGATTTGGTAAGTCGTTAAATGTTTAAAAATACACAAGTATATAATAAAACCGGCCAAGTGCGAGTAAGATTCGCGGACAAAGAGTTCCGTACCAAAAATTACGAAAAAAACTACGTTTATTGTATGGGGCCACGCTTATTTTTTTTATATTTGTTGTTATAGCGGCAACTGAAATACATGATTTGTGAAAATTTCAGCTTCCTAGCTATTACGGTTTACAATATACAGCTTGGTGACAGAAGGACAGATAAACAGACAGCGATGGCTTAGTAAAAGTTTCCGTTTTACCTTTTAGGTTCGGAACTCCTAAAAAATACGTCGAAATGGGCATTGTTATCGACATTATAATATTAAACCTTGAAAATATACCATAATTCATACAAATACTAGAATTACGTACAAAATTATTCATGCTTATGATATTACGAGTTGAACATGAAACACTATTAGTTGTAATTAGCGAGACAATTAGCAAATGTTTGGGCTTCGGTTAAATTGCCGTGACGTTACATTAGCGGACACTAAATGTGGAATTATAAGATAGAAATTGTATTTGAAATGACCTTATAATATAAACTAATTTATGGCCATTACCTATTGCATTTACGCTTTTGTTTTATAATATTAAAGCCTCAATCGCAAAAACGCTAAGCGCCAAACAATTCAGATTTTCATAGTAATTTTTATCAATGAAAATAGTAAAATTGCTACAAACAAATTAAGAAATTTTAATACTACTCCGTAGTGTCTGTTGACCAGTAGCAATAATTTAATAGGAATTTCCAATTTCCAAATAAGAATATGTTCAGTATTATGTTTCGTATACAGACAGACAAATATTTATTCCATATAATACAAATAAACACTTAATACAATATTATATTTATTCAGGTCAAATTACAATTCCCAAAACAAACAAATAGAAAAACACTTTCCTATCACGCTATCACGTAACAAAAAAATAAATAGAACGAAAAAAATCTGAGTTTTTCCTTCAATGATTACATTTAATTACCTCACATGTCCGACTGTGCGTGAGCACATAATCAAGCTACCTCCCTCCCTCCTATAGTGGGGGAAAGGGAGGGGGAATATTTTTTCTATTTTTTTTATCGTATGGTAACTAGTCAACCCAGTAGCAAAATTGTTCAAGCCGCCCAAAGTACCGAGAGATCTATGACATGACTTAACGACTGTTATCCTAATATACAACAACCATGACCGACCTTTAACGTGCATTCCTAAGTATAGAGACGCTCAGCTCAAATATTACTATGCGGTCACCCATCTATAAAATGACGGCACTAAAGGTTGCTCAACGCACAGATCGTTTTGCAGAATGGCGAAGGCAACGGCAAAGGTTATGAGCGCCTCAAGCCTCGGCTTTCGTTGAGGGAGTGATGAAAAAGTTATATCGAGACTTTATCCGCGAAAACAATTTGTATGGTGTTTCTACTTTTTTAATCTTTGTTCTTTTATGTTGTATTGGAATTTAATCACGTCAGGTATATCATATTTTGTAAAATATTACGCTTGTTTTGGTTGGGGAAGGGGTGAACTTTCTCGAGTTTGTAAAGGTATTAGCAACTCTTCCTGGCTTCGCTTGGGTCGATCAATTCGCTCATAGGATAAAATGTTACCTAAATTTTGCAAGCAATGACATGGTCCGTTTATTATTCTATGCAGTTTCTATTTGTAAAAGTATAGATCAAATGCGGCAAAGCAATAATATCTAATGGTAAGTTGAATCAAAACATTGCCGTAATTAAAAAGGCAAAGCTTTGAACGTATTAACTTTGCCATTTAACATTACAACAAAAACAAATAAACCATACAGGATGTACTAAAAACTTTACTGAAATTATTTTGTTCACTTTTTAATAAACTCTTCACAACATTCTAAAAGCAAAGCACTATAAACTTCAAAAACAATTTTTTCACGAATTTTCCAAAACACTTTAATTACTTAAAAGCTATCTTCTAAAAGGCTATGAACATTGGATTTATGTCTTACAAAGGAGGCAGCGTCCATTCTACCATATGTGTTCTTCCACCAAAAAACGCAAACACGAACCGACTATTCACTAATGTACCGTATACATTGCTTGCTATGTTCTACCGCTTAGCAGTAGACTGTTAACAAAACGAGACATGGATGGCGAATTCGAATGGACGTTTTAGCTTTGAGTAGTACAGTGGTAAAGGGGTTCGTAAAGGCACAAACATTTATTTCCCTGTGCAGACGAAAGGGTAGTTTATGATAAATCGATATGTTATTTGGAATTAAAAGGCCATGTCTATTCTGTGGTATTCCAGCTTATCCAACTCCAGAGGGAATGGAATATATGTGTCTGGAATTTGAAATGGAATTGATTTTAGTTTATTCAGGAGTGTTTTACGACGCTTTGGGCTGTTGAGACATGACCACGTAGTCAGTAAAATTAGTGATGGAGAACTTTCTTGGACGTAGACATAAAAGTAGACGTGAAAAGATGCTTTGAAACTATTTTACTGTATTTTAATAGAAAATAAGGAAGCATTCGTTGTTTGCTGCAGTAGTTAAAGTAATGTGAATGCAGAATTAAGTGTTTAAGAATCCTCTTGCTTATAAAAAGAAATATAATTCTGAATATATTTAAGTATTTTTTGTTTAAAGTTGATAATTTTCAAACTAACCCAGTTTCATCGGTGTTGCGACCTGTACACATATTTTACAGTCATGTAACTAACTTATTCTTAACTACACTCTGTCTTTCTCTATTTTTATCATATCTCTACTTCTTCTTCTTTACAATAGTTTACCGAATTTGCCATCACTTTCCATCGAATCTTGTACCACACTGAACTAGTGAAAATAAAGCCATAGTACCAAGCGTACCTCTAACTAATAAACAGTTAATTAATCTCGCTAGATCTCATATTGTAAAGTACAGCGGTGGGAGCAGATTTGCGACGGATTAATTCGTCAGCGCGAACCATAATGTGTTGAGGGGGGAGATAGTGGGGATATGTGTGACGATGTACTAATACTACAAGTGTTGGGAGTCCTGTTCTCAGTTTATGCTATATTTACGGTCTAGTTTTATGTATATATTTGGTTTTGAAAATATCTTAAATCTTATCTTAAAATCTTAAAAATCTTAAAATCTTTTCTCAACGCAAAAAAGCTCGATATTTAGGTACCTCACGAGCTCACTGCAAGACACCTAATGAACCGTGTCTTCATTTTCCATAATTAAAAAAAATACTATTCTGGCTTTTTGTGGTACCACTTCAGAACAGTATTCTTGAAGGATGTTGGCAAAAGTGTATGGTACACCTTATGTTTTGATGTTTAGAATATAAGGCCCATGTTGTAGGTGACGAGCCTATTGCCATATACCGGGCATGTTATCAAACTCGGGACTACTACTAATAGGAATAATCCGGTAGAAACTAAAGAAAGACCATTGGCACTTTAAAAGACATTTGTCCGATCTATAAATTAACCGGGACATGATAATAAGCAGTTGAATAACTATCAATTGTGGCAGATATGCAAAAAAGTACCCTATTTTGCCCACAAAACTCACTAAATAAAGCAAAAACTGCCAAAAATTATATTTCGTTGTTAAAATCTTTCAAGAGACACAAGCTTATACATTTGTTGCTTCAAACCTAACCAAAACCCGTAAGTCAAGCGGTCCACTTAAAACAACAGGATGACACGATACGTTCAATAGACGGGAACAATATCGTACGGTTTAGTTAGTGCGAGAGCAGATTTGTGAAGGATTAGACCAGTCAGCGAGCTTGTGCGTCACAGCGAAGATACGGGGAGGACACATTAACTAGAACAGATTGGTCTAAGCAATATTACATCGCCTGAAATAGAGTGTTTTTGTCAAGACCATGTATATATTAGGTCGGGGAAAAAGTCTTTTCGCATTATAGTATAATGAACTTGTAATAAAATCTTTTCCCTACACAATAAAATCTATTCTGGTACCTCACGAGCTCACTGAAAGAAACCTAATGATCCGTGTACTCATTTGTGATTCTTGAAGCCAAAGAGATTTTATTACAAGTTCATACATACTATAATGCGAAAAGACTTTTTCCCCGACCTAATAGTATAAAAAAAAATTTAACCCCATAACTGTCCCAATGCTGAGTCTTCTCCCGAATCGAAGGGGAGGGATACTGTTATCATTATCATCATAAAATATAGTGTTTTACCCTGAGTCTTTCCTTTGACATAATAACCTATCACCATTATAAATTTCATGATACTCGGGTTGGCAGTTTAGTCGTGAAACTTTAAAGTTTCATATAAAAAAATACTTAGTCTTTTACATTTGAGTACATAAAAATGAAAACACTTATGGGTGATGAATTTCATATTAATTGTAAATAATATTCTTGGAAATAATAATTAGGTTTTTTTATTTAAGATATTATTTATGTTAACACAATAATATCAGTACCTAAACATTTACATCATGAATTTCTTAATTCACACTGAATAGATTTTCTCATTCTCAACGAAATCACATTACTCTTAAAAGCACACACTCCTACACATCCCCTTACAGATTCCATTAACCAAAACAGTTGACAATACGCCTTAATTTTAATCTGGCGCAACCGCCAATTCATTTCCCTGTCCATGTGTCCTCCCCTTAACTATCTTAGATCAATTCTGTTCACGACGATCGCACGTTTAATCCGAAGCGACATGTTATAGGCCGCACCCTGTACATTTGTCAGTCTCGGATGTTAGGCAATTTGCCAAACAACTTTTGAAAAATCAACCTTAATACAAAGTTGTAAGGTTGTATTTTCTTTGGTGGTTTTTACTTGTAGTTATAATTTCAAATGCGACGGTTAGAACATCTGGTGTATGTACATGGTGTAGAATTATTATATTTGCGGTGTAAGTGTAATTTGTAAATGTATTTATTTTATTACTTTCAATGTTAATGGTACGGACTGTTTTGTTTTTAGGTAGATGAGGGTAGAATGTTTTTGTTTTTCGATGTTTTGTTGTTGTTTGGGGAATTGTTTGAAGCTGAAGCTTATACGTATGTGATTTTTTTTATCGGTTTACCCTTGAAAACGTGACAGACAGACTTTCGCAATATTAATACAGTATTAAAATTGCGTCTGCGGCGCGGTCGGTAGTGTATCTGACTGTTGATTTCGGGATCGTTTCATTTAAATTAAAATATTTCTCAATAGTTTTCATTCACCTCTGCTTATTTCTTCGGATATAACAGGCGTGACATGTGTACGTATACGGAATGAACCACCTGTCTAATGAAAACGATTACAGACCTTTTAAAACCCGCTTACGTCAAGATAGACATTTCACTTAAAAATGCCTGGTACTATGAAACCTTCATAAACAGTGTAAAACCACGTTCCAGTAGAGCAACAAACACAGTTTATCTAGAATAAGGTGTGTATATCATCTGCGCGCTCGGCTTACATACATCACTAACTTCCCACAAGGCTATGTGTTCCCGCTTTATGGTCAAATCGTGTGTTCAGTACGGTCAGCGTGAAAAACAGCCTTTAGACTTTTCAAACAAATAATGATTATATCTACTATGCAGTGGTCTCAAGTTTTAATTCTAAGTTAATTAAAAATTTCTTAAGTTTTTCTATGTAGATATTCTCGGGGATAGTCTGCATAGGGTAGTTGACTACCAGTCAAATCAGTTACTCTTTATGAAATATCTAAAACACATTTTAGTACAAAAATTCGATATTGTGACGTCAATTCCATTTTTTCGTTGAGACAAAACAAGTGCCTCATATAATTTTTCAGTCAGTAAAAAAAACACATTTTGGACAATTTTTTTGCAAGTTATTTTTAGCTAACCCGGATCTATCGCTTTATTAAGGGCTAAAGGCTGAATAACATTGTGCCTGAACCAACGCAGGTGGTTTCGACGAATAATTTCTGTGAGCGTTATAAGAGCGACTACCATAAAATAACCTGTTTGTGGAAAATAGCCTATTAAATATATAAAATAAAAGACCAATTTATTGGCTACTACCCGACAGTCTTAACATTAAGTTGCTTCGAAATAAACATAGTAATTTAGACCCAATTATGACAACAGTCGTAAACACAAGTCATAAGTATTTAGTCGTCTCATCGACATTGACACTAGTTTCATGACTAACACAAATATAAAGTGGTGCTGACTGTACATTGTCTTTTAGTATTTGTAGTAAAGCCTTATGGAGTTCAGTTTACTTGCAACACGTATTCTTAGTAGTTTGTGTATGAAATACAACAAAGTAACGCTGTGATATAGAATGTTCAAGAATATCGCAAATATAGAAGATTTACACATGTCAGTCAATAGCGTCTACTTTTAAAATAAAGACAATTATATCATAACTTTTAAACTCTCTTTTAAACTATTACCTATACATTAAAGATAATTATATGTTCTCAATCATCATTATTGATTATAGTTCTATAAATACTATTATAGTAATTAACTGATATGTACTGCCCTAGAGACAAAAGATAGGAAATTAACCTGTTTTATATATAGCTTAGGGCAATGAAGCAGGGGTAGCTTTATATAATTTATTTTATGCATACAGAGTACGTTTTCTAATAGATCATTTAAAAATATGGGTGTTAATGCTTTAAATTAAATGTCGTTTACGTAAGATTTAGTCAGACGAGGAAGTGTGAGATCTTCATCGATGACAATATTCAATTTGTATTGGTGATTCTTCAGACAATTGACATAATTTTTGTAAATTTTCACAAAATTTGTTTCATCTTGAAATTACTTAAATTCCACCAAAGCCCACTTACCCCCGGTTTCTGAGTACATTTAGCAGTAGTTTATCTATTCAATTGCATTCTTTATGTGAGTTTTTACGCTATTAAATAGATTAACAAATGATTTATTGAAGGAGTTAACAAATGATGTTACAAGTGAAAATTATCTTCCTATCTTTAAACCTTCAATACCGTAGCGGTAATATTACCATATTTCGAAATCAAAATTATCTAACCAAAAATCATTGACAATTCAAAACAAACATTATTAGAAAACAAAACAATTGAATCAAAGCCTTCGAATATCTTCACTTTGTTTAAACAATAATATTTGAAGTAATCGGTTGAACAATGCTACACCATTGTGGACGAAAATAGAATATTCATTACGACTGTACCTTTAAAATGGTGTCTAAAAGGAAATCATTAGCATTTCCCTACAGTAGGATGGGTTTTCCTAAAGTCACTAGTGTGGGGATACGGTCGATCGTTTTAAAGTTGTAAACGCTTTTCATTATTTTTTTATATTGTTTTTGGTTCTACAGAAGTGAATGCAAGCGGTTAAGGTGGTTAAAATGTGATTGATTGTGACAGTTTGTTATCATGACTCGAGAAAATCAAATCTTTATATATATAATTCTTCTGTAAGTGTGTATGTCACTGAACTTCTCTTAAACGACTGGACCGATTTTGATGAAATTTTTTGGGTGTGTTCAAGGGGATCTGAGAATGGTTTAGATTCGCAATTCTGTCCGCTGGACAATGTTTTTTTTAATTAGTTTTTAATTTATTAGACAGGACAACGTCTGTCGGGTCCGCTAGTTATTTATAAATCCATATGATATACAGACATAGCAAAGTATACACAATTAGAAGAACTAGCAAGAATCTGACCACTATTTACCACACATGGTATTTTACTTACTTACTAAACACTTGTTGATTTGAAATGAATGGATGTCGATAGACATTAGTTTTGCATTTTTTAAGTAGAAAAAAGTATGTATTAAATTTTACGTGTAACCTGTTTCTTATTTAATTCCACGAAAGCAACGTTGCTATGACAACGCCCAATTGAAACCTTATACAATTCGTCAAAGCAAAGCTTATACGTAATGTGAATAAATTCTGATTTTTAGGAATATGAGATTATTGATACTTTAATACATTTTAGTTGACATTCATACGCACAAGTATTTACTAACAACTTGGAAGTCTCTTTGATTGCTTTTGTTTGCTTAACATAATAATTATGAAGCATTGATTTTTTATTTAAAATGAAAATAACATCTCTTGAAGTCAAATAGCATCTCTTAAGCTATCGCGGTTTGTACAAAAAATATAATACTAAATTGCTATACGGGTCTTAAGCAAGATGACAATTTTAAAGATTACGATACCTTATTTTGATCTAGTAAGTAGTTAGTCCGCTTAGCAATTTTGTATCTTAGACTTTTGTATTTAAACATGACAAAATAGGCCAACTTTTTTATTCAGTTTGGATTTCAAGACCAACTGATGGACAAATAGAAAAATATGTAAAAACATCTATCCCAGTTGTCATTTTTACCGAGCCAATTTTTTATGTAATAATATATGATACCTACTTCCCTAAACATTCTAAGCTAATTTAAATTAAACGCTATCGACTTTCCACCTCCCTACTTCACACGGTACACGTCTGTAATTGCGCGGCCACATTTCGGGGGTGGATTCACATAAATTACACCTTTTATTCATTCCCGATTGCTAGTGTTATTGCTATCATTAACCACCCCGCGGTATTGAAATATTGCCTTTATTAATGTAACGTGTTATAAGATTTCAACCCCTAGAGTTCAACTGTTTGGGGTTGATAGTGGGAAGTTAAAGGCATATTGTTTTAAATCTGAGGTGAATATATTTTTGTTTGTATTGATTTGTATTTAAGTAATGCGCATTTATATACAGATGACTTTTTAAAATCATAAATGGTTAAAGAAAAATATATTAAGTACCAATTATTAATATTATTTTTTCTTCGGCCAACTCTATGCAATATTTCTAAAAAAATCGTTTAATAGTTGAACGTAATAGACAAAATTACCATTTTAATATTAAAGAAGAGAGATAAAAAAGAGAGTTTATTTATGGATTATGGAAAGAAATAAGATTATTGTCTAAACAAGATTTGCCTACAAAATAGCTATTATTATTTACTTTATATTATAATAACAGTAATATCAAACTTATGAAGATATATTTTGTATTAATCTTATATTTCACAAGATTTCAAAGATATTCAAATAAGCAATATCTATGGGGAGGTCAGTCAATAAAAAACAAGATGCGGAAAGGGGCGAAATGTGCTGATATTTTTATAGAGGATTTTTTATAGAAATAATATATCAAATATAATATTTCAATTTTCATTTGTTTTATATACTGAAACAAATTTTGAACAAGAAACTTAATAATAATATAACGAAAAGTTTACTTACTTTAATATAATAATCCATACCTACTAATATTAATAATGTAAAAATGTGTTCGTTTGTTAGCTCTTCTGTTAAATCAAAATGGGTAAACCGCTTGAAAAAAAAATAGGATAGTAGAATAAATCAGGGGAAAAATTTTAAACTGTAATTTTTTGTAACAATAACACGGAACTTTTCACTAAATAACAACAAAATAAAATATGAATTTTATTAAATGATATAAAGATTTGCGATATTTTTATGTTCAGACCCGGTCTTGGACTTGTGGATAAGTACAAATTGTACAATATATGGAATTTTGAAAATGGTTTCAACATATACCGCCACTTAATCTAGCAGATACTTTATCTGACACTTATTCATAGCATGTGAAACTGGCCCTAAACAATACAAACCTAAATGAAAGCTATACATCAACACTTAGGTAAATACAAGGAACTAATAAGCTTACGTTTTTCTTTGTTATTTCCATTTGCAGGGAAATTCATTCCAATTATATTAGAAGAATGGCTAAAATAAGCTTTACGAGTTAGTGATGGGGTCATACGATGGTTTTTATTAAACCTTTTTTCGGCAAAAAGGTGTATCAATATTTTTTACTGTCTAACTAATACGATTTTTAGATATAGCCTGGTGATAGACAGACAGTGAAGTCTAAATAATAAGGTCATGTTTCTAGCCTTTGGATACGGAATCCTAACTATAAACCTCATAAGAAACATTGGTAAAGTGGCCTTTTAATTAGGTATGCAAATAACAAGTGTAGTGCCGTGTGTAGTGTGTTCAAAACTCGAATCTTAGTTCAAGGTGGTCTTTTTTCAATTGTATTTCTAGTATTTGATATCATTATTTCACGGTTGCCTCTCAAAGGACAACTTGTAAAATGGTGTGAGGTCGTTGAACCATATTTGACTTTATGTCAAAATTAGCTGAATTTCAATATTTATTATGTTGAATTTCAATATTTTATGGAACGCCTGCCTATCAAACCTCCACAACCTAGCTACCTGGGTTTTTATATTAAGACTGGTATCGTAAAGATCAAACTACAATTTACTCAAAACTATTCTATCCCCAATATAATTCCATGAGTGTGACATCTAAAAACTTAGATCATCTCAATATTCTCTACGGTCAACTCCAAAATCCGTATCCATTGGCTATGCACCCTCTACCCTCACTTCACGGTTGAAGCACCCTTTACTAGGGGGTGAAAGTATTTGCATCACCATTTATATACGAATTGACATTCATTTAGAAAGGTTCCGATTCTGACAGTTTTCAAGATGTATTTAACGGGTTAACTCTTAGAAGTTATTTAAGGGAGTATGACTGGTTTATTCAAATTGGTTGTCTCATATATTCTGATGCTGTATGGTTGCTATTATTAATTATGAACTCCGTTTCTAATGTTAGTTTTATTTATACAAATTTAAGTTTAAAGTTTACCATCATGAGCTGTTGAAGCAATGTAAGAGAAAACAATTTACTAGACTCATTGTTCGGTGTCCATCGGCCAAAATTATTGTTGTCGCATAATATTTATTTCACTTACTTTAGTGTTCATTGCCAGCCCGCCATTCAAACAAATTTGAACCTTATCTCTTACAATTTATTAACACAAAATAGTTAAGTATTTTCCGACCAAAAGATTCCTTATACAGCCAAAATTATATAACCTAAAAACTCTTGCATGAACCTTGTCTCACACCCTTCCACCCTGAGATTAATTCAATAGTATTTATCATTTATCACAAAACAACTACACATTTCTCTAATACAAAATTCTTTCACACAAAAATCATACATCTAATACAAAATTATACTAAAAATATTTTATCGACATTTTAGTTTCCCATCCCTACAGATATAAAGCTGTAGTACACTGAACGCTTCGTTACTCCACAATCGTGTTACGTAGACACGGCGCGTTTCGCTAATTCTTGCGTGCGTTTACCTGCGCTGTGTACGTTTGTCTTTATATCGACAGTTTTGTTCTCTAAGCTGCTTGTTTTATGACTTTTTGGAAGTCTTGTCGAGTTGTTTGGATAGAATATATAACAATTATTCTATCCAAACTATATAGGTATACTAATATCCTATCCATATATTGATTTTTGATCTTATAAGGAGTTTTGGTTAAATTGTGGGTACCGGCGATCATTTTCAAATATCTTTGAGAGTCGTTATCAGTAGTCAGAAGCTTAAAAATCTGACAGCCAAAACTTACAGAGGGGTACCGTGTTATAGCCCAGGTAACTGGGTTGTGGAGTTTCTGACAGGCAGGCGCTCCGTGTAAAATACTGATATTCAGCTGCATTCAGTGATACTGGAAGCCAGCCCAGCTTTGCTTCCAACATATTTGGAAGCAAAGCTGGGCTGATAATGATGATTTGTAAACAGTCGTGTGACGATCCTTTTTATTATCGGCCTCTGTGGCGCGGTGGGTAGTCCGTCTGCTGATCATAAGGTCTCAGGTTTGAAACACGGGACGGGCGGGTCGGAACGTAGTGCGATTGGAAGCTTGCTTTAAATTTAAAATCCTTATCTACTACACAAAACCAAGCTCATTAATAACATTGGACGTTAAATCCACCAATCAAAAAAACATCCAGCTGCAATTTAATATTAAATCTAGCATCGCACTAATGAGACTAATGTCATAAACCCATCGCGACACAATCGAGTTACTGTTTATTGCATAACCTCGTCCGAACGAGTGGGTGCGTGTCGTCCCGCCTCAGCGAAACTTGCAGTAATACCACAGTGTAGAAACTTACACGTAGTGTGGAAACTGAGTTAAAAAATTCCAAAATTTGCACGGTCCAATTGTAGCGTTTTAAATGCTTGTTCAAAGATTTTTTTTAATTATTTCAATGTAAAAGTGAAACATTGGAAATATCATTTACCCCCGGTTTCTGTGGTGCATTTAGCGGTAGTTTATCTATTCAATAGCGTTAAAACTCATACAAAAAAAACACTATTGAATCGATGAACTACCGCTAAATGTACACAGGAACTGGGGGTTAGTTTTATAATATAATTAAAGTTAACATCTATTTTGTTTCGAAGTATTTTTTACTAACAGTTTCTTTCTAGGCAACAAATGAAAACGCTGCGCACTCTTGTCAATGAGTATGTATTTGTAGCGAGATTCTCTTCACTATCAACTATCGTAAACCGATTAGCAATCGAGAAATTGTATGAATAATTGATCGGTACCTCTAGCGGTCGCCGTATAAACTGTTTTTGCAGTACATTTTAAATGTTAAACTTTTAATGCTCGATTATTATTGACTAGATACTGTAGAAAATCATGCTATTGTAGAAGTATTTCCGTTTCCACACTGCTTGTAAGCTATATTGGCTGTGGCATCGTCCCATCGCGGTGAAACTTGCAGTAATACAATCAGCCGACGTACACGCGATTTGTTAGCCACGGTTTGACTCACATAAAACTTTACTACAACTATTTTGATTAATTAAGCTCTTCATTACGTATTCATTCTTAGTTATACATAAAACACAGCGAATTGCTAATTGAATGATGTTGTTTTGAGCATTGTTGCTATTATACCCAGAATAGATATGTTATGCCTTTACCCCCGTAGAGGTAGTAGTAGAGTAGACCAAAAAACGCCACTTGGTACAATCCTTATATACCCAGAAGTGTATTAAAATGTACCTACGATTCTGAGGGACAATTATTACAATATTAGTTCCACGTATAAATAAAGGGAAGTCTATTGCCATATTTCGTACAAGTGAACACATTCCTTTTCCGAGCTAGGGATTCAGTGGTGATTTAGTAATTATAACGACAATTACAAATGTCAACATTTTACCTTTGATTTTCAAACATTATACTATATAATTTTGGGGGATAGAATTATCTGCCCATTAAAATATGAAAAAATACGCTTCTCTATATTTTCTTTACCGTACGTTGCATCATAGGTAATCGTTTATCTAAGACATGGCATTCCAATACGCTACGACAACACCTAGACTAGGAAGGTTTTGCTTCTGAATTATAAAACCCCTGCAATAATCTGTAGCGGTACATGTGAGTAGAGCCTTCGCTGTAGGCTTCTGTTTAGACTGTACTCGATCGTTACGGAACTCTGCGTTGATAGCCGACCATATTTTGTAAAGGTTTATTGTGTGACAAGCTTGCACTCGCCTTTGTTGATTACTCCGCTCTCGTAGTAGCGTGATGTTAGACGGCTTTGCTAATTAACATAGCTATTATAAAAAAATATGTTCATGCCCTCAAGGTATAATAATCTCTAAATTCATCTGCCCTGGTCTATTAGCGCAAAAATATACAATCCCTATCAACCTCTACTTTGATTTAATTATTGCCTGATGAATGTCTCATTTCTTCCTGCAAAATTTTATCAAAATCGGTTCAATGGTTCAGAAGTAAAAGTGTATCAAACAGTCTTTCAGATTTACAATATCATAAGTATAGATTATGACTTTATCAGTCGAGTTAGCTAAATCAGACTAACCCCTGGTTTCTAAGTACATTTAACGGTAGTTAAATGTACCTAGGTGGCTAGAAAGAGTAGCTCTCTTTCTAGCTACTATAGAGGTAGAACAGTTTTTACATATGCATCAACTACAACTAAAATTCCACGCAAAAGGCACTATTCGACTATCCACGTAGAATCGTCAATAGGAACTCCGTACTAGTTACTAACGTACACACAAGGATCAAATAAAACCGAGCAACAACACTTGCACGATCGTTGCAGATCTGCAGTAATCCAATCACGGTAGGTCCGCACTATTTGTGGGCAACTGATGCCTGCGTGGTGCAAACTTTACTGGAATGCTACGTAGAGCGCATGCTACGAGGTGTGCATGCTACGTCGTCGACGTGCTACGCAGTGGACATGCTACGCAGGGTGTGTGCTACGTAGACTGTGTGCTATGTTGTGTGCATTCTGTTATGTGTGTGCATGCTCTCGTACTGTAAGCTTTTATTGTGTCGGTTTTTATATATTTGAGAGTGACGTTATGAGTGTAGGATGGTACGACTTTTTGAAGTAAATTTATTTTTATTGCATGATCGCTTGTAAACTGTTTTGAAGTCGTTTTTTTTTTAAAAATCACACATAAGTTTTGAGCGAGAACAATGTAATTGTGATATTCAGTCAATGATTTTAGATTTCAATAATAACAGATAGTTTACAAATACGATATAAAAAAAATATTGTTTTTACTGTAAAAATCCTCTTTTTAACGAACGCTTTTTCAGTCATAATCTACTAGTAATAGCCCGGGAATATAACTTAGAACGTAATATTTATTACTATAAATAACTTAAAACTTCTATGACTTAATTACCTAAACCAAATTTCCAAGATATAATTTCGAACTACTCTATTGTCTACTCATGCACTATAAACAAGGTTCATCGTCCAATAAATAATAGGAAACACGATCATAACTACGGCGAGCGACAAAATGACGCCGAAATTACACCGCACAGACCACCGTGGACAATGTGGACTGTGGACTGTGGACGCAAATAAGTGTTGTAACGCACTTTGTGTGGACGCATGTTATGCTACGACGGGATGTATAGACGCTATGTGGATGCTTCCGTCGTAATGCAGTTTGTTTTGCAGATCACTATTTAGATAGTGATCTGCAAAACAAATGTAAACTGTTTTAAACAGTAAAATCTATAGATTTTTTGACTTTAAACGTTTTACGGATTAGTTTTAGAGTTTCATTGGATACTGAATTAGCTGATTATCAGTTAGCTCTTATACTTTTTAAAGGTTCTAAACTAATTAAAAAATATATAAACTGGCTATGATTAAAAAGACTGTCCCTACCCAGATGCACCAAAGTCTTTATTTAAAGCCATTTTCATATAAGTGGGCCTGTTAGTTTTTCTGTATGTCTCTTTCTACATTATAATCTACGAAACCGTAGAGCATTGAATGTAACGTTATGTTTGAAGGATAGCATACGGTCCAACTTGCACAATTCAAGCCATTCGTCAAATTGAAGCAGCCCAAGAAATCTTAAACAATTTTACTAAAACTGCACTTAATACATCAACCCTTTGTAACTTTGAAGTTTTACAACATAGACCCTTGAGACCAACCTTTGCCATAAACAGGCACTACCAGCTATAACCCAGCCATAACCCAGCTATAACCCGGCTATAGTCCTGGCCTATAATTAGGGTTCGTGTCAATCGACGTCCCAACTTAACAGCCAACATTCCAACTTTGATGGACGACAAGTTGGCAATTAACTTGCGCAAGTATGATTAAGTGTTTTGTCTTGATAAGTTTATTTTGTGATTTTCTGTTGGGGAATACTTTGGCGGTTGGAGTTTAAAGTTGAAACAGATTTAAAGTTTCGTAAAGTATTTAAATGAAACTGCATTTTAGAACTGAGGGAGAGAAGTATCTTCTGCTTTTGAAATACCAACAAAACCAGGCACGATTCTATAATTGCTTTACGTTTGATTAAGTGAAACAATGTTTTTTCATCAACAAATAGTTGTTTGGTATCTGCTCCATATTGCAATAAGCAATAGCCAATATTTTGACTTGAATTTTTTTTAATTAGCCTAGTTCCATGTCCCCCTGGTGAGCAAATCTTGAATTTGCATTCCCCATGGTCGTTTGTTGCCTCTGGTCATCCAATTATGAACAATTTTGGGCCATCCCACCATTTTCGTATGAGCCTGCTCCATCGCTGCCGATCATCTTAAGGCACCCTCTTCGTGGTAGTATTATCTCAATCAAACTAATTTAAAACAATAACAAATAAAATCACTTGCTTACGTATGCAAGGAGGATATTCGAGCCCAAAGTAGAATAAAAATCTTAAATTTTATGAAAAGGAAATACATTTTAACTGTCCTAACTCTCTTAATTAAACAGACCATTACCTAAACTAATTACACAAACAATCATTACAATTTAACTTGATAGTTTTAGCTAGTATTCCAAGTAAAATCTAATTACCTAGATCTGAAACCTAACCGCAGAATCGAACCTAAACTTGGGACCCAACACCTCAACATTGTTTGTGGTTTCAACCAAATCTTGTTTCCTAAAATGGACCTAGGGACTATTACATAAGTTTGATTATTACTTGTTATAAAAAGGGTCGCTTAAGTAAACTTTTGCATTTCTAGAATATCCACACTAATATTTGTTTAGACCCCTAACACCTTAGTAAGGGAGGAAATAGGGGATTATATTCTTTGTCACCTAACCTTTAGTAGCTGAAAACATGTTAAGTATTTGATGTATCCTTTTCGTTATTGGGAGCTAGCTAGCTGACTATTCTTAAATATTGTTGAGATATCAGAATCTGTCCATGACACTCATACCATCGAGTGTATAAATGCTGATAATATCATTTATACTATAATTATTATAAGAAACTTTAAAGAAAGACATTCAAAGTTGTCTTTAAGTAGATAAAAATTTAATATTCTAGATCAAAAGCAACCCACTCTTTACATCTTTTTATAAAAAATACGTCCCTCATTACCAACAAACTACAATTGTTATCTCCCCAAAATAATGACGTCACTCCAAAAATAGGACAATAAACAAGCCAAACGTCAACTTCATAATAACTGACATATCATTCGCAGACATTCTGTGAAACATAATCTCATCATAATGAGTGGCTCGAACGCTTGCCACGATTGTGAATACACCAGTCACAAAGTCTACCCTTCCACCCCAAAAAACGACGTAACCAACACCCACTTTCAACCCATTATGAACTCTATCACAACGCGATAAAGCTCAAATTTAATTATCGCTACTACCGATATGTGTTAAATTACACAATCAAATTCTATCGTGTCTGCGTTTAACGGCTTTTTGAATTGCACGCGAAATTGAGTTCTAATTTGTTAGCTATAAGGGTAGATGTTGTTTGAATGTGTTTTCGCACGAGTTGATTCATTATTGAACCGAATCTGAAGACAATGACGCGTATGCACAATGAGCGACAATATTGTGTGAAATCTATGAGCTACTATCGAATGTGTAAGGGAGAGTTTACAATACGTTGTAAACGATGTGATTGAATTTTGATTGTAGTCGCACGCGCATTGTGATAAATTGAACTATTCCAGTGTTTGGCTCATATTATACTATTTATAAGAAAGTAAACGGTGGATATTGTTATTACATACTACAATAAAGTAACCATTTTTTGGCGAATTTACCCTGACTATAGTTTAAATCCGTCTTTAACTATGGGCTTTCTTGTCTGAATGTTATCTGTTGTACTTTCCACTAAAAACTAAACGAACTTTAACCAATATAATAATAATATATCTAAGATAGTCTAAGACCCGGTATTAAGTCGACTGTGACTGATTTGACAAAATGAACCCTGTAACTAACTAAGGGATGCAACTTTAAACACATACGAATCAGCGTTGGTCAACGCACAACTTCTCAAGGAGCTCTCAAGTTATGACCTCTAAAGCTATGATAAATGACTTTAGCAAAAATATAGGTGTTGTTAATATATGCTATTGCTATTCTAACGGTAAACAATGGAACTAGTGTAAAGCCCTCTTTACCAGGCGCGTGAACACGAAGTAATAGGCAGTATCGAGAGCGTCACAATAATCCAGATAAAATAAGCGACTTAATTGACTTTGAAGGCTATAAGCGGAGGTAGCCGACAATCATGGCTGCAGTGGGATAATGGAGTGAGTTGGATTTACAATTGTTTGAGTTAGAATGTTTAGTAGGATGTGTTTTGATTTTAAATTGCTGTTGTTAAAGGAATAGTGTGTGTGCATGCTGCTTGTGAGATTTATCTTAAAATGTATTTTATATAAAAATTAAACCAATGACAAACTTAAATATTGTAATGGAATCGATCTATGTATTGGTGAAAATTGCAAGAAAATCTGTTGTGTTTATCTGTTTTCAAAATATAATTTCCTGAATAACCATTGTAGCAACATTAATTTGTTTTCCAATGTTTCCGAGAGTACATTTTAATAAATGAGAAGTGTAAGTCTATAGACTTACACTTAAAATTCTTTATCATAATTAAAAGAGGTTTCACCATACTTAACTAAATATTTAGATTCGCTATAGTCCAAAGCCTAATCAATACGCAACAACACACACAATACCCATATGCGTATGTAAGTCTCACAGCTCTCCCTTCTACAAAAAAATAAAAAGTACCCCCAAAACGTTTCTCACTTGTCCCCAAAAATACAATTCTAAAGGTACCTCACAAAAAAGGGGTCCAGTGCTAAAAACCCGACACCTAAAACGACCGTATATTTTTTATCCGGTTTTCCAGTACTTTTTATTTGAATGACGTAAATTTGACCCGGGTGATCCGGGTGTGACGTCATGCTTCCAACTTAATCCGCTGATGATTAATTAGTGAAGTTTTTTGAAACGTGACGTCATAATTATGGGGTCATTTTTAATGGAGTTTGGGTGGTGGTTTTTAATTGTTTAAGTTAATTTTTAATGTTTTTTGGAGTGCTTAGTTGACATACGACATACATCGTAATTCTAATAAGCCAGGGTGCTAATTTATTTAATAAGTTGAGTAAAAATTCTTTCATATTTTGTGTCTCGATCATTATCGTTTTGTTTATTCTTTCGTTTATCTTTAAATGTGACATACGAATTTGAATTCAAAAAACAATACCTAGTCATTTGCCACGGCTTTGTCCTTATGGGCCACTGTACTTATAAGTAGTAAGTATCTACTAAAATTCTGTTCTTCCCTGCATAGTCAAACACCCTAGATTTTTTTACCATAATCACTATATCCATTTACCGTGAATGTGTAACAGACGGACAGGTTCAGCTTCCTATTTTTTATAATAGTTGAACAAATCATTTTTATACATCTGCTCAATACTGCTTTAGAATCAAACCCAAACCTATCCGAAATAAAGCCTCAATTAGCAGAACTGAGCCGTATCTATGTGCGATAGACATGTGTACATAATTCATTAGTATAGAGCTATTATGTGTAATTCATGGTTGCCATGGTGATTTGTGACCACAGTTCGATTGTTTGTGGTATTCGGGCATGTGTGTGACAATAAGCTATGTCTGGGTGTAGGGATACCATCAGTTTTTGAAAAAGATATTATTTTTAAGAACAATCATGATATCACATTCTTTACGTAAAATATTTTTTGATATACCCAAAGACTTAAGCAGAGATGAATGAAACAAAGCCTCGTTATGCCGTTTAGAAATATTAGTCTTGTGTAATTGGGGGCGAACCTATTGCCAATTACCGGGCACGTTATCAAACTCTTGGTTTCTGTGGATAATAATATTTTAAATACTAGAAAATACATTACACCTGACCCGTGAATCGAACCCGTGACCTCGAGGGTAGCTGTGACTAACCAACAGAGGCAGTCAAATATTATATCTCAAGATGTACGGGTTATACAGGTTGGTAAAAAATATATGCAATAGAGGGACCTTAGTAATTGAAGATAAATTTATTCTTTGAACGAAGTGAGTTCGTTTCCCAAATAATCACTTGATAATTCATTTATAAAACAAAATTAATGCTATTTTATTCTATTGAAAAAAAATAACATATTATGTCTCCTATAATAGGAGAAAAAGTATCTGCATTATTTAAAGTAGTTTCCTGCGTAGTGGGAGTTCGTTTCCCAAAAAATCTAAAACTAACGCAGTTATTTTAATTAAAAAAATAAGTGCGTATTTTCTTTCCTTGAAATAAAGCATCAACAATATTTAAAGGAGTTTTCCTGCATATTTTTTCCGTCCTGTATTATTTGAAAAACCGGTTTCTATAGCACGCCGGGCGTCTGCGCATACGCAGCGGTTCGTCCAGTCTTCGATCGGTATCGACGCGAAGCGCACGCTTGTCGCTCCCACGACGCTTACGATTACCGCCATTATAAAAATATTTATGTTTATTTCACTTCTTGCATTTCTTAAGTGTTTATCTTATGTATAGTGACTCGAAACAAATATTTGTGCGATTTTCAGATAGTAGTTTCGTGTCTGGTTGTACTTTGTGTCCGTTGTTTGTATATAATGATTACTGCTTATTTTTTTTCTTGCATTTCTTAAGTATTTATCTAATGTATAGTAAAAACGTCTACAAGGAACAAATATGTGTGCGATTTACAGATAATTGTTTCGGTTCTGGTTGTATTTTGTGTCCGTTGTTCGTACGTTTGTTAAAGTACCCGCGATGTTAGAGTAATGCTTAGTGCGGGAGTTTTCTGATACTGTACTTCTATGATTGTGTAATGCTTATGCTTGTGTTTGTGTTTGTGCTTCTACTATCCTGCTTTAAGACTTCTGCATAAGCTGATATACCTGCATCCTGAACCGTGAGTTTTTTTCTTATTTCCACACACCTTACACAACGTTTGATATAACCTCAACTTTACTATTGAAATACATCGCTTAGCCCGCATGTTTTATTATAGTTATCCCTATTATTATTCTTAAAAATAATTTCTTTTATACAATCAAAAATACTTCTCAATACCATCATTATTTTCTAAACAAATTCTAAAAGTACCCGCAAATTAATACACGAACTCCGCCATTAATCCACTTACGCCCCCTAGTGTTCGAATCAAGTACTAAACATGACGTCACAAAGCCGAAATCAAATCACGACTTTATCAAATTATTATTTTGGTTTGTTATTGAATTAGTTTCTTTGTGGTTGAAAGGGGTGGCCACCCTTACACGTGTCTTTTTTGTTATTGCAACACATAATTATATTGCATTGTGGGTAGACTGAGGGTATGTATAAAAAATCGAGCCAAAATACTTCAAACTACCGAGCGCTGATTCTTTGATTCTGCCATCGGCGTATATGTTTTTTAGCAATTTAGATTTTTCATATCCATTGTCTTTTTCCGCTTACTAAATTTTCATTTATTTTAGAGTAAATCAGTACCTTATACATTTCCATTATTCATAAATAATTTCTAAACTTAATGCCCCTGTTAAATGAGATTTTTTGGTAACACTAACCGTCACTTGCATGATTCGTATTTGCATTTAATGATTATTAACGTTTTTATCCAACTAAGTTGTCAATAGTGTCTTGCTACTTTTTTCAATGAAACCACCTGGCTTATAACCTTTTTGTTTTTAAATTCTGAAATGGCTTAAAACTAACCTTCTTTAAGAAATAATTTATCAAACTATAGGTAGTCGCAATTTGTCTTAGCTTCTCTAAAACGCAAATAGATGCCTTAATATGTCTGGACAAGCCTTTTAACTAAGACGTCGGGTGAAGGTAAAGGTCGAGGCTTCTTTAGCCCTAAATGATTACCTACCTTCAATCTGAGTAACGGCGCGTTACTTTTTAACAGTTTAGGGAATTGAGGGCCGCTATCTTCAAATCTTCAATTCAGTAACAAATAACACAGGCATAATTATGCACCTACTAGTTGTTACTGTTTCTACGCGTGATTTCACCCGCATGAAATAAATCCAAAAGTAAAATTGGTATCTTATGCGTTAGTCCTGACTACAAACTATATGTTTACGTTTACGTTTTGACATGATTTACCAACAAACCATTCATCCAATCACTAACCTTTCACATTAATAACATAGGTAAAAAAAGTAAGATAATATTCATTTCGTGTATATTATACAACATTACTAAAATAATATTAAATTTTAGTAATGTTGTTTAGTAATTAATAACATTAATATTATAAGTATTGATAAAGATAATGAGAGCCAACATTTCTTCTCACTTACGAGTGCATTTGCTCATTCTTCAAGAACATTTACCAAACCAATATCACTTCAAAAAAGCCTATACCCAAAAACCGAACGGCAAGTGTTCTCGCCGATACAATAGCAGCAATCAAGTGCGAGACTGTACCACTACAGGCAATTGCGGGGAGAATTGCTCACCGAGACGGTGGTGCTCGTAATTGCCTGGCCTTGTTTGTTTTGTGATCAGCACAGGCAGTTCAGGCACTGTGTAACAGAATTGAAACCGCACGATGTTCAGTTGTAAGGTGATGGGTGAGATGATTGGTTTTTGTGGTTTTTGGTACTTATGGTAGGCTTGACTATGATTTTTATTATGCGATTTGTGATCAAACGTATAAACTTATGCACGGTTTCTGAGGTACATTTAGCGGTAGTTTATCTATTCAATAGCGTTTAAGCTCATATAAACATGACTAATTGATAGATAGGATTGAATAGGTTGGACCTTGTTCAGAAGAGGTATCGAGTTCGCCGCGATTCTTTCGCTCGCATTATGGGCAAACGTACGATCCACAATGAGTCTCGCGTGCATTTTGAACTCGCGCGAAGCTTGTCGGAGCAATAATTGGGCACCTAGTATTTAACCTACCAAACGAACTCGCGCCTTCTAGACCCAAATTTTATAGATACACTAGCTGACCCGTGCGGCTCCGCTCGCGTGAATGATTTTTTTTTACTAATACAAAGCTTAATTATTCCTTAACAACAAAATGTGCTTTTTTTCACGAAAAATATTCTCAAAACTATTTATATCTCATATAACTCGCGCTCAAGCATATCCGCCATTAAAACTGTTGCCATGACAACGGAATTTTGTTAATTCAATGTCATTATAATATCGATTACTCGCGACTTCGGTGGTGAAACCCGAATTTTCCCGGGAAATGCGTCATTTTCCCGGGGTAAAAAGTAGCCTATGTCCTTTCTCGGGTATCAAACTATCTCCATACCAAATTTCATGCAAATTGGTTCAGTAGTTTAGGCGTGATTGAGTAGCAGACAGACAGACAGACAGACAGACAGAGTTACTTTCGCATTTATAATATTAGTATGGATGGTATCTGAAGATTTAGCTTCAAAAACAATACTTAACAATTTAACTGCTTCATTGAGCGAGTGGATGACGTATTAAAGGAATCAATTCTTGTAGTACCTAGTACCTCTTAGTACGACTGTAATTGGATCTCATTACTGACCTAAAAACATTACTTAAATACTTTCTTTATTTCTAGCACGCATGATGTGCATGTGTCTATCGATTTAGAACTTCTGTTTCCTAAACTTTGTTGCAATAGTTTGCCATTAAATTATTAAGAAACTTCTAGCAAGTTTGACTGAGATAAAGTTTGAGCTGTGCATTAATACTTTGTGTACCAATTGCGTTATGTATCAGGTGCATAAAGTGTCTGTAGTTCTAAACTAATATCCTTACTAGAATTATGTACGAAGTAATTGTATGTTCGTCTTTCGCTTTTAAACTTGCTGACCCAATTTTGGAGCAATTTTATAAATAAAAATATAACATATAACGGATAAGAATACTGCTTTGTTTTTGATCGTATCTTTTTTTCTTTAGATTTCGTTAATCGTGAAAATAGTAAAACTTCTAATTTTCCGAACAAACAATCACTAAACATCAGATTGAATCATATAAGCAAGTTATGTTAAGTTTTAAATATTTGAAATAAAACCCAAGAATGTATGTTTGTAAACGAAAACACTGAAATAAACAATTGAATCACAAGACTTATATCTATTTGCCTGCACACTATTTGCGTTCAATGAACCATGATATGGCAATTAAATGCAAAATAATACTCAAATTTTATACTTCTTTAGTGCATACAGACAACAAAAACTCTTTCAGTATTCTATATCAGTATCTTCACCACCTTCTCGCAAAAATCATCCAACAAATTTTCTGGAGCACAAAGTATCTTATGTGTTTATGAGTGTCTGTTCTTTTAGTTTCGTAAAAGATTACACATATAAATACACCCATCCTCTACAAATTTCTTTTATAATATTTAGAAAATCTTCTCTTTAAAATCTAGCCAAAAATCTTTAACAGAAATCAACGTAAAATACCTTCGAAACAATAACACAATAGAATCTTAGTCGTTACAGTTCTCGTAAGCGAGACCGAATGCCCCTAACTCAGTTAAAACTTGCTACATTGAAATATTCAGTGTAGCTTTGTCTGTCTGTCCGTCTATTCTTCAAGGATAATTGGGTACATTACTGTTAAATTTGATTCAAGAATTTAGTGCTAGGTTTTGTTGTGTAAGGCAGTTTTGGGGGACAAATGTAAATGAGTATTATTGGGTATGAGATGCGATATTATAATCATTTACTTCTACTTTTTATGTAGGTTCAAGTTAAGTTTTTCTTCAGAAATACTTAAAAAAAGTATTTTAAATTTTAATGTAGTATGGTAACGTTAAAGAGCAGTGATAGCTGAGTGACTTAAGTTGGCACCTCCCACGCAAGTGGTTGCAGGTTCGAACCCGAGGTAACACACCAATGACTTTTCGAAGTTATGTGTGTATTAGAAATAATAAAATTATCACTTGCTCTAACGGTGAAGGAAAACATCGTGAGGAAACCTTGCATGCCTAAAATTTGTTTAATGCTTTATTGAGGGCATGCAAAGTCCCCAACCCGCAGTTGGCCAGTGCAGTGGCCACTTTCAGACCATTACGGAACCTTGCCCAGCAGTGGGACATTAATGGGCTAATATTTATTCATTTATTTATGGTAACGTTAGTAACTTTTAATGAAATACAGACTTCACGTATTCATTTACAAAAGTCACGATTGACTTCAGTTAGTGTAATAAACTAGATATAAGAAGGTTTTGCGTAAGTAGTAATGTACATATAAATATTCCATGATGATATTATAATTATACTTATCACATAATTTAAAACGAAACAGGAAGGAAATCCCTGTACAACCATACTCAAAACCAGGAAGTTAAAAGCAATAAAAAAGTTTAATTACATTCCCCATAAAATTAAACTCCTATAAAAATAGATAAACACATTAAACCTTAAATACAAAAAGTATGAATGCACAGTGGTTCTCCCCACCTCAATCTGTAGACAAAATATAGCTTTAAATCACAGTGGGCTACCTCGACAAAAGGTTGGCATCGTAATTAGTTTTTTTTTGTCCCCACTGTGCAATAACTCAAACTTGCCGGCCGCATCCGTAATATTTTTTCAATTAAAATTCATTTTTGTCGTAAAATATTCTGCACTCGTGTTGAAAATTAAAATGTATGTGCTTCTCTATGGGTAATTACATTTAAAATGTTATTTATTTTCCGTGTTTCACCCCTTTGGGGTTAGGGGTTTTATATTGTGAAGCAATTCCATGCATATGTTGTTTTTACGTTACCCTATTTTTTATTGATGTTTATTCAGGAATCGGGAACTTACCTGCAAAAAGAGAACATAATTTAAAAATACAATTTTCATAGTCTAGATATTCGTAACTTTATTAACATGTAATAGTAAGTTTATTATAAGGGTCTTAAACGCGACGACAATTGTAAAGTTTACTATACCTTATTTTCTGCCTGACGTTTAAGACGCATATAGCAGTTCTTGTATTTTGTGTACGAACCGCGACAATTAAAAAATATATTTAGGTACATAATAAACAAAACACAGAACAATCGAATAGAAAAAAAACAAAATAAACAATCGAATTGAGAACCTAATTTTTTCGAAGTCAGTTAATAATTAAATTGGAATAAAGCTGCTTAAATTTTCTCCTCTCACACAAATCTCAGCATCAACACGAACATCGGACCAGAATTTCTTACACCACAATTCCGTATGCTAACTTGGCAGCACCCCAAAAAGGGCAATGACAATAATTTTTCGCACTAAACATATTCAGTTGGGCCATTAATTGTGACGCCGGAGCCGTCACACACAGTCCTCTAACCACAACCGCGAACGCGCTAAACTAGTCGCATTTAATTCATGAAATTTCGTCAAAATACGTGTTAAATGTTATGAATTATTCATGTTATGTTATTTGAGTTTGATTGCTCTTGTTTTATATTTGTTTGTCTGAGTTTTAGAACAAAAATATCTAGTTACTAGCTGACCCGCGCAACTTCGCTTGCGTCACTTAAGAGAATCAGTCAAAAATTTCCCCGTTTTGTAACATTTTTCGTTGCTACTCCGCTCCTATTGGTTGTAGCGTAATGTTATATAGCTTATAACCTTCCTCAATAACTGGGCTATCTTACACTGAAAGAATTTTTCAAATCGGACCAGTTGTTCCTGAGATTAGCGCGTTCAAACAAACAAACAAACAAACAATCAAACAATCAAACAATCAAACAAACAAACAAACAAACAATCAAACAAACAAACAAACTCTTCAGCTTTATAATATTAGTATAGATTAGTATAGATTTGTGTATAACGCTCCAAGGTGTCATATTGTCATGTAGTACAACGTAGTGTTTCATATTTTCGAAGTCACGACTAAAACGTAATATTTATATTTGGTTAACTCATTTATGAATTTAATTTACTCAATAATATGGTACAAGCATGATTTAAATCACGTTTTCTTCCCAGGAGTAGGACCGGAGAACGCCACTTGGTACGATCCTTACAAACTTCCTTTGCATTCACATCCATCCATCTTGTCATACAGGACCGCTAGTTATGAGTATAATTTATAAATTTCTTTAATTTTTTAGAATAAAATGGTACTATTTTGTTTATTTACTATTATTTCCAAACTATTTAAATGTATTTGGGTGGCATTTAAAGTGTTATGTATTCGTATTTTGCTATTTCTAGCTATACCTACAAGGCAAGCTCGTTATAAACGGTTCTTATATTTCTAACTCACAAGTACAATCACCTCCACAGTCAGAATAATTTTGACTAAGATAACTCCAGCATAAATACTCTATACAAAGCTGCACAAAAGACTCGTCCTCACGAAATCCTGAAAACTACACAAAGTAGTAAGTAGTTGTATTTGTCAAGTGCGCGCTGTATCTGTAGCAGATTAATGTTGCTCTCCCAGAGACGGATGCTGCGGCACTTTGCTTTATTACCTGAAACGAGACTTTTGGGCTAGTTGCAGGTATTACGTGATTTGGTAATGGACGGACATTTTGTGAGTCACTGCTTTTAGTCTCTCAGAAGTTAAGTAAATAAAGAATTAAAAAGAAGTAAGAAGTTTTTAAAATCACCTTAAGTATTTAATTGAAACAGATTGTATGATCTGAGATTTTTAGACATTTTTGCGACCGACACATTCTTTCAGACACTGTAGTTCAATTGTATTCAAATATTTGAATAACAGTTAAAAAAAGCAATACAAAAAATCTCTTCATTTCCCTCGAAAGCAGTAAAACACCCCAATAAATTAGCATATCACTTAAACCCTATTTTAACAAAAAAATAAACAATAAAACGCACGTAACAAAGTTGAGCTCAAAATGCAAATGTGTCTTCATTTGACTAATAGCACACATTAATGGCATAGCACAGTGTTAAAAATTTGCATTTAACAACCCATAAAATAGATTAAAGTAGTAAAGTTAAAATATTTCGTCTCGTTGGTAGAAACGTATTAAACTTTTATCCGGTCAGTGTGGTGAATCGAGTTAGAAGTTCCCCGACATTTTGTCCAGAATGTAGTGTGTGTGGCGCACTGTGCACTGATTCAATTTATTGTTGAATTACTGTAATTGCTTTAACGTTTTCTATCGCACAGTGTCGCTAAAGTTTAAAGTGTGGGCATTATTAAATGAGTTTTTAAAGTTGGGCTAAATTGTTGGAAGATCTCTGTTTGAAGTAAACTTAGGGAAACAAACTATAGACGTTAAGTCGCTGCTACAGTCAGAAGTAGTGAGTTAAGATAGTATTATCTGAGTGATACTATTTTGAGCGAAGACAAAAATGATATCCAAGATTTCTGCGTGGGGAAATACTTTTTTTTTCTTTTTTTACAGTCGAAAATACTCTTGTTTGTAAATGAAAAATCTTTGAATCTAAAGCACCAAATCTGGTATAAATCTACATTATTCCAAATTAACAAAGACTAGGTACTTTTATCAAGGAAAGAAAATATTTTTCAAACTTGCTAGTACAAAAATAAAGCCTTAATCTTGAGATTTTATCTTTTTGTCCTGAATCTCTTGAAACATCTCCCTAGGCGTGCGATCAACGGCCTCTCATTACGTATAAAAACTTCTTACGGACGATGACTTAATCGTATAATTCTAACAATTTGGTATAATTTGGAATAATTCGTATAATTCGCATAATTCGTATAATTCCTTGAATTTGGACAATAAATCGCAGCCGAGCGTTCATAACGTCCTGAGAGTGAAAACTTGGTATAATAAATATTCGGAGGTATTCGTCTTCTTAGGTAATTGTGTTACATTCCTGTTTTATAGATTTAAATGGTATGAACGTTTGAATTATGTAAGGGGTAAGAGCTCTTACAAAGTTTAATGGTGTACGAGTGTTATTGCCAGTCTTCCGAGAGGTAGATTTCAGTTTAGAAACACGTGGACGATTGAACAATGGAATGTTTGTTTTGTTATTTTTGTAGCTATAAAGTAATAATTACGATTAAAATTTTCCGCTCGGCTCCAAACCACAATTTATGACACTCAACAGGTTAAGAAAACATTCTGCCCGACCCGGACTCGAACCCAATAATTCAAGAGTTCAAGTTGCCACATGTTGTTACAATATGCTCACATATTAGCAATGAATCAATTCGCCTGTATACTGCTGAAATTTGTACAGCTGTTATGCCATGAATGACGGAAACACTTTCACTTTCACATAATTCTATTATTTAAATCTTTAAAACTCAAATCACATCTCGAAAAATCTTTCCCAAAAACCACTTAATAACCAGTAGGTATTTTCCATCAATTTCACAAAGCGTTAACCGCTGACAGATCGAGACGGGCAAAACTTTCTGAACAATAAATAATATAACATATAGCACCCTTCTGGCCGCCATCGCTGTAATTTATAAAATTAAGTTACTACTTTGATTAAGGACTCGGGCTTTCTAATCAGTTAATTTTTTGGTAATTATTTCGGGCTGTGACTTGAGATGGGTTGAATTATGCTTTTATTATTTTGTTCGTAGTCCATAGTCGTTATGCTTTTATTATATGTTCTATTGACTGGTCAGCAAACGCTTAAATCCTTAGTAAAATTACATTATTTAGCATAGATTGATGACTCTTTAGTAATGATATAGTAAGAAATCCGTCTTTGTGTTTCATAGAATATCTTTTCCTTGGACTTTCTAGCCATGAAAATTAAGAATTTTACTAGATGGCGTGAATTTTAAAATTATGTTGATAAATTTACTTACACTGGGAAACTATATAAAAATTACGCGGGCGTTGTTAACTAGTAAGTCTGATTGTCATAACCCTATACATAATAATGAATAGAGTTCTGTTCCACATTCCAAAAAACATACAGGATATATGAGAATCTTTGTATTCCTTCACTAGCGAAAACATCAATAGATGCAAATAAGTATACAAATTATCCACTCAACTGCACTCGAGAGCTATTTAAACAATGTACACGAAACACCGCAACTTCGCCAACAATTTTAATTCAAAACAATCGATATTTGCCTTTAAACTAATTCTAAGTTAAAAGTTATTAAGTAACGGGTTGCACTTGAGGTTTTAAACTTAACTACAAATAGTTCACGTCAAAGCCTTTGTTCTAACTTTAGTAACAGTTTATTTATTGGTTCTTAAACTTTGGTTTCGCAAATTGAGGATGTGTAGAGAGAATAATTTAGACTAGAAATGAGTTTGTTGCTTATAAGGCATTGTCCGCATTGAAAATAAATTTAATGTGCTCGAACATACAATTTTTTTTACTGCACTTTTGGCGTGCTGTGTACCGCGTGTGGTAGGTTCAAATCCCACCCGGAATACATATTTATGTGATGAGCACGACTTAAATTTTTTTCTGAGCCTGGTTGTTAATGTATCTATATAAGTATGTATTTCGGAATATTTCAATCAGTTATTTGGTTACCATAGCACAAGCTCTGCTTAGTTTGGAATCGAATGATGTATAATCAATTAATATGCTAAAAACCATTATCTTGGTAGGTACTCGATTTTTTTTGTCATCAAAACCGCTAGTATTCTCTACTATTACTATCCCACTGCTGGGCAAGTGAAGAAAATGATGAATGGGTTTGGCCAGTCCACCACGCTGGCCAAGTGCAGAGACTTCGCATTCCCTCGGAAATGAGCTAAAGAGCTTTTAGGCATGCAAGATTTAATCACAATGGTTTTTCTTCACTTCACAAAGACATATTACTGTAGCACTGACTAATTGTCTTCTCTACTGCATAGTATTTCTATTTCGTTTACTATATAGATGTGAAAATAATCAATCTTTCTGCAACTCCCCACTGGTCGGAATAAAACCGGCGCTGAAAAGTTCCCTCTAAAACTTTTACGTGGAACGAATTAAATACAATGTTGTTATATTTTGTGCTAGTTTCAAACTAAAATGTGAAAGTGTTTTAATTTGATTAGATTTGTATTTTATAATGGATATTTGGTAAAACCATGTAGTTTCAATGTTTTGTATTTTTTTTTAGTTCATACTGGCAATAGCCATTGGATTTCCTATTGTTTTTATTAAATGGAGTTCTCTCTATCTCTTTGTTTTCGAATACTATATAAAAATGAGTAGATATTTTCTAACATAGTTAAAACATGTACGTTTATGTTGTTACTAATAGAACGTATTATACCACACGAACAACATAATAATCATATCATTACCAAAAAACCGAGCAATGCAGCTCAGTTCCCTTCAAACAAGTCCGAAGAATACTGCACTTAGACCATTTATTCTCAATTCTATATAGAATTGACAAATGTGAAATACTCGAAAAACAAATGTATAGGTACTTGTATAAACAAACTAGCTGACCAGCCCGACTTCGCTTGTCGTCACATAAGCGAGAATAGGTCATAATTTTCCCCGTTTTTAAAACGTTTTTCGTTGCTACTCTGCTCCTTATGTTTGTAGCGTAATGTAATAAAGCCTATAGCTTTCCTCAATAAACAGGCTATCCAACAGTAAAATAATGTTTCAATTCGCACCAGCTGCAGCAGTTCCTGAGATTAGCGCGTTCAAGCAAACTAACAAACAACCTCTATAATTTTATAGTATTAAGTATAGATAAAGAATTACTTTTAACTTAAAGGAAAATATTTACAAATTAAACACAACATATTAAATTAATCCTACAAATTCTAGCAAAATCAAAGCCAGTAGATATACAAAGCAATGAAGACAAAAGCGATAGCCTGGTATCAATCGGTGCCAGCAATAGCTGAATTAAGGCGCGTTAATCTCTCGCCTTTAGTTCCAGTCTGCTTCTTTGGGATCCTTATGAAGATTGTCTGTGTACGTTTTAGTCATACGTTAGACATTTTTGTCACTAAAGTTGTTTAAATGCTTACTGATTGCTGTTTTAGATAATTAGTTTTTGTTATTAGAGTCACCAAATGTAAGTTATAGGGTATTGTGGTAAAATTGCCAAGTTTCCAAAATGTATTAAAACACAGTCACACACCTTTTTTATATATTTAATACCACACGTCCTCTACAAAATAATTAGAAATTAAAAACAAAATATCATTTTGGAACCATTACTTAAATTGTTTATTAGTGTTAAAGTTCAACGACCTCGAAAGTAATTTCAAAGACACGTGTTTTAATTACACACACATTTATTACAGTCTACTTTATTGTGAAGCTGTGTTTGATTAGTATAAGTCCTTTAACTTCAAAATAGCTGAATTGATCTGGACAAAAATTTATTGGTTAATAAATTATATCTTGAGAAAAGGAGACTAGCAACCAAGCATTGGCAAAAGCAAAGACTTAAGTTGAAATAAACCACAATTTTCAATGAAAAGTCAAATTTTCTGCCGGCAAGAGTTGGTCAGTGCAAAGATAAGCAAACTTTTCGAATACAAACTGGCTCCTACGGAACCACAAACATTCGATATCAAAAAGAAACAAACGAACAAACCAAATCTCTTTTGAATTTCAACCCCCTAAAAGAGGGTTTTAATCGTTTTTAAATGTCTACTCGTAGAGGCGCAAATCCATACCAAGAGTGCACATGAACCAATCAAACGATTTTCAACTTTAAGCCGTTGTTATAAAGACCATATTGGCAGTATACATAAAGTTGCCTTGCTTCCTGCTTTATATGAATTCATTAAGAAGTACGCTAAAATTGGGTTCTTTAGAGAATTTTGAGAGCTTCTGGTTTTTAAGAATTTTCGGCTGCCAAAGTTTTAGGCTGCCTGTCTATTTACGCGGAGAGTGGTTACGATGCGGAGAAGTAGAGAAAAGTGTAATCAAAGGGAGATCTGAGATCTCGTCAATAGAAATAAGTTTTTCAAATTTGATAGAAATGTTCTTTAGCTTTTATTATGTCGGGATTTATGATCAATCTGTTCAAGACGTTACCGCACCAACATACAAATAAAATGGTGGGTGATCTCCTGTGAGAGTTGAACCCAGGTCTCATAGTGGAATAGTATTCTCATTCCCATTCCCAGTTTACTTTCAATCGGTAATTTTAGTCAGTTAGTATTTTTTGTAAAAGTTATACTTTAAATGTAGTTTGTAATTCAAATGTAAAAGTACTTCGAATCAATTAGAATACGTACTGTTCAGCTTATTGCATTTAAATCAAGTACAATCACTCTTGCCACTATTTTACTCAGTTTTTGCCTAAGAAAAATTACTAGTACGTTTTTCTTAAAAAAAGTGTTGTAGTTATTCTTATTAACGTATATTTAAACTCACCCGGTTACATACCGTATACAAACTGTTCATACAGTAAACTTTTATGATCACCCATCCAGATCCAAACCTCAACAACCTATGCTTAACTTCTAAGAATACATTCACATCACCATCAGCAACCCTCTAACATAGTAACAAATGAATAGCAGAAAAGAGACAGAAATAGTAACGAAATAACAGCTTGTGTTACGTCAAAAGCGTTCTTGTGTTCCCTTGAATATTTGATAGAGCCTTTAAGATTACAGAAAAAACCTCTCGAAACAGCCCCAGTGGGAGCTCGATACCTATCGATAAAGGTAAATAATTTAATTTCGCTTCCTAGTTCGCGTAAATGTATTTTCACGATGTTTTCCCGGTGTTTGATGAGATGTACTATTTTTGTTTTGTGAGGCTGAGAATCAATGTTTTTGAGATGCCTGTAGCGAGTACTGTAGTGAGTGGTAGATTTCATCGCCGCCAGCGCTTATAACATTTATTCTGAGCCGATAACTTTTCTTACAAAGATTGTATGTTTACTTGGCGGGCTTTTTGCTTTATAACAGAAGTTTTTCACTCTCCTCCAGATTGCAATTATTTCAAAATGTTTTGAAACACAGATTGCTTATACTTAAGACCTAATCTTGTCCTGGACTTTACAAACATACAAATTTCGGACAAAAATAATCAGAATCGTAATTACTATCGATAGAATAAACAAAACAATTATCTTTGTAGGAACCAAACCTACTACACCCAACATCGGATGCGCTACGGAGACATCGGCAAAAACGTTCACAGAAAAGTTACTTTACAGTACTATTCAAATTTTTTCGATATTTGTGGCTTAAATTATCGTTCATTCGTCCAAAACCACGAAATCAATATTCCCAACAATCACTCGAATGATAAAAACTGAATTAACACAATTATCTTACATTGTAAATCTCTTGGAAAGATAAATGACGTGACATGAATCTCATCGAGGGTGGGGGGAAGGGGGGAGGGTGTACTAATTTCGGTTTTACGTGAAAAAAGATTTATTACAGCCGTGCCTATCGCCTACGAAATATTAAGGGAGTATAATATTGTAAGTGGACCTGTGGAACGAGAAGACAATGTTTTTGAAAGGCATTTTAATGTTTTAAGCTTGTTTGTTTACCGATTTACTTATACTTACAGCCGATTATAAGTAATATACAAAACAAATGTTTATGAATCAGGATATGTAGTTATTTGTATACTCCACAAAGAAGCCATTCAAATAAACCAATCACTCATTATTTTTGAAAACATAACTTCAGCAGGGGGGTTCCACTCCGCAGAATAGGTATGATCGGCCGCCGGGCCGCATATGCGGCCTATCTCAGTAGGTTGCCACTCGGCGCGCTCGCTGACCGCGTCGCGCGATTTAGTGCTAGCTACACTTATCTATTTTCTTAATCCGTTTTCTGTTTAAATAAAAAAAAAGTCAACTAAACAACAAAAATCCCGTAAAAAAGCTAAAAGATACTGTAGTGTTTATGGGTGCATGAACAAAGACAATACGGAATCGAAAATATCATAATAATATAAAAAATATATAAATATCATTTTTTAATATCGTCGGCGCAATCCACGGAATACCTACCTATTAAAAAAGTGGCGGCGGCCAATCGTTCGTTCTATTCGCTTCTTTGATTTTACCTATAGTAAAGTTATGTAGATACCTATATTTATTTAATGGCCAGACAGCAATACAATTATAATTTTATTTTATAATGGGTTATGGTTAAAATTTCAGACACTATTAGGAACAGATTAACATGTTTTGAAGTATTGTATTTGCATAGGTAACACTGTTCTCTTTATTGATTTATTTTAATATTTATATCGACTAGTGATAACCCTGTGTTCCGGCGGTGAAACCGGAGACGCGCGGCGATAACCAATGGAGTATGAACGCTCGCGCAGCGCGATAAGTTTCAATTTCGTGTGGCAGTCGTTAGTGTAGGTAATTTTTTATGCCTAAACTTCACTTTTGTTCAGAAGTGGACCTTCTGTACGGTAGTACTATTATTTATTCTGTGACTTCAGTCCGTGTAGGAAAAACAAGAAAGCAAAAAACATGCTTTACATTGATAAACGTTTGAAATTCACTAGTACTATTTACTTGAAAGAGTAATTTCTCACATCAAGTCGTAAATAAACATATTTTTTATGTACGTCGAATCATAGAATGGTATACTTATTGCTTCCCCCAAAATCTAGCCCACCAATCAAATATATCCAATACAATAAACTCGAAACACTAAGATTCTCACACACAACAATATCTTTATTATGTATTAATAAAATACAAGCATTACGTGTTTGATATATATATTGACAGAGAATGCCCAATCGTTATATGATTAATATATGGCATCTACCATAGAGTAGAAGGAGTTTAGGTGGAGTTTAGGTTCACCACATTTCTCCCCTCCTAACCTCTTAGCTGTTCTGCTGAATATAAGATGCAGCCAACACCTGGTTGAGGTGTCGGCGCCAGACATCGCCGTTGTCGGTGCGGATCTCATAATGAAGTCGGCCTAGACGTCTTGTGATAGTACCAAACTGCCAATGGTGCTTAGCACTCGTGTAGTCACGGGCCTGTACTCGTTCGCCGACTTCCAACTGTCTGACCTTGATCTCTTGATGTTTCGATGTAGTTTTTTTATGGGTGTTTCTAAACATGCAGTGTAATGCTGTTCGAACTTCTCTTCCAAACATTAACTGATAAGGTGTCTGACCATTCAAGTTTGGTGTCCGTCTGAGGCGAGTTTTTACCAAGACAAGTTTCTCTTGAAGATTACCCCTTTCTCCCTCTAAGCTTCGTAAGATTCTCTTGACTGTTTGTACGTATCGTTCAGCTTGTCCATTGGTTGCAGGGTGGTATGGAGCAGAGGTTTTGTGCGAAATCATACAGTCTTTTAGAAATTTTTCGAACTCTCCCGATACGAATTGTCGGCCATTGTCTGAGACAAGGAGTAGAGGTGTTCCATAGGTGCAAAATAGTTCTTTCAATTTTTGGATGCACCAAGAGCTTGTCGTTGATTTAGTAGGTATAATCTCTGTCCATTTCGAAAATGCGTCTACAACTATTAAAAGATAGTATCCGTAAACAGGTCCGGCAAAATCAATATGAAGCCTTTGCCAGGGGCCCTTTGGGTGTTCCCAGTGGTGTAGTGGTGCTTTCTCTGGTTCATTTTGTTGTAATCTACATGTTCTACAGGACTTAACTTTTGTTTCGATATCATTGTCAATTCCTTTCCAGTATACAAAACTGCGGGCCAGTAGCTTCATTTTCACAATGCCCGGGTGACCGAGGTGTAGTTCGTCCAGCACTCGTTCGCGTAATGTTTTTGGGATTAAGACTCGCGTTCCTCTTAGTATACATCCATCTTGTAAAGTAAATTCATTATCATTGTAACCGAGCGTTTTAAGTGATCGGCCAGTTTGTAATGCGAGTACTAATGGTGTATAATCGGAATCAATACTTGTCTCTTTCGCTATGATATTTGGGTTGACATCAATGGTATGTATTTGTTGAAGTTGAAAGCTGTAATTCTGGTCCATTTTGTTTGCCTTTGTGTTTTCTACTGGGAACCTGGATAGGTAATCTGCATTTGAGTTGTTAGGCGAAGTTCTGTATTCAATGTTGTAGTCAAATCCAGATAAGAAATGAGCGTAGTGGAATAATCGCATTGTACTCATTGCTGGTAACGTTTGATGAGGGTGGAAAATTATTGTCAGTGGTTTATGGTCTGTCACTAGGATAAATTTTCTACCGTAACAATAATAAAAGAACTTCTTCAATCCCCAGTATATGGCAGTAGCTTCTTTGTCAATTTGGCTGTACTTCTTCTCGCTATCCGATAGTGTTCTGGAAGCGAATGCTATCGGTCTTTCTGATCCATCTGGGAGTCTATGTGATAGTACTGCTCCGATTCCCAGTGGAGATGCGTCTGTTGCAAGAACCAAGGGCCTCTTGGGATCAAAATGTATAAGTACTCTTTCGCTTAGAATTTCTTTTTTAATGTGTATAAAGCTCTGTTCGCATTCTGTAGACCATCGAAAACTAGATTCTTTCTTGAGTAAGTTGTTCAGTGGATTCGTGATCGATGATAGGTTGGGTATAAATTTGTTGTAAAAATTTGCCATTCCAAGAAATGTCCTCAATTCTGCGGTGTTGACTGGGCGTTCTGTTTTAATTATTGCGTTAATCTTTTCTCTGTTTTTGTGTAGACCTTCTTTGTCGATAGTGTGTCCCAAATAGTCGATGCTTGTTTTGAAAAAGTGGCACTTATTTTTGTTTACTCGTAAGTTACTTTCTTTTAGTTTGTCTAACACGAGCTTAAGTCTCTGTAGTAATTGTTCTTTGTTGATGCCTTGAATAATAATGTCATCAAAGAAACATTTTACACCTTCGAGATCTTGAAGGAGTTTATCCATAAATTTCTGCCAAAGGCTCGGCGCGACCTTAACGCCGAACATTAGGCGGTTCACCTTAAAAGTGCCTCGATGCGTACTTAGTGTTTGTAGCATTGCGCTTTCTTCATCCATTGTCATGTTGAGATATGCCTGGGTGATGTCGAGTGTACAGAATAGTTTACCTCCGTTCATCTCTGCAAATATATCTTCTATCATAGGTATTGGATATTGTTCATCTTGTATGACTTTATTTAGTGTAACTTTATAATCAGCGCACAATCGGATACTCCCATTCGGTTTGACAACTGGTACCACTGGAGTACCCCAATCAGAGTGGTCGACTTTCGTGATGACACCCTGTTTGCATAGTCGCTCGATCTCTTCATCCACTTTGGTTTTTAAAGCGTACGGTATTCTACGTGGTTTGATAAAAATTGGTCTTGTGTTTTCTTGTAGATTTAAGTGTCCTCTGTAATTGGGTATTTCGCCTAAGTCGGATCGAAATACTGATGTCTTGTAAAGTTCCAAAAGCTGGTCTAATTCTAGATTTTCGGATTGCTGTAAGGTTTTTATGTCTGCTAAATTTAGAGTTTCGAGTTCTTTCATCCAACTCCGGCCAAAAACGGGGTCAACGTTGTTGTTGATGAGGTATAATTTACCGTGGAATTCTTTTCCTTGGCATCTGCATTGAACGTATGCAACACCTGCAGGCTCGATTACTTCGCCGGTGTATGTTTTGAGTTTTATATTAGTTTTACAGATTCTTTTGCCGATTTTAAATTTTCTGTAGTCTCGTAATGACATAGAAGTAAGTGTGGCTCCAGTGTCAAATTCCATTTTCATCTTAGCATGTTCAATGTGTACCGTTATCATGTATTTTTCGGATGTTTCACCAGATATAACATTAATATCATTCCATTCATCATCATCGCTTATCGCTGAGTCGTTTAATTGATTTATATCCGGTGTAGTCTTACTGGGCTTCGCATCTGAGCGCCGTTGTAGACACACACTAGCTAAGTGTCCGACCTTCTTGCATTTATAGCATGTTATGTTTATAGCGCTACATTTCTTGGTTTCGTGATTTAAACCACAGCGGAAACATTTCCCTTTTAAATCTCTTGGTGTGATTCCTCTAAAAGGAGATTTTTTTGGATTATTGTAGGAATCAGTGGAAATTTTATTGATATTGTCACTACTTGGTTGTTCATTCGGAAGCATTGATGTATTTTCTGCTTTACTCATTTCAATAGATGTTGCAATCTGTGTCAGGTGTTTAAATGTACATACTGTTCGGTCTTGTAAAATTTTTGTACGTGCGTCGCTATCTTTCAATCCTCTTATGAGTTGAAGAGATAAAAAGCTTTCTGAAATGTTTTTCTGGCAGTGTTGACATTTAAATTCGCAGTTGGTAGTGAGCTTTTTTAAATCTGCGGCGTATTGCGCTACTGTTTCATCCGATTTTTGAGTTCTCGATATAAATTTATGTTGTAGAACCCATTTGCTAGGTTTTGGGTCTAAGTAGTCGTCAAGTGTTTCAGTAATTTCGTTAAATGTCTTATTCAATGGTTCGTCTGGTGCTATTAAATCACATAATTTTTCATGGAGTTCTGGTGATAATGTAGACAGAAGAATATTTGTCTTCATGTGGGGCTCAGTAATTTCATTAAGTCTAAAGTACACTTCCAGACGTTTTTTAAAGTTATTGAACGTTTCTGATTCATGTAAAGGATTAAATTGTATTTTTGGTGTAATCTTATGGTATTGGTATATTCTATGTTGGTCTTCCTGTCGCTGACCTTGAATAATGTTTTTTTTTGTTAAAAGTTTTGATACTAAAATAGTGTGAAGTTCTTCGAATTCGTAGCCGTAATTTTGTTCGTGTAAATACGCTGTTTCATCGTTATCATCTATGGTTTTGTTTTCTATCTTCTCTTGTAACTCTCGCAGTGCTGTTATGGTGTCCTTCAAGGCTGCGGAGCGAGCGGTGATGTCCTCGTCAGACATCGTCGCCCTCTGCTCGATGTAGGTATCGAGTCTGGTGAGCATCCCACGTAGGGTGCTCCGTTTTTTACGTAATTTTTCCATTTAGGTTCAGTTTTTTCTCGTCGCCAATATTATGTATTAATAAAATACAAGCATTACGTGTTTGATATATATATTGACAGAGAATGCCCAATCGTTATATGATTAATATATGGCATCTACCATAGAGTAGAAGGAGTTTAGGTGGAGTTTAGGTTCACCACAATCTTCGAACAGAAACCAAACAATGATTATTTTCCACCACCATTTGTCACATTCCTACACGATACAAACGCTTTCTTACTTATTTCTTTTCTATCTTAGATAAAAACAATAAAGAACCTGTTAAGGCACATCTCTCTGTGTAACATCTTTCGTAGAAAATGTTTCTTCCCCTATTTCAGATTCTTAGAGACTGATTTTTGAGAAATTCTAGTGATATTTGATTTGGGATTTCAAATGTCTCCATACTTCGTTAGTTTGAGAATTCTAAAATGACCCCCCAATACCGTGGTTCTAACTTGATAATTTTCTATTAATACAAATTTAAATTATATCAAAATGGATTCAGCTGTTTTGCTGTGAAAGCGCAGATAAACAGGCAGATTGCGTAATGCAGGATTTTATGAATTCATGTAGTATTTTATATTCATTGTGTTGGACACACAAAAATTTCAAAAATATAATATACTAGAGGCCGCCCGCGACTTTGTCCGCGTGGAAACCCTTCCCGTGTAAATCCCGATCCCTTGAGAACTCCGGGATAAAAAGTAGCATATGTGTTATTCTGGGTTTTCAACTACCTACATACCAAATTTCATCGTAATCGATTCAGTATTATTTGCGTGAAAGAGTAACAAACATCCATTTATACATATTATACATACTCACAAACTTTCGCATTTATAACATTAGTAGGATTTGAGTACAAGTCGCGAGAGTTTAACATCGATAATTTCAAAAATAGTTTTCATAAGTCAAATCACATGTTCATATTGTTCATGACATTAAGACTTATCAAAACACTAAACAATCGTACGTCAACTCATAATCATTTCTTCTATTTTCTAAACACAGAAAACCACTCGAAACATCGCCTTAAGAGTAGAAAATCTAGATCTCGTAACAAATGATACCACCAAATAGATTGTAGTTTCTAACGAAGTAATTTACTCTCCACCAATGAGAGCTGTATTAGTTTTATAGCTGTTCAAAGTGTTCGACTGTTCGAGTATAGAAGAAAACGTGGTGGGAATCCCAAACGAAATTAGTTGCTAATTGAAAATGAAGTGGTTCGAATAGAGTTAATTCTATGTGCTTCGATGTTTTGGCAACTAAAAGTAGGTTACTTTAAAATTTGATATTTTTAAACCGGCTTTTTTTGACCTTGGGAGATTTTTCATAAATTTAAATATTAAGCGAAAAGTCACTCGTCACGAAATCTCAAAAACTATAATTTTGTATATTGCATTGCTTTATAACCACTTGGACATAATCGCGGGCAAGACCCAGTCATTAGTATAGCTTTTTGTGTTAAAGCATATTCTCTCGTTTTTACTTTTTCCTGATGGTAATTTATGTCCTTTCCTGGGACATTATCTATCACATTGCCAAAATAACTAAACTGTAAGGCTTGCTACACACAGGTTCGGCATTAAAAGGCCTATCCGGGGGGCAAACCCGTATATACTTATAGGTAGATTAACCCGATCGGCACAAGCCGGACTAGTAAGTCGAGTCGGTCTTATTGTTTAATAAATATTGCCAAACCGAACGTGCCGGACCGAATATGCGTGTAGCAAGTCTTACAGCAATTTGTCTTGAAAGAAACAAATTCAAAATCACTTTCCTTTCGTTTATCTTTTAAATATTTATAAATAGTTTAACCAATACCAGCTGCTCTATAAAGCTGTTTCGAAAATAACCCACACTTTTTAGCATAATATTTAACAGTTCAGTACCGGTGAGTGAGTTAACAGATGTTTTAGCGCGAGTGCGGCGAATCGGTTAATTAACTTGGCAATGAAACACCTCATTAATCTAGTGTTAACAAGCTGGTTTAGTTAACTAATAACTGTATCCGTGTTTGATAGTTGACGTGACAGGCGTTTAGGTGCAGTTTGGTTGATTGACGTAATTATAGGCATAGCACGGGGTGTAAAAAATAGGGGTAGCACATGAATATGGCAAGATTTTTTATGTTTACATCTATGTATAATGTAAAAATATTATGTGAGGATAAGGCGTACGTCGAATCCAGTCGTGCAAAAACGACTTAGCGAACTTTGTAAAAAATTACTTTACTCACAGTATATAATCTGGATAATTAACATAGGACACTTTTTTGTCCCAGGAAACGTTCCAACGCAGGTTCACCGGTCAAAGCTAGCACCTTATATTTCTTTAAATCAAAGTTTATGCTCCGAGTTTTAATCCAGGCCTCCATGTTGAATACCCATAATTGAATAAATTCAAACAACCTTATGTATTAAGATAACATCATCAAAGTTGTTTTCAAAAGAAATTTCTCCAATACCAATTTTAGCTTACGTAGTATCTACTCTCTAAAACAAACTTCCCCACAACACCCCAAAACCTAGATCTTCACAAAACCAAAAAACACGTACCTAATTATCCAACATCCGTACCTAAATCCTCCACAGACCATTCAATACCGTCTCAAAGGCTACATTTTCTTCCAGAAAATTTCGCTTCGAAAGAACTTTTGATGGCCGTCAGATCAGCTGTGACGTCACTTTGACTATGCTCCTTTCACGTCTAATTGAGATCTTATGAAGTTGCAACGTCTTTGATAGACAAGTAATTTATTGGCCAATTAGGAACGTCGAGAGTTTTATTCGCTTTTGTTATGATGGAGTGGCTGTCGGGAATTTTTTCGGCTTTGTGCTCTGACAGTTGAAGAAGTTAATTAGGTTTTATGAATGTATAGCTGTGGCTGTGATGTAGGTCAAGTAATAGATAAAAAACTGTTGTGGTAGCTGCCTGGGTTTAGAATTAGGATAATTTTTTTTTTGGATGAACCACACTTATTATCATTTTTAATGATATAATCGATATCAGAGGATCTTATTTGCATTGTTTGGGAACTAACTCGATATCTATATTATGCAAATTCTGCCTTAAATTACCTTTTTCTTTTTTTTCTATGTGATTTTTTTCCTTTCCTATGGCAGAGGCAGAGATCAACCTCCGCCAAAATCTTCAAACCTATTATTTTATAATCACAAGCATACATCTCTCAAACAAACCATTATTAAAATAAGTTTTGCCAAGAAATATCCCAGTGAAAATGGTTTATAAATATACCCTGCTTGCTCACTATACTTTGCATGCACAGCATATATCACATAATATTTAGTTTCTAATAAATTCAGCCATGTTTCGCCCACTTCGTGCACATTCCCGCTGCACTATACGACTATAGTGCTTAAAACTATTGTTCTGGCTATATATTATGGACTATACTGGGTTAGTGAAGTAGGTAGCGGGAATTTTATAGTATTTTAGTGTCGATAAATAACTATAAGACTATGAAAAATATATTCTTTCGTGATGGTAATTTAGTATGCAACTATTTAACATTTTTATGAAATAAGAAATATTTTATTATTTTTTCTGCTCTACTACAAAGCGTTTTAATAATATTTTAGCCAAAAAACTACTGTAACCTTTATAATAATGGTCAAGCCTGGGTTGACCATTATTATAAACGAAAAGTGTTGAGAATAATATATTTAGTTTTCTCATTTCACCACGGTAGTGTACCAGATGCAGTAATTACTTATAATGTCTATGTAGGTGTTTACAAACAATATTCTTTTTTTTAACGAAATTTATTTGAAGAAGTATTTTACATCGCGTACAAGACCAAACGTGACACAACATGCCTATAAATTTTACCAAAATGACTTTCAAATTCAAACCCCCATTCTAACCCTAAAACATTCGGGCACAAAATAGATTATTCAATTGCTGGTCCATTCTGGCAGTTTCGGTGCAACACTGCACTCTATCGTATATTCAAACTCACCATGAATGCAGCGTTTTCCACCGAGTTTATTTTACGTGAAGTGTTAAAAATAAAATTGGGGTAAAAAATACCCGCGCGCGTATCGCGGGGTTAACTTTATTCTGTCTAGATTGGATTTTTTAAAAGCACTTTTTTTATTGGATCGCTGAAAGGGCTTGAATGCGGTACGTCTTTCAACGTTCAGCTTTAGTATAGCTCGTATTTTGCGGGTAATAAGCTCAATTTACTATAAAAAACTGGAGACGACTTTCCTAAACGTGAATTGGGGATGATAACAAATTCATGATCACTATTCAGTTCATTGCTGCTTTGATGTCACGTGTTAATCACTAAAATCTAAGGGCAAACAAATGTACAGCATAGTGGCCTTCAAATAGTTGTCATCTGAGATACGTTATAGCCCCTCTATCTATCTGCGAGACTACTTTTGAGAATCCAAAAGCTATAGGATTCAGGTGAAAATTCATGAAATGTATGTATTTGTTGCATCATTAGTTTAACACATAGCATACCTTTTACTTCACAAAATCAACGTTAAGTCGTGAAATTCGTAAATTATGAAACAGCAAAAGCTAGTCGCCAAACCCGTAATAATGATCTAACCACAAAAATGACAGATTGATCAAACTGCACATCTGTGAGTCAAATGAGATTACACCCATGAATGAGCGGCCCTCCAGAGGGGAGGGGAGGAGGGCCGTAGTTAATGAACCGACACTTGGTGATTGAATTGAAACAATACGATTAGGACATCAACTGTTGTAGTTATTGATTTGATGGATGTAAGAGTGTTTTGATTTGCATATTGGAATGATGAAACTGAGAATAATAGAGATATGATTCAAGGGAAAACATTTGATGTGGGGTAAAAAATATACGCTGCACATTTAGCGCAGTGGTTAATGTGGTTACCTCGCTGCAATAACCGTAGCGCCGCATGTGTTAGGTTCCAATCCTACCTGGATATATTTGTGTGATGAGCACGAGTATCTATTCTGAGTCAGGTTGTTAACTTATGTATTTAGAAGTGTACAAGTATTTTCATTAGTTATGTGGATAGCACTAAGCTATGCTATACATGCTCTGCTTAGTTTGGAATCAGAAGACCATGTGTGAGTTGTCCAATGTTATTTACATATATTTCATGAAAAATCATGCAGACGCAGCTGAGTCAATAATCACTTTTTATTTTATGAATGAGAAATAAAATCCTTTTGAGTGAAAGGTTTCAAATTAAGGCGAAGGATTACTATAATTGATGAAGGTATTACCAAATTGGCGAATATCTTTCAAAGATTAAACATATCTTTGTTAATCTGAAAGAGTTCAATCAAATGAAAAAGAGGGCTTAGCAATCAATTCAGATGATTCAAAGAAATTAATATCAATTCACAATATTATAATTTCCATTATCGTAATAAGGAGCCGATTCGAATTTCAGCAGAAAAAGATCATTGGCAAAACGGGAGCCAAACAAAAAAAAATCCTTTTTAAAATGGCTGCCGACTCAATAAGCGTGTATGAAGAATCAGCATTTTTTTCGCACAAACAACCATGTCCAATTAACAAGGCGAGTTTTTTTTCAGGCTTTTTGCCTGAAAGGCTGAAACAGCCCGCTGGGTCAGCAAAGTAAGGCCAAGTTTTAGCTCTTTGAAAAAATCTGTAAAGGGCTGCTTTGCGATGTGGTGTAGATTGTGAGATGAAGCGAGCGATGTAGACTGGAGAGCAAAGCTTTAGAAACGTAAAATGTGCTGGAATGGGTTTTTTACAATGATGTCGGCTTATTTAAAACGAACAGTTCTGACGTAGGTATTTCGTCGAAATTATTTACAGTAGTTTGTAAGTAGAGAGATGAAATAACATTATTTTGTGGTTGTATGCATGTTTCGCTGTTTCTCGGCAAACAAAAATAATGTCAAAGCTTATTAAAATACCGGTTGTGTAGAAAACATTATGAAAAATATCTGTAATAAACTGATTTTGAAGTTTGAAAAACCTGAAAATAGCTTTGTTATTAAAATTACAATTCTACTCACAAAAATACCCACCTTCAAATTGTCTAAGTTCATTACTTGTCCCAAACGTAGACGTTAATTCTCCTTCATTTTTTTCAAAACGCCAAGCCCTTCGCCATTATGTATAATTAAATAAAATTTATATTTTCTCACTGCCTCATACCTCACGCTTGTTATTTCATAAGAACTGGCAGGAGAGTTGTTCAGTAATTTAGCGGATGGTATTCGAGAAATGCTCAGAATTTTCTATGTAAAATAATAATTTATTCATTGTATTTGAGGCCTCTCGATTCGCAAACCGATGGCCGAATAATTTGATGAAACAATTCTTTAAAAGTTTGGGGCACACTGAGCCTTGGGCTTGAGCCCTTTTTTTGGTTCTGCGGACAAACTATTTCCTCCTAAAAATTGGTCGTAGACACGTCGTTAATGTCGTTTGCGGTCGAAAGACGGCAAACAAAATTCAGAAATTAGAACATGCTGCTGAAGGTAGCTTATTTTAGTACATCTACTTTTTTTTGGATGCACCCAGATTATCAATAATATTGATCGCGAACGCTAAGGCTCTCTACTTAGTTGTCTTACTATAGCTACCTACACTATATACTCAGTGCTTTATTAAGGAATAATTCCCTTCATTAAATATAACCCAGTGTGCCTCAGTATTTTCAAAATCTTCTTACGAAGGGTATTGAGACTGGAGGCGCAGAGCGGAGGGTCATTCAAATCGGTTATTAAATTTAGAGACAATCGCGACGAATTTTTTCTACTTTTTTCCCCCAAAATCTTCGAGTGCCCCAAGTGCGTTCAACAGATTCTTGTTTTAACGAGTGTGTACAGTCAATGAAATACACACAGTAGCGAGGAAAAGCAAAAACGTACAAACACTGAATTAAAATAATAATTATAAACAACTAATGATAGGGTAAAGATAAAACCTGTTGGAACAAATAGTAACAAGTAAATAATTAATCGAGGCGAATAATTAAGTTCTCGTAAACGATCAAAGAGTTTAGCAGATTTGTTCAAATAGAATAGTATGTATAGTATGTACTGTTGTAAAATTTTGTCAATAATGAAAAACTCCTGCTTTAGACTGCTTCTATATGACACTGACTGTACACAGATGGCACCAATCCGATATTCTATAAAGAGACTTAGAACTCATTTTGATAAAATTACATGTATGTACGTGCTCGATATTCGAAGTGGAAGAGAATAATATAGTTGCTAAAATATAATCATATACTTTTTAATAGAGATAGTGAGAATTTTGTGAGTTTGTGTAGGGGGTAGTGTTGTCTCGAAAGCATTTTGTGAATTAAAAAAAGTTTCTTACCATTTGAAGCTCGTACAATACACTATATGCTTACAATCAATATGCATTTGACACGTTTAAAGCCCGAATTTATCTATAAATTTATTTATGAGTACCTTATTCTCGTTATTTTTTTCCAACCGAAAGAAAACTGTTTATTTAGATAGTCAGACAGACACACAGACAGACACGCAGAAAAACAGACAAATAGACTGTAAAGAAATCTTTTAAATTTTCAAATATGACCATTTTAAAATCAATTACCACATTTTCCAACCATATTATTTTTCTCTCATTCCCTTCTAAGCTCCCAGGTGGTTTAGATAGTAAGTCAGTGCATTATCCGCTAGATGGCACTGACGTGATAGATTGCAAATAAGACGAATGGCTCCCGCAGTTCGAGTCTAGAGGAAAGAGCTTTGAGGTTTAAAATGCGAGTCTTAATGTAGGAATTGAAGGAAAAAGCTGTTCTGAAAAAACAGTTTTATTTATAGATATTCGATAAATAGGATCATGTCTTTCTTGCCAACTTACGATAGTAGATGGCATGCCTAATTACGACGTCCAATGGTCGATTCCTGCGTCAGAAATTTTTGCATTGAGTTTTACCAATTTTGTAGGAAGATTCTGAATAACTGTCGAATTTGGTAACACGCCTTTGTTTGGCTAGTGTGCTGCTGTGAAACTGTTGATACTTACTTCTATTCTGCTTTTTATTATATTCCAAAATACTGGGCTTGATTACTTCTTCATTTTGTTTTTTACTTAGTAGAATTTTTGTTTTTATACAATTTATTTTTGATTTTATACTTTCTACGGACTACCCACACCAACGATCACTTTCAGCGCAGAGCTGACAATACCCAGAATAACCACTCGAAAGCTAGAAAAAAATGACGCCGGCATCCCCGTAACCCGCCGGTACACCCGACGGCCATACTCGTATGTCCGGCCGCCGGCACTGTGTTTAGGAGGCCTTAAACTATATTACACTAAACACCTATTTACTAATGAAATTCACATAGCAACATGTAAACAGGTTTACGCGTGATTGGCGCACGCATTGCCTACAATCTGGACGCGTGCATATTCATGAGTGACGTCACTAACGGCTTATGATACATGCACTGAGATGTCATATGGCTTATTGAACAGCCTCTAGGGACTGAATTAATAATTGTAAATGGACAGATTGCTTAGTATTGGTAAGAACTGTGTGTATTGTCTCGTTCAATTTATGTGTAGGTATACTTACATTTCAACTGCACGTTTGGCGCAGTGGTTTAAGCGGTCACCTCGCCGCAACAACCGTAGTGCCGCGTGTGGTGGGTTCGAATCCTACCCGGGACAAATCTTTGTGTGATGAACACGAGTATTTGTTCTGAGCCTGGTTGTCAATTTATCTATATAAGTATGTATTTAGAAATATATAAGTATGTTTATCAGTTATTTGGTTACCATAGTATACAAGCTCTGCTTAGTTTGGAACCAAATGACCGTGTGTGAGTTGTCCAACAATATTTATTTATTTATTTATTTATATTTGATAGTAGTTTTTTTTAATGTTTTAAAATGAATACCAGTCAGTTATCTACATATATGAAACGTCAAACAAACCAATTTAATATCATATATGTAATCAATACATAAAATCACGCCTCCTCCCATAGGGTTAGGCGGGGACCAAAGAACGCCACTTGGTAAGATCCTAACAAACTTCCTTTGCTTCACTCTCATCCATACCGTAACCGTTGGTTACGAGTACTTTATATTTATGAGAAACTAATTATAAAACTTGAAATATTGTAGCTTGGCTAATAGATATGGAATAATTCTAGACGTGATTTTTAAAGAATCGCCATACCATCCATGCTTATCATTGATATACGGTTACCCATCTATTAATTATCTGCACAAACAGCAATTTACTGACTGACAGTCGCAACTGGCAACAATAGTCTAAAATTATCTATAATTAAAGTCTTTACCAAGTACTAAGCGTCTATTCTTAAGCATTAAATCCACAAACAAAACTTAACCTTTGAAACTCAACTATCAACTAAAATTAATATCCCGATCGGAACTTATGAAACATTGGAAAATATTTACATTCTACAAAAAGGGAGCTCGAGTCGGAACATTTTGTAAACAAGTTAGTTGGGAGCCAGGTTAAACACAACAAACGGGAATATCTTAACAAAATCAAACATTTTCCAAGTTCCTTTGTTAGGATGTTAACGGGTAGGGCTGATAGTTTGCCGCTTTTTGTACGCGGAGAGTAGCAAACTTAAGATTTATACATTTATTGTTGTATCTGATGAGATTTTGATAACTTATCTGAAAGTTTTTTCAAAATTATAACCCACCCCAGTAAAGGACTCAAGTCCCAGCCCCTTCTTCATTATGAGAGGGAGACCCTTGTCCAGCAATAGGACAGTAATAAATAAAAAAAGTATGTAGTAAGTATAAAGAAAGGTTTTGTATGCTATCTGTAAAACTATAATAATTAGAGCAATAAACAAAAAAGTTATCTTTTTAATGATTCTTGAGTAAGAGATGAATTAACATGAACAGATAATTAATCATACCTAATTTCCTCGTAACATCACACCTTGTATCAAAAACCTGACTGCAACAGACGCTATGTCACAAACTCTGCGCCTGCCGTGATTCCACCCTTAAAAACAACAAAACAAACACACTGAACTCTTAATCCACAACTTGGTTATTTGGTGCGAAGACTAATTAAAATTAATCGCGAACACGCCTCGGCTTATTATTTAACTTTTATACATTTATTTTGTAATACATTGTGTTGATTTAGCGAGAAAAGCTAATATGAGGTAGTTTTAAACGGTTAATGGTAAGAGATAATTAATCATGTGTAGAACAAGAAAAACCGGTAAATAGTAGAAGTGCGTGAAAATATGAAAGGAGGATTTTGACCTCCAGTGAGAGTGTCTCACAGGCTATAAAAAATATAAGACTGTCTCTGTGGCGCGGTATGTAGTGTAACGGACTGTTGATCATAATGTCCCGGGCTCGGTTCCCGGATCGGGAAAAGTGCTCTTGGTTGTTTTTTTATTAATTGATTAATTGTCTATATTAGAGTCTGCAGTTCGATAACGAGCTCAGTAAATTACAATAGGCTCCTATCACATGGAATTAACATTGCAAAGAGTGAAATTAGGGTGTATCTAATACACTTCGACACGTTGGTCATAAAACGCGTGATATTACATACGTATGTATTTTTGAATTCCGGATTTACTCTTAAACGAACACGTCATAATTCTTGAAACAAATAATAAGTAAACATGAGTACTGAAAGTTCCAAATTCCTGTAATTCATGATCTCCATTCCATTAGAGCCCAAAGTACGGAAGTAATATTTAAACACAAATATTTATTGAACACAACCCTCTAGGCGCAAACAACGTAAAGGTGGAACTACATTAGAGACTCTCTTACGACTTTTATGACCCGTACTCGGTATTAGGTAAATTTTCTTTTTCTTGTAACTAGACCGTTATGAGTCAGATACGCTGATAAGACCTACACAAATTAGATTTCTTTTTGTAGTTGCTTCTTTAGAACCTGATCATGTCATATCTAGACCATGCGCGCGTGCGTAAGTTAATCGTGGCTGTTAAAATTATGTCCTGCAGAAAATGTGTAAAGATGAAAAATCAAATCATTTATTCATTTAAGTCGAAGTTGACACTTATGATAGCCGTTATAAGTACTGATTCTAACTCAGAAAGGGGGCCTAAAGCCTTATGAGAAAAACTAGCGAGAAACTCACGGTCAAAATCATTTTTTTACGGCGTTTGTATCTATGAACGTCGTCGCATCTTTAACCGCGTTATCGCGCGTTCATTAAGTTAGAAACGCGTCATATGTGTACTTACCCTAAACCTCAAAACACACAGTATACACGCGACATCGGCTGGGTACACATGAGCGCACGCTGAATTAATACGTCTTAAGATCAAGTTACTGGCACTAATGTACTATTTGTTTTTATGTTAGAGATATTTTACACTGTTTGGATTGAAGGTAAATAGTTACTATTATATTTGCTAAGATAATGTTTAGTAGTGATAGCCGAGTGGTCTAAGTGTGTGTCCCGTGCAGAGGTATGGCAGAGGGTTCAAACCTAACGCAACACACCAATGACTTTTTGAAGTTATGTGTGAGTTAGAAATCATTTCTGCTATTTTATAACGTTACATTTCTCCATCAACACATTTGTTATTTTAGTAAGTATCTTTGCAGTAGTAATAATCTCTTTTTTTGTCCTAGAAAAACCGTACTTCGAATAAAACATTTCAACTATTTCCTGTTACACAAGAGAAGATTTTCTTCAAAAAACTTCCCAAGAAATTCCCATTTTAAAACTCAGCCAATCACTTAAACATCGAGACATATAAAACAGTTTCGCTCGCGTCCCGTTGACAAGTGAGTAAGCTCGCTGCGACCCTCGTATTAAGATAGATGGCCTCACTAAATAAATACCTACAGTTCCGCTATTGATTGTACGACAGTTAATACATTTTGTTTTAATGGGACCAGGTGTTTTTGTGCTGAATGGGAGATACATACAAAATCAAGTAATAATTTGTGCTTTTAGATTCACCTGAAGCATCATATAAATATTTTTTAAAGTTTGGGTGATTTTTTACTAAAACGCCGTTTAACAATTTTTATAGGCTCTTCAGCGTTATTTTTAGTCTTTTATGTTCGGTAATCTGACAAATAACTAGAACTTAGTGTAAGAAATTGCGCTATTGATGCATTACAATGATTGTTATTTTCAACAGAGTTAAAAAAGCGTCCGAACTTAGAAAGCTCTTGCTTTTACTGCTTGTACTTTTTGTAAGCAGTGTAGCTTCATTCACAGTAACTTATGTTTATAACTCCGCTCACAGTTTTGATAGGTAAATATTTAAAATATTAATCGAGATAAATCATAATTTGAGATTCACCCAGTCTTTAATTTAAATCCTAACTTTAGTTAAGAAATAAAAGCGTAGGCAACAGACAGATGAATTATTTAGAATAGATTTATATTTGGTCTATTTACCTTTATCAAATCATTTATCAATACGTCTCACTATTTGTAAAAAAAGAATATTTAAAGAATCAATTCAACAACTCTGTGGTCACAATTTCATTGAAATATGAATAAATTTCTTTCGTCAAAAGAAATTGATTACCTTTCATGAGGAGGATTTCTTAAGCTTCCATAAATAGCTTAGTGGACCCTTTTCATTAATCGAAAAAAGATTTGCTTGATTAGAAGTAGCTTAACTCGTTTAAGATAGTATTGAGGTCGGCAGGAGATTATTTATTGGGTCCAATTTAAGTCATTTCGGTACTAGAATTGGATAGACATTTATCGCGAAATGATGAATGCGTAGGCATTTTATTGTCTGTCTCATTATTACTATCTTTTTGTACGTTTATTTAAACGAATAAGTAGTGTCTTTAGTTCTTGTAATACTTTGTGTTCGTTATTGATAAACAAAATATACTCATTGATAGAAAAGTACGGTCAAATAAAAATCGCCTCCTAATTGAAGTAAGTTAAAAATATTGTTTATTCAAAATCGGCCAAAAGATCAATTTGTAGTGACATCTTAAGTAGTAGTTATCATAAGTAGATCTAGTAGATCTAAGTAGATCTAGAGTTGTGTATTTTTTATTAATACTCCATAGTTTGATTTAAAATAATCCATTTATATCTTACAAAAATCACAAAAATTCTATCGAGAGAAAACCATGCCTATCACAGAAATTACTCAATCGAAATCTCATAACTCGATCGAATGTAAGTCAATACTCGATCACGCAAAACTATATCTATACTTATAATAAATCTGTAGAGAGGTCAATTCTGTACATTGAATATATTAAAAAAAAAACCGATGGGGGATGTTTGGTAACGGATACTGATACCGAATCTGCAATTTATAATTTTCTTTTCTGTCTGTCTGTCTGTCTGTCTGTCTGTCTGTCTGTCTGTCCTCCGTCTGTATGTTACGCTATCACGTAAAAAGTACCGGATAGAATGCACTGAAATTTGGTATATGCATAGAATAAGTAGTGGAGCAACTATTAGGATACTTTTTATTGCATAAAATTCCATAGATTTTTACAAAATTGAAAAAATACCTAGAAATCGTTTGAACCTGCGTTTCCCTAAAGAGACCATAGATGGCGTTGCAATACATTTCACAACATTCGCATATAGAAGTTAACGCAGTGCCTGCCGTATCGATACCTATTGTTTGCACCAACCAATAGATGGCGTTTTAGTCCGCAACACAGCATGTTTTTCCTAATTAATTTATTTTGATTGCTTTATTGTAAAAAAAAATACCTTTAAAACAGGCTATACATTTATAAGATTTTCGAACATAAATGTTGAATGATATATTACACAAAAATGTTGGTTTACGTGGGTCCGGTGCGATCGGGATATCCTAGATGGCAAACCGAGTAATTTCGTTTGTTGTCGTTGTTCGCCGCAACTGACAGATGGCGTTGTTGTTCGAATGACATAACCAAATTAATTGGTTGCATTAAGGAAATAAATTGGATAGCTATGAAACAGACTATGTGGTAAGTTTAAAAAAATAAACAACGGATGATATATAAAAAATAATTGCGGGTCGCGGTTTCGGACGTATCATCGCAAGTTATTACGCGTGTGAAGAGCTCCGGCGCAGATAGGTCTGTCTGTACCTATAATAATATTCTGAATCCAGACGGGTAAGCAATGGTCAGTCTATAATAAGGTATTATATTTTACACTGTAAACTGGTACGAATACAGACGAGAGAGGAAAAGAAGGTAACCACAGGAAATCAGGCCTGCCTGAGCCTGTGTCACATTGTGTGCTCTTCGGGTCCCTTTCGTGAATAACCATTAGTTGACAAAAGAGTTGTAAGCATTTTTATGTGTAGGTGTGTAGTGCTTAGCAATTCGCGTGCTCAAACGAATAACCAACAGTACGAAATTCACGCGAGCAGAGCCGCACGGGTCAGCTAGTAAGTACTTAAATCTAATACATTTTTCCCATTCCCAGTCACATGTCTCCAATTCGACATTGACAAACAACCGTGACCACATAATTATCGGTGTGTAACACAAACATTAATTCTTGAGCTACATCAGCCATAACTCAATTAGTAAACCGTTCAGAATTAGTCGGTCGGTAACAGAGACAAATTGTATGGAATGCACGCCTACTGTGTATTGTGTTTACTGTATAATGGTATATAGATTTAGTATAATGTTTATTTAAGCGTATAAACTACTGGTCTGGACTATCTCGAAGGCTCGAGTGCGATTATTATTAAAAGAGATTTTAATTTACAGTTAATATTATAATGCTACGGGTCTTAAACGCGATTGAAAATTTAAGGTTAGAATACTTTATTTACCACATTGCAAATTGCGGGTACGTTACTTAATTCCTGAAAACTATTGAGAAATTTTCTAATATAAATTAGAAAAGGCCAATAGAACTTTGCCTGCCCCGCGAACCGAATCCGACACATCAGCAGTCGGAAGATGATAGAAAAATATTATTTTTAAAGGTTTCAAATCTATTGCTACATTTAAACTAATCTACTGCGATACATAGAAAAAAAGTTCCCATCTTCAATTCGAAAATTCTTTCTGCATCCTATTGAAATTCGAAGCAGTTCTTTTCTTATGTACGTACATACATATATTTATCAGCCTAGTCTTTCTTATTGGACCTATATTGGAGTTGGCGGCTGACCTCCACAATTTAAAGTGCCTCCCGAACAAGGAGTAACTCTATAATATTGTATGTCTAAGATGGTCACCCATCCACAGAACATCCTCGGCAAGCGTAGCTTAACCTCAGAGATCGATCCGAGCGCCTGTTGTTAACTAAGCCGCCAGCCATTTTTTTTATATATAAAGTACGTATGTGTATGTAGTAGAGTAGCAGTCACGCAACTTCCATCATTAATATTATTAGTAGTGTGCTTGATTGATTCGTGCTACACAACTAATACAGGGTGTATTGTGTTTGTATCAGTTATTAATACGTCTGTATTATGAAAGGTGACGACATTTGTACGTAACAAAAAAATATTTGAATGTTTTTTGGGTTGATAAAATTACGTCCGTAGGTACATAGAAATATTGTACTATTATATACTTATCATCAAAAATCTAAGCTCTTTCGATGCAATTTTTATATTTTTTGGTACCACAAACTGTAAAAAATTGTTGAAATTTGTTGAATGTTGAAAACGTAGGCGCTGATAATAAAAGAATATTTTTTGTATTGTTCTTTGCAAAAGGAACTATTCAGAAAATGTCATAATCTTTCAACCAAACATTATATACTATAGAATTTAAATCTTATTCAATTAGAGTACATAGTACATTACAGTAGTAGAGTTCATTCATATTTAGCAATAGAATAGCATACAGCTCAAATTTAAAAAAAGTACCGCACATAGCCCACAGTTCAATAAACTTGCAACACAAAACCTCAACTGAAAATTTCGCAACACTACAAAGCTTTAAAGAATGGAGAACTAAAACAGTGACAACAACACTATCTGCAGAGTCCATTAAATACAAATACTTGTTTCTTCTGTATATTTCTGAAACAATTGTTTATGTTGCATCTTACAGGGAATTCTTCAAGACGTTTTAGACTAACAACCACTACTATTGAAACTCATAGTCAATCAATAAATTGATTAAAAGCCCTTTTAGGTGACAAGCAATAATTTTGAGTTAACATATAATGTATGGAGAATCCATAACAAGCGACAAAATTAGAAAAATATGTATTAGATGAATAGAAGCAATTTAGTCGTGTGATATAAAAAAATATGATTAAAATAAATTTGTAGGAGGTAATGGATATAATAATGAAAAATGTAGAGGAGTGTTACATGTCTGAGAGTTTTTCAAATAGTTCTTGATGAATGAAATGAAAACTCTTGAGGAATGCAAAGGTTTTGGCTAGGGGAATAGATTTGCAGATGATTATGCAAGTTTTCTGTTGATATCGTATTCACGTCACGAAATGGAGACTCTAGACGTATTTTAGATAGCGTTTGATCAATCAAGAGTAAAAATTGGACGATAGATAGAAAATATGTAGCATAAAATTTTAGACCTACTTTTAGACCTGTGTTATCAAGAATATTAAAAAGTAGCATTTATAAACGAAGCCTAATAACCCTAAATACGAGCTATTATTCTGTTTTAACTGAAAGTATGACTCCATATTAGTGAGAATGTTAGCTTACATAATTAGATTTATTGCAAAAAGCAACTAAAATTAAAACATAGGTTTTCCAGATTTTAAATTTACAACTAAAACCATTTTCGCCTAACTGTGAACCAAGCTTAGTAACTAACTATCGTAACGATTTCAAAACTCTTTTTAAACTTAAGTAGGGGACTTTTAGACTTTCATCCGGCAGAAAAAGTCGGCGGCAATTCAAAGTTTAATGAAGACACTGCAGAATTCCAATTGCAGTAGTTATCGTATAACAAGACACAAAGTTACGCCGAGTTGGACTTCTGAAACGGTTGCCTGTATTGTGTTGTAGTTTGAATAATATGATTCGAAATACTTGTGAAGGATTGTTATAAAAGAAGATCTTGTTAGAAAAAGTTTGTGATATTTTAATGGCTCTACTGAAATTTGTAGCACAATATTTTGCACTTTAATATTGCATACTGTAATTTTACTTATAGTTTGAATAAATATCTAATGATTTAAAATTTTATCGGTATTTAAATTATTGAAACGATAACAATATTACAATGAGTAGACTAGTTATTTTACTAAAGTCTAATCGTTATTTACTAGTTACTACATAAAAAGTACCTACTTACATAATTAAAAAATAAGTGATATAAGTCCTTCAAAACTAAAACCATAGTTATATTTATGGGATTATAAAAGGTCAGGTGTATAGCAAGATAGGATGCGAATGAGGCAAGGGAAGATTGTAAGGACCAACTGGCGTTTGTTGGTCTCACCCTACCCATATGGGAAAAAAGCGTGATATTATAATGTACATAATATTATGTATATGGAAATGTTAGCTATGTATCTGTTAGTCCGGTCGGTAAACGATCTGTGGGTTAAGCAAACCTTGACGCGGTCATAGCATAGATGGGTGACCGCAAAGTGGTATTTGAACTGGGCGTCTCCGTGCTCCGGAGGGCACGTAAAAAGTCGGTCCCAGTTGTTGTCAATAATATAACAGTCGTTAAGCCACGTCAAAGGCCTATGGGCGGCTTAAAAAACTTTGACACTAGGTTGACCACTAACCATACGATAAGAAGAAGAAGTACTGCAAAGACTAACTCAGATATATATTCACTTTATGCAGTGAATAAACTCCAGGATGGAACAGTTCATTAAACCAGTAATGCAGTGTAATGTCCCTTGAAGAACCATAACGAGTTCGTAAGTTATTCAGAACAGAATATTGCACTTGGATGTACTTTTTACGAGTAGATCTATTTAATACAATTTCTTGAAGCTTCGTGCTATTTTTATTTGGAAGTTGACGATATATTTTTTCATAGAAGTTGTCTTATCAACGTTTTTGCGTGTATAAAGAGGTTACTGGGTACAAATTGATCGAATCCTAATTGCCAAATAAGCAAAATGTAAACCCGAGAATAGAATTTACTGAATGTTATTTGTGGTAACCATAAGAACCAATTAAAGTCAGTTCAACCACCCACCCCCCTCATAATATGATACGAAACCTTTAATCAGCAGTAGTGGGTTAGAAAAAGAGAAATAAGAGCCATTTTTCAACACAAACTCAATCCGGGCGCAAAAATTATAGTTTTTCAACGATTACAATACTTAAAACTTTGCGTACTCGATTTCCTCTATAGGCTCTACCAAACACAAATGAAGCTTTGAAGAACAAGTAACGATTTTTTGCTAACAGAAAAAAAATCTCAATATGAGTTAAAGAGTTTATTGATCCGACTCAATATTTAGTTGCACTCAGCAACTCCTGTCTGTCCCTAAAGTTATACGAGCACCTATCGCCCAACATTTCACTACCACTTATTATCAGACTCTCAAACACCTCAAAAGCCAATACGATAAACGTTTCGACTAATACAAAAGCCCCTTAAGAACTTAAACGCTTTTAGCTTAACCCTTTCGACGCTCGCTTCAATATTGACAGTGCTCTTTCCTTGCCGCAATTGGTAGAAGCATCTTGGGAAATATTTTGACTATAAACATTAAGATATTTGGCAGGGAAATTGCTGGTGTTTTGATAGACCCTTGTATGTTACAGTAATTGGATTTGCGTGGTGTTATTTTTTAGTTTGGGACTGCACTTCTTTTCGTCAAGGTAGTGGTAATTATTTATGTTTGAAATGTATCATTCATAGCTTTTTTGTAGCAAAGCGTTATTTCAATGGTGTTCAAGTTACACTTATCTATTATTTAGATTTGAGCATTCAATGAGGTTTTATCATTATTTTTCAAACAGTAGCCAAAATAAATACATTTTTGTGACTAAACAAACCCTTTATGCATGTGATTTTAATTATATTATAAAAAACATTTTGCAAATAATTAAACATTATAATTTGGTTGAATAAATTCTAACTCATTTATTTTATACTAAAAATAGAAGAGGGTGAATTTATCTAAAATTACTAACACGATTTTCACTGAAATTTCACTGAGATTTAATTTAATAGTTCCAACAAAATTTTATTACAAAATTATAATTTTAGAAACACTATCCCTAATCATGTTAAAACCCATCGACACGTTCAAATTTACATACAAACCGAATTAGACCTCAAAATAACCTAAACAACCTTTTGGTAACAGTTGGTCCTATTTCAACCCTAGTTGGGGTTGAATTAGGGTGCCAAGAAAACTAAACAACCCTTTTTAACCGGGCGTTGGTGACCCCTGGAAGATTTATTTTAGGCGGGTAATAGTGATGTCACGGATCAATGTTCGGCACACCTGACGTAATCAGGCCTATGTCACGTTGATGTAGGTTTAGCTGAAAAATAACTGGTTTGATTATTCCGGGAAGAAACGTTCGGTAAGGGATAGGGATCGGCGTGATTTCTTCAATGTTAGATTATAAATAGATATACTGATAAACATATAGTTTTACTGTTCAAATTGTTTATGAAATCTTTATGATAAACTTTGTAGTGTCATCCATAAGACCATAACCCACAAATTTTGCCACATAACTGGATTCAACTCTCACCATAGCATAAATAATAATAATAATAATAATAATATATTTATTTCAGACCATGTCCATAAAAATTAAGTACAGTGCTAAAGGATAAACTTAATCTAGGTAGCTGCAGAACTATCTGACTAATACACTCATAAACGCTTTCATAACGCCAGAGTCATATTTTTCAGCAATGACTTTCAGGATGCTATTGGTGCTGTCCCGCACTCTCCTTAATAAGGAAGCGACCCTTTTCCGAATAATGGCATGGAAGCCATCAACTCTAGATTCTACAAACATGTTGGAGGCACTACAGAATCGGGGCAGCCCCAACAGCATCCTGAACCCATTGTTGTACTGGACTCTTAATGCATTATATGACCTCTGAGTATACCTGACCCATAGACTGCTCGTGTAGAAAGTCTGACAGTAAGCTTTGAAAAGTGTTATTTTTGCTTCTTTACTACACCGAGCAAATCTACGGGCCAGCATGTTACTCCTTACTGCCATTGCTCTGCGTTCTCTTTCAATGTCCACATGGTCCTCAAGACTCCCAGTAACATAATGTCCAAGGTATTTAAATTGTTGAACCTCTTTTAGGTCGACTTCGTTCAATTTTATTGGCGGTACGTAAAGTGGACATTTACCAGGAGCCTTGAAGACCATGTACACACTTTTAGAGCAGTTATATAATAAACCATGGCTATGTGCATAATTTTCGCATATTGCTAACAGTCCTCTCATTGCTCCAACCGTTGGACCCAGCAGCACCATGTCATCTGCGTAACTAAAGTAACTAAAGTAAAAAGTCAGCAGTTTAATTTTCATTTGGAATATGATAGTCACTTAAAGCTAGGGTATTGTTTGTCCATAATTTAAATGACTATAAACACAAATCACTCACATGTGTATGTTCATATCACATTAAAGAATTCAGTACGTTTTAAGCAACGTACTTTTAAGACCAGAGTCTATCCATGAGCTATAAAATATTTCCACCACATTTTGATACCATACAACACACACAATAAACCAAGAAAACTCTGCTTTACCCCAAAAATAAAGGTAAATTATCCCCGTAAGCTTGCATTACTGGGGTTGATCGCGTGCAACCCAACATTACCGTTGAACGCAGCTCTTAACGTGAATACACATTAGAGTGTTTTAATAGTAAATGTAGTGCTCTAATGTGTTTAATGAAACGTATATTTAGCAAATTTTTTTATATTTTATAACAAGGACTGATGTAAAATATTGTCCGTGGCGCAGTGGTTTAGGTCGCCACAACGCTACCATTGCGTTGAAAGATCGTGGGTTTGATTCCCACACGGATCAATTATTTGTGCGACAGATAATTGTTTCGATTCTGGTTATACTTTGGCCACGCGAGGCCGTGACACAACCAATTCTTAGTGCGGAAGTTGTCTTTAAAAAAATACTTCTAATACTAATCAAAAACAAAAAGATTTGTTTTTTTCTAGGGGATTATATTTGACAAACGCGTTTTAATTTAAATAACCAAAAAAACAGAGTAAATAGATTTTAATCTGCTGACTCTGTACAAAACTCGTGTATGGCTAATAGGATTAAATCTTAGTAAGGAAAACCATTTTTTAAGATAAGTTAGTTTAAGTACGTCATTAGTATTCCTAACCCAGTTTTCCTCTTTATTATTTTTGTTTCTATTTTTTCTTTATTTTTGTTTATAAAATGTTATTTAGTCATGTGGTTTCATAATAACTCTCATGTATATACCCCTTAATACTTTGAAGGTAATTTTTTATATGACTGAGATGTAGGCACTAAGTGACAAGCAAGTTTCAGCTGTAAAAGTGAAATGGCGTGTAATTGAGGGTTAAGGATTGATTGGATTAGTTAGCAAGTTGAAGTAATTGCCTTCAAAATTACTGGGACTTTTTGAAAGGCTGTTATTTGTTCTTTTCTTTATTATTTTGTTTTGTTATAGATTAGAGTGTGCCATTTTTTTATGAGATTATCTTTAAATGTAAACTATCTTTTAAGATATAAATAGAAACTAAGTAGTAACCTATCTATTGATAATGAGGAAAAACAAAGGTTAGTGTAATTCTTACAGTTTAAAATAATTTCGTAAACACATTTATTTGCAATATCAAATTATATTTTAGTGCCACTGTTTAATTTAAATCTGCAAAATGGGGCACAAAACTATTTTACTTACAGTTCGGAACTTATTACTGAGATGACCTATCATAACATTTCAGAAAATAGTTACATCACATCTATGCCCCCAAAAAATTACAAAACCCTATTTCAACTCCCACGCATTTACCTTTTACCTTCAGGGGTTGAAACTACAAAAAAGGTATATTCAGATCCACGTGTCTGTATCGGAGTTTCCGCGAGACTGACTATGTGTGTAAATGCCTCAATAATAGGCTCACTCAGGTTGAAAGATAACAGCCAAATACTTTGTCCGGGTGTACAGGCGCTCGCTAATGTGATCCGGAATGGGGGGATTGTGAAAAGATTCCGGGATTTTGTTAAGGAAGTGTTTGAGAATGAATCAAATAGGATTATTGTAGACTTACGAGGATACAAAAAAAATAACTTCTTTTTGGCTCCAAGATTTATTTCCCTGCTAAATTTGATTTAGTCAGAGTGAACTTCAAGACTAACTTATAATTTACTCTGAGTAAATGTCATCCAATACCCGATAGCCAAAAGCGGTAACCGATATTTTAACTGTAAGATTAGTTACCAGTACGTCAATATACTAACTCCTGTTACAGACTGTCATTATTTTACTTGATGTCTAAGACTGACAGTTCTAGGTGCACATAATATTATAATGCAACGGGTCTTCTACGCGATTGAAAATTTAAAGGTTAGGATATCAGTCAGCTCGTGACCACGGTCGTTGTAATGCGATCGAAACGTCGGGCAGCAAATAAGGTATCCTAACCTTTAAATTTTCAATCGCGTATAAGACCCGTTGCATTATAATATTATGTGTACTAGTCGCGAGAGTTTAAAAACATTAGTTCGAGGTGCGTTCTGAACGTAGTTAATACTTTTATTACCATACCAAACACTATGAGGATCAAAAATAATTGATATTTTAAGTAAAGTATGATTATATCAGTCCTCCAAAAGCATTCTTAACATTTAATAACGTAAATCGTCAATTTATATAACAAAGCCAAAACAGATTTAAATGTATTCTGCGTCACTATTATCAGATTTTCCCGTTTCATTTCTCCATTATGTCTCGTACATTTAAATAAACATCCCCTACCGTATTGCCATTTTAATTTTAGTCACACAGATTGTCAGGAACCCCCTAAAAGACAATGTCCCCTCGGTAGGGGGCGCCCCAATCTTTGCCGTTACTGCAACGAGTGAAGCATGGTCTTTAACTTGAGATTATTTCACTAAGACTTCTCTAAATATGTTTTGTTACTGTTTGTGTTGCTAATGATTTGTGTTTAGTAACTAAGGATTTTGAAAAGTTAATGAAATATATTGTCTTTATGTAGCAATTCTGTATTAAGGTAAGAGTTGAATTAGGGGTGGTGAAGAGTTGAAAATATTCTTTAACGCTAGGTTGACTTGAAAACATATGATGTCGTAAATGTTCAGAGTAGTGGTTGTGTAGATCAATTTAGGTAGTAAATCTTTAGAACTCACATCTGCTTACATATTTTGGACCCTGAAACAAGCTGTTAGTTGAATAATTGGATATATTTTCCACTATGGTAAGATTTCCATTTAATATTTTCTTCGAACAATACACGACGTTCACAAAAATAATATTTGTTTGTCATTTTCGTATTTAAAGAAAAATTAGAAAGAAAGACATATTTCCGGGAGCAAACATTATTTAAAAATGTGTGTCTAATTATAGACAATGAAAAAACAGCAATAATTAAAAACAAAACGCCACAAAGCACCCATTAACCCTGTCACCGACTAACTCAAACAAATACGCAACTGCATAACCCGTAAATCAACCCTATGCATACTAAACATTATAATAACCCTGATTATTGTCTCCAAACATTTAAAACGAAGGAAATTGGCCAACGTGCTCGCACTTCTAATGCAAACATCTTGTTACAAAGTTCAATGGGATTTTTACATCCCATCGTGAATATAAATGGACAAGTTTTGGGAGTTTTTTGATGAATGGGACGGGAAACTAATTTGTGTTGGTCGAATTTGATTGAGGTTCGAGTTTCTGAAGTCTTAGTGCGTGGCGCTAACTAGTTTAGTCTGGGATTGATTAAGTAGATAACAGTTCTGTCTGAAAGAACTAATCAATTGGTTACTTTTTGTTTTATGTTACAATTTTTGTCTTAGTGTTCTGTCAGCACATGAATACGAGTACGTCATCATATCACTAGTGTGTGTTTATTCATTGCAGCTGATTCATGTAGCCTTAGGTAAAGCAAAAGTTGTGACAAAACGTTCTTCGTTCGTGGCTGAAAAGACCTATAATAGTGGCAATGGTAATCACGGGAAAATTTATGAGTTACCAAAATACTAAGGCTATAAGAACTGACTGACAAAAGGCTTTTAGTGTACAGTAGTATAGTCTCTCTTCACTATTACACTTAGTAACAAAAACCATTGAAATAGAACAGTACAAAAATCCAATAATTCGCCATGAAATGATCGTGGCAGCCGAAAGTGCATCCGTCAGCTTTGGGCATTAGCGTTAACGAACCAAGCAAGGGCCCGGCGGGGCTCGGTGGGGCCCGGCGGGTCCCCAGCTAGGTAGAGACCCGGCGTGGGCCCCGTGGGTCCGGCCCACCGAACTGCAATAAGAGGATTCTGCACCCTTCTTTGTATCTGGTGTAAAGGTATGAGGAAAGCGATTGAAAGGGAAAGTGAAATGCGTATTTGGATTGTTTTGAAATAGGATTATGGAAGATTAGTAGTTTTGAGATAAAGTAGTTTTAAAATGTAGTTTACTTAACATTTTGACATTTACCGTCAGCTAAATTAATATTGGTCATTAACATTTTCTAGCAGAAATTAAACGACAACGCTTCTTTACGATGTCGTTGCTTAAAGCAGTTTGCCAACTACTATCAATAAAATGTTGTTAATATTCTTTTACATAAAAACATGCTCAATATATAAATGGGATCAAAACAACCTGGCTTTAGATCTCTCAAAAATGAAACAGAAACGATTCTATCTCATCGATTACCCGCATCTACTCTTTTTCCAAAATCGCTTCCGCCTATCCCTCAGACCGTCCAATAAAAGAGGAAATTGCATTAAATTATAAGTCGGCGAGCAATCACGTTTTGTTTCCCGCCTCACAGATTTAACGGTTTGAATAAATCCTGCTCTTAATTATATACGTTTAAAAGGTTGCTCGTTCAAGCGCTACAACTTTTCACTTCACTAATGAACACAATACGCTTAAGTTTATCACTTGATTTTATCTCTACAGAATTTACTACTCACTATTTTCTCCCAATGAAAATCTAACTTTTACCAATGGAGCCAAATACCCTGTGCATAATATTCATACAAGTATAATATCGCGCCTGTCACACCCGTAAATGTAGGCAGAAGAGTATGAAATTTTAATCACGTTTCGGTTTTAACAGTGTTAGTCCCATGTAGTAGGGGCGAGCCTATTGCTATTTACCGGGCTCAGTACTAAACTCCGAGCACCTATCGAGAAATATGTGCTGACTATTTGCTAAAAAAATTATGTACCAGAGAAATTTCGATTAACATACTTATTGTTACGGCCAGACTTGTATTTTTTGTAGATCGCACAACTTTATCAAGAATAGCACTTGAATTTTACATCCAGTGTGATACATACTAATAAGAAAGTGATTGCATTCTTATCCTAATGTCACGCTAAAACTGAGCTGCTTACATTTTAAATTAATAATATCACAAAAATTTGTTAAATGTTTTGCTCTTAAGCTGAAGAGCTTCTTGAATAAATATATTTTTTTTGGGCCCGGTCAAAAATACAATACAATACTTCTTCTTCTTGTCGTATGGTTAGTGGTCAACCTAGTGTCAAAGTTGTTCAAGCCGCCCGAAGGCCTTTGACGTGGCTTAACGACTGTTATCTTAGTAGACAACAACCGGGACCGACTTTTAACGTGCCCTCCGAAGCACGGAGACGCCCCGTTCAAATACCACTATGCGGTCACCCATCTATGGAATGACCCCGCCAATGGTCGCTTCACCCACAGATCATTTACCGACCGGTGAGCGCAACTGACTATGGGCGCCTCATAGCCAGTTGCGCTCACCTTCTTATTGTTACGGCCAGAATTGTATTTTTTGTAGATCGCATAACTTAACCAAGAATAGCACTTGAAATAGTAATACTATACTAGTAAAAAAGTGATTGCATACTTATCCTAATGTTGCGCTAAAACTGAGTTGCTTACATTTTAAATTAGTAATATCACAAAATTGTTCAATGTTTTGCTCTTAAGCTGAAAGCCTCTTAAATAAATATTATTATAGCTTTTCGACCCGGTCAAAAATACAAAGCAGTACTAGTAAAGTGAAATTCGACACTGATCGTATCTGACCATGTCAAAAACACACTCGCATAAAGTGATTAACTCCCCTCAAACGTAAAGATTATCACGGCCGACTGCACGACAAAATCCAACTGATTACAGACGTCTTATTGCAATTACCAGTGCACTTACTGAGGCACTCATTACGACAGCTCCCCTAGCTTCTTCGTCGAATCTTCTGGATACTGCCTATTTGATTGTTTTTGTTGGAGATACGGAATAGGAAAGAAAAAGTATATGAGCATTTTGGTGTTTAATACCCGGTTTATACGATTCTAAGTCCCGCGATATGATTTTTTTGGTCATGTGCTGTTTCACGTGTTGTCGTTCAAACATTTTACGTAAAACGTAGAATTATGCCCAGCATTTAAACATTTTTACAAAATGTTGGCAAAATACCAATGACGTTTCGAAGTAGTATAAGGAATAATTATCACGTCATGTTTTAACAGTGAAAGAAAACATCAAGATGAAACATCGCTTTCCTAAAAGTTCTTTGGCACATTACTTGGGCAACCCGCACTTGTCCAGTGCGATGGACTCAAGGTTTAACCTCTGCCTCGTGGAAGACGCTTACCCAGCAATGGGACAGTTACGAGTTACAAAAATAACAGCATGGTGGACTCAAGGCTTAACCTCTTCTTCATGGAAGACCCTTGCCCAGCAATAGGACAGTCATGAGTTTAAAAAAGAACTGTAAAACTTAATAATATAAATAACATAACTAATAGCAACAATCATAATCTGCACGTTCATTGGTTACACTAAACAACGATTCGGACCAAGTAATATACATACATTGTCCAAACCATCAAACAAAGCCAATTGCACACTATCCTATATTCTAAACTATCATAAACGAAACTTATTCATATCCTTTCAATCACTACACCTAACACCGCACACAAAGCCGTACACGGTACAAAGAAACTAGTAACGCAACACTACTGGGAAGTTTTTCATCAAACTCTTGCGGATGCCTTATAGGCAAAGTTTCGGCGTGATTAAATGTACGAGTATCTGTTACGTGTACTATAGTCTTACAACTTAACATAGAGCCTTACACGCAAGATTGTCGGCTGGTAGAGGAATACAAAAATAATTGCAGGAACTCGTTGTTAAGAAACAATAGACGCACGAATCAATTTCAGAGGTTAAGCTACGCTTACTAAGGTTTTCCTGTGCATGGGTGACCATATCATGCATACCGTGTTTCGGAAGACACATTAAGTTGTTGGTCCTGGCTATAATTTTCTAAGATATTTGCATTCAACTGCATTCAGTGAGACTGGAAGCCGACTCCAACATAATTGAAAGAAAGGCAAGGCTGATACGCAGGTACGAGTACAAAAAATTCAGAATTCAGAACATCAGTGACTCGCAGATGTATGCAGCTGATAGTGGCCTATCAGATACATCCACTTTACATTAGAAATATACAGCAGTATTGAATTCAATCTACATAAATCTTCCACGTCATGGCTTAGTACCAAGTTGTCGGACTATAGTGCTTCGATAGTGTGTATATTGGTTTAGTTATAGTGTGTGTAGAGAATGTGCGAGCGTGGGTGTAATGCGATATTATTAGTGGTTGGAAGTAGAAGAAGTTTTTAGGAAGGTGAGAATAAGAAATGATGCGTCGGTAGACCTATGTTTGAGGTTGATTTTGTTAGTCCCTCAAATAAAACATTTGTATTCTTGTTTGCTTTATAAAAAAGTGATGGGCTGATTACAACAGGAAAAATTAAAAAAGTATTTAAACCAAAAAAAAGTGGGCGGTTATTAATATTTAGTTTTTTCAATTTCGGTTTGTAGTCTTGTGAAAGGAAATGAATAGATTTTCTTTTCACAAATATTCCTGCGTATTATTATTGAAAGAACAACCTAATAACCGTCTTCAAACAAACTATTTATACATACAAAGTAACTATGGTCATAGTAATATAGCTTATTATAGCTCTGTTAATTTCTTTCGGGTATTGTTTCCTTATCGGACGAAGGAAGTCCAAAATAACAATTGAACCAATTTTCTTAAAAAAATAATCATATTTTGAAAAACTCTCCAATTGTATCTGTCAATGTCAAGAGTCATTATCACAAATTGTTTTCCTGTTATTGTTTAATGTTCACTTCGAAATAATTTGTACACTTTTAGATGCCCACGTCAATTTAAATCATTCACAAAATAATGAGTAGTAATGAGATTTTTTTTGTATAATTACATTTAAACATAGTGTGATAATTTGTGTATGCGTATAACGTATCTCAGTTAACAACTAGTGTACGTCAAATTGATGATCACTATTTAAAACGTAAGTCTTATGTAGTATACACCGAACCCATTTTCATATATCAGGCACAATACCCAACTTCAGACTGCTATTATTATTAGAAAAATAACATAAAATTAAAAAGTCTAATAGCTCTTTGCTGGACCCGGGCGACAAATATAAGACTCTTGATCAGCAGTCCAATTTACTAGCTCATACAACAAAAGTAGTATAAGTACATATAAGAATGAAAAGAAACTAAAAATTCTTTAAGAAGATTTTACGAAAGTAAACCATCGCTTAAAATTTACACAGTTATTATCAAACACTATCGGAGCATCGTGAAGCTAAGTTTTCCTATAAATTTATTGTTCTTCACCGAACTTTGCCGAAGCTCGCCGAAGTTTGCCGAAGTTCTATGTAATGCTAATATTGTAAACAGTTGAAGGCTTGATTGGTGTTATCTTTATCGGTAAGTAGAGCCGTTCGTTTATGTTAAATAGAGTACTTTCTTGTTAAGTAAGTGGATACTTAACATTTTAAATTTTATCCCTAGCAATTTTATATACTTATCTGAATCCTGGTATTCTGCTTCATCCGGTGAGACTGGAAGCCGATTCCAACATAGTTAGAAGAAAGGCTTGGCTGATGATGAATGATATTATACTGAGATTATTTTTGGGGAAGATAGATATTTTCGCAAAATAAATCCAGATTTTGCATCATATAGTACTTATTAACAATACAAAATTCATCTGTCTGTTACACCTTCACCTTTAAACTGCTGAACCGATCCGTTAAAGACCGAAGATAAAACAAATGCAGAAAACACGCATGAGATCTCGGCTATTTGTTAGTATAAATTAGTTAAACGTGAGACATTCCAAAGTAAACTGCGTATTCGCGTTAATTCCTGTATTCTATTATACTCGTACAATAAACATGCAAAGCAAAGGGTCTAAAAGTTATGATTGTTTAAAATATATTGCTAGTGTTATCCATTGGCATTAATATAAACCAATATATTTTCTATGCAATTGTTTTTCCAATTTGATCAGCAGATTGTATTGAAACTATAGCACTAGACTGAACTATTGAAATTTCACATATGAATATTTTGATCAGTTCGTTGCAATTGGTATATAAATAACTTTTATTTTATTGATTAGAATATAACTGTTATGTTTTTCATATTGTGTACGGAAACGCACTCGCATTAAATTTCATTGTATCTATTCTAATATTGCTTTGTTTTGGATGTTTCAAATGCCTGTGTTATGTAATTTACATTTTGTGTGGATAGATGTAACATCAAATTTTAATATTTGGTGATTCTCAAACATAATATTGACACCTTCATATAATAAATTGTTTGATTCTTGAAATAGATAAATAAATTTCAGACTAACCGCAAGTTAAAAACTCGGAACCTCGATAATCTGCGCAGTTTACAAACAATTTTAGTTTGCAATTTGCCATTAAATTTTTGTATTACTACAGAAGCCACAAAATAAATACTAAGATTACATATTATTGACTGGACCTTCGTCACGTGTTCATACAAATAGTCAGCTAAGCGGTATTTACACATAACATTACACATGAAAAATCTTGAAAAAAATATTTTCACTATTAAATGTACGAAATTTCGTAGTATTGGAAGGTCTATTTTTTGCATTTCTTTTTATTGAACAAACTTTCCAATACCAAAATATTGTCTATATCTATAACTCTATAAATTGATAAAAACACAATCAAATATTAATATTGCAACAGTAAAAGGCAACATAAAGGCGTGTACACAAATATAATGAGTGCAAAATGTCCAAGTAGACTACAACGTGCGAAGAGCGGACGTCTGCCAGTAATCAGCCGCGCCGCCAAACAATGGCCTGTCGACGCCGGATTAAAAGTTTAACTGAGATGTTTAAGTGATGAGAGGTAGCGGAAGCGATTATCGATTATTTGAGTAGCGAGTAAGATGTAGTACCGATTAAGCAGTGTTGAAAAATCTGTGGGGCTTTTAAGTTAAAATATAGTATTTAGTGTAAGAAAGTAATTTAAGAGCTAGGTACAGTGGCAGTCACCGTGACGACTTATTACGACATGGTATGGAAAAATAATAGAAAAGCTGTGCGTTACTGAGGACGCTACATGTTTATAGTTGTTTCTGTCCTAAGCTTAATAAAGTAAAATTGAAAAGTAAAGTACTTTAGTGGTTTTGTTGGACGTAACGTGCTCGTATCTCGCATCATACAAGCGTCACTGCATAAAAAAACACATTCGTCGAATCAGTTCTGAACCCTTCGCCCTACATTTCCTAACATACAAAAATTACGGGGCATCTTACCTCATCATACACATATAGACGTCCAGTATACAGTACCCGCTCTCGCTTCAGCTCGTAACTCACGCCTTCAAGCCTAACGCCTCTCTGATCTCTACTTTAGAATTTCGCCACTTGTCCGCGAAGGATTTATTGTGTAACGGCCGTAATATGAAAGTTATTCTGTCTGTTTGTTTCGATGTGATTAAATGAGGATATACCCATGGACTTTGCTTTTGTTACGTTTTTTATGATTGACTTTTTTGGGGAGAGTTTACGTCTCGGGCTTTTGATGCGGTGGCTACGTGTGAATGTGTTTGAATATCCATTGTTAGTACTCAATCACGGTTTTTGGTAGATTTCATTTTCACTAGCCATCTTTGGCCATTTTTGTTAAGCATATTTTTTGCTGTAGATGGCATTATGTTATAGTCTACGATTTTTTCGGTACCTAGCTTAATTGTTTTAATAGCTGTAGCTTTCAGAGCTTACTTATTTTTAAAACTTCTTGTTCTTCTATCATTATGCAAACGGATTTCTTAAATAAAAACTTACGTCATTATCATCAGTGATTACGATGTGAATTAATAATAGAGCATTTGTCACATAATTACTCATTATTCTCTTATTTATCTCTCAATTCAGTTCAAATAAACAGTCCAAAAAAGAGTCTCACAAACAGACAAAATTAATTCATCATCTATAAATAAACGTCGAAGAATGTCCCCAAACAAACGTAAAACAAAGTCCCTTAACAAAACAGCTTCATTTCTTAATGCGTTTGGACAAAAGTAGCGAGAATTAAACAATGCTATGTCAAAGAAATAGCTGACTGCAATGAATGGATGCCGATTTTCTTAATTAAAAAACGTCTCACTATTGAAACAATGGACGTTTCACAATTCACGATTGACGAGGGAAATCGGGAGGGATTTGGACCCCTTTATGATTTTTTTTTCTTTAGCGTACTGACTCAGGAGAATGGTGGAATATTTTTGGATTTGCAGTAGGAAAAAAAAATATTAAGAGTTTTCTGTCTATAGCTACACTTTTGAAGATTTTGGGAATGGCAGTGCGATACTAAGAAATATATTGAATCTATTTCTTCAATCGGAAAAAGTTTGTATTAAAATCCAAAATGTCTCAATTTTGATACAAATGGTACGAAAATTTTCTTCTTTGTATTTGGTATAATTTTGTAGAGTAAATAGTGTGTCTCATTAGATTTTCTAGTTTACGTATTGTAAGAAACAAAAATACCGGTAATAAGACCGGTATGAGAAAATAATAACAGCACTGCAATACCTCATTCAATTTCACGAAAACAGAATCCCGAAATTCGAAATATCTATAGCTATATGCAGATTCCTTAATCAATAGTAAATCGTTTAGTCCTGTGATAAATGACAGTCGATTCTCTTAATTAAAACGGAGCCACTATTGAGACGATGCAAGGGAGAGAATGTCTATTATATGGACCGATGCGCATTCAAAATGTACTTTTTGTGTAAGGTTTTAAATTCGTTTGTTTGTGAGTTTTTCTAATTTATATGGTAGTCTGGGTTTTTGTTGTCCGTGTTAGATTGTGGGTACTGCATTGTCGATCTAGGTTTCTAGAATATGTGTGTTAATCAAGGTTCGATGAAGATAAATGTTACCGGTTTTTTTTACATGAGTGCAGCTAAGACTGATCAAAGATGAGAAGAATTTGGTGTTAATAACATTCTTAGTAGTTGCAGCAGTTATACGGACTCAAGGCGTATTGACGATGATAATGCCGATCGATATCTTAAAAAATCGTTATGCAGGTGAATTTAAACATGCCTTTTATTCTTTTTACCTTTTATTGAAATTAAATTAAAATTGTAGCCATTTATAGGCCCAATTATTGGTTCGAAAATGACTACTACGCATTATGACGTTACCATACCCTTTCCACGTGAAATTTTTGTACATTTCTTAACAGCTAGCCGGTTGTTGATAGTCGATAGTAGTAGAAAATCGGCCCTTAGTTGCTTTTTCAATTAAGTATCGATCATCCCATTTAATATTCTCATGTGTTTATTCTTCTTTAGTAAACTGTTATTTTCAACAAATCGTATCGCCCCCGTATCGTAGAATACAAAACATTTATTTTTCAATTCCTATCTGAATCATCGAAGCCTTGTTTCAGACTGTCTATGCTCCAGAGACGTATTAGTATGATGACACAATTTGTTTGAGTATCATTTACTTACTGTGTTAATCAAGGTATTGCGTGCGGAGCATCGTTATGATTTGGCTAATGATGTGTAGATAAGAATATGTGGGACATAATGGTGGACTAAATGTAATATGTGTATTTATATTTAGATAACTTTGCTGTTGTGGATTTCTGTTTAATTTCGCAACAGTATGCGTATTAGCTCCAAAGAGGAAGCAATAGGCCAAAGTAGGTCTTTATGCATATTTTCTAGTGTTCAGGCTTTTCGTACACTTGTTCGTATGACAGTTCTTGTGTGTCTTAAGGTTATGCATATGATATAAACTCTTACTGCCAATATACAAAGAAAAGATAACTAAACTCTAGTAACGATTTATATGATAAACATTTCGATTTTAAGTTAATTTACTTTCAACATAAAAGTATCTTTCACAAAAATAAAAAGGGCGAAAACTGTTCGACAATATTTTACCAGCTTTCAACAAATTATCGACAAACCTTAAATCACAATATCCAAAAGTTATTCAAATTCAAACAAAGCGGCAAACATGGCTGATATAAATCTTCTTACATTAGAAATAAAACCGTGTCGCAGCGAGAGAGCCAAATTGGAAAATTCCCCAAGTGTCGCCCATCCCATTGATTGTACCTCGACAATAGCAGTTCAGGGCGCACTAATCTTTTCATTAAAAACCGATTATACGCTGCATGGCCCGTTGCACTAATAGGAATAAAGAAACTGACAATTTTAACACTCTAACTACTACAATCTTATCCCGAAGCAATAAAGTTTAAAATCGAAAATCTAGCTACGCATTTAAGATTTGTATTACCCAAAGTTATTATGCATTCAACCGCAACCTTATCTCCTACCAATAAGGTTTAAATTCCTATATCTATATGTAGTTATAAGTTTGTATTATCCAAGCACCCTGCAATATGCCACGCGACGAACTGACGGGACGCGATGACATTTCAATTTGAATTCTTGTTGCGAAAAACTGAGATGTTATTAAAAAAAGTTTGCCGTTCGGAAATATTTGACGGTTGATTAGAATGTTTTGAAATTCTTTTTTTTTCTTTGCTAAGCTCTGGCTGAATTTGTTTTGGGCTGTCGTGTTGAAGGAAATGTATTCTATGTGGGTAGTTTTAAAATTGAAATGTTTAAATATTTGACAGATTTGCAGCTGTGTGCAGATGACTAGAATATTTCCGTTAAAAAAGTTCTTTATACAGTTTTTGAAAAGGTGCAAAAAACTCATCGTGGCCTTGTCATGATGGACTCAAGTCAAGCATTCGTTCATTACTATAGACTTGCCAAGCAGTAAGACAATAATGAGTTTTATAATTTTAACCGACTTAAAAAAGTACAAGATTCTCAATTCAGCAAAAAAAAATAACACTCACACAATGTTCGTAAAAGTTAAGAGCCTCTAAATTTTTGAGACGAATCAGAAACTACACTATTACATCTACTTCAAAATTTCAAACAGCGAATATTGTAGAAGTTTCCAGAATGTTCCACAGTCGCAACTTGAACTAGGTTACATTTCCAGTGTACCTGTTAACGCTTTGTACAATCCGCACTATGTACTAACTAAAAGAAAACTTTGTACGCAAATAGTTTTCAGATAAATGTAAATGCGGTTATAGTTTTGCGAAACTTGTTTTTGCCAATAGTTGGAGTTTTATACTATATGGCGCTGGATTTCTTATAATATTTTACGATGTTTTGTGATAGTCGTTTTTTTGTTTTGTGTTTTTGCAAGCTAATTCGTATGTAGAGTGTATTTTTTTGTGCAAATGGTATTCGATTTATTCTCAGATTGAACTTAGTTAAAATTACTTTTATTTTTCTGACTATTGTTATCAGAAAAGTAAAACAGTTGTTTTGAGCTTGCAAAAAAGCAAAAATATTCTTGAATTTTGCGTCATGTGTGTTTTTGTGCCATAAAGCAGAATTTGATTATAATATACATACCTCGTTTCACTTAAATTGGTTCAGTAGTTCAGCTATAGAAATACAACAGACTGAATTACCAATGCATTCACAATAATAATAAATTCATTACCAATCCTCGATCAAGCATTTCAATTTTATCTTGACATTTCGGCACGATTACAGTAAAAAATCTTGCAATTTAAAAAGCTATATTTTCAATAGATACTTTTTGAGTTAATTAATATCCGCAGTATTCGACTGTCTATAAAAGACTGAACAGACAGGCAAAAATATAGGTGTAATCAATCGTTTGGGGGGGACGGAATTGATGGAAGCCATCTGACACATTGTCAGACTCGCGGACTGTCGTCGCCGCTGTTATACGATGACTTGTTCCATGAGGTGTGTGAATGAGGAAAGAGCAGAAAAATACGTAGAAAAAACACTAAGTTTTTTAAATTTTGAAGTGATACTTTTGTATAAGAAGAAAATTAAGATTATTTTTTAGGAACAGTTAGCGATTTTCAAAAAGAAACGAAGAGCTCGGTTCCATGGCCACTCAACTATCTAATGGCAGAAGAATCTATCTTTAAGACAATCAAATTATTACACTACTTTAGTCGTAAATACAACCCATTTCATCTGAAATAGCTATATAAAAATGTTTACGTATTCCAGTTGACAATATGTTTGTTCAACAAAATCTAGTTTTCAAATTGTCACAATCACAACAAAACAAACAAAACACATAATTATTTCAAATCCACCATCAAAACACTAAAATAACCAATATAGGTCCCACAATTGTCCTATACGCGAACCACAACCCGGATATCCGGTCTAAACTTAGACCGGAAGTCCGGTTTAACTATCCGGGTCTAATTTATTCAAATTACGCAAACATGTTGTACAAATAAGGCTGGCTTTTGTACAATTTGTATGTTTGTAGTGCGACTAATTTGATGACGTGTTTGTATGTGATTGTTTGACTGTCTGTGGTTGAGTACCCGGGTATAATCGGGTATTTACTGATCGATGATTGAAATATTTGTGTTTTTCATTGTCATAATTGTGAATAATTTATTTTGTGATAATATTAATTTCATTTATTGATTCTATGGCTTATTGTCGTTGGTCTGTTATATCATTTCGATGATTGTTGAACAGATCATGGTTAGGTCCAGAAAGAATTTAGTTTTTGCTAATATTTAGAGTATTTATTTTTTAACATTTACAGTTTTAAGTTTTTACCCGGCCTGCCATAACGTTGTCTCATGTTTAATGGAACTATTTTAAAGAAATAAATCCAGAATCTTATTTACCATTAGCATTATTTTGGAAGCATTCTAAGTATTCATAGCTTAAAATCTGACATTTAAATTATTGGAAATTACTACACAACATTTATTTTACTTCTTGAAAAATTGACGTCCTAAAAAATATGACCCATTTTCTTTTGAAACAAACACACGCAAAGGCTCTCAAACTCACAAAAACTTGGCAACACATTATCCGAACACATTACGTACAATCTGAAGAAAATATCTCATTAACAAAAAGCCCACTTACCGAACTTTGGTACTTACGGAATAAACCGCACATATGGCGAAAATATCGCGACATAAATCATAACTAACAACCAGTTTAACTTGACCTCCCTGTCTATCTACCCTTATAAATGCGAAAGTCAAACTTTTCTTGTTTAGGATTGATGTTTGTTACTCAATTACATCATAACTACTGAACAAATTTTTATGAAACTTGGTAAACAAATAGTTTATACCCTGAATTAATACATAGAATAGTTTTAACTCCGAATAAACGATTGATGCGGACCAAACCGCGAAGCGGAATCTAGCAACAAAATACTGCACGGCACGGCTCAAACTAAACTGGTCATTACAGACAGCCAAAATACATTGAGACGTGGTGTTTCATTTTTTGTTTTGAGTCAGGTATCTAGTTAAATTGGACATAATACCACTCAGTTATTATTTCAAGTGTTCTTGTCTGCTCAATCTCTTATTTGTTCATACTTAGATACAGTGTGTAGTGGGTGTTAATAAATGTAGGGGTTGGTTTTGGGGTTGCTGGGGGAAGAAATATAACATTGTATTGTCTTACGACGTAGACATTGTAGATGTCAAAAGCAAAGTCATATTTTTCTTCAAAGAACAATTTTTATTTAATAATATTTGGTATATATGAAACAAAGTTTTGTCACTACAAATTGCTGGTAAGACAACTTGAAGACTTAAAACGACTTATTAAAAATTGATTCAATCGCACGGCTTCGCTCGCGTGTAGTTTTAAGCTGTATTGAAAAATATGAAAAGCCGTAGCCACGGTCCTGAATGACTAGATGTGAATAAAGCAATAGAAGTTTGTAAAGATTGTATCAAGCGGCGCGGCGTTCTTTAGTCTCTGTCTACCCCTATGGGAAAAAAGCGTGATTTTATGTACGTATGAAAGCATATATATGACTAGCCTGGTAAGAACTCTCGATAAGACTGATGAAAAGTCTTTTCTACTACGGATAAAGCATACTATAGTGTTTTCACATAGTCACATATATGAGACAAGTTTACTTCAGACCCATCAATTTCCATTTTTAACGATGCTACGTAAATTGCATCTAACGGCTTCCTGTACCCGCGTCCAGAGACTTTTATAGTAACTTATAGGTATATTTGAAGCTATCCAAAAATGCACTTTCGTGTACCAGTTGTAAGGTCCCTTTTTGTTTACCTATTAAAGTCTTCTAGGAGATATTTTCGCCTAAAGTTTTATAAGATAATTTTCTTATGGTAAAAACTTATGTTTTGATAATAAGTGTTAAGTTTAAGTTACGAAATTATTGTCTTTTATTGATTTTATTAATATGAGTCATAAGAATAGAATTAATTACTTCAGTTTAAGTTTTATCAAAGATACACTTACAAGGATAAAATCAAACACACGACGTGATACCTAAGTGATTTTAATTTACTAACAATTAACACTCAATAACAATGTAGCGATGAAAATACCTTTATTTTGTAAGCACAACTAAGATATCGATAAGACAGAAAATCAATCGCCTCGTATTTAAACTATTTACCATCAGTTTTCTAGAGAGATAATTCTCGTGCCTTTTCCATACAATTAATTCTTCTCCACTCTATAAAAGAAACCTCCAGTTAACAGTATCTAACTAGTGTAACCAATTATCTAACAATACGCACCACAATGTTCCCTGATTGTCATCACACAACCCCCTTTTCCCCCCTCCTCTATCCACGCGGTGAAGTGTCATTATGTGTGGAAATATCGGAACTATCGCAGTTTTGTATCGAATTGTTTGATGGAGTGGTTCGGGCGAGAGAAGTGATTTGTAGTTAGTTGCTTGTTTGATGTGCGATAACGATTTTTGTTGTTTCGGTATTTAGGATTGTTTTGAAAGAATTGCAACAAGATTTTTGACATTGCAGTGTTTTATATTACACAAGAATTAACGCTAATATATTTGTTATTTTGTGTAGTTGTAAATTAAGCTTATTAAAATGTACTTCAGGCAGCAAGAAGCCATACTTAAAAAACCTTTCGATGTTTGTTTTATTATTGTAGATAATGGTAGTAAGTATCATGGTTTATTCTTCTTTGTCTTGTCCTTATCCCACGTTACTTGCGATCGGCAGACCATGTTTTTTTGTTCAAAACATATTAAGCATCATAGTGTTGTTATCAAAAACTTTGAGCTTAAACGAACAACCGATGTCTAAGCAAATTGAAAAACTGACTTCATTTTATTCTCCGAAATCATTCTTCATCTACACATCGCCCTCATGAGATTAGGACTTCAAATTATAAATACGTCACCATTTTAAATTATACAGAAACAAAACATAAATGAAATAATCTACCTTACGTCAATACAGAAAAATAAATAATCTTTCACAAGGCCAAACCTCTCAAGTACTTCGATCTGGGACTTAACGCGACAAACAACTGATCAGTTAATATTTTTCTTGTTAAACTCAAAGCGCCTGACCACACCCTACCGCAAACAGACTGTCCAAAAGTTGTTTGCTTAGGACCCGCTATCAGCCAAAACACTGAATCAACAATTAAATATTCAGTAAATTATAACTTGAGGCAAATAATTGGGGTCACTCATTGATTCTGAGGTTTTGTGATACAATGGGCTTTATTGAGTGTAAGGTGGGGTACGGATGTTGATGGTGCTAGGAGCTACGTGAATAATTTGCGGTGAATGGGATGCGTATAAATATTATTGAAAAACTTGTAACTTAAATTAGGTAATATCTTGACAAACAGGCTTAGCCGTAAACAGCAGGCTGTTTGTTGCCTAAAGCAAGGAAATAAAATATATGTACAGAGAACTACAATAATCCTAAGTAGTTACTGAATTTGCCCCATGAGTTAAGGTCTTGTGGTTAATTCAAAAATAATGTGTTTGTTTAACTACGTATAACATCCAAATAACAATGTAAAACAGAACAAAGTGCTTTAGTGACTGTAGAATAACAGCATTAAAATTTCCCTAAACAGATGACGAACCGTAAAGAAGCCTCCATTAAACCCCAAAAAGATCAAAGCACAAACCCCAAATTCAACCCCAGTTACAGTACACATGTCCTCCGCTCTCTCAATTAATGCAATAACGGAGCCAGCAAGTGATGCTAACTACATAATTGTTTAATCTGCATCCTCGTGTATTGTTGTAACGGCCAGTTTTCGATAGGTCTCGCCGAGCTAAATTTAGTGGGTATTGTTTTGTGGTGCAAGTTATAGAAACTTGTTGGTTGGACGAAATTGGCCGTATGTGTGCATATGGTAAGTTCTCTCGCCGGCTGGTGCATATAATGATCTTATAGTGGTTTAAGCGTTAGCATAACAGAGAAACAAGACTTAATAATAGTATAGAAGTGCGTATAAAGAATGAAAAAAATCTCTGATTATTTTTTCAAAGGAATCGTAGTCGTAGCTCTCTTTTTCTATTCCCTATTCACCGGTTTGTACGTGTCTCCCAGGTCTTCCTCAGATGAACTTCATAACATTAACTCACCATCTCATTATCTGTTTCACTGCAGTAGCTTTTAAACCTGATTATTCAATAATTATGTCTATCTGTCTATTTTTTTACAGTCTCATCTAGTCATACCATCGCTTTTCAGTCTACAATAATGCGTAAAACACACAGAAGACATTTGAAACTCACGCCAATGCCTAAACTTAAACCAACCACCAACTATTAAATTACACTGCCGAAGCCAACCGAACTTGAAGTTGAGCTTAAGTCACGGCTCTGTTAACTTAGTTATGTTAACTTGACTCTAACTTACCTCTGGTCAGTGATCCAAGTTAGAACACAAATTATACGGCTAGGCCATAACTTGCGAGTATGTGTCAAATAATATGATATTGGTTTAACCCAAACTTGGAGTTGAATTTGGGGTTGAACTCGGGGGAGGGTCTCAGTTATGTTTGGGAATTTGTACTGAAATGATATGGAGTTGATTAAAGGCTGTTAAATCAGTCGGGTAAGAGAGAAATGTTCATTGGATAAGTTTGTATTGAGGATGATATACACAAGAAGATACGGAAAGTTCAGTGAAGTTAGGGTTTCTGTCATCTTTTTTTTTTCATTGCATTAGTACTTAGACGGGAATATTCAAACGAATAAACAAGACATCTCTCAGTAGACGACTGAATGAAATGGAATAAAAAACTTAAGACGGTCTCAGATTAGGATTATTGGGTAACACAGAGCCAGGAATCAACTGTAACGATAATCGAAAGATTTAGCTAACAATAATCTATTTACATCAACTCGTTTTTGTCTTCTGCTAAGCTTTTTTTGATAACTAACTAAAAGCAGACTACTCATTTTTAACAAAATTTCGTAATGAAGTTACAGTCAAAAGACAGTTTTTGGTTTGCTCACAAAAGTTACAAGTCCCATCGAGTAGGAAGAATGAAAGAGAGTCCTCAAAATTTGACAAGTCTCAAAAATGAAAACACAAAAGGTGCTCAATAAAGCAATCTGTAAACAATTAGCTACCGTTGTTCAACAAACGAGAATCGTTAAATTTTAATTGTCCGGCTATTGTCCGCTGTGTGACGTACAAATGTGTATGGATAATACGCGTGTACACTGTATCTTGTTGCGATGAAGTGGTTTGTACAGACGAGCGGCTGTATCGTGAAATTTTGTGTTTTGAAATGTTACCTTCACGTTGTAGAGTTTTGTATGAGTGCTTACCTGTAAAAGAAAATGAGGTTTATTATTATTTTATTTAACAACAAAATGTATTAATAAAAGAAAATAAAAACATGTTCAAAGATATTTGGTTTCTTACTATTACTTAGTTTTACAACATTGTCACGGGATTGTACCTTTGTCTTTAGAGAGGAAAATAAAATCATTATCTTGGTTACTTAACCTTGCTTGCGTTTAACCTTATTTTAATATCTTTAATTACAGAATTAAAGACATTGAAATAAAGATAACCGCACGTTAAAGAGCATTTTGACGATTACAAGAATTTCATTTTGGTAGTAATGTAGTCGTTGAAGATATTCGTTCACATATTACTTTATTCCAAGGTCACCTAAAAAACCAACATCACGTCTAACCCGCCGGTTTGCACCCAGACACACTCAAAACGCGTGATTCTCCCGCACACGTCCCCCGTTTGTTTTACTACTCGCAATTAAACCGCGCGAGTGACGTGGATTGTCGCCTCTCGGGGAAATGCAGAAAAAAAGGGGAAATTCTCCCACAAAAACCGTACTTTTTCCACCCCAGCATTATGTGTATGATGCTTTGTGGTTGGAGTGCTTTATTGGACTGTAGTTGTTAGTACGCGGTTAATTAGATTATGTGCTGTGATTTTTCAGGATATTTACTTCGATTTCTGTTGTTGAACGCTTATTCAAATACTCTCAATTTCTCTAGTTGACAAAATAACAAAAAATAAAACTGATTGTTGTCAATTGAGTCTGTTTTTGGAATTCGTAGAAATACCAAATACACACATACTTCAACGTGGACGATTAATTAGAATCAAAGCCTTGTCAATTAAAGGAATTTTCTACTCATTCCAAGCAGATTTTACTTTGCCATCGCAACAATTGTTGATTTTTATTGTTTAAATTACTTGCAAAACATAAGAAAGTCTAAAAACCAATGTGAAGCTACGATTTCTTTTTCTTCTTCCACACTTGGCAATGCCAGGATTGCCTTAAATATTAAGATTTCTAATATTTTAACGCAAATCAAAAATATTCTAGCCCAGTACAGGACTGACGTTGCTTTCTGTCAGTACAGCCTGCACCCTCCCGGGAAATCTCATGAAGTTCTCTTGTTCACCGCAACGAATTTAATCTGAATGTGTACCGAAAGTGTTTAGACACAAACTTCACGCTGCAGAATATTATAGAATTAGTACTAAATACATTCCGAATAAGCTTTTGGATAATTTGGTTCTATTGAAATAAAAAATGGCTATTTAAAATGATTTAGATAATGCTTTAGCTCTGGTATAGGGACTGTTCGGTAATGTATGAAAAACTTTATAAGGTACACCGGTAGGTTAACTTAGTTAGTGCAAAATTTGATGGCGACTTTCCGTGGATGTAAGGTCGCTAAATGATAAAAGAGCGTTTTTATGTTTCGAAGAATATGTTAAAAGTCTGCTCGATATCAAATGACACAACAGTTGAACTAAACCATGACAATGGTCATTAGATAAATCAACAGTTACTAAACATAATAATAAGGAAAAAAAACAACTTAACCTAAAACATTTATTTTATTTATTTATTTATTTATTTATCTTCCTTACAACTATCTTTACAGGTTTGTACCCAATGCGACAGTGTGGCATATTCATAATGTAACTTAGTCTAAATTAACATAATATAATTAACTTTTTAATATGACTGTTCTTACCATACTAAACTGAAATATTTTAACTTAAATTAAATTAGACTACCACGTCTGATACATAACTATAACACTTATACCTATATTATACACACATATCAATACTTACTTATATACTTATAATTATTATAAAGTTATACTTAATATGTAACAATATTTAATAAAACTTTAGTGAGTCCACCCAAGTCTGACGAAAAAATGTCAAGTCGCTCATGGACTTCATTGAGCACTCGTATCGTTCGCGTGAGCGGCGCTTTTGCCAGCAAGTTGGTCCTGGCCACCGGTACTGCAAGCAGTGGCGGGCGGCGCCGCCTCCACACGTACCGGTCTGGTACGCTCAGATTTAAGTGTTGGAGCACTCCTGGGTTATGCGCTACCCCACGCAATAACTTTACTAGGTATATAGCAAGGGCAAAGTCCCTTCGTACCCTAAGCTCGTTGTACCCAACCATACCTAGTACAAATAATGTTGGATACATTAACGGGTAGAATGGATAAACTCCGTATAGTTTAAAATACAAGTGGCGTGTAAACTTGTTTTGTATGCGCATTGCTTACTGAAATTATTTATCGTACAGTATATAACTCGAGGTAAGGGTGTCATTTTGAGGTGCTTTTGACTTGCAACAATGACTTCTATAGCCAAGGTATTTTTAAAACTAGAGACTTTCTTTGAGATTTGTTTTACAATGGGGCATCGGTGGCCTTTGTCAGAACTGGGCCCTTTTACCAGTTACTGAACTGTCTGAGTGAAAAGCTCTAAATAATCAATTATATTGTAGGTCAGTTTGAAGAATCAGATTGATAATAATGTATAGTAAAAGGTACGACTGGACTAAACGATGAACGACTGAATTTGTCATCTGTATCGAATAATGACCGTAACTATCGATGATTCAAAGAATGGTCCGACAACCCTTAGACTCAGCAAAACAGCTAAAAAATAAATCCCTTTTGTTGCGCTATCAGCGAAAATCTCGTCCCAATAAACTACCTTCGTCCCAAAAAAAAAGTAAGCTCATTTTTTAACAGAACCTATCGCAGCTCCTTAGCGCGTTTCCGAACGGAGGCTCGTCGCGTACCATCGCGTTCTGTCACTGTCGTTTCCGGACGAACGTCAATATGTCGGCCGCCATCTTGGCGAGGTGGGGCTTCCGGCCGATTTCCCGCGTATTTTACTTTCCACTGCCCCGCTCTGACCGACGCTCAGAGAAGGGTAGATGTAGAGTATTAATTGTGTTTGTTACGGTCTAATTGTCCCCTTTTTGGTATGAATCGTCCTTTTAAGGTCGGTCGTGTGGATGCACCCTTTTTGTGAAGGATGTCTGGGTTTATTTGATTCTGGGCAACTGTTGAATTTGTTGATGGAGTCTTTAAACTTGAGATATTATTTAAAAGGCTTTTGTCTTTGCTCTTTTAGCTTTCCATAAAAGGTAATTTAATCTTATCTTTTTATTTCAGTAAGTACGATTGCACTGCGTCATTTCTTTAAGCCATGTCAAAAGCTTTCGGGCAGCTTGAACTACTTTGACACTAGGTTATACAGTAATCATACGACTAGAAGAAGAATTTCAATGCATTCTCCAAATTAATTGAACTCTGAGGTAATAATAATTTACGCTTAGCGTAATTGACCGCAGGCGTAATTCGTATTTTTTTTTTATAGGGTAGATTCTAAGCATAATCTATATACACTCTCATTACATACGAAGCCTTCCATCTTGGATTTCTATTAATGACTATTGAGTTTTCATTTATGCAGGAATCAAACCCACGGAATAAGAATCATAAACGTCGTGTAAATATTTCGAATCTAGCCACAAAGAACACATTAGTTATATTCTCAAAAAATCCTAAGAAACATTCTCCATTACAACCTAAATTCATTACATCGCCATAAATATGAAAATTCGCAATCCCGTTGATACTTCGCGCCAAATCAACAGCAAACAAAATATAAATCTTAGTTACATTCTCATTTACTCCCCCGTTGTAAATTGAACCTTAAATTGTGTGCAATAAGAGTTAATATCGCTGTGTTATGGGCTCTAATTCGCAACAATACTGAGTGATACGCCTTAACAAATGAATTATTTATTCAGTGGAGAAATTAACATATCAAGAGAATGCGAGGATACAATGATGTGCGAAGAACGGATGTGGAAATCTTTGAAATTCAGTTTATGCGAAGTAAATGATATAATTATGTACCTTTTCTAGTCCTCTATTTATATTTTCTGCAAAAAATACAATTGGAGTAGAATTAGTAATAATACAGTTTAATCACAAAACTAAAGAAGCTTGCAAAGATATTCGAAATTGGGCATAGGAGAGCAGTTTTCGTTTAAGCTTTAACTTATCTTATTCGGTGGTTTATTTAATAAGTGTATCAAGCAGTCCCCATAAGTTCAGATTGATAAAAATGTGACCACTTAACTAATAAACAGTTATTAGCTGGTCTTACATATAACAATTACTTTTATTTTTTCTAAAATATCGCAGATGGAGTTTTTCTCTTGGAGTTAGGACGTTGATATTGTAGACCACCATGCCACAAAGAGCACGTAAAACCGTCGATCCTGCGCCTAACCTCTCTCTGGTCGTGTTGGTTTCGCCGTCCCACCAGACTAAGAGAGTAAAGGAATAAAAAGTGTACCTGTGTATTGGCCACTCACTTGGCCACTATAAACAAAGTCTTACGCTGGTTTTAATGAAACTGGTTGCTGTAGCCAAAATCGACCAGGACGACTCATTATCAAGTTTCTCTCTCCAGTTACAGTAGCATCCATCTGCGTATACCACATCCATTCTTCGTACATCATCACAGACATGGGCGTTGTTAATCCTACCACTGAGGCGCGGTTTTACCAAATTGAAATGTGCTGTTGTCACTGTACCGTTGCGTACTATTTACAATAGCTTGTTTGTTTTATATGAACGACTGTTTACTAATGAGTGTATGAGGAGCAATGGATGTGAAACAAAGGATAAATGGAGCTCGAAGAAAATATTTTACTAAAGGAAATAATAGGAAGAAGGCGTGATTGGATATAACATATTTATATGTATATGTAAATAACGGGCTACACTGTTTACGGCTGCTGATTCCCGAGTTCGATCCTCGGGTCGAGGAAAGTGCTGTTTTGGTTTCTCTTATTTGTATGAGAATATTCTCAAAAGTAGCCTGGAGTTTATTAAAATGCGTGGTAGGTATATGAAAATAACCCCGCTCTCTAAAACATAGAACTATCATTGTACTTGGCAGAACGTATCCACATTTTCTTAAATAAATCCGTTTTTCATACACCTCTGCCTGCGCCATCAGGCGTGATATGCGTCAGATATACGTCAGAGCATACATAATATCTTGACATCACATATTTGGTTTCTAGACTACCTTAGTCTAGCCCTAAGTTGCCTCGAAGCACAATAGCTGACAAGGAACTTTCTTTTGTCCTACTTTGCCTTGTCTTTGTCTCTGCAAGCGTCTCAGGACACAAATATATTAGACCATCTGTTTTATTCGCGTTTAGTATTCGTTACTCACACAGAATGATGTTGCACTATAAATGTTAAAGTCTGGTATTGCAAGTGTTCTGTTGTTTTCATTTAATTTATCGTATGGTCAGTGGTCAACCTAGTGTCAAAGTTGTTCAAGCCGCCTGAAGGCCTTTGACACGGCTTAACGACTGCTATCTTATTGATAACAACCGGGACCGACTTTTTACGTGCCCTCCAAAGCACGGAGACGCTCAGTTCAAATACCACTATGCGGCCACCCATCTATGGAATGTCCGCGCCAAGGTTGCTTAACCCACTGATCGTTTACCGACCGGTGAGTGCAACTAGCCACGAGGGCCTCAGTAATACCTGTTGTGTCAACATAACATTATATTATTGTGCGTCACAAAGTATGTAATTGTAATCGCGTTTTTTTTAAGGACACCGCTTAATGTTCGTTACAAATGTATGTAAAGCTTTTCAAACTTGATTGCATTCGATGAAACTTGAAGTCACATAGTTAGGCATTTTATTACTTAAGATAAATGACTCCTGGTTTTACCTTTTTTTAAATAAATATTGATTTGCGTATCTATTGTGTAATTTTTTCTATAAGATAAGGTATGTCGCTTATATGCCACGAAATTTAGTACAAAAACCTTTTGTTTTCAACAATCAAATGCAAATCTTATACATATTTCGATGAAATTCACTTTACCCCGTAAAATTACATCAATTTAACAATAATTCCTAACAATTATACCAAATTTATTCTAATTCTGGAACTACAAAAGACGGTATATTCCGCTCGATTGCCTTTGAATAACTTTAATTGAACATAGCAATTACATACCACCCTCTGAAATCCATGGCGTGAATAAAATCAATAATTATAGTGACTTACTATCGGGGAACTATCATTGGAGTCGAGAAGCTTTCGAAATTATGCACATATTTTGGAACTAGTGTTTAGATATTCATAAATAAAGAATGATTGCTTTCTTGAGTATGAAAATTTAATAGTAATAATAGTAGTTTAGATAATTTTGTCAGGTAGGGGCGATAACAATATGCTAGTTTGAATAAAAGGCCGAAATAAAAAAAAACTAAAAACATTTTTCGACTTGTGTGATGAGATCCAAAATTTTTGATGTCTGTAGTCGTCTATAAAATCCAGTCGCGAGACGAATATTGGCTTCGCGATCTCAATGGATTTACATGGTGAATTGGTGTAGCCTTTTGTACGAAGGGCCTTATTGTGAAGCCACATAGATATTCTCTGAAATTTAAAAAAGTAATTGTTTTATGCTTTTTCATAACAACTACACTAATTGCTATATTAATTAGGTTTCCCGGCCCAAAATAGGTATCTCTTTAAATCCGCAAATTCTGTCAATAGCTACCAAAATTATCGTCTGCACTTTTAAACACTATTAATTTTCAATCAAGTATTATTGTACTAAAGTAATTTTTCGATTACTTCCACTATCTATCACTGGGGGATGAAATTACTTCCATCCCCTATGTTTAGGGGTGCGTAATCACTTCCCCTGCATTTTTTCTCTAAATCATTATTGAATACGGAGGAGATTTATTCCACAATATATGTATGGATTTATTTGTTTACTTAAATGGTACACGTGTGGTGTATAGAGAATGTCTTCAAGTTGTAATATAGCGATGCACCGTTTGTGTTGGGTTCGTTTCTTGATTGAAAAAGTCCTTGATTTGTAAATAATTGGATGCTTTTGAATTGTTTACAAAACCGTATTATTTACTTTTCTTAAATTAATAAGTAATGGGGTTTTGGGGTTCATAATCCCGTTAAACCTATGTTTTCCTACAAAAAAGCAGTTATGTCTCAAATGATCTCTATCTCTTTCTCTGAAAATTTTATTAAGTAAGTAAAATAAATAAGTATTTTTTCTGTAATATAATTAGCGATAATGTTTTACAAACAAATGAGTATTATAAGCCATTGTTTTACTTTTGAAAGTAACGAAATAGATTTGAAACGTAACCTACGCATGACAATAAAAAGGTAACAGTAGCGTTCCTAAAATTCACTGAATAAAATTCTGAATTTAGAGACAAAATAGTAATATCAAATATACTTTTATGTTATTTTAGTAACAAAAGTAGCTAATACTAACGAGATTTTCGGATAGATAGCGAAAAATGGAAGAAATATTGGATATGGGGAAATCTTTTTATTTCAAAATGATCCGATGTATTCGTAAAAGCAAAATTGTTAAAATGTTCGATATCAAACAAAGGTCAGTTTCACTTTTGAGCCATCATTTTAATTCATTTTGTATAATCTGGATACGTATTGTTTCTTGGAATCGATGCTCTTTTAATATAAAATGTTTTCCGGAATGTTTCAAAATGAAATAATGATAAGTAACATAGTATTACTTTTGACTGAATACGCTACTCGTAAAAGTACATCCAAAATGTTCATACTATGTAATTTTTGTCGTAAATAATGTTAAAATGACTGAAACATTATATTATGAAACTCATTTGATCCCAACAATACGGGTTTGTGACATCACTATGTCGTATTTATGCTAAAATGTGTTGACATTTCATAAAGAGTAGCTAATTTGACTACTCATTTTACACTGACTATATTATTTGTCTTCGTACTAAAAGTCAGTTAAATAAATTTTTCAACAAGGCAGTAGTCATCTTAAAAAACAGGCTGGCTCTGAGCCTGAGTCAGCCTGCGACCACAGCGTGGCGTAAAACAAGAGTCAATTTTGCGATGCAATTTTAATCTCACACCAACTTCTCTTACTTTACCGTATATTCTTCATGCTTGAAGTTCTGTAAAAAAATGCTCACTATCCTGGTCAGCCACATCTACTAAAGACTCATAGTCTTTCTCAAAAGTCGAATCTGCCGATTTTCTCAAAATACGCTTCTATCCGACTTAATAGCATCCCTAGTTAACACATTCACCCTTGGCTCCAATACTGCATTGATAAATCAGTAACTACCCTTTGTCAAAGATTTTATTCTAAGGGTGAATATTGACGTGTTTAAAACTCCACGGGTGTGATTCCTTATTGAAGGTTTCATGGAAATTAAAAAGTAAGTTAATGACTTTTGTATGACACTTTGATTTTAAGTTAAAGTTGTTAGTATTTAATTGTACTAATTTTTTATTGCATTAAAGTTGGTCTAAAACTTTACCACCTCGATACTATTTTTTGACCGACTTTAAAAAGAGTAATTTCTTAATTATATGGTATTTTTAGGGAAGTCTTTTTTTAGGAGCAGGGAGTCTGTAAAAACAGCATCTTAATTCAGTGCAGTCGTCTTATTATCATGATCATGTATAGTACTGAAACTTTTCTTGTAACTCGAATTTTTGTCTATTTTCTAGTCTTTTCTTACCATACTCCAATGCGGATTAAATAAAATATTAGTGAAAAACATCAAAGTAAAAGAAAGCCAATAAATAACGAGCGTACGTCTGCAAACCGACGGATTCCCAGAGGGGGCGCCACTTGGCAGGTACACTACGCCTATGAATCTTCGATGATCGCTTTAGTTTCCGACACACGGAATTTTATGTTGCTCAATTCCGGTACAGCCGTATGTTTTAAATAATACGTTTTCCGCGAAAGGTCGGTACGGTCATAATTTAATAGCCTTATTTTGACTTGTAAAGTTCGATTGACATTAATACATGACGATACGTCATCGTATAGTAACATTGACTAAATGTATATTTGAACTTTTGGCGGCTGCAATCAAGTTTCTATCATAGCAAAAAATCCATTCTCAATATTTACAATAATCAAGATGCGGTCATTTAGTCATTCAGGTCAAGTACAGACACTTATGATGGCCAAATACAGTAGGTGAATTTACAACCAGTTCGGAAGGAAGAGCTAGCAAAAAAGTCCTATCCCATTTTTTTCATTTTTTCTTCTACAAATTACCAACCCATTGATTATGTACGGACTTATCACAACGCCGTATTAGAATCATTCACTCAGGATCTTAAAAAAACGAAATAAAGTTATCTAGTTCCACCACAAGTGAACCTTTTCATCTAGTTACAAAAAGAAGAATACAGATGGCATTATGTTCTCAATTTCAAACATGACACGGGGTCCACAAACTTCTGTGTGTGACACAAAGGCGATGCTGATTGCACTGTCGACTCACTATTTGATTGTCATAAGTTTGAGGTTCACGAATTTGCTAGTTTGGACAGAAAATTTTATGAGTATACTGAAAAGAAAAAGGTTTAAAAGTTAGAAGAGAAGAATTATATGTTCAACTCTGTTGTAAAAGTACAGCTATAATATTTTAGATGCCATCAAAAACATTCTGTAAAAACCTCAAGCCTCGCCGTAAAAAGTTGTGAGATCTATATAATACCAAGTCGATAATCTATTTAGTCTCTACTTAAAGGACCTTCTGTCTTAAGTTATTACGTATGTTCTTATCATGCCAATAAAAAAAAAATACCTTTAAAACAAATAGACCGACCTGGCCATCGCATGATTTAATTATTAGTATGTATCACACTACACAGCACGACGAGAAGTTAATGCTCCTGAAATGTTAATGGCGAATTTGTGTTTTCTTGCGATGACCAAGTCGATCTATTTGTTTTAAAGGTATTTTTTTTTATTGGCATGATAAGAACATACGTAATAACTTAAGACAGAAGGTCCTTTAAGTAGAGACTAAATAGATTATCGACTTGGTATTATATAGATCTCACAACTTTTTACGGCGAGACTTGAGGTTTTTACAGAATGTTTTTGATGGCATCTCACTTCTTTTTGTAAAGCAAACATAAGTCCAATTTGTATGGAAAGACGTTTTTTTTTCATAATTCAACATATTTTCCTATGGGAATGTTGTTCAGTTTCATAGGCTAAACACCCTTACCCACCCTATACCCCTTCCCATTATGCCTCATATAGTAGGTACCTATTTACACCTATATATTTTATTTTCTACAGTAACAATAATTCATTAACTGCAAATGTAACCTTGTAATCTTATACATTTATATGGGATTACAAAGTTATTGTTGCAGTTGGTGTATGTAGAAAACTGGACCGAAATTAGAAAATATTAAATTTTTCCCATGATTAAGACACTAAACCCTATTTGTATTCTAAATTTTAAGCTTCTAAGTCTGCTAGAAGTACCTTAGACTTTTGATGATCGGTGAGTCAGTGACTCAGTGAATCAGTGAGTGACAAAATTCAAAATTTTAACAAGTTGTCATTTTTAAACTACTGGTTCAAATTGACTGAAATTTTAAATATACCGTGTTTATACAATGACTTATTGGATGCTGAAAATCCAGGCTTCTAGTTTTATCTACAACGAAATTATAGGGGTGTCAAAAATAGCCCGAATTGCTTCGAGAAAAGGATGTTACGGCCGTGCCGCTTTTTTTTGCTCGACTTGCGGGGGCACTTCCGTGCCCCCAGATAAGATTGCGAAGGCAGTAATACTGACGATGCTAAGATATTTACCTTCATCTGTAGTATTTAGCATCAGTTTAATAGTGCCATAATATAATAGTCCCGTAGTGCATCGCGCTGCAGTGTTACAAAAGCAAATTCAGATCCAATGACACTTTTCCACTCTACATTCGTCGCACCATCCAATGACGGGCTTTAGTCTAAAATGATTTAAGTCACCAGCCTATCCGTTAATGGAAACTGCAAAAAAATACAACCACGCAGAGCCATGCACGAAATACCTTTAATACAGGCCACTTATCCTGCACCCGAGTCCAGCAAACTTCACACCAACGTGCACATGAGAGAGATAGATATGATAAACGCAACAAGAGTGAGCGAGACAAAAAGCAAATGACGCAAAACTCAATTGACTTGGACCAAAAAGTCCTATAAAAGGTATATGGACGACGAGACTGTGGGAATCAAACCCCGTTGTGATACGCGGGGTAATTCTACACCCCATACATTTACATTTATATGAAGAAGTCGCTTTCAAAGCGGTTGAAATTGTTTTTAGAATTTCTGCTGACGGTGGAGATTTCGGAAATATTGTGAAAATACAAGATAGCGACTTTAATGTTTCGAAAGATGAAATGAAACTTGTGATTTCAGTTGCTGGCTTACTGGTTTGATCAGAGAGCGAGGTATTTTAGATGGAAGAATCGCGGAGGAACGGTTTCTATGAAAACTAAATTTGCTAGAACAAAACTTGCAGCGGTGGTGTAATAAGAGAATACAAAACTGATAACTCTATCTCTATTTCGTGAGTCATCAAAGAATTGTGCAAAGTGTATTTATACCGATTTATTTTTCCCTATTAAATCTTGAAATTTAAAATGCCTTCTCCATTTTTATAAATCGTTACCAAATCTAGGGATCCTACCCTTTTTTGGGTCTTGTTTTGGTAAGAAGTGCAAATGGATTTACTGTGTACCCAATTCGTCTTACGTCTGAACATATTCCTGAAACGTTTCAGGCCAATTCAGATCTATCTAGGATTTTTCAAGTGTCGTGGGTGCTTTTTGGCTTAGTTTGAGTCTACGATATATCTAGCTAGTACAATTTCACTTTCAGTGTAGACATTTGATTTTGCTTTATTTCTCACTTGCATTATTCATTTACTCAGCGCTTATACCAATCATAAAAAGTATGCTATGATACTCTATACTAATACTGTCAAACCTACTTTTGATACTTAACAATAACGACTGAAGAAAATCACGCTACGTAAAGTTGTATTTAGGGATTGCAATCCCGTATAATTTTCAATCCGGCCGAATTAACGCCAAACCAAATCAATTGAGGACCACTTCGTATTTATTAATAATCCGTTATTTTTGATAAATTTTAAGTTCGGGCAAATGTATTTAAAGATAAAAGTATATTGGTTTTCAAAACAATAATAGAACTAAAACACTTTTTTATGAAGACTACAATAATTTTTGGTTATAAATGATAGTATTCATTCGTCTTTCTTTGCAGCTAATGAAATTAAGATATAATAGTTCTAAGTAATCAAATAATCAGTCTCAGTTACTAATGAAAATTATCTGTAAGTACCTACCTACTAGAAGAGAGCATACTTATTATTATTTCACTTGACGAAAATATTTTAAATACAAACACCGGATCCGGCGGACCGGATTGCAATCCCTAGTTGTATTACAGTTATAGCTACCGATTTGACCTCTCAAGAAAATAATCTTTCAAAATCTCAAACGAATTTTGATTAATCATCGCGTGTATCAAAATATTACGCAACAAAATCATAACAGTTTTGCATAAATTGTAACACGTTACAATTTTCGGCGAATTTTCGAAATGGCCGTAACTTAATTTATTCAAATTGGCCGCTGTTGGGGCCAACATTATAATTTACTTGTATTATACATTTTTATTACATAATGTATGAGTTTGATTATAATGAGACGCGACACGATTTTTTGATTTCATTGTTTGGTGGTTTTTTATTGGGAGTTGAGCCTCTACGGCGTAGACTGTAGTGTATCCGAATGCTAAGTATGAGGTCCCGTGTTCGGCCAATGGCTTGCCTCTTATTACATTGATGGCGAAACATACTCGTAGATGTACTCCATACATAACCTCTGCCTAAACCTTCGGGTAAAGTTCAGGGTAAGTTAAGCATCTTTTATCGCAGCTTATACATGAAAGCGTGGCATCTCAATATTATTTTAGCATGGCTCTATGATTTCGAGGAACCATTAAAAGACCATTGGTTGGCAGTTGTTTAGTAATATCAAAAACCTTCGGAAAGCTTGACTAATATTGACGTTATATCAATTACTAAGCTCACTATAAAAGTTTTTGTTTATATACAGCATATTCATTATCGAGAGACAGAATTATTCATAGCTTTTACAATCAACACAAATTGCTAGTTACAAACATAGGTGCAACCCACCCAAGCAAAGTTGCACACAAAATACAACAATACAGAAGTCTCATTCCACCAAAGAGTTGGGAAACAAAAGGTGTTCTTTGTACATTATGAGGCTAACGCTAGGCTTATTCCAATCTGCGGGCACAGAACTGATATTAAAATGTCACCCCGACTGTGAACGTCATAATTTTTGCAAACAAAAATGTCACCGGCCCGTGAGCTGGTACAGGTCAGTTAGAGATGGGATAGGGGTTGAATTATGAGTTGAATGTGGGTTTAGTGGGGTTATTGATGCCAGTTATATAAAGACGTATTTTGAAATTGAAATTCACTGCTGTAGCTTTTTTTGTTTAATATTTAGTTTAGTTTGGTTATAGCTGAGTTGAATTAGACATCTAGGCAGCATCGATTGCAGGTTTAGTAGAATAAATTATAGTTAATTATCAAATATTTTACCACAACCAGTTTTGCAGGACCAAATTGGTGATTTCAATTTATAATTATTCGCTGTCCAAACGTATAAAAACCTGCTGACAGATTTCTAGTATAGATAGAATGGTCATTACTCAGCTTCGGTAATAAATAAGTCAATCAAATGCAAAACAGTACATGTATACACAACTCCACTTGCTCCAATCTCTGAAACAATGTAAGCCACACACCATATCGATAGAAAATGAGCCCAATAATTGTCCATGTCCCCTCACTAGATCTATTGTTACGTTAGCGTTCGGACCTCCAGCGCCTTTGTCATACAACATTCACTCATTGTTCACTCCACAACCACACCTTTAGCCCCACTTTCACCCCAATTACAACCCCATAGGGTTGAATTTCCAACAACATTGGCCGTTCAGGTCAGAAAACTCGAATGAAAATGAAGCGATTCGGACCGTTTGATGCATTCTGAAAGATTCGCGCTATTGTTGTGTTATATTAATTCTATGTTTTGATGTGGGTTGAGGTTTTGCGTTTCAAAGGCGGCATCTATTCATGTCACTTGTGAATGGAGTTTGTTTGTTGAAAAGATGAGAGGCACAGTTTTTACCTGAAACCTGTTTCATGGGTATGAAATTTAGATGTAAAGAATAAATCGAGTTTATGAAAGTCTTTACACTGGGAGTCTTGAATAAAACATAAAATTCTATGTATTCTCGTAATATTTCTGTACAGCAAAATTAGGAAATGTGACATTCAAGTTTAATAAAAATCATATATTTTTAGACCCTAATTAGGTCTTACAATTTTTGTGGTGACTTCGTAGATTTTCGTTACGATATAATATATGTTAAATGATTTCATAAAGAACACTTGATAGTTGATGACTTTGGAAATACTCTCAAATATTAATAACACCGCACGACACCACATCTTTTACACCCGAAAGTATAGGCAGAGGTGTATGAATTATACCCTCGATTCGCGATTTACAAATGTTAGTCCCATGTTACAGAGACCAAGGCTTTAGCCAAATACCGGACACTAAACAATCAATATTATTTATCTCAGGCCACTGCCCATAGATAAAAAAGTAATACAAAATTGTCTCAAAAGATATCCAATCAACACTACAAAGGCACATATTGTTTAATCTTCAACACAAAACAATCTAAGAGTACCGCGACAAGCTTAAGAACCGTTTAGGACCTGGCCTTGTTCCGTTCAATGAAAAATTCCAGCGATTCCACCCACCGGAACATTTTACGAAGGTGAGGTAAAAATACGTCGCACATTGAGTTTGGTGCAAGTTATGAGAATAAAGCGATTTTTAAAGGAAATTTATTAGTACTAGGAGTCTTAAAATATCAAATAGAAAACCAAGCTATTTTTTCCGCTCTTTTTCCGTTAGACTGTATTATTAATTCATGGAACAGTAGAAAGGGTTACGTGCTGGGTTTTTTAACACAATAATGTACAATTGTACACTGTACTTTACCGAACATACTGTACAGCCTAAACGAAAATGATTATTTGATTAGTGTAGCGTTTTTCTTAGGATAATTGTATAATATTTTCTATATTTGTTTCAAATTTCCGGGACAAATCTTTGTGTGATGAGCACGAGTATTTGCTCTGAGCCTGGTTGTCGATTTATCTATATAAGTATATTTATCAGTCATTTGGTTACCATAGTACAAGCCTTGCCGTGTGTGAGTTGTACAATAATATTTATTTATTTATTGTCTCGGTGTCTGAACCATTTCTGTAATACATTAATAAACGCCACGTAAACACCCGCTGCCGCTCACAACTCGCACCTAGGTAGTTAAATTATCTGGTTTTGGGCCGTGAATTATTGAAATAATCCCCGAGTATGAGACCGCGTAATGACTCTTCATAAATATCGCTAATAAGGTACATTTATACGATGCCACGACAATTTAATTTTATTTCATTCGCTTTTATAGCCATTATTTCATGTCGCTTTGAATATAAATAAGTTGTAATGTTGAGAACGTAGGACTCAATTTATGAAGTATGCTGGAAATTTTTATGTTTTGTTTCCTTCTTTCCAGTTTAATGTAGTTTTCCGACCTAGTTATGGTTTACTAAATAAAAATACAGCTTTTAGATGCGGTTGGAATTAATTTAAGAGTGCAAAATGATTCATAGAAAGTTTCAAAAGAATCTAACGAAAACTGCTAATGATGTCAAGTAAAATACACTAACTCGGAAAGTTTGTCACACAGTGATAGTTTAAAGTTATCATCTGAAACTTAAGTTAGAACAAGGATGGTATTTTTATGTTTATTAATATCTCCCAACGCTCATAGCTAGTTGCTTATTACTCAGCTGGTTAAGCAACCTGAGCGCGGTCATTCTATAGATGGGTGACAGTAGAGTTATATTAGAGATGGTATGTAAATATGTCGGCCGAAGCTATTAATCATTATTCGTCATTATGAATTAAGATAATAGTCGTTAAGCAAATGTCGTCGGGCGGCCTCAAAAATCTTTGAGTCTACGTAGACCACAAGCTATACGATGAATGAATGAATGAACAAAATCGGTCCAGGGTATAGTTAAGTTAAACCATTCTATGTTCAACAACTGAGCAAAAAGCCTTGCATGCAAGGTTTTCGGCTGGCGGAGGTATACAAAATTCAAAATTTAGAGCATCAGTGACGGTAGCTTGCATGATACAGTTACTTTATTTTAGAAACAGAAGTACGAATTAAAATTTAGATAAATTGTGCCAAGGCTCTTTATGTTGTTGGACTGTACAAGAATGAAAAAGAAAAACCTTCCTACATTTCTAACCTATTACTTACCCACTGCTGGGCAAAGATCTCCTCTAAAATAAGGAGAGGCTTTGAGTCCACCACGCTGTTCAAGTGTTGCTTAATACTCATAAATGTATATGTTACTGTAAAAGCCCGAACGGTGCTAAATCCTAAGATATTCCGGCAAAACCTAAGATTTACCAACTCTCAATGGTAAAAGTCCGAATAATTCTATTAATTCGAACTTTTACCTCTATTCATTTGATGATGTCGAGATGTCGCCGGAGCCCCGCTTCGCGGGGCTCCTCCTCGCGGGGTTTAAAAAAAATAACCACGAAGGCTAAGGTGGGAGCTTCGCTTCGCTCGCTCCCACCTCAGCCTTCTGACCTAACCTACCCATGTCGCTTTGCCCAAAACTCCTCTTTATAATTACTATGTTACGGTGTATAATTATACCGTAACATAGGTATGAAGAAGGAGTTTTTCATATAGGCACCGTAAGACCGTAACAAAGTTTTTAAACTCCGGCTTGTTCGGACTTTTACTATTGAGAGTTGATAAATCTTAGGTTTTACCGGAAAATCTTTGGATTTACCACAGGTCGGGCTTTTACAGTAACATATACATATATAACATTTTTTTGGCGTTCAACCTTCCTTCTTTATCAAACTAAAAACATTGTTGTGTTCCAAAAAGAACTACTAAATAAATACACTGTCAAAAACAAAGATAAACCCTCACAATTGTCACTCGAAGTATTTTCTATCAATTCCCAAAACAGTTCTATTATGAACAATCTTTCAGACAATTTGTGGCTGGCGGTTAAGCTCTTTTGTGATAGATTGCCTCTCGATACGGCGAACTGATTGACGACGAGGAAATATTCGTATTTCGTATCAATAGTGCTGCCACTATAGAGGTTTATTTAGGGAATTCGGGCACTGGGGTTAATTGAAAATTCTGTAGGACTCTACAATAGGAATAGGACGGTATTGTTGGTAGCGTAAATTGGAGATAATCAGAATCTCAACTACGTTTTTTTGTAAAGATATTTTTTTCTTCCATTATTTTTTAACTTCTTAGGATTTTTTTTCGAAAATTATTTTATTTCACTATTTTCAAATACATAATTATCTTTAAGTGGCGTACATCTCCAACAAGCGTTGTTTTAAACGATTTTTAACCAGTTTTACTTCAATTTTCATGGTAATTGGCAATACGAGGTATATTGCTGAGAACTGAATAAACAAATTTTCAAAATAATTTAAGTCAAAAAGTAAAGTATACAATTAAAAGCAAATAATCAGTGACTATGTTTTTTTCCTTGCGCGTGTGCAGGCCAAGAGTCCAAGCTATAATGAAATTCTTTATCCAATAATAAACCAATCATTTCTGATTAACATAATCATTTTGAGTCACAACAAAAAGTTCCCTTTCATTACAGAATTCAATCAACTCCAAACAAAACGTTCTCGTGATCACCAATACCATTGTTTATTGGGGTATCCATGATTTATGCCTTTCCGCAGGACATGTCCTTGCCAACGATGGCGCAAATTGTCCCGGCATTTGTCCCGGCCTTGCTAAATGTGTGGTGATAATTCACGGAGACCACTCAGTGTGTTAATGTCAGGAAAAGTCCGGGACAAAATAGTACAAATTGTTCTACTAAGAGTAAATAAGGTGGATGGTTTAATAACGTTATTCCGTGGGATATATTCGTTAGGTATTAGAGGATATTACTTTTTCTAAGAATTACCGCGTCATTGTAGGTTATTGTATAAATGGAGCGGTGATTAAGTGACTGGGCGGAATGGAGATTCGTGTATTAGTGGGGTTAAGCCACTGTCTTGAGGTTTTGAATTGGATAGGTGACATAGGATTGGATACTATTTTGTATTCTACTGTACCCCGTCTTGTGTCATGAAACACGTAGTAATAGCGTATTGTTATGTTGATCAATAGTACGTTAAACATCAGACGGAAAACCTAGCAACGGAAACTCGTGAATTAAAGCCAGAACTTCTTTGACCAGTATTTATACACTATCTATCTATTCAGCGCATTTCTATCCACTGTTAAGTATTAATAGGCCTTCCCCTTAATACGCCATTTTTCACGATGCTGCTCTTGCTTCGTTCATTGTAGTCTCACACATTTCACTACGTCATCTAGGCATTTACGGATTAAATAATAATCTAAAACCGTCGCTTACTACTTCAATGAAAACCTCCTTAAAACTAAATAGTTCGTATATTAACTAAACACTTTAATAATTCAATTCGCTTACTACTTCGATGAAAGTCTCAAAACCAAAAAGCCTTACATCCTATTAACACTTTCAAGAAAACGTTTCACCGTTATATTAAAGGAACTAGTGTAATATAAAGAAAAAACTATAAGCCAAGCAGTTGGGGCGTGCTAAACGAGGTGTGCTATGTCGTAGGTATCAGAGCAAGGACTTAGGAGAGCCCTCCGCAAATGGGGTAAGGGCTTTCCACCTTGTACTGTAGGGATGGGACGATGTGTCGATGTGATAGATTGTTATCTACGATTTGAGATAAATAATTGAGGAGTGTTTTGTTTATGTTTTGGTGACTTTTTTTTGTTGTTATTTATAATCTTTATTCGTCTATGTTTATAAATAAATTATAAACTTAATCAAAGCCCTATAAAACCTTTTTTTTAATGATTTTTAATTATAATATTTAAGAATATGCTATAATCTGGGAAGCTTGGCCGAAAAATATTCCTTAAATTTTCTGATTATTTTCAACGCTATGGTAAATAATATATTGTTAACTTTCGCAAATTAACTTGGACTAATGTTGTAATAAAATAATAAATTTATTGAAAAGTAAAAATTACGAGCATAAAAATCTGCTCGTAAATTCCAGACTATTATAATACAAAAACATATCTTATCACAAAAAGAATTTTATCGATATCTACAATTATATCGACAACATTACTCAAGCATGTCCCATCACTAATCCACATCAAAGTAGGTACAAGCATTTTGTGCTCGAAGCTCGCGCTAGTAGCGTGCCTCTAAATTACCCACTCTACCTACCTCTGCTTACACCATACTAGTTCAAATATCATTTGACAACTTACACGGTGTTATTGTTAAACTGTGTCACAATATGGGCATAGACTTGTATAATCAAAGTCGATTTGAAATTTGACATTGTTTGATCATAATGCTTAATATTTGTGTAGTCAGATCTATACTAGCATATATTTTGACGGTCTCCGTGACGCAGTGGTTAAGGTGGTCGCCACGCTCCTACGTCGAGAGGCCGTAGGTTCGATTACCAAACGGAACAATTATTTGTGCGATCCACAAGTAGTTTTTTCTAGTCTGGTTGTACTTTGTGTCCGTTTTGTGTATGATCGTAAGAGCCCCCGCGATACAAAAGTAATTCTTAGTGCGGGAGTTGTCTTTAAAAAATAATAGGAAGCTGATGAGTTTGTTTCAACTTTTAAAGACTACTGATATTTACAGCTAAGCCAGTTTTCTTTGCTTTACGATTTTCAATAAGACCCGTTAAGAAAACCAATTTTCATCTTAATATCACTACCGTAAAAAAATATTTTTCAAAATTAATTCCATAATTCATCACTACTAGAAAATACCGGTGGTTCAAAAATATCTTTGAGAGGTCTTTCCAAAAATAATCTGATACGATGACCGTAATTTTGAAATGTTTCATAAACCGGCCCGTCGTAATGAGAAACTTAATTTCTTTATGTAATAAAGATGGTAAACAGGATCCTGTGTTTTTATGTCAAAGGATGTTTGTGGTGATCTTGACTTTGAAAATATATTTGCTACAGGTGTCCTTGTAATTAAGTGATAAAAATACCAAAGGTGAAAAGGTAGTTTAAAACTATGCTCTGGTTACTATGTGGTTTGGTGCTATTTATGGTTTTGTTTATCGTCTATATCTTTAGCAATAAATTGACGTAAATTGCAATACAGCTAATACTTTTGTTTATCTGCCCAGATGGCTTTTTATACCGCTTAAACACACAAAAAATAACTTCTTGCCCAAGTGGAGTCCAAGTCCAACAGTCTCTCTCTCAAACTTGGATGTGATAGCAAATAAAAAAAGGAGCAGGACCAACGCCAAATTCCTCTTTGGTTCAGTCGTAGAGTTAAATGTTTAATTGAAACTAAACCTGACTATAACCATCACAAAAAATAATTAAAAAAGTTACAGTAAATAAGGCAGATTCTCCCCAAGCCGAAAAAACTGACAAAAGACATAAAATACACAAAAACAGTTATCCATACTGTGTTTTTTATAACCTCAAACATTAAAAAGTATCCAGTCTGGTCACAAATCCTATTACAAAGATACGAGTTTCATGCGTTAAAAATATGTGTCTTCATAAACATTAGGTTTAAAACGGTCCCAGCGGTTGAGTTCATTATGTTAATACCTACAGCATTTTGTTAAATCACACACAATTCGCAGGCTCACTCGCTAATCCCGGATTAATTTGTTTCAGTACTAGATTTATACTGAACAGTTTTATAAAATACGCATTAAATACACCTTAAGAAAGATTGTGATAATTTTTGCTGGACAGGATTTTTGGCTAAAATTATTCAGACACTTTTTTTGGTGGTAGGAATATTCTCGACAAGATTAAGGGATGTTAGAGGGATATAACCGCATTTTTTACGTTTAGTGATTATATTCCATGAATTATATTCCAATTGGGTACGTGTTTTTAAACAATCCAAAAAATCCTTCAGAAATATTTCCGATTTCATTATAAAAAACTAGCTGACCCACGCAACTTCGCTTGCGCCACATAAGAGAGAATGGTGAAATTTTTCCCCGTTTTTGTAACATTTTTTACTCGTACTCCGCTCCTATTGGTCGTAGCGTGATGATATATAATAGCCTATAACCTTCCTCGATAAATGGGCTATCTAACACTGAAAGAATTTTTCAAATCGAATCAGTAGTTCCTGAGATTAGCGCGTTCAAACAAACAAACAAACAAACAAACAAACAAACAAACAAACAAACAAACAAACAAACAAACTCTTCAGCTTTATAATATTAGTATAGATGACGATGAAATACTAACTTACCCGTTTGTTATCTCGAAACTTCAACCAGCCACTGATGACACTATTATCCACTGTACAGTCCTCTTCATCCACAGCCCTTCGTGACAAGAGAGGAGACCCTCCAGGGCTGTCCAGGACCTCCCGTCTCCTCATAACGGGAGTACACTGCTGGGAGAGCCTCCCCTCATTCACCATGTCACTCCTCCGGCCAAGAACTGGCGTAGCGTGGGCAGACACACCACCCACCCCACTCATGAGACCACGGCGGGCTAAAAATGGGCTCCCATCCCAGGGTCTTTTTGGACTGCTTTTGCATTCTGAATGCATGCATAAAGCGTCGAAGTTCGCCAGTTCTACTGAGACCCTGGTCTGAAGACCGCTGGGGTGTGTGGTCAGGATGGTCTGCTTGGCGATGCTGCAGCCGTGACGGTGGAGCTCTTCACGTCTCTCCATTTTGAAGAGTTAGAGCAACTGTTCAGGTGAGCTCCATTTGATTATTTGGTGTCCCATCTGGAAAAGAGAAACGTTATGCTATTTTTTTTTTTGCGGAATATTACAACTTGATATACGTCATATTTAAAGATGTAAAGGCATTCGTTTGTCTATTATGCCAAAAAGTTATACGGTTGTTATAAAATTTGACAGGGTAAAACAAATACGATCCAGAAAAATACATAGGTGACTATTTTCTTGAAAAAAGAATTGAAGGTAAAACTAAGCCTTCTGCAAAAGGACTGCTAAAACCAAGCCTTAGGTTAATTACACTTTTTATATTTTTATTTATTTTATTTTATTTTATTTGGAAAACAAACAGTATTCTTATCTAGGTTATACAAAGCTATTTACGTTTCTAGATACCATTAATATGTTTTCACACAATATTTAACTAGTAAAGGTTGACAATTACAATGCTAGTGTTTAAGTAGTTTGTTTTAAAGTGATACATTAAGATATGAGAACATTTATTACGAGCAAAGTATTTATTAAATTATTAGTAACAGTACCATTGGATACAGTCAGAGAGCCGGTTCAAACCATTGCTTTGACATAACTTTTGTGAAATCATACGGTTTCGTATTAAATATATCAAGCTCAGAATGGCTAACAAGTTCATTTATATAGCTAACTGATCTGATTAAGAACGAGTTATTCCTGTAGCTAGTGACGGTACGCGGTACATGAAATATGATTGGAATTCTCACTGATCTTGTGGGAACTTTGAGCGATAACATTGACAGCAAATATGGGGAATCAAATTTGGATTGGGCTATTTTGGCTACAAATGTTATGTCAGCAATTTTCCTCCTTTCGTGGAGTGGTAACAGATGATGTCGTCTACATCTCTCCTCATAGCCGTTATCGTATTTGCCGCATTTATATTGTAAAAACTTCGTAAATTTATGCTGTACGGATTCCAGTCTCTTTATGTGGACATCATACTGTGGGTTCCAAACTTGCGAACAATATTCGAGGGTGCTGCGAACGTAAGAGCAATATAGAATCTTACATACTTTTAAATTAACGAACTGGTAACACGATCTCATAACGAAACCTAAGGTTTTGTAAGCTTTTTTAACATAATAAGTTAGACCTTAGTACACACTTACAACAAATGGGTTGAGGACTATGAAAATAAAAAGACCTAAATTAAAACTTTCAAAACATTTTAGCACCAAATATTTTCATCTCCACAAAGAAGTTTTGCGTTTTACAGTACATTATAAACGGGAGCTTCGAAAACTGGAGTTTTGTACTAAATTGGGCCACTATTTAACAAAGTGGGTTAACAGACGAATAATTGAATTAAATAACATTGTCACTTTAATTGTACAATTAAGAGAGAAAGGAAAATTTAAAGGGTGGGTACATTTCGTTAAATGGAGTGAAGAATTCTGTTTGATATATTGTATGTGTTATTATAGTTAAAGTTGGTAATATGAGTAGGTTAATTGAGGTGTTAATTACCTTTTTGAAGCCACAATATTTAGAAACTATTGATTTTTTTAATATTTATTATGCGTGTTGTATTTGAAGTATGAAAAAAGTCATTGTTCGATATTTTTTAGTAGAGATAGAGTTGAGTTTTAGCATTCGCTTCTGTATTGTACTTTTCAGTACCACAGAAACTAATACACTGGTTAGAGTGGTCTTATACGACTGCCGTTACAAGGTTTCGGATTCAATTCACAGATTGATAGTAGTATTGGTAAATTATTATCTACAACGCCCAGGAACAAGACAACAAGTTCGAATGCGTAAAAAAATTGCACGAACATAAAAAAAACTAAGCTAAAAATGTATTAAAGCTGAGTAATTTCTATCTTTCATCAACAGTCGTAAAATTCTAAAATAGCGAAATATATTCCTGACGTTCGTTTTTCATATGAATAGGCAGAAACCAAAGCAAAATGTTCAAAGAAAACAAAATTATTTCTATCTTAGAACCTATGTCACAGTCTCTAACTACAAAATTCCTTACATACCAAGAACAATGATTACGTCCTCCAATGTCCTTGAAAGGTCAACGACCCGTCCCTAATTTCAGTCGACTCATTAAGTCACTAACGATAATTATGAAAATGCCTTCTTTAGGCTCCAAGTTCATGATCTTTACACTAATATATTTATATTAAACGCATTACTTTTGCACTAAGTACGGGTCTACTCTCGAAAGAGAGGCTAGATTAGCTTTTTTACGCAGAATTAAAAACGCTTATTGCGTTCACCAGTTTATAGAAGATTACTGTATTAAGCAACCTTTGGTACGGACTGTCTACGGATGGGTGATCGTGAGGTGGTTTTTGAACTAAGTAAGCTAACAATCGTTAAACATAATGACGCCGCGACTATGTCACTACCACTGCATCAGGAAGACATGAGTTCGGTTTCCAAAGAAAAGTCCGTTCCGGAGTTCCGGAGTTTTAAAACAGAGCATACAAATAGATATGTCGTAGTTAATAGATGCCTATTTTTGGTCTGGTATTAAATTATTTTTAATTTTACTGTCCTGCCCCTATAAAAGGGTCTTCTCCTGAATTGAGAGAGGAATCAAGCTTCTAGTCTGCTATTTAACTACGCTCCTTTTACCGCAAATAAGGGTAGGTAGAGACAACAGAGCAAGTTGAGAAGTTCAGTTGACAACGTTAAATTATTCCCCTCTAACTAAAACCACCCAAAACTGCCATTTTTAGTCCATAATCCTTTGTAATATTCGAGAGGTCATAGATCTCAGTCCATTTGGTTGGGGAGGCTTGATAGCATGAATGAGTTCCCCTAATCAACTTAGTAAAGTCTTATAATTGAGGGGTTACAGACGTCAAGATCATTTATTACTTGTTTTAATGGGATTAAAGAATGCATAGAATTGTTAATGAGAATACTAACAGTAAGCTTCTTGTGTTTTGTATTATTTATGGTATAGCCGACAAGGCAAGAGGATTTCAAACGAAACGTTTAATTTTGGTGAATTATGACAATACTATACCACTATTACATGGGGCTAACATATTATAAGAATATAAGAAGAACTAAAATTTAAGGAGAAGAAGTAAATGGCGAAACGTGGGTGTATTTGATACCTCTGCCTACAACTCTATGTATGTGATGTGAATGACTGATGTAATTCTACGGTGTATTGTTTTTCAGTTGACAATTTATTAGTGTACGTCAATTTGATAGCAACTGTATATTACATTGCTGCTTTGACATAACATATTAATCAATAAAAAAAAAACAATGTACTGGATATTAGCTATTAACTACATGTTAACTTAAATATCCAATAGTCCACAAGGATTCTAATAATGCAAAATGAATCTATCTCTATAAAAAGAAAGTTACGCAAAACAGTATTTACACGACTACGTTCAGCAAAAAAAGTGTGGTGTGTTTAATAAGCAGCTAAATATTATAAATTAGTCCAAATTCTAGAAAATATTTTATGCTTTTTTTATTTTTACTTAAATATCTTACGCAGGTGAGTTTTTCTTTTACAAAATTTACACAAACGGTACTGCAAATGCAATCTGGCTTAAATAGTGATTTTCAAGTCTATTCCATGAAGTAAGGCTGTACTTTTAATCCGTCAACAGAAAACGGTTTAAATAAACAGTAGTTCTACGAAGACACGCCGAGTTCCGATAATAGAATTAGCGTTAAACTTATTTAGAAATAAGGAAATAAAGTTAGGCTGCTTTGCTTCCGGGCTCTTCACTATGTTATTTATTCGGAGACTCCTGTAAAACTATATGGATTAGTTTAATATTACTATTTATACTAATATGTTAGTAATGTCTTCCTGCCTCTTATTCATAAAAATATATGAAGTTATGAAAGACTTATAAAGAGTTTTGTTTCTTTCACTCCTTAGTGATATGAAAAAGAGAAAACATTTAATAGTAGTTCTTTAACTAAAATAGGCTAATAGTGTGTTTATGAATAAGAGAGTTAGTGTTTAACGCTTACATAAATACATAGGGTAAACCTCACACTGATAACGATGAATCTTATAGGAGAAATTGAGTTGAAAAGAGGTAGCTAACATAGGATGCTTAACTTGCGGACTAAGTTAGAAACACAATAAGTACTTTTTTAAATGGGAAAGACCAATTTTTACGTACTATGGATATTGTGACAGGCAGACGGAGTCAAACATAATCTATTTTTTTTCGGAGAACTTTAAGAAATTTTGAGTACTTTAGTATTTTATTCCCTTTCTACGAATACTAAACAAATATTTGAAGTTCTTTAGTCGATATCACAAACAGTCTGCTGTAAATAATGTATGGTTAAACGTTTAAACGACTGTTACCGACGGTAACAACGGTCATTACCGTCATTACCGTTACTTACCGGACGGTAATGGTATGCTTACTGTCTATGAATAATAAAATGCTAGTTTTGAATCTAAACGATAGGGCTTGTTTCATTACAGCGTATGGGTTGCAATATTTGAACGCTTGTGGCCGGTAGTTTATGTTTGTAACCGTGTTTGTAATGTCCAATTATTATTTTTTTATTTGAATGTCAAAAATATAGATGGTCAGTATATAAAATAACAAGATATCAATTTAATCCTCGGAATGGCAATTTGCTGTAGTTAGTAGTTAGCTGATATTAAATTGAACTGTATATATCAATTATTTATTTATAAATATTACAGGGTCAAAATAAGAAATAGATACAAAATATCAATACAAATACAAAGTGTCAAAATTTTTTAATACTTTCATTGCATAAAGTAAATAAAATTGTAGACATATGAAACATGCGAAAACAAAAAAACTATATGGATTATTTTTGTAACAAATGAAAGAAAAACTCCGAATTGTTGGACAAAATGATAGGTTGCTTTTAAAATACCTACAGAATAAATCAGGAAATTTTCAATATAAACACCACGAAATGTACACAACAAAAAGCAGATTAAAACACGCCCTGAATTACCAATTAACACATTAAAAAAACATCCTTACATTATTTCATTACCGTAAGCACAAAATTCTGAATCGACGCTCAATCGGATTACACTGCAATCCACTCAGCAACACCCAGCATTCCGCTTTAATTCACACTATGCAGTTTATTTGCACTGCACTGTACATATGTATTAATCGCCTGTTTTGATACGCATTTATTTTAAATGAGTAATTTGATTTTATTTTACACTGCCGTGCAAATTGTTGGTGCAATGCGGCATTTAAATAATGAGCTGTAATTTATTTTATCAATGTTTTGGTTGTTAGTCGGAATGTAATAGGAGCTGTATTAATTTTGAATTGGAATTGCAATTGTAACGTGGAAATATTATACGATATTTGTAGTGGATATTAAGGGAGAATTAGTTATTGTATATAAACTGCATCGCGTATTAACGACCAACTACTGCATTTAAATTTATCTGATCAAAATATGTATCACTGTATGACTATTTTCATGACCAATACGCTGTACATTTCATATTAAAACGTCATACTTAAAATCAAATTGTTTGTACAGTAATGTAAAACACTAACATATTTCATGATAATAAATGATCGGTAAACGATCCATGGGTTAAGCAACTATTGGCACGGTCATTTTATAGATGGGTGATCGAAGGGTACGCAAATAGTCGGTCTCAGTTGTTGTCTATCAAGACAACAGTCCTAAGCCAGGTCGAAAGGCCTTTCAGGCGGCTTGAACAACTTTCATACCAAGTTGATCACTAACCATGAGATTAAATTATTAAAAAAATCAGTCCCATAACCGTCCCATAACAATGTTTGAATACAAACCTAAATGCTCGTTAAAGACCACAATAAGTAGAAAATTTACACATTCTCTTTAAAAACATTCAATTAAAGTAACAAAAGAAACCGTTTAAAAATCCACAAAAATACTTTTAAAAGTTTCAAGTGCGCCAAGTAACGTGGCCTGTAGTACATCACACGGCTATTAAGCTCCTACTAAGTACCCCATTTATTTGCCCGCCACTGTAATATCGCAAATCTCTGTGGATTTCATACAACTAAGAGAAAAGATAGGAGAAAGATTATTCTTTGGTTATCTTTTCAATTATCTTTTTCCGTTTGATTGGACATTTATTTGGTACATTGGTCAACCTTTGGCTAGTTTTCTTGGAATTCCGGTATTGCTTGTGGGAAACCTGCTTCACTTTTCTATTTAGGTTTTGTGGTATTCTGCGGATTTGCTATAATAGATAAGATTTACTTTATACAAAAATAGAAGTCAATGTTTGACAAGAAAATACGATATGAATTAAACAAAGAAAATATATTATGTTGTGATCGTTGCAAAAGTGTTATTTGGTCTTTTGTCACCTAGAGTGCCACAAATCGTGATTTTATTTCGGTTAATATAAAACATCTACATCTTTAAAGAAAACTTACTAAATGGAATTTAAAAAAGACAACTCTTTCTTCCCGTGTTATGACAGCCATTCAATTTTATAAATTCCAGATACACTATGTAGTGTTTACAAACTGAAAGCCTATAACAGTCCAGTATCTATCTGGCAATGCTCTGCTCTTGATAAAATTGTAATCCTTGAATTCACCACAATGGTCAAATGCAAAATGATGAGTTTCTGGTTTGCGTAAAAAAGTTCCCAATAAAATCCTTCTTTACCTTTGAGGAAAGCAACAAATCCCTAACTTATTCATATTCCGTGGAGACCACACGCAAGACACGAAAAAATATTTGTTCGAATATTTTAGGTATCCGAATGTCCGGCGGATATAACAAATATTTGCATTACAACGTTGGCGAGTTAGCGCTGAAGGCACGTACGATATCCGCGAATCTATTTTTAGTGGAGAAGATATTTTCTTTAAGGCATTTTTATGTATATGAATGGATTGTGGTATTTTTAGCTGTAGACTTTCTGTTTCAGAGTATCATATTGCATTAAGTATTTTAGGTTACAAAGTCAAAACAATTTTATTGTGAAATAATATAAGGACTGGAATTTGAAACTCCGATGTTTTATTCACTTTCGTATCTAGTAGTAAAGTCATAAAAATATTGCAACATGATCACTCATCCGAAAATAACATAGTTCAAACTCAGCATAAATGAAGACACTTACGTCTTTATTAAAACTCAGAGTAGCGAAATAACACTTTGAACCCAAGACCCCACAATTAGCAGTCACATGCCCACTGGACAGCACAATCCGTTTATATGAAAACAAAACCGAACGAACAAGTTCTGACACACAAAGAAAAGAAAAGACGCATCGCTTTCCCTCCCAATACAAGGAGCTCCTTTGAACTGCCATCAAAATAATCGTTACGGGTCGCTTCTTTCCTATTCAATTTTTATACCATTCCCTCAGAAAAGACTTCCTACGAAACCCCTTTTAATTGGAAAGCTTGAATGGAATAATTTTAATTTGAAAATATTCATTCGTCTTTGAGCTAAATAAAAATATTCTGAATAATCTTGAAGAATTTCTGCTGCAGAATTTCAGCGGTTCAAAACATGAAGTTTTAAAATGCAAAGAAAATTATTTTGGTAGCACTCACTCGGATATGCCTCGAAATTAAATTAGCTTACGGTAAACAGTTTGCGCTCGCAAATATCTCAAAAAGAAAATATGTACGTATTTTTGTAGAGACTTCATAAAGAATAAAGGAATCCAAAGTCCAGTGGAGTCCATCCAATGCTGATCTTATTTCAGTTTGTTCTAACTATACGTACATATTTTGTAATTTCGCTACTTCTTTTTTTAAGCTATCACATTAAACCTTTAACTTTGCACAAAGGAACTGACAACAGCGTTCATTCGTAGAAAAAACACATTTGTGTTTTCAATTATTTATTTTTGCAATATTATTTCGAACTTGCAAAGCTACATACCGATATTAATATGTCAAAACTACTAGTAAGTTTGCGATGTTTTACAACAACACAAGGAACGGCAAGACCATAACACAGTACATGCTCTTAAATCCTTAACTACTTCAAATAACAAACCTAAAACTAGAAATTGTAGATCGAAATGATCAAAATTGTGCAAGATCACACAATTCTAGTGATAATCTTACAACTGTTTGGCTGAACCAAATGAAGCGAACACAATCACGTATTGGTTTAGGACCGACGTGCGGGCAATAGCCGACCATTTTCAAGACCACTATCCGGTTCAACAGAGCGAAGACATCGAACACTCTCCCATTTAGCCGGGTTATACTCTGATTGTGATGTATAGGGTGATGTCGTAATGTTTTTCGGTAATTGATTGAATTATTGGTGAAATTGATTGTCAATTGATTTGTTTTATTTGATGTGATAATCTAGTTGATTAAGAGGCGACCTGTTGAATGTCAGAATAGTTAAGTTAGAATAGCAACAATCATTAAAACCCAATAAATAACCGAAAACACTAAACTTAGCATATCTATTTTTGTAGTCTCTAAATTTACACTGCCAGTGTTAAGTATTATTTTCCCACTTAAAGCTCTGATCAGATATAGAAATAAAAAAATATTTAATAATATGTAAATAGTAATTTAGACAGTTATAATTGCTCCTCCGGAAGTAACTGGAAAATACCTTTTCGTAAAAATCATCCCCGAAATAACGTATATTCATCACAATTAATTTTCCAAACAAAATTCTCAATATGGTCGCGATTGCCGATAGTTGATGTCGGTATAACATCTCTGGTTTTATCTAGCACATAATACATACACACCACACTCACAACAAACTTTAGTTCAATAACATCGATAGCAAAAGACACAATAGCTGCCATACAATACAGATGCAACAGTACCAAGCTAGCCGTATATAAACCGAGTTTAAATTAACTTTCCCGTTTTACTCGTCCATTGCTCTTAATGTTACAACTTTATATGAGGAAGTCGGACTTAGCCCGACATGTATATTAGAAGCTTAACTACCTGGATATTTCTTTAATTTTTAATTGCAATTGTTTGAGTTTCTTTACGTCTCGAGAGGAGAATTGTTGAAGGTAGGTTTACGATGTTCATAAAATATTTCATACTTTGTTTCATACTCCGGTTTCACGGTTTTTTCAACGTTTTAGGAGTTGTTGTCTACACCGACAAACGTATTTTATTATACTGTTGTCGTCATCATAAAATATTTGTTGTGAGTTCCTTAAAAGTAAAAAGTGTTGTAACAAAAATATGTCTTTTATGTTACCTACTGTTTTTAGTGTTATGTAATTTTATGAAAAACTCTGATCACTTTAAAATCTGAGTCTTATTTTATAATGATTTCAGTAAAACGGCAATGCAAACACAATATTAAAAATGGTTTTTTTCAACTCCGTAACACATGCACTGACACTGCACTGAATGCAAACCAATTCCATATAGAAAACATTTTTAGTCGTGAAAAATCGCTCAAATATCTGCACTACCGAATCCTTTGACAAGCATATATGTAATTAATAAACCTTCCTAAGAAAGCAGACACACTTCACACACAAAATTGGACAAGCACTTCACATACGCAGACCTCTTCAAGTGTCCTTAGATCCTTGAAAAGCCTTCGATCAGGTGAACCAACTAAGTTCACGTTACAAAATCAATGTGTATACCGGGGATGCATTCACAATGTTTCAATCTAGTATCGATCGTGTTTAGATTTGCATGGTGTATGCAGCCGTTCAACATTTATGCGGTTACCTGCGGTGCGGTAAATATAACTAGAGTAGCTCGGAATTTCAGAGGCAGATTTTTTGATTAAATTAATCGGTTCAGCGCATGTTTCTCTTTATTGCGGTTGAAGTTTTTTGTTGTTTTGTTGTTCTTATTTATTTGGACATAGAACGTAAATGAATAACGATAGAGGTTTCTGTTTTAGTTAATTTACGGTTGTGTTTGTTCTAGTATTCAAGCTTTACAGTTAAAACGGTTGGATTTGTAGTCTATATTGCTTTGCTTGTATGCGTTTTGTTTACCATTCAAATTATGATCTATGTATCATATCGGGATAAATAATTTTAAAGTGGGTAATGTTTAAGTAATTAAAGATTTCAAATCTATTTATTATTCAGTTGGCAACCATCCATACATTAACATTCTCCTGTTAGCACTTTGGTTTTTCATTAGTGTTACCTACCACCAATCCAAAGATGAATCTACGGCAGATATAAACCAAAGCACTTAAATTATTGTTTAACCGCCAAATGCAAATACAAACCTCTCCACTAAAATATCGTGATTTATAATAATATTACGTCTTCTACCTAATTCTACAATATGCATTGTCATAATATCATCCATGTATATTCCTTGCACGTTCTCCCATTCATTTGCAATGCAGACGTCTATATCTTGTACGCCTGCATAGTTTAATCTTATGTCGCCGCCTCAAAGGTTCTGCTATTTCTATTTTTTTCTTTGAAATAATTAATTAAAGGTCCTAGGAGTGAGCCTTGCGGCACACCGCACTTTATCACTCTGGGTTTTTATAACATTTTATTACTGTAAACGGTCAGCAGTTAGTTAAGAATATTTGCTGTTTTATGTATATGATTAACATTGCTTTCGATAATATTAATTTTGAAAACTTTCAATTGTTATCTGAAAGTCAAATAATTCATCGACTCTTTGTATTTAGTGCAATTTTGTGTTAATGTCGTAAAATTGTAAATTTATGCTTATATTCAAAGGGTTGTATTAATAAAACTCGATATTCTTTACAGGAGTAGATAGAGACAAAAAATGTACAATCTTTTCAAACAATAACATGTATAACATAAAGTACATATGTGAAGTTAAGTACCTTTGAAGAATCTTTTCGATTCTTGGAAGCAATTAATCACAGGTCCCAGTATTGGCCCCTGCGGCACACCGAACGTTATTACTCAGTGTTTTCGAGTAAAACCGCCGTAGTACACCACTTACATTAGTAATAGTGCCAGCATGTGCCGGCGTAAGTGAAGAGCGAAATTGATTGGTACTGGCTTTTTAGAATGCAGTTTTTTAAAGTTATAGATGATATCTAATGCATGTTTTAGGGTCAAGTTAATGTTATAACATTATTTTTGAATTACTGAATGTGTTGTGGTTGATTGAATAACTTTTATTGTTGTTAATTGATTTGAAAATAAAACACATTAAGTTATGTTAACAAATGTATTATGACCAAACATTTCTGTAAAGACAACTCCTCCAGCAAAACAAGTTTTACGACTAGTAAACTTTGGTAGTCTCTTAATAAATCTTCTGAATCATCAAGATACGTTGGGATACGAATTGACTTGCCAAAGACCATACATTCGAAAAAAAGATACAATTGTGATAATCTGTTTGGAAGAAGGCTATCTCAGAAAATAAACATAATTTCTGAGTAAAACAAATAGCAAATTAAACATTTGCATATCAACCAAAAACATAAATAGTCCATCAATTTCCGTATTTATGAGACGTACCCCGTGACTAATAGGTTAATAACATTCATTCCTTAATCAAAGGATGAGATCAAATAGTTGTCGCATTATCATGTCAATTTGTACCGCGATCTGTATTCATAACTCGTGGGCCCGCGATATGATCTGTGAGAACCAAGTTATAAGGTAAATGCGATTGGTATAGACTCGCAATTATTTGAATAACCGATGGCACTCGTGACTTGAATTGAGTTTGAAGATTAGTGTGGTCTAACAATTATTTATGGAGCAAAAGGCATAATTTAAGAAAATAAGCGTAATATTAGTATTTTTTACGTCATGTCACTCATGCATAAGTCTTTTTTACCAGGAATGAAGATGATTCTTCCTAAATATGTTTACTGTATCTATCGCCACCTGAATCATCTCCAAAAGATGGGCATAGGCCAAAGATTAAAATAAATAATTGATTTAGTTATTAGTTAAAGTAATTTTATAGCTAATAATCTAAATGTATCTAAAAGATTTGTTAAAATAAACTAACAAGTTATTCCTATAAAAACAAAACTAGATTGATTGAAGTCACGATTCGCAGAATGCCATATTTTCAGCCATTAAACTCTTACAAATATATTCCCTGGATATATTATCGCCGAAATCTGTTCCCTTGCAGCTCCTTCAGTCGCAAAACTGTTCAGTTAATATAACATAGTTAACTCTCATGTCTAAGACGTATCGCTGTGAATACTCAATCACAGTCTAATCGACGTATCGTCAAATACGAGCCGCCTGTAGAAACCACTTGATTGAGACTACTGCTGTCTGCGATGTAGAATGTTCTGGAGCTAATCAACATTTGCTAAGCTAAATTTAATTTAGAGTTAATATACTCAGAGCAGCTTACAGAACTTAAGTGTAGAGGAGCTGAAATAGGGATTAATGTTAAGTAGTGTCACAAAGATAAAGACGAAAAAATTGAATGTGACTAAGTTTGTAATCAATTTGCTCAAAGAGGACTTACTGGACTGAATTAAACAATTATTTCATTATTTGAATGCTACATTATCACTTATTAAACGAGTAAATTGCAAGAAAAAATAAAAATCTCTTCTAAAACCACAATAATGTTTGTTCACCCAGCTTAGACAGGCCGCTATATCTGGTGAAAGAATAAACTACCTTTTCATTTAACTCTAAACGACGTAGAAAAAAGCCTCTTGAAGTGCATCTATAACGTTGCACTTGGACGAATATAAGCATGCACCATTTACCAAAATCGTAATTAAGAATTCTGTATATTACCAAAATACTCGTAAAGCAGCTATATCAAATAAGCCACTGACAGCTTCATAGGCCTGCGGTACACTGACGTACTAAATTCTGAATTTTGTATACCTCTGCCTGCCGCGACACTGCACACAAGCCCCTCTACTAAGTTATTGGACTATACAAGATTTTGCAAATAATAGGCTCATGGTTTAACTTGTACAAAGAAAGAAAGATGTTTTTTGTCACATAAAAATTACTGTACATTTCAAAGATATAATTTGTGCTTGAATAGCGTGACAATGAGGTCACCACTTAGCTTGTTGCTATGCTTGTGATGTGAGTCACAAACACAGCGCTGATTTTCAGTGGTGATCCCAAGTGGCATTTTGAGCGAACTAAACGAGTAATAAGTAATATTATAGCGCGATTGCTTTTGTAAAAGTATGTCTATTTGTTATTCGCGAATTCAATTTCAATTTAGTTACGGACTTGAATCCTTCATGCTAAAGCTTCCTTTTAAGGACTGTAATATGGTATTTTCTTAAGGTAGTGAGGGAAATGTTAGATATCAACAAGAAAAATTGTAATTTTTATCACACTCATTTACCTCTAGAAACGTCCAAAATGCCTTAAAAAGTGCACCAACTATTACTGGAGCACCTGTATTTGTGCCGTCAGCGAAAACAAGTGAACGACATAACGAACCGTCGCGCTATTTGTTTAATAGTGCGTTTGTTAGTTTTCAGTTAACCGCAGTGAAACGACGGGCACGGGACGTTTTATAAAGATAATATTTAATAGGGCTTTTTTTGTTTGTTGAGGATGATTTTATGGAGAGTGAGGTGACTGATTTCATTACAAAAATAGCTGTTAAACATTTAAAACTAAAATCAAAACTAGATTCATATTTGAGGCTTTTGCAATACAAGTATTTTTAATCGCGTTTAAGACCCGTTGCGTTTTAATATTACAAGTACTGAGAGTCAAAGTTTTGAAAAAGAATGGTTAATTTGTAGAGTGGTACCTCTAGTATAGTTAGACATGTAACTTAGTAGAGAGCTTTGAATGTTAGTTTTACAGGTGGCTGAAGTGTTCTATATTTAGAATATAGAACTTTCGCTGCTGATGCTGAGCTGATGGTTGCTAGTTTGATACAGTCACTATATTGGAAATGTACAGAATTCTTAATTATATTTTGAGTAAAAAGTGCATGCCAAGGCTCTCTTGTTTAAGTTTTCGGAATGTACTAACAGAATATTTTTAACGCTGTTCAATCATATCAGTTTAATAATAAACAAAATTCTCTTATTAGACTTTATGAACTAAACAGACATGGGTTATAAGGGACAACAAATAAAGCAGGGTCTACAAAATAATCCACAAAGTAACATATTACAGTCAGCAAAATTATAAACGATCTCAATTGCAAAACAGGCACAATACGTTCATATCCTTAACCCTATCACTGCTATATTTTGGACCCTCAGGGTAGCTTCACTAGTAATAGTTTCCGGTCCGCCGGACGGACTTATTACGTCCGTTTCCGGTCCGAAACCGACCCTATGAGGCAACGAACCAACTGAAATGACTATAATCCATTACTAAGAGTTAATTGAAAGTATTTTCCAATCAATTCCTTGGTCACATTAAGAGGAAAAGATGGCGCCGATCAATTTATTGATAACATAATTCTTTGACCCTCATAAAGTGTCGCGGTCGTAATTTTTCGAAATTGCTACAGGGTCTTTGTCTTGACAAAATTGGAGTTGCAGATAAACCTTTCTAAGACTAATCCAGTGAGTGATATTCTAAATAAATAGTAGTTGTAGGTAGAATTAACTTCATTAGGATTCAAAAGAGAATAAAGAAGAATATGACTGATGACTGACTAATATATTAAATGTATCAAAAACTGGAACGTTGACATGTTTTGGATGCGTTAATCCCATGTATCAGATAACATTCACGTAATATTTTAAAAAAATATCCGCAGTTGGCCCTAAATTGTGCATAACTTCGTACACCTTATGCAGCATATCTCCCGGGACCTAATATTTTCTTTCTTTCTGAATCTTTTTTGATAACAAAACATAATAAAACAAATCGTTACTCATAATAAACATATTGCAAAAGTCTTTAACACATAAGTTCGGTACAGTAACGCCCTTACTTCTATTTTAATTTATAATGTTTATCAATAAATATCAAATTAAAAGCAATGACTGTAAGTTTGAGAGCCACTGAACGAAACTAGAACCTTTTTTGGGTTCGTCATGACTGTGCAAAAAGTTTCAATCAAATTGGTCAGAGTAAGGTAAAATGGATGCCAGACTAGAGGAAATTGTTCACGATAAAATATATTTTATTTATTAATATTGTTTGGGTAATATGAGTGTTTTGAATTGAAGACTAGGTTCCCGGGCTGTTTTCAGTGAATCTAAAACTAAATTAATTATGCAATAAATATTCACTATTATTATTATTTTCAAGGTATTTGTCATCGTAGACTTAAACCCTATCTATCCCCTATCTATATAATCTGTCTTCACATTTGAAATTGACTTGCCCAGTAGTAGATAAATGATTATATTCTAATACCTAATAATCTGTCATAATATATTAGTTCAATATCTTTTATTTTCATACGTGCAAAGACCCACAGATCAGTTAGTACCAAATATTTTATCAATCATATACACAGGCAAACAAGGTCCCAAAATTTCTCCTAAAATGAACAACATCGTCTATATTGACAGTAAACCCTAAAAAGATCGATGTAGTTAATATCACTTCCATACCTCCGTCATATCCTGTGTTGTTTTGTCGTAGTGAGATTGTAGCAATCATCTCTGATGCTGTAAGAGCTCATAATGTAAGGGTCTTTATGTCACACGATACAGGCTTCTTAAGTGACGGTTTTTATATGTAAGGTAAACCAAGGAACGCCAACATGGTCTAGTCAAAACCTAACCCTATCTTGACTATAAAAATAAACTAGAAAAAAAAATTTAAGATTACTAATATTCATATTTTCATACAAACGAGCCCTATGGATCAGCTAGGTATAATACTACATAATCCCAAAATGTTTACTCAAATATACATAATTTTGTCAGTTAACCCTAAAAAGATCGGTATACTCAGTTAATATCACTTGCGTACCTCCGTCATATCCTGTGTAGTTATGATATAATGAGATTGTTGCAATCAGCTCTGATACTGTACGAGCTCATAATGTAAGGGTCTGTTTTATGTCACACCTCTATTTACCCATGTTTAATCATCGTTGCATTTAGTTACCTTCATAAATATGTTATTGTTCTACGTAGGTAAACTCTTAATGCCTTAATTTACGCGATGAAATTAAATCTAAAACAGTTTTTCTATTTAAACATACTTAAAATTTTAGTAGATTGTGTATTGTAAAATCCTGGGTATCTCTATACTGTATCCTACAACGGTACTATATGGCTAAATGGGTCTTAAAAGCGCTACGTGCACAAACCACGACACTTATAAAATTTCCAACTCTTTAGACACCATGATGAAATAAAATGTCTCTAATTATTTCTTGACGTTTCGGCACAGATCACACTGACCGTATTCGCAAGCTGACTGCAAGCTCAAACTCAGTAAAATTCACACCAGCAAAAAATCCTCAAAAAACATAGAGTCATAACCGTTGAATTAAAAATGGATGTGTCATTAACGCGTTCAACGCTCCTGTTCAAACAAACTGAGCACAAGACAAACGTTCTCGCGCTAATTTCTACAAATCACGGTGGATGTGTGACAACCTTGTTTTGTGTTTTTTGTAGCGGTTAGCTAGAGTAGGGTGACCATGATTCTGCTCATACCCAATTTACAAAACTTGTTTATATAAAATTAGACATTAATTCTGAAATATTATTAGCAGTCAAACTTTGCCTTGCAAGGATGACTATAACTACTGTTTTTGTTTTTCTATTACTATTGTTTTACTTATTTATTTTTTCCTGTAATCTGTTAAAGCGTGGAGTTTAAAAAACCTTTTTAAAATAAGTACACTAACAGCTGTTGAAATTAAAATTATTGCAAACGTATGCATTACATTAGGCACTCATCTGATCTCGGCTATAATACGAAATTGTGAAGTCACCATATGGTAGTTCTATACTAAAATGTGTTTTTTACATTTCACAAAGAGTAGTTGATTTGACTAATAGTCTACCCTATTTCAACTTTGAGCATTTTAATTTAAAAGCTCTACACTCTATTTCTAAGCCCCAATACCAATGCACCTAAATCAAGAAGCGACCAGCAATATCAATTACTATCAGTAATGAACTATAACCATTGCCGGCCTATGTCGTCACATGGCGACGTAATGAACCGACGTATTAACCGCCGCGCCAGATGTTCTGACTGCGGATGGCATAATTATGTCTTATTAGTGCTGTTATATTGATTTATTACACTATGTAGTACTGTAGAGAAATGTAGATAAAATTTCTCCCCGCGATTAATATGTCTGAGTCACGGCCATTTTTTACAGTGAGTTCTAACGAGTATCGACAATTTGATGTTTAAAATGTGCTTAACAGTTAGTTCTCAAGGCACGCGCTAGGTTTGCTAATCAGGTTTTCATACGATAGTTGTAGGTCGATAGTTGATAGTAGAAGGGATTCGCATCCCTGTATTTAAGCGTCAATCAAAACATTGTAAAATGCATGACTTTGTTAACATCTGTATAATATAACATAGTAGACTTCACGAAAGTTTAAAAGATATGGATTTGTTCGGCTTCAAAGAATTTTCAATATTTGTAAAGACTAAAAGTTACGTTATGTTGTAAAAATGCAGCAAATACGCACAGTGATATATTAATTATCAGAATTCACTGGCATACGGATCGAATCCGAACTTTGGTAGACAATAGTCGTTCAATGAATATTTTTTTGTTGTCCTTAATTTTTCACCTAAACCTTGGTATCCCTACAGTCCGTTAGAGTCAACCCTTTAGAACGCCGCCATTTTTCATTAGGGCCGGCCAATTTATGCGGCGGCTTAATTATGTGTTGCGCTTGTTTTATTTATACCTTCTCTACAATTATACCTTGCAATCTTGTTCAATGTTACTGTTATCCGTTCAAAAATATTGCCATTACATTTTGAAAATGTCGTATATGCTGAGTAATAGTATGACACAAGAACATTCTGTGGTCTGATCAGGAATAAATGTGAATGCTGAGCTCAGGTCTTGTGATTAATTCTTTATAGAGCATTCTCAATGGTAGCCCAGAGTTTTGTCACGATAGTTAATCGGCAATAGGATCTCTCTTCTTTATAGGACTAACATTGTAAAGTGAATATTTTGGATACAACTTTGTCTACATATTCAGGTTCAACAGACGTCAGGTCATAAACAAAAACATTTTGTATTAGATTGACCTCCTTTAATTGTCGATGGTAGTCAATGTTTTTGCGTAGTAAATATACTTTAAAAAAAACCATGCGACAACTGCAAATAATCATCTCTTCAATCGTTTGACAACAAATCAATGAGTGACTGGGTCTTAACACTTAAAATAATTAAGATTAAATACCGTCAAAATAAGAAATAATTATTTAAAAAAGAAGTCTTTAGAAATGTACTTAGTTAATGCGAAATAAATTTCGTTTCTTTCCTACTTAGTGCTGATTAAAATCGTTACTTTCTTAGATAATTTAGCGTTCGTTCTCGGTCTCTTGTAATTACACGCCCTTTTGGAACGCTTTACTACGCTCGTTTTAGTGGAAATTATTTACTAAGGAATTCTATTTGATGGAAATATCTATAGTATCATCATCTCAGCCGGGAATCGTCCACTGCTGGACAAAGGCCTCCCCCATCGAGCGCCAATAGGACCGGTCCTGGGCCGCCCTCATCCATCGGACTCCGGCAACCCTTACCAGGTCGTCGGTCCATCTTGTGGGGGGCCTGCCAACACTACGTTTCCCGGTTCGTGGTCGCCACTCAAGAACCTTTCTGCCCCAACGGCCGTCGGTTCTGCGAGCTATGTGCCCTGCCCACTGCCACTTGAGGTTCGCAACTCTTAGGGCTATATCGGTTACTTTGGTTCTCCTGCGGATCTCCTCATTTCTGATTCGATCTCGCAGGGAAACTCCGAGCATAGCCCTCTCCATTGCCCTCTGGGTGACTTTGAGCCTTCTGATAAGGCCCATAGTGAGCGACCACGTTTCACCGCCATAGGTCATCACTGGCAACACACACTGGTCAAAGACTTTCGTCTTGAGACACTGCGGTAATTCGGACGAGAAGATGTGTCGGAGCCTCCCGAACGCTGCCCAGCCGAGTTGGATTCGACGAGTGACCTCTTTCTCGAAGTTGGACCTACCTAACTGGACAGTTTGTCCTAGGTAGACGTAATCGTCAACAACTTCGAGTGTAGCGTCGCCGATCTTGACAGGGGTGGGTCTGACATGGTGGTTCGACATGATTTTTGTCTTGTCCATGTTCATTTTGAGACCCACTTGTTGGGATACGCTACTGAGGTCATCGAGCATTGCGCCTAGGTCTTCCATGGTCTCAGCCATGACTACGATATCGTCGGCAAATCGAAGGTGAGTCAAATACTCGCCATTGACGTTGATGCCGAGTCCTCTCCAATCCAGAAGCTTGAAGACGTCTTCCAGTGCAGCGGTGAACAGTTTCGGAGATATTACATCTCCCTGTCTCACGCCACGCCGCAGCTGGATAGGTTTCGAGTTCTGGTCTTGAAGGCGGACTGACATGGTGGCGTTTTCGCATAAGCACTTCAACACTTCGATGTACCGATAGTCAATTTGGCACCTCTGGAGAGACTGTAGCACTGCCCAGGTCTCGATCGAATCGAAGGCTTTCTCATAGTCCACAAACGCTAAACATAGGGGCCGGTTATACTCCTCGGACTTCTGTATAACCTGCCGCAGCGTATGTATGTGGTCTATGGTACTAAAGCCTTTTCGGAAACCGGCTTGTTCGTGAGGCTGGAAGTCATCGAACCTGTTAGCGAGACGATTCGTAATAACTCTCGAGAACAGCTTGTAGACGTGACTCAGGAGCGAGATGGGCCTATAGTTCTTCAAAAGAGCTTTATCGCCCTTTTTAAAGAACAGCACCACCACGCTCCTGTGCCATGCCTTAGGCGTGGTACCCTCGTGGATGACAGAATTAAACAGTTTTCGGAGAGCTTCTAATATCGGCTGTCCGCCCGCTTTTAGAAGCTCTGCTGTTATTCCGTCATCACCTGGAGCCTTGTTGTTCTTGAGCTGTCTGAGAGCCATACTAATCTCGCGCAGGTCGATGTCCGGGATATCTTCGGTATAGTGTCGGGTTAGTGCGGCTCTTGGATCTGTTGCCGCACTGCAAACAGGTGATCGTGTGGACGTGTATAACTGTCCGTAGAACTTCTCTTTAGAGCAAATATTTGGGAACAAAAATTACTTTGTCGACTAATTTCAAGAAATTATATTCGAACATTTGATCTTCAATTCTTTTCAAAATTGACTGCCTCTGTGGCGGGGTCGGTTGCATATCCGTATACTAAACACAATGTCCCGGGTGCGTTTCCCAGGTGGGACAAAGTGTTACTTTTTTTTAAGGTTAATAAAAAAAAAAAGTAGTAGTCCGGACTTTATAAGTGGCAATAGGTTCCTTATTGCATAATAAACTAACATTTTTAATGGCGAAACGCGGGTATACTATTACTATCACCCTATCAAACGGATTTGTCCCTAATGTTTCTATGTAAGATACACTACTTGGACTTATATACGTCAAGTCTAGCAGGGGTCGAAGACCTTAAGAACATGCATCTAGACCAATATTCAGTCCCGTATATACATAGACATCAATTTCTTACGAAGATAACGATCAACCGACACTAGTCTATATCAAGTTTCAATGTTACATTAAATTGTAATACGATTTGATTTCATAAATCCCATTTTTGCCTAAGATAAGTTAGTTGAATGGGCTTTCTCTCTTACTTTATCAGGTCAGTTTTGTGTTAGTAAGTAACTAATTGATTATTTTCTGAAGACAATATTTATTTTGATCCTCAATCGCTCCTGTTATACCCAAAGGCGTAGGCAGAGTGTGAAATACACCCATGTTTCGCTGATAACAATGTTAGTCCCATGTTTTAGGGGACGAGCCTATATAGGGCACGTTACCAAGCAATTAAGAATATACCAATAGTAATTTTACCGATCCGGAAATTAAACCTTAGACCTCATGATCAGTAGTCGGATACACTACCGACTGCGCCACAGAGGCATTATTTTTTAGGTCAAACATAATATCAATATATTCGAACGTCTTTCAAGAAAAAAGTTACGAAAAAACTTATTATAAAACAAACTTACAAACTTCTATGCGAGAGTAAGACAAAAAACGTCGATACTTCCGATAGAATTATTCTAATCGATAATATTAATATCTTAGAGAGAATTCGGTAAGGGTTGTATGGAATTACGGGCGGCATACCAACCCCTATCTTATGAGCTAAGACATATACCGTTATAGGCTTACCGTGTGATGGGATTCAAAAGTTTTAGGGAGTTTTATGCTGATTGATTTGGGTCAAAGTTTAAATCTGTTTAGTATAATGTTTATTTGAAAAACTGGTATATGATTTTAATAGGAAATAATCTATCTTAGAGCTGTTTTTGTGGTGGTCGAGTCAATGATTTTATTATGAGAATAATTCAAAAATCAGAATCAAATGTTGACACTTATGATAAGTTGTTACAATTACTGAATCTACCACTAGCTCGGGAGGGGTAGAGAAATTTTCTTACGTGCAACACGGAACCAGTAAGAACACTTGAACTTCCTTACACTGTTGTAGTTTTATTTATGAAAAGAAATCTTATACCCGAATTTTCTTTTGCTCATTATGTATCAGTATTATATATATTTAATAATAGTCATATATTTCCTTATTATATCTGTGCCTCTAGAGAAAAAGGTTATAAGTCCGATTTTGTCAAAAAATTGTTAGGAAATTAAAGTGCACTTATATGCCACTCTTGCATTGCTAACTTTCTCATTTAAAAAAATAAACAACTAACATTTTCACCAGTTGAGAGAGTATTTTTCTCTGAACATTTTGGTACACTTAACTCATCTTTGACGAAATCGGACTTCAACAATTTTTCAACATATATTGTATGGTAGTGTTCAGCTTAGATTGATCTTTTTTTACATCAAACAGTACACTATCAATGGAATAACTATAAAATAAGTTGCTTAACTGTACATTTACCAAAAGTAAGTGCATTTGCCTTTAAACTACGATTAACAACGCAATAAAAGCCTATTTCCAATAGTATTTCTTTAGTAAATAATGCAATAAAACGTTATTAGAATAGCATTTCCTTCCCAAAGGACAGTGACCGCTACCGAAACCGCAGATCGACCGCAACTCGCGTCTCAGAACAACGCGTGCAGCTAATAACAAGTAATCGATCGACGTGCGTGCACCCTCAAGTAATAAGTATTATTATTTTATTACTACAAGTCAATAATGTTACTTTTTATTCGTTTTCTGTGCTGTAACATTGGTGAGTGATGTTTGATATTAGATAGATAATTTTAATTTATGTGTCAAGACTTTTGTTTTATGCAAATTGGAGATATAGAAAACAGAAAAATAATCTTTTATTTACATAATATGGCAATGTTGGTTATCGGACTAACGTTTTGAAAAGGCGAAACGTCAGTGCCATTTGCCTTGGCTCACACCTTCGGGTATATTGATATTATTTGTTATTATTCTTAAAAAACTAACTTTTGTTTAATTATATTTCAAGGTAGTGCATAAACAGAAAATCTAAGAAACAAAGTAGTTTTCAAATCCTAGGATACAAATAGACGTATTAGGGAAATAGAACGCGAAAAAAATTGCAATTCATTTCGACAAAAAATTATAAATGTCTAAATGTTCAACCCATAATTTTCCCACGGCATTATAAAAATACTGAATCGAATTTAAGCCTTTTAAATATTGGAAACCGCTGTCTAAACATTGAGAGACTTATAAACAAAGCCTCCCCTAGCTAGGGGATGACTGGCGGGAAGTTTTCATCACAACGCCCCACTGACTCTTGAGAAATCTTGGACATACAAAAACAAAAGCTTTTTTCATAACGACTGTTATGTCTAAAAGTATAGGCAGATATTATTAAATATACCTTTATTGTGCCGTTCATAAAACATACACAACAAATTCACCAACCCGGTAAGAGATGTCGACAACTTGTAGATATAGTGTGACCGCGACTTTATCCATGTGAAAAGATTTTCCGGGGTAAAATATGTTATATGTGTTAATCCAGCAATAAACCTGTCATAAGCTATTAGTGTATCGAATTTTACAAAAATGTATTTAGTAGTTTAGGTGTGAAAGAGTAACAAACATACATCTATCCATCCATACTCACAAACTTTCGCATTTATAACATTAGTAGAATAAATAAGATACACCGTGGAAACCAAGGCTCTGTTCTAAGTTGCGCAACAATAGCATATATTATAAGAACGTAGCAAACTTAGTATTACTAAAGATCTTTGAGGAGTACTACGCTACAAAGTTGCAGTCAAACTTGGCAATGAAGCACAAACAATACGACCAGCAATAAGGCTTCCATATCGAATAACAGATGCGATCGATTCCCCGGACACCTATTTTGTATTCACAATGACTTATGCTCTCTGGATCAGGTAGAGTCTATACGAAATGAACTTAACTAACTGAATAGTAATTTAGTTTTAGTAATATGTTAATTCTGTGATAGCCGATTAAGCCTGAAAGCCTACCAACAAAAATGTTCAAGAGTTTAAAGGCAAGTGACATCAAAGATTTTTGTGGTTATGAATTTATTCCAAATTACATAGAGACCCAAATAAGAACACTTTGTATGAACCACACACTACCATTCTAATGACTAACCATTTTTATATTTTTTAACTTGATACAATTTCATAAGAAAATTATACATCTATTTATACCAAACTTTTTCTCAATGACTCTATAATTTGTACACCACGTAATTATAAAGTATCACAATTTTTATTTAAAATCCCCAACAAAACGCTCTAGCATAATAAAATCCTTTCTACATAACTCTACATCCGGTAGAGTCCCGTACAAGTAGCGTGTAATCACACGGCTCGCTGGCAGATCGCCTCAACACAGGTAGAGTTGTAGAGTCCATTGCCTAATATCATGTATTTTCAAACTCTACACTATGTATAGAAAGGTTTTAAAATAGTGTTTTTAGTAGTTGTGCTAAAGGGAACTCGATAAATTACTTCATTCTGGGACATTGGTTCTAGACAATTTAGAATTAGTCAATGACCATAAAAAAATTCATCCATTTTACCACTGAAGTTATTCATTGATTCACATACATATTAATAGGTAATATTTAAACAGCTGCCTATGACCTTTTAATGGTAACTTGTAAAGTCGGAGTCAAAATATATGCAACCATTTTCAATCGTATCTTTTTGTATAGAACTATTATTTTGTAATTGATCAACAAACAATACACAGTGACTGTAAAATTACTTTAACACTATTTGCATTGGTAAAACGTACATACCACACCATTTCTCTCTTTTCCGTAAAAAATGTAAGTTTTTTTTTAATAATGTGCCTTTTCATCCGTTGTTCAAATACCACTCTCCATTTTTTTAAAAGTCTGGAATCCTAATTTTTCAATGTATCTTCTTATAATCCCAAAGAAACTATTTTTATCTTCATCTATTGTCAAAGTTTTAAGAGATAGTTTTCTTTGTAACACTTCAAACAATCCAATCAGAAATTCTAAGAATCGTGTTTCTGTTTGTCTACCAACCATATAAACCCAGTGTTCATAGAGCTTTGAAGTGTATTGTTCTAGAAGCCACCGATACAATAGGAGCTCAGAAGTTCATAGTGAACAAATTTATCGTTTTAATAATATAAAAAACTTTAAAAAAATTCATAATTAATTAAAATTATAGTTTCAGTTTAGTCTAGTTATTATTTTCCGTCAAACAAGTTAAAGATCAACGCATTATTTTTCTAAGTAAAGAATCAAGTATTAAGCTTAGTAAAAAAAAAAACGATAAAGTTTGATGACTAGATCTAAATAACGAATTTTTAAAATAATTTATTTTATTGTCCCACAAACGTAGCTTTAGGGCACAAAAATATCCGAATGTTGAAATTTTACTTAAGAAGTAGTATTCAAACAACAAAAAATTAAACATTCTGCTCACATACATAATGTAAGGTAAATAATTTTAATTTAACATTGTGTTAATGTCAAAAATTCAAAGCCAAATGAGTCCTTGAATATGAAAAAATATATTATAAGGAGAACTAAAAAAATATTCACTATAGTACGCATTTTAAAAATATCTAAATTTTAATAAAATAAATATCTAACCTAACCAATTTTAATCTCCCATTAATGAACACAAGTCTCCTTAAAATAAAAGGCTGAAAATACTCTACTAGTTGACCAAAAAAAAACCACTTCACACAATCCAAACTATTCATAGATCTCTCAAGTTTATTCAACGTATTTTCAAACGAACATTGAACATCAAAACCTACAAACTACGTCTTAATGTAAAACAAACAGTACTTACTAAAACAATAGAGTACTCCCAAACACTCACTTTACACAATCAAAACACACACATCACAGTTCAAACAATCTCAAAAATCAAAACAAAACACATACAATTTTTTGAAAATCAATCGTTTCAATTCACAGTTTAAAAACTAAGTCACAACACTATGCAAAATACTTCGCGGGAATCAAATTGAAGGAGCGAGCGCGCCTCCCCTCACACGTCCGACCGTCGCAACGATGCGACGTACACTAAAGCTTCAGGATCTACATTTCACAGTTTTCCGCGACAGAGGGAGAGGTGAATAGCAGAGTCCAGAAAATTTCAAAAGTGGGAAAGGGATGGGAATAGGAAGTTTCGCACGTGGTGCGTTGCGGTCAATTGCAACGCTACGGTCATTGCCATAGAGTGATCATGTTACTGCTTTATAGTTTATTTATGTTCTTAAATTACAATTATATTAAACCTTACCTTATTTCAAGGCACTACTCTCTTTCTCTATAAGTCAGCGCAATACGGGAGCAAACTTTTGATCCAAAGAATTTTTACTCGGATGAATGTAAATTTATAAATAAATAATACGAGCAACGCCGGCGCGATATTATACTTTAAAGCATTACATAAAAATACTTTAATTTAAGTAAAATTCTTAGCAACAAATATTTGATTAAACCTAACGAGCTAGTCAACGCGCAGTCTTAATAAGAAATAGCCGGACTCTATAAGTTTTGAAACTTGAAGATTAAAATGTCAAATAAAATTAAGAGAATTCCTTTGGACTCCATACACTATTTAAATAACATGTATATTTTGCACTATTATTATGTATATTTCCTACTATGCTCGTAGTTTTCCGACAGCAGATGGCAACATGCTATAAGTTCGTCTCTCTTAAAGTAAAGTATATTCAACCTAATATTGTCCCACTGCTAAACACTCATGTCCATTTGGAATAAAGTTTTTTTCTTCGTGGTATTGTATTGTTCATATTGTTGTTCCATCTTTAATTTAAGAATGGTAAAGTCTCGAGTCCACCACCCAAGTAAAATCCAGGTTCATGACGTTGCACTACTTCAATGTTTTCTTCTTTTTTTTGCGACAACTCCTTTCCGGGGCCTTTTACAAACATACAAAGAACGGACACAAAGTACAACCAGACCCGAAGCCACTATTTGTTGATCGTACAAAATTGACCCGTATAGGGATCGAACCCACGCACGCCACTACCATTGTGTTTTTGGTGTGTAACAAAAATAAAACAAACGTGGTTGTTTTTTCTAATTCTTATTATTTGGGGTGATAAGATTTCAGTTCATTTTTCCTTCCGTGATGGCAGATAACAATTTCATTCGGAGTTACTTTTGATAAGGAAATACCTACACATTTGTGTTATTTTCTTTTCACAGAAAATGTTAAATTTTGCGAGATATTTACCAGTTGTATCCTCAATGATAATCCTTTTGGGTCTTTTTTACAAATAATTTTGGTGGAATGGGAATTGAAATTGATTAGAAAAATCACGTTCAAGGGAAAGTCCACTTGCAAAAAAAATTCGCTTTACTTTCTGTAAGGGACAATTGAAGGTTTATTAATACACTAACGTTTAAAAAATTTAAAATGAAAGGCTAGGATACCTCATTTGTTTACCCGAAGTTTCGATCGACCGTGGTCACAGACTGGCTAGAAAAGTAAAGTTTGGTGTGTTTCAATCGAAATACATTGGAAACCACGTATTGCCCAATACAAACATAATATCTTTAGTCCCATGATACGCCAAACCGAGTAAATAAAATAATAAATTTTAAATTTTTGTTTTATCTATTAAGAAGTTGCCTTTTGTCTAATTTAGAAAGCAGTAAACAACAAGGTTCTCTCTCCTAACCCTGCGCTATTTATTGATCACCAATTTGAAAGCATAGCAACACTATTATCAAGAATAGCGTGTTTGAAAGCTCCGTCTAACCACCAAAGTGTTGCCAGAGGAAATAACACTAATAAAGTAAAGGAAATAATAGTTTTATTAAGCCAAATCACTGGCAATTTAGTAATATAACCTTTACAAAACAGGGTTTAAGCACGATCTGCTGTACACTCTCCGATTAACGTTACTATGAACGAGTTTGTTTACATTCTCCGATTTATTACAATAGGCATATATATTTTCTATAACAAAGGAATAAATTGCAAACGACAAAATCGGTATTTCAAACACCTATGCCTACACCTTCGTGTATAACAGGCCTGAAGTATTTTTTGCAAATCGCACAAATAAAATAATTTATTTCCAGAAATAACAGATAACCATACACAACAGATAACTTTGATATTAACTTAAGAAACTTACGTTAGCTTAAGAATATAGGGTACCGAGGGATTTTTTTGTTCTGAAATCAATCCGAAATTGCACGATATAAAAATATTTAACAATATGATAACATTAAAATTTGGCTATACTATCGGAAGGTGTAAACGCTCAAATATATAAATTACGCAGTATTGTTAGTTTTATAGGCGAAACTCATGGAAACTAGTTGTAGTGGCAGTAAAAAGTTTACTAATACAACCCGGGTTTGTTCACATCCATGTTTAGAGTATCGGAGCATAGGAACAGATGTGAGCGTTGTTAAAACTTAGATTTGGATTTACAGATTTCTAAGGTTTAGATGTATTTTAAATTCACGATGACTCAACAAAATTAGAATACTACATTTGGAAACTAAGGATTTATTTTGTGTTAAATACAGTTCATAATATAGCATTATTTTTGCGTATGGGAATCAAGCACTACTAATGACTCTATTTTTATAGGCATTAGCGATTACTTTTTAAAATTGCGACTGAGGGCCTGCAATAGTCCCACTTTCAAATATCATAAATTCTACAGCGGACGATCACAGACGAGAAATAGTCCTAACACGTTGTATGCTAAATATATATAAATTAACATTATATCGAAATCGAAATCAAATACAAAATATATTCCAGTCTCACAAACTCAGCTACAGAATTTCCAAACAACATTATTCCCTACAATTCACGACATTTACAAAACAAATTCATGAAACGATCCTTACAATAACACGTTACCGACAATTATAACAAACGGAGTATAACATAACACTAGGAATTATTCAAAACATCGTAGCACTCGTAGCCGGTAGCTACGAACACGCTACGGGCTACGAGCGCTACGGTGTCCGGTTTAATTTCACTTAGAGCAGAATGCTACGTAGACTCACTGATTGCTACGTGAAAAGCAGATGTAGCCTGAAGGTGTGTGACTCACCTTGTATTGGTATAGATGTGATGCATGATGGATGGAATAAGGCTCGATACACATTTACGGTACTTTTTTTCGGCTTTTACTTCCAATTTGATATTTAAGTCAAGTCACGGTTTGATAACTACGTTAGTATTTTAAAGACTACTTCTACACAAAATTTTTATCAGTTTATAAAATATACCTGAAAACCAGTTGAAGGCGATAAATTCACTTGCTGCATCATTGACAAGCATCAATATTTAAGGGATAAATTATTTGATTAAAATTCTGATACTTCGGGCAAGGAAAATAAATTTAATCAAACCGTAAAAAAGCAAAATATAATGCTTAACTCAAGTATCAAACCTGTACTACCAAAACAGTCAATTTCCAAAAAAAAACCTCTTCCACAATTCGTAATTTCGTCCACAAGATCTCAGCAACTACTTGATTATAAAAGGTGGACTTGGAAATAAAAGCGGTGTATATTCCCCGATGTTTATCCTGGTCGGAAATTTGTAAGGAATAAAATTAGGGAAATGGGTCAATAAGCTACTGGCACGACACCCCCACTGAACAACTGAACATACACTTAGCTATAGAGCCTTCACACTGAACAACTGTGGGTTTTCTTATATTTGAAGGACATTTTCAAATGCAATTTCTATGCATGGCTGCGATTTTTTAACAAATGTATGTGTTTATGTATTTAATTGCTAATAAACAACAAATGTAACGATTACAGTTTTAAGAATACACCAAAGTTTCGCTTTTTATAATGTTGCCTCCAGTAATAGAGGGCGAGCCTATTGATTATACTGATCATGATAGCCCTTTGTTGGGTTACGTGCCTACGTAATCAAACCCAGGGCTATCATTGGAAAATATTTTGTTATATAAATAACAAAAAAACCAATACCACTTTGCCTAACCTGGAAATCAAACTCGAAGCTTTTGCGCTGCAGTCGCACACTACCGACCGCGCAACGAATATAACGATCATACTGTATCGACAAGTTTATAATTTATAATTTGTGGACTACAATATTTCTTTAACCAATAAACAACATAACATCAGACCACTTTAAACATCTCATTAAAAAAACATCACAAAATTCCCCAAGTACCCACATAAAATATTTCACCAACAAAATATTGAACAAATCATCAATAAAGTTGACCGCTGAATTTAAAAGGAGCAGATAACTCGGCGGCAAGATTCTTTTGATCACTGAGCCGTTATACTTGCACACTCCACATATACTTCATGCTAGGGATGGGACGATATATCTGAGAATATTGTATACTAGTTTCCGCACGCGACTTCGTCTACGTTAAAAGATTTTCCGTGGTAAAAAGTATTTAGGTAGGTATTATTAATTATCTGTGTATTTTTTTTTTGTTAAAATTCATTCATTGTTTATTTTTTGTGAAAGAGTGACAATGAAATAATAATCGGTACGATACGGTGAGGTTAATTTTAAGTGTAATATGTGTATTTATTTTTCATATTAATAATTCTAGATACAATAAAATTGTCTTTTATAACTGTAGAGATATCAGCGTTCAACTAATACATTAAAATGCCTCTATCCGATCTGTTAAATTCTGATCGCATGTTCTGAAGCTGTACATTATTTTTAATAAAGTCAAATGGTTTATATTGATTCTGAGTCTATTACAAAACATTAAATATTAAGTTATAACTACATTAAAACACACTAACATTGGATATTCGGCCTTCCGAAAGCCGAATAGTTACAAAACTAATGTCCCATCCCTGCGGTCCGTACTTGTATACTACTCGTCCCTAACGGGCGATATCTAGTGAGTCAGCATTTCCTTCACTCGATAGTGCGAGGTAACTTGTTGACATCATAATATTTAATGATAACTAAACCTCTGTGACACGGTCGGCTGTGTTTTCGACTGCTGATCATATGGTCTCGGGTTCGATGTCTTTTGATTTTTTTATGTTTTTTAATTGATATTAGAATATTTTTTCTGTTCTCTGCGTACCTATCTCTATGAGAAAAAGGCGTGATTTTATGTACATATTATTATGTATTTTTTGCTTTTGCGATAGGTAGTGTATCCAACTATCCTGAGGTCTTGAAGTCTTTTCCCGGGTCGGAAACCACCAACCAGGTAAAAATGTACTATGATCTTTTCAAATTTATATTAGATTTTTTCTTAATAGTAATCTGGAGTTTAGTAATTGGCCCGGTAAATATCAATAAGCCCTATTATATTGGGCTAACATTGTCAATAGCAAAACGTGGACGTCGTACCCATCTGCCTACACCTTCTGGATAACAGGCGTGATATTATGTATAGTATTATAACTATACCTCCACTAAAGGCTTTTATTTTATAGCTCGTTTAAGCTTTAATAGTAAAGATGTCAGTTTAATGGTTAATTTAGGTTTTAATGAGGGTTTTAATGGTTCATGTGAAATTCGTTGATTTAGCAATGTTGGTCATTAGCATATTATTAGGATTGAGTTGAAATTGTGTGTTGGTTTATGTTAACTGTAAAATTGGGTTGTAAATTGTTTGGAGATGTGCCCCGTAGTTTTGATTACGTGTCTTTATGTAAATAGTAGTCACCATTTTTTTTCTTTGTAAGTATTTTCGTCTTATATTAGTAGTATTAATTTAGGATATAAGTTTTAGTCAAAGGTTCATCTTCCTTAATTAGATAGTAGACCCTTGCCGAGCAGTGGTACAGTCAAGTTTTATAAAAAAAATCATAAAAAGAAATATAGTTTCGAATCATTAGATAACTTAATTGCAAATATAAGCATACATTTCATTAAAGCAATACAATGCAAAAACCGAGATAAAATAATTTACTTGGACACATTTTTATAATTACATATGAATGTAATTATAAAAACAAATCACTACACTAAACAAATAACTATCGACAAAGAAATCCCTAACAAAATGACTATAGAACATTTATCAAGCCTCCATCCCTACGATCCCTACCGTACACATTGTACACGGTACAACGATCACCAGCCTCTCTGTGACCCTATTAGTGTGGGGAAAGCAATTCCCACTATTATCCCAACGTCGGGAACACTCACCGCCTTCGGCTGAAAGGACTTCTAGTGGCTTTTTTACAGGACATTCATTACAATAAGTGAGTGGATATGTAACGCCATCTAGTGTGCGTTAGAGAAAGTAGTAGTTCTTTTTGTGGCTCATAGATGGCGTTTTTACGTGTAGATGTTTTAAAACAATTGGGTTATGCAGACGATCTGTGAAAGTATTAGCTTTGGTTATGTTAAATTAATTTGTCATGGCATTGATTTTTTTTGTAAACAGTGAAAGCATAGCTATAGGATTGTAATGGTATTTTCAGTATTTCCGTACTAGATTGACAAAATATGAAAGGTACAACCCGGTACTATCTTTTTATAATAAACGAAAATTAAGCACAAATTTAATTACAATTCATTTATAAATAACAATTTTAATACTTTTGTTTTCAGTCACAGTTTTCTCATATTATGTATATTTTTTTTAATGACATTGTTGTACCAAGTATTTAAAAGACTTTCATCATCATATAAAACCAACCAAAAAAGCCAAAAGTTGTTGCCAACAATAACAAGTCATAAGTGACGTCACAAGTTGGCAAAGAAGCCTGGCTATAAATCAGAACGGCCATCTTGTCACAAGTTTCGCTGAAGCGCCGGACCACCGCGGAATATTTAATACGATATTTAAATAAATTGTCATTTACCAGCCTCTGAAACGCATGAGTTTTGTTAATCGGGAAATGTGGTATGTTTTGTTAAATGTTTTTGAGCAGACCTTGAACCATGAGTAAAGTGATTATAGGCCAAGACACTATCTTAAGTTTTACAGCACAGTACCTTCTTTAAGAGAGTGGGATAATATTATTATACTTTATTTAGTAGTGGTTGACTTTGACTGAAATCAACTCTTTTGGCTCAAAATACTGAGAGAATATAAGACTATAGGTGTATAATAAATAACGAAAGAAGGAAAGGACTGTGGATCAATCGAAAAAGCGACTGAAAATTCTTACAACGAATTTGGTTTTGTTAAAGAGTTCTGAGAAACTCGGTTTTGAAGTGCTACATAAATGTTATTTTTAATATTCATCTAGCATGTTTTTTTACATAATTTAAGAAAAAAATCCTATTATACGAGCCAAATATTTTAAGAAGAGTATATTCTACACACTTCGCCCTAGACCATTAAGTATATTACTCGTAGCACTATATCGTAAAAAAAATCATAAAACAATAATTCTAAAGTAATACCAACCATACATCATTCCTCAATAACAAACAACGATATTCAGCATATTATTGAAATCTAAACCAGTCGTCGTCCTGTACCAATATCCGGTGGCCCCGGAGGCCACACTTTAAATTGTAAATAGATCTGCACCGACGCATTGTGGCTCGCATCCATTATGTGCATGTTTAGTACATGCTCGGCTGTGTAACTGAAAGATTTTACATGTTAATACGTATTTGTAGGGTTTGTGTTGATGAATAAGGTTTTGAGTAAATTGTTTCAGGATTCTGTGTTGTATTTATTTATAGATGAAGAGATTACAAATAAACAAACTAACAAACAAATATTTACTAAATCACATGATTTTGTAAAGCAAAAAGAAATTAAAAGCTATTAAATTTTAAAGGTAACTGGTTGAATGAAAACTGCCTGTATATCTTTATTTCCAGACATTTCGAGTGATTTATGAATCTGTGTTAAGAAGATAATGTAGTCATTATATTTAACTTACCAATTTATTACTTTATTTATTAAAATACTAGTTTAAGATTATTACTCTTTCGGGAATAAACCCTTGCCCAGCAGTGTGGCATTAATGGGCCAAAAAAAGTTTACCGCTACTTGAAGAAGCGTATTAACCAACTCTAACTAACCTATAATTATAAGCATAATTTCTATTCAAAATCTAAAATCTGAGTTAAATAAAGCAAAAAAAGCCAGAAAAATAACTAACATAATGAAGTATCCATAAACTAATAGTTTTTATCAATTCCCTACAACTTGCTTAATCAGCAAACAAAACGAACAATGACAAAGTGATTAGTGAACAACACTCGATCAATCAGGTCGTTGTAATTATCTAGAGGTCGTTGACCTCTATTGACTGATACCACACTAATAGGAAACTTTTCATTGCCATTGTCGTAGCTTTTTCTATTAATTTGTCGTAGTTAATCGTAGTCGTAGTTAATTCTATTACTATATAGTAAACTCTATTGATCTAATATTATAAAATAGGTATATTTTAACATGACTATTTTTTTTAATGAAAATAGTCGAAACCCGGAATCAAACCAGCGCTTCTTTATTTCTAAAATAGAGCTTTGTATCCAGCTAGTTTCACGCATTAAGTTAGTTTTTGATAAACGATTAAATCATTTCTGAGCTAATTTTATGAATAACGCCCAAAGTAACTAAAGTTATGTGAATGAATCACACTTATATTTTTTCGCACGGGACTCAAACCGCCACTACCTATTATATCTCAGACACAATATTATATATCAGATATATTACATCTCAGACACAATACCGTATTCAAGAACAGTCGGCTTTTTTGTGTTTCATGAAAATCGCAAAAAAACAGTCATCTACGTTAGGCCATACAAAACTTAGGTTATGAAAGTCTGCAAGGAATAGCCGAAAAATGTGTACAGCCAGTACCAATAAGTTACACAAAAAAGATTTATGTGAGAAGTCGTTCATTTATCACAAAAGTTTTGCTATAGTTTTAGGCTGAAAATTGCTGATATAAAAATATAGGCCCGTAGATTTGTACTATATCTATTTAATAATTTAGAATAAGATATAGTTAGAGCTAAAAAACCGAAGCTCTTTCTCATTCTCATAGTGACTGTTTTGATTTAAAACCTTAGAACTTGTATAATGCACATACAGATTTCATCATACATACATAAATATCACGGATTTTTCCCATAGGGGTAGGCAGAGACGAAATAACGCCGCTTGGAACGATCTTTACAAACTTCCCTTGCCTCATTCGCACCCATAGATCGAGTCATACAAGATTTCATCATTGTTTTAAATAATATCTAAGGCACTATAATTTGTTTGTAGTCCTTTTTAATTACTGTCATGTACAGATAGTAACCTAATAATGCCACGGTCAAAGCATTCACTAGTTTTCTTACAAAGAAATGAAAAAATAATCCAGCCACTCTATTTGTTTTCCGTCACCCATAATTTAATAAAAACACAACAAAATAAAAACAATCATTACTATACATTTTCGTAACACGCAAAACTAATAATTAAAATACGCAAAAAGCGTTCACTTTCGGTTTATGTTTTGTCTCGCTCGCACTTATGGGGCCGGTCAAGTAAATGAAGCGATCGCGTGATATACAATCATTCTTCAATATCAAGCTCTAGTTGCCCTTTGTATGTACAGGGTGGACCCGGATGTGAGGTCGATAACCGGGTGTTATCCGGGTGTATGAAATACTAAGTGTTTATAAGACTTTCATACTTAATAATGCGAAAGTTATTCTGTGTTACACTTTTACTTCTACATTTAAACTTCCTAACCGATTATGATAACATTTTATAAGAAGAATATAGAGGTACTAAGTCCGGAATCAAATGTTTGGCACTTTTCCTCACCTATCTACTCCTTACCACATAAACACGTACACTATTATCCTTTATTATTTCTTAACTGTATTTTTTTTATAAGTAATGCAAAACACGCATTCGGTCCAATTTTTTATTTGTACATACCCAATACCAAAGACACGCTCTGTTATAAACATCAAGTGATAAATATTGTGTATAATACATTTTCTACGCATCCAACTTTACACCAACAGAAACACCACCAGATTAAACAACCAACGAAAATGATTTCCCATCATCCATTCAAATACACCATCCAATCTCATTACAGTCACATACATACATACATACATACATACATAATTAAATAAAACAATACATGAAATCCAATTTAGTTTAACAATCGCGAAAACTAAAACAACACGCCGTATCTAAATTGCGGCAGGTACGCGAGCCGCTGACGTGCGACGGTTAAAAACGAATTATAACGGAGCACCCTGTAGCCGGCCATTTGTCATGAGAGCTAGTGATGTTATATTATTATATTATTGGTAACTTAAAACAATCGAATGGGTAGATATTTATGATATTTTTTTCGTCTTTTATAGCTTGTGGAGCTCGTGGCTTAGTTAACGATAGCCGCGCGGATCGATCTCTGAGGTTAAGCTTACGCTTGCCGAGGTTGTTCTGTCGATGGGTGACCATCTAACACATATCGAGTTCCTCCGTGTTTCGGAAGGCACGTTAAATTGTGGGTCCTGGCTGTCATTTTCGAAGATCTTTGATAGTCGTTAACAGTAGTCAGAAGCTTGAAAGTCTGACAACCAGTCTTACCGAAGGGTATCGTGTTAAATCCCAGGTAACTGGGTTGTGGAGGTCAGATAAGCAGTCGCTCCATGTAAAACACTGGTATTCATCTGCATCCGGTGAGACTGGAAGCCGACTCCAACACAGTTTGGAAAAAGGCTAAGCTGATATATTTTCGTCTTGATAATTAAGAAAATACTAACAGCTTAGCCCGACGTCGTTCGGGTATACAATGTTTTCCTGTCGATTCTATTCCCAAACCAATATAAACCTCGTGCCGACAGTTAAAAATGTATTAAATAAGATGATCCAATTTGGCTTAGTCGTTGCAAAATTGTGCTTACATATATTTCGGTGATACATTTTTGTTTATATAATTAGGCTATTTCAAAACATTGTCAATTTAAGAAAATTTATGAAATCTGTAAACTATCGTTATTCTTGGACCCATATAAGAATAAATGAAAACGCATTCCTCTTATTTACGCCGCACAACTGGTTAAAAAAAATAAACTAAATTAAATAATTATACCAAACCTTCTGACATCTAAAAACATTATACACAAAATTAAGAATCAAAACAAACGCAACCTACATTTATAAAACTAAACCACTGAATTAAAAATGCGACCTGCATTTTCTAACCTTAAAATTCCACTCTTACAAGCACTTACTCGAGTCACCTCAAGCCATTCGATTTTACTGCCAACTTCCCATCACTATAAACGGTACTATATAGTCTAGGAGCTTACGAACTATTAATTTCATTGTAACAAAGACGAATCATTAATTTGTGCAGTGGATGATTGGTGGACGACTGTGAATGATGTATCTTTTGATTTGATTTGATTGATTGAATTGATATTAATATCGTATTTGTTTTGGTATTGTTTTTGGGGAAGGCGCATTGTTTTAGTAATCAACATTATTTTGACCTGTCGTGTCCTGGATGTTATGGTAGAAGACTCGTTAAACTAGAGTATTATGTCATCATTTACATGGATTTACAAAAAAGGTAAAGAAATATGAAGGAATTAAAAATATAAATTTTTTGACGGTTCTAATCTTACATATCTTATAAAAAAATGTTAAGTTTCATTTCAAACGGCTGTTTATCTATTAATTATATCAAGCAAGCATACAGCTGCTTATTATAAAAAGAACAAAAAAATACACATTTCTTTCAAACAAAAACAAATAAAAGTTTTAAAATAAATACATACAAAAAACGCGTACAAAAAACTGTTTTTTCAACTTGTCCAAAATAAAATTAGAATTATATTAAACTTAAACAAAATTACAAAACCTAACAATCTAATCACCTTAACTCCTTTCCTACAATGTAATCCAGATGAGAACACATTTTTTCTTGTTACCCGACTAAAACAAATAGTGTTCAACTGTTATCTGGACTGAGTATCAACTAAGTCATTTTTAATTACCAGCGTAATTGGTTTGCGTAGGGACTGTGGATATGAATCTGGGAGTTTTGTGACAACGATTAATGGGTTAGTTAATTGTGAATGTAGTTTTATAAGTTTTGAAGGCCAGGGCTTTTTATAATATATTCTTCATAACTTAGAAGCTTTCGCATTGCTTTTCCTACCAGTCCTACTAATATAAATACGAAAGTTTGTAAGAGTAGATGGATGTATGTTTGTTACACTTTCACAGAAAAACTTCTGAACGGATTTTGATAGAATTTGAGAGGGTTATAAATAATATGACGATTGACGAAATGGTGTTTTGTACGGTTCGGTCAAATTGAGGTCACAGGTAAAATTTATTTTTTGTAAATGAACACCCATTTTTTACACCATGTTCTAAAAGTGCATATGAACATTTAACATCATTGCTATTCCTTGTTGTGTGGCAACTAGACCGCATACTTAGTAGGCTACCAAGCATTCATTAATAAGAAAGATTTGCCATCGAAAGGAAAATCGACAAAATCTAAATCCAAGAATAAATAACAAAATTAAATCTGGCCAAAAAAAAACAAACGGATTTGGAAAGGACACTTAAAAATCTTCACAAACTAATTACTGCTGAGCAAAAAACGGTGAAAAAAAGGCAATCGTTCGAGTGGAGAGCTCTACAGAACTGAAACCATTCAGATAGTAAATCTCAATACAGACAAACGCGTTAGTCGTCTGGCTAGACGCCAGCTCTTAGACTATTGTAGTGTTGGAAAAGACTTTGAAATACAGCTAAGTATATTATCCTTTTTAGGATTACCGGCATTTTTATTTTAGGTGATACATTTATTAGTGTTATTGACTTTGCTTCTTTCTTTTTGTCCGGTTAGAAGTAGACTTGATGTCGACATTAGGAGGCTTTGACGTGGCTTAACGATTGCGCCTAGTAAAAATTGAATTCGAAGGTTTGCTTGAAACCGCTAATATTAGTCATCCATAAAGTGGTCAGCCTGTAAGATGTTTATTTGCCTGTAAAATAATCTATAGTGACATCTATTACTAAGGAAAACAATCATAAAAATTAATTCAGTAACTCAAAAGCTTCTATTCTTTAAAATAAGTATTTCAGAAGGAAAAAATCTAATCCAGAAATCTAAAATCCAAGTAAAACGCCAGAGTCGGAGCTCAACCAACGTTGAAATCCTTACAACACCGCGGACGGGCAATAGAGACCAATCTCCTTATCAACCAATCAAAATTCAACCCTAACCTGAACCCATAAGGTTCAAAATGTATCACCAAAAGTAAGACAGCTCGTGAAATCAAAGTGAGTTAATGAAATAGATCGATTATATTCATTGTTGAATGTTACAATACAGTTTTTATTCGAAAGTCACAGTTTATGATTTCCAATCTGCAATGAATTGCTTTTATTGAGTTCAACTCAATCGAGTTTGTTAGAATCACGACTGCTGTGAGAGAATAAAGAAATTACCTTTTTTATATTCTGTTTTAAATTGTTTTTGTTTGGGAGCGTAAAATGTATTTTTATTTGAAGGATTTAACTGCTGATATTAATCATACAGATAAAGAAAAATATGTAAAATGTACCATACTATTAATATTATTATAAATGCGAAAGTTTGTGGGGTTAGGTGAAGTTTATTACTCTTTCACGTAAATATTACTAACAAATTTTAATGAAATAGAATGAAATACTCATAATTTGAGACTTTACACATATATTTTTTAGTACAGATTCTTTTCACACGGACGAAATTGTAGCGGAAGCTAGTGTAATAATAATAAAAGCGTATATTTTAGTCCCAGTTAACAGGTATTAGAGAAATAATTTTATTTCTTTATTCTTACTCTGCTACTCACAAAGCAGACAGTTTAGCAACCTTCGATTAAAACTCAAACGTGCCTAACACAAAACAACACTAATACCCACTACAAAATTAATTCGCAACACTCTCCATACGAGCTCAAAGAATTTAATATAACGGTACAAGTGACAGCTGCGGCGGGTCCCCACCACCCGCCGTACCGAGGTTACCTCGTTACCGTCAGGCCGTCACCCGTCAGTCATCATTCGTCACGCGCACTGAACACACGTCAAATAACGAGCAGATTGCGTTTAATTTAGGGTGCAGTTACAAATGGCGTATTGAATTCGGCTTTGTAAATCTGATATTGGAATTTGTTGTGATGTTTTAATTTTAAGTAAGGGGTTCCTTTTTTTATAGAGTGGTACGGTAATTAAGTAGTAGCCTCTCTTAATCATGAAATGCAGTTCAAACATAGTGTTAACGATATCACTGAGGTAGTAAAAATCCTTTATTTTAACCCTTACCATATTTCTTACTCATTACTTTACCTCTGCTTGGCAAGGGTCTTCCCCCAACTCATGGGACTAATTAGGCCTTGATTCCACTATTGTGGTTAATTGCGGGTTGCCTATACCTTCAAAATGCTTTTAACAACGTCTTACTATAATATCGAGCTAAATATAAATGCTTTGTGTTCTTCAGGGAAAAGTTCTGATTTTTTCAGGTTCCATGACACCGTGAGACACAGTAAAGTACCGGAGATTTAATTCATAAATTATTTCTTAAATTGACAACATCTTGCCGAAGACTTTATTTAAATAACTAGATTTTTCAGCGGTTCAATTAATTGTAGAAACCGAAACTTGTGAAGGCCATACCAAAATTAGTAAAACAGTCACTCTTTCATTTATATCAATAAATGAAGTCTCACTTATAAAACCAATTGCGAAAGTAAAACAAAAAGGAACACTCAGCTCAAAGCAAGTTTGATTAAATCGTGCCTTTCCGAACCATTTGCTAATTGAAAATCTTACAAACCTCATTTATAACGTTATTTATAAAATCGGTGAAACATTGATTGAATTAAAGAAAGTATAGTTTGATATAAATTGAATTTTCGAGGTTATTGGAAATGAAAGCGTTGAAGATATTAGAAAAGCTTCGTCTCTAAAATTGTTGATTTGAAATACATATTTTTTTACTTTTATGTATAGTTTAATGTTATTAAAAAAATTCTCATTTTATCCATATCCATTATTCGTCGTAATTATTCTTGTCAAAATAAAAAGAAAACATGGGAAAACTTATTTTATTATAAAAAATACTCAATTCAAAAATAAAAATGTTGAAAGAATTTTGGAATGTTAAAAAAACTACAACACGGATTTTAAACATACTTTCTTTAGTCTCATTCGTACTTATAATGGTCATTACTCGACTCCTGACTCTATGTCTATTTGTTTCTCAGGTTAGGAAAATGTGTTCAGACTTTGATGGTGTATGATATATTAATATAATATTTTTCTTATTATTATTTATGATGGATTCCTGGATCGGCAGGGGTTGTCTACTGACCTTCAAATAACAACACACGATTACGAAGAAACTTAAAATATATATTTTATAAAAAACACTGGCAATCAATACACGGTTCAGTAGAATACTGGCGAACTCTCTCGCCTTATGTCACTTACCTAAGTAAAGATAAGTATGTATATGTGTATTGTATATGTTGTACAACACATCATTCTGTCAATGTGTGTGTGTGTGTGTGCATAATATGATATGCACGTACAAATTTATTAAATCCATCCAGTTTCAGAGATTTCCTGTTCAAACAAAAACACATTTAACTTATTTGTTACCGCGACTTAATTTTATTTCATATAATGTATCCTCATTTAAACTAATTACAGTATCAATATTGAATAATTAATACAAATTATAAAAGGCTTGATTTAGCCATGGCATTATTATCCGGGGCTTAAAATAACTATGGAGTCAAATACCGATGCAATGCTGAACATATTTTAACTATAATCGCTAATTTGATAGAGATCGTGTGTCGGTAACATAATATTATAGTTAGTGTGTATTAAAATAGAGCTTTGTGTCGAAATTTTAGCTGTTTAAAATTGGGTATTAGTTGTCATTGAAAGTGTGTTTTACTGTGTTAAAATAAAGCTTGTTATCAAAATAATACAAACAGGAAAGCAATTGCAACACCATTATTAGTTTTTAAATCTATTTTTTATTATAAACTAGGGGCCTGCCCCGTCTTCGCCCAGTTAAACAGTTATATTACAAAAACACTTTGCAATTTTGACACATAAGCCTTCCTCTTGAATTACCCTGTCTATTAAAAAAACCACATGAAAATCTGTTGCGTAGTTTTAAAGATCTAAGCATACATACATACATATAGACATAGGGACAGACGCGGGAAGCGACTTGGCTTTAGACTATGTAGTGATGCTAAAAAACGTATTGAAATCTAAAAGATCGTTTAATGGTTTACTGCATAATCGACTATAAATAAAATGAGTAGGCAGAGATGTATGAAATACACCCACATTTCGCCATCAACAAAATTAGTCCCATGCAGTAAGGGGCGCGTCTAATGATAAATACCGGGCACGTTAGCAAATATTAGGCTACTTTGAGAAATATTTTGATATTTCTTTATTTATTTAACTACCCTACTCAGGAATCGAACCCAATACCTCGTTATCAGCATTCACATACACTACCGATTGCTAGCTTTCTCATAAGGCGCTAACCTTTTTTCGAGCAAATAGTAAATGTAGTAATTGTGACGACTATCATAAGCCAATATTTGGCCTAAGTGAATAAATAATTTGAAGTTTGATAAAAACATCGTTAAATATAAAAACAAGACACTATAATTTTGAAAATATCCCAAAAAATTGCTTAAATATTTAGTTAAAACGCGTACGAAACGATCACGGAACGTGTGCGGAGCGACGGCAACGGTATATTTACTATCGGCGAGATATCACACTGACAGATGAGTGATTGTTGCAATTTATCACCACCACGCGTCGCAGCGCCTGCCCTATTTAGTGGGGGGCTATGAGACTAGCGGACTGTTTTGATTTGAATGAAGGTCGATTTAGGTTGAAAACAAACGGCCCTTGATGAGATTTTAAAGAACGTCCGTAATTATCCAGTGACTAAGAATACACATTACATATTATATAAGGAGTACTAGTCCGCAAGGTAAAGAAATCAGAAATGAAACCCGAGGCTTCGCGATTATAGCAGTCTACACCATATAAGCTGTCAATTCAGTTTTTCTCTTAGTAGCAATATTTTTGAAACGAAGACTTTTTAGCATGAATTGCAAATTTAACCGCTAACTTTTATTAAAATAAAAAGTATCCTTACTAACCCCCGGCTTCTGAGGTAAATCTAACGGTAGTTTATCTATTCAATAGCGTCAAAATTCATATAAAAAACGCTATTGAATAGATTAACTACTACTAAAGGTACTCAGAAACCGGGGGTAAGTCTATCTCTGATATCAACTAGAAGTCCAATAGCTAATAATTAATAATAGACTAAAATGGAAATAATTTCGCTTCAGTATCAGAGTTCAGTGGCCCTACAAAACAGGATGTGTGCCGCCTATGAGCTGTGGCCTGAAATGCATCGCACCTCAGCTAGAGCGCTCCAAACATCACGCTATCCCTCTTTGAGGTAATCAATATTATTAAATAACAGATGTTCTGAACTCAGATATATTATGGAGGTACTGAGGGCGATGTTAGAAGGGAAGTCGATTATGAAAGATATACATTGATGATTTGAGTGATACTACTCGTTTAAGTAAAATAGTAAACGATTCAATGGATACTGTATTTATGATAATAACTTTTATACGGCTAATAAATATTTTTTACATGAGAATATCTAAGTGAATTAAGTATAGATGATTAAAAATATCATATCTTGAGAATAAGGTGAATATAATGATCATACACAGCGACGAAGGCCTATGGCAAAACGTCAAATAAAAAAACAAAGTAAGCTAACACGTCACGACAGTTACCACATAATTTTGTAAAAAATACGAAACTACATTCCATAAACACACCATCTAAATCTGAAGCAAAAAAGTCTCTCAGAAATACTTGACCCGAGCACGTAACATTACTAAATTTTCCCAACATAAATTTTAAAAGCCCTCGAAAAACGTTTCTGATTATGAACTTCGCAAATGCTTAGCAAAACTTTTAAATATAATTTTTCTCCGGCGTTCTAATGGAACTGACCTGGTACGCTTTTGAGAAATTTTATTTTTAAAGAGTCCACATTGTTAGGTTTTTTTTAGGAGAAACTTTTGCGAAACGCCAACGACTTACTGAATGATTGATAATGAGGAAGGATTTCAGTTGAATGGCCTCGCAAAGTCGCAGCCGTGTATTTTAAAATTTAACTTTGAAGCGTGATCTTGTAGGATATTGTTATATTTATACTAATATAATAAAGCTAACAATTCTTTCGCTTGTTTGAATGAGTTAATCTTAGGAAAAGATAAATATAATATAATAGTCTACATATGCTTAGCGCAACTTCCTTTTATTAGGGTCGAACTAGTCGTAAGCTCAGTTTAATCAAGAAAAATAAATTAAGCAATAAGTTGCGTTCATTATGTACTTAGGTTGTGACTAAAATATTTTTAACACTGCGCGAAATCTTAACAGTAGCTTTTATCCTCTTAAAACATTCACTTTTCTTTTTCAAACGCTGTTATATATTTACAAACGTTAATATCATTGTGACATGTTATAAAATATTTATCAACATTCTAATTAACGAATTGACGTCACGGCAAAATGTTACTTTCTTAATTTTTCCATCGCTATTAACAATTAATTGGCGAAAACCCTCTTTTACCCCAAAATTAAAAATTGGAAACATAAGGAAACTTTTTGGGTGAAAAAATATGGAAATTCTAATTTGGCCGGTGCTTTAATTATTTAGGTATGATTTCAACCCCTAAGTAAAGTTAACCCTTCCCTTGTTAAAATTGGGAAGACTTATTAAGTGTCAGTTAAAAGGGGTGTGTAAGGTTTTCTGAATAAATGAGTCAACCACGCAAATTATCATAAACGGTGGCTGAATCATGCATTTTTCATTGACATTTACAATTTCAGAATTTTAATGAATAGAAAGTGAAATATTGATTTAATTTTTTTGTTTTTTTTTTGGAAGCACAAGTATGAAATTGCAGACACAAAAAGAAAAGTACTCATCCATCAATCATTTGTGTTTTTTTGGTCTTTGAGACTTACATTTGAATCCTATCATACTAGGAAAAGGACATTTTAATAAACGCAATAATGTCCATAATACGTTATTACATTCGTCTTGTAACAACCAATACTAAACGAAGTTGTAACTAAATCAATATTAGGTTATATTTTCAAATATCTCAAACCATAATATAATAACAATGGCAGTATAATTTACCTTCACCTACACCTTTACCTACACCTTTATATTTATCACTAGCTGACCCGCGCAACTTCGCTTGCGTAACATAAGAGAGAATGGGTCAAAATTTTTCCCGTTTTTGTAACATTTTTTGCTGCTACTCTGTTTCTATTAGTCGTAGCGTGATGATATATAGCCTATAGCCTTCCTCGACAAATGGACTATCTAACACTGAAAGAATTTTTCAAATCGGACCAGTAGTTCCTGAGATTAGCGCGTTCAAACAAACAAACAAACAAACTAACAATCAAACAAACAAACTCTTCAGCTTTATAATATTAGTATAGATTATACTAACACCCAGTTCTAACCAACCAACCCCAAAAAAACCCAATTTCAACTCAACTTACACCTCTGCCTACATTTAGCTCATCCTATCTGAAAATCTCCGGCCTTCGTTCAGTACTTTCAAGCTAAAAGCCTAAAAACCTGTCGATAATCTTGTTATCGTCCGATAATTGTCTGTCGTGATATTCACTAGCACTGCGAGTGCTAGCACCGGCACTGCTAGTGTGTTCGAGTGGTGAACAAAGGGTGTAAAAGGGTGGGAATAAGACAATCCTTTTGCGTCACATCAAAGTGAATGTACGTCGGCAGGTTTCGCACAATTCAATAAATAATCGGCCGTCAGATATGTGTGGTGCAAATGTTACGTTTTATAGAAAAATATTGAAAATATTTTGTTTTTATTATATGCATATTATTATGATGAATACAAGCTTACTTGCTTGATACTACCTCTAATTTCCACTATTAGAGACCAGATAAAAAATATTATTCGAATCATTTAGTTTCCATGTTAAAAGTCATGAAAATTAGTATTGCAATAGCAGTGGAACTGTTACTATAAACAACTGAAAATAGATTAGCAGCTCTAACCTCTTTCTAAAATTACCTAAAATTCTTACAAAATATCCTAAGAACTATTCTTAAACCATTTTTGCGAAATAAATTTAGTCATCAAACACTCGCTTGTCTGCACTACCTTTGGGCTACAGGCAATCAATAAAAAAACAACAGAAAATCGGATTCCATTTTCTACTCGATAACCAATCGGTAAACGAAAAGAGACCCATCGGCAGAACCTTTAAAATTCAGGCTCCTAACAATAGTTATAGTAAAACCGCGTCATCTCATCTCTTAGACGTGGATTTTTATATAAAAATCGTAGTGTCTGTTGGACCTGCATCCAATATCCGTCTGTCAGGGCGACTTTGTGCCCGCCTGTACATGACACGGCCGATTATTTCAAACGCCACGTACTCTAGGCATCTATCATTGCCCTTGTTTTGTTCCCAAATAAATAAAAGATAATATTTTTTGCTTGTTTGAAGTAAATAGTGTAGGTTTTTGAAATAGAATTGTTTTATTATGGTATATTAATAACCTCGCCCCCTATTACCTGGGACTAAGATTTTTGATGATGATGATACGCCAGACTAGCCATATAACTCTGCTTTCACTTTATAACTATTAGAATATAAGAGTATAACTGTTAAAAATACAAAACATTACGTTTAGGAATCATACACGTAACTAGGTATGCTGGTAGATGTTTTTTTTTTTGTAAGTATCATCACGATTGTTTTACCTGACAAAAATATGTAAAAACTACCATGTTCAGCTATTTTCAAAGTTATTCTGTGTAAAACAGGGAGATGCTTTTGGCATATACCAGGGCCATTATCAAACTTAGGCCTGATATTAAAAATGAGGTATCTTTAACTTCTCTCTCTTAACCCGACCCGGAAGTCGAACCCAAAACCTTACGGTCAACACACAACACGCACAGATCACAAAGATAATTATCAAAAACTCATGTAAATGATTAAACAATCATAAACATGTTTTTTTGCATGATTGTATAAACATACAAACAACGGTAAGGAAATTGGCAGTAGGGCAGTGTGTTTCACACAATCAAAGCGACTCAATGTAGTTAGCATTAGGGATGTTCTCTAATTAGTCAATGACGTTGTTAGCCAGTGGCCGGCTAATTAGTCAACGACTAATGATATTAGCCGACGACGCGAGATCAGATAATTGTTAGGTAGATGACGTTAAGGTGTTTATAGAACATATTTATACAACGTGAATTGAAAACAATGCTACTATCTTTATTGTCATAGGTTTAGTAATTTTTTTGGTATTTATTTGATCGTTGAAAAAGCTTGAAAACCGCCTTCGTGGCGCAGTGGTCTAATGCGCTACGCCGCTACCATTGCATAGGTCGTGGGTTTGATTCCCACACGGGACAATTATTTGTGCGACCCACAAATAATTGTTTCGAGTCTGGTTGTACTGTGTCCGTTGTTTGTATGTTTGTTAAAGTCCCCACGACACAAGATCAATTCTTTGTGCGGGAGTTGTCTATTTTAAAAAAGAAGAAAAACACCTTTTTGGCTAGACAATAATACTGTTACAATAAATAACAATAAGGTACAATAATTTAATTACTTACTTAGTAGACACAAATATTAAACAGGGATATTTGTTGTCATATCAAAGCTACAATACCCCATGGTTTGCCATGAATTGCAAACTTTATTTGCAAATTCTTAAATTATCGACACACAAAATTTTACGCTGTCCAAAAATAGCGCCCAAAAATATTGACCCAAATAAGATCCATTCGAGAATTATAAATTTTATCACAAGTAGGCTCTCATCTATGATCCTTGTCACAGCTGCTTGTGGTCCTTTTAAGGCTTCGTAGGTCACATCCGAACCTGCATTTTACGACAAAGCCTCCAAAAATACCGTGGTCACTTATTAGGGTCCAAACCTCTTAAATGCAGCGTTAAAATATGTAAAATATTATGATAAAATTATGCATAAAAGTTCCTCATTTTGTAAGGGTTGGCCAAAGAAATTCAGTTTCATTAAATAATTTAAACTTTGAAATATTGTGGTTTAGAACTTTGGGGTTTCTTTGTGGATGGTTTTTGAAGAATATTACCTTTTAAATAACGTAATGATAAACAAGATAATAGCTTGGTTTGGCGTTATCAGTAGCGTGGATTTTCGCGTATTTGATATTTAGAATAACTTCAAAATTAGTTCCTATGGCACTCACTAGAGGCGCTGATCTTTTTTTTTCTATTGCGATTGTCGATAGTTCATAATAGTGGGAAATCTCCCCTTATGTCATAAATTGAAAATGCAAAGATTCTAGGTAAATAGTCAATGTTGCCGTCATGCCCCTATCACTACATTATGGGTAGTGGGTTTGTATCTTTTTACGAAAAAAAGGTTTGTAAGTTGACTGTTTATCTTGGTGTTACCTTGTTTTTATGATATATATGTGTCTGTATTTAACTAATTTCAGTAACATTTCGCTGAAATCAAGGATTTTATTTTTTTATAAACAAAAATATTTCATGTACCTAATCCTAAAACCAAAATATACTGTAATGTTCGTAATCCTTGTAAATTCAAGGTTGATATTTAAACAAAAAAACCTTGATTTAAATTGTGATGTTATTTTTTGCGAAATCCCGTTTATGTTTGGGTTAAGCAATTAAAATAATTAGTAAGGTTATTACCACATTTTAGCCTTAAGGCTTTTAATATTAACGCTGTTGTATTTACACTGTTAACATTTAAGTTATATAATGGAAACAAAAAACCAAAACCTTAACTGCACGTTTGGCGCAGTGGTTTAAGCGGTCACCTCGCCGCAACAACCGTAGCGCCGCGTGTGGTGGGTTCGAATCCCACCCGGGACAAATCTTTGTGTGATGAGCACGGGTATTTGTTCTGAGCCTGGATGTCAATTTATCTATATAAGTATATATTTAAAAGTATATAAGTATGTTTATCAGTTATTTGGTTACCATAGTACAAGCTCTGCTTAGTTCGGAATCAAATGACCGTGTGTGAGTTGTCCAACAATATTTATTTATTTATTTAAAAATAATAACAACAAATATTATTTCTGTTCATTTCATTAATTCTGATGGTTTTATCATTTCAGTAATTATTTTGAAAATTTAACTTTTCAATTGTTTAATGATTAGTCTATGGCTTCTTATCTCGTACTCTTTCTTTCAAATTTACTCTTTGTCATATGAAGGAAAATATCGTGAAAATTCGTAATTTTAAAAGCGCTTTCCGCATGTCTTGATGGAATATCAAGTTTACAATCCGCGGCTCATTCTAAGTATGAAAAATTAATTTTAAAAATCTATTCATCTGAGTAAAAATATAGCGTTATATATAAATCATGATATCCAGTGAATACACAATATACCGGCTCATCTGGCTCATATTTGAAAACCATCCAATAAAAATAAAAAAAATGATACAATTGGGACTATAAAATGTCTTTTTATCAAACTTAAAAGACATCTACACTTTCGACTACATTCTCTATTTTCTGTACAAAAACAGAAAATCCGAAACACCTATTTAATCTCACTCAAAGCGCACTATTTCTCCACACGTACACTAACTACCTAACTACAGTAACTAGTAGATAGACACATGTATAAAGTACAAATTTTCCGTCATCTAACTAGCGACCAGTAATCAGCCGCTTTGATCCGGCCATCAAAGGCATGGCGCCAATCAACTTCGCCAACACTATGTACTTTACCGACGGTGGAGGTTTAAATGTGTGCTTTTATGTATTAAATATGCTTTAGATATATCGTTATGGGGTGGTTTTTGATTAAACAAGTATGAAATAAATCATCTTTCGATTCGAAAAACATTTTAATACGAAGTTTTTTTAATGTGTTTTTTTTTAATTAATACACGAAGTTTCTTTTTAAATATTTATTTAATTAATTATGTCCAATGATCAATTAGTTAAATGGTCTTACAATTTGTCTTATGTGTTAACCAAATCATTACAGAAGCTATTGAAATAAAATAAAATATTTTTTTAAATTTAAATCAAATTCTGTATGATAGTAGAACTCGTCTACTTTGTTACGATCTTTCGCAGTCATTTTCATTTTTCACAATGAATATTTTCCCTTCAAAATAATACATAGATAGATATTAGTGCCATAGATAGCTCTGATGGCACTAATATTAGTGCCATCAGAGCTATCTACGAAGCATTAGTGAAAAGTCACCTGGAATGTAATGCGTTAGTTTGGAATCCGAATGAAGCGAAGTATAAAACAATGTTGGAAAGAATTCAGAATAAATTTATTTGATTCTTGTACCTTAAGTTGTATGGATTTTATCCAGGATTTCCATCAATCTATCCAACATTGTTTTTACTTGGCATGGTAGGGTACTACAAGCTGGAAGTGAGGAGGGAAGTAGCTCTTGTTACGTATGTGTTCAGAGTGTTGCGAGGGATGATTCATAATCCTACGATACTAGGTGAGATTACATTCAATGTCCCGGAAGATTATGTAGGGCGTCGACGGAGGCCGCGGCTGCTGGCTGTGCCGACAGCGCGCACTAACTTGCTGCAGCATGCTCCGCTGACGCGGGCGTTGCGCACACTCAACGATGTAGCTGATCGGACTGATATATTTTTATGTTCTCTGAACGAATTCACAAAGGCCACATATTATGTAATAAGTTATACTATTAGCAAATAAGAATGATATATTGTAACTTCTGTAACGCATTAGTCTTAGTGACTGTAATGTTAGATGTAAGTGTGATAAATAAATAAATAAATAAATAAATAAATAAAAAACATTTAAGCCTATAGACAAAATGTCCTCTGTATTACTAAACTGAGCTAATCGCCATCTAGCGACAACAGACGGAATTACTACATGACTAGGCTAAAGTATATACAATGTCCCCGTATGTCGCTCATCGCCGCGTCTCTCACCCCTATAGCGGCTACCAACCCCCAATGCTATGTATAATTGTATACCAATATGTCCACGACAATGACGTACGGTGGACTAAGGTATAAATAAATTAGTAATAGGAGTCCGTAAACGTATTTTTACTATTAACTGAATCAATATAATGAGGTTTAAATTAACTAAATAATTGCCATAAACAATTATACGAAAAAACAGAAACTACTATTAAACAACGTAGATATTCTTTTAATTCCTGATTTTATTGAATAAAACGTATATTACTAGTAAACTATTAATTATCTGAAAATATATTTTAAACCAAGGCAAACTTAACCCAAAAAGTAACTCTAACCAAAATTATCAACTTAGATTTATATTTCCTAAGAGAAAAAACACATAAAAATACCCACACAGTCTACGCACTAGCATGTTGCTAACCCTTCAATGTTCAAGTGTGTTACGGCTCTAGAGAATGGGATGACGGCTCCGCTCGGGCGGTCGTCCCATTCCCGAGTGCCGTGCTCTACCATGTAGTGTGCCGCGTTCACTTAGTGCGGCGACGGACAGTAGTACCTAGGCTACCTAGAAATAGACTGTGTTTGTAGATTGGCGAAGGCATTCACAACTTTATTGTGTAGTATTTAGGTTGTATTTACTGTTTTAAGTTGATTCTACTTGGACAAACTTAAGTATTAATGAGTTGTTAAATTTAAAAAAATAGACTATTGTGACTAACTCAAGCAAATACACACTGGTCAAATGCAAAGAAACTGAGAATAATACTGGCCAGAAAAAAAGAAAATGAAACATAATCGACGAAAAAAATCTTAATTAATGAGATGACTAAATTCCCTAATATGATTAAATTATTACGAAAATATAGCATTGAAAAAACATGATGCAAATTTTGTCAAATATCAACAAGGAAAGAATAATACGAAAGATATAACAAGACGAATTACTACTACATAACAACCTAATGAATCGAAAGCCTACAAAAAATTAGTCCTAGGAGTCATTTTTTCGTCGTTACTCCTAGGAGTCTACGCACTAGGTTGTAGTTAACCCTACAATGTTCAAGTGTGTTACGGCTCTAGAGAATGGGATGACGGCTCCGCTCGGGCGGTCGTCCCATTCCCGAGTGCCGTGCTCTACCGTGGAGTGTGCCGCGTTCACTCACTGCGGCGACGGACTTTAGTACTTACAGCCTATGAGCTATGTTTAGACTAGATTATTGTGAGTTGGATATATATAACGTTTTGTGTCTTTGCTTGTCATATTTGTTAAACGCTTAGGTTCACTAATTTCAGAATTATTATTTTTTCTTAAAATCGTTTTCTGCATATTATATACCATCCTGTAACTTTAAAACGTTATTAATAAGAAAACAACGTCAGTCTTACTAGTTATTTCCACTTATAGTTGAAAACGTAAATAAATGGAATGGAAGAAATCATAGATGTTGAATTACGATGAACATTTTATTGAACAAAAATTAACTCTGGAAAATACATATTCAAGTATACAATTCTTTACAGTCGGTACTATCAAGTACGCGAGTACCGAGTTCCTACGACGCCCGTTAGGGCCGGTAATCAAGTTTTCATACAAAAAGTCTTGATACTTAATCGGTTGTAATTAGTCGAATTTCTCGAAAGTGATAAACAATACTTCTTGTGTCGCGGGGATTTTTAAAAACATACAAGTAACGGACACAAAGTACAATGAGACCCGAAACAATTATTTTTGGGAATCGGACCCACAACCTCCCGACGCAATGATAGCAGCAAGGCGACCTAAATCACTGGGCCACAAAGGCAGTCAATATTAATTTATTATTCACGTACTACGAAACTAATATGTAAGTACGAAACTAGGATTTTGCATTGCAATCAGACCGTCAGCAAAATGATAAAACAGTAGTATGTGCTGTTTGTGTAGCCTGGCAACATGTCACACATCACCGAACAATGGACATCACTATTCACTATGTCTCTAGGGGAGATGAATAATACATTTGATCAAAGCTACATCCATAGTGCTAGCTGCACTAGTTTCTACATAAAGTACCTATGTTTATTAGTGCCTAGGAGAAATGATAATTTCTAAGTAATAATTTATTAATTAACTCTAGATGGGAAATCTTCAGTTGCAATGCTATAAGATCGAGCTTGCCTTAATTAATTATAGCCGTATTAATTTGAAATGGATTTTATTTTTTTATTTTCAAACACGACTTCCGCCTTTCTATCTTTACAACGTACTCGTATTTGTAGTTTTGTCAACAACACTGTTCATACTCTTCGAAGATAACAACCGTGATGAACTTTAAATCAATTTGATCTCATTTTCTTTCCGTACATCATCCTCTCTCATTTTTACATTACTTTTTCCTCTATTTCTATCGCGCTCTCGCGTTTTTCAACGCATGCGTGGTTCTGGCGATTGCCGTGCGTCAGTCCCGCGGGGGCAAACTTGCTCTTTACGGCATAAGGGGCGTAAGATAGCTGTGTCGTAGTCGAGTCGGTCGTATTTTTGTTAGGATTTCTTTATTCTGTGGTTGATTAGGAAAAGTGGTGTTGGTTATATCTGTGTGTCTTTCTTATTCGTTTGTGTTTTTTCTCGCTAGCTTTTCTCTTTTTACATATAATTTGTGCTAATTTGTTCAGTGGATCAGGCAGGGTATACTTATTTAATTTTCTCCTCATTTCAGTTTCTTGATTTTATTTTTCTCATACATCGATATTATTATTCTCCTATACCTCCTTTCCTTAATTTATATTTTATCATCCAATCAAATTGTCCACCATTTTTTCCAATCGAAGGAAAATTTCCGAGCAAATTTTGTGTCAGTGGTCTACCGCGCATGCGTTACCGCGTCGCCGCGACGCGTCGCGCTCAACGCGGTGAATGCGGCAGTGTTTCGCGTCATATCTGAAATCGTTCGAGGACTGATCAGATCCTCGACCGATTCCAGATATTCAAAAAACCCTTGCATTAGGCTTAGGCTTTAGCCTAGTGGTAAATTAACTACCACGCAGGCTAATGAAGTTAGGACTAATTTACGTCTGTAAATTTTTGATAGGTTTTTTGATAGTGGTACTTATGTTAGGACATTTTTTTTCTTCACAATGCCTGCCCGCAGCATTCCGCGCAGGCTCGTTACGTTAGATCTCTACTACGCATGCGCGAATTTATGTCGTCGGCGTTGCCGCGTCGCCGTCAACGCGGTAAATGCGGCAACGATTCCGCGTCATATCTGGAATCCTTCGGGCCTGATCGGTTCCCCCGAATGATTCCAGATATTCAATAATACACTTGTCTATTTAGGCTTTAGCCTAGAGCTATAGCTACCTTAGGGTCGGTCGAATAATAGGTTCATTTATTTAGATTTTTTATTTTTTTGGTCTACATAATTTTTATTAGGTCATTAATTGCTTCTCAAAACCCCTTTTTTCATAATTTTAATTTCGATTTTTATTTTGGCCTTTATCCATTATCTCCTATTTTCTTGTTTTACTCTCCATATATTCATTTCAGTTATTTTTTTTTATTATATTTTCATTAAACGCCATATTTGACATGCGTAGTAAATTTTCTTTGTTGTCTTCTAGCCCTCGTGACGTCATTATGTCAGGCGTCTACAGCGCATGCGTTGCCGCGTCGCGCTCAACGCGGTGAATGCGGCTGTGATTTCGCGTCATATCTGGAATCGTCCGGGGCCAGTTCGGTTCCCCCGTACGATTCCAGATATTTAAAAAGACTTGTATGTTTAGGCTTCAGCCTATAGGTAGCTACAGTTACTAGGCAGGCTGTAGTGTTAGACCTATTATACGGCTATCAGATTGTAGTAAATATTAGGTTTATTTTACGTTGGATTTTAAAATTATTATTTTTAGTTAAATCGTTAATGATTTTTGGAAGATAGCTCTCTTTATCTTTGTCTTTTATTACATTTTGTTCTATTAATCTAATCCTATCTTTTTTTTGTGTTTTCATCTGCCATTTTGTTGATTAAACACTTATAGCAAATTGTCTTTGTCGTGTTGCAGCAGGTTTCGTGATAGTCGTATGTCAGTTGTAGCAGACACTGTTACATTTTTTTCTATTAATCTAACCTCACCCCGATTTTTGTTCGTCTTTTCATTTAGGTACCATTATTTTCGTTATACACTCGTAACCAATTGTCTCTGTCGTCTTGCAGCAGGTTTCATGATAGTCGTATGTCAGTTGGCTTGTAGCAAACTTCGCAGTGTAGACACTTGACCAACGACATGTCAGGTGTCTATCGCGCATGCGTTGCCGCGTCGAGCTCAACGCGGTAAATGCGGCATTGGTTTCGCGTCATATCTGGAATCGTCCGAGGCCAGTTCGGTTCCCCCGTACGATTCCAGATATTTAAAAAGACTTGTATATTTAGGCTTCAGCCTAGAGGTAGCTATAGCTATCTTAGGGACTGTCTAATATAAGGATCTTTTGACTAGATTTTTTATTTGGTCTACATAATTATTAGGTCATTAATTGCTTCTCAAAAACCCATTTTTTTCATTTTTTTAATTTCGTTATTTTTAGCCTATTATCCATCATCTCCAATTTTTTGTTTAATACTATCTATGGATAGTAAAATTCCCCTGTACGATTCCAGATATTTAAAAACTTGTATATTTAGGCTTCAGCCTAGTGGTGACTATAGCTACCACGCCGGCGGCTGTTTATTTATTTATTCAAACTTCATGCCCATTAGTGGTACATAATTCTAAACAAGTCAACCATTGGGTTAAATAAAGAACTTTGTCGAGTGTTGGATCTATAAAACACATTTGTTTATCTACTTAGGTTATTCTTCTCGCATTTCTGTCTTTATTTTTGTCGCATTTCTGTCTTTGCTATCCCTTTTTTTCTATTAATCAAATTTTACTAGCAATTTGTATTAGCTGTTTTTGGTCGTCTTCTCATCTACTATTTTCGTGACGTCATATGTCTGGCGTGTACAGCGCATGCGTTGCCGCGTCGCTTTCAAGGCGGTGAATGCGGCAGTGATTTCGCGTCATATCTGGAATCGTTCGAGGACTGATCAGTTCCTCGAATGATTCCAGATATTAAAAAATACTCTTATCTAATAAGGCTTTAAGTCTTCACTTCCTTTGGTTACTATAGCTACCACGTGGGCGTGTATGGCATATTTGTATTGGAGTGTATGGCTATTGGCTAGGTTATTGATGATTTTAAATTCTGTTCAATTTTATTTTGTTTGGGCTCTTTATATTTCGATTTTATTTTACTTTTTAATTTGGTTTTTAGTTACTTAATCTATTTTACTGTTTTCAGATGTTGTATTTTTTTTATTGGGTCGTTTTTTCTTCCAATAAGTAATCTCAAAAAAATTGCTCTAAGTTTCTTAAATTCGACTTTTAAACAATTTTTGGAACAATTTTTTGACTTATTAATATTGCTGATAGAATTGAACTATGGGAATTCAACTATATAATAATTTAGCATTCGTTAGATTCGACTTAAGCACATATTATTCGGAATGATTTTATGTTTTCAGGAACACAATTATAAATGGTCGTATGATACTTTTTCAGGTTTTCTATAGTAAGTATATAAGGGGGGCTTAACCGAGCATGACTTACACTTTGATTATAACTTTACATAATATTATGCTATACTGTAGCATACAGAATTTATAGTTACACGTTTGACAAACACATTTTGATTTATTGGAGGTCATATTGACGACAATAATGAAGTTTGTTAAGTTTTTTTTTAAATTTGGGGAGTCTTCTTATCTTTCGATAACCTGGATTATTGTCAAATATTTTTGAACAAATAATTTAGTTTTAGTTAGTCATTGGCATATTTCAAACTTATTTTCATGTTTTAAAATTGATTGAAAGATTGACATTGACAAAATCACTGTATGTAAACTCTGTAATTATTTCTTAATACAAAAATTTACATACCATATCAATAACCTTTATTTTTTAAACCTACCAATAAATATTTTTGGAAATTTGGAATGGGCGCCGCCATAAAAAAACGGATAGCTGTCAAAACCATTTGACGTTTTGACATCAATCTACGCGGGAAACCGAAGTGCAACCCTAGGATTAATGAAAATACTTTTTTATCTCTTTTTTTAAGTCGGCCATACACAGGGTGTTGGTTTGAATCTAAGTTGAATAATACTTTATGTGATACGATGATAGTTTGATTCAAGGTTTTTATTTAAATTATGATAAACTTTGATATATTATAATTTGATATTTTTCATTAAATAGATAATTTTTATTGCCCCACTAGAATTATCTGTAGATATTGTAAAGTGCTATTCTTTCTTCTTATTTTGATAACCATCCTTAAGCCATATCACTTGTAGGTCATAACGGAACTGTATTAAATAATTTTACAACGCGTATTAATAGATAAAAATGCAACTTTCGCGTATTAAGATAACAATCTTACTGCATTATAGCAAAGATAACAAATAAACAAATCTGATAATAACACATTTATATCATTTTGACAGCATTTATGACGCACGTGATAAGATCTACACTATTTTGAGTGAACCGAGTACCTCGGTTCGATTTCCAATGGATAAGAAATAAAACATTTTCAGTGGAGTTTTTGGATTGCTAAAATGTTCTGCACTTGAACATGATGTTTTTTTCAAAATTATTATTCAGGTAATTCAAACACACACACTAATTTCTGGGTAAATAAGTTTCTCGAGGTTAAAAGTTGCATCCTATGTGTTAATCTAAATAATAGACTATAAGTGTACCGAATTCAATAAAAATCCGTTTAATAGTTGTTGCCTTAAAGAGTAACAAACACACATACATTGATTCATCCTTACACACTTTCGCATTTATAATATTATTTAGTAGGACTTAAATGCATAATAGTATACAGAAAGATATCTTTATTAATACAATAATTTATTTTCAAGATTTCTATTGTCCCCAAAAACCATTTAGTATTTAAATGGCTCTCCCCCGAAAACAGACAACTTTATACCATTAAAAAATGATTGCCAATTAAAAAACATCCACTCTTTATAACTCAAAATACGACGTCATTTACAAAACAAAGCTTCAAGTATAAGCGACCAAAATGAAAATTAAGAAATGCACTCGAGAATGTAGGTCAGTTGGGGTACATTTCATTTGGTAGGTTAATAGGTGGGAGATGTTATTAAAGGAGGTAGATGCAGAGATTAGGGGTAATAACGCCGCAATAAATATTGTAAAGCCACTCTAGCTAACCGTTGAGAAGGGGCCAGGGGACTGTGGGACATGGTTTAAGAAAATAGCGATCAAAGATTTTACTTAGCGGGACTATAGAATATTTTGAAAGAGGCTACTACCTTAGAGCTTTACATTGTAGGTGCTTAAATTAATTTGTACAGTTTATATATCCATTCATATATTGGTACTAGCTGACCCGCGCAACTTCGCTTGCGTCACATAAGAGAGAATGGGTCAAAATTTTCCCCGTTTTTGTAACATTTTTTACTGCTGCTCTACTCCTATTGGTCGTAGCGTAACCTTCCTCGATAAATGGGCTATCTAACACTGAAAGAATTCTTCAAATCGGACCCGTAGTTCCTGAGATTAGCGCGTTCAAACAAACAAACAAACAGACTCTTCAGCTTTATAATATTAGTATAGATTAGTATAGATACGCCACTTTATATGACCTGCTAATAACCGTTTCAATTTGTAGTAACATTTCTTTATGAATCCTTTTCCAATAAGTCTGTTAACACTATTTTTAGCTTTGGTCTTATAACAACCTAAAACCTATAACCCTACTTTGTTATTAGATCTTCTGGGAAAGCTGGTTTAAATTCCTACAATTTAGCTACACAAATGCCATTATCCTGTTCCTATCCTACCATGTTCGGGTGGTATCAACTATTCAATACTACAGTCATTATCTGAATTCAATGGTCTTCAAGTAGCCAAGCCAAAAATAAATCAAAGAAAAGAACCCATTTTTCTCTTATACCTTACACCAAGCCTGAGGTCAGCTCAACACGATAATTCACGTGATAATTAGCACTCGTCGTACTCCAACAAAAATGTCCGTCGACAATATTGTACAACAAAATTATACTTTATTTATGATCGTTTTACCGTTTAATCTTTACAATAATCTTAAAGGATACGCTTTAAATTAAACTAAACATATATAAAACATTTTAATTGCTTTAACACATATTTTTTATGACATTTGTGGCGAAGGTAGCGAAGAATTTCCTTCTTTAAAAAAATGTAATCAAGCTTACCTATCTACAAACATAGTTTAGCTGCGGACAAGGAAAGGAATAAGAAAATATGGTAAATTTTTAAGGAAATAGTGAAAAAAGTCTATACTAACAGCAGATTTTTATGGTTTTAATTTGACTTTTTGCTCTTTCATAAGTTAAGCTGACTCTCAGACTTTAATCACCTATCGATGGTAGGATTTTGGAAAAAGTTAACCACTGTTAGACTATATTATTATCTAACTGTCTAGATAGCTATATTTTCTAATTTGTGTAACTACTGTCAATTTTATGACTAACAATACTTTATTTCCCGTACATATTCTAAATCTTTCCCAGACAAATATTCAATGTATGGTACGATATAAATAACTTAAAACTCATTTAAAATACTCTGCAAGGTACAAGTAATGTAGAGTTGGTTATCACAGTATAATTTATTATAATTAACGGAGCCGAGCGCCGGGTCAACTGATATTATATAGAGGACAAGCTTATAAAATTGACTTTTTGATAGAATAATGTCCAACATTGCGACTAATGGTTTTGCTTATAGGATAATTTAGATTTCAATAATTTAATAGTATTTTATAAAACGTGATGATTTCTGCTCATAAAGTAGTTTTATTCTATAAATACCTACTCGATATTAGACTATTCAGTATGTAACGAAAAAAAATATTGTTTTGTTGCAGTTTTTATCGTCGTGGTAAATAATTTGAATTAGTAAAAACTGTATGCAGTAATAAGTACTTAAACTGTGGAAAGCGACTAATCAATAATAATGTCTTTGCAATCAGTTTCTTCCATACGTTATTTAATAAAAACAAAAATGCGTTCTCAAATTATGCGTTGATAGATATAAGCTTGGCCTACATACAATACTTATTAATATACTAACAAAATTATATTTTCATTCAAAATATTTCAGTATTTCGCGGTATTTTAATCTGAAATGTACACTTGTGGTTTATTTTCAGTGTTGATAAGATTTTCACGGATTTCAGTGGACTTAGTTTTGTTTATAAAGACGTCACCATGACTGTTGCCAACCTGAAACTAGAATTTTGATGTTTATTCAATAAAAAAAGATGATGACGTTTTGATAACGAGTGCAGTAGGATGGGATGTCCGAGATTTGATTTCCGGGTCAAATAAATGGAACATTTTGGTTAAGTTACTGTAAAAACGGGACATGTTTATACATGTTCTAGTAACTGCATCAAATGTGATAGAGAACTACTTTTTTTAGAGCAACTGAGAGTTCAGAGTCACTGATAATACATTTTCTCGTGAAAACAAATAAACGTACATACAAATAAATTACAACCAGATTTAAAACCCTACCTTTATATCTGTAATATAATTTAATTGTTTCATCTGAGAATCGAACTTATCGAAAACCAAAGTCTTTAATTTAGAAACGGCAGCCTCAACTCGATATTTTCTTATTCAATCAAATCTTTTTTATACTTAACTTATTTTAATTCCGATTACTGACTGACATATTATAGTAGTTTTATTCATGTTTATAGTATTTGTTTGTTAGTTTTTTTCTTCTTTTATCGTAAATATATAGTAACATAAATATTAATATAGCATTGTAAAATTGTATCAAATTTCGCATGCATATTTTTCCTCTGCATATAACTGCAAGTTCGCACATAATCTTTCAAGAATAACACAATAATCCGCGATGGTATCAGACTAAGTGCGTGTTTACATTAATTACTTACAAAACAAGATTGTGATTATCACATATCATTGCGCCTATGTCAAAGAAAGGTGTGGGGTGTCATTGTTTGTCTTGGTACTAGTTTCTGAAGTAACCGATATTGCATATATTAGTAAACAAAAGTGTATGTTCTTCAAGAATATTAAGACTTTTAAAACATTTTTATAACTAATGATAAGGATCCCTTCGTCCGGCAATGCAACTCGCTTTTGGCCGGTTTTTTTGGATTCTTAGCAATTTAGTAACAGATCTATAAAAAATCACATTTTATAAAATATCTTATTAAGAACTATAGTCCAACAACTTAGTAGAGAACCTTATACGTGAGGTTTGCGGCTGGCGGAGGTATATAAAATTGGCTTGTCTGCCGAGGACATAAGATTAAATTCATAAAATGTATGATAATAATGTAATTTAAGTCCGAACTCACACCCAATCATACATTTTTAAACACCGAATATAGTCTTACTGTTGAAAAGACTTTTTCCCCAACCTAATATTTATAAAAGGTTACTACTTACTATATTACATAATACTCTTTACAGGCACACAACCGTCCGAACCGTAAATGTAACACTAACAAATATGAAATTAAATTTCACTATTTGCTCATTTAGTTATTGGCAAATAATTAATAAAACATTCATTCCGGTTAAATAACTGATTGATTCAAATGAAATGCCGGCACTTAAAATAATTAGTTTAATTATATCAATTCATATGATTTGTACAAAACCCTTCATATTAAACTTTAATTATTTCATGTTTTAATTACCGTGCGTCACTGCATACCGGAATTATTTCATTTTATCATAATTATGTTTGTTTATCCGATTATTGTGAATCAGTATTGTTATCTATTTAATCTTGGGTTTTGGAAACCCCAGTGAAGATTTATAATAATGTATAGTCTGACAACGTGGTAGAGAGTCTTGGTATGCAGGTTTTATCTCGATGGAAATTAATAATTCCTTTTAAATAAATAAGTATTGAATAGTCTACTGTCTAGAGCTGAACAAGCCTGCGGGTCAGCTACGAATTTAATTTTTTCAATTATTCATCTTTACATAGTTGTTATACTCTTGTCTAAAATCGATCTGAGCTGGTAAATCTCAGTTCCAATTTTAGACACAGTTTAAAGTTACACTCAGATATTTTTATCAACGATACGCGATGCAAGTATACTTATACCACAGCCTTCAAAGTTGATTTACAAAATACTTTTAATACATAGCAAGTTATAATATTTATACTTCATAGCAATTATACCGTAGAATTCAGAATAATAACAATAGTTACAGTAATAAAACACAAAAATAAAATAAATACATTTATTACTAAACAAATATCACACACAGTCCTATAAGCAAAGAAGATCAATCTTAAAACAAATCAGTAGCTGGTCTTGCCGAAGACGCCGTTACCTGGCGCGTTCACATCGTCAGACGAGAAGTACTCCTTGAAGAGCTCCTGGAACTCAGCCCAGGATACAGAAGATTTGCCTTTAGCCATCTTCTGGAAGGCCGCAACAGCCTCATCCTTGTTCAGACCGAAGGAAGCATACACCGACGAAAACTCCTCACTGTCAATTGAACCATCATCACTAGCATCTTCTAAATCAAAAACAAATTTGCAGTACTGGTTTTGCCATTCAGACGCTGATGAAGGGTACGAGTCCCACATGGCGAACCATTCGTCAGTAGTCACTTGTCCATCTTTGTCGGCATCAGCGCCGCTTTGCAGACCATCCCAGATCTTCATAAGAGTTACTTCTACTGATTTGTATTTAGCATCAGAAGGGGCCCATCCTCTCATTTTTCCGATCCTTTCGACTGCCAGTTCGAAATCTTTCTTGTCAATGCTGCCATTGGCGTTGGTGTCGAAGAACGCCGTGAACACGTGGAGAAGCTTCTTCTTTCTGAAGTCGGACACCATTGTGACTGTATGTGATAGAGTGCGGTGGTGCTGCGACGCGTGGTGTCGTTTATATAGTCGTTGCATGTACATAGTGATTAAAACGTAATGTTTATGTGTTGTGATAATTACTGATATGATTAGTAAATTAAAGTAAAAGTGAAGATTGTTGTACTAATGATTTGGTGGAGGTGTATGTCTGTTTATTATTTTAAAACAACGCGGATTCTAATTAGACAATTAATTTTCATTTTGTAGCAGATATATGCTAAGCTTGGGGTCCATAATCCTATATCATTATCACTATTAATATACCATTAAAAAAAGGTGTCAACGTTTAACACAGAATTTTATAAACTTTTGTTAACTGGATGGATCTTAAGATCTTTCTAAAGATTATAAATTTCTTTACTTTGATATCCATTGATAATATAACAAGTACCTTTGGACTGTAATAAATGAGAAAAGTGCAGGATCGTAAAAAATGGCGTACTGAGGCTTCTACTCAACAGTGGGTAGTAGTGGGTTGAATAGATAGAAACATAACTTAAACGGCTAAGATTTGATCGGAAAACAAAGTACATTCCAAACACCTATTAAAACAAGCGTTACAAAATCTACCGCAATCCTGAATAATATTTCCACTAACATAACAAAATCATAGTGTGGATTCTATTGTCGTTAATTCAAGCACAACGGCCACTATGAATACTGTGAACGCAGTACAAACAGAGTATTTGTTCATAATTATCTGCGCCGACAATCGTTACAAAACGTTACTACCTCCCCGGGGAATTATAAACCGGTTACCGGGAACATTACTGCTGGCAACTGTACTGTTAGCAGAAAACAGCTGAAGTAGGGAAATATATTTTCTCTTTAAATTTTTTTTTAATAACAGCGCACTAATGCGTCCTAGAATGCAAATCGGGTTTTGAATGCATGAAAAGATTACGATGTCATTTGAATTGACATGTAAAAGGCAATCCAATTGAACAACTTTGACATTAGGTGGACCACTAAACAAGCGACAAAATAAAATAAACAAAAAAACTTATTTTATCACCCAACATTTCAACCAAGTGACATCGGACTTGGTTATATTATTTGTTCTAACATTTATAGTGTTTTATGCGATCTGCCTTAGTTTGTGAGATGTTGCGGTCATTTTACTGTGTTGAAAATATAAAAATTATGAGCGGTGTAAATTACACATCTGTAAAGTAAAGTAAATCTTAATTGTCTTCGATCAAGTTTACAAGCTGTTACAATACATAAATGGAAGACCTATCAGGTCTTTTTGAGCATACAATAGTTACATAAATCTTATACGTGAATGAATCTGATGATATTATGGTCCGCGATAAATTGTAAATTTTAAATCTTCAGGACGATTATTACACTTTATTTTTAATATACTTTGACCACGATGTGTCAATAAAAGTGGTCCCGGACTAAAAAAAGGTTGGGAATCCCTGTCCTAAATGTACTATTAATAAGACTATGACAATTTCAAAAGCAGTTTTGATTTCAGCAAGTTGAAATTTCTGCAAATACTTGCTAACTGTACGTTTATCGGATCGTGCGTGGTGAAATGTAACAGGGTAAACTACCCCGGGGGCATCGTTTTATCATGGTTTGTGTGTGAATAGTAGCAGTTTTAAATATGCTGTAATTACTCCATCCAACGCATATTGGGAATATGGTCAATGTAGTTTTATTCCCAGTTGAGAAAAAGTTACAGTACATATAACTTGACGCCTGTTATATCCAGAAGCATAGGCAGAGGCGTATGATACCTATGCTCTCACATTTTATTACTATTTACCATGTAAAAAGTCGTTTACTGGACACGTTATCAAACTCCAGACTACTGTTGAAGCATATTCTAAAATAAATTAGAAAAGACCAATAGAGCAATGCCTTAACCAGGGAATGAACCAGTGTCTTCCATCATCAGTCGTATACACTACCGCCTATACCACAGAGATAGGCTAGCTTAGTGGTATATTTTATAAGCGTCTCTGTAGACAACAGGTAAAAACCAGGACAAAGACAGAATGTCTTTATTAAGTCTCAATTAAATACATGTATTTCCCTCCTGTGATTTGTTCTGTTACTTGATTTTAGTCACAATTACAGTTAGACATAATATTATAATGCAACGGGTCTTATACGCGATTGAAAATTTAAAGGTTAGGATACCTTATTTGCTGCCCGACGTTTCGATCGAATTACATCGACCGTGGTCACGAGCTGAATTACATTTAGGTCAGAAAACACACATTACGAAAGGATTTGAAAAAAATATTGAAGGACCCGATGACGTTTTTTTCTCGAATGATGTTAAGTGGTAAAGAATATTCTACCAATTACTCTAAAAATTACTGATTTATACGATATACGATTAAGAAAATAAGTCACTAACAAAGCTAGTTGTCCAAGAATCTATCACGAAGCAGGAAAGTTGGCGTGTGACGTACAATGGAGATTGATGGGGCATTAATAGTGAATATCTATTACACATTAGCCTTCACGACAGGGTGGGGGATGATCGCAAGGTCAGTGAACTTGGATATTTGAGTAGATAATGTATGGTGTAAGAAATCCGTAGGAGTAAGAATAAATGCTATTTCAATTCTTACTATATATACGCCATTTAGTGCGCTATAATGAGTTGTGCCTTGTGAAAAACTTTATTCATCAAAACTAATCTAGTAATATTTGCAAAGACATCCAAAAAAATGGAATTTAGAATTAGTGGGTTTGGTAATTTTACGTCTCGTGAAGGTGTACCGAATATTATATACCCTCTTTTCGTATTATACAATGTTAGTGCTATACAGCAATAAGCAACAGACATTAAAAAAATATTCAAATCACACTTAACCAAACCCAAAACCTCACTATCTGCAGCAGTGTATACTAAATACTACAAAATTCCCAAACGAACCCGCTACACATCGCTATACTCAAATCAGATAACGGCTCTTTCTTATGACGTAAGCTATCATTGCGCTATCTATCACTGTCCGCATTGCAGTACATATGATGACTCATATTACTATGTTTGCACTGAACACTTGGTCTCTAAGTCAATAGTAGTCTTTACAAGGTAATGTGGTTTATTTGTGTTTGTTCGTGTATTAATTGCTGTCTGGTACTCATTTTATTGTATGGTTAGTGATCAATTTTGTGTCAGAGTTGTACAAGCCGCCCGATGGCCTTTGACTTAACAATTGTTATCGTAATTGACAACAAATGGGACCGAGTTTCTACGTGCTCTCCAAAGCACGAATAAAATAAAGTCAATATAAAATGTCTGTCTGTTTGTCATAACCTCTAAATTTACGGAACGGATTTCATTTAGTTTTCACCAATAAGTGAAGTGTTTTTTCATTGGAGGCTTTAATGTGTAATTCGGCTCTAGGATATAACCCAACAACAACAAATTGGTAGTTGATAACTTAGGATATCAATTTTTCATAAGGAGTTCAAACAGTTATTGGCTTTTGTTGTTAGTTTTTGTGAGCATTCCATTTGATTAATACACCGTTTTTGCTTATCTGTAGTGCAGTAGTTGAAGATATTTTCGCCGTTGTCTTGAGTTCGATTACCACAAGTAACAAAATATGTGTGATTGAGAAATGGTTATTTAAATGTGTACTTTTTTTGGAACAATGATCATTAAGGTTTTAAAAAATATTTATAGAAAATAGGTACCAGACTGTCATGAAATTTAATAATAGGCAGGTCATTGACCATTTTCCATGTCATCGTCAAATTAACTTACGGGCCATAAGTGACAACTTTTATGATTCATAGATATTTCTTCATCTCACTTACGATCTTTAAAACATACGCCAGAATTTGAAGCACATACAAAAATCTTAAACCTGAAACATAACAAATCATAAAACCTTATATTTACATTATTTCCGATTCAACGTATCGTTATCATACCATGAAAAATTCATTCACATCAATAACATAAGTACTCATAACTAATGTGTTATAACTAGTGTTGTGGGACTGATGGGACTATAGCGAGTGTTGCGACTGGAGCGACTGGTGTGACTATAGCGACTGATGCTCGCACTGACAGATGATGTGCATCACTCATTACATGTAAGGACGTGAGTGAGGAATAAGGGTGAGGGGATGTGGTATTGTTTCGTTTGGAATAGGTATCTATAATGTGTGTTTGGTGTTGGTTTCTTAAAGCAGTTGTTTTATTAAGGTACATAATATATAATGAAAGCGAAGCATAAGAATTAGGTGTTATAAAAATTAGTATAATAATATATTTATTTATTATCTTTGAGGTTACAATCAGCCAGCAACAAGTACAGTTCTGAAGTAGAGTGAAACGTATTATCTCTTCATTTGTCACTGAACTTTGTAGTGAAACCTACATTCCTGAAATAATTCATTTGGATATCAAATAAAAAAAGGGATTTCAAGCCTGCTAACTGTGATGACTTTTCGCCTTATGCCATTCATGTTATAATCCTTCAACAATGGGTAAGCAATATACTAAAACTCTTGCTTGACCATCGTTCATTGTTAGGGAAAACATATAAAACCATATCCATCTTTTCTCATGTCTGTACCAAACTAATGCGATAAAAGAGCGCAGTAACGTTGCAGGGGTAACAAACCTTGGGGCACGCCACTCATTTGCCAAATTGTCCCAACCCATAGAATTGTTTATGACCTCTGTAGTGACGTAATGTCTATCATAAGTCTTTGTGTTTGATTTTTTATGATCAGCAGATGCTTGTAATTGAAGTACAATTTTGATATGAGTGGTTTTGAAGTGGACTTTGTTGTTAAAATTTCGATATGCTGTTTTTTAATGTATGGTTTTTATCTGATGATGTCTATAGTGGATAAGATGGGATGATGATAAACTACTATCTTGCTAACGTGTTGGGGTTGTGGGTTCGATTACTCTTTAAGGTAAACTATGTATGTTTGTGTTATACATGTTATATCAAAGGGTAATTTTGCAAACTGTATCTGTCTCTAAGTACTGGAACGCTACCTAATTTTAGTAAAGATTATTTGTAGGTAACCCTGCCATTTTTTACGATAAATCAATGCAAGTGAAAAAAGTTAATATATGCTGACACAAAAATAGGTAACTACATGCAAAGATTTCAAATATTGTGCAGGCAGTACATTTTCTCTACTTAGAAAACTATGAAGAATCTCGTAGGCGTTTCAGTCCTGTACAATATATTGTACCTTTCTTAATATTGATTAATGGATATTTAACTGCCTCTGTGGCGCTGTCGGTAGTGTATTGGATTGCTGAACTCGAGGTCTCGGGATCGATTCCCAGGACAGACTAGTGCTATTGGTTTTCATTTACATAATATATATTTATTCTCAATAGTAGTCCGAAGACTAGTAACATGCCTGGTATATGGCAATAATAATATGCTCGTTCCCTATTACACAGGGCTAACATTGCTAATGGCAAATGGCGGGTATATTTCATGCTCCTCTGCCTACACCTTCGGGTATAACAGGTGTGATACTATGTATCATGTAAACTCTAACTGCAGCGCGATTTCCTTTTCCCAATACTATCGACTAGCAAGCATGTCACACATAACATGTCTTGAAAAAAATGGTTATGCGGAATAAGTTACGATCTGTTCAATATATATTTTTTGTACAAAATTTCTCAATACCTGCTCAATTGTTGATAGTCGTAGTGGTATAAAATCGCCCCTCTGGCTATTATCATGACATGAAGCCGCTCAGATGTAGGCAATAAATATAAGAGCAGCATACAAGTCAACGCTGACTTGTATGAGAGAGATAATCTATCAGGTACTCGACAATAAGGGAGGGAACAGTTACTAATGGGGTTCAGTATCTGTATAGTGTGTTTAATCTTCTACTCAAGTTATCACCAAACGTAGAGGTATTATGAAAGAAATGGGCTGATCAAATAACTGAGCAGAAGTTTGTTGAAAATAAAGTCGCAACTGACAATTTTTCGTAAAATAACGCCTTACCTCTAATATACTCGTATTATCTGTATTGTTAAGACAAATGACAATTCCTTAAGTAATTTTACAATTTTTCTATCACTGAAACGATCTTAAATTATTACATATTTATACACATACTACACACAATTATTACCTACATTATTTAGTTTCACTGTAAAATTATACTTCAACTTGTATGGACACGGCTAATATTGTACAATACGTTATTGTGCATAACCTAGGATAGGCTTAGCGAAAAATAAATTCAGTTGCGTTTGGTAGAATAATACGACATAGAAACATAAAAGTAATTTTAATTTATTTTAGATAACATGCTCAGAAATTCAACGGCATTCATTAACAATACAAAAAAATAATTAACACTTATAACCAAATAATCAGCTTATAATATTTAACTTTTAATGAGAGTGCGAATGGGAGTGTTTAGAAAGACTGCAAATATAACATCCAAAGATGAAGTTTCCTGGCGCTTCCTGATCTTCAGCCAAGAAATACTCCTTCCACAGTTCCTGGAACTCTTCAAAAGAAACCGTCGCCTTACCTTTAGCCATCTTTTTGAAGGCTTCAATAGATTCTTGCTTATCAAGGCCAAAAGATTCATAGACTGAGGAGAATTCATTCTCATCAATCACTCCATCGTTACTCGCATCTTCTAGTTGGAAAATAAACTTGCAGTACAAGTTCTGCCAGTTGTATGCTGCTGAAGGATTCTTGGCGAAATTGTCCCACATGGTGATCCATTCTTCTTGAGAAATTTCTCCATCATTGTCTGCATCAGCTCGGCTTTGGAGTCCACTCCAGATCTGCAGCAAAATGTCTTCTACTTGTTTATATTTTTCGTCTCCAGGCTTATACCCTCTAAGTTCAGCTATCTTCTTTATAGACAGTTCAAAGTCTGATTTATCCACAGACCCGCTTCTGTTCGTGTCAAAGAATGCATTGAACACATGCAAGAGTTTCTTCTTCCTAAAATCTGACACCATTTTGAAGTAGAATTTTGCCTCTCAAACTGACCGATGAAATGATTCCTAGGCTTTATATAGTGTCGTTGAGATTTGATTACGATTATCGTTAATTTGTTTTATTCTAATAAACGGCGTATAAATGTTATCGGTAGATATCGTTCGTTAGAAGTAATGCATGTTATTGTTATAATCTTAGCAATTATAGATATAAAAGGCTTGGATTTGCGTTACTTTGCTGCTTGGTTTTAGTGCCTATAGAAAATTTTGCGGTTGTAAATTAAAACAATGTTATGTAATTTATAGGCTTGTTTTGTTTTATGACTCACTAAATGTAAATATTTATTGGATATTTTATTTAAGTGTCTCATCCTTTATTATATTGCCTAGGACTGCATGTGTCAGTCTGATTTCTGATTCGCAATAGCTATTATTGTCTGTTTAAACATTGATTTGTCGAAGTAACTTCTAGAATGAAATTTTGTGCGTTCCGTAGTGTTGGTAGCAGCTTCTTACATCATCAATAGATCATCTATACTAATATTATAAAGCTGAAGAGTTTGTTTGATTGTTTGTTTGAACGCGCTAATCTCAGGAACTACTGGTCCGATTTGAAAAAATCTTTCAGTGTTAGACAGCCCATTTATCGAGGAAGGCTATATATCATCGCTACGACCAATAGGAGAACAGAGTACCGGTAAAAAATGTTACAAAAACCGGAAAAATTATGAGCCATTCTCTCTTATGTGACGCAAGCGAAGTTGCGCGGGTCAGCTAGTTAAAACTATTTGGCGATTAAAAAGAGTGGCCAGGTGTTTCTTGCTAGCTCTTCTCATCGGCCCTATCTTCCGAACTGGCGGTAAATTCACTCTCTGTATTATTGACTATCATAAGTGTCAGCATTTGACCTAAAAGATTTGATTGTGATTTTGAATTACCTGTAAGCTCAAACCACACAACACATAACCACCGACTATCGGCACATACTCACACCCTACAAGGAAAACTTCCATACAGCAATATTTAAACAAAACCCCACAATTACCTTCAAGACAATCGTAACACGTAAGCCACAAAGCGTGTCCGTACTCCCGGCTTGTAATACATCAACACAAAAACAAAGACTGAACAAAAATACAAGCCGCTTGTTTAGAACCCTCGGGGCTAGCAAGAAATTGTTTTCCACTGTAAGTGACTGGAATTATTTTTTATATTTTTTTGTTTACAGAAAGGGTTGGGGGTTGAATGGAAACTTGCAAATAGTACGGTTGTGAAACTTTTCTTTCGATGCACGGATGATTATTGTTATCTATATACGGGTGTTAATGTTGTATTGTTATTTAGTTTGGTTTGTATGTACTCCTTGCACTAACAAAAGTTGTGAGTAAAATAGTTAAGATGGCTACTTCACTACAACGATTTATGAAAAGTTAGTTTCAGTCTCTTTGTTCTACGTGTCTGCTGCTGTCTAGTTTGTCTGTCTGCGAAACAGGGCTCATTATTACTGTAATAGATATATTTTTAGATAACAGCAACAGTCAAAGCGGCGGAAGAATTTTGGTTAAAATTTGACAGGACAATAGATTATATCAAGAGTAAAAGGAGATAATTAATAAAAAATTGAAGTTGCGGTCTTGGCTTTAGGCTAGTCTATAACAGCTAGACAATGCTGTATGTAGATCTGAAAGAGGACTTATTAAAAATTCCATGTGGTTGTAGGCCTAGGTGTAAACTAGTCTATAATACTAGACTATATGACTACATAGATTTGAAAACGTACAAAGTAAGTACCTATTTATTATAACCTAAATCTAAAACAACAAATATCTATAAAGGCACACATAAAGCAATTTTTCCCTTGACATTTGAAACAGTGATCCCGGCACGTGATATTATTCAGCGGCAACAACTCTGGCTATAAATCAAGTGTGATATCTGCGCAGAATGCCGGAACCATTAGCCGATCTAATATTTATTACGTGTGACAAATTGATGCCGCAAACTGATTTCATTTGATTCGGGAGTTTTGTGGTGTTTGGGAATGTGAGGACGATGTTTTTAGATAGATATTTGCTAGCTATGTATCTAGATTGATACTAATATTATAAATGGAAAACTGTTTGTTATACCTATTTGACGGCTAAACCGCCAATTCAGCCTTCAAAATAAAATCATTTTCATAAAATTTTCTTGGAGAGAGACGTGAATGCATAGTCTAACCTTAGTCCCATTTTTTTATTATCTACAAAATGTTTAATCATGATCTGTATCCTAAATTTTGATAAAAGAAAATTAGATTTTGATAAAAGAGGATTACATAGATTGATAGAGAACTGTACATCCTGCTACGCTGGCTGATGCAGCATCCGCCTGCTAATTTGATTTTATCTTTTGGCATTACGTTAACCCTATGTATCAACGCAACGTCGCCTTTATCAACTCACACCTTGTCGGCCACCAATAAGCTTAAGAGCTTCATTATGCTCCCTAATAGCATTAGCTTATAATCTGAGCCAGACAGCTTGTGAGCACGACTTATGTAACCTGCGCCGAAACGTCAAGTAATTCAAGTTAGATGCGTGTACTATTTCCCGATAAAGTACCTACCCAATAGTATCTATGTATTTTTCCTCCTGCCTAATAATATTATTGGTTTAATTAGTTTAAGTTTTTAAAGAATCTGACAAAATATTTCAAGATTTTTTTCGAAAATATTTACAACGATCATATTTTTGCTTTTACGTGCTTGCTGCTATAGGTGCCTGCTGGGAGAAGAAAGGTTAGGCTGATTGTGCTTTTTGTACCTGAACTATCATAATTCATATTGAAGATACTAATATAATCATACTGAAAAATGTGTTTCTTCACATACAGAATTGGCTATGAGTGCCACAAACGCGGGGCAAACATACTTCTGGAAAAACCTCTCCTAAACATTTTCTCACACCCACGCATTATAATATCGTGAATATATTTCATAATTACTTCAGCTACGTTTATACCGTCGTTGCTATGTCGGTAACTGCCGAACACGGCCGACTGCAGCCGAGTACAGCCGAGTACAACCGCGGTAATGACGCGAAACGAACATTCATGAAACATTCATTATTTACTACCAATGTTTATGTTACTGTTCAATTTGTACGGTGTTTTAATATTCACGCTTTATTTCTGGTTTTGTTTGTGATTAATAGGCGACTTTTCTTCGCAAATATTATTATTTTTTCTCAATCAAAGGTCTTCACTTTAGTTTATGTTACTAACAAAGATTGAGAACGTTCCTCTGAACTGACGTCAAATTCACTAACTAACATAGAATTGATAATTATCATAATTTTTGCTATTATTTGACTGAAAAGAATCACTGGCAAGATCTTGGTTCTAAAATCGCAATTCTTTTTTTACATGATATACATAAATATAGGAAATTTGAAAGGATTAGACACATATTTTCTTAAATCCCCTCTACGCATAATAATAAGGACTAAAAATATCTGTTTATCAGTAGATTAGGTAGTATAGCAAGTAGGTATCACAAACCTAGTTAGCCCTGATTGATAGATCAGACAGTGTTTACCGTTTACGTGTATCGAAGCGTCGCATTGATAGCTCTCATCTCACTACCGCGCTGTGAGCCCGCATCGAGCACTTTTCACTTGTATTCACAGACGAAATGATCCCTTGTTTGATTCGACATTTCATTTGTATTAGTGCTCACTGGTCGATAAACTGTGGGTTCAGCAAACCTTAGCGCGGTCATTCCATAGATGGGTGACCGCATTGTGGTATTTGAAAGAAGTCTCCGTGCTTCGGAGGCAACGTAAAATGTCGGTCCCGGTTCTTGTCAATTAAGGTAACAGTCGTTTAGCCGCGTCAAAAGCCTTCGGGCGGCTTGAACAATTTTGATACTAGGTTGACCACTACACCATACGATAAGAAGAAGATTATTAGATTACGTATACAAGTCGCGCGAGTTCAATATTATAACGTAAAATTTACTGTTATAAATAAGAAGATAGATTGAAACATTCCTTTAAATCTTCTGAAAGTCTTCTTTCCTATCTAGAAAGCTGGGATTACTTTCCACATCAATAGTTACAAAGCAACAAATAAGCTAAACTTTAGTCCGAAGGGTAGCACATACAATGGCGCGCCCCGGCACCGCTCGGTCACGATAAACTCAACAAAAGCCCGCGCGCGTCATTTTTCATTTCATATTTGTATTTGAGAATAAGTTGGGGTCTAGATGTGGCTTACGTAAGAGCATATTTTAGGCTTTACTGCTTACTCTATTCTAATGTTAAAACTAGTAGACCCACGCAGCTATGCCCAAGAATTTTCTTTGCCTTATTTTTGTTTTTTTCTTAGTGCTCACCTGCAATATAAAAAGAAGCATGGTGACAAATTGCAAGTTTTTAAACCCAATAATTTGAGCTATTCGTTAATATAATAGTCAGTCTTTCCTATTGTACCTATCGACGATTTTACTCTCTCTATGTATTTAATGAAAGGCAGTACGGATGTTACGACTGACTGACTGTCTGAACTTGAAATTTTGCACCACGCTTATTCTAGACATATTTGTCTTCAAATCCCAAGGGGGACTGATGTAATATACAAGAAGTTTTAATAAGCGCTTATTTAAATAGACGAAATAGATAACGTGATAAGAATATTCAGCCTTATCACTTCTAATTATAGACTAAAACATTACCTACTAAATTAAATGCATTTTGTTAGTTTTTGTTAGTTAATACGCCTGTATAATAAAAAACCTATTTTTAGTACACCTAAAGTGTTCTACTAAGCCTGCAAAGCCACGATTTAAACGACAATCAGTTAGAGGAACTGCGCCGGCGCATATATTGTTATCAGTCATTGATACGTGCACTTTGACGTCAATTGTTTTACAACAGGATTCAGGGTCTTAACGTGATATGCACAATCTTATCATATAGACTTTGTCCATCTGTCTGTCACGATGTTTTTATATAGATGGCAGATAAATTGCTAACGTTATTATTGAAAAACTGGAACTAAAAGAGGAATTACTGAAAATAATATGTGTCTGATATTAGCAGCTATAAATAAATGGAGTGCGGATTGACAGCTCAAAACCTTCGAAAAGGTATAACCTAAGAAATCTATGTCTATATTATAATATTTCGCAATTTCATACGAGAATATTTCGTGGTTTTGTTGATTGCAGTAAATGCCTAAAGATATACGTAAAAGTTTTAATTAATAAGTACTAAGTATTTATTGATCTTTATTTACAGCCAACCATTTACTTTCCCGCTTCTCAGCTTCTTACAGGATCATTCGAAGATTCCTCTAAGTAGAATGTAGCTTATGTTATTATATATTGTATATTTTTTCAACAAACAATAACTGTGTTATAAAATGATGTGCAACAACTTAATCTTAATAATATTTGCGAAACGATCATCATAAATCGTAGCATATTTAACGACGACGGCGTTATCATAACGACGTTATCGTAACGATGCAGTGTTATTATCTCAGATTAGCCTTTCAAGGCTGCTGATTAACCTTACTTATTGTGAAGTGAAGAAGAGTTGCAATAACAATTATGCAATAGGCTTTAAATAAAGTTTTGTAATCTAAGGCTCTTCGTACCTACACGAGGCTTCGATAATCAATGACTTTAAACAAGATTAAACATTTTACATTATTTCTAGGTTTCTTTATTTAGGTAGAGGTTATGGTTCGTCAATAACTTCATCCACAAGTTAATAAGGTTAACTTGTGGATGAAGTTATTGGCGAACCTAAGAAAGAATAAGAAAGGTAAAGAAAATTGCAAACTGTCTGAAAATTGATAATTCTTTTTCGAAGTTTAGCCTTTAACTTATTTACTATTTGTACACATTGTCACAACCTCTTGTCTATAAATCGTTCTCATATACATGTACCTGTCGTCGCTAATTCAGTCAGCCTGAAAATCAGTATAACCTGTGCCGAAACGTCAGGCATTCTAAATACAATGCGTGTTCGAGTGAATTTCCGTATCCTATTATATACTAAACATGCAACACGACAGTTTCAAAGTAAAGATTGCTGCTAGCATGAATAATATTTAAATACGTTAACTGGTGACTAAGGTTGTCGCATCTCACATGACATCCATAGATCAGTGTGTAGTATTATTTTTAATCCGGCACACAATGCAGGTGCACTGCAACTACGAACGCGGCTAATCCCGGCCACAGAAACTGTGTTCGTTGTTAGACGACACGATATTTACAACACTTAATAAATAATAATTATTTTAAAACCAAGAAATACAAAAACACTATTAAATACACCGGAATACTACCAAACACATGTCATATTGTAAAATCTTTATGTCCAGTTATTCCTAATAGTAGCCCGGAGATTGGTAACGAGCTCGTTATATGGCGATAGGCTCGCCCCCTATTTTATGGGATTAACATTGTTAATAACTAAACGTGAGTGTATTTCATACTACACGGTCTACAGTTTTGGGTTGAGTTTATATGTATCAGGGGTTCCCAACCTTTTATTAGTTCGGGACCACTTTTATATTATTCTTATTAGCAGGGACCACTATACGTAAGTATATTAAAAATAAAGTGAAATAATCATCCTGAAAAATTTTAAATCATCCGCGGACCATATTTCAACCACTGATTTATATGGAATGGGTTATATTCATCTAGTATTTGCAAGAACGATACTTTAGCCATTGGACTTCTATCGCTACTGAGTACAATCAACAGCTCTGATAACAAGAAGCTGCCGGTCCATTGGAGCCGCGCACATCTGATTCACCGCTCACCTCAGCGATCGTCAAGATAACAATGTTCGCATCTCAGCGTGCTCGTCTATAACTTATCATTCTGTGCCTGCGATACACTCCGTGTTGATGCAGGCTTACATGAAACTCCCACCGCATCGGATAGCTGTTCTTCATTGGCGTATCTTCGAATTTGACGAGAAGGATTTGTCTATTAACTTACTAGACGGAAGCTAAATTTTGTTCCCTTTTTTTAGATGTAGATAATAGAGTTGATACAACTGTCCCTACATGTATTGAAATAATATCTGCTCCGCGTAAGAACCAAAACCTTTGTAGCAGTTGTCATTAAGCAGCGGTAATTATAACGGTATAGGACTAAACTACTGAACCGAATTGAATAAGTTTAAGCATTGAGAAAGTTGAAGAACCACGGTCAATCAAACGCTACCTACATTTTTATACCCGAGAGGAGTCGCGTGTATCTATTAATGATATCTCTAAAAGCCAGACATTACTGAAAGAATTAAGCTCCATGCAAACTGGTTTCATATAAACCTATCTTAATCTCCGTTAAAAGACCTCTGCATACTGCATGCTCTTGTACTTTTTGTTAAGAGAAAAACGTAGCGAGATTGTATGAACTTGTATGGAAGAAATATCGTAGCCGCATGAATGGTTCTTTGTGTGAAATAACTGAAATAATACTAGTGCAACCTTTAGTTATTAAATAGGAATGTTTTAATAAAGAAATGCTGCATTGTACCGAATGTTGACGTAAATAATTAAATGAATAGTACCTAATAAATTATGTATACCTATAATTAAATAATAATCAAAAAGTAAGTTTGTTCTTACACGCCAATCTCATGATCTACGGGTTCGAATTGATACTTAATTTATTTTTGTGTTAAATAGACTATATAATGAGGAAGGCTATAAGGTATATAACATCGCGCTATGGCTAAAAGTAATGGCGCAATGATGAAAACATGTTATGAAAACGAAAAATATTAAGTCAACGCGGACGAAGAATTTACAAATAATAGTTATTTTCGAACTAATTGCTAGTCTAGTCTCTGAGTTTAAAGCGTTCAAACAAAAATACTTCACCATATTTTAGTACATGAGATCGATTTGGATGTTAATTGATATAAAACATTTGTCTTCCTACTACTCACAACACAGGCATAATTTATATGATTTTAAATGTAAACAACAGTCACAAAATGGTACTGAAACCAGCAATCAGAGTAAAATCTAGCACTTGATTTAAACGCACTAGTAATTATCGGAATAGGCCGGTGATTACAGCCGGCAGCACTCCGCGCTGAATGCACTCACCGCGATATTTAGTGCTAAGTGCATGTTTAAGGATTTAAAAGCGTAAATATACGATCCTAATGACTTGTCTGGTATTGTGAATATTTGTGGTGATGGTATTGATAGAAGAATATGTGCTTGTAATGGACAAGCATGTAAGAATATTTCTTTCTACATATTCTGTGTGAAAAAAACACTTACGTTTAGCCATTAATAATAATGATAGTTCTTTGTAGCAGGGACGAGTCTATTGCCATCTACCGGGCACGTTATCAAACTCCGGACACCTACTAACACTAAATACCCATAAACCTATAGAACTTTGTCCGACCCGAGAATCGAAGCGGGAGCCCCAAGTTTAGCAGACGGATACAGTATACGGACCGCACCACATAGTGATAGTTGTCTGGTTTTGCGATATAATATTGTTAATGTTTGTACTAATGGTATTGATATAATATAGTAGAAATTGGTATGTATCCTTATTTTTTGTTGTTAAACAAATCACAGAAGTTAATGTTCTGAATTTGGTATTTGTACCGTACACAAAACTCCCTAACAAGTTTTTGGCTGTAACTGTTCTCGATTGTACTCGCAGGTCGGTAACTAATCAGTAATATTCACAACTATAATAACAGTTATTTAATAGTCGTATGTAGTCATCTTACGTACTATTCCAGGGCGTCTCCTTGCTTCGGTCTTCGGAGGTCACACCCAGTGGCAGAACAAAGGCAATTGAATGGATGGAAGTCCTTAAGCAAAAGTTAAGTATTTAAATCTTTCGTTTTGTAAAAAATGATTACTTTCCAATACAAACCATTTTTTTATGTAATTTTAAACACATTTTTTTATCGGGTGATAAAAATTGACTATTTCCGAAGTAACAACTTCTTTCTTTAAAATATACCATACTTTTAGTCTGCAGATTAAATTTATCGTAGGACTACTTATATTACCCCCTGGTTTTTGAGTATATTAAGCCGTAGTTTATTTAAACGCGTGTTTTTATGAGTTTAAACGCTATTGAATAGATAAATGTACCTCAGTAACCGAGGGTTAAACTATCATTGTGTTAGTAGGTTGGAATAATAAAAACAACATATATTTTCTAAAAAATATAATTTTCATCAATAATATAATTCTATAATACATTATTTATATTAAGTTATATATTAGCAATAGAGCATACAAACTCACGCATTACGATAAAACCATTAATTCAGTTAAACATACAATTTTCAACCTCTTTGGATTTTGTAGAGCACATCTCAAAAACTGCTGGACTTATTATGACGAACCTTTTGTTAATAAATAGGAAGAAATTCGTGGAAAAAATGGAATTATTAATAATATCAGGCCACAGTCGATTGAGTCTTGTTTATAGACGTAATAATAATTATTTTATTTATATTATTATTTTATAGTTATTATAACATTGCATTATCAATAGTGTAATTCATTTTTATGTTCTTTAATCACTATTAAATTAAATGCAATACATCATGCCTTGCACTCCTTAAAATCCGAAAAAACAAACACTTTACCCATTTCCAGATAAACCATTTGTATGAAATCTATTTCATTTCTTTTACAAACCGATAGAATGAGTGTATTTTACCACGTTTTACCCATTAACCCTAAGTAATAAGTACCTATTACCCTGACGTATGGGTAAATTAACATAGAAGTGAATATAAAGAACATGAAAAATAATTACTATTGTAAATAATTACTCTAATAGTCAATTTTATCATCAACCCCTAAACAGTCCCATAGTTTCAAGAACCTTTAGTAAAAGCAACCCCTTATCATTGAAATCACGGCTATCATTATTAAAAGGTTGCTTTGCTACTGAATAACCAATAAGCACTAGGTTTACGACTTTCAGATAAGTGCTTGATAGCGTATCTGAAAGATAAAATGACAGCAAGTGTATGACAAAATCTGTCAATATTCTCTTTGTTAAACTAACCAATAGTTAGACAGTCGTAAAACCGGAAAAAAGTTTTGTGAAAAATAACTTTTAAATGGGTATTTTAAAAGGTTTTAGGGGTCGTTGATAAAATGTTTATAATAATAATTAAAATAAATTTAAACATAGGACTTGAACCCGCACTTGGTCAGCGTGGTGGACTCAAGGCCTCTCCCTCATTCCGGGAGGAGACCCTTGCCCAGCAGTGGGATAGTAATGGGTTAATTTAAGACTTGAATGGCGACAGTTTGCTTGCTTTTATATTGTCTTTCATCTTTATACAAATTGTGAAAATATTTGTTATTTGTATGTAACAAACATACAAAGAAGACTTGTTATGTGTAAATAGTCTAAGATATATAAGAAATGTGATTACGAACTTTCGTTAATAGCTGTTAATACACTTTTGTGTACATTTGAATAATATAGTTTTTTTAGTGTACGGTAGACGCGCTGATCAATATTTTAATGGTGCATACCGGTTACAGTTACTTTCTGTGAAGAAACATTATTTAACATCCGATAACAGTGCTACATATTGGTGTCAATGAACATCTTGTATAATATACAACGTACCGCTGCAATGGCTTATTTCCTTCAACGTATGGTTAGGTTTGGAGCAAAATAATCACGTAAAAAACAAAAAAAATACTTTGTTGGCCAATAAATGTCACACATACTAAATAATAAAATAATGTGATCAAAACTGTATCACGCTGTACAGACGATCAAAGTATATCAAACTGTGCGGCAACGTTGCGAGCGCCGCACGCCCAATAGCGGAGTCGCAAAGAAAGAGAGGCGAGAGGAAGGGTTTATTGTAGAAGCATTCTTTCCTCCACAAAGAGTAACTACATGAATGCACCATTTCACATAAAAATCAACTTTCATTATCAACGGGCTTTATGTATCGTAATCACTTTCTTCCCCGCACTATCGTGCATAGACTTGCAGCTGGGCAGCCAGTTGGAACAGCATCTTGAGTCCGGGCAGGAAGGAGGCCACGGCGGCGAAGTCCGGGCCCGTGGCCAGCGCCGTGGCCACTTGTAGCGCCGCGCCGTGGTTCCCGCCCTGCGCGTACTGGCAGCACGAGTGCAGGGACTGACACGCGTTGTCCGATAGCTGGGGGGAAAAGAGGGATATTAGTGTTTAGTGACATATTTACATATGAAAAAAATATGTTGCGTACTCTTGTGTTTTTTGTTAAAACGTCTCCGTCAGATTTTGGCACATTAAAAGTAATTTTTTAGATTTAAATTCCAAAACAAATATAAAACTTTATAAATTATAAAAATGAGCCAAAACCCTTTCTTTTTCACAAATAAAAGACTTTTGTTGTGGAATGGAGGCCTAACCCCTCCCTTTATAAGGGAGGAGACTCTTGCCAAGTAGCCAAACCGTAATTGGTTTTAAAAAACTTTTTAATCATGTTTTGAAGTATTTTAATTACGACTGATTCAAAACAATAACTCAAGCTCACCCTGTATTCACGCAACATGTCGTACAATGTCTCCAATCTTCTCTGCACATCCTCCAGTTTACGTTTCATTTGCTACACAAACAATGTATATTAAGAAATTTTCTCTTTTATACCACGATACTATAGATAGATAGATAGTTCGAAAAAGGACAGAAATTATAGAACTTTAATAATATATGTGTATTCTTTCTTTACAGGACTTTCAAGAATCAAGTATGGTGGATTTTACAAAGTTGAATCGGCACGGCAATCCAGAAGAATATCGATAAAATTAATCATGTGTAGTTCAATATAGCAAAGCAACTTAGTAAAGGCCTTGCATGCAAGGTTCTTGTACGGTAAAGCTATAGAAAACTAAGAATTTAGAACACAATTGACCTGTTTGACAAATCGTGCATGCCACGGCTCTATACTTAGTTGTCGGAGTATATTTTTATTTTTTATCAAGACAACACCCGCACTAAGAATTGCTCTTTAACACTGGGACTTTTATAAACATACAAACAACGGACACCAAGTACACTGGGAATCGAACCTTTCGACGCACTGGTAGTGGCGTGGCGACATGTGCATGCCACGGGAGCCGTGGCGTACAACTATATAATGTATAGTTACCGGGTTGGAAGCTCTGTTGGCGCACTCGTTCCTGATGGAGTCGAACACGGACTGTAGGATCACGTGCTGCTCGGGGATGGCCGCCTTCTGCACTGGTACTGGCTCCGGTGGAGGCGCCGGACTCTCCGCCTGGTTACGACAAAAATGAGTAATGAAATATTTGTTTCTGATGTTAATCTTGTGTTTCTAGCACGAATTTGAATAGTATGATAATAGAGAATTTTATTGTCTTTTACTTATTACGTAAATGTAATAAGAACGCTATTTGTTATATGAAAAAAATAATAATTTGTAAAATATTTACGTTACCTAAGTTTTACCATTTTATATGATTTTCATACCAAAATATCCCGTAAAATAGACTGAAAATAAGCTCAATTCAAAAAATTTGCTTAAACCATTAGAATTTTATTTTATTACATTTATTTTCTCGTCAAAACGATGTCGTCTATTTCTTTAACACCAAGAACTAAAATGAAGACCTCCAACTAACCTGTTGCGGGTAAGCGGGTGCAGCGTACTGTTCCTGGAACTGGCCCGGGTACTGTTGCGCCTGGCCCGGGTACTGCTGGTACTGCTGCTGGGCCGGGTACTGGCCCGGGTACTGCGAGGTCGGGGCCAGCGGCACGTGCTGCGGGGGCTCCACGCCGAACAGCGGGTGCGTGATCGGTGCTTGCGCTGTTACTTCTTGTTTCGGCTAGAATATAAAGAATATGTTAGTATGTTTGAGTTTGCATTGATATTTTACTTGAAGTTTTGTTTTGATGGTCAGGAAATTTCAAAAGTTTTGGATTTGTTATATAAGGTTTTGGGTAGGTTGTACAAAATTAAAACTGTTATTTTACACAAAGTAAAAGAAACCAAATGTTTTGATTAGTAATCACAACACTCTTGTTTCGACACTCAAAACACTATCTAATCTATCTATGTCTACACAAACAAACGGGGTATGGGGGTGATCTTTGAACTTTTGAATAGAGTATTTTTTTTTAGCTGAGCCTATGTAAATATAGGAGAAAGGTCAATGGTCCAATGGCTTCAATGGTCCTAAATTAAATATGTTTCCTACGAAAATTTTAATTAATATATGAAACATCATGACAATCCAAAGCCGTCGTTGCCTTGCTTTAGAATTTACTAAGATCGCGTACGTATCTGTATACGTATATCGCGTGCACGTGTTACGTGCGCAATAATTTTATATTTAAAATTGGGAATAACATTTTCAAATGCAGCTTTGGATCAAATACACAGTACAATTCGTAAGTTATACAATCAACAAAACATTGTATGTATATCTATTACACATTTCTTTGCTCACAAAAACTCAAAGGTGACAAATAATATTAATAATAACAACAAAACAACTCCAAATACTCTAGAATGCAAGTTAGTTAAATCTCGGACGGTCGTCCACGGGGTCCTGGCCACACTGTGCGGTACACAGTACCTCGTCTAAGTGCCGCCTGTGTTCTATTATGTGGCTCCACTGTCTCGTGCCCGCGTGCAGCGCTGACATGTCCGTCGCGCCTACGTGCTGTATTTGCTTTACATAATATACGTATATAAATATAATAATATATACTATGTTATGAATGTTATGTGGTTCTGTATCGATGTAGCGCAATAATCTTTCTTTAGTTTCAATTATTTTGTAAGTTTTCTTTGCAATTTTTTATAGTTTGCTTACCCCGAGTTACTGAGCACATTTAGCGGTAGTTTATCTATTCATTAGCGTTTTTTTTTATATGAGTTTAAACACTATTGAATAATTAAACTACCGCTAAATGTACCTTTGAAACCGTGGGTAGTCTCTTAGTATCGAAAAGATAAAATAAAATATATTAAAATAATTGATCCTTTACTAGAAAAAACTTGACAGAATGGTTGTTGCGCTTCATCGATAAAAATAATAAATATACATATATAAGATTGTTCTATAAATACATAAATAAATAGAATGACTAAAATTTTAATGAATAATCATATTAAAAATAAATATAACATACTAAAATACGATGCCCAAACTATCACATAAAATAGTGCTTTTTAAGGATTTTAACACTATTAATTTTCAAAAATATACCTACTTAAAAATATAACCAAAATCAACAAACCTTAGGTTTAGAAGACAACATGGGCGGATCATTCCACCCCGGCGCTACCGGCTTAGCTTGCACAGGCTGCGGTACTGCTTCAGTCGCCGTCTGTACCGGGGTATAATAGTTCCCGTTCACTGAACCAATACCCTGGTTCATTTGACCCGGGTTCATCTGCCCCTGGTTAACTTGCCCGGGCGGGTTGAACTGATTCTGGTTGGGGTTGAATGCCGGTACGCTAGTGTTGTATTGCTCGGGTAGAGGGCTGTTATAACCCGTGTAGGGTTGCGCGCCCGCAGGGTTGTTGAAACTATACTGGTTGTATAGGGGCGCTGATTGCACTGACGGGTCCACTTTGTATTTAGAGCGAGATGCTATACCGCCTGTAAAGAAAATGTTACTTTTTGTACTTTTTGGCTCGTGTATGTTTGCAACGTAACTTCAAATTACGCTTGATAATCATGTATATAAGAATTTTGTCGCTTTTATGACGCTTTGAAGTAAACGAAAATATGATTTCAAGACGGTGAACATAATTTTAATACGAACGTATATGAGATCGCACGCATCTAATCAATATCAGATCTGGAAAAACTAAGTAGTAAAAATTGCACTAGTAAGTTTTTCCAGCACTATTAATTAAAAATACGTCTGAAATTATATAAGAGGTAAAAATTTCATCTGGTATCAGTTATTAGAAACTTTCTTTTATATAGACGGTTCTTTTAGAAATATTGCTATGAATTTATAACTCAAAATATACGTTTAATGGCCAAGTCGCGGATAAAATTGAGATAGAGAGATATCTACTTACCAGGTTGTGGTCCAACACTGCCCGGTCGTGGTGGTTGCGGTGGCTGAGCAGGCTGCAACGGCGCGGGCTGCATTGGTTGTAGAGGTTGTGTGGGTTGTAGAGGTGCCGCGGGCTGCGCGGGTTGCGGGAAACCAACCCGGTTGTAGGTGGGCTGAGGGGCTGGTACTGACGCCTGTTGCCAGGTCTGCTCGTAGGCGGGGACTGTAGAAATGAAATGGAAGATTTTATTCAGGAATCAAAATTAAAAGACTTTCTAGGCAAGTTTAGTGAATAGGCTTTGGGTTTTAATTTACAGTTTAATTAATTTTCCAATATACATACATGAAATGCTGTTATAATATAGATAGACAGAGACCAAAGAACGCCACTCTCTACAATCCTTACATACTTCCCTTTATTCACTTGTCTGTAAATCGTTAGCCAAACCATATTTTACTTTGCAAACGATAAGATACAATATTATATTTCATTTCTCTTTAGAAACAACGGCTATCTAAACAAAGCCACAAATAAATATTTTAATAAATAATAGTAATTTTGTTCAATACAACTTACCGGTGCCGTACGTAGGTTCAGCGTGTGCCACATGTCTTCTGTTATGATGTGTGACACGGCTTTGTGGTGTTTGTGCCTGTTAATAATAAATATTAAATTAATTATGAAATGTACTTGTGTACTACAAAAAAATCGTACACACTTTTATACGTATATGTGTGTATAGTGTATACGTTTGTACACCTGGATATTGTTTGTCATATCGAAATTAGATTTTATGTAGTGTATCCTTTCAGTTAAAATACAGAAAAGGGTGACTTCAACGGTAGACATGAACAACTTATAATTCAAGTAAAGATTTGCTGCATTGGCGTGCGACAACTACCCAATGCCCATGTTTCTTTAGATGAGCAGATTTGTTTAAATACACATTTGTTTATATCAAAATAAAGTAGACATTATAGTTGCAGTATGAATAATATATCCTCACATGGCTGGGCCTCCTCGCCTCCTGCGGCACAAGTCCGAGCGCGTGCTGCAGGCGCGGGCGTAGGGCTGCGCGCGGCACGGGCTCCAGCGCACCCAGCGCCGCCGCCAGGCAGCCCTGCGCCGCCAGACGGGACGCGTACTCCGACAGGACTGACTCCAGCTTGCCGCCCTCCTGGGGGACACGCGATACGATTATGTGTAAGGTCTTCGAGAAAAATTCAAAGGTAAAAAATTCGAGGTAAAAATATACCCAAAAATAAAATAGTACACAGAAACGTGTTTTAATTTAACCACGATAATTAAAATTGCTGAGAGCTGCTCGCTGCTATTTCTTTCGCGTAAACTTTGGTTTTCACAATTTCACACTTTTTGAAATTGCTGCTGCTCCACTTTATTAGTCATGATGTGATATTATTTCACCTATAGATACCTTATCGCAATAAATGAACTATACAACACAAAAATATTTTTCTCTATTCAAACCTGTAATTCCTTATACAGGGTGTCCCAAAACTCAACGATAATCCGAGACAGGATGAAAGGCCAAGTCATACCGGCTATAGGAAAAATAAAAAAAAAATCCATATCACTTAGTTCAGCAATAATAGACACTTTTCAAAAAAGTTGAAATTCCACACCCTTGGTCGCATTTTCAAGTCCTGTGATCACCAATGTCACAATTTCGCTGTGCTTTTTTTAATTTCGTGATCTTAATTAAATATGCTATTAATCGTATAACAAATGAATGCACAAAACATTGTTAATTTAATAAAAAAAGTTAAGTTTTAGTGAGTCATCTTTCTCAAAAATATCTTTAGTCAACTTTAACGCTTCATACTGAAAAAAAAATGTACTACACTATCCTTGGCAAGTTATTTCAAAAGTTGGCGCATTTAATCAAGATTTCAAAATGGTATAACACTTGCCACTTTTCTTGCCATTAAAAATGTTATTTTTATTTGAACGAAGAGTATCCTCGCAAGTGGATCGGACGCAGTGGTACAATTTTATGGCCTCCTCGTTCTCGCGATCTAAATACAGTAGATATTTTTTACTGGGAATGCATAAAAGAAAAAGTTTATTCCAAATCAATACAAAATCTGTCAGAACTTAGCCAGAAAATTGACACAGCGTCAGAGGAAATAAATGCAAGGAATTTTGATTGACTGGTGCAAAGGTCTTTTGTAAGGCGTTGCAGAGCCTGAATTCATGCTAGAGGAAAACAATTTGGAATTACTTTAGTTTAAGGAGAATAATTAAATAAGATCGATGGTTCGTTCATTGTTTTTTTTATTATTATAACCTATTATGTTTATTACATTAAATATTTGTTATGGACTGACTCAATTACCTCTTTACTAAAAATAATTGCTTTCCTCTGGCACGAATACAGGCTCTGCAACGGCGTACAAAAGATTTTTTCACCAGTCAAGCAAAATTCCTTGCATTTATTTCTTCTGACGCTGTGTCAATTTTCTGGCGAAGTACTGATAGATTTTGTATTGATTTTGAATAAACTTTTTCTTTAATGCATTCCCAGTAAAAAATATCTACTAGATTTAGATCGGCGGAACGAGGATGCCATAAAATTGTACCACTGCGTCCGATCCATCTGCGAGGATACTCTTCGTTCAAATAAAAATAACATTTTTAATGGCAAGAAAAGTGGCAAGTGTTATACCATTTTGAAATCTTGATTAAATGCGCCAACTTTTGAAATAACTTGCCAAGGATAGTGTAGTACATTTTTTTTTTCAGTATGAAGCGTTAAAGTTGACTAAAGATATTTTTGAGAAAGATGACTCACTAAAACTTAACTTTTTTTATTAAATTAACAATGTTTTGTGCATTCATTTGTTATACGATTAATAGCATATTTAATTAAGATCACGAAATTAAAAAAAGCACAGCGAAATTGTGACATTGGTGATCACAGGATTTGAAAATGCGACCAAGGGTGTGGAATTTCAACTTTTTTGAAAAGTGTCTATTATTGCTGAACTAAGTGATATGGATTTTTTTTTTATTTTTCCTATAGCCGGTATGACTTGGCCTTTCATCCTGTCTCGGATTATCGTTGAGTTTTGGGACACCCTGTATAAACTCATTCAACCAAACACCTCAACTTTATATTTCAGCACTACATTATTAGTAACAAAAGCAATAATGAAATATGCATATAATATAAAAATAACACAAAAATATAACAAAAATTTAAAAAATCCTCCATCTTGCCACTTACCGGTACTTGTCTCCCCCTAGTAATCGCAGCCCTCCTGGCCAGTAGCGCTAGCTCAGTGAGCGCGGCGAGTGCGGACACATCCGGGCGGCGCGCTCGAGCCCAGCGAGACACGAGCGCCTCCGGGCTCATGGCGCACAGGTAGCAGATAGTAGCCGCCTCCGATAGCGCCGGGTCCGTCTCTGATGATAGCTTGTCGCCGAGCATCTCTGAGAAGAAAGGCTTGTGTTAGTTTTGTAGTTACGTTTAGTTTAGTGTGCGTGCACGTGTACGTGTAAACAGCCACGCGTTTTACGTGTGCGTTTTACATTTAAGGCGATGTTGTACATTATATAGGTAATTAACAAATGTAATGTGATGCGACACTAATTTAGTGTGTATTTAAGGTTCACTTTTTGCTCATTGACAGCATTCGTCGTGATTGCAGCATTTAAATGTCCTAGGTACGCGCGTGTATGTCGTTTTTTTCGCTAAAAACTGATAAACTTGTGTGACGTCACCAGCAGGTCCCAGTATATATGTATGTATGTACATACCACAGTAGTGCGCGAGCGCCTCCCCCTCGCAGTGCGTGACGATGGCGGCGAGCGTGTCCCGCCAGCTGCGAGGAGCTGCTGACGTCACCAGCAGGTCCCAGTATATATGTATGTATATATGTATGTATGTACATACCACAGTAGTGCGCGAGCGCCTCCCCCTCGCAGTGCGTGACGATGGCGGCGAGCGTGTCCCGCCAGCTGCGAGGAGCTGCTGACGTCACCAGCAGGTCCCAGTATATATGTATGTATATATGTATGTATGTACATACCACAGTAGTGCGCGAGCGCCTCCCCCTCGCAGTGCGTGACGATGGCGGCGAGCGTGTCCCGCCAGCTGCGAGGAGCTGCTGACGTCACCAGCAGGTCCCAGTATATATGTATGTATATATGTATGTATGTACATACCACAGTAGTGCGCGAGCGCCTCCCCCTCGCAGTGCGTGACGATGGCGGCGAGCGTGTCCCGCCAGCTGCGAGGAGCTGCTGACGTCACCAGCAGGTCCCAGTATATATGTATGTATATATGTATGTATGTACATACCACAGTAGTGCGCGAGCGCCTCCCCCTCGCAGTGCGTGACGATGGCGGCGAGCGTGTCCCGCCAGCTGCGAGGAGCTGCTGACGTCACCAGCAGGTCCCAGTATATATGTATGTATATATGTATGTATGTACATACCACAGTAGTGCGCGAGCGCCTCCCCCTCGCAGTGCGTGACGATGGCGGCGAGCGTGTCCCGCCAGCTGCGAGGAGCTGCTGACGTCACCAGCAGGTCCCAGCGTGATGCCAGCAGGCTGCCAGAGATCAGCGCCACTGGGTCCTGGCTCGAGCTGTTCAGGTGGTACTTCTGCACTTTGTAAAGGAGCTCTTGGCTACCTATGGGAGGAAAAATGATTTAAAATTGTGGTTGAAAGGTATTCATATCTGTGATTCAACGTTCATCGAAGGCTGACAAACATTCTCTTGATCTACACCGGCAACTATTCTTAAATAACGCGACACTCAACACATGCAATTGAAAACAAACGCAATCCAATGCGATGCGGTGGCTATGTAGTAAATACTCGCGAACAGTCCCACAGCACAGCCACCGCCGTGCTCATTGGCGCGAGTACACCAGTCACCGGACTGCCTAACGCTGCATCTCACATCAATCATGTGCGCTTAGACCCGGGTGGCGATTCAATAGGTATCGATTGTTTGTTGTTTTACAATAAAAGTTTTCCTACTGTCCTTTGCTAAAGCTTTTTATCTGCGTAAAACGCAAATACATAGATCTTACTTTCATTTTTAACGAAAAGAAAAGCGTAGCCTTCATTAATCAAACACTTAACATAGGGTGCTCCACAAGGATCTACTTTAGGCCCTACACAAACTACACAATACGATTGCAATATCATTATTTAAAAAAAAGTTAATACATACCTAAACTAGCAATGATGAGTGCATCAGGTATTCTCTTAGCGTCCAGACATAGTTCAACAGCCTCTTCTAGGTTACCACACACCAACGCACGGCAGATAAGACTCGTTGTATCTAAATACAAAAACAAATCGTTACACAATGACAAATACAAAATATGCTTTTCTTTGAACGCGAGTTAAGTTCTTTAATTTCTAAGGATACATAATATAATGTCTGTTATTGCTTTAGTTGTAGGCAGAGCTGTACGAAATACACCCGTGTTTCACAATTAACAATATTAGTCTCATGTAATAGAGAGAATCCCAAAAATATTAAAAACTGGTTAGAAAAGAACAATAAACGCAATCGCCTCTAATGACTTATTAATTCTAACTAATAGCACTTTGTTCGACAGGGGAATTGAAACCGGGACAACGTGCAGTAACAGATAAATTATCAACTTGGATCACAAAAGTTACTCGTGCTCATCACACAACTATTTGCGCTGGGTGGGTTTCGAACGCCTTACCCACCGCGTAACGGCGCAACGGCAATTGTGGCGAGGCGACCACGTTAACCACTGCACGATTGACGAAGTAGTTAACGTGGTCACCTTGCGGGCCTAAAAAACAGCTACCCATGAATTTGTGTAACATTTTTATGTCCTTACCGTCTCCAGTAGGAATGACAACATTGGACCCTAGTGATGGTCCCAACTCGATGTTCGCTAGTTTCCTCTCGATTAAAGTATGTGCGTCCTGTAAGAAAACATATTCCTATGAAATTTTAATACGACTAAAACGAACTGAATAATTTTAAGGAAATAAATAGAGAATCAAAATATCGAATGTACTTTTAAAATCATTTAGAAAGTAATGAATTTATAAAACAATGAACGGATGTCATTACGAACATTATTAGCAGAGTTGTAAAGAATGAAATTTTTTCAGCCCTAAATTTTGAGCTCAGCTGACAAATAGCACGATTCGAGTCAGAAACAACAACTTTTTAGTACAAGGTATAGTTTAAACACTTGGTATAGTCGAGTAAAATATAAAAAGATTCCCAAGCATGCAACACTTTGACACATGTCAAAACTGACAGCTGTCAAATGTCAAACGACAAGCTACTTACCGATAGATCAGTGCTGGTGTCAGTTGAAAGCTCGGCCTCCGTCTCCGTGGACTCGCCCTGAGTCGCGTAGCACAAGACAGAAGTTATATAGCGGGTGTTTTATATACAGTTTATATAGTGTTGTATTAGCTTTGTATAGGCTTGTTATTGTTTATGTGTAGTGAGAAGCACCAGTTATGATTTTAATGCAAATTTTTACATAGAAATTGTGTACTTTAGTAATTTAGGAATAGTCCCAGTTAAATTACTTATAGGAAGTTTGCCCATAAGAGTTCCATAAATAGTAAATTTAACCCATTAATGTACCACTGCTGGGCAAAGGTCTCCTCCCGTAATGAGGGAGGGGTCAGGCCTTGAGTAAACCCCGCTAGCCAGGTGCGGGTTGGGTTTTCATAGTTAAGTAATATTTGTAAAGTTATATCATACGAGAAATATATGGTTAGAATAGTTCAGTTGTAAAAAAAAAATACGAAATACAATAACACTTTCGATCCAAGAAATTAAAACATGATTTAACCTGAACTAATCTTTATAAATAGATCTTTCAGTTAATTAGCACCCTTTACAGAAATTATTAATAACTTTAGGAACAAAAAAGCACAGTCAATTAATTACATTACAGACAGTTTCAAAGCCACACTTAGTAAAAGTGAAGAGATTAAAACAAGAATCATAATAATAATAATAATATATGGTAAGGAAACTCACTCGACTCAATCCCGCGTGTTGGTCTGTTTGTGTAGTGTCGCCGCTCGGAGTCGTCGCCGATTTGAACTTAGATAGAATTTCGTCTTGTTTGAAACCTGATAAAAGACTTTATTTTAGTTTAACTTCCTTAGGACTTTAATTTACAATTCAACTTCAGGCACTACAACAAAAGATTTATAAATCAGTGTTTGAGACGTATCTCGCAATTGAAATCTGTCCCATCTCGCAGGTTACAAAAAAGTAAATACTGGTTCCGCGTGAGAATCGAATCTATGACACCTGACAATAGTACTGGCATGGTGACCTTTTTAAATTCTTCATGATATCCGAAACTCGCTCAACAAACAATCTAAAAAAGTTACTTTACCAGAGCAAATATTGTTGATTTACTACATACCTAATAGATTCAGCACTTCGCTTCTGAAGGTAGGCAGGAAGTTAGCTCTGAGGAAGAACCACGTGTATCGCTCGTTCTGATCTGTCGTAGCGTCGCCTTTCTGACGACAGTACCTGTACAAGAATAACATTTATTGTTAATTACCAGTAATAACTGTAATAAGTATCTAGTTACCAGGTCTTTCAGATGTAAAATTCCAACACTTTTTTATCACAATTTTAAATATTTTATTAAGACCTGAAAATTACTCTTAAAAAACTGTTTGGTAACGCGCTGGCGTGCCAGCACCGCAATAGTAATTATTACGGTGCTGGCACGCCAGCCGCAGCAGCAGTTATTAGGCCAACGTTATAAAAAAACACCTACTTTAATAAATAACTATCATAAACATAGCTACATATGCAAACATAATTGTAGAACATTATGTAATAATCATGTACTCACTCTGCAAGTCTGTCGGTAGCTCCAGGCTCTTGACTAAGGCTAGATCCAAGCACGTTGTCTAGTTCTGTCGCTCTCTCCACTATTTCAGGTTCACTTACCACCTGCAATACAATAATATAATAATTAACCACTATTACCATACAATATAATAATTTTAAAAGCTTCTATTAGTTTATACGTGTACGTATACGTGTCGCGTACGTACTCGTGCTTGATACAAAGTGTATACGTAAAATTGATATAGCCAAAACGCCATATTTAACTCAATTATTAATTAAAAGCATGTGTATGTTATGTTATAACATACCTGACTGATGTGGACTATTTTTTGTGGTCCAGCATCTGCTGGCAATTTCTCGAACGTCACCAATTTACCACCAAACTGGAAGTAAGAATAAGATTTAATACCAATTTTATTATATTTGTGCGTCCAGCTAAACTCAAAAGTATTTTTAAATTCTGTGATGTTTGGGTTATTATAATGCGATAGATAGGGTTTGAATTCATTTTTTTTTTGAGCGAGAGTTCGATGCTGTAGCTCGGTCAAGCACCTATTAATATGATATAAACCTCTTTCGTTACTGAATGACCGACTAATGGACAACGCACAGCCGAAACTACTGGGCGTAGAAATTCGAAATTTAGTATGAACATTTTTTGTGAAGGAAGTGTAGAGGATTCTAGGAAATTTCCCTTGAAGGGAGTAAAATAATACGCGGTGATGGCGAATCATCATAGCTTAGCCTTTTTTCCAAACTATGTTGGAGTCGGCTTCCAGTCTCACCGGAGGCAGCTGAGTACCGGTGTTTTACACGAAGCGACTGCCTATCTGACCTCCACAACCCAGTTACTTGGGTTATAATTACTTATAATACAATGTGCGGCGATGGTGAATACATAATTATATGTTGGTGAATTTATTTTGACTCAAAAAGTGATCGTTTAGTACATACGGCGAACTTAGCCCGTGCGGGTCTCTTGAGCCACAGCGGCGCGCGCGGCAGCTGCTGCGTGTGAGCGGCGGCGGGCGGCGCCGCGCGGCTCACGGCGGGGAGAGCACTGAACGAGTGCAGTACATACCGCGAACTTAGCCCGTGCGGGTCTCTTGAGCCACAGCGGCGCCGCGCGGCTCACGGCGGGGAGAGCACTGAACGAGTGCAGTACATACCGCGAACTTAGCCCGTGCGGGTCTCTTGAGCCACAGCGGCGCGCGCGGCAGCTGCTGCGTGTGAGCGGCGGCGGGCGGCGCCGCGCGGCTCACGGCGGGGAGAGCACTGAACGAGTGCAGTACATACCGCGAACTTAGCCCGTGCGGGTCTCTTGAGCCACAGCGGCGCCGCGCGGCTCACGGCGGGGAGAGCACTGAACGAGTGCAGTACATACCGCGAACTTAGCCCGTGCGGGTCTCTTGAGCCACAGCGGCGCGCGCGGCAGCTGCTGCGTGTGAGCGGCGGCGGGCGGCGCCGCGCGGCTCACGGCGGGGAGAGCACTGAACGAGTGCAGTACATACCGCGAACTTAGCCCGTGCGGGTCTCTTGAGCCACAGCGGCGCGCGCGGCAGCTGCTGCGTGTGAGCGGCGGCGGGCGGCGCCGCGCGGCTCACGGCGGGGAGAGCACTGAACGAGTGCAGTACATACCGCGAACTTAGCCCGTGCGGGTCTCTTGAGCCACAGCGGCGCCGCGCGGCTCACGGCGGGGAGAGCACTGAACGAGTGCAGTACATACCGCGAACTTAGCCCGTGCGGGTCTCTTGAGCCACAGCGGCGCGCGCGGCAGCTGCTGCGTGTGAGCGGCGGCGGGCGGCGCCGCGCGGCTCACGGCGGGGAGAGCACTGAACGAGTGCAGTACATACCGCGAACTTAGCCCGTGCGGGTCTCTTGAGCCACAGCGGCGCCGCGCGGCTCACGGCGGGGAGAGCACTGAACGAGTGCAGTACATACCGCGAACTTAGCCCGTGCGGGTCTCTTGAGCCACAGCGGCGCGCGCGGCAGCTGCTGCGTGTGAGCGGCGGCGGGCGGCGCCGCGCGGCTCACGGCGGGGAGAGCACTGAACGAGTGCAGTACATACCGCGAACTTAGCCCGTGCGGGTCTCTTGAGCCACAGCGGCGCCGCGCGGCTCACGGCGGGGAGAGCACTGAACGAGTGCAGTACATACCGCGAACTTAGCCCGTGCGGGTCTCTTGAGCCACAGCGGCGCGCGCGGCAGCTGCTGCGTGTGAGCGGCGGCGGGCGGCGCCGCGCGGCTCACGGCGGGGAGAGCACTGAACGAGTGCAGTACATACCGCGAACTTAGCCCGTGCGGGTCTCTTGAGCCACAGCGGCGCGCGCGGCAGCTGCTGCGTGTGAGCGGCGGCGGGCGGCGCCGCGCGGCTCACGGCGGGGAGAGCACTGAACGAGTGCAGTACATACCGCGAACTTAGCCCGTGCGGGTCTCTTGAGCCACAGCGGCGCGCGCGGCAGCTGCTGCGTGTGAGCGGCGGCGGGCGGCGCCGCGCGGCTCACGGCGGGGAGAGCACTGAACGAGTGCAGTACATACCGCGAACTTAGCCCGTGCGGGTCTCTTGAGCCACAGCGGCGCCGCGCGGCTCACGGCGGGGAGAGCACTGAACGAGTGCAGTACATACCGCGAACTTAGCCCGTGCGGGTCTCTTGAGCCACAGCGGCGCGCGCGGCAGCTGCTGCGTGTGAGCGGCGGCGGGCGGCGCCGCGCGGCTCACGGCGGGGAGAGCACTGAACGAGTGCAGTACATACCGCGAACTTAGCCCGTGCGGGTCTCTTGAGCCACAGCGGCGCGCGCGGCAGCTGCTGCGTGTGAGCGGCGGCGGGCGGCGCCGCGCGGCTCACGGCGGGGAGAGCACTGAACGAGTGCAGTACATACCGCGAACTTAGCCCGTGCGGGTCTCTTGAGCCACAGCGGCGCCGCGCGGCTCACGGCGGGGAGAGCACTGAACGAGTGCAGTACATACCGCGAACTTAGCCCGTGCGGGTCTCTTGAGCCACAGCGGCGCGCGCGGCAGCTGCTGCGTGTGAGCGGCGGCGGGCGGCGCCGCGCGGCTCACGGCGGGCAGCGCGCTGAACGAGTCCGCGCCGCCGAACGAATCCATTATGTTGCTCTGCTGACTGGCCGAGTTCTGCGACAAATATGATGTAACAGTCACTGAAGATAGACGTGTTTACTTTCTTCCTCCCCTTCCCCTCGTCTCTCAAATAATTTAGTACTACATTTTTTTTTAGGAAACAAACATCACCTTTTCCCCTCCATAATATATCGAGCCGCTTCTCTATAGATCTTTTAGGTCATCGATATCCTATCAAACCTGGCAAAACTTTATCATAATACATCCTAGCGTTTACCAAAAAAGTGTAATAAATATCATTGAACCACTGACACACATTTGATTTCAAACTAGTAAAACGATAATACAAAAGATCAATACGGTCTACGAGCCATCGAAACACTCAAAACACCACACCCCCAATTAAAAAAGATAAGATTCTAATCTTTGCCCTCTCTTTTAGACCCATATGCATCCTTTTCAAGAAATATATAAAAATTACGTTTGAAACATCTATTTTTTTAGCATTTATCAAATAAAACCACATTAAATAAGTACTTACGACGGGTGCATGCTGTGGCGCCAGCAGCGAGTGCACGGCGAGCTGCTGGTCGAAGGAGGCGGTGACGAACAGGCTGGGGTCGCGCCCGCACCACGACACCTCGAACACCCACTGCGCTTGCTCGTCGATCTCGGCGAGCAGCTCTCCGCCCTGGACGAATAATAAAACATTCATAAAATCCGCTTCATAAATAAGAGTATTTTTACCAACGTATATCATTTGTGCGTACACGTACACATACGTAAAGGAAAGTTTACGCATGTATTGACTATTTTATCGGCAAAACAAGAACGTAAGTATAATATATAATCTTAAAAAGACATCTTTAATTTGACCAATAATTCCTTAGACATTAACTAAACTTAAGCGAGTCTTAAGTGAAATAGTTTCAGTGAAAGTAGTTTCTATAATACCTTGACAATTAATTAGCAGAATTCCAATAAAAGGAATTATAATTAACAACTAAAATACTGATATAATTATTCATAAAAAGACTCCCTAGCATTATTCACTACATCCCCCAAAACGCTCTCTAAAATCATCACTTCCTCAACACTTAACTACCACTATTTAACTCAATGATGAAAACTCACCGGTTTAGTATTATTAGGGTTCCAGCAGAGCACGCGTCCGTCTTTACCGGCGGATAGCAGCAGGTCAGGGTCCTGTCTGCACCAAGATACTGACATCACGCCTTTGTGATGACCCTCTAGGGTTACTAGTGGGGATGATGCTAATCTGTAGGATAAGAAATAGAACCGTTTAAAAGTAACAGTTTTGTTTGTGGCGAAAGAATTTTCGAGATAATCTGTCTCAAAATAAAGATGTTTTATAGGAGCAATAGTTTAAATACAGTAAAAAATTAACTAATTTCGTTATTCCCTTTTATTCTTTTCCACAATTTTACTATAAGGGACTTTAGTGCAAAACTCTTTACAGAAATGTCATGGTTTACTTGCGAACTCAGTCTCATGAGGCCTTTAAAACCCTTATAACCCCTCTTTATGTTATACTAGCTGACCCGCGCAACCTCGCTTGCGTCACATAAGAGAGAATAGGTCATAATTTCCCCCGTTCTTATATTTTTACTGATACTCTGCTCTTATTGGTCGTAGCGTGATGTTATATAGCCTAAAGCCTTCCTCGATAAATGGTCTAATGGTCAAACAAACTCTTCAGCTTTATAATATTAGTATAGATGTATAAAATCAAGTTGAGGCTAACATAAATAATAAGATCACTCATAACAAATACATCTTACTTTACCTCAAATCCCATAGCTGCACGACGGGCACCTGGTCATCTTCAGACGCGATACACAGCTGAGTGGCCACCGCCGGGTGCCACGCTAGCGACCGCCATCTAGTGCGGGACTGGGAGTCACTGCCGACAAATACACAATATTGTATACAATTATAAAAATAAAACAAGATGTTCAGGCCAATAATTTAACAATTTTGTAAAGTATTTCACCATTTGATCTAATTTAGATGCCGAGCAGACTGATAGTAGGTTGATAAAACTAAACTAATAGGTAAATTATGCAAGCTTGCGTCTTTGTAAAATGAATCAGCGATTAAAATATAATCTATACATAGAATAATAGAAAACCTATAGGAGAATCCAAATACGACACAATCTTATCTAAATTATGAATAATCAAACTTAAGGAAATATTATTTTTTACACGGGTAATTTCGTGTTTTTAGTTTTTTATAATTTCGTGTAGTTTACCTTAGTTTCATAATCGGTTCATTCTTCCTAAGATCCCAAACGACGCATCTTGAAGCAAATGTGGATCCCAGAATATGTTGTACCTGTAAACAAATATTTGTATTAGGGTTTATATCATCTAGAACTCCGAATCTAGAATTCGGACTCTAGATCAATACAAGAAATCTTTCTAATCAAAGGACTAACTTTAGTGACGGCAAAAATCACGCATTATTGACTAAAGCAGCAGAAGTAACCACTGAAGAATCGAATAAAAAAATAAAATTTTAGATGAATATGCCTGAAATTTATTTTTGTAAAGGAAAACCAAATCAATCATCTAAAATGTACATATCATACTGCTACTCAAAAGTATTCAAAAGTTTATTAAAAACATATCAGGCTTTTATATTTTAAATATCAAGTGAATTATTATTATTACCTGTTGGTTCCAAGCAAGTCCCTGCACATGTTCATAAGGCTGGCTTCTATTGCCCGGTGCCATGGGCTGGCTGGTGTTGTTCAGGTCCCATATGAAGATCTCGCTGTCTGATGCGCCTGATGCCAGGAGGTTCTTCTGATACGGGTTGATGTCCAGAGAGGATACGTGACCTGGAAAGATTGTAGATTATGACTGTTATGATGAGATTACATAGAATATGGAATTCTGAACATCACATCGATGGTCGTTAAGGGCGGATAATGAACACACATAATATTATGTACATATCAAAAATAGTATACTGAAATTATAGGCAGATATAACGGGCACGTTATCTAATCCGGCTAGTATAAAAAAATATCAAATATAAATTAGAAAAAGACCAATAGGACTTTGTCCGACCTGGGAATCAAACCCGGGACTTTTAAGTCGGCAGTCTGATACACTTCCGATCGCGTCATAGAGACAGTAATTCTATAAAGTCTTATAAATTGTATCTCTTCTCTAATCCTATTTACTTGCGCAACGGAAGTAACAAAATATATATTTCATCAATACTCATGTAACATGTTACATGTACAGGTAATCTAATTAAATATTCTTTTCAACTGTGAAAATGGAATTTGTTATGCTTTGGTTAATAGTAAAACTAAGCAAACACAAGTGGTGATTGACAACTGAGTCATGATAAATAAGCTTGCTAAACACATATTCGGTTGTGCATGAATTGGCCAACCCGATCGGTAAAATCGAATACAATATGTAGATGAATGTTGGGGAAACATGCCGGTCGACATCACCGCGCCTAAATAAAAATCAAATTGTGACGATCGGTCCGATCGGCATAACTCAAGGTCTAATGTAGTAGTTATTATGGGTCGAAGTCGTTGATTTGTTGAGCCGAATGACTAACCCGATCGGCACAAGCCGAACAAGTGCATTAATTGCTTCGAGTCGGTTCTGTTGTTCGATAAATATATTATTGTCGAACCGAATGTGCCTAACTGTAGTAGTGTATAAAATAATTCAATATAGTCAATACATTATCTCAAGCATCTTGAAATACACAAGTAATACTACTTACAATTCAGTTCCACTACAATTCAGTAGCTATAATTTTAAATTCATAAACCAAAAAAACTCTTTTCAAATACAAGGTTCCTTTTGGTAGAACACTGTGTGTAGTGGATAGGTAAAAATGAGGAGTTGCAAAACAGCTACGATTTGTAAGATTTATTGGTGCCACTACTCTTGATAATGTGAAAACTAACATTGAAAATTTTATTTGACGGACCCCGTGGTAAAGTTGGTCGCTACGCCACTTCAAAGGTCACATCAAAGGTGGAGGGTTCGATTCCCACATGGATCAAATATTTGCGCGATCGTTTAAAGTCTGCTTGTACTTTGTGTTGGCTATTTTTATGTTAGTAAAAGTGTCTGCAACACAAGAGCCAAATTTGAAACTAGTGCAGTCAAATTGATAATCTCCCCATTTTTAAAGTCAGTTAACAAAATTACTATTATTAACTAACAAGTTAACTGGTATAAGAGATAATGTGGACCACTGAGTACATTATCAATAATGACTTTTTGTGTTATGACATACAGATAACAATATCTGAGAGTAAAGACCTTTGCTTTTAAATGCAGTTTTTGTTAATAACTTAAAATATTAGTCATGATATTTAAGAAAAAAATGTTTTTCAGATTTGATAGTTGTTTTACCAGTTAGATAACTATTAACAATCCAATGAAAAAAACATAAATAATCAATCAATCAAAAATAGTCTAATTTATTTTATGGTTAGTATCACCTCTGATGGACATGAGGAAATTTTACCATGTTTTTCATACATTTCCTGTCACTTTATGCAGCAGATAGTGCTACTTGCCTAAAGACATGAAACTGACCCTTCACATTACAGGCAGTATTTGGGCTAAAGATAAAACTCATCTTTGTTATCACTGATATACTTTGATGATGAGAAAAGATAAGAGAATATTTCTTCTGCTTAGTATTTGGCTTTATGATAAACAAAATAAACATCCTTTTAGTAGATCGAAAATTTATAAGCAGTTGTGTAAAAAATACACCTATATTTACTAATTACCTAGCCTATTGCCATACTCTACAGACCTTACGTTATGGCATTAATAAGAAATATTATAATGTTAATCAAATAAATCTTTGACTAACCGGAGAATCAATCCCATGACATCATAACCAGTAGTCATATACTACTGCCTAGATACAGAGGCAGTCAAGAGGCTTGAGTTAGTCATGACTTTTAAGTAAGTATATGAAGATATAGTATATTGCATAGACATTACTCACCATTATGTTTAGTGCTGCTACCAAGCAGTGCATCGGAAGCATTGTTGAGCAGTTTGTCAGCACTGTAGAACTCTAGCAGTCCTCCGTCACAGCCTCCAACTATAACTCCCGCGGCTGACCATACTAACTTCTGAAATCTGAATTATAAAATAGAAATTAAAACTTGTTTTGGGAGAAATATATCAAGCTGCATTATGATTAAAGGATGGATTCGATATTCATTAATAATAAAAAGTTATTCTATTTGACTGTGCTGGACTCTGTTTATAGTCTCAAAGTGAGTGTACAATACACAGGTATGCTCTTTATTGCCTAACTCTCATGTGTTAATACTTTTCTGAATAATAATTTGTAGGTTGGAGCGGCTCTGAGAACGATTTGTATATTTATGATGCATGCTTGAATAAAAGTAGATTGTTCTGTTTGGTAGTTAGTTAAAGAAATAATGTAGTATTAATGATAACAAAAGGTGATACTTTTATAAGGTTACACCAAAGGTCACAGTACAACATATCTTAAATAACAGTTATTTTTTTACATAAATGTAACATGATATAAAAAATTTCTTACTCAATGTTAGTGTCTTATAGATAAACAAAAACCTAACCCATTTAGACTAATTTTAAAGAAAATCATTCAACAAAACCTATATTTTCAGGCAGTAAAATGGATATTTTATTATGAACTACCTACATCATAAATGTTTTTTGAAATGACATAATAATCAACAAAGCAAAACTTTAATAAAATCTTATAGATACTAAAGTACTAGCATCTGAAGTATGTTTTAAGTGAATTCAAAGATGCCATGTAAACATATTTCAAAACTAGCTGAGTCAAATAATTGATTTGACCCAAATAAGTATAACTACTGCAGTTATAAACTGGTGGTATGAACCAATAGTAATTTTAAAACATCAATACTGTCAATATGTTAGATGTACATGATTTTAAAGAAAAATTATATCATATTAGAATTCAATACAATAGCTTTTTTTCATCATTATAGCTATTTAAAATGACACTTTATTTTAGATATCTTTAAGAGTTGTCTTGGTGTCGTAAGGATGTCATGATAATTCTTGTTAGATTTTGCTGATTGATAACAATCAAAACATAAAGTGTGTTATTATGATAATTTACTACTGAATTGATAATGCTAAGATGGCAATAAATAACATTTATCCTAAAGCTGTTCCTATTAGAAATGACATGGAATGCTAAGAGTATAACGAAAACAGCTGAATCACTTGAACATATCAAATATTGGACCAAATGCAATGTTTACTTACTTATGCTGTGTCTGTAAACTGGATTTAAGCGCTAAATCGAGTCCAGGTTCATCTAAGTTGAGGGTATACAGCTCCAAGTGCGAGCTGGAGCTAAACGAGGCATCGACCTGCTGCGCCGCCGAGCCGGCAGCGATCGTCACCGGGTAGTGCTCCGCCGGCGACCAGCACACGTTCACCGTGCTCTTCAACTCCTTCAATTTCATCTTTACAACACTATCTCACTACAACAAACACGAAACAACTCAAATCCAACGAAATTAACACTTTATTTACCAAATTATGTCACCGATTTGGAACGCTTCCCACTATAAATTCACAAATAGAACGACCGACTAGACTTTAGAAGATGATCAAATAATGACCGAAATGTAATTTTCTAACATAATTTCAAGCGTTCCAATTAAAAAATACGATATTTACCATAAAAACACCAACTTGGCACTTCCAACGTGGCTGACGTAAATACTCCGGATTAGATTTGACAGTTGATCAAGTGACAGTACGTTTAGAAACACTAGGAAGACGACACGTCATTTCTGTCAAATACAGACTATAAAATAATGTTTGCAGAATTTCATTTTGCCTATTACGTACGATAATAATAGCCGAAAGCTGATAAACGATGAGTGTATCTTTAATAAGTATTGACAAAAAAATTCGGCCTTGTATTTCCACGTATACGAAAAAACACAAGTGTTACAAAAGTGTGATTTCGAATTGACGGTGGATGAAATCATTATTGTTATAGCCATTTAATTAATATTTTAATTTAAAGGATGTATTATAATGTTTTTAATAATTATATCTATGAGCTTTCTCAACCCATTTAAGAACTTCAGTTAAAGAAAAAATTCTCCTACCTCCTACGAATTGGGTGGTTGATCAATCAAGATGTTTCCATAGCAACCATATCATATTATTTTAGTTTTTTCAATAGTATTTCTGTTTTAATTTGTATTATTTTTACAAAATTATTGTGATGAAACGTATTAAAGTACCTTATTTATCTCTTTATGTCATCTTTACGTATTGTGATTTTGTATGTTATTTGAGAAATCAAAACAATAACGCTGGCCACAGGATCTCTGCTAGATTCTGGTGAAAGTCAAAAAGAAGTAACAGCCAAAGACAAAGCAGAACAAAAATAAGTTGTCAAGCGTTTTGTAATTCTTGTGTAAATAAATAAGTTACTTGAACTAAAAAAACAGGTACGTAACCTACACAGAAAACTTTCGTACTTTTGTTTAATTACTATACCAGCCCATAAATATTGTTGTTACAGCTGCTAAGTAGAAATCTGCAACCATGCCGATTGTTATGACGCAGAAGGAATGGTCGCGGATCAACAAATGGGCGCATCCAGACCACGAAGATCCGGAGGTAGCGAGAAGACGGGAGTACGTCAAATACCTCAACGCATCCAGTAGAGAGATGACTAAGAACTGGCCTAATTCTCTTGAGGTATAATGATTTAAACCACCAAATATCTGCCATTATACACGTAGTTTGTATACGTAAGGATAAAAAGTCTTAAATAGCTTTAGATTGTTACTTCCATGCAACTAGATATAAGTTACAATATGGCCGCATTTTCCACTTGCGGTATCGCCATGCTTCGCCTCAACAGCCGGCAGCGCCGCCGCGCGTATTTCTCTCGGGAAAAATACTAGGATATAAGTAATGCCATAGAGTCGGTTTCTAAGTTTTTGCAGAAAAGCCTTGTAGTTTTCCCGCTTGCACCTACAGGTCACACATGACGGTGTCTTTATTTTATTTCACACTCAATCATTTTAGTACCTTACTGGTTCAAATAGATTTCTTTCTCTCTTAATTACCCAATAAGTAGTCGTATTTATCTCTCATCTCACACCCCTACATCAAGGCCGGCAACAGAGCAAAATCCATCTTACTCACTCTTATGGCTCCACAATACACCTCTACATCCTTTTCTTAATTATGGGTAGTATTGACTGGGTGGTAAACAGAACATTATCTACCGGTCTCACTCACTCCTATGGTCTACATACTATCACCTTTTAGCTCACTCTTATGGTAGTTTCTATACCGATTCGAAACAACTCCTTTGCTTGCCTGGTATCCTGGTAGGTTGACGTCGAAATTTTCCGATGTAGCACTGACCGCTACGATCTGCAGCGTTGTCAACGTTCCGGTTCTAACGAAACGCATCATATGTTATCTTTAATGCTATCTCTTTTTAGCCTACACACATCTTCGTAAAGGAAATGAAATGCAAACAATATCTACAGTCCAATAGGCACCTAGTTACCGTGTGGGATTTGTGGATAAGCGGCAATTTTGATTTTTGTTAACGAAAATCCTTGTCTCGGCGGAAATGCTTGTCATGGTGATAATATTATGTCAGTCGTTCATCATCGTAATTCGTACTTATCATTATATTACGATGTCGTATAAAAAAAAATCAGTCTACTCCTTCGGACCATAACGAGTTAGGTTCCGTTCTCTTATTCCTAGAATGTAAACAAACGCAATGAGGAACTCCGTCAAGCCCGTATCGACGCCGCCGAGCAAGCAAACACGAAGTTCTATAAACGTTACCTCAAAAACAAGAAAGAAGAACAAGAACGACTTATGTACTCTGCCAGGGACGTCGTTTTCAAGAATAGAGATGCGCCGAAACTGCTGCTAAGGTAGTGTATCTATTAGAGTAAATGGCAACTTTTGGATTTCGTTATTTAAAGGATACATATACCATGAAATAAACTAAACCACTTGTATTTTTTTATATGTAGGTAATACGGACTAGACAAAGTTCAACCCTTGCAAGAAAACCTTTTGGTCATACCTAACTTTTAACTCGGATTACAAAGAGTTTACCTAGGTGGTATCAATTTCAATAAAATTGAACGGACTTGCATTTCTTTAATATTTAGCAAAACTATGTTTATTTAAGTTGTTATACAAACTTTGTTTCCATAACATTTTCATATATTATTATTACTCTTAGTGCGGTAATAGAAACAGCAGTTCAGAAAGAGCGCATAGAACAGCTAAAGTTCTTGGAAGAACGTCGTCGCGAGGAGGCGGCGAGGAAGCGAGCTGAAGATGACGACATCATCCGCAAGGCTAAGGAGTGGCACGAACTCATGGCAACACGACGCAAGAGACGGTTTGATGCCAATAAACAGCATCAGAAGGATATACTTGAACAGTGAGTGGGTCTTTACTCTAGTATTACTATAGGTAACCATTTAGCATGACAAGGAGAGTTGTGCATATTATTTACAAACTGTTGCACCACTCAGCGAGTGACATTGTAAATTTAACTTTGTTTCCTTGGGAGCATATCATAAGATATTTGAGCTAGGATTTTTGTTTAAAAAGGACGAAAGTTGTCTAAGTTTATATCAATTATAAATTGTAGTCCATTGCTATTAAAAAAACATCAGATATTATAATGATATTTCTATGTAGACAACAATATAGAGGTAATGCAGCTTACTAGGTAAATTAAGACGAATACATAGGTAATGCATATTGTTTTCTACGCAGAGCCCATGAAGTGTCAGAGCGCAACCGCATAGAGCACGAAACAGAACTGAATTTACAGAAGCTGGACAACATCAAAGCAAATAAGGAGATGGCTGCCATCAAAGAGTTTGATGAAAACTTCGTAAGTACCACATTGCAGAATACCTAGAGTCTGCTAAGAAGGTTAACGGGGCGAGAATACCTTGCAAATAGGAGCAAGTTAGATTTTTTTTAAATATAGTTAAATAACTATTACTCTTTAACAGTACTATATGTATGTTTCATTCAAGTCTGTCAATCCAAATCTTACCTGCGCACCACACTAGATATTACGAATTGAGATTTTTCTACCACATATACCTACCTACAATAATCAGTTGCTATTAGCCTAGCTGGCTCTTTGAATGAGCAGAGATCCATGTCCGCCAGTAAAACAATAATAGAACAAAATAATGAACAAGTGTTAAAATCAAAATCAAACAATTTATTAATTAGGTCAAATGCCTGACACTTATGATAGTCAATGATACTGAGAGTGAATTTACCAGTTCGGAAGTTAGGGCCAATGAGAAGAGTTGGCAAGAAACTCCTGGCCACTCTTTTTAATCGCCAAATGGTTGTAACAATATTTCTGTTAAGTATAAATATTTGATAATGTAGGGAGCTGCTACCAACATTACCGAACAAACAATATAGGTCATAACAAATTATCCCCCAGAAAGAGCAAGAGAAGGCTCGTATATTCAGCGACATGGAGCGCGCCAAGGAGGAGTGCGCGCAGCGGCGGCGCGTGCAGGCGGCGCGCGACCGCATGGACGACAGACTCATTGAAGTGTTGCTGCGGAGCAGGGCCACCATCGAGCGTAGGAGGAAACAGACTGAGATTGATGTGAGTACCTCTGACTACCTGTGTACTACACCACGCTGACATTACGCTAAAGTATCGTTTATTGTAGGGAATATCGGGAATAGGTGTGTTTTATGACCTATATTAGATACTTCAGGTCAGAATGTGTGCGGATTTCGGATCCTCGATTTAGTCAAATCTTCCATGCAGCACATATAATGTATGTCAGTGCTCTGATGTCTCACGATATTGGTTTGAATATTGTCTGCGTTTCGATATTATGCTAATAAGTTAATTACGTGTGAATTTGTTCAGCTGCAGACGTATCATTTTAGTGTTAATAGTTTTTCAATTTAAAGATACAGGCAAAAATAACATGTCTGCAACAGTTAAAACAGACTCTTTTAACAATAAATGTTGCTTCGTTTCATGTTTAGACAAAGAACGAGAAACTCCGTGTATTGGAAGCGATCAGTGCTAAGCTGGAGTCTGGTGATGCTGATCGTGAGGCTAAGGACCAAGCGATACTCAACAAAGCTATCAAGGAGAAGAATGACGCGTGAGTACCCATACAAAACGCATTTTAAATCCTACACTTTAGACGATATTCGTTGCTGCCTCAAAGACTATTACTACGTAAGTATAATGTTCGGCAAATAAGTTCGTTCGGTAAAATTAGTTTTTTTGTCCAAATATTCTCAATGGTAAATAACAGCATTTGTTGCCGTGCCCGGTATAATAGTAACAGACCCGCAACCTATGTCAACCTTGCAATTGGTGAAACGTGAGTAGATTTTATACACTTTTGCCTACACTTTCGACTACGAATCACCTATAGCAAGATGTAAAATAGAGAACGGTGGCAAGTAAGACCTGTAACTACAAAAAGAAAATGCTTAATATTTTTGTTATGTTACAGAGACGAGGCTCGTCGTGAAGCGGATCGTCGCAAACGTGAAGGTTTCAAGAAAGACCGGCAGGCGTCGCGACAGAAGTTCCTCAAAGATGAGGAACAGAGACTGCACGAGTTTAACACTATGAGACAGTGGGAGATTATGAATAGGTAACGCTATGCTTTTATAATGTAACTAGTTAATTGGTCCTACTTCTCCGAGATGCTTCTCTAATACTGCTAATTTACCCGTGCTGAATTTTATCCAAATCAATTTAACTGTTTCGATGTGAAAGATCGACGAAACAAAGAGAAGTAAGAGAAACCATAATAAATATTAGTAAGGACTGGTACTAATTTCGTCCTTACATATCTTGAACTCTAAACTGTTCTTTAGACATATATTTGTCTTGTATAGGTTCAAGAATGCAGAGCTGTATGAAGACTTCCAAGAACATCTGCGCGCTGAGAAAGAACGGAAGATCAAAGAATACAGAGAGGATATCCTTCGACTTTGGGTAAGTTCTCCTCTATTAACTTTATCTTTCATTTATTGTGCACGTCGTACTACCTTAGTGGTAGTACATTAGATACCTAGTCACACCCTTAAAACCCAACAGAAACAAAGTTTGTTTTGTCTTGTCTTTATCTTACATTTAGAAAGTTATCAAATTCAACTACCTGCTACTAATTAAGTACGTAATCTTATATAAAAATAAAATAGTTAATGACAAGATTCAATACTCTGCACCCACATAAACCCATCCTAATGTAATTTTACCATCACCTTTACCAAGTAACAATACACTAATAACTTCTTCCAAAACTTACACATTTATAATTGCGTTTTTCGGACGCGCATTTTTTTTTGTGTAGCGCGTCTTGGACCGTGACCCTACAAACTTGTACTCAGCTTTTTTTGACCTCCTGCCGTGTCCTCTGAAAAACGCAATCGAACACCAATTTCAATGGACTAAGTATAAGTATAATATTTTTTGTACCAGAAAGAGCGCGACGACCGCGAGGCCCGCGAGCGCGCGGAGTCGCGCTACTTCTACGGCGAGCTCGCCGAGCGCAAGATACGGGACTCCGACAACAAGCTGCTCACTCACGCCGCGCACCTGCTGGATGAGTGCAAGGAGCTGGGCCGGCCGGACTTCGCGCTGCATAGAGCTATTGAGGTAACCTTCACGTTACAGATGAAATGGAATTTACAATATTTGTTAGATCTGTTTTGTCTGAAGCAAAATTTGTGAGACATTTTGATAATGGGCTTAGGTTTTAAGTACAATTACCTACTATCGTTTACTCTCTGTTCATACACAAATTAAAAAGTACAGAAATTACACAAAAATAATCTTACTCTGTTATTTTTATATTCTGTTAGGTAGATACCCAGAAAGATTTAGCTTAGACGCCTTGTACTTACGTATTTAAATAGGAAAATTACCTTTCTGGAGGTTTTAACCGTTGAAATAACATTGTTGTAGGATATTTTCAATCACTCTCAGCATAATAGTTATAGAAAACATCATAAATAGCACCCTCGACTTTAATACAAAGCAAAAAATATACTTAACTAACGACTACTTCATCCTTCCAGTCATACTGCAAGATGCACCGTCTGTACCCGATGCCGGACTTACCCACATCGATGCAGGAGCACTTCAAGCGCTACTCGCCGTGGGACGGCACCAAGCCCGACGCGGACTACGTGGAGCCGCCGCTGCCGCCGCCCAAGCAACCTGAGGGATTTGACAACGAGTCTACTACTGACTTGACGGAGAAGAGAGCTGGCTTGCAGGAACCACCCACGGTAGATTCAAATAAACATTCATTGTGTTATGGCTACTACACACTTACGGCACAAGCCGCGCAAAGCTGTCAATACCCAGCATTACCGCTCGAATGCTAGAAATAAATGTCGCCAGCACACCCGGTGGCCATTTCCGTCGGCCCTGCCACCGGGATTGTGTGTAGGAGCCCTAATAGTTTGAATAACCAAGTGAAGATAACGAAATTAATACAAGTCTTCATCCTGTGTTTTCTCGGAGCAGCTTGCGCCTATAAATTCGAACACAGTTATTTGGCGCGGCTATAGAACAAACTTTAGTAGAAAGCTGTACAAAAGTTAACTTGGAAAATACTTTTTTTATTACTATACTCAACTTGTTTGACAGGCGGGGGCGTCCAAGCCAGCGACCAGCAATGCTGAAAAACCTTCAGAGGATTACAAGAGAGCAGGACCTGCTAATGGTCTGCAGAGAAGAAACCTACAGGTATTTTATTATGCTTTAGCAACCGATTTTTAGAATTGGAGCAATAACTGGATACAGAAATTGTTTGATTTCAACTATTATTGTTGTCCGTCTTGCATTATGGTGTTAAAATTACTTTAAATTTCTCTTTTATAGACTACAAACCCTCTGCCAGCAATCAAAGTGTTGCCGTGCAAGAACCCAGACTGCAAATGTGAACTGAAGCCGAAATAGGTCCGCAAATAAAACGAAGCGTTTAGAAAATATTTACTTTTATTTTATTATCATAATTATAATAACTTTAGAATGTGTTTGTCAATATCCCCGACACGTTTGCGACGCGACACACTTAAAATAAAAAAGTCGTGAAGCTGAAATCGTTGTCGCAAGTCGCAGTCGCGTCGCAAACGCGTTGGAGATTAGTTTAGAGAGCGTTTATGGCACGTGTGTGATGTTATTCGAGTGTGACTAGAAAATTGGTGGAGTCAAAAATTTGAAAAAATGTATTAACTGTAGTAATGTTTTTTTCACTTAAATATACAATTTTGGAAACTATACTAAGAGCTTAATTTAAAATCTTTGGTCACAATGAGTGTAGTAGTACATAGTTCGATACCAGTCTGATGACTGGACTATACAATGATTTGGTGTGTGTGGTGGGTTGTGGACAATGTGCAGAATTACTATAAACCGTATTATTGATACATTTGGCAAATAGAATTGAGCATTAGAATAAATAGTCATTATGCCTTTTTTGAGCAAGTTATTATGCTTTATTATTTGAGCCAACATTTTCAAATACCAAATTGAACCTAATATTTAACTATCAAGCACACTATATTCTATCTTGATAGTCTAAGGTCCCATTTTCGTACATTTTGCAGCCAATATTTTATCAAAAAACTTTCTCTATTTATCGCCAAATGTATAAACAACACGACATTACAATAAACTCGAAGTAACAATATAACTACATGTTGCTCTCGACGTACGATATACTGAAATCGTTTACAAACATCGTAATACTCTCATTTGCTTTGGCAGAAACAATATTGTCTAGTTATAACAAGTGCTATTGTTTCAACGTGAATTTATTAAAATGGCAAGATGTTCAAAAAACACAAAATAATACTATAAATTATGTAAATATTGTTGTATATTTATATTGCAAATGAACTAATTTTATTATACGTTACGTGCACGTATACGTTAAACTATATAAACGTATACACCCGTGTCCGTTTGTATAAAATAATTTGAATTTATTATGTACTCTTAATTTAGTATAAATAAACATTATTATGGCAAAAGTAAACACGTAAACAATAGCAATTGTTTTACAATCAGAAACCGCTTGCACGAGACTTGATAAAAATAATCGGAATGTATGTTTTTTATTTTTTTTTCTTTACTTTAATGTTATAATCATGGTCTAAAATCTACTTTTTGTGTCATACATACACACAAAAAAATTAAGCTATCCCGTAAGGGTACGCAGTTAGGCATATACCAGAGAAATTGACATTATAAACCAAATTTATTGAAATTTCATCAAGACAGTCAATATTTTTTTTATATTTTTCAAAAGTCATACAAATCTCATGCTAGCGTACAAACATACATAGACGGAACGTTCGTGTCGGTCGTCACTTCGTGTCGATGTATCCTAACTTAACCTAGCTTGTACTGTGCGTTCGTTTTACAACTAAATCCTTCTAACTCAAACATTCGACTAAATTTATACTAACATGGCGTTTATTGCGGATTTACATAGCGTGCCTTTTGCACTACTGCCTTGGAGTTAAATATAATATTAGGTCACTTTTTATTGGATACTTATGGTTTATTTCGCATTTTACGGATTATATAAAAAATATTGCTTAGTCTAGGAATCTACTTTGAATTACGACAAAACACTACATATATTTTTGGATTAAAGAACTAATATTTGAAGTTATTTTTTAGTTCTTTCAATGTAGATAGCCGTAATAACAATATTACCCTAACAATAGACTATGAGAGTGATGTAAAAATGCCTGTGTATTTAGCATACACGCTCGACACTATAAACAAACCCCTAATTAGTTAGCCGTTTTCTATGAAACTGGTCGCCGTAGCTGAATATCAGGTAGGAGCACTTTTATTATTATTTTACATATTATTTTGTTAATACAATCACAAAATGCTACTTAGTATCCAACTTATCAAGTGAAAAGTGCGAGACGTAACAGTGATATTCTATAGAAAAGTGTAAGGTAGCAATTGATTCAAGGCAGCCTTGCAAAAAGCTAATAAACTACAATCAAATTTTAAACACATTTTATCAGATCTAGTATACTTAATACTGTTTACGGCCGGTTTTATCTATCAGTTAAGCTATCTGTAGTGTAAAACTGACCTTATACTTAAAATTTGATCATAGTTTCAACAATCAACATTCACAAAAATACGTCCGTTGGAAGTCTGTTATAATACTAAAGGTTTCTTCACAAACAATATTAGTTTATTATACTATTTATAGAAAAATAACCGCTAAAGGAGATTATCTACCAACGATACTGAGAAACTAGAACATTCTAATAACTAGCAGTATTACAATTACGATTTTGTTTGTTACACTTCCTTACCCAAACTGCTGTGCCGATTTTGATGTAATTTAACATGGTGATAGCTAAAGACTCAAGGTCAAACATTTTTTTTACCCCTATACGGTTTAATTGGGGATGGAAGTTTGTGGGGGAGTTAATTAGTTAAAATAATTTAGTTTCTAAAATACCGTTGGTGGCCAAACTCCATTACAATATGTCAATTTGTCTAACAGTGTCAAAAATACATACATCTAAATATTTACAGTCTGAAGGTATATAAGGCAAGGATCGAGGCACCGGGCGGCTCGAGTCAACGTACTTATAGGCGGAGTGATACAACCAAACATATGGAATTAGGTCCTCCTTTATTATAATACTTTTGATCATTGTGATATGGATGTACTTTTTGGTATTTAAGCAAAACAATTTAAGATTAAATTAAATTTTATTAGAAACATTCATATTCCTGTTAGATGTTTTGACGCAAGAGTTAGAAATAGATGACAATAAAATTATATTTGTGTCTAACATAAGACATGGTTTGTGCTAAAATAAACTGTCTCTAATTCAGGCGCAACATTTTTGTTTATGCCTATATTTTAGTCTGATTACAGACATACATGAATATGTAGTAAATAAAAGTCATTAACGATGAAATAATCTTACGATCACATAAGGAAAAAAAATCTTGCTTTTTATTATGATATTTACATATTAAGTACCCCACATCACAATGAACAAAGTTCAACACAAATAAAACTAGAATAAATTAAGTAACTCAATATAAACTAACGAATTTGGCACTAATCTAATACTTAACTAACCTAGCCGTGAAATGCAACGCGAACAATTTGAAATGCTTCAACAAGTAATTTTTATAGTTCGTTTTTAAACACACATTCACTGTCATCATTCATCACTAATATAAGAATTTTAACACAAACTTTTGTATGTAAAATAACCTCTTTTTTTGAAGGTATTTTGTAAGAAAGTTTTCGTTTTCTTCAACAATAATAAAGAGCAACTCACACTGAAAGCATATGCGGGCCGTGTGCGGGACGTGCGCGGGCAATGTGGTTTATTAATACAAGTAATAAGACCGGCCGTATTGCCGTCCCAACCGAAATACTCCTGCTTTCCGAGTGAATCGCGCACAAATCAATTCTAAGAAGTCATCAATAAAGTCACATAATCATAGTTCTTGAAAAAAAAAACACTGAAATTGATTGTTTTGTTACAATGTTATACAACAATTGAACACCACTGTTATACATGCAACAGTTTGTAACACGTTAATACGTTACAAAATCTGTTTATATAACAAGTGTCATTGTTAAAGATTGTTATTTTACACTTTAGTTACGTGTTGGACAACAATATTTAACAAAGTTGCAGTCGGTTAAATAACATGTACTTCACAAAGCTTCAGATGTTATATCACTTCATAACACATGTTACAGTGTGTTATGTAACGTTATACAACACTGGTGTGTGTGTGTGTCAGTGTGTGGTGTGTTGTGTGTGTCAGGGCACGTCGCGCGCCGCGTCCATGGCGTGGTTCAGGCACCGACTCACCAGCTCCAACTTGTTTAGGTATGCTGCTGCTACTTCGCCGCGAGGGGAACTGGGATAAAAAGATTACGTTAAAATAGTTTCAATCTCTCGCTTTGCATGTTTAATGTATATATATATATATATATATATATATATATATAAGAATAGTATAGATAGTATAGATATAGAATACGAGATTTAATGAGAACACGCATTTTACCTTAAAATGCCTAACGTTTCGGCGCAGGTTGCACTCGCCGTGGTCGCAGGCTGACCACGGCGAGTGCAACCTGCGCCGAAACGTGCTATTCTATTATACATTTATAGTCTGTGTTAAATTACTAAATTGGTTATAACTAACTACTAACTAATATACACCTTTTCCCGTGAAATAAAACTACATACAAGATACGATAGTTTACTTTTGAAGGAGCCGATAAAGAACAATAAAATAGTACTTACTTACTATGATCATTTTCATACCACTTAAAAATCTCTTCATTTAAATGTCTTATGGTAATATAATGGGCTTTATATCTTGACTTGGGTTTAATCTTTTGTATAGTAGAGAGAGTCGCGTGATTAAAAGTAAGAGAAAATTAGGTTAAACATGAAGTTTTAAAGATTTTATGTTTCAACTTACCTCAGTATAAACGGGTCATCGTGTGGCGAGTTAGCAGTGTACGGAGATCTTCTCATAAAGTCACCCACTGGAAAAAAATATTTTCTGTTAGAATGTGTAACTTTTTTTTTAATAGACTGAAATGGGGATACAAAAGTAGCAAAGAGACCTTCATCTTAGGACAGGAAGAATGTTACGACATACACTTAGGCTTCAAAAGTCGCTGTACATAATTCTTTTGAAACCCTAATCTGAAGGATGTATATTATTCCCATAAAAAAGATATGGCATTGATTTAATTCTTTAATTCCGAAAGTCAAAACCTTTGAAGTTTTGGAAATATGAAGTTGTAAAGCGAAAGTAACTGTACGTAAAAACAATTTAAAAGTGTGTGTTTATAAATAGATAGACAATGCTACTTACGCCCGGGTGAGGCAGGCAGGTTGAGGCGCATGTCCTGCTTCATGGCTCGGCGCGCCAGCGACGCGGCGGCGCTGCGGGGCGGGCCCGCCACGTCGCGGGACGGCGGGGACGTGCCCGAGTACGCCGCGTATGGCGTGTGCGCAGAACTGAGAGATATAAAAGATATTTTACTTATTCTGTCCCACTTTTATAGATAGCCTTAAAGAATTAAAAGATATGCCTGTTTTTCTGTTATGCCTGTGAAATTTCTATAAACTGCACATAATATTAGGTGTATGTCTTATTTCCTTTTACAAATATTTATAGCACTTAAATTACTTCGAAAGCGAAACATTCATCGGTGTACAATTTTCATGCTCAATTCTTTTAAATCCTCATCAACTTCCGCTAAAAATAAAGAAAAAAGAGATATATATATGTGTAAGAAATAATAGCAGAATAATAATAAAATGTATTGTTATCTCACGGCGTATTCCTAGTGACGTTGTTGTCGCGAGAGGTCCGCAGTATACAGTTAGCGGAGAGCGCGCGCACGTGCTGTCGGCGCCGCACCAAGAAGCCCATACGAAGTACTATCACCACTACTGTCGCTATACACCTGAATATTAAGCAATACAATAAATTACATTAATCAAAATATATTATTCACGCTGTTGACCTATCGTGACAACGCATTTGTACTTATTCTAGACATTTCATATTGCATGAAACGAATAAGTATAAAGTTAAGCTGTAAACATTAATGCTTGTGTATTTAAATAACGAAAACTATGGGGAAAAGGGCGTGATCTTACATATGTATGGATAAAACATAAATACTTACTCAGACTTTATATTAACGTTCTAGGAGTCATCCACATAAAAATGGTCATGTCTCTAAAACTCTTTGAATGGAAGAAAAAATAAACAACACTATAAAATAGCAACTCACTTGAACCGTTTCTTTCCTCGGCTAACTTCAGGAGTCCTAGACATTGGTAGTCGCAGGTTCTTCTCCAGTTCAGTGTAGCCGGCGAGCACTCGTTGAAGATACCGCTTCTGCCACACGAGCGCCTTGCGACAACTCTCCAGGCGGAGACAACGACCGTGGAGGTACCGGATCTGAGGAGAGAGAGAATATTATGATAAAGTGCAATTCTTACTAACAACATATTTAGGGTAAATGGTGGTATTAAATTAGCCGTATTGGTCACAGTTAATAAACTTCATTCTTCTTATACTGATGATGGTAAACTTAATGGTTAAAGAAATTGAAGAAGAAGCTCTTTATTTCTTTCTTTATCTCTATATTTATGACGAGTTACAATTTGAGGAATTATAATTTGAGGTTCTGCCTCGGAAATAGTTGTCTTGTTTGACAACTAGTCCTTATAATAAAACAGACCTAAACATCTACATAAAAATATTGCGCCAAAAGAGCAGTAAAAGTGAAAATACAAAAATACGAGTTTATAAAAAAGTTCTAAACAGCCACCTTTTTACTCACTAAAAAGTTGACATCATAATCACGAGAAAATTAAAAAGAGAACGTAATTTGACAAAGGCGACAGTGATCAAATGACAGCGGAATAATCCGCGGACAAATAAAATGTACTGCACAAAACATGTTGATTGAAATGTATTGATGATTGAATTTAAATTGTATTGCCTCAAACATGGAGCCACCGAAAGGCGATTCACCGAAACTGCCGGATATGGTGTAAGTATTATAGTTATGTATTTTAAACTATCTTACCCTTATATTGAGAATTATTTTGTTTGTAGATGTTTATGCCAAATAACGATAGAGAACAGATATCGGGTAAACGGATAAAAAAGGAAATGCTTAGAGAGTCCTTGAAAGATAAAGATCTTATGAATGCTCATAATACTATCTTATGTTCTTCAAAAACCCGAAAAATCAAGGATGTAGCAACACTACTGCAATTAGGGTGCGTAGCTTTAGGTTTGGCTTGATAGAAACATCAAAAGAATCTAGGAGCAACAAGGTTAAAAAGGGAACAAAGAACAGGGTTCCGTGGTTAATTAAAGACGTAAGAAAAAATAGACAAACATTCAATTACTTTGACTGAAATGCAGAGTAAGTAAGTTCGTGTTAAATTGCAGGATGTGCGGCGATCACCCTTCCCTCACTAAGACGGAGCTGAACATGAAGGAAGTGAAGATGGACAACAAACTCAAGGAGAAGGTGTTGTCGTCGCACGCTCGGATCTTACCCGCGGTAACTTTACTATTTCATTCCGTAGTAAACGCCTGGTTTTTAGGTTACACGATTTTTGGACCCTTCGTCGTCAATAATTGGAGGACAGGCAATCTTAAACATTGATCTAAAACAACGGCAATATGCACACATGTTTTTTTACTCTTCTTATGCGCAATTTTCTTCATCTGTAGTTATTTTAATAACTTTCGACTACAATGAAGGTATAGCGTGTACAAATGACGTAAATACGTGCAGAGTTCCCGCACGGAGGGCATGGCGCACAGCATGTCGGAGCACGCGCTGCGCCTGCACGACGCGCGGCGCCGCGCGCGGGAGCTGGAGCGCGAGCGCCAGGACCAGCCCGGGACCAGGCCCATCGTGCAAGGTACACCGAATAAGTACTAATTTTTCTGTCAGTATTCAGCCTGACAGCCAGGTTGTTTGAAAAATTATATTAATTATAGCTTGCACTTATAGCTTGCACTTTAAAAACTTAAATATAAATCGCCTATCAGCAATCTATGTGCGATATGCTTGACGTCACCAATACAAACCGGGGAGTGATAAAGAAACTAAAATTTTAATTTTTCCCCAAAATATTACTCCCAGTTCTATTCTGATTACAACTAGGCAGAGCCAGGTGTGTTCAAATCAGCTCAAAATGTATAAAACTCAAGTACTGGTATACGTTAGCGTAGTGATCAACTAATCATTTAATTGAGAATATACAATGTTGTTGCTATGTCAGCATTTCCGTGGGCGGCCCTGGGCAGTTTCCGCTGGCCGCCGTACCTGCTGGCGGTGTGGGTGCTGGTGCTGGTGCTCACACACCTGCTGCACTGCCTCGTCAGCGTGCTCGACAAAATGCTACCAGCATTGAAGTCAGTACTACCCCCACTATTTATATTTTGGTTTCTTTTACGACTACAACTTCCCCTCTCCTATATCCCTTGAACTTGTTCACAAGGCACGGCAGCCTTACAAAGACTTTTGGGTACATATTTAGTTAGTTTACTTTGCGACTAATGTATTTTACAATATTCGAAAATAAATATTTCAATCGTCGCAAAAAGGTAGTCAACATACTTTGACTCACGTAAAGGCCTCTAGTGTTTACTTATACCTATTTTAAGAACCTGAATTGTTCGAACAATGTGGTAGCTTCCTTCCTCCAGCATTGTCATTTCGTACAAGGGATTTTCTACTTCCTAACGTAGCCTTAAAAATATGCTAACAAAAATCATAATTTGCAGAAAATGCACGCAATACTTCAGAGCATGGACGGAGGACTCTTGGAAGAACGAAACAGACATGAACCAGCGCTTCTGGCCGGTGGGGCTCGCCGCAGTTACCGGCGTACTGTACGCCGCGTACTTTGCGCTGTACGCCATATACGCCGTCGTGGTGTGGGCCATAGAACCACTGTGCAACGACATCGATGACACGCGCAGTGCGGTCGAGTTCGACGCTAAGGTCACTGACTATGTCGACGAGGCGAATAGCAAGACAAATTCCAGTATTAAGCAATAGAGCAATCGTTTGTAAAGGATTAGTGTTTGGGCCGATAACCACTAAATTGGATTAGTAAATAAATGATAACAACATGATGGCTGTGTATTATTATGAATTCTTTTGTGCTTTACAAAAATAGTTACTCTTTCAAATGTATACGATACATTCATGTTGTGAGTTTATGTCTCCCGCATTACAGCAATAAAAAACCTTTCCACAAGTAACCCATTCAAATTAATAAATTGCATCAGATTTCTGAAAAAACTGGATCCACGTGGGAACCTAATGTTTATTATTATATTTACACCAAGTGACCTTTAATCCAGCAAATACATACTCTACGTAGACGATAACCAAAGTGTACGTAAACACCCTAACCCAACTTCCAAAACATCTGCTTGAAATATCACACATTTTATTACTACACATAATATTCCCTACAACATAATATCTCCTTAAAACCTACAAAGAAAATCAAAACACCACATCCATAACTCCATTTAATATGACACTCACAGCTTGGTCCCTCTCGTCAGGTTGTGGTTGTCCTTTGACCAGCGCTTCCTTCTCCAGCCGGTCCACCTTGGCGGTGAGCTGCTGCTTCTCTTGCCTGAGGGTCATCAGCTCAGGGCTGGCGGAGTCTAACAGGCATTTCTTTAATGTTGCTAGTTCTCGGGCTAGCTCCGTTTTTGTGCTTTCTATTTCGGTCTGTGGGCAAAGATAAATATTGTTATTAGAACATGTAAGCAAAAATCGACAGTCCATTAAAGACAAAGCCGGGATACAGTTTTCATGGATTTTGAATGTTTTTGAACACAAAATTATTATCACAGTTATGTTCGGAGCTAATGTTATGTTATGTGAACTAATAAGTTTAAAAGAATGCACGCTCGTCTAAAGTTCCACACGCTTTATTATTTTAATGCCAATAACCAAAGTTCTAAATAAACTAACGGACATATTCAAACACTTATTGATTGAAATCATAAGCTTTATGTAAGACCCAATATTTAAAACGGTCGTTATAATGTTGAAACTTACCAATGCATCGTTAACAGGTCGGTGGTTGGCCGTGGAGGCGAGTTTAGCTTCCAGTTCAGAGATAGTACTAGTCTGTGTACTGATCAGTTCCTTAGCGCGGAGGAGTTGTACGCTGCTGTCGTGCTTCAGTCTGTAAAAAGGAAAAGCAAAATTAAACCAAGGATTGAAGATGAATTACTCAATCGAGCCGTATAGTATTTATTTTATTATGGTTATGAATCTTCAACAAAGAATACACTATACATCTAAGTATAATAATATTCAATAGTACCCAATGCTCCTTCGATTGTAGGAGATTACAGCAAACTTGCAATGCACAATCAAGTAAAATTTGTATAGACAGTTCGTCTTAGAAAACTAGTTTTGAACGTTTAGTTTACAAAAACGCCTACCATCAGTTGCTATAGGGCGATAAAAATAGTTTTTTCTTACATGGTCACATATTAACGTAAATGAATACACAAGTATACGTACAAACACGTATACGCCACTTACCTCTTAATCTCGGCGAGTTCGCTCTTGAGCGCGGTACACAATTCGTTCTTAGCGTCGATCTCTCGCTGTGAGTGCAGGCGCGTGTGCTCCAACATCGCTTGTAGGTCTTGATAGCGGCTGCGTTCTACGTCCAGCTTGGATTTGAGCAGAGATACCTCGCCTTTGAGGCGTTCTGATGTCTCCACCTGTTGGAAAAATGCATTATTATAAGTAAAGCGCTGAGCTGTGTAACTTGAAGATAATGTTACAGATCTAAAAAATAAATTTAAATAGTTCGTAATTAGTGGACACTTACATTAAAATCACGAAACACGGAAACTACTACTAACGCTGACGATTATTTTGGCCTAACAGTTTAGTGCAAATGCTAATACAAAGCAACACATACGACGAACAAATGTGCCTAGATTTAATAAAGAAGTAGTGAGATTTGTCTTGTTGAAGTCTTGTTGAATTGAATGGAGAATGTTACTAGGTATGCCAAATCGCTTGAAATTTTGACTCAGTAAAGCCTGTACATGTACATGAAAACTAGTTTTTGTTTTAGTCAAAAATACCAAGTAGTTTTGATTTTACAAGCATTCAAAGTTTCAAAAAATATCGAGTCCCGCTAACAGCGTGACGTCATAGTACACCATGCCGCGCGGGCCGCGTCCCGCTTAATATCAAGTCTCCAGCCGTAGATGTAATAGCTTATGCAGTATTTTGTTGTGTTTTCGTCTGCTTATTACATTTAAAGTGTAATAATAGTAAATATTATTAAAAAAGACTATGTGAGCCAGACTTAGCGTGATGTACAATGACGTCACACTGGCTCGCGCGGTTACAACTTGTTTTACTTATAAATCGGAAACTAATTGACGTATCAAAGTAATTCTTTCACTAGTATTTTTTATTTTTAACAAAGAATATGGAGAGCTAATAACCCAAATTTGTTAACATTCTCCATTGTTGAAGTCTTTTGTATCTCTGACTTTACATATCAGTTCAGGTCACTACAAAATTACTCTTCGTTAGTTAAACACTAACCCGCTTATTCATAAACACACTATAAACCTATTTTAATTAAACAACTACTATAATATGATTTCTCTTTTTCATTTCGCTAACTTCATATATTTTTATGAATAAGAGGGTTAATTTTCATATAAAGTTGCCATACCTGCATATTAAGCTGTGCTTTCAACGGATCCTGTTGGTTGTTACTCGCAGAGTTGTCAAGTAGTTGTCTCTCAAGCTGCGCCAGTCTAGCACGCGCTTGTTGTTCCCGCTGTTGTAGCTCTAACTCTGACGCCATCGCACTTTCTAAGCGTTTCTTCAGTATTTGTATCATGTTGGAGTCTTGATTCTGAACAAAAAGGATAGATAATATAGTAGTGCTGTTGAATATAGAAATCAATTGAATGAATTGAGGTTAGAGAGGGTAGTTAGGCGTGCGATGTTCAGGTCGATATTAGGTTAATAGTAAACTGTCACGAAAGGATGATAAAACAGTTGTTCACCTTTAAAAGAAGTTCACGATATTGTTAAAAAAAATCACTTAAAAATCGTGTTTTGAAATGGTAGGCCATGAACGTGTGTGTACGAACGCACGTGTTCGTTCAACAAGGGATATAAAAATGTGAAGTAATGTGCATTTCTTTAGCCTTTAGTATTAATTGAGTACTGGTTCTCTGTAAAAAATACTTCATATGTTTTTACTATTTACTCAATTCAATGCAAATCGTACCTGTAAACTCTCCGAGGTCTCCTTATGCGTGTCGAGCAACAGTTGCAATCGTCCAGAGTTGTCGCGCTCGGCTTCATATCGAAGCTTGCACGTCTGCCAGTCTGATACTAACTTGTCACGAACCCTGGAAGGAGAGAAAAATATTCACTTTAAAATATTCACCGGATTAAAGCCTGTTTGATATTAGTTACTTATTTTATTACAATACTATGAGGTTAACACAACTTTTATAACACGCACGAACCTTTAGTACAAACAGTTTGTTTAGCTAAATTTGACTGACTCCGAGACGCAGTTGTTAAGGTCGCCGAGCCGCTACCATTCCGTTGGGAGATTGTGGGTTCGATTCCCACCCGAACAATTAATTGTACTATACACAAATAGTTGTTTCGAGTCTGGTTGCACTTTGTTGTTTGTATGTTAGTAAAAGTCACAGCGATACAAGAGCAAATCTAAGTGCGGTAGTAGTCTTTTTTAAAAGAAATATATTATGCAACTAACCTGTTTAGTTCAGTGATAAGCGCATCTTTATCTTTAAGCCTGGACTCGAGGTTGTTGACCTGCATCTGTAACTTCTCGTTGTCGGAGCGCAGTCGGTTGATGCGGTCCGATGATGACGAGTGGATTGAACTTGACGACCTGAAGAAAAGATTGGAAATGATTGAGAGTTGCATTGTGACAGTAATGATCAAACTACTTTACTTTTAACCAATTTTAAATAGAATGTATAACAATATAATTGAAAATAAATAACTGTTACTCACTTAGATGTATTCAAAGCTAATCGCGGTATATCTTCTCTTTCGTCACTGCTCGCGGACAATATCTGTAAATAAAACAAAAAAATAAATACATACATATAATCACGCGTTCTTCCCTTATGGGTAAGCTGAGACTAAAGGCTAATAATAAATTTAAATAATAAAAAAAAAAACTTTGAGCTCAGCAGATATTTTGACAAATTTTACCATACATTTGCTGTGACTTTATTCAGCAGATAGGTTACCTGACACCGAAGCAGCCCTTAATAATGTAAAATATTGAAATCATTAGCTATTCACCTGTTCCATAATATCCTCGTCGAGTGTGTGCGAGTAGTCGAGCTGGTCCCGCAGCGCTCGCTCCAGCTCGGCCGTGGGCGAGCGCACGGCCAGCGCGCGCTCCGCCGACGTCAGCTGCGACTGGCGGCCGGGAGACACGCGGACCCTGGATCAAAACAATTACATATTATTTAAACACTATATTTTTTTTTGGGATGTAAGAAGGATATTTGTTGATTCCCACAGATTCCACAGATAAAAAAGTTATATCACAATATATATGAGATTGCTTTTAATTAACTTTAAAAAAAATTAACCATAAACAATAATACACAGACAAATGTAAAAAATCACAAACAAGCATTCTATATTCCAAGGCGTTAAGTACTAATGCTAGTTACCTGTCCACTAGTTCCCTTAGGTTCTCCAATTCAATTTCTAACTCCTGACACCGTTCCACCTTCAACCGCAGCTTGTTCTTCAATTCACCCACGTTTGATTCTTCTCTTATTCTTAAACAATAAATCCAATATTCACCATCTAGACATACACTGCTTTAACTACAAAAAAAATATGCAAGCTCTTCAGCATGCAATGCATTTGCGAGAAATCTTTGTCAAATGAGTCGTGTAAGGCTTTGAGAACGAATTAGACGGCTTATGGGTCAGGCAGCCACGTATACTACCTTTCAGATTGCTGAGGCAGTTAAGTTAGGTAGCCTTAAATGTTATACAAGTAGTTCTAATACAAGCGTAATATGTGCTTACCTCGCGACAACAGCATCTAACTGCTGCGCTAGTTGTTCCTTCTCGTCCATGAGTCGTTGTATCTCAAGCTGCAGCTGTTCAGTCTGTTGTCTCAGCTCCAAGTTATCGCTGTCCTTGTCTGCTGCTTGCTTGTGAGCCTGGTTCAAGTTGTTCTTCAACTCGGTTACGTCTAACTTCGCTTTGGCTAGCTCGAATGCCTGGAAAAAGTAAGAAAGCGTATGAATACAATTTAAAAGTAGTTTTTGAAGAAAATGATTTGAGAATTTTTTTATGTGCGTATATCAAAGTGGCTGTATTATTAAGAGGGCTTTAAAAGCTTGCCCATTAGTTAAAAAAAAATATAAGGCGTATCTTATATCGTAAAGCTGACAAACTATTAATAGTTACCTATATTATTATTTGGTGGCAAGAATTGTAAACTCATTTTATAAATTTGGCTTCATATCAGTGGATTTGTAAAAACCTATTATGCACACAAACATTACATATTTTGCCAAGAAAACTGCAATCATCAAATCTTACCTTATCATTCAGCTCTTTTTTATTAAAGTCAAGTTCATGTTGCAGCAAAGAAATCTGCTTCCTTATCTTAACTAACTGTTTTTTATCACTGCTGGCCTGACGGTCCACCGTCCTCCTCTCGTCTCCGTTCTTACTCCTCGGAGATGGACTGCGGGACACCATCTTTAACTGTTCTTTCAACGTAGCTATCTCTTCATGAAAAGCATTTATATCTTCATGTAATATTTCTATCTCTGTTTCTTTATCCTTCAATTTTTCTGTCAATAACTTCAGTTCGTCAATCTTAGCCGTCAATTCACTGTTCAAAGAATTCACTCTTTCGAGCTCACATTCGTTGCTCTGTAGTTTCAAAGATGCGTTCTCTTGTTCTTTCTCAAGTTTAGTCAATTTCAACTTTAAGTCTTTAGCGTGAGAGTTTAGTTTGTCATTTTCTTCATTCACTTTAGCGAGATCGCGATTCAAGGCTTCTATAGTATCTTGTAGATGGAACATTTCGTTGGATTTCTCTTCAAAAGCTTCCTTCAAATTGTCTAGTTCTTCAGTTTTGTCGTTCAAGTTCCTTTGTAGATCGTCTAGTCTATCCAAATGTTGGTTCAGACTGTCTATTTGCTGGTTCTTTTCGGAGACTAGTTGTTCTAACTTCTGTAACTCACTGATCTTTTCTCGCATCTGTTTGTTCTCACTCTCGTACTTCTCTAAAGCTGCATTCCTACTTTGTAATTCATCGATTTTAACTTCGAGTTCGGTCATTTTGTTTGTTAGGTTACGTTTCTCTTTAGCGAGTTCTAGTATCATATTTTCCCGCCTGAGAATATCTTCTTTCAGTACGTGTAGATCTTTCGACTTGTCAGTGACTTCTTGTGTTAACTCCGTTAGTCTTTGTTCTAGAAGCTTCTTATTTGATGTGAAATTTTCGAGTTGGTTTTCGTAGAATTGTTTATCATTTGCCATTGTAGCCATAGTATTTTCTAACAAACCTTTAAGCTCTTCTACCTCTTCTTTCAAAGCGGGGAACTCACATAGTTGCTCTTCCGCATTTTTCAACTCAGACTTAGCATTCTCCAACTCAGTTCTAGATTTCTTTATCTCATGTTTCAACTGAGTCAGTATATCTGGGAAGTTCTCTTGTCTCACGTCCAATGCGATACCTAACTCTCTCAACGAAGTGAATTCATCATGAGTCTTATTATCTGTCGTTTCTAGAGAGAAGTTGATTTTCTTCGGCTCGACGCTATTATCTTTGCTGTCAGAAGCTTCTCTATTCGGATACATAGAACAGTTATCTGGTATCACAGTGTGTTTCATTTCACCACCAAACATGGTGGTCTCATTGATGTTCCTCTTGTATTCTTTGAGTATTTCTCTATTCTGTGTTGAAGTTAAATGCGCTGGTAACGAATCAGCTCTTGGCGTATAACCCGGCAAATCGAAGTGGTCTACGTATTCAATGTTTAGTGAGCTCATATTGGCCTTTTCAAATTCAGGCGGTAATGTTCTGTTTAGTGTTCGTTCTTTGATTTCTGGATACGGAGCACCAGTTAGGCTAACGTTTTGACCTTTTAGTTCAGCTCTGCGCATTTGCAAGTCTTGTTCGTCAAACTCAGATATAGATACGATGTCGCTTAATGTCCTCGCGGAAGCTTTTCCTTCTAGGGCATCGTTCCTATCTTCCTTTTGGTTATCTTCGTCCAATTTCAGCGCTGTGGAGTAATGAATCATGTTTAACTGCGAGTTAGATACATAGATCAGTTGCCGTCAACCTAAATTATTGCGGGGAAGTTGGACTCAGGCCAAGTTTGATAATTAGTCTAGACTTTACTAGTTCGAAACTAAATTGGAATACTGAATCATGGGACTGTACACGTTTATTTGGAAAGCTAGTTTTAAAAGACAACTTCCGTGATACGAATGAATGAAATTTGTGTCAAATAAACATACAAATTACATTAGTCTCGATCTAAAATATAAACCTTGGAGGTTTACAGTAATGTACGACAGGTTGAAAGATTTTTCTGACAACACTTTTAAAACATAAATACGGTGTTTACAAAAACATTATATTTGTAATTATATTTTAGGAAGTCGGATCTTGGCAAAGAGAAATACTAATAAATAATATAACTAAATGTATGGTTTATTATTATTTGCTGGATGGAGTAAAGAATAGCAGTGTGGCACATAAAGCATCTGTAGACGTAAATAAAAATACGTTATGTTACTACATGAACGTTAACCTAAATTCAACACAGTTATTTCAGTGGTCATAAAACGATATAAATGCTGGAGAACTGGACATCGAGAAGCAGTTAAGAAAACTTCTGGTTTAAGATATTTGGTAACATAAATGCCCAATTTAAGTTGTCCCTTTAATTTACTAATTGCCCAAATATTTTGTGTCCAGTAAAACGACCGCATCTATATAAAAAAATATTATAACTGGGGATTTAGTTAGGAGTTTGGACTGGCAACCTATAAGCATAAGATTGACATTGTTTTGTAACATATTTTAGAGGCATCACTAAGGAAATAAAAATAGTTTATCCCGTATTATTTAAAGATCCAACTTTTTAAGAGATAAGGAAATGTTCATAATAATCCTTTTATTGCTATATACAGTATCTAGAGTAATGTCTCACCCAACAACTCTTGTAGCTGGTCTTCCTTCTCGGCCAGTCCTCGCTGCAGATCCCTGACGCTGGCGTGCAGTTCCTCCTTGTCCTTCTCCAAACTCTTCGCGAGACATTCCAGCTGGGCGATACGTGACTGTGCCGATGATAACTCGCGTTCTAAGATTATTACTTTGTCTTTTGGGTTACCTGGTAAAATATTAAAGACATATTTTTAATTTGAAATACTTCAGTATGTTTTAACCCACAATAGCATATCTTTACTACTATGTGTGAGCGGCTAAAAGTGGATTTTGTCATACCATTACTGGTTGGGATAAGTAGAATTTCATTTCCACGCTAAAAAAACACCCAGGGGTTTTCAAGTGACATATTACAATATGTAAGTAAAAACAGTGGTGAGCTACGCAAACACTCATATTATCCTTAGTCATCAATAAAGCCACATACTATCATGACGTAATCAACACGCACCAATTAAGATTCTCTATCAGTCGAAACTTTACACCAATAAAAAAGTTATTTCTACATTAGTATTAAGTTTCGGCTGCCAATTACGTCAGTTTATATCAAGTCAAGCAAACTTTGTACAAAACAGCGATGCGGGCAGATCATACCGTGACTCTCTAAAAACACATCCAAAAATCTCTCTCTTATTAAAAATCCATCTCTCTTTTTATAAAGAAATACTTGCACGTTGCAACTTTTACAAACATAAAAAAGATAGGTACAACGTACAACCAGACCCCAAACCGACTATCTGAAGGCTATGAAAATACTGCTGTTCTAAATATTGTTCTACGAAGGAATAGCTAAATTATACAGTTAGGAGAAGACAAACTACTCGACCATGCTTTTAAGTACGTATGTTCAAATTCCAGTCGTGTAATACTTACATGAGTTCCCGTATAACGAGTGGTGTTCGTTGTTAAGTTTCTCCCTCTCTTCTAGGTTCTGCCTCACTCGGATCAGCTGTTTGTCTTTCGATTCTAGTTCTTCTTTCAACCTTTGTACCTGTAACAATAACATTAACTTTTAACTCTTGAACACGGAACAAGAACACATTAAACAATTCGCTCGAAACGTCGCGTAAACAAATATGTTATCATAACTTTTTTAAGGGAAGGGCGATATAGTATGTACGAAAAGGGGCGCAAAGACAATACCTTAAGTTGCTCTACCCCTTTGAGAAACCTCCTTAAATTAAAAGGAGTCTTCAAATCAGCAACACAAATGTGACTTTGTATGTATGCTAGTAAAATGAATGTATGTACTATGTCATGTATTTCCGTATGAGTTTTTTATTAGGATAATATCTTACATGTTACGTTGCGTGTTTTGTGTAAGAATATAATATTCAAGGTTACCTCAACGCTTCCTTTCTGAAGTAAAATTTGAGCAACAAACATCTATTCATGAGCAATGATAACGAAATTGTCGAAGTATCCTGCTTTCCGCATAAGTGGTCGAGAGTTCGAACCTAAGGCATTATACGCTTTACTACGCGGTGAATATGAGAATAAAAATATCACTTGCTCAACCTGTGAATAAACCTTGAATGTCTGAGTGTTCTTTAAACAGTTATCGAAATGGCAAGTCGTTGTTGGTTGGTGGACTTAAAGTCTAACCCCACCCTCAATCCGGAACGGGACCTACGTGCATTTGTGGCATACAAACTGTTACGTTTATAATGTTACTGTGTTACCTCAGCGAGAGCATCATGCAGCTGCACAGACAGCTGACTGGTGGCCTGATGTGAGAGCGCCTCGGCGTCGTTCCTCTGTTGCTGCAGCCTCGCCGACAGCGACGATATCTTGAGCGCCTGCTCCGACATACGCGCCTGGAGGACATCGCGTTCTGCGCGCACCTCCTGTGGGACAACGGAAGATGGGGTTACGAATGAAGAGGATATAATGATTGTAAGAATGAGTCTACTTCTAGATGATAATAAATGGTATTGATTCCTTGATGTGCTGTTTTAAGACACTGATATTATAAAAGACAAGTCTTCGATGATAGGTATAACATGGTGTGAACTATGAATGTATAGTTCAGAGATATTAATATGAAGTAGAATTACGTTGACAAAATGTTAAACTAATATGAATAAGTATAAAAAAGAAGGTGTTAAGAGCTAACAAGTGGTCTAATCCAGCAAACCAGAGTATCTAGCGACTGTAAGAACTCCGACTAATCTCTTATTGGCAAACCAAAATTATACTCTATTTGTCACCATATAAAAAAAAACCTCCCACGTTAGACTGAATCATCATATCTATTCTGCCTCTCGTATTACCAACAGTCCAGGTGTTCGTACACCTGTTTACAAAAGCCACGGTTATAAACCTGTCGGTTACAATAGTTGTCATCGTAAAGTTCAGCCGTTAGTCATTGTGGACTATTTATATTGGCACGGTTTCTCTCAAAGATCAGCGGGTCGAGTTCTTTATCAAGTGGGCCGGTTTGTGCTAGATTGTTGCTTCTGTTCTTGAGATAATTAAGTTTTAAAAGTTGTGTCTTTATTAGCGGTGTCTTAGAAAAAGGCTAGGGGTTTGAAGCTCGAAATCATCACAGTCGTTCAATACTCGAAACACCTAATAATATGTTTTATCGAAAGAATCGCCGTTAGATACTATGGTACTATGGTATTGAAGATGAATCTATTTTCGCATAGTTTATGAACATTTTCGATTATAGCTTACTTTCCCTAGCACATATTTGAAGAAAAATGCAATGACGTAATTTATCAGCTGGTTTTATTAAAAATAAAAAAATGACTCAAATATTGCCTTTGGAATGACATGTAATAGAAACATTCAAAGGCGATTAATGCGTATTGAAATCTCTACCTAACAAATCTACCCTTTGCATGACGTCATCAAAAGTTCAGCATCGCTATTAGTCACCGGTACATCTCGGCTGACACGGTTAAATTTCAAGAGGCCTGCAAAGATCATTGGGTCGAGTGTAGTCAATGACTGACCTACATAACTCTTAATAGTTTAATGTTAATTGATAGATAATTCGATTTGGACACTTGGACAAATAAAATAGGTGACATATCTCTTGGTATAGGCCACAGGGCGTTAGTTCCTGGTCGCTTTAGTGTTTATGTCACCAAATTGTTTTTGTTAATAATAGAAAAACGCATAAACAGTATATAAGATATCTATCTATCTATCTATTCGGCTCATTTCTACCTACTGTTGAGTATATGCCTGCCCCTCAATACGCTATTTTGATATAAAACACTTTGTGGCCTGTAGATCAGTTATAACGATTTTGTTGAAGAGCTCATTGATAATGCATGTTGTATCAAGGGATATAATATTAATAATTCACGTCAAATTATTGGAAACACGTGGCAACCGACCCATTTGATATAAACGTAGCTCTAAAACCAATGGTCAACAAATTCACCGCGCTCGGAATCGCGTGACCAACTTTACTTCTGTAAACAAAATTACGACCACTCCCGATGTTTAGTGATAATATTGTTGAAATGTTGTGTTATTACTGTTACGCCTATAGTTTAAATAGATCGCTGTATCAGGTGTCGCGTTGCTCTATAAATTTAATATATTCATAGGATAGTATCTAAACTGCTCCCAGTTAGAAAACCAATAGTATTAAAAAAAAAGTTATATTAAGAAAACCTGCTTATCTAGTACTTATTTATTAATAACATATTTCGCGAAGAAAATTATGGTTGATTTTTACGTGATTTGTTCCTCTTTTTATATGTTTCTCCAAGATACATTCTCAATTTTACATGAGGTATACGTTTCATAAACCTTGCAATTGAAATCTCAGTACACTCATAAAATTTTATAAACACAATGAATCAATCGGTGCAACAATCTCGGCAATACCCAGAGATTGCTATCGAGCTGTGATTCGCGAAGCAATAACAATCATGCGCCAATGTCAATTGAAGCAATAAATCTGATCAGATGAGATGGCGCGATGTATTGAACTATTTGTGATGCTGATTGATACCATTAAGGTGTATGATACAAACAAGTCTGTTACAGAAGTTCTGAAGTTATTTCTTGATATTGTTGCGATGTAAGAATTACAGACAATGGAATTATTTGAAGGTTCGTAGAGACATTATAACTTTATTTGAGACTAGCTGACCCGCGCAACTTCGCTTGCGTCACATTAGTGAATGGGCAAATTTTTCCCCGCTTTAGTAACAATTTTTAGTGGTAGTGCTCCTATTGGTCGTAGCGTGATGATATATAGCCTATAGCCTTCCTCTATAAATGGGCTGTCTAACAGTGAAAGAATTTTTCAAATCGAACCAGTAGTTCCTGAGATTAGCGCGTTCAAACAAACAAACAAACAAACTCTTCAGCTTTATAATATTAGTATAGATTAGTATAGATGTGTAAGCTAATATAAGTAGTCGTATTAGAGGTAGTTTGGAATTGACAACACTGCACATTGTATTCTGCAACATTCAAAAAATAGCGTTAAAAGATAATAATTATATATTTTTTCTTTGTTCTTCTTTTTGTTCATTTCGAGCGTTACCTAGCAAATATAGGGTTTATCATTCCTCTCTCTAAATTGGTAAATTGTCATACATACATAATCACTACTTCCAACAAGGGTACTGGGTAGGCAGAGACCAGATCCTGTAACCTACATTCACAACTATATCTTCAGCTATAATTCAATAAAACCGCATGTATAAACTACTATCACAATTAGGCTAGGTCAGTTCTATGCAACGCGTTAGAAACATAAACAGTCGGACAAGACGCAGATGCGATGTCTACACAATGTGCGAGCTGCCAAACCGTCACGCTAAATTAACGGACACGACGTACTCGTGTGTTTGGCGCATATACAAACATATACATACTTATAATACATCTATAGTTAGTTTATTTAACCTTTGGAACTGCCAAACGAATTCGAAATATATTTTTAACGAGCAAATTGCATAATTACAAGGGAAAATTACTAGCAATACCAGTTACAGCAAAGAATAGAATAAGACGATAATAGCCATTTATACGAACACTATAGGTAATCTAATATGACGTTACGATCTACGGGAAAAGAGGAATCACCTCACTAATCAACGCGAGAGAGGGCAATGTTAGTGCATACAAACGACTTATGTATGTATGGGAAATAATGGGAATGTATGGCGTTCATACGCATTTAAATATTATGTTAAGCTTGTGTTGACGTATTTACGATAAGAGGAAAGTGTAAATAAAATCTTTTTTGGGGTTTTATACGACGTGCTGTTTAAATATTTTAAAATGTGCAGTCAAAACAAAAAAGTTTTAGCCTGAGAAAATAAACTGGTCTTGATCATATAAGTATGTGAAAATAAACTGCTCCTGATCATATAAGTAGGAAAATTGGAAATATTGAAAACTATTATGTATAATTATATTAATTACTGCACAGAACCTTCTTATTGTCTAGCATATCTGTTTTTAACTTTCTTGTATTATTTGGTTCTATGTATTTCAAAAGAAAATACAGGTTGAGATTGAAGAACATCTAGCTAAAAATAAATTCTAAAAGTTGTATCACTTGCATTCACTCTAACTATACGTAAAATTAGACCACTCCCATTCCACAATGAAATTACAGAATTCCCCCATGGCCCCTGAGCCATTAGTAAGATTATATCTAACACGTGAGGGGTTCCCTGCGGTATTAATGATAATAGCAATCGTCGCATCGCAATCATTACATCATGGGGATCGGCGAGGACGAACACTTATGTGTAGTTCCTGGATTTAGTTTACAATTCTATTAATATTTATCATTATGGTAGTTAAACCAGTGTTAAAGTTGTTTAAGCACATTGAAGGTCTCTGACGTGCCTTCCTTCGGTTGCACGAATTGACAACAACCACTGTTCAGTGTCGACTTTGAACGTGTACTTTGTTAAATAATATACGTGTAGTATACGATAAATATCTACTATAAATATATACGATAATATATGCGTGTAAATATCTTATCTTGGACTAAACTACCACTACTAAACGGCCACCCATCTATGGAATATCTTCGCTAAAAGTTGTTATCTCACTGATCGTTCACGGAGTGGGTAACACAGGGCCTCATATAATTACATTGAAAACTATATTATTCCAGTCATCTATTAACACGACGAACAGTTCTCAATCTTTCGTTTCTTCACAGTGCATAATGATTTATATCAAAAGAGGTGTTACTGAAAGTCCGTCGTCGGTTCTTTGTAGCAAAAAGGAACTAGCAATACTAACAGCTGAGTTTTCATGTATACTGTAAAATGTTATTAACAGATGCCTTTATAGAGAACAAGAATTTAATCAACACGGAACATTGGTTTATGTGAAGGCGTACCTACTTTTGCCGCTTTCCGTCCAGAACATATTTTTTCTTTTCCGATTTTTAAGCACTCACTCTTTTGAGATAAAATACAAAGACTTTCTTGAGTTGCAGCTGTTTTGCACATTTATGAAAAAAAGTCGCTTTTCGTCTCTCAAAGATCTTCAATAACACTACGACGCTCTGTCAATCCTGATGACCTCAAAAGCTGGCAGCCCCGTGTTCTACCCTAATTTCAAACTTTAACTAGTAAGTTTCCACTAGCACCAATAGTAGAATATAGGAGAGAGGTATATACCTCACGAATCAGTTTGTAATTACTGCTAATGATATTTTAATGTTCTAGCTACTCGGTTCAAATGAAAACAACACGGGTGTTCTCGGAAAACTTGCATGTAGTTTATATGCAAGAATATAACGTGTGCAAACAAATATGAGTCTGCATGCTTAATACAACTTTATGGCCACAACTTTTAAATTAAAAGTAATTTAGTTCTATTGCGTTAGTTTGTTTTTGATTTATATGAATATAATACCTTTTGAGTTACCTTTAATAAAGTATGATTAGATGTATGAATGTGAATGAGGCGAGGCAAGTTTATAAGGGTCGTACTATGAGACGTTCTTTGCTTTCTGCCTACGCTTATATGAAAAAGGCGTAATTTTATGTGTCTAGGTATGTCTGAATAAATAAATTAGGCTTATTATTAACTCAGACACGCTATCCAATAATATTTATTCTAACAAGCAACTTTTTGATCAAAATAAAGTTAGAGTGTTACAAAGAACTAGATCACGATAATATTTTGTAAACCATTTTCACAAAAGTTCTATATCCAAACGACAAAATGAAATCAAGAACTTGAGTTGAAAACTGTAGAAAGCGGAGGGGTATAAAATATTGATAGATGGCAACCCTGACAAAATTTGGTAGCCTTCCGCGAACATTTCGTACGTGAAGATTCACTCTCATATATTTTGACTGGCCGTCTGTAAACTTCAGGGGTCACCAACCTATACTTTCAAAAGTATAACCCAAAATCGTACTTTACGCGTATTCTCACAGCAATGTCATCTTAAATTCGCACGGTATAAATAAAAACGTGTCGGATGCGCAGTTGGCAACGTCTGACGCACAACATTAAACAATGATATTTATTTACGTGATATTACGCTTTCCTTTGTTTTGTTTATCACGTCTAAACAAAAGGGTTATTTATTGGGTTCAGTGTGGACGTAGCTTTGGAAACTGTTCGATAATCATTGACTTGACCTAACGTTAATGATAACAACAGCATTTTTTTCTTTCAGTGACATTATTTATTTATTTATTTACTTGGGACATAAAACAGTTACAAGTTCAAACTTAACACTATAAGCAATGAAGCGTGTAGCTGAACCTTTTGAGTGTAACTAAGGATTTTCTTTCCTTTCTTAATGATTTCTACACTACATAGTTTAAGTAAAGTCGCTTCCCGTGTCTGTCGGGACGTCTGTATCTTTATATGACTAAATCTTTAAACGCAACGGATTTAGATACGGTTTTTTAAAATAAGGAATAAGGTGATTCATGGGGAACGTTTATGTGTACAAATTGATAACAGGTTTTTTGTTAAATACCTATTTAAACTGGACGAAGCCGGGACGGGCCGCTAGTTAGGAATAAGGTGTGTCGATAAACAATGATATGCTACCAATTGGTACTCAATTTCCAATAAGCCGTAGCCGCAAATATTTTTCTCATTTAAGCGTATTGCCGAGCTTAAGGAAGAATCTGAGGTATAAAGAGAGAAATATGCTTCGCTGTTTCTAAACCTTTCTTGTAAAATATGCGATCGCCACTTCAGTGTTTTACAAACTGTAGACAGTTTCGAACTTTCGAAGCAGTATATCATAAACATTGATGAAAAACAACGAAAATAAACGCGTCGCTTATGCGAAACTTACGTCGTAATGGACAGGAAGAAAACTGTTGTATATTTGCGTATATTAAAGATTCAGAAGCAGTCTTACGCCTTAGGAATAAGTATTGCTTAACATGATAGATCGACTATCGAATTTCCTCCTGATACACTAACCGAAACATATAAAGACATGATTAAAACAGGACTTATTGGTTTGATAAATCGTTAACCGGTAAATAAACATTTCAAACTGATTTAAAATATCATTAAGCCATTAATTGGCACGATTTATAGAATAACATACGTAATATACAATTATTTCCGTACCTATAACATTGAATATAATTTACCTGCTACATTCTTAGATAAGATTTTCCTTCTACACATAAATTAAATAGAGCTTAGAAACAGCTCGTGTAGCAAAAAATATTCTGAATCTTGTTGAGCAAAAATAAAAAAATCGGCTCTTGCAGCAAAAACGGCACATTCCTAATTATTTAGAAAATATACGTGCTTCGAAATCAATTTCTTAGCAACGAGTCGTAGATTTAAGATATTCGGAAACCTCTATCAACAGTATCTCACTTCACAATTTGTTTTACATACACTTACTATAAATTTTCTCCATAAAAATACCACTCACCGTGAGATCCGGCAACCCCATACCAACGTACTTTTTCACGTAACTCCACACAAACATCACACATTGATCACGACACTAAACATGTATCACTTATACATTGCTGGTTTAGTACGTATGGTACGTATTACATGTTGATGGGAGGATGGCAATGGATGAGTAACGATCGTATTGATAGAGACCTTACGGCAGCAGAACACGCTCTGAAGCATCGGGAGAGACTGAAGGCGAACCCGCGCGGGTGAAGCGAGACGCCGATGTGTTATGTTTGTGTATTGTGTGGATGTGATATTATGCATTGTCTAATCTTTTTTATTTCGAAAAAACTTACGATAAAATATTAAGATGTTTTAAATTCACGAGTTCCATCTATAGCTGCAAATTATTAAAAATTAAATGAAATATTTGCACAAAAACGGGATTTGAAAACGATTCTATTTAAGCGAGACCAATTTATAATGATAATATGGGTAGTGGGTCCTCAAAAACAGCTTCAACTGAAGTTCAGCTAGCCATTTAGTTCATAAATTTTAGCTCAGTAAAAATCTAGTTTCAAAATAAATCTTAAGCAAGTCCTTCTACTAAACTGTGCACATATACCACATCCATTCAATTCCCAACTCTACAACTCTCGTCTATATTTAACTCACACAAACACACGTGTATGTGTGCATCTCGCGACACGTAGGGCTGTCTATTTCTGTTCTGTTTATCTTCCTGCTTGTGTAACACAGGGTTAATTGACTACTAAATGGGTTACTGGGGACTTTTGTTGTACAACACTAGTGGTAAACGACCTTTGTGATCTAAGCACTGCTTATTCAGAAGTCCCAGGTTCTATTACCGGGTCGCGCAAAGTGCAATTGCCCTGTTCTATTTTATATTTGATTCAACTCAACAGTAGCCTGGAGTACACTTACTTCCCCGGTATATTATTGTATTACCATACTCCTTTGCCAGTACATTTGGGTATGAATTAATTAAAAACTTAGTATAGAGGTACAGGTATACAACAATACTGTAAAACAATGATAAATAAAAAACACATAACCCTCCTTTGCATTGCGCAGTCGGGTAAAGAACTAACTAACGGTGAAAGGTGGTGATGTGTGGTTTGAGTTTCAGTCGATGCAACGTTATTTTGAGTTGAAAAGTGCAGTATTGAGTTACTGTGTTTAGACGTGTGACGTTGCGTGTCGACGACTTGTGAAAACAGATGTTCAAATTCTCACTCTGGTTTCCCTTTTCAGATATTATTCTCACACGAAGCTTACCACGCCTTGAATCGTCAATAATTCGTCAAATGAACGTAATAATCAATTTCACAATAGTGTCGTCAGCTTCATATCTATTGGATAACTATACCTTCAGAGACGGAAGGTCTAAACGACAGATAAGTACCTAACAGAAAATACCGTTTAGCCCGGCCCAGGGTTCGAACCCGAGACCTCTGCGCGGCAGTCCCATATCTATGCTACCGAATACGCCACAGAGGCAGTCAAACTGAATGAAAATGAAACGGCAAAGTGCAAAGAACGAGAGATGCAATCTTCTATTATAAAAGTCACATGAAAAACAAAACATAAAGTCATTCCATTCAAGGGTATCACAATTTTATAACTACGTTCACAGCAAAATCTAACAGCGTACTTACAAGTTTGTAAAACCAGAATGAAAACCTAATTCACGTACAATATTAACCGTTTCCGTGCGGATGATGCCGCACAGGCACCATGTAAATCTATTGCGTATGGCGTATGGTGCCCGAGAGGATACAAAACTAAAATATAAAAAACTCGGCTAAAACGACATTTGTCAAAAGAGTCCCGTAAATAAAAGTGTCTTTATTTGTCACCAATATCATGCCTACAGTGTTCGTTTCAAGTAGACCTCCGCACGGAATCGGTTAATCCCTACAAAAGGTCGTATAACTGCCAGCCCTGTGCATCTAGTCAATAAAAGCTCATAACACAAATTGAGTGAACGGAGAGAGTTCATCTCGCGTATTAGGGTCGTGGACTCAGCCAGCCAGTGATATTGTGGCAAATTACTGCGAATGACGCGACATTGTACTAGTGTAGGTAGATGTGACTCATGCTCGGGGAAATGGGATGCCTGTGGCTTTAGGGAAATTTATTTGAATCCCACGCTTGATAATTGGTTGATTGGGTTTATTAGAGAAAACTTGCCAAAAGAAAATCTTCTATATATCCGAATGGTATACTAAAGACTGCAGACTGGCAGGCGGCATTTGACTCTCCGCGTTACAACAACTTAATAACCTGTTGCAGTCGCTGACAGCTCAATAGGGAAGATCATCATTTTCAGTTTGACTAACTGATAGTTTTATATACCTATTAAATATTTAGAAAAGTCATAAGAACACAGTTTACGTACGAGGTTTAAGAAGAAGAAAGAGCAAGTCAGACCGTCTTTATGTGGTACAGGAAAAGTCTAGTCAACCAACATTGATTATTCAATCTCAGTAATTGTATAATGTAGATTTGAGTACCTAATTCAAGTGGACAAAGGCACGTAGAAATGACATAACGACTATTCACGTATTCTACGGGAAGTCGTATACTAGTTTATTTGATCTATTATAGTCTAGGATCCACAGTTCAACGACCTCAAAGAACTACACAAAGCTCCACATCAAATATTTCACTAAAACCGTAGAGAATATTTCGTAGTAATCCATTAAGCGTTGCAAAACTATCGGGGAATTAGGACGATCGCGGTTTGCCGCCGCCGCGTTTGAAACTAATGTGATGTATCGGCAATAAGCTGTGGAATGGAAACGATCGGCGCCGGAACGTAAACATAGACGTAGTTAAATCAAGCGATTAATTTGTTTGAATGCGTGGTATTCTAAGTGTTTCTAAGTATAAGGATATAATACTAAAGGAGTTATTTATTTAGTTTAATAGTTAAGTAATAACTGGAATATTGTAGTGAGCTTTCTATGATGTAAGAACACGATCTTTAAATAAATATTACAAGAGGTACATCGAACCGAATCGAAGAACTATACGAATTAAGATCGTAGAGTAAGTACAAAATATCTACCTAACAAATATTTTCAGATTACCTTTAGGTTCCATTGTTTCTGTTTTCTACATAACTCTCGGACAGCCAAACTCGTAACTACACGCACTTATCAGTCGTATACTCTCCTGTAATACGGTGTTTCGTTTATCCGAAGTTATACCTATGTCAAAATCGATTCTCAATTTCGTATTTTCGCAAACTATAGTAGGTTTTGAAGATTCAAACGAAGATTAATTACATCATGTTAAGAATCAACTGAAATTTTCTCAGAAGTTTCAGTTTCGTTGAATTATAATAGGCGGCAGCATGTATAATACGGAAGAAGCAATAAATCAATACAAAAATAACACACGTTCACCTTTCAGGTGTACACTCGCATTGAACTTGAACGTAAGCCGTACCCCATCATTCACGTATCTACTAATATCTGAGTTATTCGTGTCCGTACGAGCGAGCACAGAAATAGTGATAGCCGATAGTGCATTATAACTAGTGATCTCATTATATAAACGTGCTCCGAACATTTTGTTTTATTTAGATTATTATGTTCTGGCAAGTCTTGAAAGTATTGAGACTTTGAATTTCAGACAGCAATGACAAAGAAAATAGATTATTGGAATAATTTCGAATTGGTTGTGTAACTATGCGACGCTCATTGCAATTCAATAAACGCTTGCACCTACATCACCGTCTAGTTTCAATATATATTCAGCAGAATACTAAAATGTATCCTTCTTTCCCATAAAAAATATTAATTCATCAACTTGTACCTGAAAATGATAGAATCAGTATCTAAACGATTTTATCGATCGAAGAGCGTAGTAATTTTATATTTCTCAACCTATAAAAGCTCTCTTAAACAATAACGTCTTTTAGACATTATTCGCTTATCGGGCACCACACACGAACAAAAATGTAAAAAGTAAGTTCTATTAATCCATTTTCCTTTACTTGCACAACGCATTAACAAAAACATACATACATCCCCAACACGGTTCAAAATGTGACAAAACATCGAAATAAGCACCACAATTCATAGAAGAACGTAGACCGAGAGCGACTTTTGCACCGGCTGACATTTCGCTTCAGTACCATTGTGAAAGAGTCTGCTAAATAAATCTGCTGGGCGCATGCCAACTATCAATGAAGCTCTCAAGGTCTTGAGGAAATATTGCGTTTTCTTCACTCCACGACCTTTGTGCGATTAGATAATTTGTTATATTCTGTGTGGTCTTTGTGTAATGTTGATTAAGATATTCTAGTTATTTTTCTTTAGAACTATATTATTATCTTCTTCGAGCTTTTTAAATTTATAACTGATTTGTAAACTTTTGATAACCGTGATAAAAATTTTGTAAGACGCTTTTGGTGCTAAGGTATAAATAAAATGTGTTGTCACCCAGAGCTCAAAATTCCCTAATGTTCTACCAAAGACTAAACTTATAGGCACTTGTCCAATGTCATAATACTTTTCATTTCTAACACAGTAACCTTGCTTTTATTTCAAGGGAAGGACATTTTGTATGCAGTGGAACAAACAAACAATAAACATAGTTGCCTAGTGAACATCCAAATTTACTCTCATACGCACAGATCTATTCCGGATATTTGGGAAAGCTAGACTCTTACTCATAAAAATATATGAAGATATGAAAGGCTTATAAAGAGTTTGTTTCTTTATAGTGTGGTTATGAATAAGAGGGTTAGCTTACCAATCCAATAGTTTTATTATAAACGAAAGAAGCCGCGAAATAAACTAGTAGAAATAAAAATTTGAAACCGAATATGAAAGTGATTATTTTTAAATAGTTAATGTCACTACATCCCACGGTCAGTGGCACATGTAATCGTTTACTAGGAACCGCCCACGCGTACATTTTTATATAATAAACAAGATTCATCATACAAGCAAATGTATTCCATACCTAACTGTCGAGACGTCTAATGGATGGGGAAGGAAATTGGATATGAGATTGAGATCTATTTTATCGTTCTAACCAAGACACGTGTAGAATTTAAGGACTACCAAAGAATATTAGAATTACTTTTATAGCGCAAAGACATGTAGCTACAGCAAAATATTGTTTTAGCATGGCTTGAATTCGAAACCGGTTTCAAATTAAGTAAAAGTTTGTCTTTGTTCGTAGCGGACCAACGTAACTTTTGCGGCCGTATGTTATTCATTTCGAAGCTAAACGTACACGTGCATACACGTATACGCCATTCATTAATAAGGTACTTTACTAGATGCAATCATTTAAGTTCCAAAGAAACGCTTGATTTATAAATTGCCTAAGGGAGTTTTAGACACAGCGAACATTATAACATTAACCCCCGGTTTCTGAGCACATTTAGCGGTAGTTTATCTATTCAATAGCGTTTTTTATATGAATATAAACGCTATTGAATAGATAAACTAGCGTTAAATGTACCTCAGAAACCGGGGGTAAATGGTTTACACTTATTGCTCACGTAAAATGTATGTAAGTTAAATATTGTCACAATTCTTAATGAAACATATCAAATCACTAACCTGAGCGATATCTTTAAGCTGCGCCCTCTGCATCTCCAGGTCGGCGACTCTCTTGAGCGCGGCGTCCTCGGCTCGCGCGTGTGTCTGCAGACACTCCCACACGCCCGACAGTTCCGACAAGTGAGATGTGGTGCGCGGAGATGGGTCGGTGTCGGGGGACTTTACCTGCACAAAGATTGTTTAGTTAGTGAACTGGAATGAGACCTGGTGCAACTTATTGTTCAATAATCCAAATTGATACATCTCTCTTGATATCAGTCAAAAGCTAGTTTCGACACTGACAGCTTAATTGCTTAGCGGCGAGGCGAGTCACTTAGTTTACCTAGAAAGCAGATTTGTGAACAATATTTTGCAACTGCCGTACTCAGTTTACCGGTGACATGTAAGTCATTAAACAGAGCACCAGTGCCGCGTAATTCATGTTACTTTCGCTATATGATTTAATAGCTAATTTTTCTTCTACCACACAACATATTCAGAAAGAGTAATAGAAACTTTTTAAGTAAAATTATATAAGTTCATATTATTACCTCCAAATGTCTATGTTGATCTCTAAGCGAGACATCTTCACTGGGCTCGCTGCAGCTGGTGGAGCACACTTCGTGTATTCTCTCCAGCTTGCGCGTGCGCCGGTGAATCTGTTCCTCTATGTATCGACACTGGAACAATAAGCGTTGGTGAGAAAGTTGCACTTGTAATATATATTCTTTATATTTAAAACATTACTGTCTCACTACTAAGCTGATGTCCTGCCGTAATTAATCAAGAATGAGGAGATAGGCCTTAGCTAGCCGTATTTTGGGAACTAGGAAGCCAAATTTTGCTACAGGGTCACAAATACTAAGTTAATCCAAACATAAAGCTGGACACAAAAAAAGTCGATGTAGGTATTTACTTCCTCCAGAACAAACAATAAAATCTATACTAATATTATAAAGCGGAAGAGTTTGTTTGATTGTTTGTTTGTTTGTTTGTTTGTTTGAACGCGCTAATCTCAGGAACTACTGATCCGATTTGAAAAATTCTTTCAGTTTTAGATAGCCCATTTATCGAGGAAGGTTATAATAGGCTATATACCATCACGCTACTACCAATAGGAGCAGAGTGCCAGTAAAAAATGTTTCGAAAACGGGGAAAATTTTGACCCATTCTCTCTTATGTGACGCAAGCGAAGTTGCGCGGGTCAGCTAGTTAACTATAAGATAGATAATATAACACAGAGAAAATCTTAAAAAATCATTAGTAACAGTAGAAATCGATAGACAGTATGGTGCCACCTACCTGTTCTTTAACCCTCTCCAACAACTCAGCAGTCTTCTCCTCATCCTGGCCGCATTTGACACAAACCACATCACTCTGTTCCAATCTCTCACTCTTCATAGACTCCAGTTCCCCTAACAAGGTCCTCATTTTACCATCTCGTTCATCAATAGTCTTCTTCATTTGTTCCAACTGTTCGAGAATCTCACTCTCGTGTGCTGTCTTCTGTTCGAGTTGGCTCTCGAGATTAGCTATTATGTCTCGTAGTAGTGTTATTTTTTCTTCGGACGCTTTCAGTTCGTCGTCTGTTGAGGCTTTGCGGGTTTCGAGTTCGGCGATGATTTGGTTCATTTCGCGAGTTTGCGTTTCAAGTTGTTCCACCTATGTGAAATGAGAAGGTAAAGATTGTGTTTAGGAAATTGAAATTGTGTTGGACAGTTTGAATATAAAAGAGGGGAGGTTAACAACTAAGAGGGAGTTATCAAAATTCAATACTTAATCAATAAATTATTCAAAATCTAGTTCGTATATATTTTTTTTAAAGTGGGTCCAATTCTGCTACTAAGGCATTAGTCTAATCAATGAACCCATAGTCTAGTAATCTACAACAATAACTAATAAATAAACCAGCTGTAAATAAATAAAAACTAAGTTATGTGCTCAACATGCAGTTAATAGTGCAACCATTTAGTCCTAACGGTAATAACAAGGAATTATAGGATTAGTGTAATAAACTGTTAATGGCAGTGTTGTTTATCGATCAGTATGTACCAAAGTATGATGACTTTTTGATTGTATTATTTAGTTGCGTACAAGAATATTTATTGCAGAAGAAAACACGACAAATATTTACTTATACTTCAACTCGTATATGTATTGAAACATTGCAATTAGCAGTTTATAGTTATTTAATAGACAAATATAATTAATGATATGTCACAGTCAAATTGCAAAATGTTCGCCTTTCTATAAAGCTATCTGAAAACATTACTGTAATTTTCCTACAAATCTTATATGGACTCAAGGCCTAACCCCTCCCTCATCACGGGAGGAGACCCTTGCCCAGCAGTGGGACATTAATGGGTTAAATTTATTTATTTACTTATATGCATTGTGCAATGACACTGTGACGTTTAACAAACATACAAACAAGTGAATAGACAAACTTACGTGCTTGTCGTGCTCACGACAGTTGCAATACGAGAGACGGAGACATTGCATCTGTAGACAGACAGACACGCGTGCAAACATAGTGCGGGTTAGTGGACTGACCAATCACATATACATATTACTATTTGATATACTAGACATATTGGTAATCATATTTTTAAATAAATATGAGACCCATACACAGGAAAATATAAATTGCAATGATGTATTTATCACTTTAATATACTCATATTCCTCATACAATTTTTGTTTGGTTTCAATATTAATAAACAAAATCAAAAAGTTTGGTTAAATATTGTATTTAACGAAACACTTTTTACACTCTGATTCGTCAAAGAAGTGTATATTATTTGTTCTTGTATAACTGATGCTCTTAAATAATACGTTATGTTATTGGTCAGTCAGTAAAATTAGTACCAGTGCGGAAAAGAAAACAGAATTAGCGGTGAGTACAGTAGCAAAATATAGAACGAAAATATCCATTTACCATTAAGAGTAGCGCAAAATAACGTATCAAAATGTTAGCCTAAAACAATATTAGCAGAATTTGGCACAATAAGTGCTTAAAATGATAGCGTGACTTATACGAAACTTATTCTTTTTTATTTTCAAAAAGTCTGAGGCCACCTTTTATACAAAAACTACAATTTTTGTTAAATGAAAACCTTATTCCAAATAACTAAAACTAATTTAAAAAATATAATTGATTAGTAACCAAGAAAGATATTTATTAATTTTTTGGCTCAAGAAGTAAAGTGTAAAGTCTTGCCTCTACAAAAAATACTTTCAGGGGGCATTCACACATACAATTATTCGTCGTTGATAATGGAAACTTAACGTCTTTTAAACGACTTTCTAATCTTAGGCACACTTTAAGATAACGTATACGCATATACGTAAAACGTGCAGTATTTGAGCGTATAAAAACACCGTGTGAATACGCCCTCCAGCATTAGAATACACCTACACCTCCAACATAAGACATCACCAACATACAAAACAGAAACGTATCTAGCGTCTATACAATAAAGTCCAAATTCGTTTGGCTTACCTCATTAAGTATCCGAGCATTGTTCTGCAGTCGCGTGGACAGTCTGGCGTTTTCATCGCGGAGGTCGGCGAGCCTTCGTGCGAACTCGTCTCTCTCGGCCTCGCGCTCGCTCGCTTGTTCCTCCACGAACTGACGCGTTGAACGTAGCTGGCGGTTCGCTGCTTCTAGCTGTACATTATATTATTATTAGTTTACAGAATTGAAAGAATGTACTTAGGTGTGTTTGAGTTGTGTTTGAATGAATTACGGTCAATATTAACAACACGGTTATACTTACTGATATTGATTTCTCAAAATAGAACGAGTGCTGTACAGTTTGAGAAAGCATAAAATGACAGTCACGAGTTTATGGGATCATCTATAGTTATTTATCTTGCATGTATTAAATGTTCAACTGATTTATTATTGTATATAAAATACTATTATGATGTTGGTATTTAATTAAGCTGAATGATTCAAAACTCTTATATTATGAATAGTAAAAAAACAACAATTACAACAAAATCATGCGACCACTTTACAAAAAAACTAAGTTTGAAAGTTGTACGTAAATTATAATTTAAAATTATTAAGAAACGTAATACGGATCTCTACTAATACCTCAAACAGTCATTACAATAATAATTATGGTCTATTCGACTATTACAAATCTAATAAACCATCAAAAATATTTCAGCTCTAAACTATTGTTCAGCAGTTTCTGTAACTTCTAATAATATCATCTTACCTACAAATAATGAAGAGAGAAAGAGTTTCTATAATTGATATTTTTTAAATGTAATTGTACAATAAAAAACAATCGTCCCAAAATAATATAAATTACATTAAGTTACTATAAAATATAGATATGTACACATGACAAAAGCAAACATAATATATAAAAGTACTACACAAAATTGATATTTATTTACATACAAATACGGTGGGTTTTACCTTGTCGCAACATACGTTATGTACGGGTGAGTCTGTCATCCTTCTGACCTGCGCGTGCGTAGTGCAATAGTATATATTATTATGTTTGTAATATTATATATAGTGGTGTGTGTGCTTGTTGAGGATAATTTTGTATTTGTTTATATAGTAGATTTGTATGTATTATTTTTAAAGTGTAAAGGAAATGTTTCCTACATTATTGTTTGTTATTAAAAATAAATAAAAAACGTTGGTAAATAATATTACTTTACTAACATTTTTTATTTATGCTTAGGTCCTTCGAAAAATCTTGGGCCCCGTGCAGAGACCCGATGGGAGCTGGCGGATTCGCAAAAATGCCGAAATTGAGGAACTCGTAGCCAATCCTAACATCATTGGAGAAATAAAAGCTCACAGACTCCGTTGGCTCGGCCACGTCGAGAGAATGCGAGAAGATCGTGGGGTTAGGAGAGCGTACTTGGGTCGACCAACAGGACGCCGCCCTGTCGGGCGCCCAAGATACCGCTGGAAGGATGTAGTGGAGGCGGATCTGAGGGAGCTTCAAGCCGGTGATTGGCAAGAAGTGGCCAAAGATCGGGCAAAGTGGCGTTCTCTCGTGTCGGAGGCCAAGACACATTTTGGGTCGTTGAGCCAACGGAGTAAGTAAGTAAGTATGCTGCAAGTATTTCTGTCACCGAATATATTTATTAAGCTTTGTTTCAGATATTAAAAAACAAGTGTAGATAATATATCATAGCATGTTAAATTATAATAGCTTGCGTCTACACTTATCGGGATGAATCCTGATCATAACTTTTAAACTCTCGCGTTGCATGTTTAATGTATAATAGAATACGGGAATTAACGCGAACACGCATTTTACCTTAAAATGCCTCAAAAGGCCTGCCTTAAAAGGCATTTTAAGGTAAAATGCGTGTTCGCGTTAATTCCCGTATTCTATTATACATGAATCCTGATGATGTATAAGAGCATTGAATTTAGTTAAAACTATCACATTATCTAGTAAGTAGCCTCTAGCAATTTTGCTTGTATACGACTTTATATAGAGTTTAAAATAAATTAATAGCAATCATAATGTATGTATCACGCACCTGTTGATGCAAGTCATCTCGTTCCTTCTGCAGCGAGTCGATGTCGTGTGCCAGGCGCAGCGCGCGCGGCGAGCTGGCGCCGTCCAGCGACTGCGGGCCCGCCGGCGCCGGCCGCGCGCGGCTGCACAGGGAGCCGAGCTGAGGACCCGTGCCGTAGCTGCCACAAACCAAAGGAATTTTAGTCATTCTTATTACTATTAATATTTGCTAAACACGTTACTTACAAAACAGTTATAGCAAATACATTTTTTACTGATGTTAAAATTAATAACTTGTTAGTATTTGTCCACAAAGTATGAATAGATTTTGAAATATGTGATCGAGGCTTAAAGATTATAAATGTAACCCTCTTCACCCCCTAATATTCTAATTTGTTTCTGTAACAGGAATATTCCATACATTAAAAAAAAACAAGAACAACAACACAAATCAACATCAACTTTACACACCTGCAAATGAAATTATAAATAACTACCATATCAAGAAAATATAGCAAATATTTGTTAAACATCCTAATTACAGCATGAATTATGTCAAAAAATATACACTCACCCTTCAGCAATAACCTCCCCACTAGTCATAAGCTGAGCTATCTTAATCATGGCAGCCTCGAGGTCTGAACGTAACAAGTTCTCACGTTGTAAACACTCCGCCATCGCTTCTTCCATGTTCTGAAAGTAAGAAGACAATCGTGAGTTATAGAATGAAAAAATCGTAATTAACAGGTTTAGAAAAATATTTTCTAAACCTGTTAATTACGATTTTTTATAAAAGAAAGAAAAGTAGTGGCGTATGCTAGCCTACTCATACCTGGGATTGTTTCTTAACACTAAATTTCTATCTAAAAAAAGAATTCAAATATAAATTTTAGTCTAGATGGTGCCTCCGTGACATAACGGTTAAGGTACTCGTCACCCCACTAACTGGCTGTCAGGAGGATTGATTCTCACCCGAAATAAAAGATTTGTGAGATCTACAGATATGAGTTTTGGGTCGTGTCGTACATTTCCTCCGTCCTTTGTATGTTTGTAAAAATAACCGCGACAAAAAAGCAGTCCTTAGAGCAGGACAAGAAAATAAAGATCGAGCAATAAACTTGAGTTGTTGAGTCACGTACCTTTCTATGTAGTTCGCAGTTGTCACAGGACTTGTCCCTCTCCTCTAGGTCCTGAACGAGCTCGGTGATCTGCACCTGACTCGACTCCAACATCTTTGACTCCGACCGACCTTCTGCAACACACCATTAAAATTATTATATTTAAGCTTTAATTTGTAATCAAAATTCTGTTTCATCAAAAACGTTTAACGATTTATAAAGAATATAACGTATTGCGCTTTAAAAAAATTGGCTTGTCCAACCGCTTGCGTTCGTTTTTACCCGATTTCCCTGCCTCCAAAATCTTCCACTATATTTTTTACAAAAATAAATTTACCTAAAATCATTCTGATCTCACAAACTCTCACTATTCATTTTCTTGCTATATAGCATACAAACTATGATAAAACAATGAAGTGAGAAGGTACTGACTGTGCGCAAGTTTAGCAGAGAGGTCGAGCAGCGAGTGAGCTTCATGGCGGAGGCGACGCAGAGAATGTTCCAGCTCCTTCTTGATGTCCGCGCTTAAGTCACGCTGCTGTTGTAAGAAGTTTACTATACCCTCCTGTAAATAGATTAACATAAATAAGTGAAATGATTACAAAAATGTGTAAACTTTTCTTATGACACTGTACAAGTGTATCATAGCAAGAATTACCCTAAGGAAGGTACTTATGGGTAGATCACAGTTGATTACATTTCCTTTAAATGACAAATTATAGTTGCGAATGTGATCTAAATTAGTGACATATAATACAATGGAATCGATGGAATTTAGGTGTTATTTTATATAGCAAAAATACGATCAAAAGGTACGTTAATAAGCTTCCTATTAGTTACAATTTACATGCTCTTTCAAAGTATTTGCACTAAACTCTTACCTCGTCTAAATCCGAAAGTATAACATTGAGATCGGGCGCGAAGTGAACATGTTTGCCACTTCGTGATACTATACTGGTGTTCAGTTCTCCCGACAGGTTTGGGGTTGTGGGGCGAGAGTCATCAGCTGCTATGAATGACCTGCAATAGAGAAGAATATGTAATTAAGATTCGGACATAAATTAGTTAAAGACTGTCGATAGTGTATCCGGCTGCTGATTACGAGTTCATGCGTTCGATTGTCAGGTCGGGCAAGTATCTACTATTTGACTTTTCTTATTTATATTAGAAGATTTCTCAATAGTAGGCCGAAGTTTTGTAACGTAACTAATAAATAGCAATCGACTTGGTCCCGCTGGAACGCTTGGTAGTACATGGAAAAAAGCTTTCACAGACCAAAGTCATCACTCTTTTAAAAGTGTCGTTCACCTATCTCTCATACCAACAATACTATATACTACTTATATAATAATACACGGCGTTTGTCCAGTCACATACATCTTGGTCCCGCCCACACACGGTCGTACGTGCACGCTACATGGAAAGGGCACGGACGCTGGCCGAACGCCAATCATACAGTTTATAGATAAAAATACCTTAAAGGTCTTTGAATTATTTCTGCTATTATAAATTATGAGTTTAAGATATTCTCGGATATTATTCGCGGTAAATATTAATTTTTATATACTCTTACACTCTGTATTTTATTATTATTTTTGTAAGATCTTCTGACAAATCATTAAAAAGACTAGAGTTAATATAACTGTGTTGATAGTAATTTGTAAGTAAATCGGTTTTGTAGCCTAATTAACAACATTACCAACTTACTGCACTACTATTCTAAACTCAGATCTAAATACGGAGATCGGTGGAATTGTATAAAAGTTTTTAGTTAAAATAATGACGTCACGATTTTCACAATATATGTATTTAGGAACTATAGAAGGTGGTCTCTTGAAGGCGAAAAGAAAAGGCAACATAATAATATCAAGACCTCTGCCCTGCTTGTCACCTATAGCTACTTAATTAGACACAAAGCTTGGGTCAAAACAAGGTACAAGCAAAGGTAGCTTAGGTCAAAACAAGGTACAAGCAAAGGTAGCTTAGGTCAAAACATAAAAATACGTGGCTCCTGCATTAGTCTATGACTTCAGCTGTATAAATCTGTGCGTACCGAGACTGCATTAATTACATACAAAACAGCTGGCGTGATGCCAGTAAATATACTCGCTACATATGGATAGTTCATAGTAACAGGTGTTAGTGACAAATACTAGTTGCTTAGTGTTTCGCTATGGTAGTATTGTTGTGAGCTATTATTACCTATATATACTTATTTTTAGGGCTTTAAATGATAATTATAGAATATCTTTAAAAAAAATGCATAAAATGAGAATTAAGACAATGTTTGTATAATCATTATTTTATAAAAGCGTCAGAGTAATGACTTTACTGCTATAATAAATTACAGTCAAGATTCAGACAGATTAAGCAGTAGCAAGCGAAACAGCTAATTCACTCTGAAATAATAAAAATCATTTATTTATTTAGGTCAAATGTAGACACTTACGATTATATGACATAATAATCTAACTTTTTCATATTTTTTATCACATGTCAAATTTAATTAATTCGCGTGCCACAACGCACGTATACGTAACAATTTTAGTTTGAATCCCACCCGCGCACAAAGGATTAAAGTAAAACATCAATATTAAGGGAAATGCACATTGGCAACGCGCCAGTGTTACCTCCGGCAAGATTCAATTTGCCAGTATTATCTTAACACCTAGAGATTATAAAAACAAATATGTTTTTGGTAGAGAGCAGACAGATTCGACCTATTCTATTCTATCAATAAAAATATGACTAAGAGTAACGTGTATTACTTCTGTAGAAAATTGTTTGAGTAGATTAATGAGTCGATATTAGTTGACTGATACATGCAGTTGGTTTAAATAATAATTATTTTATTTGGTAACTCTCAACGTCATTAAGGAGTATAAACATCGCGATTTGTAAACATCCATACTAATATTATAAATGCGAAAGTAACTCTGTCTGTCTGTCTCTGTCTGTATGGTAATATATAGTAAATTTGGTATGGAGATATTTTGATACCCGAGAAAATGACGCATTTCCCGGGAAAATTCAGGTGGCGAACGAAGTCGCGAATAATCAAAATTATAATGACATTGAATTAACAAAATTCCGTTGTCATGGCAACTGTTTTAATGGCGGATATGCCTTAGCGCGACTTCGTTATATTATGAGATATAAATAATTTTGAGAATATTTTTCGTGAAAAAAAAAACATATTTTATATCATCACGCTACGACGAGAGTAACAGTAAAAAGTGTTACAAAAACGTGGAAAATTCTGACCCATTCTCTCTTATGTGACGCAAGCGAAGTTGCGCGGGTCAGCTAGTAATATTATAATGTAACGGGTCTTTAGCGCGATTGAAAGTTAAAGATTAGGATACCCGACGTTTCTATCGCATTGTATCGACGTATAAAAGTTTCCAAAGAGGGTAGACGTCCGGCAGGCGGCTGGTTGTAAGAACATCAGCCAAATCCTCTTAACAGTATGTTTTTGAGAAAAAACATGGTATACCGACTTCATGTAACGAAGGACAAGAAAAAAAAGAACTCTTAACGTCAAAACCGTTTTGTTTCTTAGATTTGAACTGCTATATAAAAAGCAGTAAAGCTTGAACTTTCTAGACCGCCCAGAAGTTTTTGAGGTGTAACAAGTTAAACGACACTTTGGTTCCGCACATTAGTATAAAGGTGGTCTAGTTTTAACGAAACTTTAAAGGCTAAGTTGTAAACGTAATAAGGTGTGAAAAGTTAAAGAATGTCGTCATATTGTCATGTTTCTGTTTCTATTCCAATAATATTCTATAGGGTGGAAGAACAATATAAGCCAATTTTCTTATTCCAGTGTAACATACATTTTCTTCAATACAAACATAAGTTCAAGCTAATTTGTTTGTTTAGCACCAATTATTCTATTTCATAAACAAATTAAAAATGGAACCCTAGAATAGTTTTACAATAAGCAGACTTTCATATTCCAGTGCAACATACATTTTCTATCCAACAAACACAAAATCAAGCCAATTTGTTTGTTTAACACCAATTGTTCTGCTTAATCCTACAACAAAGTAGAGTATTATTATTCCTGTTCTATATAAGATTGTAAACGTTCGAACAAACACAATATCACGCATGTTATGTATATAAAAACACCCGCGTTTTGAAATTAACAATGTCAGTTTAATGTAATAGATGGCGAGTCTATTGCCATATTATACCGAGCACTTGATCGAGCTCATGACTACTAAATCTAATAAGAATAATTGAATATATGTAAGTTAGAAAAATACCGATAGCATTTTGACCGACCGGGGAATCGAACCCAGGACGGACAAAATGCTCATTTCCTCTCCTCGTGGTTAGCAGTCGGATACTCTATCGACTGTGTCATTGAAGCAATATACATTTTCTTCTAAACAAATATAAAATCAATTGTTCTACTTAATCCTACAAAGTAGAGTATTATTATTCCTGTTCTATATAAGATTGTAAACGTTTGTACATATGCACTATAATTTAATAATATCGATGTGCCGATTTCGAAACGCGGAAAGCTGGTCATTACAGAGATTTACATCGCCAATGACGTAATAACTGCGGCTAAATTTGCGAACACTTGCATAAATACTAATATTATAAAGTAAACATGGCCTTATTACGGAACTAGCCCAGGTTTTGTACCAACATTACTAAGCAGAGGAAGATTTCTTAGATGAGAATACTGTAGTCTGATTTTAATAATAGCCAAAGTAAATTTACTCAAAATAATCAGGTAAGAATTATTTTTGTTTAAGAAAAAGTTTTTTTCATTCAAACACAAAATATTGGTCTATTAGTTTTATATTAAACCATTACATGGCATTATTCGCCATTTCTCTATTGTTATTGTCGGATATTACCTTTTTTATAACAACATAAAGCATAGACATTGGCATATTAACGGCATATACTAGACGGCATGCGGAAAATACTTGTAGTTTTGGCAATTCATTCACGGATTCCAACCTCGATACACACGATCTGTGTTCCGCGTATTATGCACATTGGACTAAAATCTATATACCTACTAAAAGCTTAGCTTAAAGCTTGAGGCGCCCATAGCCAGTTGTGCTCACTAGTCGGTAAACGATCTGTGGGTTAAGCACCTTGGCGCGGTCATTCAATAGATGGGTGATCGCATAGTGGTATTAGAACTGGGCGTCTCCGTGCTTCGGAGGGCACGTAAAAAGTCGGACCCGATTGTTGTCAATTAAGATAAGATAAGCCACGTCAAAGGCCTTCGGACAACAACTTTGACACAAGGTTGACCACTAACTATACGATAAGAAGAAGACTAAAAGCACAACAAACTTAATAGAAAAAAAAACTGATATTGATTCACGTCTAACGCAATACAGTTCGTAAAATTCACAGAAATGTGTATTTTCTTTATTTAACGTTAGCATTGTGATGCAACCGAATGTTCTAAGAAGTCGTGCGACTAACCTATTTTATTTTACGATCAAAGGATTAGAAATTAATCCTTGGGTTTAGTTTCCGGGATATTCGAGTATTTACGACGTCATTGATTGAACGCTTTGAAGGTTTATGTGTGTTATTGAAGTGATAGTGTAACGACCAGAATAAGGTGAATTTTTAAAAAGTTTTTGACGCAAAGTGTAAGGATTAAGATATACAAAAATATCTGTATATATCGTCAAGGTTCTTTCTAACTAAAACCTTTTTCTAGCAATAACATTTTTGTAAAATTATAAACAGTACATAAACCCCTAGCTAAAAATAATGAGTGGATAGAAATTGGCAAGGGATACATCAAAAGATGGTCTTTAATCTTTGCCCAGAGTTTATCCCCAATGCTTCTATCCACAACGACCCAATTTCCTTTTTCTATGCAGAAAACCGTGGAAGAACATTTGGTACTGCGCGTTTCAATCTACAACGATCCATTATTCCTTGCTCTGTATACAAAATTCTGTAGCAGACCATATTATTATTATAGTACCCTTTTTTGCGGGGTTTTCCCTTCGGATACCCAAATTTCCTGCGGGGGGAAAGTCTTGGGTTATATGGTGATACCACTAAAAAACAGCCCCAGTAGCCGAACATCTGGTGGGCCCTAAAAACTTCACCCGTGATATTAACCCTAAATATAACATAGTTAAAATCTAAAGTAAAGTTTACTCACTCTTCCCCATCAGGCAGCAGTCTGGCCAGCAGTTGCGCGAGCACGGTGCGGTTGAGCTCGTCCTCGGCGCACGCGCAGTACGCCACCAGCTGGCCCACCACGCGGTGCAGACTCACTGCCACACGCTTGAGGTCGTCCCTGGAATAAATAAGGACGGAGTAAGTTATGTTTTTGATGGGCTGAACTATTTATTTGATTGATAGTTTGGTATGTTATGTTGGTTCACGAGTATCTTTTATAAAAGAGAAAACAGTATTGAAAATATGTTCTACAAAACATTAGCTAAAGCTGAACATTCAATCCTATAATGTCAAGAAATTTTGTTTAGAAGCATTACATTTGAAGTGCCAAATAGCTGAAGCATCGGTCGAAGCGCGTGCGTTCGTATCCTATCTAATGCGCTATCGATGAGAACAGACTGCTGTCAAGTCTTAGAGTTTGGTTGTAGCAGTTTTTAAATTTAGCGCTATGTCTCACTAAACAATGCAATACACTGCCTTTCCAATATATCACGTAAATAACAACAAAAGCTACATCTGCCTCAACTTTACCTTATTAATATTTCTAAACCAACGCATAGTACTTTCTGTACAGTAACATTCACCAGTAAGAAACATATGTCCTAGTGTAGTACAGAGCTTGTTTACTGCAACCAAAGTATTAATAGAGTAGCCAGACCGATTTGTTAGTTTTATTTGCAATTAATTCCAGACTTGCGCTAGCTGATCTACTAATTATTAACCACTTTGATGTGACACGTAATACAGTTATAAATATCGAGATGAAAGTTACATGCACTGGGACACGTGCTAAAGAAAGAATACACAATCATTGCTGTATTTATAACAATCGCAAAAACTAGAATAAAATTAGGATTTGGGATCCTCTGTACTATGTCGAAATCGAAATATCGATATCTTCTTTCACCAGTACCTATGTATATGATGAACAAAACGATGATGATATATAGTAATCGGACAATTACAAAAATTTCTCTACGTCATGTCGTTTTAACGGATCCTTTCGTTCACACTTACACACATTCGTATGATCCTGATTAGTCTGTAGTTCGCACGTTTGTAGAAGCTTAAGTAAATTAGCGTGGCACCACACACATGAGCAATAAGTATTGAATTATTTAATGACACTACCCTTTCTTTGTTATTGTATTACAATGTGTGACAATCCTCACCTCTCCCTGGTGACTTCTTCCAGCTGTCTGTTCTGGTCGAAGCTGACGTTTCTGCGCTGTTTCCACTTGTCCTCGCCGACGGATAACTCGTCGCGAAGACTCGAACACTGTAAACAAAACAGTCAATTAGTTAAAGGACCCACTGTAGTAGAGGTGATGATGTGAGCCTGGATTGAGGTTACCGAATAAAGAAAAAATATTCCTGAACTAATTTAATATGAATTTCGCTCCTATGTATGTAAAAAATTCAATTAAATTGTCGCAACGCGGAACTATCCCTATGATCCTCGATTGTGATTGCGTGGGCTCCGGTTCAATGGGGCATGAGTGTTGCAATATCCATTTCATAATCTCAGTATCAGCCTGAAGCTCATAAAAGTGTCTAGCATCTCGTAAAACTCTATACAACATAAGACAGAGCCACAACCAGCAAAATATGGTACTACAGGTGTGATATTATAACCCATATCCTCTTTCTTCAATGGGGCAGGGTAAAAACAGCAAGTCTTTCTCTTAGCTTCCGTTGCCTGTCATCACTATAGGAATCGACTTTAAAAGCAAACTAAAATGGGGCACAGCAAGTCACTCAGTGCCCCACATTGAAATTCCCTGAACTCGTCTCAACATAAACACACAGGACTCTGAATACCTTTACTGCACAAATATGCGCCCGGTGAGGAAAGCGAGCCCGATGCTTTTAGTATTGACAGATTTTTACCATACGGGTTTGTTATACAAATGCCCAAGAATAATAGTCCTACTAATGTGAGTCAGTTAAATACCGTTTTTTTTTTCGGCCTTTCTATAATATTAATTTCAGTCAGTCAATCAGTAAAGTAAAAAAACATAAAAAAACGATTTAATTGAAAGTTGAATGAAGCAGAGAGCTCCTTTCAGAAATATATTTTCAGTTATTTGGCTTACATGATATCACTCAATATTTTACAATCTGGTGATGAAAACGGTAAATAATAACTATTTTCATTTATATATTTGAAGCTAAAAAAAATAATAATGCTTACAAATAAGGTACTTTTAATTATTAAGAAGACACTTTTACTTTAACACTTAAAATAAAACATACCAAAAACTTCCTCAATATCACCATTATGAAGATCACATCGTAACACTTATGTCTTCAGTCCACATTGTTCAACACAAAACAACACTTTTCTAACACTTATTGATAGTTCACACATTTTATACACCAGTTCAAATGCCTTAGCAAAAGTCTACTGTAATTAGAAGGAAATAAGATTCAGTTTTGTTGAAAGTGATCGTTCGAATGTAATCGAATGCGGAAAAATGCATCTTCCGGTGGAAGTGTATGGAAACTGGTTCTACCAAAACTACTCATTTTGTCAATGAAAATTGGTTAATTAATAAGATTAAAAGTACAAAGACGATGAGACAATGCGACAATGGTTTATTTACTTAACTATCTGTTGTTTTATTCGCATCTATAATGGTTACTCCGCTTCCGAAAGTCGTCCGTATATTAGGTCCTAACCAAGGTTTCGTCTATATTATATAGGGAGAATTTCATGAGCTTGGAACCACGACATTAGTTCTAACAATCGAACCAAATACTAAAGCAATCCGCATAGAGTTTAACCACAGTATTATAGAAAAACTGTCTTTCTGATGATGTCACACGAAAGAAGGAGCAGACGCTGTGTCATCTAATTTATTGTAATTACAACCATTAAATCGGCTGAAAACGACAATTAATTAGCGAAACAGCTCGCAAACTTTGTACTGTATCACGGGATATGTAAAAATAAAATCAAAAGCGATAAAATTAGCAATTGGATTCACTTTACATAGCAACAGTTATCACGGCTAGACAGTTTTCAACATAGAAAACTATGAAGAAAACCCACTATACTATTGTTATATTACTTTTATTTTCAGTTTTCATACATTTATAAACTAAAAATTCTGCTAAAGACACTGTAAAAATTGTTCCAATGGACGTTCCCAATTATACACAAATCTCATAAGAAAAATATAAAACAAAATACGTACATTTACCATAACATATACTCAAATAACGTCTTCATATATTTTATAACACCATTTAAAAGACAGAATTAGATCACCAAGGCCTCAGCTATAGAGAAACACTCATAAATACAAAAATACTACTTACAGAATATCACTGAGGGAACTAAACAATATGGAGCATTCGACCACAGAAATATATTCAACTACCCTCATATAAACACAGCTGCGTACTAAAATAGCGTTTAAGAAAAAAGATAGCCATGTGTGGCCAGCGGATGCACGTGGTATGACACACAAAAGCCTTATTCTTAGAACAATAAGGTTCATTTTCGCGTATTGTTTTTTGTATGAGAGTTGATGCTAAGTTGATGTTTGCTCATTGTTATAGATTGATAATGAAAGGGCAATGAAACGTGGCTGGGTTTTGTTTTAACTGTTCGTTATAGTCGCTAATATGTGAAGTGAATGCTAAATAATCGTTAGGTTATAAGTACTTTTGGTGGCGCTGTGTAACTTGTTTAAAGGGCGATTTTAAATCAACAGTTGAGAAAAATATTTATTACAGAGAATGTATGAAAATTCTATCGAAAAGTCAATGTTTAGTAATAAAAGATATCAGGCCTACAAAATACGTATATTTTTAGTCCGCTGCGCATCGCAAGGGTGGGTTAATGCTTAGTAAAATTAACTAAGCATTACTTATGATTTATTTAACAGGACAACGGTCGATTTTTGGTTTAGATACTCATATCTGATTTTACTATTTGATACAAATAATCTTCAATGTTGTTCGCATCGTCATTCTAATATTAAAATCAACTATGACACACACTGACCAACAACTATACCAAATAAAGAGCGAGTACACGCAACTGAATATTTTAGTTCAAAGGTACTGCTATCAATTCAAATGAAGACCGGGGATCGACAAGGTCAGGAAGGATTACAATTTACAATGTAATCTTATAGAGATTGACCGCAGCTTGTTTAACTATGACGTACGAAGATCATTTGATATGAGCAATTACTATACAATACTTGAAGTGTATAACTTCCTACAGTTTACTATCGATTATTTTTGTAGTCATTTTTATCCCTACCCAAGATTTGTCTAATTACAAAACTTTTGTGAAAAACAACGATAAGACAAGACAAGAGTTACTCTTGTTTTTTTAATTAAATTGAAATTGTAAACACTAATGAATCGTCCGATATACTAAGGAAAAGTTCGTATTCACATTAATTTCAGTATTGTGTTATGAATAAAAACGTATTTGATTGTGACAGTTGAAAAACTTACTATTTGCAGAGGCTATATTGTTATTAGGGACACGCGTTATATTCCTCATTTTCTTTCGTTATAAGTGTAAAAAATTGCAACATTTGAAAGTCATAGGTATTTTACTGTCAACACATTGATCAACACCAAACAAGACTTCTCAGTGCGCCCAGTCCCCAATATTTGAAACTAGTTTCATACAAAAGCTTCAAGCTTTTATGTGTTTGTACAAAGAGTAACTATATCCTTTGATTACTGTTTCAATTGAAGTTTGTCATAAAACCCAACCATCTGGCGACACTTTGGCATTACAGTCAAGTTCAATGTCCTTCTAATTTCTCTCATAAAACATTATGTATAACGATATTTAGGTTATATTCGTAGCTGGGAAAGTAATTTCGTCTGGCTGTCCCTTATGCTGTACTGTGATAAACACTAAGCAGAAATTACAAAACGGATAAAAAATCAAAATCAAATCATTTATTCATATAGGTAAAATGCTGACACTTATGATAGTCAATGAATATAGCTTAAACCAATTAATAACTGGTTCTACTTCTACCCTTAGAGCGTAGACAAATTACTTATTTGCAATTACTTGTACAAAGTAGTTCTCCTTTTAACCCATTACTGTCCCACTTCTGGGCAAGGGTCTCCTCAAACCACAGCCACAGTTCAGCCACAAATACGTAATCCACAGAGAGATTTTCGCATTAATGGCATTAGTATTGTTTTCGTATAATATCGTTATCTAAAACCAAAGTGATATCTTGCCCAAGTCACAATAAAACCTAGCCTAAAATAAGTATAGGGTTACAAATGTGTGTCGATGGGCTATTGAATATTGAGTGTGGGGTCCCGATTGTGATGCTTATGACGTGGTTAATGGATCGGGAGACTCTATTGTGTGGGGGACCTTACCGAACTCAAACAATTGATTTAAATTGTATTGTTTAGATATTTTATATTGAATATCATGTGAACTTTGTGGTACTTCCTCGTTCGATTTTGAAGTTTGATAAATAATTTAGTGATGGCGATAAAAACTTTTAAGTACCATTCATTTACCCCAAATTGCTATTTCAGTTTTCCAAAATTAATAAAATGATTAATGTATGACATGTAAGACAGTTTTGTGTTATTTGTAAGATAAAATAGGTACTTTTAATTTAGACTCTGATACTTGAGAAGCCGCAAAAAATCTGTCAGTAGAATGACCACAATCGATATCGGAGGATAGAGAAGCTTTAAGTGTTAAAAATTTAAGCTATAACCAAACTTAAATTACAGAAGAAAGTTTTGGAACAGACCTGTAAGGACCAAAATCTCTGAACAAAGACACAAGGGAACGATCGTAACCTAATTTTATATAGTAACAGTACAGAAGTAATCTACATACTGCTACATCAGTGTACCTCATGGCATTGCGAAAGGTGATTGCTATTTATTTATGTACAGCACATGACGATACATTTACAAGCGGTCACGGTCGCAGTGGCGATGAATCACGGATTTTTTCAGCTAGCTCAGTTCCCGCGGGATTAATCCAATTGACTATAACATTTGATAAAAGCTTTTAAAAAGTAAGTTCTAGAGTGATTACACTGTGTGTTCTATTTGAGAATATAGGTCGTAGATTTCTTATTTTGTAGCTGACATCAGTATGGTGTTTGTGTAGTCTATCAACACATGGGTATTGGAGTCTTATGTATCATACGAAATTGTAGATCAACGCAGATTATGCAAATATTTCTGTTAAAAAAACCTAGCTGAACCTGAAGGACTGAATAATTTTATGTGCTAGTTACTTCTTAAATCAGACTTCAACAAAACTAAATACAATAAGAGCCTAAACTATTACATACATATTTGTGGATGACTCCAGATTTTGTGTAGGAAACTGAACAAATCAACCACGAAAACCGCGCGTATTCCTAGCTGCAGACTTTGTTCGCCAGAAACCATATTTCGTGTATTAAAAATCGTTTGATTAGTTATCGAGAGTAATATATAGAGACTTAAAAAAACCATAAGGTTTTTCCCTTTCAAACGCTCTAAAAAACCAAACTGACTCATACATAAAACCCCTATATAATTCCCGACAAAGAGTCTCCCTATTCCATTCACTTGCAGACTCATCACACATCAAAGTCGATACACTACAGACGTTCTTTCCACTAGCAGCCGCAGTGGTTTCTAACCAGACAGCTCGTACGTCAGCCTGTCATCTCACAACTCATAAATGTCAACTGAAAACAAGTGACGGTTGGAAATGTTTCATTACGAACGTAAATATAAGCGTGACTATCGCTGTGCTTGCACTTGAGGTTTATTTGTTTGTGTTTTCCAATTTTAGAAAGAAAACAAGTCAATATTAAAATAAATGTTGAAAGATTTGCATTGTAATGCTGCTATTTGGGTAGTTTATGTGATCATGGGTCGATTTTAGATGACAGGAACATTTATATTTAATGGCAAATAGTAAATATTGCCGTTATATGCATAATAATCGTACTCTGGAGAATAGTTAAAAGCGCGAAAAATCGACACGACATCCATGCAGCAAATATATTGACAGTAACAATGGAGCTAAAAGCTCAACCTATACGAATTCGACAAGCATATAAATTCACACACGAGTTACTACTCGCAAGCCCTCTGAGCGCAAAAATGACGTCATTAATTTCGTCACACCAAATACGTCACGCGACCCCCAAACATTCATGGACCCTTCATCTCTTATAAGTAGGGGAGCGTTTTGAAACATGGAGCAATTGGGTAGTTGACTAGGTTAACGAAAAATTATTAAACTTGTACTTGTAAAAATTTCACCTAAGATGCTCAGGTTATCTAATTTCTTTCGTAAATAATGTTGAAATTGTAATTATGACAGGCTGAAACATTTTATTAGACACTCATTTGGTACAACGTAAACTGTGACGTCACTACACCGTACTTCTATAGATACAAAAATATCTTTTTGACATTTTATAGAGCGCTGATATGACTGGTGTGACTATGACTGGACAAGTACTTATTTCTAAGCATCCCTAAGGTAAACGGCCTCGTAAAACTAAACATAATTTCAGCTGTTTGAAACAATAATACACTACAGGTGCTTTGTTCATATGGTACGAATTGTGAACACGTAAATAGGACGAAACGGTACAATATTTATTTTTGAATGCACATGTTGTTCAGCTCGAAATAGGACGCGGATTCTAGGATAAGTGAATTTTTAGCATGCTGTATAAATATGCCGTTCTTTGGCTTTGAGTGGGATGTAGATTCATGATTTCTTTTAACACCAGTTTTAATAATATATGAGCAGTGCTGTTGAGTTGCTATGAATGATTTTCTTTTGTTCTTTTTATACCAGTGAACAATAAAATTACAGACAAATGCGTCAAAGATTGTTGATCAGAGCTCATCGTTTACAGATCTGATTGATAGGAACATGAAACAAACTGTCTGTCTTACGGCGGAACAAACATTTGCTCATGCTGTATTTCAGGGGCGATATAACAGATAAGTTTAACTTCATTTCTATCATATACAAGCAGGATTGTATAAAATTATGTGTTGTAAATATTTTCTCTAGTAATTGCTCTAGTAATTTTTAAATTCACTTTTTACATTATAATTCTGCACTGTGAAAACCCATCCATATTATACAATAAGTATTTTTCCACAACAATTCCATACACAAAACCACCGGACGAGCGTTAATTCCGAACAAACGCATCCAATATTTCCTTCAACACATTCTTAGAACAATGACTACATCCGAACTAAATCACATATTCTAATCAAACGATGCACAAATTAAAAACGGTCACAGTCTAACGGTCAATTACATCTCACATGTATAATACACACTTTCATCCAATATGAACCTTAAGTTGTAGTATTAAGGATCAATTTTATTCGCGCGTGATTCGCCCGCGTATTGTGATGTCACAGCGGCGCGTACGCACGAACACGTCCGCACCCTTCAGCGTCGGGCGCTGTACTGAAAGCACTTGTTTGTTTATGCCGTCTGTTTGTTTGCCGGCTACGAGATTTAATTCGCGGCTGATTGAGCTGTAAAACTGTCAATGTTTATCGATTAAAACGATGTGTGGGGTTGTAAAAGTTAATTCTATGGTTCTTAGTAATGTTTTATAGGGTAAAGTCAAGTTAACTGTTTAAATTTATTTGACTGTATAGAAGCTGCCTTGTATGTCTGGTGAACAAATTTTCATATATTCTGTGTACAATAATGGTTTCTTTTGTGTATTATTACGACACCTTTACTGACCATAACGATTGTAACTTAAGGATAATAAAAAAATATATCGGAAAAACCTGTGACAAATGTCGACTTCTAACAATTTGTGAGTATTCCTTTGTTTACACAATATTACTTATTTTTGATGACTAAAATACCATAAAACAGTTTTTTTAATCATAATCAGGAAACAATCTGTAGTCAAAATGAGATTGCTGAGCGGGTACTAAATTAAGCAAAATAGCCAAACATTCTCATCACTTTATTAGAACTTAATACTCATAATCATAATAGTGCCTTTCAAAACCGATACACAGACGTCTTTAAACTAAAACATCGATTAACCAACTCGATACCCGCGGGATCGATTTATATCAGCCGTCAGATTATATGCAGCTCAAATACGACTGCAGCTGTCAATCAAGATGAATTCAAGAGGCGAACAAAATATAATCTAATGTATGGATCGTTGTCAGTCGTTCAACACGAATAAATAGGACAAGGCCTTCTATGTTAGGAGCTTCTTTAGATTAGAGGAAGAATAATAATAGTATTCTTACAACATACTGTGACCGCATGGGTCCCATTAGTTGTTTTCAGGGTCTTTACAAATGACGTACATAATCCTTTCGAAAAGCACTTTTAGAAGGATTTGTTTCGGAATACTCACGATTACATGCAAAACATATTGCTTATAGAACAAACATTACTTAGCATAGACATAAGAAAAAAACTGTAATTCAAGAAATAAGGCAATATTCGTTCGTAACGTAAGTTAAGACATAAATGTACAAAAGAGAACCAGTGAGACTTCTCTCTTATCTATTACTTTCATGAACATAAGTAACTAATTAACATTTTAACGCCCTAAACCATGTCCATAATGCAATTACCAGACCTCATAATCTCAATTCAAACTAATTTAATCCAACGGTCTAACCTTTCACGTTTCGAATCTCAACAGTCATAATATATATTCAAAATTTCAAATGTACAACGGTCACTCCGTTGTAACTGGCCACCTTCTCTCAATAAAGGCAATTACATTTAAAATTAAGAAAAAACTCTACAAGGCAGGATGTCACCAATTTATAAATAGAACGCAGTCGTTGATGGCGGCAGGATAACGAAGGGATGGAAGTACAGACTTAGATTGCAACTTGGAACTTTCGTTTTTTGCGATTGTTTGGGTTATAAGCGGTTTGTACAGAAAGTTAAGTTTTACGTTAAAGATTCGAAAGTAGATAGAGTGACGTGAGTTTTTTCGTTGAACTTCCCATTGCCCTACATTATTCTGGCAAACTACTCATTGACTGTATACTACAAAAATTTGGCCGTTCGTTGTCGCATACATCATATTATTATTACTACCTCATAGGAGACAATTTGAGTTTGCTTAGCATGGGCACACGCCAGAAAATAAACCATGGTGTCGCCTTTGACGGATACCTTAAGGAGGACATCATCATCATTATTATAACCTATATTGTTTGAAGTAATTTCATGCAGTACAATCAGGTCAGGTAAAAGCTTTAAACAGGAAAACTTATCAAACTAGTATTCCCGAAAAAAGACTGACCAAGAGCACATGTTATTAAAATCATGAAACCGAGCTTATTGCTTTTACAAAACATATTATTATAACAAAGTCTACTATTGGAATACAAGTAGGATACTTCGCAGTACATTTCCCTGTTAATTAACAAGTGATTAGCACGTCTAATAGGAAGCGGGCACGCGTACAGCAAGCTATAACGTTATGTTTATATTGTGTAACGCGGACGTATGTCGATGCGCCTGCGACGGTGGCCTGTGATGTTTCATTGCCTCATATCCTATGCTTATGGAGCGTCGCTGTAATTTCCTTGTTCGGATTATAAGCTGTTTATAGTAAAGTTATCGTTGTTTTATCAATGATGTCTTTTATACGTAAATTTTGAGAAAATTCTGTGCAAGCTGCTACCTGCAGTCAACTATGCAGCAATTTTAAACTGAATTGACTGAATGCAGGGCGTACTGTGTTACGATAAAGAAAAAAGTAATAATATTGCTTGGGTAGCTAAGTAAAAGAGAAATGGTTACAACCAAATATACAGAGGCACAGGCCAGAACGGACTAAAGGCAAGGAGCTGCGCTACGTCCTAATAAAAGTTTCTCATGTTTGGCTTAAAATATAACAGGAATTCTAGTAAAATAATTTTTAGTACCATCTTGACGGTCAATTTTATATATTTAAATACAAAACATATAAACAAGTTTCGCAGTATATACAACAAGAAAATTACATAACACGGAAACAGACACTAGTTGACCACACAAACCACAATTCTCCATATATTCTAAACATAGTACTTCTATTAACGTCATTCATTACATTAGATCATAATGAAGGGGACGATTTTTCAAATGGATAATTGCTAGTAAATTGGTTTAACTTTTACTGCTACTTCCCACGCGAGTAAAAGTAACTATGGGAAATAGTCAATTAATTTGTTAACAATTTAATTGCGAAATGATTGGTTGATAAAGATGCACCTAAAAAGTTGGAACAAACAATAAATATCTAAGCTAAGATGACAAAAGAACACAAAAAGTATCAAGTGCAATGTGTACCAGGGAAATTGGAGCAAAGATAGAGTGAAAGAAATCCAACGAAGTGAAAGTGACACTGATTGACACTTTTGCATGTAAAACTATATGGATTTAATTCGACTAAGGACATATGTATTATTATGTTAACGTGTTTAACAAAGAAGACGTGAGCGTAGTCACGACCAGAAGGAAAGCTAGTCACATTATAAAACGCAGCAAAATTGTTTCAGAAGCATTCAAGTAGTTGCTGTAATTGCTGAAGGTATGTAGTAAGATACTAGTACATTATATCTAAGTTCCACGTGTTCCCTATCAACCTGGTATGTAGGGTGAGATGATGCAAATGATACGTCTAAAAGCGAAAGTGCGAGCCCTTCAGTCTAATGCACCGCTAATGTTTCACGTGAAGAGATAAGCCGCGAAATGTATGCTTTCGCAACATTCGCTCATCTCCGCTGACCTACATCTGTGGTTACATTAACAGTGTGTCATAGTTCACTGCCTTCAATGGTCCCTTCTTCGGTTCAAGTAGGGTGCGGCTATTTTCAAAGCTTTTAGCTGGCTCTACATTTGCAAGATGAGATTTATAATGATTTAAATCTTAAGTGACGACATTGAGACAGACACGAACATTGAAAAATCTAGAGGATTTTTTATTGCGCGGAAATATAAAAACGGCTGTAACATTAATAAATTAATGAAAAGTAATCTAGGCAAAAATCATGATGGGGTAACAAACTGTGGACGGACAAACGCGATCAAGTCAGCAAATCTACGTCATCATCGAAAATGGATTCTATTTTCATTGATAAGAAGCTTTTTTTAAAGGATTCAGCAGTCGCTATTTACACAAAACCATTAAAAACCTACACAACATTGTCACAGGGAGGTCTACATTCCCCATTCGTTGCAGTCACGCAGCAAATTCGCGACTAAAACAATCACCGTATAATCCTATGGCGCCATACAAGCGAGCAGACACAAAAGGTATCCTGTGTTCGGTGAACCGTATTCCCTTTGATCGCACTAAAGCGGCTAAAACGTCGCGACGTCGTACTGGCATGGACTTGAGATAAGTTATGTGAGTCTTTTTATATTGTTAAAGAGTATTTTGGCCGGTTTACAGCTTGGTACAACTTAGAACCACTCAAGTAGGTATAAAAAAGCTGTAGTTTGTTATGGTGTTACTTAACTTTTTCAGTTACAGGTACTATATGTTATACACATTATGTAGTGCCTATGATTATAATCCGTTCGGATACCCATTTACACAGAGATCGCAGTCTCAAATGGCTCCCTTTATATTGGGTGTCGTGGGTCTCGAACTTAACGTCTTGACATCAAAGATATTACATACTCACAATATAAACGCTTTTCGCAAAAGTTGTTTTAATAAAATTATAAGCAAATAAACAATGAATACATATGAATCCATTACATGACTAAGGGTAACTGCGCAAGACTCTTAAAAAGGCTTAAACCTTAATGTGAAACATATTAATAGCTAACTTTAAAAGTAATACTTGATATTACAAACAGTATAGCCGTAAACCACAAAAATCTATATACAGTTATAAGAGTATCAATTGAGTATACAGTATAGCTATTTAAAGCGATAAAACTATGTCATTCAGTATTAATATTCATGATGAGTTTGAGGAAAACCCGTATTGTCCATTGTACATTCTAGGCGCGTGTTATGTCCGAAAATTGGTAATTGAAATCGTGTTGGTATCAACTATGACGTTACGTATTAATGGCTTGATAGTTGCCTAGTGCTTCTTGAAACAATTTCATCTGAACATTGTGTACATGACAGATTTTTGATGACGATTATTTGTCTTAGTCTTTTTCAATGCTAATGCTAAGCATAAGCCCAAAGAGAATTATGTAGGACAGTTCCCAGTAAATTGATTTTGGTGTGTCATAAAAGAAGACGAATTTAAAAGTTGTGGCTAAATATTTATTTTTCTTTATCAAACGGCAACAGTATCCAAATATAAATTTTGGTAACTAACATTTAATTTTGTAGTAAAGTATATTATTATGTTTAACCTATCTTGGAAGTGAGTAGAGATGGTCAAGTTTCAAACTTGACAATCATTTCCTTCAAACATCTTTTCTACAATTTATTGAAAAAGTGCAAAGTTTGTAATTACACTTGACTTCTACAGCGTCTACAGTTGCCAAAGACAAAATATCCTCGCATTCCACTCAGAATTTATATTCAGAACTTTCACTAAAACGCAATTAATATAAACCAAAATCGTATTCCAGAAGCACATTGCCCACAACGCTGCGGTTGATCGCAAATCGTTCGTCGACCCATATATCTCGCATAGTTAATTATATTTGTATAATATCGGAAGCCGTGGTCAGTGTAAACGCACACCCATCCGTTTTCCTGTACCACTTGCTTGTTCAGCGACCAAATGTTTGGACTTGTGGAAAGTTGTAATATATTTTATTGGTATCTTTATTTTTGAATGGTTGCTGTAACTTGTTGGTTAATCATATCCTTTATTGGCGTATGGTTGCGTTCAACTGTTAGAAGTTCCTTAGCGCCAAACTTTTAGCTATTGTAGTCTATAAGGCTTGCTACACATATTCGGTTCGGCAATATTTAGCCAACAACAAAACCGACTCGACTCACTTGTTCGGCTTGGTTCATCTACACATTCGGTTTTGCCGCCCGGCTAGACCGATTCATGCCGAACCGATTATGTGTAGCAAGCCTAAGCTTCCGTCTTTACCGCGTATTTGCAGTTTTACTTCAAAAAAGTAAAACATCAAACATGTTTCTTTTAATACCAAAACTATACCAAACATACGTTTTAATGAGCATAGGTTACAACACATTTTTCCGGAAGCTTTTATGAGCAAACCTTGTTTTAAAAACTAGGCGCCAAAAGGAAACAATCCTATGTAACATAAAACGTAACTGCTACAAACAAGATCATCACACACTAAACTACTATTTATCTCTATAACAATAAGACCTAAAATCAATTGACATGTATAATCGTAGATGCACCTGGTACTCTCTACGAAAGTTCAATATACTGCAAGCAAAAATCAACCATATTCAGTCAAAGAAAAGTTGAAATTCGTTCCCTGATATCGAACGTTACTTTTTTTATATGGTAAAATAAGCTTTGTGCCACGGGGATAAGGTTCATAATAGGTTGTTGTATAAAGGTGTATCCTAGATGCACTACTAACGGGTTGTAAAATGGTTATGACGCGTGTTCAGTGCAGTGTTTATGGTTTTCAAGAGTGTAATGTGCCGCATTCTCTACTATTCTGTTCTTCTAAAATAGTTAGGAATTCAAACACTTGTGAGATTAAGACGTTCTTTGTGCTTCGAACCGGACTTTTAAGTATTTCTAGGGGCCGATGAGAAGCTCGAACATCTAAACTGAACTGTCTAGTCCTAACATAATTTAACTATTAGAAAAGTTAATTTTAACATTGATAAAGCTATAGATATTTGCCATACGCTGCATTGCACATTCTTTACCCAATATTGGGCTCGGCTGGCATAAAAGTTTAAAGTTCTACCAGGCAAACAAAGCAGTAACGCTAAAACCTACACTTTCTCATTTACTTTACCCAGTTTTCGTGTTTTGGACCTATCCACGTACTGAAAGCGTTTATAACTAGCTTTAACCGAGATGTCAACCTGTGTATAAAGTAGCTGCACAAAGTCATCAGTATCTTGATGTTTCACCGGCTAATGAACAAATACAGCTTCAAAATTAAATTCATCTATGATAAAAGCTAATCATCACAGTGTTGGGTATAATCTAGTCACGTGACATTTAATTGGGCGGGCTGCCGGCGCGTGCGCATAGTAAATAAATGTTAAACGGTAAAATTAGAATGGCGGTTCAGTCAACTCGGCGCATCGCGTTCAATTGATCAGTTGACTAGTGAAATATGATGTGTTGACCCAGGTCTTTAGGGTGTATTGTAGCACGTATTTTGTAGTGAATGGAATACAAGAAACAGTCACAAGAAAAACTATGTGATTTCAACAAACTAAAAGTATTAGGGATGAGAAAGTCGCAGAGTCACAAAATCATAGGAGGAAAAACAAGAATCGTTCAGTGGGAACGCGAACGCTCTCATAAAATATTTATTGCAGCAGCCAGATTGATCAATTACTATGGGCCACCAGGTTCCATCGTAGGATTTTGCAAATGCGTTAGTTTTAACCTTGAGTTACTATAATATAATTTAAAGTCATTGATTACCCTCAATATGAATGTACTGTATTTTAAACAATACCTTAAACTCAGAACATAAACAACATCACGGTTTTTACAAAGAAATCACAGAATTATTTTTTAAAACCTTTGTGATGTTATTTTAGTGACACCTGTGCTCTTGACATATTTTCATTATCAATTAGTATAGATTGACATTGGAACTTTGCCCAAATAACGAAGTGTACTTCATTCACAGCAATTATACGAAGGGTTTACACCTGTTGCAAATAGTAAGAATAGTTTGTGTAAAAGGGAGAATAGGGGACTTATCTAATACACTTACTTATAGATATCTTTGGATCCATTTAACACACATTTTTTTTTCTATGTCCCACTGGTGAGCAAAGGCCTCTCCCCTGAGTTTCTAGTCCCCTCGGTCGAACAATATTTTTTCTTTAGACTTATTTTTTTTCTGTAATATGGCTAGTGGCAGACCTAGTTTTAAGTCACCTGAAAGTTTCTGATATGGCTTAACCACGGTAAGCTTAATAACACGACTGTTGGATTTTACTGTGCCCTCCGAAGCTCTAAGATTGAATATCTCTTAGTGCAACTGTTACTTACCCCACAATACAAAATAATAGCAAATTAGTTCAAACATATTGCATAACGCTACGCACCCTATCTATATCGCTAAATGGGTTAGTAAACCATTCACAACTATGCATCTGTCACTATTTACTGCCGCAATCCGGAGACGAATGGAATTTTATGCTTTCCTGCATATTTCTCTACACTATCGTAAGCAATTTATTTATTTGTGACATGTTTGTTGATTCCAGATGTTGTTGATGTTTGTAAGTGAAAGGACTCCCGGAGCGATACGTATTGTGCAAATTGTCTTTACTTTTTTATTGTGTATAGCCGTACTATACACATGATACAATAAAAGTGTAGGTTTTTTGTTCTTTTCAGACCGAAAATACAATACGAGTTTTCAACTCTAATATAATCGACTAGCTGACCCGCGCAACTTCGCTTGCGTCACATAAGAGAGAATGAATCAAAATTTTCCCCGTTTATGTAACATTTTTATTGCTATTCTGCTCCTATTAGTCGTAGCGTAATGATATATAGCCTATAGCTTTCCTCGATAAATGGACTATCTAACACTAAAAGAATTTTTCAAATCGGACCAGTAGTTCCTGAGATTAGCGCGTTCAAACAAACAAACAAACAAACTCTTTAGCTTTATAATATTAGTATAGATTTCGATTTAATAATATAACATCTCGAATGGTTATGAAATTGTGACCATTCGCGAGAAAATAAAGAAAATTACATACAGCTAATCTTATAAAATAGACTGGATAGGTACTAGATTCTCTATGCACCATATAGCAGTGACGTAGAGAAAGATATCAAATAACAATAAGACGCAAGAACAGACTACGGTCACATCATTGCACTAGTAATATGATCGAATATTATCCTGCATCATTTACACTACCTACAACACCATAATATCGTCAGTTAAACTAATCTAACACAGCAACAAAACATTGCGTTTCTTTGTATTGTCTTCTTGTTCTACAAATGCAGTAAGTTCTTTTGCAAGAGTTTCTTGTCCACACTCAAAACTTTCACAATTTATCGCCACAATAGAATACTTGCTCCTCATTTGAATACCTAAAATCGCACTTGGCGCCATTAACTGTCAGATTCAACATTAATTGCCTTCCAAGAATTTACCACAAACGTTCCCTTTAGAACGTGCACGTATACGTAGGTATACGTTAAATCTTTAGTTAGTATTCGTGGAAATACGTCCAAAAAACATATCTATGGAACAAAACGTGGAGTTTTAGTTTGTTATATTTACGATAGCAGTCACAGTCATGGGAGGAGAATCCGAGGGTGGGAGTGTATTTATAGACGATGTTTTCTAAGTGCATGGGAATTTATAGAACGAGTGCAAGGGTGTTTGATGACTAAAGAGATGGTTAATACGATTATTTCGCTGGCTCATCGCTACAAAGTAAGCTTATATGTGTGTTCAAAGAGATTTGTTGTAAAAGAAAATGTAAACAATATAAATGAGTGTGTATATCATGGATCAAGTTTTAGTTTCGTGACACTTTATAGTACAGGAAAATAGTGGTGTAATATGTACACATGTTTATAATAGGTATGCTATAACGTTTACTGTTTAGGTCAGTTTTATCATTCATAATATTATTGTCAATTAATACAGAGACTAAGTACTATTATGAATATGTGTGTGTGTGTATGTGTGTATGTGTATGTGTGGCATAACTACCGCATTGGGTGGTACACCTGTAATGGTAGTTGTAAGCTGCGAAAAATAAATAAATGTTGTTGAAGTATAAATAGTACTTACATTCAGGCTTACGATTAGATTCGTTTTGTAGATAAGTAATAGTAATGTTACTACTCAAACTATCGTTGGTCCATTTTTAAACTAGCCCAAAACCTATTGACGTTAAATTAATCGCGTAAAGTAACTCTACTACGTAAAGATATATCTATAAACATAAAATCACACGTTCTTCCCATTGGGGTAAGCAGAGACCAGACAACGCGACTTGATACGATCCTAACGAATTTTCTTTGCTTCATTCACATCCACACATCTTGTCATACAGAACAATACAATAAAAGTCCAATCAGTAATAATCATAATTAAAACAACCCACATTATAGTAACATACAATAAATAAATGAATATTAGTTTCATAACAGTCCTTATCGGTCATCGTAAAGAGGGGTTTAAATAGGTCACAGGAGTCACTAGTCTACCATCTGTTCATAAACATAGGGGAAAGGATCCGAGTGGCCGAGCTTTGTATTCACTACTAATATTGAGCATTTGAAGTTCAATGATTTTAGTGGTACTTATTTATAGATGGTTAATAGTATTGATAAGTAAATTGTTGAACTATTAATATGATTTGTTAAATGTTCACTTTAGAACGAAGGAAGAATAATTTAATATATTTCAATCAATTGATGTATAAATCATGTTAAAACTACATATTGTTTTTATCTGTTTCAAAGCGAGCTAACAAAAGTTCAATCAAGTTTTATTGCAATCGTGCAACACTGTAACTTACGAACTTGTAGTTTTATAAAAAGTCAACTAGCTTATCATTTCATTAGGTTGTGTAGTGAAACGGGAGAGGAAAATATATAAGTACAATATTATTAACACGGTATTTTCCTACACTTTTGATGTAAAACAATAGCTAAGAGCGGATCTTTCGCCCTAGCATGCCGGACAAAACATTATAGTAACCTAGAAAAAATATGTAACGCAAAAATATCCGAATCCACTCTGAAAGCTGAAGTAACATTGTCACAAATGGGAGCTTAAATACGAAAGTGACAACGAAGACGACAGAACGATCTAGTCACGTTTCAAAAATGATGGTCTTGACATCCAGGAACCGGAGTTTCTGGTAATCTATAGAAGAGGCCTTTAGAGACAATAGTACACTGACATAGGCCAAATAAAATAAGCCGGCATCGACTGAGCTTAGTGTCCTTCTTCTTGTTCTTGTCGTATGGTTAGTGGTCAACCTAGTGCCAAGTTGTTCAGGCCGCCCGAAGGCCTTTGACGTGGCTTAACGACTGTTATCTTAGTAGACAACAACCGGGACCGACTTTTAACGTCCCCTCCGAAGCACGGAGACGCCCAGTTCAAATACCACTATGCGGTCACCCATCTATGGAATGACCGCGCCAAGGTTTGCTTAACCCACAGATCGTTTCCCGACCGGTGAGCGCAACTGGTTACGGGCGCCTCAAATGTCCTTTGAAACATGATATGATTGGACTGACCTCTTTCTCCTGCTGCGCTTTGACGGCGTCTCCGTGTATCTTGTCTCTCAGGGCGACGAGCTCCAGCGGCCAGCTCGACACCTCCGCGTCGGGGTCCGATAGAAGCACCTGTTGATATATCACACATCAGTTACAAATACAATGTTCAAATATTATGTATGGATTTAGAATTATGACGTAATTTTGTCATTGCCAGAATACTGTACCATTACATTACATTGCATTGTGGTACTCTATATCAACCTTCCTTGAGGTTCTATTGGGTTCTGTTGCTATGAAAGAATTTTGCGCTATAATGGTCTGATTGGATACTGAGATGATTAATGTTGAGATGAATGAATAATGATAACTTATCCGAAACAGTAACAGTTTCTTGTAAAAATGAGTTTCGCATGCACAACTTTTTTGAAGCAAAGAGTTAAACAACTATGTACATTCGAGATTTACAAAAAAAATATCTTATCTGAAGTACAATAACGCTTAGAATCTATTTTATCAAAACCAGTGTTTCTTGCAATTTACACTACATTTCGGATAATTTTAGAAAAATAATACTGTAAAAATTTACTCAATTTGTTTACTTATACCTATTATAAAGAAATACGATATGATTCAACTGCATAACCAATAACTTAACGATCGAGTGAACAACTTACGATATGAGTTCACATTATTGATGAAAAGCATTGAACGCGTAAATCACGAGCAATAACATAATATAAATAGATTTATTTCTTCTACTGATAACGTGTTCACGTGGCTCAATGTTATGGCTTAACTATTGTTAGCACGTTTTCGATTAGTATTCAATGGTCAGAGATTACTTGCACCTTAACCCGTATACCTACGTCAGTATTCTTAAAGCATGAAATGTAAGTGTATATAATACATGTGTATGTAGAGTAAATTTTGTATTCTGTCATATCCATACTAATATTATAAATGCGAAAGTAACTCTGTCTGTCTGCTACTCAATCACGCCTAAACTACTGAACCAATTTGCATGAAATTTGGTATGGAGGTATTTTGATACCTGAGAAAAGGCATAGATTACTTCTACCCCGGGAAAATGACGCATTCCCATGGGAAAATTCAGGTGGCGGACGAAGTCGCGGGTAAAAGCTAGTGTAAAATAAAAGCAAAAGAGGCAGTGTTGTAATTACTCTCGGGCCCATATTTGTTTTAAAAAATGATGGTTAACATTACACATTTCACCTAAACGAGTCATATGACCTAATGGGAAAACCCCTCGGCGAGTTTTCGACAAGGTTATTCCATTTTATTATTACTTCATGCAACTTTCTTAGAGAACTACTTTGATGTACTGGTAGATGTGGCCTGTTAACTTTAAATCCAATAACCGAAGACTTTTAATCAGTATAGAGTCAGACGTAAACGTTAATCCCAGTTTAACATAAGACAATCATGCCACGCGAAAAAGTTTGTGTAACAAAATGATATATAATGATATGCATTATACATATTCACAACATTGTAACTGTGTAGAATAAGAAAAGTAGCCAATCTTCATCTACACAACGGCGTATCTTAAGCACAACCTATCAGACAAATACTACCGGCCCAGCAGAGAGACGCCAGGGTCCTGACATACATACATTTTTAAAACAAATATGGGCCTGAGAGGAATGTTTACACCACTGCCTCTATTCCTTTTACACAACACACCGTGAAGATCAAAATGATATAAAAACAAACTTACAAATAAATCACCCATATTCACTATCACGGTCGAAAAATATCCAAAAATCACTGTATTCCCGTAATAAATATTGTTTACACAAGTGCACTTATATAAGTACTATGACAGACTGGTATACTAGTGGCACATTTGACCCCTTATCACTCAGATTGATACCGTCTAACAAAGGACGGTAATGATGTTTACTACTCACCACTTCATTATATAATGGGGTTAAGATATCGCTTCCTTTTTGTTGGTCAACAAATTAATTAAGCGTTTTTATTACTTTCGTCTTTGATATTTATAGTACTCATGCATAGCTAGCTTGGTTTTCAATAGAATTTTGGATTAAGAAAGGATAAGTTATACTAAATAAAATATTTTTGTGTGTCTACGTTTTATTACCTTTTTGTAAATAAAAATAACCTTTTCATCAGAGAAAGCTTTAGTGAAATCAAAATCTTAATAATTATTATTAAGATTGTCAAAGTTTAATACATTTATTTATACTAACTATTCTAACTAATAACTTATTTATTCTTTCATAAAGTCACTATCCCATCACCACCACACCATTGCACCATTGCACCATTCACATGAAGGCATTATTTTGTGTGTGCATGTATGTTGTCAAAGCTATTTGGTTTTACCAGTCACTAGAAACATAGATGTAACTTTCAGTCAAAGACTTCCAGGATTATGAAATAGACACGTTTTTTTGTTTAGTGTCGAAATAGGCAAAGGCAAGGTCAAAGGCCTCTAAAGTCAGTGTAGACTTCATTGCCAGATAAGAGACTGAACTATTGACATCTGACTAACAGGGACTTTTAGAACAACTTTGAAATACTACGGCACGTTATCATATTTATACTTTAATATAACAAATTGTCAAAACAATAACTCGTCAAAACAACGCAAAAGTTTAAGAGTTGTGAAAACAAGACCTACCCTAGGCCTAAACACTAGTATGCTAAAACATCGCCACAGTAAAAATACAGATTTTTTACTTTTCTTCTTTAGATGGAAAGAATTGACTAGCTGCTTGGAAAATAGTATACGGTAAAGCTTATTCCTGATACTTAGGACCTAGCTATATAGACACAATCATTGCCATTACCGTAAATTTTGCAAACCAATAATTTAAAAAAAAAAACAGGTCTAATGAGAGTTGGACTCGCATTTATAAAAGTGGCAAAAATATCACGCTTTTATTTACCATGTATATTTGTATAATAGTAAGGAACAGTGATAGCCGAGTGGTAAAAGTTGGCACCTCCCACGTAAGCAGCTGGTTCGAACTCGAGGCAACACACCAATAACTTTTAAAAATTATGTGTATACTAGAAATTATCATCACTTGCTCTAAGGTTACAGGAAAACCTCTTGATGCAACCTAATGCCTAAAAGTTTTTTAGAACAGGCCTTGAAAGATATGCCAAGTGCAATTGCACTTGGCATAAAAGTGCAATTGCACTTGGCCATCGTGATGGACTCGAGGCCGAACCCTTTCCTCATTACGGGAGGAAAGCCTTTGCCCAGCAGTGGGGACATCAATAAGTAAAATTTATTTATTTATAATAATAAGGACAATAATTATATGTTACTAATTGCGTAAAAAGATGTGAAATCTTCTCATAACTGTTAATTCATGTTTTTTGCCTTTGAATTCAACCTTTTTGCACGTTAGTCGTTTAGCTTGCGTCAGTAGATTTTTTGTATTTGCATCTTATTGTAACATTGAAAGGTAAAATCAGTCAATATTCAAACTTATCATTTCCTGAATCCACGTCAAATATGTGCTCACAGCTGTAAAATGAGTGTCCGTTCGTATTCCTGGAGTTATTGACTTAGCTACACCTACAATTTGATTGTCAAGGAACAGAGGACCGCCGGAGTCGCCGTACATAACCATTTGTCTTGATGAACACTTAGCTGAGACGCAAATGTACTGCAAATTCTCATCGTCACAAGAGTTTACAATGCCTTCTCCTATCTGTAACGGTCGCTTACTCAAGTCCAGCTGTAATTGTTGCTGATCCCATGCGTTTGATAGAGGATGGAAAGTCAATCCATAGCCGGCGAACTGCACCGCGTAACCCAATAGCGTGCGGTAATCTAGCGCCGACAACCTACCATAAGTGTCCATAATTACTGGTTTAACGCATAAAATTCCAATATCGTTATCGATCCTGTAGTTCGGATGTTTTATCTGCTTGAGTACTTTTCTCTTGAGCTTTGTTTCTTTTAATGATAAAGTCATGTTTCCCCACTGTATGAATAGTATTGTTGGTTCAATACAATGGGAGGCTGTGAGTACTCTCGTCGTTGTGATGAGGGTACCGGTACATCTCCTGTTGCCTCCTGGTACTGCTTTTATGCTTACAATGTAGGGATACTTAGGGGGTAAGACGTCGGTACCGTTGACGACGCGCAGTGCTTTGTCGAGGGTATACGCAGGTGCTCGGGTCACAGTCAGCAGTGAGAGTACTATGAGTAGTGCCCGTGTGCAGTACATTATTCTCACCAGATATTTTGCACTGTATACAAAATAATAAATATCACTACAAATGACGAATGAAATGAAATATTTTTAAACTATCGCGACTTTTACTCATAATATTATAATGCAACGGGTCTTAAACGTGATTGAAAATTAAAGGTTAGGATTACTTATTTGATGTTTTGATACTCTTGGCAGCCACATCAGTCAGCCAGCGACCACCACGATACGTCGGGTAAACAAATAAGGTATCCTAACCTTGCGTTGTATGTAATATTATGAAATGAAACATGTCCAAATGATACTAACCTAATATTCCCAATTTGTTTTGGTTAATATTATTGTAATGTAATCGTTTAAACGTCCTATGTGTATATTTGAATTTTCAGTAGTGTAGAAATACGATATTTTATGTACATTATTTCAACTGTATAAAGTTGTTTTATAGCTTTTGTTCATTTCTCAGTTCAATCGATCTTGTATATTATATAAAATACAACATTTTACTATTAAATTTGTTATTCAATGAGATTGTCGCCGTAATCGAATAGTAGATGCTACAGTGATGATACTTATTGTATTCTATTTCGTCTCCAAAGCGGCTGAAATAAGTCTGATTGGACATTTTGATTACTTAAATATATATTTTTTTCACAGTTTGCCTAGATGCATGCGTCTGCAGCCTGGGCGGTAGATGGTACGACTTTTCACTAGTTCTAGGATTCAATGCTCAGGGGGGCTATCACGTATCTCAGTTGTCAAATATTTGAAATTCACTACCCTGTACATTGTTTTTTCTCTTAGAATACTGTGGTTAGCACGTTACGTCAAAGCAGCAATGTACTGAATAATGACCATCAATTTGACGTACACTAGCTGTCAACTGAGATACGTGATAAGCCCACAGGTCGAGAAAAGCGAGAACTAATTTCTTAAAACAGACAGACAGCGAAGTCTCAATAATAGGGTCCCATCTTCACCATTTGCTGAGGGATAAAAAAACTAATAATAACATTAACATTGACTCAAAACATAAAAAACGCAGATCATTGACCTAAATAAGCAAAAAAATGAAGAACCGAGACAGCGTGGGGCTAAAAAATGAGGGCAGTATCGCCAAGTATGTCGCCTATACCCTGGCTATGAGCCAGGGGACTGACAATACGTGTAAATGGCGATGAACTGCGATGCGACTCCACGCACTAATATATTTAGACAACGCGGGCTTTTTACTCGTATTTTTGTTTTGCTTTAATTTGTTGTGATTATAATGTTGTGTTGGGGTGGTCAATCTTGTTATATATTATGATAACTGGGGTTGCCATTTTGACCAAAACAGGTTTATGAGTGATTGCATTAAAACCAGTTCCCAACTAGGTAAGCATAGTAAAATAAAAAATCGTCGCCGTATATCATCATTTCGCCATGAATTCTTCTACTTCTTAAAAAGACAACTCCTGCATAAAGAATTGCTCTTATGTCGCGGGGATTTTAACAAACATACAAACAACGTACACAAAGTACAACCAGCCCCGAAACAATGATTGTGGATCACACAAATAATTGTTCCATGTGGGAATCGAATCCACGACCCCCCGAGGCAATGGTATCGGCGTGGCGACCTAAACCACTGCGCCACGGAGGCAGTCTAGTTCGCATTCCCATCTTAGAAAAGAAGTAACAAATATAATTTTCCCAAAAGTTCCTTCGAGAAAATGTTCAATATAAATAATTTACGTTCTGAATAACTATTTCAACATCCGCAATATTATTATTTTTTGCCAATGACTGCCAAGTATTGAGTTTCCAGAAGCTACATCATTTATATCTTCGGTAACAAATACGTTGTATCTATACTAATCTATACTAATATTATAAAGATAAAGAGTTTGTTTGTTTGTTTGTTTGAACGCGCTAATCTCAGGAACTACTGGTCCGATTTGAAAAATTCTTTCAGTGTTAGATAGTCCATTCATCGAGGAAGGCTATAGGCTATATAACATCACGCTACGGCCATTAATTTAATTACAGTAAACTAGCTGACCCGCGCAACTTCGCTTGCGTCAAATAAGACAGAATAGGTAAAAATTTTCCCCGTTTTTGTAACATTTTTTATTGCTACTCTGCTCCTATTGGTCGTAGCGTGATGACATATAGCCTATAGCCTTCCTCGATAAATGGGCTATCTAGCACTAAAAGAATTTTTCAAATCGGACCAATAGTTCCTGAGATTAGCGCGTTCAAACAAACAAACTCTTCAGCTTTATAATATTAGTATAGATTAAAGTTGTTCAAATACTTTGTAGTTCTTTGACATTACTTACGGCGAGTTTCTTCATACATATCTAAAGGAACCGTAAAAGCAATTCGCTTTTATTTAAGATTTGTGTAGTAAAGGCAAATCTTTTTTATCATAAAACAGTAACTATCAGTATTTACTTTACCCTATATACTTTGGCTGTTACTTTAATGAGTAATTTGGCTGTTAGTGTCTCTTATAATACTAACATTCTATCCATACTAATATTATAAATGCGAAAGTAACTTTGTCTGTCTGTCTGTCTGTTACTCAATCACGCCTAAACTTCCGAACCAATTTGCATGAAATTTGGTATGGAGATATTTTGATACCCGAGAAAGGACATAGGCTACTTTTTACCCCGGGAAAATGACGCATTCCTATGGGAAAATTCAGGTTGCGGACGAAGTCGCGGGTAAAAGCTAGTAATATATATATTAAACATGCATCACAAATGTTTAAAAGTTATAACACTCACAATCAGACCGTCTCAAAAGTGTATAAATTTACAGGTACAATACGCAACTAAGGGAGATGAAGTTGTTATTAAGCATTAAGGATATGAATTAACTAACGATTACTAACAATTGTAAACATCTGTTTACACTTAAAGCCTAGGTAATTAGGGATTTATATTTACAAAGAACAATAATTAAGAAAGGTTAATGTAAATAAGTAGTAAAAAAACACCTTTTGTTACTATAGTCACCTTTTGTGTATATTAATTACAAAACTATTATTAAATAGGTTGATGTTTTGTTATCCTTCAAAAAAGATATTTACATAAATACATGCATAAAGCACAGCTGTTATTCTCGAAGGTGTAGCCAGAAGTGTATGCAATATATACACTTTTCGCTATTTACAAAGTCCTTTGTAATAGAGGGCGAGCCTATAGGACAAAATCTCTATAACTATTACAAATCCTTTGTACGAAGTTTACGGAATAAAGGATATTTTGAATTTTAACCTGATCTATTGCTATTTACCAGGCGCGTTACAAAGAAGAAACCTACTATTCTACTTATCTAGAAATTGCATGTAGAGGGACGTTTTTATCATACGAGGTTAACATTAGGATCAAAAATGAATCCATACTAATATTATAAATGCGAAAGTAACTCTGTCTGTCTGTCTGTCTGTCTGCTACTCAATGACGCCTAAACTACTAAACCAATTTGCATGAAATTTGGTACGGAGATGTTTTGATACCCGAGAAAGGACATAGGCTATATATCATCACGCTACGACCAAAAGGAGCAGAGTACCAGTAATTAATGTCACAAAAACGGGGAAAAATTTCACCCATTCTCTTTTATTGGACGCAAGCGAAGTTGCGCGGGTCAGCTAGTATTTCTATAAATGAAATGAAACTTACACGTCTCTTATAGAATGGCAAATGATTACGATCAGGCATTTCACATTACTCCTGTATCACCACACACTGAGTCTATATTTCAACCACTAAATATAGTCCAAGTAATTTAAATATAACTATAAGTCACCACAAATTATAAATAAACGACTATTGTTCACATTGTTGCTACTTCACGAAACAACCGGGTAGAGTTTAACAATATATGGGTAATTTACGAATCAACCATATTTGCTTGTAGTTCACTATTACACGATAACGAAAGCCACTTCTCAAATTCATTGAGACGAGTTTTATAAGTACAATCACATTTTCGTTTCTAGTCACTTCACAAAACAACCAGTTAAAGCACTATTTAGCACGTAAGGTTTGCGGTTTAACTAGCCGGTACCGAAAGACAGTTCACGAAACAACCGGATTTTATGCACTTTGACATATAATTGTACTTTTTATCACACTGTTTATCCACAGTGAAGTTTTCAATGTAAAGTGTTGGCGGGAACTGGGAGTACGAGTAGGATATAGGCGGGTGAGTCGGTCGTCGTATTTATTAATGTACCGTGGCACCTGGCCAGCAACGGCCACAGTTCAACCAAGTACTAGTTAACTGATTTCTCTAGTTAACGAACTTTTATTATTTTAACTAGCTTCGCTACACGGATTTTGTCGTCTTGTGTTTATTTTTGTGAAATAGGTCGTATGGTTAAGGAGATCTTAGTTCATAGTTGTAGAGATAGTTTCAACAAACAATCCACTTTTTTCATTTTGTTGGGTTAATGTGTAACTTGCGATATTTCATCAAATTTGAATCCGTTCAATATCTTTTGACTATATTGCGAGTAAGAACTTACATCCACCTTCACAAAACAATACCATATATCAGCGGGACATAGTCAGCATCAACGAAAAAAAGTTACTCTGTCGCCAATCAGTTCCTTAATCGTGCAAATTGTATCGAGAACTTTGTTTTTAAATAATATACAGAAAAAACAAAGTTTGTACCAAAAATATCGGTCCAAATGACTTCGTGGAAATACACTCCAAATATAAGATATAGGTTAAGTGAATCATATCGTCATACTTATTACATTTCGTTTATGTGCTATAAAACTTTATTAACGTTTTAGTTACTCATCTTTACGTAGTTCCGTTTATTGAGAATTTACGTTACAGTTAATGGTATATAAAGATAAATAGGACATGGAAATATGGGAGATTATCAAGGTAAGTATGTATTTAGTTGCGAAACTCATAATACTTTCGGCGGTCCTCGTCATAAGAATTTATTATTTATTATTAATATTTATTTATTATTTATTTATTTACTGCTGGGGAAAGATCTCATCCCGAATTTTTTTTAACCCATTACCTATAACTACAAGCTGGGGAAGGATCTCATCCCGAATTGAGGAAAAGGTCCACATTTTTACTGATTTTGCATACTCTCAAATATGCCTTAAGAAATTTAGGGCATAAGGTATTTTGTCAGACGGCACTTCGTCTAAAGTAAAAGATATAGCACGCTATACCCAAAAAGCGGGATACTTGGGCTGATAATCAGGTCACCTGACATTGAGGCTATGAGTAAAAGTATCGTTACACGATTTGTGTTGAGGAACCCGTTTCTATAACCTCACTAAGACTACGTTTCCATCAAAGACGTGCGAGATTACTGAAAAAAACTTCACCAATAAGCTTAGCCGTGCCAAAAGTTACTTTGTCCTTAAGCATTCAGTGGAATTTCTTCGCGTATCTTTCGTGAAAAACCCCTATGCGTTCTTAGCCAGTTGCGTTAACCAGTCGATAAGTAGTGCAACCGTTTTATTAGTAAGTCGTTATGTTAATAGTGGCAAGCCTGTAAGCATCGTTAATAGAGGTAGTATAAAATTATATGATACAGAAAGATAGAAAAATATACACATAGCATGGAATGACATTAGAATAATGTTTTAAGGTTATATTCTGTAGATAGTGTTACATCCGAACTTTAGAGAAAAATTTGGATAAAGGGTGATAACAATATTGAAAAACAATCACATGCCAACTTATTTGTGAGATATACCAAATACAAAACTTTCTCGAATATAAAGAAATATTTTCTAAAGTTTTTAATCAATCACGTTTTAGCTTTTAATGTAGCATATCAATTATTTACAAAATCTCACATTATTCACTTTAGTAAAAAAAACTTCACTCTGTATATCAATTGTCAAAATATACAGAATATAACCTCAAAACCCCCACATACCTGCAATTGTTCCTGCAGATGGTTCACGACCTCCTGCCTGACCTGATCCCTGACCTCATCGAGTCGTTCTTCGAGCTGCACCTCCATCTTCTACAGGGCGATGACGTGATGACGTGATGACGTCACGGCGCCAGGATTATACACACACGAGCGTGTTAGTGGCATTCCAAGCATGCAGGAGAGAGACAGAAGGTTTTAATAAGTGATTGAATAGAGTGGGTTGAATTGATTTGAAAATGTTTTGTGGAATTATATCATGTGTTTGTGAAAGTTAAGATTTGTGGTCGGGTGTTACCGGTACCTTATTTTTGTGGCTTGTTTGACTTTTTTATGAATTTTAATTAGTTAGTGAAATGGAAGATATGAGAAACACAAATAGACCAAAATAATAGTTGTCTTCACATTTCATAGTAAATAAAAAATAAAGAATTTACCTTTGAAACTATTGCTAAAGTATGTTTACAAATAGTCATATACGAAGTTAATATTGTAAACAAAAATATACTATAACTCTTAACAAATTAGTTTACACAAAAACATTACAAAATCAATTCAAATTCACCCCACAATTCCTTCAAAATATATACAAAGTGCTATTGAAAATTAGACCTTATTGCTTTATATACAAAGGTGGCATTATTACATTTACACCGTGACCTTTAAGGTGTATATTCGTGTGTCAAGAAGGAAGTTGTATAGGACAGATGTCAAGCCACCGTAAGCTTGTCTTTCCCCTGCATGCAGTTATGTACATATATTATGTACAGTCATTAGTAAGGACTTCAGGAGGCCTGAAGCAGGTTGCCTAGGTAATTTAGTAGATATTTTACATAGATTTTATTTACACACCCTAAAGAAAATTCTTAAATTTAAAAGTTGTTGTTGCACTTGTTTAAACAACAGATGGCGTTAGATACGCTTTAAAATATTGGAACTTTTTGTATATAACAAATATAATGAGTGAAATTAGTGTAGAAATTCGTTTTCATGTATTTTTCAAATTACTGTGACTGATGAATAAAATAACACAAGTTCAAAATGAACAATAAAACTTAATGAAAATCTTTACATAGAGCTAGTTTGTTGCCAATGTGTAGTAAACTAATCTTACTGAAATTGTATGGACATCACAAAGAACATCTGCGAACATTTTATACAGTGTATTGTACAGTTATTAAAAGCAACACAAAGTTAGAAGGGGTCACAACATCGAGTTACGATCATCAATGTACACACGACATGACATGCATACATATATTTATATAATTTTTTATTACTAACCTTTTCCAACTCCAGATCAATATCCTGTTGGTAGACAACGTTCGTTTCTGTGTTCTCTGTCGTTTGTATGTGGGCCTTCAGTTGAGTTATCTGAAAAGACGTTGACAATATACTAATAATGGATACTTTCGTATCATTTAGTGTATGTTAGCAACAGTAACTTTTACTTTTGTGTTGCGAATTTCGACTTATGTCGTGTAAGAAGGTTTATTTCATGTAAGTTTAAGTGCAAAAGGGCGTATACGTATACGTATCCGTTCATACAACTTAATCGAAAGTTTAGGGAAAACGTGCGTATACTAAGTGTCATACCAATTTATCAATTCAGGGTACATATAAAGTTGTTAGATACTTTCGTTATGAAATTTTGTGAATGATAATCTTGCTCTAATTTAACCCGTAGCTTTTGTGATTATCAAAGGTTAGGCCTTATTTGGAATTACTTCGCCTTAGATCGATAACTTCAAACTACATGTGCGTGCGTAAAGTACATGTTTAACATCATATTTCTGCCCAAAAAATTCTAATACCTGAATAGAAACATAAAGAACTTTCATTACCCATTCCATTATGCGAGACAGTTTCAAGGTCCCGCACGAAAGCTACGCGTCCTACCATTAAACCTTATATACAGTTATCTAAGAATACCAAAGGTATCGTGATAGTAACAAACTGTTGCTGAAAACTACATATTTAACGTTCGCGTGACTGTATACCAGTGGAAGCAGACGAATAAATCAGTCTCTGACATTACCTATTTTTATATTACAAAGGTTACATTTCTACTTATTAAAACTTTGCCCTTGTCTGTGTTCAAGCCTAGAATATTTTACAAAGAAGTGTAGCTCGATATTCTACTTTCAAAACTAAGCTGAACTAAAACGTAGACTATGCAACAGACAAGATTCTAAAGAAACAAATGACTTTATGTGAATCATTGTTTTTTAATCTTCCTTAACAAGATAAACTTTAACAGTACATACATACAGGTGTTAAGAAATGGGTTTTAAGTATTATCGCACTTAAATATTGTCTACAAGTCTCAAAAAGCCACTGACACTGAAGGTAGGGACTGGAAATCGTACTCAAAACCTGATATCATACTCCTCCCGTCTAAGCTTTTACTTGATGTTTTTCTCACCTGTTCATCCAAAGCAGCAACAGCCTCTCGATGCGTAGCCTGCAGTTCATTAACATACGCCACATGTTCAGCCTTGAGCTCGTCCAACTGCTGTTCATACTTCTTGCCGGCCTGCTTGAGCGCGTGCTCCAACTGCGTCGGCTGGAAGATGTGGATCACGTAAGTTTGCTGCGTAATACATTAATTGGATTATTTATTGGGAACTGTTGGATGTGGCCCGCCACCGATGATCTGATGATTGCTTTTGTGTAGCTGTATGAGTCTTCCGGCATGTTGTGTTAGCTTAGCAGTAGTTACCTACTCATTTGGACCAGCTTGGATAGGCTGTTCAAATTTCACCTAAGGTACGATGTTCTTTAGGTAAGATTATTCTAGAAAATGTAGCATTTTGTGATATTGACAACTTTTTAGAAGGAGAACGAAAATATAGAGTTACAAAGAAATGCCTGGACAAGCTTTAGCATAATAAAGAAAGCAGAAGTAAATGCAGAAATATACACGAGAAAGACCTGAAAAACCCAAAAATACTGTTCTTCAAACATCGAGCTCCTAAGTTTCCCACCTGTTAATAAACATAAATGAAGCGTTAGTAATGACCATGAGCATGAGTACTACAACAGAACATCATATAGACTACGTACCTCTAGCGAGAGTGAAGGGAACTCCGCGCTGCGCGTGCGGCGCCGCGCGCAGTCGCCCGCGCCCGCCGCCTCCGCGTCCAGCGACGACGCCGAGCCCAAGGGAGACGCGCACTTACCGCGCCACACTTCTTCTGAGTAACTGTTATATAAAGAGATATTAGTTTACATCCATCTATACTTAAAAAGAAACATAATAAAAATAACATATACAACAGGATAAAATACCGCACTAAGGATCAAAGAGACAATTTCGTGAGCTTGACTTCATCTATGACATTGGGACATTAAAAAGCGAGATTTTTTTAAATAAGAAATAAACTTTTAAAAACTTGCTGTATTATGGCTTGTCGGAGAAATCTAAAAAAACATATTTGCTAAAATTAAATTTGGTGCAACTAAGTGCACTCTTTATAAGCAAACTCAAGTGCGAAAATTTCACTTTTAATTAAATACCATTGATTCTTTATAGTGCAATAAAAACAAAGGATTCACAAGACTCACCTTCGCTTCGGCCTTGATTGCAAGCAAACATTAACAATTTATTAGTAATTATCACGCCGACCTTGTTCATTGGTACTAATAAAATACTTAAATAATGAATTAATTTTGAATTCATTCATACGTTTTTATAGACACGATAAAAGCAATTGAAATTGTAATGTTCAATGAATACTGAACTGTGTTTTAAAATTGGCACAAATTCTAGTGCGCGCCAAAACTGTTTAATGCTCGTACACTTGCGTATATCTTTGCGTGCAATTTTCTTTCTGATACATTGATATTATATTGGAGTGAGCTTAAAGTCTGAGTCAAATGACACGTTTAATTAAACCTCCGATAGATAGCTATTTAAGAAGAAGAGAATTTCGTACAGAAAGACAAAAAAAAAAAGAAAGCTTTAACAACTCACCTCCTCTCCATATCGGAACATTTTTTCTCAAAATACGTCCTTAAATTCTCCATCTCTTTCTCATGTTTGATATCAAGCTCTTGTCTCAACGCGTCTATATCCGCATTGCCCGCCTTCACTGATTCTAAGAGCTCTCTCAACCGCCTCGTCTCAATAGAATAAGCCTGTTTATCTTGCTGCATTTGAGATTCCAACTCCTTTATCTCAGTATCGTTGTCAATACGCATCTTCCCTATTTCATCACACAACACTTGTATCAAACTTTCCCTGAGCTTATTACGTAAATTCTCTTCTAAATAACTGTCGAGCTTATTTATAATAGTCGACAGTTTATTCTCGAAACCAGTTTGAAACTCATCAGATATGTCGGATGATCGTAAATCCGATTTGGAGTAGTTAACAACAATTTCTTCTTTATCCATGTCTTTTTCTCCATTCGAACTTCTTAATGACGATCCACCGCTCATGATAGCTGAATAAAACTTAGTGCTATCATCTTTTATCATGCTCTGGTACTTCATGAAGTCAGATAACTGACCTTTGACAGTATCGTTGTCTGAATGAGACCTTTCTCCAACAATATGTTGGAGGTTGCACACTTCGTTCGTTAGATGGTCGTTCTCATACCTAAGGTCGTCTCGTTCGCGGACCGAACGCTGTAATGAGACGGTCAGTTCTTCGATTAGATCATCGCGCTGTGTGATAGCGGCTTCCAAGTGCACAAGCTGAAAGGACAGAAAGCGTTCAATACACATCACATCCACATGTAAGCAGGCGGGATATTAAATTATATAGGAACATGAAACAAGCATTTAAACATTCCATAATAATATGTACATAAATTAATAACACCCCTCTTTTAGCGTCGGGGGTTAAAAATAAATAATTCAACAAAATATTCAAACAATTTCGAGTCAAATATAGTAGAAAACCAACAAGTTAAATCATGGATTTAAAACACGAACATAATGCCTCAAAATGCCTTGTAATTCAACAAGAGCCATTTATTTAATATTTCATTAATTCATCAAACATTTCAGCACAATTTTGAACACATTGTAAATAAACTGATGTCAAACTAAGTAATGTCAAATAACATAAAAACATGTGCAACCTTCTTGCAGATTAACTTTTAAGAAGATAAAAAACACTATGCCATATAAGTAAAAAAAAACATAACACAGAAACTCCATGCAGTGAAATATGTAACAGGAAAACTATTTCCTAGATCAGAATTCAATGATTACTGTATATTATGTATATATTAGTGTACTAAAAGCAGTGAAACAAAAATAAACCATTTATTTAAATAAAATAAAGCCTTACACAAACAAACTAACAGTGAATATAATACTTTGCAATATTCTCGTATACCAGAAAGTGTATCTTATAGAACGTTAGTACATAGCATGCCATTGGTGTTAGAAGCAGGAACAACAAGCATAACAATATTAAACAGAGACACACACATAAACAAAACCCATGTACGTATGTAACTACCTTAGCATGATACTCTTCACAAATTGTCTTATAATCTGTAGTCAAAGTACTAAAGGACATAGTATCTTCAGCCGGCATGGACTTAGGCATTGACGTCTCCTCTGGTTTGTCCGTCTTCTCCTTAATTTCATCTTCCACAGTCAATTCTTCTATCAATAAATTAGCTTCTACTTTATCACTGGAATAACTTTGTTTATCTGGCGACAATGACAATGATTTGTCACTGGGCAAACTCTTGTCTGGAGACATTTGTAATGATTCTGGTGAAGGCACTTTAGATTGCTCTTGGTCGTCAAATACTTCTTCAACTTTCATACTGTCTCCTGCTCCCACAAGGAATGGTGATAGGAGGTTTGGAAATACTGGTATTTGTTCTAAGTTTGGTTCTATAATAGTAGCACCTTCAGGAGGAGGCCCAAAGATTATTTTGGCTGCTGGGAAAGAAAACTTTGGAGCACCCTGCCCCCTTATATCTAACTTTATTATCTCTTCCGACCCAGAACTAGCTTTTTCCGGGGAATCTGTTTTCTCTGAAACCTCATCCGAGTTATGTAATGATAGTTCTGATTTGCTAGATTCTTCATTTAATGAGTCTAGGTAATTGTCACTTCTAGGAGACAGGTTTGGTGTGTCGTGTTCACTGGGTTCTGCCTTCTCTTCAGACAAATGTGACTTCTCTTGTGTTTCTTTAGATAAATCTGAAGAAGCTAGATTCACAGGGCTCTCTTCACTTAATAGGTGTAAGTCTGATATTGCATTAACATCTAAGGGCAAAGACGAGCTACCTTTGCTCGGGTCATGAATACTATGATTGTCACTAATGGGTGAATGAGGAAGTGGAATGTTCAGGGAACTATTTTTAGACACTTTTTCCAACTCAGCCTCGACTTTAAGAAGTGCCTGGGTTTTCGTAACATTGTCTGAGTCAGTAGAATATTCGATTTTGGAGGGAATATGTTCCGATATAGATTCAGTCTTACTGTCGTCGACATCGTGAGAAATCGGGTTTTCGTCTGTGTTCTCACTCGCCTGAGTACCTGTATTTGGCTCGTTTGAAACAGTTCCTATACTGGGTATCTGTTGAGAATGCACGACATCCGGAAGAATGTTCTAAAAATAAATAAAAATTAAAAATAACGATGTTAAATTCTGTGGCCTTAAGTGGAAGGTTTACACGAAAGTTTATAATATTCCTGAATGGATTACTCAACATTGATGGTTAACAGACAGAGGTAGATCAAAGATAAATTCAATTAAGCCAGGTAAGGGGCTGCAGCAATGCATCTCAAAACTATTTTTAACGTATTATAAATATCTTGACGCGAGATTGATTTCGCCTAAACAAATCAATTAATTATCAATTACTGACCTTAATTTCAGACGATTGCGGTGGTGACTTGTGGGGATCATCCATAATTTAACAAATTCATATTAAAATCAATCGAATATATCATAGAAAAAGCCACCAAATTCGTTGTCAAGACGACGTTTCACACTTTCAAACAAAATACAAACGCCATTTAAAAAGTTACGTTTCGTTTCTTGCTAGAAACGTTATTCCAATATTAGAAGATTCGGATTACTGTGCATTATTTCAGCAAATAAGTAATGGAATCTGAAATGGTCAAAAAATAGTTAGTTAATTGTATTAATTTGAGAACAACGATACAAAAATACACCATACATCTTTTTTATATGTCAAATTCCGTGAAAAGAAGCAATAACGACCAACTTTTTAAAAATTGTAAGGTATAACACACACTAAAATAAATGCACTCAAACGCGAGTTTTTCTAAACCAATTATTATTGTATCTCTTTTTTTTCATATGCATAATTTTATTGTGACTGTTTTGATTGATGTGATTATTTTGATAATTAATACCAAGTACAATAATTACAAATAACTGGCTTGTTCTTTAAATGTCCCTGCCGTAGAAACAGCATGTAGCTTTTCTGCATCACAACTTGAGTCCTCCTGATCAGGCTCAGCAAACACACAATCTCTCTGACTATAAGCCCGATCTACTACAATTACTTTCTAAAAAACAGCTGGTCTGGTATCTATATCTACATGTGCAGGTAACTGTATATCATCTTTGTAAGTATATTGACTGACTTACTGCAATCTGTGCTGGGTCTTAGCCTCCTGAGTCACGTTTTGTTTACGGTAAATTCGTGAGCATTAAATAAATTATTACCTTACATAACGGCGACGCCAACACCCGCATTGCGGCTTGCTTTATCAGTAACTTAAAAGTAGTATGGACCAATAAATGCGTAAGTGGGTAGTTAGAACTAAACCCTTTAGATTAAATTAATTAATAGTCTCCAATTGTTTCCAGCCTTTGCTAAACAAACGCTAGTTTTTATAAAACAAATATAAAATAAATAGTACCTACAGACCTACCTTTCTATCATATCAGCGACGCCTTTAAAAATGACAGGTGTGTAGTACTCGTAACCGACAGTCCTGTATGATAAGATATACCTACGTATGGACGCGAATGAGCCAAGGGGAGTTTGTAAGGATTGTACCAAGTGGCGTTCTTTGGTCTCTGCATATCCCTGTGGGAAAAAACGCGTGATATTACGTATGTATTACCTACCTGCAATAAAGCACAAGTCTCGCACAATAGGTATATAGCACGAACAATTCTTGAGAGGAACAAATAAAACTAAAAAAGATAATTGTTTATTATATCTTTATTTACTATTTACACATACATTTAGGAAAAGCCGCTTTATTCTGTACAATCTCTATATAAAATGCAACAACTTAATTTCGAGTAAGGCCAATGCATGGTATGTAAACGAATGATACAATATATTGCTTCGCACATTATTGTTAATGATTTATAAATATGCACAAACAATTACACACACAAAACACACGATTTAGAATTCTTGGCCCGCAGTTGCAAGAAATTGATAAAAAATCGAGCTAAATTTTTTATTGGTTTTCACAACACAATACAATACAAAAGTACAATTAATATCAAAAATCGCTGAACAATAAACCAAATCCCGTTCACACCTCGAAGCATGTACCCAACTAGCTATCGCCTTGAATGGCAAAAGGGCTTAAGTGATAATATTATGTACGATGTACTTACGATATTTTTGCATTGTAGATGCAATTGATCAACAAGAACGATTTGGTATTATCTTTAGACATTTTACGGTACTTTTGTTATGCCCTACGAAATCAACAGGGTATAGAGCATTAAAGGTGTGTTCAGCGACTTCGAATACGGTTTTTACATACAAAATGCACAAAAAGACAGATGAAAATATACTCAAAGATCTACATCTAGATATTTTTAAATAAAAAACTTGAAAGTCATATAAAGTTGTTAAGTCAGTAGCTGATTAACATACTAGTATACAGCGATCATGAACTGATGCCAGATAGATAATTCACACGGGCATGAAACAATGTTCCTACTGTGAATTTAATATTTTTATTTATTTCATCCAAAATGATTGAAAATCTTCAGAGCAGTGTCAATTTTTTTAAGGATTTGTTTAAGTTTTTTTAAATTAGAACGTATTTGAACAGGAAAAGGACTATGGGCGGAATCGTCCCCACCCATCAACAATAATGAAATGTAGCTCAATTGATATATCTTGGCAAGACGATATTTTTATACTATGGCGACATTGCCCAAATGCATGGGGTTCTCATAGTATCTTACGTTTAAACAAATATCTCGTTAACGTATTATTGACGACTAATTCCAAAATACATGCTCATTTATTTATTAATTAGTGCACAGCGGCGGACGCCGCATGCACATAAAGATAGCTTGGTACAAAATAACCCCCTCCCCCCGCTCTCCAACCCACGATTTTAGATCTGATCAGATTTTAATCTGCCAGCGCATCTGTTAGACAGCATTATAATTGACGAGTAAAAATAATTATTGGAATATGAAATCAATAACATGTATTAACCATATAATGGAAATGATATAAGTATATACATATGAGTGCCTCTGTGGCGCGGTCGGTAGTATATGCGACTGCGGTGCGAGAGGTCTCGGGTTCGAATCCTGGGTCGGGCCAAACAGTCTTTTCTGAGATTTTCTGTTAAGAATTTCCTAGAGATTGCCCGGAGTTAGGAAGTTGAGGTCGAAGACCTCCGTGCCTCGGAGAGCACGTAAAGCCGTCGGTCCTGCGCCTGACCTCTCACTGGTCGTGTCGGTTATCCGTCCCACCAAACTATGAGAGTGATGGAATAGAGAGTGTACCTGTGTATTGTGCACACACTTGGACACTATAAACAAAGTCCGGCACAGATGGCCAGTTTCAATGAAATTGACCGCCGTAGCCGTATATCGGCTAGGAGGACATTATTATACATATGAGTTAGTACTGTAATATAACAATAATGTTAAAATAACTTACAAATGTAAAATAAAAATATACGTTAAATAATAATTACAAATTGTTTTTTTTTTAAATATACATATATTCCCACTGATTTATCAAAAACAAAGGATTTTAATTAAATAGGGGGCACTTTATGAACACGTTGGTATCAGTTCCATGTTTGTTGGTAGGTGGGGACGGAGCCCATACATTTTTGCCCATAGTCCTTTAATGCAAAACTATTATAATTTGAATTTTACACTAAGATTATAAATAAATATGGAACATTCCGCATTCTTACCAGTGTGAATTAAATCCCCATAAAATACCTTTAGATATTCATGAAGCTGGCAATACCACTACCCTTTCACTCGTTGACTATACTAATTTATCGAAAATAGTCATTCCACGCATCAAAAATATACTCTACCAACCGGTCTTCGATATACTACACAAGCCCTGTAATTTATAATATATAAAAGCGTCTATTTTTATTAACATTACTGTATTTTCTAACGTCTCTATAAACTTGAGTTTTTGAATAACATTGAATACTGAAATTCGTTAGAATTTAAAGCGTATTTTTAAATACACAAGTATTTTTGTTGCTCAAGTATAAAGAGACTTCCATGTTTAATTTATTCTTTATCTATAAGCAATTCATAGATACGCATCATTGAATACACTTGAAATAAAAAAAAGATTTTTGTTTACAATAATATAAACAAGTTGTAATAGTTTTATGCAATTAATTTCGTACTCTTTGAAACTTTAAAAGCTCCTATACAATATGTCAAAATGATTTCTAGAATAAGTTATAAATTATCAAAAATCACCTCCAAGAGCATCAAATTCAACACGTATCCATAAATTGCAATACAATTTAGAACATAACTCTATTCTCATTCTCTATTCTCATTCGTTTTCTATAACCGCAATAATTTCAATGTCCGACTTAATCCACAAGTAAGTATATTTATCGTAAACAGTCTAGTAGACTAGTATTATACATAATTTAGTATTATTGCTTGCTCCTAAAGGGTAAATAAGTAATAGCTCGTGATTTGAGACAATTAAAAAAAAACGTTATTCAAGTTCAATATTCGTTACCATGGCAACGCCGATTACAACTTGTGCCTGTTGATATTTCACTTGGATAATATTTGTATTTGCGCACAAAAAAAAGCCTTAACATGTGCACATTGTCACATGTTCAGCAACAATTTAATGGATAAAAATATTAAAATTAACGCACTTTTTTAGCTTGAAAGTAATTCTACAACAACTTTTTATTTATTGTTGACTAATAGTTATAATTCAAATGAAGTTTCTTACAAAAAATATGATTGAAATTGGGACTTCGAATGCATATTTTTGCTCTAAATAATTGTCATATTCTCTCGTTTACCTATGAATGAATGACAGAGACGCAGCTATAAGATTTGACAGCAATTATTTGTCAAATTATGCAAAAACACAAAAAACCATGTCTACATTATAGTACAACCTTGGTAAATTATGTTTACATGTATGTATCACTCTAGACGGAAATATAAAATTTGTCAAATACACAAATTCAAATAACCAAGTGAAGTGTCAAAAGGCTCATATTACTTGCAAATTACACAAACAAGACTTTTTCAATTATAAATACTGGACCTAAGCAAAACTTCAAAACATATTGACAATGTGATACAACTCGATCTAGTTATACCCAAGTTTGAACCAACATTTTTTCATGAAAAATCTTTGATTTAGACTCAGATATAACAAAAAATTACATCACATAAAGGTTTTGCAAGTAAATTCGTGTGCAAAATATACTTTTCCTTGGCACGATATAATAAATATATGCAAAAATTCATCCAATCAGTTTAAATAACTCGCTATGTAAAAGGTTGTTAACTTTTATGCAATGCGAGGTTATAGATATACTCTCAGTATAAATATATATTTTTTTATATGATATACTCTGTTGATTTTACAATATATAATATATTTAGACACCTATAATGAAGACGGTACAATGTTTTAAATAAGAACAGCTTTACAGGAGGAAATACGATAAAATAGTGTCAATACTATTTCAAAAAAGATTGTGTTATGCAGATTCAATGGAATAAAGTCATAAGACGATATTAACATAATATCGCTTAAGTCTTTCTTGCATTGGACTGCATAATTTCCTAAGCAACTGTAGTTCTAGTAAAGCTGCCCTCACATAATGTTGCCATACCAAAAAAACAAAGATTGTAGGAATATGCGAGGACTTAAGGTTTCCTAACCACAAATGAATATCGCCTTAAACTAAAATTTTAAATAATTATTAAATTACATTTTCCAGCGAAAAATAAGGTTTATAAAAATCCAAGCATCGTTATACAACGTATTTCGGCTTCACTGTAGGAAAACAACGGAAATACAGTGTCCATGTTACATTTTATTAATTTTAATCACAACTTTTCGATCTTGTCCACTTCAATAAAAAATAAAGTGTAATAAGCATCAGGAAGTACACAAAACTCATTGTATTAGTAAGTTTTGATGTCACACTTAGTTTGCTATTACTAGAGGTAATGATACTAACTTTACTGCAGCGCGCAAGCAGTCTACTATCGGCATTACAAAAAATCTTTACAAGACATTTATTCATATCACATCTTATTTTGAAAACAGTTTAAAGTTTATTGAAACTTCACGAATATTTCTTCATAAAGTACAATTCACATTCATCACATACGATTCCTTTTAAATAGGTGAAAACAATAAATAACAATCATAGTAAGTGTCGAAAGTGCCAAAACACTGACTGCAAGTCGCACGCCATGCAATAAATTCGATATCAACTTAGGAAGTTTAGCAAAAGTATCAATATAACTTTGAATAATACTATAACTTTCTCGATACTCTGATATAGCGTTGTTGACAAGCAATATACATACAGTAAAAAGTGATTTCAAGACTATGTGCAGTAACTGCAAGATGTTTGGACAAGAGAACGAATAGTGATATTCACAACACATTACGCATGCATTTAATCAATGTCGCTGATTGTTGGCAGCTCTTCGCGTGATCAATCATTTTATCAACCACGTTATAAATCATTTGAGAATTGAAAATAATGACCGAGTGTTTCTTGCTAGCATTCTCGCAAGGTTCAACCTGCTTTCCGAGCTAGTAGATTCAGTAATTGCAACGACTATCATAAGTGTCAATATTTAAAGTTATTAAAGTATATAAATAAATGATTTCGATTTGTCGACTATATTGCATTAACTTCTAAGTAAATACCGAACAACAATTTTGAGCCTATTCATAAACAAAAATAAAAATAAATTGAGTGGACAAGATCGTGACACCATGTTTAGTAGATGTTAATTAGATCACTTTGGTACAACCTTGATTCAGTTTAACGCCTTCGTTTATAAACCAAACTGTAAAGGAACTATGCCTATGGCATTTTAGTACAATGTACCGGCTGGTTTTATAGTCACGCAAATAGCAACGGTAATAATGTTTCAAACGATTTAAAGTCTAGGTAAACCTATTTTGAACGTATTATAACTTGGCTAGTTTTTATTGTATTGAGACGACTCAAAAAATCTATACCTAAAAGTTTGAAGCAATTATGTCAGTCTGCGCAAATAACAATATGTCTTTCTCTTGCACGCAGATACACAAACGTACACGTGCGTGCACGCCCGCGTCATACAATTAAAAATACTATACTGTAAAATTTCCGCTAAGTAGGAATTGAGTTTCTCCAATTGGCCTGCATGAGTTTTCGAAATACCTAACACTTAATTGAAGTTGTGTTGATAACTGTTTGAGCTAAAACGTTTGAAGTATTCAAAATAAGTTTATACCTATCATCTATTACATTCTTACCGTTCGCAGGCTTTATTGTTGACTATAAAATCAACCTTATTATATTAATTTTGCTAGGTTACCGACTCGATAAAATACAAACAATCTTCATTAGCATTATTCAGGGGTAATATGGTTTCACAACTAGTACTCTACCATTAAAATGTACTAACAATCTATTCACAATATAATTTGAGTCTTATAATCTTCTAATACGATTTCTTTTACTATAACTCGCTCGCGGAAGAACAGATTTTGGGCTTAAAATAAAAACAAGCTATTTGAAGCGTAGATACTGAAGTCATTTCTGATAGATGGTTATCTGGCATCAGTGAGGCATTTCAGTCGTTAGAGAAATATATTCATAGGTTTTGGCAAAACGGAAGGTGTAGTATGAAAAATTTGGCAGCTTATCATTACAGCAGATTCGAATCATTATCTATTGAAACCCTACATTTTGACTACCTATAAAGGCTGGTGCGGTAAAATATTGTCGCTGAAACTGAGTTAAAAAAATCTTCAACTACCCACAATTTCAAAAGTCACCGACTCATAATAATTATAACACATGCACTGTCCCACTCAGCCATCAAAAAGTACCGCTCGTATAGAGATTTCCAAAACCGGAATTAACCCTGAATAAGTGTTAGTACCGTGGTAGTACCGCGATGGTAGCATGGTACTTGGTGACGCGGTCAGTTGGTGGTGGATGTTCTCCTGAAGCCTCGGTGCGAGCTATGTACAAGTGGCGAGGAGTGCGCCAGTCAGGTGGCGGCTTTATCATCCTCTTCTTCTTCTTCCTCTTGAGCCATCAGCTGCCGCGCTAGTTGCAACGCCTGGAAATTACACAATTGTATATTTTATAAGTGTCTGCATCTGTGATTTTACAGCAGATTGTCATTAGGATTAGGTAAATTGAATCGCCCCTGAATACATGGAACCAACGGAATTTGCATATACCTGTCTACACTCTGCGTTATAAAGCATAATATATAAATCTATATAGTTTCCTAACAGAATTGCGTTCTAAACCATGCAACACCCAATAAACATGTCCAATTCCTACAACAACATAACACCGATATAAACAGAACATTGAAAACGAATCAGTGGCAAGCAGGCGCACAAATTGAATCATTTTGCATGATTGCACCGTGCATTATTGAATACAGGGCTCACGAGCTGCTGTACAAAATACGGTTACATTTCAACCGACCTACTTCCAACTAGTTAACAATACGTTTAACAAACTATTCATAGATATGTCTTCCTTGTTTACGAGTTAAACGGGTAATTTCGTTTTGGTTTATTACTAAGATTTCCATAACTAGGTAATAAAGCCTTGCGAATACGACCGTGCGGCAAACATTAAGAATAGTGGGGAAATGTACAAATTTGAAACAGACTGAAGAAGTTTAGAAATAACTTTGGACATTAAAATTTGACTACGAATAGGTATAAATAACAAGCAGATGAATAAACAATCAAAAACTACGGATCCGATTTCATTAAAAAGTTTAATCAATATCTGATCAGTAGTATCGATTTTTTGTTTAGATGATAAGTACAGAACAGATGTATCAATCATATTTCTTTCTATATCAATAATATCCAATTTCAAAGCTTCTTCTCAGTCGCATGTGCAGTACAGAAGTAACTATGAATTTTCTAACAGACATACGCTACCACACATCTGTCCGAAGAATCCAGGACGACATATATGAACAACAGTCGCATAAATCTTGTAGCACAGAAACTCTTGTACAACTTTAATAAGTTCGTGACTACTTTCTTAATAGAGGTCTCTAGAGTGGACGAAGGAACGATAACATGTAGAGGTCGACACACTTATGTATTCGAGTGTCCCCGAGGAAACCAAGCTCGAGTCTACACGCAAGGTGAGGCGGTCACCTATGGGTGTTTGGATAGACGGAATAATTATTTTATTAATCATATTAATGAGAGTATGACCTGTTGAAGTAATTTTATTCTCTTATATATCAGAGGTATGGCTATTTTTACCCACAGATTCTAGCGAATGTATTTAAGCCCCTGAAAAGTTGACTTAGTATCCAAAGTTGATAACAACGCGATATCTGGGTCTGACCATGATCATTAAGTTCCTAGCCCCTTGTTCCCAAAACATGTCAAATCGAAAGCAAAATCCTGGATCCGCAAAAGAGCAGTCAGACTAAAGGAAGTCACTGTTCCTATCTAAGAACCTAAAGGATCACACTTCGGAAGTTAGTGGAAACCTCGGGAGTGGAGCGTCGTAGAAAAACCTACTCGGCGAGGTCTTATTTTAGTATGACATTCTAACGTATTAGCATCTAAAGCCTGCATGCAGCTCCGACATAAATACCACAGGGGTTATTTTAAATACTGCGCCATTTCTGTCGCAGTTTAAGATTATTTACACCTATTACTACCCCTATTGCAAGAAAACGCTCCTCGGTAATGGCTGGAAATTATGTCACATGAAAATTATGACGACTAGAAGCCCCATTCCTTATAATATCTACTTCTACAGATAAGTGCTTTACAAACTATGGTTAGTAGAATGATGGTCACGATGTATCGGGTTCGATTCCCAGATCGAGCAAAGTGTCTCTTGGTCTTTTCTAATTTATATTAGAATATTTCTCAATAGTTACCCTAGGCTTAGTAAAGTCTCCGTTTTAAAGCAGTAGGCTCGCATTCCATTACATGGGACTAACATCGTTAATGGCAATACGTGGATGTATTTTATACACCTCTGTTTAAACCTTCTGGTATAACAGACATGACTTTATGTATGTATGTCAGACAGACAGTTCATAGGTCAAACTACGATAATCCTGCCAAAATCTTCCATTACCATAATCACAGCTCATAAAGCAATTTATCTGAAATACAGGAACAACGCGAGGCAATAAAAATCTCCATAAGACGGCGTAGTAAACCAGTTTCCTCAGTGTAATCATTCAATTTAGTCACGAGATGCGTTATCCGGCAGGACGGGTGACAAACACAACTATAACTTTAATCTTATATATTGTATACCTTGACCTGTTTCAAAAACCACCATTACTGGTCTTCTTCTACATATACACTTCTATCGAATCAGTAGCGCGATTTTCTAGACTCGATAGCTGCCTATCGAGTTTCTTCCTGATAAAATGTGATACGGGGTAGGAAGTCGCGCTACAGAACTATAATCTGCAGCTATTTAAAAATATAAATTGTCTCTTTTTCAAGTGGAGTTAGGAATGAGGAGTGGAGTTAGGAGGAGCTACGAATTTGATGAGAAAAAATAATGTGGCACTGGGCACGTCGTTTTCTCAGTTGGTACTAAAAATACTCTTAATGTTAATAATAATAACGACAATAGACTGCAGACTTAGTGGGCTGGATGGTATGTAAGTTATTGCTAATCTCGTCGCAATCTTCCTTCCATACCGGGATAAGGCTATTATGTTCATATTGAGCAAGAAGTGGGTAGGAGTAATTACTTCAAATATAGAAGTAACAAAGAACGTTTATGAGTGTTAAGGGATAATGTTCCGATCATCAGATATCTTGATTTGATAAAGAAAATTACTGTTACGTTTCGATAAATTCTCTTCGAATTATCCGTAAAATCAGATTTTACAAAGATACAGTTATCCAACGATATAAATAACTCCCGGAGACATGTAATATCAAACTACTAGCTTAAATCAAAACCGTTCACAAATTATGAAGCAATCAGGAAGGCAATATTAGCGCCTAATAGCCATTAGTAGGCACTAATCTGCATAGCACTTAAACTCTAACCTGGCTAAAAATAACTGCGGTAATAGTTTACGTTATCTGTGAAGATAAGGTGTTATCAGTAGTGACCGATACAAATGCACGTTTTGCTAATGATTATGTGGAAGTATTGAACATCATAACTCTTTGAGTACTTTAGTTTGAGAGAAAGTTTGTCATGCATCTCGTATATTGTGGAGAGATATTGAGACCTGGTGGCTTATTCTCGACAGGATGGAAATTAGAAATTGATCGAGTCAGATGCGAAATTATGTCAAATCGTACTATTAAATTACAAACTAGCGCATGTTATTCAAACATTTTTGCTGGTCTAAAGTAAAAATAATGAGACTCAAACAACCCACTTAGTTACACTTTAATTCAGTGTTCTATTATGCGCTAGTTTGTAATCTATGGGTACCCATAGATTACAAACGATGACAATGATTTGACATTAGCCCGAATCCAAGTCGATCGACTTCTAATTCGATCCGAGATAAAGCCTCCTGCTTTTAAAAATGGGTATCAAAATTGAGATGCTGTGTACTGTATACATTTCATCATGGATACAGTTCATGAAAAACGAGTCGAGATGTTTCGGGAGTCCTAAAAGTGAGAAGTGGAAATATGTAGAATGGCCACAATAAAAAAAAATGTAGTCAGCATGATAAATGAAATCAATAAGTAACATGAAGAATAATACAGACAATATTATTTCTTTAATATTGAACATTTCTTCATCATTGTAAAAAAGCGTTAGCATTGTCTCCTCGCTGCATGTCTGTCTGTTCGCAATAACCTCGAAATGTACTGAACAGATTTTTAAGTAATTTTTTTCATATAACTTTTTGAGATTTGAAATAATTTTTAAACCTGTAGAAGTGGGGGCCGATCATTTGTTATTTTATATAATGTAGATATATTATTTGAATACAGGAAAACATGCAAGGATGTGCTAAGAATAGAAACCACATGGCATCCTCTGAGACAGTGGGAGCTCTGAGTCATGAAGTTGTGACTAACAAAACTGCATCAGTTTGTAGTGGGTAGACATTGAAATAATGCAACTGTTTCTTAGAATGCCGCTGTGGTCAAGGCATTTGTGTAATACGACTGCTGATCATGAGGTCTTAGGTTCAATTAAAAAGGTGGGAAAAGTCCTATTGATCTTCTCTAAATTCAATAAGTATATTTCTTATTAACATGTTATAAATGGAAGTACAGGTATTCCACACACATCTGCCTACTACACCTACAGAGGTTTAACAGGCATAATATTATGTATGAACTTATTTGATTCTTATAATTTCTCCTTCAAACAAATACTAGAGTATTACTATTTGAATGAAATCACATTATTTATTCAACAGGTCAAATATTGACTTGTACAATTAACATTGAAAGAAACTTTGAACTTTGTACACTAATTATATTCTAAAAATAACTAACAAACTTACAAGGTGAATAACATTTTAACAGTCATTTCAGTATTAATAAATATAAGTAAGGTGACATTTTCACACAATATTTTCCTTATGACTTTTATTTACGATTGTTTTTCGAGACATCATGCAGTAAGCCCCAGAAACATATAAAACCGTCAAATGTTGGTAAAAGATGGTATTAAATTATCATGAGAATCACGAAGAAAGAACCTTTATATAATTATATTATAATCCTACTTTCCAAGTGAATAGAGCAGATTTATTCAACAGTACAACAGTACAAAGATTTCCATATTTTTTCCCAAACTAATTTTTTTTTTTTTCAATTTTATGATGGTTTCCACTACTAAGAAGTCTACGGCTGACAGCCCTACCTCTACATACAAATGAAACCTAATTCAAAGTAACAAACACTAATTGTAGAGCTAGGGAATTCTAGAACAATTTCATTGAATAAATTAAATAAGTGGTATAAGTAGCCTCATTAATATAGCTCTATTCTGTAGGTCATGACTGGCATATTAATAAGTTCTATAATAACACACTAATATGGTCTCAAGTCATTATTTGTAGCATATCTGATGAATACTGCATATATTAAATGCTTGGAAGAAGAAAGACGTAAGTGATATTATGTACAGTACATTCTTATGTCTTTAGTTTGTTGAAGGTGTTATGCATGATAATGGAAAGCAAATATTATAGAACTGGGCTTGTTCCTATAGACTTAAGGAAGTATACACAATTTCTTTATGATCTTTGCCTCATAATTGAATTTAAAATGTTGTATGGTTTTGGATAGGTATGATTGTTAAGGATATCCAATAGAGAACCAGAACTAGTAGGACAAGAAGAGGGTACAGAAAGCCCAATGCTAAGGTAATGAAAAACCAATAAGACTTCTAATACAGAGTAAATGGTTATGGTTGAAGTTAAAGTATATGGTTGTAGAAGTAATAGATTTTAGTGGTTTTGCTTGTTACCTACTTGGTGTCGAAGACATTTTTTAACTGTATTTTAAAATATTTCTTGCTTGACTAAATAAATAAATCTATTTCAACCAATTCTTGAATATAAGTGGATATAAGCTGTATAGTTAGATCTTTTGTAACGTAATTTTAGAACTGGTTTCTATATCCATATAAGCAAACAATACAAATGAACAAAAATACATATAAATTGTAGACATAACATCAGTGAAGAAACCCATAAAATTTACAATTTATGACTGGCACTTCACTCAAAATATACAGGCAAACCTGAAAACCATACTAATAACGACAATGGTGATCTAATCGTATGTTCACACCCACAATATGACTGTATCTGAGTCAACTCACCTGAAACTCGTTATAGTGCATTTTCCGCTTCTTTTCGAACTCCAACCGCTTTCGACGAACGTCTTCAGGCTCCTCCATATCCTCGTCGCTACTCTCACACGCTTCTACACACTTCGGGGGCTTATTCATACTCGCAGCGAGCTTCGCCGCCAAAATATTCGCGTCCAGTTCATCACTCGGCTCTAAATCACCATCCACCGGCTCCGAATAAGGAGTCTTCGGCTCGTCCACCTTCATATGTCCATAATCTTTGTTCGCCGGATGAAACGTTTCTATAATATTCATCTCGTCAAACCTTTGCTCTTTTGGCCGTTTGCTCGTCGAAGGCGTCCCATCTTGACCGTCAACGCTTCGTGATGTCTTAAGTATGCCCTTAGAGGGCTTCTTCTGTAAATTCTGCGCCATTATTGTAACTTTACAGCGACATTTTATGACTCTAAGCTTAGAATTTTATATGAAATCGTTTTATTTTTTCTGCATGTGACAAGACTGACAAGAGAACAAATTCTACCATCACTGACAGTTGACAGCCGTTAATGTTGCTAGATCGTAAACCTCTAAAACGCAACTTATATCCAAAATTATTTCAAATAAAATTATAGTTTTCATTTTTTATTTTGATAGATTAATAAAGTCAAAAACTAAGGAAATTTTAAATAGCTATTTCGATATTATTATATTTCCAAGTTTAATATTTTTTTACAATATGAGAGAAAGGTGTATCCGAAACAAGTAAATTGATTGTCAAGGGCAGTAAGTTCAGCAGGTTGTCATTAATTGTCAAAAATGACGTTTTAATCCATCAAAAAACCCGTATCAAAAAAATATCAACAGATTCCTGAATGTTTTGCTGTTTTTATCAAAACTGCTAATCATTCCTAGGGCTATATAGCTAGCCGTGAAATTGTCTACCAAGCACTTGTTTTGTGAGACAAATGACAATGGTGGAAGACTCCAGTTTGAATTCCAATAAATCTACAAAGGTAAAAACATCACTCACAAGTTCTTTGTAATTGTTGTAATTTGTGCCATAATTGCATAGTGAATTTCAAGATAACTATATGATATAACCGCCATACATTTAACTTCTTAGCTAACATTCAATGTTGGTATTTCATCGAAGTTTTTTGCTTTTCCAGACAAAAACAGCTCGGCCCAAAGCCCTGAACTTATGGACTGAGGCCGATGTTCAGAAGTGGTTACGACGACACTGCAGCGACTATTATAGTTTATACTGGGAAAAGTTTCATGAGGTGAGCTATCACTTTTATATTATTATGTATGAACCTTGAACATCTTACTTGTGGTACTAAGTTATTTGATAAGAACAATATAGGATGATTCATAATACCTATAATAATCTACACAGGATATCAAAGAGTGAATTGGATTTTCAGTTGTTCATATGTGATTGTTGTGAATAAAATGCTAAAATTAAATATTTATAGTTCTTATGTTGCAGAATTAACTCTTGCCTAAGGCTGTAAATAGATTGTCCAAATAATTCTCAGACTAATTTATATGACACCTAAGTCAATTTTGTTTATTTCTAGCATGACATAACAGGCAGAGCATTAGTCCGAATCAATGACAACACACTACTCCGCATGGGAATCACAAACAAAGACCACAGAGAGGCTATATGGAGGGAGATACTCAAACTGAGATTGAAGGCTGACATCGTAGAGATCAGAGACTTGGAACGACGACACAACTACTTCAACTATGATTTGTGACATAAGGACAACTGTGATACGAAAAAAAAAGTGTTGGAACTACCCAAAGTTGAAGAAGTTTTGAATTTTTAAAAAGAGCTGACATACGCTCATTTTATTGTGCCTTACTTTTATAATTGTTGGTAAGATTTTATTAATAATCCAAATGTTGCTATATAAGAAATTTCTACTATATTAATAGAATTTTCTTTATAAGTTGCTCATGTATTGATGATATCCAGATATTTATTTGTGAAAGTAATACACTTGTTATTCAGACACATTCATTGATCAAGACGTTAGTATAATACAATAGTTCTTGTTTTTATGTGTAACTCATGCTGTACATACATATTGCTGCATAGATTTTGCAAGAGTTAAACTCTATTATGCCTTGTATATCCGTCATTAGCTAATAGAAGACAAAATGTTAATCAATTTAGTATAAGTCTATATCTGAGGGAGAATTTTATATATTTTAATAGTTTTACTTGTAAAATATGTGAAATTTTCTCAGCATTTAACTTGGAAGCTTAATATCAAAGTGCTAAACAATAGTAGTTTTAATTAATAATAATTGGTACAATGAATACGATTTATTGATAGTAATGTAGCAATAGTTATTATGATATGAATAAATCAATTTTATAGATTTTATATCTTTGCTTTACTTTTTTATTATATACCTGTAGATACATTGACCATCGCTAGATTTTGATCATCAATAACTATTTTAACTTTTCAAAGAAGCCCCTAATAGACGAGACCCGCACGCAATATTCCGGTGGTACCGAGTGCCGCAGTTTTGTGGAACAACGAGATTGGGTACACACATATTGTTATGGTAAATGTATATTTAGGGTATTCATTGTTGGAGATCCAATTTCAATCAATAAATAAACATAATCGCAGCCTCAAAATACCAGCATACGCCACCATTGCGCCATAGAGGTATAGAGGCGACTGAGGCGAGTGTCATTAGGTTACTAGAAGGTTCGCGTTGGGTGGCGCCAAGATATTGCTGGCAAGATGTTAGGCGCGGCGTTAATGGGCGAAACAATTCGCTGCAATGTTGTTAACTATACATACAACATATACGTACCTAGTCAATGAGTCCCAGCGAGTAAGCATAGTTTCAATAGTTTGTAGTAACTCGTAGTTGTGGAACGGTAGGTAAGTACTATGTAATTGGCGTCAATAAATAATACGGTAATAACTTTTTTGTGCTATCAAATTCTTAATAATATAGCAGCTAAAGAAATCACTGATGTACACGGTGACACGGTGTAAGATGCACAATACATTCTTTTAAGCTTATTAGAATAGATAGTTACGTAAATAAGATTGCTAGAATACTTGACTTATCTAACACATACCTATTCAGTAATGGCATTACTTTCGAGTGGGAATCAAACTTACGGCTTGCCGACGCAGTGGAATTGCGATGCCACCTTAAAAGCTGTGCGTTTTATAGGCCATTCAATAATTAATATTTTTAAATCCATTACTGTCCCACTGCAGGGCAAGGGTCGCCTCCCAATCCAGGGTGGGGTTAGGGCTTCACTCCACCAAACTTGTAATCATTCATATATTTTCGTACCTATATTGATAGATTTGGAAAGACTGAGAGTTTGATCGATTCGATCGGTTCTCAAAAGAAGTCTTAACTAAAAAAATCCTTATATCGACTGAAGTGGTTCGCTACGATCGCTACCGCTCAATTGCTACTAAAAGCAATTATTAGGTTGTCGACCTGGTGCACCATATTGGAGTGTTGTGCTGCACTTGCATAACCCTTAAGTATTCTCTAATATAAATACATCGCATGCATTGATCTCATTGTCGTGCCAGAAATGTTTTGGTACAAGTCAGAGGAGACAACTGTAACTTATTAAGGCTTTGGAATTACTTTCAAGCTTCCTCATCGGATGCATTTATCTTGTCGTTATTCAAAGAGTTTTAGATTGTTTCTGCAAAATATTTCAAAATCAAATGCGGAACTTTTTTCTACTGTCTCTGTGGTCCTGTATTTGATTCCTGGGTCGAAAAAACTGCTATAAATATTTTCTAATTTATATATTTTTTTAAAGAAGCCCACAGTTTGATTACGTGCTGGGTAAATGGCAATAGGCTCGCCCACTATGGCCCTATTAAATAGAACTAAAATAGATAATGGCGATAGTATTTCATACACCTCGGTTCTATCTAAAACCTAAACCTCCGTGTAAAACAGACGTGATTACGTTTAAAGACTAAACTCAAAGGCTTAAACAATTGCTCGCGTATTTTCCCTGCGTTACTCCACCCGTTGTCTGCAGTTGGTCGCACAACGTCCAAAATAAACGTTTTAATGACCCTCCTTTGTTTATAAATCTGTGTCCTCGCAGAGACAGGCTTATTATAGACGGGATTACACGGCTATAATAAATATGACACGAGGAATGTGACCGAGATTATCGCGCTTGATATTTTAATTTATCCGCGCTTTAAACTATAAATACTGTTAATTTTGATTGTTCTTTTCTCGGCTTGAGTTCGTCTGTTAAATTATTTAAGTACTTAATGCAATAAGTTTATAAGACCATAAAGTGTCGTATGATACATAGGTATTTGGTTTAGCTAATTATCAACGACAATAACTTAAGGCACAGAGTCTGGACGTGCCGTTCGTTTTTGGCTGGTAAATAAGTTCTAGTTTCGGATCAAAGTATTCACCGACTGCTAAACACAAAGTCCAGGGCTTGATACCCGGTCGGGAAAAGAGCTATAGGGCTTTTCTAATTTAAACTTAAGGCGCGGACTATTACTATTAATGGCGAAATGTGGGTGTATATCATAAACCTCTACCTAAGCCTTCGGATATATATTATAGAAGATACCTTCGTCTACATCTAAAACATTACTGCTTCTGTAATGATTTTTACTAAGAATTGACCGTCAACAGCTTTTCCGTTTTGCAATCAGCAGAACTCAAGCTAAATAAACTCTCGATATTTTTCCTAATAATGCATTAATCATCTACAGCCAGAATCCTTAGAAGTAGCCAGGTGTAAACCAGCTATTTATGGTGCTTTGAAAATAATAAACTTCCTGGCAACTCATCATAACGGATATTAAACAATTCCCACTGTAGTACCACCTGTTTATCTTTCATAGTTTTAGGAAATCACCGCCCTTAAGCTCTTTTCATCCCGTGATTCATGAATCTATCCTCAGAAACCATTGAAGGTTTGAACTAAAACGAATTGTGCAAACACTGAATGAAAATAAACAAAGCTTTAAACGTAAGATTGACGAAAATTTCTTAGAACTGAATGAGTGTAGAATCACGAGTTGTTAGAACTAGAGTATGGGAGTGCGTATGAACAATCACATGCTCTTTTCTGCATAATGTTTTGTTGTTATCTACGTCATTAAGCGTGGGTGTATGACGGAGCAACCCCACGCATCGTAAAGTTGGCGAGGTAATGCAACTTTGCTGAAGAAAAATTTTTGATGGGTGATCAATAATTTTGTGCCTTACAATTCCATTTTGTCACATGTTGTTCCAGTCACGAAGTCTGTGTTTCGGTAGTCATGAACTTTATTTAATTGGTATAATTAAGAAAGTATTATGTAGGTACTCTACAAGGCCGATGTTGAAGAATAAAATAAAAATAATTAAAACGTAGGACACTCCCGTGGCTCTTATAAGCTCCCCTAGTCATAGAATGTGTCTTGGTCGAAAGTCCGCGACTGTTGACCAATTTAGGTACCATCGTGCAGTTACAATTAGCTGGGATTTATATTGTGATTTGTTAGGTATCTATGGGTTCTCTCGAAATTGAAGGAAAATTTGAAGACTTATAATAGCGACAATACACAGGCTAGTCTGACTCTGCGGGCTGTTTTGGATTTTTCTTACTATGCTACTGATACTCTGTAAGCTTGTGACGCTTCGGGGATTGCGTAAATTAGCAGTAAGTAAGTAAGGTTACTAACAACCTACGTTTATGACTGAAAATTATTATACGTCGTAAATCCACCACTTTCATTACGAAATGTCATATTCAAGAAATAATTATAACGACATTGAAAACCATAATTTTAATAGACAACGATCTTAACTATCAATTTGGCAGACATCAAAGCAAATCATATTTCCACGGCGAGGCCATTTTCCCTGAGTGGGCTACTTCTTTGTCATCATTAGCCACACTTCAGCGGAATGGTGTACGCGCGCCATTAAAATCATTTGGCATGGCTCTGTTGCCAAATTAACTCTCAATAAATGGCCGCGCATTGCTCGCGATCAGCTTTGGTTATTACGAAAACGTCTCGGGAGTTGGTTCACAGTGTAAATGCTTAATTTTATTGTGTCAGGCCTCAGTCATAGCTGCCCGTTGTGCGAGGGTAAACGCGCGCGCTAACCTCTAAACTTTTTCCCGCCATTGTTTTGGCGCCATTTTTCATTTTTTTAAGTGTTGTGGATGACAGATTATAGAAAGATATCCAAATAAGGTTTTATTGTTGATGTGATCAGTGATTATTTTTGTATGGTTTTTGAATGAGGTGTGTAAAATTAATTACTCTTTCACTAATGCTCGCATTAAAACATATTTACTAACAAAACAATTCAATAAAATTTAATTTGAAAAAAAGGAAACAGAGAAGTATCCTTAAGTAAGTACTTAATCGACATGCGGAGTCTGTCGTTGGAGTTTGTTACCAGTTTTTTATCTAGGTATCTACAAAATGCATTGACAAAATCAATACACCTACATGTGCCTAGGTACCTATAGGTTGTAGACTCGTAGTAGGTAATTAGGAAACTCAGGTGTACTGACGCTACATTCAACTGAAATCTTTATGTTAATTCAATAGGCCCACAACCTATAGTAATTATGCTTATAGATCTGAATTTCCGATGCGTTTCATCATTGCAATAACAGTCTACAAATCCATAGATGATATCGATGCAGAGATTTACATCATACATAAACACATCGGTAACGTCAGCAAATAAAGCTCTTTCCACAACGCGCACTTGTTAGCTTTGATCTTCGCACGTTTTATTTAAGAAAACCTAAAAAAAATAAACAAAATTTAATGTATTAGGCTGAAAAAACCTGATCATACGCAAACTAAACTTCTTTGAAAACGTCTATCGATAAAATTAATTACAATAACTATAATAAATCTGAAAACGTTTACTTTCAAATACTCCGTTAAAAATAAATTGTTCTAATTCCTAGATAGCTATTTTAATGGCCAAATATTATTTTAATGTGAGTTTTATTTAGAACTTTTCATTAGAACGGAACGCGATTAACTTTTTTTTTTCGTGACAGATTATATTACATGGTGCCCTTGTTAAGCCATGTCGTGTGTAACGTTTTAAAAATGTAAACATATCTGTTTTAAAAGCTTTTGGTACATACTGAAATGTTAGTCAACATTTGTAGCTCTTTTTAGAATAATATGACACTTTCGGAAAATATTTCGTATATTCTTATAGTTGGACTCGGATTGTCTGGGATCATTCATATGCTTATTTTGATTGTAGGGATTAGAAAAGTCAAGTCGAATAAACCGAGTACCGGTAGTGCTAATTAGGTTGAATTGTAAACATAAACAATACGAATTAATAATGTAATTGTACAACACTGTTAAGCCTTTAATTGCAATGGTGTTTATTTCAAGATGTAAATCATTTTGTTCTATAACGCTTTCCTCTAAAAACGACTTACTTACCTAAGTATGACAGTTCTGTATCGTTAAACACTTACAAGACTATAGTCCGACAACTTAGTAGAGTCTTGGCATGGAGTATAATCTGTATAGATTGTTATTAATTATACAGTATGTTTAAAATATAGTAGCTGCATCAAACTGGCAAATGTGTACTGTGTTAAGTACATCTCCGCCTCCCGAGAACTTTGCGTGATACGATTTTTCTACTGAGTTGTTGTACTATACAATGGTAGTCGCCCCGGCTCTCATTAAATTGATTATTAGACAAAAAATATGGGTAACGTGATTTGAACATCTTCAAATCACGTTTAAATTCTTCAAGTCGAATTAAGTTTCAATGATTCCTAAGATAGTTCTAATAATGAAACACTAAACAAAAAACCTAAACTTGAAGCACAGGTAATTGGAGTTTCAAGTGTTTCTGCAATATTTCATGCAAATCGTTTATCCAGACAGTAACAGATAACCTCAATTTCGCATTTATAATAACAGTATAAACAGTAAGGATTCAAGACATTATCAGGGCACGCACATAAATTACCCGGTTTATCTGCACACTGACCAAACGGTTGGCTAAAGCGTAAACCACTGGTGCGAAGTGCGATGCGGTACAATGATTTATTATGCATTCGTAATAGTTATAGACATGATGCACAGTCAGGGTTCGTTTTAGGATTGATTTGATTGATGAAACGAATTTATTTTAATGTAAGTTTTTAGAAAAAGGCTGAGCCAAAAAGCCTTAATAAGGTACCTATCTGGATATAAGTTAAAGGTTTAAGATTTTTAATTTCTATCAAACCTTAACTCACGACTCTTCATGCAAACTATATTTTGTTTGTTGCGAGTCGTAAGAAAAAATATAAAGTGAGCATTGCCTTCGTAGCACCTTACCTACCTACTTCCTTTGAGTCTCGCTTATAAGACAGTACCTATAGAGCGAGCTTTTGCTCTACATGCAGCCAGAATAAGATGAAGGTGAATACTTTTATGCGCTACTTATTCTTAAAGCTCATTGGTAGCGCAATGTATTTGTGAATTCAGTAAACAGAGAAAGTCTAGGGGTTTTACCGGCTTTAACCAAGAAGGAATTAAATACTTAACTATCAGCCTAGCCTATTTCGATTTTTATGATTTGAGGTAATTGCTTTTATACAACACCCTCGTCAGGTATTTCAACTATCAAGCGACTATAGATAAAATTAAACTTTTAAATCTATAGAAACGTAACGTAAACGTACTTTATGTTGGTCTTAAAACAAGACAAACACATGGTGTCGAAAGAATATACAAGCCCATCAGTTTCCGTTCCTTTTAACAGTGGACATTTACGGGTTTGTTATGACAGGGAGACTAACAACTAATTTATTTCCAGCTTATGTCCGCCATTACGCTGGCATGAATTACTTTACTATATTTTTTATTCTCGTTTTAAATATTATATTTGTTACTACACCATCATCGTTTCGTTTCAGCTGTTGAGTTTGAAAAAAAGTTTTCTAATATTACGATATGAAACCTTGCTGAGCACGTAAATCCTAGAGCTGAAAAAATCTGCGTAATATTTATTGGATTTTATAGTAACGCAGCAAAAGGTTTTCAGGATTTGACCGTAGTAACTGCATTAGAACTTGTCTGAACAATTATTTATTTAAAACGTATATTTAACCCGGACATAACGCATACGCAACAGAAGTAAGAAAGTGAATTATATATTTTCTGCAACATATCTTCAAAGGATCTTATTTCTATATTTTATTAAAACACACATGCAGAACGTAAATAAAATGATTTACATTAAAAAACAAACAAAAATATGCACCAATAACACTCATAGATGTATCATCATCGCAAGAACAAGTACATAATCTCTTTGATCCTGCGTCATAAATACAAGCTGACACATTTATAAGTGTTGCCACACCTCGTGGCTCTTTGACAAACCGTTCCGCACTACTCATCTGACCCGCGCTCCATCTTCATTTGACATTAGCTAAAGAGAACTGTCATAATCGTAAATGATGAATGTGTACCTGCTTGGATTTGGATGTGTTTATTCAATTTTGTGTGGGATGAGTGGAAGAGATTTTGTAAAGAAATTAAAGAAGATTTTTTTTGAAATGTGTACAAACTTCCCATTTCTTTCTTAAAATTCCTTTTGTTTCTACAAAGCTAACAGTATTTCGTAAATACCTTATCCGATCAGATTAAGTAAAATAAAATAAGGCACCCGCAATTCGCTGGAAGATACAGAAACAGTGAATAGCTAGAGGCTTGCTGAGGTAATCTTTTGATCATTACGGTTCAAAATGTCAGTGAGGCAATTAACGATTCGTAACTAAAATAGATCTAGATATCATTAAAAGTCTAGCATATATCTAAAATTCTTCGTAAAGAAGTCGCTGAAAGAAAATGAGTAATTTAAGGAATGCAGATTAACCAACGGATATCCGTTATCGCACCGAAGAAATGACTAAAACATGACTGCACCAACAGACTTACGCTTTTTGCTGTTATACTATCTTCACTAAAAATAGTTTGTGGAAATATTGTGATGTTTGTTTATAATAAAATTCAAACGTAATTGAGCCTGGCTTTACGACTACATTTACGATCGTTACAGTCCCTTTAAAGGAAGACATAAATTTATCAAATCATTACCGCCAACTCGTTGAAACTGGAATTCACGCAATATTTTTTAAATTTTTTTTTAGTTACGGAACTGTTTTATTTACTGCTAGCCTTTAGTGCTGGACAAAAGCTGTTTTTTACTCTTTTGGTTTCTTTCTGGTTCTCTCTATCTTACCCCGACATCGCTTATAAAATATTCACTTGCATCTTATTCAGACTTTACTGGCGTACCTTTAGGTAGGGCAAAAGCTCGCTTTTAACTATATTGTCTCCTAGGCGAGACTTTCGACTCAAAGGGTCTGATGACAGATCTTTGTGGAACACCGATCACGTGAGACTTTCGGAGATCCTTTCATACAAGAAACTGCATTATTGTGTGTTTAAATTCCCACCGCAAATACAGTCAGAATAGTAGGTGCCTAGTTCCGATGTTACGTTTTGTGTAAAATAGCTACAAATTGTAACCAGTTACTCTGTGTTACAATAACATCACTCAAAGTCTTAAGAAAACTACACAGGACGTTAGAACATGATTTATTTGTTTGTTTGACACATCAAAACGTTTCCGTACGACTGTTTACACTTTCCAAAGGGAAAACACTAATCAAATAGCTGAAACAAACTCGCATTCAAATGGAACTCGTACAATAATTCTGCAGTTTATTTCAATTCGAATTGGCAACCGCGCCAAAGTTTGATTTACATTATTTTGAGGTTATGATAATAACGTTCCGTTGCGCGCAGTAATAAACGGTGGTGGATGAAAATGTGTGTTTATGCGATTGTAATGTTTTGATTTGAGTATCAGTCTGTTTGTTTGTAATAAAATTACATGCGGGGGTCGTTTATACGGACTATTGTTTTAGTGTGATTTACTGAGAAAGTACTTAATGCCATCTGCGAATTTTAATAGGCGTGCTTTTCAGTTGAACGTCATATCTGGGAATAGTCATTACAACATCTTAGCTCTTATTAATGCCTCTCGCTGTTTTCATAGATTTCTTTATTCACACCTTTTATTTTGTAAGAAGAGATTTAAAGCTAAAGGCCATAGAGAAAAGCACAAACATCTTCATAGACTTATTTTTCTTCATTAGAAGAAAGAATTTAAAAAGAGTGACAAGAGTATATTGAAGAACCCGATAACACTGCCTCAGTTGGTTTCCAAAAGTTAATTGTAGCCTCGCAAGGAACAGCTATGGTCACTACCGCCAAAATAAACTGCTAAAGCGAAGAACAAAAACCGGTGCTTATGTACTGGAAGATTAACAAAATATTTCATGCGACATTCACAAAAAATGTGTAAACTTTCCGTTGTTTTAATATGCGACGAGATTTGGCACATTGTTCAGTCTGAAATAGATATTTTTTGTTGATTGTGCATCATGTTTTCTTTGCGAATGCATTGAGCAAAAGGACAATTTTAATATCGCGGAATAATAAAACTGTTTGTTAACGATTTCTTAAATAGGGACTGCAGCAATTTGTTCTCAGAGAGCTGGTAGAGACTGCTGAACGACAAAAGTGTAGCTATTTACTTTCATGATGTCAATATTGCAAAAAAATATCTCAACTTAATTTCTATGCAGGCGTGAACTAAATAACACCACTTGGTATGGTCCCCGAAAACTCTAAAAATGTTTCATCCGTATTCACAAGTCTTATTATACTTGCTCGCCTGATATACGGCTCATCAAAACCTACTTAAATGCCAGTAGTTAAAATTAGGTAGACCATTACCAAATTTGGTATAGCTACAATTTAAACTATCATGTTCTATGACTAACATACACGTTCGAACATACTTTGACCTAAATGAAGAAGAGCAATAGAATTCGACAGACAGCTGATTCACGAATATAGTACGGAAACCACTACAGTCATTCTAAGTGGAATCGTTGTAAAAATAAACAAATTTGATATCGGCATCTCTGATTCATATCTCTCATTGAAATTACACTTTACACTTTAAAACAGATGAAATACACAAACATACTTACACTCTAACGTATGTATATTTTTTGCGAATTGTTCTACAACTAAAAGGGTCTTAAATGCTATGAAAATTTTAAGATTGTGAATCCCAGGCAGCGTTAACCATTGGAAAAGCCAAGATGAATATTGTATCCTTATTTATAACTATAAACTATCTGCACTACATAGCATCAAAATCTGGTAGGGTTTTTTTTTCATGAAATATTAGGAAACAAATATACATTCTCACAAACTTTCACATTTAATTTAATAATCATAGTATATAACTATATATACAGGGTGTCCCAAAACTCAACGATAATCCGAGACAGGATGAAAGGCCAAGTCATACCATTTTCCTCTGGCACGAATACAGGCTCTGCAACGCCTTAAAAAAGACCTTTTCACCAGTTGTGCAAAATTCCTTGGTATTATTTCTTCTGACGCTGTGTCAATTTTCTGGCGAAGTTCTGATAGATTTTGTATTTATTTCGAATAGACTTTCTCTTTTATGCATTCACAGTCAAAAATATCTCTGGGTTTAGATCGGGGGAGCGATGAGGCCATAAAATTCAACCACTGCGTCCGATCCATCTGTGAGGACATGCTTCGTTCAAATAAAAATAACATTTTTATTGACAAGAAAAGTGGCAAGTGTTGCACCATTTTGTAATCTTGTTTAAATGCGCCAACTTTTGAAATAACTTGCCAAGGGTAGTGTAGTCCTTTTTTTTTCTAATATGAAGCGTCAAAGTTAACTAACGATATTTTTGTGAACCATGACTCACTAAAACCTAACGTTTTTTTAGAAAATTAACAATGCTTTGTGCATTAATTTGTTTTACGATTAATAGCATATTTAATAAAGATCACGAAATAAAAAAAAACGCAGCGAAATTGTGACATTGGTGATCACAGGACTTGAAAATGCGACCAAGGGTGTGGAATTTTAACTTTTTTGAAAAATGTCTATTATTGCTGAACTAAGTGATATGGATTTTTTTTTTATTTTTCCTAGAACCGGTATGACTTGGCCTTTCATCCTGTCTCGGATTATCGTTGAGTTTTGGGACACCCTGTATATGTGTGTATGATCTTAGACCCCATGCAGCATACTTATTGTTATTATACTTGTTTGCATTTCCGAATATACAAAACGCATATAAATTCAGAGCTGAATTTCGTAACCGTTTTAAAATGGTTGACACATAAAATTAAACACTGACGCGTTTCAGAGTGTTTCATTTAACAAAAGCTTGGATAAAAGTTAAAATTAAATCTGAATTTATCGCGGCCGAGTTGAATCCGATCTTGAAATAATTATGTGTTGAAAACTTTAGGGGGAATTAAAACCAATGATATTTAACTTTTCAGTTGTATAATGATGATAAATTAGCTGCTGAATAATTATATTAAAAGATTTATTTATTTATTGGTTCATTTTCGTTATTTATGGAAACTATAGTCGTTTTGGAAAGCATTAAAGCTGCTATAATGTCTATCAGTGACGAAGGGTGAGTTTTGTTAAAAGGCAAGCCGGAGCTAAAACTGCTCAAGCTAACGTTAAGCAACTCTTGGTGCGGTCATTCCATAGGTGGGTGACCGACGCGATGACGGCTTGAACAAATTTGACACTAGGTTGACCACTAACCATACGTTAACAGAACAGAATCGTTGTATTGCGATCCGATCTACCGAACTACTTTCATAGTAGGTAAGAACTAAGTACCTACCTATGAACGAAATTATTGATGAGGAATGATTCTATCCTATTACTTCAAATTTCATGTTAAAATAAGCGTCTTATTATTTAAATACAACTTTGATTGACTCCAAATGCTATCTACTAGAAACAATCGGAGAAATAATAAAAACACTTAACAGCTAGGTACCAATAAGCCATTGATTTAGGTATATCGAAGAATAACATAAGGGAATGTTTAAAATACTAATTACCTATGTCCTTTGCATTCTGTAGGTATTATTTATTTTGGTAGATAGGTAGGTAGGTAACCTACATGTTGGCACTAGGAGCATTTTGAAAACAATGTCTACTAATTTAACAATATTTATTGCTTCTACTTCTACCTACTTGTTGTCCATGATCGGAATACACAAACAATAACAACGAAAGTAATACTTACAAATACACGTAAGATACGACCAGTTCATTCACACAATCACCACGATTTTACACAAAATAATAACATTCATAGATAATTTAACACAATTTAACTCATCCAAATATAATACACATAATAATCCAAAATAACCTAAAATAGGCGCGCAAAATGAAAACAAAACTAAATCTAAAATCATAAATGTCATCACAACAATGAGTCACACCAGCACATCAAAATATGACTATTAAACATACTGTATTTAATTTGTGTACTTATGCTGATAATAATAGTTTTTGTTTTATCAAAATCGGGTCAAAATTACCGAAGTTACAGCGTTATAAAGTTTCACTGCTTTTTTAAATTTGCGTTGCTTCGCGCGCTATGCGCTGACGTCACGTCGTGACAGACACGCTTGTTCGACTGCAGGTGATGCGGAGTTTTGATTTGAAAAGTGATTTGCATTTAATATTTAAAGAGTCTGTGTATGTGTATGTGTTATAAATTTAATCATCGTGTTTTTTGTAAAATAAGCCTCCACTAAGATATCCTCGATCTCGATCGCCACGCACACAATCATCAACTAGACCCAGGTAAAGAAAGTTGAACTCGTATACTACTAATAATATTTTTGTGTGTAGTTAACAATAAAATTGAAAGTTTGTTACAACTGGCATTACAAATAATGAGTGTTACGTACCTACCAAGTGTAAATTTGGAAAACATAGTTTTAAAATAATATTATAAAAAAAAATTGTCACCCCTGCCTCTGACTTTACTATGAATCTACTCTGTAGGTAGTCTTATATGATTAGGTGGTAATGAGAACTTTTAATTAAACTAACATTTTAATTTTGATATTATAAGATTTAATAAACATGGGTTCTTTTTTCAATACAAAAAACCAACGCCAACTCAACCGCCGCGCTCGGCTCGCCGCCGCCTGTGAGGTCATTGAACTGCTCATTAAATAGTATCAACTGTTTAGTAGAAGTTCATTGCTAGGTAGGTATGAACATGATATAGGATCTTGATCTTGAGGAAGTGTTCAAAAGGCAATAAACTTCTATTTAACATTTGCGCTTGACAGTATCTGAACCGGGCTTTAAGTTTTAGATTAGGTGTCTTTTGCAAAAATATAAAACAGTTTACATGGTACAGAAAAAAACAATTTTTGGGGTGTTTTTTCACTGGAGTTAGTACACATAGGAACAATACAATATTTTCTAACCATTTTGTTTGTCCACTATAAGCAATACAAATTATTTAAAGCGAAACCGCGAGAGCGCAACGAGCCTATGTAGGTATCGACAAGTACTGACGAAATAGCAGTGTAGCGAGATGACGTCACACGTCCGTGCGGCCGCTTCGCCGGAGTTTAGCGCGAAGACCATACTTTGACGTTTAATATCTCGGTCATTTTTGAAGATACGAAAAAAATAAAAACAGATTTTTTATCCTTGAAGTACCTAGTTTTTAAATATGCTCATAACAAAAATCATTGGTGTGACTCATTGCATTCATTGTCTCTCTTTCATTAAATATCATTGCATCTCACTCACACATTCGCTAGTTGCCGCGCCGCCCGCGCCGCTGCGCCTGTTGTACCTACTAGTCGCCCAATAAGCCGATGAATTCCGGGTTACCTCGCCGGTAAAACGCGCCATAGAAAAGTACGTCCGCGTGACGTCATCGACATCTTTTTCCCTTTACGCGATTCCTGCGCGCGCCGTCGAGTTGTTTGACGGCAATTTCGGTAATGCAACTTTTGCAATGACAAATAGAACAGGCGTTTATTCATTTATTTATTTTTAATTAGTCGTATTGAAAATATTGATGAATGTCGTAGTAAATATAGAATTTAATTTAAATAAACGATCTTTTTTTGAGAATAATACACATTTATGAGACGCATTTTTAGGAGTGTTCCGAAGGTAAAGCCGGTAGGAATCGGGTTATAGGGAGCCTTCGCCACTGATGTCTATGGTTCTATTTTTCTATTTTAATCTTAAAGTGCCGCTCATAGCACGCTTACTAATAAGCGATCAATGGGTTAAGCTACTGTTGACGCGAATGTCACATGGATGAGTATTATTTAGCCGCTCGTTTTTTTCATTCAGTGTATATTAAAAGTATCTTTAGATTTTATTTGCTTTTACAAAAAAATACGTCATCAAACTACCTATGCTTGAACAACTTTGACTACAGACCGGCCACTATTCATGAAAAAGAAATCAATAATTGATACAAACGACCTCTCGACTGTCACTTGACCAGCATGATAAACCATACTTAATATTAATCTTTTTAGAAGATACAGCAGAGCCCAACAGGAGCACAGTAAAGAACAACATTATAATCTTTAAATTATACAAAAGTATATTCATTCAGAAATGAAATCTCAAAATGAAAGTAAATTATTTATCTCTAGATCTGTCCCCAGCTAATGTTCGCTGGAATTTCCTGTACCACTGCCGACTACTAGTACTACATGACAAGACATGTCATAGTGAAAAATAACTAGAATTTGTTCATCGCTTATCTGCTTGTGAACCACTTAATCATGGGGTGAAGAAATGTATAAATGACGACTGTATAGTATATTTAAATCTGACAAAATATTTAAATGTGATGATGCCCCTGTTTATATGATATTATTGCCCGTTAGCTATCCAATACTATAACCTTTATACAAAATAATAATCTATAACAATTTAATGCATTATCTTTATATTAGGTACTGCGCAAAACACGCAGGGGTTCGCAATGCACCCACGTTACTTTCTTAAACAACATCCACATTAACGGACACTTTACTATTGAAATATTCTAACAGAAATTAAATTAAAAGACACAGCTTGACCCGAGCAGCAAAACTTTACATTTCGTTCACCGCAGATACAGTTTAACCAAAATCACAAAACTAAAATTAACTTCTATCATTCAGTTACCCATTCGTAATGTATTTAAGGTCACAACAACAGCTGCGATCCATTACAACAGCTAATATATACTCAAAACAATATTTACGTCTGTTTCAGATCACAGCCGGCTGAAGAATGAACAAAAAGTCTCATAAGAAGAAGGTTAGTAGTACGTTTTATTGTTCAAGCATTGTTATGTCTGGACTCATTTGGAAAGAAAAATAAAAGATCTCGGCATTATGAACCGAATGCGGAAGACTTGACGAATACTTCGCGATGATTTATATTATGATAATAATTTAACTATGACAGTTATTTATGGAAGACAGCTTGAACTATTGATTAATTTATTATTATATTAACACAAGTCCTCAGTACCTACCGCTATTCTCTACTATCGACTACCAACAACCGGCTAGCTATCGAATTATTTTGAAGGAAAATCTGACCGTCGCGCGTCGTCTCTAGGAATACATTTTAAATGACATCGGGACTCGATAGTACCGACTGTACAGAACAGTGCTACTGGTCTTAACCCAGAATGGATACAGACAGCCGGAGATCGTTTGCAGTGGAGAGCTATGAGGGAGCCTTTGCCCAGGAGTAGGATGATACAGGCTCATAGTAATAATAAGTCTCATACTGACTTCTCTGGCACTATCTCTTGTCATAGTTACACACGTTAAGGCTACGTCTGCATTGACAGACGCCTTGGGTAGAGCTTAGATCCTACTCAGCATACTTTGCTCGGTAAAGCATGAAATGATTAAATGATTGCCACCAGCAGTGTTCCGCGCATGGTGCCTTCAAGTCACTAGGCTATAGGTATCAGGCATTTAGCCATGTCTCCTGTCACCAGCTTAAATGAAATCTACGAATAAATTAGACATAGACTAATATAGACAACTGTAGGCAAAGGCTCTACTAAGGCAATCGGAAAATTGGGAAATACAGAACCAATTTTTTTTCCTTCAAAGACCTGTTTTTACCTAAGTTTCAAAGGTCCAAGAAATTCATGCTGAGATCGACGGGTCCAAAAAGAGTCAATATTAAAGAAACATACAACCCATTTACTCCATTAAATAGCTCTACAAAAACAAAATGCAAGTACCACACACGACTAAATAACAATTTGCCCCGCGCCGGGAGCGGCACGCGAGCGCCTATCGGCATTTGGCAGTGTTTCGCCGCCTGGCACCGCTCCCTGGCTAGTAAACTGATTGACAGTGTAACGTTACTATTGAGATATTGAACGAGTTCGTGCCAAAGTTTGGGGGGTCAGTGTGCTGGTATAGTTTAAAATGATAAGAGAGATGTTAATTAAAGTGTCTGCGATTTTATAGAGAGTGAATTTGTTTTAGGTTTTTTTTTGCAGATAATTTTTGTTGTTTACCTATTCACGAAAGATTTTCAAACATATTTTGTAATAAAGAAAAAGGCAAGAATAGAAAAAAGCTTTATGTTGATGATAGGTATTAGCTACAATGACCTATAGAAACTCACTATGATAATTAACTAATACCAGTGGTATTCGTTTTTTTGGTATTAAATAGGAATAGGTCGCTACACTGACTAAAGATTTTTAATTACAAGAAAATGGAATTGTTTCAGTTACTCGAACTTGTAACTTAAAGCTAGTATGGAATAAGGAGAATAAAAATGATTTTTTATTATATTGGGTGTGAAATAAGGAACAATATCTGGATAGAGATGCAAAACGAGAAAGCAACTAGGAACACTGATCACTATTGATTTATAAAAAACTTTTCACCAAATCGCATAATTTATAATAAAAAAACCTAACACATCAATCTAGTTTCCCAAACACTTCAATCCATTCTCATACATCATTTTATTCGCCTCACACAATATATTGTAAACTAATAATTTCTTCACGTGTCCGCGCCAAGCCAATCCGTCTGCGATGAGTACGCCCATCGATCTATCAATGTCCTCACCACAATACATTGGTGCTATTTATTTAACTCTTCCATGAAATCTATTACGAAACTACAGATTAAGTTTTTAATAGAAATGTCATCTCGGTTTCGTAATATTAAACTTTGTTGCAAACTTCGATTTCTTTTACTTTTCATTCCATATATGGGTGACCGCATAGTGGTATTTGATCTGGGCGTCTTCATGCTATAAAGTCGGTCCCGGTTGTTGTTAATTAAGATAACAGTCGTTAAGCCACGTCAAAGACCTTCAGACGGCTTGAACAACTTTGACACTAGGTTGACCACTAACCATACGATAAGAAGAAAAAGATCACTCCTTTTTCTCATACCAAAGAACGCAACTTTATTACGATCCTTACAAACTTTCCTCGCCTCATTCACATCCAAACATCTTGGCACGTGATAATAATATACAGGACCGCCTGTTACGAGTACTACGCACCAGACGTTTTGTCAAGACATCTTTTACTTTAATGCTTTCAGTTTTTCTCTTTCGTGTTTGTTGTATACCTATGTATTCTGCCTAGAAAACCTTAGTCTAAAACATACTATTGTCATCGTCAAATTCTTTATACTTACTTATATTTACGTCAACATAGAGTAAGACGCAATCTGTTAAAAAAACTATGTTTAATTCGTCTAGGATGAATCGCAATACCATTAAATGACTTCAGCAAATCTCTAGTCTTGTTTGTACGAAATCTTCACATCAATTAAATCCTACGTGGATACGTGACCTACATAGCGTTCTAGAAATACGAAAATCTAAAACCTTCCCTTGGAACATTCACAGAATATTTACAGCCATAGAATGATATTACCCATTAAATAACCAACAATGTCATTAGAGAAATACACCATAATCTAGTTACGTAAAACTAGCTAAATATAGCCAATATTTGGCAGCTTATATACAATTAGCCCTTGAGGTTTTAAGATAACAAGTGTGGACTATTTCTGTTGGCAGCTAGCTCGGTGCATCGTGGACGTAAAAATTGCATATTGCGAACATTTGCGGGTAATTACGCGGACTATTACGCAAATACTGATTTAGATGACGCGTCATATTCGTTTATGTTTACTTTCGCTCACGATTGCGCCTGCAAATAACAAAATATTTCGTGAACGTTTTCATAAATCGTTGCAAAAGTAAAGGTAGTTAGTGAAAAATAGTTTGTTTGGGAAGAAATTAGACTGCTCTTCTTGAAATTTTCTCGTAAAAAATAGGACCTCGACTGTATATAAAGACAAAAAGGAACTGTAATTATTCGATAACAATGTAGCTTCTCAAACTATTTTAAATTGACTAAAGACAAAAAGATATCACTCTTAAATTAAACAATGCTCGGCTATAACAGTTGTTGGCACGCAAACGTCGTTGGATGAATTAACTAATTTGTATAGAATTGCTGACATTCTACAAAATTGTTTATTTAGAATTTAGCAGAAACTCTTAAAATATCTCATAATATAACTACTATACTGATCGAATGACGTCGTTGAATGTGTATTGGTTTTATTATGTTGCGTACTGAGGGGGTGGCCTTTATAGAGTGTGCTAAAACCACTTATATACTTTTACACATCGATAAAAAAATACACGCACTACGCGTCGTAGTACGTACTTCCTCTACATCGCTGTCCATCGGGAACGTTCCAAGAATGCTGGAAAAATAAATAAATAAGCGTTCACCATTTAAAAAAAAACAACAGATTGAGAAGTAATCGCAGTTTTAAAAAAAGGTAGCGTTAAAAGGTACGTACATAATAGTGAGTATACATTGACTGACATATTATCAAATCCACGAATCACACATTGTGTGTTACCATTACAAAATATTTGATCAAATTGTATATTTATCAAGCTTTTTATTTAAACGCGGAAACCTCGAAACTGGTTCAATAAATAAACGTTACCGTAGTAGTTTGTTGATTTTTTTATTTAACGAGAATTAACGTAAACGTGTGTCAGAAAATGGCAGCATCGTGTATTTAGGAGTTAAATCTTGGACTGAAATTTATTTATTTAAGTAAATAGGTTTATGACAGTTGCTTTATGAAAGCTACTGTTAAAAACTGGCTGTTTGTAATACGAAATGTTATAGTTCACTTGTGCTGTCCACATTTTCGTACTAAACATTTATTACTAAAAATTGTTCTATTAAACAAATTTTTTTTTTTTTAATTTTTTTATTCAACTTAAAGCCCAGAAAAATGATTGCATTTTTCTATTAAGACCGGTTTGACTTAGATTACAATTAAAGAATTAGCTTTAACTAGCTTCTGCTCCCAACTTCGCCCTCGTAAGATATATCCCTCATATATAAAGAAGAAGTATACTTTTGTGAGCCAGAATTTTATTATAGAGTATTTAATAGTTTTACACGCTAGATACAAGCTTCTCTGATCTCTGCCTACCTGTGAAAAAGAAAATATTTTATGTACATACTGTCTGTTTGTTACTTTCACATTTATAATAATTAGTATTTTTTTTCGTTAGCGTGTACTGTGCCACTGCTGGGCAAAGACCTCCCCCATTTTTTTTTCCAATCCTCCATATCTCCTGTAATGCCTGTCCAATTAATATTAAAGGCATCTAGATATAGTAGTATAAATTAAATTGCAACATTTGTACGTTAAACCAGCTACAAGATTAAAACACGAATAGCCGTCAATATTTAATGAGTGTGTCGTAACTCGCGCTAGTAACTTGAGGAATTGGCAGCGATGGCAGCTGTCGACTCACGGCGGACAGCTGGCTTTATTTCAGTTCATTATCACACTATCTCTATGTGCCCCAATTATTACGTCTGGACTATGTGGTTAATACAGGAAATTATAATTTAGGTTGAAAGTAGTTAGTATTAATTATGTAAATGTAATGTGTGTTGCTGTAGCGGTATTTGGGTTTCTTTTTGTTAGCTCTACTTTTCGAGATCTATAGTAGATGTGTCATGGCTTTTTAACTTTCACGTTAAATGGTTATTATCTAATGTTTATGGTAATTAATAAAGAATATGCACTATCCCTTTGATTCAGTGTCTCCATAGAGAACAGATTGAAGATTGGAAGTTTAGCTGCGTAGACTGCTAAAAGTTCTTGGCAGCTAGCATTCGATATTAATTACAATCTCTTATTTTCTTTTGTAATATAGGAATCTTTAAACATTACATATTTTCTCTTTCGCCTGTCAACGTCAAGTAGATAACAAAGCAAAAAATATTTAGCAACATATGAAATTATGAATTGACTTCTTTAACATAAACATGTATTCTTGCAAAATATATGCTAAGATCGAATAGAACTACACGGATTAACTTTCATCACTTTAAATCGATGAATGAAAGTAGAACATACGGAAGAGTAAAGATCTCTAATTCTTTTGTAGTAGAGAACCTCCACTAAATCTTCTCCACTCAATATTTTTTTTATCTACAAAAAACCTAATGTAGTTTCAAGTTGTAACACACCACAGCTATCAAAAGGCCTGCCATTTCTCTTATATCACATTTTAAACAGCTGCAATAATCACTTCCGTTATATAAACAATGGCGACTAGGCAATAAACCACTCACGTATGCAACAAAGTCTATCGTTGACATATTGCTAGTTATCGGTGCAGTACCGGTACTGTACATGCAGTGTATGGCTGTACATAATGTACAGCGCAGTTGGCATCACTCCGGCGCATGTGTCCTACATGACGCGATGTCGGACCCCGTCGACACTGGCTGGCTAAACTGTTTAATATTAAAACAGCAATAAAAATATTGGAGTTTAAAAAAAAATCTTAATGTTCGGGGTGTTTAAAATTCAGCGGTTGCATTATAGTTTTCCTTAGATTATTACGTCAAACTGATCTATATATAAATAGATATAAATAAATATTGTTGGACAACTCACACACGGTAATTTGATTTCAAACTAAGCAGAGCTTGTACTATGGTAACCAAATAACTGAAAACATACTTAGATACTTCTAAATACATACCTCTATAGATAAATTGACGACAAGGCTCAGAACAAATACTCGTGCTCATCACACAAAGATTTGTCCCGGGTAGGATTCGAACCCACCACACGCGGCGCTACGGTTGTTGCGGCGAGGTGAACGCTTAAACCACTGCGCCAAACGTGCAAGTTATATTATCATTACATGAATGACCATAGAGAGCAAAGCAAGGATGGTCTCACGCTCCAAGGAAATAACTCTACCCCATATAAAATACTACAAACTTTTCGCAGTTACAAAAATCAACCACGAAATATGATGCTGAAACTAGAACACTATCAAGATTAGGTAAATTTTGCTATTAATATGTGACTTAAAATCCGTAGAGCCGCTATCAAAGGGCAAACCTAAAGATTATATTATTAATAGTGCTAAATATCTATAACACTTGAATCAAGCCAAGACCTAGCTTATCTAACATCCAAACCAAACCTAAGAGTAAAACTATACTGCCAGCATTCTGGGTACGTTCCCGATTGACAGCGATGTGGAAAAGTACTACGACGCGTAGTGCGCTTCCCATGTTTTGTTTTTTTTATTTATTTATATTCTATTTGTATATATAGTTAGTTTATTGTTGCTGTTAATAATTTAAAATGTCATTGTAAATATTCGCCTTTAAAAAAATGGTTATAGTAAAAAGAAACCTGCGACAAAACCATGAAAACTTTCCACCATCCCTCGCCAAGTAATATACCATCCATTCTAGGGATGAAAATGGCGAAAGATACTCATTTGTTTTTTTCGCAACTTTGAAACTTTCCAGTAAAATACATGTAACTTTGGAATAATACAAATATAGGGCTGTTTGAAAAATACAAGTTTACATGTATAATACGTGTATTAATCAATGTATTTTTCATAAATTACAACGAAACGAATTATTATTATTAAAACAAATTAATGTATTATCGTGCAAGTAGTATTTGTTGGGGTTTATTTGTGAACAAGACAACAACCAATTGAATGATTTTTAATTATATATGTAAAAGAGGATGCTGATTAATGCTGATTTAACCATAAAGTTATTTTATCATTATTAGTCCTAAAATACAGTAAAATATATGTAAAATACATGTAAAAAACGGAAACTTTCGAAAGATACATCGTAAGACCTCTTTGAAAGTTTCTGTTTTTTATTGAAAAATACAAAGCCCGATTGAAAAATACATGTATTTTACTTGTGATTTTCAACCCTAATCCATTCGTTCCCTAATGTTTACTCGCACATAACACATTTGCCGCTCAGCTGACGCGTTGTCATCGCCGCCCGGCGCGCATTGACAGACAAGTCTCGCGCCACGGCTAAATGTAGCGTGTTACTACCAAGTATATTTTAACCCTCTTATTCATAAAAATATATAAATAAAAGGCTTATAAAGAGTTTTGTTGCTTTCACTCCTTAGCGAAATGAATAAGAGAAAACATATTTTAGTAGTTTTTTAACTAAAATAGGTTTATAGTGTGTTTATGAATAAGAGGGTAAAGCTTTTATAAATCGACGTTTTAAGGGCCTTTTTGATGCCTTAAAGGGTTTCTTAGGTAATAGATTCCTCGTTATATGAAGAAATCTTAATTTGAAATTGTTGTTTAGATTATTTTGGGAATGGAATTTGCATTAGTAAACCTTATAGTCTGTAATTATATTATTAAAGGTTATAAACTCAGTTGAATCTTAAGGTTCCTAATCACAAAATACAAATTTGAAGTGACTTCCAAAATCCACTTGAAAGATATTCCTAATAGCAGTCGCCTAATAAAATCTCGGCAAAGAAAACAGTAAAGTAGCCAACTCTTTTGTTCTTAGTAATTTGTTTACAATCAGCGAAAACTAACATCGTTAACTACTCAGCCAAGAAATGAATGAAAAATATTTTCTAAACGATTATAATTTACAAAAAATATTACTGAGTTCTTTTTATCATATAACTTTCGCGTCGTTTACATAGATAGACAATCGTGAACTTGTAACAATACTAAAGCGCCGAAATATCAAGGCAAATACACATGATTTGATTTATTCCTCTTTATAGCAAACTGTTGAGATTGATAAATAATGTTCATTAAACCGCATGCTTCCTAACTTTTATAGGGTTCCCATTTAGAAAATGGTAATATTTGTCTTTGGCCTGCCTCGCCCCCAGGAAAAGCTTCAGCGCCTATTTGGAGACATTATCTCTCCCGTGGGGAGTTACTAAACATGCCAAATAAAAGAAATGCTTCGTGAAATCACTAAATAAGTTTACAATTCAAGCGATAATTCTACAGTACGCACTTCAAAAAAATTATAAGCAGTTTTGTTCAGCTCAGATGTATAACATACGAAAATAATAAACACCCGTCTAGTTATGGCCTGTATAAATCAAACTCTCAGATCTTCGCTTTATGACGTCATCAACATACAACGATACTATAAATCTTATAGCAATTAGAACATGCCTACTGACACCATGTTCATCAACTATATATGGCGCATCTTCGACCGGAGGCACCGGTTGACTTGAAATGATCCTGTGACCGCGCGCTCTCCGCCCTCTATCTCGAAAACGGTTCACCGTAAAAAAAAAAATTCAAACAAAATTTGTAGAGAATTTTATACTGTACAATATTGGTATTGAATACGAATGCAAAAATTCCATAGGAAATGAGATATTTACAAAAAAAGCTCAAAAAACCGGTTTTTGGGACTTTGGACCTTGAAATTTTATAGTTGCGTACACCCTACCATATGTAGGTTTTGAGACAACTTTTAGGGTGTCAATATACAAGTATTTACAGACTTACAGCTGGGTATCTCAAATTCCGAGGTGAACTTACTATAATGACTGGACTATTAGTAAAGATTGTATGGATCCTAATGATCTAGGTACAGACACTAAATATGTCTAGATTCTAGGTTATAAATTCGATGTCGCGGATTTAATTAGTTTTCTGTGTATAAAATATAATTTTGGGCTATTACGAAGAACAAGTTTAAAATAAATTTGATTTAGAGTGATATTAAATTAGATGACTGTCATAAACAGTTGTAGTATATTAGTAGACTTGAGACTATCTCAGGATTGACATAAATATGGTTTGAATTTCAAACTTTGAAGGATAATCAAATTCACTAAATAAATATATTCCGATGTCAAAGAGAAATGTTGATTTCCTCTATGAATTTGAACTGCGCTTGTTTTCAACTTTTTTGACAATAATTTTTTTGAGAGTAATTAAAATGGGGGAGGCTTTTGCCCAGCAGTGGGAGAATACAGGATAACAAAAATAAATTAAAGCAACTTGGGTAACTTGTTACTTTACTAGCCATGTCTAGAAAATTGGATTAAAATTTAGTTACGTGAACCCATGATTTATATTTTACATTATATTAAACTCTATAGCAATTTCCGGTAAATAAAAAAGTTAAGCACACTGCTGTGCCATTTTTCTTAAACACAATACAGCTGTTTCGTCTCTGAATCACATTCCATACAAAATTATAAAGAATGTCTAATGGCGGCTCCACACTAGTGACGCGAATTCGCACCGTGAACTATAGTCCAACAACTTAGTGGAGAGATTCCTATGCGAGATGTGCGAGTGGCGGATGGCGGAGAGGTCCAAAACTAACTGTCATACTAATAATCATGTTTTGTGAGCTCTGATTAGTGATGCAGATTTGTGTTATACGTTTAATTATGTATACAGTTTCAAAATTGATTGAAAGTAACCAAACTCCGTATAACTAATCAGAGCATATACGCCGTTTATAATTATGAGTAAGACATACATTTTAAAACTCACACCTGCAGACTTACATAGCGAACGCCATTTTGCGACGATTCCCTATTTCCGGACATACGCGGAACTATTTATTATCTTTTTATTAATCGTGCATGCTAAGGCCATTAAGTACCAGACTATAATGTGATCATGCGTCCCATTCAAAGCCACGAATTCTCTTCGAATACCGTCTTTACTTGCGTTTTATTTGCACTTATTCACTGCGACAATGTAAAACTGTCTTTACACGAGAGACGATACGAAAGCTTAATGAGAATTACGGAGCGTTTGGCAAGACGCCACCATTTTGCAATTAAAATTATATTTGACGTTTTTTGGCACGATATAAGCAAAGATTTTGTTTTATGTACAACAATGTTTCGTCCAGCGGTCCTTCGTAGATATTGCCAGATTGTATGTGTTTCAGTTTGATTCGCCAGGGCGTCATTTATATTAGAAAGTAAATGAAATTGGTTAATATTAAAATTTCCTTAAATAGGTTATTTATTTTCTTGGATTAACCCTCGTTGTTATAGTGGATTCATGTTAAAGCTGGAATCTATGTACTTGCTTACTTATCGTAGTGGCCAATGCACTATACAGTATTTTCTTTTTATAAAAAAAAAAACATTTTATTAATGTAATGAAGTCATGAAAACATAATTTTCTAACATCTTTATAACGCAATCAGTCAAACTTTTTTTATCAACTTTCTCTTTTTATATGAACACAATTTGTATTTAAATTACAAAATCGAAACATCGTCGTTCGTCTTTGAAAGTTCTTAGAAAAATGTTAAAATGCTTCATAAACCACGCTACGAGCAATAAAACTGACTTCATTTTAACTAATATCATATTTATGTTTACAACTAACATTAAACTCGTATATTATTCGAACCAATTCTCAGATGTCGTACAAACATCGTGTCGTATTCTTGAAACTTCAATAACTCTGTCTGTGGCGCGTTTTCCTTCATTTGTTACTTTTAGTATGATTTTTTGTACGTGTAGGTGTACGTTTCAGCGCTAAAATTATACCTTTTTCGGTCATCGTCATTAATCTATGTATGGATTAATTAACATTTAAAATTACGACTTATACCTAAACTTAAACTGTGTTATAAACTCTGATTATTTTTTCATGAAAAATGTATGGAAAATTACTGGATGACTCAAGTGTCGGTAGTTGTGGAAAAACACTCCATTGCTTATTTGATAGTTTAAATAACTTTTTTGTACAATAGAGTCTCTTTAAAATACACGATTTTTCTATCCCAGTCTTTCTTATTATGAAAAAAGTTTTGTGTAAAAGTGTGTTAGCGAAAAGCCTGTAACATGTTTAAACGATTATTATCTAAATTGAAAACCAAAAGATCCACACGCGCACGGGCTAGTAAATGCGTCTCTATAATATCAAAGGTTAATAATAAATAATCGAGCAACTGTCAAACTATAAAATTCAATACAAAAGTCTTTAAAAAAACAGACAAAACCGCATACAAGAACGAGTGTCGTTAATAATGTAGTTAGTATTTGAACCGTATCCAAGAGCTATCTGAACAATAGTGCCGGTTATTTCTACACAACGGCACAACTACACATTATACTGCCAACAATAATATCACTATTACTTGTAGAGGAAAACTTTTTGTTGTGTAATGTGGATCTTTTCATACTATTTGTAAGCTTTTGAGTCATTAGGTATGGGGCCGTATAGTCCGCTCAAAAAAGCAAGTGTAGAGTGCGTAAGAGGGATCCTAAGAAATTTCTTCAGAAATTGGTTCAGGATGCTTAGAGGATAAACATACTAAAAATCCCCGCCTCTAGGGGGGGCGCCGGAGTGGGGGGATTATACTTCGATAAAGTGTGTTAACAAAAGTTGTAGACAATTTTATCATCTTTCATTATGTTGAAGACACTTTTTCACTACGACGAACCGTTTTAAAGATATTAGTGAAAAACTAAAAAATGGGAACTTTAACCCCCTCCCCCCACTCCGGCGCCCCCCCTAGAGGCGGGGATTTTTAGTATGTTTATCCTCTAAGCATCCTGAAAATCATGTTAATGTCCCACAAGCCTGTTATAAACACAACTAAATTATACAAGTAAAAGTTTTAGCTTCCAAACTATGAAAGTTTTATAGTAAGGGCTCAATAAATCCTTCCTAACCCATTTAAAGTTCTCCACAAAAATAAAACGATATCCATTCTATTCGGCTTTTAGAGATAGCCACGAATTATGTGTTAAATTTAAACAGATTTCAACACGACGCCTCTTAGATTATTTATACACAGTTTTATAACAATATACTGAAGACGTTTTTATTAGTAACTGGTTTAGTCTGCGACTTCGTCTGCGTGGACTTTAGTTATATGAAGCTTCGGAACCACGCTTATAAGCTGGTATTTCTATATCCGATGTGTTTCCTGGTATACATGATGGAAAAAACTCATGGGCCATAGAAGAAAACTTCTAAGAAAACTCTTAATTTTGTGAAAGGAAAGATTATCTAAGATTAGAGATATCTTAAGAAAAGATATCTTAATTTTGCGAAAGGAAACATACTCACTAAATTTTTAAGTATAAGATTAATTATTTTATAACAGTACTAGCTGACCCGCGCAACTTCGCTTGCGTCACATAAGAGAGAATGGGTCAAAATTTTCCCCGTTTTTGTAACATGTTTTATTGCTACTCTGCTCCTATTGGTCGCAGCGTGATGATATATAGCCTATAGCCTTCCTCGAAAGAATTTTTCAAATCGAACCAGTAGTTCCTGAGATTAGCGCGTTCAAACAAACAAACAAACAATCAAACAAACAAACTCTTCAGCTTTATAATATTAGTATAGATTAGTATAGATTTGGATGGGGCGATTATATAGATCTGAAAGACCCACAAACAAATGGCATATCTTGAAAGTGAAAAAGCTACAGCACTGTCCCACTTAATGAATCGGTTCAGTAGGTAGTTTTGGAGTGATTAACACACAAGCATACATACATACATCTAAACCTTCGCATTACTTATTTAATACTAGCTGACCCGCGCAACTTCGCTTGCGTCACATAAGAGAGAATGGTTGAATTTTTTCCCCGTTTTTGTAACATTTCTTACTGGTTCTTACCGGTCTGCTCCTATTGGTCGTAGCGTGATGATATATAGCTTATAGCCTTTCTCGGTAAATGGGCTATCTAACACTGAAAGAACTTTTCGAATCGGACCCGTAGTTCCTGAGATTAGGGCGTTCAAACAAACAAACAAACTCTTCAGCTTTATAATATTAGTATAGATTAGTAAAAATACTGGAGACGTTTTTATGAGTAATTCAATAATAACATGAAATATCTTTGCTCAACCTTGGGTGACGGACAGTAAGGGCAGGAAACATACATCATCAGATAATAGAGAATGTCTTGAACGTATAGTTTTATTATTTTCTACGTATTTTGAGAAAGTTATCGCCTTGCTGATTATGTGTTGTTCGACTGCGTAATGATGTGGTGAGAGAAAAGCTTCAACATGAAATATTAATCTGTTGTGCACAAAATCATCAATTTTCGTTCTTATTACAAGAAGCTAACGGCCCGGGTCTAAGTAGTGATAGCCGAGTGGCATAAGTTGACACAGGTTCGAACCCGAGGCAACACACCAATGACTTTTCGAAGTTATGTGTGTATTAGAAATAATCATCACATGCTCCAACGGTGAAGGAAAACAGCGTGAGGAAACCTTGCATGCCTAAAATTAGTTTAAAACATTTATTGAGGGCATGCAAAGACCCCAACCCGCACTTGGCCAGCGTGGTGGACTCAAGGCCCAACCCCTCCCTCTTAACGGGAGGAGACCCTTGCCCTGCAATGGGACAGAAATGGGTTAAATTTACTTTTTACCTTTATGATTACAAACATTATTCGTGAATGTCCTGAAATAAGCTTTCTGTAACATAATGATTTATGAAAGCAATGTAAATCAAACTGCAATTTTACCAAACAGCTCTATTCTAGTACGATACTGAAGAAAGCTAAATCACCCGGAAGAGGGTACTTAGGAACAAAATTCAAGCTATTATATCTTGTTCAGAAACATATTATATCAAAATCTATTTATTATAATAAGAAGTGACATTTTGAAAGAGTTATAACGTGGCCTTCGCCCCGCTGTCAACAGTAGTTTATTCTTTCACTAGCTTTTTCTCGCGACTTTGTCCACATGAAAAGATTTATAGAGGTAAAAAGTATCCTATGCAATAACGCATAGTCTTTAACCTATTAGCGTACCAAATTTTATTCAAATTGTTCTAGTCCTTATTCGTGAGAACAACATACATACATCGATCCATACATACATACATTCATGTACATCCATACATACATATTAGGTCGGGGAAAAAGTCTTTTCGCATTATAGTATGTATGAACTTTTAATAAAATCGCTTTGGATTCAAGAATCACAAATGAGTAGACGGTTCATTAGGTCTCTTTCAGTGAGCTCGTGAGGTACACAAATATCGAGTTTTTTTGTGTAGAGAAAAGATTTTATTACAAGTTCATACATACTATATTGCGAAAAGACTTTTTCCCCGACCTAATACATACATACATCCTCACAAACTTTCGCATTTATAATATTAGTAGTATTTCTACTGCACTATGACGTGTTTCAATAGTTCTTATTCCGTCCCAGTGACAATATATTAATGTACGTTTTATTTAAGAACTGAATCACTTTATTGAAGAATTTTATTGCGAGAAATGAGACGGGAAAGTGTTTGTGTGAAATGTGACGGAAAGTTTTAAGAGTTGGTGATTATTGTGTTATAGTTATCATCATTTTGTGTTTCCCTATTGTAGAATAAGATTCAGATGTGTTTTGTATTCTTTAACACTTTCCAAGAAGAAATTTTAATCGCATTAGGGCGCGTTCCCGCTATGTCGTAACGATTAATTTATCGTTGGACGACTGTCGTCTCTAGCTGTTCCCATTTTAACGATTGTTTGTCGTCAAAAAAAATATCGTTTAGTGACTGTAGTATCTAGCCGTCCCCACTGTCACGATAATCTGTCGTCACTGTAAAAATGTCGTAGACGACAGTAAGTCGTGTGTGAACACCTCCATTTAAACATATAAGCCACGACACTTATAACTACACGATTATCTGTCGTCACGACATAGTGGGAACGCGCCCTTAGCTGCAGCTTTTCAAAGAAGGAAATATAGTTTTAGGGAAATATATGATGATATACCTAGTATTAAAAGATTTACTGAAGTACTACTTCGCTGCTTACCTACCACTTTTAGTAACATGTAATAAGAAATTTAAACGAGATTATTTCCGTTAGGTTCTAAACAATTACAAAACGTTTATTATCTTCATTATATATCATGTTTATTACGCAATCCATTTACCACCAATAGTACTCAAAGTCATTATTGGACAGACCTATAACATAATGTATCATTTAACGTTTTTAAACTATCGCGACTATTACACATAATATTATAATGCAACGGGTCTTAAAAGTATTCTAACCTTAAATATTCAATTGCGTTTAAGACCCGTTGCATTATAATATTGTATCATTGACTATCATAAGTGTCAGCATTTGACCTATATGAATAAATGATTTTATTTTTGATTTTAATCTTTTATTTTCTCAAAACAATACCCTGCAAGAATTAGCTAAATTATTTGCGCCATTTAATCGGCCGTTTCAAACAAACACATGTAAACAATATTAATATCGATGTCATGTCCTGAATACCGCACATATGTATGTCTGTATACACCGCAGTACACACCGAGTGTCTCCGGCAATAACGTTTTATTACTGCTGCCGATAGATTTAAGCTCACTCTGGTATTTCTCCTGCGCTTTAGACACGAATTATAATAGCTACACTGTTCTCCTCGCAATTTTGCACGTTTAAATAGACAGTTGTTACATTAGTTAAGGCTAAATTATAATCAGAAATATCTAGGAAAATACACATGAATTGCTTAGCTGTTATCTGGACTATAACTTCATAAGAATACTATAAACCCACATTAGAATTCAATTAGATCTATACTAATATTATAAAGCTGAAGAGTTTGTTTGATTGTTTGTTTGTTTGTTTGTTTGGACGCGCTAATCTCGAGAACTACTGGTCCGATTTGAAAAATTCTTTCAGTGTTAGATAGCCCATTTATTGAGGAAGGCTATAGGCTATATATCATCACGCTACGACCAATAGGAGCAGAGGAACAGTCAAAAATGTTACAAAAACGGGGAAAATTATGATTATCTTAAGTGACGCAAGCGAAGTTGCGCGGGTCAGCTAGTATTAGATATTCTTAGTCAATGTAGGCATTACTAACATTCATAATTATAGATCTGCGTTAACTCGATTTTTTCAAAACAATACTGATTCAACTATAACTACTAATTATGTGAATATTAATGGATAAATAGCTAAGGGCACTGAAATCATTATTTACACGTTTCTTACTTCTCCATTCAATAATCAATCAATCATTCAAGTACACCAAAAAATACAGCAAGGACCTACAAGGCTAGTATCTACAGTATCAATAACTTTCCAGCAAATCGGTACCTTAACATTGGCAGCTCAAACCCTACGTCATCAGCCGCAGAATGCCAGCCCATCCCATTTCACGGTCGTATAAATCATTGACAGGGTTATGAAACTGAATTTTACATCGAGCCATTGGCACGGCAGAGTCAAGTGGAACAAAAATACACCTAGACACCGCCAACGAACATTCATTCATAACCTCGACGTCATACAAATATATCCCCTGCTATTTCGCAAAAAAATTGTCTCTCGAAATCTTTGTTTGTTTACTTTAATGTTACGATGTATATTTTGTGTAAGACTTTTTTATTATTTTCTTATTTTGTACGTTTTTGCGATGATTTATGGTCGTGTTTGTTTGCAGCAAAAGAAGCGGTCGAAGGGTGGCGATGGAAGGAATAAGGAGAATATTATTGAGGACGTGAGTGACGTGAAGGATGGTGATCAGACTCCGGAGCCTGTAGTGGAGAAGAAGAATGTTTGCTACGAGATCAGACACTCGGATGTTATGGGCAGGTAAGAAGTTCTATTTTACAATTCTGTTTTATCATCTTCTGTGAATCTTTTGTCACAATAGCCTATATTTTTAGCAGAAGTCAAGTTCCACTGTTTTATAATAAAAAAATGACTTTTTGAATAAGAACTTTCAGTTCGCAAAATAATATTGAAAGATCCGTTGCATCCAAGTATTATAAAATCCATTGTAAATTATTTAGGCACACAAGAAACAAAATGATAACTCCCTTCATCGTCAGGACCTACTGCAAAGGGAAAACCTCTTGTCGTTAATTTCTGTGGGTTTTCCGACATGACAATTTTGCTTATTTGTCAATTCCAGATACCTGGTGGCGGGCCGTGACATTCGAGCTGGTGAGGTGATAATAGAAGAGCCAGCGCTAGCCGTCGGTCCCTGCACTGGGTGTGGACTCATCTGTTTAGGATGCTACCGGGAACTTGAAGAAATCAGTCTTGCCAAGTGAGTTCTTACTAGTAGAAATTACCCAAATATTTGCCGATTTCTAGAAAATTACTCTATATTTAAGGGGTAACCAGAGAATATCTCCATAGATCGAGTTGAATGAGAGCAAACTAAAAGTATTGCGGTAAACACAATTACACATAGCCGGAGTCGGAAATCGAACCCCAGATCTCGCGTCACGCATTCAGCAACGCTTACACAAAAGCAGTCTTAATTTTTATTCCTGCTGCCAATTATTTTTATTTTAGTTTTTCTCTCTCAATTTCCTTAGTAACTTCATCGGCCTTTGATACGTAATACACAGCTACAGTACTAGACTGAAGTGTACCTATTCTTAGTGAGGAACTACTCAGTGCCAATTGCTAACCTTGTAAACTTGATACATCTTATAGATACTGTTACACATTCTATTTCAAATATCTTTGTATATCTGTCTTATGCAGCAGTTATAGCAGTGATAGCCGAGTGGTATAAGTTGACACCTCCCACGCAAGTGGTCGCAGGTTCGAACCCGAGGCAACACACCAATGACTTTTCGAAGTTATGTGTGTATTAGAATTAATTGTCACATGCTCCAACGGTGAAGGAAAACATCGGGAGGAAACCTTGCATGCCTCAAATTTGTTTAATTCATTTATTGAAGCATGCAAAGTCCCCAACCCGCACTTGGCCAGCGTGGTGGACTCAAGGCCTAACCCCTCCCTCATTACGGGAGGAGACCCTTGCCCAGCAGTGGGACATTAATGGGTTAAATTTTATCTGTCTTATGCTGTGTTGTAAAACGAACAGATTAAAACGACTAGGTAATGTTGTTTTGTTCTGAAAACTTCTTACAATCGGACATATTATTATCTAGATAGACTTATTTATATTTACGTCTCTGTAATTATGCCTGATACTAGTTAAGGCTTTTTCAGTTTCAGGCAGTTTCGTCTGCATGATGCTTCATTGTGAAAAAAATATTTTTTTCTTTACTCGTGGTTTAATATATTACCCCGCCATATTATATTCAAATCAACTCAGACAATTTCACGTTAAATAGGGACAAACAATATGGATCCTCCGATAGCTATCTAAATATTCATATCTCCTATCGGCGCAGTGGCGTCCAAAGTTGATAAGTAGCGCAGGCACTACGTACAATAAGTAATGTAAGTGTAGTATAAAGTAGTGGAAATATGAGCGAACTAGATAGCGGCGGCGGCGGCGAGCGCAGTTTCAGTGCATTCCATTCAATAGCTTTTGCGTGATGATGGAATATACAGACAGAAAGACAGACAGACAGACACAAACATTTGGTAAGTAATGTAAGTGTAGTATAAAGTAGTGGAAATATGAGCGAACTAGATAGCGGCGGCGGCGGCGAGCGCAGTTTCAGTGCATTCCATCCAGTACTTTTTGCGTGAAGCTGGAACATACTGACAGAAAGACAGACAGACGGACACAAAAATTTGGTAAGTAATGTAACGTAAAGTAGACAATGTAAGAGTACTGACGCGATGGGAGCCTGAATGTTAGTGACGTCATTAGTAGTATAAGTGTAGTATAAAGTAGTGGAAATATGGGCGAACTAGATAGCGGCGGCGGCGGCAAGCGCAGTAAGGATCGACGCACACAAACCATCGTACATGCGCAATAAGGGTCGCTCCACTCGAACCAGCCTGAATATGATAGTTCTAAATAGCGGCGGTGTTTGCCGTAAGTAACGGTTCACGGTTGTGGCCGGTAACCCGTGTGTGGCGACTTTTAGAAGACATTACCAATTATGATGAACTATGAAATCGGAACGCACGCTGCACCGCGAACAACGCCGAGGGTCGCCGACTCGCTGTGCTGTCAAATATGGCGACGTCGATCGACATGACGAGGATGGGAGTCTACAACCGTGAGGCACGGCCGGAGGACTCCTCGAGCTATCGAATTAAGAAACTCGAAACTCGGTGTTTACGAGCCAACTCAAATTATGATCCTACGCGGCTGAGGGGACCACAAACATGTTATAAGGTAAGGAGTATTTAACTTTGACTTTAATATAGTATTGAAGTAAAAAGTAAAAGGTATTATTAAGGAACGACATGAATGCCGAAACTCTCCACGAAACGTCGGCCGGCTCGGCCGCACCAGGCGACATGAGTTCACAATCAGACACGTGCACCGTCGTCGTGAACATCACCGCCGCCTCTCCAATGAGCTGGTTCGTGCGGGACTACATACGACTCACGGCGTCGCTCACAATCGAACGCATGAGAACACACCAACGATATCGCCATGTCCAACAGAATGCTCACCTAACAGAAAAACAAAAGTTGCACAACTGCGATGCGAGCTCAGGTTTTGACCCGACGACTGGAGACTCGATGCGATGCGTATAAATAAATTAAGAGAATCTGCTGCAATCAAATGAATTTGCAATCAAATGCAAAAAAAAAGGTCAAGGAAGACCCTCTAGTTGACAATGCCGCCGCGTAGCCGCGTTGATACAGAAACTTTCAGCTTACATCGTATCGAAAACGAAAAAAAAAATTACCATACTTCCCGATAATCCAACCCAGGCTGACATCATCAGAGTTAGCCTGCGACCACGGCGAGTGCAACCTGCGCCGAAACGTTAGGCATTTGAAGGTAAAATGTTCGCGTTTATTCCCGTATTCTATTATACATTAAACATGCAACGCGAGAGTTTAAAAGTTATGATTCCCGATAATCTAATTGAATTTTTTTTTCGTTTGTTCCTTTGTTTGAAGTGGCAAAACACTATTGAGTGTCCGTAGAGGAACTAACGTCGCGCTGTACAGCCGCCGCAGTGTTTGATGAGCATTCTGTTTGGTGAGCATTCTGTTGGACATGGCGATATCGTTGGTGTGTTCTCATGCGTTCGATTGTGAGCGACGCCTTAAGGCGTATGTAGTCTCGCACGAACCAGCTCATTGGAGAGGCGGCGGTGATGTTCACGACGACGGTGCACGTGTCTGTTTGTGAACTCGTGTCGCCTGGTGCGGCCGAGCCGGACGAGGTTTCGTGGAGAGTTTCGGCATTCATGTCGTTCCTTAATAATACCTTTTACTTTTTACTTCAATACTATATTACAGTCAAAGTAAAATACTCCTTACCTTATAACATGATTGTGGTCCCCTCAGCCGCGTCGGATCATAATCGGTGTCGGCTCGTGAACACTGAGTTCCGAGGTTCCTGATTTGATAGCTCGAGAAATCCTCGGCCGTGTCTCATGGTCGTAGACTCCCATCCTCTTCATGTCGATCGACGACGCCATATCCGACAGCACAGCGAGTCGGCGGCCCTCGGTGTTGTTCTCGGTACACACACGGGTTACCGGCCACAACCGTGAACCGTACTTACTGCAATCACCGCCGCTGGTCACAGTAAGGATCCGTGTTTTATGGCTATGGCCGGAGACCCGTGTGCCTCGAAAAGCTCATAATGATCTAGAAAATAGTTATAATAGGACACGCATGCCGCAACGACGAAGGCAACGAGGGCTGCGACCGTTTCGCCGTGTTATCGAGTATTTGCAAGCGATGGCTGCTCTAGCAGTGTCGTTCGCTGATTGTCAGCGTGACGGCGATGCGGATCCACGAGCATGAAGCGCGCCCGATGACTCCTACAAGTTACAGTATCAGGAGGATCCGATGCAACGTTCAAAAGCTTACTTAAATTTTGATACGACGTGGCTTAAGGGGCCGATTGCATTTTTTTAATTTTTTTATTTTTTTAAATCCATTATTCAAGTTTAAAAATAAGATTTAAATTTTGATAAAAAATCGCCAAATTGCATAACAGTTCGTTGGCGACGACAAATATAAGGTATGTATAATATAAGGTAAGGAGTATTTTATTTTCATCGTAATATAGTGTTTATATAAATAGTAAGAGACACATAAAATGAACAACACGAATGCTGAAACTGTAAACGGTCCCTCGAGTTCCTCGGCCGCCTCGGCCACTTCAGTGGGCCTGAGTTCACAATCAGACACGTGCACCGTCGTCGTGAACGTCACCGCCGCCTCTCCGATGAGCTGGTTCGTGCGAGACTACATACGCCTCAAGGCGTCGCTCACAATCGAACGCATGAGAACACACCAACGTCAGCGCTAGCTATATCACACAGAATGCTCACCAAACAACTAAAACCAAAAGTCGCACAGCTTCATGCGAGCTCAGATTTGGATCTGTCGATTGAAGCTCCATGCGTGTAAAAAAAATGAGAAAGACCTACAATATGTAGAAAACTAAAAGTGAGTCGAACACCGGGGCGGCGGCTGTTTTATAGCGCGAGCGCATTTTCGCGCGCATTATGCGGTTCATTAATCGCTCGGACATAGGCGCCAGCGCCAGAGCCGTATTTGACGGAAAGTGGAGCTGCCACCAGGAAGAGTATCTAAAGCTTGCGGAACAGAGAACGGTCAACCTGTATGATAAATACTAAGCCGCGACCATTCAACGACGGAGTTGCGCGCTAACAGACTAACATACGGCTCTTGTCGGAGCGGTCGCTGTACCAAGTGTCTCTAAGCCTGTTTACTGTTTGCTCCTGCTGCTGCAAAACTCAATACTATTTCGCCACTTGAAACGAACAAAAAAAAAAGAATTACATACATGCTATATTATCGCGTGTATGTAATTCTTTTTGTTTCGTTATCGCTACGAAAGACTCTTGAGTTGACGCCGTCGCGTCGCGAGATTCCGGATGTCACTTTTAGTTTTCATCATAGTGTAAGTTCTCCTTATTTTATCACGCATGGAGTCTTCAATCGTCGGATCGAAATTAGCTGTGCGACTTTTGGTTTTAGTTGTTTGGTGAGCACTCTGTGTGATATAGCTAGTGCTGACGTTGGTGTGTTCTCATGCGTTCGATTGTGAGCGACGCCTTGAGGCGTATGTAGTCTCGCACGAACCAGCTCATTGGAGAGGCGGCGGTGATGTTCACGACGACGGTGCACGTGTCTGTTTGTGAACTCAGGCCCGCTGATGAGGCCGAGGCGGCCGAGGGACCCGAGGGACCGTTTACAGTTTCAGCATTCGTGTTGTTCATTTTGAATATGTCTCTTACTATTTATTTAAACACTATATTACGATTAAAATAAAATACTCCTTACCTTATATTATACAATCGGCCTCTTAAACCACGTCGAACCAAAATTTGAGTAAGCGTTTGAACGCTGCATCGGAGCCTCCTGATACGGTAACTTGGAGGAATATCCTCGGGCGCGCTTCATGTTCGTGGATCCGCATCGCCGTCACGCTGACAACCAGCGAACGACACTGCTAGTGCAGCCATCGCTTGCACATACTCGATATCACGGCGAAACGGTCGCAGCCCTTGTCGCCCTTTGCGATGCGGCATGCACAGACGACGTGAACGGTTTCACGACTATTTACCAGTTCATCATAAGCTCTATGACGTACACGGGTCTCCGGCCAGAGCCATAAAACATAGATCCTTACCGTGATCAGCGCCGCTATTTAGAACGCTCATATTGTGGCCCGTGGTTCGTGTGCGATGACTTAACTGTACGTGGGCGACGACCCTTAGAGTGGTCACGGGCGTTAATAAGAAGGTTCATATTTTGGCCGATGGTTTGTGTGCGTCGATCCTTACTGCGCTCGCCGCCGCCGCCGCTATCTAGTTCGCTCATATTTCCACTACTTTATACTACACTTACACAACTGATGACGTCACCAACATTCATGCTCCCATCGCGTCAGTACTCTAACATTGTCTACATTACGTTACAATATTTACAACATTTTTATGTCTGTCTATCTTTTAATCAGTATGTTCCAGCATCACGCAAAAACTATTGATTGGAATGCACTGAAACTGCGCTTGCCGCCGCCGCCGCTATCTAGTTCGCTCATATTTCCACTACTTTATACTACACTTACACTACTGATGACGTCACCAACATTCATGCTCCCATCGCGTCAGTACTCTTACATTGTCTAATTTTTGTGTCTGTCTGTCTTTCTGTCAGTATGTTCCAGCATCACGCAAAAACTACTGAATGGAATGCACTGAAACTGCGATCGCCGCCGCCGCGCCGCTATCTAGTTCGCTCATATTTCTACTACTAAGGGAATTAACGCGAACACGCATTTTACCTTGAGATGCCTAACGTTTCGTCGCAGGTTGCACTTGCCGTTGTCGCAGGCTAACTTTTGACCGACTGGTCGAGAAAAACTATCTAAATATTATTTGAAATTCTTTTCTCTACAGATGCCAAGGATGCAAATGGCCGATGTGCAGCAGTGCTTGTCCAGGTATAGGGAAGTACACCGGCCACTCGACGTACGAATGTGACACGCTCAAGAAGATACCGCCGGACTACTCCAAACTTGAGGATCTGAAGGATTCCTACCAGGCTTTAATGCCTTTGAGGTAAACATTTGAACAAACTTTATTAGTATCGCCAAAACTGACTATATTGTTGCTAATCCATCTCTTCGGTAATCTACGGGTATAACCATATATGACAGACACAAGACACGACACAAAAACGGGTCTGAACAATTTCGAGAAATATTATTACTTATATGAATTTTGTTCAACAACTTTTTATTCACTCATTCGTATCACCGGTCTCTATATAATAATGATCGAAAATTATTACTGCAATATCCACGACAAACCCTTGAACCAGCTGTACATTTCAAGCCTCTTGAGACATTACTATACCATATTACCGCGTTAGTTTGAAGGTTGCTTCTCATATGACCGTGACCATACAGCCATTTGATCCATAGGTTTAACACATAAATATAGTCAGTATATCACACAAGTGCATCAGAAACTTGATGAGGCGATAATCGTAAATTGTATGAATTATTGTTATTGTAAAGTGAAGATGAACTGCATAGTTTTGAAGGAGTGGATATCGTACTATAAGATGGATATTGATATTGTTTTCCTCTTGGATTTCTGAAGGTCAGATTTGAGCTGCTTCGATAATATGTTTTTGTAAGCAGTATAAATAAATCACAGTAAAATGGCTCGTTAAGTTTCCGATAAATATGTAGAGCACCATATTACTCTAAACCTTTATTGTTATTCGATCCTGCCTAATTAAGTCTGTCTTCTAAACACGTCTATAAGTAGCATATTTTGCAATATTTCGAATTTATCGTAAAAGCTGACTTACTATACGGCCACGCCCGAACCCAAAATTGTAATGTAACTTCTTGTTATTAAACCCACGAATCTTTCATTTTCAGATGTCTACTCCTAAAAAAGTTCGACCCAGAGAAGTGGCGAGCTGTATCAACGATGGAGGCTCACAATGAACTCCGCCGCGCTAGAGGCGACATCTGGCCGATCAACGAGAAGAACGTGGTGCAAAGGTTCAAGAAGTGGAAGCTGGACTTTAATGATGAGGAGATTCATACTGTCTGCGGTATTTTGGAGGTAAGATTTTTTATGGGCTTAGCCTTACTTTTTTGCGGACAATTACTATCTAGGTACTATCAAATTTGGTAGAAAATATGAACTAGATATCTTGTGTTGTAAATTCAATGGCAAAACGATTAACATTTCGCCAAATGGCTCAATTTTAAATGATTCATTTGATTATGGAGTTTAGAAATACTTTCCTACTTAAGAATTATAAGTCTCAAAAATTTGTCTTACAGCAACGAGACTAAAGAAACAACTTACTGGTGCGTATTCTCTGATGCCAGTGGTTATCAATGTTAAAAGAAGGATTGTTTTTTTTATCTTTTTGAATGTAAAGTCAATTCATCCTCGTCTTCCAGGTCAACGCCTTCGAAGTCGGAGGTAGCGGTGCAAACGCCCGAGCCCTCTACGACCGAGCATACCTCCTGGCACACGACTGTACTCCCACAACTACACATACTGACGCGGAGAGAGTTCCCGGCAGACCACTCACGATCAGAGCCTCCGTGGCGCACAAGGCTGGAGATTTGATATCACTGTGTTATGCTTATACATTGCAGGTGAGATGTTTGTAATTTGTCAATTAGGGTACTTAACTACTGTACCTATTACTGCCTACCCATTTAAATATTGCCTGTAACAACGTAACTTAACCTCGCAAACTTATTCAAGTCTCTACTACTACTATTGCTTATGTATTGTATTCTATATGTTTACGGATATGGTTGTTCCTAATACTTTATCATCAGATAATTAGAGGCATCTATCTAGATAGAAACTGCCAATGTTGTACAAAACAATGTATCCATATCTTAACATATAGACGTAAGTTATAAAGCCGATCGATCAATAAGTGCAATTAGCTACTTATGATGTAACGACTTACGATGGAAGATTCTTGTTAACCATTGAGACCTATTTTAATAACAATGATAGTTAACTTACTACAATGTGAATTACAACTAAAAAAAAAATTATGCGGGCAGAAAATGTAACTGAGAAATTCCAAAATGTATCCTGATCCTGAGCTGTTATAATATAGGGTACACTAAAACGTCGTGAGCACATAAAACACAGCAAGTTCTTCGAGTGTTGCTGCCGACGTTGTTCAGACCCCACGGAGCTCGGCACGTACGCCAGCGCCTTCAGGTGTCCCAAGTGTGCTGGTGGAAGAGTGCTCAGTACCGCGCCGCTAGACCCTGGAGCCGTGTGGACGTGTGTGGATGGAGACTGCGGGTATACCATGCCTGCTGCGGCGGTACAACTGTTGCTAAAGAGGTGAGTTGATAAAAGGCAACATAGCATATGTATGATGAATTTTTGTAATGACAGATGTCTAGAAAAGAGCTAATTTGGTAGAGGTTAGGAGACTATCGGAGCCTGCCAAGTATATAATGTGGCTCACGATATGGGAATGGATTGAAGTAATTTTTCTTCAAAAGACAATACCAAAAGTATTGAGTAGAACCAAAACAAGGTTTCCATAAAATCTAGCAAGTAGGTATATGATTGACAGACAAATAACAAATGGATATCAATTGTTTTTGGTCTCAATAAAAAAAATCAAATCATTTATTCATTTAGGTAAAATATTGGCACTTATGATAATCGTTACAATTACTGAATCTACCACTAGCTCGGAAAGGTGGTAGAGCTTTATGAGAAGAGCTAGCCAGAAACTCACGGTCACTCTTTTCAATCGCCAAAAGTTTTACAATGTGGTTGATACAATAATAATAATTGATCATGCGAGGCGCTGTGCTTACTAAAAGAAACAGACCCGAACAAACCATTTAAAATATTCGATGCGCTACATATACAACGGTTAACGCAAAAATATACCTATATTCTCTTTCCCACTTTCACGTATAATAAAATATTCGAAATAGCAAAAGTGTTACTAAAATTACAAAACACAACCTGACCTTACTATATTCACAATTTCACGTCCACCAGGCTAACAGACGAACACGAGCAGATCGACGTGAACGATGTCCCCGGCTTCGAAGGCTTCTTACACAAGTACCGCAACGTGGTCCACTCCACCCACTACCTGTGTCTCTCTGCCAAGCACTCCCTCAGCCAGCTATACGGGAAAGTGGCCGAGTACATGATACATGAGATGCCTGAAGCCGAGCTGAATAGGAAGATTGACATCTGCAGGGATTTGATGAAGGCTTTCGATGTTATTGAGCCGGGATATTCTCGGTTGAGAGGTGAGATGGCACTCACGATTTTTGTGACAGAATTTTTTGTGGCATTTAATATAACTTCATTATGAATATGTTATACTAAAGTACTCTAGGAGGGCTGATCAATTTATCAAAACTCTGTGCTATTTTATGAAATGGTCCCTTTGCCCTATCATTCGTATAATTAACAGTAAAATTTGCTAAATAATTAATCATTTTACGTTTGTTAATGATACAAAAGATATGATAACCAACAAGTTTAAATCACAAGCTAAAGACCATTGCATCGTGTTACTTGGATTTTATTGAATTGTTTTTATTACAGGTGTTACACTGTATGAGCTCCACGCGCCACTTATGATCCTGACAACAAGGGACTTCGAGAGGAAAGTCATCACCAAAGATAACTTGAGGACCAGACTAAAAGAGGTACCTAACAAATTTAACTTACGTATAAATTACAGTTTGTACAACAATATTAAACTCTAGGTGAGGTTTCCGAAAGCTCGATTCCCGGTACGAGAAACATGTTACAGCTAGGATTTTTTCAACAGCAATCCGGTGCTACGCAAGGTTGAAAACGAAATAAACTCTCATTCGATAACATAAATCTAATCGAGCAAAAGATTGTCAGGATCTTACAGGCGTCATAATAGTCACCCTTCTATATCTTTTTTTTTGTTACTTTCAGATCGTTAGCTGCCTAACTCAGTCAGCACTGATCCTGGGCTTCGAACCCTCCCAATCGTCCGAGGGTCTCATGGCATCTGCTGCAAGAGACGCGCTGAAGAAGATCAAGACCTGGGAACAGATCATCGGCAAAATCTCATGAAAATAGCCAAAAAAACTAAGAGGCTTAAAGTTTTTGATCAAATGTTTTAAATGTGACCATTTTGTGAAGTCTAAAGGCATTTTTGTTTTACGTTGTTTTTTAAAGTGTATTCGGCACCAGTCAGCGATATTTTAATAAAACGAAAAGAATAAAAATATATTAAAGTAAAACTTATACGGATTTTGTACGTATTAATTTTACTTTCGTTCGTTAAGTTCGTAGTTCCTTGTGAATTATTGAATCTTTGTTGTGTTATGTAAATTTGTTAGTTGTTTCCTCCTACGTATTCTTCGAATTGACTTTAAATTTCTTAAATTAATGTGACTTATGTAATTTTGTACATTTATTTCTGCGTATTTCTAATATCGGATTTAGAACATTTTTGATGTGTTAAGCGATTTGGGTGCTGACTGTACTATGATAGTAATATTATTTTTTATGTTAATTATTTTCCTTGATATTTATTATTTATTTTCTTAACTAAAAAAATATTTCAATGATTCTTATTAGATGGCTAATGTTACCTTCAAATTGGTTTGTGATTTTAATTATTTTATGTAAAATTAAATAATAGTACTTCAAATATATTTATTTTAAGTGTATACGATTATTTATTTTAACTTATAAAATAATTATTAGATAATAGAACTAATTTATTACTAGATTTAATAAAATCTATATTTTAACACTTTTTAACATTACTATGTATAATAATTTATTATTATTATATATTCTAATAAATAATTGAAGAATCTATATATTTTTGTTAAACATATATTATTATTTATCCATTCCTTCCACTAAAAGACATTATAATTGCGTGCATCAATTTAATTTATTTTTGTAATAAATATTAACTGTCTCAAAACTAATTTAGCATTTAAAGAAAATAAATTATTTGTGATAAGTACGTGTTTTCTTTTACTTTGCCCTGATACATACATATAATGAAAGTGAAAGTATAGTTTTATTTGTCCGTAAAGCTTCAAGGAATAATTTCATACACCGAAAATTATAAACGATGATAAATTTAGCCTTCTGATAGGTAAAGAACGTGTTCATTTCCTCGTCATAAACATTTATTAGTATTTTTAAGAAGAACAAGCGTCTATTTGTAAATTCTCTGTGTAGCTCGATGAAATTATTTTTACTATAAACAGCTGGTACCCAATCCTAGCCTGTGTCTCGGAAACAACTAGACCAGAAAACCAACCTTGAAAAACACACAAATATTTGTTCAGTGTAATTGATTATAATAGAACCCAGGACACTGGCACAACGACAGCAAGACAAACAAACTCACAAAACACACATTATATCAGTGGTCCCGAACCAGTAGCCCAACGCGGACCACCAGTGGTCCGTGGAAGTCAAACGATGGTACGCGAATGATTTTAAAATTTTAAATTTTCAGGATGACTATAACACACACTTTATTTTAAATATTCTTACAATGTGGTGCTAACAAGAATAATATAAAGTCATATCATCAGATATAGTAGTTCCGCACCAAGAAAAGGTTAGGAACCCCTGCATTATATTAAAACATTTTTCATACACTGTCTCAACACACTTCAGTTGGAAAACGGCTAACGTTTCAAGCGTGTAAAAGCAAAGCTATTTTTATACCTCTGTTCTGCGCACGCGCATGCATTTGTCAGTTCTCCGGTCCACACGTGCTAAGTGAGGATCTTTTGTAATATTAATCAATAAATGTGAAATAACATTGTGATTATTGTGATACCAAGTAAGTAGAAATATCACTGATTAAGTTAAAAATACTGTTAGATTGTCCCTTGGCTGTTTTTGTCCGTACTACTCCTAAATTATGTGATGTATTTTGATACGGCTTTCAGTATCATTTAGAGAATTTCTTTCGGAATGTTTATGAGTATAATGTATGTATATTATATTTATAGTATTGTAGAAAGTCTGTGTCGGTCTGGATCGATTTGATTGTGAGAATGGTCAGGAAAATGAGTTGTGATTTTTTTAGGTCGCGGTGTTTTGAAATAATGTCAGGTATATAGTATTGTGTTTTGTACTAAATATAAATCGTACTGCATTAAAAGTCGTTGCATATAAAACAATTCATTGGAAAAAACCGTAATAACGAATAATTAATTGTTTCATTCTCTATCAGTACAACAAAAATTCTAGCGCCTAATAAAAATATCATAGTTAAAAGTTGCAGAACTTCGAAGACTACTATAGCCTTGATTGCTGAGATGCATCTCAGCTGAAATTAAAACCCACTGCACATTGCGGGATGTCTTTATTGTAGTATTTTCATTGTTGATTTTGAAATATTATCAGATTTTTTTGGTGCCATCCAACCATTCCAAGTTTGTCTAGAAAAAATGTTCACTAATATATATTATTTTTCAGAATGGTGTCCGAAGGATCCTGCATGGTATGTCTCTCTCCAGCCATCAACAAATGCTCCGGCTGTCAGAATGTCCACTACTGCTCCCGAGAGCATCAGAAGCTGGACTGGAAGACCCACAAGTTCCAGTGCACTCCAGCCAAGCTGAAGGAAGATGCTAAGCTTGGACGGTACATGGAAGCTACCAGGGAGATTAAACCTGGTGATGTGGTGATGAAAGAGAAGCCACTTATTACTGGTCCGTCACAGGTAAGGTTTTACCAAAGACATAATTTGTCACTAAATTCTAGCTACTTTTCAAAATTAAAAACACTGCTAAAATGTAGAGCTATGCCCTATAAGTATTCATATGTATCGTTTCGCGTTAAAAACTAGGTATACTCGCTATCAATGAACTTTTACCAGTACGATAATTTGTTGCTATTTATATGTAAATTAAGTTAGCCTATGAGAATTTATAAAGTGAAAATAATAATCTCAAACGACCGAAACGTACAACTTTTATACAACTCGAGACACCCGCGATTGTGATAGATTATTTTCAGTCTACTTTACCCGTAAGTTTATTTTCAGAACACCGCTCCAGTATGTCTCGGATGCTATAAACTCTTAGAAGAAGGGAAGGTAGTAACATGTGAGAAGTGTGGATGGCCATTCTGCTCTAAACAGTGTACCACCAAGCCTGAACATACTCCAGAGTGTTATTACACACAGAAGAGAGAAGAAAAGGTAAGAATACAACTACCAGTATCTTGTTATGGTAATGTTACTCAGTACAATAGTAAAAAAATGGAGACCGAACAACCGTTCCAGTGGAATCTACGAGTATAACTTATACATGAATTTAGATTAGTATTTGAGGCGCCCATAGCCAGTTGCGCTCACCGGTCGGTAAACGATCTGTGGGTTAAGCAACCATTGGCGCGGTCATTCGATAGATGGGTGACCGCATAGTGGTATTTGAACTGGGCGTCTCCGTGCTTCTGAGGGCACGTTAAAAGTCGGTCCCGGTTGTTGTCTACTAAGATAACAGTCGTTAAGCCACGTCAAAGGCCTCCCGGGCGGTTTGAACAACTTTGACACTAGGTTGACCACTAACCATACGACAAACAAACAAACAAATGAGGAGCTCGTGGCTTAGTTTACAACAGCCGCACGGATCGATCTCTGAGGTTAAGCTACGCTTACCGAGGTTGTTCCGTGGATGGGTGACCATCTTATACATATCGAGTTCCTCCGTGTTTCGGAAGGCACGTTAAATTGTGGGTCCCGGCTGTCATTTTCGAAGATCTTTGACAGTCGTTAACAGTAGTCAGAAGCTTGAAAGTCTGACAACCAGTCTTACCGAAGGGTATCGTGTTAATACCTAAGTAACTGGGTTGTGGAGGTCAGATAGGCAGTCGCTCCATGTAAAACACTGGTATCCAGCTGCATCCGGTGAGACTGGAAGCCGACTCCAACATAGTTTGGAACAAAGGCTAAGCGAATATATATTGCTGTTTAAAGACTAGGTTTAATTTGGTGTCTGTGACGTGAATTATTCACGATATAAATCTTTACACTAGTTTTACAGCTAGCCTGGAGAACAGTACTCACAGGGCGGCTGATATAGGCTCCCAGAGCGTAGATATAAATGAAACGCTAGAATATCGTTTCACAGAAATGAGGATAGGTCCGCAAGCGGCGAAGCCAGCCCGATTCCTAAATAAAAAAAATCTGATCCTTCCAACCTATTTACTGTTTTAGGTCAGCATCACAGTTTTCGGAGAACCCCACCCCAGTTACGAATGCCTTACAGTCCTTCGCTGCCTGTACCAGAGAGACCACGACGAGAAGCTCTGGGCCAGGATCCAGAGCCTGCAGTCACACTGTAACGACAGGCGGGGCACGGACAAGTGGAACTACGACAGAAAGATGATCGCAGAGTTTATATGGAAGTTCTTTAAGTTAGAGGGAACTTTCAGTGAGGAGGAGATTATGAGATGTGTCGGGATTTTGCAGGTAAAGTATATATTACATTCTAAATAGCTTACTTTCCTGTTAAAGAGCCCTTTTTAGCACACCCCCTAGTCATATTGCGAAAATTAGGAGAGCTGATAAATGTTTTGCGTTATGCATGAGTGCATGACTGTTCGTCTTGATCAGTGTTATGCAGAAGCTAAACCCTTGTGTACCTACCTAGTACTTGGCAAAGGGACGCGTGTAATTTAGCTGCTCAAAAAAAAAATTGCGGCAAAAAAATATCTTAAGTTGTACTCAAAACGCGTAATCTGCCTACTCAAAAGTATATGGTACACTAGCTGACCCGCGCAACTTCGCTTGCGTCACATAAGAGAGAATGGTGAAATTTTTCCCCGTTTTTGTAACATTTTTTACTCGTACTCTGCTCCTATTGGTCGTAGCGTGATGATATATAGCCTATAACCTTCCTCGATAAATGGGCTATCTAACACTGAAAGAATTTTTCAAATTGGATCAGTAGTTCCTGAGATTAGCGCGTCCAACAAACAAACAAACAATCAAACAAACAAACAAACTCTTCAGCTTTATAATATTAGTATAGATTAAATTTCTAGTTAAGGCACAAGATGAAAGTCCTATCTATTCTGATGATATTAACGATAATTCAATAAAAAAAATTATACGTACTTTAAAGATTCTTCGTTTTTCAGTACAAGTAATTATAAATTCGGAATGTTTTCAGATCAACGGTCACGAGGTTCCGCTGCAGGAGCCTGACTACCTGGCGCTGTACGAGCGTGTCTCCATGGTGGAGCACAACTGTCGCGCCAACTGTAACAAGAGCTTCACTTCGGCCGGAGAAATTGTACGTATACTGAATATATGTATTAATTGAGACTTTATTATTATATTCTCTACGTGGTTTACGTGTCGTTTTTATGGTTTAAAAGTCTGTAGACTAGACGAAGAGTTTTTGTTTCATAGTTAAAATAAAGCCGGTGCGGAGATCTGAACTGAAGCTTTGATAGATTCTGAATAGTAGAACTCCTCGTTTTCACTATCCCAATTTTTTTTATTCACCTGGTAATTAATTATAAATTTGCTTTCGAGTCGTTTATAACAACTTAGTGCTACTAACTGTATTAAAAATAGCTTAGCCTTACTATATAAGTCTTAAAAATTTTAAGGTAGAAGAACCAGTCCTTATGAGTTTTTTTGTATGGCACAAAACCATTATGAGTAACATATTTAGTAATATATGTAGCTTCACATTCACCAATTCACTGGATATGATTCTAGTAGGTACCTATTTGTCTATTTTCTCCTATTCCAGGTGCTATACGCAGGTGTGAACATCAAGCCCGGCTCCCACATCACGGTGAGCTACACAGACCCGATGTGGGGCACGGAGGCGAGGCGCCACCACCTCGCTGACTCCAAGTTCTTCGAGTGCACCTGCGAGAGGTGCTCTGATGTCACTGAACTCGGCACTATGTTCAGTGCCGTTAAGTGCAAGAAGAAGTAAGTACCACTTTTATCATCATGTCATGACATTTTTTGGAGACCTCCGTTTTAAAGGTACTATGTCCAGATTCTGCTTAAGTCTATAGTCAATCTCCTTTAGGGAACGTTTGTAAGCACTACGCATGACTCGGAAACCATAGCAATAACTTTAAGCTAATTTATTGCATACATAACCACGGGACTATATTGTAATTGTATGGTAATATAAAAAGTACCAAAAAAAATGCCCAATAGGGAATCAAACTTTGATTTGCAAAGTTAAAAATCATATACAATTGACAACTACCAACTGCCTGCTTTAAAAAAAGCACACTTGTTACTTCCAGGGACTGCAAAGGCTACCTTCTACCAGAAACCTTCATCCTACCGATCTTGCACAAGACGAAGAACCCTAACCCGGAGACACGTAACTTAGACAACAAGTTATGGAACTGTAACCGCTGCAAGGACGCCGTGTCTGACGCCATCATGCAGCAGCTGCTGCAGGACATCGGCAAGGAGTTGAGGATCATGCCCAAAGATGATCCTGATGCTTGTGAGAGGTAGGGATCGAAATGCTTAATGAAACTGCAAAGCCTTTCTGAAAAAATTATGATGAACAAACTTACAAACACCCAAATATGAGATTATCCACCGCGAGATTTTACTTACTTAGATTTGTAAATCAGGATACAATTTTTATATTGCATCCTAGGTTTATAAAATAGCCATTTAATTATGAGCGTATAGAATATGTCTTAATAAGGAACGAACATCATTTGAAGAGTCTCAAAGTGGTAGGTTTCACAAAGACACAAATCAAACGTGTAAACGTTGAAATTAATATTTGCGATCAATTCTACGGATGATTGAGTGGTTTTGTTTGGCTGTCCCAAGCCATTTTATTTTTATTTTATTTTATTTATTTTAAGAAGGCTTACAGACTAATAAAAGAATAGGTTACAAATATGTTTAATTAAGTTGCTAATTACAAGCCTCCACAGAAATATAATATTTACGAATAAATAATGCCTGAACGCTGAAGTTATGGTATTTTCCATTTTGAACTTTAACCTACTACAATTGTATTTGAGAACCACCAGCCAGTGCTTCATTCGCAAAAAATGATTTGGCTAAAAGTTTCCTTAGTGCAAAATAAGTCTATTTCATGGTCATGAGATAATTCATTAAAGCAACGAGCACTTCTAATAAGATAAGCATTCCTCCTATAATTTTATTACCACTTATCAATATTAACCAAGATAGACATTATGTTTTACCACTTTTTCAATTGTGAATCGACTTTTAGCCTTTTCTTCTATGACTTCAAGCCGTTCTTTCTTTCCTCAGGTTCATATCCCACTGCAGCAGCTACCTGCACCCGTCGCACTACTACATGATGGACGTGAGCCTGGCGCTCGCACAGATGATCGGCCAGGCGGAGGAGCACGGCCTAGCAGTCGTCTCCAGTGACCGACTGCTGCTCAAGACACAGCTGTGTAGGAAGATCGCTGATCTGCTTGAGATTTTAGTACCAGGTACGAGAGTTAACATATTTTACTGTAGAATTCTTCACAACAATTACATATAACTGACGAAGAATTAAAATATTTTCTAGCATTTCCCAACGCCTGTTTTACGCTTTGCTTTGCATGTGGCAGTGTGTTTCTTTACAATACCTATTAATTTGCTTGAGACCGATTCGAAAGTGCAAAAGTCGTATGGTAGATCGTGTTTCGACGAAAACCTTTAGATAACGTCTGCAGAACTGCGTTTAAGTTTATGTTTTTAAAGACATTTGGATAGCAAACACAGTTGTTGCATTCGGGAAAGTCCGACACATGCTATGACACAAGCAAATGTCTAATCATTGTCAGTTGATTTATTATTATGAACAAAAAAAATGTATTCCCGCCATTTTCAGCTGAGACCCGTCTCCGAGGCACGATTCTTTACGAGCTGCACGCAGCAGTAGCTGAGACTGGCAGAAGGAAATCGCTTGTGGACGGACCGTTTGTTCTGCTAGGATATGTTTCGGTAAGTTATTGCTGTACTTAGCTGTACGTCATTATGCTAGAGTTAATAACTACTGTGAGAAAATAACTCTCGTTTCATCTCCATTATTTTTATTATCATTTACAGCTTTTTTCTGACCCATAAAGGGCATCAGTCTCCTTCCGTTTAGGTTCCACCAAGCATCACGTTCGCCGTATTGGTTTAAACAGATTACCCAAATAGAGACAAATATAATTCGTATATCCAAGTTTAATAACTAAGTTTTACTTTATGGGTAGCGGCTTTCACAACTGAATCTAAAAATAAGTTTTAATTACTTGCAATGAACGACTGCACCATAGTCTGTAGCAAATAAACAATCTATGAATAACTATCGGAACACCAAAAACTAAAAATGAAAACGAAGAATCAGGGCCGTACTCTGACATTATTCTAATCGATCCAAATAATACAGAGGGACAGAGACAACGCTATATAAATCTTATAACGCTATCCTTTTCTAATGGAGAAATTTGGAATCTATAGCTTGTCAAGTACGGCCCACATTTGATTTGTTTTCATTTAATGTTTTTGTCCCTCATTCTATAAATAGACTGCACTCCAAAAACGAATATTACCTTTTTAAAGAAACGCTTGAAAAACAGACTCCAAGCGGCGATTGCATTGACATGGGACTGGTTGCAACAAAAAGCTTTGTACGTGTTTAACACACAAATGGAGCGAGGCAGTCGCCCTACTAGCTGTTTTCATTTAAACAGACATAATAATATAATACATATGTTCAGCTTGTAGCAGCACAGACAGAAATATAGAAAAATATCGCTTACGAGAAAAAGCTACATTTAAGACCATAACAAAAATAAGAACCATAATAGGAATTGAGTGGTACCTTGCGAGCCCGAACAAAATGTCTGATACATTTATTGAGGGCATGAAAAGTCCCCAACCCGCACTTGGCCAGCGGACTAGACTTATAGTAGGACTATCAAGGCCTAAACCCTCCCTCGTAACGGGTTATAAAAAAAGAAATAGGAAATAAAACAAAACTTTACTCGGCCCGGGCATCAAACGATCGAGAGTAACTGTACCTACTACTACACTTTTCACTAAAACCTCATTTTATAAAACTTAAAATGTAGTTAAAAGTAATTGCCCGCGCGTAGCTTAATTTCTAGTCATACGTTTAAATTAGCAAGTTAATGAACATTATGACTGACACGTGATTCATTTACTTAACTCTAATTAATTTTGATTAACGATCATTAATATAAAACAATGCCCTCATTATATACTATCGAACCAACTGAATCATGACCCATTTTGCCGATAATTCGCTTGACACCGTCAAAATAGTAAAAATTTCATCTCTATCGTCAAAGTTGCACTTAAGACATTTTAAACATGCATATGACTGTGTTATGATGTATTACGACTACAGACAACTTTGACCTTTGTTATTACAGTACGTAGGTAGATACGTTTTCGATAAATCACTCTTAATTTGAATCTAGAATGTAAATGTAGTTTAAACTCTTTTCACTACGAAAAAACCTATTTGTGTCAAATATCAAATAGCACGTCATTTAGAAATCTGTGAAACGATTAGGGTTACCACTATAGTCATTGCCCATTATACAGTGATTGCCAATGTTAAGGAATAATAAGTTTATTTTAATTTCTAAAGTATCCAGTTCAAATTAATTGCGATATATGTCACTTTTAGAATATTGGTAACGTTTTTAATTTTTAGAACTCATGTCCGACGTTTGTGCGACAGGTGTGTAGTTCGAAAAGATAAAGTAAGTTTGTTGCAATATTTCTTAAGGATAACACATTTGAATTAACAGTATTCGCTAGTATTTCTTGTTTTTAAGTGTTTACATTGAATTAGTATAAAATTATTGAAACAAACGACTGATGTTCTTTTAGAAAGAATATTTAAGTTGCGTTTATAATAGAGTTTAAGTCAATGTTTTTACTAAATAAAGATACTATTGACCAACATTGTGTATCAATTCCTTAACCGGGTAATAACTATGTTGGTTACCCTATATTATTTTAATTTTTATAGTTACAGTTACATTATTTCCTATAATGGCCGAATCAACCATGTCCTGAATGGGTATCGAACCCACTCCTGACGCGTCGCAGTCGTAACATCAACGCCACGGAGCCTGTTGAAAACGGTAGTAAAGCATTATTGTATTTGCGCACAAAGATTTGTCGCAATAATGACAGATAACAAATTCATTACCAAGGAAACGTAGGTTCAAGCCAATTTCGACCTACACGTATATAGACGTGTTTTAGAAAATGAGCACATGGTGGGTCATGATTCAGTTTGTTCGATAGTACATGTAAGCCAAATAGTATTGTATACTACGAGGTCTGATGTAGAATTACCGTTTACAGGTTTTCAAAATGACTTTTTCTTTGATGAAATTCTAAATAGCACCTTCATTGATTTTTTAAAATAAATAACTCTACTTTAGAACCTATAAAAAGAATCATCAAAATTGGTCCACCCAGTAAAAAGTTATGAAGTAGCAAAAAAATATAAAAAAAAACATACAGTTGAATTGAAAACCTCCTCCTTTTTTGTGAAGTCGGTTAAAAAGATTCATAGTCTTGGGTTTTTTTCATAACTAAGCAAAACTTTGCTGAACTAAGCTTCGAAAATAGATATTGGATGGAACCAAAGGTTAAAAGTCATATAGTATACAGCGAAATAGACAGGCACACATGAGCTGATTAAATAAATAAATAAATAAATTAACCCATTACTGTCCCACTGCTGGGCAAGGGTCTCCTCCCGTAATGAAGGAGGGGTTAGGCCTTAAGTCCACCACGCTGGCCAAGTGCGGGTTGGGGACTTTGCATGCCCTCAATAAATGTATTAAACAAATTTTAGGCATGCAAGGTTTCCTCACGATGTTTTCCTTCACCGTTGGAGCATGTGATAATTATTTCTAATACACACATAACTTCGAAAAGTCATTGGTGTGTTGCCTCGGATTCGAACCTGCGACCACTGGCGTGGGAGGTGTCAATTTATACCACTCGGCTATCACTGCTCTTATGATCATGAGCTGATTACAAAAATAAAATTCTTTCATCAGGAATCCCAACGTATCCTGAAAGAATCAGCGATGCTACTCCGCCACGAGCCGCCGGAGCTGCCTGAAGGTCGTCTGTTCAACCAAGCCAAGATCAACCTGATGCAGATGGACGACCTCATCAAGAGCCTGTCTGCTGCCCAACCCTCGCCGCTGTAGAGTTAATAAAGATGTTTTGAAGATAATTGGAGTTTTATTTCTGACGACTAGGTAGTGAAATTTGTGGTAAGGTGCAGTGGTTAACGTAATGAACGCGGTGCAAACATTATACTGTGTAGTGGATTCGATTCTCACTACAAAAAGATACTTTTTCATACGACGACACGGAGAAAAAATACTTATTTTATAAGGCTATAATCAAACATAGTATCTAGTTTTTGTAACTAGCGGTCTTGTATGACAAGATAAATGTATGTGAATAAGACACGGGAAGTTTATAAGATACCAAATGGCGTTCTTTGGTCTGTGCCTACCCCTACGGGAAAGGCGAGATTTTACGTATGTTCGAGTACTACGGGTAAAATAACGAAAAAAAGTAGTAGATAAATATTGTACTTTGCTAAAAGTACTTAAGTATTATTAATCTAAATAATAAGTATATCATGATGTTTGCCACTATATTCCAGCTTAAATTGTGTACCAATTTCAACAAACAGTGACAATTAAATTCGCAAAGCAATTCTTTATCTTCACAATCTCATGTCACAAAACCAGTGTAAAGCAAGTTCATTAAATAGTGCACTTTCAATCGAAATGATATACTTATATAATTTGCTATAGCAACACCGGTGAAAGCGGCCGCGGGGAAAAAATAACCGTATTTGTGTGCGCGCGCAACTTATACTGTGTTAAGCTTTTAGTTAGAAAGAACATTCGTTTGTTGTTGATTTTGCATTTATTTGCTGTTCCCTCCGTGGCGCAGTGGTTTAGGTCGCCACGCCGATACCACTGCAACGGGAGGTCGTGGGTTCGATTCCCACACGAAGCAATTATTTGTGCGATCCGCAAATAATTGTTTCGGGTCTGGTTGTGCTTTGTGTCCGTTGTTTGTATGTTTGTAAAAGTCCCCGCGACACAAGAGCAATTCTTAGTGCGGGAGTTGTCTTTAAAAAAAAAAATTGTAAATCTTTCGTTTCGTCTAGTAAATGCGTATTCCCTCATTATCACGTTTGTAGTTCGTCGCGCTTAAGTGTTCTAGTGGAGCTGACTACTAACCCCTGGTTTCTGAGGTATATTTAGCGGTAGTTTATCTATTCAATAGCGTTTTATTATATAAGTTTAAACACTATTGAATAGATAAACTACCGCTAAATATACCTCAGAAACCGGAGGTAAGTGGTTGCAATATAACAATTTGTGGCTTTATCCTGAGACTAGCGACCGACGCGACGCTACGGCGACTTCGTCGACTATTCTACACAAAATAATTTTCCATTTTAACCAGTAGTTCCTGTGATTAACGCGTTTAAACAAACAAGCTATAAGGTTGATATTTTTAAACAGATAAGAACTGAACACTTCGCGCATCCTCAAGTATCAGAAATGAGGCTAATTACGCATAGAATTCCGTTCCGAGTTTTCGGCATTAAACCAATATTTGTAGAAATACCTATAATATTATTACTATGATATCCATAAAAGAATAATAAAGTCAAGCAAGGCCGCGTTAAACCCTAGTTAAAGTAGCCGGTATCGCTGAGTGACAGAAGGAGAGCTGTGTGCCGCGTGTTAATTGGACCGATAGCGACACGTTCGCGGAATCGAACCTGTATCCCCGTCGTCTTCCGCTGCAACACTCAAAGTGGTTCGTATGAACGTGCCACACATATTTCTTGACGCTTTGTCGCTTTATAAAATACGGATATGAGTGTTTAAATAAGCTGAGAGCATTTTTATTAAGCCTGGTTCATAAAAGTAGTTCTACAAAATTAATCTAGCTATGAAAGCATAAAGAGTGATATAATATCAAATAAATAGAGACAGACACAAATTGTTAAGTTTATAGTTAGAAAGAAACATTGAAAATTATGAATGAATAAAACCATCTAGCAACTTCTGATAAGTTAGTCTAAAATTAAAATCAGTGTAAACCCAAAAGTTAACAATTCAGCATGCAACGAAAAGACCATAGATTCTGATCTCAATAATTGCATTCCAAGCTTAAAGCTAAGGCTTTACAGGTTTGTATACAGGATTATTTTACGGGATTGTTTTACAGGATCATTTTGCAAAAATGTTTTGGTAGAATTGGTTTTAGAGTATGGCCGTCAAAAATTGTACATTCAGGAAAAAACAATTGTCCTTTTCATTTTATATAACACCAAGTTTTGTTATATGGTAAATAGTAAAAATCGCGTTATTTTGAAAACATGAGACGCGAACAAGGCATATGTGGAATTCTTGTAGGCTGTAGTTAGATTTTTTACTTCAAGACAATACACGCACCTTCCTGATAAACATTTAACTAAATGATAACATCAACGTGACCACAACAAAGACACCTTTAATTATAGCTCTTCAATTATGTAGATAATACTGATAAGACATTTACTGAGTTAACTTATTTTGTGATGTAAAACGCAACGAAATAATACCACGCAGAGAAAAAATCACGAATCCAGTAGGTTTATTATTTCATAAACTCATAATGGTATAATGATACAGTATGTCACCTAATTGATGGTAAAATTAGGTAGTGCCAATACTTTCTACACCAAAATTATGAGGATTATAACATAAAATGTCAGCTTAACTTACCTTATTAACCTTTAACTTACTAACCTTTGATATGCCGATGGTTAGCATTTCACAGGTAATGAAAAAATCTGTATTTTTTGTAGACATATATGTATGTACATCACTCAGGCGGAAGGACCAAATCGATTTTTAATAACAAGCTTAAATACGCAATTTAAAAACCTATCACTTAGAGATTATTTTCTAACAAATCAGCGAAGAAATTGCGCCAGCCTTACAGCACAGGTGTAACTTGCTATCAGCTAAACCCACAATAAAATGATATTTGTTTAATTTCGAAGCAGTTACAATTGGACAACATAAGTCATGACAGGCAGACAATGAAAAATAATTTACTATATTTAATGATTTAGCAGGAAAAACGTAAAAGAGAGATTTCGGAGACTGTAGGTAGACTTCAGAGGTAGCCTGTCTTGGGCTCCTTCCGTAGATACAAAATCGAATTGAATTCTAAATGGATTGGGTTTAATTCAAACGATTGAAATAAAACATTATTGTAGGTAAAGGCACTTTTAAATTTCAATTTGGCGCATAATCCTACAAAATTGAACTTATAGAATTTTTCGATTTGGATTATATTCCTTGCGATCGCCTCTCGATTCTGATTCTACACGTTTCTCGTTCCTTATTACCTAATGAAGTAGCTTTTCTTACAGAACATTCTCTCCTAGAACTTATACCACTTCGGGATATCTATCACAAAGCTTTACACTTTTTTTGCTGATAACTTATCTACTTATCTTCTATCTTACTTACTTACTGATCCTACTCATGAGCTATGAAACTGGCCTTACTTGTATAAGCGAAGATTATAGCAAATTAAGTTAATAATTCATGATCAAAGAAGTTTATCAAACCAACGGACATTCGTCATGCCACGAAATTGAATTATTACCAGTATTTATTTACAATCCAATCCTTTGCAAGACGTCCATCCGACAGACGCATGTATATTATTAGCACCTTTTTCTTTATGTCGAACAGTGCAAAGCTTCGTGGGAGTAGCGATGCTGATGTCATCGGTCGATGTATTGACATGGTGCTAATTACACATACAGGTTATGCTACGGTTGAACTGAATGTAACACATAATATCGAACATATTTGATTTGTAATTTCTTAAAACTCTTTGTAAAATAAATCTCTGCGTAGTCTACATCGCTTCGCAAAGATCTACAAACAAACATAAAATCACGCCCCTGTCATAGGGATAGGCAAAGAAAGCCACTTGGTACGATTCTTAATAACTTTCCTGGCCTCATTCACATCCATACATCTTGTGATCTATTCAAGTCTTTTTTGTATCAGATATACAATGGTAACATTTAACAGAAACACTTAAGAGCAAGCAATTGAACATAGTAGCTACAGACGATCGACCGACGTCAAACAACATGTTTTAAGTAGTACATCACATATAAACAACCGATTTTCTAGATTCAGATTCTTAACATTAGAAGGCCATTGTTAAGCGTTAAAATATAATTATCGACTCTACGGGAGAAGGAGCCTAGCAGAGTCAAAAGCAGACAGACTGCTATAAATAGGAAACCGAATGGTGGTATGTTTAGGACACTAGGGGAAACGAAGACTAGTAGAATTAATAACAGCTTGCTTGAAATGAAGAAATTATTCTTCCATGTATTAAAGAAAATCTGAAGAATGTCCAAGGCAGGCACGCTAATTTACAAACTATAAATAATAGAATCAATATTGTCTGTCTGCATGTCTCACGCGTCATCAACTTGTTATTCCTAGATTCTTGCTGCAGCCTTCGAAAATAACAAACAAAGCCTTACGTCAGTATAACCACATTTTAACCTCAAATCTACTATTTCGGAGACCTAGCTTCCAAATCCATTAAATTATTTTTCTTCCACATTACATACTCAATTAGGATCTGCCAGCAAAGTTATCTTTTATCACGTGTAAACAGCAAATTTACGACAGAACGACACTGCGAAAATCTTTGTGCAAACATCAGCGTCGAGTCTCTTACTAACCTCGGTGAAGAACAAACGTGAAACCTGCTGTGATACAAAAAAAATATACTGCTTCACAAACTTGGAGTCTTTAAAATCATGCCTTGACTGTTCAGTGGTGTTCTAAAGTGATAATTTGGTATATAAAGTAACTGTGTGTATGGTGGTCATGTAACGCATGGCTTGAACAGCAAATATTTGCTGTTCTTATAAGCTGAAGGACGCCTTGAAGGTTGGTGCTTTGTTTTATTATAATATTATTCTTAAAACATGGTTCATGGTTCATCATGATGAATTCAAGACCTAGCGAGGTGAACTCGACACGTATACTCTTCTTTATTATGGGAGAAGTCCCTTGGCCTAGTTGCGTTGGCCTGAAGTTGTGTTGTACGAGCTGAATGACAGTTTTCTGCGGAATAAGAAAGTTTTAGCACTTTTTTATCATTTTTGTTCTACGTATCAAGATAATGTATGTACCCGATGTACCGCATGTACCGCAGGATGTTTGTATAAGATATCGCAAAGGTTTTTCGCGTGGAAATGTTTAATTTTTCGAGTGTTCTAGTTACTATCTCACCGGAAGAGATAGTTTTTTTTAAGGCTAAGGTTACACCCAGGAGCTGTCATTGAACTTTGTGATTTGAATGTTAAGATAACGGCTTTGAAGGTTCTTCAACTTTGCGGTTCTTTATTGACGTCAGTTGTAAATAAACCACATCTTTGTGATTTAAGAATTTCAGAGCGAAAATTTGGTCTACAGAGCGTTACATGACATTTATGATTGGAGTATGGACTGTGTTCTGTATGGAGCTCGGCAGAGCGAAAAGTATAAAAAAACATTTGAGAAAACTTTCTAATCGATGGATATAATACAAATACTACATACATACATTTAAGATAGCTTTTGGTTTCAAAATTGTGATATCAATCATCCTTCAGTTTTAATAAGCATCCAAACTCAGAACGCATGGCAACTCTTTGTCTTTACGTAAGTATATCTTTCCTTTACTTAATACCAATTAGCGTTGATTTGGAATTTGAGTAGTGTCTGTATACCATTTTGGGTATTTTCCTCACGAAGTTGTCATTAGTGGTATACCGATAAGTGCTTCTTTGGATTTCCCTCGAGTATGAGGTATTCTAAGCGGGTAAAAACTAGATAGGTTTGCTAGCACATATACTGAGCATACGCCTCCCACGCTAGAGTCCGTTTAAACCCAAGGCAACAAACCATTTATTTAAACTTCTTATACAAAATTTGTATAAAGGCGGACCTAATGCCAAAGGCATTTTCTGCCAGTCTACCTTGGGGTGATGCAGAGATTAAAACCATTGCCTTTCTCATTTACGTGATTATTAGAAATCACTTAAAAAGTAGTCCGTGGTGCAATGGTTTAGGTCGCCATGCCGCTACCATTGCGTCGAGAGGTCGTTTCGGGTCTGGTTGTGCTTTGTGTCTATTGTTTGTATGTTTGTAAAAGTCCCCGCGACACAAGAGCGATTCTTACGGGAGTTGTAAAAAAATGTTCTGAAGGTGTAGGAAAGCATTTCAAGGCAACCTTGCATTTGCCTTGTCATCACACAACACATCTGAGAGTTCTTTTACACAGTTCTTGAAGAAATGCAACCGTACTCAAGAACCCATTCTCATTTCTCGAGGAGGCCCCAGTGTCAGTTTTTGGTTAAATTTATTTATTTATAGTAAACAAATCAAAACTTGTCAATAATCATGTGTAGCGGCAATAAACATAGCATTTCAGACGGTTTTGTATCGTGTTAAAATCAGCTGGACTTAGATTTTAAGTAAAGATAATCGTCATTATTACGGTCAAGCGATGACAGTCGAATTGTGAAAAGTTGATGTAAGAATAAGTAATGATAAAACTACATAACTATGATATGATTAATTCGCCGAATAATCAGCACGACACGTGACCAGAGGGCTGGCCTTTACTTAGGGCAAAGAATAAGCATTGCCATTCAACGTGGCAATGCTGCCAGCCTTCTGGGTATGTTACCCGAGGACGGCGATGCAGAGATATTTTATGATGCCTTATTTTAATTTTATTTATATTTAATTCCTTTATTTTATTTCGTTTGTACATATAAAACTTATTATTTAATGTACTATGATATGATTGAATAATTCAAAACTTAATAGCAAGTCATACGTTTACTGCAATAACATAGTCATGCAAATATTCACATGTTGCGTATAAATAGTGGTTAATAAACAGTATATCGCTCGTGGCATTTTAAAAACAACCAATTATTATCATTATACCGACTTGTGGCTTACCTAAATATATGTTTTGAATATTTACGGTGATAACTGCACGTTTTGCGCAGTGTTTTAAGTAGTCACCTCGCCGCAATAACCGTAGCGCCGCGTGTGGTGGGTTCGAATCCCACTTGGAAGATATATTTGCGTGATGAGCACGAGTATATTCTGAGCCTGGTTGTTTGGTTGGTTGTTATTATATTTTGTGTTAGCTTGTTGTCAAACTTTATATTTCTGTCTCATGCAATGTCATGTGAGTACATAAGACAGCATGACTATTATGTCAACATAAATAGTCGATGAGATCTCGCTATTAAATATTTGTAGTTGAGCTTACTGTCAAAAACACATTCAAAAATCGTTGGTGAAGATTAAAATATTAGCTAAAAAGTGACCGAGCAAATCCAAATGCGTCATTATTTTAAAAGGGCTACCAAGAATGACGCAAGTAGTCTGTAATTCAGGATCGGTTTTCAAAAAAATAACCCGTTCGACTTAGTTGTTTAGCAATTATCATCGTAAAAGATATACTGTTTCATTTAATAGTGGTATAGATTGATGGTCAAAAGATTTTAGAATCAATGCCCGCCTTAAACAAAGCCTCCATTCGCATAAACAAACTTACCAATGAAGACCTCTGAGATTCTCGGAATACAATTAAGTAAATAACTCAAGCTAATATGTAAATAGATTATATAAGTAATATCAGCATCAAGTAGGTTTACAAGCTATTCTTACGCGTAATAATGAAAAAGGCACATGTAGTTTCGTGGGTCAAAAGATGGCCACTGCCGCCGTAATTATTATACGCGCAGCGCAGGATATAAACATATGTACATATAGTTATTATAATTACAAAATCAAGGCAAGGTCTATGAAAACCAGGTCGTTCACAAACCCCTTTACGATTAGAAAAGCTTCTACGAAAATCGAGGTAACGTATTTTAAGTATAAAAACATCGAATTGTAGTCCTTACGATTAGCAGTCGCATACACAAATACTGGCCACAAAGGTGGTAGGATATACGATCCGTAGACGATTATTTTCAAAAATGCTTGCAAAAATAGGTTTCAATCACAAAACAAACTTTCTCTAGAACAACATAGAATATTATGAAAGAACAACAACTCTCTCCTTTTGTTTTTCACAAATGTTTATATCTCTTTATCTCATGTAACTGTAACGTAAACGATCTCTACAAATAATAACATGTTATTTTCATTTCTAAACCTTTACATAGTATTCTAGAGTGTTAATTTCTTTCATAAATCAGTCAACCATTTTTAAAAGAATATTTTAATCATATACTCGTAACCGGCAGAATCGAAAGAAGCAAGGAGAGTTTATAGGTATCGCAGCAATTGACGTTCTTTAGTCGGAACTAGCTGACCCGCGCAACTTCGCTTGCGTCACACACATAAGAGAGAATGGGTCATAATTTTCCCCGTTTTTGTAACATTTCTCGTTGCTACTCTGCTCCTATTGGTCGTAGCATGATGATATATAGCCTATAACCTTCCTCGATAAATGGGCTATCTGACACTGAAAGAATCAGATCAGATCAAAATCGGACCAGTAGTTCCTGAGATTAGCGCGTTCAAACAAACAATCAAACAAACAAACTCTTCAGCTTTATAATATTAGTATAGATTAGTCTCTGTCTGTTCTCATGGGGAGAAGGCGTGAATTTATGTATGTATGTAAGATTTGGCGAAAATCTTTATTTATTACATTAAGAAAGCAAACGAGATTGCAAAATAAAATCATCAACAAATCACGCTACTTTTTACGACGTTAGTAGCTTGAATCACACTTTAGATACAATTATCATGCGTGGCATTGTTTATCTTTATAAAAACAGAAAACTTAATTTTTGTAATCATTGGAAGAGGAAAATGCGTACAAAAACCAATATATCATAAATATTGAGCAAGTTAGAGTTAAGGCTGTAGTTTTCGTTCGACAAACACAATTAACCCACATGTTAGCATTCGTTAGCGCCGGCGTAGTGTTTGTTCAGTTTGTGACGATCTTTGATGTTATCTATCACTGTATTAGTATTATTATTATGAAGATACTCATGTGTTGTATGTAAGGTATCATGTGACGTATTTAAATATACTTAATTCATTACAGTGCGCCTGCTATGGTTTCTAAAAACTAAATTTAAAGGAAGGTGTTCGTTTATTACCTTTCTCTCTTCTATTTTAACACGGAGTATATTGGAAGCAGTATCGGATAAGTATGCTTTCTATTCTTCTGCGAAACTTTGATCAATATTAATTTTATTTATTTTAAACTTAATATACAGAGCTGTATAAAGGCGGACTTAACGTCAGGGTTATTTTCTGCTAGTCTACCTTAGGGTGATGCAGAGATTATTGTGAGGGTGTTTAGAAGAGAGAATAGATTTAGAATTCTGATAAAGAACAAACGAAATTTCAACAAATAGTTATGTTTCTGTTGATTTTCCGCGCGTAATCCCGTACGCTCCTAAGAACGGGCGATAGAGTGTGTATAAAGGTATCTAATGCCTTCAAAAAATGATCAAAGAGCTCGGGATAAGGTTTCTTCACGATGTTTACCTTTACGGTTATAACATGTGATACCTAATTATTTCTAGTACAATAGTTGTTACATCCATCAGTACTGAGCTCGAGATTATATTGTTGTGATCTATTGACGTGGTAGTCACGTACATAATAATATTGTTGAGTAAACAGCTTTATATTAGTTGTTGTTTGATTTGATTAGCACTTGCAGGAAGTACTTTCCAGGTTTATGCTTCTCTGAAGGCCACTGAATGTATAGTTTTAGTATTAAAGAGATCAGTTTTGTTTGTCTTGCCCTTTAAGGTCATTTTAAATAATTGAGGAAGTCTTCTTTCCAAACATGTTGTCAAGGGATTTGGCCGATGTTTGTTCACTCGGCCGCCTGCCTGACGTAATCCGTCGGGGACTATTGAAGAGATAAATTAAAAGAAAAATTCTATTCTACGGTTAAGAAAGCCAAAATCTAAACAAAATCTTTTATCTGGAGATAATTTGGCGTATCTTGCTCTAGAAGGTCAAAGAAATTTGAAATAGGAGAATTGAAGAATAATTTTAAAATGTCACATTATTACTGCCTGTCTGTAAAACTAGACTAACCCCCGGTTTCTGAGTACATTTAGCCGTGGTTTATCTAGTCAATAGCGTTTTTTTTGTATAAGTTTTACGCCTTTGAATAGATAAACTACATCTAAACCCGAGGGTAAGTATTACGAGTTTAACCAAAAAGATAACATCAAAATGTTACCTACACCTAATTTTCGAAATGTATAATACCTTGGTAAACCTTTAATTCAATTCATTTATTTCTGCAAACCTAAAAAAATCCCACGACAAATCTATTCTAAAACACTTTTCTCCTATTTCAGAGCATCAATGTCACCAGCCCGCTTTCTCTGGCTGCTCCTGTGCTACGCGCAGTACGCCCGCTCTAACATCGTGGACGAGTACGAAGCCTTCACCAACACCTTCCTGTACCCTCAAGAAGACAAGAACGAGGCCCTGCCCATCGTGCTGGGTAAAGACTGGAGCTCCGGCTGCATCTGTCGAGCGAGCGCGCGGTATCGCGTCGTGGTGTGCTTCGGGAATTATGGGTGTAGGAAGTTTCCTAAGGTTCGTTGTGTTTTGGATGTTTTAGTAACATTTACTAGAGAGAAGGCCTTGTTTCTTGTTGTTCCATAGAGTTATCGTCGCTTAGGTAACAATACCGCGTAAGTCGAAAATTGGTCATATGACGTTTTATACTTCATTGGATAGATTTTGTCAGCGCGCATCGAATGATGTTAGATTTTTTTTTAAATTGTCCAATCTTGAACGAACTTAATATCTACCTATTTATGTATTCAGTACACATGTCAGAAGTATTTCAAAGATAATAATCAGTTTTTTATCTCTCCTGGAAACATGTCAAATTTAACTTGCGCGGTATTGTTACCTAAGCGACGTTATGGGTCCTAGAATATATCACTTGCTTCGCACAAATATTTGTGTTATACAGGTACCTATATGGGTATTTTGCCCCTCGACTCAGTCATACTTTCGAAACAAATTCGCTTTTTTACACCTATAGACAGGTAGGAAGTATTATTCATTTTTTTTATCGTTTAACGAAATTACAATCGTCCGCACTCATATTTTACGCATCTTGTTATTTATGTTAAGTATTTGCCGCCGTCTGCGCAGCGGCTTGTTTAAATTCAAACACACCAAGCCAAATAAGCGCGTACTAAAAGGATTCTTATATTGCGAACTATATTAACGCTAATTTATTTTTTATAAAGCTTGTAAAAAGAAACAACAACCATAACACTTATCTCTGAACTTTAAACATGACGTGGTTACACGCAAAAATTCTAAACTGTAAAATATTTAGCAAACATTTACTGGTGTGACGTGTTCTGGACAAATCAAATCTCTTTGCTATCATCATAATCTCGCTAGTAATAGCCCTTTACATAACATTACGGGAGACGTAGAACAATAAACACGATATTATCTCGCTTTATCATTAAGAACATAGTGTAATCTGGGGACAAACATGTCGTTCATAGACGTTTTGCTTGGTACTAAAGTGTTAAGACTCGCGCATAGTACCCAAATAATAAAGGTGTAAATTCGTAGGCGATACGAAGGCAGACCGCAGACTTCCCAATTAGTTTATTTTTACATTGCATAGCTTTTCTGCGAACAATCTAATTTTTGTTGAGCCGCTAGACGTCTCTTTCACCGACACGCTGTAAATTTTGCCACGAAAAAATCTTGAGTACCTAACCTCAAATAATACATAATATATTATCACGTCTTTTTCCGACAGAGGTGGGCAGAGATCAAACAACGCCACTAAGTACGAAAGCTCAGATCAAAATATTTAATGTTGTCCAAATGTCAAACACAAGAGTTAACGAACGTGATACATTTGAAAGCTCACGGTTTCTCTTGATATGAATGAAGCAGGTACACTAGAGCAATGGTAAACTTTCCATGTCACATTGCCTTCGTGTCGTAAGCGCGATTCGCTATCAGTGGGAATTTTACAATCATACTCCATAAGGGTAGGCAGAGACTAGATAATACAATCAATAATGATAATTTACAATTATTGCAATTAAATATATGCCTATGACTCCTATGAGCATGCCTTTACTCTACGTAACGTGAGCATATCTGCTAAATAATTACTACATGTCAACAACAATGTGTATATAACATGTTAGACGCGTAATATAAAAGAATACCATTGTAAGCACGCTGTAATCTCAGTTTTGATTTAATTTTATCTCGTTACCCAAAATTTTTTGAGGATTTCCCATTGTCTATTGGTTTTGGTAATCAAGGAAAATGTAGCCTCCTATTGATATCTTTAAAAGTACTACGACTAAATCACGCAAATATTTGTTCCTTTCCGGAATACAGAATATTATACAATTCTCGCACGCAGTGGCCACATCATGGTGGTCACTTTGTCTACTATTCCATGGCAAATCCGTGTCACTAGAGCAATGTTAATTTGTAAAAATTATATTATTAAACAGTATTATACTGTTTGTTTCTTGTATAAAATAGATGAATATTAAACACAGCTTTATCATCTATTCCAGGTGACAGTCCGCAGCGAAGTCCTACGAGTCAGAACGACGGTCATCACAGAACTTCGGAAAGGAGACATTGACTCACTATACTACCTGAGAGTCCTGGAGATAGAAGCAAACCATCAGCTACGGTACATACAACCAGGAGCCTTCTCCAACCTGACAAACCTGGAGCAGCTTTCAATATCCTACAACACGCTACTTAGGTCTATCCACGAGAGAACCTTCGAAGGACTGGTCAATCTCAGTAACCTAACTCTAGTAAACAATGGCTTCAGTTCCGTACTCCAACTAACACCAGCTTTCAAACCAAGCATACTACCGTCAATAAAAAGACTAGACTTATCAGAGAATACTCTAGAATCCATCCCTGAGAATGCCTTCCATCCGATGGAAGGATCGACTCTGAAGAAATTGGATCTGAACTTATGTAGACTAGACTATATTCACCCTAAAAGCTTTCTACCATTGAAACACTTAAGGGGACTTCACATTGGAGACAACGACCTCAATTCCACATTAATTGGAGACTTTTTAGAGACACTAATGGATAATGATATCAATTTATTGCACCTAGATTTGTCTGGAATGGGTTTTAGAAAAAGACCGCCGAGAAAACTTATGAATATTATAGCACGGTCTACAATACAATGTCTCATTCTATCGAGGAACCAATTTGAAGCTATCGCAGATGACGCCTTCCCTATAATGACCAATATTCAGTTACTAGACTTGAGGAAAGTATTAGCAATAAACATACAACCGAATGCTTTCGACCCTGTGAAGTTTCCTAATCTAAAATGCTTGTTACTAAGTGGAAACAATTTGCCTGGAGTCCATGTAACACATGCTTCAAATCAACTAACGTTTTTGGATCTATCCGATAATAAGGGAAATCCAAATAACCCAGTATATTATGAAATTGATCGAGACACATTTACTGAAAGCAGAGAGTTACGTGCATTGAACATAGCTTATAACAGAGTGAGATCTATCTTCCACTACACATTTACGGGATTAGAAAACTTAAGAATATTAGACATGGAGAACGCAACGTTATTCTACATAGGCGACGGTAGTTTCAAGCCTATGAAACATCTAGAAATGCTGAACCTAGCCAACAATCCATTAACATCAAGTGAAAATTTAACGTGTAAACAATTTGAAGGTTTGAATGAATTGAAAATACTTATATTGGAGAACTGTGGAATCAAACATTTGTATGAAGATGAAAATATTTTTGAAATGACACCTAACTTAACACATTTGGTGTTGAAGAATAATCAACTGTATTACATAACAGCTGAAGTTTTAAAACCTTTGAAGTCTCTACAGTTTTTAGACCTAAGTGAGAATCTTCTAATATCATGGTGGAAGCCTTTATTTCTCGCGTCTGGAGTGAAACCAAACACATTATTTCTGATGAACAATAAAATATCACACTTTTCTCTAAGCATGATTCAGGACATTGCTTATCTGTTAGAGACCAAGAACGGTACTAGCATCACAATAGATTTAATGAACAACATATTTATATGTGACTGTCGATCCATGTTCAGTGCGTACCGGTGGTTACAAGCTAACGGAACAAGGGCTTTGAAACAGTTCTTTTTGAACTCTAAATTTCAATGTAGCAGTCCTGACTTATGGGAAGACAGAAGAGTGGCAGAATATCTCACTTCAATAAAGAGTCTACATTGCCTAATGTATGAGAAAATATCAAATGTTATGGTGTTAGTTTGGACAGCTCCTTCCTTGATCACTGTAGCTCTAGTCTTAATGATAATCGTGGTAGTGTTCAAATACAGGATGTTTATTCGCTACTGGATATTTGTAGCTAAGATAGCAGTCGGCAGAAACCTGCAGAAGAAACCTTCGAAACAGGAGCCGAGTAAAACTTACAAGTATGATGCCTTCGTATCATATTCAAACGATGATAGAGATTTTGTATTAGAAATGATAGCTCAGTTAGAAAGTCAGCCTCCGTATTTAAAACTATGTGTTTATGAAAGAGACTTTGAGATCGGAGCGTTTATTTCTGAAGCAGTGATGACTAGTATTAATGATAGCAAGTACATTATATTGATAATAAGTAATAGTTTTGCGAAGTCCCACTGGTGTAGATGGGAAGTCCAGTTAGCGGAGTACCACAGGATATTTCTTGAAGACGGGACGGCGTACGATCCTCTCGTGTTAGTAAAATTAGGTGAAATTCAAGGGAAATATTTGACGACAACTTTGAAGTATTTGTTAAAGACGAAGATCTATCATTTGTGGGACGAGAGCAAGCCGGAGGAGTTCTGGAAGAAGTTGAGGAACGTTGTGTCTAAAACTGTGTGATTGTTGTATATAGTATTGTTAAGCGTAGGTAGCTATTGTAAATAAATACGAATAAGAAATAATACAGACATTTTACTTTCTTACATTGTAGGCAGTAGTAGCTAAGCTGTTTAGATCTCTTTCTTAACAGTATACCTACCCTCTTATTCATAAACTCACTATAAATCTATTTTAGTTAAAAAGCTACTATAATATTTTTTTTTCTTTTTCATTTCGCTAAGGAGTGAAAGAAACTAAACACTTTATAAGCCTTTCATAACTTCATATATTTTTATGAATAAGAGGGCTAGTATATACAAATCAGTGCAGCAAATCTCATTATTTCTTAGGTGCAGTTAATTTGGCAAGAGGCTGCAGTAAAAGTTAAAAGCATTTTCTCTGACAATCAAATAGTAAGCTAAATTACTGACGTCATAAGTCGATAGAAGTAACATTGCAATTATTTTTTATGATTATCTATACTAATATTATAAAGCTGAAGAGTTTGTTTGTTTGTTTGAACGCGCTAATCTCAGGAACTACTGGTCCGATTTGAAAAATTCTTTCAGTGTTAGATAGTCCATTTATCGAGGAAGGCTATAGGCTATATTTCATCACGTCCAATAAGAGCGGAGTAGCAATGAAAAATGTTACAAAAACGGGGAAAATTTTGACCCATTCTCTCTTATGTGACGCAGCTAGTCGTCTAATATTATTCCACAATTTACATAAAGTTTACATCATGATGACGTAGATGTATTATCTAAAACTACTTTCTAACAGGATGTCCTTTAGTAATACAAATCCTAAAGTAGCCTGACCTATAGATAATTATATTCATATGATTGTCTATACATCCTGTTCAAAAATAGCCAATAATACATAAAAGTTGCTTTAATAAAAATAAATCATTTCTGTTTCGTAGAATTGAACTATTACCTAACATGATATTATTATATTTCTACAGATTCTTTCCTTATATTATATACTTACATAATTAATACTATTAAGGTACTTACACACAAACCTCAGCTTTGCGTTTGTCATTCAAATAGATTCACATGTTTTTGTACTTCTAGTCTCAAATTCGCTCCTACAATGTGTAACGATAAGACACAACAGAAAAAAATTGACCATCAGATTTTGTGACACGAATTAATACTAGTTTAGCTAGATAACTTTAAATGAAGAACAATCGATTACTTAGTGTTATAAAGACGGAATTGATCAATCGTTAGTAGAAATGATTAATAGTCGATGTCGATCAATAATATAATTAGGTGCCAATTGGCATCGACTATCCAGTAGCACCTTAAGAAGATACGAAGAAGAATTTTAGAAGCATTATAACTATAGTTGTCGACGCGAGGAGCGACGACGCGCGACGGTCCTCAAGAGAGCAATGTTTGTTACTATACGTGAATAAAACGTTTGATACAAACACACAAAACAATCTACACCTAAAGATGGGTCGACATTTAAGTAGACGAGTGTTAAAGTCTTTCAGAAGCGCTCTCGTTCGAGGCTCGTAAATTAGTCCACACTGCATGAATTTATTTTCAGCTCTACCGTGGTCCCACCTTAAACTATCAGTTCGGTTTTTCCACCACGCTTTCTTAACGAAAGTACCTCTCAATATCCTCGAGAAAGCCGAACATAATGGCGATGTATTAAAGTTAATATTTATCGCGCAAGTAAACAGTTTCACTTGCTTTCTACATGTTAAAGTATCAATGAGTACTCATTACAATATGACGGTAAAATATGAAGGTTCTTAATTGCATTCGACTTTATGAGTTATAAATAGCTGTCTTTCTGATGGTTTTGTGCTAAATTGAAAGGTGTTATAGCTGATTGTAGTTGTTTTTTAATGGTGACAAGATATAAAGTTTGATGAGGAGACTGAAGCGTATATAAACTAATTGGAATTCGTGAAGTAAAGGCCGCACTTAAAATGAAATACGAAAATATAAGCATAAATCAAAGACAGTGTAGTGACAAAGAACTTAATTTCCCTGAAAGTGGACCGGAAGTGGAAAGGACCATAATGAGGACTGGATGAGATGATTGTGCATACTAGGCAAAATTTTCGATAGTAGCACTATGTAATTAATCATTAAGTTCCTATATTTAAAAAAAAATAGATCCTAGTTAGCTATATGATCTTGGTACTTAATTTCTACCCGATAACCCGAAGCAAAATGATCGAATATAATAAGTATGTATGTTCGCACACTAAACGACAAAACTATTATCGGTGAAAATTGGCTTCAACATTCAAGCCCTATTAAAGAGAAACATTATCATTTTCTATCTAATTTAAACAAATTCCATTAAGTATCTCATACAAAATATCCAATTACACTCACGCTCAATCACTTGCACAAACAGCTGTGATATTTGCCATCTCTTCACAACTGTTTGACAAGTTAGTTTGAACGTTTACGCTGATCACTCGCAGTTCGAACACTTTAACTAAATAGGTTAAACTGTGTGATTATGTTTTACTGTTACTTTGGCTTCAGTTAAATTAAAACTATAAGTATACTTACTTAGGAAAATCCTGGTTTGGTACCATTTATCTTAATAATATTAAAACGATTTTTCTGATATCATTGGATTTTTTAAATATAGGCAGAGTTAGAAATGTACCTACACAAAGTTACATTTTTAATGTTGGTAGGTATGTTTATCACTAACATCGATGATCCATTTATTAAATAGATCAATCAACAATCCAAATATAACTCCGTTGGTACTAAGGGAAGTTAATCATATTGATATTTTGCAATACATAGGAACACCGAAAGAAAAGCATACAGCGAGATGGGCTGATGACATGCATATTAAAGCTTGGCGTAAAAACCTGGGAAACGGTGGCTCAGAAAAAAAAAAATAAGGGTAATTTTTTTCAGGTGCGACGATTATTACCAGCAAAAACAACGATACTCTACTCTGAACACTAAATAAGAGTCAGTTGAGACCACAATTTGCTGTTAACTTTTGGTAGATCGTTTATCGTTCCTTTATGTGTTACTTGAACCTTGTGCTACTACTAAATTAAAATGAATCTTTTTATTTGACCTCCTAGTACAAAAACGAACAAAAAGCACGTGTAGACGCTCCCCAGACATTTCCAATAGTAAATATTGACAGAAACACTTGAATACTTTCCAATATCGTAATGTGGGCGTTTATTCTCTCAACTGTGTGAATTGTTACACCTTCAGTTTGCAATTTCTTCGTAAAAGCACTAAATTGTTTAAATCAATACATCTTTTTCCTTGTATCACATTATCTCCTTGTTCCTCTGTTCATAACTTTCCCATTTACTTCCGTTCAAGAACTGCTGAGCATGGGTTCCCTTGATATGAGGTCTCCAAGCCTTAAGCACCCTTTAAGATTTACTAACATAATGTACTTAACATTATGTTAGTACATCTTAAAGGTTTTCCTCTCCCTTGGAATATCAGATCTCCTTACAAAATAATCCTTTTTGTAAAAATAAGTTTACCTTTAATTATGACACATATTGAACTCATAGCTTCAAAATATCGTTGTGTTGCCTTACATTGACTACTTGCGTTGAAGACTTATATACTTACTACTTGGCTAACACCTTAAAAATAGATTAGTTATCTTGTGTGACAGACAGACGTCTTAACTAAGTACTTATTTCTTGCTCTAGGTGGAATAGATTGGGGTCTCATACGATAGATCTTCGGTCTGATTAAGCAATAAGGTGATCAACCATGATAATTACGAAAATCTAAACATTTCATAAACCTGGTTGAATATGGTCGAGTATATGCTGTAGTCAGTTCGTAAACAACATTTTGATCTTTACAAATAGATCCAAACATGAAATAAATAACAAAGTTTGCTTTCTATCGTTACCTAAACAGTATTCAGAGCAGCACTATTACACCGCACGTACCGTTTGAGCCATGTATTAAAAACTGAAATACCAAAGCGATATAAGACCAACAGAAAAAGTTCCAACATTAATTACAACACACAATTAAAATGGCCACCCGCGTATAATGAGTAAGCACGACAAAAATTAAACGCATTCAATTAACTCAATTAGTGCACCTTTCGTTTTTAAAGTAGCAGGTCTTGGGCGCCATTGTTTTGGCGCGGGAGAAAACACCATCTTCATTCAAGATATCGTCGCGGGATAACGGTTCGGCGCACGCGCATACACCTCTCTCTTTCACTCGTCAAGAAATGGTCCGTGCAAGAAAGTGAGGCGCGACAGACAGTGGCTGGCAAACGATTACTCGACTGACCCACTCAATAGCACACACTCTTTCTCGAGCAAATGAAACCTAATTTTACATCGTGTGAATTTGCAATGTAACGCGATGCTCTTGTGTATCTAATACCGTGAAATAACAGAAATTATAATGATTGATGATTGGACGGCGCGAATTCTTGTATGCAACGTTCTATGACTTTAGAAATTGATTGATTGACGGACGAAATGTAGAGATATTGATGGAGGTGATTGTGTTGTGACTGTTGTTAGAGGCGAGGATACGGGCGTCGTTAATCAAAACTAATTCTAGTCTTCAAAGGCTTTAGGCGCTGCTATAAAATCTATGGAAAGTTTTTAAGCATCTAAGCTTTTCCCTACACATCAAATAACGTAACGTTAGTTGCTGTCATTAAAGATGACCCATTTAGAACCTCCACTGCATCTCGTTTCCAACATGTTTCCACTTAACCCATTATGCCATCGAACACACAACAAGTATCGAAGACAAGTACGTGATAAAACTGCTCGGAGACACTCACAGACAAGGTGCACGCTGCCCTTATTCCGAGCGAATCGCGCGGTACTTTCATTTTGCAACCGTTTACGACGCTACCGGCGCCTTCCGAAGAATCGATCATAAAACCCATAACAGTGCACCAGCAACCTTTCAAGGACCACGTCTGACACCGGCCACTGCAACAGATGCAGACGATGCAGTCCTTGAGATTGGCAATGGGAAAGTCAGTCGGTGAGCAACCGTGGTGGCGGCCGGGCGTCTCCACGATGCTTGTGAGCGCGTACGCAGTGAAAGTTCGTTAAGTTGCGAAATGCGGTGTGCTATCGCCTTTCTGTTTGTGGTGAGTGCTAATTACGTTAAAAGTGTTAATGGAGGGTGCTCTCTCTTTGCAAATGGACGTCGTGTGATTGATGTACGATTACTGCCTCAAGAACATTATGATGCGTTTGTTGACGGAAATGCGAGTGCTTTAATTAGGTCTTATTGAGATCGTCGGATAACAGCAAAAGATTTCACAAGTAATACGAAATACAGTTGACCATTGTACTCGTGTTGTATAGGAAGATGGCAAAAGATATCATTCATAGAACGTGTTTCTTAGCGCAAAAATTGTACGATTAAAAAACGGGGGCATCTACGAAATTGGCCAGATAGAGATGTAACCAAATAGAAATAAAGTAAACCATTTCACTTGATGATATCATTGCAGAACTTTATGTTGAACAGCTACTTCAGGTAAAACTGTAATGTGGTGGACAACATCGCAGATAAATAAGATTATGTGAATTGGAATTGAGCTATCAAAGTTTTAACTGTAATATTACGTGACCGAGCACCCAAAACTCGATTCGCAATACACCTGTCGGTAACTTAAGTGAAACTCACGCGTGATTCAACACATGAACGGTGTCCAAACTTTCTTTGACAATGAATAGGAATAATTAGGAATAGTCTAAACAAAGATATTATAGATAGCAGTCGGTCAGACGTTTACAATGAAGATGAGGTGAGTGAACTCCGCGAACAATTGTTGTCAAACAAGAAGCTACATACTCGTAAGTAGGTAAGTAATGAGGTAGACAATTAACTATTGGAATATTGTGGGCCGAAGTGTCCGCGAGGTGTCTGTTCACGCGCGGGCTTTATGAGACATCGTTGAACTTGTAAAGGAATATTTCTAGAGCGATATACATAAACAATAAACTGGTTTAGGCTTTCGCGGCTCTTCTTACAAATCTGTTTTGGTGGATATTAATATTATAAATGATAATGTGAATGTTTTTATACATTTGCTAGAAGAATATCTAAATATGAAAGAGAATGACCAAAGAAAAGTTTGTAAAAGCGTACTTAATGTACAGTATGTAAAGGTTAAAGCAAATAGTAAATGATTTTGAAAGTTTTAATGAAGATAAAAGGGGCTCTGCCTCTGCACCCAATTGAGTGATTGAACTGACACATTCATTACAACATTTGCTAGCTTATGATCAAATAATTTCCTTACTTTAAATAACTCTTGGCAGACAATCGGAATTCGATCATGGCGTGGTTAAAGGTAATCTTTTCGATTGTATTAATGGAAGAAATGTCGAAGTATTTCATGGAAGAAAGGGTGAACTACCCTCCGTTTTGGGCAACTTAAAGTGAAAAGAGTAGAGCAAAAAGATCAATGTTGAATAGAGCCTTTGACTAGGGACCTTACCTATTTACCTATACCTACTACTATTCTAACCCTAAAAATAAATAATTATTGGACCAACAAAGAGATGTAAAGCCCGAAAGCCTGTGTCTGGCGATCACATGGACTAACCAATCTTGAACAGTCGCACTGTTTGTTCACACAGTCATTGGAAACAGCCATAAAATGTCTTTAGCGAGAAATTGTGGAAGTTGAACACATTAGAAATACCGACAGACTAACACTATAGATCCTATAAGTCAAGTGGCATAGAGCCATAGAGGTGAGCTCGTAAAAACTAGTCTGACTGTCAAAGAATCAGGACGAGAGCGCATGCGCACATGCGCGTGGGAAGCAGGCCGACTCACCCACTTTAATTGCTTTTCACACTCACTGTACCATACAGGGCTGTGAAATTATTACTATATTATTATCTAGATTAATGTTACAATGGTTTTAATGAATCAAGTTCATACATTTCTAAATATATTTCGACTAAAAGAAACAAAATCTGGTACAATGAGACAGCTCCAGAGATGGCTATAGGCAGAAAGACTATATAGACTGGTTGTTAAGTTACATAGTAATATGGAAAACAAATGAGTTTGTTTATGAGGATGCAGTTTATGAAACCACAAAAAATTGGTCATAACTATTCCTTTGTTAAATTAAAGAAAGCTAGATTGTCAAAAGGTAACACATCCCATATACGGAGAAAAGTTGAAAAATCACTGAAAATAATATTCTAGTATACAAATAATACTATTCTATCTAATCAGTCTCCTGGGACATCCTTCCAAAATCATTTCAGTTATATAGCACTGTCCTTTATAATTTAAGTAGAGACAACCTTATCTACATAATTGCCAGTAAACTATTAAGTCTAACTGAACCACTACAACCATCAAGTTAACCAACTGATTAATTATAAGATTAGAATTTCGCAGTTAAAAGTAACAAGTTAAATTAAAATTGCATTAAAATTCTCGTTGTTAAAGAAGCAGGTTTAGTTTGTAATTATTTAAATAGATAAAATTTATAATATTTTACATTCTTTGCTAATTATTTAGCTGAGAATGTTACAAGCGGTGAAAGAATTCCAGCAATTAGATTTATTATTTTTCTAACAAAGATTGTATTATCACGATACACAACTTTTACTTGGGCGTCTACGCCGGTGATCTTAGTTCTGAATCACATCCAGGATGATTTTCGATAGACCTACAGTGCTACAAAAGAATATTTTTGTTTTAACTTCAAGTTACTAAATCTAGTAATACTAACAATATAAACTTTCACCAGTCGATAGCTAGGCTCATATAATAAGAGACCCTTGTACAAAAGTGCGACCAAAAAAGAAAACCAAAATCCTTAAAAGCTATACCTACTACAACAACAACAACTAAAGCACCACATAGATTACGTGACACTTGACACGTACCACGAAAACTTGGCTTACCAATAAACCAGACCGTTTTAACATATTACTTAGAATTTAGACAAGCTTGCATCAGCTGATCTAAGCTTTATAATACATTGAATTTGTTTCATTTGTAAGTTTAATCGGCCTTCGCAAAAGTTGCGTTTAAAGCCTTCATGAAACTGAATAACTTAATAAATATTGGTAGTTTATACATCTTTTAAGGAATCAGCGTATCCGCTACCTTTGTTAGAAGGGGAACATTTTGGACAGAAAGATATGCCTTGTGTAAGCCGAGATACGAAATAGCACAGGACTAAAGAAGTTACAGAGGTCTTTGCCCAGCACAGGGACTCATGAAGGGCGAAAAAATTGCCATAAGTAAATGATTGTATTACTCTTTAAAAAAGTACTGAAACAAATTATTTATTATTCAACACAAGAAAACAGAAGTTTAATTTAATAAATCTCACCATCACGATTTGCTACCGATTTCGTGAGTTTAAAATTCAAGTGATGTTCGTGCATAAGTATAAAAAGTGCGGTACGGTTGTCATTCAAGTAGGTTTGTTTCTCAGTAACGTGCAACGATTCGGCTGGGTTATTGGGTCAGTGAGGGTAGAGAATATAATGCCAAATGAAAGATGTTCCTGTTGTGGAGAAAGTGAATTTTGCGTAGGTTGTTATTTACGGGATTGTCGGAAACTTACATAAACTTTACGATTTGTGATTCTTTGTCATATCATATAATTCTGTTGCCTTGTGGGATGGAAGATTTCAGGCATTCAATTGAAACAGAGTACACCGACTGCCTGAATAAAAATTACCATTCTTACAGCACATTACTTAGCAGTGTGACAGTAATTATTTAAATAAGCTTACTGGTACTGTATGCGTGCCACAAACAAAGTAAAAAACTATAAACTCATTGCTACGTAATGAACTGGGAGCTTCTCCCAGAAAAAGATGCGTCTGCCACGCTCGGTGTGGGACTTGGGGCCTTTGGTAGGGGACTTTGCAATTTTTAAAATAACTCTCAGCCATGCAATTTTCATAATTATCTTACGGTTTTCTTTTTCACCGTCCTTCAATTGACCTTATACTTTACATGAATAATAGAATACGGCAAGATACTAAAGAATGAAGTATTTCTCAAAAAACTTAAAAAATTCGTTGTAAAATGAAGAAAAAATATATCTTTAATCAAGTAGGTACTAAGTTCAAGCAAAGTTAACCTTGTTCTGGCTTGTCAACTTGAATGTGGCGTTCGTGCGCTCGCCTGTGTTTGGTCTCAAACGAAGTGGTTTGCATGCAGATTTGACAATTAGCGTTCATGTCAGTAGGCTAAGTAAATAGGTGTTCTGTAAGACGGTGACTATTAAACATTTCCGGTACGAAGACTTGTGTTTACAACAGTATATTGCAAATAGTGCTTATTTACTAACATGTAAACTGTTTACAGTGTGTACACTGTAGTTTTAGTAAGCTTCTATGTGTCTTTTATGGTGTCTATAGTTCGGCCATGTGTATGAAGTGGAATCATTGAAATCTTATCATAACGATTGTGTGGACTGTTGGGTTTAGACCAAAATAAAAAATAAATGTTATTTATCTACAGGCTGTTTTGACTCTATTTGTACTTAGTGTGTAAAATTAATATGTAAATTTTGTATGTGGCAGGGAGTAAATCTTTTTCAAAACCTGCTGTAGTATAAACATTAAGCTTTTTTAAAACTGAACTGTAAACAAGACGAACTCGATTATACCCTATATGAATTAAAGAAAATGTGTAATTAAATTATCGCTTATATTAAAGTCCAAGTCCGCCAGGTCCAATAAACGATAGGAAAGATTCAAAAGTTCCCAATCACGCTATAACTCTTTACAAGTCATCAACGATAGTTTAACATTATTAATATCAAACCTTGTTAGGCTACACCTGTATCGATATCACGCTAGTCAAAACTCACGTCACGATCAGATCGACAAACAGGCGAGTGACGTCACACAACCTGCTCCCAAATACAATCAGTCACTTTCACTGAGTGCCTGACACTACGCTGTACGTATCCGTACATGACCATCATATCACTAGGCCTTATAGTTTAGTATATACTCTATATAAATAACAAAGGATTTCTAAATGTTTAGCTAAGTGCTAAATTCTTACCCCCCGTTTAACTATTCAATAGCGTTTAAACTAATATAAAACAACTATCGAATAGATTAAACTACCGCTAAATGTACTCACAAACCGAGAAAGGTTTCTCAATTTCTTGCACATCTATTCATTTCATAGAAATGTTATCAAGAGAAAATTTTAAAAACTAAGTATATATTTGTTTCTGTTACAAACCGCAAACTGTTAAACATTGAACATATTCACAGGCAGAATTAAACTATCTGCCGTGTGTTCCTGCCTATGTAATAGTCCAAGATATAGCAATACATACAGTAGAGACGGCCAAACTCAGAAAGGTTACTCAAATTTCAAATTATCAACATTACAATCTCATGCTTATATTCTAACGAGTATAGTACTTACTTATTGTAGTGATTTTTGGGGTCTAGGATTGCACTTATGAGGATTAAAGACCAAGTTAAAGATTCTTTGTATTCAGATATAAAGTCTATAATCTTAAGAACCTGACAATTCTAAGTAAATGGCATTGAGCCAGGTTGGAACCAGAGTTATCGAGGGAAACCGATAGCTGACGTTCAGTGGAATATCGCCAACAAGATATTGTCAATACTGATATACTTACGTGCACTAGGACTGATGTGTTGATGTGCCATGTATTATGCATCTTTGTGCTTTTATATGGCTTTAAATATTGTTAAGTTTATTATTATTACTAACCTATGTCGTCACATTGTTTGACAATAGTCTCCCCCATAATCTTCTACTGTAGTCCGTCCTCCGTGGTCTGTATTCTTTATCGGTTATAAGTCATGCTATACGAAATATTATGCGACATGTACTAGACTTCATTTTGCTTTTAACATAGTCATTTGTTAAAGTAACTCGCGCCTAAATAGCATGTCACGGTTAATGCTTGCTAATCAAGGTAATAGTTGTAATAACGAATTCACTAGCACAAGTGATATCTAGGAATATGAACTTCGTGGTTCTTGACGTGTAAAAAAACCCTTATTTCCGTCGATAAAAAAGTTTAAGTCAGTTTGTCAACTCATTATAATAAGAGATCGAAAGCAAAAACGGTTGCTATTGGCTGCCAAAAAGTCCGAAAGTATTTACTTAAAAGGCAAGTAAAGTAAAGATCATGAGCGTCAGACAAATCAATTAAACAAAGTAACCCACATCACCCTACTGTTGTTATGTTAACGGTACCGACATGCCTACACGTCGCGATTTTTGGTCACCCACCATCGTTGCGATCGTTGTCATAAACATCTTCATTTTGACTCGAATGAGGCTAACAAGTAATACTTTGTGTCAGTATTTTAATAGCGCGTGTATGTGCAATTGTGTTTGTTTTTGTAGTAATAACTCCGTTTAAAGACTGTATTAAAAGCGACATTGAAACTCCCCATTGGGGAAGTCAAGATTGAGATAATCGGGTCTTCAAAGAAATAAATAAAGGCAGAAAATGACAGCAGACTTATCCTTTTCAAAAATAGGTGCAGAAACAGTATTTAAAATACCTCGGGTCATGGGGACTATACAAAACCCTCTTTCGTAGATCAACTAGCTGTAATCTCGACTTATAATAGCCGTTACTAAATGTAACTTAATAATAGACGAGTGTAAGATTTCATAGGGTTGAGTGACAACCCCTAAGTTCAGTAGTTTTTCAGTCTGGTGTGTCACAAGGAGTGTATCTGCCACCCGCTTCGTAAAAGTAAACATCCTATACATAAAATTTTGCATAATAACAACTTTGTTTTTCAAAAGTTGACAACACAAAACTGGTTCTTTAGTGATATAACTTCACTAAGAGAAAGTTTGAGGAATAAACAAACAATCATTGTATGTCTCTATCAGATTGTGTTACAAACATTTGTGTGTAAAGCGAAACTTAGAAAAGGTACGCGTTAAGATTAACATACTTGAAAATGGGAGGATTGAATTTTATACCCTATTGACGGTTGGATCTTAGAAATTAAATATATTTCGTGCATACATACCTGTTCTATGCTTCTTTAAATTTGTTTTCTTCCTTTATTTTCGTTCGAGGCACCAAACCAAATTAAAAAACATGGACCGTCATAATACAATCTTATTTGGCACCAACCAAAAAGTAGCTGGCGGCCAAATTGTATCAACCTATCAATTTCAACAGCCAAATTCAGGCAGCATTAACGCAATCCATTCCCACGCGCCATAACGTACACTATCAGGAAGGAACACTTTCTCTTAGCTTCGCGGACATCCTTATAAAACATCGTTATCCTTGCGTAACTTCCCTACGTGTATTCCGTAAAGAGAGTATAGAAAGTATGTGTACTTACGTCAAAAGTGAAACCGACTAGGATCTAATTAGCCTCCGCCCGCGGCTTCGCTCCACTTCCTTCACTCACTCACCACTTGTTTTAACCACTTATGATATTAATTTGTTTGACGATGATTTCAAGTGCGCCTGTCTGTTCTCATTCTCACTAGATGGTCTTGGTTTATTAATGTTTAGATTTGCTGATGTTTTTTTGGATTTAAAATTTTTGTTACGCTTGCACTGATCTTTACTTCTCAAGAATGTTATTGCTATTGATTTTTTTGTCAAAAGATCAATTGGTAGAACCAAATAAGTTTTGCTGAAATACAATTATAATACACCTAGTCCTAGTCCTACACTGTTTTGTCTATTACTCAAGCCTTAAATATTTTCTCGATCTAAACGCAGCAAAAGAGGAAGAGCAAAAGAGGTAGAGCTAAGTTAAATATGAAAAACGATGCCCTAAAAACAGTGAATTCCACAAGAGCACTTCGTAACCTTAATTAAGTTTTTGACCAAAACTTTCTCAAAGGGCATCACCATGACGCTTAAAACCTACAAATTATAGCAAAATGAAATGAAATAAGAGCAACAATAGTATATTATAATGGTAATGTAGTCGTGGGCGTAACTTTCATTCGGACAGGTGGTCGGGTGCTTCGCCTCGATCGGTTTCAAGTCGCGACGTGCAAACAACGGCACATGACTGCCTAGAATTGAAATAAGATGTTTTGTTTGCTGTTACTATATTGGTTATGTCTCTTTTTGTTGTTGGGTGTGGGAAAAGGATGGAAGTGGAAGAAAATCACTTTCTAGAAGGATGGAGGATTGGATTTGAAGAAGTCAGATGTATGATTGATTTTGAATAAGATGTCATATGTCTGATCTATTATTTTGCAAAGTGGAGCAAAGGTTTTGTTATGCATTAACATTAAGTACGTAGAGGAAGCTCTCATAGCATATTGTCATACGCACGAACAAATTTTTGAAAGAACGAAGTTGGTTCAATTTAAATTTGGAAAAGAGAGCACAGTGTGGGTAAGATCCTGATCAGAGGTACCTAGCCTCTGAAAAGGGTATTTTACAGTAGAAAATTAATATCCTACAGGCAAAGAAATCGTACTAATCACAACCAATATCATCGAAAACTTTAGCATACATTACTCCCTTCAGACCACTAAACATCAAATATCTCTATATTTCAGGCGACATGGACAGTAGGGCAATGCGGCGGTTTCGACTACGCGTCGGCGTGCGCGCGGCCCAACAGGTCGAGCCGGGGCCGGGCGCTGCCGCACGCGCCCTGCGACCTCGGCAAACACAACTACTGCACTACCCCAGGGAACAACTATCCTTGGCATGCTATCAGACGATTTGTTAGGGAGAACCAGGTTTGTTGACATACCTTTATCATAAATGTTTACTAGCATAATAGACCTATGCAACGTTGCAGCTATTTCATTATGCAAATTTTCCCCGGGGTGATACAATTGTACCAAGACACCTGTATTTCGAAAGTATTGTTTTGATTATTGAGGCCCATGTGATAAGTGGTGTATCGATCCTAATAAAGCAAATCAATAACAATTTGAAATATGAATATATAATGAAGTAATCACATCGTCATTATCACATTTCAGGGTCTGATGAGGAGAATGTACGGCGAAGAGAGACAAATATCAATAATTAAAGCAGAACTAGAAAACTTCATAGAGGATGACGATGATGAGGACTTCGATGGTAAAACAGCTGATTTTGCCGAAGACATCATCAAGACCAAGATGATGTACACCAAGATGAGTCAAGGCCGAGCTATGAGAGACAAACCACACTTCAGACCCATCAACAGTGAGAAGAACAAAAAACTAGACAACGACACACTTAAAGTAAAACCTCTAGAACCACCCACGAAAGTAAACAACACGGACAACGGCAACAAAACAGAAATGAGCAACGAAACGGTAAATGAAAAAGGTATATCTTACAAAACAAAACTTGAAAGCATCGCAAACATTGAAATTAATAACTTAGATCCCGACGTTATTACATTAGAAGCTGTTATAAAGCAAAGTATTGAGACTAATAGCATTTACCCAAAGTTTTCCGGTAACACTAAGATAGAGGCGGTTAGTGATACAAATAGTACTGAGAGAAATTCAACGACTACAGAAAATATTAATACCACAGAGACAACGACTGATGGGTATGATTCAACCACTGAGGCGGGGAAAGACGCGTGGCGACCAATGAACGTTGACACCTCGACGTTACCGCCCACGCTCCTGTTCTCTGAACACGAGAAGGTCAAGATAGACCGGATAGACACGAAGGTCTCGGACAAAAAGGAGGAGTTCCATCCGAAGCCGGTTCAGCATCAGGAGACAGTGAGACCAGCTGTCATTAAGTTGAGAGGAGCGTAAGTTGTTTTACAGTACTTTTATTACATTTGAAGTGCATACTTCGACAAAACTTATAATGATTGATTAAAGAACGATACTCCCTGACAGCTTAAAAAAAATAGTTTCTCTTACGCGTGGAGGGCTGACCCAATGTCGAATTTTAAGCATTTTGATCACTCGCGACGGTCTTTAACGCGATTGAAAATTAAAGGTTTCGATACCTTATTTGTTTACCCGACGTTTCGATCGAATCGCATCGACCGGGTTCACGCACTGACTGACGTAGGTAGTTGCTTAGCGTCGTCTCCTTAAGCGACTTTCTACCCTCACTTGGTTTTGATACATTTTATAACAATCAAAATTGGCGGTAGGTACTTTGACACATAACACTTATGACGTTTACTTTTTTTTCTTATCTATTTAATCGGTTTATTTTCTTTAATTAACGTAACGTTGGTGGGCGGATTTTTTAAAACGTGTACCCTTTTTAAAACTAGCAGTTTAATTTTTTTGTTACATTTTTAAATATTTCTTTCGAAAATGTTATTGTTTAATAAATAAACTTTATTTAATAACTAATGGTTTTTACAAATATTATTTAGTTAATGAAATATAAGCGATTAAATATTCTTGTAGACGATTTTCAGTTCCACTTCTTCTTCTTGCCGTATGGTTAGTGGTCAACCTAGTGTCAAAGTTGTTCAAGCCGCCCGAAGGCCTTTGACGTGGCTTAACGACTGTTATTTTATTGACAACAACCGGGACCGACTTTTTACGTGCCCTCCGAAGCACGGAGACGCCCTGTTCAAATACCACTATGCGGTCACCCATCTATGGAATGACCGCGCCAAGGTTTGCTTAACCCACAGATCGTTTACCGACCGGTGAGCGCAACTGGCTACGGGCGCCTCAGTTCCACTGAGTAACATATTCAAAACCTTCCTATGAAATACATAAAATAATTTACTGAATAATCACACTTTTATTCACTTACATGAAGGCCAATGAATTAAAAAAAGTGCACTAATATCATCTACAAGAATGATTAACTATTGTAATCGACCTATTGTCTCCCCTGACTAACATTGTGACAAAGTGATAACCTATTTTTCTTTGTAACTATTTTAATTTCAACTGTTTATCTTTAATAAGTCCATATTAAAACGACCAACAAATTTAGTTTTATTATAATAAATGATATTAGTACCTAACTAATATAAATGAGTAATTAAACCTTTTTTTGTATTCTCAAAGTAATGGACACTCACATCAGTGGAATGCAAAAATTACTCAGTGGAAAAGTAAGGCTCTGATTAATATGGGCACTTTTTTTGGCAAATTCTATAGAATTCGAAAAATCAATAGACTCAATAGGTTAGGGAAAATAACTCAACCCGGTTTAAAAAAAAATATAATTTGGAAAAAGGGAAAAGGAGGCTTTTCGAAAAGGCATACTTAATAGAAAAAAAACAAATTTGAAATTGTTCAAATGTTTATGTTTTAATAAATAACCTAGAGATTAAATCACAGACTATATCGTAAGCCTCATAGTTATTGCTTGTATTATTACCTCGCGCGGGATGTTCGCAATACTCCCTCGTACTATCGAAATACAATCAAATTAATTTGGAAGATAAAATAAATAAAATAAATTATTAAAAATAACGGTTTCGTGTGATTGACAAAATATTCACTGTGCATGCAGTTTTAGCGTTCCACTGAGTTACTATTCATTCCGATGACTAACGTTTTTCAAAAAGTTTATCAGTGGAACGTTACGATTTCGCACCAACGACATTAGTTTTTTATTTTTTTACATAATTTCACATTAAAAGCAACGAAACTTTGATACAAATTAGTAAAATATTAATTAGTTTATCGTATATTAAGTGCAAATTACTTGAAATATTGTTCATTTACCCAAAATCCGCCGTTGATTAATGGAAATATTTTTAGCACTTGACAAACCGCCCATTTTCATTGATATTTCTTTTGAGAATGATCCACGAAACAATGACGAAAAATATTCCAGGGAGTGCACAATAATGTTGGCATATATTAGAAAGACTACTGGTGTAGTAGATTTTTAATATATCGCTTTTATGAAGCAGTTTCTCAGTGGAATTCCACCCAAGTAAAAAATTAAGACTTTCATTTAAAAAAATATTAAAATTCACTGAGTTGTTTTGTACGTATAGTATTTTGAATATAGATAATATAATTACTAAGCTATCAAATGATAGGAGTTTCGCTATCAAAATATTTGTAATTAGCTCGTAATTTTAATTTGTTGGTGACAAAACATCGGTAGGACAGGGTAAATATCGACATCTGCAAAACAATATTCATGAAAAAAATATTGAAACAGTTAAGTAATTAGGACAATTTGAGTAGAAAAATATAGTTAAGTATATGTTTTTACTGAGGACATATAAAATAAATAAAATACTATCATGGTTATCGTTTAAAAAAAATGTTAAGTCGTAGGACATAGCAAAAATCGATGGTGCACATTTTAAAAAATCCGCCCTGGTACAGCCTTAAGATCAGTCATGGATTTTTTTAACAAAGGTGTCATTATTTTCAGCCCCAACTTTTTATAAGCGCGGCCACGTTGTTACCATTGCTTTTTACATACATAAATATCTCATCTTTACTTCCAGAAACGCTTGTGAGTCTAAAGAGCAGATAGCAGCGCCGTTCTGGGCGAACAGCACTCGTGGTGAGCTGCTAGCGCTGCTGAACATGTACCCTTATGAGCAGTACATACATCTGGAGACCTGTGTACATGAACGCAAGCAGATGTACTGTCGGGAGGGGTGCAGGTAAATAAATTTGACTCAATTATTCTCTAGTTTCAAAACTGTCTAAAAGTTTTTACAAGTAATCAAAAGTATTGTTGGCTATTTCGGCTACAAACTCTTTGAAAGAGAAAATACAAAATCTATTCAATTACACCATGTTATGTTCTGTATTTTCTGTATGTAACTTTAAAGAAATGATCCCAGAATACTTACCCATTAAGTCTGAATAATTATCTTGAGTATTACCAGAAACGTATAAAGGTGTGTTTACCGAGCTTGGTAACGTTAAAATCGAATTACAGGCCAAAAAACCGGTTTAACGATCCATTAAACTTCTAAATACGTCTATTATCTCTTACTACGCAACAAAAACATTTAATTAACACTTACTTACCATTCGTTCTCTACAATTGCAGATGTGAACAGCAATTCCGTCTCCACCGGCTCCTAGCCTACGACCCTCGCAACGAATGCCGGGGCATCTTCGCCGAATGGTTCAAGTTCCCCTCGTGCTGTGTCTGCAAGTGCTACGACGTGCCCCTCGAGTTCAGGGCCAGGTCTCCTCGGATCCTTCACCCGCAGTACGACGAAGACGTGAAGAGAGTCATCTATGAGGATGTCGCGAGGGACTGGTACTCCATGTCCGCTTATGGGGATGAGGATGACTTGTTCTAGTAAGTAATGTGATATCTATTTGTAATGTTTTTGCTGTTGATCTAACGTAAATGTCTATTATGATGAAGTATGGACAAAAGTATCACACAACTGTTATTACCACGTTCATTGGAATGGGAGTTCTGTGTCATCTTTTTATGAAATTTTGTCTATTATTTGTGAGTTTTAGTGAAATACTTATATTATGTAAAAGAATTCAAATAACATAGCAATTTAATTACCTCTGTCTGCTATTAAATAATTTATTTATTCATCGTAACGTTGGCAACAATTATACATAGCTAGTTACCTACTGTTTCCGGCGAAATTGTACCTTTCTCAGTACAATCTGTTTAACCAATTAATTTTTTTGTTACAGGTTTTGTCCATCCCATTATCAACCACCAGACTGAACAGAAAAGCAAATTAAATTATTTATTAGAGCCCACCTGGATATATTATTTAAACGTTACTCACGAACCGATGCTGATTTAAAATTGTTGTGCCCATATTATGTTACACTTTAATATATTAACTTATTCGTGATTTCCCAGTTATTTTTTTTATATTAAATTGTTATTCCTCTTGATAGTTTAGTAGTAAAATGTAAATAAATATTATGTAAGTATATTTATATAAATTAATTAGTTTTATAAAATATAACACTTATTTTGTAAGGCTAGTGAAATGTTGTAAAGAAATGTTAACATAATAATAAATACACGTTGATTTATAAAATATTATTAATAAAGTTATATTTTCTATTTTATTTTTGTGTGTTAATTGTTTTCTCCCTAATCGTCTTCTATATGTATAGATCTAAGTATATTGGAACTTTGGATTCTAAAGTCGCTCTACTGTAAAGTTTAGAGCATGCTTTCTACATCACTTTCTATATTCTGTTTACCTATTTTTTGCTTGCTGGCCATGGACGACGATTCTAACTGATTGCAAAGCCTAATATTATGCAGGTAACCCAGTAATTTTTGTAGTTATTCACCTCTAGAAACCTTGAATTTTAAGATTGCTACGAAGCAGTTAGTCTCGATATTGACAAGCTAAGGCTTGCCTTATACGAAACCACTTATAACATTTCGTATTGGAACATAGGAAGAGACAGGTAATTCTTTATCTCTAAAATTTTGATCAGAAAAATGTATTCCTAAGGTGTGCCTCAAAATTTTAAACAAACTCAAGTTATCCCAAGTTCGATTCTCGCAGTAGGTAGGTACCCACTAGCCAAAAACTATTTTGTGTACCTATTTTCTGATCTGAAATATCGCTGGCTCAATTTATTCATAAATAGATTACGTAAACAATTTACTAAAAATTTAGGCTGATGATCTCAGTCGTAGTAGGTAGTGAATTTGCGGCCATTAACCGAATAACCGAACTCATTAGAAAATTGACAAAAAAATGTTACACCAACATATATATATGACAGTTCAATGGCAGTGATGCCTTTTCTTTCACACTAATGGCGCGCAATATAATGCAATCTCACTCTAATGCGTTAAAATGGTGATTTTCAAACACGAAACTCAGCATAATAAAAAATGGCGGGCACAAACCATTCCGTAGCGGCTGTCATTCACTCGCGCTTGTCAACGGTAGCGACGTTTTCAATTGTTGAATTTATTTGTTTAGTTGTGTTTGAAAATTTTAAATCAGAATTAAATCTGTGTTTAGTGTAATTAAATGTCAATTAGTTTATAGTTTCCAAATAAAATTTACCACAATGGCTGGAAAAGCGAAGAAGGCGGCTCCGAAGAAAAAAGGCGCTGGTTACAAAATGCCTGATCCCATACCCACGGGAGAAGTTATAAAAGACACTATTTTCAAAAAAGAATGGCGAATAGGACCATCTATTGGTGTAGGAGGCTTCGGCGAGATATATTCAGCTTGTGATAACACAAGCAAAGCGAAAGACTATCCATACGCGATTAAAATCGTAAGTAAACATTGCAATATTACGTTGATAATATTACTGTAAATACAATCATTAATATTCCAATATACTTAAATTTAAAAACATTTCAGGAACCATCAGAGAACGGTCCCCTTTTCGTAGAAAATAACTTCTATTCAAGGAATGCTAATAAAGATGACAGTAAGTAAATAAACCTTGGTTAAAACTACTGCAAGTATAATGTCAATTATTGTGGATTGGAGTGGAGCATGTTATCAATGTCCGCTACATAAGTACGCCTCTGCAAAATATACCCTACTTAACGGGAAATGTGATAAGCCTGGATAATGCTATCATATTGAAAAACTAAATTACAAACCATGCTGTATTTTAATGGTTAAAATTTCATTTAAACCTATAAATAAACATGAAATGGCCTTGCCGTACACTTAGGTACTAGTATTCAGTATTGATAAGTATAATGCCTATTTTATGAGGATTTATTTTATTCACTTATTTAGGTATTTATAAACTTAATGCTGAACTGCTATATAAAAGTGATAAATTGGAGGAAAGTGCGTTTAAAACTAATAAATTGACAAAACCTCTTGACCGTTATGTTGACTGAATTTTATTGCACTCCATCTCAAATGTTAAACCCATTTATATGTGATTGGGCTATTCAATCACAGTTATTCCGCACCAGACACTAAAGAATAACTATATATATTCCTTAAATACAAAATCATTTTAGGAGCAGTTGTCTATAGGTTAATATTTTCTCTCGTTCTTCTGTTCCTTATAGTTATCAATTGTTTCTTTTTTCCAGTTACTCAATACATGAAAAGCAAAAAGCTGTCAAACCTTGGCATGCCTATATACTATGGTAAAGGCACACATGCGTGTAAAGGGACCTCGTACAGATACTTGGTGTTGGAGAAGTATGGCAAAGATGTATGGAGCCTGTTCAATAACGCTGGAAAAAGGTTCCAGCCTGCTACTGTCTTCCAGTTAGGATTGCAAATGGTGAGCATTTTGTTCTAAAGAAAGCAGGTTCTATGGTAACCCTTTTTAAGTAATTTGTGTTAGCAGTTTAACCTTAGCACTAGGGAACCCACAAAAAAGTTGTCTAAGGCCCTGACTACCGTGCTATAGCTGTGTTAACATTTAAAATTTGGTCAACCTCAAATTCTCCACATTTTTGTGTCATTGTTCATTTGGGACATTTCCAATCACATGCTTTTATGAATTACATGTTCTTAAAGCCAAAATTCTTTGCAAGTGGTTTTGGTTCAATTCCCAATGTCAAATATCATCTATTGAAGGCTATTGCTGTTATAATCATAAGTACCTATATTCTATTGTATAAACATAGTTGACCCTCAGAGATAAGATAGTGTATGGTATTGATTGCTGAAATGATATTACTTCCCCAGCTAATACATTGCATTGTTAGTAATAGTGGAAATGTACCACAAGTGATATATTATGTTGTATACCTAGCCTGTTTTAATAAATATTGAGATTTTCCTTCCAATGCAACAATTATTTAGTAATCATTTGGTTCATAAAACTACTGAGACTGTCCCTGTGGCATATGGGAAATAAATAATAAACCTATACTTACCATTCACTAGGTGTCCTTGTTCTTGATTTAAACCTTGGTTAAATTACACATAGAATTCAGTAGAAAGTTAAATTTAATAGTAAGGTGAAAAAAAGGGTTGTGAAGGGAAAGTACTTCATATATTGAAGATATCTTCATTCACTTGAAGGAAACATTATTTTATTGCTAAAAGGAAATAGAACTTTGAACAAAAAACGATTTGTATTTGCTAAATAAATTTACATTAAATATGTGAAGAAATGTGAATGGTAATGTACAAATACATTATGTGTATTGTTTTATCACAATAACCATAATTGTTATTCATGGTCATACAGAGGCTTGCAGATTTTTTGTCTGGCATTGAACACATGTTTAAATATTCACACAAATCTATGGTTTACTCTTTCAATATGTAATTCTTTAATGTAATTCTGGATTTTGTTTTTGTAACTTGTACGGCCATAATAATATGGTATTTGAAGTAAAATATTATTGCTTGGAGAGACTAATATGAAAGTCACATATAAAGTTCTCTCTTTCTACTACATAGCTTTATTTTTCTTGTTAACTTAACTTGTTACTGTTATAACTTGCACTACTTGTAACTTCTTTACTTCTTTTTACTTCTTAACTACTTTAACAATAATAACTACCTTAACAATAATCAATATTCAAAATACACTCTACTTTGAGTCAGCCATTAAACTTTTGACTGCCATACATGCCTTATAAAAAAGATAACCCATTGTTTCTTAAATTAGTCAGTAGCATATCAAAAACCTAATGACAGTTTGTCTCCCCTTCTAGCTAGATGTGTTAGAATACATACACAGTCGCGGCTACGTGCACGCCGACATTAAAGGCGCGAACATGTTGCTCGGCTTGAAGAAGGGCTGCGAGAACCAGGTGTACCTGGTGGACTTCGGCCTGGCCACCAGAGTGAAGGAGGACCAGCCCTTCACTCCGAACCCGAAGTGTGCACATGATGGCACGATTGAGTATACGAGTAGGGATGCGCATTTAGGAGGTCAGTTAGTTTCAAGTAGTTTAAATCAATTTAAAATTAAATATGTGCGTTTTGATACGACATTAGTTGTGCTGTAATATTGAGTACTGCAAATTAAGTTATAAATTCGGCGTTTCACAATACCGATGTGCAATTTTTTTTATTAAATGTTAGAAATTTTTGAAAAGGTTGTTGTTGTGATCTAAATCCTACATTACAATAAAAAAAATTAAATGTCTAATCTAAGTCACTGACCAAAAGATGAGATGAAGAACTATGAAAGTATTGTACCTTCCTGCTGTCTTTATTAAGTGAATGATAAAACTTTCCCTCAGAGCCTACAATGCGCGGTGACCTAGAGATCCTAGGCTACAACATGTTCCACTGGCTGACTGGGGAGCTGCCGTGGGAGAAGGTGCTCAAGACAGCCACCACAGTACAAAACATGAAAGAAAGCTTTTTGAAAGATGTGCGGAAAAATATCACTAAGCAGTTTGCTGATGTGCCTGGTGAGTTTATTTCACTATAGTGCATTATTTTTATGAGCCGTTTTATGTTTCACCCTTAGGATTAGAGCGTGTTCGTTCACAAAATCGAATCGAAATACTAACTTTTGATATTTTAATTTTACAGAAGCTCTAATCAAATTCTTCGAACACATCAACGCGCTGAAGCCTAAAGCAGTGCCGGACTACGCGAAATGCCGCAAACTATTCGAAGACTATCTCAAAGCACAAGGTGTGAAAAGAACAAACAAACTGGACTTTGCACCTCCTAAGAAAACAGCCTCAAAAACCATTGATAATTCCATTGAAGAAGACGATGCTTCTGATGAGGAACCTATTAAACCGCAGAAGAACGGAGACGCGCCTAAAAGACGCGGGAGAAAACCTAAAGTTACTGTTGAAGTTGACACAGAGAATGAAGAACCAGAACCAGTTAAAGAAACCAAGAAAAAGGGCAAAAGGAAATCATCCGAGCCCGCTGTTCTTGTCAAAGTGAAGAAAGCTAAGTTAAATCCTACTCAAACACCACCAGCGAAGAAAAATCACACGAATATAGCAACTCAAACGTCTACAGAGAAACCTGTGAGACAAAGTCCAAGGAATAACACATCCAGACATGTTTCATTCGACAGTCCTATATCCGAAATTGTCGGTAATGGTAAAATGAGTTCGTCTATCAACTCCAGTGGGGATATATTTGATGATTCCTTCACTATCAAAGAAGTTAAAGTTAAGCCTAAGAGGAAATTGCTTTCTATGAAAGATGAAGAAGTGACTGTCAAGAGGGTAGTTAAGAAAAAAGTGGCCGGTGTTAAGAAAACTCGGTCGTGGAAGGATTCCGCTACTATTGTGAATGGAAGAGCTCCTCCATCATGAATTGTTTGAAGTAAACAGGTGCGTGTACGTAATAATGTAATATACATATCCGATTTTTAAGGTATTATGTAGTGTAGCAATCTGGTTGCGTAATATTATATTTTATAGCAGAATTATGACTTTATAACCGTGCCGAAATATCAAGCAAATCAAGTTAATTGCATGATCGCGTCAATTCCCGCAAAATTTTACGATACTTTTCTATGATGAATTTGTTCAAAAATTGTTCGTGAAGTTTTGCTATACAATATAATATTTCAAAATAGATAGGACAATAGTAAAAACTCGTTTTATGAGAGTTTTTTTATACATTAGACTAGAATTGATAGACCATTGACAAAACTCATTACAATAGTGCCATTAATTTGTACCTACCGTTAATTAGCTTTAACTCAATACTTATATTACTCAAAAAGGAATTCTGATGGCGTTTCTCTGTTTTTGTACATTTTATAACTACATTACTAAGTAATTTATGACTTTATACATATAAATCACGCACAGTTATCCGTCATGCTATTTGACCGCTAATGAAGTAATCACTAACTTATTGTAAACTGTCTAGCTAAGTACTTTATTTTTTACCGTCACACTAGCGCCATCTTTATTTCAGAATTTCCAATTGAGTAGCATCTTTACTGTACCTTTTAACTGCTTTAATTTAACTTTCAATAAGTTGCACTTGCAGTACAAAAAAGTTCTTGAGATTATTTTTATTTATAACCCTTTGAGCAGTGAAAAATACTCACCCACACTTCAATTAGCGTGTAATAAAAACTATTGATGCTAGCGTCTAATCTATGCCATCGGTTTGTGTGGTAACAATATAATATTATCCAATGACCTTATTCACTCATATTACCTATTTGCAAAATTACTAAACAAATTTTGAGAAAAATATTGGCATTTCAGACACAAATTACAAATCAATTATTTTTATCAGTTCAAAGGGTTATAAACTGCACAATACATAATTAAGTTCATTATCTTTCCACCGAAATAACAATATACATAATAATATGCTTCATATACCGATACTTACTCTAATAGTTTAGCATTTAGATAATATATAATACCTAGTACCTACTACATAGGAGAATATACCGCGTATACCAAAATGACAACACATAATTATATTATTTTGTAAGAAATTATGTGGACAATTGTCGCGGCTTGTACTTTTTACAATTCACTGATGACCTTAGCACAAAAATCAAGCGAATATCTTGTCACGGGTGACAAAACAGGTACATATTACTTACTATTATAAAGAGCTGGTTGTAACCCGCAGTTTTGCTCGCAAGGCAAGGTAAAAGAATCTTTCTGGGGTAAAAGAAGCCCATTTCACCCTCTTGTGCCGACTACATTCTCAAAATGTATGTCAATCTGTTGCTTTGTTTTGAAGTAAAAGGAGGACGAATAAACATAAAAATTATGTACGTAAGTCATGTTGTCTCGCTCTTGTTAGAGCAAATAAATAAGGATAGAATGATAGCTACATTTCTTGACTTTTAATATCTTGTTATAACAATGTTGAATTAAGTTTTTACATCTATTTGACTTTCACTAAAACAGGCGTGTTTTGTTATAATTCACGTTTAAATGTACTTAGAAAATTGAGGCGATCATAGCCAATTACATTAGCACGGTCTTTCCATGGATGGGTGACTGCATAGTTGTATTTTTACTGGACGCCTCCGTGCTTCGGAGGACACGTAAATCGTCTATCCCGGTTGTTTTCTCTTAAGATTACAGTCGTTAAGCCACTTCCAAGGCCTTCGGGCGGATTGAACAAGTAGACGCGCTAGGTTGATGAAAAATCATTAATATTTTGGACTAAATGTGATCAAATTGTGCCAAATTTATGTCTGTTGTAAGTTATGCATTTGTAAATACACATTGCATTTGATTTAATAACTTAACATAATTAAAACACAGTTTATTGTGAATGTTTTACTGTTTTCATGTCAACTTTGAATTCACATAAAAGGCAATGTTTTTGTTAACAATTAAGATGTTTTTAAAAACACGCGGGTCGTTTTTATTGTATCATGTATCGGATTGTTGTTTTATCGATTGAATATGATTCGAAGTTGTTTCATAATAAGTATGTTACGCGCACTGTTCTAGTGAAGGAGTGATGCATTTGTTTGTGTGATCGATTTGTAATTATTATGTAAAATAAACAGTATTTCTTTAAAATTGTCGTTTCTTTTACAGCATACTCAACATAAAAATCTTCCTTACAGCTTTTTAGTTTCACAAAGTACGATTCAACGGACAAAATTGGACAGTTATGGTTATATCTCCTAGGATGTTCAATAAATAAACAAATGCGCAAATCCAAAGCTTTTATTTTTCTTTTTATTTACAATAATATGAAAGTAAACAAAATTTAATGTACCAAAGAAATTAGATTTAGATATTTTCATATAATTTAACGCCGGACTCGTCGATCGAGTGGCACGCTCCGATCGACGGGCCTACACGATTGACATTGTGATACTCTTGTATCTCACTCAACATTTTACACACTCACTTGTGGCGGGACTTGAACAACGATCTCCGAAACGTACAGCGCAGTGCGTGTGGCGGACACACTGCACATATTAACATGAATTTAGATTAAGTCCCCGCGACAAGTGAGCGTGCAAGCACAAGTGACAGTCCAGCCGTCGCGAACAAGTTGCAAGTTACAAAAGCTATAACTACACCTAGTTAAACGTACGCTCAGTGTGGTGATGTTCTATATCTATATAGATTGTGAAGCGCCCGCGTCACACGCGCGCGCAATGATACTTCACGTTATCTACAATGGCAGTAGGAGCGGCTAAGCTATACTCGACTAAAACACAAAACGGTAGCACCATTTGTAAAAAAATATTTTTTTTACCATTTCAAAACAAGAGAATTAGCGTCATCGCGCCGTGGTCGACGACGCGCACTCCCGGTAAGCGCTCGCAGCATAGCGTGTCGACATCCCCAGGTACTAAACAACTATTATACAAACTGTTCTAGACGTTACAATATTTTAAACTTATATTTAAACCTTATAAAAAACCTTTACGCCGTTTACAGGAACATTTTTATGCAAAAATTCTGTTTAACTTGCAATGGGACTAGTATAGATTTCTTAAAAAAACAACTCCATCTTGTCATGTAACACGCGGAGTTTGGTAAATTATTTTGTATATTTTTTTAATAATTATAAATATATTAAAATAAGGCCGCATTCACACTAGCTTTCGATGTCGCATAATACAAGTCTCACCAATGTAAATGTAGCCAAAAGCTCCTTTTAGAATATGCTTTATTTTAGTGAATGATTTTCTTGAACACGGTATTTTGTGACCTTGCTATGTGTTGGAGAAGAGATGGTTAGTTGATTCCGGAGTTGAATTCAAATAGACGTGGTAAAAATTTAAATGTTAAACTGCAGATATCAATGAAAAAATACTTGACTATTCTGTGATGTAGTTCAGTAAAACAATTAAATTCATTAACAGGTGGCGCTAGCGAGACTTAAAGCCATTACAAATTACAAACATATTTCCTTTCTCATATAGTTTCTATTTAGAATAAGCAATTCATATAAAACAAATCAATCCAGCCACACTAGCGACACCATGCGGCGATATCCGGAACTTCCTACCTCAACTTTAAGCCCCCGTTTCACAGAACATGGTAAAATAGCTTATAAAATGAGTGTTGGGTAAGCAAAGACAGACAACAAATTAATGAAAAATAACGGTCAAAATTCCACGTGAGTTAACCGGTACTTATTTTGAGGTAAAGAGAAACGGGGGTTAATGTTTTAGCTATTTTCAGGCACATTATAAAAGGAGTTTCAATACAAACGTTTTACAATTTCACCGGTCTCTACCCGTCCATCCTTAAGCTAATTTAAAGTCAACACTCTTACGCTAAGTGGAATAAAGTAAATGTATATTATACAATAATATATATAATAGGTGTTACAATATGTATCTAAATATGGTAATACGTGACTGCGAGGTGGCACTAGCAATCTGCGAATTGGCTTATCTACATTAACTGAAGAGATTGTGATCGACATTCACTTTTGTTAGCGAGTGTGATGTTTAAATAATTCATTAATTAAAATGGTTAAATATGTTTGAACACTTATAACATGTATATGAATGTTTGATTTGATTAAATAAAGTGTGGTATTCCGAAATAATGTTTTCGATACTTTGTCTATTATTTCAATCGTAGCCTATCGAAAACCTGTTCCCAGTCATAGGACAGTAAAATTATTCATTGTGTTGAAAAACTGTCCTAATAAAAAACAAATCATAAAGACCGATTGCTACAATATTTTACTTTTTACACTCACAGGATGGTTTAAAACTTGATCGATAGTAACAAAATTAACAAAAGTCAATTACAACATTCAAGAATTTCACTTTATAGAGCATGTTTAAAAACATTTTTTTAAATATAACTTGTCGCAAGTGTATGTCATTCACAATCTACCCACAGTACTACAGACACGCTCAACGCGAGCTCAATTGTCACTAAAATATTAAAATACAAAATTGTAAAAGAGTGGCCATGCCAAATTGTACTATACTACAATACATGTCGCTAGCTCAGCTCAGCAGCGAACAACTGGGATTCGTTCGGGTTACCAATAACTACGGTTACAGGGTTTTGTTTGTATCGCCGGATAGTTTAACTTCTCATATAAATACTAGAGATTCTACTAAACCTGTCTTATTACGACTGAATACTTAAACGACAATTTAAAGTGATGCTTAAAATCATTTCTTTCGCTATCATACACGTCAAAGTAACAATGACAGCATAATCCTTAAACGTAACTCAAAATTAAGCCTTGAGATTATGCCATTAAGTATTAAAATTAACATGGTAATAAAAATCTTCTTTATCTTGTACCTAACAGAACAATTCGCGAGTGGTCAGCAATTATAAGAAAATGAACACTCTATTAAAGATTTTATAGAATCAACAAGTCCAAAGACAAATTATCAGGCGATACAAACAAAACACCTTCACAAAGAACAAAAACAAACAGTACCCTACGCGTTACTACAAACTAAAGATGTTTCACAGTAGTGCCGACCACGTGGCTCACCGTGCGTTTAAAGCTAACACAAAGTAATACACGTACCACCGAACATTTCCCTTAGCTGAATAAATAACATATTACATTATTCAATATAAAAATTTGGTGTTCACTCAGTCGCGCATTTTATACAGGTCCCATTACTTGAATTGGTTGTGGGTAAAGGAAGCTTTTGGTACTGGCATGTAATTTCGAAAAGGACGCATGTGTTGTGTTTTTGTAATGTGATATGTGCCCTTTTTAAAATTGCATATTTATTTAGAAGTGCAGTATGTAATGTATTTACTAGTAGCTACAATTTGTCATAAAGAGACAATATGGCGACAATACAGGATAGGAAATCATATATGGTCACTATGTATGTATTTATGTAAATAGCAATACCGTCTGGTATTGCAATTTACAAGTCACAAAAAGAATAAGTATATTTAATATCGTGAGGTCATGATCCCTTTAAGGGCTGAAGAATAATAGTAATATAACCATACAAATAAAAATATTCACTGCATTTTTTAAATTATTGCGATTTGTGTACTCAAACTAATTTTGTTAATAATAACAACGAATTTGTTATTAAATTAATACATGACAATTACAAAGCATATTTATTCATGATACTTTATCAACTGTGACAATATGCTTTTGTTACTTTCATTAACTTAATTTCTCATCAATAGATGGCGCCACTAGTCACATAAATACATTACACACTACCTTCCATGTACCCAGTTGACTATAAACTAAGGTGGTATAACACGAGACTAGTTGTATCGCTTCTGTCGGAATGTACTACATTCGAAATATCGCCTCAATTGTTTATTTTAATTATTTAGAGAGGGTCTAGTTGATGCGTGTTGGGAATTATTAATTTTATTGTTGAACTATTTTATCTAGCGCAGTTTAATTTCTACATTTATCATCTAATATTACATGGGGATAACGGTATCACGAATTGTAAAATCACGTTTCGGCAAGCTTTGCACTAATGGTGATTCAGATATACAAAAATGGGGAGCGATTTTACTATTTATCACATAACGAAACGCTTTTAAATTACGTTCGTTTTCTAAAATATGAATGACAAAAGTATATTTCCGATGCAAATAATCTACTATTTCGTTCTATTTTTCTAATACGCATATATCTATATTCCCAACACGCTGGTTAATTGCACTTTACAGTAAAAACAATGTAATATTGAACTATTGGACAGCGCCGACCGCGCGGCCGACAGCGCTAACTATAACGATATATTTCACCTAACACGCAACAACGGCTACGTTGTTCGACTCGACAATAGTACAAGGTTTTGCTGGGACTTTAGTTTAAAGTAAAGAGCTCATTTAATAGCTATTTTAGGCTCAAGAATCTCCTCCTCGGTGGAAATCGCTAACCCGTATTTGGCCAATATGGTGGACTCGAGGGCTAAAGCTTCTGTAATCTTTTTCGGTAGAAGCCTATGCCTAGTACTTATTTTAACCACCCTGAGCTGATAAGGGTTGACGTTAGAAGTATTTAACATACAGGCATAAAGGTTGTATGAAAGTTACACACTTAACAGCTTTAAAGAAATGTCATAGCATGAAACGCCATCTATCGGCTTCAAACTGGTAAGAACATATTCGTTATAATAATAATATAATGTACGTCACAGCAAAACCTTTACCAAGAAATTAACAAAAAATAATAATAATATCTACCTATGTGTTTAAAATGTCAACGTTTTTTTATTGTTTCATTAAAAATATCCCTATAATAATTTTTCGGTTATAAACAGCGGTAATAAGATAAAAACAGATTTGTATTGAACACATAATTTACGTGGAACATTATTTGAGCTTGGCATTTAGAAAATGGACGACAATAGGCAAATAATTATTAACTTTATTAAAAATAGACGTTTTATAATAATATCAATTAATATTAAAATTGACACATCAAATTAAAAATCAACAAAACATAATGCTAACATTTTATTTACACAAACATTCAAATCAACTTAATGATAAAATAAACAAAATAATTAAAAAGAAAAAGAAACAAATGTCAATCATTGTAATTGTTTGTTAAATAAAAACAATTTGTCAGTATTCTTGTTTTGTCTTCATTTTTGAGACACAGAATAATCAGTGGACTTTTGTAAAAAAAATGTGTCTTATAAAGCACGCAAAGCCTTATGTACTATGCTTGACCTCTTGTTGGTAGTGTCAAAGTACCATCCCACTTGTTTTCGAGAGTGATGGAATATAGAGTGTACCTGTGAATTGTGTACACTTAAGACACTAAACAATTTCCACCACAAATGGCTAGTTCCATTGGTTTCACCACCAAATAATGTTCAGGAGGACAATTTTTAAGATATTTTAAAATCAGGATGTTATCAAATTGTTCATTAATAATAATAAAGTATTTTATCTGTCTGTAAGAATGTCTAAAACAATTAATTGATTCTCAACATCTAAATATCAAGCTCAAACAATATATTATCTCATATAACTTGATTGTTCACTCGTAAAGTGATCACAACGGTCACCCCACAAGCTTGTCCGTCCGAGACTTGTATACAATATACATATCACTTGGATACACAATATACAATCTATATACATTCCGTTAAATATTGCAGTTATATAATACCAACAACACTGCTACTTTTGAATATTCAAAAATATATAATTTTATCTATTTATTTTGACTATATTTTTTGTGGAATAAAATTAAACTAAAATCTGCTATGACTACTCTGATATTTAATCGAAAACTGCCACTAACTTTATATATTTTAATATGTTCTTTAATAAAGTGACCATCAATCCATCCATTCACTATACTTTTTCGCCCTTTATTTATTAAATACACTGTCTCACATCTACATATCATTTCATATCATATTATCATATCAACTATACAAATTTGACTGAGTAAATTGCAACAGTAAGGCTTCCTACACACATATTCAGTTCAGCATTAACTATCCTAGCCGAGCGGCTAAACCAAATATATGTAGATGAATGTTCAGGAAAAATGCCACTCGCTGATAAATACTGCCGAACCGAATACCTGTGTAGAAAGCTTAATAATCATAGCAGATTTAAGTTTAAAAACATCATAACTTTTAATATATAATAGAGTACAGGAATTAACTCGAACACGCATTTTACCTTAAAAACGGCGAGTGCAACCTGCGTCGAAGCGCTAGGCATTTTAAGGTAAAATGCGTGTTCGCGTTAATTCCCGTATTCTATTACACATGATAAATCTCGAACGGACACAGAATAACAAACAAACAACAGTGTAGAAATAACATCGATATATCGTGTATTTAAATTGCACAAAGTATTCTAAGAACACAATAGGCAGTATTATCGGGAACAGAAGTGTATACTAGTTAGGCCTCTCTCACAACCGTATAATTAACATTTAATATAACACGACGGAACCAACGCGTCAACTAACAATCCCGTGCACGAGTTTTACATTTTATTACTTTTTATAATGATTTTTGTGGGTTTATTTTTAAGAAAAGCACTGATTATTCCTCTTATATCTTGAATTCAAAATATACCTTTTACACAGTTATAGAAACTATAATATTTATGTAACGGTGAAATTTTGCTATAAACTTTAACGTTATAAAAATAATAAGAGCGAACTTCAGACCAAAGAATATGTCGTATTGTGAAAAAACCGGAATTAACTGTTCTTGAAAAGTAAAATTTATTGATGGAGAATTTATATCGATACCATGCTTTTTATGCAAGGACTGATAGATTCATCATAATCATCTTCATAAATTATTATCAAAGTATATTTGAATGATACTTATAAGAGGAATTTTGAATAGCTTTTCTTAAAAACAAACCCATATCCGCGATTGTACTAGAGAGATACTAAGACCTAAAGAAAATAAATATGTTATTAATAATAAATGAATAAAATAACATGATATTAATTAATTTAGTGAAACATTTGGAGTTAAAGACTTAGTATAATTTCTTATAATGTCATATTATATACTTATATGTGTTGCTATACATGTATCACTGAAGTCTCGTAACAATAATAATAGAAATGTAATAATAATAAAATTAATAACAAAATGTGTGTACTATCATATAGTAACTGAAGCAAGCGACATCAAGTCTAATACATGATACATGGTGTTCTATAAACTGGATACAGTATGTATTCACAATGTAATATGTATACAATAACATATGGTATATTTTAGCGCTATGCTATAATATATATTATGTATTTATGCGCATATTATACTTGAACTAAATAAAAGGGCCTAAGCATAACTGACTCAAATAGTACTTCGAAATAAACAATGTAATATCGTTTTTTGGGTAACTTCATTACAAAAATCAGGATTATTATTAATTAGTTTTATATTTGCTTTCAAGATTTACCTTGATTCTTTTGAATTTCTTGGCAATTATTTACTTTTTGATAGAAATTAATGCAGGATATTCTGAAATCTATATAAAATAATGAAGCATATGTGTTGTATACAATATACATTGTGTATAAACCAGTATACAGTTCATAGAACACGTCAGAAAGTAAGTATGAAGGATATCGCTCTGTATTTTATACTATCAAACTGCCTCTTTAAGATAACAGGCTGACGAACGATAAAGTAGCGGTTACTTATTGTTACTATTGAGACAAGCACTTATAAAACACATTTTATAACGGGAGACCTTTGCCCAGCAGTGGGCCAGTAATGGGCTTAATGTATTGAAAAATTCAAATTTTTATTTTATATCTCGTACGTGTACATGCACAAATGCGTGTACGTATACGCACGTGTTCGTTCAATTGTTCTTCTAGAGAAGATTATTTTAATAAAAATTTTAATTGTTCTTGATACATGTTGAGGCCTATCTCAATAGTCACAATATAAATCATATTAATGTACGTGCACGCGTCGAGTTCTTCTAAAATGTTGATACTGCATCTTTTAATTAACAATTTAATATTGATAAGTATAGCGTTTCTCCAAATATTTAATATTATTTTGTATAATTTTCTATTTTAAAAGAGTAAGTAACGGAATTGGATTGTAATACACTAAATTGTCCACTTTAGTAGCCTTTAAATGACCATAACATATCAATTTCATACATAATAGTATATCATCAATATTAAATGTTTATTAAAAGCTGCAGCACAACACATACACATTCACAATCAACACGGCAACCATCACTATCTCTAAGTCCATAGTCCGGGACGCTTAACTAAATGGCAGTCGAGTCCGCACTAGCACGAAACAAATCACATTTGCCTAGCGTTCAAACACTCGCCTAACACTGCACTTTTTACCGCTGACACACAACGAAAGGATTTTATCACTGATATTTCGTATTTTTGTCACAGTTTTAGTTATCAGTCGAGTTTGATGTCAGTGTAGTCGACAGTGGCGGCAGTGTTGAGGGCGGCGGGGCCGGCGGCGGGCTAGGTGGCGTCGGCGTGCAGCTTGTCGCTGCGCAGGAAGTCTATCTGCGTGTAGGCGGGGCGCGTGGGGGCCGGCGCGGCGCGGCGCGGCTCCAGGTCCAGCGCCGCGTAGTTCAGCGGCGCCTCCACGCTGAACCGCGCGCCGCCCGCGCCAGACACGCCCGCCACTACCAGCGTGGCTGTCGTGGTGGTTTCCGCTGGAAATGTAAGGACAATTAAATATTTAATAAACATCTTAGAACTTTAAGTAAGTAAGTAGTTTAACACAATCCAATTTATCTTTGAAAAAAAAAAACAATTCAGAGATTAAGACATTTTCGGACAGAAACTATAAATTAACTTTGTAGACAAAGTAGCATTAAATAAAATTTTCTATCTGAAACCTAAAGATCCTGAGTCAAACAAAACTTGAGTCAATGACAAAATGAATTCACCTCGAAGTTATAATACCAAAAAATTAAACTAAGTTAGATAAATTACTAGACTTCGTAATACTGCTAAAAACCTACAATGCTACGAATAGAAGAACACTGACATGTTCCTTAATCAAAAAAAAATAAAGCTAGAAGATAAGTAAAGAATCTCACCTCTACTATCAGCTAGATCCGGCAGCCTCGCAATAGTCTTATTAGCGGTGGGATTACACGACAACTCATCCTTCTCCTCTCTCCGCGGCGCCAGCGTCACGTACTGAGGCGACGCCGCCACATCGGGGCTCTTGCGACCGTCCTCCGACAACTCGTTCACCGTCGTCAACGCATGCACAGGCTCATCAGCTAAAGGCGTTAAATCTATCGGAGGAGTAGCTGGCGTTGCATCGAGAGGATCGGCGGGCGAGTCTAATGATAGATCAAACAAGGTCTGACTGCCGTGAGGAGTAGCCCTTTTTCTAGGTTCATCAGGCGACGCGGCAGCAGAAACCCTCGTTATACGTTCAGGTCTTGCTGTGTTTATTGCTATCGGTCTCGTGGGTGCTCTGCCATAGTTCATCTCAACGTATCCGTCGGTGACGGGCGCGGGCGGCTCCCCGGGCCTCATTTCCACGTAGCCCGCGTTACGCGGCGACATGTCCACGTATTCGTCTACGTTCGTCTTCGGACGGTCGGCGAAGCACGCTATTGGTGGGGTACGGGCGACGGATGATACCTGGAATGAAGGCTTTAGTGATTGGTTAAATTGTATTTTGTAGAGAATACAGTTTATTCAGAAAAGTGAGTTTATAAAAGAAAGAAAGATTTTTAAACACACTAAAACGAAATTACTATTTTTTTTTTTGTGTCAAAGTCTCAATGTTTAATCATTGATGCGCAATGTGTTTTTCCATTACAAATTTTTCCCCAAATTTTGGTTATTGACTCACGTAAAATCAAACATCTATTGACATAAATAGTAATACACGATAATAATATAGACTCACCCTATTGGCAGGCGAGTTGTTAGAGAAGTCGATCTCCATATGGTCCTCAGTCTGCCTCGGATGCGGGTGTCTTGGAGGCCTAGCCCTGGCGCCCACGCTGTAGGCGCGGTGGCGGCCGGCCTCGGGCGCGGCGCCCGTGGCGGCCGGGCGGGACCCCACGCTGTAGGCGCGCGGCGGCCGGGACTCCATGCCGATGTGGGACGTGGCCGGCTCCAGCTGGTATTCGCTGTTGGGGAACAATAACAAGGAAATTCTTTAAAAAGCTGCCCAATACTGTTTTACTGGAAGACGATCCTTAGAATATTCTGGCAACTTTCCGACCTATGATTAAGATGTGAAAGAAAACCTAGAAGGTATAACATTTTAGTAAATGAAATTAAACTCAATGACGAGCGCAAATGCTCGAATGTTTAAGCGACTATTGTTGTCTTTGGTATGTGGCGCCAGAGATCTCTGCCGTCATTGCCGGTTACTGTCCCACCGAGCTATAATAGTATGTACAAGATGTAGATACTGACCTGAACCGTGGGTCGGTGGAGGGCGTGCCGCTGCACAGCGAGCCGCTGGAGGCGGACACGAGGCCGGCGAGCGGGTCGTGGCCGGGCGCCATGGGCAGGTAGCCGGCGCCCGCCTCCATGCACATGTAGCCCGCCTCGCCCACCGACGACGTGCGCGAGTGCGCCACCGAGCTGCCACTTATTAGCGATGCACTGGGAACAATCATTATATTAAGCTAATTACTTTCTACCCGCGGGGCGCTTCAGCCCCTTCGAGATGGATTTAAAAAATAATCCTCTCTTAGTGCTCCTCTACACTTCCTAAGGAATCTTCATACCAAGTTTCAACTTAATACGCTCGGTAGTTTCGGCTGTGTGTTGACCATCAGTCAGTCAATAACGGAGGAGTTGTATATAGGTACATATTGATTGCAAACATACTAGTAACCAGCGATCCTGTGTGACAAGATGTAAGGATGTGAATAAAGCTAGGGAAGTTTGTAGAGAACTCAGTAAGGTGTTCTTTGGTCGCCTACCCATATAAGAAAACCGCGGAATTATATCTATGTAGAAATATGTATGAATAGATGTATAAACGTACATCATTCCTGTCCTACCCAAAGATGTAGGCAGAGGTGTATGAAGTAAAAAGTTTTGCCATTAACAATATTAGTGTCCAGTAACAGAGGGAAACCTATCGCCATGTATACGCATTGGTATACGTAAAGCACGTTACCAATACGTACCGTTTGAACATTTTGTTATCCGTGAGACAACGATCGTACGTCAATCAAATAATGTTAAATTATACATAATCGCATTAATCACTGTTATGTGTGATGTAACATAATAATCCTCATGACGCATGGGGGCAGAAATCAACACGTAATATAGCTCCTAATTGAATATACTGAGAATTTTCAATTACAATTTGTAATAAAAGGTAACACGTCACAGAAAATACATTTACTCATTATAGGATATTTATGTAACTATCTGCATCCTTTTAACAGTTGGATTAGAGCATGGTGCAATAATAAAATATAATTTATCTGTATGTAATCACGAAAAATAATGACAACTTTAGCGGCAAGGCACAATGGCCTATTTTTAAGTTCTATAGCTGAGCAAAGACCCTTGGATGTGCAGGCCACTTGGTCGTTTATTGCATCAGACCATTCATCTAGGAACACGTCCAAGTCATCCCGCCATCTCTGTTTTGGCGCGCAGTTTATAGACCTCGTGAAAAAAGCGGCCTTTCACTATTACAAGAGGGATATTTGGTATGGTGTACTTACTTCATAAAGTCCCTAGATATGTCACAGCAATCAGGCTCTTCGGGAATACGCGGAGTGCGGTACCACTCCACCATCGCGTCCGCCTCATCGCGGGACACCTCCGGACCTGGGTGACAAGGAAACAACATTATAACACTATATTATTATAGATAAGATACAGTAGTTGACTAAAACACTCAAGTGCTACGTGACGTTGCATTTCACAATAACTAGAAGCTCCTTATTCTCGAATCTCGAAACTGTCTTTCATCTCCACAAAAAAACGTAGTAGTGTTAGACGTAGTAATGTTGCCGTAGTTGTGATATGCCGTAGTATAGTTGCTGATGTCTACACTTTCAGTTATAGCAGGTGTGATCCACCAATGTGTAGAAAAAGTGTATGAAATATACCCACGTTTCACCATTTATTACATGATCTTATGGAATAGGGGAGAGTCTATTATCATCTGCACGGGCACGTTACGTTCCTCCAAGCTAGTTGTGATAAACAAATACATAAATATATTTATAATCGTAGTCGTAATACAAAGTTTATATAAATTCAACGTATGAGTAGGATAGACTAATTATAAACTTTGTCCATATAAAATGCTACCCTATAAAGAGACGCGTTTGAGTTAATTTGACTTTCCGCGTCAGTACTGCGTCATGCAAATAGCCATACAAAGACTTAATCAAATTAATTACAAAACATGAACAAAGCAATAACCTTAAGTCGTTACCTAAACATTCTAAGAATATATCTACCTCGGAAAAACTAGTATTTCTCAGGTTCTCATATGGAGAGAAAGCATGATTTTACGTATGTTGGTACTCCCTCGGAGTTTAGTAATATGTCCAGTAAATGAAAATAGGCGAAACGTAGGTGTATTTCATACACCTTTGCATATATCTTCGGGTATTACAGACGTGATATTATGTTTGTTGTAAGATTAACCAATTTTCTAACCATGTCATACCACATCCATGTTATACCCAGTTCTCATATATCGTATTCTGTGAGGCTTATATTAAAACACGTGTCAAAATCAATATATGAATCGCAAAATCAACAAATTGACGCCCAACGTAAAGAACTCTAGTTCTACTCGATCAAGAAGTCACTGCGAGTATAACTCACAGCTTAATCGAGTACAATGTGTAAGAACGAATCATAGTATTACAAACAACAACACAATTTAACCAAAAATCACCATTTCTTTTGTTTCGCTTCTTGGTGATCCTGGTTGTGTCTAATTCCGCCAATAACACAGCATTAAATAAAATATATCACAAAATATTTAAAGTTCAATCTTTTCGACTGCTATGCAACAATGTTGAAACAATAAGCCATCACCAAACTTGAAACACAAAACAGTTTAGAACAATCATTGCCAAAAAGTCACAGAGTAAAAAATGAGGAACAAATGCCAAAATGTCACAGAATAAAAATTTAAAGATTCTCACTTGCAAATCTCACTCGTTTTAAAAAAGAACTTCTTCTAGTCATGTTCCCGCCGAGGTTGTTTTGCAAATGGCTTTCAATACACATAATATTCCACTATACTATATGTATTTGTTATATTTTCCTTTACATATCGGTTAGGGTCATGGTTTTAAGGAAAATAATATCGTTCGTTAATTTGTATGGCGTTTATGTTATCTTAGTGAACTAATTTAGTTTTCGCGGTATTGTGAATAAATTTTATATATTATGTTAAAACGAGTTTGACAATACCTTATTGAGAAATAAATTTAACAAAATTTATTTATCATGAAATGAAAATTGATTTTATTTTGTGACCATTTTCCTTTGTGTATGTATGATAGCTGACCCGCGCAACTTCGCTTGCGTCATATAAGAGAGAATGGGTCAAAATTTTCCCCGTTTTTGTAACATTTTTCACTTGTATTCTGCTCCTATAGGTAGCGTGATGATATATAGCCTATAACCTTCCTCGATAAATGGACTATCTAACACTGAAAACATTTTTCAAATCGGACCAGTAGCTCCTGAGATTAGCGCGTTCAAACAAACAAACAAACTCTTCAGCTTTATAATATTAGTAAAGATTATTTGAATTAAAATAAATAGACAAGGCAATATTATTAACTATTTAAGTAAGATATTATGAGAATTTATCTAAGATTAACATCTTAAAATATCCTGAAATATGCTCTTTTGCGATTTTCTGAAGTATGTATAACCGTTTATATAATTTCCTCCTATATACAAACACTTCAATTTACACCTTGTTTAATAATATAAATAGCAACGATTCTGCGAAATATGATTCTATTTGAATTAATTAATTTCTAGTAGCTTCCTTGTAAGGTATTGAGGTTAATGAAAACGTGTGTTTCTCTTACAGAAGTCAAGGTACCTAAAGCTAATGTTTAATTTACTATTTTCATTAATATTGATATAATATATTATATACTTAATAATATATGAATATTAATGAAAATAGCTTTATTCGAGTAAAAATAATCTTAGTAATATTATAAAAACTAAAGTTTGAAAATTTGCATGGCTACTACTAATTCAATCGGGGCTAAACAGATTTTGATTTTTGGTAGTACAAATTAATTAATTACCACATAAGGTACTTTTTACCCTGCTAAATATTTTAAGTTTACTTTTCAATAACAAATAAGTGATTAATTGAAAACAAGTTTCATTATTAGTTAATTGTTTATAGCTTAATTAGTTTATTTCGTTAATTAGGGTATTGAGTAATACAACGATAAACCATATCGGTACAATAATTAGTGCATATCGTTCTAATTTTGGCATAAGCCCGACCATACATATTTACTATAAAGTTTATTAATAGTATTTTTGCCTGATAAAGTTAATAAAATACTGGTAAATAACAGTTAATAACGCATTATAATATTCAAAAATAAAGGTCAAAATAAAACACATTTTAATAAATAATTTAAAAATATATTTTTGATTTAACAATTTTTGTGCAAAGACAGTAAAGGTACATGTGAATAAGTACATAAAATATAATCTCATTTTATACAAGCCAATTTGAACCTTATTCTAATAGGATAGAGGCTTTTATACAGCAACACTGAATATCACACATACATTAAAATGTATAAACGGAACGGATACGTGCGCATACGTGCACGTGTACGTATAGGTATAATTTGAATAATTACTAATACAAATATCACATTGATTTTACAGTATTTTTATTACTTTAGATCATTTTACAAACTTAACTTATATTCCAAGTAGAATCTAGTCTAACCACGTGTCTATTCTATAGATAAAAATGTATACGTATATTTATCTTTTTATTCGCTTCCCAGCTACTACTAACAACCCTTCATAGATATAAATAAATACTTCTACATTTAAAACTACACATTCAATAAATTATCTAATAAATTACTTTAGTCAAAATAAATATCTATTTATACTACAAAGGGTTGTAGTCTAAATAGATATTTATTTTATTGACTCCAAAAATCGTTTTACAATGAGTTAATTATCCTCACAATTTAATTGAAATTTGTATACAAAATAAATTAATTAGACTACTATACTAAATTCAGTCATACTCTACTCCCAGAAATAATCAACTACATTAAAACAGTCAAAACATATTTATACTACATACTCACACACGGTATAACTTCACCAAAACCGATAGATTTACTAGTTGTTCTAGCTTAATTTAGTCAAATACTCTATCATGATTTCCTTCGAATTGTGTTGCGGTCCACGAATAAAATTTTACTCGTGTTCGAGCAAAACCCCTACGCAATACCGTATGTGAGTACCCAACATTAAAGCCCAGTCTCACCAATTCTAAATATGTATTAAATTCCTACCAGGTGGAGGTTTGACAGCTTTTTATTTTATTTTATCGTACGGTTAGTGGGCAACCTAGTGACATAAAGTTACCCGAACGGTCTTTGACATAACTTAACGACTGTTATCTTGGTACCTATACAAAAACCGGGACAGAATTTTTACGTTCAAATCCAGCATATGGTTACCCGCCTATCCATACCCATTTAACCGCGCCAAGGTTGCTTAACCCACTGATCGTTTACCGACTGGTGAGCACAACTGGCTATGAGCGCCTCTAATTATGACAATGAAATGAGAGTTTATCTTATACATTTTCTGTCACTTAGCAGATGAGTTATATGACACTTTATTATAGACTGTGAACCTGGCTTTTTAAGTTAAAAAAAGTATACTAAAATCATAAAGTTCCAAAATGTTGCGCAACATTGACTCTTCTACTTTCCTTTATTTTTCGAAACACTTCAAGTATCTCATATTTCGCTTGCAACTTCTCTTCTGACGTCATAGATTGCAACGCAGGTATTAAAGACAAAGCGAATCGTTCATCTTCATTCAAGTCGTTGAAACCTTCAAGATTTGCATACATATGCCTTGTTTCATTCCCCGGTATTAATATTTCATTCTCTGATTGAACTGGTTCGACTATTTCTGTACTAGTATAAAGATTTCCTTCAGCGTTGGATATAACAGATTGTAATAACAATCGCTCCAAATGTTTGAATTTCTGTCGATTCTGTTGTTCCTTTCTCTCTCTATTGTATGAAGTTCGCCATATATGCCATCTCTCTCGCACTGCATCTGAAATTAAAATATAACAATAACTTGTATTCATTAGATTCTAACTACAGGGAAGCTTCTAATGATGAAGCAATTATAGTTCAACAACTAAGTAGACGCAGAGGTATACAAAATTCAGAATTTAGAACATCAGAAACTGACAGTGGCCTGATATTAAAAATAATTTATTTAAGATTATACATTGAATTACTAGTCATAATCAAAATAAATAGTACATGGTTAGGCTCTCTACTAAGTTGTCGGACTGTACTGGCTAAACTGTGAAGGAATGTTGATCAAATACTTTACTAGTGACATCTAGTGGGCGACGTTAAAACTATAACGTCATCAAGCTAAATAATTAACGTTTTAAAAATAAAAGTTCAGCAAATGAAGTATGTTCTATGACAAGTGGGTATACTAGTGACATCTAGTTCTTCTAAAATGAATGAGCTTACAAAGTATGCAAGGGAACTGCTGAGCGAAGAATCCTCCCCTTGGATTTTATGAAAGGTTTATTCGAATGAAAGACCAATTCAAGGAGAAATACTATAATATGGACATTTAAAAATAAATTTACATTGAATTTTGTGATCAAAGAAATTGTTCGCAGAAACTAATTTGTGGTACATTCCAAAATATTGGTCCCCAGAAGTGTATGTATGTTGTGAAACCGAAGTAATTGCAATATAAATTTTTTTTTGGAGATATAATAAATCTTGTCGTTTGTATTTTGTATCCATAAATAACGAAGCATGAAATTCTATTACGATATTTGTAAAATAAAATTTAAAGAACCATTACGCCCTGTCCTCAATTTCCTGAAGACAGAAAATTTTGAATAATGTTTTCAGTAACGTTTTAGTATTAGGCCGTGTGTCATCGATCAACTGTGGACAGGTCGCATCGGTTCTAAGTGTATTGCAATAATAATATACTGAAATACATAAAAGTTAACTTACCATGTTTTGTATTTTTCCATTGGTTTTCTTCTATTAGGTTTAAAACACTTTGAAACTATTCCAACACTGAGACGAAATAGAACAATTTCCGTATTCGTGAACAAAACTCAGACGAAAGTGAATGCATAGAGCATTCGATACTCAATTATGCGATAACGTGTATATTATTTGTATTTTTTACATTAAAATCTTTCAGTTTAACACACACCTTTTGGTTTATTTACTTACGGCCTTACAAAATAATATCCAAATTAAAATATTTTTTTAAATTTATAGTCTAAAAAACTTAAAAAACAAAATTTTACATTTTCATCTCAAAACAAATAACTCTTTTTAACTTAAAAATCGCAACTAACAACGAAACGTCACTCAATTTCAAGAATCACGACCAATAGAGTGCTTGACTTGATACTTAATAGTAGTAAAAAGTTCTAGACTGAGAGACGTTTAAAAAATCATAAAATTATACAAAATGTCAATCTTACCTTCTAGATCATTATTGAACCTGGCCGGCGGTCTCTCGACTTCAAACGACGAACACGAGCGAGAAGGCATACTGTCACACCTGTTCCTTAACGTGCCCGCGTCTGCAAGCAAATGTACCAATGAATACTTGTACCAAATTGAACTTTAAATACCAGTGATAGGGTGTAAAATAGAGTGTTCTTGCTACGGAAGTGAATTGTGTTGCATACAAAATTGAACCTTATGAAGATAGTAATAAGGTGTAAATTTGTGTTCAATACTATGGAAGTGAATAGTATTGCATTACAGAATTGGACTTTATGCAAACGTGGTTGTGTTTGTGTCTTCATGCATTAAATTAATATGAATATGTATTCAACGGTTGCTGTGTTTTTATAGACCAATAGCAATGTGTGGAAATTGTGACTCTATATGCAAAAGATAAGGTGTAAATTAGCTTGTATTTCGCAAGTGTGTTATTGTCTAAAATCCCTTGAAATATTTTGTACATAATAATATCATTTTGAAGTATATGTTTAGTTTTCTTTCTCTTCTGTAGTCGTGTGTATTATTAATCTACTGTTTGGGAGTACTGCATAAAATCTAAACATGCCAAAATAATATTTCAGTTAAATTTTAAAAGCGAAGCACTAACTACATTGGGGGCTAAACAGCAAATTATATAAATAATTAAAAAATACATTTTATAAATAAACTTAAATTATATAAAAAGTATGTATTTACACAAAGAACTTACCTCGTAATCTATATACAAGAGTACAAATCAAGACTGTCACCTTACAATAACACGAAAAGCAGAAACGAAAACATGCAAACAAACAAATTCTTGTCTGTCTGTCTGTCTGAAGCACGCCTATAACTACACGCAAAAGAACAAAACATTCCAACGGGCCACCTAAACAAGAATTTCTACTATGGTAGTAAATGGTAGGATCAAATCTACCATGGTAGAAATAATACAACGAGGATAGTGTTAGTAGGTGCGATGCAATGTACGGTTAAATATGAAATATGCATGAGTTCAGGGAGCGCTCATATTACACATAGATTTTATGATAACTTTGAAGAATTTGATCTTTCTATGCCATATTATTTGGCTTTGAAGCCACTGTTAAAAAGTTCAAATGAAAAATGTATTAAATAAATAGTACTAGAATACTTTCAAGTAATTTTAACAACACCAAGTAGATTTTTGTCTTAAACAAACCCTTACTTCTATTTATCATGTTACTTTAAAAAATATTACCAATATTAGTGATCTTTTAAATAAATTTCCATTTTGTTAACACAAAACTACTACGAAATAACCAAAAGTTATAAAAAAATCCTATGAACGCCCCCAAAAATACATACTCTTAGAATGAGCCGGCGACAATTTGGACCACCTAGTCCCGGTACTGGCGCGGCGAGACCATTGCGTCTTCTTCTCTCCATTGACGGCTTTACACGACGAATGCGATATGTTCTTCTCAAGCATAACGCGATCTACTTCGTCCCCAGTCAAGGGAGCGGATCTCGTCCTTCCATGGGATATCTTCAACGGTTCTTGGAAGATACAGCCAGTAGGCAATGATTCTGTTCTATGGTGCTTTATGAGACGCACCGGCGCGTCTGTTTTATCTGTTAGTGGGTTATTCTGGCTGTCGGCTGTAGACAATGATAAGCTACACGTAAAACTTATGCACCCAGTGGCACCCGGTGCGAGGTTATGAGTTAATGGGTGGAAACGATGGCGTTTGTCGATGATATTTGAGGTACTTAGTTCTTCTAATATTATGCATCATTAATTTTTTGTTTACAAAACGATATGATTAAATAAGATCTAACTATAGATGTCAATGTTTTTCGTACAGATGGAGCGACTATGTCTCGATGCAACGGTTGAATGTGTGTCCGTAGGACGTACGAACGTATACGAATGAACGTATACTATTGTACAAAATAGTCGAAGATGAAAAAGTCCTTTGAAGTTGTCTATAACAAGAATTTTTCTTCCCAAAAGTAACTCCTTTTTGATTATTTAACTTAAAATAAAATAAATTTTAAACGGATGTTGCAGATTGATAGAGAATATTTTTGTATAAAAATATTATACCTTTGAAAACACCATCGTTTGCAAAATGGGTTATATTACAATGTTAAAAATGTGGCATACATTTTATATTTATAATACAATATTTTACAATTGTGTTTATACATTACTATCACATACTTATTTATATATTTAACATGGAGCTATGATTCATGCCACATCTTTTAAAAATGATGATTGGAGCTTGGCAAAATCTATGAAGAACCTTAAATTGATTGTGTTATAACTGTGTACTACAAAATTGGGTTTTTTGTCGCTTCAATAGGTTTAAGGTTCAACTGCATTCAATAACATAGCCTTATTTATGTGACTGATGTATAAATACGGCTCTTAAAAATAACAAAACTAATTTATTTAGAAGTAAACCCAAAAATTTATAAAAGATAGCGAGCAAGACATAAAACAAATATTTTTTTTGTACAAAATTCTCCATAAATGTTGCCATACTCGTATTCAAAAATAAATACTTATGTATAATCATGTGTTGTGTTTGTATAATGAGAACCCACACTCGTGGCCAATACCGGTACCCGCATGCATGCATACAAAATGCCGACAACGATATACCATGCATGCAAAACAAATTTAACTAAAATAACGTTAAATTGTTCTCATTATTTCATTGCATTTGTTTAGGTTTTCACAATATGTAATATGCAAAATAAGTTTTTGTACAACAAATTACTCGGTTTACCAAAAAATCTAGAGTCAGGTACGATTATGGTGAGCTAGTAATGATCGCCAGTTTATTAAACAGCAAGTCGATTGTTTTATATTTATCGAGCAAGGTTAAACTACCATTTCGAACTTCTTTAAGAAATAAGTCGATAGCTTAAGTATTTTATAAAAATAAACCTCTTTATTTTTTATGTGTCATATGACATATTGTGAAAATCCATTACTATTAGCATTTATAGAAATTGCGGAAAGTTCTCTTTTTGGCAAATCCACTGTCTAGACACTTTTATTCTTACCAAACTTTATAGTACAGTCAGCAACAAAAGTCCAACTAATTCAAAACTCAAGATACGTGGTAACCACAACGATACAGCAATAAATAATAGGTGATTGAATTTTGAATTTGCTAAGTGACTTTTCTTGCTAACTGTACCTGCTGAGTTGCTTTAGAAGAGCATAAGTATTATTATATCAAAAGCCCTGAAATACAGTATATAATTATTTCAGCATTTTAGTTTCACAATCCATTCTTATTAATATTCTAACTAATAATTACTTATGTTAAATCACATTTTTACTGTTATATTATTATTTATTAATACTTTTAAGCCCCCATTCAAACATTTAAATATTTTAATATTACTGGTTTATAATTAGGGTCAATAAATTGGTATATACTAAAATAAAATAAAGATTTTACGGCGATCCTACGGATCCCATTTCAAAAAGGCTGCCTATGCTTTTGTTATTTACTAAAACAAACGTTTATTAATAAGACGATCTTGTAGATTCCCACTATATCTTATGAATCCACAACTATTTAATACCTATATACCTTCAATAAGATTCTTATAATAATAAGAAACATACACAATAACATTTACTATATGAGAAAGTAAGTATAAACTAATACAAAAACATAAAAACAATGATAATGAAATGATACTAAACAATTATTGACCCTAACAAGCTTTTATATTACAATATTAGTATAGCACTTTATTTATTAGTAGTTTATATTATTTGTAAGCAAGGACTTTTAGTCACTTTAATATTAATCACTGTCAGTTTTAGCGAAAGCTTTTTAATTTAATTATCGTCGATTCTGACCATCAAATTCATAATCTCACTGCATTTTTAACATAAATACTAACAAACATTTTTTTTAGTGGCAATATCAGTATCATAGCTGGTAACCCACAATAGGTATAACACAAAAAAAAACTAAAATAATTCACGAACGAAAGAAATCTATTTTATTTCAAAAGTAAAATGAACAACAATAATAATGCAGAGAAATTAAAATTTGATGAAAACAGAATCGACAAACTTTAATCATCATACGAAAATTCTCGACAAGAACAATTAACTCCGAATTAAAGAAAAAACGAAGAATGAATATTGAAACATCAAAGTATTAAGAAGAAAGTAAGTGCAAGACACATCTTGATGAAAACATCTCTAAAGCCTTCATCGTAAACATTTGTTAAGCAACAAAGTTGAATCAACGTGTTGCTGAATTGCTGTCAAAGCATGTTTTTTTATAAAGACAACTCCCGCACAAAGAATTGCTCTTGTGTTTCGAGCCTTTACAAACATACAAACAACGGACACAAATTACAACCAGACCCGAAACAATTATTTGTGGATCGCACAAATAATTGTTCCGGATGGGAATCGAACCCACGACCTCCCGATACAATAGCGACGTGGCGACCTAAACCACAGCGCCACGGAGGCAGTCGAAACGAAATTTCCAGCAACAATTCTCGCCGTTCATCAACAACATTGATCAACTGTCGCTAAACATATATTTACTATGAATAAGAGGCTTTACTCTAAACAAGGGTGAAAAGGTCAACAGAAAAGTGCTCAAGAAACAAAACAGAACATATAACTCAACGATCACAGGAAGATCTATCATTCAACTAACAAATTCAACTCAAACGAAACCTCAATCTGTCCTATCAAATCAACTCCAATACAATAGTCAGTCTGTCTGTACAACATTCAGTTTGTCAATGACAAATCAATTCAGAATTATATTTGGGCCTAGGAATGGCTAGTTTTAATTTAGTATGCGATATAATTTGCCAAAATCAGTAATCAAAATCGACACCAACATTTTAACTGCACTGTCCACTGTTCGGTGTTACCAATTAACTTAACTTCATCATATTTTCATGCTTGAAGTCATGTAAAACACCTGCTAGATAACTTAAATGTTTCTTAAATTCACAAAGATAACTAATTTTTTTATCACATACAAAAAAAGATATATCAAATGACGACGAAATTATTTCTCTCCTATCATTCGACAAACGTAATCTCTATTGAATATAAAACCTATACAACTTATAAACTACATGCATCCGTAAGCGTATTAGTGCCTATATCCGGAAGCGAGACTAGCCTATCCCAAGCCCAAACAGGCATTCATTCACGTAATATATACAAGTAGTACCGTTGAGTGGCAGTGCGGGGTGCGCGGCCGACTCGTCGATGGAGTACGTGGCGCTCGCGCACACGCACTGTCTAATGCACGAGCCCACACACAGCCCCTTGTCTGCAAGGGACAACCTACTTTAACCCTTAGCCCTAGAGTACATTATCCTTTTTGCCTCCAAACGACATCAGTAATACAAATTCATAGACGTTCGTATATAAACGTATATGAATCTAAAAGGACTGATGTCGCTTGGTAAATTAGAATAGATAAGCCTTTTTGGTTGTGAGCGAAAACGGTGTAAGCGAAATAATAGTTATGAAGTTGACGCTGTTGCCATAGCAACTTATATAAAGCGTGGTTGATGTTGCAGCAAGTTTCTTTGTAAAGAAAAGCGTATTTATAGACCCGCGTGATGTCCGCAATAAGTTCAATTAACTTTGAGCAGACTGTTATACAGAATTTAAACTTTATTTATGTTGATTCTGATTTCTGTATTTATGTACACAGAATATAGCCCTTCTTCCATGTTGGAGTCGGCTTCCAGTTTAACCGGATGCAGCTGGATACCTGTATTTTACATAGAGCGACTACCTATCGGACCTTCACAACCCAGTTATCTGGGTATCCTTCGGTAAGACTGTTCGTCAGACTTTCAAGCTTCTGACTACTGTTAACGACTGTCAAAGATCTTTGAAATGATCACAAAATAATTCATATTACCGTTTCACTAGCAAGCAAAGCAGCTTATCTATTAACAACCTAACCTAACCTTTACATAAAAAATCCTATCAATGAGACACATTTACAAAACAGGGCTTAAACAATATTTTAGTTACAAAATGCCGTATTTTAACATCATTTTATTTAACAAAAAAATGTTAGTCACGTCTAAAAGGTATTCTATTCTAAATAAAAAGCATCTATCTCTACTACAAGTGACATGAGAGCAAGCAGAAATGTACTAACTACTGACAAAGGAAATTAGCCCTTGTGACGATGTGAATAAGGTCTACTATATGAAACACAAGATGGCCACTTGTTCTGGAGTGTGGTATATAGTTATAAACAGAAACTAAGTTAAAAAAGTATTTGTGTTTTCTAATAAGTTTTAAAATCTATGTAAAGAACACATAATATGCTTCTTTTGAACATGCTCACATTGAAAATATTGACATAAAAAGTTTTATTTCCAATAACTGTACTCTTAGGCCGATCGTAAATAAGGCTACGCAAATTTTCGATATTCATTTTACGATTTTAGTCGAGTTTGACGATTTTAGTCTTCAAGTAACTCGTGTAAAAATCTCATTGGTTTTGTATGAAGATAGTCGCTTGAAGACTAAAATCGCTGTATATCGAAGATTTGCAAAGCCTTATTATGTATGGCCTTATGTTGTGAAAACGCTTACATTCATTCAAAACCCCTTCATTTTAATAGTCAATACCAATCACATATCAAAAGAATAGAAAAAAAAACGATTCCCATTCGCATCGTAATATCTACATAACAAAATTTTCCCAGCATAACAAACACATAACGATATTACCCAAGGTATTTCCCAAACTATCTAACCGTCAACTATTATCTAATATCACACGGGAATAAACGCGAATCGTGCATTTTTTCATTCTTCGTAACATTTTACTAACACACATGTTATGTAGCAAGATATTCTAAACTTTTTACTATTCGGTATCTACGTTTGAGATTAAAAATTACTTTAGTGAAATAGTTCTGAAGCGTTACGCTAGAGGCGCTGATAAAATTTTCATGAGAAGTTTCTTCTTAAGTTTTGTTGTGGATGGTAAAAAAACGCTGTGATAACCTCATATTGTCGACAGATACTACGCTACGCATACGTGCACGATATGTCTTCGTTGGATAAACGCCAGTATAAATGAAATATAAGGCGTCAACCAACAGTAGCAAGAATGCATGATTCTAATTCCCATATAATATTAAACAACAGTTTCATAACTACAGTGTATAAACCACAGACCACACTCCATAGTCCCCGTAACCCTTCAACAATGATAATGTAGTACATACCGGAGAGGCCGGCCCTTCCTCGTCCGTCGGAGTATGTCTGTCTCCTCGCCGGCAGCGGTTCAGCCGCGCCTAGTACGATGTGGTCGCGCTCGTTCTCTGTTTCACGGGCGCAGTTGCGCATCGCACTGGAAATACATAAAAATTGTTTCAGGATAAGTTTAAGTAGTAAAAGTGAGATGACGTTAAGTCATGTAAAGAAATCAAGTTTCAGGAAGAGTGACTGTTTTATATTAACCCACAGCGCTTAATTTCTGCCTGTAGAATTTACAGATTGTTAATAATAATATGTTATTCTGTGAGTTTATCCTTTATAATCTATATTCGGTACAATAGCGAAGTAAAGAACGTGACTCTCTTAACTCCTAAATGCCTGAAGGTCGATGACGATTGAAAAGAGTGGCCGTGAGTTTCTTGCTTGCTCTTCTCATACGGCTCTACCCCCTTTCCGAGCTTGTGGTAGATTCAGTAATAGTAACGACTATCATAAGTGTCAATATTTGACCTAAACGAATAAATGATATGATTTTGATTTGAGGCCGAGAAAACGTGAACACCGCTCCTACAGAAAACTGTCGAAATCGGTGCACAGAAAATGTTCCATACGCCTTCAAACTACATTATCAATGGCATATTAATATATGGTTATCTTACTGGTAAATGGTAGAGTGCATGCTCTGCGCGATGTTGGAGTCGTCGGTGTGCATCCAGAGCTCGCCGGCGCCGGTCGTCGTCTGGCGCCCCACCTCCATGTAGAAGAAACACTCGGAATCGCCACATCTGAAACATTACACCTACATTATTATCACTTTTATTTGTAAAGGACGAGAATTTTAAGTTTAGATATTACTAGCTGACCCGCGCAACTTCGCTTGCGTCACATAAGACAGAATGGGTCATAATTTCCCCCGTTTTTGTAACATTTTTTACTGGTAGTCTGCTCCTATTGGTCGTAGCGTGATGATATATAGCCTATAGCCTTCCTCGATAAATGAGCTATCTAACACTAAAATGATTTTTCAAACCGGACCCCTAGTTCCCGAGATTGGCGCGTTCAAACAAACAAACTCTTGAGCTTTATAATATTAGTATAGATAGTATCATGTTATAGAGGGTCTGCTAACAATTGAATATCAATATAGGGGATCATCTGAATGCTACAAGCCTTAAGTCCAAGGCATACACCTTCGGAAAAACCTTAGAGACCAGCAATAATAATGGCGGACTATCTTATACTCTTCAACTATGATTGGCACTGGTTCATCCCTCAAAATTTGTTGATATAATATCTGAAAATTTTATGGTAGTTTACGAGATCGAGAACTTAGCGACAGCTACGACAGTTGCTAAGGCATGTGTCATTCAGGTAACACAGTTGTAAAGTCCGATTGTTCGAATCGACTTTACATTAAAGTAGCATGTAATAACCGAAATAAAATAAGCTTGATTAGACCGCAACTAACTGAATTTCAATTTCATATAATGAGACCAGTAAAAGGTATTCACCCAAAACTAAAATGAAGCCCGATTAGTACCCAATTTGATTGCAGACCTAACTGAATATCCGCGTCTTATTCAATTAAGCCACAAAATATTTCCACGCAAGGAATCTCAACACATAATGGGCTACATAGAAACATGGTCTATTCGCTGTTGTTCAGTTGAGCTATTAAACGCAATGCAGTGGTATTTGAGTGGATTGCTGCATTTACCATGAAAACGTTTTGTATGAGGCAAGGTCTACTGTTTTACATACCAAACGATGTAGCTAGCGTACAGGGTGGTTGTATTCAGGGACGAATGAAGACAGCGAAATGGGTAGCGATTTGCACAACGATTAGTTAGTATACGTATTTTTCAAACGGATTGATAGAAAATGACTTTTTGGTGTTCAGCGTAGATTTTGAATAAATATACGAAAAAGGTAGGAGGAAAAATTATATCAGATCCTTAACTACTTTCCCTAATAATAATTTTACTAAGTAAGTTTATCAACATCACCAAAAAAGGGTTTTTTTTTTTAATAATTTACCGATATTAAACATGCAACGCGAGAGTTTTAAAGTTATGACTACCGTCATAAGGTCACATAACAATTTATTCGTCGCAAGCAAGCAAGCAAGCAAACAAACAAACAAAAAATAATATTTTATTGAGAATTCACACGATCGACAAGAAACGCGCGTGTATGCAAAGTTCTGAGAACATCTCACACTGTCACGCATAATCACACGAACGAGGATTGCAAAACAACATTATTACTCATAATAATAATAATATATCTAGTTATCTCTTTAACAATTACAAAAAACTGCCTCTGTGCCGTCGGTATATGACTGCTGATCATCAGGTATCTATCGGGTTCGATTTCCGAGTCGAGCAACTACTCGAGTACTATTGGTAACTATTAACAGTAAAGTAATACTAAGTAAAGTAGAAATAGGCTCGTCCCCTATTACATGGGATTTACATCGTTAATCGCGAAACTTTGGTGTATTTTATACACCAACACCTTCATTTATAACAGGTGGGATGATGGACTATGAATTAATATATTCATTCATAGTTTTCGCATCATTTTAAGTCACAAGGATAATAAAAAATCGTGAATACCCCAATAACAGGGTGGTTGAAAGCGCGACGAGCCTCTTAGGCTATATAGCCACTTTCAAACCAAACATTGACTGATATGCATGGTTTAAAAACATTGCCTACGAAGTAATGTCAAACGCATGACGTCGGTCCTGTTTACTACAAGTTGTAGAAATTATCTAAATTCTCGGAACACCGCGCCCACTGTCACGCGTAATGACTAGAACAAGGATTACAAAACAACACTCATTACTCATAATATTATACTAGATAATTCTTAACAACTACAAAAATATTAGTTCAGTTGAAGCGATAATTGGAAAAGTGTGTATTCTAAAAAAAGGAAAATATCGTAAGCTAAAGCTTAAATAAAAAGCTTTTAAATTCGTTATTTTCCAACCACGGCTATCTCCGAGTATAGAGTATACTCGGGACAAGCCGTGGTTCTGTTAAACTTCACGTTAGATTAGGAAGGTAAGTAATCTTTGAGACAATCTGCCTATAGATGGGTGAACGCTATATAGCATACGTTACTTCCGTTCCTGATTTATACGTGGTTTGAAAAGATTGCCTACGACTTACGAGTGATGACAATCGCGTGACATGAAAATCCCGTTTACTACAGGATGTAGAAATTATCAATTAAATTTTCCCGAAACACGTTACACTGGGCGGTAAACGATAACACGAAACAATACAAACCGATAAATTGACAAAACAATATTATCACAACCACATCCTGTATTAATGAAATATATCAACTTTTACATGCATTTTCCCCCAATTAGTATATTATGCGTCATTTACTACATAATCGTGAAATACAACTTCCTTGTGTTTAAGTACGTATACATTTTTTAGTAAAGCGTCGAAAGGGGGTACACTCCTACTCTTAAAATAAGACCAGGAAGATTTATATGAGGATATCACAAATATTTTGATAATATCAGAAACTAAGGCGAAAAAACAACCTCAAGAGACCATGCCGAAAAATTATGCCCGAAAATACTTTGTATCTTATTGTTATTAGAAAATGCAAGAGACTAATATGATAGACCATATCTGGTCGGATACATAATATATGTTTTTTTTTACTATCTTATATTTACATCATTGATGGAAATGGATTCCAGGGGGCCATGGCAGTAGCCTAGCGACATCTTAAACTAAGTTAAAGGTACCGTCTAATCGACCATTACTTCACCAGTTATTCTTTATCTATAAATATATTTAATATTTAGATTACTTATTGGGTTTTACATCACGACTGGGAATTTCCCCATCAGGTTGAACAAACAAATATTAATTTAGTATTGTTTCCTTCAATCGTATGATAAATATTGTTATTTTTACTTACAGGATCGGACTAACGGCTTGGCGGAGAAGGGGAATCCCGGGAAAATATACATTTTGTTTTATCGGACAATACCTAGTTGAATCTTTTAGAGGAATAATGATTTAACTAAGTCTGAATTTCAAATTATGATAAGACAAATTTATGTTCAAGAAAGATATTTGAGTTAAGACCCATTTGTTGAAACCTAGAAACAATTTTCTTAATTTATTGAGGCCGTATTCCAGAACAGGGGGTTAGGAGTCTTGAATAAAAAAATATTTGAACAAATTTTGCTGTTAAAATATGGACTTTTAACTATATAAGTAACCTTCAAAACTTTAGAGTATCAACGACCCGTTGTTACTTTAACTATTCACGTAGAGTAATTCGAAAAAAACCACCTTAACTGCGATTCCACGCTGATTATCTTGCGAACTATAAACCAGGGTACAAAGTACAAAGGTATATCACGATAAAGTGTAATTTGGATGTAATTAACAACATATTAAATATTAGCGGTAGTTTTTTGCGTTTTAACTGATTTAGTTAAATAGCCCGTCAACAGGTGAATTTAAAACTTTGTTTATAATTGCAAAAAAATATGAAACATGTTAAGAACGTAGAAGCTGACATAAAATTGCTGCGCAGAGGAGAACACCGGTACCTACTAAAGCTGTGAGAAATGTATGGAACTGGCAGTTTGTGCTCCAATTTCTGATCGCACGCACGAAGCCTGTACTTTGTATTAGATACCATTAGGAAATAATAAGCTATGCATATTAATCTCAGTTACCCTATTTTCCGGGTAAGCCATTCGGAAATGCTGTAAGCAACTAATAAAAAAATCCCATTTGGTCACTATCTCCGTATTAAGCGGAAAAATTACTAGACGGACATGCCAACGGGCAAGTCTGAAGACATGTCACAGACAGTCTGGCCCTACCCTACACTAGCAAAAATCGCACAAATTTACAGGTTCGCGGTGAGGCCGGCTCTCCAAATGTCATGAAAGTATCCAAAAGAAAGTCGATACAGTACCTCCGAATATTCTTCAAGGAGTACTCCACCCTCTCGGGTATGCCGAGGTCGCTGATGACGTTGTTGTGACTCTTGATCTTCACCAGCGTGAGGGTCTTGTCCGTGAGGCACAGGTTGTACAGACCCTGGATGTTCTTCGTCGCTCCAAGACCTTTCTTCTGCACGTTCACTTGCCATACGTGTTCTGGAATTTGTTGAAATTATGCTAAGCATCAGTTGAACTACATAACAGAAATTTTTGGCAGAAAGAGGTCTAAAATGTCGTTTTACAAGGGATAAATAAAAGTTGCGTATTCGCATATCTTTTTTTTGTAGATGTTATTACCAGCCTATAAATAAATAGATACAATAAGTATATCATCATAGCCAATTTTCACAGAATATTAATAAACAAATATTATGGTTGGAGCCGAAGTGTGAACGACTGCCGATGATGAGGGTTCGATTTCGTATTAAAAGGATTTTTTTTTATATATAAAACATGGGCCGAATCGCTAAATAACAAAACTTGAGATTATTAAATAGCAATTAATAGCATACACCAGTAGGTACAGTCGGTACAGATAATTTTAATGAATAGAATACAAATATAGGTACAGAAACTAAAATATTTCTTAAAACATGTGGTTAACAAAACCACAACACCCCATATAACGTTTGAACTTCCTCTAAAACTGCGTCAGAAAGTGGCAGATAGTCACAATAAACAGGAAAAATGCGAGTAAATACGAAAATCGCTACTTATTCATTCAACCACAGGGTAAAGGATAGGTAATTTAAAACTGAGTCATACTCAACGAAAACATAAAAACAATGTGTGTGTTCGTGATGAAACTCATGAAAACAAAGTACACATATAATATATACCTACTTAAATACTATACACAATAACTATTCTGTTTGCCTTCCAAGAGCGGGTTCAGAATTTCTACAGGGGCACATGGCGAGAACAAAATATTCCCCCCTCTCTACGTTCAGTAGTATTAAAAAACTATTCTTATAAAGCCGTTTAGGGGCATATGATCATGACCACTCTCCTCATGGATCTGTCAATGCCCCAAAAAGATTAATCTACTATAATTAAAAGTCGTAATATCAAAGCTGACCGCTGTTTACGCTTTCATTCTTCGATCTCTTTTCCTTGTATGTATAGGAAGATGGGATGCATCAAAACCACCTACCTACAAATTTGCGGGTATTTTTTCATTCCCATGTCATAGGGGCCTAGCTTATCGCGGGGACTATCCCAAGCCCCAGGATACAGTCTTTGTTACAAATATAATTGCTGATAAGAATTTATTAACATTCATTTATTATTTAATAACTTAACGCCTTTTACCCCCGACGATCTGAACAGAGATGTACCAAAAAAACACGTACTTTTTCAACCCAGGCATCAAACTCTAACCATCCAGTATCAACACTATTGCTTCTGCAACGAGAGCAATAAGTTCAAACTTAACATTCAACTGACAAACAAAAACATTACAAAACGAAATTTTCCCAAGCTCATATCTAGAGCTATAATTATACAATGCCTGGGTCATTAGTGTTCAGCACTGACCTAATGACCTACAAGTCTATTTGAATACACCACCGTGTTTTCATAGCCCCTACTTACTATGTTGCACCGTATGATAAACAGATTAGCTATCTATTTTATCTATTTGCTATTGTTTGTTTGGATTAGTTCAATTTTATAGCGATAGGGGGTATTGTTGGACTCTAGTGTCTATTCCGTATGACGGTTCAGGCTTTGGTCCACGATACCGACCAAATATGAGCTGCCAGGTTTTAACATCCCGTCTCTTGATATATCTATAAGCAATTCTCAAAAAAGTAAATTTCCCTTAAAGTAAAAGAATTAAAACCGGATTTTTGGTCTTTGAAAGTTACTTAAGAATATGGGGTTAGGATATCCAGGTTTATCTAATTTGCCTTTTATGACAGACGTAAAGAAGGTCCAGGAAATGTACCGCCCAATGCGGAGGCACCCAATGTTTTATTCATTTCATAAGGATACTATGATTACTTACTTTGACGCATAACTTAAAAAAGTAATTATCATATTTTTACGATTTTCGCCAGTTATTTATGGTCTAGGCACATAACACGTGGCCGTCCATTCATGTATTCTAACTACAACCTGTATTAACTACCTCTCATTTTAACTATAGTGTTATAACAATTTAAACATCTATCTATCTCTTTTATTTATTTTAAATAAAAAACTATTGACGTAAGTGGGTCGATATAAACGTCACGTATGAAAAAATAATACAGGTACTTTTAAGTTGTAATAGCAAATGTTTAATTAAATACTCGTATTTAAAGTTTTGTGACGCACTTCATTTCTATTTATAAGCTCGGCCGCTTTTGTCTACATAACTTTAAATGCTTTACCATGTCCAAATAAATAGTGAGTGGCTTTTATTGATTTTTTTCAAATTGTTTTTTTTTTCAAATACAATTTATTTATTGTATCCCAAACTAGCTAAGAATAAGCCTTGGCTTCGTTTGACGATTTTGTGTGATTTAAATAATCATTCATTCAAATCACTTAATTTCAAACAATATAAATTTGAAAATTGAGTCGCATAAGTTTGACTACGGGTCTCTATCCATCTCCCTGTTCATGAAAATGGGTTCAGCAATTTAATAGTGAAGGCATCATAGATAGACAAGACGGACACGAATAACAATGTTTTCTTTGACATTTCTGCTAGTTTGCACTAGCCGTCGTCGCATGCTGACTTGAGTTGATTCGCAATCAACGAATCTAAGTTAAGAAATATACGATTGGGTTAATCCCCGTATTACATCGGAATCTTCATATCGGAAAGTACTGAAGACTGAAGCCGCATTAAGTTCAAACGTTTTGGACTAGGTACCCGTGAATTCCCTTGTAATGATTGTTTACTGATAGATAAGTATATACTTATTACTGAGAATAATAAAGATAGATAATATAGGATTATATTGTTAGAAAGATTTTTTGAAATCAGTTTAAGTTCGGCAGTTTGAAGAAATCGTCATACTAATTAATTTTGACGGCCATGTACATATTAAATTAGTATAGAAGAAGGTAGGTATATGTACATAGTCATACTAATGTTGTTTACTTCAAACATATAGTAAACACAAAACAAATGCACCTAATGACTTCTCAGTATTATAGATCGGCACAAACATTTAATTGTTCTTTTGTAATACACCGTTCACCGCAAAATACATAAATAGGCATCAATTCTCAGAAGTGAGGGGTTATGTACGTCAACAGTGGTCAAATACCACTCTTGCGCAGGTTTGCCGGTGGTCTGATGACGTCATACGTGAGTAAATACTAAATAGGGATAAGCGTGGGTGTCAGGGATATAATGACATCGGCAAAGCATTAGCGAACGATTGTAAGGTGAAAAACTTCCGTTACTGATTAACTGATGACGAAAAGACAACGTAGAAATATGGAATTCGGTATGAAGACTCCTTAGTAAATGTAGAGGCGCACTAAGAGAGGATTTTTGGAAATTCTGATTCTACTCCGAAGAAGACAAAATTCCACGTGGGAAAAGCCGCGAGCGGAAAAAATAGTTCATATAATAAAATATGACGTTTAAACTTTATTTTCTTTCCTTAATAATTAAGGCAGTGATTAATTGTGTAGTGCCTCTTACATTTCTAGGCAACTAGGTAGACGCAAAATAGGAAAATAAATTGTTTTTTAGGTAATCTCCGGCCAGACTGATTTTTCCTTAAGATCTACCTAGAACAACCTAGAACCTAGGCGAATAACTTTGTTGGAATGTATGAAAATATTTATGTTTATCGTAGGAGGAATTTGCACTTAAAAATGACAATAAAATAGCAAAAGTTTCGATTGCAAACTTTCGAAACAATCCGGAAATATAAACAACAAATACACGGGCTAAGTAATTAATTAAACTACGTACTGAACTGTCGACAGTAAACAAAGTAAAATAAACAACAATCTTGCATAATAAAGTTCAATATATCAATAAAACAAATATTATTTACTCACTTTATCAATATTTGTTGTTTTCAACGAATTACGTAATAACTAGATACGAGTGTAATAGACTGACTTTGTGGTACGAGCGATATCTTCGCTTGGAATCACGAGATCTTTTATTTGATTCCCAATTATGTTTGCATTTTTTACAAATTCAAAAATTAAACTACCTCTGGCGCGGTCCGTAATGTAAGCGAATATTAATCTTGAGGTATCGGGTTCGACTCCTGGGTCCCAAAATAAAGTTTGGTTTTCGGTATTCGGAATTTGGTAACCGTCATATGGTAAAAGGCTCGACCCTTTTACATGGGACATGGAAAACTACATATTCAGGAAAAACAGGCGAGGTGTAATAAATTTAAACATCAACGTGTCTTTATTATCGAACTATCACTATAAACCTAAAAGTTTAGAAACCTTTTACTGGGCGATGTTAAAACTCAATATTTATGAGAAAACGAGAAAAACATGTTTATGAACTACTTAAATAACAACTAGCTAATGTCTACGACTTCGCCCACGAGTATCTTTTATTTTACATATTATCACCAGTTTTCCAGGAAAACATCGTGAGGGAATCTTTGCATGCATAAAAGTTCTTGAAGGAAAATAAAGTGCCCAACCCTCACTTGACCAGCACCTCAAGACTCGATCCCTATTCCAATTGTGTCAAGAAGATCAGTAACCACGTGTTATACAGTTTAAAAAGTACATATTGTATCCTAAAGTTTATTCTGACAAAAATCGGCTCAGTACGTTAGCTGTACAGACAAACAATACGCAAGTACAGATTTAAATGAGATACACAAATATGTAATATAACATCGCAACGTGTCAAACAAACAGTGTCATTTGTGTGCATCAATAAACAATTCATCACTGAACACACTAATTAATTAACAAACAAATACGAGACTAATTTATGTTTGTTTTCACTTCACGTCGTCGAAACGTGAGACGGTCAGAGTATTATTATGTACCCAAATAAAAACCTTAGAGATATAAAAAGATGACAATAATAATGTCCTTTGGCAGTAGGGTTGCCAGATCCAAGGTGATCATTTCCTTAATATTACTGGGGCCACGATCGGAATTTCCTAAACATTTCTGGAGTCACGACTATGCTAAGTAGAAATAACCAAAAAAAAGGTTCATAATCGGACTTTTGCAGACGTACTGTCGTAACTTTGTAAAAAACTAGTCTTTCTTCATCCCGGGACTGGAAAGTAAAATTACGGGGCACGGGACCACACGCAAAATTCCGGGACAATCCCGGAAATCCGGGCCATCCGTCAAAACTATTTGATAGGTGTGACCAGTTTTATTGAAACTAGCCATTTGCGCTGAATTATCTCCTACCTTTATAATGGTCAAGTGCGCAATACAAAAGTACACTCTTTATCCCCACGGGACCAAGGACGATGTTCCGACAAATGAGAGGGAACTCACAAAAGCATTCAAGTGGCCATCCAAATGATAAAGTTACTATTACAAAACTTGATTTTGTATCATTTATCCCCGGTTTCCTAGGTAAATTTAGCGGTAGTTTATCTATCCAATAGCGTTTAAACTCATATAAAAAAACGCTACCGCTAAATGTACTCAGACACCGAGCAATAGCCTACTTCCTGTTTTAATTTATACAAATAACTAGCAAATCAAAAGCAACAACTCGCTATGGAACCTCTTCATTCATACAACCACCTATTAATATGCTAATAGGTAACCCAAGTATAGCAGAAGCCTTGCCATTTTGGTATGCGATTCAAAGAAACTGATTAGTCATTACAGGTAGTACGGTTTTCCTCCTAAATTACCAAGTATAAGGAGTAAGGACCCTGAAGTTAATTTGGAAAGTGGTCACCTTGCCTTATACTTAGCGTTCACTGAGACGGTTTCCCCGATTGAGAATTGAGATTGTACTTTGGGTAATTCACGAACAATTGTTGCTAATTTAAGCGTTATTTATGGACCTGGTTTTTACTTTCGTAAATCTTTATAGGGTCGAAATACGAATCAGGAAGTACGCTTTCTGCATTTTTAAAATACTTTGGGTATTCCCTAAAGTACTCGGTTTCTACTGGTTACATTACTAAAATCGTAATTCTGGTATGAGAAGCTTCCCGCATTCCATAATGCTATTATCTGCCCAAGAGATGGTAGAAAACACACCCCTTGACCAAAGAGGCGTTGAAGAGGCTTTGACGTAGTATCTGCCCACCCCATGCCAATAAAGCATGTTGTGACAAAAATAAAAGTCCAAAATAAAATACTGCGAAGTTATGCGAACATCCCCCGCTTACGACGCACACCCACGGGTGGTAATAGGGATCCAATTCAACGAGGCTACGGCGCAACAACTTTGAAGGTCGCACAACAAAAATAACTTTTGTAAACAACACGAGGGTAACCTACTAATTATTTTTCTTCCTTTAGTGGGATCAGGCAGGAAAGTGATAGGATTAACTTAAGAGCCTGCTACCACGTAATAAAAAAATCCGGTAACCGCAGTTTTGTATTGATTTTTGTTCCGGAGCCTTAGCAAAGAATCTGCATTTCTCTGGAAGCAATCTTGATCCAATACGCTAGTTGCTGTATTTTATTTGAAACTTCAGATTGCTAAAAGACTCAGTAAAATTAACAGTAAAGTAGGTACCTAGTTAATTACTTTTTTGTAACATATTATATGTAACTGAATCATTAGATACCCGAAGTTTAGACTTTTGAAAACCCGCGGATCTGAAGTAGACTAACTATTACGCAGCGGTTAGCGGGTTCCATCGATGTATAGTCCTTCTACTACTACAATTAGCCTATAATTTATCACGTCTTCGGTAAAGTATGAGTGAGCAAATTTGATTTACTTTCGTTCAGTAACTGTTTGTATATTCGGCCTTAGCGATATCAGTAAAGGCGCCAAATTGATATACATTCGCACGTGCTTGATAAAAAACTAGGCTTGGAATAATACCTATTCATATGACATAGTAATCAATATCGACGAAAAAAATACAGTTCAAACTGAAACTTTAAATTGAATTTCTAGGAACTCGTATGACAGGTCTATATTCGGGAAATTCCCGCCTATAACCTAAGCAGTTAAACAACAAAAAGTTTCTAGTACAGTCCGTTACGTCATTACACAGTAATGAATGACTATGACGATTATTATTTACTCATTGTTTATTTTAAACGTGCCCTTCGCAGTTAGAATCAAAACAAGCGATGACCTCTAGACTCGTGTGAAAAGGGCGATACGTAACTCAGCGCTATTAAGATTAATGATAGCGATTTTCGTATGTTTATACACAGCATCTCGGTATTGGCGGGTGAATGACCGCTTCTTACGTACGCACATAAATTTCCATAGTACCTACGTGATTATAAGCCTTTTTATGGAATGTTAATAGTCGTTTATTATTGTAATTTTGTCGTATTTGTATTTATGAGAAGTATTAGGGCTTTTAGAGGGCGCCACTTAGGCAGACGGTATTTATTTTAAACAGTTTTTGAGTTGTTATTTTGTGAATGAACGAGAATTCGAGTTATAACTTATAGGTTTGTTATCCCGTCTTATCTTAATGGTAATGCTGTATTATAAATGTAAATGCTTAATATTTGTTAATTAGTTAGCTCATCAAAAATTCAAATAGGTACCTAGCTACTCTTGCTAGGTATTTAAATCTCTGTTTAACTAATATTTCAGTGAGGTAGATCGAAAATAATACCAACTCGTAGCTGAGATAGATTGAAAAAAACAAATGAATAAGAAGAAAAGATGCTACATAAACTAGGTAGGTATATGAACTCTCCGCAACTTTGAAATTATTTTAATATTTTTCCTTAGTAAATAGAAATAGAAAATATTCAAACAAATGCTATGCTACCTATAAGAATTAATGCTTAATAGAAAAAATATCAGATTCATTGTACTATAGTCCTTGCAAGATGCCTTAAAAACTAGCTATGTATTATTGTAGGCCTAGAGATCTTAATATGAGCTAACCCTACAAGTAAGTAGCCGAAAAACCAAAAGTAGTTTGATGCAACAGTAGTTGATGGGTGTCAACACAATTATTTTGAGATTCGAATTAATTGTAGTGATCAAGATGCTGTGTAGTTAAAATATACAGTACAATAGTGTGGAATGTGTGGCTAAAACTCTGAATTTAACAAACTAGCTATGAACATATCTAGAAATAATAAGAAATACTAGTATTTTAAACAATTAATTAGGTACCAAGTAAAAATGTTTTCATATATTCCTTTTTGTACCAACATTAAAGAATACCCAAATATTTATAAAAGGTACATCTGTGCAAATATAATTGTTCTTAAAAGACATAAAACAAGATATCTGTTAAACAGGCGGGTCATGTTCAGTTAATTTGTACGGACAGGTGATGAGGTGACTCAGTTACGGATTGCACCATTCATGAAATCTTATTGAAATCTACTATACGAGTTTTTACCTTTGTGTGACCGACATAACAGGATGAATACAGTTATTTTGTTCTATTTTATATGTAATAGAAAAATCTAGGAGATTAAATTTTAGCTAGCATTTGAAACCTTAGTTCCCAGTTTTAAAATGTAACATTTCTAATCTGAATCATTCTAATATTGTATGAATTTTTTCTCTATCTTATGAACATTTTGTTTTTTAACATACCTATTTGGTTTTTTACCTATATTAAACTAAGGCTTTAATGACCTACTACAGTGAAGACCCAGTAACTTGAAATAATGTAAATATATAGTGCTTTCACAATAAATTGGTTTGCTTTATTTTTTTTGCTCTTAAATAAAATATTGCTTTAAATAATTAATAATATTCAACAAGTAAGTAATTGTGGTATTGTAATCATGTGAAAATTTATAGTACAATTAATTTAATTTATTATGCTATTATTTTTCACAATAATAATTAATAAATCAAAGTGAATTTATTAATTACACACACCTGCATTGAATTTTATTGTGCTTTTTATTAGGTATATTATTTATTTACTCATTCATCCACAGGCTATAAATCATTAAGTTCTCGTGTTTATTCTAACCTTCAGGACATAAACTAAGTACATCTTAGAAGTACCAATAATATATTTATCTACCTACCTAACCTATCCTATATTTTGCCATTAACCAACCTAGGTAAAACGCTTTTAAAATGTTTTAATGTAAATTTATGAAAATTGCCCTAAATACTATGAAGAATTAGATCACAATAGCATAAGAATGCAGAGTGTAAGACCATGAATCAGGTCTTTTTATGCAGTGGGATGACACAGGTTACCTGTAAGAGTAAATACCTTTGACCATTACACATTATAAATTTAAAAACTACTATAAAAACCTACATGTATCAAATAATTAGTTTCTCCAACATGATTCATCATATTTTACTATCTTATATGATTTACATAAAAATAATGTCCTTGATATGTAAAAATTTAAACCTCTTAGCCAATTGTGAGAACAATTTCACAATCACTTATAATATTACACTTAAGTGGTTGGTGTTAATGAAAGTTCTTAATTGTTTATTTTAACTGACAATTTTTTATACTGTTATTGTTATAAGTACATGTTGTATTTAGTTATGTAAGTTTATTTAATGTAAAGCTGTTTTTTATTATTATTTGTAATAAATATTTTTTGTTAACTGCTATGTTAAGCTTTGTAAAAGAAAAGTATTATTATACAGATGAAATCATTTCTAAATAAAATATATGTGTTGTACCTACGTAAAACTGGATTAACACACTAGGTAATTCAGATTCTAAATCTGTTAACTTTTGTACAAAGTTTTTAAAATTGTATAGATGTTGATGCTACCAAAAAGGTTCCAAAATAAGTAAGAAGAACTAGCCAAAACGTCAAGGAACTAAAATGTTGTTTTTACACTGAAAAGTTTTATGAAATGCCTGTTCTGATTAAAAATTTATATGAAAGAAATATTTTATTTTCTCGCTTGTATCTAAGATATCAAATGTATTATACTATACAGAGTATAGATAGATATTATAGTAGGTAATTTCAACCTCTATAGCAGACTAGTTATAGACAGTATCCAAAAGGGGCAGACATACCTAATAATAAATACCTAATTATGTGTTATCAATGTTTATCAGTAATTCATTTAGAGAGTTGAATTTTTCTAAACAGAACAATATAGGAACAAAGATAGGTAATGGAATTCTAAAGTGTAGAAGAAATGAATAAACCTCTATATTATAGGTTATCTCATTTTGTTTTATTAGATACCAATATCATTGAAAAATTGTGTGAAATCATTGGCTATTCAATTCATTCATAATAATAATTTACATTATTGAGCCTACCTACTACACTAGAGAAAAATAGGTAAGTCACATTTTGTAAGATTCTGGAGATAGGTTCCTAGCGAAATGTTGTGTATGTTTACTTAAAGGTCACTAGAATACTCATAATAGTAGCAAAAATAAATAAAATATGTAAACAATGCAGTCTTAAACAGTATTCCACACTTTATGCAGTAACATGGTAACCTGGTAGTTACCTAACTGTATTGGAGCACACCTTTAACTAGTCAGAAGAAAAACACTGACAAATAAATGCTAAAGTTTCTAATAAGCAGGTTTTTCTATTATAGTGGTACAAATATGCAACAGTAGAATAAGACTTTTTGCAAAGAATGCCAATCTCTGCAGTTAGCATAGCTAGAATGCATAACTCATGTGTGTATCAAAATGATATTCTAGGAATTTTTAGATAAAACCTAGGCATAACATCTTGTATAACTTAATTTATTATACAATTACATTTTAATGGCACATGTTGTGGCATTCTTATCAGAATTAATCAGATATCTGAGTATTTTTCTCATCTGAAGCTGACATTACTTCCTACATAACCTTAAACCAGCATGTACTCATGTTTTAGTAAACACTGGCGAAAAAATCAATAACAATGTGTGCAGTACTCACGTATGGGGTGCAGGAGCTCCTCGCTGGCGTCGTCGGAGCGGTGCTGCTTGAGGATGGCGGTGAGCCAGGCGTGCAGCTCCTGCTCGTTCTCCGCCACGATGCAGAACTGCTCCTCGCGCGTGAACAGCGCGATCACATGCTTCTGCTTCAGGTCCAAGCGCCGCATTATGTTGTAGCAACTCTTGAGCGCCAGCACGCGCCGCGCCGACGCTCCCGCCCGAAACTTCTTCTCCGACTCATAGTACTCCAACCTCGCCGAACAGTCTGTGGTCTCCGCGCGCAGCACGAAGAACTTCTTCTTCATAGTCTTCAACTTCCTCAGGTGCCCTTGGCGCACCACGGCACCCGCGCCCCCGCCGACACTGGCCGACATCACTCCTGCATCCCAGTCCCGCGGCTAACGACTCTGGCACATGCCAACCGATAACCTTGAAGTTGTTTACACCGATGATGAAAGTCACCCTAATAAACGACGAATAGTAAAACACCGTCGGCGGACACGCGCCACGACTAAAAATACTTACAATAATCACCATATAGTGCGTAAATAGTACCTCGTTATGATAAATCGAACGGCGTAACGAATCCGACGTAGTACCATAAGAATTTATTCCGTGGGCAGAGCCGCGCTGATTTCTCACTAACACGATAACACTAATGTTAAAAATCTTATCTTTGCGAAATAATCATAATACATCAACAACAAACACTATTTCAATCCATAATTTGGTACGCTCGCTGTTACACTCGCGGTCATTCACAGACACTCGAGTTTAGAAAGAGATAAAATCATTCATAGTAAACGTAATCCGCACGCCCTTCCGTAGGTACGCAGGGCATGGAAGTCATGCCGTGGTCATGCCTTGCGACATCAAAACATTCGATTTTTCCGCTATCACACACTGCTAACATACACCACTGTTTTGCAAACCGTTACAAATGATATACTAGCAAATGTTTTTGTGTTTGACCACTTAATTTATAAAAAAACACGTATTTGCGCCTCGTTTTTTATTGGCTCTTCACTATTGCGTGTCATTTATTTGTACGACGAAATAGTACTCCGTCTAACTATGTATACGGCGTGTTATCTTTATATGTTTGTCGCGTTACAACTAACCAATCACAGCGCGGTATTCCACTACGGAATAAAACATGTCTTATATCGTCTAATAGAATTTTCGTGCTATTTTATTATTAGCCAATCATAGTCTACGATTCCTAAGCTGTAGCATCGATTGTGATGAGACCGTATACTGCAAAAAGTATAGACTAACGTATACATTGAATAATATGTGAGAAACCTTAATAACGATGAAGATTTTATTTCAAGATTATATTTTTGACTTAAAAAATCTTTCAGCAGTTTTTTTTTTGGCTAGTTAAACCTCTGTAATAGCTTATTGTTCAAATTAAAAACTATATCAGCAGAGATTTCATAAGAATAGAATCTACAAGGGGGAAATTTATTTTTATTACACCTGCTAATCTTATTCTTGTGTCATCCTAGCCATCTTAGTAGCTTTTGATAAGCTGCTTTTAAATTTTTTGAGTATTGTTATAGCTAAAATTTAACGCTATTAATTGCGACGATTACGGCCCTAGATGTGGAACGTGGACTTTGACAGCACATTGCAGCACATATCCCGTTTGGATACACCTGTAGCATATTTTAAATCTCACCAACATTTTTCTTATGAATAATTTCAATGTCCCTACTTATGAGGCTGGTAATTTTTCTGTAATGATAATACGTTTTAAAGTTAACACCTGTTTAAAGTATATCTGTTATGGGTTTGGAAGATAAACACAGACTTTATTAGCATTTTTTCAGACAGATTATGTTAGTGCGTATCCGATCGTGCATGGTGACACTGGTTCAATATGTCCGACGTCCGTCATTCATTCATTCATTTGCCTTGCTAAAAAAGGTATAGAAACGAGAAATGTTGGCAAATTAGTGACGATAATACGTGTTATCTTTCTTGTTCAAGTTATTATTGCTTTTGTTTTACTTAAATACTTATGAATCGGGACGCTCATTGATGATTATGTGCCGCTTTGGTAATACTCAATATGTTTACATTGTGAAATAAGTTCGTAGACAGTTCTGTCGCCGTGAAAACCTTATTCACAGCGAAAGGAGAGTTTTTTTGTTGAGCTTACTGTGTTTGATAAGTGATTTGGGTGTGAGGGGACGTTGATAGACCGTGTCTGTGTACTGTTAGTCGATAATTGTGTAGTACAAAGGTGTTGCATGTTTCGTTGTTCATCGGTCGTGTGCAATCGCAACAGCCGAGCTTGTGCGGTGCAATTTTGTAATAGTCATTAGAGCGTAGAAAATATGTCAAGTGGATTGACCCCTCTAAATATTCTAATTTTACAGTAATCTGTTTTCCTAGACGTCGTGTTATCTGTGTACAATCAAGTTAGCTAAATGGTTTATAGTTGTTATATGTTTAACAGGTCCGAAAGTTGAACAGTGAAGTGGAACAATGGATGTTAAATTCTAATCAATAAGGTAATAACAGTTTGTTTTTATTAGTTGTTGTGTGATTGTGTTGGGTAATGGAAGAAACTTGGGCAGTCAGTGTAAAAAGTGTTTTTGTTATAACATTGGTGTATTGTAGTGTAAAAACTGGGTGTTTTGTAAGTGATTGTACTTGTGGCTACATAACACTTGCACTGGTGTGAAGTAACACTCTCAAATTATGTTTGTTTGCTTGTTGAAATATTGTTGGTAGTAAACAGTTATTATATATTTGTAAATACATTGCTACTGTAGTACTACAGTGACTCATATGATTTTATCAAATAAACATAATCTTTGTGCCGCATATGACAACAATGTTTGAAGTCAGCTTATTTTGAAGGCCATTTGAAGCTTATAAGCAACAATTTCATTATAATAATATTAACAAATCAGCAAATTTTGACACATTATATGGAGGACTAGACTTCTGTTTAAGTTATTGTTTTAGCTATTCAATATCAAGAACACTACTTTCATTCGTGGATATGTAGTATTTCTATACTCAAAACTGATGACGATATTGATAAAAAAGTTTTATTGAATTCTGTCTACTGAGATAAGTGCATTACAATATGTATGTTGAAATATGAACTTGTTTGTAAAAGTTTCAATCCAATGGCCATCATAATACCCATGTAAATTATGCATAAAAATCTTTTTTAGACTACTTTTATTGTTATAAATTATCTCTAGATATAATAAGAATACATTATAAAGATTCCAAAGTGTTATAATATTGCTACACCTACGAACATTCTTTATGATATTATTAGCCATGAATGGAAAGTAACAATAAAATACTGAATCTAATACTTATTGTGTTTCTCACAATAGTTCTCAGGTCTTAGGTGAAATTGTCTGAATTCCTATCTTTCTATACATACACTATACAAGGTTCAACTGTCTATAACTATAACATAACAGTTATTAATAAACCTAGCATAAGATAGTAACAGTAAAACCTCTGTATACATTTCTTCTTCATTATTAACCCAAGCTGTCCCATTGTTGGGCAAAGGTCTTCCCCAAAAACTTCTGAACTTTGTACTTAAGTAAAATTTTTGTTTACTTTTGAAGACAAGATTCATGATAAAAAATCTGTTTTGTTTCAGATATATTATGGCATCTGGGACATCATCTTTAGAGAGTAATGGCAGTAATGGTAAGTTAATAAACAAATATTTTAGCTCCTAGTTCAGCTAAAATGTAAACTTTTCAGTACTAGATGTGCATGCGTCAAGCCGAGCTTTTTAAATATCCATTATTGCCCTTGCCTAAAAGCATCATCTGTTACATGTGTAACATTAAAGGTTTTAATATTTTATGTATAAACTCTTTTCTAACGTTCCCCCTAAAGTAATAGCCGATACATTTTTCGACAGATACGTCAGACCCTTTTTGCGCCTTGTAGATTGTTAACCTCTGCCACATAGGAGCTTATCAAATGTATCAGGAAGATATTAATCTTTTCATTCATCTTGAATTTTTTTGAAATGTAATTAAACAGCAGTGAGCAAGTAGCTTGTAACTGCATTTGCACCCACAAATAAAAAACTTAAACTTATATCTCTTTCAGAATCGATATCCCACAATTACGTGAGCCAGGAGCGCCACAACACAACCCAACTACCAACAATCCCAATACCAATAGAATATGACGTACTAACTTCAAACCAGTGCTATGAGAAGCAGAACTACACAGTGAAGTCTCACGGTGCCCACGTTATGAGCGGCCCGTATGAGCCGCTGCAGTATGACGTCATCAACAAACAGACCAATGAGAGCTTGAAGCAGCAATGCGAGAAGGCGTTGCATGATTTGAATCATTTGAGACGACAGCATACTGAGACGTCGCGGAGGTGCGAACATGTTATGAAGGTACGTTTCTTAGCTACATAATATTATAAACTAGCTGACTCGCGCAACTTCGCTAGCGTCACAAGAGAGAATGGGTCAAAATTTTCCTCGTTTTTGTAACATTTTTTACTGGTACTCTGCTCCTATTGGTTGTAGCGTGATGATATAGCACGTTCAAACAAACAAACAAAGAAACAAACAAACAAACTCTTCAGCTTTATAATATTAGTATAGATTATTCGTTTTTAAAACAGTACGGCGCTTTTTCATAGCTATGATAGAAACGATCTACCAGTAAGATTACGTAACGTATACGTGTATACGTACACGTTCGAACGTACGCCATAAGGAGCGGGTCGGTTTGGAGATTCGTGCACTGAAACTACGAATTTATTTTGCAAATAGTACTTTCAGTGTAGAAGTTCAAGGCCTCAATAGTTTCAAAGTTATTTCCTACAAATTCCTTTCTGGATTATGAGAGATAGAAGTAGTTTTAACAAGTTCTGTTGTTTCAGGAGTTGGAGTACTTCCGCGGCCAGCACCGAGCAGCGATGAACCAGCTGGACGCATCCGCGCAGGAGACCACCAGCCTCCGCGGCAAATATGGAGAACTGCTCAGTGATAATCAACGGTAAACATAACACACATACTTTTTACGTGTTAATGTGTGGAATGTTTTTTGTTCATAAATTGATCCTTATTTGTCTTAGTGTAATGACTTCAGGAATACTAAACAAAGTGTATTTTGTGTCCGTTATTTTTAGTCATATTTGTAAAGTCATAATGAGCTAAATGGGCTGTATTTGTAAAGGTCTAGAAAAAAACAGTCGTCATGTAAAATCGACTCATAACATCTAACACTAAAAAATAACTTTTTGTTTGTCTCTTTGTCCATAGTCTGGAGCGTGAAGTCCAGCATCTTCAACAGAACAGCAACCCAGAGAGCAGTTCAGACGCGTTAGTACAACACACACTTAGAAAATACGAAGCACTTAAAGAAGAACTCGAATGCTTTCAGAAAAGGTAAGATAGTTATAATAATAAAGCATTTTAGGGAGAAAATTGTCGATATATAGAAACTTAGTCGCTCAACCGCAATACAGACATCTTAGAGCAGAGAGATATAGTGGACAAATTGTAAACTTAAACTATAAATCATATTTTTTTTGTATGTACAGCGATAAAAAATGTGTGGTCATTTCTTTTGAGAAATCGTGAAAATTTTCCTAATGCTTTTTGTTCGTACGTATACGTAGTTACGTGTACGTATACGTTGATCTGAAAGTAACGTATACTATGTTCATTGTTACAGATACGATGATCTAATAGAGAACCACAACACAACATTAGAAAAGCTACGTAGCGTACAAGACGAGAACAGCAGACTGAAAACACAATGCCACGACCTCACACAAGAGAGAAATGCTGTGGTGAGTTGCGATCTATACTTCTTATGACTTGACCCTTGTTATTTTAGATTTTATAAAAATCGGATCTTGCCATACTCGAAAGTTTTAAATTTTTAATTTCTATTGGTTTTACCACAAAAGCGACATAGCATGTTTTCTTCACAAATCATAGGTTAATCAAATGAGGGTTAAATACTTATATTGATTTTTGCGTATCTCGATTCAGATTTCTGATTTTGATTCATCAGATGTTTAATATACAACGTGCTGCTCCAATGGCTTATTTCCTTCAACCTATGGGTAGGGTTAGGGTTTAGCAATCATGTAACAAACAAAAAAATAATATTGTTGGCTAATTAAAAAAACTTAAATGTCACACATACAAAATAATGAAATAATGTAAACAAAACAGTATCACTCTGTATAAACTATCAAAGTACATCAAACGGTGCGGCAACGTCGCGTGCGCCTCCCGTCCAATAGCAGGACGCTAGAAAAGGGAGGCTTTATTGTGGTAACATTCTTTCTCATTTTAGTTTCATTGATTCGAATATCATATGACTCATGAGCCAGGTGAACGAACTTTACTCGAGTTGATTATGTACAGGCTGTGGAAATTTGTTAATAAAGTTAATTGTTAATAAGTCGGGAATTAATAATAATAATAATAGCCCGCAGGGCACCTCGAGAGCCCGCAGGGCATCTCGAGGCGAGGTGACGGGGAGTAGCGACCCCGCGGTACCTGAGTGCTCCAGGGGGAAGTCACCCTTCCTCATCTCCGGCTTGCCTTAGTTGGCTGGTCGGAGTGAAAACTGACGAGGAAGCGGTCCCCCGCCTCTGGCTTGCCTTCATTGGCCGTCCAGAGTGGAGTCGCGAGAGCAGAGCTCCCACTCTGTTCGGAGGACGGATGCTGAGCGTAAGTGGCTAGTGGGCCAGTGATGCCGGACCCTCAGGGAGCAAGTGATCTGAGTTTAACGTCCAGCGAGGCCTCTCCGTCCTTCAGCCACTCACGTCCCTGTTGCCCCCTTGTTGCATTCTGAGCGACTAGTTTGGGGGGCCCAGTTTGTGAGTTGGCGAGTCTCCGCCTGCCATTTATACGTGTTTTACATTGTTATAGGCAGGCGCCATAGTCCCCGTAGATACATAGTTTTCCAGTCCATCAGCACCCCATCCCCATAGCCCGAGAAGTTTTTTCCCCATTAGTTTTGCCATAGTTCCGCACAGTCCGGTGATTGTCCTTGGGTGCATTTTATAGTGTAAACAGGGATAATCACCGGATTGTGACACCACACATTATTGATAGATTAAAGCTGTCTAAAAAGGGCGTCTAAGTGTTGGCTTCGGCCCCACGCATGCCTTCCAAATGTCCGGGACTCCATAGTCCCGAGATATACAAAAGACATACATAATAATACAAATTGTTGTACTTGACATGACTAAGGACCTCTAGCCGTACCTATACGTTGAAGGAAATAAGCTATTGCAGCGGCACGTTGTATGATAGGATACGGGAATTAACGCGAACACGCATTTTGCCTTAAAATGCCTAACGTTTCGGCGCAGGTTTCACTCGCCGTGGTCGCAGACTTACTCTGCCTGCCTGACAAAATGCGTGTTCGCGTTAATTTCCGTCTCCTATATTATATTAAACATGCAAAGCGAGAGTTTTAAAGTTATGATCACATGATGATTTCACTTTTTTCCCGTCAGATCCGTGAGCGCAACTCGCTGAAGCAGCAGGTGGCGGCCGTGGTGCGGCAGTGGGAGGGCGGCGCCCGCGAGCGCGCCGACATCAAGCGCCTCACGGACGAGCGCAACGCCGCCATGGCCGAGTACACGCTCATCATGAGCGAGCGGTGAGCACCTCTACCTTGTACACATATACGTCAGATCCGTGAGCGCAACTCGCTGAAGCAGCAGGTGGCGGCCGTGGTGCGGCAGTGGGAGGGCGGCGCCCGCGAGCGCGCCGACATCAAGCGCCTCACGGACGAGCGCAACGCCGCCATGGCCGAGTACACGCTCATCATGAGCGAGCGGTGAGCACCTCTACCTTGTACACATATACGTCAGAGCAATTGGCTGAGCAGAGGTGTTGCGGATATTCGCATCCGCAACCGCAAACGCGAAACATCCGCATTAATTCAGATGTTCGCGGATGCTTTGGATATAAACTTCGCATTGGCAACAAGCCTAGAGCAGACATCGAAGGAAGATTACAGGTGTCGTTGTTGCATTCTAAGCTGTCGTAAAAGTAGGCTCTAGCTGGCAGTAGAACATTGTACTCGCGCATAAAAATGTGATCAAATCTATTCTTATACTCGGGCCATTTCAAACGTGCGAACTAAATCTCTCGCTCGCACTTACACATTGTCACATTCTTTTGATTACGACGTAGTTCGCACGTTTGTAACGGCCTTATTGTAGTTAGGTACATGATAAGTAACAAAACTACTGAATGCCTACAGCGTACGCGTGCACGTGTACGTTACGCACCCGTATTCGATGTACAATAACTTTATTCATGTTTTGGGTCAGTATTTGACAGTTAAGTAATAGTTTCTATTAAGAACATGAGATATATTTTACTCTATTAAACAGAGTGATGTAGTGATGATATATTTATGTATGACTACGGTGTTGAGCACAGAGAGCGGGTACTGGGCGAGTGTGCGCAGTGCGGTGAGGTGGATAGCGCGCCGGTCAAGTGCACGAACTTCGCACAGTATGTACACTTTGAGTGGAGTGGACTTTGTTGCTTTGGACCTAACTTCACGGCCGAGAGAATAATTTGAATTTTGCATTTCGTTGAGGAGCGCAGATTGACTATTTTGTAGTATCGAATATTCAAATTGAATTCAACATTCAGGGGATATAATAGAGTGTATTGTATGTCCCTCTTTTTCAAAACAGTTTTATAGCAATGTTACGGAATGAAACCCATCTTCCAACCTTTTTGAATTTGGAAATTTATTTGCTCTTAGAGTTATTAAATAACGCATTTTATTCGCTTCACATCCCCTTTTTAACAATATTATTAGACTCAATTTGCAGACAACAACAATCATTATTGTTTATCAAAGATACCACGTGTAAGATTGTCTGTTGTAAACCTATAAATATGTCCATGGAAAGGTCTTCAATTATACTCTCTCGCTCGTGAAGAAGGCACCATAGCCCGCCGCGTGCTCTTCATACAAGCGTTAGAATTCGCTAGAATATACCTAAACAACGCAACAAAACGCAGTACATGTTCATTGTATTGTCCCATCAATATTCTCGTATACATTGCTTACTAGAACTCATAGGTGTTCTCAAGCTATCGTCATTAAAAGCTTATGAGAAGCTGCCATTTCTGTGTATATATGGTTAATTGTAACATTTCATAGTTCATACTTTCTTTCATTTTAATTTTGAGGTTTGATTTACACTAATTTATGATAAGATCTTTTAGGTATTCAAGTTTTTTTACTGGGATGAGTCATGAATATCATTCTACTGGTTTTAGGAAAATATTTTCCCCACAACAAAAACTCGGTCTTCCGTTACTTTTTTTTTTAATTTTGAAAAGTGCCAGCCGCCTGAAATGAACCGTGCTTTGGACCTGTCACTCAATAGTCTAATACTAGCAGACTATAATGGTCTTTCTTAAAGATGACATTTCCAAACACTGACATAGCAAAAATTTTGGACCTTACAAATCCCGCAACTTGTACTTAGCCACTGTGGTGAAGTCCCTTGCCCAGCAGTGGGACAGAAGTGGAGTAAACTTATGTCTTAACTTAACATAACGATATAATAATATGTTATTTACAGAGACACGGTGCACAAAGAGATGGAGAAGCTCTCGGATGACTTGCAGGCGGCGCTCAAGCGTGTCGCCGCGCTTGAGTCAGCGCTGCAAGCCTCCAGGGAGGAACAGAGGGCTACAGCTTTACAGGTACATACATTACATATAAATATATTTTAGATGCTGAAGTTTTTCGGTTCTACCTACATTAAGATTGTAACATAAGGGTAATGTTAGTAAAAAGATTTTTTTTGTTAACGTTAATGACATTCTGGATTTTCTGTCTTATGAATTGTACCATCTATAATTATTCATAATATATTTCCTTATCTAATTTTCTAAGGAATTTTTCCTTAGAAAATTGTCGTGATGAAACCTTGCATGCCTAAAATATGTTTTATACAATTGAGGACATGCCAGGCCGGTCAAGGCCTAACCCCTCCCTCGTTTGCCCTGCAGTGGGACAGTCATGGGTTAAAAAAATAATAAACTAAAGATTCCTTTAATATTAATTTATGTGTGTTGTGTTAGGCGGAGAGTCTGAGGCGCGAGATCGAGTCGGCGCTGTTGGACCGCGACCGCGCCATCAAGGAGTGCACCGACCTCAAGACGCCGCAGAACACCTCCACACTAGGGAAATCCAGGTACATATACTAAACCGCATTTTTTACCTCTACCGTACAGTTAGCACAAAGTTTTATTGTCGGATTCAAGGTGTTTGCACAAAAGTAATGATATAACTATAAAAAAAAAACGAAATGTGTTGTTTACAAGAATTTATTTGTTGCTAGAGGAGTTAATAAAACTAACTTTTAGTCGAACTGTCAGATAGACTTATAATCTAACAATAATATACTTCTATAGGTAGAGATAAGTGGTTATTTCCTAATTACATGTATTTATTAATATAGACAAGACAACTCAGCGTACCACCACTTGGGGCTAGCAAGTGGCGTGGGCAATGACGGATTCCTCAACGGACAACACTCCAATGATCCATCATTGGATAAGTTGCAAGGTAAATATTGCTACTACATTATTACTCTTATATCAGTATGCAGTAGTATCAGTTTGTTCATAAACTAAACTCCTAATCGTAGTTTCAGTAACCCTAAATTGGTTTGCTTTTATTTGGTGTAATTTTTTTTATTCCAATAAGACGTTTTTTTCGTGAATCCATTTGCACTGGATAGCCATAAATCGATATATACATGCTTTGTGAATTATATTAGAAAGCTCACATTTGGACTCACCTTTAATAAACAACGATCATTTTGATATTCAATATCGTCTTAAGTTATCAAACTTAATCTGTCAATCAATCGTATACGTACGTATTTTCTAACGTACACGTGCACTTAATACGTAACTTGTGCGTGCAGGTCTAGTGGGCATGGTGGCGGACGCGGTGGACAAGGAGCGCGTGGACAACCTGGAGCAAGCCAACCAGGAGCTGGAGCGACTGCGCAAGCAGATCGACCGACTGCAGGCAGAGCTCGCTGATGCACAGCGGGAAGCTGAGGTACATACGACTGAGCTATTCTACCAATCAGTGCAGAGCTTTTCTGTCTTATTAACGTTTTTAAACTCTCGCGACTTGTACATATGTTGTTTTGTCTTGAGTTGAGTAGTGCACATAATCTATTTTGTATTCCGTCTTATGTTGAGTAATGGTCACTTGTTATGACCTATAGTAACCTGCAAACAAACTGTTTTATTTAATATGAGTCAGATTATCTATGACAGAGACTAATATTATAACAATATAATATAACTTTAAACTTGTTGCGAGTGCAAAGTGCGTCGGCCTTATATGGTACAGTAAAGGAACTGGCAGAAAAGTACGAAATACTACATTACTATATATTTCGCCGATTCTATTATTTATCCTATGAAATAGGCCGCCATTTCCATATTTCTGACGGTGACGCTTAATAATTAAAATTTATACAAATGATGCAGGTATCGAAGCGCCGAAGAGATTGGGCGTTCTCAGAAAGAGACAAGCTGCTGCAAGAGCGAGAGAGCGTTAAAGCGCTCTGTAATCGACTGAGAAAGGTATACTTTTAAAATTTTAAGTTTTATTCTAATAGACGTAAAGTTGCAATTATTCCGGACATTCTGTTCTAAAAAGTTATTTTGACATTCATTCCACCTCTATTTGTACAGTGTAAATGGAATCTTAATAAAAGACTATTAACCTCCTGCCTACATTTGTACTACAAATAGGACATAAGACCGGATAAATTTCAAAAAAATATTTTGCCGCTTTTTAAACTGGTAGTTCCAAAACATTTAGATGGTGGCATCTATCGAATATCTAGGTTACTAAATATAGGTAAATGTCAATTGCCGTGTGGTTCCCTTTTTGCGTAATGGCGACAGAAGATGGACGTGTGCCGGTGCGTGCATGCAGGGATAAGTTAATCGATTTGAATCATATTCAAATGTTGGTTCTTATTGGATTTTATGCTATTATTAATAAATTAAGACTATAAAATGATGATGTGCACTGGTAGTTTGATATAATTTTATAAAATATTCAATACACCATGATTTTTTGTTTTATGTCCTTTGCAGAGGACAAATGTAGACAATAAAAGTTTTAGTACTTAGACTTCTGATGTACTTTATACAGTACGTAAGTACATATTTCAACATATTTGTGGCTATTATATGACAATGCCATAGCTTTTTGACCTTGCCGGGGTAAATGCATGGCTGCATCATAGCATTTTTCAGGTTGAAAAGGGTAAACATAAGAGTTATGTCATGCAGCTGCGCAAATATAAGTTGGATTTAGCTTATTTCGGATGATGAAGGAAGAGATGACGACTATGAGGAGGACGATGAGTACGAGGAAATAGAGTCTAAGCACAAGAGGGAGAGAGCAAGCCGTCCAAAAGCTGCTGCACATTTACCCGATCATGGAGCAAAACAGTCGCGATGTAGAAGAGTGAATGTCATAAAAAAACACTGTATTTAGCAAAATATGTGCGGATATTTTTGTTTTACGCCAAACAAGAATAGTTTTTTTCGATTTCCACCAAAAAATAGAGTAGTTTATAGGTATAGGTATTAATGAAACTTGATTGATCCCTTAATTATGTTCCTAATTAACGACTGATTGGTTATCAAGAATTGTTGAAGATGAGAAAAGTTTATTTTGATAGTTTTGTCTGAATGAAGTTTTCCTTTTGTTTTATTTTTAACTTTGTGAGACGGACATATAATTCTGACTATTAAAACAATGTTTAATTTGTGTTATATTCCTTTCCAAAACCCATTGTTTACCTTAAAACTAGTCTATGTCCTACACAAATCACATAGTAATATAGTCACTTTGTCCTACATAAAGGACATAGTGAAAAACCGATTTTCCCGATGAAGGATTTTTTTAACTATTTTTCCTGTATATCATATCCTATTGTCAACACAATACTAAAATTTCAACAGCATATTCCAAAAAAAGGGACCCTGGTAGGCAGGAGGTTAAAATTCAACATCTTCATCCATCCAATATTTGTAACAGGAACGAGATCAAATGGTAGGCGAGCTAGCGGACGCGCGGCGCCACGGTAACAAGAAGTCGTCAGACGGTAAGGAGCTGAAGCGAGTCATGGACGACGATGACAGGAAGGACTGTCGCAGACATCTGCACTCCAGGGACTCCGCCGTTGATGCTGATGTGCAGGTCAGAATAGCTGTTAAGACTACAGACGTATAGGGCTATAATAAACCTTAGATCTATGTTTTAGGACTTAATTTTGAATGACATGTTTCCATGGCAGGTGATAGGATCGAAATCTTACCTAAGCTACTGCCACTACCAAACCTTCTTTTTGAAAGTTTGTTAATAAAAAGCAGAATATTTGGATGATTTTATAGTAATAATAATGCGAAAAAAATAACCTTAGAACTTAATGCTACGAAATTTTATTCACAGTAAAGGGATCCAACTTTTTTCACGGTTTTTTTGTCACGGTTTTCGATTTATTGAGAATTGAAAATGGGGCATTGGTATCGTAAAATCACTTAAAACTGTTATTTTACAGGTAAAATTATTATTTTTTGTTCCGCAGGACTTCGAATGGGAGATCATCGACATAGAACTGCCAGGCTTATCAAAGGACGGTGACCTTGGCTTCGAGTTATCAGGTGGTCGTGAGGAACCGCACTATCCTAACGACTGCAGTCTATATGTTACTGCTGTCAAGAAAGGTTCCGTCGCTGACGGCAAGATCAAGTGAGTAAAGCGTATATTACTTATTGTAGTTTGTTGTTGAATGGGATCTATTGTTTTCTTTCATTTTAGTAGTACTTAAAGTAGTGTTAAAGTGATTTATATAGTTTGCGTCTTCGATATGCATATATATGAGGTTTAGTGACTGTTATAATAAATGAGTAATTTCACTAAAGCAGTCTCCATAAAGTGTCTCCATAAAGTCTTCAAAATACTTATAAATTTCCTTTGAAATTCAAACCGCCGACGTAGAACTGTGTGAGTAGATCGATGTAGACTGCAGGAGACCGCGACCGGAGGCTGTATCCGTAACTTTACTTACGATCTGTCTTCTGTCTGTCTCGCTTGCCAGCTGTTTCATATATATTATTTAAAGACAAGTAACGGTCGCAGTTTTTGGTCGCGATTTTTATCCTTGGCATGGCGCAAAACGTTGGGCGGTCGTTTAGTAGTTTTTGAGCCGATTTTACTACCAAGTCGAACTAATTTCACTTCTATCGTCACCCAGGGTGCTAGACCGCATAATGGAGGCGTGTGGAGTGTGCGTGTGGGCGAGCGGCCAGGCGGCGGGCGCGGCGCTGCGCCAGGCGCTGGCCCGCGCGCCCACCACGCTGCGGGTGCAGCGGGCCCGCGCCGCCAGGTGCCGCCTACTGCTGCCTGACGCCAGGGGACTGGCGCTGTGCCACGGTATGTTATAACGCGGTAGTACGCGATATATGCGGAGTTAGCGATGACATACTATTTGATCGAGTGGTCTTGGTAGAAAGTGAACAGAACGGAGATATGATGCACGGCGCTTAATCAAAGTATAATAGTCCTCAACGAACATACAAATCGTTAATGAGCAACATTGCTCAAGTTTTTCTTCTTCAATAGATATTAAGTCTTCTATATAAATTTTGAAGTCAGTATTTTGAAATAAGATTTCATATAATTTTATCGGAGTATCTCGCTTGCACTGACACATTTTCACATTCCTATGATTCTTTTGATTAGGACGTAGTTCGCGCATTTGTAAAAGCTTAAGAACAGCTGCCAAGCCTATCAAATTGTCAGTGTAACTTAACTTCACCTCAGACGATTGCAATTATTCACGCAGTAAACATAAAATGCTGCGAGTATTACTTCAATCTAATAGTTAGTCTGTATTGTAAACTGTTTGTCTCCAGGTATTTTCATAAGTAAAATCGCCACCGGCAGCGCTGCGGCCAAGGAAAGCAATCTTTACATCGGCGACCGAGTTGTTAGTGTGAGTATTGAGCATTGTCAATTATTTATTAATATTGATATTTTTACATTTTGTTGCCTTAAGTTACACAGAATGTTTGACAGAAGACTTTTGGCCAGCAGTTGAAAAACGTGAAATTTCTACGTTTCGTAGTAAACTAGTTTAATATTTTTAGAAGTTTAACGCATTTATTTATAGTAAATCGGAATATAATGTAAACATGTTTGTATGTGTAGATAAACAACGTGTCGCTAGAGGGCGTGAAGAGCGTGTCGGAGGCGATGGCGCTGCTCAACGAGTGCCAGTACGAGAGCGTGGCGCTAACTCTGCTCAGACCCTTGTACACGTGCTGCAATAATAACAGGGACAGGTATATACAATTAAATCATCAGCTTAGGCTTTCTTCCAAGTATTTTAGAGTCGGCTTCCAACTGTTGGAGACCGCTTCCAGCCGCACTGGATACAAATAAATATAACTTTACATACTGCCTATCGGACCTCCACAACCCAGTTACCTGGGTAACTTAATACCCTTAGGTGAGACTGGTTACCAGACTTTCAAAGTTCTGATTATAGGTAACAACTGTCAAAGACCTTTTTGAAGATTTTTTAGGCGGGTCCCACAATTAAACGTGTCTATTGTAACAAAGCGGAACTTGGACTATATCATATGTTCACCCATCCGCAGAATAATCTCGGCAAGCATAGCTTAACATCAGAGATCAATCCGCGCGACGAGCGTACTGTAGTCACATTTATTTTTTAGGTAATTCTGCGACATGACACTGATTTGTCAATAACATCCAAATTCCGTAACACCGTTTGACACGAGACAATGGTAAAGAATTCGTACTTTACAAACAATTGAGAATAAGTTCAAGATAATTCACTATCAATCTCATATTTTAGTGTCATTCCATCTCTGATGGGGAGTGCAAAAGAGAATCTTTTTAAGATTTAAGTTAACTCTTCAAATTAATTTATTGAGTTTTCTTTGAAATAGTATTGCATCTGCAAAGTGATTGTGCTCATTCTAAATCATCATTTTTCATTTTAAATCTTCGATGAAGATAAAAATGATATCGAGTTACTGTGAAGACCCATGTTTTTATTTATAAGTAGAACGTAAGTAGTAGTTAATCTACGGATCAAATTTAATATATGTAGTACATATATAATACATTAAACTTTTTTTTATTATTTTTATTTTATTTAAAGTCAGTCCCAAAATAACAAAAACAAAAAATCTACACATTAATAGATATCTCCTTAAAACTATGAAGTATAAAAGTAATTATTCATTAAACTCGTGTTATTATTGCAGGTTGTCACTGTACGATCATTCGTTCTCGGACGGCAAGATGGTGAACATCTGCTCGCAGACCGACGAGTCGTATTGTCAGTTTGTACCACCACCACCGCTCGATAATAAGGTAAATATAAACTGTTTCTTTACCTATAGATAAGTATCGGTTGAACTATCGGGCACTTATCCGTAAGTTGTGGACCTGAATAATAAGCCAGTACAATTGTATAACATGATACTGGACCATATTAGACCACATGCAATAATGAGCAAACTTCTTTATGATGAGGTCTCGAGTGCGTTTCATAGGTCACAATCTCTATTTTGAACCTCTAATCCCCGGTTCCTGAGTACATTTAACGGTAGTTTATCTATTCAATAGCGTTTTTTATATGAGTTTAAACGCTACTGAATAGATAAACTACCGTTAGATGTACATAAGATACTGGGGGTAAATGACTTATTATTGTAATTAGTTATTTTTATATGTATAAAAAGCAGGTTTACCTTACCCTATATAAAAGATTTTTTATGAACAACTTAGAAATAAAAACTCTTATAGAATTATATCCTTATTAAAGCATTTTGACGTACTATTTCATAATGAAATGACTCAATTGTAATATTGATACAGTTGATACACATATTTAATGAGTGCATCAGTTTGTAAATACATCAATAATGTGACGTCTGTTGTAAGTGAAAATTGTGTTTTAAATACTAGTCTTGTATCTTATATACAAAATAGTCTTATATACAAAATCTTTACTTTTAATTTTGTGCTTAAGAATGTTCAGATTTTATGAGTATAACAAAATATTTCAGTAATTTGTTTATCTATCAAAGTCAAATTTGGGAAAAGGCGACATATTATGTATGTAAATAAAGTTCAATAATAAAATTCGCAAGCGATGTCAAATCTGGTTCTTTTTGAACTTAGAATATACCTGCTACTAACACAGGAATGTTTAAAAAAGTTATAAAATTTGCTAACTTCTGACTGTATTGTCAGGTGCATATCGACCATGGTATCCCGGATTTTGACGGAAGATACGTGTACCACGTAGCTGCCGGCAGTCAGGGGAAAATACCACAGGAAAGAGGTACGTTCTTTTGTAAACACATTTGAATAAATCAGAAATGTTATTTTTCTCCGTAAATCGTAACTGGTTGAAATCAAATCATTCACCCCCGGTTTCCCAGGTACATTAAGCGGTAGTTTATCAATTCAATAAAGATACATTATTAACTAAGTTTTTTCCTTGAAAGTTTTCTTCAAAATCTTATTTCTGTATCGTATCCGAAACATATAATAATATGATGTAATATCATTCGGAATCGAGATCTCCCATGCTGTGAATTTCAATCCTTACATATCTTTTCTTACACTTAAAAAATAATACATATTTTACAACAATAAATAAATAAAATAAACGTAACATTTCTATCACACAACTGATACGAGAATAACGAAAACAAACCGTACTCAACGCTATCAGATAGCCGATAGTATTGATAAGTGATAACCACTGATAATTGATAACGTCGCAGGCACATGGGACATGATCCGCGGTAAGATCGAAGCGGTCACTGGACGCAGCAAGTCGAAGGATAAACAAAATAAGGTAAGAATGTTATTTTTGTGTTAAAATATTGTAGGATTAAAGTAGAGTAATACACGAACTATCTCTAATCTCTTTAACTATATGTTTAAGCTCCCAAGCTATGTTTTTTTTGTCTGACTTGTGTTTAAAATATGCTTGCAGCGTCATTGCTCTCAAAAAAGAACGTTTAATGTACCAAAATTGGTCCACCTTTTTTTTCACATTATCCATTGTTTGAGAGGTCAAATTGAAGAAGTATAAGTGCTATGGCTTGGGTATTCTACGGGTATACTTAATTTCTAGTAGTTGGTTTTGTCAGCGAATGCTCTGTGGTTAATACAAATTAGATTAATTGCAAGCTATATACATTATACATAGAGGAAATTCAAAGCTAGATCGCTAGAAATGTTCTTTACTTTGTAGATCAGATCTTTTCATAGATATATTCGGTAATTTCCAAAAAAATTACATATTATTGGCCTACAGAATCCAACTCTACTATTACAGTGAATTGAAAGTCTTATAAGATTTTTACCGACTACACGGATGATATATTTTAAGTACAATAAAATCGCGTGATATTGCCACGTAATGTTTTGTTATTGTTTGATAACTAATGACTCATGTTACTACATCTACCACGTTGATACTTGATGACTAAATCTATATACTAATATCTTATTGCAACTCTGTTTGTCCCGCCAATCTTTTACTCCAATAACTGAACCAACTTGGATAAAATTTACAGTGAGATAGATTAGTTGCCAACTACATTCCGTGGCGCAGTGATTTAGGTCGCCACGCCGCTACTATTGCCTCGGGAGGTCGTGTTTATTTACACACGGAACAATGATTTAATTTTGTGCCATCTACAAATAATTGTTTCGGGTCTGGTTGTACTTTGTGTTCGTTGTTTGTATGTTTGTAAAAGTCCCCGCGACTCAAGAGAAATTCTTAGTGCGGGAATTATCTTTTCTTTAAGAAAAAGAAACAACGTATTTGGAATGATTACTATCACAGATCACTCTCAATGAAAATCGAATCGAGGTTTGTTTCGTTCGTTCATATCGTTTCCCTCATAATATTTCAGTAAAAAACGCAGGTAGTTCTGCGTGCATAAGTTAGTATAGATAATAAACAAGCGTTTTATGTTATAGGTGCCCGAATCAGACGCTATAGCGGAGTTGGACTCTGTTATAGACAGTTATCATGGGAAGACGAGTAAGTAACACATATTATTTGATTAAATACATACATGCAAACATACATACATACATAACATAACATCAAGTCTTGTATAACTGAAGATGTAGGCAGAGTCGTATGAGATACGCCCACGTTTTACCATTTACAATGTTATTATATTATCTTTAAATAATCAGTATTATTTATTTCATTGAGTGGAGTTTTCGAGTTGGTTATAAGCTATTGCATTTTTCCAATATCAATTAGGGTATTCAAAATTACTGAGCTCATCGTCGATTAATTCGTAACCCATGTTACTTGAGACTAATGAAAGGAACAAAGTATGGGTTGTATTTTTTTTTAAATTTCATACCAATTTTATCAAGTGGCGAGGAGGAGGCCTATACTCAATAGTGGGTGGAAACGGGCTAATTAGATAGATACCAATTTTAATCCTCCCATAGATCTACCCTCTAGTATATTAAGATTCGAGTGTATTATCAAAAGTTAAAATATTTGCATAATGAATCAAACTTCATTATCGTTCAAGTTAAAGTAGCACAACAAAGAATTAAATACATTGATTTGCACTTAAGATTATCGAAACGTACAGATGTCCATGACACATGGTATAATGATTCATTATATTATAGATAATATTATAAACATTACCGGTAAATGTGATATAATAACTACGGCTTTGTTGTGATAGCTTGCGATAATTTGAATCCGGTTATTTTTATTTATGATTTTGAGGAATTTTGAATTTATTGGTATTACCAGATTATAATCAGTTGCAAATAAGGTCATTGATAAATTGATCTTTAAGTTACCACACAAGATTTTTGCTCATACTAACCATACTAAATTGTGTTTTCCGTGTAGTTTATAATGCTAAATGTGCTAGTTATCACCTTATAATATTCTGTTTTTATTGTTTCCAGTTAAGGAAACAGGCAGCGTACTAAAACGTTCGCGGCGAAAGAATAAAGAGTCTCAAAACGACTCTAAAAATGGCGGCACTTGGCCTAAAGCGCGCGCCAACTTTATACTAGAGGAAAACTCAACAGGCACTATCGTACAATCACGCTCGAGGAAAGAGAGGCCCGCTCTCACCATCCTGCTCAGTCCGCCGACAAAACTACCCCCTGAACCGCAAAGATCAAACACTAACCGCAACTCCAATCCCATACCGCTAGGCCACGCCCCTTTGACCCACGTCACCGCCCCCGCTAGGCATTCAGTCTACAAGTCCATAGAATCATCCCCAGCTATCGAACACTTTCCCAAACCCGCCCCTTTAGCCATCCACAACCCCTTCGCTTCACCAAACAGTATGAACTTCGAGAAAATTCGCACATTAGAAAAGGACAAAATGTCCATCAGTGATTACTCAGAACATGACGTCACACCCAACAGACTGAGCTTAGTACTAAACCCTTCCGACGACTCGTTGGATTATCAACCAGTGACCAGAAACCGAACCAAGAGCCCTCACTCCCTTGACTTCATGGTGAACAAGGGGCCAAGCTCTCTGGACTTCGTCACGCGCAAATCACCCAGTTCTCTCGACCATTCGATAAAAAACCACCCAGGGAAGGATTTACTAGAGCAGTACTACTCCAACAAAAAGTCTTCATCGCCTAAAACAGTGAACAAGTATCCTTCGGACAGCGACAGCTTCGGACCTGACAGTTTGAACAGTAACGCTAACTTTCCTATGACGGGCACGTTACCTTCACAGTCCAGACTACAGAATCAGTACTACAGGGGACCTTTTGTGAACTCTAATCCTCACACGTCGAGCAGATACCCTCATCTCGCGAGCCCAACCAATATTCCTCAGAGCCAATCAGGAGAAAGTATCGGAACCAGCTACGACATGCACTCGTTCACGTCTCATACGCACAACATGTCAGACCTCCAACCAGTCCCTAGAACGACTAGAGGAGGGGACTACCACCATACATACGAAGGGGGAACATTCCCTCGTAAAAAAGAAAACCAGAGGTTTCGTATCCCATCAAATCCAAGTGTGACTTCAAAAAACTCTGCCGGCAAGCTTAGCACGGGTTCTATAGAGCGTAGCTCTGAACGGAACTCCCCGATGCCGACATTTCACGTGGAAGTCTTGAGTCCGGGGAGAGGTGCTAAGCAATTGACTCACAAGACGAGAAACTCTATGCCTGAGTATTGCGGTTTGGGCTGGAACAAGCCTTTACCGGGGGAATTGAGACGAGTACACATAGATAAAAGCCAGCAACCGCTCGGTATACAGATCTACTGTCCACCGAGCAGCGGCGGTGTGTTCGTGTCGACTGTAAACGACAACTCTCTTGCCAGCCAAGTCGGTCTTCAAGTGGGGGACCAGCTCCTAGAAGTATGCGGTATAAATATGCGATCGGCTACTTATAAGTTAGCCGCTAGGGTATTAAGACAAATAGGCAACTCCATAACAATGTTGGTGCAATACAGTCCTGAGAAATATAAGGACGAAATCGAAGTTCCTGGTAGCTCTTCGTCGGGGGAGAGCTCGCACGATGAGGAGGTGTCGTTATCTGGGTCGCCTACACCGAGGAATTCTCCAGGTCCTCAACAGAGTATAAGGATGGAGGCGCCTTCGACTGAAGTAGCGACGTTAAGACAGTCGCAAGCGAGCAAAGACCTGCCAAGATTTCTTCTGATAGAGATGAGGAATTGTTCGGACTTAGGTATAAGTTTGGTGGGCGGGAACGCTGTGGGTATATTCGTGCATAGCGTTCAGATCGAGAGCCCCGCGTACAACGCAGGTTTAAGAACTGGTGATCAGATACTCGAGTACAATAATGTGGATTTGAGGCGGGCGACTGCAGAACAGGCTGCTTTGGAGCTTGCGAAGCCGGCTGACAAAGTGAGTACTAATTGTTTTGGTTGTAATTTTTTTACATTGTGTAGATCGAGTAATTTTTTTAGAAGTTCTAAAATTAATATGTTTACGAAAACAATCTAAGAAGGCAAAACACCAAATCACTTTTCTAAGTAACGTGCGTATTACAAATGTCGTGATTTGCATGCCTTGGCCTTTAAACAATCTCTTGAAAGACTCGAGACTTAGCCCCTATAGTGGGAATAGACTAATAATAATAAGAATAAGTTATATTATAAACAACTACTATCTATCTTTTCAGGTATCCGTTCTAGTCCGTCACGACTTACAACAGTACCACGAAATAAAAGACAAGCCAGGCGACGCGTTCTACATCCGCGCGGGCTTCGACCGTTGTGCTAAAATAACATCAATAGGCATGGACCCTATAGACGACTTCTCTCTATGGTTCCGCAAGGATGAGGTGTTGTTCATAGACAATACGCTGTTTAATGGCTCGCCTGGACTGTGGAGGGCGTGGCAGCTTGACTGTAAAGGCGCTAAACGACAGTGGGGAACTATTCCTAGTAAATTCAAGTGAGTATCTTTGAGTACTTTTTAGTTGTGGTAATGAGCTAGATAGACCTCAAATCTCTGTGATATGGGTGTTTTTATACATCATCAAGTCTACCAATTTTCAGGAGACTATTGCGATGAGATTTTGCTAATATTGTGACCCAAATTAGTTCCAGGAATGTAATAGTAATTTGTTTTAACAAACTTTAATGTCCAAACGACCATATACTAAATCAGAAATTCCCGTATTATACCGATTACTTCTCGTAGGGTCGATCCATTACGCATTTTGCACCTAAATATACCAAACAGGTCTACTCTTTAAAATAGTTTCTCACTGAATCAAGGCAAGGTACGATAAAATAGAAAAAGAAATACTCACCCAAATAAATGTAAAAATTCAGGGTTGAAGAAATTCTTCGCCGCTCGATGGGTACACTAGAAAGCGAAGCACAACGCAGGGCTTCTACAACGGCTCGGCGTTCATTCTTCCGCCGCAAGAAGCACCGGGACAGCAAGGAGCTGGCTTCCTTCTCCAACACAGAGCTAGGATGCTGGAGCGACTCCGGCACCCTCGCTGATGATGTACCGGTGCTGTCCTATCAGAGGGTCGAGAGGTTACACTGTGAGTATACTAAAGGCATGTATGTTGTTCTGTTTTTTTATTATTATTTTATGATTTTAGTATTTTCGATTTTTTATAAAAAGTATGTGATTTGTGTATAATAATGGGATCGTAGTGAATTATATGTTATTATTTATGATTTTTGCGTGTTGTTATTATTTGGGTGTAAAGTGGAATTAATGGGGGAGTCGTAATTTTGTTGCTTTTGATTTTTTGATTCTGCTTAGTTTGAGTTTTATACACATAGTGGGTAGTGGGTATCATATTTTTATAGATTTTTATTTAAATGCTGGTATTCAGCATTAGTAGTGGTGACAGTTCTAGTACAATATTATTCATATTTATCATCGTAACATCGACTTAAAATACAAAAGCTAAAGTGTATGTTGGTATGCAGACGGCACGCAGCGGCCGGTGGTGGTGCTGGGCCCGCTGTCGGGCGCGGTGGTGGCGCGGCTGGTGTCGGACTGGCCGCACGCCTTCGGGGCCCCGCGCCCCGCCGCGCTGCCCGTGGCCGGCGCCGCGCCCGCACTCGCCCGCGGCACGCACCTGGAGCCGCGGCTGCGGCCCGACTGCACGCACATCGACTGTATCCCGTTGCACAACATACGGGAACTCGCCGAGAAGGTACCACGACTTTATGTTTACATTTCAAATTATACATTTCACCTACTCACATTACCATTAACCGTATCTCCCCTATTTCGATTGTAACATACCCAACAACAATCCAATGGAACAGATTACTCTAGAATAACATTCGCCATCAAATCGATGGCGTGACCCAATAATAACTAAATACATTAAAGTTAATAAAACATCGATCACCAAAACACCCATCTTTCCATAAATTAGAATTTTTTAAACTTTCACAATTACAAAAGTTCATTTAGTACATAACCTAAACAAAATTTTAAAGGATGTAATCATATTATGCACTACCACGACAAAATGTTCAATACATCCTTTATAAAATACATCACAAACATACTCAAAAAATCTGTCTATTAAAAGATCCGTTTCTTCTCCAGGGTATCCACTGCATACTAGACATAAGCGTGGCAACGATAGAGAAGCTGCACAAACAACAAATATACCCTATCGTGCTGTTCATAAAGTTCAAATCGTTCAAGCAAATCAAAGATCTCAAGGACACGCGACACGCTGACAAAGTGTCCGCTAAGGCTGCTAAGGAAATGTACGAGCATGGACTTAAAGTTGAGAATGAATATAGGAGTTACATATCAGGTAAGAGGCAGTGATTTTCTTTTAGTAAACCCACGGAATACACTAAGGTGTTCCGAATTTTACTCGAAATGACGCTCGTCATTTCGGACATATATGTCACCACATATGTAAAGCGAAACTACCCGGCTTCGCTTGACATGTCTTTGGCTTTATAGCAAGCGAAAGTTGTAGTTCATATCATTGTAGAAAAACAGAAAATTAATAGATTTATGCCTCATATTTGTAGCAAATGCAATGATCAGTATCTTATGCATTTTGATAAGATTTTTATTGTTTACTTTACATTTCCAGCGGAGATCCCCGCAGGCGTGAACATCGCGTACACGTGCACGCAGATCAAGGCGGCCGTGGAGGAGGAGCAGAACAAGACGCTGTGGGTGCCGTCCGTGCAGGCCTGACCCCTGCCCCGCGCTCCGCCCCCTCGCCCCCCGCCTCGTCCCGCCGCCCGCCCCGCGACCCGCCCCACTCGCCCCCGCCGCCACAAGGCCGTTACTTTCTGTTCACACCGCACCTCCCCCACTTCGCCAACCTCGCCGCCCCCCTCTCCCCGCGACACCTCCTACTACTCCGACCCCGGCCGTGAACCGAAACCGACAAGAAAGAAGGAGCAACCGCGCAGCGACTCCACAGACTCAGATGTTCGCTACTACTCCGAACCGGACGCCAAGTACTTCGAGATCGACTATGAGTTCCTCAAAGAGTTACGTCGTATAGCTCGCAACAACTGTCCCAAGTGTCGCCGCAAACGTTCCCGGCGCTGCGACCGAGATTCAAAAGAGAAGCCGACCAAATCGAGAACGTCAAAATACTCCCGGCTTCGAGACAACTACGTATACTGCAATGGTAGGTACCACAGTGACAAGGAACACTGCCAATTGTGCTGTAAAATTTGCAACAAATCAACTGAAACGCTCGACTCTATAGAGGACGACCAATATTCTCTTGTATCTAAAAGCTATAGTCAACCTAAACCGAGCGCTCGTTCTAAATCGACTCCCCGACACTCACGCGAGAGAAAAAACTCGATTCAATCGAATAAATCGGTATCTTTCCTCGAATCGAGTAACGATGAGTCGATTAAAGACGAACCGAATTACACGGCTAAGAGCTTCACTAATGATTTAAAGAAGTTTTTACTAAAACCTTCAACGCCAAGACAAAGCTTGAGAGATAAGTTTATTACTAGTTTCAAGCAGGAATTTGAGGCGACAAAAAAATCGCCTAAGCTAAAAGCAATCAAAGGTCTCTGGAAGTCTTACTGAAAATGACTTAACTAATTATTTTGCCAGTTTTGACAGATTTTGTACAAAGAGAGAGTAGGACAACACTAGTCAGATAGGCGATTATGTATGTGCTAGAAAGAGATACAAATACGTCGATCTGATGTGTGTAATGTCCTGTATTGTGCTAATTTATACCAACTTTTTGAGTGTTTTTTACACATTTCTATTATTATTGATTCAGTAGGGATACCGCGCAAATCGAAAATATATTTAGATTATAACATCATACAATAAAAATAAGAAATTTATGATTTTCGACTTTTGCGGTATAATTAGCTATTCGATGGTCTTTCATGACAGTCAAAGGCGTTCTAATTTCAAACTGTCGATTGTATTTTTTGTACAAAGTTATTTATTTTTCTTTTTTGGTGCTCTTTTTATGGCAGTATTCAAATTAATAATACATGTTTTTAACAATCGTGGTTTGAATCGATTTTGTGTATTGATTTAAATTAAATAATCGAGTATTAACGTTAGTTCGATTTCTTTTAAATTATGTTTTTAATTTGAATATTGTTTCTGTATAGTATTTTGTTATTATTATTTTCATTTATAAAAACGTAAGTGTTCATAATTGGTCTAAAGGAAACTGAAATCCAAGGTTTCGGTGCTAAGTGCTGAGAGCGTTTTACAACTTTACATAAATATTATATACTTCACAATATACATAGGCAAATATACGTATGTGTGCAATAATATATCACTTTAATATTTATCGATTCATGTCATATCAAGTTATCGGAATCATTTCAAGACAGAATTTCTGATATTTTATAAACTCACTATTCAAAATATCTAACTCCTTGAGCCTATGAATCGTGTCGTAAATTAGGTCATAATTTAGACCTAATTTAAAAATATTCTTTATTCTTGACCAGAGCTATAGATTATCCTGTATTACAAGATATATGGATGTAAATGAGGCAATGGAAGTTTATAAGGAGCGTACCAAGTGGCGTTCTTTTTCTTGGAAAAGGCGTGATTTTATGTATGTATGTAATTTAATCTTGAGCCTAAATATGTAATTGAGTGTTAGATCGTCTTAAAAGTAATGTAATACGTGTAAAAATTGCAAATAAACTTATCCCAATATTTAAATTAAAGTAATAAGCTTTCATGTAAAGTCTTACTATAATCTATTCAGTAGTTTACGCGTAATGCTCAACCAAACGGACAAAATGAAGTTTTATCATAGATATATGAGTAGTATATTTATATTATATAATATTAATTACATATCTATGTATATTATTAAAGTTAATAAATATATAACGTCCCAGCAATAAAAAGTGCCGCGTAATAAATGTTTAAGATTGTATAAATACATAAAATATGAACGACTAAATAGTATAAAAAACTATAATCATATTATAATAGATGTTTGTATAGTTCCCGGTTCGACATTCGGGTCGGATGAAAAAAATCTGAATCATTAGCTATTTCTTTACGAAATGTCTTTCCTCGTATCTCGGCTTTCTATAGCCGAAATACACGTTTATATGCTTGTTATGTTCTAATTTATTAAAGAAACTTTATGTGACATGAACCGATAAACACATTTATAACATTTTCACTTAATTATAAATGTAAGAATATAATATCATCACTTTTACATACATACATATTAAACAGACTTATTGCACATTATAATATAATTCTCGGTCTATGAAATACACTATAAAAAGGCCTATATCTATATCCGCAATTAGACAGTCAACAATATTGCCCAAATTTAAAGAATTGCACAATATAAATGCCCGTTTAAGGTGTATATTGAGTACTTATTCTTCATCGTTTTGATTCAAGGTGAAGTGAAATTTAATAGTGCAATTAATTGGGCAAAATTATTGCCCAATATTATCGTATGTCTAGCGGTGGCCTAAATATCTATCAAGATTTCAATTGCACAAGAAATATAAAGGAGTTGAATATTAAATGTACGAGTGTGTGTGGTAGTGGAACCTTTTTAGTAAGAATTCGATTAGTATTGTTATATTTAGTACCCGATTGGTCCATATGTAGGTATCGTTAGCGTAGAAGCACATAATAAATATTATATTGTCCAAACTTAGATGATTGGTAGTAACGTATCCGGTTAACTTATGTCTAAAGGCAGTATTGATATTCGCACAATAATTAAGAAGTTTGAAGAACTATTAATTTACGTGTACGCCACGATAAATACGTGTACCCAAAATGATATTGCGTATAGGTACACAAATAAACGTAAGGAAAATCTACATTGACAAACTATGTTTGAAATTTTATGCGAATAAATGTCTGCTACTAATTAATTACCGACAAATAAAAATGTCATTGCGTTTTGATGACGAAACAAAAAATGATTTCTCAGTTTCTTTGTTGTAAGTTAAATAGGTGTTGTCTAAGTTTGAACTTTATGATATTTATTATGTGGTAAAAATCTTGATAGACGAGTATTACTTAGCGGGCCATTAGTGAGTGCATGCGTCCTTGAATATATCATGTTAGGGGTTGATTTCGTATGTCGTGTTGTTTACAAAGTCGAGAATTTCCTAATTATGTAAAGTTGAGTTGTGTTGGTCTGCAATTCTACCTATATTTCGAGAACATTTTGAAGAAATTGAAAGATAACTTGGACCAAGTTAGCTAATTTCCTTTTTGATTGGTTTAATCTTTGGCCATGGTCATTGATCAGCGATTTACGATTAGGTTATTATGTCTGAGTAATGAATAATGATTTAAAAGTACAATAAAATATTTTACTCAAGTGAAAAAGCTTTTGACTCGATATTGTAAACAACACGATTGGGTGGACCTCGCTGTCACAGAAACAATGTAGTACATTAGGGATCACTTAGTGACGAATAACATTTTATTATTTATAAATGTTTATACATAGTGTTTTAGCTAAATATATAGACTATTATAGACTATACAGTCACACTATTGCATGAATTAGCACCTATTTTGGTGATTCCAAATTTCTACTAAAAATAACCGTTAATTTTTCAGTGTTGCCACTCTAAAAATAAACTTTTTACGACACATTTTACGTATGGTAACACTGAAACGACTTGGATTTTGGTCGTAGTTGTGTAATTTCGATGTGTAGACGTTTTATTACACATTATTTTGCCCCCAAATATATAGTTTTCTTATATGTGAATTATTATTATTTATCAATTTTGCGAGAAAAATATATTATGTACTGTGTAGTTATCTTAGAGAAAATATATGTCTTAGAATGATAACGTATTCCTTGTCTATCGGCCTATTCAATCGCTACTAATAGTTATTGTAGTAAAATATATTTAAAAGTATAGAAAACTGTGTACCCTATTGTATGACAAATTTCGAAAACGGCATATCTCGCATTAGAAACACGTAATATGTGACATTTTCGAATAAGAGCATAGACTTGTTCTGGTAAAATTGATAAATAATATCTAATATAAATTATACGACTTTTTAAGACTGTAGAACTACTTGTATATGTAGTATGTATTTAACGACGCCGTCTTTACTTGATTTTATTATATATTACTGTACATAATGCCTCTCTTATAGAGAACCTTAGAAAATCTTCATATGCTAGTATCAGATTTCGAAAATTATCAATTTTCTTGAGAGAAATAGCAATGTTCCATAGGCCTCCTATAAAATTACTATAATACTTTACGAAATCTGACATTAGTATACTTATTATTTAAAATATACTTTACAAAAAATATCTATTTGAGGTGCCAAACGATTTATATTGAGTATCGATTGTTTATCGACCCATAGTGGACTGTTGCCTGTGTAAACACAATCACGAACTAATTACACAATACATTGCGGTATTTCAATGACGTTTTCTCTAATAAACTTCACTGTTGTATAGAAAGCTCGCAATGTACTGTGATGTAAGCGATAATTTCGCAATTTTTATGTTGTCCAGTGTTCGTTGCGCGATGTTATGCGATCTCATTGATATTAACGTGTGATGAGGCTTATTGACACAGTTTTTTTTTATAGTTTTCAGCACATTTTAGTAGTGGTTAAGTTTTTTGTACAGATTTTTTTGATATTACGTTGTTTCGACGCTATAATTGAATGTTCTATGAGTGACACAACCTAAAATTTGAAAAATATTTCTGCTTCCTAACCCTCCTTACTAGCGGTCAATCGTAGGAGCGGTTAGCCGCGCGGTTACAGTTTAGTTTGCAACCGCCTATTGCGCTTAAGTGGCCGTTCATTGGCGGTTGCATATGTAACTGTAACTTACTAATATTTTGGCTACACCATTGCGTGAACCATGAATTAAAAATACTATCTATAACAAATTAGTATAAAATGTGAGACAAATTAAAAACCTTGCGATAAAATTCTCACTCATAGTACATTCTTCAAGCTTTCGCAGTTTTTTTTATTCCAGCTTGAAGCTTATAGTTTAAAGCCATAAGGCATTTATAGCAAATGTTTTTTATCTAACACTGATTGAAATAGGGTCGCAGTTACTCGTTTGTAGCAGGACAATCTTATGTCAAGTTATACTCATTGTTGGATAGAAGTATAAGGAGTTTGTCTACAGAAATATAAAATTATTTAAACTAAATTAATAGATGTTACGTTTTTGTTGATTCAATCTTCTAAGAAATCATTACAGATGGTATTGATTGTGTTACCAGCCTTATCTCTTGATGATTTTTAATCTGACAACCCCATATTTGTTTACCAATTGTAGACAAACTTCTCATTTCGGTTACACCGCTCGAAGGGAACAGACGTATCTGAGAAGGTTTAGGAAAAATAGTTACCATATTGTAATTTGTTTACAAACGCATTGCACAAAAGTAACAGTTCAAGTTATTAAGTTTTTTTTTTATATAGATAACTATAATTTTGATCTGATTAAGTTAAACATTAGTTGGTTGCTATGTTGCTAACATTATTTTTAAAACTATACATATATTATACAAGATATTTGTAAATTTAAATATATTATACAGTAGTGATGTTGATTGATGTATTTTAAAAATTTGACAATAAAGTAAAAGCAGTATTTAAATTATTGAACTTGAATGTAAATTTTTAGTGGGATGAGGTTTGCGCAACTTTTGTATTAAATCGACGGCACATTGTATGCATTCTCATAAGAACGCGGAACATCTACAGCTATGTAATTTTGATCTTAGAAACCCTATTGTATTTTTTATTTGTTTATGAAAAAGTATCTTTCTAATTAATCCACTTTTGTCAACTGTTGAGGTTAAAGTCTACTTTCTGTTGAGTTAAATCTTTTCTTTATCTATCTTATGAATAAATATTCATTTTATAAGCGATCTTTTATTGCTTAAATGCTATTTTATGTTCGTACAAAAATGCATACAGTTTGATTTTTCGTTATAAGTGTAATTTGATATAAATACAAAAGTTGCATAAATCTCGATTCCTTCAATATTCTTGTTTTGGAGATATATTTATATTATCTGTTGATGTTTGACTATTCTGTATTTTCATTGGTATTATTTTTTGTTTTATTTTTAAGCCCATGTATATTTTTACGGCCAAGTAGGTGACTAAGGAATAATTCAACGAATTGTTTACAATATAAAACAAAGCAATAAATAAATGAAACTAGTGACTCTTGTTTTATTAAACAAATGAACTTTTATTTTAAAATACTCTATTCTTCTCTGAACAGTTAGAAAATAATGAAGACCCAGTGAGGGTAGGCGTAGAAACTTGTGCTACACGGAGACGACCCGACGCTAAGCAGGCACATCAGATTCAGTCCGCCTGCGAACAAGATCGATGTAAGTCGGTCAAAATTTGAACAATTTAGTATGATGGTATTTTTTCTGTTTGTAATATATATTTTAGTTACTTATTGTCCCCTTATCCTCTCTATAATGATTTGCGCGACAATGCGTCTCTCCCATAAGCTCACTTGATCGTAGATTAGTCCTTGACATTCGATTTCCAGTGAAAAGTGATAAAAAAAGTTAACTCCGTTTTTTTACCTGTACTTAATTTAGTGAAATAACTGTTGTATAATTATCATAATAGCTGCTGTATTTGACACTGTTGTTATGTAGTTGAACTCTGTTATTACGTATTTGGGGTTGTTAGCCCGAGGATATAAAGTAATTCGTGACGATGTATGTAGTCTGATTAGTTACAGTTAGTAAAAATGGTAGTAAGAAGTAACCAGTTTAATTGGTTGCTCTGCAACTATATGTAGCACTGTAAACTCGCTAGTCAGCTAATATCTAAACGATTAGTGCGATGAACAAGCTTTAACGAAAGTTAGCTGTGTCATTTTTAAACGGCAATATTTTTTTGGCAATTTCGTCTAGCTTTGTGCCTTAGGGTTAAATAAAATTCTGGACTTAGGTAAAAGTACTCAGTGCCTTGTCCCTTGGACAGCTCGAACAACTTTGTTCATAGGTAAAGCTACGTAGAAATTTGGAAGAAAACAGAAAATATTAACGTATGTCTGCTCTAAAGATTAAAATTTTGTTTTAACTTGAGTTTTAAACGCAAGTCAGATTTCACCCAAGCCGAAAAGTTACCCTACCTATCTATACAATACTGCCCAACCGCCTATTCAATTTAAAATAACAAAAAACCTCTCGAATTTAAAAACCATGACTTTGTGCGTGGAATAATAACGAGTGGCGGGAACGAAGGGTCTTGGTATCAAAAGGGAGAATAATCACTTCTTCGCTGGCTCGTTAAGGAAAATTGGAGGTAAAACGTTTGGGCACGTGTACAGGGCAGGTGTCGATCTTTCTTAGATGTAATTAGCTAAGTGTGGACTGGAGAAAGGGAGGAATAGATGCTTGTATATAGAGCTGAGAGCAATTGGTTTCCACAAAGCACATAACTTGGTAACAAATTCCTATGTTTTTTTACTTCATCAATGTTTGTAGACGTATGCAAGCAATAAATAGATCTGCTTATCTGATCTATTTATTACTTATCTAAGTACGTCTTGCAGCAGACGCGGACGACAAGAAACTGAATTATCGACTGGGGAAGTCGAATAATTTTGCATAATAACGCGAATAATTTTAAGTCTGCATATACTTAAATCACGGATGGTGCTGTATTGCAATTGCTTTGGCCATAATATAAATTAGTGGAAAAATTCGTTAACCCTACGTTTATAATAAACTATCTTAGAAACAGTTACTGTAGGTGGTGAGTCAATTTAAGTCATTTATTATGTCTGCTTGACCCGTGTCTTTTGCCGAGAGAGGTTAGGCTTTTAGTTTGCTACGTGCTAAAGAAGTACGTGTAGTTTTTCGTTTTTATTAATTAGGTCTAATAACCAGAACAATACCAATAGTATAAGAAAAGCAAGAAAACTTCGCTCTTTAATCCAAAACAGAATTATTATGTACAATTAACTCGATGTATTCGGAAAGTGAGGCTCCTTTCGCTTGTACACGCAACGTCTAATGAGTATATAATTATTATCTCGAGTTCCACGTGACAGGGCCCATTATCTATGTAGGTATGTGCTATATCATGTCTACTAATTTACGCGTACATCTATTAAATTAGAAAGAGAGAGTTTTCTCTAATAATTATGCCTATCTCTTTTAGGAATTATCCAAATAGGGTATGTAATATGTCCAAATCTGTTGGTACCGTTATCCGTTAAGTTAAATACATGATTATTATTTTAAAGTAACGGATTTTCACGTTAAAAAGCCGTATTAGGTGTTCACGGTCCTATGAGATAAACTACATTATAAATAGATACGTAGTTAGGAGTCAAAAATGTCATTCTTTCTCGGAATACAGGTACCTATTTGTATCTTTATAGTATCTTCATATAGAGTCCCTTATATTACTTATTTTAACTCATAATAAGTAGGCAAGTATAATACCTCAATGCGGAAATATTTTGCTGCTAGTAGCAGCGCAGGTATTTTCAATATCAATTAATAACAAAGCATGCAGGCATAAGGCACCTATTATACGTAATCCAGATTATGATGCGCACGAAACTTTGCGATATTAGCAGAATATTGGAATATTTTGTATCGGAAACTTTGAACAATGATTAGGTATATAGGTAGGTACTTGTAATCTAGGCCTTAGGTTATGATGAAAGGTAAACTTATTTACTTAAGTAAGTAATGTCCTATCTTCGAGTCGAGTGTGAAGGGTAATTATTATTGATAAGCTAGAAATGCAAATAAACCGGTAGGGTTGACTAGTTGACCTGCATGTTAAATAATTATAAATTTGATGATGTCTAAACCATTGATTGCAAATAAAAACACCGGTGCCTTGCGTTATCAAAAACAGTCATGTGAATCAACATGATTGATCTATTGCAGACGTTTCAGGAAGGTAACAAATTAACTTAAGTCAATATGTAAGTAAAATCATTTTTTTTATAATTTTTGGTTTGTTTGGCAATAGGTACTGCTTAGTCGAGTAGTGCCATCATTATTCATCATTCGAAAGTTCTAATAAGACACAATTTAATTTCTAATAATCAACATAGTTAATATCAAATTAGTGTTATTATGTCTTTCCATATAAACGAGAGTTAGTCAAGATTTTCACTCATCACCAATTATAACGCCATCTAAGGGTGCATTGACCTGGTATTTCCTAAGAATTATATTAGACAAAAATAGAATAAACTGTTTAACCTCCAAATGGAACTGCTCAACCTTTTCCTTGAGACTTTCTGATGTACCACAAATGATTGTTTATCGCTAGTATTTATCTAATAATGGACTATAATCTACATCTTTAGGGTCTATTTTGTTTATATTTTCTAGAAAGTAGGTAGGTACCATTGTACTGCAACATAAATCGCTTCAAGGTAGATATAGGTACCTTTAAAACATCATATATTATGCTCTCTCTTTATGTCGAGTGTCTTGCTCTTGAATAGGACTTTTGACAACATTAATCATACAAAAAAATGGTAATTATTTAAATCTTGACAAACTTTAAATCATGAAGTAGGAATGTCCAAATTATGTCTTTGGTAGTTTTCCTCTTGACCTTATAACATCTGACATCCATATTAATAGATTTAACCACTGAACAGGATAAACACAAATTCAGTTCCTAGGTATAGGTACCAACGATATTCCCTACTAAATACATACTAAGTAGTCCATCCAGAGAGGTATCTTATAAATAAATTCAAGTGAAATACGGATTTCCTACATAAATTAGCATTTATGCCGTCAAGATCATAGGCAGCATCAGATTATACCGCATAAAGGTAATGACGGACCTAAGTATTTAATAGTTTCGTTCTACAAATGTAAGCGGCCATATCCTGTGGACGCGAGTTGCCAAAGTAATTAGAGAAAGCGCTCTATGTAGCCAGTACGCGCACGCAATAGGAAAAATAAAACGAATGTGGTTCTCGATACAAAGTGCCCACACTTTTCTTTATTTTTCGGTACCTACATGCGGATGTCGGTGTGTGGGTTTGGTCACGGTAGTTTTTTATTATTATGATGATGTTTTTTTTGGTGTTCGGTGAGTTTTAGAGTGGTATTGATCTCAAAAATTAGTTTTCGTTCAAAAGTCATTTTCTAGTACCTACCTATAAGACGGTACGTCGTGTCAGTGATATATTTAGCTATGATACATAATAATAATCGTTCAAGTTTCATATAAAATCTTAAAACTGTAGGTTTTTTATAATAAATTAATTTCATATTTTTTCTTCGAATTAAATAAGTCGCTAACGTGAGATGTAACTGATTAAAATCTGTGATTTATGTCTTAACCAATTAGGAAAGCCAATTAATTTAAACCACGCATGATATAATTAAGGAAGGAAGCAGAACTCCTAGTTTACATCACAAACTTTAATTTATCGCGATCGCGATTTTCAATAAATACTTATCTATTTTTAATTAAAAAGAAGAAATAGGAAGTCAGTAAGCACCTTTTTATTTGACGAAAATATTATAACATAGGAATTTAAGGTTGCCTTTGATTCTTTAAAAATGAAACACGTAAACTGTAAAAACCACTTTACGAATGAAATCCATTTTCTGTATAAATTTTCACATAGTAGGTATTTTATTCTAAGTGAGACTAGTACCTGCATGGAGCGTAGACATAAATAGCACCGATAGGCTCGTGAATTTCAATCATATACCTGTCCTTATTAATTAACATTCCAGCTGGTATCTCGATCTAATTCTCTTGCACCGATCGCGATTGAGTAGCTCATGCGATTTGCTAATCACTTACCTATTCTTCTACAATTGATCTTTACTGAAATCCATGTTCTAATCTTAATGCAACATCTTTGAGATGAACGACCATTCAACATACATTGAACGAAAATAAAAGTAGTTAAAAATAGAACACCGCTAAAAAACTCAAGACGGCAAAAAAGAAAAATAGTAAAAAAAGTATCCGAACTCACTATCACTGCAAGACTTTTCTGGGTTTTAGAACGTGCGCGTATCCAAACGGCAGTGTGACCGACGACACCGCGCATGCGCCGCGCGCATCAAAATGGTCTATGCGAACTTAGCGCGCGAAACGAAATATTTTCCTCGGAAAAAGTTTTTATAAAAATTATGTGTTATCGTAAATGAAGTGAAATGAATATTTTTTTGCAAAAATATTTCTATTTACAATTATGAAAAGATTAAAATGTGCTCGAAATCGGATTGTTACAAAGTGATATTATTAGTGGTGTTAGTTATTGTTCATGCTGATTGTCGGAGTGCGAAGACAAAGTATCATAGGAATGGAGTGCAACATGCCTGGAATCAGTTGCGTAGTGAAGACAAGAATACCACGGTTAAGGAAAAAGGCAGAGGATTTTTACTTGCCGGTAAGTTATATTTACAAGCTTAAAAAAAATATTTCATATTACATACCTAATAAATTATTTTTAGGGTAGTTTTTTGAGTGTTAGATACTTCTCGTAGGTATAAGGTGAACTTACGATAATAAATAATTGTCCATAAAATCGTAACAGATATGTGTTAAAATAGAGCATTCGTTTTTTAGAACAGACATTCAAGTCAACCGCACAAATTATTATTATTAAACTGGTGATCTGGGGAATTTAACAAGTCTTTAATTCCCGGATACAAAGAACATATTATAACAACCTTTTATACATAGGATTATAACTTACGATCTTCTTTGTGGCACGGTCAAGCCATCACTTTAACCACTGCGCTACAAACGCTCTATGTTCCGAGCGATTTACAAGTTACCCACATAATTCTTCCAAAAATTACTTCAGTAAACAAACTTACAAATATATTTCTTTAATATAATACAACCTATATCTCATACACCGCAAAAGTTTAAAATTCACGATTATCCTTTAATTCCCATTCCCATAAACATAAAAAGCAATGAGCTACTCAAATCTCACTGAAATCGGAATAAAGTACCCCGTCATAACTTTCGAAGCATCGATAACCTAACGTATTTTTATTTCGTCCCGAATACCGGCTTTAAATGGTCATAAATTAAGGCAGTGTCATCGTGTTATAGGGTCAGTGGGACCAGATGTTTCAGGGACAGTAATTTTCCTTCGCCTTGTTTAAAAACCTGTTGTTGCATCTGCCAATTGTGTTGTTTTGCGTTTTTTGTCGGATGAAAGGTTGTACTTTCCTCAATCAATATGGCCATCAATTATACGTACTTACGATTCCTTGTAATTCGTGAAGCACAGTTTTTTTATGTAAGTGAAATTGAATAATCAATGTACTAAATGTTAACATTTTTTACTCCTGATGAGGTTTTGGCTCGCATATTTTCTCTGTAAAGCTAGGATAGTAGTTTACATAATCATAATCTACCATAATAAGAAAGAAAAATTGTAGAGTCAGTAGGGTAACTAGAAACTCGTAATATGTGTACTTAAGCCACGATAACCGACTGTTCAGAAAAATAACTTAAAATGACGTTACTTACTTACGTTAAATCAAAAAATAAGATCGTTGGTATTTTAATTTTGTTGTTATACTTATAAAGATTATCCGGTCATCGAAAGTATACTTATTCGTGTCCTCACAAATTAAAAGTGCATTTTAATATTCATAGTCAGCACTTGAAGAAAATATCTCAAGATTTACAAACCGTAAATACAAAACAAAGTAACGTTTTCCTCGCACATCGTAAACTCACTTGTCAATTCTCTTTACACTTTTGACTACTGCCTTTTAAGTTTAATGAGGTGCTAACTACTTGCATTTGCATTCGAAGATGGCTAGCTAATTTCCTGCAGCTGGCTAGAACGATTTTAATAATATTTATAGTCATAGGAAATTAAAGTCTTTGTTAGTATCCCTAACTTCACTGAGATAAGTAAGGCTTTCGTGTTTGTATAGTTAAATCAGTAGTTTCTTATTAGGTACGTTTCTTTTATCTTTATTAATCCACATTATCCATTAAATACTAAACTTATTGAATGGATAGATCGATTAAAATCTAACTAAAAATAACAAAAAATGATAAACAAGGTAGGGAATAAAAAAACTCTAGAATCACTTCTTAGTACCAAATCTTTTTTCAAAGGGTTTTAGTAAACTAAACATCTACCTAATACATAAAAAAAATCAATGAAAGCATTTTGATAAAATCTGACATCCAAATCAACTTAACAAAATCTATCACTAAACTACCCTTAAAAAAACAAACAAAAAGTAAAGAAAACTCCAACATTTGTATAAGAAGTCACATAGCACTTACAACCATGAATGGGCGACCTGTTTCCCCTAGTCTCACAGACCTCACATGCAATCGTATTGAATGAAACTGAAGCTTGCATGCAGCGTGAGGTTGTTACCCTTTCACGGGAGTTTACGTCTTGGCTTAGAATTCAATGAAATAGTGTAGCTATCTTACTTTATTTAGGAGATTTTGAAGCCGTTTTTCGTTTTCTAGCATGTCTTTATTGGATAGTTATTGGTTTTTTAGTTCTGAACGTAATCGTTTTTAAGAACTAGGATACATGCTATTATATTTAATTCATATACTAAATTAGTTAAATAAACATAAGTGTTCAGATATTCGACTTATATTTCTCTGATTATATTATTGTTTACACTACTTATTACCGGGATTAGATTACGATACTTCTTTTTTGGAACTTAAAACTTACCAATTCCTTACTCTACTTACTTGTTACCTACTCTACCTTTCTTGAAAAGAAACATTCCCTTCAACTCCATAGAATCAAAATGAGTTAATTTAAAAGCATAGCACCACCTTATAAATCTTACAATATCATCAAAACATTAACTTTGAACAGCGTCTAATGTTCTTTAAACACAACTTTAGGAATAATGTCATCAGAACGCCGACAAAATCCCAGGGATTTTCAACTTGGCAAGTTCTAAAAAGTTTCTAATCTGCGAAACATCGAATCAAAAGAGTGTAAATAAACAAACAGATCGGAATTCGCGGCTCCAAGTCTCCGAGCCACTTACTTTCAAAACTTTTCAAATCAAATCCGATGAATTGCGTTTAGATACAGAAGTAGAGTTTATTTTTATTTATTTTATCGTATGTTTAGTGGTAAACCTAGTATCTAATCTGTTCAAGCGGTCTGAATAACTTTTGACATGGCTTAACGACTATTATGTTCATAGACAACAACCGAGACCGGACCGTCTTTTTACGTGGCCCTCCAATCACGAAGACGATCAGCTTAAAAAAAACAATATGTGGTCGCCCATCTATAAGATGACCGCGCCGAGCATTGCTTAACCCACAGATCGACGGGAGAGCGCAACTCGGAATGGACGCGTCACATCATCAAATCCGATGAATTGCATTAAGCTACAAAAGTAGAGTAATAAAATATTATTTGAATGAGAAAGTGGTCTATATTGTACGTTTAATGCATCTAGCGTGGTTTACCGGCCATTTTACGTACGGCTCTAACTCGCCTCAATTACGTAGATTTATGAAAATTGCTTGGATTTTAGTATCGGGTACTTTTATCGTTTATCTATTAATAATATAATAATTTACAACTTTCCAGAAGTTTCTCATTGATAGCTTTCGTTCCATTTGGGATGATCATGGTCAATGGTATTATTAATGGCGGAATGGGTATTTTTAACGTAATATTACCAAGGCTATAATATGAAGGTCCATTGGTCTATTTAAATTACAAATAATAAAATATAGAAAACCCCGTATTAATTGTCTTAATGACCATATACATTTCGAAACTGTATTTTCAAGTATTTAACCTCCCAAGTTGACAAAAGTTATGGAAACTGTATCGTGAGATCAAAACTACAAACCTTTTTGTATTTAATTAAAATAATTACCGTTTTATGTATATTTAGCAAAACGTTTTTAATTTAATTGTATCAATTAACTGTTATAATTGCCTAGGATGCGAATTTTGAGTAGTTTTGTCAACTTTTGTTCCGTTTGAGACAATTTTTTAACTGTTTCTACCAGCCTAATAGAGAAAATTTCTAGTAAACAATACACAGTCTTTAAAATCTTTGACCAACTAACCTCAACAACGGATATATCATGCAATTTACAATTCACTAATTAAGCACAATATATTATAATAAAACAAAGTCCTATATCAATTCTGTATTAGTGCAATGTTATGGACTTCTATATCCAGAATCAACCGGCTGCGGATAGCGAAGTATAATAGTGTATGGGAGACCATTGACCATTGACCACACACAGAAACACTACTTCTTCGAAGATTCTTTCTTTTGAAGGGCAACTCTCGCCCAAACTTTGTATCGTGGGTTTTTCCCAAACATTCCAACAATAGACACAAAGTACAATCAGAGCCGACACCACTATTTGTTAACCGGAATAATATTTGTTTGCTGTGGAATCGAATCCAAGACCTTCGCCCTATTAGGTAACTCTCTACCACTTTTGCCACATAAACCACTACGCCACTAAGCCAACAATATGCTGAAACCTATATGATAAATAACGTTCAAAATACCAGCTCCATTATATCACGATCATTCTGATCGTTTCAAATTATCGCCTATTTCCCCCCCACGTCCGGACAACAGACAGGGTACACGTCAATAAATCACTTACGAACTGATCCTATCACAATAACTCACACCAAATATCCTTCATTATTAGTATTCTAACACCGTTGGGTACAGTTGTAGAAATATAATAATTCTTTGTTACTAGACTGATATACCGGGAAATAGACTAAAAGAGTAGAAATGTTTAGTCTGTGAAAATCCAAAATTGTTATATTTATCCATATATTATTATCAAGTAAGCTGCTTCTGTAGCGCTGTGTCCGACTGCTGATTATGAAGTCCCGAGTCCAATTCCCAAGTGCGACAAAGTGCTATTGGTCTTTTTCTAATAATATCGGACTATTCTTAATAGTAATTCGGAGTTTGCTTATCCCTATTATATGGGACTAACGTTGTTCATGGCGTTCTGACTACACTTTCGGGTATAATAGGCGTGTTATCTACTACTGGGTTTGGTTGCAGAGAGTTTAGGTTGTTTAAGATTGAAGAAAAACTTTGATAATCATTTAGTTTGATACATCTATAGCTTTTCTTTTATACATCAAAAGAACCGTTCTCGCATCATAAGCTGCAGAATCCCAAAACGTCGGAGGATCGAGGTTTCGGGGTTGTCCGACAACATAATAAATACGTTTTAAGCAAAATATATTTTGAGCGTCCTATAAATAATCATGTAACTGTTCAAGTGGGTGGTAAAGGTGTGGTTTTAATGCAACTGTGAAATGTGCAAGACTTGCAGTTGGGTTTTGGAGACACGGCGATCATTTCATAGTATTCAGAAAGTATGTACCTAATAGCAATTTGATACTGTTTACCATTTTTTTTGAGTGAGCCTTTGCGTCAACACAGTAATTCAATTTAATTAGAATGGACTATCATACATATGTACCTCTAGGTACTCAAGTGTTTATCAATTAGCTTCATAACTTCAAAAAGTTATGATTTTATGTATCTATGCATGTAATTTTGTGCCTGCTTTTTCTCGAGGGATTAACCAGAATCAGCTTTAGGCTCATTTTAGAATTTCGAAATAGATAAATCAATAAATTCAAGTTAAAGCCCACGCTAAGAAATAATGATAGATCTTAGTCTGCAAATCTAATTTAGTATCGCCTTTGCAACTGCAGATAGATTTATTATTGGGCTTAAAGGTTGTCCACGAAACCGCACCTTAAGTAATGTTGATAAGTGTCCATAAAATTGAGAATCAAAAGTGAAATTACAAAAATATCGCTTCTTTATAAGGAATCTGCCGTGCTGATTTCACACGGGTTATTGCGTCATTTCTCGAAGTAGGCTTTACCGATTGAAAAGTCCTTATAGTAATCGAAAGTGTGACATTGTGCTAATTTACTCGATGTTTATATTATTTGTTTTCTTGTTATTTATCATTTGTCATTGGACTCACTACCGCTCCTTCAATGTCTTCAGCGTTCTCTAGGGGGAGGTCTCGCTCAGTTTGGGAACCTGTGATTTAATTTATCGTTTGACTTAAAGTCTATAAAAAACAAAAGTATGAGAGAAAACTCGTTGTTTTAAAATCCAATTGTAAGTTTTTCGTTTGTATACAGTAACATAAAAATATCAAACACGAAATTGGTAGCCTAGCCTCGTGACATCTATTTGTAGTTCACATAGTTAAGTAATAGCGCTAACAGAACACATAATCAAATCTTGATAGTTATAGTTGCGTGGCCACCATCATTATAGCACCACACGCACTACCAAGATTATACTAAAAGATTAAAAAGAATTCGCAACAAAATCATTGCGGGCACGCAAAACTTAAAACCAGTCATTTTAGGCAGCAAGCGGCATCTTAATTTAAAACTTTAATACATTTTATATCGATATTTAAATGCATATCAGCGATCATACGCTTACCGCTCGGCTCAAACTTATATTTTTACCAAAAATCGCCACTGATATTGAGCAGTTAATATTTAAAAGGCCATAAAGTTATATCCGAAACAATTCAAGCGGCGATATTACTTTTGTAATGCGTACAATAACGCTTTTTATTTTAAATCGTAAAAGATATTTTTGAAAACCATTATAAGACCATAATCGAATAGTTATAAGCATTTATCTTTGCGTGGATTTTGCGACTTTAAATTGGAATTTCAGAAGCTTATTGTGATTTTTGAAATGATATCTTTTATCTCGATGTTTTGGTGTTCTTTGTTATGGACAATACATATTTTTTACTGGAATGTAAATTATTGTGAATACGTTTTCATTTCATTTTCTTTTAGTTTCTGAATGCTTTTAAATCCACCTAGAATAAAAATCGTCCGAACGTTTTTGGCTGTAGTCTAAATTGGAAACAAAGGTATAGAAGTTAACTTTTTTTTACCGAAAAGACTGGTAGTCTGGTAGTGGTACTAGTCGGTGCAATCAATTTTGACAGGTCTTCCTCCAATAAGAAAACAAATAAAATTAACAGTTTGAAAACGTGATGATCTTAATAAATTCTTAGGTAGGTACTTAGGTATTATACAACAATCTAGAATAGGTACCTACCTATCAATTCAGATAAAAGTTGCCAGACTGTCCATTAATTAGCAAAATTCCTTCTACAAATTCTAAAATAGACATACTACAGATAACTAAGTCTCAACTCTATAGTATCCTACACTCAAAGTTTAAGTACATCTCAAGTGTGAGTACGTCCAAACGTCGTATAGTTTACAAACCGCACTCAGACGTCAAGAGTTGTTAGTTAATTTAGATGCAAGTTTGTAGACGGATTGTTATATAGTTTAGCACTGAATAAGCAAATGGATAGATTGCTTTGATAAATTAATGGTTTAGCTATAAAGAGAATATACTAAAAGTTCTTAAAAAAGGTTTTTCCCAATTCCCTTCAAACATATGGTTAACAGTCAATTTTTTATGTTTTAAAACTTGGGCTACTAGACGCTAGTTTAAACACAATATTATTATCTGTGTGACGAAATAATGCTTATAAAAATAAGCCCTTATAAAAAGTAAGCGTTATCATGTATTAAATTGTAAAGATGTATTTTGCGTTGTTCGAGTGCCCGTTAACTAACTTTTAACTCATTATTACTTCATTGCGTTTCTGAAAACTAGCTTTCCTGGAATGAGTCACACCAGCACATCAAAATATGACCATTAAACATACTGCATTTAATTTGTGTACTTATGCTGATAATAATAGTTTTTGCTTTATCAAAATCGGGTCAAAATTACCGAAGTAAGAGCGTTATAAAGTTTCACTGCTTTTTAAAATTTGCGTTGCTTCGCGCGCTATGCGCTGACGTCACGTCGCGACAGACACGCTTGTTCGACTGCGGGTGATGCGGAGTTTTGATTTGAAAAGTGATTTACATTTAATATTTAAAGAGTCTGTGTATGTGTATGTGTCATAAATTGAATCATCGTGTTTTTTGTAAAATAAGCCTCCACTAAGATATCCTCGATCTCGATCGCCACGCACACAATCATCAACTAGACCCAGGTAAAGAAAGTTGAACTCGTATACTACTAATAATATTTTCGTGTGTAGTTAACAATAAAATTGAAAGTTTGTTACAACTGGCATTACAAATAATGAGTGTTACGTACCTACCAAGTGTAAATTTGGAAAACATAGTTTTAAAATAATATTATAAAAAAAAAATTGTCACCCCTGCCTCTGACTTTAGTCAGGTTGATGGCTATCATATGAACGCATGAATCTACTCTGTAGGTAGTCTTATATGATTGGGTGTGTAATGAGAACTTTTAATTAAACTAACATTTTAATTTTGATATTATTAGATTTAATAAACATGGGTTCTTTTTTCAAAACAAAAAACCAACGCCAACTCAACCGCCGCGCTCGGCTCGCCGCCGCCTGTGAGGTCATTGAACTGCTCATTAAATAGTATCAACTGTTTAGTAGAAGTTCATTGCTAGGTAGGTATGAACATGATATGGCATCTTGATCTTGAGGAAGTGTTCAAAAGGCAATAAACTTCTATTTAACATTTGCGCTTGACAGTATCTGAACCGGGCTTTAAGTTTTAGATTAGGTGTCTTTTGCAAAAATATAAAACAGTTTACATGGTAAAGAAAAAACTATTTTTGGGGTGTTTTTTCACTGGAGTTAGTACACATAGGAACAATACAATATTTTCTAACCATTTTGTTTGTCCACTATAAGCAAAACAAATTATTTAAAGCGAAACCGCGAGAGCGCAACGAGCCTATGTAGGTATCGGCAAGTACTGACGAAATAGCAGTGTCGCGAGATGACGTCACACGTCCGTGCAGCCGCTTCGCCGGAGTTTGGCGCGAAGGCCATACTTTGACGTTTAATATCTCGGTCATTTTTGAAGATACGAAAAAAATAAAAACTGATATTTTATCCTTGAAGTACCTAGTTTTTAAATATGCTCATAACAAAAATCATTGGTGTGACTCATTATACAACGCCTTACAATTGAATTCTTAGCTCTGTTATCGTTAGCTCAAAAATATAAGTCTAGGAAAAAGTCAACAACAACATTAAAAAACTTTGGTATCTAATCATCAAATAATCGTCTCGTCAACGTGTCCAAAAGTTCCTTCTAATGCACAAAGTAAGCGAAACTTAACAAAAACTAAATTAAATTTAAATCAGATTGAAGTCAATCCCGACTCTTATTAGCAAAGTTTGGGAGAGTTTTGTCCAAGTTCATTCAACATTCGTAGTGTTTTGTTGCTAAGAATAGAATAACAACAATGTTGCTAAAAGTTTATAGGAAATAGGTCAGTGTGAAGCCATTGAACTACTTTGACATGAATGTATACGACGCACACAATTTATGCTGCGGTTTACGCACGTATCTCTTCCTATATATAGGTTTAAAGACATGATTATAATTTTCATTCATCGTAAGAAAGCGTGGACTTTTGTAGTTAAACATAAAAACAGTTATTTTTTATTTCAATGCTGGCTTAGGCTTTAGTCTCCCAACTCACCTGGTGGTAAGTGACGCTGAAGACTCGGATGTTACATGCATATCAAAGAGACCCCCTTTTATTCTTCCATACCTATACATATTAACATAAGAGATATATTAAGATAGATAGAGAAATAGACACATCCCACGAAAGGACGTAGGCTGTGTTAGAAAATAGGATAGAACTGTGACTAAAAGATAAAGTTATTTTACCAGTGGTTTTCAAAGTTTGGATCTGGCAACATAAAGAATCGAAACAAACATACAAAGAGCAATTAAAATACTTAAAGCAAATCAAATCTAGAGGTCAAAGTCCAGACGTAGATCTTTCTAGAACTAAAACAAATCGTATTTAAAAGAAACCCAATGAGCAGAACAGTAACTGCTAGTGTAACAAACTGTCGTTTAGCAGACAATCAGATTAATCAGCAAGAACTGCATTCAGGAGTTAATCGCATTGTACCGTCTAACTGTGACGCTGGCTTTAATTATAACGAGATTTTCTTTGCTTTATTGTTTTTTTATACGCTTTTGCTTTTCTATTTAGATCTGTTTTCAATTGAATATGCTAGCAGAGAATGCAATTTTATGATACGAGGACTAATGCGTTTCGCATTCTTTACTTTGTTTGTATTTTTTTTTTATTTTATAATGTTTTTATTTGTCTTAGCTTATAAAAATATCTTGTTAATATTTTGTTGAGGTGTAAATTATTTGACTAATTATATATTACGCTTTCAACCTGCTCGCGTGAATAAATTTCTTTATGTATATTGTAGGCTCTAATGAAAACAAATCTAGGTACTGTAATGCCATTTTTCTTGCTTGAAAGAAAAAAATATCATATTTAACTTATTATTATTAATATTTAGTTTGTAATGATCATACCAAGTGGCGCTCTCTAGTCTCTGCCATCTCCTATAGGGAAAAAGGTGTGATTTTATACTGTATTATTATATTAGGAAAACAGTCTAAAACACTTTTAAAGCAAACTATCATACCCAAATCCTGAATGTCTTTTTTGAGAACATTCTAAACGTCCATTTTCCACTGCACACAGACAGCTCATAGCTCGAAAGTTCACAATGACCTGCCGAGTGCACATTGCACAATCAGACGTCTGCACAGTGCATCCAAGCGTTCTACCACTGTTCATATACCGAGAACCTTACCTTCAAAGCCTTTGAGACTAAACTGGTCTTTACATGACTTCCGAGTATTTGGCTGTAGTTAGACTTGGGGACTTTAGCAGTTGAATTTGAAGGTCTAATTAGCTAGCAATTGAGCGGAAATCTTGATTTATGAAAAAGAGGTATAATAGCTATTTAGATTTATTTGTATTAGTCCTTTAGCTTTCAACATTAATTACTCTTTCTTCACGATAAGGTAACCTAGGTAGGTAAATTATATCCCTACTAGGAATACAATATTTAATCATCACCATTGTCCTATACAGCTTCATCTACGCATTGCAAAGCATAGGCCACCCGTATCCAAGCATTTTTGATAGTGAGCCGTGAAATATGCTCAAACGGACAAAAACCTCATAGTTTCATAATTGGCTACTGAATGCGTATGGCTTAGTAAGACAACTACTAGAATTCTAGTGTTATATTGCCAGTATTTATATACCGAGAACCAAACCTCACCATCAAAAGCAAGCCTATACAGTGATGTTGCGCTATTTTTAAGTTCGTAAATAACTTATAGGTTTTGGTTTTACCAAAGTTTGATAGTCAAAGGAATCGAGCATTGCAGCATTTTTGCCGACCGAATGACTACGAGTGAAGCTAGTAGGAAACGTGCGAATTCGAGAGATATTCCACGCTAACGATTTCTTGCAGGAATTTATAATAACTCATTGATCCAATTTATAATGTTTGCAGCTTCCGTGTTATTTTTGTAGATCAAATTAACTCAAATTAACTTATGAAGCTCCATAACCAGAAAATCGTTTTTAATCTGAATACAACATTTAAACAAGTACATACCAAAATTATTGTAATTTTCGTACACCTATTATTATTATCAATTTCACTTTTAAACCAAACATTGTAACAACTGTAGCGTGACTATCTAAATAATTGCATTCCACTTGCCCTAATACACAATTATCCTATTACAATAATACCGGCTTAACTGCATAACAATTTTCTCCCTTCACTTCTTATAATTTGAAAAATGCAAGTGAAGAGATTCCTAAACGTACACAATAGTGAATATACCAATCTTTGAATCTAAACAAAGTCACGCTCGAAAGCGCAACAGTTTTCACTATCGCTAGAACGCAACAGAAAATGCCTAATTGTTCGAGCTGTGTGACGAAACTTTTAATTAAAAAATATTTGGTCGTTGACTCTTGTGTGGTTTTATGAGTAGGTATGCTAATATTTTGAAGTTAGTTTATTTAATGTTTTTTTGACATCTGGACTGTCTTGTGGTTTTGATGGTAGTGCATAGGTTGGCACAAGGTCTCGGGTTAGATCTACAGTTCGGACAAAGCAAATGTTAAATTAACTGTTAAACATAGATGTTTTTCTCTGTCGCTGTCTATGTAATTTTCATAAACATTATGTTTTATTACCATCACGCTGTAGGAAATTTCTCGTCTTTACGTGAGCGCAAAACCTAATGTAGAGAAACAAAAAAGCACTTAAATCGGAGAATCATAACATTGAACTTAATACACTTTTTATATCTTTTAAAGATAAAATTGTATGCACAAATAAAACTACAATTCAAATAATATCAAACACACAACAGTCAACAATATATCCAACGGAATTAGTCTTAAAATAAACTGTTCACCAAGTATTGTGAACGTTAAACTTGAACTCATTAACATAATCGAAAGTGTGAACTTACATAAGAGCGCCAATCGACCTCGACCTTCACAATGTCACACTCTTAACTGCAGCAAACAGTATTCATGTGGACATTTTATTCTTAACTAGCGGCGCGCCTCGACTTCGCCTGATTTAAATCGATATTTTACAAAAAAAAACCTTTACAATTTTGCACATAAACATTCTTCTAGAATCACTCTGTCTATTAATTAACCACATCAAGATCTGTTGCATAGTTTTTAAGATCTAAGGATCATACATAGGGACAGACTAAGGAAAGCGAGTTGTGTTATATTGTGTAGTGAAGTAATAATAAACTGCATCTGTGGCGCAGTCGACACAGTATCCAACTGCTGACCACGACTTCGAGTCGGTTCCCAGTTCGGACAAGGTATAATAGTAGTACTTTTCGTAATTTATATTAATTAGATTATTATTAATAGTAATCTGGAGATTTGTATCCTGTCCGGTATATTATAATAGGCAAAAAATTTTGTAATACGAGTGTAATTCATACTTTTCTGCCTACACATTCTGGTATAACGGGTGTAATGTTATAAAAATATAAAATGTCCATATCTTTGGTCACAGTCATGCTTCTATTACCTTTTTTGACCGCAAATAATGTTGAGTGAAAGTGTCACGATTAAATGGTCAAGGAATTTGGACCCGTTAAATTTGTTAAAATGACACACGGAATCAAGTTTAGCTTAGGCTTTTTCGAACTTGTTATGAATATTCAAAAATATAAACAGTGTGTTTTTGTTTTATTTACTGTATTTCAAGAAACAACAGCATTATTTAGAACGTAATAGTTTTAAAATAAATGATGGTGACACTAACCTATCCAGCTTTTAGGAATTTCACCTAAAAATATCCCAATTACTTAAACACTACACTTAAACTTATACACTAATAGCCTAATTACTATTTTTTACAAGTAAGCTACGTAATAAACCAGACCCGGGAGACTTAGAAGAACATAATGTCCTGGACGAATTCCAAAACGACTGGTTAGGGACTCATAGCCAATAGAATGTCTTGAAACCTTAAACCACTAATTAGCCACCAAAATAAAGACTAAGGAAAACTAAACTTCGGTATTGTTCCTATTTGATTTCATAGATGAATGAACGATGATCATAATATATAGTGTCAAACTTTGCAAAACCTGCCGTAATTAATAAATATTCTTCTAAATATATAATTCACATTTTGATTCACAATTTTAGCATATTATAACCAAACAACTTAAGTTTCAAGGAAGCCACAAACTAAGAACACATCCTTACCATAACGGGTACAGTTTATCACCGAGCCATACCAGTTTAATTCACCTACATTGAAAATGCACAACATGTTTAAAGGGGAAAGCCTGGCCGTAAACACTAGTGTTCATAAAAAATGATCAAAACAGATAACCGGACCTGTGGCAACGTTAAGTGTTTCACGGGGTGAGGAGAACTGGTTGAGGATCTGCGAGGAATGCTGTCAGGGCCATCGATGCAGGAAGGTAGACTGCAGACATGGAGCACAAAGATAGGCGGTCGCGGGAGCGTTTCTTGTCGTCAAAAGAAACATTTTTTTCTTTGTAAAGGCGCTAGATATGTTCTTACATTAAATAAGGTTCTTTTTCCATGGGGTAGATGGAGGCTGGACGTTATTTGAAACGATCCATACAGTTATATTGCTTCATCCACTCTATATACTTTTGTTATAATTGCTCGTGTATGTATGTTTCTATAGTGATGAAAGTAGTATTATAGTTTCATAGCAATTTTGTCAGAATATCGATATTAAAGCAAAAGAAAAAGAAGCAGTTTCCTATAATAACTTTACTCGTTATCGCTTAATAACTCGCTCTCGCTTACATTTTACCACTGCAATATAAGGGAATCCGACAAACTGTGATTTGGTAATAAGCATCTGTATATACTTAAAGAGGTCCTAGCTAATTGCACAAACAGAGAAAGTATCCCGAATTACAATTTGCATTTTAACGCTAGGCAAATCAAGGTAAATAAAATGTATTGCATTTATTACCATATCATAATACATACCTACTCGTAGATAAGTTTATGGGGCTGATGCATGGCTGATGTCACATCCTAATATCATCACTAAAAGCACAAAATCTGTCAAAGAGCAACATTCAATCAGAATCGTAATAACTTAACTGAAGCGTATAACTGTGTTTAAGTTTCTTAACTTATTAAGTAACCAATGCCGGGACTTGATTCACTAACTATTTAATTCCTTTGAGAAAACTTACTTATTCAATCAAGTAATAACTTGTAGATGAAAACTAGAAATTAATTAAAACATGGCCGTTTCAAAACTAATATTGAGATTAATTTTAAATGACTTTGTGAAGGTTTAGGTACTTAGTGTAAGTAAAATAAAAGTAATTTTGTTATATTAGTTATTTTTCTTGATTATGTAATTCAGTAGAAATAAAATTTTAGTTTGGCACATTATGTAAGTTTCTTTTAATATTAGTGACTAATTTATCAACTGTAATCAAAATATTTCTTTAAGAAATATGTCTAAAAGTTCTTTTTATGAGCTTAGATTCCCACGGTAGAGAAGGTTTCTTCCCTAAGACCGCCTGTAATGCTTCAAAAAGGTAGCCTTTGTACTTTGAAAAAAAAAATGAAATAGTTTTTTTACTTTGGCAAATATAGATAAGATACGATTGCTTTTATAAAAATAGATAAAGTTTAAAATTGTAGTCCTTTGCCGATCTATTACTCTGCTAAATTGTATTGAAATACATATGTAGGTAGCCAACTTTACCACAACAGATAAAATACTATTCCTTTAACAATATTAGACGAAGTTTTGGCAACGCATAGGGAATAAGTTACCTAAACTTTCTAACATAATATGATAACATCAGTAGGTTTATAAGTGGAGTACATTTACAAGTTTTCTTTATAAACGTGTAGTAGTAGTAGCGATGTCGCCGACCGGTCCCGGTCACACGCCCTGTAGAGGTCATTCACCCTTACTTTGGGATATAGGTTTGCACTACCTCTGAATTATTTATATTTTGCGAATACATGTTTGATGATGTCCAATTATGTCTTGGGACACGCAACTCACAAATGTTACCTAGATATGAAATGTTGATAAACGGCCCGTTTCGATAATCTATCTTCAGTATTAACTTAGCTTACATTTATAATGCTGCTATAACTGCTACCTACGGCCAATGCAGCCTGTGCCAAAACGTCAAGCAAAATACAAGCTACTTTAATCTCTTTTGCAGTAGTCAAATTAGTAGTCACTTTTGCTTTTACTATAATGACCTGATTAAGGTCTTAAAGATATCTCACGTGACCCATTTCCCCACATAGTTTAAAGAATACAGAACGGCTAATGCAAACGACACAAAATATTAAAAAAGATTTATTATTTAAAATGACAGCTCATACATGGCAACATTATTCATTTTAATACATTGACATTTATTTACGACTTTTTAAAATGTTGCAATTTACAAAAAGAGAAAATTGTAGTCGTATTTTGTCAAGCAAAGTTTGTCATGATCCTCTTAGCATTAAATCATTTTATACATTTCCAATTTTTATACGATAAATGTCTGCGTGTGCGTATTCATAATATATACCCTGTTATAAAAATCTGTATGACAAGACGTATGGATGTGAATGAAGCAAAGGAAGTTTGTAAGGATTCTTTCTAAGGCGATCTTTGGTCCCTGCCTTCACCTAATGGAAATAGGCGTCGTTTTATCTGTATGTATAGTATTAAATACAATTCCTGCACAAGTAGCGAGTCTTGTGTTAACAAATATAATTACATACAAAAAGCACCAAGTACAATTTAAATCACTTTAATATTTTCGTTACGGAATCGAACACTCAACCCCTGTCCGTATTGACCTCCTTAACTAAGATACAACATCATCATATGTCATACGTCAGATAGAAATACATATAAAAGCATGTTGTACAGTCTATTAGAAATAATCCCTTGTCACCTAGTTAGAACAGGTTGTGAAGTAAGCCTGTTTATTTTTAGCTAGTAAGTACCCAGTTCAAGACACCTTGACAGTTGAAAACTTATTTATTACTGTAGTATGATGGGTATTACTACTAGTTATTTTTAAGCTATTTAGTGACTTGCGTGTTTATAAAAAGAAATTGATATTAGTTATTGAGACAAGAGCTATGAACACGCTTATTCTTAATAGCCGTTGTTGAAAAATTCCTGAAAATCTGTTTAACAATATAATTTTAAGAGCAATTTAGTATTTAAAAAGAGTATCCCTTTTTTGTCTTCTTCCTAGCGCAAATCCCGGTTTACGATAGGGTTTACTTTTCTGCGTTGCCTTATCCATTCCAAAGGAATGGGAACTAAGACGTAATTTTCATCACGTTCTTAATAAAATAAATAAATGCTTGTAACTACCCCTAGTTTCTTCTATAAATAAATTGACTTAAACCGTAATTCGTACCAACATAATATCACCCGGAGCAAGATCAATATGAGACATGAAAACTACAGTATTAGTTATTTAGCGACGCTACATCGCCACCGGTCCTGAGGGACTGCCATGCGGTTGAACTTAGATACTCTCTCACTTTATCATGAGATCCTTTATACTATACGATACGATTTATACTAAAGTTCATATTGATAAGAGTTTTTAGTAAGCGGGATACCCTTCAGCCGTTTAGGAAACCTAAGTTTGGAAACTGGTTTCCCAAAAGTATTTTTTTATACTTATACGTAACTGGTTTCTTAAAAGGATTTTTTAATACTTATAGGTAACTGGTTTCCTAAAAGGTTTTTTTAATACTTATAGGTAACTGTATAACTAATAACCTCTTTTGTATATCTGCTATGAACGCAATACGTCAAGTTAACTCAGGAATTAAAATTAAAGGATGCTATTTCCATTATAATAGATGCTTAATCAGAAAGAGTAAAATCCTGAAAATATAAACCCATGCCAAGAAACGCCATGTTTCACGGTGTGCCGGGATCGCACGATTGCCACGAAATTTCATAGAAAGTGGTATTCAGTACGTGATGAAAATGTCCCCTTCTGGTGAGGATATAAAAAAATTCAATACATATTTTAAAAAAGAATGGTTAAACAATAGTGTCATTAAGAAAACTTGTTGCTGTAGTAAGGAACAGGTCAGGACAACGAACAATTTGGGAGGCTGGCATAGCCGGATTAACAGATACATTGGCAAGAAAAATGTTACAGTTGCCAATTTACTAGAAATTTTGATTAAGGAAACTAAAGTTACTAATATTTTTAATAATAACTGCAAAAAAATGAAAGGTTACCTAGAAATAGATAATGAAATTGATAACGCAATAAATGACCTGAACAATGGAGTAATAACTGCGGGGCACTGTATTGAAATAATTTCACCTAAAGCATTTTTGTTTTAATTTAACTAAGGAAATTGTTTTTATTTAATCTTAAGAAGAGTTGTATTTATGTTTTAGGAGTTTATTTATTTGATTAAATAACCACATAAATGGTACAATTACGGTTTAAATTAATTACAACAAAAGCCAAAATAATCAATGACGGTAAAGATTTCTACTGAAATGTGGTTAGTAGTTTCGTATAGGTGGCTATTAACATAAGCATAGTACTTCTAGGAAACCAGTTACCTATAAGTATTAAAAAATCCTTTTAAGAAACCAGTTACGTATAAGTATAAAAAAATACTTTTAGGAAACCAGTTTCCAAACTTAGGTTTCCTAAACGGCTGAAGGGGCGGGATATTACCACGGCGATCATTTAATAGTATTTTGTAAAGCAAATAACTAATAGGGATAACTTAATAGCTTCACTGCATTGTGCACGCACGCTAGGCTAGGTTAGGTTGTACTAGTACTTATTTTATGTTACGAGTACTTATGTTATGTTTTGAGCTTGTATGTATACAAGCTCAAATTTGTAAATTTGTATGATTTTAATAATATCTTTATAAGTATATTTCAGTTATCTGGCTAGTTTATTACAAGCTGTTCTGAGTTTGGAATTAAATGACCGTGTGAGGGTCGTCTCACTAGCTTTAGTTTATTATGATATTTAAAACTCTGGGCAGACACCTTAATGGTTGAGTACAGAGAGCGACTGATATTATTAAGCTATGTTCCGATTAGTCGTGAGTGTAAAACTGCGTCAATAATTGCTTAGTGAGCAATGTAATCTATTCAACCATGTTAATTAGGGTGTAAAAGATTATCAACATTTATGACGATTTGCTTAATTGTATGTACATTGATAACCTGCATACTACAAACAATATATTGGTCACAAATTTACCTTTTCCAATAGTTGTGCTTTGAGATTAACCTTGTTAACCTAGTTGCTCGAAGTTATTACTACTGAATTCATTTTAAACTTTATTATATACTGCGTCACATAAGAGAGAATGAGTCATATTTTTCCCCAGTTTTTGTAACATTTTTTACTGGTACTCTGCTCCTATTGGTCGTAGCGTAACGATATATAACCCATAGCCTTCCTCTATAAATGGGCTATCTAACACTGAAGAATTTTTCTAATTGGACTAGTAGTTTCAGAGATTAGCGCGTTCAAACAAACAAACTCTTCAGCTTTATAATATTAGTATAGATTGTTTCAGTATCAGAGTTTTAAGATTGCATTTTTTGCTAAAGCAAATAAAAGCTTACGCATAATCTAGTTTCAGTCGGCTTCTATAACCTTTCCTGTTTTAAGATAGAAAGATTAAGATATCCACTCGTGTAACGAATGGTATGATTCCAATATGAGTCGCGGCATAGCTTTATGATAAATTCCATCAAAATCAGATCAGTGGTTCTGACCGTAAAAGTCACAGACAGACTTCTGCCTCAATATTATAAGTCTTTGGTATATATGGGTAATAAGGTCTGATTTTATATGTATGTATGTTAGGTATACTATGTATGTATGTATTACCAATTAGTATTAATTCCTAAAGCACTAAAACTTTACAGCTACAGCCTCTATCTAACCAGTAATTTCACTTTCTACCAAAATGTTCACTATAAATGTCCAGACTTTAAGTGAGCCCTATCTACCTAGTTCCCGTGACCTAAGACACTGTCGGCTTTATCTCAGGTCTCTGTGAAAGTTTACAAAGGTCACTAGGAAATACCTTGGACATAAAATACTGATATGCGGGTAGTGTCGAACAAGGCAAGCTAGTAATGAAGTGCTTTTTGTATTTATTACCTTAGATACTGCTAGAACCTTTCAAGGTGCAGTTATAGTCTCAGGTATTTTTTATCTGATTACAGTTAAACCCTAAAAAAAATTATTTCTTAGATTGGTGAGTTATTTCGACGATGTATCCAACTTTTTTTTGAAGACAGCTCCCCCACTAAGAATTGCTAGTGTGTGAAACAATTATTTGCCGATCGCACAAATAATTGTTTCGTGTATGCAATGGTAGCGGCGTGGCGACTTAAACCACTGCGCCACGGAGCCAGTCAAACCCTTGGACAGGTGGTGGACTCAAGGCCTAATCCTCTCCCTCGTTCGGCTTGAGACCCTTGCCCAGCAGAGAGACAGTAACGGGTTAAAAAAAAACTTAACCCATGTCTAATGAAAACATATTGTAATAATACTGTAGCTATGTAAATCACACACCTTACGCACAATCAACAAGCTAGATTAGGTAAAGTCAGTATTCGCGAATCTCACAAAAAAAGAAATCCTCAGTTACCAGATTCAAAAAGAAAAGTACTGGCCATCATTATTAATGCTTTACCAATATTTTATACGAATTAAAAGAAACTTGTTTTTACATTTTAGCTCAAGTGATGAAAGAGTTGCTTCATTATATGGTACTTGAATTTTTATATGTCAATTGATACTTGTTAAATCAATCAAGTTTTTGCGAATACATAACCAAAATGAAGATGAAGGACCACTTAGTGCCTGGGCTTTCCCTGTTTATAATAAGCTTAATAAGCAGTTTCTAAAAAAGATTGTAAGAGGTGACAATAAGACAAGATTTCTCTACCAGTAAGGAAGCCCCTTTAGTATGTTTTACTTTTTGTTTTTACGGTATTAATACTATAAAATCCTAATTATGAAATTTTATGAGAATGTATGACATTGTAATATGTAGGTACTCTTTCAAGCATAACCAATTAAAAGCTGGATTTTTACTGAATCTTTTTATACGTGCGAAGTCACGGGCCGAAGCTAGTGGAGCTTGTCATTGAAAATTCGACAACATAAAACATTTTTTTTGCACCTTTTTGCTGCGTTGAAACAGTTTAAAAGTCAATATATCTGTCATCTACTTTAAATTGCTCGTAAGAGCATAATAATAGCCTCAAGCCAATAAGCATTTAGTGTTCGAGTATCAGTCCATTATATTGTAAAGAGATGATAATTAAACTAACTGCATTTTGCTCCTGATATAATTTTGCTTTGAGGTGTGGAACAAGAGTTTAATAAACTTATTTAGTGTTTTTAATTATATACAAAACTAGTCTTATATTACTGAATATGTAAGGGATGATGATAAGTTCACATATATTTTACGTCTTCCAGAACTTTCTGTTTGTGTTCACCAGTAAAGACTTTAAGTCACGTCAAAGGCCTTCGGGCGGCTGAAACAACTTTGACACTAGGTTGACCGCTAACCATACGATGAGAAGAATAAAGACTCTATCAAAATAATTCTCACTGCCAGTGCCATTGCATTAACTAACCAGTAGAATGGCAAGATGAATAGTACTTAACGATTTTAAACTATCACGACTTGCAATAAGATCTTGGTGTATGTTGAATATCTCTGAACACTCCCAAAATAATCGTAAATCCATATCCATACTAATATTATAAATACGAAAGTAGCTCTGTTTGTCTGTCTGTTACTCAATCACGCCTAAACTAGAGAACCAATTTGTATGAAAGTTTGTACGGAGATATTTTGATACCCGAGAAAGGACATAGGTTACTTTTCACCCTAGGAAAATGACGCATTCCTATGGGAAAATTCAGGTTGCGGACGAAGTCGCGGGTAAAAGCTAGTACGAAATATAAAGAAGCCTCCTATTCCGTCGTCTCGTAGCCGAAATTAATTTCTATATACTAGCAACTAATATGTACAATATATATGTAGCTTTACCAGGAAAAACACACAGGAACCGAATATACCAAATTAATTGCCCGGAAATGAAACCAATAATGTGTTAATGTACAACCAATAACATTGCATTATTAATTAGTAATACGATAATTTATTGAAAATTGCTAATTACTGCTACTGATTGTGTTCACTGGTTTTGAAAATTACCTTTGTGCAATTGAACGTAACATAAAGTATCACATTAGTAGTAGTATTGCTATCATTACGTATTATAAAATAAAATCCCTTTGCTGTGTCTGTCCGTCTGTTTGTTTTGTCGCGATTAGCTCAAAATCTACTGAACATTATTTCATGCCGTTTTCAACAATTTCCGATAAAGTGTATAATTTGTTGAGGTTTCGTGTAAAATAAGTTATAAGTCGGGCTAGTAGTTTAAACTATAACTACTTAATAAATAAATATGTTTTGGCGCTGTGCATGAATCTATACTAATATTATAAAGCTGAAGAGTTTGTTTGTTTGTTTGTTTGTTTGTTTGTTTGAACGCGCTAATCTCAGAAACTACTGGTCCGATTTGAAAAATTCTTTCAGTGTTAGATAGCCCATTTATCGAGGAAGGCTATAGGCTATATATCATCACGCTACGACCAATAGGAGCAGAGTACCAGTGAAAAATGTTACAAAAACGGGGAAAATTATGATTCTCTTACGTGACGCAAGCGAAGTTGCGCGGGTCAGCTAGTAAGTAATAATTTCCCGATCGTATTCTCCTGAATATTAATATAATCTTAATTTTACATATACTTCCTGCAATTTAGTAAATTCAGCTCTCGTACTCGTAAATGGAAATTCATTTTCAAATTCATAGTCAACCATATTATGCCTGTTTAGATATTGGGTAAAAAATATGCTCCCCTTTCTATGTGATTCTTAAATATAATTTATTCGAGCAATTACAGATTTACTGTTTCCTTCTGTTACTATAGAGAAAAGCAAGCATGGTAATTACGAACCGAAGCATCTGGGACTGACCGCTACATGACTCTATCATTCAAAATGATCAAACCCATCAATCGTATCGCAACATCATCTATTAATTAATCTCGAAGCGATTGAGACAGAATTTCGACCCAAGATGATCCTCGTTATTCGGCTAAGAGTATTTATAATCAGATTACTGTCTTTCAAACTAATTTTGCGGTTAGTCCACGTTTATTGGCGTGCCGTCGTAATTGCTCGGGGGACGAATTCTCGACCCAAGAATCGAACCCGAGACCACACTTTTAAATATAGTCTGACAACTTTGTAGATACCTTGATATCCATGATTGATTTAGATTATAGTTAAGAGATCTAGGGTATTTCCAAAAAAAGTAGCCATATTAAATAAGCAACCTTCAGCTACATAAACCTGTTGGTCACTGATGTTCTAAATTCTAAATGTTTACCTCTGCTAGAACGAGGTCCTCTACAAAGTTGTCGGCCTATTTATAAAAGTCACCTGTTTTAGCAGACAGGTTCCGGATAGGTTATCTGACACTTATTCCTTAAAAATTAACTGTGGAACCGGCTCTAAGAGTATTCATAATCAGATTACTGTGTTTCAAACTAATTTTGCGGTTACATTTATTGGGGCACCCTGGTAATTGCTTAGACGTATAATTGTATAAAAAACCTCTCGAGTCTCCAAGTGATTAATGTTCCGTGAATGTTTGTGGACTGTTCTTTATTCGTTCTTGCTTGATAATGTATCTCAGAATTGTTTCTTGTTTGTTTTGTTTTGAAAATGTAACGCGATTTGTTATACATTTATTTTCGTGTTTGGGAGAGCACGTTAAATTCTGGGCCTCGAATGTCACGTTTGTAAATTTGACATTCTTTACCAGTAGCTAGAAGAATGAAAGTCTGACAACCAGTCTTACCAAAGGGTATCGTGTAACCCAGGTAACTAATGTTGAGGAGGTCGGAAAGACAGTCTCTCCATTTAAAATACCAGTATCCAGCTGCATCTGATGAGACTGAAAGCCGACTCTAACATAGTTGGAAGAAAGGGTAGGTTGATATAAATTAGAAAAGATCAATAGTACTTCGTTTCGACCTGGGAACGGAACCCGAGACGTCATAATCAGCAGTCAGATGCAGTACGGACTACACTACAAAAGTGGCTAACTCTCGATGTGTAAAAGCATGAAATATTTTTCATAGTCATGGTGGAAAGTACCGTCTTCTTATGCTGTGAAACAGTGTTGCGGTCGCCGTCCAATTGTGATTAGACTACACAAACCACGACTATATAACTTTCATTTATGGCCTAGAGAAATTATTACAGTCACCACATGGCCTAGGCGGTAAACATTGAACAGCAGTAAATAGAACATTAATGCTTTTGCTTTTCTTATCACTTGATGATAATTTAAAGTTTTTTTATAAAGAGACATCTTCCGCGCTAAGAATTTCTCATATGTCGCGGGGGCTTTTACAGCCATACAACAGAGACAAATTACAACCAGAATCATACCTATTTCTGAATCGCACATTTTTTTTTCCGTGTGGGGATCGCGTGACGACAACCTTCACCATTGCGCAATGGAAATGCTGCGCAATAGAAAATACACGGCTTTTGGTACATTTTTACTTTTGGAAAATTAATTTATCAAAAAGTACCTAGGTACATAATATGTAATTACCGATCATTAGTTATCGCGGTCTATTTTAACTCTTTGAATACAAAGTTCAAGTTAACTATGTACGTATCAGATACCTTTTATGTTCAATCTCATATGAATAGCAGACAAAATAAGCCTATTCTATAGTCCTATAGTCATTCTATATTTTGCCAAATAACAGCTACAAAGCAACACCTTTATAAATGAACTAGGAAATCAATCGGAGCATCAGTAATCCGTTTGGCCACAACTATAGGCTTGTTCATTGGCTTTGCCGCTGCATGCAAAATGTTCAATCACACAGAAACAAATCGAATCATTCGTTCAACACAATAGACTGTAGTTAGCTCTATGTGTATTGTTAAATCGTGGTTTTCAATTGAATTCGTGTGTTCAAAAGTAATTGCATTTATTCTTTATAATTAAACATATTTGGATGCAGTGGTTAGGAAACAACCATTGTAAGTAACAGTATGCAAAGGCTTAGTTGTTCTGATTTGTAAGGCTGAGTTGTCATTTTAATCTTGCAAAATATGGTAAAATAAGCAATCTGATTGCTGTCGAGTACAACATCAGTCATCAAACTTTTCTTTCTTTCTATGCAATATCCTTTAGATGCTGATAAATATACAAAACCCTGCACTTTTAATGCGTTGCGGTAATATATTATGTACTAGCTGACCCGCGCAACTTCGCTTGCGTCACACAAGAGAGAATGGGTCAGAATTTTCCATGTTTTTGTAACACTTTTTACTGTTATAAAATATGCTTTTTTTTCACGAAAAATATTCTCAAAATTATTTATATCTCTTAGTATAACGAAGTCGCGCTAAGGCATATCCGCCATTAAAACAGTTGCCATGGCAACGGAATTTTGTTAATTCAATGTCATTATAATATTGATTTTTCGCGACTTCGTTGAATTTTATGAATTTTCCCGGGAAATGCGTCATTTTCCCGGGGTAAAAAGTAGCCTATGTCCTTTCTCGGGTATCAAAATATCTTCATACCAAATTTCATGCAAATTGGTTCAGTAGTTCAGACGTGATTGAGTAGCAGACAGACAGACAGACAGACAGAGTTACTTTCGCATTTATAATATTAGTATGGATTATTCTAGATTAACATAACCGAAAATTAAAGCATAATTTCTGTAGATTATATCATTTGCTTTAAAAAAGATTTTACTTATCATAGCTTTAAACCACAGAATAAGGCATGCTCCATTTCCAATTAACCACTGTCCTAAGACGCCGGAACGCTCCCGCAGAGCTAATAACGCGAACATCGGACAGTAAATCGTCAGGGAACATTAGCTTCCAACACGATTACATAAAGGTTAATGTATCGTGCAATATTAAAATAACAGAATATGACCGAGGGATTCCTAACTTGATTGTTTTTCGGTTCAACGTATGCTAATTTTGGGAGGCTTATTTAAATTTTGAAGTGAGATTTTCTAGAAAGTTGCGGTGTTCTTCACACTTTTCGAATTTATATTTTAATTTTCGCACGTGAAATGCCTAGCTCTGTGGATTGGCCTTGAGGTGATGCGACGACTTATCTAAAAGGTTCAATTCCCAAGTCCGGAAAAGTGGCCTTACAAATTTTTGTTTTAAAATTAGGCAAAAGGCGCGCTCCCTTTACGACAGTGTGTGGGTGTATATTATACACTTCTCTCTACACATTTTATTACGTATTACGTATACGTATTTAGTGTCATGATAAACAAAAAAATCTTAAACATTCTACAAACCAATTTAGATATTCATACATTTACCAAGAAAAATATATCAAGTTACAAATCTTTGAAACGATTTTTAACTTTAGGCCGAGACGTTTCAATATGCAATACATTTATGATGAGCTCTCAAATAGAATACTTTATCTTTGAAGTGGAGGGCGAAAGTGCGTTAAAATTCAAATTTATTTTTATACGTCTGTGGTCAGCGGTGCGAGGATCTTTGTGAGTGTTCGTGACTTGTGACGTCAGAATGCGGTAGATTTATGTATTGGTTTGATAATGCGGTTAGTCGATATTCAAAAGGATGTTCGTTGTTACATTTTGTTTGCGTATTTTTGTCAGAATTTATTAAGTTTAAAGGGAGCTTGTTATATTTAGTAATCGGTAGAGTTATCTTTTCGATGATTGTGTAATATTGGACCGTTATTTAATGACGCATTGAATACATACGTATTTAAAATAACGCCTTTTTTACGGGGTTACACAGAGACCTAATAATTTAATAAATAAGAAGACGGAATTATTGAATAAATAAGGTACCGTCGTTTTGTTAATTCTAACATGTTATAATAATATATATTCAGGAGAGTTGAGCTTAGAAATCTAAGTGATTTGAAGGTGAAACTACACATTAGATACCTAAAATTTAAAATCTTTTAAGCGTAATTTATTACTTACTGTCCAAAGTCCAAGCTAATGGCACTAACATATTAATCTTCGCTTCACAATTACATTCTTAGTACGCTGACTCATTGATTGACCACACCTTACTTTTCAAGTAGCTATTATTCCTGCTAAAAAAACCTAGTCATTATTTAAAATTGACTCTGTTTAAACCCAATAAATAAAACTTTTTTGTAGGCGGCTATCGCCTGTGGCATCATTTTCGCGCATTCTATTGTAGAAATAAGTAGCATAACAAATAATTATGACTATGACTTGCCGAACATTTCAATTGGTTTCTGGTGCCCATACACTGAGGTTTCTTTGTACAAGTACACAGTACGGCGGGCGGACATAGACCGGTCCTCTTAACTACTAAAGACTACGTACAATCCTGCCTTTTGTTTCACTGGAGTCGGCAGAGACGAAAGATCGCCACTTGCTACGATCCTTTCAAACTTCACTTGCTTCATTCAACATGAGGTATAGATCTTGTCATTCCGCCGATTACGGTTACTAACTACTACTTAACAATAATTCATATTGATAACAAAACAATAACATATTTGTTCACCGTCTTTAAAATAGCCTCGAGCAACCATCTAGACGGATATCGAATACTACAATAGTAGGTCATTAAATCAATGCAATTGCTTCTAGTGCAAGTAAAAGTAATGCCTTTTAACAGACAACCTTATCGCAGAGTGAAAGCGAAATAGAAGCAGATGATCCGGTATCTCCAAATGCTAGGAAAAACAAAAATAGGATGTTTTGTTTTAGAGGTTCCGTAATGGAGTATCGAGAGGCACTTTGATGAGTTGTTCAGCTATATAAATAATTGTGGATAGAGTCAATTAGTGTTATAAAGTTAGAATGGTATTAGGTGGTTGAAGACTTTTTTGGTTTTGTATTTTCGGTCTTTGATGATAAATAGTCAACTTAGAAGGTAATAAATCCATTGATTTGAGTTTAAAATTGGAGAATAAAAGATGAATAGTACTTTTTTATAAATTTATAACCGTTAGTATTATCTAGAATTAGCTTGGGTAGACTTAAGTGCTCAGCCTCACTAACTATATGCATCAATAGCATTTTTTACGCCAGTGAATCGTAGCAATATTTAAAGAACATAAGCAAATAGTACATATTATTAAATTCTATAAGTCTAACTATACGAAAATAGGATCTATGCGTTGAATTAGAAAAATAAATTACCTCTAAGAATAAAATTACAAAATCAAATCTTCTATTTAATTATTAAAATCGCCCGATCATTGTGCTCGATTTAACTTTTAGTGGTTACAATATTTTGACACTATCGAACTTCGATCGAGCGTCTAATTATGACTCCTGACATTCGAGACAGCTTGCGATGGCTATCTCACTTTAATTATATGTCATCGACATTATCGATGAATATTCTCTTTTGAGTAGACAGGTAATAAGCTTAGTATTAGAAGTTGTTTTGATCTCGCCGTTGGGTTTCAAATGGCATCTGGACCACGTGCTAATGAAAATGCGTATTGTTTGTTCTTTCGTTCTTGACGCAATAGACCATGTTCATTTATAACGTGTAGATAGTGCAAGGAGCTTGGGAAGGACTCCGGTCCCATATTGATGATGATTACAATATTTTACTTTATAGGTGCACATACATATATTGATAACTTATGCAGGTAATTTGTTTATCTTTGTATGTCATCATCTATATCAATATCATGACTTACGTTAAAATACCTACATTATAAATCCAAAACGTACGCGTAATTAAGTACTTATTTTTTTTTTTTTTCTATAATATGTGAAATTATAATTATGCCTCATATTGTGAAGCTTCCCAATGTTTTCATCAATGAATGCTACTGTTCAAGTTCAAATATTCAACAGTAAAAACACACGGAACTCTGAGACTTAAAAGCATTCAATCCGTTTGGAAAGTCGACGTCATTGTGTTGTTTATTTGCTTTTATTTTGGTCTGCAGTGTGATTTAATTTCGATAGATAGTAGTTTGATCGTGTGTTGCGCTCGATACGTAGCGATGGAAATTTTCGCTTAAACAAGATGAAAGTATGGGTAGTACGTGATGTAATAGAGACTGTTTAGAAATTATTTTATTGCAATCAAGTAAAGGTAGTAATTTCTGTTCAATATAATATCAGCCTAAATTAATAAAGATTGGCACGAAACAGTGTCAGACTCAGATAGGTGGAAAGTGGGAAGGGAGGCCATTTGCCCTGCAGTGGGAAAATGGGCTGATAATAATAATATATCAGCCTAGCCTTTCGTCTTACTATGTTGGAGTCGGCTTCCAGTCTCACCGGATGCAGCCGAATGCCAGTGTTTTACTTGAAGCTATCGGATCGCCACAACTCAGTTACCAGGGTTATAACACGATATTCTTCGGTAAGACTGGTTGTCAGACTTAGTCATTAATAGGAAGACCAAAGTTTTTGACTATTGATTTCATTTTGAATAATATTTGCAGACGAAATATACGATAAGGTATGCCATTTAAGTATTTTGTAAGTATTTAAGTTCATCAATTCTTGTTTATACATTTAAGCCTAATGCTAAAAATAGACTCGTGACCTTAATGAACAGTTTTAAGCTACTGTATATTAGGTATGTCATTTTTTGCACACTTCTAAAGTAACGTAATTTGACTAATGTCTTACGTTACTACAATGAGTGCGCGTAATATAAAACACGACCTTAATTTACTTTCACTAATAAGGTTAGAATGATGGCTTACGGCAAAAATATTTTTATATGTTTTACTGCTGTTTGGTAAATATAAAATGTTATAGCTGAATAGTTCTATTATCTATTAATTGCTGTAAATATTATATTAGTATTATAGTTTGGTGTGAAATTTAAAAACGTTAATTTAAATCGATCAAAACATAATCAAGGTTTTAATTACACCACGGAACGAAAGATTTTTCGTATGTACCTGTCGTATTATGTATTTATTGTTATAAAAAATAAGTTATTAGTGCGTATAAAAAAATATCCGACCTTGAAAAACTTTGTAAGCTATATCGCCACATCAATCATGTTAAAATGCTGCCAAAGTATAAAAAACAATAAAACTTTCTTTCATATTTCTAAAACAACGTAATTAAAATAAACATGTTGAACATCTCATTAGTATTTAGTCTTAATACATAATTACATTAAGGGCGCGTTATTATGTTTCCACTCTAAATATCATGTTTAATATGGTATAACAAGAATACATTAAGGTGAAAACGAGACTCCAGGAGGTAGTACATTGAAATTTAGTAATACTAGTAACTTAAGCTGTAGTTTATGCATCTGCTGAGGCCAGGACCAGCGGAGCGACTTGTTATTGGCTATCGACAACCAAGTATTTTTTCTCTTTTTTTAAAAAGACTACTCCTGCACTAATCGCGGGGACTTTTAGAAACATACAAACAACTGATACAAAGTATAACCAGTCCCGAAACAATTATTTGCGGATCTCAGAAATAATTGCCCCGTGTGGAAAAGGAACCCACGAACTCCGGACAAAATGGTAGCGGCGTGGTGAAATATTGTTCAGCGGCCCTAGCAAATTCTGCGTGAACAATTTATTTTAAAGAAATATCGGGCTTATGACTAAAGCAGACTGCTCAGCAGCAGTACAGCTATGGGTTTACAAATGTCGGTGACTGGCACTTAGTTTTATTGTGAAAGAGTAAAAAACTTACATAAAGCCATACATACTCACAAACTTTCGCATTTATAATATTAGTAGGTTAAACGGGTTATGAAAATATGAATATAAAAAATATAATATTATGTACATCAATGTTATTTCGGCCGTCAAATTCCCAATCAACGCGGACAGTTTATGAAACAGTTAGGCGATGTATCTTTTATACTTTCGGTCATTTGTCCGCTCGTGTATCTCAATGTAGCATGATGGAGCAGGGCTCGTAAATATTTGGGGGGGAAATTATTTAAAAATTATAAGATATGTAGGATGTTTTTTTTTATCTTAATAAAATATTAAAGTACCTAATATTTGCATATAATAGCAGTGCTACTAAAAGCTCTTCAAATTAATAAGAAAAGTGGTGTAAATCCTGCATGGAAAATACAAGTATAAGTCAATGAAGTGTCTACATTTGCCGACTTATTCTTGCTGGAAAGACATCGGCTAATTAATGCTTACCGTTTGTTTCACGTGACAACTCATATTATTATACTTTTATATTTTCAGATTTTACACAATATACAATTACTATGATATCTCTCAAATCGTGAGGCTTAGTATAACTTACTCGGTCAATGTTAAAAGGTTGACAACCCCTGCTACAAAACAAGGTTGTCACAGTGAAGAAACTGGAGTAAACTTTTTTGTAGTTGCACAAAAAACTAAACGTCTGTAGTAAGACAAAAAAGTCAGTGTTTGAAATGTTGATGACAGTCACAGATTAAGGTTTTTTGCTACTAATATTTCGTGGTAGTGAAAGTAATATTATTTGTAGTCAAATTTTATCTCAAATATAAGTTTGTAATGATTAATGTTTGCATTCGCATTTCAGTCTTTGGCAAGTTTTATTTTGAAGGTCGGGATGCAGCACAAATGCTATACTACCTTCATAAAATGGAACAAAGTATTATGTTGTTAGTGTCATTTGTCTAAAACAATTTCGACATAAAACTTAATCACCAACGAAAAATTCTATAGAGTATAAAAATTTATATGATGAGATCATATTTTTTCGTGTTTCAGTGGAAGATTCAATTATAATGTCTGTTTTCTTTGAACACAAATTACTACAAAAAGTGTAAAAAGAGAATATATGTGTTTCTAAGATGTAAACGATGATTATTGAATTGTCTAAGACCTACCTGAACCAATAACATAATCAACAGGCTATTTAAAAACTTAACAACTAAAACAATAGTTTATTCTGCGTGTTCGTTAATTAATAATCTAACCTCAGGTTACTAACTAAAATATACCAGTTACCGCAGATTACGCGAGCGGTTTATACAGTGCAGAATACACGTGATCTGTTCTATCAATATTTTGTTAATTTTGCGGTTTGCGGTACAATTCGATTAGCAGTATTTAAATAGGTAGAGTTTTGATTTAGTACAAAACATATTAGTCTGGTGCAGGTAGAACTAGGCAATGTAAATTGTTGAATTTATAGTGAGTTGGCCCATATTTTCATCTTGTTTTTAGGGTTCCTTAGCTCAACAGCAAAAATGGGACCCTTATAAATTCGTCATGTCTCTATTCGTATGGTACCACTTTATTATTTACCTATGTCGATAGGAACTTATATTTTCTCTTCACGGGTATTTTTTTCTATTAATCTTCTCACGTTTTAACCAAATGTTACATCCATGTATACGTGATAAAGCAGCAATAGTAGCAACTCATGCTTATTTTAATTTTTATTACTAATACGTTCATATACATGTATTAAATTACCAATCTTCTTAATAAGGCAATTACTTTACCAAGAATATTCTAGAAAAAATCGAATAACTAGTAGAAGCGAATTACTCGACCGGATTATCAAACCTGCGATCTTGTAATTGGCATCTGCATAAACGGCTTGGATCAAAGGAGATATATCTAGAGGTACATATTATTGCTCTAATTTCAACTATGTTAATACATTTCTAATCTAATTAACTACATTGCCATGTAAATTAAATGATTGCTTCGCTGAACAAAATGCGTGTAACCTTAATTTTTTGTTTAGATTATAAATAATATTTATATCTTGACTTTGATCTGTGTAGTTTTATATTAGGCGTTAGAAAATAATGCTTCGTTGGTTCTGTGATCGAAAGCGTGACAATGCAGAGTTTTGAGTTTGGATATAAGCAGAGGATGTTTCTAGAAAAACAATGGTTAAGAGGATTCTAAGATACTTTTAATTTAGGGACAAATTAGGTATGCGATGAAAAAAAATACTTTTAACAAGTGTCATAATCTGTCGTGTCACTGTGGAGCCCCCAAATAGGGCCTATTGAATTCAAGTTTTATTTTTATTCAACATTTTTTACACATATATTACAAATATAACTGATAAAAACCATTTTTACTATCCTAAACTACACACACAAAAAAAATGCACAAGATGGAAAGACGAGAATAAAAAGTTTAGTTCATTCTGTCTCTTGTCCTTTTCAAATTCTTTCCACGTAAGCACAAACCATTTACACGAACAAGCAAATCTATAATCGTCTCGCAAATAAATACTAACATCGAAATTCGGTTCGCAATCTTTGCTACCATTTTCGAACGAAGTTTCACACAAGATAATGCGACAATCTTCGCTGTAAAACTCGTAAGATAATGTCATAGGAAAAATTTCTGTGTACATGAGAATTTTCTAGAAACCCGACATGCATTGCCAAAGAGTATCTCGAGGCATTACTTGCATGCGATCAGGGACGAACTTAGGAGCAAAGATTTAAAGTTTTGAGCAGTTTAGTGTAAGTTGTTTTAATGGGTCGTTGGAAGCCGTTTAGAATATGGAAGATAGATGACATTTAAGCTGCAGCAGATAAAGCTTTAAAAATGGTTGCTTAAGCTGCAATGGTCGATTGTAAGTTCTTTTATAGTATCTGCTGTAATTTATACGTTAAAGATGTTATGTGTTTTTATTAAAATTTGGCTATTTGTTATAAGGTTTAGTCTGTGTTATTTTGGTTGAATTACTGTAGTTGTCACTAATTAGAGATTTTTAACAATATATCGCGGTTGTACGCATTTCATGATATGAAGCGTTGGGTAATATAAAATGTACGGTAATCTCTCATTTCCAATTATCATCGGTTGTTGGTTTAGTCTTAGCTTTAAATGCATGTTGTTAAGGAATATTTCTCGTTGCTATCTAGTTCATCACCTTATTTGAATACAATAATTAACATTCGTCTAGACTGTGTAGGCATGTATTAAGTCTAATGACGTCAAACCGAATCAAGGCCGATTTTATCCGGGGCAAAAGTCAGTATCTAACATGTTCTGACGTACCTACATGCATAACATAACGGTTGTTATATCTGAAAGAGTAGAGTTGCATAAAATACACCCACGTTTCGCCATTGCTAACTTTCCACCGTTCGTGGAGGTGAGCCTAATGCCAAAGAGGTATATACCGGATCTGTTTCCAAACTTATAGCTACTATTGGAAAAAATGTAGGTAATATAGATAAGAGAAGACCGATAGCCGGACCTAGGAATCGAATCCGAGCCCTCATTATCAGCAGTCTTTATACACAACCCCCAGACCACAGAAGAAATCGTTATGTGATTTATTAAAATAAAAATAAATATATTAGCGATACTTAAGTTTTGAGTAGCTAACGTGAGAGTGTTAAATAAAAGATGATTGATGATCTACGCAATGGACGTAATAAAATATATTGTCAAAAAAAAAAACCTATTTTTTGTACGTTTAACTTTCGAGTATATTACAGCAAAAACATGTTTTAAGTTTAAGGAAACACGATTATTTTTGCATATAAATTGCAAAACAACGCGCGTTATTCTCATGGGTACAAGTTAAGATTAAAAAACGCAACTTCCTACGATATCACTTGCATGCTTATTTATTGCTTCATACACAGTCTCGTTATAAACGGTGGAATAAATTTTGGCAATGGCTGGATACAACGTACTTTAAAAAAAAATTACCTGATTTTGCTAAAAGGAAACATACACAAAAAGTCTTTATTCACATGAGCATTAATAAAAAATATTTGTATGCAGCAACGTTTAATTTTTGAAATAGAAGCACTGTTTCTTTTATTTTGTTAAAAAATCCAAGATATGTAAAATAGTTTCCCTCTATAGTCCATAATTTTATCCGTCCCGTATATTTTTCTTTTCCTCAATTTCTCAAATCTTTCCTTACACATAGACAAAATAAATATAAACAACAGATCCGGCAGAGCTACAGGTGTTAACAATAAAAATATTTTACTTATTCTGTTTATTTTGTTTCGCGTGCTATAATCCGTCCCTGTAAACAGCCATATTTTTCGCGTATATTCCTAGCTTAACGCTGTCTTTCAAGGGCCTTAAACGTTGTTTTTTTATTTAAAACAAGGTCTTACTTTGCCTACAAAGGAGATGTTTTTCTTATGCAAATTGCTGGAAGGCGTGAATTAAATACTTCTTCGAGATGTTAGCTTTATCTATCTTGTAGTTGCGAGTTTACCTTTCGTGTTCTGAAAGTATTTAGGTGGTACATACACTGTTGTACTGAAAACTAAATATTTAAACTCATGTAGCGCAAATCTCAACACTCTACAGCCGGTCTGTGATTATCGAGAGTTTGACATTTAACATATTTTTTAACTGTATTCATGTTTGCAAAATAAAAAAATATCTTGTCTTATCTTATCTTAAAAATAGTTTCTTTAGTGCCCGCTAGAGGCGCGGGTCAGATTTTCATACAACATACATAATATATATTATTTGGACAGCTAACCAGTTGTCGATTGTCGATAGAATTATTTTCGCTTGACATTATGTTTTACTGCGGTTTTATCACGGAATAGCTAACACAAGAGGAAATGTGGGCATGTCAAGCCGGCCATATAAAGTAAGCTCCGAGAAGCATACCCTAAATGTTAACGGCTGAGTTTGGCGACAGCCATCTTCATTGAAAGCGTGTGACATGACCCTTCCTCTTGTGTCTGTTGTTCCGTGGGTTTTATCTTTCTATATTTTCTTCATCTTCTTTAGAAAATATAGGTACAGTAATTTTAACACGCATGTTTATATGCAGGCATATCTGACTATAGTTAGAGCATTCAACTTGACTAGAGTTCATTGTATCGCGTCTATGTGTTACACAAATTCATCGCTGCGCCGATAATTGTATTGATTTTCGCAAAATTTCGAAGATCGTGTAAGCGAGCCCTTAAAACTCAAGATAATTGTTCACAATAAATAATGCTTTAATGCTCTTTGTAGTTTATCGTTGGATCGTCAGTAATATCTTTTACAAAGGATTATAAATACTAACAGATGTTTAACGTCAGCCCACGCACTTTGTAACAATACGAGGTAGAGAAATTGAACTTGAAAATTTTCCTTTGTAATGAATTGTTTTCTGTATTGCTTAAGAAATTTTGTTCTATTCTTGACGATGCTTGTACTATTAGTTATAGTGGTACAATGGTAATGATTTGATTTCTTCACTAGTTAAATGATATGTGTGAGTCTAGTAGATTTTATTTTATTGCATCATTAATTTTTATTTTCGTTGTAAAAGGTCTCATGGCTTAGGATTCATTCATAGTGTGTTATCTAAAGAATGAAAAAGTTTTATGCAGTCAACTCATGGGTATTTAGGTTGAGCACTGTTGTAAAGAAAGATGAACTAAAAAAGCCTTTAGATAACCCACACAATCTCAAAATCTATGGCAGAAAGAATAAACAGAATTTATATACATAATTAGCCCTTGTACCTACTCAATATTTTGCTAACACGAACTGTTTCTTTCCAGGAGGCCTATTCGCCCTCGGCAAGGTCCTCAACTTCTTCCCGGTGGGCGGTGGGAGGGAGTGCCAGCCTGAAGGGTACAGTATCGCGAAGGCTGGCATCTGCCTCAACCAGTACGACTGTCGGCAGAGGGACGGCAGGGCCTCGGGCGACTGCGCGCATGGTCTCGGCGTGTGTTGTGTTTGTAAGTAGAAGTAGAAAATACTTTTGATCTATTGTATCTTGTTTTAAGGTAGACATTGAAGGTGTACTTTGAAGTTCAGAATTCATCATTAATCAAGCTTCAGCGCCCTTAGGGTGTCGAGGAGTCTTTTAGCGTGCCAAGGCATGGTTTTCCGACAGTGTGCGCTCGCTCAGATGTTAGGATGCCAAAGAATATGTCATCATGTCACTAATGGGCGCCCCGTCAAATATTTTCTTTTCGTATTAGATGCTCATTTACAGATAGGCGCTTTTAGAATAAGAGACACTTTACAGAAACCAAAATAAAAAAGATACTTTAATTTATAATTTTTTTTTAATTGCTGTTCGAAAGACAAGAAAAGTAAGTTACGATTAAAATAAAAATGAAGCTACAGTTATATATTGTAGGTAGACACCCTAATATAAAGTTTAAAAAATTACTCCTGACTAACTTCACACTCCAAACATAACCAATACAAACATAATCATAATAGAATAAAGCAATTATATAAAACAGTCAAGTTTAATCAGTATCGCGTAAGTTGAACGCCATTCTTCCGGCTCATGAACCGCGCTAACATCAGGCATTAGTTTAATCACTTCCATCTAACTTCTATACGCGAATAGTTTTACTCCCTTGATTATATTACGCAAGTTTACAAACTACGCCAACGTTTCGTTACTAAGACGTATTTTTACAAGAACACGCGCCGAAGTTTGTATCATTGTCTTAAACTAATATGTCACAGTTTAAAGTAAGTCGTTAACTTGAGAAACATTTATTTTTGGTTGCCTTTAGGCATTGCCCATTTTGTACGTACTTCATGATCAATTCGGTCATGTTTTTGGTTAAAGTTATAAGTAAGAAACTCGTTATCTTTCTTACCTAAATAACAAACCATGGTGATGCATTCGTATTTAATACTAAGTTCTGACGTCATTAACCGCCCCTAGTAGAGGGGGGCTACTAAGCATGCAATGTATTTAAACAAAGACATATTTTATTTACATCGAAAAGGAAAATTAAATGTCTACTTTATTTATCATCAGCTCGCGACTTCGCCCCTGTGAATATTTTACTCGTTAAAAGTACCTAAATAAGTTAATCCAGGTTATTAACTATCTGTGAAAACGAATTCCATCAAAATCCGTTCAATAGTTTAAGCACGATAGTATGTTATGCGACGCAATCATCACAATGCATCAGACATTTCCATCCGTCAGTAGTAAAACGTACAGTTTAGTACAACGTTGAGCTAATGACCACTTGACATAAAACAACGAATGGACATCGCTTTCTGTGTCAACATTTACTATCTTACATCACTTTAGTGGTTGAAAGCTTCTGGAACATACAGTGAGATAGAATTCTTAAAAATCCTTGTTCTTAAGAAGAAATCAAATGTTTGGCGCTATAAGCTAATTTTAATAAAGGTCGTATATGTAGGTAGTCGCTTTATGTAACATGCTAGTATTCAGTTGCATCCGGTGAGGCTAGAAACCAGCTTCAATTCTTCAATCACTGTAAAAAATATTTTTCTTTTGATGATATGAGAATAAACAAGCTTAGTTTTAAATAAACTAAATAATTCAGCTATAAGTAGGTATTATTGTATCAATAAAAACTTTATTATGAAAGAACAAATAAGATTTGGGTTACTCGAAAGTAACCTAAAACTAGTATAAATTGCAATATAACCCCAAACAAACGTGAACAGCGATACCAAAAGAATAACCTAACGTTTTGTAGGTAAAAACATTTTTCAGCTCACATGAGTAAGTCAAGTGTAACTTTCAACAAAACTTTAATAAACATTTAGGCAGTAGTCCCACTTTCCTCCCAGTTTATTGGCATGCTATAGTTTATTGCACATTGTTGTAGAACGATTTTCTAAAACACACTGAAAGTCAACCTCAATCCTCTTTAATATATTGAACGAAGTAAAATTACTGCGTTTGTATTGTAATGCAAATTGTGTTTGAGTTTCTACTTCAGTTTAGTTGCTGAATTGGTAATTGATTTTGTTATCTTACTACCTATGTTGGTGTAAGTGTATGCCACTGCTGATCATGGAGCCTCCGATTTGATTTCCAGGTCAGATAAAGTGCTATTGGATTTTTCTAATTTCTGTTGGAGTAATTGCGATAGTGTTTATGTTGAATTTTGTAGTAGGTCCCTGTCCCTAAATTTGCCCAGTCTTCTTCTTCTTACTGTGTATCGCCATTTTATTGTTCTCTTACTCGCACCTACCTATTGTCCTGATTATGATGTAATTCACATGCTTGTAATTGTCCGAGTATACTTACAATGCTTACTTTAATTTTTGTCAAAATTGTCCGTCAAAATTTTGTTGCACACTTCCGATTATGAACCGGCAAAATTCCTACTGTAGAAATCTACAAACATCTCACTTTATAAATCTTATCTCACGTGCTGAAGATCGGATGTAAACGCCTGCAGCTAGACGTTACAGAATGTACCTGTAAATAACGCGCTGATAGCCGACAGGTACAGATTTAGTGACGCCGCCTGCGGTGGGACTGGCTAATGATGGCGAATTAAAAATTTTGACCGTGCAGCTTAGCTAGTGTTATAAATGATTATTCTACTCTAGCTTATGCCAGTGACTTCTTCCGCGTAAACAATATATCGGGCTTAAAAAATATCCATTCAGCAGTTTTTTGTGGAATTTAGTAATAAAATAATTTACTCAAATATTCTTATACTGTACCATTCGAAATTCCAAATTTTTAATATCTGATAGAAAGATGCCATGAGGACGTTATTCTTCAAAACTTAAATATGAAGTAACAAAACACAAAGAACTACATATTTCGTGTTATAAATATTATCCCACGTGCGGAAGATCGGATGTAAACGCTTGCAGCTAGACGTTACAGAATGTTCCTGTAAATAACATGCTGATAGCCGACAGGTACAGATTTAGTGACGTCGCCTGCGGTGAGACTGGCTATTGATGGCGATTTTAAAGTTCCGAACTGAAGATATTTTGAGTCTGAGGGTAAACTCGGGTTCAGTGGTTATCCGTTAGGCTGATTTTAGTCTTACGTCGACGGCACGCGCACCGTCAGCGCTTATGGCCGAGATATATGAACTTCTAGGAAGCGTTTTTAAATGACGCGTAGCTATCAGCGCGCACAGTGGTCAGCGCCGGTAGCTGCTTTCAGGGAGCGTTCTAGCGTCGAGCGGAGCGGGCGTCGTAAGTGCGTACAGTTTTTGGGATAGACAGTACAAAGCAGCAATAATTAATACACTCCGCATTTTGGTCGTCTGTACAGTAAGGCGGTCAGTACTGATACGCGCTGAGCTATGAGCGCTGACGGTGAGCGTGAGACTAAAATCAGCCTAATAGGCTTCGCTCATTATATAATTAAAAACAATTATTAGATCGTAGATGCCACATGAGTAGGAATGGATGATTGTCAGTTCCTATGTTACTAATAACGATACGTTATTGTAAATCGAAATCGAATTCAACACATCCCGATAAAAGTTATAAGCCAAATGATTCTTAGCGGGTTTGATTATGCCTAGTAGTATCTATTGTTAAATGTTTGTTAAATAAGTTTCTTACGACCCAAAACCAATTCCAAACGCTAAAGTGTTGTTTTCTAAATAAATTTAATAAGCTTTCTCGAATGAAAATCCTAGTATTTTTTTCACATGCCTAAAACATAACTTTAATAGTCAAACTGCAAGCCGACGTGCTTTTTTCACTATATATTTTCAAAAATAACGAAAATATCCATAATAATCCCATTAAACGTTCATCCCGTTAAAATTGTCTGAACTAGGAGTGAAGTTACCGGTAGTTGGGACAGTAATAGCCACGTCTCTCATAATAAACGTCAGCCCGCACCAGGTAATATGACTGGACAATTTTACGAGAATTTCTACGACTTTATGCAATTCTGTCCAGTGACTTTTGAGCTATTATTATAGGTCTGCTAAGTCAGGTTTACAGATAAGTTAAGATGATCTCATAAATATTTTGACTCAAAACAAGATAATTGCACTTAGCCAGATTGGTAGACTCAAGAACTATTCTTACCGCTCTCGTACCGAAAAAAACCTTCCCGGAGGACAGTCATGAGTTATTAAGTAGGAAATATTGATATACAATACACATTACAATGTGATGAAATGCTGAAATTAATAAAATCACAGGGCTGTCATATGGATAGATCGTTTAAGTTTGAACGAATAAATGGATTATCTGTTGAATAAGAATGACAGAAACCAAGCCTTTAATCTACAGTTTAAGTTTTATAACAATATTCAAAACTATAACATTGACACTAGCAGTAAATTTTTTTCTGTTGCAATTTTTAGTGAGTTGACGAATCTGGTTTAGTTCGAAATTGGTTGTATCGAATCGTAATCATCGTAAGTTCTATCGAAAGTTTTTATATATCAATTCCCTTAACAGCAGTACTTACTTGAACGAGTTTGTAAAGATAATTTACCTAAAAATTCCACTGTAAAAATATTTTCTGCGTCGATGTTCAGCCGAGCCGTTTCATGTTGTACGTTAATTTGTCTGCCAGCGAATAGGCCTTTACGATCAGTCGGTGTGCAAACACCTAATTGCCACGATGTATACATTTGTAGTATAATTGGCTTCACGTGTACACTAAGAGCATTCTGTTTGTACAGACATGTTTGATAGTTCATGTATCTAATTAATTTCATTATTATTACCGTTATTATTAATCACACATATAAAATCAGGCCTTCTCCTGGGTTAATATGTCTAAAAATGTACTTAACATATCATTCGCTGACGGTACGTTTAAGTTAAACTAACTTTTAATAATTAATGAAGATAAAAATAAATCGGGGTCCTCCGGGACGGGGGCCTCTGGATCGGGGTCCTCACGGACTAACTCTTCCTTCTAAGAGGTAAGGCAGAGACCCAAACAACATCAGACGCAATAAACGTCTTCTTCATTTACATGTCTAGTCATTACAAACGTATAACATCGTGAGCACGTTCTGATTTTTCGTGTATAACCGACCGTGGCGGTCAAAGGTTTAAGGATCCAATAACTTCATAAGAATTTAATCAAGAAGCTCTCTGTGAAAATTTCATTCAAAACAGCACTGCTGTTTTTTCTATAAATGAGTAACAGAAAAACAGTTTATTCTTCGACAGTTCTTTTACAGATGTATTCGACACTTAACATGTAGTCTGTTGAACCATTATTACAACTCTTTTTTCTCACCGACCCCCTGACATATTTCCACTGCACTTTACAAGGCAGTTGTCAAAAACTAGTTGCAATACTCTTGTTCTAAGTAATAGACTTTCTAAAGAACAGGTCCAAGTTACTACGTACGTGTGACATGGAAGTTTTTTACTACTGTTGCTTAAAGTCGTTGATCTTGTTATTATCTGCTGGTTCGTTTCTTGGTAGGGGACAGAGTTCAGTATCTACACTATCTACCTAAGTGTTATTAGTGTCATAAATACATACATACATTATTTCACGCCGGTTATACCCGAAGGTGTAGGCAAAGGTGTATCAAATGCACTTGCGTTGCCCCATTGACAATATTATTCCTATTTAAAGAGGCCTATTTTTATATACCGGGCACGGTGGTACTTGATATTAGAATCAGTTACTATTTTATTTTAGAAATTATACGTTCTGTATCATGTGTATAGATTCAATCTTCGAATCGACCTGGAGGCTACCGGTCTTGACCATTGATATCAAGTCTGAGCTTTCAAAGTCTGGTATTAATATTCTAAAAAGTAGTCTCCTAATGTATTGTACATGCCACACTCACTCTTAATCTTTTTTTAAGTTTGTTGTGCAGGCAATAGCCAGTGGCACTTTATGGATTGTCGAGTCATCAGTGATAAGTTATAATTTGAGTAAAATTAACTATGGCTCGGTTAATATTAAGCCGAGTGTCTAAGACTCTAGACATTGTATAATAATCAGTTTGAATTTATTAAAAGAAACATAGTGCATATGGCTTAAATAATATCCTAGATAGAGTCTTTATATAAGATAGAAAAAGTAAACTGTCACGCACACACAAATCTTAAAAAACACAAACATGTTCAAACAAAATATGCAAAATACATAAAAAACTATTACAATGTAGTCAACTTTCCTCTCGTTTGAGGTAACAAGCGTATCTCGTGTGTTATGTTAATGGCTGAGTGGAATAATTGCCGCCTCTACTGCCCTACTGCGAAACGGGTTACTGTCACAATCAAATTATAACGTACGTGTAGATTTTTTGTCAAATTATTCAAATGTGATGCTGAAATTTTAAGTTCATAGGTTCAGAGAGAGATTTTTAGATGCCTTATTTCACACACGTTGCACGTGCATGCGTTAAATTTTCAACTCAGTGACTTCAGTATAATATGTGCAATACAAGAAGTTTGAATCTCGGTTTAACATCATAGGGTTAACGACTGTCAAAGAAAATCATAGCCGTGACCCGCAATTTAACGTGCTTAATTTGGTATTACGTATTTTTATTATTTTGGTAGCACGTAGCTCGTTATGTACACAACACTTTTCTTACACCCAAGTGTAATACCTAGTACCTATTAGTACTTACAAGATGCCTTTTTTGTCTCGATAATTATGGAATAAAACTCGAAAACAGGTATCAATGTAAAACGTAACTTTGTACAGGTTAGAATAGAATAATAATAGAAGCTCAGCACTAACAAAATATCACAACAATTTTGTCGTTTAAGCTCTTAACTTATTAAAAACCTCTGTGTTTCAACTATCTTTTCAAGACCAAATATAAATTAACACGGCCTTGAAAACACACAGAGCGTATCGCACTCATTACCTCTACGGCAAAAACTCGCTAATGACTTGTTGTACGCAAAGCCAAATTCATAATGAACTCGCCTAATTACTCTTACTTAATATAAAAGTTTTTGGTACGGAAACTCCGCCTTATATCATTATTAATGAACGTATAGTTAGAGCAGGAATGAGCGTTTGTTTAAGAAATGTTGCTAGGTTGTGATCATTTGCTGATTGTGGGGAATAAAACTGTTGGTTTTGCTGTTTTCATGGTTTTAACGAAGTGTGTAGGTATTGCCTATCGCTACGGGAAAGAGGCATGATATTATGTATGCATGTGTTTTACCGGGTGGTGGTGGTTGTATAGGTAGAGAGGTATTCTGTATTTTTTGTAAGTATAATCAGTTCTGTAAGTCGCTGAACAGAATCAACCTTTCGAAACTCTTTATTCTGAAGCATGCATATTATTTTACCGAAAAATTCTTTGACTTTGATTTAAAGGTTTTGGTTTCAAGTCATTCTACCTGATTTTGGTAAAGTAATTTCATGGTGAAGAGGATTTGATTTTATATGAATTTGTTAAACTATTATACTTTTGTAGCTCTGCAACTGATACAGTTACTGATCAATAGAATTATTGATAAAGGAAACTAACCATCAGCAAATCTTTTCATTTTCTCTTCAGCTCCTTCGAGTAAATAATGATTGTGCATTCCTAGCCCAGTCACTTGGATTGCAGACTGACATGGTATGAATAATTCTTACTGCATTTTACACATGTCTGGTCAATCACGAAAGCAAGATTTTAGTATAAAGTATTCTGATCTCAGTAACACGTGGCAACGCCTCGTGTTTAGCTGAGCCACGCATTCATAGGTAAATTTGTTTTGGAATATATTAGGCAAATGAGCATCTAGCTTTTGATTTTCTAGCATAGAACTTAGAGGAGCAATTCTTGTAGTTTTTGTCACCGAAAATGAAAGTCAACAGAAATTATATTAATGGTTGCCAAAGATTTTTAAATTCGATATCGTTTTTAAACTGACTCTCTGCTTCGTCCCCTGCCCAGCAGTGGGGCAGCATTATGAATTAAAGTTATTATTATTACACCTCTCTCTAAATAGACACACACGACAAAATTCTACAGCTCATACTCTCTATCACCTACTTAAAATTAATCAAAGCAAATGACAAACTAAGTAACAACGTGACGGGTAGGGTGAAAAACATCGTGTTACGTGAGGGTCCTCTTGTAATAGAGGCACGTGATCAGCCTCCTGAACTACTGGCCAGTACGTAATGAGATGCTAGGCTCTGAATAATTCCGCTCTTTGTAAAAAAAAGGACAAATAAGAGGTCTATGTTGGAAAGGTCAGACAATATTAGAAACTAGGGACTGCTATTTTGGCAGTTGTTTTGTGAGATAGAAAAATAAGATCAGTGTACAAATTGGTTAAGATGAGCCATCTGTATTATGAGAAAAAACTCTGTTAACGAGTTTGAAGTCTTTGTCTTCTCATTGAGATCGCGTTAAAGAGATGCCGTTAAAAAGGGAAATAAGGTTTTTTTGAGGAGTAGTACCAGAAGGTCTAAGGTCTTTGTAGTAAACTATATACATTTTCTGTATGAAAAACTTTTGTGTATAACTTTTTCCCCTTTTAACACTTAACTGCCCAAAAGTTTTGATTTTATCAATGAATCAATTTAAAGGTTATTCTTCACAAAACACGTTGTTTCAGTCGAGGTGTCCTGCGGCGGGTTGGTTCAGAATAACCTGACATACTTCATGTCCCCCGGCTTCCCGGAGCTGTGGGACGGCGAAGAAGACTGTGAAATCACCATTGAGAAGACCCACGCAGGCATCATGCAGCTCAGGATTGATTTTGTGCATTTTACCATTGTGAGTATTAAGTTATCAACACAGTCCTATATTGCTTCAAAAGTTTCTAAACGTGGGCCTTATATATATATGCCTATCACGTATCTCAATGGACAACTATTTGTAAGCCACTATGCTGTACATTGTTTTCTCCCTTAGATTATAGTGATTGACACGTTACGTCAAATCAGCAATGTACTGATTAGTAGCCCTCAATTTGCTTCACAAATTTAAATGATCTTAAATATTATAGGGACAGCCAAACAGAAGTACAGGAGACTGCGACGAAGATGCCATGATACTGGGAGACGGAGACAGCAAGTTTACTTTATGTGGACAGAACCATGGACAACATGGTAAGATATTAATTTGTATTCTTAGTTCTCAATAGTAACGAAGAAGATAACAAGAAAGATCTTTGACAGTCGTTAACAGTAGTCAGAATCTTGAAAGTCTGACAACCAGTCTTACCGATGAATTGTGTTATAACTCAGCTAACTGGGTTGTGGAAGTCCGATTGGCAGTCGTTTGACGCAAAACACTGGTATTCGGCTGCATTTGGTGAGACTGGCAGACAACTACAACATAGTTGGAAGAAAGGCTAGGTTGATATGATCCATATTATAACAAGCTATGATACTTTACTAAATATGTTATTCTTGTTAACTTTTTCCCAGTATACTACACCCTATCGACAACGAACGAGAAACGCGAAGCAGACGAGCTGGCAGGAACGAAGAGCATCAAGCTATCAATGCGCATGCGCGGCGGAGACATGCCGCGGCTCTGGCTCATGCGCCTGGCGCAGATGCCTCTAGCCAATACAGCACCTCATCAGTGCTTGCAGTATTATAGTAGTGATAATGGTAAAACATCTTTATTTTTGTAGCAATTTTTGTGAGGTTACTCTGTAGGGAAATCTTTAAAAAAATATTGCCTCAATCTTGAAAATAAAAAATAATACGTCTGTAAGAAACATTCTTATTGACAAAAATACCAACAAAAAAGTTTTCAAGTATTTCGTCGTTACGAAATGTTCCATTAAACGACAGTTATAGTCATCGAGACCATTATAGGTAGTTATGTGTATTTTTTATTTGTTTACTCGTAATATTAAATGTGTAATAATATTGTATAATCTGTGTGTATAGCTAACAACATACCATCAATAATATTGACAATCAATACACTTTTTATACATCCTCAAGATTTCCAGAAACCTTATATTTTACTACAGTATCTTTATTCCTCTAGGTACAATAAAAACCTTTAACTTTGCGACAAACGGACGCCACTTAGCATCACAAGACTACAGAGCATGTATCAGAAAAAACACCGGATTCTGTTCAGTCAGATACACACCATGCGATCAGCGATCATTCAGGATAGGACCTGGTAGCGGGGAGCCGGTTGTTACGGACCCAGCTGGTAAGAATTTACTCGTAATTATAGGTCACGAAACTACCGTAAGTTGTCCCTTATTAGACTGTAATAAATAATAGAATACTCTTTGTAAATTGAAGCCAAAGTGTTGAGAAGTAACAACTCCGTATTTTATTAGTCGTCCCTTTTTTGATTATAATAATTCGCAGGCTATTCTAAAAGATGAAAACAAAGTCATTAAGAACACGGCTATACATATAAGGCTAAGTTCGTGTAAGCTTTTAACAGCACTTTTTATGAAGTGTAGTAAATAGAATCTATAGTGGCGTATTTTATTTGTCTAGCGCGTAAAATACTACTGTGTACTTTAACATTTAGTTCTCAAAAGCCAACTTATATAAACTTAAATCTAACATTTCTAAATATTCAGATAACCCAGACGACGACCAGATGATGCCAGCGGACGATGTGACGCAAGACGATGAGATGGAAGGCTCAGGAGACGAGCCGGGAATGGAGCCAGCTAAATCAGAACCTGGCATCATATCCAGGGTAAGAGAGAATCGCTGTTGGTTTTTGAGTAAATGTCGTTTAAAGTCAAAACTTCTTTTATGTACTCAACTTTTCATATTGAAGTAACCTTATTTAATATTTGTGAAGACATGTTTAGTGACGTATTGTAAAAATAGTTATGAGCTAAGAAAGTACTGCATCTTGGTTAAGTTTGGACTATAACATTATTTGTTTTTCCAATATAAGAAAACAATAATAACAGTAGTTCGAATCTACTTCTCATCTCGTTATTGTTAAGATTTACGAAATCTAGTTTTTGCTAAAAATATCAAGCCAAGAGAAATCGAAAGACTTACTCAATAATTTAACTACAACTTCAGCACGAACACTTTTATCATAAACCTTCTGAAACCAAGAATGAATTGGCATTCAATCCTCGCAACTACACAGTTTGAATCAAATTGCATTTACAATTTTACTTCGCTACGAACAAATTCCACAATCTTCTCTGTTATGCATATTTCTGAAGTCAGCACATCGTAAAGCAGGTGCATTGCGCTGGTCTCCATAATTTATCGGTCTCCAGACACTGCACGTAAAACGTAGATAGCGTTTATATCGAAACTTTGTCGCTTGAGTTTATTTTCAAAATTACCGACTGAGACTTATCGTGAACTATTTTTCGCTGTTATTTTTTCGATTTCTTTAGTGTTCTCAATTGAAAAGAGTTTTTGCATATAAATATTATTTGGTCGCTAGGATAATAAGATACTGTCGAAGGTTTGGTATAATTCGATACTGAGGTACGATTTGAATACGATTATTGAGTGAATTAGTGACAGTCTTTCGATTTTTCATACCTTAATTGTTAGTACTGGAAATGTTATACTGTTACAAGATTGTTGTGTGTGTGCAACTAATTCCCATTAATATAATTTGAAGCCTTATTATATAAATTTGAATGCGTATCTTATCCTAATTAATTAATTAATGTACCCAATTAAAATTATAATGCTACGATCCAAAACACACTTTTAAAATGATTAATTGATCCTATAATAATCTTACATATTTACTCATTCTCAAATGATTTTACGTATCTACACTCATAATATTATGTTATACCTTTATATGTAATCTTTATGTGATATTTATTTACAGCGTAATGGAAAAGTTTGATATTATTGTATAAAAATACATTTTAAACATATAAAATACTTTGGAACAGTCGCTAACTGGTATGCAGTTAAGATCGAAGAATAAATTAAATAATTCAGTATACAAAGCTTAATAAATGTCAATCATCATCAGCCAAGCAAGGAAAGAAATTCTTTACGTTTGGAGTTTTGGAGGTGGCTTTCAGTCTCACAGGTTGCAGCTGAATACCAGTGTTTAACATGGAGCGACTGCCTTTTGCATTTCCACAACCCAGTAACCTGGGATATGACACAATACCCCTCGGTGAGACTGGTTGTCAAACTTCCAAGCTTCTGCCTACTAATAACGACTGTCAAATATCTTTAAAAAAATAATTTCAATCTAAAATAATAATATCAAATTCATCTACCCTTATACCCAAGCTTACCCCGTAGCTAGTCTAACCTCTAACCTCACATAGATCTGGACGTATATCTGGTCTTGGATGTGGGGTCAGGCGAGGTCATCGACCTGGAGGTGGTCTCCATACACGCAGCACTTTAGCCAGCAGTACACTGAAGATGACAAGCTCCGGTACTTTGGCTATGGGAACTACGGCTACAGGCTGATGGGCTTCGGAAGACAACGGTGTGATGACAGAGTCACGATACCTTGTGAGAACGAGTATTTTGTTTCGGTGAGTTTGTTATAGAGTATTTTTAGTTTTGTGGTCGAACAGGTTCAAAAAGACTTGGATATTTGCGTTTTATAGTATTTGTATTATAAAAAAAATAAAGTCTTAATTCTGAGAGTGTGACACATTAGCCGCAAATTCTACTTTGTTTATTACATTTTGATAGTTTGTAGAATCTTCGTAATTATAGATATATACGGGGATAAAAAATATGACTATGTGTACAAAAAATGCCCAGTGTAACTATAAAGACCATGTGAATACTTCAGAAAATGTGTCAAACGCGCTTTATTCGTATGAAAACGATTTTTCTAAACCCATAAATAGTAGAATGATCTCTAAAACTTCGCAATTCCACCATAAATCCACCTATTTGAAGTCATCAAAGCTAAGAATTAAAGTTTGAAGAGCCTACTTTTAGCACAAAGCTTAGTATTTCCATTAAAAGCTGGCATAAAACCGAAAGTTTGGAGGGCGCTCGTCGAGTTAATAATCAGAACGGAAGTAATATTGTTAAAGTTTTAAGAATGAACTGCTAAGGAGCGCTGACTCTCGGTTTGATGTGGAATATTGTGTTGTACGCGTTTGTTTCTATGACTTTTATAAGCGAATAAGATTGGATTAGCATATTTTTCTCAATAAATAATATGTGACAAATACATAAGTTTTTAGTTACTATGGCTAAAAATAATTGGAAGACTAGTTGTGTTCTGTAAATAAAAAATTAAGTCATTGCTGTCCCACTGCTGGGTAAGGGTTTCTTCTTAGAAGAAGGAAAACCTTCACATTATGTTTTATGAACTCATAATAAATAATGCAGAAATTAAAAGAAAATTTAACGTGGTTAATAACGAGGTGATTGTTACTTTTACAAAAATATTAGGAATATTATTAATGTTTCGGGAAAAATACAATACCTAACAGAATATTCAGTTTTTTCGTTTCATTTTTCCGATAGTTAGCGTCGTTATAAAGAAGAAATGTGATAAAATTTTTGTGTAAAACATTTTTGCGTTGTTTCCAGCTTTTGGTTTTAAAACTGGAAAATGTAAAGTCCGGTACTACACTAAAAACAAAAGTGTACTAACTTAAATCACACAGTTTTATGTTCGGTAACCTCAAATCCCTTGGAGCATGAACTTTCAAACGTGTGCGTCTATTGGGAGCAGTTTTGCCACTAAATTCTTTGCAACACACTCATGAACTGCATTGCATCGTTAGCTTACTGAGTTAAGATGCATTTATTGTAAAAGTTCAAATAGTACGTAATAGAGGTGATTTTTATCACATTATTTGGGGGAGACCCTTGGGTATGGCAATGGGACGGGTTTGGGTTTAAAAACAATTAACTATATTTAGGAAATGATCTTTGAAATAGTGCCTGTATTCTTACATTAAATTAATTTTAATTATGAAAACACTCTCAAGTTTTTTCAAAACATATTAATTCTATTACAAGGCCCAATATTAAATCTATTGAAATCTATAATTTTGTCGTTACCAGCAAAAAAACAATATCATTCCCTTTATTTTAACCCTCCTTACAAAAATATCAGCTAAAAATGCCTTTCACCTGTTTTTCTTTATCAGAGCTCGTACCTAGGCGGTGGAGTCTGCGACCCGCACCACTGCGGCGACAACTTCTGTCCAGGCCAATCACACAAGAACTGCCGTGTCGAGACCTCTATCACTCCCTTCGCGGTGTCCGTGAAATTCGGCCCTCCGACCCACAAGAACAGCCCGGAAGAAAACATCGGCATGTGTTTGAGGTATACTCAGTTACCTTGTGAATCTTAGTGTAATGTAGTAGTGAGTTTTGAAATAAATGTGTGGACAGTGAATATATGAATATCGGCCAATGTTGGCCAGTGACGGCCAACATGAGTGTGTGAATAGTGTATTCGCCTCGCCATCATTCGGGCTGACTCGCCCAAGTTGGTGAAGGCAAGCGCTAACGTGTGGAGAGCTCGTGATACAGTAATACAATACTTTAGTATTAAATTGGTGTTAGTAAGACTTTTGTGAAGTTAGTAAAATTATATTAACGAAGATTTGCTGAATAATTTAACGCTCATAGTTGTGTGATCGCAAAAAAGACCTGTATAAGTAATGGTGGTAACATGCTTCCAAAGTATGGGAAAGAACGAATTTAGCTCTCGTCGGTATTATGATGATGACGAATGACTATAGCCCTACAGCTTAGTAGAAAGCTTTGGCATGCACGATGCAAAATAAAGTAGTATCAAAAGTCACGTCAAATACAGAACCCTGTCGGTCATCGAAAATAATAATCGATGTTCTAAATTCTGACCTGGAACCTTGCACACTGGCTCTCTACTAAGTTGCTGGACCATGAATTTTAGTTCTCTGATAAACATAAGATTGTATTCAATGGTGAAATTGTCAACAGTAGGTATATTCAAAGGCTTGGAACACAATACAATGAACCATGAACCCTGTAATTGAATGAAGGAATTAATTCGCGCCCGCAGTTCGGACAATCCTAACTGACTACAAATTAATCACTTCCACCCTGTTATTAGAGATCCATTTACACTATTGTCGTTCTATTCAAATCATAGTTGTCGATTTTGACTGATTTGTAAACGGAAATATTTGTAATTCAAATAATGAATGACATGCAGCATAGTACATGCATTTTGTGACCGATGTTTTTGAAGTCAGTTAATATTGCATATTTAAAAAAAATATTGTTCACTTTGTTGCATTTTTTGAGGGCATGCAAAGTCGTAACCCTTACTTGGCAAGCGTAGTGGACTCAATTCCAACCCCTTCCCTCGTTTGGGAGGATAACTAGCAGGTCTCTTATTTAGAAAAAATCTCAGCAGATGAAAAGTAAGCTAGAAAATTCTTCTTCGCACCGGCACTGTTAGAAACATCAAACATGTCATAATTGTCATCGGTCGATTTTATGAACGCTACCCTCTGCTTCCGTGGAAACACACCCTGACTGGGTCTGGCTGTTAAGCCCAAATCTGTATATCTTTTTTTGATTTTATTTCTTCAAACATGTGACATTTTGTAGATTATTCTGTAATCTGTCAAATTAAAATAGTATTTACGATTTATTTCTTGTATAGTTTTAAGTTATTTCGGTTCCTAAGTTATTTATTTTAGTGTAGCGTATTTTGCGTTTTGGCAAAGCCATTTTGTAAATAAATATTAAAGTAATTGTTATAACTTTTGTCATAATTTATTGTACCTTAACTAGGTTTTTGATATCTATTATTTATTTTAGTAGCTGTGCCATCGTAGAAAAATACTGCATAACCAAATAATAATTATTTTTGTGTAAAGTCTACTAAATGTTTATTTGATCAATTGTCTATTTTGTTAGCTATTTATCAAATTTATTTGTAAAAAGGTATATTTTTTAATTTTTTAGTAGAAATTTTGATGTTGTTCCTGATTTGATTATATTGTGCATATTTTTATTGAGAACATGCAAAATAAATTATTTACAAATATGTTTATTTATTTCATAACAAATATTTTTTTCTGCTAGCAGAGTCCCGGCTCTCTTTCAATCAGTAATGCTAATATCTATGGGATGCACCCTATCATCAAATTGAATCAATCAGTTTACCTGTTTTGGGGTAAAAAACTAATAAAAATGCTTTCACAATATGGTATTACATGTATGTATTAACCGTGTGTGTATGTGTTCATAAAAATACACGAAGTTATGAAAGTGTTTTGTTTCTTTCACTCCTTATCGAAATGAAAAAGAGAAAACATATTATAGTAGCTTTTTAACTAAAATAGGTTTATAGTGTGTTTATGGTGTATGATATGAGAGTGTTAAGACTATATGCAGCTTACCAAAGTTTTTTCTTGAGTTTCTAAATCATATCTCACACCATATATATCCTAATTTGCCATAATTACAAGACATTACTCCGATCAGCAAGTCATCAGTACCACATAACGTGTGTATCTGATTGTGTAACGACGATACTAACTGCTTACTGCCAGTATCAATGATACAATGTGCGTTAACTGACAGTTATGGCTCGGTTATTGAACCGTTTATACCAATGGGTGGTAGGTAATGTTTTTTTCCAGGTAAAATGGAGTATGTGTTTTTGAGTTTGAGTTTTTGTTGTTGATATTTTTTTCAGCCTGTATCGTTTCGTACTGCTGAGTAAAAGCTTTCCTTATCTTAACAAACTTTCTCGTTCCTGTACGATCGGCTTTCATGGTAATTCTACGACAGTGGATATAGTGGCAATATCTGTGTTGTGGTCGCCATTGGTTTCGGTGTCCGTCTTTTCAAAGAAAGCAATCTTAACTTCTTCTTTACGACATACGCCAATTTATACCAAGAAAGTTTTTCGTATAAAATAAAATTGAAAGGTTTCCTTTAGGCTTCAGCTGCATGCATTTATTGATCAAAATATTAGGTCAATTAGATAAGACGACTTCAACTGCTAAAACTCTTAAATTAACTTCAGAAGCGTGGTAAACACGAGGCTAGGCATCAGATGTAAAAAATATCTATCTTAGAATTAAATACAACCTTTAAATAAATTACCAACGACATTTCCAAAATATCTAACCAAACCTACATACATAAAGCATTCATGAATAACCCATGTTATCATTCCAATCACATTGCAATAACGCAATGGATATTGGATTCGCTCGGACAATAACGTTCTGCGTCACAGCGTCACGGCGTCACGGCTTAGCGCTACACGTTTGTTGCACGGACCCTGATAGTTATCTAACAATGTATTGCTGACATGGATTATTTGGCGACGTTTGTTGGCCGAAATTGTGTTTTTTTTGGAAGAGACAATCTATAATTGTGTTTACAAAGATAGTTCTACTTTCACATCTAACATATTATTGTTAACCTGAATTGTAGATAGAGTAGAAATGCACCCTTTTAACGCCGTTTACAGATTTATTACAATGTTAATCCCATGTAATAGAGGACTAGCGAATCGACATATACCGGGCACGGCATCAAAATTGGCACTTTGTCCAGGAATCGAACCTGAGACTTCGTGACCTCTGACAATAACGTTCTGCGTCATGGCGTCACTGCTTAGCACCACGTTTGTTGCACGGTCTCTGATAGTTATCTAACAATGTATTGCTGACATGGATTATTGGGTGACGTTGCCGGCTGAAATTGTTTTTTTTTTTTTTTGGACTATTATTCTATCTCTGTATACATAATGTCATGTTATACCCGAATTGTAGGTAGTGTTGTGTGAAAAGCATTGTAAACTGGGGAACATGGGAATCCATCTCTGTTGTTACTTAATCTACGGCCTAGTATTGAAATTAATCTATTTAATATGAAATAGTAGAGACCGATAATACTTTGTTTCAAAAAACAACTGGGTGTCCGCGCTTCAGAGGGTTCGTAAATAGCCGGTCCCGGTTAATGTCAATCAAGACAACAGTCGTTAAGCCACGTCAAGGTCCTTCGGGTGGCTTGAACAACTTTGACACTAGGTTGACCACTAACCATACGATAAGAAGAAGAAGTGATCCTTATGTCAAGCAATTTTTTTGTTAAATTTTACTTGTACCTACTTTGAACTAGAATTCGTATTGTCATATTTTGTGCCTCTGCCTATTCCTGTCAGATATATTTAACTTATGGTACATCTGAAAAGTTCAAGCAAAAGTTATTAAACATATTTTATAGGCATTGTCTTTCAGTTTTCTTTTTAATGTTTGTAATAACAATAAGGTCTTGAAGCCTCACAGCATTAATGAGTACAAAACTTGCAGTAACGTTTAATATTCATGAGTTAAACTTATAATTTATTGTACTACTTCTGCGGCGTACAGAAATATTGCTCGTAAATTATTTACTGCGGGTGAATAGTAAGAATTATATTTTAAAGTTTGTTTATTTTGATATTAAATAATAGGAAATTGTACACAAAGAATAGTACAAGCGCTTGACTTTGTATTATGATGATGATAATGTTATTGTTCATTATGTTGTGCCGTATGGGTTTTCTCTGCAAGCGGGATTCGATTCAAAAACTAGTTTTTAATTATTTCTTTTATGGTGGGGGAGTTATCTTTACAAAAAAGACTGAGTGTACATGCACTAGGCACAAGGCAGTCTTATTAGTAAAACGTATACTACTATTATACGATGAAATGTATATGGTGATTTGGAAGAAAAGGGAACAGATCTTTGCTTAGCAGTGGCACTGAGGATGTAAACCGGCTTAGACAAAAAAACATATGCATCTAATAGAGCTGCATAGTTTTATCTATACTAATATTATTAAGCTGAAGAGTTTGTTTGTTTGTTTGTTTGAACGCGCTAATCTCAGGTCCGATTTGAAAAAATCTTTTAGTGTCAGATAGCCTATTTATCGAGGAAGGCTACAGGCTATACATATATCATCACGCTACGACCAATAGGAGCAGAGTACCAGTAAAAAATGTTACAAAACGAGAAAAAATTATAACCCATTCTCTCATATGTGACGCAAGCGAAGTTGCGCTGGTCAGCTAGTATTCTATAAAACAACTACCAATTTAACAAAATGTACTCACCAATATTCACAATTTGGTAACTTTAATTTTGTAATAGAATACAATAGTGATTTACACACATTAACATATCCGAACCACTAATTGGTTGTTGAAAATAATGACAGCTACGTATTAATTTAGTGCTTTGTGTAGCCTGAAACTGGCTGAAACTGACTGTAGTTATTGGTAATTAACGATGTTTAATTAACATGTAGTAATGGAAATTCATGAAAATTTTACTATGCAATAGGTGTGTTTAAAATAATGTGTTTAATTAGAAACTAGTAAATTGGTTTTTGAAATGTGGTTATTTATTTAACAAACCAAATGGTTATAGTGTACGATAATTTGATTTTAAAGCAATTTTCAAAACGTTAAGCAGACGCACAATACAAAAAATTGGATTCTTTTGGGTGACGTTGGGTTCTTTTCCGAAAAAACAAAAAACTAATTATAATATTATAGAAGAAAAGCAAAGTTGTTCGTTATTCATTCACTACAGAAACAACTTATTGTGGAAAACTTAGCAGGAAGCTAATGCTTATTTTCTAATGCAAAATGTTAATAACATGTTATAAAACATTTTCAAATGTAATCCACACTTTAAGTAGACAAATTACGTTCAATTGATTGAAAGGGAGTGAGCCTAGGTATAATAATTACCTCAGGAATGTACTGAGCTATGATTAACAATAATTATAGTGACAATGATGGATAGGTTGTCACGATAATACCTAGTGCTTGTAGTAATGAGTTTATTATATCATGCATTTTGGATACTAAGTTAATACTGACAAAGCCCAGAACAGAACAGCGTAATTTTTATTTGTGAAAAAAAAAAGATAAATATTTGGGGGTGTTACATAAACATTCAACCGGATTTGAATTAGCTCGATGAAAATTGATAAGTATTGCATCAATTTTCTTTTCTGGTACTACTAATACTACCTACATACTTTTGGTTCCAAGAAACTTTTTATTTAATTATAATATGCACACTACATTTAAAATTTGTAAGAGGTATCCTGAAGTATTAAATACACACTTGACTATTTAGTTTTCAATACCTATTCAAGATACAAAACCAAGTATACATCCCAACTAACCAATCCTAAACTTTAAGTTGACATAGCCCTTTGCAATCTTACCAAGTGGGTCGTTATAATGTCGACAACGCTCTCCAAAACCTGCCTACCACTTTTTTCCTCTCAAGCCGACCCTTTAAAGCACCTATCGGAAGTTAAATCATCTTAATATTACGTTATAACGGTGCTATCAGAAATTTATATAACTTAAGATAAGTTTAGCTACTGCACGATATCTTTTAAGTAAACTAGGTTTGTAAAAGATACGGTAGCATGCGTATGGTTTAGGAAAGACTTAGAAACAAACATTTATATCAGATCATTTATTAGGTTAAATATTGACAATAATGATTGTCGATAAAATTACTGAATGTACTACTAGCTTGGATCTAAAGTGGTTTAGGCGCCCGAAAGACCTTCAACATGGTCTAGTTCAAATACCACTATGCGGGCGCCCATCTTTAGAATGACCGCGCCAAGGGTTGCTTAACCCATGAATCGTTCACCGATTCTTGATCAGCAGTTAAATACACTACCGCACTACGTCACAGGAGGAGTAGGATTAGAAGCATCAGGGGATGATTTTTGAAATATCGATATCACAGTGTTACATACATACCTCTATAAGCGTAAGAAAATCATTCTATGGAATTTTCCGACCCGAGAATCAAACCAAAAACTCCATGATCAGCAGTCTGTTATATCGCTCATTGCAGAAGCTTATAATATTCTATTGAATAATTCTCGCAATAATGCTTGTCTCCGCGTTAAGTATTCTAAGTCTGTTGTAAGACGTTTATAACAAAACTGTTCGAGCGTCTGAAACTTTCAGATGTTTTCACAGAATCCATCTGTTCAGTGTACTCGTTCGGTAATTTGTAAATAAGGTGAAACAACCAGTTTTTAGATGTAAAACGTTTAAAAAAGTATTAGTTTGAGTAAAATTACTTTTAATGATTTGATACTGATTTTGATATTTCGTTTCTGTTCGCGATTTTTTCACCAGCCTACCTTTTCTTAAAAACTTTGTTGGAGTCGGCTCCCGGTCTAAGGATATTGTTGAATACCAGTATTTTATGCGGAGCGATATGGCTGCATGGAGCGGCTGCCTATTGGACTCCCAGAAACCAGTTGTCTGGGTTATAACACGATAGCTAGAGTGGTATCTAGGGGGTAAGTCTGGCAACCACTACAGAGATAATGGCTGTTAGACTTTCAAGCTTCTGACTACTTGTAACGACTGTCAAAGATCTTTGGAAATGAATCAATCGGGACCATCGATGGCCGAAAACTGGATGATTCACCTTGTGTACAATTAAAAAGTTGCAAACACCCGGTGTTAGCAACGGGAATTAATTCTGTGAATCAAAGCGCAATGTAATTTGATATACACTTTTAATTTAATTATTTCTTTGTTAAGTTTCAATATAAGAGTATTGATTTCATCATTATCTGTTCATAAAACAGGACAAAGTTGAAATACACGCTATTATTTGAAGATTTATTTTAGGTTTGATATAATAATATTCTCAATATCTATCGCAAAATAAGAAAAAAATGCATTTTGTACTAAAACTAGGAAACTGAAGTTTTTAAAGTTTGGTTTCATACAACGAGTCGTTTCTTAGGCATCGATCCTTTGACGTGTATGTAAGACTTAGAGGTCCTCGTAGTCATATAAAATACAACAATTTGTATTATTAATTATCAAATTATAAAATTAACAAAATGTCTTCTAATCAAATTTCCACAGCCTGTTCGTAATCAACTAAAGCATAAAGTTCGTTCACTGGACTTGTGTCGTATAAGATTCAAATCAACATATTTAAAATAAAAAAGAATACTACTACAAATAAGGAACCTGCCAATAGGAAAACAGTAAAGAAAATTCCTCTTCCCTAGCAACACTGCTATTGGTTGGCGCACGCGACGCTGCTTCGATGGACTTTGTTCCATCCCGCAAGATGGCCAGTGCCGCGTGCACCTGCGCCCTTGACATAGTTACCGAAACTACCCGCGCTAAAAACTCGATTTTAAGTGATTTTTTGCAATAAGGGACGCTTATTTATTGTTTTTGATAAAGTCTTTAGTGTAATTATGTAGTCATAACTAGTTAGTGATTTGTGAAAAAATACGTTTTAATTATAATGTTTAAGTGGTTGCCTACTGTGATAAGGACGCCATAGTGTTGTTGACGGCGTCCCTATAATAATGTTAATCATTATTGATATTAGGTTATATTTTCGCGACCAGAAAGTTTGAGTGTAATTTGTTTGCTTTAGTTATTTAATGCAATTAAAATAAATAGTTTAGTAAATGTGCTGCGATAAGTGTTGTGTTGTGCGTTGCGGGTAGTTTTATTTATTAGGTAGAATGGGTAGTGAGTGTTTGTGTTGTTTTCGCGATGTCTAAGTCTTCAAAGTGATTAGTGGTAGTTAATAAGTAATATCACCTCAGTGATAATGTCTCGTAACCAGTAAATAATATATTAATTAAGAATTATAATTGATATGTTGAACTACCCGCACGAAGTGTCAGTGTCGTCACAGGATCGAGACGCACCCGCGGCGCGGCGGCGGCGCGGCGGCGCCGAGCTCGCGAGGCTGCCTCGCTACGTTGCCGATGCTGCTTCAGCGTACAGGTAAGTGAATAATTTGTAGTCGTGGCGAGATGATAGGCATGAATGTTTGTTACAGAGTAATACTGTTTGATTATATTATTTGGTTGTTTATGTTATTTTTTAAATTAGGCAACGTTATGTCATTGTTTTGTTCGTCACATGATTTGCCCTCTACCTTGGGCTCTGCGTTGAAGTTGATATATTTGATTGCGTATAGTTGATACCCTTGTAGCTGATTGTTGTATACCTCTGCCTACACTTTCGGGTGTACCTATTACGTACGGTATACCCACATATACATTAATGTACATTACATATATGACCTTCCTATTCTTTAAACAAGCATTAGAAAATGAATAATATAAAAAAGGGATTTATACATAACGTTGGCACATAATCTACAAAGAACTTCTTTATCAAAAGTAAACATAATTAAAATACATTTTTCTATACAATCAAATAAAGTACCGAGAAATCCAAGTACTGAGGAATTAATTAAACTGCCTTGTTTGATCTTTAATATAAGAATTTGTAAGTATAATTTTATAATATCTTACTTAGGAACAGGCGAAAATCTATCTAGCGTAACTATAGGCATAATTTCAGGTTTGACTAAAAAAATATGCTAAACTATATTTATTTAAGAAAAACTTTAATTCATCCTAGAAACAGAAATAATGGTATTTTATTTTAATATTCGAATAGAATTTTGAAACGAAAAGAAAATATTCGAATTGATATTCTACAAAAGTATCATATATTTTCTTTTTATGCCCGCACTTGGAATAAATATTGTCGGACTGAGATTCTTGCAAAACTTGAAATAACTATCTATGGGTCAAACAAATATTGGATTGGAATATATCTGATTCGAAAAAATATTGCAATAAGAAATACTTATTTCGGATGTATTAAATAATAGTATGTTCCTCATCATTATCGGCTTGTGTCCTAGATTGTTCAGGTGTATACAGTAGTAGCATATATAAAAAAAAAACATTTTTTCATATTTCATAAAAATATCGGTAGCCCTTTCGAATTTTTCCTATCAAGATTTACTGATAAAAACATCTCATCACACTATATTACATAACAATGTAATCTTATCTACATAAGAGACATATCACTGATAAACAGTACTAGATAACAGATACAAGACACTATATCACCCACTCACAGTCTCAATAACAAAGATATACAACACGTCTAGTGCAATAACTCTCAAAATGAAACTAGTGCAGTTCGTTTACAAAAACAACCCTCAAGAAATCCGCGTCGGATACTTAGTGGAAGAAAATGTAGTAGACATAAATAAAGCTGATCCAACAATACCTAGCACTCTTATAGAAATCCTGAAGAATGGAGACATCGAAAGGGTCAAGAAACTTCGGACCACCAATCCTGTGTCTATACCAGTATCTACTGTGACTATCAAAGCTCCGATCCACGGGAACGATAAAGTACTATGCGTGGGACTCAACTATAAAGACCATTGTGAAGAACAGAAGTTCCCGGCTCCAGAAACGCCTTTCATATTCAGTAAATTCCCAAGCACTGTGGTCGGGCAAGATGAATCAGTCAAACTGAAACCTGAAGTATCTGATAAAGTCGTTTGCGAAGTCGAACTAACTATCGTTATTGGTAAAAAAGCAAGTAGAGTGAAAGCAGCTGACGCTTATGACTACGTTCTAGGATATACGATCGCTCAAGACATCGGTGCTACAGATTGGGAGAAGAATAAAGCTATGGGACAACTTCTACTTGGGAAAGCTATGGATACTTTCTGTCCCGTAGGCCCTTGTATAACTACCAGTGATGAGATTGGAGATCCACAAGCATTGAACATCAGTTGCATCGTCAACGGAGTACAGAAACAGAAAAGTAATACAAATCAATTTATTCATAAAATTCCTGATGTTATTGAAAGATTGTCCAATCTGTTTACTTTGTTACCTGGTGATATTATTCTGACCGGCACTCCGGGAGGTGTAGGTCTGTATAGGAATCCTCCAGAATTCTTGCAAGCAGGTGACGTGATCGCCAGTGAGATTGAAAAGATTGGAGTTTTGATCACTAGGGTTGAGAATTTTTAGTTGATTTGCAATAAAGAAACGTATTAATGCTTGTTTTCATTGTATTATACTGTATAAATAAATATTTTATTCAGTAATAACATGTGTTTGTTTCTAAGTGACAATATTTATTTATTCATCATCCATTTTTACTTGCCAAGAATTTGCTGTGTATTCCATTAATAAAGTAGAGCACATAAATGGTTAACTATGATGTTTTAAACAATTTGGTCTATCAGAAAACCAAATCCAATTTGTACAAATCAAATAGTAATGATATTTCGATTAACGGAAATGAATATTGTTAACGAGTCCCATTTCAGAGAGATTATTAGCAATAACTAAATATTAAAATAAATTATAAAATGTAAATACACACGTAGCCTGAAACACAGACTGATTGGCGTATCTCAGTTGACAACTATTGTAGCGCGATTCTCTACTATCAGTACTAGCGGGTATCGAGAATTTAACATTTAAAATTTACTGTTCCGAAGGCAACAGCTAAAGGCCCCGATCAAATTTTTATACATTTCTCGATAGCTATCCGGTTGTCGCTAGTTGATAGCAGCCAAGAATTGTTCTTCATTACTTTGATGTGATAACTACTATATCATCGGTACGTTTCTGAGAACACAAATGAATATAATAATATTTATAGTTAGTACAAGAGATCTAATTCTACGCAATTTAATGTTTTAAAGAACATTCCCTTCCAAACTCTGTTGCCCAACTTGTGAAGTAATTTAGCTAAAATGTACTGTCATTAATTTTTGAAGTGGTACATTATGTTACGAGGTATTTCGTACGTCCCGGGGGAAATCATAACCGTAGTTCTTGTTCCTATAATTCCTATATCAAATTGTTCTAACTTTTATCTATTCGGCCATTGTTTCTTTACTTTGCGTTAGTAGTAATATTAATATTATAGTATAGTAAACAATTAGTTAGTTGGTCTTTAAGGTTTTTAGGTCGCCGAATTGTTAGAATACTGAGATTTAGCTATCTGATATTACATTTACTTTCGTTAAAGATTAAGTTCTATACTTCATTAAAAGCCATTGTGCTATCTGAACGTATTGTTTCGTAATGATAAACATGTTTGCTTCTTGTAACAATATTATCTATTAAAAGAGGTATTGGACAGCAAATCAAACCAGCTACTCTTTAATCTAGATTCTTTTGAAAAAAAAATATGAAAACGAACATTTTATAGGTTTGTGCGAGTAGCGCATAAATAAAATGCTCTATGCTAACTAAGCAAGCATTTATAAAATTATGTTTTTATTCCACTTTGACCCAGCATGGAAACATTTATCTTGCAGCCATTAAAATCACAGGCGCTTAAACGCAATTACGTGACACGGGTTTAGAGACCTTTACGACTTTACGAGTCTAATGAGAAAATTGCGAATTTTCACAATTACTGGAACGAGCTTATTTACAGGTATATTTTTGTGATTCTAGAATGAAAAATTGTTAAGATGGAGCATTAAAAATATTATTGTTATGAGTATTTGTCAACGTGTAGAGTTTAAAAGGAATTTTGAGTGACAAAAATAAGATAAATAAGTTTTCAGCAGATTTAATTACAGAATAGTAATAAGTATGTTTGGAAAACTAAATTTAAACTAAGCAGAATTTGTAACCATATAGGTATCTGATAAACACTTATCTACTTTTAGATTAAAAGGTATACACATCTATTAACTAAATAAATTTTTGTTAGCGTCGAAATATGTAGGTATAGTGGAATACAAAAACATATTCTAACAAAAACATGGTAATAAAATAGGCCGTAATTTACCATGCTGAAAATACTAATAGAGTACATTTTTTATAGAAATTATGGAAAAACATGGCTATCCATACCATTGTACCATCTATACATGCAACCACTTTGTATTTCGAAGACAATTTTAGCTTGAAAATTTCATGTTTCAAAGTTTTGAAGTAGGTCGAGATACAGAGCTTTATGCATTTTTGTATTTGAAACTATTTCTGTAGACTCAGTATAAGTTTTACAGTTATAAGCCTGCGGTAGAGGCGGTTGACGAGGTCACATAGTTTCACGGATAGATATCTACTATTTTATGATAGGAACATTTTGGGTAGAGAACCAATTTACATAAAATATTTTTGGAAAATTCGTACACAGTCGTTAAGGTTCCAATCAATACAGGTCCGACCAACCTACTACAGGACCAGCGACCCGATTACTTATAATCATTCTTTCAAAATTATACGCTTCTAAATACTTCAAAAACAGTGGTAGGTATCAAACTGCCGATCCTCTTAAATCATTAACATTTACATTAGCTTATTTTAACAATCATTAAAGGAAACCTTGCCATTCCTAATAGTAACTCTTCATGGTCCTTGTTCTCCATGCATTACATAGTTATATAGGAATATGAATCATATATACATGAAATAATATCTCAAACACAAAATTAATAGCAAACCAAACAATTTCTCGAATTCACATTAGCGCCTGCACTATTAAAATAGCAAGATGCATCAAAGCGCGTTGCTATGCATTATTAACTGTGATTTATGTTCCAAGTACGATGCAACGCGATAATTGCAAAGTTATATGTCTTTTTGGCTAGAGAAGGAATGCATGAATAATTTAGCTTTTGGTACGATATGCATGCAAATATCTGTGTGAATAATAAACTTGCCAAATGTGATGGTAAAGAAATTATTAAGATTAATGTGGAATACTGAATTGAGTCTTAAAATTACATTAGCTAGCATATTTTTTATATGTATTGTCCGAAAGTTTTGTAAAGAGCACGCTCGATTTACTGAGATTATAATTAATTCTTATGTGTTTTCCAAAATAAAGTAGCTGCATCAAATAGACCAACTTCAACTTCATTAGCTTGTGGTTCATCAGCATCGAACTTTATAAACCTAATCACAGTAGGTAAGGCTCTCTAGTTATTTGTTAAACTAAAGTTGTTGATAAATCTACAAAAAAAATGTCTTGCCATAAATTTACTAAAAACATTTTTCGAAAGTCGTTAATGTGGTTTCTTTTTTCAGTTACTTACTAAATAGTTAGTACATAATTATTCTACATTTATTGAATGAAAAACCAAACTCATTGCTCACCCATTAGTGGGACGAAACATATTACGAATTATATTCGAACAAAAAATATTTAAAATAACAAAAAATACATTCGTATTTTATGGGTGCATCAATACGTGATATTTCCATTAACAATATATTGGGTTGGCCATTAATGTTCTCGTTATATTTGCAACACCGAACTATACACAGTCAGGTGCACAAAGGATTTAAATCTATTTGTACACGTTTTATTAATGCTTCATTGTAGGTATGTACGCTACATGTACTTGTATGTAAAAGAAAAGTCTAGACTTCTGCATTAAATTATACATACTTTTACATATAAGTATTATTAATGCGTACGTGTCGTTCTGTCTGCTTCGCTTTTGCTTACAAAGTTAACATTTTGAGCAGGATTTAGAAAGAGCTACAAATGTCAATGTAAATATTAGTCTAGACGAAGGCTGAAAGTAAATAGATATAGTTATATTATTATAAACTAAAAAGACAGAAGTTCGTACACCTATTTTTACCACAACGTGAGGCGATTCTTCATCCATTAATATAAACAAAAGTGCTCATGCTCTAAACATTGCATAACGCAGCTTTACGCACAAAAATAAACATTTTTGAAGCACGTCAATATATATTTTTGATGACGGCCGCCGGTCACGCTCCGTCAAATAAAATGTTTGGACGTGACCATGTGACACGCTCGTTGATGAAATGCGTCGGCGTGACAGTTTTTTTCCCACATTTCCAGTTTAAGGGGCAGGTGAGCTCATGTTTGAGTAATGGAGAGTACTTAGATAGTGAACACGTGGAATTTTACTTTGGGAAAGTATTTTTTATGTTTCTTCTAAAAATATTGGGATGTGTGTAGGTTTTGCCACTTTGGGACGCTATTTTATAGATAAGGTGACGAAAATGTCAACAATTTGACTGTCATTTTTCTTTTTCTTTATCTTAGTAAAGGTTATAGTAGTAGTTCTATTAGTAAAAGTAGTTACAATTCTGTCAAGCCTTGAGAGAGCCTGACGAGCTGCTTACACATAATTCTACTTGTCGAAGAGCATCAATAATTAGGAGGCTAGTTATTTGATTAAAACATATTCCGTAATATTATTTAGATAGCTGGTTTATTTAAAGCCTGAAATTTTCTACATAATAGTATAATCATGTTGATCCAATCTTTGACGCCATATCCAACCAACCGTTATATTGGCGAGTATGTTGTGATGAACATTGTATGGAAGCCAGTTTCTAATAATAAGATAAACCAATCTTAGATGCGACTGCAATCCCTTGAATTGATAGAAGCAGGATTACTGAGCAATCCGACCATCAATTTTCAAGCCGCTTGAGCCCCCGCCGGGTATAGATCGTTGTCTTAGATATTAGGACTGAGATCGACGGCTTAATGTTCTCCCCATAGCGTGACTTAGCCAAGGGGTGTTCGCCTCCTGCCGTGAAGTCAATGATTATTTTGGCTTAGTAATATTTTTTATGTTTGCGTACTACACCTGAGATACGAAATACAAGCAATAAGCTTCATTTTACGCCATTATACCTAGTTTATTTACAGGCTTTATCATCACTCTATATCTGTAGTATATCTAGAGCCCGTGATTGACAGATTTTCGTTATTTCGTAAACTAAAAGTCTCATTACATGCACCCAACACAGCTGAGAAGGTGAGCTGTCATAAAGCTTAGGTCATCGTTATCTTTGGCAACTATCTTTAGATTTTTGTCTTGCCAAAGATCTTACCTCTTTAGACAATATAGGTTTCTTCGATAGCTTAACACTGTCTATGTAGCTGCAGGATCATGCCTTTCTTTAGATTTGAAACGAGTACCAATACATAAAAATAATAGTTTTAGTATAACTACATGAAGTCAAACAGGTCGAGTTCATGCATGAACATCGCAAAATCAGATGGCAAAGTTAAATCAGTAATATAACTTTCTGATACTAACTTTATGAGCAGAATACTCGGACGCTCGAATTGCAACCTGAACGTTATTATAAGTTTATAACATGCAGTTGTTTTATACATCTGTAGTATTATAATTGACTTTCTCTATGGCCGCTGGCATATGTAACTGCCGCGCAAAAGTATCGAATTCGAATCCCAAGTTGATTCATAAATGTATTCCTGAGGTTTAGTGTCAAGGAATTAATTGAGAAAGTGTAGAGTTAGGAAGATACAGCTGTAGATTTTTTATTTGATTGCACAATTAAACTTAACTTTAGTTTCTATCTAAATTGACAAAAATATTCCGTAATATAAAGCCGGTGCAGGGGTCTCCTCCTGAATTGAGACAAGGGTTATACCTTAAACTCTAAATGCTGGCTGAACTTATTGCTAAAACTACATGACCCAAAGCTCATTGGACAACCAAATAATTGCATTGTAGTCTTGTAGACTTATCCTCGTGCCGATGAAAAAAAAGATTTTTGTAATTCAAAAAACAGCCATTATATCATTCGTATATAAGTAGTTTTTTTATCTAAATAGTACATATTTCTAACAGAAAGTGGTGCATACGTCGCGTGCGGTTGACGTCTGCAACGGATATTGAATTTATCGACTTGTGAACCAAAGGTACCACGATCTGTATAGCGATTTATTTCCTATATTTTCTACTATTTCTTGGGCATAGGCTTTGTAGTGACCTATTTTCGAATGTCCGTATAAAGTTACAGTTGAACTAATTGATTTTGTCATCATGTTACCGTAAAGGTTGGATTGAGATGTAAAGTTTTTAATATATAGTGATGAATATAATCTCACTATTCTCCCACGACTGAGATAAGTTTCAAGATTCTCGTTTTATAATTACGCGGAGATGGGTCGGGCCTTGACTCCATAACGCTGAGCAAGTGCGATTTCGTCACTTCGCATCCTAGAAACTGGTTTCAGAAGCTCTTAAGAATGTAAAGATTTTTCACGTATGTTTTCCTTAATTGTTAGGATTTCCCTTCCTTGTTGGATAAGTAGGTAAATGAGTGAAAATTATTTCTAATTCACTCATAACATCTGATTTGGATTCTTAACCGTTCAGGGCGAATGCTAAGGACGTCCTGCTATCACTCGCCTTAAAATAAAATACATAGCTTAAACATCCAAGTTTGATATTCTCTTTGATTCCACACTTAGTCGGACGTTCCGCTCCGGCTAATTATTCGGCTCAAGATGTAATTCATATTTATGTATGCATAGTTAACAGTCAGCGCTACTCTGTTAATTTTAGTTGAAAATATACGACGTTTGCCTGCACTTCCCCAAGTTTCCTGTCTTACATTGACTTGCAAATTGATGCAGGATATTTTTTTGTAATATTTGAATGAATATGATTTATTTTTTGCATGAAGACGTCCAACAAATCGAGGTAAAATCTATACTAATCTATACTAATATTATAAAGCTGAAGAGTTTGTTTGTTTGATTGTTTGTTTGAACGCGCTAATTTCAGAAACTACTGGTCCGATTTGAAAAATTCTTTCAGTGTTAGATAGCCCATTTATCGAGGAAGGTTATAGGCTATATATCATCACGCTACAACCAGTAGGAGCAGAGTACCAGTAAAAAATGTTATAAAAACGGGGAAAAAATTGACCCATTCTCTCTTATGTGACGCAAGCGAAGTTGCGTGGGTCAGCTAGTGTTAAATAACAGTTTACTCTATTTCCAGTATTGTATTAGATAACAATTGTGCAACCCAAGGACTTCAAAGTAAGAGTTTTTTAAGGACTAATTTATTAGTCTAGTTTTTCTTACAATAACGTAGCAATTTCTGTTAGACAGATATGAAAAAAAAACTCTAATCACAGAAATAACTACACAATCCAAAACCTTTCCATACACCGAACTATACGCATTCGACAAACAAAAAAACACCTCGTATTTGTCGTCAAAAAACCGATTGAGCAACAGAACGGCTTCATATTTTCTCTTTTACTCAAAGCTTGGGACTCTTGAGGAAAAATTGCACATATATATTACCCACCAACGTAGTAAGGTTCGCTATATTTCATTTTAACACCGATCCCCACTTTCATGGGGAAGTCTTAGGCTTCTGCAGTAACTTACTGACTTATAAAGGTAGTTCGTGTAAGTAGTTAGAGAAGGAACGGTTATTTATTTGCAGTTTGTGGCTTTACTGCAATGAAGTTAATAGTAGCCTTCGGGCGGCTTGAACAACTTTGACACTAAGTTGACTACTAAATCAATTAATCATGTAGCAGTAAATGTAATGAGGTGTGTGTTAAATCATTATCACTTGTTCTAACGGTGATGGAAAATATTATGGTAAAATTATGCTTGCCTGAAAGTGTTCTAAATCAGTTCTTAATGCTATGCAGTCTTTACTTTTTGCAGGTTGTACTTGGCCAGCGTGATGAGCTCAAGGGCCTCCATCCCGAATCCCTCATTCGGGAACGAAACAGTTACAATGTTGGGAGACAATTAATGATGGCAATAATTAAACATAAATAGGCCTCCAAATCTCATTAGTGATGTTTGAAGTCTGTATTATACTTGGTTATTGTTGACTTTGGATGTATATGAAACACTCAGGTATGAAATGACGGGAAAAAATAGGCTTGTTAGAGTCTAAATACAGTATTATTCTTCAAATACAACAATGTAGCTCTTAAAACCAGCCTGAAGTAATCTTATCCCATAAGAGAGATGCTGAGATGAAAATGGTCGTTACCGGACTAAATCCTATTTCCTCTCACACCGAGATAAAGCTCTTGAACATTGGACAATGGAATAGTAGAATAAAACAAGTATTATTTCTGTTCCCGAACCATTTTCCAATCGACTTTAAAATCCGGACCAACTTTTATTATCGAAACTTTCACCTTGGAGTGAAGGTCGTAGCACACAAATCCTCTTGAAAACTGATCATAACCGAATCATTCTTAGCCTTGCTTGTACAAAACTGAAATACCAATTCATCATGTCGACATGTTTGCTGGGGAACGCAATTATCTTTGATCGCTGATTGAATTCAAAGTCTCTACTTACAAAACCTAACTAGGTAAAACTCGGGCGGTTTTAACAACTTTGACACTAGGTTGACCAATAACCCTACGATAGATAGATAGAGCTAATGCCAACGAGAAATGTCAGGTATGTGTACCCGAAACGAATTAGGAACAAGTTCAAAGATTTAAGAACATTGTACATAAATTCTTTTCCCCATCGTTTGCTAAACGTTTTTTACAGATATTGCATGTGAAAATGTAAAAATACGATTTGAAAACTAAAGTAAAGCTAATTACTTACTTACGAAAGAATTGCATGTGTGCTATGCGCTTTAGTTTCACAGTTCGGCTTACCACATGTAATCTTTATTGGAAATGTTGAAAGAAACTCAATGGCTTGATAATAATATCTATTGAGGTTAATACTGGCTATCGGTTTATATTCGACGTGGGAGGTAAGCCGATTGGCTGCGATATAGTTCGTATTATACAAGATAATGCTTTGTTATTTAATAGGTATTGGTTATTAAATGTGATTAGACTATTATGTAGTAAACTAAGTTACTGATGGGATATCTATGTTCAGGAAAATAGTAGTTAATTGTACTTTAGAACTATCTTTTCACAATTATATCATTGCCATCCATTGCGTTACCAATGTGAGCTTACTTCTTTTTTAAACGTTTGAGCTTCGATGAAGAAGTGAAATTTATTTATTTTAAAATGCTCATTATTTTAATATTATTAATGCGAAAAATTTTGGGGGTTTGATAGGTGTTTGTATGTTTGTCATCCTTTTACCCAAGAATTAGGTTTCGATGAATTTTAGCACACGTAGTTTATAACCTGGATGAACGTATAGGATACTTAATATTATCTCCGGGAAAAACAAGTTGTTCACAATCGTTAAAAATGCTTTTATCATAGCAACAATTGATTTGATTTATGGGCATTTAATTTGCGATTCAACTGAATATTAACAGTAACTCAAAATACCCGTCTAGAAATCTATATAGCATTTATTTGTGGCCAACTTATTCTGACATAGCAACAGTGTTTTGTAAAAAACCGTCTTTGCCTTGTTGTCTACGGAGGCGACTTTATTTTACACGTAATGCATCACTCTGGCCGCCATTATCTCGTAATGCGTCGCTGCTTAGGGACGATACGTACTGCCGCAGGGAAGCCGCTGTCGCTAAGTCGTGTTGTTCCTTCTGAAAAATAATTTAATTGTAAAGACAGGATAAAAAGGAAAGCCCATTATTTGCTTTGCTTTACTTATGAAGGCTTTTTATAATGAAAATTATGGATCAAAACTAATCGAAAGTTTCATTGGGACTTAAACAATAATCGATATTTTTTTTGGACGGGACAGTAACCCATAATACCTAAAACAAAACTTTTCTGAGCTGAACAGACGTGGTTATTGTTTTACAGGAACTCAAGAAAGTAAGTTATTGGTAAGCTTCTTCACCACAAAGAAACTCAAATTTTTGCACTTACAATCGTTTATACAATAGTTCAAGGACTCCAATTTTGCTCGACTGCTTTATTGCGCCAACTCGGTACCGGTATGCTGGACTCAATGTCTTAACCCCTTCTTCTCTGTCCAGCAGCAAGACAGTAATAGTTTAAATATGATTTATTGTACTATTTATCGTATTCTACTAAAAATGCAGCAGTATTTCTCAACATATCAAAATTTCGTCCAAACGAATATATCTTATAATACAGACATCTTTCGCAACGCAGCACGTATGACTACGTGTAGCTATACCTTAGCTAACGTTCCATTTCTTGTTCCCATTTGCGTTAGCTCGTTGCGCCCGATGAAATTACGCGTTGTGTGCGGAAATACGCGGAATTGCGGCGAACAGCGCGGCGTTACGCGTAGTTATGTATGTTATTGATGTACGTGACGGTAGTTCTGAATGTAGTTAGCTTTTAAGTAGAATGGTAGAAAAATGTGCATGGTTTTGTTTTTATAAATTGTTAGTATGGTTTTTTGATAAAATATTGGAGTTATTTTATGTTAAAATATTGTATGCCTTGAACAGGCTGATTGATACAAGAACGTATTATTTATGTATTGTAACCCCTGTACCTATACTCAGTCAATGCAATAAAGATTTACTTACTTACTTTGCTAGACTAGTTACCTTGTCGGTAGCCCCTAGACCTTATGTCAGTTAGGTCCCCATCATTGTAAATCTTTTTATAGTATGATAGTTATTTATTCATAGTTTCTAAGTAAACTATTTCAAAATATAGTCTTTAAAAAGATATTGTAACATATTATAACTCCATCCCGGTACAAATATCAAGCTTAAACATTATTCCAAATACCTACCCTTTTTGAAATCATGAAATAAAAATCAAAACCTAGATCAGTAGATGCATAACCCAACCCACATGCAAACCAGACAGAATATCCCAAAAAAAAAAAATCTAAAATAAATATAAAGCCCGCTAAAATACTAAACCAATTCACCATTTTCAGGCACCCTCCGATAACCTAACACAGCCTATTGTCAACATCCACACCTAACAATCATCCACACAGTCCATCCAAACCCTTCATCCACACAAATTTTAATACCCGCACTTAAAATCCGCCATTTGCAAAGGACTTAACAAAGGCGACCGTAAAACGCTACGTCATGGTGTTTTAATTAAAGACCTCTCATAAATATAAAAATTTATTAGGAGTGCCGTTTGTGAGGTCCTATTTTGATATTAGGAGTTATGGTCCCTTTTCTGCAGGTGTCAATGTTATGTCGAATAGGTCTTTTGTGTAAAAGGACGTTTGATTTCGGCTGTGTTTTTCAAGAGCATTTCAGCATATAGGTAGCAGTGAATTCTGTATATCTGTCATTGGTTTAAAAAGTCCGTGTTATTTATTTAAAATGATTTGATATTGCTATTGTGTTTTCACTAAACTTGTGGCCCATCTCCTTTTAATATAATGCAACGGGTGCTCATCGTGATTGAAAATTAAATACGTTATTTGTTACCCGCTGTTTCCACATCTACATCAGTCCATTGTCTTACCGAATTAGTATTTTGTTACTTGATCTTATAAAACATAGAAGCACATGGGTTTAACTGAACTGCCATCAGAATATTTCTCAAGACAGACAATTTAAAAACTCCCGCAACCCAATCGTAGTAAGTAGTATCTTAATGATTCCATAATTTTGTTGCAAAAACAATTTTAATGAAGGGACTACCTTTACTATTAGTCAGTGTCACGATAATTGACATCAAATAATGATGAAAAATATAACAGACGCTGTTTTATACAACACTTTAATATTAACATTTAATCATAATTAATAGTCTTATATACAAGCTTAGATATCCATAAACATAAATTAAACTAAAACATCATTTTAGACCGAGGTTTGAAAGTATCAAAAAAGTCTCTAAACTGTGGTATATTGACTGGAGAAACTCCTGGAATCCCACAATTTGTCATAACTAGTTCTATCGCCTCTTGGTCCAATTTTTTCGTTTGACACAAATCTGTCAGGTACTCATGCCATTCGTCGAAAGTTAACTCCGTTTTCCAGTACTTGAACCATAGGATTCCAGTTTCAGTCATAGTCAGTTTCCTGTCTTCTAAGATTTTGGACTGGCGCATCCAGAAGTCTGACCTCCAGAGCGTGATGGTGGTCCCGTCTCGTTCTTTGTCCATGAATTTACTGAATTCTATAAATTGACCGTCTAAAGTAGCTTGTTCTTCATCCATGGCGGCTTTTTTCTACTTTATTCAAAAGAAAATGTCCTCTTCGAGTATATTTTCGTCGGTGCAAATTGTAATATGACAGAATGCGTGTTCCAAACATGTCAAATTGTAATTAATGGTATCTGGTATCTGAAAAATAATTTGTTAAAAATAAGTTTTGTAAATAGATCGGACTTTTTATTGGAAAATTATTGAAGTTATTTCGCGCTAAATATTTCAATCCCTACCTTAATATTCTGAAAATTGAATTTCTGTGACTATCGCGAGTGGTACGTTGTTGACCACTCCAAATTAAATTAAACATAAATTGAACCAGAAAAAAAAAATAAAACTTCGAGCACGTCTTTTAATAATTAGGAACGCTTTGAGGGCTAGTTTTTGAAAAAATAATAAACCTACCTAAAGCTAAAAAAAAGCCAAAAGTGTCAAGTCACAGCATCTGGTTGCGATACGACGAACATCGAGCAATCAAATATGATTCGTATTAATGTTTAACTGAAAAGCGGACTTACATTTTGCAAAGCGAAAATTGGATTTGGCGGGGACGGCGTGATTGCGTCGCTGTCCCTGACAGGACGCGGCGCCGCCGGCTCCTAGGCAACGCCTCGGCCAGCGCGCCGATTGGCGCGGCGGCGGCGCCCCGAGCAACGGCGGACGACGCGACGCTCGCGGTGCCCCCGGCAACGCTTTATTATTATGCTGTCAATCTGTGACATTGTCACATTTTTTCGGTGTTTTTTACATATATTGTTTTAATTTTATAATTATTTTAGTAATAAGTGTAAATATTTAGAGGTAAGTATATGTCACAGTGCAGAGACAGTGGCGATGCAGAAGTGAGTGCCAGTCAACCATCTGTGTCATCGCGCGGTCTAGTGCGCTGCCCCCAATGCTCCCAGGCTCGTTACTTTAAAGGCGAGCGGGGCTTGAAAGTACATTTTGGCAAAGTCCATAAAACCCAGAATGTGCTTTCCAGCCCCGACAATTCTGATCACACCAATTTTTCCCCACAAATTCCCTTTTGGCAAAAGCTTGCAAATCTTAAACATTCGGTCCCAATTTTAAAGCGCATTCCCCGGGCTGCGAGACCTGCAGTGGCTCAAAACTTGGCTCACTGTGTGGGCTCCGCCGTCCGGGAGAACTCTTTTAGTGCCTGGGAGCAGCTTTTAACCTTCCCCTATAGGGTTCTACATGTACAGAAAGACCGAAGTACTAAAACTTTGACAGCAAAAATTAAACAAAATTGTAATAAATCTAACAATCATTTCGACCCAACATTTTTAAAATATACAAACACATACACATACAACAATGATTCGGTCTTTCGACATGTAGAGGCCAAATTGAGGGAGGGTGATATTTCTGGTGCGTCTAGACTGCTCTTCAGCACAGATTCGGTGGCGCCTTGCTCTCCAGACACCCTTGCTGGTCTGCAGAGCAAGCATCCGACGCCGCCTGATGACCTCATTTTCCCAGATCCGCCCGATCCAGACATGGATCATATCCTGACTACTTCGAAGGACGTCCTCGCGGCTGTGGGCTCTTTCAGGAGTGGATCGGCCGGCGGTCTCGACGGGCTAACGCCCCAACACCTGAAAGACCTTGTGAGTCCGGGCGCCGGTGAGGCCGGTTGCGAACTGCTGAAGGAGCTCACCGCTCTGATTAACTTGATGCTCTCCGGCGGTGTGGCCGGTGCCGTCGTTGACGTTTTGTATGGCGCCAATTTATGCGCCCTGCGAAAGTCGGATGGCGGCATTCGCCCCATCGCCGTCGGGTGTACCTATCGGCGTATGGCAGCAAAAATTGGTTGTAAATTTTATAAAGAACATTTGGCTTCAAAATTCCAGCCCCTTCAACTCGGTTTCGGATCAAAAGGGGGCTGTGAGGCTGCCATACACGCGCTGAGGACGTACCTTCGCTGCAGTGAAGGTGAGGTCATCCTAAAGGTTGACCTAAAGAATGCCTTCAATTCTGTGAATCGGGACACTCTGTTGACACAGGCAAAATTAGAAACACCTAAATTATTTAAATTTCTTTGGCAATGTTATCGGCACCCTTCTAAATTACTCTTTAAGGATAATCTTTTGGAGTCTTCAGTAGGCTGTCAACAGGGTGACCCTCTTGGACCGGTCATTTTTAGCTTGGCTATTAACCCCATTATTCGGCGTCTAAATTCAAAATTTAACGTTTGGTATTTGGATGATGGTACCCTTGGGGGCGATGTAGATACCGTTTTTAATGATTTGGCTTTCCTAAAAAATGAATTCAAACGAATTGGTTTAGAACTTAATTCAAATAAATGCGAAATTTTTTTTAATAACTTACCAGACAAATCTTTGGCTTTTTCTAAATTCACTACTTTGGCTCCTAATTTGAAAATTATGCAACAAAACTCTCTTCGCCTCCTTGGGTCCCCTATTTTAGAAGACGGTTTTGAACCTTTTATAGAGGAAAAAATTCAAAATTTTAATGAAATTTCGGAACGCCTCATCAAAATTAATATTCATTCTGCATTTACTATCATTCGGTTTTGTCTTTTCGTCCCAAAATTTACACATGCCCTTAGAGCTTCGCCTTTTTGGAAAATCTCGGTTCCATTTCTCAAAATTGATGATATCATTAGAAATACACTCACCAAAATTCTCAATGTGGCCTTGGACGACCGTGCATGGCTTCAGGCTTCCTTGCCTATTCGTTTAGGAGGCCTCGGCGTCCGCAAAATTTCAGATTTAGTTTGCCTGCGTTCCTGTCCTCGGTCCACGGCACGGAAGAATTGACCAGGAAAATTTTAGCTCCTACACTGGTTAATTCTGAAGTGTCGTGTAAGACCGATGCCATGAACGCCTGGAAAATGGCCGCTCCAAACACGGATTTACCTCGAAACTTGTTCTCTCAGAGACAGTGGGACGCGCCGCTCAGCAGTTTGATTAAGGAAAATATTTTATTAACATCTTCCACTTCTGCTGAGCGTGCTCGCCTTCTGGCTGTGGGAGAATGGGAATCGGGGCTTTGGCTTCAGGCTCTCCCTTCATTTAACGTAGGTACCATGCTCGATGATACCACGTTCCGCATCGCCACATGTCTTCGTTTAGGAGCCTCGTGTGTTTCTCCGCATCGTTGTCACTGCGGGGAAGCTGTCGGCGAGCTCGGGCACCATGGTCTATCATGTAATAAGAGTGCGGGTCGTTTCCCGCGTCACGCCCACCTAAACGACATAATTCGCCGGTCTCTTGCCACCGCGGGTGTTCCAGCTCTATTAGAACCCAATGGGCTGGCGCGCGACGATGGGAAGAGGCCGGACGGTATGTCGTTGTTGCCTTGGAGTATGGGCAGGCCCTTGGTTTGGGATGCAACCTGTGTCGACACCTTGGCGCCTTCCCATATTCCAGGTACGGTGGGCATTGCGGGCGCTGCTGCCGCATCAGCAGAAAACCTCAAGCGGCGCAAATATAGTAACATTATTGGTAATTACGTATTTGTGCCGTTTGGGGTTGAAACCTTGGGACCGTGGGGCCCGACCGAGTGCTCGTAGTCTCTACCGAGAGATTGCGAAGCGTCTCGTCGATGCTACGCGTGACCAGAATGCTGGCCTTTACTTTGGTCAAAGAATTAGCATTGCCATCCAACGTGGCAATGCTGCCAGCATTCTGGGTACGTTACCAGTCGACGATGGTGAGGAGAAATTCTACGACGCGTGACGCTCTCCTTTTGTATCCATATTTTATATTGTAAATATATTGTATAATTGTAAATATTTTGTTTTTTTAAATTATTTCTAGTTTAGTTTAGTTTTTAAAAAGTTACTTATAGTTAAGTTTTATTGTAATAAATTTCTGAACATAAATACATTACGTATATTTGAAATATCAAACCCTTGATACTCGATAGTACCGACTCTAGAAAATCACGCTTCTAAGTTATACTTAACTAACGCATGAACTGCTAACATATTCTTATATAAAACTTGAACTGCAATACACCGAGTAGGTTTCTTCTCGTAAAAGGGTGAAAAAACAAAGTAGTTACAACAATGTAAATGAGTTTCACTCAGTTCAGTTTACTTATGAATTTTAATATTAAAAGTTGAAAGTTTAGCCGCTGCACGGCGCATTGTTTTTTGTACAAATACTTCTCTTTTCTCACTGAATAGTTTTAAAATGAAATTTCGTATTAAAATTGCTGTAATAAATATTTTTGAGGAGGAAACTATTTTTGTGAAATTATTGTTCGTTGAAAAATTTGTAGAGCGGTCGTTTTTAGGATGTTAATATTATATAAGCTGATTGAGGCAGATGAGATGGACGAAGATAGACTGCCAATATTCGATTGATTCCATTATTTCCATTGACTGAAGTTAAAAAGACAGACAGTCGACTATCCAAAAAGAGAATCCATCCTTTGAGAGTTTAAAAGTTATTATCAAATGATGGGTGATCATAACTTTTGAACTTTCGCGTTGCATGTTTAATATATAATAGGATGCGGGAATTAACGCGAACACGCATTTTACCTTAAAATACCTTAACATTTGATGTAGTACAAATCGATTATTCGATGCGGAACCTTAATATTATAAATAAATTTTAAAAATGTTTGAGTGTCAAATGACCTTTTCAATAAATAAAATGATATCAAATATATAAAAGAATCTCCCTCATAAGTTAACCGATGGTTATTGCAACCGGTATTAAATATTATTAATTCTAGTCAAGTCTGTCAGCATTTTACCTACTTAAATAGATAAGGTATCTATTTCTGATTTAGATTGGAAAGTATGCAGAGTTAATTGTTAGTATTTCGTTGAATTTGTGTCAAGCACGAAACGTACTCGATAAGTTGTAAGCTGTTATATCATGCAATAAACTACATCGAAACAAATTTTATACAAAGTTCAAGCTTCTATGTAGGGCGATGCAAAGCATTTCTGTTTAAAATAACGAAAGCAATGATTCACGTATAAGAAGAATGCTTTATCTTTACTCAGAATTCTTATAAGACCAATTGTATTTAACATTGTAGGTTTTCTGTCCTTAAAGGTCATTCGGTTTTAAATAAAAAAAGAGAACATTAATTGAAATAATCCCTGCATTTGTCAACAGTTACCGTGGAACGTGGTTGTCTATACTTTTTTTTCACGATTGACATAAACGGGAAAACGTATAAGGACCAATCTGTTACTTTTAACCGACTTACAAAAGACAGAAGTTTTCAAGTTGTCTGGTTTTTTTATGTTTGTTATCTTATACCTGATCTGAGAGCGATTCTAGAGTGATTTATATGTTTTTTTAAAGGAGATGCTTTCCATGTCGTCCCAAGCCTGATGACTATTTTTTATTACATCCTACTGGTACTTATCTTATGTATAAAATTTCTATGTCACAATGTTAGTTACCGTATTCCTCCGAAACAGCTTGACTCATTTTCATGAAATTTTGTGAATATATTGAGTAAGTCTGAGAATTGGCGAACCTCTATTTTTCATACCCCTAAGTGACACTATTTTGCCGGCAATTCCACGTTTGCCGGATCAGCTAGTTTTGACATATTATTATTATTACTCACTAATATTAAAAGCTTGGCATCCAAATAAATAATACCTTGCACTCACAATAATCGATATTTGTACAGTCAACACTCGCTAATACTCCACGGATCAGATATGACACGATCAGTTCATTGCAGTTTGTTCACTGATCACGAACATTCATCATTTATTTATTTAAACCGTATGTTGAAGGCTGATGCAGTTATAATTGGTAGAGTGGTTGCGAGGATATTACTGTTGTGAAATTACTTTTATTTGATTTGATGTTTATTCTTGGTCTGGTATGGTGTGTTTGTATGTCAGAACTGTGTAACGTATTAATAATATATTGTTTTATTTATGATTTTGGAAATCCAAAAGTTATACGTTTTATGCCTGTAATTTCGAAGTTACTATAATCAAGTTTGATATATAAGCGTTAGAAATCTCCAAAGGAAAGGTTTCTAAAAGAACTAGGTGAAATATCGTATAATTTATGATTATTTTAAGCAAATTACCAAACGGGTGGAAACTTAGATACATAATACTTATGCAGATAAGAAAGTAAACTTAATAATAGATTTTTTTATGAGTGTGTAGAAATCTTATAGAATTATATTTTTGCTTAGGTATAAAAATAAAATTCATTATATAGTGTCGTGTATGCATAATATGCGGCAATCACGGAAAGCAATATAAAATAATAACTACATGAAAAATTTAAAATATATTCCGGTCGACAGGTTTTTAATTAGTGAAATTCCGACAAAGTCGGTCGCTGGCATGAAACGGATCGTTTCAGAGAATAAATGTCGATATTGAAAGCAAACCGCGGGGCTTAAATATTGTATTGTTTTACACTTTTAGGGTTCCGTACCTCAAAGGTAAAAACGGAACCCCATTACTAAGCCTTCTCTGCCTGTTTGTTACCACGCTGTATCTCATAAACTGTAATGGTGAAATAATTAAAATTTATCGTAGTAATTAGAACGGCTAACGTGCTACTCCCTTTGCAATGATAGGGTACGAATCCCAAAAAGAAAAAATGATCCACAAATATATAGTTGTTTCAAAGTTTTATTTTCCGCATCACATGATCAATTCTGTGGGGGTTAGCTTTAAAATAGTATTCTTTTTGTGTCTCAAAAACTATTAATACTCATGTCAAATGGAATTTTTCGCATCACCTCGCCTCACTGTCATCACTGACATTAAATCGTAAACAGAGCCGATGTTTCCCGAACACACACGAGTAGTGATATAGGGTGTTTATTTAGAGGCGCCTGCGCAATAACCGCGTCGACAGTGCCTGTAAACACGCTACTGATCACTTTGTAGTGGAGGTATACCATTGTTCCTAGAAAATTATCATATTAAATGTGAAAATTTAAGAAAATGACTCCTGTGGAGTAAATAGAGTGGCCCAAAGCATCTTGCCAGCTCTTCCAATTGGCTCTATCTCCCAAACTAGTGGTAAACCGACGACTGTTACTTTGGCAACCATAGCTAGTCAGTATTTGATGTAAGAGAATGAATAATTTGAATATAAACAACAAAAATGCATTTCATGTGTATCAAACAGCAGTAACCAATTCAAAGGGAAACCTGAGACTGAAAACAGCATTACTAAAATTACAATTTCGACTTTTGCTTCACTGAACTTTCGCAGAATTGAAAACATCTCCGAGTTGCGAAACCGTTAGTACCCCTCATATAGAAATACAATGTGATTTCACGTAATGTTTTGCAGTGCATAAATAGTGCGTTCTGTTTATTTGTAATGCGGAAACATTCAGCAGGCGTATATTAGAATATTGGCATAACGACCGTGCGTGTGTGTCATACGCTCTTTGTAGAAAGTGTTTGTACTTACTGATGTATGGTCGTGAAGATATAGCGTGTGTTATAATGGTATGTCTATACTAAACTTACTGATTGTCGGGGAACGAGCATAAAGTGCATTACTTCCAGTTTTTGGAATTGTTAACTTTGAAAGTGCAGGCAGAGCTACATAAAATAAATCCATTTGCTACTATTGAAAATCCCATTACCGTGTAATTGGGGCTAAGATTATTGCCATATAGACACGCTGTTAATATATTACAAAAGACACAGCTTAAAGCCATTTTGTTTTAGCGAGATATAGAATCCTACACTTTCAGATCACGGAGGACAGCTTTTCTTTATGACCCAGCACGATAGCAATGATTAACAAGTATTTTTTTTTATAAAAATATGCTGTTATGTACGTACACTTAGGAACGATATTTCGCAAAATATAAATGCACTGTAAAATATACAAAAGATATATTTGGAGTTAACGATTTAGTAACTTTGCGAAAGCTTAATGATCGTACGCCAATTAGTTTAAATATAAATTGTAGTTTATCAAAAATGGCAAGAAAGAATAATATTTTATTCTTTGGAGCAATATTGAGTTACACTGGAATGTAAAAAAGAAATATTGTGCATCTAAATTCACAAAAGAAAAGACAGGAAGGCAATATATTGATGAGCAACTATTATTTCGACAATGGAAGGTTTATTATTTTAAGTAATAAAAAATGCCAACTCGATCTCCATACTGATTTTATTGTATAAAATGTAAATAACAATAACCATTCATACTTTATATTCAAACCAACGCGACGTCGACTTCAAAAAATATGATTTGTTCCACAACTTAGCAGAGAGCCTTGGAGTGCACAAATGAGCAATACTATGATTAAGATTTTGATTTATATTTTAAAAAAGTAGCTGTAGTAAACAGAAAACCGTCTGCGGGTAAACGTTTCTAAATTCTGTATTTCGTATACCTTCGCCACACGCACACCTTGCATAAGACTCTCTACTAAGATGTCGAACTATAAAAAAATACATTTATTCAACATATTCAACCTCAGGCTCTCTTATAAAACCATCTTCAACCGGAACTAACCTAACAATCTCTTGAGAATTAGAATAAATTATATTATTTGATTGATCAAACGTGAAACCTAAGATACCTTGTAAATGAAACACTTTTTTTACTTTCTGGATTAATTTTGTAACTACGTAGATACCGTCTTCACTGCAAACATGGACGTGGCCGTTGTTATCCGTCATCATACCAACAAATCTTGGCTGGTCTTTTAACAAAATTGATGTATGGTAACCGTGCTTGATACCAAACAACCCAGTACCATTAATATAGAAAATATTCTCGTCTTTGTCAATCACGAACTGGTGGACTATACTGTCTCTCAGCTCCGGCAAAGGTTTGATCACCTTATCTTCATAATAATAAGCATTGAGACTTGGAAATTTTATAAAATATATGTGCTTTTTAACAAATAGCCACCAGATGTCTAGATTGCTGACGTTTAACCGCTGCAAGCTCTTCTGTTTTGCATTATACTTGTAGATTCCATGACTACCGCCGAAATATACGTCTCCTGTAGAATTATCAGTTGAGATCGCAAATGCGTCTTTGACTCCTTTCAAAATGTTTATGCTTTTAGTATCCAGTTCTAAAATAGCTGGTACGTATTCCCCGTGGCCGAAGTCGAAGCTGAAGTACAAGGTGTTGGTGCTTCTATCCACAGATAGTTGGTTCGGACTGTGGGGGATCTTCGTCAGAGTCTCTTTCAAGTAGCAGTGCTTCCCAGGATCATTCGATATTATATCACAGTACTTACGTCTGGTAGTCGCTTCTACGACTCTGATCAAGAAGATTAAATGATATAACCTCATTTTCATTTCAGCGAAATCTAGATTTTACACGATTGCACTTTCTAAGTTAAAATGAGTTGGTAACTTTAAATTAGCTTGCAAAATCGCAGCCGCAGTTTTCTTTTATCTTTCATTTGAAACGTGTCTCTTTCCTTTTGTTGAATAAAATTTATTTTTATTACACTTTTGATGTTCACAGTTCGAGTAACAGCCGTACAATGACTTTGTAACAAGTGTCGGTTCATAATAACGGTAGTTTTATCCAAACAATGAAAGTATTCGTAAATATTGTGTTAAATAATATTTGTTATAAGATTGTCGCTTGAAACAAAACAACGGATGGAAATGAATAATTCTTTTGTGTCATTGGTGTTATGGCTATTGAGATGAGTTGTATCGAAAGAGTACGAGCATTTCCTGCGTAGAACGTAACATGTGAACATTCATTCATTTTCTTTTATTTTGTTTGATTGTCTCACTCTTGGGAAAGTCCTTTATAAAATAAATTTAACACTCTGATTACCAATGAGTACTTTCGACTCCTTCAAGGGATTAAAAAACTTTAATCTATGCATTAATATCAACTTTCTCTGTTAAAGGGAGTGATTATTATTTATAGACAAAATTTAGGAAAGCCATCGGTGTCTTGCCTTTGAGTTACCTCAGCCAGTTAATTGAAATAACGTGATCCGTATATTTAATAGGTACAAATATATTGAGTGGTTTCCTTACCATTTACATGAGAAACGATTGCGTGTATCAGTCGGCTGTTACTGCTTTTTCGGAATCAAAACTCTCTGAATATTAATTAAAGAAAACAAAATGTTTTGAGCTATAATTTTGCATGTCTTTTATCTACTTAGCAGATTGATATTTATGTGGATTCATAATTGTATGGTAGCAAGAATTATTACACGGTAATTATTATGTTGCAGCAGTCGTATTTAATTCTTTCTTCTTTTACGATAAAATATAGCTATATTCTGCAAGTTAAAATTGTCTTAATATAGACTTCGATATTAAACACGTAATTATTAACTTTTACCGGATTTATTTTAAATTTTTATTTGCTTATATACAACAGTCTACTATTACAAATTGTCAGGCTGGGGTATCAAAGCCGTGACCACTGACCAATTAAGCAACAGTATGTGACATAGCCGCTTATCCCATAAAGTATTTAAACTAAAATGTATTCAACAAAAAAGTAATTTAAAAAAAGTCATATGCCTAATTTTTCTTTCAATCAAAAGCTGTTCACAAAAAATAATGTTCTATCAAACATAATCCACTTTGTGAAATTTTACGGGAATCTTAAGGTAGATTGGGTACCTTATTACCTTTCTCAGAGGGTGTTATACTTACCCCATGTTCGTAACTCACGGCCGAATTAAATTGAGATTGTAATTATCACAAGAACATTGTAAAGCTGTGTTTGTATTGACACGATGTTATGCGACTCTTTGATATGACTGAAGGGATCAAATGATAGTACTCTTTGACGGAAAATCGCTAACAATTATTGATTGGTTACCGTTGCAACAACTAGTTTTTGTTTGATCAATAGCGTAATTCTTTTTACACGATACTATAAAGTATTGAGAGATTGACGTTTAAAATGTAGTGCAGAAATATATCAGTAGCTCAATTCTCTACAGTCGGTGTAGTCGAGTATCGAAAGTTTGACATTTAAAATGTACTGAAAAAATAGTTACTACGACGCCCGCTAGGGTAATGATCAGATTTTTGTATAAAAGATCTTGATAGCTAGCCGGTTGTCGATAGTAGTAGAGAATGAAGCTGTAGTAGCACGATTCTCAAAAAAAAACGACAACCGGTTAGCTAACCAAAATTTTATATGATTGTCTGATCAGCGCTCTCCATAGAATTTTGCACTTTTCCATTTGATTAGAGACAGTTTTTAACAATAAAAAGCGAAACCAACTATAATTATAATGTTAGTTATTTAAATTAGACCTACGTGATTATGCGACAGAAAATCGCACATAATTTCGCGTCATCGTGATTGCGGGTTTACGAATCCCGTTTGTTGGATAAAACATGACATGGTCTATATATACGTGTAGTGTATATTATACATAATATTATTCAGAGTAGTTACGTCCTAAGTAGCTTGTTCATTACTAAATTATAGCGATGTAATGGATTAATAGTTACATGTATGGAAATGTTTCAATAATTTGTCAGAATGATATTTGATGGTTGTAGAAATAGTTTGTTAAAAAATATTACGAATATCTATAGACAATAGCCGTTTAACAAACAACGAAGTCTGTGGTTTACGTTTTTTAATTTCAGGCAAATTGCCAGATAAATTAATAGAATTTATTTATCGGTGATTTCTTGCAAAAGGCTTTTCGTACTTTTAAAGGCACGGTCACTAGTGAACTCCTATTTCTTTCAGCAATCAACAACCGGCAAGGAAAAATTTGAGATTTTTTTTTAGCTAGACCCGTGATTTGTGTCTGCGATCTCTACACAGTTATCAGTTATAGCATACACTACTAAAACACTACAAAAGGAATCAGTAACGGACCATATCTTAATACACATCAATATTACGCAGTGGGATCAATCAAACCAATCTATTGATAATCTCATAGACGTACAGGTTGAGGCTGTGTATCTACAACATCTACATACAGCGTGCGATACTCTCAATCAGACTAAGCTGATTGTGGTGTTTGTGGATATCTATTTCACGTTATATGAGCGTAGAAGGCTAGTATGTATATCAATATGTAGTCTTATATAAATATATTGTTGCAGGCAATATACATTGGGATATTGTAACAGGTTATATCTGAATTTATCATTTACTCTGCTACTACTATAAAGTCGTCTTTCAGAACAGAACATACGAATTGATTTGGATTCAATTTCACAAGTTGATCGATGACTATAAAGATAAATATAATTCGGTCGTACGTTAATCGATGCTAATATATTCAATGCTTGTTTTAAAGCGCTAATCCACTACATTTTTTTATTTTTGAGAAAGACTCATGTAATATCTTATAACTTTGAAAATTAAGTTTTATCACTATATACGTGAATGAAACCGAGGAAGACAACTACTTCTTACAGAAAAGCAAGCAGGAATTGAAATTATTAATATAAAACAGCACTTACAATATCGAAATACTGCAGCAAAAAGGTCAGGTGCGTAGTACTTGTAAATGGAGATCTTTGATCTCTGCTTACTCCTATAGCAAAAATACGTGATTTTATGTATATTATGTATGTAACACTAAGTAAATTGAATACACTTTTTAACTCCCAACCTTTTACCCTTAACCCCAACTTACCCCACCGTCTCACATTACGATTCAGCTCTGAAATATTATCTCAGTCAATTGTGAGAAGAATTTTAAAACGAGTGCAAATAGAATTTATGAACAAAATAGATGTAGTACATTTTGTACGCAACACGTACAATGTTACAACACGGTGTAAACGCAGTCCATACTGAATGTAGTTGTATCAGGGCAGGGGTCCCTGATACAACTACATTCAGTATGGACTGCGTTTACACCGTGTTGTAACATTGACTACAAACAGAAATCAGTAGCGCGATTCTCTACAGTCAGTACTGTCGAGTATCGAGAGTTAGACATTTAAAATGTACTGCCAAAATAGGTTCTACGACGACCGTTAGAGGCGTTGAACAGATTTAAATACTAAATTGCTTGATGACTCGAGCTAGAGTTGATATTGATACGACGATTAGTAACGGAACATTACTTAGGTGAGTTTTTTATAAGGAAAAAAAGGGTCCGGCCATTACGCTCTCATTCCACGACGCCCTCGGCCAGGACGCTCTCGAATAGAAAAAAACTGTTGGTCCACCACGCTCTCGGCCAGCACGCTCTCACTTTTTATATAAACCTTTTTTTAATAGGATGCTGAAGCAAGTACTGTTAAAAACGAAAGTGTTTCTTTAATTTAATTTAATTTTGAATATATTGCTTCTAATTTTATTTTACTTAAAATTAAGACTGTATCCCATCTGGCCCGGTGACTTGGCCCGGCGCCGGGCTACATGGGAAAATAAGTTTTAACTGGCCCGGTGATATGTTTACCGGGCCAGTTGACACAAATCAAGTGCCATCGTCCCCGGTAAGGGAGAAAAGAGGATACGCCTCGTCATTTGTGAAATACTAACTACATGCATCTATGAAAGGGATTGAACTTATAAATCAAACTGCTTCGTATAAAATAATCAGTTTTTATTGTGAATGACGCGATATCAACTTAAGCAAACACTGTGATTTTTAAAAAGTCAATTACTTAGTTTTTAATATTAGAAATTATCCGTTATGTATATAATAAGCAAAAACTGTGATTTTTAAAAAGTCATTAGTTTGTTTTTATTTGATGATTTTGCACGCTCGTATAGTTTTGTTATTATTAGAATTTATAATTATCCTGTCTTCTGTGTGCCAAAAAAATAAATATTTATACAATCAGAAAAAAAGACGGTTTTATTTATTACTAGCTGCGCCCCGCGGTTTCACCCGCGTAATTCCCGATCCCGTGGGAATTCCGGGATAAAAAGTATGCCTATGTGTTATTCCAGGATTCCAGCTATCTACATACCAAATTTCATCATAAACCATTCAGTAGTTTTTACGTGAAAGAGTAACAAACATCCATACATCCATACTTACAAACTTTCGCCTTTATAATAGTAGTAGGATTTTATTACTTACTACACACTAAAAACTTCTTTACAATTTTGTTCTAAACTGTACTTACTCAAGTGTCCTACCAAAAAACATAAAAAGTGAGAGCGTGCTGGCCGAGAGCGTGGTGGACCAACAGTTTTTTTCTATTCGAGAGCGTCCTGGCCGAGGGCGTCGTGGAATGAGAGCGTAATGGCCGGACCCGAAAAAAATTGCAACGCTTGTTTATAATTTGAAAGATTAAAGAAATTTTATTTTGTTTGCTTAATATTTTTCGGCAAAGTATGTTAAACTAGCCAACCAGTGTGGCTTTACACACGTTTAGTACTCAATTTCAGACCCATAGGAATCGCTTTTAAAAAGTGGTAACATATCCTTAATTTTGGCTTTTAACTGGATTATGATACATATCTGACCGATTTTTTAAAAACAGCATACCAGGTAGACTGAGAGAGTCTCAAACAAACTTTCGCGTTTAGTGATTTATAATATTATGCACTATATCTAATACATGGCATGGTTATTAGAAACGCCTGTTGAACATCATATTATATGCAACACAATAGCTCTACAATTCCTAGCATTATGTTACGCATCTATGTAACACATTCACAGCGGCAGGTCGAACAAGTTAGATTGGTTTGTTTGTCGCCGCGCCACTGAGACCAATGCGTTGGAACTAGAATAAGTAATTGTGTATTATAATAGATGTGTATGTACTTTGTTTTTGTAATAAAAGGCATTTTTATAAATTTGCACTTTGATATTCTTTTGACAAGGTTTTGTCTAATTGTTGTCAAATATCTGTACTGGTACTAACCAGTATCAGCAATCATTTTCGATCTTTGATAGTCGTTAACAATAGTCAGAAGCTTGAAAGTCTGATAACCAGTCTTACCGAAGGATATCGTGTTATAACCCAGGTAAATGAGTTGTGGAGGTCAGATAGGCAGTCGCTCCATGTAAAATACTGATATCCAGCTGCATCCGGTGAGACTGGAAGCCGACTCCAACATATTATAGTTTGGAAGAAAGGCTAGGCTAATGAAATGGTACTAACAAGTATCGGGAATTTCTTATTTATTTATTTATAGATCGACCCTATCATATTTACTTTTATTAAAATACTCATGTACTCCGTGTAATGTACCACTTTGTTATAATTACTATTACATTAAAGGCACTTTAAAAAACTTAATTAAACGCAATATTTACTTAAATACACTTGCGTGCACAAAAATTGGACGCCAATTCTTATTTTTTTATATTAAAGTTGTGCTTGTTTTGCTTTCAAAAACATAAATAAATATGCAGTTAAGTCTATTTTCTTTTGGCATTTTTCAAATAAACAAGAAAAATAAATTACAATTTAAAGTGCCAATTTACAGTCACTTTGATTAAATGATGTAAACTTAAATGGAATACGAAATCAGAAATGTTTATTATTTTAGAACTTAATGTCTTCATATTTACGTGTGAAACCTTTCAAGTGGAACATTTTATGAGCCAATTTAGTCGTAAAATATTGCTGAAAAATCGTGTAACGAAAAGCAAATAACGTTAAAAAAAATCTCAATTTTAGGCAATATAAATTCTAACTACGCGTTTTATTGATCTTGAGTCTTTTATTTCTACTAAAAACCATATGATTAGTGTTTATTTCTATAGACATGTATTGAAACTTGGGGCAAAATACATATAAAAAATAATAGTATTTTTTATATGTATTTTAACATTTGGAGGCGAAGCTAATGCCATATACCGCGAACATTGCCAGTCTCCGGGTGCTATTTCAAAACTATGCCCGACTCGGGAATTGAACCTGAGGCCTTGTGATCAGTAGCAGTTTACACTACTATTTAGACAACAGAAGCAAGCAAAAGTTAAAAGTGATGTATAATAAAAGTATCCGTCAATTATTTTTTCAAACAAAAGTCTTTAGTAAAGAACCTTAGTTTCTGCAAATTGTCTTTCATAAAATATTATTTTACCGTTGGAACTCTGCTAATAGCGCGATCGTTATTTCTCCATCTTTTCTTATTACTAGGAAAAATATCGGTTGAAATGCAATTCAATTATGCAGTTGATCAGTTCGGTTCAATTACATAGCCGATCACTTGCGGCTTGAGTTTATTTTAATTTACACTTGACCTGTTTTAAACACGATTTTAATTCAGCGTGCGGAATTTATTGAGAAAATATTTTTCAGTGGTTCTGTCGTTTTTTTATGTGTGCTTATCGATAGTTTAATATTTAAAAGCGTACTTGAATTTTATTCCCACGGCATCCGCTAGGGGTACTTGGTAGTTTTTCATTGACTGAAAATTAATAAAAGCCTTTACAGTTTAGCGAAAAATAGGAAAATACATCAGGATTTTGTGATTCTCAATTTTAAGTACAATCGTTTAAATCATAGCTACTAAAAAAATTATACATAACATCACGCATATTTCCTATAGGGGTAGGCAGTGACTAGAAGATGCCACTTGGTGCGATCCTTATAAACTTCCTTTGCTTTCTTCATCTTAGACCGCTGGTAACGAGTACTACACACTTGAAAATTTTGCATCACCGATATGATCTGTAGTAAAACATATTCCTCTAATACGTTATTTTAACATTTGTATTTGTTTATATTACTCAAAACATCACCACACAAGTTCGAGTAACTCTCAGAATTTAAACGCAGTGCACGTATGGAGTTGCAAATGGTGGTATTCTCGAGGCAAGTGAAAAGTTTCATGTTTCTGGACGACTGACTCGCCCGTGTGATACCCGGAGTACTATATTTTGTTGCATTTCACAAGTCATTTTGAAGATTCGCTCGAACAACTTTTAAAACTTTATTGCAGTTGTTTTTAAATATATGACTTCTGTGCTTAGTCCTGGTTTGTTTATTTTTTGACTTGGTTATTATAGAAGACTTAATTGAAAATATTGGCGTATTAAGAAAAAATGTCTCGAAATAGCATATGCTTAGTTGCGTAATAACATAATGGTAAGCGAAACGACGAGATGAAAACATGTCAAAGAATAATAATTGAATACTTCCAAATGCTGGGCTAGGGTCTACTCTACGGGAGAGGTTAAGAAGAAGACTGTGAGAGGAGTTTTCTTCGTTACTACTTTCAACTACAAAACTTTCATAGATAAAACAAAGCCTTTCTTAAATACTTATAGTTTTACCAAACGTAACTGACAAATAAAAAATAGACGAATAAAAATGCCAGCAAATGCATTTTATTTGTAAATATTTAAGTATTTTAAACTCATAATTGCGTGTTTATAAAATGCGCTGTTGATTCTTTGAAATGTCCACTTAGCAATTTATAACATCGAAACGGTCAAATAAAAATAAACCTTACACTTCTTAAAATAAAGTCGTATTTTCACTAGTCTTTTTGTGTTTTTCGCGAACCGTTTAGTGAGATATTTTAGTAAGAATTTTTATTATTGAATAGTTTAAAAGTGTGTTTACTTATTCAAGTAGTGAATGTCTGTAATTACGTAGTTCAAGCCGTTTTGTAAAAGTTATGAGTGTTTCAAAAATATGTTTTAGTGTTTAAGAACTGTTTACATGTATTATATTTTTTCTTCTAAGCGTACAAAGCTAAATGCCACTTACTATATTACCACCTGAGTGATAGCACGATCTTGTATGACCTGTAGTATCAAATATAAGTGAGCACTTGACATTTTTGACTACGTCAGGAAAACCAGTTCTTTTGGAATCCGCAAGCTTATCAGCTTTTCAAAGAAAATTTGTCGATAGCTTTCCATTGATTTTCCATAGTCTTCTATTGTAGTACGCCGTCGATGTTGGTGCATAATCGCCCCTCTTAAGCGCAGTTTACAACATTGGTATAATCTCATCGATATTTGACTTTAAAATTTAATAATATTAGTTTTGTATAATTTCAGTACTTAATTCTCGAATGCTTGCATGATTATACTTAGTAGAAGACTGCCCTCGCTTAGTACTGACAAAAGTTTTGACCTTCAAAAAAATATACGAATCAATATAAGTTTTTTACTGATTATCCCGTATTATTCTCAACTTTATTGCATGACTGAGAAAAAACGACCCACACTGTAAGTCTCACAGTATTCATAGTACTTGCTGTGTAAACGTTTCTTTAGTTACAAAACTTTCCTCCATGCTATGTACAGGTTCTTGTAAACTTACTTACTTCAAATCTTGTTTATAATTGAGTTGAAAAACTGCAAGTTTGAACTTAATTATGCATAATTTACTGCACAAACTAATCCGGCTTATGTCTTAATTTTAACTTTGTGTTCGTTAGTTGTATAATGTGGAGGTTTAATGAGAATTTTGTTAAATTGAATATTTCTCATGAAAAATTGTGTTTAAGTAATTAAATCTCTTCAAAATTAAGATTAAGTTCAGAATGTAATGTCACCTCGTAATGGCGTTTTATACATTTAGGTGGAACTGAAAAATATGGATTTCCTAGGAGGTCATGTTTTATGGACTAAAAATCCTGTATTGCAGAGATTTTTACCGAACTAGACACGAAAAACGACCATGTATGTACATGTATACACAGTGTAGGGGAAACGTTCTCGAAAATAAAAACTAGTTAGATTGGTACGGAATTGGATAACGATGCTATTTCATCTACAGCCAGTTTTGTTTTCAAAAGCGCTTCCCTTGAAACTCTAGGAAAAATTTGAGCTGTTATGATTCATTTCCTACAAAAGAAACTACACTAGTTATAAACCAGACACCAAACCCCGAGACCACAGACGTTAAAGCAGAACCTACTTAAAGCAAAATGTTTTAAAAATTTCACAGGAAGTAGGCTTCCCTTTACACCCATTCTAGTGAAGGCCACTTACTCCAGCTAACAAAAGTTTAAGTACCCACAATCTACATCGTAATATCTCAATCCTTAACCCTATAACGCCCAAAAGATAACCCTCAGGCCGTTAATAAACTTCACACACAACGTGCACATCAAATTAGATCATTTTAAATTAAAATGGCGGCCTTTGTGTCCCAATTACAAGCCGTTTGGAGATTTTACTACGAGTACTTAATTGTTTGTCGTTGAGTTAAAGGGATTACTGCTAATTGTATTTTTGGAAAGTATTTGTGTGGGGTTCTGTGCTTGAGTGAGTAGGGGTTAAGTTGAATTAAATAGGTAATGTGGTAAAAAGAATGCGTATAATTTTTTGATATCTTTTTATGACGAAGTGAAAGGAAATTGAATAGGTTGTTCCCTTTTCCTAAGTAATAGTAGATTCAGTAATCGTAACATCAATGGTAAGTGTTAACAATTGTCTTCAATGAATAAATGATGTGATTTTGATGGCTAACTCCACCACCAACTACAAAGCGATACAAAGGTAAGGAAGAGAGACCAAATAACTAAAGAACTATAAAAAATTAACATTTTACAAAACTTTATTTTTATTTATGCACTATTCATACTAAAGTAGGCCCCACTTAAGTTAAATATGAGCACTATTTCGTTGACAGAAATAATTTCAATTGACATTGAAAACAGGCTAAAATTTCAATGAGGTACTATAGCACATATTCACTGAAAACGATCCTATTTTCCTCATCCAACGCAATTCCGATGAATATCATTCATTTTAAACTTGCACAACACGCACAACATATAAACATAAATACTTAGTAAATGTGATGAAGCACGTTCAGCAAACATTTGTTTACAATATCTGTGGTTTATTTCCGATAATATTCACTATTATCCAATATGTTAATACGAGAGTGTAATACTGTCTGTCTGTTAATTTTCCTGAAATTTGTTGTTTTGTTGAAGCAAATTAAAATTCAATTTCTAATAGTATCCTGTAGATAATTCCTTTAAAATGTGAAATCAACCGAGAATCAAACCTTATTTATGTATTTTATTTGTAAAATACAAATAATGTTTACAATAGGCAATACTTTTGTATTTAATTAGAAACCCCGTAAAATACAATTTTGTGTGATTTTTTATGCTCACTCTAAACTAACAAATATAGACTCTGCAATTTTTGTAATATTTCTTTTACCTTTTCATTTAGTACCTCCATTCACCTCTACAGCTTATAATAGTAATTCCCTAATCTATTAATTTCTACATAATTCAAGAGCCGCGCGAACAAACTCGCAGTTTAAAGCTAGTTAACTATTAATTCACGAAATATGCACAAAAATGTTTAACCGCTAATTATGTCGGATCAACGATCTACGTGTTGACCTGTTATTGAGTTAAAGCCTGCAGTTTTGTATTGAATTATTGCTTAAATACGTAATATTTCCCTTGTATTTCTACTAACAGTATGTTTTTGTTGTTAAAGAACTACGAACGGCCAGTTTATTCATCAAAAACAACAGCCAAAGTATAGGGGAAAATTAAAAAGGTCAGTTAAAATTTTTTCTTCACGAATTTAAATAAATATCAAATAGAAGTCAACGGCTTAAGCTGTCACCTTTAGATATAATATGTATGAAGAAACTGGCCGTTAGTAAGCTAATATATAGTATAGTATTTCTTATTTGCCGAATATTAAATAAAAAGCCTTCGCAGGCTCAATAATTGCAGCATTCCAACACGAATCGCCCATTCTTTAAAGATTTTACAGTTGTCTCTTTTAAGATATATTTTTTATCTTATGTTAGAAATAATGTTTATGCTGTGGATGGTATTTTATGCCATCCCGCATCCACTGTTGGTCCCGGTGTCTCGGGGTCGATTCCCTGGTCGGATAAAGTATCATTAGGATCTTAATAATAAGCACGGATTTATTGAAATTTATGAAATGTGGATGCTTTTCATGCCCTCTTCTACCTACATCTTCGGGTATTACAAGCGGTATAAATCATAAAAAAGAGGTGATGTAAGCGAAAATTAATGAGAATATTGTTAGCGAAAGTAATTCATCTTTCAGCAGCTGCCTTCAAGAATACGCCTTAAGCCGTTTGACTGATTAATTGTCTTCACAACGCTAATGGTAATTAGTGTTTTGGTAAAGATTTTACGGGTTTCGCTTCAGTCTAGTTAGAAATTAGGATTTAGGAATAGAGATATTTTTGTAGGACTTTTGATTTTTGTAGGTATTTTTAAAGGACTGACACATTGATATATTTTCAATTTTATATTTTGACAAAAGAAAACATTTTACGTAAATCTTGCATGTCTTCGAGTTCTAACACAGTTCTTAGAGAGATAAAAGTCCCAAGCTTGATCCAGCCCAGGTGGTCTCAAAGCATGACGTCCACCAAGGCAAGACCCTCCTTAGCAGTGAGATAGTAATTGGATGAATTTATTATTTTGATTATAGATTCTTATAGAGATAAGTGTGTATTTACTTAATGAAACTAAAAAAACACATACAAACAAACACAGAATAAAATGTAGTACCTAAGATTTAGCTAAAACTCCTGAACCATTTCGAGAAACTGACTTAAAAAGCAAATAATCCGTTTCAACTTTTACACTTGAAAAGCTCATTTAATTCGTAGACTTCTTATTTGTAGTGAAGTTAGTAGTCGGAACTATTTTGCGATGCCAGCAATGTTCTAACAGTTGGAGCCTTATTCTGACATGTTGAAACTATGTTAGTTACACCGTTAGAAAAAAAAATACTTTTCAGGGTAGATAATAGTATTAGCGTTTTAAACTAAAAACATGCAATGTCTTCGTTAGTTTTAAAGTACAATTTATGTTTAAAGTATCATTTTTATCCGTGAAAAATATTCCTATCGTTCAATGGCATGATTAAAGCATTTTTTGTTATTTCAATGATACGATCCGAGCACGATCCAAGTTTTTTTATGTAACTATATTTAATAGTACGATCAAAATCATGATCGGTTATTATCAAAATCTTATATCTTACATCTTATACTATCGATATCCATCTTTGATACTTATCGTTAACGCTAAATTTGTAAATTGTAAAACCTGAAACGCTTTACAATTAAAAAGAGATACTATTATTTACCCCTCACGCTGTCTCTCTCTCTCACGATAACACTAGAATCGCCTAAGCACATCAAGAATAGGGCACCTAAGTTGGCTATTCACTTAGTATTCTCAGCGCGTACAAGATAGGTAAACTTCGGTGCAAATTAAGCTAGCTTGTGGCGCGGGTCTAGATAGATTTAGTGGGCTCACCACTAGGATTCTAGGTTTTAGTTTGTACAAGTTCGTAACAGTTCAGGTGGGATTCAATCGTGTTAGATTTTTTGTAGAATTGTTTCCAAGATGATTTTGCCTTCTTGAATGTTAGAGAGGCAATGGGGTGACACATTACTTTCTTACTGTTGTGGAAGGATCTGTGGGATCGGGAGTGGATAATTTTATATTTTTATTATCTAATTTAATAATGTATTACGGTCTGGTTGATTGACCTTGAGGTAAACTTGTCGGTGGCATAATTTTGCTCAAAGAATTGTTATTTTATTTTATGACATATAAAGGATACATTTTGGGAAATAAATAAATATACCCCATCAACTTAGGTAAAATAGCGGTAACAGTAGCTCGATTTTCTACTACTATTGACTACCGACAACCAACCTGTCATCGAGAAATTTTGTATGAAAATCTGATCAGCGCCTCTGACGGGAGTCGTAGGAAATGTTTTGGCAGTACATTTTAAATGTCGAAATTTCGATACTCGACAGTACCGACTGTACAGAATCGCGCTTCAGTAATTTTGATGTTAAAATCATTTAAAAAACATAGGTATGTATCATGTTGAAATATAATTTACCCTACGGAACATTAAACAAAAGTATCATCCACAAACTACGTCCAACATACCTACCAACATACCAAGCCGCAAACATCTCAAGACCAACTTCCAAACAGATATATGTACACTTTGACCACGATAACTACACTCATTTGGACCAAGTTTTTGGCCCGAAGCCGTTAAGGAAACTTCCCGAATATTCCAGAAAGTTCTGACGCTTGAAGAACAATAAAACAAGTGGGAAGACTAATTTCTAGACGTTTTAGTTTGTTAGGATTTATTGTTTAGTGTTTTGACTGACAAGCGCTTTAGGCTTGGTTTTCAGTGGGAGTAAGAAGCTTAAGGTTATAAAATATTGTGTAGTGTAATATAAAATATGTGTTTTTTACTAGAAAATTTGTGTGATATGTTTTTTATGCTTTTTTCAATTTGATATCGAATTGTCATCTAAATCAGTCCAGAACGTGCATGCAACAAAACCAAAACACGAAAACACACATGCTATAATATCAATAAATTCTGAGTCATCGTCAACACTTAAATCATTATCACAAAATTTCTAGAACCGTTGTCAAAAATAGGCTTCATCGAAATTACACGCACTGTGAACTACCGATCTATTTTAGCACACACATAATATTTTGGTTTATTTAGGTACTTGAGTTTTAACTTTATCATACATCTTTGTAATGTAGAAGTAGGTTTTACGATATTTTGATGCAATATCAAAATATCGCAAAACCTGCTTCTACATTTTACCAAGAATATTTTCCTAAAGTTCAAACAAAGTGAATACCATTAACTAATACATCACAGTATCAGTTACATTGTACACCGTATTGTCAAACTTGCAGCTGTTTACTGCAACATTAACCTCGCAACACGGCTTAACAACTGCTCTAACTTGTATAGTGGTACTGAGGTAGGAGGAGAATAGGAGGTGTTACCTCTTGTATTCGGTTCCTATCTTTATTGATAATAAAGTGATATTAACTTTCGACTCGAATTAATGGGTACCTAGAGCTCGATTCTCTACTACCACCGATGACAACCGGCTAGCTATCGAGAAATTTTGCACGAAAATCTGATCAGCACCGGTAGAGCGCCTCTAGCGGACGTTGTAGAAACTATTTTCGCAGTACTTAAATGTCAAACTCTCGATACTCGATGGTTACAATTGTAGAGAATCGTGCTGCAGTTACATTTTACGTCGTATTGTCAAACTTGCAGTCGTTTACTGCAACGTTAACCTCGCGACACGACTTAACAACTGCTCTAACTTGTATATTGGTACTGAGGTAGGAGGGTAAGAGGAGGTGCTACCTCTTGTATTCGGTTCCTATCTTTATTGATTATAAAAGATGGACTCGAAATAATGGGTACCTATACCTATAGCTCAATTCTCTACCACCGACAACGTGCTAGCTATCAAGAAAATTTCTACGTAAATCTGATCTGTACCGGTTGAGCGCCTCTAGCTGACGTATTAGAAACAATTTTTGCAGTATATTTCAAATGTAATAACTCGGTAAATGTAATTAATGTAGGTAATGTCAATACTCGATGGTTGCAAGTGCAGAGAATCGTGCAACAGTAACATATCATAAAAAATATCATAGTATAAGCCTAAAGAGGAACTATTTTTTCAACCAAACTCTTTGTAGGAAATTGATGACAAGCCTAGCGTTATGGCAAAGAACAACCATACTAGGTCCAGAAATATACTATAGTATCTGAAATAATATGATATGATTAACATATATGTATAATAAAAATCTGAACCACTAATACACTCCATGAAATGGTAGTCACTCAATTTACTTCAACAAAATATACAAAACGTATGTATTTAACCAAACACTACATATCTCCACACTCAACGAACCCTCATAAGAGTTTTACTACTGCAAAAGTTCTTACATATATTTGCTATTCAAAATCACACCTTAACGCAATAGCGGAGAGATGAAAATAGCTAATATGTGCAATGTCATCGTGTAGTTTATGACGTTGGACGGAACAGATGGTGTTGCAGATGCAAGCTGACCGGAGCGACACAAAATGTTTCGTACAGAAGGTAAATTTGCACTTATAGTAAAAATCTGTACTAGAATGAACCATGTGATTGTAATAATTTATTCATACCAGCGTTCTTTATTTATAATGTTAATTTGAAACTTTATGTCTTAATGAGCTTCCGGCCGCAACTTAGTCCACGTGAAAAGGTTGCCCGTAGTTAAATCAGTCAAAAATCTAAAAAGATTTATAGAAACTTTCATCCCCTATTTTATTCCCTTTAGGCGTGAATATTACAAATGCTGTTACTATTTTGAATACATGTAAGAAAATAAAAATAACTGAATTTGTATTTGGTACCTCACCAATACTTTTCAAGGACGAGTAATTTCAAATAATTTTCTAAAGGAAATCCCGGTAATATATCAAGCAGATAATATTTGAGTAACAAGACCAATTTACCGAAGCGAAGTGCTTTAGTTTCGCTAAGTATGATGTATGTTATTCCGATTTGTGATGACGTAACTCTAGACAATGTAGTCTAGTAATAACTTTAAGTAAGTTTGTACTAGAACGTGTCTTTACAGTGTACTTACTGATGTCCTTAGATACTAATTTAACTCTATCTTTGTATCAAATAGTTTTTGTACGTAAAGAAAAGAAAACAAAACTTCCTGAAGTTCAACAAATTCATCAAAGCATCTTTAAGCAATTTTATTTTTTTTGTTTTGTTATATGAATGGTATCTCGTTGCTGTTGTTCACTAAAAAGACCGATGTGATATTTTTAGTAATTGTTTTAATTTAAAAAAAACATGAATCATTCTACATACATAGCTCGAAATTATATACCAAGCCTCTGCTTTGGATACTAGCATCCGCCTGTCTTTAACTCACTTTTAATGAATATTTGCTATTTATAAAAGTATATTTTTAAAAATAACAAGTAAAATTAATTTTATCACCTTATATATCAAAATAAATAAAATATTCCTCAATAGTGGTCCGGAGTTTGGTAACGTGCCTGGTTTAAGGCAAGGCTCACCCTCTATTACATGGTACTAACATCGAAACGTGGGTGTATTAAACCTCTACCTACACCTTCTGGTATATCATGTATGTATTTATATCAAAACAACGCAAAGATAGTTTCTATATCGTTCAGTAAAGTGCAGAACGTACGGCAATGAGTTTAAACCCTAAACATCAGTACTACATCCATTAACAGATAAATCTAAACGTTTCGTCGACAAATTGTAGCACAGACCAGATTTATTTCAGTTACAGCTACAGGTGAACGTATTTAGTAATTAGCTGCTATAATTAACGTATTTAACGCTAGTACTGCACTTTAAAGTTATTTAGTATGCTTTAGTGAGGATATATTTTAGGATTTATTTGAAAAATGTTGATCTATACGGATCCGTTCATATATAGCTTTGTCGCTTAAGTCTGTTCAGCGGTTGTTTTTTTAATATTTTAAATGCAAAGTTGCCGAAGACTGTTTGTTACGCTTTCTAACCTAAATTATTGAACCAATTTTTATGCAGTTTAGTAAGAGCATACTTGATTATCTGGAATTAAATATAGGCTACTATATTTTTCAGAAATGTAAAACGGCGTTATTCAGCTACACCCTAATTTTCTAATTTTTATTTTATCTTTGCTCGCATGCATCGGCATGTTCTTCAAATAAAGTAAAGTTTATCAAGTAGGTGTTTTAGGAAGCAAACTGAACGGGGTCTCTTGGTTGAATGTTCACCAAGCGCCGTCGCGCTCTGCAATTTTTTCCTTTTAGTTAACCTAAAAATTGAAAAATTCATAGTATAATTACGATTTTTGAAGAAAATATACATATAGATACGGTATAAAGAAGCAGAATCCTTTATCATAACAAAGCTAACGAGTCTCCCCGATCTAAAGTGTTGGAAGTCAGCCAGTCGGTGTTATGTCATAATCTACAGTTGGCAGGTGAAAAATACACAGACACCGTGCCAAACTTCCTGATAACCGTTTGGCTGACTTCTTATGTACTTATTTGTATAGTACTTATATACTTATGCTTGTATGTGTAGTAGTTAAATGTAGGATATAATATTTGCGGCCAAGTTTCACACATTGGCCAAACTTCAAAGCTTATTTTGGTTCCGATCTAAGTCTGTGAGTAGCTTCATATATGCGCCTCGAAATTAAGATGACTTATAAATTTAGACAAAAAAAATAAATTTTAGGGGTAAAAATACCACTTGAAAACCACCTTTCTTATTTTGTCTTTCTTTCGCCACATGCAAGGCTAGTACGGTACATTGTACTTTTGTCCGTGTCTATCACATTTTCATTATTGAGCAACAAAATCTATTAGTTTGTTTAAAATAATTAATTAGGCCTTTTTATTAAGTTCTTAAATTTTTTATATTTCAATTGCTGTTGACTAAAAAAATAGCAGTGCCTCTAGCGTTTAAAATAAGTTTTTTAGCAGGTACAAATATATATCACTAATTCAAGAGATAAGAAATAATAAGTAATTAGATCTGCTTTTGTGTCAAAAAATAAAATAAAACTGGATCCAATTAAACTATCTACGTGATAGACTCACACAAATATGTACTTCATATTGGAAATCAATGCACAAAGAGAAAAAAAAGTCACTCAATAAAATACTGCACTAACACACGCCGTTGCGTCGATTAATTGAAAACCCTTGCTGTAACCATCGTACAAAATAAAATATAAATTTTGTATCGAGAACAGACACACAGCAATCTATACTAATAATATAAAGCTGAAGAGCTTGTTTTTATGACTGTTTGATTGTTTGTTTGAACGTGTTAATCTCAGGAAACCAGTAGTTCAAATTGAAAAATAGTTTTGACGTTATTGAGGAAGGCTATAGTTTATCACGTATGAATATAAGAGAAGCAGCAACAACAATGTTGTACAAACGGGAAAATTTTTGTCCGATATCTTAATAGAGAGTCTGCGTATGCACGATTTATCAAACTTATAATTAAAAATTCTGTATAGTTACAAAAGCTAGTTACTGTATAAGACAAGCTACCGATAACTGCATCAGCTTGCCGATCACTAATGTTCTAATTTCTTAACTTTGTATACCTGCGTCAGCCGATATCCTTACACACAAGGCTTTCTACTAATTGGACTGGTCCACGCGGACAAAGTCGCGGGCGGCTGCTATATTCTGATATAATGTTCGTTTCAAAAATGAAACAAAAATATATAGAGTTGACTTTTTACTAACTTTGTACGTTGACACAAGTGGCGTGGAGTTTGTTGTGATGGAAACTTTTTATTAGTTTCGTTTGAACGGTATAAATATTGTTACACGATGTTCACAAGTTGACGCTTGTTTATTTGAAGTTGAAAAGGTTATATAATAAATATAACTATTATGATGTAGGTATTCGATTTTTCTATGGTTTGAAGGTTGTAAACTCAAATGCACTAAGCTTCTTTGTTCATTTCTGTTGTCATTCTGTAGGTATGTATGGATGTTTAAGCTGTGTAAAGTGAGCATTGCCAATACTTTATAAATATAGATAATGGCCGTTTGTCTGTGTCTTTTTTTGGTTTGAACTTTGGAAAATATTTGACTGGCAGCAACACTGTTATAACAAAATTACTGAAATGAGTATGCATGCTGTAATTATTTATTCAAAAAAACTTTAAAGAAAATTCAGCTCCATTAGTTTCTGTAGTCAGCAAATAAAGTTGAAACTTCATTGAATACAATTGCGATCCTTTTTAAAACGCGTTTGACTTCCCGTTTCAGTTAAAATTATATTTCAGAGTTATTTTTATTCTGAAAGAACCGATTGAATTTCAGGATATTAGACGTGTTATGAAATACTTCGATTATAAAATGCGATAAACAATATATATTAAATATAATAAATGTTTAAGTCTAACTGTGTACCATTTTATTTTATATGAGACCATTTTATGGACTTTTTTCTAAACTAATATTGATGAAAATAGGCAGTGAGATAGTTGACGAATTTGTGTCAAGGTTACTTTTTGACAGCCAAGCTAATGAAATCGGGAGCACAGCTAGTCTGGAAAGGACCGAGGTATATACAGTTTATCAGTACCAGTGAACGAGAAACTTTTAAACATGCAGAAACTTTCTAACATTTGAAAACTTCTTACTACTGTTCAAGTTTAAACGGTGATATCTAGAACTCAATGAACCGATGACGATAAAAGACGAGTTTTTCCTGATCGAGCCATATTGGACTCAATATTCTAATTGCAGAAGTGTGTCTATATTTATTACGCTATAGTATACTGGCTTTCCGTCCGCGAATTTCACCCCCTATAGGGTGGGGGGATGTCCTAATATCATCTCTTAGTGCTTTTGTACACTTAAAACAGGATGAATGAATTGATTTTCACGAATCTTGTAGGAAGATTTAAAACTATATAGACTTCTAGCGATATTTAACAAAAAATGGCATTGCCCTAGGTATCGGGGGTACTTTTTTATTCGATGTGGTGTAGTTGCCCATGTAATCTAAATTTATTATTGCAATTTTAATTTAGGAGACAGATTGATAATCGGGAAGCGGTCTACGCTTTCGTGTGTTAATAACTGAACTGAAATAGCTGAAATTCAACGGGTTGATATATTATACCTTTTGAAAGCACAACGACAAGAATGCAACCTTATTCAATGGCGAAGTTGGCGCGTAAATATATTATAGACTAGTTTATCTTAATATTTTTGTTTTCTGTAATTAAAATACCAGTTCCAAAATAAGATTGAATTTCTTTATTTCTTAATTTAAAGCCCAATTACGTCGCTACCGGTAGACGAACTAATAGCGCGTACAATACATCGCTACACGTGTCAGCGGCACGTGCACAGACATTCTTTACATTGCGTTCGTGCTGCGTTAGTACTGAACGAAACGAAGAGAATATAATATACGAATTTGCTTTAAAATTCTAATAGATATATTGACTGCCTCCGTGGCGCAGTGGTTTAGGTCGCCACGTAGCTATCATCGGGAGGTAGTGGGTTCGATACCCACAAGGAACAATTGTTGTGCAATCCACAAATAATTGTTTCGTTATGTGATCGTTTGTCAAAGTTCCCGTTACACAAGTGCAATTCTTAGTGCGGGAATTGTTTTTACCGAAAAAAAGGTATATGAGTAGATTTTTTCATCACTACCACGTCGTTGTGAGCAAAAACGCATGAAATCGCATCTTGTTCCCATGAGGGATGTCTATCCGATGCTAACAAACGTTTCTAAAGATTTAACAATCTATTTCTTTGCTTTGATTACAACACGTTTACGCCATACAGCACTTTTGTCATCAAGGTTTTTCTTATGATATTTTATTTAGCTTTTACTATGCACAATGGTATAGTGAAGTGAAAACATAAAATGTCATTTCCATCTCTACATTATTTTTGAAATACACTCGCATACATTTTGTCAGACATGTAAGTACTTACAATAAAAATTTAATAGTAAAATAACTAGGTAATCAAACCTAAATATTCCAAGAAACGTATTCTGCTACCGTTACCCAGGTAGGAACCTACATATTGAACGAATCATTACCCCGCGGTATTTTTATTAAATGAATATTCAAGCAACGTATAGCTTTTAAAGGCGGCGTTTCGTTCAGCGAGAGAATGAGTTCAAATTGTGCGAATAACTGAAAACAATGCGGAGTTTTCAATGGAGTTTATTAATGAAAAATATTGTGCTACAGTGTTCTGTTGTGAACATAGTTGTGAGTTCACTACGGGTTTTGTAGTCGTAATGAATTTGAGGTTGAAATATATGGATTTTTAAATCTACTTTTTTGTTAATTTGACTCAAATTGGATATAGGTTAATGAACAAAATTTATTGAATCTAGAATTACAATAAATTGTACGTTTAAAATAAGATTCGAGGGAATATTTTGAGTATCTTCAAAAGAAGTTTGCAGAAATTGTAGGATTCTTTGCAGAACCGCATGTAAACAAGTCATGATATGTAGGTTAAAATAATATTGGGTAAAGCAGGTACGATCTATACAAACTTCCCTTGCCTGATTCACATCCATTTATGTATAAGTAATTACCTCCCACGATGGATCAAAACCCAAGCAAAAGCTCTGCCACCGTTGACATTTCAAAATTATCGTGGTACAAAACATCGTTACGAAATCTTGCATACCTGAAAGTACTTAGAAGAAAGTAAATCGCGAAATAAACCGAACTTTGACGAACAAACATCTAACCCTCATGAATAACATTTAACTTGAACAAAATCACAAAAGACAAGGCTTCAACCAAAGTCCATCCAAGTCTCCAATAAGATTACAGCCTATAATCCGATTACAGAACTTTACTATACGGATAAGATGGCCGATTTGACGCCAGCCGATATCCGGTCACTTTGACACCTACAGTGATTTATTCAACCGGGTATATTTATTGGCGGTTGAATATTGGGAATGGAGATGTGGATGATTTAGTTGATAGTGTCAATCTTTAGTAAGCAGTGGGGTGGGCCTTTTATTGGTTACACGTGTTAGGATATGAATGGTGAAGATGGTGGTATATTTGTTATGTTCGGTTTCATTGGTGTTTGGTGATTGGTTTTGATGGTGTGCGTTAGTATTATGTCAGTTTCGCTGTTTTGTATGGAATTGCATTACTCTCTAATATTACCACGATAATTACGGTTACGTATCCAAAAGGTAAAAATGAGACCCTACTATTGAAACTTTGCTTGCCGTCTGTCCGTCTTTTTGTCACTAGGCTGTATCTCAGGCATAGTAGCGCGATTTTCTACAGTCGGTACTGTCTAGTATCGAACGTTTGACTTTTAAAATGTACTGCCAAAATACTTCCTACGACGTCGGATAAAATTTTCATACAAAATTTTTCGATAACTAGCCGGTTATCAGAAGTCGATAGTGGGAGAGAAGTGAGCTAGCGTGATAGTGTAGTAATTGGTAATGTATTACCTATAACAGTAATTTAACTAAGTAACTAAAACAAATTTAACAAAAGACTTGTCTAGTCCTATCATCCTAAATCTGGCCACTACTACAACAATTTTGCGAACCTCTTCATACATCTACTCCTATTCAAAATCAAGCTTGATATAATATCGTCTCAGTATCTAAATTTCATGATATTTACCATTCACTCTACAATATAGGAGCTCACAATATCGCCCGTAGAATACCATAGTTATAAATCAAAGCGGATTCAATATTGGCAAATACCGCTGCGGTGCTTGTTTGGTAAGACAATGGACACGAAATGTGTTGATAGTGTGTGGTTTTGTATAATGGTGTAGGGATACAATATCTCTATATAATATTATACGAGTATATTATGTGAAGGAAAAGCCGTTGAGAGAGTGTGAGATTTGAAATAAATATTGTTAATGATAAAGAACGAATACAGTAAGATAACTACACATAGTGTGTAACAAATCTATACTAATATTAAAGTATTATAAATAAAGCTGAAGAGTTTGTTTGTTTGTTTGAACGCGCTAATCTCAGGAACTATTGGTCCGATTTGAAAAATTCTTTCAGTGTTAGATAGACCATTTATCGAGGAAGACTATAGGCTATATATCATCACGCTATGACCAATAAGAGCAGAATACCAGTAAAAAATGTTACAAAAACGGGGATTTTTTTTTTCACTCTTATGTTACGCAAGTGAAGTTGCGCGAGTCAGCTAGTTCTTTTATAAATGAAAGGACTAACTAAACCTACTGAGGACTCTTGCCCTTAGTATCTAACGGGCACAAAGCGAAATATGTCTTATTTCAATGGTACTTTTTTGCATTAAAATATGTAATTAATGAATGCCGGTGGTCAACAGCCAACGGTTGTAAAATTACTTAGAAATATGTAGTATCAATGGTGGAAAAAACAATGAAAGTGTGGGTCAAAATCTGACGTTATTTGGCAAAAGATTATTCGTATTTAAAATTAAAATATAACTCTTTAATCCAAATAAAAGTTATATACTTTGATATGACTTACTCCTCATATTTGTAATAGTAAATATAAAAGTATTTTTCAGTTTTGAACACAGTATGCACGCACGACTTCTCTTCGATATAATGTGAGACAATTTTTCATCGAATCGCTTTGTGACTTGTATGTGTAAGTAATACTAAAACGTGATGTGTATGTATGTGGGTGTATATTTGCTCAACTATATTCCTGCGGCTTTATTCAGATTCAGCGAAGACCATTGTAGCATTTTCTGCCACACAAATTAATATTTAAAATTTTAAGGCATGTAGTGCAAGACGTCTAATGTTTTCTTTATATAAATATATAAAGAAAACATTAGACGGCTAATATTATAAAGCTGAAGAGTTTGTTTGTTTGAACGCCCTAATCTCAGGAACTACTGGTCCAATTTGAAAAATTCTAAAAAAGAATTGTGTTAGATAGCCCATTTATCGAGGAAGGCTATTTGTCATCACGCTACCACCAATAGGTGCTCCTATTGTAGTACCAGTAAAAAATGTTACAAAAACGGGGAAAATTATGACCCATTCTCTCTTATGTGACGCAAACGAAGTTGCGCGGGTCAGCTAGTGCCTTATATAAAGAAAACTTCTTCAATTGGTCCATCATAATTACAGACTGTGGTCTGGATTAGGGACTGTTACTGAAACCCTTTAACTATCAAACATCGTTTAAATATATACTGCACATAGAGGAATATCTTCACATAAAAGTCCCATAAAAACATGTTATGTTTTTCTAAAGATAACCTAGACAAATTGTCGCACAGAGTTTCTAAGAGAAGCTTATTGCTGCATGTAAAATATTATAAGCACTTCAGAAAATATAGTATTATAAAGTCACTGACAGACATTCCTATTTTATTTCTTTGCGTAGATATCTTTATTCTATGTGTGCGTGTTGTCTAGAGAACATTTATAACTGTAGACTGAAAATGTAAAGATATTTGTGACCTGGTTTCAACTGGATTTGATTGATGGGGACCTAAATGGGAGCTAAGTGAAACAGAAAATATATTCTGAGACACGCAGTTTTGTCTCTACTGATTTAATATGACAGTATTATTTTAGAACTAGATATGTACCTATTTAGTATACCTACATTTATGTTCATTATGTAACTTATTTAGATATTTACATCTGGATAAAAATAGTCTCAAATTACGATAGCGAATACGCTGCTGTTATTATAAAAATATATATTTATTACTTTTTAACAGAATAATGATAGTGGTAATACAGTTTATAGTTCAGCTTATCTACTCCAACTGCCTCAAACTATCTCCAAGAAAAAATCCATTAGAATTGGTTATGCAGTTCAGCTATTAACAAACTCAAACAATATTGTAACTAAAATAAGTTTGTCTTACCTTACTCCTTTTGTATTTAAAATGTATATTTCACTTTATTTACCAGGGTGAATTAATTGTAGATATATTTTTATCGTCAAAAACATTCAGAAATGTTCAGTAACGAACAGCTATTTTAATTGAGTGTTAGATATTGTTCGAGGTTTGGCAGCTTCTGCCTCATGTTGGCAGTTCACCGTGTCATGTAACAGGTGGTGGTGTAACAGTGTTAAATTAACTGATGCTAAGGGTGAAAGGGTGCTACATAAAAGGTGCGTTTTAATATAGAGCGAGGCGCTCAAAGCCAGCTGTGCTCACCGGTCGGCAAGCGACCTGTGGGTTAAGGAACCATTGGCGTGGCCATTCTATAGATGGGTGACCGCCTAGCAGTATTTGAACTGAACGCCTTCGTGATTCGGAGGGCACGTAGTCGGTCCCGGTTGTTGTCAATTAAGATAACAGTCATTAAGCCATGTCAAAGGCCTTCGGGCGGCTTGAACAACTTTGACACTAGGTTGACCACTAACCATACGATATGTAGATAGATTAAAGAGTCTACATACCAATACGTGATTGTAGGCGACTTTGTTTCAAAGTCAGCCATCGCCAAGATAATTTTGTTGTAAGAGACAGTGAAGTCGATGGTATTACATGTGTCGACAAATTGACGATTATGGTGACTGCTTAGTGTTACTTCAGTTGAATGGCTCGGACACTGCTACTACTCTGAACGAGGGCACGTTGAAAATGAAAAATAAAGTTTTTGTTTTTTTTCATTTACTGCCAAAAACATAACAGCCAAAAGCAACTAGCCGAAGAACACGTGTTCTCCAGCTAGTTTCAATAACAATGTAGGTAACTAGATTGCTAGTAATTATACGATAACTAATGTAAATAATAATTAAGAATAATTATAATAAAAAATATAAACAACTAAATTACCTTACAACGACTTGTCATAATTCTTACAATATAAAACAAAAAGCAAAATGGATGGTATGGTTTTCTTTCAATGTTTCTCCACAACTTATTCAAAAATACCCAGGTTAAACCAAACGTTTCGGCTAAAAAGGCATATGTTGCTAAAAATATTTTTATTCATGCCTTCTGTTTGAACCCGTTTGGATGACCAATGTATGGATTTATTTGAGGGTGTATAAAAGAGGTTGTTACCTGCCTCCGTTATAAATCTTACGGTTCTGAATTGTTCTGTAAAATTTTTGGACATTCTTGCGGTACTCTTTTGAAATCCTAATGAAAATAGGGACAGCTAGGGTAAGCGTCGACAGAAGCCATATTTCCATAATTTTTACTGTTTTCATACAAAAAAGCCTGGTGCTGCCTTTTGTGCGCATACGCCAAATATCTTTGTGTCTCTGAATTGAGCAGTAAGCCAAAATGTAGAACAGAAGTGAATATAACAGAACTGTCACATGAACTTCTTTTCTCCGTCTCTTGTTCTTATGTTTGCCTCTTTTATGCCTGCTGCTTCAATACTCTTCAGTTCTTCAGCGGCTTGCTACTATATTCAGACACTTAATGTTACACTCGAACAATGTCATATTGGATTCAATTGACAGACAAATAAATTATTCGTAAATACGATATTTAACCTGTTCATACCCTTACTTTGTCTTCATAGTGTCTTGTACGTTTTAAGTAATGTTAATGAAATTTACTAGGATACTAAATACGTAGAGCATATCGTTTGTCTATTTATCTTGACTAAATAATAGTCTTAAAGGATAGAATTGGAGCTTATAATCACACTAAAATTATTTTAGATTTAAGTCTTAAGTTATACAAAAACGATTTGCGTTATTGTTGGTAACATGATAATTCAGTCTGCTACAGAATATTTTCGCTCTATTCTGAAACAAATTCAAGCAAAATTCGTATTAAAAAAACTTTGAGCTCAAACATTCACTTTGAATAAGTATCAAACGATACTAAAATAATTTACCAATCAATAAATACTGTTTTATACTGTACAAACGATAACTGCACTCAAATTCCACACATCTACTACAAACATCGTATCTACCATTAAATTTCACACTCAAACACTTCAAAGGAATAACAACCACTTACAATTCATACATACATATACATACATGTATTATACTTCATACACTATTATCGTTTCATACATTCGTATGTACAGTGGCGTCCATACCTGTGCTCTAGGGAGTTGTGCATACACGTGCTAGGATGACGCAACTAATATCGTGGTGTGTTTTGTGCGCCACTGTACTAGATGGCCTTAGTTTGGGATGGGTGTTATTGATAGCGAGAAGCGATTAGCAGTTTCAACTGCCTAAGGTTGAAGAGAAATAATTATGTTTTTGTTGTTAAAAATTGTAGTATAACTACTCAAAAAATTCTTCTATAGCTAGAATTGGTTAAGCTGTTATAAAAGGCTAAAAAATAATACTTTGGATTTAATTCGTGTTACAAACGACCTCAATGTTTTAAATCTTTGTGTAATCTAACTACATTACTTGTATAATCTAACGACATTTTTAAATGCATTTATATAATTATTTTTGGACAACCCACACTTGGTCATCTGATTTCAAACTGAGAAGACCATGTACTGTGGTGATCAGACACACTCAATTTATTTGAACTTATTTTTGATCCAAATTACCTTAAACCATTTTAAAAAAATCAAAAAACAAATAACACCAAAATATGAATAAAGGAGTCATTATTTTAAAGAGTTTTCCCTATACATATACATACATCTACTCACTACCATGAATGTAAGGAAACAGAGTGTTTTTTGTGAAGCAAGACGGAAGAGAGCGGAAGTCATCGCATGAGGCTTCGAGATTAGAAACTTGATGTCCTAATGTCATGTAATGGTGCCATTACTTTGATGCATAGGGTAGGTGCGATTGTGAGCGGTGAGCGGAGGAAAGAGCGTTTTTTATATTTTTTTGTGGAGAGCTTGATTTGTTTTGTTAAATCTGAGTTTGAGCTGAATGGTAAATTAAGTTTTTGCTCCCAATACCCTTTTTTTGGTTTCTATCACTAGCCTTTACAAGAAAAGGCGTGATTTAAAGTGTGTATGTATGTTCACAATATTACAATTATCATTATATTATAGTGCTGTAGCGCAGAAGTTTGAAATTAGTAAGTTAAATGGTGAATGACTGTCTTCTTCTTATCGTATGGTTAGTGGTCAACCTAGTGTCAAAGTTGTTCAAGCCGCCCGAAGGGCTTTGACGTGGATGACTGTAATGTCTTATTATTTATTTAAACACTAAAGATGCTTAGTTCAGTTCAGTTAAGGTTACAAATACAAAACTTATCTTTGTCAATGTTTGATTTGCCGTTCAGCACATTCATTTCTGGATACGAGCGTAACAAATCGATAAAGGTTTACACGGAGAATGTAATAAATTACCTGCAAAAATCTCTTTAGAGACAACATTTCTGTAGTTAAACAAGGTTATTTCTTTTTTTCATTTGGACTTGATTTTCTACAGCAACAGATTTTTTTCGTTGTCCCCGCTCTCCGCTTTAACTGTTGCCTATGCCCATTCTACCGAGTCTGCGAGTCCCGTAGAGGACATATTCTTTTATGAATATGACAGTGTTCTGCCATCATGTTAAACGTACCGCGTGACTGTATGCGATGGATTTATAGTTGATACTCGCGGGAACTTGTGCTAACGTCTGTTACTGTTGTATTGTTAAAGTTTTACTTAGTAGTTCTTTTTATGGATTGTAGGACCTAGGGTTAGTTTTTAACTTTTCTTATGGTTATAGACATTTATAGACTACTTGTATTAGTTAGATAATTCATAAATGGCGTACATACTATAGTGTTATTTTAAGTGATGGTCTAATTATGTCTAAAATTTGTGTGTTTAAAGGATCTACTACACGTTAACAATTTGACATTTTTTATAAATCTTCTTGGCATTATCGAGGGACTATAATCATATACTGATTAAACAAACCAAGTATATTGACATATAGCTGATACTAGGGTCCAAAAAAATATGCTGAAAGCTCCTAAACTATATTTTTTTGAACACAAACGAACGTTTCATTGCGGTACAAAATTATACAATACACTTTGAGCATTCAAAGCAAAAATATATGTATAACATATGAAAATTGTGTGTGGGTCTATTCTAAAAATGGAAGCAGGCCTTCGTGGGCGTCTCACGTCACTGTAGGCTTAAAGTATCGTGGCAGATCATGCGATTATTACGTCATAACACTTTGATTATCTGTATGTTTAAGGTTCCTATTCATAGACCTGGTTTACTATTGTCGATAGCAAACGTCTGACATTTCAAATGATTTGAAGAAAATGCGCCATGCGCTATGTTTCGACAACTTTAAAGAGAGCTTTAAATCTAGATTATAAATGATAGTTTTGTGTATTTCCATAACAAAGTAACTGTTTTAAACAGGCCACCGTCAGCGGCATAGGCCTGGGAATAATTGATGTTCTAAATTCTGAATTTTGTATACCTCCTTCAGTTGCGACCCTTGTATGCAACTCTCTACTAAGTTGTTGGACTATAGGACCTTTAGAGAGATATCAAGTTAAAGAAAGCTGGAGAGCACTGTATGTTTGTATGTCCTTCTTTCTCTTTAAAACGAAAAGTATAGATCACTTTTTAAGAAGAGAAAAAACGCAGGCAAATGTGGTGCATAAGTTATACGCATAAAAACCTCAGTAACACAAACTTCGTATAGTTATCGACTCCTAAATATTCTTGTAAATCATCATGCAAATATCATACATCTGTAGTACACGAAACCACTCAGGAACCACTGTAAATGTGTCTCAATGGAAGCGAAACGAAATGGATTCTACATACATAATTAAACAGACATTCTCATTTACAAATACGAACTTCAGATTCGAAATGTTTGATGAAAATTATATATTATTTTGTTCTGTTTTGGAAGAAAGGGGATGTCATGTTGTTTTGTAAAAAGCAGTGATAACTCCCACACAGGTGGTCGACGGTCCGAACTCGAGGCAATAGACCAAGACTAGATTTTCGAAGTTATGAGTGTATTAGAAATAATTATCACTGGCTCTAATGGTGAAGAAACATCGTGATGAAATCTTGCATACCTAAAAGTTGTAACAGTCTTTTTTATATTGATCTACTTTTATTTTCTACTAGCGGCCAAAGGCGTTATCTTCCGTTAACTTTAGTTTTCCCGTTTCCCTGGAAGTGTGACGTTATACAATGTTATAGACTACTCAACCAAACAATATTTTCTTCATTCGTACAGTAGTTCCTAACATTAGCGCGTTCAAAAAAACCAACAAACTCTCCAGTGGTGCTACAAAATATTAACAACGGTATAGCAGTAAAAATAATTGCATTCCAGTCAAGTACCGTATCAAGGGGCGGGTGCCTATATTTAACCGTGGATAGAAACGGGCTGAATAGATAGATCCTTAGGAGCATGGGGTCGTAACACCTTTTATATCGAAAATCCATTTATTACTCTATCGATCGTAATTACGGGTACGACTTTAATAAATCTCTTAAATCAGAAGTGCGAACCTCCAAAAACCACCCTATGCGCGGTAACTTTTAAAATATAGCACCATATGCCTTTATAAACCTCGTTAGTTAAAATTTTACCATTCTGATTTCAGCGATCTATTAAACTACGATAGAGTAAAAAAAATATTTTCGATAAAAAAAGGTGTTACGACCTTATGCGCTGAAGGTTTCTAGATAGAAAGTCAAACTAAAATCCCACTACAGTTAGAAATAGCCAATACAAATAGCCTACAAAGATGAAACTGCCTGATTTGTAGCAACATTTCACCATTTGTGTGTGCCAAATGGTATCGTCAATCGTCGTGGCGTATCGTAACATTCATCTCTGCTGCTCGGATACTTCTCTACTAGCATAGGTTTGGAATATTTCGGTTTATATGCGTATTTTATTGAATGCACCACTAAGATTTTTAATATTAGGCTCTCAAAAATGTTGCTAATTCAAAATGAACACCTTAGAATAGTGATTCCCATTTTCAATGTCTAAATGTGAATATGAACACAAAGCTGTACTGTGACTTTAACCTCTGTATTTCAAGGATTTCCACGTGCCGTATAAACTCCGGACCAAACTGTAAGTGTAAATGACTAAATATAAAAAAATCAACCTATTTCTGCTGGGCACAACTGCCTTAGCCCTTGAGTCCTCTTGAACTTACTGTTTTAGCCAGTGATAAATCTATGATTTTTTTATGTGTTAAATTTTATATTACTACATTATTCATATAAAAGTCAGTTAAAAAGCACTAATTCGCATTCTAAATTAAAAATACAGTTTTGGTCTGAACTAGAAATAGCCAGCTTATTTCAGTAACGGCCAGACTACCATTACAGAAGGCATTTCAAAGCGTTAATTAGCGTTTTAACAAAACGTCTGTCAGTTACTTTAGTTCGCATTTTATTTTAAACTCTTTACTTTACTTAATTAAGTGGGAATCAAAGGAATGGGAAGGGGCTATTTTAGAAAAAACTTAACCATTGTTCAATAATTTAAAAATTTATAAAAAAACATCGAGTCCCACCCGGGACAAATCTTTGTGTGATGAGCACGAGTATTTGTTCTGAGCCTGGATGGTAATGTATGTACATATATAAGTATCCGTATGTTTATCAGTTATTTGGTTACCATAGTACAAGTTCTGCTTACTTTGGAATCAAATGACCGTGTGTGAGTTGTCCAACAATATATAATATTTATTTATTTATTTATGTATAACTGCAGTCACGGTGGAAATAGTCAAACATGCGCGCAAGCTCTTAATGAAATTTAGTGCAGTATGTGGTACGCTATATAGATAGAATAATTCTTATTTCCAAAAAAAAAAAAATTTTACCTTTAACCTCTGCGTCACAGTGGCCCTTCAACTTTACTACCATAGATGGGTTGCCGGACCGAAGAAAGTGTATTTATTTTTATTTAAACCCATTACCGTCCCCACTGCTGGACAAGGGTCTCCTTCCAGACGAAGGAGGAGTAAGACAATGAGAAAAAAAAAATTGTGCACTAAAGAAAAATCCGCACGTAAGTTATCAAATCAACCCCAAATTTTCCTCAAACTCACCCCGAACGTAGTTTGAACCCTTTAAAAACCCCTACAATACTATTAAATACTAGCAAAAAGATTCACAGAGTGAGCTGTAAACGTCGTCGGTTATTTCATTAAGACCCCGGCTTCTCGACGTCTTATTGGAAATTCCGCTTTTGTGATTGTCGCTCCGCAATCTTCATTACGCCTTAGATTTAAAACGCTCCGATCCTTTGTATGGATCTGAAATACTTATTGTCATTGTTTAGTGATTGAAGTTTGAATTAATTTAGTTGTGTATTTTTGAAAAGGCTTATGTGTTGGGTCTTTGATGAGATATGTGTCCTTTTGGAATTGTGTGAAATTGTGTGGGAGTGTTTGGGTTTTGTTACTTGATTAAGTAAAAGCTTTCTTTTAATAATATAAATATTATTGACTTAACGGTTACAGACAGATAATTTAACCCTTTACGCGTGTACTTGAGTCATTATTAAAAAATATTTATTTTATTCATGCGTCTTATTCAGTTGCATGCTGCAGGACTTAGTGCCGGAGGTTATTTTCTCCTAGTTTATCTTAGAGTGATGCAGAGATTAAATTAAGTAAATTTGTATTCATTACGATGCCTTGTGCGAAACCTAACTCATGGAAGTCTAGGAGTTAAATCTGAATATTTTCAGTTTCAGATGCAGTTTGGTCATTAATACCAAAATAATAATGAATTTATCTCTACGTAAGTACGTACATATAGTATGTATATATCTCTTGCTATGTTTGTATATCTCGCTAACTAGTTTCCCGACCGCGGCATCGCTTGCATTTTTTATAAGCGAGCGCAAAGTTAGTACTTTCAATCAGATTCTGAACAAACTCTTGAATATTTCATGATAATATCTGCAAGTATTATGACAAAGTTGCTTATGGCCATGGCGAAGGAAAGAGATAAGTAGTACGAGTATTTATGATTTTAATAACAAATGGCAAGTAAATAAAAACTAATAAAAGCTACAATATCACTAACACAGACTCACAAAAGTCATTTATAGAAAAATATGTCTTCTGGAAATTGCAGTTAACTTACATATTCTACCTGCTTATTAACCACTTTTTTAAACAATCACAAAAACACTAAATAAAAATGTGTCTATTAGTAATGCTTGATATAATATCTAAAAACTTTTTAAGCATCACTTACATACACACATCTTATCATAGATCGCAATTTCTACATCCACTTTACTCTTTCAAGACCAGCACCAGTGTATTTGAGGGCACCCCTCATAGGCTTAATACATAAAACCATGACTTTTTTGAGGCATAGGCAATAATGGAAACTGTAGAAAACGACAGAAAGTTTATCTCAAATTACTGTTTTAAAGGCTGTTGGAAAATAATACTATTTCTTCATTTTTCATAATTGTTAAACCTCATATATTATTATATAACCCGTGTATCCTTACCCCATGTAACGCACTGTGATAACTTGCGAAGACCGTCACAGATTCCGACCGACGCAGTCAAGTGTGAATGCTTCCCCTGGTTGAGTGACTCCAACCCTCCAATACGCATCCGTTACACCTTTACGGAATTACGTTTTGTATTTCATGATATTATGGCTATTTTTAGTGAAGAATAAGGGATTTATAGATATTTTGGATAGCCCCGTTACCAATACTTGGTACTGTTGAATAAATAGATATTTTGCTGTCTATTTTGAAGAGTTCAGTTCTCTGTATATGGTATTTTCAAATGCACACTTGGCAACTTAACAAGGTCGTGCCCTGTTAAGCGGTTTCAAAAGAACTCGCCTCTTGGATAACGGCTAGAAGGACATTATTAAACATTATATTTGAGAAAATGTAGTTCTTATAAATTACACTAAAGGTGCGGATTAACTGTGGAGAAAGTCACACATCTTATGTATCCATAAGTTAAAGTATTTCAGTAAGTATTATTTTCAAAATGTTGCACTGAGCTTAGTAACTAACTGGTGGGGCTGGCTGACTGGCTATAAATTTTTATATTATTGTATTATGTACACATAAGAATTAAAGGTACACAATAATATGTAACTGAAAAGCGTAAGGTTTTGTGTAGGAGGAAGTACAGGCGTTGTTAATACAGCTTTTTCATTAAAACTTTGTACGTAACAGTAAAAAACAGGTAAGAATTTTTCGATGACACACTTCCAGTATGTTGTTCATTCAGTGGAATAATCAAGGCTGACATAAGGTGAAAATATATTTATTCTACATGGCTTGAGAACATTAGTCTGCATATTAATGAACCCTTCAGGTATAAAAGGGCCACCTTCCAAGGTAGAACCACATTCAAACCAGGCCTCTGGAGCTGTAACTACACAGTACTTCAACATCAAACCTATCAGACATCATGAAGCTGTCCCTGGTACTGGCTCTGGTGGTAGTCGCGAGTGTGTTCTCCGAAGCTCAAGCATCAGGCAACGTGTACTGCGGTAGAAGACTGTCGAACATCCTGGCGGCGCTGTGCTACGAGGAGTCGTCGAACATGGTGAAGCGCGACGGCGGCTGGTGGCTGGACGCGGCGGGAGTGCGGGCGCTGGGCGGCGCGCGCGGCAAGCGCGGCCTCGTCGACGAGTGCTGCAACAAGCCCTGCACCATCGACGAACTGCTCACTTACTGCTAAATGCCTGATGATTTATTTAAAATTTTACCTGATGTGAATAAATAATTCATATATTTAATAACATTTTTTTATATTTTCATTCCTAGGAAAGATAACAATTAATTGAGAAGTTAGACTTCATAACTATCCATTTTTTTGTGATATTATCATGTCAGACCTACCAAAAAAAGTAGACCGAAGAACTCATCGACGAACAATTTTTCTTATTACAACACTTTAAATTGTACTGAAAAATTAGTTCATGAGGCACCCGTTGACGGCGCTGATTAGGTTAGTCATACTATATACATGTCGAAAGCTAGTTAGTTTGGAATAGTGAATAGTGGTAGATAAACCAGCTTCTCGTCACGTCATCGTATCGTGAACGGGGGGATAAGGTCTTGTGATTATTATATTATTGTTCCCACAATGGAGTTCGGTCAATACTTACGTTTAAAATCACCTTATTTATAGCTATTCTTGTAATAATTACAACAATTTATGTCAGTCTTTATCCGAAATACAAAGCTTGGTAAATGGCTCTTGACAAGGTCAAACTGACATCAAATAATTCTGATTTCACGTCTATTGGCGTAATAATATACTTTGATGGAGATGACGGGACAATCTGGACAAGTTCCTAGAAGGATGGCAAGAAAAAACAAGCCACTGGAAATCTACGGGAAAGGCGTTGTCTGAGATAAAAGACACTGATGGAAGTTAAACAATAAAAAAAAATACTTGTCAGCTACGCCGCTCAAATACTACTCTTCCATCGTTTTTAGTTTTCAGCTGCACATTTTGAACATAATATTTTTTCTTATGATTAACTAGCTAACCCGCACAACTTCGCTTGTGTCACATAAGAGAGAATAGGTCATAATTTTCCCCGTTTTTGTAACATTTTTCGTTGCTAGCCTGCCTTCCTCGATAAATGGGTTATCTATCACTGAAAGATTTTTTCAAATCGGACTAGTAAATCCTGAGATTAGCGCGATCAAACAAACAAACTCTTCAGCTTTATAATATTAGTATAGATTAGGAGCTAGTGTGTGCTCGGATCAGGACAGTATTATTAATCTTCTCTGATTTAAATTAGAATATTTCTCGGTAATTGCCATGCGCATTAACTATGCCTTCAGGTATAACAAGCGTAGTAATATGTATGTAAGTTTTTTTTTACCATCGGGTACTGGTCAAAAATATTAAAATTATTTTGAGAAGCTTGAGAAAAATCTAAACACAAGCATTATGTCCAACTAAATGAGTTTTACTACCAATACATAATGCAACTTTATCTTCATAATATATGTTTTACTACCATACCATTTCATGAATGAATTAACAATAAGCATAGGATACACAATGTACAGTCAACTCCAAAAGTCGCTGAACATGTTATTGAAACTTTCGAACCCCTTTCTTCTGAAGTGGGCATATTATTATTTACTGTAAAAAAAACAATGGACAGTATTGACAGGTTTAAATTCCAACTAATTCTACCTGATTTTGTCCAGTGGGCTTATCATGCATCTCAGTTGAAAACTAGTGTACATAAAATTGATGGTCACCATTTAATACATTGCTGCTTTGACGTAACGTGTAAATCACTATAGTCTAAGGGAGAAAACAATGTAGAGCAAAGCGGCCCCCAGGTATTTATTAGTATTTTGTAATAAAAAGGTTTTGAAAATATAAAGTTCTGAAGTAACTTTCGAAACTGACTGTACAGTGTACACAAAGCCTAGGCTCAGTGTAACTTATTGAAATTAAGAGGATTATAGCTTTGAATTGATTCTCAGAAGTGATTAATGCTACACTTAGTTGATAATATGCATAATTGAGTGTTTCATATAAACTATTAACTAGATATATCTATAATGTACTAGTATTAAAAAATACTTCTTTTTGTGAGCAAGAATTAGTTACTTTAAAGTATGAAATAATAGTAGTGGTACTCATAACAGGTGGTCATATATAACAAGACGAATGGACATAAATGAAATACGGAAAGTTTTAAATAATCGCAGCTAGTGGCGTAGAAAGTAACTCTACCAACCCTTATGAAAAATAGGATTGATATTGAATGTATTTTTTAGGTGAGAAACCAAATTGAAAAATAGGTTTGAGAGTTATACAATTAATTTATTTTCTTTATACTATACAATAGCACTGGTGTCAAAATAATCGTTAGCAGTAAGTGAGCAGTTCGTCGATGGTGCAGGGTTTGTTGCAGCACTCGTCGACGAGGCCGCGCTTGCCGCGCGCGCCGCCCAGCGCCCGCACTCCCGCCGCGTCCAGCCACCAGCCGCCGTCGCGCTTCACCATGTTCGACGACTCCTCGTAGCACAGCGCCGCCAGGATGTTCGACAGTCTTCTACCGCAGTACACGTTGCCTGATCCTTGAGCTTCGGAGAACACGCTCGCGACTACCACCAGAGCCAGTACCAGGGACAGCTTCATGATGATTTGTAGTTGAAGATCGTTTAACGAACGAACTTTGAATGTGCTTAGTCCATAGTAATACCATGCTTTTATACCAGATAGCTCATTAATATTCATACTAATTATGTTAAGTATTAACGATGTGCGAAAATAAAATAGAAACCTGTCTCTTTAGAATACCCTTTCATTATTTTGTTCATCCATACGAATAATCCAGGTGACGTTCAAGGTGAATAAGTACTGATTTTATTTTATACGTTCAGTTTTTGATGAGACAGAATACTAATGAGGAAGATTTCAGTATAAAAGCTTATCATTTGAGCGACAATAGCACATTCAACATTTGCTCCCTGAAGCAGCCACAACAAGAACTTCTTCGCTTCATCATCATCAAACCTGGGATCCAAAAAGTCATCATGAAGTTGTCACTGGCTCTAGCTATGATTGTCGTCATGTGTGGTTACGTGGCAGCCAATACTGCCAACGTGTACTGCGGTAGAAGACTGTCGAACATCCTGGCGGCGCTGTGCTACGAGGAGTCGTCGAACATGGTGAAGCGCGACGGCGGCTGGTGGCTGGACGCGGCGGGAGTGCGGGCGCTGGGCGGCGCGCGCGGCAAGCGCGGCCTCGTCGACGAGTGCTGCAACAAACCCTGCACCATCGACGAACTGCTCACTTACTGCTAAAATGACCCACTACTAAGACTGTACATAACTACAAATAAATAAATATTTATTAACTGCTATATAATTTTTCATTGCAATACTTCTATTGGTTTTCTGAGACCTCTTTGCTAATATTTCGCTTATAATGTCGATATTCGGCTGAGGCGGTCAGTTTCACTGAATAGTCAACTGTGCAGGACTTTGTTCATAGTGTCTAAGTGTGTGCACAATACACAGGTACACTCTCTATTTCCTCACTCTAGTAGCCCGGTGGAACGCCCAAACCGACACGACTAGTGAGAGATCAGGCGCAAGACCGACGGCTTCCATGCACTCCGAGACACGGAGGTCTACGACTTCAACTTTCTAATCAATCCCAGAATTGAAATTCTTAACAGGAAAAAAAATAAAAATACCTAGGATTGGAACCGAAGACCTTTGCGCGGCAGTCACCTACACTACGGAATGTGCCACAGAAGCAGTCAATATTTTGTGCTAAATTATTATCTGTTTATACATCTAGGACTGATTGATGCTTAGAAGTAAGACACTTATACATATTTAAATTTAGTTTTTCTAACTAGTGGGATAGATCTAAAACATAGGCTAGAGCTGGCGCTGACAATTATTGGAAAGACACGTCATATTGCCACAGATCTATTAAATAGCTAAACAGATAATATCTCTATTAGTTGTTTGAATTACCTAGTAATTTCTTTAGAAGAAGTTCAAAAATGCGGTCCTAGCTTTAGTCCTTGGGCGACACCATATTACAATACAATATAACATAATCTAAAACTGCATTTTATCCCGTAGTCCTTCTTTAATATGGTTTGTTCAAATAAGTAAGTAATATGTTTTTTTTTATATACATATGCACATAAAAAAATGCCTTTTTCTCCGCGGAAGAAGGTACAGACCAAGGAACGCCACTTGCTACGGACTCCTTCAAACTTTTTCAAAGAAAGACACCTTGTTGGTTTTTTTTGTACTGGTATTTAATGAATAAATACCACCCATTAACGCTATACTCCAGGGTAACGGTCTCTTCCCGGAATGAGAGAGGGATTAAGCTTTGAGTCTTCCTAATTTAATGAAAAGGGTTATTCTAGGAATTCAATTTCCTAATGAGTCTCATCATTTGCTACTAGTCACATGATTTGTCTGATTATTTAACCTAAATTAATACTTATTATGCATTTAATTATGTGATAATAATCCATGATTATATATTTTTTTTTACATTTCGTAGAGATTGAAATTCACAGAAAAAAATTGATCTGCTTATTATGTAGAAGAATATAAAATCATTAATGTATTCTAAATTTTGGGGACGTACAAATAAAAGTTTAATAGAGGTGATTAAAATTTTGGGCAGTGATAGCCAAGCGGTCTAAGCATTCAATTTTTACGCAAATGGTCTATGGTTTGCTCAAGGCAACCTACCAATAACTTTTTGAATTTATTTGTGTATTATAAAAATATTATCAGTTGTTCCAACGGTGAAGAAATACATTGATGGAAACCTGCATAAATAAATAGGCATATTTTTAACACAGTTTCTGTATGAATGCGAAGTCCCCAATCCGCACTTGGCCGGTGTGGTAGACACTGTCAGGTCTAACAAGTCAAGTCCAAAACTCCTAGTCCTTTCGGCAAGTAACCTCAGCTCAGCAGTGGAACATAAATTAGATTGATTAGTAGATTGGTCGAAGCGGTGCCGTTGACGTGTTTGCATAATGTACCCTGACCTTTTCGTCTTCATTCTTATTTTAAAAAGCTTGACTAATACGATTTGGGCAAAGAAACATAAGCTGTCACATAATTGGTAATAATCTACCCAGGAAATAATAAAAATAATGTAAAAAATGTTAGAAATACGTCTGCTGCATAGCTTGATTAATACGATTTAGGCAAAGAAACATAAGCTGTAACAAGATTGATCTTGATCTACCAAGGATATAATAGAAAATATTTTAAAAGAAAAGTTAGTAATAGTACTGCATTTCATAAATATTTATTTACTGGAAATGATATACAGTTTGCGGGTCATATTAGCAGTAAGTGAGCAGTTCGTCGATGGTGCAGGGTTTGTTGCAGCACTCGTCGACGAGGCCGCGCTTGCCGCGCGCGCCGCCCAGCGCCCGCACTCCCGCCGCGTCCAGCCACCAGCCGCCGTCGCGCTTCACCATGTTCGACGACTCCTCGTAGCACAGCGCCGCCAGGATGTTCGACAGTCTTCTACCGCAGTACACGTTAGCAGTATTAGCTGCCACGTAACCACACATGACGACAATCATAGCTACAGCCAGTGACAACTTCATGATGACTTTTTGGTTTCCAAGTATGATGATTCTGAAGCGAAGAAGTTCTTGTTGTAGTTGCTTCAAGGAGCAAATGTTGAATGTGCTATTGTCGCCGAAATGATAAGCTTTTATACTTCAATCTAGCTCATTAGTATTCAAGCTGATGTGCTAACACCTACGACCTACAACCTTTACTGGTAGATTTTACTGGTAACAAAATACCGAATAAACATCTTCATAAGTTAGAACGTCTTTATTTCTCATGTGGTGTCATGGATTGTATAGCTGTTAAAAAATAACCTTCCACATCTAAAAAATCTTGAACTTAAGATGAGACTTGTATGTAAACCTCAAGGTTGTTAAAAAAATTAAAAAACTGTCATCTTTTTTTTCTGCTTCTCATGTTTGGAAGTCTGAATAAATCTGCCCCATATGGGAAAAGGTGTGATTTTATGTATGTACACATGTATATATGTAAAAATTCTAATTCAGTGTAACATAATATAAGCATGTTTAATTTTTTCTACAAACTTCACGGCCATTCTACAGTAAAACGACACGCGTTATTAAAATAGAATTCATTAATATTAATACTGAAGAACAAGGGTAGAGATTAGGTCACTATGTCTTCAGAACACCTACCAACAACGTAATCATTCATGTGAATAATCCAGGTGACGTTTAGCCTGAATATGGAGCCCTAGTCTGCATAGTATTTTTATACTAATTTATGTCTGTATATCACGTAAAAATAGCAACTTAACTACTCGAATTCAACTTAATCATGTTATTATCACAACTTCAATTTACCGAAATTTCGTTCGTATACATGATACAAACATATTTTGTAATACTCTTTCGGTATCATTAGCCCCGTAGGTATGCAGGTGGAATCAAAACCGAGAAAAACTGATAACAAAATTTCGAATTTGAGGAATCAGAATAGACCAACAAAATAATGGCATACCAATTATTTATAGCTTGGTTTGATTAAAATTGTTACTTTTATCAATTGTAATCATTTCTCGCGAACAAAACTACAAACTTAAGTTAGTAACTTAGTATAAAAGCTTGCATTCTTGAAGAAGCATCTTTATTAAGCGGCATTGCATCAACTGCATCTCCACTCTTATATTTAACTTTTCTAGAAACTAGAGTGTACTGAGTGTACTTATTATACTTTAACAATGAAGCTCTCATTATTCCTCATTATGGCAACAGCCATTAATTTCGTATAGCTCATAAACGAGTGTATTGCGGCCGTCGATTGGCTATGAAACATAGCATGGTGTGTTTCGAAGCTTACATAAGTAAGCGTGGTAACTGGTGTCCAGCCAAGACCTTGGCTCGTAAAGATAACCGGAGCAAACGTCTTGATGGTCTTTCGACGCTGTGCTGCAAACAAAGTTGTGATGATGACGAGATAAGGGACTTCTGTTAGATTTAAAAATCTTTATATAATATATAATTCTTCTGTGAGTGTGTATGTCACTAAACTTCTCTTAAACGACTGATTTTTTTGTGTGTGTTCAAGGTGATCTGAGAATGGTTTAGATTTTAAAATATATATGTTACTGTAAAAGCCCGATCGGTGGTATATCCTAAGATTTTCCGGTAGAACCTAAGATTTACCAACTCTCAATGGTAAAAGTCCGAACAATTCTTTTATTTCGAACTTTTACCTACATTCACTTGATGATGTCGAGATGTCGCCGGAGCCTCGCTTCGCGGGGCTCCTCCTTCTGGGTGGTTAAAAAAAAATAACCACGAAGGCTAAGGTGGGAGCTTCGCTTTGCTCGCTCCCACCTTAGCCTTCTAACCTAACCTACCCATGTCGCTTTGCCCAAAACTCCTTCTTTATAACTATGTCACAGTATATAATTATACCGTGAAATAGTTATAAACATAGTTATGAAGGAGGATTTTTTTATATATCGTAACATAGTTTTTAAACTCTGGCTTGTTCGGACTTTTACCATTGAGAGTTGGTAAATCTTAGGTTTTACCGGAAAATCTTAGGATTTACCACAGTTTGGGCTTTTACAGTAACATATATATAAAATATACAATTCTCGCGTCACAGTTCTCGTTTCCATACTTCTCCGAAACGACTTGACCGATTCTCATGAAATTTTGTGAGCATATTGAGTAGGTCTGAGAATCGGCCAACATCTATTTTTCATACCCCTAAGTGACAATATGTTTTTTTTAATTTACATGGCAAAACAACGTTTGCCAGGTCAGCTAGTATAGATTATAAATATATATTGATAGTTCTCAAAATTGCCCTGCAGAAATATATTAAATGAATTGTTGATTATTGGTCTTTATCGTTCTTTTTACCTACTATGTGTTTCTTAAACTGTGGCAAATATGTGAATGAGAATGTGATATTGCCATTGCCACAAAATAGTCATATCAAATTGTTCTCTCAAAAAGCCAAGACTCAGATTTTACGTGTAAATCTGATAAGCGACCCTGTTGTGTAACGAAAGAACTACACTTATAATACTGCTGAATACTGTACAGTTAAATTATTTCCGAGTTCCAAACTTTCGCTACATAGGTATACACGATACATTGTAGGACCTTAAAGATGTTTTCTATATGAATTAGCGCATTCGCACTTCAGTTACCTCATGTTCCTTAAGTTGATACAATAATCTATCCAAATGCATAGCGAATCGTTTAAAAAATTTATTAATAGTATCAAAATGCCATTGATTCACCAGCGGATCGAATATTGTTGCATCGATACAAAAATTTATTGGATCGAACTATTACGTTTCAATACAAGCATCCCTATCCAGAGATGTGCAAGTCTACTTGAGCGTCTAGCGCTGGCATTAAACTGCACACACTACTCGTAAACTATATTTTTTCATACAAAAACATATTTTTCATACTAGCAAGAACTGACGTATCAGCTATGTCAGCAACAAATACGTACTTTTATTTCAGGGTCTATTCATATCTCGACACCTAACAAAGATTGATTGATTGATATTTGTTCATAGTCCACCAGTTTAATATGGCAATAAAATTTATTAGCCAGCCACATTGGCACCAAAAACAATTTGAAATATTCAGTAAATAGTTATTTCAGAAAAATAGGAAAGACTTTGTACCATTCAAGGGTCTCAGCCAGTTTGATTCAGATATTTATGACATTATTTGCCTTCGTTGGCTCATTTTTTTTAATTGTGCATGTTTAAATATTATTTTATGTCGAGTAGGTTAGAAGTAATAATAAATATGTTCGTTAGATACAAGTTATTTATTTAAAATTATTATTTACAATCATCATGTTTATTAGCTAGCAGAAAGTTGTAAACTTATTCAAAACACAACAACGTTATTTATTAAATAAGCGTATATTTACAATATTTTTGTACAATCGTCCTTTTAATTAATACGAATCAACAGTAAGTAAGTAGTTCATCTACAGTACAAGGTTTGTAGCAGCACTCGTCGACAAGTCTGCGCTTGTGTCGCGCGCCGCCAAGCGTCCGCGCTCCCGCCGCGTGCAGCGCCCAGCCACCAGCGCGCTTCACCACGTCCGCGTCCCAGCACAACACCGCCAGCGCGTTAGACAGACGCCGCCCGCAGTACACGCTACTGACTTGTGCTGACACACACACTAATGATACTAACACTAAAGCAAGAACTAGTGAGTATTTCATTGTGAGTTGTGTCTTGTTTGATGATGGAATCTTGAATGTTGCTGCCCGAAGCTCTCGGTTGAAATGTGCCTTTGTAACAGGTTTTTCAGCTTTTATATCCAAAGGTAGTAAAGTCATTAATATGTAGACATATTTCAAAAGTTATGTGGGATGTGTGTGCGTATCATTTGAGTCATCTTGATTGAAAAGAAATTTTAAGTTAGGAGAAGAAAATTGAAGTAGCGTTTTCATAATACCTAATGATTTTGGTGACTCCCACATGGCGTGGTCCAAAAATGTCTGCATATTAATGATCCTCCTTTTCATATAAAAGCTGAAACACATTTAACAAAAGCACATTCCAACCAAGAGCTTCAAGCAGCAACAATCAAGACTTCATCAACAAACAACACACAAAACTAACAATGAAATTGTCAGTAGTTGTTGTTTTAGTGTTAGTATCATTAGTGTGTGTGTCAGCACAAGGCAGTAGCGTGTACTGCGGGCGGCGTCTGTCTAACGCGCTGGCGGTGTTGTGCTGGGACGCGGACGTGGTGAAGCGCGCTGGTGGCTGGGCGCTGCACGCGGCGGGAGCGCGGACGCTTGGCGGCGCGCGACACAAGCGCGGACTCGTCGATGAGTGCTGCTACAAACCTTGTACTGTTGATGAACTACTTACTTATTGCTAATAAGATACAGTTGAAATTATGATTCATGATGTAAATTAATACGTGTAAATAGAAAAAAATGTTGTAAGATAAAGAGGTTTGTAAAAAGTATTTTTAAGTTGAAGATACGTAAATAAATAAATGAATTAATCTTAAAAAGCCCTTTTTTAATCTATACCTTTTCACGTTGAAGTATAAATCCTGAGATTACTCTTTCTTAGCTGATTTCAGAAAATTCCTCTCCATCTAGAAATAGGTGTTTAGTTTTAGTCTGCCAGAAGTCAATGGCACAATTCATAAAAATAGAATAAACGTCGTTTGACGTTGAAATTCATAATTTTTGCCATCGCTTAAATCTTTGAAATGGTTTAGAGTTTTACACAATTCTAGCGTGCCAGAACGCAAAGATCTGCCATGATTTCTAAAAAACTTGAGAGAGTAAAATACGCGTTTTAATTGCATTATGCCATTTTTTATATTCTTTTTTAAGGCCCGCTTGGAACAATTATAGAGTTACAGCTTTCAACAATGGACTTCTATCAAGTAATACGGGTGAATTATGGTTTTAAAGAAAAAAAAACGTGAAATTATCTCTCCGGATTAGCTACCAGTGACCATATTTTACATACTGAGTTCCTTTGCGTTTTAAAAGGCACGTTAAATAGTGGGTCAAGGCTATAATTTTCAAAGATCTCTATCAGTAGTTACCTGTAGTCAGAAGCTTGAAAGTCTGACAACCAGCCTTACCGAAAAGTATCGTGTTATAACCTAAGTAACTTAGGTTGTGGAGGTCCGGTAGGCATTCGCTCCATGTAAAGTACTGGTATTTATCTACATCCATTAAGACAATTTGCTGACCCCAGTATAGTTGGAAGTATGGCTAGACCGATACATTTCGAAACGGACCACGTTTCACGACTTTTTAGTGATGCTGATAATAATAATTGAGTCTTGTGTAATTTGTGTCTATTTATTGCAAACAAAACACAAAATCTTTACAGATCAAGTGAAGTTTCTATTAAATATAAAAACTATATGAAGGTCATCGTGTATTAAATGGCATAACATAACAATTATCCCGTAGTATTCAGACTTTATGAAACTTACAGCAGCTTTGTAGCAGTGGTTAAAAGAAAAAAGGTTGTTTAGATGAGCCAACCTCAAGGACACGGGGTGGATTCCCAGGTCGGACAAAGTGCTATTGTTATTATCCTATTTTCTATTAGATTACTCACTATAGTAGTCCGAAGTTAGGTCTCGTGCTCGGTATATGGCGTATTTACGAAACGGGATATATTTCATACACCTCTGCCTACACCTTTGGGCATTAAAGGCGTGATAATATTATACACACGTATGCATATGTACGTATGTACATAATAATATGTATATTAAGTAGGTCTTCTACGAAAAATAATGGGAAAGGTATTAATTAACTATGATACTCATCGCCTCCTTGAATAAGATTTCCTGACATGTATTTGATTTTAACACACTGAAATCCTGAAAATTACGTCCAGAACTTATTATAACACTGTATTTGGACGTTTGCTGTAGGTCAATGTGTGTGATCTATCGTAAAACAAATGTTAATGCATTTGTACCACTGAAAACAGACTAACTCCTAGAATAATTTTATAGTAAAGTCCGTGGCTCTGATCTAAACTAAATTTATCCTTAAAGCAGGTTCCATAGCTAAGAGAAAATAGCAGTTCACACGCAAATGAATAAGAATTTAATATAAAACACGAACATTTCTTAAAGAAGTCTTTCATTTTATTTACATTTTTTCTTACAATATAGCATACCAAACTTCCCCAAATCGCAATAAAAATAAATACAGCGACTAGTTTTTCATTTTATTGCTTAATTAATAACATTTCATATCGACATCGACAATAAACTAGCAGTATGTGAGTAGTTCATCAACAGTACAAGGTTTGTAGCAGCACTCATCGACGAGTCCGCGCTTGTGTCGCGCGCCGCCAAGCGTCCGCGCTCCCGCCGCGTGCAGCGCCCAGCCACCAGCGCGCTTCACCACGTCCGCGTCCCAGCACAACACCGCCAGCGCGTTAGACAGACGCCGCCCGCAGTACACGCTACTGCCTTGTGCTGACACACACACTAATGATACTAACACTAAAGCAAGAACTACTGAGAATTTCATTGTTTGTTTTGTGTGTTGTTTGATGATGGAGTCTTGATTGTTACGGCTTAAAGCTCTTGGTTGGAATGTGCTATTGTTTAATGTGTTTCAGCTTTTATATGAGAAGGAAGTTCATTAATATGCAGACATTTTTGAAACTCATCATGTGGGAGTCACCACATATATTATTACGAAAATGCTAGAGCCACGCCTTAATTATCATTCAAAAATGTCTTCTTCTCGCTTGAAATCTCTTCTCAATCAAGATGACTCAAATAATACGCACACACATCCCACTTTCGAAATATGTCTACATATTAATGAACTTACCTTTGGATATAAAAGCTGAAAAACCTGTTACAGAGGCACATTCCAACCGAAAACTTCAAGCAGCAACAATCAAGACTTCATCAACAAACAACACACAAAACTCAGTCTTCATCATCAAACAACACACAAAACTAACAATGAAGTTCTCCCTAGTTCTTGTATTAGTGTTAGTATCATTAGTGTGTGTGTCAGCACAAGTCAGTAGCGTGTACTGCGGGCGGCGTCTGTCTAACGCGCTGGCGGTGTTGTGCTGGAACGCGGACGTGGTGAAGCGCGCTGGTGGCTGGGCGCTGCACGCGGCGGGAGCGCGGACGCTTGGCGGCGCGCGACACAAGCGCGGACTCGTCGATGAGTGCTGCTACAAACCTTGTACTGTTGATGAACTACTCACATACTGTTGATTGGCTTTGGTTAAAGTGATGATTGTACAAAAATGTTGTAAATATACGCTTATTAAATAGATAAAATTATTGTTTTTATTCAGATGTTACTTAGAGTAAAATTATCTAGAAATTATAGTTTTTTGTTGTTGAAGTTTTTAAAGATTCAATTTGAGATGAGCCTTGTTATTTTTGACTTGTTGAGAAGTTAGAAAAAAAATCCGTTCTGTCACGATTATTATTTATATTTGACAATTTCTTACTCACTAAACGTATCAATGTGCTGGGAATGGGTCTCCTCCCGACATTAGATATAATAAAATGTTTTAAACTAAAATATATTTTACCCTATAAAGTATTAGTTCATTCATTTTTTTTCTGTGGAAAAACTGATGAAACTCAGTCCTCTATACTTTATTTCAGTACAATACTAGTTACACAAAAAATACAGGATAAAATATTCTTACGTCTGATTTATTCAAGTATAGATACGGAAACCCATTCGATTTTATGTGATCCCAAATGATTAATGCACAGTTTTTATCGCGCCGAGGGATTCGACGCAACACTGGCCGGCAGTAAACTTAATGTAATGTATGAGAAACTTTACAATATGTTGTAGTTACAATATGTATTTTACGTGTTGTTTGAATTTGTTATGTAAAGTTTACATACATATATATACATTTCTTAAAAGCTTAGACATTGGTTAATTTTTGTGGCACATTTATATATTATGTACAATCATGTACGTCCATACATAAAATCACGCGTTCTTCCCATAGGGGTAAGAAGAGACCAGAGAACGCTACATGGTACGATCCTTACAAACTTCCTTTGCATTATTCACATCCATATACACATATTTATAACTAACCAAGTCCATTTAGTTTGCGAAAAAAGCGATTTTTAGATCACATTATTAAATATTTTTAAAAAGAATCATTTATACTACGACGTCACGCATATTGATATTTGTTTAACTAAAACCATCGCCTTAGTGTAGAGTTGTATAAAATATGTTGGAGCGTCAGCATCGAGGCGCTATATCTTCTAACAATCTAATTAAAATTAGCTTGATTTGATTGTTAAGAAATAATTTAATGTAACGGAAACGTCAAGTGTTTACACTTGGGTGTGGTCGGTACAATGTTGGCAACACAGGCAGATGACGGTTGGCATGTGACAATAGACAGCTGTCATTCAGAGGTATAATGGTTGGAACGTTAGTGTGGTTAGAGAATTCAACATTCGAACTCAAGGGAAGACGGTCATTGCCACGTTGTACCGAACTCTCCGCGTTTCTGTCTTGCATCCAGTTAAATCGTTTGAATCCTAGTCTATTTTTGTACTGTGATTATTGTAATGGACAAATACACCAGTGAGCTAAGTCTAGTGCGTATTATTTTGGATTATTCACCATCACTGACCAATCTGATAGTGAGGTACCCCATATGCCTTCGATATCAGAAGTGGATTGTCAGGATACAGACCCCACACAACACACCGTGCCCCCGACAAATATAAGTATTCGTATAATAGCAATGTTAAAACTCTGATGAAATTTCAATTATTTTTAGATAAAAATAGGTAATTAACTACTACTATGTATGTTTATTTGTCTCCATTCGCCCCGGCTTGCTATAACTTAATAATCAAATTCCTCTCATTAACACTCTCATAGAAGCTTTTCACGGAATTATTCATAAAAATGCCCCATTGAAGCCCTCGACGACAAAATCATTTATCATCTACATTTTCACGGCAGAAGTAAACAGGGGGTCTACTCTGATTCCACGAATAACGAATATTTGATAGATGTTTGTGAGTTTGTTACCACCATTCCATTCGAGAAAATATTTCAATACCATATATACCTCTATATTATAATTTCACGTTTTTATTTATTAATTTAAATGGAATGTTAACACCTATGGTAGTAGTCACAATTATGGAATTTCCTTTTAGGGCAAAAGGAGAGAGGCGGGAAACTCACGGCAAACCTTTCAAATAATTTTCAGTTTAGTTAATTTAACGAGGACCAATAGGTAGAACTATGATACTTATCTCCGATCTTGCAATAAGGTCAGGTACGTAGTACTCTTAGCTGGCGATCCTATACGAGAAGATGTTGTATAGATGTGAATGAGGCAAGGGAAATTTGTAAGATCGCAGCAAGTGGCGTTATTTGATCTTTGCCTAACCAAACCTGGAAAAAAGCGTGATAATATGTCCGTATCTCACTTATAACTTATGATTATGCTATAAGTCGAACCGTTTCGTTTATCGGAATTTTACTTCGAAGATCGCTAGTAGGCCTCCAGGATAGGATCTTTGACATTCATAAACAATAACGGTTCTGACAAATAAGTATCGGGGCGCCATTTATAATGTTTAATGGGAAAATTATTTTTGACGTTTTATGAAACATCCGTATTTAAAAGTGTATGAAAAATACGGCCATCCATTGTAGATGTTATCTTTTATTTGAAACGTATAACAGTATTGCAAGGTTAAGGTGAAATGTCTGGGTTATTGTAGCTGTAAAACATTGTTCCGTCTTGTTTGTTTTTTTTAAGGGATATTTAGGTTTAATTCGGTAGCTAATAAATTATAAAAAAAATACTAATGAGGGTCTAGATTTTTGTGAATGAAAGAGGCACCCATAGCAAGTTACACTCAACATTCCTAAACGATTAAGAAAACTTACACTTCGATTTTCGTAGATGGTTGGCCGCTTAGTGATATTTTATATCAGCATCACTAATATTTTTTTTCTGCTGTTCACCCAGTTACATATTATTGTATCTCTATTAGGGGATTTTTTGCTTATTTAATGACCATTATGATAATATCTAACAATAATGGGAGTTTGATGGACGACCAGTGTAATTTGCGCTGAAAAGTCAAATAAGATTTCTTTACAATAAAGGAGAATGCTCAAAAAAAACCCAGGCTGTACACAAAAGTTATGTAACTCAAAAAATTAGTTATACTGTGTAATTGAATTCCCAATGTTTTACCTCTATCAAATTCGATGGCTGAACATACTATTTTGCTATAACTTTTCAGTAGGGGTTTTCAGTATATTTTTATATTTTTTAAATAAGTTACCTATATAAATGTTTAATCTGTTTTGAGTCACACATTTTTAATATAGGTATGTAACTGAGTTACAAATTAAAAAATATATTTTTGAAAAATGAGTCATCATCACCAGGTCATATATGTCCCCACTGAGGGGCACGAGCCTCCCCTCTTAACAAAGAGGGGGATCAGGCCTTAGTCCACTACACTGGTCTAATGCGGGTTGGCAGACAATTGGAGGGCTATTATAAGGTAGAAAAGTGTTGTCATGGTGGTAGATTACTAGCCTATAGCCTATGAAGCACCAAACCCTTCCATCCCTCTACTGACTTTTGCAGTATGCACGGGAAGAAATGCAGCTGGCACCTTCTATGTACTATGTAGTTATAGAATATAATTATTTTATAGTTAATTATTTTTTAAAAATCACAGTTCCATTAAAATTATTTATTTATTAGTAGGTATTAGATATTTACTTATACAATTATATTATTCAAAAAACAATCATTGTGATTAATGTTCGAAAAATAAATAAATTTTACTAAATACTTTTAAATAGTAGATAATAGCAAAAAATTGTATTTAGCCATCGAATTTGATAGAGGCGAATATCTGGAATTGAATCACTCAGTATCACTAAAATTCTGAGTTACACACCGTTTGTGTACGGCCTGGGTTTTTTTCCCATACATTTTGAGCATTCTCCTTTTTCTTAGTTTCAGTAAATATGACGACAGTTGATAAATATTGTCGTTTACCCTCTCAGTGTTATAACAAAACTTTTTAATTTTCCTTGTCGAATTAATTCATCAAATTCAGATTCAGTTATTCTGAAAGTTTTAATTAGAGAATAATTAATTTTGACATAAACTAATTGACGCCGGTAACTTTGTTTACATGGAGGCCGTGAGAACAGTTATTATACCTTTACATTTTAAAGCGATTATATATCAGAATAGAAATATAAATTTTCTTTATGAAATCTTTATCGAGCAACTCTTATACTCTCTCTATATTGATAAGATAAGATTCAATTTTATGTTATAAATAAAATAAACTTGGTTCGTAGCACTCAGCAGATCACAAGATCTGTGGATAAATTCTCGATTCAAGTAAAGTGCACAATTAAGTGTGGGATATTTTCTATAAACCGATGCTTGCCAGCTTGTTAATTATGTGACGATAATGACTCATTTAATATACAGCAAACCTTGAGTGCATTCTTACTCATTTTACTGTACTCTTTTAAGTATAAAGGCATATAGAAAAATTAAATCAAAGCAAAATGATTACAATCAAAAAGCACTTCGTTTCGTTACCATTTTCACCAGTTCATTGTAACAAGAGCGAAAATCGTAGGGGTTTTTCCTGCGGATCCCTAATATTCATCAACGTTAATAAAGTAGATGACAACGACGGTCCCTTACAAAGATGGTGGCCAAATATAACATAACGGTGTTTGTCTGTTTGTCCAGCCTCCTTTATTAGATGGGATGAAGAGATTGGGCTCACTCGTAAATTATTCGATTTTTTCGCTTAGTGTTGCTTCTGGGTATGCTTGCAGAATATTTTTTATCACTCCTGCATTGTTATAATACCTAGAGTTATAATAGAAATAAGTGAGATCTCGTGTTGTATATACATACTGTTTAAGCCATGTGGGAAGTCAATATTATCGAAGAATAAAAATACGAAAAGGACATTCAAGAGTATTCCTATTTCAAAACGAATTAAAAATTGACGAAAGGAAGAAAGTAAACTACTTGACAGGAGTTACTAACCAATGAGCAAGGAAAAGTTGAGTACGGAAAAACAACGTTGCAGTTAGCCCATATTTATTTTCATAAATACATTATACAGTCTTGTTAGTGGGTCATATTAGCAGTAAGTGAGCAGTTCGTCGATGGTGCAGGGCTTGTTGCAGCACTCGTCGACGAGGCCGCGCTTGCCGCGCGCGCCGCCCAGCGCCCGCACTCCCGCCGCGTCCAGCCACCAGCCGCCGTCGCGCTTCACCATGTTCGACGACTCCTCGTAGCACAGCGCCGCCAGGATGTTCGACAGTCTTCTACCGCAGTACACGTTGCCGGATCCTTGAGCTTCAGAGAACACGCTCGCGACTACCACCAGAGCCAGTACCAGGGACAGCTTCATGATGTCTGATAGTTTTGATGTTGAAGTACTGTGTAGTTACAGCTCCAGAGGTCTGGTTTGAATGTGATTGTACCTTGGAAGGTGGCCCTTTTATACCTGAAGGGTTCATTAATATGCAGACTAATGCTAAGTATGGAATATATTTAATGTCAACCTTGATTATTCGAGTCAATGAATAGGCGATTGGAAGTATGTCGTCAAAAGGTGTTACCATTTTTTAATGTGGGATGTTCGAGATCTTTTCATGAGTTTTAATGAGTGGTGGGTGGGTTCATATCGTCATGTATATTAAAGCACTTGTGATGACGTAGTTATTGGTGGGACTTACTTCGAAATTGTGATTTAATATGAAATCATAAAGTCTGGAAAAGCGTTGTGGGTCAATTTGTTGTCAGGCAAGTTTGGAGGTGAGGTTTGAAAGGTGCTACGAAAAATAGGGATCTCGCGCTGATTGTGAATTTTTGTGGATATACCTCTATGTATATTCTTTCGACGAATCGAATTAAGAATCCACCACGATACAACACACCCTTAATCACTGCACTATATGTCTATATTCGTTGTTGCATATGTATTATATTATTCGATGTTTTTTTACATAGGATAAGAACAGACACACAGACAAACCTACATTTTGGTATATAAAGTTTCCGCATTAACATCAAACGAGCCTTAATATATGTACACAGTCATATTCTTTGAGGAGATTTTGTAGTACTTATTATATCTTTATTAATAAGCAACAATAGGCTTACTATGTTAGGTTTAGAGCTTGTATTTCTACAGGTGCTTGTAAGACGAGAAATACATCTCGAGATTATAAATATTTTCACTTCTTAATGTCTCGTGTGCCTTAGAACTTACGTAGGTTATGTTTGCTACTCCTGTACCATTTATTTGAGTTTATGTTAAAAAGAATAGTAGAAATTTTCTTCGTACGAGTACATGATAGTATATACATAGATAGTCTTTCAAGGTATCCAGTTAATAAAAAATGCCGGAAGTCAGAATTATATAACATTTTATAAAGTAACGCATTGTCAAAAGCTTGAATATTTTCTGTTCTCATCCGCTTACCGCAATATAAATAAAACTAGCTGACCCGCGCAACTTCGCTTGCGTCACCTAAGAGAATGGGTCAAAATTTACCCCGTTTTTGTAACATTTTTCGTTGCTACTCCGCTCCTAATGACCGTAGCGTGATGTTATATAGCCTATAGCCTTCCTCGATAAATGGGCTATCTAACACTGAAAGAATTTTTCAAATCGGACCAGTAGTTCCTGAGATTAGCGCGTTCAAACAAACAAACAAACAAACAATCAAACAAACAAACTCTTCAGCTTTATTATATTAGTATAGATTATAAAATAAAAAACCTTTCAAATAAAAGTACCAAATGTACACAGTGCAACTAATTAAGTAAACAAAAAAACCCACTGCAATCAAACACTAGAAGAAACAATAAAATATTTCCTATATTTTATTAAAACAAATAGTGTTTCAAACAGAATTTTCTGAATGAAGGTACCTGTATGTACTCATAATTTTGCTTATAAATGCGAGGAGTTTTAAGATGTATCAAGTTTTTGATCTTAGAGTAGAGTACCTACGACTTGCCAGTTAGAAAACGGTAACAAAACAATATAATAGTTAGCCGGAACTGGGTTAAGTAACTTCTATAGATGACTTACCCTAAAGTGGTAAGATAACAATGCAGCACTAATCCAGTAAAGAACCAATCACATCAACAGTAACAGTAATTCATCAACCATCAAAGCAAGACTAGCAACAAAGTAACCTCATCAAAGTGTAAAGCGAGACAGAGATAGAACAGAGCGAGTAAGCAGATCAATCTATTGGTTATCAATGCCTTTGTTACGTAGGCTTCACCGCTATGTCAATGTGCAACAAAGGGTCAAAGGGAATTGGCAAGCTGTGGCGTAAACACGCTGGCTAATTCCTGCCAGGATTTAGGATGGACGTGTAGAGGGAATATACGCGTACATGTATGCGTGACATGTGGTCTCATGCTTGTAAGTTGCATGCATGCAGGTGAACTTTTTACATGCGTTTTAATTTGTGTTTGTAGACGGTCTCATTAGGATCCAAGAATCGTGGTTTGTCTCGCCTCGATTAAATTACTAGCTGACCCAACAAAAGCGCAACTTCGCTTGCGTCACATAAGAGAATCATAATTTTCCCCCTTTATGTATCATTTTTTACTGTTACTCTGCTCCTATTGGTCGTAGCGTGATGATATATAGCCTATAGCCTTCCTCGATAAATGGGCTATCTAACACTGAAAGAATTTTTCAAATCGGACCAGTAGTTCCTGAGATTAGCGCGTTCAAACAAACAAACAAACAAACTCTTCAGCTTTATAATATTAGTATAGATTTCGTTAACGCTTACTCAAAATTTGCACCTGATGTATATGCTTTTATTGTACATAACCATTATAATTAGTTGTGATATAGTTGCAATTGTTGCAAGGCTTCTGTTAGTGAACTGGATATCGTGAATTCAATTCTCGCATGGCATAAATATTTTCGTGAACCAAAAATTGTTTTTTCAGTCAATTGGTGAAAACCGGTACTAAAAATAAATGTATAAAATTGTGTTTGTTCACAATTTTCCTCGTAACAACCAAAAAAAGTCCATGTGTAAATGTTCTACGTAGGCAACAATAGTCCACAGTTAAATTCTTTCATTGTCATCAACAAACCCATAGAAAAAAGGCAAAAAAACTATTTTTATTTGTAGTGCTCTCAAATATTGCATAGTACAAAACCGTGGCGTTGTCCAAACAACGTACTCAATTGCAAACAATCGGCGTATCTTCTATTGCAACCAGTATTCGGCGATTCATACGAATTTACTAAAAATAGATGCGGCATCTGTTTTATTTTTGACCATCCTGTCAAAAATAACGAATATTTTTCGTGTATATTTTATGAATACTAAAATCTGGGTTATATATTAAAAATGATTCTCGTAGCCGCAGCCTACGAAAAGGCTACGAGGCGTAGCACTTCGGCTACGAGCTACGATAAAGATTGACATTGTATCAATGACCATTATGCAGCAACTATTATAAAATGCACCTATTATAATATCCTTTTATTGCAAACCTTATGAAGTTATTAGGCTTTAGGGTCGCCCCAATTACATGGGACTAACACAGTAAGATAGCCACGCGCGCGGGTGCATTTTATGCACCTTTGCTTAAATCTCCAGGTGTAACTAATAATAATGATTTAAATAATATTCTGTTTCATATTTTTGTAGACCTATAATTGGCTTTTGTAGCTGTATCTTCATATCTTATACCTATTGCATTAGCTGATGGTCTACCATGTAATACTTAAGTGACATACATAATATTATGTATGAATGTATATAGTTGCATTGAACTACTCCATACCACTAGACCAGTCTTTCTACTTCATGTGACCGAAAAGAGCAATACACCTTCTATCAAAAATTGCAGCCGCATCCATACTTCAATCAATCAAGGTGTCCAAACTGCAGTCTATTGAGAGTGACAGCAAACCCTCCGAGCGGTGACGAACGTTGCCGAGTTCAGCCGATAGCTCACGAAGTTTTGTGGCACTATCATTACAGCGTAAATTGGAAGGATACGTGCTTATTTTTCTTTAGAATACAAATGTGAAAAAAAGCAATATTATTATCTATTTAGGCATTTTGAGGTACTTTAATCGCGTTTTTCTCTTAACCATCTAGAGCGTACCCTCTACAGCTATACCAATGATGACTGAGTGGTTAACTTAGTGTGAAATTATTGTTTAAGCTATCGGAAAACATTTCAAGTGGCTTATTTACAAATTATCTTTACAATCAAGACCGACTTTTTACGCAGAGCTTCTAAATATCGTGACACTTAATTCACATGCCGCTAAGCGGTCACCCATCTATGGGATGTTCGCGCTAAAGATTACTTAACCTATTGACCGTTTACCATTTGAACAGGATTCACAATCAGATAGTATCAACTTGGTACTTCGAAATACTTACCTATACTTCTCTTCTACCTTGTATCGATTTTATCTAAGTACTTGTAATATTGCAAATACATTCAAAATAATGAATGTGTCGATGTTTGAACATTTCATACAAATTATTTGTGTCGAGTGCGAACATCTGGACCTGTGGCGAATCGTTATCGTTATGTTAGGGAGGGGATAGTGTCGATAGAATTAATAACGTGGATACACAAATCTTAATCTGAGTGTCAATAGAATTCTATATTGTAGCTAGAAAACCATTTTCATTCAAAGTTTCATTGAAAACACTGTGCAGGACTTTGTTTATAGAGACCAAATGAGTGCGCAAAACACAGTTACACTCTCTATTCCTTCACTCTCATAGCCCGGTGGGACGGCTAACAAAAAAGGACTTTACGAGGCACGGAGGTCTACGAACTTAATTTTTTGTTAACAGAAAACTCAGAATATACTTTTTGGCCCGACCCGGGACTCGAACCCGAGACCTCTTGCGCGGCAGTCGTATGCACTACTTTCAATCACCATCATGGTAAATAAAGAAACCACTTGCACTTAAAACTAATACATCGATATAATAGAAATAATTTTCCCCACACTACACCCTATACAGTATCGCGCAAACAAGACCTTATCGATATTTATTCAATATATCGATATCATTAGTGTTGTCCCTTACAAACTGGTTATTATAAGCAATATTGTGAGGGTAGAGGCTACATTAAGTGTGATTTTCAAAACCCTTTTGTAGTTCATTTTCAAAAGATACCGATTCCTATAAATGTTATCTGAAACTGAAATCGGAGTCGCGAGGAAAACTTAAAAGTTATTTGTGACTTAAAATAGAATGAGGTGTTTTATTACGAGATAAGGGTTAAGTTATTGGGATGAAAGTTTTAGAATTAAGCTGGTTTATTTTGGGTACTAAGGTTTGACTAGATTTCTTCTTCTGCTTACTCTGTCGCGATAATACATGTGAAAAAAACAATATTTTAAACATAGAACTGCCACCTTTGTGAGGTCGGTAAAAAATTACAGGTATAACATGAAATTATTAGTTAGGTAGTGTTTTATTATCTTCGAAAAAAAAGGATGTATTTCCATATTGTTTTTAAATATAAATTATTTTTAACCTTTAAGGGTACACTACAACACCGTGTTTCAGGGTTTCCTTACAAGATATTAACGTGATCATAATTTGGCATCATTATTTTTAATCTACCACGGAAACCATTTTTACCTTTACACAAAAAATAACTTTTTTAATACAGCACGGAACAGAAATCCCTTTTAAATAATTGTGGTTGAGGGGCGAAGGAAAAAAATCCCTGAAAACTGAAACAGCTCTCGAACTTTTGAAACTTTTTTAAGTCAAATAAAAATGTTTTTTTACTGAAAACTCGAAGAGGGTTTTATTCACAGATAGCTTCAAGTTCTTTACTTTTTCAACTGCTTGTTTGGTGAAGAAAATGATCTTGTTCTTTGAATAATGTTTAACCCATTATTACCTGAGTTCTGAGCACTGCTTTTCTTTCGATATGAATTAGATTGAGCTGTGGTTTGTGCGGTAAGTTCATTTTGTTGTCAACTTGAAGGTGTTTGGAAGGGTTCTTGGGTTTTTATACTGACAATATTTCCGGGTTATGTGCTTTGTTTTATTTTTTTTTACTTATCCATATGCTCATATGTTTGGATCTATTGCATCTATTATAATAGATGCCCATACTGGTGATTACTAATCTAAATTAGGGTTATAAAATAGCAATAGGGCTCTGAGATTATGTTCTCATCTTAAATAAAAAAAAAATTACAAATAAAAAAACATATCGTGTGGGATTTAGAATATGGTATGAATTTTAAAGGAAAATGGTTACTTTTGGGCAAACATTAGCTACATAATTTTACAAAACAATGACTGGTACTACAAAAATATCTATTTACTAATTTAAAGCCCATTATTAGCCTATTTCTTGGTTCAAAGCCAACTAAAGGTCTCAATATAAGAATCACGTTTTCAATTTTCTGCAGCGCGAGGCTGTTGCTTGCACAATACTGATGAAATTATTGTCCTCGATATTGCGCTAACATTCTATTTGCTGCCGTTAAACCACTTACTTTTTCTATTCTGCCAAGATAATGATCTCGCACTACCCGCTCCTTGGAGATTGGAACAAGTGGTGAGCTATTACAATAAAATGTATGTAAAGAAAATATCTCAAATAATATTATTCTAGCTTTACGAATAAAAACGATATTTTTTTGGCTTGTAAACAAAAATTGAAGTTATTACGAATTTTTAGAACAATTTTTTAATTTTGATTAGAATATATTCTGTAACACGCCAAACTTTATTACCGAGTAGGTCCATAATATGACCATCGCCTAAAAGGCAATAGGTACAACTAGACAAACCTTTTGTTTACCTTCGAAACATGTAAATGTCTAGTTTGTATATAAAGCTGGTTATTTGTACCAAATCGTCTATGGTATTGATTAAGTAAATTCTACTTCACAATTGAAACGTAATCTCAAACCGCTAGCTCTCATAACTCAGTCCACCGATGAACGAAGCTAACTAGTACCAATTTGCCGTTAATTCCCCACTAGAATAGAACACAACCGTGGCGCCGTGTCCCCGGAGCTGTGTTACACGACAGCTCCCTTCATTATTACTATCATACCCGGGTGACGTCACTGGCCTGTGTTTTGGATGGATGATGAAGTTTGGTACTTTATTTGGACATTAATATTACTTTGTATTTTTATTTTTAACTATTCGTTTTAAGAAATTCTTGAATTCATATTTACTCAAGAATTGTAAATGAGAGTGCAAAGTTTGGTCACATCGTTTACCTTCATTACTAATAAGTTATGATAAGTATATCGCACACTCAAAGCAGCTAGGTTTTGTTTCGATCTCTACATATTATTCTATTACAATGACTCGTCGCTGCGTCTGTGTGTCTTTAAATCAAAATCTTCTGAATGGATTTTCATGCGGTTTTCAGCAATAGATAGAGTGATTCTTAAAAAAAGCTTAAAAGTATAATTTGTCAACGTTGAACCAGTTTAACATAGGCGAAGCTGGATTACTTACTATTTTCATATAACTGTTTAATTGTATATTATTATAAGTATTACTACAAAGTAAGTTACGGAAAATACTCAAAAAATGTAACACTCTCAAACCAAATTTCTATTTATCTCTTACCAGTAAAACAGTGCCTGTATTATCTGTAGTGACGTCACAAACCCTTCAATATTTGGCGACAGCATGTCACAATGTTTGTTTATCAATCAACTACGTTATCGACATGATAACAAATATATCTCTTATCTACGAGAGATTTCACTTAACATAGTAGGGGAGTGTTAACAGGATTTGTTTTAAGTGCTTAGATTATTTTATTTTGGGTTAATTGAATACTAGCTTTCGCAGCAGTAAGGCTATGTTTACGCAGATTTTTTTAGGAAAACAGTACTCTGTATTTTTGCATATGCGTGACAGTACATGCGTTATGACTTTAAACACGTTCCGTTTTGCTTGCTTAAGAAAAATGTGTTCGCGATAAGTTATGCAAACAGGTAAACGATTAGTTGATCAAGGAACTTTTTGCGTGAACACCTTAAAGATGGGTGGGTTCCAGCTTGGGGTTTGCTCAGAGTACCTACTATTAAGCTTTGAAGGCCACGAAGGTCAAAGCATGCCAAAGTCAAAGGCCAAAAGAAAAGAACAAAAACTAAAATCAAAATAAAATTGAACTGTTTGTGACAAGACCTGAATTTATCAATATTTGATCTATTCATGGAAAACTTTACAATGAATTCAAATAAAACACCAACAAAACTATAACAAAATCAGCTCAGCAGTTTTATAGGTCAAGCACACAGACTGCATACAACACACGCACATCGTACAGCTATAGTTTCCATACATCACACCTCTTTCGGGTCAATACGTTTCCGTCCCATGCATTATGGAGTATGGCAGTGTGGAGAGGGCATGTCCTTACATTATTTGGTATCTAATCTCGACTGTAATGGAATATAGGGATATACCTGCGGATTGTAGGAAGTTTTGGTTTGTGGTAGTAATGCTCTTTATTAACACTATGTAGGATAGTTAGGCATTTTGTGGCATTTGAGCGAAGGTTTAAGCTAAAGAGTGGGTTCAAAGTTGATCCCGGTCTATGACAAAAAAAAAGTGCGTCGATCTACTTATAAAGTAACTTGGATACTTTGATACTAAGTTGACTTTACATATAAAAGATGTCGTAAGACCCGATGATTTAAGCTATTATTCTGATCTTAGGTTTAGTAAACATCGAATTGGTGGTATGTAAATGTAAATTTATTTCATCTGTTTTCCTTTAAATAAAATTGGTCAACTTACTCACTGAAATTATCACGTACTCTATCGTTAGTCTAGGTTAAGGGTCCGATAAAACCAACGTAATATATTGACGTTCTAAAAAATCGTTTTTATAGCTGTATTTCAACCATAAATATATGAAACTACCGAAAACTTGATTGAAATTCTTTCTATCCACCTCATTTGTAGCTTCCAAGTTCTACCAACCAAAATCACATTTCCTAGAAACAAATACAAAACCACCACTCCTCTTCCACGAAAAATCCTCTCACCCAACATCAGAATACCAAAAAAGACACAATAATCCAACAATGATGGAACACATCATTACTGCGAGTACATTTCGAGTGTCCATCAAAAGTCGTGACCGATTCCGTCGACGATGTATGGGACACTTCCCGGATGCTATTTGTCATTGTGACTTGTACAGGCAAGACAAATTGCACAGATTTCGTAACATCGATTGATATAGGAGAACAAGAATTTTGGTTACATACTTGCATGTAGATATTTTTCTTTGTAAGAGTATAATAGTGGGTAGTAATGATTGAGTATAACTACGGTGTTAATTTTGTGCTGTAACATCTTTCTAGGATAGACATATTTTTGAAGTTTTAAAATCTACTTTCTGCTACTGTACTAATTTAAGTAATAAAATTTAGTATTTTTTGTCAGAAGTCTCGTCTTGTCTCTACTACTATCGACTACCGGCTTGTAATCGAGAAATGTTATATGAAAATCTGATCAGCGCTTCTAGCGGGTAGAAACTATTTTGGTAGTACATTATAAATGTCAGACTCTCGATACTCAACAGTGCAGATTATACAGAATGGCGCTACGAGTCTGCTCTGTTCGCTTGTGATTTAGATTAAATAGCATATATGTATCTACAATTTACAAAACATTATACTACATTATCTTACAAGAGTTCATCATTAGCTACAGTCATCAGCTCATCAGCAAAAGCGTAATAGAACGATACAATTTCGCATTTTTAATATTAAATTTTAAGAGCCTTACTCTTATAAAATATCGTGTTGACTTTAACGAAAATGAAACGTATGTTTTGGCATCACCAGAAACTTTAGTAGAAATATCTCGTGCACGAGTTTTATTTCGTTTATTCCTTTATCTAGTTTGTCTCGGGAGAGTCAACTTATGGTTTTATGTACTTAAACTTGTAGACTAGAATATTCGGTGTGTTTCATAAAAGGTGAAAGTTTGGGTAGTATTCAAAAACATAAATAATGTTTTTTCATTATTATTATTATGACGATAATCTTAGGAATATCTTTTTATTATCCAGGATTAAGACTAAATACCTCTACTTGTATATTATTATATTACAGATGTCTAGCTATCCGGGATTCAAACAAGACATTTTTATTTTTTATTCTAGTTACATTACATTTAGGGGCTTTTAAAAAGAGAGACTTGAAGGGGCATATATTTAGCCAGCATAGTGGACTCAAAGCCCAACCCCTTCCTTGTTATGGGAAAAGACCTTTGCCTAGCAGTGGGACCATGATGGGTTAGGTTTTTTAAAGATTTTTAAACCGCAATCCTCCAAAATGAAATAAAAACAAGACATTAATTTCCCTTAGCAACATTACAAGCGTCCGCGTATTTTTTCTGAACTAATTAACGTTTGTTAATTATGTTCTACGTCGTTGAATCACTTCGTAAACGATATTTATTCTCAATCACCCCTTTCTTTTGAAGTTAAGTTTTCTTTACCTTTTCGGGTCCGACTGTAATGGTAGGATATTATCGTTGCAATTATAGTGATTGTTATTTAATATTTAGAGTAGTACCACCACCTACCATACAAGTAGCTTGATTCCCTACCTCTATCGACAACCGGCTAGCTATCGAGAAATTTCTATCTCGTTGAATGACAATCTCTCGGTTTTCGATAGTACCGACAGTAGCGAATCGCATTACAGTAGTACATAATTAAATGTACATACCTATATTATAAGCCTGTAAATAATATTATAAGTCTTGTCTGTAATATTTTATGGTCAAACAGCGTAACCAAAAACCGTAAAAAAAGTAATACGTACGAGTACGTACGTTGTAAAAAGCTCTGGATCAAATATCAATTAGATACTTTTACAGAAATATTTGTTTGCCAATGACACAAGAGCAGATTTGAACAGTTGAGCTAGAATTTTATGAACAGAATACACTGAAAACTGAAATGATGTCGTTGCTGTATACCTAGTTCCCATGGGATTCCTCGTTAAAGTGGCATTTTCTCGGCAGAACACTGAAATTCAGTAGTCTTTTAAAAATATACGTGTATTTTATTTCAAATTCTTATCAAACAAATGAGATATCATAAGATATTCGGATGAAACAGATAAATAACAATGAAAAGCAGAGAAAAAAAACAGTTAACCTAACGATTTTAAACTGTCGCGACTTGTACACATAAGAGACACAAGGAGACGACGCTTAGCAGCCACATCAGTCAGCTCGTGACCACGGTCGTTGTAATGCGATCGAAACGTCGGGTGAACATATAAGGTATTCTAACCTTTAATTTTCAATCGCGATTAAGACCCGTTACATTATAATATTACAGTTAACCTAGTTTAATTTAAACGTTCAAAAGAAAACTTTATAAAACATTTATTTACCATTTATCAGTATTTTGTTTGTTAAACTTCTCATTCTAGTTTACCGTGAAACTTTCATTATTTCATGTTTTTATCAAGTTTATTCGACTTTTGGGTCTTCGCCAAGTGTCTATTGTAATATGTTTGGTTCCAAGTGTGGGGGAAACCAAGCGGAAATTATTATTGGCTAAGAAATTGAGCGTCTCGATACAATAGCAGTAAGTGATATTGACAGTAATAGTTTCAAAGTTCGATGAACGGAAAACTTTACCGAATTATGGGTAACAGATTGGCAGAGTTTTTAAAGTCAAGTATGCCTCTAACAATTTGGATATTGAAAGATGTAATTTATAAGCAGTAATTCCTCCACAATACTATTGTTTACTATGAATATCAATGATACATCTTATTCTAAACTAAGCAGAGTTTGTACTATGGTTACCTGGCCGCATAAAGTTACTTATCATTATCTTACTTACTTACTTAGTTATCTATATAAGTATGTATTTAGAAATATATAAGTATGTTTATCAGTTATTTGGTTACCATAGTACAAGCTCTGCTTAGTTTGGAATCAAATGACCGTGTGTGAGTTGTCCAATGTTTTTTTTTTTTTTAACTTATACTATAATTTCAAACTCATACTTAAACAGATATATTTACATCCGTACTTACAAAAAGAACTCGTGCTTATCACACAAATCCAGCATGGGATTAAAACCTATCCCATGCGGCGCGGCGTGCTAAATACCAAGACCACGTTAACAACACCAAATTAAAATGTGGGTGCTCGAAAGTTCCATGAAATAGTTCATATTATATTAGTTACTACATAAAATACGGAAGCAAAATGCAGTGATAGCCTAAAGTCAACCATTTAAGACTCAATTTTTCGCCCCTAAGACATCAAAGCCTTATAACAAACGGTGGAAATTAAAGAAAAGCGTTGTCATTTAAAACAAATAACGAGTTTAGTGAATTGTTTGTTTTATTTCATTTCAAAATGTCTTTGTTTTTATGTACTTTTGATTGTTCTTCGAGCATTAGTTAAGGGATTATGGGTTTCGAATGGCCGCCTTATTTTTTAGGGTCTCTTCGAATTTTGTTGTTATGACTTTAAGTGCTACAGTTAATAAGGTTTATTTGTAAGTAATGTTGTACCTTATGCAGTAGAAAACATTACATTGCCATAGGAATATCGGCATTTAAAACTAAAAATTACGGTAGTAGTTAATAACCTTACAATATTTTTGTTTTTGTAAGTTTAGTCAACTCAAGGCCTAACACTTCCCTTGCTTGGGAGGAGACTATTTCCCGGCAGTAGGTCAGTAAAGGGTTAAAAAAGGTCATAAACTTTCCCTTTGCTTGAAAATAGTTACATACATATATCAAATGACAGTAACCGTGACCCAGTCTAACGCACGCTTGGTTTAAGTTGTAATAAGTAGCCACCCATCTATAAAACGTCCATATAAACAGCTACTTTACGCACAAATCACTTAGCGCTTGCAGTCGGCTCTGTCTACATTCTACACATCAATTGGGTATTAAGAAGATTCCTGGTTTCTGAGGTACATTTAGCGGCAGTTTATCGTTTTTTTTTGTATGAGTTTTAACGCTATTGAATAGATAAACTGCCCCTAAATGTACATCAGAAGCCAGGAGTTAAGCCTTTAATACATCCAAGTCATACATCGTCATGGATGCTAGTATCCTCAAAGACGAAGTAATAGAGTTATTTATTAAATTACACTGCGGTCTCCCTTGAGTGGGCTGACCTAACTACAGCACTCGTTTATAAAGTATACCAAACATAGACGTAGAAGAAAGGTCACAGATTTAGGTTAGGTAATATTCTTACACCACTTTCGTAAAGTTTCGGACCTTATGTTTGAGCTAGTTAATACAGTAACTGTAGCTGAACAACAGACTTAATAAACAAATGTCAACTTGTCCAAATAAACAGTCAATTTTGTATCTTAGTAATTATGTTGTAATCATTTTGTTAATATCCTTTTTTTTTTTACCAACACTTCTCTCTTATTAAGGTAAATAAAACTAGCTTTAAACAAACTAGTTTCATTCCATTAATATATTTTTTAAAAGTTCAATCGTACTTAATCAGCCTGCCCCCTCGGTTCTCGACCTACATTATAACCGTTATCATTGATTTTCAAAACATCACTTCTTAGTACCATATCTCATCCTCAGTAAACAAGGCCAAAATCTTCTAAACCAGCAACATTAATAACTGTAACATCATTATATCGAACACAAAACTTTTCAAAGAAAACACGATATTGATAGCAACTACACATGTCAGATAACGCGAACATTGGCGCCGCCGTACGATGTTTCGATGAAAAAGTTCCAAATCCTTCCGCCTTCCAGATTTACCTTTCTACCACTTTCCTTCAAATACCATATAACCCTTATCTATAGGACATAAAGTTCAAATTCGAATGGCATCTCACCTTGATTCCTGAAAATGATCAGAGATGTAACTACAAAGAATTTTGGACTTTATGTTTGGGGAATAGGGTTGGGTTTTGCGTGTGCTGTTTGATGTACTTCGCAAACCATTCGAGAGGCTTATCTTTGAACTCTTAACAAAATGGGCGTTGTGAACCACGTAGTGAAGCAAAACTATTAAAACGTATAGGTAGGGTAAAATCTATTTTTATGGTTCCCCGCATCAAAATAGAATATGGGACGTTTATACTTCTGGTTAAACTTTACATAATAGGAAGGTCCAGATATAATCTTATACATATTTTTATGGAATTAGATCGAGATTTTGGGCTTGATAGTCGAGAATACTACCTTTAGGGTTATATAAGAAGGTAGAGAGCAACCAAGCGAATAATTTTCAGATTGTAATCTGTTCTTGAAGGTTAGAAAATTGTTTCAGGTATAATAATATGTTTTTCTGAATCCTATGCATAATACATTAATTAGTCGTCATCTTAAAAGTAAATTTTGTTTTCAAAAGCTCACATATTATAATTTTATTTAAAAACATAGACGTTGACTAGAATGCATTAGTATTCTATCATACGTTTAATGTCGGTCCCAGCATCGACCCCTGTCGTACTCCAATCTTATTCAACACTTTCCTAGTACTTGTAATAATAAATAAAACTTCACCGTCTTCATTAATTAAACGACTCAATCTCAAATCACGGGAAACAAGTATAAAATCAAAACAAATGAATCACAAGCCATAACAGGTATGTCTACGAATTGAATGGCTTTAATTAATTCTAAACTGCTTCGTAGAACGGGATTAGGTGCCTAATTGTTGTTTGATGGCACGAATAAAGAGGCAATTGTCTTGACTAACGACTTAGAAGACGTGTCTTAATAAATCTTTGTAGTTGCTTTCTTGTAATGTGTATGGAATAGAATTTTAGGATCGTTAGTGGTTTGTTTCCTGTATTGGTTGGTAAAGTTAGTGGTTAGTGGTGGTGTTTTCTAACCGTCTATTACTTCCGTGTTCAGTTTGGCTGGCTATATGTATATTGGTGCAGATATAAACATAATAGAGTTTTGTGATAAAGATCGCATGTAATCATTTGATTACTGCTGTTGCAGGGTTCTAATTTACTGATCATGAGGTCTCAAGTCATATACTTGGATAAGTCAAAGTGATGCAGGATTATACCAATGGTGCCCTGAGATTTGATATCGTTTTGATATTATGAGAATAAGGTTTTTTGATAGATGATAGATTTTTTTAGCCCGTTACTGTAGCACTGCTGGGCAAGGTGCTACTTCGGACCATGCTAACCAAGTGCGGTATTGACAGAATAAAAAATATACAAAACATAGTGTTATATAAATATAAACGTATATCCTATGTGTGTGAATCATACATTTCGCAAACATGACATCACTTGCCAAAGTTAAATGAACTGCAAAACAACTCCAAAATGTTTGCTCCAACCAGTTACGGAAGTACATGCAGTGCATAAGTAATAAGTAAGGAGAAAACTTATCAAATACACCGAAACGTGCAACCGTTTCTATTTGAGTTAAGTTGAAAAGTTTTTGAGAAAAGAGCCGTACGAACTGAATATTTGGGTAAACAGGAAAATGGACCACTTGCAGAAACCACGGTTGTAATAACTTTTGAACTTATGTGCTGCAGTTGTCTCATATTATAGCGTTTGCGAAGTTATTTTTATTTTGGTTTGCTTGAAGTTTTGGTCAGGCTGCATTGTGTGTTGATACAAAATAATGCATATCCGCATATTTTCATATTAACCATAATGTATTATATGTGTACAACGCACAAAATATTAGACTGATTACGCCTATTGAAATTTGATCACACTGTCGGTCGCCCTGCAAAAATATCTTGCACTAAGTTTGCATCTATTGCACAATAAAATTTAACGTTACATTATATCGATACTGTTAATAAATTGAATACGTGAACACTAACTTTATTGTGTACTAATCATCGAGGAGTGGCCTAAAATTACGTATATTTTTGTCATTAGTTAACTGCCAACAAAAATAAAACTTAATTTAATTCTTTATTAAGCTGCGGTTCTTAAAGGTCATCAAAATTCCAGCTTCAAGTTTACTAAACTGACGTATGAAATAGCGAGCGTAGAGTTTAAAAACCGGCCAAGTACCACTCGGACTCACACACTAAGGGTTCCGTAGCATAAAAAAAAATACAAAAATGATCATAGTATTTCTTTTTTTTTTTTTTCAAAATTTGTGATTATTTCAGCTTCAGTTATTACGGTTTATGAGATACAGCCTGATGACAGCCGGACAGATAGCTGAGGCTAAATAATAGGGTTCCGTTTTTACCACTTAGGTACGGAACCCTAAAAATACATCGGAAATATGATCCATTGATACCGAAATGAATCTCCATTAATATCTTTGATAATTGGTCCTTGGTTATTGGTTCATATTTCACTTCAATCATTGTCCAAAACACAAACAATAAACATGAATTATTAATGAAAAAGTCGATCATATTAAATCCAGTTTGATTGATGGACACTAAACGAAATTTATAAGTTAAACAATAACATGGAAAAATTATGATCAATCAAATGTTTGAGAAATTATGATCGATCGGTTTGTTTGTTTGTAAAATGCTGGTTTAATTAAGATTAAAGGATAATGTTAGAGACAAACCCTTTGTGGGTTTAGGTAACAAATATAATGCGATTATTGTAATAGGTAATTGTGAGTGTTCGCAGCTAAATCATTTTTGTTTAATAAGATATTACGCCTGTTATAGCCGAAGGTTTAGCAGAGATGTATGAAATACATTCATGTTTCACCGTTTGCAATGTTAGTCTCATGTAATAGGGTCTATTGTCATTTACACATTAACAGCAACATTTCCTGATGTTTTCTTTCACCGTTGAAACAAAAGAAAATTAATCTTATACACATCTAACTTCGGTAAGTTATTGGTATGTTGCCTCGGGTTCAAACTCTCTGCCACTTACGTGGGAGGTACCACTTATACCACTCAGCTATCATTGCTTTCAAATTTTATTACCTGGCCTTACCCTTTCCTCATTACGGGAGCAGACCCTTGCCCAGCAGTGGGACATTGCAATGGTTTAAGTTTATTCATGTTACCTTTTATAGGTATATTTCATATGGTATAATTCGAAAAGCATCTATAAAGTAGTGTTTATCAAGTTTCTAGCACGCTGGTTACAGTGGTTAGATTCTAATTGTACCAAGCACTCGAACAAGCGAGTGGGCTTGAACCGATCAATCGCTCTCCACTCGATGACCTCAACGTGGCTTTATAACTAGGGCTATTGGGTGTTGTTGTGAATGTTTGTTCTGTTTGTAATCTGATATTTTTTGTAAAGTTAAATATGTTTAGTTATGCAATAATATGACGTGGTTAAGTAGGTAGAATGCTTTTTTTATTGTAATCTATTGTATCGTCTTTTTGTCGATATTGAATGACTAAATATTTTTCTTTGTTTCATTTAAATACGCAGTTTTTTATTATTTATGTTTAAATTTGTTAATTGTTACGTATTACTAGAAGTGGTGTCCCAGATTTTATTTTTGAAATGTTTATTTATATCGATTATAACTTTTAAAGAGGTCCGCGGAACTATACAAATGTCGACCTAGTTAGAGTCCGTGATATAAAACGTGATATTAATTTTCGACATTTTCAATCATATTTATCAATTAAATTGCGAGTTTATTAAGCTTTAGCTGCATGATAATCGGTTCTAAAACTTCAGACTAAATGAACGAAGTAAACATTATCTTCCTACAATACAACATTTCTTAGTATCAGCTCCACATAATCCCGTTTTCGTCTCATACAAGCTAACACACTGCAAAGTCAGTACTGAACACATTTCCTGTGGCACAATTCAAGTAGACAAAACAAGAATTGCAAGCAAAGAGCACTTTCCGTTGGTTCACTTTCTTCTCTACTTACGCTGTTTTATAAGATTACACGAGAAACTGCAGTTTCGTGTTTTAAGTCAGTATTTTGTTTTAAAGCTGTTGTGTTTATTTTTCTTTCCTGTGTTAAGATTAGGATCCTGATCATTCGAAATCATTTATGTACCTCGGACTTTGGTGTAACAGGTATTGTATGGGATTTCGGATCATGAAGTGTTGGGTTTGACTCCCGGGTTGATAATAGTGTTTTAGGGTGTACGTGTTTAAAGGAAATGAATTATTCATCTTCTCTAGGCTGTTGTTAGAATAAATTCCATCAGTAATGGTCCATAACCAATTAACTCGTAATCAGCAATTGCAGAGTACCGCTGTGCTCACAAAAGCAGACTGGAACGATTCCTATTTGTTGAAATCAAATTAATAACTCTCATTGCTTTCGCACTTGTCGGGTAAACATTGAAACTGTCCTACCTTTCATTCTTACAACGAGTATTTCCATAAAAATACGAAAACAAAATGCATTACCCACTTTCCTCAACACACTGTTGTAATAAAACAATTGACTTATAATTATGACGTCACTGCTACCTGACCCCCTTTCTTGTCACGCTAACTGTAACAACCCTCTGTTTATAGGATGCGTAGTTTAGCGTACATTTCAAAGGGGGCGCTGGTGTGCACGCAATATAGGTGGAGGTTTGTTGTGCTTGTGAATATTTCTATGTGGATTTGTAGTGGTATCATATGGGTAGGTGGGGGAAATGTGATTGTAATTTTTGTAAATTAGAATTCAATAGAAATTTTTTGAGATGATTTGAAAATTTTAAACCCTATTTGAACACTGTAGGGGTTGAATTTCAAATATTACGTAGCTTTGGTACTCAATTCTAAGTATCTCTATTCCAGCACAATTAGTCGTGAATTTAGATAAGATAGATAAACTATCGCATTAATATTATGTTTTTTTGTATATGGAAGCGAAACTGCTTAGTTTTAAGCAAAACTAAGCAGTTTCGCTTCCTGCTATCACAAACCGGCGCTTCTGATAGCATTTAAAGAATTCCGGAAGGCTAGAGTAAATTTGACACTAGTTTAATCACAAACCATACGGTAAAATAACAACGTCTTCAGGTTTCAATTCATTCAACGAATATCGGTGGTTCTGTTAGTTTGAGCGCAAGACAAACTTGTTTCAGATAGAGAATTCTTATAAGATAGAGAATTCTCCCCTAGCTTTATGTGTACTATATAACTAAATTAGATATTTTGTAAAGCAATAGTCTATCTTCTTCTTAACTAAAGTCTGCGTTCAACCTTAGTAAACGGTGTAAGTAACCCCGCCAACAAAATTGTGGTAGCCGCAAAAATGTTGGCTCTCGACTTGAAGCCTTCTTGAGACAAGTACAAGGCTTGTTGTTACAACTGATTGAAATAACAACCGCACTTCATTGTGTGGGGTTTTATTGATATTTGGTTATGGGATTCAGTTTTGTATGAGGTTCTAAATGCTTTTTTGTTTGATATTTTTTTGGTAGAGCAAAAAGTGTCTGAAAGCAAACAAGGTTGGAAATTTCAAAATCATAGTCATAGTCTAGTATATTAGTAATTTGTATAAATCGATATAAATGAAATTTTGTTTGTTGTTCGTTGACGTTATATGCAAAAGGTGTGTTGAGACTATTATAGTAATTTCTTAAAACAATGTTTTTTTAATGTACTAAATAGGAATGTAAGGGATTTTTTTCACAAGAACAAGAACATTGTGGAAATGAATATTTCCAAATAAAAATCAGTGATAAAATGGCTTGAACTATATTGTTACAAAGTTAACATAATTATTGTAGAGTCACTTACTTTTCCACCATTTTCTGACATTTAAATCACCCCAAATTACCCAGAACAATAATTACAACTAAAATTGTATACACCCATTTTCCACCCTACACAACCCCATAGTACAACGGCTACAAGCCACGGCTTTACAGTGAGACTAAACAAATAGCTGCAGGCTGTAACAATATTTGTTCTGTGCCGGCTTTGCTCATGCAATGACCGTTCCGTACTGGTTGCTTTTCTATAATGGAAAAAGGTAGTGGGCGATATAATTCTGCTGTATACGTTTGTATAAATAATACGGAAATTATCATGCTTGAGATTGTCAATAATTTACCCTGTTCTATTGTTGACTTAGTGCTTCCAAACGAAATTCAGGCATTTCATTTCCTTGTTAATAATATTAACCGATAAGTTTAGAAACTGTTTTTGTGGTCTGTATAGGAATCAAGTATCGGCTTACATTCCCGAATCCTGCTTAGTAACATTGGTTTTTCTTATGAATATTTTTCAACTCCAGCCGGTTTTTTGGTAACGTGCCGAGTGTATAGAGATTGGTTCCCCTTATTACATGGGATTGAGATTATAAATGGCGTAACTTGGGTTTATCCTATACTGCCTACACCTTTGGGTAATACAAGCGTGTTCTAATAAATAAAAAAACGTAATCGTATTCTTAGTGTATAAATTACAATGATATTACAAGTAACACCATTGAATCTTTTTATAGACCATGATTTACCAAAGAAATGACATTACAAAATAACAAGTTTCCCGACTTAGAAAATGATTACACCTTTATAGAAATAAACAAACTAGTTCACTTATAATCACTGACAAAGCCAGATAGTTTCATAACTGCGTTGATTAAAAACCAATTAACTAGGGGTGGGAAGTACCTCTAAGAAAGTTGTAGCCTCGTGTCGGAATGATTGATGCGTTTAGGGGTTGAATCGAACATTTGAGGGTTAAGGGTTGTAATTTTTATTGGGAATTAGAGTAATTTAATAATTAATTGACGCTTGATTTGGTAATAATTGTTTTTTTTTGTTTTTGTAGTAATCATTCCCGATCTAAATGTCCTTATCAGTGCAAAAGTATCTCTCCGTCTGTCTTTAATGCTAATTTATTATTTAATTGACGTTTTACTAGATATTGGTCGAGTCTCGTGAAAATCATTCCCGTTCTAAATGTAAAAGTAAGGTCCGTCTGTTTATGAAGTTTTTACAGCTAAACAACTGAGCCGATTGAATAGACATTTTTTTGCTTAGTGCCAATAAATCCTGGCGAAGGACATGCTATAGGTTAGTCCCAAATATACTCACACACATTATAAAAAAGGTAGCAGAAGTAAATTAACAGAATTTTGAAATTAACTTACTAATGATTATCTTTGTTATGTTTTGGGATAATCAAAACATGAAGCAGTTCAAATGTTTTTAACCTTAAAAATAAAAGTTAAATACCAATATTCAAAAGAGAGCAGTTCTACCAATACCTATTACCTTCCCAACATAAAAGTAACAACTTGTCCAATTTACGTAAAACAAATTATTACACGAACGTCGAGATTAAACTTTAGATATCTTCCCGTGAGTTCAAAATTTCTAATATACGACTTCCCTGAAAAGTTAGAAACATGAGTGAACATCATGTTTGAGATTATAATAAATCGACGCTTCTCGTTTTGGGAAGTTTGCTACTTGGGAGTTTTTACCTGCGGGGTGAATATTAATCTGTATGTAAAAAGGCGGTTTAGGCAAAGATACCAGTGGGAAAATGATTTTTCTTTCTCGTTTTGTTTAGTTAGTGTTCAATCTTTAATGCGGAAGTTGTTTAAGTCGCTCAAAAATCTACAGCATGGCTGAAAAACTGTTGACTTATTTGTCAACAGTAAAAATAACGTTTGGCGAGTATTTCCTGTACTAGTTCTAAGTTCTAATTATAAAGTACAATGAACAAATAAAAATAAAACTGAAATAAAAAGTATTTAAGTGATCATCAACTAAAACGTGTACTGCACAAATATATTCTCCCTGGAAATCAAACCCCATGGGTTCGAACACAGGACCCTGCAACAAGCCCATATTTTTTCACCTTGGTAACATCCGATTGTAACAGTAGAACAGATGGGTATGGTTCCAATAGTAACATATTTTGCACGCATTTAAACTGCACATTTTGTACATATTTAGTATTTTTGTTCTCACATTGACACATTTTTTATAATTCTATATTTCATAACAGTTTAAAAGCCTTCAAGAACTTAATAACAGATGTTATTCAATTAGTTACTGCATTATACAATTTGTAAGTTGAAGTGGTTGTTACTTGCTAATTTGTATGTCTTTGATGTCCAACGGCTAATTCACATGGACTATCGATCTTCAGTTTTAAATTATAAATCTATTACCGTTCTACTGGGCAAGAATCTTCTACCAAATTGAGATAGGATTTCGTCTAGAGTCCAAAAATTTGGCTGAGTAAATGTTGGGTTTTTGAAAGAATGTGAAGTCTTTAATCTAGACTTGACAAGGTAGTGGAATCAATCTAACTTCTCTCATTACATGAAGAAACAGTGAGACAATTAAGAACCCTTTATTTTTCCACTTCTGGCCAAACGCAACTGCAAAGTTTTGTTACGGTCTCGAGTTCGTCAGCATGATATTTTTTTTCTGGTCACATTATATTCGATCTTATTGATCTGATTATGTCTGAAAATATCTCTTTGCGGGCATTTATGGAAAACGGTTTGGTAGTTTAGTCAGGCTTACGGACAGGCTGACAAACGTTCCCGGACCATTTATAACAAAAATATGCGAGTGTGGACAACACAGCATCCATTTACTCTTCCTTGAAATCGCCTTTCTTGTAAGTCAACACAACTTACTCTATACAATGCTTCCATCCCTCTCTTTTTCTATCAAAGAAAAAAGGAGAGCAACATCCAATTACAGAAGACAACGGAAGCAGCCGACAAGCTGTCAGCTCGGTGGGATAATCTCAGTGAGGCGTGGATTTACAGGTAATTCGCTTTTTATACGTAACTTGATCAATACGGGGAATAGAGGCTTTGTTTTAGGTTTTTTTAATGAAGAGATGAAAGATTGGGGGCTTTGGTTGACATCTTGTATTCAATCATAATCCAAACATCATCCATAGCCTTTTGCTTTAAAGAAAATATACAAATACATAAAATACGTAATATCAAAATCACGCCTTTGTTCCCAAAAGTGTAAACTGTAACTTACTACTGTGTGTGTAACTTAGGCGTATAAATTCCACTTTTTTTTTGTACTATGTAACAGGGGTTAAGCATATATGTCCATTTAGTGGACAACTTACCAAAACTTACTTAAATCAATAGATAATATCACGCTTCTACCCAACGGTGTAAACAGAGGGGTGTAAAATCCAAGTTTTCCCATTAAAAATGTTAGCACCTACTAGTACTCCTACTTCCTAGTGCTATTTACCGGGCACGTTACCATAACCCACTCTACTATTAGAAAATATTCTAATATTTATTTCTAAAGACCAAAAGCCCTTTATCCGACCAAGTAATGATTGACCCGAGGCTTCATGATCAGCAGCCAATAATATTCCAGGGTTTAAAATTGAATGGCACAATCAATACGGTTTTGTAGGAAAATCTTTCTCAAGTAATTTTAGTAGTTAGTAGTAATTTGGTAGATAATGTAGCAGTTATGACACGGCTACGGTTATAACATTGTGAACTACGGGTACTTACTGAATCCGATCATTTGCACTGTTTTAGTTGAATGACGGCCTTATCCGAGTGTAGGGCTGCCAGGACATTCATAGTGTGCTTTTAAGTTGTTGCTCATTTTAATTCGTAGAAAAATCTTGGCACACTTTTTCAAAATGAAAATCAAATCATTTATTCATTTAGATTAAATATTGACACTTTTGATAGTCGTTACAAATACTGGATCAACCACTAGCTCGGAAAGGGGGTAGAGCCTTATGAGAAGAGTTAGCAAGAAACTCACGGCCTTCCGTTATCTGACAAAAGGATTATGTACCTTAGTTTTGTTACCTTTTCAATAAATCTGGTTTGTAGCTAAAAGTAATTATTTTTACCGTGTACCATATTACTATCTAAGTGTCTGTTTCTTTAACAATAAATCTATTTACTTTGCTTTTTCAGTATTTTTTTAAGAAAAACACTTTTCTACTTACTACAAAATAAACATTACGGAGTAATACCACAACTGTAACAGAATAAACCATAAAACCATCAATTCCAATTTCCTGAAAAACAAAAAACATGTCCACAAACACAATTTCAAAATTATCATCATAAAGCTCAATGCAGTCGCAGCCCTAGCGTAAATCCACTCGTATAACTAACTTTATAACCGGCAGATGGCGTGGTCGTCGAGGAGCGGACAGTTTGCGAGACTTGACGTTCACACCTGATTATAATCTAGATCGAACGATCTTGGAAATGACGTCATAATGGAATATTCTAGAAACGTTTGAATATAGCCGTTAGTAGTAAAATGTTATATGGATTTAGTTAGATTTTGTTTAGTTGCTTTAGTAATTTATTGATTGCTTCAATGGCGCATTCGGTAGTTCATGTGACTGCCGTGCGTGCAGAGGTCTCGAGTTCGAATATGGGTAGGGTAAAAAAATCTGTTCTGAGTTGTACTGTTAAGATTTTTTAGGATATTGCCCAAAGTTAGGAAGTAAAAGTATTTAAGACAAGACTAGATCTTAGTACAGTAAATAAAATAAAATAAATTTAACCCATTATTGTTCCATTGCTGCGTAAGGATTTCCATAAAGGCATAAGCATTAGAGAGTGAATGGCCTTGAGTGCATTTACTGCAGAAAAAACTGCAGGAGCTGTAAGTCTTTTTAAAAGAAAAATATCTTCAGTCGCTAACCCTACATCTCACAAAGTATAACCGAGTGTAGACCAGATGGCACGACGACGGTCGCCCGACAAGTAAGATTGCAGCGGATAGTTCGTGAGACTAACGATGTTCACCTGATTGTGTCGGGAACGAATTGACATGATACTTTCAATACCTATGGAGTACACGTTTGTAGTTATTTTTAGATCTTGTAAGGTTATAAGCTCATAGATTTTATTTATCTATCATCTCTGTGCACTTCTTGAAAACTCATTGATTTATGTACACCACACTCGAACATCTGTTAATAAAATGTTTCATCACGGTCCGTCCAGTGGTTTGGGCTATGCATTGATAGATCACTACGTCAGTCAGTAACCTTTGAGTTATATATATTTAAATAATTAATTGACGATAAATACATACAGGAGAGCCAAACAAATGGTCAGAGAACATATTTTTTTTTAGACAGACAATGTTGCGCATTACATTTGGTGGTATTAGATCCATCTTTGATTATTCGGAGTTGATGTACCACTTTATATTGAATTTAACTTTAATACTGTTGTATCGCAATTACAAGGAGCTGTAATTACCATACAAAAGTCCGTGTTGTTGCGTGTTGCAACAAACTGTTAATTTAGTTCAACGGCATAGTACTGCTGTCTTGCAGACTTTATCAACATAAAAACTGGCTATCATTGTCCGAGAAAGGAAACCAAAGAAGTGGACTAATGAGCCTTGTTTTATGTTTTCCTTGAAGATAGTACTCGTAGTAGCATTGTTTTATTGTGCTAATGAAGTTGCTTTACTTACATCACGAAGGCACGACTTCGAAGTGCTGTCCAGTCTTCTGTAGATGGTCTCTAACAGCGAAGTGACGTATAAATGAAAGCTATCTTTTTATTAAGGGCATGCAAAGTCCCCAACCCGCACTTGGCCAACGTGGTGGACTCAAGGCCTAACCCCTCCTTCATTACGGGAGGGGACCCCTGCCCAGCAGTGGGACATTAATGGGTTAAATTTATAAATTTATTTATTTTATTATCTATCGATGAAGAAATTGATGTTCTTCTTGAAACATAAGTAGTAGTAGGTATTGTGTGTCTGGTTGGGTCAGCATAAAGTGGCAAAAACAAACATTGTTCTGGAAGTTCATTTACCCTAGTTTATCTCATAAAATTAAAACAGCAGCATACGATTGAAAACATGTACAAATATACATACAAATACATACGTAAAATCATGGCTTTTTTTCGATAGGGGTGGGCAGATACTAAAGGAAAGAAATCATAAATCAAGTAGGCCTTTCTTTGCAAAATATTATGAATCCTGTTTTGGGAGACACTGATTTGAAAATTTTAAATTCAACATTTGAATATTACGACAGTATCCTATATAGCCAGTTAGTAGAAGACAGACTTGAAATATTCAAATTGTAGGCTACTAAATATATAAACTATTAGGGTCTTATCTATCCAAACATTCCGTGTAATAGGCCCTTTACGGCAGTATTGCCGTTGTTTATGACTAGCCCTGTCAGGTAGGTACCTAAATTAAATCTAATTTTAGTTTCAAGTGTGGGATGTTACTATGCTGATTTGCTATGCTGGCGAAGAAATGACTAATAAAATGAATTTGTCAATTATTATGATAGAGTGTTTATAAAGGGTTTTTTAGGACTAGAGACCCATATGTTTTTATTGTAGTAGCTGACATTTTTGCCTAAATAACGACTAGGTATTATTTTAAAAATTATAGTCCTGAAATAAATAAGACTGGCTAAAAGCCAAAGAAATTAAGGTGACATAAAAGAAACAAACTACCCACTTTTAAGAATAATTTTAGTGCCATAGGTACTTTGTAATATTTCGTTTATTTATTACTGCAACTGTCTGATGCACATTTTTTTAATATTTTTGGGTACTTTGAGCTATGTTTTGGGGTAAATAGAATGAAACAAGTATATAATTTCACATGTTTAATGAACAATATTTCAAATAATTTGTTTTTGTATTGTTCAAAATTGTATATGTATATATAGAACGCTATATAATAACATCAAAGCCCTGTTTACTCACTGTGAAAGCCTTATACCTACGTCATTGCTTGTGTGGTGTTCCAAAACAGACACAGTGTCTCACCGTGTCGTGGGAGACTTCGAATGCGGTTCAAAATTTCATACTAAATGACACGGTGTTGAACACTGTGTCTCAGTTGGAAAACGCTACTGGTATACCATCAGTATTTTACATAATAACCAAATAATACAGCTTACAATTTAGCGTTTGGTTTTAGATGTGAAATTAATTTTAATACTTTCAAATTAAAGGAAAATTATTTGAAGATTTTTTACTTGTTTGAATTTATCGTTTCGTAATATTTCTCTTCGTAAATAAGACTATTTGAAAGTATCAAAATTGTTTGTTCACACTTTAACTAAATACCAATACATATTTGTCCGAAATATAGAATTTCATAAAAAATAACGTTCGTATAAAATATATTTAATTAACAATAAAATTAAAATTATATTCGATTTGATTAACATTATGTACGTAGGTGCTTTTAAATTTAAAATCGCGGGCTATTTAATCGCGATTATTCCTTTAAAAAAGATCCTATCTCATATTTAAGTTATTGCAAAAACCGAACTTATAATTACCGATATCGAACTCAATTTGCGATTAAAATCGTAGGCTTAAATAATTAAGTATAAAACGTTTTTGTCCGTGGTCCGCTAAATCCGCTTTTAAAATTTATTTACATATATATTTAGCATAAATTAGCAGAAAATAACTACGCTACGTGTCGGAGCCTTTATGTTAAATACTATACAGATTGGACAGAGATCGTGAATTTGAGGGACTTCCATTAACCACGTTATATTTGAAGCAGCTTTGAAATTAATGCTTGGGCTGCTTCGCTTGTGCATTCAGCATGATTATCGATTATATCCAAGTGCATTGAGTCACCGATAAAGATTTTACCTATTTCAGATGATGAAAACACCCTCTACGGGCCATTTTCTTTCATTCGACAATTGAGTAGCTGTCGACGCGCCTCTAGTGTATTTTCCAAAAACTATTTGCGTTAAGGAATTTAAAAGTCAAAGGCTCGCTATAGTTATATGTTGGAAATTCTAGAAGTACAATTTGTGCAGTTATGTTCGCGGCAACATTATTAAGTAAGACAACAGCAAAAACATTAATAACTGAGCTTATTAAGGCGTAATATTTCTTCCCTAACGACTGAACTATGTCATAACTTTTAGCAATTGTTACGGTTTTATGCTTCTAATAGTTACCGCAATAAAACAGCACAAAGGTAAGAACAAAGTAATTTATATGCCGCAGTTCCTGATAAAGTTGGTTTTAAGTTTTATTTCGCGGCTACACGTTTCGCTTGCCAACTTAATAATGTTGGCTAATCAACACAATAGGTGAAGTTATTTGGATAGTGTCCAGTTTTTTAAATTTTTAAGTGTAAATGAGACCTTATTTGCAGTTGGGTGTTACTTTAATTAGAATTTTAGTTGGAAGAATTAAATCGATTCTCATACGACAGAAAGTACCCAATACTGGGCTAGTGTGATGGGTTTTAGGCCTCACATGTTTGCGTCATTCCAAAGGAAATCTCAAAGCCAGTAGTGAATTATAGTTTGCCGCAGAAAGTAAATTGGTTTCCTCAAGAGGAAAGAAATTAAAAAGAATGTATGCTGCCTGAAATATAACCAACAATATATGTAATTTGATTTCATATACTGTCACAATTTTTTAAATGATACTGATTTCTTCACAAATTTTATAATAGATCGCGCTTGTCGCATACGATCATTCCGAGCCCTAACACCGAAAGGGCCTCTGGGTAATTTATATGAATTTTAACAGAACAGCTGATGAATACCCAACGCAGCCTTGTTAGGTCGGGCGAGGTCATAAATTATTACAAAATAAGGTCATTGACCGCTGACACAATGTTCTACCAGTTATACCCTACGATTGTAAGGACAGTTGACAACAAAAGTCATTGAACATATTCATATTTTCGAGCCTAAGTATTGTACCCTGCTGTACGCAATATGAGCGCATCCAAAACTGTGAGCTAGAATTAAACTTACAAATATATTTTAACTGTCGGAATGAAAATTATTAAAATAACGAAAGTAGACTTGTATGTGATCAACACTTTCATGCGTCTATGAGGGTGAAGCTGACGGCAAAAGCTTGTACAATTATTTGGTTTATTGGTTACATAGTTTAACGTTTACAATAAAAAAAAAACGGTTTTAATTCTGAACTAAACGAGTTTTACCTCACAGCTATAACTAATATTTCGTTGTCACCTCGTTAAAATTTGAATGCCAACAAATTACAAATTTCTTGGTTTTGAAAATTTATTTCGCACTGCGACCTTTAATAACCTTTGTTGCAGACTGTACATGTAGTGAAAACACAGGGTTAAGGGTTACGCTATTGTTCTCTGTTAGTTTTGGGATACGATGTGGGATTGTTACAATGTTAGGATGAAGTTTTAAGATGATTTGTTTTAGCTATCATAAAGATGAATTTTGTATTTTCTTGAATATTTCGGGCAAAACGATTTACGACTATAAACAACTACCACTATGGTGAAAAATGCAATAATATTTTAGACCGACTGTGAAACTCAAAGTAAATTTGTGTGTTTAAAAGTCTATTTATTCCATGATTTTTTCCAAATATGTGTACAACTTCAATAAATCTACATGTATTTCGATTCCTGTCCATCTGCTCGAACCACTTGTACCCACTGTTAAGTATAGACCTTCATTTTTAGTATAACAAAAACCGTAACGATTGCTTCTAGTCTGACATCATCAAAGTCATTTTGCCCATGTTGTTCGATTGAACTTATTGATCAACTATAGTAAAAACATTCGAGATATCAAGCGAAGCTTTTGACTAATTAATTTGATACAGCCTTCTATAACCTTGAGTAACCTTACACCTGCGACATGTAACCTTACACTCAAGTTTAAGTTCACGATCTAAGTCCAATCTCAAATTGATTCTGACATTCGGAGTCAACCTTCAGACTGAAACCATTTTTTTCCTAAGGTCACAGACCAAAAATAGATCCGTTTATTGTTTTAGTTTTTTATAGTACTTTTTATACGTGTATATGACGATTATAGACTGTGTGAATCTGAAAACTTTTGCTAATTTTCCAAATGCTTAAAGGCCTGCGTACCTATTATATATCTCAGTTGACAACAAGTGTACGTGATTGATGGTCACTATTTAGTACATTGCTGCTTTGGTGTGACGTATTAGTCACTATTATCTAAGAGAAAAAGCATTGTACTGCATAGTGGCTTTTAAATAGTGGTCTTCTGAGATACGTGATAGATGAAATGCACGACTCTTTATAAATTAAGTCTTACACACATGATTATTTCAAACAAATTCATCCGCTGTCTACACGCGCCTTTAAACACCCGGCTTTATTCTATAACCGTCACAGTACATTGTACAACCAGCTTTATTCGTATAGACGCCATTAGCAAATATTTGTTGAGTTTCAAGGCTTTCATTTTTAATTACTCCGTATTACTTTATATTATGTCTGAAAAGGTTCTGAGGCCCTACTATAATCAACAAAAACGAAAATTCGTTGAACATTAATTCATTTGTATTAACACAATTCTGTTCGTAAAATAAAATGTCGGTCTTACTATGTGGCAATAATACTGCTGCTGCTAACTCCGTGTCGAAATAAAATAGAGTAAGGACATAAACACCTTCAAATTTTACAAAATTTCGTTTTCACGAACCATAGTAGGCATTCTGTTCATTAGGTAATCCGTTTTTGCTCAGAAATTCTCGTATTATTGATCTTTGCCCCTAGGAAAAAATTGGTACGTAGAAAATCAGTTACCAAAATTAGTTGCATTCAGAATTTATAATACAGTTTTTTTACTAACGCCTTAAATTATATACAAAATACATTTTACAACGCAAATGCTGTGCTATCTAAACATTAAAATTTATTGCATTTTATGCGTATAATAGATTTTTTATGCGTTATTTTTGTATAGAAATTAATAAAATTAATTGATAGTTTCGATATGGTAATAAGTTGATGTTGAGGCAATGTGAATGACGGTAAGCAAATATAGGATTTTAGAGAAAACTAGCTGACCCGGCAAACTAAACCATTCTCAGATCCCTTTGAACACACACAAAAAAATTCATCAAAATCGGTCCAGTCGTTTAAGAGAAGTTCAGTGACATACACACTTACAGAAGAATTATATATATAAAGATATTGGTTGTTAATATATCTTTTGTGGCACAGACAATAAAACAAGTGGTAAATCAGGTCAAGTTTTGTTTCTCGTAATCAAACTCGTGATAGAAACTAAAGATTGTCAAAGGAACCAAATATAAGACGAAGAAATCCAGCAACAACTGCTGATTTACATTTCAATTTTGGTTTGAAACTAAAGAAACAAAGAAATACTAGTATAATAGAACCTTCTTTGCTATCCAGAATTTGTGTCCAAACTTGGACTTTAGCAAGGCATTTGACAACAATGCACTAGTTATAAAACAAGTCGTCAAAATTATTACCTTGAAAAGGAAAACTGAAAATAATTGCCTTTAAAATGCTTACAATCATCCACAAAACCTCAACAAATAAAACATTAAGAATCGACACATTTATACATATTTATAAAACATCGAGGGTCCCAAAATTTAGACATGATTTTTAAGGAATCTTTTATGCGCGTTGCTAGGCAACACAAAACATAAAAACAGCCCACTTAACATTTCCTACTTATTTCAAAACGATCTTACCCTTTCATCGCTACGGTATCAAGTTAAAGGATATTCGGTGAATTCACGTGTCTCTGTTCGTTACGTCATATGAAATGTATTTTTTGTGCTATGACGTCACTTGCCAGTAAAAAAAGATGTGGTTATCATTTAAACGCTGGCAGATACTGTTCATGAAAAACATAGGAATTAAAATTATTTACATGTGTCATTTAACGAAACAGATGAAATTAATTTTCCTGTTAAATAAGGTACAGAACATAAAATAACTTGCTCTGCTGAAAGGTTACATAAATATTGTAACAATATCAAAAACAAAATGGTTAATAATATGCCCACAAATGCACCAAAATCGTGAAATTCAGAACGTTCCAAAAATCGACATAAGTTGTAACATTTTAGTAGCAATAAAAGGGTCGATCATGATAAGTGAAACGGAACGCATTCCTCGAAATGCGTATTCTATGAAAACGTTCAACTGTCTTATCTTAAGGCTCTATTCGCAAAACGTGGGTATCAGTAAAACTTGCTTCAAACATATTCGGTTCGGTAAGAATCGGCCCAGCCGTTCGGTAAAATCAAATATATGTAAATGAATGTTTTGGAAAAATGCTGCTCGACACCGCCGCGCCTGAGAACCGAATTGTGACTATTGGATCTGAAGAAACTGCCCGATCGGCATAAGTCAAAACCAACTTACTGTAGTAGTTATTATGGTTCGGAATAGAATGTTTCGTTGAGCCAAGTGAGTAACCCAATCGGCACAAGTCGAACAAGTGTAGTAATTGCTCCGAGTCGTTTTTGTTATTCGATAAATTTTGGCGAACCGAATATGCCTATCCGAATATGTGTGTAGCAAGCGTATCGCTGTAAAAAAATCTTTAGCCTTGACTGAAGTAAATAATTTATTTTAACACTATCTACGCTTATGTATATTTTACGCTATTTATATTTATCTATATACATGTAAAACAGGTAACACCAAGAATGAAAGAAAGTGCCAATGATATGTATTATCTAGTGATTATTTTAACTGTTAAAGATACAAAATTATTAACGCTACCATTATTTACAGTAGTATATTTAGCTTATTCGATTTGAGGTGGAGCTTAGTTAGTTTTTAAATTAATTAGAAAAACAATTTTTTATTAATTAATATAAACGTTAGTCAAAAAATAAAGGATTGACGACCGGGATAGATGAGAAAGTAACTGTAATAATAAATAAAACATTACTTAACAAAGAATTACTAAGTCAAAATTAAAGACACAACGATTATTTGGATATAAACTATCTCAATTATTGTAAGGATTTCGTTTCTGTATCGAAATAATTAAAACTATGAAGTTTGAATTCCATTTATAAATAAATATTTAAACTATTTCACTTTGAATCGCAAATCAGTAGGTAAGTTGCAAATAGCAACTCAAAAGTAAATGCGGATAGACTGAAAACTGCAAACCCAACAAAATTAATATTTTTTTCAATTTCAGGTACCACCAAAATCGTTATATGAAAATCATTGAACAATATTATTATTTTATTAAACCTAAACAAGCTCCACCTCTCTCACTAATGGACAGTAAACATACTTCACTATGATTACGAATTTTCTGGTCATTAACGTTGACTACGCGACCAGTATAACTAGACACGCCTGGTCAGTACAATGTTATGCGAGAGAGAGTTAAAATGGGCCTATCTATACTGGTCGTTCGCTTACAATTAATTTTTACTAGATTGTGATAGCAGCTATTCTAATATATGTACGTATGTGTTATAAAATGTTAATAAGTGCTTCAAACACTTAGCTATCTTACTTCTATCACGGCCTTGGATCCTCTTATAAGAATTATCAATAGCGATTTTATTTGCATCAATATTTTATAAAGAATCGTAACTGCTTTCATAAAGGCTTTAATTATTCGTATTTATCGACACTGACAGACAAACTTACTAAAAGTTTTATTTTTTTGTAAATTTTTCATTCATAAGAATTTTTATAAGTCTTCCAAAGTAGACGAATACTTTTATATCAAATTCTTTGGTTTCCATTGCGACCAAATTATCTTCTTAGTGGTGGTTACTCAATACAAATAGTATTCCATTATGGTCTTCTAACTATCTAAATAGACGTCATTGACTTTTCTTTCTTCCTTGGATGTATCATTTTCCTTAATCGTAAAACGATTCTCTCAGTAGCCATCTTCTGGATTGATGCCAATTTCGACACATTCTTAGCACTATTGGTCAACATATTAACGTTATGTAGAAGCAGACGATTTCCGTTTCTCCGTCTTATTGTCCCTTAACTTCGTTTCATCCAATGATTCAATTTTATGGTCTCTCAGTAGCGGCGTGCGAGCATCTGTTTTTTCTTCACTGCCTTTGTCCATGAAAATATCATTTTTGTAATTAATCACCCTTACAGTGTTATCGCTGTCAACAGATTCTTGACGGCTGGCTGTTTTGCTGTTATCTTTGTTACTTTCATTTTCTTTATCTTCTGATTTCTCGCTGTGAAACGCCATGTTGTCAAAACATTGTGCTGGCACTATGTTGACGGATTTCATCATTGGTAGTGCGATCGCGAGCGCGGGACTCATATCTCGTGGACTCGGTGTAAGTCGAGTCGTAACTGAGAGATCCATTCCCGGCATCAAAGTTGCAACTGTAGGAAACAAATTTATCAAGTAAATTTTACGAAATATCTCAATATTAGACTGGTTATTACATAGGTTATGTCAACAACCATGCATTAGCATGCTCCATATTGGGTTTAAAATACAAAACTTGTTATTATTATTTTGAAATAATACAGGAATAAATTAGGAACTCAATTACACTGATAGACTCTCACAAAACTCACTAGTGCTAGAAAATAAACACGATTATATTGTTGTACAGTTTTAAAAGCATTACAAAGACACTTGTGGTTAGTGTTATATTAGTGTCAAGTTTATCACTAAAGTGTACCGATGTGTCTGGTTGTGAATTCGTTACTTCTTTGGTTGTATTGTTTTGACTATTGGGTGGTAGTGGAGTTGGTGTGTGGTTGTTGCCTGAAAAAAACACTTATGCATGACTATCTAGAACATTGAAACAAAATACAAAGTAGCTTAACAAAAACAACGTTCACCTAGAACAAAACGAAGCATGTTAACGGAACAAACTGAAAAATTATGCATAAAATCTACAACAACATCAATATTGGAAGCAAAGCAAAAAGTTCGGGGTACAAACACAGATATACAAAATCCCGAACCTTCATCCCATCGAAGCGAAAGGACTTAGACGGTGGATCCGGTGCTGCCTGAAGAAACTGCCGTGTGCATACATGATAATGATAATGGTAATGATTGATTAGTGACTAAAGATATATTAGCATTCCTGTAAGCTAAATCCGAGTGTGCAGGCGATATAGAAAGCCCGTTCGGTTCCAACGGCGTAGTGTGATGCTTTCTAAAGCATGTTTAAATTTTTTCTTTTGCAGTTGTTTGGTGTCGTTTGGATCATAGCTTCTAGCTCGCTACGATCACCATCTGTGGAGGATTACATTGCATAAGCTACTGTTAGTCTCGTGACTAGTTTATTAGTATTTATATGATAAAGGACATTATCAATAATTTTCATTACATAAGGCACCAAAAAAGTAGTTTAAATCATTTATAAGCTGGACGTATGTAGTTCCAAAAATGAATGGTCTGAAATACTGTTGACGCTTTATTGAATAAGTTTGGGCATGTTTTTAATAATATAGAAAAATATGTCCGCTTCAATGTTTCAGAAAAAAATATAGTTGATATCTGATTGCAAGATTAAATTTAAAGAAAAAATATATTCTTGGTTAAGGGAATGCAAGTAACGTTACGGTCTGAACTAGTCAATAGTACAGCATAAGATAACATCTCGTTGTATCCAATATTCATATTGAAAATTGGTAATGGAAATTGAACTTTGCGCAGTAGAATGTTTGTTTTGATACAAACTATTCAATTTCGTGAAAGTGTTCAAATATTTGCTTAGCGCACACACGCTGTATGTATGAGATTATACATAAGTAAAGGCAAATAGTTTATTTTGTTCATTTCGTTTCTGTTCTTATGCTATTAATATTAATGTATCAATTTCAGTTTCTTTGTCAGTCTTCAAAGCTTTTACAAATTACGTAGGTTATATTTTAGTTACTTTTAGTTTTGTATTTTATATTTAGGGGTAAGTACGATTTGAGATAATTCAGTCAAATTAAACTAATGTAAGCTAACTGTCTCGTATTTTGTCATGTCTGCATTGTTCACTGGAGAGGCCGCTACAATTTATTCGTAGATCTTTTGAACTTCGGAAGATGCCAGCCGTTTTCTATGCCAACGAATATTCTAAGTAATTTTTAAGGCCATCACTGTCCCACTGCTGGGCAAGAGACTACCATGATGGCCAAGTGCGGGTTGAAAACTTATTAGCCCAAAGAATTGATTAGAATTAATAATAAATTCAGTTAAATTCTTTATTGATATTGTCCTTTTAGTCATAAATAATGCACAGTTATGATTAGTTAATAAGTTAGTTATGTTAGTTACATAGTTAAGTTGTATGGTGTTACTTCATGTTCTTAATCAACAGTGAATGTGTTTCTATTAGTGAGAAGGCCAATTGTTTTTATACCAATCGTATTCACTACAACGTGATTCCATTCACCTCGTGCTACTAAAATTGCATTTAAAGACAATTTTTCCATAAAAATGTCTTCAAAAGCATATACAATTTTGAATTTTTGTACATTCTGCTATGGACGTCTGCACCATAGTAATGTGTTCACATCGAATTGGTGAAGCTATAAATAAGATTTCGATTATTATGTACAGTCAATATTTTATTTTTGAATTTATTTTCTTTATTGTTTTTATTTATTTCTTTACCAATATCTTAATCCATGGCTTCTAGTTAATAGATATCATCTGTTGTATTGTTATTTTGGTCTGTCTTACCCATGTTAGGTCCCATCATGTCTTTGGGATGGTTGGTTTTGATGGCATTCATCCTTCGGTTCACTACCTGAGCGCCCATGCCGGGTGCTAGAGGGTTTGGAGCCCCGGGTACTCCTGGTGTACCTAGATTAGAAAAAATATTTATTATAGTACCGGGAACTAATGCCTTCAATTTATAATTGAGATTAAAATAATGTCATATAATTGCTAATGTCTAACGTTACATCAGGCAGTTAAGAAATAGTAAGCTCTTTCTTGCTCCCTACTTTCTGTGTATTTTAATAGAAATTATAGCTTTTTAGAGCGATCAAAAAATATTAGACATTTTGTGTCAAAGTTCTTATTATAAAGTACTTATTATGTTTAGGTTGAGATCTACCCAAGCTTCTCGAATCATAACCTTCAATGACCTTCATATTCAAGACATCAAATTTTATAGTAACACCTAATATTTGTTTTAGTTCTCATTATTAATTTTTTTTATTTTAATTTGTAATTATTGAAATACTCACGCATAGGGGGTCTCGTAGGCTCTACGTTGACGACTCTTCGCCTCTTCTTGGGTAGCTTCGCTCTCGCTTGTGTATGCGAGTAGTACATTGCAAAGTTGGATACTATGACCGGCACCGGAAGAGCTATCGTTAACACCTGTATGGAAATAGAGGTCTTTAGAAAAAAGGCGTTTGTGAGTATTGCGCTTAAAGGTTGTATTCAGTATCGGTATTCTCTACGGTCAGTACGGTCGAGTATCAAAAGTTTGACGTTTAAAATGTACTGCCAATATAACTCTTACGACGCCCGTTAGAGGCGCTTATTAGATTTTCATACAGTATTTCTCGATAGCTAGCCGGTTGTCAATATTTGATAGTGGTAGAGAATCGAACTATGGAGAGTATTAGCATATAATGTTACAATTCAGATTCAAAGTACATTGCACATATTGGTAACGATACAATTTGCAAAATTACAGCATTTACAATCATAATACTTTAATAGTGCAATGAGGGAAATTATCATATTATAGTACGTGAATGGTTTGTAGTCAATGCAAACTGGTGCAGTATTTGTATTGTAATACAATTTATATTGTTGCATTACACGAAAATGGTCTGCGAGTGATTCATTATCATTAATTTACCGTTAATATACGGATATCTACATAATGATACAAACGAAAGACATAGAAATGTATCAAATAGAACCACGTTTCGGCATTAATAATAATAAAGTCAAATGTAACAGGGGGCGAGCCTATTGCTGTATACTGGGCGTCTTTGACGAACTCCGAGCTACTATTAAGTCATATTGAAATTAAATTAGATAATACTAATAACACTTTACCCGACCCGGGAATCGAACTCGAGACGTCAATTCCAGCAGTCGAATACACTACAAATCACAGATCACAAATCACAAAATCTATTACCATACTAATGACCAAATAATCATATAATTTAGCATCTCTTGCATATAACATAACCATTAATACAAAGCCTTGTACAGACATTGCAAGATCGTAGATACGTACACAATAGGAATCAATATCAGTGGAGATATTGAATTAGAATGTTATCGTTATATACGCGCTCGCTTTATTAATACGGGATACATAATTGATTACGCGTGCGTGATGCCATGATTAAATTGGTAGGAATGTCTAGCAGTTATGTGTGCTATGTCTTATTGTTAATTGTATGCATTATAAGGTTTATACTGTTTTAGCTTGAACCGATTTAATTTAAAATATCTTTCAAGAAACAAATTATTTTGGGGCCAGGAAGAAACACATGGTATAACAAAACATGATTTTATCAAAGATTCGAATCTTGTTCTTTTCGTATTCAGAAGTCATTTTAAGGTATTATTGCAACGTATTCGTGAAGTCAATTACTAAAGCCCGTCTTTTGCTTAAGCTAACCTAAGCTTAAACGCTATTGAATAGATAAACTACCGCTAAATGTACCTCAGAAACCGGGAGTTAAACATACACTTTTGTGATTTAACAAATTGTATTTGAATATGTGACTTAATAATATATGAAAAAGAATTAAAGAATTAAATACTTACACCAGCTAACGCGCAAAGCGCGCCAACAAACATGCCGACATAAGTCTTCGGTGCCATGTCACCGTACCCAACAGTGGTCATGGTGACCAGTGCCCACCACAACCCCAACGGTATACTGTTGAAGTCATTGTGGGGATTGGTCTGTATCCTCTCTGCGTAATACACCAAGCTAGCGAAGATCACGATACCCAATACAAGGAAGAAGACTAATAACGTCAACTCCTTAGCAGACGCTCTGAACGTCTGGATCAATATCTTCAAACCAGACGAATGCCTCGTCAACTTGAACAGCCTCATTATCCTAATGATGGAGAAGAACTCCAGGATGTCAGCGTTCTCGATGTGAGAGGCATACTTCTGGAGTATCAGGTCGATGTAGAAACTCATCGTCGCGATGTAGTCGATGATGTTGACGGAAGATTTCACGAATTCGCACTTGTTCGGCGACGATATGAAACGCACGAGGATCTCCAACGTGAACCACGCGTTACACACACATTCAATATAGAAGAACGCTATATGAGCATTTGTTTGCACTTTGTCCAATGCCCAACTTTGCGTTTGGTTTGCAGTCGTCACTGTATAGTTCCTTATCACTGGCACTCGCATGTCCGGGTGAGTTTTAAGACAGAACGACAATATAGACACGCATATGAAGAACACTGATATTAAGCCGATTATCTGAAAACAAAACGAAATACATTAGTGTTGAATAAATAGTGCTAATTTATTCTAGAAGGTCGAGGCGTAGACAGTTGGTGGGTCGTGTAAACTCGAGTAATTATTACGCACTAAGCCTTGTTAACATTTAATAAATATTTTAAGAAGCTAATACTCTTTACATGTCTAAGTAAAAGCTATTTAAATTCCCGCACTCCAAACATTGAGATCATTTCGTCTGTTTAGATCAAAGCTCTTGAAGCCCGACATTTTGCCCTTCAGCGTAACATAAAAAAATACAGAATTTACATTCCCATGTTAAAAATAATTAAAGTAAATACAGCCTCTTTATTACTGGAATTAAGGGTGCCTTTATTTACTGGTACACGAACAGTAAACGAACCAAATTATAGTATTTAAACACAGCTGTTTTTTCGCGAATGTTAAAAGGTTTGCGGTGAAAACAAGTACGGTAGGTGGTTTGTACAAGGTACTGTAATGAGATATGGTAATGACAGCACATTTAGGAGTTCGTGATTGTCTAGAAATAACTTGTATTTGTGGAGGAACACTGATATTACTTGGTCTGGGTGTTTTTGTGTATTTTATACTTTAATGGTTTTTAACGTTAACCGGTGTGGCTTTTTGGAGGTCTTTCCTTCATAATATTTATTTTGAACGGTAATGTTTCCACTGGTTGTAGATCGTACGAACTGCTTTTAATTAAATTAAATAGTTAAAGACTCTAAGTATCTACAATAACATTATATAATGCTTGAAATCTGCGTTTTTTTTATTTTAGGGTCGAAAACTCTGACACAGTTGAATTGATGAAGTTATTGCGAATTACGTGCCTTGCGAAAGAAAGTCCAAACACTGTACTACTACTTTAGCTCAGAAAACATTAATAAATACGTTGTTTTTTTCTCAAAGTTGTTGCATTTATTCCAAAGATGTCGCTTTGTCATATTTACTGTCATCGTTCGAACAGTGCCTCGATTCTCTACTACTATCGACTACCGACAATCGAACTGTCATCGAGAAATTTTGTATGAAAATCTGATCAGCGCCTCTGACGGGTGTCGTAGGAAACATTTTGGCAGTACATTCTTAATGTCAAAATTTCGATAGCTAGCCGGTTGTCGGTAGTCGATAGTGGTAGATAATCGAGGTACAGATAGGGTTGTTTACAGACGTACAGAAAATATTTTCACAAATGGGTACAGACAAAAGGCTTTTTTCCAAATCTTGATAAGTTTTTTCGATTTGTTGGAAACAATCTCCGTTTGGATTACATTGAGAGATTGTTCGATTCAGTGCGCTACACATTTATTGGTTAGATCAATCGAGTAATCGTGATTAATGGAATCTGCTTTTGTATTGATATTGAAGTTTGACTTTCATTGATGATTTGCAAGATGATTTTATTTGAATTGTTATAAAGGAGAAATTTTGATTGTTTTGTTTCGTTTTAAAATAATCTGTTTTTGCCTTTTATTGTTAAGAAGACACTATCAAATATGTTTGTGAGTTCCTTCCTTTTCACCAGAATGAAAATCTTGGAGTCGATAGACATTTTTTACTGTAAACATTATTTTAAAGTAATGATATAGGAATACAAAAAAAGTAAATAAGAAGTCGCTTTGTGATAGTAGTTATAGTGAGATAATTGATCATGCTCATTTATTAGTACAAATGATAATTAATATAACATGAGACAGAAATAAAAAAATTGACAGCCAACAACTACAAATAACGAAGTGAAGAATAACCACTAAATAATGAGTTATACAAACACGGATATAAACCCTCTAATAGGCTGAAACCTAAAACGACAAACAGAACTAACATCACCAAAATAAATGAAAATTAAAGTCAAACTTTGAAAAGTCCACAAGCCGAGTAAACCATGTCTGCTGTAGGGTCACCAGAATATTTTGATTAGCATAAATTTGAATTAAAACCAGTGGAAGAAACTAAGGTCTCCTCCACATTGAGCCTGCGCGTTTAAAGAGCGTTTGATGGACGCGAGTGCTGCGTGATGTTTGTACGTAACTATTGCTTACACCGTGTGCTGGCAAAAACGGTACGCTCATTCTGTGCTGACATGGCTCGCACACAGTATTTGCGTCGCTGATATTCGGCTATGGTGTCCAGTTTCATTGAAACTGACAACGCAGAAGTTTGCACACTCTGCACAGATACAGTCTCTATTCTGTGAGACGGCTTACTTACACGACCAATGAGAGGTCAGCTGCAGAAGCAACGACTTCACAAGCTTTCTAAGGAATGGATTTTTAAAGTCTCGACTTTCAAACTCCGGGAAATTACTGAGAAAATCGACCCAAAATTCAGGCCTGCGACTTCTGTTCGGAAAACTACTGCTGCCGAGCTAGAAACTGCTAAAAGTGAGTCACGTGCAAATCACATGCGTCGAGCAAACGCTCAAAGAACGCACACGCTAAATGTGGGAAAGGCTTTACTGGATTGCAGATATTTTACACTTTATAAAGTCGATTATTTCACTTTCAGAAGATCTCAAAATGGTGCTTTAATTTTAAACAGTTGGCCAGATGTCTCGGAGTTAATAAGATTTTAGAATTAGTTTGTTGGTTTACAAGGTTTTGCTGGAGTAACAATTTTTGTTTGTGTTATTCAATATAGAGTTTTTAGGTTTTGTGGAGTCATTCATGGGTAAATATTTTCTTTAGTTTGGTTTTTTTTCTTCGTGTTTTGATATTATGTTATATTTTTTGTTCTATTATTATTTATAAGCTCTTCTTCCTAACAAAGGAATGTCAGCCTCATCTTTCTTTTTAATAATGATAATACACGAACTCCCTTGCCCTGCAGTGGGCAGAAATGGGTTAAAAAGCTACTATCTAGAAATTATGATAGTGGACTCATTGCCTCTGTGAATTTGCGAGTTTAATTTTGAGACTTCTAAACACTACACACATTCAATGTTTTGTTATTGTATAAAACTTTACTTTTGTAAGTTTTTCTATTTAAATTTATATTTTCTTACTAACCTTAGCAGCATTAGAACTGTACGGTTCATCAAACAGCGACCATATCTGCGGCTTGAGGTGCTGCCACCAGGACACCGTGCCCTTCATGTAGTCTTCTTCGAAGCCGAACTTCCTGGCCACCTCCTCATCCGTCGGCTTCTCCGTGTCCAGGTCTAGCCGGTCGAGGACTGCTAGAGTTTCTTGGGTGTCTCGATGCTGGGGAAGAAGAAATGGCTTAGAAAATTTCCTCGATCCTCGATTGCATGAAAGGTTTTTTGGGCTAACTTTAAGATACATTTTCTCGAATTAATGTGTTTATAAAAATTTACTTGAATTAATAATGAGGAACTAAATTGCAGAGCAAGCAATAAAAATCAACGAAATAAAATAACATACAATTATAACATTAAGATATTATTACAATGAACAAAATAAAATAACAATTTAATGCGCACTATGATTCCTATTTCCACACATCTACTTCAGATGTCATTTAAATATTACAATATAGCTGTATTTTCATAATTTTGTAAAAAAAGCATCTTGTACTGTATTCTATCAAAAATGAATCGTTAAAATAAGGTGAAGTAACCATTTTTGCAACGCTCTACTGATGCGTTAAGTCGTTTGTACCAGACAAAAGAACTCATCGAGAAACTCATCGAAAATGAGCCAGTGATAATATTCATTAAGCATTGCATTATAATTTCAACAATAACAATAACATACAATTGATTGCACAAAAAGCTTTAAACGCTATGAATCGGAAATAAATAGCGCACCGCGAATCCAATATTAATTTTACATTTAAGTTGGCAACAGAATTAATTGGACAAAGGTTTCAATTTCGTGTGGTCATAAACTGTATGTGGACGAGACCACGGAAATATTTCGTATTGGCCTGGGCAACAAAATAATCCCTACACTTATTTTATAATTGAGAACAGTTGCATGGATGTATATATCAGCTTAGCTTTTTTTTTCAAACTATGTTGGACTCGGCTTCAAGTCTCACCGGATGCAGCTGAATACCAGTGTTTTACATGGAGCGACTTTCTGACCTCCAGAACCCAGTTACCTGGGATATAACACGATACCCTTCGGGAAGACTGGTTGTCAGACTTTCAAGCTTCTGACTTCTGTTAACGACTGTCAAAGATCTTTGAAAATGACAGCCGGGACCCACAATTTAACGCGGAGGAACTCGATATGAGTACCAATTTGTAAAGGGCCTATTGTGAATCTCCAAGTAAGATATATATTTCTCTACCCAACCGAGCCGAAGAAGTCGCAAAGAAGAGCTAGTATAATAAATGTGACCGTAGCGTAGACCACAAAAATATTTCGTATCGGACTGGTCGAAAAATAATACGAAAATATAAGACCCATTGAACCCGAATTTTCCCATTTCGAAATGGAATGTAATTGAAATATTTTACTTTCGTTCCTCGATAATGTGGTGGTGCTCGAGGCTTATTCAGTTTTTGCTGTTTGTACAATCCAAATTGAAATTCATGTTGCTTTGAAAAATAAAATGTAATAAACGATTTCGTAGCTGTATGTTGAAATAAATAATATTTGCTTGGTTACTGTATAATATTTTTTTAACAGCCTATTATATCGTGAAGGTGTTCGTAGAAATGTATCTAAACACACCCGTTATCAGCTGTTTTTAATGTTGGTCATGTGTGATAGAGGGTGAGTCAAATACCGGGCTTTAAAAGCAAAAACTGGGTTACTCTTAAAAATCACTAACAGAGAATGAAACTCTATTAGTCATTGGGTGCATTCATGTTGTAACATTTAAATCAAAATCTTAGTGAACTATATAGGAACAGTATAGGTCGATACATACTAATATGCTAAGACCACATTATCTACAAGACCATTCAAGCATTAACTACTAAATATATAACTAAACTATCATTAAGTTTACTATATTATTACATAATTTATTAATTCATATCTAGTCTCCTAGTATTATTAATATACGATAGCATTCAAAACCGGAACGTAATGAACCACGTATATATGGATATTAAAATATGATAACTTTAGCTACAAGACACTACAAGGATCAAAATGATACAGCGTAGTAATCCGTAGTATACTATACTAGGCAATACCGAATAAATACTTTTCTCAAGATTCCACTCAACAGCATTGCAAGCAAAGTGGGCAATAAAGGTGGCCTTTTTGTCGAAATCCCATACAAATTTGTTTGTTCTCCCCTATGGCAATACAACCTGTACTTTTATTTGCATCCCATAAGGAAACCATGGGTAAATATGTAAGGGACAACATTTGGGGACCTCTGAATATTTTTTCGTGACCTGTAATTGAATATTATTGAATATTTGTGTGTTTTCATTATTGTGATTTTATTGAAACAAGAGGCCCACCCCGGCTTTGCCCGGCTTAAAAAGTTATTGTACATAAAACCTTTAGAATTTCTACATATGAAACTTACTCTTGAATAACTCTATAAATTAAAAAAATACTTTGTAGTGAAACAGTAAATATTATTATTAATAACGGCAGGTTTGAAACGAAGTGTCCAATATTGCTTTTAAGATACTTAAAGAACCAATTATGTTGTAGTAATTGTAATTTTTAATCACTTCTTACGAAACTCATTGTAGCCAAAAAAGTAGTATTATAATGAACTAGCTGACCCGCACAACTTCGCTTGCGTCACATTAGTGAATGGGCGAAATTTTTCCCCGGTTTTGTAACATTTTTTACTGGTACTCTGCTCCTATTGGTCGTAGCGTAATGATATATAGCCTATAGCCTTCCTCGATAAATGGGCTATCTAACAGTGAAATAATTTTTCAAATCGGACCAGTAGTTCCTGAGATTAGCGCGTTCAAACAAACAAACAAACTCTTCAGCTTTATAATATTAGTATAGATATTAGTATAGATTAAAAAATCCGAATGTAATATAACAGATACATTGGGATAACAAAGCACTGATTGACAATATACATTAATTTAAATATGTCTGTGAATGCTTTCCTATAGCTCTAATGTAGTACCAACTATATATTTTCTATACTACGAAACAAAACACACCACAACTATAAAAATTCTAACCTACTTCTAGTCCCTCATAAAAATCTAGCACAACCTATCAGACTTGCAATATACAACGTGTCCCAAAACTCAACGTCAAAACGAAAACCTGAGCTAGGCCGAGTTGTGTTGGCTCTCAAAAAATAATAAAAAAAAATCTATCTCGTGTAGTTTAAAAATGACAACCATTTTTGTAAAATTGCCACCCTCTGATGAGTTTAGTCTACTGTGGCAACAAATGACTTCTTTTCTAGTTCTTTTTTTATGTGGAGTATTTTTAAGTAACGCTCCTACAAAATTCAATTCATTATTTGCACACAACTTCATTGGAATATCAGAAAATATCCCTTTTATGGCGAATTATGCCGTGAAAATATTTCATCACTCAACTTTGACAGTCTGTCCTGAAAAATAATTGTACTACGCTTTTTCGGCATGTACCTTCAAAAGTTGGCGCATTTAATGAGCTTTCGAAAATGGTATAACACTTACGAAATTATTTCATAGACGATGAGAAAATAAAAAATATCTTAAGATAGTCGGTATTTATCGTATTATTAGTTCGTCATAAAACTTTCTCAAAATTATTCTAATGTCATCTAAGCGTTCTGTGAGGTGTAATTAAAGAGAAGTAATGTTTAATTATTGACGATTAAGCAAAGGTTCATTTAAATAATCATTAGATTTTTAATAATAATTGATCTTTATTTAAACAATCCCAAATACAATAAATGTCACTAACACCATGAATGTAGCGTCACTATCCGTCCCACTCTTACATTTCTTCGTCGCTTTATGCGACTGCCGCCCAAGAGGTCTCGGGTTCGAATCCTGGGTCGAGCCAAAAAGTAATTTTAGAGATTTTCTGTTAAAAAATTCTCAGAGATTGCCCGCAGGTAGGAAGTTGAGGTAACTCTAGGACCTCCGTGCCTCGGAGAGCACGTAAAGCCGTCGTTCCTGCGCCTGACCTCTCTCTGGTCGTGACAGTTTAGCCGTCCCACCAGACTAAGAGAGTGTACCTGTGTATTTATTGTGCACACACTTGGCCACTATAAACAAAAACCTGCACTGTTGGCTGGTTTCAATGAAACTGACCGCCGTATCCGAAATCTACCAGGACAACATCATGACAGAACGCTTAGATGACATTAGAATAATTTTGAGAAAGTTTTATGACGAACTAATAATACGATAAATACCGACTATCTTAAGATATTTTTTATTTTCTCATCGTCTATGAAATAATTTAGTAAGTGTTATACCATTTTCGAAAGCTCATTAAATGCGCCAACTTTTGAAGGTACATGCCGAAAAAGCGTAGTACAATTATTTTTCAGGACAGACTGTCAAAGTTGAGTGATGAAATATTTTCACGGCATAATTCGCCATAAAAGGGATATTTTCTGATATTCCAATGAAGTTGTGTGCAAATAATGAATTGAATTTTGTAGGAGCGTTACTTAAAAATACTCCACATAAAAAAAGAACTAGAAAAGAAGTCATTTGTTGCCACAGTAGACTAAACTCATCAGAGGGTGGCAATTTTACAAAAATGGTTGTCATTTTTAAACTACACGAGATAGATTTTTTTTTATTATTTTTTGAGAGCCAACACAACTCGGCCTAGCTCAGGTTTTCGTTTTGACGTTGAGTTTTGGGACACGTTGTATAAACAAAAGCAGGCGCATCTGTTTCCGAAGGCTCCTAGCTCTATTACGCATAAGGCATACAAGCTATACTACCACGTGTACTGAACATCTTACATGTTGGAAAGAGACAGCAATAGGCGTTGTACAGCGTTGTCCTTTTCTAATTTGAATCAATTTTTGAACCAATTGGAGGAAACACTACTATGTATTTTATTTACCTTTCATTTTAACTGAGCTAAGCCGAAACACACTACTAGAACAATTTTCTTCAAAATGCATTTATAATTAAATATTTCCCTAACTTAGTATGAAAATATTTTCTACTTTTATCTACCGAAAATATACGCTACTTTACACCAAAGGTGCTTACTATACTTGCTATGTTAATGTTATTTTGTAGTTAGTAAACTGTGTTATGTAAACTAATTAAAAAGGCTTATCGCTGTAAACTCCGGTGCAGTAAGTTTGCAAAGACAGCTGCACTAAATTCACGTTAGTGCAAAATAATATTAGTTTTGCTACGAAACCTTATTAAAATTTTGCAAAGAAAATGTTACGAGAGTATGCTACATGTTTTTGAGACTTATTTTGAAATAATATAGAAATGAGGTTAGAAATTAACTATTTGGTGAATTTAGAAGATTCTATAAGTTCATTTGATAAGATAATATTATTGACGATTTTTTCAGGTTGGTTATTTTGCATTTTCAAAATCAAATCATTTATTCATTTAAGTCAAATGCTGACACTTATGGTACAGAGAGGGCAATGAGAACTGGTAAGAAACTCCTGGCCACTCTTTTAAATTGCCAAATTGTTTTAACAATATTTCTGTTAGGTATAAATCAGTGATTGTGTAAGGAACTGCTACCAACACCGCAGAACACACTTTAATCATAACATAAATTAATCAATATTTGACTAAGGGTCCATTAGGAAGATAATATTTTTTCCCAAGTCTTTATAATTAAAAATTGGTCCTACTCGTATAAGGCATGTATTATTATTATAATGTGGAATACAAGCTTTGTTATTAATGCATTTCGTCAGCTATATCCAAAATAAAAAAGAAACAAAATAAAAAGTACAGCACAGAAAATAAACATGAGAAGGGTATCAAAAACCACAACACAAGGCGCAACTTAGTTTCACACATATGACAGTAAATCCTCTTAAACGAGACAACTTCGTGACGTAAATGTATACAGAACTTACTGATGCAGTAGATATACATCATACTTGTTATGAAGAAACTTAGACTCAGTGAGTGCATCAATAAAAGGATGGTGTTTTAGGGCCAAAAGGCATTAAATTGCAGAATAATTTAGACAAATGCGGAATTTCAACATATTTCGTAGGAACGAGTTTCGTATAGGCTGAATACGTTTAGGGATCATGAAATGTAAACCTATACTGTAAAATTAGTCTTTATGTTCAAAAAATAAGCAACAATTTTGTCTACCTACTCATCTTCTAAGCATTGTGGGCTTCACAGAAAAACTCAGGAATAATTATTTGACTATACTAGGATTCTAATCTAAGACTTGTTTAAATCAGTCGCATTCACAACCAACCGCCCAAAGATGCAATTGTGTTACGTACTCTATGCGTTGAGCTCTCAATACTATCTTCTATAAAACGATTATTTTCTTCTTACCTGCGTATACGTCATCCAGCAGCAAGGTTCCACCTGGTTGGCGTCCAGCCCCCAAAACTCTAGCTCCTCCTCGAACAGCGGCCCGCACACGTCCGTCGGATAGTGGAGCTTGCCGGTTCTAGAACAAAACATCTTAATTAATAGAACACTCCGAACATCTATCCTGTTTTTGATATCAATGATAGTTTATACGAAGAATTTGCGTTCGAAATATCATGAAAACTTTTTAATTATGCAGAAAAAGTCAGGTTTACAGAAAGCCATCTTATGCACTAAGAATTGTTGTTGTGTTACTGGGAATTTTACAAATACTGAAACTATAGGTACAAAGTACAACCAGACCTCAACCCATGGTCAACCGACACAGTGGTAGAGTACTCTATAGTTACACAATCTTTGAATTGTTTTGGATTCTTTGAAACGAAAAGAGAAACACAGAAAATATACATCTACATAACTTCAATTTTTCCGCCTGACATCGTTTATTTTCCTTCACACAAAAACATTTCCATATCAAAACATGAATAGCTCGAAACCCTTCGACATACATAATAAGTTTCCCATCAAACTATTATTAGCTATTTATTAAAATGATAGATGATACTGTAACCAGTGGAATGGAAAAATGTATAGCTATGTCCACACTAGTGCTATTTCTTGATTGTATATCTTCCATTTTGTTTTGTATAGTACGGTAGCACAATTTTCTACAGAGGGCACTATCGAGTTCCGAGAGTTTGACATTTAAAATGTACTGCAAAAATTATTCTTACGGCCCTCGCTAGATGCGTTGATCCGATTTTCATACGAAATTGTCAAAAGTCTATAGAGGGAGAGAACCGCAATACAGTATGCAATATTGATTGCTAATTTAATTGCAGTTTTGTCTAACAGAGCAGTTGTAGTTTTGTCTACAAAAAAATCGGTGCCCGCTGTACTCGACAATTTAAATGATTTAATAACTTTTAATCTTCCACATTTTTACCCGATAAGTCATCATTCTATTCTCGAACTGGTTCGAATGCATGCAGTATAGCATACATTAAAATTTATTCAGCTATGTGTACACGCGAGATGAAATTCAAAACCGCACTGGCATACACATTTTATTTCCATACATTTCAATAACAAAAAAGCCTGTTAAGGTTTACATGTTCGTTTGATCCGAGCGTGGATAGATGTATATTTTTATCTTTTTAATTGGCAGGACAAAGGGTAATGGCTATCAGGGGGGTACTGGCTGGTTTTTCAGTAACGACGGATTTACCCTGTTATGTGTATTGGATTATGTTTGAAGCCTGCGAAATGGGTATAAATATTGATGGAAAATTTTTCGTTGTTCCATTGGCATTTTGGGATAAAACGTGTTTGTAGGTTTAAGGTCTGTATGAAATGTATGAATGGATGGTTTAAATAATGCTATGTCAAAAATAAATTTGGTTAAAAAGTTGTCATTCAAATTGTTTTTATTATATAAAAGTAGGTACAAAATAATGTCGTTCTGTTTTTTTTAATTCTAAATATGATTTTTTGTTTAGAATTTGATGCACGTTCCCAACTCATTTTTTGGCTACTTTAAGTTGGATAAAATTTGCAAATAATAGTAATAGACTAAATAGTAAATCGTCTTATGTACGATTCTTAAAATATAAAAATTATATTTGCTTAAAAATAAGCCGCCTCAAATATGATTCACAAAAAAGAAAAATCTAAAATTTTCTCCATTGTTATTTTGTAAGATTATCCAAGAAAGTAAGCAGAAGAAATGAAAACCGCGTAAACATATTCAAATCAAAGCTAATCGGAAATATTTCAATACGCCGTAGATTTATATTCAAATCGATTGCGAATCCTCAGATCTCCTGAAATCCAAAAATAAAATAAATTCATCTGTTCGAAAAATCCCTACTTATTCGTGTATTATGGTGTAAACCATATTTCTTGAAGGCGATTAAGCCACTTGAATGGTTCCGGGAATGATTTAAGACGCGATTAAACGATCGGTGTCCTGGTGTTTGATGTAGATCAAATAGATTTTGATATTCATATACGTGAGAAATCCCACTTGGAGAACATACTTTTGTTATTTATTATAAGTAAGATCTATCTGTGAATAAAAAGAAGTTGCCAAATGCGTTGCTTAAGTCTCGAGAACGGCTGGCCCAATTCGACTATACTTTTTGTCATATAAATTTTGAGGAGAATAAAGTAAAAAATAAACCCACTACTATCCCATTTTTGGGCAAAGGTCTTCTCTGAGAAGAAAAGAGAAGGTCTAGACTTTGAGTCTACCACGTTGGCCGAATCGGGATATTGCATTCCTCCAAGAACTGTGACAAATACTCTTAGGCAAGTTTGTATCGATGTTTTTTCTCATCATTAGATCAAGTGATAGTATTTCAAATACTGCATAATACTAATTATAAATTCGAAAGTCTGTCTTTTTGAAAGCATTTTAACTTATATAGGACATTTTTATCGACAAAATAGCTTTACTAGAAAACCATGCACGTAAATATCCAACAACAAAAAAAATACTAATTTACAGTCTCACTACTATACATATTTTACAACGTTATTCAGCTAACAGCCTTTTTTAATTTCACCGAAACTGAAAACTGGGTGAAATTTCCAGCTACTCATATATGAACCGTGCCGTTAAAATAATTGGTACGCCGAACTCGAACCCGTTATACATAGCTATGTTATGGACATGCTCGTAACATAAGAATACTTTTAAGAATATTTTATCATAAGGGTGGGTTTTGGGGGTGAATTTATTGGTGTAAGTTTTACTTCGTGAAGTAAGCCACGTAGATTGTATGTGTTTAGCTGTTTAGGACATTAGCTCGATTTTCCATTACTATCGACTACCGACAACCGACTGTCATCGAGACATTTTGTTTGAATATCAGCTGGCTTATCACGTATCTCATTTGACAACTAGTGTATGTCAAATTGATGCTCACTATTCAGTACATTGCTGCTTTGACGTAACGTGATAATCACTTCATTCTAAGTAAGAAATCAATGTACAGTATAGTGGCTTTCAAATATTTGACAACTGAGATACGTGATAGCCCCCAAGGGGGCTTATCACGTATCTCAGTTGACAGCTAGTATATGTCAAATTGGTGGTCACTATTCAGTACATTGCTGCTTTGAAGTCACATGTTAATCACAATGTTCTAAGGGAGAAAACAATGTACAGCGTAGTGGCTTTCAAATAGTTGTCAAATGAGATACGTGATAGCCCCCCTGGTCAGCGCCTCTATGGATGTCGTGAAAACTTTTTTGGCAGTACATTCCAAATTTCAAAATTTGAACCAGGAATTATCAAAATGCTTAATAGTTGTTATTTTTTAAGTTCTCACAATCTATCCAGTTATCTACGTTCATTACTTCTTATCAAGGCAGATTAAATTGACAAATAACGTAAAAAATCAACAAAATATTTTCGCAATGATTGAAATTGAAATATTTCGCAATAGTTATTAAAAAAAGTAAACCTATTGTTCTTTTTTCATTTTAATGGCCAGTGCGTGCGAGCTTTTAGGTACAGATATACAATTCCTATATGAATTTCGTTTGCATGAAGTATATTAAACACGTTCGTAGCAGTGTACATATACGAATGAAACTTTTTCTTTATTGGACGTTTTAATTTTACTTTCTTTATTAATATTGTCCTGAATGTGTGTCCCTAAAACGTTATCGTTTTAAACGGTAACTGTTTCCACAAACTGCTACAACCGCTAAAACGGTTATTTTGTTATAAATATTTACACCCGGTTTTCAGTTAATGAATAAGTGCAAGTGTAATCGTATAAAAAAACTACTGGAATAATACCATCTGGTACTCCCTAGAAGTATTTAATAGTCTGATAAATCAGAGCATATGATTTTTGTAAAACTTATATTCTAATATCATTTCATTTTCTGTATAGAAACATAGAAGTACTTAAATATTTAGCGAAAAACAAAGCACTATGAAACTACAAAAATAACCACGTAAAGATAAATTCAAAAGTTTCAGATACTCATAAATATACTACTTAAAACTCATACAAGAGAGCAACAATAACGTAACTAATTTAATAATTGGCCATTCATACAAAAACCAATTAATTTTATCTAAAAAGTTTAAGCATCCAACATCCACGAACATTTGTAACAGACACCTTTATTTTTCCTGATCCCAAACAAGTGTTTTTAAACTTTTCATATTGCCTCTATCGTTCTCAACGTTTTTCACTCAACAATCGAAAGTCCACAACTCAAATTAATTTCACAGATAAGGGCTAAACTTCGGCGAACTTCGGGAAATTTCGGATCGTTTCGGGTCAAACCCTTTAATAGGGCTAAGATTGATTAATGTTGCTTTATGTTTAGGCTCTATTGATTTATGGTCGATAGCCTATAAGGCTGTTTTGGTAATAGGTTTAGTAGGAACTGTGACCGATCGTTTCGGGAAACCTTTCTTAGATCGGTCCAAGTTTTAGGTACCGCATGTTCGTGTTAAAAGTATTTGGATGTCGTTAATCAAATCGGATTAAGGGTTTGTAATCTAATGTTATCGTAGTACGATTTCAATCCATTTATATTAAAGATCTAAATTGATTACGAGATATCAAAGGCACAGAATGTAACGCAGAAGTTGAATTAAAGCCAAAATATAAAAAAATCAAGAATAAGCCAGACCTAAAAACATAAGCCCATTACGTTGCTACAAAACATACAGTCAAAGCATCAAACAATCAACAAAAAGAGGAACTACTAACCAAAATGGAAACTCTGTTGCTAACCAACATTTTAAAAAGAATTTCACCTTTACAAGTAAAATTCTGTCGAAAAATGAACATCGAAAACTCCCTAAACTCCCGCGGGATTTCCATTTCAACGAAAAACAAACCAATCGAAGTACAGCACATAAAATTGTGCGCATTTTCTTCTACACCGCTCTGACCACGACTGACCCGAAATTACATAATGTGTTACGGAAAAATTTATATGTCGAGCCTTTGGTACCACGGCGGGTTTAAACCGCAGCATGGTCCGAACCCTGGGCTTGACATCAACGCCCTTTTGTGGTTTTTGGAAAATTTTTAGATCCCCACACACTGAGGTTAGGGCTCGAGGCCTCCGCATAAGTGAGGCTAGTGGAGAATTTCGCAGGTTTGATTTGTTGTACCTCAAGAATTTATCAAAATGTTTGGTTCGCATCTTTGCCCTGTACTTTTTATTTTAACGCGACCTCGTTAGCAACTTTATCCCTCTATTCTTCCCCATAATTCTCTATTAATCATTTGCCTCTACAATAATTTAAAACCAATTTCTAAATCGATTACAAAATATTCATTGCTAATATTGTCCTTCTCAATCATTTTCGACACTATCTACAAATAAAATCATTAGGTATATGTTTCAAAAATATTCGACTTGACTCAGTCATCCCATTATCATATTAAGCATCACTTATTTATCCAAATAAAACATTAAATCTAAAATTCTAAAATCACAATTCATCCACGCCCGTATCCAAGTCACCGTAAAGCTGGATTACCTATTATATTAAATGTTAGCCATTTATATAAAAGATCTCCTTTGTCTTGAAATGTCAATGCGGCTAAATGAGTCGCTATATCACTGGTTGAAATCTCGTGGCCTATTTTCTACGTCAAATGTATGGGACTGGTAATAAGTGGAATCAGTTTTTGGTTGGATACAATGTGTGGTGGAATTTGTTGTAAGCAGTTTTTTTGTATTGAAATGCTTTTTTTAATATTGCAAAGTGATAAATATTAGTAATAATTTTATAAAAAAATTAGTCACTGTAGATCTTGTTTATTTTCTTTTTAATAACAATGCCGTTATTCTCTTACATTTTGGCAAAAGTCAGAAAGACTTCGCAGACGTTTTTAAAATTAGTTGATTATAGTATTATTGAGGCAGGTTACTTCTCACAACTGTGCACTAGGAGTTTTGGAAGAATTTTTTGATTTCCGAAACAGTACCTATCGTACAGGTATAATGTAAGAGCCAATAAGTCACTAGGTTAATTCGATAGAGCTGGTTTTGCTACGTCCAATAATTTTCTAAAAAATCAAATCAAAACTAGACAGCAAACTAGTATCCTAACAACTATAAGAAAAGAAAAAAGTAACATTATCAAATATCACTCACCTATAATAATTAAGAACCTGCGCAAAGACCCCAGGGTGTCTATCAAAGAAGTACTCATTGAGCACCGGGTCGTAGTTGGCGAGCGCCTCCGTCAGCCGCGAGAGCCTGGTCGCCGGGATCTTCTTCAACGTCGCCTTGTACGTCTCGTGGCGGATCCCACCCACGTTCAACACCACGCGGTTCTCCGCGTCCATGTTGAGGAGATTCATTTCTGGAGAACAGTTGTACGATTAGATGTATGTATTTAAAATGTCTTGAAGAAAAGGTTGTGTTTACAATTAAAAAGAATATAAATAGGAGTATACAGATATTAAGTAAGTTTGGGAGATTGACTTGTGAAAATGTAAGCTATATAGGTATAGTAGATTGTATTTACTTGTGTGTAATAATGTATTACTGAATTATTATGGTCAGCGTGGTAGACTCAAGATCTAACTCCGCCCTCGTTTGGGAGGAGACCCTTGCCGATGAGAGGAACAGTAAGGACTTAAAAAGGAGTATTACTGACGGTTGATTTGCCAGGTGTCATGACGTAAGTAAGAAATCTTCATTCCACAAGGGGGTATTATAGGACCAGTATTGTTTTAAAAAAGTATGCAACATTTTTTTCATGAATAAACAGAGGTGGAGAAATATCATAGATATTTTAAGTATTTCACAATGCTAAAAGAGGTATTCAGTTATTACAAAGTATACTAAAAGTAAAGTTAGTTTAGTTAAAACGATATTAGTTACGAGACAAAGTTTAGACACTTATATAACGATAACTGAAGCGCGGCATAAGTTAAACAGCTACCGTCCAGTAAGTAGGTTTGTTTGTGTTGCTAGTCCTTAGAAATAAACTAGGTTATAAATAGGGCTGCTACTGAAACTAAGAATCAGCTTAGCCTTTCATCTTAAAGCCTTCGTCCAGTCTTACAGGATGCAGTAGAATGCCAGTATTTTACATGGAGAGACTGCCTATCGAACCCAGTCCCCTGGTTTAGAACACGACATATTTCGGTAAGACTGGTTCTCAGTCTTTCAGCTGAATTCAGCTTCTAAATACTGTTAATGAACTGTCAAACATTAAAAAAAATATGTTTAGCAACCCTATTTTTTCCTTACAATATCATTGAGAAATTTAAGCATTTTAGTTTAGTTTTAAAAGACAGATATGTCGCATAGATAAAATTGTTCATAATTTTTTAAATAAGTGAAATCATCAAGTACTTCTTCATAGTCCTATCTAAGTGTTACATAGATAAACACTTAACTTAACCCATTACAACAAATTCGGGCAGGATCAATCTTTAAAGAATCTTCACACAAATTTCCTGGTTCCCAATTTTCGTTATAGTGAAGACAACCCTCTCATTTACAATATAAATAACTGTAAAGACAACCCTAGTAACGGATAAGCGATTACACCAAAAGCCGTAACAGTGTGGTTAGTTAACAAACACATCGTTATAAGTTACGACACGTATGCAACAGTAAGTTTTAACTAAATGTTTTAACTATGCATCTCTACAATACAATCTATCTATACATACAGATTATTCATTGAAAACTTCTTTGACTCTACTTGTTCATTTTGATATAAGTCCCTGAAGTATTTTGATTGAAGTGTATTAACTATTTAACTAAATTCATATATCTTTCTTTCTTTACCCCATAATTGGATTATGGACTGCTTCTTGCAAAGTCAAAAAAATGATATTTTTTGTCTAATTACTGAATTCTAGCAATGGATGCCATTATAAGTTTTTATCAACTCTGTACCTATCGCAATATTGTAACCATCTTTTTCATAATTAATGTATTTTTTTAAACTGAAACCTAATCTTTATATCCGAATAATTCAATTGTAGTAACAACTACCTTATTTAGGGCAAAAGGTAATTTAAGTCTCTATCACTCGTTAGAACTCTTCAATATGATTCGTCTAATTTACATATCTACCCAACTCTTTTATAAGATTCTCACTAAGAGATTCTCAATAAAAAGACAATAATAATATAAAACAAATCAAGTTAGTAAACAAGCGTTCATAAATCTCGCAAGCTTAAGTCACACGGACAATATTGGCTAAACTTCCGACAATGTTAGTGACAATCATAAATTATTTGAACACATTACTTCTCGGCACCCGGTGGATCCACATCTTGTTATTGTCCTGTAAATAATGTGCCTCTAAGTGTTATTAACTGTGGATGTAAGCTGAAAGTAATAGGATTCATTTGAATGTATATTAATATAGGTAATTTTGACATACAACAAGCCTTTCGGAAATCGGGCATGGAATTTTGATAAGTTAAGTAAAATTTAAACAAAAATCTGAAATGATAATTGTCCATAACAATTATATCGAAAAGCAAGCGTTTGTTGTTCGTTATTGCCTTACAGGCTCTGGAGTATTACAAAGAAACATTTTTTTATTATTGATTGATATAAAATGTTGCCCAGTATACCTAAAAGAAACTGTTTATTATTTTAATTTAAAATGTCATTATTTGAATATAGTTAACAAAAAAGTCTAGATTTATCTTCTATCTTGATTTAAATAATCTAATAATAAATATATCCTACAAACACTATCTAAATTTGAACTTACTTAATATCTTAAACTATAAACAAAAACGATTTGTCTTTGACGTCTATATAAAACTATCCATTATCTCCCTAAATAAATAACAGCATTACTTCAGCTACTAATCGTATTACTTTCTAGCTTATTACCACAGTCAATTACATGAAAAAAAAAACTGTTATTCAATATTACTTATTGAGAAAATCAGCTTATACTTAATGTGTTGTTTTTGTATGAAATGCGAGCAATTAATTTGTCTTTCGTGGAAATGTTTTTGTTCAGTAAGCGAATATGATAAATGATTCTCGGTTTTCTGAAATGTAGATGGTATTTTTGCTCTCTGCTTTGTGTAGTGTAGGTTTTATCTGTAAGAAATATTTTAATGTCTTAGAAGGGATGTGGGCATATTTTTTTAATCGTCTAATCTTATATTATAAGAATGCATTACCTAAATGTTTGTTCGCGCATAACTTTTAGAAAACTGAACGAAATTGTATAATTATTTTTTCCATAATATATGTTTGTATCTCTCGGGAAATGGTTTGGACGGAATTCCCATGGTAATCAACGCGATATATTTGTACTACATCTGAATAAAGACGGGCCAGTCCGCTAGTAGTATAAAAAAAATGTTAGACAAAGTGCATCCCTAGCGCAGTCGGTAGAGTGTACAACTGTTAATCATGAGTTTTTAGGTTCAATTTCCGGGTCAGGCAAAGTGATATTGATCTTTTCTAATTTATATTACAATATTTCTTTATACAAGCTTGGAGTTTTGTAACGTGCCCGGTATAGGACAATAGGCTCGCTCTCCGTTACGTGGGACTAACATTGTTAATGGCGAAAATAAAGTTATGCTCTGATTGATTGCGCCACATGACGTCACATTGTGGTTCATTTTATAGTAGTATGTATGACGTATTCTGAGTTACTTTGATAAAAAAAACCCTATAATTGTTTAATTATATCGGAATAGCAGAATAATAATTGTTATTCGTTTTCCAATAAATCATGGACATATAAGAAAATTCCTGCCCTTTGCAAATAAAAAATGGAATAACTTATGGTTTTTGGTTGATTTATTATTGGAATGTATTTTATGGGCTGTGGTCTCGGAATGTGACCGTGATCGCGGTCAGTGAATTACGACCAATAGATGAATATTTATTCTGAAAATATGAGATGAAATGATATGTTGCTGTGTATATACTTAATTAATATAATATAATGACCGTAATTGATGACTATATGATTTTCATTTTCTTAAAACGAATCGTTTTGCATAAAATTGCAGTCGATTTCTACAGCACTAAACGCTTGTCAACCTTACGATGCTGCTACTACAATAGAGGATTAAAATTACGGATTTTTTTTAATATGTCTCAACCACTGCAGAGTATTTGTGGGAACATTGTTAACGCTATGATTTGTGTAAGCAGGCGTAAGAATACGATAGCGTGATGATCGTTTCCCCGCATTCTCTTAAGGCGGCGGTTCGTTAGCCAGGTCGAGATAGGAGACCGAGATACGAGACCGTGTATGTCTTTGCTATCGGTCTCGCTTGCGAACTGTTTCATATGTATTAGCCACCTTTACACACACTCTATCGCGCGTTTTTAGGAGCGTACAGGATTACGCACGGGTAAGGCTGCGCGCGATTTTCTTCGCTCGCAATTCTGATGAGCGCAGCCCGTGGTCTTTCCTCTCTCTTTGCACACCTTTTCAACGCGCGCTCTTTCACGCTCGATTGTAGTTGCATGCGCGATAGAAGGTGTGCGTAAAGGTGGCTATGCCTGAAGTCAAGTCACTATCGCGGTCTCTGGTCACGGTTTCAATTCTCGGTCTCCTGTAGCTATCGCTATGCGAACCACCGGCTCTTAGAACCCACTCCTAGGATAATGAGATAAAATAATTCAAAGTGTATACTTACTGGCGACAACTCCCCCTCTCGTCTATCTTCTAAACAGTAAGTGTGGGCTACGGCGACCGACTTTGACCCCTCCTCGACATCACCGCGATATAGTCGTCTTCTAATGCGCTAAATATCTCGTGTGGAGGCATCGCTGGTGGGGGGGATCCTACGGACAAAGATAAATAGTGCATTAAACAAATATACATACATAATACATTTTTTATTTTAAAAATATGTATTACATTGTACTTAATACATAACTCAAATTGGTCTTAAATATGATAACAATTTAAAGGGAATGTTATTTCTCTTGATTTTGTTTTTTTAACCAGGGTTCACTGATTTGGGTCAATCGCCGAAAGATGAAGGCAATCTAGCTAAAATTTTGGGTCATAAAGGTATGAACCGATATTTCCTGCTAGATGATAGAAGACCTTATAATGTGTATGTAGTGTAAAGAGAATAAAAAAAAAAAAAAAACAAATATTAAAAGTATAATTGACAACAATAATTCAATAATTTGTTATTACTAAATAATAACTCAATAATCGACACATTTCTAATAATTAAAATAAAACATAACATTTTTGTGTTGGTGAGTCTGGCGTTTGTAAAAAAAATACAAATACAAATTATTTTACATATAAAATAATAATAATAATAATAATATTTTTACAATCTTTACCTCGAAAACATGAACGTAATTATATAAAATACCAGAAGTAAAATTCTACATACAAGTGAAAGCTTGTAATAAAAAATAAATTAGCCTTGGTTTACTGTTGTACTACGCTACGATACAAGGGCTTTCCTTCATAATGAGGGGATTTAAAAGGGAAGAAAGGTTTTTGAAGGACGACGAACAGGGAAATGTAGGAAAAAGTATATATTCTTTAATGAAACTGAAACCTTTAATTAGGATGCTTGGAAAATATTTTTTAAACACGATTGTGTAGGTGTAGGCAGAGGTGTATCATAGTATAATCATATATCTATTTTAGCCAGATGCGCACACCGATCGGTAAACGATCTGTGGGTTAAGCAAACCTTGGCGCGGTCATTCCATAGATGGGTGACCGCATAGTGGTATTTGAACTGGGCGTCTCCGTGCTTCGAAGAGCACGTTAAAAGTCGGTCCCGGTTGTTGTCTCCTAAGATAACAGTCGTTAAGCCACGTCAAAGGCCTTCAGGCTGCTTGAACAACTTTGACACTAGGTTGACCACTAACCATACTATAAGAAGAAGAATATCTATTTTTCCGTTTATCTGTGTATTTAGTATGACTATCAGTTGTCTGGTTACCATACAACGAATGAACATAGAAATACAAGCTGTGCTTAGTGTAAAATCAGAAAATGTACATAATTAACATTACCTATAAAAACTTAAATCCATTAATGTTGGAGAAGTGTGTAGGGAGTCACTAATTCTTAGGCATTTATAATAGTGGCCTCTTGCTAATATCGTATACATACATTAGTTACTATAAAAAACATTTTTCAATTTTTGGAAAAAAACACTTTTCTACACTATTGCTAAGATCATACTCATCATCATCATCATCATCATCTCAGCCGGGAATCGTCCACTGCTGGACAAAGGCCTCCCCCATCGAGCGCCAATAGGACCGGTCCTGGGGTCTTAAGATCATACTCATAGCTAATAATAATTTAAATTTGCATAACTTCTACCAGATTTCAACTTTTGACTCGTGTTGTGTTCCAATTTCGTAGTATATAATGGTTTATAAGTGGGTACTTTTGCTCAGAATTAATTTAATAGTTCCTGTAATATACTGCACGATATGTGGGCGACAACATATTGAATATTCAAGGAAACTTTTACGTGGTTCGTTTTAACGTACCAATTTTTTATTTCAACATAATTATGTATTAGGTTGTGCCAGCAATTTTTAAGGCTTTTACTGTCTTTACAAAAATCTGCTGGTTTCTTCGCAAAATGAAAGAGGGGATACACTATGAAACCACATTGACACAAGAAGGTTTTACACTCTTTCAAAAGCTGTTTATAAAACTGTCAGGCATGTAAGGTTACTTTACGGTGTTCTCCTTGAAATTAATGACAGTAATTTGACAAACATTTTTAAATGATTTTATGTATTTCAACTAACTTTCCTTTATTCTAGGAGGAGACCCGTGCCCAGCAGTCGGTCAGCAAGCAGACAGTATTGGGTAAGTTCATAAACAAACTATTCTACATATGAAAATGTAAAATGAAAAAATGTACTATGTATTACCATGGCACTTGATCAGCGTAGTAGACCCTCGTTTGGGAAGAGACTCTTGCTCAACAGTTAGACAGTTATGAATTAAAAAAGGAGTAAACTGTATGATTTTATCAAGATTACAAATTCAAAACCTTTTTACCCCCAATTCTTAAACAAACACAATAAGATGATGTCTATTTTACATCTGTAGCGCGATTCTCTATAGTCGGTACTGTCGAGTATCGAAAGTTTGACATTTAAAGACTGTACTACCAAAATAATTTCTACGACGCCCGTCAGAGGCGCTGATCAGATTTTCATTCATAATTTTTCTATGTCTAGCTGATAGTCAGTTGTGCTCACTGGTCGGAAGACGATCTGTGGGTTAAGCAAATCTTGGCGCGGTCATTTCATACACGGATGACCGCATAGTGCTATTACAGCTGCGGCGTCTCCATGCTTTGGAGGGCACGTAAAAAGTCGGTCTTGATTGTTACTACGATAACAGTCGTTAAGCCATGTCAAAGGTGGTCTTGAACAACTTTGACACTAGGTTGACCACTAACGACACGATAAAGTAAGAAAAAGCCGGTTGTCGGTAGTCGATAGTAGTAGAGAATCGAGCTACAGCCAACTGAATCGAACGAACGAAATTTGACCTTGACACGACCTGTTATACAGGTCGATTTTATTTTAGTACATCGCTGTGTATTGATTATATATGACGGTGACGTTTGTACTATGTGTTCTGAGTTTTTATTGACATGACATTTTGCGTTTGAACTGTCGTAGGTAGCTGAATCTACGGTCTGTAATTGTATGCGAATGTGGATCGCTGGGTCCATAGTCTTTTCTAATGTATATGAGATTTTAGATATTACTGCCCGTGTTGTCTTAATGATGGTGTAAACTATTAGTCACGGTACGTGAGTTCTCGATAATAGATACTACTGGTCATGAAGTCTCAAGAAGATCAAGAAGGGCCCTTCGATCAGGCAACGTGCTGCCGAAAAAATTGTTCTTTTGTTTTATAAGGATGTTTACAAAAGTAACCTAGAGTTTAGTAACGTGCCTTTAATATGGTAACTGACTCGCATTACATGAGAATAATATTGTAAATGGTAAAACGTGGGTGTATTTCATTCATACTTATTACATGTGATTAACTATTTTAATGGCGTAAAAATGCCTCTGCATACACGTTTTAGTATAACAGGTACGATGTTATAATAAAATGAGTTTTGTTAGCCTTGTAGTAATGTATTGGGGTTGGATTTTAGTATGGGGTGGAAATTTTTCGGGGCTGAAGTTGCGACAGTGTTCAAGGTTGTTCTGGTTGCTAGGGTTGTTTTATGTGTCGTTTGAAGGCTTAGGGTGGAAGCGGCCATCTTTGATTGAAATATACATGTAGCGCTGTCTGCGTGTATTAGGTTTTTGTAGTACAGTAGTATTTTATATTGAATTGAGTCTTTGAATTTCTTATTCATCCATTTTAGTGTTTTTTTAGATACTTCGGATACAACGATTGCTTTGAGTAATTGTTAGATAGTTAATTAGTTTATAATTTAGTAACATATACAAATTTGGCTGAGCTCAATAACTACACAAACCAATCAGTGAAAAGTAATCATAGAAACAAATGAGCTACTAAAACCTAAATAAAATAAATAATTCCATATTGAATATTCAACCCCAAGCACTAACACAAAACGTCAAAACCATCCCAACCAAAATTTAGTAAACCAAATTGGATCTATTTCAACCCTTTACATAGAAAATAAAAAGATCCCAATTTTTCCCGGACAGTTTGATTAAACAAGTTTTACAAGTGTCCCGGGCTTACTACCCCAAGATTAGCCGTCGATAGGGTTGACCCCATAACTGTTTCAATTATAACTTGGTTAATCGTTTTGTTTGCAAGTTTTGATTGTGTTTTTTATTTGGTTAGGTCTAAATATTAAGGTTTGCAGGTGTGTTAATATTTTACGTAATAAATGCTTTTGAAGGACTTTAGAAATGGTAGAGTCGGTGTATTTTTTCATTTTTTTGGCCAAATGATTTAACCTCTAGGCATGGTATTGCTTAGTCTTACTAGCTTTTCTTATAGGGTTCCTTTTTGAGCTAGTGTTAAAAGTAATTGTAGCAACTGTCATATTATTAAGTGTATCAGAATTAACCGATTAATTTAAATGATTGCGCTAAATGGGGCTTCCTAAAAAGAATTAGGAACTTAATACATACAATTTTACCCATTTCTCTGGCAAACAAAACTATCTTGGTAAAGAAACCAATATATGGTGCTAAGAAGCTACTAGTCTAGTCGACTTAGATACAAAACAATGTAATTTCTAATAACGTCGAAGGTCTTAGATAAAACTAAGCTCTCATTATACAAATTCTCAGAAACTTATCTCACAAAGATCAATCAATTAACTTCAAGAATAAAACTTGTGCCCAATAAAGGCTCACACTTAAGGTTCGATACAGAACTCAAGATAATGGCCGTCTTTTAATAAACTTGATGCCTTTGATAACGCGAGAGGTGGAGGAAAAAGTAATTTTCTCGGCCGCTTTAGAAATCAACGAACCGGTTTCAAGCAGTTCTTACTGGTTTACTATTTTAGCGAATGTATGTGAAGATGTTGAAATTAGGATTTTGTGCGAATGGAGAAGCAAAATATGGTCTGGTTTGTGCAATGTTGCTGAGAATTTGAGTTAGATAGATGAACGGAGGTCGAAAAAAAAATATTTCGTCTGCCTTGATTTATAACTCTTTGATTGTCGCGTTGCATGGTTATTTTTAGACACTATAAAAAGAACTATCACCCGCTTTCTTTTGTACGAGTTTAAATGCTATTAAATAGATAAACTATCGCTAAATATACCTCAGAAACCGGGGGTATAACATATTAAATAACTGGACACCATTCTCTGTTCAGTGGTTAAAGTTTAATTACAGAACTGTTTTTTAAGATCAAATTCATTATACAAAGCGTTTTTATAAATAGATAACTAAACTTACAACAATTAAAGTACGAATCATAAATCATGTCACTAAAAAAGTTCTGCGAATTTTCTTATAGGACAAGACAAGACTAATAGTCTAAATATGAAATGTGACGGCACAAAGGTTTGGGATAATTTAACTTTGCTCTTAGTCATTGGGATAGTTCGAAGGATAAAATAAATGGATTAAAGTAAAGATTAACTATAAATAAAACAATCTTGCAGACTACTTCTGCAGGAATACAAATATCAATACAACTTGCTTCTGGCAAATGCGATTAATTCTATGGAAAGATACTCATACTCAGTAATGGGATAGCAATGGTTTAAAGGTGAAGAAAAGTAAAACAAAATAAGTATGAGTGCATATTAATCATTATATTATTGGATGTATCCAATCTAGCTAATACAAGTTTGCAACACAAACCTTCAAAAGTTAGGAGTGTATAAAGATATGTAATAATAACTGAATTATACACACCAAGTAATGTCGTAGAAAGTTTATACAAATTCAAAACACTGGACACGTTTTCCACTTCGACAAAACTGTAGCGTATACAGAATCGAACACTGTCTAGAATATAATCATAAAAACCTAATTCTACAGGAACACTTACATACCAATCGAATTGGTAACGAAATATGAAGAAAACCAATCACAATTTTCAATCGCAAAAAGGGGTCGGGCTGAACGAAATGGCGGCCAGGGGAGATATATTAATATTTTTCTTTTTGCTTACACTACGGTCTCCTGTGAACACAGAGACGAAATGGGAAGTAGGAGGTGCAAGGATTCTGATGACTTGTACAAATATAAATATCTTGCACTTTGGTCTGATTGTCACATTTCTGATCCCAAATATCAGAGATGCGGTATATTCAGAAGTTCAGGGTTTGGTGTTTAGGCTAGGAAAAATATTTTTTTTCAGTAGTGGACTAGAGTTTGCTCTCCAAAGTCAAAGATATAGGCATAGTCGTTTGATAATGTACACATGTATATTAAATATTTTCTCCTTATTATTAAAATACGTAAGAAATAGACAGAACAAAGAAAACATCGCCAATTCACAAAGTAGTACAGATAAATTCAATTATAAATGACCTAGGAACTCACACAGCCCAATCGCACCCGTTTCCCTAAAAAGTCCGACCCTGTATTCGAAAAAAAAACCATCTAGCCAGATGTTCACAAAGATATGAAGTACAGAATAGGTCCCAAGTGAATTGCCCGCTATATTTTTGTTTCTAGATTTCGTCTTCCAAGTATTTTCTAGTCTACATTATTTTCAACGAAATTACGCAACGTTGTACAGTCACGAACGGCGAGACAGAAGCGAAAATAAAATTGTACTGCAATGGGGATATTTAAAGAAATCATTTGACTAAAATTGTATGTATATGAGAGTATTTACCGGTTAAGGTGCTAAAAGTAAAACCTACATCAATAAAGACAGCCAGCTGTTCCCTTAGCAGCTGTATGATTGGAATGGTCTATCTATATGTAACGCTTGCACGGCTAAATCACATTTTTTTGTTGAATTGTAGCCCATAAATAGATAAAACAGACCGTCCCTTAGAATATCGAAACTTTGACATTTAAATGATACTGCAAATATAGTTTCTACAACGCCTGCTAGTGGCGCTTAACCGTTGGTCATACAAAATTTCTCGATACTAACCCTCTTATTCATAAAAATATATGAAGTTATGACAGGCTTATAAAGTGTTTTGTTTCTTTCACTCCTTAGCGAAATGAAATAGAGAAAACATATTTTAGTAAAAAAAGTTAAACAACTTAACTAAAATAGGTTTATAGTGTGTTTATGAATAAGAGGGTTAGACGGTTGCCCAGCATCTAAACATCGGAACTTAAGCATTTATAATATAAATATATTTTACAAACTGTCTTCAAACCACGGCAACATGTAAATGTTAGCGAGTGTACGGTAAAATACTGCAGCGCTCGGCCTTGATATTTCTATGTAGAACAAGTTGTATTGTGCTATATTTATATACCTAAGTATATAATGTTAAGTAGTAATAGTTATTGTTTTATATAGCAGGTAGCTTTAATTGTTTGTGTTACGAGTAGGTATTACTATAGGTTGTGGTAGAAAGGTTTTTTGGATAATATGTTACTTATATATTTACGGTGCGATGATTTATTGATTACCTACTATGTGTTAATAAAGTAAGCGTATATAATAATAATGTCCCACTGCTGGGCAAGGGTCTCTTCCCGTAATGAGGGCGGGGTTAGGCCTTGAGTCCACCACGCTGGCCAAGTGCAGGTAAGGGACTTCTAGGAAGCGTAAATATTGCTTCATACAAAAGTGTACAATAATTTTAATTCCTATAATATTTTTTTGTTGCAATCAGTAAGCATTTTGGCTGAATCGATAACTTTTTGTTAAGATAGTCAACTGCCTTATTATCTATCTTGCCAACCATCATCATCATCAAATTCCTCACAATAATCATTTACCGTAAATTTCTTTAGTTCAAAACAATCAACGTTGATTAGTCTCACAAACTCGTTCACTATCCATCAGTACAACATAAAAGTGTAACTTAGTTAGCATTTTGGCTGAACCTTTTTCGAGTAACAAGTTTCCTTACTTTTCGATAAGCCAACTGCCCTTTTATTTGTCATTTCAATCATCATCATCATCATCATTTCCATCATCAAACTCCTCACAATAATCATCCACCGTAAATTTTGTTAGTTCAAAACAATCACGTTGATTAGTCTCAGAAACTCGTTCACTATCCATCAGTGGAACATAAAAGTGTAACTTAGTTTAGTTCCGTCGGTACCAGGGACGAGGGAGTCCTAATTACTGCTGTCATTTGTATTGTCAATGTCTTAGTAAAGGTCACGGGTTCGGTTCGCGAAAGTTGTTGCTTTTGTTAGGTAATCTTTAGGAAATAGAGCGTTATGTACTTGTATTGTATAAAGCTGAAAATATACTCAGTGACAATCATAGCAGATTCATTAAGAGCTTAAAGAAGTAATAATAGCCTAAATCCTATATCTTTCAGATATGGTGGAACGGATTGTTTTTTTCATGGTAAAGCTTTTAGCTGAAACCACAACTAAGGTCATAATAGGTGGTGATTTTGAGGAAGGTAAAAAATCTGTGTCGTTATCCTGCACCCGGTAAATAACATCGTGTGGCGATTATTTTGCCATTATCGGATACAATTAAAAGAATAGGTTATGCGCAAAATGCCAGGGAATTGGTGACTATGGTGTATGGTATGGTGACTGACGAATTTTACATGTCAGATTAATTTTATATTAAAAGTTAGTTCCTACGGCACCCACTATCTATCCACTAGGACAGTGAGCCTAGAATCAGATTTACATACATGTCAATGTGATCTTGTGTTGACGATGATGGCTAAAATCGCGCTTCCGCATTCAAAAAATCGTCGTTTAATTTACTTTACGATCATCAGCACTCATTAAGACTTTATTTTCAAAGAATCGTTTACTTCCTTAAGCCATCAGTAAGACATAACAGTAAAACTTAGTGATAGTTCCACAATGGTACCAGTTACGATGGACCCCTAATTACTAGGCCCGTTTGTTGTTTGTCACGATAGTCATTGTACCAGAAAAACAAATCCAAAAACAATCACGCCTAAACTACGGAACCAATTTGGTATGGAGATAGTTTAATGTGATGATATTTTTTTTTACCCCGGGAAAATGACGCATTCTCATGGGAAAATTCGGGTGGCGGACGAAGTCGCGGGTAAAAGCTAGTTTTTTTATATATAGGGCCTTAAAACAGACATGACAAAATAGATAATCTTCCACATCGAGCACATTATTTATATTAATTCCTGTATAATAATCGCTTTCAATTGCTAAAAGCCACTAACACGCAAATTATAATGGGCCTTCGCTGTTTATTTTAAAATTTATGTCTGATTGTTAAAACGAACGGTTTATTGGGGTCAAAGATTTACCGATACACTGGTAATTAAAAGCTATAGATTATATCGTTTTGGCCTCCGCTATACTTACGTGATATAGTATTATAACTTTATTTCGGCAAAAATTGCAGCATTTTTTTATGTTTTTGAAATTTAAAAATCTGTTGATGCTTCCGTGTCTTGGAGAGCACGTGAAAAAAGTTAATAAAAGTTTTTAAGCAGAATATTAAGTTTTATTACCTAATAAGTTAGTTACCCATGACTGTTCAACAGCTAGGCAAAGGTCTCGTCCCGAACGAAGGAAGGGTTAAAGCTTAACCTAGCTGGCCAAGATAAGATATACAGGGGCCGAAACAAGTTCCGAGGTCAAAAATACTGATTATACTGACCAAAAATTCAAAAATACTGACCAAATACAGACCATTTTTAAACCGTTTTTCGGGTGAATGGTGTGAAATAAAAAAAAATACAGTCGAATTGAAAAGTCAAAATCATTTTTTGAAGTCTGTTAACAAGCTTATTTTCGGTTATTTGTCTCCACCATCCCCAGAGTCAACCAGCACCGCCTTTTTATTGTGTTAAAAAGCTTCTTCTATTGTTAGTAAAGTTTTCAATCAGGTCTTAAGAATTTTCGATCAGGTCTTAAGAATTTTCAATTAGGTCTTACGAATTTTCAATCAGGTCTTACGAATTTTCAATGGTCTTACGAATTTTCAATCAGGTCTTACGAATTTTCAATCAGGTTTTACGAATTTTCAATCAGGTTTTACGAATTTTCAATCAGGTTTTACGAATTTTCAATCAGGTTTTACGAATTTTCAATCAGGTCTTACGAATTTTCAATCAGGTCTTACGAATTTTCAATCAGGTCTTACGAATTTTCAATCAGGTTTTACGAATTTTCAATCAGGTTTTACGAATTTTCAATCAGGTCTTACGAATTTTCAATCAGGTCTTAAGAATTTTTAATCAGGTCTTACGAATTTTTAATCAGGTCTTACGAATTTTCTAACAGGTCTTACGAATTTTCAATGGCTAAAGAATTTACACTTCAAAAATATTGATTTAAAAAAATAGTAAATTTTAATTTGCTATTCTATTGAAGTAAGATGCTTCAATACGTGTTTATATTACGTAGATCATCCACATAATATCGAGCATTCAAAGCAGCCCTCTGATATCATTACTGGGCAAATCGAGAATGTAAGATTGGCCAACAGCAAAGTAAAACAAAAAAAAAATCGTTGAGTTTGGAAAAATACTGACTGTACTGACCGATTTTCGAAAATACTGACTTTTACTGACCAGGTCCAAAAATACTGACTTTTACTGACTTTACTGACCTGTTTCGGCCCCTGGATATATACTGTTAGACTATTAAAAAAATATATATTTTGGGTTACTGAGAACTGGTGATTCTTCTCGAAAAATCGAGGAATTAGCCATAAATTCAGAAATGAGGAAATTAGTTAAATCTTTCTTGTTAGTCCACACGGTCTGCCTAGCTACTTATAAAAACTATTCACCACCATAAGAATAGTAATAAATTGCCTTAAGCAGTGTTATCAATTAGCCTGCGAGAAAGTAAGAGCAAGTGACATAATAGTTTATAATATCAACACGATTACATGTTATGATTTAACATAAAACCGCATGAACACAAACAAATAAATCCAAATAACAAAGAACGAAACAAATTGCTAATTATAAATTCGCATAAAACGAATTATGAAGAGAGTACCTTTCCGAAATCTGTTTATGAGTTTATCTTTGTCTTAAAACTCCTATAATTTAAGTATCTGAGAGTTAAACAAACAAAAAGCCGGGTAATTGTATTTCTGGGGTGAAAAATAAAAAGTATTTTCCTTCAGTTAAATGTAATGTTAATTATGAATGACATTTTCATTTTCGAGGCTTGGTAACGATGGAACAGTCAAGTGAGGTTAAACTGCGTTTTTAAGGTTTGGATTTGGATGGGTGGTCAAAAAACTTAATATACTTTGTAAGTTATTGCAAATTGTGATATCAGTATAGTTGTTTTGGGTTGTAGACGACATAAACCTTATAATTTGTATATAATTTTTAAGGAACCGTGTTATCAAAGCACATAACATAAATACTATGTTATATATATATCATAATCATGATTTCACAATTATAGTTTTTGGATTCTTTACCGTTATAATCATCATTATTGGCATGATTTCATCTAACTGCAGGTGAATCAGCTTTATCGAATAAAAGATAATCTATTACAGGTGATTTCGGTGGCATTGGATAGAGGATAACTACAGCATACTACTTAAATTAATGTAACAATGTAGATAATATAATAATACTTACGAATCTATCGTGGCGTCGGCCGCCGTCGTACTGTCAACCCACAAAGGGTTGATCTTCACACTATCTGGAAAGAAATAGAGGTCAAGGTTAATACACTATCCATTATCTGAATACATTATGTACTACATTTCACTGGCGACTTTGACCACTAGGCTTTTATTATAAAGTAGAACAAATTAATATACTATACATCGTTCTCAGAAATTATGTTTTGGACAATGGAATAATAATGAAAATATTTTTTTTTATTTAGCTTTGCACCGTTATATTATCGCTTGTAAATACAAAAAGATTAGCGCGATCACGTATTCTTTACCTAAGTATGCTTAACATTTGAATTAAATTGTACAGGCAAAAATGTAAGACCATTACTCAGTACGAAGATATTACTATTATAAAGTACGAGATTTTAAGTTAATTTCTTCGCAAACAAATTCACGATACGCGGCTATCGTCCAAATATAACCAAAAGCCCAGTATCCATGTTACGTATATCCTCCAAATCCCAAATATCGAAGTTTTATGAGGTCCCAAAATTCCGGTCCTAAACTGAGCATGGCTGACGTAAGAATCGACAATAAATGTCCAAAAAGGTTCCCCAAATAAAGTAGGTAAACAATGAAATGAAACCTTGACCCTTTAAATGACGCGGACGCTTAGTACCCAGTGAGAGCTGCTAAATATGTCAGGGAAGGGTTAAAAAATACCATGACACTTTGTTGTAAAAATAGATGCATTGTGTAGGTTTTGGCGATCGAATTTGGGTATTAATTGCAGTAATGATATATTTTTAGTAGTAGTACTTAAATATTTGATGTTCACACAGTAGTGCCAATTTTTGCTCTAAATAAATAATGTATTTTGGCCTTATTTTAAAAACAGTACCGTGATGATTGCTGCTACAAAATTACATCCATCCATATCTCTTTGCTACTGGTATGAAAATTATGATATATGAACCCTATAATTTGTTTATAATGATAAACACAATAGTTTTAAAAAAATCTACAAGACGTGATCAATATTTTATATAATTGCCGAACAAGTAGTTTCTTGCCATCAAGGGTACAGAATGACAATGACTATGATTAAAGCTTTTAAAGTGTGTAAATTTTATATAGGCCACGAAAACGTTGGAGCGATGACTTGGACATCTATCTGGAGGATTGGCGTAGTATAGCCGATGACAGGGACCGGTGGAAGATTTTGGGGGAGACCTTTGCCCAACAATGGGACAGTACAGGTTAACAAAAAAAACAAAAAAAAAATTATATAATAATTATTTACGATTTTAATTAATGAAGCAAGATAAATATGTAAAGATTGTACCAAGTGGCTTTCTATAGAAAGGAGGCGTGATTTTATGCATACGTACGCACTGAACCCTAGAACAATCTTATCGAAAAACCATATTAATAGTATATTCTGCTGAAAACCTATAATTCCCAACATCGCAAGTCACATTACCACGTGCATTGTTACATGAAGCACCGTCGAGGTGACAAGCGCCAGGTTGTTTTAGGTCACATGACTAATTGCCACACTACACCCGGTGCTTAGTTCCCAAGTGAGCGAAATGAGAACGTTTTTGGTACTGACGGTATGTTGTATGGAAATGTTGTTACTTTGTAGAAGAAAATTATGAAATAGATTTAATTCTTCCAGTTTATGATTGGCTATGATTAGAAATTGATCTTTGATTCGAATTTTCTACCGAAATAATGTATGGACAGTCACCTTTTTTTAAACAGTTTTTTTGTTATTGGATTACTGTTAAAATTCTGCACTAGCTTTCGCGCGTGATTTTGCGTGAAAGAGTAAGAAACATAGGTAGGTATGTACTTCTATCCATTCTCACAAAATTACAATACTAATAATTGAATTGATATAGATATTTGTTTTTTTGGTAGACTGTGGCGGTTGAATCACCATTATTGGAGCACAGGTGAAGGTCCTAGACAAGTATGATTTTTAAAAATTGCTGCCTTAGAAAATAGCATGAGTTTCAGTAAGGTTGTTTAATGAGGTATTTATCTATGGACAGTAGCCTGAAATAAATGATTTGAATTTGTAATTAATTTAGTTTTATCCTATGTAGTCGCAATCCTCAACAAGAAACAGAGAAAATAGGAATGTGGAAATAGGAATTCATAAAAAGCAGTGCCACGTAAACTAAACAAGTGTAAACCAAACGAAAAATCAACGCTAACCGCTATTGAGCGTTTCTCTTCACCTTGTACCGAAGTTCCAGGTGGTTTGTTTATATCACGTTACCATGGCAACCGTGTTCACCATGACTTTGATGGCTGGTTATGATGCCTTCTTACGAGTTCTGCTTTTATAATTAGTTTTATTTTCTAATTCTGCCGTCGTAAATCTAAACACAGTAACTTCAAAATATGCGTTTTGAGAAAAACGCGGTTGAAGTTTAATGGTTAATTTTTGCTCTCATGAAGATACTAATTATTGTATATTATTTCATGCAACTTTTAATCTATACTAATATTATAAAGCTGAAGAGTTGTTTGTTTGAACGCGCTAATCTCAGGAACTACTGGTCCAATTTGAAAAATTCTTTCAGTGTTAGATAGACCATTTATCGAGGAAGGCTTTAGGTTATATAACATCACGCTACGACCAAAGGGAGCAGAGAAGCAATAAGAAATGTTACAAAAACGAGGAAAATTATGATGCAACTCTCTTATGTGACGCAAGCGAAGTTGCGCGGGTCAGCTAGTGTTAGTATATAGTTAAATCTTTGATTCTGTATATATATATCTATTATATTATTATTGTATAAATAATAAAATTAGATAATGTGTTTTAAGCTAGGGTAATAATATAATATTTTTTTCTTTTTTAAGTTACAACACGGTAACTCAACGGTTACTGTGTTGTAACCAAGTTTTACCTATTACTGTGTTGTAACTTTGTAAAGATATTAACATTAGGGGAATTACGACACAGTAAGTATGTACATACTGTGTTATAACTATGTTTCTTAGAAATACGTATAAAATCAGTAATACAGTAAATGAGATACTGTGATTTATTCAAGTATTTGTTGTTTATCTTTGAACAATATTTTACACGCAATCACAGTAACTGAAGAAGCCGTGTTATAATCAAGCAAAAAAAGAAAAATTAAAATCTATTCACGTTAAAAAAACACAGTTAGTAGTGAGATACTGTTATTTAATTTAAAATAACACAGATACTGTATTTTTTATTTAAAAAAATGTTTTTTTTGTCAAAATACTGTGTTTTTATTTAATGTATTTCGGTAACTATCCATCGTACAGACAAACCGAAAACTTTCTCAAATAGCCCGCGGTCTCCTGATTCCAAAGAACTAAACAAACTATAAACACAGTAACTTAAGTTACTGTGTTTACATTTACGACGGCAGAATTGGTGTGTTCGATCGGTCTTCCGTTTTAAAATAAGTAATGATTGTAGAACTTAAGTTAGTATTTCATGATGACATTTATTTTATTAATTTTTATATGTATCGGGTAAATTAAAATACAAGTATGGACTAACGTAAATTGATGCTGATTTTAGGAAAACCTGACAGAATAATCAGATCGTTTCACTATTCAGTTGGTATTGGGTCTGATTGTTTCGCAAATTGCATTCAGATCTTTGCAGCCAGCGATTTTAGATGAGGAAAGTAGTTAAGAATCTATTTGAGTTTTCAGCTATCGCAGCATTCGCATATATGCATTGTTAAACTAATGGTACATAACCGTCAACTAATAGTATGGTTATATTGTAATTCTTATAGACATAAGTTCGTATAGACAATCGAGAAGGTCACGTAAAATTTTGTTTAATTCCGCCAGATTTTGTTTATGAATGTATTTACCTATGTATGTATGTTAAAATAATAATGTGCTGCTATTCGACAGTATCAAGTAAAGGATTTTACGGAATTTTGTATGACAAACGGTAACGGTAGCGCCTCTAGCGGGCGTCGTAGAAACTATTTTTGCAGTACATTCTAAATGTCAAATTCTCGATACTCGAAAGTGCCGACTGTAGAGAATCGTGCTACGGTTCGGCGCCTCTAGCGGACGTCATAGAAATTATTTTTGCAGTACATTTTAAATATCAAAAGCTTGACACTCGATGGTTTCAATTGAATCCAAGTACTGTACGTTTACGTTTACCTATAGTCGTAATTGAAAACGTCGTCACCATACATTCCGAACTGAAATTCATACAAAATTCAATACACATGTAGTCTAATATAATTGGAGAGAGCAAAGTTCAACTGTGACTTTGGTAATTAGCGCCGAAACTCCGATTTAGTTGCGAACACGTTGAATATTCATATGAGTTGTTATAATATTGTTTTGTTCTTCGTTTAAGAGATTCTGTGCTATCTTTAAGAGGTTGATTTCTTTGTTTTTATTCAGTTTTTGGTTTGAAGTTTTGATCACAGATGTATGGTTCTTTGGTTGGAATGTTATTATAAAAAAATAAACAAAAAAAAAATTACTTTATTTCTTAGTAGAGGCCGCCCGCGAAAAAGTAGCCTGTGTGTTATTCTGGGTCTGGAGCTACCTACGTACTAAATTTCATCGTAATCAGATGAGTAGTATTTGCGTGAAATAGTTACAAACATCCATACATACATACATTCATTAATTATCATAAACTTTCGCATTTATAGTATTAGTAGGATGTTATAATAAAACGTGCTAATGAATATTTTTATATTATGTTTAATTCTAATGTAGCAAAGGCCGGTAAAAGTTATTGAAAATTATTAACCGTTGGCACGTATTTTGAGATCAAATACAATTAGCGAGTCTCGTTGGAAATCAAGTTTTTGGCAATATTTGTGTTGTTTATTATTAGGTGTTATTTTACGAAACATCATTTTGTCTTTTTGCTTGTACAATATAGCAGACAGAAAAATTGCTGTTAAGCCTTACAAGTTAACTGGATGAATATCTCCCTCCTTTATTTACCCGTTTTAAACAAATGGTATCCTTTATGTGGTCGTTTCCGAACGTTATATACAGTTAAAGTGCAGTAACTCAGAAAATAACGCGCCAAAAAGCCTCCAGTCCTTCTTTACAAAAAGTCTTGTCCAGCCCAATATAAAACGCAAGTAAATTTCATATTAAAATTATTTTACAACGCCACAATTCAGCCATATCAGTTTGTGCAGCGGTGCTTAAAAATAACTTATAATAACAGTTATTTGGGTAACGAACGTTGCGTTATAACAGTTATTTTGAAGGTTTTTTTAAAACTAGTTTTTGCCTCGTTTTATGTACATTCTGCTTTTTGTCAACAGCTTTTGTCGTGCAATTGTTTGAAGAGACCTTTTTGAAAATTAAACCGCTATTTTTGTGATTTTATGAAGTACCATTTCGGCGTTTTAGCAAAAGCTGGCGGTTTTCGTATGACGTTTTTAATTAGATTTAGTATGCAACGATGGTTTTATGAGTATGGAACTGTACTTTTGTCATTTTTGCCACTTTTAGCTTTCTAGTTTTATGCGAAAGCCTTTTGAAAAGCTAAATAGGCCTTTTTCAACGTTTGTTTACGTGATATTTGCATTGCGTCTACACTACACATCACAATGTCATAAGTATTGCCAATACGTTTGAAATAGAAGTCCAGAAAGGAGTAGCACTCAAGCGAAATTTGGAAGAAAGACTAGATTTTTTCACATTATCGCTTAATTATAAACGTTACTTTACAAATGTGGCACCACGCTAATCGCTTTTCATAAATTTAAGAACGTTTATTTCCAGGTTCATATCAGAATTTTATAAGTTATTTAGTTATTATACAAGGAAATACAACAATGCTTATTTTAACATGCCAGTGAGTGTGAATTGCATAACACAAAACACATAAATTCATCTCCTATAATGAAAACGTCAGTTATTTTTTATTCTACAAAAATATTCTCAGTCACGTTAAAACGCAGCTCCGAAATTCAGTAATCTGGTATGATCCGGTTCTCACTGTTATTTACTTGCAAATCCTGTGGGAGGCTTCACTGCGAAATCTAATGAGATTGTGCCTTTACTTTCTAAGGCTTGCATTTTTATTTCAACCACTATTTTAAGTTAATCGAAATAATGGCCTCGTATTCATTATCTTGGAAATGAGTACGTTTCTCAGTCGTTCTAACTTACGAATAAATGTTCTGTCTTATCTTATTTTAGTGCTTGAATAGTGAGACAACAGGCGGTATTTTGTTATTGTAACAAGACATTTCGTTTAAAACAAATTTCCCTTGCCAATAATAAATCTTATGTGGTTGAGATCTTTACAAATAAATAAGTAAATTGTACTATTTCACAAATAACTTCAGTCTGCTGACGGCATTAACACGACTGCAGCCGTTTGCAGTCGCTTTACATTGAACACTAGCTGACCCGCGCAACTTTGCTTGCGTCACATTAGAGAGAATGGGTGAATTTTTCCCCGTTTTCAAAACATTTTTTACTGGTACTCTGCTTTTATTAGTCGTAGCGTGATGATATATAGCCTTCCTCGATAAATGGGCTATCTAACAATTAAAGTTTTTTTCAAATTGGACTTGTAGTATCTGAGATTAGCGCGTTCAAACAAACAAACAATCAAACAAACAAACTCTTCAGCTTGAGAATATTAGCATAGATTGTATTATGGTAATTCCGGCAGCGACTGCAACTGCAATAGAGCGCTTAAGTTGTTGTGACGAAAAGCAGCGATTGCGGTTTGCAGTCCGTATTTGATTGTAGAATGTTTATTTTAATTAATTATCGTGGAAGATTTATTTGTGGCTTGGGTATTATTTTTATAAAATAGTCCTACGTTCAGACACATGAAATATGTATATTTAAAATAGTTCTGAAATATTAAAAACAACTGTGAGGATCAAAAACTTTCACCCTTTTAAGTTAACCCCGACAATATCGCTTGCAAATATAAATAGACTGACGACTACCTTAAACTGCTCATCACATGCTACGTAATTCAAAAATACAAATATACACACGTGTTCCTGTCACCGCCATCGCGAAAACCATTTTTCAGAAGACACAGACAGACAACTGATATGTGGTTACCCGATTATATCGTGAATGTGACTGCAAATGATTGAAAACATGCAAATGTTCTATGAAAAGAAGCATGCTCGTAATAAAAGGTTTGCAACTTTGTATGTAGGTAGTTGTTAAATATAAGTAACGTGACTCTGATGGACATGCGAGAAGTCAATCACGTGAAAAGCGACTGTAAAATAACGTTTGTGTTTTTAAAATATCAGATTTTTAGAGCAAATATATTTGCTTTTATTTTGGATGTGTGTTTAAATAGACTAATTCAGTGTTGCACAGCTAGGCAAAGGCCTGTCTTTAATCCTATTCCTCCTAAATATTAGGTTTGCAGTTCCGTCTAGGCATTTATTTAGACGTGTTCCAAGTCATTCCGCCATGTCCGTTTAGGCTTAACCTATTGTCACCAAATATATTTTTTTATTGACGACTTTGTCATATTTTATTAACACATTCTTTATCATTATTTTGCAACCAAAATTAGACCCTTGAAAATTTTTAAACAAACCTGTTTTTTTATTAAATTTTATAAAATGTTAACATTCACACATTATTCCTTTAACATCAAAATAACTCACCACTAAAAGGTCAAAATCTAAATTAACTAACAACAGGCCACGAATTAGACATCAAAGAGTTAATTCTAATTTAATTTAATGAAACCGACAAAATCAAACTGACTACATCTAAATTGATTTGTTCAGAAGATGGTTTAATTAACCACTAAGTTATAGACGCTGTAATTAAAATCGGGACTAATGTAATCAATTTTATTGATGAGGCTTAGATAATAAGCGATGGGCTTTGAGGCGTATTGACATTGGCATCGCTATATTTGAAATGAAATATTTTATTACATTTTATAGTGGCGTTCTTTGGTTTCCCCCTACCTCTTTGGAAAAAAGGCGTGATAATTTGGATGTATGTATTTTATTAGATCTATTGAAATATTTGTAGCTTTGGTTGCTTCTATTAAAATGGTCTTGTCTTAGCTGCTCTTGATAATGTTTGTTACGAGGTAAGGTATTTTTTGGCATTTTGATTTACAATATTAAGATTCTAGATTGATTAAATAGGGTTAAGAATTATAGTATTAAACTTATCTTCAGTTTCAGAATTAAAAATTTTCAATGACCTCTATTGTTTTTATTTCTATTTATCTTTTTTGTCTTCGACTTCAATTGCCTCTGTGGCGCGGTCGGTAGTATATGCGGCTGCCGTGCGAGAGGTCTCGGGTTCGAATCCTGGGTCGGGCCAAAAAGTCCAAAGATTGCCCGGAGTTGGGAAGTTAAGGTCGAAGACCTCCGTGCCTCGGAGAGCACGTAAAGCCGTCGGTCCTGCGCCTGACCTCTCACTGGTCGTGTCGGTTATCCGTCCCACCAGATGATGGAATAAGAGAGTGTACCTGTGTATTGTGCACACACTTGGACACTATAAACAAAGTCCTGCACAGCTGGCCAGTTTCAATGAAACTGACCGCTGTAGCCGTATATTGGCTAGGAGGACATTATTATTTATCTTTTTGTTTCTATTTTTTCCAAAACAAACAATATTACTTTTATTTTAAATAAGTCATTAGTATGACTATTACATTACGTAAGTGTTACTTAGCATTTTTTTTTAATAAATATATTGCTTACAATGTATCTAAGATATTACAATAATTAATGTTGGACCAACAGTTAATAAATAGCATACGTGCAATTGATAATAATCCTTGTCATATGGTTATTTCTATCATTTATTTTCACTATATCTTCAGCACTCCCATCATAACCACGTCATATTTTTCAGTCCCCCATAATATCCGAAATCAAATTTGAGCGCCCATCATGTTCACTTCTTCCAAAGGCTGTCACTCAACGGGTCCCATTTACACAATTTGTAATATTAAATCACACTCATATACATTATTCAGAAGATATTTATTGTTGCGTTATCGTAAAAGCCTGACGAGTTAAAATGGGGTCGTGAAAAAATGTGAAACAAACATCATGACTATTAATGACAATTCGCATTGCTGAAAGAATATATTTCAGAAGGCGTTGATGTACGGTTGAGCTCATTGCACTTACTGAATAATAAATGGTTTCAGTGATTCACGAATGTTTAACGTACTTTGCACTACCAGTTTTAAAGTATCTGAATGCTTTTGAGAATTTCGTCGTAAATTCTCTTTATTGAAGCGAATCGGTAGTTAATTTTGTTTGATTTTTTTATGCTTTTGCTTTAGGAATTCGTGAGGTTTGCACTATGTGATGTAACAAAAATTTAACTTGCTTTACTAGACAAATATTATGATTTGAACCTTATTGTTACCTGGTTGTAAATTGTAATGTACTTCGAAGTATATAAGTATGTACATGAGTTTTTTAGTTACCATAGTAAAGTCTGCTTAGTTTGGAATCAAATGACAGTGTGTGGGTTGCCCAAGATTTTTTTGACCGCGTTCAATATGGAATGGAAGGTACTTTGCTCTTTCTTGCTTTTTCGTGTGACTTTACGCATACTAGTACTTACTTCCAAAAATCTATAAAGCTAATTAAAAAATCAATTTGGTTAAAACTTCCCATGTGTGGTATACCCATTATCACACAATACCACATTTCAACGCCTTCATAAAATCAGTTACAACAGTTAAATTATTACATTAGTCCAAACATTTGTTCGACTAAAGTGAAATGTAAATGAAATTAATTGAAACATTTTGTTAATTTTAGAAAAACCAACACATTTGTATGAATTGTTTAGGCTTGAGTCACGCACGGGCCTATGTAGCTTCAGTGCGTTAAATATGGCTAAGGAACATGTTAACGAATAAAATGCTCGAATTGTGAACGAATGAAATTCCATATACGGTTATAGATGAGATTTGGTATTTGTTAAAGCGTTTGTCTGTAACTAAACTGATGCTAATAAACGATCTTAACTTTAATATTTGCTCTCGTCTCTGCGTACTCAAATGGGAAGAAAGTGTGATTTTATGTATGTCTGCATAAATTTTTGCGTTCTTTAATAATAATCTGTCGAATATATTATGTGCAAGGTTGGTTATTCATTAGACGATGACGATAAACTTTTTAATAGTTTCAATAAAATTTGTCACAATTAATAACTTTTATTAAGGCATAGGATATTTTAATCTCCGAGAAATCATTTCACGTAGAGTTAGTAAAAGGAGCTCGCAGTTATTGGGTAAACAGCTTGGTCATATATTTTACTTCGGTTTGTTTGGCATTTTGGCGTAAGTTACATTGTCCATATTAAGTTTGCGAAGCAAGAATTTGGTCTGATCATAGTTATTTAAAGTTCATACACAAAGCCATGGATTCGGTATCTTACATTGAGCCAAGCTTACCAATATTTTCTTTCTTATAAAAATAAAGTTAGGAAATCTAAATCGAATTGAAGGACACATTAGGTATTCATCGTTTCTTTGTTTACTTTGCAACGTCCGAGCGGATCTACGTATATTTTTGTAGAGTGGGCGAGAAAAAAGATTTTGATATTTAAAATTATCATATTAAATTTATTTTTGTGTGTTTGGTTGTCAAAATCGTTAGCCACTAGTGGGGATTGTAAAATAATAGAACTGTAAGATTTGGTATTAATTGGTAATGATTCTACTTTATACGCCCCCCAAAGCTGAATATACAATAAACTGTAGATAATTATTCGTAGGTTTATTACAAAAAAGGTTGACTACTACACTGCTACCATGAATTTTAAATAGCAATTAAAGATCTATCAACAAAAGATTATAATATAATGATAACAAAGATCCAAAGATAGCTGTGTTAGAAAATTAATTGAATGATGAGTTGTCATATTTAGAGTAAAAACTGACTCAACTCCAAAACATTTACTCAAGCGTAAAAATAAAACAGATGTTACTACTAGAAAGATCCAAAATGTTCAAGTATATTTTTAGCAACACATTCAATTGAAACAAAATTGTAAATAAAACCTACAAACTGGGAAGAACTGTAATTGCATCTGACCTTGCAAATCTATCCGTTCGAAGCGTCATATTAAATGTAAAATGTACGTATTCTCGGAAGCTTGTATTCCACTCTGATCTAGGAATAAATTTATTTACTTTAATACAGCATTTTGTTCAGGAAAGATATTGCTTTAAAAATTTTATTGCGTCGTACGTCGGTTATATTTCACATCCTTCCAAAAGTTTTATGATTTAAAACGTTGAACAGATTTATGTATAATTTCTGCGTAACATCTTCATAATGTAATAAAATATGTCGGTTGAATATTTGCTTTTGTGAAAACTTTATCATTATATATTTTGCAAAAATATTGTTGTTAACTCTTGCCTGGGAACTTACATATTTGGTTCATGTTAAAATATATCAATGTAAATCTGAATGTATATTTTTGAATGATTAAGTAAGTCTCACAGATTTATTTTTGTAACTCAGTCATTACCATCATTATTGATTAATAATTCAAAATTATTGGGTAGCATAAGAACAGGGATCGAGGTTCACAAAAGAGTGATTGTGACAAGATGTGTAGATGAGGCAAAAGAAGTTTATAAGGACGGACCAAGTGGCGTTCTTTGGTTTCTGCCTATGTTTTTGGCAAAAGGACTTAATATACTGGATGTACATAATTATGTATGTATAAAAAATCTAATCAGCAGATCAAACCGATGACTCAAATAACTGTAACAAAAATGTTACCTGGATGTCTAAAGCCCGTATTTTAGTATACAAAATATCAAGTACAGTGTATTCTAATAATACGCCGTGTAGAAAATTTTCCACAAATAAAAAATCTTAGGAAGTAAAACCACGTGCTAATTTCAAGGTCGATCAGCGAGAATATGTAAATACATTACGATTTATTTGGAAGTGCTGAAATAGTACAATAAACAAAAATAAATGGAGAATCGTATTGAAGGCTAGGCTGATCGAAATTAATGCTTTGGTGGAAAAGACGTTGATAAAATTGTAACATTAGGACTTGGTAGAATGGAATAAGTAGAAACAGATTTTGGCAAAACAGGAAAAGTTTTGTCTATAGGCATATTTTACTTACGCCTTGTAATCGTTCGTGTACTTCTTTCTTTCTTATCTTATGGTTAGTGGTCAACCCAGTGTCGAAGTTGTTCAAGCCCGGAGGGATTTGACATGGCTAAACGATTGTTATCTTAATAGACCACCGGGGCCCACTTTTTACTTGCCCTCGGAAGCACGGAGACGGCCAGTTCAAGTACCGCTATGTCACCCATCTATGGAAAGACCGCATCAAGTGCTGTTTAACCCAGAGATTGTTTACCGACCGGTGAGCGCAACTGGCTATGGGTGCCTCTGAAGTGTAGTGTCTCTAGTTTTGTATTACTTCAAATCGATCAAACGCCTTTGATTTTGCCTATTGCTTCTGTGTTAATTAACAACAAACGGGTGCAAAGAGCTGACCGCATCAAAGGCTACCCCATTGATTGCTTTGTGCAACCTGTTTAGTACATCTTTGAATTGAGAGAAAAGGTCACAGATGAGAAGGACTGTCTACGTATTTTTTCGTATAAAGAAAGATCATAAGGGACTTTGAACTATGAATCTTTTTAATTAATTTTGATATCTACTTAGATTTTTTGTTTTATTTCCTGCTATTTTCATTTATTGATCGGAAATTCATAGTGAAGTTTGAGTTCTTTCTCAAAGTCAACAACCATTTTATAAATTGTAGCATACACTAGTAGAAACTAGAATGCCGAATTACTTTCATGAGATATTCAACTGTAATGGAGTAAATTTATTCTACTTTTATAGTGTAGCTAAAACACCAAATCCATACTAATATTATAAATGCGAAAGTTATTCTGTCTGTCTGTCTGCTACTCAATCACGCCTAAGCTACTGAACCAATTCGCATGAAATTTGGTATGGAGATATTTTGATACCCGAGAAAGGACATAGGCTATATATCATCACGCTACGACCAAAAGGAGCACAGTACCAATAATAAATGTTACAAAAACGGGGAAAAATTTCACCCATTCTCTCTTATTGGACGCAAGTGAAGTTGCGCGGGTCAGCTAGTACAAAAATAAATCCTAACAATTTATGTATATCTGAAAGCGGATCTATACGGACTGAGAAGTAAACAATTACTTTGTGATTTATTTTAAACCCTAGTCTAAATTTACAACTTTTGATAACATCTGTAGTTTATGTGCAATGAGTTTAGTTTCGTAACCGGTTTTAGAGTTTCATATGTTTAAAATAACTTTTAGGGCGAGGTCGACGTTTTATACAGTTTTATATGAGTATGTTTTATTGTTATTGTGTTTTATAGGTACTTCGATTTTACTTCGGGGAAGCTATTCTGTAATGTATTGCATAAATAGACATAGCGATATGATTATTTTACGAACAACGGCTTCTTAAAACTACGGTATTGTACATCGTAAAGTCATTGTCGTGTTGCCATTGAACATGGAACTGAAATACATAATATTGGGCACTATTTTTGAGTAAATTATGTGGTATATTTTCGGTGGAAATAGTATATTTGGATCTTATCATGTTCGTTTTCAAAGCTTTAGTACAGTTCTCTACAGTCACCACTATCGAGTATCGAGAGTTTGACATTCAAAATTTACTTGAATAATAGTTCCCATGGCGTCCGCTGGAGGCGCTGATCAGATTTTTAATACAAAATTTGTCGAAAGTCGAAAGTTTAGTAGCGAAAAATCCTGATTTAATCTTCTAGCAACAAAATTTTAAAATAATTTCGTTTGATTTGATTTATATTTAAGCTGAGTGTTTGCTCAAATCAATCCGTATGTTTTATTTGTACCAATCATGTGCCTTTGACTGATACGTTTCATCGCAAGTTTCAGTCTTAAGAGAAACACCTGTATTTTGATAAGATTTATTATTTGTTTATATTGAGTTATACAGGGCAGCACATTACAATCGATATTTTTATAAAACGAGCTTTTGCCCACGACTTCGTTCACGTGTTTTGTTACTTAGGACAGAATTTTCATACAAACTTTCATCCCCTATTCAATCTTCTTGGGGGTGAAAGTGAAACTGATCGAAATCGTAATTCTTAGCGGATGTCTACGTTATAGCATCTACCTGCATGCCAAATTTCAACGCGATCCGCCCAGTAGTTTGGGCTGTGCGTTGATAGAGCACTATGTCAGTCAGTCAGCACTCACCTTCGAGTTATACATAATATTTAGATTTTAAAATGTTACTAGTCTAGACTCTAAAGACTCAACGATATATTTATTTCGGAGATTTTGACGGAAATGTGTCGCAAATTACAAAAATCTCTTCTTTTTATAAGTTATACTGGTGATTAATACACTTGTTTTTAAAGAAATTCTTAATGGAATAAAATGGCTGGTAATTAATACAATTCTACTTTAACCCCACGGGAACAATAAGTTACAGTTGTAAAGTTAATCTATATCCAGAGAACTATTTATTTTCTAGTCAAATCTAATTCGTACATTCTCCAAGGAATAAAGAAATTTCTGGACATATTCCAATTACTACCTTGATCACATTGAAATATTGAAAACCATAAATAACTTAGCCTATTTCTCTGTACATTCATCCTATCCATCCCCATATGTCATTTCCATTAGACTATGAACTCTATAGTGATTGAACTAAGGCTGATTTTGGCTTGTTGACGTGTGCATGGAAATTTCCCTGTGTAATAAAAGACAGTCCGTTTTCGTAAGCCATTGATTATTATATTTCTTATGGTTCGTTTACATTAGTGTCACATATTGACTTACTTTCTCTTGTATGACTTTTGCTTATATCTTTATTTTGGTAGAAACATGAATTTCGAAATGGTACGGAAAATTTTTAGACGACTGTGGTACAATGGTCACCGGACTGCTACCACTGTGCATAGGTCTCATGAATTCGATTTCCTTATGTCTTTTTTTGGGTCAGGTAAGGCTATGTGTTTTTAATTTATAGGTATATGTGTAATTATCTTCGCGATGACGACGAGACTACAAAGTTTCATTAATCCGAAGCTTCGTTAAAATTAAAATGTTTTATAACTATCATGCTTTCGTTCTTTCACGAATTGTTGTAGCTGTATGTTCAAAAGATACGAAAGAAGCTTCGAAATCAATAAATCGTGTTAAGGATCTATCGAAATTTTGTGCGAAGTTACGTTTTTGTTGAATTGTACTATGTACAGTTTTCGCTATGAATACACACTTAAAGTAAACTTTTTTGGACACTCTTATATGAGAAAAGTAGGACTGTCGATTTATTATCCACAAAATTCATTCTATTCAGTGTAAACGAGGCACAAAATAGCCAGATGGATAAAGTTGTTGCCAAATACGACAGTGACTGTAGGCAGAAGATTTATGAAGCGCTAAATTGTTATGAGCACACAAATGTTTGTTCAATAAAACTATTAGTCCAGTCGTAAATAATTCAATGATTTATTGACGTTGGAATATTGCAAACTCGTGACTAGTTTTTCCTCGAAATAGTTCACTGCTGTATTTATACGTATTTTATAGAAACCTGAAATTAACCGCAGTGACAAGTGACATCTCTAAGTACTTCGAAGAATATGATTAGAAAAGATCTGGCCCAAGACCTTGCAGTTGTTCGGTGTTGTTTATCGAGGTTTTTAACTAGTAAAATGGTACTTATAAGATTGTTTTAAAAAAACATTTTCTTGACGCAGAATCTTTTCCAAAAAAGAATAATAAGTGTGTGTCTTAGAACGTCATGTAACATACTCATTGGCCATCGTCATTCACTATTAGGTGAGATGGGAAATAAATCTAATAATGGCTAACTCATTAAACACCAAAAAAACACTTTTTTATAATAAAAATACAATTTAATTAAGGTCTAGAGAAACATTGGCTTTGATACTAAGTTTTGAACGTGTTGTTACTACACTTGCACATCATTTCCATTCAATTGCATACAAACCTACTATCAGTATTTACTATTGCTATAAGAATCACTCGTGCGGTAACATTACAAGTATTACCAATCCACCCCTACACCTGCTATTTCTTTCTCACTAAGGCTGCGTCTCTATAGAAGATGAGAGAGGCAGCTAAGCGGTGCGTGAAACTATCAGTAGCAATAGCCATGATATGTCTCCTTTACTGCTTTCAGAACTCGCTCATAACGCGTGCTGCTAATACAAAGATCAGTTTTGCTTGATGAAAAAAATAATCATCCAAATTGCTTAAATTTTAGCAAAATGTACACTGCAACAAAATTGAAGTGTTAAGTATTTTAAACATAACAAAGCATATTATTATTATATGACTAATATCTCTCAAAAAAATAATAATTTGATGATATTACTAATACATAATATCATCAAATTAATCCATTATTTAATACGATGGAATAAGCATTACTATATGAATACAAATTGCTATAATTAAGCAAAGAAAAAAAGGTTAGCAGTGCAAAACAACACCATATCTAAACGAAATTCTATTAGCGTAATGTTTCGTGCACCGCACCGCTTTGCTCCCTCACACATTTTTGATACAAACGCACTCTAACGTTACTTATTATTCTAGTCACTGCAAGCCATAAAGGCACGTACACACGTATTACGTTTGTCAATATACCTACTGAATGAAATAAGGAAATTGGAATCCTTCATGATATTAGCTTGTAGGTGGTAACTTTCGTGAATATTAAATGGTTCCGGGATCTACCCACTAGTTATTATTACTCACGATTCCATTCGCAAAGAAAACATTTCCGAATTATTAAGTGGTCTTTTTTTGATTTTTAAGTTCAGTCCAACGTTGACTTTTAAGGTGCTTTCACAAATATACAATTATAGAATAAATTGGGCTGGAAACATGCACTGCATAAGTATTATTACTTGACTTTACCTATCGTCTGACAACTCCAAGGCAGAGTCTATTAATGGCATAAACCGTCGCAGACCCTGTAAACAAGACTTTTTACTAAGTTGTTGAACTATAGTGATAGTAGCATTTTGCTTCAGTAATTTCAAGAACAAACTTTAATAAGAATATCTCAGTCCATCTAGATCTCAAAACTAACAAAATAAACGTAATATCCTTTGAAATTAAACTCGAAGTATAATTTGTTTGGACTGCATTGTTGCATTCGCTCATAAAATTGCTGTAATTCTGTTTACAACGTCTCTTGTTACATTGTTACGTGTTTGGCAAGTTTATTACTATTTGTGTTAGTAAACTTTATGCTAGACTGTTATAACAGCAGTTATATTTAGCAGTATGCTTATAGCATGTTGCTGAAGTTAATAGCTGTGAATACAACGATCATCATTCATAACCACTCACTGTGGAGCTGACTGACAGCTCGCAATTTAGAGAAGCGAGAATATATTTTAAAAAAATACTTCGCTTATTTGATACTTTACTACTTTTCTTCTCCTTATGCCAAATCTCATAAAAAGAAAGATTGGCAATGTGGCAATACGTGAAGTACCTTGCATTTATAATAGTAGCAGAGATGCCGACGTGGTGTAAGTTGAACACTAGTGTATGTCAAATTAATGATGGTCACTATTTCAGTACATTGCTGCTTTGACGTGTTCATCACTTTATTCTAGACATAAAACAATGTACAGCATAGTGGCTTACAAATAGTGTTCACGTGATAGAACGCTTAGAAATGTCACCCACTTATACGAATTCAAAAATTAGGAAGAGACAAACCGTTTTGATGGAGTTTTTAATTCTAAGATAGGCGCTGTTCGATTTTCCAAGAGGAACGACAATAAGCTATACTAAAATAATCAATACATCATCCCATCATACAGGTAGAAAAACAGATAATAACACAATAAAGGTCAAATGGAAAAAGATGAGTAAACGTAAGCGAAATATTACAAGTTTGGTTTCTTCGAAAAACTTGCCAGAGGTACACCCACGTTTTAAATGTTTGTACGTTACGGCAAAGAACCAATATTAATTTACTGAGCATGTTACCATACTCAAGCGTGTTACCAAGAAATTCTTAACTAAAACACACATTTCTTAGATATTCGACCTTTCAGTGGTATTCGAGCTGAGTATATTATATCCGTGCTTTCAAAATCAATCTAAAGTTCTTGTAATTATAATAAAAGTCGCCTTACGAAGAGTCTATTGGCGCTTTAAAAACTTTTGATACAGGTTGATCACTAACAATAAGTAAAAATTAGTGGACTTTGTAGTTAAGTAATAGCCTACGATGATATAACTCAAAGCCTAACCCCTCCCTTGTTGGGGAGTAGACCCTTGCCCTTACTGGGATAGCTAAGCTTAAAGCTGCACATCACTTTATTTTGAACTAGCTGATCCGCGCAACTTCGCTTGCGTCACATTAGAGAATGGGCGAAATTTTTACTCGTTATTGTAACATTTTTTACTGGTACTCTTCTTCTATTGGTCGTAGCGTGATGATATATCGATAAATAGGCTATCTTACACTGAAATAATTTTTCAAATCGGACCAGTAGTTCCTGAGATTAGCGCGTTCAAACAAACAAACAAACTCTTCAGCTTTATAATATTAGTATAGATTAATAGGTACACCAAAACACACAACGAAATAAATCTTACAATTGTTAAAAATACAATTGAAGCAGCAAATACCTGAAAATGTAGAAGTTATGTAAGCATTTCTGTCACGTGTCGGTACACAATAATGCATGGAATAGCTGAAAACGGGCGCAAACAGAGATATTGTCCACTCTTTGTAGTTCCAACACAATAGCTTTGAAGTCTGCCTACTTGCTAAAAATATCTGGCTAAAATTGTACTGCACGAAATATGTAAGGTGTTATGAGAATAGTTTGCAATTCGTAATACGTTAGATTTTATGATTATAGGTACTATTTTGTGTAAAGTAAATAATACAATCGCTGTTTTAAAAGTTGTACATGACTTTTATGTATCACTCAGGTTTCTGACTACCTTTTTGGAATGAAGGCGAGATTTTATGTATTACATGAATGTATGCAACAGACTGAAATGAAAAATAAACTTTATTTCTTAAACATACTACTAGCACTGGTACTATAGACGGGCGCTGATCCGATTTTCATACAAAAATTTCTCGATAGCTAGCCGGTTGTCGGTAGTCAATAGTTGTAAAAAATCGCTGTACTACTTACGGACGTAATATTGCACTGAGCAAAAAAAATTCAAGACTGTTACATATAATTGTTTGATAAAAAATATTCAGCAGCTACCAATTATAAAAGGTACAATTATAAAAACTTGAGCCGTAACAAGATCCAATAAACTCTAAACTAAAATGACAAAGTATCCCACATTCAAATAGGTTGGCAAACTTTCCCAAATTCAGGGGTAAAAGCTAATAAATAAAATGAATTCGATCAGCAGTTTCCGGTGCTCCCTCCAAGGAATTCTTTCCACCATGTGTTTTCTGTGACATTTGCCGACCACGTTCTTAAATAAAAGGTTTTGTTTGCTTTCCATTTTCTTGTGGCAATATTAGTTTTGCCAATTTCTTTGGAGGTTATCATGTTGGCATATTTTTATATCATTATTCAATTTTGTCTTTAACTGTTATATCTGTGGCGCTGTATCTGTAACCGACCACTGATTATGAGGGTTCGATTCCCTTGTCGGCAATATGCTTTTGGTCTTTTCTAATTAAATACGTTTTTTAATAGTTAGACCGGAGTTTGGGCACGTGGTGCCCGGTAAATGGCAAAACGCTCGCCCGCTATTACATGGCACTTACATAGTTGACGGCGAAACGTGGATGTGTTTCATACAACTCTGCCTTCATCTTTGGGTATGATAGGCGTGATATTATTCGTGTACTTATATACTTATGTATTCAATTTCATATTTAAATGTGATATTTATATAAGATCCAGATGTTTAAGACAACTGCCACACTGAGAACGAATGTTCTGCAGGATCGTGACGGGAGGTATTAAAAACATACAATAGACCGATCGTAATAATAATAATGTAGATCTAAGATATCTTTTATCATGCAAATAATTGTTTATTTGGCCAACACAAATAAAATAAAATTGGAACAAAGTATGGTCAGAAAAAAGCTACTCTTAAGAATGTTGTTCTTAAAATAGGTACGATAACGCATAGATGCTTATAAAATAGTAGTTTCAATTATTTCGAAATGGGCCTGGGACCACGGCGAGTGCAACCTGCGCCGAAACGTTAGGCATTTTAAGGTAAAATGCGTGTTCGCGTTAATTCCCGTATTCTATTATACATTAAACATGCAACGCGAGAGTTTAAAAGTTATCAATTATTTCGTCTGATAAATATAAGATCTTCCAAGTCCAAGTTGTATAATTTTTTTGGCGATTGAATTTCATCGCGATCCAACTACCTACAAATCCTTATTAGATCAATTTTCATCCAGAATCAATCAATCAGCAAAAATTGTTCACTTAACACCCCATCTCCATATCAGACGCAGGCTGGTTCTTATACCTTATAAACCCAATCACTGGGCAAGACATACTCACAAAGAGTCTGCCGATCCGAACTTAGAACTGGTGGCAATTGATTGATAAGGGTCGTAAGGTCCCGACCTGAATGTTGCTCTTTTGAAGAATTATTTGCGTAGAATTTTCTAGATGCTGAACTAATGGTGTTGTAATTGGATTTGGGTGAGACAGCTGCGTTATTTGATGGTTTGAGTTGAGCTTGTGATTTTTAATGCCTATTTGGATTCTTGGTTGGTTTTTAAATCTTGCCACTGAAATGTCACAGAAGAGTAAGACTGTAGGCGTGTGCGTTTGAAAAGTGACACTTAAAACGTGTGTAATATAAAAAAAAAACACATGATATTAGTAGGTAATACCAAAATATATTCTGTTGCACGAAGTTTTATTGAAAGTTACTATTTTGAAAATGCGAGAAAAGATACGACATGAATCAATTTACAAGGTTTTAGATTTTCAATATCATTTATTTAAAGATTTACATTTAATATATTCACAAACGCCTAATCTAATTAAGAAGTACCTTAATAACCTACCTATATAGAAAATAATATTATTATATCGGAAAAAAAATGTCTACCGCTTACAATATTTTCTAATGCATACACAACACCCAGTTCAATGAAATTTCATAACACCGGTTGTTTTCTTTGAGAAAGGAAAATTTTCAGATAAATTAAGTTTTTGTTTAGACACGTCGTTTACATTTCATAGTAAATTACCTCGCGCCGAAAATACACGGTTCACTCAAAAACCGGTGAATCTTTATCAAACTGGTAAAACGAAAGCTTTTGTAGTCAAATCAAAAGTTTGTGAAATTCTGTTTAGAATTTCTTTTCTGTGATCTGCTGTTGGCAAGGTTTGCAAGTAAAAATATATTACGTGAAAAAGATATTTGATGTTACCTACGTTTTTCTTCAAGGTGATTTCATTGACGAATTGGATTTTGGCTGACTTACCAGACTGTATGATGTATATAAATTACGACTTAATATAAATCTGTATTAAAGTAATGTGAGGAAAAATAGATACTGAAAGCATTAAACATCTTAAGTTGATTAAGAATAGCTCGATCTACTGTATCTATCCAAATATTGAAACTAAACTACCTAGTTTGAGCATCAACGTTACAAAAATTAACTACTTGCCTGTTAAACAACGAAGTAACTATTGACAAGCCTTTCATCGATAAATTAGCGCTCCTACAATATTTCGTCAAAGATTTTTCAAATATCAAACAACACAATGGAGACACGATAAAATCAAAAGTTCACAACTCCACTGCTTCCATGTTCACTAAAAGCAAGTCCATTATATTAACAAAATACTATTCAAACACTCATTTCCTCAACATTAACGAAACAAAAACGCTCTCAACAAACAATAAGGTCCGAAAAGTAGGAAAAGCCTTAAAAAATCCATACAAAGTTTTGTTTGGGAGTCACACTTGACCAGGGGCGTTCTGCGAAGGTCACTACAGAATGAGGTCACGTATTTAAAGATTCACACTGCGAGGTCCGCTGCTATCTCTTTTTGGGGCCTTTTTGCGCCCTTTTGCGGGTACTTAGAAATAAAATTGTTGCTGTATTGATGAACTGCTTTCGTGTACTTAGAAACTATGTTTACATGCAAAGATTTTTGAACAAAAAAGATAAAATTCGTTGCATAATTTTAAGTTTTTGGTTCTTAAAATTTAAGAAGTAACATATGGGGACACATAAACAGTCGCTCTGTAAAATTATAATTTGAGCTCAAATTTTGTAAATGTGATAATACATAATCACCTTCTATGTCGTAAAAGATTTTTGACAAGTAAATAAAGTAATTGAAAAGTTATTTGTTAGTTATTTTAATAAAGCAATTTGAAGTAGATAAATCAATTATGCAATACTTACTAAAGCAACATGTTCTTAGTAAAAGTCTAGTTTTATCGTATTTTAGGTTTAATCCGTTTTAATTTGGAGCTGAAAGCAATCAGCTTACAACATTTTCATTGAATTGGGTTTTAAGCACAAAAATAGTTACTTGGTTTTATATGCACTTTTTATAAAACCTGCTACTGTAACTAAAATTTTCTTTGGCCACTAAAGTCATTGAAGTGAAAATTCAAAGCAATTTGAAGAAAAGCTTGTATTAAATGCAAATTATTTATTTATCCATCAATACTAATATTATAAATGCGAAAGTAACTCTGTCTGTCTGCCTGTCTATCTGTTACTCAATAACGCCTAAACTACTGAACCAATTTGCATGAAATTTGGTATGGAGATATTTTGATACCCGAAAAAGGACATAGGCTACTTTTTACCCTAGGAAAATGACGCATTTTCATGGGAAAATTGAGGTGGCGGACGAAGTCGCGGGTAAAAGCTAGTAAGTAATTTTTGAATACCTATGTGAACCCACTGACCGTATAATGCTGACTGCAGACGAAAATGGCTTACCACTATTCAAATAACACGTAATAAATGGCATAAGGTTGGTATTTTTACACTTTTGCATATGCCTTCAAATACATATACGTGATTCAATAAAATGATTTTATTTTGCAAGTTGTAAAGTCAGCTTGCGACTATGCTTGGAGTAACTTGCGCCGAAACGTCGGGTATTCTAAGGTAAAATGCGTGTTCGCGTTAATTCCCGTATCCTATAATATAACAAACATGCAACGCGAAAGTTTAAAGTTTTTACATTTATTTCATCAAAATGTTACGTCTGAATGTCAGCCATTTTATAATTTTATCAAAGTAATGTATTCAGCTGAGAGCTGTCGATCTTCGATAATATTTATATTATTTTTGAGAAGAGGATATATAAAAATAAGCGAATCGTCAGTTTTGTGTAGATTGATATTTACCCAACTGTTTCAAAAGGAGGCCATTGGTAACATTTTGTATGAAATATTGTTATAAACGTTTGAAAGAGTGACTTATCAAGGTTAAAGATCTAAATGGACGATGTTGGTAAAAAATGAGCTCATTAGGACTATTTTTGGTTCGTTATGAAGACACATTTATTTTTCTTTAGAAATTATCGCTTTTTGTATGCAAAATCGATTTTCTACTAAATTTAGAATATGAACGACCATTTTGACATACATATTTTCAGTACTAAACTATATACCAGTTGACTTTAAAAAATCATGTATAAATATATTATTTGACAAGAAGTGATGTGAATGACGCCAGGGCAGTTTGTAAGGATCATATCAAGTAGTGTCCTTCGGTCCCTACCCCCGTTCAAAGAAGGCATGATTTTATATATAATATATTATTATATGTAAAAATGAAAAATAAAAAAACGGCATATAGTAATGCGTATACACAAACAAAACCGTATCAAAACCTTGTATACAAAAACAAAAAAGCTCCAGACGAAACACGTCACTCAAAAAAGCGTCGCGTCACGTTTACACTGAGCCATAACACGCTTCATATTGAGCCTGTTATGAAAGAACATCGTAAGCGACAGTATAGGTACAGTATAGTAATAGGTCTTTCACTTTTATACCGAAATGTATAGCTAAGATGATTTAGAACTTAACGCGAAGACAATTAGATCCATATTTAAAGAACTAGCAATATTATAACGGGTGAAAAAAAATCGTATATGACAAAAGTAAAAGTTATACAGTACAATACAAACTACAAATTATTAAAATGATTTTCATATAATTTATTTGACTATATTTAGGGTGTGGTGTGTTTATAATAATATAATACATCAAAAAAGTCCCCAACCCGCACTTGACCAGTGTGTTTGACTCAAGACCTAACCCCTCCCCCTTGTTTGGGAGAAGACCCTTGCCCTGCAGAGGGACAGAAATGGGTTATTAAAAACATATCCAAATCTCCAGTTTCTATGTTCAAAATAAAACATAAATCAATAAAACGTTACGACGTTCTTTCATAACACGCTACATATTTAGACAATGCGATGCTACGTGCGTGAAATCTGTGCGACGTGACGTCTACGTGTTTAGTAAATATCCATACATCTTGTGTGTAACACGTCATACATCTTCAAGTGCTAAGAAATTGTGTTAATGAACGCACGGGATTAACTTGATGTTAATGTTGAGTTTACGAATTAATGCGTGATATATTGGGTCGTGGGTTTGAAGATTAATCTACATATTTTGTACACAAAGTATAACATTTTTGAAAAAAATCAATAGTAATCTTCTATATTTATAAAAGAAAGTGGTGTTAGTTAACCATTTATAACTCAAGAACGGCTGAACCGATTGGGTTGAAAATTTGTGGAGACACCTCCACAAATTTTCTTAGATTTTTTAGCTTAGATCCGAGAGACGGAAAAAATACTTTTTATATCGGTCGTTTGTACCTAGCGGAAGTACAGACCTGACCAAACCAGAATTGTTTTTGTAAAATTGTATTTAAGAATAAAAAAGGTTTTATGGAAAGAAAACAAAGCGTGAGCGAGCTTACCTGATATATACTATACATCTTTATTAATCATAATAATATTATAATAATTATATCGGTGATCCAAAGATCTTGCGTCAAATGAAATATTCGTATTATATTACTGCCTATCTATATCTGTCAGACTTTATTATTCCTAGAACTCTGATGGAAATTGATCTTTACATTTGTACCAGTAGGGTATAATATTACCCTTAAGGTTATTAGTGTTTGGCATCTTCTCAAATGGTGGGCACGGATCATTTTCGATTCAGTCGAGAGTCAGTCAGATCGAAGTGTTAATATAAATTATTTTATGGAATTCTGAACGACATCCTTCTGTGTATATAAATATTAGTTAACATAAGGACATTTGTGCAAGCAAACTAATAATCCTTTGTATAGACGAAGGCCCAGCTATACTAGAGCAATTCTTAACGTGCGAGGTATGTTCTTTAAAACTCAGCCACCCAGGTGGGAAGAAGTAAGAAACAAAATCAAGTTTTAAAATGCCGTCACTAAATTAACAGCGGCAAAACTTAGTATTCATCCTAATAATATGAAAGTCATGCCAATATTCTCCCACCGCGCATACTGTGGTTAAATACACAAATAATAATTGATTGACAGCCAGGATGAGGTCGGACTGTCGGTGACTTCAAACGAATAACATGTGGCAGTTTATTTATGTAAAGATATTGGTGCCGATTGACTTGTGGTATTAGGTTCCGTGTTTTAGGACACCGATAGGTATCTTCACGCGAATTCGCATGTGTGTCGGTTTTCGGTAAACAGTGTGGCCCAAGGTACCTTGGGCCACACTGTTTACCGAAAACCGACACACACCGATAGGTATCTTCACGCGAATTCGCATCATCATCCGCGACACCTGCAATCCGTGGTGGCTTCGCTGACAACTAGAGCATACGACCTTTGTGACCCTGAACACCTAGACGGTGAACTCTCACACGTTCAGGAGGTACTTAAGCGAAACGGATACAGGAGAACCGAACGACGTCTGAAGAGGCAAGAATGTCAGACTGGTGTTAGCAGAGTACCAGCTTTTATGCCCTACATAAAAGGAGTAACGGATAAAGTTGGAACAGTACTGAAGAAATACTCCATAAAGACTGTATATAGTCCGTTCTCCAAAGTAGCTAACCATTTGCGCACGCCAAAGGATGTAATTCCTCTTCAGACACCTGGCGTTTACAAGGTGGATTGTAGCTGCGGTAGTTCATACATCGGACAGACCAAAAGAACAATAGCTGAAAGGGTCAAGGAACATATCGCAGCTGTCAAGAACCGGCAAGTCAACAAATCCGCGATAGCTGAGCACTTGTTGGAAGCAGGAACCAATCACTGGATCGAGCTACATCAACCCCGGGTCCTCTCCACAGATCGTCACTATTACTCCAGGATAGTACGAGAAGCGGTTGAAATCAAAAAACATTCTAATTTCAACCGTGAAGAGGGATACCGTTTATCATCTACGTGGAATCCTGTCATCAGCAAGTGCAGCCGTCGCCGGCATGACGTAACGCGCCAGTGTAAAGACGTCGTTAGTGTTGTGTGTCGAAGTACCGACAATTCCGAACAATGTACACTCAGTGAAAACCAAGTGAGGGTAGGCGTCGAAACTCGCGCCGCAAGAAGACGACGCTTAGCAGCCTCATCAGTCAGCTCGTGACCACGGTCGTTGTAATGCGATCGAAACGTCGGGCAGCAAATAAGGTATCCTAACCTTTAAATTTTCAATCGCGTATAAGACCCGTTGCATTATAATATTATTATTAGAAATGTTTTTAAGACACTTATTAAATTTACCATAACATCAGACAACACGGTCATCTGATTTCAAACGAAATCTGATAAACACTACATACCTCTAAATCCATTTAATACTTCTTAAGACATATACATATATAGATAAATCCATGCTAAGAATTTAGTAATACTTAGAAATTATCTAGAAATAAATTATATTGTGAAAATTAGAATGCAAATATTTACACAGTAAAGAAAAATGTGTGGTTTTTCTTCTATGAAAATGTGTTTCCAAATCAATAATGTAAACAAAAGTATCTATATCCAAAATCAGTTTCAATATAATTTAACTAAATAAATATTAGCATGAGCGGCAGATGGTTGATGCATCGTTGTAAATAAGGTCAGAGAAGCGCGGTGTGATTAGAGCTACGTACCGTGAGACTGCAATATGGCCGCCATTAGAATTTAGAATAACGGTTATGAGAATGATAAAGGAAGTGATAGAGTCATAAATTTATTCGTTGGAATGTAAATTAGATTATCTTACAAATATATTAATAAGCCTATAATTTAACATTTTTTATATTTGCTTATGCATATTTTTCTGCCACAGTACCCTGTGTATGTTTTTCTGTTTTTTTTTCAGAATGATCTTTTACGCTGAGACTATACCGAAATCGGTTGAGCAATTCAGAATCGAATAATATAAAAACAAACTTTCATCACTTATAAAACCAGCCTCAATTACTTCTAAACAATGAATTAATTTATCAACTACAAAAATAAATACATTCACAAAGATGTGCCGATATTATTTTAGAATCCACAATGAACATTTTGTACTTGCAGTGAACTGTAAAAACTCCGTTCTCATCAAACACTGACCCCACATGACACTAATAGGATAATTTTCCAATACAATTGACTTAAAAACTATTACTCATATATTTATTTAAAGCCAATGTAAGGCGTCTTTGAGTACGAAGCGAGAAACTGACTGGAAAATCGGATTTCGACGATTTTCATCAAACATAATCGGATCAGTGCGACTTGTTCACGGGAATATGAACTTTAATGCAAGTTATTTAAGATTAATTTTAGCTTGGTCACGTTTCTTTGTTCGAAATTCGAGCTTCGAGTGCTGCGGTAGCATTGGAGGGATATATTGTTACTTTTTTTTTCTTCATTTTTTGTTACTTTTGTGCCAGCAATTATGTACAAGCGCAAGAGATTGGTGCCTTTTTATTAATACTAGTTATTAAAATAATGCAAAATATCTATTAATATTAAGTCTTTAAAATTATTATTAAATCTTTAAAAATATACTTTAAAGTGTTTTAACTTACCTCAAAAATATTCCAAGAGGAATTAAAAAAAAGAAACAATCTTCTTTTTCTATCAAGTCCTCCCCATCACCTGTAAAGAAAGAAATCAAAAATTAATATCTTTTAACTTTATATACCAACGTTGATATTATGTACCTTAAGTTCGATTCACAGAAAAAACTATTTGGTACTTATTTGCGTGAAAGACCTTTATTCGTTTCGGGTGTACTTTTTCTGTATGTATTTAAGAATTACGTATAAAAAGTGTTTAAGAAAATTTTATTTACAATATTTACTACAAATTTACTCATGAATTATACATACATAAATTCATACATTGTGCACTTCAGTCACTTATTAACTAAGGCTTCCCACAAACATTATTAAAATGAGTGTTTTCTTCACATTATGTACTGAGAAAGGTTTCAAAAAGGCTACATTTGGACAGCGTCGGGTTGTCTCTGTGAGACAGAAGAGCTTTTTGTAAACGTACCAATGTTTTCTTTCCTTTAACTTTTTAATTACAAAAAGATTTGGGTTTATTTTTTTCCTTCATTAGATAATATTATGAATATGACAGATTTTGGTTAGTAAAACTTTCTACATAACATTTTATTAAAATTGAATAAATAATGTACTTCCAGTCGATATTGGGCTTTGACAGCCAGTTAGATTATAACCAGTCAACTGCATGAATTTGTTTATAGTGTACTTGTATGCACAATAAACAAGTACATTCTATTTTGTCACTCGCATAACCCAGTGGGACAGATAACCGACATGACCAGTGAGAGATCAGGCGCAGAACGGGCGCTTCTGCGTGATTTCTTTGCCTTGGAGTCCGATAACCTCAACTTTCTAAGTCTGGGAAAGCATTGAAAGATTAGGTCGGGGAAAAAGTCTTTTCGCATTATATGTATGAAATTGTAATAAAATCTCTTTGGCTTCAATAATAACAAATGAGTACACGGTTCATTAGGTTTCTTTCAGTGAGCTCGTGAGGTACCCAAATATCGAGCTTTTTTGTGTAGAGAAAAGATTTTATTACAAGTTCATACATACTATAATGCGAAAAGACTTTTTCCCCGAACTAATACTTTACAGAAAAACTCAGAGGCGACTTTTTGACTTGGTTCGAAATTTTAACCGAAAACTTTACGCTACAGCCACATACCCTATCAACCGCACCACAAAGGCATTCGCAAATGGAGTATTAAAAATGACAATCAGTATAAATCCATTGAACTACTAAGCCCGTATTTCCGTTCCACTATAATCTCAGGCTTACTACTTAAAGCAACAGTGACTGACATGTGGTTTAATTTACTGAACATCTGCGGGTGACAAGCATCTACATGTATAATGAAGCAGCTTTGATTGAACTGTATTTGTAAAATACTACTAATAGTGTAGTATTAGTAACTAATACTACTAGCTGTTACATGGAACTTCGAATGATGTAGCATTTGGTCATGATCTTCCTATAGGACAATTTCATATCTTATGTTAAGAATTAAAAAATGCGAATACTCTAAGAAAGGATTTTCGGTTTATAAAATTCAAGAGGTTACCTCAAGCCAGAGGCAAGATTTTTATTCAATAACACATAGTTTTAGTTTTAATGTGTCCCTAGGATTCAACCTATCGTAATACACAGAGAGAGAATTAGGCTAATACTACTATTAGGAATACCTATGGTAGCAAAAACGGGTAAATTCCGCTAGTACATTGATTCTGAGGTCATCAAAATTAATTAAGTTTAAGTTTTATTAAGTTGAGACTGTCACTTTTTCACGAAAATAATTTCGGCGCACAGATACTTTATTTACCGGGAAATCAAAAAATAAAAACTTTTCCCTTCAGGATTTCCACACGCCCGCGCCGCCGGTGCAGTAGAGTTACAAGGGAGTAACTTGTATAGTTAGCACACCTAGATTTAGCTACAAACTTGCTAAGCTGCTTTGTTGAAGTAATATCAAATTTTCAGCGTATTTTCAGGTTAGCAACTAAACGGATGTAGTTCTTGAACGTACTGGTTCTACTTGAAGCTGAATAAATAATTATATTTTAAGTTTGACTTGCACTTGTATGGGAACTACTACGGGTTTGCACTTCACTGCTGTAGTTGTAGTAAGAGATTTGGAATATCGATTGCTATTAAATGAAATATATTTTCAATCATGAATAGATGTTTGAAGAATCCTTTTTAAAGTATCCAGGTAATACATATTTTGTACAGAAAAGAAAATTAAATTCTAATAATGTAGATGTAAATATATGTACTCCTGTTCAGTCCATGAAGAATGAACTCAACATAGACTAGTAAAAATGTATATCCAAATTAGTTCAAACTAAGTAAAAGTTACATTAAACCTTATCCTTTCATACAATTTCATCAAAGATAGTAGAAATACCGCTACCAGTTGTAGTTTAAGCTTTAATATCAAACTACAGCCCCCATAGTATATCCACAAACTACACAAACCCATAGTAGCAGTACAAAGTTTGTGAACTCAATATAAGCGTTGGGCAGTGTTCCGAGCCGCGTACAGCTTCATTTAGCTTCCCACTCTGTTAGCTACAGCAGCGAGCAGCCTAGTGTGAAATGGCGTAATTTTGGCCTTAAATTATGCGTTTTCATTGTCCCCGTAATGAGAATTTGTGCTTTAATACTATGGTTCAATGTGTGACTAAATACTTGTAAGTTTTGGCTTTCATGTTGTATGTGTATTTTGTAATATCACAAGAAGCTGCGAGCTAACTTGGTGAGTGTTGACTGTGCCCAGACGACAGGCAAACCAAGTTAAATAATGCTCTTTCTCTCTCTGGGGCATTGAGCATTGAGGCATGAGGTAGGCGTCTTAAATAATTCATATTTGTGTTAATACACGTAAAAAGGTAAAGTTTCTTCTGTGTCTTACATCGAATGATTAGTGATTAGCTTGGTGTCGAAGACTAAGGTATGACTAAGGTATTTAACCGGTCTTAATGACATTCAAGCGTGTTGTTGAAAGGATCAGTTTCAATCGAGACTTCTAAAGCACGAAGGCAAACTGAAATACATTTACGAAACTAATTCTCTTTGATACTATACCTCTATATCGCATAAATGTTGATCTGACAATATGAGACACAATGAGTTCCTTAAATGTAGTTTCAGACTTGATGTGTCTAAACAAAAGGAAATTTTAAACCGATTTAATTTTAAATAATTCCCAGCGTAAAGAATAATAGTCTACAAACTTGACTATCTGTTAAAGCGATACATTTAAAGCTAGTTGTATCAGAGTGACAGGCTTGTCTCCTATCTACTCTGTGCGGTTTAATTTAGTGCCACCTGTTTCAGACAAGCTACTGTTGAGAGGCTTTTGTTTAATGTGTCTTCGTGTGTCTGCTGTATGAGAGCTAAATGCCCTCATATGGCAGCCACACATTATTTCTTTTTATTTTGTTCCTTGTATTTTATTTTTTGACTATCTGCTGATGACTTGCTATTGAATATTTTGTTTGAAAATGTAGACAATAATTATGTACTTAAGTTAATGCACAATTAAATCTTAATAAACCTAATGGCAAAAAATCGTAAACGAGAAAAGCTAAACAACACTATTTTACTGAGGCATCGTATTTTTTATTAACTGTTTTTTTAAGCCACGTCAAAGGCCTATGGGCGGCTTGAACAACTTTGACACTAGGTTGACCACTAACCACACGATAAGAAGAAGACTGTTTTTTTTTTGAATTTGGAACAAAATGTTAGAAATAACGTAAATAATCTCAGGGCCCATGAAATATGTGCTTTTCTAGTTTCATCCAAACAAAACTGCGTTGTACTTTTATTTTGGAATTGAGATGATGAATATATTAAGTCGGGAAAAAAGTATTTTCGCGTTATAGTATGTATGAACTTGTAATAAAATCTTTGCTCTACACAAAAAAGCTAGATATTTGGATACCTCACGAGCTCACTGAAACAAACCTAATTAACCGTGTACTCATTTGTGATTCTTGAAGCCAAAGAGATTTTATTACAAGTTCATTCATACTATAATGCGAAAAGACTTTTTCCCCGACCTAATAGATATTAAAGTTGCAAGCCAGCCTCACAAGCTTTCACTAGTCCATCATACAAAGGTATCCCTTTACAAAAACACATCACAAACATTACAAAGTTTGTACCTCGTACCTCTGAGTTTGTAACCCAAGTAGCCGAGGGCATTCTGTGTAATCAGCCGTATCAAATTAGACTGAGAACCGGCCACGGGGAAAAAGCCACAAAATACTTTTTGTTAAGTAAAATTTTATCTAATATAACTGGTGAAATTTCTACCTCTTCTATCCATGAGGAAAGATTCCATGGAAATGAGTACACGTACGATAGCTGCTCACTTCCTTGAAACACTTACATTATATTCCATCTCAAAAGAAAATAGATCAAAATGTCATATATTACTGGAATTTTAAACCTTCAATGTCATGTTCAATTTCTACATTATTTTATTACAAACTAACGGACCCGCGCGGTTTCAGGATAGTTAATAAAATAAATTTAGGAATTGATTTTTGAAAAAAATAATCTTATTTAGTCTTCATTTGGCTTGTTTGTTGGTTTTATTTACCATCATGCTTATTATCATCCAAATTAGTTTTGCAATCTAGCCTTAAAAACATTACATACTAGCTGACCCGCGCAACTTCGATTGCGTCACCTAAGAGAATGGGTCAACATTTTCCCCGTTTTTGTAACATTTTTCGTTGCTACTCTGCTCCTAATGATCAAAGCGTGATGATATATAGCCTATAGCCTTCCTCGATAAATGGGCTATCTAACACTGAAAGAATTTTCCAAATCGGACCAGTAGTTCCTGAGATTAGCGCGTTCAAACAAACAAACAAACAAACAAACAAACTCTTCAGCTATATAATATTAGTATAGATTATAAAAAATCTTTTCGTTCATAATATCCGTATGGATGTTTCCATATTTCACCACAAAAAATACAACACAACGTCATGTTTGATTTCAGCATGAAACCACCCATTGTTTTATTACAAACACGAGTAGATGCTTAGTGTGTACTCACCAAAACAGGCCCCGGAATACTGCCCTGAGGTACACCCAAGTTATAAATATGTTTTAGTTCCCCGGGCATGGCTTTGATCATATCTGCGTTACAGAGTTCAGAGAATTAACGTACTTTCATTTACATCTGAGTTCCTTTTGAAAAACAAGTTTTTGATTTAAATAGTTTTGTAAGCTGAAGCGGTCGGATGCTTTTGACTGGTCGTTGCTAAACTGTCAGCGTGTAAGGCTTTAAAGGATTAAAAGGGATGGGCTAAAACGACAGAGTATTAACAGCACCTTCCTGAATTTATTATTATATCTCTCACTATTAATGTTGGGAAATAGATGGTTGTCTACTTTGAAATAACCTTTGACATTATAATCGTGTATTTGGTGGAGCATTAAATACGTTTATTTCCTGTTAAAATTGCCTTTTTGCAGACTCGACAAAAAACACAAGTAGGCTGTAATTTTCTATCTACCTGTTTTTAATGGAAGTTTGTTTGACTGCCTAATTTACCAAAAAAACATGTTAGTAAGCTAGTAGGTAGCTAGGTAGACGGTAGTACTAAGGAATGGGATAAATACGATGCCTAAATAGTACCTACAAAAAGCCGATCGAACAAAATTATATTTAATAAGGATGTATATTAGTGTAGTCTGACATAATATTTAAGATTATTTCAGGCAGTTTTACAAACGCCTTAAACCTATTTTTTAATACAAAGTAAATCTCTACTCCTTTATTTATAAAGTTGACTACATTGATCGATTTCAACTTCAGCAACAAGCACTATAGTTTCATGGATAATAGAATCATTTATAATCTGTGTTTGAACAACGAGCTTGAACGAAGCACTCTTGAAAAGGACGGTATCTCAATCGCACTTGAGCCCAGATTCTAGAGGACTGATATTATCTATTGTTCTTGCTTTTATATAGGTCTTTTTACAGGTATTTTAATAAAGTTTATTATTTCGTGATATTTTTAGATTTTTAATATACTATATGTGACTAGCTGACCCGCGCAACTTCGTCTGCGTCAATAAGAGAGAACGGGTCATAATTCTCCCCGTTTTTGTAACATTTTTCGTTGCTACTCCGCTCCTAAGGACCGTAGCGTGATGTTATATAGCCTATAGCCTTTCTCGATAAATAGGCTATCTAACACTGAAAGAATTTTTCAAATCGGACCAGTAGTTCCCGAGATTAGCGCGTTCAAACAAACAAACAAACAAACAAACTCTTCAGCTTTATAATATTAAGTATAGATTTAATGGTATTTTTTTTACAACTTACAGACTAAGAATTGCTCTTGTATCGCGGGGACTTTTAAAAACATACAAACAACGGACAAAACGTACAACTAGACCCAAAACAACTATTTTTGGTTCGCATAAATCATTGTCACGTCTGGGAATCGAACCCACGATATCTCGTCGCAATGGTAGCGGCATGGCGGCCTAAACCACTGCGCCACGGAAGCAGTCATAGTAATTACAAGGTTTCAGAATTCCCTGGTTAAGCAGAGTGTTATAGGATTTGGGAATTCCTATCGCAATATTATTATAATGAATGGGAAACGTGTGTGATTATTCAAATACTTAGTCTACATCTATAATTACAACAAGGGTGATGTTATTATAAATAATGTTTTGGCTGTGAATTTTATTCTACAAATAATATTTTAATACAGCCAAAGCCTTTGTTATAATGATACCGTTGATAAGTAATATAATTTTATTCAGAGTCTTGTATGAAAAATGTTCACAACGACCTATTTGCTGACAGTTTTAGGTCAGGATTTTAAATAGCCTAAGGAGACGGCGGACATTTTATTGTTTATTATCAAAATTATTTTATATACTTTCTTTATTCTCTAGTAGAATATGCTTTGCTAAATTAATATAATAAGGATTTGAATATTCACATTTAGTTATGTATTATTTAAGCTGTTAACTCTCGAGCTAAGTAATTCTAGCTGTACTTATAAAAACGTGAAAAGTAAGATATAGGATATTTAGATATTTACCATGTCAAGAAAAAAACTATTGAATAGCAATTGATGAAATTAAAAGATTAACAAATGGAATAAATGTTATCTCAAGGAAACTTCCTTGGTTATAGTCGCAACAATAAGCTAGTTATTGACAAATTTAGTTTTTCTAGAACCTACGAATCTTATAATTATTGCGTATAGGTAATGCATTTGTGTATTTAAACAGCTTTTTTTGTCTTTCTTAGTTATCTTAACCTACACACATTCTCTCATGTAAAAGGTAAGGTACCTACATAGATAAAATACACCTTGACCACAGGTATACGTACAAGTGCGTGCGTGGTAAATTTCTGAAGATTTATAGCTTCAACCGTTGGATATATTTGCCGTGTGGTTTGTACCAGTCCATTGCTTCCCATGGGGATCGTAAGTACTGGACAGACGTACACACTTGTTGGTTATAAATGAGGGGTAAATAATTATCTATGTTGTTTTCTTAGTGTAGTTACTTTAGTATATAATATACTTAGACAGTTGGTTTAAATTGTGTAGATATATTGCTTAGATGAAATAATTATGATACGTGTATGTGATTTCGCGATTTCCACATGGGAGCTGTTAGAATATAGTAAAATTTTGTGACAAAAGTAATAACACAAGTACTGAAATTTTTAATTCTTTCTACCTCAGTAGCTAACTATATACTTGTTCAATAACATTTTGCCCGAATTGAGAATAAAACATCGAGACAAATCGTGGTCAAAAATCCCACGAAGTGGCCACCCATCCATAGAATGTTCGTGATAACGTTGCTTAACCCGAGCTACCTCTCAGATAATTTACAAGTATTCTTCACAATATAACACACTCGTACATTCTAATACATCATTGAGACATTTATATTTCGACAATACACAAAAACTGCAATCATTTCAAACAATCGCGTGCTTTCATCCAATTTAAACTACTTTATTAAATCACCTTTATATCTTAAACAATAAAGTCGAAATTCGCATCACGATGATTCCTACCAACCATCTATTGGTAATTTGTGACGAAAAATATTACACACATACAAATTATAATATAAGATATATTATAATTTGTATGTGTGTAATATTTTATCGTCTATTTCTCTCGAATATTTTTCGTCACAAATTTAATTATACACATAAGGAATTAGTCTTGCTTAAATGCAATGACAGGTAAAATCACGTAAAACAGGTAATATTTATTTATTGTTTTAATTTTTTAAATGTATTTTTATAGTACATAATGCCGATACGCTTAAAAAATATTATGTATGTATATTTGAATCCTTGATAGCGTGCTTTTAAAATGTACCATTTACTATGATTTTAGAAGCCACCACTATAAACATCAAAAGCAGTATGATAAGTACATTAAGTAAGGCACATCAAAGAACTAGACTCTAAACCGAAATATCTAGGTACTAGAAATTGTATTTAAGACCTCATGCATTATTAAGTGCTACTCATATTTTGAATACGAATTTAAATCTATCTGAAACGCTTTCACGACTAAACCACTGAACTAATTTTCATAATGGAAAAAGTCGATCTTGTATCTAAAATTTTAATATATTAGACGAAGTTTTTATATCAATTACATGCCTTTTGTGAGTAGTGATAGCCGAGTGGTATAAGTTAATACCTCCCACGCAAGTGGCGCAAAATTTGTTTAATACATTTATTGAAGGCATGCAAAGTCCCCAACCCGCACTTGGCCAGCGTGGTGGACTCAAGGCCTAACCCCTCCCTCATTACGGGAGGAGACCCTTGCCCAGCAGTGGGACATTAATGGGTTATCTATTATTACATGCCTTTTAGAGTTTTTTGTAATCAACTAATACATAAAATGCTATGTGAAGCCACAATACGAATAAAAAAATGCAAGTAATTTCCCGCAAACAACAATATCTAACACACAAAAGCTGTCCATCTATACATTCTATTATCAAAAGACCCCAGAAAATTTTAATATCCCTTAATTGATTCCCTTTTAAAATACTCCATTATGCTGTAAAATGGTATCAAATATAAGAATTTCTTTGTAAACGGATGTTGTGCCAGGCCGTAATTGGAAATTTAATATTCAATTCGTTTATCCCTGTTATTTTTTGTAGTCATCTTTTATTCCCGAGCCTTTTACGTTACTTCGCTGTTCAACCGCTTTTTGACTGATATTCTATTGAAGGTTTTTGATCTACTATTAAGACGCTCTTTGTATTGAGTGCATTGCAGTTTGACTGCCTCCGTGGCGCAGTGGTAGGGACCACGCCGCTTCTTCTTCTTCTTCTTGTCGTATGGTTAGTGGTCAACCTAGTGTCAAAGTTGTTCAAGCCGCCCAAAGGCCTTTGACGTGGCTTAACGGCTGTTATCTTAATTGACAACAACCGGGACCGACTTTTTACGTGCCCTCCGAAGCACGGAGACGCCCTGTTCAAATACCACTATGCGGTCACTCATCTATGGAATGACCGCGCCAAGGTTTGCTTAACCCACAGATCGTTTACCGACCGGTGAGCGCAACTGACTACGGGCGCCTACCATAGTATCGGGAGGTCGTGGGTTCGATTCCCACACGGAACAATTATTTGTGCGATCCATGAAATAATTGTTTCGGGTCTGGTTGTGCTTTGTGTCCGTTGTTTGAATGTTTGTAAAAGTCTCCGCGACACAAGAGCAGTTCTTAGGGTCGGCGCAAACGGGCCACCGACCACAGCCACTGGTGGCCAGCGACACCCACTTAACACGTTTTTCCATTTACTTTGTATTCTGTAGCGAGTGGCCGCCACCGGCTACACGTGTGCGGTGTGTCTATACAAAATATATGGAAAGTGGCTGTGGTCGGTGGCGCGTTTGCGCGGACCCTTAGTGCGGGAGTTGCCTTCCAAAAAAAAACATAATAGTATCAAAGCTTTGGACGTGTCACTAACTACTTATTATTTGCATTATGCTTTTTTAAACTTCCAAATGAAATAATAATTAGTTATTGAAAAAAACAATCTGGAAATTTTTACTCTGGTTTTTTAGTGCTAGTTTGAATAATGATGCTACCTCATTTCGCGAGACACGTTTTTCATTAGTATTGCTGGTGTAATGATGAGCCTATTGTTCGCCGGCCACATTACCCCGTATAACAATTGACCCATTCTATACTCTGACAGTTTTTAATAGTTTCACTGAACGACCCAAATAAAAAACAACTGACTTGATTCGACATTCGCTTGTTAGCGACACACCTGCGCAACATTCCTCGCCGAACAGTCAAACACGCTTGCTGCCTTTTTAAAGAATCATCAGACGAAATTTCGTCATACTCAGCGTAGAGCAGAACATTGGGTGGTATAAGCTCGACAGGTGTGTCATTATACTACTCTCTGACTTTAAGGTATAAATTTTCAAACATTTTTAGATAATCCAGAAATTATTTTCCAAGCAAATATTCAATAACCAATCCACTTTGCACCTGTAGTGCGGCTAATATGACACGTTGAGCTTTCAATTAACACGCTCGCAGACCTATCTATAGATATTAAGTACTTAGCTTAGACGATATTGCATTAGCTCGCAAATGTGTTGCTAAACATGAACCTTTAGGTGCAAAAACGGGTTATATTCAATTAGTGTAGTTCATCAATGCTGTCGGGATTGATATTATTTGGAAAATAGACATCGTGAATTGCAGAATCTAGGCTGTTTTAGAAGACAAAAAGTAATATTTGAAACTGCAGAACTATTTCAACATGTTTGAAAATGTTATTTGTTAAACAAATAATACTATTGCTGAACAATGTTTTCAGGATTAGTATTATTTGTAATAAAACCAATTGATGTATGAATGAAAATGGAGCAAAACTTAGCACTGAAAGTACAAAGAATAGACAGTCTTCCGTTTTATTGTATAGACGTATAATATTAATGTAGATACAATTAATTCCAGTTGCAGTTCATAAAATCGCTTCTGTTACACATTCTTATCTAACCACACTTCTGGTCCAAGTATGCCTGCTTGCTCCATAAAAGAACATCGTCAGATATCGAACACCTAAACTAACTTAAAGCATCTTCAACGGCATTAGGCGACGGGATATTAGGATCGACGGCAGTAAAGCGATAATCTTTTTCGTATTACCCTCAATATACGTCCATATCGCCGGCTTTAATGTTTGGATACCATCAGATAAGGGTTTGTGTTTAAATGATACTGAAGATCGATATCTGAGAACGGATATTGGTTGAGGTATGTAAGGTTAGATTACAGTTTCAAAACGATTTTAGGAATAGGTTTGATTCCTTTATCTAGTTTGGAGTTCTACTCAGTAGTATCTTTATTCGATATTTAGCTGTATAACTTAGCTAATATTAGTAGGTAATTCGATGTGTATTTTTCTAATCTAATTTATATTATTTTGTCTCACCATAAGTATTTATTTTTTACTACCCTTTTTCAGTTCGCTTGTTTTTCTATAAGTCTGTTTTCTGTAAGTCTCTTTATTTCTCTTTACTTTTTCTATTACGTATCGTATCGTATACGTCTTATTCATCTACGTCTTATGTACAGATAGGTATATTATTAAGTTTCTCCTAAGCTTCTATGAAGTTAGTTATACATGTATTCCTCAAGCCATATGTTAGAAAAAATGAAATATTTTCGTTTCATTACTTGTGGCTCTTGGAGGACTGCCAACTCCTATTGTTTCATTATTATGCAATGTTACACATTTTTCCTTACACACGTTTTTACAGAAACTTCGTCTACGTTCTTGTAAGCTTCTGCAAGTAGCAAGTCTAGCACCTGCTAGTAGTTTAATATATTTTAGAAATGTTTTTTTTTCTATAATTAATATTTGGTTGGGGAAAAAGTGTTTTATGTATGAACTTGTAAAAAAATCTTTACTCTACACAAAAACGTTTGATATTTGGGTACCTCACGAGCTCACTGAAAGAAATCTAATGAACGGTGTACTCATTTGTGATTCCTGAAGACAAAAAGATTTTATTACAAGTTCATACATACTATAATGATAAAGACTTTTTCCCCGACCTATTATAATATGTATTGTAATGCACTCCTAGCCTATATTCGGCCACGACGGCCCTTTTCATTAATATTAGCCAATGATCTACTAACTTAAGTATAAACTAGCCTAATCCAGGATTTGAACTCGAGTACCCTGTGACTTCTGTGCAAAAGTCGCATACACTACCAGCTTTTATTGTAAAGTCCCTGAAACATTCTACTAAAACAACACCAGAACGTATTTGTTTAAAATAATTTATGTAAATGATATCTGTTTTGTCTCTATCTTTGCCTATAAAACTGTAAATACAAGCGCTTTGAACGTAAAATGTTATCTAGTACGATTAAAAGTTAAAATGTTGATAAGAACAAAATTTCAGGCTATACAAGAGCCAAAAGCGACTACCGTATATTTTCTAGACAAAATACTTCAAGCTTCTTATGTAAGACCCTTTTTATAGCTACTATATCTTGAGATAGTTTTGATCAAAAAAGTGAAAACAAAAAAGGTACTACTCTAAAAAATTGATACAGAAATAGAGTAGGTATTCAGATATTTTTCTATTTTGTGTGGTTACCTTTAAGGTTGTTCAAAGGTTTTTTATTGAAGCTTAGTACATACCTACACACATACGTAATATTACGACTTATACTCCTATAAGGATAGGCAGGAACTAAAAAATGCTTAGTAAGATAAGCAAAGTGACCAATCCACATAATATATTTTTTGACCTCCGGTGTATTGCGCGATCAAATAAACCTGAATCAATTCCACCCCAGGTCTCCCCTGGGACAAACGGCACTACCACTCAACTGTTCCAGGAGTCTCAATTCTCGTCAACAAACGAACTAAAACACATATTTCAACTAGACCCGGAACAACTTTTATTTCATGTTTGAATTGAACTTATAATATACCATAAAACATTTGACATACCCGTAAGCACTCGCGTGGTAACCATCTAACTATAATACCTTTGCCGCCGTTGGTAGCGAAATTATTGGTACAAACTATTTGTAAACAGTGGCCATAATAAAAAAAAAATTAACCTATTACTGTCCCACACTGGTCAAGGTTCTCCTCCCGTAATGTTAGGCCTTAAGTCCACCACGCTGGCCAAGTGCGGGTTGGGAGTACCCAACCAACATTTATTGAGGGCATGCAAAGTATTGCATGCCCTCAATAAATGTTTTAAACAAATTTTAGGCATGCAAGGTTTCCTCACGATGTTTTCCTTCACTTTCAGTGGCCATAATATAACTAAATTTTAATAACATAATTAGGTACCTTGCAGGTGCTAATACAAGTTAATTTCAACATGCCAGGTACTAAATAATCCATCATCCTACCGTTCTTAATCACAACGTAGCTATGTCCTCACAAACCAGATAATTGGATCCAACTTCAGACAATTGCCATCAAACTGTTTATTCAGCTGGTTAATTGATTAATTAATTTGTTTACGCTGTCACTTGCATTACAAACGCAAATTCAATGGAGCCAGAATACTAATTACTGTGGTGGCAGGTACTAAATGTGACTAATGTTTCTGTATGATCCCCTTAATATATTAATAACTAGCTGACCCGCGCAACTTCGCTTACGTCACATAAGAGAGAATGAGTCAACGTTTTCCCCGTTTTTGTAATTTTATTTACTGGTACTCTGCTCCTATTGGTCGTAGCGTGATGATATATAGCCTATAACCTTCCTCGATAAATGGGCTATCTAATACTGAAAGACTTTTTCAAATCGGACCGGTAGTTCCTGAGATTAGCGCGTACAAACAAACAAACAAACAAACAATCAAATAATATAAGTATAGATAGGCTTATAGTACGGAAAACATAGAAATAAAAGAAGTCTAAAAGATTTGAGATAGGTATTAGGCAATTAATTTAACTTACTTAGTGAAAAGAGTTAAAATTGTAAGAAAATTAATGATAAATTAAAATATTTTGGAACCACTAACACATGGTCATCTGATTCCAAACTAAGCAAAACTTGTACCTATAGAACAGATAAACATTTTTATATACTTCTAAATACATACTTATATTGATTTTACAAGCAGACTCGGAACAAATAATGTTTCCTCAAAAACGTAGAAAATATAAATAGAAAAAGTACCTCCTAAGCGAAGCGACCGGCAATACTGTTACCCCTCAAATATTATTTACAAACAATCTTCCCCAACATTTGTATGTAAGATGACATTCAAATTGCCCTTTGATGTTATAACAACATTACATTCAAACTCCGCTTACACTTAAGAAATAACATTAAGAAAAATACGCACGGTTACAGCTTCAAAAACAACATTTGTAAATGAAAGGAAAATATTTTCTATATAAACTACCCCATTGAAATTAACTCGACGTTCTCTAGAATTTTCATTTCCAAGGATAATTTTCCCAGATATTACAGCGGGCCTCTCCTCTTTTATTTCAGGCTAATGCGAAATGCTCAGCAAAAACACGCCTTCAAATGAACGCAATACAGAAAGAATGTGCTTTTCATTTAGATTAAGATACTAAAGAAATGAAATCCGAAGGAAAAATGGAAGCATTGTTTATAAAAAGAAACCTTTGCATCTCGAAGGATATAGAGATATAGAGTAAGTTATCGACGAGATTTTTCCCCTTAACAATTTATTTCCACAACCCAGTAACCTAGGTTATAACCCGGTACTCCTTCGGTAAGACTGGTTGTCAGACTTTTAAGCACCTGACTACTGTTAACGATTGTAAAAGATCTTTGAAAATGACAGCCGGAATCCAAAATTTAACATGCCTTCCGAAACTCGGTACGAATATGAAGGTCACCCATCCACAGAACGACTTCGGTAAACGTAGCTTAACCGCAGAGATCGATTCGCACGGCTTTGGTTACTTAGCCACCATCACTAGTGTATCTTATTAAATAAATAAAACAAAGAAATCCAATGAAAATTTTTCGTGACCTACAGATTAATGAGCCTTATAACAACAAAACAAATTTCTCCAAAATTTATTGAAAAACTAAATTTCACCCGCAGTGTTAATCTGTTCAGTTGGCCGTCTAGTTATGTCAAATTTAACGACCCCTCGTTTTTGGGAATTGGGTTAAAAGTTTTCGAGTTAAACGTACATAAAAACGTACAGTTAAATTTTAACACGTGATACAATAATAATGTACATTTTGATGGTTCTGTTAAATGAAGCCAATTTTAGAGCATTCGCTAATTGCAATTGGTATTTGTTTACTGTAGAACGAATCTCAACTACTATCAACTATCGACAACCGGCTAGCTATCGAGAAATTTTGTATGAAAATTTAATCAGCGCCTCTAGCGGACGCCGTAGGAACTATTTGATTGTACATTTGCAATGTCAAACTCGCGATACTCGAAAGAAACGGTTGTAGAGAATCGGGTTGTTGTTTAACATCGTTCAATCGGATGAAAGCTCCAAAAGTATATTATAACATCTTAAAATGTACTCGTTTTATTTTCGTCTCTTCCGTAACAAGTAAAAGAAATTTCTTCATAAACCCAACAGAGTTGAAACGATTTCGAAAAACTAGCACAACAATATCACGTCAAGTTGTACCATCATAAAACAATATCCAGCGCCAATATTGTTTTGGCGATATTACTCGGAAACTATCCAGAAAGGAGAAAAAATACCTCTTTTATAGCGCATCAATCTTTGCTCAAGTAAACGTTCCTTGAACAAATATACACTTTATTTTTCAAACGTTATGGTTGAAAGTTGTGCGGCAAGTTTGTTGGAACCGTCGCCTTAGCCGATTTATTAGAAAAGTAAACTATTTTGTATCTGAAGTTAATTAAACTTCTTAGTTTGTTATAAGTCACTTGGCGACTGAAGGAAATCTGCAATTTATCTTGTTGAGAGTGAACGGATTGGGCGTTGATAAAAATATTTAGACGATTAATAAAAGTCGTAATTGCTTCTACAAGATCTTATTTTATTTTAAGTGTAGTATTTTATTTCGACTTTGGTATTGGCGTCAATTAGTTGATTCACTCGGTTATAATTGCGCAACATTTCAAGTGGTACTTGATGCAACAAACATGTATTTTAACCTACGACCTGACTCTATAACAGAGTGGCTTATTTACTACTACTATCGACAACTGGCAAGCTATCGACAAAATTAAATCTGAACAGTTCTTCTAGCGTCATGGGAACTATTTTTGCAGCGCATTTTAAATGTAAAAAATCGTGCTACAGCTTGTTGTTAGTTGCAAGTCTAAATTCGACACGACAGCACGTTTGATCTGAGTGCCTTTTAAGAAGGTTTACAAATTCTATATAACCCCAAAATCGACTCTAAAGGTTACTATAAAATTGTACCGTCAAAATATCACTGAAATTTCAACAATAGGCCTCTTTATGCCCCAGAGGCTTGTGGGGGGTACAAAAGTGTGTGTAATTCGGAGCTTCCCTTATCCTTCCTTGTTCATCCCTCGAGGGAGCTGCGTGTGAATGAACCGCGTTCAAATTAAGGTAAAGTGTAAAATTAATCCTTGAATTTAAGGTAATTTTATTTTATCGTACCACGCTACTTAGACGCTTATATATTTTTGTCAACCTAAGGAAGCAGACCAACCAAGGTATATTATTTTATGAATTTTGAATTATTCTTATTGAAATTAGTCTCATTGTTAGTTTAAATTAGTTATCTGGTCTCTCCTACCCCTATGGAAGGAAAGCGTGATTTTATGTACCTACGTATAAAAATATATCTATGAATCAGTATGCGATGATTATTGGGATATCATGCTGAACAGATCTAGTAATTAAAATAAAAAAGATAAAATTAATTTTATATATTTATAAGAAGATGATATTAACTCCCAGGCTAGCAAAAAAGAAATTGATCATAAAATTAAAATAATATTGAAATTGAAGCAATTGTATGAACGTTTAAAAATATTAAAGTTATCATTTGAATTGCAAATGACATTCAATGCAGATTTCTAATTTGCATATCTTCGGTCTATTATAATTATATTTTATTAATTAAGTCCCTGATTTGAAGACGTTTTTCAATCATTTTCACTAGTGAACTATTTATTACATTATTTTCAATATTTTCATGTAAACTTGTTTTAATTAAACTTATGCTCTTAACGAGTACTTAAAATTCTGCCTTTGAAAACCTTTTAAAACTGAAAGCTATAAAAACAGTTATGTAAAAAATACAAGGTACCCTGCTTGCACATGGTTACTATGGTAGATTCATGACCTTAGTTGGGTAGTTTCGGTTTCAAAAATAAGGAAACACCCGTTCCCTGCCCTTTCAAACCTTACAAAAACTAAAGAGTCAAAAATGGGCAGTAGACACCCGCTATTTCATCTCCATTAAAACGTAAAACAATTTGAGAAAGCACTTAATTTCGTTAAGCACACGTTTCAAGAACCATTCATTTATATTTCCCAATATTTCGATAAGAGGACACATTGTTTCCTTCAATTTTCGTAAAAGATGATTGACAGTATATGTAAAAATACGTAAGTGGGTTATAGAATATTGGGGAATATTTATCGTTCGCTCTTCTCGGTGTTATGGGGAAATCTTTTGTTTACTTTGGGATGTAGGTAACTTGTACCGCTGACTTGATATTTCGACTAAGATAAAAATATTTGTGATCTGTTTGGCATGAGCTTTGTTATGTTTGCTATGTAGTTTCAGTAAAAAAACTTAATAATAATATACGATTTTGCTATTACATAGCATATTATTATAATAAATGAGCACTAATTATTTATACAACTAATTATTTTATCTATTTTGCTTTCACGTATTTTGCATGAAAATAAGTGTAAGAAATCGTTAATTTCTTTGAAATGTCAACTTCTAAAGGGGTGAAATTGGGGATAAAAGATCGTTTTTAATTCAAACCACTCCAAAACAGTTGCGAAAATTATAAAAAATATAACAAAGTTTTTAATTCCCCAAAAGTAAATTACACTCGCGAACTAATTGCATTTCATTCTTTAAACCTATCCAGGTTACTCAAAATAGAGTAAAAAGCACCATTAAGAGTGCATTTTAATAAAACAGCAACGTAAAATTAATTTTAAAACGTACATGCACCGCATGAGATGTTTCTCATTAGAACGGCTCTATGTAACTTAAAACTCGCATGGAAAATACAGCCGCCAGTGTATTTCATGCTGAATAGTTTTAGAATAAATATAGTAAGGTTTTGTGTGCTTTAGTTTGTGTGTGAAAATGATAATGTTGAGAAAATTAGAGGTTGATGAAACGTTTTGCTTATGCGTTCATTTTGAAAAGTATTGGCTTATTTGTAACTAACATTTATTAAATTTACTTGGAGGTTACTTAAAAGTATGATAGTCAGTCTATAATACAAATTTAACAGTAGTTACTTTTGTTAAAATTACACATTTATCATAAGTTATGTTATTACCGTTAACGTAATTAAAGTTGCTCCTGCAATAAATAGCCTATTGCTATTTTGTATAATTGGCCATAGTTAAACGGAAAGGATCCAACCCACACTATGGGTAAAATGAGTTATGTATACCAAAATACTCCATGAAGTTAAAATTTTAATATCACGAAAACAATCCAAGTAAAATTCAAACCCACCATGAAGTTATAGTCCTGAGTTAGTCCCCAAAGTTAGTGATGTGAACTTAAAAGTTAAATATCTCGAAACTACGTCTGTGTGGGTTGGATCGTTTCCGTTTAACTATGGCCAATTGGCCTACAATCAAAATATTTTTAAATAGGTGTGGTAGTTTCAAAAATGGATACTTAACCTACAGCTTTATTATATTACTAATTAAAAAACAAAAATGTTTTTGCCTTTTTCAATAACGATTAAGATTTTTCTTTTCATCATCAAATCCAAAACTAGCCTATCCACATAAATCAGTATTTATTCCATCATTAGACCACAACACTGAACGTAATTATGTTCTCAATTATTCAAGTCACTGGCAGATCTCACCACAATACACTGTTTATTATGTGGTCATGACGTCATTGTGTGGTCGCTTTGAACTAATATTGCAACACTATCGAATTCGTGAATTAGAAATGAATTATTTTTGGTGTAAAGGAAAATAGACCTGAAGCACGATTCCACGATTTTGATTTACCCTGTCGTAGAGTTAAGCTCTCGAAACATTAAAATTACTTGAAAAGATGAAGAATATAATATACCATATATAATGGTAACGATATTATTTGGCAAGATAATTATGTAGGTGCCCAAGATACAGGCATAGCTCAGGTCTTGCTAGCATTCCAATGAAACAGTGCATTTTTTCTGGAAATATTTAGTTTTTTGACCAGTTTTTACCAACAAAAGCCATTTAAATTTTCTTCTTAAAATTACCCAGTTTTGTCTACTTAAAAATATCACTAAGGCAGATCTTAAAGTCAACCATCAAGTACTAAGTTACGAAATTCGTAACTTAGTACTTGATGATATCTTAACTGAACCTTAAGCTTTACAACTAGCCTTACTTATCGAAATTCCAAATCATGTGTCATTACCAGAGTAAAACTTCCTGTAAAACTACCCTTAACACATTTTTACTGAAAATAAAAGGTTCCAATTTGTTTGTACCGTTTGTTTACCATTTATTTGAATTTGTTATCGCCTTTCCGTGCACATTACGTACAAAACATACCAATTTGAATTGAATAAGGGACTTTGGGATGTGTGAATACAATTTGTGTACACATACAATAATGGCACACACTTTTACATATTATTTCGAATTGGAATTGGAAAAACGACGAAGCATTTTTTGATTAAGCTAACATTTGACATGAAAATTAACACGAACAGGCTTTATTTGTTTTGGAGGGACACATTGATAATTTAGTAGCTTGAGTAGCTTTTTATACAATTTCGCGAGGGTAGTATCCTGCTATATCTTAAAAAATATATAGAAGCATAGCCAGCCCATTGATCGTTTGCCGACCGGTAAGCAGAAAAAAAGAAACCTAGAAATATTATGTAATATGGCAATTTCAAACATAAAGTTTTTTTAATTTGCAAAAATATATGAGGGTGTGGTTTCCAAAAACGATGTCCAGGATAGAGCAAAGTAGAGAAGAAAGATCAGAAAGGCTGACCCTACTACCATATGGGATTCATAGCATGAGAGAGAGAGGGGGAGGAAGAGAGATTCGCTAATTTCTAAGATGTCTTAAAATATAATTATTAATTTCATGATATTTCAATTTCATATGTAATGTGTTACTTGAACCGAAATTGCTCTTAACCTCAGAGTTAGTTAGTTAGTCTAAAACGCTTGATCCGTGAAAATGTTAGCCCCAAACCTAGAAATTGGATTAATCTAAATTTATGTATTTGGATACGCTACAGAAATTAGAGTTTTTAAAGTAATATAGTAAAAGAAAGTAGTAGGTAATACAGTCTTAGGTCTGGTTTTATTTCTAAAGACTATAAATAACGATTTTTCTATGGGAACTTTCCGCTATGGAATTCGGCACTTTAATAATCCATTACTTTAGCTTTTTTAATCAATTTAGATTTTACAATAATTAAGAACGGTTTACTATCCCTTATTTATAAAATTTCCCCTAATATAACAATAAATTCTCCTTACAAGATCATAGCATGAAGTAAATAGCAATGAAGATACAAATATGTTTCCCAATTCTAGTCCTAAATACAAAAACTTTCACCGCTTACAAAAACCACACCACACTAAATCAAGCATTCATTCATTAGATAATAAAACAAGTACATACCGCGGCGCTGTTCGTTCCTGTAATAACAGTATAACACCATAGCATAAATATTTGCTTCCAGTTCACTCGTGTTTATGTTACAAGTGTGTACAGTTCAACGCAAAAATACGTATACACTGTCGCATTACCAATAGATGTTTTATCAATAAAAATAATGAAAAAGCTTCTATAGTCTGTTCGGTCGCAGGTTTGATACTCGTGTTGGGTGAACTATTTTTGTTTACTAATTTATATCAGAATATTTCTCAATAGTAGCCCGAAGTTGGGTAACGTGCCCAATATATCGCAATAGACTCGCTCCCCATAACGGGACTAATAACATTACACATAGCGAAATGTAGGTGTGTTCCAAACACTTCCGACACACTCAGAGTACATACATATATAAAATTATACCGTTTTATCTTCGGGGAACGATCAAAAACCAAGTGTAAGAAAATTGTGAAAATTCTATTTAAGTTAACTCACAATACACTATAAATATTTTTAACCGACTTCAAAAAAGGAGGGGCTTTCAATTTGACCAGCAAAAATTCAATAGGTATTTTGACATAGAAAGTGACAAGGCATATATATTTTTGCACATGACTGTACGTTTTATGGAGATGCTCTTTTTTTCTATGGATGAAGTCAAATATCTGCGGTTTGTTTAGAAACAGATATCACAGACTCAGCCATATGTTTTGTGGTGTGTTTTAAAAGCAGAATGACGTATGTACTGAAGGTTACTTTAAGGAGCGTGCGTTTTCTTGTGGAAAGCAGTTAGAAAACTAGGCTTTTTGATATTTACACTGTCAATTTTTTACTGATAATTTGGATTTTGATCTTTTACATTGGCTGGTTTTCTGAATATCATAAGAAATTAAAGTTATTCTGCTTGTTGATCTTTCAGTTCTTTTATATGTTTACAACCATAAGTCAAGATTCTCCAGCTCCTCCGGCCAGCTTTTCTCATTTTCCTTAATTCTCGAAGTAGCGGAAAGTAAATTATTTGAATTTGGTCTTTGGATTTCATTAATTTTTATCATACTCATAAACCTGGCTATTTTGAATCATTTGCCAGAGAGGCTGGCCACTGGAGCGAGATATTTTACAAAAGAAATCTAAAACATTTATTTACAATTTTATTGCCTCTATTTCAGGCTAGAATACCCAAGATCAATTAGCAAAATCTATTAAGAATAGATTAAAACGTCCGAAACAGCTGAAATAAACTGTCACGAAACGAAACGGAATCAGGTCAGGCATTAGTGAGTGTCACTCATTTACCGCTTGTGTATCTAAACCTTTAATCTAAGTGCTTAAATATAAAGCTGTGTATCGACCGATACAGCCTTGGATGACACCCACACGTTTTTACTAGTTACTTTGGATAATAGGTGGTTCTATGGTAATTTTGTACAGGAAAGTGACTCTGCTATAGGATTCCTTATACTAAGTACTGTTAAGCAGATCGTCGGATTAAAATTTTCTACATTAAAAAATATATATTTTTAAATCCGTTAGAGGCGCAGATATTTTTTTTGTACAAAAAATTGTTACTCGGTATTTAGGTAACTTTGTATCGTATATAAATTCTCAACTACTACTTCGTATATTACAAGATTCGAACAGGCCGATTTCCTATCAAGAGTAGTTATCAATTAATTTTAACGAAAATAATATAATTTCAAATAAGTTCTATTTATCAAATTTATACTACTTGTTTTTATTAGAAATCTATTTTTAAGTCCTATTTTTTGTTCCATGATAAATAGACAAATTCAAATTACTGTTATTACTAAGCATTATCTACTAATCACACATTAAAACATCCAAATAAAGACTGACCACGACAGACGAGTGTGGACGTATCTCTGGACGTTTGCCAATGATCGTCCAAACAAAGCGCTTTAATCCCTTCGAGTGTACTTTGATAATAGTTGGTCATTCGTGAGGAATTATGCCGTGAATTTATTATGACAGAGTACAAATGCATGAAATGTACAGTCAGTGGCAAAAAATGTGATTGTGTTGTTTATTATTAAGAAGGAAATTACGCTATAATATATAGTAGCTTATGTGTGATTGTTTGGTACTTCAGAAAAAAACTATTCGCCCCAGTGCAGTGGTGTAGCCAATACTAGTACAACCTGCATATGTGTAAAAATGTGTGTGTTTGTTGGAAATATTGGAAGAAATTAATCTAATAAAATATTTGATAAATAATTAAAAATAATAATAGTTAAGTGTGTACTTACTAGGATCTCATTTGATAAATTATTTAAAACAGTGTGTAAATCCATACACTTATAAGATTTTATAAGATGATGATAATAAGATTCGTGCAAGACAAAATATTTCTTATGTTTAATAAGTATTTACATTACTAAATTGAAACGAGTATTATTTATTAAAATTGTACTGCTATTAAAATATATTTTATGCTTCATATCTTACCTTCTCAGTACATCCAACATAAGAAACGGAACCTTATTAAATAATACATTTATGACGTCATAACTATAAAAGTTTGATCGCAGATGTTTCACAGCTGTAACTCGAGGTACAATTTACCCAAATGTGGTGTCATTAGATTTGCCTTAGTACTGAGTTCGAATCAAATAAAATATGTTTGATGTAGCCAAATATGAGTTTGAAGACCCTTTGAATGTTTGACTTCTGGAAATATTTTTTGAGTAGTTTGAAAAATATGCCTATTTGCGTAATTCTGATTTTTGCTTGATTTTATGTGGTTCTTTCTTCGTTACGATTTTTAACTAAAGACGTGGTTGTTTAGAGTTACTAAAATTTTATTGAAAAAGCTAAATTTTGAACTATTTTTATATGATCATAAACTTTTGCTGCTGACTGTACTAATTTCACTTTGCTTATAGTTATCATTTATTTATGATTCATTATTTTAATTCTTTCTTTTGTTCCTAAGTCTAACTAGTCTTTACTATCTGTCAAACCCTTTTTGAAAGTAAGAAAATATTTTTACCAACACTTTAGTTTACTCTCCTTTTCATTATTAACGATGAAGCAAATTATTAAGTTACAGACAATCCAAATTACATACAAACAGAAATAATAATATAAAGTAACAACAATATAGTCATCTCTTTCATATTTGTCACTCCTAGCTAATATGAAAAAGACTGATATATTTATGTCAGGAAGTTGGGCCGTTTCGGTGATAAATCAGGTGTTAATGTGAGTCCAATAACCGATATTACTTTTATACGTGTGGCGTATTTTATTGAGATGATAATTTGTTATAGAAATATGAGGTCAGTAACCGTGATTACTTTAAGCGGGAGTGCTGATCGTAGCTTATAATTGTTTTTTAAGGGAATGTTAATAATCATTATATTTTAGTTTATTAGATATAGTTTAGTGTTGCAGAAAATATTGATTGTGGGGTTGTTGTTGGATACACATATTTGTCATCTTTATCAGAAAAATCTTTTTCATCTGCATAGTAGTTAGGTATGTTGAGAATGAGTGAAATGAATGAGATGAATTCAACCTTCTAAAATTATGTAAAATGCGAAATTTCATCTGTCAGGTAAACTGCTAAACCGATTTCCTAAAATTTTACGGTCAAATAGTTGACAACTTGGGATCAAAAATATGTTATTATTTTCACCAAAATATCAACGCGAGCGTAAACTAATAAACTCATAAGAATATCAAATATTTGAGCAATATGAATTATATTTAATCGTAATCTTTATGCAGACTTTATGCCATTAACTTTTATGCCTTTTCTACTGTACAGCGCTAGTAAAAATCTAATTGTACCTATTTAAACCTCATATCCGACTTAAGTTTACTGCTCAATAAAGACACAAAAATCTACGCGTTTTATTGGTACGTTTAAGGGCTTATTTTTAGAAGGCAAACTGTTTGTTGCAAGGAGTTTGTTAAATTTGCCTAACATTGTTCTTTTTATTCGAATCACTCTTGGTCAACAGAACGTTGTTTAAGAAGGGAAGAAATTTTCATAGCATTTATTTATTTTAATCATAGAAGAAATTACTACTACAATATATAATTACATGATAGTTGAGAAACTTCAAATGTTTCTTTTAATAAAAAAAGTTGTCAGAAAGTAGGGTTTGGCCCTACTTTTTTATGTACTGAGTTCATTGCTAAAAGTTAAAATCCGAAATAATCACATTTTCGCAACATACTTTTTGGTCCAGTAAATCTAAATATGGGCTTCGCAATCCACAATACACAAACGCACGCTACACCTACCAAGTATATTAAAATTTTAGTACACCCGACTCAGCAACAAACTAACTGCCCAATACAAACACATCCTAAGCACTATTGTGTCGTAAAATATTTTAATGGTAAAGGCGGACCCACAGTTTTTTCGCTACGTTTTACGAGTTTGGATGTTAAAAGGTGACCAGTTATGGTGTTACAGTCAGCTAATATTTATGTAGTTGGTATAGTTTTATTTGTGGCACTTTATAGAGTATTACTTGGGTTTTATTACTAAAAAATAAGTATCAATTAGCTTAATGAGATATTTGGGCAAATATTATTTCTTTAGCCAGTAGGTACGTCTAATAGTGGCGAAATTGAAGTCTTACTATAATCAAAGAAAAGGACAATTCGTTGATATTCCGTTCGTTTCTTAAACAATTCTATCCGTTATCAAATGTCGGTGAAAGTCAATCAATCAGCCGAGCCTTTTTTCCAATTACATATATTGGAGTCGGTTTCTAGTCTTACCTGATGCAGCTGAGTATCAATATTTTACAAGGAGCCTTTACCACCACAACCCAGTTACCTGGGTAATAACACGATACCCATCGGGAAGACTATTTGTCACACTTTCAGAATTCTAACTACTGGTAACTACAAAGATCTTAAAATTGACCGTATGTATAATATGGTCACCCATCCACTAATCAACATCGACAAGCGTAGCTTGACCTGAGGGATCGATCTGTGTAGCTGTTGTTACTAAGCTCCTCGAGGTAGGAACCTTTTATACTGTGCGTTTTAAAATATACTACTCAACTGTAAACTAATACGATTGATGAATTAATACAATTTTTGTCTAGTTTCAACCAAATCAATATTTTTTCTAGTATATTAGTAGCACAAAACACAAAATCATTATCCCACGCAATTTACAGCCAACACAGTAATGTTAATCAATTCCCTCTAACATATCAGCCCGAAATCGAGCCGAATATAAATCAATAATTCCACGGTCGCATGCTAACCCCATATAAACCATACAGCCTGGTCCCACGTGGTATACGTTGTATGGTTTTATGTGCCTTCCAATACACCATGATATAAATCCATGGAAGGTTGTTTAACATTCGTAGATACCTTTCTAGGAGGTTATGTAATTGTTGGGTGTGTTTGTTGGTGAATGGTTTGGTGTCATTTGTAAATATGCCAAGAAAAGAAATTATAATCAAATTTTTCGTAGGTTAAGTTTTACGGAGTAAAACAGTAAATGTGTGATGGAAGATATTAATTGTCTGGAAACACCTGAAGCAGCCACAGCCTTATTTTAAGAGATTGAGAACGTTAGATCTAAGCATAAGCCATAGATGGTGGCCTGATTTGTCTTCCGGTCTTTTAAACCCACTTGTACCATTGAGCATAAACTAATTCTAGTCGAACAGTATGCAGCATTTTTGGGAAGTGGTTTAGAACAAATAATACCTTTGTATATAAGAGTGAGTATTTCAGATGGATAATAAGATGATCTAAAAAACACAAATTGAACCGTGGCAAACAGCAGTTCTTAAAAATTTGTCCTATTTTTTAACTCCAACTTTTCAACTAAAAAACCAATTAAAATAAAACTATTTAATACAATAAAAGGCTTAAAGCGAGTGTAAACAGAGCAATTCGTGTGGGTGGAGTCGGTTAGTTTGGATCAAATTAAATGGACTGGATCAAATGAATTGCCGCAAACGGATTAAGTACATGGACTATGCGTATTTGTTACTGGTGTCTGTGGCTTGTGTGTTTGGACTGGAGTTGGGAAGTCGATTTTATATACGATTGTCGCACTATAAAGAAAAATTGTAACTTTACTTATGTTGAACGTTTTTTGGTTTAAAAACTGTGTTTATCCAGGCCATGAGAAGTCTTTGTGTCAAATTTATCGAAATGTGAAAAGTAGAGCTTGCGTTAAAGACGATTTCCTTATAATTATACGCCGTCTAAATCAATATCTTTGGACAGCTGACTTACGGCTCCTTAATTTCAAACTAAGCAGAAGTTGAACAATCGTAACTAGACTTGGCATACGCGTATGTTTCTTAATTATATGCATCTATCCTCACAATTTTTTTGAAACTGTCTTATTTTATGGAAGTAGGGTTACTGCTTTTCTTTTAGATTCTATAATATTTCGCCTTAATTTCCAATGCAATATGGTTAGACCTATTACCATGTATCATACATAATATAAAACTTTATGCTACAATTCTGGTAATTATATCCAAGTCAGGTTGAATTTGACAATCGAGCAAAATTTATTGTCATCAACTATATACGTTCTTTAGACTCCAATACCATCTTAATCAATATTCAAATCTGTATTGAATTTTAACAACCGACAAATATTGATGAGAATCCGATATAACTGTTCATTTTATTACACCTTATCATGTAAACTTCAAATGTAACAATATTTCAGTCATTTGAAGTAAACGGTTGATACGAATCAGTTGAAATACTTTATAGATGTCGTTGCATTTTATTGTACTGTTGAGTCGATTTTAATATTTGGTTTAATATTGGAGGAGTCATTTTAAATAGAAGGTAAAGTTTTATTTGAGTTGTGATGCTCAAATTGCGGATTTAGAGTAGTTAGGTATTGATTTCGTGAGAACTTAAGGTATGGTTAGTGGTAGCTAGACCCGCGATTTCATTGTGGAGAGATATCTGCCATTGAACACTGTTTTTTAACTATTATCTTTCCAATTTTCATCAAATTTTGCTCAGCGATTGCAAATTTGGTCACCTGCGGTCAATATACGCTCCGTTATTAATTTGTTTTTTTCAGTTAAAAAGAAATAAAGATTAAAAAGAAAACATTTAGGGCAGTATTTTAATTTGTGTTATGAAAACCATTTTCATAAATCAGCAAAATGATTTTCTTGAAAACTATCTGATATTTGTGTAAGAAAATGTTGCTGTAGAATTGCCAAATAGAAATAATTTGATAAAACACCAATACGTTTCTTAGAATTTCTAACCTATTATTTCTACATTGTCAAAGTTTATTCAAACAAATGAACCGTTTTTATTCAGAAATCAAACAAAAACTTTACTCAATACATTCTTCAACGAAAATAGAAATTATAATCTACCTCGAAATGGATTACTTACTCAAATTACAGCTGAAGGCTTTTCACGTTAACTAATGGATATTGAAGGCAAAAAGACGGTGCATTAGAACCGATGGGTATTGGTTATCAAACGTAATCAAATTCCGCTGTGCATCTTCGGAAATGCTATTTCGAATACGAATTGACGTATCGAATTTCGGTATTCCATTTTATAGTTAGGCAGTTATGTTTTTGCGTAGGTTTAAAAATTAACAATCTAGTAGTTTGGGAACTTTGACGCAATTGCTGTTATAGTGACAGACGGTCGTGTGTTCGATTCCCATGAATATATTTTGAGTCTGATATGTTGGTTTGTTTTGAGTTCAATTATAGGTATGTTGTTTTTATTTTATGATGAAATAGTATTGCTATACATTAAGATATGTCACAGACTTTGACGTGATACACTGTCTCTTACACTGTTGTTCCTAACGTGATAGACGGTCGTGAGTTCTATTCCCGTAAAAATATTTTGAGTCTGAGGAGTTGTTTCGAGTTGAATTATAAGGTCATATCCGTTGTTTTATATCATCATACCAATTTCAGTATATCAGAAAATCAATGTCGAATAAATAGACAAATGCTTAAATAATATCAAGCCTGTTATACCGAAAAGTGTGGGCAGAAATGCATGAAACACATTTTGATATCAACAATGTTAGTTGCATGTAAATAAGGAGGCGAGCATATCGCTATACATAGTCTCTAATCATTATGGTATTATATTAGGTTATTGTTTATGTTAATGGAGTTTCAAGCCTTGTTTGTATGTTTGTAAAACTAACGAGAAGTAAATAAAATGTTGCTTAAAAAGTTACTTTGTGAAGCAAACTGAATTATAATTCCCAGGTGGGAAAATTCCCACAAGTCATAAATACATCTAGCCGTTAAATTAGTTTGTTAGTCGTTATAATGGAAGTAATACATAGTAAACGCTAATTATAGTTAAGTGCATTAAATCGCATTGGGAAATGTTTTACAATCGATTCGGTAATAGTGATTAAGTAACAAACTGTAGTGTTAAATAATGTACATGAAATTTTTAATGTTGTAGCAACCAATACATAGCCAGTTGCCCTCCGTTCGTACGGTTATTCTATAGATAGGTGATTGCATATTGGTAATTGGTCTGAACATCTTCATGCATAAGAGAGCTCGTTAAAAGTCGATTCCATGCTTAATTTTCGTTGTTTGTAAGTTTATAAAAATCTTCGGGACACAAGAGCAAATGTAAATCAGCTTAGTTGCCTTTTTAAAATAAAAAAAACAAAAGACCGTCAGGAACCGGTAAGACAACCAATCCGCGATAGCTGAGCACTTGTTGAAAGCAAGAACCAATCACTAGACTGCGCTGTCATCAACGCCGCGTCCTCCTCACAGATCGCCATTATTACTCCAGAATTTTAAGAAAAGCAGTTAAAATAAAAAAAAAAACACATTACTAAGGCTAATTTCTTCCATTGCATTCCACTTTTCATCAACATGGAATCCTGTTATCAGCTAGTGCATTACCGTCATGACGTAACGCGCCAGTCTGAGCACATCTTTAGTGTTTTGTACCGAAGTACTAACAATTTCAAACAATATAAAATTGGTGAAGACCCAGTGAGGGTAGGCGTAGAAACTCGGGACTACAAGGAGACGACGCTAAGCAGCCACATCAGTCAGCCCGTGACCACGGTCGATGTATTTCGATCGAAAAGTCGGATAAAAAAAATTAAATAAGGTGTCGCAAAGTATTGTGAGGTGTGTGTGTGTACCTGTAGTGTGTTTTCTATTGCGCTTAAAATTTTCGATGTAATTCGATCGAAACGTCGGGTGAACAAATAAGGTGTTGTAGTTGTGTGTACCTGTTTGTAGTGTTGTCAATCGCGTTTTACAATTGGTTGCTTTATAAGTAATTAGCGTTTGTTACCTGCTGTAATGATAAGTGTAAATGTGTGATAAAATATATAAATGGTTTTATATTTATTTATTTATTTGATATTGTGCAAGCTCAGCTTTTGGGATCGGATAACCGTGGGTAAGTTTTCAAGATATTATATTAAAGATTACAAAAGTAACATTGCGTCTGTTATTACAGAAGATGTAGGCGGAGATGTATGAATATTGCTATTAACAATGTTAGTCCGATGTAATAGCCGGCGAGCCTATTACCATATACCGGGCACGTTACTAGACTCCGAACTACAATTGATGAACATTCTCAGCAACATAAATTCTAAAACAATAACAATTTAATATTGCCCGACCCGTGAGTCGAACACGAGACCTCATGATCAGCAGTGGAAAGTGAAGGCAGTCCTCTAACTAATGAGAGAAAAAGAATACTTTTAAATTCATCACTATCCACTTTTCCCATAATATCTAAAGAAATCTCATTGCCATCTTAATACTAGTTGTTAACAAATTAAAGGCGTGACTTGAAGGTTCAACTAAATCGATTTCAATTAATAAATGAACATTCTAGAAGGACAGACAAAGATCATCTAGGCTTGAGAGAAATTTGATTCGTAATTTTGATCTTTTTGAAGGTAGATTTGTTCTTAATTAATTTTATTATAAAGGAATAAGAGATTTATCTTTCTAAGTTATTTTAGTGGAAAGTTTTTTGTAGGTTTTTTTAGTTGCTAGACTATTGTTTAATCTGAAGGAGTTTGTGTTTAAAACAATGCGACTTAAACGTGTTGAATTAATGTGAAATTCAATTTAATTGTTTTTCTAAGGTAAAGAAACAATTGCTGAAAGTAAATTAGATTTGTAGTGTTAAATCGGAAAGAGCTTGTCTGAGTCATTACCGTACCCATGTAGTGGATTCAAATTCCACACAGGATAACCATTTGAGTGATGAGCACGAGTACCTATCTGTTCTGTGTTTAAATAAAAGCTGATCATAACATATGTATGTATTTAGAAGTATACAAGTTTTTTTTTTTTATTTTTTTTTTACGTGTTTAGCTGTATATTAATGTATTTTTATCAGTTTTCTGGTTACTATGCTACAAGCTATGCTTAGTTTGAAAGCCGTGTGACCAAAGATATTTATTTCTTACGTTTCTATTTAAACAATCATATTATTATAATAATGTTCAGTTTTATTTTCATTAGAGAGTTAGTCTTGTGAGAATAGTAAGAGTCTCAGATGTCAATGAAGCGAAGGAAGTTTGTAAGGATCGTACTAAATGTCGTTCTCAGTGCCTCGATTCTCTTCTACTATCGACTACCGACAATCGAACTGTCATCGAGAAATGTTGTATGAAAATCTGATCAGCGCCTCTGACGGGTGTCGTAGGAAACATTTTGGCAGTACATTCTAAATGTCAAAATTCGATAGCTAGCCGGTTGTCGGTAGTCGATAGTGGTAGAGAATCGAGGTACTGGTCTCTGCTTATCGCTATGGGGAAAAGGCTTGTTTTTATGTACATACGTAAAGTATGTACGTATAATATTTTTCTTGCGTTATTCGTTCTGTTCAATATTTCATCTATTCTTTTTCAACATTAATTCACCAAAAATACTGTTACTACGTCAACTCTACACAGTTTCATACTATGAATAGAACGCTGAATATCTTATAGAACGACAAGGGGTTACCCAGGAGAGACAAGCGACAATGACATACGAACAATGATGATAATAATTTATGAAAGCGACGCGGAAAATTGACAGACTGAGGTGTTTGCACTATATACGTTGAACTGTTGTAATCTGTTAAGACTTTAAATTATTTGGCTTAACTTGAAGACTGATTTTTTTCATTGTTGCATAGCTTTGTTTGATGTAACAAGGCATCATATGTTGAAGTGTTGAAGTTCAAATTATTGTAGTTTGTTCTAAGACTACTTGTTTCATTATTTATTTTATTATTATTTAGTTAAATAGCATTTCTGTTATGTGATAGACGATGCATTTGTGGAGTCTACAAATGCAAAAGTTGTCGACTAGCCAACGTATATGGCGCTGGCGAGTTGGATGGTGAATGAATCAAGAAATAATTATTTTATATAAAAAAATTAAATATATAGCGCTAAGTCCAAGTGACAGCGTACACTAATGCTATTATTAAGATATTGATTCCTAAAGCTAAATTCAATTTAAGGATATAATTAGTAGGAAGTCTGTTATTCGATCTCGTTACTTTTTACCTTAAATTATTTTTATTCCAACAAACTGTTTACTTGTACGAAGATGTTCAGCTCAATAACACGGACACCAATCTATAAAACGTCCTCGCCAAGGTTACCTAACTTCAACATCTACCAACCAGAGTGAGCGCAGCTGTGTTTCTGTAAATTTCACTGTAGTACGGCCACGCCTAGCAAACAAGAATATAAAAGCTATCGCGCTGAATGGAAAGACTATTGTGTTGTGTGACGTCAGTGGATATCTGAAAGATTTAGGTTAGCATGTTATGCTTGATGAAATCGTAATTGGCTGGAAGAATGGATTGTATGAATGTTTGGCATTTTTGTGAGTGGTAGGACAAATGATGGTGTTTGTTCTTGTTATATGTATGTTGGAATGTGGCTAAATATAGCTTATGGAAACTAGATTGATGTTCTATTTACTATATAAAAGAAATTGAAATGTGTGAGACTATAGCCTACGATTTATAGATAAACTAGCGGACCCGACAGACGTCCTGTCTAATAAATTAAAAATTAATTAAAAAAACTTTGTCCAGCGGACAAAATTGTGAATCTAAACCATTCTCAGATCCCCTTGAACACACACAAAAAATTTCATCAAAATCGGTCCAGTCGTTTAAGAGAAGTTCAGTGACATACACACTTACAGAAGAATTATATATATAGATAAATATTTTTTACTTTATGTTATGCTAAGATCATTTTAAATTTCACTGTTTGGTTGTAAAGTAAAATTGTTGTCTCTTATTTGAAGCTTAAACAAAGCATTGTTTTTTACTTACATATATAAGGATATCAAGGTTTCTAAACTTTGTTTGACCAACGTGGTGGGTTAAGGGTCTGAATTCTTTCACACCAGTAAAAGACCTTTACCCAGCTGAAGGCCAACATTGGGTCAGGCTCTAACCGATCATTATTATTCATTAGACACTGAGACCTATATGAAATTAATTTCATACATAATACAAGACTTGTTTCCCAATCTTCTAGTAAAGTTACTTCACCATATTTTCCTTTACCGTTACACAATATTTTCATTCAATATTCCCTTCATTTAATAAAAATACAGGCAAACAATATATTTTCTTTCACACTGAAAGCAACAAGGCAACATACAAATATTCGTACAAAAGGTAAAAGGCTGATTAATAGCCTGCCAGCCCCAGGCAGCGGCTGTTGGATGAAATTATTGTATTAATTATAGCTAGAATTACCTGGCGATGTTGTGAGCTAAAGAGGAGTTTGTATTGGATTGATGGTTCTGTCTAATTGTTCTTGTGTCTGTGGTGTTGTTTCTTTGATGTTTATGTTGACAGATTTTTGATGTCCAACTATAAAAAATATTTTAGTAAGTTGGTATAGTATGTAGGTAGAGAGGTAGTAGAGAGTAAGTAGTGCAGGGATAGGTATACAAAAGTATGATAATGTATAATAATATTTAAAAAATATTTATTGACGTGAATAGCTTTCGCTACACTAATAAGTGTGCTGTAAATTCATTTGCTCAGGAATAAAAGTTTATAGCAGTAAAATGTTTTGATAAATATTCTCTATTCTCATAAAACTTTACCCCCCTCCCGAGCTAGAGCTATTGTAACGACTATCATAAGTGTCAACCTAAATGAATAAAAGATTTAATTATAATTTAAAAGAACTTAAATTCTGCGCGTATGAAATAAACACTTTCTCATTCATAAAAATAATTTATTTTAAAAAAGCAAACCTTTGTGTTTGCTAATATGTTAATAATAATATTCTCACACCTATCTGCTAACCATTCACAATAAAGCATGTTGTTTTGAAAACATAAACAAAATCATTATACAGGATATAATGATAAACGCGTTGCATATCACAGCTTGTGCAGTGAAGCTGAAATGATAACAAAGAGATAAGCTATATAGCTATGCAATGTGACAAAATTTGTTGCAATACATTATTGAATAACAGATAAAAGTCAGCGTAATGCAATTTAAATTTATTTGAGTAGCCATAAATTCGAGGATATATTTTCACGAAATTTGTATGTAAAAATTAAAATTAACCAACAAGGTATTGTAACCTTAGGTATATTTTTTGTTGCATTAAAGACCCTAAGTTGTTAATTTATCTTTACTGCCTGTAAATCGATTTTCATAATTTTCGATTTCAATTTAATTATCTTACCGCTTTGTTTAGCGAAAAACTTTGATTTAAAATAATTTCCCATACGTGGTAAAAATTTAAAAAAATAGAAGGGTACTAGCACATTTTGTAGCTTAAGTGTTGATTTCTCTCAAGTTGCCTAGATGGCTTTAAATTTTGTCCATTCTATACCCCATTATCTATAATCTACATTTACATTAGTCCTATTTAATATTAAAACTAAACCAATAAAAGCATCACTAAATAATTAACGGTTACAGCTAAGATCACCCCATCTCGCCCAAGAGACGCGGTGATTAAAAGATTATGTTGGGATTGACAACACCCGGGTAATCTACCCCTAGTACCAACCCTTTGTTTTGTACCGGCCGGGTGAAGTTTACTTTAGAAATAAATAAAAAAATATACAAGGAAGAACTTTAAGGGAAAACGATGCATATGGGCATCACCCCAAAGTAGACTGGCAGAAATTGCCCCTGCCATTAATCAACAATAAGCATGCTTATATACTACAAAATACAAAAACTGATTGTTTTCCTAATTTAACAAATAAATACTCAACAGTTACTCGTCCCTATCCCACAGTCTTAGGTATCCCACAGTCAGTATCGGCCTCCATAGGATAATAGCGGCGAAAATAACCTACACGATAAACTGTAATTGTTTGAAATTTACACAAAAAAAGATATGTTAAAATTCATGAATAAGTTTACTTTCAGTGCCTTCAAGTATATACATACCAAATGAAGTTATACCTGCTAACCATTATATATAGTACATTATATACTTTAGATATCCAAAGTATATAAACATATAGTTCTATGTACAACGCTGTCCAGTTTAATAAGGTAAGAACAAAGTTATGTGTTTGACCTCCTTCAAGAGCGGCGCTTAATTGAAAGAATTGGGTTAGTATAATAGGAAATGTGTTTGAAAGGCGGAGTACGGAGTACCTATAGTTATATGAAAACTAAAGGAAATTTTCTGTGGGCAGTCGGTTTCTTAACAGTAGCCTAAAGAAGTGTAGTAGTTTGTTAACGTAGCCAGTATATGGCAAAAGACCCTTATTACATGGGATTCGCATTATAAAAGCAAGACGTGGTTGTATTTCATACACTTCTGCCACCTTTTAGTAAAACATGCGTAATATTATGAATGTATGCATTCAGATTTATTTAAAAAGTCAAATAACACTATGATCACGTTAGCTTTACCCGAAGACCCTTTAAGACAGACATGTATAAAATACCTCCACGTTTAACCATTAACAACCCTAGGTCAAAGGACATGTAGGCCAATATGTGACATAAACAAATTTGAAAGTAGTAGCGTAGTGGTTAAGGACGTCGCATGGACAACCACTGCCAGTGTCCTGGGTTTCAGTTTTTAAAATTTCATAAACGATTATAAAGGTCCCCGTATGAGAATATTTCTAAGGAGTTTCTTGCCAGTCCTTAGTGGCCCTACCCTCCAAACCTGTGGTTACTGTGCTTTCCACAGTCTTTTCGGTTGTGTCAGACTTTTAAGTAAAAGAGCTACTTCTGAAGCATTTTAATGCAATAAAGATATCTTAGGTAGTTATAATTAGACTAAATTATAGTACTAATACTACCGTTGTTGGTAGGAAGTTGATGAAGAAAGTGTATTTGGAATATTACTTAGTAGATATTTTTACTCTGCTCCTTAAAATGTTGCTAAATGAGTGGAAATATTGAAAGGTAAATATATAATTCTATATTTTTTTAATATGTGTACAATAAACAAACCTTAAATTACGCCTCGTTTACCACACATTAGGCAGTCGCTACATGACACCTTTAAGATTTAGTGCAATATGATATTTTTCTTTCATTATATTTGTTAATGATAATTATGTACCTAATTATATATTTTTAACATGTTACGCTACGCTTATTTTGTCTTTAAAACGATAACAGTAAATCAAGATATTTTTCATTTTTTTCTAATTAATTATCAGGAAAACGTATTTAGTAGGCAACTTATTATTAGTTGATGCTGTAAGTAGTAATAATATTATTTTATAAAATGCATATATGTCATACATCACGCCCTTGTCCAAATCGAGGTTCGTAGAGACCGCAAAAAGTAATTACTACGATCCCCAACCTACTTATTTTGCTTCATCAATCATGCTGTTTTTTGTAATATCAAAATGGTTTTAGTTTAACAAATAAAAGCTTTGTTTGAAATAAAATAATTAGACGTAAGGAAAACCGTTCGTGTTTCTTTCCATAAACCTGAAACACACCGCAGTGAAATCTTAACGCATAAATCTTTCAAACAAATAAAAAGCACACGTATTTACATTTTTATTACACCCAACAATGAAATCGGAACAAAAATGTTATACAAACCTTACTACTTTTGTTCCGTATCGTGACTGTGATATACGAAAATTATTAACTTATATAGAAAAAATGGTCAAAGTATAATATTACTTAAAATTATTACATTACAATTTCTGAGTTGAAACACGCAACGAAGTAATTTAATTTACGAACCTGTGTTGAGGAGGCTTTATGTAGAGGCAATGCCGCACTGCCGAACGCACATCAAAAATTCATACGTACAAAAAAAACACATGAAAAAAAATTATATGATCCACTTCACATGCTCACTGGCTACACAATATAATATACACTTAATTTTCGAATTTCATGTTTAGTTTTCTATGGTGCCGATAGAGGGCGCGGACGTGCGTCCTAGAGCGCGGTTCTCTACACACTAACGTCTCTGTAGTTCGCGCATGCGCTGTTACACCTACACCCGATACCTACATTTCATTTTGTAATGAACTGAACTTTTCCCACTTCATAGAAATATCAAACTTATGTAGTAAGGATAGAGTTGCTTTTGGTTTGACTTGTGAATTAAAGGGTGCGAACCGACTTCGCAATATCTTCCCTCTCGCTCCCACTAACGATGTCCACATGCATTTGAATTTTAATTGAGTATATCTACAAAAATGTATATTCAACAATTTCTTTTTCCTATAAAAGATTTCACGCTAATTCGCTGAAATTAGATGAAAATTGTCTTAAATGTTTTTTGTTTCGTTTTTCCTGGTTGTACGTTTTTCTCCGTTTTCCTAGCGTTGGGTAAAAGGCGTGTAAGTACGTTGCGTTTCTAAGATCAGATAAAGTAACGTGTTGGGTGAACGGTGTAACCTTTCAGTTATTTTTCATATATTTTGAAGAGGGAAATATTAAAAACGGTTCGGGTTTGTTTTGGTATATAGAATACGTTGACTACGTAGTTGACTACAAGTCATATCAGCTACTCTTCATGAAATATCATATCACATTTTAGTATAGAAATATGACATAGTGACGTCACAGTGTTTTATTTTGGTTGGTACCAAATGAGTGCTTAATAAAATGTTTCAGTCTGCAATTATTACAATTTCAACATTATTTACGAAATAAATTGCACAGCTTGAACATTTTGGATGAACCTTTTAAAAGAACAAGTTTAATATTTTTTCGTTAACCCATTCAACTACCCAATTTCGCATTTCGGCTACAGCAGTAACTCAGTTCCTATGGTATCCTCATTACATTTGTAGTGCAATATTAATGTGAACGCACTTACTGTATCCGTTTTTCAAGTTACCTTAAAGTTTATATAGAATCGCTAATTAAAAAAACCTATTTATCTCATTTGCATTGCGCAGTCCAATATAAAGTATTATAATATATGACTAGCTGACCCGCGCAACTTTGCTTGTGTCATATAAGAGTGAATGGGTCATACTTTCCTCCGTTGTTGTATTTTTTTTACTGGTACTCTGATCTGGTTGGTCGTAGCGTGATGTTATAAGTTTATCCATAGCCTTCCTTAATAAAAAGGCTATTAAACAGTTAAAAAAAAAATCAATTCGCAAAAGTAGTTCCTGAGATGAGCGCATTCAACCAAACAAACTCTACAGTTTTATAATATTAGTATAGAATAGAGGTTACTAAAAAGCACCCACACATTTTTTGCTCTACGTACATTTTGAATTGTGAAATGTAGCTTAAAGAAAAGCCAGATAATATAATTATTACCATTTATAGTTCACCGATTTTGTTGTGTCTATAATTCTTTTAACTCTCCTCGTAGATTGTTCTCGTTAATAACTAAAATAGGCTTTGACTCTAGTAATCCATAAATAAATAAATAATCGTTATATAAATGGATTGGCAGTTGTTGTACGTGAATAAAAGGGGAGCGTAATGCCTTCGTGCCTCGGGTTATAAATTCAATAGCCACGCGTAAAAATATTTAAGTAGAGCAGTTATAGTTCAGTAGTAAAGCTAACCACAGTTTTAGTTTATGTTTACTATATATTTTGCGTTTTATTTTTTGAGAAATCGGAAGTTAATAACTCGATCATTTCGTCTTTAAATCGTTGCCAGTTTGTTGAACTCATTCTGATATTGTAAAAAACGCAATTCTATGTGTCGGTATACTTTCAACACAAAATCGCTGAACCGCTTTTGATGTAATCGGATATATTGATTTTATAGAGAGGAAGGCTCGGGAGTTTAACAAAGACTGATTCTCATGCTTACAAAGAGTATAAGAATTTAGAGGTACAGTACTTGTTTAAAAACCGTTTCGGCCGTGTAACACTTTCCATGGTCATGTGAATCCAACCCAAGATCTCTTGCTTTGTTTTCTTCTTTTCTAGTGTATACACACTAGCAACAGCGTAGCAACCCAATCCATATATCTTCAAACATCTTTTCTAAAACACGAAACTAGGTAAAGAAAATAGCGGTTTACATAATAGATGTAGCATTTGGTCAATGTACGTCTGTGCCTTGAAGCTTGAAGCATTGAATAGGGATCAGGTCCCGACGTAAGAGGATTTAGGTACTCTAAAATTGATACCTGAATCTTCTTTATTTTATTGAGTTTTGTACGTTTGAATATTTTAAAAGAAAGAATAATATATTGGAAAAAAAAAATATGAGTCTTTGAAATTATGTGTGTATAAGACAACTAGAAATAATGATCACTTGTTCCAACGGTGAAGGAAAACATCGTGATGAACCTTGCATGCCTGCGAGTTCTTTAGAACAGTTCTTGACTGTATTCATAGTTATTCTAACCCTACCCGCACTTAGCCAGCGTGGTGGACTCAATGTATATGTGATTGGTTTGCTTTCAGATGAAGATTCCCGTCAACCTGCGCCGATACGTCGACCATTAAAGGTAAGAGCATGTTTGATAAAAACTTCTTTTGATTATTTTTTTTTAAATAATATGTAACAATCAAATCGCTAATTTAATCCGCCCGGTCTTGTATAAAAAAAGCTCAATATTAAGAATTATAAGTATTATATCCGAAACGGTGAGTCCTAATTTAAGTTAAATGGTACTAACGTATCGGCAGCGGTTCACATCGGTATGAATATCACATATCTCTGTTGACAATACGTGTACGTTAAATCAATGGTCTCCATTCATTACATTGCTGCTTTGATGCAACGTGTTAATCGTTATAATCTAAGAGAGAAAACAATGTACGGCATAGTGGCTTTCAATTAGTTGTCACCTTTCCCTCAGTGTCTACAGCGTTTGAAAATCCGTCTGCCTGACTCTCTGTATATCAATCATACAAACATGCACATTTTTGATGCTGTAGATATAAGGAATGATAATATTGCAATTCAATTTAATATTTAAAACAAACATAATTATTACCTATAAGTAAAATGTTATTTTATTATAAAAATGAAGTAAAATATTGAAAGAGCATTTCAAAATGAATGATTAAACGTTCAATTAAGAAGTACAAATAAAATATATTCCGATAATTAATGTATTTTTCATTAAAATTCACTGAAAATATTCATTAAAAACGGTATGACATCTTTAATTAAAATATTAATACCTTTTGAAATATGAAACGGTATTAAATTAATTTCGTTTTATTTGCTTTCTTAATAAGTTTTTGCTTTTGGCTTGATGTTTTGATTTCATTTTGAATAACCCACTTGATACGTCGTATACGCTAATTCTAGGTAAATATTTCGTTTACATTAAAACAAGTCGATTGTTAAAAGTATTTAACTGGACTTCTTTAGTCTCTATCTATCCTGGGCATTTCAGAGAAACCTAATTATGTAAGTAGAAAATAAAGGCACGTTTGACACTTTTTTATTGTGATTAACGAGGAATTAGGAAACAAACATTTTATACACCGAGCTTTTAAACAACTTTTAAGCTGCTGAATTTCGTAAAAGATTTTTGAAACCTTTAACCTTTAAACTTAATAATCGTATAATAAATATTTCGACCGAATGTCATTCACACACGGTTAGAATAAAATCCAATATGATTGTAGATATATAATTTTTATTCAACCAACATTAATATTAATATAATTTAGGTTTTTCCAAAAATATGTGATTTTATTTCGATGTATTTTTATTCATTTGATTCAGAAATATTTCGTTTGAGGTCTGACTTTGTTATAAATATGACCTTTTGGTAAATTACCCCTAGACGTTCTATTTGAAGCGCATTATATCGCCATTTTTTGACTTCTGAAATTGATTATCATTAAAGTAATCAATTTAATATAAATAAGAATGTTAACAACTTGAAACCATAATATAATTTTCCCATGGCGTAGCTGGGGTCTGACACAAATAAAACTAGTAACATCATTTATACAGTACAGTTATGACAAAAAAAATCGTAAGTAAGTTAATGAAATAAACCCTATGTATTTTAAAGATCAGCAATAAATAGACTAGTTAAATATAACTGGCAGGTGCATTATTCACTACTAGACAAATATATGAGGTAACTAACGCAGTTTTTGGTAACACCTACGGTTATTAGAAACTAGAAATTCAAAAAGTATAATAAATACCTCTTATACACTTTTTAATAGCAATTGACCAGCGAGATAGCATACAAACCTAACCTCTCCTTCAATTCAGGAGAAGAACCTCGCAGCAGCAGTAGGACAAAAAAGTGTTAAAAAAACATTTCATTACCTTTTCCACCCCACAATATGAATAAAAATATACTAATAAGAAATATCTTCTTAATCATATAATTATAATTCTGTTTCATAATATTAAAATAGAGCCCACGCATACTCCAAACAATTTTCTTAGAAATTTTCTCAAGAGTATTGTAAAGTACTCAAGGTAAAAGGTAGAGAGCACTTAATAGTATCAATCGGATCAATTGAAGCTCAAATAAAGAGTACTTGAATCTAAGCTCTAAATAGGCTAAGATATTGAAAGAAATATGTTTTGTTTGTTTAAAATATAGAGCTAATTACAGAATGAATGTTACCAGTTATGGATAAGGGTTGATTGATAGTATAGCTTAACCTCTCAAGCGCCCGGCCACCGTGTCACGGTTGAATGTTCTACCCCCGTCAAGCGCCCCGCCACCGTGGTACGGCAAAACGATCTTACATTGAAAAAGCGTAGAAACGAAATGCTAAAACTATGTTTATCCCTTTCAAACATATTTGACATTGAAGCTGATGAAACGAGACGACGATCTAATGCACACACTTGAATAAGTGGTTGATATAGGCCAGAGAGCAGCTTAAACAACATCTGACCCAACGACATGTTCCTTTATGACCAATATTGTAAATCCTTTTTTTAACTAATTTTAAAGATTTGAGTATATTTTACAGTTGGATTTTAATGTCATTATTCATTAACTACACAATAAGACCTTTCGTCATATTATTTTTTTTGCCTAAAAATATTTATTAGACTTTTTTCAAACACATGCCTAAAGCACAAAATATTCAGATTAAACGGACTATTGTACTACCACTATCAAATATTATTTGTAGTTTATTTTTTTAATCTATAGCAAATTTTATGTAGATTCCAAATATATAAGATATGACTAGGGTGTTAGTATTAAAATATGACGGAATCGGCGCTTAAACGCCAACCGCCAATTCAATTACGCGCGCCATTTTTGGCCCGGACGCTTAACGGTATATTTGAATTTTGACGTTGGGGCGCTCGAGAGGTTAAATGTAGTAATGATATGCATATACAAATAATTCTGTTATATCCGAAAGTGTATGCAGAGGTATACCTGCGTTTCGTCTTGCCCTATGAAAAGGGTGCGAGCCTACATATGCCAATATCAAGCCCGTTACCGAATTGCGGGCTACTATTGAGAATATAGAGTTGTCTTTAAAAAAGAAAGATAGCAAAAAAGAAAGAATTAAGAAAGTCGAATAGCACTTTGCCCGACCAAGGAATATGGAATTGAATCCGAGACCTCTTGATTAGCGGTCGGATACACTGCCGGCCGCGCCACAGAGGCAGTCATAATTAAATTGACTAGCCATTCCTAAAGTTACTACCATTTCTTTTGTAAGATAATACGTAATTTCAAGAAAACCGTTTTTGGAAATACGTAGAATATTTTCAATAATAATAAAGAGCCTCTCAATTGTCAATTGTATGAAATTTTGTACGCTTTGACATCAAAAGATATTCATAATAAGGGTCGAGCAATAAGTTTACTTTAATGATACGAAACGATAAGTTTTTCTTTTTCATTTGTATTTGAAAGGTTGAATAAATATGTAAATTATATGATTTTGTATTTTTTTGATAAAGTTATGCTTGTTATAGTGTATCGCTGAAGGTATAGAGAGAGGTTTATGAAATGCCGAGTTGTGCTATTTTACAAGTTAGTCCAGTTTAATAGAGCTTATTGGCATCATAGGCTACCATTTAAACCATTCTAAAAAACATTAGGAAAGCCTTATAGTAATAGCCCGACCTAGAAGTTGAACTTAAAAACATTGTGACAACATAGATTGTTCTTCTTTAAACGTTCAATTGACCCTTAAATAAATAATAAATCAGTGCGTCAAATTTCCAACTATCTGCAAAAACAATGTCTATTGTAAAAATTAAGGAAATATTGCAGCCATAGTCGTATTCTAATTACGAAAGTTTGTCAGTTTGTTTATTACGCGTCTTCGGCTAAACTACTGATCGGATTATAGTGAAATTTAGCATGGACATATTAATGAACACAGAAAACCAAACAAAAGCTACTTATAATAAAGGTTTGCATGCAAGTAAAGTCGTGTAAGTCAGCTAGTAGCTTATAAAATTAATTAAAACTAAGAACATCAGTAACATTTGCGTTTATATTGAGGTAACATATTGGCCGTGAGACATATTAGTATGGGATGCCAGTTTGTTAGTTAGCTGTTTACACGAGTTTAGATGTTATGAATTAGGGTTGGGTTTAAATGCGTTGGATGAGTTGTGAAGATGCACGTTTGATGTTCACACACGTAGATAACAAAACGTTGGTTTGTTTCTTGTAAGTCTATTTCATTTTTAGGACATGTTCAATGCATGTTGCATGTGATAGTGTAATCAATGACGTATAAAAAAAAAACAATTTGGAATTTACCCAACTGGTAACGAGGTAGTCCATCTAGACCACCCTTTCGAATAGCACTTAGCCTTACTCAACTATATTTGACAGCTTCTCTTCGTCAACTAGGTAACCAAACGTCAAGAACTGAAGGTTGTGATAAAAATAGCTAAACTCAAAATCCTGTGGTCCATACAAATGACATGCTGTAAAGATTTTACTAATCGTAACTGCGATAAACATTCAATAAACTACCTTTCAATCAATAATGCAATCAGTTGTGATCAAGTTTTCGTGAAAATTCTGGAGCAGGTTAAATTAAACGGTTTTACTTACGCCAAAACGTCAAACAATCCATGGCAAAACTCATAATTAACAACAATTAATATCATTAACAATTCCTTTACAACATTAAAACAAAACCACACAGGTCGAACAACAACACTCAGTCTTTGTTTTATATAATATCGTGGCAATCTAGCTCACCTACTTGGCTCGTTCGCTCGACGTCATTTCCTCCCGGAGCCCGAGCCACAATGAATAAAACATGATGTCTCCTAGAACGCTAACAAATGATATTTCGATACAGTTTTCTTAGATTGCTTCTCGTTTTAGATCTGGTTTGTGATATGTAGTTATGTTTTAAGTGGTTGGAGTAGATAAATAGGTTTTTGGTTAAATTCAAAATATATCATTTTTGTCTGCTAATAGATATGCCTTAGTATAATTATAATTATTATCATTTATGTAAGTTGCTAGCTATGCAGAAAAAAATAGAAAATGCTTTCATAAATACGCAATTTCTATCATGTTAGATATAACTGCAGTTAACATATCGTGTAGTTATCTACCCATGAAATTTACACTATGTAAAAAAAATATCTACTTTGGGAATGATCGTACAATTAGTTATCAATTTAAATTAGATCCAAAAAAAGACCAATTTTATGATAAATCTAGACAATTTGCTTCTGGTTGTTTAGTTTGAAAGCAGTATAAGGTTTTAAAAGAACGTTTAATTTCTTTCATGGATATTCACATATATTTTTTATTTTTGTAATTGCCTTCAAATACATTTAGATTCCCACCCATTTTAACGTCATACAAAAACAAAAAAACCTCATGAAACATTCAAAACGATAATCTTCAGTTTATACCTCACTAACGTTCCGAACAAACAAACGTTAAGATAATGTGATATTAACTTCGTTTTTATAGCTCGTTATCATTTCACTTGAACATTCCAACGAAACTGGATATTAAGTGAGAATAAAGGTATCTGGGTTATGATAATATTGGTTTTATTTCTGTTTGTTCAAAAATAAATGGAAGACGTAAAAATTATATAGTCAGTAAGGATATTTTAACTTCTTTACAGATGGTCTATCTAACTATTGTGTTCCTAGCCAAATTGCAAGGTTCCACTCGAGTGCAGACCTTACTTTAATATTTAAAGATAAATTTATTGCATAATTGTGTATGTACGATGTAGCGAAAAAGGGACTGAATGTGAAAAACAAAACATCTTTGACTTTAAACTTTTGAGTATCTGCATTCTAAATTACATTGAAATCTGTTCAGTGGTTTAGTCGTGAATACGTCACTAAATTAGGAACTGAATCTAATGACGAGAGCAGAGTCGCACGGTACAGCTAGTTACAAAATAAAACTTCAATAATTGTGTTTTAATTCAGTCTAATTAAAATTGCGTTAAAGTCCAACAGAAGCGCAATAATAAAACTGAAATTATATTCCTAACTTACACTATTCTTTCAAAAGCAACAATCCCTATTCCTTTATCAAAGAATTCTCACAAAGATTCTCAGAAACCCTATTAACATGCAACAAGCCAACCAAAGAGGTGACAATATTTGCATGCCATGAATATTTATAACGTAGTTGCAAAACTTAAATAAGCTTTCGAAGAAAACTTGCGGAACGGCTATCGATGTACCTTGAGTTTGTTAATTAACAACATTGGAACATTGGAGCAAATACGGAACAAGTCGTGTCTCGTTGCCGTTGGAACATTGTTGGAACAATTCTTAGTGCTAAAGATTTTTGTTATTGGTTCTGTATATTTTATAGCTTTTTTTGTTAAAGGTTTCTGTTGCGAAGTGTCTTGAAGAGAAGTATGAATAGAGCAATTGATGTACGTTAAGTTTGTTAATTAACAACATTGGAACATTGGAGCAAATACGGAACAAGTCGTGTCTCGTTGCCGTTGGAACATTGTTGGAACAATTCTTAGTACTAAATGAAGATTTTTATTGACGGGTCCGTATATTTCATACTCTTTATTACTAAAATGTCTCTGTTTTTGCTAAAATATGTCTGTTAAAAAAGTGAGAACTATGAATGAAAGGCTATCGAAGTGCCTTAAGTTTGTTAATTAAGAACATTGGAACATTGGAGCAAATACGGAACAAGCCGTGTCTCTTTGCCGTTGGAACATTGTTGGAACAATTCTTAGATGCTAGATTTTTATTGACGGTTCTGTATATTTCATAGCCTTTATTGCTAAAATGATTTTGTTGCAATAGTGATAAGTATAAATAAGGCTATCGATGTGCCTTGAATTTGTTAATTAAGAACATTTGAACATTGGAAAAAATACGGAACAAGTCAGTCTCGTTGCCGTTGGAACATTGCTGGATCAATTCTTAGTAGGTAAAAGATTTTTATTGAGAGTTCTGTATATTGAGTTATTTTTAATAGAGTGATATTCATTGTTCTACCTCCTGGACAATGTCTGTGGTTTCTTTTTTTAGCTTCTGCTCGCAACTTTATCAGTATCATAATATTTTCCAGAATATTTTTTATCCTATGTTATTCAAGTTCTAAGCTTTTTGAGCGCCAAATTTCATCAAAATCCGTTCAGTAGTTACTGTGTAAAAGAGTAACAAAGAAACATACATCATCACCAACTTTCACATTAATAATAGTGGGATTCACTATCAAGATAGATAGACTATAGTTCTAAAGGTCTCAGTTGATTTGTAACAAAGTAAAGACAAAGGGCTTTAACTAATGCACCGAGATGGTCGTAAATCAATCCGCTACAGCTGTCTACTCGAGCGAAATTTGGTTAGTCTTGTAACTAAGGAAGTAGTTTTAGTGTAATCTATTAAATGTTTATGTCGTCAGATAGACTACTGAGCAGAACATTTGGGGGATATTTTTATGAAGCTTGTTGTAACCAGTAATGAAGTGAAAAGTCTCTTGTGATCTGTAGCGAACCGATTATAATAATATATTCTTCTACTAATATACTAATATATAGTTAATACGTAGCCAATCTCTAAGCTAAGATTAAGAATATTTTACAGAAATTAAAAAAAACTTTATTGTATTTTGTTTGGTTCTGAACTCAAACCCGAGACCTCGTGATTATCAGTCACATATAGCACCGCTTTGACTACCGAAATAGAATGATTTTAGAATTGTTTTTGCTAGATCAGCTACAGTTTTAAATTTTTCGGGCTGAAGACATTTTTGTTTAGCATATTTTAAAGGCTGTAAAATTTTTAGTCTTACGTGAAGTGTAAACTTAGAGATTTGTTAATTTAATCAAACAGTGCCAAGGCAGCAATAAGCGAAATATTCTATAACAAAAACAACACCGTATTTATATATTTAGGACCTTTTGAAAAGGAACCCAAAGGTGAGGTACAGCAATTTCTTACAGTTTCCACTTGAAATGGTACTCGAAATAAAACAAAGTTCGTCCGTATCTTAGTGAAGAGATCGTGATCATATTTTTTGTAGGTTTTCTTTTACTTTTCATACCTTTTGTATACTTGAGAATTGTATTAAAATTCCTGCAATACCTATTTAAAATTGTAGGTAGTTTCAATCACACTGAATTTAAATTTAATACGTGAAATTAACGTGAAAATAAAACTGTTTCAATATTATCGGATAAACTTACCTAATGACAATAAAATCAAGGTAAATAATGCTTACTGTATTAGTTATGTATCGTCAATCTTAAGTATTAGTCAATGACTGAAATTATAATATGACACTTACGCTGATGCATTATTTTTTAAATACAATATTATGCTACAAGTGTGTATTGAACTATTCTTAATTTTACCGAGCTGAAATTGTTAACTAATAATACAATTAAATTACAAAAGTCCCATAGCACTTCCCAAAGCGGAAATCCGTTTGAGACACAAACAAAGGCCACCAAAACCACAAACACGGTCATTAATAGTAAAATAATAAAATTGCAATGAACAATATGCTCCGATAAAAAATCTCATGTCAATATTGCTAGGATAAAAAAAAAAACTAATCGCAAGTTTTCATCGAGACTTCGTAACACATCAACTTTGTACATAATCATTTGAATGTCACAGTGTAGTAAATTACAGGATTTCCATATTTAGATGAGAGGCAATCGTAACAGGGTTCCGTAACAGATATAAATCATCGATCCCTTCCCTGACCTTATCTCAATGCCTTTGAATGTAATGGATGCGCTAGATCTATGTGTATTGGATATTGCTTGTTTATTTGAGACCATAGTTTTGCTAGCTACTAGCTTGGAGTTACGATTTTTTAAAGATTAACCAAAAATTAGATAATTTTCAGTTCAATATCTCAGTGAGTTTTGGTTCTTCAGAATGGACTACGAGAGTGAATATTAATTTATTTATTCCCGGTTTCTAAATATATTTAGCGGTAGTTTATCTATTCAATAGCGTTATACGAGTTTAAACGCTATTGCCTCTGAAACCGAGGGTTAAAGCTTAATTGATATAAAACAAATCTTTCTTTTCCTATTGTAAAACCAACTTCTTGTAAGAATTCCTCTAGTATCAAATAACTTGTACATAGTACAAGCAGACAGTTAAATATTTGTATCCTGTGATAATTGAACACCATTATCTTTCAACGTTGAGGTAGTAGTGTGATCACTACTTAACTGCTGCATCGACGTAATTAGAAGCATTTTTACACCCAAATAATCAAACTTTCCATTCAAAAAGTAGGCTTTTAAGTATTATCTTTATATATATAATTCTGTAAGTGTGTATGTCACTGAACTTCTCTTAAACGACTGGACCGATTTTGATAGATTTTTTTGTGTGTGTTCAAGGGGATCTGAGAATGGTTTAGATTATTAAAAAAAGTTTAAAATTTTCAAATTAAAGGCGTGTAGACAGGACAACGTCTGCCGGGTCCGCTAGTTTAGTATAATATTGTCACCTCCATTACTTCACAGCTCTCAAATTCACAAACTAATCGGATCTTTGCTTATCGAGTGATCGTTAGTTAACCGTTCAATTGGATTGCTTGCTTATACTCAGCACTATTCACTATTGTTCGAACCGCTTTGTACACTGTAATTAAATTACATTGAAATAAATAAGATCAATTAAGTTGCTAATGAGAAATTATTTGTAGTATCTAGGTGCGATTCTTAGAGTTCGTGTCATAGTTTATGATTCGTCTTTGTGGTGCGGTCGGTGGTGTAACCGACTGCTAACCAAGATGACCCGGGTTCGATTTCTTGGTCAGACAAAGTGTTTTTGATCTTTTTCTAACTTATAAATATTAGATTATTTTCAATATTAGTGCAGAGTAAAGTGCTCGGTATATGGCAATAGGCTCTCCCCCTGTTACGTGAGAATGAGATTATAGTATTTTATACGCCTCTGTCTACTAGATAAAAACATCGTGATATTATATAAAAAAATCAGTCAATAATCCATATATTAAATACAATAAGATTTAAAATAGCAGAGCGTCACCAAGAGCTACTACTGTTACGTACCCTAGCAACAGTTTATAAGAACCTTTTATTCAAAAAAACCTCCAAAAATACCCTCAACCTTGACTACCCAAAGAAAAAGCCTTACAATCTCCCTTTTAATTGAAACCCATGGCATCAATAGCAATATTTCAGTGAGATATTCAACACAATCGTGTTTAAACAAAGAGCGATAATTAAGTACACGCTTTGTAAAGAAAATATTTCTTTTTCTTTGTTTTCTTACAAGTGGGTTGATATTTTCATTGGCTTTTGTTATTTTAATTTGGCTGGTTAATATTTTTTGGGGAATATTGGCAAGTTAAAATAGAAGGAATTAATTTTATATGCCGGACCTTTCGTATTCCGACCCGCGCCGCCTCAAAAATGTCCCATCTGCCGCGTCATTTTAAATGCACATTGCGTCTATAATCGCGCAGATATACGGTACGGTACTATACGAAGCTTCAAAAATTGGCGCGCAGACCTGCGTTTTGGCATACGAAGGGTTAATAAAACACGTACAGACTCGTCTGCCTTATAGTCAAAGCAGTCGTGAAGGCAACAGCCGATTTCAAGATATTTCGTTATATTCTGAAGTGCTTATCGTATATTTAAATTTACACACTGATATTGTAAAAGCAAAAATGATATCTTTATGTGTTTTGGTTTAATATGTAGGTACCTAACTTATTAAAAATCAAACTGTAGCTCGATTTTCTACTACTATCGACTACCGACAACCGGCTAGCTATCGAGAAATTTAACACGAAAATCTAAAAAAATCGTAAGAACTGTTTTGGAAGTACATTTTAAATGTCATTCTCGATATTCGACAGTATCGAATGTAGAGAATTGCGATAACATTAAATCATTTCGATAACATTTCACAAGAACTTTTGTTTACTCTTTTGGAAAAACGTATGTCAGTAATACAAAATTGTCGATAGTTATAATTAAACAAAAACCATATATAAAAGCTTTAAGCTAAAAAATAAGTTTATTAACCGTTAAAGTTAATTTCTATCTTAACTACTTTCATTGTTTAAGTTGCGTTAATGTATTCAGCAGTAAACGGGCGCTCAGACGTTATCCAATGCATATTAAATGCATACTGGCTTAAGAAGAGAATACAACATTATGTTTTTATGTAAATTTTACTTTATACGTGTAGGTAGTATGATTGTATATCCAGAACGTGGGTATTCTTGTTAAGGTTGGGGTTTCGATGGGTGACCTTTTAGAACAAACCATGCTACTGATCATAACGGTGGTATCTTGCAAAAAGGTTAGGTGTGTAGTGACCGGCGGTTCCGTGTGACAAGAATTATGGATGTCAATGAAGCGAAGGAAGTTTGTAAGGATGATACCAAGTGACGTTTTCTGGTCTCTGCCTACCCTAATTTATATCATATAAATAAACTAAAGATTCTATTCTAATCGGATTAAACGAGAAATAACCTAACTACGGTACTGGTTAGATCTATAAATATAATTTTTAAACCTATTGGGTACACCTTAGGCTTTAAAAGTTCATCCACTCTTTCATTAATTTCATAAGGGTTACTTTTGGCATATAGCCTTTTTCTCCTCCTGAATGTCTTTCTAGTTTCTTAAGAATCGATACAGTGGAAGTTGTAAAACCATGACAGATAGATCAAAAAACTTTCGCATTTGAAACATAATATGTATAATCATTTTTATTCTTATCTAGGCATGTGATCGTTCCTTTACAGCGTCCAAGCCAAAGAGCAAATGAATCTGCTAATGAGAGCCACGAGAGGTCCAATTATACAGCTTACCAAGATAACGTTTCTTTATTTAAATACCTCACCGTATTTACTCTGTGGCTTTGAATAATTGGCTCGCCTTCTTTGATGGGATCTGCTCTGGTAATGAGGGAGGTTCGTGAACTTTCTTTGGTATGAATCCTACACTTGAAATGATTGAACGCAGATGCATATAGAGAAAACTACTATTAATACGAGTATATAGCAACTATATTATAAATTGCTGATTGTACAATAAGCGCAGTTCATGCAAAATGTTGTAGGTTGTATCATGTCATTGGGATGTTCTAATCAAAGACCTTCTTGAGTCTACCTTAGTGCAACAAGCATTTTGATCACTGTGTCACGAAAGTATTAAAATACTAACTACATAACTAACACCTACGGCGCGGCCTCCATTGTTCGAATTCAAATTCCAATACGCAAAATATCGTAGTTTGTTTTTTACATAATAAAATTGGTTCACTTGTTAGATTTTAGTGCAATGATTCTGCCTTTTAACTGAACCAATTAAGCACTGCCAAGAAAAGAATATATTATTATCTACACAATGGAAGCAGGAATCAGTTTATCAACGTGGTCATTGATGTTTCTTTTCGACGAATTAACCTTACTTAAGTTAAAATTCTTAGCAACAAATTAATTTATTTCCCAAGCACTGCCAGACAAGATAAAGACGACTAATTCGACAAGGTTCCACCTCTAGAAGGTACAGGATTAAATTAGAACCCTCTAAATTCTAATCAGGTTTACAGTTTAGTTAGTGTTTGTAACTTTGTTTTGTGTGTTTAGCCGGTAGATACTACTAGATACCTACATATATACATATATCTACTTTGCCCTTAGGGAGAATGCTATAGTTTTGGGTTTAATTCCATATAACATTATGTTTTTTACTCAAAATATATAACTATTCATTTCTTCGTTGGCTGTAAAAGTATTTTGTAGGAAGCAAGTGTGAGAATTGATTCTAAGATCAAAAAAGCACTTTGAGTAAGTTCTTTGATCCATTTTTTGGAGTTGAACAATTCTTATCATATTGCCGTATTAAATAAATTAATAACCAAAAATGTACATATTTATTTAAATACTTAGTTTAGGCTATGCACTAACAATCGGTTTAGTAGATCCAAGGACATTAGCAACAAATTACTTTTTTATATTATTATTTATAGCTAAAGTCTTCATTATACCTAATATTATTCTCAACTTCCTTCCAATACACAATCTTCCTGGAATTGAATTACAGCTTCGCAAGTTACAGTGACGCACGCGAGCGTACAACTTAGTTAGTGATTCTGGATAGTGTCGATAGATCAGTATGAAGTTTTAAACTTGCGTGGTTTATATTAAGTTCTAAGTATTTTAGGATTAGTACTAACTTTAAACAAATTGTATTTGTAACGGTTTCGTAATTTTTACGTCGAAACACTACGTTTACGGTTACAAAAGTAAGTTGTGCAACTGCTTAACATGCGCTCTTCAGAAGTTCAATGGTTTGGGCAAATTTAAAAGCTTATTTTTTAATTTTCTTATTTTTTTCTATAAAAGATTAAACCAAATTCGATTAATATTGCTTCAGCTGTTTTAATTCATGATAGAGACGATAAAAAAACACATATTTACGTTTATAATAATTACATATATACATAAAATCATGCCTTTTTCCCACAGGAGGAGACAGAGATCGTAATACGCCACTTGTAATCCTTACATACTTCAAGTACTAATAATTACTTCACGATCCTTACAAACTGACCTGTATTATTACGAAACTATTCTCTGTAAATCAATAAATTCCCCAATAAACTTTCTAATCAATTCTCAAACACTCAAATAACGTCACTTCAGAGGCAGACGGAAATTCTTTCACTGAGGCATGACACCGGTGCATCCAATGCCTTTGAACGCTCCATATTGACGGTAATGAAACGCCGCGAACGCCGCAGACACCAGCTTTGTCGGAAGTTAGGGGATATACACACTTATATATGAGATACGATTCTTGACAAAATGTGGTTTCGGGAGTCAATATTTGAGGTGTGACGTCATCACAATAAAAATATTTTCAAGATTATTTTTTTTACCCTATTTTATCGTATGGTTAGTGGTCATCCTAGTTTCAATTTTTTTAGGGCAGTTGAGAGGTCTTTGCTATGATTTAACTAGTTCCTTATTGAGTAAATATGAGGAACGATTTTCTACGTTCCCTCCGAAGCACGAGATACGCCCGGAACGCAAATATTAAGAAGCAGCCCCTGTCATTAGGTAAAAAAAGATTTTTCATAGAAAAAGCAATAAAATAATGTTATTATGGTGAAAATAGCATCGACCAAAGGGTCGTAAAGTGCAGCAGAGAGGCATCAGTGGGTTATCAGATATTGCGTTCATAAAAAACGAATGTATCACTTTAGCGCCAAAATCGTGCATCAGAAAATATTTCGTAAAATCCTATTCAATAATTCTTAGTGACTTTTTCCCTTTTATCAAGTTATACAAGAACAATGAGACATAGATATAAAGTACAAAGAAATAATGTATTTTTAACAATATCATCGTTTAAAGGGTAACCATGCATTGAATAATTATGCGAAACGGGTTGTTAATTGAATTACATTAATCACCCCTCGACTAAAATACCGTTGTCTGGAACAGGCTTTATTGTTAGGGGTGTCAGAATCAAAATGACATTATTATTATTTCCATCAAGTCAATTGAAGATTTAGTCAAAAAAATATTATTTTTGTGCCCGATACTCCCGCGTTGTCTGCCTTAAGTTACTAAGCTTATACACCCGCAGTTGCTTTCATTTTGGCAAACCAGTTTCATTGAAACTAACAAAGCACACTGTGTTTGTCAAAAAAATGTGTACAATCCTAAGTTATAAAAAGTTAAGTTACATAGCAAACAACACAGCTCGCGTGTAGTCACAGACATCATGTGCTCTCTTTACAGTAGCGTGATTCGCTACAGTCTAAACTATCAATTATCGAGAGTTTCACATTTAAAATGTACTCCAAACATAATCATCGCGTCGCCCGCTAGAGACGCTGATCAGACATTTATATAAGTTTACTCGAAAGCTTGCTGACCTTTAATCAATAGTAGCAGAGAATCATGCAACACACAATTTTACAATTCCCACTAGGCCTCTTTGTTAGTCAAAAAATATATTTGGCAAGTTTGATTAAGCATTGCCCACAATATTGTCAACCCTAAACCCTGTCAATATTTGGTCCACAGATTGATTAGAGGCGTTCGAGCCTCCCGGTCAGTTATTTAATTATGTAACACTTTGAACCCTAATATGCGGGTCCCGTACAAATTTGCTGATCAACAGCGTTATCTATTTAGGAATTATTACTTACACAATAAAATGCGTTTTCTTGTTAAAATGTGCTTAATATCTTACATAATATTATTATATACACAATATCACGTCTTTGATACACAAATGTGAAATTAAAGTTTTCCATGTAACGAGCGTCAGGCATATTGTCATTATTATTTACCATTAACAAGTCTGTTCTCATTTTCTAAGAATAACTCAAAAACGTGGTACACTTTCAGGTATTACAGGCGTGATGTTAAGTACATTACATTATATAATAGTACATATAACATACTTATGGTTGCTGTAATTCACAACGCGATTCAAGTACGAGATCGAGCTATATATACCAAGCTTAAGTTTTCCGATATTTTCTCACTTGACAAAGGTCACTGACCCTCCCTATCAATCCCTTAGAGAATTCGTTTGAGGTATTAGAAGCCTTACTTATTTATTTATTAGCAACGTGAATAGAATTCTATGAGAAAATTCTTTTGTTTCCTTTTAAAAATAAGCTTCTATTGATTGTATTGTCCAAGAAAATGTATTGTAGTTTCCAATAAAGGTAGTCTTTATATTTTATGGAATTACAGGAGAGTATATTTTGAGTTCAATAATCTTTGGCAAGTCTATGCCATAGATAGGTGGTCATCTAATGGTAATAAATTGGTCTTTATACTTTGGAAGGCACGTTAACCGTGGCGTCGATCAAATTATGTTAGGTAGTTTGGCCAAGGCAAAGGTCTTCTTGTGGCCTGAACAAACACTTTTTCACAAGCTTGACATTCAACTTTACTAAAAAACGAAGTGTGTTATTGAACAGGGATAAATAATCACACAGTTTTCTTGTTTTTGTTTATTTAAACAACAAAATATAAAGTACAATAAACAATAAATTATAGATCAGTTTGAATTTGGCAACTTTGACTTAAATAACATAAATAAATAATGTTTTATACCTACCAATATGTTCTTCACGCCTCATTTCAAACGCTTCGAGCATATAATCAAGAAATATCAACTATTAAAAAATATTTTGCTATGATTCTCTACGAGACTGCTACGGATTTTCGTAGACCCGTTGCTACGAGACGTAGCGTCGTAGCACAACGAAGGTTAACGTAAACAGATGCCTTAGAAATTCAAAAGAATATTTTTGTTCAATAACTTTTTGTATATTGGTAAAGGTTTCCAATTTCGTGTTAATATTATTCTAGTACCAACAGATGTGGAACATTTCTTCATAATATGCTATTTTTTTACTTAGAAATGAGTCATGAAAAAAGTAGTAGAAATAAAAATTTCGAATATATTAAAGCAAGTTTTATTGACTTAGTTTAATCGACTTTATAATACAATTGACTGACAAATTAACCATTTTTTTTATAAAACATTTAGATAATATATTTTATACATACAATGTTATCCTTTCTAATGATTTGTTTATTATATTCTCTGCCAAAATAAAACTGATCATCAAAAACAAATAAAAACGATAACATTAGAAAAATATTCTAGATCTAAAATTATATTTAGTATACTAACAATGTTAAAGGGAATTTTATACAATACGATTTCACCGTGAACTGTGTATAAATTAATAAATAAGTATCTGAAAACCGTCACAAAGAAGGAGTCAAGGTTTTCCATTTTATAGATCCAGAATTATAGATTTCTTCAATCACAAGCTTTTATTGTAATTTATTCTCTAGTAGCAGAATCAACCATTTAACGAAAAACATCACCGTTATCGCAATCCATCCAAATAGTTTAAGTACCTACTACGTATTGTTAGTTCAGTCAATGTATTGTAAATTTCTTTGTTTGACATATGTATGTTTCTGGCTCTTTTCATAATTGTTATCTATTTAATTTTTGATATTTTACTTGTTTGGCACAATAAGAGCAAATCTTTTTCTATACGTTGGTAAATGTAGCTTTTTCATCTCCATTAAGTATATCTGTTTCAAAATTATTTTTACTATAAAGTTTCGACTCCTCTTTGGTGACAATAAACTACAACATCCAACATCGATTTAATACTTCTATTCGTTCTTACTTTCAAAAGAACTAAAACAAATAAAACAACACGATTCACGGTGAATTCTTCACAGTGACAATATAATTTCGGACATACATGTTAATATTTCACATCCAGTCACATTTTAGTATAACTTTGAACAGCCATCAGTAATTATATCCTATGTTACAACTATGTATCTATCTACAAATGTTTGGCACAGCTGAGATGAAGGGATTTTTTTGGCAATTTAATTTGGCAAATTGTTAATACTTTTTTTTAGAATATATTACACTGCTTACGACCTTTTGACCGATGATATAAGAAAACATTTTCATATTTAGTACTACTACTTAAAACAATCATAGTTTGTACCAAATAAAAATTACGGTAGGAACTTCGAAATCGAGAAATGACGTAAAGACGTCAACAAAATAAACAAAAAATCTAGCAAGTACTTATTATGCTTTTTACTAGATTATTCTGATCAAATCTGAAGATACACACAGGAATCCTTTAATTTCTGTGTGAAAATAATAATATACCAGTAATAAAAAACATATGACCTAGAAATAAAGAGTATCACAGCAAAGTGATAAGTACCATTAAAGATTATGGATAGGATAGTTTTATAGGTTATAAATATAGTCTCGATGTAGAGGAAAATTAATGTAATGCCAGAAAATTTTACAGCCTCTAGAATTGAAACATAAATTGGAGAGGTGTTTCTCCGTAATTTGATGTTGGCACTTTCGATATTTTATAAGAAGATTTTAAAGCACCTGGTAGAGATTCGGATGGTCAAAATTTTATTAGATTATAAAGTTTATATAGTAAATTACTAGTAGTTATAACTACCGAATATAATTGCAGTGATCATTGATGAAGTCAACGACCTTGTTTCAAAGATTCATCATTCAAAAGGTAGTCAGCAATATAATGTACCTAACAGTTAAGTTAAACAAAACAGCTGAAACAGAATATGATGATGAAATAAATTTCATAGATTCTTGATTTCTTTATATTGAAGACTAGATATTGAAATTATCCCTAAAATTGATTTCATTCAATCATCATATCTGTGTTACAAAAATTCGCTTAAAACGAAGCAAAATAATTCAGCAACAGCGATTTAAAGAGCAAGTTTTTTACAGTTTTTGTCGCAAATAATAAACCTTTGAATTATATTTATGTACAATAACAATCACTGTTTTGTCTTTCAATTTACAAAATATACAAAAATGTTCTAATTTTTCTTCATTCACGTACGATGCGAATAGCCTACATACTTTTGGTCGATAATGACTATAGTTCATTAAAAATATTGACGAAGGAAATAGCAGAATTATTAAAAAGTTTAGAATTTTGGTTTTATTTGGCTTCGATTTTGGCAGATCACTAACCTTACATATAGAATTTTAGCACTTGTATTTGGCAAGTAGTTATCTACTATTTACTCCGTCAATATTTGTTTCAAATAAATCAAAATCGCTACTTGCGACTGCTTGGTTACTTTTTACATGTATGTTTTATACTATGCTTTAGACTATCAACATTTATTATTATTGTTAGGACTTCAAAGAACATTTGCTATTTTAAATTGGACAAAAAATTATAGCTTACTTTGGCATTTTAGAATCTGCAGATATTTTTCACTTTGCCTTATATTACGGAGACATTTGATTATTTTTTTGGTCATTACACAATAATTACTTCTTACGTCATCTTAAGATTGAAAATGTATCATACATTATTTTTATTAAAATTACATTTTACTTTATTAATTTAATTTATTTTACTGTAGGATTTTTGGTGACAAATTATAATCTAAACTTTGAATATCATTTATATCTCTATTGCTTGCCTCATCTGCATTCACATAGCACCTTTACATTCCCATAACAATAAAAAAATCCAAGTGACTTATCCTAAACGATTTGACACAAATATATTAATGACTAGAAAAATCTAAGAAAAGAGATTTCAATATATTACAGATCCATAAAATCTAATGGGAGACATCGTTATCTATCGGGGTTTCACAGCTAGAAACATTTACAATCAACATTTAATAAGAATTGTTATTTGGACTACTCGGGCTTTCATCGTTTGAATTCACAGTACTACTATTGTCTATTAGATTCGAGTTAATTTCGTCTTTGATCACATTATCATTATCATTGTCATTATCTACTATTTCAGATATATTGTGATTGCTAGATTCACTGTAACCGTTCACATCGGTCTTGATTGATTCTTCTAAAGGATCACTGTCTTCTGATTCTCTTTTCTCTACGATGACTTCAACTCTTGGTTTGAAGATGTCATCTTTCTTGTCGATGTCTGGTGGTCTGACTGTCGAAAGGGTGCTGGATAGGAACGACGATTGCAGGTTGTAACCGGGCAGCAGCTTTGGTTGCAACGGCAGCATCAGGTCTAAGGAACCGGTGGTTGCAGGCCTTGGTTGCAGGGGTGGGGCGGTCAATAGAGGTGGTTGCAGAGACGCTAGCGATATCGCTCCGGACTGCATGTTGATTACTGGACTCTCGACTGGAAAGAGATAATTTGTGGTGACTAATCTCTAACTCTTAAAATACCCTACCTAATGAGCTTAGATGATTTAAGACTACGATTGACATTACTCAAACCTATATTGACATCTAATCTAATATCTACAACTAATCTGTTCTGTTTGTCTTGATCACAAAATACATTGGTCCATCATTGCTCCAATTTTTTGTCTTTTACATTTTATCGGAACCAATGTTTTGTTAGTATGAAATATTAAATTAGTTTTAACATATTCAGATACTCTTTCTGTTAAGAATATCGTAAGTTTTCTTTACGACTATTAAGAGCAATTCTACTTGGGTATTTGGTATTTTCATGCGATTCAAAACTGACAGGTTATATGCAAATTGTCCTAAAAAGGGGTAAAGTATAGTTTCTAAGGGTAAAAGAGCCTCATAGATCTGGACCGGGATTTACCTATGGGGGCTCTTGCTTGGAGCGGCTGGGTGGTGGTGGTCGGTGGTCGGAGTAGGTTTGTAGTCGGACCCTGAAGGGCTAGGCTGATCATATTCATGCCGTTCACACCTGAAATGTCACAATTGGTTGGTTAATTCAAAATTGTGCTTTGTTTTTTAGAAGTTCTTCTATTGTATAGAAAATGGAAGTACTCAAAGCCATCTGGAAGTTTTCAAAAGCTAAGTAAGAAATAAATGGTTTGGAGAATAAAAAAGTTGAAAAAAAATATACATGTACACTTTAAATTAGTGGGAGATTCGATAAATTAAAAACATCATTATTCGGTAATTTAAAAAAGTAGCAAAATGAACAATACAAATGCTAATGATTAAAAATTCCCAACCAGATCATCCCCATTATAAAAAAACCTCAATATTCGGTAAAATTAATTTTACTAAACTAAAGCAAAACAGAGAGCAGTTTTACCGCACTAACCAGCGCCATCTATCAACTACTAAACAATACTAAATCAACCCTCAACTCACCAAACTTATTGCCCCCTGGCGACAAATCCTTCAGAACGACAGGATGTTTCACGGCATTCACGCGTCGGTTGGAGGCGCTGGCGTCGCGTTTTCTCCTAGGCTGCTCCACGGGTAGCACTCGGCGTCGCTTCTTGGGGAGTTTTGAACGAGCCTGTAATAGATGGCGTTAAATTAAAGTTAATACATTGATACATAGTAATGGTAAAATAATTATATTTTAATACAAAAATGAGTATATATTTTTTAAGACGGTTACAAGTAAAGATTTTAAAATAAAACATTATCCATACTAATATTATAAATGCGAAAGTAACTCTGTCTGTCTGTCTGTCTGTCTGTCTGTCTGTCTGTCTGTCTGTCTGTCTGTCTGTCTGCTACTCAATCACGTCTAAACTACTGAACCAATTTGCATGTAATTTGGCATGGAGATATTTTGATACCCGAGAAAGGACATAGGCTACTTTTTACCCCGGGAAAATGACGCATTTCCCGGGACAATTCAGAAAATTCTACGAAGTCGCGAAATATCAATATTATAATGACATTGAATTAACAAAATTCCGTTGTCATGGCAACTGTTTTAATGGCGGATATGCCTTAGCGCGACTTCGTTGTACTAAGAGATATAAATAATATTGAGAATATTTTTCGTGAAAAAAAAAGCATATTTTATATCATCACGCTACGACCAATAGGAGCAGAGTACCTAACAGTAAAAAGTGTTACAAAAACATGGAAAATTCTGACCCATTCTCTCTTATGTGACGCAAGCGAAGTTGCGCGGGTCAGCTAGTATTTAATAGTTGAAAGATTGTGTTTTCAATATAACAGTACTTCAACATTGTTTTGACAAAACAAAAAAATTTGAACTTTATTTCAGCTGTTTTAAATAAATATTTCATAAAATGTTGTCGAAGTCTTTACATTGGGAGCTTAAATATTAATGTCCTCAATTCTTCTGCTTTTTGTGTTTTCTATACGTTCTCTTGTTTCTAACCACCAAAGTACATGTACCAACATCTTTTCAAAAGATGTCGCTATCCTAAAAGATCGTACTTGCGTAAATGTTACAAGTACATCAAATTTTATCTGCACCACGCATCAACGCTCCAAAGTAACATATGAGATTTTTATGAAATTTATTCAATAAGTGCTTACATGAACATCAATCACTCAACATAATATCGAGTATCGTGTAAGGATTTTAGTATCAAATTTTGATGTATTTCCTTCACAAAGAAGATGGTTACAAAAGGGGAAGATATTGAAAATTGGGTTTTGCCTTTGTTGTCAAGAAGGGTAAGGCCGGTCTTCAATGTTTTCAGGTGACTGAAATTACTTTCGGATATTATATTTAAAATTTGGCTTTTAGTCATACTGGTCGATGTTGATGGAAAATATTGCTTTGAAAAGAATATTTTAAAATTTCTTAAATCAAATTCCTAGAATTGTAAAAAAAATTAAATACGTCTAAACCAGCTAGCTAGAATTTCGTTCGCCTAGAATTTTGGTAGGTATATAGGTTAGCCTGCAATACAAACAGATCTTTATTATAATATGAAAGCATAGATTTTTTTATTGCTATTACTTGACTAGATATTTGTAAAAGCTATTATATTTTCTCCTGAAAACTATCGCAAATGTTATACAAAACCTACTTTCTGTTGCTCTACAATACTCTAACAAACAAATAAATAAATCTTCTACCAACACAACGAAAAACAATTCCAATGTTAATAAATGCAATTGTATTGCAATTCATGAAGACATGTCTTTTAATATGATTGGTATAAGTAATTGTCCTGTTTACTTGTCATAATACATTCTACATAATCCAGGTAAACAAGTTATTTGTATCTGATAGAACTATTTTTCGAGAATGTTCGACGAGATTGTATGGAAGAATTATTTATTCAGTGCTTTTTAGCTAGAAAATATTTGGTATTTTTAGCTCAATCTTGTCGAATAGTGAAGGTGTCTTCTTTGTTCGTAATAAAAATATTAAAAAAATAAAAAGAGTAGGTTTGGCCGTTTCTTCGAACGAAAAACAGCTTTTCCACAACGGTTGTAGATTAATATTAATATAATGATTTCTAATACTTGTTAAAAGTTTATGCAATTATACTTTTACTTTGACTTACTATTACAAGAGAAAAGAGGGTTATTAAGACAAATTGTAGTCGATCTTTACAATACATAGTACTGTTTTATACTTTTTAACTTCCGCTAATTAAAAGGTCGACCGAAATATTTTTTATTCATATACATTAAAAATGAAGCACAGTCTACATAGTCCAAATCAAAAACTAATCTCAATCCTTAAAATAGTTTCGTGTATTCAAATAGGTTTAAAAAAAATCTTAGCTTTCAAAGTTCGTCAAGACTGTTTATACAGTAGAGCAAGTACCTAATACATTTTTACATAATTGTATGCATGTCGCAATCGTGACGCAAAAACAAACTAAATCCCAAGACTTGCAAGCTAAAATTTATTAAAAAGTGCAATAGAAATTCTGCTATGCAATAACAAATAGCATTCCTATCTTCATCTATATTGTAACCACCTCTAACGACAGTCGTGTGGCGTGCGATAATTGCATTGAGAATAGTCACAATGGTTACGAACAAACAATGACGTATTGACGGGAGGCAATACTGCAGTCAACAGATCGTTAGTGATACAGATCTCGATTGTAAAGTTATGTGGTAAATGTAACGCAATGCGCAGTTGTAAACTTATGAGGTGCGATTGCATTGATATTAGTATCTTAATATAATAATATTGATTTAATTTATGTTATAACCAAAGTGTGTTCGGTAGTGTTTGTTGTAGCTCCTTACGTCATCAATGATTTATACCAATCATAAATATCGTTAAAACCATTTTATGATTAAAAAGAGTGGCCAGGGGTTTTTTGCCAGCTCTTCTCATTGGCCCTACCTTCCGAACTGGCGGTAAATTCACTCTCTGTATCATTGACTATCATAATTGTCAGGTCAAATACCTACTCCCCCGACGGGTCTCCACCTTGCTGTGGTGGGGGGGCTTAGTAGCCGCGAGCCTAGAGGTGAGGGCGCACTTCGGCCGCGGTGAAGCGAAGAGAGACCCATTGGAGAGGCCGCTTCCCTGTCTGGGCGGTACCGCACTAACCCGGGGGACCAAAGCGGCCGGCCGGCTGGGCCGAGGCGACGTAGGTCCGGCTGGTTTTGGAGGGGCTAGTCGCGGAGGAAGAGGTGTTCTAGTGTGTCGTTGCTGGGCACCCTATCCTCCGCGACTGGGCGGGGCCGCACCGCGTGATGCGGCAATGGTGGGGCTGCCGTGGGGAGTCGGGGGTCGGGCGGTCGGACCCGGCTCTTAACCCATGGCGGCTGGTGGTGGGACCGCAGGGCCTGGGAGTGGGCAGACTATCACTCTCGGGCTCGTTGGTCGACGAGGAGGTGGCGGCGGCCTACACACCTTTCCGCCGCCGGTGGCCGGGACAAGCTGCGCATCTGCGCGTGGCCTGTCCCGGCTTCCGAAGGCCCCCTGGCTGGCGAACTCGGGGGAGTTTTCTGGCCACTGCACTAGGGGGCATGTGGGGGGACGGCACCCGTGTGTTGGGGTGTCGTCCCACACTGTGGACGGGTCCACATTGTGGACGGGTCCACATTGTGGACGGGTCCACATTGTGGACGGGTCCACATTGTGGACGGCCGCGTCGGGGCCGCGGATGTGTGCCTAAAGGCGTTCCCGTGGCCTCGGCACTAAGCGGCGAGGAGGCAACACCTTGGTGGTTTAGTGGGTAGGCCTTGCCCTTCTGGTTCGGAGAGCCCCACATACCCCAGCGCTCCCCCGGGCGTTGGGGATGCAATTTCATGCATTAACCAAGTAAAAAAAAAAAAAAAAAAAAAAGGTCAAATACCTAAATGAATATACATATGATTTCATTTTGATTTTTATTTTGATGTTGAAAATTTCTTGAAAGTAGGATCAAGAGTTAGTACCAGAAACTGGTAAGAAGAACTTGATAATTTTTAGGGTTCCGTACCCAACGTGTAAAAACGGAACCTTATTACTAAGCCTCCGCTGTCTATCTATCCGTCTATCACCAGGCTATATCTCATAAACTGTAAAAGCTAAGAAGCTGAAATTTATGTATTTTTGTTGCCGCTATAATAACACATACCTACAGAAAATTTAAAAAATAAATTAAGCATCGGCCCCATACAATAAACTTGTTTATTTTGTTTTTAGGAGCGGAACAATTCGTGCGCATTACGCGCGTTTGTTTTTAAAATAAGTGAAATAAAATATTTCATCACTAATAACATTTTCAAGCGGTTTCAGGAAACACACTTTAAAGTAATAGATGTACTCAAAGCGTATTGATTCAAGCTATTTCCAAACAACAGACTCTAATGCAGTCTTGAACAACTTTGACACTAGATACACGAACCAAGATTAGTAAACGGTGAATATTCCAATACACTATCTAGAAATTATCTTCTGAACTTAGAAATTGTAACCTAAGATCAACTTGAAATATTACTAGAATATTATACTTGCATTTGAACTGAGTTTGCAGTATTATCTAAGGGTGCTGTCTCATTGTTACGCTGAACTGTTTAAAATATTGTGTCAGTTAAAAATTAAGAAAAATAATTTAAAATAAAGATCACAGTCATAGCGAAGAAGAAGCAAAGAAGAAAAGAAAGTAAAAGATAAATAAATTTCTTTGTCACTATGAACTGAAATATTTCAAATCTTTATTCTTAAAAACAATAATTAAAAACTTTATAAAATGTTTCTTTGCTGCCATTGTGCACTGTCTTGGGTATGATTTTGGTTGCCTAAATTGAATTATACCTAACAGTACCGCAAAATGTAAGTAAGGTATATATTTTTTATTACTCTATATACGAAATGTGAGTCGCGGGACAAGTGGCCAGAACGTCAAGTAAAATTAAGATAAAATATGCTTAATTTCGGTAAACTCTAGCAATTCGGACTGCAATTTCACTGCTCTATAGCCAAAATATCTGCTACTAAAGGTTTGGCTTCACCCCTTTAGCTAGTCAAACATCCAGTTGCATGTATGAACTATGTAACGCCAACTTACTGTACGTAGCAAGTTAGTCTTAAACTTAAACAATGCATGTTCTGCAGTACTAGTTATCCTATATTAGATGCTGCAGTTGTAAGATGTTTGGAAACAACTGGCTTATAACTTGGGTTGGTTAATGACTTGAGTAAGTTATCTTATAGATACAGTGTCAGATTAACTTACTGATAATATATAAACAGATTGTAAATGCCATATTACCGTGAGATACAATTTTATTAGCATATAAATAAAGACATTATTAGTTTTTGTCAATAAATATTTTGCGGAACATGCTTAGTTGTCATTGCTGCTAAAGTTTATGAAAGTTGCTAGTCTTCCAAATGCTTATTGCGTTAAAATGTTTGAGTGAATGAGCTGTTTGAAAGACATTACTACTATATCTCAATATCATCGCCTTCTAATTGTGCTGTTTTTTTTTTAAAGGCTATGGACACCACCAGTACTATTATATCTAGTCACTGGTATAAAACAATTGGGATAAACCATGTTTTAGATGTTAAATTACACCTCATATTTATATTTTCAGCACCTGGATTTTAAAGATACTATATTTTCAGGCGTCCCATAGTCGAGGTTTATTCTATGATTAGTCCCTTGTGTATAAATAACTTAATTAACCCCATATTAAAAGCGTTAATATTATGCATGATCAATAACAGCAATCTATTACGCAGATTTGCCTTGACGCAAACGCTCGATTAGTTTATAATTGAGTGATATCCTTGAGTATCACGCGTCATTCGCACGTGGTAACTGACTGAATAGACGAGCAACTATTTGTGGTGTAGAATGCAACTGTCGCTGCTATTTTACTGCATAAATTTATATTATGTATTATAAATATTTTATAAAATACATACAAAACAAAAACATATATAATATGTAAAAGAAAAATAAAACTAACTTAGGAATATAAATAAGGAAGTTAAAAATTTACTTCCCTAACTTAACTTTAAGTGATTTAATTTTTTTTAAATTCCCTTTATCGACAGATTCAATAACAATTGTACTATAGATACTACTCTTTTTGACCGATAGTTGAAAGATGTTGCATAATTAATTAATTAACTAAGGTAGAATTTTAAAATGAATACTAAGGCACACCAAACAACAAAAGACAATAACTTTAATAAAATTAAGTGCTTTTTTTAAGTGTCTTCTTTATCAAACACTGTATGGTACCAAAAGTTATAAACTAGACTTACTTTTTTGTACGCGATCAACATGTTGGCAACAAAAAGTCGCCAGTCAGTTCTTAATAAGTGTTAAGAGAACTTGCACAAGGTTGAAGGTTAATACGTTCTGATTGAATGCGTTCAAGAGTTGCAGTAGGGTTTGACTTAATGGGAAACTTATGGAAATGTCGGAGTTCAAGTTCTTGGAAATTATTTCTTGCAGTAATTCCTAGATGGAAATAATAGTTAATATTGTTATGTGTTAGCAGGGAATAATGTAAAAAGGTGATTAATACCTACTTTATGATTTCGATTAACATTTGTGGAAGCTTGTCTTTAGCAATATGGAAAATTATCTAGTAATATATTTTGTTATTAGTCTGTAAGCTTTCTTAAGATAAGTAAATAAATATCTCACTAACTATTAATTTTAAAGTATAAAAATTCAAGAAAAAAATCATACAATGAGCAATATTATTATGGATCTGGAGGACAATCTGTTATGCTTGTTTTAATGTGAGTGCAGATCACGAAGTTTCAGGTTCAATTCCCGGGGCACGCAATACTGAACATGTTACTGTTATATGTTTACTTGGAACGAAAATAATGAAAAGTGAACCTGGCCTTTAATACATTTCTGCCTTTCCTTCTACCTTCCGTTTCTACCTTAAAAAATAGTAGGTATTTTCAAAAAACTAAATTAATATTAATTAATTCAAAGTCATAAAAAACACTAAATTCTCAACAGAAAAATATTTTCAGTTACTAAACTGAAACATTTAAACTCCCAGCGCTAAACTAAACTTTTCTCCAAGTAATTTTACTTTGAAGAGATGATTGATGAATATATTTTATAAAGTAATTATTTACTAGGCTGAGCTCAAACAATGACGTCACAGTTTTGACAGGTAATGAAACTATAAATAAATTAAAAGGGTTACAAAGTTTGATGAAGCGTTCAGTTACAATGACATTACATTTTGGCGAATTAATCTTCTTCTTTTGTTGATTAAACGGTTGGTGAGTGTCATGAGGTTTTCGGTACAAAAGGTTTTGGTTTGGTTCAACTACATACTGTACTACTTCTAACTTCACGTTTGTCACAAGAAAGCAAGCAACAAGAATATTTATATTGTACCTACTTATTCTAGTGGCCAATCTTTAAATAGATGTATCTACGTAGTAATCAATAATGCCTAGTAGTCTTTAGTAGCATTTTAAACAGTCTGCCTGCTTAAGTTGCAAAGTATGCTTCTGAAAGCTACTCTCTCAGCTTTTGGACTGCTGTCGGAAACCTATACGGTAAATAAAGTGATAGTGAATACATGAAAGTAAGGGATAATTCCACCTGATAAGCTAACCGATACTTATTTAGACGGGATAATAATTGTCCGCAAGTGTCAATGAATTTTCTAATTATTAAGACCCAATAAATAGTTTTTGTTAGTCGTCATCATAGTATAAATTAACAATACTTTAAATATTGCATAGTACACATTATTTTAGATAACTACTACTAACTTATAGGCAAACCTTAAGATATGCTCATCATTATTTTAGTTAACAGTTATTAGGTAAAGTGTTGACATATCACCAAATATTTCAGATGACATATAAAGATACACTTAAAGTTTTACAAATAAACGAAAGTTATATTTACTCTACTATCACTATATAGGTATAAAAATACTCTATTTTCTAACATGAATACGCCTCACAGATAAAAGAAACAGCTGTTGAAAAGAGACATATTCTTTGCTTCGGCTGTTTTCAAGCCAGCTTTTATGTAGAAAATCTTGTGTTAGAACTTTGCCAAATCTTCATTATTTCTTGTAAAATTTTAAAGACATCTAACGCATTAGAATTGCGTTTTTTAACCTTAAAGGAAGTATTACGTTCAACGGCGCGTTCTTAGAATATGGTGCATGTTCTTTTCTTAATCTTATAAAATATTGCATAGTTTTAATATTTTTCTAGGCTAAAATTCTGATCTAAGTACTAATACATGAAAGTTAAATATCAATAAAAGACACCTCAAAAGTAATTGAGCGCTATTATAAGTTAATTTAAGATATGATAAAATGAAAGAAACAATAAAGATTCTTATAAATAAAAATCCATTACTGTTCCAAAGGACCCAGAATGAGGGAAGGATCAGGCCTTGTGTCCACCACGCTGGCCTAAAGCGGGTTGTGGGCTTTGCATTTTTTCAAGAACTGTGCTAAAGTACTCTTAGACCAATTGAGCAAGTGATAATTAGTTGTAAATCTAAAATTACTTAATCCTAACCTAAAAAAAACAACATAATGTAAAAACGCCCTCAGGATCAAGAGAGAAATTGTTATTTAAAACCAACAAAATACATTACCAACGCACCATAAAACAAATTTAAGAAACCAATAAACAAAAATCTCTTTGAAGCCGAACGAAGTGAAAAACCGAGTTGAATTAAAAGCAACTTCCTTAATCTGATTATTCAGTAGATAAGAACAGGAGCCGAGTAAATAAAACATCTAATAATATTATCTTTCTCCGCAAAAATGGGGTAAATATTTTTCAATCTGAAGATGAGGAAACGTATTTTTCAGTGTCTGTGTTATATGAGATTAAATTGACGTGTTTGTGATGAAATCGCGTTATTTCTTGGACCACTCAGATATTTTTACAGCTTGAATGATTTTGCTTTAATTGTAAAACAAGAGAAAGCAAAGCAACTTGGTAGTTTATAATGTTTTCTTATACACAGTTTTATATTGACTAATCACATGGGCGAGAGAGAGGTAGTAAATACAGCGCTATTGATATATGTTTTTTTTTAGGAAATATCACATTTTGCTGATTTGATGTCGAAACGTCACATACTACGGAATGAAGTACTACTTAAATATATAATTTTCAACCAATTTAAAGCTGTCACATAATCTACTGTAAAATCCCATTCTAATGACAAGGGCACAAATGTCGTGCGTATACAACTACAAAAAAAAAATCAAGCCGTACATTATAATTGCTTAGGCGCGTTAGCGTGAACAAAATGTTTGTTATTGTAAATACGCGCTGAGCGTTCAATGTTTGTCATGGAGACGGGCTCTAACGATCTTTGCATTTGTATTTCACAAATTTCAATAAAAATCATCATATAATATTTTGTAATGTAGGGTCATGATCTCAAATTCTATAATATTCTACTAGCAGTCTATTTTGAATGGTTATGATGTGACTGCCAATTTGTGGCCCCTCTTTACGTAACGAGCGAGGTATGCATGTTCACGGACATTTTATTTTATGAGCGGTGGAATCTATGCGGCTATGCCAGAAAGCCTTACGTGTGTCTGAACTGCCAGGTATAATATTATGGTTAGTATGTTTTATAGCCCAGTGTGTTGTGTGACATTAAACATTAACTAGGTTAAGTAACTAGAATTAGAGTCTCGATTGATGATGTACTTTGACTATTAGGGCTTTTCTAAAGACACTATCATTCGTAGATAGAAACACCTTTACCACATTGTTTTCAACAATTACGCTAAATAAAGGTTAAAACTTCTGCTACTTTTGGGTACAATATTCAGTCGTTTTCAGGAAAACTATTTCAAATTACAATCTAATTCCTATTAAATCCACTAGGGCTCTAAATATTCTTTAAAAAAAATCTAAACCACCGATAATCGCGATTTCCTTTCATTTTTAAATTAATCAAAATTAAATAATAATATTAAATCAACAAAAATCTGTATGATAATCTAAACAACACCCCTAGCGAATATTGCAAGAACTATTTTTAAACTAATTTTAAATTTCAAATACTCGCGCGATAGTACCGACTTTAGAAAATCGCACATGTAATCTACGCGAATGGGTCTGTGACTACAAGCTAGTGCAGCAATGTAATATATTACTCTACCACTGTGCTACTAACCTAGTACATTACTTGAGCACATCCGAGAGTACATAAATTCACATGTGCAGCTAATATCAAAGTTCCTTCAGGCACTCTAACTCTGGTAATGCAGTAGATATACTAGATTAAGTTTCTACGGAACTAATTGCATTTCCGTATGTTTTTCTAAACTATCTAGAAATTAGATTTTTTTAAATATGTTTTTTTTTATTTTGAAAGGCGCAGGATGGGAAAATATTTTTTTTCCTTAAAGTCGGATATTTTTAAACCGACTTAAAAGAAACACCATTTCTATCAAATATTTATATGGTTATAAACTATGTCATAAAAAGACGGTTCTTTTGTTTGAAATAGTATGATTTAAAAGTGTCCAATTACATATCGCAGATGTTTGATCATGAGTTTTGAAGTATGACATTCGGTTTAAAAAAAAATCTGTCCTAATTAATCTATTTTCAGAAATAGTATTTTTATAAGAAAAATGTGCTTATTCTATTTCTTTGGTTTTTAACTAAAGCAGCTGCTTCCTTACTCTAATTTTGTACGTGGTACTGTACTGTATATTTAATTACGTATTCTCTACCACATTTGTTCTAATATAGTTTAAACAAGATTAAAACTTAAATATGCAGTGCCTGGATCTGGGGTGTTAGATTGGTCTAGAATTTATCTTGACTCTAATTTTGCAAGTAAATCTACGCGTGAAGAAGTACCCAGGGGTAAGTACTTTTAAATTCTTATTAATCAATGCCAATATTTGTTTTTTTAGTAATCATTTGCCCGTTAAACTTTCATAAGGAAAACAAATTGAATTTGCAGCAGATAAATAGGCACTTACAGACAAACGTTTGTTTGGGTTTTAAATAATAAGAAAAACACTACAGGTAGTGCTCTGATACAGTTCTAACATCGTATTTTTCTACCGAAAACTACTGACGCAATTCAGCTGCAACGAAACAAGGTACATGGCACGCTTTATATCAATTCCTTTAGCACTTACTTTGTTATTTTTTGAAGTCGGTTCAAAATACTACAGCAGAAACAAATTCACAATTTAAACTCGTTTATTACTCTACAAGAAAAAGCACAGTATTTAACAGATTACAACATTTTTAAGTGACAACAATTTGCCAACTAAGTAATAACGTTTTAGCAAGTAAATTGATTAAATTAATTCTGGCTGTTAACGCGTAACGCTAAACTAAGGGTTAATTACTAAATAGGCTGAATAAATTAACTCCGGGATTATAATTACTACAGATTTTGATGATGAAGCTCAATTTTATTAGTATTCTCACGTTTAAGTAATAAATGGCGTTATTTTTTATGACTTTTGATAGGATTTTTACATCAAAAATCTTGTATGCGTGTCAAGAACATTACGAATCATTTAATTATATTATGTGTAAATTGTATTCATATAATATCGTCTTAACAATTGCCGTGTAGATGGATTCTGAGGTTATTCTAAGCTGGCCGAGGCTGTTCTGCGGTTGGGTGACCATATTAAACATAACGAGTTTCTCCGTGTCTCAGAACGCACATAAAATTGTGGGTCCCATCAGTAATTTTTAACCGAGGGATATCCTCCGACGAAGGTCCGATAGGCATTGCTTCATGTAACTGATATTCAGCTCCCCCAACATAGTTGGAAGAAAAGCTTGACTGATTTTTGGGGTGAGAAATAAAAACAGCCGTAACAGTTAATTTTCAGGACTCCTCCGAATAAAAAAAGTTGATCTCCAATTAGTAAACACAAAACAAAAAGCAAAATCCCCTTATTTTCAGAGTGTTCGTAAAAATAACAAACAAAAAACGTTTAATAAGTCTGACGCAGGATGAAATCGACTGCAGCTGTAAAAACTTTAATCTTGTTAGCAGAATTCATGAGTTTCAAGAAAAAGCTTTCTTGTACATTTCAACTTGCATTGAATTGCTACAATGGCGGTCCAATTTGCACTAACACTTACTATATATGAGGGTATTTGTAAATTTTTCCCATTTACTAACTAATTTAACTAGGGGTTAACGTACACTTATGTTGGATTAAAGCTTGGTGTTAATTTTCCGAACTTTTATTTTATTAACGATTTTAAACTTTCGCGACTTGTACACATAATATTATAATGTAACAGGTCTGAAACGCGATTGAAAATTAAAGGTTTGAATACCTTATTTGTACACCCGACGTTTCGATCGAATTACATTTATTTATTTCAAATATTCTTATAATTATTTATTCTAACATATCTGAAAGTTATCTGCGCCTATTTTACTGACGAGTACACATATTAAACCTAAAAATGGCATAAAATTACAGATTTTAATATACGCTAGACACTCAGGAAGATATGTGTACATGTTAGAAGTGCGGATACAAGAACGCTTCTAATCTTTTACTAATAACCAATAATTTTCAGTCAAAACCACTTTTGACCAGTCCGTTCAGTCTAAAGTACTTTTGACTTATATTGCTAGTCAACATCTTTTTTTTTTGCTTGGCTAAGTGTTTTGACTGCAGTATATATCATTTTTGATATTATCATACTTCAAAAGGATAGTTCTTGGAGGGATACAAAGTCTCTAGCCTGCAGTTGATCCGCATGGTGAACTTAGGGCATAAATTACTCCTCATTCCGGGACCCTTGCTAAGCAGCAGAACTATAGTGGATCAAATTTAAATTTACTATAAAACGCAGAAAGATAGTGGTATATGGTTTAACCCAAAATCACGTTTGCTTCTAACACATTCAACCACATTGCATTCTATCAATTTCGTTCAATTTCCACACATTACAGTTAATTTCAATTGAACGGCAATCTCGATAATGGTTTCAAATATGCATTGAACGATTGGTTCGGTAATAGGTTTTTGATTGTCCTCACTTTTGAAGGTAAATAGATCATTACGGGCAGGTCGGCGAGGTAATCATAGAAATAGGTGAATAGTTTCGTGAGCTAGTTTGAACTTTGCAATTCAGATAATAGTTTGACGCTGGTCATATACAATCTTGTTAACTTGTCAAGTATGCGGCTTACTTGAAACGACTTTCAGTAGGTGTCAATTTACGGCTTCTATATGCATTACTAATATACAATTATAAAGCTGAAGAGTTTGTTTGTTTGTTTGAACGCGCTATCTACTCGTCCAATTTGAAAGGAGGAAGGCTATAAGCTATACATATATCATCACGCTATGAACAATTAGAGCAGAGTACCAGTAAAAATGTTACAAAAACGCGGGAAATTATGACCCATTCTCTCTTATGTGATGCAAGCGAGGTTGCGCGGGTCAGCTAGTAGACAATATTTTCATAAAAATAACTGAGCACGGAACCAGAATGTGTTCTCTGATAGTTTAAATTCAATCGAGCAATCTTGGCTTAAATTAATTTTAGTTTATCGGAATAATAACAAATATGCATCACAAAACTTTCAAAGAAAAAAAAAGAAAATAAATGAAAACTATGTTAAATACTTAACCTAAACTTTCTGAAAAGAAGTATTTTAAATAATCCAATTCTCTGTAATCTACATACATACATCTAGAGTAACATAGTCGTAACAAGCTTACAATGCCTTACTCTTAAGCCGTTAGTGGTACTTAATACAGTAATAAAACGTCACAAGTTGTTAGAGAGTAGCTGGTGTCCGTTTCATTGCTCTTCTGAAGTGGTTTCCAAGGATTTATGAGTCGTTATAGTGATATTCGTTTTGGAAATACGTATTTGAGTGAGAAAAAGTGGGAGTGCTCGATAAAGAGTATGGACTATAAAGTACTTAGTACTTTTTATATTTTTAAAGTATGCAGAGGTAACGATTTCTAACGCAGACGCTTACGATTCCAGTAGCTCGTTTCTCTTCTACTATAATACCGACAACTGGCTATCGAAAAAAAATACACGAAAATCTGTTCAGCGCCTCTACCAAGCTCCGTAGGAACTATTTTGGCAATAAATTTTAAATGTTAAACTCCCGATCTTCGACTGTACCGACTGTGGAGAATTGCTCTACTGATTCGTATTTTAATCTTATATGAAACAATTGTCACAGGGCCTGATACAAAATGCTAGGTTGGATAAAGAGTAAGAGAGGAGTTGGGAGCCCAGAGTTCATACCTATTTTCTAACAAAATAAATTAAATCGGTCTGATTATAAAATGTAACATAACGATATTCAAAGACTTTGGGTACACCTCCAAGTATAAGGAATAAATTTTTGACGCAAGCAGAGTCATCACCTAGACACTGGTATTATTATACTAAGTCACATTCAAACCAATCTAGTATTTCTGAGCAAAAACAAGAAATTAAATCATTTATCGTATCCTATCGCATCATTGAATTTCTTGCGTTCACAAAAGTATACAAACCAAAACATTTGATCCAAATCACATCACAAACTTCTAGCGGTGGAAAGCCGTCGTTTTTCAGGCCGACTAGCAAATAGAATATCAGTAACAGGTATTCTCCAGAGGGCGGTGGAAGTTTGGACAGAGGCGACGTAAAACATAGACTTGCGGTACTGTTGTTACAAGTTGTTTTGTGTTCCGTGACAGATGTACCTAGTTTGTTTGGTGATTTTATTATTTATGGAGGGAGAGATAATAGGGATTGTAATAATGAAGAATCAACTCGGGGAAAGTGTGACCTGGATATTATTGTTGATGTTTAATTTAAACGATTAATTATAAAGGCAAATAAAATAAGGCAAGTATATTAGCGCCCTGCTTCGCGGTATAATTAAATATCCTAAGAGTTTAATTAAGAAGAGAAGTGAATCTTTTGATGTTCGAGAGATTGACCTTTGATCGCTTATTTTTTTTTTTCTGGCTAATGATGTGATGTATTTTTGTATACTCATCGCGCAAATATAACTGCAAAGTATGCTAAACTTATATCTAGGATGCCAATGGACCTAGTGACTATACCAGTTGCATATCTCACTGGTATATTATGAAAAGTTTATTAAGCTACTCTTGAGAAAAATCTACTTCATAATATATTATTCGGATTAATATATTGTGAACGAGTTATCATTCCACTATATAATCCCAAACCGTTGGAAGCTGCTGATAAATTGTACACTCGCCTATACTTGAGAGGCTCTCAAAGAAATAGGGCCATATGTTTCCAAAATCATCTACTTAAGTATAACGAGGGAGTTCCTTCGCAGATTTGAAGGAACTCTTGAGTTTGAGATAAAGTATGTCAAAACATATACATTTTGAGAGTTCCTAACAAGGATGATTTGATGTTTATTTTTAACTTTTAAAGCACATACATAATATATATGTGTATACTTTGTACATACATCTATATAATAACCTTTTCACATAGAGATAGGCCGAGACCTTAGAATGAGAATAATCATTTTATATTTAATGACGAACTCCTCTTGGTTTAACATATTGTTATATTATAAACATTCAAAAGCACAACTTAATTTTAAGTCACAGGAATTTTATATTTTTTGTATTGTATGAGAATTGAATTCAAAATCTCTCTCTAGAAGGATTCACTAGTAAAGGGCGAAAATAGTATTGTAATAGTTTTTTGTGAATTATATAGCTAATAGTACCACAAATTATGCTTTTTCCAAGTCCTTCAGTTCCCTGCTATTGTAAGTATATGTATTTCCATTTTACGTGTTGCCCAAGCAACAGAATATCAGAAACACTTAAACTTCAACTAATTATGAAGAAAACAAATATGAAACAAACAGCAACACAAAGTACTCCTCAAAAGTTGTTTAAAGATTGTCAAAAAGAATGATCGTCCCAACTTTGGAATTGCGCCACTCAAAACGAAAAAGCAAGTTTAATTACTTACTGCAAACATTGTACAAATTAAAAATGAAAATCGTTATCTTAAGATGTTTTCCTTAAGCCTTGTCGTCACGGAATGTTTTTATTACCTTTTTTTGTAAAATTACCGATCTCTTTACGACACAGAGAATGACTTGATTATTTTCTTAGATATTGGTGCAGAATAAAATTCAATAATATAACAAATTTTCTTTAGTATGGAACTAAGCGAATTAATTAATTACATAAAACTTTTACGTTAAGCTACTTTTAAAATGTTGATATTAGATGTTAACTAAGCGGACCGATACTCAAACTCCCTATTGTTTTCAAAATTCTTCAAACTGGACTTATGTATGTACTTACACGTTTTACAACAGCAAAATATTTGTTTCCTAACGTCAAATCCAATAGATCATCCTTCAATAAAGCGTGAAAGGTTCCAGGAAACAGAAGAAACTTTGGTTACATCTTTCAATAAATCTGAACAAAAATCACGCAAGTCTACCGTCTGGTACATATTGGATGAAGGTCAGCTGAGGCTGTGGAGTCTGATTGATTAAATTGATGCCATCAGCCGAGTTACGTACAGTCTGTTTGTTAATATAACAATAAATATGGTTTATGTGTGGTGTGTATGGTGTTTTAATATTACGAAAAGAATTTGAGGTATTCATTTCTAGTTTCAGCCAAAACAAACACTAACTAACTAACTTTAGGCCCAGTGGTCCCAAGTTTCAAACAATTTTGTGTTAAATATCATGCAAATCGGTTAAGTGATCAACGACTGCACTACTACAGGTGAAAGCATGGTAGATAGACAGTCAGACTTTCGTATTATTAATAGTACTAGTACAAAAAAATAACAGTAGAACAAGTTTAAGTCGGTAAAACGTTCCCATGATAAATCAGGAACAAGATGGGACCTGTTCCGGATTGTTAAATTGACCCAATCAAGCGCTCGATGCGACGGTCCATGCGATTGAAGGCAGGCAATTTTTCCAAATAGAAAAGTCGTTGCAGTGAGCCAAAGCTGAATGAGTGGAATTGGAGCCTTAGGAAGGCAAGTGGTTTGGTTAAGGTAGAGTTTGTAGTGGGAGGTGATAAGAACCGCTTGAGTTTACATTTTAATGTACTGATAAACTAATATTAAATCAGAATACTGTAGCGCAATTTTGTATATCAGTTTCTGTACTGTCAAGTATCGAAAGTTTGACATTTAGAATGTACTGCCAAAACAGTTCTTACCACGCCAGTCAGAGGCGCTGATCAGATTTTCATACAAAATTTTTCGATGACAAGCAGGTTGTCGGCAGTCAATAGTAGAGAATCGAGCTACTGCTCGCATAATATGTCTAGATTTTTAAATAATGCCTAAAGTTGGCGTAATGATATCGCAAATTTTGTAAATAAGGTAATGTAATGTGCTTTAAGACTGCATTAAACGGTTCCTTTTCGTTATTTTTCACTTAAACTGCATATAAAGTTAATCTTGTAAATTAATTTAAAATCAACGCTTTTCTGTAAAAATATTTATAAGAGAAAATTCACAAATTATCAGAAATTTCCCTCCTCATTAAAGGAGGAGACCCTTGCCCAGCTTTAGGACAGTAATGGGTTAAAATCATTATGATTCTTTGTAACAAAGATACATGACACACACAAAATAATACCTTTCATTTAATGCAACATAAAAGAGAACACCTACATAAAACTTATCTACAAAAAAGCCTTAAACTGCTCATATATTTCGTTTACCACATTACCCTCTCACTAAGCAAATATATCCTTATCTGATCGACTGTTAGCCGTTATTTAAGACTTTTACTTCATATTCGTAGTCTGTAGGCGACACGGGCGGTAATTCAAGATCCCTCGTTTAAATAATGAGTATGTCGTTTATTATATTAACTTTTAACGTTATAAAGGATTTTTCTTTGATATTTTGGTAAAGATACAAAATATTTTATTCTTTTTTAAATTTGAGTTTTTTTTTTTAACCCGGTTAACACCGGTTACTAAAGTAACCTTTAGTACTATATATATATTTTTTGCCTTTTAACTAACTATTATGCTCGATTACTTCTTGACTTTAAGATCGAAACTGCAAGTATTTCGACCATTTCAGCTGTTTTCCAGCTTGCAATTTGAACCTTGTAGACTTTGACGTATTGACTTGTGAAATAAAATTTATTTTTTTGCAACTGGATTGGACTGGAGAACTGGACTGTGTTCTTACAATATTTTTAAGCGATAAATACCTACAACCTTATTCTTTTTATATCAGCATAAACACGTAATAAATATTTATTACACTAAACTATACCACTAAATTATACTAATGTATCAAATTACCATACATAAATAAATGAAATAGTCCACAAATACGTTATTGTCTCAAAATCATTCGTGTAGCTGTAAGGCTTGCTACATACATAATGGGTTCGGCATTAATCGGCCTAGAGCCGGGCGGCAAAACCGAATATCTGTAATTAAACCCGATCGGCATAAGATCGGCAATACGAACAAGTGAGTCGATTTGGTTTTGTTGTCGTTTGTCGGTTTGAGTCGAATATGTGTGTAGCAACACACAAATTCCGATCGATGAAGAAAAAAATAGAAAGAAGACTCGAAGCAATTACTGTTCTTAATCGACTTGCGCCGATAGGGTAGCTCTTTCAGTTCCGATCGTCACAATTTGGATTAAACAATCAGGCGTAGCGAAGTCAAGCGGCATTTTTCCGAACATTCATCTACACATATTCGGTATTGCCGCCCGGCTAGGCCGATTCATGCCGAACAGAATATGTGTGTAGAAAGCCTCAGTAATATAGAATTTGTGCGGGAAATATTAGCATTAGATTTAGTGAAGGTGTTTGTGAATAAGTAATGGGCTCCATTAAGATTAGCGTATTGGAGTGTTTGCGTTGAGTTATTATTGTTACCTTATTCAATAAATAGAAGGAACAGCTTCGTTTATTTACGTTCCACTTGTGTACAGTTAAAAAAAAATTAGCTTTATAATAAAAGTTTCTCATTATTTTTGTAAATTGTATTATTATTATTCTATATTCAGTTTAACTAAAAAAGACAAAGCTGATAACGAAAAGCCAATAGTGTTTAGAAAACGATAAATATTGAAATAACTTTACCTACTTAAGAATACTAATCGAATATTAATTTGAAAAAAACCCTTGATTATATTTAACGAAACATTTTAACATTTGGGAATTATCGAAGAAAGAAGGAGACGCCAAAAGGAGCCAAGAAAAAAATAATTTTATTAATAAAGACCAAAAAATGCTTAGAATATATCACAAAAATGACAAATCATAAAACCAGTATCCTAACTTAAAGACACTAAATATGATAAAACATTTCAATCTGTTCCTTAACAAAGGCTTAACATCGAATAGAAAGGATTTACAGCAGCTTAGAAGAGATTCCTCAGTAAATAAGATAAGTAATAGCCAATTAGACCTGTAGCCTGAAGATATTATTATTACCTTTTTGTGAGATAAGAAACACGGTTAACTGTTCTAGAGAAATAGGCTACAAAATTAGTATCTTTTTAGTAGTTAGTTGTAGTTGATGTTGGAGTAACTGTTTTATAAATATATTTAAAATTAGTGTATTTAAACATTATTTTAAGTTTAAAATGCATATTTTGTTATTTGTTAACTATATAAAAAAAAATAAGTTAACGTTTTAAGGGACAATTAAATATGTTATCACTATTGAGGGTTTTAGAGAGAGAATTTATCGCATTTTATTTAATATAGAAAAAACATTACAGTGTACTCTATTCGAATTGTATATTTGTCTGTTTATCTTAAATGTAAAACGGGTAATTCCGATTTTTAAGCATACGATTTCAAATGTACTGATAAAATAATCCTGATAATTGCACAACAGCGCTAGAAACCGATGTTCATCAATCGTGAAGCTGTTAAACATGTTATAAAACAAGATTGTATTGAGCATAGTCGACCGTAGCATAAAAGTATCGATTCTAGAAAAATCCTCACAGGTTTTAAACTAGAATGTAATACTTAACAAAAAGCAGCCTTTCTCCACCTTAACTCAATTGTATCGATCGCAATCTTGCAACCTATAAATAACGGTAACAATTCTAAGAGCGGCACTCTCGCTGTTTCCTCTTTGATCAAACCATGCATTAATCACCTTAGCGCGGCTTCTACTATTAGAACTATGTAATTTATTGTGAGACTGTTCTTAATTAAATACTTTATCATTAGGAGTCATTTTTACTTTTGGTTTTACAAATGTTTATAAAAGGATAACTAGTTGAATTCACTGGTAAGTAAACGATCAGAGGGTTAGGCAACCTTAATTCGGACTATCCATAGATGGGTGGCAATTTAACATATACATTATAACATTCCTTAGTATAATGGATGGCAGTATTTGAGTCGAGCGTCTCCGTGCTTTGGAGGGCACGTAAAAAGTATTATTCATTTCACTCACCGCGCTCTTATCGGTTTTTATTTTATACGGTATATAAGCTATAATATACGTAACTAACCACATTATATGTATTTTTAAAAGCGATTTTAACTTCATTCATTACTTTTAAATGTAATAATTTATATTAAAGGAAGTAAGGGACTTAAAGACTTACATAAGTAGTTCAAACAAATCGTCCTATCGTGAATCTAACTCACACAATACTCGTTCCCAAGTCTTCGTATCTGAGTCTCATAGTAGGACCTCACGGAGTCTATTAAGAGATCGTAAATTAGTCTGTGGCGGGCAATCTGTGCGCTCTTTGATTAAATTCACCTGCCCCTGCCTGATTTGTAGGCGTAATACCCGCTACACTATATTGTGTGAAGGAAATGCTTGTAAAATGCTGGAAACAAAATCTATTGAGAGTAAGATCTGGGCTACACAACCTATTGAGAGTTAAAGACAGATATCACATTTTTTTAAATGACCCGAACAGTGTTTGAGTAATGTGTTGTCAAATCATCTATCTTTCAGTTTGTAATAAGCATAAAATGTACTAAGCAAATTTCGTGAGATTTTCTTTAATATATTATAGAGTAATTCACGAGGCAGATGTAAGTGTGCTAACGTCTACCAAAGAAAAGCCAGAGCAGGCTACTGATATCTATTTCTTTTATCTCTTTACTTCGAAAACTGAAGCACAATTCTACTATGACATTTTTAAAGCTACGTAGCTTTCAAACAGCTAAATAAAAATAGTTCTAGATAAATGTTTTGAACTGTTTCACTTATCTACTTTTAAAACTTTAATACGAAATCTCAGCACAAAATCTGACATCAACAAAAGTCGCAAATAATAACAGTAATTCTTCTTGATTTCCCCTCCACTTTACTATTCTACCAAACTTATATAAAACATTAACTGTACGCCCAAAACTGCACAAAACTAACTCTCCACTATAAATGAGGTCATTTGTTACTCGGACATAAAGGTAGATTTATATGGAACAACTTTTAGTAGATAGTGTTCTAGATTAGCGGTTTCCTACCGCTGAAATAGATTAGCGCTACTAGCGAAATCCAAGTAACTACATACATAAAATTACGCTTTTACTCCCATAGAAGTATACAGAGGCCAAATAACGCCACTTGCTACGATCCTTCCAGACTTTATTGTTTGTTCACATTCATACATGTCATACAGGCCCTTATGCTATGAGTATGATAATCACACACCTGATGTTTTTGCCCCGATATGATCGGTTTAAATCGTTATAGGGTTTTTTTTGTTTTAGTTTTAGTAGTTTTCCACTAGTCAGTCAAAATCTCTAACTCCAAAATTACAGACAAAAAATGGTTCGATACATCATATTCTATGTGATAGTTATCTGTAAACTTATAAATAGAATATTGTCACATACTAGTAGTTGCTCCCAACATACGGTATGATCAGAGACTAATAAATAACCTAGCTATATTCATTTTCCTTAATTGACGTTTAGTCTATATCGCTGATTGTTGGCAGTTCCTCGCATGATCAATTATTGTATCAACCACATTGTAAAACTTTTGGCGATGGAAAAGAGTGGCCGTGAGTTTCTTGCTAGCTCTTCTCATAAGGCTCCACCCCCTTTCCGAGCTAGTGGTAGATTCAGTAATTGTAACGACTATCATAAGTGTCAATATTTGACCTAAATGAATAAATGATTTGATTTTCATTTTGAATAATTAGTTTGATACACTGCAAAAATCGCTAAACTTGAAAAATGCGAACTACGTCATGCTATATTATCGGACTCTCGCTTAAACGTACACACTGTCCCATTCCTGTCATTCTTTTAATTATGTCATAGTTCGCACGTTTGTAATGGCCAGAATATAGTAGAACTCAGCATTGTGATTATGCATCCTAATGAACGAACAGCTTCCAATAGTGCACTGGCCAAGATAATGAAACACTAGCGTGCATCGACCATGTGTCAATAACGACACTGCCACCAATCATTTTGTGTGGACTTGCTGCAAATGAAGTACTGGGACTAATGAAACATTGGACTTTGGCGTTAATGAAGTATTGGGGTCAAAAGGAACAATTTGAAGCCAATTGTTCATTGATATTAATACTGCCTTGTAGTAAAGGATGTCGATCAATAGTACTTTGGGAAAAAAATTTTTTTTTTAGATTGCGTGAAAAGAAATATCTCGAATATTTAGGTGATGAAAAAGTATTTCAAAATTTTTTATAGCTACTGAAAGTTAGTGAAAAGGTAGCATATTTTTGAATTTGCGTTTAGCATATTTTACAAGAGCAAAATGATCCTATTAATAGATTAGCATGGAATTTATGGTTGACATATTTTAATCAGCATCTCTTAAATTTACTTTAGCATTACATAGGACAAAATACGCGGAAAGATAATACATATATTATTATATTATAGTAATTAACGATTTTAACTCTCGCGACTTGTATAATAAAAACACAATATTAGGTTAGAATACCTTATTTGTTTACCCAACGTTTCGATCGGTTTGCATCGACCGTGGTCACGGGCTGATTTTCAATCGCGTTTAGGACCCCTTGCATTATCATATTATTATGTACACTAAAGTCTCACATTACTAAAGAAAAAATATTTCATAGACAGGAAACTAACCGATTAAACCTTGGCTCATTGAAACCAGTTGCAGTCATCTGTCCACTAGCTCCATGTAAATCCACGTTTATCCCCACTGACTTTGATGTAGATGTGCTACAGTGTATAACACTGGTATTACAGTGCACTAGTATTACACACATTAGGCCTGTTCAACACTGATTTTGTAGCTCTCTCATTAGTTTAGATTTACCTTTGTTATATTACTACCATTTCATGGCTTAAGTACGTAATTTGCTTCACACGATAACTGACTATCAACACATTGCGTATGCAGCGCCTCTAGTGTATTTTAAAAGAACTTATTTTTGACAAGTTATTTTAAAATTAAATGTCAAAATATCAATAGTTTCATGTTTCCGTGTTCGATTTCCATAACAATTTTCTGTCTACTTCAAATATGGAAAAACAACACAATCTATGGTTGCCAGTAAGTTGTGGTTACGTATCACCCACATTTAGCGCATCTTATTTTCAAATAACAAGTTTTTAAAACATAATTTAGATAGTCTTTCAAAAAACAATTATTCACAATAATTTAAATTTAAATTTCTTACTTCTAACATAGAAACAAACAAATGATTCCATTCTAATAGCGTAAGAATAGCTTCTTAACATCGCAATTAAGTCTGTTATCGATCATCTCCAAAAGGCTTAGAAGGCTGTAACGGCTTAAGGAAAGACATGAAAGATACCAGACGGCTTAAGTCATTATCACGGCACTTATCCAACGTATTAACTGCTGCAGTAAGATTTTATAAGAGGGGGAATGTTACAACGACTTTTGTCTTATACTTATTATACTTACTAATAGGGTGTGAATTTGCCCGAACATTTCACAAATTTTCTCTTTTTGACTGCTTTTATATGCCAGTGAACCAAAATGTATTCTTTTTTGTATTGCTGAGAATTTTAGGGGCACATAAAAAAACTGTATTTGGGATATCAATGACCCGGCTTATGCAGCTGACAACGGCTTGTTTTATACACGTACATTTTTAATCTAGATTATTCGGCATGCTAGGGTTCCCTCTAATTCGTCGGAGCATACAAAGAGTTCTATCGTTTTGCTAAGCGTCGCATTTTTCTTTTATAATAGGTATTATTAGAAACGTTCTTGTATGCAGTTTTCTACCTTATCTAAGTCGTTAACTATGTAGTTTTCTTCTACTTTTCGTACAGTTCTTAAAACTTTCCATCATCTTTCACCACTTCATATCTTATTACTAAGACATATCATAGTTATTACTCCCGAGAGTCCTTTTACTATCCAGAAATGTTCCAGAAACGTGGGTAGTACTAAACTCCTTGTTTATTACTTGTCAAGAAGTTCCACAAGTTTATTATTAGATGGCAGTAAAGTAAGAGGTAGTGTAAGTGACTTTTAAAGAGACTATGATATGATGGATAGCGCTGGGGAAGTTAAAATGACGTAGGGACTTATTAAACTTGAAAGAATAAAACTATATAAAAAAAAAGTAGTATTCTTTATAGTCCAATAACTTATTAGAGAGCTTTGGCTTGCACGTTTTATTTGGATTATAATTAACAAAATGTTGTTTTTTTTTAAATTAAGTGGCTGGTTTTCACTCATGCCACAGTCAGCTGCATAAGCCAGCGGGTCTCTGGTGGTCTGAATTCAACATTTTGCATACCTCCGCGACCCACATATGAAATATCGTACTCTTACATCAGGAAGTCAACCCATTTTATAATTGACACTTGCAGTCCAGCACTTGCGTACAAAAATTGTCAAGGCATCACGGGTCTTCAACTATGTTCATACAACATTTCATCAAATTCGTTCAGCAGTTTAACTTTGAAATTGTCATTAAAAAGACAAACATTTATAATATTAGTATAGATCTACATAAGCTAGACCATAATACAAAGTGTATTGCTTCAGTTCTATGAGCCAAATTAGTATTGACGTGTGCCAAAGCAGTAACATAGTTCATCATTAATTGTTAGTTATGTTATTTCAAATAACATTATATCATACAATAGTTTTCATTATCCAAATACACTTTAAGTTTGTTCAAATAATATTTAACCCATTAAAGTTTCGTTGCTGGACACGTGTCTGCTCTTGAAACGAGAGGAAAATAATCTACCAAGTTAATTTAAGCATTTATATATTTGAACCTTTCAAGCCACGGTTACGTATTGTAGAAGAGTTTATAAATATAAAAGTAATTAAAATTTTGATCAAATACCTATAAATAATGAATACAAAAATATCAATTGTTTTATATTTCGACCTCGTATTACCAATTTCATGAGAACAAGGTGCAATTTTAAGCAAAAAATATCACCATGCTCTAAGATTTCCTAAAGATATTTCTTCAAAACAAAAAACTACTCATCCCACAAACTAGTTACAAACAAAAACTTGTTACCTCAAAGCAAAAAGGGCGATAAAAAGAGATTTTCCTCAAAAACTGGGATAAACTCCTTCACATTTCGTAAGTGGTTCGACATACGTCATTTTAACACTGGAACCGTTTGACAGAGTGATCCACTTTACAAGCGGAAAATACTTGACGCTTCAGAAATTATTTTCTATTCTATTTACTTTGTACTTGAGATGAAGAGCGTTTACTTCGATACTTCCTTGAAGAAAATTTGGAGGAGGTACTTGGGATTTTTGTTTTATTGCTAGAACATTTTATACGAATTAAGATGCCTTTATTGGTAATTTTATAATATGTATCGTTTCTTTACGAAAATGGGGCCTAGAAAGGTAAAAAAAACGTGAAATTGTGTGGAAATTAGAATTGATTTAATGTTTTAGTCTGGAGTTTCATGTGTCTGGTAAAATGCATAAGATTTGCCCCCTATTATATTGGATTGACAATGTTTATGGTAATAACCTTCGGCTTTGTGAGGATTTTACGTGGATATGAATGTATAGATTTGTAAATTAGCCGCTAAAAGATGCAACCTGTAGACCGACATCCACTTGAAAAGTAATAAACACTTCTAAAACATTAATCCTCATGCAATCAAGTTAAACAAACAAAATTAAACAATATACAAAAATCTACTAAAAAACAACAAAGACTACAAAAAAGAATGTTCACAACCATCTGCTAAACAACACCCAACAGCCGTATCGAAACAAAGCCAGCACTTTACGCAAACTATTTCCATCAACAAACTGACATACATTACGTCAATATCGTCAAGCATTGTCTAGGGAACAAGAACATCCCATCGTCATATTGTATTCATTGATCAGACCAAAATCTATATAAGTTTTTCTTTTACGGTGATAAGTAAGGACTGGGTGTTAGTGCAAGCGATAAGCGACAAACGACACAATGCCGCTTTTTCTTATCACAGTAGAACGAAGGAAAAGCGCTAGAATGGGAAGTTGGCTACTTTAAAGAATAAAAGTACATGGTCTTTTGATTACGAATAAAAAAAAAGCGATGACTTATTTTTTATCATATTATTATCAGTGTAGAATTTCAGCGTACATTATTTTATCCCTTTATGTTCGTGCAGTTTTTTTGAAGAATTTAGATCACACTATTTTAATGATATGATATATTATTACAGTCGAAAGTTTAACAGGAAAAATATATGTTATAGGCCTTAAGAAGTAAAGCATAATATTTCTGCTTATAAGCTCTGCCGTCCGCTACCCGCTTTCAGTAAGACATAGTCCCATCTGCGCAATATCCAGTTACATCGCGTCACACGATAAGGGGGATGGAATCCCTTATTTTTCACCTATCACATTGTTTCCACGCTCTTCTAGCTAGGAAAACACACGTGCAGCTAATAGGTCGAGCTTTGTTGTTTAAACCTTTTGTGGAAGATTCCCGTTCAGCTTCATACTTACTGAGGCACTTAAATTGTTGGAATTATTTAAAATTACTATCCATTTGTTTTTAAACAACAATTTCTGGTTGACAAAAAAATATTTAGATTATTTTTCACATTTTTAAGGCATTGAGTTCGGTACAAAATAAACCACGTCCTATTTTGCTCATAAAAATGAATAAAAAAGTAATTATCACAAAGCTTGTTATGATATTGACCTCTATGTTCCCTTCAATGCCACGTATGCTTCTAAGTGGAAAACACGATAAAGAGTGAATTCACTTCATTACATTACGCGCTCGCTTGACACACATTTGCCTCGACTTCATATAAAACCAGCATTATGATGCAAATATAGCGATGTATACTTATTTTTTATGACGAATTATTTTCATTAGCCGTGAGCATTTCATCGCACGTGGTATGGAATATATTTTTGGCATTTCTTATAAAGATACGCTAAAAATGTTTGTGTAAAGAATTGTCTTTGCTATTTCACTCAAAATTTCGTAATTGATTCACCTACCTCGTAAGCTACAGCGGTTTCTTAATTAATTTGTTAGATCAAAAAAGGTAATACCAATTTCATTTGTCAACCTGATTTATCTAACAACATTTCATGACATTATATTTAAGAAAGTATATATTCTATCTTCCTATTTTTTTAAACAGGCATATTGGAAAACCATAGAGGCACAATTGCCGTCAACTTAAAAATCTTATCAAATACGTCTAGCGAGTGCAGTTAATTGATTTTAGATACATTTTAAACGTCAAAATCTTGATACTAACTGTAGTACTTACTACTAACTGTAGAAAACCCACTAATCTATCAAAAACAACAGGCATGCCTTAAAATGTCAAACATGATTTACAACCTTCACAAACTGCACCAGCACCCTTCATACAAAGCTCATAACACAATTTTTGCTGCGACCACAGTTTTATATAGCAAGTAAATACCCGTAAGTGAGAGATATGGTTTACGACCAGCTTTTATACGAGCGGTGGAAGTAAATGAAGTTTGTATGGGCGACACTTGTTTTGCTGCGGCCGACAAATTGTTGGTAAGGCAGTTTTTGTTACTAAGGCTTTTATGGTTCGTGGTAGATTGTGATTGAAAGATAAATGTGTGTTGTTTTGGTTTCTTTTGATTTTGTTTTTGGAAAGAACATACTAAAGTCACAATATATAGCATACCAAACTTCTTAGGTATAAAAAATCGTGCTCTTTGCCCAACAGTGGGATGTTCAAAGATAATAATAATATAATCTAACATACGCTGAGATCTAAGAACGTGTGTTGATGAAACAGTCTTTTAGAAAAATAAAATAACAACAACTTATGTTTTTGCCCACTCCATGGGAGATAGTCGTGATTGTTTGTACGTTTATTATAAAAGTTGTTATTGTTTCCTTTTCACTCTGCATTTTCATCATACCTTTACATAAATAAGTTAGTAGACAGTCAACACAGATAGAAAACGCCTTAATAAATGTCGATAGCAGTTCAACATACCTTTAAAACATGAAAACACAAATAAAACTAAACTACCTAACAACGGACGTGCTAATCTCAACAATTTCCGTGCCAGACGCTTTTAAGTACAGGAAACATTCCTTTACGTCGCTCTCTCCACGTCTAATAAAAACGTCCAGTGCATTATTGCACGGCCCTGCAAGAACAGGAAAAAGGTACTTACAAGTTGTAGTGAAATTTTGCATTTTTGGGTGTACGACAAGGAGTGATATCGCGCCAGATCTGATAAAGGCTTTTGACAGGGTCGCTAACATTTAAATGAAGATAAAATTTGGACTCTTTCAGTGTTAGTTCTAGTAGGTTGTAAGTTGAGGATTTTTGGGTACGAATTCATGCCAGATTTGATAAAGACTGTTAAGAAAGTTGCAGACATGCATATCAGAAATGTAATGAAATATGCGTTAAGTTCTTTTTTAAATAAGTGGAACTCTTAATAGTCTGAAGTCTCACCCAAAAGCCCTCTAATCTAGGAAGGCAAATTTATTAAACATTAATTTAGCCTGTCTTTTAAATAAACATGTTTTTGATATGCGTTGTACAAATTGAACCGAATTAGCAAAATTACAATATTCACTTCGAAAAACATTTTTTTCCTCAACGACGGCTTTCATATATCTTGTAACACAAGAGAAATAGCGCCAGGTGCTACCTACTTCCTCCCATAAATCGTGCTCTCGAAGAAACATCGTAAACACTTCTTTATACCTTTGCAAGAAACCCCCCCAAATTGGTAAATCCTGCGTGTCATAAGGATAAGCTTGAAAATATAACTCAAAAATACGACCTTCTTGGGGCTGAAAAATATTTACTTCGCCACTTTGTTTCAGATAATATTGTTGTTCATTTATCCTTAGTACTTTTTCTTGTGTATTTCTCCCGGGAATTTTGGAGGCGATAGAATGCGGGTAAGTAGATCATGCAATTTAAACGATCTTTTGGTTTAGGAAAGTTAATTTGATAAAAAATAAACGAGTCTATTTTTTAACTTGTTTAATATTACATGAAGTAAAGTGGTTTTTTAATTTTACTTAGATTATTTATTAGTCGTGGACGATGCCTGTTTATCGGAATCATTTTTGAAGTCGCTTATTTTTTTCTTTAATTCATCAACCTTATGTTGAGAAAAAGATAGCTCCGCTAAGAACTAAGATCATTTTGCTACCGCAATAACAAAACCTTACGGGCAAGGTAAAGAACAAAAAAATAGCTATATGAAACGGTTTAATATTGCATGTTGATGAAAATATCGACGTCGTAAAAGTTTAACGGTTGTTGTTTACTCGCGATAAATAATGCACTAGTCAATATGCCCTCCTTTTTTTTAATCGTTCCAGTTTTTACGACCCACCTTTATACAAAAATAATATATTGCAAAACATATTACCCTCCTTTCTGTCGAGCAGTCGAGCAAATATGTAGATACATTCATTTTTTTTTATTAACTTAACTTAGTGTTTGTCAATTATTGTGATAATTTATTTATTAAAGTAATTTTGTTACTATAGTACAGATTAAAAGCACAATATTAATTTAAAATTTTAATGTACGTATACATTATTATTTTCATCCCTTTGTGTCCACAAACCAACTCGTAATTACACTGAAAGCTCCCCACTAAATTATTTGCTAATTAAACCTAGGTAGCAAAGAAAAACTAATTGCCTAGCATAAAGGAGATATTATCCTGAAAATTCTACCTTTTTCAGTCCGTAGGTCAAAGTAATTTCTTTTACAGTTGCCTTTGAGAGAATTCTTGAACAATGACATACTTTGTTGCGGGTAGTTGTAAAAGTTTTGAATTTGATTACTCTTTTTTTGTTGGGAGATGTTGATAGATATTAGAGTACCCTCTTTATTTTAAGTACTAGTTTATTATTCAAGTTGCTTCCATTCTACTTTTGATATATTTATAGCATCATTTAGTATAGTCTCTTTAGAGTTCTTGAAAGTGAACAGCCTTACCGAGAATTAAAAAAACACGACGATAATATTTTGTATTTGTTTTACAAATTTAATTAAAAAGAGCTACTTTTATTGTTAAATACACAAGATAACTTACTATTTTTAATAGAGCATATTTTACATCGTTCTCTCAATAAAAAATATGTTTTTGTTCAACATTTTTATCTTTCTGCTACATCACCTAAACATAACCTCTCCTTATTTTTAACGCAAATCATATTACAATTATCATTTCCCCCAATACGTTTACATACCACAATAGCAAGCCCATGTTTTCCTAGATTTTCAGAAAAACAATCAGGAAAAAACAACGACTGCTCTCAGGTCTATTTCACTAATTGGATCACATGGAACCGGTAGCGTGGTACAAACATGTTCACGTACTTAGACTGAACAAGGCTAGCTTGCAAAACAATTGCTTGGGAAACCGGGAGAAAAATAACCCAGGAATATTGAGAAGAAAAATATTTTTAACGTAAGAATAGTAGAGAATTGAATTGTTAATCCGTAGAACATGAAAGCGTCACAAACACTGTGTTTTCTCTTACTGAAGAGAAAATTGTCTCTGTGTGAAATTATAATAAATGCGCTGTAGCTACAATGGCGCGATTTCCTACATATGGTGCTATTTTATAGCTCTTGTATTAAGAGATAGGCGCTCAAAAACTCAATATACAAATAAAGATCTTTGCGTTAAAACAGAAAGCAGTGATAGCCGAGTGGTATAAATTGATACATCCCACGCAAATGGTTGCAGGTTCAAACCCGAGGCAATTTATACACCACTGACTTTTCGAAGTTATCATTATCATTAATAGGTTAATTTTTTTTTAAACAATTCCAAGTGCTCAGTTTTTTATATAAACATCTTAAGTTAATCTCTGTGTCTATTTGGTACTTGATCATTGGTAGTAAACAAGCACTCTAAATAAACACACGTCACATTACTTATTACATTTGCCTCTGCTATTTATTTCACCACATTAAAAACAGTAATTAATGCAGCAAAAGGTAAATAACCATTTGTTTAAACCCTCTTGTCCCATAAATTCATTTCCCTTTAAGTCTAATGAAAGGTTTCGTTCCCCATTGACCGTACCATGCACAGCTAAAAATAAATCAGCTTCAGCGCTTTCGAAATTAGAGCCAGTGCCTCGTTAGTTAATCCAATTAAGTTAGTTCTAGTGCGGTTTTTAATTGGGTACTTTTTGTGGTTGACGGTAACCAGTAGAACCAGAAAGGGTTGTAATTAGATCGGGTTATGTGGTCTGGGTTGTACGGTTGATTGAAAGCTTGGTTAAGATGTTCGATCCTTTGATTAGGTTTGGTTTTGTGTTGAAGTGGGTTGAAGAATTTTGATTGGGTTGTATGGTCGTCAAAGAGATTTTTCATATTTCGGTAGCGCGATTGATGCGATTGCGAATCTTCAATACTGTAAGCCTACTCTCGACCTTTGAAACGAAATTCGCTAACGAACACAAGCATCTATCTTTAACCAACAGAGTTGCATCAAGATACACACGAAAATCGAATAATTCAAATAGGTTCTCAAAAGCAGGCCTCTGATATAGAGGTCTACAATAATAGCACCACGAAGCCTAATAACTTTGGGCTTTAGTCTATTGGTGTGAAAAATGTACTGGTGTCGCCTAAGTACCTATGGTAGGAACAGTACGAAACAGTGTGTGCACTAAGAACAAATCTATCGCACTCTTAATATAACCAGCCACGGTAGATGAATATCGATCCCACAACACACAACGTTATTAGCCCCCAAAATGTCTTTCCTCACAACAAAGATCTCCTAATATCACGAAAGATCCCAACAAATCCTTTTATGCCTAACATTCTAGTATCTACGAACAGTACAGTAAGTCATAGCAGACGCCCCGAGCTTAGATTCAGCCGGCCTTATGAAATTTTATGTAATTGTCCCTGAAACCTATTACATGGACTGAAAATGGGCAGAAGGAGCTGTATTAGTGTGGTATAAGAAAAAAGAAATAAGCGTTTTGTCTTAATTTTAATTTGAATATGTTTATATGTCCTAACTTAAGTAACTAATTGATTTTTACTACAGCATATGGCTATCATAAACCAGTCAAAATAAAACAAACAACTGATGGATCCAAAAACCTTTTAAGTTTCAATCAAAACTGTCAAATTTATTTCTGAAAAATCATTTTGATGCCTCGTTAGGCCTTTATTGAGTAAAATAGATAATAAGGAAAGAGCGGACCACTACAAACGAATTTAAAACTTCAAAGAAGAAATGAAAATATTAATATAAAGATAACTAACTAATAACTCAAAGCATGGCATTATGAACTTCTTAACTGACCTCACTAGTGTTATAAAATCTCGCAAAATATTGCCCAAAAATAGTCGAACCCGCTAAATCTTAAATTTTGTCCCACGTTTATAGATTTCGTAGACAGAATAAGCTAGCTGAAACCGTAAGATTTCATTGTACTAAGGAACTTGCTCGAACAAATTATACTTCTTTACGACGCCCCGTGGGCTTTCCTGATACCGAGACGGAAAAAATTCTCGCACATTTTGATTTAAAATGTTTTGCTTCAGATTTTGTTGTGGTTTTGGGAATAAGGAAATATTACTTGGTTCTTTTACTCCCTCAATATTTTTTTATATTATATTAATTTACAAGTATTCGTTTTTGACTATCTTTTAGTAGTATCAAATCACTGTAATTTACGAATTTTTGTTATTGACTTTATTGAAAAAAGGTAGTACAGTAATTAAGTTTCAAAATGAATACTACATCGCGATTTTTTAATTTAATTTCATTAAATTACTACTTAAATATGTTAATAAAATCTCTTCAGGATTTTTTTTGCTCATTAGTGCTAATTATCTTGTTTGCTCATAATCTTGCCCCTTGTTATTTTTAAATTATGTTCACTGACAAAATACATAATAAAGCGATCCTCATAGATCAGGGTACCAATTGCAATGGTATGAGAAGATACAACAATTAACTGTCAGTATAAATTATTTTTCAAACCCATTACTGTCTCATTGATGGTCAAGGTTCTCCAGTTTATCTATTCAATAGCGTTTAATCATATAAAGAAACGCTATTGAAAACAAAAACTACCGCTAAATGTACTCAGAAACCGGGCATCAGATTTTGAGTCCCAATCCCTCCTTCAGTCAGCATTAAAATATGCTTAGGAATTAAGTTGCCATTACTTTGATCACAATTTGAAAGACAACATTGATCGAGAAAAAAAATGACACTATCTAAATATTTTCCCAACCCCTCACCAAAGGTCAACGACCTCTAATTCCCAAACCTTATTATCATACCAAATAGACATGATTAAGACACACAAACCGACTCCGCAATTCCTGAAGTACGTAGACAGCAAATAAAAGGAACTCGACGTGATAAGAATACCTATTCAGTTTTTGTCCCCTACGTATGTAGCACTGTTTACTTATCATTATGCTAAAGGCTCTGCTGAGATCATAGTACGTGGCGTTTTATGCTTCTTGTTGGAAAATAAATGTGAGGTTTTATTCTGCTTTTATAAGTTTTCCTTGATATTTTCTAGAGCCTTTGCAAGACAGGTGTAAAGTAGACTTTTTAGGCTAGATGCAGCATAAAAAGTCTACTTTACACCTGACTTGCAAAGGTTTTTTTTGCAAAAGTTTTAGAATTGTTTCTAAGGTTTTGTTGGTTTTTCATTCACAGAAAACAGAACAAAATATTCAAATTCAAATTGAAAATATCCTATATTTCGTAAACTTTTTAAAAAGTATTTGAGATATAAATATTGTATTTAATATAATAATATGAACAGAAAAAGGATTTTTTACATTGATGTTTGTATATGAAATAACGGGAAATTATAGATAAAGATAATTAAAGCGGATATGGTATGTCCATGACATGTGTTAAATTTCAATTTTCTTGAAATGTTAAATCAAAAATTATTTTATTGTTTCACAGAAAGGAAAAATCTGTTAAAAAAAAGGAAGTATATGTAATAGATTCGGCCACATAACTTTGGAGAAATATCAAAAACATTTTCCAAAACACAAACGGATTACATTTCCACCGAAAATCCATTCGAAAAACATTCTGTTGAAAATTAAAACATTTTTCAGTGTTTCTACCTCTAGTTAGGTCAAAACAGAGTTTGAAATTTTATCCACATTTTTCCTAGAATGGGTCTGAAACAGAATAAAACTTTACAACACTAATTAGAGAGTACACGTAAAAGAAAAATACCGTGGTGAAAGCTTGACATTTTAAGTTTGTAATTTTTTCCAACTTTCTTGTTAGTATGCCCACAGGGCAATAAGGTCGTGATATCGAATCATTTTAATAGTAGATAACATTTTGTAAAAGAAAATGGAATATTTTTTAGTACTCTTTTTATTGTGGATATTATTATTTTTTTGCTTAAATAGTGTAATATAAATTATATATAATTCTTCTGTAAGTGTGGATGTCACTGAACTTCTCTTAAACGACTGGACCGATTTTGATGAATTTTTTTGTGTGTGTTCAAGGGGATCTGAGAATGGTTTAGGTTATTAAAAAAAAGTTTAAAATTTTCAAATTAAAGACGTGTAGACAGGACAACGTCTGTCGGGTCCGCTAGTATAAATTATAATACTAATGTAAAATATGAATAGTTGTTTGGGTTGCAGGGAAACGCTGGCATTTTTTACAAAGTTTTAAAAGACTCGACCAATCCAGATAATCTTTATAAATAAAAATGCATCACCGAAATGTATGTACGTGCATAACTTTTTAACAACTAAGCCAAATTGTATAATATTATTTAAATATGTTTGTATCTGTCGGGAGAAGGTTTGTATAGAATCGATAGGATCAAAATTCCCATGGGAATGAGGGATTAAAGTACAAATATATCACGTTGATTCACGCGATATATTTATGTCTTTACCCCAACGAAGTCGAGTCAGCCCGCTAGTATATAAATACTTCTTCTTATTGTATGGTTAGTGGTCAACCTAGTGTCAAAGTTGTTCAAGCTTAACGACTGTTATCTTAATCTACAACAACCGGGGCCGACTTTTTACGTACCCTCCGAAGCACGAAGACGTTCAGTTCAAATACCACTATGCGGTCACCCATCTATGGAATGACCGCGCCAACGGTTGCTTCACCCACAGATCGTTTACCGGTGAGCGCAACTGGCTGTGGGCGCCTCCATAATACCCATCACTCTATCAAACTAAATATCTTGTAGCTATCTAACCTCTACCAAATATATTTTCTAAGTATTAAAATGTTGCTACTACCTACGCTACGGTTTCTGTGTAACAGTCAAATATAATCCTTCTAAATTTAGTTAATCAAGAAAATTTTGAGTTGTGTCAAGTTTGATGGCGACGTAATCAAAATCTCTTTGTAATTTATATTGCGAGATTGAGTTTGTTACAACATAATCTAAGACTTAATGGGAGACTCGTTTGAGTTTATATTCGGGGTTTAAAGAAACTGACAACAAAAGTTAGCGTAATTTATATTTCTTTCAAATGGCAACTCGCGCATCAAAGATTAATCTAGTATCGTAAAAACTTAATACATAAGGACAATTTAACAATTCTTTATAGGTCGTCCAATTTTCATTTGTGTGGGAATTGAATTCACGTATCTCAGATGAAGGCCACTATGGTGTTCATTTTTTTCTCTCTTAGATTACAGTGATGAACACGTTACGTCAAACCAGCGATGCACTAGTAGTCAACTAAGATGTCTTAACCACTACAACTATTATTGCACTCTAATTTGTTTATAGGTCGCATAATTTTATTGTTTGTTTGGACAACTGGCGGACCTGTTTGACAAGATGTATGGATATGAATGAGGCAAGGGAAGTTTGTATGGACCTTGTGGTTTCTTCGGTCTCTACCTTCCCTATGTAATTTGTACATCACTTAACGATGTCAAGGACAGAGCAAAAACTCTCTTTTCTTTTGAAGGAGAAAACATATCAAGATCATCAATTTTATATACCTATCATTAAGGAGAGAAAGCGAGGCAAGATATTTTTCGTTTAAAAGCTTACCAATGCTAATGTGTTTTGTTACTTCCTGTTTCCTCAAACAAGTTATAAACCTCCTAAAACCTTGTAAGTTTAAACGATACGTTAAGATTCACTAAGCTCTGCCTGTTCAAAGGTGCGTCTTATAAAGCATTTGTTTGGACATAAATACAATAAAGAAGAAAAAGTTGCTTTATTATGCGTACAAATACAGTCGGTTTACAGTTTATAACAGTAGTCCTGCTATTTAATATTTTAATTCCCAATAGTCGCTTAGTTTCATGTAGATAATAAGTAGGGACTCTTGTCGTATGCACGTGTCAGAAGATAATAGAATCTTAAAAAAAAAATAGACATGAAAGCCTAACATATTATAAAATTTTTCATGCACTATTTTTCGCATAGTCATAAAATCGCGCCTTTTTTCCATAGGGGAAGGTAGAGGCCATAGAACACCACTTGGTACGATCCGTACCATCCTTCTACTTATAATGTTAATGAAGTATTAATGAACTTTCTCTAAGGATGAAGAATCTTATGTTATTGTAAGCTGTAATCAGTTCTTATTTACAGTTTATTACATACTAGCTGACCCGCGCAACTTCGCTTGCGTCACATAAGAGAGAATGGGTGTGTAATTTTTCCCCGTATTTGTTATATTTTTTACTGGTGCTCTGCTCCTATTATTCGGAGCGTAATGATATATAGCCTATAGATTTTCTCAATTTTGGCGAGATTTTGGCGAAAATCACAATGACATGACCTTAAAAACTCCAATATCAGAACTTTACCAACAATCCTCGAATGACTTCTAAGAATTTCATAATAAGGCCGCCTTCACTCCGCTACCGTGACAACGTCTACTCTTAACTTGTTGATATACGACTGTTTACTTAAAGCAATAATAACACACGTCTCAAGTCAAAAGTTTCGTGAAAGGATTTGAAATTGTGATAAAGGTGGAAAGTTTGGGAAAGATCAGACATTGAACGTATTTAGAATATGAATGAGATGTGAGATCTGTGTCAGTTTGAAACATCTTTGAAAATATTTTGCAGAGTTTTTGTGATTCTTATGATTTATCATCTTTATTAAAATAGGCTTGCTACAGTCATATTTGGTTCGGCATTCATCGGCCTAACCGGGCGACAAGACTGAATTCGTGTAGATGAATCCGATTGGCACAAGGTGAACAAGAGAGTCGAGTCGGTTTTGTTGCAAAACCGATTATGTGTGTAGCAAGAATGAAATATACGAAACACTTATTGAAATATAATGTTAAAGATTGCGAAAAAGTGGCTAATCTAACTTCAAATGAAACAGAGCTTTAAGAGTAATAGTACAGGTGAATTTTGAACTAGTGTTTCACATACGAAAATACTCCAGAACCAACACTCATATTCACACACACACAAATACTTGTGCACATGCATGAACCCGATACCTACACAGCGCGTCTTCAATAACAGTTGCAAGATGACCTCTTTTTACCGTGCCGACATACATGCTGATAATATTTTCGCATCTTAACATGAAAGAAAGCCAACGACACATTTTTTACCAACACACATTTTCAACGCTCCACAGTCCCAGGCGCCCATAGTCCGTTGCACTCGCCGATCGGTAAACGATCTGTGGGTTAAGCAACCCTAGGCGCGGTCATTCCATAGATGGGTGACCGCATAGTGGTATTTGATCTGGGCGTCTTCGTGCTTCGGAGGGCACGTAAAAAGTCGGCCCCGGTTGTTATCTACTACGATAACAGTCGTTAAGTCACGTCAAAGGCCTTCGGGCGGCTTGAACAACTTTGACACTAGGTTGACCACTAACCATACGAGAAAGAAAGAAGAACGCTCCACATAAATTAAACTAAAATATTCTCCCAAAAATCAGTATAAAAATAAATAACATTTTAACTTAAGCCAAAACGGTAACAATACAGACTGCAATACACGGAAACGTGAACGTTTGGCCTGATGCCAGGGGGCCGAGTTTTTTAATATTTCGTCACACATAACGTGTGTGCTTTGTGAATTTGTGATTTTTGAAATTTAGAGGCTGAACCTTGCAACTTTTGTTGGTTATATATTGTATACTAATGTTTTAGATGATTTCTGATAGTTTTAAATTCGATAAAAAGTCCACAATCTGCTGGTTGAGGGTAGGTATATGCGACTAAAAATAAATGGGATCTCCTGATTTGTCTGATGAATAAAGTTTTACTAACCCTTTGTTTGTAGAAAAGAGTATCTAGTAGTTTGTAGATAAGAGTAATAGTAGTCAGAAGTCGAGTAATTTGGTCGATGGAATAATATGGCAACAGCTTGCTTTCATTAGTAAGTATATTGTACCATTAAAATAAATAGGAAAACTGGTCATTACCATTTTGTGAATCAGTTCAATCGAAGATATAACCTCATTTAAAATTTCTTATGTTTATTTAGTAGTTAATAGACTTTCGAGAATAATATTCTTTGACCTTTAGCTAGCAAACAGGGAAATTCTACATATTATGTTGGTGCAATAAATAGTTTATATACGTGTTAAAGATACTCGTGCAAGATACGAGATAGTTTATAATATAGTAAATACAGCACAACAGAGATTTCATCGCATGCTTGCGTCGCACAAATCTTAGCACTGATATATTACTGCATTACGCCTCTGTTGGCTGCAGCGTTACCTTACGTAAGCGTTATCATGGGCACTGTTATCGATTATTCTATTTAATGGAAAATATCATTAGACAACTCACACACAATCATTTGATTCCAAACTAATAGTCCGTAAGCCAGTGACAGATTTTCACGACCAATTTCCTCTCAGTCGATAATTCGTAAAATGCCTCAGAGAGTCGCATTATGACGCGTTGTAAACGTCAGCTGCGGCTCCGAGGGTGGGTTGAGCAGTGGCAGCCGCCCAAACACGTAAAAAAAAAAATTTTTAGTCATTTCCTCCCGATTAAAAACTTGATCAAATTAAAGTTAAACCAATATTTCGAAGAAATAAAATCGTCAGCTGGCTATACAGTGGTGGATTATACGTCAGCTGGTCACGCAAAGATGTAAAAAAAAAAAGTTTAGTGATTTCCTCTTAAACGAAAATTTATCAGATGATAGTTTATGTATTGTTTTTAATAAATAAATTAGTCAGCTGGCTGTATGTAGGTGGGATGTTTGTCAGCTGATGATCTTGAGGTGTAACGTAGGAGCAAAGTAAATGTGTCAGCTGATGTGTTTTCCCCCAACATACTGCCAGCTGATTGTTTTAATTACTTACAGGATCATGTCAACAATTAGTACAACTATTTTTTTTGGGGAGGAAATGACGTACATTAAGTTATTCAACATTATATTTAATGTGCAAACTAAAATGTAAGATTTTCTGGCAATGACTATTTCCTGGACCAAGTGATGTCAAAAGTTTATCTGTTTTCCTTCAATGTTATCGCCATTTTCCCCTAGGACTGTTTACCGACTGCTACCAACGTTAGTAATCCACTTTGTGAGTTCAGTAGGACGCTTACGTTTTTAGGGTTCCGTGCCCAAATGGTAAAAACGGTACCGTATAATTGAGACTTCGCTGTCTGTCTATTAGTGCATCGACTGTCTCATGAACCGTGATAGCTAGAGACATGAAATTTTCACAGATGATGAATTTCTGTTGCCACTACAACAACAGCAAACACTAAAATACAGAATAAAATAAACATTCAAGGTGGCTCCTACACAACAAGCATGATATTCAAATTGCTGTTTTAATAATAAATAATGGTACGGAATCCTCCTTCGCGAGTTCAACTCGCAATTTGCCGGTTTTTACAATTCTAGGAGCACATTGTAGTCTCTTTTGTATTTTAAAGCTGTTTCTGTACTCTTAATACGATTACTTTGTAGTGTGATTGTAGTCAGGTGCTTTGTTTGATTTCATTGTATGTTTGTATGACGCGAAGGTGAGAAAACATGTAGCGGTAAAACGATTAGTGAGGTTAAAAATGCTAACTGAGGTGGGTGAAAGATGGGTGGCCGTTTTCATTTTCCTGTCTTTGTACAATCATTCTATTTTAAAACGTGAACTTCTAGTTTTTTGTCGGTTGAGATCAAATTAGGCGAAAAAAATTGTATGCCCGTATATATTGAGGAGGTATTTTAAATTCTTAAAACACAGTTATGTTTAATTGCTAATGCTCGGTATAAAAACGTTCAAGATACCATTCCACTTATTTCGATTGCAAGAATTGGCCTGTGATGTCCATTTGCATTATTTTGATTATAATTTTGTATTCTAATATTTAGGTACTTAAATCTGTAGCGCGTTTCTGTGCAATCTATAGGAACTGTCGAATATCGAGAAATTTACTTTTAAATGTACTACCAAAATACTTCTTACGGAGCCCGGTAGAGGCGCTAAACAGATTTTAAGTAAAATTTATCGATAGCTAGCCGGTTATCAGTAGTCCAAGTAGTAGAGAATCGAGCTCCTGCACAAGCAATAAAACTGTCTGCCGTAATAGTCTTCACAACACATGCCACTAACCTAGCTTATACAAATAACTAAACATAGCCCACAATCGATCTGTAGCCTATAGCCAAATAGTGGAACAAAAACTTGCAATGCGTTTGACCTAAATGCCTGGGAGCCGTCTTTTGTCCAAGCTCATACTCAGAATGCCTGTATGAAGCAAATAGTTGTATAGCCGAATGTTTGCTCTAAGCCTTTGTTTTAGAGGTGCATGTTATGAGATTTGGAGATTGTAAATGTGGGGTGAATTGTTAGATGTTTTTGCAGATGTTCTTTAGTGTAGTGATTATATTATTAGTGGCCAAAGGCGGAAAACAAAGTGATAATTGTTTATAGTTTGCAACAGACAAACAGACAGACTATGGGTTAGACTCTATGCTACTATAAGCATCTTTTTCAATTCCTCCAAAATTACTTTTTACATCAAAAATGGAAGCAGAAGTTGAAACTGACGTTGAAATTGACCATTAGAAATTGTCCTCGGTCAATTTCTGGGACAATGGCATCAAGTAAGGTCATGTCTCCGATTAATATATTTATTATTGTACTCTAGGTTGTGACTAATGTTTTGAATGAATGAAAAAAATGTTTGATAAATGTTAAAAGATTGGACACCAGCTGAGATAAACATTGGTAAAAAAATTGCATCAAATAATATTACGAAAAAAAACTTAAGATTTAAAGTGAACTGAAAACGACTTGACATCCGCTTCACCGTAGTCACTGCCTTACTTTGTTTGGGAGACTGAGTATTCTAGCGTTGGCAACGTAAAAAGGTGTTTGTTTTATTTGAACACAAGTATTCCAGCAGGGAAATTGTTTTGTCTAGATTATGTCGACGGTTTCAAAAAATGTTGAGTAAATATTTTTGTTCATTGTCATACTATGATGTGAAAATGTGTGCTACGTAGGTTTCATCAGTTTTAAAATGCTATTTCGAATGCAACATTATTTTTATTTAAAATGCGACAATAGATCAATATCTCTGGGGCTTCTCTAACACAAGATTCATTTTAAAGTATCTTTTGTGTTTCCCTGGATTTAAAATGACACTGCACTTAAACCTTTTCTGGTTTCTATGAGTATTGAATAAATAAATGATATTAGAGATTGTTATTCACATTATTCTAGACACAGAGAGATAAGGCTAGTCTTCGATGAAATTGCCATATTATAAAACGTTAATCTATTGAAACTTCAATCTAAATTAATGTCCACGTTCTAAAAAGTGCCTACTACGACGAGGCTTTCAGGGCATCCACTAAATAAATAATTACAAACCAATTCCAAATGACAAACACAATTAATCTTGAATTTGGGAACGTCGGAACTTTTTAATTAAATTTTTGTCCTAAAATCTAAGTTTGATGAGTGAAAAAATTGCTTTTATTAAAAATTTTCGCTCGTTAACGTAGGATAGAGTTAATTTGTCAAATTATTTTGAAACGAAAGGCTTGTCGGGCTTTGGTAATTGACTATGAGTCAAATTTTGTTTGACAAAGTCAGTTTCTAATATAAATTTGCTTGAAGGTAAGTTTGAAGTTGCTTTTTTATAATGAAGAATTATGTTTAAGTTGAAATTTAACTGAATGATAAACGAATAACAAGTTACACTTTTAACACCTTTTCACTCTCTTTTCTAGTTATTAATCAGATTTTCGTATAAATAAGCGGCTAAGAATATGTTATTTCAGGTTCGATTTGAAATTTCGACGTCCGATATGTGTACATTAGTATAAATACCTGCAAGTCGTTTTAAGCGTGAGAAGTGTCTTTAACATAATCACATTTTACTTTACAGATTATAAAATTAATTCAATTTATCCAACTTCACATGCATTCAAAAGCGTAAGTTTCTTTTCACGCATAATTATGTATGTAAATTAATTTCTTAACAATAAAATGTTAAAGCCAAACACCTCAAAACATGTAACACACAGACAGACTTACTTATATTTAAGCATTCACTTCAAAGTCAATAAGAACATTTAATTGTAAAGCTGCAAATGACTGCTTCAAGTTACTTTTTGAAACTTTGTACTTAGAGCGGTTATACACTTGGCGTATTTGTGGCGCTTACTCAAATACCCTACAGTATCTCTTACCTATTATACGTATGCATGTAATCGTTAATAGATTTTTACAGTGAAATTATGATTAAAAATAGTGTCCTATCGTTAGATCGACTGCTCAAAAAAAAATCATGAATAGAAGTATTCGAGCATATTTGTAAGCTAAATCATCGCCATTGTTTTTCAACTATTTAAATATAAGAAAGGAAATATGACTTCCCCTTTTGGCTGACTATCAGTCAGAATGCGACCACGGCGAGTGCAACCTGCGCCGAAACGTTAGGCATTTCAAGGTAAAATGCATGTTCACGTTAATTCCCGCATCCTATCCTATTATATATTAAACATGCAACGCGAGAGTTTAAAAGTTATGATAAATATTATACTCTCTTATCAATATGACTACAGTTGATTCACAACCTTGTAAAAATATGACACGTGCATATGCATTAATATGCTCGCGTGTCGCTCACATCGCCTTCAAAACACGTATAGGCTATAAAAATACGCCCACTACAGTGTGTTTACTCTCTAACAATTTTGTAAGTCTGCATCTGATATTTTGATGTTTAACTTGAAAGTTTTACAGTGTTTGAAAACATAAATTGTTTTTAAAAGAGGTCGTTGACTTTTTGAGTACAGATTAGAATGCTATAGTTTTTTATTGACGATGATATCTTGATCTCAATTTAATGCCTAAACTTGTGACAGAGAAATTATATTCAAAAGTAAAATTGAGATTTATGTTAATTTTTTAGAAGTGTGTTCCTTTTTGGTACCTAATATTTTAATATTAAGGGCCACTTTCAGGGTCAGGAAATAAGTTTCAGGACACATATCTGCTAGATAACGTGACAAAAAATATCAAAGTATTTTATAAGTCAATTTTATAGTTATTCAGAAATGTTGAAACTTAGTTACCGTTATTTACAAACTCATGCTCTATCCTAGGTGAAGTATGTATGTGTTGCGCTATAACTCACTACATGCTACGACAGAAGCGCCTACGGCAGATTGCTACGAGCCCGGTATGCACAAATACGGTACAACGCAAAGCGCTACAAACAGACATGCTTTAGGAAAGCACGCTACGAAATGAAGTGCTATGAATGCTACGGTAAATACCAATAATAATGCTACACGTAACATATTATGCAGCAAAGGATTTTAAACTCCATTGAGACGTCTTTATTTTAAGCGCTTGACGGTTGCAATGTACTAGATTAAATTACAGATTAGGATTTTTTTTATATTCTTTTTTTTGGGACCACTGAAACAAGACCATCTGATTCCAATCGAAGCAGTGCTTGTACTATGGTAACCAGATCTATACTAATATTATAAAGCTGAAGAGTTTGAGTGTTTGTTTGTTTGATTGTTTGTTTGTTTGTTTGTTTGAACGCGCTAATCTCAGAAACTACTGGTCCGTTTTGAAAAATTCTTTCAGTGTTAGATAGCTCATTTATCGAGGAAGGTTATAGGCTATGTATCATCACGCTACGCCCAGTAGGAGCAGAGTACCAGTAAAAAATGTTACAAAAACGGGGAAAAATTTGACCCATTCTCTCTTATGTGACGCAAGCGAAGTTGCGCGGGTCAGCTAGTAACTGATAAACATACTTATATACTTCTAAATACATACTTACAGATTAATTTACAACAAGGCTTACTACAAATACTTTTACTTATAACATTCATCTAATAAACCAACACTAATGAGTATTCCTCGATAATTCACCTGGTATATATTTCTTGTATCAATACGCTATTAGACACGACGCAACAACACGACACAAAATGCTACGCCAATACAAGCTACGACAGATTGCTACGAACAAGCTACGAGAAAACACGCTACGCTACATAACGCTACGAAAGGGGTCAATGCCAACAAAAGCGCTATGCCTAACGTTTCTCTGCGTATCGACCTGAATCAGTCAGTCGTAGCCGTCATTCAAACGTGTCGACTTCGTGTACGACGGAAATGAACGATATTCTCTACGTACTGTGACATGCCTTTTGTGTGAATTTACTAAAGTTAAATTCGAGATATCTTTGCTGATCCTAACTTATAACAATGACACTAACCAAATTGTTAATTTCTTAAATACAGTTCTTTTTCTTTAGGTGTTATCTATGTATATGAATTTTATCAAAATCGGTTCAGCCGTTTCCACGTTACAGTAGGATTAACAAACAAACACAGAATTCTGAAGATTCACCACAAACATGGAACGAAACTGCGGAGATACAATAGGTATTACATACAATACATGATTACAAGCTTATTTGAATTGGCCTTAGTGTACAGTGGTCCTAATGCGTAATTGTGTTTAAACACGTATAGTATAAGATGAAGTATAAGTACAACGAATCTTTAGCTTAATTAGTCCGAGTTGTTCTTTACTAATTGTGGCTAGACAAGATTTCTTGATTACTTCGTACACATCTATTTAAATACTTATTTTTCTTTACTCCCTTCATATACTTATGGAAAATACGTGTTCTATGTAGATACTAGCTGACCCGCGCAACTTCGCTTGCGTCACATAAGAAAGAAAATTTTCCCCGTTTTTGTAACATTTTTTACTCGTACTCTGCTCCTATTGGTCCTAGCGTGATGATATAGCCTATAGCCTTCCTCGATAAATGGGCTATCTAACACTGAAAGAATTTTTCAAATCGTAGCAGTAGTTCCTGAGATTAGCGCGTTCAAACAAACAAACAAACAAACAAACTCTTCAGCTTTATAATATTATAATATTAATATAATATAATATACAGGGTGTAACAGACAGGCTACCGAAAACGAAAAAAAAATGATTCTAGACACGATTCTGGTGCTTATAGCGTTGAAAATTTTCATCGCTTTTTTCATGATTTTTCCGATTTTTTATGCGTCTTTTTTATTTTTTTTCGGTATTATTTCGTTAATACTACACAGTGCAACATGAATATGAGAAAAAATCCGTCATATTACTGTTTTTCACAAAAAACAGCAATGGATTAAAACAACGTATAAATTCCCTATCAGCTGTCCGCGGACAACGACACCGCGCCGGCGGCGGCCGGCCGCGACGGTCGACGTACCTACGCGCGCCACACAGACACGATTACGCACACAGCTGTCAGCCTCACTCTCACTAGTATGCAGCGTTACTTAGTATTTGTTCTTCTATGTTAAAAATGAAAATGACATAATTATCCCGCTCTCCGATAAAAGGTACATTAATAAGATTTAAAATGTGTGATATCTTATTATTATTACACGTACAAATACATACAGAACGACAAAAAATCCTATTGATATTCTTTAGCGCTATAAAAATCTCTAATAAACAATTTAACAAGTATTGTCGCTTTGTTCTTGCAAACTTATTATTCTATTCGATATTTACACGCTCATTCATACAAGCGCGGTGCGACTCGAAAAGTAGATGGCCGTAGTGACGCGTGACGCCGCGACCGCGCGTGGATGTTACATAGATGGGATGCGACAAAATGAATGCTAAGTAATTCTCCGGGGATAATGAATTATGATAAGTTAGTTTCTCTGATAAGAATATTAATGGATATTGATTGTTATCATTGTTATGTACCTACATTTTTTATGGTTTAATTAAATAAACGTTTCGTGTTTATTTTATTTACTTTAATCTGATTTTATGTTATTAAATATCAAAGTAGGTATTTTAAACTCACATCAATAATGTTTGTAATGTTATTCGGTATTTGAATAAAACTACAATGCAACGAGTAACAACTGTGACAAGTTAAAATAGTACCTAATGCCACATCAATATTTTATTCCATCTAATCTCTCGCTGGGATCCTAACTCGTCGCTCGTCACCAAATCGGCGGCGCGCGGGCGGACGGCGCGGAGGGAGCGGGTGGCGCGGGCGAGGGGCGGCGCGAGTGAGCGGAGAGGCGCCCGCGCCGGCGGCTCTCTTTGATAGTTCGAGCAATTCGCTCGCGGAAGACGGAAGCTCTTCACCGGTGTCGTTCGTTATGTCCTATTCGTCGTGTCGTGTGTGAACTGTTGTTTATTATTACTTGTTATTGTTTCGGTTTTGAGTTGTTAGTGTTTTTATTGTTATTATTTTTGTTGTTATTGTTTTCGAAGTGCAGTTGTGTTCGTAAATAGGAAGAAATGTTGATGTGCTATGTATGGTGAAGCACGTGGAAGTGCACGGCGTGCTCTGCACCTGTACGTCGTCCGGATCCAAAGGTACCTACTCAAACTCTCGCCATACACCAGGTATTTGCGTGTTGATAGACATTGATAACAATTCGTTTTAGCAATTTCTTACTATTGGTTACATTTTGCTATTATTGTTTGATTTCACGTAAGCCAAGTAGGTATCTACCTACTTACAATTTTACTATGAGCTATTGTAACATACGAGCGTACTTACGATACCTACCATAAACGATACATGAGATTGTTATCTAATAATACATACTAGTGAGCGCATAGACGTGGTGGTACGCGTACGTACCGCTGATTGTTGGCAGCTCCTCGCATGATCAATTATTGTATCAACCACATTGTAAAACTTTTGGCGATTGAAAAGAGTGGCCGTGAGTTTCTCGCTAGCTCTTCTCATAAGGCTCTACCCCCTTTCCGAGCTAGTGGTAGATTCAGTAATTGTAACGACTATCGTAAGTGTCAACATTTGACCTAAATGAATAAATGATTTGATTTTGATACCTACGACGCGTCGCGACATGTCGTCGCTCAGCGCGCCGCCGCCGCCAGAAATCTCGTAGGCATGCGCAGAGATATATCGCGTTGTTCACTATACATTGAATGCTCAAAAATGACTAACTCGGGAACCAATCATTTCCGAGAAAAATGGTTGAAGTAAATTTCGCGCATTTAGTGTCACAAAATTAACACTGAAGTTTTCGGTTAACCGTCGTTTACACCCTGTATAATAATATATAATATTAGTATATTAGTATTAGTATAGATGTACGAACTTTTAACACACAAGTAGTTTATGAAGTAGATTAACACACAGAATACTTTAATTATTTATGAACCGACCAATTTGCCGGCAAAACCTAGTATTTACCTAAATTGAATCCTAAATTGCGGTTCTAGCTTGAAGCCTGGAAAATAGGGGTTACATTTTCATCTCTGCTTGTTGCGGTTGTCAAAATATTTTGGTAATTTTCGTTGATGAAATTTCAGACATTAGTTTCTGAAATGGAGGGTAAAATATCTAATCATAGTTTTGCTTTGTTGCTTGCTGTGAAATTGAAAAGAGACTACATTACGCTGAACAAATAAATTTTATCTTTTTTTCATTTAAATTCAAAATATCCTACATTTCGCAAATACTTGTTTTAACCGTTTCGGAAAAGCTGGTTGCTTGTAAGTAGAAACGGCTAGAAACTCACGAATTGCTTAAGTCATTACGGAAATTGTATGATTATTATTGTTTTGTTGAACTACATAAATACAAAGTACGTCCATCGCCGCATTTTTAAACAACATAAACTTTTGAAAGTACTTGAAAAGATATTATTGTACTCATTCCTGACTGTACAATCTATAAATAAACCACAAAATGTTCCGCAAATACCTTTGAAATTCCAAATATACACCCACATATTAAAAACACAAACATATTTTCGTGCATCAACAATTAGTTTTACTCCTACACAAAAAAAACATACAAAAAGACACGTAATTTCAAACCGACACGTGCAGTTTCAATTATTCCTTCCATACAAGTCTTCCGCGAAACGTTCCATTACGACCACACAATAACAAAACAAAGATGAAAGAAAGAACATAAAAGATAAAAGAAAAAAGACTTTTCTTTCAATTCGTCAGTAAATCAAAGAGAGACAATGTGGAACGCCTTCCTGAAGTAATCGGAACATGTGAAGGTTTCCTGTGCTTTTTGTTATTTGTATACCTGGGAGACGTTTTCAGGAGATGTGTTAAACACATATATAGGTCGGGGAAAAAGTCTTTTCGCATTATAGTATGTATGAACTTGTAATAAAATCTTTTCTCTACACAAAAAAGCTCGCTATTTGGGTACCTCACGAGCCCACTGGAAGAAACCTAATGAACCGTGTACTCATTTGTAATTCTTGAAGCCAAAAGGATTTTATTACAAGTTCATACATACTATAATGCGAAAAGACTTTTTCTCCAACCTAATATGATATGTTAGGACATAGTCTATTGTTTCAACTGAGAGGGTTTTTTGGACAGGGTTTTCTGTCTATTGATCTGTCCGAACGTAGAATAAAGGCATTTGAGCAGATGTTGTGCCGACCAGACGTAATGTGAGATAAGAGCAAGAATGTTGAACGAGGCCACACTTTTAAAGATAGAAACAATTTAAAAAAATATAAGTGCCGAATGTAAACCTAGTAGTTTAAGTGGTATATTTCTTTATTTAAAAAAAATAAAATACTACGAAATATACGACTTTCAAATAAATTTTCAGTTTTCCTTAAAGATACTGTGGATTTATAAACAGATTTCAACCACAATATATACTTAGGCGTTGTTCACTCTAAAATAATATCCAAAATACTTGTAGACGATGCTCGTGGGTTCATAAAAATCACAACCTAGTAAATGATAAAAATAGAATACTAGCAGACGATATCGATTGCCGTTGCTATTTTTATTTGAAACTCGAGAAGTGTGAACTTTGACCGGACTATCGTGGGAAGTTTATTGCGGTTGACGACATTAAAACGCTCTAAATGTATGTCATGTAACACGATAAAAATGTGGCAGAAACATTCACACTAGTCCTTTTTCATGTCCACATAAACTAGCTTTTACCCGCGACTTCGTCCGCCACCAGAATTTTCCCATGGGAATGAGTCATTTTCCCCGGGTAAAAAGTAGCCTATGTCTTTTCTCGGGTATGAAAATATCTCCATACCAAATTTCATGCAAACTGGTTCAGTAGTTTAGGCGTGATTGAGTAACAGACAGACAGACAGAGTTACTTTCGCATTTATAATACATATAAGTATGGATAAGTATACATGTGAGTGCGTATTAGTTTGGCCATTGAAAATAGTTGAATCGGTTTAAGTGAATTTGGAAGACTGATAGTTACCTTCTGGGGATATAACTATCCCCAGAAGGTAACTATCCCCAGATATAACTATCCCCAGAAGGTAACTATCAGAAGGTAACTATCAGTCTTCCAAATTCACTTAAACCGATTCAACTATTTTCAATGGCCAAACTAATACACACTGATAGTTACCTTCTGGGGATATAACTATCCCCAGAAGGTAACTATCAGAAGGTAACTATCAGTCTTCCAAATTTATTTTCACGGGTTTTCCCCTAACAAATGGTAACCCCTTTGTTAGGGGAAAACCCGTGAAAGCCACTCAAATTGTTACTATAATGTACAGAAATAACTGTCAGGCGGTCAATCGACATCTTATTATGATTTAGATTAGTATTTTTTGGAAATTTAATTAAATTAAGTTAAACAACCAACTTAAAAGCATAAGTAAAGTATACTTATGCTTATAAGTAAGGTATACGTATGCTTCTAAGTCAGTTGTTTGTACACAGTTAAAAGCAAAAACAAATTACTCATTTATAAATCAATTTCTTATACAATTTGTTTGCAATCGAACTAATTAACGCTCTCTTATTGAAGAAGCCACAGAATTATCGGTAGCCGTGTTCCTGTTTAATTGACTTACTTTTATTCAAAGAGTTCACGTTTCTTTTGTTATAAAAATGTTGCTTTACTTCGAAAAAAATGTGACATAAATTGGTTTGAATACTCTTTTACTTTTAGTTCTACATTAACATTAATTTGTATATCATCTTGCAGTCTACCTGTTCCACGGATTTTTTTTTTTTTTACAAAAATAACATTAGTTCCGAAATACACATTTTCGTTCATACCATGATAGTAAAAAAATATAACGTAGGCTCATTAAATAACATCTGCCACAAACGCTACAACTTAAACTAAAACAGAATATTAAGGTTGTAAATAAAAAAAATAATTTACGTTTCAAGAAAAAATCTAATCTGATAGACCTATGCATTTATAATATACATTGTACTTAAAAAAATCTCAATTGAAAATTTTCCGATTAGCTTATTCCAAAACGAACGCATTCCCTCTTATCATTTCACCCCGACACAGATCATTCAAATTCAACCAATCAAAGGCATTTGTACAACACGACTCACAATTAAGTATCAGCCAATCACAGAAAACGATTTGAACCCTCGCCAAAATGCAAATGTCTGACTAAACGTTCAAGCAGTTTCGATTTCCTTCTGCTGAAGCTATTGCGAAACTGTTCACGTGTAGCTATAAACAGGTTTATGGTATCGGGACGTCGTTGGGCATAAGTTCAAAGTGAGCCTTGAAGGGCTTAGTATGTTTTTTGTAAGGTAATCGACTACTGCCGTTGTGATTTGGGCTGTAGTGTATAAACTGCCTCTGTTGCTGTTTATGACTGTCGATCATGTGGTCTCGGGTTCGATTCCCACGTCAGGTTTTTTTCTTACATGTTTAAGAATTTGCAAAATTTAAAATATAAAGAGATTTCTCAATAGTAGCCCGGAGTTAAGTAATGTACCAGGTAAATTGCAATGGGCTCACCACATATTTCATGAGATTGAAATTATAAATGGCGAAACGCTAGTGTATTGCATACACCTCTGCCTACAAATTCATGACATGCGGTGTGATGTTATATACTAGTAACCATGATTAAAAGAAAATTAGCATAATAGAAAAAGTAGAAAAGATTATCAATGCAAACGCCTAATGTCAGCGAAAACGGTGTCCCAAATTAGACATAAGACAATACTGTTTTAAACTGGCCTCTGTGCAATTACAATGAATTATGCAATTAGATCCCAATATCCTCTGATTAAAGAGGCTCTATATCACACACGATAATTTGAACATTAGCAATTGGGGATATCATGACTGCATAATTGCTGCATTGCGTTTAACGTTCAGAGCTGAATCAGTATGCGTGGATTAAAGTGATTGGATCTTGTATAGAGCTGTGGTATAAGCTGGTATATACCATTGTAAAAGCTTTGTCTTTAATAACTAAAGTACTAAGTAAAGTACCCATGAATAAAGAAAAGATAGATATTTTGTATCACAGGAAATTCAGAAAAATATTTTTTTTACGTTTTAACTTGATTGATACCAAAGCCTAGTTGTTGTATACAAGTAGGTTGTACTACTGGATATTGTAATAAAATATTCACTGTTAAAACTACGTGGAATAGTTGACTTATATTTATACTTATAGGCTATATTACACGTCAGATTTCGCAGGCCAAAACATCAAGTTTCAAGATAAAGATATATCAATCTAATTAATTTCTCTATATTACAGATAGAAAAAAAAAGAAACTAGTTCTTTATTTATTTATATTACTACTTTGACACTAATTTTATTCGTTACAATTACTGAATTTACCATTAGCTCGGAAAGAAACAGAGCCTTATGAAAATAGCTAGCAAGAAACTCGCAGCCAAAAGACCAGACTGTACCCGGTACCCTGCGTGTTAACCCAGGAATCGAATCTAACCTCATGAATAAACTCTCTCAATTTTCACGAACAAAGAGGGAAAAGAAAATGTGGAAATACTTTGGCGTCGAATATTTGGAATATTTGTCTCTCAAAGTGAATATCCGATATGAAAATGTTGGTTACTGCGTGCTTCTTTATAAAAGTGCGAATTTACATAAGTGAGGTATCACTGCTTGTGAAGGTTATAGTATGATGATAGAGAGTTTTTTTTAGTTTGGTGTGTAAATGAATATGTTTTACGAGGCATTTATTGAACACTTCGAAGGCATTCTTTTTATAAAATCATGCTTTTCTTCTGATATTTTGAGAGATATCTTCAATATGTCAAGTAGTTTTCCTGATTTGTCCATATTTTGTTTTTGTATTTAGTGACCAGCCTGTATATGGGCTAAAAAATCTTTATTTGGTCAATCTTATGAGCAAATTGTGAATTGAAATCAGAAGCAATATTATTTTAATTTCTACCAAAGTAACATTAAATTTGAATTTAATGTTTTATTAATATTTAACAAAATAATAATATAGAAGTTACAATACATTACATATGTATGTATTATGTCGTCCATTATCTATTTAAAATTAAAATATGTTGAACAAAAAACAATAACAAACAGACATACAATATCATGTAAAAAAACGTTTAAAAAGTGTAAGATAAGGTAAAAATAAAATGATATTTGCGGTGTCAGTTGTGTAAAGTTTGTTCTCAACTGTCCAGTGGAGCACTGAACTAACAGCTTAACGGAAACTGTTATATTTGTAATAGTTTCTATACTTTGTGATACGAATTTTCATTTTTAAAATGTTGTAGATAGGTATATGTTGAATGTTTTTGTGGTTTTTGCTTATTGGCGTAGAGAAGCAAACATATTTATTTCTTAAAAATATACATTATTTTCGCATTCTAGGTCTAGAATTGACTCAAAAGAGCCGCAATTAAAATGTTGTCTTATTTCCTTAAAAAAAATGTTTGTATACAAATCACAAGATTAAAAAAAAACTATGCTAAACTAATGTGTTTCAATTTTCTATTTATCTTAATATTCAATAATAATTGTCTACATGTTTCATAGAAGAAATTTTATTGCAAACAGTTGTAAAGTGGAACGCTTAGTATTATTTTAAGCGACTCATAAAAAGAAGTTAGACTGCACCACAATCGAATAATATCATCAAAAATGAGTAATACGATGTAAATCCCAGGCAAAACTTTACAATTCTATAACTTTATAAGTCTTAATATTTACTTAATGTTATCAAACGATAATGTTTGTTTTATAATATGTTAGGAAGATAATTAAAACTTTACTATGAAAACAATCTCTTACAAATTGTTTGATTGTGTTATAAAGTTTATATGTTATTACATAAACTTCACTTCAAAGAACATTTTAAGTAATCACTTAATGTTTCTTTTGTGTTATCATAATAATACTTGAAAAAGTTTTATGAGTTAGCTTTTCATATATCTCTATATTTTATTAAGTTAAGTCTCCCGCCGCGTCTGTCTGTTCGTCTGTTCGCGATAAATTTAATCGACTGAACAAATTTTCATACGGTTTTATTTCGAAAGATTATAATTATAGTGTGTAACATAACCCGGGTAAACGCTAAGGTAAGAAATATATCTTTCTTTTGTCTAATTAAACACAAATAATAATATAAATGAACAAAGAGCGGTTGGGATTAAATTATTGGAAAATACTTTTGTCCTGCGACGGACTTTACAATGCAGTGCTAAGTACAAAACCTTAAGAAAATACACATAAAGTAGGACTGAATGATTTTAGTTAACAAGTAAAATGTTGAATATATTTTTTAATACATTTTATTATTTTAATTTAATCTAACCATTTAAAACCAGTGTTGTCTGTATCAAATAAAAAAAAATCAAGAAAAGTACTTTTATTTGTAAGAAAAAATAATAAAAACCTACGTTACCGACATAAAAAAATATTACTATAAAAATCTGCCTTACTTCAAATCACCGCAAGCTGCTCTAAGCCCATCAAAAAGTCTCTATAAATCTTTTAACATAGCAGTAACAAGTACAAAATACAGCATCCGTATCATCCGGGATTGGCCTCTTTGTCCTTTGTACATTCAAACCGGATTTTCAACGTAAAGCCTTAGGAAGGCTAGAATCGAGTCTGACACTGACATCGCACATTCTGAGTGTATGTTTCACTTAGGGCTGTTAGATGCAGATTTATGATTTGCTGAATAATTTTGGATAATATGGATATATGGATGGAAATATGGATAAAGTGCATCACTCCCAATTGTATACTTCATGTCCCAAACTCAAAAACATATTTTTGAGTTTTACCAATAAAATAATATAAAAATAAAAAGACTGGCGCAGTGGTTAAGGTCACCATGTCTCTAGCTGTGGTCTGGAGGTCGTGGGTTCGATTCCCGAACGGAACGACTATTTGTGCGATCCAAAATTTGTATATTGGTAAAAGTCCTCGCAACACAGCAAGCTCAGTCCACTTACAAAAAAAAAATGCCGGCAAGTAATTATTCATCAATCATCATAAAGTCGTCGGTTCTGGTCTTCAAATCAGGATACGAGAGGAAGGAACAGAGTTAACCGGCTTATAAGTACCTATTGTACACTTTGAAACTTCTTTACAGTAGGGTAATTTCAATGACATTGACCGCATTATCAAATTATCCGTTTTGATGACATTATTTTGTGGTGCAAGGACACACAGCCGCAACACATTAAGCTGTCAAATACGAGACAAGTTGTTGAAATGGGATGTGACAATGGGTAGGAAATTTTAGGACTACCACGTATTTCTCATAGGACAGCCCTAGTTGCACTTCATACTATAGAGTCCATAGAAATAGTAAGGTCTGTACAATTGTGTTGCTTTGACGGGACATGCTTTTAGTATGTTTGATGTTTCGTGTTTGGTGTGAAGGAATTTGCTGCAGTAAAATACAATATTCAAGGGAAACTACAACTAAATTTGCATCAATACATACAAAACGACTGATAAAATTAACACATAGCTAGCACACTAGTGTTAATATAAAGGAATAACTTATTTGCTTTAAAAGAAAAATTGTGAAAACACTCAATGCTTAAATAAATCCAAAAGTTAAAAAGACTTGTTCTAATTTTTAAATGAGCGCGAAATTCAAAAGTTAGTTATTATTAGATCATTCTTAAACTTATTTTATGATTAATCCAATTTCTAATCAAGTAAATCAACTTAACGCTTTATTTTAAGTTATCAAGATTTTCAAACTTTTTTCTTTCTATTTTACTTAGTAGGTTTACTAGACATGAGTACTTCGATATTTTTATAAAAATCAAACTTTCTGAGGTTGATAAACTAACCTGATAACTTATTTAATACAAATATTGAAGAGCTACACTCAACAAAATTATGGAGTAAGATATTGGAAGATAAGAAAATATATTTCTGATTAAACAGAAAAGTTTTAAGAAAAATTCTCTGTTGATTAAATAAAATAATATCTTGCAAGAAACTAATATGAAAGAACAACAAGACAGCGTGTCTGCGTTCAGGTTTTTGTTTCAAATAAACACACGGTTCTGTGTTTGTTTTTAAAACTTTGTTTAATCTTTTAAGTAAAATATTTGTACCTATATGAACTTTAGAATCTGAAATTCGCGAAGTGTTTCATTATAATTAACTCATATGGTTTCATTGTGATTTCTGTCATAATAAATTTGGTATATAATATAATTAAAATCACGAGAGCATTACTATAATAAATCATAAATCATACATAATAATATTAACCTAGAACCGGCATTCAACTGAAAACCGGTCGCAAATATTATAGTAGATTTAAGATTGCAGGAATCGAGCGTTCAAACTAAGCGGATTTTGTTAAATAACATAATTAATGACGTTCGGCTGCCAAATTCTTACAATATACATAGACTGAATTTCATGAACCTGATAGTGTTACTTGGAACTATTGGCTATAGAACTTTTTTTTAATATCTATACAATTAAAAACAAATAGTTCTTGCGAGATACGATCGGGGCGCTGATTTCGTACAAAGTTTTTTTACTGCTACTTGACAGCCAGCAAGGCTTTTGAAAGTAGAAATTGGTAGATCCTCTCTCTTTCCTCTTATATACTAAATTCACTTATAATCCGGCTATAACATAACACCATGACTTTACTAACTTAACAAGGATTCACATTATCCCTACTTAGTGAGAAAGCGTACAATGACGAAACTTTTAACGCCTGAATATTTCATGTTATTTATGACGGAAAATTTTGACTGTGACGATGTATTTCTAGGTAAAAGTATGTGCAATTTATGAAATGTGACTTTGTAGGTGGTGGCATATTCTCATGGTTAATATATAAATCCTTGATAGCATTAAGTAATTTATAATACGGGATTTATTTCAGCCACTTCATTTTTAAAATCGGCAATACATAATGTGTAGTTTAAGACTCAGAATTAGACAAACCCTTTTTCCCAAAATCGATTTTTATTTTTGTCCACATTTAAACCTGAGTGGAGCTACGTGGCTGATTTATAAAGACAAGTTTCATAGTCTGAACTGAAATTTCAGTTTATCTGCTAAATAAAATGACTTTCAATGTATGAAAACTAGTATCAAAATTCTATCTGATAAGTTATCTGATAAGTATTTAGAAGCGATGAAACCGACATGTATTTAATACAGTAACTTAGCTTATTTATTATACAGTTAAATTATTGGTCGCCGAAATAATGATATTTAGATGAAAATACCATATAATGTACCTATGTTCTTCACACAGCTAAAATCATTTCCATTAAAAATACTCTCCTATTTTCTTTTAAGGCAAAACTAACTCAATTTGCGGTAACATTTCGTCAACCACTTATACTTACAAAACATGGCCAGTGGTTCATGAATAATTCTCTACTGAATGTATCAATTAGTATCTCAATATCAAAGGCGATGCTTCAATACACATAGTCGATGTTCAGTGGACATTTACTATTTGTACTCATGTTATTTGGTGGAGTGGTTTTTGAGGTGGGAGGTATAAGATTGTGTTTGTAGTTTAAATAATATGTGGTTTAGAGACATACATAATAATATGCATGATTGAGTGTGAGTTAAATAGGATGTAAGGTGTATGACCATGGGAATAAATTGGCTTTTAAAAATGCAATGACGAAAACTTTAGCTCGCTGTCATGAATTTTTTTTAATGCAAGTTAGGCTTTCAAAAAGACTCTGAATTTTGAATATATTATTATTCCAGTCGAATATAGTCGCCGTTCAAATATGTATACCCTTTGTCTGTTTCTTGTATGAAAATATATAGTGTTTGTAGAATCAATTGAAATCAATAAACTGTAGTAACTTTACTATATTCATTTAAAATGTGCATTTTTACTTGATTATCATATGCAAAAAAATATTTTTAATAGTCTTGAAAGAGACGAACGAAAGAAAGAAAGAAGAATATTCAGATTTATCAATATTTCCTGCTTTTATTAAGGAAAATAGTTTACTAGCTTGTCCTGATTGAATCAATTTATCCAAATACCCCTATATATCATGGTATATAACCATAAACTATACTAAACAGTTGGGTAAACTTGCCCCATGATTACGCTTCACATAACTTAGCATTACGAGGGACTGTCAGAAGTTTCCATGGGTTTAGGATAAGCATTGATATCAATAAGTTTGATATTATTGTTATATGATTTATGAATTCTTATATTTGGTTAGTTAAATAGTTGGTTAGGTTTTTCTATGTGTATTATATTTTTATGAATTTCATTTTTTTTTATAAATTTTGTTGTCGCCTTCTTTGTCATTGTAAAAGTGGAGTTAATTTTTTTGTTTACTGTCCCACGACTGAACAATGTCCCGAATTTTAGTTAGCAAACTAGCTTTGCGACATTCTATAATTTAAAAAAATATTAAAATTACCCTAACGCATGCTAACTTTCTCTGCGAAGCTAATAAAGTGAAATGTATTTGCTATTATTAAAAAAAAACTTCGAATGACAGAAACTTCTTACGTTAGAGACGAATTGACATACCACTTATTTATGGCCCAAACACGTTTGTAATTCTAGGAGCTTATTTATAAATAAGAGTATGCCCAAAACTTTACGAAAATTTACCACCATTACACACACCAAGAAAAGTCCCAACTTTTGTAAACAAACCTCCAGTGAAAAAACTTTCACACAAATATTTTTTTTTTGGAAAAGTTAAGTAAGTTTGATTCTTTACTGTCCCAGTAAATTACAAGACTCGGCAAGCACTGGTTCGGTATGCCGCCAAAAAAAAATTAAGCAACTGTCATGCCTGCAATGGTTCTTTGTGAAATATTGAAGTAAATATTATATTTAATGGATAAGATACTGCAGAAAGTAGTATTGCTAGCGGTAAATTGACTTAAACTACTCGGTTATGGCATTTTAAAATTTATTTACTCATGGAAATTTTTAAAAAATTCCAACATTTTACAAAAAATAAACTACCTTCTAACACATACCAAGAAAAGTCCCAACTTTTGTAAACAAACGTCTACCGAACTACATTACCCAACCTCCAATTGCTCTCCAGTGAAGAAAAACTTTCATACCGGTATCTTTCAACACTTTTATTCTGCATAACTCACATAATTCAGACCCGGAAAATGATATTTTTCTTCCACACAGTTTTTATATTTCCCAAGAGACTCGTACAAGGTACTAAAGGACTGTATTAGCTGAATATATTAAAATTTTATTAGATGTACGTACAACCTGGGTAAGGCTATCTCTTTTCTAGATTTTTGATTTGTAAATTTATTTATTACTAGCTGACTCGCACAGCTTTGCTTGTGTCACATAAGAGAAAATGGGTCAATATTTCCCCGTTTTTCACTGGTACTCTGCTCCTATTGGTCGTAGCGTGATGACGTCATATAGCCTATAGCCTTCCTCGATAAATGGACTATCTAACAAAAAAGAAATAATTTTTCAAATATGACGCGTTCAAACAAAGAAATAAACTCTTTGTTCAGCTTTATAATATTAGTATAGATATAACTATTTCCCCTCCTGTGCGGAAGGAGACCCTTGCTCAGCAGTGGGACAGTAAGGAGTTTAAAAATACATCATTTAAAATACTATCATAGTCTAGTGGCTAAACCTCGCAGACCTACGAGCGTACTCTGATTTTGAAATATAAATATGTACTTTCGAATCAAATCTATCATTCAGTCAAACATAATCTTAATTAAAAAGGTTGGCTGACGCATAGATTTATAAACTGTCAAACTGTCAGTATATTGTTGAATAAGATGTCACACAAGCCCGATAATTTTACAGAAAGTGCTTAACTTAATGATTGACCAATCAACGCTTCGGCTACTAATCACTCAATGACTAAATTACTGTCCAATTAACACTCAAGGGCCTGCTTAATTGACGTCTAAGTATCTAATCTTATGTTTGACCTATCATCATTTAAAGTATGGACAAATTGACTGATGATTGACGGGTTCTATCGACTATTTAAGCTTTAGTCATTTATTAGTAAATGACTAAAGCTATAGCCATGCTAGCGCATTCATTATCGCTTTTGCGTCTCAACGCGTAAGTTTGTGTGAAATAAATAAAATCGAATCGCTGTATCTAATTTTATTTGATTATATAAATATCATATTTTAAATGACCTGGTGTAAGAAAATCTACTTTTGCCTTATATACGTTCTGTGTTCTGAAAAGCTTTTGTAGTCCAGACTTTAAAACCAATTCCTGTACTAAAACTATTATTTCCCAGCGTGGACTTTGACAAAATTAAATCCACGGATACAGCATAAAGCCAAAATTAAATGCTTTCTTTTAGTCACCCTCATTACGCTTTTTATCAAACGCTACATCACACAAATAAAAGAAAATTACCACAATATTTACATTCAATTGGTTACAATTTCCCATAATGTAAACTCTTGTTTATTTATTAAATAAATAGCTTTCAATGAAATGTAAATAATACAGAGCTGATGTAACCGTAATTATATTTGTAAGTCACTCAACCGAGAGCCGACGAACAAAATAACGACAGAAATAAATGCGCTACTGAAAAATTTAATTAGCTCGTCAAAAGTGCGGTTATTTTGGTATTTCGCGACAAAAAAATTATATAATATTGTATTGTTAGTTAAAGATTACCAACACTAGATTTTATTTTAGTAAAGATTGTATTGTTTACACGTTTTTATTGATAAAACTATTAAAATCCTTAAAATCTAATTTTCAAGTTGAGAAGCGTGATGTCCTTTACTCGGTAATATCGTATAGCGGTACGCTGTTTGACAATCCAAATCATTAACTATCAATAATTTGGGATCATCTTTTTTCCTATTAAATTTCTAAGTAGCTACTCAGTTGTCAACAGTTGAAAACAGCAGGAAATCTTCTGTCCAAATTTCGATACCAAATGTTTTTGCAATCCCAAGGAGTTAAAATATTGGGGAACAAAATGCAAACCCCACAAAATTACCCAAACGAAGCCACAAGCAGAAGCTAGTCAAGTATAATAAAAGGTCCTTTTTAAAGGAAAAATCTTTACAAAAATGTATAAAAAACGGCCAACTGGAGATATTCAATACATGCTTGGAGTGAGCCTATTGTGAAGATTGTCCTTCAGGATTTATTCATGTTAAATATGTACGGATTGACGTGTACTGAAAAAAGGCTTTTATTTTGCAACAATGTGTAGGAAATTGGTTGAATTTGTATTGTTAGAGAGAGAATAGATTGAATAAAGGAATGGCTTGTTGAAATACAGCCTGTTATAGTACGTTTTTGGAGTGTGAGTGCATTTAATTTAATATGATTCTGTAAAATATCGCTTAATCATCTAAGTTAAATAAATAAATAAATAAATAAAAGTTAAGTTGTTTTTTTTTAAATAAGACCCCCTCACTCACATTTGCGCTTGTGTTGCGGAGACTTTTACATACACGCAACGGGCAGAAAATACCACCATTCTCGAAACAACTATATGTGAATCGCACAAATAATTGTTTTGTATGGGACTCGAAACCACTACTTCCCGACGCAATTGTAGTGGCATGGTGACCACCTTAACCACTACCTTAACCATAGTAAACAAGTAAAAAGTAAAGTTAATAACTCAAAACTTCGACGAACATCAAATACCAAATACTGCTCCAGCAAATGCGACATTTTGTCAAAGCAGTATTTATGAGATTCGATTGACCTCAGGTTATATCTGTAGTAGAAATCGAATCTCATCTCAGGTAAAACATGATTTAAGTGAATAAATAAAATTACCAAAAAAATACACGTGTTATAAAATAACCTATTAGTTATAATTGTTTTGGACGTATTTTGTTTTAATGTCTGTTCTACTGTCAGTTTGGCAGTAAAATCTAATATAATAATATGAATGTTCGGGAAAAATGCCGCTTTTCATAAAAGTATCTTACAATGTCATTATAAGCAGCATGCCATTTTTCCTGTGACAACTTTTTATTGTAAAATGTTAATAAACAACCCTTTATTTTCCAGCTTTTATTTTTCAAACCGTTTAAAATCTAATAAAGCAAACTTCCCTCAATCTGAAGCTCAAATAATGTAGTTATTTGCAATATTCTCACAATTTTTCTGACGTCGCAAAGAAAACTAATTTGCCCCGGTTTACAGACGTTTCCCGACGCAATAAGCTAGATATTTTTCATTAAAAACTTATGAAACTTTTACGTTGAATGCTATAAAATGGTTTAAGATTTTTATTAACCTGTCATATATTTCTTGTGCACTGCAGTTTAAAAAACATTTAATCTACAATAATATTTTTTCATTATTAAGATAGTAAAATATTTTCAGTATTGTATACTGTGTTTATTGTGTTTCAATATTTTTTATTTATAAAAAAAATTACCCGAAAATATGGTCAGCGCCTCAAACGTATTCCACAAGAACTATTTTTTAAGCAATAAATCAGTCATAGTTACTTTAATTATCTATTGAGCGAACAGATTTTTATAATATATAGTTTTCTCTTAAAACCAAAAAAATACTCATTTTTTTATACTATTAAAAACGCTTACTACTACTTAAAAAAACATAATTTTAAAAGTTAAGTTTACTAACCCAAGAAAATGACGCTTTTGACACGATCGCGATACATAAGCTTCGGTTTGATATTAAACAGTATGGTGTGTAAGTAAATAAGTAAACTTGGGGTGTTAACACTTCAGTACACAGTGGGATTATATACGAATGCAAATATTTATCCGTTTAGGAAGTCTTTTGTGAAATTATTAGCTCTATATGTTAAAGTAGCCGTCTTTGGGCTAGTGTGAATGTATGTGACTATGTATTTAGACTGCCTCTGTGGCGTGGTCGGTAGTGTAACAGACTGTTGATTATGAGATCTCAGATTCAATTTCCGGGCTAGGCAAAGTGTAATTGGTCTTTTCTAATATTAAACAGTATGGTGTGTAAGTAAATAAGTAAACTTGGGGTGTATACACTTCAGTACACAGTGGGATTATATACGAATGCAAATATTTAGTCGTTTAGGAAGTCTTTTGACGAAATTATTAGCTTTCGTATGTTAAAGTATATTATGTCTTTCGGCTAGTTCGAATGTATGTGACTATGTATTTAGACTGCCTCTATGGCGTGATAGCTAGTGTAACAGACTGTTGATTATGAGGTCTCAGATTCAATTTCCGGGTTAGGCAAAGGGTAATTGGTCTTTTCTAATATTAAACAGTATGGTGTGTAAGTAAATAAGTAAACTTGGGATGTTAACACTTCAGTACACAACGGGATTATATACGAATGCAAATATTTATCCGTTTAGGAAGTCTTTTGTCGAAATTATTAGCTGTGTATGCTAAAGTATCCCTCCTTAAGCTGTAAAGGTGAAGTGTGTATTATTATTCTGCCTCTGTGACGTGGTCGGTAGTGTAAGTGACTGTTTATATTGGGGTCTCAGGTTCGATTCCCGGATCAGGCAAAGTGCTGTATAGTGCAAATAAGTCTTTTCTAAGTCACATGTCTGGTAGACGGCAATAGGCTCGCCCCCTATTACATGGGACTGGCACGTGGGTGTATTTCGTACACCTCTCACCGGCGCGGCGGCGGTTTGATATAATGTATGAAAATTGTCATCCATATTTTCATTCAAAAATCAAAACAAAACTGTCCATACACTAAAAGCCTACATCCACTTAACCCCAGTCGACCTATCGTCTGGTTGGGCGTCTTCGCAGTGTAAATAAAAGCGAGTACCATTATTTTGACAGACAGTGTACGCCCGCTCCTTTGTTCTAGCGCAGGAATAAATCAAAAAGAATTTCTTATGAGAAACATACTGGCTGTACAGTTGGTGACAAAAGTGTTTGGGACGCCGTTTTAATTTACGCTTTTCATAAAAACTTTATACGGAGTGATGTAGAAGTGTTTGTGTTTCATAAAGGAATAGAGAGATCAGTTTCATACCCAAAATCATTATTAAAGTTTGTACGTCTGGATATACAATCCTGTATGCTAATTTAAAATCGTATGAGTGGAGTATCGTTATTCGAGAGGAAAAACATAGTAAGGTATGGTAGATACCAATATAAATTTAATAATAATTCTCGTATTTAATGGAAAGTACAGATAACAGCTAATATGCCATGCCCGTCTTAGACAAAGTATTTAAATATTGCCAACGCGAAAGAAACATTATCTAAAGACTGAAAGCAAGAAGCAATTCTTCTTTTATACCCTATAATAAGGCAGCTGGCCCTATTATTGGGCAAAGGTCTCCCCTAAATTGCTTCATAGCTTTCAATCCCAGGTCAATATTAATTCTACGCCATAAAATGTCTTGCCAGCAGAAATCAAGTAAAAAAATCTAGTACTATAAATGTAAATCTACTTGTAACGCTTAACTCGATGCCAGTACTCTTGCTGGCCGTCGCGTCGTGCGCTCGGCTCAAAAAGAGACGGTTTAAAAGCCAACTGCACTCTCAACGTTATTTATAAGTCGGACACCATTTTACTTTTACTTGTTCAACAAAGAAATTACATTTTTTATAAGAAATTGTTGAATTTTATTTGTTGGGGTTTGTTAGTTTTGTATATAATGTAATAGAGACTTAATTAAACGGACCATAGCAGTCACGTCATTCAAAGAAGTTAGGAGCAAGTGCTTATAATTAGCGGTTCTGTGTACTTAACAATATGTCTAATATGAATGAAACAACTAAAGTGTGTTGGGATCATAGCAAGTGGCGTTCTTCGACTAATCTTTGAGAAAAGCTGTTTCTAAAGTGTGAGCTTTACCAAGTTGTTTATTATCCCGTCAATTTGTAAAAGGGGCCTTCACAAACTCTAGGCTTTCAATTATAAAATACCAATATTACTTTGCTCAACCTGGGAATCGAACCTGATATCATGAGGTCTCAGGTTCGATTTTTGATCATGATGATCAGCAGTCGGATACGCAATCAATCGCGCCCCGGGTACAGATCACAATCTTTACAAAATATGTAGAAAATTGCCCTTCAATTTAAACCGTACAGTATGTAACATGTAAACTCTGTGTTATATCGAGCACCGAATGATAGACGACGTGTAGTTGTAACTGTGACGTGTACACATGGTGCCGTCGCTCTTGACGTGACGTGACGTCACTAGTGAAGCTGTTGCTGGCTTTAGTTATTGCATGTTAGTAGAGATATTTTAGTATATAGTGTTTAGATAATTTCAGTACAATTCATTGTTGAAATAAAACCGATTTGCTGATATTTTCAGTTTTCTGAAAAACTGTGATTTGTGTTGTAGATTTTATGTTCAAGTCGACTCTAGTTTCTTTATATTTTCAAGTCATAACAACCAATAATATAACAGAAAAATAAGGCACCCGATTTTTTTTTCATGTCTCTTATAATAATTATTAAAAGTAATTCAACACGTAAATTATAATTGGCCATAGTTAAACGGAAAGGATCCAACCCACACTATTAAAACACTCCTTGAAGTTAAAATTTTAATATCACGAAAACAATCCAAGTAAAATTCAAACCCGCCATGAAGTTATAGTCCTGAGTAAGTCCCCAAAATTAAAGTGGAGAATCAATGACGGAATACGATCTGAACTTTAAAGTTAAATATCTCGAAACTACGTCTGTGTGGGTTGGATCGTTTCCGTTTAACTATGGCCAATTATCTGTCTACCATAAATATACTAAGCTCATCAAGTACTACTGTGAGAAAAATCAGCTGTTACACCAAATATTACGTCAAAAAGCTCCATGAGAAATGGCGTTATTTTATGTGTGTATGTCGTAATAATAATCGTCATTTTCATCAAACTCTCCCCACGATAAAAACTTCCTAAGTCCAACTAGTCTGCTTACCCTCTGAAACAATAGCGTTCTTAGTCTGGAGCCCTTACGTTCAGTCAAGAGAAAGAATACTTCATTGTTTTATCTTTTGTCTCACACGTTTCTTTCAACACGTGTTTGTATATGGCTGTCTCTTTTTAGCACGCTTATTACGTCTTTTGTTTTGTGAGACGCAGTTTTAATATTTAATTGTGTGTTCTCCTTCGTTTTTTATTTGAAAATTGGCGTCAATTTTTTTTAAGGAATTTTATTTACGAAGAAAACTAAATAAAACTTCAGTCAGTAGACCAAACTTTTAACAGTGTTCATTGTATCACACTTATAAGCATTTTATAAATGTACTAATAAAAATGACAAATTTAACTATGTACAAATGTAATTTTAAAGAGAATAATCGTTCGTTAAATAAATAAAAAGGAGCTATTTAAAGTTTTAAAGTTTGTTATTCTCACGTTCAATTTAATACAAAAACGCTATAAAGGATGTGATTGCATTACAATTAGTTAATAATGTAAATTAATTACAACATATCTTTTAATCGACCAAGTCAAATATTATAAATGTCTTACAATATGCATCAACCCAAGCCAGAGTATCATTTTATATTCAGCAATTTTTAAAAAGCCCTGTTTAACGTACAGGAGCATATGTATCAAAGCAAAGTTAGATATTAATCAAATATCAGATATTGGATATCTATAAATCAAATTTTAATAAAAAATATAAATCGAAAAGCTTTGTCTCAGAGGTGATAAATTGTATATTAAAACAAGACACCCTTAAAAACGACCGCAACTCGCAATTGATATTTATTTATCGATGTCCAATAAAATACATAACTTTTGCAATATGGAGGATTAATTTCACAATATTAATGACCGCATATTGAAGTGAAATATTGGATTCAGGCCTTCGTTAACCTTTAATTCGGAATGTCAAAGTAATCTTGTTAAATACAGAGAATGAAATTTTATGGGTCAGTGGTTTTATCAACGAAGTAAAGTAGAATATAAAGGTTTTAAATTATGATGCACGAAACACTGAAGATTAACGGAATTTTATGTTCAAGTGAAAGAGATACTTGCTTAATTATTTGTGAAAAATATAATAGTTGAAACTTAAGCACTCCATTTAAAAAATGAATTGGTGATACGGTAAAAATATAGAAGAAAGATGCTTAAATGTTACATTAAAAACATATTTTATAGAAACAATTTTTTTAATCCGCTAGAGGCAAGTTTAGTCTATGATACAGTTCAGGCAACCATATTTTCGGTTATAGCAAAAATAAGTTGGAAAATATAAGTGATTTGACAGTTGACACAGAAATAAAAGTAATTTAAAGCTATCTTTATAAACAAATAAGAAATAAAATGAGTACTTAATATCTCACAAAAATCTAAACATTCATCAACCGAACTACCCCAAAATAGTCAAAGCGACGACAACTTTCTGCTCATATTAATCGTCACCACAAAATAAGTACAACTGGTAAAACAAAGAAATGTGCATCTTATTTCCAAGTCAATAAGACTTCAAATCCAACAATGGAATTCAATTAAAAGCAGCACTTTATACAAGATCCGTAGTCAGGGGGACGCGGACGAAACGCAAAAGTTTTATATTGGCTTAGCAGGCGGTTATATAGGACTCTAAATTACTGGAAGTGGCTTCAAAACATGTTTTTTGTAGGTTTTCTTATATAGGAAATCGACTTGTGTCAAGGTTGTTTATGTCGTTCATAGGTCGTTGACTTTAGGTCTGTTATTTTAAATTATAATTGTTACTGACATAACATCGAGTCGCGCGCATTCTCTCACTACACATTATATTACACTTTATTATAGCATCGTTGGTGTTTTACTATTAGCCGAGACCCCCAAAATAATACATTTAAAGTTGCCCCAAAAATGAGAAAATGCTTACAATACGCAATGCAACTAAGCAGTCAGAAATTCATGGAACGTGCTCTCGGATTAACTCATCTACAGCTGGAAAAACATAAAAATTTTAAAGACAAACGACATAATCATGAACACTATATTTCACTTACCATACGTAAGAATTAGTTTCTCATGTTGCTAAGGATTTCAAACGAAAAACTTTGCGGGGAATGCAGAATGATTATGGGAATAGATGATACGCACTTATGTTTCAGAGAACGCAATCTCGATATCTGTTTGTAATATCACAATATTTGTATAGGAAAGATATTAATAGAATATTCTTCCTTATACTAAGTACCTGTACTAATATTGTGAGGGAATTGACTTCGTTTGTAGCGGTAAAATAGCAGTGGTCGAAATATTATGGATGTTTTCTTTGCTCTTATAAACAGTCAATCTTGAGTTCGATTACTCGAACTGATATGTGTGTATGACTTCCAAATATTTAAAGTTTGGTTTTACTATTTTTTTTTTTACTTCTTGTCTATCATCATCATCGTCAGTCCAGTCTTCTCCAACAATCTTGAAGTCGGCTTCCAGTCTCACCGGGTGCAGCTGAATATCAGTATTTTACATGGGGAACATGCTATCGGACCTCCAAAACCCAGTTACATTTATAAATCTTGATAAGATGTATATTTCGGAATCTTCTTCTTATCGTATGGTTAGTAGTCAACCTAGTGTCAAAGTTTCAAGCCCCCCGAAGGCCTTTGACGTGGCTTAACGACTATTATCTTAATTGACACTAACCGGGACCGACTTTTTACGTGCCCTCCGAAGCACGGAGACAGTTTAAATACCACTATGCGGTCACCCATCTAAAGAATGACCGTGCCAAGGTTTGCTCAACCCACAGATTGTTTATCGACCAGTGAGCGCAACTGGCTATAGATTTCGGAATGAGAAGGAGAGAATAAGAGGCTAACACAGGCTTAAGTCTACGTCACTGGAAAAATAACATTTACGCAGGTTTTGAGTTTCTCGCCCGCTCTTCATTGGCCCTACTTTCCGTTCAGGTTCCACGGTAAAGTCACTAACTGTATCTGACTAGCTTATGTGTCTCTACTGGACTAATGGTTAATAAATGATTTGATTTTGATTGTCTTTCGAAAAGTAAACGAACTATCGGGAATAACATTGGCTACTTTTGTTCCGTACTTGTGTTACACAGACTTGTACCAATATCTTTCAATGTGAGTAAATTCAGTGGTAGAAAATAATATCTAATATTAAGTAACATATTTGTACACGAAATAAGATTATCCTCTTAATTAGTGGGTTCTGTTATATGAAATTAATATTTTTGTTATTATCTTTGGTATGTTTTTCTCATAGTTATGTTGTATTGTTTGTTATAATTAGTTATATAATTAAGGCTTTATTTATTAGGCTTTTATTTATGTCAGGATTAATAATGTGTTAATATTTATTTATTTATTTATTTATTTCTAATACACACATAACTTCGAAAAGTCATTGGTGTGTTGCCTCGGATTCGAACCTGCGACCACTAGCGTGGGAGGTGCCAACTTAAACCACTCGGCTATCACTGCTGTATGTAAATATAATTAATATTATTTTATTACTTTACGAAATATAAAATAGTGATAGTCTAGCAGTTAAATCTTACTAGAATTCAATGGAAGACACACTAATGGTTTTTCGGATTTAAACGCTCATTGTAAATGTGAATTCGCGAGGGAATCCAATGACATCATAAACACCAAAAGAGTTTAAAAATTCGTTATAAGAATGTAAAAGCAATCAACACATATCAGCATGGTGATCTAACCTGTTCCTTATTTCGGGAAGAGATCTTTGCCCAGCAGTGGGACATAAATAGCTTACATTAATATAAATACAAAAATATATACTTATATCTTTTTAAGGCGCTTCACAGTGGCTCAAAAGCGCAACTTCTAAGTTTCCAAAGTTCTAACCCAATTGAGTTCTCAATAGTGACTCAAAAGCAAGTCTCTTCCATCCACTTTATATGCGCAATACAAAAAGATTTGGCTGAATAAAAGCGGAGATTTCAGTAATACCAAGTGGAATACTGAAAATGTACTTTTGGAAACTGGCCGGCTGTTACTTTTATTTTTTGGGAAATTAAATACAATGTACGTATTTTACAGATGTTGATTTAAGAATTGTTTCAGAAGGCTCTGTTCTTTATGAGTGAGTCTTGTGGTTCATTTAAGAAATGTACTTTGGATGTATGAATTAAGTTGTAAAGGTTTTTATTTGTTTGTGTATAATCGACATGCACGCAGAAATTCTTCTGGAGGTAATATTAATTCTATGTGACAGGGCTAGCTTATTGCTACTAATTGGGCATGTTACCCAAAATTTAACTTATGTTAAGAAATTGAAAAAATTCTTACGCTAATGAAAATAATCTTGTTCAATTGGTCTTGAACGCATTAAAATAAATGTTTTTTACTCAATTAGGTATGTATACATAACATCACACTATGACTAACAGGAGTTTAGCAGCAATAGATTATCCACTAGCGACTTTTTAAACTGAAAGAATATTTTTATAATTTCTCCAACTTTTTATCCCTCAAAAGCTACAAATTCTGTTTCAAAGTGAATCTAATCTTTTTAATAAGATCTGGTTGAGTTTTATTCTGGTTTTGTTATTCAAATCACTGTATAATCATAATGTTAAGAAGCTTCCTTGGATTAGTGGAAACACTTAGAACTGGCAAATAAATTCCATGGGAGTATAAAAAATTTAAAAACTGATCGATGGAAGCCTATTGCCGTATGCAGACATTATAAAATTGTTAAATACATAAGTGAATTTCACGTGGTATCGTCGTTAAAGGGCAAACACAGCAGACGGTAAAGTTAAGTAGTGTATCAAAAGTCACAACTTAGATTGGTAATCGTCTTCGTTGACGTTAAGCTTAGTGTGTTTTAACTAATAAGTATGGATCGTGGGGATCGCAACTATATCAAAACAAGTAACTGGAAAATTTAATTTCCTAGCTACTACTGCAAATGCAATCTTTTTCGTATTTGAAAAATAAACTGAAGGAATGATAAGAAAAGATCGTTATCAAGCAAATTGGGAATGCGTCTCCACAATTTATGTATGGCCTGGCCTATCTCCATGGTAAGAACAGTGGAAAAGTACTCCCAACCAAAGGTACATTCACCCCATCGATATTAACACCAAACTATGCGCAAAACAAATTCAATTAAATGCCCAATAAATTCGCAGGCTCTAATATCTTTCAATTTACAACGTTTGTCGGATTTAAAAGCGATTAATCTAGTTAGCAAAGCCTTTAATTGGTTCTGACAGGGGGCCCCTAATTCGATTACGACAATTTTGCCAGCTTCGGAGAGTTTTTGTGATTGAATTTTTGCAAGGTGAAAGGTACTGGTTGATCAAAGATTCTAGGAAATGGTAAAAAAAATATGTGATTCGTCAATTTAATAATAAATAAACAAAAATCGTTTATTTCAGTCTTATAACCAAACTTGACACGTAATGTATGATAAAAATATTTAAATGACAAGCGTATATCTCTATATATCCTAAACAACACTGTTCAGTCACTATTAAAACCAATTAATATTTGCTATAGGATCTGTAACTGCAAATCGTGAGGTTCCTGATTCATTTTCCAAGTTGGTCAACATGTTGAGTATTTCTTTAAGGAAATTCTTAGTAACACAATACACATCTTAACACCTCTTTTCTATCAATTATGGGTCTCTTACAGGACAGGGATCAAATTCTAAAGGAAAAAACACTTCAAATGAAATAAATTCTAAATTGAATACACTTATACTATAAAGTGGTATTTACTTAAACGCTAAACCAAAACCACACCGATCAAACAAAGAGTTTCAAAACTTAGAAATACTTAGAACATCGCTGTAAGCTTGAATAGCTCAAAGGCATGAACTTAATCTTAACTAACTATCAGATACAAGTAGCCAGTAGATAGTTAGACTAGTACGTACTAGCGATGAAGTGTATAAGTTGTAATATACGATGCGGGTGAATATTGTTTAAGTATTTAGTGAATTTTGTGCTATGCGGTATTTTAGAGCTTGTAGTTATAAGCTCTGAATAGCTTGTTACCTAAATTGGTTTATTCGTTTTTTCTGTGACATTGAAATTTCATTTAGCTCTCTTGCTATGACAAGATTGTTTGGATAGTACCAAGTGGTGTTTTTTGGTATCTGCCTACTTCTATGGGGAAAAGGCGTGATATTAAAACATTGCCTTCTTTTTGATTAACAAATCTCAAGGGGTAAGAACTATTTTTTTTTGCTCGACTTGCGGGGGCACTTCCGTGCCCCCAGATAAAAAATAAAAGAATTTTTTTTGGCTAGCGCTTCGGCAAATGTTTCAAGTAATTTATGCAAAAAAGACATGAAAATAACCTTGAATTCTTAAATTCTGATTAAAATGTTCCCATTGTCTTTAATCCCCATAGATCAGCTCAAGCGTTAATCATTATCCTGCAGATCCTCACCACTTTAAAAAGCGTGATAATAACTCCGTTTATATTTCCTTCATCCCCATAAATTCCATTTTTACGACATCTTAAAATTCTTTACGAATACAAATTACCTTTCTTATGTCTTTGAGAATTTTTGAAAAGAATAAATTCAGAACGTTGTACTCATATTTCATTCTTGAGCTGATATTTAAATGCTCGTAAAAAATATTTTTTTATGCTTCAATTGTGTATTGTATTAAACAAGAGGTCTGTCTGACCAATTTACAGGAGGGTACTTGACCTTTGGTAAACTGAGGAGGATTGTTATGAAAAAATAAGGACTCTTTCTTTTACTTGTTTTTGTTTAATGGTATAAAAAGATTAGAATTTCATGAGATATTGTTTAAATTAAGTATAAATGATAAGTGAATTACTAACAGGGTGAATATTCTTTCTATATATAATTGCCCCTAATTGGATTCACAGGCTATCAAATTTGTGATAAACCAGGATATAATAGCAAGATTATCTTAATTGTATACATTACATCATTTCGGTTTTATACCAAAAATAATTATTGTGTAAAAGTTCCTTCAAACTTAGAGACAATGACCCTTCTTGTCCGACTACATCTCAATATCTGGCGACACCTATTACAAAATCTTTTTACAATCTATTCAGCGACCCTAGCGTATGCCAAAGGAACTAAAATTTGGTCTGTCAAATTAACTGGTTAATGGCTAATTACTGGTTGTTTGTGACATTAAACCTTAGCAAATATTGTATTGACGACATTATCTAAAACTAGCTGAACCGCGCAACTTCGCTTGCGTAACATAAGAGAGAATGCGTCATAATTTTCCCCGTTTTTGTAACATTTCTCGTTGCTACTCCGCTCCTATTGGTCGTAGCGTGATGATATATAGCCTATAGCCTTCCTCAATAAATAGGCTATCTAACACTGAAATAATTTTTCAAATCGGATCTGTAGTTCCTGAGATTAGCGCGTTCAAACAAACAAACAAACTCTTCAGCTTTATAATATTGGTATAGATAAATAAATAATGTAATAACAAAGTGTAAATTATCTTAATTTCCAATAAAATACAGTAAAACAAGGTAGTAACTAAAGCTAATTTATTATAACAAAACCTCCCTCAGGCGATTACTCGGCTTACGTATAAAATAAATAACTCATACCTTTTATATTCTTTTAAAATAAAGAACAAGACTCGTTGGTAAATATTCTGAATTTCAGATTCACTGAAATATGAAAGTATCGTTAGAGTTTTTGGCGAGACTAGTCTTGGCTCGCGGGTTTTATAAACAATATTTTTTATTTTGTGTTTGGTTATTCTTTTGTATGAAGAATTTAAAATTATAGCGCTTATTTACTATCAAAGGACCTTCTTCCTATGATAGCAAAATAATAATAAATAGTAATAGTAAAGTAATTTAAAATTTATTGTGTCAATTTTTTGCTTAGATTATTCATTATGATATTTGTATTATTATGATATCTTGACTTTAAAAATGACAAAGGGATTAACTTTTTCATATACTGCAAAAATAGTTCACACGGCACCCGCAAGAAGCGTTGATCAGATTTTCATACAATATGTCTCGACAGCAACCCGGTTGTCAATAGTCGAAAATGGTAGAAGATTGCGCTACAGTTGTCAAATTGGTTTGACAGTTAACCCCCGGTTTCTAAAGTACATTTAAAGGTAGTTTATCTGTCAAATATAGTTAAAACTCATATTTAAAAAAACGTTATGGTATAGATAAACTACCGCTAAATATACTCAGAAACCGGGCATTACAGAAGTAGTCTCAACAAACATACAAACTTTAAAGGTATATTATATTTGAATATTAGTAGAAATAGACGTTTCAGTCTCTGTATAAAACATGAAAATGTCTCCGAAATAAAATATTAATCTATTGTACAATTTGTAAAGGTCGGTACTCACTTGGGAGGTCTGAATTAAGCTTTATCTTTACGGTTTGTTTCCTTTACGAGCTGTGTAGATTAGGGTTTATTGAAAACAATTTTTGCGATGCTGATACTAAAAATGTAAAAAAGATTCCGTGTTATGTGGCTATTATCATTTTGAAGAGATTGTTTGTAATCTTGGTGCCTTTTATAATAGGGTTCTGGTTTTAAAAGCACTCCCCAAAATGAGTATGAAAGACTACAGTGCCAATAAAATGGCTCATTAGTTTCCATGTTATTATAATTGTGTTTTTATCATTTCTTTTTGTTTCTGGAAACTCTGGATATATTATAATTATATAATATATTAAATATTATTTTACATGAAGTACAAGCAACTACCTAATTTGTAAATGAAACATTTTCAGCTTTAAGGTTACCAATGGACCAAGTTCCGAATCGTAGATCAATTATTCTTAAAATATTAGGTCGGGGAAAAAGTTTTTTCGCATTAAAGTATGTATGAACTGGTATGGTATCAGATTTTATGGAAAAAAGGCGTCAGTCGTTAGCTTCTACTAAATAATTTATATCCTGGTAAACCTGTTTACGTAACCAAAGTCCCGGGAAAAATCTAACCCAACATAAAAAACTCAACAACATTCGGTTGGCAAGAATCAAGATTTTTAAATCAACAGTAGCATATACCGCAGAACAAAGCAAGTCCATTTCATTTTATTTTCCCCAACATCCTGCATTTTATTCAACAGCCACCGTTGCATGCAAATGCTAATCTTGCAAGTATATTTTGAACAATTCCCTGGCAAGCAATGAGTTTAAATTTTACATACAGATTATGTAAATACGGTGACAATGGAATAGAACAGTCACATTTGGGTTTCAAGATGGTTGAATACTAACCACAACTTATGAATTACTAGCTGACCCGCGCAACTTCGCTTGCGACACATAAGATAGAATGGGTCAATTATTTTCCCGTTTTTGTAACATTTTTTTTTTGCTACTCTGCTCCTATTGGTCGTAGCGTGATGATATAAATGGGCTATCTAACAGTGAAATAATTTTTCAAATCGGACCAGTAGTTCCTGAGATTAGCGCGTTCAAACAAACAAACAAACAACCAAACATACAAACTCTTCAGCTTTATAATATTAGTATAGATGAGTTTCTGTCCGCGTGAAATTATTTCTCGGTACGAAAGTGTTCTACATGGTAAAATAGATTTGAAAACTTCTTGAGTACTGAATTTCATCAAAATCTGTTTTAAAGTTTTACATAACAGTAAATACATACATCCTTAAAAACATTCCACAGTCTAGCAGACCCATCCGACTCTAATTGCACGGAATTTCGAAAAAATATTGAATATAATTAGTTTTAGTTTTAAATGACTTCATGCTAAATTTTATCCACTTCAGTTTTGTGGTTTAGCTGTGAAAGCTTAATAGACAGACATCCTGTCTGTTGACTCGCACTGAGTCTGCAAATAGTTTATTGCTTCGCCCAATTTCTTGTCAATAAGACTGATCTCATTTAAATGAAATGGCGAATTTGTTTAGTACAGAAATGTCTTGCCTTATTCTTTTTATGGTACCGTACCCAAAGAGATTTTAAATAATAGTACAGAATCCTTCGTGCATAAGTTCAACTTCGTTTAAATCATTAGAATTAGCTTAATCGCGTATAATATTAGTTATTATTTGCAAAATCTGTATTAATACTACTTACTGGCAGTCCTGAATGACAAGATGTATGGATGTGAGTGAGACATAGGAAGTTTGTAAGGATCATACCAAGTGGTGTTCTTTAGTCTTTACGTACCTCTAATGGGGAAAAAGGCGTGATATTATGTATGTATGTAAATCACGCCACTTTAGTCACCTGCAATAGATGTATTCAGGCCAATGATGATGTCTTCTTCTTATCGTATGGTTAGTGGTCAACCTAGTGTCAAAGTTGTTCAAGCCGCCCGAAGGCCTTTGACATGGCTTAACGACTGTTATCGTAGTAGATAACAACCGGGACCGACTTTTAACGTGCCCTCCGAAGCACGGAGACGCCCAGTTCAAATACCACTATGCGGTCACCCATCTATGGAATGACCGCGCCAAGGGTTGCTTAACCTACAGATCGTTTACCGACCGGTGAGCGCAACTGGCTATGGGCGCCTGATGATGTAAATCTATATGGTAAATCGTTTTCATTTGCACAGTCATCCAATATTTTTATAAGATCACAGTATTTTTGCACAAGATATAAAAACTTTTGATTAATGTGTTGTACGTGTTACGTAGTGGGTGAAGTCAATAATGTAGGTGTAATTTGTTGGTCGTTAAGCTGAGTTGGTTTTCTCACAGGAAATTATCAGGAACTGTTCTAAATTGTAATGTGGTTTTAAGTATTCGTAGTGTATTTTCATTTAAGATTAAAAGATAAAATTGAGATGGTAAAGAAAAGGAATATCAAGACTTATTCTGAGAATAAATTTAAGGCACCTTACTCGCGTAATCGTTAAGTCAATGAGATAAAGGAATATACACCAATATGATTAAAATCAATTTGTCTTCTTCATGTCATATTGCATTAGTTTTCGCTCATACTTTTTTTTTCTCAAGCCTACTTAAATTGAACTTGTCGAAAAACCTCATGCATAATGAGTGCAGGCAAATTTGGTGAGCACCATTTTATAAAATAACATATTCAATACATAGTGGGTATAGTAACTAGTACAATTCAAAGCCAATCCCAAAAAAAGAAGTCTTTACATAATATATTACTAAACACCCTTTCATGTTTATACCTACTTATTTTCCTTCTACTATTCTATTAACAAAACCACAATCCTTCCAAATAAACCGAATACTATAAACAAATGAACAAACAGACCACTAAAGCGAAATAATATAACTCACTGTACAAACATTTGTAAGAAGATAGGCGAATAAGTAAATATTATTGTCGTTTTGTGGTCCCATGTGATTTGTCACCGGCCTCTTAGAAATTATAGGGCTGGCCGAATTATCTAATAGAAAAATGATGGAATGAGTATTTATTACTGAGATAAGGACATAATAAGCTTGTGGTGTGATTTATAACAGTTATATGCGTGTTTAAATATATAAATGGACGATGTGATAATTTGTTTTGATAATGTATTGTAATACTAGATTGCTAAAAGAATCTTAAATGCAATATATTATTATTGTCATGGCCTGTCAGTCCACCCGTGATGAAGATAAGTGTAACTCGATAAAAATGTCAGGCTTGTTGCCCGAAGGTAATGTAAGGTATCGTAACCTTAACTTTCTCATATTATAAACATAAATTACTCGTTACTCAATTCCAGGCTACTATTGAGAATTATACTTCGATATAAATTATAAAAGCCCAATTAACCAGTCCAGGCAATCGAACCCGCTTATATTTCTTAGTCATAAAAAAATATTTGTAAGATGAAACTGACAATTTCTCTCAATGAAAAGCCATTATTTTCTTTTTGATATCGAATGACCAATTTACACAAAAATATGATAACTCAATATTAAATGGAATCAGTAACATAATACTCGTCTCAAATGGAATTAATATCGAACAAAAAATGCTTATTAACAATTCACAACAGATGATATTCTAGCTTCTTTTTGTAAATAATATTGTATTCTTTTTGGGTATCATTTGTATTTCTAAAATTATAAGGTTGGTTTTAAGGCTGTTTTTTTTTATAAATCTTGGTAGATTTTTATTTATTGTCAATATTTAGGCAAGTCTGATTTGGATTTCCTCAATAAATTATAAGTATTTTTATTATTTTAACATTGAAAAAATGTTCCAGACCGAGGCATTGTTCCCAAAAAAAATATGCTACAAATATATTAAGAGACACAAACAGATTTCTCACGTCGTAATTGGTACTAAACAACATACATAAATATATATTACGTACAGACATGAAACTCTTTCCTCCAGAAGAAGCTGAAATTATACTTAACACCACTCCTTGACAATCCTTAGACACACAAACTAATAAACCATATAAGAGTTATATATTATCTTTATTCTTATTAAAAAATCACATTTTTATATTATACCAAACGACTTGGTGATAAAAGCCCATGATAATACAATAATCCTCTGTCACTATTTCATCCCCAATTTGATTCCATTATTATAACTTACTAGCTGACCCGCGCAACTTCGCTTGCGTCACTTAAGAGAAGGGGTCAAAATTTTTCCCGTTTTTGTAATATTTTTCATTGCTACTTCGCTCCTAATGACCTTAGCGTGATGTTATATAGCCTATAACCTTCTTCGATTAATGGGCAATCTAACACTGAAAGAATTTTTCAAATCGGACCAGTAGTTCCTGAGATTAGCGCGTTCAAACAAACAAACAAACAAACTCTTCAGCTTTATAATATTAGTATAGATATCACAACCCTAAAAAGAATGGAAGTAAGAATGATGAGGAATATTTACGACATGGCTGCAGTACTTGATTTATGGCGTTTTTATATGAAGATAGTTTGCTAACTGTTTTATATGGATGAAATGATTTGTGGTAGTTTGAGACGTTTTTATAAGGAAAATGTGACGAGTCTGACACTACTTGGTTCATAATTTTGTTAGAACAAATGAAGAAGTATTCGTTTTTTAGTTGCTTCAGAAATTAAATATTTGGACACAAATAATTATGACTTTAGACCGGAATCTCTAGGATAGTCCTGCAATTTAGTAGAGAGCCTTGTTTGTAAGGTGTCAGGTTCACAGCTGTCGGAGGTAGGTCAAATATAGAATTCAGAACTTTTGTTCCCTTTAGGTAAGCAGTTGACGGTAGCATGTTTGATACAGCTATTTTAGACATACTCATAATTATAACCTAGATTGATTGTGCATGGCAAGGTTCTATACCATAGTGTTGAACTATATGCACTAGTTGAATAAGTAATTCAATTATATTTTGTAAAGTTTTCTATACAACCATAAGATAGAAAGGAAACGCTTCTTGATATTTACCAACAAAATTTTTGTCAATAAAAGAGAATATTGATCTTTGAATTCCAGTATTTTACATGGTAAAGTAGACAAAAATATTGAAATACATATGGACATTAAAAACTTTCGGTCACCGCACTCCCTCTAGCATTAATGCATGCAGCATTTGTTTATCGAAACCACTATTTTTACTTTGAAATGTTTCGATAAATATTTACGTTTTCGGTATTCAATGAATGTCAAAAACTCACTGTGTTAAATATTCGCAAAAACAAAAAGCTTTTAAGGGAGGATTAATGAAATTTCAGTCTGAAAACTATTATTTTAATAAATGAATAACGAAAAAGTGCTGTCTCTAGTATTAATACAAATATTGCAATCAATGTACCTAAAAATAAAAAGGTCCACACAACCAGCAATAACAAAATATTTATAGTGTGTTTCTGCTGCTCATTAATACATAAATGGAAGAAGTAAAATTATTCGTAGTTGAAGATCTTGAGACCCTTGGAGAAGTTTGGGAGACCTTTGCCCAACAATGGGACATTATAGGTAAAAAAAATCGTAACTGTGAAAAATGACAGCATTACTTACTAATTAATAATCGAATTATGTAATCGTTGCTATGTTTTTTTGTTCTAACTAAATGCCTTTTTAGCAGTTATGATTAATTATTTTCTTTAATAATATTTAATGACCTGAAACGTCGAAGGTTCATACCCTAACTGATCGTTTACCGACAGGTCAGTACAAGTCTATACACAACATAGATCTGCCTCATAAATAGAGGCTTCATCAAATATTACCGACTGCCGAACGGTTTGATACAGCACCTTCTCTATTATGTACTATGATCTATGTGTTTCCTATAAAGGTTCTATTTACAGGTGGAGATGAAAGAAATATCATGAGTGTATTTCCCTAGAGAGTAGATAGGTGTAGATCACATAAGATTCCACAAGTTTAGCTATTTTCGGAAAGGATTCGTATGTTTTTATCATACATTTTATTACTATGCTATGAAAACCTAATCTAAAAAAAATCTAAAACAAAAGTCTGAAGTCAACTAATCTACGCTCGACTTGTCTTATATATAAGACTTTAACTCCTATTGTACTGAACAAAAATCTCAACAAGCCAACTGAAAAATACAACCTACTAAACACTTCAGCTGTTCAAATAAAACGAAATAAAAGAAAAAAAAACATAAAGTATATCCATTTCAATCTCTCAAACACATTCGTATTACTGTCGAGAACACACGCAACCTTCCTTAAAATATTCATTTCAACAAAATGTTTCTTACATAAAATATTTTTCCCGTTTTCGTAGATTTCAGAACTACAATTCGTAACAAAGCGTACGAAACTACGACCCGAGATACGATGATGTCAAGTGGACGCTACGAAAGGTTACGGAGTGCTACGAAGCGCTACGAATGTTCCGTAGCAGCGGTGCTACGTCGATCATTATATTCATAACTGGGCACTATGAAATTTAGAACTAGTGTACAACGGTAATAAAATTTTCACTTACTTGTTTTAAGCGAATTTTAGTGCTCTTTTAGGTTACAGATTTTTTAATAGAAACTATAATGCGATTGAAAAGTTTTCTAGCCATTAGAGACAGCACTATTCATATTCATGTCCATTATTACTCATAACTTTGCAAATGGTAAAACATTCAAAACAAATATCACGAAACAGTTTAGTATGAAAACTTACGTAATCAAGTAATTAATTTCACTACCTAATTATATAGTAGCATTGTAGGTCTTACATTTTAGTTGATTCGTTCAAGTCTAAAACAGCTGCCTATTCTATCCTATTCTACATTAGTTTCTTAGAAACCGCAAGTCTTTAACTATGAAAGCCTCAATTTCATGGCCTCGGCCTTTTATTCTACGTCATAATGGAACAGAGGAATCTCATTGAGGCGTACACTTTGCTAGTTATTACGTATTTAAAGGGGAAACTTAGTTCCATTAGAGGTACCTAAGTTACTTCACTTTCGTTAGATACAATGTATGGAAAAGCTGATGTAGTATATGGAAATGTCGGATCACTGTTGCAGTGTAGTAGTTACATAATTGTTTATGGCCTTTAAAACGTTTATTTATTCTTCTTGATTTATATATTTATCAATTAAAAGCCATAATTACGAATTATGATACAATAACAATGATTACTGAGAAAAATACTAACAATTTGAGTAATAATATCTTTTACAATGTTCAAGTAATTTTTAGCACCCAGGTTCGAATAAAAATAATATACGTAAAACTAATGTAATTATATTCTTCTAGATGATAATCAAACGCTGCGAACTTTCATAAAAATATTTCCCAGAAAATATTTTCGCATTATGAAGATAGTTACCGCAACTTCTGGGAAATCCTAATAAATTATCGTTTAATATAATACTAAGGAAACTTTTTTCTTATGTAATTAACAGTTAATCAGTAGCAGATAGTTATTACTTCATAAAACTTAACGTTTTGTTAGAATTTTGTGAAAATAAGATAGCAAAAGCTAGCACGGTTTCAGTTTCACTACTTTTCTAGACCTATAATAACTTCTATTACGCTATTACTTGAACCAAATGGAGTTGAGAGTAGTCGTAGAAAACATAAGTAAAACTTCTAAAAGATCCAAGTAAATCGGTAAAAACAATCTACTTTGATTAAGTAGAAAACAGCTTGCCTTGAAGCTTCTTATAAAATATTTCGCAATATTGAAGTTGACAAATTATACGTGGAATATTAAAAAGCATCTCAAAGTAGCAAACCCGTTTTATTTCTCTCATATCCTTGACTATAAAGTCCCGACATTTCAACAAAACTTTAATACAAAATTCATATAACCATTTCAATCTCATAACGCGGTCGTAACACATTCGTAGCTGTTCGTAGAAGCGTAGCATAGCCATAGCAATCTCGTAGCAGTCGCGTAGCACTTATTGCGTATTTGAGTTATTACGCATGGAGGTGCAAATGTCGGTGACGTCATCATATTAACTTTACGCCATATATGTATATACTTGTGAAGATAAGGAAAGTGGTTGTAGCGTTTTGTGCACAAACAAAAACAAATGTTTCTTGACTAATTTGGTACTGCTTTACCAATTTGTTTACCTAAATATATGATGTCATAGATTTCTTCAAAGCCACTTTATTAAAAATATATTACAAACGCCAATTTTTCCATGCCTCACCGTGCAGATTATAATCGCTATGGACGCAAGCTGATCGAACGCAAAGGTAGGTATATTTTTATTTTATTTTTATTAGCCCTCTATGTGTCCCACTGCTGGGCAAACGCCTCCCCTCTTTCCTTCCAAACTTGTCTGTCCTGTGCCATGCTCCGTCACGATGGACCCGTGTTCTATTTTTGTCGAAAGTAGCTTTTATTGTTATGATATTTTATTTTGAACCTATAATTCAAATAACCTTTAAGTAGTATTAATTAATCAATTCTTTATAAAATTAATAAACGGTAACGCAAGCTTCTGCGCATTTTATACTAATTGTTTGGCTTTCAACAAACAAATATCTTATACGTCTTACAATACCATAAATATGTACTACATTTAAGTCGTGTACACCAAAGACAAATTTTGAGCAAAATTAATATTTGTACTGTAAATAAGACGAGGTTTTCCAGGCAATAAGTTGTTAAGGCTTTTATAATTCAAAGAAATGGGAACGCTTGTTTATTCTGGGTTTAGTTACCTCAGTGTAGAATATTTTATAACTTTTTTCAGGTTTCAGACTAAGCTGTGAAAGCAGTGGCGAGAAAATCTGAAAAATAAACACAGCCTTATTTTTGCCCACCGTCTTAGTGACTGTAAACTTACTTTAAGCTTAACTTGTGTTTGAAAACTAAACTTTCAATTAATAAAAGCACCGATTTAACGTAACTACATATTTTTTCTGCATTTGACTTATTTCATGCTGCCTAGATAAATATCCCAAAAATATTATTATAAGTATTTTATTCAGGATCTCAACAATATGCCTTAGATAGTTCAATTAATCAAAATATTATAATGTATTTAATGTTACCAATATGGTATATTGCCGCATGTAAAGGATACTTTAATTTGGATAATAATATAGAGAGTCGATCGCAATGAACTTATTTCCATTATTCAATTATTCCATAAATAATTTAAGAAACATGGCATTTTGAGCTGTCAAATTTTAGCTTTTAACGACTTAATCCATTTTGCACTGACCTTTCGTCTGGCCTATAATCGTATTCGGGTCAAACTCCTCCGAGCTAAACCTAATTTCTAGCCAAATATCGACGTACATTATGGAAGATTTTTAAATACTGCAGCTCGTGTAAGAATCTCTATAATTTTTCGCTCTTATAATGTAGAATAAATTAAACATAGAGTAAGGAGTAAGGAGGAAGAAAGTTTGTAAGGATTGTACCTTACCGAACGATAGTGACGTTCTCTAGTCTCTGCCTGGCCCTATGGGAAGAAGGTGCGATTTTATGAATGTAATACATTGATTTTATGTGTGCATGAAATTATTAACTTAGAAATGCTTCAAAATGAACGACTAGGTAAGACATGAACCTAAATAGTCACAGATGCACATTGTTAAACCATAATGTTGAAAATTTAGAGGCACGGATACAATCGGCGGGACTACCATTTCGAAAATAATAATTAAATTATTTTCTAAACATTAAAAACAACGTATTTGGATCCTTCTAAATTTTTAATACAATATTCAAAATCTTTAACAGCAACTTGAACACTCAATACCCAACAAAACCAAGGTAAAAAAATGGTTACAAAAATACCCACAAAGTGAAACATAAGGGTACAAGGTACAAGCGTGGGGCATGTGCAATGAACTGAGATGGCTGCTCACGCTACATTTACTCGCCATAGCGCGATATTAAACCTTACCTGACTTATATTTTGTTAAGGATATCCTTAATATTATAATGACGTAAGCGGAAAAATATTTATTACGTAGAAGGGTGATTTTGTACATTTTTCTTTTGACTGCGTCCGTGATGCGAGCGGAGGAACGATTTTCTTTGTATAAAATCGTAGTTGAAGCGTTGATTAGCAATATTTCGGTTAAATGTTGGTAAACAATAGCCGTTCTTTATAATGGCAATCTAACACTTACTTAAAAGTTGGTCTTTGGGTGTATAGGGTTGATAAAATAATAAATTATATTTAACATAAAAGTGTATCAACTTATAATAATTAAAATTATTGTAAGTCGTAAACTCATTTTAAAGTGTGTAGTATACAATTAAATCGAACGTAGAAAATCGCGATACTTAGTGCATAACAAGTATTTGTCTGACTACCGATCTTTGCATTCGATTTCAGAGTCAAGCGAAGTATTATCATAGAAGTAATCCGAACTTTAATAGGTATTTTCTCGAGAAATGAAGTCGCGTTGAAAAGAAAAACCGGGGCGAGAAAGTCCATAAAAATAATACCTGGTGATCAGCAGATGCGCTGGGTATATCTATACTAATATTATAAAGCTGAAGAGTTTGTTTGTTTGATTGTTTGTTTGTTTGTTTGTTTGAACGCGCTAAACTCAGGATCTACTGGTCCGATTTGAAAAATTCTTTCAGTGTTAGATAGCCCATTTATCGAGGAAGGCTATAGGCTATATATCATCACGCTACGACCAATAGGAGCAGAGTACCAGTAAAAAATGTTACAAAAACGGGGGAAATTATGTCTCTCTTATGTGACGTAAGCGAAGTTGCGCGGGTCAGCTAGTTAAAAATAAAATACATAAAAAAATACAACTTCACGGTGACATAAATATCGCGGTCCAAATAAGACTTCCGAGAATCGTGAGGCAAGTTTAATTAAACGCTCGTTTTTGCGTCCCAACATCGCTCTTGGATTTTGTTGAAAAAGTAATATATTTGCATTTTCAGCAAGATTATTTTAAAATATTTATTTCGCGACGACATTATTTATAAATACGTCTGCAAAATCAAGTGAAAGCAAGGCATATTACCTACAAATCAATTACACTTTTAACATTGACACTGGATTAGTTTTTTAAAGTCTGAGTTAGAAACCACATAATAATATACCGTATTAAGCAGGGCCACAGTATATTAATTATTAAGTGTGTAAATAGTAGTAAAAGTTTGCCAATACTGTCAATGCAAAAGTTTTTAAGACTCTACCTATTCTCATGGGTATATTAATGGGAAATTCTGATTGTTACGTATGCAATGACAATATTGTTGAAATAGCATGGAGTTAGTTAGATATCTTAAACGTAGTGCTTACTGAAGAGCTCATTAATTTTCCAAACAATAATAGCATGATTTACTAAAATAAGTGTCAAGATAACTTTTCCTTATTTTATGTTCAAAATCAAGCATATTTTCTTCACCGCAGTAATGATAAAGTTTAAAAGAAAAATCTTCCTGTGGTTTTCATATTGTGTCAAAACTTAGGTTATGATATACAAGTTGGTGTAAGTTATACCTAAGTAAAGTTCTGTGGGTTAGTTCGTGTATTGCTTTATTAGAACTTGTAATAAACTGTTTGTAACTTAATCATTTAAGTTACAAAGAACGGGCTTGAAATGTTTGAAAATAGGTATTCATAGTGAATTTATATACTGTACTAAGGATTTTTGAGACATGCAATTTTCCCCGATTCGCACTTGGTCTGCGTGATGGTCTCACGCCCTAGCCCCTTACTCGTTTGGTAGGAGGGAGGATTCTTGCCGGGCAGTGGGACAGTAATGGGTAAAAAACAAAATAAAGGATTCTTAAAAATATATGGTCGAAGGATAAACTAACTAACAAGAAACTAAGTTTGGAATCCCAGTTTCTTTGTCCAACAGTTACACAAAAAAATATCGCGACGAATTGAGAACCTCCTCCTTTTTTTGAAGTCGGTTAAAGACCAACTTGACGATGATAACATTATCTTTCCATTCCTATTATTATTCCGTTTCAAAATTATTTTAGTAGCTTTTATAATCGTCGTAAAAAAAAGATTTTAGAAATTCTCTTACTCACTTATTGGTTACGAATAGAAGCTCCATATCATATTATTAGACAAAATACATATATTATTCATAAAAAAATTACACGTCAAAATTTATTTTTAACAGAGTGTCTCAAAAACATTCGTAAATAAAATAAAAATCCACCTAAAATGATTGCTTGCCTTTAAAACATTTACCGTGAATAATCATATCAGATGGAGGAATGACGTCACGCGTGATCCAATTACGTCACGCCGTGTAAGTGACGTGCCGTGTTAAGAGATATCTCGCAAAATGTACATGTATTATGTATAGCTTTATATATATGTATATAATAATAAGGTGTACAAATGTACATACTCATAATATACAGTTGAAGAGTTTGTTTGTTTATCTCAGAAATTACTGGTTCAAGTTATTTTTGGTGTTGATAAGCCCATTTATTGAGATTATTTTCGCAATCTCTGGCTGATTTTTTTGGAGTACAGATTTTCACAATCTTTAAGCTATATCGGTAGTAAATAACGGATAGTTTTGGGCACTATTTCTCCAAATTTAATGCTTCTGTGGCGCACTAAAGTCCCGTGTCAGTCCTAGGTCAAGTTATTCTTCAGTTTTCTGTCAGGAAATACTCGTCAATTACTTGCAATTGTTAGAAAACTAGCTAGCAAGCTAGTTACCCTTCCCACCGGTTGAAATATGGAAGTGATGAAATAAAGAGTAAACCATACTAGCTGACCCGCGCAACTTCGCTTGCGTCACGTAAGAGAGAATGGGTCAAAATGTTCCCCGGTTTTGTAACATTTTTTATTGCTTCTCTGCTTCTATTAGTCGTAGCGTGGTGATATGTAGCCTATAGCCTTCCTCAATAACTGGGCTATCTAACACTGCAAGAATTTTTCAAATTTGACCCGTAGTTCCTGAGATTAGCGCGTTCAAACAAACAAACAAACGAACAAACTCTTCAGCTTTATAATATTAGTATAGATATAAAGAAAATTTATTTGATTGGTTTTCAAGCCACTTTTCGACCCAAATAACGTAAGCCTACAGACTCCTCTTTCCTCCGTTTTTATATTTACTATCCATATTTAATGTGAAGCTTATTTCTCATAATATAAGTTTGCTAAGAATTCTAAATGTAGTCACTTTTAAATATTTCATGGATTATTTTTATCTCTCTTTTGATGTTCAGAGTCATATTTTATTAAGTACTACTAAAATGCCTTTCTGAAGTGTTATTACTTTTTCATCACAGGTAAAAATAAAGTTGATGTGCTTTTAAGACAAATTGGTAGATAAACTATAAATAATGTATGTAGCAGTTTTTATAATTTTATTTTGAACTAAAGATTCACCTAGACTAAATATATTTAATCGTTGAATTTGGCATGTCATTTGCAGTCGTCAAGTTAAGGTTTTATTTAGTGCAGGTTTTGGGACACGAAAGGTGTTGGATTAAAGAGATGCCATGTCATATAATACCTACTAACACATAGCATAATGATTAAAATTTATATCTTTTACTTATTTCTTTTTTTTAAATTAGATTTTGTTTATATTAGATAATATAATTTAGTTTAAATATATTTGTATTTTGTTAATATTCTTGTGTAACTTATAAAAGCTAGCTAGTTTTTTATTATCCAACCATTAAAATTCTACTAACATACAAATAAACTTTTTTCCTTATGTATTTTATAAAGGTCACTATATAATTTCACCTCTCCATTATCAAATGTCATGAAGACATCCACTAAAACGATCACATAATATAAAACCAAATCAGTTTATTCAAAGTACCTATATCCGAGCGTGTGACCGACGGGTCCAAATGTAAACCACAGTTAGGAAACCGCAAAAAGTTGTGGATCATTTAACGTTTTGTGACCGTAAACCACGCGTTTCACACTTTGAACAAAAGCCAACCGTTGTCTAAGTTTTCGTATTTATTAGTCTATATTACATAAGGTTTTGGTTTCATACTGTATTTTAGTAGTAGTTTTTTTCTGTTTCTGTTTTTATTTTTGTATAGATACGGAAATTAACGCAAACACGCATTTTACCTTGAAATGCCTAACGTTTCGATGCAGGTTGCACTCGCCTTGATTGCAGGCTAACAGTCAGTCAGAAATTCCCGTATCGTATTTTATATAAAAAAAAAATACGCAAGAGTTTAAAATGTATTAATAGTATTTTTATATATTATTTTCTGTACACTTGTACGAAATAGAAAACAATTTTTTTTTATTTGCCATTAAAACGCGTGTTTTGGTGTCTATTCGTACATACCAAAGCTGCCAATGGCTGGTTTGAATCAGGCTTCTAGAAGTTGCAACAAGATAAAAACTGCACGACAATTGTCGCATGTTATATGCCGAGTCCTTACATAGATTCGACTGGTCACTTTACTCGTCCAAAAACATTAACGTAAATTCCAAAAACCGTTCACATTTTAAAAATTACCCTTAAAGTTCACTTACCTGCGTATGTGAATAAAACATGGAGAAGTTTGACACGATGACTGGTACCGGTAGCGCGATCGTCAGTACTCCGGCCAACGCGCAGAGAGCCCCGACGAACATGCCGAGGTAGGTCTTCGGGGCTAAGTCCCCGTAGCCCACAGTGGTCATCGTCACTATAGCCCACCATAGGCCTAGTGGGATGGACTTGAATTGATTGTCTGGGTTGTCCTGTGGGCAAAGAAATATATTTTAAACTTTTTTAAATGCAGTATTTTTTTTGATGACTCGAACAATCATGGTTGTTGGGTAACGTAAGCCTTACAATATCATCCCCAAGATTTTTTTACTGAATTAATCAATATGAACATTGTACGTACTATATGGTGACGAATTTTTTTACTCTAGCATTTATACTACATTTTAAAGATAATTCTAATTACTTACAACTATTAAAAAAAAAATCTGAAAACCTTACAGGCAAGTTATCTTTGACGTTAACGGAAAGTGATCTAAATTATCTTTACTTTACTAAAATCACAAGGATTTCTCAAATTGCAAACTGACTTATTATATTATTATTCTACGCTTCGTTAACACATCAGTATTGAGAAATAATTAATACATTCATGTCGACCTATTTCGTAGATAACTTTAAAATGTAGGTCGTGTGCTAGTATCATTAATCTTTTAGTGCTCCAATAATGCTATATCTTTGGTATTGGGTATATTCAAAGTGTATCTCTACTATTTCTGGAATTCATTTATAAACCATATTAAAATTGTAGTTTGTACTATTCACTAATATTATTAATGTAAAACTTTGTATGGATATACTTTTATAAAGTAGAAATATTCAATGGAATTAGTCAAAAATTGGTTTATGGATATTTTTTGTTTTATCAAAATATGTTTACAAATAAATCTGTTTATTTATAAATAAAAAAAATATTTGTTGTTCATTTTTCAAGAATCTAAGTCTTGCTAAAACTTATAGTATTATCCCTACCCAACTTAAAAAGGTCACGGTCGTTGCAGACATAAACTAAATGTATTCCTCATATATTGTATTCTGCAAATACAATATTTGAGAGAGTACTCGTATTTAATATTGCAAGAATATAATTCTTGCTTAACATAATTGTATTATCGGTTTTAGTTATCTTGAACTATTTAACATAACATAACCTATTACCTAGTACAACAATATTTGTAATGAATATATTATACGTATATAACAAGTTATGATCAAATATAATTAATATTAATCCACCCCGATGATCCGATTTCCAACGAGATGTTAATTAAATTACGTAGGATGGTTTGTTTTCAATACATTTAAGCTGTTTCATTACAAATATCTTGTTATTTATTTTACATAACAATGTATGGGTGGATTATGTATTTTAATTATTTAGGTCACGTATTTTTTGCTTTATTTCACCATGTGGTGGGAAACGTGCATTTTTCTTGCTTAATAATGAATTATATTGACACAAACAATTAGCCATTATTAAAATTCATTTAATCTAGAAATATTTAATTATCAATTGACATTAATTTTCTGATCAACTACACTAAATTAAGTTAAGTATATTCTTTCGAAGCAATGGTATCAGCGTGGCTACTTGAACCACTGCGCTTGAGGCTGTCAAACTAGATGGGTTGGGTCAAATCGCTGGTTATTAATATTTATATTCCCTAATATAAAATACCATTACCATACATTTTCTGTCACTGATTTCATGTCTGTCTTTTTTTTCAAACTTTAAACGAAGTTCTAGTTTGTCTTTCTAGGATACAAATAAAGTTTACTCAATACAAATAACATCATCGCTCTAGTAGACACTTTTCTAGAAATAAAGTCAACAAACAAGAATATGTTTCTTTTCAATTTACTTAAAGACAGAACAGCTGATCCACTTATATAGTCCTTTTACACCTACACTACCGATCACTTACTGTTATTAAGATTTTAGTAATATACTTAAAAGGTATGTGTGGGTAGCATTTTACCAACGTATTTAGGATAAGTAGCTACTACGCAAGAAGAAAAACAAAATTATAGAAATATATATTTTTTATCACAATGCTATTTTTCGTAATCTCAATTGACAAATCACTTCTTATTTTTTCTTTAGTAGCGCGATTCCGCAAGTCGGAACTATCGAGTATCCAGAATTTGACATTTAAAATGTGCTGCAATAATAATTTATACGGCGCACGCTAAAGGCGCTGTCTACGATTTTATAAATTTTTCGATAGGTTGTCGCTAGTTGATAGTGGTAAAGAATCGCGCTAAAGATTTTTAAACAACGCAAAATTTACATTACCCATTCAGAAAAAGTTTGTTTAAAAAAGATCTTAGAGAATAGTATAACTGCACTGAGAAGCGTTTTAGTACTACTATCGTCATTAAAAAACCGAATAGATCAAATCAACTATTTCTACAGAAAAACTGTTTAGCGATCCTATCGCGATGCGCAATAACCTTTTTCCTTTAATAATTTTAAATGTCAAACGCTCGCTAATCCACAATATTGACTATAGAAACTCGCGATACTGTATTTCTTCCTGAGAAAGTAAACGACATAGGATTACAGCGATAGTGAATGCAACTGCAAATCTCTGTTAAAGGTTTAGCAGCCATAACCAATAAAATATTGTTAGTAGGCGACTGTTACTGTAGTTTGTAGGGCATTTAATACTAGCAGGCTAGCCTGACTTTCGCTAAATAAGACATTGTTTTTAAGAAATTTTAAAATATTTACAATTTGATTCGGACTCACAATTTTTTATGGTTTAACGAGCGTTAAAATCGTAATATCTTTCATTATAAATAATCTCGATAACATAAGAACTTAGAGAGCCAGTATTACAGCTTATGAATTTATCGTATCACCGTGTTGAAAGTTCGTTAACCCAGAAAATTGTTTTTATATTTAAAACAATATATATGATAATGTAACATTAATGTTAATGGTATCAAGAAAATACAATGAACCAACATTTTCAAGAAAATATTTGAATATTTTTTCCCGTTTTTCCTTAACTAAATAGAACCTTAACGAGGTTTTGCCATGCCAAACTGCGATACCTCTTAGAAAATTCATACATTTTTATTAGTTCTGTTTATAGAAAATGTCCCACGCCTCGAGCGAGCTCTCTTAATAATAATAGTACGAGATCCGACCGCGTGATTTATACATTCACATGTTTGATTGATGAAAATATATAATTTTTATCGATATTTATAACTAAACCAATGCAGATCCGCAAAGGTGGCCATCCAAATTTGGCCGCAATTAATTTTAATTAAAATGTAATTAATTATTTATTGTTGAACAATTACGTTCACTTGTTATTGTTAAAAAATATATTTCATTCGAAAGAAATATACCTGAGATAACGAGAAAGGTCAAGGTGCCATCCCTCACTTGGCCGCAACCTAATGTCAGCCAGGTGTAAACAGGTATAATTTCGTTAAATATATACGTTCATAATGTATTATCATGTTATACATACCAAATTGAAGATTAATTCTTTCCCTACATGATGAGATATAGGTGCCTATGCAAAAATGCCCGCAAATAGTGACTGCCAACGATTAAAGATAAATAAAAGCGAGAGAAACTTAAGATAAACACCGCATGTCGAATAAAGATAGAGCATGCCAGCTGCTTGTCGTTTTTATGCTACTGCGTATGCGTTCATAGATAAGGTGCTCAACTAGTAGCTCGCGTAAAAATGCAACTTTTTTTTATTATAAAAAATGATAAAAAATACAAACACTTCTTTATTATTATCTAATGATAAAAATTACAAAAATGATAAAAAAGATTTTACAGTTAGATAATTATCAATACATATCGGAGTACTTGTAACGAAAAAAAAATCATTTACGTACTATCGTCACTTGAATCATCAGAACTGTCACTCTCATATTTATGTTGAAACGTCAGAATCTTTATCGTTTGTATCTTCTGAAGATTGTTAAATTAAATCACAAATAACAAACAATATCATTAAAAAACACTTTTTAAATGATACTTCACTAAAGTTAAGCACTTCTTGCTTTTCATAACACAACAAAAAACACTTCTTCATTTTATTCTTACGTTTTAATAACGTTAAGAATGAAATATATCAATATTAATATTATAACAAAGTTTTATAATTTTGGACTTGAAAAAACACAATGTGGCGCATAAGACTGTCAAAAACACGTGATTGCAATATTCAGTACGGTATTTAGTCTTATCTATGAACGCATGCGCAGTAGCATGAAAACGACAAGCAGCTGGCATGCTCTATCTTTATTCGACATGCGGTGTTTATCTTAAGTTTCTCTCGCTTTTATTTATCTTTAATCGTTGGCAGTCACTATTTGCGGGCATTTTTGCATAGGCACCTATATCTCATCATGTAGGGAAAGAATTAATCTTCAATTTGGTATGTATAACATGATAATACATTATGAACGTATATATTTAACGAAATTATACCTGTTTACACCTGGCTGACATTAGGTTGCGGCCAAGTGAGGGATGGCACCTTGACCTTTCTCGGTATCTCAGGTATATTTCTTTCTAATGAAATATATTTTTTAACAATAACAAGTGAACGTAATTGTTCAACAATAAATAATTAATGACATTTTAATTAAAATTAATTGCGGCCAAATTTAGATGGCCACCTTTGCGGATCTGCATTGGTTTAGTTATAAATATCGATAAAAATTATATTTCATCAATCAAACATGTGAACGTATAAATCACGCGGTCGGATCTTAGACTATAAAGGGAGGAAAGATTTTATAAAATAGTAGTGGTAGTCAAAAACAATTTTGTTTTTTATTTAATATTATTAATATAGTCTGTCTGCCCATTTGTCACGATTTCACGGCTAAACAATGTAAATGATAAAAAGTTTGGTATGAAGTCAAACAACATCATTTCACAAAGGATAGTTTGGTCGCAAGTTTACAATATTATTAAATCAAACGTTATTCAGTCTGTCTGTCTGTTAAACTTTTACTCTTAGCTAAATAATCGCACTCGGTTTAGAAAGAGTTAGAGTAATAAAGTGTATTTAAGAGTAAAAAGGCTGATTTTCTCAGAAACCATGCACAAGGCGTAACGCCGCGTAATCGCAAACATATTTGCAGATGCGGATACAACAATATCAGCAAACATACATAATAATACCTCCGCATACAAAAAATTAAACAAAATAATTCCCAAAACCTAATAACAAGCATCTACATTATATTTTATTCCAGAAAAAGAAAATGTCCATTTATATGTAAGAGCGTGTTACTTTTTCACAGCGAGGTCGACACTAAAACGTGGCCTATTGAAAAAACAGAGAGGCGCAAAATTTTCAATACCGGGAATATTGGCAAAGTTCTGTAACGCATTCTAAGGCGGGGAAATATAACAGCTGGTACGGTTTTTGTAGAGAGAGGATGGTTTCGATATGTTTGTCGATAAAATTGGAAACGGTTTGTGGAATTTTGTTGAAAATATTTTTTTTGCGCTAATGAAATCCGTTGAATTAAGTTAGCGTTGAAAGTGGTGGATTTCGAATTGTCATTTCACTTTTTTATTAAATTTATTTATCTATACACAATACACATAAACTAGTACTTTAACAGATTTTTTATTAACCAGTGGTGGTTAATAAATTAAACCTTTTTTTTACCTTGGTTGTCCCACAAGGGCAAGGGTCTTCTCCCAAACGAGGAAGGGGTTAGGCTTTTTGTTGTTTCAAAAAATGTATTAAACAATTTTTAGGTATGCAATGTTTTATACGATAATTTTATTCACTGGTACAGCAAGTGATCACCATTTCTATAATGAACATAACATCGATATTTCCCTGTAGTTAGTCTGCACATCCCTTTATTTATAATGTCACGCAGTGTATAACACAGAGTTAAAGTAAACACGGCGCCATTGTGTAACCGAGGCTTTATTTATCTTCACGCCTTTTCAGGGTTCCATGCTCTGAAGGTGGTAGAATTTTTTTTTCAAAGTTTTTTGTGGTTGTAATTTAAGTAGTTCACCAACCGTTAGGCATTTTAAGGTTAAGTGCGTGTTCGCGTTAATTCCCGTTTCCTATTATATATTCAACATGTAACGCGAGAATTTAAAAGTTATAGTTCACCAACCATTCGAACAGTGCTATTCTATACTTATCATGGTCGTATCGTCGTTTAAGTTCTATCACCACGTAAGTAATTTTTTAGTTTTGACATTTTGATGTCATTGGCTAAAGAATCGAAACACGGAATAGAAATTTGTATCTCCTGAAAAGTTGCAAAAAATTACTTACGTCATGATATAATTCAAAAGACGGTATCCTTTTGAGCCTATATGTACAAAAAACCTCATAGAAATTGGTGAAACCGGTCTTTCAATGACATTTAAGTCAGTGTTAAGTTATATGCATTATTACGTAATAATTAGTACCCTCCAAAAATGTATTCCTATTTTTGAACTGCAAACAAAAGACTGAAAATGTGAATGCCTGTATGAAAACTAACAGGTTTGCCTGCAGCAGAATATCAATAGTGCCGTTTCGAGCACTATCCATCACTTTTCAAAACATTGTACGTTTCTAGTAGCATGTATCAGAATTGATGGATGCATTTTGATTTGAAAATCTAACAGGATAGTTTGCTATACAGATTTATTAGTTCTTGCATAGAACAACGAAATTTTCAATCCTTAATTTTGCTAACTAACAAAGTGCTCAAAATTATTTTATACATTTTGAAGTGACAAGGAAATAAGTAATGTAACATACTTTTCTCAAAATATGGGGTTCTCCTCCCAAAAAAGGGGAAGGGGTTAGGTTAGGTATAGGTTATCAATATTAGACCTATGCTCTAGCTAAATAAAATTACATCAGCATGTAACTTTTTTTCTCCAATCTACACACAATGTGAATACATTATAAGTGTAATTTCACCCACACTCAAACACAATAACAACATAATTTGAATCATACAAACAAACACACAAACACAAAACCCAAATCAACTAAAAACATCACTCCACTCTCTCGTTCACGTTAATTGAAATGTTTTCAATCACAAACTGAATTTGCCGGTATGAATACTCATGAGTCGTTCCTTTTTCAGCGAATTGACAGTCAATTAAATTTCAGCGCCATGGTTCGGTGTCATGGGTGAAGTACTCTATCTACCTTGTTTAGCTCCTACTATGAGTTTTCAAAACCAATTATAGTAGTCAAATTTTATTGTAGTAAGGGGTCAATTATAATTTTGATGATATACTTAAAGTTTTTGTGTTTATATTATGTCGTTATACGATAAAAAATATAAGAAACAACCGATTAAACCACTAATTGGGATTTAGAAAAGTATATTAACCAATCAACGACTCTTATTATAAACTATAAAAATAAAATGTACAACTTATTTATGAACGTAATAATATGATATCGTATTATAAACTATGGCCAACCAAATAAAAAAATTAAGATACAATTAAAAACTGTATCTTAATTTTTTTCAACTAAGCAAAGAAAATCAAATACAAGTTTTTAGCAATTCAAGATAACTATCGTTTAATATTTTTTTGCGATAATAATTTTTGAAATACAATTGAATCTAAATTAATATTAATCAGAGATCTAATAAGGATGAGAATGCACTTACGTCAAAATTACGTTTTGGCCAGACGGTTAATTCATTAATCTCCATGTAATATAAATTAATACAAGTCATAAAACGGAAAAACTTAAAAGTTACGATCAGTTTTTATTCGAATACTCGTAGTAGGGGTGATAAAACATCAAGTAATATGCATTTAACGTCGATACGCAAATTTACGAGTTTTTACTTCGTTTTTACCGCGTATGATGGATCGGCCATTTTTATAGCCTTTATTACGAATTGCCTTTTACACTATGCATTTAATAAATTGCTTAAGCTATTGGAGAGTTAACGAGAAAATTGTATCCATTTTCCTATGGGAAACAATTGGTTCTGGGAATTGTACGGTAATGGTTACTGCGATTTATGTGAAAGATACGTTTTTTAATTAATGTTTTCTTTCGTTTAGAAAATGTGTTTTCATTTGCAGAATGTCTGCATATATTTTATAGGCATTTGCATTGTTTTGGTGCCCCAATTACTTTTTTTTTATGAAGAAGCATCGGATTTGACTCCCACAATCCTAATTTACATACATAAAATCACGCCTTTTTCCCATAGGGACCAAACTATGACTTAACTTTCCAAACTATGATTACAGTTATGATCATAAAGTTTCAAACAAAATTAACAATTAACCAAAATATATTTAAGTCAAATCTCATTTTTTCTTGTCAAAGTAATAATATTTCACAAACAAATAAAAATTTAAACCAATCAAAATTTTCGTCTGTAAATAATAAGGGCTATTTGGTATGATAAAATGTTCTCGCTACCAACATACATTGCAGCGTTTTCTCCTCTGGCCTTAATCACTTTGTTTTTCTCGAAAACGTGGAGTATAATGCATTTTGTAATATTATTAACCGTGTCCGCGTTCCCGTGAATTATGAAAAACAATTTATTTTCAGAATGACGTTGTTATGTTGACTTAAAATAAATTAGTTTACTTTTGTCATTTATTAATACTTTTTATATATTATTATATAATAATATGATACTTGAAGGAGCTGCCAAAATGCTGTTTAAGGTTTTTACTTTTTTTTTTCGAAACAACTATTTGTGGACCGAAAATAATTGTCACGTATGGGAATCGAACCCACGACCTCTTGACGCAGTGGTAGTAGCGTGCTGACCACCTTAACCATTGCGCCACGGAGGCCATCAAACTAACAAAATACTAAACTAAGAAAATTGGATTGAACAAATTAAATACATTTAACAATTATAACAGAGTGTAACAATTTCTTATTTTTATTAGTACCTTATATTAGCATTAGAAAATGTTGTTTTGTACATTATCTATATAATCATTTCAAAACAGCAGTGTGAAAGCACCTTTAGAATCTTGTACAACGGGAACAAAAACACAGTTTGATAAAAGTCGAACACTTCAAAAACAGCGGCAATAGCGAATGTGACACCTAAAATAGACGGATGAATGCGTTACACAGCGGAACGCGTCATAGCGTCAGAGTCGACTGTACTCACGTGTGGATAACCTTTTTGTTTGAATAATTTTCATGTAACGTCAAATTTTAACGTACTTGTACAGTTGCGGTTGGAACTTAATAATGTAACATTTAATTAATAAGTTTAGTGAAAAGTCTTTAATTTTTTTTAACCCATTGCTGTCTCACTGCTCGGCAAGGGTCTTTTCTTAAACGAGGAAGAGGTTAGGCCTTGAATTCACTACGCTGGCCAAATACGGGTTGGGGAATTTGCATGCCCATGCATTAATTCTTTTTTACATTATGGATACGGAAAATATTACAACGCTTAAAATAAATACCGTTAAAATATATTTTTTTAATTTAAACACATAAAACCTGCAGCGGTATCGCATGTGTCAACTAAAATAGCTGTATGCGTTACACAGCGGAGCTAGCGTCATAGTGACGTCACAACTCACGTGTGGCTTTGAATCACACAATGGAAATTTAAATTATAGGGACCTTTTATGTTAGCTTTGAGATACGTTGAGTGTGAAATTGTATGAAAGATATTTTATTTGTAAATATAACTGGTTCACTTTATATTTTGAGATCAAACTGAGTTTGTTATTTTGATAAAATATAAAAAATTGACATTTGAATCCAGTGGAGACACACAAAATTATCAAAATTCGTCATGAATTGAAAATTAACTGGATATTTTGATTATTCATAAGAATAATATTTTAGTAATTTAACACTACATCCCCATTTAGCACGCTATTTTGCTTTAGGAACGGAAACACAATTTATGTATTTATTGATTCATATATTAGATTATTACTATCGATCACCAACAACTTCACTAAAAAAATTGAGTATATCTCTTCTAAAAACCAAGCGAAAATAAACCTTACGTCCCCAAAACACAAACACCAGTCACTAATAGCACAATCAAGCGACGCCATCTTCCATTCACTGATTGAAAACAACACACGTACAGTTACAGCCTTTGTGACGATATATCGTTCAGGCGAAATTATTGACAGACTTCCAATACGGTGTGATAGAATACGTTCAATTTGGGATGTTTATGTGGTATGTTTTAAGTTATTGTGAAGTTAAGACCATTTCTAATTACTTTAGACTACATTGAGTCAGTTTTTAAGATTATAAAATGTAAATAATTAATGTTATATTGCAGCATTGTTACCAATAGGTAAATAGGTTTGTTTATTAGCAGTTAGACTAGTTGTTAGTGTTATGTTCTTAACATTATTATCCGCTATGTACAATTTCAATTGTTTAACCCGAGTATCAACCCTAAGGCAAAACTTCCAATCAGTTACGAAATGACGCAATTATCTCAAAATAATTGTCATAGAAAAAAACATACTAAAAACAATTTAAATCGTTGCAAAAATCATTTCGCTAGCTCCAAATTCATTCCTAAAAATAACAGCACAAACGTTAAATTCCATTATATTTTCTCATATCACGAACTGGAATTCAGCACAAAACTACATATTTCCCCGTTCATAAATGTCACAAACATATTCCCCACATACAAGTGAAATTACGTAATCAACAAAAGTACTTTAAATTTTTTGCCTAGACTGGAATTTGGATTCAGGCTTTTGTAAAAAACTTTATTTCCTTTGTGTGACGAAACATTGGTGAAATACTTTGACAATGTGTCGGAGGAAATCTAGTATTGTATGAAACTTAAATATGCGGTTGAATGGTTATGAGAACGTTTTTAAAATAGATTTAAGGCGGTCCTGTATGACAATATGAATGGATGTGGATGGAGGCAAGGAAAGTTTGTAAAGATCGTACCAAGTGGCGTTCTTTGCTCTCTGTCTGCTACTATGGGATATTATGTACCTCTAGGTATGTATGTATAAATATTGATGAACAATAAACTTTACTTTTGACATTCGTAATAGGACACTTGTTAACTCTTTAGTATTTGTGAAAATTTCTAGTGCCTTCGTATTTCTACCCATTTAAGGGCATAAATCTCTTTTTTTTCACTGGCCATCCTATTTTATGTCTTTTTAACTAACTTAACTTACTCTAATGCAAACAAAATCCGATAATCTATCACAATATATAACCAAATAACAAAATTCTCTTACCTGAGACTTTTCCGCATAATACACCAAGCTCGCAAATATCACAATGCCAAGCACTAAAAAGAACACCAGTAGCGCTAATTCCTTCGCGGATGCCTTGAAGGTATGCATCAGGATCTTCAACCCTGGACTGTGCCTCGTCAGCTTGAACAGTCTCAAGATCTTTATAATAGAGATGAATTCTAAAATGTCTGCCTTGTCGACGTATTGTTTGACAACTGTTAGTTCCACCACAACGTCCATGTAGAAACTTAGTGTAGCTATAAAATCTATAATGTTGACTGGTGATTTCACGAATTCTATTATGTTTGGGGCTACCTGGAACAAAGAAATATACAATCAGTGAAATAAAACATAATATGGATGATAGTTAAAACGTTATTTTTCTCATTTCAGTCAAATCTCTCACACTCACTCTTCAATTAATAGGTCTGTACACTTATGTTGTACTAATACTTGACACTAACAATGCAATAGGTACATTAAACCTAAATTTTACGTTATAACGTAGAACACAGTAATTGTGAACTAAGACAGATTATTAGTATTACATACAAAAGATTTGTGTCGATCTTTTAACAAAATGATACACTTAGAAATATGATTTTAACGCTAAGTTGTAATTGTTTACGCAAACTCATAAGTTCTAAGTTGAACAACAACCGCATCAATCAAAAGACTCTTAATTTTTTACCTCTCAATAGCATTTAAAACAAAAAAAGAAATATTTAAGTCTCAACACACGCCAAATATTTCAAAAAACCTACGATATAAATTCAAAATACACTTCATCTTATCACCTGTGCACGTCAATAATCCTCTCTTATAAAGAAGTATATCTTCTAAGCTCAGCTGTTTAATTTTCTGCCCAAGTTGCTTAAGAACTTGGATCGTCGGCTTTGTATAATGCATATTTGTTTTCTTTTTGTTGAGATATAAAATATAAGAATGTATTATATTGTGATGTGTCTGAGAATATTAGGATAGATAATGGAAGAATATAGAAATAACGACAGTTTTAAATATTCTTGATTTTAAGTAAATTTGATTTAAAGTTTATGGTTTCACTACTCTACTCAGTTGCGATTGTGGTTTACTTTCAATAGCAGCAGTAGTTATTTGAGATTCATCACTTAAGTCTCAGATTTGATTTAGATCAGACAGTGTAAGTTAGTTTGCCTATATCTTTTGGTACTATTACAATATTGAAGAATGGTGAGACTATTTACTCGTTTAAAAAACATGAAGATATACAGGTAAAGGTACTTCTCAGTGAACATTTTACGTATTTTTACAATAAAAAACGTATCTAAGTACGGTAACCTACGTACATTCTATAGTTATTTATTTCTCAGATAAAACACAAAAGACCTCCGTTAAATTATCTTAATTACATTAGTACTATTGTTCAGTGCGGACTGAAAAACCGCGATAAACCTATTAAGCAACGTTTAGAACAAAAACCTTACCGATGGAACACAATGAAAGACAACAAAAACGTTTTTCAAGAGTTTGGTTATTTGCTAAAGACTTTTATATTTATGACTATAATCAGTAATTAATGTGTGTCAAGGTATTTACTGAATTAACTTCGGGATTGGGAACCTTGTTTCAATGCTTTTGAAATTGTTGTTTACTTTATGTAAAATTTTGGTATTTGAGAACAATTCAAAGATATTTGTAACTAAGTATATCAACAGATATTATTATATTCAGTTAGAAAATAATATAGAACAAAAAACTAAAAAACCAGGTACCGAGGGGCTTGTGATTTACTGTCGCATACAAATAGTCTGGATGCAGGCATACCTTAAATTTTAGGATACGAAAGGAATTTTTAATATTTTGAAAACGCCATACTCAAACACCAATTATTTTTTACCACATTTAATAGGTACACGTTTTTCGAACAAACAAACATTATCTCTTTTATACGCAACCGTAATATACTAAAAAATAACAGTCCCTAATAAGTTTAAAGCCTGAATAGCTGTCTAAAAGTTTATTTTTGCTTACGACCTGTTATTACAAAGTATCCCTTAGAGGGCTGTTCGATGTTATCTTTCTAATATTATAAACATACTAGCTGACCCGGCAAACCTTGTTTTGCCATGTAAATTAAAAAATATATATTGTCACTCATGGGTATGAAAAATAGATGTTTTCCGATTCTCAGACCTACTCAATATGCTCACAAAATTTAATGAGAATCGGTCAAGCCGTTTCGGAGGAGTATGGCAACGAAAACTGTGAGGTGAGAATTTAATTTTATTTTATTTTTTTGTGAATCTAAACCATTCTCAGATCCCCTTGAACACACACAAAAATTTCATCAAAATCGGTCCAGTCGTTTAAAAGAAGTTCAGTGACATACACACTACAGAAGAATTATATATATAAAGATTTTAGTCAATACTCTCTCATTTAATCTACTCTACTCTACTCTACTCTAGTTTTACTTTGGTAATATTAAAAATTTGTATGTTATGATTCATGTATAATAGAATACGGGAATTAACGCGAACACGCATTTTACCTTAAAATGCCTAACGTTTCGGCGCAGGTTGCACTCGCCGTGGTCCCAGGCAGACTGGAGCAGCGATGACAGGACTTCGTGTATATGAGGCGGACGAATGTCCATCCACCCTCATATTTTGATTTTTCCAACCGCCAACACACACTACACTAACCGTGTCCCTATTCTGTGAGCTAACCGATTGCGAAACATAGCGAGGTTTTGTAACAGTAATCACTGGATTCCACGTCGCGGATAATTTGAAGCCGTCTTCCCGATTGAAATTTGGATGTTTCTTGATTTCGATCGCTTCACGAACAATCCTCGAGTAGAAATGTCGTTCAGTGGAGAGGACTTGAGGGCGATGGAATTCAATCCAGTGATTAGTTCCTGCTTCAAGTAGATGTTCCGCAATGGCTGACTTGCTGATTTGACGGTTCTTAACAGCGGCGATATGTTCCTTGACCCTTTCAGCTATCGACCGCTTAGTCTGGCCTATGTAGGAACTACCGCAGCTGCAGTTGATCTTGTAGACACCTGGTGTTTGAAACGGTAGTACATCCTTCGGTGTGCCCACCATGCTGCTGACTTTTGCCCCCGGCGTGAACACTGTGCTGATGCTGTATTGTTTCAATACATTCCCGATCTTATCAGTCACTCCTCTGACGTAGGGCAAGTAGGCGGGCTGTCTGTTGACCTCCGGATGTTTACTCCGTTTCGTGATCCTGTTCCTTCGTCGACTTACGTGGTATCCGTTCATTCGTAGTACCTCCTGAACATGTTCCAGCTCCTTCCCAACATGTTCAGGGTCACAGAGGTCATGAGCTCTGTTCTTCAGTGACGTCATAACGGACTGCAAGTGACGGGGATGGTGATGTGATGTAGCGTGCAGGTATCTATCTGTGTGTGTCGGTTTCCGGTAAACACAGTGTGATAAGGATCCATCGGGTTTCGCGGCAACCCTCACATCTAGGAATGACAACGACCTGTCCGTCTCCATTTCGTAGGTGAACCTCATCTTAGGGTGAATGGAGTTTAGGTGTTCTAGATATTGATCTACTTCCTGTTGACCTCCTTGGATAATGCAGAAGATGTCGTCCACATATCTTTTCCAAAGCCGTATGGTTTTTGGTCCGAGTGCCAATGCTTTCTCCTCAAAGTGCTCCATCCAGAGATTAGCCAGTGCAGGGGCAACGGGGCTGCCCATTGCGACGCCATCAATCTGAAGGTAATGTTGGCCTTGGAAAAGGAAGTAGTTGCCGTCCAAACAGTTTTTAAGAAGATCAATATAGTTAAACGGCATCACGTTGTCCTCTAGCTTGGTCTTTACCACGTCCAAACACTCCTTAATTGGAACATTGGTGAAGAGCGACTCGACGTCAAAACTCACCATGACATCGCCCGGTTCCAATCTAAGGTCCTTAATAATCTGGACGAAGTGCCGCGAATCTTTCACAAAAGACGGTGTATTTCCCACAAGTGGCTGCAATACTGACGCAACGTACTTTGCAAGGTCGTAAGTAGGAGAGGCAATTTGACTCACGATAGGCCGCAGTGGTACGTTGGACTTGTGTATTTTGGGCAGGCCATAAAAAAAAAAAAAAAAAAAAAAAAAAAAAAAAAAAAAATGTATGTTATGATGTTTGAATGCATGTTTGTCACGCAATCAAACGCAACTACGGACCAGATTTAGATGAAATCTGGTCAAAGGTAGTATAAAGTTTAAATTAACACAGAATAAGTGTAAAATCTTGACATGTGGGCAAAGTTGCAGGCAGAAAATCGTTGTCAATATAATACAGTGTACTTGGATGAATAGGAGAGTATTGGGTCCTATTCAAATATCAGAATAAAAATTCAGTCGTGTACAATTAGAGTTCCGTGTTTAAAGAAATTTATTTGTCATGTTTAAACCGAATATGATTGGATAATAGACTTTAGATTGATCTATAGAAAGGTACATTTTTATTCAAATAAAGGATAGAAATAAAAATAAAATGATAAGGTCCTTTTTATGAGCAAAGGGACGTAATTTTTGGGGTTGTTTTAGGCTCGCATAAAATATTTTTTAAGTCAAGGTACTTAACCCAATGTCCCACTCACGCATTATTTTGGAATGGTAATATTAAAATTATAAAGCTTAAATAAATATTTTTAAAATCTCTTTCAGAAAGTTTACATTTTCGAAATTATTTTCTAACTCTAAAATTACTTCATTAGAAAATCTGCTAAATTAATATTAAATACTTTTAAATTCCTAAAACTAAACCTTTACAACAGTCTTGATTCTACAGAATTCCTTCAGCAAATATCAGACAAGAACAATTATGACAGCTGCCTGTCGTCTCACTGTTTGTAACTGACACTACACGAAATTATACAAATAGTCGGTTATTTCAAAGATAAATTACTAAGAATAAGACGGCAGTAGCAATATTTTTCTTTGCTTAAGAGCCCGTTTGAGTGTCCAGCTGCTGGGCAAAGGCCTCCCCTCAATTATAAATAAATAAATATTATTAATTAGATATCATTATGTCTTATTATTTATTAAAGATATTTATCAATAAATTAGATATTAAAAATTATCTAGTGTAGGTGTTGAAATAATTGCTAAGCTTCAAGCTTCTATGAGATTATAGAATTTTGTGATCGACTTTTCAAAAACTAGCTGTTCCAGACGGCTTTAAAGTTTCATTCCCTATTTTACCCGTTGGGGGGCTGTTTTTGAACGTAAAAGTACCCGATAATTCCGGGTCTTTATATAACAGTCGAGTAGTTTGGACTACAAAGCTTAACAGACAAAGTTTCGTATTTATACTAATAACAAACTTAGAAACCTTACATGCCTAAAAGTTCTTTCTTCAAGGCATGCAAAAACCCCTTAACCACATTTGGCCAGCGTGGTTGACTTAACGTCCAATCCCTCCCTCGTTCGGGAAGAGACTATTGCTCAGTAGCGGGACAATCAAGGTTTAAAAAAATGTATGAAAGTTTTGGATATCAGAAAATATCGAAATATAAACACATTAAACACATACCTTAATATCCAATGTTCTAAGAACAATATTTAAGAACCTACGGGTCCTAAAATTAAAAAGACACGCCCTCATAAAAACCATTACACATTGAAAAAACCAAAATGAACGTCCCTTACGTATGTAGCCCTTAAAAAGGTTAAGTGTCCGAACAAACAAGGAGGCCAATTAGCCGGCCCTTATCATTGTAGCCGTAGGGCGTATGGGAGATAATGAGACGATTTTTTGTTAAAAAGTATTTTATGTGTTAAGTTTTAATGGATGGGTTACGTTAAATCGTTTTCTACTTATTTTGTAAAAGAAAATTTTAATATTAAGGTATTATAGAATGTTGATCATTGCTGTTTGAAATATCTTCTTTCTAAATCTACGATTTATTTTTTCTAAATGTTAACAAACCAGAAAATTTATATACTTGGTAATTTTACTGCACGTATAAGTCTTTACCGTGTGTTACCGTGTAAACCATGGATAAATCCTTTACATTTTTAATAATTTTATATGTTTATTTATAAACAAGAGAAGGAAACAGTACTTATAAAAGCAGAAATACGAAACTATGAATAAAAATTAAAGCATATTTTTATAAGTCTAAGTAGGGCTTTTTTATCAGTTTAATTTTTTCATCATACATTTTGTCAAATCTTACAAAACAATTAACGTTTCTAAAGATTATTCGAATTCAAATTTCTTCTCCAAATGTATCTACAACTGTATTTAAATAAATTCTCCATTGTGAACAGTGTACAAAGTCATTAAAAACTTCTCAACTATATACAACAAGGTGATAATCACTGTGTCTCGTTGTAGTGCAGTTTTATGAACTAACTTTATCGTCCGCCTCGCTCATCGTTCAGTTTATTATAGAGGAATATTGTGGAATTATTTTTACGTTATTTTAGGACATTTCTTGATTTCGCTGCCTCTGTTCTTGGTGGTAATGCGTACTTAAAAACAACTTTATACTGATCGGGGCGTTTTTATTTTGATACCCACTTCGGAAGAAGGGATTTAGCAATTTACGTTGAGTTGTCTTAGTTTTGTTTAATTACTAGTAATAAACTGACCCCTGTTCACGCGAGATCAATATAATAAAAAGTGAAAAGCAGCATTCCTACTTTTCTAATTTCATCTTAACTTATATAAGGTGTTATCTCTTATACAATTATGAAATAATAAGATCGGTAGTAAAACAACCTTTAAACCCTTTAAACACCCAAGCAAACGACTATGCAACCGATTTACCCAATATACAAAAAATAGCCCCAAAATAAAATTCTTAAAACCGATCCAAACTACTTTTAATCGCTACGACTAATAATCGCGAATCGCAAAATCGTTGTTAACAAGCCACACCTTAATTTCTAATGAATTTCAATGATTCGCCCCTGAAAGGAGTGTCAATACTTTTGAAGCTTTGTTCTCAAACTTTTTATTGGCTTCAAGCCCTTAAAGGTTTGAATGAAATCTCATTACTTGAGTTTGTATTGACTTGAATATTGGGTTAAAGTTTGTTTACTGATAAGTACGAAAAATGTTTTTTATTTTAGTTTACAGATAATTAAACTTATATATAACTTTTTTTGGTAGGAGATTTTACAATTGATTAGAGATACATAGTGTTTATATATTTAGATTTATGTAATTTAGATTTTATTTGTTACTGATTTCGAGGATCTGTTATCATGATATGATTATGTAATTATTAATTATTTTACATACTATGTTATTACCTATGTATAAGTAAAGTATTTAGAATATTTACTAGAAAAAGAACGAAACTAACTAAAGAGGTATGGGGTAGTAATGAAGTGATTTAGTAAACAAGGAACGTTGGCAAAATAATTTTAGTTATGTATTTGAACAAAAGCTTGAAAAACTTGTTTATTTTTGGTATATTTTTCTGTGAAATTTTCCTAAAATAAAACTTTTGAAACTTCCATAATTGGCTCATTGTAGCAAAAATATCCATTGTGATGCTTGTTGTTGATAGCGAGGTCGCAGACATGCTATAAATAGATTTTTGCGATACAAAAACATCCATTAAAAAGCTTTTCACTGTAATTCATACTTCGTAAACAATTTTTGCTATTTTTAAAGACAATTTTACACTAAGTTTAGCTTCTCCAACTAGAGTCGTTAATCTACATTTAATTGGTCCTTTAGTGCAATTCTCTGCTGTCGGTATTATCAACTATCGAGAATTTGAGTTTTAAAATGTACTGCAAAAATAACGAAATTCATACAATTTTAATCGATAGCTAGGTTGTAGATGAAATAAAAAAATCCTCTCTAAATAGTTTTCCAACAATCCATACCCTAGATAAGTCACAATGAGGCCTATGAAAGTATGGTTAGTGGTCAACCTAGTGTCAAAGTTGTTCTTCAAGCCGCTCGAACCTCCATATCTCAAAAATGTCACCACCAAGCATTGAAACTGCTTAGCATAGCTTTGTACATGCAGGAATTTGCGATATCATAATGCACTTCTCGGTATTTTTACCTAAACCCAGCTACTTTGGTCTAAACTCTCGTAGTTAATAAAACAATAAATAATAACAGCATTTCACGCAAACCTCCAGAGTTTTCAGTCCAAAACAATATACAAAAAAAGCCTGAAAAACAAAAATTACCATACGGGGTAAGGGGTAATTTGAAAATGAAAAGATTACCCGCATTGGTTACAAGAAGGGGTATCTGTGTTAAACATAACCCCAATTCATTTTGTGCTGAATTATTCATACGTTGTAAATTGTGGATCCTTGTTTATAAATACATTTGTGTTATTTATCTAAGCGAGTAAATATTATAATTGGCTTAATTTTACTGAAAAGGCTTTATTTATTTACGGTTAAATTGTGAAACGATCACCGGTTTTAATTGATGGTGAAATTTTGACGGCAATTTATCAGTTCGCAAATGAAACGTTTACAACACTATCAAAAATAAAATTTGTTTTTAAAGAGCTGAACCATTGTTTATTGCAATTTCTTGAAACAAATTAGTATCTAAAATTTGTAACAAGAAAAAAATATTGCTCAAGAATTTCATAATAGCAGATAACGTGACGTAAATAGCAGTCATTAGTTAGTAGTTCTTACCAAACATTTTAGTTGAAAAATTCTTCTTTCTTAGAAATATCAGATACCAGTTTCTTCTTTCACGAAGTGTGCCTTATTTTTTAACTAAGATATCATATGTATTTAAGAAATATTTGTGTAAATATAAAACAATATTAAAGCTAAAAACATTTTTTTTGTGAATCCGAATATTTGCAACTAAAACTACACATAAATATATTTTTGTAGTTTTGTTTTGATGGCAAAAATATTAAATATTTATTTTAAGTGTCAAAAAAATTGTAAACCCAAGTCAATATAATAAAAATACGAACTTATTTTCATAAAATGAATATGTATTGAAACACAATTTCTATTTATGCGTCAAACGAAACAGCTTGAACCTCATTTGCAACACAAAGTAGAAAATTTAAATAAAATGCAAAAAACAAACTTCGAAGTCTAGTAATATCACTAGTTTAGTAGTATTGACTAAAAAGATCTTATTGAAGAAATGGAAAATATGTATATGTTATGAGAATTTACCTGAGAGCAAAGTATACTCATGATCAAAAAGATGTATGCAATATGACTTTTTCAAATGTGTGTTTCTGAAAGTGAATATACAATACCTAAGAAATTGACATTAGTGGCATTATTGTATTCAAAATCCGGTATTCGAATTTTTTGTCTGTACTTCTATTATATATCTATACTAATATTATAAAGCTGAAGAGTTTTTTTGTTTGATTGTTTATTTGAACACGATAATCTCAGGAACTACTAGTCCGATTTGAAAAAATCCTTTACTGTTAGATAGCCCATTTATCGAGGAAGGCTATAGGTTATATATCATTACGCTACGACCATTAGGAGCGGAGTAGTAACGAAAAATGTTACAAAAACGGGGAAAATTATGACCCATTCTCTCTTATGTGACGCAAGCGAAGTTGCGCGGGTCAGCTAGTAGAATATATTTCAAATTAGTAGCAAGGTGTTTGGTAACGTGCGCGGTAAATGGCAATAGGTTCGCCCTTCATTACATGGGACTAACATTGTTAATAACGAAACGTTGGTATTTTAATACACCTCTGCCTACGGTTTCTTCTATAACAGGCGTCATGATATGCATGACCATGTATGTATGTATGAACTCGGTAAAGAGATTTCTGAGATAAAAAATATAATTTGAAAATGTGTCTACAAAATATACCTGTGTTAAAGAAAATAAGGGTATAAATAGTAGTATTACTAGAGGGTGGGTGAAACAGGGGTTGTTACCTTACAAATTAAACGAGCAAGTGGGTATCCAAAGGTATACCCTGTTGGTTATTTAGAAAGTAGCGTCAGCAAAAAATACCACACGCTGTATATTGTTTCGTGAAAAAATTCAAATGAAGTTTGTTCTGTATTCTTTATTTTTATACAACCTGAGACTTTGTTTTTACAATGTGTTGTAGAAAAATCATTTTCAGAAAGTTTATTTTACAAGATGATTTGTCTTTATTGGAAACTGTAAAGGTTAGAATAATATTCTGAAAAATCAAACTGTTTTCTTAATATTTCTTTTTCATGCTTTAAAAATAGTTCTGCGAAAGATAGCTTATGTATGTATAACATGTTTTTATATGTTTTGACATTTGTATAATCTTTAAAAGTATCAAGTAATTCCTATCAGTGAAAAGCAACGCTAAAGATATAACGAATAGTGCTTAGCGAAGCAAAACATTTAACGCAAACACTATAGGTACTATCAAGTACACATATTCGTAAAACTTTAGCACTAACACTAATCCTATACAAACATATTCAACTTTTACTAACCAAACAAAAATATCCATTTACTAAAAGCTAAGTATATTTCTCGCTGACTGTACCAGCGCTGAATACAAGAACGCAAATGTGAGAGCTTCATTGCCCGAGGTCAATATGTGGGTCTAGCTGAATGTTAGGATTTGAAGACCCTAGATTTATGAGACGCTAGATCTTGTCTAGTCTGGTTAGGGACCTAGGCGTCTAATATTGTATTTTCTGGATGGAATTTATTTTTTGATAACGTATGAAACTTGAAATACAAACAACAGACAACATCGGTGAGCAAAAGAAGTTTGTAGGGGTGTTCTATAGTCTTGCCTAGTGCCCACCATCTCAGTAAGAAAGTATGTATAAAATTTGGTTTGGATGTAAGGTAAATGCTGCGGACAACAACTAAATTAAATTGAAATAGCCACATAATCTTGTCAACATGATTCAACAATGTCACTATAGCTGCAATAATAATTTTATTAATAATAATTAGATTCAGAAACGAGTTCTCTCACTTCGAATATTATAGCAAATATAAATAAAATATTTTGTTTAAAAATGAAAGTACAAGATGAATATTAAGGCATTTACCGCATTAGTATGTCTCCGCAGTGAATGACCTAGTATCATAATTAAATTACGTCCCCTCGGAGGCTTAGGCCAGCTGCTTTACACTGTGGTGCAGAGTGCGAGAGAAAATATAGGAAGGAGATTTAATATGAAGTATGAAAGAAGATTGTTACTATTCGAATAGGTTTGAATGAGGACATTAGTTTATCTAGTAACTAGCTGACCCGCGCAAATTCGCTTGCGTCACATTAGAGAGATATTATAATTTTCCCCGTTTCTGTAACATTTTTCGTTGCTACTCCGCTCCTAATGGCCGTAGCGTGATGGTATATAGTCTATAGCCTTCCTCGGCAAATGGGCTATCTAACACTGAAATATTTTTTCAAATCGGACTAGTAATTCCTGAGATTAGCGCGTTCAAACAAACAAACCCTTCAGCTTTATAATATTAGTATAGATTTACTCTAAGTTATGAAGAGATCTGTTGAAAGTTAATCTGCTATTTCGAAGTTAAATACATTCAGGACAATTTCTTCAATTACGTCAATATAATTCTGACCCCACTACCATATGGGATTCATGGCATGGAAGAGAGAGACGTCAAAATAGTTCCTCGAATAATATTAACTGGCGATTGAGAACCCAGCTTTTAAAGCAACTACCAATAAAAGAAGCCTACATTTCATCCCTTACACCGTTGGCCAGGAAGTTAAGCACTACAGCCGGCAAAACTTGACTTTTCATAAGTTATTTACCAAACTCGGATGTCGGCATTTCAGATATGCACCCGCCGCAAACTTGTGCTAATAATTTAACAGATTGTTTGCGAATCAACTTAATTAACTTACGAAATGGGTTTATAAATTATCTTGTTTGTTTGTTTGTAAATGTAATGCATGTTGTATTTTGAAAAACCTTGTAAAAAATAAATGTTTTTAAGATTAACAAACGTTCAGGCGTTAAAAATTCGTTGCACTCACAATATGGCAAACGGCAGATTAGTAGGGTAAGCAAATCTGTCGCAGTCATTCCAAAGATGGGTTGCCATTTTGTGATCTGTGCTGTGTTCAGCTAATCGTTTCTGTATTTTATTAATAGTCAGTTTTAATAAATTTTATACTAAGTATGAAAATTAAATCAAGTCAAGTCACCTTAAGGAACTTTAACACTGAATTCACTTTTATCCATACCAAAAAAGGCAACAAAAATTTTTTTTTCTTTTTTTCAAAAGTTGACCTACAATAATTATTCTACTACAATCTTAACCTTTGACCTACAAAACTAAATATGACCAATACTCCTACATTCAAAATTTAGTATTCGATCACAATCCAAGATTGCTGGTTGTGGTTTACGTAAAGGTTACTCAAGCAATTACCGTTTACTCTGAATGCTCAAACATTGGAACCACGTTGTAACCACAGACATGTGGTTAACCATTGTGTGTACACGTGTCAGATGTTGACTATGAGTAATGTCTGATTGGCTGGTTCAGGTTTGATATAGATTTAGGTAAAATAACTAAGTAAGATCTATGATAAATTGGCTTGGCTTACGGGAATCGTACTTTACTAGTCATGAGGTATAAGATATTTTATTTCTTATTGAAACTACAAATGCTGACTACAAATTTTATCTAAATTGGTTTTGCCGTTTAATTGTGATAGTGTTGCGGACAAAGGTTTTGATGTTGAAAATATGTATTACCTATTTGAGAAATATTGTTCGCTAAAACATATAATTGTTCTGTCATGCCATACACATACACATATGAACAGAACAATTCTGTTCATATGTGTATGGATAAAGATCAGAATTGTTGGAATTTTAGTCGTTAAAGTGGTATCTGATATCACTGTCACTGCTGGATATAGGCCCTCCCCAACGATATCTGCCTTGAAAATAGATAATGGATAAAAGTTGAAAACTGTAACATATCCCAAAAAGTATTACCGAACTTCACAACACCGCATAAACCACTCATAAAACACAATCCCATACAAAAATCAGTAACAAAATCTCACACAAACCGTTTTAGAAAAACCAATTGAGTGAAATGGTAATTTCAAAATTCCCTTTGATGTTTTTATAAAAGGAGTTTTGAAACGAAATTGATTTATTTCAATGCATTTACATGATTGGGTTCAACTCAATAATATCGCTTTTGACTTTGACTTTTCGATTCGAAGCGGAAAACCGTGTGTTATTCGAATTGGTTTGCTTTGATGAAGATAATTAAATGTGTTTGGTTTGTGGATATATTTTTTATATGTTTTTAGTCATTTTTATCCAAACGAAAGTTGTTACGCTTTTACGGATATATTGCAAGAATAGTTTTTATGAAACTCTACGACATTTAAAGCGGAGTGAAGTTGGAGTGTAACTTAGTTTAAAATTTTTATGCTGTTTAATTCTCTTTGCTATATTCGGGATTTTTTTTATCAAAATTTGGTTTAGTAGGTTGGCCGTTTATTTCAGACTAGCTGACCCGCGCAACTTCGCTTGCGTCATATAAGAGAGAATGGGTCATATTTTCCCCGTTTTTGTAACATTTTTTACTGGTACTCTGCTCTTATTGGTTGTAGCGTGATGATACATAGCCTATATGCCTTCATAGCCTATACATAGCCTTCCTCAATAAATGGGCTATCTAACACTAAAAGATTTTTTCAAATCGGACCAGTAGTTCCTGAGATTAGCGCGTTCAAACAAACAAACAAACTCTTCAGCTTTATAATATTAGTATAGATTATTTTCTCAAAAAATATATGGAAATAACTCTAAGCTAAACTGAATGTTTTTTAACCTTAACACTTAGAATTTCAAAGACTAGTACACAATAAAATAAAGCACCACATATTATTGTTCAACAACAAAAAATACTTAAGCCAAGATCTAAAACTTTTTCATTACAGAACCGCTGAACAAAATAACTCAACATTTATAAATAAAAAACAACTCTCATTGAAACTTGGAACTCTTGAAAGCATTCTTCAAACTGAAATGAATGGAACCAACTGTAAGTTCATTTGTTCATTCACTCACTCATTAATTTCTCGTACAGTAGAGGTTGTAGCACACATATTGTTTTCAACTATGAAACGAGCCGTTACGGCGTTCAATAAAAGTTAGACCCAATGTTAGCAAGTAGTAGAAGCAGTATAGTGCTTCGTGAAACTTGTTGAGCAAACCATGGCCTTGCGATTTTTTGCGTCTTCAACAATTTGTAAGCTGCAATATTATGATATGCAAGTGCTATAGGTATGTTTGGTAATGTTTGTTATGTTCGTAACTTTGCACAAGACCATATTTTGTGCTGACGTAAAAAGGCAATATGCGTACTTAGATGTCTTTAGGTAGACCCCTTTTAGGCAATCAAACGTGGTCAATGGGATGAGCTAACAATACAACCCTGATTTTTGTGATTAAAAAATGTATTCTTATATAAACAGTTTCATGTCTCGCAGCATGGATCCGTTGACATGTTGGTATGTGTACTATCACCTCACTATAGTGAGGTCTTCGGCACTTAGCCGGTCGGGTAGCTATCCTTTACTGACCCTTGCTAACTAATTAATAGTATTAGTGGGGCATTTCGTTAGACTTGTATGGAATATATGGGAAAAAGAAACTACATTGGGGTGAGATTCACATACGCACATGTTTTAGACGTTGAAAAAAATTGCTATTTAGTTCAATAACTTAGCAGAGAGGCTGGTATGCAAGTCGCACGGCTAGCGCGGTAATAATTTAACTACTTCCTTATCGAAAAAATAATGTTTCTAAAAATTCTTCAAGGTTTTTTGTTACTACCAAAAGTGTCCGTATATACGACTGTAGATTACATAGAACTTAATTTCTAATCTAGTATTTTGTTTATATTTTCTATAATTGTGTAAGCCAATTATAAAGGCTTCACAATAAACTAGGTGTGAATAATTAATTATGATAATCAAAATCTATGGCTGGTTTTATACAAATTTTCGTTATCCTAAACAAAAACATATTTTGTATAGGATAACATACATACATCTCGATAAAATCTTACTAAACATATTTATACAGCAGAATAATTACTTTCATTATCATCTTAACGTAAAAATATCAGTTATTATCGATAATAAATCTACGTTATCTGCTAAAGATAGGTCATTTACTAACCAAATGGTCAGTTATCGACAGGTCATTCATATCTTTGTTAATAGCGGTCAGGATTCAATAGTCATTATTAATTGTTTCGACAGAGACAAAATATCTCCCATTGTTGTACAAAATCGTAATGATTATTCATTATTCTATTAATCTTTGCTTGAACCAAAGTTGAAGGTATAATGTATATAATTTGGTTTCTTATAGCATTATAACTGCTGTGGTATCATTAAATGTTAATTATATAATGGACTTATAAATATTATAAGGTGATAGTTTTCCGTAATTTATGATAAATTTAACATAGTAGAAGACTTAATTAGTTTCATTAGCTATATGTCTGCTTCTAAGCGGTAGTGTGTCTGACTGTTGATAATGTAGTATCTGGTTCAATTTCCAGGAAAGAAATTGGTTTTTGGGTTTTTCTAATTTGTACTTAAGTATTTTTAATAGCTGCCCAAATTTTGTTATCGGCTTGTTATATAACAGTAATTTTACCCCCTATTACATGGGACCAGCAGTATCATTTTGAAAATTGTAGGGTTATCCTAAATCTCCAAGCACAATTAGCGTAACATTACAAAATAAGGTACAAAGAGATTTTATTATACAAACATACACTTAAATGTAAAATGAACTACACTCACAAGCACTACCAGTAAGTGCAGAAAAAAACCTCTTAGAAAAACTCTCCTCCTCTACGCCCTCAATTTCTCAAATAACAAAAAGACAAACGGAATTCCAATTGGAATCAATTTGTACATTGATTGGTTCCGTACACTCTTCAGTTAAAAGCCTTTTCTCTTTGTACGGATTTATTTGTTATTTTTTGCAAGAACTATTTTGAGTGCTAAGTTTTACAGTTACTGTAGTTCGACTACGTAAAAGAAATCCTTAGTGTACAATATTTATCGAGATTATACTGTATTGTTTTGTGTTTTATAGTTTTTTTGGGCTCTGCCTACTCCTATGGGTAAAAGGCATTATTGAAATAAAATCGTCTAATAGTATTAAACAGACCACCATCAGTAGCATAAGCAAGTGTATCGATGATCTAAATTTTGAATTTTGTATACATTTTTATATATAAATGTGTTGCTAAGCGCAATACTCAAAAAAGGCTTATTGTTTTTGTAAAATTGTCTTTAAGACACGGGAAAGGTTTTATGGAGATTAATTAAAAGCACGAAAATGCAAGGAAAGTACATAAGTTGAGCTGCGCGGGTCAGCTAGTATGTAATTAGTGATTGGAACAAGGATCACAAGGTCCTCTACTAAGTTGTTGGACTATACGTTGGATGTTAAATTGTAATGTTATTTTGAATTCAAAGTTCAAAAAGTGCAATTTATTTTTAGTACTGCACTTAGTCTCAAGAATGGGCGCTAGTTTGAAACTTACATTCTATCAGTTAAAGATAGTCGGAAGTTCTGTCTTAATTTATGAAATAGAATCGAGTTTCCGTCTGCTTTTCGTTTTAAGTGAGAATCTATAGTAGAGGTACATACTCGACTTTGAGATACGATAATGCTTTATAAATAAATATAAAAAACGGTGGACTGTTTCGTCTTTTTATCAGTGATAGTTCAAAACCAAAATGTGGACAACACTATATTATTTTAATATTGTTATTACAAAACTTCTTCTGTCTTAATAAAAGGAGTCTTAATAAAAAAGTAACCGTACCGTAACATGCTTCGTATCGTTGTAACAAATTGATTAATTGTTAGATAGTGTAATTTTACATCCAACTAACTAATTTGCTTGAAGAGCTCCTAGCGACATAAGACTCATTACATTCTAAATTAAATCAAGTAATATTTCCCTAAAAAACAAAAGAAGCCTTCGAGTTCAAACAACCAAAAATAATGATATACAAAAAACAATTCTCGCAAAAATTGATATTCCAAAAAGCAATTTTCAACATGTATTATGACGTCACAATACATCACCCTAACAATATATTTCGTGCGAATAAGGCGAAGGCTGAATAAATCATATTTGTTACAAAGTGTTTGGAATCAAAAGAGTCAAAGTTGTGTCTTTTGATGTTTTCTTCAACATCTAATGATCTCGAGATGTGAGGTTCAAGTTACGATGACTCGTTTTACGTTCAACTCGTTTTACATCACCTGTTTTACGGCTTGAATGTAACAAGACTAGAATAAAAGAAGGAGTTTGGGAGAGCCCAAACTCTTACTTGTATAATTATCATATGTAATTTTTATTAGCAAAGCAACGTTGAAAACGAATGTTACCCAGTGCCGTTTGGTTTAGTAAAGAAAGCTTTATTTGAATACAGATGTTTTAACATACATACATATATAAAACCTCGCCTTTTCACGTAGGCGTAAGCAAAAACACGAACGAACATTACTTAAGTAAGATCCTTGCTTACATTACATTTTAAATGTCTAATTCCAATACTCGTTAGAACAGACTATAGAGAATCGTTCTACTATGTATATCATATTAAAGTCAGTAGTACCACAATGACGCGTCTACCAGCTTATTGCTACTACTATATCCCGTTTTACGCTAACATACACTCACATTTCCGTAACTCGAGTACAACCTCAAGCATGTTCTTTAATGTTACAGCTGAAAGACGTCGTATGCAAATATATCGCTCAGTGCAGCCAACCGCAAGGTTATGAGTTCAAATATTGCTGAATTTCAGTACTGAAATTGTATTTGAATGTATGAATGTATAATCTAGTACAGACGTAAAGAGTATTTTATATTTGAGTAAATCTATTTTCAGATTTAGTTTTGTTGTAATGGATATAATGTCTGATTTATGCTTGAAGGAAAAGATATAGGGTTATGCGTAAATACTCGTTTTATGCTTTTATCTAAATAAGGAAAAAATGTGATTTTCAACCAACTAAAACGACAAAGTCTCTTTTTATTCTCTTGACGTAGAAATCGAACTCAACACTACGAGTTTGACAGTTAACAACAACACAAAAATCACAACTTAAGCGCAAAAGACACACACAGAAAGCGATAGAATAATATTTATTTTAACATTTAACATTATATTTAAAAAGACCATTCCCGCACTAAGAATTGCTCTTGTGTCACTGGGTCTTTTGAACAAACAAACAACGGACACAAACAATTAACTATGTATATGGATTGCACAAATAATTAGTCCATGTGGGAATCGAACCCACGACCAAATGCTAGCGAAGTGGCGATCTAAACAACTGCGCCACGGAGGCAGTAAAACTTTTAGGTAAGCAAATTTTTAAGTAAATGCTACATTTTAATTGACTGTGCGCGATTTTGTTATATAAACACATTTTTACCTAACAACATTCTCACAGCCTTGCATAATAAACCACCGCTGTAAATTTCCGGTACATAACCGTATTGTTAATACATTATTAAGCCCCTAATTAGGGAACCCCTAACAAATTCATACGCTATGCGTTTAGATATTCAAGCTGATTAAACTGCAGTGCATAGTAACTGGCCATTTTAGTAGATATTAATTGCTTTACTGTTTAGTATTTAACGTTGTGGCTTCTGAATAAGGGCTTTATTATGCTTAGAATAAGTATTTGTAGTTAAGTTTTTAAAATGTTTGTTGCATGTCTTCGAGCACAAGAAAAGTAATACATTTTACTTTTACTAAAAAAAGTTAGTAGTATTAAAATCTGTGATTTGTAGCGCTACTCCCTACTACTATCGACTACCGACAATCGCTAGAAATTTTGCACGAATATCTGATCAGAGCCTCTAGCGGGTTTTGTAGGAACTATTTTGGCAGTATACTATAATAAATGTCAAACTCTAGATACTCAACAGTACCGTCTGTAGAGAATTGCGCTTTTGAACTATGTATATGTTACTGTAAAAGCCCGAACTGTGGTAAATCCTAAGATTTTCCGGTAAAACCTAAGATTTACCAACTCTCAATGGTAAAAGTCCGAACAATTCTTTTATTTCGAACTTTTTTCGACGGTAAATCTTAGGTTATACCGGAAAATCTTAGGATTTACCACCGTTCGGGCTTTTACAGTAACATAATATATATATTATATGTATGTATGTAAATATGGATCTCGAGGCTTTGACAAATATGCCTGACAAAGTGTGGCAATTTCGTAATTTCTGTTGGACTTTTATTGCACTTAATATTTGGCTGCCGAAAGCTTAGTAAAGTTCCTTATATATTATATTATGTAGTATGTTTACTAGTCTGTTTAACATATAGTCAATACTAATTGTGAAAAATGATTACAGAAATGAGTATTAATTCTGATAAATACGTCTCACTTTTATATACATAATCTATATACAAATTCTTTGTATTTAGTTTGTCCTTCATCACATTGTGACATAAATATTAGTTCCATTAGCATATTAAAACAATACCAGTTTTACTATCGGTCATGTTGAATCCAATCATATTAGCTTAGATTTTATTGACACATGGTGTTAGCTGATTAACTCATAATCGTGTTAGAATTTATTGTTTATTTTTATTCTGATGGAAATCGCTAATGACAATAACATTATTGACTTTCTGTTATAATTTTCTGACCTACTATTATCATATACGGAAGAGTTCAGAGGGAGGGAGAGGATATACATCCGTCTCTGCTTCTTTCATCGTTTTTCTAGCAGAATTACTGTTTGAATTTTGTTTAGATTGGGCAAACATGTCGTTTATAACCTGGACACGCAATTCTTTTCACCTTGAAAACTTCTTTTTATCGTATGGTTAGTGGTCAACCTAGTGTCAAAGTTGTTCAAACTGCCCGAAGGCCTTTGACATGGCTTAACGACTGTTATCGTAGTAGATGACAACCGGGGCCGACTTTTAAAGTGCCCACCGAAGCACAAAGACGACCAGTTCAAATACCGCCAAGTGACCGCGCCAAGGGTTGCTTAACCCACAGATCGTTTAATCGACCGGTGAGTGCAACTGTCTATGGACGCCTCAACCATGGAAAAATAGTAACAGAATCTTATAATATAATAACAGCACAACTAACTTGTTATGTGTTTGCTACAAAACTGCTATCCCAAATTGGATGAAATAGTATGCAAAATGGTCTTTACCACTCGGTAACTGCCACCGCCGCATACAAAGGCCATACGAAGGCAAGGCATAACTACATTTACGTTACACCGTCTACAACTTTGTGACGTTGGCTATTTGAAATATTGGTATAATTTAGTTTCAGCTATTTCAAATGTAGTAGGTATTGTTAAAATGTAAATCAAATCAAATGTTGACACTTATAATAGTTACAATTTCTGAATTCATTTGTTCGCAAATTGGGTAGAGCCTCATGAAAGATAAATGATTGCACTTTTTTTTGGATGCTATAAAAATAACCTCATATGGCCACGGCTACAACATACTTTGTGAGATCAAATCTCACACAAGATACTATTTTCATAAAGACATACCTAAAGGAATTATAAGGGTCATATTCATTTTCTCATCTAGTGGAAGAAAATGGAAAAAGCACAAATTCATGTTACATTTTCCTCGAACTAAAGTTAAATAGACATTAAACATGAAAATGTCTTTATCTCCATTAATTAAAGTGCAAATTAGTTTGACAACTACAGTTTTCGCGGAAATGCTCAAGAATTCTTCACAAGACGTGCGACTAGTTTTTAACTGTAACCTAATTTAGACGTTACGTACTTGGAATAAAGTTGAAAATTCCTTGAACAACTTTTTACAAGCTGTTTCGCATCTTTCACGGCATAGTAAATTGAGCTAAAAGAATTCTCAAGCGTGCAAGTTGCTTCGTGGTATTTTTTAACCGTTGAAGATAACTTTTTATAAAATATAATTTAAAAAAAAACTAAGTATAGAAAGATGTTATGAGATGATAAGGATCCGAAAAAATAGTACATTTATGTTACTGTAAAAGCACGAACTGTGGTAAATCCTAAGATTTTCCGGTAAAACCTAATATTTACCAACTCTCATTGGTAAAAGTCTGAACAATACTTTTATTTCGAACTTTTACCTAAAAACACTTTCTAATATCAGTAAACAGTACTTGAATTAAGCTTTGAGCTTGCACTTCTTGACCATGCTAATTCAGTTCACCGCAACACTACTATGCAAAGCAACCTTTTCGATTAGTTTACTATAAGTCTTAAGTAAAATCACCAACCCAAAACCGACATTCCACAAAAAATATGGCACAGAAGCTAAGCAGCATAAAACATTAATTTGCATACATTATACTTTGAAAACACGATGCAAATCTCCACAAATACCCCTAAAACTCAGCCCATGATAACAGGGAACTTTTCAAAACTGTTTTTCCTTTGATATTTGCATAAGACCCCATGGGAACACATGGTGAGCATAAACAAACAGACTTATGTCCGTATTACATGGTCGAAAATGTGTGAGCAATATGTTATAACCCTTGTGTGTGTCAAATTATGTATATTTTACTGTTGAGCTTTCTGCGATTTGGTTTTTGTAGTATTCTTTACCAATTTGGTAACGTGATAGTAAGATATAGTGTCATTTAAACTTCTAACCCCGGTTTCTGAGCACATTTAGCGGTAGTTTATCTAATCAATAGCGTTTTATATGAGTTTAAACGCTATTGACTAGATAAACTACCGCTAAATGTACCTCAGAAACCGAGGCAAATCTACTTATACTGGCGAAAGTTTGGATTTTTGAATGTATTTTTTGTTTCTCAATCACGCCAGAACTACTGATCGTATTTTCACGAATCTTGGCATTGATGTAGCTTATGTACTAAGATAACATGATCATTATGCGTTAAGAAGTATATATTTAAGTATGTTTATCAGTTACTTGGTTACCATAGTACAAGCTCTGGTAAATTTGTATTAATTTTTTTTTATTTATTTATTATTGTTTTTTTTTAAACAACTCCCGCACTAAGAATTGCTCTTGTGTCGCGGGGACTTTTACAAACATACAAACAACGGACATAAAGCACAACCAGACTCGGAACAATTATTTGTGGATCGCATAAACCACTGCGACACGGAGGCAGTCATATATAAATAATGACCGTGTGTGAGTTGTCCAATTTTCGCTATTAGCATTTACCAATATCTATGTAAAAAATACACGCATATTGCTATATTAACTCTATGAAATGTCCAGAATTGTGGTACAATATAGCCTGAAGGCATCAGCTTTATACATGTCGTACTAAAATGTATTTATTGTACATATATTTGGAAAATAACTGGCGCCCGCGGCTAGCCTGTTATATACAAGTTTGTTCCAATGAATTTGCGTTGGTTTGTTGAGTTACTGTAGAATTAAAATGGCCTATTTTTGTATTTTATAGTTTTGTAGTTATAGTGATCCTGATTAATTGGGATTATGTGCATTAAATTTAAAAAATATCGATTCAAAAAATGGTTTTGCGACTGATGGTGTTTATACGTTGATTTTAATACGACGGTTCGTGTCTTTGTTTATAACTGACAAAAAGATGTACAAGCAATGCTTTTAAATATTAGATTTTTTTTATTTATTTAAATTGCAAGTGATACATAAAATCATGCCATATTCTCATAAGGGTAGGCGCCACTTGGTCATCGTAACAAACTTCCCTTGCTTCATTCATGTCTTGTAATACGGGAAAGTATTCATCAACATTTACAAAATTCCAAATAAATGCAAAATTATCTATAAACAATTATGTTTATACCCACAAAAACACTGATAACGTTTCAAACAAGTTCAGTTGCGACAGCTGCAGATACCGACCACTTGGCAAATGTTCCCCTATCTTAAACTTTGTGGGATGGTGTCCTATTGCCCTATTTTACAAACTTGGACTTTTAGTGGACTTTCTATGTAATGAGTGGTGCTTGTTTAATGTAATGTAAATGTATCCTCTTACATTAAGTACTAAAACCACTGATGTACAATAAAAGAGCAAATAATAATTGTAACTGTGTTATTTGGCTGGAAATCAAACACGCGACTCCAATGCAAAATTACTAGCAGATTATAAAGCACTGTTAAATGTCCAATACTTGATTAAAAGGCAATATTATAATGTTCCTAGGAATAAAGTATATTGTCAAATGTCATCAGTTTTTTTTTATTCATAGATCTTAGAACCTTTAATTTGACAAGCTTTTTCACATAAGTTGTATAAAACAGTATAAATCGACCTCCAATGGCTTTTCGCATAGAGATACACAGAGACAAAAAACACCACTAGTTACGATCCTAACAAACTTCTCTCGCTGTACCGTTACTACAAGCTTTCATTTTCTTCATTAAAAAGCCAATACCTTACCGCAAAGGCTTTAAATAAATAATGAATCTTGAATACAGGACACGTTCAAGTAAAACCTTCTTGGTACATCGCCAAGAAATAGTTTAGCCTCATGATTGTTTCTCTTGAACAAACAAATAAAGTTTAATGTAAATAAACTTAAGATACATAGAAAACAATTTGAAGTAAATACTGCGGTTTGAAGGCTCGTATTAATAGCCAGTTTCTAATTACCGAATGTAGATATAGTATGATTGGTATTCTGATATTTGCACTTGATATTTGAACTACCGGCCACTAAATGCAAGGGATTTGATTGATTTATTTCCTTTTGTTTCGTTTGACGTAAGGTTAGTGGTCAACCTAGAGTCAAAGTTGATAAAACCGCCCGAAAGGCTTTTGACATTTATTTCCTAGGAACAAGCTAATCCATGCGACTCTGTACATGTGTATTTTTTTTTGTTTTAAAACCATTTGACGTTGGTTCATGGTTACACTGCTTCACCAAATGCTGATGTAATCAAGATATCTATTTAAATTACCAAGCTTTATTATAAACTAGCTGACTCCCGCAACTTCGCTTGCGTCACAAAAGAGAGAATTATTAAAATTTACCACCGTGTGTGTTTTTTTGTGACATTTCTTGCTGGTGCTCTGCTCCTATTGGTCGTAGCGTGATGATATATAGCCTATAGCCTTCCTCGATAAATAGGCTATCTAACACTGAAAGAATTTTTCAAATCGGACCAGTGGTTCTTGAGATTAGCGCGTTCAAACAAACAAACAAACACTTCAGCTTTATAATATTAGTATAGATGAATAGTACGGAAACGGCTGCGGAACTTTTATATGACGAACAAAGATGTAAGACTCATACTCATAATAGAAGTTGTTGACTTTTCCTATTCTTTCACTGCTAGATTTATCTATTACATTGAATATATCTACATTTTACGTTACGTAGATTCATTCCTAGCATTTTGCATCAGAATAAATCTCAAAAATAGGTTAATTTCCTTCAAAATTACAGCCACTCCACACTCTACTTAAGATCCTTATCCGCAAAGACTATGAAACCATCGTAACGTCGTATCTTCATCATAAATCTTATATCTCATAATAAAACACACCTAACTACCCAGTTTTAATTACAGCCCACGTTTTCAGTTTTAATTCATCTGGCACTCCGCCATTTATAAGAGAACTTTTGCCGAATGTACGACAGTTACGAAGAATTTATTGTGCAGCCGTTTGTTGCATTCCCTTTTCGGCGACTATTTTGGACAAAAGTTCTTTGGTTTTACATTACAATTTTAAAGAAACCAAAGAATAAAAAATTTTAGACAGATGCTAAAGTTTTTATGTCTAAATGCAAAAAAACTAGTACATGCAAAGTAAGTCTTAAAACGTTCTAGTGTTTCTGCATTTAAAAGTTGAAAGTTTTAGAATAGTGATCAATTTTGACTCTACTATTACTTTTAAATACAGTACGCGGCGCAACTTTTGCAACAAGGGTTTATAATTGTCAATGCTTTCAGTTAGGATCGATTTATCCACCCCTAGAGTTATTTTTAGAATCATTTTGGAAGATGTCGTAATTTTATGTGTGTTTGTATGATGTACGTTTGACGTCATTAAAGTTGATGTTTTATTCATGTACACATGATGTGATAGCATGCAAACCGTTATAATTTTTTTTTCAGACTATTAGAGACTTATCTGTTCAAAATACGATTACTAATATTTCCTCATAAAGAGTAATTAAAGAAGACTTTTCGTAACACTGGTTCCAAAAATGTAAAACTTTCTTATAAAGATAAAAGTAAGCCTTGATTAACGACACTTTTTATTAAGAAAATCTTTGCACAGTGTTACAAAATAGTCTGTTGGACAAAATCTCTTTAAAAATCCTAGACACAAAAATGCTTAGATCTCGGCACAGTTTGATAAAACATTGTAGAAAAAAAAATCTTTACAAAAGTAAAAGCAACAATTACAGGGGTAGAAATTAAAAATTAATTATATTCAAAGTGGTTTGTAATTGTACGCTAGCACAAAGGCGAGCATGCCTTTTTGCTCGTGGCAATTTGTCTCGAGCTTACCACTGGAAATTAATGATTCCACTTGGTTTTGCGTTTACTGGGTATTGGTGCAATGGGTCTTGGAATAACAGAAATGTTGGTCGTGTGCTTTGTATAAATAATATATCTGTTTTTTTCGTGATAATTTAAGTGATGCAAAGTTTCTTCTAGTTTTATTACATATCTATTATTTTTGTTTAGATAGATAAAATTGGGAATCTAAATACATTTTTAATAATACAGCAACTACTAGATTGATTGTGTAAGTCAAAACATTGCATCAAATCTTATTTTGTAACATTAAAATGTTATAGAATTGCAAATTCATCAAAATTCCTGTCTAAATTGCCAAGAAAAGAAAAGAAAATTTCAAGCAAGTAAAAGCCAGTAACATAGGTAGCTCATAAATAAACCAAAATTTTTACTATCCGCCCCGATATTTAAAAGTCAAATCGCCGCAGAAACTAGAAACTAACAACAAAATCCGGCTTAAAACTTGTTCGATATTCGTTTTGAATAATCCGCGGCCATATTTCCGTATCACAAAAGCAACGAGTGATTAAACTGACGACTTTGTTTGTGTTTCCCTGTTATTCTGTGTACATAGTGCCAAATTACAGGACGTTCGAGCGAGCATTTTTATTTCCCTTTTTGAATCCCGTTTGACATTTTGTCCAGAGTTTGATGAATATCGACCCATTGGGTGAACGTTTTATCTTTAGGAAAAATTTGGGAATACTGTTTTAGGAATCGGTTTCGTGATTTTGAGCTTTGTTTAAAATGATGGTACGTTTCTATAAACCAAGTTTCATTTAATTAATGTTAGCAATACTAAAGATAAACCGTAGCAGGCCTGAACGCTAAATATCATGACAATTTATGAAAAAAAAAAATCCCCTGAACTAGGGGCATCTACATGATGATGGTAAATTGTCTTAATGCTCGTTCGCTGTAGTGCCTAGTTCATTGTATACTACACCTTCTATCCTACGTACCAAAAGTATAATTTTGATGAATATAAAAGAAAAGTTGCAGCAACTATTTCTTTCCTTTCCTTTCCTTTAAATAAAGACAACTCCCGCACTAAGAATTGCTCTTGTGTCGCGGGGACTTTTACAAACATACAAACAACGGACACAAAGCACAACCAGACCCGAAACAATTATTTGTGGATCGCACAAATAATTGCTCCGTGTGGGAATCGAACCCACGACCTCCCGTTGCACTGCGCCACGGAGGCATTTATTAATTACCAACAAAATTATGACAAAAAATAAGAATTACTCTATAAAATCAGATAGACGATTATCTCCGAAAAATGTCACTAAGAATAATTTCTATATCACTAAATCTTCTGAAGAAAACTTTTAAAGTAGGTAAAATAAATAACTCAAATTCAAAACTTTTTCAAGCGAAAACACCGCTTTTAAGTTTCAACAAAATAATAACATTGTTTGTCCATGGGCTCGTTAGGGAAGTTCATTTGTACATTATAGACCCCTGGGTCCAAATAATAAACAGAATGAATTGAAAAGTTTTCCAAAATTCTCGCAAAATTATTTATGTCAGGATATTTTTTCTTCGCGCTGAGTACTCTGTAATCCTAATGTGGTTTTACAAAGTTTTGAAATTACTCTGAAAAGTAATTTTCGTGGTTTTTGTAGAGTAATAAAGCTGTTATTATATGGGATTTAATAAATATTGATGTACTGAGTTATAATGTAATTTCATCATTCTTTTATTATGAGTAGGTTCACTTGTTTTTACTCTTAGAATACGGCTCAATTTTGTGCTATAGAAGATAGTGTTCTACTAATATTTTAAATGTTAAAGTTTGTAAAGATAGACGTATGTATGGATAAAATATGTTTGTTACTTTTTCATGAAAACAGTTCTGAGCGGAATTTAATTATCTATACTAATATTATAAAGCTGAAGAGTTTGTTTGTTTGTTTGTTTGTTTGTTTGTTTGTTTGTTTGTTTGAACGCGCTAATCTCAGGAACTACTGGTCCGATTTGAAAAATTCTTTCAGTGTTAGATAGCCCATTTATCGAGGAAGGTTATAGGCTATATAACATCACGCTACGGTCATTAGGAGCGGAGTAGCAACGAAAAATGTTATAAAAACGGGGAACATTTTTACCAATTCTCTTAGGGGACGCAAGCGAAGTTGCGCGGGTCAGCTAGTATTTGATATAAATATATTTTATAACTTAGATTAAAGGATTTTTGGAAAAAATATTGAAATTGAATATGTTGGTATTATGAATTTTCATATTACTTCGGTTGATAGAAACAATCTAACTGTTTTAGCTATCTTTTAAGCTGTTTTAGTTTATAATATTATCGGGAGACAAGATTAATGTTCACTGCTGGATACTGTAAGTTATCTTTTCTGCAGTTAAAATAAAATATTCTGCAATTTTCAAGGAACTCGCAATCCGCATCTTGATATAAAATTGCATTTTCAGCAGTACGTAGTAAGCAGTCACTTTAAAATGTTATTTCGTGGCTGTCGGCACAATAACAGTAAATATACGCTTGCATGACGCTAAATATTCTGCTTCACAATTTATTATAAGCGAGTTGCTTTCGTTTAGTTGAAAATTGGAGTGTTTTTGAAAGTTACAGACAATTACTTTAAACTTAATTTAAACTAGTCTCTGCCAGAAACATTATGGAGATTTTTTCCCGGAAAGAAAAATAGTTTTATGTTAATCCGGTTAAAGATTTTTGTGCCAAATTTTATAAGAATCTGTTAAGAAGTTTAATTTTCTGATGGAGTGTAAAAAAACAAATAAGAAGCTTAAATTTTGAGGAACTTTCTGTGTATTTCGACTGCCTCCGTGGCGCAGTGGTTTAGGTCGCCACGCCGATACCACTGCAACGGGAGGTCGTGGGTTCGATTCCCACACGGGACAATTATTTGTGCGATCCTTAAATAATTGTTTCGGGTCTGGTTGTGCTTTGTGTCCGTTGTTTGTATGTTTGTAAAAGTCCCCGCGACACAAGAGCAATTCTTAGTGCGGGAGTTGTCTTTTTTAAATAAAAAAAAAAAAAAAAAAAAAAAAAAAAAAATTGAGAAACTTTTAAGAATTTTTGTATCTAAAACGAACTACTGCCCTGTAGCGTTTTCTGCAGAAACTAATTCAGATGACAACCCCAAACAAATACTAAAGCGTTACGATAGCAGCGAGTATAGGAAATTATACTAGGTGACACTTAACGTAAACAAGTGCGCCTCGATTGACTCATGTAAAGGAACGATTTCCTAATATTATTATTATCGTCAACCGGCTAGTTATCGAAACATTTTATATGAATTGAAATAATTATATTATTATAATTGTTTCCTCTAACGGGCTATAAAAGTCATTGTGATGAAACCTTGCATGCTTAAAATTTGTTGAATACGCCTTGCTTCGCTGCCCACCTCGCACTTGGCCAGCGTGGTGGACTCAAGTCCTAACCGCTCAGCAGTGGGACAATATAATGGCTTAAAAAACTGACTAGCGCCTCTAGCGTGAGCCGTAGGAACTATTTTTGCAGTACATTTTAAATGTCAAATTCTCGTTGCTCAATATCTCGTGTTTATGTGCCGACAGTAGAAAATTGTGATTACTTACTTATCGATGGTAGTGGAAGGTAAAAACCAAAAAACTTATTTTCCAAAGTGCTAAAGTTGGAGTAAAACTTGAAAACCAAAGATTAACTTGAAAGTAGAATTAATCAAGATAATGCGTTCTTAGTTCTGTTTTATACAAACTTAGAAACAAACATTAGTTACCGGTGTTTCTTTTAAGAAAAGGTAAAGGTAAGTTAAAAAGTAAGACAACGGGAATACGATTTCAATGAAGTTTTGGAACGACAAAGTAATGAATTGTGCCCGAAAATAAATTGAAAGATATTTTTAGTGTTCCGTTTAATCTTTTATACGATACGAAAAGAATTATAGCTTAACCCGGTATTGTATGTGTATAAATAGTTGCTTTTGTTTTTTAAAACTCCGTTTAGTAATATAATTATTTTTCAAATGTCGGTTTTACAAGTTATTGTTGTTTTATTAAGTTTTTAAACCACACTCGTGTCCAAATGTTAAAAATCCCCTTCAAAATGCTCTTTACTAACATACAGTAATAAAATTCGATTGGTTATTGTTCACTAGAGACCAATTAAAAGAGTTCCTTTCGCAATCATTCTTTCTCCAAACAAAAACACAACGCTCACCCATCCAAATCCAAACCTTAAAAAGCATACTTACTACAGATCTGACTAGCAGTTCAATAGTGAACCACACGTTGCACACCAGTTCTATATAAAAGAACGCCGCATGTGGTCTCCCATTGCTGTGAGGAGTCACTCCCGTGGGTTCCGTGGAGTTGATGGTCATGTTATCAGCCAGGAAGGTCACGGAGGGGTACTCCCGAAGACCAGGGTGCGTCTTCAGGCAAAACGAGAAGACTGACACGCAGATGAAGAATATTGATATCACTTTTATCACCTGTGGAAGAGAAGAGCTGTTTAGATAGATTTTCTATAAAATTAATTTTCAAATTGTTGTCGGATAGGTGGAACCGACTTTACGTAGCATGGGGTAAATAAAAGACAATGAATATTGATCACTATGATTAAAATGAGTTGCAATACAATTTATTTTATTTTAATGGTTATAGAATAAGCAATCCCTTGGTATAATTTGAGCCGAATTTCATAAATTAATATGACCCCAAAACATAGCTACGAGTAAATTGCAGTAGCGCGTTTCTCTGCAGTCAGAGCTATCGATTATCGACAGTTTGATATTAAAAATGTACCTATAAATGAATTCCTGAACAACTCACTAGGGACGTTGTTTAAGTCGATAGTATTAGAAAATCGCGCTTTGAATACCAAAAAACTTAATAGAAAATTCATGATCTAAATATCTTCTAAGTTAATTTATCTTGAACGATAAATAATAATTAACAAAACATTAGCTTCTTTTGACTTTGATAATGGATACTGAACGCTTTTATAAGCGAGGGCCGGATGGTGAAGCGCGAGCGTTACATCGTCAATCATCGTGTTGTTCTGTGGTCGACGGTTTCGGTTGTGGTGCAAGTTATAAGAGGAAGCGAGTGTGTTTTGTGAAAAAAATCCAATTGAAAATAGTTGGTAGTGCAAAAATTAATGTGAACGTGAACTTGAAATTGTATAGAAATTCTATTTATAGTTTCTTTTTTGATAATTAATACGTAGGAAAAAGCGAACGTGGTTAAATGCAGAACTAATATGTTAAAATAAACAAATATTAAAGCTTTTTTCTATTCCCGTGTTGACTAATAATGAAAGTAATAAAGTTACTAAAACTACCAAATCCTTTACAATGCATAAAAACATGGTCTAGCGAATAGTCCCTTGTTACCCTAGTGGGTTGTCCCTATTGGGTTGTTAAGAAATGCTGCAAAATCATTATTCATGATAAAAACTATACATATTTTTGTCTAACTATGATAAATAAAATCATCACACGTTATCATCGCTATCTTCCATGACTTGTACCATAAAATTCATATCATTTGTCACGATTGACGTACAAATATTGAGTGAGAACAAGATGGCCGCCAGTAAACAGTGTTCTCAATCGAAACTGATAGATGGTACTAATATACCAGTCTAGATGTGATAAATGTCCTAGGTATTCTAGAATTAATGAACACTATTGGAAATGTTTCTAGGGCAGAGGGTAAGCGGTTTGGGAAACTAATGACCTGAGATATTTGTTTTGTTGGAAATATAGGATTGATGAGGTATATTTGACAGTCTCGTTTCTTTACGGATAGACTAATATTTCAAGCCTTTAGAAATATGTGGTATGAAAAACATTACTAAAATCTTTCTAAGGCTTTCAGACATTTGTTTGAATATTTATCCTTCCTTACAACTGTTGGTTACGCAAAAAAATAATTTTGGCTCTTTGTTAAGCTATTCATTCAAGCTACAATAAAATTTGGGTCAAAATACACCTAAACATGTCGAATACAATTTGTTTGGGACACTGCAAAGTCACGATGACGTGCATTCGTTTCTTTAGATACGCAACGCTTACGGTGTGCTCAGCCTATATACCGGACCTAATAGCGTAACAAAAAGATAAGCCGACATTGCGCTGATGACATGTCTGCTTAAAACTGTCAAACTCATCTCAATCGCTTTCTCTTATAACTCACTCCACACTCCATTATTCGCAATGTAGAGCAACAAATATTTAGTAAGACTGGCAGACTTGAAGACGTTGCTTCCATTTTAGTTTGTAAACAGGTACAGTAATTGAAACTGATGTATTATGGTATTTGTCGTTATTGTTTGTTTGTTGTGAGGATTGAAGGTACCGTCGATATTTTTGTGAAGTAAATACTATAGAAACTATGACACACTCTGAAATCATACATTATATTCATAGCTGCATAAAAGATGGCAAAACTTACTTAGGAATGTGATGGGATTATGTATATAACAAACAATTTTCGATATTATCGTGTGTGTGTATCGAGTTTTTGACATTTGGTCGATAGGACTTCGATAGTATCGAAGAAGCGTTAACATTGTCATTTTATTTTGGTCAAAGAGTTATTTTATTGAAGCTTCATTTTCTGTAACTTGCTTTAGTTATTTGAAATGTCTATGGTTTTTACAGTAAGTTTAATAAATATCAAATAACCTAGTATTAGAAGTTAAGCGCTTTATGATCGAAAAAAATCACATCTAGTCTCATTATTTATCTCGTAATGTATACATTTGTACATCAAAAAGCCTATGCCATATTCCTGGAAGATAATCTATATGAATTAAAACAAATATTAGCGGACAGTACAAACAGATCGCAAGGCCTGAGTCAACAAGCTTGTTTGTATATCTCTCTCGTCTCCGTTTTATTTTTATAAGAAATATGAAGGAAGCAATTTTGTGTTATTTGTACGGATTTATTATTATTATTTGATGTGATTCTGTATTTAGGTTAAGAATGAGCGATGTGGGAAGTAATGTTTGCAAACTTTTTGGATAAAAAATAAGTTTGTTGTGAAATACTACTGTACGTTTGTTTTTAATTGCTATATAACAATGCCCTCAAAAACTTCGTTACACAAAGTCTCAAACCAGCAATTGGTGAACGCAAGTTCTACCCCTCCTTCATTCGAAAGGAAATATTTTTCGAGAAAAGGGACGATAAATAAAAAATAATAGTGGGTTCAATTTCAGTTCTGATAAGGTTTATTAACTACATAACAAGCTGTGTGTTTATGCTCTTATAGTGGAGAAGTGAAACACGTTACGCATCAATCCGTCACAAAACGTCTTTTAAAAATTATTGGACTTATCAACCACTTTTACAAAACGTAACAAACAAGGAACCAGAAAAAAATACGCCCTTTAATAAGGAAAAAACAAAATGATCAAGCAAGTAATTTCTTCTTACGACTAAAGAGTTAGCAAAAAAACTTCAAGAAAATTTCCAGAATAAGGTCAAACCTTCCAAAATTAATGACATCACATACTAAAAGTTCTCACGTCCTGTCATCTTCAACAAATTAAAAGTACTACGAACAAATTCACGATTACGACGATTTTTTTAATGAAAGCAGCGTCGCTAATGGCTCGTTCGTACTAAGCCTGATGTATGGCTGCAGCGCGAATATGCCTGTAAAATGACGCTTTTTAATACTGGGATTAGGTGAAACGGTTTATACGCGTGAGTGAAAACGATGTTTGTGACTTGAGAAGTGGTTTTATGGTGCTATTGCTATCTAAGCAGTGGTTAAAGAAGCAGTTGTAGTAGAGATAGTTTTAAGACAAGATTTTGTTTAGTAGCAAAGTCTTCAATACGTCAGACTTTTGTAGTCTGAGCGATAGTGTTTGAAAATGTTGAACTGTTACACAAACTTACTGTCTTGGGTTCGTCAAACTTGGATTTTCCTAGCTTCTATTCGAATATTTTAATCGCAATTCGGAGTTTGGTAACATACCCGATAGATGGCAGTAAGCTCGCCCACTGTTATGCAGCGAAAAATGGGAAGTAAGTAGTTAACATACCTTTGCCTAAATTTCTACAAATGTTATATAGGAACATGTTCTTCACCTCGGAAACCTAAAAAAAACACTCCACAACGCAAAGCTACGACATTTTATCCACTCACGTTTTTAGCGAATGAGCAAGTTGATTAATAGCCGCTCTTACGCAGATACAACGCTTGTGACGCCGATCATTTGTACAGATGTACTGAAGTACTAATAACTGTAGGCATTGTGGAGGAAATTGTTTGCGATTTACTTAGCTTCTAAATATACTACTTTATATAAGGTAATACTTGCTTTTAACAGTGATTTTGTTTGCGAGGGAAGATTTCACCAGTATATCCTATGTTATTATTTTTTTATAAGCCATATCCAAGGCCTTGGGTGGCTTGAACAACTTTGACACTAGGTTGACCACTTACCATACGATAAGAAGAAGAAGAATAAATTTTATAATAACTCCTAATTCGTTTTGTGTGCAACTAGGGTTCCTGCAAAGTTGTAGTTTCAAGGATTGATAAAGTGAAGGCTTTGGTTAGCTAATTTGCTATAGCCTGGTAGCTAATACGAGACCACCATTCTTGCTAGTCATTATGTAAAAGTAAATTTTCAAAAGTTTTTTTCACTTAAAGCAACTTTCAAGCCTAACGGATGTGTGTATTAATAAACTAACCGATACTTATTTCGACTATCAAAATCTTTAGTTTCACAGTTAAAATGACGGATGATAACCTATTTGAAAAATAAATCACCGAATAAATAACATAGAGATTCCTGTTTTCTTATTCAATATTTATCTATTACTTACAAAACTGATCATAAATCTTCAACTACTTACAACTGTCAGATTAACAAAGAAATATACAATGTTCAATTTAAAATTACATTTAACAATAGCTTTGCACTAGCTGTACGTTGTCCGGAATACCAAGGATCTCATTTGTCATAGGACATACAGAAATAAATCATTTCATTTTAAACTAGACTGTTTTTCATTGCTAGAACATTTAAGTTTGTAGGAAAATGTGTGGCTATATAAATAATTTAATATTAACATTATTTGAACGACTCATGACTATCTGCTTCCAAACTAAGAAGAGCCTATGATATCAATGCATAGTATAAAGCAAAGTCGCTTCCCGTGACTGTCCCTATGACTGTATGACGTATGTATGCTTAGATCTTTAAAACTACGCAAGTGATTTTGATGCGTTTTTTAGTAGATAGGGTGATGCAAAGGAAAGTTTATATAATAACTGTTTAAACCGGGCTAAGCAAGGCGAGCCGCTAGTAACTACTATATGAGATAACTAATAACATAATATATTTATAAAATATAATATACATGTATCCAAACTTATAAATAAACTTGTGTACTTCACACAAATATTTGTCCTGCGTGGGGTTCAAACCCGCCAAGAGTTTTACGTGGGTTATTGTGGAAAGGCGTTAACCGCAGCGCTAAACGTGAAGTTGAAACCTTTAAAGATAAATAGTAATCTGCTATCAAGTACACTTATTTATTTAGTTATTTCATAGCAGATAGTTTGTAAAAAGCGACACTTTATTCGATTATGATAATGAATATTGTAGGTAGCTAGTTCTGTGTAAAATAAATTTATATGTTTTGGAACTATAATAATAGTCTTGTACAATTTGAAACCCAGTTATTAAATTAATAATAACAAGACAGATAATAAATGTGTCTTAGGGAAATTCTATTAAGTTTTCTTTACTAAAATGTTACAATATTTTTATAAAAATCTAGATTTTTAAGATCGTCTGAATAAAACCTTTTCCATTTACTTCAAATTATTTAAAAACAGATTCTATTATTCTGTTTTTTTATTCGTAGAAAAAACTACTTAATTTAATACTGTTTTTTTTTTGTTAGAATTGTTTAGGTACTTATATAGTTTACTGTACCTCAAGAAAATTTAATTTAGACAAAAATATATGGAAGTACAACAGCGATATACTTTTAGCATTAGAAGCAATTTGATAAATGATGTACTGGTTTAATATTTTAAAACTTATTTCCAGAAGACCTCAAAATACTAAAATGAGCATACTCATTAATCACAGCAAGAATCTAAAAAGATTCTAGTGACATATTTTTGCTCGAACTTATTTTTCCATCTTTAGAAAACCTTGGTTTTGCTTTAAAAATAATTTAATTTATGATTCGTCATTTACTTTTAATATTACTTTATACAGCACTAACTCAATCGCGGGGTTTTGCGCGCTTTTCCTCCATTTCGTTTATTGATGGAATAATTTTTTAACAAACTAATTGCTCATGTTAGATCGAGGCTAAGGTCGCCACGCCGCACGTCGTGGGTTTGATTCCCAGGCGGAACAATTATATGTGGGATCTACAAATAGTGGCTTCGGGTCTGGTTGTACTTTGAATTCATTGTTTGTATGTTGGTAAAAGTCCCCGCGGCACAAAAGCAATTCTTAGTGCGGGAGTTGGCTACTTTTTTGATCAAAAATTTATTTATTGATCATTATTTCCTAAGCTTCAGTTTCATCATTTGATTCGGGATTTAACTTGAAACAGACTTTTGGTCCTGCGGTCGGGGTTGCTTCTATTCTATCTCGAAAAGTAATCTTAAAATTACTATTACCATATAGCAAATAACATTTAATAATACATAAATTAATATACAACTCGTATTACATAATCCTATTAACAGAATAATTATTTAAATGTAGTTCATATTTCTTTAGAAAATAAATGTTGTATTTTGTGCTACACATGTTGTGAACTAAATATTATTTATTCGTTGCTGGGATTAATTAGTAGCCTGGTATTATTTTAATAACACTAAAAGCTTTTATGAATTGCATTGTTGAGTAATATTTGCGTGTATTTTATTTATTCCGAGACTGTTCTGTGGCGCAGTCGGCAATGTATCCAAGTACTGTATACAATTATATTGTAACAATAGTGTAACAATTACATTATACTGTGTTTTATACAGTCGGTACTTTTTAGTATCGAGAGTAAGACATTTAAAATGTATAATATATATTTTATAATAATTCATGTCCGTTAGAGGCGCTGAACTGATTGCCAATCAACATTTTTCGCTAGCTAGCCGGTTGTCTATAGTGGTAGAGAATCGCAGTACAGATTAACTGGTCTTGAGTTCAATTCCCAGGTTGGGCAAAATGCTATCGTTGTTTTCTAATTTAATTAAGGGAATTCTTAATAGTAGCAGGGAATTTGGAAGATGCTTAGTATATGACAATGGGCTCGCCCCTGTTACATGGGCCCAACATTGTAATAACACACATCTTCATATATCAAAAGCGGGGTATTGTGTATGTTTGCTTTATTTCACGTAAAATAATATTAGATGGCACAAAATGTGTTGAGCCAGACACATCAAAATTACTAGAAAACATTAGCCGAAGATACATTTAAATGCTTTTAAAAGCTTTTGGATTTATTTTATTAATGTGTTTTTTTTTTGTCAAAGAAATAAACGTATTAACAAACTAACAAGCACATAAAAGCTCAACCCCATTTATAAATTAATATTCTGTTTCTAAAAGGTTATATGTATAAAACATTGTAATATGCGATACGCCGTTTTCAAACTCATACGGCTCAAATAAACTCTAATTATCTTCATAAAAGCATACAAGAAAATCTTTTCGAAAATACATTTTGAAATACTAAAATATTAATTTTGTGCTATTCAGCTTTCAGTTCTATGTAATCGTAATTAAATGTTAAATGAGTAAGGTTACATTCTATGAAATGAGATAATAATGAGAGTGCATTTTAGTTTCGTATTTTATTTACTTAGAATACTTAGCTTGTAGCTTTTTAGTGCTAAAATAATTAGATTAGTGTGCTTTTATGTAAATAATTAAGCTGTTACTTTTATCTTCAACTAGCTGACCCGCGCAACTTTGCTTGCGTCACATAAGAGAGAATGGGACATAATTTTCCCGGTTTTTGTAACATTTTTCATTGTTCGCTACTCCGCTCCTAACGGCCGTAGCGTGATGTTATATAGCCTAAAGCCTTCCTCGATAAATGGTCTATCTAACACTGAAATAACTTTTCAAATCGGACCAGTAGTTCCTGAGATTAGCGCGTTCAAACAAACAAACAAACAAACAATCAAACAAACAAACAAACAAACAAACAAACAAACTCTTCAGCTTTATAATATTAAGTATAGATAAAGAGCAGGGGTAGCCGAGTGGTATAAGTTGACACCTCCCACGCAAGTGGTCGCAGGTTCGAACCCGAGGCAGCACACCAATGACTGATGTCCCTTATTGTCTAAGTATGTTTATTTCTAACCACGATACCATTTAAGTTTGTAATACAAAGGATTTATTTAAACCTATAAATTATTTAAATCCAATTTGGATAAATATCACAAAGACTTACTGTAGGGCTGCCACTTAAATAACGCGAATAATATAATATTTTGTTTTTTATTAGCATTTTCTTTTATGAACGCCTCTGTGCTATCGCTGACCATAAGGTCTCTGGTTTGATTCATGGGTCGGTTATAACAGGTGTGATATTATTATATTAAGTTATCAAAATTTTTGTTGTAAATATAAATGTAATTACTATTCAGGAGAAGCATAAATAGCGACTCAGCGAATTTAAATACTAATGTCATACGTAATTATAATTATAAATTAAAGTTTAATAACAATATTAAACGCTAATAATATACATACTATGTACATAACTACATTATTAATAATAACATGATATAAAAATATATACTTTATATAATGGAGTGCACATGCAACGTACTTATGTGTATTAAAATACGGGTGAAATATAAAAAGCTATGTGAGTATCTATATATTTTTTGTATTACGATTTGCAATATATACAAAAGCAGCTATATAAAAATCTGAATATATAATATAATTATTATATAAATATATAATATAAGCACCTGGTGATTGTTGCTTGTCTATCCCACAGCGGCATGGAACAAATTAATTAAAATTAAAAACACCACACATATAAATACATGACATATAATGACTGTACAATTTTGAAAAGGTCGTAAGTCGCGAGTGTCGAAAGTCACATGTGACGTTTTGGAAATTGCATAGTCGATAATAGGTTACATTTATAAATAAATAACATGTTATTATAAGGTTAATACTGTTGATATTTTATGTGTTAATCATGAATGATTGTCGATTTTGCCATGAAGTAACTATTATAAGATTGAGTGTTATTTCATAAATGACGCTGTTAGTTATAGTATATAGGGTACTATAAATGTGTTATATAATAACACATAAAATGTTAATTATTCACGTTGCCGTGATTATTAAAACTTACGTTATACCTTTTTTATCTTGTATTCTGAAAAGTAACCCATCTTGCAATAATAAGCTATAGCTTGACAGAGTTAATATATTATACATGGTCGTTAAGTTTAGAAAATTATTGTGCAATGGGAAGGAGTACAGATTAGGGGAAATTGAATTAATTTCACACAAAGTTAAAATTAGTAAATCATTAAATAATTACTTCCGTATTTTACTGAAAGAAAAAAAAATACACAATGTTTTGACAACCCTAATATCCACAAAGAGATTACTCTGAATGGAAATGAATTAAACAAACTTTGATAGGGCTGTCGAATAAGAGCAATTAGTACGAAATGAGATTACTGCTAGATAATAATCTAGTTTTGAATATCGCGAGCAAAATAGATGCGAATAATCTGATTGTTGATGGAAAATATTTATAGTTCAAATAGATTAAGTAATTTAGAAGATTAATGATTTAATTATAGTAATAATTTTGTGTAGAAGTTATTATATATATTGAGTATAATTATAATTACATATATCGAGTAAATTGACATAAAATATTTCTAAGGTACATCTGATTTTATTATACATTTTGTGGCCTCCCATTCAAGATAAACTATTTTCCGTCTTCCAAGAACAGTTTATATTCTAAATAATAATCTATTTCAGTACAAACTTTCACTATTATTCGGTACAAATATTGTAACCAGCGAAAAATTAAAAGTTAAAGATACAACAAGCGTTATACCAAAAAAATATAATAACACTTAAATCTTTTCACCCGAAATCATTGTAGTGTAAAGGCTGTATTTTGCATCGAATTAATTACTCACTCATTGAGAGAGTTCTTTTGTTCGAAGCTTCGAAACCCTGTTTATTATTTGCGAAGATTTATTGAATTAATCAACATGTTTTTCATAAAACCTTTTGAATATTTTATTTGTTTAACCTTGTGTGAAGGGCTTTGTTTTCTTATTATTTGAGTGTTTATATTTATGAGCCCTAATTGCGTCTTTATTGAAAGCTAGTAAAATACCTTTATTGTTTTCTTAGAAAATTATTTATTTTCAGAGAATTATCATTATTTGAGAAGAGCTTTATAAAGGTAATAAAGGTAAAATATACTGAAAAGTGTTTATCACACGTATACATATTCCAGTTCCAAGTATGTATGAAACAAACTTCATATCATCTTTAAAATTAATTCTTAGTTCCCTTTTGTTCTATACATTCAGTAATTTATAGAAACAAATATTATATTGCACCAACACGTGATCAGATTGCTGGTCTTTTCTTAGGACGAAGATAAGCAATGCCAATCTTCAGTCTTTACCCGAAGACAGTGATTACATATCAAAGTTGACTAAGGTTAAGATTTTAATATAATAAATTGTGAAGAAATGCATTTTTTTGAACCCATAACTACCCACTGATGGGCAAGGGTCTCCTCCCGAACCCCACCTCTAGTCCACCACACTGGCCAAGTGCGGAAAATGAAAATCCATATTCTAAAATGAAAAGTAAAACCATGAACGGCTTACCTAAAAACACAATTCCTTCACTGATAAGAATCCGGCACATATTTAACAACCTCTCAATGTAAGACTTCACCTGCCCTTATCAAAGTTTTGAAGGACTCAAACAAGAGCCGTCACTTACTTTCGCGCTTCATTTGCTCTCGATAAATGGACGTGAGTTCAAAACTTTGAGAATCACTGCTGAATTGCATTTTGTCGGAAAATTTGGAAAAGTTGTACGAACTAAAACATTTTTGCAAGGTAAACTGTGGTATTGATACTGGCCTATTCGTAATATGTGTAAAACCACCCAACATAATATTATTGTTGTAATTACAATAATCTTAATTCATCAGCCTAGCCTTTCTTCCAACTATGTTGGTTCCAGTCTCACCGGATGCAGCTGAGTATCAGTATTTTACATGTAGCGACATGTAAAATACTATAATTACGATCTTGTTATTATGATTAATAATCGTAATTATTGAGGTTTCATAATACACGTAATTTAATACATGTCATATTGTGTGAGCCATATTGTCACAACCAATGCTTCATAATAAATGTTTAAACGAAATGCTAATTGGTCACATTTAAATAATATTAATCCGTAAGAATGTAATGTACAACAATACAAGCATAGTCATCATATTATCCAATCCAGTTTTTACTACTTAAGCTGGTTCCATAGATGTACATATGAAACCTCAAAAAACCGGTTGAAAGTCTACAACTTTTCATAGCGAAACCCTTTCACTCCACTGGCGTACAAAAAAGAAACAGTAACGTCAAATTGCTCTCTCATGATCCCCTTTAGCTGTGCAGTTCAAATTTGTACGGCCTTTGTGCTTCAACTACTAAAAATGTAGTTGGTAATCATGACTCTTTGAATCGTTCGCGAGGTTTAAGATGTCTCGTTAGAGTTTATTGTTTTAAGTTATAGCGAGCATTTTGTTTAACCGACTTTTCAGAGAAAATAAGGCATTTTGTTTATGGTAAACTATATAATAATATGCTAGTTTGAATTTGTCCGAATAAAATACCTGGGTCAAATATGACTAGCCGAAAAATATGGCCATATTATTACTGTGTTTACCTACCCTACCATTGATGCGACTCTACAATATGTGTATAGCAAAAAAAAAGATTTCAAAATTACATCTCGAAGCTTCCCTGCAATAATACTGACGTAACCCTTTATCCAATCGCAGCTAACAGAAAGTAAAATAAATATTTCAGTTACCTAAACCAACCCTTATCAGGCTTCCTGTTGACTGAAAGTCCCAAGTTCCAATACTGTCTCCATTCACTTAAGAAACCTTTTTCGTAATTTTCACAATTTTTTTCAGTTGCGAAAGTTGTTTTACAAAACGTCTTTAAAAAGAAAAAATATTTTTAAATAACCCCAGATACTTTGCAAAAATGATACCTTCCATTACTTACCGATCAGATGCAAATCTAAAGCAACTGTAAATTCCGTTTGGTAAATTTTCTACTTTTCAAGTCGAATTAAAAATTAATAACTCAACTGATACTGAAATATCACTCAATTTGAAGTGTCCTTATTCTTAATATTAAGTTTGCCTTTGTTAGCTTTCAAAAAGCTCATACCAGGCAACATAGTCGGGATCGCTATCATCGGATACGGTAAAGAAGACTTTATATATACAATTTTTTTTAACTCATTACTGTCCCACTGCTGGGCAAGGGTCTCCTCCCTACCGAGGGGTTAGGCCTTGAGTCCACCACGCTGGCCAAGTGCGGGTTGGGGACTATACTATATAATTCTATAAAAATACGGTATTAGAGCTTTATTTTAAAGCTATAACAGCATGTTTCTCTAAAACAGGTCAAATTGAGTTACATATCAGGAAACTACTACGAGTACTAACAAGACAAAAAAGAATCATTTTGCTTCTCACCTTACTACTGGGCTCATCAAACAATGCCCAAACTTTAGGCTTAACCCTCTGCCAGACCCCAAGGTCCCCAGCGAGGTACGCGTCCTCGTAGCCGAAGAGCCTCGCGATCTCTTCCTCTGAAGGCTTCTCACTGTCAATGTCCAGCTTGTCAAGGATGGCCAGGGTATTCTGTGGACAAAAGGAAATAGGTAAGAACTCCAAATAATAGCATATAGAGTATGCATACAAAAGCACCTTGCTCTTAAGGACGTGAGTGACTCTAAACAACACTCGCGTAGTTCCATATAATTAATAAAGACTTATTTTTTTTTACTGGGAGACATTATACATTAAAATAGCTAGACTTATTATTTTAATTCAAAGGTTATATTTTATATTATTTTATTTTTCATTTACATTTAATATTAAGTTATTTATAATACAAATTACTATTATACTAAGCTAGACTATGACTATGACAAAATAAGAAACGGTTACGAAGGTTTAAAGGTTTATATTTGTATATTATAAACCATTCAAACATAGATAATTAGGCAAAAGCAATTGTAATGACAAATGAAACCCGCTTCAATTTTTTCCATTATCAAAAGCTATCGATTTCATAATTTGAACTGCTTTCAGAACTCAGATTACTTTCAGAGCCCTCAAATATTTCCAATCATAACGTAGTCGAACAATAGCCCGACAACTTAGTAAAAAGCCATCGATGCAAGGTTAGGGTTGGCGTAGGTATACAATCATTAGAATTTGGAATGTCAATGACCCGAAGGCTTATGCAGCCTGCAATGGATTATTTGATACAGTTAATTAATTTTGGAAGTACACAGAATTACTAATTATAAATTAGATAAATTGTGGTATGTTGGCTGCCACTAAAAGTAAAATGTACTGTAGTCATCCATTATTTACTATAAAGAGGAAACCTGTACATATAGGTAGCAGTAAGTCTTTATAAAAGAGGATTGTTCTTGAAGTACACTTGAGGACAAATTTCGCGACACACAAGAGGATCTTCACGCTCTGTTTACTTGTAAGTAGAAGCGTTTTGTTTCATTGTATCACGTTTGCGTAAGTGCATTTACTCTTTATTTATAGTGTGTTTCAGTGCAGTCTTTACCACTATCATATGAAAATCTGATCTGTGCCCCTAGCGGACGCTTTGAGAACCACTTTTAAAGCTCTTGATTGTAGAGAATCGCGCTATAGATATCAGATTTATTTTAAGCCTCTTAAATTTTTCCATTCATAACATAGCCTAACGCATTTTTAGCCTTCTAAAACTTGCTATAAAGAGAAAACCTGTATAAGTAGCAAAGCAATAAGTCTTTCTATAAAAGAGGATTGTTCTTGAAGTACACTTGAGGACAAATTTCGCGACACACAAGAGGATCTTCACGCTCTGTTTATTTGTAAGTAAAAGCGTTTTGTTTCATTGTATCACGTTTACGTAAGTGGATTTACTCTTCATTCATTGTGTTTCAGTGCATTCTCTACCACTATCAGCTAGGATCGAGAAAAGTTGTATAAAAATCTGATCTGTGCCCCTAGCGGACGCTTTGAGAACCTTTTTTAAAACTGTTGATTGTAGAGAATCGCGCTATAGATATCAGATTTATTTTAAGCCTCTTAAATATTTCCGATCATAATACAGCCTATCGCATTTTTTGCCTTCTAAAACTTGCTATTAAGACAAAACCTGTATAAGTAGCAAAGCAATAAGTCTTTATATAAAAGAGGATTGTTCTTGAAGTACACTTGAGGACAAATTTCGCGACACACAAGTGGATTTTCACGCTCTGTTTACTTGTAAGTAGAAACGTATTGTTTGATTGTATCTCGTTTGAGTGCATTTACTAGTAAATAGCAACTTGTACTGTTGTTTTAATATTCAGTCATGCATTAATAATGCCTATACGTTTCTGTGTTTAGTCTTAGCGTAGTAATCAGTAGCGCAATTCTTTACCATTTTCTATAACCGGCTAGCTATCGAGAAATTTTGTATGAAAATCTGATCAGCGCCTCTAGCGCCGATAGCGCCTCTAGCGGGCGTTGTAGGAACTATTTTGGTAGTACATTTTAAATGTTAAACTCTCGATACTCTTCAATATCGACTGTAGATAATCTCGCTACGGGAAATAAAAATTCTTGTACGCTAAGAAAATATTTCTAATGAACTCTTACAACAGACATTTTCGTTGAAAACTTTTTAACGAAGGGCAGAAAACGATGAAGTACGACTTTTTACAGCCTTGTAAATAAATAAGTGTATGTGTATCGTAATTTTTAATGGTACTTTAAAAGTTTTGTGTCTTTTTATACCTTTTATGGAAGTAATTTTACGTGTAGGTAGGAAAAATGTGTGCATGCTCAATTCAACTCCGGGAAATCTTTTCACTCGAACGAAGTCGCGGACAGAAGCTAGTATTATATACTTAAGAATACTAGTTGCCGCCGTATCTCTACATAAAATTATGTTCAAAATCGGATATCTTTCCACTTGAATTAATTCTCACAAACTTTGTGCCCAAGGCCTAATTTGATATAAATTATACCTACTTTCAAACAAATTACATTAAATGACAGTTACGTGGTGTGATCAAGTAATTTATACTTGTTAAAAGATTAGTATAAGATTATCAAAAGTTTTTCCGATCCTAAGTTCACGATATAATAATTTCTTCGACTGTAATCGCAAATGGCTGACTGCTTAACGTTTCGGCTCAGGTTGCACTCGCCGTGGTAGCAGGCTGACTGGAGCCGCGATGACAGGACTTCATGTATATGAGGCGGATTTTAAGGTAAAATGCGTGTTCGCGTTAATTCCCGTATTCTATTATACATTAAACATACAACGCGAGAGTTTAGAAGTTATGGCTGACTGCTGTTCGTAATGACTCTACAGGAGTGCGATTTTCTATAGTCGATGATGATGAATTCTCAAGATTCAAGATTGATCAAGTGACAAGAAATTGACCTCTATAATAATACTGCACTAAAAAAAATGTTATTGAGGCAGTCACTAGGAGCGTTGACCAAGTTTTTATACAAAATTTGTCGATAACTAGTCGGCCGTTGATAAAAAATAGTTTTTTTTTGTAATACTAAACTGAAGTAAGCAGTTACTTAGTTTTTTGTGCATACTATGTATATAATCCAAATGCATAATTTAAAGTCTAACGTTATATAAAAATACATAACTTAAATTAGGTCAACGTAAAATTAACTTTCTAAAACAGCGGAGTAGAAGTAATAAACTCAAATTTTACATTCTCAAAGTTAAATCGTCAAAGTTTAATTTTAGTTTTAATTAATTGCTATTCAAGTTGAGTATCTGTTTGAGTTTCATCTTAATTCTGAAACAGGTGTTATGTTGTATCAAAGGATTGTAAATTTACTTTTGAAAACGTATTTAGACTCACAGATAATTAGCTTTTAAATAAAATAGAGTTACTAACTTAGTGGTTTAGCAATGAATGGAAGACTTTCACTATTATAAAATCAATATAATACTATATTATATATTAAGACAACTTATTAATAAATAAATAATTAACTTAATAAACTTATTGGCAGAGACTCTTGACTTAATACACTGTTCGTCTGTTCGCCATAAACTCAATATCTACTAAATAGATTTTCATGCGATTTTCACCAATAGGTAGAACGCTTGTTTAAGAAAGTTTCAGACTGGAGAGTCCTGGGCGCGTCAACATAACATTTTCACCATCAAAACCATATATTAAAAGATTCTCTAACAACATACTAAGGTCAGTTACATAGTAGTTTATATACCGTTTCAGCAGGTTTACAATAGCGTACCCTTAGTAAAGTAGCTACTTTATTATACCAACGTAATTAGGTTTTCTAACGCACCTATTATAGGTACGTAGTTAAATTGTATGGGATTTAATATTATCAAGTCCGCGATATATTTTTAACGACATACTTAGTTGATGAAAACTATTAAAAACGTATTATATTATGTAAACATCATGTAGTAACTTCTATAACTGTGAAAATATACTTGTTTGTCCTTCTTTTACACGAAGCTGGCTGAACCGATTAGCATGTAATTTAGTAGAGTGTTTGGCTTATGACTGGTAGAATGACTTGAATCCTTAATATCAAAAATCGACTCCCTAACGCTTAAAAAGAGAATAAAAAAACAATACAATATAAAACAGCAAGTTCAGTTCTTAAGCCGGATAATTATATTCGACTGAACAATTAAATAGAGCAATTTAAGAGATCCACAAATCAAACCCAAAACCTAGTATTTACACCACACACTACTATACAGACCACGCTACAACATCAGACTACTCGGTTAAATTTCACTCACGCTCCGTAGTAAATTGAAAGCAAGCTGTAACATTGCAGTGGCGATAAGTCATATGTGAACAATTTACTAACAGCAGTGCAGTTACCAGCTGTGTACAATGTACACTGAAAATAAAGTGGAAAGGTTGTGTGTTCTAGGGGACAGTGTTCTAGGCTTTATGAGCGATATTTGTTATAAACAAATAATCGTTATAGAAGACAACTCCCGCAAGAACTGCTCTTGCATCCCGGGGACTTTTACAAACATACAAATAACAGCATAAATCTTCGATCGTCGTATTTTTAGTGGTCAACCTAGTGTCAAAGTTGTTCAAGCCGCCCGAAGGCATGACGACTGTTATCTTAGAACCTATGTTTTACGGGCCCTCCGAAACACGGAGACGCTCAGTTCAAATACCACTATGCGGCCACCCATCTATGGAATGTGCGCGCCAAGTTTTTCTTAACTCACTGATCGTTTACTGAAAAATGAGTGCAACTAGCCACCACTAGGCATTGCATAAGCGCAGAACTTGGAAAAAAAGGTTTTCGCATTAAGCCACTTGGAAAAGTGTAGCGTTACACAAAAGATAATAATTTTACATAAAAAACTCAGTTATTAGGCATACACGTTATTATGACGAATAATAGTTACGTTTGTTAAGTTAAGTTTGTCTTCCATACAACACTGTATATGCACCCTGATTTATTCATTCCTATGCCTTTTACCACCCCGCATTTATCAAAACATTATATTTTGAAAAATACTACCAACATCCAATCTGCCGTTAAGTTTGAACGTACATTTTGAGCACAAAGCACTTATAGAGTTTGTTGTGAACAAGTAAACAAAGCTAGTATTGGATTACAAGAACGACAGTCTGTACTCAGCCGTATGGACTGAAACAGCTGGGAGCTTGTATAAGGTCGAGTTTCATATTTTTAGTAGACAACAATCTTTGTAATAGTCTTTTGTGTTTTTAGTATGTTGTTTTTAAGTAATTTATTTTACGGTCAATTTTACTTATAGGTAAAGTAAATCCTTAGTTTTGTTCATATGTGTATTATTCCATGAGTGATAATATAACTTCTGCGAGGGGTGTATAAACCCTCTAAAGACGTTTTTTTTGTCCAATATACTTTGGCAAGCACATTGGATCAAGAAAAATCTTAATTAAAAAATGTTTACATCTTCCGGATCACGGGCAAATTTTCCATGTTAAAACTGTCAGCTAAAAACCTTAAACAAGACTCAAACGATATTTTTTTTATCTTCAATCAGCATCAATAATATACCAGCGTACAACATCAGTTTGCAACATAACCAAAATTAATAATTAATTTTTTAAAAATGTGAATCCTCAACTAAAATAAATAAATCTCACCACTCAAATGAAAAGAAAACGGAGGTGTCAAATAAAAAACTGACAGAACTAAAAAGTACATAATTTCATTCCGACTTAAGTATGCGGAGTCGAGTTTAATCTACTTTAGAATTACAAAGCGGGTGTGAAATTGAAAAAAGGACGGACCGACACGGTGAAAGAAAATCAGCGTCACACAAAGGAAATAGAAGGTACGACCCAAAGATAAACCAATCAGAGTGAAACGTGTCGTCGTTAAATGGGGTTTATTTTGGTTTTTGGGTATATTTTTTGTTTCGATATAGTTGAAGGGTGAGAATGCGGTTTTTGGGGTACATTTATTGGGTATTTTTTTGTTTAGATACAGCAATAGTTGAAGAAAACTTTGCAAGTATGGGTTTGATGTTTGTTATCTAGAAGAAGTTGGGTATTCCATGTTCTATTTTTTGGGATTTATTATTTATTTATTTATTGTACTTTTACAATTTACCTTATTCTATTAACTAATTTATACTCGCCAAACTTATTAGTTTAACGGCGAGAATGCGCTCTTACTGACTAACATGACATACTTAAATAACTAAACAAACAATAATCAGTGACTTAAAACAAAATAATAAATATCAACAACAAAACTAAAAATTAAATTAAGATTTCAACCAACAAAATTAGATAAACATAAAATAATGCTTCTTATATAAAGCAAATACAAATACTACTAAAGCAATTTATAAATCGCGTTTTAACTAAGGTAGGATTTGATTTCACAACTGAAACTTGTACTGTTAAAAGTATGTCCAACAAGTTAGTATGTTGCTAATATTAGTGACAAAATAATGTAGAAGACTTATGATTCTTTTGCAGAAGTCGAACTACACGGAATACGGATCCTTGGTCGTTAGGAAGGAAGTTAAATGAAATGTTAATAACACTAATTTTAATCAGTGCCAGTACTAAACAATTTCAATGTTTTGAAAACGTCCTCAGATTGTCAAACTAGTTATCTTTAAATGACAAAGAATATAGAAACCTAGAAGCCTTCAACGAGTCTCCATTTTCAGCTTTCTAAAGGTCTTTTGCAGACTAAAGACCCTTTTAAATTGTCAATTCAACTGACCACAGCACCCATTATGCTATTATCCTCAATCGGCTGTAAGATGCCCTAAGGAATATTAAACAGGGCCTTCCCATATTTTTTCTTTAACATAGGATCAGGGAGGACATTAAAGCAAGGAAAATGAGTTCTTAATGTGTGCGGTATTAATATTTAGTGGCTCTGACCCCAATCTTGGGTAATTTTTCGACTAGCGGATTTTTCATTGGAAGACATTTTTGTACTTGTAGGTATTAAAATCTGGCTGGATGAAAAGAAAATTTTGTAAAAATTGTAGCAACTATTTTTGTCCATTACCAAAATTAGAAGAAGCAAGAAAAACAGACGTCTTTTCCCTAGTCAAGTAAAAATTATTGACCAAATTTTGTGTTAGAATATAAAATGGAAATAGGAAATCGAAACTAGCAAGTACTACCAAATCTTTAACAAACAAATCTTCATTCTACAGTTTATTATGACATATCAATCCACTTCTAAAAAAACACTTGTTTCTTATGATACCAGTCAACTCAATTCATTCTTTTTATGTTCAAATCTCGTACAAAAATTCACTTATGTTCCATAACCGAGACTGACATACAGACAAGTACTGCTTACTTTCTCCGTTACAAGAGTCTTGTACGTCGGAAATATTCTCTATCCGACAGTAGTTATCCATCACTGGTATCATAAACACCTGTGACAAAGACACATTGCTTGTCGATATATTTACCTTTAGTTTGTGTATCTTTTATGGCGTTTTTGGAGATGTACAACCAAAAAAATATTGTTATTGGTGATGTGACTACTTTTTTTTTTAAATAAATGTGGTCAGCTTATTTGACAATCATTTCAATACAGCAAATATTTGACTTGTAAGTGTTATGTAACAATCAAGGTTAAATTAAAATATATGTGCTAAAAAACCAACCTTAGTTACTACGCTAAATTAAAAACTGTTAATCTATTAACATGACTCAAGTTCCTTAAAGAAACAGCGACAATATTTGCGAGGTTGCAGTTTACACTTACACTTAGTAAGATGAAAACACTACGACTATAAAAGCCTTTCATACATTTCCTACAATTTTTTGTCGTTTTCATGTAAAGGAGACCACACTTCGGACACCACTTCAAACGTCTGATCTGTCTGATATGAATATCATAACCATATAGACGGGTGTATATCCGACGGAGTCCCTCAAATAGCACCCATAAGAAGATGGAAAGAAAGGCGCCCGTAGCAAGTTGTGCTCACCGGTCGGTAAACGATCTGTGGGTTAAGCAAACCTTGGCGCGGTCATTCCACGGATGGGTGACCGCATAGTGTATTTGAACATGGCGTCTCCGTGCTTCGGACGGTACGTAAAAAGTTGGTTCCGGTTGTTGTCAATTAAGATAACAGTCAAAGGCCATCGGGCGGCTTGAACAACTTTGACACTAGGTTGCCCACTAACCATACGACAAGAAGAAGAAGACCCATAAAGCGTATAATGTGCAAACATTTTTCTTCTGATATAGACGACATTTAATAGATTTCTTAAGAGTTAAAATTGAATCTAAGAGTATTATTAGTTAAGGCGTTCACTTGCAAAGTAAATATTGCGGATTGAACGTATGCTATAACGTATAATGCAGTACTCGTAACCAGCGGTTCTCGATGACACAATGTATGGATGTGAATGAAAGAAGGGAAGTTTGTGGGGATCGTATCAATTGGCGTTCTCTGGTCTTTACCTAAATACCTACCCTATGGGAAAAAGGCGTGATATTTTGTATGTAGGTATGTATGTATATAGATGAGATGTTTATTGATTTTTCCTACTAGTTTTAAATTAAAGCTATGAGCATTTAGCAATTCAATATGAGTAAATAATGCAAAATGAACGCACACTTTTGGTTTTGCCTTAAAAGTTGTTTTTTAGTTAACACATTAAATCTAAATTGGGAAGACTCGATATAGACATAAAATGCCTTATAGCCTACACATTCCCGTTACAGCTTTATATTTCTTCTCCCTTACTATTCAGTCCACGTGTACTATTTATTATTCACCCGCGTTGATCTGACCGCATCGCACCCAAACGTTGTAGTAATGTGATCTGAGACCGACACTCTATCTCTTTTATTTTAGGCGAGATTTCGCTTTGAATGTTGAATGAAGTACGATGTTCAAGATTTTACTACGGTAATATTGACTGTCTTCGTGGTTCGAGCGTGTGAGGAAGTTAAGAAGTAATTTTTAACACTATCAACTTTCAACAAGCGCGTAGATATCGACAAAATTTTGTATGAAAAACTGTTCAGCGCCCCTAGCGTATATTGCAAGAACTATTCTTGTAAGTGTCAAATGTTTGCGATTCCTACTGACTGTACGGTATCGCGCTACTGATTACGTCTCTGGTTTGATTCTTGAGTCGGGATTGTATTATTTATTATTCAGCCGCGTTGATTTGACCGCAACGCACCCAAACGTTGTAGTAATGTGATCTGAGACCGACATTCTATCTCTTTTATTTCGGGCGAGATTTCGCGATGAATCTTGAATGAAATACACTGTTCAAGATTTTACTGGGATCTGGATTTTAAGTATGTTTGGGAAAAGTAGTGACCGTTTTTGTGGTTTAAGTGATAAAGTATGTTCATGTTGATCACGAAGTCTCAATTACGACCTTGAAGTTAAACAAAGATTTTTCAAGTTCCACCGATCACGATGTCATAAGTTCGATTCTCGAATCGAGCAAAGAGCTTTTTTGGGCTTTCGCAATTATGAGGTCAGAGATTTAATTCCCGGGTTGGGCAAATTACTTTTTGGTTTCTCGCGATTATGACGTCTAGAGTTTGATTACCAAGGAATTGAAAATTTTATTCGTATTCCTAGTAGTACATCGAAGATAGTCAATATTATATCCAGTATATAGCAATAGTCTCTTTTTGTGGCGTGTGTGCTGTGCGCTGAAAATAAACATATTTTCTTTCTTTCTTTCTATATGAGAAATAAAATTACAGTACCACAGCTTCGAGTATCAACCAAAATATATTAACAAAGTCCATTACTTACATTATAACATCAAATTTATTTCTTCCCAAAACTAAATATCTAATTTCACTTACATTAACGTTTTTATTCTATTTTCCATAAAGAAAATTGTTTTCTTTTTAGCCTATAATGAAGATTGATGACGGTGTTGTAAATATGATTTTCATAAGTTTCAGTAAGCTACAGGTTTTATCATATTGTACGCTTGTTTCTTTTGAGAATGTTAAAAAGCTTTGAACGTAATTTACAAGCCCTATTAGGCTTTTAAACGATCTGTAGCAGACGGCAAAAGTGGGTAAGTCATCACGCTTGTTATATCCAAAGGTGTAGTTGTTCACCATCCATAATGTTAGTCCCATGCAATGGGCCATGCCAATTGTCATGTAGCGGGTACGTTACCAAACTCCGAGCTAATATTAAGATTTTTTTAAATCTTAATCTAATCATATTATTATCAATCTTGTGATTTTCCTTGACCCGGATATCGAACCTGAGACCCCTGTACGGCGGTCGCAAACAGAGGCAATCGTCACCGATTCTACATGTTTAGAAACGCGCATTTGTAAAGTTAACAATAAATTCTCTCACACTATCCATCTCCACAAAATCAATCCATAAAATCACTTCCGTTTAAATCACGGGAATTGTTACAAACACCCCATACCCGGTTATACCCGGCTCCATAAACAACGGATCACCGTTCCATTATCCGGGATTACGGGATGTTTCACCCAGTTGCAGGAGCTGTATGATTTTGGATTGTTTTTGTATCAGTTTTTACCCGGATTATTTTTAAGATAGAAATGTGATGAGCAGGCATTTTTGTGAATTATTTATAGCTTCGGTTACGGTTAAGGAGATAATCTTAGATTTAGAGAAACGGTTCTTGAAATCGTGCAAATCGCTTCAGCGGCATTCCATGCTAATGAATCTAAACTAAAACTTAAAAAAAAACTGTTTCAGCGCTTCACATCTTTTTGAAGACATACATGTATCTAATTAAATAGTAGTAGTCCAGAATGTTACATATTATTATTCGGCAGCGGGACCAAAGATGCCAGAGATTTTGTGTCCTGGGGTTTAACTTTTTTTTCAAATATAGCGTACCATTTCAAATCTTAGGAGGTAGTCTTCGGCCTGCAATGCAGACAGTTATCGTTAATGCTAGTGATTATTAATGCAGACTAATTATTGTATACCTATACTTTTTGTTTACCCGCTAGCGAGGAAAATAGTACAAACCTATAAATCCAATAACCCCCCATTAATTCCTGCACGTAGTAAACATCAATAACGCGACCGGTTTTAATTAGTGCTGAGGATATGAAGGAATTGTTCTAGAAGTCTGCAGGTTCTACGTAATTATTTTGTATGTTAAACGAGTGCAATCGAAGCCAGGGGTTATGTCATAGCTATGTGTGTTGATTGCTTCTCCTGTCGAGTGCTACCTAGTCTCCTATTTCTAATACTAGCTAAAGCCCAAAATTTATAAATTCACTTTTATTTTCAACATAAAATTTGTCAGATTTTGGATAGTTGTACCATTATTTTTTTCAATTGTTGTGATTTACAATTTAAAACCAAATTTACCCTAAAACTGTATAGAATTTATAAAGTAGATTCGCTCGGGTCATATTTAGCAAATAAAAGTCAGTCATCGTGCCACTAATTTGTGTATTGAATACAAAATTGACCACGATAAAAAAAACTCCAATAACGCAACCCTGATAAACATGCCCCTGCGACGAAATATCTATACCAAAATTATATTAATATAAACACAAATCCAGCACTTAAAATTATCCTTTTTATATAAAAAAGTACAACCACAACAAACTCAAGTTCTGTACCACTAAAGTCAGTTGGCAAAACAAGGTATTAAACCATCTCCTCACGTGGCATCTGCATTAATTCCTCACAAAATTCCCTTCTTCTTGAGTAAATAGCAACAAGTAACCAAGTTATATTCTCATAATTATGATGAAATTGTGAGTACTGCGTATGAGGAATGTAGTAAAAATGGTTGTATTTTCGACGCCTGAAATGCCTTAAGGCGTATAAATGTTAGGTTTATTTAAGCTGTGTATAAATATGTTTATATGTCTGGTTTAGTAGTGTATAAGCTTATACAAGCTTAAACACTACTAAACCGTATGTTAATACCATACGGTATAAACATACCGAATAAAAGATTATGAGCTCAGTAAAACTCATCTGTAGGTGTCTGAATTATTTAAAAGCCAAAAATAAACCGTACCAATGATAGGTTTCCATTACATTGTATTACTAGCTGACTCGCGCAACTTCGCTTGCGTCACATAAGAGAAAATGGGTCAAAATTTTAATTGTAAAAGTACAAGAAATAAATAAATTTTCCCCGTTTTTGTAACCGTTTTAACCGGTACTCTGCTCCTATTAGTTGTAGCATGATGATGTATAGCCTATAGCCTTCCTCGATAAATGGGCTATCTAACACTGAAATAATTTTTCAAATCGCATCAGTAGTTCCTGAGATTAGCGCATTCAAACAAACAAACAAACACTTCAGCTTAAGCAAAAGGCCAGAAAACCAATTTTTTATCGGTAGCATCTGCAACTAATTAGCAATTTCGGTGTAAAATCGAATTAGTTACCCTAAACTAGACCTATCTTATTCAAGAAAATTTAATAAGTTTCAAACGCTGAATAGTCGATAATTTCGTTGGGAGATAATCGCTAATAGTAGCGCGTTTCTCTTAAGTCAGAACTATGAAGTGTCGATAATTCGATAAATGTATTGCAAAATGGTTTCCCCGATGCCCGCTAGAGGTGCTGATGAAATTTTCATACAAAATGTCTCTATAGCCAACCAGCAGCCGATACTCAATAGAAGTAGAAAATCGCTAACAGCAGCGTAAAAGTCAAACAAGAAAGAGTATTCAACAACTTTAACACTAAGCTGACCACTCCTCGAACACAAAAACAAGTCTAGGATAACAAGCCAAACTTCTCAATGTCAAATACAGTTGAACTGCTTCAAACTATCACAAAAACTCCCACAAGACTCCCAATGACACTAAAGAATCCGCACTTCGATGCTTAAGCGATTCAAGTTCTTTCGAAAGGGATAGCACTATGATCTCTGTATAATGCTATCTCTTTCTAGCCTTGTGTGATAAAACGTCACGTCATTACATACTAATAAGTCCATTGCCGTGTCTGTTCTATTTACAATTAATTTTATATAAGGTTTTAATAGTAGGAAAAATAACAACATTCTAAGAGAAATCCGACTTATCCATTTTCTTTACCCATGAATGACCCACTGCTGGGCAAGGATCTCCTCCCGAAGAAGGGAGGGTTAGGCCTTGAGTCCTCCACGCTGGTCAAGCGCGGGCGAACTTTATGCTTGTGTAAATTTTAATAATAGCTAACAAAATTAATATTACAATCACTAAATTCCCGCCTTTGAGTCTAACTGATCGAGAATTCCTGTGATCGAGAACCGCACAGCTTGCAGCATTCAGAAACATAGTCTTACAAATGAAATAAAATAGGAAAAGCTTCAAGAATAAACAGAAAATATTTCCCTTGAATCCATTCGACCCCATTTGCAAATATATCTGTTATAAGCGCGTCACGTATTTAGCTAATAATGCGGACTGTCCGGCCTCATTGACTGCTTGATTGTGACCGTGTATCATGGACGAGGGAGGGCTTAACATGGATTTATGATGTTTTTTTATTCTTGTGAAGAATTTGACTGTGTATAGTATGATTTTGGTATGTTAAATGTAAAATTAGCACCTCTAAAGATAAGTAAGTATTATATTAACGACGTTCATAGATATTTGGATATAAATAATACAAAATATTGTAAATGATCTGTATTTTTCTTTAAATGTAACAATAATATCTTTAAATAAAATAGCTTTAAATTATTTTATGGAACATCTAGTTTAAAACACTTATAAAAACATGAATGTTTTCATGTAAATCACACCTCAATAGACATTTTCATATACTGCTCATTACAAAATATACACGGTCTTTACATAAATAGCAAATAGAATTACTGAGTATCAACAACCGTCAAATGATCAATTACTAAAACTCGCGAAACATTCAAATTACCATTTAAATCAAACAATTTATTTTATGATCCTTGAACATTTGACATTTAATAAACAGACTCAAAGTTGGGTCGGAGCTCAAAAAACAATAATTTTGAGCGAACAAACAATATTCGTTTGACAAACGACTACGTTTCGCTCAATCGTAAATTGTTCAATTAACACGGATCAGTTTCATTGCTCCAGTTCAATTATAATATTGGTTTGAGTTATAAGCTTATAGCGGGTAAAACGTTTGTTTTTTAATATCTGCCCAATTTCCGAATGTAAAATACAATCGCAACACGATTCTTGATGAGATAAGTCTTTATAATAGAAAGCAATATTCGCTATAGTCATAATAGAAATTTCCCGAATCTAAAATCAATTATTTTGCGTTGGAATGCCCAATTTTTCTGAAATATATTTGAAAATCGATGTGTGTTGCATAAGTCTATGAACGAAGGTCGTTCAAAATTTCTTAGTTTTCCGTACCTCTTCCACCCTGCATACAAAGCTCTTAAGTAAATTGTCGAACTATAGTATCATATTAGTGGTGTATATAATAAAAGATTATCTCTTTTAACTTGGACCAAGTACGAAGCACTCAAAGCAACAGATGGCCCGACAACTAAAAAAAAACTTTTTTTATTCTTTTTTACAGCAAATGTACAAAGTTTTACTGGCCACTTATTTTACAGCCGAGCTGGGTTTGAGTTAAACTATCGATTATAAATGGACTTGTTAATGAATGTTATCCTTTATGTACATAATGTATCCAAAAATGTTGCGAAAGTAAGCAATATGTTAAAATTAATTAACAACGTTATTCCTATTGTAATTATAAAAGTATGTTTAAAAAAACCTTTTCACAACTCTCTACAACATACACATCATTGTACTAGAATAACCAAAAAATCAACAACAAAACAGGCACAGTACTCATGCTAATAACTTGCAGATTCAGAATCGATAAATAATCGCTGTGGTCTCTATTCTACTCCCGACTCTCTCTCTCTCTCTTTGGCTATGCTAAACCAGTCATATCCAGGCAAACATTTCGCATTTTTTAACATCGTTCATCCACTTGTCTTTGCAATACCAAAAATCATTCTCAATAAACAAATATTCATCCAGAAGGGAGACAATGGCTGGTATGGCGCATCGATGGTATCGATACAAGATGAAATTTAACTATTGAATATTTCTTCAAGAACATGCATTAGTTGAGTAACACTAATATTAAACAAATATACTTTCTTGAATTTTCTCTTTTCCTCGCCAGGGAAATATCTTTAACTGCGACTGTCAGAATACCTGACACTACAATTTGCTGTCTGCAAGTTTTCTCCTTTTGACATTTGTAGCTAAAAGATTATTCACGAGATGTAAATCGTGGTTTGCTGGTTAAAATAGATAATATTTCTTAAGTATTGTTTTCTTCTATAAAAATAACTCACCCACTAATAACAATAATTGACTATACACATAAAAAGCAGAGTCACAAGATACAAAAAAATAAATTGGTTCACACAAACAAATATGACTGCCACTGTGCGCAGTGGTAAAGATCGCCACGCCGCCGCCACCATTGCGTCGGGAGGTCGTGGGTTAAATTCCCACACGGAAAAAAATATTATTAGTTAGTACTAGTTGTTTGAGGAAGCAGTGATAGCCGAGTGGTATAAGTTGACACCTCCCACGCAAGTGGTCGCAGGTTCGAACCCGAGGCAACACACCAATGACTTTTCGAAGTGTATTAGAAATAATTATCACATGCTCCAACGGTGAAGGAAAACATCGTGAGGAAACCTTGCATGCCTAAAATTTGTTTAATACATTAATTGAAGACATGCAAAGTCCCCAACCCGCACTTGGCCAGCGTGGTGGACTCAAGGCCTAACCCCTCTCTCATTACGGGAGGAGACCCTTGCCCAGCAGTGGGACATTAATGGGTTAAATTTATTTATTTATTTACTAGTTGTTTGGGGTCTGGTTGTTCTTTGTGTCTGTTGTATGTATGTTAGTAAAAGTCCCCGCGACATAAAAAAAAATTCTAGTGCGGAGTTGTCTAAAAAATAAAAATAAATTTCTCTATGTTAGAATATCAGTTATGACTCCTATCGCACAATAGAAGTGACATGGTGGCAATTTAAATCACTGTGTTTTGGATACCTTGACACATGCTTTCTCATGCTCTATTGATTAGCATAACTACCAAACAAATATATGGTATACAGTCCATTTCAACATCGAATAATTTAATCCAATCTCAAGAACTAAGATCTTAACCCCTTACTAGCAATTACTTAATAGTTCTACCTACACATATCTCTAGGGGACACTTAGTAAATTGCAGAGTGTCAGGTTGTGAGCTATTTCCCTACAGGCTAACGGTGTTCGAGTTTCTATTAGCCAATTTGTGGTACTAGTTCGTTAGGTGATTTTGAATAGAATTTCTTGGGGACTGAAAGACTAGCTTCTGCCAATGATTTTGTCTGCGTGGAAAGATTTTCCTTGGTTAACGGTGTCCTAAGTCCTCCCTCATTCCGGGAAAGAAGCTTTGAGAAATTATTGGGTTAAGTTTATTTTATTTACATTTATTTTCTTCATTTTTTCCTTCGTGTCAACATTTATTTTCAAACTATGATTCTGTTTTGGACCTTCCTTATGAATGTGAAAATCCTGCACCAAAATATTTTTCAAACCCAACTAGCCCCAGATATATTCGCCATCAAACGAACAAAACAAACCTTCAGTTTTACTACATTTACATAGATAAATAAATCAACAAAATAATCTTGAACACAAAACAACGTAACCCAAAACCAAATAAAAACATTAAACCAATCGTAGATTAGAAATACAACCCATACATTTACATGAATTTTGGGTGTTGTAAATGAAATCCATTCATTTACAACACCCAAAATTCAACCCTTGAAAGCACCAATGTAAGCTGACCTCTCTCCTTCAACCAACTAAAGCAATTTCGTTAGAATGGATCTGCGGGACAATTACGTAAAACTGTCAACTATCTACAACCGGCTAGCTATCGAAAAATTACATTAAATTAGCCTTGCTTTTCTTCCAACTATGGTGGATGATGATGGAGTTATATTACGATACCCTTCGGTAAGATCCAAAAATATGGTATCCAAAAATTACATACATTCTTAATATCACGCCTGTAATACCCGAAGGTTTAGGCAAGGTGTATGAAATACATCCACGTTTCGCCATCAACAATGTTAGTCCCATGTGATAGGGGGTGAGCCTATTGCCATCTCAATAGCAATTGACAAATTTTGTACGGAAATGTAATCAGCGCTTCTAGCGGGCGCTGTAAGAAAAGTCAAACTCTCGATATTTGATAGTACTGACTGTAGAAAAACGCTACTCGTATGAGATTGAGAGGTCAATGTATGTTGGTGGTTCTTGAAAGCGTGTTCTAGGAAATAGTGACAATTTTATGTAGAATGTTGCTTCAGTTGAAAGGTTTTGTAAAGGCTTGTCTCGGAGGTGTCGTGTTAAGCCATCTGTTGCAGTTAGAATTCCTTTGTGCTGTATACGGTAGTATTATGAAGTAAAGCCGGTAGAACTTAAACTAGAATGTACGGAGAAGTTTGCTTCTACGGCTGTTTGCATTTAGTAAATTTAACTTAAATGTAACCAAATTATTGGGTATAATATGTATAGTTATAATAATTTTATTCTTGTATTCATTGTGGTGAGAAAAAAAAAATACCTATTATATTTTACAACCCATTATGTCCCACTGCTCGGCAAGGGTCTCCTCCCGGAATGACAAAGGGTTAGGACTTGGGTCGACCACGTTGCCAAGTGCAGGTTGTGGTTATTGTATATATTTTAAGACTGTGTTAAAGAACTCTCAGGCATGCAAGGTTGCATCACGTTGTTTTCCGTCACCGTTGGAACAAGTGATGATTTAAAATACTAATATAATTCATAGTTCATGTTAAGATTAGTTGCACCAATATATGTATAATAAATAAATAATATAAATAATAATATTTCTGTATATAGTAACTGTTACAAATATAATAATAATATTATAATGCAACGGGTCTTATACGCAATTGAAAATTCAAAGGTTAGGATACCTTATTTGCTGCCCGACGTTTCGATCGCATTACAACGACCGTGGTCACGAGCTGACTGATGTGGCTACTAAATAAGGTATTCTAACCTTTAAATTTTCAATCGCGTATAACACCCGTTGCATTATAATATTATGTGTACTAGTCGCGAGAGTTTAAGAATGTTACAAATATGATTAAAAATACTAATAAGTACCAATAATAAGTACTCAAAAAATAAAAGTCTATTTCTGTCCAATGATCAGCCAAACGTGAGGAAAATATTATTATCTAAAAGATAACAATATTTTCATTGGATCATAGACATATTATTAGAAATGTGCCCAGTGTACGTTACTAGGTCTGTCACCTTTGGCCTTGAGACCTATTAAGAAAACTAGGGTACAAATACTTAGAAAGACTGAGGAAGTATTTTTTTAATTTCCATTATTGATTGATATTGACTATTGGCACCACAGTGTAAAGGGAGGTAATGACAGCCAGTTATTGGCGATAAAAACTAAATTGAATCTTTGTAGTTAGATTAGTACCTCTGCAAGACGTATGGATGTGAATAAAACAATGGAAGCTTGTAGGGATCGTACTAAGTGGCGTTGTTTGGTTTTTGCTTACCTTTAAGAGAAAAGTGCGTGTTTTTTTGTTTGTATTTTTGTATAAACAAAAGGCGCCATGTGAAGATAGTTACATTCGCGTCGTGATACTTGATTGCAAAAGGAGACTATTCTAAATTTAGATCAGTTTGCCAAATAATATCATATAGATTGCGTTAACTTTATTATTTCGACAAAGTAGCAACAGCTGCGTTTCACCTGTCTGAGCTAGGCTAACTAACTATGGCACAACTTTTAAAAGCTTTATCACTGCAACGTGAAAATTTTATAGTCATGAATTAGGAATAGTATCTATTTACCTCAATAATCCAATAATATAATCTACAAATGATTTTGTCGATGTTGAAACATAATTTTCTTCATAACCCACAGAACCCATTTACATCACGAACCCTACCCATCTAAAACCCAAAAACTCTTCACACAGGAAAAACCTCGGTTTATAAAATATAAAATTCCCAACATGTCTAGCTAAAAGCTCGGTAGGTTGGAGCTGAATTGCCGTGGATTGCCGAGGCCACGCAGATAAAAGTATTAAACGCTCATTAGACCGCTGACCTGAATCCTCCGTGAAACCTTCCACATGTTTTGACGTTGCGGCAGCGTGACGTGGGCGTAGCGACAATATATAGTGTTATTCAAGCACCTGGACATTACAAACGCTAAAGCGTAACAATTATGCTAATTCGTTCTTTCCTCACATATTGGTCCAATGATAAAGGGTCTCTATAAAACGTTTGTAGTCTTCAGGTACTGGACCAGCTCCGGGATTCAATGGGGTCATATTTGTAGGTTCTATAAATATACGTAGCCTTCAGCAAGACACTTAGCGCGTGATATTTTCATTTATGTGTACGCTTGACATACTCTTGGGTAAATATAATCTGATCTAGTAATGATATGCATCCGCGAATAATCATTAGCCACGTAGTTTAGCCGTTAGGTCAGTCAGTACGCGGCTAATCTAAAATGAACATGATGTGATGTAGTTGCGATCGCGTACACATGCTCACTAAAAATTCTACACGATTCACGTCAGTGTGAAGTACCTTTTATGTTGTACTGTCACGTTTATGTCATCGGTATCTTAGTGCACGTGATGAAAAAAAATACTACGTTCATTGCTACTATAGTTCAGTTTATAAAGAACTAATGGTTTGTTTTAATGGTAATGGATTGTGATATTAGTTTTTATGACTGTTTTAAAGGTCTTTTGCATTTTAACGACTTTTATATAGACTCGTAAGTGTTTCATTAGTGAGAAGCATTAGTAGAAGTTTAATTTGAAGTTTTATGAACCAGTTTTGTAAGGATAAAAATGGCGTTCCATTTATTTTTACGAAACTGGTTAACTGGTACAGATATCTGTTTCCCAAATTATCTTCATCATCAGTTTTATGGTAATAAAAGATCCAAATAATAATTATTATTAATATTAGCGGACTGGAGCAGAAAGCAAACTTTGTCACGACAGTTTTTATTTTTTTTTAATCTATTAATCTATACTATAATATTATAAAGCTGAAGAGTTTGTTTGTTTGTTTGTTTGAACGCGCTAATCTCAGGAACTACTGGTCCGATTTGAAAAATTATTTCAGTGTTGGATAGTCCATTTATTGAGGAAGGCTATAGGCTATATTTCATCACGCTACGGCCAATAGGAGCGGAGTAGCAACGAAAAATGTTACAAAAACGGGGAAAATTTTGACCCATTCTCTCTTATGTGACGCAAGCGAAGTTGCGCGAGTCAGCTAGTATTTAATATTATTGGACAACTCACACTCGGTCATTTGATTCCAAACTAAGCAGAGCTTGTACTATGGTAACCAAATAACTGATAAACATACTTATATACTTCTAAATACATACATATATAGATAAATTGACATCCAGGCTCAGAACAAATACTCGTGCTCATCACACAAAGATTTGTCCCGGGTGGGATTCGAACCCACCACACGCGGCGCTACGGTTGTTGCGGCGAGGTGACCGCTTAACCACTGCGCCAAACGTGCAGTTCAAGTTGCAAACATATTGAAAAAAGAATTATAACATTTAATTATTATTAGTTTTAATTATTATTGTTAAAATAGATTATATAGTTAAACATTGAAAAATAAAGAATATATACTTCAACTAAATAATATTTAATTTATTTGCTCAAAAGTTATCCGTGTACATACATTTGGGTGAATGGTTTTTATTTATATGGGTAGTAGATATAATATAATGATAATATATATACTATACAGTTATAAAATTTCCAAACACTAATTATTGTTAATTGGGCTAGTCCCAGAGAAAGTTGATGACAACAATCAAACCCCCTTTCCAGCATGTTTTTGAAAGCATAAAAATGAGTCTAGAATAAAATAAGTAGGTAACTAAAGACTTATTTTATTCTCCACATAAAAACAAAAGGAAATAACCTCCATAACTGCGATATCTATAATCTTATCATTCATAATACCTCAACTATCGTCACAGCTTTGACCATACATTTTACGACGTTCATATCAAAACTTTACGACTAGTATTTATCTAGTACGAGTAACAGTTATTTTATTACCCGCTCCAATATCCTGTCCCATGATCTGATACCGTTAACAGGAGCCAATAGTGATGGGAAAATACCTAATAAAATATATGTATCGTATTATATTTGCGAGATATTTATTAGTACGAACTAAGATTGGAAGGAAGCCAAGATAAAATGTAGTTGATTATGAGCAAAAAATATTAAATCTTTTTGTTTCCAGATTCGACTTTTTCCCGTCTAAGTGCGTGATTGATTTTTGCTTTGCCGGATTAGCTAAGCTAGGCTATATCAATAAGCTAGTCTTGGTCAGTTGTTAACAATAACTATCTAATAATACTAATAAGTTATCATACTAAAAACATACAAATATGGTAATTCGGTAAGAATGAAATGATCGTATATAGTGTTTTCAATTTCATCACTATTTTATTATTGTTGTTTAAATCTTTAAGGATTTTGGTCTTTGCACTCCCTGCCTACCTATATGGGAAGAAGGCATGTTTTTATGTATGTATGTAAATATCTCGAAGGACGATATAAAAATTATTATTGGGAAAAAAATCAGAAAACTATAGACATTTTAAGAATAAACAGTTTGTTTACTCATGGGAGCAATATTAAGTTAATTCTTTACTACACTACTTCTAAACGGTGAAGAAAAATAGGGCAAAATTACTTTTACACATAATTTATTCTCATCCTAAATCGCATATTAGCTTTCAAATCTGTCGCAACAGTTCTTTATTACACAAATATGATTTATTGTATGTAACAATGTGTTACAAAAGATCTCTCGAATATTCTATTTGATACCGTTTTTAGGGAACGTTAACGGATAAAATTTACTGCCTATCTCTTGGAAGAAGGATTTATAGGTTTTTAACAAGTTTAGTGTCCTAGACTGTGATTTATTTTTGACCTATTTTACTGGGCTGCTTTGGCATATGGTTTCTACGGATTTTTATTAATAATATCTTTTAATAAATGAAATAAGTCTGCTGTTCACAAAAAACGTCTTTTTAGTTTTGTATCTGTTTGTTCAGAAATAAATGCTAAATACCAGGAATGATTTTGATGGGCATTTTATGGACAGAAAGCTGAAGATGTAAGGTCCAGTGTCACAACTTATGGATATGGTTGAATCGGCCATCCGATAGATAACGTTAAAATAACTGACAAGTATCCACGTGATAAACTAATTATTAGTGGTAAGTAAATGGGGGCTCTTAGGAACCTCTCTTTTTTAAACGCTTTTCTCACCATTATTGGATATATCTATCTAGGCAGGATAGACAGCTAGTCTGGAAGTTTGACTATAATTTGAAGTAATACTATAATAAGTTTGAATATAAAGTTAGTATATCAATATGAAGTATCATTCCTATTCCATTTAACTCTAGTTTATTTAAACGTAGCCCAACCAACAATTGAGCCAATAAATAACATTTTAAGTGCATACATAATTTATTTGGAATACAAATTGAAATATTTGCGTATTGTGAATTTGACGTTAACTTTATTGTATGTGGTTTGTGCTAATGGAGCTGTTGGAAGCTGAAAATTTCAGCCATGATGATACTATTTAGTGGTTTGAACACTATTTTAACTGAAAATTTTATCTAAATACTGAGAATTACTAGTGTCTATGCGAAATATAATACCTGAAGGTACTACAACCACATAAAATTAGTAATTTCATAAAATTACCCAATTGTTTGATAAACCTATAAAGTGGCTATTACAGTTTTTGAGACGCATTCAACTTCTAGACTCCTATTAAAGTAATCCAACAAAAATAAGAAAATATCAAATGCATTGTCTAAGTGATGTAAACTGAGAATCCATCCTGAGAAGAATGTCCGAGACATTTTAAACACCTTTATAAATAATTAATGATCACCCCTCATCAATTTCGTATTAAATAGTTTACTGAAAAACTGTCACAACAAATACCCCCACCGCCACAAAAATAAAACCTTTTCAGCAAATATTTCACTATTTCACAAAGCACGTATTCTTTTAAAAAAGGCTAACAAAAGCGTATAAATTACAGCGTATATTACAAAAACAGAGTCTTAAAGGTAAGACGAGACATAATCATGATGAATATGAGCAATTAACAGCCTTATGACGTCATAACCGGTTCCTGTAACAGTGTTTTATTATCTTAATATGAGGTAGAATTTTAATGCGCTGTTCAGGTAAGAGGAGAATGTAAGTGAATGTTTTAGAATATAATAATGTGTATTTTGGATAGTAAAGATGTTTTTGCCCAGCAGTGGGAAACTTTAAGAAAGAGAAAAGTGCTGACTGAGTTTCTTTATAGTAATTTTTGAACAAGACCAGTGTAATCGTGCCGTAACATCAAGCAAAAGTTGAGGTTAACAGACTCTGTAGAAAAACAGTCACTCATAAATAGAAAAACTAAAAACGTGAACTTTACTCAGAGATTTTTGAAATAAGATGTTTAGTAAATGTTTATCTAAAGGAGTATTCTTTTTGCAATATATTTACAAGCTATTTTAAAGTTTTATGCAGCCAGAGATGATATTATCATTTTTTTAACGATCACAGCCAGTGTTACCATTTTCCGAATATAAACATCAGTAACACCCGCCCATTGTGTAGTAATTCAATACATACATTTTAACTACTTACCACATAATCAATAAAACCAATTTCAAAGAAAAACATAACTTTTTACATACCCCAATATTTTCACCAAATAAATTATATGTTCGCGAAGTTCCCCTAAACCGTACATGGAAGAAAAACAAAGAGCATTTCCTTTAACCGTTGAATGGGAAATTGAATGTGGTAGGTTATTTGTTTTTATTAAGAAGAGGAAATTAGGTTAAATTGTTCAGAAGCAGGGATGTGTGTGATTGGTGATTATAGGGTCAGGGGTTTGTGTTCTGGATATAGTTATTGAGGAGAGAGATCGAAGATATTTAGTTGGACTAATAGTGCATTACAATTAGTTAGGCAGAACTACTTGCAGATTTTTTTTCAAAATGGTTTGCGATTATATAATATCAATGGAGTAATTATCCCTTCCTTACTTTTACTTAGAATTACACGAGCTAAGAATCCTGAAAACTTTTAACTTCTAAATGTAAAGCTATGTCGTTTTATAAGCTCTAATTGCTTAGAAGTTAACTATTTAAATAATGACAATATTCATGTTTTAGGATATATGACTCCCAATTATTAAATTCACTCCAATCAGACAATACATAGACAAATTAAAATCTAAAAATACTCTACTCCAATTTCACCAACAAATATATCAATACCTACATTTAAACAATATAACAACAAAACCAGAAGCCTTTACAGTTTACATTCAAAACATGCTAATAATTATACCCAAAACTTTGGACCCCAGACCCTCGACGGTCTACGAAGGTCAAAGAAACAATTATACTAATTTGACTTGTAGCAGAACTTCTAAACTAGAAAGACCAGACTTTACCCTATTTCATTTATTTTAAGCTACATTTAACAAATTACTTGTTAAGTTTTCAGTGATACTTTGTTTAGAATGTCGTTATTTATGAGGCTGGTTTTTGTTATATTATGTGTAGTTTTCGATTAACACTGATTTGAGAAGTTGAATTTTGAATTCGCTGTGTGCGAGTTTTGACTGATCTCCAACATATTTAGCTGTCTTTTAATTAAAAATGGACCCGATTTTTTTTCCAATTAAACGAAGATGCGAGCAGGAGTTAACTTCGTTATTATAATTACCTCAAAACTTAGAAAGTCAGCTATATCATTAAAATCTTTTGTGTCTAATATAGTGAGTAGAATCGACGTAACGTCAATTTAACGCGCGCGAAGTACGTGTGTATTAAAAATAATATAAAATCATTTAAACCAAACTATAAAACAATTATTTTAAGGTACAAACCTTCCCTACCTTTACGGCTTTTGAGTTAAGCCATCTTATTTTCAATTTCATTTCGTGAGATTTTTCACAAAGCCGTTTAGTCTGGCTCAAAACTATCTCGACTTAAAGCCTTTTCTTTCATACCTACTTCTAGGCACACAGATTTTTATTCTCATTATAATTTATTGTGTAAATATAATTAATCATCAGTGATATATACTATAGTATACAATTAATTCTAAGGTAGTTCTAAGATCCAAAATTTGAGAGCTATGCAAAGATTCATAAATATTACGAATCCTATTTAGTAGTATTCGGAAATTGCAATATTTTTTTATGAAATTACACATAGACTCTAAGTCTTGCAATTGGGGCTAACAAAAATACTAGACAATCCTTAACATTAAAAAGTGGACTATAAACCGAAACCAATTCGCAGCATTCACTGCAAATTACCACCATCAAATAAAAAACCAATTTCACACCAATGCGAGTGCCTCTAAAGAAAGCCTTCTTCATCACACAACAGCCTCCAACGACCTCGCAAACAAATAAACCATTGAACAATCAACACCGTTAAGATTTCCCGTAGCCTACTTCTGTATAGGGCTAATAAAATGACTCAGGGCTTTTTCTTAAGATATTTGCCCGCGACGTATTCAAGAAATGCGTTTACATGTAAACTATCGAAAATCATATCATTTATATTTTGAAAGTCAATAATTGATCGTTATGATAGTCCTAAAATTGTGTTTCTATATCAGCTTTACCCGTGACTTCACTTGCTTGAAAAAAATCCTGTGGTTATAGTTTTCAAATCAGGTTATAAACTACCTCTAATTCTTAGTTTTCAGTTGAAAAGCATTAAAAAATACTATTGCATTCAAATAATGCTCCCAGTCATTCAATTTTTTTTTCATACATAGATAATTTCATTACTGAAATTGTTAATTCCTATACTATCTAATGCTAATCTAAACTGAGTTTATTAGCAAAACGGTTAATGCCATAAAGATTTTCGGTAAGGTCCCCAATCCAGTATAAGGAACCCTAATAAAACGACTTCGGTTTTTTCCCTAACGCCCTAACAAGTAGGGCTTGCCAACAAAATTACTAAGTGGAATGGGAAATTGTATTAGTGGGAAGATTTACCAAGATTGCCTCTAGTTTGTGATGAGCTCATGAGCTTTTATTTTACACATTATGAGAGTATTACATGATTGCAGTGTTTTAATTTGATGGAATATTAAATGTTGTTTCTGGATATGGTTGATAAGGAAAGCTTGAACTTAAAAATAAACATTTCCAGAGACTATTTGCCTTTTAGTAATTGAACACAAATGTTGAGTGACTTAGTGCGTTGGGAAATTAATTCATATTACCATAACTCATATTATTGATGTGAAAGTCTGTCGATTTTTATGAAAATTGGTTTAATGATGGTACATAAACACACGGCTTTTGCTTTATTTTCAAAAAAGAACTCCTACACGTATGAAATATTATTTATTTATTATTTGAATTTATACTTGGTATGCAGGCAAAGCTGTGCGGGGTCAGCTATTTATACAATAATTTAAATCATCAATATGTCCTTCATTTTATTTCACCTTAGCCTACATACAAATTCACTTTACAAACTAAACAATAAACTTCGATCACAAGCAATAACTACAGTGTTGCTCTCATAAAACACAATGAAAACTTCCACTACATTCCCATTCACGTATGTTTATGGGAAATAAATATTATAAAGCTGAAGAGTTTGTTTGTTTGTTTGTTTGTTTGAACGCGCTAATCTCAGGAACTACTGGTCCGATTTGAAATTCTTTCAGTGTTAGATAGTCCATTTATCGAGGAAGGTTATAGGCTATAATATCATCACGCTACTACCAATAGGAGCAGAGTACCAGTGAAAAATGTTACAAAAACGGGGAAAATTTTAAACGCTTATGTAACGCAAGCGAAGTTGCGCGAGTCAGCTAGTGGGAAATAAACAATTGATGTATCGGTTTACGCAAATCATCTTTAAGTGCATTGGGAAATGTCGTAAAATATTACGTTAGTCGTTTTCTGTTGAAGTTGTTAGTCAATAAATTTTGGTAAAATAGAAGTGTTATAGACTTGTGAGTAATTGTGTTTCGGGAAAGATGGATTATAAACAAAACGATATTTCAGACAATTTCTAAAACGATAAGATAAAAAATAATCGTAATGGGTTATATTGTACTTTGTTTCCCTTCTCTGTATGTTAGTAAAGATTGTCTTTACCAATAATTCTAACATCACCCAGTTTCATAAAATAATTGACATCACAATTTCGTAACTGCTGGGAAACCTTTTCGGGCTTCTGGTTGACCTTCGACAGTAAATAAATAAAGTAATAGTAGTAATAAATCTTTAGGAGAGCATACGCTTAGTGTGAACAGTTTTATTATAGTCAATTGGTCACCAATTATCACTCTAGCTACTACTCACTCTCAATTCACATTATCTCCTCCACAAACATACATACAAACAAAACACAACCTTCAACCCGTATTGATTCGTACAACTGAAACAATCTCAATATATTGTGGCCAGATGTTTATCTATCCGATATTATTTGGTTAGGGTTAGAATAAAGTACATTTGTATCAACAGATATTGTGATCGGAATGATTCGAGACAGAGTAGAAAATATGCAGTAGGTGAATTTGGAAGTCAATATACGTAGATGAGGAGTACGTAGAGTAAGGGAGTGTGTAGTTGGTTCATTTGGATGTCATTATGTGTAGTCATAGAGTAATCAAATGTGTAGAGGGTAAATTCGGAAATGATTTTCACACACCGTTATTCAGGGTACTATATTTATACCATACTAATCGTTTTTTAGCAAAGACTTATTTTTGTACGATAGCAGTCGAATTTGATAAAAAAAATGAACCTAAAAATGATCTGAACCTAAAAAAAACATACAATCGAATTTAAAACCTCCTCTTTTTTTGAAGTCGGCTAAAAGGATCCGTATAAAAGGTAGCACTTATTTTGTATGTCTCACACATGTCAATTATATGTTTGTTTTATAAAGTTACATCTGATCGGATAGCATAGGCAGATGTGTATGTTAGCGGTATCTGGGGGCACGGAAGTGCCCCCGCAAGTCGAGCAAAAAAAAAGCGGCACGGCCGTAACATCCTTTTCTCGAAGCAATTCGGGCTATTTTTGCACCCCTATAATTTCGTTGTAGATAAAACTAGAAGCCTGGATTTTCAGCAACTAATAAGTCATTGTATAAACACGGTATATTTAAAATTTCAGTCAATTTGAAGCAGTAGTTTAAGAATGACAACTTGTTAAAATTTTGAATTTTGTCACTCACTGATTCACTGACTCATTGACTCACTGACTCACCGATCATCAAAAGTCTAAGGTACTTCTAGCAGACTTAGAAGCTCAAAATTTAGAATACAGATAGGGTTTAGTGTCTTAATCATGGGAAAAATTTAATATTTTCTAATTTTGGTCCAGTTTTCTAAATACACCAACTGCAACAATAACTTTGTAATCCCATATAAATGTATAAGATTACAAGGTTACATTTGCAGTTAATGAATTATTGTTACTTAGAAAATAAAATAAATAGGTGTAAATAGGTACCTACTATATGAGGCATAACGGGAGGGGGTATAGGGTGGGTAAGAGTGTTTAGCCCATGAAACTGAACAACATTCACATAGGGAAAATATGTTGAATTATGAAAAAAATACGTCTTTCCATACAAATTGGACTTATGTTCGCTCTACAAAAAGAAGTGAGATGCCATCAAAAACATTCTGTAAAAATCTCAAGTCTCGCCGTAAAAAGTTGTGAAATCTATATAATACCAAGTCGATTAATCTATTTAGTCTCTACTTAAAGGACCTTCTGTCTTAAGTTATTACGTATGTTATTATCATGTCAATTAAAAAAAAATACCTTTAAAACAAACAGATCGACTTGGTCATCGCAAGAAAACACAAATTCGCCATTAACATTTCAGGAGCATTAACTTCTCGTCGTGCTGTGTAGTGTGATACATACTAATAATCGAATCATGCGATGGCCAGGTCGGTCTATTTGTTTTAAAAGTATTTCTTATTAAATTGGCATGATAATAACATACGTAATAACTTAAGACAGAAGGTCCTTTAAGTAGAGACTAAATAGATTAATCGACTTGGTATTATATAGATTTCACAACTTTTTACGGCGAGACTTGAGATTTTTACAGAATGTTTTTGATGGCATAAAATACTTACAGCTTAAAGAAGAGTTGACACTTTAGGCCACATAAAAGTAGGAATGTTACTTCAAATTCCTAACTCAAGTAAATATTCCCTTCACAAAATTCCTTTTTTATTCCATTGCCAAAGATTAACATCTGACGTTGTCTTATCAGACTTCCAATAATCTTGATGGAGTCAAAGTTTCTAGACTGAACGTTTGCGACAATTTCGACTAGTTCTACTGAATAAGTGAGTTTGCTAGTCAGTGGAGGCGAATCTGATTGAGTCGTGTTAGTTTGAAGAAATTGAGTGACGAATTTAAAGGCAATTTTATTTTGACATTGACTTAGAAAATGGAGGAGGTTCTTAATTTAGATGGTTGTTTTCTAGTGTATTTTCAAACAAAAATGTAGTATCTGGAAAGAGTTTAACTCAGAGTACCATTATTGAAAACAAAATCGTAAATCCAGAAATGAGTTTCTTTTTTTCTGCTCTCTTCCTATCCCTATGAGAAGAAGGGGTGATTTCATGTATATAGTATGAGTTTTGAAAACAATGAATTTTTCCATTTGGTAATACTTTTTCGCTATTTATATCAATAGCAAATATCAAGTATTTAAGTGCCAAGAACGGACGGACAAGCAAACTTTTAACCATTTGTTCCATGTGACAATTTTGTAGGACATGGGAATTATTCTACAAAATATTTTTTTGTACAGATAAAAAATTAAAATTATTGGCAGTTCGGTCAATGACCGAAGCCAGAAAGCCTCTGCCAATTGGAGCACACATTTATTATTGGAGTTAGTCCAGCATTGTCTTTTAAAACTATTTCTGTAAACACAAGCCAGCTAGCTTACTAAGAAAAGTCTTCTAATCTTAGATAACATTTATTCATACTTAAAATCACGCCTTTTTCTCATAGAGGCAGACAGAAACTAGAGAATTTGGTACTATTCTTACAAACCTTCCTACGCTAGCGTAGTAGACTCAAAGCCTGTCCCCTCTTTCATCCCGAGAGAAGACCCTTGCCTAGCAATGCTACATTAATGAGTTATTTTTTGTTCTCAAATACTTCTTCTTTTATATACCAGGCACCTCAACCATAATGCATTCAATTATTTTAATTTTATCATGAATTTGGTTATATTTATCCGTCACATATCAGATTTTACAATTGTCAGGTATAACACGTTTTTATATGGTATACAAACATAAAATGACCACCTAACATTACCTAATATTCCGTTACTAAGTACCTTGCGTCACTTTCTCCATCATTACTACTGACTCATACACTCATACTTAAGGAAGTTCTAGCTCTCCAAAACCTATTCCAGAAAACGATTTCCTCAATTCCAAGACTATAATACAATAACAGCTTATAACATAAACACCATCAAATATTATGTTCAACTAGAGGCCGCCCGCGACTTCATCCGCGTGGAAACCCTTCCCGTGTAAATCCTGATCCTGATCCCTCAGGAACTCCGTGATAAAAAGTAGACTATGTATTATTCTGGGATTTCAGCTACCTGTATACCAAATTTCATCGTAATCGGTTCAGTAGTATTTGCGTGAAAGAGTAACAAACATCCATACATACATTCTCACAAACTTTCGCATTTATAATATTAGAAAGATTCATAGTTTAGTATTTGTAAGACATTAAAATAGATTGGCAGCTGCAATTTCATGAACAGATGATGGATAGTTTTGAATCTATAAATAGTGGGTAATGATTGAATGGATAGGGAAATGGTGTTGATAGATAGTTTGACGAAAGGTTGCAATAATAAATCTTCAAATACGGGTAGGTCTACGATTGTTTAGCAACTATCTGACGTTCAAGTGGTCACCTGCAATAACCGTAGCGCCGCGTGTGGTGGGTTCGAATCCTATCCGAATTTGGTTCGAATTCAATTATTAATTTGTGTGATGAGCACAAGTATCTGTTCTGGAATCTAATGATTGTGTGTGAATTGTCCAATAATATTTATTTTATCAAGTAGCTTTAGCGACACAGTGCCTATTTTATAATATTGACATCCTTGTCGATATTCGGTTACGGTGGTCAGTTTCATGGAAATTAGCCAACAGTGCAGGAGTTTATTCATATAGTCCAAGTGTAGACAATACACAGGTACACTATTTATTTTCTCATAGCCTGATACGACTGGTAACTGATACGTCCAACGAGAGTCTAGGCGCAGGACCGGTAGTTTTATGTGCTATCCGAGACAGATCGTACCTCAACTCTCTATTTCCATAATCTTTGAGATCACTCACAACACAGAAACAGACTATTGTTTTCAGAATTAAAATTTAATAATATTTTTTATCTCGTTTAATGTTACTTTGAAACTGTTCTGCCTAACCGCGTGTGGTGGGTTCGAATCCCACTCGGGACAAATCTTTGTGTGATGAGCACGAGTATTTGTCCTGAGCCTGGATGTCAATTTATCTATATAAGTATGTATTTAGAAGTATATAAGTATGTTTATCAGTTATTTGGTTACCATAGTACAAGCTCTTCTTAGTTTGGAATCAAATGACCGTGTGTGAAGTTGTCCAACGATATTTTATATTTATTTATTTAACCTTTTAAATTACCAAAGCGTGATACTACACAAGGGAAAATATCTGCTCAATATTCATAGGCCCGTTTATGGGACATTTATCATCATAAAGCTATAACGTAGTGTTAGAAAACAAAGTGTCTATCGAAATGGCTTTACGGAAAGCCTAAAAGCAATTTTTGTGAAAAGCTTTTATAGGTTTATTTTACAGTACTATTGTATAGGAAAAATACCAATTTCCCTAATAGAAAATCTATCAAACGAATTCTAAAGTTCCTCTTACCATTACAACTGCTATATTATTTATTAAGTTTTTATTTTCAGTACCTGAAACATAGAAAACAATAATTTTAAGAAATATACAAACATCAGCTCGATTCTCTACTACTATTGAGTATCAACAACCGGCTAGGGTATGAAAATCTAATCAGCGCCTCTACCGGACTCCGTAAGAACTAATTGGTCAGTTCATTTTAAATGTCAAACTCTCGATACTCAACAGTACCGACCGTAGAGAATCTCACTACAGGTCGGAAAAAAAATTAAACATCAAGTAGGTTATTAAACAATATTTACTGTAGTTTTTATTCACCCTATATTACGAGCTTTTCAACGATCGACAGTTCCATAAGCCTTCATTACGCGTTTCTCAAAAGCATGTAATGAGATCCCCGTATTTATTTCCTCTCAATAAACAACATGCTGAACGTAATTACAGCAAGAATCGAACGACATTTTCAATTAATTACACAAAGGTGCAATTTGTACTCGTTTCACGGAAAATATATGGAAGGGTTTAATTGTTAAGATTATATTTGTTTGAAGAAAAGAAAGACATGAGTGAGTGTGAGGTTTTCGAAGACGATGTCCAGCATAGAGTGAAGTGGAGGAGAAAGATCAGGAAGGCTGACCTCACCAACATATGGGATTCACAACATGGAAGAGAGATAGAGAGAGAGAGAGAAACTGAAGTTAAGTTAGATAGCTAGAGCTTAATGAGGTTATTTTTGCATTTGAGTTTTTTTTCTTATTGATGTATAATAGAATACGGGAATTAACGCAAACGCGCATTTTACGTTTAATTATCTTCTTATTTCCATCAGAATAATAATTATTGTCAACAGCAGGCTGAAATTGAGTATGGTAACGTGCGTGAGACTATTACGTGAGACGTTGTTAACGCCAATATTTAAGGGTAAATCTATGAATCCACCTACATCTTTAGATATATAATCGGGACAGGCCAGTATTGGAGGAGTAACAGTAGTAATTTGGCACATCATTACGACTAAAGCAACCTGCCCATTTACCAAACAGTGACTGGTTAAGCGCTCTAAATACTAATATCTCAACAAATTCTAGAAACAATAAACTGAAATTATTTTCAAAAATAAACTCTATGCATATATATATATACATAACTTTATATTGCTACAGCAGTAAAACTTTACAATAGAACGTAAACACATGTCAGACATTCATCAAGTCTAGTACTAACCAGTCAATAAATTACGTGAAAAGTGGGAACAAAGCAAACAATTGAGTGAATATTATTTGTTAGGAGGTGTAAAACCTGAGTCGTATTATTCACGAATATATTTTAAACGTTTCCCAATAACATTTTTTCCACGATTCCTATTACCCTCGGTTGAAATTGATAGCAGTTGTGGTTCGTGCTAGCTAAGTTCAAATGCCAGTCTCATCAGATGCAGCGGAATACAAGTGTTTTACATGGCTATAACACGATACCCCTTGGTACCTAAGTCTTTCAAACTAACTAGTAGAGACTGTCAGATATTTTGAAAATGATAGCCGGGGCCCTAAATATAACGTGTCGGTTCGTATAACATGGTCACCCATCCACGGAATAGCCTCGGTAAGCGTGGCTTAACATGGGAGATCAATCAGTGCTCTTGTTACTCAGCAAAGAGCTTCTCTATTCATAAATCCGTATATTTTATCTATTTTAAAATCATACACAATATAAAAATGCAAAGCAACTGCCACAACACTCGACAATTTGCAACGTACAAGTGAAATACTATATCTCCCAGCAGGCGGCTTTGAAATTAGATTTATGCCGTTTCCCGCTGCTTCCAATGAAATAAAACGAGAAATAACTTTTAGAGGGCACTATTTTACAAGTTCACAAGTTATTATGCTGATATTTTTATGTAAATTTATTGTGTAAGAGTTATTTCCTAGAGGAGTAGAATATAACATACTCTGTGAAGTTTTAAGAATTTTAAAACAAGACGAATGAATACTGTCTCTATGGTCTTAGCGGTAGTGGTATTCAGTTGTGATTAATGCACAGCAAGTCTATAAGATCACAACGCCTCGGGTAAAATTTCCGAGTCGGGCAAAGTACCAATATTGAGATTTTGTTGCAATTTTTGTTGGAATTTTCTCGAATAATACCTCGAAGTGTGGTAGCCCGTCAGATGCATGGCAATAGACATGTTATTGGCGAAACTTGAGTGTTTGTCATTAACTGAAAACACTTACGGGTATAACAAATATCTGAAACCCCTTTAAATATACACTGACTTTATACGAAGCACTATTTAAATAAACATACAACAAACTTGTCGAAACTTTTCTACAACACAGTTTTGTAACCTAAAAACGGAACAAGCTGGCTAATGGCGACGTCTATTTTAAAATAAATCAATACGATAGTCTGTTACCTTAAATAACTTAAGCTAATTAAAGGTTAGGTGCCGGGTTTGATGTCCAGTACAGCTAATGTATTATCAGTAGCATAGTTTTATATAAAAAAATATTATCAGAGCACCCAGCATAATACGTAAAGAAACTAATTTGTTTCAAGAAATATGTGTAAAAATATATTTTATGGTACTTATAGGGTTTGCAATGTGCATTATTTCCTCATACAATTTGTTTTTTCATATCTATGTTTAGAATTTTCATATTTAGACCAAGTTAATTTAAGCTTACTTTTTTTAAGAAAGTCATAGAAAAATTCGCCATTATTCACATTTATTCAAAAGTATGTAAATTAGTAGTAGCACTTAGGTATAGAATCGGTATATTTTATATAACAACCAGAGGTAATAAATACTTATAAATCCTAAAATAGATATTTTATCTACCTTTATCTAGGGCCGGGTAGATAACTCGCTTTTCATGTCCCGATAAGATTATTAGATTTACGATCTCTCCCATACATTTCAGTGGAAAAAATCTATTTAACGACTATAGCCACAGAATTTATAAAATAAGTAGCAGATTTAAAGGGTTAGTCACATCAAAGTGATAAAAAAACATGAAAGAAAGATTGGTCACAAGTTTCAACCCCTAAAGTATATTTTAGGGTTGAATGTTTTAGATATGGATACTTTAGATAGTTAAAATTAAATAATAAAATCAAACAGTACTTAAACATAATTATTTATTATATATGAAACCAAACTAAGTTTGGCATTTTATTTTCTGGTAAGGAAATTTTTGCTTATTTAGCGCTTCTCCCAGCATAAAAAAGATTTGGGACTAGACTATACCCTAGTTAAAAGTTTGATTAGGGTTGAAATTTTAAACCCACCAATGTTAACTTAGGTACTACTTACCCAAAAAAGGTAAATTTAAATTTGGACATCAAAATTACAGATATACAACCACAAAAATAGTTTAAGTAAGAGAAAAACCCGTGTTTTTTGAAACTACACCCTTCATCCAATTATCCCATAAAAGCTATTCATCAACAAATAAACCCACTTTTACCCAGACACATAAGAATTAAAAGCAAATAAAGTAACAATACATCATAATTCGGATCACGCAGGATCCGCCATTAGCAGGGATGTAAAACCATTTGATACGGCCATTGGTACAATATCCCTGTAATAAAGTACATTAACAGAATCGCACCACGTTATATAGCTAATGGCTGCTGTAAAACGGATTTACTGATTTTAATCGCGTAACATAAGAATTATGGATTTTTGATTTATTATTGTTGAAGAAATATTCCAATATTTTTGCAATAGACTGATACAAGAGACTATTTAGATATTACGATATGTAACAATTATTTAGATAAAAACAAACTATTTAACTCTGATTGGAATTCGCGAATAACTTTTAATACATTTTGTCAATTTTTCTTACTTATTTATTTGAATGAAAAAAAACTTATAATATTTGGACTATCAATCCAAGAACCGACTTATCAATATCTAAGACAGCTATTTTTGCTTTTCTTAAAATAACTGGATGGACAACAAGATTAAAGCAATTAAATTTAGTTAGTAACTAATTACGCCATACACCCCCACAAAGTGACCCAACGATTTGTTGAGTTGAAAAAATTGTGACGTCACACATTTTATTCTTATAACCTTCTTGAATAAATACAAATGCCTTTAAATCAACATCTCTTTTCCTAATAACAGTATAACCAAAATAAATGATACCTTACTAAGGCACTACATGACTCGTATCATAAGGATACAATATAATAATTTCCTAATTACATCTCTGAGTAATTATCTGAGTAATAACTAGTATATTACTGCTCAATAATGATTAATCAGCTTGACTTATCAAACATGTGCTCATTCGCTCTAATTAACGATATCTACTACTAATATTGGAGGTAATTGGGTAATAGACTACTTCGGCGGCGCGAGAGTAGTGTATCCGACTGCTTATAATAAGGACCCAAGTTCGATTACCGGGTTAAGTGAAGTGCTTTTGGTCTTTTATACTGTAATTAAGAATATCACTCAATAGTAGTTTAGTACCGTGCAGACTAAATAGCAAAGCTTCACCCGCCAATTAAAAGGAGCTGAAATTGTTAATGGCGACTGACTAACGACTAACGTGAACATTTGACCTAAATTAATAAAAGATTTGATTTTGATGTTATGCATGTATATAAGTCTATTTTGTTGCAACGTTATTAATTTATAGAATAGACAATGTTAGTCCCATGTAATAGTAAATAGAGGGTGTCTATTGCCGTATATCGGGAAAAATGTACATCACTTTCAAAATACTCGTCAATAAACCAAAAGCAAATCTCATTTGCTTCATATCCCGGAAATAAACAAAGTAAACGAACAAATATATTTACACCCTGTATATCAACTCGAGGGTAATATCCCCGAGCGTAATACAAGGCTATCCTTTGCAAACGTCAGAAAACTCCATTGGACAAACATTGGTACAGCAAAACAGAGTGTCCTTCAAAAATATTAGGAAAGAACTTTGGTCAAACGTTGGCTTTGAAATATTAGAATGTTGGTCAAATGTTGGTGATAAAATCTTTCAAGCTAAAGTATTAGTAGACAGTGTCAACATTGTTCAAGTTCCAAGTAAATTATTATCTTACTCAACGGCTGCCACGGGGTGGATTTTTCAAGTGTCCTCAAAAGATCTAAGACGTCCACTTAAAATGATGATCTAATATTATAAATGTTGTAAATCAAGTCATAGTTTAGCGACCAGAACCTGAATTAATGAAAACTCTGTATTACGGTCTAATCAGCGCCTCTATCGGACGTCGTAGAAACTATTCTTACAGTACATTTTAAGTGTCAAACTCTCGATACCAGCTGGTTCCAATTGTAGAGAATTGTGCTACAGTATTGTGTCATTAGATAAACACGAAAATATTAACCTTCATTATAAAAGCCAAATTAATTTGAATTTACAAATTCTTGGCCAAACATTGGTAAGCCTCTCAAACAAGTTTGCCCAAACATTGGTAAAAGATCGCTGGTTTATTTACGTAGATAGAACCGCAAAATTTACATATTTTCTCGCCTTTACAATAATTTGTTAACAAAATATCAGCGTAACATGGCCTTCGAAACACGGATTATATTTTCTATGAACACTTGAATTTATGTGGTAATGAATAAATGCTGTCGTTTTAAATTTGTAAATTCGGTTTACCATTCGATATGCTGACAAAATAAATAATAATATATGTATATGTTTTCATATCGTAGTATATTTTAATACTGCGTTTGCACCCATATAATATATAAGCTGTGTATGTTCGGACAGGTAGACTTAATTTACCTTCGAAAACTAAGAAAAGGATGCGGTTTGCGAATATTTCCGGAACTCTTCATTTTAGAGAGCCTTGGCCTTTAAGAATTCTGTGTATTATATAATAGGATGAAAAATCTGATCAGCGCCTCTAGCGGGCGTCATAGGAACTATTTTAGTAGTACATTTTAAATGTCAACCTTTCGATACTCAACAATATTGACAGTAGAGAATCAAGCCTCTGTACCTACTAAATCGTTGGATTAATGTTTCTTCATAAAATTAATACACGAAACAAAGTGTATTTAAGTAATAGCTTAGCTAATGTTATTTTATGATTTAACTACTTAAGCGCTTAGTGTAATATTCTCTGCACGCTAAACGCTAGCAAGGATAAAATACCTTTTACGAACATAAATTATATTGCTGTGGAATGTAGGTAGTATAAAATTAAGTAGAATCCTAAAATATTAAGGTACGTGGTGGTTAAAACGACGACCATGTTTAGTTAGTCCATGTAATAGATTTTAGACATTATTTTGTTATTTTTTATGTATGTCAAGTCGTTATGTGGCATATATTAAATTTCTTCCAGCATAGTTACATTTCTTTCTCTATTTTTACTAGTTTTGTGATGAAATAATTTTATATTATTTATCTAAACACAAATTATTGAAAATGTTAATCATTTTGCCGAAGTCTATTTATAAATATGTCAGTAAAATAATATGTCGAATATCAATGAATTTCCTTGTTAACAAAAAAATTCTTCATAATATGTACATGACAATGCTATTTCTTAAAATTACTATTTTTATGCCAACATAATTATGTACATCCAGTCAATGGCATTTTCGTTTCCAGTAGGCTACCAAGATTATTTCCCGATTCCTTAAACCGTAAATATGCTTAGCAACCAACTAAATAATACTATTACAACATTACACAAAAATCGACGCACCTACATCTGAACTCCTTACATTTTATTAGCAAAAGATCTTTGATCTCATTACAGTTTTTACAGTAGCTCGATACTCTACCACTATCGACTACCGACAACTGACTAGCTATCGAAAAATGTTGTATGAAAATCTGATCAGCGCCTCTAGCGGACTTCGTAGAAACTAATTTGCTTGACATTTTAAATGTCAAACTCTCGATAGTCGATGGTTCAATTGTAGAGAATCGCGCTACTGATACCTTAAATCGTAAAAACTACCACCCTACGCAACTAAGAAACATTATTACAACATCACACAAAAATCGACGCACCCACATCTAAACTCCTTACATTTTATTAGCAAAAGATCTTTGATCTCATTACAGTTATTACAGCTGATTTGAAGCACACAGAATCCGTAGTCCGCCTTTGATCTTGACAGATTGCTTCTAATACAGATGAAATGAGATTCAATGATTGAAATAAGTATTATTGGTTATGATTAAGGTATTCGTTTGAGATGATAAAGTGGTAGATGGGATTTCTCTTTGGTTTCGATGATGTTGACCGTATTTTGAAGGGTGTATTATTGGTATCGGTGACTTATGTTGTTGTATCTACCATTTTTTGTAACAAATCGATCAAGAGTATCTTTATATATATATAATTCTTCTGTAAGTCTGTATGTCACTGAACTTCTCTTAAACGACTGGACCGATTTTGATGAAATTTTTGTGTGTGTTCAAGGGGATCTGAGAATGGTTTAGATTCACAATTTTGTCCGCTGGACAATGTTTTTTTAATTAATTTTTAATTTATTAGACAGGACAACGTCTGTCGGGTCCGCTAGTTAGATATAAAATTTTTAGAGACATACGTGTATATGAGACACAACACAATAAACATTTTGTTCCAGTTTATCAAAATTGAGGATTTTGTTATAACAGTGTTTTTTACCCTTTATTTTGTTTTATTTTTCTTACCCGTTAACGTATTTGTTATCAAACGTTGTATGACAAGATGTATAGATGTAACTGAAGTAAGGGAAGTTTGTAAGCATTTTACCAAGTTATGTTCTCTAGTCTCTGCCTACCCATGTGGGAAAAGAGCGTGATTTTAAGTATGTATGTCATTTTACACTTTCAATTGGTAACAAAAATACAGGCGATCACCATCTTTATAGATATGATTGACAAGAAAAATAAAATAGTTTCAAAGTTTACGAAAGAAAAGTAGTTGCGTATGGAACTGTTTGTTATTTTAACACACACAACTTTGATTACGTTATAGATTTGAGATTTAAATAATCAAACCAGAAATATGTGTCAGTCTGACAAAATGAACGAGTAAAAATAAAATATACCCAAAAAAACATAATCATTAAATTGTACTGAACTGTTCTAAGTTAGGATAGATAGTTTATAAATCTACTGACTTTATACTTTCTTAACCCAATCAAATATTGAACGAATGGTTTCGAACTAAACTAACAAATGATTTAGCAAAACTAAATTGAAATCACTCCATCCGTTCGGGAGTTATGATGCCACAGACAGACAGACAGACACACACACACACACACACGCACACACAGACACGTCAAACTTATAGCACCCCTCTTTTTACGTCGGGGGTTAAAAATGACGGCAAAATCTGTTACACTATGACGAGTCAAAAATCATTGGTTACACTTACCAATATCTTAAATACGTAGACAAAATCATTCAGCCTTCTACTACCATCTTGCCTCCCGAAGGTCAACCCTCCATCGATATCGGTTTTATTTCAAGTACTTAACCGTTTATTGGTATTTTATTATCACACGATAAATCATAAAATATTGCTTTCACTATGAACTAGACTTCTAAGTGATATTGTCTATTCAATTTAGTGATGGATTGAGCTGGTTCAGATATATATGTGATTTGATTCAGCTGTATTGTTTATTAATATAGATAAAAGAAAAATAGTTTAACATTTCTATGCTGTTGCAAATATAAACGTAAAAATAACCTTGTAAAAGGCTATTTTTGAAACTTTATAAAATTATTATATTCGATTGTATTTTTTTATCGAATATATTAATGTATTAATTTTATAATTACTTATGTTTAAGTATATTATTTTGAGAAGTCTATTCTTAAATACAAGTTGCTGGGCCAGCTTTCAGCTAATCTTAATCATTCTAATTCTTGTTAAAAATTAGCAAGACATACAGCCAGAGTAAATAATATCGCCAAAAAGGTCTTTGATTCGGTTTAATAATTGATTGATCAACAATTGTTACCGATTTTACTCATATACATCTGTCTTTGTATGAATCAGAATCATTGTGGTCACCCATCCATTATATTAACGCACCAAAATTACTTAATTTAGCGCTACTATATAACCGCCTAAAAACATACAAATATTCTAACAAACAAACAAAACTCCCAAGCTAGTCAATCGTCAATCAATTCGTAATTATTCATTGCAGAACGCGCCTTTCCGCTAGACTTCACTAACGAACTAACAATAGCCGGTACTGAATTTGATTTCCCGGCGACGAATTAATGTTGACTTGGTGTATAGACATAGTATACAATCTAACTAGAGTTTAACCTATTTATTTAGCTTAGAAAGGTTAAAAAGAAACTCTAATCCATTACTATTTATAATTCTGGGTCCAAGTCTCCTCACTTCTTTTGTTATGAGGGAGTGGGTAGGCCTGAGTCCATCACTTAGCTGCCTAAGTCCACACACTAGGTGTGTGATGGCGACCTCTCATCCCTATAAGGTATGATTTGAATACTCTTCAGTTACTACATTTCCTCTGCTAGATTTCCTACACAGAATAATTGATAAATCCTAACAAAACGTAACTAGGAAAAGTCATTGGTTCATTGTCTTCAGTGCAAACGAACAAATGTTTAGAACTCCAGGCTACCAGACTGTTAATTATTTATATAATTTAGATTGTTATTTCATCTCCTATCACGAGAGAAGATTCTTGCCATACAGTAAGACAGTTATGCATCAAAATTACTTCAATTTAAAAAATATACCAATATTTGTTTATTCATTCCTAATGGAAAAAATAAATACATTTCAAATATTCTACAAACAAAAGAATCTATTACCTAAATTCTAACGACTTAAGTCAAAGCCCGAAGTCCTCAACACTGTTCTTAAGCAACTCAACCTTGACCCTTGTACCAACCTGGCTTCAAACTTGGGACAACTTAAAGACTTTTTAGTTGTTTAATCTCTTGCGGTTACGAACTAATGTGCCTTAACGTTGGGGTGATATAGAAAGTGTATTTTGTTGAAACTGTTGTTTGTTTTTTAAATATGTAATGTATATTATGTATGTAATTTTTATAATACTTATTGCTGAGAAATTATTTCTTAAAGTTAAAGTTTTTTTTCAAGTATTGATAATGGTATAATTTAAAAAAATATATTTATCTATTTAAATAAAAATGAATTGCTGTTCGTTGGTCTCGCTAAAACTCGAGAACGGCTGGACCGATTTGGCTAATTTTGGTCTTGAATTATTAGTGAAAGTCCAGAGAAGGTGTAAAAGGTGAATAAATTTGAAAATGCGCGGTAATAAATAAAAACAAGAAAGCGTGAGCGGAGCTGCGCGGGTCAGCTAGTTATTTAATATTTATTGTATTGTAAGGCACTCTACAATCATACATGCGTTCATTAATCAGTAAATAGGCAGTGGTTCAAATTTGGCTTGCAATATTTGATTTCCACATACATTATTGTAGTAACCAATCCATAGGGATTCGTTACTACAACTGGTATAATAAATAGTATGCTCACAAAATCTCAGCTCGTTTGCAATTAGCCAAGTTTTCAACAAGAACAAATAAAATCAAAAATAAATATTTGAAGGCCAAACCCTTGCGTATTCAGCCGAAACCTTCGTAACACTGAAACTTTGATCTTTTATAAACCATTTATTCAATCAGATCGTTTACAGGCAGCTTGAGATCTCGGCAATACGGTTTTACAATCAGAAATATTCTTCGTACATTAAAATGAAACGTGTGTAGAAATTCTAGGGCTTAGTAATCTTTACCTGCCTAGGTTTATAGGGTATCAAAAATCGAAAAGCATTTTACGAAGAAGTTTGATCAATCTTTCTCAGCAAATGGTGGTGAGAGGTAGATATTGTGTAGTTTAATTTTTTTTTTGTACAAAAGACAACTCCTGCACTAAGAATTGCTTTTGTGTCGCTTGGACGTTTACAAACGTACAAATAACGGACACAGAGTACAATCAGATCCGAAACAACTATTTGGGGAGCGCACTAATTATTTTTCCGTGTAGAAATCAAACCCATGACCTCCCGACGCAATGTTAGTGTCTTGGCGACCTTAACCACTGCGCCACGGAGGTAGCGACAATTTGTTCATTTATTGATTTAAACATAATGAATAGAAGTTTTTCGTTTCATAAGATATTTACGTTTTTATGGCACTAACGTTTTCAAACTACCTGTAAAGTAAATGATGCATCATTTGGTTCTCCGTCTTATCTACATAATATATTTTATAACAAATTCTATTGTTATCCGTTTCTTAAGTTTTCTCGCCTAAACTGTGGACCTATTTTTGTTAAATGTTGGACGGTTATAGTTAAAATTCAATTAAACACATAGGGTAATTTTTGTTCCAAAAATGATACGTTACAAATTACAATCAGACAGAACTACACGTGGCAGCAAAATTTCCAGATAATTAATTCTCATTCAAATTCCAGGAATTAAATAAAATTACTACTGAACTTTTCATTCAGAATTCTGACAACTAACCCTTTAAAGCTGTTCAAACTAAGCAGTTACTACCAACGACCTGTTTCAAAGCCGAAACAGATTTGAGGGTTTAATCCCTCTTATTTGCATTTCGCTTTCTGAAACTAGTTTGCGGTCAATTTTACTGCAAAATACTTTTGTTAAATGTACTACTTTGTAATGGATATTGCAGTTACCTTGTGGTTTAAGTAATCTTTTTTGAAAATGGCAAAACTAGGTACCAAACGTGTTGGTAGTTTTTGGTAGTTTAACTTACTTTAATATGACTAAGGTAAAGCATAGAAGTGAAATGATTTAGCCGCTTTCGTTTACTGATCAGTACACTATTTGTGGGTTAAGCAAGCTTTGGTGAAGACATTCGTTAGAAGGGTGGCCGCTTTTTTATACTTTTTTTAATTGAAAGAGAAGGCCTGAATAAAACTAAAATTCATATAAAGTAATTTATCAGATACCAAATGTTAATATTCACTATTGTTCTATCTAATTTCAACATTGAGTTAGATACTGAAAGCAGGCAAATTGATTGACTCCGACCAGACATATTCTCAACCCCTTCGTTCAGACCTATTTTATAAGCAATTCCATTTCCATATAGCAATCCATTTCTCCAGCATCATATGCAAACGGTTACCATCCATTCACGAAAAATATTCGCCCCATCAAGTGAAATGAAAAGCCTAACCCCACAGATGCGATCAGGTGTCAAATCGTCCCAGCCGTATTTTATGTCCCACGTTTTTATTATTGACTACGAAGATTTTTGGTAGGAGTATCATGGGGCGAAAGTTGTACTGTCTTTGGAAAACCAACGAACTTTTATTTCATTTGGTAAATATCTCCTATAGTTAATTAGCTGATTTGCAACGCTACAATGTCTTGTTTTTTTCGAAAACTAACTCAAGACTATTTCATCAATTGTAGACTGCCGACTTTGACTATATCCATGCAGTTTCATAAAAATCAGTTCAGCAGTTTACTTATACGGACGACTAGTTTACTGTAAAAGCGAAACAAACTGATAGATTTTCGTATTTAAAATATTAATAAGTACATTTTACAAATCAGTGGTCAGCCCCGTGGTATCTTTCAAAATGATATTCAGAAATATTACAAATTGAAAATGTTAGGTTTATTTTTCTATGAAAACTTTTGCGTTAAGGAAAACCCTTTACATTGAAAACACGTATCCAAACTTGCTACTACTTGAAAATAACATACATATTTTGTTTCACACAAATTCCGAACTTACAACAATTTCACGCCTGAAAACATTTGTGAAATCTTTAGAAGTAAACCAATTATTATTACAACATTTGTTCTTGATTTATAGTCAACTCATATTAATTAACAAAAGAAACATTGTCATTGTAAATAATTTAGATCTATGAATACTTTAAATATTTTTTTTTTTGTGCAATCTGGGACTTACAAACAATCTACCCAACAATTTTCTTTTCAATTATTTATAATGCACTATATCTCACGGGACCTAAGTTAACACGCAATAAAAATACAAGACAGCTTTCCAATAATTTTCAATAACACCGACCAACGATCTAAAACCTCGCAGGAATTCAATTAGAAAGAAATGTGGGCCGAAGAAACAAAACATAGTTTCCAACCCTACTTTTTCAACGAAACAAAAACCTTGGAAAAACGTCAAATAAAAAACCCAAATTCATTTTGACCCAAACATCTAGATATCAGCCGTACACAAATCACACAGAAAAATACCTAACCCTGCAATGCGATCAGGTGTCAAGTCGTCCCAAATTCATGCCGTATTCGTCCCAAAATATTTTCGACGCACCCACATCTTTTGGGAATTTACATAAAATAGCGGTCTCGCCCTAACAATGTTACCTAGGCAGCACTTATTCGTCGTTTCGAGCTCATCTCCCGTTTTCCCTAATACGCATTTCGCCCCAAATAAAAAAGTGATTTGTTTAACCAAATTAGGTTAGTTTTTTACGTCAATGTTTTTCCCTATATTAGCAGAGTTGATGAAGATTTATTATTCTTTCTTTTTCTTGTTTGTTAAGGTTGTTTAAGCCATTCGGAGACCTTTGACTTTAACGACTGCTATCGTAATGATAACGGGCGAAGTTGTCGTGCCTTCAAAAGTAGGGTTTTTACCTTTTGCCTTTATTCCCGGAAAGGTTCTCAGCGACAAATTGTTCGCATATTTTGTTGAGAAAATATTCGGCCTTATGAAGAATTTTTATTTTTAACTGCTCACATGAGAGCTAAATACAGTTTCACAGAAGATGATTTAGCTTTTATTTCCCAAGTTTAAAGGGACTTTCCAGTACAATAAGGCTGCATTTTCGGAGATTCATCGTAATATATATGCAGCAGTCATTGAAGGAGACATTCTGACAATATGATTAAAGACAAAGTTGTGTTTACGCGAATAATCCTATCGATAGAATGGTTATTTAGTGTTTGTGTAAAATTTGAAAATGCGGCCTAAATACTTAGGTTTATTTTTCAATTATAGGTTCTCTAGTTACGTGACTGTTTACAAAATTATTGATTAAATCAAGCACAAGTTTCACAAAATTAATGTTGATATAAATACAATTATTTTTGTTTATGTCACTTGACTAAGATTTATATGACTTTGTAAGTTAGTAGTTTGTTCGACCTGAATATTGGAATAATAACTTTTAGAATTCTGAAGTTGTCGCGACAGGATGTTTTGATCGTAAATAAAAGATAAGTGGATAATAATCAAAAATTTGAAACTTTACCTCTGTGGTATTATAAAAAATAGTTTTTTGACAATTTTTTGAGCAAAAGCCATATTTATGATTAGCAATTAGCCAAAGTATTGGACCTAAGGTCTAAACCTTTTCTTATTCGAAAGAAGACGCTGTCTCAGCAGCGGGCAGTGATTGGTTAAAATTATATTACAGAGTCAAAATACAACCTTTGGAATCGAACCTCTGTCTTCTCAACTCCGTGATATAGCAACGACCTTAACGATGGCACTTCAAGTCCATTCATATTCAGTCTTATTCATTTCAACTTCTAATAATATAGTACTAACATTACTTACAACGGTTACTTAACATCTCCAATCGGTTCCATACTAACAAAAGCAACACAAAAACGCAATAACACTTAACTAAATCGATAATCAAACCCGGAACCTCACGTTTACCCACAAGGGTGAAGCACGTAACCTATTACTTAACGCTACTTCGTTTAACTTAGCTAAGTTAACTACGGTTAATCGAGATTAATGTTAAATTGCTGTTATTGTGGTTCGTACGGCTTGAGACATTTATTTAGACTAGTGGTTGCCCAGTAGTCGAAACTCAACTGTAGTTAATTTAAATTATAAGATATTTAATATAAAAATGTATGACATTCAGTAACCGATTAAATAAAGGTAGGCGCCCATAGCCAGTTGCGCTCATCGGATGGTAAACGATCTGTGGGTTAAGCAACCGTTGGCGCGGTCATTCTATAGATGGGTGACCGCATAGTGATATTTGAACTGAGCGCCTCCGTGCTTCGGAGGGCACGTAAAAAGTCGGTCCCGGTTGTTGTCTACTAAGATAACAGTCGTTAAGCCATGTCAAAGGCCTTTCGGGCGGCTTGAACAACTTTGACACCAGGTTGACCACTAACCATACGATAAGAAGAAGAACCGATTAAAGCATCTATGGAGCTGTCATGTGCATATACTGGAATCTCTTTACAAAATTATCGTGCTAAAATACGAACGAGCTGTAGTTCACATTGATAAATTTGCGCGGATAAAACTCCGTGGGTCAGCAGCAGCTCGTATCCGATAAAGTTGTTATTACAATCGGGTTTAATCTCAAACGACATGCAAAAGACATACATAGCATCTGCATACCATTAACCTTAAGGGAAGGTTCATATCCGCGTCAGGCGCAACTGCAATTTTAAGGTTTTGTTAGGGGCAGCTGAAAATCAGTGCTGTGCCTAGCACAGTGTATACTGAGCTGTGGCCCTTCGTTGCACATAAATGTATTGACTAGTTATTAAATTCTGTATTTGTGATGTTTCTTAATGTGTAACAAAAATAAATGGTTTAAATGGTTTAACTTGTATGGGCTTCGCACTGACGCATCATCGGTTGAGTGTGAACGGTCGAGTGTTTTTCTATACATTTGTCTGTTCTGGCGTTACGCGACCGATAATACGCCACCTATGTTCCGTCAGATATGAACCTTCCCTTATTCCATCAATCTGCCTATCATGTATTCATTAAAGTTTCTCATACAAATAAGCCTTTTTCCATGTAAATCGAGGCATCGGAGGACGGAAAATTAATTATTATAGAACTTTATTACGTTGTAATAGAGTTTGTTTTTGCTAAGCCGATGATAGGTTGTTTTAGAGGAAAAGATTGGATTATTGCTTTAGTGAGTTTGATAGCGAATTTATATGTTAGTTTTTTTTATTAACTTTACTATTATTAGGTTTGCTAGCTTTGTTTTAAACGACTATATAGTATAAAAGTAACATTGGGTGTTCAGAAATCAAAAAAAATTGATGGAAATGGAGTATGTTGTCCGAATCCTATGCGAACGAGTATTACGAAACTCGTAGATTTTTATGTAAAATTGTGGTTTAATCAATCGTTATTTGAACTTTCTTCGTGGAAAACAAGTGTTGTACAAGACCATAATAAGTAAATCAATAATTTCCTAAAAAAAAATTGCAGCAAGTTTTCGAGAAAATGAAGTGGGGAGTATCTTTAAAGTCACCTAGTCCTTCTTTTTAATCATTATGATCACGGTGTTAGGCAATTCCAAATTTTCTAGCAATACAATTTCCTCTTAACAAGACAGAAGATAAAACACTCCAAAATACCGATAAACATTCGGTTTCCTAGAACATTGGTACTTTATCCCAACGATAATACAAGTAATGTCTTGTTAATGAGATTTGAAACGATTACCAAAGTTGTTTACACATAATATCGCTACTATAACAATGTAAAGAGGATTGTTTATGTACTTTAGTATATTAACTTGGCTGAAATATTCAAATCTTATGATTGAAAAACATTAAAGCTTGTAATATGTGAGCCTACTTTTACTAGCTTACAAAAAAGGCTTTGTTATTTTCTAAAAAATCTTACTTTCATATTTAAGGTTTAAAATTTTGGTCTCATATATGAGTAATTGCAGCGAGCTTATCATCACGTTCGAGGAAGTCATCAAACTTAGCTAATATTAAGAAAACATAAGAAAAAATTCAAATAATAAGATTCATTCGGCACTTCATTTAATGGACTTTGAAATCGAATCCAAGACCTCGTTAGCAATGGTTGCATTCACTACCGCTAAGTCACTGTGTTATTTGAAAAAAAACACAGATACAATATGTAAACTACAGTACCTACTACTAGTAGTAATAACACTAAAATACTTGTCTAAAGTATTCCTAGCAATAAAAAATATTGTAATAGTAAGAAAACCAACTTGAAAACCAACGTTATACATTTTACAAGACTGCACCTAATTCTGAACGAAGATAAAATTTAAAGAACTGGAAGTATTCCAAATGGAATTGCAATCTTAAACGCAGGTCTATAATTTACTGCGACTTACTATCGAATTTAAAGGATTGAGGATAAAAGTAGATAAAACAGAAACTTTATTTTATTGCTGAACTGCTTTGTTAAATATACTAATAATGGCTTGTAGCTCGATTCTCTACTACTATCGACTACCGACAACCGACCTGTAGCTCGATTCTCTACTACTATCGACTACCGACCACCGAACTGTCATCGAGAAATTTTGTATGAAAATCTGATCAGCGCCTCTGACGGGCGTCGTAGAAAACTTTTTGGCAGTACATTCTAAATGTCAAATGTCGATAGCTAGCCGGTTGTCGGTAGTCGATAGTGGTAGAGAATCGAGGTACTGTCATCTAGAAATTTTTGTCGTAGGAAATATTTTGGCAGTACATTCTAAATGTCAAAATTTCGCAACTCGACAGTACAGAATGGCGCTATTGATGTCTTAGATTAATTAAAATCGACAATAATCGATTGACGATTGTTGAAATTATCGGGCATCGATTAATTGATGCTAATAATAATAAATAATATTAAATCTGTATTATAGAATTAGAAGGCCGGAGAAAGGCCATAGTGGAAAACTATGGAGGAGGCCTTTGCCCAGTGAAAGTGGGACGAATCAAGCTTATAACATTTATCTTTCAACCCTGAGTGCTTCATATTAATGACACTTTCACTCATTATACGAAAAGAATAATTTCGAATGAACTGTATTATTAAAAAAATAAATAAAGGGACATATAGAATTCTAATCAGTAATCAGACCTAGAACAGAAAAATACTGAAAAAAAATATTAAACTAATTCTTAGATAATCTCTAGGACTCTTAACATAGCGATGTTTACAGTCACTATCATTAAACTATACCAGTTCAAGTTTTCTCAAGAATATTGCTTCCATGACAGTTTAATATACTTCGATAAAACTACCAAGAAAGGAGCAATAAACGGTATTCTTTCAGAAGCATCGATGCACATACTTCAAGCTAACATAACAAAGGCTGTAGACAGTTCACAAGGAATATGAACCGAGCATACACATTCGGTAGACATACGGTAGAGACACGGTAGAGAATCGGTAGATACTCGATAGATATTCGGTAGAGAATCGGTTAAGATACGGTATGAGCTATTTTATCGACAAACCAGATGTCTATCGGTTTACGTCGACTTAGGTGGAATCGTAAGCTATGAAACTAGCGATTTCAAATTTATTATTATGTAGTTGTAAAGATTTGTTAACTGCTTGAGATAGTGGTAATTTTCAGAATGTGATGAAGATTATTTTTTTCATTTGGTAGTTGACTAGAAATTATGCACCTGTAATTGTTAAATTACTTTATTTAAGTATTGTTAAAAATTAACAGGTAGGCAGCAACAGCCACTCATAATTTATCCCAAGATATTAATTATTTTTTATTTTATCTACATTTTAAGCCTTGAATCCGTAAACGTTAAAAATTTTCTGGGGAAAAAAATCGCTCATTTCAGTAGTTCGGCCGGGAATTTAACTCAAACACAACAACTACTCACTTAATCTAATAAATCTAAAGCATTTTCATAAGGAATTGAAGCTTTTTGCAAAGCGAGTCGTTCCTAAACTCGCTAATTTCGTGGCTCTACCTTAAACGATGTGACGAAACGGCCATATCCTATGAAATACAACTTCCGTCGGGTTTTATTTTATATAAATTACGCTGAACACAAATACTGTAGTCTTACAGAACATTTGTAAGACATAAATAAAGTTTTATATCACTTTCTGTTGCTATTCTTGAAGTTACTGCTAAACGAGTCTTACTGATTTTACGTTAAAATTATTCACTTGTAAATTACCTTACCAATTGTCTGAGGCTTTATTCCCGGTAAAGATTTTACAGCTTTTCATAAAGTTTAAGGTATCGGGAAAAGGCTTTTCAGTGAGAATGCACGTTTGTAATTCTAGCATTTGAAAACAAGCGAGGCCTAACTGCAGTGACAGTTCATTGTGTAATGTGCAGCTGCAAAGGTGTCCTCAAAAAATAAGTAAGAAATTTCCAAGAAGATTTTGTATTTTTGTTTCAATATCCACTTTATTATAAATAGTTTTTGTTCAAGTATCTACAAATGTCTAAGTAATTTATCTAGTTCAAGTGTCAAACTTAAGCGTTATGACTCTTTAAAATCTCATTAGCTAAAAATAAATATAAGTGAACTGTCTTTCTTAAGACATACTTATACGCATTCGGTATAATACTCTGAAGTTTTAACTCCTTACAATCTCTAACACGTAGTATTACTCACACTATAAGAGATAACCCTGTAAACGTCTATAGATCTAAGACCCGATGTCACTCAATTTATCTCCTTGAATAACTTCAATGAAAACGTCTCCCAACCCTAAAGGTACGCACAAATGCGCACTTTCATTCAAATAAAATGCGTATCATATTGGAAGTGATTCGTTGAAAATATTTTCTTATATTTTTTGTTACAACTCTTTAAAATGTCGATTCCCGTGTGAAATTAATCTTGAAATACGCAAAATTTCAAGCAAATAGTAAAGTATTATAACAAGTACTAGAAAGATATACGAATCAACTTCAACTTTATAACTGGATAAACTATTCAAGTAATCTCAGTAAAATACTGTATGCAAAAGTAATCATGAAATTTAAGCGTACAAATATTATCAAAAATATCTATAACTTTTCCATCACTTTAATGGAAACTACGTAGACTGTCACGCATGTACCCAGAGACTTCCAATAGACCAAAATATTTACGAAAATATGTTTATATTTAGACATTAAAACGACTATTACCACAATTTATATATCAAACAAGTGAAAGCAGCCGCTGAATACAGCTACCTCTTTATTCTCTTTAACTTCCCGGACAAATGTTACAAACAAATTACGTTCTAATGTATACCTGCCATTACTTCTAAAAGGGTGTATATCTATCAAACGGCGGTGGAAGCGGCGGGAGGTCGGTTATCTGTTCAAATCGTGACGACTAAGACTATCGGCTGATTTTCTCATAGTTTCAGATCATTTCAAACGTCTTTATGTCTTTACGAGTTATATAAATAAGGGTGCTATTACTAGAAGGGCTAGTAGTATGAATACTTAGTTTAGTTACAGTTACATAAGTTTGGTTAGTATAATTTTGATTCGATCTGCTTCTACTCTGTGTCCGTTGTTTGTATGTTTCCAAAAGCCCCCGCGACACAAGAGCAATTCTCAGTGAAGGAGTTGACTTTTTTAAAAAGTTTTTAAAGTAAAGAGAAAGCAATTGTAGTGTTTTATATACATTCATAATATCACGACTTTCATACGCGTAGGAATTGAACCCGAGGCCTCATGTTCAGCAGTAAAATACACTACCGACGTTACAGAGTCAGTCAAAGTCAATCTACGTCCAATCAATCTAATTTCTTTTAACTGCTATTTTCAGTGAAAAAAATACGAGAATTGGCCCTTCTCTCAACGAGATCTTCAGATTAATTATTCATCGTAACAACACACGGCAAAGATCTAAAGCTGAAAATCCTGATGCCTTGTTCTGAAGACAAAGAAATTAATCACGGTATTACAAAGTCAACAATCAACGTTTACGAGGATTTCTCAGAATTTGTTCACAAAAGATTATTAACATTTAATCCTGATAAATATTGGTTTCCCGGTAAAGAAGATTTGTAAAGAAATGATATCTTTTTTTGAGGATTCGTACTAGTATTATAAATGCGAAAGGCTGACGGTTTGTCTCTTACGCTTTCACAGTTCAACTGATTAATTGGCTTCCATGAACTGTTTGACATGATAGTATAAGACAATCAAACGTAGGATACCTTTTTCACAGCTAGCTATCATAATAATATATACGTTACATACAAAAATCTTTGGTCGATTCAAACGCAAAATTAATATATTATGTATGGTTGAAATGTTTTTACTTAGGTCGTTCATTGTGACCGTTGTTTGTATGATGGTAAAAGTTCCCGAAATTCTTGTTTTAAAGATGAAATACCGATAACCACATGGTTAATACGAATTATTATTATTTACTTAAGACAAATCGTTGTAGTAGTATACAGAAAGTATTTAACACTTTCCCCGCTTCAATAAAATATTGTTTTCTTGAATATTTTAAGCGGATTATTTTTGGTTTGCACAAATTGATTGATGAATTGCCATGACACAACAGGTTGTTGGATCAACAATAAATAACATTCGGAACAAGTCGTTTAGGGGGAATAAATATAGGATTAGCTTGATTTATTGATATAAAAGTTTTTAGATGCTGTGTGAGTAGAAATACATATGTTTATCGTGGTAAAAGTATCACATACGTCAATCATTGTCACACATTCACTAACACCGTGGAATTTTTTTAAAGTAAGTACATAAATTGTCCGTTTAGTTATTAAACTACAGATCTTATAAACAGGAGTAGCGTGCACAAAAGCCTCATATAATTATTGTTTGACGTCACAAAATCAACTCGAATCTCACTTTCCCAACATTGTTAGACAAAAAGTCTAACCCCCTAAAGCAGGAGACCCTCGCCTAGCAGCGGGACCTCAGTTTAAGAAATTTATTCGTCTAACTAGAGGTATATCCCAGCCCGTCTATCCCAAACAAGCGGTAGGTAACGAAGGCTGGTGGACATAACCCCTTGACCGCAGAGATATGTACATATAATATACTAGCTGACCCGGCAAACGTTGTTTTGCCATAAAAATTAAATAAAAAAACATTGTCCAGCGGGCAAAATTGTGAATCTAAACCATTCTCAGATCCCCTTGAACACACACAAATAATTTCATCAAAATCGGTCCAGTCATGTAAAAGAAGTTCAGTGACATACACACTTACAGAAGAATTATAGATATAAAGATGTACATATTAGCACCATAGCATTAAGTACCTGACGGATTGGACAAACTGTAATCTCTAACGAATTGTGACTTTTTTTCTGAGCTTCGCTTAAATATTGAAAAAAATTACTTAAAACATTCAATTAGAGCGCAACTGGCTATGGACGCTTAAAAAAACGTCACAATAAAAATGCCTTTGTCAATTTCTTGTAATATAATTGTATTAACAATCGACATTTTGTTAATATATTTAATAACCAACATTTTGATACACAACATTTATTTCGAATTCATTAGAAATGTTTATCTATTATAGCACGATCCTGTTTGAAGGTATTCAGCTGAATAGGCCCTTGATTTCGTTCCACCTGTCTTAATTAAGACAGAGCAAATACTCGGTAATTAAAATATTGTCTTACACGCAGTTTGGCTCAAAATCAGTCTTTTTGGAGGTCAAATAGCAGAATACATAATACTTTACCTACGTATTATGTACATAAAAAGATTAAAGCTATTGTGAATCTATTATTTATATTTGTTACACAAAAACGTTTTGGATCTATAAAGATTGTCTTTAAAAAGACTTATTTATTTCTTCTTTCGTGCCTGGAGACCCGTGCTCAATAGTTAGACGACAATTGGTATATTTAGAGTATAGTTGTGATAATAATTATTATTCTGTTAAAACAAATGAAGACTGTCTTAGGAGTTGCTATAATTATATTTTCAAAAAGCACTCCAAGTAAATTTCAGTGAGCAAAGATTTTAACGTAATTAAAACACCTTTGTATTACACAAAACTACAAAAGCAACAGACAAATTTTGTACTAAACAAAGGATCAACATTCTTATTATTTTTTCAACTTAATCTTAGCACAAATTCGTACAGAAAAACCTTAGACAAAGGCTTCGAGATTTGACTTGGCAGAATGCCATATAGACTTGGAGCACACATATCAAACTACTGTGCCGTTCGGCATTCGGTATAGCTTTACTTTCTGATATCTACCGCATCGTGGCGTTCGGTACTATTTGTTCAGCAATGTTTAAATATGAGCAATACTCTACTGTGTGCGAATCAGTATCATACGTAAACGTTGTTCTTTAGCTACCATCAACGAGCCTAAAGCAAGCTTTTATCTAGCCTAGACGTCGACTTGCTAAATGCTACTGAGAAAAGCCTCTACGAAAACCTGCAGTAAGGAAGATCTTTCTATCAACGAGCACATTTAAGGTGTACTTGGAAATTAGTTACTGTGGTCTCTGCTGACGCTACCCGGTTGTCTGAAGTTGGCAGTGATAGAAGTCGCCCTATAGCAGCATCACTTAAACGCCGAACCTGAGTCGCAACGCGGTATGTATAAGTTTGACACAAAAGACGACACGGTGTCGATCAATATCCATATAAATACGTGTGCTACGATCTTTATTCAGCACAGATGCAATCTCTTTTCCAATAATTCCGCCATTATCAGTCATCACAGAATGCCGACGTTTTCTTTGTGTGTTTACGATAGTTTTGGGAAACATGTGTTTATTATTACTACGGCTTTCTTGGTACAAACACCTGCTATTAGGTACAGTTTGTATCTTTATGTATGTGATTGGAGAGAAGTTTCTTGGTATTGATTAATAATGAGTTCATGGTATTTGGTAATTATACTGGTATCTGACATTGCAACCGATAACCTTCTAAGTTTTAGCTCGCATTATATACTGTTAATGTAAATAGTGTTATCGGAAAAACCTAATTCTAAAGACATTATTCAATTTTCCATACTCTCAGGGAGCTTGCTCTTTGACACAGTGTCCTTAAAGTGCTGTGTACATTATCTACCATTGAACATAAAACTTGATACATCATATTATCATTATATTCTATCATATTTATCTTATGCGAGCAGAATCACTTCCTGCTTTTCAATGACAGAAAATTGTACTAATTTCCACTAGCAAAACCATGGGGATGTAATCATCCATCTTATCCAAGTTTAACTAAGGGCTTTGACTAACCTGTGTGTCTCTATGTATGCTGTAGGTAGACCAGCAGCACGGCTCCACCTGGTTGGAGTCCAGCCCCCAGAACTCCAGCTCTTCTTCAAACAGTGGGCCGCAAACATTCGTGGGGTAGTGGAGCTTGCCAGTTCTGCAACAAACGAGAAGATTTTTATGGCAGGTAGCCAAATACTGAAGCGAAATTATGTGAAAATCAGTCTTTTTAACACAATCGTTTGAAATTATGACTGTATTTTTGCAGCGGAACAGAATTCTGATATCTTAGTATGAGGTAATATCATGTGACAGGTATTTAAATAAGTTCTTTTCCGGAATAAAAATCTTACTGTGCTATTATTTTGATGGGAGAGGGTATGATTGTTACTCATTCATGAAAAATATATCGGCACACCTCGTATAGTTCATAGATCAGATGAATATATTTGTATGCGTGTCACGTATCACTGTTGTCAGCTAGTGTACATCAAATTGATGGTCAGTATTCATTACATTGCTACTTTGACGCTTTGACGTTACGTGTTAATCATAGTTCATTTTTTTTTTTTTAAAAGACAACTCCCGCACTAAGAATTGCACTTGTGTCGCGGGGACTTTTACAAACATACAAACAACGGACACAAAGCACAACCAGACCCGAAACAATTATTTGTGGATCGCACAAATAATTGTCCCGTGTGGGAATCGAACCCACGACCTCCCGTTGCAGTGGTATCGGCGTGGCGACCTAAACCACTGCGCCACAGAGGCAGTCTTGTAATAGTAGTAGTGGCTTTCGAATCGAAGTTGTCAACTGAAATATGTGGTAACCCTCCTGATATCTATTATCTTGCAATTCTTTTTTCACAAAGATAAAGTTTGTAGAGGAACTAGTAAGAATACAATTACTATCCGAATACAAATCAGACACGTCAATGCATAATAAGAAAGAAAAAAACATCGATTTTAAAATATCATATAAAATCAGTTTATTCACCCTTCCCGATCGTTTTCCGTGGAGTAAATGTGAACAAACTCACTTATACAACGTAACTGTTTTATTTATTCAGTCTCGTAATAATGGTACCGATCAGCAGACATTATTTCCGCTGGATTCAGTTTTAGGGTTCCACAGACCATAAAGAATAAGTGTCTTGTACTGACTGCCGTTTCGTAACGGGTGTCGATTTTCCTCAGTTTACTGGCAGTTGTTTAAAAATGCTAAAAGGACATACATTATTTATGTATCATTTTCCAAAATAAATAAATCACAAAAAATTATAAAAATGAACATATAATTTAATGTTTCTTTTAAGGAATTGGGGGGAAAATACCTCAAGCACATTTTTCCAAAACCAATAAAAAGTCTATCTGCTTCCTACATAAATTCATTTGTGTCAATTGTATGGAACCCTCAAATCATTATTTTACCTCACACTCTACCTCTACGCATATTATTTGTAGGAGAAATCCATTTCTGGTTCAATAAAGTGTGTTTTGTTTTTATTTGTGTTTCCGGCATCCGGCTTTTTCTGTTAGGGAGGGCAAAGCGTAGAAAAAAGGCTGCGGCTAAACTTGGCTGAAAGTTTGCGACTTACTTTTACAAGCTACAAAGTAGTACAATAAAAGTCAGCAATAAATATAGAATAGTCTAAGCCATCAGTCTTACCAACGGGTATCGTGTTATAACCCAGGTGACTGGGTTGTGGAAGTCAGTTAGACTGCCTAACTGACTTCCACAACCCAGTTACCCCTATTCATGTAAAATGAAGCTTCATGTAATATTTAGCTGCAACCGGTGACACTGGAAGCCTCTTCAAGATAGTTTGGAAGAAAGGCTGATGAATCTAGGCCGCACGATTTAGATTTTTATATCGGATAGTATAGATTGCAAGCTGTTACCGAACACATACGAATACCCAGTGATCATGTTGCCAGACTCATGATGCTAGCGCGAGATCTCGTGATCGCCAATCACATTTTCAGTCAGTAACAGAGGCAGCCCAATTTTACTGTTCTAAAAAACCCATTTCTTTCCCACTAGTGGGGTCATTGCTCAAAAAAGAAGTCTTAGGCTTTGATTCAACCTTGCTGATCAAGTGCGGGTTTGGGAATTTGCTAACTCAGAAAGATAGGATAGCAAGCAAATAAATGAGCACTCATTTAGAGACCTGTATGCGTATCACGTATCTCAGTTGATAACTCGTGTACGTCATACTGATGGTCACTATTCAGTACATTGCTGTTTTGGCATAACGTATTATTCTTTAAATATCTAAGCGTTCTAGCGTCGATCGGAGCGGACGTCGTCTGCGCGTACAGTTTTTGGGATAGATAGTACAAAGCAGCAATAATTAATACACTCCGCATTTTGGTCGTCGTATGTACAGTAAGGCGGTCAGTACGATACTGATACGCGCTGAGCTATGAGCGCTAACGGTGAGCGTGAGACTAAAATCAGCCTAATGGATAGTGGCTTTCTAATAGTTGTTAACTAAGATATGTCATAACCCCCTGCTGTGTTTATAACTAGTCTTTATAACACATTTTAAAAGTTTAAAACAAGATCTATCCGTAATAGTCCAATCATTTTCAATCTAAGAGGTCAATTTTGAATAGCTTGAAATGTTTCTTGAAGCGTCGGTTGCCCTCATATTGCACTCATTCCAGCGTCTGGCGTCGTGCCAAAGTGAGTAATGATTTTAAAGAATGTTCCTCTGAGCGAATGAAACGAACGGAATGAAGATGTTATTGTGAATGGAATTGTGATCGAAGGGAAGTTTTGATGTTTGGTTACTGAATTTTGATTTGCGGTGTATATTAAAATTTGTCTTATATTTTTATGTAGTGTTTGATAATATTGATAACATAAATGTGTACATTGATCCGGAATTAATGATATGAAACAAGTAATAAATAAGGTCGTCGGAACTATTATCATTATTTTAACACCATCATCCTACTAATATTATAAATGCAAAAATTTGTGAGTATGTATGTATGCATGGATGTTTGTTACTCTTTCACACAAATACTACTGAATTGATTACGATGAACTTTGGTATGTAGCTGAAGACCCAGAAAAACACTTAGGCTACTTTTTAGCCCTGGCTCCCCGAGGGATCGGGATTTACACGGGAAGGGTATCCACGCGGACGAAGTCGGAGGCGGCCTCTAGTCTTTATACGAGTATATCCTGAAGACAAGCACTGTAAATAATGACCTTTCAATGCACGTTATAAACATATTTAACGTTAATAGTAAAATCAGTAAAAAAAATCTGCTTGTATAAACAAAAATAAACCAAACCCAACACCTAAAAACAAACTTTTACAAAACGGTAAAACCTCAACACTTTACATTTCTAAAGCCGAGTGTTGATTGCGACACATTAACGTTACATAAAGCCGAGGGCACACGGTTGAAGCTTCGTTAAGTGACAAGTGTGTTACGAGCTTATAAAAGTATTGTGAGGTGTGAACTTGTCAATTCTAGGTTAAGTTTGTAGCTTGGCTTATTTGGTGAATTTAGTTTAATATGGAGAATTGTGTGATTGTTGTTACTTGTAATTGTGTATGTTGTGATTGTAGGTTAATTTTTTACTTAGAATTCTCAGTATTCAAATTGATTTCAAACTATTTAGTATAATAATGGCCGTCAAACAATGTTTTTGTCTATCACCCGAACTAGTGTTTGCAACTTCTGATCACATGATGTAGAATTCATTTTCCGAGTTGAGTAAAGAGCTATTTAAAATTTTATTAAAATTATCGAAATATCCCCAGTAAGTGTATAATGTTTGCATATTCTTTTTCATTTACCTAGCAAAATAAACAGCAATATAATGTCCAGTACATCTAATTAAACTCTGCCTACACCGAACGTGGTTTTATATTATAAGCTTGATTTACTTCCCTGGTTACTCCAGCAAGCGTATGAAATAATAAACTTATTTTTACATATAATAACCTACCTACCGGAATATCTAAGTTTTGACGTTTAATAAGTATCAGACAAGGCATCACGAAAGTAAATAAAAACATCAGTAGCACAACCTTATTACTTACTGAAACTAAACCTAAATCATAAAGTTAGGTCTTTACCAAGTTTCACACATATCACAAAACTTTACACGTAATAAGTACAATCAAAATATAACCTTAACTTCTCAACAATAAAGTCAAAAATCTAAAAGTTGGATGCAACAAGATTAATTCATATTTGTCAAAAGAAATTAAACTGTATCACAATGAAATAAAGCTGAATTTTAAATGCGAATGTTTCCTAATAACCATTAGTTGGCTAAGTTTCAGCTGTTTATTTTAGTTGCCCACTAACTGTTTCAATATACTGTAACTGAAAATCTCGTTGTTTGAAGGTGTTACGTAAAAAAACATCTTTTTTATTACCATTTTTAATCAATTACGACTATGACAGGTAACTATGGTACGTTTCGATTTGTTATGTGTATGGCATAGGAATTGACTTACGAATTGCCATTTAAGCGATGTAAAAAGGATTCCAGATAATAGCATGTTACCTTTGTAATTATCAAGGCTATGAACTACATTTGCGCCGAATTTCATCTGAATAAATTGAATTATTTTATGCGAAATTGAGTAACTAACGTCCAAACTAGGTATAAACAAGAACTTGCCCAAAATATTATTAATCCATTCTATTGATATTAAGTATTTGTACAAATTTTGTGAAATTATTGTTTGATAGATGCAAATTAGAATATCGATAAATTCTTAAGAAGTTCAATATTCCCCGAAAACATTCAAGTAAAATATGTACGGATGAGTGCGAATGAGTAACCGAAATTCTTTATATAACTGCACGTAAATAAAGGAAGTGTATAGATATAAATACATGGAATAAAATAGTGCGTTTACTATATAAATATTGCAGTTAAGTAAATAAACCGTTGAAATGTGTATGCGTATCTGGTTTTGTAGTAAAAATACGCTTCTATTTGTATAAATAAAAGTGAAATATATGGAGACCTTGACTCTGCACCGACACGCTTACAGTTGTATAAGAGAATGTATGTAGAAGCATTGGAAAAGCGGTCAGTCGAACGCTGTTCAAGAAAGTGTAGGTATTATGTTCACTGTGTACAAATCTCGGTCGTAGAGAATAGATTTTTTTAAGTCTATGAAATATTGCTTCAAATTGTATTGGGTATTGAGGTTTTTGAGAGCTCCTTTATGTGGTTTTCCACCCGTTTTTAAGCCAGTAGTCTAGGTTAAGTAATTTTTCAATTTGCATCAGTACCAATAACTATCATTAGTTTCATAATGGTTTCGATTACGAAGTCTTTCAAAATAGTTATTTCTTTTTTAATCTAATTTTATCTTAAAATTGTGACTTTCAAAGCAACTTAATTACACAGCTTGCTAAATTAAAACGACAATTCTCGAAAGTCCACCAGTAAATCATAATTCTAAGATTACTACACACCAATACACAAAACCTTTCATCCACTTTCATACAAACATTCATCCTCATCCGCGATTCACGTAACCTTTCCGTATGATAAAAGATGGTCGCGATGTCGGTACGTTTTGTAAAAAGTGTACTTACGCCTATTCAGTCATGTAGAAGGGATGAATGGAAGGACATTCACAAAGGCTTCAATGTGCATGTAAATGGAAGGTAGGTTCATTTGAATTAAAGTGGGTGTAAACATGTGACTTCTTTTTTTGTACTGTGGAGGGTCCGGATGACGGGAAAGATGGTTGAAATGGCTATAAAATGTAGCAGTATTTTAGTAAAATGATTATGCTGCTACCTTAAGCCGGCGGTTCGTGCCAAGACAGAGATGGCAACTGGAGACTGCGAGACCGTTACTTGACTTTAGGTTACGCATATGAAAGAGTTCGCAAGCAAACCGAGAGAAGGTGGTAACCAAAGTGACAGTCGCAGTCTTATGTCTCGGTCTCCTGGCTCTGTCTTGCTTGCGAACCTTTTATCCTTGTTCAAATGAGACAACATGACTCCATGCAAAGTTTCTATATTTAGTTGTCAAGATTGTTTTAGGGACCTATTGGTCTTTTTAACACGGGTAAGCGGCTGTTATTAACTAACAATAACCGTACCTTTAATGTGATATTCTAAGCTTAAGGAAGCTTTTAATGCCAGATAGCACACCGACACTAGCCGTACAAAGATCCAAAAATATATTTTAAGTTACATAATTATATTTTTGGTATCCCATTTTTATTGGTATATTACAATAATATATATCAAAGTACTACTTTTGTACCAATACGTGAGTTCTAGTAACATCGACAAGCACCATAAAATCGGTTCACAGTTTTAAAGAACATTAAATACAGCTCGTATAGGATAATAAAAATTGATTTACTGAACATTTTGCTGAGGTTATTTTTAAAGAGAACAGTTTAGTTGATCTTTGTTCTAGATTTAAAGGTTAAAATGGATACATAACATCAAGCTTGTTACATCCGAAGGCGTAGGCACAGCTCTACGAAATACAGCGGGGTTTCTCTACATAAAATTTTACTCCCATGTCAACGAGCGAGCTTATGGCCGTGTATGGGGTAGGTTATCAAAATTCTGGTTACTATTTAAAATAATTATTCCAATATAAATAGCACGACCAACAAATCGAACCCGAGACGTAACTTTAAACTTCTTTTGATGTAATAAAACAATTGAAGTTCAATTATAAATTGAAACTTCTAAAGTGGCATGATCTTTTTATTAAGAAATTTAGGATTCAGAAACAAACAAGTGATCTTTTTGTACTTTTTAAAACAAGGTAAGTCGCGCGAAGAATCTAGTCAGTATTATAAATAAGGTGAAATCCAAGTAACTTTGAAAACCTCTTCATAATACATTCGAGGAACTCATTAAGGTTTATAAAACCGACTTATTTCTAAAAGGATGAAAGGGATGAGCTAAGGGCGATAACTGAGGGGTTTTTACTCTCGGCAGGGGTCGTGGGTTCAAACCCGACCCATCAATTTATTATACACTTTCCATCGCAAGTTTAGATTAGGGTTCTATTAACTGGGTTTTAACGGGAAATTATTTATGTCATGTGAAATATTAAAGATTATGAAGGCCCCTAAAAGTTTGATACACGTGGAAGGTTAGTTAAAATTGGTCTACACATGTGTTTAATGAAAAAGCAATATATTAATTCTCTTATTAGTTATTCTTATCTATCAAAATCAAAAGTATTAGAGATTGTTTTTTAGTTTTCCAGGAAATGAAGTAAATAGTAGAAAATTAGGTTAAAATGACAAAGTTAGAGAATACTGACTACTACACTGTTTTAAGTCATATAGGTACAAATATACATATTTGTATAGGTATGACTTTTATTATAGAAGTCACTTTTGTATTGAACTTTCGACTTAACCAAAAAGCGAATTTGAAAACGATTAAGTACACTTGTTATCACATAAAAAAAAATCTATAAAAATATCATAATTAAATATGTGTAAATTAAACTATATTATAATTGTAGTAAACACTTTGTTTTTCAGTTCAAAATTTGCATTTTTCGCAGAATTTTCTACTAAAAACGCAAGCAGAACCGCGGGCTTACATATGTCTACATACAATTACATATTTTGAATTTAAATCACTATCACATACACCCAATATACTTGAATCTAAAAGGTTTAAAGTAAATAAAAGAACACCAAATATATACTGTAGCGCAATAAAAGTGATTTATTAGGCTAAATGTTTATGAAAACAGTGTAGCGAGTACGTCTGTCCATTCTGTCTAATGTCTATTACTAGTACATTTTGTATTGAATTTTATTGATATTTGTATGTAAATGTATTTGAATGCTATTTATAAATAGATAGAACTTGAGGTCTTGGGGTTCAATTCCCGTGTAAAGTGCTGTTCTATGTTAAATTGAGCGAGCCATTGCTTGTATAGTATTGTAGTGATTGTTTACTTTAGAACCTCCAAAATTGTAAATTTTTGGAAGCTCTGTTCTGAAATGATCCACGCCGCTACCATTGCGCCGTTTGGTCGTGGGTTGGATTCCCATACGGAAAAAATATTTGTGCGATCCACAAATAATTGATTCGGGTCTGGTTATACTTTATGTCCATTGTTTGTATGCTTATATAAGTCCCCGTGACACAAGAACAATTCTCAGTGCGAGAGTTGTCTTTTGTAAAATAACAAATAACACCATTACTCAAAGGGTATTTTACGTTCTTTTTAAAACCAACAATCGACCACTTACATACTATCGGCTGAAATATTTGAGCGTAAAAGTAGACAGACAGATCAGATTTTCGCATATTATAATCCCGAGAATTAAGCGTGAAGCACTCATACAACGCAGTTAAAGCTGAGACGTAATAAAATTAGTTAGTGAGTGAAAGACTTACAGAATGAGTGCAGGATATAAAGTAAATGAGCCGAAGAAACCACTTACGGTGGAACTTAAGGCGATACGTGACATAAATACGTATAATGATGACGTCATACTGTTTATGCCGATATGAATATATCGCGGGTTCAATGCTCTGATAGTTATTTCAGGTCTATTGTACTTTGTATCGGGATTTTTAGATTGTAAAGTATACTTTAAAAAGATTTTCCAATTTTCATTAAAGTCACAATTGTTACAATGTCTAGTTTACAACTGAAGTCTAAAAAAATATATCCTTAAGAGGTTAGCATAATAAGGGATAAAACCTAAATCACCGCGTGGATTCTTTAGTACAGAAAGTTTACAAGATGTTGAGTACATCTTGTAAACTTTCTGTAAACTAACATAAAATCAAAAGTTTTGAAGACAACCTAAAGCAATTCAATAAAATAAAAAATATAATTAAAGTAGAAACTATTTAAAGCCTTTAAATATCCTTAACAACCGTCAACTAAAACACCATAAGAGTAAAATCCACGTAAATATTTCCCAAGTAAATATTCCTACACTAAACATGAACTAACATAATGATATGGAAATTGACGGCGACAGGATTTACTGAACCCGATAAGGGAATTTCTTGCAGAAGCTTGTTGCTTAAAAACGCACTAGGGTTGAAAACGCTGCGTTTATAAGAAAAGCGTTTATTTCTAAAAATCTTTTTGAAGAATGGTTTTCTGTTCGTGTTTCGGAAGGCATGTTAAATTGTGGGTTGCGGCTGAGCGTCAGACAACCAGCCTTACCGAAGAGTATCGTGTTATAACCCAGGTGGGTTGTGAAGGTTCAATAGGGTTCAATAGTTGCTCCCTAAAAACTCTGTTAGAAGACCCGGTGAGACCGGAAGCCTACTCCAATATGTAGTTGGAAGAAAGGCTAGACTTAACTGACTGGTTGACAACCAGTCAAAGGGGTATCGTGTTAAAAACTTAAAAGCTTCTAATATGCGGAAGGCAGTTGGTAACAACTGACAAAGATCCTTGAAAATGACAGCCGAGACCATAAAAGAACTTGAAATTTTTCAGCAGATGCTTGTTTTCATGTCTGAAGAACTGCAATTTACTGTTACAACAAACCATTATAATAACTTAAATTTTAATGGCCACCCTCTTCAAACTATGGACATTAATATTTTAACGATAAAACATCGCCAAACACCCGTATCTAAGTAAAAACAGCAAACTTTAAATTATTATGTGAAAACTAAAACTATAATTTTAAACTATAAATATGTCAAGATAATTTTGGTTGATTGTACATCGTTACATTTTGAGACCAAAACTATGAATGGGTATTCCACTGGGAAAACCTTAGACAGAAACTAATTACGGCTATCTATTTACATGTAGATGTATCCTGTTGTAACTTTTTAGATAATGGTCCTTCGGTACTGAATAAGCAGGACTTGTGTAATGTGTATGTTATGATATAATTCTTAAAAGATATCACAACACTAGCCCAGTCGGCAATATTTTATAAAGTTAGATGTAAATATTTTAAGTTGTAACCACATTAAATTAATCAATGACGATCAATCGTCAATTGACTGGTTGAGGATCAACCGATCGGTACTCAAGTAGTATATTCTTCCATCGGTCGATACTTCGATGAACACCCATTAAAAATCTGAAATTAAGCACCCGTGTATAAGCACTAGATGTAAATAAATATCCCCAAAACGAATATTGTACTTGCTGAGACAGCCATATGCTTGATTTAATTCTTCTGTCTGTAATTTCAATCATGCAATATTAAAATTTATCAAAAATTAAATTTTCAGCCATATTCTACTTTAGTTATATTATGATTTGCGTATAAACCGCAGCGTTTTCTCCACCCAGTGCGTACAACAAGACGCGTAACGAAGTGTAAAATATTCTCGGTTCAGCGGCCCGGTCATCTACGTCACACCACGTCACTTCACGTTCAAGTTAAAATTAACTGACTAATAAATATAGTCGGTGACGCCAGTTGTCGCCTCTTAGATATAAGTAGGTTAAATAAATATTTATCTTGAAGAGATGCAATACTCATACTTGCAACGCTGGCAGCAAGGCCCGTTTTTTTTTGTGTCGCGGGGACTTATGAAAACTTACAGAGAAAGGACACAAAGTACAACCAGACCGAAAACAATTATTTGTAGATCTAACGAATAATTGTTCCACGTGGGAATCTAACCCACGACCACCTGACGCAATGATAGCGGCACGGCGACCTTAACCACTGCGCAGTGGCGATCATCAATGCAAAGCAAATAAAAAGGACGGGTTCATTTTCTTTTGCAGTACTACTAAAATAATATACATAAGTGTACAGCTGTACGTAGTACTGCAATCTTAATATAATCATCTAGCAAACAATATACAATTGAAAGCAATATTCCTTCAAATAGTTTAATCCAATTACTGGAATTAATATCTGTATGCAATATCGCGGTGAGACGAGGTACCTGTTCTCTTGTAGCTCTGCTAACATAATTATGTCTGGAGCTTACAGGGATATTCTAAATGTATCTAGATTAGACTAGACTATATTGTTTGTTTGTTTGTGATACAAAAATTTATACAAATTTTTATTTGTTATAATTAGGGTACTTTGAGGTGCAATTTTAATAGATGTAAAGTTAAGTAACCTTGCATTTATGATCCTAAATCTTTTATGTTACAATAACGGTCGTGAATAAACAGAAAATGACTGTTTTCTGTTTTACGCTTATTTTTTTTTAAATGACAACAATATTTTTTCTAATTGAACACGTTATAAATATCCATTGAGTTACCATAGTAATCGTAACATAACACTCAAATATTTTCGTCGTTTTCACATATTAAAAGATGGATGAAATGTAAAATTATAAAATTTTCCAAACAAACTGCTTCTAAGAAGACATACTGCGAGGATTAAAACGACAAACTACCATTGTTAGACCATGGAACATTAAAAAGTATAAAAAATCTTATTTTATCAACCAAAAACATTGCTAACTTTATTTAGAAAAAAAAAACATATTTAGCAGCATTTTTTTATCGTGGTAAGTCCGAGACTCGCCGGCACAACAAGCTAGTCTTAGCACAAAACAATTTGAAACTAACACTAGTTCCAGTTTCAAACATCTTAGTTTGTGTCTAAGTCGTGAAGTCTACAGACTCCACAGTGGCTTTCAAGAATTCTCGGTAAATGTAATACAATATGTATCTTATGACGAGAAACCAGGGTTTAATTCATACATTTATGTATTTAGAGTTTCTTAGTACTTGGTAGAATAATCTAGGTTAATAAATATGAACCTGTATACTAATATGTTTGTCGGTCTGTCTGGTATGTTTCAGTTCTACTGCTAAATTGCTAAACAAATAACTATTGAAACTGGTTGACTCATGTGATTTCACTCGCGTACAAAATATATCAGCTTAACATAATAATATGTGTTATCGAGTAAAAGGAAACGATAATAATAAAAGCCTTTCATTTGTCTAGCCTTTCCTCCAACTATAAAGTTGGCTTCCAGTCACAGCGAATGCAGTTGATACCAGTGCTTTACATGAGGTTGTCACAAGCATAAAAGTATAGATTACATAATACCATTAAAAAATGGCTGAATTAAAATTGAACTACAATAACAAAAATATGACGTGGTCAATCGACAAATAACTACGTCACGAAAATTTTAATTTACAGCTTAATGTCAAACTGAAAAACACCCGAATACAATATTAATTATTCAGTAACAGGGTACACGAGATGTTATAATCAAATAACATAACAAGGATGATGTAAAATAAATTCATAGGTACATTTTCAGTACATTTCAATAATTTCACCCGAGGCCGATACAAATTTTCAGGTGTGTTGAAATTATTTTATTATTACACAAAAGGCTTTGTTCTGATAACCTAAGGGTATAAAATATAGTGGCTTCTACATTATAGGTCTAATCCCGGGATTTTGCAAAATGGGTCTCTACTATTGTTACTCGATTCGAATTTTTGGTTTAATGAACTAGGTTTAAACTCACGAAACCGCGACGTGTTTTGTGCTTTCAAAGCTCTTAAGCTAGCGAGTTAGTTTGTAACTATCGTTGTTGTATTTCTTTAAACTAAGGTAGTTTATAAACAAAGGAATTGGGCTTAGGATTTAACAGTTGTGAGTTCAAAAGTAACCTATTATGTGTGTGTTAGTTGTTTAGCGCAGACATAAGAATATGCCTGCTTTCATCGAAATCAAAACTGTTAGAAGTGCATTCACGCCATATCAGAGTTAGTTTAATATAATAGGAAGCAAACTTATTGCTATGTACCGGTTATCCAACCTCGAGTTACTATAAATAAATTAAAATAAATTTAACCCATTACTGTCCCACTGCTGGGCAAGGGTCTCCTCCCGTAATGAGGGAGGGGTTAGGCCTTGAGTCCACCACGCTGGCCAAGTGCGGGTTGGGGACTTTGCACGCCCTCAATAAATGTTTTAAACAAATTTTTAGGCATGCAAGGTTTCCTCACGATGTTTTCCTTCACCGTTGGTGCATGTGATAATTATTTCTAATACACACATAACTTTGAAAAGTCATTGGTGTGTTGCCTCGGGTTCGAACCTGCGACCACTTGCGTGGGAGGTGTCAACTTATACCAGTCGGCTATCACTGCTCGAGTTACTACTGAGCAAAAACCAATAAGCACTTTTATTGACTCGGGAACCAAACTTGAAACCCCCCGTGATGATCCGTCGGATACACTACCGACAGCGCCACAGTGACAGTCTTCAAAACTTTACCACTCATGTAATATCGTTTCAAGGGAAAATTTGGTGCCAGTCAGTTGCAAGCTTATCAACGTGCTAGTAGTTTTGACCATCACTGAAAGGCACTGAATATGTTGGCAGTTACTATGTATTATACAAATATATATGTACTTAGATGTATAATACACATTTTCAGGCATTCCTTCACCGTTAGAGCAAGTGATAATCATTTCTAATACACACATAACTTCGAAAAGTCATTGGTGTGTTGCCCCGGGTTTGAAACTGTGACCACTCGAGTGGGAGGTGCCAACTTAAACCTCTCGGCTATCACTGCTCTATGTAATATCGTATGAAGTGAAAATTTGTTGCAAGTCAGATGCAAGCTTATATCAACATGCTAGTAGTTTTGACAAGCACACAAAGGCACTCTCAATGTATTCAGTTGTCAGTTACTATGATATTAAATATTTGGTTACAATATTATGTTTTGAGTATGAGGCTTTACGCGTGTGAAGTGTGGTATAAGATTATTAGGCCTTTTGATGTATGTTTGTGTTGCGTATAATTGAATTTGAGAAGTACTTTAAACGAATAATATGAAAATTTTCGTAATATTTTTTAGATAACACATTGTATACAATATTATTTCTGACCCTAAAGTTAAAGTAAATTCTTTTGCTTTTATAAATTATTTGCTTTATTTGAAAAATAATCTATTTGTATACCTATTGAAATTATTTTACTTCTGTGTAGATTATTATAAAAGACCTCTGACAATCTTCGTTTGTGGTCATGGCCTCTGAAAAATCTTGAATACTAAAACAATTTCTGCATTTTTACTAACAAGATTAGGTGTAAAATCCTTTATACACATTAGAACATTAAGACAGACTTCATATTCACCACACGGCTATCTTTATCCTTTCCGGCTTTTTTTAAACCCCAAATGCGTTTATACGTCAGCTTTACAAATTCAACCCAATTATCCTTCAACCCAAAAAACAACTTCAACCATCAAAAAATATCACATCAGCTCCCCACTTCATTACTCACCAAAAAAAGTGACAAGCATGCGACTTTCCTTAGTAGCCCATAAGGTCTGCTACACACATAGACAAGATTGTCGGTACGGCAGTACTGCCGTCCTCTAACTATAATGCCGTTATCTACAAAAACAATGTTTCGAGATATTCGTTATAATAGTCAGAGGACGGCAGAGTATTTGTCGTTTGTTTGTTAGGCGGCTGCAGTAATTACTGCACTTGTTCGGCGACGAATAAAGTCGCTTTAAACAAGCGATAAAAGCCGATCAGTAAATCGATTCCCAAGCCGAGTGCAGCAGGCATGTTTGTGCATCCACTTAATATATTAGATTTTACCGCCAAGGTCTGCAGATAAATAACTTACTCTACATACTTATGTAGACACCATTTTGCGCGTAAAACGTGCTATAGCGTGTTGTTTCCTTTGTGCGGTCCTGCGGGCTTATCACGTATCTCAGTTGACAACTAGTGTACGTCAAATTGATGGTCACTATTTAATACATTCCTGCATTGACGTAACATGTTAATCACTATATTCTAAGGAAAAAAACAATGTACAGCATAGAAGTTTTCAAATAATTGTCAACATGTATACGTGATAGCCTGGACGCTGTTGCAAACACACGATAGAGTGGTCATATAAGTGAGGTTGATGCTCGATTATGTGTAGCAAACCTTAGTAGGGCACCGTAATAAAAATAAATAAACTCGAGACAGCGTCCCTACTAGGGTTGGCGTGAAAGCTGTAAAAAATAACGGTGGACGAAATACTGAAATTTCGTGATCGTGTGAAAAGGTCCGCGATAGATAAGGCATGTGGAATGGAAGAAATGCGGCTTCAGTATCCAACGTGTTATGATGTGATGTAAAATTTTATGTTTGTATGTGCTATTGTTAATTTTTGTAAAATCCCAACAGGGAGTGATTTTTGCAAGCATTTTTTGAAGTTGGAATTGTTTTTGAAAATTACTCGTTGTTATGGCAACGACAAAGTGGGTTTCCTCGTTATTGCACCGCTGCGATATCTAGTTAGTACTGTCACACGATTTTCTATGGAAAACCGAAGTGTCATCTTCCTAACGCTTTTTAATTTAAATAAACGCTTCTGCGGAGTTTGGCTAGAGTACTGTTTTTGCACTGAAAGTTTTGATTCTATTATTAATAGTGTCAAATTGTCCTAGTAAAGAATTTCTATAGTTACCTAATCTCAGATTTTAATAGGATTTTTTCTATAGAGAGACAAACAGGATCAGTGTCATCTGCAATAGTAAGTCGGTCTAAATCCCTTTATTCACTAATAATCCTTCATTAAAATCAAAATCAACCCTACCAAGCAATATTTCCCATTTCTAAATCGGCATCCGAATTCCAACTCAAAAATTCAGCCATCAATTCAGAACAAAAGTCGTTTAGGCGAAAAAACTCGATCGTTAACGACATTTCACGAATCTTCATTATCATCTCAATGTCGATCCAAATGGAATTCATTGATTGCTGGAATAATGGTATTATTCCATTTTTCCTTTTGCTTTGATCTTGGAAAGTAAACGCTGATTTTTGTAGTATTTACAGATTAATACCGGCTTTCTGCCCGGCGCATTTAGCGGTAGTTTATTCACATTGTCATTTTCATGTGAACTTAAATGCTATGCTATGTATTCAACATAAACTGCCGCTAAATGCACCTCAGAAACCGAGGGTAGTAGAGGAGTCCATTTAAGTAAGTTTTTATTTGGGCTTCTATCGAAAGTTGGACTTACTGGAGGTAGTATGATTACATTGAAAAAAATATTAGGTTACCTTTACAAGTCTAAAAGTGTTAACACTAGAAGAGCGGTTTATCACTGGTATCGACCATCAACAACCGGACTGCTATCGAAAAATGTGGTATTCAAAGCTAATCAGCGCCCCTAGCGTATTCTGAAATAAGTATTTTCTCAAGAAATTTTAAATATCTTACGTTCGATTCTCGATAAGTATCAAGGTAAGGAAATTGGGCTATAGATTATATTCACTACTACTACTTAGATTACTTGCTTATATTATACTACTTTGCTCGTATAGGAATATTTGTCGTGATCTTCCGACCATTTCCATAAAAATAAAAGTATAAAATTCTTCTCAAGGATAATGTAGCTTATTGTTTGCGAAAGTTTTAAATCGCTTTCTGAGTTCACCTTTCCGAGAAAAACAAACAAAGTTTTCTTCTTTATCATATTATACACACTGTCTGCAACTGATGTTGTGAACACTGAACATCTTAGCTTATTTGAAGCATGCAAAGTGGCTTAGGCGAATGCTTCTCGCTACTGGTTTTGAAGTTAAGAAATGAAATATACTTACCTAACAGTACAGTACAGACAGTGTTATAAATGAATGATTATTTATAACACAAAATAAACCACAGTTATTCGTTTTTTTTGCCGATTTCCACTTAGAACTATCGAGTAGCATCACTTTAATAATTACTTGTTATTATTACAGTCTTAATTATCTTCAATCTATCTATCTATATTCGCTAGGGGCACTGATCAATTTTTCTTACAAAAAATATCGGTAGCTTATCAGTAATTGTTTATTGTTATAATAAAATAATCATAATTGTTTATAGTTAAAAATAAAAGTAGGAAAGTGTATTTTAATTTTAATTTCTTAAAACTCAATTATTTTCCAGTATCTTCGGTTTTATATTTGATTAATGTTTTCTAATTATTCCCATCAATTACGCTTTTAATACGTTTTTCAATAAATAAAACTTCTAAAGTGCCATATAATTAATTATTGTCAGAACAATAGAGCTCTTACTGCTATTACCACAATTAATCACAAAACTACATGAACTACTTCTAGAATGTTCGAACTTAAAAATTCTTTGAATTTTCCACTCTTTTTAAACTAGCCGTGATTTATTTGAAAGGAATTCAAACGAAAACTACTTCTTCCTAGTTTCAGATATTGCTGATCTAGAAGTCCCGGGTTCGAGAAAGTTTTTACGTATTAGCTGACACATGCTGGTTCAAGCGTGCGTAGGAAGAAAAATGAAAGATGGGTGTATTTTTGAAAAATAAATTATGTTTTGGCTACAAATCATTAACTATATTTATATTAAATAGTATAGGTATATATATAGTAAATAGCTCGTGTCTTAGTTATCAACAGCTGCAACTACCGATCTCTGAAGTTAAGCTACGCGTGCCCATCTTAACGAGTCCATCCGTGTTTTGTACTTCTACAACACAGGTAACTGGGTTGTGGAGGTGCGTTAAAAATACTAAATATGTACCTACAGTATACATGTGCAACATTCCTAAGTAAAATTTTATCAGATAAGAGTATGTATCAACATAATTAACAACAATCTGAATAATGACCACAATTCGAAAATTTCGTAAACCAATTCCGTCTCTAAAATTTTCCCAAAATGCTGGACAATTAACTTTTGGTTAAACCAAGACATCCTGTTAGTAAACTCAGAACAAAAAGATCGTATCTCAAACTTTGAAAGTTTAACCAGCGAAAATGGCGGACTTCCTATTTCCGTTCTCTCTTTATAATGCCTCTAATTTCTAATAATTAATTTTGTAATTATATCAGTTTGTGGGACTGCTTCTGTGGTGTATGCTCCTGCTGACCCAGAGGCCTCGGGTTTGACCCCCGGGGTCTACAAAGTGCTGTAGGTCTTTTCTAATTACTATTGAAATAAACTCGTAGTAGCTTGGCGTTTTGTTACGTTCCAGGTACACATTACACAGGGCAATATGCTCGTTCCCTATTACATGGGATGATGTGACTAACATTGTAAGTGGGTAATACGGGTGTATTTCATACTATTATGTCTATACCATCGCGTATAAAAGGCGTCATGGTTTAAAAAAAAACATTATTTCATTATTTTTTTCTACCTTAAACTCACTTTGACCTCTGAAATGTTCGGACCTATTCTTTTCCCTTGTTTGATAGATATTTTCTTTTTTTTGTAGATATTGCGTTGGGGACAAGTTATACTGGATGATAGTAAGAATGGATGATGTCCAGTTTATTGCGGTCTTTGCCGTGTTCTGGATTTATTCCCTTTTTTGTGAAAAAAGTATTTTGTTGAGTGATAGTGGTAGAGATATTTTTTATACGTTGTGTGGTGAACCTAAACTCCACCTAAACTCCTTCTACTCTATGGTAGATGCCATATATTAATCATATAACGATTTGGCATTGTCTGTCATTATATACCTAGTCAGGTCATAAGTTCTGTCACACAATAAAAACTTTTCAATTATGGAATGCTGGCCACAAAAATGTTTCTTAATTTTGAATTTTGAATCTTTTGCGAAAATAAGAATGTGTATTTTTCATATTTGGTGAATTTTTAAATATGGAGTGGACGCTTAAAGAAGACCGTGTCGCGGTTATCGCAGTATATATAAAGTACTCTGTGGTTATCGCGCTACGTCGATGTGGTTACGCGCCAACGCAGATTTTTGATATACTAAAAAATTTGAATTTAACCAAAAGATTCATTCATCGTACCATCAAACGTTATAATGAGGACTCAAGTTTGGAAGATAGAAAAAGAAGTGGTCGCCCTCGCTCTGTTAGGACGCCAGCAGTGATAAAAGCTGTGAAGGCGCAAATCCAAAGAAATCCCATACGCAAGCAGAAACTGTTGGCCCTTCAAATGGGGTTAAGCAGAACCACGGTCAAAAGGGTGTTGAATGAAGACCTAGGGCTACGAGCCTATCGCAGAAAAACAGGACATCGCTTAGATGCGCGTCCAATGGACATGAGACTGAAGAGATCCCGCGTTTTGTTGAAGCGGTACGCGGGAAAAAAGCATCGTCAAATTCTCTTTTCGGACGAAAAAATTTTTACCGTGGAGGAAAGCTACAATAAACAAAATGATAAGGTGTACGCCCACAGCAGTGAAGAGGCCAGCAAGCGTATTCCGCGTGTCCAGCGAGGAAATTTTCCACCCTCACTCATGGTTTGGCTAGGAATCTCATATTTGGGCTTAACTGAGGTACATTTTTGTGAGGAAGGCGTAAAAACAAACGCGATTGTGTATCAAAATACAGTCCTAGCGAACCTTGTGGAACCAGTTTCTCATACAATGTTCAATAACAGACCCTGGGTATTCCAGCAAGATTCTGCACTAGCTGATAGAGCGAAAAGCACGCAAGACTGGCTAGCGGCGCGCGAAATTGACTTCATCCGGCACGAAGACTGGCCCTCCTCCAGTCCAGACATAAATCCGTTGGATTACAAAATATGGCAAAACTTAGAGGAAAAGGCCTGCTCAACACGCCATCCTAATGTGGAGTCACTCAAGTCATCCTTGATCAAAGCAGCCGCCGATATTGACATGGAGTTCGTGCGTACTGCTGTAGACGACTGGCCGCGCAGGTTGAAGGCTTGTGTACAAAATCGCGGAGCTCATTTTGAATAATAGTAATTAAAATAAGAATCCATTCTTTATTACGTTTCTTTTGATATATAAATGATTATTCTAACAACAAACATGTCTCAATTATTTCACAATAAAAATGTGACAGAACTTACGACCCGACTAGGTATATCAAACACATAATGATGCTCGTATTTTATTAATACATAATACGTTGGAAGAAATAAATAATGCACTACTAGACTAATTTTTTTTTTTATTCTTTTTTTTGTCCAATCCAAACAAAATATCACAAATACAATGCTTGAGAGGCAGTCAAAATTTTTAAAAACGAGTAGGCAGATTTGACAATCCGTAATTGCGAAAGAGTGTGTTTACAATATTCTCACATTTGAACCGCCTAATCAGCTTTGATAATAATGGTCATGGAGACAATAAGTGGCTCAAAATAAATAATTTTAGCTTAACCACTCCCTAGTTTAGGAAAAGATCCTTGCCCTGCAGTGGGACAGTTATGGATGAAAAAAGTATTGTTATAACCAAAAATCTACACACTACCTAATCAATAAACCTAAATTCAAACTTCAACCCTAATCACCACAAAGACATTCAACCCTAATCCCTTCACCACAAAAACTGAACCCTTTAAACTTTACAACATTATCTACAGTCTGTTGTGGAATGTCATTGTGATACAAACTTTATCTCGTTAACATTGAAGAGTAATCAATAATGACCGCATTAAATGTTTAACATGGTCTAAAGTTGGCAAAAAGTTGTGGGATCCATGTAATACCAAGTCGTTAAATCTACATATTTAGTCTCTACATGTAGGACCTTCTGTCTTAAGTTATTACATAAGTTATTATCATGCCAATATTAAAAATATTTTGCGTTTAAAACAAATCATATGTATGGTCACCCATTCACGGAACAACCTCGGCAAGCGTCGCTTAACCTTATAGATTGACTCGCGCCGGCCGTTGCTACTTAGTTAGAGTTACAAAGTTTCATTTTCAAATTATGGAATGTAAGTTTCTTCGAAACAGAATCCTTGCATTAATTGGCAACTAGTTCGACTGTTTGTTGTACGATAATCCCTTAGTTTGAATTTGAATTAAATTCTCCAGTTTCTCTTTGAGGACTATTTGGAAAGGATTACAAATTCCAATTGTCGTTTTAAGCAGTTGCCGATATGAGAAGAGCAAATGCAGTTTGAATTTGATTGTTGAAAATGAATTTCAGACATTGAGATCTAAGCAATGATAGCCAAGTGGTTTAATTTGGTACCTTCCTCGCAAGTGGTTGTTCGGACTCGGGCTATCCAATGACGAAGTTATTATGTGTATTAGAAATAGTGAACACTTGTTCCAACGGTGAAGGAAAACATCGTGAGGAAACCTTGCATGCCTAAAATTAGTTTAATACTTTTATTGAGGGCATGTAAAGTCCTCAACCCGTACTTGGCCAGCGTGGTGTACTCAAGGCCTAATCCCTACCTCATTACGGGAGGAGACCCTTGCCCAGCAGTGGGACATTAATGGGTTAAATTTATAATCGACTGTTGTTTCAAAAGAATTCTTCTTCAGTATCTTCTATATGTATATTTATTCTAAGTATTTACTCGTAAATTCATTACTGCCCTCTCAATGTTATCGCAGGCCCAATGTTCCGTGAACTCAATGATCTTTGATGTACTAATTCGTCATTTATATGCATAGCGTGTTTAATTGTTCTGTTACATTGTTGTGCATGTCATTAAGTAATTATTGGGTATTCTGAACGTATCTTGATTGGTCTGTATTAATTTGGATGAAAATATTTGGTTGAAAATTATCTTCTTTATTCTTTTTACCTTCATGATCTATATATGTATTAAGTAAGGCAAAATGAGCTAATTTAAAAAACAGTGCTAATTTTAAAAATAATAAATTATAAAAACACTTTTTTAAATTGCTCCATACGTCCGTTAACATATTCTAAAATCTGATTGATTGTTTATTGCATTTTTTTAATAGATTTTAATTAGTTTTTTTTGACATCAGCAGTAATGTCATTATTTACGTATTCGCTTTATATTTACCTCACTCCTTTAGAGTCGCTCACGGGCATAAAATTGCAACAAGGAAGAAAAATAATTGCTTAACCTTGAATATTTTAGGTAAAGCAAATCTAACGCTTAAACAATTTTTCACACAAGAACAAAATTTCAACATTTTCAGTACTCAACATAGTTTTCCTTGACTAAATTATCTCCATACACATGCCAAGACACACTCTCCATTTCCAAACATTACTACATTCGTAAAATCTAGTTTTCTTCTCATTCACACCGATGGATTAGTCCTTTGAAACGTTAAAGGATAATCCTATTCAATTTCATCTCTAGTTCAATAAGATCGTTCCTTCTGCTCCAACGACGTCCTTTTACACTAGTTATCATAAAGGATTCAATTTGACTCCACTCTGAAGAGTACCTGCATAGATAAGTGTGTTTTCTGTAAAATACTGGAGTATTATAGAATTTATCTATACTTCTGCTTATATTACAAATGCGAAAGTCTGTCTATTTGTAACGAGTTTATGGTGGAACTAATTATAATGAAATTTAGCAAGACAATTGTTCAAGACCGTGATCTTAAATAGGTTATTTTTTACTTACTCCCTTCGAATAAGTCTCAGCTTTACTTAATTTCTACTTTTTTTTACAAACTCTTTTTATAATACTTTACAGGTTGTGTTAAAACTATTAATTTATAACCACAAACACTAGGCCATCCATAATGTAGCCGTTTACGCATAAAACAACATCGCAAACGACAGCTTTTACAAACCGGTACGGTATCTCCTAATCTGCTCTATAACTAGTAAATATAAAAGGTAAATGAAAGAACGCATGTCTGACAGGCTATCACGTATCTCAATTGACACCTATTTGAAAGTCACTATGCTGTACATTGTTTTCTCCCTTAGATTATATTGATTAACAAGTTACGTGAAAACAGCAATGTACTGAATAGTGATCACAAATTTGACTTACAGTAGTAGTCAACTAAGATACTATATGCGCATACTGTGTATCAACCAGAAAATTCGATACACAGAAGACCTAATAATACTTAACTTACTCAACACAAAAGAAGCGAGATCTCTAAAGACATTGATGCCTATTTCAATCATCCCTTAATTTCCGTGTGCCCGCATAACCTGATCATTTCACTCCCCAAACATCCCTTTAGACTTAATTGGATGAAAAACGATTCATTTTTATTCAGGAAAAAGATTCCGGTTGAGATAAAAAAAGTATTTCATAATAATGCTTGAAAACGGAAGAATAAATTGAAATGATTAAAGACTTGCTTGATTCTGAATTTGGTTAATATTTACTTTTAATTTCAAAGAAAACATTGTTAGAATTTAAATATTACTTATATTGTTTTGTCTGTCCATCTATTTCTCGCTTTCATAGCACACTGCGGAACGAATTTGGTGAATATATTTATATCCGATGAAAGCGTATTAATATGCTTCTTTCAAAAAATCAACGCTAGAAATCGTTCATTTTTAGTGTAAATGTGTAAATATCAGGTCGGGGAAAAAGTAGTTTCGCATTATAGTATGTATGAACTTGTAATAAAATCATTTCTCTACACAAAAAAGCTCGATATTTGGGTACCTCACGAGCTCACTAAAAGAAACCTAATAAACCGTGTACTCATTTGTGATTCTTGAAGCCAAAGAGATTTTAATATCTCTAAAATGAAATCTATAATGCGAAAAGACTTTAGGTGTGTTGGTTCGTTTGTCCTTCCTTGACGCCAAAACAATAAAACCACTTGTATACAGTATTCTAATATGATGGATGAGCCCTTAAAAGACGCAGTCTACTATTTCCTACAAGAAATATCAAGCAAAACCTCAGGAAAAGCTAGTTTAAAATAAATTAACCATTTCTTTTCCTTTTTATTTTCAAGCTCCACTTCCGTAATAAGTGGGACAGTATCATTCTCAAGAAGTTCATTTAGAAAAGATGACAGGAAATCTTAATCAACGACAAAAACTTCCAAGGTCCAAAATCCTATCGCAAATCTAAAACTCCACTCTTGCAAAACCATTAAATTGTAAAAAAACTTTTCAAAGTAATTTCGTCTTTAATTACGTCCCTCGAGTATAATTGCTTAAACCGAAATCATTCGTTTCGTGTAAAACACTCTTGTGGTCGATCGACATAAGTGAGATGCTATAAATATTTCGGGCGCCTGGTAAAATAATAAAACATGCTCTACGTATTTTTTAAGCAAAAGAATTACGGTGATACAAACAACTGAAAAGTGACGTCATAGTTTTGTTCAGTTTATACCAAGTTACATACATAAAATCAGGCTTTTTTCCCATAGGGATAGACAGAGACTAAAAAAAATATGTTGTACCAATTTCTGCATACGTATTGTGTGTCTTTTTAACAACTAGTTTACTATAGCCACGATGTAGTACATTGCTGCTTTAACGTAATTAATTAGTCACTAACGTTATAGAATAAAATGAAGTCGAATTAAGAACTTCCTCTTTTATTGAAGTCGGTTAAAAACACAATGTACATTGTAGTGGCTAACAAATAATTGTTAATGGAGGTACACAATGGCTCCCAGATGTCATTAGCTCCAACAGTGTTTATTAATTTAATTAACTAAGTCATTTTTTATTTACAAGGAAAATGAAAAATGATTACTTAATCATAGTAATACAATAAATGGGAAAGGTTCGAATATTTAGATGTTTGTTAACCAATTATTGTTTTGTTAGGCAAAAAAATTGTACAGATATAGTTTATAAACTAATATAACTAAATATATTGTTGTATCTCGAGTTTTTTATCACACGGATGAAGTCGCGGGTGGAATTTAGTGTCTAATATTTTATTTTTAATTGTCTTACGGACTAATTAGAATTTCATTTTTATTACTGGTCTAATCTCAAGAGTATAATTGCTTGAACCAGCATTCGATTCTCGTGTAAAACACCCTTGTGGTCGATCGGCATAATTAATGAGTTTCTAGAAACATCCATTGTCTTTTGTCCGATTGTCCTGTCCTATCTCGGTTCAACAGACATGTCCGTGGGGACAACGCCGCCATTTTGAAGTCTTTTGTTTTTTACACACCTTTTTATTAGCGGAATTGAAGTGCGAACCTTGACTTGTAACATTAATTTGATTTTATCTAGGTTTCAGTAGCATGATTCTTTTCCACTATCGACTAGCAGCGACCGCCTAGTTAACCATAAATTTTGTATGAGAATATGAACAGCGCCTCTAGCGGCTGCCATAAAAACTATTTTTGCAGTAAAACTCAAACTCTCAATAGTTATTAATACCGATTGCAGAAAAACGAATTACGGTATATTTTTTGATTCTTCACCAACAATTCTCCTCCCAAGACAAGAAAAGATATTCAACCACGAATACTTCATGCTAGCCAAGAGCAAATTGCATTCCTTCAATACCTACCAAAATAACTTTAATGTTATGCAAGATTTCTTCACATTGTTAGATTTAGGCTAGCAAAGAACTATATGAGACTCATAACTATAACACTTTAAAGTTATTTAAATCATAACAAAAAACACACAAAAAATTACCCAACAATTTAAACCAGTACAAAAATCTGTAACAAATATGAGTATCAACAAGGGACACAGCACAAACGTATACGTTTAACCAACAATTTTCATTAAACTCCCCTCTCACGTTGATCCACCCTCAAATTAATACAGCCAATTTACTTGCGAGTATTTTCACAATTTTTTGTCGCATTACAACAAAACAATTGAGAATTACCTGCGCAAAAATCTAACCTCTATATTTTTCGCTAAATTAAATGATACAAGACAAATCCCGTTATGGAAAAAACAACTTTATGGACATAATTTTAAAGCTTAATTTGCTTCAAAGGTTTTGTATGGATAAACTGCGAGCCTTTTAGAAAATTTTGGCCTGAAAAATCCAATAGCCGTATGCTGTAGGTGTTTTTAGAAAATTACAGTTTTGCGAGAACAGCCTTTGTGCTAAAAATGTGTGTCTATGGTTCCAGAAGGTGTCTCGTATGTTTCGGGTTGAACAATATCATGAGATCTTAGTTTAGATTCACGGGTGGAGCAATATCAATGATATTATATAATTCATGGGTATTTTACATACACCATGGCGCCCATAACCAGTGTCGCTCACCAGTCAATAAACGATCTGTGGGTTAGGCAAATCTTGGCGCTATCATTCCAAAGTTTAACTGCACGTTTGGCGCAGTAGTTTAAGCGGTCACCTCGCCGCAATAACCGTAGCGCCGCGTGTGGTGGGTACGAATCCCACCCGGGACAAATCTTTGTTTGATGAGCACGAGTATTTGGGCCTGGTTAAATATCTATATAAATAAGATATGTATTTAGAAGTACATAAGTATATTTGTATAATATTTATTTATTTATAGTTGGGTGAATTGGGTGTATTCCAACTGGGTGTCTCCGTGATTGGGAGGGCACGTAAACAGTTAAACCAATTCACCAACCAAGAAGATTTCTTATACCTTCGGGTATAACAGTCGTGATGTAATGTATGTACAAACGTTCAAGGTAAACAAAGAATTATACAACTATAGTTCAGTCTCGAATGAATGGAATCCATGTTCTTTGCTACTTTTGTTTGTAAGTAAAGTTTTTGTTGGTCACTCCGACCCTAACTACGTTGAAATGTGTCCGGGATAATACCAAGTCGTTCGTATTAACGCAAAGTTTCTATTGAATGGTTTGGAGAAACATGAAGGTATTTTGGCTTGATTAAGTTGACTTGTTTCAAATTATTTGACATAAAATCTTTAAACAAGCGACAGACACACACACCTGCCGAAACTCCGTCACCATACGTTCGGTGACAGTAGGTTTTGCGCTACGTTGAAGGCGATGTAATTGCAAAAAGTCACTCACCTCCAGGCTTTGAGTAAATTAAGCGGTAGTTTATCTATTCAATAGTGTCAAAACTCATACAAAAAAAACGCTATTGAATAGATAAACTACCGTTAAATTTACTCAAAGCCTGGAGGTGAGTGACTTTAATTATAAAGTAGCACAACGTCGCGCTAGTGTGTCGTTTAACTTTAAAAAAATAAAGGATTTCTCCTACGCTTTTCTTTATCGTTAAGTGATTGATAATTCGTTTTAAGCACGCATAAGGTATTGAAACTTCAACTGAGCAAGTTCTTACCAGTAGATACATTAGAAACGTTTAATAAATGATTGAAATTGTACTCTTAAAATCCCAACCATCTATAACAAAGGCCCCACATTTCCGATAACAATAAAAATGTAATACAAAATCATACATCCAAGCCCTTCCAATATTCCGGTCAAATAACTATTTTTAATCTCGGCCGGACCCTTTTCTAACCACAGATGTTGAAATAAATATTATTCCTGTTATTTTTGTTGTAAATAAAAACACATTAGGTGATTACTTTATTCTGGGTGATAGATTTTATAAATATGTCGTTTAATTTTTTTGTCTCTCTAAAAAATATAAAAACGTTGCTTCAGTGATCCGGTAAAGAACAGATAATGAACGACGACCGTTCATGAGGTCGGGGTTTGAATTCGCGTTTTTTTTATACACAATTTTACACCCGTTTTAACCGAAAGAGCAAGTAAATATAGTACTATGCATAACATAAGGTACAGTTCGCAATTAGCAATAATAATATTAGTCTCGTGTAATAGGGGGCGAGCCTATTACTTATTATTACTTTTTGTATTTCTATTAAAGTACCTCAGGAGTTTGTAATCGTTTTCGAAGCATGAAAAGGCTTCCCTATATTTAGCTTACATTTGAAACAGTTATGTGGATATGTCTTACACTTCTGTCCACACTTTCTAATAAAATGTACGTGAAGGTACCAAAAACAATTTACAGCTAAACAAAAATTATTCCGAAAAAACATTGACCAAAATCCACTTGTGATGATTTTGAGGGGTCATGTCCAACCCCTGTCAGTATAACGTGAACGAAACTGACAGACAAGACAACTGAAAGATAGATCCGCTAAGGGATTTATTTTTCCTTAGAAATAAAATATTTATAACATCAACACCTTATAATAAAACTAGTTCTGACCACGGCTCACCGGCTCAAAAAAAAATGATACCTTAGGTATTTGTTTACCCGACGTTTCAAACGAATCAATTTTCAATCGCGCTTAGGATCCGTTGCATTGTAATAATATAAAATAGTTATGAGTCAATAAAAAAATAAGCCTTTGTCTTTTACCACACAAATCTTCGGGTCTACATTTTCAGGTTAGGAAAGCGTAGCAGACAAACGCACTGTTCACTTTTGCTTTAATAGTATTACTTAAAAGCAACAATTTTTTTTAAGGGATATCCCCAACTTGCCCTTAGCCAGTGTAGTGGACTCAAGGCCCAACCCGTGCCTTGTTTGGAAGGGACCCTTGCCCCGCAGTGGGACAGTCATGGGTTAAAAAAATGGTTTCAGTGTTACCTTCTGCCCACGGTTAAGCTTGCATGGATTTAAAAAAACACTGGCCTTTCCAGGTACTAGAGTATACTTCCTGGCATAATAATGAATCCCCTGCCAATCGTATCATAATTTCCTAACCTGTATGTATATTTACTGCATACAGCTAAGGGATAAATATATGCTTTTCTTAAAACAATAGCGTGTCTTAAAAGATGCGCAGGTACTGATAGTATAAACGTAATATACATATGTCTTGGTTTTCCAATTTTACTACCCATATGCACACACTGCAGGGGTAGATAACATTTTCATAAAAGTAACATATTGATAACTGACGTTCAAAGCTGCTGAGATGAAATTTACATATATAAAATGTTGTAGCATTTTAAAATTTTACTGAAATACTTTTGTTGATTAAAAAATAATTGGATTATGTTACTTTTCAATTATGTCTGTCTTTCTAAAAGTATTTGTGAAATTAATTAGTTCCATAAAACAAGCATACATAAAATCACGCCTTTTTTCTATGGGGGTAGAAACTAGAGAATGTTACTTGATTCGACCCTTACAAATTTACCTTTTATCAATTACATCTATACATCTTGAGGTTATGAGTACTACGCATGTAACCTTATGAAGAAGAATATAATAAACGGTTTGTATTTAGTGTATTTACAAGAGTAGGTATAGCACTGCAATACAAAAAGGATCAATTTTAATCTCTAAAACTAAAATATGTATTTTACTTACAAAAAATTACGGAGTTCAGATTAACGATTTTAGACTCTCACAACTTGTACACGGTGACATCTTATTAAAATGCAAAGGGTCTTGAACTATGAAAATGAAAAGTTAGTGACCACGGTCGATCGAATTCGATCTAAACGTTAAATAAACAAACAAAGTAACCTAACCCTTAATTTTCTCCAAACGTCAGGCCTTTCTCTTAAAAGAATACCTGATACAAATCCGAGCGAACCTTCCAACACTACACAATAAAAAAGCAAAAAATATCCCTACATTGGTGTTTCAATCTATTTCCTAAAAAACTACGTCCCTAAAACCTAGGTTATAAATCAAAGGGGATTGTATCTGGTCTCGTGTACCTCTTTTGTGCACACTAATGGAATATCGAAGGCCAAAATTTAGGCCAACTGACTCTGACAGCCTATATTTAGGGTCTCTGCACGTTGACGTGTAATTCGAGCCGGTTTAGATTTTACGAGCGAACGGTAGTACGGATATTGGATATTTTAACAAGACTTGTGTTTGTATAGTATTCATGGTATATTGTAGTAATATAGTGCAAATTTGTTAATAGTATTTATTGTATCTTGAATGTTGCATTTTTTTGTTGATTTATCTTATGATATTGTTCTTCATTATAACTTTTACGTGTTATGTACATTTTAGGTTAACAAAATTTAAATGTAAAATCTCGTTTCAGAATGTTAGTTATCATGAGAATCGCTCAAGCCGTTTCGGAGGAGTACGGTACTCCTCCGAAACGGCTTGAGCGATTCTCATGAATTTTTTGTGCTCATAAACATTTCAAAAGAAACGGTTAATTAATTAGGTCTGAGAATCGGTCAGAATCAATTTTTCATTTCCCTTAGTTATAAGTCTACTCTTAACATTTTTTCCAAAATTTATACGGCAGAACAACGTTTCCCGGGCCAGCTAGTAATGTTGCATAATGCAATTTTACTGACATTTCGCTGTGAAAGATCACGTGACAAAAAGTCTGTAAAATTCATATCAATTAACAGTTATACAAGACATTAATTGAGTTAAAAGATGTTTAGCATAATTTAATAATTAAACTCTTTTATAGTGGATTCGAAAAATCTATTTTCCAATTTAAAGCAATAAATACGACTATAAGAGCTTTTGTTAAAAAATATTTATTCTAGACCAATAAAAACAAAGGTGATAATAAAATGTTTCCAATTCATTGCACAACTATCGAATAAATTCACACTAACAAAAAATACGTAACAATTTAATTTAACATCAAAAAGCTATTCCAATAACATTTTACTACGCAAATGTATTGCATTGGAATCTGAAATTGAAAATTCATCTCGGTGACTGCAAAAGTCAGGTTATCGTACTAATAATATAAAGACGAAAGTTTGTGTGTTTGTAAAGCATAATCAGTAAAATTACTTGACTAATTTTGGACGACAGTTAAAAGCTGCACGATTCCTGACTAAGTTCAAGATACGGCTTTTCTCACATAGAATTTTGAATAATTTATACCAGTATTTTTTTTGTAATTGGAGTTTTTAGTATTTCCTAACATTGATACGTAGAATTACACCATATCGTCTAATGTATAATATCTGTATTAATAAGTACAAAGAATTCATACTTTAAGATAAAACTTAAATAAAAGCTTATAGTGCAATTTGTATTTTGACCCCAAAAATAAATCTAAAAAGGTTGAGAAACAGCAGACAAAGTCAAAAACACAAAATAGTCAATAACATATCGAAGGTAAAATTAAAATGTTATCTACCCGTGACACTGTGTGCAGACGTGAAGTAAAATTTGATGCAAAACTTTGCATGACGTTGAAAATTATACAGAATATACATTTTGCAGTTTATATCTCGCTGAGTTTAAACTATATATGGTAGCTGTCGTTTGCTGTGTTTGTTCACTGACTTTTGAAAATTTTGTTATGGTTTTACAGTAGTTAATCCTTGCGTGTGATTTGGGTTTGGGGTTGACTGTTTGAAAAAATTATGGCTTCTGTTTAACGCCGTGTCTTTAACTACCTCTACCAATAATTTTCGCAAAGTCAGTTAAGCGGTTTAGCAATGAAAGCGTAAATTTTGGATATGTTATTCCAAAATCTTTTATTTTCTACAATACGAGACGCGGTTAAATTGGCCATTTTTATTAAAAAAAAAAACAATTATTAGCACCTATAACATAGGTTAGTAATCAACCCGAACAATTTACGTTAGAATGCCGGACGTTTAGGCGCAAGTTAAATTGCCGCAGTCCCATATACTGTTATATAATAAACATGCAAATCGAAATTTTGAAAGTCGCAACAAGCCTATAACTAAAAAAAATATGATTTAAAACTAGCCTCAATTTATTTTTACATACACATTACACTCCAACGTCCAAACACCTTTTAAAAACACGAGGCCTCAATAAATTCGAAATATTGAACGGAATTAATAACTGCGTTGGTCCGTATTGTTCATTTGGCACTATTGTTTTTTCTTAATTGACTATATTATCATTCAGCGTGCCACACGGACAGGGAATTACAATGAAACACCTGAAAAATGGTAATGGAAATTGATTTATGAAACATTTGTTTTGGTTTGAATTGAAAATATTTTTTTACGGAATGGTGTTAGGAATAAAATATATTGTTATAAAGCCACGATACCTCAATTTACTGCAGTATGTAGCCATTCCATAATGTAATCTGTCATCCTATCAAATTTTATCTAAATCGATTCAGCCGTGTTGATGTAGAATAGGGATAACAAAAATATTTAGAGTAATAAGGGTAGAAGAATTTCCTTGTAATAGTATTTCTTTAAAAAAAAAGATATTCTATTTTATTATAAATCTGATATAGTACTTTTTGTGAAACATTTTTCTCTCGCTTATATTTAAAATATACGAGGCAAGACCTCAACCGTTTCGCTTCAGATAAAAACTGTAACAGGAAATTTATCACCCACATTTCTTAATGTATACGATTCGTATTCAACGCACAAACGTACAGAATTATTAATACTAAGTATGTATTTGACGTTGTTATTTTATTATATTTCTAAGACCTTGTACAGAAGAGGCGAATTCGCGCGTTTCTTTCGCGCGTATTTCGTGCAAACGTGCCGTCCTTAAGGAGCGTGAACTTCGCGCGTATTTTGAACTCGCGCGAAGCTTGTAGACGCGATGTCTGGTAGCTCGGAAACGCGCGAATTTGCGGCGAATTTGCGGCGAATTCGGCCCTTTCTGGACAAGGTCTTACTTATGTACTTTTGTATCCGGGGTGCGGCACGTACATATGTGTTTCACATTTAAGTGCTATGCGGCAGTGTGAAAAAGATAATTATGTTAGAGGGGGATGTAAAATAATGTGACATTGCAGGGCTTTTAAAAGTTTGTGTGAAAAATTAATGATTGCATTCAAGCGTGCAACAAGATACTCACCGGTCGGCTAACGATCGGTGGGTTAAGCAACCGGAGCGAGAACATTTTTTAGCTGCGCGGCGGCATAGTAATACCTGAACGCAGCATTTCCATGCTTGGGAGAGCACGTTAAAAGTCGCTCTCGATTGTTTTTATTTAAGATAACGCATTACGTGGTTTCATGAAGCTTCAACAATTCTGAATAAATAAAAAGAAAAATTGTAAGAAGCATGTGCCAAAAAATTTATGAAAAAAAGGAAAATAGCATTAGTATGATTTTTTAAATGATTAATATAGTACTAGATGTCCTTACTCCGGCCGTTTCTCAATTGCAAAAAATAGATGTACATCATAAATATTTTCTTTTAGTTTTATAGAAAAGAAATTGAGCACTCTATCAAAACAATTAGTATCTTCAAAGTACGCACAAAAGGACATTCTTATCTTAATTGTAATAACTTAAGTAATTAGCTACTTCTTTGACTAATTTATTTTTATGAAAATGAATAACTCAATTACTGAAGTAACAACTATGAGAGACTAATTATAATAATAATTAATTTCCACTAGCATTTATTGTAATAAATTGGGAACTTTTAATAAACGAACGACTGACCGCGGCGTCGGCCACGTTTGCTTAATTTTTTCCGCTTTCACAACACTCTTTTATTTGTGATTTTTCCTACCCCGGGAACCGAACCCCAAAACCTCATTCACATCGATTAGCACATTATTCGCATTGAATAATAAGTAAACCAAAATATAGCAATCATTTTTGGAAACACCCACATCAAGACAATATCTCATTTGACACAATACCATTAATTATTCCCGCGTAATTTACATCTAATGTCCGCCATATTTGATTTAGTGTGACGTCATAATGGCTGACACGCGAGATATCAAGACGTAAATGCCTCATTTGTCGGTGGTGAGTGGTTAATGCGATAACTATGATTATATTATGTATTGCTGACCCACAGAGCTTCGCAAGCAATAGTTTCATCCCCTAAGTCTGGTAATTAGGGTTGATATAATTATTTTGAAACAAGTAACCTATGTATGTTTGAATTCACGGGATTTCAATTATTTCCATAGGTAGGTACTAGATTTTTTTCAATAAAAGAATTTAAATCAAACCATACATTATTTAGTTAAGTCTGATACTTAAGATAGTAAATATACAAAACGTGAATTTACCGTCAGTTCGAAAGATTCAATAAGAATATCCTAGGTGAAAAAAAATAGATTGATTTTTAGCCCTGGTAAATCTTTTCACGTGGACGAAATCGCGGGCAGAAGCTAGTTGCTCTATAAAAAAATAACTGGTTGCAAAACTGTTCATTTCATTTTCAGAATTTTCATATTTCTGTATTGAAATAAACAGTTTTGCAACCAGTTATTTTTCAGAATATATAATACACATATTACATTCTGATTTCCGTCACTAACCGTATTCTACAATTTTATTCGTAAGTATTCAACCCCGGAACGACTTATTCAAAACATTAAGGAGCTCGTTAAAATGATCCTATTTGCTTATGAAATATGCAAACCGTTTCAGATTATTCCTTCATAAATAATGCAGCGTTACGTTCAATGTAATCGTTAACAGTTATCTGAACTCTTGTTAGGCTTTGATTTATGAATTTATTTGTGGGTGATTTTAGTATAAATATTTTACTAAGAAATATTTAGCGGGAATTCTTGCTTAAACGTCGACTATCAATATCACATTTTTCAAGAAAAATATATGTATGTACGACGTACGTACATAAAATCATGCCTTTTATCGATAGGGACTCATAAAAATTATCTTCTTCTAATCGTATGGTTAGTAGATAACAACCGGGACCGACTTTTTACGTGCCCTCCGAAGCACAGAGACGCCCAGTTCAAATACCACTATGCGATCACCCATCTATAGAATGACCGCGCCAACGGTTGCTTATGCCATAGGTCGTTTACCGACCGGTGGGCACAATTGGCAATGAGTGCCTCTTTTCTTCTTGGTAATACTACGACTATAAATGCCAAATATTACAACATTTTTCATAATAGAAAACATAATTAGGTAACTACATACATACATCAAATTATAGCTTTTCCCGTAGGGGCAACCAAAGAAAAAACTTACTTATAAAAACTATAATGTTATATTATTAAACGAATATACGACTGTCGATCGCGAAGTCTCGGCAAAGTACTGTTCATTTTTTCTAACTTATATTATTAGAATACTTCTCAATAGTAACCCGGAATTTGGTATCGTGCCCAATAAATGGCAATAGGATCGCCCCCTCTAATGGTGAAACGTTGGTGTATTTTATACGCATCTGCTTTCACCTTTGGGTATAACAGGCATGATTAAAATAACAAAATTAATGAGTTATTTATTTCACCAAAAACCCTTCCAGTAGATAATTTCAGTAGCGAATCTCTGTTTACTTACTAGGTACAAAGGAGTGTTATAAATAATACATTATATTCGAAGGAGAGAGGGTGATTTGTACCGAGAGTGGAGAAAAGTGGTGTTGATGTGTACTTGATTGTGTTAGAGACCTGTGTTTGTAAACATTAAGCTACTATAAAGTATATTATATTATTATACTAAGTATATACAACTGGATTATGTTCGCAACTACTTTCGCGGATTTTACTTTCTGGAGGTGAAAAATGTCCTGTCTTAATTTGGGTTATAAGATATCTGAGTGAAGAAAATTTCATCAAAATGCGTTCAGTGGTGTCGGCTTAATTGAGTAACAAACATCCATACATCCAGCTTGACAACCTTTTACATTAATTATATGAGTAAGATTACAAATCAAATGCTCTATTACAGCTGGCAGTGTAGTTGCTTAAGAAACAAAACCAACCACTAGTCTACAATAAAAAAACCTTAGTACATACATATACATAGCGTGATTTTCCGTATACACGTATATACATAAAATCACGCCTTCTTCCCATAGGGGTAGGCAGAAACCAGAGAACAACTTTCAACCATAGTACGTCTTTTATAATACCCCAAACTTTTAAGACTGAGGCTTTCCCACCAAAAATCCAGTGTCTTTTCTATGTTCCCATTAGTCGATTTTAAGTACCCATAACGGCTAAGCCCTTACACTTCCCATACTGACTATAAACCTGTACGTACGTAGTACTCACCTTTGATTTTATTAAGGGACTAATTATCCCTTACAGGGTCATAAAGTGAACGTGTAAAGTCTAACTACCTTTATACAATCTTAATCTTGGTTTATGCGGAAGATAGAATGTGCCCATGGATTTGCCTGCGTGGATATGTTTATAAAGAAGTTGCGTACTTTTCCCAGAAACCTGCCTATTTCATTAAAAAAAGTTCTTTTGTTTAGGTGTGAAAGAGTAACAGATTGAGATACTTAGACTTTTATAACAAATATTTGTGTATTGTAATACGATTAAAAACCCAAAAAAAACTACAAGAATTACAACTTTCATTTTTTATAAATTCATTAACTATTTTTTGTCTTTTTTTATCGAGAATCACGGTAAGATATTCTATTGACACTTCCTGAAATCGATATCAGGTCCAAAACATCACCATCGCTGTTACACATCACAAAATACTGTTTAGAATATTAACATCACTAAATCAAATCGCTGAATACAAATCAGTACAATGTTCAATGTTTTCTTTGTATCAATTATGCAGGAACAAAAAAGGGACTTTATCTTATAAATAATGCATGTATCCTCGTTATATACGTTAAATAAAACTGTTGAGATATAGACGAAGGCTGTGATTTACTTTAAATGCATATGTTTATATAGTTACGTCTTGGACCGTAGTGCAGTGGTCAAAATGGTCATTCCCCTGCGGCGCTGTCTAGACAGTAAATTAAATATATTTATAGTCGATAAAGAAATATATAGATATAAATTTGTTATTAATTGAACTCTGGCTAACTGCGGGGCCAGTGTCTGAGAGAAGGTAGAATGAGGGAGATCTTAACGGAATAAGACAGGTCTTAAAATTATGACGCTGGTCGAATGGAAGGTCGGAATGGAAAACTCCATCGAGAACTGAATTCAGCTACAATAGGAAATAAGACGTGTAATCGTTTTGGGGATTTGCTTGTGTCTTTTTTTTACGCTGTCTTGTATGTTTGTATATAAACTCCGATGTGATTACGATCCGAAATTCTTACATTAGCGAGAGTTGTCTTTTTAAATCATGCGTCATTAGAAATATGTGAACCGATTCAGAAAATACAATGAACCTTAAGAAAAACGTGAATTTACTTCTCGAAAAAACGCCAAAAAATCGCTACGCACTTAATTCTTTGATTGGTAATAAGAAAATTAAATATTCACTCATCGTTACAAAATTACAATCGCAAGAAATAAAATACAATTGAAGAAACTCAAGCAATCAGACGAAATCCCGAAATCGGATTACTTGCGAAAAAAATGTGAGACAAAAAATCCATTTTATAGTCGTCGCAAAACACTGATTGAGGTCGTACCTTATAAAACCCGTAAAACCCGTAAAAATCGTAAAATTTCGAAACATTCGTAAAACTTATAAATCAAAGTGGAACAATGGCTGAAGGTGGCGCTGCCGTCGCCTCGAGTAGAGCCTTAAACTTTAGATTTACGATAGATCCTTTTGGGGTCGAATTTGAATTGTATGTAGGTGAGAAGTAGTGTTTTGTGGCACATAAATACAAGTTCCATTCGTATGGTTTTGGTTGATAAATATAAGTAAAATATATACATACATAATATCAGCATAGTCATGAGGGCGTAGGCAGAGGTGTATAGAGAGCGATCCTATTACAATATAATAATATGGGGCTATTTTTGATTGTGGGTATTATTGAAAATTAATTAGATAAGAACAAAAGTTTGCTCAACCCGGGTATCGAATTTGTGACTTCAAGATCAACAGTCAGTTATACAACCGGCCACGCCACAGACTCATCGTTCGTCTAAAAATCCACCCTAATATCTATTAGTTTATTTTCTATAATCTATCCAATTAAAAGAATGTGATTAGTTTTCTAACTACCCTTTGACAAATACTGTTCTACAATAAGTCCATTAGAATGAACGATAACCGATAAACAAGTGCTTACACTCATTGAAACGAAAGCTTTTCAGCTCGCAGCTCGAACGAGCCAGTTTATTACGTGATCAATCATTCACAATGGGATGTTAGCGTAAGCGGAGTACTGTGACCATGTCGCTGGTGGTAAATATTTACTTAATTCTTTTATTACTGGCAACCCGGCTTCGCTCATGTTACATGTGTAAAATAGACGCTGTAACCTTTCTCGAAAACCATTCTATCTATTGATGAAAACCGCATGAAAATCCGATCAGTAAAAATTTTGAGTTAATCGCAAATAGAAAGACAAACAGTCGCGGTGAAGGGACTTTTTATATTATGTAGTGATAACATAATAGGTATACTAGGATTCAGCTGAAATAATACTAGACTCAAATTCCGCTTTTAGAACGAAATCTTTCATAATATGTATTACACCATGCTCCAAAACCTTTCGTCTGGAACAAAGTATTGTAAATTAAAAAAACTTATAAAGATTCCATTTTTTTAAGGTTGAATACGTACCATGAAGAATATCATTTTAATAGCCAACATGAGAGGGATAAAAAGTCTGATAACGATCAATTCAACTGCAATATAAAAGTAACAATAATATCCTCGACTGAATCAAAATCATGGTGGCAGCAATCCATACGTCACTAACAATACGTTATTGAATAATACGTGTTTATTTACTCTTAGGTAAATACAAAGTCCAAGCTTTCAACTCACATTTACTGCATACTGCATAATGAAATAAATTATTTGATTTTAGTATGCGGCCCGCGCCTTTTTCCATGCTATACAATTTCCGGGAGTAAAAAGAGTGATGCGAAAGAGAGGATGTTTGATTGTAACACAGTTTGTCTTTCACAGAGAACTAAAGAACATATTATTATTTTTATTATATTATATTTGGTACACAGATAGTTTCTATACACTAATATTTTAACAAAAACGTTTCACTCTTTGAAATGTTATTACGGGACATTGTTGCTAGCTGAAGCTACAGTCTGAAATTTTGAGAGCCTGAGACTGAGATATAATACTACAAACTATAAGTTAATTTAAATAAAATTAACCGTAGCAAATGGGCCACAGCTAACAGCATACTAGAAATTTTTAATTCTATATTTTGTATACCTCCGTTACCCACGAACCTTGCATACAAGGCTCTTCACTAAGTTGTCGGATATAGTACTTACGAAAGTTGTGCTATTATCTGTATATACTGCTAAATGACTACGCACTTTGCTCATTAAGTTCTATATTCTATAGGCTACCTTCATTATCATAAATAACCACGTTCATTGTCCTCTACGAAATTGTTCACAAAAGATTCTAATTGAGTATTCTCATTACCCACCTATTTCGTGTTGGGTAAAATAATAGATATTAATTAGATGATTTAAATGTACTAGTTGACAAATATTTAACTTATAGTAGAAGTTCAGTTGTGTGTTCGTCAATGACTATAACTGATTTTATTATACCTAGTATTAAAACCCATTACGGACCCACTGCTGGGCCAAAGTCAAACTCTGCCACGTTGGCCAATAACCAATATAAAGACCAACTTTACCCAGAGGTAATCAAATCTGAGATCAACAGTCGTACAGTTCCGATGGCACCACACAAGCAGACTTTTATAAACATATAGTATAATTTTCCTATTTACATAACATTATTTACTGTCGCATTCATATTGATTTAATTTATGTTATGACCAAAGTGTGTTCGGTAATGTTGGTAGGTAGCAGCTACGTACATCATCATCTATACCAAGCATAAATATTGTTAAAATCATTTGGCGATTAAAAAGAGTGGCCAGGAGTTTCTTGCCAGCTCTTTTCATTGGCCCTACCTTCCAAACTGGCGGTAAATTCACTCTCTGTATCATTGAGTATCATAAGTGTCAGCACTTGACCTAAATGAATAAATGATTTGATGTTGATTTCATACACAGTCCGAAATTAAAAAGTTGTTATTTTACTACACTTGAACCATAAAAACAGTCAAACAAAAATTACTTTATTATAGAAAAGTCTGAAAGTGAATAAAACTCGCAATGAATGGATTTTTCCGAAACATTTAATCGGAAACTAAAACTCTGTCTAAAACAAACTTTTCCGATAACGTTTGAACTATTTGAATTTTTCGCGTTCAAATATAATCCGGTTTGTTTGAATGAAGCCTTTCAGGATTGATTTTCATGTAATTGAATATTTTGAAGAGCAGATTATGATGGGTAAAAAAGTCTTTAGACAGCTAAATATATTAGGTCGGGGAAAAAGTCTTTTCGCATTATAGTATGTATGAACTTGTAATAAAATCTTTTCTCTACACAAAAAAGCTTGATGTTTGGGTACCTCACTAGTTCACTAAAAGAAACTAATGAACCATGTACTCATTTGTGATTCTGGAAGCCAATGAGATTTTATTACAAGTTCATACACACTATAATGCGAAAAGACTTTTTCCCCAACCTAATATATCATTATCTGTGATGGAGGTAGAGGAACCAGGTTCGAATGCCAGATAAAATCTTTTTATCATGATGTGACTTAGAGTTGTCTACTTTGACAACCACCTTGCTGAACTCTTGCTGAAACGTTGCGTCGGGTGATCGTTCGTTCGGGTTCGATTTCCTCACGAAATAATTATTTTTGCGATCTACAAATAGTTGTTTCAGGTCTAGTTGTACTTGGGGTCCGTTGTTTATATTATAGCAATTATTAGTACGGGAAATGTCTTAAAAAAAACGAATCGATCTAACAATAATATCTGTTACCAAATAATCATATCTAAACCAAACATCATAGAAAAACCGCTACCGTCTAATTACCGGTAATAAACCGTAAACGACAAAGTTACGGTGATGTAAACGTAAAACCGTACATAAAGTATAAATGTGTCGCTACGTTTTACGATATCGTGCTGTATCGACATATTGCTTATTTTACGCACCATTTCTTAAGATTCCTTCTCCCATGTTGTAAATGTTGAGAGTAAAAACTTTTTTAGGTTTAGTTTTACATAATCTTGAATTTATCTTAATCATAATATATTCATAGTGTCTATGAAGTATACAATACTAAGTTACTATTTTAAACTAACTGATCCGTGCGATATTGCTCGCGTACAAATGTTTTTTTTTAAATACCGGTCTCCAAGACTTCAAAAATTAGTAGCTCATGTTTGATCCCAGGCTTTTAACTATGTCCGTATTGAATTCTTCGCGATAAAAGAGTAATAGTCTGAATTAGGTTTCTCACTTCCAGAAAATTATCAGATAGCTGACAAGTAAAACTTTTGCCAGTAGTTTTCATACATTTTCCAGCAAATAGATTATCTAACACTCTCCTAAACTGTGAAATTGTTTTTTAAAATTAAAGCGATCAAAAATAATATTTTTGATTCTTTGACATTTTAGTGCACTTTCCAATGCATTCTAGCTTCCAGCTTTAAGGGTAAATTATCGCCTTAAATCTCATGATTCATGTTGAAGTTTATGAAACACACTTCTGCTTACTCTTTTACTATAACAGCCATGTTATAAAATAAATAGTTTTAATATCGAACTGAAGTTTCTCAGTATTTCCGTTTACATTCTCCCAATGATTTCAGCAAAGATATTTTTATTTTGTTATTTTCGTATGAGCGTGTATGAAATGTTGTAGTTTCAGCTGCTTCCAGCAAATGTATCTCAAGGACTTTTATATGGAAAAATAACAGTTCTGTATGTTTATATAAATGTTTGTGGTTTTTGTGATATAATAAACTATCTCTATCTCTTCTTGGTAGAAAAAAAATGTGTTGAATCTATTGCTGCATAGTAAAAAATAACAATGATCTATTGTATGCTGACAATTTGAATGAAATTTAGAGTGAAGATAATCGAAGATTTCATTTTCCAAAAAAATAAGTTTTGACAGTCTGGCATAAATGATGAAACTTTGTAAGCAATAAGAGCACTCCAGTTAATTGAGTATGCAAAAATAGTGTTTACTTTCCTTGTTTTAAAGTGCCTTGAACTAAAACTTACATTTTCCACATACGGTACTTTCGACTCCCGATCATTTGAAATTCCCTATGACATAAATGTTCCTTGACTGTAAAAAAGCACGCTACAGCGAGTTTTATAATTTTTCTGTGGTCCACTCTTATTAATTACATATCGTATAGATTTCTCAATAAATAGACTATTCAATAGAGAAAAAAGCTATTCGAACCCATAGTTCCTGAGATTGGCGTGTCAAAACGCACAAACTCTTTAGCTCTATATTATAGAACGTTTAATGCATGTGACAACTTTTTTTACATAATTTATGTTAGATTTCAATAATATTATTAATGGTTAGTTAATTTATTTGTTGTTAGATGTATGTGCAAGCTGTGTTAGCCCATAATCGTTGTAAGTGATTTATTACACTGAAGTTTATACTGTTGTCAGTGTATTTTTTCTAGATGTATAAATAGTGTAAACTGTAAAGATAGTTGGTTAACCTAATAAATAAATAGATTATTAAGCCATCATCTCATATACGGAAGCCAAACATCATAATAAATATAATAACAATATATAACAAAGATATCTAAGCTAAGGTTAATCCCAAGAGTCAGTTAATGCGTGTCGTAAGTTATCTCCAAGTAATTAAGTTAATTACTAAAGTTATGAACTAACTAACTTAACTACGAGTACGTGATAGAAGTTTGGGAAGAAAATAATGATGTTTTTTGACTTGACAGTGACTGTTTGAATAATACATGTGAACGTAAGTTAAGTTGTAGTCTATGATTGGGAAAATAGTTGTAAATTATTGTATTTTTTTTGGGTAAAACTGAAACTAAACTTTCAAGTATATTATAAAAAAAAAAAGATCTGAAAATTTTTACCCTTCCCAGGAATCAAACCTCGTGATTGGCCCAGAGCTTAAACTGAAATTTTAAGTGGGAATTGAGAATATTTAAAGAAATTGAAAGACGCGACTAACTTTAATCCGACCCGAAAATCAAACCTCGTGATTGGCCCAGAAGTTAAACTGAAACATTGAGCGGGTATTACGAATGTTTAAAAAAAATAGAAAATTCAAACAACCTTTGGTGGACCTGGGAATTGAACCTCATACCTTGTAATCGGTAGCAGCGTATACTTCCGGCTTACTTAAATCATTAAAGGTAAACTATTGTTTTCCCTAATTTATTCTACTGTTTTTAAAAGTTTAAGTATTAATGCATCATCTAAGTTACATTTCAAACACTCGCAAAATCATTAAAAAATACACTTAAATCAAACCAAATACAGATCTCCTTCATCTCTACAATCTCAAAACCTATCAGTACAATTTGTATCGGCACCCCATAAAGTACCCTCATAGAACTCACCACCATATTTATGGGGGTACCTCACCCTTAACTTTATAGTCAAACCCCCGTATCTGAAGGCTCTTGTAAAATTTTACAACCCCTTGTTTCGATCTCTAAGGGTTTCAGGGTATTGTTATGGAGTGATGCGAAATTCAATTGTTTGGATAAAGTATAGAGACTATGGCGTATAAGATATTTCACATAAACTCGACCTTATCACCTTACTAATATTACATATAAATACGAAAGTCTGTCTGTCTATTCTGTTATGAAAGCTGAGAAAAAAACAGTTGAATCGATTTTAGTGAAATTTATTATGCGGCACTAAGAATGGATAATTGCAACTTTGAGGACTTTGAAATTAACTTAAAATAAACTAATAAAAAGTAAAATACTCTACATTTAAGAAATAGCTTCAAAAACATTTTTTCAAACGACTATAACTCAGTCAGTTGTTATCAAATGTTTCAGGCTTTTATTTTTCACAGCAAACACACATCACAACGCTAAATAAAAACTAGGATTGTTTTATTCAAACTATGCGTATACGATTTAAAGCTCGCAGCTTACGTATCAACTGGAAAACCGCATCGTTCCGTTGCCTTAGGTACGAAATTTTCTACTCCACCACATATAATATAAAATTGTGTAGCATCTCCTGTGACTTATTCATGACTTTACTCGCTTTCCCAAAACGGTCAAAGTATTCTATGATTATTTTTAAATATCAGTATTATTGGATATTTTGAAATTCACTGGAATTAATAAATAAATAAATAAATATGATTGGACAACTCACACACGGTCATTTGATTCCAAACTAAGCAGAGCTTGTACTATGGTAACCAAATAACTGATAAACATACTTATATACTTCTAAATACATACTTATATAGATACATTAACATCCAGGCTCAGAACAAATACTCGTGCTCATCACACAAAGATTTGTCTTTGTTAATTAAGTGTTAACCATCTGTCGATATAGGCTGTACGCTATGGTTTGTCTTCGGCAGCACAACGGTAGAACAGAATTTGTAATTCCAAGTAGTTTTCGTAATTACAAAAGGCACTAGGTTTGTGAAGCACTTTTCACACTCTATAGCTAAGGCGTCGTGCCGGACTTATTAAGCCGCTTGTTTAACGTGGTGTATGCATGGTTGAGGGCTAATACGATAGATTTACGATTGATATGTGTGCGACTACCTTCAGTTTAGTTTCCGCTTGTTTGCGTTCTAGTTGGGTTTTGGATATACGGCCTTAATTGGTACTAGGTTTGATTGTTTGGTAAATATTTACGGTACGCTTCTATTATGCGTATATACGGTACTGCAAATAACGATGAAAACAAAGATATTCTTTAAGGATCGTGTGCTAGCTTTTCAAAACAGATTAACCTGTATTTTGTCTTTTTTTTTTAAGTGTTATACCTATTGTTTTATTTGCAATAAAAAAGTTTAAAGTTACTTCGCATAAGAATACTGCAAGAAGTATGTTCTCAATAACAGCAGCTTAAGAATAATAATATAATAAAATTTTGTAGCAATTATTTTTCTAACGATGTTAAAGATATACCCATATAGAGCCATATAACTATCTAAATACAATTGTTACATGCCAATCCGCTCAGTATTTTTTATCAAAACTTTAAAGCTACTTTTCATAAAGACATAAGTCATGTCTTAACTCCTCATCCCAACAGACCCAATCAATGGTAAATCCCTCCCGATCTTCCCCTAATCTTGCACTCAAAGTACAGATTATTATAAACGATATCAAACCTGCGTAGTAACGGTGTGCAATAGTACGATAGTGGTCAGGTTCTGCGCCGTCATTTCCGGCTCACTTTCTAAGTTGCGGAGTGATGTTTAGAATGAGATGATAGGGCGGCTTCTTTGATTGATTGTAGGGCTCAACTTGGAATCGTGATAGTCATAAAATGTCGTGACGCGTTTTTTGTTTGCCCACGACGTGATATTTTCAGTTATCATTATCATAGTACAATTCTTATAATTATGAAATCAATACTATCAATATAAAGTTGCCTTCAGTTTAGGCAAAATTCATTTGTTTTGATACATAAAGAGTAAGAAATATTTTGGAGCTATACTTTAGGTATCCTAGCTTCAAACGGTCATGAGGTCCAATACTTTTTTGATGCTGCCTATAATCTGTTTGTACTTATAATAAAAACCCTAAGTCCATAAAGTGACTTTAAATCCTTAACCAAATTTCATTTTGCAGAACGAGAGTAACACTAAATGAAGACATCCCTTAAAACCAGAATATAAAGTTACAATAAAAGTTAAAGTGCACATACCTGTAATAGTTGAGGATCTGCGCGAAGACCCCAGGATGTCTATCAAAGAAGTACTCATTGAGCACCGGGTCGTAGTTGGCGAGCGCCTCCGTCAGCCGCGAGAGCCTGGTCGCCGGGATCTTCTTCAACGTCGCCTTGTACGTCTCGTATCTGAGGAGAAGAGAAGAATTGTTAAAGTTTTTCGATGGAAGTACAGGTAGGTACCGTATGGAACGCCTATTTTACAGATTAAATTCGATAGCATGGAGAATTGTAGTAGTAGATGTTCGGTAGTCCCGAAGAAATTATGTATCTACTGATGATCTCTTAAACAATGTTCTTAGAGAAAGATGCCACTATACCACAACAACATGAAGACCAATGTGTTAGATCAACATTTGTTTGACTTGTTATTTGCCATTGCCATGTTATAAAAAATCACGGATCTATGTAAATGTAGACAGACGTATTTTGAAATAGAAAACCGAAAGCAAATTCATCTTCATAACAGCAAATCAATTGCTTCTCATATGAGCGTGTAAACGCTTAAACTTTTACGTTATAGGATAACTTTTAAACGCAATCAAAAGATCGCAAAACACCGACATCAGCATTCAATATACCAAAATATGTATTTCAAAACATTACTAACCACGCAAATGCCTTAATCCCTAATTCCCTAGCAACCATTAAGTCGAAACCACGAACAAATTGTACATCTAAATAATTATACGAGAGTATTTTCAGATCTAAATGAAAGGCTAGACAGAGCTTCAAAGTCTAGATTTTTAGTACAATAGACATCAAAGGTTTCTAAGCTGACTGTACGAATTTGAAATTAAAAAAGACTTTGGTCTTAGTTGGAGTGAAGTCCTGTTTTAGTTTTGACATATAATTTTGATGCCTGACAAAACAAAAAGATTTATTAAAACAGGCTTTGTGGTTCTAGAGGCGGAATATTTTTTTTATTTATTTATGTTGAAAATATTTTTCAGGTACTATCATGATTTAACCTATGATGACGTTGCGGTTACTAAGTTCGAAGTTACCGAAAATTTTAAATTATCACATATTTTTATAAATGAACAAGGTTACAGTCTGTTATAAGTAGGTATTTGATAACCAGGACATGAATTTACTTGCCCATTCTAGAAAAATCGAGGTAATTCAAACAAATAATGTATGTCGGTATTCTAAGAAATACAACACTATAATTTATAATATTCATTCTGTGGACATAAATTTGCAAATTTTTAGCTCCCACGGGAACAATTGTTCAAAAGATATTTATTTTGGTCACTTTGTCATCAGATTTTATCCATCATTTGTTTGGGTTATTCACCAACTCGACACATTTGACTGGACACACGTGTGTCCAGATAGTGAAATTCGAAATTAGTACTGATTTCGTTTGGCTATAAATTCAATTGCAACACTAGTACCTAATATGAAATCTTAAAAACCATACATTCATAGCAGTTAATAACAAACTCCAAAAGAATTTCCTCAAACATTTCGTGAAAAGCGTTTCAGTAATCAAATCAATTGTGCCTCGTCATTCCACGTCTTGGAGGGTTTCAAATAGAGTGTTTTGAAGGGATGAGGGTTGTTATTGCCGAGGTCGGGAGTCGAACTGTCAGTGTGGTGGAACTGGGGAGGGAATGACGACGGTTACGTGAAAAGGAACGGATATTGGTTGAAATTATAGGGTAGGAACTATTTTCGTGTTGATTTGTAATAGGCGTGGGTGAAAAGTTTGCTGTACTTCAAGTACAGCAAACTTTGTACATATGAGTTAAACATATGGCATATTGAGTTAAACATATTATACAATATGAGTTAAATAAAATATGAGTAAAAAAGTTAAACAACTCATGTACATATGAGTGAAAGGTATTAATAGGTATAAGGTTTTCGGAATGGATTGACTAGTTTGAGTACTTTGTGAAAGTATGTAATTAGATATATATTTTTTCTGTTTGTTTAGATTTTTATGAAAGGGAAATGCTGGGTAAGAAACAATGATGTGTATCAATAATACAAAAGATTCGAACCACTAGTTTCCACTAGTTTGAATCTGTGGCTAAATACTTCTCAACAAAGACTTCACTTTCTCTATACCTAATACACTTTAATTTGCCTCTTTATAACAAAACATACAGAAACATAATATTATGTTATGGAGGAGTAGTATAACAAAATCGACAGCCTTTGTGGTCTGGGCGGGAGTGTATACGACTATTGATCGGTTTTGGGTTTGATTCCCTCGAGGTTAATTAAATTTAGTTAAGAATAAACTTCAATAGCCGATCAGAAAACACGCTCGGGCTAACCCCCTAATATATACATGATAAACATTGGTAATGGCGAAACATTAATAATGTCCCTGCCGATACGGCTACGGCGGTCAGTTTCATTGAAACTGGACGATGTAGGAGGTTTATTTTTATAGTGTCCATGATATTTTTATCGTGCATAAGACACAGGTGCACTCTCTATTTCTTTGCTCTCATAACCCGTTGGAAAGGATAACCAACACGACCAGCGAGTGCATGTTGCAACGGCTTTACCTGCTCTGCGAGGCACGGGGTTTTCGACCTCAACTTCCTAACTCTGGATAATTTCTTAACAGAAAATCTCAGAGAATACTTTTTGGCCCGACCCAGGATTCGAACCTGAGACCTCTCGCACGGCAGTCACGTACACTACCGACCGCGCCACAGAAGCAGTTATGGCGAAACATTTCACATATAAACACATACATCTTTTGGTATATCAGGCGTGATATTATGTATGTATGTACCAAAATATCACACACATTCACCTATTTCCATCACGTTAGATTCACGTGCGGATATTAGGGTCCACGCAACTTGGGTAAAGGCCGTTAATAGTGATTAATATGCGTGAGGAAACTCATCAGGGTCTTCGCGAAGTCGCCGCGTGATTACAAAAGGGGTAGTGGAGTGGACATCTCTTCATAATATAGGGGTATGTTTGTTGTAGTAACAGTTTGGCCATAATTTTACCCTCAAAGTTTCTTAAGATTATAAAAGTATTTGTCTAAGTCACAATCTGTTTGTATGCTTCGCATGCGTTTAACTGTTTTCAATGACGTATTTAAGCAAAAAAATAATATTTTAAATAGGAGTAATCTTTGTATGGATACGTATGCAAAGTCATCTGTACTATTAGTTCGTCAATAAGTAAGTACAATACATTTTTTTGTGCTGCATTCGGCTAGTGAAGCAATATTTTCAATAAAAAAATATGATAAGACTTATACGGCTGTCTCTTAGGTCAAAACAAAAATTTGCAGAAACGGGTTTCAATTGGTATAAGTAGGTAATACAAAAAAAACCTGTTAGCGTTAAATTGGCCACAATAAGCAATGTACCATTACCATATACTCGCTACTACAAGAACCTAATCTATAACCACATAAAACGCATCTAGTACTTTACGACCTGTTTAAAAAAAATATCATCTTTTAAACAAAGATATAAACCAAAACCTATTTAATAATCTCTCATTCAAAACTCCATTTATAGGCCTGAAAACTTGTTATTCCCAGGAGTGGGCAAGCAATTCATTCCGATTGATTTGCTAAGTGGCCAACTTCCCAGCGCTGGGCAATGAGATAACTGCCTGATTTCCCTAGAGACGCTAAAGCGGTTTTTGTTTTAGAAGTTGATTTGTATCGCAATTATTATTATTTGTGGAAATATAAAAGGTTTTGTTTTATGAGGCTAAAAAATAGGTAAATGACGTTAGCGTGAACGCTGATCTCCGATTATAAGAGCATTTTTTTAGCAAAACATTTTGTTAATTAAATAGAAATTATAAATTAGTCCATAAGTCTGGTAATATAAAATTATTAGACAGGTATTGTTTATTTTCAAATAAAATAGATCCCCTGTGAGAAAAGCAATCAAGTTAAAAAATAGGAGCTAATGACGTCATACCTTTGCTTTAAAATAAGCAATGCTGTGACATTTTGTGTCTTTTCAACTCGTATATCGCCATAATTATTTCATTTCGTTAACCGACTTTAAAAAAAGGACAAAGTTCTCAATTAGTCTGTACTTTTTTACATTTGTCACTTCGTAATTATAAAAAAAATATAATTTGTTACATGGACAAACAAAAATAGAAATTATGACACGTCGCTATAACTTTAATTGTTAAGTATATATAGCATATTTACAACAATATTTTATATGTCCTTTCATGCGTAACTACTAATGAGTAAATAAACCTTTTCTAAATATACTCTATACAAAACAAACACAGCATTGAATATGTCTGTATTCAACATTTGTTTACCTTTATATACAAATAATATATTAATATCAAAGGGAATAAACCTACGCAAGGAAAACGTCGTCCTTTATAAATCCTTGTAATTTATCATTTTTGGTAAATAGGTGGTTTTATTTTAAATATAGAAAAGGCCCTAGGCGTAGTGGTGGGAGGCAGCCAAGTAACTGCTAAGCTGTAGGTCTGGGGTTCAATGCCCAAATTATTTTCTTTTTAATAAACAGTTTTTTTTGGAATCGGGCTGTATCTTATGTGTATTAATTACGTGTTTTGTAATTCTCCTGCAGTACAAAGTTTATTTTGAGTTCAAGCGATTTGTTTTAGTGTAATTAAAACTTTACGAGTAAATTTAGGACATAAGATTCCCTGGTTAGGCAACTTGATTTTTCTTATAACTTCTAATAGAAATTATAAGCAAAATCTATATCTATATTATATACACAATAATATATATACTCAATAGACTCGCCCATGATTAAAATGACGAAACGTGGGTGTATTTCAAACACCTCTACTTACTACGCGTATCTGATGTTAAAAAAATAGTAATAAATGTAAATTATAATATTCATCCAATTCTGTCTCTCTTGTCAGTCAAACATCAAAGTCAAATAGATCTAGTAATTCACACGTCTCAGTAAGGCCTAGAATAGTTTTCCTATAAGAGTGATTTCCCAAGAGCTAGGTAAGAATCGTGACTACTTCGTATCACTCATAATGTACAACTTTCTACGCACAACGAGAAACGTCGCTCATATTGACTTTAGTATAAGAAATTAGGTTTTCACAAGTTATTTTTAGGTGCCCTTTTCCATATCTATAAGTTCATTATTATTAGTAAAATTAAAGAGGTTGGGTATATAGATAGTTTTGTTATCATTTATTTTAAATTTTACTTTCTACTAGGGTTATATTAGGTTAACGTTAAGAAATGATACACATAAACCTTCTTCGGGATTCGCTCTATCTATTGGTGGAAACCGCATGAAAATCCGTTCAGTAGATTTTGTGTTTATTGCGAACAAACCGACAGTCAGACAGACAGTCGGCCTTAGTCATAAGCATCAAGCCTTATTCCCGAGAGGCGAATTATGTGATCCACGAAAAATGCTCATATAGTGTAAATTTAAAAAATTAAGCTTTATATGAGTTCGGGGAAGAAGTCTTTTCGCATTATAGTATGTATGAACTTGTAATAAAATCCCTTTGGCTTCAAGAATCACAAATAAGTACACGGTAAATTAGGTTTCTTTCAGTGAGCTCGTGGGGTACCCAAATATCGAGCTTTTTGTGTAGAGAAAAGATTTTATTACAAATTCATACATACTATAATGCGAAAAGACTTTTTCCCCGACCTAATATAATAGAGATAGCAATATACTGGGATTAAAAAAATATGTATGACTTATATTTACTAAGCTTACATCGAGCGTGGACCCTATTTTACCCTGTGTCCGTCAGTAACTGAATTCTTTGAACTTCTCTCACATTTTCTAGGAATAAAATATTCCAAGAACGACACTCAGAATACGGCTAGCACTTTTATAATAAAGAGCATTATATTGTCTAAGTAAAAGGTTTTTATAAGGTTGACTTAAGATGAATTTTCTTTCATTTTCCAAAAGATTATGTAAACTAATAGAAAAGTGTAAATTAGTACGAAAATAAACTGCAATAAAGCCTGTATGATACGATGTATGGGTGTGAATGAAGCAAAGAAAGTTTTTTAGTTTAATAATAACTTTATTACTCATAAAGAATTGGATACATAATTCACTTACTGAGAAACAGTACCTTTTACTAAAATTAAAAGTTTTTAAGGATCGTACCAAGTGACGTTCCCTGTCTACATACCCTGGAAAGAACGCGTGATTTAACGTATGTATGTATGTGTGTATGTATGTATGTATGTATGTATGTATGTATGTATGTATGTATGTATGTAAAGGTTTTGTATTGGACACAATCACTCAGTTGGACAAGCTTGGCTTTAGCTTCTTATCGTAAGGATCGTGGTCCACCTAGTGTCAAATTTGTTCAAGCCGCCCGAAGGTGATAGTATTTCTTTGGCAAAACAACGGCCTAAGTTCTGACATAACATGTAAAATCATACTCTACCTACCCCTTCAGTGGAATGATAGCGAGATATACCACAAAACAGTTTCAATTCCTTAAACGTCACTCGTCAGCTGTTGAATTCAAGTTGTTCGTTAATTAGCATATCCTGTCAACATGTGCACGGCTGTGCTAACGCCAAGTACATAACAATTGTTCAGAATATTAATGAACATTTTGAGTGAAAGATTACTACGATTGTAATGCAAGGTTTATTCAACACCTATCTGCTGCAACCGCAAATGAATTTTGTCTTTTTGTTACGCTTTTGCTAACCAAATTAATAAACCTATTTTGAAGAAATTTTACAAAGTAAAAGATAATAGTCTGCCTATTTTGTAGAACTTCTCGTCTTAGATACTTAAAATCTTGTATTTTGTGACATAATATGTTTTCAAATTTAGCGGCAAAACATATATTAAAATGGTGTAGGATTGTATGTATGTTTTTATGTAATGTAATATTTTTTCTAAAAACCTTCAATAAAAATACATTACATACAGTTATATTTTTTATACACGATCATTTAAAAAATCGGCTATTTTATTAAGAACGTACAGGTGTCTTGCAATTGATGCAATACTTACCTGAAAAGCTTAAAACTATACATATTTTTTGTTCGTATATGGAGTAAAACTAAAAATAAACATTTCACGATTTATAAATGCTATGTTATTTTTATTCTGGACAGTTTAAGTTGTCCTAGATCGGGTGGAGAGGTGAATCGAATCGTGTCGTCGTTTTTCTACCTGTCTGTCTGTCCAGCGTTTTTATTGCCTGTATTACTTATTTATATTAAATAAGTTTAAAAATAACCGAGTCGAGGACCTGAAAAAATTGATGCACTTATATACAATAGTATGAAACATAATAATTTGGCTGTAAACCAATCTATTATTTGTTGAAACTATTCTTAGTTTGGACAATACGCTTCCACATAACGATATTCTCGTCCGAAACGGATTAATCTTTATATATATAATTCTTCTGTAAGAGTGTATGTCACTGAACTTCTCTTAAACGACTGGACCGATTTTGATGAAATTTTGTGTGTGTGTTCAAGGGGATCTGAGAATGGTTTAGATTCACAATTTTGTCAACTGGACAATGTTTTTTTATTTAATTTTTATGGCAAAACAACGTTTGCCGGGTCAGCTAGTAGTTTTATATAACACTTTTGAATACATAAATAACATCACAAGGCTTATATTCGATTGCGAAGGCAGAGGTGTTTGAAATACACCCACATTTCGCATTAACTATATTAATTCTAAGGAATTCGGGGACAATGTAATACGGGTTTGTTGCCATTATACTGGCCACGTTACTAAACTCCAGACTGCTGTCGGGAAGAATCATATATAAACTGAGAAAAAAACTCAATAACATTCTTTATTCGACCCGGGAATGGAACCCGAGACTTTTTGACACAATCGTATACATACACTATCGACCACATAGGCAGCTTAAAATATCCACGAAATATGGAAATCTTCCATGCAAATAACCCTTAAAAGCAAATAAATACGCGGCTAGGAAATAAGTCAGGAATAAATAATTGATCTATCGACCTTTCTAAATTCACAGGTGCATATGACTCAGTGCATCTATTCCGGAGCAAATATTCCAATCATTTATCCTCGAGTGATAAGTCTTTGCTAACAAAACACTTCATAGATCTATGATAGCTTTAATGTTGATTTATTTGTAAACTAGTTATTGAGGGATTTAAAATGGAAGGTAGTATGACTAATATGATTTAGATTGTGATGTGATATTGATTTTGAAAATCTAGGGAATCTTAAAAATTTAACCCTAAGCACAGAATGTGGTACCGCATTGTGAAAATGCCCTACGCCGCAGTAAAATGAATGCTCTATCATCTTCGCTTAGTAAGATCAGTAGAACACTATCAAAATGTAAATTAAGCCAGAAATTGAATCTATACTTTGTATAATATTGATGGGCACGCCTGAAATAAATTATTTGAATTTAAATTAGAAAGTTTGTATAGACAAAGCCAGAGTATAAAAATCATTGAAAAAAATCAATGAAGTCTACGGTTACGAAACAAGCATTACGCAAGTCCATGCACTTGACCAAAATTTTATTTCAATTTTATTCCAACCACCTACAATTGTTTTCAACTAAATTTATAAATAACCTCAAGTAATAAAACGTAAGAATAAATAAATGTAAAGTTTTCTATTTCAGTTCGTTCAAGGTTACAGGGTTCAGTTCCCGAGTTACGTAAATATACTTCTGTATCTCGCACATCAATGTTGTATAAAATAATAATAAAATGAAAATATAAACGTTTGAGATTTTTCAATGTCGAGTGCGAGAGTCATGAAATGTATATGAAATCTGTACTAATAGACAGAGCGAAAAAGATTCTTGATGGTTTGTTTCAAGCCAGAAACTACACAGGGCTAAGCCTTTTCATTACTGGACGAAATTCGTGTCTAACAGTTGATTGGATACCCTACCGACCTTGTCACAAAGACAGTCAATAAGTTGAAAATAATCTCGTTTGACAAAAAATAAAGTGAAGCTGCGAAACGCAACTAGTATAAAAATAAAAATATATTACTATGCGTTCGAAGACTTTTAAAATGCTCTTTATTCATATTTTTATTCAATACTGCTAGTACATCATAGCAATGGTTTGTGAAGTTGGAAAAAAAGTGATTTATAGGTCTATTTAATAATTTGAAATAATCTAAATGATACAATATTAAACGGTAGAGTATGAGTAAGACTTTTCAGTTGAAAAAATGTAATTGGTTTCATGAAATAATAAAGTGTTGACATACTTTCATGAAGATTAATGTACGAGCAAATTGAGATAAATATCTATTATCCTCAAAGTAACTACTTTTACTCTGATTCATAAAAAATAAATTATTAAAGATTTATTCAAATTCATCTCTTTTGATATGAAAAATAATCGCAAATAATTTGGTATGCATTTATGTACTGTTGAGTGATATACAGAGTGCAGTTTTATTTTCAAACTAAACTGTCTTGGGGTTTTATTTCCGCATATCTATATAATATGTCGAAATAAATTGCTGTATTTCTAAAACTAGCTGACTGTTATCATCTTAAGAATAATAGAACTGGTAATTGCTTGCAACGCACATTTCTCCCACTAACTACGCACCCGCCGCGCACACGCCACGCACGCTCCTTATTTACGACATGCCCTCTTTACACGCACTTGAACCGCTTTCGCCACGCACTCATCACGCAATCTTCTGACCTACACCACGTTCACGTTTCTCTAACGCAATTGCATTTAACTCAAATCATACAAAGGCAAATATCAGCGCGAATTCACAGTCTAGTAAGTTGTGCTCATTGAACCGTTCCAAGCAGATCAGTGCTCAGATAAAACGGAATGCATTCCAGCATCCAATGTTCGATGCCCAGAATATCAAGGTGAGGTATGTGGGGTTATTACCAGGAAATTGGCCTGGCTTTGTTAGCTACGGATTTTGGAACTGAATGCCAATATTTGACCTATATTTGCTAAATGGTTGAATAGAGTTAGGAATTACTTAGAATTTTTGTTAGGGAATTGTTGAATAAAATATTAGGAGTACGGAGAAAATAAAATGCTTTTGTTTTAACTTTGTTTTATTTTTTGTTCGTTTTCCCCAAAATATTCGTTTCAATATCAACCCTGATTTGGTTCAGAGCCAAAGAAACACAACTTATGCATTGATGTAATATAATAATTAATTAAAGGTTATTTTCCGGTTTAAAAAAAAACTTTGTTAGTAAGTGCAACTGACCGCATGAATAATAAATAGTTTAATACAATTTCGTACCAATATAAACACCTAATTATTAAAATATCAACATCATTGGCCTGTATTCATCTATTGCAGATGATTATGGGCGTCAGATAAAATTAGTATATTTTCGTATGCTGTATGAAATATGAAAGCTGTAACCTTATATTAAATCTAACAATTAACCCTCCAATCATTCAAACCCGACATGTCACAACACTCATAATTTTAACCCTGTCATAAAACCAACCCGTCATATAACCCGTCAAACGTACAAGCATGACATATAGAGGGTTACCCAGTAATGGTCCAGACGATTTATAGGGGCCTATGGGACCGACAGCGGTTATTCATAAAAATGCGAGGATTTGTAGGGTTATCGATATAGGTCAAAATGTAATGTGACCAAATTATCTGTCATTAATATTCGGCTTTGCTTTTTTGTGAATTTATAAATATAAACAAAATTGTTAGCTAAAATGTCACAAATTTTGTTACAATTTGAAAATAAAAATGTCTACCTCAGTGTGCCAAAACGGCAATGTACGTAGAAGCCAATGTGTCTTGTTCTATCTCCTGAATGAAAAAATAATCAGATTAGCACATGATAAAAAAGTGCTTTGTTTGGAAATCTAGTCGATACGTATGACAATAGGATACGGCCCTATAATAGAACCCTAAAGACTATATAAATACAATATATTATATCATTATAACATCTCAAAGTGTTGGCTCAGATAACCAATTTACGAATAAGAAAGCAAAAGAATCGTACAGGATGGACATGCCTTAATTTTTAAAAACTTCATTTTAAAATTTATTTTCTTTTCTGTCATTTCATAATTAACTGAATTTCACACATCTACCCCATACATTTTTAATGAACGTGTACTTAAATAACCTATAATTAAGTCCCAGAAACTAGTCCATTAATAAATAAATAACTAAATCGTTCTAATTCCTATTAAAGCTAATAATTGACAAGTCTGCCAACATTAAATAGAACTGGGCCGGACGCGTCAGTTTCGTGTTAGACTATAATTGGGTTAAAATTCTACTGAGTCTCGGGAAATAGCTAGGGATAGCGGATTTAAATAAAATACTAGCCGTATTTATAAAATAACTTGCTAGGGATAGCGGATTTAATAGAATATGATAATATACACAGAAACCGATAAAAAAGTGAGTTTGATTTCGAGTGGTAAAGTCGAATAATTCTCGCACAGCGCTCCCAGCGTCCGTAAAAAGAACTAATTTAGTAAACATATTTTTAATAGAAATGTGAAATGCATGATCGAGTTATAAATTGGGAATAAAGTATGCATTTGGCAAGACAGGAACTCATTTTTAGAGCCAGTTCCTAAAAGTAATAAGCCAGTTCTTAAAAAATAAGGTTATGTTACCATTATTCCGTAATCTTAAAACATTTTCTATATTACATAAAATTCACCTTCGATTTATAATTTTAGTTTGTTTGGTTTTGGCATTAGAGACGTGTAAGCCTTACATTTCTCATTGCTAATCCTATCTATACCAAAAATTATAAAAAAATTCTAAATTTTCACCAAGAGCAGGACACATGAATTCTTATTCAAATTCGACTTATTACGTGTGATATAATAACACTAAAGTAAGGGTTCAACAACCTTTACATAGAATATCTCGTCCACAGCTAGAAGTATGGTGACATAACTCATACTTGTATGTAAATTTTATACGTTTTAAACATCCGACGCATACAGCGCGAGTGAGATATAGTCGATTTGTATAATTTATGTTTCAAATCCTTGGTAGAGGATAGTTTTGAATTTAGTAGAAAAACTTTAGTTACTTATGCCCGGTCTCTGAGTACATTTAACGGTAGTTTAACTAATCCACAGTTTTTTTTACGACCCAAAATGTGTCTTGGCCTCCGACAGGAGAGAACGCATTCAAATTTAGCATCATTCATTTCATTTCATTCACCTCAGAAACTGGGGGTTAGAGATGTGTTTTTAGTCTGTAAGTCTTATTTTAGGTTGGATATTAAGAAGCAAACCACATAATCTATAGAAGGTTTTCCGATTACAGTCAATGTGGGTGATTAATGATTTTTATAAACAAAAAAATAACTATTAGCATCCTCGCGAGCGCTTTCACTCGCGTATTAAACTACATCCCCTCTTTTAACCGCATAGGGGCGGACTTATCCAAAATAAAGTAACCTCTGTTAGAATCTGGGTGCTAAATTATCCATATGCTACACTTTACAATAATCGGTTCAGCGGTTTAGCCGGTAAAGCGTAACAAATAAACATACTTCTGGATATATAATGTTATACAGATTTCTAACAAAAAAGATGCGATTTGCGAAGCAGACCAAATTACGAATTAATCAAAATAAAAAATAGTCTGCTATCAAAAATATGACTCCATTCAACTTTAGTATGGCCCAGAGACAATGTTAAAACCTATACATTTTTCAATTTATTTCGAACATCAATACCCTCCGTAACAAAGTTGGGTAGTTAATGAATAATGACTTCCTTAGTGCATAGAAAATGGGCCAATGTGCCTTGTTCATTATTGTATTGGGGATGTGCATTAATGTATGGGGAGGTCTCTTTGTTACCCAAGAAACGGGGTTTAAGGTGATTTTGTTAAGGTTTTTGAGGTAAATTGTCAATTGAAAAAATGCTGGAAGAAATTTTAAAATAAAGTATTTTATAACCATTTTTTTATATTATGTGCATTTTATTAAAAAGTTTGAAAGTTAAATATTATTTATCAATCATTAATCTGTCTATATATTGTTTGTATGCCTGAAAAGAAAACGCAAAAATGCTTGTAAAAAATATAACTCCTGTAAAATAACATGATTCTTTTTTGGGAACGACTTCTAAAAGTGGGAAAAATTGATGTAATTAGATAATTACACAAAATCTTCAAATACGAAATGAAAAAATACAGAAATTTCCCAAAACAAATGTTGCAAATTGAATAAATTAAAATCAAATTATTTCATTTCCATAACAAATAATTTTTTCCTTATATTTGACATTTAAAATGTTTGCCTACCCGCAGGTTATGTACCCAGATTGTGATTACTACGGGGAATTAATTTTAAATAGAGTCACCTTGTCGCCTAGGGGATTTTTTAAAAGACTATGCTACCTGTTGATGTCGCTCACAGATTTTACTGTTATTGAAACACAATAATATTTTATCGTGGTGGTAAACCCTCAGAAAAATATATTTTTACGATGCGATGGTAATTCCCAAGCTTGTAGTCCTAGTCTTGGTTTGTTCTTTATAAATACAACTGCAAACAATATTGATAGTGTCGCGCGTTGTGTGAACCCAGGACCTCACGCCGCAATTAGCGGCGTCGCGACCTGAACCAATGCGCCACTGCGGCAGTCTAAATATGCGTAGTAATTGACAATATTCTGGCCCATCAAAAACGGATTAAAAATATACACATCAGAATATTATTATTGATATTTCCGTTTATCGTTTTAATGTCAACGGCTAACGCCATATTAGCTATTTGTTTACTTAATCCATTTAAGCATACAATTTTGGAAGATTTACAATTCGCTTTCGAATTTGTTAACCAGGCTAGAAACATTTAAGAAATGTTAAAATTACAAAACACTCCAAAAGTAGCTCTCTTACTTCACCAAGCCATTTCCTTTCAATCAAAACAAAAAACAATTTAATTAATCATCCAAACCGTAGTACAACCGCGTACAGTACCGGTTTAAGGGTAAAAGGAGAAAATCTTTGCTTAAACCCCAATGACCACAAGCCGAAAGGGTTCAAAACGTTGTAATTTCGGCTACATTTGCATGTAATTGGGTTCTTCCGGGATTAAGGTTGACCTTAGTTGCTTTGTAGTTGTGTTTCAGACGGTATTTTTTCTTGTACTATGGGAATCAGGATTGTCTTCTCGTTAAAGATAGTTCTGTACTAAGAAAGTTTAACACACAATTTTACACTCTACAAATACAAAAAGTAAAAAAAAAACAGGACTAATACAAATATAATACGAGTATATAAATTAATTGCATTTAAAAATTAAATGCCGTCTCCTTGCGTAACGAGAACGGAATTATGTCTGAACCCACGACCCTGGCGAAATGCAGTTGGAATACTTTGCATTCATTCAAGGTGATTTTTCAATACTGATAATACTAATATAGCCTACGTATAAATTTATTTTAATTTATAAACTTTGATGGTCCTTTACGGTTAACATTTCTATAAACTCAAAAAGCTTGTATTTGATTTTCTTTAAACTGATAGTTAAGGGATTAAACCAAAATTTGCATTTTATCTTGATGTACTTGATCTTCATCCGTTACACTCGGTCCCATAAATAAAGTACAATGTTACAAAATTATCCTACAATTCTACATTTTTGTGTTTTAAACGAAACACTACAAACTTTAGTCGTATTTTTATGCTTACCTTAAATATAAACTTAAAAATAATGCGCAAAATAAAAATAACGCTTCTATAAAGCCAGTTTCACAAGGCAGAAAGCCAAGCGGCTTGCATCGCCGACAGTGTTGGGAATTTAACCTACCGTGAGAGAGTTATAGCGAACAGATTATAAGTCGTTTATCATTGTAGCACAATGGGACAGTGTGAACATGGCCTAAGACGGCCGGCGATGATTTAATGGTGTAATATGCATCTTAGCTAATTGTTCTGCCAGCGGCTTCCTTCGATAGACTTGTAAAGTCGTTTTATTGGGACAATGACAAGTTACCCACGCAACATTATTTGGCGCAATGTATTTCAGCTGTAATTTCAGCCTTATAGGAGTTGATTTAAAAAAAAACAGTATGCCATTTATTGATTCTAAGTCTTTGACTATCTCCATTTGAAATTTCATCAAAATCGGTTCAGCGGTTAAGCCGTGAAAAGCAAACTATACAGCCGACTTTCACATTTATTTCAAAATGTTAGTTACTTTAGAAACGCTTACATAATTTTTTCATTAAAGCATGCGTCACATATGTATTTTCATTTACCATACCCTCAAAGATACTTTTCGTTCATCGAAAACAAATTTCGTAAACGAGTAATGTTATTCATTTTTTTTCTTACTCTACTCTATCCCTATACACGAACACAAGGCAGGCGGTATCGGATTAGCATACCTTATAGGCTTGTACTCTTGTCTTACGCTTCAAACAAAATTGATCAAATGGAATTGTGGTAAAATATGTACACGAGAATTATTTGTCTGTGGCATCACCATGGCAACACCTAAATGATGAACCTATAACGAAAAAACTGCGCTACTGACTTTGATTAGGATAATAATTTCTTTGGTCGCTATGTAGCAGCTTAAAGTTACATAAATGAAGAACTATGGTCTGAAAAAACTGCGCTACTGACTTCATTTAGATAATAATTTATGTTTTTGTAGCAGCTTAAAGTTATTTACATAAAAATATAAGAAATCATACGCTAAGGCTTTCTTGACAAACGTTCTATGTATTAGTGAAACACTCGTAAAATTCTTCAGCAGATTTTGAGTTTATCCTGAACAGACAGATAGACAGACATGGAGAAGGGTATTTTTCATATTTACTGAAGTTGTTTCGACGTAAAATCCTGTCTACGAAACCGTAGCTCGATTCTCAACTACTATCGACTACCGACAACCGGCTAGCTATTGAGAAATTTAACACGAAATCAGCGCCCCTAGCGGGCTTCGTAGGAACTATTTTGGCAGTACATTTTAAATGTCAAACTCTCGATATCATATCGACTGTAGAGAATTGCGCTACAGATCTATACTAATATTATAAAGCTGAAGAGTTTGTTTGCTTGATTGTTTGCTTGATTGTTTGTTTGTTTGTTTGTTTGACCGCGCTAATCTCAGGAACTACGGGTCCGCTTTGAAAAATTCAAAAAAATAAAAATAAATTTTAGTGTTAGATAGCCCATTTATTGAGGAAGGCTTAAGGCTATATATTTCCACGCTACGGCCATCAGGATCTGAGTAGCAACGAAAAATGTTACAAAAACGGGGAAAATTCTCTCTTATGTGACGCAAGCGAAGTTGCGCGGGTCAGCTAGTGCATTTATATAAATACAGATTTCACAATAACTCTCTATTAATATAACGTAACTTTTATAAATATTTACGATTGTAATTTAAGATAAAACGGGGCTCTTTGAAAATTAAACACAAATTGATTGGATTGCTCAGTTTGTGTAAACAGTTAGAAATAAACGTGTGATGTTTGATACGTGGTGATGGGTTTATTAGTTTGTTAATGTCTGGAAAGAACGATTAAATATATTGAAACTTAGTCTAAACAGTATTGTTTTGTCCTTGAGAGATTAGGCAGAGAACGTTGATTCGCACAAATATATCGACGACTTACTTATTATTTTGGAAAGTATTTCTCTAGCATTCATATTGTACAAAAGAAGTTTGTAGGGAACATAACAAGAGACGTTCTTTAGTCTCTACCCAACTTTATCGGAAATATCACACATATTTGTGTTTGTATATATGTTACTGTAAAAGCCCGAACGGTGGTAAATCTTAAGATTTTCCGGTATAACCTAAGATTTACCAACTCGCAATGGTAAAAGTCCGAACAATTCTTTTATTTCGAACTTTTACCTATATTCACTTGATGATATCGAGATGTCCCCGGAGCCCCGCTTCGCGGGGCTCCTCCTTCTGGGTGGTTGAAAAAAAATAACCACGAAGGCTAAGGTGCCTTAGCCTTCTAACCTAACCTACCCATGTCGCTATGCCCAAAACTCCTTCTTTATAACTATGTCACAGTATATAATTATACCGTGAAATAGTTATAAACATAGTTATGAAGGAAGATTTTTTTATATATCGTAATATAGTTTTTAAACTCTGGCTTGTTCGGACTTTTACCATTGAGCGTTGGTAAATCTTAGGTTTTACCGGAAAATCTTAGGATGTACCACAGTTCGGGCTTTTACAGTAACATATATTTCTCGAATTAAGAGTGATTGCACCATATAATTACACCTGTGGTCTTTTACAAACAAACAAAGAAAATGGACAGACTAAGATAGTGATTTGTAAATCACCCATTTTTTTTATCTCAATTAAGAAATGAAACAATTCCTCGCTATCAACATTAAGACTATCTTAACCACTGCGCCATGTAGCCCATCAAACTCACCATACTATCTCTACATACATCTTCAATGAAAATAACCTCACCCAAAAATCGAACCTACCTCCATCGCACCACTCGCTTCACAAAAGAAGGTCATTAGTGGGTCCAATAAGCCAAGCTTTTGGCTCCGACAGCCGCCTTTGAAACCTGATTGATTGATAGGGGATGAAAAAGTACCACTTAAGAGATAGTCATACTAGGTTATGTGACACTTTTGTAGATAGATCGTACTTTGGTAAAGAATAGTCTAGGTCGATAGGAATTTAAAAAGAAATTGGCTCAGTTTTACAGCTTATTAGCCGATAGATAAAGTAAAAAGAAACGATTAAAACTCTGTCGGTGTATCTAGTAAGGTATCCGATAATTAAATTTTCAAGGCATTTAAGTGGAAATTTATACAGACCTGGATTTTTCCTTAGCCTGTTTTAGTTTGACAAAAATGTTACAGAATGCTGCTAAACCACTAAACCGCTTCATCTATTTTATTAAAATTTAGCAGAGTAAAAAATCAATCGTAGGCTGCCACTCTTTTTCATAAGCAAAAGTTAAAGGGCATACATAAGTGGTGAGAGTACTCGTACACACTCGACATAATAATATAGTTAATGCCTCCCTTATTCCGGGAGGACACCCTTGCCCAGCAGTGAGATATACTTTTTTGTTATAATAGACAAGTGGTAAGAATGTTAACATAATTTTTGTAATCTTCAATATGAAGCTAAAATGATCATGTTATTATAGAAAACTTTGAAATATTGTAACTAATGGACCGTTAAAACAGTCAACAGATATTATTTATACAAATAAGTTATAATTTTAGGCGTTAAAATATTTAAATAACTTAGCCTCGTGTTAGATTAGCCAAATGGTATTTGTCTAAAATTGTGCCTAAAAGTAGATGGTATTTAGAGAATGAAAAGTGAGAACTAATATTTATTTTGTTTTATGAATGTTTATGTTATTAGTTTTTAGTAGAAGTTTTCTTTTCGTTTCGTTTTTTTTTCTTTTTATGTAAAGTGAGTCATTCGAATATTTTATCTTTACTTATAATAAATCTATACTATATTCACAAACTGATTGTATTGATCGTATTCGCCGTTTTCTGGTCACTTCCTACCCCTTGATAAAAAGGCGTGATTTTATGCAACTGTAGTCTTGCCGATAGTGTATAAAAATGCTGACTGCTAGGCCTTGAGTTTGACTCCCGGGTAGGGTAGAAAATTGTCGGTAGTATCATGGAGTTTAGTATTGTTTCCGATATATTAAATATTACATAGGATTAACGTTGTAAATGGTGAAAGTTGCTGTGCATATTACACATACATACATACGTACATAACTGCATCACGCTTGTCACATCCGAAGTTGTAGGCAGAGGTTTATTTCATACACTTTCGGTTATAACTGGCCTGTTATAAATAAAAATAATATTACAGAAAAATACCTACCTACAAAAACTACATTCTATTCCCTATAAAGACGTCGCTTAAGTCATTTTCTTCTACGTTATTATTATTGAATAAGATATGGACTATTCGTACGGTATACGTGGTCAGATTAACAAGGCCCTCTGTTTCCTAACGTTGCCCACCACTGAGGTACCTTTGATACGAATACGTGATGTATTTGGAAGAAAACGAATTAGGGAGAAACGGTTTTTGGTCAGAAAATGGTGGGAGATTTTTGTTAAAGCTTGTTTTTGCTAGGAAAACGTAAATTTGGTTTGAATTAAATTTAACAGCAAAAAATTGTTTAGATTTTTTTACTTTTAGAGCGAAGTTCAAGTTAATAATTTGATTACTAGTTTTACAGTAATTATAATTAGTAGCTCGTTTAACACTGTTTTAATTTTATGAAAATGTGGTTTAAAACTTATAGCCAGTTTTCTGAGTTCAAAGTTAAGAATCAGATGTCGGACAGATAGTGATAGCAAATTAATACGAAATAATGTTAAAAAATACTAATTACTTGACCGATATTTATTCAGAAGTTTGAAACAATCACTTAAAACAATAACTTTAGGGAGACTCAATAAAAAAATACAAGCGATCGAGACTTGACAATTACGTTGACAGGGGCGCTGAACAATTGTTCAATAAACATCTCCATAACTTATCAAAACCAGATTCAAATTATTCTCTATCATAGATCTCAATCTTGAAAGCCTTATAAGGCTTTGTTATATCCAAAACACATGTCCCCTTTACTCTACAAGAGCGGAACTGACCGACTAATTCGTACCGTTCCCGAAGGTGACGTTATACATGTAAAGTCCATTACCCGGTGACCACATGCCGCTAGGACCACGTTTATGGCATATTTTATGGCTGTTTCTTGGGTTTTGTTGTTGTGGTTGATGAATGAAAGTGTGGTTATGGTTTGAAATATAGTTAAAATCCTGGAATAAAGGTTTGATGGCTACGTACAGTATACGCGAATGCGGACCACGAAGTATCGAATTCGATTCCTAGGTAATGTATATGATCTGTGTAAAAAACAAATAAGATTTTGAGATTAGTTAAACTATTTTGAAGAGTAATTGATGCTAATATTATTAATGTGAAATTATTTCACTCTCCCAGTAACGCTTTCACGGCTTAAGAACTTATCCAATTTTGATAAAAAAATTGAAAAAACATAAGATTTCTTTCAAAATCCTGTCTTTGCTACATTTGTAGGACCGAGCCATGCGAGTTACTAATCAATATAAACCGAACCAAAATGAGGCGATAAGCTATCTTTGCGACAATTGTTTCCCAAAATTGTCGCATAAGTCATTTCATCACCACACTTACATAGGCGCAAAAATACTAGTGATTAGTATTCAGCAGACGAACGTGACCGCAACGTCTAGGGTTCGAGCGCCGTTCACGACATTCTGATGTTATTAGTTCGGAAAGGTCAGTAAGTAATAGCTTTGTTTGGGGTAAAAGTTTTTGGGTAATATAATGGTTTGAGAAAAGGGGTTGGCAGAGATGGTTTGGAATTGAATTTTAGTACTCTAAGGAAAAATCTAAGAACGAAGTATATAGATATTATTTTAAAAAATGGTCTTACTAGAAGTATCAATGCGACAACAATTAATTCTTAAGTTTGATTCCCAAATAATGTAATACTGATATTTCTCTTTTTGCAACGATATTTTGAGTACAAAATTTCCAAGCTTTAATTTTGTTAGTTAGCTGTTTAGACTAGATAGATTTAGGAGGGCAATGTTAACCCTTTCAAACCACAAACAACTAAAATTATAAATGCGGAACTTTGTAAGTATAAACTTTGTAAGGATGGATGTATGTACTTTGTTACTACACATACATAGATACATGCATACATAAAATCATTCTTTCTTCCCATAGGGATAAACAGAGACTAGAGAAATGTTTGTTGCTCTCACAAAAAAATAGCGCGACGAATCTAACTGAAATTTGGTACACTGATAGCATAAAATCTGGATTAACACACCGCGGAAAAACTTTTTACGCAGACGAAGTCGCGGTTATAAGCTAGTTTATAAGGCAAAATAGTTAGATCTCCCATCGATTTCAACTGTAAGTAAAGTTAAGTAATTCCTATGAACAAAGACAATAATTCACAAAGAGTAATAGTTGTGTAGTTATACTAAGTATTTGAACACGCCATTTCACTTGTACAGCTAATGCTTAGTTATAACTTCATGTTGGAAGGGAATATTGTTCGTGAAAGGTGTTGGTTGAGAGAATGTTTAGTTACAATACGTCCTTTCAAATAAAATTAAATAATGAAGAAATTGCAGTAGAAGGAACAAGTTCAAAAGAACCTTACACTAGGCTCAACTTTGTTTAGAGATTTCGTTACTTTTTAGAGATAAACAAGCAGTTCCATCTAGATATGGCTATTTATTTACAGTATTATATTACTGTTATGTTAATTTATCTATTTGAGTATATTGATCACTTGCTTGAACAGTATAGTACTTACAAGGTCTGCTTAAATCGAAGACTCGTGTGAGCGTTGTCCAAATAAGTTTATTTATTACAAAAATACGAGGTATTCCTCGAAGCGCACTATTTGAAGGCGCGCAAAATGAAGCGCACATTAATTATTACTCGGAGCGCACCTTTTAGTTGCGCTTAGGGTAACAATTAAAAATATTGCAATTTTATTCCTCACAGCGCACTTATGATTAACTTTCGATTAGAGAGAGGACGCTAACTGAAACTGTTGATAATAAATAAAACACATTATTTTATACAATTTACAAAAACTCTGCTTCGTTTATCATTATGATTGCATTGTGATAGTGGTAAAGAATGTAGTTACTTCCATAGTTACATATATATCTACCGGACTATAATCTCATAAAAACTATCTTACAGTTAGACACCGGACTATGTATAATCTAACTATCCAAATACCTAACAAACACCACACATCAACTGTTAGACAAAGACAAAACAATTCATTACATGCTTCCACACGATTAACACACCCGTATCTCTTGCTGAATGAATTAACTTACAATGTTTACATGTATACTGCTAATGGCTCCTTTTGTTTTAGCTATTTGTGGGGAAATTAGATATATTAACGTCGTAAATATCGCGATAAACTATTCTCTCTACTAACCTCAAGACTCGATACCGTCAAGAAGCAATAGCAGTAGAGGGCTTTAGACATTGAAAAAAATAGTTCATGAGCTAATCAGTTTGTTATAAAGATTTTCTCAAAAACGACACAGTTGTCGCCAGTAGTAGGTACTCGAAAATAGGTTTTAAACTTCTCTTTTAATTATTTAAGACTGTAGTTTTTCCTCTCTATCAAAAGCAAGAAAAAACAAAAATACAGTTATGCGCTACCTATCAATCATATATAGTCTGGATTAACACAAAATATTTTTCCAAGCGTATAAAATCATGAAAAAAGAAAGCTTTAATTAAGAAAATTTTAATTACAAATATTCAACAAAAAAAAAACAATTTTTATGTTCAATTTATTGGCAAAAACGTGCAAGTTCAACTGTAGCTTTAACCCTCTAAAAGCCTCACCACATATTTAAAGCCGATCGGCTATCAATACAAGTAAAACGTTCAATACAGCGTAACACACTTATAATCGGCTTACCAATGCCGCATCGAAACGTGATCGTTCAAGCCGATTGTAACGATTGTAGTGTAAGTTGATTTGGATAAAATAATTTTTGAAGCAAAAAAGCTTGTGTTTTATGCACAATTTTAAAATAATTACTTCAAAAATCGACTGTGGATGACTAATGTAATGGTAGACCATGCAATAAGCGAGAAAATGAAGGGTATATGCCTGCATATATAAAAATACAACCTATTAATATGATAAATGTGAAAGTTTGTGAGAATATACGGAAGTTTGTTACTCTTTCACGCCAATACTACTGAATCGATTACGATGAAATTTGTTATGTAGGTAGCTGAAGACCCAGAATGACATATAGGCTATTCTTTCCCAGAGTTCCCGAGGGATCGGGATTTACACGGGAAGGGTTTCTTTTTTTAGTATTTTATACTTTTCGTTATATTTATAGACCAATTTTGTGACACACTCAGGCTTCAATCCTGAGAACTATAAGCAGAGATTTCACTCAATACCAACTACTTTACTCATTTGTGGGAATTAAGAACCAAGTTTAATAAAACAACAACAAAGTACAATTTCTTTTATTATTATAGCCCAAAGGCCAAAAGTTTCAACGAGTATATAACACAAAAAATATAAAATAATCTATACTATAATATTTTAAAGCGGAAGAGTTTGTTTGTTTGTTTGAACGCGCTAATCTCGGGAACTACTGGTCCGATTTGAAAAATTCTGTTAGATGGTCCATTTATCGAGGAAGGCTATAGGCTATATATCATCACGCTACGGCCAATAGGAGCAGAGCAGCAATAGGAAATGTTACAAAAACGGGGAAAAATATGACCCATTCTCTCTTATGTGACGCAAGCGAAGTTGCGCGGGTCAGCTAGTAAGTAATAATAACCAACTCCCACACAATCACAGAATTAACCACAATTTGTCAACTAAAAACATACTACCCACATAATATAAAACAAATATCATTGTTATATCAAAGTAACAATTATGGCAGGTGGGTGATAAATGTCAGATACCTACGGGCGCAGTTATAACATTCCAGTTATAGACCCACACAATATTATCATTTTGATTTAGATTTTCATAGAAATAATATCTAATAGACTAGTAATTGCAGTATAATCTATCCCTCTTATTCATAAACACACTATAAACCCATTTTAGTTAAAATACTACTATAATATGTTTTCTCTTTTTCATTTCGCTAAGGAGTGAAAGAAAACTCTATATAAGCCTTTCATAACTTCATATATTTTTATTAATAAGAGGGTAAATATATAAACCTCTTCTGTTACTGAGTGACTGACCGACTGACTGATTGACAACGCTCAGTTAAACTACTGAGCGTAGAAAAGTTGAAATTTGAAATAAAGATACCTTAGAAAGAGCACGAACCCCGGTTTCTAAGGTACATTTAGCGATAGTTTATCTATTCAATAGCGTTTAAACTTGTATAAAAAATGCTATTGAATAAATAATCTACCGCTAAATGTATTCAGAATCCGGGCATAAGAGAGGAATTTGAGAAAATTCATCCCGAAGGGGGTGAAATTCCTCAGTCTGATGGTCCTCAAAAATATTCAGAACTGAAAATGTCTCTGCGATCGACGCCATTTACTAAAACATAGTGAAAAGAGCCACAAAAGTAAATAACAGCAGTTATATATTCAAATTGGTGTAACGAAACAAAATGGCCGCTGAAATATACAAGTTGTAAACTAGAATACAGAATTTACATAAAAGTATTTTAACTTTGCCTAGCTTTGGTCACAGAAATGCTGGGTAGAGCTATGAGCAAAATATATGCACAGCTTCCTTGCAAGTTCATGCAACTACATCTATATTAATACAAACAATATTTCATCTCCTATTTAGTGATTAATATTATCTATCTCTATGCAACATTTTATTTTTCTTCTTATCTTCTTATCGTATGGTTAGTAGTCAACCTAGTGTCAAAGTTGTTCAAGCCGCCCGAAGGCTTTTGACGTGGCTTAACGACTGGTATCTTAATTGGCAACCACCGGGACCGACTTTTTACGTGCCTTTCGAAGCACGGAGACGCCCAGTTCAAATACCACTATGCGGTCACCCATCTATCGAATGATCGCGCCAAGGTTTGCCTAACCCACAGATCGTTTACCGATTGGTGAACGCAACTGGCTATTGGCGCCTCAAAATGTTATTTTATTAAAATCAGTCTATGTCATAGATCAATCAGACTATAAGCGAACTAACAGATTTTCGGAATAATAATATTAAGTAAAAAACAACAAACTAAGTATGGACTTATAGAAATTACTAAAGAGTAAGATAGTACTTTGCCCGACCCGGGACCCGAGCCCTGGACCTCATGATCAGTAGGCGGTTACACTAACGACCGTGCCACAAAGGCACTCTATACATTTAATTACCATATTCACTATTTATCATTGAAAATATAAAATTACTGTACCAAATTTAAACAACACATTTTCATTTACATATGACAATGTTTGATAAACACCCGGTACTTCAATTGCAAATATAATATTGATCAACAACTAACTTTGTTTGTACAAATGCTGACGGTTTGCAAACAAACAAATTTTGTTGATGTTTATTATGCATTGTAGGAACAATGAAAGTATTTGTAAATGAATATTGATTATTGCAGATTCGATTTCCAAGTTAGGTTAAATGCTTTTGTGTATCGCAAGGTTATTTAATTATTGATACAGTAAATAAAATGGAACTATTCTAATTATTTCTTTAGAATTTAATTTCTGTACAGTACTAGGGAAATATTTTTTTTAACCCATAACTGTCCCACTGCTGGGCAAGAGTCTTCTCCAGAACAAGTAAGAGGTTAGGCCTTGAGTCAAACACGCTGGTTAAGTACGGATTGGGGACATTCCATACCTTCAAAACAAACAAATTTTAGGCATGTAAAATTTCACCACAATGTTTAACTTCACCGTTAAAGCAAGTCATAATTAATTCTAATTCACACATAACTTCCAAAAGTCATCGGGTTTGAACCTTCGACCACTTGCGTGAGAGGTGCTAACTTAAACCACTCGGCTATCACTGCTATATCTTAACTCGTCTTGTTTTTATTTTTTACCTTTCTCGCAGCGGCTTGCAGCAATATTCACACATACAAAGTTATCTGACGCATACTACTAATCAAATGAAGATTAAACTATCTCAAGCAATATGACATGAACACATACACTTATATACTAACTATATACAAAGACAATGTTCAAACTATGAGATTAGTTTGCTCTAATCTGATGAGCTTCCATGCGAATCCTAAACTAACAAGTTTGACAAACTACCGCTGTAGGGGTAGCAGATTCGATTCTCGTGTCCGTTTTATCTTAATGCAAACAGATTTAGAAGGATTTCATGCTAATTTCACCGACATTACATGCCTGAATTGGGTCTTTAGCATGCTAATTGTTACTAAGATACAACGCAGCAGTCTTTAAGGTAACATTTTGTTAATTATTATGTAATATGTTAACGTTAATTAAGTCCCAAATGAGAATGCAGAGATAATATATGGAATGCACCCGTATTTCGCCAATTTTAATGTTAGTCCCATGTAGTAGGCAACTATTGCCATATATCATTAAAGTGGAGACTTTATTAAACTCCAGGCTATTATTGAAAACATCCCAACACCAATAAGAATAATATTATAATCAACAGTACATTACCCAATCGGTGAATCAAACCCGAGACCTCGTGATTAGCAGTCGGTTACTACACAGAAGCAGTCGAAGTTAAAATAATATGTAAAATTTTAAATAGCATTCAAATTTAACATGTAGCCATGACCAAACCAGTAAAATCAAAATCAAATCATTTATTCATTTAGGTCAAATATTGACACTTATGATAGTCGTTACAATTACTGCATCTACCACTAGCTCGGAAAGGGGGTAGAGCCTTATGAGAAAAGCTAGCTAGAAACTCACGGCCACTCTTTTCAATCGCCAAAAGTTTTTTAATGTGGTTGAAACAATAATAATTGTAACATGATTAATATAACAATGTAAAAATACATGCAATATATAAAATATCTAGTTCTAAAACGCAGTAAAAACGTCCCATATAATAAAGTATTTGTACAAAGTTATTCTTTAGATTAAACGCGTAAACGTCAGTAGCTGGGGAGCGATAAATAAGATGGAAGCCTTGAAAACTTATTACACAGCTTCCTTCACATTTAGTGTATTTAATTAGGTATTATTTATTTATTGGTATAAAGATTTTAAAGTATAGGTACAATGGTGTCTTTTACGCTACATCTTTTTGTATGTCTGTCTGTTTGTTTCCAAAAAACACAAAAACTGCTGATCAGATTTTCATGCCGGTTTCATCAATAGATAGAAAGAGGGTTTCTGTAAAATTTTTAATGCTTAGGTTATTTGAGTGTAACCCAGGCAAAGCCAAAGAGGACTGCTAGTTAAGAACAATTCTAAAGTCGTGATAACTTGCAATATCTTTAGATAACTCACACGGAGTCATCTGAATTCGAACTAAGCTGAACTTATACTATGCTATACTATACTATACTATAAACATCATTAAAAATATATAGGTACGAGTATAACAATACCCTGCCTAACTACTAATATAATATACTATAATATACAGCAATCGATGCTAATTTCACTATTCTTCAAAAACTTTCCAATACATTTTATACCAGTCTTTGTATTTTGGCGTCGAAACGAAGCTCAAACTGGCACAAAGCCGTAAGCTGCAACATCGACTCAAAGTGACGGTGAATTATTTATGTACAGCTCATTTGAACATGAGCTATAGTTCTAAAATGGACTATAATAAGTGATATTAGAAGTAGACCTTACTATATAGCGTATGGAAAAAGTGGGCATTAAAATTTGGAGAATGAAATATTCTTGAAAATTATCATACTCAAGGTCTAAGCCCTTCTTCGTTCAGGAGACCCTTGCCCAGCAGTGGGACAGCAACGGGTTATAAAAAACATGGCCAGATTACTTGTGAATTGACGATTTCTACCCTTGGTTTTTTACTGTCAAAACTTATTTGAAAATGAAACGTGCACTTGAACTGCGTTGGTAAATTATAGCTTTTTTATATAGAAAACACTAGGTAATTGAAAAACCAAACATATAATTTTATCAAATAATGTTTTTTTCACACAATATAATCATATTTTGAAATTTAAAAAAAGCGAACAGAACCTGATTAATAGCTTCAACAAATATTATAACATCAAAACTGTTTAACTCTAGAATCTGTCTATAAATCAATAAAACATCTCCAATCGCTTTTTAACCTAAAAATTCTAGAAGCATTTGACCAAAAAATGAAATGGCAAATCGAACAATAGGAACGTCCGAATCACAACACTACAATAGAAAATATTTTCCGATTCACAAAAAACGTTCATATCGAGGACTTTGATGAAATTCTACCCACAGATTCATTTCGAGAAAGAAAATGCAGGCTATCATGCATTAGTATATTGTTTTGGCCTATATTGGTAATTTATGCACAAGAATATATACCATATAAAACATATTTTAATAAAACTTAACTAAATTAATATGTATGTAATATAGATAGATAAGCAAATATTATACTATAATAATCTATATTGTGGTAGTAATCATTTTTCAGCTTATGTTTCAATAAATAGATCATGTTCCACTGTTTAAGTGACAATTAAATATAGGTGAATAATTATCGAAAAACTACCCACATTTTTGCATTTGTACGTTGACTTTTATCGTTGTCCTATTGTACTTGGTCTACGATTACAAGATAAATATGTGTTACAGCAAGATTATTTATAGCTCTCTTCATTGGGAATGAATAATACTAACTATTTATCTTTTCTAAGTGATGGTCAACTCAATCATTGATGTTTAGCCATGTTTAATTAAATTTGGCCTAATATTGGTAATAGTATTAATAACATTTGACCTAAATTAATAAAATATTTCATTCTATTTTGCTGATTTGCAGTTCCTGAGTTATAGAGGTTTCCTGTTTTTCATGTTCAGAAAAGATTTATACAGTTCATGTTATGAAATCAGCAGTCTAGTAAAAATTGATCATATTTATCTGGCTTTAAAAATATACCTAACCTTTGAAATTTATCCGTATTTATAAACCCACTGATTCAAGGAAAACGAAAATGTTTTTTTTGCGAAAGACAATTGAAAATACAGCTCAGTATTCACATTTAGTTTAGTATATTTTTCGTATAACTGAAATTTCATTCGGAATTAAATAATCAACCGTAAATAAACGAACATTTATGCCATAATCATCTCAAAAACATCTAAAAAAACAATAACACCAACCTGATACCGCCAACGTTCAAAATGATACGATTCTCCCCATCCATTCCTGTTATATACACACTATTATATACATTTGAAAACACAGCACAAACATTTAATCACTAAGAAAATGACACTGCACACACACGGACTGTACGCGAAATGTACGCGAATGCGGGACACGTTCGTCCCCGACCGCGGTACTATTGCCACTGGGAGATGAAGAGGGTGACTTAGGGAGGAAGCTACCCCACCTGTAGCCGGCACGCACTGCAGTTACCCCTTTTGCGCCTTTCAAGTTTATGATAGAGCGCTTTTAGCGGTTTTTCATTCATTTTCATAGTGTTTTTCAAATGATTTTTTTAGTGGATAGTTTTGCTTGGTGTTGCGGTTTTGTAGTTATGTGTTCTACGGAAAAAGTTGCAACAAATTTATACACAATTGTACAAATGACGATATGTGAATAGCGATTTTAAAAGGTAAATAATGTTATATGATTTCGATCAAACATTATTACCCCAAACCATACGATAAGAAGATTATTTAATTTTACTTTCGCTAACTGGGCGTTGCGACCATTCAGTGCACAGATATTAACCAATTTCCTAAATATAATTGTATCATAAAGTAAATACAACTTCACCCGTTTACGTCCCGCTACTGGACAATGGTCGCCTCTCGGAATAAGAAGTTCGCTCGACCTTCAGACCGTCATGCTGGCCAAATGCGGGTTGGGGATTAGGTTGCATGCCCTCAAAAAATGTGTGAAACAATTTCAAGGCATACAAGGTTTCATCACGATGTTTCCTTCACCGTTATAACAAGTAAAACAAAATATAGTCGAATTGAGAACCTCCTCCTTTTTAAGAAGGTTGGTTAAAAATATACACATTTAAAACTACTTTTTATTACACAATTTTCCAACCATACACCCTTGCACAATAGCAAATACTACTGAAGTATTCCATCTTTCTATTTACTCGTCAGTAGGTCAGAGTTAATTAACTGAAATAAATAAAGAGTGAGTCTTAATTATGACATTTTTCTTGGTCGACTGTTTTTTCAAGGGTTTTCTAGTGGGTGTTGTGAAGTGTTTTTTGCCAAGTTGAACTCTCGCGTCTCGCGCTAGTTTCAGAGAGGTTTTTTTTTGTTTTTATGTTTATATGACTGCTTAAATGTTTTAAAATTTTAAATTTAATAAATGTTTGATAGAATGAATTGGGTGATGGTACAAGGATTATGTGCCATTTATTTTAAAACGGAAAGCTCCAATGAAAACTTCAGTAAAAAATTCCATAGAATATCTTCTATCGTCAATCGTCTACACTATTTTATAAATAAACGACTAAACCGGCTGACTTAAAATTTTGCTCTGGGAAAGGTTAGTCTCCTTTATCTATACCAATATTATCTATACTAATATTCTAAAGCTGAAGAGTTTGTTTGTTTGTTTGAACGCGCTAATCTCAGGAACTACTGGTCCGATTTGAAAAAAATCTTTCAGTATTAGATAGCCCATTTATCGAGGAAGGCTATAGGCTATATAACATCACGCTACGACCATTATTAGCGGAGTAGCAACTAAAAATGTTACAAAAACGGGGAAAGTTATGACCCCACTCTCTTCGGTGACGCAAGCGAAGTTGTGCGGGTCAGCTAGAAATTCCATAAAACATCTATCGTCAACCGTCTACACTATTATAAATAAAAGACTAAACCGGCTTTAAATTTTGCTCAGGAAAGAGTTAGCCTCCTTTATTTAAAAAATAAATCCATTGGCGAAGCCATTGTCAAAGCAAGCGAAATTTAAATAAAAAGCTGCTTATTATTAAAGATATTTTATATTCTTCAATAATTCATTTTTAATCAAAGAACTCCAACAACATATTAATAGATGGTAATATATATTTAATAATAAAATACGATATGCTTTAGATAATTACTGCTACAAGTGAACTTGCAAAGTAAAGTTTAATTAATCCATGCATGAAGGTTAATTAGTTTGGAGTCATTTAATTGCTATGTAATATTATATTAATATAAAATATATTTCATTAAAATGGCTTTGAGAAGAATTAATTTACGTTGTCTTATCTTTCGAGATAGAGAAGAATAATCTCCATTTCGACAATAAATATTTGATATAGGTATAATACGTATGTATAACCGGTGGTCCTGTATGACAAGATGTATGGATGTGAATGAGGCAAGGGAAGTTTGTAAGGATCGTACCAAGTGGCGTTCTTTGGTCTCTATCTATCTATCCCTATTGCAATAAATAGGCGTGATATTATTTTTGTGTATATATTACTTATGACAATTTTTTTTATAAGGTGAAGGCCGAATTATGATAAGTAAGTTAAAAAATAAAGTTTACTGCTTAGAATTCGTATTTCAAAACTCCATTTTTGATTTCCAATATGCCGATCAAATTCTGATTGGACGAGATATTATTATGATTGAGATCCTTTTCTGTTGTCTTAGCATAAAAGCTAATAGCATTTCAAAGAAACTATAAAGAAGTTATTTACAGATTCTCTTAAAATTAAAATATTTAAAATGTCATATCTCCCTACAAAACATTTGAGCATAAACTGGTAAAAACCTCACAAAGAATCCGTCCCCTCCATAACGGTTATTTTTAATTAAAAACTTAGACCTCAAAAGTATTGTTTTAAATAGGACCTGGATTTTCTAAAGTGTTTCCAAAATTCTTGGGTCTATGTGAATAATTGTAGGTAGATTGAAAAAGTTTAGAACTTGGCTCGTTTTTTACTATTTTCACTCTTGACACCAGAGATATTGTAAAAACTAGATACCGCAGGCCACAGTATGCAAAATTTGAAAAAAATATATCTGACTGTGTTTACTTTTTGTTTTGAACAACTTTTTAAGTTTGCAGTTAGAGAATCGAGGCTTTAACCGACTTCAAAAAAACGTGCACGTTCTCAATTCGATGCAATTATTTTTTAGAGACATGATCATAACCTAACGGATGTCTTCATGCTTAACTGCCAGGGTTGGGACAATTTATTATGAGAAATTCGTTTTAGCACTATTTTGGTCTGATCCGGGATTTGAACCACTACACTATCGCTCTGCTAACAACGTTTCGATTTCATTGACATAGTGGTACGCTGGCAAGTATGTTCTTTAGTTAGTTTGCGCTATCTAGTCTTACTTAATATCTGTGTTTCACACTATAAAAGTTAGGATTGAATTGCAAAGTTTCAAATACTTTGATAGAAATGTTTCTGAGTTATTATTATTTAGATTACACTTTATTTTAATGTATTCTCTAATTGTTTTTAGTTTGCTAAAGCTTTTAAAATTGATATTTTAATAAAGTAGAAGAGTATTATGGTTTGTATTTGTATACTTACTGGAACGCTTGTGAACAAAAAATATGTCATTTAATTTAATTTTACTTCTTCTTACAGATTTGTAACTAATTTGCATGACTTGGGTTTTGAAATTCAGACCGAATTGTAGCGAAATTAGTTAGTTTTTTATGTATCTGCTTACAATCAAGCATTAAATATTGATGCAAGGTAGAAATACCCGTTATAAGAGTTACAAACAAGACAAAACCATTGCGCTATAGTTACTGTCAAAAACCTTTTGCAAATTTGATATTTCCACACATATTTTCATCACACATTTTCAGTTTCCATTAGACATAACAATACCTCATTTATATGAAGTCAACCCTTCATTGTTACCCCAAAGGTTAATATGAACCTATAATAATGTGAATTTAACTGATTCCCCTGATTTCAGGAATTAATGAGATCGTCAGCAGGTGAAGGGTTTACTGAAATTCTGAAGGGACGAAGATTTTTGTTTAGATATTACGTTTGTGCGAATGTAATTATTTTTTATTACGGTTAGGGTTTTAGGTATAAAATGTGTTTTGGAATTTTTGTGTACGGATTAAAAAATGCTTTGTTTATGTCTTCTACACTGACCTATAAAAAAATGATTCCTTTTTACGAGGAAAAAATAAAATTAATTTAGGAAATTATCAAAGTATGAAACAATTTATGAACTAAATAACATGAGTCATTTGATATTATTACTTATCAAATTTTTCTCTGAATTTTAATTTATAATTTTATAGTCTCGTTCTCGTTTATGTGTTACTGGCTTTATACAAACATACAAATTACAGAAAATTATTAAACAGAGAACTGTTGTAATCCCCTTATTTCGATCCGTGCAGTAATCAAACCTGTTACACATTAATTCAATTTAATTCTCATATTTGTTATAAACATTACTAACCTCTTCTAATTCAATCTCTCTTCATTCAAATTTCCATTCACCTAACTCCATCAATCTTGCGTACATTCACGCTAAGTCGAAAGGGTTTAAGCAGTGAAACTTGTCCGCATTAATTAATCAAACGACAATTTAATACATAGGTATTAGGACAGGTTTACACGAAAGCCCAGGACTAAGTCTTCATTTAAATATGTTGAACTAGGCTTCTGCTCGCGTCTTTGCTCGTATAAAAATATTTCCTGCGATAAAAAAGTGTTAAAATTCTATTGTTTCATTAAAGTTTTAGTTTTTTTGTCTTTTAAGTTTCATCCAATTTCGTTTGGTAGTAGGAAAGGTGGTTAGTAGGAAAGAGACATCCAAACATACAGACTTTCGTATGAAACATATTATAAAGTATGATAAATTATATTAAATTGTAAGTATAAAATTAAATTAGATAGATCTCAATTACAAAGTTACAACCCCTATTTCAACCATATAAGGGTTGAAGTAGAAAAATCAGTAGTCTTTTTATATTTATACCTTCACAGCAATGACAATAGATGCGTAGGTGTATTTTACACACCTCTACTTACAACGCCGGGTGACAGGCGTGATGTCATAGTCCGAAGGTGTAGGTAGACCTTTATGAAATGCATCCACGTTTTACCGTAATAGAATTTCTATGAAATAGGTGGTGACCATATACCTTGGTTACTATTGTTGAAAACTTGAAACATTCTTAAAGAAATAAGAAAATCCATTTCAAAATTTGGTCAACTTATGAACAAACCCCAGGGTTTGATTCATAAGTCGACCAAATTCTTATTTCAGGTAAGTTAGTTAATTGAGAACAGTTTTAAAGAAATTGAAAAACTTATTAGCAATTTGATTAACTAAAGAATCGAACCAAGACCTCTTGATCTGCAGCCGTACATAACTCCGACCACAAAAGTAATCAACTATCATTATGCAAAATCTAATTTGAATGTATTTTATCTAAATTTAATATCAACATAAAATTACTAACTATATCATCTACCTCATGAAAATAAAACAATGATTAGCCAAAACTGAAATTAACAAGTTAAGTAGACCAGTTCATACATAACACTAAAGAAATATTATGACAAGTTCGCGCTTGACGAGGGTTGAACACACCCCCGGCGAGGGGTTGAACCCAGTAATTTTTCATTAACACTGAAAACTGCATGTTTTTCCTACTGTAGTTGATTTTTTGAGGAAAAAGAGGGTGTTTAGGTAATTAAAGGGGTGATTTGAGTTCACTTTTTGGGGTTGATGGCGCTTCTGATGGAAATGTGGTGTTAGATATAAATCTGTAATATGTAGGGGATATTTTCAAATGAAATAAATACCTATTACTGTTTCTCTGCTGGGAGAGGTTTCCTCATGGCTTTTATGTTTTTAGTCTAGTATAATTTTTTAGAGGCTCTTTATCTAGCTGTTTCTATGGGCAAGATAAGTAGTGTAAGCATCCACAAATCTTGAATTCTCGGGTTTGATTTCCAAGTCGAGAAAACTACGGTACTATTTGGTTTTTCAATTTCCTAGCTTGGTGTTTGGTTACGTCAGTTACGTGCCTAGTATGCGTTTGGCTCCTATAACATAGGATCTATAAAATAGGTGTAATTTGATATGTCTCTGCTTTCCCCTTCGAGCATAACGAGCATGAATTTTAACAAAATAAAGTTCTTTAGGCGACGTTGTGAGACAAATGGTATAGTTTAGCCTGCTTCCCCTCATAATTTATAGCCGTGATGTTATCATTTTATCACGTGCACATATTTTGTTATGACGCCTTACTCCTGTTGGAATTTGAAGGATTAACTACAAAAATAAATCAATTTATCTGACATTGTCAAGATTATAGATAATCCTGTACATCTTATTTGCATACGAAAATGAGATTATTGTAAATACAGAAGCAAAAACATCAATGGCATGATAATATTGATGACGTCATGCGCGACGCAGTCATTTCGAATATTCAATGGACAACATGGTGTTACAATTGTTGAAGTTCAGACTCTACTCGTACGCTCTGACCCCCGGTTTCTGAGGTGCATTTAACGGTAGTTTATCTTTTCAATAGCATTTGAACTCATGTAAAAAAACGCTATTGAGTAGATAAACTACCGCTAAATGTATTCAGAAACCGGGCAAGAGACAGCTCAAATAAATATATCTATAGAGTATCCCCGCTAAGGTTGCTTAACCCAATGTTCGTTTACCCACCTGCTATCGCAAGAAACTATGAGCGCCTAAAAGTAACCCTAGTTCAGATAACCACTTCGCTACGAACACGAGGGTTACAGGGTGGATTGGGAACGCTGCATTCTTTCAATCCTTACTACTATCGACTATCACCAGATACCTATCGAAATTTTTTGTGTGAAAACCCGAACAGCGCCCCTAACGGGCGTTGTAGGAAGTAATTGTTAAACTAATTGTCAAGCACTCTACATTCGGTACTACGAATGCAGAGAATCGCGTTTCAGATGACTGTGTATGAATCGTCAAAAAATATCGTTTGAGATAATATTATATTTACAATTGTAGCGTGTTCATGAAGCAGTTAAAATATAGGTTAAACCGATACGTTTGCAAAGATAACAGTTTGTTTCTGTTACGAAATAAGTTTTTTCAATGTTGCATCTGAAGTTTATCGGAATTGATAAGAGATAAGATGATTCTAACGTTTATATTGTACATATATCTTTCACTTTTAAGTCAGTCAGTATGTTTGTGGAATCCCATTTAATAAACCACTGCGCCACGGGTAACGAATTAGATTGCTTCAGACAACATCATGTGAAATGAAATAATATTTCATACAATATTTAATAATAAAACCCATTACTATCCCACTGCTGGGCAAGGGTCTCCTCCCGTGATGATGGAGGGGTTAGGCCTTGAGTGCACCACGCCGGTCAACTGCGGGTTGAGATTCTGCATTCCTTTAAAGAACTGTTTTTAAAAAACTCTGAGGCATGTAATATTTAAGTCTGTGTAATTTTTTTTGTACGTTTAAAAAGTTATCCGCGATACAAAACCTTTATATACATTAAAAGTTATATGCATTAAAGTTAGAATGATGCATCATGGACGTATAACCTCCTATAATTTTGTAATTAACTAGTGATCCATACTTATGTATATCTTGCAGACTCATATACAAGGATTTAAACCTGAAATTATTTTTTTTTTTTTTTAAAGACAAATACTGTTGAAAACTCCATCTCGTAGAGTATTAGTTTATACAAGTTTTCATATATCCTATAAAAAACTTTGAGTCTTATTATTGTTCCTTAAATACATATGTATTGTGCAGACTATTTGCCAGGTATACAGTTAGCAAGCAATAGTTTTAGATAATTGATAAAGCCCATTATACTTATACAGATTGCATAATCGTGAGGTACTTAGTTATAACCCGAAACTTGTATGCTAATTATTACATTCCAATTTTTATTTCAGTAAACTTACTCAGAAAGCATTTAATTAGCTAACCAACTGTCTGTCTGATTATCACATCTTAACTCTTTTTACATTTATAACATAACTACTTAATTTATAAAAGCGAATGGCGTTATTCTCAGTCTTAGGGCCTGATTTCTATTTGTTATTTATGCAACTGAATGTATTTAAGATTTATTTAGACAAATACATGAGGTGGACTTAATAGCATAGGCATTCTCAACTAATAACTAGGGTTAAGTCAGTCGGCAAACTGTTTGCCTAGTCCTAACCCATCCTTATCGAGTGTTAACTAATAAACTAAGGCATTATCGCGTTCCCACTCCATATATCGTAAAAGTTTAAACTCCGCCGCCATTTTCTCGAACATTCTCAAAACTTCGAGGAAAAAATAATAAACTGAAATGAGAGTTCATGAAAGTAATAAGATAAATTACTTTTCAGGATAAAAGGATTTTGTTTGGTGTTTTGTTATTGTGGAGAGTTGGTAAAAGGATAGTTAGGCAGAAATGTACGGAGTTTGATTCCTGAGTCAGGCAAGGACCTTTTTTCATGTCTTATAAGTTTATAATAAAAATAAATTTAACCCATTACTGTCCCACTGCTGGGCAAGGGTCTCCTCCCGTAATGAGGGAGGGGTTAGGCCTTGAGTCCACCACGCTGGCCAAGTGCGGGTTGGGGACTTTCCATGCCCTCAATAAATGTATTAAACAAATTTTAGGCATGCAAGGTTTCCTCACGATGTTTTCCTTCACCGTTGGAGCATGTGATAATTATTTCTAATGCACACATAACTTCGAAAAGTCATAATTTATAATTTTTATATTTTTTTCTAATAAGTTTATAATTTTTATAATTTTTTCTTCGCTACTTTACTCAAAACCACTCAGATGACATTTTTTAATAGACTTCAAAATAATGCTCTACCGAGAAATCAAATCCGAAGCTATATTACATCTTCCTGACTCATTATAATTTTTGATTCGACAAAGAAGTGTAAAAACCAATATCAAAAAGTGCATAATAAGTAACTTTCGCAATGAAACTATCTGAAACATAATTACCAAGCAACGCCAGGTGATATACTAGTCTTCAAATACTGTATAACCCAACACCCAATATCAAATTTAAGATGAAAGAAATACTTTATCTATTGATAAACAAGATAAACTGTCCTCCGGCTGAAATGATTCAGTAGTCAAAAATTTATCGACCGCAGTTGATCAGTAGTTAAGTGTTTAACCAAACTTGTGACTTATTGATCAAATTTGTGGCTTAATTGATCAAATCCGTGGCTTATTTGACCAAAATTGTGGCTCGTTGATCAAAGTTGTTGTTGTTTGAAAATATGTTGCAAAATTGGTTGTTCTTGTTGTTGGCTGTTGGTATGGTGTGGAGTTACCCACGTTTGTTTGAAACCAAGAGTTTTAAGGTTGGAATTGAATATGAACGTAAGTGTTATGTACTATTAATTAAAATATCTATGGAATGTCCGTGTCAAGGTTGCTAACCCACTTGTGTACGAACCCTAATAGATTTGTATGGTGGTAGTCGCTTGACGGTTTCAATCGATGAGTATCGGAGATTTTACGTAGCCTTGTGTACAAAGGGCCTTACTTTATACCGTTATCTAATCGACGTACTAAAGGACCTTTTAAATTAACAGAGCAAGTAGGTAGTACAAGAGTTTTTGAAACGTATTTTGCCCAAAAACTTCTAGAAATATCGAATAACTACAACTTTTTGGGGTCATTATCGTGAAATAGTAACTGAAATATAATAACACTACATTATTCCTCTGTGCAACGTAAAATAGTGAATAACGCTACCGATGACAATACATATTTGGATTCAATTCTCAAATTCAAAAGTCCAAAGAAAATTTTTCGCTTTTGATACAAAAGCGAAAAATTCACGATATAACGATCCACGAAACATCATAATGACATTTTCAATATTAAAAAACGAATATATTGACAATATTATTTTCAGATTCCTTACCAATGAAGGGTGGCTCAGACAGGTACCGCCACAGGAACAACTATGATCCTTTCTTCGTCACAATCACTGCTAAAGCAAGGGTTTGTATATTTTACATTTACTATCACTTACACTTTTTACACACTGAATTCTAGAGGAGAGGGCTTTGCTCAGCGGTGTAACACAGAAATAGGCTAGATATAAAAAAAAAAACACTCACTATTTTTAAGCACGAATAGCACATTGATAGCCCACAATAACTTAATGTCTCACATTTTTACATCTTAACTCTCAAAATATCATTTATTTTGTGAACTTCGTACAAAGTACAGATAAAATTATAGTGCAACAAGTCTTAAACGCGATTGAAAAAAGATTATAATACCTTATTTGTTTATCCGATGTTTCGATCGAATTACATCGACCGTTGTCACGGGCTAACTGATGTAGCTGCTAAGCGTCGACTCCTTGTGACGCGAGTTTTTACACCTACCCTCATTTTATCTTCATTTGTTTTACATTTTTGTTTGAAATTTTAATGAGACAGTTTGTTCTACAGTGTACTCAGTGAATAATAAACAAGCGAGTTCGTAGATTTGTAGTTATTGTTATTAATTGTCACTGAACCGATTATGATTGAATTTAGGACATGAATCGATACTTGACAGCTAAAACTAACGATTGAAACATCATAACAATTCTAAATCATATTTTTTTAGGTAGCTAAATGAAAGTTAAGCTAGCTAAGTATTAAATTTTGAAAGAGGCGTTTTCATTAGATATATTAATTTAAACAAATATTATGTTTTCTTACGATGACGCGTGAGCCTGTTATAAGTAGGTGTTAAATATGACGTCATATTTCAATCAACCCTACACAATACAGCCCTCAATAATCACAACAGTCAGGTGATAAAGGGCCATAATTAAAACGTGGAACAAAGAAGTGTCGTACCCTGTATTGTGCTTTTGGTGCGCGTTTTATTACAACGCCATCTATTGATCAATGTTGGTACTATGATGTCACTTTTTTTTTTTTGATATACTAATTTTTAGTTTACTATAGGTAAAATTGTTTTGTAGAGTAATATTAAAGTTTGAAATTTATTTATTTATTACCACCTTACACTAAGGCCCAGCGCAGACAGACCGGAATAATCCTCGCGCGGTCTCGAGCATTTTCTTTACGGCTCGCGGATGCTCGAGCATGCTCGCGACTGCTCGAGCCTGCGCGAGGAAAACTTTCTAGGTTACCATTCTTCTTTAAACAGGCCAGTTTTCGTGAAAATTCGTCAACGATGGTAGACTGGGCCATGATTATAATTGCTCTTTTGACTGAAGAAGAATAAAAATGACGTTCTCTCTCTTTAGGCCCAGCGCAGACCAAGAGGAGCGCAGCGGAGAGGATTTTTTTTACGCACTTGAAAATCAACTTTAAATTAATTAAAATAAAGTGCATAATTGCTTGAACCTGACAAAAAAGGCTCGCGCGTCCTCGAGGATGCGCGGGTATCCCCGCGCATACTCGAGGACGCGCGAGCATCGTACGAAAAATTTCAATGTTGTTACTGAGTTTAAAGAGAGAGAACGTCATTTTTATTCTTCTTTAGTCAAAAGAGCAATTATAATCATGGCCCAGTCTACCATCGTTGACGAATTTTCACGAAAACTGGCCTGTTTAATGAAGAATGGTAACCTAGAAAGTTTTCCTCGCGCAGGCTCGAGCAGTCGCGAGCATGCTCGAGCATCCGCGAGCCGTAAAGAAAATGCTCGAGACCGCGCGAGGATTATTCCGGTCTGTCTGCGCTGGGCCTTAAACTCAGTAACAACATTGAAATTTTTCGTACGATGCTCGCGCGTCCTCGAGTATGCGCGGGGATACCCGCGCATCCTCGAGGACGCGCGAGCATTTTTTGTCAGGTTCAAGCAATTATGCACTTTATTTTAATTGATTTTAAGTTGATTTTCAAGTGCGTTAAAAAAGTCCTCTCCGCTGCGCTCCTCTTTGTCTGCGCTGACCCTAAGGCCCAGCGCAGACAGACCGGAATAATCCTCGCGCGGTCTCGAGCATTTTCTTTACGGCTCGCGGATGCTCGAGCATGCTCGCGACTGCTCGAGCCTGCGCGAGGAAAACTTTCTAGGTTACCATTCTTCATTAAACAGGCCAGTTTTCGTGAAAATTCGTCAACGATGGTAGGCTGGGCCATGATTATAATTGTTCTTTTGACTGAAGAAGAATAAAAATGACGTTCTCTCTCTTTAAACTCAGTAACAACATTGAAATTTTTCGTACGATGCTCGCGCGTCCTCGAGGATGCGCGGGGATACCCGCGCATCCTCGAGGACGCGCGAGCATTTTTTGTCATGTTCAAGCAATTATGCACTTTATTTTAATTAATTTAAAGTTGATTTTCAAGTGCGTTAAAAAAATCCTCTCCGCTGCGCTCCTCTTGGTCTGCGCTGACCCTAACAGTATCGAAATGCCAAATGCCTTATGTAGATAGTAATAATATTATCTGTATCCTCAATTTTACATAAGTATTGAAATATTTAACGCGTCTGCAGAGCTGTAACAGTTGTTCACTTGACTTCGCTAGTATTGGTTCTTTTTACCATTTATTTAACAAAAGTCTTAAAAAATAAAAAAATGTCTTAAAAAAAGCCATTGCATGTTTAATAAACCCCATTACCATATACCAGCGTAAATTTATTATTCCTAAAACTCTCGCCAAAGAGAAAAAAAACTATAAATCCAAAATTCTAAATTTCAGGCAGGCTACGTAATAACCTACATGGAAGTCACAGGGACGATCGACGCGGGCGGCGAGCTGGACTTCCACCTGGTCCGAGGGTCCACCGGCTCCACCACCATGACCTTCCAACTGGTCTCCAACCACAGCGACTTCCTCTCATACTCTTACTTGACATACGGCATCAAGGAAGATGAGTACAAAAAGGTGATTTCTGTCACGCAACCTGGCTTTTTTTAGGTTAGTAGATGATAAGGGTTTAGGGGTTTGATTTAGGGGATGATTTGAGTTCTGAGTTAAAGTATATTATTTGAATAGATACTGTAGCTGTGGTGGATTTTTGAGACTAGCTGTGATAAAGAATTATTTTACAATCAATTAATAAAAGTCTCTTTTCAAATGGTAGAATAGATATTACATTCAGTTTTTGTAGTTTTACCATCACAAGTGTCAAGATTTGAACGAAACTGAATGTGAAATAGGTACGTATTTTATTTAATTAGAATTTACAATATACGTCTAACGTCCCACAAGAAGACTTGTGACGTGTTTCTTTTAACTATCGCTGTAATTTATTTTAATAAAGAAATGTTATCTCAGCGAATTGTACAAGGACTCTTTTTAAAATAATATCAAATTCACGTCTTGTTAAAAAAGCGACTGAGAATAAACTCGAGAATATCTTAACTTACGAAATTACTCAGTTTATTTTTCATTCCCCAGCGGCTAAACCTAGTTACGCCTCCAAATAAAAGAAAATTAAATGTTTATTACGAAGGCAACTTAATTCAATGTACTTGTAAACCTCTGCTCTAAGTCTGTACAGACGACAGCCATTAGATTAGCAATTCAGATTTTTTCACGCGAAAATCTAGGCAAATGTAAATTAAAGTAAGATTAGATTAAATTCAGAAAGCCTATAGGATACAAACTTATGTTGAGAACAGCGCCATCTGGTGTTATGCAAACATACTACATGCAATGGATGAACCCATCGTACTGAACTAGTGTGTAACAATGTGACTAGTTAAAGCAGTGCCGCTTTATGTCAAGAGATGGCGCTATTATCAAACTTTATTCCCCCTATATTTTCATGAACTTGACATTATTTGATTTTTGCATGAGATATCAAATTGATTGTATTTATTTATTATTGGCCATGTTGATTAATTGTTTTTAATATTGTTACAGCTCGCGAATATAATAACGCTGCCAATGACAAACACGGGCAACACGCTACAGAATAATGGAGTTGCGATAATTGCTATTTTATTTTCATTGGTAACAGTATTGTTAAAATGCGTTTAATATTTTTGTAAGGTTTTATATTAATTAGTTTATCTATAGTTATGTTTTAATGTGTACAAAATAAAGTATTTACCTTTCATGTCATTGTTACGCTAAGAAATTTGAATAAAAATGTTTTTGTTGCTAAAAACTAAATTTAATTCCTATATATTATTTCTACACTAAATACATTACATTACTTACATTTAACAGTATTTTATAATTACTACAACAGGGCCTGCAGGCGGACAATATAGGTATTAGGTATGTAAATTATGATCTACTGTTTAATTTTATCGAAATCTAAATATTATTGTATGAGTACTTCTTATTCGTTACATTAATTAACAATAAAATCAACAGAACATCAACACTACACTATATGTATGTATATCTAGCTCCGAGACTACAACCACCACAAAACTAATACAATCAACGCTAATAAAAAACTACAATGTCAATAGTTTGTTAATAGCATTCAAATACTTAGTCAGAGCGCCGGTTTCTGTGTAGTTCCCGCATTTGTCGACAGTAACACAGTCGCCGGTGGCACTGCGCAACAGACCTGGTGCGCATACGCATCCCCCTGTGCAGATTTTAGTACAAATCGGTTCTGGATCTGCGCAGGAAGGCTCACAGGCTGCGTTGCAAATGTCGTATTCTTCGTTTTTGTTCAGACATTTTTCTGTAAATGTTTTTGAATGTAATTTGTTATTGTATTCATTTGCTTTCATTCAGGGTCATATGGTTCTTACCACAGGCTTCTTATGACTATTACAGCCTCTTATCTATGCTCAACAAATATGCAATGGTAAAATATTTCAATTTAAGACCCTGCCAAATTTAAAAAAACATGAGCTGAAAGTAGAATTTTCTTTTGTCTTTTGTGTCGCGGGGACTTTTACAAACATACCAATAACGGATACAGATACAGACCCGAAACAGCTATTTCTGGATCGCACAAACATTTGTTCTGTGTGGGAATCGAACACACACCGATGCATTAGTGACCACCCTAACTACTGCACCACAAAGATCGTGAAAATTACTTCGTGTACTAAAAAATCTGACCAAATTACTGTATGACGACTGTTAACCAGTTTTCAACTAGTAACTTTTATTCTGAATCTAAAATAAACAGCTACTTACCAACAGGACACTGGTCTAACGTCACACACTTATCATTAACCGTGTCTCGTACATATCCAGACTTGCAGAAGCATCCCATACTGCAAGCTAACCCACAGATTAGGGGTTCAGGCTGCTTGCAAGTCAAAGGGCAAGCTGTGCCGCAAGCCAGGAATTCTTCGTTTGGACCGCAGATAGAGTCCTTGCCTGAAAAAAATATGATACATTTTTGTTTGTTGAAATTTCATGTTTCATACTTTAGTGAATGTCTCGAGATTGATATAAGAATATTATTATTTAACACGGAGAAATCCATCCGGGGTATTTTTATCCGAGATGATAAATATTAATAAAGTTTTAAAAATATATTATTATCTGCAAATTGTTCCGAGCAAATCTTAAATTAAATGTTATCATTATCATCAAATTAAAGACCGTACTTAGATTCTATTACATAAAGATCAGATTTTAACTTAAAAGACAAAAGCCGTAATAGGTACCACTACAGTATCTCACATAATATGCGTCAGTGGTAGAAATAAAAAACATAAATCTGCCCCAAACTGACTAAAAAGATCAAACAAGATAATTCCTAAAAACATCATCTAAAGCATTATAAAACAATAATCTTACCATAGAAGCACTGTTGAGAAGGCACACACGTATCGTTCTCATTCCTCAAGAAGCCAGCCTTACAGAAGCAGCCTTCATAGCACTCCTCATCACACAGCACCTGTTCCTCTGGAGCTGAACAGTTGAACGCACACGACGACCCGCAGAGTAAATACTCTTCGTTGGGAGGACATTCCTCTGAAAAGAAAGATTGACTGATTTAACATAAAAGTTAAGGTAGCAGTTTTGTGAGTGGTAGGTACTACTAATTTCTTAGGTGGTTAAATTTGCCCTAGTTTCCGGCCAAATTTAAAAAACGCGTAGAGTCTATTTTATTCATTCTGAGATGTATACAACTGATCATAATTCCTCTTTCATGCGTTAGAGCCATGGGCGAAGGAAAAATGCAATCCTAGTGTCTGATGTTTTTTTAATTTCGTGTGTGATCTTTTTTTTTATTTTTAGATCTCATTTGGTGGCGACACGGCTAAATCGCCGCAGCAAAGACTCGCTACATTACGTTTTAACTATCTTCACTATTTCTTATTTAAAGAAATTAAAAATAAATGCTGCTATTTCTTCTGGCGGCAACAAAACTAAATAAGGAAGTAAGTTTTTAGTCCTTGAAAAAATATAGAGGTAATATTTCCACTTCATAGATCTTATCGTATTTTTATTCAAATTCACTCGTGCAGCAAGTAATTTCAGATCTAAATAATATTTTATACTCTACCTTTACCGGTAAAATAAAGTAAATTAAAAACAAACTCGTTGGAGGTTTCCAATTCGTTTAATTTAAAACAACAAGTGAAAAACCGTAGCGTATCGGAACGGAAGCAATTTTCCATCGTTTCCTATAAACTGTTTATCGGTTTTTTCTTTTCTATCGACTAATTAGAAGTACGGCTCATTTCACACCTCAGCAATTACGTTTAAATGAAATTGAATTGAACGTTAAGCCAGTTTGTGAACGATCTGTGGGGTAAGCGACCTTTGGAGTGGCTGGGCTGTAGATGGGTGATCAAGGACCTATATTACAGCATTTTACTTCAAAATAATTGATCAGGCATTTGTCTCTAATCTCACCCGATGGTAAGTGACCTATATCTATCCAAGAGTAGCCGATTTACGGCAGTTGTAGGCGTTTGGGCTACTGAGTGTTTAAACGCACCAGACAAAACCCAGAACTATTTACATGCCGCTGTTTCAGGTATTCAATAAGAGAATGGTTACTAGCTGGTTGGAGTTAGACCGATTTATGAGCTAAAGACATTATTCAAACTTAGTTTGACTAACGGTGAAAGAAAATATCAATACGCAAGCTTGCATGCCTGAATGTTGTTTAGCATGGTTCTTGAAGGAATGTTAAGTCCCCAGCCCACACTTAGCTTAGCTAACGTGGTGGACTTAGGGCCAAACCGCTCCCTCTTAACGGGAGGAAACACTTGCCTAGCAGTAGGGCAGTAATGGGTTAAAGTTTAGTTTTACTTGGGTCTACTGCCGAACGCCTAGGTTTGATTCCAGGCCATAAATAAATAAATAAATAAAAAAAAAATGGCTCACCTAAGTGACTTTAAAATAAAATACAAACATACATACAAAAAAATCACGCTTTCTTCCCACAGGGGTAGGCAGAGACCAAAGAACTACTTAACTAAAGTATTAAGTAATTTGATTTTAAATATCATTTGTCAGCATATTGTTCACTAATTAATCAATTGTAAGTATCAAAACTTGATAAGTAAGTAATTTATTTTTGATATCGAACAACACAATAATTTTCTGCTTTTCATGATAGCGACACTGTTTGTGAAAATCCAATTAACTTTGAACTTCAGTGAAGCAAATAAGTGGTTAAAATTGTTCGCTATGGATTGCAGATTGTTATTTTTTTATACTTTCCTTTTATATTTTGTGAAAATAATTAGATGTGTGACGTTGAGTAAGTATATTTTAAGCTCTTTTATTTTTACTGTACATAAAACAAGCCGGTATTAGACTCTTTAACAAAATATTTCATCTATCAATTTCATAAACTCAAGCTAAGACCTAACTTTTTCCTCGTTCGGGACCTTTACCCAGCATTGGGACAGTCGTAGGATGATAAAAAAAGTTTTAAGTTTGCCTTAAACGTATACTTTAAAAGAGAACGCAGAGGGCCCAGAACTAACGAGCAACCAACAACGCGAACCATTTTTTGAACCTGTGATTTAGATGGTAGTATAAATTGGCACCTCCAACACAAGTGGTTGATGGTTAGAACCCACCAATGACTTTTCTAAGTTATGTTCGTATTAACATGCCCTCCGAAGTATAAGGACGCCCAGTTCAAATACCACTACCTATGCGGTCACCCATCTATGAAACGACCGCGCCAACGGTTGCTTAAGTCACAGATCGTTTACCGACCGGTGAGCACAACTGGCTATGGGCGTGCTAATTTAAAAATCTTAATGATGATAGCGCCTTGCACTGTGCACTATCGACGAATGAAAGGTAATAAATACAATTTCAGAGAAAGAATGTCCAGGCGGTGAGGTGCACAAGTCGTGTGCTTTTCGCACAGAGTACACTTGTTGGACGAGCAGGGATCGCGTGCAGAGGGTCCAGGATATACCGAGGAGACTGTCACACTGTCAGTCCGGATGTTATTGCAAGTAAGACTTGGTTGTTTGTTTGTCGTATGGTTAGTGGGCAACCTAGTGTCAAAGTTGTCCAAGCCACCCGAAGGCCTTTGACGTGGCTTAACGACTGTTATCTTAGTAGACAACAACCGGGACCGACATTTTACGTGCCCTCCGAGCACGAAGACGCCCAGCTAGAATACCACTATGTGGTTACCCATCTATAGAATGACTGCGCCAAGGGTTGCTTAACCCACAGATCGTTTACCGACCGGTGACCGCAACGCGCCTCAAGACTTGGTATAATTAATTATAAAATGTAACTTAACAAAAACAAAACGAAATCTTGGGTACCGCGTGATTGTAGATGCTTACGCATTAGTACGTTTTAAAAGCCAAAACATAGAGCCATGTACAGCGAACAAAACAAAAAATCTATCTTGTATTGTATATCATGACTACAAACCATATTTGTGAACATTTTAAGCAAACAGGACATGACTAATGAATCTTTCGTTTTATTTATAACGTAAAATTAACCTTAACAATGATAATGACCTTCTTGTTACTGCGATTAGTCAAACTAGGTTACATTGTAACAGTTGTTTATACAAGACTACCTCACGCATATGTTAATGACTTAATATGGATTTGGGATAACCCTGGAGCTAAAATCTTAGTAAACAAAGACTAAAATTGATACTTTATTCGAATTTCTAAACTATTTTGGCCATGGTTCCACTTGTGTTTATATTTGAACACTGAAAATTTCAGTGGAAAATTTCAACGTCATCATTCAGTAACTTCGAGGTAACAGTGTAATAATCTGACTGAACGAATTTTACAATAGTTTTTAGGACAACAAAATATCACGCAGCATGAAGATCGTTCAATAAACGAAATAATCTTTTTCAGTCATTAAACGCTAAATATAATGTTTCGTTAGCTCAAAAGATATTAAAAAAATAATTGATTTAAATAGGTCAGAATATTGATATAGCCTGATCATTTTGAAAGTGGTCTCTTACACTATTAAATTTTAAAACGACATTTGTTAAAAACACGAAATATATTATATAACATGTTACAATTAATTGGTAGTATGTTTTGTTTTTGATATTTTTATAACGCGCGTTTCGTGTACGACCGAAATTAATTAATCACGAACTTGTCATGTTTTTATTCAGTTAGACATGTTATGAATGAATAAACAATGTTTTGAATACACGAATATTAATTTTGATTTATTTTGACACGAAATTTTTACATAGTTTTAAAAACCTAAGCTCTATACTACTCTATAGGCAGTTTTCGTATGACCGCTACTACGGCTAGGAGTTCGTCGGTGCGATTCCCACTCGCAAAAAATAATTTGTGCAAACCACTAATAGTTGTTTGGGGTCTGGTTGTACTTTATGTTCGTTGTTTTTATGTTTCTAAAAGTCCCCGCGACACAAGAGCAATTCGAGCGCTGGAGTTGTCTTTTTCAAAGAATAGTGAATTGTTTAGAAAATCTTTTTTAAACCTACTTTTGTGCTTCGGCATGCCCAATTTCATTAAAGCATACATAGGCCACATATTCAAAGTATAAGATGTTGGTGGACTTTCAAACAGACGGAATATTATGCGATTGTTTCACATGAAAAATGCTAATCCAATAAGGATGAAATTTGGTGGAGCGATAGATTGTATTCTACGCAACGTAGTCTTTCCAAGTTCAATGCCGAATCAGTCGCAATTTTTTTTAGCTTATACCCTAGTACCTTTATCTCATTACCTAAACTTTCATGGTAATTTTTCAGGGCTGGTTTAGTACGAGAGTATCCCGCAGGACCCTGTATTGCAGCCGCTGGGTGTCGGGACAGAAAGATAGAAGCCTTCCTCAAGAACCTACCTACTTTTGACGGTTACACCGGTTTTGAAACTTAACTTTTTATGTAGTAAACGAACTATTTTTTTTTTATTTAACAGATTAGATAATTATGACGACCATTCTTTCAGCTAGAGAGTCTATGGGGGGACAATGTATACGACTTGAGATGCCTCAGATTTGATTCCCAGGGAGCAAAGTGTTTTCAAATTATTTCAGAATTTTATTTATAGGAGGTAAGGCTTGCTCCCTACTAGGTACATGAGAATAACAACACTAACGGCGGGCGAAACGAATTAAGAAAAATGACATGAGAAATGGGAACGTCCCCCAAAAATCTATACCGCCAAGACACCTAGCGTAAATCTATAAACACTTAAAATAATATAATTAAAAAATATTCAAAATAATTTACTAAAGAATTGCACAGCGTTCATTAATTAAAATATCCGTTAATAAAATGAAAAATAAAAAATACATACCTTTAGCAATATAAACGCCGGTACTAAACGCAACCAAACAGACAAACGAAAAAGCAAACCCCTGCATTTTGATTTTTACAATTCAAACGTCTATCTACCGTCACGTATTGAAACCGTATGAATTCAAACCAGGGTTGAATACCTGACCTTAGTTAGTTTTTATTTGATCGCTAACTGTGACACCCTTGGAACGCAATGGAGCGTGGGCCTAATTCATGCACTGTAGATTATTCTCGATTATCTTTTTGCTACGGTTTCAATTGTAGTGTCAAACAATAATATTGCTTAATATTGTATTGATTTACGTTACATAATAACGAGTATTTGACACGCAGGTTTGTGGTACGCGCGATTTATGTTTGTGTGTCTGAGTATAGCAGCAGGTCATTGAAAAGAATTCGGAGAATAAAATCAAGAGGCCTAAAAATTGCACCTGGTGGAGACGTAACTTTATTTGTGTGAATATAATTTAGAAAAAAGCGGAAAATAAAAACAAGGAACGTAGAAGTGAAGTGTGCATGACGGAAACGTTACAATGATGGTTTCCTCTCGTTTTATCACTACTCTCCTACTCTGTTTTAGGATTTCCATCTCCCTCATTTCGGGAGGAGAATTTCAGTCAGAACATACATATATAAAATCACGCTTGCAGGTGCAGGCGGAGGTGTATTTCATATTGCCACGTTTCTTCATTAACCTATGTTATTCTTATGTAGGTAATAGGGGGCGAGCCTGTTGCTATTTTACAAGACACGTTGCCGAACTCCGGACTACTATTGAGAAACGTTCCAATATAAATTAGAAAAAATTTACAGTACTTTGTCCGACCATGCAATCAAACCCAAAATCTCATGATCAATAGTCAAATACGCTACCGTCTACGCCACATAGTTACAATAACATACAAAAAAAGGACACACGAATTAATTACCACTAAAGTGTAAACACCAAAACAAAAAGCTACTTAACAGTTAATAGTAAACAAATAAATCTTTGAGGAATTGAATCCGGTACCTGGCGTCGCAAAGTGGTCTATTTGTGTGCCATTTACGTCGTTATAAAGATATATGAAGGCACCGGGCAGTCTACTTGATAGTTATGTGCGGCGCTCCTGATTGGTGATGTTAATGGCTAAATTATTAATGAGGAGAGACTGTTGGTTTCTGCCTACCCCCGTGGAAAAAGGCGTGATTTTATATCTGTATGTAAGAAATGTCTTGAAATTAGTTAGTTTTTTTCTATGAGGTTTGTATGAAGAAGAATATTATTACAGCCGCGCATCTACCTTGGAAGTAGTTAAAAATAATAATTATAATTAGGATTTTTCCGAGATGCAATTGTTACGAAACATCTCAATTTGTACAGAGGTTTTTAGTTAAACTACAAAAAGAGTTCTCCGTTATTGTAAAAAAAGATGAAGGTAATTCTGTCCCTTGCAATATGGAGATTAAACTAAATCCATTTAGAATACATATTAGGATAAATATTTATGTTATCAGAGTGGTCCCATGGTACCTTGTTAATAATTAAATAAATTGTACCTATCATTGTCCCACTGTTGGGCAAGGGTCTCCTCCCGGAATGAGGGAGGGATTAAACCTTGTCTTCACCACGCTGGCCAAGTTCGGATTGAGGATTTTTAATACCTTCAAGAAGAACCTAGTTATTTTACTAAAAAAATCGACTTTGAAGCTAAATAGCTTTTATGTAGTAAAAATACAGCTTATCCATAAACTCTTCCTCTCTTTAATGTTATCCAATAACACGGGCTTCCAATATTATAATAGCCGTACTGTTTGTCCGTCCATACAATCAAGGTAACGCGATAGTTTTACAAACAAACCGTTGGCAAACAGCTTTATAATACAGTGTAAGTGTATAAGCAGAGATGAATTACATTATAGGTAAGTATTAGGTATTGTATTGTTGATAGATAAGTAGTAGATAACGGCCGAATGGTTTATTACTTCAAAAAGTCTGGAGTTATGATAGTTACATATAAAATTAAGGTACTTTTTCACAAATTCAATATGAATAAGGGTATTTTGTTTTCTAAATTACATACAGTGTGTGTTTGGACCCTTAGAATTAGTTTTCAGATTTGGTAAAAAAGCCAAAAACTCGTTTATTTGCAGTTTTTTTCAGGGATAGTTTCACAAACAAATGGGCAAGCAGTTTTATAATAAACTGTCTTAGTGTATAAGCAGAAATGTATTATATTGAATGATTTTGCAGGTAGTGTAGTGTATGTCGATTACCGAGTCAAGTTAAATGTTATAGATTTTAAGATGTTTTACATTGTCTGTCTGAAATTCTTTGAGAAGGAGGTAGTAGTGTATACTGTAAGTCACAAGGTCTCAGGTTCTATTTCCTGGTCGGACAAAATGCTATACGGCCTTTTTTTAATTTTTTTTTGCAATAATCCAAAAATTGGGTTTGACTACTAGGTCGGCCAAAGTGCTACGGGTATTTTATAACATTAATCTTTAAAAATTCTAAAGAAAAAAACATAGCGGATGGTAAAATCTTTTAAAATCTAAATGCTTTGAAATATTAAACCCTTTAACATATTACGAGTTAGCGCGTTTACAACCCATACATTAAATTTTCCTCACATATTCCAAAAAGCGGAAATTCCATTAATTTACCAAAATCATACATTTCAACCCCCATGCAATTACAATAAAGCGTAGGGGTTGCTTTCATCCCTTCGATAAAAGTAGCCCTTATTAATTAATACATATAATTCCTCCCCTGTTTGCTTGACACCCCTTTGTTTTGCTGAAAAATTTTCATTACTTACATTTTTATCCAATTGAAATTAAACCTTATTTTTAGTATGATAAAGTTCAAATTGCTATATGATTTGTTTTGAAACTATATTTCAGGCTGTAATTTGATTTATAGAGCCTTAACAATTAGGCTTGAACGTTCTGATAAGTTTCAGTTCTGTAATAGAATTAATGGAAAACATGCGTGGGTTTGTGTTAATGGAGTGTGGAAATTATTTGATAGAATTCAGGTTACATTTTGGTTATATATTTTAACTTTTGTAGGCTAACTAATTAATTAATTCATCTTATATGTACTAGGAATATTCTTGATAAGAGTGACGAAGTAGTCACTGTAACAAAAGTCACCAGTTCTTCTTCCTATCATATGGTTAGTGGTCAACCTAGTGTCAGAGTTGTTCAAGCCACTGTGGCTTAACCACAGAGATTGATCCGCGCGGCTGTTGCTAACCAAGCCACGAGCTCACACATTTTACTTACACTACACCTCATTCAATGTTTACGTTACCAAACCCTTCTCTTCACAATAATAATATTTGAGTAGAACTAGTAAATCAAGCGGCACATCGTACCAATTACTAAAGACACGCCTCTCCCGTGTTCCCGACGTCTTCGTTCAACCAAATTACGATGAATCTCATTGCATTTTCGGGACTTGTTTAGTTTAGTAAGAAATGCAATGAATTAATTATTTAAATAGGAAATTTATTGATTAGAGTATTAAGCAAGGGTTCTAGAAACTATGGGACCAGCAGGGAACACGGAATCAAGTTGAAAATTATTTTGTGTTAAGAAGGTGAAAACTACCGAATATTAATAATTCCTGAAATTTCGGTGGTTAAAATTCAGTTCGTGAGGTTTTAAGTTTGATACCCCGATAAAACAATAACTAAGTACTTAACTTTCTTCTTAGGACATTTTTGCAATGGCAATAATTCGGAATTTGGTATGTCTTCTTCAGGGATATTTATTTATTTATTAAAGACAATTTACAAAACATACACTAGTAAAAAGTTTACAAACATGTTTCACAATATTAGCTTAGAGCTGTTTTACTTACAAGTTGCCACGGCATGCAGTGGGACAGTTTCATCAACGAAGTATTTATAATATATTATACAAATACTTAAAAAAGAATACTAAAAATAAAGCAAAAATACATAATATCTAAATTAAACTAAACATTAAACTTCACATTAAACTATTTAAATTATATTTAAACTAAAAAAAAAGCTGAAATATGTATTTTTATGAGACATAGAATTACACAGATATATTGTACACATTATTTTTCTGTTAAATTATGCACAAAGTTTCAAGTTTCATATTATCTCAGATTGGAAAAAGAACTTTGTTGTACAGACTATTTCACTAGCAAAAACCCGGTGTCGTTTTGTAGATCTTTTTTAAAGCTATTTATTTTATGTACAACTCAATAAACAATGTATTGCACTATCAACAAGCCATTACTAAAAGATCGGATCCGATCGGAAAATCCGAAAACTGCAACCGAGATCCTTTCAATGCAGGCTGGGCTCGAAAATTAAATTCTATTTTACAAAGTTAACCTCTTCACTTACTTAAACCAAATTCACCTTTATATCTTTAGTCATAAAGTTAAAACCTATTGCAAATATAAAATTGTTGAGCTAGGCTTTTTATTGACACTATTTTTACTTACACAAACGAAATTTAACCTTATTTCTTGAACGTTAAGATTGTTTAAGACGCATATTTATATTTGGAAGATTCCTATTGACAACTACTTGATATTGATACAAGCAAATATAAACCTTCTGTCTATGCAATAAGGTTTTTTAGTACCGCATTTGAAAATTTGTTACGCTCTTTTAGATTGTGCACGATATTGTGTTAAGCGAAAATAAACTTTATGGGAATAGAAATAAGGTTGTTGAGTGATGTATTTGTTATGTTGGTTTTTGAAGTAGAGTGAAAGACATTGCATCCCTTCTGTCGTAAGTAGGTCAGTAGAAGTCATTGCATGTTTGTAATTTTGAACATTTTCTCGCGTGTCTGTGTAATGAGTGCGCTTTTGAATGTAGTACTAGTTGACTGCCTTTTGTTAGACTGTCTTTAACACAGTAAGAAGTCTTAAGTTCGAATTCCGGGTGAGGTTAGAATAAAGTTTCGTATACTTAACCATAGAATATTCTAGATGTTCGGGTAACAGCGGCATGGGTTCTAGGATGGGTTTTATAAGTTTACGGTACTACTGGTTATGAGAGTGGTGGAATCTTATGAATGGAATTTATCTATTCCATCACTTACTCACATATGGGTTAAAAGAGTTACCCTGGCCACGTATAACAATCTATTACGAAACTTGGTCAGTTTTATGAAACTGGCCACCGATGAAGAGTATCGGAACTGTATTATAGGTATTACATAGATTTTCAAACAGTAGATTTGGCACCAAAAATACTAACTCTACTCGGTAACGAAACCCTGTACAGTGTACAGTTATACCTAATCTTAAAGTAGCCTTTTAACACTTTACTCAACTCGGAAATCAAACTCAGCACCTTAATCTTATATTACAATTCACACCAAATTAATTTAATGTAATATCCATGTAGTCCTAAGTTATGGTGTTATGGTGGTCATAAACCATAGTGGTTGAAAGTTTATGGTATAACTTATAGTTATCATTCGAAGTTCCGTGTTAATGTGTACAGACCATTAAATTTTGTGGTTTATTGAATGATATAGTGTATATTTAGGTTTATCCATTGCGTATGTTGGTTTGTTCAACTAAAACTCTAAAACTGCTGAACAGAGATTGTTACTTGATAAAGAATTTATTACTTTGCAACTTCTGTGCTGTAAACAGAATCAGTTTTCCACTGTTTGGAGTCTCCCAACTACGTGGTCTCGGGTTTGATGCCGAAAAAATTTTTACTGGATATTCTATACTGAACAAATAGTTCTTCCACTACCCGCTAGAGGCGCTGATCAGGTTTTCATATATTCTTTTGTAGCTAGTTTGTTATCGGTAGTATAAGAAAATCGTCCCTCAAAACATTCATATCCTTTAAAACGCTGCGATATTAAACCGTTATTCACAATCTAACAAGTCGTCGTCGTAAACTTAACAAATATTTTATTACACCGACACCGCGGCGACACCGTGGCGACAACGCGACGACGCACCAACGACACAGGCGACAAAATATAATTCTTTCTCATACAAAACTAAGTTATCGCGCTCGTAAATCGTATTACTGTTTCAAGTTATGGTCTGAGTGAGGAGATGAAAGCGATTCTTCAAAATAAGTTTAAAATTACATTCAAGTCAAATATTACACATAGCATGGGTGGTTATGACATAATGTCTTATTGGCCGATATTCGACTGCGGCGGCCAGTTTCATTGAAACAAGCCAACTGTATAAGACTTTGCTTATAGTGTCCAAATATGTGCGCACTACTCAGGTGCACTCTCTATTCCCTTACTCATATAACCCGTCGGGAAGGATAAACGAAACGACAAGTGAGATAACAGGTGCCGACAGCTTTACGTGCTCCTTGAGGCGTGGAGATCTACGACGTCAACTTCTTAACACCGAGTAATCTCTGAGTAATTAATAACAGAAAATCTCAGAAAATACTTTTTGTTCCGGCCCAGGATTAGAATGCGAAAGCTCTGCGCGACAGTCGCATACACTAGTGACCGCAGTCAACATACATATTAAAATATTTGGTCTTTAGATCCGTTTATAACTACATATCCGGATCTATCAGTGATTGTACCTTGAAATATTTATGCAACGGTAGCTTTAGTTACATGAGAACAGTACTGAATCTGTAGTCATCACACAAATGTATTTCCAGATCCGTTTATAACTACAGCCCCGGATCTCTTATAGCTTGTACCGCGGAATATTTATATACCGGTAGCTTTGGCTGCATAGGAACAGATGTAGTCTGCAGCACGGTATTAGATCCGTTGCTGAACAAACCCGTTGGATAGGTGAGTGCGATAGATTGAATAGAACATGCAATTTTATAATATTGTTTCTCCATTTCAGTACCATTTAGCGTCGTTATGTCTGGTACACGAATTTTAAACAAGATTGTCACAATATTTTAGATCCGTTAATAACTACAAATCCGGATCTATCAGTGATTGTACCTTGAAATATTTATGCAAAGGTAGTTTTTGCTGCATGTGTAATGTACTGAATGCGTTGCTATTACGAGTGCGTGCGTCTCCAGATCCGTTAATAACCACAGCTTCGGATCTCTTATATTTTGTACCGCGGAATATTTATATACCGGTAGCTTTGGCTGCATAGGAACAGATGTAGTCTGCAGCACGTTATTAGATCCGTTGCTGAACAAACCCGCCGGATAGGTGAGTGCGATAGATTGAATAGAACATTCAATTTTCTATTAATGTTACTGCATTTTAGTTCCGTTTTGTTATGTCTGGTTTAGATTGAGATTGACAGGCGGGTGGTTGTTTTTAGTATTTGTTTGTTTAAAGGCAGTTTCTTTAAGTTTGTGTTATTATTCTGTTGTTTGTGTAGGAGCCACGAAACAGAAACAAATAAACACAGTTATCCTACTAGTATTATATTTGCGAAATATTTTGGGGAAAGATTTATGTTCGCCAATACTATTGAACGGATTCTGATTTAGTTTATACTCTAGATTAACACATAAAAGACTTTTAACCCTAGAATAGATTTCACACGGGTGAAGTTGGTAGAATTTTATTATTTATCTAAGACTTAATAGACAGGTAATTTTCAAATGGTGGTCTAATGGACTAAAGGCATTCCAATTCAACTTTTGGCTGTCGGAGAGACAAAAAGTCGTTTTTTTTATCTACTAGTATCGGTGCAATTAAAAACGCAACGCTCCAATTGGGCGTTTCTCCATTTTTCCATTTCAAAGATAAAATATAGCTTTCTACAAATCTATAACATCATTTACAACCCTTCTTACCTATGCAGCTATGTTTCATCTCCCTGTAATATAAAGTTTCCCACGCAGATAATAAAACCTCATTAGGTGCAGTGTCAGTGCTTAAGTGCCGCATTAAAGTTTAACCTACCATTATAAGTGTAATAATTTATGAGTTATGAACACAGAATGTACAACATGTATTTAGTTTTCTAGAGAGTAAAGCAGACTTTAGTAAAGACCTAAGAAAGACAAGACCGATGTTAGACACCACAAACAGCTAAAAATAATCTACTTAGTAATAATAATGTCCTACGGCGGTCAGTTTCATTGAAACTGACCATCTGTGCGGGACTTTGTTTTTAAAGTGTCCAAGTGTGTCCACTTTCTATTCCTTAACTCTCGTAGCCCGGTGGGAAGGATAACCGACACGACCTTTGAGGGTCAGGCGCAGGACCGGCGGTTCGGCCTCAACTTCCTGACTCCGGGCAATCTCTGAAAAATTCTTAACAGAGAATCTCAGAAAAACTTTTTGGCCCGACACAGGACTTGAACCTGAGACCTCTTGCACGGCAGTCGCATACACTACCAACCGCGTCACAGAGGCAGTAATAAAAGTGCTAGTATTAGGGCAGAAACAACTATAACTGAATTTAAAACCTTCCTAACCTACTTCCTACTCAAATAGACCACCTAAGTTACAAAGTTTACGACTCAATACTCCCACATGAAATATAGAGACCACCTTAGCAGTTTTCTTTCAACTTTGCCAAACCTACGATAACAATACTGACTAATAATATCAGAATATGAAAGTCCGTCTGTATATTCGATGGATATTTGAGGATTAGGTACGCGATTTCCTGCCACTGTCGACAACCGACTACCTATCCACTACTTTTGTTTCATAAACCTAATTAGTACCCCTAGAGGGTAGCGTAAAAACTATTTCTTGTGTACAAAATATGAAAATCTCTATAATCAATGGTACCGACTCTAGAGATTTGAGCTATACGTACAAGTCAAAAACAGTGATTCCGGTTGCAAACATCTACCCCTAACTACATTTCTTCAGCCAAATTACATGCAAATATCGATGGACAGCTAGTTTTTCCTTCCTACTTAAAAATTCACCATCGATCAGCAGAATGACAAGCTATCAGGCACATAGCCGTCACCCACAGGGCCTCATAAATCTTAGGGCCCGTTAGCTTCAGTTTATGAAGGTCGTATATCTTGCTGCCCTACATACCAAGTATAGATTGATTTAGTGTGTTCGTAGGACTATGTAAATAGGTGATTTTATAGAGGCCAAGATCTTTTCTAGGCTGTAAAAATATTTTTAACGAAATTTGACCTGAGCGGTCAGGGCAAAGATGCTGATATTTTTAAAGCTATTTTTGGACTAGTTTTTATTCAAAAGTGTCAGGCTTTGTATTTCTTGAAACCATTAGAATTTTGGTTTTAAAATTCGTGATCGAATTAAAGGCTGACCAAAAACGAGTGCTTTACATATTATGCTGAGATCTATTTAAATATGACTATCGGCCTGAAATAGGAGTAAACTGTATTGAGATTGATTCAAATATCATGAATAGATATTAAACATTACATTCTAATCTTAATCAAATCTTGAACGAGCGTAAAACGATCCACTATTTTCCAATTCCACATATTTCAAAGACCTTATTTTCCACAATTCAGTAATTTCAAATATGAAGCATGACTATCGTTTAAAACACGAACTCGCTCAATATTCTTCTACATCTCAGCTATAGGTCATCAATACGGGTTAGTGGGGAGCGCAGCAGATATTTCCTCATTGAGTGAATACTGAATACCTCCTCGCATTGTATGAACTCCTAGTATGCACGCCTTTTGTTTTCAGCTATTCGTACGGTTTTCTACTTCTTTTGTAGTTTAAAAGTAGTTTTTTTGAATTGTATTCTATGAAATGAAGCTAAATTACGACTATTTGATTTACATGCATTATATCACGCCTGTTATACGCGAAAGCACAGGCAGAGGTTTGTTTGTTTGTTTGAAATACAGTCACTTTTCGCCAATAAAATTGTTAATACCACGTAGTAAGCGGCGAGTCTATTGCTATTTACCTGCAACATTACCAAACTTTAAGCTAATATTGACGGATAATAATAACAAAAGTACTTTGTCCGATCCGGAAATCGAACCGGAGACCTCATGATCAGTAGTCGGTTTCAATACCGACCGCGCCACAGAGACAGTCAAAAAGAAAAAAAATACTATTTTTGAAAATCTATACTAATATTATCTATACTAATATTATAAAGCTGAAGATTTTGTTTGTTTGTTGCTTTGTTTGAACGCGCTAATCTCAGGAACTACGAATCCAATTTGAAAAAGTCTATAAAGGCTATATATCATCACGCTACGACCAATAGGAGCGGAGTAGCAACGAGAAATGTTACAAAAACGGGGAAAATTATGACGCATTCTCTCTTATGTGACGCAAGCGAAGTTGCGCGGGTCAACTAGTTCAAAATATTTTTTTTAACAGAAACAGCCCAGGAGAGAGTAGTGTCTTCGATTTCTAAAAATGGTTCCATTTTTCCGAATTCAAATTCTTCGTTCGATAGGGTATGCGTCCCAGTTGAAGACAATAGCTATAATATTATGAGGTATTTCCTCACAATGCGAGATGTTCGACGTGCCTGGCGGGCCCCGCGCGCCCCGCCGTTAAGATATTTCCCATTTGAGCTATGGCTTTGTGAAATGTGGGAAATTTTAATGGATTAAGGATTTTATTTGTGATAGTTTTTCTTATGAGCAAATATATTACATAAATTAAGCAATTTTTTGCATATCATCAAATATTCGTCATATTTATGCATGCTTTAATGTTAAAGAGATAAACATTTCTATCAGTCATATATAATACCGCGACGGATACTAAAGGAAACGATTAGGAATAATCCCCATACTAAAGAAAACAAATTAGGAATAGTAAAAATGGATTATTTCTACCACTACGGTATTCAAATAGCTTTATATTGTAATTAAATTAAGTAAAGAAAATAAGTATTTTTTACACTTTCAAAAGAAAAATACAGACGTATTTGATAGTTTTCATAAAACATGCATCCGCTATCTAGCATTTATTTATTAATACCAAAAATCAAGAGTTCATTTAACCTTCCATTTATATCTAACTAAAACTATAACGGAGTGTTCGTATAATGTGTTAGTTGTTAATGTGACGACTTAATGTGGTTATAATGCACTCTATTGTGACTCTAACTCATAGAGTCAATGAGTAAGGTGAGGAAACTGTTAGTGGTATGTGTCAGAAAATGTTTCTGAGGTAGCTTTTTTATTTTCTTATATGTTTTACCTGTTTTATTATGCTTTTGGTTTTAAAAAGGTCAGACTGCTAAATAATATAGCTAAATAATCAGTTATTTGTAGGATTTTTTGATGAACAATAATTATTTATAGGAGTTTTGTATTTTGTTGAAAGTGAATGCACAAGTTTAACGCGTCTTACTACAATTAAATAAATGATAGAAAGTTTATTTTAGTTTATGAAAAAGATTATTTCACTCTTAATTTCTATTTGTGATATACAAATCACATGCCTGCTATTTTACATTTCGATGATGTTTCAATGTGTGCAATTAAAATAAAACGAAAAACATACAAACTACTTACAAAGTTGTCTTATTTACATATTTAGAATTTAATTTCAAAGTTTATTTCTCATCTCAATCTCAACAGTATTACAAACTTCCCATCAATATTTCCCATTCCCAACACTATATCCCAACAGTCGCGAACTACACTCGCCACCTCACATCCCGCTATTACGCCACCGGATGCATTTGTTAGGAGCGACCCGACAACAGGACAATGGTGTTATAATATGATAATACTGTGCGTTTTCACCTTCCGACGTATTAGGGTTTGAGTTATAAGAGAACATAATGGAAATGAGGTCCGGGTGGCATATTCAAGTCTATTTCAAATAATATAATATTATAAAGCTGAAGAGTTTGTTTGTTTGTTTGATTGTTTGTTTGTTTGTTTGTTTGTTTGAACGCGCTAATCTCAGGAACTACTGGTCCGATTTAAAAAAAACTTCAGTGTTAGATAGTCCATTTATCAAGGAAGGCTATAGGCTATATATCATCGCGCTACGACCAAAAGGAGCAGAGTAGCAATAAAAAATGTTACAAAAACGGGGAAAATTTTGACCCATTCTGTCTTATGTGACGCAAGCGAAGTTGCGCGGGTCAGCTAGTTTCAACTAAAAATCGTTATAATCGAATTGCAGCGTTTGTAGAATTGTCGGTAAAACAGTTGACTTACTACCTACCTATGTACCTACTTTTACCGACAATTCTACAAACGCTGCAACTGGATTATAACGAGTATTATTTCACATGGACGTTTAACTTCATAGACGGAATATGCCACCTAGACTACACGTACATAAATGTGATTTTGGTAATAGAATATCATAAGGATTTTTAGTAAGAGAAATATAAAAAATATACAGTCAGCTCCATACGCTGAATAGAATCAAAATCACAACATACCTGCAGATTATCAAGAAAGCAGAATAGACAGACAGCAATTATTCTTTCGGAGATGCTTGAAAATCAAATCTCTATTGCTCTTATATTTTATTCGTCTACTTATTTTAATTCGAAGGGATAATTACTAACGCTACAATTTTTATAAACGGCAAAATCTAAGTTAGTTCTGTATATTTTTATAATCACAAAAGCTATTTGCAATATCGCAAATTTCGACGGAAATAAATGGTTTTGTATCTGCATATTTCGCACGTATTTATACATATCCCTCTACTATACAAGACAATCGCTATAGCCCATAACCTAGACCAACCGCATAGACACGAAAATGCATTTATGTTTAGTGCATACATTTGAATCAAAGCTATATTAAGCTATTAGAACCGTTGTCCGCTTTCAGTGTGACAATGAATTATTTATAACGGTCTAAATTTAAATTATTATAATTATAAATTAATTTATTATTTTAGAACTACCTCCTCTGGATAAGTATTAGATAGCTTATGGGACAGAATTTAGACACTTATTTTTGATTTTAATGTCATCTGACAGTTAGATTAACTGAAACTTATTTATAAACTCTGAAACAAGCACTAAGTATCGGTCACCTTATTCGTCTCCTTATCTATCGGATAAGTGTTATAGGCTAGAGTATCAGATGGAATTCTTCATAGTTTATTCATACATTTACTATTACTTGATCCAGCAAATAAGCTATCTAACTCATATGCATAAGTTATGAAAGGGGCACTTAAACATATTAACGTTGTTTTTTTTACATGAATTTAAAGGCTTTTATTGAATAGATAAACTACCGCTAAATGAACCTCAGAAACTGGGGGTAAATCAATCTATTTAAAGCCAGTGGCACTAGACCGGTAACCGATTAGGTTAAACAAATTTTGTCTCGGACATTACGATGATGGGCTATTTACAGGTGTTTGAACTGAGCGTCTCAGCGCTTCGGGAGACACTTTAAAAAAAGCCAGCGTGTTATCAATTAACATATATCAAAGACCTTCGGGTGGTTTACTCAAAGAATTAATTAATTTATTCCAACTAAACAAATCACGTACATTATAATTCTCATTTAAACTTATTAATGATGCTCTTACGAAACCAAAAAATACCGGAAGCTGTCTATCAAAGGACAAAGTAGTGATGGATGAGCGAGATAGAGATATAATTAGAAAGAGAGGTGTGTAACAGATGGTTGGATGTGATTAATGAATGTCACACATCAGACACTTTAAAATAAACTGTTTTAAAATAGGGAGTATAAATTAAACCTAAATTAAATTAGGTATTAAAATAGATTTGATTCTCAAAAAGTACTAAGCAGGAAACTAAAAAAAATGCCTGTTTTTTAATACTACCAGTTTTTCTGAGGTGATTTTGGTCTACCTACATTACATGAAAGACATTCCGTGATTAACAAAAAAATGATTTGGTATGAATCGAAAGAATTTTAGTGTGTTGTGGGAGTCGCAAGTGCATCGCGATCGCTCTGAAATATAAAATTAGTTTGACTAATTACTTCTATATGTACAGCCACTGTAATGATCATCCACTATTATAATTATATTAATTAATTACTGGTTGTTTCTTTCTTATTTGTACAATAAATCTCACATAATTCCCTTTAAAATTATTTAAGGTTTATGGGTGGTCCTTCAAGTAAGTATTAATATAAACTACTTATGTTGATTTCCTTTTGAGTTATTTATAAGTTTTATGTAAATATACGTTGGAAAATTGTGATAAACAGATGATGTGATTAAAATCCTACTATTTTTGTCTTCCTCATACACAATAATGATATGACGCTAAATATGCGTGGGATAGGCAGAAATCTGAGACAAACGGTTGTTGATATATTATATCCTACATAATTACATATTCCGTATACATGATTTCATACATACTATCACGCCTTATCCCGCATAGGATAGGCAAATCAAACACAACCATATTTTGTTTAAATTAGAAATCGAACCAAAGACAACCTGTGCAAAGTTGATATGCAACACTAATGAATAATCATAAAACCAAATCAAGTAACTACTAAATTTAGATTTACTCTATCTTCCTAAATCCATTCATTCCTTCATTCCTACGTCGGGAGAGCTGCATCGCATCTGAATCGCAACTGGATCGTAACTCAATTGTTCTCAAACGAATAGCCGTCACGTTTCAGTCGAAGAGCTTAGTAATGACTGTATTTCGTATAAACGACAGTCGCCACTGAATTTCAGATGGAATTGAAAGTACGCTTTTAAAGACATTTTCATTTACGTAGTTTTAGTTTTAGTAGATTTTGTGGTTTAAAACTACTATTACGTTGGTTCTATTCTTAGGTCAGGAATAGTATTAATGGCCTTATTTCGATTGCTGCAATTGAGTAAAGCACAACAATTCAGGGTGGAATCCAACACTGGGACAACATAAAATTAATAAAGCATTCCCGACTAAGATCCAATTTGGCAAACCTTTAAACTAATCTTAAGAAACAATTTCATCAGTTACTTTTTGAATTACAAACCTTAGATAATCTAAAAAAGCATTTTTGAAGCTCATAAAGAAATCTTCTTAACTTGAAATCGAACCCGTTACCCAAACAAATTATTGCTCTTCCAATAACATGAACTCGGGAGTCAAACCCAAAACCTTAGCTTATAATTAAATACACCAATCGGAAGTAAAACAAAATAAACAAAGAAACCACATTAAACATTTAAATCAGTTTTAAACCGGCCATTTTGTTCTGTTAACCATCTGTGAAAAGGAAATGGTCTGCTTACACCGTAACGGTCGAAGCGTGAAGATTTCTATTGAAAAGATTAATTGAAATGCATTAGAAGTTTATTGCGGTACTTTATTTGGTTTAATTTTGATTTATATTGTAATTGTCCCTTTAAGTTATCCTTGTGGCCCACTGCTGGCCACGAGACTACGAGTTCGAATCCCGGAACGGATAAATTGCTATAAGATTTTTCTGATTACATCGATAGCTAGGTATGTACATAATATCACCAGAAAGGCGTATGAAATACACCCGCGTTTCGCGTTTATACGTTAAACTCATATAAGGCGAGCCTTTATATATTGTATAGCTGACCCGCGCAACTTCGCTTGCGTCACCAAAGAGAATGGGTCAAAATTTTCCCCGTTTTTGTAACATTTTTCGTTGCTACTCCACTCCTAATGACAGTAGCGTGATGTTATATAGCCTATTTTTAAGAATTTTAGATTTTTTTTTAGAATTTTTCAAATCGGACCAGTAGTTCCTGAGATTAGCGCGTTCAAACAAACAAACAAACTCTTCAGCTTTATTATATTAGTATAGATATGTATAGTAGCTTTTGTCAGCGATTTCGTCCGCGTGGTTTAATTGTGACTTAAGATAGAAATTTCATCGCCTACTTTATCCCCTTGGAAGCAGGATTGATTAATATCTTGTCATAACATGTACCTACATGCCAAAATTCAGCCTGATCCGTCTAGTGGTTTGGGATGTGCATTGATAGATAATTGTGTCAGTCAGTCAGTCATCTTTGAGTTATATATAATATATTTAGATACTGCGTACGTTACCACACTCCCATAGCAAATCCCTATAGACTTTTTCCCAATCATAGCACCGAACCCATGACCATTAGTCTCAAATAAACGACAATGTTACTCAAAACAAATAAACCTCTCTTTAGTCTATTGCAGTCACAGGTTCGATTTCCATAACAAAAATGTACTAGCATACATCATTCCATACATGCGGAAGACATTACATAACATGTATGCAACGTTTAGTGCGAGTCATGCAAGTCTAAATGTCAGTAATAGTCGTGAGTTCGTGAAAGCATACGTTTCCTAGTGTTGTCTAATTGTATGGATTTGTGTATGGAATTATGTCATGTCGGTTTTGTTGTCTTTACAGAAAGTATGACAAAATACTTGCTTTTTTTTAGGGGACAACTCCCGCACTAATAATATAATTGCTCTTGTGTCGCGGGGACTTTTATACACATATAAACAATGAACACAATAACAACTAGACCCGAAATAATTATTTGTGGATCGCACAAATAATTGTCCCGTGTGGAAATCGAACCCACGACCTTCCGTAGCAGTGGTATCGGTGTGGCGACCTAAACCACTGCGCCACGGAGGCAGTCAATACTGGGATGCTCTCACCTTCTTACTAATATTATAAATGCGAGTTTCTTTGTTACCTACTCTATCACGCTTAAAGTACCTTTTTCTGCGGGGGGAAAAGTCATTAAGTTCTTATAATCTCTAGTAATCTCTCAGGCATATAAAGCTACCTCACTAACCCCAAGTTTCTGAGTACATTTAGCGGTAGTTTATCTATTCAATAGTGTTTTTATGAGTTTAAACGCTATTGAATAGATAAACTACCGCTGAATGTACCTCAGAAACCGGGGGTAAGAGCAGTAAAGGACTTTTGCTATACAAATACAATTGTTGCAGAGGGAATCCAATTCATAGCTTCCTAATACAGTGGTAACTGTGAAGTTTTTATCTTAACCATTGCACTACAGATCTATAATTTGTATCGGAAGAAATATGATATACAAAAAGAATTGAATGTAGTTTATTTATAAAATTGAAATCATGCGTCTTTTCAGTCGAAAAAGGTTTCTTTAATATTTTGTTTGTAGTTTGTAGTAAGTACCAAAAATATCTTGGTATTACAAACAAAATAAAAAAAATACTGAATATAGGTTTTCAAACTATTAAATCGTATTTATAACCATTCTAATGTATCCTACATACAATTCGACGCAACCCGTATTTAACACAAAAACAATACCCAGTTCCGCATATAATGAGGGCAAGACAAACAGACACATTTAACGTTATAATGTAAACGACTGTACTTTGTTTGTTCACTGTTGTGTTTGACTGTACATGTGACAGTTTCATAGTGATTTGAATGTGTTTGACTTTGGGAATTATTCAGTAGTTGGGACTTTGAAAGCGAGGGTCCCGTGACGATTTTTGGGTAATGTAAATGTATATAGCTGTGATAGTCGTATGGTAATAGCATTTTTATTTGCTACACAAGTGATCGGGGATTAAAAATTGTGACTTTGGAAACTATTAGGTCCGGGAATAAGTCTTTTCGCATTATAGTATGTATGAACTTGTAATAAAATCTCTACACAAAAAGCTTAATATTTGGATACCTTACAAGCTCACTCAAAGAAGCCAAAGAGATTTTATTACAAGTTCATACATACTATAATGCGAAAAGACTTTTTCCCCGACCTAATATGTGCTAATTTATTTTATTTAGTTAGATTATTATCTTAAAACTACCAATAACATAGTATTTACAAAAAAAATAAGTCACAGGACTTCGATTAGAAATTATTATAACTCGGTTTCACGGTAAAGGATCACATACCCCCGGTTTCTGAGGTACATTTAGCGGTAGTTTATCTTTTCAACAGCGTTTAAACTTATATAAAACACGCTAATGAACAGATAAACTACCGCTAAATGTAGCTACTCAGAAACCGGGCATTAGTGTGGGAATAAAAATTCTGGATACTCTTTAATGTTTTGTAGCTGGTTAAACATTCTATACAGAAAATAACTTATACGAACATAAAAAATATTTCCATATACAAGAACACATATACAATACATTCCTATAGTTATACACACAATGCATCCGTTATCCCTGAGAGTTAGTGTATAAACTAGAATTGCACTAGAACTGCACAATATCTTGTAGCACAATTCAATACTAAACTAACGATATCAACTGCTAACTATCCCGCAAGTTAGTTACAAGTTCTATCTGAGATAGGTGTTCTCTATCTTAGTTAGCTACAGTTGGAATACCTAAGCGTTTTGAGCTAGTTAGCTAAAACTTTAGCAAGTGAAAAACTATTGATGTACTGTTGAATTGAATACAGTATTATGCATGCATTAAATTATTACTTAAATCCATGTGGCTCCCGGTTTCTGAGGTACATTTAGAGGTAGTTTATCTATTCAATAACGTTTAAGCTCAAACAAGCATAACAGTTTGAATAGTTAAACTACCGCTAAATGTGCCTCAGAAACCGGGCTTAAATAAATCATAACACATATTATATTGTTTATCTTTAAAAACTAGTCATCATTAAACATCTGTAATATCATATCTGTAATAAATGGTACCAAAAATAAAATTTATCTAGGATTAATATTTTCTTATTTATTTTACTTAATCTTAAATTATTCTATCTAAACATACAAAATATATTGCACGTAATTGCGTTAAGTCATTTTGGAGTTTAATGCGAACAAACGAACAGACACGGCCACGGACACACGATTCTCATCGTATACACACAAAGTATAACTTTTTACGTACTTTCAGTATACCTACGCTAGCAAAATCTAGTACTTATTCAATCGATCGTACGAAACCAGGGGTACTCAACATTTTTTTGTTTTTCCTGCCTACAAGTGCAGGGACGGAGAACTGGTGAGTGCGAAGTACTTACGACCCTATACTTGTATGGGACTTGAATTTGAGTACTAGATCGATCGACTATGCGTGGCTAATCTGGGATGTGCCTAGATTTTAGACCACTTTTTTATGCTAACATGGCTTGTTAGTTAGAAAGGTTGAAGTAATTTCAATAAAAAAAAAATGAGCCTAAAATTTCATAAGAAATTGGCTCCGGGCTTGAAGCTGGAACCTTAAATAAGAATGTAATAAAAAGATAGTTTTAAATTGTATTGTTTCCCGCGACTCTACCTTTGGTAAAATCTATACAATTCAAGTAGCATAATAATATTGTATTCTCAGGTAATGCTGTTTTATTTAGTAACTTATTGTATTAACTAGTAACAAGGATTTAGATTTTTGTTTTATTTATACTTATAGAAACGATAATAAATCATTGAAACATCACAATTCCATTTCAACAAAAACTTCTTCACTCAATGCAATAAACTTTTAAAAATGCCGTCGTATTTTGTCATAAAGTTTAGTAGAAAAACGCAATGAAAACTTTCAAATAGTGATGTGCCACTCGACAAGCCGAGAGTCGTTTTAAGACAGATAACACGGCAATTTCTGTCAATTGATTTCCATCAAAATTTCTTCTTAAGCGCCGTTGTTAGTGTTGAGATGAGACTGTTAATCATGAGGTCTCGGATTCAATGCCCGGGTCGCACACAACAATATTGCTCTATTGAAGTTGATACACATAAGAATTTTTCTGAATAGTTACGTGCCCGGTAAATGACAGTAAGCTACACGGGACTAAATTTGTAAATGGCGAAACCTTTGTGACTACACCTTCGTATATACCAGGTGTGATATTATGCATATATGTGTGCACATTGAACAAGATTGTCCCCTGTCTCGTTCGGGAAAAGACCAGGTCAGTCATATTAAATCAAAAAAAATACTGTCAAGAATAACATATTATGTTATTTCTTCTAATTACGGGTTCCTAACTAAAAGATACATAAAGAAAGTCGATGTTTTCAACCGACAAGTCGGTACATCTCTACTTGAAACTGTACGACATCGTAAATCAATAGTTTTTGATACTAACGCTCAAACTTGAGCAATTTTAAACTTTTGAGTTGTACGAATAATAAAAAATATGCTTTTAGTGTTCGTTTTATTTCGCTTTGTAAGATGGAAAAAGTGAGTGTAAAGTGTAGTTATTTTTGTTTCCATTTTCTTTTCTTACAATATTCCTGCTTGTTTTACAGTATAGTTGTAGTTTTACCATGAGATAAGACATTAATTGAAATTGATCATAAATGAAAATTAAATTAAATTGACATTTAAAAGACAAACTTGCTAAAAATCTAAAGTAGATATAACTTTTAAAGGTACTGATCTAAATATAAAAATGTTAAAAACATCTTAGATGCTCATCATGCTTGTTATTCACGAGCATTAAATCTCAAATAGTGCCTAAAATCTTTAATAATATGCATTATAATATCACAAAAATAAGCAAAAAAAACGCAGATATTTCCTAATTTCTACTCACATAACCTAAAATCCTTCGTAAACGACCTCTACCTTAATCCCCTCGTAATCTGTGGAACCATAAAATTATGCACCAGGCAGCTGCACCAATAAATTTATTTTAATTATCATCTTTATTATATCGTAAAGAGCTTTCATTTATAGCGCCTTGTTTTAGCAAAAGCATTCCGCATTTGTTTGAAATTATACGTTTGATTATCTAGTTGTGTGTATACGTATAATACGTCTTATATCGTTTTATAAGGGATAAAGCTGCTTGAAACATCGTGATTTTGATTTCTTAAGTGTCCATATTATTTAAATAAATGTGTAAGTCTATCTTTGTGGCGATCAAATCATTCAATTGACTTTCATGAAAATTAGGAAGGAAATAATTGAAAATATGAACTATTTTCCACTCTTAAAAGGCTAAAACGGGAATGGACGTAGGTACTTACGCGAGCGATATCACGCGGGTTTACATAGTAATCTATACTAATATTATAAAGCTGAAGAGTTTGTTTGTTTGTTTGTTTGAACGCGCTAATCTCAGGAACTACTGGTCCGATTTCCGAAAAATTCTTTCAGTGTTAGATAGTCCATTTATCGAGGAAGGTTATAGGCTATATTTTATCACGCTACGACCAACAGGAGCGGAGTAGCAACGAAAAATGTTACAAAAACGGGGAAAATTTTGACCCATTCTCTCTTATGTGACGCAAGCGAAGTTGCGCGGGTCAGCTAGTTATACATATAAATCAAAATTATACTTCATTCCGTGCAATTTAAACACTGAAAATTAAACAAATTAAATTCTTGTAAACTAACAAATCCAAACTTACCTTAAGCTAGTATATTCCAAGGAATGTCTACGTGCAAGCACGAAGGCTTCAACTTACACAACACAAGTAAACCATGTAAATTATCTATTCTGTTGTAACAATGGCCGGTGTCGCTTATCTCGGATTAACTTAGCAGCTTGCTAGATCGTTAACCACGCATGGTGTGTGCGACCACACAACGAGTTCCGCGTTCCGATTTTGAATGTTTGATTTTGTTTTTTTTGGGGTTAAAGGCGTTTGTGGAGACAGTTGTACAATGAGGTTATGGTTTTATGTAAACTTTTTTTTTCTATTTATTTAATCAAGCCATGATATTCTCTTTACTCGATTTATTCAATTTTATTCGGTGATTGTCACGATTCTGCTTTAAGCTCATGTCACGTTATTTTGTTTTGTGTCTGGTTTTACTTAAAAGAATATGTTTCTTCAGAATTTCTTACGCAAAAATAATATTTTAATCTAAAAACCTATATAATTACTGTCGAAAATATTTAATCCGCCCTAGTTTTATCCTAAAAAAAGACATATTATATGCTAAAAAACATCCGTTCAGCCTAGATTTTTCTTCACAATTTTCCAATTGTTTCAAACACAAATTAAACCATAAAGTTTTTCCTACTTCTTAAGAGTAATATATTTTCTCAAAGCAATCAGCCATAGGCTTTCAAACGTCTTGTAAAGCAGTTTTACGAGCGGCAAGCCTTCGTGGTAGCTGTTAGAACACTTTTATGGCGGGTTTCTAGACGAAATTGATAGTTGGGTGGGGCAATGAACTTTTGACAGAGCTTTGTTTTTCAGCTTGTGAATGAGTGTATGAAGTTGTAAAGTAAATGATTCTTGACAAAAGATTTTCCTAAGTCTGTTGGTTACGGATAATATGCTTAACCGATTTTGATAAAATTTTGAGTAATGATATTATTTGAAATTGAAATTGGGACGTTTTATAATTTCCAACAAAATAAATAATTCCCTATTTTTAACGTTTTGCTAATACGCAATAAAGAATATCCTACTATATTAAGTATACAAGCAATAAACAAATTGCAATTACATAGGAAAAAACACATTTACGTGGGAACAAAGAATTAAGTATAACATTTCGCGCGTACAACTTATAATCTGTAGGGTATAATATTAATTAATTACTATTAATGTAAATTAAATTCAAAAATCCATAAGCAAACAACAGATCGCAAATATAAACATAATAAATGATTAACAACGGTTGGCGGTAAAATTCTCACAATTGTATCAATTATACGCCATTACTGTGACGTCACCAACATGGCCGCGCGCGGGAAAATTCATCACTCAAAGGACAAAAGATCAAGGAAATTATTACAGCGTTTGAGTTTTAATTGTTTTTATTTTTATTCTGGTTACATAACTAACTATTAATATTGTTAATCCTAACTTATACTTATACTTGCAATATCAGTTTTTTTTATATATTTTATTCGTCTAGTTAGCAGTCAAACTAGTGTCAAAGTTGTTCAAGCCGAAATGTCTTTGACATGACTGCTAAGTAGACAACAACCGGTACCGGCTTTGCCCGTCCATCCGTTGCGCAGAAACGTCCAGTTCTAATACCACTAAGCGGTCACCCATCTATGGAATGTCCGTGATGAGGGTTGCTTAACCCTCTAATCACCTACCGATCATTCAGCGGAACTGGCTACTTTATTGACAAATTAATTACCGGTCATAATATCTTCGGAATAGTTCGGAATAAAATTGAAAAATCTCAAGATAGACCGTACGTGCTTACATACATTATCACATAATTATTGCATATAAACAAAAAACAATTACGAACACTAATATTCAAGCAATAAATTAAATATCAATAAGCAATTATCACTCGCACGCGCCAGACATATTTATTATGCCAACAAACAATAAATCACTGAGCCAATCGATTAATTATCATAGACTCGATCAGCTGTATCAATTAGCGGACGCCATGTTGTGACGTCATGCGCGCGGGAAAATTCACTACGACATTAACATGGAAATTCGAATTTTGAAATGAAAATTTGTACTCAATTTAGCTGTGTAAGCAAAAGTTTTAGACAAATCATTGTTTTTTGTAAAAATACTAATTTTCCAGAATACATGCAATTGAGAGACTTAAAGTAGACCCAGTTACAAGAATATAATCTGATTTTTGCAGTACCTACTACCAACGCCGAAACAACGATTACTGAATCGCATATATGTAGTTTGTTGTCAGTATGAATTCAGCCCACAATCTCGGTTTACGCATAATCCGAAACTCTTTTAACATATTACTTTAATAACATATTTCTTCAATATATTTCTTGTTAATGCTTACCTCCCAAAGGTACATTTTCTTAAATATGAAATTCCTGATGTAAATTCTACTCCTATTACAGCTTACAATAATACGAAAGAATTCCTTAAAAATCAAATAGTTATACAATCCGACATTTATTACACAATTTATCCGACAATTTAACGTAACGTAAACTACAAATTATCGAGGATTACACACATAAAGATGGATTAACTTGTAAAGTAGCAATAAAATAGTTTTACTCGAAAAAGTATGCCCAAATACGTAAAAAAGCAATCATTCAGACATAGTGAACCTCCTTCGTGAAGTAGGTAAGGAATAGAAATGTGGTCAGGATGTTTAGAAATAAATGTCATGCTTACAGGAATTCAATGGATATTATTTTTTATCTATACTAATATTATAAAGCTGAAGAGTTTGTATGTTTGAACGCGCTAATCTCAGGAATTACGGGTCCGATTTGAATAATTTTTTCAGTGTTAGAGAGCCCATTTATTGAGAAAGGTTATAGGCTATATATCATCACGCTACGACCAATAGGAGCAATAAAAAATGTTACTAAAACGGGGAAAATTTTGACCCATGATTAGTTAAATAAAAATGAGCTTGGTAGTAGTAGCTTGTAAATCCATAACAGATTTGGATTTTGGACTTTTACGTTGCCTGTGTATTATGCAATACGAGTACAACACGTAAATTATCGCGAACACGCATTTTACCTTGGAAAGCCTGACGTTTCGGCGATGGTGAAAAATAAATGGATATCATTATTTTGCTCAACGAAGGACCTATCCTTGCGAGCACTAAACGTTATTACACTTATTACTTTTCCATTATTCTACTACACAAACAAACAAAAAACCGTTTCCACATCACAATCAGTAAGAAACAATTCAAAACATTTCAGCTCGAACCCTGGACTGAACCAATATGTAGGAATGAACTTCTCCAATAACTCACTACCGTTCACCTGAGTTATGTGCACATTGACTGATTGAGTACTAAGCTTTTAACACGGCGTTACTTGGATAATATTATTTATTTATAATTATAATAGTATTTATTTGGACACTTGTTTTGTAAATTGTCATAGTTTTGCCTCGTATTATATTCGACGAAATAACTTATTACAAGAACGTAGCCTTTGGCATTAATTATTTAGATACTGTAATTACTACGCCCCATCAAAAATCATTATTTCTACAAAATAATATCATCAATTTTAAAACAAAAATTTGCGACAGGCTATAATTTCAGACATCATTTTAAGTATAATCAACTTCAGCTTCAGGTTTCATATTACCGCTAGCACTAATGAGCGGACCGTGGAGCAAAACTTGTTATATAAAGGTAAGCTTTTAAAAGTATTTGGTTATTTTATTTTTGGTTTAGAAAGGATTATGAGATTAATTATTTAGTTTTTGTTCTGAGCCTGGATGTCAATTTATCTATATAAGTATGTATTTTGAAGTATATAAGTATGTTTATCAGTTGTCTGATTACCGTAGTACAAGCTCTGCTTAGTTTGAAGTCAGATGACGGTGTGTGAGTTGTCCCACAATATTTATTATTTATACTATAAGCTAAAATCTCTTATATGACCTAAAACGTTTGATAAATTAATATGCGCAAAAATTTTATTAAAACAGAATAGAAAAGACATGAACGATTATGTTAATTTAAGCATTTCAATCCATACTCCCTTTCATTTAGTACACAAATCCCGTATATGAGTTATATTGTTAATACGAAAGTTCGTCTGTCTGTTACGCTTTTCGGTTCTTTCGGTTGAACTATAGAACCAGATTTTACGAAATGTTTTATATAAATACTGCAATAATTAACAAATTGTAGAGTCTTTGGTCAACTCATCACGCTTAAAACTTATCACGCAGGATAAGTTGGAGACCCAAAACAAACAAGAATTACTTATTTTTCAAAAATCAGCTCATGGAAGACTTAAAAGGGGAACGAAACTTTGTACTGGGTAGAGCGTGTCAGTTCGTACATTATTATTTTAAAAACTTATCTATCTAAATCTAAATGTCTATAAAAGCAATATCGCGTTCATTTAAAGTTCATTTAAAGTAAAAGCAGTTTTTACAAAAATACCATTGCTTTCACCATAAATAACATGAACACGAAACAATATACTAAAAACCCTGTATTTTCATATAAAAAGCAATGAAAAAATATGAAAAATTGACAGGCAAACTGGCGTGTTTAATAATGTCTAATTGACGGCTTTATATTGCAGTCAGGTTATTTCGCGTAGATACCAATAAAAATGGTTTCCGTGTTTTCGAAGTGAAAAAAAGGAATTTTCTTTATTGGATTTTGTTGCATGTTTATGAAGAATAATAGAGAATGGATTGTTTGTTGGTCATAATTTTTTTTAATACTGTCTCTGTGCACTCTGTTTTATTTAACCATTTCTATGTTAAAACATTACGTAAAAAATACATTAAAAATCAAGTCAAATCAATCAATAATTAATCAATCAATCATCAATGTGGCTTGTGAAATGTTATCTGTGCAAACTGTCATTTTTATATGAGCTTAAACGCTATTGAATAGATAAACTACCGCTAAATGTACCTCAGAAACCGGGGGTTAATCCCGCACAAAAAAATATGGACTTAGATTTCCTCTAAGCGTAATTTTTGACACCCAAATACATTTATTTTAGTGCTTTTGTTTTTTCTAATAAAACATTGTTAACGACAGATTAAGTACAAACACAATTTTCAAGCAAAGATAAGACAACAAAGTCGTCCTTGTCACAACACTGCCTTAACAAATACATTATCATTTATCATTGTAACCTACCCCAAGATTTTTGACGTTAAATCATCATCAACGAAACAACATAACTGCACTTACACAACACAACAAAATAAACCTTAACCCTATAGATATAAGATCCACAACGAATGCAAATGAAAAGTTTGTTCTGAAATTTTTCGACAAATTTATTTCAGTTGCTTCGCTAAGCGAATTTCGACGTTGTTGTGTTAATGTTAAGGTTGTTATTCGTTTTATAGAGGTTTTTTTTGGTTAAATAAGAAAGGCAACATTGGCATGTCATAAAGAATGTTATCTAAGTTATGATGTAAACATATCTATAAGTATGGCACCCGGTTTTGGTTGAAATATTAAGGAGATAAACGCAAATTAAATAGTCATTTATCTTACTATCCGTGCTTTTCTATGTAGATCAGTTACGTCCTGAAACCGCACTTAGTCAGCGTGGCGGACTTAAGGCCTAACCCCCTCCCTCATTACCCTTGCCCAGTAGTGGGACTTTCACAGGTTTCCTTAATTTTTTTTTTTAAATTTCAGATCAGTTACAATGTTTTTGCTACGTGTCAAAAATAGGCACTTATAAAGAAATAACTCGTAATTGAAAGAAATTACTGATTAAATTTAAGTAGATATTTATTTAGTAGCTCATTACATATAAAGTTTCCAGGATCGATTACCATGCAAACCAAAAGTTTAGAAAATAATTTTTAAAGTTTCCCATTGCGGACTTCGGTAAGGGAAAGTAATAAAAAATTTAAACATTAACACTTTAAACCCAAAATACTTTTGATAACAAAAACTACCCTTACACCCGTATCTGTCTGCAACATCATTAATGTTTTTGGTGTCTTATCCTCAAAAGATTTGCTGGTGATTTGAAGGTCAATTATCATGTGTGGTAGAATGCTCTATCGATGTACATACATAGATACCGTGCTTAGTAAACACGTAACAGTACAGGAGGTAGTACAGATACAAATTTTCATTTCCATATACATTTGTAATTTGATGTCTGTACGGACTCGCGGCTCCCCTCTTACTCTATGGCAAAACAAAAAGAATTGACACACAAATAACATTATAAAGAGCTTTGTTTAACAAATTTCTAGGATTCAAATTCACATCCTGACATCGCGGTTTGGTTTCAGTCAAAACCCTACGCTTGAGCTGTAGTTCTTCGACTAAGACTAGAATAAAACGGGGAATAATATCGAGAATTTACCTGTACAGACATTAAAGAAAGTTGCGTTTGTCTATCTGTTACATTCTTATGGCTAGGATTTTGGTAAAATGTTGCTAAATTGAAGACCAACCGGATTCTTATTTTCAAAAATTCTACCCTTAAATCGCGGAATATTTACACGTAAGCAGAAACCGCAGGATTCAGTCACTAAACGTATCATACGAATCATAGCATAGTTGTAAACGTCGCCGTGTGAATGAGGTGTCGCGACAATCGTCTGTAACAAATACACTTTAAGTACGTGTTAACGATTTAACTGAAGATAAAGATACAAGAATTTGTTTAAGTGTGCTCTTCATTTATTAAGATAACTTATCTTTTTAAGTATGTCAGTTTGGTGCAGTGATTGAAGTTGTGGCTTCACTAATACCATCGGCTTGCAAGGCGCGAATTGCGAAGGCTTGATTTCTATCTAGGGCAAAACGATGTCGTAAAAATGTTTTTTTTTTTTGCTTTTGGTTGTAAGTTGATATCTCTGTATATTGGCATTATAAGAAAGTTATGCATGAACGTAGAAAATTCAGCTATTTAGTTCTTTAGTATCATTTCTAACTTTTTATAATTATACAGGGTGTTAGGCACACGATTGTCCGAAAGATATAAGAGTACTGCCGACACGTTAGTACCATTCAACTGAAATTACGACTCACCGTTTCGGAGACATGATACATTTAATTCCTAAAATTTAGGTATTTTGTACTAGACCGGACGGTTTAAAGGAGCGATTTCTATATAATATTTACCCAAAGTTTTGTAGTGCATTTGCACATTATTTGAAAGGGTTAGAACAAGATAAGTTATTTGGAGAGTTGAAGAACTATTTAACTATTCATTATACCTACTGTTCAGAGTTATATTTTGGTATCTGCCTACTGCTTCATAAGCACAAGTTGCCTTTATTTAGGTATATTCCCTGTTGCCCCTCTACGCTGTCACCCCGGTGTGACAATTGGGAATTTTCTTCCTACTTTTATTCCCAGTTGTTACCCCGGAGGACAGTGTTACCTTTCTTTCACGTACACAATCAATATCCTGGCGAAATAATTATAACGAGAGTTAACGTACACTAACTATGCCCATAAAACAGTAATCATAATATAACCTTAACACATTAAAAACATTTCAAAATTAATCACCTTGATTATTTTAAACCATCATATCCGCAACAAGCGGGCACTATCTACCAATAAACTAACTGCTCTGGCGCCCCCATGCCGTGGACGAAGTCGTTAAGATACCCCACATTAATGTATCGATAGTGGAAACGCTTGTTTGATAACTCTAATAGAAGCTTTTTACATTGATGAGAACAGGACACTAATTTTTATTGTAAACTAGCTGACCCGCGCAACTTCGCTTGCGTCCAATAAGAGAGAATGAGTCATATTTTTCCCCGTATTTGTAACATTTTTTACCGGTACTCTGCTCCTATTGGTCGTAGCGTGATGATATATAGCCTATAGCCTTCCTCGATAAATGGGCTATCTAACACTGAAAGAATTTTTTAAATCGGACCAGTAGTTCCTGAGAAACAAACTCTAAAAAAGAACAAACAAACTCTTAAGTTTTATAATATTAGTATAGATGTAGAATAGATCATGAAGTTTTGAGTCGATGACATCGAAGTCCTGTCGTTCAAATGTCAAATAATATCGATAACGTTTGTATCTTTAAAATGCTCTAGAAGGCGTTCCTCGCTTTAAAAAGTCGAAGATAGCTTCTTGCCGAACTGAAAATGGTACTGCTGCTGTTAAAAAAGTGACGAATATATATAATTTTTGGTTATTCGCTATATACCTGCTTGTTATTTGAAAATTTATTTTATTATTTTTTTATTTTCTTTTCTTTTCATTTCTTGTTGTTAAAAGTGATTGCGGAATGCCGTAACCACTTTTAACATCAAGCCTTAGCTGAGCTCAACAGAAGTGCTTATTATATTTTTTACTTGTGGTGGCCGAAGTTATTCTTTTACAAAATAAAACTACAAATTATTATTATTCATTTCTAGTAATCTAATAAATTATAATTTAATTGTGTAACAATAAAAACAAACACAGTTTTTTTGGGTAATACGTACAAATCACAAAAAAAAACTGCTTTTCAGCAAATAAATAACGCTTCTACTGACTTCCATGCTCCGATTAACATTGGAACGATAGATCGATTACCGACAGTTTACGAAGACAACGTTCAACAACCGATAGTTAAGAATATGATTGATAGATAGCTTTAATAAACACGTCACGCTAATTGCGGGTTTCAATAGATTAACGCCACGGAATGCCTTCTTTTGTTATTTATTAGCTTTTTGATGCGTTGACAATCAAAAAGTGGTAAAATATCTCAATGTATTTCTAGAAACTTCAGGCGATCCGGGATAAAATAGATTTTGGCATTAAATTCCGTATAACACTTGATAATATTTCTACGGGCTAACTCGTGTAGCTTCGTTCTATATGAACAAATTTTACACCAATCCTCATAAAGATTGGTTTTAAAATAAAGTGGCTTGTTTTTGATTTTATAATCGAAGCAGTTTAGCATTTAAAGCGTGCCAAACAGACTCACTAATCATATTATTAGAAAAAAAAGGATGAATATTAAATGACAAGTAGTCTGATATTTAGCAATAGGCTTCTATTATATGGGACCAACTTTATAAACACCTACGATCTGCCTACACCATTGAGTATTTACAGGGGTCATATTATAAAAAAACACGCCTTATTTTCTGCCAAACAATTATATGTCATTTGAAACCTAACAGATCACAACATCACAGAGCGTCATCATAGACCGTTTTTTTGGGGCTATTTTTTAGCCCACCCGTGGGGTAGCGAGGGGTGGGCGCAGATGCTACGGACTGTTTGATTGTTATTGATTTCTGGGTTATTTTGGGGGTTAATAAATTATTTTATGGGTGCAGTAGTAGCTTGTGAGATTAATAGATGCTTGTTTGTTTATTTTTCTTGAAAAATCAATTTCACTGTCACACATTTTATGTTTCGAGTGGTAGGGTTTATTACTATGAATGCTCGAGTGTCTCAAGTTTGATTCCTGGATCGGGTGAAGTACGATTGGACTCTACACGCTAAGAGTTAGACAAAGAGTCCGGTAAATGGCGTTAGGCTCGCTACCTACATAGGACTAATATTGTTAATGGTAAAATGTGGATTTACGCCGCACCTATCGGGGTAACAGGCGTGATATTATTATGTATGTATGACAAAATAAATGACCCATTACTGTTCCCGGGTAAAGATCTCCTCCTGGAATGAGAGAGAACCTTGAAACTCCTAGACTTTCCCAGGGAGACATACCAACTTAATAGGTAAAACATATTTCGTGCACTTCTTCCCACTTCACAGAAAAGGTACCTACTACAATTATGAGATAAACTTCATAGATTAATACCGAACGAATCATCCATATCCATACTAATATTATAAATGCGAAAGTAACTCTGTCTGTCTGTCTGTCTGCTGCTCAATCACGCCTAAACTACTGAACCAATTTGCATGAAATTTGGTATGGAGATATTTTGATTCCCGAAAGGACATAGGCTACGACCAAAAGGAGCAGAGTACCAGTAATTAATGTTACAAAAACGGGGAAAAAATTCACCCATTCTCTCTTCTTGGACGCAAGCAAAGTTGCGCGGGTCAGCTAGTTCTCAATAAAGCATCGATTACGAAGATTACCACAGAGTAGTAACAATTACAGATAATTTCAGTTTCTAAGCCATCAGATACATAGTAATGCACTTTCTCGTAATAACTACTTGTACACACATTATTTATCGCAAGTTGGCACGCTACGAAAAACCCAACACGCTATACTTTGTTTGTGGGAAATTGTTGTGAAATACGAATTTATTTTCTGTGGTCCGAACATGAAAATGTCTATTATAAAATATATGTACTGTACCACGATTCTCCATCACTTCTGACTACCGACAACCGGCTAGCTATAAAATAATTTATTATGAAAATCTGATCAGCGCCTCTAGCGGATGCCATAGGAGAATTTTTGGGGTACATTCTAAATGTCAAACTCCATTTTAGCGGCTGTATAGAATTGTGGTACTGTACTTTCATTACAGTCTGCCGAGCAGAGTAAAAAAATAAAACCATACCTTTTTTACCCCTTCCTGATACGGGAGACCCTTGCCCAGCAGAGGGACAGTCATGAGATAGAAAATACTGCTTTTTAGTTTACTACACTTTTCTTGATAAACTGAGGCATGTCAGTCATATACAAACATAGGAGCTAAGGTTCGATGCTCGGGTTGAGACCATAAGATTGATTTTATAGTATTGTTATATTTTCTGTTTACGACGAGCAAATTAAATGCACATCGATTCTTACAAACAACGGAAACAAATTTAACCAGACTTGGAAAACATTCTGAATAAGTGGATCATTAAGTATTTGTTTGTATAGAAATCGAACCGACAACTCCCGTGTGGTTGTAAACTGACCACCATAACCACTGCGCTACGCCATTATAAAATAATGGTTATCGTAAAATACGCTTGGGTGTAACATCGATTGTATGTATGTATGTATGTGTGAAGTCCGACACCATAGCCCATTGTTACTTATACTAACGGTACAGACGGCAAAAACGTATGAAAAATATTTTGACATATTACTAACATTCCTTATATTGAAATTAAAGCTGTATTATCACAATATGTAAAAACTAAAGAATATTCTAGATTTCAGAGTCTAGGGCATTAAACTATCTCAGAATCAAAGAGGTACTTATCGAATTAGCACGCGGGCCAATGCTAGTTTGGCAACCTTTCTTTCTTTATATTGTTTAAAGGTTCTGTGACAGTTTGTATTACAACAAATTTCTTTCTTGTGCTGTTTGTGTAAGAAACAAAATACGAAGTGAAGCCCGGCTCCCACTATTGGCAATTCGTCATACGGAGGCGACCTGTAGCCTACCTAAGAGTACCAAGAACATATATTATTCAGTAGAGGTACATGTATATCTCTAAATATTGCCAAATAAAAAAAAGTATAAAAAATAGCTCAACGATTTTTACCTAACCCTACTTCAATAGCAAAGGCTTAGCGGATACGGAAAGCCAAAATGATTTATAAAAGGTCTACTTATTTGAATCTGAATGGGCAGTGTGGGGTTACCTGCAGTTAAACCCTTTGGCTTCTGATAGATATATAGCAGTTTTTCATGCAAATTGTAAAAGTTACGGATATTGCTTTGTGCATTGGCTGATCTTCATTGAGGGTATTGAAAGGAAAGAGGTTAGTGGGACGAAGTTGAACGTTTTGATGGTACGGGAATGCTCTATGATGTCTTTCTTCAAGTAGAAGTGTCTGATTCAATACGAATAATTGAGTCTTGTTTGAAGGGGTTATTTTTCTAACTGTAAACCAATGCTGCGTATTATTTTACGGAGAGAAATCATTACAATTTTGTATAAATAAAAAACCCTTCTTAAATTTTGATGATAGCAAATAGTAATTGTAATAATACATTAACGTACACACAACCATAGCAAGGTATTTTATGCGCCCAAAGTTACAATGTTTTTTTCTTTCAATTGTTTAAAAGAAAATATAGCAATATTCCATCCCGAATCTCGAATCCACAAAGCATGTTCTTAATGGATCTCAAAACGAAATCCAAGTAGCTATCAATCCTTATCTAAATAAACTCAGCACACGGTAATCGAACTCGTAACCAAACCCTCAACAATGATTATAAGTTCAAATACCAGTGAGCTATCAAAAGAGACAATACACACGTGTACAACGCACGTGCTCCGGTTAACCGCGTCTGTCTGTCTGTGTGTTTTGTGCATTTCATGTTTAGGATTGTGTTCTTATGAGGCGTATTGTTTGCCGCAAACTTGTGTATAATCGGCTTTAAGCTGATTGCACCAGTCGACTTCTGATAGATGTAAGGTGGTGGTGGTGGTAAGGTGTTAATTGAGATGAGAACTTTTGACATACGGTCTACCGCAAACTAGTTTGTAAGATAGTAAATAGTATCTTTAGATATGAGAATTCCAAAGATGAGAAAGTGCTTAAGAACTAAAAAAAATGTTTAAGTATTCATTGGGCACAATAACAAATGAGGAACAATTAAAAAGTGGATTACGTTTCTTATCATGAAATTTCAATGAATATGGGTATTCAGGATGATTTAAAGCTAAGTAGTTAAAATAATGTTCAGACAGAGCTATTACAATCAGATAAGTATCCCAAATATAATGTCATCGTTCATTTTCGTGGAACTTTTGCTTTCTGCTTTTCAGTAAACCATCGCTCGAGCAGGCTACAAAACTGTATCCATATCAATATTTAGCCACTGCAAACAGTTAGCTCAATGAAGATGCAGACTTATGAAGCATGTGAGAGCACGTCGATGAATCGTTTTATTTCGATTGTTCAGTGCGTTCCGTCTGGAGTTTCATTAAATTATGACTCTTGACGTCATGTTTACAATGGCATGTGTACAATATCTTATAGAGGTATATAAAATATCCATGTCACAATGTTAGTTACCGTACTCTTCCGAAACGGCTTAACCGAGTCTCATGAAATTTTGTGAGCATATTACACTAGCTGACCCGCGCAACTTCGCTTGCGTCACATAAGAGAGAATGTGTCAATATTTTTCCCGTTTTTGTAACATTTTTCACTGGTACTCTGCTCCTATTGGTAGTAGCGTGATGATATATAGCCTATAACCTTCCTCGACAAATGAACTATCTAACACTGAAAGATTTTTTCAATTCGGACCAGTAGTTCCTGAGATTAGCGCGTTCAAACAAACAAACAAACTCTTTAGCTTTATAATATTAGTATAAAGTATATAATATAATATTAGTATATGTAGATAGGTCTGAGAATTGGTCAACCTTTATTTTTCATACACCTGATTGAAAGTTTTTTTTTTTTTCTTTTTTTTTTATTTAACAAAACAAAGTTTACTGGGTCAGCTATAGTTATACGTTTGAAAAACCCGCATGAGAAAAAATATATTAATTATCATAAAAAGAACGTCATTAAAGTAAATGGACCAATTTACCAATGTATCTTATTAACTTTTGTACATACTCTATAGAGTCTTGCATTATAATGCAACAATAAATTTAATACTTTCGCATTGCATGTTTATTATCTGATATTATACGGGATTTAACGCTAATATGCATTTTACCTCTTTACTCTACGTGTCGGAAAGGCAAGTTTTTTACTAAAATACGTTGTTTTTACTACAACTTACTATAATAAATTTAACCCATTAATGTCCAGCTGCTGGGCAAAGATCTCCTTCCGTAATGAGGAAGCGGTTAGGCCTTGTGTCCACCACGCTGGCCAATTACTGGCTCGGGACTTTGGATATCTTCAATAACTGTTTTAAAAAAGTTTCAGTCTTGCATCACGATGTTTTCTTTCACCCTTGGAGCAAGTGATAATAATTATTTCTAATACACAGAACATTGAAACAGTTATTGCTGTGTTGCCTCAGGTTCGAAGCTGCAACCACTTGTGTGGGAGACAACTTATACCACTAAGCTATCACTGCTATATTCTGTTCTACTCTAGCTTATATATGTATATTGCTATCTCCAGCAACCCAAAAGATACATTTATTACCAAGGTATCAATAACCCTACATATATCAGTACCCCATCAATAAGGGATGACATGTTGAAAGGACGAGGGCCCTCAATAGTAATGAAAGACCCACTGACCGAGTTCAAAGGGACGGATTAATTATTATTAGCAAGTCAATATGTATGGGATCTTACGTGAGGTTGTGGCAAGATTTCTGGTTTAAATTATTTATATATGTACAGTCATATTGTAAACAGCAGATACATTTTGGTAAAAAGATAAGTGACTAACAAAGACGTGGTCTTAAATGAAGAATGTTAACTGATTTTGATTATAAGCGCTCCATATTCTCTGTTGAAAATAAAAAATACTAGTGAAAGAATTACTTTGATACGTCAATTAGTTTCCGATTTATAAGGAAAACAAGTTATAACCGCTTGTGACGGTGTGACGTCATTGTACATCACGCTAAGTCTGGCTCACACAGTCCTTAATAATAATATTTACTATTATTACACTATACATGTAATAAGCGGACGAAAACACAACAAAATACTGCATAAACTATTATATCTACGGCTGTAGACTTGATAATAATGGCCGGCCCACCCGGGTGTAATATGACGTCACACTGTAAGCGCGACTCGATATTTTTCGAAACTTTGAATGCTTGTAAAATCCAAACTACTTGGTATTTTTGTCTAAAACAAAAACTACATAGTTTGCATGTACATGTACAGGCTTTATTGATTCAAAATTTAAAGCGATTTGGCATACCTAGTAACATTCTCCATTGTCGAGGACTTTACAAAAATACTACACCACTTAAGAACTGATTTTAGGCATAAAAGTAGATTATATCCTTAAGATCCCATGTCTTTATCAATTTCTGATAAATTTCATGAAAAGCGCTAAAATCATAACAGACTACTAAATTTCTTTGCAATTTATGATTTCAAACTTCCAAGCAAATCCACAATATCTAGCTTACTCTTCAAAATTACAACCATCTAGTTATATTAAGTGCACTTCAATCACATCATATAAAATCCACTATTATGATAACTTTTGTTATCATGTTTCGCTGAAACTACTTCATATTATCGATCGATATTTGCTGTAAGGCTAGATTAATATGATATAACCGCGACTAAAACCTGCGACTTTTATTCCACATCCAATTAGTATATTTCTACGTAAGACCCCTATCAAGAATCTAATAGCAATGACACACATTCATATTACCACTTTCAATTATGTCATATTTTTTCCCTCGCCCAGTAAATCTTAAATTTATAAGGCTACTTACTCCTAAGTTTCATGTGTAAAACTTATTGAAATGTAATCTAATCTCAGTCGTTCAAACGACTGACATTAGGTAGGCACCTAGAGCGCGCGAAAGAGCCTGTGTGTAAAGGCACCTATTGACTTCGGACAACCTGGCCCGCTAACGACAAATTTATGAAAATCTAATCAGATATTTTCGATACTCGGTATTAACGATCGTAGAAAACCGCGCTTCAGTAGGTACAGTTTTACGTTTCAAATATTTTCTAAGATCTTTTCATACTAAATTTATTGATATGTTTATGATAGTCGATACTTATAGGAAATCACTCCTCTGTACGTCTCCTAACATAGTGACGTGTATCGAAAGTCGTGAAAGATTTATCGATGGGAATATAGCGATTTAATATTGTCTGATCAATCAATCTGGCTTTGTGGTGATACTGAAATACTTTGAGGATATTGTACGCGTTTGTCAATGATCTGGGATGTTGTTTTACGTATGGGTAATGTTTATTTTTGTGCTTTGACCACTAACCAAACAATGATTGAATGAATCCAATGCTTAAATGTGAAATTGATGATTTTGCTATTTGAAGGAAGAATCAATTACAAAAAAACAGAGGACAACTCCTAATGAAACCTAAAGAACAATTTAATAATTCTTTAAAAACAAATCTTAAAGGAATGCAAAGACCCCATACGCTCTTGACTGGCACAGCGTGAAAGTTTGTTGGTCTTTCGCGTCAAAACACCAGTTATGATAAAATTTTACAAGGTAATAAAATTACATACATATGTACATAATATTATATCTTTTGAAAATGCATAGACTGCTGTTATTACAATCTAAAGTAACGCGGAACGAGTCAAGAACTTAATATGAAGCTGATTAATTTACAACACGGATAAAATCGCGGGAAAAAGCTTGTTTATTACAATTTAATCTTAAGCCCATTGAACTACATTAAAAATTTCAAGGCCCCAAACGGGCATCGAACTCACTCATCTATTTATAGTAAGTAATTAACATGATAATTAGTTGTCTATTCCAACCCGTTGGTGTTGGTACAAACTAATATAACAGTGCACATCTGGTTCAATATCAAAGCTATCCTTATGCTAACGTATTAATAACTTGGGTTTGTTTCACTTGCGACCCGGTATTGAATACAGCAAGGAAAAAATATTTTGATTAGATGTTGTTCCAGAATACTACCAATATAACTATAGTTTGTGTTCGATATCTAGAGATGCAGGCCCGATATCGTATAAATTAAGCCTAAGTCATTAGATAAAATATTTTAACACCACACAGACTGGCAGAGTAGGTGTTAAAAGTCCGTTTAGGCTTCGAAGCAATTGCATAAATAAAGTCAAAGTAAGTCGCATAAGAAGAGAAGAAACCGGCCAAGTACGATTCAGACTCGCGAACGAAAGGATCCGTACCAAAATCAATTTGTCAATTTCATCAAACAACGTCCTAGCTATTACGGATTATGAGACAGCCTGGTGACAGATGGACAGACGGACAAACAGACAGTCGAAACTTAGTAATAAGATTCGGTTTTCACCCTTTAGGTACGAAACCCTAAAAAAAACATATTGGTGTTTTTCATCCACAATTTTGACGCAACTTTAACGGGCTCAATTTTCTAACGCAAAAACATGTTGGGATGATTTTACTGTTAATATTAAGTACTAAACGAAACAAACCATTCAAGCAATTGATATTATTTATTTACGGGCACTTGATTGGCGCCTACCGTCTCGGACTGCATGCACATGCAACCAGCATGCATATCTATGCATGCATATGCAATTGTAACATCAAATTGAGTTTTCATACCGTCTGCGACTGGGAATATGGGAAAGATAGACTAATTCAATGTGTACGCTGTCTGGATGTCTTGTAATATAGCCCTACAACTTAATAGAGAGTCTTGTATGCAAAGTTTGCGGCTGGCAGAGGCATACAAATTGAGAATTTAGAATACGAGTGGCTCGGAGGTTTTTCTCCTCCCGTAATGAGGGAGGGAATAGGTCTTGATTCCACCACGCAGGCAAAGTGCGTTTTGGGGACTCTCCGGCATGCAAGGTTGCATCACGATCTTCACCATTGGTACAATTGATAATTATTTCTAATACATACATAACTTCGAAAAGTCATTGGTATGCTGCATCGGGCTCGAACCATCGACCAGTTGCAAGGGAGGTACCAACTTATCTACTATCACTGTTCTTTACACATAATTATTAATTATAATCTAGATTAATCGTGCCAATGCTCTCTACTAAGTTGTTAGACTATAAGTATTTTGTGGAATTCCGTATTGTGTTGTAGATTTGATTTATTGTGTGTACGTGTATGTCATCTCTGTGCTAGTGCAGTATTTTTAAAAGGGGTGGAATATTGACTTGTCTGCCTACGCCTTTAAAGATATAAATTCAAGATTAAAATAAATATTTTCTGTCACTTTGATTGATTTTGTTATATTCCTTTGCTAACAAAAATAATTTACCTGAAATTGAAACGAAATACGAAACCACTGATCTAAAAAAATATTTGCTAATAAAAAATGGTATAAAAAAAAAGCTTAAATTTAAAGATTGAAAAACAAAATGAACATTATTTCATTCTCTCATCTCTACAATATTAATAAAAAATATTGAAAAGTCACTTACATTTGTATTTTGTTTTTTCTTAACCCATTCTGGGCAACTTTTGAGGAAGAATCTCCTCTTGAAATTGGCGAAGGGTTAGGCCATGGGTTCACTACTCGGGCCAAATGTGGCATGCCCTGAAAAGATGTATTAAAAGTTTTTATTATTTTATTTTTATCAATTAATTCTTAATATTTTGAATACCTAATCTTAAAATATAAACTCATGGGTGGTGAAAACCACAACTAAACATCCCAAACCTAAAACAGGATGGATAAACAACCACAGCTCATTCAAAACGCATATCGGTAAACCCCATCCCATAGCTACATGGAAATCGAACCTGTAATAAACAAGCGCATACGAGTGCCAAATGTACGTGGGTGATTGCCAAACTACTCTGATTTAGATTGAGATAACGTGCGAATGATTTATTTTATGTTTTGGGTTATTTGTATGCTAAGAGTATTCTGAAGCGCGATTCTGTACAGTCTATACTGTCGAGTATCGAAATTTTGACATTTAGAATGTACTGCTAAAATAATTCCTACGACACCCGTCACAGGCGCTGATCATACAAAATTTATCGATGACAGTTCGGTTGTCGGTAGTCGATAGTAGTGGAAAATCGAGCTATTGGTCTTTTGTTTCAACATGTTTGCTTAGCGGATAAAAGATATGATCTTAAAATATTTTTTGATATAATTTATTTAATACGTTATTGGCGGAATTAGACAAAAAGCCAGATCGCCGCGAAGCTAAACAAAAAAAAAGAGTATTTTGAAAGTAAAAATAATAAGAATAGCGATTTTCTTTATTTGTTTTAAATTATTTATTTACTAGCCGATGTTTTGCAAAACAATCACGTGGTTTAGAGGTCTAGAGAAATGTGCATGGATGTGAATAGAATTAGGTACCTTTAAAACTTTATTTTAAATGTAAAATCTATTATAATATTGGGTAGGCCTACTACCAAATACTGGACACCTAAGTTAACTTTAGACTGTGACTGAGAACATTACAAAAACTGGAGGTAATTAGCTCTTGGCCAACTCGGTTATCAAACCCGACACCTTGCCATAAACAGTCGCACTCACTCGCGTACTTTTTGAACGTTAATTTATCATCTTGACTAGATTATAAAATCATCTAACATCCACAGCGAATCACCCCAAAAATAAAACCAATTATCAAAAATGACACATTTAAAAACAGCCACTTATCATTTTAACAACATTGTCGTTAGGGTGATACTCAATTAAAAGTTGTTCAGCCGTAACAGATGATAATGTGCTCGGAAAGTGTGTCGGCACATATGGTGAGGAAACATGGACAGACTGATTGTGTTATTAGTGAATTTAGATGATATGGTACATATACGGTAAGTTTGATGTAGTGATAATATACTTAGAGCCGATGTTTAGTTAAGGTCAGTAGCATAAACTAGCTGTTACTTAAAGAAATAAGGAGCGACCTTAGAGACATACACTCTGCGAAGTATACTGATTACTAATAAAACTTTACTATCAATACATCGATATAATTCCTACTTAAATGTAAAACAGTGTGTGCATTTTGATCCATCTTACACTTCAAAACGGCTGAGCCGTTTGTGACAAAATTCTGCAGAGCAATAGATTCTATCTTAGAGATGTCAAACAAAACAAGCTTTTAGATTTTAAGTACGGAATGAAAGACTACTGTACTGACTACTACAAGTGTAATGCAGTATTATTTTACAACAGCAAAATTTCGCGCATTCTCTTTTAAAATCACTCTATACCTAACGTGGTCAAATTATACTAATTCAAATATTCAATATACCTACGTAATATAATATACAATTAGACATGTTAATACATAACGTCAACATAATATTCAGAGTAATGCAGCTAATTATTCATATGATCAATGATTCAAATAGATTCGCACATGGACGGCAGAATTTAGCGCTAATTAAACATTAATGTAGTGACTTATTATATTATTGCGACTATATTTACGAGAAGCAAAAAGGGTATATTACAAGGAAAGTAGACTAAAAGATTAGATAGAGTTTTTTGACATATTTTGACAAGATAATGCCTTGGCTTTAAATTTGAAAAACGACTTATTAACCTACTTTTTTCATGCAACTTTTGTACTAAAATCTTATGGTCATTAGGTAACAATCGTATGAAAATGCATTAACGGGTTTCTAAGTTTATAATAATCAGACAAGTAGGCACCTCGGGGTATATTATTTTGAAATATAAAGTATAAATTATGCACACTTAATTGCAAAACGTACATTTCAACCCAAAAATGTCACGGGAGGAACCGCATGGAAATCTGTTTAGCAGGTTTGAGCTAACCAAAAAAGCAGGCAGACGTCTCGAGGCACTTTGTTTTATAGTATAGTATGTATTCGGCCTAATTGCAAAACGTATTTTCTTTCAACACCACACCGTATTTTCATCTCATCTCCAGAAATCTTCGCCGTAACATCCGTTGCTCATAATTTGTACATTTACGACATCCTGAAGTGTCCTGAACGTAATAGGATGGTCTGCAACGCTATTATCATTGAAATACGCATTCATTTAAATATTTCACACATTAATATAATCGTTTATTATCGCTATTTAGGATATAATTGTGTGGCTGTCGTTTGCAATTAGATCTTAGTTGTTTAGAGGTCATTGAACTGTTTTGGACTGCTCTCTTTTTTTTGCAGTACGTTTTATTTTGATATTCTAGGCATATAAAGTTTTTTGCTTTTTTCAAATTAATTCATGGCTAAATTATATTAAAATCGATGTTTTTTTTTTAATTTTGTACAAAGAATTATTGTTTTTTGCTATTTGGATTACTACTGCAAAAAATCACTTGGCAAACATTAAAAATAAAAAATAAACACTTTGGCCGATAAGAAAATCAAACTTAAAACCACAAAATTCGTTTAAATAAAAAATACAAACCTTTAGAATCTTTGCATGTTTGCCTTTTCCCAAACCCGTATTTTACTACAGAGAAAAAATACTTTACTATACCAAAATTTATCACCCAAAAGTATAAAACTCTATACAAAACTACACAAAGCAATACGTTCCAGGAAGTAAAACATTGTATTTTCCCGTTTTTATTACAACGACAGTTATTTGACACAGTTATTTGTGACCCCATGATGTTCAATCGTCCTTACAGAAGATTCAAAGAATCAATTTGCCAAATAAATCAGTCAAGCATCTGTTTCATAAAAGAACAATATGTATCAAAGGAAACGATAAAAAGCCTTTACGGAAGGCAGTTTGGGAGGAAAAATCTGTTGTAAGAGAAATTATGACTATTTTCACTTGGTTTAACTGCTATTGTGAGCTATGGTTCAAGATTAACGTTTTTAAACACTCGCGAATCTGTTGCAGTTGCGCTCACTGGTCGGTAAACGATCAGTGGGTTAAGCAACCCTTGGCGTGGTCAATCTATAGATGGTTGACCGCATAGTGATATTCGAACTGAGCGTCTCCGTGCTTCGGAGGGCACGTAAATATTTGGTCCCGGTTGCTGTCTATTAAGGTAACAGTCGTTAAGCCACGTCAAAGGCCTTTCGGGCGGCTTGAACAACTTTGACACTAGGTTGACCACTAACCATACGACAGAATATAAATTGCCACTTTAACTACTTCACGGATGTAAAAGCTATCCCTCCGATTGCGATTTGCTATATTTCAATATACATATAAAACAGATAATACCTCAAAGGTTCAATAACCACAATGCTCACGGTCCCAAACATTTGGACCCAGAACTATGGCGCTACGGACAGTAAAGTTTGGTCAATAAAGTGTTGGACCGTGAAAGGGTTGAAACGGATCATTGAACCTTGTATCAAGTTTGTTGAAATGTATTAATTTAAACCACTAACACGTTAATATGTTACGATACAGCTGCTTATAATATTAGTTTTTGTAATAAAGTATTGTTATATTTAAAACTAGCTGACCCGCGCAACTTCGCTTGCGTCACTTATGAGAGAATGGGTCATAATTTTCCCCGTTTTTGTAATCTTTTTTTAATGTTACTCTGCTTCTATAGGTCGTAGCGTGATGATATATAGCCAATGAACGATTTGATAATTTTTCAAATCGGGCCAGTAGTTCCTGAGATTAGCGCGTTCAAACAAATAAGCAAACAAACAAACTCTTCAGCTTTATAATATTAGTATAGAAGTATAGATTTAGAGCAGTTTGTTTAGGCATCCCACACAAGTGATCGAGGGTTCGTTCCCGAGGCAACACACCAATGACTTTTCGAAGTTGCGAGTATTAGAAATAATTATCGCTTGTCCCAACCCGCACTTGACCAGCGTGGTGGACTTAAGGTCTAAGGATACATCGCATACCTAGCATAATGTAGTAATGCTACTGTTTGGATAGGCGCGGTTAGATGAAGCTAACTTTTATTTGCACAAAATAGGTCATTTCAAAACAAAAAAATTTGTTCTAATGTGACGAAAATATAAGATACCTAACTAGCTGACCCGCGCAACTTCGCTTGCGTCTCATAAGAGAGAATGGGTCAAAATTTTCCCCGTTATTGTAACATTTTTTACTGCTGCTCTGCTCCTATTGGTCGTAGCGTGATGATGATGATATATAGCCTATAGCCTTCCTCGATAAATGGGCTATCTAACACTGAAAGAATTTTTCAAATCGGACCAGTAGTTCCTGAGATTAGCGCGTTCAAACAAACGAAGAAACTCTTCAGCTTTATAATATTAGTATAGACTAGCTGACCCGCGCAACTTCGCTTGTGTCACATAAAAGAGAATGTAAAAATTTTCCCCGTTTTTGTATCATTTTTTACTGTTACTCTGCTCCTATTGGTCGTAGCGTGATGATATATAGCCTAAAGCCTTTCTCGATAAATGAGCTATCTAACACTGAAAGAATTTTTCAAATCGGACCAGTAGTTCCTGAGATTAGCGCGTTCAAACAAACAAACAAACAAACAAACTCTTCAGCTTTATAATATTAGTAAGTATAGATATTGTCATAATATTAACCAGTATTTCGTTAGTGTAACAGGCGTGATTGTATGTATGTTAATATTCATCTGATATTGCCTTTGCATGGCTTGACCTATGTGTGACGTGTGTATGAAAAACAAATTAGATAATCAACAAACAATTTGTTAGGTTAGGTAGTCTTTGTTCTGAAAATAGGTCTATCCATTTTAATAACAGTAAAATCTTAATCCAGAATAGTACCTAGCTTAAACATAGACTAGTCAAATCCCGGAACAATCATAAAGAAATCTCAATTATTATTACGCAGATATACACGACATCTTTTTCAATAAATCCAATAGCAATTAATATCTGCACACACAAGCAAACAAACAAACATACATACATACATACAAAAGGAAAGCGGACATCAAAGCAATTAATTGTTCTCAATAAGTTTAATTAATATCGCTACGGGAGGGTAGTAATAAAAATATGGCGGAACATAAATCTTATGTTTTATGTTATTTGACAAACGTTGTTGTAATTATTATAGCAGATGCTTGTGTTCATTTGTTAATTGTTTTTATTAATGCTAATAGATAAATTACTAGAAAAATATTTTTAGTCCTGTTATAATACTGTTTTTCGAAAAGTTCGTGCTATGATCTTATTATATATTGCACTAGCTGACCCGCGCAACTTCGCTTGCGTCACATAAGAGAGAATGGGTCAAAATGTTCTCCGTTTTTATAACATTTTTCGCTGGTACTCTGTTCAAATTGGTAGTAGCGTGATGATATATAGCCTATAACCTTCCTCGATAAATGGACTATCTAACACTGAAAGAATTGTTCAAATCGGACCAGTAGTTCCTGAGATTAGCGCGTTCAAACAAACAAACAAACAAACTCTTCAGCTTTATAATATTAGTATAGATGAGACGTTTCAAATGGCACAGGATTAGAAAAATGCAGATCGACTCTGATGTATCACGCAATTATTGATTCGGTATAGAAACCGAACTCAGGGCCTTGCCGGGCGGTGTTTAGCACGTGACGACTACCAATCACTGTACCACAGACGTAGTTAATTATTTGAGCACTATTTTATCTCTATATTGAACTATATCATTCTAAATTTGGCCGCTGACTTTGTGTTCTTTGCACATAATATTCTTAATGTCCTAAATACGAAAAAGTAATACTGTCGTGGTCCTTGGCCCTGCTTTCAAATCTTACAAAAACACTAAAAGCAAAGTAAATCTAAAATCTTACAAACAAGAAACAATATAACACCACGCAAATTACCCAACCAACATTATACTTCCTTTACGGCAAAAAACTCAGTGTTGCCATACTAAGCCATCAATTTTCCCGGCCGGCGCCGCGGGAGAAACTAGTCTCACATTAGACATGTCTGGACGGATGCGGCTGCATTCCTTGGCATGCGATGCGACTGTCTGTGTGAAAATGACCCATACATGATGCTTAGAAGTAGTTGGTGATAAAAATATTGCGAGTTGAATAGCAAAAGGCTAGACGGTCAACATGTAAAACTAGAATGTTTTGGTCCTTACTTACATTGAACTTTAGCAACATTTGGACTAAAACCGCGTATCAATGAGTATTATTACCAAAAATAATATTTTTATAGCCTTTAAACTCTGCTTACCCTACTTGGGAAAAGACGTGATTTCATCTATGTATGTAGGTATTCTCATAGAAATCTACACGTATTAAAGTTATAAAATCTTCCCGGTTCCCGGCGACCAGTTTCGTTGAATCTAGCCAACGGTGTAAGACATAGTTTACAGTGTCCAAGTGTATTCACAATACACACGACTATTTTTATAACTCGGTGGGACGATATACTTATCCGACTGACGAGAGGACAGGCGCCAGCTAGTATTTAATAAAGTAGAAAACACCATCTACACTTTGGGCGCCCTGTGTATCGAACCCTAGACCTTATCATTAGCCAGCCATTACTCCATCGATTGCGCCATAAAAGCAGTCAATTCGTATTAAAGTAATAAAGTTGTAACTATGTATAAGGTGTGAACTAAACGTGTCTAATACGTTATTGTGCCTGAATACGAAATATACGAGTGTTTGTATTATGATAATATATTCAGTAGGAATCTACTGAGTGACCAGAATAATAACTTGGTTAAGGGAATTTTGTTTGATGTTTTTGATAGTTTTGTCTTTTCGGTGGATTTTAAAGGAATAAATATTAATTTAAAAGTTCTCTATTAGTGGTTATTTAACTGTTAAAACATTCATTCGGTTACTAAGAAGGACATTCATATCATACATTTAAGTTATCATTAAATAACGTAGTTAGATACAAAATTAGTAGTATTGTACTTTAATTGCGTGTTAACTGATTGTCGACATATCTGTAGTGCAATGGTTGAAGCGATCGCCATGCCATGTAATATAATAGAAGATGTAAGTTCCATTTCATCACGAAAAAGTACCTATTACACTAGTGTGATTTTTTATTGTGTTTAGTATTTTATATGTCTATGCACTTTCTACGATACTATTGATGTGTTTCACCTAAAAATAAATCCCATTACTGTCTCATTGCCAAGCGAGGGATTCCCTGGAATGAGGTCAATGTTAGTTTATGTTAAGCTAGAGTGCAAATTTTATCATAAATCACATTTTTGTCGAGTAACAATGCAGCATGCCTATGCAATAATAATAGCATAGGCATGCTGACTATTATAGCCCTACGGAAATTCTAAGTCTAAATATTAAACACTCTAAAATTCACCTACATTACTACACTTCTATTTCAAAAACCCAATCAAAAATAGGCCACACGCGGCACATGTTCGAAATAAATATTAAAATCACCCTCACCCCTGCTAACTAAAAGGGGGTGAACACAAATTATTAGAGCACGTGGCACCGATATCCGTTGTCCGTCTGTCATAGTGACGCGTGGCAGTTTATTATGTTATTTGTTTGTTTGTTTGTTTGTATGAAGTTGATTGAGAGTGTGAGAATTATTTGACGCTTCTCTGTGTTTTTATGGTTGATTGGATCTGAGTTTTGTTCCAATTATAAGTAATATAATACGGCCAAAATTACAATGAAACAAAAATACGAATGTATAGTAAAAGTTTTGTAGAATATTCTATTCGTCTATTGGACATTTCTTTAAAGAATCAAAAGACTAATATTTAGACTAGAAACATGATTATTATTAATGAGTTATGAACCAAAGAGTTCAATTCGAGTAAAGTAAAGAGAAACAATTCGAAACTGAGACCTCGGGGATTTCAATCCGATTTTATCTTATTACCTCTTTTGATTTTAAAATATTTGTGTAAGTTCAGGAAAGTTAAAATGGTAACAAAATATTAAAAAATATTTTAAATCATGTAGTAGAAAAAATGTAGAAACCAAACTCATATGTGGTTGTAAAATATATATCATTTCGTAATTATGTTATAATGTAACTTCGCTTGCGTCACCTAAGAGAATGGGTCAAAATTTTCCCCGCTTTTGTAACATTTTTCGTTGCTACTCCGCTCCTAAAAACCGTAGCGTAATGTTATATAGCCTATAGCGTTCCTCGATAAATGGGCTATCTAACACTGAAAGAATTTTTCAAATCGGACCAGTAGTTCCTGAGATTAGCGCGTTCAAACAAACAAACAAACTCTTCAGCTTTATAATATTAGTAAGTATAAGTAAGTATAGATGTACAGAAAAACATAAATTACTTCAAAGTTATTACATTCAGAACAATAACAAAAAACTTTCATATTACTACTCCACTTTCAAGTGTTGTTCAAACAGTTGCTTGTTTGTTTATCATTGTGTTACTCCTAAACTACTTGACAGTTCTCGACATTGTACGGGCGTTTTAATATACGATACGAATCAATGAGTATATTGTAATATGAACTCAAATGATTTTGACATTTAGAATTAATTGTGATTAATGTAGATTGATTTTCAATTTAGAGTTTAATAGAGACATTTGAGTAGTTTGTAAGTAAAGAAGGAATAAAAGTTTGACTCCTGGTATTTGTTTAGGTTTAGTCTAAAATTGCGTTACATGTACTTGTCGTTCTATTGTCAAATTGTCAAACGCAATTTGCACATCATGGATTTTTGTCAACGTTTTTCATAGTGATTGATAGTAGAGCATGTAAAAACTTGATCAGTTCATGTGATGTGCATCAAATGTTTATTTAAAATAAATAAAATATTCTGCTAATGTTGGAAGCGTATTTCACAACATTATTATATGATAGTAAAATCCTATACCTGTACTTGACCAACGTGTTTGACTTAGACCTAATGAGGAAGGCTAAGACCTAAGGAAATGAGAGAGGTGTTAGCCCCCCCTAATTTTAAGAGAGGTGACAATTGCTCATTACATATTACAAAATAAAGTCATTTCGCCGTCTTTTAGTCTATCTGTTTGCAATAAACCTAAATTTATAAAGGTAACAATGCCTGGGAAGTATTTGAAGTATAATAGGTTAAACTTTTGTGTAAAATAGTTATTGATTCCGGGCGGAGCCGGGATTGATATCAAGTTTATAATAAAATACAGCCTTGCTCATAAGTATTAGACACCCCCATAAAACACGTGCAACTCATTCAGTATTTAAAAATTGACGAATCCTTTTATCAATATGCTAGGCGGCGTTATCAATAGGAAATTTTAAACAAAGGATTGCGAATTCTAAGGTGTCATAAAACATCTGGTCGACATTTTGTCAATTATTCATATTGCCCGAATGGTGAAGTGTTCTCGCTGTGCAGTGCAAACTGCTATCAAAAGGTTTGCCGAGACTGGTTCTCACGCGGACAAACCGAGAACAGGTAGAAATTATAAGACAACAGCGCGACAAGACCGATTACTTATTCGTAATTCCCTCAGAAATCGCAAAAAAACTTCTTCTGAGCTCGCTGCAGATCTTTCAGAGACTATTGGAAGATCAATCAGTGCTCCAACAGTAAGAAGAAGACTTGCGAAAGCTGGTTTAAAAGGCTGCAAAGCGAGGAAGAAGCCATTGCTCTCCGCCAGCAACATAAAGAGCCGCTTAGAATGGGCTCTGAGACACCAACATTTAACTGAAGAAGATTGGTCCAATGTTGTGTGGTCCGATGAATCTAACTTTGAGGTAAGTTTTATACCATTAATGTTAAATATCAACACGCATTTCGCTTTCAACAGTTTAATTTTAGAAAAAATATGTCAGATTTTAAATCAAGTTTATTTCGGTAATTTTTCAGATTTTTGGAACGCCTGGTGTAGTTTTTGTGCGACGGCGTGTCGGTGAAGAATACCACCCAAGTTGTGTGGTACCTACCGTCAAACACGGAAGAGGGAGCATTATGATCTGGGGCTGCATGTCTGCCGATGGAGTGGGCGAAATGTTCGTTTGCGAAGGTCGCATGAACAGCCAAAAGTACATTAATGTACTGGAAAGCGCGTTGATGCCTTCTATGACCCGCATTTTCAGCGACACAAACTTAGATGGTGTCAAATTCCAGCAGGATAATGCTCCCTGTCACACATCGGCAGTCACAACGCGTTGGTTCCGGGAGAACAACATTGACTTGCTAGATTGGCCGGCACAGTCTCCAGATCTCAACCCCATTGAGCAACTTTGGGGTATATTAAAGCGCAAGATACGCGAGCACACCATAACATCAAAATCGGCGTTAAAAACGCTTTAATGGAAGAGTGGGATGCCATCACTGCAGATGAATGCAAGAAGCTTGTACGTAGCCTGCCTAACAGGATTGCTGCAGTGATCAAAGCGAAGGGCAGACACACAAAATATTAATATATTTTATAATTATTTATTAATAAATGAATATTTATTACCAAATTCGTTTCATTTTACAACCTAATCATTCATAAGACTCAAAATTATAGGGTGCCTAATACTTATGAGCAAGGCTGTATGTGTATTTTAGTCAATTAATAATTAGTAAATTTTTAGCAACTGATTACAAAACCTATACAAATTTACTCTACTAGTCACAAAATCATGATATAGTTAAAGCCTTAACCATTTAACAACTAATGCAGTTGCCGTGTATCGTTCCAACGTTGGCACTTCCTCTTCCGCCTCTATCAACTCTATGGTAATGTATAGTTTATTAATCCGTTATTGCTTTTTAATTTATCTATGGACGTGATTGTTTTTGTTAAGAGCTAGAGGCTGTTAGAAATTGGTCGACGGAAATTATTTGATTTGACTTGTATGAAAAAATATTTTGAGATTATCGATCACGAGGTGCCAGGTTCGATTTACAGGTTGGGATAGAGCACAAAAGTGTTTTTTACTATTTCTATTGGAATATCGGAGATTGGTTACGCATCCGGTATATAGCAATAGGCCTATTCTGTGGGATTAACTTAGGTAAATATCACCTCTGTCTACAACTAGAACAGGCATTATGCGATATCAAAATATTATGCAGTGGGTACCCAGTAGTTTTTATGACAACAATATTTAGGCGACCTCAAATAATCTAATTCAAACACGAAAAAAAGTCATACAAGTTCATAAAATAATCTTCAGACATCACACAAACTGCAATACACCGTTCATACACTTTCATACAAAGATGCTCATTATGTATGAGTCGTTATCAGTGCTAATATTTGTTATCACTGTTTGAACAAGTAAAGGTATTGCAATGTCAAAGCCAATGGGTTTATAGATAACGGAGTTACGTGAGGATGTGGTGCGGCTGTGTTATTTTAAAAGTACGTAGTTTAAGCGCTATTTTGCAATATTTTGCTTTTGTATATAGTCTTAAATTGATTATGAGAAGCCCAACTATGTTTGATAACTTTATTTTATAATGGAATCAGTGGTTTTAACACTAAACATTGTGTTTTAGTATATAAGATTAACATATACGAGTAACACACACGACGCGACGGTAGAAAAAAATGTAACAACTATTTTCTAAGCATATTTTATATGTGGGATTTCAACCCATGAACTCCATCCACATAAGTGTCAATACTAATGACTCGAAAATTCTATTCTATTCATAAAAGTCTAGAAATTTGCATGAAGCTAAAAAAAGGCACTCACAGGATATATAACTACGAAATTAGGTTTGTTAATGGTCTTAAAAGTTAAACCACATTTTATAAAACATTGCTTTTTATAAGCACCTTTAACCCTTTTCCTCCAAAATCGAAGCTTTGTTTTCTCTATAATAGAACTTTACATGAAAACAAATTATTTCTTTCAACTGTCGCATTATACACAGTAGTAAAACTAGTCTCAAATATTCTCTGAATTGAATAAAGATCTCACATAATATAACAATGCCTCCCGTCTTCACTTCCTCTTTGATGTCACTATGATCTTGTTTTTTCCGTTTGACACAAATCTCGTGAAGGCGTAAGTAGACAAAATTGCCTCATTCAGGGGTCGAACCCCCTCTACTTATATTGAAAATGTCTTCAAACGATCCACACTTTAAGACAATGGGGTGGCAACTTGATTTTTATTACATTTGAAAGTTTTGCAAAATGTTTTTTCGGAGTTGAGAGTGATTTTATGGGAATTGTTTTTCGATATCGTCAGTGTTTTTCTGCTTATTCAATCAACATACAATGTTTGATACATAGGTAATATTAACTTCCGTTAAGCAAACAATTACAGACAGGTTTTTCTGACAGTTTAAATAAATGAGTTATCTGATGTGCGTTTATTAATTTTACGCCAAATAAATCGTGACTATATCAAAATTTATTTAACAGGGATAGTCTGACGGCTAATGGATAAGTGACTTATAACCTATAAGATGGATATAGTTACAGCAAATACCTACTCAAAAATAATTGCTCCCGGTAACCGCCACGTTACAATTTCAAACTCTCGCGACTTGTACACATATTATAATGCGAGTCAAAATTAAGAGTTTCGATACCTTATTTGTTTAAACAACTTCTCGATCGAATGCATCAACCGAGGTTACGGATAAACTTAAAAAATTTAGAATAACTGACATTTGTTCAGATGCGATGCGTAGGCACAGCATCAATCTTTTCAAAGCATAATGTACAATAAATAATACACACAATATATTCGGTTCGGCATCAATCGGGCTAGCCGGGCGGCAAAATGTGAAGATGAATGTTTGGGATAAATGCAGCTCGACATCGCCGCGTCTTAATGTTTAAACCGAATTGCGACAAACGTACCCGAACGAACGACCTACTCGGTCCGCACAAGTCAAACAAATTCGATAAATATTACCGAGCCGAACATGCCGAACGGAATATGTGTGTAGAAAGCCTTACCAAACAATAATATGCCATCAAAAACATTCTGTAAAAACCTCAAGTCTCGCCGTAAAAAGTGGTGAAATCTATATAATACCAAGTCGATTAATCTATTTAGTCTCTACTTAAAGGACCTTCTGTCTTAAGTTATTACGTATGTTATTATCATGCCAATTTAAAAAAAATACCTTTAAAACAAATAGACCGACCTGGCCATCGCATGATTTGATTATTAGTTTGTATCACACTACACAGCACGACGAGAAGTTAATGCTCCTGAAATCTTAATGGCGAATTTGTATTTTCTTGCGATGACCAAGTCGATCTATTTGTTTTAAAGGTATTTTTTTTTTAAATTGGCATGATAATAACATACGTAATAACTTAAGACAGAAGGTCCTTTAAGTAGAGACTAAATAGATTAATCGACTTGGTATTATATAGATTTCACCACTTTTTACGGCGAGACTTGAGGTTTTTACAGAATGTTTTTGATGGCATCTCACTTCTTTTTGTAGAGCGAACATAAGTCCAATTTGTATGGAAAGACGTTTTTTTTTTCATAATTCAACATATTTTCCTATGGGAATGTTGTTCAGTTTCATAGGCTAAACACTCTTACCCACCCTATACCCCCTCCCGTTATGCCTCATATAGTAGGTACCTATTTACACCTATTTATTTTATTTTCTACAGTAATAATAATTCATTAACTGCAAATGTAACCTTGTAATCTTATACATTTATATGGGATTACAAAGTTATTGTTGCAGTTGGTGTATTTAGAAAACTAGACCGAAATTAGAAAATATTAAATTTTTCCCATGATTAAGACACTAAACCCTATTTGTATTCTAAATTTTAAGCTTCTAAGTCTGCTAGAAGTACCTTAGACTTTTGATGATCGGTGAGTCAGTGAGTCAGTGAATCAGTGAGTGACAAAATTCAAACTTTTAACAAGTTGTCATTCTTAAACTACTGGTTCAAATTGACTGAAATTTTAAATATATCGTGTTTATACAATGACTGATTAGTTGCTGAAAATCCAGGCTTCTTGTTTTATCCACAACGAAATTACAGGGGGGTCAAAAATAGCCCGAATTGCTTCGAGAAAAGGATGTTACGGCCGTGCCGCTTTTTTTTTGCTCGACTTGCGGGGGCACTTCCGTGCCCCCAGATAGACAATATATTCTAACTACAAATAGTTTATCAAAATGCCATCTTAAACTTACCCTCTTAAATCCAAAAATATCACAAAAACACAAATAAATAGCCGAAAAACAAAAGAAGGACATTTTTAAAATAATTTAAAACACGTTAATGGAAGTTCTAAATTCAAACGACAATGCTCACAATTGCGTTCTATTTTCAAACCGTGGCATAGGTACGCGGGCGCGGGCGCATATCCGTTCGATTGTTTACGAGGGTTGCGTTAAGGTAAGGACACATTAGCGCTTTTACATGTGTTATGTTTTACGCCCTTTTCTTGGAGTAAGCAAAGACTAAGTTTAACCACATGATATTAAGCTGCTTCATATTTTGTTGCCGTTCAAAATACTTATTAGCTAGAATAATAATCAGTTGTGACTGAATATAAATAAACCTAATTTGACAATTCGCACAAGATTACCTAAATCCAAAGTAAGAAGAGCATATAGTTTACGAACTAGAACACTTATATGAATAATTTTAGAACTAAACACTGAACAGATACTTTTGCTCATCACCCAAATATTTTTCATAGGTGGGATTTGAACCAACTTTATATTGACCACTTTAAGGACTGCAAATATCATCGAGTACTGTACCCCATTTTTGGCATCTGTGTTATGTGTGTTCACCTTTAGAGTTGTAGTTTACTGCAGCTGACGGAAGCAATACGAGAACTATTTCATATGATAATTTATTTGAAAGTTGAGAACATTAGAAAGTTCACAATTTCGGTTTGAATCGCTCACCGTTTGATAGCTAAAAGGGCTGATAATGTAGTATTTAGTGGCAAAAATCGTGCTTATAAACTATCTTATACAAAACTACAGTGGTTTTGTATTCATTTCAACGTGGCAATGCTGCCAGCATTCTGGGAACGTTCCCGGTAGACAGCGATGTGGAGGAGTACGACCCGTCCCATATTTTATAATTGTTATTTTTCTATTTGAATATAAAATAGATTCAGCTTATTTAAAAAATGTTAGAAATCTGTACTAATATTATAAAGCTGAAGAGTTTGTTTGTTTGATTATTTGTTTGATCGCGCTAATCTCAGGAACTACTAGTCCGATTTGAAAAAATATTTCATTGTAAGATAGTCCATTTACCGAGGAAGGTTATAAGCTATATATCATCACGCTACTACCAATAGGAGCCGAGTACCAGTGAAAAATGATACAAAACCGGAGAAAATTTTTACCCATTCTCTCTTATGTGACGCAAGCAAAGTTGCGCAGGTCAGCTAGTAATTTATATTTTTGCTTTTGCCTGTACAACCTACATTAGTTACAAAAGCCAATAACTCAAACTTACCTTTCACCACCCTTTAAAAACACAATTTCTTTACAAAAATCATTACATACATAATTAGCCATATGTTAAGTTTTGCGCACGCGACCACACAAGGGCGGAACCCCCTTATACTTGGTAATTAGGGTACCGCAACGTCCAAAACAATTTATTATCCCACACCTGGGTTCCGTTTGATAAATGTACAATAGTAATTAGTCTTAATGATTAACTAAATTGTAGTATCGGGTGCGGTAGGGTAAAGGGTAACTAGGGGTAATTTGGGGTAAAAATTGAATAGGATTTTGGGTTATTAATGAGGTTTTATAGAAATTGCTATTTCAACTATATGTTGGGGTCAAATATTCCACGATTGCTATTTATTAATGGTGAACTTGATTCCTGGGTTAAGTAAAACTCTGATATTTCGATAGCAAATTTTCAATATAAATTAGGTATCAAAATTCGAACTAATGTTTTACACTGTTATATATATAAGAAAGTATGCTTGCTTGTTTGCTTGTTTCTCAACTACGTCAACATAACTAAACCGATATGGATAGAATTTAACGGATCAATAGGTTATATCCCAAAAAAAGGACATAGGTTATACTATTCTCGGGAAAAGTTACACCGACGAAGCCATGCATGTAAGCTAGTTTTGAAATATCAGGGTATTTGGATCTACAAGTATGAAGGAATAAATTCACTCACTTGAATAAGTACCACAATTTCCAGAAATATTCAATTTCCTATGAAAACGGGAGTAGATCTAAAATTAGCCATATCCTGGCCATTCTTAGCTAAACCACGAGGTTAAATGCGTTGAATACTTGACACGAAACATGGCAAACGTCCTTATCTCAACTACATAAGGTTCATTTTTGCATACCACTTGTGGCGAAAATTTTCAGAATACCCACAAACGAAATTAGACTCTATTGTAATATTTTAAGATTGGGTTTTCGTTGTTAGTTTGTTGTATAGAGTTTAAGTGCACTTGAACGTAGCTCAGCAGAGCGTCCAGTCTCTTAAAGCATTTTCCAAATATTGTAGACTATTTTAGTGAAGGAATTTTCGTAGTGGTCCTTTTGAGTACTAACGGTTTTGGTTCTTAGAAATCCTTTTTGGAAATTCAGAAAACCTTATGTTAAGTGGTCAAACTTTTACTATTCCATCAAGACATGGGTTCGATTCTTAAATAAGGTTTGTATAACCGTTGCTTGAATCTTTCAGAGCAGATCTTTTTTAAGCCTGTTTGACTGACACGGTCGGCTATACTCGACAAATCAGAAAGTGGCGGTCAAAGGGTTAAATGCAAATTTCAAATCGGCATTGTATTGAAACTGATTTAATTGATGAAATCTATCACCGTTAAGGAAAGGCTGGTTGATTGGGACAAGGAACTTGCCAACAAGAAACCTAAGATGCTCTTTTAATTTTATCTCTTTATTCAAAAATCCAATACAAATTCTGGTCGTGCTTTGTGTCCGTTGTTTGTATGGCTGTAAACGTCCCTGCGACACAACAGCAATACTTAATGCGTTATCTTTAAAAAAGAAAGAAAAGCAAAAGAGACACTCCTTTCAAAATAAAATTCAAAGAAAAACATCGTAAAACTAACTTGACGAAAACAGCCGAATATTGACGAATGCACCCGAAGTGTGGGGGCCATAAAACTATCTAAAAGTAATAATGGGTGTTGACGGTAGATATCGACGTTCTCTGCTCACCCCTCCATAGTTTAAGATTTATTGATGCCTTGGAAATAGCTTTTTGATATAATATTACGACTTTTGTTCTCATAAAGAACATATACGTAGGTACTATTTATACAAATCCATATTTCTACACTAATATTATACATGTATTAGTCTGTCTGAAATAGACTCTAGCATTTTATTTAACACATTCGCGGTTGAACTAATAGATTGATTGTAAAGAAATTGTGCTAGGAGATAGCTAAAGAGCTTGGGATAAACAACAGGCTAGTTGTTTTCAATAAACAACCCCTAAACTTAATAACTCGCGGACGGCACCTCGAGTTGCCTAATATTCTTTTAACCCGTTACTGTCCCACTGTTGGGCATTGGGCAAGGATCTCCTCCCAAATTAGGGAGGTGTGAGACCTTGAGTCCACCACCCTGGCCAACTTCGAAAAGTCATTGGTTTGTTGCCTTGGGTTCGATCCGATGACCACTTGTATGGGAGGTGCAGACTTATACCACCCGGCTGCCACTGCTTATAGATGTAAAATTTGTATTTCCAAACCTCTTAAGATTTCACACTCAAGGATAGACAAATAGTATTTCTGGTCAATTGTTTTATGTTTGGAAATTAAGATGTAAACAAAACTATCTCTTTTTGTAACAAAATCGATTAAGTAGTTTTTATTTTTGACATAAGTATAAGTAGAACGTCATGTACTACTTTAGGGAAATAAAACAGAACATCTTATTCATCCCTTATCAAAAGTTACGATAAACATTGTAAATAATAAATACAAAGGGATGTATTACATAAAGTTACCCCTAAACACATCCCTTAGAGAGCCGTAAGGTCAAGCATTACAATATATCTGAGAAAACTTTTATTTTGTTCCTTTTTATTATTCTTATTGAAATAATACATATTGTTTTCTTAGAAAGGGTAGGCAGAGGTAAGATAACTTGCATGTAGAGAACAAGACCTTCTCTCGCATTTTTGGAAGGGACTCAAACCCATGGGCCCAGCAGTGAAACGGTAATGGATTATAGTAGGTTCTGTAGGTAGTAATTTTATTAACCTGCGATTATGTTTATGTGTGTAAAATTTAAAGGAAACTCCGGGAAAGTAGTCCCTAATATTTATACAGATGATATTGGCATGTGCTTCATATAGGTTTAAACACACATTACTGAAACAATTAAATTCGAATTCTGCGGTAAATTAGCAGCAGTGATATACATACATATGTGTGATGTAGATCAGTTTAGCCAAAACATTACTATAAAAACCACACAACATCAATCAAAAGACAAGTAACAACAAGAAAGATTTTATTTAACGACATTTTTATTTAAAAATCCCTTATTTAGAACATAATATTATAGGAGTACTTATTTAAAGATAAACTGCGAGACATAACGACGCCATATTAAGCTGAATAGAACCTTAACACTACTTATTACTGTTCAAACGTATTGCGATGAATACAAAATAAATCTTAAGCATTTCGCTAAAGTAGCCCACTTCGAAATGATATATCAATAATTACACCATTAACGAACATTTTACAAACAAAATTCAACTCTATAGTAATAGTCTTAGGGTTGATATTCCCGTGAAAGGAAAAACTTTAGTAAGAAACATTATTTCAAGTAAACAGCGAAATAAAAAGAGACAAAAAAGTCGGCAATAAACAGGACGTTGAACAAATAAATTATTTTTATTTCCACTGTAATGTTTTATAATATGTAACAATTGAAAGTTTGTAGGTATGTTTGTTAATGCTAGCCGCTTTATCGTTTTGAACTATATTCAGTAGTACCATGTCCACTCTAGGCTAGTAAAAGCAAAATTTTCTTGTTACTTTAAGATATAATAAACAATAATCTATTATACAGTTTCGTCTGTGGTTTCGCTTAGCAAAACAAAATTTAAAAAAAGAATTGAAGTACATCTCAAGTTTGAAATTTTATTTTCATTGATCGATGCATTCGTTGCATATTTTAGTAATTTTCACAGAACTGCTTTACATTGTTGAAATGTCGATAAATATTCTAGTTTTCGGAGAATTTATTATTTTCTCATTACCAGTTTACATTACCAAACTATTTATTTTAGTTCGAGGCATTTATTTTTCATCTGGCAATGATTCTATTAAATTCGTTTATTTTTGTTTTGTCTACATCTGTGTCCCGTTCTTAGGCAAAGACCCCCAACGTAGACTTTTAACCCTTTCAGCTACTTTCTGCCTCTAGCAGCCCTTCTAAGACTAGCCTTCCAGACGTTCCTTGGGCAGAAATCAGAAAAGCTTAATTTCTCGAAAACTAGCTTGGCAGAATCCATAGAAAAACGACCTTAAAGTACTTTAGCTTATATTTTATATATTTTTTAGTTAACATCTGATTTGAGACTCAAAGTACAGGTACGAAAAGACATTTATTTTTCTATTAATAACCCTTTAAAGCCAGTATTTCCTTAAATTAAAACCACCAAGAATGACAAAATTAGTCGTAAGAAGTCAGGTGTCATAACTAGTACACTATAAAGTCGTGAAACAATATAGAATGTAGGCATTTGTTACGCTCACTGGCTTTTCTTTTACTTTGTAGGTTGTTGTCCTCAGGGAACTACCTACTGACTTTACGACAGTAAAGGTTATAGTACCTATGTATTAAATAAACAACTGAATTGTAATGATTGTGGGCTTTTTCTATATAAACACAACTTTCTAAGAATTTACGGTGTCAGACCGAGGTTTCTGGAATACTACGGGAGAAACCTTTGCCCAGCATTAGTACACAAACGCAGGCTAAAAATATAACGGTGAGTTTTACATAGATACAAACAACGGGCATAAAGTACAACCCAAGCGATTTGTAATTGAAAAATGTTGTTGTATTGGTACTGAACCTATAACTCCCAATGCACAGTAAAAGGTTTGGTAACCATTAACCATTAAATATGTCAAAAAAAAACCAGTCAGATTGATCATCTACCAAAATAATACGAAATAAAAAAAAATCAGATTAAACAACATCAAAAGTATTAGACGGTCAAAAATTAAAAAAACGTGATCAAAAAAGTAATTTAAAATCAAATCTTTATTTTTAATTGGCAGCTTTTTCGTACTTCGTTAAAAATTAACGTGCTCTACGTAATTCTTAATAAATTAGGGCTTTCCAAGAACGGTTGACATTTTTAACGTAAATGTTACTGAGAAATTTATAACAGAAAAGCAGAGTAAGTAAGGTTCGTGGATTTTTGAGTTCCCGGTAATCCTGGAATTTGCGAGCCTTATGAAACCTACTTCATAGAATTAAAAATGTACGAGTATTTGGTAACATGTAATTTTATTACAGTTTTTAACCTATATTAAAATAGAGGCGAAGAAGCTATGTTTGTTTATTCGTAGTTTCTGAGATTCCAGAAAGTCTTGTGCCAATTCCGAGTAAACAATTTTATTCCAAGAAAAATGACATAATTTTTCACAAAAGTAGGTAAAAAGTCGTGGACTAGAAAAGAGATGGTTGGGCGTTTGAGCACGTAAAGCCGTCGGTCCTGCGTCTGACCTCTCACTGGTCATGTCAGTTATCCGTCTCACCAGCCCATAAGAGTGATGGAATAGAGAGCGTACCTGTGTATTGTGCACACACTTGGATATTATAAAAAAAGTCCTGCACGGATGGCCAGTTTCAATGAAACTGACCGCCGTAGCCGGATATCGGCTAGGAGGACATTATTACTGTAACAACAAGTAAACTAAATTATATTCAAGTGTATAGGTATACGGTATCCGAGTTCATTGATAGTGACATGCTCGGGTGCACGGAGTAGCGTGCGGTCAGTCTGGTCACGGTGAGTAATGGAGCGGGGAATATCCGTAAAAATTCAGTTTTTCCACCCATATAGGTGTGAGTTCTACTGAAGTCTATGTGTAATGGGTTATATTTAACTTTCTTTTGAATTCAAGCTACAAATGTATAGTCATTTGCAGTATTTAATGTGCTTTATTGGTGCCTAGTATCGTTACCATTTTTAATGCTCATCATCATAAAGAACAGGTATGATCATCATATTATGCCTGTACAGATGATGATGACTTATCGCTGAAAACTATTTCTTTTTTCATTTTATCCTCTGTGACCTGGAACATTTCCATTTTACGACAAAAATAGATTTTGTCAAACTATTCGTTTTAAAGTTGAAATGCCCCAAAGTTTATCTAATTATGCGTTTAGTTGCCCTTGTCATTTTTATCCAAGTAGCGAGTACTTGCCTAAGACCTAATAACCTAAGACTTATGAACTTCTGTTTTCATCTACAAATCTGTATAAATTAGAATACCATTAGTTTATAATTATTAATATAGTTTATTTAGGTGGATTTGCTTTACCTGAAAGGTCGTTGAAAGTTTCATGTAAGTAGTCAATAAACATTCGTAAAGGTTCAAACTACGAATTAAATTCTCAGAATTGGGTACAGTGAGTCGCCAAGTAACTGCTTGATCACCCTCAATTGCACGTGACTTGCAAACTGGTCGAGGAAATAGCTCTACCCTTCCAAGAAGGTTATGCGAGGAAAATGTTTTGGTGAACTGTTTCGATTCCTTGCGCCTTAGTGAATAAATTTAATACATCTGGGGTCTGGCTATATAAAAATTCAGATACTGTATTGTTTCTAACGACAATTCTACTATTTTAAATTAACCGTTATACTTAGAAGAGAGCTACAGAACCCTTATTTTTAATAGAAATGCGGAAATTTGTCTGTCTAATTCTTCTACACATTTACAGCTTAACCGAAAACCAATTAACCTGAAATAGATATAATGTAGTTGTTGAAAAAATAAATAGTCTGTATTTATTATTTCAAAATACACTTCCATATTATTGGGTAGGTCACTTAATAGATAGAGACACACGATATTTGCCTCTCAGTAGTACCTACTACATAAAAACAAAATGTAGTAAAACCGCAGTTTCATTTACGCTATTCTAGGAACAACGGCTTCAGTAGTTTTCCTAGAACCTTTGCTAGAACCCGACTATCCCAAGTAATCTACAGTCGAACAAGTCAAATATGAAGACGTCTAACTTTCACTAAGGCACTGTTTCCTAAACTGTGGCCCATCACGCCTCCAACGGGTCCGCGGTATTATGTCGGCTGAGAACTCCTTTTTAGTTATCCAATGATTAATATTATTTATTACCTATAGAAATTTGGAGCAGTGATAGCTGAGTTGCATTAGCAAGCGATTCCCTCGTAAGAGGTTCGAGGAGGCCCCACACTAATGACTTATCGAAGTATGTGTGTATTGTAAATAATTATCACTTATTCCAACAGTGAAGGAAAATATATAGGAAAGAGACTCTCACCCGGCCATGAAACAGCAATGGGTAAAGAAATTGGCACCAGAACCTAAGTATTAAATATTCGTATTTAGTGGCAATAGTATTTTTTTTGTTATTAATAAGGTCCTTTGGAAAATGTTGAGTAACGCTGCATTAAGGTATAAAGTTGTCCAAAAGACTGGCAAGTTTTCCAACTACAGTTGTGTCGCTACTCGTGTACTACTCAAGTATGTAACGCTCAAAAGCCTGCGCAAAAAGCTTTGCACGATACACTTTTAGCTTGGTGATGGGAAGCGCGAAAGGATATTAGTTGGCGGAATTTTAGCTCGTAACTTTTAAACTGACACGTTGCATGTTTAACCTTATATTTAGTAACACAAATTGATGGAGATATGCATTTTACTATATGGTTGCTGAGTGCTTGATATTTCAGCGCAAGTAACACTTGCCACACATTTCAATATTTCTATTACCTGTCATCCACTTGCGCCCCATTAATGATACATTTTCTAAATAAGAAAAGTAAAATTAAATCTCGGGTTGTCAACTCAACAAAATTTTATCTTAATCGATTCAGTTTTGTTTTCGCGCCAAACCGCCTGACAGACAGACAGCCTTCTGGATTTATGATATTAATATGGATTTAATTGTTATTTTCTGGTAGAAACATGAATTGATATAACACACGGGCATGATAAACATACTATTTCATCAATGACAGCGACACTTAACTATACAAAAAATCATCAGGACAATCGCTCTCGCTCCGCTCATGACTAACCTCCCTCCCTTTCATCGTAAGAGGCTAAAGCTTTGTTGCAAAAGGCTCGCCTTTGACGCTAGTTGGACATTGTTCTTTTGAGACCGGCACGTCACTAATCACATAGTGTTGTACCTTTGTACGTATTCTTTAATTAAATATCATGTTGAGTTGCCAGGATTTGTTGTGTGTGATATTCTTGACAATGTTAATTAAAACAAAGATTGTTGTTTATTTTTATTGTGGGTTTTGTTTTCATTATAAGGGTTTTATTTAATCACTTTTACTATATTTTATTAAACAAAGTAAATACCATCGCCGTGTCTGTTTATCTGTTCGAAACAAACTCAGAATTTGAACGGATTTTCATAGAGATTGCACCAATAAAAAGGTAAGTTTAACCCGGGCGAAGCCGGAGCCATGCAAAAAGTTGAAGAAATTATGTTCCGAAATCTGAACTATGTCCCAATGACATTTTGAAGTTATGTGAGTTTTTGAAATAATTATCCTCAAAGAGAATCAAAGGAAAACATCATTATGCCCAAAAGTTCATTAAAACAGTTCTTGAAAGGAATATCCCCTTCTTTTGTGAAGTTAGTTTAAAATATAATAAATTTTATCCATTTGTTTATTTTGAACTGCTTGCTAATTCATCCACCTGTAACCTAAAATGCAAATTACACCCGTAATCACCCATTCAACCCCAATTTAAACCCTTCAATAACCGTAACTAATCGAATCGTTATTACATATTAGCTGCTATCCACGCTCCTCTCATAAGTCATGTTGAAATGACCGCTGGGGCTACTTATCGGTTTTCTTAGCACATTAGGTCTGTGGCCGTCGTAAAACCGGATACTGAACCGTAATACCTTTTGAAAACGCAGACGTGGCTGTCATTTTCTTTTCTTGTGGAGACTAGTTGTAGAATTTTATTTATTACTTTTTGCTAGATAAGAAATAAAATAACTGCCTTTGTAGCTTGGGTATATATGTATACATCAGCTGTCAGCAGATCACGAGATCTCGGGTTAAATTCCCTGGTCAGGCATAGTGTAATGCTTGTTTTTTTTTAATTTTTAATAAATAAATTATTATATAGCTCGAACTTTCGGCGAAATTATTGTCATTTACAAACACTACTGCAACATAACTTTGTATATAATTGGCTTGATATTTTGGTCTTGATATCCGAGGTAAAAAAAGAAATAAGCTATCGTCTTTAAAAGTAATTCTTCGATACAACTATTTTAGAATGCAAACCCCTTTGTTATTGCCGCCTTTCCCCAGGAAGTATATTAAACACCACTCTATTTTGAGTTCACAAAACTACAAAGCGTAATCCAGAGCGACAATAAAGTTGAAACGAAACCGTCATCGTTATAGTCCTTGCAACACATCGTAAAACTTGTGACAAAAGCTGATAGCCCAGATTTTGAACTATACTCATAACCTGCCCGAAAAATCTCAAAACAATGGTTGCAAAATCCTATTTATTGCTTCTGACCATGTGAATACATTCGCCTGTTATCCAGGCTATAAAAACAAAATCCATTCAGAAGATTTGGTGTAAAAGAGTAACAAACATAATGACTTACGGACATACGTACAAATGACATCCATACTCACAAACTTTCGCATTTATAACATAAATAGTATTTGATCTAGTGTTCAAAGTTATCCGAAGGTTCAAGTTGCCTTGAAGACTGTACCTAGACTTAATTGACTGTTCGACAGCTTATACGTGCCTTCCACAGCTAGGAGACTATTAAAAGCTGGGGTACAACAGTTATATTATTAAGCTGCTATACATCTATAAAGTGGCGACGTTAAAAATTGCAAGGAATATCGCGAAAAGTCCGTTTAAATGGGAGTGCAATTGACTAGCTTGAAAAACTCGAACAACAAAACTCATAGCAATCAAAAACTCCAGCACAAAACAAACGTTGTGTTACTAAGAAATGCAAAATGGCCGAATGAAAAAAAATGGCTTCCTATTCAAAGCGGGGCTGAGAGCGGCAAATAAAAACGGACATAAACTTTTTTTCCTATGTTTTTGGGAACGACCTCCCGTTTCGTATAATATTCATGGACCGTTTTTACACCTTACGCCTTTTGCCTGCATAAATGTAAGTTATATGGCATTTGGCCCGTTATTTTCCCGCGAAAAATACTAGGATATTGCAATGGCGTAAATATGAAAACGTCTATTATTTATTTGGAGCGGGGCAGAGGCCAAATGTGACCCGCTATATTTTTTTCGCTAAAGTATTCCTCGTCGATTTTCTACCTATTACGGTCCTTTCCCATAAATAATTGGGAAACAACAAATTAAAAATTTTCCTCAATCGTTGAACTTTAATTAAAATTTTTCTTAATATTTTTTCCAAGTTTATCTTTTGAATCTTTTTTTCATCGGACCCACCTTTTTTCGTGAAGGTTTTTTTAATTACGTCATGTTTGAACAAAAACCGTTAATTTGCAGGTTTATTTTACCGTAAAATAATGAACTTGTCAAATACTTTATTTTTTCATAATTAATTTTGAGAGTGAAAGTGTATACTTATTACGATTTGAATTAAATTTAAAAACTGGGGCAGATGTGACGATTACTGTGCATATTTTTTTTTTTTTTTTATATGACGTCATAAAATTCTTGAGGATTATTTAAATTAAATGTTTCAAGGATTACGCTGCGTTTCTGCTTTGCATAAAATAATAAAATGCTTGAGTAGGTATGTAGGAAAGTATACGGAAATTAATATTTTTAAATATAAATATTGCAAAGGATATCTTTCATTACATTTGTTTTTCTTTCTACTTTAGTTTTTAAACCTACAAAATAGTTAGGTAGTTATTATAGTACTATAACCTTGGGATATCAACAACAACGGTGTAGCGATAATACTGTTTACAAAACAATATTGAAATTCACCCACAAACTATTTATGCAAATAAACAAACGTTACTAAAATAGTCGACTAAAACATAACGAGTCTCTTTTTCTACATAATTAAAAAACAGAGGACTTAAGTATGCACTTCGACTAACAAAAAACCTCTCATTAAACTTTGGTTTTATTTTTAAAACATCTTTGAAACACGTGGCCCTAACAAAAACGCGCCAACTCGAATTTGTGCAATGATTGTACTAAAACTAAATGCGTGCCATGTGGTCATTCCCGGTCATTTCTCGCTAACTTCATTCTAAACTTTCCCATCCTTTTCTAACTCACCGTCGCCCATTCAAATGTTATCTGTGCTTTCTCTCGCTCTCGCGCGCTCTTCAGTCCGCGTCGAAACGCCATACAAGGTGGACGTACGTCGCTCTTCGTAATCACGCGACAACTTTCGTAAAAAAACGTTGTAAATACTTTTTTTTGAAAGTACCGCGGTGTTTGTGCGAGTGTCAAAACGGTTTCTGTGTTCAGTGGGTCGAATTTTTGTGAGAAAAAATTGTTATTTTGTGTGCATATTTTGGAATGTTGCTAAGATCAGGTAGTCGCGCGGTTTGCTAGCGCGAAGTGAACGGGTAACTTACGGTTGGTATATTTTTCTTATCAATCTATTGTCTGTGTTCTACGTGGCTTGTATTGTACAGTTTTTTCGATAAATTGTCACGGTTTTATCGTTATCAGTGTGAATTAGTCGATATGTTTGCTCAATTGCAGAGTCGGTAGGTGCAATAGCAATGAATTCGTAGTAGGTACCCGCACGTTGTTGAAAGAAATTCAAGGTTTTCGTCAATCGAATGTTGATTTCGCGCAATTGTGTAAATACTAATTTAATTTAGTATTATATTGAAGTTTGGAACTCTGGGTTTAATGTAAAAACTTCCAAGGTTGCAGTTAAAAAGGTTTATTTCGTCGGCGAGTGAGGCAAAAAGTTTAAATGCTAGCATACGATTGCCACGCTCAACTGTACATAATAATTGGTTAAAATAATATTTGCGTTGTTGTAGTAAGTAGGCACGTATTACTGAATGAACGATGGAAATTTTTAGTCAACAAACATAATCTGAGTCACAAAATAGGCTAACTTTATTGATACTTCACACTTTTGACGTGAATGGTGTAATTAGACTAGTTATCGCCTTACTACCATTGACAAAAGTGACGATCGTTCTCTTAGATAGGTACCTACCACACGGAGGAAGTCAATATGTTGTCTCCAATTAGGCATCCAAGTACAAGTACCTAGGTAGGTACCTACAAAGTATTAAGCTTCAATATAAATTCTTAATACCAACACTAAGTTAGCAAAATGCCCGTGTTGTTACATTTCTAGTCAAGCAGTGCTATTTTTTGCTTGGAAAATAGTTCTTATGCTAATTCTCTACACTATGAAGTTTGGCAATGTGCCCAGATTACAGTCCGCTCATAACATAGGGTTGAAAACTTAACTCAGTCACGGATAAGTTAACCTACCTATTTGACTAAAAAAGTATCAGAAATGGTCTCTAAGCCTAGTATCACGACTGATAGATAAGTTTTAGATAGCGTATAAAAGACTTGACCCCAGTTACTGAGTACCTACATCAAGCGGTAGTCTATCTATTCAATAGCGTTTTTTTATTAAGAGTTTAAACGCTATTCAATAGATAAACTACCCCTAAATGTGCCTCAGTAACCGGAGTATCTGGAGGTAGAGGCTGGGTGTTTTGCCTAGTACTTGAGCGAGTTTGTACCATTGTGTTGAAAGGATTAGTCAGCCTAGGTTCTGCGTTACCGAACCTAGCTGCTTCCAGGGTGCGCCGCTGGGAAGCTCCTATCATGCACCCCCACCGGAGTTATCTGTCACGATATAGGTACCTACCTAGTACAAAACAGCTAAAGTGTATACATAAAAAAGAATACAATATTCCGCTTGTTCAGTTAACTGTAACTTGTCTAGTTGGGATTGTAAAAAGCCTAGTTACATTTGTAGGTAGGTAGGTACCTACCTACTTACTTAACTGTTGCTCAGACAATCGCATTGCATGACTAGGTACCTATTAGATATCTATTACCTATTACACGAGGCTGGCACGATTATGCACTATTCTATCTTGCGATCAGCCTCTATCTGACCGGAACCGAAGTAAATAATGCAGTTTTCGTGTTAATTCCCGTGTAACAATATACCTGCCTCTTCTAGGTACCTGGGTAGGTATACCTAGAAGAGGTATATTGTTACACGGGAATATTTATCTTTAACATATGTACCTAACTACCTACCTAGGTATATAATTAGATTAATTCTATATCTGATAGCTCCAAACTTCTATCCGTCACGAATGTCTTTTCAAAGTTATGGCGTGTATATTAGAAATTATTATGAACTGTTACAACAGTAATTTTAGGACACAACAATAAAATAATTATTTTCTATAGCTCGACAAATTATTTGAGAGTCTCGTGTGCAAGATACGTTGGTGGCAAAGGCATAAAAAAATTGAATTTGGAATGTCATTCACCCGCAGTCTTATGCAGACAGCTGCTGTCTGTTTGTTACGGATTCTCTTTATTGGTCATTCGCATAAATCTCAATTATACTTTACCTAGTTAGATAAATCATGCAAGACTACTACTAACCCCCGGTTTCTAAGTACATTTAGCGGTAGTTTATCTATTCGATAGCGTTTTTTTATATTAGTCTTCTTAACGCTATTGAATGGATAAACTACCGCTAAATGTATCTCAGAAACCGGGGGTATGATGTAAGATTACAGAACAGAACAATTCATAGACTTCAGTATACCTAACTAGTTAGGATAGAAGCAGTTTATGTAACAAAGAATTACAGTAAATTTACTATTCAAAGTGCTATTTACTGGCCAATTTGTCTGTACACTCCTTGTCGAGCTCAATTTAGTTTTTTGCGAAAGCAACACTTATTATTCTTCAATTTCCTTACAGTAGCCTGTTTCAAGTCTCAAACGTAAATTTTTGTCGAATATTGTAATAAAATACTTTGGTAATTTAGGTATGTTTAATACCTAAATTACCAAAGTATGAATTGAATAACTAGGTCCCTTTTGTCGTTTAACTAATTTAAGGTGTAACTCCTCCCTCTTTCCGGGAGGAGACCCTTCCCCAGTAGTAGGACAGTAATGGGTTACTTTAATTTATTATTAATTTGTCTGTTTACGACTATCTAGCTATGGTCGTAAACAGACAAATTAATAACGTTAACAAAGCCGAAACCTCAAGAAAAATCAAAACCACTAGATCGTGTTAATCTTAGTGAAATATTAGTTATTGCTTAACTCCCAATAATAACAATAAAATTAAATATAAAAATCAATAAAAAAGCCTATTATTTTTGAGGTTATTGATTGCAACGTCAAACACGACAGCCTAGTCAAGTGGCAAAATGGTGTAACCATAAATTTTGTAATTTCCACAACTTCGTGTAACGATTACAACTTTTATAACTATTATTAAATGACATTGCTATTGTTACTATTACCGATAGATATATTTTCCTTATCTATCGTTTGTTTTCATGTAATTATGAGATTACTAGAGTAACCTTGGGCTTTAGATATAAGGATAATATTTTCTTAAGCGCCACTTACGTAAAGTTACCTACTTAGTATTTAATAGAGGAAAAAGTGCCATATATTTTTACAGAAACTTAATATTTTATATTTATTTTAAGTACCTAGTATACTTTACTAAACAGCGCCAGAGTAACTTGGTCTGTGAATCCTGTCTGATATGCTTAACCGATTTTGACAAATTCCTGGAGACGATGAGATAGACTGTCTTACCAAAGATTTCAAATGATTTAAAACAGTACCGAAGCTAAAGAAACAGTACAGTAGCTAGTTATGGAATGAATAATAGAAATCTAGGTATCTAAGGTATAAATACATTATTAAATTTGATCAATCTATCACAAAAGAAGGAGCAAAACAGCCATATTTATCTTTCAAAAGACAATATAACACACTACACCCGTCCACGAATATCAACTGAAACCTTCTCCACTTCCACTCATATTAAGGTCTGCTCATAAAGCAAGGGTAGACTTTGTAATTAGTTTGTACCCGTTGTCCCTCAGTCAAAGTATCGTCAGTCAACGTTTATGACTTCTGACAAGATGTATTATGTAACGGTATTGATGACATGATGGTAATTTTGCATCCCTTTTGAAGGACAGCTGGGGAATGAGCTTTGTGCCTTCAGTATATTGTAGAGGTCTATTTACCTCATCCAAAGTAGGTAGGCAGGTACCCACCTACCTAAACAAAAGGTTATTTCAGAACATAGCTATGTTATGATATAGCGTTCTGTTTTTCCTTCTTGTCGAAGATAGTTAATGCAAATTGATGTAAATATTTGTTTTTGTCTATTTTGTCTTCAATGTTGGTTTTTGGTACTACTCAAATTACCTGATTGAACGCCCTTTAATCCTAACAGGTTCACTAAAATTTTGGTCTTCGGTAAAACTCAAAATCATTGACAATCTTATCCTATTAACTTAGAAGAAAATATATTTACACGGCAATCGATTTGGCACTTAAAAAATGACTAAGCTCATTAAAGACTTACAGCTGCTCTCCACACACAAGCGTAGAGCTATCTATTACAGCCACCAAGGCAACTTAAAATTAACCCAACTCTTAGAATCTAAGATGTGATTCAAAGCAAAACCAAACGAGACGTAACAACTACTTTAAATTCTCTAAAACCAACGTTTTCTTTGAATATTACAATACATACATGTTCTCCTTCACGAATTAAATTTCACATTAATATGTCTTAAAGTAAGTACATACTTTGAAGTTTCCTCAAGTGTCTCGTTCAATCTCCTAATGCGTTAGTGGAAGAATAATGTTACGATCCAACTACCTTATATTATAAATGCTAAAGTTTGTCAGTATGTATGTTACTTTACGCAAAACAACTGAATATTTTTTTATAAATTTTGGCTCCAAGTAGCTTATAACTTATAACCCGCTTTAACACACACAATACTTTTTATCCAGAAAAACCCTTTCGCACGGTCGTAGTCGTAGGCCAGTGCTGTAAACTACGAAAGATTTTGAGTCTATTTTTAACTCTTTTGCGCCATAATTACTAAACGAATTTTGATAAAATTTGGCATACGGGTAGCTTACAACCTAGTTTAACAAATAGGGTACTTCTTATCCTTATCACGTGGACGTAGTCGCGGGTAGAAGCTTGTATAACAATACATTATACTAAGTGACTTCGTGTGTACATCGAAGCCTTGGATATTGTATTCAATCCACCGCAGTGGTTTTGTGGTCAGTACTAGAACTCTGTGTTACTTGTGGATTAATTACAATCTAGCTTATAAACGTAGTAATAATAAATATATTATTAAGTCCATTTGTATTCTGCCGATATATTTTTCTGAAATACCTGACTGATTTTTACCAACTTTTAAAATAAGGAGATACTCTGGTAGTCAGTCTATTTGATAGCCAAATTTTGATGAAAAACGAGTTTAACGCGCCTAAATATTGCTGGTTATTTAACTCAGTCAATTACCAAAAATATACAATAGTCAATACAATCTCCAAAAGAACGAATATGCCAATATCAATTAATTCTAGAAAGATATTCAATAGAATCATATCTAGTTTCAAACTAAAATCACCAATCATCTCGTTGTCAACAATTGTTTGAAAAAGGTCAATGTCCATTACTGGCAGCCATATTACCATAAACAATCTCATAGAGAATTCCAAACAGCTGATGTCTATTCTTAAAAAAACAGCTAAGTGCGAGCCGGACTAGCGTACGAAGGGTTCCGTACCATCATCTATAATAGAAAAGATGACTATTCTTAAAAAAACCGCCCAAGTGAGAATCGGACTAACGCACAAAGGGCACAATAAAATTAATATTGACCAAAAAATACAAACAATAATTACCTCCCTCAATAGATATTTTGTTTAATTTTTAGCATTAGTTGTTGCTTATGAGATACAGCCTGGTGACAAACGGACAGACAGCGGAGACTTAGTAATAGTTTTTTTTTTAGGTTTTTTACCTGTTAGGTACGGTACCCTAAAAAAAATCGTCTTTTGTGGCCTTGCTGAGTGCAATAAAGTATTTTTCTAAAGAAACAATACGATTCTTAGTATTAAGTGGCCAGGTAGATTCGGTGAATTTTGCTCGCTTCATATTTCAAATAACTGACTTATGTTCTTATTATTAATGGGTTTATGTAATGTTATTTATTTGCAATGATATATAAGTGGGTATTCCAGTTTTTTGGTGTTCGGGTTTTAAATGTTACTTGTAGGAATGTGACGTAAGTTCGTATTTTTATTTACTTAGTCTTTTTTTTATAAAAATCAAGTTTTACATGTAGAATGATTAATGTAGTCTAGAAGTGATAATTCATAGATGGTGTTGTTTCTTTGTGTGTTCGAACGCTGTAACATATTAGCCCCTAAAAGATAAGGTTTTGGTCTTTGCCTACCCCTTTTGGAACAAGGCATGAATGTATGTATGTTTGTATGTATATGTAAGATAGAGGACTTCTTCACAATGCACCACACGTTTAATCATTACCAATTGGCTGACGATTGCAATTCAGTGCCCGTTATATTTCCCCGTTATAGCCAATCCTGTGGGATTTTTCAATAATTTCATAGTACTCAACTATCCATTAATGCCTTCAGTGGTTTCATTAGGCTATACGTTTTCTGTAATCTAAAATACTGGCTAAAGTCCTGAAACTTCCCTCAATTTGAGATAGCACTTAGGCCGATTCTGTGAAGAACGAATTTTAATCAGGATTTTCCAATTTCTGTCAAATAATATACCGTAATTTGGAAGTTATGAGTCATAAGGAAGTGCTTATATCTTATACCTACTTTAGACTTAGCAGTAAAGACAATTAATTCTACTTCTTTCCCTAAACCTTCAAAATTTTGGTACAAAAGACACAAATACAATATCGTTTTAGTTACAAAACCGGTCCGATGTACCTAAAAACTTTACATAACTTTAATGCAATTCAAGGTTGTGGTGTCATGGTAGATTTTTTTTTTATTTTATCGCCTCCATTCGATAGTATGCTTGCAATAAACTTCTTAGTAACTGACGCAAGAGTTTTTCTATTACAATCAGTCGCTGAGGTAACGTAGAGTTACTTTTTCTAGTATTTGTGCTATTGTTTTGTGTTTGAGTAACTTGAGAGCTAGGAATGTCGGAGGTACTGCGAGTGTTTGAGAATTTTCCGTTGTGGACTAACTATGTAGTCAGTAATCCCGATTAACTCCGCTGTGGGTTATTAAGGATTAATATTAATATGTCATCAATCGTTTTTATTTATTACTGTGAACTATGGGTTATTAGGACTGTTAGAGATTAAAAAAATGATTTGGACTGTCAAACGGGTAATACATTGCCTGCGTCATCCCACTGCTGACCTAAAGGCGCTCCCTATTTCTCTTCGGATATATAGGTCTATTCTCTTCGATCATTTTCAAAGCCGTTCCGATCCTTTCAAATTCGTACTACAGATCGGTAAGTATAGGAAAAAAAAACATCTTCGTGACAAACTGCCCATAGATTGCTTACAAACTCTCAACTTTGATTATTTTCAGTCTTAAACCTACATTGGACTAAGTCCAGAATAAGTCAAAGTACAGTCATGGGTTCTGATCTAATATTATTATAAAATGTATGTATAGTGTAATAAAAAGGTATTATTGCAGTGCTATAACACCTCTTATCGCAAGAAATTATGCTTATCGTCAAGTTTCGTATGCTATAAAATTACAATTTATTTACACGTGCGTGACGTAATCACGTAACTATAATACTTACAACTATAATTTTCTTTAATTGCTTGGTTACATATGATTATAAAATAGTTATCATAGCTTCTGAATGCATCCCTCGTTCTCATACAATCTCGGTCTCCTGTCAAACAATTTTTTTTTATTAATTTAAATTTGTTTATTGTGGTTTTCATTTCTACAAGCTAAGGAATCAGTAAATTAGGTGATCTTAGTCACGTATATCTAATATTAAAGTTCCTTTTCTAGTAATGTAATAAACGAGACTCTTTCCAGCAATAACTACCGAATGAATTTCTAGTTTTTAACCTTGATTGCTATTTATTATCATATTATACTATTTATTATAACGATACTATCTTTTAACATAGGATACTTTTTACTCCTGTAAAATTTAGACACAGTCACGTGTAAACGCTAGTCTATCCATAAATTGGGAACTACGTAACCTCACAATACAATTACCTTCAAAAAATTCCATGATTACATTTGTAATTCAACATTGGTTCGTTCAAATCGTTCGTAATATAATATGTTATACAAATACATATGTAATACCATGTAAATGGCCGAAGGTCATACAATTGTGCCTTCCACAAAGGTTTGGCCTCAAGCCCTTCGTACAAACGTAATTTTACATTACAATATCAAATTATGAGCAAATTGATTTTGGTTTTCGATATTAATATTGGAAATTGAAATAATTTTGTAGTAGGCATGAACAATTATTCAGGACTAGCTGATCCGTCCTACTCGCTTATATGTTATCGAATTCAGCAATTTTAGGGTTGATTAAGAATACTATAGCCTATATTTACTTCTCAGTATTGAACTATCTCCATGCTAAATTTCATCAAAATGGATGGGAAAACGGAACAGATAGACATACTTATGAGTTTAGTAGAAACAGACACAAATTAGTAGGTCCCCATCATCGTTTACACAAGGTGCACAATTCGTTTGTAGGTCTCGGCATTCGTTTCTTCAACAAGCTTCCCAAGCACATCATTGATTTACCCCTGCCTAAATTCAAAGTTGCAGTTAAGGAACATCTCGTTAGGAAAGCTTATTACAGAATTGATGAGTTTCTAAACGACAATAGCTCTTGGGATTAGTCGCTCGCTTGATTAGGATTCTTTGAAATTAGGGAACTTTGCTATAAATTGTATAAACTCAGTAGAAGTAGGTCTAAATATTGTAAAATATGGGCAATTAATGATGCAAATAGGTGATGTTACGTACAACTTGATTTTAATCATAAAACTGTCACTTTTTTCTTCTATAATGTTACAACCAATGTGCTCACTTGCTGCCCATATTCTTATTATCACATGCTAGTAGGTGCTCCCAACATACGGTATGATCAGAGACTAATTAATAACCTTGCTATATTCATTTTCCTTAATAATTGACTATTAGTCTATATCGCTGATTGTTGGCAGCTCCTCGCATGATCAATTATTGTATCAACCACATTGTAAAACTTTTGGCGATTGAAAAGAGTGGCCGTGAGTTTCTCGCTAGCTCTTCTCATAAGGCTCTACCCCCTTTCCGAGCTAGTGGTAGATTCAGTAATTGTAACGACTATCATAAGTGTCAATATTTGACCTAAATGAATAAATGATTTGATTTTGATTTTGATTTTGATTTTGATTTTGATTTTAAGTATATTGGTACGAATTTCAATAATAGGTACCTACAAATAATTTTGCTGTTTTAATTAAGGTTCAATTAACTATTTCATATAAGATATGTTATGAATGTAAACATATTGCGTATTTGAAATAGGAAATAATAATTAACATAGTTTCCAGAAACCCTTAATTGAGAAATGATTAATTTCTCTAGTCTAGAAATTCTGCGTTGAGATTTGTAATTTCAAGAATCGTGTAAATTGCTTGTACACGATTTACGTTTCAAATAGGACGTGAAAGTGGTAACATAGGTACCTAGTTTGTCTTATACTTAAAACTTACATTATACTGAATATTAAATTTTAATATATGCAAGAAATTGAAAGCTACCTGTTTGATAAATAAGTAATAGGTAACTTTATTTTTCAAATCCAAATAGTAACGAAACCTTAATGTAGGTATATACATTAAATGTGTATGTAATTGTATGTATTTAAGGTTCATGATAATTTGTTATCGAAAATAACAAATTACTTCAATCATAATGCATGCTTTAATAAAACTAACGAGAACTTTTCTTTCTTTCTTCTTTCTCAAACTCCTGAAACGATTCCGACCAAATATGGCAGGATGCTAAGTACACATTCTACTTCTTTCGCGGATGAATCCGGAGTATAAACTAGTAAAAATAAATATAATATCTTTCCTTATAACTGTAGAAAACTTCAATAATAATCTTAAGTACTTATCTACAAGACGATTTAACTAACAAAGTCATAACTGAGACTTGACTGAAAACATTAAGTAAATACATCCCTCAAGGATTTAGTACTAAAGTTATTTAATAAATCTAGTTCAGAAACCAAGTAGTACTGTAAATGTTTAATTAAGATGTAGACTTAGTATTACACGTGGAGATGCTCGCATCGTAGGACATTATTAAATATGCACAAAAAGTTGAGACTAAAATGTCTGGCAACTTTGAGTAACACTTAATTCTTATGATCTGTCTAATATAAAGATATCTCTTAAAATTGAGTGCCGTTTTATTATTAAGGTCTAACACATTAATTGGTTTCCAGATATCGCTTAATTATATCCTATTTTAATATGTAATTAAGAAGGTACATGTATCAGTATGTAAACAATGAGAAACGAATTTCAGTATGTAAAACTAATGAATGAATTTTGATAAACCTCTCACTACTTGGTGGTCCCTATAGTAAGTTTCAATTTCTAGGAACTAAGGATATTACAGAAGTTATTCGGATGGGTAGCAACCCTCAATCCTAAACATCCCTAGATCTCAAACTTGATATTGTAATCTAATGAATACCTTTGCTAATATGAAAACTGAGCCTTAAGGGAGACAACGATATTTCAAATTATTATCTACGGTTAATAAAGTATGCGTTTTCTTGGCATGACGAGTTTACAAAACAAGAGTTATACTACCAAACTTCTTTCGGTGCAATTATTTATGGCATTCAAAATGCTCTAGATTTTGGTGCATTATGATTTGATTGTAATTTTTTCCATTGTTTGTATATTTGTAAAAGTAGTCACGGTGCAAGAGTAGTATTCTGTACGGGACCTGCCATTCTGATAAATTAAAAAAGGTTCCCCACTTGCCAATAGATAACGTCTTCTGGCATTAACGACAGTTTAACAAAAAATACGGATGGACATATTATATTAATTAAATTTATTCAAAGGTTTGTCAGTAAAGTGAATCTTGAAAAGGACTTATCCCTATTGGCTACTAAGGTGTTACTGACAAGAATTACATAACCTAAGACCAATAAAGATATTTTATTCAAAAAATACATGTTGATAAATAAATTGTTTCATTATTAAGAGCAATGATTGACGTGTGTTAACAGCGTAATGACTGTATGTAGGTGTATGAATTAAACAATCAAATCAATTCAGAATAATTGCTAGTACATTGACCTTTTCATAGATTACTTCGTGTTGCTGTCTACAATTAAAAGTTGATTTGCAATTAGTGTGTCTGGAGGTATACTTACGATGACGTAGTGGTTATTGGTGTTTAATATTATCGTTCTGGTTCGGTTCCCACGACAAACATTTTTTCTGAGATGCCTACTTAAGAGATATTGTTTAAGTGTTTGAATCGAATTTTGTTTAAATAATATAGTACTGTTTGATCCAGGGTTTGCTAATCTGTTTTCTTTCTAAATCTTCACAATAAAGTATCAAAGTCGATTCACATGTTTAGTCGTGAATGAGTTACAGACAGACATGCTTCCGTTTTTAATATGAGAATATGATTACATCAAAATCTGTTTAGCAATTTAGTGTTGACAGCGTACAAAACAGACTTAGATATTAAAGCGTTTTTTATTTAATTTGTAAATATTAATACTACATTTAATAAAATCAAAATCTTCCGATTTACCTTATAAATAAAGTCTCAACTTATCCTCAAAATATCATCAAACTTCCCAGACACGAAAGAGCAATAAAATAAAATAAAAAAAGCCTTTGAAACCAGTTTGCTATGCAAAAACGTTGTTAGTCACATAATTAAAGACATGGCATTGAAGAATTCGCGTAATTATCCGTAAGTTCGTTATTTTATTACTGTGTGAAGTTCTGACAAGTTTGTTGAACTGGTAAAATTTTGGAGTAGGTATATATTTTTTAGCAATGTGATACCAGATAATCATTTTAGGATTGACACCTTTTTCGGTTTGTCAATTCTCGCTGCTATGTCTGTGGTTTAAGCAGTAGATAGTAGAAGAGGTAGTAAGGCCCCGTGTTCGATTTTCAGCTGGGCTTAAAATATTTTATACATTACCTCCAAAACATCTGCATATATTTACATATTTTCGTTACCAGCTAAAGAAATTAAAGAATGATAGAGTATTGTGAGTTCAAAGTAAACTAAGAAATTTGTGTAAGTGGCGGGTTTACGCCAATATTGCTATGCCTACTTAGGTGGAATTTTAAACCCAAAACCCAAGCCTAAGTGTACTCGTTTTTAAATTTCATAATAAGAATTCTTAACTTTACTGCAAAAATCTTTTCGCCATATTTTATTACTCATATTTGCCATCTCATCGGTCTTCATTGATTGAAATATCCAACCCTTTTCCACATGTAAGGATGACAGGTCAATTTCATAAGTTTTTTACTTAGGTAGGTATCACAGTTCTGTCTGTGACCTTGCTTTTTATAACGTTAACGTTATTTTTAGTATGAGTCTCTCGTTTGTCTTTTCCTTGAAAATTAGCGAAGAATTTTGTTGCAGAAATATATACTTGATTTTGGGATCAAACTTATGGCCTAAATAGAAAGCAATGACGATTTCAACTAAACATTAATTCAAACGAATATTTTTAAAACATGCCAGTGTTTGTTTGCCTATCTTAGTGTCACACCAAAATAGCTGTACCAATATGTATAAAACTGAGTTCAAACGTAGAATGACGATATGCTGGAACGATGAACCTAACGATATTAATTATATTTAATTACTTATGTACATATAAAGTAATTAATATAAACTACCTGCTAACTTTTCTCACATAAATCTTCACTAAAAACACACAACAGTAAATTCAACATTATCCTACGAATCCATTTGATACCTAGTAAAAATATTTACACGTACCGGAAACATTTTATATTAAAAGTACTTAATATCTTGAAGGAAAACACTGGGCGTAATGAACTCATATGCATATTAATCCACCAACTTATTTAGATCTTATTTAAATATATCTACTTGTATTGAAAACGTTATTTAATATTTTAAATAGTATTTCACTGAAAGGATAGGTAGAAATGTAGCGAAGCTAACTCGCGCAGGCCTGTTTGTGTTCAAAGTTGCATCCCCTATTTACAGCTTAGGGGACAATTATTGTAAAAATGTTCTGAGGTCTTCACCTATCTGCATCATAAATTAGATTAAAATCGGTTCAGTAGTTTTGCCATGTAAGCGTATGGTAAGGCAGAATATTGTCGCATTTAATAATGGCAGGCTTAGAATCTTATTGTTTTGAAGAATGGATTCTGACATTCATGCAATGTTTAAATTGTTTTTTTTTTGTAATAAACACTACTAAATTTCGTTCACGTCTTGTGCTCTTAACTGTATCAAACTTTTGCAGTACCTTACCTGTATGCGTATTATGTCTTTCAGTTGCCTGCTAGAGTACGTTAGATTGATAGTGTCTTCAGTACATTGCTGCTTTAACGAAACATGTTAATCATGACAACATAAGCGAGAAAACAATGTAGCTTTTGAATGTATATAATTGAGCTACATAACAGCCTTCTAGTAGCCTAAACTTTTTTTGAACTGTAAAATAACTCAATTCAACAACGTTATAATACATCATTCATTATCATAAAGACCAATTAATTAAACGGACCCGGATGCACTAAATAGTGTTGTGTAACTGATTGATCGTTTGTAATAACCGTTGTTAAAAAATAACTGTTATTGATGCTATCTGTTATTTGGTCATGTAACAGCTTTTTTCGGTTATGCAAAGGTACTTTATTGGTATCGTTTTAGTGACTTGGAATTTAATGTGAGTGCTTTTGTTGTAGTATAATGGTTGCATTTTGTTTTTTTTTATATTACTAGAGTACTAACAATGTTTTTGCGTTGTATAACTATGAATAATATTAATAACGGCCTTTTAATTACCAGAAATACGTCGGATTAAGTATTTTTTAATTTACAATAAGGTATTTGAATATAAGCTAAATCAGCTTCTCTGTATGAGGGGTCAAAAATGCTTCTTTGTGTAAGAATACTTGCATTCGACGTCACAAAGTGTTATTGTTATTATCAAACAATAACACTTATTACTTAGTGATTGTGTTGTGATTATACTTAGTGATTGATATTTTGTAGTTCCTGTATGGAATTATTGTAAAATTCAACATTATAAAAACAATAACGAACATGGATAGCTTAAACATTTAGGATGTATATTTTTATCTAGACATGGAGTCAAATACCTTACATCGGTTTTAATATCATTATGATGCTTACTATATTTACTTAAAAATTATAATATATTTTCTAAGTAAAACCAGTGCTCTTTGAAAAGACGGTAAAGTTATTATTCTTTACTTACATCTTTTTTCTTATATTCCTCTTGGAATAAAGTATAGTATCTATAACAAAGCCAACTTATAGTTCCTTCACAATAGACTTGAAAGTCTAGGTAATAATTCAAGCTCTAATAATAAACAGAATCAAGGTAACGCCAATCTCTCGATCTCCATAAAAATGAACGCAAACAAAGAAAAATAGGAAATAAACTTATAAAGTATAAATGCAGCGATATGACGTAATTTTAGAGTGATTTTAAGGCTTTGCGTTTGCAGAGGTCTATGAAGTATTGATTACTTTTGGCCATTTACATTGTTAGTCTCATGTAATAAGGGGCGAACCTATTGTGGTTTACCGAGTATGGTACCAATCTCCGTTCTACTTATTTTTTTAGATTAACACGCTGCAGAATATTGTAGCGGAAATTAGAAAACTCAAAAACACTATATTCTTGGTCTGAGGCTTCTTGTTCATCAGTCGCATACGCTAGTACCCAGGCTGAAGAGGCAGTCAATTTTAATAATATGACGTCATTATACAGGGAATTTACTAAACCTTTTGTGATATTCTTTGAAATTGGACAATGACGTAATTTGCGACTGGTTTAAGGTTTTAAGATGATGTCAGGGTATTCTAATTCTAGACCAGATTTAAATATTTAGATGTAAGCAGTTGAAAATCTTTATTACATTGCCAAACGGACCGACAGATATATTACTAACGAAATACACTAATTTACCTAAAATACTATTCCCAAAGTAATGAAAGTAACCTTTCTACATGTTAAATAAAATAGGTGCCATAGATGACCCTAAATGCAGGCACTGCAATGAAGAAGCAGAAACCATGAAACACATACTGTGCGAGTGTGATGCTTTAGGAAGGAAAATAATGGATCTTCTAGGATGCGGTTACCCTAAATCAGAAGACTACAGGCTGCTTCCGGTGGGGTGCATAGCAAAACTGATAAGTTTTGCCCTGCCCCCCAACGTCTAGAGCAGCAAAGGAGGGGGTGACACAAAGGATCAGGAATGGTCAAAGTGTCAGCCAGGCATTAACTGGCACCCCCACCCCTAAGATAAGATAAGAACCTTTCTAAACCCTAGTTCCGGGTGTCTAGGACATAGACATACAAAAGATCTAGATAAGACGCACTGACATTTACTCCACTTGTTCACCTTGTCATATCTAGGCTTATTATGTCACGCTAAGTCTATGAATTATTCATACGCTTGATAGATTTAATATAGTAATTACTGTAATTAATTTGAGTAATGGTAGAACAAGAAATTGTTGCAGGCATAGTTTTTGCATAAATAAATGACTTCATAATAAGGACTTTTGAATGTTAAATAAGTGTATTTGTAGTTAAATTATCACAAGTCAGCTTATAACCTTCAAATACTTTTTTTGTAAGAAGAAACATACTGTTGCCTTTCTTTTCTTCTATTGCCTTTTGCCGAGGGCAGGCATTTTGATTTATCCTTTACTAGCTAACCCGTGCGGCTCCGCTCGCGTGAATTTCGTACTGTTGCTTATCCGTTTGAGCACGCGAATTGCGAAGCGCTCGATACACCTACACATAAAAATGCTAACAACTCTTTTGTCATCTAATGGTTATTTACGAAAGGGACCCGAAGGGCACACAATGTGACACAGGCTCAGGTAGGCCTGATTTCCTGTGGTAATACCTTCTTTTCCGCTCTCGTCTGTATACGTACCAGTTTACAGTGTAAAATATAATACCTTATTATAGACTGACCATTGCTTACCCGTCTGGATTCAGAATATTATTATAGCTACAGACAGACCTATCTGCGCCGGAGCTCTTCACACGCGTAATAATGTATACTTGCGATGATACGTCCGAAACCGCGTAACCCGTAATTATTTTTTATATATCATCCGTTGTTTATTTTTTAAAACTTACCACATAGTCTGTTTCATAGCTATCCAATTTATTTCCAAAATGCAACCAATTAATTTGGTTATGTGTTTCGAACAACAACGCCATCTGTTAGTTGCGACGAACAACGACAACAAACGAAATTACTCGATTTGCCATCTAGGATATCCCGACCGCACCGGACCCACGTAAACCAACATTTTTGTGTAATATATCATACGACATTTATGTTTTAAAATCTTATAAATGTATAGCATGTTTCAAAGGTATTTTTTTTACAATAAAGCCATTAAAATAAATTAATTAGAAAAAACATGCTTTGTTGCGGACTATACGCCATCTATTGGTTGGTGCGAACAACAGGTATCGATACGGCGGGCGCCGCGTTAACTTTATGCGAATGTTGTGAAATAGATTGTAAAGCCATCTATGGTCTCTATAGGGAAATGCAGGTTCAAACGATTTTTACGTATTTTTTTCAATTTTCTAAAAATCTTTGAAATTTTATGCTATAAAAAGTATCCTAGAAATTGCTCCACTACTTATTCTATGCATATACCAAATTTCAGTGCATTATATTCGGTAGTTTTTACGTGATAGCGACACATACAGACGGAGGACAGACAGACAGACAGACAGACAGAAAAGAAAATTATAAATTGCAGATTCGGTATCAGTATCCGTTACTAAACATCCCCCATTGGTTTTTTTTTTTTTAAATATATTCAATGTACAGAATTGACCTCTCTACAGATTTATTATAATTTATCCTTTATGAATTCTTCAAGTATTTTTTATCAACGGAATTTTTGGAAACGCCTTTACTGTTGAAGTAATAGGTAAATACTTCACTTATATAGGTATTTTGGTAAAAATAAATCCTAAGAATTAATATTACTTAAAGTAAAATAAACTGTCTGTCTATATACGATCTGCTATCATCTCCAAAACGGCTGAACTAATTATATTTTTAAATATGACTTAACTAAAACTCTTTCTCATCTTTAACTCAAGCGAAGTTGCGGGCTCAATTAATACCAATTATACATTCTTAATTTTGCAATAAGTACTTGCATATTAGCACTAAGTATGTTATGACAAGTTGTCGTATTACTAAGTAATCCTTCGCTTTACGACTTTCGTTAACTATGCATACATTAACATACAAGAACTGTTACTATTTAAGACTTGAAACTTAAAAATACAATGTATTGAGTTTTTTAATTAAAAAGAATAATGGCTATCTTCACTCACGTCTGCTAAATGGGCACTCAGTAAAATAAATTCTTAACTTGAGTACTTAGTCAGTCTCAGCTGAAACCTTTACTTAACTAGGTCGTTTTATAAGAAGAATTCTATAAAAGATAGGTATAAAATTATCTCTCCTCTCAGAATGAGAGAAGTCAGGCTAGTACGGGAATTATCAGCTTGCGATCACAGCCAGTGTAACCGACGCCGAAACGTCAAGAAATCCAAAGTTGCGACCGGTTAATAGTCTGCTGCTTCTTAATTTTACATGTGGTTATCGCAGCCACATTAACCAAAATCCAAAAATCTGTAATTTAAAATGCATTTTCGAACCCCAAAGGTCGAATTCCATGAACAAAAAACTATAATTAACTACATAATTATTGGAAGCAATGGGACACCGAAATAGTAGCAAACTGAACTAATGGGTATGGGCAAAAACTAAATAACATTACTACAAGCTATAATCAACTCTAACCCAAACATCATAAAGTTGAAATTTGCTTACAGTTGTGTAGAAAAATCATTGCATAAGACATTCATAAGTCGACTTTAACGGCCTTATTTTAAGGTTGAATCTGATTTAAGTGATTCGCTTATAGATGTATAGGAAAGTAATTACATATGGCATTTGAAAATCAACTGTAAATTACCAGTAATAAGGTTTAGTTTTCAATGCGTTCTTGTTGTTTTCTCAGGGGATGAATATCGATGTATCCCTAATCTCTCAGCTTTCGATATTTTGTACAAATATGGTGTTTATTCATGTGTGTTCCCGATGTGTGGATTTGTGTTGTTGCTTTAAGATCTGTAGCAGGTTTCACGGGATTATGAAATTATAACGTCTTTTTGTATTAAGAGACGCCTGTATTTTACTCGGAAATTACAAAAAATACAGGGGTCTTTGCATACCTAGAAATCATTAGATAGAGTCATTAGAGTTACTGCAATACAACCGCAATTGATATGGCAATATACATAATATATTCTAAGCAAATTATAAAATGATATGGCAATATACATAACATATTCTTAGCTAAATCTGTGCTAAATTACAACTAATGCAGCCTATGCCAAAAAATCACGCAAACGAATTTCAAATTCTACGCATGAGATAACAATACTCATCTAAACAAAACGCCATATTTTTTATTGGCTGAAAGTCCTTCTATTTCCTTATTAAAATATTATCTATTTCCATCTACACATTGTCGTATAAAATATCAACAATAGTCTTCCTTAAACTTGGTTTCAAAGTTATTCCGTCATATCATGCCAAAGTCTCCCCATATTTGTTCACCGCCGTCTTCCCAGAGCCTAAATCAACAGGGAATCGACCTTGGGACCGCAAACAACAGGTGGTATCCGTCAGACCTTATGCAAATTATGAGGGGAAGTAAGGCATTCTGGTTTATAAGCCCGTTTTTGAAATTAGTGTGATTGGGATAGTAATTTTATTTAAAGGAAAGGTTTCGGAAAATTTTGATTGCAAAGTGAAAGTCAGGGAAACAGGGACTCATGTTTAATATAATAAATTTAACCCATTGCTGTCCCACTGCTGGGCAAGGGTCTCCTCCCGTAATGAGGGAGGGGTTAGGCCTTGAGTCCACCACGCTGGCCAAGTGCGGGTTGGAGCATGTGATAATTGTTTCTAATACACACATAACTTCGAAAAGTCATTGGTGTGTCGCCTCGGATTCGAACCTGCGACCACTAGCGTGGGAGGTGCCAACTTAAACCACTCGGCTATCACTGCTCATGTTAAATTTGCATAAAATAGATAAACACGAGTGAATTTGTCTATAATTGGCGTGAGCACAAAACTTAGCCTTTACCATTATATTTCTGTACCTAGGTACTTTTGTGTTTATGCTGTTGATATGCCAAATAAATAAATACATTTAAAGTAACATTTTGAAAAGGTAACCTTTACTATGTATACCTATCTGATCAGCGCCTCTAGCAAACGTCGTAGGAACTATTTTTGCAATAAATTTTAAAACGTCAAATAGAATCACGCTACTGAACTGCAAATAAAAACACTTCATACTATTAATAATATTCTGAGATATGAGTGCCAATCCACACTACATGAAATTAAGCAATTTTGCAATTACCTACATTTTCACTGACCAAACTAACACTTTCACATACCCACACGACTGCAATGATAGTAATTATCACAAAAACTGATTGAAAGTCCACAGTTTTGTGGTAATGCGCAACGAATGAACGATTGATGAGCATTGATACGATTTTTTTAACTTCTAAGAAAGAAACGATGAGCTGGGAGAAAGGAAGCGGAAAGATATGGCTGTTTTCATTACGAGTGTTATAGAGAAAGGTGTTGGCTGTGGTAAATGAAATACACCTTATCATGTTTTCAATCCCAGGTGGATAGTTGATTTGGTAAACTTGCTACTACATATACCTATTTGTAAGTAGTAGTGGCCAGGTGACTGAAATAATAGTTAATATTTACCTAAATAGTGAAAGTTCGCTACTAAAAATATATCACAGAAACGTGAAGTCAAAAAAGATTAAAATCGAAATTAGATAGACTGTAACCAATATGAAAATCCGTAAAATCTTTTTTCGGCTCGCGATTCGAGCCCATCGTCTCTGCGCAATCTCCATTGCTTTACAGTAATTTTAATAAAAAATATAAACTAAACATGTTAAATCAGGAAAAACGTTAGCTCTTCTTCGTTAGCTATAGTCACATGCCATTTTGACCATTTACCTCTCCAATTATATACATAGGTTATTTCACGGTTTCTCCCTTTTAGTATTCTCTACCAATATGCAAAGACCTTGTACAATTCCAAATATTTCTAAGACCTTGTTTTTAGCGAACAGGAAAAACAAAAGACGTTGTAAGGACATTTTATTTCAATGACGTAAGCTTGTTATTATGTAGATGGTTTATTCATACGATTAATGTGCAGATATGTTAGAATCTTATGTATGCATGTATGGAAGAATATTACGATTGTTAGCAAATTCTGTTGGATATTTTTCCTCTATCTAGACAGACTTATGAATTAGTTATTATTTTTTTCTTTATATTATTTGATTGTATTTGTGGATACGCGGAACAATCTGCGCCGAAATAAAAAAATAACAGTGGGTAATTAATGGGACAAGATGTATGGATGTGAATGAAGCAAAGGAAGTTTGTAAGGATCGTACCAAGTGGTGTTCCCTGGTCTCTGCCTACCCCATATGGGAAGATTTGATGTATGTATGTATTATGTATATATTGGCTACTTATGCAGTTTTTCCTCCGCAATTGTAAGAGACCTTTGGCCAGCTGTAGGGTGACACAGTTTCAAAGCTGTTCGAGCCCTATAAAATCCAAGCTTCTATCACTACTGATTTAGATTTTTAGCTGTACTTATAGTACTAAAATGTATCATTTATCACAAACTCTATCCCACCTGGGTATAAACTATCAATACCTGTCAGCAGACCAACGGAGTCACCAACTATCTTTATCAAAATCAGAAAACATACAAACTTCCTTTCTCCACCTTTAAAACAACACCAACAAAACAAGTATAAAACACTGATCTAATTCACCACCTGTTGATTAAAAGCCTCCTGAACAGGTGTCCTCCCGGCTTGACCTTCGGAGAGGCAAAAAGTCCATACACCTGGTCTCAACCGGTCTTATACATGTTTAATGTAACAGTTGTATGAATGAGGGAACATTTAAACCATTTATTGGCTCACAACGTGGTACATACCACTGAAGTTTTTATTTAACACTAGTGCGCTTCGCTTACGATTTTTTTGGCATTCTTTTTTAGTTTCTTCTTTCCATTAAAACCTTTCCCATGTCTTAAAGACGATTTTACAAAAACTATAAGTTGAATTGGTTGAGTCGTTCTTGAGTCTTGCAACATATTTGGCGGTTTGTTTTGATACAACCTGCAATCAACTCTCTACTGGTAGTTTCTCGTGATTTTCTGTTTGGTAAATCAGTTTTCTATTTTATAAGAATAGGGTGACGATAGGTATAATCGACCAATGAAGACAGATTTTATCAAAATTTTATTAATTACGAGTAGTCATTTGGATCATTTTTACTTGCCATCTATGTGCAAAATCAACTTCGAGTTGACAAGCAGTTTAAATAAATTCAAGCTCGTAGTACTGTCAAAATTAAGTCAAAAACAAAAATGTGTAATAAATTCTAAACGTTATAAGAAACAAGAAAATATTATTACGAACAAAAACATCGCAGTTTTGCAACTTCAAATTCAAAATCCCATAAATCAAACAAGATCTATAACACTAATAATTGTCATTGACATTTCAAATAATTCATACTAAAACACGTAATACATATACATTAACAATTCATCATCATCATAAATCGTAATTTGCTCAGCCGGAAACCGAACCTGGTACATTTATCTCACTTAGTTGTTACAAACCCGACGGCGTGTACGTATCAATCATCGCACGGGTGAACCGTTTAACCATTATTTCTGATTATCAATAATTATTATAAGGACTCTCATCCAATATTAAAGCGATGCTATAGCTAAATATCGCATTTAAACGTCCTTGGAGTGGTTAAAATCTTCACACTGACCAAGCTGTTAGTTTTGCCAGTGGAGGTCGTGTTTTGATTCCAATTTAGAACAAATATCTGCCTAAAACCTGTGGCGTAGTTGGTAGTGTATCCGACTGCTTTCCATAAATTAATATAGTAATATGTATTTCTCAATAGTAGTCCGGAGATTTTAACATGCCCGGTGAATAGCAAGAAACTCGCCCTCTATTATATTGTTAACGAAAGGTAATACACACGTACTTGCACTTTTGTGTTTAACAGGCGTGATATTATGTATGTATGTTAGACCAAATATTTATTTGTCGTCATTCTTGGGACCATAGTCCGCGGGAAAACGGTACAATATGTTTTATTCTTTCTCTCAACTCTGTCGTCAACTCTGTCTAAACCCTTTTCCATGTCCCCTGTCACACAATCCATCCATCTTTTTTTCTGCATACCTCAACTCACCTGTCGTACACATTTGTATAATTCACAAATGTAAAATATAGTGAAAATGCGATTTGGACAACACAAAAGCACAATAAATTAAAAATACTAAACAAGGTGTCGATAAGTATGCAAGAGTAAGTATTTTGTTCAATCGTGTCTTGCAAATCGATCAATAACTCAGATAATATATTTATTTTCTTTATCAACACACTTATTACATAAAGACATAAATACGTGTGGTTATCTACAGATAATGCTCGCAAAAATTTCGCAACACAGTATCGCTAAGTATTTATTTTCGATGCGAAATTTCCAATAAAAGTACTCACGTAATGCCGTTTTAAGGTGCGTTCAGCAAGCTTGACACGGACTTGATATGGATGGATGACCGCGTTTAAGTCTATTCTACTATTGTCAATTCGTTTAGCTTTATCAAAGGTCTTTAGGCGGCTTGAGTCACTTTGATAGTAAAAAGATGAACTTTTATTTTTATTTTTTATATTGAAGTGGCTATTTGTCTCCCATCTCATCTGATGGTAACAATGAAGAGACATGTTACAATCCAAGATACAGTTTTATTTATAAGAAGAAAGAAATGCTCTTTTATAGCATAGCTTGTCGTCTAGTGTAACTTACCTTTAAAGAAACGTGTAGATCAGGTTTAGTTTTTGCTGTTAGCTATTAAGATTGACTGGTTTACAATGTTGATGGCCAAGTTTAGCTCATAATAGGATATAAACAAACGTCTATAAAATGGAGAAGACAGGCACTTGAATTAAATTGTTTCATTTTTTAACGTCTTCATTATAGTATTGTAGATTATTTTGAACGTTGCAGGGTACTGAGTAATATGGCCCAGACTTTTGCAAAAAGATTCTAGTTGGCTATGGACTCCTCCACAAAAAATCATCTGATTGCAAGGGCTAAAAACGAGACGATCCTCAAACTCTCTTGCGACAAAAAACTCGAAAGTTTTCCTAGTATAGAATCAAAACTAGCTGGTTTCCTCCCGACAGTATTAAGTAATAGAACGATCAGCATTGATTCGGATAAATTTTTCATCACACCTTTTTACCAATTTAAAATTAGCGCACAATCGAGCTAGGTAAAAAGTTTAAAATGGAAGTACCTAATGTATTTTTAGATAAAACTGACTTCATAAGAATCGATCTCAAATCTGCTTAGAAAGTTAGATGGATCATCTAGTGGGCCCCGGGATGCAAACTTATGCTATGTTCGTACGTTTCACTCTCAGTGTGGTCTATAAAGACAGTATAATAATACATTGATACGTTGTAAGTAAAAACGTTAGAAGGCTTACATTATATGTTCATTAAGGTCACGAGATTAGCTTCAGTTAGACCATTGATTGTGTAATTACAGCTGTTTCGCTCGGCTGGACCGTTTGATGAAAGTTTTTTGTTGTTCCTGATATGAGATAAGATAGATAAAAAATGCGTGATAATTTAAAAGTTTTATTTTGTTTGTTATTTCAAATTATATATAGGCCACATCTTGTCGGGTGATCGTGGGAAAAGTATTCCCAGGAATAAAGTTGCAGAGTCTGGTTAAATCTGATTAATTCCGTTTTGAGCACATTTTACTTATAAAATACGCCAAATTGTGGACATAAGGGTGCTCTGCTGACAAAACAGTCACAGTAGATATATTGTTTTGTATTGATTAACCTATCTAATAGGTTAAGTGACAAAAAATGAAAACAACTGTTAAAAATCTTCTGGATAAACTAACCAATACTTATTGACAAGTTTTGTGGCGAAGCTTAGTACTCAATATATTTTAACCGACATCATAAAAGAAGAACGATCTCAATTCAGCTGTATTTAATAAAATATCAAAGGTTACTTTCCCCATATCTTCAGTATTATGTAAGTCACATTACGTTTGCAAACAAACAGATCACTTACATACTGAAATTACCTTATAACGTCATGGTTTATATCATGCAGACCCACGATCTAGTAATTTAGGGTTCTTCTTATGTAAGGTGACGTAACAGTAAGATATGTGTGTTATTAAGTTTAATGTCACGATTTCTTTTTGATGTTATTTGTATGTTTGTAATATCACGACTGTGACTAAAAACAGGTATTAATGCGAATAATAATCGCAAATTCGCTTAATCTTGTGGTGAAAATTTTTGTAATAAATTATGTTCTTTCTGACGACTTTGACTATAGATATACTTTGATATGAATTAATGTCATAAACTAACCGACGATAAAGGCCGGTGAAGGAATTAAGATCTTTGCCCAACAATGGGACAGTATAAGCTAAGATTCTTTTTTTATTGTAATTGAACTAAGTACCTGCTAACCTTTTCATTGTCAGATAATGGTATTAAAGAAATAGAATGCAATGGAAAGCACTAACTTTTGATGTTCCGACGCATAAAGATGCTTACCTTAAAAACATTTGAGCCGTCACCCATCTATGAGATGTCCGCGCTGTACGTTGCCTGACCTGACTAAATTACCGTAACATAACCATATTGATCCTATAATTTGAACCATAAATTATCGACAGAAAATTCACGATGCTATTGCACTTTCTTCCGACATTTTGTACGGGTCGTGACTCGAACCCGCTATTGTTGCAGTTGCGTTTCTGAGCCGTGAACCATGACCCTTACGTAAGACTGATAAATAGAGCATTAACATTGTAGTTACACCATGCTGTGATGGTAAGGTGTAACTAGAGATTTATGAAAAATTCTTGATACTTTGTTACTAAAGGTAAAGTTAAACTTCGGAAAGTTGAATTAAAAATAAAATACCTGCTTAATTAATTAGTAATAAAGCAAATAAAGTAAAGTATAACTTTTTTTTTATATAGAACACTATAAAAAGTATCTCTACTATAATTCCCATGTTTCTGTTCCTGGTTGTCTCCCACCATTACCTAAGGAGAAGCATTTCATGTGATAAGCTATTTGTGTATGTTATTCAGCCCGTTTACCGCGACTAATGCCCCGTTTCTGAGTACATTTAGGGGTAGTTTATCTATTCAAGAACGTTAAAACTCTATAAAAAAAAACGCTATTGAATGGACCTCAGAAACCGGGGGTAAGCAAAGTACATTCAAACGAAAACATACATACATCTATAAACATACATCTCTAACAAATATAATAGCAGGATTTAGTGTAGTAGATACTTTAGATGCATTATTCAATAAAATTTATTATTTTCTTCTAAAATCCCCAAATTACTGACCATTAAACTTTTACAGCATCTAAGACAAAGATATCGTAAAAATTATTATCGTTTTTACGAACAAAACAACTTTAAAAGGGTAGTTAAAATTAAATTGAATGTATACCCCTCTGCCTACCCTGCATTGCCAAATAGCTTTTGTTATTACACTAATAATCTCCAATGGGCAGAAACTTTTGCAAGTTTGTGTTTTTCACATAATCTCCGAAACTGCTAAGTCGATTTGGATGATTACCTCGTTGGCGTGCAAGTTTGAAAGTGTCTGTTTTTGTTTTGACTTTCAATTTTAAGTTTTAATTAAGAAATTAATTAAAATTCATAGTATGTGTAGTAAAATTAAATATTTGGGATTGGTTCTATTGATGCGTCTAGCTTTTGCCCTCAAGGAGAAGTCTACCTATCTTGGGTTATAATCTAACACCCTCTCAAATTTTATTTAAACCGGTTCAGCCGTTTACATATTGTGATAAAATACGTATAACGAGTATAGTATATGCATAATTTTCGCCTTTTTTGTTTGTCATTACAATAATAACAACCAATGACCACAAAAGCCTAATTTCCCCAAAATTATGATTGTAAGTACAGTAATGACGCTGTGTATTGTCGGTTGATAATAAAATTAAGTTGGCAATTCACGATACACCTCATTAACTGACAGACATTACAGAAACATATCTGTTTTGATCACTGTGGTGTAGTTTATAAGAGCAGAGCGGGAAGACGCGTACATATGGCATGGACTTAAAATGTTTCTTTAGAAAGTGACTATAGGTCTTCCAAATATATTAATAGGAGCAATAAAATCACAAGTACCAGTGAAATCAACCCATTTTTTTAAACACACTTGTTCTTGTTCATCGCTGTCATATTAATTGCCAAATCAAGTTTATGGTAAGCAGCCTTCATTACAAAACTTTAACATTTCGTCTAATAAATTATGTTTCGTCGGGATTGTGTAAATTTTTATTAAAACTTAATAATTTAATTGATAACAACCGGAACAATATTTTATTGACCGAAACACAAAAAACACCATAGCTGAAATCTACTCAAACTATACCTGATCAAAGCTTTTGATTTTAGCCAAGAAATCCTCACAAAATACTAGCAAAACTATTTATCCTTTAAATCGCTCCCGCTATCTCTTTTAACTTAACCCATTCATGTTCCAAAGCGCGATTTGGCAAGCGTGCCAAGCCGCGAGAAAATTAGAGTACATAATAATGGAGGGAACATTTTACACGGTTTGAGAACAATTCCGTGCTCAGTACAGACCGTACTACTAGTAACATGATCTTGTTTACATTATGTTGATGCTGGACGAAGTAAGGTTTTGTTTTGTGTAGTAGTTTAAGAAGAGAAGGGAATGTGTGTGGATGTGAAAATATTCTGGGGTTTCTTTCAGTTATAATAATATGAAGCTTGCTATATTTAAGACCACTACTTACTTTAGGGTACCTACTGTATTCCTAAAAACATATTTTAGACCAAAATTTTCCTTCGAAGTTTATTTTGTTTATGGAATTCAAATACCTCAACATTTGTGACAGATTCTTTCTGCATTTTATAATAAAAACTTATTTACTTACAGATATCGTACATTAGTTAGAGATAATCTTCTACGCAGCATTTTGTATTCCGACTATTCAAAAGTATACATATCAATAGGTACATCAAAAGGTTAACAACGAGTGCAACTGCACTACACACTGCAAAGGGACAATAAAGCCTTTAATTAGAGAAATTTCTTAGATTACCGATTAAAAGAACCAAACGTTAGAACTGTACAATAATTATGCAGGTTTATCCTAAAAACGCTTACAACACAACTATTATCTTTAACTACAACGGCATAGAAACACTTAGATCTTTTTGGCACAGTTCCAGATAATACGGTGTTATTTCTATAATAACAGGCTGATAGTTCAAGGACCTCTGCCAGGAGAAAATAATATTTATTTATTACTAGCTTATAGCCAGGACTTCGCACGAAGGCGTATGTAAGAGGCGAGAATATTGTTCAATTAAATATATAATTGTTTTATGAAAAAGCCGGATTCTTAACACTGTTTTTCTGGAACCATTTTGGAGTTTACATAAAAAGGCTTTAGTCAAATTTACTATTAGTCATAAACTGACTGTTTCCGTGGCGCAGTGGTAAAAAGTTGCTATGCAAACTCCCGCACTAAGAATTGCTCTTGTATCGCGGGGACTTTTACAAACATACAAACAACGAACACAAAGTACAAGCAGACCCAAAACTTTTATTTGTAAATCGCAAGTGGGAATCGAACCCACGAATTACGACGCTGGAGGTCGCTACGCCACTCAATGGTAGTGGACCAAACCATTGCGCCACGGTGGCAGTCAGTTTCTGACTAACAGTAAGTTTGACTTAAGCCTTTGTTAACTGAACTCCAAAATAGTACTAGGAAAAACTTTCTAATTTAAAAGAAATATGAGTACCGCAACTATCTGGTACATACAAAGATAAATCCGCGTATCTTTAATCTAAATTCACGAGCTATTTCACCCGGGTATGTAACCGGGTTAATTCAACCCGGGTGAATAGTGTCCCAAGTTATCCGCTGGCTTTAATTGGACTGTCCGCATTTACATGCACTGTGGGTGAGGTGGGCCAATGTTGGTGCCAAGGTTGGGACAAATGTTTGAACAAATAATATCTGGTGTTTTGCTTACTTTTGTCTAAAATTATGATAGCGCATTAGTCTTTTAGAGATTCATTACTGTTTTTTATTACTCTCTGGCAAATAATAATAAAATCTCAAAACATTGTGTTTGGGTCAAAACTTTGAAACACCAACGTATCAATATTTTTTCAGCTGTTTTCGAGTTACGTTTGCACAAACTTACATTATTAAAAGTCCTATATTTCCGTATGTTAGTGAATTAAGCAAGTTTACCGATCAAAGCAAAAGGCTATTTTGTCTTTTACCTACCCAAATGAGAGCAAAATGTAATTCAGATTTTAGCATTACTCAAGTCCTAAGTGTTCTTCAGGTCATTGCTCCCACCAATTCTAAGAAAACATCATGAACTTCAAGGTCTGCTTACCACACAAAATACATAATATATTAAAGCATTTCACCGCTACTTATCACATAATCATCGCAACTTAGAAATATATAACTTAAAAACAATAACACGAACTCATTTCAAATACAACCTTATCTTTTTGAGACTAGAGTTTATATTCCAATGAAGTATTTTTTTCCACGACATGCCATGGATAGACTACTGTTATACAGGAATTTTGACCGTATTGGCTTATAAATAAGGTTGTATTTTGTATGGGAGGCTGTGTAACCATCTGACCATGGATAATCTGATCTCAACATATGGCGGATGCTTCGGTTTTGTATGGTTTTCGGTGTTTGATTTCAAAACCATATTTCTGATGGCTATTATTTTGTGATGGTCGAGAAAATACTGTGAGAGAATTAGGGTAAGTAGATTATAAATTCTCCCGCTAATTAAAAAAGATTTAGTTGATGTTTTGACGTAGGTACTTGTGCTATGTTAGGTTTGATGCCTTTTAGGTTATGTTAGTAATTGTTTAAAGTAATCTGGGCAACTGAAAAGATTGACTTAATTTAATATTTGTACTAAAAATGTTTATTTATATACAACTGAACGAATGTGGATTTAATACAGGGCGATAGTTTATATCGCAAAGAAAGTTACAAAAGAGAGGTGCAGCCGCGCGCAAACACTAAAATAGTTGTAGTACCTAAATAATTATTCATTAGTTTAGTATAATTTGCCGATTCTTTAACACCCCACAGCTGAAACAAAAGAAACCAGCCAAAGATTAGTTTCTCTAAGTGAACTAGGTATAAGAATCGTTATTAAAACATACTTACTATACAGTTTCAGACAACCGTTGTAATTATAATTCAGCAAGACAATACGGTACAGTTCTTCAAGAAACAATTACGTATGTAACAGTAACTGTATGAAGGACAGGTTGGAAACTATTAAACATTATATTAATGAGTTCGAGGCAGGTGGTCTGTGATGTCACATAGTAATAGGGTAGGGATGGTACTGTACTTTGTAATAAACAAGCCTACTAGGTATAAGAAGCCTGGAATTTGAGAAACTGGTTCTCGCGAAAAACTTATAAGTGGTTTATGTTCGCTTTCTGAGGTACATTTAGCGGTAGTTTATTCATTAAAACTGTCATTTTTATATCAGCTTAAATGATTTTGAATAGATAAACTAACGCTAAATATACCTCAGAAACGAATGGTTAATTTTATAAGACTACTTGGTTTATGTATGGCAAATTTACTCCTCACACATTCTTAATACACAACAGATGAAAAAATACACAACCAAAGTTCTTCTAAAAATGTCCTTTAGTGATACAAAAATGACGAACTTTGCCGTTTTACCTACTTAAGATCTAATGACGCTTTGGATAATAATAAGATAGGTGGATATACATATTAAAGTCTCATACAATCTGCTTTACTTCAAAACAAAAGAATTCACAAACTCTATATTTTACAACTTTATCATAACACTTGAAAATATTCACGTCACATGATAAATTGATATCACTGAGATAAACTCAACAAAGACTCACGGAAGGCGAATACACCTCCATAATATCCATTTTAATAATAAAATTGTGAAAATCTATCTGTCTGTCACGCTTTTACGGCTAAATCACTGAACCGATTGCGATAAAATTTTGTAAAGAGACAGATGAAGACCCAAGATTAAAATTGGGGTACCTATTTTGCAAAAATCTGTCCCCCAAGTTGTTTGAATTAGGGAATGAAAGTGAGTGAAGCCGCATGGTTTAGCTATCTCGTATATTAATAATGAAATATTCCTGAGTCTTAGTATTTTAATAAAGTCGTAACACAAAGGAAATGCTTTAAATAATCCGGTCCGCGGCAAGCAGGTGGCTCGGCTTTTTTTAAGGGCCCTTTTACATGAGGACAATATTTAGACTACTGCTTACTTCAAACGATGAGTACTTATTACAATCTGCGTTTTTGTCACTATAACATAATTGTTTTTTTATTTATGTAGGTATTTAGGCCTAACCCTCCCTCGTTTGGGAGAAGACCCTTGCCCAGCAGTGGGACAGTTTTGGGTTTAAAAATGTTAGGTATGGTTACATTACGTATTGTAGTTGTAAAGCACTGCTTAAATACTGGAGTTATACTTAGAATTACATTATTTAGGCACTTAAAATATATAAAGGATTTACTTACTCGGAAAACATAATAATGGAAAAGCATCTACTTTAATTTAAAATCGTAGTTATCAATTCAAACTCTTATCTTAATGAAAGAAGCAATTAATGCATTGTATTCAAACTACATGAAAATCAGCCATTTTTATTACTGAATGCAGATTTCACTAACAAAATACAATGCAACATACAAATCTTTACCTACCAACTGTTTACTCACGTGCCAATCCAAATGGCCACCAAAAAAATCCCTATAATGAACAAGGGCCTTTACCGTGACGGCATATTGTAGGGCTGTCAAACGATTGTAAATGCCACGTGGCATTTGAAAAGAGACGTCCGAATCGGGAATTAGACGTATGATTTCATTATTCGTTTGGTTTTTGTACGATTTGAACTTTGGTTAGCTTTGAATGGAGGTTTTTTGATACGGAAATGTGATTTTTAATTAAATTGTTTAGTGTCTGATTTTGTAGGCAAAAAATAGTATGAGTTAGGTTTGATTTTTTGTTGATGCCGCTAAAGCTAGAACTGATTATTATGATTATACCTTTATTTCAATACCGGTGTCTAAGCATTATTAAGCAAATACCTAGTAAACGAAATAATTATAACCAGTTTCAGAATTTAGGCCTAACCAAAAAATTAGTCATATTAATAAATATGCAAAAAGGCATAAAATAAATCCAATATTGGTTTCAAACAAAAAAAAACAGATTCTTATAATTTAACATATCACACATTTTGTAAGGAGAAATAAATATACATCAGTTGAGCAATTTGATCTAACATCATCTGTAAACACTGAAACCAAACCATACTCTTCCTTATCTTAACAACCAAAAAAATAACAATTCTAAAATCACAATCACTAAGACCAACCTTCGCCCAAGCAACTGTGTCAAACATAAAAAAAGCTTTATACTTGCCAATTGAATCGAGACAGCCCTGGCCATCTGGTAAGGGTACCTACATAATAGCACCTTTGCCAAGTGGGTGATAAGTTAACAGTAAAGTTTTGAAAGAAAAAAATGGCAGATGTTCCGTGAAGATTTTTTTTGAATTGGCAACATTATTGGGTATTGGATTTCAATTTTTGTAGAGAGGTAGTCGGTTTCTTTTTAATTGTTTCTGTATTGCAAGATGGGTCAAAAGTGGGGATGTCTTACGATGTGTTTGAAGTTAAGTTTAGCGTTAATAGTTGGTTAGATAATAAAGCAAATGACTGTGAAAGCAAGAAGAACAAGGATTTGGTTAGTTAACGATTATACTATCATTTATATATTTACAAACGTTTTGATTTTTGCAAATTAATACCAAAAATTTAAAAACATTACTCTGCTTTAAGTAAGTTAAGTAGTAAAAATCATTAAATTAAAAAAAGCCCTACATATCACTCCATCTGGTATAATGAATCTTACTAATGAGAACCATAAAGTTATTCTTCTTTGTCGCCACTAAGGAACATCACGCTCCCTCAAAACTACAACAATAAAAGTAAAACTCCCTTAACATGGGGAAAATCATGGCTATGGCAGAGGGCCATTTGAACGCTCCATTAGTAAATGGCCAGAGAATTAATATTTATATTATAGACGATATTACGACAGATATTAACGATTTTGGACAAAACGCTGCAAGAATAACAATTTATAAGCACCCTATTTAGATGTACAGGATGTTGGCATAAATGCTGTTACTGATTAGTAACAGCATTTATGCCAACATCTTAATTAAGTATATTTACTTGATTAAGTAAATATACTTAATTAAGATGAAGATTACTCAATATAATTATTTTTACTTGATTAAGTAAAAATAATTATATTGAGTAATTTGATTGGTAGTAATTAATTACACAACTAAATGTTGGTTATAGTTACACATTATGTGCTGATCTATAGTAACATAAAAAACGGTTACAAATATTTTTTCTCAAACTGTAATGATTTTCAGTCAATTTGCATTTTTAATTTGATAATATTGTCAGTTATATAACCACCTAGAAAAAGGGTAAGTACAGTTAAGAATTTATTCAAAATCAATCTAATTACAATACGCACGAAACCAAATAGCAGCATTTTTTTTTATTTTAAAAATGCACCCATCAAAAATTTTTTTTCAAACTTTAACTACTCCAATTTACAAGTACATTAGAGGCAATAAACTGAATTTTACTTTAAATTAACATGTTTATAGTCAGTCATACTATTTCACTCCCATTTATTCCCATATTAGGAAATAATTTCCTCCATTACATGCGTGCCTCACGCAAATGCTCGACTTTTTATGATACAACAAATTTCCTGACTTCAGGGAAATGTGTGTTGATGCATGTAGATCGTTATCGATAAAGTTGGTATCTTTGAGGGTAATTCCTGTTTTTGGGGAGGTTTATAAACTGTCGATATATTTTTTGTCGGTATTCTTTGAGTCACGCAACATGGATGACACCAGTTAAACGTAAATTTTACTTTTAATCTTACGTATATTTCATAAACTTGTATGTTTATAAACTTAAGGTAAGTAGATATCCGACGTATTGCATTAGGCGTCGTTTTTCATTATATCATCCCTTTTCTGGACGAAGTCTTTCTGAGAGATTCATACATTGTCTTAAAGACTGTCTAATTGCCAAAGATATTCTTCTACACTAATCTATCGACTAATTTTTACTTAATTTTATTTGTTCGTTGATACTACTAAACCAAGTAAAGCTTAACACGTTGTGTTTTATGATATCTCATCTAGCAATATGTATTTAAATGAATGCCTAAATTCCTTTTTAAAACTTGCATTCGTTTTCGTAATGCAAGGAGACTGACCTCTCCATTCACAATGCAGCAAAGCAACTACTTTAGAAAAGCAAGCTCTGTACATAATTATGTAAAACGAAACGGGAATTGTTGTTCAGTTTGTTTAACGTTTCGACCAGATTACAGCGCGATCACAAGTCTGTTTAAAGTAAGAAAAATAGACGCAAATTGTGATGTGTACTAACCACTGATGGTCTTTTTAACCGACTTCAAACAAAGGAGGAGGTTCTCAATTCGTCGCGATATATTTTTTTCTTTTCCAATCGAAGGTAAAACAAAAACTAATACTAAATATATATCTTATTCACAGTCACTTGTATTTAAAGTTTTCAAGTACACATCACTAGCATTGCGAAAGATTTATAAATTAATATTTTAAACTATTTTAAGACATAAACTTTAAGCTCCAGCTTCTTTATTATGGCAGAATCATTTGCATAAATGTATTATTTTACGATACGCCACACATTACACACTAACGTCAAATTAGTTAGTAAAGCTCTACGTTGCCATGGCAACGGTACAAATTCACGAACAACTTCACAGCAGATCAGACAAAAACATTAAAATAACCTCATATTTTCAGGCAATACATTGCATAGTAAACAACCATAAATTCAAACACAAAAAGACAAAACAAAACAATATTTCATCACAATAAAACAACAGCCTGTATATTTCCATACGCCAATCGATGTCAATATTTACAGAGGGGTATTAATGATGGAAATCCTTCGGTCCACATCTGCAATACGTTTTATTGTCCACATGGGTGCTATTCCAACGTTTGTTATTGAATTCGATCCCTGGCGACACCACACGGTGTAGCGAGGATTAATTTTTTTTCGCCCGACCATTTTGGGCTCGGTAAATAGTGAAAATGGCAATTTCGGTGATGAAATGGTTCAAACGGATTTTGAGATTAGTCTGTATTGGTTTTTAATATTTCACTTTGATCTGTAGTTTAGAATAGAATTATTTTATTTAGAATCTTTGAGACTTTATGTAATTTAAAATCATATGATTGAATTTTTTGTACCTATCTACTTAAAATTCATAGTTTTGAGAACTTAGATCTAACTTTGTTGTTTACTAAGTATTTCAATTTAACTTTTACAATTTCATTTCTTTTTGTCTGGTCACAGAGGTTAAGGTCAGAACACTTGGAATTGAAACAACCTGTAGATATGTAATAGAGTATAGTGACGTCATTTTACAACTTACGTAATGCAATTAACGTTGAAGATAATCCGTATTAATATTATAAATGCGAAAGTGTTTGTTACGCTTTCATGGTTCAAGTACTGAATCGATTGAGATGATATCAGGAAGAAAAATACTATTTTTAACTGAAAATTAAATAGGTAGAATAAATAACGCGAAAGTTAAACAAATTATAAATTAACGAATTTTAACTAATAACTACCTAAATGTAACTACTTAATAAAATCACACGCTTTGCATATTTCCACCTGAAAAATTGTTTTTTGTTTCGACTTTTCTCCCTCTGCCGATAATCTGGAAAGTTTTTTAATTTCAAACTTAACCGATCCCAGCAGGTCAACTTGTTGACTTAATAAAACTGTTTTTTTGTACTTTTTGCAAATTTAAATGTATTAGTACGGTGCTTTGTCAAATTTGAATTTCAAATTGAATTCGTCTGGCTGTCGATATTTTATTTATTAGATCTTATAATTTGAGCTTGCAACATTAGTATTATGATATTTACGATTAATAATTTGGTTCTTGACCTCCTGAGATAAAATAGTCATTACTAAAGTCAAGGTGAGAAATTATTGGGCGAAGATTTATTGAATCTAGTTTATTACTCCGTGGCGCAGTGGTTTAGGTCGCCACGCCGCGCCTCTACCACTGCGTCTGAAGGTCGTGGGTTGGATTCCCACATGGAACAATTTATGTAAGCGATCCACAAATATTTTTATTGGATCTGATTGTACTTTGTGTCCGTATCTTGTATATTTGAAAAACTTAAGCCCCCTGTTTCAGTCGCGTGGTATTAATTAATAAGTAACCTATCCGAATGGGTACTATTTTTTTACTATTAATGTTCGTTATCGTATCGAAAATACCTACCTTAGTTAGCTTGGTCGTGAAGGAATATCAGTTACTTTCGTATTTAGCACCCATATACGCCTTTTTAATAAATTTCGATTAGATTATCAGATGGAATATTTGTGTTCATGCTGCCACTTTAGCCAGTGGATAACTTATCCGGCACTTATGTATAAGCCTTCATACTGCCCCTAGATTATAAAATGTAACTACTTTATTATTCAGTTTATTTCAATCGTTAAGATAATCTTATAAGGAAATATACTTGCCATAAGAGGCACAAGTTCTAGGTAAGCAAAGAATACCAAGAACGAATTAGTCGTTAAGTAAATCCATCTACAAAACTGCTATACCTATTTCCTCATTTGTTACACCTACTTTTTCAGACAAACCTCTGAAATGTTAACCTAAAAATACACTTTACAATGGACCAGGGACGAAATTACTTCAATTCCTAATATTTTTTGCTTGCAGACAATTAGACTGTTTTTAGCCTCAAATCGTTTAGAATTAGGTTTACAGATAAAAACTATATATTTACGTATCCGAAACCAGAAGGTCGTAACAACAATTTCAATTTCAAGCTTTATTACAAGGTGATAAGGTTTTAAATTACTTTTTGCTGGTCAATTATTAGCGTTGATAAATATAATTGGATCCTTGATTTTGTTAACTAATTCATATTATATGAAAGGTATTGCTACTAAAGGATATTTAAAACTAATCATTATTGAAGGTTTTGAACGATTGGTTTTAGAAAGGCTGTCTAGATTATTCTAGAATAATTATGTTTTACGTACACTTCCTTATTTAGTATATTTGTAGATTTCAATGCAATTATGTTTATAATAAGATGTTTCTTCGATTTAAATAAATGGTCACCTCATGTGAAAGGCCTTTACAAATAATCATAGACATAAACCATAACATGCCTAGAACAACACAAATATAAATCGCTTTTATGCAAGAATCGAATCCAGTAACTCTCATATATTATGAGCAGTTTATAAAGAAAATAAATAATAATCAAAGAAAACATCATTATAATCTCTTAAATCACAATTTAAAAAATATACCTCTCTTTTCAACTAGGTAATTATTTGGAATCGATTCCACAATTTTAAAGATCACCCTAAACCAACATACTCCTCAATCATAATACTAATAATACAAATGACTAAACAGAGCTTTGTCCAACTCAGTCCTAATTAAACCAGTCTTAATCCTTCACCTCAAAGTCGCGGTGACTTTGCCCGTCCCATAGTAAGGTGTCCCCTACCCGTCCTCTCCCTTGTAGGACAGACGGACAGACAAATTACAATAATAACTCATTCATTCGTAAACAAGTTAACAGATAATATGAGGTATTTAAATGGCGTTTAAAGATACGGGAATGTGACTGCGAATACGCTGAATACATCAGGGTTTTTTGAAATTATGCTTAGTGGCAGAACTGTTGTGTCAAAGCTTTTCGAACTGGTATAAGGTTTTGCTTTAATTGATGTTGGTTTCTTAAATTGTGGATTTGGAAATATGGAAAGGGTAGGTTAGGTCAAATGCTATTTAGCATCGGGTGCCAAATACAATGGACTGTTCTGTTCAAGATTTGTTTTGCACACACATTTTGAAGAAAAGATCCTTTTAATAAAAGTGAACTTTTTTATTAGTGAAATCCTATTATTGTGGTGACCACTGACCATACTAGTCCTCTATAAAAATATCCATGATTTTGTTTCTCAATTTCTTTTTACTAATAATTGCATTTGTTACAGATTTTAAGTGAAGACAGTGTCAGTGAAAAAAAGTCACAAGTGATAATACAGTGTTAAATAAGTGACATAGTGTAAAACATGTGTTAGTTCACGATGTCGCCACGGCGGCGCTGCGGTCGCATCACGTGACACTAGGCATCCAAGATGGCGGACTCGAGTCCCGCCAATTCAATCATCGAGGGCACTGTGAAGTTTCGCGATGGGAAAAAGGTGAGAGAGATTTTTTATAATTTGATAAAATTTACAATTTACTTTTGAGTAACGAGTTAAAAGAGAATTTCGAGAGGTATTTATTTTATCTTTTGCGATGTGGTTCTATTTTCTGAAAGAATTTAAGTATTGTAAAATATAGTTATGAGCCTAGTATCCGTTTTTGTCTAAGCCTTGTTATTGTAACATAGTAATCATTTCACAGAGCGCCTTATATGCGCAGTGGAATTAGTAGTAAGTGTAGCGACACACCTGTCGAAACCTCGGGCCAAACGTTCATTGACGGAAGGTTTGGCACTACAATAAATACGACGTAATTTCGGTAGATGTGTCATGGATAACTTAAACAACTGAGCGAGCATATTGAACGGAACGTTTAATGCCAAACGTTGCGCAGGTGTGTCATTACACATCAAAGTTTTTTTTTTAAATTAAAATGGTAGGTTAAAATATGATATTTCGAATTGCAGTTAAATGAATTTGTTATGATCGATTTAATTTTATCATTTTAGCGTATCGTTGTCTTATTTACTGCATTACTCAGACTTATTGATAACAAATTCCGGTTACAGTTCCGGAATTCCTTACTTATTGATTACTACCAATCAAATTGATACATACCTATTAGTTTATCAATACTGCTAAATAATTACAACTACAGAACAATAAGCTAAATTAATCGCATTACGATATTAGAGGTGATTGACATCTTCAGGTAAATTAGACTACGCTTTCAGCATCTACGTGTAGCTGACCATATCTTCAGTACTGCTGAACTGATTTGTTTAAAGTAAATAGTATACAATTAATCATACATATAATAAGGAATAGGCAGAGACTAGAGAACGCCACTTGGTACGATCCTTACAAACTTCCTTTGCTTGATTCACATCCATACATCTTGTCACTTTGAAATATTCATCGGGACATTTGAAAACCTACTGAAACCTAGGTACTTAGTAGTTTGTGTAATGTCAAAATTCGGTCTCGAAAAAATTTTTTTGTGGACATGTAAGTTTTTTTCGATTTTGGCTGTACCTACAGATTTTTGCTTGAAAATCTCAATGAGTCCTTTGTGAACCCAAAGATTTAGACTCAGTAAAGCGGACATTCTATATCTCAAATGAAATTATATATATACGCATATATATACATACATAGTATCACGCCCCTGAAACCCAAAGGTGTAGTGTAGACAGAGGTGTATGAAATTATACCCCTAAATGCGTATAAACCGTTACAACTTTTTATAATATTCTTAATAAACTACAAGCAAGCCTATCTCGTACCGCTATCTGATAGTAACATTCAAAGTAGAGTAGCTACTCTATCGATACCGTGAAATGTGTCACATAGATAACGATAGTGTTCAGTAGTTTCTGAGAAAGGCGTAGTTAGACGATAAACTTGATAGACTTTATAAACATTAAGTGATCGTTATAACTGCTATTTCGTAAAGGTCCATTTGAAATAGATTTTTCATAGAATTTTGTTGCCTAGGTAATGCTATATTGAAATAGGGGAATAATGTTGATAAGGGGTGAGCAGACTAAGCAGATGTCATAATATTTATTTTCAAAAATTAGCTTAACTTCCAATCCCTTCCGATGGAATAGAGTCACCTTCTTATCAAAATTATAATTAACTCCTTCAAAATAGTTATGTTTGTGAGGAATAAAAACTCTTCTCGAATATCAAAAAAATCGATGGAAAATCATGAAACTAATCTTGATTTAGGTGCTATTTTTCATTAAAACACAATTAATATTACTATTTATTGTACTTTATTTTGCTTGACGTTTCGGCACAAGTCGTACCGATTGTGGTTCCAATCTGACTGTCTGTATGGCATTACTTAAAAGCACATACCAATGCTACAGTATTTATCAAAAATCAAATGACACATGCATTGACAAAGTCCCAGGAAGGGCTATGATTCAGCTATTAGCATAGATACGATCAAAGTGCGTTTATTAGCGCCGTGACTAATTGTTGATTATGTGGAAACAATCGCTATTGTCGTGAAAGATGTACTTGTATATACCTAGATGGTTTGATTGAATTTGATGCTATATTTGATGAAGTATTAGATACCTAACTGGTTATTGGTGTTGCAATTGAATTTTTCTGTGCAATGAAATATATGTAAGTACCTAGTCTTTACAGTTGTTTTAACCCAAATCAAAATCCAATCTAGTTTTTCCAGCAGCTTGTGCAACTTTGACGTCTGGTCGATTTTTGTAGAAATGAAATAGAATTGTTTTTTTTTACATAACAAAATTTGTAGTTATACGTTCGCTAAAGGGCAGAATCTTTTTCGTACGTAGTGACTTGAATCTTCATTGAATTATGAAGTGTATGATTAAAAAATACGTATTTCAAGCCAAGAACTTGTTTTAGTTCCTAGTGAACTATTGTGGAATTCTTTACTACAAAAGAAATTTTAAAAGGGGAGAGAAGACTTTATAGTCAAAGAAACCTGGTACATTACGCGATGACCCCATTCTGAAAGCATCACACGTGCGGAAGCTGTGCGTTATGACTAAGTAGTGTAATTATAATGATATAAATGTACTGACCCACAAACAAATATGAACCTTGCTATCAAAAACAAATAATAGGTATATTGAAGTTAGAATGACTTGGAAGTTATGTGTGTATAAGAAGTAATAATCACTTCTTCTAACGGTGAAGGAAAATATCGTGATGCAAACGTGCATGTTTGATAGTTCATTAGAACAGTTCTTGAAGGAAGGCATGCAAAGTCTTCAACCCGCACTTGGTCAGCGTGGTGGACTCTTCTTCATTACGGGACAGGTCCCTTGCCCAGCAGTGGGGCACAAATGGGTTCAATTTATTAGTGTCATCATAAATAAGTAATATTACAATGAATAATAAATACTGATTTACTGCTCGCCATTTGTAGGTATTTCCGGTTAAATACATGTTTTATGACGTCACTTCCGAATTCCTCATTTAGTTTCAGCTGAATGAATTATCTTTGTATTTATAGAGAAGTTTAATGGATGACTGGATCGGACTAATTTTGGATCATAGTAATACCGGCCGGTATGACTCCCAGATCGAAGAATGTTAATGACTTATTCTACCTATCTATAATGTCGAAAAAAAATAACACTGGCTTATTATTTATTTTCTTTAGAAATATGTACAATACTTGGAAATTTTCCATACTTTTCAAGCATTTTCCGCTGAAGCACGGAGATGCTCAGTTCACATACCACTATCCGGTCACCCATCATTACAATGACCGCGCCAAGCGTCGCTTTACCCACTGACGGTCTACCGATCGGTAAGTTCAACTGGCTATAAGTACCTCGACTACTATCTTTCCTCAAACGGGTATTGAACCCGATACATACGACACATAGTCAGATAAATAAGCTTTGTGTCCTAAACTCTTTAGTATAATTTACTGTTATTACAGTCATTTCACCTAAATCCGTTTTCCATAATCATAATTCGCAATCGTTATCGACCTAGTTTAGTTAGTAATCCTGGTTTAAACCTAGTACCACTATGCTCTAAATATAATCCATTTATTCACGCTAAGTAGCAAACGACCAGTTAGTTCAGTAGATTCAACGTAGTTATGCTGAATATTAAGGCTTTCCTCTGAAACCAGAATAAATAGGTAGGTCCCCAATCCGCACTTGGCCAGCGTGGTGGACTCAAGGCCTAACCCCTCCCTCGTTACGGGAGGAGACCATTGCCCAGCAGTGGAACAGTAACGTATTAATTTATTTTTGAAGTTAAATAGGTACGTGTAAAAGGCACAATTGGTAGGTACTTCCAAATATCAACTGCGGATTTTTGTACATGCTTTGCACCAGGGAGTTTTCCTAAAAGTCTTCTCGTCCATAGAAATCATACTATAGACTGTATTATGACCAAATTAACTTCCAAATTTAATCTTGAGGTATGCCCACGGTAAAGGAGACGAGCGTAAATTTATTTTAGAAGCGTGCGCATTAGAGGTTTATAAGTCGACATTACATTAATTCGTACTTAAGAAGTTCAGTTTCGAACAATCATATTTTAGAAAACAAACTCAAGTAATATATTTATCATCTTCTCCCTTCTAACCATAAACCACTTGAACAATTATGTCTCCATAACTCCAGCGAAATGCCAAAGCAATTACCGAAAAATAATTCACCGGTAGCCAATTGTGGTGGCGATACGCCGCGTACCGCGATACGCCGTTGTCATCTCGTTAATTAAAACGAGGACGATACGCCGCTGGCCACTACGCCGGTTTGTATTGTAAACAAGAGTCCGCCACGCTTGAAATTGTTTGTTTTTTACTAGCTCTAGTATACACATTTTTTAAAATGTTTGATTACTATCTAATAATACGAGGGAACTAATGTGATTATGCATTTTACTGGGATGCTTGACGTTTCGGCACACGTTACACTGGCAATGGTTGCAAGCGGAACATTTATTGTTATAATAATATGACGGTACACAGATGGTTTATAAACTAAATGAATACTAAAGATACTTTTTTATCGAGAGAAATAGGAACCTTCCAGGTTGTAAATTTTAGGCATTACCCATTTTATATAACTGCAGGGAATCAGCTAGGTATTTGTCTGATATTACAAACGTAAATTAAACTACAATTTCTTTTACCTATACTTTTGTAGAAATTTGAAGAGAAGCAAGACAGTCATATTATAAGCCTACAAAGAGACACACAGAAATATTTCATCAATGTCCTAATACGAGTTATAAATCCCCTTAAACTTCAAAGAGTGGGCTTCATCAAAAAAGGGCCTTCGTTCAAAAGATGACCAAAAGCCCTTCGTGTTGATGTCATAATACAAGTACGTTTGTGTACCCACAAAAAAGGCTAATCCGATTACAACCAAACCCTTTTATTGAATAGACTTTTTATTTAGACTCGTGTATGGGTTTAAACATTTCCTGTTTACTATTGTCGTGAGGCCAATAAAAGTTAAGGTTATGCAATCATTGCCGTGATTGGAAAATGATGGGTGGCCATTTTGAGATCTTGTTGATCGTCTTTTGATACATGTAATACTTTAGGTATATTGATGATCTAGATTAAAACGACGTAAATTCTAGAAAATTGCTTAATTAGGTAGGTAGTCGAAAATCATCAAAAAGTTTTAAAAATGAGTGAATGTTAGAACGTTTCAATGTATGGTTCTAGAGAAATTAATACTCTTGTTTCAATATGAGTATATATTTCGTAATATGTGATAAATGGTGCGGTTTATGCCGCCTTGAGCAAAGATATTTAGAGGAAGGAAATGACAAGAATGTGATGAAGCGCACTTGATAATGTGTGATAGGGACAAAATGAGATAGCAAATTATTTTATTACATTACACTTCTCTTAAAAATAGACCTAAGACCCAAAAAGTCGAAAGAATGGTGTGCCGTTGTGGTTTCTACTCAAAATTACCTACCTGCCAAAAGCATAGTGGAATATTTTGTATGTCATACTTCAAAGGGCAAACTGAACGGATGGTTCCAATAATCACTATCATTGAAAAAACTTAAGGGGAAACCCTGACACAATTTCTGAGCATAATTACTTCGAGAATTGTGATTCTAAGTAAGATATGAACATCACAACGTTTGAAAAATATAATTCTAGATTCGATTATGGAAATTGTGTTTAAGAGTGGAGTTAATTTTTAATCTTACTACAATAAATGTAGTTTCAAGCTTAGCACTATAACAATAATTACCTAGGTACATACCTAGTGAATTGCATTTTTTACGGCAATGATTTCTAGCCTTCATGAACTAACATCACATGACAAAATTCACAGGTTTTCTTGAATTTTCGGCATAGGTTACACTGATTCTATTAAAAATATCAAAGTAATGCAATATAGGAAAGTCGATTCTATCTTTTCAGGAAAAAGAAGAAAAAATATCTAGGTCCATTACCGGCGATTCGCGGTATCTGCCTACAAACCTTCCTGATACCTATAAAATTATAGTAGTTATGCTATAACAACACAATATCTTTCCTCATTCCACAGCTATTCTTATCGCAGAATCCAATGAATAAATTAAAAACGATCTCTTTTAGTTAACTTATGATTCCATGTTGGTTTTTAATTAAAATTTTGTATCGATCTAGCTCTATGGTTTGCCGTGAAACCGTGCAAAGTTAAGTGACTAGAATATATTGACTATTTAAGAGTAAAAAGCTTGTAGGATTAATTTAAAGTTTATTTGCTTTATTTTTATTATACACTTTGCTAAAGGGAAATGAATATTGAGATATGGTATAGATTTTTTAGTTTCTACATCCAATTTGATAAAGTAAAAATAAATTGAAAAGTTACGAATGTTTCAGCATCAGGTACCGCGAGTTTTATTTACGTAGTAAAAGAATATTAATTGTCTGCATGTTTGGTCTGTCTTGTACTTTTTTTTACAAAAAACGGTAGTTATACATATGTTTATTAATACTAAAAAAATAATTTGGGAATGTGTATTTTTCTCTCCAAACAGCAAAATACGAGTACACTTGTACAATTCGTTGTAAATTTCCGACTCCCATATACCGATCCAATTCCGCAATTTTCCAAAAACAATAACTTGAACATTCCCTACACAAACAAACAGACACATTAAAGTTATTACCAGAGGTCACTGGAGGTCACCAGAGGTCGTTAGGTCATGAAAAACAACGTAAAAATTACTTCCCTGCAATATTACGTTTTATTATTACAGTTTATGGGCTAACGAATTATGGCTCTCGTTGGGAGAATAATAAAGACTGTTTTACTGTAATTATTTATTGGAGAAGTTGTACGCCAATTGACATAACACTTTAGTATTACGCAATGTGTATAACTGGGCAATTCAGTCTTTACGCGACTGAAACAGTTGCGCGATTTTCTACACTCGGTACTAACGTTATGACGTCATTGAATATTTGACCTTTAAAATTACTTAACATAAGTTCACTCTTTCTAAATTCCCTAGGGGTTGTTGATATATTTTTCATCCAAACAATCTTGATAGCCACTCGATAGTCAGCTATCGAGTGCGCTACGATGCTATCGCGCTACTGTATGTGACGCCAATGATAGAATGATTTTGTTCCTTAGGGTATATTTTTAGTGTCTGCATAACACAATTCGATTATAATGACAAGGTTTAGGTACATATTAATTTAGTCAGTAATAATCAATGTGATTGTTACCTAAGCATATTATCAGGATAACAAAATTAAAATACGTCACTATTTTCATTCAATTTAATCAAATAATTTTAAAACTGACTTAATTCTAACTTAAAGTGAGACTCGCTCCACACAAACTAACAAAATTCAAGGCTTAGCCTTAGACAAAAATATGGCATTTTATTTTTATGAAAATTTATGAACAATAGTTAACCTTAACTCCCTCCACAATCTTTAAAAGTAATGTGCTTTAACACTTTTATTATTTCAATCCTAGCTTCAAACTTCTGTCTAGCATCTAGCTTTCTAAAACTAGGTACTAACGAGAGCATGAACTGCCTGTCTTCATCTTCTTCATCCTTTTTAATATCTTTCAGCATATCCAGAATTTTATCTTCCAAATTCTCGTTCCTTCCTTCATAAATAGGCCGGAGTATCCCAGTGTCTGTTTCAACTTCGAAGTGAGAATTATTTGCAATGTTATTTGTTTGGTACATCAAAGCTTCAGATTTAACATTTTCCAAAGGATCTCCTGAATCATGGGAATTGTCTGATTCTCTGGCTACGTCGTTATTAGGTTCCTCTCCATCATCAGAATCTAGTAAGAACGACATCATGTTGAAGTACTCGTATCGTTTGCGTTTCTTCACGGGCCCTTCGTTGCGTTCTTTTCTTAGTTTTTCCTTCTTCTGTAATGCTATTTCTCTGGTGAAGCATGTTCGGAGACTCTTCCAGCGTCTTTGAAGTTCGTGACCTAGAAAAAAACGATATCATTATTTCAGTTTTAAGTATACGACTGCCTAGGAATTGCAGTGAGTGTAAAATTGTGAAACTTGAAATTTGAAATTTTTGGAGTACAGTTTTTTTTTTGTTTTAGTGTAATTTCATTTGAAAACCTATAGCGATTGATTTTGAGGTGAATGTTAACTAAAATCAACTCTTTATGTGCCTTATAGAGTAATTTAATAAACACGGCAAACCAATCTATTAACTGACCGCATAAAAGATTGCATTTTACTGATTGTTTGCTAACCGGCCACTGTATCGGTTATACCTATGTTATTAAACGCAAATATAGTGGGTATTTTTGAATTATGATCTTGTAAGATCATAATTTGGTTAACGATATTCATGTGTAGGTGGTAAGATAGAAGTAAAATATAATCATCAACCAATTCGTCGATGACTAATTTATTTGTGAATCTAGATACGTTACGAGTCACTACTATAAAGACTTAAAAAAGGGGTAAAGCAGGCAAGTCACGAGCTCAATAAAATCTAGATAAAACTACTGGCTTCTTTCTAAGTCTATTATTTGTTTTTACAGTGGTAGAGTAGAACTCCAATCATTGAATTATTTTCTTGAAAAATAATCAATACAATAGATTCTTTTATTCATTAATTCATGTGATTAAACGTGGGCTCAATATTACCCTCGTTTGTGACCCATATATGACCTTTAATTATGTTTCTCCATAATCTTTATATTTAAAGTCGCGACAGCAAAATGGTTCCTATAAAAAAACATGTTATCAAAGAATACTTTCTTCGTAAAATCGTCGCGTTTACGTTATCATTGTAGAAATTGAGTGCAACGTCTGCTTATCACGTATGTAATATGTATGCTAAATAAATATGAAAGTAGACGGTAAACACTCGATCAGGGACGAGAATTTACTCGACTCTTACGTAGATGATGTAATTGTTCTGTCTCTTTCTTTCTAAAGGTTAAAATAAGGACGATGTGACGTGATATTTCCTTGTATATTGTAAATTGAAATGTATGTTTGTTTATTGCGCTTTTTCACTAAAACTGCTTGATCGATTTGGATAAATTTTGGCAGAGCAGTAGATTGTGTTACGTTCTGAGAAAATATATTATTATTTAAAAAAAAGTATAAGCAGCAGTCTGCTATTGTTAATTTAAGATTTGAAGAAAAATCTTCTTAAAGGTACGACGATGACCAAAACGTCAAGAAATGCAGAAGTATCATGATATTCTTCTTATATGATTGCGTTTAAGACACATTTCGATCTGAGCTAATAAAATCTAGAATTCCAGACCATATGCACACATATTTCTAGTTCCAAGCTAGTTTTAATTCAATCAATTTAGTATCCACAAAACAATTGAGTTCAATTCAGTTTATAGACTTTATAGTGTTGTAGACACCTTGGCTAGCCGTTAAGACAATTAGACTGAAATAGGCTAACATGTAGTCTAGATCTTTTGTATGTTTGTGAAGTTTGTATTGTGTCATCATATCTTGCTAGAGATTCCCATTTGCTTAAAGTATTTTTTCTAGATTTCTCGGTCTTTGAAAACATAATGATATGTGTTAGTCTGTTGTCTATTCTTGATACAAAAACCTATGGCTCGTTAAATGTATTGAGAGTTGGTATCGAACCCACGACAATCATCTAATGTTAGAGGCATAATGATCATCTTAACTATGGCACATTCCCACATCTGGCTCACACACGGTTACTTTGATGATGATCAACTAAAAGCCATATTTCACTTAAATAGTGTATAACAATATTCCATTGTACAACCAATTTTAAACCAATACCTACAAACATTCATCAGAAACTTGTAAAACTTTGCACAGACGTCGAACCCGTGACCCATTTCAAAGTATCCGAGCTGTCTCATTACTGAAACATGGGTATTATTAATTAAATCAATAAAGCGAAACCTGTCAGTACTCATTTTGAGGAAAATAAGTACATTTCTAATGTTTTAGAATATCACAGTGGGTAATTTGTCCCCCCGCGGTCGTTCATATACCACGTGCAATAGGTTCGATCGCTGCACTGGTAATAGAAAAATTTAATAAATATTTTCAAATTAATACTTTCTTGTGTACTTCATGAACATATTTGCAGGGCAGATTTAATTTTGTGGTATCTCAGAAATCACATTATTTTTGGTCAATGTTGCTTAACACTAAAATTTAATCTACGTGAATCCGTTTAATTTAACGATATAATATAGGTGCTCATTTTAGCAACAGTTAGGTACATAAGAAACATCGACACCACTGCGCCATGCAAGCCGTCTGCGTCATAAATGCATTTCTGTCAACATTTTACACCTGTTCTACGAAACTAATAGCAACTGCTTGACAACAATCCGTCTTTATTTATATCTACCTCACAACTAAATAACAACCTTACACCGTTCACATAGAACACATTTTACAACAAAACAAAAATTCGTATTATCTTCCGAGCAACAGAATAGTTCTACAAAACATTCGCATGGAAATTTGTACTGTACGTTAAAGGTAATAAGGTGTATATTAGTACGTACCATATTCAACCTTGTTCTGTGGTTTCAAGTTATCGAAATTCGGAAAAACTTCTCTGCACACTTCAACCCAAAGCTTAGCTTTATATTTCTTATGGCTGTAGTAATTAGCATCGTTCTTATTGTACAACGCGGGGCGTCTTTTCATCGCTAGAATGAGCGTTTCGGCGTCAATCTCCGCCATTTTGTACGTGTGGCGTCGTCCGCGATCGTTAGGCAACTGACGGGAGACGAGGGCGCTGCTGTCGTCCAACCGTTGCCCGATCGGTTGCGAAACGCGCGCAGTTGAAGGCAATGAATTCGATCGGCTAGTGTAGATATGATTTTTGTTTAGTACAGGATTGAGTAGGTGTTCAACTTTGAGTTGCGTTAGATTAAGTTGTTGATAACCGTAGCTTTGTTATCTGAAACTCTTTTCCTTCATTTTTGTAACAAAATCCTTATATACGTGTTAAAACATATGTTTAATACACTTCTTGAAGGCCAATCCGCACTTTGCTAGGGTGGTGGACTCAAGGCCCAGCCCTGAAATCTTTGGGAGAAGACCTTTTCCCAGCAGTGGGACACAAACGGGTTATTAAAAAACTCATAAAAACAGTTGAAACGACGACGTACCCACCCATTTATTTTTTGTTGTGTATATTAGGTATTGATCGTTTTGTAAATTGCTTTTGTTGTTATTAATATTGATATTATTTTCTGATTATGCCGTCTGAATATTAAGATTAGCCTTGATAAAGTTGTTATCGTTAATGAATGGATTAAGTAATATTTAGATATCGACTTATCTTGGAAACATAAGAATTCAAAACTATTGTGATAGGTAACAGATGTTACATAAAAAGTCTTAAATAGCATTAGCACTTTAGCACCAAGGCGTGATATTATGTATGGACCAATAGCACTTAGTCCGACCTAGGAATCGAATCCGGAACTTCGCGGTCAGCGCTCGGATACATTACCGACCGCGCCACAGAGGCAGTCAATCACAAAAATATAGTTCTCATTTTAGTAAATGAAAGTCACTCTACACTACAGTTTGTTTGCTCGCGGCCGCACAAGACAGAGAAAGGACATATTCAAACTTACGCGTGTGAGTGAGATAGCAATACGTCTGTTGCTGTAATGCATTAGTTGGCAACATGTGGCCGACAGAAAGCTATCGAGACGAAGCAATAAATATATCGATGCTAAAGTGTCAATATACAAAGTGTTTTCTTTGAAATTCATCAATTTTTGTTCAGATATTTTATGTCCTAGGTATTTGGTGGCCAGTCTGATACTTACTACTTTGGTAAAGTTTGTCAACGCTTCTGCTAGTCGACGCAGCTACTTCAATTCGTCATGGGCTCGATTCCTGCAAGCAGTAGAATTAGAGATTTATTATCTTGTAAAAATTGCAGTGACAATATTTTTCATTCATTTTGACTGTTTCTGTGCGCGATTGTGGAACCGACTCATCATGTCAAGCATCTCATCAACATATCAACACTTATCGTTGCGTCTCGGTTTCGATTCCCAGTTCGGGTAAAATAATGTCGATATTTTCTTATTTATTGTTAATGGCGAATTATGATTTTATTTTATACACCTTTATCTTGACTTCCGGATATAATTGTTTCTATGTAGGTATGTTATGAATTATCAAAATAACATTGACAAAATTTATAGATTTCTCATTCTTCAAAAACTTTAGTATAGCATATAAAATACTCGTGTTCTTAAGGAAATACTAGATACACTCTTAAAGATTTACGGCTAAGCATTGAATTATGATGGATAGGTAGAAAGGTAACACACTGGGTAACAAAACCTGTAAGTTTATGTAAAGAAAGCTGTACTTATATAAAGTTTCACATTATTGAGAGATTCATTGTTAAATTTACTGTCACTGATATTGAATTATGTTTATAGCTCATACTTAGCGCTAGTCTTTGGACTTATTTACTATAATGAAAGACAGATTAGTACTTACTTTCTCTCAATATTTATCATAAATGAGGTGATATTCGGCTTTTAGACATTGCACTGAAAAGTAATTAAAAAATTGAGTGACTTTCAGAAAAATTATGATGCCTAATACCTATAGTTCTACAATATTTTTGTTTAATATTCTTTAGGTCAGTTTCACTATTTATAAATTAATGTCAGATAACCTATATACTAGATAAAATGACACCAAATTTATGAAAATACCCGTGAAAAATGTAGCCTGATAGGTTATCTGCTAGTTTTCCTAATAATCCATACTTCCATACTAATATTATAAATGCGAAAGTAACTCTGTCTGTCTGTCTGTCTTTCTGTCTGCTACTCAATCACGCCTAAACTACTGAACCAATTCGCATGAAATTTGGTATGGAGATATTTTGATACCCGAGAAAGGACATAGGCTACTTTTTACCCCGGGAAACGACGCATTTCCCGGGAAAATTCAAGTGGCGAACGAAGTCGCGAATAAGCAATACTATAATGACATTAAATTAACAAAATTCCGTTGTCATGGCAACTGTTTTAATGGCGGATATGCCATAACGCGACTTCGTTATACGTAGATATAAATAATTTTAAGAATATTTTTCGTGAAAAAAAAGCATATTTTATATCATCACGCTACGACCAATAGGAGCAGAGTAACAGTAAAAAGTGTTACAAACCGTAGAAAATTCTGACCCATTCTCTCTTATGTGCGCAAGCGAAGTTGCGCGGGTCAGCTAGTATAATATAAGTTTATTGTGCTAAAATAATTAAACCTTCTTAATACATATTCTAGTTGTTCCAATAACAAGTAAATGTATGTATGAATTGCATAAATTTCTAAACTTATCTTGCTTGTTTCAGTGGAAATCGCGATGGTGTGTCATGCGGAAGTTGTCTCCAGTTGCAGGTAAATAACATACACCCTACTTTTATATTATATTAAAATTATTTTCAATGGATTGCAACCAATATTTCTGTCACTTACTGTCAAAATAGTTTCATAGGAAAAAAGTATTTATACAAGTGGCTCTAAAGAGGATGTTTTTAGTTCTTACTATTAAAGTAGGTATTTACATTGTAATTAATACACCAAATAAGTTACATTATTTAAATATAAGTATTTCTGAACTAAAAAAAATAAGTAATGCCTACCTACATACTTTTTTTTAACCCATTACTGTCCCACTGCTGGGCAAGGGCCTCCTCCACGAGGGAATACATACATAATATATAGATATATGACAGGTAGTGAGGTTTTATTATTCAATCTATGTTAGTGTCCCACAGCTGGGCAAAGGCCTCTTTCATAGACTAATCTAACATATTGTATATGTGGTGGGTTCGAATCCCACCCGGGACAAATCTTTGTGTGATGAGCACGAGTATTTGTTCTAAGCCTGGATGTCAATTAATCTATATAAGTATGTATTTAGAAATATATAAGTATGTTTATCAGTTATTTGGTTGCCATAGTACAAGCTCTGCTTAGTTTGGAATCTAATGACCGTGTGTGAGTTGTCCAATTATATTTATTTATATTTATTTATATAAAACAAAATGTTACAAATCTTATTTAGCTTCCAATCATCATATACTTAAAAAACGCCTAGTTTTTATTGCCTAATTTAGGTACACGGTCTTTTAAGTATCGTGAGGCGACAAAAAGTTGCCTTCTCATTGCTTGATGACTTGTAATTACTACAGGAAAAAAGAATACTAAGAATATGTAATTAAGTTTTTCTCACCTGTATAAAACTAGATACTAAACATTTAAAAAAATCTGCAATTTCCAGTTCCATTTGTACTGTGTTTCGAAAACATAATTTTTAAAGACTGATCAAAATCTTTTACAACTAATGGTAGTTTCTGATTTTATAGTTAAGCATGATCATGAAGCCTTTCAATTTCCTAAAAACAGTTGCTGAAGGAATGAGAAGTACTTAAACCACACTTGGTGATCATAGTAGACTCAAAACCTATCCTATCCTGTTTATTTTTATGTTTTTTTATTTATTTTCTTGATTTTTTACTAAACAAGTTGATAAAGTAAGCCGACTTAATACAATCTCATAAAACTATAAAAAAAATCAAGGACTTTTACCTGACAACCACTCTTTACATAGACAAAAAAATATCAACTCTACCACAATCAAATTAAGGTTTAATTTATATTCCCTGTTTTGAAAGTGATGCGTCACTTATGGGAAATTACAGGTATTGTGTATATCTGTCCTTTTCTTTTGTTATAATGAGTGAAAGAGATGCTTGACAATTAACAGGATGTATTCAAGGTTTTGAATGAATGGATGACAGTTTTGATGGCAAAAAATCTGTAGTGACTTGACAGTTAGAAGAGGTATTATTGTTTACTTTTAAAGAAGGTAGATTTTTAAAGAGAAATTAATATGAGGGACTATTTTAAATACGTTTTAGTAGTGTCCTGTACAATAATAAGCAATCGACCATATTCAGCTGCAATTCAGTGAACTTAGATGTTTCACACATTTAAAAACAAGTAGGTAACTTTTTCAATGTCCTAATATAATTTAATTATAATATCCACCGTTATTTATTATGCGTTGCGTAATTTTATCAGATTATTTGGAAAAAGGCAAAGAAGAATTTTAGGTAGTTAAAGTACTTAGAAGAAACAAAAATACATAGAGGATTCTTTTGTTCGCCTCCAAATATAACTCGGTATTTGGCTGTCTTCTATGAAGTAATCTTCCATCTTATGAAACCTAGAATAAAGACCAATTAATTAACTACAATTCTATTTAATAAAGGTATGTAATGTAACTAATATAGGTCGATATTCCAGCTTGATAGGAATGTCATTGGACTAAATTGCAATTGCATTGTATCTATCATTGATATTAGGGCGACAAGCATTAAGCTTGTTATAGTTTGTGTGGGTAGGCAGAGATGTGTTACACTGTTAAGAAATTATCATTTTAGTATTATGTCCCGCGGTTTCGCTTGGGTTTATTGTAATCGTTTTTCTTACGTAGTTCATAATAAGATGTAAGATATCTGTAATATCCATCCATATCTTTTGACATTCGCGGCGCAATGGTTAAGGGCGCTGCCACGCTTCTACCACAGCTCACACAGGCTATAGTTTCAATTCCGGAACAAATATTTGAGTTATCTATAAATTTTTTTTAGCCTTACATACTCTGTCTGTAATATAGGACCTTCATTTGTATGTCTGTAAAAGTCCCAAAACAAGAGTACCTAACTCATTATTAATTCTTAGTGCATCTTTTTCTTACTAAAAAATCTTGCACGTAATTATGTATGAATGGTAAAAAATTAAGGCCCATTTCCGTTTACATCTAAAATTTAAGTAATAACAGTACCTGCCTTAATTAGCCTACTCGCAATAGGCTATCGTATCTAACTGAATGACGTCACACTGCGCCGGCGCACTTCTAGGAACGCAGCCAAGGCGAACCACTGTGGACAAGAAACGTGTCTATAACTAAAAGTAATAGTATTTCTAGACTTTTGTAATATTTTTGATAGTAGGTAACAACTAACAAATATTTTATAAGAGATATTCAATTTTGATGTTTGTTTTTGATGCTATATTGACGATACTTACTACTTACTCTAACTAAAGGTGGTCAGCGATAGATTTTGCTTTGTAAATTAATTGAATGTAGGTACAGGTGTATAGTGTGTTGTACACGGCCGGGAATTGAATCCATACCACTTTAATTTTTATATCGGAAAATGCTCTATGATATTAAAATTTATGTTGCAATTCGCTTTACAAGTTATCAAATAGATACTGTACTGTATAATATATTAAGGGAACCTGTTGTACCTAGGCCGGTTTTTTAGAAATATATTTTTTATTTTGATTTGACGTGCAGCACACAAATCATATTTGCATAGTTTGAAATGTCAATTATTTGGGTACTCACCAAAAAAATATCAGAAATGTATATTTAATATTTACATAATATTTTTAAATTTAAAAAAAAATGGGAAATGTGGCCAAGGTACAACATACCCTATGTACCTAGGCCAGTAGTACGTTGTACCTAGGCCACATTGAAATTTGGGGGTATTTTAAGCAAATAATCAAGTTTTGTTAACTAAAATCATTTTATTTGATTTATTACAGTACACAGTATTATTACAGCATACAGTATTTAACAAAACATTTAAAAAATTCTCAAATGATAAAAAATTAAAAAATGATAAAAATTAAAATAATATTCATAGCTTTTTTTTATGCTTTTCAAACAAAATATTTAAACAAAAACAACTAACTTTGGCCACCGTTTCGTAACATCACATCGCTGCGCCTGCCAAACTCCATATGTGTATTTTGATGTTAAAAAAAATGAATATTGTGTAAATAAAAAAAAAAGTTTTCCAAAATCTCACAAAAGACACATGTGGAACTTGGCAGGCGCAGCGACGATATCACATAATATAATATAACAAATCAATATACCTATATAGCATAGCAACGGAAAACAAAATATTGAAACAACTAGCTGACCCGCGCAACTTCCCTTGCGTCACATAAGAAAGAATGGGTCATAATTTTCCCCGTTTTTGTAACATTTTTTACTGGTACTCTGCTCCTATTGGTCATAGCGTGCTGATATATAGCCTATAGCCTTCCTCGATAAATGGGCTATCTAAAACTGAAAGAATTTTTCAAATCGGACCAGTAGTTCCTGAGATTAGCGCGTTCAAACAAACAAACAAACTCTTCAGCTTTATAATATTAGTATAGATTAGTATAGATTATCTTTACCTATATATAAATTATTATTTCTCTCTTAAATTTTAATCAGTCATTTGGACTAGCTATTATAAAAACACTATCAATAATGTCGATATATTATTCAGCCTTAAGCATTTAGTAGAAATCCCAGTACTTCTGTATCTCTGGAACATAATAAATTTCTCTGTTCTTGTTAACTTTTTGCGGGGTTTTAATCTCCTCTTTTTCAGGTCATTTCCAGTTTTTAAGTGATTTTTGCATCGATTTCTGAAATAATAAAGATATTTAATTAGGAATATTATTACGTAAATGTGAAATAATTTAATAAAACATTCTCCTGGCTAAAGTACAACATCCAGGTTGTACCTTGGCCAGTGGCCAAGGTACAGCTGATCGACAGTGGCCGAGGTACAACACTACTCCAACTTCACTAAAACGGTGATTTTATATAGTTTAGAATTTAAGTATCTCGTAAGTTTTTTATTGTGTTGAGACTTGTAAAATCAAAGAACCGATAGCATATAACAGTTAAGTGACTATTAGAAAACTTTTAAAACTATTAGACTTCAAAATATATTAGAAATACTTACTTTTTCACACAAAAAAGTTTCAGCGTCGATAACACCAAACACCGGCTTAATGGCGGTATGCGATTAAATGCACATTGAATAGTCTGTAGTGACGTATCGAATACCGTAAACAGTAGAATTTAGTATCGCGCGAATATATGAAAACGAGCCCAGTGGCCTAGGTACACATAGTGCCAAGGTACAACAGGTTCCCCTATGTTTCTTTGATAGATACTAATAAAATGAAGTATTACTTCCTACATTAGGGTACTATAAAAAAAAAAGTTATCAAATGTAAATTAAAATAGTCATAGATATATGAATGTAGCGTTTTTCCTGCGTCTCATTAAATAGTATTTCTATTATATTATTCTATTATGTTCACTATGTTAGGAGATTCTACTACATCTTTAAATATTCAATACTTTCACTAGAAAAGAGAAAAAATCTTGAAATGAATGCTAAATAATGTAAATGCTCACATTACTACCCATTAGGACTCACAAAAATGTCTAGAAAATAGCTGCGTTATGTCTAGACTCATATTATTAGCACTAAGACTGGTCTGGATTTAAAAATGTTGCGTAAGATATGAAGTATTTTCCAAAATAATACTTTTATTTTAGAGATAAATTTTGTATTATTGTCTGTTAAAATTGAGTTTTGGGAGTATGTCGTGTAAATTTCATGAAGTAAAAGTTAAGAAGCAGTAAAGTAAAAAATAAATAGTTCATTTTACCAAGTAATTTAACTGATTGTTCAATTTAAGAAGTAAAGGGATACACCTTTTTCCAGCTGTGGGTCAGCCAAGTTAAAAATAACCTTGTTGCGTATTTTAAAGATAACTTCCACTTATAATTTTATCGTGAGTGGAAAAGTTTATTAGAAAAAAAAACCTCATCCTCTTTTCAGTAGCTAGGTGTCCAAAAGTGACCAAACGAACTGCAGAATTCGAGATGAATACAATTTAATATACCTACAGCGGTTGTTCTACAACTTTTGCCTGAAAATCCACATTCAGAACATATCACTAACATACAAACAAACAAAGAAAAGACGCGCACACAAACATTTTAAACTAAAAAACCGCTAAATCAAAATTCAGGTCACACTCGACTTTCGTAATTTCGCAAAATGTTTTAAAATCATAATTATTTTGGCTTAATTAGCTAGATGCGTCCGCGATACACTGTAATTAAGATTTTAACATACTGATTAACTATGTAGGTTATATTTCAAGTTTGTAATTAAAGCTAGCTTAGATTAGTTTTACAGACTTTGGTATCAAATTACTTGGAGTTTATTGAGTTAATAACTTGGTTTTATTTGATGTTGGAAAACTTTGATGTATGAAGACCTATATTTATCTAAATTATGTACACTTAGTTTAACCCTTGAATTCGGCAAAATACTTTAAATCGTTATAATAATCAGTCAATTTTGTAGCGTAATTTTCTACAGTCGTAGTCGGTGCTATCGAGTATCGAGAGTTTGACATTTAAAATGTACTGCAAAAATTGTTCTTACGCAGTCCACTGGAGGCGCTAATTAGATTTTTTATGCAAAATTTCTCAATAGATATCTGATTGTCAATAGTTTATGTGTTAAAAATTCGCGCTACTGTGTATGTCATCGTTGCACAGTCAATTGACTCTCAAATACGAGACATATTTCACTAGTGGTCAGTTTATTTTGAATCTTCCAATTCAGTATATTCTTATTTTTTTTTTTACATGTACCATTGAACCTTAATTCGGAGAGCATCTTCCTAACATAGCATTTGTAAAAATGTATCGATGTTTTAAACTCGTTTATCTTTAAAACTATTGAACGGATTGTAACGAAATTTAGCACATAAACAGTTTACAATCCAGATTAACTCCCAGAAAACCTTTCAAAACGGACGAAATCGCAGACAAAACTAGTACAACACAACACATAATCACAACGGAAACACGTTAAGCTAACGAGTAAATACAAGAGGATCCATCATAACTGACGTGTATCATCACGACACTCACGGTGCAAACAGAGGTGTGACAACAACTTGTCAGTCATAATGGGATGTTGAGGTTTTGTGTTACGATGTAAGGATATTAGAATGGTATTTCTATTTAAGTTTTCTTAGGTTTTAGAAAAGTAGATTTTAGAGAGAGGTTTTAAGTAATGATCTGTAATCGGTAAGCTTCGGTTTGGGTCTTCAGAATAACATCGAAAGCAGAGCGTTTTGCTGATTAAAAAGCTCAAGATTTGATTCCTGGGTTGTGCTTAAAGAAATAAGAGGCATCATCAACATCCCTCCAATGTAAAATCTACATAATAAGATTGATTGTATATTGTCGATAAGCATTTTTACCTTATAATTTTGCTTTTAAACTGTCAGTTGTTATTGAGGTACTATCTTAGGTATTATATGCAACTTAATTTATTTTATATTCAGGTTTTAAATATATTACCTACATTTCCGACTTGACTTGTCATTCCAGACATTCGTCATAATCTGTAACACTATTCAAACCAAGTTTTTAGGACAGGCGTAGCCTCCGTAGAAAATCTTTAAAATTTCAATTCCCACTAACGAATAGTATTTGTATACCTACTAAAGATTTATCTACAATTGATTTTACAGCGCAAATCAATGATAGACTTTACCATTGAAATAAACATCTACCATTAAAACTGGCCATCATCAGTACTCATTAACTGTGGCCATTAATTAGTCATTAATTGACAATGACGTACGTTAAATAGATCCTTTATAACGGTCCAACAGATTTGATTCGGGAAATTAAAACAATGAGTGGTTGTTTTGTAGTTATTTTAATAGGTTTTAACTTTGCCTCAGATGCTCTCAACTCAACGTTGGGAAGAAATGGGCTGAATAGACAGATAGATGTCCTAGTTTATTCTGGGATTTATTTATTCATTCTTTGGGAAAAAACAGCTTAAATATATGGCTAAGTGAAATAACTGTAACTTAGGCCTAAAAAAATCCACAGATGTTTAGACACAGCATTAAAGTTTGTATAAGACTGTATGATAAGTAATATTTTATTCTTTGGCTAAATCGGTCTTAAGACATCACTAGTTAGATTTCCAGGCTGATTTGATTCTTGGGCCAATATATTTGTAACAAACAACAAAATCAGTTTCAGGAATAAGTGTAATAGACAGATTTTCGGAGTTATTACATTTGTATATTTATTTATTTATATTTTAAATCTAGCTTGTTAAAGCAACTGATACTTTAATTGCACACAAAATTACACAATTTCGAAAAGATTTTACCAAGTTTTTTGCTTAGTTATTGAACCCTTATCCACTTGCGTGAAAGACAAATGCTTACGAATCAGTTATAACTGCTTTACTTTTTCTCTTTTCTCTCTCGATAATATAACATTAAAAACCCCTACTTAATTCCATCCGAAGCCCGATATCTCCACACTCGATTCAACATTCGTAAATAAAATCGTTTCGAAAGTGCAGAACGATAATTAAAACGCAAATAAAACGACATTTCACGATCGTTGTGTCGCAACGCAACACTGGCAACACTGGCGACGACGCGCGACAAAATACCACTCGCACTTGACACATTTATAGCTCAACACGCAAATACACAGTACTGTGATCAGAGAATGGAAAGACGCGGCAGTTTGTTAAATGTTTAAATATATTTTTACCTTATTTTTTTATTTTTGACGCTATTTCCCATAGCTTTTGTTCTTGATGACCAGCGGATTTCGGTTTCAATCTTTGTCTTTCTTTACTGTTAAGAATCTGAAGAGCTCTTGCTTCCAAAGTTTAATTTAACCCTATCTGACTCGCGCTGCTTTGCTTGCGTCACAAAAGAGAGAATAAGTCATAATTTTCCCCATTTTTTAAAAAAATTTTTGAGATATTTTTCGTAATCCAACGTTAGTAGGAATTGAAATCTGTAGGTTCTTTGGATCACGACCTTAAAATTAACGATTAGCCAAACCTCACAATTAAAATAAATACCTAACATTAAAACTCTGCAACTTACTTCTTCTCAACCTAAGCCGAATCCCCACAATCATCCCCCAATCAACAACAATCTCAAACAAGCTTTACAAACAAACTCCAAGTGAACCAGGGAGCTCATTCTCTGCTTAATCCTTTAATCTCCCGTCACCGCTGATAGGTTTGTCTTGAGACCACACAATATATGACTCTGTGTGGTGTGAGATTTAGTGTGTCCTGTTGCGTAATATACGAAGACAGCTAGGGATATAAGTGGCAAGAATTGAGAAGTAAGTAAGCCCTGTGTGGTCCAGGTGTATGCGACAGCTGAGAACGAGGTCGGAGCTTCAATTCTTAGGCCGGGCAAAATGTTAACTGAAGTATGTAGTCATTTTTCCCTAGTTTCCATAGTTGCCTTCTTAGGCAACTATGGATACTAGCTACCATAGCTTGGCAACATGCCCGGTATATGGTGATCGGTACACCTCCTATAGCGTAGGAATAACTTGTGAACAACAAAACGTGGGAATGTAAATATTGGCTAAAGCTTCGGATGCGACAAAGTAATTATGTTTTTTCCCTTACCCTGCTTCTAGTCCCACTGCTAAACAAAGGCTTCTTCGCTGGTCTACCAGACCCCTTAGAGCAATAGTTGTTCATGGTTACCTATAAAAAATCTTGCCAGAAAATACTAAAAACCACTATTAATTCAGGACTGACACACTTTATATGGCTACAAGTCAATAAATAAATATTAAAGAACCATATATTCAGAAAGGTAATATTTCCTACAAAACAATAGACATTTTTTTGCTTAAAAAAAGACAACTCCCGCACTAAGAATTGCTCTTGTGTCGCGGGGACTTTTACAAACATACAAGCAACGGACACAAAGCACAACCAGACCCGAAACAATTATTTGTGGATCGCACAAATAATTGTCCCGTGTGGGAATCGAACCCACGACCTCCCGACGCAATGGTTGCGGCGTGGTGACCTAAACCACTGCGCCACGGAGGCAGTCACATGTAGCCATTGATCACACGCTTAATTATACACTTTAAACTAAGCCATAATACTAATATATTCAAATGACCACGTCTGTTATTATAACTTAATCTATGATCTAATATACCAAGAACTGAACAGAATCATTGCATCAGTTACTGAGAAACCACTGACATCATCACTCGAACCTTACTTCTGATAAATACTTCTCAATTCTAAGATTAGGACCCTTGAAAACTCTAGAATGTGTTTGTAACTTATTTCGTGGTATAGTGGTTAAGGTAGTCATTATGCTACAACTACTGTGTGTGGGAATTCTGGATTCCCATTCGGAGTTAATATTTTGTGATATTAATGGATTTAGTTATAAGTTGTTGTTGCTTGTGTAAAAATCCCCGTGACATGAAATTGAACCCTTTAACGGACGTATTTATATTTTCTAAAGATTGTACAGTTTTTTATAAGCCTGCGGCTGTCCTAAAGCACGATTACTAACACTCGGTACTATCAAAGAGCCGTTAGTGCTGTCATTAAAAAAAATACATATTTACTTATTCTGTTTTTTTTTCGAGAGCAAATCTGTTTGCAGAAAGATATGTGTTACTATTAAAATTGCTACCTTATATTTTTATTACTTAAGTTAGTCAGCACCCCTAGCGTAAATTAAAAGCACTAATTTATGTCAAATATTGCAAATAATAAACCGCCACGTTAGCACGGAATGTAGAAAATCACACTACAGTTTACTAATAAACAAATAATAATGCTAAATTGCATAAATAACAGATTCATCGGTCTCTGACCTCGCTGATGTCTTATCAGACTGAATGCTAATCCTTCATTGTTTCCTACCTGCATAATATTTGCATTTACAATAATAAATAACCTTACAGATTGATCTTGAAGAACTTTAATATTAACATTGTTAAGTCAATAACTAGGTAAATGTATTAGCCTAACCCTCATATGCGGTGGAGACCCATTTCTATCTACGCAAAAATGATAAGTTACTATTATGTATATTTATGGTCTGTTCTCAGCATCAGCTGTAGTTCTGTGCTACAAAATATTTTTAGTTTAGTTACTTAGTAGTATGCATAGGAATGATATAATATAACTTACTAAAAATAACTGCACTTACAATTTTTTGACCACACGTTGCACTTTCCTAGAAGCTGATTTTCAGCCAGGCTGTTATGTATGTCAGTGGACCACACAGTGCATTGTTTCTTTTTTAAAATAATGTTTAGTAAAATGTTATAACAATGCTGCAATGAACTGCATAATGGCTATCAAATAGACGTATACTAGTTTTCAGCTATCATAATTAGATACACTGATCGTATTTAAACCCTTTAATAGACCAACAATGACGTCACAAACCTTGAACTCATAAAACATAGTATTCATATTAGCTATAAACCAGACTACATTGAACACACTCAATATAGATTAGTTCACACGGAAACATCAATCGTTTCACAGTCATGAAAGCTGCTATCTATCAGACGGACAAACAGTGCATTCATTAGCGGTCGGTGCACTGCGAGTGCACTATGAGTGCTCGCTCTGTCACTCTCTCACCCTCTCGCTCTAGATAGTGCTGTCTCACTCGTACGTCAAAATAACGAGACGTTTTGAATATCTTGAAATGGCGATGTTTATATTTGCAGTGTTTATTTAGGTATAAGATCTATTATTAACTGATGGAATAAAAGCAAACCTAGGACCACCATTTGTCTCCACTTTGTAATCATAAATTACCACTAAGTTATTAAATGATTGTATATGAGTAATTACATTCTTTGGATTAGAGCACTCCGGGAAAGCCTCTGTCAAGTCCCAAAAAAACCGAAACACAGAAACTTTGGTGTGGTGTTTCACTGTGGTGTAAAATAGAAGAAACTTATGTTTTTAAAGAAAATTATGTTGAATCACAGAAGAGTATGAAATAATACAATAAAAAAAAATGATAAAAAATTTACAACCTAATGATTTGAAAAATATTACATATAGAAAGTAATTATAACTTAATTTATTGTAAAAAGCATGATAATTATTTCAGTTGTGCACAAAAAAAAAGTGAAAAGTAAGCCAAGTTCGCCACAAATATCCACCTTTTACTTTCCCAACTGGAGTATAAACCATTATCTTAATATTCGGTTAGTTTGCGAATATTTGCGGATCAGGCTAACGGTTATAATGCCTATAAAAATAAACGTAAGATCCACAATAATAATTAAAGTTTATCGCCTCGGTAATCTGGGTTAGGCCGTGCTTTAAATACGGTTGGTTTATAACTGTTGGGTAACAACATCACGACTTTCCTATAAGAGGTACGACAGACATTGGCAAATTGTCACTTATAGCTTGAATCTCATTCTGAGAGGAGACCAGTACCTCGATTCTCTACCACTATCGACTACTGACTACGGGCTAGCTATCAAAATTTTGACATTTAGCATGTACTTCCAAAAAAGTTTCTGCAACACCCGTCAGAGGCGCTGATCAGATTTTCATACAAAATTTCTCGATGACATGTCGGTTATCGGTAGTCGATAGTAATAGAGAATTGAGCTACAGGGCATAGAAGTTGGGCAGTGATAGGTAAAAACAAGGCCAAACCACTATCTCCTTCCAGTAGGAGGCCAGTTTTCAGCAGAGAAAACATATTGTAGGTTAGATTTATTTAATTTTAGTTTGTGCCTAGATAGGTATATAACCTAGGATGATTAACAGTTAAGACTTACTCTGACATTTTAACCAATTCCATCGGGATTCCTTTAATTTGGCAAAAGAAAATAATTATGGTTTCGCAAATATAAAATAGCATTATGTATATCAGAGATAAGTTTACACGGTTATAGCTACGAAATTCTTAACTTTAAAATACACCACGTGTTTGCACTCCAAGACTCAAATCAACACCATGGCAAGTTGACGTCATCATAACAAGTTGCAACATGTTTGAACTTGGCTAAAATATAACCGTCTAAAGACCTTGAAAATGAACTTGGCCATGTACAATATTTTTTTTACAAAAAGATGAATAGATTTTTAAGATTAGGTAGGTGTATTTTGGTCGGTACTCCGCCCATTTGATTTTATTATAGAATATTCAACTCAAATCCTTTTCAAGATGTATTGTTTTTTTTTAAACTATTGCTATCCCATTGTTAGGCAAGGGTCTCCTCCCGAATTTAGTCCGGCCGTGAGTCCCTTACTTTGAAACATTTCATCATTAGAGAAAGCAAAATAGACAGTAGAGACCTTAACTTTTGCATTTTGTACTCGTAATATTAATATGCACTTCATTTATTACAATACTTCCTCGATCCCCTATCTTAACTTCTAAAAGTTCCATTCCTTTATTGGCTTTTACCTTTAATTAACCAAAGAGACGATTACTTACATCTAGTGAGTCAGCTATCGAGTCCTTATCAGCAATTTTCGTATGGGAAATTGATCAACGCTTTTACCAGTGCTAAAACAACTTCTTGTTTGAACTAAGTTTAGTTCATAATATCTATAGGCACGTAGCTTACACCAGTATATAATAACTGCATGTCTTTAAAAAGACCAGCTGTCAAAAATGTATGGAGAGGATAGTGTTTGAAAGAGTTCGTGTAATGCTCTTCTATCTGTGGATAATAATACGACATACGTCTGTAGTATCGGTTACGAGCGATGAACGTTTGTAGTATCGGTTAATTGGACGTAGTATTAGTAGTAGAATGATTGTGGCCAAAGTGTGGATTGAGTCATTTCTGCTTAACTACGGCCAATTAATAAACGAAAACACCTTGGGAGAAGGCAGCGTCTAAAGAACGTTACCTCCCGAGACCTCCAGAAACTTTGTGTGCTCTATGTACATTCGTTTACTTACATAATATGACCACCGTATGCAAGTTCTGGCTAAATTTTCACTACATCACAAAGCTTCATAAACCACTACTGTCCTCTCAAAAACGTTACGCTTATTTTTATGTTAACAAGAATTCATTTATTTAACACAATCTCGACAAACAAACACACGCTTAAACACCTCACAAATGAATACAACTTTTGTAAATCTTTCTCTCTGCGATGAAAAACCAACTTTATTAACATAAATTAAGTTATATTTTCAAAAACTTGGTTTTGTTAACGGTTTTTTTGTTTCGCATTCGCACACGGAAACCTAAATGATAACGACTTTTTGTAGTGATGGGAAGATTTTATCGATACTTGTTTAAGTATTTCATACTTATATTATAAATGCATTTGTCTGCTTATTATGTCTTCAAGTCTGAACCACTGAACCGATTGTGATGATTGGAGATATTTGAAAACCCTTAAAATCTAGAATTAAAATAGACAATATTTTACAAGCTTTCATTTAGTTTCACCTGTCTCGATATTAGGCTGTAAGCAAATCATAAAAGTAATTTTTATAGATCATCTTAGGGCTTAATTTTAAAAAGTGATGAAAGGTCAGCTAGTTTAACATAAAAAAAAACTGTTTGAAGAAAGTGTCACTGGTAGTAAGATAGATTAAGATATTAGATAGTTTGCTAACTATTACATTTTAGATAAACGCTGTACGACTCGTTTCGCTATCTCATCTCGTTTCTCTATTCTCATATAAAAAAAAAACAGTTTGAACACATAAACTACCGCTAAATGTGTCTCAGAAACCGAGCATTAATAATTTTAAAATGAGTATTTTTATAGTCTTCTTAAATACTTCAAATTGACATAATTTTCTTTAGGATACTAAATACATATTTATCACGCCTTTTCTCCATAGGGATATACAGAGATCAAAGAACGCCACTTGAAACGATCAACAGTATACTAAATATCGATATTTTTATCGACATGTCCCATCCCTATCACGTTATAGTGTTGTTGACACGACAGGTGGAAACAACAGGACATAGTTTGTTCCGCATACATATGTACAGATTATGTATTTTTTATATTTATATTTATGTTCTAAACTGTGTATTGCAGTCACGTTTGGTAATAAAGATTAATAATAATTGGAGTTTTAGACTATAAATGTTGATGATTATTGTTTTGTAGAAATAAGACCACCGTGTGTGACATTCTTTTAAATGTTATAAAAAAGTCATTTTGGTTCTTTTGTAAATATCTTAGTTTGAGAACGATTTTGATATCTTTTGACAGACAATTATGTGAAGAATCACTTAAAAACAACAATATTTTCTTTGCATAAATCTATCCGAAAAATAAACCATTAAAACTTTCTCGATTAAGTTGAATTATATTATTAGCTCGTGTATCAATTTGTCCAGTATAAAAATCAGACAACATCTCCTCCTTATAAAGTTTGACAGCAACACAGATTCATACTATATAGAGACTTTACTGATACTACTAATAACATATTTTGAATATCCATCTCAAATATTTGCTCTACTTCTCATGTTCTTTAATTAGAAACATTCTACCACGTATCTTGAAGCCGCCAAACAGTCTAAACATCTGATACAACTCATCACTTGTCTGCCGATACCCTGCAGGTTATCGACTTGTGATACAAGAGGGCTGTGTGCCAAATTTACTGCTCGCAAATGTATGATATCCTGAAGATAGGATATCGAGTGAAAGATAAAAAATGTAAGTAGGTATAGTCAAACACTTACCCCTGGTTTCTGAGGTCCATTTAGCGGTAGTTTATCTATTCAATAGCGGTTTTTTATGAGATTTAACGCTATTGAATAGATAAACTACCGCTAAATGGACCTCAGAAACCGGGGGTTAGTAGTGCGTGTGCAGTGCGTTCAGAGGTTGTAGGTTCGATTCCCACACGGAACAACTATTTGTGCGATCCACAAATAGTTGTTTCGGGTCTGGTTGAACTTTGTGTTTATTGTTTACATGTTTGTAAAAGTCTCTGCGACACAAAAGCAATTCTTAGTCCGGGAGTTGCCTTTTAAATGAAGAAAAAGAAATAGTCCGACAACTTATTTGAAAGTCAAGACTTTGCAAGGTTTTGCGGGTGACGGTGTACAAAATATATATAAAAATTATTTTGGAATATTTAATTTAAACCATCCACAAATATTTAGTTTCACAGTATTACGTATGGTTATGAAAACTAGTCATTTACGCATTCAACAATTTATGTAATTTCCGATGCAAATAAACTTAATAAGATAACGCTGCAGAATTACTAAAGTTAAACATCCACTAATATAATTAAACTATAAACATCCTTATTTATAAAACATTCCTTTTTTCCCTTCATCTCCTACTTTTTACCTCTACAATATCTTACGGCGTTGGGGGTCCGGATGTTCACCGGATTTGCGTCAGGTGGCCAACAAACCTGTTACATCCTTTGAAATACAGCCTGCGATAATGTAGGTCGTAGTGTTTGGGAAAAAACTGATATTTGTTAGTGGTTAAATGAGTATCGTTTGCATTTTTTATTATTTTGATATAACTAATATCAGATGGTTATAAAAATATTTAAAAAAATGGGAATGTGTAAAAAAAAATGTTTCTTTTGAGAGAGAGAAAGGTAAAGGGAAGGAGAGAAGAAATATCAATACAGATATTTTCGATTCACGTTATAAAAAAAATGTCTCTTACAAATCACCCTTTGTTACCAAATTAGATTGTAAATAGTTAATCGCTCCAGTGATTGTGTCATATACCTCAGCTTTAATATTTTGATATACCTACAAAGATACGTAACCCCATACAACAATTTAACCCAAAGTTTGGTAGGAAATCGTTACCAGGATTTCCTACCAAACCATATCAATAACACTAACCCTATCCATCTTCTATCCAAACTACAACAAGCCGTAACTAAAGAACTATTGAAAAACAAAAAAAACACAGAATATAATAATTGTTTCGTAATAAACATGCGCGTGAGCAGCGAACGATTAAAATAAGATTAACACGACTAACTTCCCAAACATTTGGACCGTGACTACTTAAAACCAAAGAAAAAGGAACTTTAGGAACAAAGGTATAAAGCTCACTTTAGCTTGTGTGATAGTTGAGACAAATTACAAGCATTACAACTATAGAATATTGACACATGTAACCCTAACTCACTAATATCAAACGAGCGAAAATTAATCTTATTGCTTTGTATTAAGGTAGAGTTTTGCTTGATAGCGTTTGTGAGTTAGGGTTGTAAGTTCCCAATATCGAAATATAAAGTGTTAATCAAAGTATAGTGTTACGAAAGTATATTTTTTCGGTGTATTAAGATGTTGAGAAAAACATTGTTTTGTTTCGCTCCAGTGATTTTTGTTTCGTGAAAATTCTGTGTCAATGTTCGCTATGGTATGAGGCCCTTATAGACTTTTTATAACTGTTGTGAAAACCATTGACATTATATAATGTACACGAAATTTAATAGCCATAATTTTTTTGTTGTTTTTTTTTGTAATTGCAGGGCAACATAACGTATCGCCATTATATATAGTACGTGTTTGATATACTTTTGATATTGCGTAACATAAATAAATTGGCTTTATCAAAATACTAAAGACGTCAATCGACTTACGTCTGACGTATTGATTTTCAAAATAAGTGGATTGCTAAAATAGTCAAAACTAAATTAGAGTCACTGCATCTGTTCGGGAGTTACGAGGCCACAAACAGACATATAGACAGTCACATCAAACTTACAACACCCCTCTTTTTTCGGGGGGTTAAAATACTTAGATTCATCCTTAATATCTGCAAGAAGCAGTTTAAAAGTCTTGCGTTTCAGATTCCAACCACCGCACATTTTTACAAATTCTACATTATATCAACAAGCGTTATTGTATTTAAAATAATTTTACACAGAACATTCTAGAAACAAAGTACCTACGCAATTCAAGTGAAGTGTTTGCATACATTTTCCCCTGTCACAGATACCGCGATTATTTGAATTCGTTGTGATAACGAGTGCATGCTGTTATCAGGGATATGCAATCTGTTGAACAGCGTTCCATTGTTTATCTTGCAGTCACGTCAATAACTGGGCGTTTCAAGGGCATATGTTTCAAGTTACCTGTGACATATGTACAAAAAAAAATGCTGTAATTTAACAGAATAAGTAAGAATCGTACTGTTTTTTTGTACAGTTAGTTTTAATTGAAACTAACTTTACGAAAAATGCAGTAAGAGACTTCCTAGTTTCTTACTGCTTAATGTTTGCATTTTTCGTAAAGTTCCTGTCCTTGAGACCAAAGAATAGAGAGAACGAGATATATAATGACTACTATGACTAGCATCATAAGAATAATATGTTACACAGTCCTAGCAATCCCGTTAACGCCTCTTAACCCAAAAGCTAGTCTCCTTATACAAACTTTTGCGTGTCTGCAGTGCATTTTACAAAAGGATGCGACAGCTCAGACCTCTCAATCACAAGTCTAGCCGTAGCCCTACAACAATCTGTAAAATCATATTATTAAACTGGCGTTTTACTAAAATTAGGGCCTACCTAAATACATTAAAGTGAATCGAAAAAATAATCAACGGCTACAAACTTTCTAAGATAACTTTAAAGCCTAGATTTCTAAAATTACTTTAGAACCTAATCGCCACACTAATTATCTCTCTTCATACTACACTCCAACTATGAATTATAAACATTACAAACCCACGTTTTTCAAATCACAATTACGTACGGTAAAGCTCAGAAGAAAACTTGGTGAAAGTGTTACTTTCTCTGCTCACCCCCTGGGCATGTACACTAGAATTAGAAAAGGTCGTCTAGATAGTGTTTACACTTATATGGTAATAGAGGACATTGTTTTACAGATACTATTCGTTACTTCCTTATTCTTATTATAATATTATAAATGCGAAACTTTGCATCCATGTATTATTAATTCCCGTAATTACGCTTAATCGGCTGAATCAATTTAGATAAAATTTGGTAGTGTTATATCATACCACGGGAAAGGTCAAATCTTTCATATTATTAGGCCCTTAAAATGAATCTGATGGGAGTTTTTGTCAACTAAAGGAAATATCGTTAGCTATTTTTCGTGAACCGTGGGCTTAATCTAGTGTTAATTAAATTTTATCTGCAACTCTGCATTCATTTCTGTCTAATAGAAAAAGTATTTTAGTAATTCCCTTTAGGGATAAAAGTAGTATTTTGAATATTAGTATAACGTGCTTTGATATTTATTAATGTTATTATAACGTGTAAATTATTATTATTATAGCTTGTCTATATGTAGAAAATAATACCTCAGACACAAAAAAACAATAAAATTATAGTATATAACATATCTCCTAAAGAAATAAAAGCAATCCAAATAAACACGACCTCAAATAACACTTCACCGTTATGATTGTATCTAGACTAATAACATGCGTCCTTTGCAAAAACAACTTGTATACGCGAATATTGTGTTTATTTACTAAATGTGGATTATATTAAGATACTACCTAGTTCTTTTCGTAACATTTGAGTGAAGGTATTGTATAATAATGTTACCGGTCGGCCACTTGCTGAAAATACTGTTTCGTTCCCAAATAAGTTCAGCCGTTTTCAGGTAAAAGAGGCCCAAATACTGCTTGCAGTTTTAATATCTATTAGCACTCATAGTTATAACAAAACAGAATTGGACTCTTTTTAATCTACAAATGATATGTAAAATATTTTGTTGAAATAACCGATATATTTCGGTCTATGATTCCACTTTATTAAAGTCGCAAAACAGCAAGATATTCTTAACTTTACAAAACAGCCTTTAAACAACACCTTTGAAAACATTTTAAAGCCATAAAAAAGTTCGAATACGTAACCCAAAAACCAACCATATAATTAACGAACCACCTTTTCAAAAATCAATAAAACATGGCCACAAATACATCGATGGTACAAAAACATGAATAACCGATTGTCACTTACTGAGAATCAGTTCACCACCTGTCCTCCGCGCAGCTGCCACTGCGAATGTACAAGATAGCTTTTTGTACTAAAATACTGTATTTACCGTAATTTATTGTAAAGGCTTCATTTTATTTAAGGTTCTTTAGATTCTGAAAATATTTAATAAATGTTTTAAGGAAAAAAGCCGTTTAAATACTGTCACGTTAAGTGCGATTTTTTTCGCAGATATATTATTAAGATATAACAAATACTTGATCAACAAATAGTGAATTTTTATTAGCTTAAATCTGTTTTCCGATTAATGTTTATGTGTTTCATAGCTCCCTCGCAATGGTATTTTCAATCCTAATTTTTGTATTTAAAAGATTAGTGAAAGATTTTCGACTTTTAAATAAAAAATGCTCGTGTTAGTGTGTTTCATATTTTTATGAACAATAAGTGCAGATGTTTTCATATCCAGTTGACTTTTAAATTGTCTTGAAAACACATATCTTGAAAATCAGCAATAAATCCCCCGGAAATTCGATTATTAAAAATTACCTTAATCATCTCTATATACTTTAAGTACTTTTAATACTAACCTAAACATCCTAAATCTGTAACATATTTACAGAAATCTTACATCACATTTCTTCTCTCCTTAGCAAGCATCTGAATTGCTAAATAATACTACAATTGAAGAAACACTTAACATAGTCTTAAAACGTACAAAACAGTTTACTAAGTTGGTAACTAGTTTCCAAGTCACCTTCTCCCGGGACTGTGATGATAGAATAACTAACTTGTGCTGCCCTCTGTTGGCTAGTAATGGACTGACAGATTGTCCAGATGGAGTAGCTATTTTGTTAACATTATGTGTTAGTTTAAAGGCTGTCAAGAGACTTCAAGATAATCGTGAGCAGAAAACGATATTTTTCGGAAATAGATACAGGCTACCCTACGTTTTTATAACAAAATATAGTTGCCTGAATACACAAATAAAACATTACCAGAATGTACCTATCTATATAAAGGTATTTGCATGAATACCTAATAAAGATAATCATAGAAACTGTACGCGTTTCTTAACGTTTCCTTATTAAAATTTAAATTTAACCTCTACCAAAATCAATATGTCAATATAATTTTTTGCCCAAGCTACGCAGTTAATACCCACAATCTATTATTTTTACCTCATATGTTAAAGACTGACCTCTTCCATCTATCATCTGACAGGAACACGCTCCAATTAAAACCAATCACCACAAAATTATCTACAAGCAAGCCTATCATAACGTCCCATCCCAAAACACAGATTACATCACATATAATTATAGCCCAGTAGCGCAATACTGTGTACTTAGTCTGTACTGTCGAGTATCGCGAGTTTGACATTTAAAATATACTGCCATAATAGTTCCAACGACGCTCGTTTAAGGCGCTGATTAAATTTTCATACAAAATTTCTCGATGACAAGCCATCATCAATAGTAGAGAATCGAGCTACAGCCCTATAACGCCCCACTTTCGTCTGCGCACGCGCACGTTTCATCATCAGCTGTCAACGAGCGCATTACACAGTGTTTCTTATACACTTTGCTTGTCCATCTTGTAAAGAAAGTCCACCTGGTTAGCCTCTGTACTGTCTTTAATTGGTTATTGAAGAAATTGCTTTATGAAACAATTATTTCCTGTTCTGCTTTCTTTTATAGTGGCTCCAGCTGCTGGGTACAAAAAGTTACCTTAGCTTGTAATTGGCTGTTAAAAGATGATGTTGTACCTGCATATGTCTGGTTTAATTCATCAGCTTGATGATAAGCGAGCTTTTCCTGTTATAACGTATTTCAAAGCTAATAATAATACTCAAAATCATTTTAGTAATTTAGCTGGGAAAACGTAACCATCAATAGCATAAAAAAACTATATGTGCTTTTTTACAAAAGTTGTTAAAATTATTACGTTTAAACATTATAATTAACTTAAAACAAAATAGTAGATCCTAACGTACTTACGTAACCTATACCTAGTCGATATTATATCTTCGAAAAACATCTCTCAAAGCGTTCTTAAAGTCATCTTCAAAATACTTATCTATCCCAGTGTCAAGTTTATCTTAAAATATTTAGAAAGATCACACCAAAATCTAAACACTCTAAAAATACCACGCCAAGCGTACCACCATAATAAACAAATAAATCACTGTGTTGACGCGACTGCGTGTACGCATTGACAACACCTGTCAACCGCAGCCATTATGTTGGTAACACTTCGAACACCTATTGAGATAGTAATAGGATCTGTGTTTGCTGTCTTGTAGTGACTTGATTTATTCTGAAGAAAGTGGTCTGAGAATTATTTGTGTTGAATAATGTAGGATATAAGCTTCTGCCCGAGATTTTGATAAGACATGTCGGAATAAAAAGTATCTTATGTGTGAACCTAAGTTATAAACTATCTGTGTCCTAAATTGCATCACAATCCGTCCAGTCGTTTTGGCCTGACTGAATAACAATTATCTAAGCTTATACTTATATAATATTACGTTTAGATTAAGGTATCTCTTTTTTACTGCCAAAAAAAAATTGCCCTGCTATGTGCAGATACAAAGATTGACATCGAATAATCTTAGGAAAAAAACAAAATTATGTTATCTTGCCTTATGCACTGTCTCTCTACGGCGCAAAGGTTAAGCCCTTCGGTTGCTTGTTGTATTTTTGTTATAAAGTATTACTATAACAAAAAATAAAACAAGTAAAAAATTACCGGGTTCCCTAAACTATTTTTTACTTTAAAAGCAAACCCAACAAACAGAGTTTGCCTTTCTTTTATTTACCTTGGGTTTTACCCAATTTGTTCTTACAAGATATTTATCTTGCCCGAAATAAACTTCATAATGTCTGCTGACCCCATAATACAAGAAAAATCACCATGCACCGTAGGAGGTCAATTTATTATAAAAATACAACACAATTTCGTTCCAAGACTAATAAATAATATTTCTTTTTTTTCAGGTATGGTAACATTTTAAAATACGGTGATTATGTTGGTAAGTTATTGTAATAGAAATAATGTTGCCATAACAAAATTGAATGGGCTTAATTGTCTATGGTATGAATGAAATATTAGTTTGTGGTTTGTAAATAGTTTTTGGATTAATGGCTATTTGATTCCGGTTGAATTGTTGGTAGATAACATTAATGTAATTAGTTATTATTAATTACTTCCTGGGCGTATAAAGTAGTTTAAAAAGTTTTGTTTTTATTTGATAGGTAGAACGATTTGATTATAAGGTAGATCTGTAATTTATTAAGGTACTTAAGGATTTGTGGTTGTTTTAGAATATTTTATATGCCTTATATAAATAGTGTTTCTTACATTTATTTTTTGGAATAACGTTTGGAATTTAACGGAATTTCAAAAAATCTATTATTTTTGCCTAATAGTTACTGCTTTAAGAGCTGTTAGACCGATAGTAATATTGTTAAATAATAGGTTACTTTGTCTGTCTGTATGTCATGCTTTGGCATCAAAATTACTAAAGTAATTTCGTAAAATATTTAGTAGTAGAAATACTGTCTTCAATTATAAATCCTCGCGATAAAAGTTTATGAACACATAATCAGTTCTCAATAGCATTTAAATACTAATTATAATGTTATCAAGTATTTAATGTTTATATTAATAGACGATATATTCAAGCCTCGGTATCTTGGTACAAGGCTGTCGGGTTATAAACACTTTTACTTTTATACATAAAGCCAATGATGGCGAGTAAATCATTGCTTTAATAGCTATTTATTTCAAGTTTATTTTATTTTAATACTTGTTTGAACCGTGACTTGTTTCTAAGAAGCAATTGCTATGTCTTTGCTAGTGATTATAAATCGTAGTTCGTCAGCGCGTCTATTTGTCTGACCCAATGTAATAGAAACTACTAAACAGATTATAATATAATTTTTTCTAATAGGACTTAAGGCCTAACCCTTCCGCATTTCGGGAGGAGACCCGTGTCCAGCTATGGGACATTAATCGGTTAAATTAATAATAAATAATGAAATTTATTATATTTTATATTTATTTCCCAATAAACAGAGTGATTCATAAATAATGTTTTAGTATATTACACTTTTAGGAATTTATTTTTAGGAACACACAGAATTAGGGAACAGTCTTTGCCTTGTTGGCTAGTCTTAGAAACATCTAAAATTATATAACTGTCATGTTGTGGTGCAGTACAAGGAACAACCGTGTGTAAGCGCCTACGCAGACGCGGGTACAACGGGAAGAACAATAATAATTGCACTAACTTTAAACCAAGTCTAAAAATAGACAGCATTACTTCTTGACAACTAGAGAAACTCGAATAGAAACTAATATGTAAAATCAAACATAGATTTTCTATGCCCACTTTTGATCTCTTAATTAAAAAGTTATAAAATAAACGCAATTACTTCATCAACTTCTACGGCATTAGTGACCTTCATGCCTCCAAGTATAGAAATGCAATCTTTTATATTTGCCTCGCTCCAGCATTGCCTGGGTTAGCTATAGCTAAAAAGCAAATACATATTAACCGTATGTGCACCTGGTACAATGTCCCTTTTTTAAGAAGAAAGTTTAACTTAATTAAGTTATAGTTACATTAGTGGTTCCGATAGTCCTACACGAGAATTTTGCCAGTTAGGTATACAAACTTGAAAATTCTCGTACTCTCTTTCTGATTATAGTTATAGCTTATATAAAAACCTGATACATTTTATTCAAGATTATCAAAATACACATTTTTGCGACAGTTTCTCAATTCTTCAACTCTGTCGTCACATCAATTTGCATCGATCACCATCTGTCGATATTACCATAATATAAAGTAAAAATGTAAAAGTTCCTGTAAAGCCTTTGATATAAGGTGCTATTTCGTTTGGCAAGTTGTTATGTTATAATTTGATACGGCCACAATATGTGACGGAATGAGTCGGTGTTTTGGGTTTGTGGTCCCGTACTATAATAATATTTTATCCAGTACTAATATAGCTATTTAACGTCAGTGTAAATAATTATTATTCAAGTAATACCAATATACATACATATTTATCGTAACACGGAGATCAGCCGCTTTAATTTTTTTTACGTTTTATAGCAAGTTGCATAGGTAGGGAGCTGCCTAAAAGATTAGGGACTTTACAATAAGTTGACTTTCAAGAAAACCTTTTATAACTGTTTTGGGTTGTATGACAAAGTGCATTTCCTAAATCTATTAAAGCTGTGCCAAAAGTTTTCTTACACCAAGGGTTACACTTTGAAATAAGAATTGAAAATCTTAAAAATATTTAATGGGATTTTTACTTTAGTAAAACTTCAACAAAACTAACAATTGTCTTTAAAACCTTACTTAAGCAGAAAGAGAGACTATTTCATGGCTGATCTTGCGATAATCATTGCAAAATTACTGCCAATTTAATATTCCCTCACGGAACCCTAACTCCACCGCAGATGTGTTAAGTCTCAACGTCGCACCTGTCCGGACACGTCCAACTAGTTTTGCTTACGACTTTATTGTATCGGCGTAATGATATGCACAAACTCGATCTGTGCAGTGCAAGTCGTTTTACTAGTTAGGTTCGCAAATTTGACTCCATAGACTGCACGTTGTGTTATGTGGCAAATTTTGACAAAATGTTTGTTATTAGGATGCCTTTAGACATGCGTTGCTTAAAACATAAATACTGACTGACCACATTGGCCAAATGAAATGACATAAAGTTATCACTTTAGGAACTGCTTAAAGACACCACATTTACGATACAAGACCATACAAAATTTTAATGAATTGAAACTTAGATTGTCTCTTAATGGATAGTAAAATTAAGATAAATATGAAAAAGTAAGTAATATATTTCTTAGTGTAGTAAAACCAAAGTCTACCTCTCTCACTATGGGCGGCGATCCTTATCCAGTACCATAGTAACGGTTATAAATCAACTTTAACTTTACATTGTATTTCAGCAATTAAAAACAATTTACCATTCATATTACCTCGTTATTTAACATGGAAAACTTTCAATAATTGCACTGGACAGGTCTGGTCATTATCATAATTTAAATTCAATATGCATGAGTCTTTAAATATTTATTAATTTGCTATAAATTGCATACGAAAACGATGTTTTTGTGTAAAATTGTGTAAAAATAGCGAAACGATAAACGTTGTAAAACTGGTTTTTATAAAGTCATCTGGTTTGGCCGTCAAAGTTAATTAGATAAATAAATAAGTTTATTAATTTGATCTCATTAATATTTCAACTTGGATGTGAGTTTTGTTTGTTTGAATATATCGAAGAACACACGTATTTACGTTGTAGTATTTTTTATAATGCATTTATTATGTTGTGTTCTTCTCGTAGTGTTTTATTAAAAGAAAACGTTAATTGGTACTCAAATAAATCTTCTCAGCATTTTCATCTTAATAATGATTGATAGAATTGTGTGATTTTATTTACGAATGTTATATGAGTACTACAATTTAGAAATATTGACGCGCTCTGGTTGCGAATTGATTAAATAATTTTTTAGCTTATAAGTAAACCGTACCAAAAACACCAGTAAAAGCCTCGCCAAAAACAAATAATACTTTTATTTAATTACAAATAATACAAGACTATAAACGATATCTTACAACTACAGTCGCCATTTTGTGATCGTAAACCGTTCCTAAATAAACTGACAGAAGGACTGCCAGTTAATAAAATAATATACGTACTAGTTTATACATTCACTAGAATGTTATAATACTAGTTATGCATGCGACTTGGTTGGTGTTTATGTCAAAAAATTGGGAGGAATATGTTGGAATTTTCTCCAAATCGGTTCAGGAGTTTAGCCGTTAAAAAGTGACAGATAAGCAAGACTTAATATGAAAAAAAAACCTACTTAATATGTAATTATTTATAGTAGAAACGAAATGAAAAGTGCATCTAAATAAATAAATTTGACCAATCACTGTCGAAATTATCAATTTGCTCAAGTGTCCCATAACGAGACCCCTTGCCTCTTGAGTCCAAAACATGCATTAAAATTGGTTTATTTACTTAGACCCTCAAACGGATATTTTTTATTTCAATATATAGATACTAATATCCAAATCGAGTAGAGCACTAAAAATATAAGACTTGTATAATAAAGATAGCTTCAGATACACTACTTCCGAATTTGGTATTCAGGGTTGTGCCTTTCAAGAACAATTTACTTAGGACCTCTAGATATACAATCTGTACTAAAAATAACCTTTTAACTGCTTCTGTTGCGCAATCGTTAGAGTATACGTATGCTGTCCTAGAGTTCTCGAGTTCGATTTTTAGGTCAGGTAAAAAATGCTATTAGACCTTTTCCATTTTATATTATATTTATCTATTCTCTTCTACTTATTTTCTCTTATTTCCAAAGAAACGAAACATTATATTTCCGGAATGTAGTGTTTGGTCTATACCGACATGGCGCTAAGCCGTCCACCTGTGTGTAAATAGCTTTACCATTTTTTTCAAAAGTAGAAAATGAATTGACAACATAAGTAAAATAATTACTGTCAACATCATTAAAACATTTTTCTAGAATTTAATTTCAACTATAAACAATTTTACTTATAAGTGGTATAATTACCGTTTTATACTTCATATCTCGTTTATAATCAGTATAACAATGCATTGTTTCCTTGTTCATGTTCCACCAATCACGAGGCTGATAAATGTCTTAGATGCGCGTGCGACAAGGTCGAGTTTTATATGTGTATGTTATTTATTAGATAGGTTTTTCAATCTAAATATCAAAGTTTAAATATTATAGATTAATAACAGTTTTAATTAGAAATTGTGTTTTTTTGTTGTCACAAAACATACTTCTTCAAGCCTCATTTTAGATACCTTAAATGAATAGAATATTACTAAAACCCAGACTGAATGCAAAAGAAAATTGGAAATATTTTTTCCTCAATTCGTTTCTTGTGTTAACTGTTTATATGCCACTGTTGGACAAAGGCTTCCCCAGAACTTTTCCGTCGGATTCCATCCGTAGTCACTGGAAACTGATGGTATTAGTATTCCATTATTTTACGTCATTTACCAACAAAATTTGTGTCTCTTTACAACTCTAGTAGGTATAGTTTTTCTCAAATCCTCTTACATTTTCCTAAATCCTGATCAGACCCTCCCATTGAACAAGATAGTCAGATAGGCACAAAAATAAAACATCTAAGCGTCGGCCTAGACACAATAAATACAAGACCCAAATCCCGAAGTATAAAGAAATACATTGCTTGGAAAAATTGTTGATAAGCAAATCGTCTAAATATGAAATATTATATTTTGAGGCTCCTTTTGTATTTTATAAAATATTGGAGTTGGAGAACATTTTGGTTGTAGATTCAGTTTCTTGGTATTTGAAGAGCTAATCTATTTAGCTTCTTAGTGTTCAATTGAGTTGTGGGAAACATTTATTGGACATTTTCTTTAGGTTTGTTGTACCTAAAGTTGTACCCTTGTTTGATCTAACAGTATGAATGAACAAAGCCATAGCCTATTTCTATCTGCCTCTCTACTATCCACGTAGTACTTATAAGCATCATCTAAAGAGGAATTAGTGTACCTTAGTTAACACACTATTTGTCAAGAAGAATATCTTAAGTCCTGCGAAGTGAGATCTAAAAATGTAGAACTTAATAAACATTATTGTACAGACATCTAAACCTTCAGGGATAACAGACGTAAACCCTTATTAGGTAAATCCTTATCCAATACTTAACCAGCACTTATCTAATACATATTTTGTTCTAGATAATAATTACTATTTATCTGTGCGTTGTCGTGACTACACAGAGACCGTTACAATACAAACGTGAGTCTAATTATATCGCGACTGTATTTAAAGGACACGAGTTTACATAACATTACGCTTGCTTTATTAAGAGGTAGACAGAGATGTAATAGTTTTGTATATAACCTCACGCATAGTTTGCAAAGACACGGGCAGAGAGATTATAGGTAGGTACTGTGTGGTTGTAGATATTTGTTCATAATTTTATTTTTTAATTTATTAGCAATGATAGCCGAGTAGTATAAGTAAGTTCCGAACTTATATCAATCGGCTATCACTGCTAATAAATTATCCCTTATTACGGGAGGAGACTCAAATTTATAATTTTACATTTATAAACATGGTGCACCCTAAGTTTATGCCGAATTCCGCCAATAAACAAGTCTTAAACAAAATATTTTATGGCCGTACTTTTTCGAAAAACGATATTTACGTTTTCACAAAAGGAGTTTGTTGAAAGACCACATACCAACTAAATCATATCTTCAAAGGTATTCTCAAAACAGGAATAAAATTACGAAATCCAAACCAGTTAGACCCAAACACGTACTCGACTAGTACCATAAATAGAGTACCATCTCCTTTGATGGTCATAGCGATGGTGTTAATACACTCGTGTATGTTTACCATGGAACTGTTTGATGTGGTGATTAATATGTTAAAAGTTTAGCTATGGGAGTTGAAATGCTATTGATGAGTGCATTTGAGTTATGTGAGTAAAATGGTGAGAGTAATGCTCTGGATGATGTATTTCTCGATGAGGTTGATGGTCAAGGTTTTGGTTTTTTTTTCTACTGTTCGAAGGCTTTTTGCGTAGAATGATGCTACTTTAAGTGATTACTATTAACGACTGAAATTGCATTTAAATTTAAATGCTTTTTTTAAAGTCTAAACTGCTTAGACGCTTAGTTTGAAAAGCACTCAGCATTCTAAGCAACCATTCAATTTAGGTAGAATAATAATAATAAACTGAAACATTTACGTATCCTTCTTTTGTAGTAAATGCGGACAGTCGTTTGGATGGGTCTACGCATATTTGTTTGAATAATACGCATATGATTTTGGCACACAGATACTTGATAACCTAGATTAACACAGGATTCTGCAGCTGGGTAATCTTTCCCGACGAAGGCGAAGGCGAATCAATAAAAAAAATATTTTTTCTTATGATACCTATTGCGATCAGTAAAGAAGTTAATACTTACTAAAGCATTAATCGCAATTATTGATAACTTAAGAACAACATTTAAAAGTGAATGTTACGTCACACGCTGACGTCACAGTATTGTTGTGTGTTCGTGTTTATTTGTACATGTGTTCAAATATGAAGGCCAGACTTATTTTGTTTATATTATAAGTAGATGAACTCTGACCGGTAAGTAAGTTTAAGAAGCGTATTTATAAATAATTTTGCGTTGTTCTTTGTCTTATTCTTCTTCTTACTTAATTATATTAAATTATTTATATGTTTAAGAAAAAGAGTTTGTTTATATAGGTTAAACGTTAGGTACGCTTTTTATTCTGTCACTACTTTATTCTGATTTAACGATATACGGAAAGCGCTTAGTTACTTGCGATGGCTTTACATGTTCTATGAGGCATGGAGGTCGGTGGTGTATTTACAACAAAAAATCAAAATTTCTTGACAGAAGAAAAACTTAGTTCGTTGCTTTCCCCCATGGGAAAACGGTCTAATTTTGTGTGTGTATCTATGCATATACAACCCAAAGAACAATTTTTTGACTCGACCCAGGATACAAATTTGAGCGCTGTACTCAGCAGTCGCCCAGAATATTTCCTTCTCCTTTCATTAGATTCCACTACTATACACAGTCTTTCCCACGGAGATTTTAGTCCAAATAACCCAAATACATACTTACTGATTAGTATTCTAATGGTTAAACCAGAAATTTATAGCTAGATATTTAAGAATACTGTCCCCTTCGCCACTGTTGTTCACTGTTCATGACATGCAAGAGTTCACGTGCAATTTGAGGTAAAAGACGTGACTTTTAAACAAAACACATTTTAACCGGTCGCGAGATGAGAATTAAAAGAAAACAAATACGCAACAAAAATAACCAAATAAGGCAGCATTTTTTTTTGTTTAAATGCCCACATCAGCTTAACCTTTCTTCCAACTATGTTGGACACGGCTTCCAGTCTCACTGTATGCAGCAGTATTTTACATGGAACGACTGCCTATCGGACCTCCAAAACCCAGACACGTAATTTATATCATAATACCATTAATATATATAAATTACAGGCAATTACTATATAATATACGATATAGCATTCTTTCAAGCATAACCTACATGTTTCTAAATTGTTCAAAACAATGGCCAATTAAAATCAAATAACTTAGCACAAACTTAGCATTTATCAATTTACTTTCTTCGCAAACATTCATGGGAAAAAACAAACAATTAGGAGAAAAAACAGTTGTTCAAACAAAACAAAGACTTCCCAAGTGATATTTAAGAACAATAAATTACATTGTTTAGGTCTTTTCTGGGTGCTAAAAGGAAACGAATAAAAAACTTGGTTTATTTCGTCGTCTTGAGAAAAAAGTTTCGCTGAAATACAAATGTATTCTTTTATTTTAAAGATTACTGATTTCTGGGGCAGTGAGAGGGAGGAAGAATCTAGGGTTCCATTACAATGTTATATATCTCTTTTGCTATTATTAAGACTAATGGGTGGTATGTTTGAAGAAACCAGAAGTAACCGCCTCTGTGGTGTGGTAAAACAATGTTTAGGACGGCAGATCATGAAGTTCAGGATTCGATTTTCAGGTCGGGAAAAGATTTTTAAGATTTTTATTAGTTCTATTGTTTTAATAATAACTATTATTCTTATAACAATATGAACGTGCCTGCTCCATGGCAAACATGAGAGCAGAATTTATTGTAATCAACAAAATGTGTTACATCCACTCGCATACACCTCTGCCGACATCTTCGTGTACAACAGGCATTGTGTTATAAGAAATCAATGCTTATACACATTTTATTCCTATTTTATTTTACTTAACACATAAAACAAAAACTATATCATAAAGTCTACCATCTTCCTTTCTTTGTTAGAAGTTTATTTAGTATCGTGAACATTAAAAGAAAGTACAGTGCTTGTAAAGTTAATATTGTAGTATCTGTTTCTTTGTAGTGCCATTTCTTTCTTAACAGCGGCACTTGTTCAAACTGCTTTGATATTTAATACCCATTAGTTCTGAAGAAATTAGGGTTGATACCGCGCCAGTTTTGGTATGAAGTTGTGGGTAAAATGCGTGTGTATGGTGTTTAAATAAAGGCTTTTATGTTCGCGTTTTTGTATAATTAACAGAGTGTAGACTTATGTGAATGGTAATTAGGAAGTATTTACAATGAGTATTTGTTTGTAAAATGGAGTCAATTTGCTGTAAGCACGTTTATCATAGACTATTTGTAGAACACATTTATTTTTCTGTATTTTATCTCGAGTCCTTCTGACTTTCGTATTGAACTATTTAGCTTTAGAAATGTAGAAAAGAAGTGTTACATATTATTTTATACTTAATACTACTATGAATGTAGCAACCCTAATCTTAATCGTTTTACTTCAACAGTATCAAAGATTTAAGTTCTGTAAACGCCTGAAGTTACAGACTTACTGAAAACTGATATATTGTAGTACAATGGTTATATAGCCTTTACGCAATGATCTATCAACCGGGTTTAATTCCTTTAGGAAACCATTGATTAGACCTGTTCTACACAAAAAAAACAAACCTCACTCTCTTCACCCAGGAATCGAACCCGTTTATTGTCCGTCTTCTAAAAGACTGTTCCACAAATTCGTCGACACAAGCCGAATAAGTGAGTCGGGTCGGTTTTGTTCTTCGACAATTATTGCCGAACCGAATATGTATGTAGCAAGTTCCATAAATCACCAGAAAATAAAATACAATCGAAGACCCTTTTTTGAAATCGAGTAAAAAAGCAAAATAATTTTCCCCCATTAAATCGTTGGGGTCAGTTACAGTAGTCATCGCAGCATACATAGAGATGTTAATACCTCTTCATATAGGTCGCTCATTGTCTCTGTTCGCAGCTCTGTTATGCTAATACTGTCCTACTAACTATCGCTTATGAAAGTCTAATACCGTTATTTCCTTGTTTGTTATGTTATTTTCTTTTTTGATATGTTAGTCATAGTTATTTATAAGGCTGCAATCTAGTGGGCGTGATTTGAAAGTATCTCAAATTAGAAACATGAGGTTAAAATAAAAATTGTTTACTACATTTATGAGACAATGATTCATATGTGTCTGTTGGCGATTTCCTAAAAAAGTTATTAACTGATTGTAATTCTGTTTTTATCAATAGACAGAGTGTTTTATAAGGTAGGTTTTAGTATATAATGTATTAAGCTACCGTGTAAACTGGCTGAAATATGATGTATAAGATAAATGAAGAAGTTGTTAAAAATCATCATATTCCGGGCTTATCAAATTACTATCTATAGGAACCTTAAGTTAAGTTTAATTTCTAACCGTTTAAAACAAATAAAGATTCCACTCTCTTTTGATACTTTAAAGCATAATTGACCAAAATCTTCACTTAATTTCTTGACAAATTTAGAAAAAATACTCAAAGTATGAACTATAACGGACAATTGCGTAAGCCTTTTCACTGTATAAAGACATTGGGCAAACATTCGGCCAATAGCCCTATTTGGCAGAGAACCAACAGAAAAAGGGCCAACACCCTCGCATTAACATGTCTAACATTTTAAGTCCAAAAAATGCTATTTCAAGCCTTATTGTGTTCTAACGATGTCATTGTACATTTGCCCAAAACAAGGGGTCACAACACCCTGAAAAATAACTAAATATTAATATTACAAATGAAAATGTTTGTCTGTCTGTCATGCTTTTGCAGCTAAAACATGCATGATATCACGCTTGCTATGCCCAATAGTGTAGGCAGAGGTACTATAAAGTACACCTACGTTTCGCTATTAACGATATTAGTCCCATGTAATAGGGAACGAGCCTATTTTTAAAATAACCTTTAAGCTTCCCATAATAACATTACGTAAGCAAGAAATTATCTGTATGGGTAAACAGTCCATCCGATTTTGATGGAATTTTGCATTACGATAAATAAATACATGAAGTCAAACATAGCCTTTCTCTTGTCAAAAATCAATCCCTTAGCTTTTAAAATAGGGGATGAAATTTTGGTGCCAAGCAGAGCCGCACGGGTTAGCTAGTAAAGCTATAAACATACACACTTTGTCAACATTCACCCATTTTTTCCTCATTTCCCTTCAGAAATGTAGAAATTTGGGTTGAAATGCAACAATTTCGCCCCTTTTTCGCTTTAAGAATGTTTTTGGGTCTACGAGGGGTTGGAACAATAGCTTTTTCGCAAGGTTTCAGCAGAACGAGGGCATTATCTAAGGTTTTTTATTGAAGTTAAATGGTAATTACTTTAACTGATTTTCTATTGATTGAGACGTTATTTAAGAGGGTAAAACTGGCCTTTTATATCTAATTATCTAAACACTAGCTGACCCGCGCAACTTCGCTTGCGGCGAATACGAGAGAATGGGTCATAATTTTACGTTTTTGTTTCATATTTTTCTGGTACTTTGCTCCTATTGGTCGTAGCGTGATGATATATTATATAGGCTATCGCCTTCCTCGATAAATGAGCTATCTAACTCTGAAAGAATTTTTAAATCGGACCCGCAGTTCCTGGGATTAGCGCGTTCAAACAAACAAACAAACTCTTCAGCTTTATAATATTAATATAGATGAAAAGTAGGACTACGCCTGTCAAATTTAAAAGGGTAAACTGTATTTATACTTACCTATCTAGACAATAAAAGCAGATGTTAAGTTTTTAAGTTATAAGGAAGACTAAGGCTCGGTTTCAAGACTCATTGATAAGTGTCAGGTTACCTACCTAATAGATAAAGTGATAACTAAATAAAAGATTTTAACTGATAAGCTCTTTTATAATTATGTATTCAGAATTGTGAAAAGTAGCATTATTTCATTTATTTTGTATATTTAAATATGTCAGTTTTTTGGTTCATAATTTAATGATGTGGTTAAATGTATACTATTAATTAACTGTTTAAATAATAAATTGAGCTATGGATATGTATTTCCAAAATACCGAGTTGTTGTTTAATTTATTTATTGTTGTTTGTGGCTCTGTGGTTTAAGTTTCCCCTACACTACTAAGGTCTACGGAAGTCGTGGTTCTGATTCCGATATGAAACAAATAATTCTGTGATCCATATATATTTATTTCTGTAGCTCGATTCTCTACTACTAACGACTATTGTCAGCCGGCCAGTCATCGACCAATTTTGTATGAAATTCTGATCAGTGCCTCTGACGGGCGTCGTAGGAATTATTTTGGCAGTACATTCTAAATGTCAAACTTTCGATACTCGACAGTGCCGAATGTACAGAATCGAGCTACTGGTCTAACTTTACTTTTTGACAATTGTTTACACGTTTGTAAAAGACTGCGCTATTTAACTTACTCCGTAGAAAAAAATATAGGTATATCTATAGATAGAAAAGATTTTGTAAAAAATATTTCCATAAAAAAACTATTATTTCAACTTATACCCATAACTCCCTTCATTATTCTACCATCAGTAGTCAAACAGACTACTGAAATCACAGAAAACAAAAGTCGTACCAAAAGTCAACTTAACTACTTTATGATTTCCTTCAAAAGACATCCGAAAACCGAACCGTTTTAATACACGGGGTTCCGTATGCTAAATGAACATTCACTCGGAAAGTTTTGAGTTTCCTTTATTCAAATGTATTATAACTTTGGCATATGTGGTTGTAAAATTTCAGCTTTGTAATACTTATATTTTGAATGTGAATGTCTGTCTGCATGATTGTCACTCTTTTACGGTAAAACAACTGATAGGATTGTGATGTAGATATTATAGCAAGTTTATAAATTAACTTAATACCTACATACAAATTTTGCTCCAGACAATCTTTCGTTTCGTTATCTTTCAAAAACGAATTTTAAGGCAGAATCTCCTTAATAATATCATAATATGCAAGTGTGTTTGTTCTTCCTTTACGTCAAAACGGCGGAACCGATATAGACAACCTTTAGTGGTGTGTTAAATTTGATCCTAGTAGAGGCGAGACCGCGAGCAAAAGCTAGTATTACATAAATAAAAGATGAATTTACTTTGAATTTGGGTTGATGTATGTTTTCCTTATAAACGAATTGCAATGTGCTTGCTCTAGTTTCATATGATTTTACAAATGAAATGAATTTGTGTTCATTGAGAATAATAGCATTTATGTTGAATTCTATGTGTTAGAGAATGACATACATCGTTTGTAACTATTTAGTTCACATTATTCAAATCTGTATTGCGGTGTCTGTTTCAACTTATCACGTAAAAATGGTTTTAGTTATAGTTCTGTTAATTTTAGATACATATTTTTGTATTTTAACAAAGAATCTTTTAAGACAGTAGGTACCAGCATTTCTTAGTTAATTTATTCTTACGGGAACTAGGCGTAATTTAAAGTAGGTAAGTGTGGAAAAAATATCTTCCATGAAATTTTTGTTTATTAAAAAACAACAATCAGTCACTGTTGTTTTTTTGTTACTTACGTCAAATTAGTTATATTTCAAATTGCGTTATATCAAAATCCAATTGAGCAACTAAGTACCTAAAACTTACACGCTATTTTCTACGGTACCCTAAAAACTTGACACGATGACGCATGAGCAGTGAATAAAATAACCTCACATCATTATCGACTGACAAATCCTAGGAAAAAATATATTCCGTATCCGTCCTAACTCCTCATTCATCATGTATGGACGTGGCTTGAATTTGTATGATATTCAAATCAACCAACCTTCCCGTCAAATCACAACTGCCTTGGGTATCGGAATTTGATTCGAGTGAGCAAGATTGGTTTTTATAGATTTCTTGTAGAAGATTTAGTTATAAGTAGGTACTTTGGTATAGGGCTCAAGGCCTAAACTCTCCTTCGTTTGTAAGGAGACCCTTGTCCAGCAGTGGGACAATAATGGGTTAAAAAAGGTAATGTGAATTCAAACTCGAAAAATATTGTTTTAGGAGAAACACAAACGAACACACTTAACATGCATTACGTAATATTATACATATAAAATACACCCATGTCTCGCCATTAACAATGTTATTCCCCTTGTACTAAGGGCCAACCCACACCAGACTCCGGACTACTATTAAAAATAATTTAATTTAAATTAGAAAAAGACTAATAAATAGTTATTTATCCGACCCGAAAATCGAATCTAGGAGAACTCGTGGTTAGCAGTCGGATACACTACGACCCGCGCCACAGAGGCAGTCAGAATCTTTAATTAGTATTTTTTTTTCAAATTTAACACAACTTGCCTAATTCATCTTTTAAACTTGCTTTATTCAAAGCAAGTTTTCCTTACATTGTTTTCTTCTACCGTTATAACAAGTCTTCATATCGTACCTGTACCTGCGATACCTGTGTTCATCTTATCTCTAAATCCTCAGACAACTCGTGAGAGTGCGTTATTGTTATAACTTTCTACTCTACTGACCCACTTTTAACAAGTGCCTTGAATGTCCTAAGAATACGAGTGTCTTAGCGAACTACTTCTAACTTTTACCCTTTTTTGTTTTGATACGAATTTTAGTATTAGGTTGATGAACAAATTATGTTCTTTATTACTTTAAACTTATGATATATATAATATTATGATAATTCGAGTTTTGCTTATTTTTAAGGTTTTTAAAATTAAATGGGAATCGTAAATAATTCCTTTATAAAAGTGTTATTACGGTAAAATTTGGCATTCAAATCAGCTTAGTCGTTTAGTAGATTAGTCTTGCCAAACAAACAATAGTTTAACGAATAAGTTCGCACTGAATAAACAACTCTATCGACAAAGAAAATCACAGACAGACATACAATTTTATACAAATGTATACAATTTTATCATTTCCAACAAAAATCCTTTTATTTTACGACATCCGTATTTCTATCAGAGCAGTAAAAGGTCTGATTGCATCGAAACGGGTCCAGTGTTCGGGCATGTTCGGGAATTTTCAGCAATGTCCGGAAACGCCCGATGAAACACGAGAAGCGTTTATTAGCTCCAAAAGAATGTATATTTTGTATTACCGAAGGTTTGTGAGGAAATTGAGAAAATTATTTTTGTTTTTGTGTATCTGTTTTGTTTCGTATACTGAAATATCGTTTTATTAATAAAGGAGAGTTTTATCCTGTAGATTATTGTGTTTGCAGTGAAATTTTCTGTTTGAATATATACTGATACGTTTTCATTGCTTTTGTTAATATTGTCTAATAAAGAAAAGGTTTTCTAGCTTTGATAAGAATTTTCTCAATAGACTCTGTAACGAAGTTATGTACCTTCAGTTACAACAGGTGAGAATTAATAAAAATGAATATTTGTTATTTTAAAATTCAGAAAAAATTTATCGATTTATTAATTATCTAAATGGTAGCAAGTTTGCCTCCCGTTAAATGGGACTAACTTTGATAATGGGAGACCCAAGACACCCAAGTGGTCTCTTTCATACATTTTTGCCTACAACCTTCGGGTATAATAGGCGTGTTATATTTGGATGTATGTTTTAAAGCTTAAATACTGTTTATTCAAAGTATTACTCTAGAGTTAAGCTGAAAGCATGTGATTAGTGAACGTTTAAATCCTAAAAGGGTAAACCAACGACATCGGTTCGTACTTAAATCATTAACTGCTAATGTTTTGTTACTTATATAAGGGATTTTGTACGGTTTACGTACACTTAGTTGATATTCCGCTGATCTTACACAAATCGGCTGATTGTTTTGTAATTATAATTAATTTATATTTAGTGTGCATTTTAACTATGTCACTTTGCGAGGCCTCCTAGATCAAGGGTCACAGACAAACTTAATATCTGAAAATGCGGCGCAACTGCTACGCTTACCTCGAAGCAAATTTGACGCTGCTATAACCGGCATTGGTTCTACGTCACGATCCCTAAAGAACAATGAACAACTCCCTGCACCGACGACGTTAACAACGCACGATATACACCATTATGCCATTTCCTATATACTACTGGCTATCGTAGGATTGGCGATAGCCGTATGGGTGGCGAGTAAACATGGTTACTGCAACCGCAATACGTGTGAAATCAGTAACCCTACGGGTACAACCGAGGACATCGAAGTGCAGACTGTAACACCAACTACTGGGATAAAGACGTTGTTCGGTTCCCGTTCGAGGAGCATACGCCCGCATCCAAAGCCGCGAGCGGAGGCGTCGGTCGATGCTGAATGTGCCTGTTCGAAGTCTGCCTCGGATATCCAATTTCAATTTTAGATACCTAAACTTATTAACCAATGTTTTTGTTATGAATTTTTAGTTTATACATTTCAACAATTTCTTCTTTCTACGGGTGATTCTCATTCATTAATTAATAAATACTTTTTTTGTTATTACTTCCGGGTTGGGAATATGTACGGTTTACGTACACTTAGTTGATATTCCGCTGATCTTACACAAATCGGCTGATTGTTTTGTAATTATAATTAATTTATATTTAGTGTGCATTTTAACAAACGAGCGTCCGCACGTGTGCGAGAGTCACCTTTCAACTCTAAAACTGTATTTACGTAACTAGAATAATAAATTACTACGGGAAGAAGTTTCTTTCACTTGCGCACTCACAACTACTTAACTCTTAAACTATCAGTAGTGTACCGGTTACTAAACTGTACAGATTTAGTATTTATTTGGAGTTCAAAACTTCCTTATTTATCCTTCTAAGAAGTATTTTTATGTAGATTAGGATTTCATTGAATGGAAACTTAAATATTTCCCGGAGCTTGGATGATTCGAAAGAAGTGACCAAGCTAAGAGAATAAGTTTATAGCTTTGCCGACTTTTGTCTAAATCGGTGCATCAATTTTGACAAACAGGTGAGAGTGATCTTAGCTGTTCAAAATCAAAATCAAAGTCAAATCATTTAGTCATTTAGGTCAAATGCTGACACTTATGATAGTCAATGATACAGAGAGTGAATTTACCGCCAGTTCGGAAGGTAGGGCCAAAAGGGAAGAGCTGGCAAGAAACTCCTGGCCACTCTATTTAATCGCCAAATGGTTTTAACAATATAATTATGTCTGGTATAAATCATTGATGATATAAGGAGCTGCTACCAACACCACCGACCGTTCATGGAAATTAGTGTGAAATGGATATATCTTTATAATAATTTATTATTCTAAGTTTGTTGTAAAACTCTTGAGTTTTGTAATTATTACTAGCTTTTCTTCATTTGTAAGATTTCAACAACTGTGCCACTTTTGTAGAACTTTATCTAATACATAAAATGTATCTATCCAATTCCAATAATAATATAATTTAATCAAAATCGGTTTAGTAGAAACCGGAGATAGATACCAACGTTCAATCGAAAGGCGAGCGTATACAGAATTATATTTCACATGCTAGCTATAGCCCGCCTCTTCGTCTGCATTGAATTCAAGTCACAGAAAACCACCTTACATTTCTTGTGATTTGATTTTTGTATAAAAACTTCAACAAAGTGCAGTTATAAAGGTGTTAACTATGGAAAATCATTGTATAGTCTAAATTTTAAGTAAATTCACGAATCGTTTGATCTTTTCAGCATTTTAGCCTCAATAGCATTACAGAGTAACAAATCCTCATCTATTTATAAGTATAGAAGAGGGTAAATAGTAATGTTTCAAACTGCCCTCACTATCCCTTACTAGTTCCAAAACGCCCGTCAAAATTCGTTTAGCAGTTTTTCCGTGATAGTAATACCATTAGGGGTCAGTTTAGAACCCCCTATTCTCAATTTTACGGCCCTTTGAAGTGCAGGGGGTTGTTTTCAAACGGCTTCGGACTGGAACGTAAAAACTAAGTAGAAAAATATAGGGGATGAAAAGTAGTTGGATGGTACGGATGGTCTAAATGGTTGCGGTTTGACACCTTTATGGTGAAATATGTTTATAGAGTTAATATAAGAGGTATCAAAATTTCTAAATCACTTTGTGATATCTCTGGTCTGAACTACAATTTAAGTGGATTATTCTACTTTTCGTATGGTTAGTAGTCACCTAGTATCAAAGTTTATAATCAGCTTAAAGATCTTGGGTAGTATTTACTGATACCTTAATTGAAAACCACCGGTACCCATTTTTAATATGTATGTATAAACTCGCCAAAAATATTTTGAATTGAACAATGGTAAATAACTTCCTGAAGCAGACAAAAAAAACGTCTCAGTTAACTTTATTAAAATATCTTTACACGTAAATTATACTCAAAAACACAAGATTAACTCTACCCAACTACTAATTGGAATGAACCTCAATGTATTCAGTTCAGTCTTTCTTTATAACCAAATAGATACCCTAACCCTATTCTCCATATCTATTCTCCCGACTAAACCCCAAAAACAAATTGCCCAAAGGGTGCCTCACCCAAAAATCAGTAACGAAGAAGTAAAAACAATTCGAGCGGGCTTCGACGTGGGCAATCGAGTGGAAATAGTTTATAGCGAACATTCGCACTGCTCACCTCATTCGGTAACGATAGCTCGTGAGGACTGGGTATAGAAGAGCGGGTTTATTAGCGATTTGTGAAAGCGCTTTTGTTGTTTTTTGATAGAATGATTGAATAAATGATTGTTCATTGTTCGTCGCGGTATGTCAATGAATGTGGTTGTTAATTTTTACGTTAAGGTATTGGTTTTATCGCTAATGTATGAACTGCCCTACAGTTAACTTACGAGAAAATGTAAAAACGATCTCTTTACTTTCCCAGCTCTAAAATTTTACTTCCAGTGAGCTTCGTGAGCAAGGTTTGTCGTCGAGAAAAACAAAATTCTGAATTAACATCATCGTAACTCTGACTTATTCAGCTAAAGTGGGCCTGTGTGATACAGCTGCTTTATTTTAGAAATAAATCATACACAAAGTAATAGATTATAATCTAGAAACTGTGCATGTCAAAGCTCGCTAGTATATTCTTGGAAAATAGGCAAAAGGTACACCTAGTCTATTTACTTAACTAAAGTACCTACCTAAAAAATGGATGTCCTCATGGACAAACTGAATGAAAATACAGTTTCTATCTGTGCTATTACTTACATTTTATAATGATAATTAGTAGTTTATATAATCACAGTCCGCGTATCTCTGCTTCCGGCCTAAACTAACTATGTATTGATATATTGAAATCGTTGTTCCGAATAGTTTTGGTTAAGTGGGCTACCTAATTTGTGGTTACTGATTATTGCGGATTAAAATCGCTTTACTGTTTATTAACTATTTATCGAATTAGGATACGCGAGTTAATCACGGTCTGTTTGTATTGGGAACGTTTAGATAAAATAAGTATACTATTTTGTGGTATTTATTCAGGGGTCTATTTATTTAGGGACTGCCTTTTCCATCGTCAAATTATTTTGTAGTTTTCGCAGATACCTAATGAGAGTCTGTAAAGATGAAATAGTACTGAATACATAAAATCACGCGTTTTTCGTGTAATCAAAGACCAGAGAACTTCACTTGTTACGATTCTTATTTTCCTTGCATTGATCGTACAAGTAGTACTCTTAGTAGTTGCGTTCCTTAGTGTCTGCCTACCCCTACAGGAACAATGGGTAGGCAGAGACCAAATGGGAACAAAACGTGATTTTATGCATCATCAAAAACTGTCACAAGTTAATTTTATCTTTAACCTAAATTATTATACATTTACAACAAAATCTAAAGTTTCCTCTGAGATACAAAGCACAATGTGTTTCTCGGAACGCCCAATGTGTTCACAATCCGGAAATGTAGCGGGTTCGATCCGGCGCGAATGTCTGTGTTACTACGCTTCCTACTTTACTATGTTCCACGAATTGAAGAAAATAGAGTCATGTACATAGATGTTCTATTTAGATTGTTTAAATGAAATAGTATCTACTTTTCTAGTATTTTTTAAAACTATGTACCTCTATAGAGTAAGGGTCTTCTCCCAGAAGAGGGTGGGGTTAGGCCTTAAGTCCACCACGCTGGTTAAGTCACGTGTTAAGTGGTCACTTTTAGGCATTCAAGGTTTAACCACGATATTTTCCTTCACCGTTAGAGCAAGTGACAATCTAATACACAATTTCGAAAACTGATTAGTACGGGTTTGAAGCGCCATATACCAGAATATAAGAAAAAAAAATGGACTGTCGGCGTCGATTCGATAGTGTGACACAATATATATATATTTTAATTTATAAATTATATTATTATAATTTTGTATAAAAATATAGTTTAATTTAAAAAAAAAAGCTGAAACGAAGGCTAATGTCCGAAAAATTATATCTTAAAACGTCGAAATAGCGAATAAAAGCGAGCGGTACCGTTTCCGCTAGTACGATACAAAATGTCCATCAAGTAGACGTCCGTAAGTTAACTTTAAAAAATACTTTCCTAAAAAGACACTGAATAGGAAATTAATAAAATTAGACCCGTCCCACAGAGTCCCACTGTTGGTCAAGACATGGGTCTTCCCACGAGACATCCCACTTCAAGTTATCAAACACTGTCCATCTTCAATAATCACTTGGTTGCCAGGTATACCCTTGAGGACTATTTGGGTTTTTTCTGAAGAAATAAAGGAAAAGTTTCTATACTGTTGTTCGAATATTGGTGAAGTTGTGACAATGATGAGGTATTGAATAGTACAATGGTTTTTTGATTATGCTGTTTGTTGCTGGCTTTTCTTTATGGTGAAATACACTAAGTTTTTAACGTTACCTTATTCATACATTCAAAATAATAAAGACAGCTCCCAGTCTATAAAGTGTCGCGGAGACATCTAGAAATTCATAAAAAATGGAAGCATAGTACTACAACAAAGTTTTGGCATTTTACTATTATTGTTCTAAGTATGAATCGAACCCATGACCCGTGCAGTTGCAGCGACTTAACAACCGTATTAAATACTGCACTACACACGCGCTCCTCATTTTCAAAGCGAAAGCATGCGAATGTCTGTCTGTCAATCTGTCATACTTTCATAGCTAAATGACCGAAACAATATTAATGTTTTTTTTTTATAAAAATGGGATCAAACTGCTACTTTCAACTGCAACATTTATGCAAGAGAGCCATGGGCATACGCTAGTATTTATTAATAATACTAAATTATAATTTAAAGTATCAAGTGACTGCAGCTGCCACAACATCAAGTATCAAAAACGAAACTATACGAAACAAAGAGCTGACCAACATTAGTGTAAGGGTCAGCTTGTTATGTATGTTTGTATGTAACAATAACATACAGAAACAATGGGTGACCTTACATTTTGTTATGACTAATGTTACAAAAGGTTTTCGGGTGGATAGCACGATTCTGCAATATTTTGTGATGTTATGTTATATTTTGGGAACTAGATGCAAAGCTTGTTTGATTTACATAATAGTAAAGTTTGGTCTCGGGTTCAATTCCCGACTTATGAATCGACCCTAAGACTTTATAGTCAGCAATCCAATGGCTATAGTATGCTAATTGCCATAACTAGAAGTATTGTAAAAAAAAATTAAAGTTGTCCGTAAAATATAAGTATGTCTAAATTTTTATAAGTAGACATATTTTGCACACCGCTACCTTTAACTTTGTTAATTACCGCCATGATTCGTATACTTTTAAATCGTAAAAAAATGAAAGTAAAAATTTTAACCACATTATTCTTCGCTTTTTGAGATACCTATACAGTTTTATAGTTCTCTTAAAACAATGTACTAAGCATTCACCGATGTCTGTAAAATGTATTAGTTTCTAAATACAGACGTAGCACACTGGTGGAATCCTTAAGTGCTCTTTGCGTTTTCTTTGCAGCCGAAAATAACCCCGTGTAGTCAGGCCCTCGCACTTGCAAGAACTCAAACTTAAAATAACTATTTACCGCGTCTGCTTCCACTATTGCTGTTTTAAGTCTAGACTTAGTTTTTGAGTTAGGTTTTAAATTAGGTTGTTAGGAGGTTGCAAAAAGGTGTAAGGAGTTGAAGTTAGATAATGAGGCGTCTGTTGAAAAAGTAAAGTGTTTGTAAATCAGGATTTAAACATAATGGTTGGATTAAGTTACGTATTGTTTTTTATATTGGTCTTGATAGTATGTAGGTAACTGTTTCATATGTTATATATAATATATTTTATTCTTTTCCTACGTCCGAATTTTCAGAATAATAGATGAAACATTGGCAAAATTTAGTACAATTTTTTTTTACAAATTATATTTCCCTTCAACTAAGAGTTAGTATTCATTTTTTCTTAAAACTACAGACTTAGTTGTATTCAAATATTATTTATTCTTGATTTCATACTTCATGACCAAAATCATTTTGTCATATATTAAGTGTTTAAAAATTAAATTCACCATGAGGAAATAATTCCCCTCAAACGATACAGTTAGTCCGCAAATGCGTTTGTCTTGTACTGAATTAAAACAACTCATTCTAATTCCGAGCGAAACTTGGCAGACAGGGGCGGTCTCAAACTTCTCTCTAAGTGACGATTTACAATAGTTTGAATTGCTTAGGGGTGTCTATTTGAGTTGTGCTTTGTGACTAGAATAGATTCGTCCGTAATTACCTCCCCCGGGGGTCGTAATTGGTGATTAACAGGCAAAAAATGGAGTTTGAAGTGAACTGGCAACTTAGATGGATTTTATTTCTGTACTTGATCTTGGTCTATTTTTATTTTAAAATATTGATTTCTGAAAAATTTTGAAACTGTTGAAAAGTGTATAACCAAACATATTTCTCGATTTGGAAACAATTACCAAGATAAACAACCTTTTCTGCAGTTAACTTATAGATGGAAAACTGCTGAATGCTTTTTAAGCTGAGCTTTCTCATGTATATTGTATAGAGTGTACATTTAGCGTCATTAAGTAACAATACGCAGACAAAATTAATAACCACACAATATAAATATTACTTCAATATTTTGAGGTTAACATACATATTTAACATAGCTAAGTATAACTTTACTAACATTAACAAACTGTTATAACTGATCAATCTAATCTCTAGTACCATTCATCCATTCATTCACAGTTCGATATGAATGATGATCGTATACTGAACTAATCTGTAATGACATTCATTCATTCGTTATATCTTACGACTATCATTACTGTGCAAGTCTGTGAAGATCTATGGATAAAATAAAACTGCTGAATGGATTCTATGTAACTTTTGGCATGAGTAAAGATAATTTATAATAATAGCCATCGAAACAAACGAAAAAGCTGGCAGAAAATACTCATTCAAAATTGACAACCATTCTTAATATAGTTCAATCGCCCATTCATTCAATCATTCAGAGCTTAATGTGAACGATGAATGATATCATTACAAATGTCATATTATGTCATTCATTATATTGTTATCATAAGTAATCATAACAGGAAGTTAATTCAATAAAATGGTTACATTACAATGCTTTTATTATTTAGATAGTGGTATGAATCGGGAAGTTTTAATGATTAGATTGTTTATTTATATAATGTGTTTATAAGTAAGTGAAGTCTGTTGTGGAGGTGTTGTTATTTTACATGTGTATTGTTAAATTTTTTTAGAAAAAGTTTAAATTAATTTCTTAGGCGGCGAAAAAAGTGCTGTTTATAGGTCTCTACATAAAAATCCTTTCCCTAGGATTTTTATATCAACAAAAAAATACTTTTTTTTATAATTTAAAATAAATATAATTGTACCAAATGAAAGAAAAAAATTACTTGTTAAAAATGCACAATCATTATAAATAACATTAAGTTAATTTACTCATCAATATTTATATTAACGAATAAACCCAAAAAACATATCATAAATAAACAAACAGAAAGAATTACGCTACGACGGACCTCACCTAGTTAAAACAAATTGATTAATTACAAAATTATCGAGGTTCATTTCCTCTCCCTCTGACCTTACCCTCCGATAAGTACAAGATTCGATGCTCTATCAATCATCACCTATATTTGTCACGTTATCTCAGAGTGACGTCATCGTTTGAGAGACTTCTTATGCCCAGTTTCTGAAGTACATTTAGCGGTAGTTTATGTATCCAATAGCGTTAAAATTTGTATAAAAACGCAATCTAATAGATAAACTACCGCTAAATGTACTCAGAAACCGAGGGTTAGTTAAGTATAGTCTCCTGGGATGCTGTTGGGTATCTCAGTTGTCGACCATTTGATAGCCACTGTTGTACATTGGTTCGTTCCTAATATGGTGGTGGTAAATATGTTCTACCAAAGCAGCAATGTACTTCATAGCTATTAATTTTACGAACACTAACTGTCAACTGAAATACACACTAAGCATATATCAGGAAGGCGCTAAGCAAAACCGTAGTTTTCAAACAGTTTAAATTTCAGAATTCAGTGGTTCTTAATATTTTATTACAGTTTGGAGTTGAAAAATTCCAGTTCTTAACTCTAGGATTTGTAAAGGTCTTAAATCATACGAACTTCCGAACACCATAAAATCGTCTACATTCCATCATCTCGGAGCAAAAAGTACGTATACCAAAAAAATAAAAAAAATGCTGGCTCAATTCATTCACAGTCCGTTTATCGACGTCCGGCGTCGGATCAAACGTAAAACAGACGGCTTTCGTTTGCAGTCGGCTAGGGATTCCACTAGGATGAAACGGCTTGCACTAAAAGTATCGTAAAAATAAAAACCAACTCTCCTGTGAGTGTATGAAGCGCACATATTCAAGCAAGTACACGTCAATGTGAAGAACTAGAATTTTCTATGTTATTTTGAAGTTGTAGCACTAAACTCGCCCTCTATTACATGGAACTCATATTGATACTTTTCGTGGGTGTGATTCATAAACCTCTGCCTGCACCTTCGGATTTTCAAGTAATTGTTGTCTCACAGAGTTCTGAAGCTCTATTTCGTGTTATATCTGTGTGGTACATCCTGCACCTGCGTTTAACATGCGTTATATTATGTATTTATGTATGTATTTTAAACTGTTGTCTAAAATAGTTTAAGACATTGTTTCATGCGAATATATTTGTGTTTCGGTATATAGAACTAAATTACAAATTGGAAAAATGTGTCAATCTAAACTATAAACATTTAAAAAGCCGTAAAGTGTTTAGGCAACATTAAATTAATAACACTTTATCCAAAAAATCATACTGACTTAATACATTACGTCTTCAACTTTGATAACTTAAAACCACTTATCGTGACATCAGTATTAATGAACATCAAAAAGCCTAATTTCTCAAAAGTAACGTTCTATTTAAAAAATCACTCATTACTTCAGTTGCTAATGTGCTCACAACTCATACCGTCGCCTTTCAAGTGTCGGTGATAAATAAAAGTAGACAGCAAGAGTACTGAGCGCAGTTTATGTTATTTTTGGCTTATGCCAGTTCGCCCCTTGGGTGTCGTACGTGCAAACGCAACGATGATGTATTGTCGTTCTTATGGGATTCTATGAAAGAATTTCATGGTTTTTGTGAAGTATAACTTTTGTACGGATATAAAGTTAGGTACAATTGTTAATGTACGGTTATTTTAAGCTCCATTTTAGTGTCTATCTTTTCCTGTTAAACGTGAAATATACATTAACAATTTCCGAATTAAGTTCATTTTTTAGTTTCTAAACTCATAATAAACACTAACTAACTAACATAACAGCACTAGATTATTTACCGAACATTATAGGAAAATCATATCGTTACAGTCCAACAACTTAGTTGAGAGCCTTGCATGCAAGGCTGAAGAAAGTATACAATATTCGGAATTTAGAACATCAGTGACCCACAGGATTTTGCAGCTGAAGGTGGCCTGTTTGAATCAAGTTCTTTTTTCTAGAAATACACACAATATTATCAATTTAATTCTAGATAAGTCGAGCCAAGACTCTCTAAAGTTGGACTTTAATCCTTCATTAGACTACAACAGTTCCACTCACATTTACTCCTAAATCTAAATACCACGCCAAAGAACAAATTCAATGGTTAAGTTTAGTAGGAAGCAAGTTATATAAGCAAAGTTATTAACGCAAGGAAACTGCAGGGTGCACCGTACATTTATAGTCCGTCCGTTAATTTTGTGTTACGTCATATTGTAATATCTAATCTGGTGCAACTGTGTAATTGCTGAGAGTTGCAACTTGTGTTGGTCTGTGGTACAAATGGAAGCGCCAGCGATGTTTATTTTGAGCTTTTGATGATACAATCTTACTGTGAAGAGCTGTGTATGTATATTGTAAAAGGTGCTGTAACTAGTTGCGCTCAAAAGTCGCTAAATGATCTGTGGGTGGAGCAAGCATTGCCGCGATCATTTTATGGATGGGTGGCCGCTTAGTGGTAGTTGAATTAAGCGTCTACGTGCTTAGAAGAGCATTTAAAAGGCCGGTGCCTGTTTTTGTCAACATTCGTTTTGCGAACCTGGCTGTGAAACCGTAGGTACGGGTTAAATGAAAATGGGTAATATTGAACGATTGATCTCGTATTTAAGTCTGCCGTGCTCTCATATTCTAGTAAAACCAACACGCAATTACATGTGCAAATATTTCTCCTTACTAGTCTTTATGTCAGGCAATAAATCTATCATATTTACTTTATAACTATTTTCATATACGTAATATCTGGTTAGTTACGCTGTTAATACTGACAGCTTATTCATAAATGTAATTTATCAGTAACTAAATATTCATCATATACGTTCATATTAGAAAGAGCTAAATACCCAAGAAATACTCAAAAGCTTGGTAATCCTTATCATAAAATGATGTACCGAAATTTATAGCAAATTTCTCAAAAACATCACTGGTAGATAATTCTTCTTCTTAGCGTGTCGATGGCAAACAAATTATAGTATTAATATTTAAAATAATGTATGACACTTTCTGTCTTGCTATACACTGCCAGCCCAGTATTCAGCTACGTGTACGGCGTTTTCTGTACAGCTCATAAGGTAGATAATTGGTACGAGAAGTAAATAAGGCTTATTTGTCAAAATATGCAGGGGTTGAGTCACGCCGAACCACTAGGTAGTTGTTGTAATAAAATTGCCTAGTAAATATGTATACAGGTCACGATTACATCGTACAGTAAAGGAAGAAATCAATAAACGATAACTTCTCATAACTTAAACTTTTAGAACGTAATTCAAACTGGTGCGTTTCGCTGCGCACACGCCGCGCCGTAATTGGTCGGCGGTGGGCTTTGATCTCGCCGCGCACGAATTAGCAGTCGATTCGAAATCCGAACGATCGCGTTTCCGTTTCCGACGTCTTTTTGTTTCAACCGTTTCTCGGTATATTGAACGTGAAATGGTGCTTTTACCCTAAATAACTGTTTCAGCACTCCCTATTTTTATACTCATGAAACATAAATGTAGGAAAACAGTAAAATATCTACCGTACATACTTATTTTTTTTCTTTATTATTTTAAGAGTCTTTTAATCTTGCAAGATACCGTACATACATAAAATCACACCTTCTTCCCACATGTGTAGGTAGGCAGAGACCAGAGAACGCCACTTAGTTCGATCCTTACAAACTTCCTTTGCTTCATTCACATCCATACAGGACAGCCGGTATCGCAGGTTACGAGAACTACACACATATTTACAGTAAATACAAAAACGAACTGTCAAACTCATTCAGCCTTAAACGTCACAACAAAAATCAGAAAACGTTTTTAAAAAAAAGGAATTATTAAAAAATCATATTTCCGTTTCGTTTTACGTTAGCGACGATACCGCATGTCACTCACCGTTGTTCCGTTAGGCTGTCGGCAACACACCCTCGTGCAAGTCTATATGAATTAAAAAAAATAAAGATACACAAACGATGAATCCATTTTACTTTAATAGAAAACGCCTTTGTTTAAAAAAGACGACAGGGTAAATAAGGGGTAAAGTACACATTGAAAATAAGTTTTCACAAAATATACTGAAAATCTTTCATTGTTTTACATAATAGGTACTAACTAATGGACTAAAAGGTCAAATTCGTCCTTATTTAACTTTTCTTAGTAATAAGTTACTTCTATGTCCAAAAATAAGCCTAATTTTAGTAATTTTAAACTTGGTCACTGTTTCTTCTCATTGAAATAACTTGTAACTGTCCATACGACTTCTTAAATTCCAAAACAAACAAATAAAAACGTTATAAATAAAATAGACATTTCAATTTAAAACACACCCTCAAATCGAAACGAAAACCGAATCATCAATACACACCCAGATTTACATTCGCACTCTATATTTTAAAAAGTTACCTCCTTCCGTTGGCTGTCAGTGAGAAATGGCGGGAAGCGTCTGATTGACGTTTGGGGTAAGATGGCCGCCAAAGCTTGGGGTTAGAAATGGTACGTCATTCGCGGTTGCGTTGTAGTTTAGTAATATTTTGGGACTGGCCTACGGGTTACGTCAATATTTAATGGGCTTTTGTTTAGGGATGTTTATTTACGTATTTCTCGAATGAATGATTAAGTTTTGACAGTTTTCTATAAATTATATCTGTCAACTTTAAAACTATTCTTCGAACATACGGCCAACTTTCTTTCCTTGAGAATCGCTCTATTTATTGATTGAAAACCGCCTAAAATGTTGATCACTTGATAACATTTTTTCAATAATAATTATTATCCTAGTTCTATTTTACGATTCACTGTTTCAAAATTTTACAGCAAGTTTCAAAGCTATTGTATTTTGTAGATCCTATCAAAATTCATTCAGTATTTCATGCGTAAAATCGGGAAACGAAACTTTATTTATTTTTCTATCCACCTAGCGTCAATAACTTGCCCGGGTTTGACGTAAAACTATTAGAATGTAACGAATACAATACATTTTTGGTGAAAAATATTGTTTTTCGATCCTAACGAAGAATAATGGTCCAATGAATTTGATTGAAAGGTTTGACGTTTTCAGTTACAGGACTGTTTGATATAAAACGGTTTAGTATAATTTTGAAAAGGGATTTCCTAGTCTATCGATATTGTTTTATCGAAAATAGCAAATTCATTTAAAAAACAGATTGTGTATTGTCCCAATGAAATTAAATTATACGTAACAAATTTTCATGAAATTTTCAGCTCTAAGTAGGGTGATTTGTGAAAAAGGTTTTAGTGTACCCGGTGTAACCCAGGCCGAGTACAATAATTACTGAAATGAATAATGTTGTACATTTTCGCACTATATAACAAACTACAGTAAAATTGCATCAGTAGTTTTGTGGAACATCTACTAAATAACAGTTATAAAGATGTTTAATAAGCATATAAATAATGTAACAGTATCATGTCGTCATTCACTATTTCCTTACTCATGATGTTTCAAATGCTCTTTATCAAAGTTTATTTTTATTTACATATTAAACTAGTGTAAATACACTCCCACAATCACGTTCTTACTGATCAAATAAACTCAATAGTGAACATTTATCCGTACCCCTCAGAGGATAAGCAGAGGGATCCCTCAAGGCGTGTTAGGGAGGTATCCGTGACATTTGTCTATTCCTGATGGGACTGTCTTAAACAAGGACTGTGCGACTGTTTACTTGTTAGATGACAATAGTTACTGTGATAAAACGTGTTATTTGAACGGAAAATTGCAAAAGAATGCGTATTAATTGACTATGAATTCCTATTGCGGCAACTGTTGTAAAATTTTATGAAAATATAGTCATTAGACGTTAAAAGATAAAAGTGCATGATAGGAGCCTCCCCGCGGCGCACCCTTGAAGCAACTAGGTTCGGTAACGCAGAACCTAGGCTGACTAATCCCTTCACCACAATGATACAAAGTCGCCCGAATACTAGTCAAAACATGCAGCCTTTTTCCCGACCGACAATTATAATTATTTTATAGAAGTGTCGAATGTATGTTTGATATACTCTCACGCTAAAACTGCTGAACTGATTTTGATATTCTATGTACACTTTAGACTTTACTACTACTTTACTAAAATATATAACGTAATATTATTTAACGACTAAGGACTCAAGGCCAAACCCCTGTCTCATTACGGTAGGAGACCCTTGCCCAGCAGTGGGACATTGCAGGTTAAATTTATTTGTTTTAATTTAAAACCACCAGTAATACATTGATTGATTATACACACATACATCAAAACCTTCAGTCATTTCACATCAGTATTGATCCTTGACATCATATTAACACCATCTGTCTTGATAATCAACTGACTATCGGCACACTTTGATTGCACACGTGATAGAAACCACTGATATATCCGAAGATATGAATTGCGAGGACAAAGCGTGGTTTGTAGATGTAATTGAATAAGTAGCAGAAGATTATAGTCTAAGTTATATATGAAAAATACTAGCTTGCCGTCCGCGACTTTGCCCGCATGGATTTCTACCCAATTCAGAGTGTAATTTCCAAAAATTCTCTCTCAGTGCTCCTCTACACTATAAGGAATCTTAATAGCAAATTCGACTTTTTACGCTCAGTAGTTTCGATTGTGCGTTGTTCATCGGTCAGTCTGTCAGTCAGTCAGTCAGTTCAAATATTTCAAATCTTTGTCAAATATAATTTTTAAACACTCCTCATGTTCCAAGCACATAAAACATATTTTCTCCGATTATTATTAGTTCCGATGGCTAACATAAGATACTTTCGCTTCTATTACATAAATTATTAGTTTCTGAATTTACTAATAAATATAATTTCCAGAATTACTTTGTAATATAATGTAATATAACAACTACTAAAATCGATACAATGCACACACATAATCAAATTACATCATATAATACGTATCTTGGTCACAATAATGTGTGCACAAGATCTCAAAGGCGACGTCGCACGTATACAGATTGATTCATCTAGTGTCCAAATATTGGCACAGTTTGACCAAACATTGGCCAGTAACAACCACATCGAACGTTGGCAGGGACTAAACAATTGTCAGTTATATTGGATCAAACATTGGCCAGTAACATTCAAACACACTGAACGTTGGTAGAGACTAAACAACTGCCAGTTATGTTGCACTAAACATTGGCCTGTTATCTTGGACCCAACATTGGCCAGTTATCGTGGACCCAGCATTGGCCAGTTATGTTGGATCAAACATTGGTGTGCTACGTTTGAGCAAACATTGGCCAGCTATGTTTGTTGTTTACATAAGGCATCCCTTTACAGAGACAGTCAACTTAACTGTAATATAGAAGCTAAATGGCAAGTTAGTGTGGCATATTATAATCGGTCGAGTAGTTTAATGTTTGAAATCAAGTAGTCTACAAAAACTGTATTTTCAAAACTATTGTCTAATAAGAACGTTGGTATTATAATTGTGAAAAAATCCTGAAGTTGTCGACTGAATGTTAAAAACGATGGCAAATCTCATCGTTTTATCGCCGACTCTGTTTTGTTACTGTTATATTCCAACAAAAAAAAAAGTATGAAAACGTCGTAAGAATAATGCTCATAGGATCTAGGGACTCATGGCAGATGCAATATTTTTTCTGAAATAAATCTGACCTACCAACTTTATAGGAAGACATTTCAAGAGAGGTTTATTAAACTTCGTGCAGAAATCAATTATAATTCGTAATTAACAATTTATTATTTCTCTATAACACTGCACTATTTCCCCCTCATCTGCGCTAAAGCTAAGCCGGTTATGTAACACGATGTTCGTCAGTTAGTGGTCCGAGCTCGCTTTAGCTGCAGTTCAGGCGGATTAAGGGAATTTCAGATATTGCCCCGCACGGTAGCAACACAAAATATTCTGTTAGCTGAGTTTCGCCTGCCTTTTGAGGATTAATTTATCGTTTAATTAAGCAGAGATAGATACAGATTGATAGTGATTTGGAACTTTTCTATGGTAGTAAGACATATCATCTCGGTTACTATGCTCAATATAGATAGGCAGAAGCATCCACTTCCACATATTCACATCGTAATTTTAAGTTTCATTGATAGTGTATATAACAATATCCGTGTTGCATTCAACTGAAAAATTGTTGACAAATTCTTCACTTTTTATATGTATAGCACGTAGGATACCTTTTAACCCGAGAAACCTTTCAACATGAACTAATTCGCAGATATTCGTACCTTAGATCTCTGAATCACTTGCTCGCATTAGGAAACTTAGTTTGCAATTTCAGTATCTAATGCTTTGATCATTGAAATGTAATTTCGTATTAATAACATACATTTTTACTATAGGTATTTATTTTTTTCTCATCTGCTAAACCTTCTTGAAACCAGGGTGGAATGATCTCAGGGGTCAATCAGCAGCGTCTTAAGTAAATAAACAGCCAATGTTCCGCATCATCAATAACTTGAGGTCAGAGATCCCTGCCCAACTACTGACACTGACAGAGCACGTTCAAATCAATCTTATACAGCAATCATTACGTCACGTGGAAATATTGAAAATATTAGGTCAGGGAAAAAGTCTTTTCGCGTTATAGTATGTATGAACTTGTAATAAAATCTTTTCTCTACACAAAAAGCTCGATATTATGGTACCCCACGAGCTCACTGAAAGAAACCTAATGAACCGTGTACTCATTTGTGATTCTTGAAGCCAAAGAGATTTTATTACAAGTTCATACCTACATACTATAATGCGAAAAGACTTTTTCCTCGACCTAATAGTTAATCATTTACTAATAGTTGGTCAAAGTGCTTGAAATTTACCCGTAATAACGATTTTTTTTATCTCATTAGGTACTGTCCCACTGCAGTGTAAGGGTCTCCTCTCAAAGAAGGGGGAGGGGTAGGGCCTTGAGTCCACCAAACTAAAATACGGATGAAAAACTGTTTGTTTGTGTTTATTAATAGACCAAAATTTTACTTTAAAGTTATATGAAGCGCCATGCAAGAGCAAAGTCAACGGTAGCTATTGACAAATTTTGTATGAAAAACTGGTCAGCGGGTCGTGTATTTCGCAGGGGTTATTTTATTCAAGTTATTTTAAATGTCAAACGCACGCTAAACGATAACGATTGTTAAATGCCGTTACAGGTAAATCATTTTTTATGGAATAACTTTATGAAATATAGGAGATATTTTTTAGAGTCCATTACAAGAACATTACTGCAATTGAATCCGAAATCTGTGAATCACTCAGACATCAATTTAGCAAAGATTTTTTTCCTAGAACCCATTTTAAAAGGAAGGTACAAAACAAACAAAACGAAAAATATACCCTTAAATAATACCAGTAAACATTAAAATCCGTAAAATGAAAAACCGTTTCATAATACATATCAATTTTGTACAGGCGTTCATTTTTCACGCCCCTGCGTCTAAACTGTTTGTCGCCCCTGTCTGTGGCACCGTTTATGATTTATTCTGGCGCGCCTCGATTTGACACCCCTGACGTTGACGGACTTGGGCGCACAAGTTTGCCAACATGCAGTTTGTTAAGTATTATCTGAGAGAGGAAAGGTGACAGTCTTGAAGAGTGAAAAGTGGTTTGTTTGGGCAATATTATTTCGCTGTGTTTTGAAAGGAAGTATGTGGGATCACGCGGTTTCACTTGTGTTTGTTTTTTTTTTGCTCCTATAAGTCGTTGCTTTACGTTCAATAACCTGTCATTATCATCATCCATCAGTCTAGTTTTTCTACCAACTATGTTGGAGTCAGCTTCCAGTCTCACCGACAGCGGCTAAATACCAGCATTTTACATGGAGCGACTGCCTATCGAGCCTCCACAACCTGGGTTATAATACGATGCCCCTCGGTACAACTGATTGTCAGACTTTCAAGCTTTTCTTCTCCACAACCTACTTCTTTAAATTCAGACGATATAAAGCGGAAGTCTTTACGAATGACGGCTCAAAATGTATGCTCAATTTCAGAATTGAGAATTTTTCTGTTGCGATATTCTCAGTAATTGGGTCTGGGTAACGCTCCCGTATAAAACAATTAATAATGTTTGTAATGAAACAGTCTTAAAAGAAAAAAAATATTAGAAATAAAATCTTTTTTTTAACAACAGACAAACAAGGTTGTTTTTTTTTTCAACTTTCTTGTACAAAATGTAAAATTCTCATCGTTTTAATTTAGGTTCTGAAATGTGTCACTCTTAGTAAATGCGTACAATAAAATAAAGTTATTTTATTTGAACGAAATACTTGTTGCTACGCCAGATGTTATATCTCAGAAAGATATATTTTAAGTATAAATAACTTGGATCTATCTTTTATAAAGACTAGGTTAAAGATATAAAAAATATACGAGATTTTTACTGAATATACTTCTGTAAATAAGTACAGTCATAGGCACATTAATATGTTTCTTAACTTGAAGTATTGAATTGTTTACAATACATCTGTTGCTGTAGTATGGTATTTGTTCTTCAGATTACTGTTATACAGACATCATCGACATAATTCAAAATAATGCCGTAAAGCACTGATCACTAGAGCTTTGTGATTTCAGTTTGATATTGCAATCATTGTTTGCAATATGTGTTGTTATAAAGTACAGTAGCCGAATCAATTCATTAGAATCTGGAAACAAGGCACTCAAGTTTAGCTGTTTTTTTTTAATGATTTTATATCTATTTTGAATTGTTTCGGCTTGAATTGAATTGCTTGAATTTGCGATATCAGCATAGAATGAAGAAAGTCCTTCAAAAAATCTTTATACTTCGTATAGTTACATATTATAGCTCGTGATTATACCTGTATACCGACGTTTTCATAAAAACGTCCCACTATCGAAATAATCCCGAGTTATTGGAGAGTTATGAAAATAGTTTTTTTTTCGTAGCAAAGGAAACGTTTTCCCTCAATATTACCATTATATGATTGAACATGAATGTTAGAGGTTCTTCATAGAAATATTCTCTTACATACCGATACCTATTTACTTCGATGTTATTTAGTTGCTCGAATAAACTTACGGAATTTATTAATATAGTCTGTTTTTATGTGCCTTTTAGTAAATAATTTTATTAGGTTACATAAAATTCTGCGTGGCGCGGTCGGTAGTCTATGTCACTGTATGAGGTTCCAGGTTCGTTTTCCAGGTTGGGTAAAGTACTATTTGTCTTTTATCGTTTATATTACAATATTTTATCAATAGCAGCCCGGTGTTAGGTACCGTACCCAGTAAATCCAATAGGCTCGCCACATATTACTTGGGACTAACATTGTTAATAGCTAAACGTGGGTGTATTTCATACCGGTATAACAGGCGTCTATGTATCCATGTAACATTGCGCTTTTTTCATGTGGAGTTTAAACAATGTGACGCTCTACACCATTGAACAAATTTTGATTAAAATGGATATAGTTCTAAGATTGGAATCAAATCGAATAATATACTTTATCAAAAATGATCTCTTATGTCGTATAATGGATGCAATTTTTTGGTTAGCAGTTAGCTGCATTAATGACTAACAAGTACTTATTGTGTTAAACAAGTAACTTTGAAATAGCGTTCCGTAGCACAATTGAAATAGCTCGTATCATTGCATTAATGCGATGCGGCGTTTTGACGATGCTGCTAATGCTAGGAATTGCGTGTTAGCGGGAATGAACGCTGATATTGGTAGATCAATGGTTCCTACATTACAATGATTGGAGTTTGTGTGAAATTTAAGTGTTAGAATGAAAATTAGCGCTTTTAAAAGCCAAAAGCGCCTGTAGTAACCTATAGGACCGGTCGGTAAACAATCTGTGGGTTAAGCTAACCTCGGCGCGGTCATTCCATGGATGGGTGACCGCATAGTGGTATATGAGCTGGGACTGCGTCTCCGTGCTTCGTAGGGCACGTAAAAATTCGGTCCCGGTTGTTATCAATAAGATAACAGTCGTTAAACCACGTCAAAGGCCTTCGGGCGGCTTGAACAATCTTGACACTAGGTTGACCACTAACCATACGATAAGAAGAAGAAGCGCTTTTAAAAGGTTTAAAAAATAAAGTAATGTTTTAAGCATGTAGGTCTTTGATTTGCCTGTGTTTCCTACTTTGAACATAAAGGCTCGATTGCTATCTTCGAAAATAACATAAAACTTGTATGACATTCGATTCGTTTATCTATATATATATTCGCTTAGCCTTTGTTCCAAACTATGTTGGAGTCGGCTTCCAGTCTCACCGGATGCAGCTGAATATCAGTGTTTTACATGGAGCGACTGCCTATCTGACCTCCACAACCCAGTTACTTGGGTATTAACACGATACCCTTCGGTAAGACTGGTTGTCAGACTTTCAAGCTTCTGACTACTGTTAACGACTGTCAAAGATCTTCGAAAATGACAGCCGAGACCCACAATTTAACGTGCCTTCCGAAACACGGAGGAACTCGATATGTATAAGATGGTCACCCATCCACGGAACAACCTCGGCGAGCGTAGCTTAACCTCAGAGATCGATCCGTGCGGCTGTTTTAAACTAAGCCACGAGCTCCTCAATCTATTCGACTTTTTGCTAAAACCTTTAGCGTTTAGAAGTATTAGGTGTAGAAATAAAATGTTTTTTATACTAATTATTTCATATTTATTAATGTTATTTTTATTTCTTGTTACAGGTAAGGATCATAAGATTTCGTTTGGGTTCAACAAGAGATAAGTACCCAACTAGCACACAAGCTGCTTATACAGTCGTTATACAGCCTGATAGTTGCATAAGAGTCGTTCAAATGCTGTACAATTCTCTATAAGTTGTATACTAGCTATTTAAAAAACCCTTTAACAGCTAGGCGGGACAGTAGCCGTTTAGTAGGAAACTAATGACTTATAGTGATATATGAGCATGTAATTGCATCGCTAGACAGCCTAGGGAAGTATAACTGAGTTAATGGAATCTTCTATAACACCGTAAACTGTATAAGGGGACTTTAGGAGATAAAGGAGTTTAAACGGAGTTATGCGTTGCGCTTATAGCGCTCAAGAGCGTAAATAAGCTTTTTGTAATGCCTTAGGTTCTATAACAGATTTTTTTAGGGCTAGTGTATTACTCATCTATAAAAGAGATGCGTAGGTCTTTAATAGCGCCTTGAGCGTTATATCAGATATTTATATGGCTTCTGTACGGCAAATAGATGTATGAGGTATCATTCGAAACATTTTTACAGCCATGGGGATTACAGAATTATGTTAAGCACCTAAAGCGCTATAACCGAGTAATATACCTTTATACTAAAGCTTAAAATTATTATCATAATATATTTACATAGGTGCAGTGGTGGTTCAGTCTGTCAACTGTTTTTAAAGAAAAAATAAAATAAAATAAAATAAAATAAAATAAAATAAAATAAAATAAAATAAAATAAAATAAAATAAAATAAAATAAAATAAAATAAAATAAAATAAAATAAAATAAAATAAAATAAAATAAAATAAAATAAAATAAAATAAAATAAAATAAAATAAAATAAAATAAAATAAAATAAAATAAAATAAAATAAAATAAAATAAAATAAAATAAAATAAAATAAAATAAAATAAAAAAGATGCCACAACTGCAAAACCTTGAGGTCTACAACAGCAAACACTAGAGCCTTTGTACAGCTTAAGGCGCTAGAGCAGATGTAACCAACTCTGAGAGCTGCTTGATCGAGACGCCATTATAGCATTTGGTAAACATATTTTTTGAGGTTATTACGATCTTTTGAAGATCATATAAATCTATAGCCTGGTAACGTTAACATAATTAAAATCATTTTTTATTACCTATAACCCTAATTACATTATCTGTAACCCTCAAAGTCTTATTTATGTTCAAAATACAATTTCCAAATCCACATATCTATATAATTTTTGCACTTAAAACTGAATATTTTGAGGGCGCATGAAAATATTGACGATAATATACATATATATTGACAGCAAACTTGAACTCGCACTTTCATATCACGTACACAAAGAAATAAAAGCGATAGACTACTTGTTATTTTAATAATCCAATCCGTAAAAATAAAATGTCTCCTCGTTTGTCACTGATGATTCATTTTAAAAAAATATATTTAGTTTACACCATAATAAACCGACTATGTTACTAATTTAGAGCGTTAGCATTTATAACCGTTACACAGTAGCGCTAAAATAAGGTAAAGGTGGTATAATCGCGCTGCAAGAGCTTTTTCGAACGCTCGTGGCGCTAACCACCTCTGTACAACAGCTGGTAAGCGCCACGAAGCTGCGAAAAAGCTCTTGTAGCGCGATTATACCACCTTCATCTTATTTTAGCGCTCCTGTATTACTAATATACTACGTACTATTATAATTACTATTTACGACCACTGTAGATCCAATGTCGAGCTATAAGCTGGACAGTATGGGCCTATTTGACGCTACAAGAGCTCTGTAGCCGCTTATAGAACCACTATACTTCTTACTAAGGAGCCTAAGGCGTTATAAAAATCCTTTAACCGGCCATTGTACAGCTTGTTATAGCGCTTGTGTGCTAGTTGGGTATACTCTTCAATATTTTTATAAACCTCTTAATAATATTAAACATTTTATTTCATTAAGTATATATTAAAAGCGAGCACAACATTTTTCTCAGATTTATTTTCAAGAACATTCAATTTAGATTAGAAATCTTTAAGAGTTTTGCCAATAAAAATACTACAACCACCGAAATGGTGTCTTAACGAGTCATCATAGAATCTTCAGTTTTTCTAATCTTAAGGAGGTTTTGGTATATATATTTATTAGTATAAATAATTATCACTTGCTCTAACGGCGAAGGAAAACATCGTGAGGAAAGCTTGCATGCCTAAAATTTGTTTAAAAACATTTTTTGAGGGTATACAAAGTCTCCAATCAGCACTTGGCCAGCGTGGTGGACTCGAGGCCTAACCCCTCCCCCTCGTTTGGGAAGAGACTCTTGCCCTACAATGGGATAGTAATGGGTCAAAAAAAAAAGGAGATTTTGATTCCTTTTTTATGAAATTCCATATTGCTCTTTGGAGTTTAGATAAAATTCAACTATATTAGAACTGAAAAATTCCAAAATATTAATTAAGTCGCACACTTACATACCCTATTGGGAAAAATTACAAACTACAATAAAACACAGGGTAACAAGAGAATACACCCTTAAAATACCATTTCGCCCCCTTAAAACATCGTTATAAAATGTCATACAAGACGAACAGCAATTAGCCTTATCAACCCCCTACCTGAACTAGCGCGGATAGGGGGCGTCCCCTAAATTAGATATTAATTTAAAACTCACCCCTCCCGAGACGTGATTACGCACAATCTTGTGATGAATTTAATCGAATAATTCAACAGTTTTAAGTCATTTATAATCTTCGAAACTCTTTTGAATGAGGCAAGAGAAACAGCGGGTAGTTACGCGTGTTATTTGTATATATTTTGTTTTTATCTAAAGTTGATGTAGAAATATGGTTCTAAACGATACTGAAAGTAGAGGTTTAGTATTAAATACGTAAGTATTTTTACAAAAACCCTTTCTACAAATATCATAAAATCACTATGTATAAGACAAATTAAACAAGCCATTTGTTCAGCGAAGGTGATGCTAATATGGGGTATGCTACAAACTAATAATAAAAAATATACAGCGAACATAAAACTTAAAAAAAAAGACAGGTCAATTGGAAACCTTCTCTTATTTTGAAGGCGGTCAAAAGCGTTCTACATTTTTATAATTTTTCTTTTTGCTAATTAATAGTTTCATTAAAATGTAATGATTCATCTTATACTTGTATGCTACATAAAGTACCAAAACGTCACAAAATAATCACTTTATCTTTACGCATTAAATCGCTGTTTTTATAGCCACAATTAAAGGAAAAACACGGTACTAATGCTACGAATCAATCAGAAAGTAGCAGATTTACTGGCTCTACGCTCTACGCTCCCAAGTAAATGGAGTGCAGTGATTTGTATGGGATTTGTATGATGACACAGATTTAGGCTTAAAACACGATGTTTTAAATGGAAGACTAGGGCTTAAAGATGGGCTTTTAGACCCTACGCGTTTTAGGGGGTTGATTACGGAACGCTTGTAGTGATTGATTTGCAAATTTCTTTAGACGGCCTCAGTCTTCATTTAAAATCAGCCGAGAATACAGAAGAATACTTTATTTCATTTATTTTCGCACACCGTCGGGTATATAAATATTATGATTGTATGATATTTTCATACATGAAGTCATACTTGCAGAAAGGTTATAATTTTTCATTCGCGTTTATTACATTTCGCCTGCTCCTGTAGATTCTAGCGTTATGTTAAACAGACTAGAGCCTTGCTAATGCTATTGCAAAAAATATTCCAAATCAGACTCTTGGTGATAGATATAAACGCCTCCACAATTTTTTATGCTATTAAATACGGTGTCAAACTACACCTTATTAAAACAATACAAACTTAACTTCTATAAAAAAGTATCAATATTTGAGTCAATATTTTTTTATTATTTACCCCTCAAACACCACACCTTCGAGGGTTGTGTACCAACTCAACTATCACCAATTGTATTTAGGGGTTGAATTGTGATCGATATAAACCACTGGCATATTGTGAAAATATCGCCCAAAAACAGGTGCAGGAAAATTCAAGTTTAATGCACTGAACATTTCATTTTAGGCTCAATACACCTTCCTGGTTGGTACAAGTTAAAAGCTTTTAGCGACTTTATTGAAGTAATATTACATCTTTTTAATCCACGTTCAAATATCCTCAGCACAGTCCGTTACGCAAAATTAGTGCTTGTTCACGTTGGAACTCGCGGGCGCGGTGGCGGTCGCGAGCGCGGGGACGTGGCGATTTGTGTTCACGTTGGCCGCCAGGCGGGCGTTTGGCTCAAACTGGCTCAAACTGGTTGAACTTACTTGACGTCGCGAGTGAATCGCGCCCGCCACCGCTAGTTCGACGTGAACACACACGAACATCTTCACTTGTTTGATATTGGCGCGAGCGCGCCACGCGGGCCGCGCGCGACGCCGCTAGCTCGCCCGCGACTTAGTGCTTGTTCACGTTGGAACTCGCGGGCGCGGTGGCGGTCGCGAGCGCGGGGACGTGGCGTTTTGTGTTCACGTTGGCCGCCAGGCGGGCGTTTGGCTCAAACTGGCTCAAACTGGTTGATCTTACTTGACATCGCGAGTGGATCGCGCCCGCCACCGCTAGTTCGACGTGAACACACACGAACATCTTCACTTGTTTGATATTGGCGCGAGCGCGCCACGCGGGCCGCGCGCGACGCCGCTAGCTCGCCCGCGACTTAGACCGCGCGAACGGTTTGTACGTGAACACTTCGGTACATCGCCATATGTTTGATATTTCACGACCGCGCCCGCCACCGCGCCCGCGAGTCAACGTGAATGAGCACTTACTGTTTACAAATACTGACTTTTGCGTATTGTGCCAAATTAAAATTTACCAATATTAGGTCTGGAGAACGGTAGGCAACTTCCCTTAGCTGACAACATTAACCAAATCAGTGAAATTGTTTCAGAGATTACCCTTTACAGATATAGAAGTGAGAAATCAATTTGTAATCGCTTTATTGGTTAGAGATTATTGCCTACAAAAAGAGACAGACCTACATTGTTTAAATATTCATACATGTATCCATATATCTCTAATAGAAAGCATAATTTGTTTACGGGTATAATACTCAAACTCCTGTAACAATGATTGGAGTACCATTTTTCAGTAGCTTCCTATTTTCCACTGTCGCCTTTGACTCAGTCCACCCCTGAACACAAGGGTGCGCGCCCTAACAGTGGCACACCCCACTTGGCATCGCTGAACGACTGGACTGAGCCTCGAGTGGACGATCATTCACCTATTAACGCTCTTTGTGTAAGATATTGTTGAGAACCACTTGATCGTATAACCGAGTTACTACAAGATTTAGATAGTAAGTTGAGACTATTTGGACAAAAACAAACTAAATTAAATCTATTATAGTCTTTAGACTCTTAAGACATACTTAGCAATGAGTTGAAATATGCAACAGATTTATAAAACAGATAATTATGTAATTAAATTACTTGTAACAAGATGTGCTCCAAATAACCTTTACAGTTCCATAACTAGGTACGAATTTCTTCTCTTGATTATTCATCTCTTCGACGATTCTCTTTTAGAAATTAGAGAAGCGTTAGACCACCATGTCCACGCTGACCAAGAGCGGGATTAATAAATTGGTATTTATTCTATAACTGTTTAAAGAACACAGGCGTGCAAGGTTCCTTCACTATGTTTTTTCTTTCACTATTAAAAAGTGCTTGAGTATGCACTAATTAATTCAAAACTAATTTACAAATGAACTCTCGGCAACTTAAATAAAAATAGAATTTTGTAAATTTTGCAGTCTTTATTCTCAGACCAACTGACTTATTATATTAAATACTTACATATAACAAAGTAATCTATACTAATATTATAAAGCTAAAGAGTTTGTTTGTTTGATTGTTTGTTTGTTTGAACGCGCTAATCTCGGGAACTACTGGTCCGATTTGAAAAATTCTTTCAGTGTTAGATAGCCCATTTATTTAGAAAGGCTATAGGCTATATATCATCACGCTACGACCAATAGGAGCAGAGTACCAGTAAAAAATGTTACAAAAACGGGGGAAAATATGACTCTCTTATGTGACGCAAGCGAAGTTGCGCGGGTCAGCTAGTCCATTATATTTCTAGTTCCCGGAGCCCAATATTCTACAAATAAAAATAACATAGGAATATTAATATAACGAAAACTTACAAGACAAATAAGTAAGATACAAACTTGTAGGAACAAAATAAATCACTCGGACCTCGGGACTCGATATTCCATACTCTTTTATAGCCCGAATATAATAAAATGTTATGTGTTGTAGGAATAAAAGAAAAAAGGAGTTTTAGTTGATTACTAGTTTTATGAATTTTGCACCTGTTTTTTAGTAAGTGCTGAAACGGGAATCGAACCTTATGTTTCGTCATAACAATTTTGATATTAGACTTTCCTAGTCAAGTCAGCGCCCTTAGGCTGAGCAGTAAACCAATATTTCATTAAATTTAAGGAAACAAAAAATCTTTGCATAAAAAATATTTCTAGGTAAACTTCACATTTTCTTTATGTAAATTGCAGTTTTATGATTTAAACCTTTACATCGCATGAAATCTGGGAAGACACGTACACAAAGATTTGATCTGTACCGAAACGTCAAGTAAGTAATCCAAACTCGGTCATTTTTGTGTAATATTACGCAATTTTATATTTTTTTACGAAAACACTACCATTCTACATCTGTATTAAAACAACTTCCAGAAAGCAACAAAGAAATTCTCTTAAATAAACAAACTTTCTAAATAAACCTTTTTCCTCAAAACCCTGTTTCAATCATAACCCAACAACAAAATAACATTGTTAACTTATTTCCTAACAAAATGTCACCCACATAACCCTTCGCGACCCTTTATTTACATATTCACTATCCGGGCTTTGAACCCACTATCGGTGAAAAAATTGTTTGCTCAACAAATATGTTTAGTCGGTCACGATGCACGATTATGGATATGGTTTAGATAATGCTTGTTGTTTAATTAAATAACGGGTTTGGTTTTTAGAAATAGGGATAATCTATACACTTATTGATCTATACTAATATTGGAAGTGTGAAAGTGTGTTTGTTTGTCCGTATTTTATTGAGAAATTGGTTGAATCGATTTGTATAGGCAATGATATGCAGGAAAACATATAGGTTCAGTTACCGCAGGCAAAATCACGGGCGTCAGTTAGTTACATTACAATAATGTATTCTTTGATAGAAAGACTTTTTATCAAAATCTGAGTTTTCAATTTAAACTTTAATGCGAGCTATTATACATCAATTTCGAATTCAGAGACGGACAAACTGCTTTGCTATTTTAGTATTTTTTTATGTTCAAATGCACTTAATTAGTGCCTAGATTTTGCTTACGTGTCTCGTAAATGATTACTAATACACTCGTACCAAATCATGTAACGCAATACTTAAAAATATACGAACTGAAATGTGCTTTTATACAAACTTATCACTTCAACTTTTCACAATTCCCTTTCCCTTTATCTTTCAAACTATTGTTCAATGGTATCTACGTTTTTGCATGAGTGAGTGTAGTGAGGCGAATATAACGTTCTGCCAAACTTTACAATGTGGAAGGAAAGTTTTGTGATGGATGCAATAGTAGGTTTTATTTGAAGCCTTTTGTGAAGCTGTTTAGATGGTTACAGATTATGTAAGTTGCTCTTTTCAATTACTCATGATAATTTATTGTTAAAATGAAAGTTTGTTAAATGTTTCTGACTTTTCACGCAAAATATATGTCTTTATTGAATTTGGTTAGCGCCACTCCTATATCATATAGCCATCACTCTCACGACAAAATAACTATTAATTCTTGAGATTGGCCTTTCAAATAAACAAATATTTTATTTACATTATTAGTATAGGTTCAGATATAGGAGAGGCTATCTCGTGAACTTAAAGAATACTAGCATATTTCTTATTTGTCTGTCTGTATATCATAGAAAGTCTTTATTGCGTTAACGATTAATAAAGAGACCTTCACTGAAGTAATTATGCAAAATCGCTTAGTTTTGTGCCTTACGAATATTTTTAATCAAGCAATTTCATTCGCTTTCTTTTTTACGAATAGAAAGGAAGAATCAATATCGCACAGAAAGCAATAAACATTCAAAACAATCCAATAAAATATCTCGATCTCTTAAACGGCCTATTATAACTCACGTAATGTTATTACACAACTGCAACGGATACAGCAGTTTCGGAGTAACGTGCACACACACGGACATACATCGATGTGTCAATATTTAATGATACGTTGACCTGTATGCAGTTACGTTACATTATATGAATGGGCTTTATGGGTTCGTCTCTTTTTTATTCTGAAAGAAGGAAAGAGATACAGTATGTTTAAAATATATCAGTGATGTGATCTACATATTTGATTGATTTTGATTTAAAAAAAAAAAAAAAAAGGCGAAAGATTTATGCGTTTTGAAGGGAAACCAGAGTTGATTGATTTTGATATAAGTTTGTGTGACATAAGAATGTTAAATGTAAAGTATGCGTGTTGATTCCCGATTGAGGAAATATTTTGAAACATTTGCGGTCGATGCTAATGATAGTTGAATTTTGTGTGTAACTAAACCTACCTAAAGTGTCTTCAACTGGACTTCATAGATATTCAGGTAGTAGCTTAATGTATATTATATATGCTTTTGCATTATGCTAAATATATTTTGTACTACTAAGATCAAACACCACTCTCAAACATATCCTATTTCAGCACTCAGGGTTGTTTCTGAAAAAAATCCTGGGAATTAAATCGATTTTGTATCTAATGGTCATCTATAAATCGAATTCGGTTCAGTCTTAAAATATGAGAGCGTAACAGACGGGCAGATTTTTGCATTTATAAGTGTAGATAGAACTCTATAAAGGTTTAGAACTTGAGTTAAAGTTGGAAGTTTTCAGTATGTAAGGAATTTGAGAGCCGACTTAAACTTGAGAGTTACTCAGAACTTTGAGTCTGGTGGACCGAAATAAGTTGATTTTAAAGTTTCAAAAATTCCGCTACCGAATGGAACATTCTCGAAAGTGCTGGAATTTTGTAAGTTTTATACTACTTACTGTGGTAAGTGGAATATTATTACTATATAAGTTTGTTTGGTAAGGCGTAAAGACTGTTTAAAGTTTGAAAGGAAATCTGATCTATTTGCTACATGAAAATCTTCTAAGAATATTGTTTAAGTCCTATATAGTGAATCAGCTATTACTATATTTTTCTAGAAAATTTTAATGTAAGCTATATCGTACGTGTGTAGTGGTTGCTGTTAATGTAAAATGGGAACTAAAGAAAAACTAATCAAGTGATATTTAGCCGCTTATCGAAGTAAAAAAACAATGAATATAACAATAATTAAATGCATGTAAGGCACAACCCTACGTGATGAGAATCACGGGAAGAAAGCTATCCAGCAGTGACATATTAATGGATTAAAAACTTAAACCATTTATAAGAAAAAACTTATAGTCATAGTGAAAAAACCTTACCTTACCTTAGGTACCTTTTAGCTGTCTTAAAAGACACATTTTGTTGTAAACTATCATCAAAAACTACAAACTACTTTACCAAATAAACACATTTATCTCTCCGACACATCACAAAATAGCTATCATTTCAAAACGTACCCTCCACAGGACATCACGGTTTCGTCCCATTATAAATCATGGTTGGTCCTGACTGGTCCCAGTCCGCGCCCGCACACTATCAATTTGGTCCCGTCTCGGCCCATAACTTATCGAATTTGTACCACGTACTAAGTATTGATTGGGTGGCTTTACACTAGACCGTTGAGTAACTCTAGGTACAGTCAGCGTCAAAAATGTTAGATAACTAGCGGCCACCCGTGATTTCGTCCGCATGCACTTTAGTTTTCACAACATTTTTTATTGCTGAATTTTACTCCCTTTGAAGGGGGAATTTCCAGAAATCCACTCTTATTCCTCTTCTACACTTTCTAAAGAGTCTAGCGCTAGTAGTTAAAATATTTTCGGCTATGTGGTGACAGAAAAATCGCGATACATCCTTGCATGTCTGTGAGTTCTTTACACAGTTCTTGAAGGTATGCAAAGTCCCCAATCCGTACCTACTTGGCCAGCATGCTGGACTCAAGGTCTATCCCTTTCCTCGTTACGGAAGTAGACCCTTGCCCAGCAGTGGGTAGCAATGTGTTGCATTTACCATAAACTCTTAAGTTATTTAACAATCGCTGCCCATTGCTTGTTTACCAATAACAATAATTAAATAGATATTTTCATACTAAAAAGTACGCCTGAAAATGAAACAGCGTGTACATGTTTCTGACGCTGACTGTACTGTAATTTGCTTGAAATTGCACACTTTAATGTGTATAGTAAGGGGCTTAAGCTACAATTTAGCTTAAAGTTTAGAGAATGCAAGATTGCTGAAATTATTTTGGAAATTCAGAACATTGAAAATGTGCTGGAGTAAATAAGGTATCGTCAACATTAAATATTCTCTTAAGACCCGTTTACGTGAGTACGTGAGTTAGTTACGGTATAAAAGTTTTTTTTAAAGTATGCTTTTTGCCGTATGGTTAGTGGTCAACCTAGTGTCAAAGTTGTTCAAGCCGCCCGAGAGGCCTTTGACATGGCTTAACGATTGTTATCTTAGTAGACAACTGCCGGGACCGACTTTTTACGTGCCCTCCGAAGCACGGAGACGCCCAACTCACCGCGCCAAGGGTGGCTTAACCCACAGATCGATTACCGACCGGTGAGCGCAATTGGCTCGTTTCAATATTCATATTTATTATATTTCTCGTTTAAATATTCTGCAATATATTAAATGCATTTACGTCAAAGCGCTTGACAAATTCATCAAAATTTTTGCAATAAGTACATAAATCGCGTCAATCCTAGCCTTGTTCGTATCAGATAAGTGTCGAATGTTCTGGCTTTTTACGAGATTATGTTATCATGTGCATCGATATTGAGAACAGAATTGATTTTTTTGGTACACGGATAAGCGATAATCTGTCAGAGTTGTATCATTCGGTGGGATTTTACCTGAAAATATTGATTCAAATGAATGTAATAACCAGACAACTGATAAACATACTTTTATACTCTTGTACATAACAAAAATATTTGTTTTGTTTGGTATTCGAACCTAACACATACGGCGCGAGGGGTCAACGTTAATCTGCCCAAGTGAGCAGTTAAGTAGTCAATGTATCAAATTACTAAAATTCCATAGAAATCAATTCAGCAATTCAGCCATAAAAGCGTAAAAGATAGGCACAAACATGCTTAATGTTTGCTCCTATAACTCATGATTTTAAAAATAAGACCCAATATTTACGCAAATTTGAACTACAGTGTAACGTTATAAGGTTCAAAATGCAACGATTTTTTTAAGTACAGTAATTAATGTGTTATGCCTTGTTAGTCTTCAGTAGATTATAAGATAATACTTATTGGTATCAGAAATAGTACTAAATTGTTACAGCGTGTGCCGCCTCTCTGATTTATTGAACGTCTTACTTTTATAGTTAAAGGGTTTGGTTCTCGAGTCGATGTGAATGTGTATTTTTATTTCATGTGTTTTTATTCGGTGTCATAAAAAATAAGATTTAGTACATATTTTGAAATTTATTAAGTGATTTTTATAGTGTCCCCAACCCGCAATTGGCCAGCGTGGTGGACTCAAGGTCTAACCCCTCCCTCATTACGCGAGGAGACCTTTGCCCAGCAGTGGAACATTTTTTTTTATTTATATTTTTTTTGAAACAGAGTAATAGGCTACCATTAAATCCCAAATCTTTCAATATATCCGCACTAAAATTCATCACGATCGGTTCAGCAGTTAAACCAAGCGCATTCGAAACGGAGTCGCGTTTCAAAGAAATATAATATAATCTTACGATGAAACACAATTAAGATAATTTTAACTATTAATTATTTCGTTCTTGAGGAGCTCGTGGCTTAGTTTACAACAGCCGCACGGATCGATCTCTGAGGTTAAGCTACGCTTACCGAGGTTGTTCCGTGGATGGGTGACCATCTTATACATATCGAGTTCTTCCGTGTTTCGGAAGGCACGTTAAATTGTGGGTCCCGGCTGTCATTTTCGAAGATCTTTGACAGTCGTTAACAGTAGTCAGAAGCTTGAAAGTCTGACAACCAGTCTTACCGAAGGGTATCGTGTTAATACCTAAGTAACTGGGTTGCGGAGGTCAGATAGGCAGTCGCTCCATGTAAAACACTGGTATCCAGCTGCATCCGGTGAGACTGGAAGCCGACTCCAACATAGTTTGGAACAAAGGCTAAGCGAATATATATAATTATTTCGTTCTAATTAGCGCTTATAAACTATTCTAATATTATAATTTACCTAAATCAGATCATATCTTTATATGATATAAATCTACAACCCATAGCCCGCCCTAATAACTCCATAGAGACGCCATGATATTTATAGTGCGACGGTTTTTATTGCGCCATACATCATCCCATGCATATGGGCTATAGGGTTATAATAAATATACATTTTTGTAATCAATATTAATTTGTTTTGACGCTTTAAAATATGTATTTATGTTTTAAATAGTATTTGTAGGGTTGTGAGTTTGATTTTTGAGTAAGAAATGTGACTGTTTTCTGATTTGGCTTTTGAACTGATACGGTTAGGTGTAGGTCATTTTAACCTTTAACTGTAAAAGCAAAAATAAAACTTTTTTTTTATTTAACAGCATTTAATGGTATTTTTTTCGGTTACTCTGGAAATCTATGGCCTATGTTCAGCAGTGGACGTCCCATGGCTGAGATAATGATGATGAATGCTATTTTAGCCTCCTGCCTACATCTGTACTACAAACAGGACATAAGACCGGATAAATTTCAAAAAAATATTTTGTCGCTTTTTAAACTGGTAGTCCCAAAAGATTTAGATGGTGACATCTATCGAATATCTAGGTTACTAAATATAGGTAAAAGTCAATTGCCGTGTGGTTCCCTTTTTACGTAATGGCGACGGAAGATGGACGTGTGTCGGTGCGTACCCACAGCGGTACGTTAATCGATTTGAATCTTATTGAAATGTTGGTTCTTAATGGATATTATGCGGTAATTAATTAATTAAGACTATAAAATGATGATGTGCACTGGTAGTTCGATATAATTTTATAAAATATTCAATACACCATGATTTTTTGTTTTATGTCCTTTGCAGAGGACAAATGTAGACAATAAAAGTTTTAGTACTTAGACTTCTGATGTACTTTATAAAGTACATATGTACATATTTCAACATATTTTTGGCTATATCCGACAATGCCATAGCTTTATGACCTTGCCGTGGTTAATGCATGGCTGCATTACCGCATTGTTCAGGTTGAAAAGGGTGCCCATAAGAGAAATATAAGTTGGATTTAGCTTATTTCGGATAATGAAGGAAGAGATGACGACTATGAGGATGACGATGAGTACGAGGAAATAGAGTCTAAGCACAAGAGGGAGAGAGAAAGCCGTCCAAAAGCTGCTGCACATTTACTCGATGATGGAGCAAAACAGTCGCGATGTAGAAAGAGTTAATGTCATAAAAAACACTGTATTTAGCAAAAAATGTGCGGATATTTTTGTTTTACGCCAAACAAGAATAGTTTTTTCGATTTCCACCAAAACATAGAGTCGTATATTGGTAAAGGTATTCATGAAACTTGATTGATCCGTTAATTATGTTCCTAATTAACGATTAATAAGTTATTAAGAATTGTTGAAGATGAGGAAAGTTTCATTCTGATAGTTTTGTTTGAAATAAGTTTTCCTTTTGTTTTATTTTCAACTTTGTGAGACGGACATACAATTCTGACAATTAAAAACATGTTTAATTTGTATTATATTCCTATCCAAAACCCACTGTTTACCTTAAAACTAGTCTATGTCCTTCATAAATCACATAGTAATATAGTCACTTTGTCCTACATAAAGGACATAGGGAAAAACCGATTTTCCCCATGAAGGATTTTTTTAACTATTTTTCCTGTATATCATATTCTATTGTCAACGTTATACTAAAATTTCAACAGCATACTCCAAAAAAAGGTACCCTGGTAGGCAGGAGGTTAGAGTAATTAAAGCCGTTAGACGGCTTTCATTATCTTTGACAAATACGACTTATAAGTTTCAAAACACATCCAATTATCAATTAAGCCCTTGCCTAAGTGCGCACCCATCTTTTGGCATACCGTGCCAGACGGCGCTTACCTTATTGATCGTTAACTTTGTGTAAGGTAATTTTATTATAACCGAGAATTTACGAGACGTTATGTTAATCCCATTTATGTAACAAACACGTTTGGAAATGGAATCGAACCTTGGACTAGATAAACTAAATGTACTGCTTACATATTATTATTAAATTTAATTAACATAAACAAACAAGTTGTTATTTTATACCTCTATGGTATCAAATAACAACATTTACTAGACATTTTGTTAGATTTAATAGTTAAGAATAACGAAATTTTTTATTAGATTTTTTTTCAAATATACATCACTATAGTGAGAATTGCTATTTTCACGAATATTTTATAACACAAAGTAAAGTCAGAATCGAAAAAGGATAAAATTTTGAATTGAGTGTTACATAAACAGTATTGTACAAGTCACAACGACGATTTGTAGATAGCACCAATTTTCGTTCCGTATACACTGCAATATTTCATTTAAAAATCAAATTTCTTTGTATTCGTAATCTACGTATCCAAAACTAAACCTTTTTATAAACCAAACGTTTTTAGGCGGTTTTAACATTTCTAGCCATCTATCAGATAACTTAATGAATGAAATTTTGACAGCTGTCAAACAGGCAGATAGGTTGAGGTTGAAAATTGCTACTTAATCCTTTAGCTAAATAGGAACACAATCAGATTTTAATTAAAGCAACCATTAACTCTATTATGATAATCAATCAATCAGATCTGTCTTCAATTACCCACAGACAAACACACACTCACCACAATGGTGATGCTGTATCGTGACGTCATTATACATGCTTACACGATTAGCTTAATGATTTAGCGTACTGTGACGTCATTGTGGTGCAGTTATACGGTTAGTGTTGTCTGTTGATTGCCTAAGCAAGGTTAATTATATTGTAGAAGAAAATTTTGGGGAGCATGGTGAAAATTGTTTTAAAGATTAGTTTAACTTACTAATGTATAACAACAGAAAAAGATTCTGTGGAAAACGATCAATTATTACTGAAAAAAATATTTAGGAGATTTGACTCCATACTATATTTACCCTTTGGCAATAGGCTCACCCTCTATAACATGAGCATAACATTGTTAATGGCGAAAGGTTGATATATTTCATTCACCCTTGCCTACACCTTCGAGTATAACAGGCGTGATATTATAAATCTATGTACTCTACTCATATCAAAAATATCAGTCTGTTGGTAAAGCTTTCAAAGCTAATGATTTTACGAAAATCTATTTTTATTTTAGCAAATTGTTCGGCGTAACTGCACTTGCTTTTGTAGGAATGTACACAAATTGTTGTCTATCAATATTTTAAAAGCGTTTTATAAATATGTTGGACAAAAATGTACAAAAAATAAATTGACTTACACCGTAACAGAGACAAAAAGCTATTTTTATTTAAATACCTAATATAGCTATTTTGCCCGCGACTTCGTCCATTCGAAAAGATTTCCCTTTGTAAAAAGTAAGTGTACAAAATTTCATCAGAATCCGTTAAGATTTTCTTCAAAAACTAACAAACATTATACGAAAGATAATTATCCATAGAAAACCTTCTTATTTCAGAACGCGAACGAAGACGCAGACAAAAGCTAGTCATAAATTCGATCCATAAAATGTCTGAACCAGCTTAAAATCCAGACTCAAAAAGGGTACAATTACTAAATGGCTCTCAAATACCTAATTGAGAAGCGATTCCATTAAAAGAGGCTTAATTTTTTGGCACGCCAGTGTACTCGATTGGAGCAGACTACGTGTGGCGAATAATAGTGGCGTGTAGTGTACGCCAAAGACTTCGTTAGTAGTTAGTTTACTACACGCGAGTGTAATATTACGTGCATGGTTTGCATATAATCTGAGCTTACATTTTTGGGATGCAATAAACTATCTTAGTTTATTCGATAGTTCAGTAGTCTGTGTTTTTTTTATAATTTAGTTAGTTTCTAACTACATTCTAGCTTTCATTCAAATCGGTTAAGCAGGTTAGTCGTAAAGCATGACATAGCATTGAGTACGGATTATTAAAAAGCGTGTAAATTCAAAACCTAAATTGAGTTTTATTTTTTCGTTTATATAATATATTAATTTAGTGTTACCAGAAAATATTTTACAAAGAAATATTACTGAATAAACGCAGCAAGGGAGATCTTTTTATAACCAAAAAAAGGTCGATATTTATTGATAAAGGTAGAAAGTTTTTGATCGAAAAAATATGTTTAACAAAATATACTGTTTACATTCATATCGTGTGTCAATATTTAATAGAACAGAGTGCAAGCGGTGCAGGGTGACATGTTTGTATTCCCACGCACTTTGTAAGGGGTAGAAAGACTATTATATAGTTTTGGGGTACTTGTATTTTAATTTAGCAATAATTGGAATAGAATTTACCTCTTAGATTTAAATTTGATTTGAGTAAAACTTTTAATTATGTGTAATTTATTTGCTTAGCAATAATGTGTTGTTTTAGTAATAATTATTTTTAACCTATTTCAGTAAAATGAGTTACTATATTCGACCCGTGTGTCTGTTTGTATTTGCACGATTTTTAATAGTAATACTTCAGTTTGGTTTGATAGTGGAAACTGGCGCACTTATGCTCATTTCACCTATATTTGGTAAGCATATTCTGTTGCCTAAGTAACATAACAAGTAATTAATCAAAAGTAAATGTGTACTTAACACATTTAAACTACATATTTCGACACCAAACAATCAACAAGCTTTTTTAAACAAAGTACTTAGTCATTACTAAAATCACGCACTAATAGTTTAATTAAAAGTTACTAAACTCTAAACTAAGACCTTAGTTAGTTGTAACCAGCTAGTGTTAGCTTGTGTCGTAGTTAGCAAGCGTGTGGCGACTGACTAGACTAGTCAACTCGATTGAACTTAGACACGGGAGAATGTTAAGTTAGATATAACCATCCAGTTAATTAAGACATTATTACAACTAATACTATTGTAAGGTCCATTAAATTAAAATATAGACTAATTATTACTAATACAATCATATTCAAATTTATTAAAAAATCGCTCACTAAAAGTTTAATTAAAAGTTACTAAACCTAAACTAAGAGCTTAGTTAGTTGTAACCAGCTAGTGTTAGCTTGCGTCGTAGTTAGCAAGCGTGCGGCGACTGACTAGACTACAGCCAACTCGATTGAACTTAGACACGGGAGAGTGTTAACTTAGATATAACCATCCAGTTAATTAAGACATTATTACAACTAATACTATTGTAAGGTCCATTAAATTTAAATAGTGACTAATTAATTACTAATACAATCCTATTCAAATTATTAAAAAATCGCTCACTAATAGTTTAATTAAAAGTTACTAAATCTAAACTAAGACCTTAGTTGGTTGTAACCAGCTAGTGTTAGCTTGTGTTGTAGTTAGCAAACGTGCGGCGTCTGACTAGACTACCGTCAACTCGATTGAACTTAGACACGGGAAAATGTTAAGTTAGATATAACCAGTCGTTAAATAGATATAATAATATGTGGACTAATTATGTGGTTATTAATTTGTTGGAAAGTTTACTATTAGCTAGGATTGTGATGTCACAAAATACTACTTAAATACAAAATCGGAAATTTTCAGGGTACATAGCACTTTCATTTGTAAAATTAGTTGTCGTATTTTGGAAATATAATTTCAACCAATAGTAATCACTAATGGTCGATTAAAAATAGAAAATTGTAAATTGGTACATTTCATTTTATATTTTTTTTATTTGTTGCACCATAGAGACAAGAAGTTAACGATCTTACTCGTTGTCAACTTTGATTCTACGCTACTTTTCTATTCTACTACAACTCAAGCGAAACACTTAAATCAAGTTGTCAAAAATCAAACTTTAAAGTCCACAATTAAGTATTTAACACTTTTCTGCCTTATCTAGTTCCAAAAAATCTAAGTTAAAATCTAGTTCTCCTTCGTGGTTCTGTCTCACATAGCTAGTCCTGTCGCAACATCAAAGCGTTTCGTCGGAACACAGTGTCCCATGAGAATGGTCTGTAATTACATTATATTGTTCTTTAACTGATGCTGTTTACACACGCCACTTGATCTATACTTACTAAGATGAGATCACTCTGATTTTTTAATTGAATCAGTGAGTTTTGAAAGAGTTGTAGTTTCTTTAAGATGTGTGATTTTGTCGCGTTTTGATTGTTTTGTTTTTTAAGTGAAAAGTTTTACATGGCTATGTTTTAAAAAGATTGTTCACTAAATTACGTGTAGGTTTGTAGGATAGTAGATATTTATGCTGGAATGGGATCAATGGATATTAACATCTCAGAATGGTCTTTTCTTGATATATTAAATGTATAAGCCAGTATTTAAAAGCAAAGCTTAGTTATATTCACCAATTATACTCAATAACCGTCATTTTAATTATAGTTTAAAATAATTATTCATTACTCATTCTTTGTTTCTACACAAAAGCTCTTTAAGGAAAAAGCTTAGTATTATTTTCAACTACGACTCTTACTAAACACGCCTTAACCCGTTACACTCAACAAAAAGTGCCCAAATCGACGCACGAATAAAAACAATGAATTTCGCTATCGAACCGCGCAGCTAAATATTTAGTTTCCATTGAACACTGTATAGGAAATATTTTACAATCGCCTACCGCAACTTTGACATGGTCGGTAGTGTACGCAAAATAAAAAAATACGTACAAAAACCCACTATTTACGGTACCGACCCAACCATAAAAGTCGGGCCAAAAAAATGTACAGAGCAAAAGAAGCAAATAGGTACAGTGTCGAGCAAAAAAATTGTATAGACGTAAAGTGATGAAATGCTGCGGACGAATAGTCTTTATTTTTTCGTTTGAACTGTGTTAGTGGTACACTGTTGGCCGTGATGTTTGGCGTTGAAAACTGACGTCAAAAGACGTCACGGACTTTTTTGCTTGTTATTCAAATGGAGCTAACTTGACGTTTTTTTCTTTTATTACAAGCATTTTAAATCTTAAATAGCTGAGTTCAACTTGACTTTTAAGAACCTAGACTTAGCAATTTGAAATTTAGTTACTTTTATAGTTAAATGAAAACCATGTCATGAATTATTTCAAACAGTATATACTATGAAAAGCGATTTTCCTTTGCTTCTGGGAAAAGATTACTCGTAAAAACATTTTTGCGCGACACATCATGTAAGTAAGTCACGTAATGTTACATTAAATATTACATAATGAAGTTTATGATTTTCCCTCGTGCCGAATATAAAAACATCATAAATATGGGACCGGCAGTTTCCATTTTATAATGGGCACTTTGATTTTATTGCTTGGCGGTTTAATAAAACAATTACTTATGTTCTCACGGTCTCAATAAGTTATCGATTACAACAGATTACACAAGCATATCAATAAGAACAAAAACTATTTTATCCAGCTTTCGTAAGGCAAAATTTTCGTCACAGAAGGTTTTATGCTAGCAAATTTCAAGGCGTCCAAAATTTATGACTAAACGGATAAATTCCTTTTAATTGACGTAACTAATTCATTTAAAGTATCATTTCAAATTGCTCAAGGTCACCTTTTTGTTCTTCATCATGTAGCTTTCGTCAAGGAATAATTTTGACATTTTGTAGAAATCATTTCTTGGAATGAAACGTATCTATAGAAGAGGAATTCGGCTCTTAGATTGACCAAGAAGAGTACGAGGGCAATAAAAATATCTGCACAATAAAAAACGTACTCAAAAAACAAGCTATGTTACAAGTTAATATTAGAAAAAATAGCTCTTTACTTGACTTAAAGCCTTACAATATTTCCCAACATATTCATGTGAAGACAAATTCCTCATATAATTCCTATCACTCGTAGATCTACAACACAAATTACTAAAACATTCGCATACAAGCATACAATCTTAGATCAAATTTAGCACGCACATAAAAGACTTAATAACAAAAATATTCCACAGTTCATTCAACCATTCGGCCATTTTTTTGGCCGGGCAACACTGATTGGCTGTTGGAAAAAAAATATCGTATGATGTTGCCATGTTATATGTCTATTAATTCGCTTGTATGGAAGGAAAAAAAATATATATGGCTGTTTTTGTTAAGGAAACATTGGTATTCTTCCCGTGAAGGTTGCGCTAAGTATTTTTTCTTATCATTATCTTGGATATAGTATTTTGTGTGGTAAATTGGGTAAATTATTCATTTAGCGTGTTCGGTGATCGTGAAAGTGTTATTGGGCTTTTTTTGTTTGGTGTTTTTTCCGTTTATGTTGAGAGAAATGTACGTACATTTCGTGAGTTTAAGTAGGTTTGATACCACCCTAATAATAATACATATAGAATTTATTTATGTATTACTTTTTGTCGCTCTAATTTTACTCCAACTTAGTTTTTGTCCTTTCATACTTTTTACTTGACTGTGGGACGCAAAGGAAGGTAATGTGTTTACGAGACTATGTATTTTTAGTTAGTTATGGTAAAATTATCACGCAAACTTTAATCACCAAAAGGTACCGTTTTTAAGTTTGTTTTGACATTAAGTGCTCTTTTTAAATAGTAGGCAGAAAGCACCAGGTTATTAGGAAAAGTACTGAAAAAATCTGTTACCATATAAAATTCAGACCATTTCAATAAAACTTTGTATCGATATGAGTAATAACTGCACTTGTAGATAACGTTCCAACGTGGGTGTATGTCATTGTTAATATAATTTATTATTTTTTTACTTAATTTATCTTTTGTTCACTTGTGAATCATTGGGTTCAGTTCCTGTGCGGAGACTGTGTTGTACAGACATACCGACAATAATATAAGTGAAAAAAAATTCAATGTATAGTGAATCAAACATTTCAGAAAACAGGTAAATATATTCATGTCTTATAAAGAAAAAAAAATGTCAAACATTTATTGCTAATCATATCATTTTATTTAAATTTATAGATTTCCGTCCAAATATAGGCATTAAACCATCAACGGGTATAATATGTATAAAATATATAATTGGTCCTATGTAATATCGAAAACTTAACCAAACTCCGGCCTACTATCAAAACACAAAAACACTCTTGCCTGACACAGAAATCGAACTACAATCAGCGGTCACATACACTACTGTTCAGATACTAACGACAAAAGGATAGTTCCCAGGGTTAACGAATTATTATACACATACTCGTAAAAGGCTCATCTAAAATGCTTAGACTATGTAGCTTTTTTCGTAAATTACAGACTGAAACATTTTATTAGACAATCATTTAATACCAACGAAAATATGACGTAGTGCCGTCACTATGTCGTATTTCTATACTAAAACGTGTTTTTGACATTTCATAAAGGGCAGCTGATTTGACTGGTAGGCAACTACCCTGTTCTATTATATACAAAATCATATATTTCTACTACTTTAATCTAAACCAAGTATTGTTCTAATACAGTTACATATTATGTCAGTCCTAGTAGTAAATATTTCAGCAAGTTGTAACCTGTTTTAGAGCAAACGTGGACTATTGTTTATGAGTGGCGTCCTTCGCACCGGTGTCAGGTGTCCGCGCTTGCTTCTCTTTAGTAACACGAGAGAACACGTTTTATGGCACATTTTAACTAAATTTTTCATAGTGAAGACTATTTTTCGTGAGGCTTTTGGAAGATGAAAAATTTGAGTATGTTATTTTTGTCCTAATTGCTTTTATACGTCTATTGCCCGGTTTCTGATATAGTTTTTCGGTAGTTTATCTATTCAACAGCGTTTAAGCTGATATAAACATGACAGTTTGAATAGATAAACTACCGCTACTGTGCCTCAGAAACCAGGCATACTCGTATTGGTTTGGGAGTAAATATCTATAGGAGAATGGTTGCAAAATACTTCATTCATAGCGATTAATATTTAACGATAAGAATTATGTTGCGCCTATTGCGCTGAGATTCACGTACAATTTTATAGTACAATGAAAGTTACAACCACTCGAATAAGTACATACTGTAACATCTTTATTGTCTATGTGTAACGCTTTCGCAACAAAACTACTGAAACAATTTCAGCAAAATTTTGCATGAATATAGTAAGACCCATGATCGAATATATACACTTATTTTACAAGATTCAACCCCCTAGACATTACTAGACATATAATACTGTTTATTAAAACTACACATCAATAAAACAGCAACAAAAGTTCACCTTAAATCCCTTCTATTCCTTCAACCATGATTACTTAGTAGTTTATTCTTAGCACAGTTGTAGAAGATACACAGTGGCACATCGTGACAACACGCCCCCCTTACCCCCCACCTTGCGGTAACGAACGCGTACGGAATTTATTATTAAGAACATACCTTTATTACTTAGGTATTTTATTTATTTATTAAGTTATAGAAGATTTGTAGGGAACAGGATTTGCTTCTGATTAAAACATCAACAAAAATGTGCAATGTTAGGAGTCAGTCTATTTGTAGTCTTAGGCCCGATTCGATTTCGGCAAAAATATTTGTGAGATCAAAATGTTGACTCGGATTCGATTTGAGTGTGTTTATATATAATAATATGTTATTAATTCGTTTAAAAACTGCTTTTCAATATAAAATACCTATAGCTATAATATATTAAAAAAAACCTAAACATTATGTAAAAATCCCAAAAGGTTGAATAAAAAATACGTAACAACAAAAATACACCTAATTAGTTCCTAACCATCTCATTAAGCGTTTAAAACAATTTAGTTTAATTTCCTACAACTAACAAACAGACAAACAAACAAACACAAATAACTGCATCCTGTTACCAATTATCCTGTTCGCTATTAACTAGCAAAACACTCTATTACACTAATTAAAATTCAACGAAAGCGCCTAAAACAATTGTCAATTGAGTATCAACTTATTTTGCATATACTACTTAGAAACTTTCAAACAAAAATCGACCTTAAACACAATTTCATAAAGTCGAAAATCAAATGTGTTGAGGCCTTTGATACTGAACATAATTGCACGTGCAATTTTGAACGATAATGAGCTTTATTAGTAAAGAGAAAAGGTTGATTTTCATTTGTACGGTTTGTGCTGTAAGGGTCAATTCACATTTGAACAATTTTGTAAATTACTACCGAGTGGATCATCCGTAATAATGAATGGGATTTGTTTGTTTGTTTGTGCATACGATTCGTTTGACAAATGTTTGTTGCTTGTCTATTCCGTTACTGTTCCAATATATTATGTAAATGCATAGACAAATATTTTTTATTGACGGTGAAAACTATTTGCAGTAAAAGTTTGTTGTGTTTCAGGAATATCCTGTTTCAATGCATATAGAAAAAATGGTTTGAATGAAATCAAATGAATTTGATACATGCAAACATACATAAAATCACGCTTTCTTCCAAAGGGTAGGCAGATAAATAAATGAACGAATGGTAATTAATTTATTAAACACGTATAAAGAAAGGCTAGGAGCCTTGGTTAAGACGGTCGCTACGATGATACTACTGCACGAGTGTCATGGGATCGATATCCAGACGGAACAACTAGTTGCTTTACGTCTAGTTGTACTTTAGATTCGTTGTTTATAATATATAAAATCTCGTAAAACAATACATCTAAGATCTGTGTTTTCAAATGAAATTACTGAATTAAGTAAAATACTTGAATACTTGTGTTTTTCAAGCGATTACGACATCTTTCTTCTTTCTTTACTAAAAAACCTTACTTTTAACTATATTATAAATGCGAGAGTTCGGATGTTTTTTTTTTTAATTTTGTTACATCATAAGTACGAAGGAAACGAAGTCGCGGGTAGAACCTAATACAATTAAATAACCTATCAAAATGTAAAAATATTTCGAAATACATTTTATACAGTATTTATTTAACAGGGAACTAAGCCAATAAATATAAATACTTGGTCCAATGAACCGTGAAACACAATTGGCATCACGGGGATCATGGTTGATTCAATGTTTTATACATTTCACGCTTGTTAACCTTCATACATCTAAAACACTAATTTAGTGTACTACCTATATATTTCTACTATTAGATAAAACCTTTTTTATTACTTTAGAAACACTATTTTCAGCTCTGTGCTGAAAGGTTCGAGGTGCCCGTAGCCAGTTGAGCTCACCGGTCAGTAAACGATCCGTGGGTTAAGCAAACCTTGGCGCGGTCATTCCATCGATGGGCCCGTTAAAAGTCGGTCCCGGTTGTTGTCACTTAAGATAACAGTCGTAAAGCCACGTCAAAGGTCTTCCGGGCGGCTTGAACAACTTCGACACTAGGTTGACCACCAACCCACAAATCGCGCTACTGCCTGGTTAGCTTTAAGATTCGCAATAAAAACAAAGTAAGACAACCGGATTTCAAACATATCGACTGTCAATAGGTCCCTAAACTCCTCTATCTATTACTAAACCCTCACCCCACAATTGATCAATAAGACCAATATAAATAAACCCATAAACACAACGACTTCCGTTTACATACGTACGTACATGTGTACAGGACTTAACTGCGCGTGAGTCACTCACACGCAAAATTATCGTTTGTCGCCGAGGTGAATGAACTTTTGACGTAATGTTTGTATGCAATGCAGGTATTGCACTTTGATGTAATTGGATTAGTCATGCTTAAAAAAATATAGGTGGTTTTATAGCGATACTTTAGAGGTATTTTGTATTATGTGAAGCATTTTTTTCTTTATTTGTGAGCAAAAATTTGCGTTGCGATTTTATATTCGATCGAAACGTCGGGTAAACAAGTAAGGTATCCTAATCTTGAATTTTCAATCGCGTTTAAGACCCGTTGCCTTATAATATTATGTGAATTTGCTTCAAGATGAAAATAACCAGTATTTTACATCAAACTAAACTGTATAATTATGTAATCTGGGGGCACGGAAGTGCCCCCGCAAGTCGAGCAAAAAAAAAGCGGCACGGCCGTAACAACCTTTTCTCGAAGCAATTCGCGCTATTTTTGACACCCCTATAATTCCGTTGTGGATAAAACAAGAAGCCTGGATTTTCAGCAACTAATCAGTCATTGTATAAACACGGTATATTTAAAATTTCAGTCAATTTGAACCAGTAGTTTAAGAATGACAACTTGCTAAAATTTTGAATTTTGTCACTCACTGATTCACTGACTCACTGACTCACCGATCATCAAAAGTCTAAGGTACTTCTAGCAGACTTAGAAGCTTAAAATTTAGAATACAAATAGGGTTTAGTGTCTTAATCATGGGAAAAATTCAATATTTTCTAATTTCGGTCCAGTTTTCTAAATACACCAACTGCAACAATAACTTTGTAATCCCATATAAATGTATAAGATTACAAGGTTACATTTGCAGGTAATGAATTAGTATTACTGTAGAAAATAAAATAAATAGGAACCTACTATATGAGGCATAACGGGAGGGGTATAGGGTGGGTAAGGGTGTTTAGCCCATGAAACTAAACAACATTCCCATAGGAAAATACGTTGAATTATGAAAAAAAAACGCCTTTCCATACAAATTGGACTTATGTTCGCTCTACAAAAAGAAGTGAGATGCCATCAAAAACATTCTGTAAAAACCTCAAGTCTCGCCGTAAAAAGTTGTGAGATCTATATAATACCAAGTCGATTAATCTATTTAGTCTCTACTTAAAGGACCTTCTGTCTTAAGTTATTACGTATGTTATTATCATGCCAATTTTAAAAAAATACCTTTAAAACAAATAGATCGACTTGGTCATCGCAAGAAAACACAAATTCGCCATTAACATTTCAGGAGCATTAACTTCTCGTCGTGCTGTGTAAGTAGTGTGATACATACTAATAATCAAATCATGCGATGGCCAGGTCGGTCTATTTGTTCTAAAGTATTTTTTTTTTAAATTGGCATGATAATAACATACGTAATAACTTAAGACAGAAGGTCCTTTAAGTAGAGACTAAATAGATTAATCGACTTGGTATTATATAGATCTCACAACTTTTTACGGCGAGACTTGAGGTTTTTACAGAATGTTTTTGATGGCTACATTTTAGTTGTAAAATGAAAAAATACTGTGTTGTACAAAATCAATAAGCATGCTAAAATAAATACAACATAAACTTTTCACTTCTAAGGTATGAAAAAGAATATTAAACCAAAAAAATATATAGTATTCATCCCGGAAACACCAAATACACCTAGTAAATTAAAACCGAATATGACTAAAATAAAGCCCTATTCTAATAAAACATATTGGACATTTGAACATGCATTACAATTCCATCTAGACACCACATACAATCCTAAATTTGTACATCCAAACCGTCTGAACCACAGCTGCGTACAATACACATTTAGATCCGTTGATCCGTTGCACATCGGAATATTTATGACATATTTTACGTCAAAAACACATTTAAAATCAAAACAGCGAACTGTGACGCAAACGTAACGAATCCGCGACGAAGTACTGAATAGTGATGGGATTTTAACGTGGGAACATGGGATTGAATTTATACAATGACATGTTGTATTAATAGTTTGTACCCGCGACTTTGTTTCAAGTTAAAAGATTTGAAGGGAAAATGTGTCGTGTGGTGAAAGGCTATAAGGCTAAAAATGAAGGGAAAATGTGATTAATACAAATTATTGACTATCTGTGTATAAACTTTCATCCAAATCCGTCTGGTAGTTCTAGCATAATTGAGTTAAAATCTTCCAACCAAACATTTAAACTTAAGCATTGATAGTATTATAGGTACACGTTTAAGTTGTCGATATGTAGTCCTATAAATTTGTTTGAAGGAAAAGAAATAATCATTCCTAGAATGATTTATGCAATAAATATCCATTAATAATATTTCTTTAAATTTATGAGATCCTAGCAGTCAAATTCTTAAAATACTTAATGTTGATTATTTATCAAACATCTTCACTTCTTCGAAATATTAATGTAAATTTTTGAGATAATATTTTTTCAAAAAGGTATGACTTTCTTTTTCATAAAAATCTAAACACCCCAATACAAGATATTCTTACAAAAACGTTTCAAAATTACATGTCCTAACAAAACTGTATTTCCGAAAATGGCTTCATTTCACAACCGTCGTTCCCGCCCATAAATCGTCGCAAGTACATCACTACAGAACACAGGATTTGAATCGTCAACTAGTTAGTTATTAGCATTGCAAAATTCTGCAAATTTCACCCAAAATCCTGCAAATAAAGCTAAATATTCGCGGTTGAGTTCGTCTGATGAAGTTCCGAGTTCGCCTTTACGTGCAGTTCCGAGTTCCGAATTAGTATTCATGTTATTTGTGTAATAAGTTAATCAGTTGGTTTTGATATTACGCCGCTATTTTGAGACGGGAGGAGTTTTAACGAGGTGAATGAGTTATTTTCAAGCGGTATATGGAAGGAATAGTAATGGTTTCTTGTTTTTATTTGATGCAGATGATGTTTGGACCTTCAGACCTTCGTCATGCCTGTACATCCGAAAGTGTATGCAGGGGTATAATACAACGTTTCGTCGTTAGCAATGTTAGTCTCGTTGCCATATTATTATAATCTGGACACACATCATTGTATTAATAATTGTAAAATAAATTATACATTTTCGAGTTATATCATATACTTTCGCATGGAAAACATCGACATAACGGAAAAAGAGGCCTATCTTATTATACTGGTCTTGGCTTTAATTTCATATTTGTTCTTTAAGGTAGTATCTACATTACGAAAAATATCCAAAAATACATTAACAAATTGTTCAAACAATAAGCGTCTTAAATCTCGTCATATGTCCTCCCTAATCTCATAAATAAGTCTTCAAGAAAATAAGGGCGAGTCCGCATGATGCGCACAAAAAGTCGCTACGTAAGAGGAAGCCTAATATGCTGTGTCACCCCTTAATATTGGGTGCTTAGGGAGGAGGTTTCTGCGCTAAGTGGGATAAGCAGAGCTGTCGGAAAAATGTGCTTGAATTTACTGGATAATGTAAAGAATTGGGCAAATAATTTGATATTTTTTTTAACCCATTACTGTTCCACTGCTGGGCAAGGGTCTCCTCCCAATGTGCTGATATTGAACATAAAAACATATAGATACCTTGTTAAGAATTATGTGATTTTTTGAAGAATTGTATTTCTTTTGTAGCTTTAACTGATTACAGTTACAGTAGTATATTTTTATTAATTATCGAATATTAATGTTACATTTTCTTTTTTCCAGGTAAGATCCAGAACCTTTGCAGAATTTTGTAAGGACTAACAGTAAACGTGAGTTAAGTATAACGTTAGACACCAGATCATCATGCATCTGAGCCTGCCAGTAATATTATAAAGGGATGCAAAAGTCTGTTTGTTGGGCTTTCACAACTAAACTACTGAACCGAATTCTATAAAATTTTGCAAGGAGTCAGTCGAAGACTACAAGAGAAATATAATAATACGTTCGACCCCGAGCTAGGCTTATCCTAAATCAACCCCTATGCTGTTGAAATAGGGGATGAAATTCATGTGGCAAGTGGGAATGCTAATTTTCCATGAAGCATTTCTTGATAAATTCGAGGTAGTCCATCTAGAGGGGGTGCTCTCGAATAGCATAAATAAATATAGGTGAGTAAGGCTAGGTGCTATTCGAACGGTGCTCTAGATGAACTACCTCATAATTTCCAGAATTTATTCGATAGCACTTCGATAAAAACTCGATAGCTCTTTAAACAGTTACTTTTCAATAACTTTCTCATAAATATAAATTTAAACAGTTTTCAAAGTTGTCACCACATTGAAAGTGTCGCCCCGACCTACGCCACCATTGTATGCTAATGTGAGGGTCAAGGTTTGGTACCCGTGCGGTGCATTTAATGCTATTGACAATTCAAATAAACTCTCAATGTTTTTTAAGTGGTTATGCTAATTTTGGATAAAAAAGCTGTTTTTGTAGGTGTCGATTTTGAATAATGTTAGAAAATGATTTTTTGTGTGCTACTTGCATGAGACGTTTTAAAAACTAGGTTAGTGTTATACTATCGACGGTCCCTACGTACATTCCCTCAAGTGGTACTTACGGGATTTGCCTTTTTTGTTTTCGTGACCTTCCGGTTGTCATACACTTTCGATTGATTAAAGAAAAATTAGTAAAAATGCTTTAATTCTACCCTAAATCAACACTCGACAAACCCCAGAACTACAACACTTCCAATGTAAAATGTCACTAGTGAGAGTTAAGACATTTTACATTGGAAAGTCAACAACACCCCCGCGCGCCTCCCCCGTAACTCCCACATACGGGCTTGTTGCGCTCGCGCAAAAAAGAAAATGAAAAATGTAAAAGATAAAGGTAAAACCATCAAAATATCATCAGGTAAGTTGAATTTGACGTTTGATTTTATTGTACCTTCTTTAACTTTAATTATTAGTCAGTAAAAAGTATATTTTTAATTACATTATCAACTTAAATTACTTTTCTGGTAATCTAAACAAGCTTTATTCAATTCCGACGTAATTAGTCGCTTTTGGTAGTTACGTTATTTTACTTGGGAATGTTTTGAATCAAAAAGTCTTAAGTGTTACATAAGTGTTTTTACGTGGGAGAACATATACTACTGTTTTAAGTAACTGCCACTTAAGTTATTTTACATCGGGAATATTAAATTAAAAATGTAAGTAATTACCATTTCTGTTATTTTACGTTACTTTTTGTTATTTTTTTCGGGTCCATTTTCGCTAGCAAAAGCTAAAGATGAACACTCAGATCTGGAAAAAGATACATCAATTGAAGCCGTGGCTCAAATCCATGCAAAAATGAGTCCTACGCCACCCTCAGCTCCATTAGTTTCAAATTTGCTCGGTGATAATACTGTCAGATTCAGGTATAGTAGAAATATTGGAATCGCCACAACCGACGTCTTCTCTTTGGCTGCAGGGGGTTTCTCAATTACCTTCCAAACATCGTGTTCCTTCATGGACTCCAACTCCCGCTTCATCGCTGCTATCCACTCAAGGTTATCAGGTCTTCGAAGGACTTCTTTGTACGAACGTGGTTCTTCCTCTAACTTGCATGTACTGTTGTAGCAATATAGTCCACTCTGTGCGCTACGAAGCCTATTCCTCAGAGGATACCTAGGCTCTTCCTCGATATTCACACCTACTGTTCTGACTCTTGTATTACAATGCTCAGCATCAGATTCATTTGAATTCAAAGGCTCCACAGATTCAACACAAGGATCTGTATCCACATCTGCTGAGTTTGAGCTCTCCTCCGCATCTTCAATACTGTCTGGGTCTGTCAGACGTGTTTCGTTCTCCACATGCCTCACGAAGTCTTTGAAAAAGTTTAAAGCTTGAGACTTCTCCCTGAGAAAGAAATTTACTAGTGAAATCGTCTACTAATACGAACATGTCACGAGCTCCACCATAAGAACGTTCCGACATGGGACCACACAAATCAGCATGTAATAAACTGAGTTTGTCTTTCCCTCGCCTTGCTTTACCCTTTGGAAAAGGTAACCTATGTGCCTTACCTCTTATACAAGCAGCACAAGGTTCCATTACACTTTTACCTCCAACCTCGATGTTAGGCAACTTCCGTAAATCATTCAAGTTAACATGCCCTAATCTACGATGCCAAAGTGCCAACGAGTCTTCAATTTGAACCGTAGCCAATGCACCATCTACAATAGCAAAACAATTATCCTACTTATAGATACCTGAGACTTCACTAGCAGTAACCACAAGTTTACTCGTTATCTCGCTTATCGATTGGTGAAACATCCTACAGCCATCAGAATCAAAAATAACTCTCCATCCATTCTGTACCAACTTAGATACCGACAAAAGATTAACTTTCAAGCCAGGCACAAAGGAACAATCTTTTACAGTTAACAAAACTCCTTTCACATTAACTATAATATCACCTTTGCCTTCACTTGACATTCTATCGTCATTTGCACACGTCACAACATTCTTATCAGTAACCTTAAAGTATCTCTAAACCACTGCTTCTGAAAACTCATGTGTGTCGAGGCTCCACTATCGAGATAAAACGTCGAGGGACTGAAGGATTTGTGCACCGACAGTGAACACTTGAACAGCATAACGCAACTTTCTTCGACTTCGAGGAAACCGTTGGTAAGCGTGCACCACATCCTTGTCCAGCATTGGGCAATCGGTCTTCTTATGACCTTTCTTTCCACATTAAAAGCACTTGAGCCTTAATACTGACTGTTTCTTCACTACTAAAGCCGAGTTCGACGAGGATTCATTTGAAGAGCTCTGAGCGCTATCTTCTTGTAGAAGCTTTTGCCGAACATTTTGAGAAGTAATCTTCATTCCTGAATGCTCTAGTGCCATCCGTAATGGTCGGTAAACATCAGGCATACCTCGCAAAAGTACCACGGCAACCAAATCGTCATCGAAACTTTGATTGATTTCTTTACGCTTTTGAGCCTGACTCATGACAGCAGATCGATGGTTTTCCAGTTTCTTATCCAAGAGACAATTCATCAGAGTTATGCGCCTATTTATTCCCTTGTCTTCCAAAATTATTGTCAATGCATCCCACACTTCTTTTGCGTAAGTAAGATTTTGAACATACGGATACACATGAGATTCTAAGTGAAGGCATATTAACCTGTATGCTTCTTGATCCTTCTCGATCTCCGCTTCATCATCCTTCTTTGGAAGTGTTGATGTATACTTGAAACATTTTTCTCGAGCAACCATATTCAACAAGTACTTAATTATGATTGCTCAATATTATTACTATGTAATATTTTATATCTTTATGATAAAGAAAAGGGTTGCCTATTGTGAATTTAATAAAAAAAAATTTAAAATATTTCTTTTTATTTTATTATCAGCCTTTACCTCATGGCTCCCAGTATGAAAACACCGTAAATCAATATTATACTCAACGTAAAATGTAGTAAAAGGCAGTTACAATTTAGATCGTTGTTGAATCCCCCAAGTAAAGATCAGTAAGTACCACTTAGGTAAATGCTAGTCAGAATGTTTCCGATTTAAAACGACGGTTGTGACCAATGGTACATAAAATGAATATATTTTAACGTTTTTATTTTATTTTCTCATATAAGACAACAAATAAAGACTTCGTGCAAAATTTCATAGCTCTGCGATTGATAGAACTTGAGCTACAAGTGTTTGAAACTTCAAACAGCTCTCCTGTAAAATTTGCGTTTTGCAATTAGGTTATTGTACGTAGGGACCGTCGCTATGATCTTTATCCGTAAATGCTGTTGTAGGGACACTGTTGATTATATTTATCACCATTACCTCTCAAGTATATATAACCCTAAACAGTAATAGTCATTTCTTCAATTCCTAATAATTGGAGAAAATGCTATAAAAATCTGTTTTCCCTTGCTACACATGCCCGTTTTTCGCTGCCTGAGAGCCACTGATGCTGATAATATCCTATTGCTTATGACCGTGCAAAGAACAAAACTATCAAAATTGCATAAGAGACAATATAAGAAAATTTCATTAACCACGCCTTAAATCTTTTTCTATCATTTCTCTTATCAATCAATCAAACTTGTCCTTATCACTCCTTACATTCTCATTACTGTTATCACAACATCACGCGTAATAGCTGTCAACGTTATAAAAAAATAACAGTTATAACGAAGTCCCGTTAACAACGTCGTTATTTCTTTGAAATAATGACTATAATTGTGGGAACATTGTGTGTTGTTTGTTAATTCGAGGGGAATGTCACGAAATTATGTATTTGTCATATTTATCTGGCTGACATATTGACAGAAATCATAGAAATGTAATTAACCCCCGGTTTCTGAAGTACATTTAGCGGTAGTTTATCTATTCCATAGGTAAACTAACTTTAGCAATTCTGACTACGTGGACCCTTGTTGTATAACTTATGTCATGAACAAAATCACTCGTAACTAGATATTTTTGAAGAAGACAGCTGGGACCCACAATTCAATGTGCCTTCCGAAACACCGAAGAACTCTATATGTATAAGATCACCAATCTACAAAACAACCTCGACAAGCGTAGCTTAACCTCAGAGATTGATCCGCGCGGACGCTCTTAACTAAGCCACGAGCTCCTATAAATTGGAGAACTATACATTAGTATAAAATAAAAAGTCACATTTACACCTATCGTATTGGCATACTGACCGTTTCCAATGCCAAATAAAAAAAAAGAAACAAAAAGCAACATGGCGCTCGCATTCCTTAACAGTATAATAGGATTAACTCGTTTGTTCCCGCGTCGAAAGCTATAATTGACGTGTTAATATCTATATAAACGTGCCGCGGATCTGTCTGTGTTGTGAAGTATTTATTGCATTGATAGCTTTTAAATTGAAGGGATGATACGGGTGGGAATTAAAGGATAAAGTATCAATTGACTACTAACTAACGTAGTGACTTAGTGTGATATTAATTTAGTTTAGTTTTCAAATTCATCCATAGAAATTATAATTGCGAATGTTTGTCCGTATGTTACAGTTTCATTGTTAAATTGCTGAACCGATTTTCATAAATTTCAACATTCTGACAGATGACGATCTGAAATCAAAAAATGCTATTTATTTATAATTTCTGTCATGGAAAGTTAAAAGTGCCATTCGTACTAAGTCATGGTTTCGTAATAGCAAGTAAATCCATAAATTGAAAACTTAGCAAGTTAATTTTCAGTCAGGATGTAGCTGCTATAACGTTATAATGATTTATAGCAGTTATTAAACACCGCTTAGTGGTGTATATTTTCATGAGAATTGGGGTGCAACTTCGTACACTAATTTAGATTATAATTATTATAAATCTTTATATCAAACAAACATTTTTTAATGTAATTAAATTTCGGTTAATATCGGAAATTCAGATATTGTTTTTTCAAAGTAGAATGCAAGTTTATATCAAATTCAAAAACATTTTGCTTTTTAATATTTTTTCAAATGTACTTTACCTGTTATGCCAAATGCGGTGTATTGTCTATCGTAGATTTAGAACCTATAACTTTAGATCTTACTAAATAAAGAATCTACAAAAGCCAAAGCCATATTTCTTGTACAGAAAAAAGGAAAAAAGTACTAAATCCTGACCTCATCTAGACAAAAAGGCCACAAAGGGCGTGTAGGTTACTTGGAGAAAAAATCGGTCAAGTGCGAGTTGGACTCGCGCACAAAATGTTCTTTGTTCCGTACCATTATTTATAAAAAAATAAAATCACGTTTGTGGCATGGCATGAGAGCCCTTAAATACTTATGTTATTCTGTTTTGCAGTATTTTGTTTTTATAGCGGCAACAGAAATACATTATGAGAATTTCATATATCTAAAATTCATTCATTTCATTTCTTGATACTACGGCGGCGACGTAATAGACGTATCAATAGAAGCCATGAACACTGGTTTCACCTCTTTTCTTGCGATGTCAGTGCACGACTGAGGAGCGAAACCCGCGAATTTTTTTTCGCAGTGCGGCCATGTACATACTACTTCATACTGCACAAAACATTCGCGCAGATAAAACCGCGCCGCATCGCGTGAAAGACAATAACTATCACTGTTCATGAGATACAGTACCAGACAGACAGCGAAGTATCAGTAATAGAGTCCCGCTTTACCCTTTGCATACGGGACCCTAAAAACCGGCTCAACAGAACCATTTAATTAGGCCGGGTGCTACAAAAAAACCTTTCTCCCTTCGCAATTCTTTCTTGTATAATTATAGTACGCGACAATCGCCATTTTTGTTGAGTTTCTAGGCGCCGTGTTAATTGTGTGACTGTTAATCTAATTTGTGAAACCTTTGTCGGATATTAATGGCGTCGGATTTGGGTTAAATTTCTGTCTTTCTGGGACACAGTTGTAAGATGGTGGTGTTTATTTTTAGGTTTAATAAAATGGTAATCATTTTATGAAGAAACAATTTTGAAATATAACAAGCTCGGTAGTTTATATGGTATCATATAATTTATCTTCCTAAAACTATGTACTTATTACATAAAAGACAGTAGTAATTAATACTTCATAACTTAATTCCAGCGGTCGGTAGTGTATCCGACTACTAACCACTAAGGTCCCCGGTTTGATTTCCAGGTCGGACAAAGTGTTATGGGCATTATTTTGTATCAGTTTGTTCTCAATATCAGTCCAGAGTTTGGTAACGGGTCCAGCATATGGCAATATGACGAGAGACTGACATTTAATTACAAAACGCGGGTGTACACCTTCCTACCTTCTATTAAGTCTAAGTACTTAAAATTCAGCATTCTCAATTAAACCCTAACTTTAAATGGTTTAACATTATATACTTAGGTACAAAGAAAATCGTGCACCATCCTAACACAAGTATTGAATCGCCCAACAGATACAGTATTGCGACTAATTAATCGCAAGTTACACAATCGCCGCATACGCACTCACGACTCGGTCCCTGACACATTTGCTGCGATTGTCGCTCGCGCGTGATAATGCGTTTGGTAATTTTGTTACGGCTCACGCACTTGTAAGTGAGATGCAGTAAGTCAAGATTGATTTTTATTGATTTAACTATGTATTTAGAAGTATTTAAATATGTTTATCAGTTATTTGGTTACCATAGTACAAGCTCTGCTTAATTGGGAAACAAATGACCGTGTGTGAGTTGTCCAACGATATTTATTTATTTTATTTTACTAGATATTAGGTAAATCCCTAGCCTGCTCTCGTTTAGGGCTGTGGATTCAAAATTAGCCCTATCGTTACTGTAGTTGCTCAGCAGTGAAACAGTGAATTTGCTAAAAAAATAATTTTGAGGTTTAATTCGTCTAAAATATAAAATCACTTCGAAAGACCACTAGTTATAGCATAATTGGATTTTCAAAGACAGATCAAAACAGAAGTTGAATAAAGGAGAATGCTCAAAAAAAACCCAGGCTGTACACAAAAGTTATGTAACTCAAAAAATTAGTTATACTGTGTAATTGAATTCCCAATGTTTACCTCTATCAAATTCGATGGCTGAACATACTATTTTGCTATAACTTTTCAGTAGGGGTTTTCAATATATTTTTATATTTTTTAAATAAGTTACCTAAGTATATAAATGTTTAATCTTTTTTGAGTCACACATTTTTAATATAGGTATGTAACTAAGTTACAAATTAAAAATATAAAAAAATATATTTTTGAAAAATGAGTCACCAGGTCATATATGTCCCCACCAAGGGGCACGAGCCTCCCCTCTTAACAAAGAGGGGGATCAGGCCTTAGTCCACCACACTGGTCTAATGCGGGTTGGCAGACAATTGGAGGGCTATTATAAAATAGAAAAGTGTTGTCATGGTGGTAGATTGCTAGCCTATAGCCTATGAAGCACCAAACCCTTCCATCCCTCTACTGACTTTTGCAGTATGCACGGGAAGAAATGCAGCTGGCACCTTTTATGTTTTTTTTTTGCTCTCAATCCAGCATGGGAGCAATGGGAGAAATGAGTGATACTGTGTAATTAATTCCAGATATTTACCTCTATCAAATTCAATGGCTAAACATATTATATTTCTATTACTTTTACTTTTACTTTGTTTTGTACTATGTAGTGATAGAATATAATTATTTTATTGTTAATTATTTTTTAAAAATCACAGTTCCATTAAAATGAATTACTTATTAGTATTAGATATTTACTTATACAATTATATTATTCAAAAAATAATCATTGTGATGAATGTTTGAAAAATATTTATTTTTTAAATTCACCTTTTAAATAGTAGATAATAGCAAAAAATAGTATTTAGCCATCGAATTTGATAGAGGCGAATATCTGGAATTGAATCACTCAGTATCACTAAAATTCTGAGTTACACACCGTTTGTGTACGGCCTGGGTTTTTTTCCCATACATTTTGAGCATTCTCCTTTGGTCTTTTTATAATATCATGGTACTAATGAGAGCCAATCGACTTATACATAATATACATTAGTATTCACAAATAGCAAAGAATGCACAAATTACATGATTAGTGTTTCATACTCATCTATGAGCAAAAACGCTTTATAAAATTAAGTAGTCCAGATCAAATCGTTACGGGACTATAAAACATCCATCCCAAAGTTTTATTCGTCACATATTATTTCCCATAGTTCTAGAACACTCTAAACCTTGCAGTAATCTCTTGTTCTTCTGCATTACCTGCATATTGTGTTATAACATGTGACGCGATAATTAGACGATATACGAACGTACTCGTTAACTTCACACTGTGTCGACCTCACCATGTTTACGAACACACGGCTGCACACGTGTGCAACACTCTTACTTTACTATACTTTACTATATAAGTATACTAGCTATTACCCGCGACTTCGTCCGCCACCTAAATTTTCCCATGGAAATCCGTCATTTTCCCGGGGTACAAAGTAGCCCATGTCCTTTCTCGGGTAATTGGTTCAGTAATTTAGACGTGATTGAGTAACAGACAGACAGACAGACAGAGTAACTTTCGCATTTAAAATTTTAGTATGTAAAAGTATGTATTTTCCTAAATTCTATCCACCGCCATTCCTTATTTTCCATAGTTCTAAAACACTCTAAATACCTTCCAGTATTCACTTATTCCTCTGCATTCCCTGCATATTGTGTTATAACATGTGACGCGATAATTAGACGATATACCAACGTACTCGTTAACTTTACACTGTGTCGACCTCACCATGTTTACGAACACACGGCTACACACGTGTGCAACACTCTTACTTTAAAATACTTTACTATATAATAATATTATAAGTATGTATTGATAATGATAATGTATTTGTAGAGGAGACTGTTGAGAATTATGGCTTTAATAATGTTTGACTGCAGTTGGCTTAAGTTAAGTTTTGGTGCCCCAATAAGAGGTTATTCTTAAATACGTATTGATGGTTTTATTTATTCTTTACTATTATTTCGGTAAGAGATTTTGAAATGTATTATTTCAGAATGATGTCTGATACTGTAGGTAGACATCGTTCAAATATTTTTCTGAAAGTAAATAATTATTAAAATAGGACGAACACCTGATCTATATTTATTCAGTACAACAAAAAAGAGTCAAAATTTTTCAATGAACAAAGAAAAAAAAACACATACCTTCTCATCGTTTTGATTTAGTCAACATTTGTTTGTCGATGTCGATGAGTGATTAGGACAATCACTCATCGACACTCAACTAACAACACTCATTTCTCCACAACACCTTACACACGCATCTTCAAAAACATCAATAAATAAATAATAAAACGATTACAAATTCCGTCCACGTGTGTTACAACTGCGAAACGCGGATATGTTGGAAACAATAGAAAACAGACGTAACTCGATCAAATCGTACAAAGGAGACGCGAGGCTGGAGGATAGCAAATTGAATTGTAACGAGAATATGCTGCGACACTGCTTAGTACCGCGGATTTGCTTCAGGGAGCGGTTTTTTGAAAACTGTTGGTTTTGGTTACTGTGTGTCTCTTTCTTTATTATTAGAATGCCACACTTACTTACGGACAGACTGTAATATTCAATAGGTACTACTTACAATGAGAATTATTTTTTTAATTTAACTTAGATGAAGTTTTAACGAATTCAAATAATGGTCTAAATTTGAAATTTCTTCCATTTTTTGGGTATTTTCTGGGATCTTCTAATCAGCCCATAACGACGCCAGTAAATACATGCATACATAGAATTACGCTATTTTCTTATAGGCAGAGACCAAACAAAGCTACTTGCTACGATCCTTCCCAATCTTCGCTTTCGTCAGTTAATATTATTCTAAAATATTTTTTTATTAATAAATAACATCTACATATTAACTTACCAACCATCCATTTCTGTATCCCAAAACAAGCCAAGCTTAAACAAGAAGTTCTAAGACTGAAACAGACTATTCGAAAATCTTACTCAACATCCTAAAAATACACTACCAACCTAATATCAAAATCCAAATACCCAAAAATACGAAAGCACCTTAAAACAAAAAGTACATAACGAAAAAACTTCATAATTCAATTTGATACAACATAAAGTCGAAACGTCACTGTCCCTCGGGCATATGTTTACATACATATATAAACATACATGTACGTACGAGTGGATTTCCTTGTACCTTCGTGAAAGATGGCGACCTTAGTGTTAGAATTTGTCGTATTTTGTAAAGGATAATAGATTAAGAAAAACGGATTTTTCGGTATCTTTTTATGACGGGTACTTTAGTGAATACGGGTACGTTTACTGAATCAAAAAGAAAGGTGATTACTTGCTAAAATTTACGACCTTAGTTATACTCGTAAAGCCCCCGTGGCGAAGTGGTTAAGGTCGCCACGCCGCTACCATTGCGTCGGGAGGTCGTGGGTTCGATTCCCACACGGGACGGCAAGGGATCGCGCATCGCATCGCGATGGTCTCCTTCAATTGCATTAAGTGACAGGTAATTCGCAAAGTCGTTGGTGTGTTAGCTTTGAACCCTTGACCATGCACATAAATGCTATTTATACCACTCTGCCATTAATGTTTACTCTGACAAAGGAAAAAACAAACAATAATGGATATCCGTTGCTTTTGAAATAAAGTTTGTTCATAATAAAGAAGATGTCATGCCATCAAAAAACTTAGAACGCCTCGGGGGTTCTTTCAACTGACACAGAGAAAAGAAAATTAGAATATTTTCTTTGAGCTCTATATAAATATATTCGGATTGTTTTACAAAGAAATTAACTAACATGATAGCTGAAGACTTTGTATCACGCTTGTTGTACACAAGGGTATAGGCTGATGTGTATGAAAAACACTTACATTCTATCATGATTTGATAGGTCCTACCCTCATAATAGGGTGTAAGCTTTATGCGATATACTAGACACCAATTAAACTCCGGCTTGAAAATAATATCTCCACTGTTTGTTTGTTTGTTTGTCGTACGGTTAGTGATCAACCTAGTGTCAAAGTTGTTCAAGCCGCCCGAGAGGCCTTTGATATGGCTTAACGACTGTTATCTTAGAAGACAACAGCCGGGACCGACTTTTTACGTGCACTCCGAAGCACGGAGACGCCCAGCTCAAATACTACTATGCGGTCACCCATCTACAGAATGACCGTGCCGAGGGTTGCTTACCCCACCGACCGTTTACCGACCGGTGAGCGCAAATGGCTACGAGCGCCTCAGTTTGTTCATGAAATACATTTGATATGAAACCACAGCACAACACGAGTCTTGCTATATTTTTCTGTTATTAAACAAAGGGCACTGCCCACACAGTTCTAGACGTTGTGTTATGTCGCCTCGGGCCAAACGTGCTTTGTTTTCATTTAATATCGCATATTACCAGTTATTTTCATGTTGCTGAAATAATTTTGAAACAATATTATACTAAAACGTTGTGATGTGGATTTATTAGATGTTTTAGACATTGTTAAAAGCTACACTTCGATGTTATTGGACTGTAGACAATATCGGAACGAACTGTTGTTTGGCATTTAATTTTCTGAATAATTATTCTAATTTTTAATTGCTTCTGTTTCCATACACACACAAAATCACGCTTTTTTCACATGAGGGTAGGTCAAGTACCCAAAGAAAGCCACTAGCTCCAATCGAATTTATTTTGCTTTATTCACATTCTTCATACATTGTTGTCAAAAATTTAACAATGGTTTTTTGACATACAAAACATATAATTACATCAATGATATGTTTATATTAGAGAACATAATATAGTTGATCATTTCAATTGCTATTATCGATATTCTTAGCAGCAACCATAGTTTTCATTCAACAACGACGACCAACTAGTAACATGAAGTCTACATTTAAATCTTGAAATACACACTTCAATCCAAATCTGCGCCATAAATAACTTTACCAATATTTCCCTAAGAATTTACGGCCATATTTATTAACTTAAATAAATATATTACTTGCTAAATAATCTTGTAACGATCTTGGTAGTGACAGTGAAAGTGCCCTTACGAGTTTAATTCAAAAGGTTAACACTTTAACTTTCGTTTTAATGTACCGTATGAAGTGTGCTGATGAAGATATCTTGGGAATAAATGTAAAAAAATATTTATTTTATTTTAAAAGAGGGTCCCAGGCATAAATGCTTGATTCAAAGCTTGCTATGTAAATAATGTAAAATGCTTGTATTTGGCACGAGAAGAATAAGTGAGATGTAAATTAAAATAAGCATTTGTATGTAGTGGTAGATTTGCTTGTTTTGATTTGATCTGTGGCTATGTATTTGCTAATATTGTGTGTAGAAAGCGATGACATTTTGTAATATTCTCGCTCTTTGACAAAGCTCTACACATTTGCTGCGGTACAGTTTTGTTGATTCTTCATATAAGTAAAAAAAAGTAGTTACATATACATTTTTTGACAGTGTTTTTATCAATTCAAAATAAAAGGGAGTAAGTAAAATAACAGAGATATATAAAAACAGTTCTGACATACTTACCTTAAGTCCTTTTATACTTCGAAGTATTTATCAATAAAATTGTCATCCTTGCCCTGTTAATATCAGAAAATAAGAGTAGCGTGAAGTTATTCAAAACGTTCAGTATTGAATATCTTATAAAATACAACGATAAGGTACAAAGAACAAAGAAACAACCCCTACCAGTTATTGTATGCAGGGGTGATATTCAATTTGATATTCAGTGTTTTTCCTTTTGTAAGAATTTTGGGCGCATTTCGAGAAATCTTTTGAAGGGGAATTATTTTGTGAATTGGAGAAACTGAAATTTTGGATAAGTTACCTGTTTTGTTAAATTGCGAAAATTTACTCCTCTTGCTGTTTAATTTTTGTACATCTACCTTTCTGTGTTTCAAAGAGCAATAATACAAAGTATTAACAAATATTGTTTTTTATATCATTAAAAATACAAGCATAAGATAATCTGTATAATACGTTTTCCCTCGTATATGTACATAATAATATATATCTTAATTTACACGAATTCGTTGCCATAACCTCAATGGAAAAGAAAACCAAGTAGTAAACAAGCAGTAAAAACATCTTTAACTTCAGATAAAACAAAATTTTTCTTTCACGTCAAATCTACTAGGCAGGTTTTATTAAATTTGAAGGCAGATAGTTTTTAACCTATATAAACCCATACACATTTTATTCCAGAAAATCTTCGAAGAAATCGCGATCAGAAGCTATCTTTATATAGGTTAATAAATACAGTTCCTTCAATCCAAAAGAAAAAGATATAAATAAATCTCTTTCAAACTTCCATGATCATGATAAAATGATTGAAATTGTTCTCCACGCGAGTAGTATGAGACTGATATGAAAAAACTTACCAACTAATATTTGGTAAGTTCAAGTATTATGGGGAAACTATGGGAAACCATGGCTGTTGAGGACTAGGGGATAGTAGTACAAAGTTTTTGTGTAGAATTCGTATTTGTATGGAAGGTTCTTGAGGTTTTTGTGTGGATATTTCTAGCAGTAACTAAGAAAAACATACATCCATACCAAAACAACTAGCTCACGGTACTTTAGCTTTAGCTTTATTCTTACAGCAATTCATTCTATTAAGACTAATTTGACCTGACATTATAAAATAGGTCATATAGGCTGAAAGGATAACAAAAAATATTTTCTGTTTCCTTTCTTTACTGTAGACGAAAAGGCGATGAAAAGTATATTATAGCTCCTCACACAATATTAGCATGTTCCAACGGGAAAAGCTTCAAGCCACGTCCTACGCTCACTATCTTTTACTCAATACCCATTACTGAATTACAATTAATTACTAATAGTATATTTCTACCAAGAACTACGAATTAAACACTTCCCAACAACCACAGAATTAGATATTATTTCCCTGAAACATTCAGTGCCGTTGCCCAACGTTGTGGAAAATCTCATAATCGGCTTTTACTACCACCAAATGTTATAATAATCACACGTTTTCATTAGGGAGTTGAACATGTTCTAGGGTGTTTAGTAACATTTTCCAACAATACGAACATTTTCACTTCTGAGAGCAATCCTAAATTGATATTATAATAGTAATTATAAAGATTTCTGCGAGAGGATCTTGCACTATTGATAATCAAGAAGCGAATTATTATAAATTTCTATGAAAATGTTAAATAAATGAAGTCGATTTTTTCTTAACGTATTGCTATATCTTTAGCAAACATCTTTGTCCGAGTTGATCATAAAAAATGCTACCATTTGCTTTTTATATATTAATATTGCACATTATCAAAAACTAAGCCACAAAAAGAAATTATTTTTTCTCAAAAGTATCCAATCAGCCTCATCTTTCTTTCAACTATGTAAGAATCGCCTTCCAGTTTCACCGAATACTACATCCAGTCTTCACAATAAAGAAAAAAAAGACTATAAACTAAAGACTTTAGACGGAAATTAAAATCTCTTTTTATTTCACAGTCGAAATCACTTTCCCGTAAATGAGTCAAGAGATACAAGTGTTCAATATAATTTGTATATAATTCGAGTAACACGTTATAACATATGTTGTGTAACAGAACACAACACGTTGAACATAATGCTCCCCGGGGTAAATACAATTCGACGTCTTGTTGAAACGCCTTTCTCGGTAACACAATTTGAAAACATATGGGACATAATAGTAGAAAAAAACGTAGAGATTTTTTTATTTTGAGATAAAAGTTTTTAAAACTGTTTAATATAATAGACTACTAAACATCTTGTAATGTTGTATTGTAATTTCTATATTTTCATAGTAATTAAATTTATACATTTGTAGATTCTACATAATTTGCGGAGAGATGACATTATTAAAAAAATAAGCCTGATTTCCAATGTGGACAATGTCCACATCAAGAATGTAGACTTTCTGTTCTTTGTCTCACTTAATAAAGAAAGGGACATTTTTGGATTTGACAAAGAAAAACATCTCATTTTAATTAAAACTATTAATTTGCGATAATCAACTATGTAAGAAAACCGAAAACATCCTCAATTTTAATTTATTATCAATCTTCACACTCGGATCAATGCGTTATCAAATACACAGACACTGGTTTGTTTAACGTGCTCTGCTGATTACACTGATCTAAACACTTAATACATTCATTATCTTATCTATATCAACGTGCCCGCACACAAATACTTCTCGTACATACGCCGGCACGTTTGCCGAGGGATTCGGGTGCAATGTCAGCAAAAGATTTAGGTAAATTGACACGAACGGGGAACTTATTGTATATTATGAGAGCGAAACGTGTCTCACACGCAAAACGACGGGAAATCAACCGAGAGTACTGAAGAGGTTTTAATAACTTAGTGTAGAGTGAGTATCGGTGATTTTTTTATGAAACTGTATAGTCTGTCTAGTATGGATGCTTTATATTCTCGGTTTGTAACGTTGTTTATTAAAATGGGATAGTTTAATTAAGAAGCATAGATGTAGCATATAGAAAATCTATAATAATAAAATCTACTTATATATAAATGTGTTTATCTGTCCGTCGGACACGATTATATTTAACATAAGTGGTACCAATACTCTTTCAAAAATCATTTTGTTTCCCTTATTACACCAAACACGCCTTATTACAATATAAATAAGCAGAAAACAAAGAACACATTTTTATGAGCTTTATTTTACTATTAGCGTACACTATAGTTTATAGGCAAATCTTTTTTTATTCTAATCTCGATAGAAACAAGATTAGCGTCATAATAGTACGTCATCAGATAGTGATCTTCACTATACTAAACAGATTCTTTAAGAAAGTTAACAAATACAAGTCTCTTGTATTTGTATAGCGGTCAATACAATCAATTGTATACAGAATTACCTCACGTACAGCGGTTCCTTGTTAGTTAATTAAGTTATTCCGATCAGTTATCTGATGTTTATCGTGTACCTTGTGATTCACTCAACTGCTATGTGCGATACGCTTGACAAGTTGTACACAACTTGGTTTGAATCATCAATGAAATGAAACAACTATTTTACACTGTGAATTATGATGAAATACAACTCTTAACTTAAACGTTAAACTTATTTATCTCTCTCTTATTATCTCCTTGGTTACAGTTTGAACAAATTAATTAATTTTTTAAATGCCCATAATTATCAAACTGTATGTTTCGGAAGGCACGTTGAATTATAAGTCCCGGCTGACATTTTCAAAGATCTTTGACAGAAGCTGAAAGACTGACCACCAGCTTTACCGAGAAGTATAGTGTTTATAACCCAGGTAGATGGGTAGTGGAGGTCCGATAGTCAGTTGCTCCATGTAAAATACTGGTATTCAGCTGCATCCGGTGAGACTGAAAGCCGACTCCAACATAGTTGGAGGAAAGGCTAGGCTGATGAATTATCAAACTGGATGCGATAGAAATTTTTTAAGATTTTTATCATTATTGTTACAACCAATCCCGTCATTCCGTTTCAACGCTAAGTTCTGGGATATACCTATAAAAAATAATCATTACTATCACCTACCTATAAAATATTAGTAGGAAGGAAATTATTTAAGACCCGGAATCGAACATAGACTGGATTGGATTATTCTTGTCCAAATTACACCCAAAACTCACGGTTCACCTTATCATTTGGAAAATTATCATCATCTTATATGAGGAATAATATTTACTACGCAATATTAATACGATACTATGCAAATAACTTAAGTCTGTAGCTAGGTACAGGGCGTTTACAACACACTAAGCGTGTTTAGACTGTAGATACACCTGCATAATCACTGATGACGAGATAACTATACCTACCTACTCATGATGTACTAAATACTTGAGGATTGTTACGGCATTTGTTTAAAGCCTTCGGGCTTAATGCCTCGAATACCTATGTCTGCAAATAAAATATGACAAACAACACAGTACAATAGGGCAGATAACTGGCAGTCAAATCAACTTCTCTTTAATAAATGTCAATAATACATTTTAGTATAGGAATACAAAATAGTGACGTCACAGTTTCGTGTTTTCGTTGGCATCAAATAAGTGCTTAATAAAATGTTTCAGGTGTAGTAATTACAATTTCAATACTATTTACCACCAAATCATATAGTCTGAGCTTTTTATATCAACCTTTTACGAATACAAGTTTAATCATTTTTAGTTAACCCGGTCAACTACCTAATTTAAGGATCAACTCAGATTTTCACTATTCACTATTAATTATAATCGATAGTTCCCAAGAATATTTTTCTTTATATGGAGCAACTCACACTTGACCTAAAATCACATTAAATTTTATATCCTGTATCATCAATATAACAACACTAATTTGTGCCACAACAATGACCTACTCGGAATCGTATCTGCTAACGACACTTCATTACCGAGTCACGATGTTATAAGCAGTGAAACCTCTTGTCAATATACATGTAACTATTGTATGTATGTATGTATGTATGTTTGTATGTACAGTCAATAGGAAAATACCTGGAAGTGTATCTTTTTCTTTCATAAAAAGATAACTACCGCACTACAAATTGTTCTTGTGTCGCGGGGACTTTTACAAACATACAAACAACGGACACAAAGTACAACCGAGCCCGAAACAATTTGTGAGTCGCACAAATAATTGTCCCGTGTGGGTATCGAACCCACGACCTCCCGACACGTGATGGTAGCGGTGCCGCGGCGTGGCGATCTAAGCCACTGCGCCACAGAGACAGTCAAATACTAAAAATAAATCATGAAAAATACCAAAATTAAGTGAAAAGAGAAAATAACTGAACGATTGCTAATAATTAAGGTTTGGGTCAAGCAAAGTACTATTTTTCTCCTATAAATTAGAATATTTATCAACAGTAGCCCGGAGATTGGTAACATGCCCGGTATATAGCAATAGGGTAGCCTTTTATTATATGGTACTAACATTGTTATCGAAACGTATATTTCATACAATTCTGCTTTAACCTTCGGGTATAAGAGGCGTGATATTATGTATGTATGTAAGTATTATATATCTTTTATTTTTATTTATTAAATATTTGTATAATAGTTACTTATATAGTAGATGTCCCACAAAACTACTGATGCAATTTGACTGTATATTATTGATTACTTTAAACCAATACATTGTATTGTTTCCGACAGTAATCAACTTATGGCACTAACTGTACTTATATGTATGTAATGTATGTATAAGTACATGTATGTATGTATGTACGAGTGTATGAAAGTGGTAAGGTCATTCCGGTCCCGTGCAGAGGGTCACGATTGCCTTTAGGTCTTAGTGACAATAACAATAGACATTTTACAATGTTGCAAAATTACATACATGTATTTATTAAATCACTAGCTAATATACCCGTGACTTCGCATAAAATTCTATATAAGAAATGCTAATATACAGGCAGCGTTAGTGACCATTAATAAAATGAGATCGAAACCTTATCGTATTTCTACAGATTTGGTTTTTTGTTTGCTTGTTTGAACGCCTAAATCTTAGGAACTGCTATTTCAAACGGGTAAAATCTATTACTTACAAAACGTCACGATTTTCCTGAGCAATTTATTCTACTTTTTTAAACTGTAAATGCAAGTAGAGCTGTTAGGTTCAATTAGGCCAAGTTTCTGAGGCACATTTAGCGGTAGTTTATCTATTCAAAGTGGCATGTTTATATGAGCAAAGCTATTGAATAGATAAACTACCGCTAAAAGTAACTCAGAAACCGGAGGTTAGTCATGTTAAATAGAAGGTATAGTACCTAATCCTCTAGGTAACAATAGTATATAGACAACAAACGTGTACATATTACATAACATGATACATAAAGGCCGTTAGTATCGTCGTTTTGCATACAGCGAGCGTTTTGTGCCATGAAACATGTTCGGACAGCATCGATGGCAACATGTCGGATGCACTATATCACGCTTTACGAAACAAACACAACACATTTATATATAAAATGTCTTGTATTTTGTAAACTAAATTTAGTTTCTTTGTTTCCCGGATAGGGCAATAGCTGGGGTTTTTTAATGTTGATGAAAATATTGTCTACTTGAGAGAATTCGTCTGCGTAAATAGATTTCATGGGGTTAAAAGTATCCCATGTGTTAATCCAGGGTGTAAGCTATCAATGTATTAAGTATAATGTTAAGTAGAGCCGGCGGTCCTGTATGACAAGATGTATGGATGTGAATGAAACAAAGGAAGTTTGTAAGGATCATACTGCCTCTGTCTCTGCCTACCCTTATCGGTAGACGTGATTTTATGTATGTATTACATTTCATTACAATTTTATTGAATTCCGTTTTTTTTTTTGAGTAAGAGTAACAAACTTACATCCATTGCTTAAAAACTTTCGCATTTATAATTTTAGTAGGAGTTTGGTAACGTTCCCAGTATATGTCAGTAGGCTCGCTCACTATTACATGGGACTAACATTGTAAACAGCGAAACGTGGGAGTACCTATTTCATGTAGCCTACACCTTTGCGTACAACAAGCGTGAAATAGAGAGCAAATATAATTTTACATTATGATCGTTACCGCCATTACAAAATCTATTGTCTATGTCATACAAAGCGCGGGAACAATCACAAAAGCACTAAACACAAATTACATTCCGAATTCAAACACACACTGATTAGAACCGAACAGAGCCGAGTCACGTCGCGCCAATTAGAAAACGGTCCCGAATTAATTTGAAAATGGAACACTCGATTTTGATGTAGTGGAATCTGTCGTCGGCTTTGTTTAAAACTACGAACCAATTTGAAACTAACCGTTTAAACTTTAGAGCTTATTTTACAATGATTTCAATTTTGTACAAACTCATAAGATAATAGGTGAAAGACCGAATGTCATTCACAGGTTTTTCAGCTTATTAAATTTCTACCCTAAATGTGTTAATGTAAGGTTTAAATTCCTTTGTTGTAAAGTTACGTAATTAGTAAATGTGTTACTCGAAATTTGTACGATATCTCGTTCTAATAGGCAATTTGTAAAGTGTCGCTCGCCGCCATTTTCTTTTATTTATTATTTTTATGAAAAAGCCTTTGATCAAAGACTTTTTTATGGACATTGTAGAGCGAAATTACTTCGTCGAGGGTCTTCGGTTCATTGTGAGAATAAATCTCTTAGAAAAGTTATCTGCAATAAATCTAGACATGCGGTCGTGTTTCACCGACTTTCTATGTAAGATTAATGGCGCTCAAATATCTTTTAATTTCTATCTGTTTTATCAAGAACACGGGCTTTATTATAAAGTATAAAGTTACCCGCTGCACGAAAACTTTCTTCTATCTCATTATTTTTAAAAAGTGTTTCTTTTTTTACAAGTGTTGCAACAGTCAAACACTTTCTTAAAACTAAAACTGTTAACTTCATAAAAGCAATTTTACTCCATTTACGAAACTACACTAAAAAAGAATTCACTCATTATATTTCACGCTCACATTTACATCATAATAACTTCTTACAACAAAATGTAAGTCACATTTCAACACGGAATGCATACAGAATTTTCTTCACAAAACGAATACTCCGGAGTATGAAACCAAGGACATTAAGTCGCATCATTAAAGGGTATCGAGTGTAACAAAGCAGGTACAGTCACACTCATTAGGCGCTACGACATTTCTTGGCAAAGGAATTTTTGTTGGTGCCTCCGCCGGTACACTCATTTTCTTGATTACTGAACGCGAGCGTCCAATTTCTGTCAAGAAATTCCTTCGTTCAGGAAAGTGTAGAAAATTCGTGTAGATATTTTTTTTTATAACCATTTTACGTTCCATTCTTTTCTTGTTATTAAATCTTGTTGTTTGAAAAATAATTGGACGGCTACGACGCTTAAGTTTTATACTTTTATAAATTTTATTTTGTTACGTTCAGTTGAGAAGCTCGTGGCTAAGTTAAAAACAGTCGCACGGATCGATTTCTCAAGTTAAGCTACGCTTGCCAAGGTTGATCTGTGGGTGGAAGACCATATTATACATACCTAGTTCCTCCATGTTTTGGAAGGAACGTTAAATTGTGGTCCCCGACTGTCTTTTTCAAAGCCAGTCAGTCAGAAGCTTGAATATCGGGCAACCAGTCTTACGAAAGGTATCGTGTTATAACCCAGGTAACTGGGTTGTGAAGGTCTGATAGACTTGAAGTTGCCTCCAACATAGTTGGAAGAAAGACTAGACTGACGATGATTTTGTTACGTTTAGTTGTTGCTTTAAATTGTTGCCTATTATTGTTCGCTAACAATAGTTACTTTCGATTTAATATAGCAATTGGTAATATTATCGCGTCTGAATAACATAAACATAAAGTCTGGTAACAAATTTAACTATGAATTAAATTGTTTATGTACCAATAAACCTACAATCTATAATATATCGGCGGAGTAGTTTCAAAGTTTATTATATTAAAATAACTACACGCACTAATTATTCAGTATATATTATATTCAAAGTAACCTTTCAGGCGCTTCTGATTCTAACGTCAGAATTCCAACTTCATGCAAAAATATGACAATTTAGCTGAAAAACATAACCGTCGCGCATACAGACTTCACTTATAATATTAATTAACATAAATGTTATTTTTCATTACATCAGTATAAAAATAAAAATTCATCTCAGTCCAGTATAAAATTATTATATTGTGAGATTAAAGTCCAGACGTAAGAAGCTAATTTACCATTACATACCCTTTTCTGTAAAATAAGTCTAAGACCTAGTCACAACCCTCTCTTCAATAAAAAAAAACCATAAGACCTAAAAAACAGAACAAAAAATTAAAAATCTTCTCTTCTTCCCCAGACTGCGTCCACCTGCAACTCTACAAGGACTTGAAGGAGCGTCAGAAGAACGGTCAGACGAAAGCGTCGCTGTCGCTGCAGCAGTACCTCGGCACGGAGTCAGGGTTCACGCTGGACAAGGAGTCTAATACCCTCGCTATATTGTGCGAGGATGTCGTGCCAGTGCTGGCTTTTGATACCAGGGAGGGTTTGATACAGTGGCGGGTTAAGGTGAGATCACTTTTTATAGTTTTTTGTATGTTTTACTGTCTTTGAGACGCCATGGGGTGTGCATGCTACTGCTGGTCAGGGGTTTCAGGATTTCCTGAAGTGGAACGATAAGTTATGCCGAAGTTGCTCAGTCAGGGAATTTTCAGTTATTGCCCGGATTTTAGGAGATAAGGCTGCAATATTCCCTGCCCCGAAGAGACCGTAAAGCCGTTAGTTCTGCGACAGACCTCACACTAGTCGTGTCACCTATCCCAGCATTATCCCCTATTCTGGTTGCGTCCATTACCATCCCATCGGATTATGGGAGTAATGCACTAAAGTACCTGTGTATTTCGCACAAACTTCTTTTAATCACACATTTATAAATAGCCAAAATAAAATACAGAAAAACATTTTACTTTATTAGTTTTTATAAAGCCTTTCTTTCTTTAGTTTGCCTCCTATATAATAAAGTTCTGATCTCCCAGGTGCAACACAACCTCGGCAGTAGCAAGGAGTTCGCCGCAGTCATCATATCAGCGCCCACAGCCGCCAACATCCGCGCCGGCCCGGTGAGACTGCACGCGTGTGGACCGCGGCTCGCGCTCTGTGCCTCGCGGCCGCCTGAAGTACTGGCCTTGTGGGATGTTAAGCTGCTCAGGTTAGTTATATAAATTAATTTATTTTAGAGTTAATTGGGAAAAAAATGATTGTTGTTGATTGTAGTTATTTTAGAGTTGATACAAAAAGAAGCAAGGTGGTAGAGCTGAAGAGAAAAAATATTTTGTGCGGTTACGTAATTCTTAGGTTTATCAAATGGCTAAAATTTCTGAAAGTAATACAATTCTGAAAGAATAACATAATTAAATGTGAAAAGTTTAAAAAAATGTCAAAAAGTTTTCTGAAAGCTGAATTTTCTGAATCACGATTATTTTGCTTGCTTAGTGTCTTATTGGTATAGCACTGAAAATAGTCATGATAAAGATTAGAAGGTTACTTCTATAGAGAACTGAATAACAGTAGTCCAGATCAAAAAATGTATCGTAAAAATACAAGTGCTTTTGAAAACACTTCCCTCAGAATCTGGTTCAACTGCCAATTATGAATCTATACCAAAGTTCGTCAAACATAAAAAAAACCTGTATAAAACTTTATCGGCGCAGGAAAAAATAACCTACTTTCAAAAGCAAAGCGAAGATACGTTCGAAAACTTCCAAAATACCTCTAACTCGAAATCGTTTAACAGGTACGCTTCAAAGTTTGGGAGACCACTAATCTCTTGGCGCGTCTTTGAAAAATGTCCCCCATAATTTAGCCGGGTTACACCCATTTACGGCCGGTACGTTGACCTAGTTTGAAACATTTAAGGTGTACTCACATCTGTCATGTTGGTGGCATGTCAACTTTAGGTATTTACGTGTGAATTTTGCAATAAAAAATGTCTATTTCGATGTTGGTTAAAAATTAAACTATATAAATTTAATGATTGTTAGTCTGGCTCAATATTTAATACAAAATTGCTAACGAGTCTTAAACGCGATCAAAATCTTAAGGTTTACGATACCTTATTTGCTACTCAACGTTAGCCCAACATTCTTTACAGATTCTTAAAATGCCCGTATTTGACAACCAATCAATATAAAGCTCTGTCGCTTTACAATTTAGGTTTTAATTCTACAAATAATTATAACTTCACATAAATACCATTATAAACTTAGAAATGATTACGTGCTTCAAGCACGATATATGTTAAATTATCGCATTGATAAAGTCTTCTTGTCATGTGAAAAACCATTAAAACAAAACATTTCTGACAGTTTTGACAGATGTGTCTTCGCGCCTTAACTGGCTGAACGCTTGATTCGTAACTTAATCGTTTAAGATGTAAGGTGAGGGTTCGAAAAGAAAATACCGTGGTTTTGGGTTAAAAGGCAAAGGTTTACATGAGGGTTTAGGGTTATTGTGAGGTTCTTGGGTCTCTTGAGAGGGTTAAAAGATAACTATGGCTTCGTTACTGTCAGTTGTTAAGGACTGAATTTCAAAGTGTACTGTTTGATTGTTTTTCAAACAAGAAAACTTGTCTTTGTCTTTTATTTTGAATTTTGCAAATTATGTAAAAAAGTCTTTCAGACACAGATTTCAATAATTCAGGGCCGATTTCCACGAACAGGCAACCTTCGCTTTCAACCATCAGATTCTAAATACAATGTCTGTTAAATAAAAACGATAAAATATTTTTTTAATAAAGTAACATGACTATGGAAAATCGGTACATATGAAAGTATGGTCATGATACCTAATATCGATTTATACAATACGGCAGAAATACTAAATTAACCGTTACTCAAACCCTCTCTCATTAAAATAGTCTGTCTAGTTTCCTCGTTAACTTTCAACATATAATTTACACAATTTATAACACAACTATTTACATAACACAATAATTGGTTATTTAATTGACAACATTATTTAGTTGTTATAATTAACTTCGCAAATTACACTATTAATACGCGTACGACCGCGCGCCATGTTTAATTTTTATTGCTGGCATTACTCAAAATAACGAGAAATAGTTAGCGTTGGAGAATAGGTTGAATATGCTAATACGTTTGCAAAAAAAAAGTAATAACGTTAAGTTTTTAATTTTAAACACGTAAGTACGATAAAAATATTGAAGCTCGGTTTGAAAACTTCTTGGTAAATATTAGATTGCATATTTGAAGGAATTTTGACTGTTGTTTTTATACTTTTGTTGTCTATTTATTTAGCAGATAGGTTAACTGATGATAATTCGCTAAAACTAAAAAACTGACCTTTAACCTAAGAGAACGTATCCAATGGTTAAGATGACAGAAAATTAATGAAAAATTCCGTCAATATTCTAATAAGCTATTATTCAGATAAGGTGAAAAAGGGGTCTTAGGATATACAGAACAAATTTTTTTTCTCTATAAAGATATACAATGTTATCATAGAATAATCGTTAACAAAACGCTTTACATTTCAGAATTTATGTAAAAAAAGAAACAAGATTCTGGGCCTTAACCCATTCAGTGCCGTGCACGCCCATCGGCGGGTGAAACGTTTTTACTGACACGCCGAGCCCGCCCATGGGCGGTTGGATTTTAACCTCCGATATCTAAGCCAATAACCATTAGAAAAATGAAAGATTTTGTGAAATGATTCGTTTTACTAAAATTTATTCGTTATCAAAACGGCCTGCAGATATCTCAGGTTTGGAAAAAAGTCAATTCCGACTTTTCATGCCGAACCCGCCCATGGGCGGGCATAACACTTATTCAGGATTTAACAACCTTTTGTGAAATTAGATAAGAACTATAATTTTAACTAAAATTTTATAATTATAAATTTTAACTAAAATTAAGTTACCTTTAATAGAAATTGATGTTGTTTTGCGTCGATAAAATATAATAAGAAGATTTATAACCTACACGCATAAAAAAAATGTTCTGGCCAGAAGCGCAAACAAATATCGCACGAGCTAAATCATTTTGCACGAAAAAACAGCAGACATAATGATCATGGTAGGACCCAGAAGTCATAAACCATATTTACCTGTGTATAACAAATTCAGTTGTATTGTCTGAACAAAAGAAAGAAAATATTACATATAGTAAATAGGAGGAACGATAAAAATTTATTGTAAGCAAATTTGCATAATGTACTTTTTTTAACTAAGTATGTAATTTAATGTACCCAAGGATTGACGACACCTGACAATTAAAAAAGGCACATATATGTGGGTTTTTAAAAGGCCTAATAGATTTCTTTACATATATATTAGCTTAATTTTTAGGATTGTATGATTTTGATTCATCTTAGATTAATTAAGTGAGAGTTATGCCTTACCTTCATGCTCCATTTTTATTTCAGCTAATAACCAATAAAACTGTCACAATTTTATCACAAATATCGCAGGAAACTTCACATACACGCTTTAAACACGGTACAGTACATGTAAACTGAACATGTGAAACGGTTTATGTCGAAATCTACAGCTACATGCCAAAAACGCCGATGGGCGGGCAAGGATACTTAATCGAGATGCCGGACCCGCCGATGGGCGGGCTGATATCATAATACAGCGGAATCTGGGTAATGTCGTTAATTTTCAGCTAGGCAGTGAATGGGTTAAAAAAGTTAAGCCATGTCTATTATCCCATACAATTTATACTTGCAAACTTTTGTACCTTAAATATCTCAAGAAAGAAAGGTGCAGCGAAGCAAAAAACCTTGAAACAAAGACTTGTACCCTTAAAAAGTAACTTAACATTATTATAAGCTATTACGAGTAATTAAAACTCGTATTTAAACGAACAATTTCGACAATTATAAGCAAGGTTCCGCCATTTTTACGTAAATTTCCCGCCCTTTCGGGATTTTGAACGACTTGAAAAACTTTTTTGTTGAGATTTGAATTTAGAATTCGGATCGAGGTACTTAATTATAAAAGTGTTTCTTGGCTGTTTTGTTTTTGACCTTTGCTTTTAAAATGTAATTCGTTTTTTAAATTTAAAGATACTATAGCGTAGTAGTTAGAAGTATTTTTAATGAATCAGTGTTTATAGTTAGGTCTTAGGTTTGATTTTTACTAAAATTATTGTATTTTTTTATGATTTCAGAAGCTTAAATCGCGCATGTATACAACTAAGTCTTATATTCTCTTAGATACGAGTAAAATGTTGTACTTGAAAGATATTAGGTTAATGTAGCGTTTTTAGATGGTATCGGTGATTCATATGAGAAGCTAAACGACTTATTGATGAGCGCTCCCTCGTATGACACAAATTATGTACCAACATTCAAGATATGAGAAAACTCTTTATAAATTGTTTATATTACGTTCGAATAGGCTATCGAATACTTAAAATTTCTTAAATACTGTAAGCTTAGTAGATTTTAGTTCCATATGCTTGCGGAAAGAAATGACATACGTATCTGAATAACAAACATACAATCAATATACAATTGGTAGTCAAACTTAAGACTATTACAAAGAATTTCTTGACAGAAAATTTTGGGATTATTTCTAACCGACATGGGATTTGAATCCGAGACTTTTGCGTGTTACTACTAACAAGCAGCAGTCGGCTTGCAATCTCACCGGATTCAGCTGAATACCAGTATTTTACATGGAGTGACTGCCTTCCGGACCTCCACAACCGAGTTACATGGGCTATAACACGATATCCCTAGTAAGACTATGAAACAGCAACACACCACTAACCCCCGGTTTCTCAGGATATTCAATCGTGTTTAATCATCATATTTATAAAAAAACGCTATTGAGTAGATAAACTACCGCTAAATGTACTCAGAAACCGAGCATTAGTTATAAACACATTTTCACCAAGATAAAACAGAATAGAATATAAAAATTCGCCATTTTCTCAGTAAAACGTAACGTTTGTCACATGTTTCCGTGTTCGTAGCGAGATTAACAGCCGTCTTCCGATGTCAATTTGTTCACAAATTACTACGTCATAACCGTGACGTCATGCCACGGAGGTTTGTTTTGATTTAGGTAAAAATGTAATGCTGTAAGCAAACTGTGTTTAAGTATGCTTTAGCTAAATCAAAAGTGAAGAAATTAGAAATAAGACTGTTTCTCGAGTCTGAATGCTAGTACCTAAATACGATTGCAAAACATGAGGTCTTGAGTTCGATTCTCGGTCGGGTAATTTTTTGTGGTGTTTTAATTTTTTGTCAAAATGTTTTTTTTTGTTATCTCAGAATTCAGTGACTTACCCAGTAAGTATAAGACCCTATACCTACATTCCCTTGTAACATAAGATTCATGTTTATTGTTTAATGTCTAAAGGATAATCATCAAAATTACATAATCTTGCAATGCATTATTACTGACTGAAGCAATATTTTTCTCAATGAAATAAATATAAACTTCTTTAAGACTACAATTGCCAAAAGTAAATAGCAACATTTATAAAGGTACGTCCACACTTGTCTATCGCGGCGTATCGCATTAACTCGCAATCGCGACGAATCGCACCACAAATCATTGGCTAATAACCTGCCGGCACCAGTAATAACACGGGCATTATTATATTTATACTACTTTGTCGTGTGGATTCGACTGCTATTCATTGTTTTGAAGATGTCGTTGTGTCTTAAATCTCCAAATATGTTTTTTGAAAATGCATTCTTAGACCAATTTATTACTGACATATAATATAACGAAAAACATTTATCTTAAATAATACTTGATAGTTATAGGACATAAACATAAAATACTGGACTTTAACATCAAGCCCAATTTGGTGTAAACATGTAAAATTTTAATGGCATTATTTTTTTTATCAAGTTATTCTGATACAAATAATCATATATTTTGTGATGGGCAATGCATTTTCTAAATTGTTCGTCATATAACCGCCAATATAGTTATTCATTACATCTTAATTCATTACATGAATGATAAAAAGGCATACAAATACAAGCCTATTAACTCAGTACATAACATAGAATAATCACACAACTTGTAACGAGACAGGTGGCAAAACAAAAACTTTGTTATAATGAAAGCACGTACTCCATTCACTAAGAATTGACGTACAATTATCTAATATTATTACTAGACTATTTGTTACGACTAATTACGTTCGCACGTGCTGTCTGGGTCTGGAGTGAGGGTCTAATTTTATTTATAACTTTAGATCATAATATAGATGTGTGAAATATATGTAATCTAGTTTTACCATTTTATTCGAGATTCGGGACCTAATTCTTGATCATGTAAACACCTATACTAATCTATACTATCTATACTAATATTATAAAGCTGAAGAGTTTGTTTGTTTGTTTGTTTGTTTGAACGCGCTAATCTCAGAAACTACTGATTCGATTTGAAAAAATCTTTCAGTGTTAGATAGCCCATTTATCGAGGAAGGTTATAGGCTATATATCATCACGCTACGACCAGTAGGAGCAGAGTACCAGTAAAAAATGTTACAAAACGGGGAAAAATTTGACCCATTCTCTCTTATGTGACGCAAGCGGAGTTGCGCGGGTCAGCTAGTAATATTATAAAGCTGAAGAGTTTGTTTGTTTGAACGCGCTAATCTCAGGAACTACTGGTCCGATTTGCAAAATTCTCTCAGTGTTAGATAGTCCATTTATCGAGGAAGGTCATAGGTTATATATCATCACGCTACGACCAATAAGAGCAGAGTTCCAGTAAAAAATGTTACAAAAACGGGAAAATTTTTACCCATTGTCTTTTATGTGACGCAAACGAAGTTGCGCGGGTCAGCTAGTACATAATATAACACATTTTCCCCATAGAGAAAGACAGAGACCAAAGAACGTCACTTGGTACGATTCCTACAAACTTCCCTTGCTTCATTCACATCCATACATCTTTTTATACAGGAGCGCTTACGAGTACTTCGCACCTGACCTTTTTAAGACATTGCCGATGCGATTTGTGTATCTTTATTTATATATATAATTCTTCTGTAAGTGTGTATGTCACTGAACTTCTCTTAAACGACTGGATCGATTTTGATGAATTTTTTTGTGTGTGTTCAAGGGGATCTGAGAATGGTTTAGATTCACAATTTTGTCCGCTGGACAATGTTTTTATATTTAATTTTTATGGCAGAACAACATTTGCCGGGTCAGCTAGTTAAATGTAAAAAAATATTTTTTTGCCTTTTATGTAACCAGGCGTTTTTAAAGACGATATTTAGAACAAAAAGAATTGGTAGACACAAAGGAATGAAAAAGCAATTTTAGATAATAATCGTTACAGAACCGGATGTACTTTGACCTTTTCACGGGAGCGGAACTGCAGACATAGACTAGTATAATCTATCTATATTAATCTATAGTTGCAGAACCTTGGATTTAATACTCTTAGTATTTTAAAGTAAAAAAGTCTAATATTATACACTAACTTCTGCTCTTGAGTTTGTTTGATGAAAAGCTTTCTATTTGGTTATGGTTAACTATTTTAGGTAGGTATGTGCCAAATACAATTAAAATTAATTCTGTAGTTTTTGCGTGAAAGAGTAACAAACACGTATTCATCCATACAAACTTTTCCGTTTATATTATTAGCACGATTAGAGATTAAAAAACCGACAGGCACGGCCAACGTCAAAAGTTTGCTGTTCAGTGTTTAATCAAAAGTACTTTTGACTTATTTTGCTGGTCAGTAGTACTTTTGACTTGTTAAGTTTTGACTACAACATATGCATTAATTACAGTATACATATTTATGACGCTGATTGTACTGACGGAAAAACCTGCGGGCATGAACTAGCAAAACGAGAATAATATAATTGAATACACTAAAACGTATTATTACGGAAATACTATCAAGATATTTTTCAAGAATAAACCTTTAACCTCTAAATAAAGTCTTATTTTCTTCAAGAATTTTCTTTCAAGAAAAATGTACCAGGTTTTCATTTCAGCGGATGTAGTAAATATCAAATTGACCTTTTTCTTTTATAAAATTTGTTCAGAAAATGTTACGCTCACGTTCAACGTTGTCTATGGTATTCGCCTTTATTTATGGTCATAATCTGTGGGCGTGGGATACTTTTTTTTCTCTTGGAAGTAAAATACGGAAAGATTGTTGATATTTGTAAATATAGGACAGTGCCTCGATTCTCTTCTACTATCGACTACCGACAACCAAACTGTCATCGAGAAATTTTGTATAAAAATCTGATCAGCGCCTCTGGCGGGTGTCGTAGGAAACATTTTGGAAGTACATTCTAAATGTCATAATTCGATAGCTAGCCGGTTGTCGGTAGTCGATAGTGGTAGAGGATCGAGGTACAGTACACTGTATTTATAAAGTCCAAATTATTTCTATTTGATTAAATATAGCCCAATTGTACTTTGTTTTGGGTGAAATAATAGCTTCGCTCACAGACATTCGCGCATAGAAGAATAGCTAGTCTTTGCCCGTGGTTTTGTCTGCATAAAAACAGGGCTGGGTGTTAAATATAGCTTTTAATTTTTTAATTTTATTTGTCTATTCAATGGCTTTTACTTGAAAAAGTAATGAACATGTTAATGTTTAAAAGTTACATTTTCATTAATAATGTGATTCCGATTGTTATCTACTATAAATATTTTTTTTCTCTATCTACACCCACGATAAAAAGGCTTGATTTTAAGTATGTATGATATCGTACATTTTTTAGGTAATATTAATAAAATGATAATACCTAATATGGACCTATGTTTCCTACGTGAAAGAGATTCCAAAAACTAAGCACTTTTCAAAACGTAGTACTTACTTAGTAGTAAAAGTAGTAACTTCGTGAAAGCTGCTTTAAAACTTACTTGAAACTTGTAACTAAGTTGTCTTCTTTGATCGCCTTCTAGCAGTCTTGTTTGTAATTCACTTTCAACGTTCAGCTGCTCATAAGTACACTTATTGGTAGATAACCTTATAAACAATTTAGCTGTTTATTCTTTATTAGTCTTTAATGATTTTTTATATACTTCTAGTATTGCAATTTATTATCCCTCCGAGATCTGAAAGGTATTTTGTGGTATTGGGATAAGAAAATCAATAATATTAAGTTATATTCACTGCACAGTTTACAGAATTAAACTGGTTAGAATCTACTATGAAAAGATAACTACTAGATACTTAATGTATGAAAATCTGACGAAAACATCAATATAATTCCCCATCAATTAAGAATTAAACTATTGGGTTTGATATAACGCATATTTAATTACATAGCAAAAAAATGATTACTATAAAATTACTATGCATCGGCAAAGTAAGGATCTTCTAGGAAATTAAGTCTCTTCAACTAAAACCAAAACACTTTATTCTCAAACTTACATCTCACTAGCCAAACATTTTGAGCTGGAACTTTCATTTGATCTTAATTTAAACAGTGGCCCGAGGCGGTACACGTTTGGCCAATAATTTGGCCAATATTGGTGTACCGGTGGCGGCTAATTTCATTATTAAGCCGTGTACACACGCGTGCCTATAACAATTCCTTGTGGATTATATCGCGATGCGGTGCAGTTGGACGCAAGTTATGAGCGGTAGACAGCAATACATTATGTTGAGGCCAACCATAATATGGTTAGCGTCAAGATAATAATAATAATCTTCCAAATGTCCGGGACTCTATAGTCCCGAGATATGAAAGAGACGTACATAATAATAATAAGATATTATCTATAATAATGTTTAACTTTTCGAGAAATATATACAATGAAACGTAAGATTTTATTGTAATGTCGCCACATTTGATCCATTTATCAAAAATAGAATATAAATGTCAGTAGTATCCCTGTCCTTAAGCATTGAAAACTCCCAAAAATCACACGTAAATAAATCGCGAATTGACTTTATCAAGCTTTGAAACAAATGAAATAACGTGACAATATATACAGAAAACTAGGTATATAAAACTACTTCCGTTTAATTTGTAACAATACTGATACCAAGGCCCGAGAATATAATATTACATTTAGAGTACCTTAAAATGATCATAGTATTTCATTCTGAAAAAAACTTCAAACCGCTTAATTCCCCGCTTTCAGCCTTAACTTGCACCACACACCACAACTACAGCCCGAAGCGATATTCCTTAACTGTACAAACAAGGCTCTAATGAGCTTGCCAATGGGAAATAATACACGCTATTCGTTGCGTTACACTTTGATGTGCCACTACCTTTATTTACATCAAATAATTACTTTGCCCGAAATTTCGCTGCATTGTTATAAGTTATATAGGTATGTTGTAAAGTTAATTTTCGTAAATAATGTATGTGTTCTTGTCGGGAAAATAACACTAAAACTTTATTAAATATTGAAGCTACTTGTATGTATAAAGTAAGTCACTCAATTTTGAAACCAACGGTCCGTAAACTTCATCTAAATTTATACCATAGTTCAGTCATAAAAGCGTAACAGACAGACAGAAAAAATATGTCGAATTTCTAATTTTACGCCATTTTCTGCGTGTAATTTCAAAGATTTCCGGGAGTAAAACGTATGTAGTTCCAGGTTATATATACAGGGTGTCCCAAAACTCAACGATAATCCGAGACAGGATGAAAGGCCAAGTCATACCGGTTCTAGGAAAAATAAAAAAAAAATCCATGTCACTTAGTTCAGCAATAATAGACACTTTTCAAAAAAGTTGAAATTCCACACCCTTGGTCGCATTTTTAAGTCCTGTGATCACCAATGTGACAATTTCGCTGTGTTTTTCTGAATTTCGTGGTCTTCATTAAATGTGTTATTACTCGTAAAAGAAATTAATGCACAAAACATTGTTAATTTAATAAAAAAAATTAAGTTTTAGTGAGTCATGGTTCTCAAAAATATCGTTAGTTAACTTTGACGCTTCATATTGAAAAAAAAATGTACTACACTACCCTTGGCAAGTTATTTCAAAAGTTGGCGCATTTAATCAAGTTTTCAAAATGGTATAACACTTGCCACTTTTCTTGCCATTATAAGTGTTATTTTTATTTGAACGAAAAGTATCCTCGCAGATGGATCAGACGCAGTGGTTTAATTTTATGGCATCCTCGTTCCCCCGATCTAAATCTAGTAGATATTTTTTACTGGGAATGCATAAAAGAAAAAGTCTATTCAAAATCAATACGAAATCTATCAGAACTTCGCCAGAAAATTGACACAGCGTCAGAAGAAATAAATGCAAATAATTTTGCTTGACTGGTGAAAAAATCTTTTGGACGCCGTTGCAGAGCCTGTATTCGTTACAGAGGAAAGCAATTATTTTTAGTAAAGACGTAATTGAGTCAGTCCATAACAAATATTTAATGTCATAAACATAATAGGTAATAATAATTTAAAAAAAAAACAATGAACGAACCATCGTTCTTATTTAATTATTCTCCTTAAACTAAAGTAATTCCAAATTGTTTTCCTCTGGTACGAATACGGGCTCTGCAACGCCTTACAAAAGACCTTTGCACCAGTCAATCAAAATTCCTTGCATTTATTTCCTCTGACGCTGTGTCAATTTTCTGGCTAAGTTCTGATAGATTTTGTATTGATTTCGAATAGACTTTTTCTTTTATGCATTCCCAGTAAAAAATATCTACTAGATTTAAATCGGGAGAACGAGGAGGCCATAAAATTGTACCACTGCGTCCGATACATTTGCGAGGATACTCTTCGTTCAAATAAAAATAACATTTTTAATGGCAAGAAAAGTGGCAAGTGTTATACCATTTTGAAATCTTGATTAAATGCGCCAACTTTTGAAATAACTTGCCAAGGGTAGTGTAGTACATTTTTTTTTCAATATGAAGCGTCAAAGTTATCTAACGATATTTTTGAGAACCATGACTCACTAAAACTTAAGTTTTTTTATTAAATTAACAATGTTTTGTGCATTAATTTGTTTTACGAGTAATAGCATATTTAATGAAGATCACGAAATTCAAAAAAACACAGCGAAATTGTCACATTGGTGATCACAGGACTTGAAAATGCGACCAAGGGTGTGGAATTTCAACTTTTTTGAAAAGTGTCTATTATTGCTGAACTAAGTGATATGGAATTTTTTATGGTATGACTTGGCTTTTCATCCTGTCTCGGATTATCGTTGAGTTTTGGGACACCCTGTATACATCCTGTATTTCAATAAGTAAAAGTAAAAAGAAACTGTCAAATAACTTAACCAATACTTATCTAAAGCTTAAACCTACATTACCTTTACTTATATTTATGTATATAAGTTAATTTATATGTCCCATAGCTAGGATTAGTCAGTTGTTTTATGGGTTCATTAATTACAGTGAATTAGATCCGCTAATACGTCCAGACATTATGTCATCTTAAGTGATTAGTGATAATGTTATATACTTCATATACTGATTATAATATAATACATATTATTATGTATATCATAATATATTAATTTGTGTATAAACATTTACCTAGTTAATGCCTTGAGCCGAAATCTATGCGATTGTCGATCACGAAGTCTCAGGTTCGATTTTCGAGTTGGGAAAACTACTAGTGCAATCACGATTAGTGTTTAGCAAATACAGCACTTTGTGTATTTTGGGTTAAAATTTTTTTTTTCCTTCGTGCTACTTTTTTGAAACAGTCACACTTATTTTAATAGAAGTAGCCTAAAATATAATCTATTACACGGCTACATTTTATTGTATTCTATTCTATAGTTCAGTTTTAAAATACAGCCAAAAAGTAAACATTTTGTTCCAAACAAAACCCAATAAAAACCATGTTAACTCAAAAGTATCAATTCCCATTGATACCGCAACAAAACGATTTAAAATTGTCATAAAACAAAAGCGAACCAATTACCCACACAATACAGTTCCATACATATTAACAAATAAACCTATATGCTTACACCATGCATTAAAAGTTGTACATGCGGGCAACTGTTGAGCTACAATATGTGGTCGAACTAGGCACAATATGGTGCCTGAAAATTTGAAATAGCAGACATTTTAAAATTCTTGCCTCTATTTCTACGTAAAAGATGTACCGGGTGTAATAGGCGGTCTACAGAAAATAAATAAAAAAATATTTTAGACATGATTCTGGTGTGGCGTTGTGTATAGTAACAATATATATATATAGATATAGGCTCTGGATAGGCTAAGCTAAATATAAATGTAGAAGGAAAAGAAAAATATCGGTAATTTCATACGTATATACGATAGTCTCACAAGTCACAACATTTACGCAGATAGTGGGGTAATATTTTTACCCGATATTTATTTAGTCTCATACTAAACATACTTGTTTAATAAAGACTTGCTTGAAGTCTTAACTAAAATAAAATTAAGTCCTGTTTGGAAAATCTTTTTAACTGCACGTTTGGCGCAGTGGTTGAAGTGGTCACCTCGCCGCAATAACCAAAGCGCCACGTGTGGTGGGTTCGAATCCCACCCGGGACAAATCTTTGTGTGATGAGCACGAATATTTATTCTTAGCCTGGATGTTAATGTATCTATATAAGTATGTATTAAGTATATAAGTATGTTTATCAGTTATTAAATTACCATAATACAATCTCTGCTTAGTTAGGAATCAAATGACCGTGTGTGAGTTGTCCAATGATATTTATTTATTTATATACCTATTATAAAATTGTAAAAGCTTTGGAATTGTGAGTTGTCCAAATATAAAAAATATACATATTGATATGTTTTAATTCGGCAACTTGTAAGTGTCCCGTGTGTATACCACATTACAAACGAAGCGAACATCATCAGATAGTGGTGCACGGCTCCCAATTTCCGCGCCACTGAAATATTGATGCATTTTTGTCATTGTACTGTGAATGACGCCTCTCACTGCACACAACAATTTTAATACAAATGCCTTTTGTTTGTTTGTTTGTTAAGAACTTTGTTTGTGACTGAAATAGAGGTTTGTTCGTGGAGGGTAATTTGCAGACAATAACTGCTTTCAGTATTTAAGACTATCTAGGCGTAATACTGGCAAGTATTAGTCCTAAAAATATTCAATTTTTGCGAAATCTAATGACTACAATATTATAAAACAACTATTAGGAGTACCATAAATGATACGAAATTCAAATATATCTATTTTGTCACTTTACACAATAAAAACAGCTAAAATATTCTATCGAATCTTATAGGAACGGTTCATTCATTTTATCGCGTATTATCTAAGCAGAAAAATGCAGTACGCAATGATAAACTCATATTATTGACATATATCGCAATGCTGAAAAATAAAGCTGTTTAAACCTGCAACATTTTTACCTTCCTTCTTCCTTACTTAATCTTCTTCTTAAATATCATCATAATACTACTATAAACAATATCACTAGTCTATCAACATTCTGAAACTACAAAACACGATGAATCTAACTGCCCATTCAATTACTTAACTACACAATAAAGATTGTACCTCCCCCACTAATAGTCGGCTAAACAAAGATTAACTGATTACTAAGTTAGCCGATGCATAGCCGTTATAGCCCGAGAGCCGGCTAACGGCTTCCAACAACTTTGTTGAGTTTCACTACAACTTTAGTTATTGATTTGTGCGATAGATTTGTGTTGGTAAATTCAGGTAGCTATACTGTAGTTATTATGATTTTATACGCCAACGTGATGGACTCGAGTTGCAACCAATTAAATGTAAAATATCTTTAATATCGTAAACTTCGTACAAAGGCATTTTTATTCCTCTGGCACAGCTGATTGCTTGTAAAAAGAAACGGCAAGAAACTCTTGGCTTGCTTTTTTATTTCCTACCCATATTACGGGAAGAAACCCTTGCCCAGCAGTGGGACTGTCATGGGTTAATTCATTTGACTCCCTCACTAATAGTCGGCTAAACAAAGATTAACAGATTACTAAGTTAGCCGATGCATAGCTGTTATGGTCCGAGAGCCGGCTTTCAACAACTTTATCAAAGTTTCACTACAACTTTGACTGAGTACAGTTATTGATTTATAGAATATTGCTAATACGTGTGTCGGCTTCTTCAGGTAGCTATAATGTTATTATCATTTATGTTTTGTTGCACTTGACTAGCGTGTAGGCCCGGACTTACTTTCGTTCTCAGAGGAGCCTGAGCCAGTAAACTCTGGGGCAGAATGTAGAGCAGATCTTAGATATCCAAGTAGTTATTGTCTTGCTAATTCCACTTTAATCGATTACGTCATTGTATTTGAATGTTGAATTCGAAATCAAATAAATGAAATTAACCATTAACAGAGCAATTAAGTATTGGCATAAGTTATTAAGAATATTAAGCTACATAATTAAAAAAATCAACTACAAAAATATCATTTAGAATCAAAACCTAAACAAAACTTCAGCTAAACCGTTTAATTCGAGTTCGTACTAAGATTCCAAATAAAATTGAATTGTACAAAACGGCTTGGTTTCGGCGTAAAGCCGTGAGCTCTCGGCTTTCAGTTACTTTAACTTATTGAATGGGATCCCTTACATAAATAAGTGCGTAAAGCGAAAGGGCACAGCTTTGTTACTTAATACCTGATGTTTTATGCAAGAATTGCGACGAATTTCAGACCAGATGTTGTACATAATTATAGTAAGTAAATTAGTGAGAAATATGAGATCTAATTTTTGAATTGCTTTATAATTTCGAATGCTAAACTGCTTAATATAACTTGATCCAGCAGTTGAACCAATAAGTTTTACCAAAGAAATAAAGTAAACTTTTGTGAACATATTTTTTGTAGGACAGTATTTTATAAGTTTTTATTTTGTTTTTAATAAAAAAAAACTTATTGATCGACTACAATATTCAAGAAAATTTTTATCTTATTTTCACAAAAAGTCAATTATTTCAAACCATAATTCAACACATTTTACCTAAACCTTACGGAACATAAACTCGACAAACGCAAGGAAAGCACCCTATTCCACGCTACCCCATCATTTTAACGGAAGGGCCGCAGATTATCTGTGTGTGTCGTTATCTGAAACTAGCATTACGACCATGCCCCGGGGTAACGGTATAAATAACATTGTATTTACAACCCTCGGTTTACGGAAATATATGTAGGTTGAAGGATGAAAAGGTTTTTTAACTGAGTACAAAATTGTATTGACAAGTCCGGAGTAAAAAAAAATGGGGAACTTTCAAAATTATATAATGATGAAAAATTCTTCAAAACCTTAAAAAATCTAATTTGCAGAACCTGATATTATTAAAAAGATATGCTTCGTATAGTATTCCATTAATTACTCAGGAAGTTGAATTAATTCTGGGGCAAAAAGCTATCTATCGTTGTAGCTTAACATTGACACGACGTGATAAACAAACTAAAAATAATAAACACTAAAATTCAAATCTCTAGGATTCCTTCCAATATTCCCTTTAAAACAATCAACACATTAATTTTAACACATAATTTCAAAAGTATCATTTACCACAATATTTAAGGCATGCAATAAACCGAATCAAAATATAATTAAGTTATTGCCTACAGTAAGAATCAATATTACATTTTCAATTTGAAGGCATTTCCGGCTACCTGTAAATTCAGTCTAGCAACACTTTATCCGCCATTTTATTAACTTAAAAGCTAGTTCCTTTAAAGTAAGATATCTAAAGCTAAGAAATATTAATTTAAATTTCCTTCTCACGTTTTTACAAGAATTTATTCAAATGAATGTTAGTTATGGATTACTTTCCTGTTTCTGGTAAATTCATTTTCGTGAAGCTCATATATTTGCTGTTTCGATATTTTTGAAAGACTTTGATAAATTTCCTTACTACTTAAATTCAAATTCAAATCATTTATGGCTCACTAAGTTTACTAAGTTATATAAACAAAAGGATCTTATATTAGGGTAGTGACAAACTTAGTAGCCTTCTCAGGCATTGCAATAATTGTGTATATAAGCTACTTAATTACTCACTCTTCTGCTAGTATGGTTCGACAATATTGCAGTAGGAACCCATTTAAAATAATACTGCATAATACAAAATGAAGTCTGTAAAAATTCTTGTCTCGCACCAAACGAAACAAAGAATGAATCAAAAGTGGCTACCGAAAAAGGGAAAGAGCTTCCGCGCATAAAATTTCATCTAAACGTCTCCATTAAATCGAAGACATAATTTTAAATGCCATTTAAAAAACACACTCGGCCGACTTCCTTATTCATACGATGAGCTCCCTAGTAAAAGACCTACGTGACTGCACTACAAAACTCCATGTTAAAACGCTAACCGACCGAATGCAAATGTACCTATTCCACTCACAAACATATTGCACGGCTGACTCCTAAATTCAGTTGCATAACATTTTGAATTCAAACGCTTTTTGAACTTGGATTCCATTCGAATATTTTCTGGCGCGAACCGATTTTGACGTTTCGTTTTTTTTTAATGACTCCGACACGTGTCGCTATTAAGCCAGGAAGTTGCGTGTTAGTTTTATTCGGATATAAAAGTTTTAAACGGTGAAAATTCTTTTGTGTGTGGTTATGGTTTATGGGCGGAACAGAGGACATATTTAAGGATTTTATTATGGCTATTGTTGTTGCTAAGAGTGTAATGGGTGCGTTTATCAAGATAATGTTTGTTTCTTTGTAAATGCTTTTATTGCCAGTTGCATTAACATAATATTAAGCACGAGTTCTCATAATAAAGTCGGGAGTATATCTTCATTTCCGAATAAAAATAAAAAACTTATTCATAACACAAAGGGCTCTAAAATATTCAGAGCGCATAGGTATTTCAAACACAACAAACGAAATGACATGGCAATAGCAGAAAATAAAATGGAGGTACCGTTCAATTTCCAGTGGCACAAAGAAAAGGGCGAATCAAAATAATTCAAAGACGATCTGTCTGGTGCAGTCTCCGCAGACGTCGTTTGTGGTGTAAGACGGACTCTTTAACCGAGATATATTATATTAGAGAAGGCATACCCATTCGGCACCGGTGCATTTCATTTCGATATAATTAATTATAAATTTTCATACTTAATTAATGGATCCTTTGGATTATAATGAGATGAGAACATTTTCACATAAAGTAGCCGTCAGAGGAAACAATCTAGTTTCATAAATTTTAGCACAAATTGTGTCTCTAATTTCTTATTCTTGTTGAAATGGTGTGCTTATTTTTTTCAGTCAACTACCACCTTTCCACATTTAACTAAAGAAAACTCACGTCATATAATTAGTTACAAACAATTACCACTCATAAACAGCACATTTTACAAATTCTCAGTAAAAAAAAAAGAAATCTGTCATATCCAGGGTTGCCACGCTCTACGAAACGTCAGGCATCCGTGAAATGTTCCAGCTTCGTCCATCGGAGGCATTTCCTGTCAAAATTAAATTCCACCGTGGTCTGTTTTCTAAAAACTTCCTCTCAGGATTAAGACGAAACTTTCCAAGATGCGAATTTCAGTCGGTTGAAATTTTAAAGGCATTTTAGAGTATTTTCTGTTTGCTTGTAAATAATTTGGATGTTTCTGTTAACTTGTAATGCTAAGAAGGAAATGGAATGATTTATAAAACTCTGTGATTGTGATTTATTGTACCGCGCTATAAATAAGAAAATATTGTAATAATCGAATTTATTATACAGTAACTCGGTACGTTTCTCTAATTATCATAATTTTAAAAAAGCGAAAAGGAATCTATTTATCTCTCGCCCTTTTAAAAAACCTATTTGAAGTAAATAAAAACGGATTCAATTTAACCCCGAGATAATAAAAATAAGATCCGTTGCAGCAGCTATCGATTTATAGATAATCATAAGTTTAAAGTTTGACTATTATTTACAAAATACACCGGTAATACAACATAATATTATAATCTAAAATATTACACTCTACACGAAAATGCAACACCAACAAACGGAATTAAATTCCACTTTGGTCAAACAAGTAATCAACTTTGGCTAAAAAGTTGTGCCTTAAATCCAGATTAAATTATAACTTTGCGCAACACATTAATATTTAAACGGTTTTCGGGCACTTGCTAAACCGGCTACGTATTTTGTCTTCACTGCCTGAATATAACTTGTATTAGAACTGAAATTATGAAAAAATATGGTTTGCCGTAACGTTCCTAACTTAAGCTTATGTCGGAGTTTAATTTGATATAATTTTGTAGTTTTTGTAGTGGTTTTTGTAGATTTGTTTTCATGATTTTTTCTGATGATGTTGGTATAAAATTTACTATATTTTAACACGTAAGAAATTGTTTTTTAAGCTTTTAAAAATATATATTCAAGTTTAAAACCACAAAGTCATCGATAAGATGGCGGGCTGCCAGTTTTTAATTAGACATTTACGTTCCCTAACACTGTCTTTCGTAAAACATATCACAAAATATTAAATATCTAAATGTAATTCATTAATGTCCCACTGGGCTGGGCAAGGGTCTCTTCCCGTCATGTGGGAGGGGTTAAGCCTTAAGGCCACCACGCTGGCCAAGTGCGGGTTGGGGACTTACCACATTATTTGGAAAGATACCTCACTATTCATATTTCACTATTGTTGTACACACACTTGTTAAACACACTGCATTTCCTAAATAACGTTTAAAACAACTGGTAAAATGTCAAAGGATTCCCAAAGGTTCAGTTTCCAATAAAAATAAATTGAAACTGAGAGAGTATTTAGCTAGGAAATCAAGTCGAACTGTTGAAACATCGGACCGTAGACAATTTTAATTACTTCCATAGAAACTCAACTTATTCGTTTTCCAATCTACCCGTTCGTTCCGTTTCGCAATATTTGAACAGAAAATACATAGATACTCCTTTTACGTGAGTTTATTAATCCTTTCGGTTGCCTGGACTTATATAAATATTTTTGATTAAAAATGTAATATATACCTTAGCTTTTCAATAAGAAATGAGGTGGAATCTTGCAATTTGTAAACATACTAGGCCATTGTTATACATTTTATTTTCAGAGTATCATATAATTTATATTGATATCATTTAATATAAATTACATACTTAAGACCATACTCGTATTTAATAAGTTATTAACAAATTAGAGCAAGTGACACAAAAGTCTTCGTTGTTACATAGTTTAACTTAATTAATACTACCTATTTAATTTAAATTCTGGAACAGATAAAATAGGATAGGATGTACAAGACAAAATATGCAATAACATAACTAGCAACTGTTTAAGATACTGGTGCTGCCATCTCTTACACGCTTGAAGTACTAACTCACTGCAATTTGACTTCGCATTTTTTTAATTTGATAGATTGACGGGGACTTCGGTAATTATTAGATATTATATAGGTACTTAACTTTATCTTGCAGCTATCCTACTTTATTCTGTGTTTTAGTGACATTACATGATGTTTAGAAGCATCTGTATAAGCGCTAAATTTTGTGCTTGCATCCTTATTTTTAGATAATCTTTGCATGATCTTCATAATACTTAATACCAGCCAGACACATTCTTGCCCTGAATAAGTCCAATATCCGTTTAAAGATGGCTCCTGGCCGCGTTCCAAACTTAAACTATGAAGTTGAATGTAGCATGATTCTGGATGGCGAACTATTTGGCAAGGTCGAAGGAGTATGAATACTTTTGATACTTTTTGCTACGACATGATACTAAGGAAGGCTAATGAATTCTTAATGGGTTTTCTCTTAAAGTTTTTAAAGTATTATGCTATTGGCAAAGGTTTTGAGTTCGATTATGTAGAGATAAATTGTGTAATCCTCATTAATCCAATTCAATTTGTATACATGTTTGTAAAATACTTATAAGGATAAGCTACACTTCTTAAGTAGTTGTTTAAAGCAATAGAAAATAAAACCTATTTGAGATCTAACCATAAATAAAGATACTACTTTTGCTTGACAAAATAGTCAAGCAAGTTTACTTTTTCAGAAAAAAAAATGCGTTGCACAAAAAAAAACACTTTTAAATCCAAATATAAAAGTTCATCTCGATATTTCAAAATCACAACCTTTTTTTTAATATATGTCAGCTGTGGGCAGTTCTAACATACAGTCACGTACGATGTAATTTAACAAATAAAAAAGATTCTCACGCTCTCCTACTGATTGTACAAATATTTTACACAAATATACTACCTTTATTTGCGTACCAAACTCTTTCTAAATACAACGCAAATAGTTAAAGTATCATACTTCATGATGCATAATAAATGAATATCGACAGCGCTTCGAGTATTATGCTTAATTAAGTTTCTAAAAAAGTTAAGACACTTTTTTACCTTTAACCTCAATTAAATAAAAATATTAGCTCGTCAGACTTTGTGTATAAAGATACACAAAGTCTGACGAGCTAATACAAATATTAAGTTCAAGTTATGTAATATTGATTTCAAGAATTTCAAAAAGCCAGCTGTAGGAAAGTTCTAACGTAAGTTATAAAGCCTTATTGCTATAAATGTCGGCACGAAAGTACTTCTATTTTTGTAAAGATTCTCATATTACTTTTTCGAAAACGCATATTTTATATTATAATGCAACGGGTCTTAAACGCGTTTGAAAATTTCGCGACGCGATTGAAAATTTGAAACCTTATTTGTTTACCCGTCGTTTCGATCGAATTACATCGACCGTGGTCAACAAATAAGGTATACTAACCTTTAGTACCCGTTGCATTATAATACTATACGTACAAGGCGCGAGAGTTTAAAAACGCATATTTATCTCATGTAAATAATGTAATTAAACACCCATTCTACCAATTGAATTCATCTTTCTTAGACTGACTCAAAGATACATATTTGTAAACAAACACAAACCACCTCGCCATTGGTGGGCCACAATCAATCACTATACATCATGTTGTTAATTAATCGTGATTACTACTTACTTGTTAATTAATACATGCGGGTGGCCCTTCCAACTGATAAAACTATTACGTAGAAAGTTTGAGTTATTTCACTTGAACTTTGTATATATTTTGAGAATTTATTGCTTTTGGTTTATTTTTTGAGTTTTTGTAGTAACTGGTGAAAGCTATTTATTAAGTTTAATTTATTTATTGGTCACATAGACTGCATATCTTTCAATAGGTTTCCAATATTTTTTCTAAATCTCTGAATCGCAATTTAATATTGCACGAACCAGGTTTTCATCTCATCCTTTAGACGCAAACAATATTTTTTTATAAAAAATATTTTCTTAGCATAAAACATTTTATGATAGACAATATCCAAACAATCGTTTATTGTGATCAAATTTATGTACAATTAACAGCTGATCTTCACGGTAGAACGATGGCAGACAGAGGAGACATAGCATCTTTCATCGTCATTTTAAAATATCGGTTATCTTTCATCACTTTCTTCGTAGCTCATACTCTACATTATCTTCCTCAGACGTTACGGAGTAGTAGACAAGCGGTTCTGCGTGGAAGGCGGCTCGCGCTGCGGGAAGGGCGAGGGCCTGTTCATCTTCGCGGCTGAGGGCGGCCGGGAGTTGACGGAACTGCTCAACGTGTACAGCCATGAGGCGCAGTCACGACTTAGCATAGCGTCTAGAAGTGGATCAGGTAAGAGAGAGATTTTCTGATTAGTTGCATGATAAAATTTGTAGCTAGAATATATTTCTATCCTATTGATAGTTCATGGGGAGTTCTTATGACCTCTAAAGTCAAAACTCAAGAATTTTGAAGTTATGCTTTTGATCAAGGTCGACACAATTGTAATTTATCGCGATGTTGAGTACTAAAACGGGTATTTTAAGTTACACGCACAGTTTTGGCTAACAAACATTTGGTGGAAAATTAAAAACTGTTGTTAAGACTTTGATGCCACTTTAAAGTATTGTATAACATATCCACGCCAAACCTTTATGACGACATTCATAACCTAAATATCTCAAGACGTGAAAACTTCAAAACTAACCTTTTACATTTTTCCAGTCCTAGAAAAGCGTTTCTCCGACGCGAGTTCTTGCATGGACGAGTGTTTCCACCCGTCCCTGCGGTCCGTGTCTCCCTCCTGGGCGGGTCCCGCGAGCCAGACCATGCACTGTCTGTCGGAGCTGGACTCCAGCATGGACGGCTCCGAAGACAAGTTCCGCAGACCCACGTCCTTGCCGCGCTGTGCCAGCTGTATTGGGAAGATTAGTCATTTGACTAGGTAAGAACTTAGCATGAACCTTTTGGTATAATTTTTCTATTTATCTGTAAACAAAAACATAGAATTGGAAAGACTTGTGTCATTTGTTTGAAATACTGTAGTTTTGAATTTCACTTTCTTATTGAACGATTTAATTTAATCGTAGATTGTGTTCTTTGGTATCAAAATTGTGTGAGAATACATTATTAGTTGACGTATCAAAATTTAATATCAAGTTAACAATCCCAAAATATTTGCAATACAACATCTATTAGCTTTCGTATAGTATCTTCACCTATCTCAAAATTAGTTTTCTACTTGGTCCTTTTTTGCCCATAACCGGCCCAGTTGTTTACACATGACTAAGTCTTATTGAAAGTTTCATCTAAGGTCAATTAGAAGCACAAAAGTACAAGACGCCATTTTCTAACCTCACCTTCCAACATTCCAGATCATCAACAATGGGCACGCCCGGCTCCATCATGTCCCCAGTCTGGACGATGGACAACATACTAGAAAAGCGATCAGACTCCGACCGAGCATCGATCTACTCCCGGTCAAGTGGCAGCGCCTCCGAGTACAGTGTACCGCGCAGTTCGTGCATCCTTGACAAGAGTTTCGAGTCCTCAAAGCGAGGGAGCCCGGTGGCTTGCTGTACCCCTACCGTGCCGGTCAAGACTGGGAACAATTGTCAATGTTGGCAGCAGAAACCTTGCTGCTGCAGGAAGAAATCCTTTAGTGGACCGTATGAGAATTATGATGTTCCGAAAACGCCTATGCCTTTGATACAGGTAAGATATAGCGAACTTTTTGTTTAGTTTTCATTCTTACTCGTTCTAAAATATCTCGAAATAGTAAAATGTTTCTATTTCTATTTCATCCCATAACCTAATTAACAAAATTGTAATCATGTAATAGCTATTAAAGCAAAACGTGGCTGTATTCCTTACACTTCTGCCTATTACCTTCGGATATAACAATCGTAATGTTATGAATAATTTTATATGCATATTAAAATTATCTTTTGTTCTCAGGAGCACCCAGCGGACGCCCACACAGACGCATCAAGCATATACGACACACCAAAGAAACTGAAATGTCTAATAAACGGCCAGCCTTGCGCCTGCACACACGACACGAAACAAGACAAACAGACAGACAGCGAAACTACCGAAGAACACTCCAACTACGTCAACGTAACCCCAGTCACTAAGAAACCCATACCAGAGATAGACTTCGCTAACTACGCTAACATAGACCTAACTACCCTTGAGAAATTCGAGAACTCTTTACAAATTCTAAGAAGTGCCGGCTTCAGTCAAGAAGAATTGGATGCGTTAGAAGACATTCCTGAACATGACGATGATATATCTACAGCTACAACGAACACGGTCCATCCGTCTACCGAGTGCTGTAACGAACATCTAAACTACATGCACATGGAACCTTTAGAGATCAGTATTTCTAGCAACAGTAATAAGAATTACTCGGATAATGTGAGTAGGATTTCCCACGTGTCAGATCCTACGCAGCATTCTGAGTCAGACACTATAAGTACAAGAAGGTCTAGTTCAGCAGACTTTACCAAAAGACATGATGACGATTACCTCAACAGTCAGATTCTTTTCACTCCAACTGTACTAAGAAAGGCAATTAAAACTGATAGAATAAACGAAGGCATGCAGATAAGCCTCGAAATCGTTGAACCGAAAGACAAATTTAAGATTCCCGAATCAAAAACTGAAAGTTTGTTAGTGACTAAGTTTAGAGACGCCGTCAAAATTAGGCGTTCGTCTAGTGTACCTAGTAAATCTGATAAAAATAGGGACTCATCCAGTTCTAACGATTCTGGGGTCTCTACGGGATCTTTGAAACATCATAGAGGTGATTTTAATGAGTTTGAAATGCCTATAACTAATGCGAAGTCGATAAAGAAACATATAAAGAATAATAAGCAAGTGAGGAAATCTTTGACGCCGGTGCATGCGTTCGTGAAGTCAAATTCGTCAGATCCGCTGAAGAATCTGACCTTTCAGTTTGAGGAGGTGGCGACGTTGACTAAAGCGACGTCGTGTGATGTTGATACGTTGACTAGACGGAAGAAGAGGCCTGGTGAGTTGACATTCTTTCTTGATTAACATTTTAATATAGGCTCTAGGCTGGATAAAACAAAAATGAAAAAAAAAGTAGTTTGTTGTTCAAATAAATATATGTATGTAAGCATTTCGCTCTAAGCATGTTTATATCGGTATAAAAATTTAACTCAACTGAAAACATCCCTTTAGCGTCGTAAATTGGAACAAAATTTTGACAAGTACCTAGCCTATTCCTAACTAAAAACATAGAAACGTAACAAAAAAAAACATTTCGTTTTAAGTTTTGTTTTTTTTTGTTTTGTCGTTGGTACAACAACTGCCTAAAGTCATCAAAAAACTATAAAACATTAAAACTTGAAAAATAAACGAAAACTTGTAAAAGCACATTCTCTCCTTTAAAAACTTTAACAACCAACATTTCCATCCAACAGTGGAGCAAGACATCACAGCGCGGCACAGCCAAATGACTACAAAATCTACATCGAGCGGCGCCTCCGACACTTCGGACTACATGGAGTCACTTTCAGTCTCATCCTTCAGTTCCTGCGACGTTTCAGCCGACAGGCACATCACTAGGCCACGGTCGGGCAAAGAATACGCGAGCATTGATAGAGCAGCACTAGCCAGTGTGTGCGATGTTGGCTCCAATGTTTGAACAAATGTTTGGTGGGATTTTTTGTACAGTCTACATTTTTATACAGTGTAAGGTTTTTAGGAATCAATTAATGTGAAAATGGTTTGTTTTACTATTATGTCTGTTAAGGACGAAGTTAAAGTTGTTCTACTTACAATTTTTATGTTTACATTGTAAAACGATTGAGTGAAAATTTAAGACGATACAATTTAAAATCTTAATTAATAGTGAATAAAATGACCTTATCTAAATGAATTGAATTTTATACCGTTTTTACACAGCTACATAGTTTTTAAACCAAAACCAAAATAAACAAATAGAATGAATGTTTTATACATGCACTCAAAATAAAATAATAATCAATCCTATGGAATACAGGAACTAATTTTGTGACGAATAAAAAATTGCAGTATTCATAGGGAAAAAGTATTATTTGAACTATCCAATTAACCTTCATTGCTAAATTAAATAAACTAACATTGCATACAATAAAAGTCTCATAAACCAATTAATCACACATTTTACGAAAATACACCCCTAAAAGATTGTACAAAAATCGTCCCCTAATGACGCAAGTCCTTGTCGTACAAGATTGATGAGTTTGCCAAACGTTTCATACAATTTTATTAGTTTGAACAACGCTATGGCAACTGCCATATTTTCATGGAAAAATGACAACCAAAGTCAAGGTTATGGCGTACACAATATATAACATAACTTGTTAAATAACGCTTTTATATACATACGAGTTTTAGACGACAACTGCACGTTTGGCGCAGTGGTTAAAGTGGTCACCTCGCCGCAATAAACGTAGCGCCGCGCGGGTTCGAATCCCACCCGGGACAAATATTTGTGTGATGACCACGAGTATATTCGGAGTCTGGTTGTTAATGTATCTATATAAGTATGTTGATAAGTGATTTTTGCATAGTTTGGAATCAAATTACCTTGTAATTGTGATTTGCCCAAGTACCAAAATTTATTATTAAAGTTGTTCACTAAAGAATTGCTCAAAGATTGCCCGGAGTTAGGAAGTTGTGGTTATAGAATTCGCCTCGGAGAGCACGTAAAGCCGTCGGTCCTGCGCCTGACCTCTCACTGGTCGTGTCGGTTATCCGTCCCACCGGGCTATGAGAGTGATGGAATAGAGAGTGTACCTGTGTATTGTGCACACACTTGGACACTATAAACGTCCTGCACAGTTGGCTGGTTTCAATTGAATTGGCTACCGTATATCGGCTAGGAGGACATTATTATAATATCATCACGCTAGGACTAATAAGAGTAGTGAATAAACAAAAAAAATTGTGAAAAACGTGTTGTAACGTGTGTATGTTATATTTTGTGTACGGACCATTGTAACCCAATTATTTACCCCCTCTTTGTAAAAGGGATTAATATAACAATATGCAATACTTAGTACCAGAAGTACTTAAAAATACTGTATTTTTACTTCAAAAGGCATACAAATGCCAAAAATATTATTAAGAATTATCATGAAATATGAAAAATAATATACCTGAAAGAAGGTACTTCATTTAAATGAAACCGTACTTCGACTAAATGAAGTCTTGTAAATAAATGTACATATTAAGTACATAAAGTGAATACATTTGTTCCTATGTACATAATTATAAGATATTTACGAATTTAGTTATTTAGTAGCGTGCCAAAAATAATATAGCTGGCTATTAACTGGGTTTGGGTATTGTAATATATAAAAACTTCATTTAAAATTAAATGTAGTTTGAAATAAATTTACTTATTTTTCTTTGTTAGTTGTGTTTCGTGTTTTAAATGTAACCGTGTATATTTTAAATGTAAGTTGAATACAATGTAGACTTCATTTAATGTGGTACTTAAATTATTTGTGCCTTTACTTAAACATGTGTTGCTAAAATAATATTGTCTTTCATTTATTTTCGTTACCTTAAATTAACCTGAAGGCTCAATTCTCACCGGCATGGCAGAGACAGGCCGCTGTAAATACTTTCAGGCTGAAAACACACCGAAAGAGCAGCGGCGATCAATATCATACTTAAATAATTCTAGACTTAATTAATATATACTTTAGGAATCAAAATTGCAGTCTTAATTCCGCATACACGATTTCAGCGGGCCCGCGTGTCCTTATTTCATTCGACAACTATTTGAAACCCACTATACTGTACATTGTTTTCTCCCTTATATCGTAGTGATTAACACGTTACATCAAAACAGCAATGTACTGAATAGTGACCATAAATTTGTCGTACACTTAACTAGTTATCAACTGATATACGTGATAAGCCCAATGACCGGTGTGAATTGAGTCTTAATGTAACTTTCAAAGTACATTACTTTGGTATATACTACATAATATATAATAGTTACGTATATTATGTGAATATTCATATTTATATAGAATTTATAATATTAGTATAGATTAAAGTTGCCTATCTGCAATCTATAAGCAATTGAACAGTGAAATTTAGATTTTTTATATAAAATACATACATATATCATACAAACATAATCCTGCCAAACAATATCATACAATTTTAATTGTTTTTTAAATTAAATTATGTCATTATTTTTTATTACTTCTTAAAGTTACGCATATTCCTTGCCTAGCCGGGCCGTAAAACCGAATATGTGTAAATGAACCAGACCGGCACAAGCCGAACAAGTAAGTGGAGTCGCTCTTGTTTTGTTCAATAAATATTATACATGAGTGATAAAAGAGCGTTTAAGGCATTTAAATTAAATGCAATAGTAAAAAACTAACCGCTTCTCATTACACGATTTCACAGTCAAATACACAAAAGAAAAGACATTAAATGTATGAATATTTTATTCATTTCATTTCTATAATTCATTGAAACCATATAATGCGTGTTTTCATTAAATTTAATGTAAATTATAGTTTAAGGGTTTATTCAAGCTTAGTTTGAAAATGTGACCTATTTATGCAAACAGAAACCAATCCACCATTTGAGTGATACAAATAAGTTTTTTTTACTTACTGGGAACACTGTCACTTTCGCAATCAATCCATTTACCAGCCCGAGTCAGCTTGCAACCACGGTCAATGCAACCTGCGCTGAAACGTCAGGCTTTGCAAGGCAAAATGCGTATTCAAGTTATTTCCCGCCAAAGTTTAAAAGTCAACCCATTTTAGCAAAAAGTTTTGTTTTCTATAAACTAACGTGGGACAACACTATAAACAGCCAAAAAAATTATTAGTTAGTTAGTTTTTTTCTCGCAATTCGATTCAAAATAAAATGTCGGACTAACTATGGTACAAGAATGTAAGACTAACTTATCCGAAACAGCCTACTACTTGTCAAGACAGAATAGAGAAAAGAAACACAATCCTGCAATATTTTACAAAATTTCGTTTTCACGAAACATAGTAAGCTCTGTTCGTTCTTGTTTGCATAAATAGGTTCATTATGGAAGTTCATACATCTCGTCTAGTCAAGCTTTTGGTGACCACAGTAAGTTTGTAATATGCCGCATGACTAAAACTTTCCCGGTTTAACTTATAGGACAGGAATTTGGCTTGAAACTACCACATTTTGCTACAACTTTTTAATGTTGACGAATTTAAATGAAATTTGAAACTTGGATTGTTATTTACTTATGGCAAGTAAATAATGTAAATAACTTAATTTGTAGACAATTTACTTACGTCTACTTTTTAATTAATTGTTATTGCATAATCCTTTATCGTTTATGGTCCTTATTTTGGTTACGGGAACTTTTTGGTAACCTGTAGCGTATGAATATAAGCACTTATTCTTTTTCTTGTCTTGGAGCTGCAAGTAAGGCTCTGTAGGTATATGAATCCCCAAAATGTCGCATATTTAACTTTAAAATATGAACATAAATATTTATATGTATACATAATCTTTGTCTTATTTCAAATAATTATCTTGTGTATTTTATTGCGTATTTCTTTACAAATCACACATGAAATTAGCAGAAAACAAATCACAGTTTTTTTTACTCTACAACCTTTTAATATTTAAATGTCTGTGGTCACCGCGATTTGTGGTCTTTATTTAAGCACGGAATGGATTGTAAACAGCACAATATATAAATATACATACATGTACACTTATACATAAGTACCATAGTTAATTTTGTGTAAAAACAATATTTTCTTAAGAGTTATACGTTGCGTTTGTAATACATAAGTTTGTAATATTACATAGCAACTAAAGAATATAAAATATAGTGCATTTTGAATGAATATCAGTGTCTTTTATTACCACCTGTTTTCCCTAATAGAAGCTCAAAAGTTGATGAATAGCATCATCCATACTAATAATGTGTGTATCTAAAAAAGCCTGACTGTTTGTTACACTTACACACAATACACAAACCGCTAAACTGCTGAAACTTATGAACCGATTTTGATGAAATTTAGCCATGGAGATAGTTGAGGTCTGACCGATCACAGGCTAATTACACATTCTTTCAAAACTCAATGTCTAAGGGGCTGAAATAGTAGAATTTTGTAATAAAATAAGTGAATTAGGTATCTAAATATGACTAGGAACGAAGGATTTATACCAAAATAAATAAATGTTACTTTTACAAATTGAAAATCATGTTTTAAAATCAAACCCGGGACCTCATTTCGTCTTCTACTATCCACTACATAACCCTATATTATCCCATCGTCTATCAAAGTGATGATATCCGATCTGAAAGGCTTCATGTCTATATCCGATCGGATATACGAACCCATGACAAAGGATCGTCCCTTCTATGTTACTGATATATCTATAATAATATATGTCCGGTTTTTCTAACATGTGTACTACGCGTCAAATAGCTTTATGTCTCTGAATACAGCAACAAACCCACTTGACGCTTGTCAACCACAATTCTAACCTGTCTCTTGTTTTTATCATTCTGCGAAGCTCTTTGTAGCTATGTTCGTAGTTTTAGACGCACAGAGTACAGCTGATTTTTGAGAGGAAATGCTTTATGCCGAACCCACGAAACATGGGAGATGACAAAAAAATAAGAAAGAAAAATGGTGTTTTTATTATATTTTGTAAGCAATTATCAATGTATTTTAAAAGTACCTACATAAGGATATGAATTGGGTAAAGTAAAGGGTAGACAGGGAGTTCACAAAATGCATGAAAATATCTGTAAGTAGAAAGCTGAAAATATGAAGGTAATGTAATAATATAATGGTGTAAAGCTGACAATGTGTCAAATTATTATCCTTCAACGTTTCAGATAAGCCTTAAGAAAAATAATTGTTACTAATATTGACCTCCTCACTTAAATATTCGCAAGCAAATTGAAAATTGATGAAACAGCGCAATAAAGTAAAAATGTTTACCCTATTCCTGCATCCATCGATCCACATTATCGATATTAACTGATTAGTGAAAGCAATTGAACTGTGTAAACGCAATGGCCTCCCCTAAGCCAGGGTCTCCCCGGACGATTTAATCTGAACCCAAAAACCGTTCGGACAAAACAGGGATTTTATCCCGGGATACACTTACGGGGATGTGAAATAACGAGCATGATTGTGCGAAGTAATTGATTTTTACGCCATCTGTTAATGAGATATAGAACTATTAAGGTTTGATTTAAAATGTTTCTAGTCAATAGATGTCGCTACATCGTTTTTGATACTTATATTTTTTTTTAAATTATAGCTATTTTTTAAACTATAAAGCTAATTTCTTATAGGTTCACGTTTTATGAATAAATATAACGTGATAAAAAATAATAAATGGGGTTCGTCCTGGGTCTGTGAAGGAAGTTATTCTCACTGATATCGTGTGAACTTTGGATACCCAAATTGTGCTATAATAGCTATTCAAATTTAGGATTATATTAAGGTGTAGGTGAAGTAGCAAAAAATAAGAAAGCCAAGTAACAAACAAAACAACAATGGTCATATATTTTACATCAAATACTATTTTTTTATTAGATCTACACAAAAAACTATAGAATTACTGTCAGAACCCATCTGTTGCCCATTTCCCTTTACCGTGTGTATCAAACATAAGCGCATTGAGATAAGAGAGCCCTTCCCTACAGATCTAAGGCCTAGCAAAACACATTACTTGTTCTTTTGCGTCACGTTGACTAACATATACAATATATAGCTATAGCATATTATATGTATTGTATGTACTTCGGTGAAAGCCAGGGATTAACCACCCTCAGGTGCTATTTTGATTGCGGAGATAGAACTCCTATGTTTTAGGTAGGTATAGCGGGAGGTATATCGTTTTGGTAAAATTCGTATTTAATTCACATATTGATACGCTCACAATGCATTGTCAGATAACTTTTCAAAAAGTAAATTTAAAGTTTTCAGAAGATACCTAATTCTAGAGATACCGCCTCGTGGGTGAATCGCAATCAAACTGACGATAAGTAGGTAACCGGTAGTCGGTACTTATCAATGGGAAAAAAGGCATATCAAATGGCATTGCATGATCTAATTTCCCGTCCAAACCAGAGCACTATCATAACATAACAATAACACTATCAGTCGAGCTTTATTTATGAAGAAAATATTTATAATCAATCAGTCAATCAGCCTAGCATTTCTTCCAACTATGTTGAAGTCGGCTTCCAGTCTCACCGGATGCAGCTGAGTACCAATATTATACATGGAGCGACTGCCTATTCAACCTCTATAACCCAGCTACCATTGTGATAACACGATACTTTTCGGTAAAACTGGTTGTCAGATTTTCAAGCTTCTGGCCACTGGTAACGACTGTCAAAGATCTTTGAAAAAGACAGCCGGAGCCCACAATTTACAGAAGCCGAGGCAACAAAAACCTTTATACTAATTTACCTATTCCTTGTCCTAGTCCTAACGCTGAAAACCTACATGAAAGCCCAGATGCCCCTGATCCAGTTTCATGCCTTGCCGATCATTAGGGGATTCAAGGTCCCTATATGCACTTGGCCAGCGTTGTGCACTCAAGGTTTCCTCTCATTACAAAAAAAGACCCGTAATGAGAGCTAAACAGGAATTAGTTTAAATATTTGTAAACCTTAGAAATAGGTCAAAATAATTAAAGAAAATATTAAGCAAACTATCCTTGTGACAATTTTGCTTAATTCCTATAAATATTTGCAAAATTACGAAGGTTGACAAGTCTTATGATTTGCGATAACGAATAAAAATGTCGCGGAATGTGACCATCACGAAGAGAACGATGACGTAACAAGATGGCGGATAAACGTCATTAGTGTCAAAACATGAGGGCGTTTATAGTAATGACGTACGAAATATATGATTATGGTGAGGAGAGATGTTTTCTTTATTATTTATGCATGTTTTCTAGATGAATGCATGTGATTGCATATTTTTATGTTAGTGTGACGTTTTTGTAAGCAAAGCGAGGTAAACAATAAATAATGAATGTGATTAAGATAGGTAAATCATCTGAGTTTAACAAATACCCGGATGAATCAAAGCATTGGCGAATTTAATTTAAATAAGCGGAAATTCTGGATCCCCGATGAATCCCGGTGCCTGGACTAAATTATATTACATACGTATTATCCGTGTCCCGTGTTTTTAAAAATATTTACTACGGAAGAATATTAACTATTTTTTATAATCGATATAATAATTTATTGTTTTTGTTCTATGACAATGAAAAATAATTATCTGCCTTAAATCATTTTTATGAGCTTAAATCAGTAGACCTTTTCAGAGTACTACCGAAACAGCTAAGCAATTTAATATTTTTCAATAAATCACGCACATGGGTTGCTGTTTCCTTTCTTCCTATTTAGTACCCGTGTCGAAGTGTTTTCAAAAAGCTATAATAAAGTAACTGTTTCTAACAAATATAGTTTAATCAATAAAATGCTATAAAATATAATTGCAGCTAAAATGTTTTCAACCCTCGATCATAAAAGTCAACCAAAATTGTTATTTTACAACTTATTTCCTTTCTTTCTGGTGACAAATATGGCAATTATGTGTTAATTACATCGATAGTGGCGTTCAAATGTTTTATAAAACCTTGTATTCATTTCTTCATGGCATCATTCGTAACATTAAAACCACGGCTTTCCCTACAGGGGTAGGCAGAGACCAAAGAACGCCACTTGGTACGATCCTTACAAACTTCCCATGCCTCATTTACATCCATACATCTTGTCATACAGGACATTCATTTTAGTGAAAAGTCTAAACAAATTAATATTGCTAATGCTACAAAAGCGAAAGTATGTTTGTCGTTACGCCTTCCAGCTAAATCTCTGTACCAATTTTGATAATATTCTGCAAGAAATTAGTTGAAGACCAGGGATCTAACAAATAGGATTACTATATCTAACTAACTAGATAAGCCCCTAATCTGCTGAAATAGGTGATAAAACTTTTAACATCTGCAGAGCCAAATAGGCAAAGAAGTAAAATTAAAATAATCTATCAACTTATTCATAAAGAAGGTGTGAATGTACTACACATTGTCTGCAATACCTCTATAGCATACAGCGTGAAGATATAAGATAAGCGTTTAATAGTCTCACTTACATTACTAGATTGTTAATCTGAACAAAGCTAATCTATATGAGAATGTATTAACGGACGATAATTAACTCTAATCAGTGTTGAAGCTGTCAAAATTAATAAGAAAATGGCGGTTTGAGAACAGCCGATTGTGATTTGCACCTTAGGCACTTTAAGTTTTTTTTAATCCACTTTTATTTTTCAAGTATATATATTTTTTTTCGGTAGCTAAAGCCACTCTCGACTTTTTAAACTAGGCTCTTGTGATCTTAAGAATCCTAACTTAGTATCTGTAGCAAAAGAATACTGGTAGCAAGCAAATGAGTGAAGCCCGTCAAAATCTTTACATGATATGTTGGTAAAACCGCAAGAATTCAATGTTTCATTCGCCATAAAAGATCTAGAATTCGGCATTAACCACAGTCTTAGAAGATAGCTAACATTTTATTCAATGACTAAAGTCTAACAGCCTACTCTTGCCTAAAATTGCGACTTTAGGGCGGAACGGAAACGTTTTTAAATAGCTATCTTACATCTTAGGCTTGGACTTACTACCAACAATAAACAAGTCAGCCACACAGATAGAATATCGAGCGTCATAATGCTAAATGTATAATATATCTCAAATAAAGTAGTTTGAAATATCAAAGCAATAAATATTCACGTCCATACATTATAAATATACTAGCTCTTACCCGCGATTAAGTCCGCCACTTGAATTTTCCCATGGGAATGCGTCATTTTCCCCGGGTTAAAAGTAGCCAATGTCCTTTCTCGGGTATCAAAATATCTCTATACCAAATTTCATGCCAATTGGTTCAGTAGTTTAGGCGTGATTGCGTAACAGACAGACAGACAGAGTTACCTTCGCATTGATAATATTAATATTAGTATGGATACAATTAATATAGAGCAGACATACTGAACATAAAGGTCAGAACTAGTTCAATCGACACTGCATCGATGGCATGTACGATGATATCTTATATACCGACCTTCCCGTATGTTGGATTATGTTGATAGATTAATGTTACTTTGCAAGAATACGAAATACATAGAAAACGTTTATAAACACAGCCTGTGTCATATTAGTTACATAGTTTCATAGATTAATATTACTTTGCAAGAATACGAAATAAATCAGAAAACCTTCATAAACATAGCCTATGTCATATGCGTCACATAGTTTCGCTTGTTCGTAATCATGCACATGGATTGATTTTCCAATTACTTTTTTGGTATCTTTATCAGGAGTGGTCCAGCGATCCTAGTAAGTTTGACGTCGGCAGTACAAACGTCAGTTGAGCTACTGCCCTGACAGTATCTCTCCCAAACCCGCTATTGATTGTTAGCTAAAGACACCCCTTCAATTTCACAATCTGAAGCGACGCCAGGAATCTGACATACCACTAAAAAGGTGCTTGGTATTATAGCCCAAACTATGAAAGAACGTCGTAATATTGTCAACTATTAAATCTAGCCACCAAACCTTAGCAAAGGGTGATGAGAATCTCTGTATATCAAAAAACTATTATCGTAGAAATAGTAACTGCTTGCACCACCATTGATTATGAAGTAGTAGGCATATTTTTATAGGAACATTTTTAACAGTCTAGTTTCTAGATCTAATGAGCGCTATTAAATCAATATAACTGAATCATTAAGGTCAAAATATCAATCACACGTTCTTCATTGAATAAATTTACCGCTAGTTTTACAAAAGTAAAGAAGTTAATTTGTATTAAGATCAGTTTGTAATTTAGTCACAAGACAAACTTAATTCCTAGACTACCGATTACCAAGTACACCTTCATCTGGACCAAAGTATGAAGCTCTCCAGACATCTATCTATTTTCCTTTTCTTTCTAATAAATAACTATCAAAGTTTTGGGTTATTAACCCAAAATTATAATAAATAAACTTTATGTCAAAGTTATTCAAGCCAGCCAGTCCCAAAACCTTTGACATGGCTTAACGAATTATCTCAATTGATAACAACCAGGACCGAATTTAAATCGTTTGCCTACAGTCCAAAAGTAATGCAACCCATCTAAAGCATATCCGGACTAAGGTTGCTTGCCAGCCATGAGCGCTTCAAAGAAAACCCACCATAATTTCAAGGGAAGAGGAAAATTTTACAAATACATATTTACGAGCAGATATATAACAACACATAACAACTCACACGCATCAGCTGCACATATAACATAGCCGGTGTACTCTCGTACTGTCAGTGCAAGCTCAGAGGCCGAGCGCGATGGACACCCGCGTACTATGTTTGTTTGTTGTGTGTGTGTGTCAGACTGCTGTCGCTAATGAAGGTATGGAGATTTATTTAATATTAAATTATAATACGTTGGTTCGAGATAGTTTTTTAATTTTGAATTATAATCTGTTTCTGATAGTTTTAAATGAGGTAGAAAGAATTTAAGTTAATTTAACAGGTTCCCTGTCCCCATACAATCCACTTTTTTCTATCGTATATGTCCCACTCTTTTTTTGTAGTAAATTGTTAAAATAATTTGATAAATCACTGTGGTTTTATTTGATTTGCTAATCAAGAGGATGTACTCCATACGTCCCAATACTAAAAATGTGCATTAACCTGCTACGTCCATTTAAAAAAGGGGCATTAAGTTTGCTCTAAATTTGATCATATGTGATTCATGAACGTACAATCCTTGTTACAAAATATGTTCCATGAATCACATATGATTCATGGGACAGGGAACCTGTTAAAATGGTTTTTAGTCAGCAAGGAAATTGTAGAGTGTAGTAAAATATTTTAAGTGTGTGTTCTTAAAAAGTAAATATTTTTTATGTAAATTATTAACAAACTTTTTTATATCGTCAGTAAAAAAAAACATTGTTTTTTACGCCTTTATCGTTATGCCCAATAGTTGCAAATGACACGTTCAAAATATTGCAACTAATGACATAGATTCGATTCCTAGTCAAAGGATTAGTGTGATCATTAAAAAAAAATACTTTATAATTCGTAGTAAGTACTTAATACGCGGTAATTTTAACATAAGCATTTCACGTTCTTTATAAATGACTATGTCATGTAAATCAGTGAAAATATCGCTTTTCACTTTCACAGAATGTTAATTACTTTTATCTTAAATCTTATTGTGTTATTATTTCTCTCATACGTATACAAACGACAAAAACTTACAAATGACTTGAAACATTAAGTAGTAGAGCAGTGGTTAGGATGTCGCGTTTATTAGATGTAGGGGTTCGATTTTACAAGGAATTTTTTGTTACGTTTCTCTAAAGATATTTATCTTTTCTTCAGCTTAGGTTCTATGTATGTATCTATGACCTATATGTTCCATTCAAAATATCCAAATTACACACAGGTAGTCCACTGACAATTTCATCACGTGGGAATCGAACCCACTGCTTCTAACAACGTTTATCTAGTCTAGTAGCTTACAAATAGTTTTTTGTTTTGTAACCATTTCAAAGCACATACTAATCTAACTGAAAGTGTGTTAGTAATTGGGAGTATGTTACGATGATTGGTCATATAGCATATCACGAGATGACAAGATGAATGATGCTGTACTAAATACAGATTAACATTATTATAAACATAAAATTATATTAAAATTATTCGATATTTCGATATTCGATATTCGAGGCATATTTCGATTTATCGTTGCACTAGCTAGTTATTAACTGTGTTTTCGTCAGCGTGAAAATATTTTGCAGGATAAAAGTATCCTCAACATTTCTCGACGTAGATAATATTATATTAGTATGTGTCAGTCTAGGTTATAAGCCATCGGTAACTTTTGCATTTATTATACTAAGCTAGTTTCACTGACTCATGGATAAGGGTCGTATCCTATAGATAAAGTGACAGCAAATGTACGAAAAAAATCTATCAAAACTCCTCTTAATAACAGAGACTTAGTCTGAAACTAACCATAAGTAGAAAGAGTTTCAGTGAATATTATGTGAAGTATTCAGCTGTAGTAATTACTAGTAATATCTCCGAGCAGAAGCAATTACCTGAAAAAGGACGCCCACCCATCTAAAAACTGACTTCACCAACATTTGCTTACCAACAAAAAATATGCAACAATCTATGACAACGAATCAATGAGTGATACATTATTATGCATATAATATTCAACAATAGTAAACAATTCTTAAGAATAACATAAATAATTATGAATCTGCATACTTGTGTCATGTCGTAACAGTGTTGCCAGCCTCGGGGGATTTCCGCGGGAATTTACCAAAACTTTCGATATACAACCTTCTTACTTAACTCACTGAGATCATCTATACTAATTATTATATAAAGAAGAAAAGTTTGTTTGTTTATACGCAATAATCTCAGAAACTACTGGTTAGGATTAACAAATTTTTTTTTGTTGAATAGTTTAGTTAACCTTGCATACTTGAAAATAGTTTATTTTTTATTTTATATAATCCACACTTGGCCAGCGTGGTGGACTCAAGGCCTAACTCCTTCCTCGTTAAGGAGGACTACCTTGCCAAACAGCGGAACAGTAATGGGTAAAAAAAAATAGTTCAGTAATTTATCGAGGAAGACTTAAGGCCACATAACATCACTCCATAACGAATAGGTGTGAAGGAGCATTTAGGAAATGCATCTCGCGAGATTGGGGCTTAAGCGAGATCCCGCGAGATTATGAATAACAATATTGCAAGGTCTCCCAAAATTCAAGATTTCAGCCTTTTTATCGAGATGGCTTTTCACAATATTTTTTAATGCTAGCAGCTTACAAATAGCTGCTAGCATTAAAAATATTGTGGAAACGGGAAACCTACAGTACTCGTGAACAAAGTCGCCGGCAGTCGCTAGTCTTTTATATAAGCACTGGGAATTCCTTTAAGATGTAGATTATGACGGCTGTTGACCTACAAATGGTCAAGGCTTTGCTATTCATGTTGTTATGTGTACAGTCATCGGCATACATCGTTAGGTATGCAAGTTTTCAGTTAATGAATTAGTCATTTAACAAGAATAGCGCAGCATTGAAAGTAAAAGGTCAAATATTAGTCAAAATATAATGAAGATGGTACGTTTAAAGTCGTTTCTCGTAATTGTGTATTCGTTGAACCATTACTGCAATGGCATAGGATAGGACTATAAACAAATAAACTTTTCTTAATGTATCGTATATCCTTGAAAAACAAAGCTTTGCTAATGAGAAAATAATTACGTGGATCTTTTAGTACTGAAAATTTTAACAGGAGCTTCTATGTCTGCTTGTTAAGATTGAGTTACTAGAGGCTGCCCGCGACTTCGTCCGCGTGGAAACCGATCCCTCGTGAACTTCGGAATAAAAAAATATGTGTTATTCCGGATCTTCACTTACCTACCAAATTTCATAGTAATCAGTTCAGTAGCGTTGTATTTGCGTGAGAGAGTAACAAACATCCATACTCACAAACTTTCGCATTTATACTTACATTATAAACAATTACCATTTTTAATTTAGACCGCTATCAGTTTTAAGATTTTAAATAAACGTTGCGTCGCCGTTACGTCTTAGTAGAATTGGTGCTGTGTTAATGTGAATATTCCTTTTGGTACAATCTACATTATTGCGTAATGAACACACATTTTTTCCTATACGTTACCAAGATGCGGATTTCCCAAATAAAATTCATATCCACTTAAATAAAGATGTATTTAAAGCAGAATATTTTTGTATGAAACCTGTATAAATAATACAATGTATTTTAACGACTGTAACCAATAAATGAGTAATTAAACTTATAATTATCACATCAAATAACTCCCCTTATAACTTTTTAATTAAAGCATGTCTTTTAAGACGTTGTTATGCACTTTTTAGGGCTTTTATAATTACTTAATAGCTGGTAATTAAATTAATTAAGTCGTAAGATTATTAGCAAAAAAGGGGAAAGGAATTTTGCGGATGGCGAACAAAATTTACGACAATTAATTAATATTATTATGTTTTCAGTGTTTTTACCTCTCAATTACCGTCACAACAGAAAATATTAATACTCGCATTAATTAATGCTTTAAATCCAAGCTAAGTATTATTAGAAATGGTAGTCTATCGGTGTTACATTTACATCTAAACTCCAAATTTGACTTTCATGAAATTCAGTATTACATAGAATTCTTTAGTTCAACTTTCAGAGCCAAACAGAACCTACTTAAGTTCAGAAATGATTACTTATTTAACCCAAATTCTGCGAGCGGGTCATCTAGTAATATAATACTTATATCATGATTCGGTTTTTCCAAGATCAGATAACTATAATCAAATTAAAAAACAATTTGACATTTCTGACAGATGTATAGATAATCTGTCAATTGAAAAATCATCCCTTTGCTAAGCTTTGGTATCATGCCAAAAAAAACAATAACAGTTATAAAATATGTTTAAGATCTAATCAGTTAAATAAAACGCGATAATAATATAAAAGGCAGCTTGTGGCAAGATCAATAAATTATATACCTTTTTATATTTGTACAAAAGAGGTTTAAATAACATAATGTAAATCTGTGATTGATTGGAGAATAACTTAACTGTTTATAATAATACCTTTATTGTTTACTAACAAAAACAAACCATTGTACATTTTTGTTGTTTAATTTTTAAACCATAATAATTCTTCAGGAAAAACTACTTCAAAATATTAATTTCAGTAGCAGGCCAAATAAACATGACTATCATGAATGTACCTAAACTAAATCCCGTTTTTAGAGGTAAGTACTACTCTTGTTATAATTACTCATTACGTTCAAATTTAAATAGAAACATATAAAAAGCATAACCTTTCAGTTAAATAAAAACCACTAAAACGTACGAAATAAAATGTTACAGATAACCAACACAAAAAATACAGACGAATTGAGGACATCCTCCTTTTCAAAGTCGGTTAAAAAATAATCATTCATAGTCAATACGACAAACGAGTTTGAAAAACTTATAAATTAAATATTGTTGTCAGTTTTTATAACGATTACATAAAAAATTGGGCTAATTTTCCTCAAGTCTGACAACACAAGTCAAACAGGATATAAAATGGCAACATTAACACTGCACGAAGTATTTATAACTTGCAACAATAAACTTTAGTTCCCTTGAAAACCTGTTGATCGGTGATAAATGCACGCTTAATATATATCATTATATCGTAAAGATACATACTTAGCACCACGCCTATTATATCCGAAGGTGTAGGCAGATATACAATATACCATAATTTCGCATTTAACTTTTTTAATACCATGTAAAAAGGGGAGATTATTAGCATTTGGCACGTTACCACACTCCGGGCTACTGTTGAGAAATCTATACTAATATTATAAAGCTGAAGAGTTTGTTTGTTTGTTTGTTTGTTTGTTTGTTTGTTTGAACGCGCTAATCTCAGGAACTACTGGACCGATTTGAAAAATTTCTTTCAGTGTTAGATAGCCCATTTATCGAGGAAGGCTATAGGCCATATATCATCACGCTACGATCAATAGGAACAGAGTACGAGTAAAAAATGTTACAAAAACGGGGAAAATTTTGACGCATTCTCTCTTATGTGACGCAAGCGAAGTTGCGCGGGTCAGCTAGTATTCTAATATAAATAAAAAAATTCTCAATAGTAGGTACTTTGCTCGACCTAGAAATCGAACCCTCGTAATACGCAGTCGAATACAATACCGACCGCGCTACAGAGGTATGATAAGCACATAAAAGAGTTAAAATAATCGTAAAAATACGATGATAAACTGTTTCAAAGGACTTGCTTCAATTAAATGAAAATAAGGGCAAGTACGTCGTTGTTATGTCAGTTTTTATGAATAAATGTAACTTATGAATAACTCGAAAAACCTGAAATTAAAGAAACTTATAACAATAAGCGTTATCTGGAAACAGGTTTGCTAATTCGTAATAGTTATTTTTTATTTGACGTAGGCCCTTACTCACTCATTCTGATATTTTTGACAGCATATTGTATTATATTGATAATAAAATCGCGCGACAACGGTTTCTTTGCTTAAAGATTAAAATAAATAAATTGAATATTTTCGCGGAATATTTAGAGCACATTTTGAGCCTATTAAGTGTTTTATTCCTGCCATTTTTTATGTTTAATCACATCAAAGCCATGTCAAAGGCCTTTGGCGGCTTGAACGACTTTGCCATTAGGTTGACTACTAACCATACGATAAAATAGAAGAATCAATACTATATTAGCTTTACCGCAAATCTTTTAATACGATAGGAAATAGAATATAGAGCCTACCCAAATAGTTTTATCTCAAACAAGTTTAAAATTAAAAAAGATTGCTTCGTATTGGTTCAAACTTTATAAAACATCACTAAATTAAATACTTACCTAATAATTTCTACATCACAATTAACCTAATAAATTACCAACAATAACTTTCCCTCCCTATCATTTCAATCTAAGATCCCAAGACAAAAAATCAATAAATAAATAATCGCAATAAAACGAAAGTCGTAAGACTGCATCTCTTCAATAAATTTGTCGTATCGTAATGAAGATCTGATCCAAAGTCGCTCGGCTGCAACTCAATCAATGATTGACTGTACCACTAGTTGTGTTCGACGGCTTCACTTGCATGTCAGGTGCATGTCAGAAGTTGATTTATCAAACTAGTTTGATGAAGCGAAAGAAGCTTGTATCAATCGTAAGTGACCATGGTGTATGCCTACTTTGATGGAAAAAGGCATGACTTTTTGTCGAAATACATAAAGGAGACTGAATATTTCAATGGAAATAGATGTGAGTATTCCGGTTTCAGTAATATGTTTAAATATTTGGAAATTTGGTTTCACAACTACAAAAAAAAGCAGTTACGAAATGGATTATGCCACTAGAATTCCGGACTATTATTAACAATACACTAGCGGTAAATGGCAGCAATCAAATTTTTTGCCCGACTCAGAGATCGAATATGAGACCCCGCGATTAATGGAAGCACACACTACCACCCAGACCAAAAGCGCATTAGAAAAGATCTATTGGGCATTTAACACATTTGTAAAAACTAATAACCTTAAATAAAAACTAAAAAGCCAAACTCTACAAAGCCATATAGGAACAAACATACATAAACTCTAAAATACATTACCCTCCTTAGCATCGCGCACACCTCCTTTGAGTCGCGCAGTTGGGTAAAAAATATCGTGACTAAAAACCAGTTAAGTACCTATAATAATAAGGTACAAAAGTTAAACAATATAAGCGAATCTCAAGTGAAAATTAATTAACTTGAAAGATTAATTCAGTGATTATATTAATTTCACGTTGTCATAATTTGTTGTTAAACTCGCTTGATAAATGAAGCTCCAATATTAAATCCTTCTTAAATGTGAACGAATGACAGTGAGGCAGTTATTTAAATAAATAATGACGTAAATCAAGCCTTAGTTTGAGGAAAAGGTTAGGTAAGTTAATCGAGATGCCCATAGCCAGTTGCACTCATCGGTCGGTAAACGATTGGTGGGTTAAGCAACCTTTGGCGAAGTCATTCTATAGATAGGTGACCGCACAGTGGTAATAGAACTGGGCGTCTCCGTGCTTTCGAGGGCACGTAAAAAGTCGGTTCCGGTTGTTGTTAATTAAGATTCAGTCCTTAAGCCACGTCAAAGGCCTTTGGGCGGCTTGAACAACTTTGAACACTAGGTTGACCATATACGTGAAGCAAAACATTTGGACGCCTTTTTACGAAAATTGCGCGGACGAAGGAGTTTAAATAAATAAAACATTACATACCATGGATTTGACATTTGTCTACATACAATAAACATAGAGCACATAGACAAAGAGTACTGTTTTACATGTTTTCTGAGGTCTCACAGAATGTCATACATTTTGATATTAAATAACTTATAATTTAAGTTCATTATAGTCGAATTTCGACTACTGGGCGGCGACTAGCATCTATAAAACTATCACCTTTCGATATAATAAACATATCATTCTTTGAATCTACAAACGCCTCAAGCAATAGAAATGTGACCATGCCACTAGAATTATCAGTAAGAGCATCAATCGTACCGGTAATACAAGTTTACTAAACATCACTGTCTGTCCGTCTGTCTGTCACAAACAAAGTGTTCAATTACTTCATATACTTAGAAACAAACGCTCATGGATACCAATGAATTTTACGGATTTAACCTTTTGTATGCTGCTTCAGTTTGCTAAGTTATGATAATTTAGTCTTAGTTTTGAATTAGGTAGTTACTCGCCCGTAAAATGACGTATTTTGTATGTTCATAACTTAGAGCTAGTTCGTAAGTAAAGTATCCTTCGTTCGTTAAGAAACATATACAGTGTATTGCTTATGCTGGGTTTTTTTGGTTCATTATGTTGAAATTACAGACACACTTAAAAAAGGTACTGCTCACTCAGTGGATTCAAACGAAAGGACGATATTTATGCTCGTAATATCATATTTCTATACTAAAACGTTTTGACATTTCATAAAGTGCAGCAGATTTGACCGATAGTCAACTATCCTATACACTAGGCAAGGGTCTTCTCCGGAACGAACGAACGGTTTAAGCCTCGAGTCCAGTACGCTGGCCACAGTTTTAATAAAATTTTAGCCATACGAGGTTTTAATTACATATTATTCCCTATTTACGATATCTATTCTGTATTTCAAGACCACAACTCCGATTGTAATCCGAAAAAAGACCTGTATAATACCTAACAAACAACCTCATCTTCCAAAAACCACTATTTCAAGTCTCAAAATTCTATCAATATACCGAGTATCCTAATCTTTCAGCTCCCGTGGGCGCGCTCTGTCGACCTAAAGAGCGTCTGCTGATGTGTGGGTGTCCGAAGACCTGCAAGGACCCGGCGCCGGACTGCAAGGGCGTGTGCCGTGTCGGCTGCTACTGCGATGAGGGGGAGGTGCGCAATGATGAGGGGAAATGCGTCGCGTTGGCTGACTGCCCGCCTATTAGTGAGTAGCTCTATTTATTTCTTTATCTTGCCGTGGAAATATTAATAATGCAACAGAGTACCCCAGGCAAGACGAGCCAAGTGAAGCTAATAAATTCGACCTACTGTTAGATTACAAGCTCCTTTTTAGAATAGACTATAACATGTTATATGAAATAGTTATCTAATTTGATTGCATTTAAAAGCTTATTTTCGTGCATGCATTATTTATTAATTTACCATAATTGTACTACAGGATTCAAGTTAATAAGTTAAAATAAAATTGTACGATAACATTCCACATTTCGAGAGGAGACCCCTGTTAGAGCCCAGCAATAGGTCGGTTATGGATTAAAATTAAGTTTATCTTTTTAATTTTCTTTTGGAACCTTTTCCTTATTAAAAACTTTTACCGTCACTTGTCGCTATTACTTATAGACAGAAATTGTTTTATCGAAAGCGGAAACACTTTCACTTATTTCAGCAATTTAGAAGAGATCTTTGGATACAAGGTTCGTGGAAGTATACAAACTTCAGAACTTAGAACATCCGTCACCCACAGGCTTTTGCAACTATAACACCGAACGGTGGCTTATTTGATACATTAACTTTATTTTGGAAATACACAGCATTTTGGAAATATATTATTCAGTACATTAATAATTGCAATCTAGAATCTAGATCAACCTTGCATAATACGGCTTTTTAAGTAGTCTTACTTACCACTAAGATGAGATCTTACCTTCATATTGTCTCCAGAATCAGCATACACGCAAGACACGACAGAACCTCGCGCGAACAACGGTGAATGTCCTGTGAACGAGGAGTACCGCTTCTGCGAGAACTGCCACAGGAGCTGCGACAACCCCAACCCCATCTGTCCAGCGCAATGCATCAGGGGCTGCTTCTGTAAAGACGGGTTGTTAAGAAATGAACAGGGGAAGTGTGTTAAACCGGAGGAGTGTAAAAATGGTGGGTAGAATTTTGTTTTCTCAAAAAGGAAAGTTAAGAAGCTATTTTGGGTGTGGGATACTAACAGGCAATAAATTAAAGTAAATAGGTGATTAAATGCACGCGCATTTTTGAACATATTAAGCAATTTCCCAGGTATGTATGATCTTGCGGGTACTTTTACAAAAAAGAACTTTACGAATTCAAAGTAGAACCATCTGAAAAATTATATGTGAATCATATGAATATTTGTTACTAACTTACTCCAGTTTACAATTCGAGGTTCGATTCCTTAAAAAAAATATAATATTCTTTGCTACACATTTTTACCGTCTATAAAAAAATTATAAGAACAGCTTTTGCTTTAAAGGTACACTACACTTTATATTAACTCATAAAATAAACTTCAATACCTACTTTTAGAATTATCCTTAACACTTCTTCTAACTTGATCTAATACTCAACTTTTAATCTAAATGCACATCTACAAAATTATCTACAAATCTAACAAAAAACGACTACATTTTATCCGCCATCTTGTTGGACTTCCGACTGACAAGGCCAAGGCAATGCAATATACAGCCAGAAAAAAAAACTATTTACTTTTAAATTCAACTAAATAGTACGGAAATGTCATCTCAGAGAGAGTTATTGCTCGAGTAAAAAATAATCTATACTAATATAATAAATCTAAGGAGTTTGTTTGTTTGTTTGAACGCGCTAATCTCAGGAACTACTAGGATTTGATTTGCATCGTTAGATAGCCCATGTATCGAGGAAGGCTATAGGCTATAGGTATATCATCACGCTACGACCAAAAGGAGCAGAGTACCAGTAAAAAAATATTACATAAACGGGGAAAATATGACCCATTCTCTCTTATAAGCAAGAGAAGTAGCGCGGGTAAGCTAGTTAGAAATATAAAATTGTCTATTGGTGTCATTTTTTGTTTAGATTTTGAGTTGTGCAGTTAATTATAGATATCCGTGTGAAGATCTCTGTAGTGTATATTTTGGTGCAGTTAGATTTCAAAAACTGTTTGTAGAATTAAATAATGTATTTAATGTACAGTAATTTGAATATTAATATTGTTATTTGACCCACTGCTCTTATATTTAATTACTGATTTTGAGTACATCTAAAAATATACTCAACCATAGTAGCAATTAAGCGTATTAAAATGTTGCTTTTCGATTCTTATCATCTTCTGAAAAATATTTATATACAAAGAAAAATCGCAATGCTTTTAGCGTACGTTTAAGGCACTAATTCGTTAAGGACGTTCGCATATCAAACGTCATTTTCATACAAATTACTCGTAATATTGTTCAAATCAAAATTGAAAAATAATGATCCCACTAATCTTATGTATTTGTTAACAGATACCAAAAAATACGTGAATTATTAAACGGAATATTTCAAGCTACTTCTGCATCTTCTGCCCTGCTCCCTCACTCCTTCGCTTGCTAAAGAAGAAAAAGGACAAAGCTATGTTTCTCACTTCGCTTTATTTATTCAACTCGTGCGCATCAGGTTTCCTGGTGTCACCTTTGCGGTTTTTTTAAACTTTCGAATTATTTTGAAGGTCTATTATTAACATATGATTGTATTATTTGTCTGTGTTTCCTACTTTTAAATACAACAGTATTGTAAAGTATATAGTTATCATAAGGATTAATTTTTACTCCACCACTTTCTGTTTTCATAGCCTAATGTCAAGAATAACATTCTGTAAGAACGAAAATCCGACCTAATTTCTGAATACGTTATCAGTAGCATTAAATATCTAGCATAGTATATCCTTATTCCATCCCATTTTCACATAGGGATTGAAAAATTATGCCAGCAAAAAGTAGGCATTAAAAAAGGATAAAATCCTACTAAAATAATTACCACATTGTCCAAATTCCAGTAACCACAGAACCGAACATAAAACTTCGGATGACATGCAATTCGAACCAAGTGTACAAGCAATGTGAAACTTGTGAGAAGACGTGTAGCGAGCCCAACCCGAAATGTCCCACCCCTTGTGTGACGGGTTGTTTCTGTTCAGAAGGGTTTGTTAAAGCTCCCAGTGGTCAATGCGTGAAGCTTGAGGACTGCCCTAAAGGTAATTTGGATAGACAATTTTTTTATAATGTTGTTTTAGTCTGAAAATCTTTGACCTAATATTTTTCTGGGATTTGTCTTGTAAAAATGCAGATCACGTTGTTTTAATCTGAATTTCTTTGGTCTAATGTTTATTTTTGGGAATTTGTCTTGTAAATAATGTAGTTTTTGATCTTTTTATGCACTAAGGACCGATTTTTCCGTCGTAAGTTACTTTTTTCATGAGATAATTAGTTTGTTATTAAATTTTGAGAATGAACGTCGATCGAATATCTGTCAAAAATGTCAAATTTATTCTTAAATTAACGTTATCTGTCGATCGAAAAATCATTCACAGAAGCGATTTTCTTTAAATTACGCTACGCTTCTTGATTCCAAGGTCTTATTTCTATTTGAATCTTTTTCTTTATTCATCTATTAAAGTAGACAGCGATTAACTAACACTTTTCTTAAAATCCGTAAATTTAGTAAAGAGCCTTGTATGTAGTTATTCAGTTAAAACATCAGTGACCCGTATATGTAGCTGACTGAGGCCTGATTGTAAAAGCTATTTTGGAAATACGAAGAACTATTAATTATGATCTATTTATTCAATATTACCAAGCATGCCAAGGCTTTGTACAAAGTTGTTGGACTAAAGCACTTATGAATAGAACATGTGGTAATTATAACTCCTATTCCTAACACAGACGATATTTATAAAATGTGATAAACATGTAAAATAACGTTACTTTATAAAAAGAGTATTTGTATAAGTTATAACCTCTTGCCATTAGTTGTAAAATAACCAAGTGTGAATTTTAGAACATTTTTTATAATTCTATTATGTTTTTTGAGGTTGTGATAATAAATTATTTAACTTGCAAGTTGTATATTCAAAAAGCATAAATCTTGAAGCAAAGACAAGATAAATTACTGCTGGTAGAATACTGAAACGTCAGTTGTTTTAAAATGCCGCCTTTTTTTCTGTTACGAAATCATGTACTTAATATATTATGACAAACTACTATACAAATTACAGTATTTTACCGTAAAATCAATAAAACAACAAAAATACAGTCATGGAATAAAGGAATTTTATTAAAATGAATCAGTTTTTAATTACACAGGTAAATGTGTGGTTTGATCTTTTTTTATTAGATTTGTTTTTATCTTGTCGTTGCTTTCTATAAAAATATATTGTTTAGGTCTTCTACAATGATTCTATTTACTATTTATTCGTAGATATAAGGATTAAAATAAGTAAATAATATATCTAGAATTAAGATAATGATACAATAAATTGTTGAGCAATTATTTCCGTTTCTTTTTCATCTTCCTTCCAAACTCATTGCTGGTCAGTTCTTCCACTATCAGATAACTTTATCCGTAACACAATATTATAGAGAATCTACCAAGAAAAGTGATAGTTATTCTTTAGTTATCTGGAGATGCAAAAATTTGCCTTTGATTTCGTATTCGTAACGAATATTCTTATGCCCTCCTCACCATATTTTCTGGATAAGTCTACATCCAAGGGAACTAAAGTAGTACTTTGAAAGTTATTTGTTAAACTCTGATAGATATCTTCATCTTCTCTACTATTTTATCTATCAGTTAGTAAAACCAAAAGAAGGGCAATTTGCACAAGCATATATTTTTAAAAATGGCGGACTTTTTAATGTTATAGCTCCTCAAGTCATCCACGTCTTCTTCTAACTACTAACACTTAACCTTTCTTACAATGTACACTATAAAAATACTCTTAAGTAGAATAGTTTCATACGTAATAAGCAATTAACAACATCAAATAGTTTCATAACAACATTCTGTTCCGCCATGCTGCTTCGATATAACGCATTTAATAAAGCATAATTAGTCAATACCAAACACTATCAAGAAAACTAGTAATGTTTTAATAAATGAACAATAAAAAATAGATTAAAAGAATAGGTACTTGTTTTAGCTGTAATGAATGCACTTAGTAATAATTAAAGATCTTTATCACAGACTTTTATCTTATTAATCTCAGTTGATTCTCAGATAACGCTTCCCTTCCGAATGCCTACGATCAGCGCCTCTAGCGGATGTCAAAATAACTTATTTATGGGATGACTTTCAGCCCAAATGTCAAACAATTGATACTTTAATGTTCAAATGCATTTTGCGAGTTTTATAGTGTCTATTTATCCACCCTGATATAATATACGAAAGCGTAATTATAGTAGAACTGAGCCGTACAGAGTTCTTAAAATGAAGAAAAGGTTTTATATTTTGGAATTATTAAGTAACAATAGAGATAATTGGGTTTTATATCCTAGGGGCGATATCCACCATCAGACAGCCTAATTCAATACCTACCTGTAAAAGACTCAAAATTATTCCTCAAAATAAAATAGAACAATCGTCCCTAATTTATTAAGTCAAATAGTACTCTTCTTTTAGCGGAGATGTCACTAGGCAACCCACAAACACCAACCATCGAGGACTGCGCGCCCGACGAGGAGTACTTCTCCTGCGGGTGGTGCGAGCCGAGCTGCTCGTACCCGCAGCCGACGTGCCCGCACAAGATGTGCACCACGGGCTGTCTGTGCCGGCCCCCGCTGCTGCGGCATCATAGCGGACACTGTGTTGAACAGAAGAACTGTAATGCACGTATGTTTTTAATGTTATATTATCAGCTTGTTTTATACTAATTAACGTGATATACAGCATTGTTTTACCTGTTTCTGCGCATTTCGTCTCGCATCTCGCTGCGACACATGTGCGTGGATGTCATAGATAGTGGGTTCGATTCCCAGATTTGTGCGATCCTCAAATTTTAGAAGCGGTTTTGAGTCTCCTTATTAATTTTTGTTAAAGTCCTCGTGAGACAAAACCAGTATTAAATGCGAGAGTTTTCTTTAAAACAGTCTAACGATTTAAAACAGTCGGATACAAGTACAGTCTAACCAAAGCCTTTGAAGAAACCCTGAAACTAAATCAATATTCAACTTACGAGATATAACTTACTACCAACCTTCAAATATTATCTGTCAAAAATGTCAAAACAAATAGTGCTGTCACATTAACCGCTACAATACATAAATACACACTACAATGTCCTTAATATATTCGTATGTCAGTAGTTAGCATGTGGGCGGTATATTTATGTGACAGGCCGTAAACTTGACTCCATTGTGTGTGGTTATCCATCACGCTGCACTCGCTGCTCTTGAACTTGATGTATGAGAAATACTTCTAAATGACATTATCTATTGGAATTTCTAGTGCAATACTGATAGTATTGTTGTGGTTGAGTAAATTACAAGACAGTTATGAGTAGTAGTAGCTTCAGGTATCATAAAAACCGTTCTTTGTCCACTAAATTTAATAACTGCTTGATCAGCTAGACATTTATGAGACCCAAGGCCGTTGCCCATTACAGAAAATTAAAATTGAAAATCACTAGGCCAGCTCCGTTGCCCATACTTACTCCCTACGCCTACACGAATAGAGCTTTTATTTCGTAAAAAAGAAGATTGATCATTCTTCTTGGCTAAAAGTAAACGGATATTTTATACAAGTAATCCTTGACATTGGACACTACTTAAAAGCTCCTAAAAGGCAAATAAGACCGATGATTCAATGTATTTGTGTACTCCCACATTGTACAACAACTTAGCAATTGTTTTAGGTATAAACAAGAAAGTTGCATGACAGTTATCTCGTAAAATTCCTATTAAGTGATCTGAGAGCTAAAGAGTGTTTGGTAGCAGTCGTAAATATTTATCCGCTTATTTTGTTGATAACCAAACCAAGTTTTCTCCTAAATTGAGACTTTGTTTCCGAAATTCTACCCTATTCGTCTTAAAACTACAATTTGACTTACTTAAATTTTATTATTTTTCTCAAAGGATTTATTCACAATTTCAATTCTCTGAAGCTAAATTGAAGTGCTTATCATCTCAATCCGTCTAAATGAACAATTTACTCGGCTGAATCAGTTACGCCTAAGTCCGTAAATATTATCGCTTTAAAAAGGATTGGACTCAAAATGGCTTCCTTGGCAATGGAATTAAGTGTATTAAGCCTTGTTTAAAGTTATATCATTTTTATAAATATTTTTAAAGATAAAAATATTGGATCGAAAAAATGTAACGAAATAACAAGTTTTTCATAACAAGAGAGATATTTTTTAAACGATACAAAAGGTATTGTATGTTATGAAAATAGGGGCAGGTGTATTATGAGACAAGATTGTTGTATTCCCGAGTACTTGGTGAATGAGGAACGTAGAACCTCGTGACCTTTTGTCAGACGCCATCTTACAAATTAAAAACGCGTTTATGTTTCTATGTTTTGGGGGTTGTAGGTTAGTGGGGTGCGTTCAGTAGGTGCTCATTGTTGCGCTTTTTCATCTGGGAAATGTCTATGATTATTGTATAAAATTGTTTTAAGTAGTTGTGTTTGTAGAGCAAAGGAAATATGTAGAGCAGGGTTGTTGTGGTCTCTTATTAGTTGATTAAAATATTTTTTATTTTAAACTAATGAACAAAATTTCTTAAAAAAAATGAAGTCAATCTCAAGAAACTTATTTCAATAACACTTAGTACCTAATACTTGTTTAGTCAAGGCCTAGACGAAAAAAACCATACCTACTTACCTTAATTTTCCGAACGTTGTTATAACCAATAATAAACTAGATATTCCATAAAACAGATTGTAATGTTGAAAATACATCTTATTTCACAGAAAAATGCACACAACCAGGCGAAGAATATGTCTGCAGATACGGTTGCGAAGCTCGCTGTGGACCTCGAAGGTTTTGCATGCTCCGAGCAAGGAGATGTGTGCTTGGCTGTCATTGCAAGCTCGGCCTCTATCGAGAAACGGCCACAGGGCTTTGTGTCACCAAAGATCAGTGCTCCAACGACACCGTTACTGAAGTGCCAATATCACAAAATACGGTTATAAGCGTGTTTAATTACTCCGAACCTGTGTGGAATCAAAATGTGAATGATACGAAAGAGAATTGATTTTGTTTGTTAGAAAAATGATCGTATGTTTTGAAACACTGTAACCTTTTCACCGTCTAAAAAAGGAGGATTAATGCTCAATTATTTATGTGCAACCTTCAAAATAATTCTATCAGTATCAGTGCTACTAGTTTATAAAAGGTAAAGGCATATGCTATCAAAGCTTGTCTGATAGCCGGAAAATCTAGCTCAAAATTTTACATCTTCTCCCTTGTCTATAGTCCGACAACTTAATAGAAAGCCTTGATGTGTACCGTTTATCAAGATTTTATTTAAGACTTCTGTTTATTAACAAAATAAAAAGAAGCTGTATGAAACAGGTCACCGGTAGCTGTTTTCTAGCTAAATAATACATGCCAATGGTAATTAGTAGGTATGCTGAAAAGATCTTTAATCCCGAGAAGCAATAAAGTGTTAAAATAAAAAAGTAAGTATTAGCTATAAGAACCGTATTTAATTATCTGGTAGAGAATGAAAAAAAAGTAAGTTGTGAATGAGATTATATCGCTAAGTTATTATTTATTTTTAGTTACATTTAAATGTGATGTATTATTTAGTGTTAATTTTTACAAAATATACTCACGTTGATAAAAAAAATGTTTCTCTTGTTTTATTTACCTACCACAACACAGTTCCTATTTAAATACCTGTGACTTTAGAGATATTAAATGCTAAAGCCCAAAAAAAATATAGATATTTGCAATATTTTTAATGAATTAAGTACATACGTACCTAAGTAAGTAATGCCTTAAACTTCAGGGCATAGAAAGGTTTTTGATTTGATGATTTGCTTTGATTACATTATTTATATTTTCCTAGAAATGTAGAAGTTCAAGGGTAAAACAATTTTGTAAGCCAATGCTGATGTTTTTAGAATTTGAATAGTTTATAAAAATATTTAAAAGCAAGCTACTTAATGAAGTCATTTTTTACACATAAAAATAACAAAAAGAGTCCTCTCCGGCGGGGAATCGAACCCCGGTCTCCCGCGTGACAGGCGGGGATACTGACCACTATACTACCGAAGATATTAGGAGAGATGTTGAAATTACACAACACATTCTGATAAATATTTTCGTTCAGTACTTGACAAAAATGTTACTTTATGCATTTTATTATAAAATGTGTAACGAAAACTTAAAATTGTGCCTTTATATCAGAAATAGAAAAATATAAAACATTGCTCAAAACTTTCTACAAATAAATTTTCTACACAAAATAAATTATTGATACACAACGTCGGTCGTCGCGTCTATTTTATGATTTCTGAACTGACACGCATTTGTCACCGATGAGTTGTTTGTAAATTACAACTTCTCAAGCATTTACGAAATAAATATAAATACATGTAAACAATGAGTGAAAAACTAAAAGAATTGAGAGAAAGATCTCAAAAGAGAAAAAAGCTGCTAGCACAAACCGTAAGCCTACAGTATTTTTAGAAATATAACCTAAAAATAGCCGTGTCAACAATTACGTGAATTTGATCGGAAATTAATGTTTTAGCTTGGTGTTTCGAGTGTTAGTGAGTTGAGGCATGCTTTGGGAGCGACATTGGACGTGCCGGCGAAGAAACAGGCGGTTCCTGGCGCCGGACCGGAGGGCGGTGAGAAACCAACAACTAAGGAACAACCTGATGAACTAGTTTACACCGACTCGTCCACGTTCTTGAAGGTGAGGATTTAGTCTAGTCTATTATTTATGGAAACGTAGATTGATGTGTATTAATTACTATATTGTATTCATTTGGTACTTTGGTAGTGGTGAAAATAAGTAGAAAGTTGCTTCGATAAACTTTTAGTGTAAAAAAAATTCATTAAAAAAGAGTATCCAGGAGTACAAAGGCAATCTTTCAAACCAAAAATATACACTGAAGTAGTTGGCTTGCAATGATTCCCCCCAAAAGTAATCTAGAAATCTGCTTGAACTAAAATATGGATACCTTTGTATTTAATCTCAACATTACCTCAACAACAAGTTTCAAAATCATTACCTACCTTTTGAATCTTTCCAGGGTACTCAATCATCAAACCCTCACAATGACTACTGCCAGCACTTCGTGGACACAGGACAGAGGCCACAGAACTTCATCCGAGATGTTGGCCTGGCAGACCGTTTTGAGGAGTACCCCAAGTTACGAGAGCTGATCAAACTGAAGGATGATCTGATCGCACAGACTGCTACACCTCCTATGTATTTGAAATGTGACTTGAAGGCAAGTCTATCCATATTTTTAAGACAATTTTTGCTCTGTGCTTGGGCTTAGGGCTAATTGTACTTTATTTATTGACTCTCTATACTCTGACATACTTAGTGCCATACATTCTATCTTATGTTTGCTTGCATTTTATAAGTTTAATAGTCAATGAGGTGATGATGGCTTTTAACTATAACTTCCTCTGATTTAAGCCCTGTTTTTAGTCTTAAAACATTTTAATGTTGAAACAAGGATTGTATATTACTCATTACATGGATCTTAATTTTGGTCTGTGGACATTTTAATGTTTGGGAGAGATACAATTTCATGCTTATGGTAGTACCTGAGAGATGGTTTGGCTCAGTTTTTGTTTAATGACTTTGAACAGACTATGATTTGAAACATTGTCCAATAAGAACTAATTCAGCTTAAAAATACCTATCCAATGATATATCATGCAAAGCTATTAGAAGGTGAAACTAGATCTCAGGAACCCTAGTATCATCTTTTGCTATGTTTCCAGACATTTGATCTAAAACAAATGGGCAACAAGTTCGACGTGATGTTAGTGGAGCCGCCCCTGGGCGCGGGGTGGCGCTGGCAGGATGTGCTCGCGTTAGATCTACAGCAGATTGCTCAAGCAAGATCTTTTATATTCCTTTGGTGTGGCTCTTCAGAAGGTAAGCTTCTATATAGTCAATATAATTATCAATATTTTAAGTTGTTTTGAATAATTCAATTTCTGTTTGTTAGTATATTGAAGCTTTGTCGTTCTTTTATTCTTTTTAAATGATGTCAAATGCATCTCGCTATAGGTGTATGGAAGTTGTATTAATTCCTTTATCACAATAAATTACTTTTATTTTTTTGTTTTGAATACTTACGTGGGCAATCTGTCTAAGTTGTTGCGTTTGTTCAATATGAGACAAAAAATAAACATTTACAAAAACGTTAACATAGTTTTTATATCAATAATACTCTTTCTTTGCAGGTTTAGACATGGGTCGCGAATGCCTCAAAAAGTGGGGTTTCCGTCGTTGCGAGGACATTTGCTGGATAAAAACGAACATCAAGAACCCTGGACACTCGAAGAATCTGGAGCACAACGCCGTCTTCCAACGGACCAAGGAGCATTGTCTCATGGGCATCAAGGGCACGGTCCGAAGGTCTGTGGACGGAGACTTCATACATGCCAATGTGGACATCGACCTGATCATATCAGAAGACCCCGAGTTTGGCAGCACTGAAAAGCCGATCGAGATTTTCCATATTATGGAGCACTTTTGTTTGGGAAGGAGAAGGTAAGAGTAAAACTAAGGAAATTTTGATCAGATTTTGTATTACCTATTCTATGTACTTTTTTCATGAAAATTACTTTCGATTCTCATAGTCCATGTGCTTTACAAACCCCACGTAAAATTTGCTCTTTCATTAGTATGTCATGCGTATCACTACAAGCAAATCATTGTAAAGTATCTTCTGTACAATACTGTGGAAAGAAAAGTTTCATAGCACTCAGGAATTATTTAACTAAATTAAAGTAATATAATATTTTGTGCGTTCTTTCAGAATCCATCTCTTCGGCCGCGACTCCACCATCCGCCCCGGCTGGGTGACAATCGGCCACGAACTAACCAACTCCAACTTCAACGCAGAACTTTACGCTTCCTACTTTACCGAAGGCCGGGAGAGTACAGGCTGTACAGAGAGGATAGAGGCTTTGAGGCCTAAGAGCCCTCCCAACACGAGCAAGGGACAGCGACCTAGAGGCCGGGGTGGTTTCCGAGGGAGGGGCAGAGGTAGAGGAGCCATTTAGGGGCGGTTCAGACATCTGGGGCCACGGAAAGTGCGACCGTAAGGAGCAAACTGATAGAATTAAGCCGCAGTGTTTTGGTATAAAAGATCTCTGTGTGATATGGTTTTGTAATATCGGGTTTCGTAAAGTTGATTGTAAGCTTGTTTTAATAAGCAATACGTAAGCTAAGATCTAATATCAAGAATGCCGATTAACAACATCATAATGACTACTTTTGACGTGTTAAATAAACACTGGTATATATTACGGCGACAACGGAATTGACAAGAATGATAATATGATTGAACCTGAATGAACTGTGACTTGGTTTTTGCTATCTACCGATTTGTAAAGTGGCCTCATCAGTCTGTGTGCTTGTCCCTATGACCAATTATAGCGAAGTGGAAAAGTGACTATGTTTTATAATAAAATGTTAATGTTGACACTCACTAATAAATACGACTATATTTTATATATCGCGCAACTCAAAAGAAAAGCAATATGTATCATTTGGTTCTTTATTTAAAATAGTAAGTAGATTAATTTGGAAAATTATGTAAGTTTAAAATGTGCTTCTTTAAATTGTAAATACATTATAGGCCTACAAATTGTTTGCAGATTTTTAAATACCTGTTTCATAAACAATATTGAATAGTTTTATGAATTTGTGGTGTATTTCACATGTTTAATCTGTTAAAATATTCCTGTTATAACACGAGTTTATAATCCATAGACGTTTTTTAACACTTGTTCAAAATTTGCAATGCAATATAATGGCTGTATCTTTTGGTAAAGCTGACAAAACTACTTTTACATCTACAGACACGTAACAACACTTTTCAGTTAGTATTATTGAATATTGGCGTAAAAATCGACTTGAAAAAATGGTTCCAACGGAATATACTATGGGGCACTGATAAATTTTTCTATAAATATTTCTCAATAGTGGTAAAAACAGCTGGAAAATAGATATTATGGTTCCTGTTTTTTAACTAATTTTTCTTTGGCTTTCTTCAGAAATATAAGTATTTCTAAGTCTATGGTGACGTAAACTCGTAGTAGATTAGTCGTTTGAATAACAATTAGAGAAGATATTTTGATAAAGAACAAGCATTTATACCAGGGTGTCGCTATGTAATGATAATGTACCTAGCTGTAAGGATTACAATGAGTATTTTGTGTATTGTGACATAATAAAACATGTTTTACAAGATTTACGGCTGTTTCATTCAATTTATGGTGTGAGCCAACTTCAAATAATAATTGAAGTACGAGTATACTTACAGACTTTTCCACTGGAACATACTTACCAGCCAAATAATTGTTTGATTTCGTACTATCTCGAGTCTTCAAATACCTATCTGAGTAGCGAATGTGTGCTTGATAGGAATCAAACCTAAGTCTTGATCTATAGTCGTCAGTTATTTTAGGTTTTTTTGTGTCCACCACGCTGGCCAAGTGTGGGTTGGGGACTTATATTAGGTTATTAATTTCAAATGAAACAAAGCAAGTATATACATCCATAAGTTTTATTTTACATTGATTGTCTTTAAATCAACTAATCTGCTTCTTCAAAATAATTATAAAAAGACAAAACAAAAAAAAATAAGGTGATGAGATCTTTTTACTAAGATAAGAAATAATTTACAGTGTATTACTTTACTGTGAAACTAAGAACTTCTTAAGATTTATAAAAAAAATTATATTCCTTTTAGTTTCTTTGCGGAGAGGGCTTTACTAGTACCTATGTTTGAAAAGTCGATCACTTAAAGCCCTCTTTACACGGCACGACTGATCGCAATTGCGACAAATCGCACCATCGATTGGTCTTAGTTCTCGAACATTGATTAACAATAGAATACTAGACATTTATAAGTGACATCGTTATAATCATTCGTAGAGCATGTCGCTAGCTAGCTTTCGTACTAAAACCTCATTCACGTTGCGACAAACGTAGAATTACAGATAATACACAGACAGCTACTAATTTACAATACTTGTGACAGTTTTTTACAAGCAACATATTATATTACGACAGTTTGGACAATATTTATATTAAGAGAAGTTGTTGCTACCGTTGTTCGCAACGTGAATGTTGTAAATAACCAATAAAGCCCTTTTCGCCTCTGTATCCAATTGACAGTCATGTTTACTGAGCTTATCGAACATTGTCAAAGTCTTATTATATTAGATAATTCATTATTTTTTTTATATGTTACCATATTCATTATACAAACAAGGCATTATTCTTTCATACTTGTTGCGGCCGTAGGAGCGTTTGCTTTTCCATTAGGCCTCGTTCACACTGTTTACATTTCTGTCCAAAATACAACAGTGTCAGAGTACAGTGTGAACGCCGCCTAAGTCGAGTAAAAAAGTTATTTCGAATTTAATTCTAGAATGTAAAAATGTGTCTGAAATAGTACACTCGATTTGCTCTCATCCAAAACTTATCTATTTTATAATTTTAGCTCTTAGGTCGAATAGTAAAAATCTGCAAAGTGTATGCGACAAACGCTCCGCCTACGTCCGCAACTCACAGCGACATCCTTTAAGTATAATCCTCATAAGATCACATTTTTTTATAAGGCAAACAACAATCTTTAAAGCTAAACCTTTGATGAAGGGAGTGGGGAGGTCGAGCGGTTAACCGATAACGAATTTTCGTGCGAATACAAATAAAATAAAAATTCGAACGTCTAGGTACCACTTTCTTGGAATGGGGGTTATTTTAATACTAGAGGTGGCTGTTTATTCAAATATTTCCATTAAAAAATATTATTTTGGAGAATAAGTTAATGACTTAGTCCACTCCGTCTGTCTAAGACGGATCAAACTAACAACTCCTAAATTTGTACTTGATGATATATACGCGTATATTAACCTCCGGACGCCAAATAGATTGTAATTCGCTGCTTATATCAAATTTTACAAAAAAAAACATATGTAAAAAACAGTAATTTAGAATTTCACCATCCTTATTTACAAATCGGAAGTTAAAATGACGCATAGAATTTTCAGAATAAAAAAATTACTGAGCCAAATACATTTACTTAACAGATAACTAGAAATCTGAAGCGATACAATTAAAAAATTACAAACTAATTAATGAAAAAAAAAAACAAATTCATGACACTTAATAAAAAAAAACTTTTTTTAAACTGGAAGCTTCATGTGACTCCGTCTTAGCCGTTATTAAGAAATTAAAATCGTAATGCCTAAAAGAATCAATATTTTTTTGTCACTTTATCGAACTTTTCGCAGCTCTGTTCGTTTCTATGACGTTATTTAAACCTATCTAGACACGATCTAACCTAACTACAGTAATCATCGCTTACTTGCTACATTAAACTTCAGCGAGTTTGTCCAAAATGCCATCCATTTCACACATCATTAAACCCTCATAGGCCATGAACACACGAGATGTACGCTTTCAGTAACCCCAAACAGCCGCGGCGTACTCACTGCTAACACTTGTCTACTCTCTCATAATCGTTTCGCGCATGTTATAAATTTCGAACACATCCCCGTACTACACTGTTTTCCGTAGTAATTCAGCGCATATAGTCCACTGGCATTCACGATAAACCCGTCGTTACAACAATTTCGTGATGGCTCAAACCTTTGCGTAGTCTCGTTAAACATCTTGTAAAAATAACAAAACAGCGTCGTACTCGTATTCCCGCATCGCATCGGTCTTGTCGGTCGTGTCGGTCGCACCGCATACGAAAGATTTGAGCCACCGTATCCCCCTACAAGCCCTACATATCACAATAACCATGAACTCTCCTAAACGTCATAGAAACACAAACGAGAAACATGTGTTGTGTGTTGTTCTGTTAGGCAATATAGAAGATAACTAATTGAATTCTTATCAAACTGCTTTGTGTGTTCAGTCGCACAGGAGGTTTATGTTAGATATTAGAGATTTTAAAACAACGAAGTGAAATATCATCGATTTCAAAAAAATATTTTGTAACTAAGTAAGACTGTAATGAAGTATCAAAAATCACAATCATCTAACAGAACAAAAGCAAACACATTAATTAGACATTATTAATTTCCCTCCATTGCAAATGGACCAGCCATAGACAATGCTCATGCTATTGTCAAATGATAAAACGTAAGGCGCTAGGTTGCAACACAACCTACTTATTAAAAAACAGATCTCGATTAACCACTAATTATCGTAACAATAATATTTACAATTAAATAAAAAAACGGCTTTGCATCGATCCTTAAGGTACAGTTAGTCGCCTGTTTGTTGAATGAAGGTTTAACTCTCTTAGAAATAAATATTAATCAAGTACATACATAAAATCACGCCTTTCCCCCACGGGAGTAGGCTAAGACTAAAGAATAAATCAAGTAATTTAAATTAAATAGTTCTTTCCTTGTCCTGATAAAAATATATATTTCTATCAAATAGGATGTGACAAACAAGCGAATTGATTCAGTTGATGTATCATAAGAACATTTCTCTCTAAAACTTGGAACTCAAGACTTTAAGATTTACTACAGAAGATATAAAGTTATTCGCATTTATATTTACTGTATATTTAAGAAAATTAAACCCTTCATTCACATATCCAACCATTTGTTTGTTATTAGTAAACATATCTCTCAATTGCAAAACACAAAAACACATTGCATATCAGCAAATCAGTTCGAATATTTCGAACTACCCTACAAAAATACCTGCAGAAATAACATTTTCTTTTTTATATAGTTTTATATCCAAACATAAGTTTGAAAGTAGATAGTCAACCTACGTTTCGCAAACGACCTTAGAAGAAAGACCAGGCCGTTAGTGGTTTTGAATCTGATTAAAGCCAGATTAAGCTTTATCATGGGATCTATGTTATGAAATATGGTTTCATTGTTGTATTACTTTTCCTATGTCTCTTCCTATTGATTCAAAGAAGGTTAGATTTAAATTTAATGTGATCAAAAATGTATGCAGACATTCTGGTTTAGTGTTCACAGATCAAACATGCGAATGCAGACATATTTTAATAGTTGTTATAAAACATTAAAGTGATTATTCTACAGGCATTATGAGGGTAGTTCCAAAACAAACGAACGCACGAAAATCGTGTTGTCTCCCTCGCACTCGCGTGGAGGTCCATTCTCTTAGAAGACCTAGCACTCCTGCACCGGCGGCCATCTTTGTACTTTAACAATAATGTTTGACAAACCCTAGCATAACGAAACACTTGCAATAATGAAAATTAAACTTTTAATATTTATTATTTTTCGTTCCATTGCGTTTTCTCAACGATCCGTTCGATAACATTCGATAAAGGTACTGTAGAAATGTATCAATGTATTGTAAAATATAATAAAACAATGTATTATTATTTTTTTTAGTTTCTATGTTTTGTTTATGAACTAGGCGAAGATCAAAAATTTTAAGGTTACTAGGCCTTCAGTTCCTTTCATAAAATTGTATCAAGTATCAAACTTGTTTTTTGGAAGTTTTATTTTTCTACTAACAATGTGGCTGTTGTGGTGTATTTGGCGGGAAAGGAGAATTACAAATAATATCAAATATTCACTCACAACAAAAGAGGTTAAGGCTACAAGCCTACCAAAGAAATAAGTGGTTGTAGTGTGAGTGAGTTAATGATAAATAACAAATTAACTTTTTGTCGTATATCATTTTGACAGGCATTCAGATCACAAAGACAATTTTCCTCTACAACTATAAATATCTAATTTTGCCTTCCTGTCAAATAAGAGACCAATATAACGCACAATAACACCACAGCGGCCACGTCGTGCCTAACAAATTTTTACATTATGACGGCAGTTAGTGAGATCTTTCGAAAGTATACAAAAACATTAAAAAACCTGTCCGTCAATGGACTTAGTCGAAATGGTGGGAAAATCTGCCTCACACTAACGGCATGTAGTTCATTATCTATAAAAAATAACTATAAATAAGTGTAGCTGGTTTTCTATAAATTATGAAAAAAATTATAAAACAGACAAGATATCCTCAAGTTGTTGGTCACCTTCTCCTCAAGCCGGTCAACCAAGATGATTTCTTTATCAAATTAAAAAGAAATAAGAGCACCTAGAAATTGGTTCCTTAATTTTTTACACATTTTTTTTTTCAAGTCATATTAAAGACATTGACTAGGTATGTCTAATACGGCAAAATGGTGAACATTATTTTCACGACGAGACATCCGCTATTCCGATATTAAGTGTATTCTTTGACCATTATAGAATGATCTCGAAGCGATAATAAGCCCCACCATTTGTGCCTTAACATTGACAATGAATTCTAAATACATAAATTCAACAGACAATATTTTGTTTCAAACTATTCAAGCGAGTCACATTGCTGTCCTTTCATATAACAAATCCATTCGTCAAGTGATCTAACAAAGTTCTCTAACCATCTGATTCACCGGTAATAATGTCAGTCTGTTTAAAATTCGGCAGAATACACTATAAACATCCTCGTTAGTCTTTGACATTTAAAAAGTACAAAATGTCTATTCACTGAAACACATCTATGACAATGGCCAAAGCTTACGATTAAAAAAAACCGAAAATGTACTTATCAGTCATAAGAGTTATAACGAGAAACATACCTTGTGACCATAGAATTTAATGTCGAATCTTCGACGGCTTGTAAACGGGTGAAATTAAATGAAATCTCCACGAACGTCGATACATCGACGTATATGTCCATTCAGCACACAATTATTATCACAAAAACTTGTTTGTTTGTTCCAAACCGTACGTAATGTTCGTCGGTCCGCGGCAATGGCACAACCCGCTCATTTTGTTAAATATCTACACATTTTAGACACACATAATAGCACTACTTTTTCAGTATACATCACTATTTTCTGGGTTATAGTCTTTTCGGCACCGTGTTAGAGTCAAGCCTTGCCTGGGGATGGGGGTGAAAGCGGGGTTTTATTTATAGAAGTGTGGAGAGGTCACCGATCCCACGTGCCAACCTCACAAGTATGTGGATTCACCTGAAAATGTAAGAAACCCATATAAGCCTTTGAACGATTACAGTTGCCACTGACAGATTTTTTATTTGTTTGAATGTTTAGGCTTTCATAACAATCATAATAAACAAAAAAATTACTAAACACCAATAACAACAAAGATAAACTATTTAATATAAAAAGCATTAGTAATATTTAAAAAATATATCCCATAGATAAAATTATTAACAATAATATCAGCCCAAAAATTCAAACAAATGAACAGTAATTATTTTCTAAACGCCTTGTGCTTTAACAGAAAAAAAATAAACAAAAAAATGAGGCGTTTAAAAAAATCCGTATGTGGCATGTGTGATGCGTTCAAACTGTGAAAGCGAGGTATGTACAGCGAATGAAAATGTTAGATACATACAGTGCAATTCAGTAAGTATTGCCGTTCAGTGATATCATCTGTCTCTCTCGCACTCCTTAGCTATGATATCTTTGTCTCGTAAATACGGATTTAGCCGAGCGGCAAAAGTTAACAAACTGCACTGTACGTGAATGGTACTGTATGAAAGAATTTTGTGAATTCGTCCGCGATATGTACACATAACACAATCCACACATAGGAGAGAACGATTAGAATGACCACAGATTAAGAGAACAAAATAAAAAAAAGTATTAGTTGAAAAGAGGTCAGTTTAATCGTCAAAGTATGACAATGCTGTATGTTTAGTACTTGGTAAAAGGGAGTATTATAGGAAAATAAAAAATAAATAAAAAAAGTTCAGAAAAATAGGAAACAAACAGCATTATTATACAATAAAAAAGCATGCACATGGAATTAAGCAAAATTGAAGACATTTTGGACACCAATAACAAAAATAACACAATAAAAGTCTCAAATATTTTCTAGTATGGTGTTCAAAACATCAATGAGTATAAAAAGACAATCACAAAAAGGAGAATGTATGTAAATATATTAATAAACAAGAAACGTATGCACAAATGAGTAAACACGAGCCTAGAACACAAAACATGACACGATGTGTTGCGATGACGTTAAAACACATAAAAACACCCGCATCAGTGAGGCGAAAACGAAGCGATAGCGAAAAATACCTTTATCTAACCTTTTATTTTGAGTTGTTTAATATAACTCGATTATTCTTAATATGTGTCTAGCAGGCGCCAAATAACTATGTATGAATTTAGCCAAAGACTGCTGCGAACAAGTAAAGTAATAAAAACAAGACATTTAGTGGAGAAAAATAACTACGGCTGTGTTAATTCCTTTCTTATATCCCCTAAATCTCTTGCTTTTATTATACTACTCCGACGCAGCAGCCTGTGACTGTATTTAGGTATATAAAGTCATTTGGTGCGTGTCATATTCAAAGTCAGAATGTGAATTTGACGTTAAGTGCAGAGTTAAGAAAATTGAGAAAAAGTTTGTTTCGCTATCGTAACGTTTTCGCCATATGACGGAGATAGAAGCGATGAACGAAAAACGTAAAAAAACGAGTCGTGAAGCGTATTTTAGTGGTGGCAAGCCGAGCATAGTAGTCAGTTACAAACACGTGCTGGATAGCAAAATAATAACGATGACGCATATCATGATACAAAAGTGACAATGTTTTAAACAAATGGAAAATAGTAGAGATTTATAGTATCTAAAAAAACCGTTTAGTGAAACTTACATTTAACAATTACTAAGTACAACACTACTCTTGATTGCCCAGTTTAATAAACCGTGGCACTACAACAAAACTTATTTCTATATTTTTTCGTCCCGTTTAACACTAAACCACACGGGACGTAAACAAGACACTTTGAAACCGCATATATTTTGTACACGTCAGTCAGTCAGTCACGCTGGTTCGAGGGTATGTATCAGGAGGTGCGTCATCGCGTGGTGCGAGTGGGGGTGTGGGGGGTGGTGGTGGATAGTTACGTGTGGTTGTGTTCGGGCGACAGCGGGCGGTAGCGCCCCACGCGCTCGCACACTTGTCCGCACGCGCCGCAGCCTGCACACCACAGCACCACATCAACCACGGCTCGGTGGACAACACGCCCACTAATCCACCGAATTATAACTACTTTGCCCACACATATTTATACCGAGCTAATTTCTATACTCAAAAGTTAATAAGCACAAAAAATTTAGGCAATGGTATATACCCATCAACAAGAAACAGACACGATACTTTGGATTGTTCGAGTAATGTTAAATAGCCAATAATAAATACAAATATGTGTCAGTAAAGTTGATATAATTTCAAAGACGTGTGCCGTAATATTTCAGAATAGTTGGGACATTTGAGTTAAAAAAGTGTTTCCTACTTCGCATTATATCAAATAATTGTAGTATTAAATTTTTTATTACGAGTAAAAGCTATCAATTTATAAATAGATCAAAGATAGCACTTTATAGATATACTAATATCGTATTACCCCTACATTAATCCCCTATTTTCATTGTTAGACTGACTACGAACCATTCATGCAAGCGATACGACTAGAGTTGCCAACTTTTATTACGACGAAATAGAGTACATCTGATTTTAGACTTTTAGAAGAGGTAAAGTAAGAATATGGACTTATAAGACAGAATCATTCAATCATTTAGGTATTGATAAAGTAAACATTGTTATAAGTAGAGTACTTTAATAGTGTTATAGATCACAGAACACACTATGATTTAGCGTATAATATTCCACTTTAGAGTACAGTTGGCACCTCTAGATACGACTGCATTCTAAATGATCTTAACCCAAGATTATCAGAGAATCATGTCATAAGCTATGATACATCGATTTCGATAGATATCTCATCGTATCTACACACATTAATCTGTATTGAACATCAAAAGTAACGAATTCTGCACCCGGTGTGAATAAAAATATCTTGGTAGATAAAAACTGAGTTCAATGTCTATATTTTAATGGACTTTGGACTCGGGTCCATAGTTTCAAATGATTTATAAAGGGAATAATGTTAAAGCTATGAAACGCTTCTATATTAAGCAATGGTATTGAATATCCCCATGCAATCGTATGACATTTGCCCATTTCATATTTCCCAGTAACTCAAAACACGATGTTCCAAATCGTATGATAGTGAGACACGTAAAACATAAACCTAAAAATCACCCTATAAGAAACGAACGTATATATTTATACTTGCATTACAATAAGTGCAATTCTTAAAGGGACTTATCATTTTCTCATTCAGAATAGACTTTTTGTATGAAACAAAGTAAGAATTAAGATGGAAAGGAACATTTTTAGTTATCTTTTGCTTAAAGCACGAAACTTGTCGACCCGATAGAGCTTGATTTCAGCAGCACATTATTTAAAAATAATTATTTCGGTGACTAATAGACTATCCTTTAAATATAATCGCCTACATTAAGATTCGGACATCGCCGGATTAGTTTTGGAGTTAACTTGTCAAAAACGACCTAATTCATTGAAAAAAAATGTATGTCGATATTAACTTTAGGCCGCATGTTAGCCATCACCGAACAACAACATAGTGAATTGTGATTGGACGATATCTAAAAACCCCGCTGAGTTTAAGGACATATTCCAACGTTGGTTCGTACTAATGGTTATATTGTACAGCTAAATTATGCTGACTGATTTTACTGTGCTGAATAGGTAAGTAGTAAATTTGATTTTACAGAACAATATCGCCTTATTTAAGCTTATAAGTTGACAGATAGAAAGTTTGCAACTACGACACATTGGTAGAAATACTTTCATTCGAGGTAAATCCGTCGAGGTGAAAGAAGTAGAATGCGTAAAGGATATGTATTATAAAACAAATTTATCACCTGATTGTAATTTTTTTGCCACGAAATCTATAGCAGTAAGATGTCAAAGAGACCCTCATTGGCATGAAATATTGTCTTTTAATCGAGCAACGACAACACCGGTCAGAAACAACACAGTCTTAGGCTTTTAAAAGTTTTTCCTTTTAAAAATCATAAGTGACAAGTAACTATGAACAACAGGGAATACTATCTTTATTTAGCTGCACAATATACTCACTAGTTGCCCACATCTACTGTAGTGACAAAGACCTACTAATTTAGTATATAGTACAATTTACTAGAAGCACCAGCTGCGCGGAGTATGAACATAACACCCCTCCGCTACTAAATATGCTACTTACAAGAAAATATTATTTCTTTTACAACTAATTTACGTGTGCTTTGTAACAAGACAATGTTGGTTCAGAAAAATTGTTTAAAATGTTTGGCACTGTATAAAATGTTTCGCATATAATTACAGTTATAAAAAGTGAACTTTTCATCAATATCATCCTTTCGGGCATGAAAACTACTTTCAAAGGATTTTTCATGATCAAATCCATCTTTTTTTCGAGAATCTGAGCCTGAGATAAAAACGGATTTCATTTTTAAAAACATCTGGTCAAATATATAATTCACAAATAAATTAGCAAAATGTTGAAGATTCGAATTATTTTTATGTAAGTCGATCAATAGTCTATGTATCGTGCTTTACTATACAGTATTTTTTTTAATAAAATGTAATTGTACTAAACCAACAAATATCTAAATTACAAGCACCACAAAGTAATTCGTTATCGGTAATAGAGATCAACGCGTCGTTAAGACTACTCGCCTCCCTATAACATAATATATTTTAATATAAACGTTATTTATATAAACTATGAAACCATTTATCACTAACAATTATATACGATATGTATGTACAGTTTGTTTAGTCAACAATTAAAAAAAAAACAAACAAAAATATAAAGAAACAAATTTTTGAGAGAAAAATTATTGCCATGCAAAAAAATATATTAGAAGCTGGCAATAATAAAAAAACAAACTCAACTAAAGTTTTAGCTACTAAATATTTGTCCAATCTTATACTACGCCTAATTAAGAAACTTTATTTAATTATTTGTATTTGCATATTCATGGTGTCTCAAATAACAATAGACACATACTAACATCATAACTCATAAAACGAAGAAGACATGTATAACTTTACAAATACACAAACACAAATACTCAAAAAAAGTTTCATCGAAAACAGACAAGATATTTAGTAGCTCTGACTGCAACAAACCGACACACAGCTCGTATATATGTATAAAACTCGCTGTATACTTATTCAACACGCGTTCACACACTTATAACCAACAAACACTAAGTCTCGCCTTTCAGGCTTTCGAGTCCGTTTTATATAATATATTTAGCACGCACTTGCATTGCTATTAAAAAAGACCTATTCTATATTCTATCGCGGCCGTGTCTGGGGCGGAAATTTCAAGGGATCAGTTATAATAACTCTCGGAACAAAAATATAGAAACAATCGCACATTATAAATTGATTTTCTTGCAAATTATGAGAGTTTTGTAAGTAAGTATAAGAAAAATACTGCTGCACGATGTTTTCGATATTTTTGTTCTTCAAGAGTATTTTTACGCGTATATAAAAACCTATCCTCCAATAGCGACGGCACATTGTTAAAATTATTGTAAATATATGTACAGCATTTATTATAGAAAAGAAATAACCACTAATTGACACTCAAAATTGAGTACAAATAATGAGTAAGGACTTGTTTATACTGGGTTGACAATCGACATAATGTGGACCAACAAATTAGGGTAATTTTTTTCTGTTTGTTTATTAAAAGATGGAGAAATTGGTCGTTGTTTTAATGATTTACTATTGCATATTTTTAGTGTTTGGTGTTATGTTGCAAATTTTCTTTGAGATTGTCCACATTCATACGTTTGTGTTGTACAGACATTTTAAATATTTTCTGTTTTAGTCTCTATTATATAGTTTTTATGTTATATTAGACGGTGTAATTATGTCCACTGTTACTTTGTCCAAAGCAGCAGTACTTTCAAACAACACTTCATTTATAGTCAAGGTGTAACTGACGTATCTGTACATTAAGTCGTAGATCAAGCCAGTACAAACGAGTCCAGCACGCCGTCGCTAGTGGTCCCTGTCCTTGCGGCGCTCGGAGGCGAACCGTCCGCTGAAGTCCCGCCACGTGGCGCGCACGTCGGCCAGCGCGCGGCTCGCAGGTCGTCGCTCACCCGAGTCCCAGTGCGCGTCGGGCTCGGTGTCGGGCTCGGAGCAGCACGACGAGGACGACGACGCGGGCGACGTGGCGCGCACGCCCGCGCCCGCGAACGTCGACGACGCCGGCATCTTCTGCACGATCAGCTCCACCTGCCGGCCAACACACTAGTTAGTACTGCTGTTACTATATAGCCAGTTGCGCTCACCGGTCGGTAAACGATCTGTGGGTTAAGCAACCCTTGGCGCGGTCATTATATAGATGGGTGACCGCATACTGGTATTTGAGCTGAACGTCTCCGTACTTCGCAGGGCACGTAGACGCCCAGCAGCTAAGAAGAAGAAGGGCACGTAAAAAGTCGGTCCCGGTTGTTATCTATTAAGATAACAGTCGTTAAGCCATGTCAAAGGCCTTTCGAGCGGCTTGAACAACTTTGACACTAAAGAAGAAGACTATACACAGCTAACAAGGAACGGCTCAGAAAATCTCACGTAAATTCCTCCCCGATTACTTTATGCTACAACTATTGCTACGAGATGACCGCGTTGCCACCTGCGCTAATTATGCGGTGAAAGAAACGAATGCTAACCTTGAAGTCTGGGGCGTAGTGTTTATGCTGCTTATCCTTGTGCGCCTCGTCCAGTTGCCATTTATTTAACGTCAGCTTGAACGCCTCTAAGTTTGGACCTGAAATAACATCATATTCGTTTAATTAAAAGTATTCTGGAAATAACCAAACAACAAATAAGTGAGCTTTTCGTACAAAAATTTCTATGGCTAGAGCGAAACCGTCGGATCTGCTGTACCACCTAGATAAGTATTAACTATTTAGCCGAGTCCTATTTAGCCTATTTCACATTGACCGTTTACACAACTGCAGGCGATATTAAAATTTGGATAACGTCGTCATAGTAAGATATGTAAAAATTTTAAACATCGCAGAGCAAGAAAAACACAAATAAATATAATGTAAGGCGCAGTTGTTAGTAGTGTAGTAAGCGTGTACTGACTGTCGGGCAGCGGCTGCACGCGCTGCGCGCCCAGCTCGGCGGCCACGAAGAAGGTGTTGAACCAGAAGTGGAACAGCTTCTCCTTGCGCATCTTCATCTTGGGCTTGTTGAACACCTCCACGCGCACGTCGCCGTGCAGCGGCGTGCAGTGCGTCAGGTACACGCGCACCGCGCCCGCGCTCTTCACCACCTCGTAGCCCGGCGGCATCTGCCACACACACACAGTACGTTAGACATAATAGCACAATCTTTTGAAGACACGTTTACACTGAGGAATAAAGGACTAGTATCAACTTGAAAACACACGGCTTTAGACCCCATTGTAATATTGATAAATGGATTATTAGCCGTTCTAATCAAATAAATGCCATGGACCTAGGTTCTCCAGGGCACGATAGAGGTCCCAACGAACTGAAAGTCACGCTGACCAGATGTGACGATTTTTTATATTCAAAAAATATTTTGTTAACTAGCCTATTTCTGTATACCACTGCTGATCAAAAACCTTTTAATTAGAATAAAACATCAAAACTTTCGGATTAATGATTTATGCACGATAGTTTGTAGTTATTACCTTGAAGGATGGTTGTGCCTGCGACATGGTGAGCTCGGGCGAGAACTGTCCGCCGTTGAGCATGGGCGGCGGCGACATGACCAGCTCTCGTATGTGGATCTTGGTGGCGGTGTACTGCAGCCCCGAGCGGAGCAGCGCCGCGTAGTACTCCACGTACCGCCGCTGCGAGGGTATCGTCACGCCTGCAAAATAACATAAATTGTCGTTAAAGAACGTTATCATTTCTTTGTTAATTATGATATTATAAGTTATAAGTTAAATGTATATTAAGTTCTCGCAATTGGCCAGTGTGGAGTATTCAAAGCCCTTACTCACTCCGGGAGCAAGTTCTTCCCCATTAATAGGTAGGTTATGAATTTTGCGTAGATTTCTACGTAATTATGCCATCTATAGCTGATATCTCTAGCTATATCTAGTATTCGTATTCCGTAGATAGTTAAGAGTTTGTAATTTTCTTTGGGACCTTCACGCCCCCTCAGAACAAATACAAAACATGATCATGATATAATCACGATTTATAATAGCATCATATTTACGCAAACAGTGTTGTCAAAAGACGATTACATCAAAGAAATGTATCATCCTTTAATCGCAACTCGAATCTACACAACCAATCGATCCTGTCTATCAAAAAGACAAATCACGTCAACAGCATAGCCATTTATAACAATAGGTAAGTAAAAATGCACCTGCAAACGTTCCATACATACATACATATATACATACATACACTAGCAACAAGATATCAACCAGACGAACAACAATCGATAACGTACTGATCAATAAAAATTACACACCACCGTCATTTGCATGAATAATGCACAGAGACTTCACAATAAAAGGACATAATAAGCCTGCTGGTTACTATGCCCATACAATAGAGAAACAAACAATAAAACTGTTGTAAAGAGCTGTATAGCCGTATAAACAGTTGTTTAACTGGGCAGTTCAAATCTATCAGCGAATAAAACACTAAGTCCCTGAGAGACTGTCATATATTATGTTTGTGACTGTATATCAGCGACCGTGTCAGCGACTGATACTGTCAATGACAGTGCGTAGACATTGATTTAAACCATGGGTTCCCAGCAGGCCCTAGTGGACCCTGGAGCATTTTGAGAAGAGCGGTAGTGAGACCAAGACAAATTATAAAAATACATAAAATTTATATAAATATCAAGTAAACGGAGACTCTAGATTGTAAATGTAAAGTAAAGGTAGTCCAAAAATTTGGTATTTCACGATTTTTTTGTAAGAAAAAATCAAATCCTTCTTCCCGGTAGTCCAAAATTCTTAAATGACTAACGATGACATAATCGCCAACAAACTTGAAGGGATAACTACACCAGACACATAAATAGACCTTGAAAGAACCGCCAATATCGCCATATTGCAATTGCAGCTGAACAAAGCCTCAATCACGCGGTAAACGAATGTCCATATTGTCCATTGCAATGTTTTTACACAGCTGTGTTTCGTCAAGACCTGGAAATTGGTAGTATTGTACAGGTGCAATTGTTGTAGACAATAAAAATTACTAACGACTTGCTAGAGACAGACTTATGCTTTCCAGAACAAGCCCATTGTAAAGGTGGAACTGGATAACTATGGACTAGCCCCATCTTAAAAAGTGTGCTAAAGAGTCAAATATGAGTCTGATGGTCACCAATAGGTAGGTAGGTAACGAAACATTTAATTATTGCCTAGCAACACTTAGCAAAGCGCAACAACATTCTATTAAAGGTAAAGTTGAGTAGAAATGTCAACAAATAACTGTTTTTTAAACCAAAGTCCCCAGACCACACTTGGCTCAAAGCCACACCTCTCCCTCGTTTGGGAGGAGACCCTTGCCCAGCAGTGGGACAGTAATGGGTTACAAAAAAAGCAAAGATAGCGTAAAAAAGACTTTCATCGGCACATTAGTCACTTAAAAAGTTGTACAAATAATCCAATGACCTATTTTCTATAAAACAATATAATACCCACGTGTCACAATCTTAAGGATGGCTCGGTAACATGACTCATAATAGGATAATTATCCCTGTAACGTACATATGAGCAAACACAATACATGTGAACAAATATTTTCGTCAATTGTAGTTATTCATTAAAATTGTGTCATTATTTAAAACTATTTTTTGTTGTTTGTGGTTTGTCTGCAAAAGGGAAGTGGAGTTTTAAAAGTTTAAAGAGTCATTGAGCCCATCTTTACACAGTTTTTGACCAGTTTAACAGGCCTCATTACTGAGGCAATGAGAATATAACTCATATTCTTGTACCATGGTTTCGAACACAAAACTTCAAAACCAATGAAACTAATGAATGTAAAAGTGAGATTTTAGTAAAAAATCTAACGAAATTTAATTCAATATTATAGTTACTTTTCTTTTTTATTAAAGCAGACGCCTATACACCTGGCCAGTCTGTGGCCAGTGATTAACAATGATTGAATATGAACATCTATGGTATTTCGCTGATAGAAAGCTCGTGTATCTGTAAAATAGCGTTAGACAAATTGATTGCAGATTTTATTTTTACAAGATTTCTTCGCACTCCTCTAAGATAGTCCGCAGTATCTCGAAGAAATGCATGTATATGAAACAATATTTTAGTCTGAAAGGTGTACAGTGTGTACAGTTTTACATAATATATGTATCTGCACCTATGACACATTATACAGCGAGGTTACATTTACAACTTTTCCTCGTTTAGATCAAACTTATGACGCTCCTTTTCCTTTACCCGTTATGGTACTTCGTATACTGTGTTCAAAGACTTTAATATAGAACATACATACATAATATCACGCCTGTTATACCCAAAAGTCTAGGTACAGGTATATAAAATGCACTTTTCGCGGTTTATAATGTTACTCCCTTGTAATAGACGGCGAGCCTATTGCCATATACCGGGCAGGTAACTAGCTTCTATTGGACAAAAAGTAATACAAATGAGAAAAATCAATGGCAGGTCGACCGACCCGAAAATCGAAATCGAGACCTTTGTACGGCAGTTGCATTCACTTCCAACTGCACCACAGAAGCCATAATAAAGACGTTTTGAAAAAATCTTTACATGAACCTTTAGGTCGGTTAATATTGACTCTATTAGGAAAGAGATCCCGGTATAAAGAGTACATGAACAGGAGTAGTACCGTCGATCAAGTGCCTTCTACCGTAAATTGTACTTTATGTGTAACACACCACATTTTATGTTTATATAAATGTACCCTTGAACAAAAACGTTCCTTTGGACTGCAACAAAAGTGTCCAGCAAGTCCAAAACCTTTTTACTTGTATTCATCAACAACACAGCACGATATTTTTGTCTAACGAATTTCAGTAGTTCTTTTTATGGTGCACTCAAAAAACGCATTCTTCAACCGGAACACAAGTAAAAAAGGTAGCTGGTAAAAATACCTTTTTCGTCGTGGGCTCTCTTCGTCCCATAGAACTTGAGCGCCTCGTCCGCCGTCGCTTTCTGCCCACTGTACAGTAGGTAGCAACACACCATTGTCCCTGCAAACATTACATACAAAAATATTACACTTTTCCTTCATAACAAAGCTCTTTAACAATCTATTGATCAACATTTTAGTAGTCCACTTTCTTTTTTTCTGTGAAAGGTTAACAAAAAGGCGCCGCCAACTTTTACATGAGCACAATATATTTCATGGGTTTATCATTATGTGAAACTTAGAGTCGACGCTAAAGTATTGCTATAATAAATAACAGATATTGCCATCTTCGTATGTAAATGTTATACGTTATGTCTGGGTCGAGTTAGATAACATCGGAACCGCACTCGAAATACAATTTCAAAAGTGAACTTGCATTCACAATAATGATTCCTTCGAAAATGCGCCGATGGAAAATCAAATCGTTCGAAATAAGTGGAGTTTGTGGCGCAAACACGGCTCATTTCACGTCCACGCAGCAATCCTACACTTTTTATATCCCTTCGGGGCTGCCCACAAAAAAGGAGGCGGTTTGAAAAGGACCTTTTTTTTTAATTTACGACTTCGGCGTGAAAGCCGGTACGGTGGTAATACGACCAATTATGGTGTGTAAAGAAATTTCGCAATTACGCCTTTGAGGTTTCGTCTCATTTTTGTTCGTGCAACAATAGCGCGCCGACCATCCGTTTCTATAGGCAATAACGTGGCACGTGTAATTTGTTGCTTTAACCTTTGTTACCGAAAACATTCTGGGACCTATTATGCTAACTTTTATCTGTCTGGAATGATATTAGTACGTAATAATTTATTCTTTTGATATTTTAATGTGCGATGTAGCGATACACATTAACAAACGAAATGCACGCAAAAAAAGGTCACGTCTGTCGAGGACATACAATGTAGTCGTTGTGATGCTAAAATTACATCAACCCTTTGGTAGTTTTTGCTTGACACTTTATGAGCGGGAGAGGAGAAAGTGAGGACTGAGTGTCGAGCACACAGCAGGCACTATTCTTTGTCGTTTTTAATAGCGGATGTCATTAAAGATTGTACAAAGCGTGGATTGAATGCTGTCAGTTTTACTATGCACACCTGGACGATGAGGTTTCCTTTGGTCTTTGAGCAATTTTATGACCTCCTATGAAGTTCCCGTGTACTGTAAGAGTTACGATGAAAGTCATGCCACACCCTATTCAGTGAAAATTGCCCGTGACAACAGTTAATTTCATTTCACGTCTTGTTGCATAGAATGGTAAATCTCTCCATTGTTGAAGCCTTAGCTATTAAACCTTCAGTCTTTACAATTCGGAATAGATTGCTAATTTATCACATCGATTGTCATCATTTCTTTGGCATCGTCCACTACTGGTTCTACGCACGACATTGCCCGAGCAGAATTTCAAAAAAATCTTCCTTAGTGCTTTCCTACACTCTCTAAGGAACATATATGCCAAATTTCAGCTCCTTGCATTCGGTAGTTTCAGCTGTGAGTTGTCTGTCAATCAGTCAGTCACTCAGTAACGCCAGAATTTATTATAGATATGGATATTGTTCTTACCCGTCCGTCCCTTGCCAGCTTTACAGTGAACAGCAGCGACGTTCTTGGTGTCAGCCGTTAGCCAGTTGTGAACGTCTTCACAAAACGGCTGGATCAGGTTCATGTTCGGCGGCGTGTGGTCTTCTAACTCGTACCGCGCCACCTGGAACATATACAAACGATTATAGCATCAAAATATTGTTATTTTACGTTAAAGTACAGGACAAAGTATGAAGTAAGTCTTTTAAGAATACTCCAGCATTTATCAACCTTGTGTCGCGGATTTTTTTCTCAAAATATAAATTCGTGGACTTTACATACATTTGTTCTACATGGGTCCATGACACTCTCGCGCTGTGGTAAAGAGGTAACGATCACTTACAAACTTATGAAAATGATTCTATGATCGCCACTTTCTTCGTCCACATATTAAGGTAGGTTTATTTTGTCTTTTTCTATAGATTGCTAATAGAATAGAATGCTTAAAATACATCCACGTGCAACCATACGTAAAATTGGTACATTTCAGGAAGTACAAATGTTATCGACTTCCAATCATATTTACGCTTCATTTAATAATAAATGAGTATTTTTGTAGTTTTCTTGCGAAAAGGAAAATCTCAATTTTTTGCATCCGAAAATAACTTCGCTGATGTAAATACTAATTATTTTTAACTCATTTAAATAATCGTTTGCATACTTCAAAAGGTTTTTTGTTAATTTCTAAATATAACTAGAGAAATATTTCCACACCTTCGTATTAGAAATTGTTCAAAAGATTTTTTGCATAGTAACTGCACAACTGCCAAGTAAATGTCTTTGCTCTTTAAATGGACAATTGACAAATTTTCTTCTGCAAGTATACACGTGCAATGTTAGAAAAAAGAGGATAAAAAGCTAAAAGATTTCAGGAAGTCAGGGTCTAATTACTCATGGGCTTTCATGGCTTTTGAATACACTCCCAATGTTGACTTTTAATTGTTTTGTTACGTCATTAGGGAAATAGGGACGGTCAGAGGTCTTTTAAATCAATGCTTAACTTTTTTATGTTAGGGGAACAAGAAAAATGTTACGTGACGGTTTTGCTACGTCAAATAGCAACCTTTCATTATTTAAAAAGTACTTTATATTCAAAATAAACTTAAGTTAAAAAATAAACTATCTATTGCTATCATACTTAAAACGAATCACACGACCAATTTTACAAAATTCACACACAAAAAAATCCAAATTTCTTTTTCCTACCTATCATCAAATATTACCGTGGATTTACAAGTGAGTATGGTTATGCTACGGCATTTTGATGGACCGGTGTTGGTGTCATGAAAATATGCTTGGAACAGGTCCAAACCTTGAAATAATATGTATGCAATGAACGTGTACATCACCGTCATGTATATGGACATTGTAATCCAAAATTGGAATGTAAATTTACGAAAATGTTTTAGTGGGGAATCGTGAATGTCTGACTGGATTTTCTAAAGCATCGAACTGTGCATAATGGAGAAGTAGTATATTATGCCGGCTTCTGATTATAAGATGTAATTTATAAAAACATTTTTTCACATTTCTATTAACATCGTCAGTCCCATATAATAGAAGAAAAGCCTATTGCCATTTACCTGACAAAGGCCAGTAGAACGTCGCCTGGAAATCATGAATCAGTCTACATCACTTACATTACCGAATTATCAATCAATATAATTAAATTGGTTTTAAGTTCTAAAATCAATAAGTCTAGATTCCAGATACTCGAAAGTCAAGAACATATTTAATCACGTTAATGGTCTTAAATAATTCCTAGCGTAGCATACATCATGTTTTCCAAGAAGTACTTCAACGAGGGTTTTAGGTTAAAAACCTTTTTACATAAAGAGCTGAGTACCTAACTGAGTCGGAAATTGAAAATACCTTTTACATAAAATATATAACGAATAAACGAACAAGTGACTTTATTCCAGACCATTAGTAATAATGCTAATAGCAATTATTTCCTTTGAGTAGGGCTTCCTTGTGGGCGTGCCGGTCTCGCTCAATAAGGGATGAAATGTTTAGTATTCTCGTACAATGTTAGTTTTTCATTTACTTATCAAGGTCTGTTTAACTGTAGGCTAATTGAAGAGAAAATAGACACGCGAAACCTATCTATATTTTCACTTTGACTTGCTTAAAGTTTTCCGAAAAGTATAGACCGGCAAATTGGCACTTAAATAACAGTATCGCAGTATATTTGGCAATTTATAGGAAAGGCTTTGAATTTTAACTTATTATCCTTCTGTTGGTACATAGCATACAACTTGCCTAGTTAATTTACATAGTGTTACCAGTATATATGACAAGTAGACTCGTTTAGTAAAACTGACTGTGTATGGTTACGGGTACGACGCAGACTTGCCAGTAAACTTCATCGTGTATGGCTAGTTGTTGCCACGGCTAAAGTTCAAAAAGCTTTGTTACACGACAGTAGTAATGATTAGATAACTAACTCAATATTTTCTAGTACCTAGGACCATTATGGAAATACTTGACAGCAGATAAATGTGACAAGGAAAATGGGTCGCCGGTGACGTCACACTCGTGTTACTAGATTACCATAACACTTTGATATATTATAGTGTGTGCTTATTTCTATAGCGTTGTTCTCATGGCGAGCGTATCGCACAATCTGTGGTGGAAAAATTATAAAACTACTGCCTTTTTTTCCTCCATGTGGACAATTAGCGTAGATTTCCATAAACGTCGAAGTAGCAAGAGAAAAAAGGTATAAGACTAGTGAGCTTCCAATAAAGCTGATTCGTGGTCGCGTATAACTTTAGCCACGGTAGTCAGGTATACCTAAAGTATTCTTAAGTGCTAGACTAGCCAGACTACGAATAACACGATACCTTAATCTGCATACTAGATTATTAATAATATAAGTATGATATAATAAAAGTCACATCAAATTCAGATCAATAAAATAAAAATTCAACATCACTTTTACTCAGTAATAAGATCATCGTGATTAGGTCCATTCAAGTAATTTCAGACCAATAAAACGAACCGCCATCAACACTCAAGTCATACCACCTTTCTAAAAACCATAATAATATATGCTAAAAATGGATTAATTGTGTGACTATCTCAATCATGATAGCACAACCACACCCACTAACACCGAGCGTGAAGATATCAGATACCTAAAGATATACACTATCAAAATTAAGCCCAAAGCGGTTTTTATCAGAGGACTTTATCAGTGAAATTCGTTACGTAAGCCTCGTATGATGTAATTTTAATGGATGTAATTAATGTTATATGATAATTAATATCACTATTATATCAGGAAAAGTAAAATGCGGCGAGCATGTATGATTTGTGTTAATGTGGATAAAACTTATACGCATAGGGACAATATTCTTTCCTTGAGATAGGGGTGAAATATACGTCAGTCAAAGAACATTATTTTCCTAAGCTAGAGAAAGCCATCTTGCTTTTAGCTATCTTGCTAGTCCTTAGGACTTTCAGATCAAAATGTCATGTAGTCTCCATACAATCTTGCGATTATCTGGTCAATGTTTATTCCTAACCTTAGTTAGCTTATACGAGAGTGCAAGTATCTTTCAACATATCCCTAGACGTAAAGACGCTTAGCTCATACTAACATGCGGTCATCCTATAATATATTGTGTGTTGCTTACCTCACTTAGTCGTTAACTGACTGGTTAATAAAACTATGAAAAGCATAAGCTTGAGCTTTCCACTTAAAATTATAGGACATGTTACTTGAACAGTTGAACACTTTCTACCAATTTAGGTGAAAATCTATAAGTATTTAGCTCTTTGAAGAAGGTCGAAAGGTGGGCGGTAATAGAAGCTGTATTAATCAATCAGGGCACTCTCGAGATTGTTCTAGACAAAAACTTTTATTGTGATTAGTACCAAACTTTTGGATACCTAGTCCATAAATCAATGTCCTAGATTTCTTTCTGACCAGATCAAATTAGGCTGAATGCCAGTTTTGTTACTACCCTCATGAAACATTCCCAATAAAGAAGTAAATTGAGTTCCAAGTTAAAAAGCATATTTGAGGTCATGGACTTCAGGATCTAAAAAATCTATAAGAACCGGTCTTTTAGGCAAACGGTCACCCATCTAATTCCTGTTCTCGGCAACGTTACTTTACATCTTCGATTGACTTATATAAGTTGTCTCTAAGCACCGGGTGATATTATGTGAAACTGCTATCTAATTCTCACTTAACGACATAGCAACAGCTTAATGAAGGAAGCTATCACTATTATCGGCTTATAATAACATTTTTCTAACAAATTGAATATTAATATAAATATTTTACCGTTAAATGAGCTTATGTGTATATATTTTGTAAAGCTAGACATGGAAATTGTCAAATGGATTAATTTCGTATATAATATTCGGCATTTAGCACTATCTAGTACTATAAAGACGGCAAAATTATTATGTCGTTATATATAAATTATGATAATTTTATTATAAGCACGCAATAAACGGTTAGGCAATCAGGTAGAAAAAAATTAAAATAAATTTCCTATTGATTATTAAATATGTCAGTTTTAATATACTTGTCATTGTGTTAATTTTGGTTCAGTGATGAAGTTTCTTAGTGTGCTATTTACATATTAAAAGGTTCTAAAATTAGAATTCATAGGGCCAATTTTTCCATCGCTACTTGTATATTTTTTTTCAACGAAACATCTGTCAAAAATAATTCTCAATTAAATTTGTCTGGCGATAAAAATATTGGGCATGTAAGTACATATATTTCTTTCTTTTTAATAATGCAAAAACACAATGCTATTCAAAATTAAGCTTTTATAAAATTATGTTGATAAATCCTTTTTTATTAAAGTATCGTTATAATAAAGGAAAGTGTTTTTATCGCAAGGAAAGTTTGAGAAAATCTTCAAGATATCATCAATAAATTACAGCTACACAATATATTTATCAAAACTTATCGAACTAAAGAAGGTGACACAATAGGACATAACAAAAAAAAGTTTTCACTCCAGAACATCTAAGGACGAAATTTTAAAAAATCTATTTATTCATTTTTAACCACTAGTTCGTACATAACGTTCGTACATACTGGTTTATTACCATGGGACGAGCAGAGATCAAACACCTTGCTACGATCCCTGCAAATTCCCTTTGCTTTCGTAGATCTTGTCATATGTCAGCCTGACAATAAAAATAATAAGGACCCGTGTGTAATTTCTGGTTTAACCAATCCTAAAAATAAGTTAAATTAACTTAACTTAAAAAGTACCCAGAAAAGTGATAGTTAAAACTACAACAATTTATATTATAGCGATACAGTGTACATATAAAGGCGAGTACTTATACAAATTGCATGTATCTAGGCGAGACATCGGAACATTTAGTTGTATAACGTCAAACTGAATTACAGCGTCCCGCAATAAAAACGTCAATTGCATAGGTACAACCGAATTGTACAGTCACAAGCATAAATATAACACATACTTATGCTTGTGATGTAGATGAATATTGAAAACATAGTATGTCCTATTTTAAGTTTTCGTCAGCTAACAAACACAGCATTTTCCAGTAATTTCATAACCTTATTAAATATTTTCATACATGAAATATCCAGATTAAATCACACATCAATCTTAAGGTAGTAAGAATAGACGACACCAAAGAACATCACTAGCTTCGACCACTTCTTCGACTTTTATACATTTTGCTTGCTGAGTATGCGAGTACTACGCAATCTACCTAATCCTTTTGAAGAGCATCACCAATATCACCTGTCTATGTCAATCTAAGGCCTTTTCCCCTGGAGATGTATACCTACATGAAAGCACGTTTAAAAATGTGTTTGTGCACATATTTATACTTGCAACTGTACAAGTATCAATTATAATAACAACGAATAAAAAAAATCACAATGGTAATTATCTAAAAGTCATTACGCGAAATGACTGTGGGACATACATGTGGTATGTAACGAAATAATTGTTGCGATTATAATGTCGGTTATAATAGTCGCAGTGTTGTATCAATGTCATATAAGAAGTTGGACATGACGGTTAATGTAAAGACAAATTAATCGCATAATATATGCGGATCGTGTTGTGGGTTTTAGGGAGATTAAAATGTGCATATTATTGGTATTTTGACGTTTATTTAGTCTCAATAGTATCGAAAATTGTATGGTATCAGTAGTTACATTAATGTTAAATAACTCATAAAATAACACAGAAATTAAATCAAAAAGGTATTTTATTTGACTTATTTTTCCTAGAGAATTAAATCTACCTTAAATCCTTACAGGTTTGTTGGGCACAAACCTGTAGCGTAGTGTATGCGACGAATGAAATAGAAGATATTAATAAAGAAACTATTTTTTTTAATAGCCCTTTATGTGTCCCACTGCTGGGTAAAGGCTCTTTCGTTAACTAAATAATACGAACTATTAAATCAAAATCATACTGTAGATAATAATTTGTACCGAACACCGATCGATAACTGACGTTTCCATCGTGGCATATAATGTCAATCAACTGTCAATTTATTTATTATTAATATAAACCGGCATTATTAATAGATAAGCCCTCCTGGCTTAGTAACAAGGAATTCCTATAATTTCGTAGCAATAACTCATTTAAAATTGATATTACGGAATTTGAATATAATTAGGAACGTTCCGTTGCAAAGTAATTGAACGTAATAAGGTTCGAATTTGAATAAAATTGCAGGATATGAATTAATAACGTGTAAGCGACCGGTGTTTTGAACTAGCATTTTATGACTACATTTTTCGAATATGTACTTTAAAACCACATTTGGTTTCGAATTCAATTGATATCTTGACATATTTCATAATTCACCCCGGTTTAGCCACTTCTGTGTAAGGTTCAAATCACTAATCAGCTGGTATTTTAACAGTAGTATTCATACGCTACCTGTCACTTAATTAAGCAGATAGGTTACTTGACACTTATGCATAAGCAGCCTAGAAATTCAGACAATAAAATTTGCATTTACTTCTCAAATTTCCAGTCATCAGGTAGCGTCAGACGAGGAATCTTACTGACCAACAATATAAGCAAATATTTTCAAAATCAGCGTACCGAAAAGTATCCATACGATTTAATTTTCAATCAGCACTCAATTAGCGTGGAGTCACTCCTCCCGTCATTGAAGGAGTGCCTTGTCTAGTATTAATGACTATAATGTACTAATGTCATTGCCTTGTCATAACCCCCACCGTCCTTGTGTGTCCTCAACCTAAACTTTCACGTGTACTTTATATTTATCCGTGAAATGCGTTAATCATAATTCTTTATTTTATCAACATGTCGACCAAAATGTCAATGCTCTTGCGATTGTTCAATGCGATTTGTTATCATTCAAGAAATGTGATATCGAAATAGGTATGTACAGACTTTGTGACTGGACCTAGAAATTACTCGTACATTTTATAATCTTTATGCGACACATTAAAGAATCCCACACGACTATATTTTGATATGAAAGCAATATCTTATTACGCTTCAGACACTCTAGCTCTACTAACACGGAGATAAAAAATATATAGAATTAATTTACGATTAAACATGTGACAATATCGTACAAGGTTTACACAACGACAACATTTCTCCCTATAGCAACAACCAAAGTACACCAATAAAAAAATCAAACAACACAATCTGATAAAAGAAAAACTTTAATAGATTTTATGATACGATAAATAAACATTTCTATTTCCTTGAATAACGTACATTTTTAGTGGAAACTGCTCGATCCATTCCGTGATATGCGTTATCAGTGAACAACTGATAGCGAGTGTAGGGAGGGTGTCGGTGGCGACATCTAGTCTAGCACATCGGCACACGCACGCCGGTGTCAAAGACCATCCCGCAGACGCACAGACGCACATTCTACCTACGCGACGTTTATCTAACACTGATTGACACTATCACAACACAAGCGATAATGATACCATCATCCAAATATAGAAAGTAATATACTAATGGAATGTTCCATTTACACTTACTTATATTTGTTTGAGTGCTTATTGCTTGTAATTCGCTTTAGTGAAGCTCCTAATGCGTTGCTGTAAAGTGTCAAGTTAGTTTTCAATATGGAAGTTGCGAGTTAGCGGTCTAAGCCTAAATAGTTTGCGTAGGGTTTTAATGAGCTCGAGCGAGGACTGTGACGTATTTGTTATGTTTCATAATTATTGACGTGTGGAGTACACAAGTGTTCGTATGTTACTTGACAGTACAGTCAGCGTGTCTAAGTATCACATTAACACATTCGCGCAGTTGACGTCAATAATTAGGAAACTTCATGAACGAGGAAAACGTCAGACGCCATCTTTAGATGGCCCTAATTACGTACCATTAATCAAGATTATACACTTGGCTCCCTTTCTGGCATAAGCAGTTGGCCCATCTAAGCGTACTAAACTTGAACAAAATGGATGGATAGACGGAATAATTGACAAAGTGCGTGTTCACGCAGAGAAAAGGCTCCCGAAGTAGACTTAGTTGGTAATACATAAATTAAGCTTATTTTCATAGATACGGGAAGTTTGAGTCAGCCAATTACAGGAGCTTAACAGGATAGAGGACTGTCATGCTCAAGTAAGGTTTAATGAACAGACGGATTGACGTATTTCTAAACTTTTCTTATAATAATTATTAATAATCCATAGATTAGGTAGTACTATTATTATCTACGCGTTATCGTTAGACTTATAGTGTCCGCGGTGATGCATTAGTCACAAAGCCACGTGACAGTAAGCCCTGGATCAAAGATCACGGCACCTCATGATAGTGGCCTGCTCCATGGCTTCTCTGTTCAAAGTGCAGCACCCCGAAACTGTACGTAATTGTTACATATCTTGTATTATAGATAACGGTATTTTACCCATTAGTGTCTTAATAATGCTGGGGTGGATCTTCTTTTATTATGAAAAGAAACAGGCCGAATCTTGTCATGGTCAAGGTGAAAAACATATCTGGATCTTATGCCATGTAAATAGATCTTATGCTTTCTGTACACGCGCGAAAAACAGACAGAATAGCATATCTTATATTTTAGTATCAGGGGGTTCGAAATAAAAATTCAGAACAAACGAAACAGTAGTGAGAAAACTTTATATTTCATCGATATGTTTTATTGAACCATTGATAACCAAGTAGTTAGTGTTTTCGAATCTTTGGGTATACAATCAGATACCTGCAAAGGTTCTCTTGGGTTATTTTCCTTCCCCATACACGAAGATAATTCAATAGTAAGTATGAGACTTCGGAATCCTGAATATACAAATGGGTAGCGTAATCAGATGGAGCAGGGGGTACGAAGTTATTCGTTATCTTACACCACCGGCGGGTCGTCGCCCCTCATTAGTGTTGTATTTCACATTAATTACGGTCTCAATTAAAATAATGCTTTTAATCATTACGCGGAGAATTTCCTTATAAACTTGGCTGGTATTGCAGCGGAAACGTAGTCGCCATTTTACGATAACTATTTATATAAAGATGTCGAAATGGCTGTTACTAAAAGCTGTATTTATTGAGTCTAATTGTAGGTTTCACTTTATATCTCGTCAGGTTTAGACATTAAAGGCCCTTTATGCTGCAGACGTCTAGAATCAACATGATTGTAAATAAATCTTATGTAAGACTTCAATAAATTAGCAAGCAAAATTCATGATTAATTCTTAGATGATTATACAACTTACGAACATAAATCATAAATCTAAATATGTATATCTTGTCGGAGCCAAATATTACACTTATCCGCAATTAAAATGCTATTTGAATGTGAACATAAATTCTCCTTTTTGATGTACAATCCAAATGTCAATCAAGCATCTGCCAAAAAATCTTTACGTACATTTTGCATCTTGTACATCACATTGCCAAAAAATCGTCCATTAATTTATTAGGTTAAATATAGGTCACCCGTTTACCCTATGTGCAATAAATACGTGATGAATGAAGCTAGTTGATGGAGACGACGTAGGAGTAACGCATCTAGACTTAGCACATCTATGAGTGGCACACATTGTTCTATAATAAATATCGTATTGAACTTATGAGCGCGTTAACACTGTCTGTGACATTTTTAGACTGTATACATAAAGTGTGTGTTCTGACGTCATTTGACCCGTATAGCTGCCAAATCCCTCGTGCATTGCGACCCTAGCGTTTAATACACGAACTGAAAGACGTTGACGAAGACAGAGTAATAAAATTTAACGAATTTTTTTATAGTTCAATGTTTCAAGTTGCAGTACTCCTGGGGGGGAAAGAGTTTGTGAACTAAGTAAATAAAGCAAGGATGATAAAAACAGTGAAAACACTCTCAGAAGTTTTTAAGTCGTAAAACGTGACCAAGATGGCTGAGGGGCTATTGGCCTATGAAGGGGATTACAAAATATCTCTACGCGATATCATTTTAGTTACAAACATTTTCTATAATATTAAAAATAGGACAAATTTACTGCATATACGTTTAAGTCATTATTATGTTTAACTGGTAGAATGATGATGGCATAACGTAAAACAATTGTAACAAGATCTTATATTATAGGCACTGATCTACTTAACAACTAAACCTTTATTAATATCTTTAAAGCAATTTATCATCGTCTATAACATTAAACACGTACAAAACAACTCGCTTTTAATCACAGAAACTTGTCCCTGTCAAACAGTAGTCCAATTTATAGTAATCACATTCCCTATAGAACTAGAAACAATACCTAGAAGGTACTTGTATCAATTGACGACAATGTAGCCTTTAAAACCGGCTAGGAGTTATGCACAGGTGTCTGTGGAGGTCACTTCGTATCTATAATCCTGGCGGTCAGCTGTGACCAGTAGAGTCTAGACGCAAATTGTGATTAAGGCTGCTTTACTTTTGATGTATTGTTAATGATATGGTGTGAGGCTATGAGAGGACTCTTGTTATGAAATAGAAATTATATGACAAGTGTATTTTTTTTAAAAGTGATGTTATTTCATTAAAGTCGGGCGTAATACTTAAAGCCTGTTGTTTTGTTTTGTTATTTGTAAGAGATTATTTTATAGGAATAGTTGTCAATCTAGGGTGAACACATATCGAAAAAAATCCATCAGTTTAAAGGTTTCTTAGTAAACAACCACAATAGAGACCAACTTTTGTAATGCTCTCCGAGGCACGAAAGCTCTACTCAAATACCACTAACCCCCGGTTTCTGAGGTACATTTAACGGTAGTTTATCTATTCAATAGTGTTAAAACTCATACAAAAAAACGCAATTGAATAGATAAACTACCGCTTAATGTACTCAGAAACCGGGCATAAATAAAGAAGATAAAAGCAGTACTCTTATTGCAATTGATTTTGTTTTCTAGCTATTAAAGCTACGAATTTGGATTTTAATGATACACGAGGACATGAAATTTCTCAAACTATTTATAACTCATTTATGTACATAATTAATACATATATACATAGTAACAACGTAACGTAATGATCAAAATGATGCCAATACATTCATTTAGAGTCTCGTTCTGAAAATAGGGAAAATTGTGATATAATATTCAATACACGCGTCTTAAATATTGTAGTATAGAAAATACGTACATGTGAGTAATTAAAAACTAGGTTATATTTTTTCCCTAGTTTATTTCTACGTATTTTATTTCAGTGCATATATAGTTCGCGGATAAAGCAATGGAAGGAAGCCGTCGTTGCGTCCATCTCCCGCACTCCTCTCCTACATGTCTTGTTTTTATTGTTTTGCTTTTTTCGCAGCTAATTACTGCTATACTCAGACACACAAAGTTAAACGGCGCGTACTACACTTGAGAGGTATACTTAGGCGTTTCGTTCACGACACTACGCAAGTCTTCGGTAAGATTTCTATAGTAATCCATTAAGGTTCGTACACGATTCGTCCTGCAACTGGCTTTGTATCGCGGTAGTCGCTTAGAGACTAAAATTGTTGAGTATTGAAGATTTGCGTAGACTACGAGGGGCCTTACGGTCATCGGTACTTATGACGAAAGTAACTTGAAACAAAAGGCAAACCAATAAAAATACCCAATAGGTTTATATGTGTTACATTAAACTTTAATATATTCGAATTATTAGACGAGATTGCGTGACGCAATGTGGCGTAATCCTAAATATTACAATTATAATCATTTTCATGATTGCAATATACAATTTGGTTACATCTAATTTTACAGTCAAAAGCCTATAATATTATAGTTTAATTTAAATTTATAAAAAAAATTGCCTTTTTATTGCAAAATTAATGACTTAATTATATACGCGTAAAGAAAATGTTAATATTTGGATAAAACAAGTAATATTAGGTATTATTAAGGAAAGAGGAACAAATATGATAATTATTCAAGGCTATTTACGTATCCACGTGTCGTACGGTGGCACCATGTCGCACCCACTACTAGAAATTGGCAGAACGTACTGTCAATGTCACTTAACGTTAGAAAAAAAAATCTTTTTGTCTTTTACCGTGAAATCATTCCCGTCCTCGTTTTCTGACTAATGTAAAATATATTTTACCGTAGGAAATAAACTTCCTTCCTGTATTATATGGCAAATGGAATTAGATGTTGTATTACGTGTCAAAGACGATTTGAATTCGCGGGTCGGGGTCAAAGATATTTTCGTTCGAATAGTTAAAGAGTAAATTTGAATTAATGTTATTTTATAATCAGTAGGTAGTGCTTAATGAAGAAGGTAAAATCACGTTTTAAAACAGACACGGTAACCCAATTCGATGAACAAGGACGCACAAATTGCCCGCTCCATATGTCGCGATCGCAATAAGAGTACACAGCACACACCTCAAAACAGTATGTATCATAATGAACCTCTTGTATACGAAAATTGATCAAACACCGCCTTATTTCATTACAATAGTTCCTTTATAATTGTTCACGATTAAACAATTCGTGAACTAATCTTCCGCAATGTTAAGGTGCGTATAGATCTACGCAACGTAACATGTAATGAGAATTTGGCTTCCAAACAGCTGTACCTATGTAACAAAATTCCTTTAGCTCAAACGTACGACATACACGAACTTTGCATTTGACGCTGAGTTATTAATTTTATAAAAAGTTGCATGTGCTATCTTATTATCTCTTGTTTTTTTTTACTATTACTTCCCCGCAGCCGCTTGCGGTTATATTCAAAAACACAACGCTATTTGTCGGTTGTTATACAGTGCAGCAGCGCGATTCCCTACCACTATCGACTATCAACAACCGGCTAGCTAACGAGATATTTTGTATGAAAATATGATCAGCGCCTCTAGGGGGCTATGTAAGAACTATTATTGCAGCACATTTTAAATGTCAAATCTTCGGTTCTCAATGGTACTGACTGTAGAGAATCACGCTACAAGTTCATAGTGGATACTCGGTTCTCGAACGCGCCCTAAAATGGTGCAATCACTCAAAATAATGTTACATTAAATGGCGTAGATCTGTACACACTATTAGACGAATACTTTAAAACCATCTGAGTTATTTAAAGCGGACCATATGTATTAAAACAGCTGATACTGCTACTGATACAAGTGTGAAATAAATTATATATCGCGACAAAAACTGTTATATAAAATAACATTTGCTATATGACACTTTGTTCAAATTAAATTCGGTTGGCCGTTGGTACAGATGTCTGGGTGTGATCAATTAATATTTTCGTCGAATTGTTTTATAATTACGAAAACTTTCGAATAACAGAACAGCAATGCCCGAGGTAATTTAAAATCCCATAATAATGTAACATATTATGTACATAGTTAATGCAAAATCTAAGTTTTGTTAGACAATATAAATCACCAAAATCTGTATTTTTTATAAGTGTTCACAATAGCGGGAGATCCACTTAAATAAATACAATAAAAAAGTCGACACATTATTTGTGGGAAAGAAAAGTTATTTAATACTAATTTAAAACTGAAAAAACAATAACATATAAAAAGAAGGACAGTCATGTGATCATTACATCATTAATGCAAAGAATCGTTCATTAATAATATAATATAATATAGTTTCGAAAAAACCGCATCGTCGAGTTTGCGTGTACCGGCACACGTAGACAAACTTACACGGGCTGTGACTCACCTCTTCATTATAAAATATATTTGTTGTCACAGCTTGCAGCAGATAACGAACGATCAACAATTATGTAACTCTCGTTAACCCCTACGGTGACATTCGTCCTAAAACATTAATTATGCAACTTCTTTTATAATTTAACTCGAGTTTAATGCTAAAATTTCTATCTCCTGGTTTTTGAGATACATTTAGCCGTAGTTAATACATTTATTCAATAGCGTTGAAACTCATATAAAAAAACTATTGAATAGATAAACTACCGCTAAATGTACTCAGAAAACGGGGATATGACTATCCGAACGATTCCCGTGTCATCCAATTGCAAGTGCTAATGGTGTTTTCTAATTTATATTATTACAATAGTTTTTAAAAAGTAGCACGGAGTTTGGTAAGGCCTCGGTATATGGCTGCACTATGCCCTATTACATAGGGCTAATGGCTAAACGTGTGGTAGGCAGACGACGTCAGTGTATGTATTACAAGTCTGTTTGCACTTTCGGGTATAAAATACGTGATGTTATGTTTGTATATCAGTGTAATTTTGACATTAAACTAGAGTTCGTAGTATAAAATATGCTGTGTAATATTTACACAGTATTTGACAGCCGAAAGGCGCAACGTCCGACAGGGACGGACACTATCTTGACAGTTTTGAGGAGAATGCATCAAATTGAACATTTTATGGGGATTATTATCAGATACGCGAGTTCTATGTATTTTGCTTTCACCTGTGCTCACAAAATTTAGAGATATTATAATTTTATTCATTTTTATGGCCATTTTCAATCAGTATTGACTTTGTTGCTGTAGACCATACATTCAGAGGCATTAAGTACATCTAGGTAATGCAATCGCAGGATTCCACTTTCTTTCCATAAACCCATTAATAATTAACTGGTATGCAAGAACATACTTCCGAATTGCATCACAAAAATGCATTTAAATCTACTTTGTCATATACGAGTTATAACAAGTAGTTGAACGGACGTCAATCGCATTACAATCAGGACCAGTCATCCTGCGATCACGGCTGATGCAATTCCTATGAAACACTAGAAAATCAAAACTAACACGACATAAGGGCGATTTTTCCATCATCAGATATCATTAAATTGTAGATTTTCCCATAAATTATCTACTAAAATATCAGAGTTTTTCGTGGAAAAATCGCCCCGATTCTGTTATCGTTACATTACTTTGTTCTACGAATTATTTCGCCGTTTTGACAGATTTTCCGTATACATTAGGTATGTGTTAACACGTTTAAACTTTCCTTAAAAAATACCTATCGACGAAAGATAGGCAAGAAATACCTAGCAATTAAAAACTAACTTATTAATTAACGCGTCGCCTTGCTTAGAACTATCCAGAAATTATAGCAATCAAGCATATTATTTACCTCAACTTTCGCCTATCATCAAATACTTATTTTAAAAAGCTACTAATTAGTTAATAATTAGTTAATTGAATTAAAAAGTTTACCTCCCCGATTTAGTATTTCACAGTTTATTGATCCGTATTAACCCTCGGATCTTCAATATGGTCAGCTCATTTAGGTTCGGTCAATAGTTCAACGAGTTCAAATTCGAAGCCGGCGCCCTTGGGCAACGGTTAACACCCTAGCCGTTGGACTGTACCCGATTATACTGCAAGGGTTAACAGAGGGTGTGTTGCTATGGGCATTGGGTGAAGGGATTGTTTGTGATAGGGATTTGGGTGATACTAGATATATATTTCTTTACTGTTCAATACAAACTGAAACTACAGTCTAAAATTGATTTTATTCTTAAGACGATACGTCTAGGCTTTATTTCGGTGGCTGCATAAAATTTGAGCTCAATATGCTTCAGAGTTTATAGTGGGTCCGCTTGTTGCTATGCAAAATGAAGGGGCCTGTTGCTTTAGGGCAAGTTGAACAACTTCGACTCCAGTTTGACCACTAACGAGAAGAAAAGAAACAATTTTCAAAAGCGTTGATTGGTAACCCTTTGCCCTAGAAATGCAGCTGTCCGGTAAATACGAAAAAAAAAATGTTGCACAATAGTGTGACCGGTTAGGCATTCAAAACTTCCCCTATATTATGCAATATTGCAACCGTAACCTTGTAATGCTCCCCATGACCTCGAAAGCTCCCCTTGCACAGGGCAGTCGAATGGTCATAATAAGTTTAGGGTGTTATTAGCATGTAGATTGGGGTCTGTTTCCAATCTAAGCCCGGTGCGGTTGATTACTTTCACATGGAGAGCCGATGTTCAATACTTGGTTAATATGAATGCAGATGACCTGGGCTACTAGTTTCCAGTGATTACACTTTGAAATTGCTTCTACGAATTATGTTTTACATTGCGATTTCTTATTATCGTTTTTCTTTCACTTGGGTACTGGACCATTTTTGCTTCTGTTATTAAGCAACAGGTATTAGTTTGTGTCTAAGCAAAAAGTATTTAAATCCTAGATATTTTCATCTTAAAAATAGCAACAAACAAAATGTTATAAAAGATAAAGTCAGATTAATCCGGAGAATTATGCATACCTACGATATGAATCACGGTCACCTATCAAAAACCAAATCTCGATACAGTAACTTTCCGCGTAGATCGATCGATCTTGCGCAGTAGCTATTTATTTAGCCACGAGCGAATCGTGCCCTCGCCATAATAGCGCATAATATTGTACTTAATGCACACTCGCTTCCGTACATAAAGGATATTTAACTGAAATAACAGTTACTGTATTGATAACCTAGATACACCGAGTACAATGCTGATTATATTTTTCTCAATATGAATCAATCACGTAACAGCGTTTTATCATGCTATTCGAAATTAAAAACAATCTTGTTTTCAAAGATAGTACACAAAATAATACAATGCCATCAAAAACATTCTGTAAAAACCTCAAGTCTCGCCGTAAAAAGTTGTGAGATCTATATAATACCAAGTCGATTAATCTATTTAGTCTCTACTTAAAGGACCTTCTGTCTTAAGTTATTACATATGTTATTATCATGCCAATTTTAAAAAAATACCTTTAAAACAAATAGACCGACCTGGCCATCGCAAGATTTGATTATTAGTATGTATCACACTACACAGCACGACAAGAAGTTAATGCTCCTGAAATGGCGAATTTGTGTTTTCTTGCGATGACCAAGTCGATCTATTTGTTTTAAAGGTATTTTTTTAAAATTGGCATGATAATAACATATGTAATAACTTAAGACAGAAGGTCCTTTAAGTAGAGACTAAATAGATTAATCGACTTGGTATTATATAGATCTCACAACTTTTTACGGCGAGACTTGAGGTTTTTACAGAATGTTTTTGATGGCATCTCACTTCTTTTTGTAGAGCGAACATAAGTCCAATTTGTATGGAAAGACGTTTTTTTTTCATAAATCAACATATTTTCTTATGGGAATGTTGTTCAGTTTCATGGGCTAAACACCCTTACCCACCCTTTACCACCTCCCGTTATGCCTAATATAGTAGGTACCTATTTACACCTATTTATTTTATTTTCTACAGTAATAATAATTCCTTAACTGCAAATGTAACCTTGTAATCTTATACATTTATATGGGATTACAAAGTTATTGTTGCAGTTGGTGTATTTAGAAAACTGGACCGAAATTAGAAAATATTAAATTTTTCCCATGATTAAGACACTAAACCCTATTTGTATTCTAAATTTTAAGCTTCTAAGTCTGCTAGAAGTACCTTAGACTTTTGATGATCGGTGAGTCAGTGAGTCAGTGAGTCAGTGAATCAGTGAGTGACAAAATTCAAAATTTTAACAAGTTGTCATTCTTAAACTACTGGTTCAAATTGACTGAAATTTTAAATATACCGTGTTTATACAATGACTGATTAGTTGCTGAAAATCCAGGCTTCTTGTTTTATCCACAACGAAATTATAGGGGTGTCAAAAATAGCCCGAATTGCTTCGAGAAAAGGATGTTACGGCCGTGCCGCTTTTTTTTTGCTCGACTTGCGGGGGCACTTCCGTGCCCCCAGATTACTTAAGAATAACGTTTAAGGTAAATGTTTTGCGAGTCTCGGGAGAAATTGTAAAAAGAGTTCTCTTATAAAAATCTTAATTTAACCCAATTTAAATTAGGGAGATTTTTCCCTGTGAAGGGTAATTAAATAATGGAAAAGGGTTTAAGTTAAACATTTTGCTGAGGTGAACGCGTTGACATTTTGTAACGTTTGTTACCAAGAAAGTATGTTCTTTTTTTATTTAAATTAACTGAACTGTGTCGTGTGGAAACTGAAACCTGAAAAAGTGAATTTTGAGTCTTGGGACAGTTGATTTAAAATTATTTGCTGCTGATAAGGATTGAGTATTATCGAAACTCAATTACCTACTCCTTACCATGATTATCAAATTTAAATTCTTACTATTTGCGTCCTACATATATTATACGCAGTCAGTACACCATATTCATCCAAATATGGATTCTGACCTAACAAATGACAGCAGAGCACGCCCCTATACCGTCATAAGTTGCGTCAAAGAAAGAAGGAAAGTAATTGCGACTGACGACTATCCGTCATTTACAATCAATACATAATTATGTACATACCTACCCCATAATATGTTATTTTATAATTGATCATTACACAAGGAAAACTAACACCCAAAATGACATACAGAGCTTCAAGATAAAAATATTATTTAGCCTTAAACTACTGAACGCGCGTCATTCCCATATTTGATTTCCGTTTCGATGTTTTTGGCTACAAATATAGGTCATCAATTTAGCGCTGTATAAAGGTGTTACCGCCCTATTTCGTCGTGAGGAAAATGTCATTAATTCGTAACAATACAAGCCCTTACAAGTGACAAATTACGTGGGAACGCCTCAAATCACTTTAAACGGGGATTAACGTGGAGGTGCGAAGTAAAGTCCTTCAATTGTGCCTTATAAATAATTCTATGAATCGTATGGGAGGATGGAAAGCTTGATGAAAATCGTTCATAGACTCATGATGACTTAAGCCGTAGGTTTTCTAATCATACTAACGAACTCTTGACCAGAGGATAATACCGGATTCTGTTCGTGTAATAAATTATGAAAACTCTTAATTAAAGCCGTGATTCTCAAGCCTTTTATGTACCTATAAATATTCTTGTTTATTTCGCAGTTAGACAAATTGAACAACAATATTAATCAATTCTGCAAACTGGAAATCATAGGCTATTTAGTTAATTATTACTATTTGAAACCGCGACATCTTCACTATTCTTCGAAGATCTATTATAGTATACCAAAAACAAAGGATTCGTTAAATAACCACAACCAACCATGATTACGAGTTTTTACGGAGAACAAGACCTTCAGGGGTTTCGAAAAATATGTCTATCAAACTTTTCACAGTATTCTTACATTACAGACTATTGTAATCATTCATTGTTTTATTTTAGCCCTCAGGTTATACAAGTGTAGCCAGATAAAGGGCTTAATTACTTTTTTCCGAAACACACATATTTGACGACATAGTGAAGGCTGACAAAATACATCAAAATCTTAAAAGTAACTTATAAATAAGTAAAAAAATTGAAGTTACTCACCCTATCGTGAAATTTCCCACTGTCATACGCCCTCTCCGAGCATAAATTGTATATCTTGTAATGGTCTTTGTGCATTTTCTCCAGAAACCTGTACACTTCGTCTATGTGATTTCTATATACACCCTCTAACCTCTCCGCAGGGAAGCCCATTGCTATCAGCTTGTCTGTGATATCTGTACCAAAATAGGTTAAGGAAACCAAAAAATGGAAAGCTGGAAAAGAAATTACAAAAAATCTTGTGTTCTAAAAAAATACTACATAATTCTGGGCAAAAATTGTAGCAAAATTTGAGAAATTATATCGAGATTTCCACCGCAGCATACATAAGTCGCTTTACCAGAATAGCGTTAGAATTGGATCGGAACATCGTAAAAGGTCATAATAACCTGCGCGTTGCAATTTTGTATTACATTCAATGACTTTTGGTTCCGAATGTACTGTATATTTAGTTTCTCAAATCAAGTTTATTTGTAAGGCAAGCTGTATACATAATTACTGTATACATAAGACTCAAAAAGAAGGCGTTGCAACTAGTCGACACATTAAAACTTTCTAAATATAGGTGCTTAATCAATACAGGTTTTTAAAAAACATAAAGTAGAGTATAAAACCCTGTATTTTTATAAAATCATTAGCGTAGAGATCGATGTTGTGTGGTGAATAACAATCAGAAAACCTGAACTGTATATAAATAGATATAATAATGAAACAATTGTATTTGAACGTGTATTGTGTATATTATTATCATCGGTTAGTTGAAGGAAACATCCTACAATTGTTTGATAGCATATACTCGTAAAACCAGGAACAACAGGACAGATATTCAGTTACTAACTTAATATTGAATGAAGTATACAGATAAGCAGAGATTCACCCGCACTGAACACTTTTTTATATTTTTTTACTGTCCCACTGCTGGGCAAGGGTCTCCTTCGGGTCTCTCCTCCTCCGAACGAGGATGGACTCAAAGCCTAACCCCTCGCTAGACCTTGAGTCTACAATAACCTAACCATATTCTACCTTAACTTAAAAAGCGATCTACCACCATAGCTTGATAACTTGCATTAAAGTCTGTAAATCACTTCAATCCAAAGAAATTTCGATACAAATACCTCAACATTTGTGTCAAAGGTTACAAAAACCGCATCATTAATTTCCAAAGAAAACAACTCATCATAATAATGACGATTCCACGACCATTACCAACACAGTTTAAAGTCGAAATTACGAGGCATTTTCGCAATGAATAATCATGCGTGTCATGGAGTCATGGCGAACCAGGATCCTATCAGACCACAGCCTACAAATCAAGGTCTATCGAAATCCGCTTTCCCGTCACGTCAACGGTTCAGTATTCTTTCTCTATCCGCGTTTATCATGTATGTTCTAACAGTATGCAACAGTCATTGCACCCGGCGAAGCATACGTGAATAAAATATTTTAGCCCGCCAGTTATTTGCCTACATATAACAATGACAGAACAAGGTTATAGTATGCAATTGTGCATACAATTATTGGTCAAAGTACATGAATCTGTAATGCGGTCGGGATTTTGGATAGCATTACGAAGAATTAATGGCTGGTGAAAAGGAAAATTCGTTCGTAATTAGCGTACAATCATTTCTAATTGGAAGAATACGTAATAATGTGTTTGTTTACGCCTTGTATTCAATTATTTGTAAGGTCAAAACAGAGAAATGATCTAGTTGATTTGACTTCTGTTTGGTTACAATTGAAAAGCCTAAGATCTGAATTGGTTCAGTTGGTAACCAGAAGTCAGAAAGGTTAGTGAAAAATAGTAACATTGTAAATTACAATAGAATATTCATATCAGTATTTATAAACAGTAATTAAATAGTGTAACGCACAACCATGACAATGTTGTCCTAGTCTTAGCGACAAACTATTCTAGTTTATTTCCAAAAGCAATAAAAGTCTATGTGCACTTTACGAAGCTGCCAAATGTACTGCTCCTGCGGCACTTGCGGAGTTTGACGTACGTAATATAACGTCAGGAAATTAGAGAATTACGTAAAAACTGTATTTGACGCACTGTTTGAATAGAAAAAAAAGGTACTTTTAACATATCGTTTAAATGAAACACACGTCGCTTTTTTATTGAAAGAAAACAAACATTAATGGAAAACAAGCGTCACTGCCTACCTACTTTAAACCTGTCATAGATTGTGGCATTGTTAGGCATGGACATGCTACGATTTTTTGAAAGAGGTAAAGAATTACAGACAGTCGCTATTATTGACATTATATTTTTGGTCCAAACTTTTAAACGCTTTGGACAACCGTGCAAAACTTATGCAACTTCTTTTGGACATGCGCCTTCGCTCCCTAGATCCGCCTATGATTGTAGACCATCACGCATAGCCTAGTTCACAGATATAGTCAATTTTTAACCGACTTTAAAAGGGGAGGAGGTTCTCAATTCGACTGTATGTATTTTTTTTGTGTCATTAACTTTTTATCAATAAATACTTTTTACCAATGGGTAAAAGTCTACCTTTGTACTTTCAAAATGACTGCGTGTGGACTGTGGTGTAATTCTCCAGTAAACTCTAGCTAAGGGTTACAGAATCAAGTTATCAGACAAATTATAAGTATAATATTGCATATTATCTAGTTATCTAAAGGTATACGAGCCACGTGATGAAAACTTCTAGGTCAATAGTCATTCATTTGATTAAGATCGTTCATGTGGTAACAGCATTTAATTTGATAAGAGAAAGCGGCCACGTGACTCTGCACTTGCCAAGTCCTATGAATACTCCTTAATATTGCAGCAGTTCATGTATGGATTTGGAATATTGGATTGGCATAAAACATGTATCAAGTTCCTTACGATGACGAAAGCTGGCCAGTTTTAGATTTCTATCACAGATTTTCACGCTGGTATAACGTTGAAGATCCTACTATACTTAATTGAAACGTAGGTTTATTCCCTAAAAATGATGAGTTACTTTACTTATCCATATTGCACTGCGATTAAGCCCTCAATTTAACCCTTTCACCTCGAACCAAAGAGTATAAATAGAGGTTAAAGGTTTAAAAACCTGCCTCAAAAATCGAATCCTCAACTCACACGAGCAAGGCACGAACCTCCTTAAATAGATCGTAATTAAAAAGATAGTATCAGAGATTGCGTCACAAGCGCCTATTCGAAGTGTAGCATCGAATCGTCTCGGCTAACGGGACCGTTGCCATGGCAACAGCTGAGGGCCAACGTACTATGTTAATGCAACAATATACTATCATAGACTGGCATCTGTTGCAACGAGTTTTAAAAAGGTTGTTGCAGCACCGTGTGGAGACTAGATGCCTAATTTATATTGTGCCTGTCACGGTTTTGTTTTACAAGACATGATTTGTGATCGGGATTTGCTTGAACTAGGGTTATTTTGAATCATTTTTGCGGTAGATTTTTAAATTCGGTATGATCTGAAAGTATTATTTATGGTTTAAATATTTCGCTGTATAGTAAGAGCCCCCGCAAACTACGAACTTTCTATCGGCCGATAGTTTGGTCGGCTTCTTAATCAGTATGAAGATGTATGCAGATGCGCACATTATAGTCATTCAGTATCGGGCGATAAAAAAGTTTGATGGGCTTCACGATTGCCTTCAAACTGAACCATCGGCGAACTATCGGCCGACCGCTTGATCAGTATGGCGCTCAAGCGCCGCCCGCGCACTTGGCGATTGTTTCATCGTATTGTAACGCTTAATCTCTCCTGTGCAGGTATAGCAAGTCTTAAATGTGTATCTTGCTTTGATATTGAAGGTCCAATTAATTTAACAAGTTCGTTGAAACTAGTTACGCTCATTCGATAAAAGGAGAAATTTTTTTCCGGGAAGTCTAGTAATTTAGAATGAATAGTGTAAAACTTCCCTTGCAATAATCTGTTACTGTAAATGGGATGTACCCAATACTCTCGCTTTCTCTTCTTCATTCTTTTTCTCCTTTGTATCAAGTATAAAGCAATAATAATATTTTTGGGAAACATTTCACGCGACCGATCTCTTCACCAACTCTAGTAAATTTAATTAATCGGCCAAACCATTTGTTGGCTAGTCTGCGCACTCGCGACCAACCCAACTGTCTTGTTGGCACAGTGTGCGCACGAACAGGCCAACCCGACTAAACTATCGGCCGATTTTAAGTCTGTAGTCTGCGGGGACTCTAAGCCTAGTTAGACGGACTTATCGAGACGTAAGGCCTGCATGAGCAGCTCAAAACACTGACATAAGATGCTTTTAATACAAAGTGATACAAAATAAGTGAAAAATCATAGGAAGTTCGCTTTTGTACTGTGGCTTAAAACTCTTCCTCCTTAAACTTTAACCTGGTTGGATTTACAGAAACCCATGGATAAAAAGACTGCCTGAGTACATAAGCAGTGCGGAAAAGGACAAAACTTGCTATATCATCACACAATTCTACCTACAAACCAAACTGTAAAGTAAAGTCATAATAATTCTTTCCTCCATTAGTTCATGACGTCACAGCCGCGATCGTTCGATCATACTGTACAATTATAACGTCAAACTGATTCGATTAAACCACAATAGCAGGCAAATAGTGACGGCACGGATTTGCCTTAAAATAACTAGATACAATTAGACCATCAAAATTAAATCAGAATATATGAAAATTGTAATGATTTGCTCCGATTTCCATAGGATATAGGTAGGACAGCAGTTTTCTGAAGATATAATTGTAAAGACATGGAGCAGATATCGATTTGACCTGAGTATAAAACCATAGTCTAAGCTTCCATTGGAATTAAGAATAGAGATAAGTAAGGACTAAAATTAAACTGATTAAACAATTTTACTTCAGGGAAATGCGTTCCAGATAGAAGGGTTTAATATTCGGAGTGAGGTCAGTCATATTTTAATATGGTAGCCCTAAAACTTAATTTCCTTCTCATACATACGTATGAGGTAAAATGTATGATTTCACAGACTGCGTGTCGCATATTCATACAAATAAACAATAACAATTTTATGGCTCGTCCCTTTGACCTCTCCATTTAACAGTTAACTGGAAACTTCAGCAACATAAAAATTGTTGAATAATAAAAGCAACCGATTCAGTTACTTATGTTTTTATGCTGTTTATTCGAATATAAAAATATTTTTCGTTCATTTACTCGGTTGTCGGTCGCAATAAAATATTAAGAAGAAAATGTGAATATCGTGACTTAAGGCAAAGGTTATACACAGCAGGTGCACGTTAATTGCATACTATGGCTATATTAATGCAAGTCAGAGCAAGAGATGCAAGGGCAAAATGTAATACAGGCTGTAGTCAATGCCGAAGCGACGTTAGAACGGTCGATGAGTATGTCCAGCTACTAACGTTTAATCGTAGAATAGTTTGATTATTCATTCGCAATGTTGCGGCTAATAAGCATTGGTACTTTAAGGGCATAGAAACACGTGCCGGAAAACAAACCGCAAGTTGCGAACTATCATTATTATTACTCACCTTTTTACGCATTTTGTACGAGTTATTCGCCGCGTGCGTGCATGAATTTGATTATGATATCCGAACATGATTTTTAATTATGCTAATCTGTAACTAAATTTAAAAAAGAATCGAGATATATGAAAGGAACCTCATTCCATAATCAAAATATACGACGCGATGGTTAAATAAAAAAATGTTAAATTAATTTAGAACTACACAATATTAACTTTCATGAATATTATTCAAATTTAGATAGCCTGCCGGCGCGGTAAGTGGTTTCAACTTTCAACCTCGCGATCGTTTAAATGAGATGTGAGCCTTGACTAGACGGTGACCGAGAATACCCCCAAGATATACATCCATATAGATATAAACTTAGAAACGAAAATGAGTAATTTAGTTTCGAAAGCAGGAAAAAGACATTTCTAACTCTAGAATTCTGAGACGTAGCCTCACCATTCACTAAGTTTAGAATAATTGATGATATTTTAAGCTTTATAGTAACCAGTTATGATAATGCAAATCAAAATATAAAACCGCCACGGTTAAGACATGAAAATAAGTAGCTCAGATTACAACACTCCAATGATTTTTATGAGCTGTCCAAAAATCATAAAAGCGGCTTAAAAATAAACAACTAGGTAATCTCGCGTTTTCTTCATTTTCATTTAGATCAAAGGAACATTCAACATAGTAACAAGGCGGGCTATCTAAAAATTAAGCGACTTTGAAATGAAAAGACGCCTTAAACACGTAATATAGGATTACAACACTGAGATAACGTTAGTTAAGCGTAATAGACTACTAATGTAACTTATAAACACGCAGACTGATTGCTAAACCTATGGTCAGTACGTTCCTAAAATACAAAATCAAGTTGCAATTTTTCACGGCTAACGTACGTGGTGACTATGTGCAACTATTAACTGGACAGATTTACTAAGCAGGACCTTGTAACCGTGCCGTGTACATAGCAACACTCAGCAACAGAACCAAAACATTAGCACGGTAAAAAAATGTGCCAATGATTTCATTTTTTTAAATCGATAATGTGTAGTAGGCAATGTATCACAATACAGGTTTTATTTCAAGCGTATTTGCGAAATTTGATATGTATTGTTTGTTACGATGTTTTGTTAGAATTTCGGTAATCGACTGACTTTGTATTCGATCCTTTGTTTTTTATATATCGGAGCACTACCGTAGCTAGACGTATTAACTGTACTAAATTGAAAATTAAAAAATGTAGGAAGAATTTAAGCCATATCATTGTTTTACAACGATTCGAAACGATGAAAATTAAAATTTTAAAGCGCAGTAAGTTATGCAAAGTCGTAAGCAGTTAGCAACAGTGTAAAAACCGTAAATATTAAAAACAAATACGGCACGCAAATGTAAGTTGGCTGGAGGTTGAAAGATATGAAAATATGAAGAGAGGCTTAAGCTTAGCAGTGGGGATAAAGGCTCACAGTAAGAGAAACATAGATTACGTTTGAAGTTGTAATTTTTGAGGGCGTGGCACCGCTACAGCGCGTCATCGTCGAATCAAGGACGGGCCTGCGTCGACCGAGGCTTCCGTGCTAGCTTTCCAAAAGAACCTTTGAAAACTAGTTACAATTTTAGCTTAGCACTTCATTCCTTTGTGGAATTATTTGTCCTTAACTTAACCGTTGACGAACAAAATAACTACTAGCGCAATTTCAACAAGATCGTGTGTGAATAAAGAAGCGGGTACAAAATAACACAAGCTCTATCTCGAAAAAATATGGCACCAACCAAAAAACATATTCCAAAGCCAGTTAAGCCGCAAGCTAAAGCTTCTTAACCGCAATTGTCATTGAGCAATTGCCTACAAAATTTCTAGGACTCAACTCAACTGACTATAATAAAAAAAAAAACTATGTTAATAATGTTTTATGCTCGTTGAATATGAATGCGTTTTGCGACAGATGCATTTTCGCTGCGACGCGGACGCGTGAATGATTTATTTAGAGAGGTAATTGCGCAGGTGTACACTGCACATACTAAAAGGATACAAGGGTAAAATGCAGTCGTTATAATTTTTTAGTCTTTAAAACACGCCATGCCTATATAAAATTGATTTGGACACAAGTCCAAAAATAGAAACAGCCGGCGGTATATTGGCGTAATAACTGATAGCAATAATTGCATACATTGTTACAGTCACTGAAGATGATGATAATTACTAAAAAAGGAATATTCAAAATAAAAACAAAACATAACGAGTGAAAACGAACCAAGCGATATGGTCGACGAATGTAAAAAAACGAGAATCATTTACGTAATTGCTTGTTGCTATGGCGGTGTACAACGGCGCAATTGAGTTCAAACATTTGATCTAACGCAGCGTATCATTTGTATAGAAAACGTGCTCCTAACATGTACATGTAGGTTCTTGAATAAATCCCCCTTTTAGAATAAGCTTCTACTATTGAACCGGCTTACGGAGCAATAACCTAAAGAAATCCAATTACACAAAGGAGCTCAACGCTGACACATGTGAAAAAAGATTATCAACCATTTGTGGACTGCACACTGAATTATGCATGCAAGTTACCATAGCGTGCATATGAATCACCCCAGGTGACCTACATATAGACAGCTCAATAAGTGTTTAAATAATGCAATTGAAGACGTTCGTTTGTCGTCAAATGCGGAAATTTCAATCGATCGTCTAGCCGCAACACTGTTGTGTTCCGACTCTTTGTCTTGCTAATTATTTCAGCTATATTCTAAAAAGACAACTGTTCTTTCCCTTCAAATACTTTTATTTTAAAATGCTGGAGGATTTCTTTGTTTTTCCCGTACTGAACAGTTTTCTAATACTTGAGTTAAATATTTGGCGAGTTACAAAAATAACAAACTGAGCGAGGACGAAGGAATAACAAAAGACGTGAAATCGCGTTCCATTTTCTAGAGTAAATGGCTTAAACCGTCATTCCCCAACTCGGTATTTCAAATCGAAACGTTCAGCCATAATCAGTTTCATTTTCCGTCATTACTTGCTCGTAACACGAGTCTCATCCTTCGGGAGCAATGCGAGGAGTCGTGCTATAACCCCGCAGTAAAATCATGGCTGAAATGCCATGACCGACCCTCTAACATGAAAATGAAGCGCCCAAAAGTCAAGATTAGATTTTAATTAAGCTATTAAATCATGACACTGGACCCGCGGGGGTGCGACCACAGAATTATGAAGTAATGTTAAACAAAGAGTTAAACGAGACAAGTTGTTTAATGAAAGTGGGCAAATATTTTTTCAAATGAGTTTGCGAGTCGATTCTGAACGCCCAGCTTTGATGACTTAAGTTTTGCTCAAATAGACTATTAGCAAGGAGGATAGCTCAAGTTTCGTAATAAAACTGTAATTAATGCTAATTATTGGCCTAGATTTCTGTACAATATCTTTAACTGATCATACTAATTTACTTCTACTTTATTGAATAAACGTTTAAAGACTGAACTCAAATAACTAAAAGAACTAACTTAATACAATAATTTAACATTTTACGTATTCCTGCAACGAAGTTAAACCGGAGGGGTAACCACTTTCGGGATAAACCAACTTTGTCTTCTAGGAAATTGGCATCGAATTAAATTAGAAGGAAAATAGGATAGATGCGGAATACTGAATCCTACGATCAAAGAGAACTAGTTAGTTAAATATTGGAGTAACCTTCCGGTCGATTTCATCAACAATGTAATCTATTACGAGTCCCGGCGGTTTTGGTCAATTTTTCGACAGTCAAACTAGATTGCCTATCCTGTACAACTTCTGTCATTTATTCTTTCTTTTACGTGTGTTGCTAAGCAAGTTTTTTATGTAACCATCGAGGAAGCTCTCCGAATATAAGTAGGTGGGTAGTTATTTAATCACTTTGCCTTGTTGCTAAGGTAAATTTGCATTTCTAGTATTGTACACGTATAGATTTAGTTTGGAGCTAACATTTTTGTTATAGTCTGCCGTTGTTATCAACTTTTGACCTGGACTCACCTCAATTCTTGACTTCAATTACGCAAATCAGTACACGATTCCGTCGAGTAGATAATCTTGTTAAAGCAATTATCGTCATTGCATGTAGACAATGATGGTATGTACGTAATGGGAGTGTTTTAGACGAGTATACTATACATATACACACGTTATATTGTTCCTAGGCGAGGAAAATAATACCCGATACTATCAGGTAGTCAGTCGTCCCTGTTTATGGAACTGTTTAACTATACCCATTACATACACACTGCAGATAAAGTAAAACAATAGATGTCATGTACTCACTTGACTAATTGTACGTGAATTTAGTATAATTTATACGACTAACATTTATTTTGACGATAAGCGATATGAAAATAAACCTAATTCTCATTTAGTTGAACGAAATAAACTCTATTGTATAAAACGTCTTTTCTTGATATTATCTTGCGAAACTACGTGACATAAGCCTTAACAGAATCAAACAAGTGCCTATTTTATAAAATAATAAAATGGTCTATGAACATAACAATGAGTGATGTTACAATGGTTGGAATTACCATCGTTACCTATAGATCTTTATCGTTGAAGTACAGAGGCCATGGGAACTATATGCGTGATGTCGTTATCTCATTAGAAAATAAAGGGAATCCCTATTAGAAAAGGCAACGACATACGTGAGTCGTAGAAAAAATAAAATAAATAGGCGCGCAATCACAGACAATCAAAGTTCTAATTTCGTTTAGAAATCACTTTTTAAAAAAATACGCCTAACGCCGGGCTGTCTACAGCCTAAAAGTTAATTAAAAGGAGGTTCGGAGCGGAGTTATGTAAATGAAGCATTGTTGCTATGCACGTTTAACTCGTAATACAATTTCACTGCCACATCTTTGAGTGACGACCTTGGGCTTAACAAGTTAAATGATGCTTTATATGAAAACGAGTCGGAAGAATTGCATTTTTTAAGGGAATCGGTTTTGTGTGAAGTAGATTGTATATCAACTGGTTTTTTAGACGTAAATTGAGCGAATGTAATGTGAAGAATTGTGAGAATTCGTTTACAATCTGTTACTCACTCTTCTGAGTATCCACTAGGGACTGAGAATATTATTACACACTCAATGACGAGTTAACGATAAAAGGGTTTAAGAAATAAGAGATGTTTTAGAATTTCATCAGTTTGAGTGAGGGATTCAACAAGGGAATTCATTGAATATACAGTCACTGCTATTTTACAGGTAAGTATGAGGTATACAACTGGCTAGCACTTAGCCGTCAAAAAGAGACGAGTCTTTTGCCAACAGTCAGGTAGCTACTGGATATTCAATACCAAAGATACAGCGGCAGACTCGGCTATTGAACCCGAAGCTCCGAAATCAGCAGTAATGCTTTCAACTAGACCAATCTATTATGCATATGATTTCCAAAATGGTTTGTAGACCACGTTTACACGTGTCGGTTATAAAGAACAGTTATAATTAGTTGTATGCGCCTATTCACAAAACTGGACTCAATTGCTGGCGCCGCGATCACTAAACGAGAATTATATTTAAAAGAACTTGAATACGGAATATGTTGACGTTTATTTTTGGACTCCATGTTGTTTTAGCGGTTTTAATGAGTCGTGTAACACGGTTCGGTTGGGTTTGATAAGTTTATGGGTGTTATGAGACTGGCTTTGACTTGGTGTTGACACGTGAATTGGAGTGATATGAGGTAAGAAAAGTTTGAGCAAAGTATAACTTTTTAAGACCATGATATGGTGACAACAAAGGTTGGCGCTTAAGAGATTTAGGCAAACTGTGTCCTAGTTAGGTCCAGAAAGCATTTTCAATGAGTGTCCCTTTTACGACTGCTTAGCTTTCACTTGCAGTGTGTGAAGACCTAAATAGTCATCAAGAAGATATTACTTATTTTGAGAAATTTTGGTAAAAAAGTAGTTTCTAGAATGAAGAGAAAAGGATCGGGCAACAACGAAAATAATAAATCGATTTGCTATACAGATGGTGAACTTTTTTTTATTATACTTAGTCAAATATTGATAAAACACGAATATCGAAAGGACAATAGAGCCAATTACTAGAGTATTCAGCGGAAATATGACTCAATGATTCTACCAGCCATTAGTTTTATGGCGGTAGAAATCTCTACGGACGGAAGAATACATTCGTTAAATGTGAAAAGAATAGTGTAATAATTATATTATTGCTTTATGGGCACTTTTCTTTTTATTATTACACCATTATTACACAAAACTTATATTTACAACCAATACCAACTTCAGATAAGGTTTTTTAAAAAAAAAGTTCTAACCAATTGGTAAACGAGTAACCGGGTAAGCAACCTTGGCGCAGAGCGTCTAAAGATGGGTTTTCGACTTGCACAATTGGAGAGAATACAAGGAAAAATTGGTCCAGATTGTAGCCGTTACCACAAAGAAATAATACTAGCAGTCCGTTACTGCCTCTGGCGGGCTTGGGCAGCTTCGACGTCTTCAATACTACGTCAAACGGTGACCAATATACACAAAAGATCCACAATATTCAACAGAACTGAGCAGCTAGTATAAACTACAATAAATATAAACATTTACATCGTTGTTTTTACAAATTGTTTGTAGATACTAGTACTATGTGCCAAATCTGTTGTCACAAATTAAATTACTTTCAGCCTCACTTATCTTATTTTAGAAGCCACCTGAAATAATAGTTTTTTATGATATGTCAATTTAATTTAGAGCTTTTAGTAATGTGTTTATACGAAATTAAATACTGCTCTAAAAAAGTTTAATTCTTTTACGACGATCTTTTTTATGAAGGAGACGTAATTAAATTCAAATTAATTAGTGCAGCGTACGACAGAATCAACATGTGTACTCGTAAATGAGAAGTGCAACCCACTTTACAAACAAAACGTATTATCGAATTTAATATTCTATTTATAGAGTCGACATCATTACAATTTTATTACATGCATAGATCTCGAGAGCGAAATTATCCCAAATGTATGTTTATGTCTCCACAGACGGCTCAATGGATTAACTTCAAATATTAGTGCTCAGTGCTCGGTACCACGGGCCAATTTTAGTGCATCCAATCACGTGCAATATCGTTTTTACGACGTGCTATTACTTATAATGTCAAGTACGAAACGCTGTTGAAACAATCGAGCGGTTAAAAACCTTTTTTTATTGTTAACAGCCATTGTTAATAATGCAGACCTTTGTTGTATGCTAACGCTACGGATTAGGTAGTTACATTGATTTTTTACAATTGCATATTATAGGTGAATGACCCCGCAGACGTACGGTCGGCGCACACTTTTGTAATTTCAATATTTGTCTCAGTGACCATTAATGTCTTTGTATAATTAAGCTGAATATTTTAATTTGCGTCGTTATTCACCCGGCAAATACGACTTTGTCGTCCCCTTGTGCGATTATCGTTTTTATCGTTACAAAAAAAAACTATATTATTTGTGATAGTATGCTACATTGAGGAAGCATAGTGATAAAGCAGCAATATCTGCTACTTAAAAATAATAAAACAGTAACCTTTTTACGAATCTTTAGATTAGTCGAACGATTTAATAAGTATTCTAGTTCACAACTGATACTATGTAGAATATTTTAATTATAAACCACACGAGCGCTACCGACACCGAAGCTAGTGCAAATACAAATACCTAAACAGATCGTTGTATGTATTTTAAAAACAGAGCAATCTCTGCGAGTTTACAACTTGTTTTGTCCCAGATATACGTACAACATTACACACGATAGATAAAATAGTAAATAGACATTGTATCTCTTACTATTTTTACATACAAATCATATGATAATAAATCGTACACCGATAGAAGATAGGTCGAATTGATAAAAATATAGGACATTTTGTTGTGACTACGAACAAAGTAGCGTAGTATGAAATCAAGACTAGTCACATGACGTCTACACTGATAATTATGAATGTAATTGCTAATTAAGAAGGCTGGGAGGCACATGTAAAGCACTAAGTACTGATAATAAATCAATAGTGTGTGTTTATAGATGCAAGCACGCGTTATCACACGTAGGAATTATCTTTAAATATTAAAAGACTAAAGAGCTTTTTATAGTCGTCGTTTTCGGGAAAATGAAGTTACTAAACAAATATTATAATCAAGCATTTTTCCGTGGGTCTGCTCATGTAACTTATTTTTCACGGAATCTATCATCATTATGTATTTTCTCTGAAATTATTAACTGCTTTAGGCAAAGATGCTCTCGCATAGGTAGGATATAATATGATGTCTGAGTGCCTATTGCGTCTTAAAAGAATGGCGACTGAAGCAAAATACATTAGCGCAAAGCGGGGCCTATCGATGGGCAGATACCTATATATAAATTATCAAATATTCGAAATAAACGCAGAATGCTATGGATTGCAGGTTTGAACATTGCTCTGGCACAGACTTCATCGAGTAAATCATTAGATTCATTATTACGAGCTGCGTTTTATTAGCAAGCTATAATCGCCTGACTTCTCAAAGTGCCTATATTAAAACACTAGAAATTAATAAAATCGTAGCAGAAAGCGAAACTCAGCTAGCACGTGTGAGTCCTAAAAACTTGGGTCATAAAGTGATTCGTAATAAAACGTTGGTTTTGATCTGATACGGCTAAATTAGTAGTGCTTACTTAAGTCTGTGTTTTGTTGTAATTTGTTTATAATTGTACGTAATTATGTGTTTAGCCTTGGTTTCACTACTACGGTTTAGGATTCCCTGCCATCTTTATCTTTGATTTTTGAATACATAATGCTGAGAGATAATTCAATAAACTTTGTAATCAAACAATCACGATCGGATTTAAATCAAATTTATGTTTCCTATTATTACATAGTACATGTAAAACCTTTTAAAGCTCGCGTGCAGAAATAACGAGTCTATTACTGAATAAAACAAAACAGTTCCAGATAATGAATAGACAAAACGACATTAAACGTTTCACGCGTAACTTTCAGCCGCCATTTTTTATACGGATCCCACATTATTATGAGCATAGATGCTTGTCAAGTTTTTTATAAAGCTCGGCGCACAAGGTAACTTCTAAATTAAGAACGGTTTAATGATACCTTTTGGAATCAATTGAGTATTATGCTGTTGCCAAGCGGAGTGGCGGCCGAAGGTCGTTTATGAAGTCTCTATAACGTGCCCGTACAACACTTTTTATTTTATATTATGGCTTTTTCTTTTAAAAGTGTTATCTTGCATACATTATAGTTGATTTGTGTTAATAAAAATTAGCGCTTTAGAATGTACGCTCTGACGTTTATTTTATTACGTGGGAGATCTGGAACTGTATTGAGTAGTAAAAACTAATGTTATATAAAAAAAATATACGACGAACTAAGATATTAGCATAATATTAAATGTTCTTTGGCTATGTCGATGATCTCGCAGAGATCTGCAGTTAATACAATTCTAGGTTATTGTAGAGTAAGTTTTTTAACGTCGTGAGTCGTACGGTCTTTAGAGCACGTTGTAAATACCTAAATACGTAGATAAATAGGTACCTACCAAGTATAAATACGGCTACAAGCAAAAAGGGATTTTAATTATAGATATTAATTACATAACCAATTTTAAGGTCTATAATATGCAGCTTTGCCAAATAGTTATGAGTAAAGGTGCCTGCTAAACATCAAAACTACAGCAAGATAGAAATTATAATTCATAAAGTAATTAAAAATACTTAGGTAGGTATCATATAAATAAATCAATTTAGGTACTAACAATTCAGCTAAACACATCATACAAGTATTTATAATTATAAAAAGTGGGTTATTCCACTTATCCTTAATGTTTCAATCTATTGTTCTTTTAAGTGGCGATTAAAAAAAATATGTAAATTCCTCAGGCATCTTGAATGATGTTTTCAAATTTACTTTATATTATACCTACTTTACGAATTTAATAGAAATTAAAATGTATATCATACATACACACTTAAAATCGCAGACTACAGAGACAGAATGCTACTTGGTACAATCCTTACAAACTGTCCTTGCTTCTTTCATATAGATACATCTTTTCATACAGAACCACTAGTTACTACTACATGGTGGAATGTATATAATTACTATATTATAATATAATAAAGATATAGATTTTTTGTTTATTTGGATGCTCTAATATCTGGATTTCCGGTGTGAAGTAACAATCTACTTTTGATAGATATGCAATCAAGAACAGACAATGTTTGTGAAAAAACAATATTATAACTGCCATTTTCGTTGTTTAGGGTTCAATGACTGAATAAGTAATCTATAACTTGATCCACGTTTCCTTAAACACAATCTCAAAATGATTGGAGCCCATACCACATAGGCAAATGATTAATGCTCTACTATGAAAGGGTCTGTTAAATCTTTTGAAAACACATTCAAGGTTTGATTTGAATAACCTACACTTGACAACACTTTAAATTACATACAAATCATAGTAGTATCCCTATATAGGTATAAGTTTTAATGTTACAGTGTTTCTGTGATATTATAGCCAGGGCAATGACCTCTATGAAGACTTGAAATATTGATTACAAAATATTGCTACTAAGAAGGAACATTATTCAATCAACAAGCTTCAGGTGACTTCAGGAATTACCCAATTTGTTCCTTTGCCCTTAATAATACCAATTTCCTGGTAATATTAATAGCCATTTTATGTATTGTTTATATCAATAATAAGCTTAATGGAGTTGTCTTTAACCAAGGCTAGGCATGTTTTCTACCTAGGTATAATTTTTTAAGGAGGAGGAATAGCTTATTCCTTAAAAAGTTCACTTGGTATTGTGTTATCCCTATTTATTTATTTAATTTTATATACAAAGTTGTGTATGGATATTAAAACATTTAGTTACAAGTATTCTTTGTTTAATTCATACTTTTTAACAATTCAGTCGATTTTTTATTTTCTAAAGTAAATTATGAATTTCAGAATAAGTTATACAGATAGGTAGGTATTTTTTGTTACTACATAATTGTTTTGGGTATGTTCTGTGCCAGTGATTTTATACTTGTAGGCTAATGTAAAACAAGACTTAGTTAGGTACCTACCAGATATTAAAAGAAAAGAATAAGGAAGGAGCATATTAACAGCTCCAATAGTGAGTATTAGCACTTCAGAGATTCAGATTTCGGGCATGAAATATTCAGGGGAGGGCTTAAAAAATTACATTGTTTGAGATTGGCCCAAGTATTGTCTTAAAGTCATAGTATTTGAGGGGGCTTGAAGCTCATTAGCTCTCTCTCAGATCTGCTAGAATCTAGCTGGAAGAACATGTGATGTTACATGAAATGGACCTTTCACGCAAACAAAGAAATTAAATACCATGAAGTAACATTTAGCTATGTTGTTAGTATTTTAAAACAGATTTCATCACACAAACTGCTCTACAGGGAATTACAGATTTTAGGCTTCATATACATTACAAAATACAATAGGCTCATTGTTATATTAAATAGGTATATGGTATCATAACACAACTGTGTACCAGAAAAACCAAATTCTCTTTTATTGGTACAAGAACTGTATTTTTGTCTGTGGGAGCTTGTTTCCTAATAGTCGCACTACTTTAATGAATAGTAAAACAAACAGTTGTACATAGCAACATGGCGAGATTATGTGAACATGTATCTATGTAAACTGACTAGATATATGATGTGTAAATATAATTAAATAGGACTGTACATAGTTAACTTGCGATGATGTGTTATTAGTTTAACAGCACTAAGTAGTTTCTATATAGACTTTTGTTCTTTGATTGCTTGAATCTTTTCATAGGTTTTTACTCAATGGGATCTTGTCATATACACAGATGTGTAAGCACTACTTACTAAGGGATTGATCCGAACTTGAAGTGATGTATCTACTTAACTCAAAGATAGGTAACTAACCTTACTAAGTACCAATACCTTGCTCTTTTTTTGTTTACTTTTTAAAACTTAAGATGTATCATAGTAATATTGTTCAAATAGACCGGGAGCTAAGATATTTTACTTGTATGTGATTTTTAAAAAGAATGTTGACATCAATAGTTGCCTACTACCAACCTAGCAACAAATAAAATACTGAAATACCTAATTATCATTAATCTTAGTCATCATATTTGACAGTAATTTTGTTGTTGTTTCTAAAACTATCAGTATATTGCAAATAGTCTGTTGTTGATATATTTCAAAACAATGGGATAAATGAAAAACATGTTTAGCATGTCTTATATTCAGATCTAGATAGCTTTATATCCATGCTAAGATGATTACTAGGTTTTTTGTAAAGCAACTCAGCCGTACCCGTTTAACATAACCACTAAAAACATAACCAAAGTAAGTGCAGCTACAAATTAATATTAAATGTATCACACATCAAAGCAATCAGATTAAATCCCATAGATATTGCATGTTCTAACACACAACTCCACTTTACAGTGATTATCAGATAGTTTCTAAGTACACAGATATAATAGGCATGTACTATAAGCCTGTATATACAAAGTTATAGGTTATATATCTTGTTGCCATGCGAGATTTCATTGCTCTCTCACTGCTTCATTTTTATGTTGCAAACGAAAATTAAGTCGTGGCTACGTCTATAATCACGTTTTCGATATATTTACGACATTTTTGTTGAATTTTAACACTAAAATAGGCGTAAAAAGAGCGTTTTAAGAATACGTACATGTACGAGACCTTGTAACCCTAATAAGACTTGTCAGATAAGTTTTTAGACATTTATGACTACAAAATGTAACGCAAATTATCCAATTTTCAAGCTTATCAAGCCTGTAACCTGAAAAACTTAGTTTTTTATCAGCATAGTTATATGAACACAATTTATAGGTTATAAATTGAGTGCCCTTGACAAAACTAAAAGGATGGCCAAGCCAGCTTACCACGCTCGTTCCTTGCTCAGTTTGTGCGAATAAACGATACCAAACGATGCGTAGTGATGTAGGGAAGCCTGGAGGGCCTGGGCCTGATCACATAAAGGACTCACCGACACAACATCGATCTTAAACCGCAGCACACGGAACAACACTCTCACACATAAAAGGATACAGGCTAAGTCCAGGTTGAATCCGTCCTTGATGTAACGCTTCCGGCGCTTGCTGACGATGCCCTTGATAGGGTTTGTCATCTTTATGTTGGACATGGAATTGGCCATGGCTGTCAGGTGGTTCACGCGCCGCGGCAGCAGCTCCGCCGCCGCAGTGCCCTTAGCGGGCCCACCCGCTCCCGGCACCGACCGTTTCTCTGGTGCCTTTCGCTCGCGGCGCCGGCAGCTCACGCAAATACCCATAAAATAACCTCCGCCGCGCAGAACGTGCCCCGCTCATCGGGCCGGCGGCGGAGCGCGAGCGGCCAGACCGAGGTCGCCACCGGCGCTCAGCTCGCGCCCGCCATGCCCAGAGCTGCACGCGCCTGCCTGACCTGCCTCGCTCCAGCCGAGCCTGAGCTGCGACCAGCACCAACCACTTCCACACCGCACCGCCAGACCGAAAGCACCTTACACTAGATACACTATAGCATAGCTCCACGCCCGGCACCGATCGCGTACAAATCTCGCTTCACGAGCGATGAAAAATTATCTCGCGCGAATGGCGTCCATCCTGCGTTTGCACTAGTACACGGCCGAAGAGAAACAATTGCACAAGAAAGAAAGATGGTTATGATGGCCGAAAGTGTATCGTACGTCTCTTTCGTACCACTGCGCGTCGCGCTTGTTAGAAAAAGATATGACACAACCTTAATTTCTAGTGGTGGCTGGCTAGCTCTCTTTGTTCACTGCAGTTATCGTTTTGAACATCTAGGTGGCGCTGAGAGTTAGAGAACGACCGCGAGTTTTCAAACGAAAATAATTCTTAAAATTATCAAAAAAACCTTTAACAAACACAATTTAACAGAATGCTTTAAGATTATATATTACAAGGGATATATTTGAGGTGTAATTGAATTTAAAAGTAAATAATTAATTCGAAATAAATATTTACTCTGTAGCGAAGCATAGACTATGTGACGAAAGAAGAGTGCGCGGGAATTTTAAAAAGTTACAATAATTATTATGAACTGAAATATGTAAAGTTGACGAATTATTTTTATATAGCACGTAGTCAACTAAAATAGAAATAAGTAATTAATAATAGAATAATAGTAGTGTTTAATTTGATATAAATAATTGGTCTAAAGATTTATAGACATATTTGAATTTAGGAAAATAGGTAGTATATAGGTAAGTAAGAATATGTCGCTAGTACATACGAGATAGACGTAGTGGACGTAACCATTAATCATTAGGTAATAAAATACATAGTCATTGTCCTTGCATGTCTTATTTAAAGGCTAGTAAGCAACGCAGACAACTAGTTTAGTATTCAATAGAAAAAAACCTACATTTCTTAGAACGTGATATTGAATGCAACACAAGGTATACCTAATAAATTATTGTGACTAGTGTTACTAATTTACATAACTATTTATTCAGTGTGCAGCTATGCAAATAATATAAGACACTCCTCGCCTACTTAACTATGTACTTGTTTTGTGATTTTATGTCAGTTTTTACTGTAAAACAATATAATGACGCACAAAATGTAATGTAGGTACCGGTCTGCATACCCCAAAATTTGTTACGATACACTTAGCTAATTGTTTTATTTCTTACAATAAACGCAACGAACTCGACAATAATGACGAAATTATTGCCTAAAATTTTTCACGTCTGTTCTAATTAAGTGCAATGCTATAAATTTGTGTAATCTTCAAACCGCATCACGGCTCAGTAGTTTTAAGTATCCCATTTAGATGAACAGACGCATAGATAAAATGCTTTGCTAATTGGGTGCCCAGCTTCCGTTAACACCAGCAAGTTTATTTTTAGAATTAATAATTTTGAAACTTTGTGATTCTGACGAGAATTACACAAGATACAAAACGAAGCAGGTAACTTCATAACGCAATTCTAACGATGTTGGTTTAGGACGTGATTCCGAGAAGCTACACAAATCGTGGACAAAGTGTAGTGCACTAGATATTTGTACTAAAATGTAAATTTGCTCGTTAGGTTTGAGACCATTGACGTATTACCCAATTTCAAATATTTATTGTTATATTACCCACACCCACATAATAGTATCAGTATGAATTTACTGTATCTATTATAGTGGCATAGATAATTGGTGGCGAGTAGACAGCTTGTTGCCACCCGGCCTGCGCGCACGCAGCGCACGATGTTTGACGATACTTATAGGGCTGTCACACGTTCGGCGACTCATTGTCATACAAATGAAGGTCCCTGATAACTTTTCGACAGCTATAATGTACAACATGTCGTGAATTACAATGAGATCAGTGTCTATTTAGGATTTTGAATTATTGTGGTTTTCGACAATCGCGTCGGTAATTTTAATGAGCGATTATAAAAGTATGAACGATTAAATTGGAATATCCATTGTTTTTAAAGTAGGTTAGTATCACTTCGATTGGATAGGTTTTCTTTTTATTACGTCCGTAGTTCATTGTTTGTTCTTTATATTATACATTTAGGTACACATCTTTGGTTTTCACCGTACAATATTTTGGGCATCGGGCTAACCTATTAGCGATCGGTCAACCGCTTGCACAATGTGGCGTTTTTAATTTTGTTCCATTTTTCCGCAAACTTAAGACAGAGCAATTTCTACTATGTCTTGCAACTAGAGAAAAGTAGATAAGTTCATAGTTTAATATTAACATGCTTATTCACATTTTGGAACCGCTAAGTTTACTATCGTGTAGGACTGCCTGACGAGGATAGTATTTACCTATATTTGTGTGAATCGATGATAGACGATATTGGATCTTGTACTCAATACTTTGCGTCTATCTAACTATAATTATAATAATAATATTTCCTGACGCGTGATATACTGCATTTACGAAAATGCACATTACGAAATAGTTAAGCAACAACCCTATGCATTGTTAATAGTTCTCAGTTCTAAGAACTGCCATTGATGACTATGCAGTTAGAAATAAAGATTTCATATCTACCTATTTCTTATTTTTTTATGAAACTATTAGCTTTTTACCGACTACCGTAAACTAAGGTTTCTTGTAACCAATTAGAGAGATAGACGTGGTGCAGTAACCTGTAATTACTAGAAATACTAACAAGATGAATTGTATTCTGAAATAAAATTTTACATATTTTTCCTTTATAGGTAGTTCTTTTTTTTTTAATCATAAGTCATCATCCGAATCCTATAGAGTCCAAATTTACATGCAAAACTACATGTAAAATATTTAAAAGGTTGTAATAGTACCTTTAATCAAATTCACACTTGGTTTTATACAGCAATCCGGCTGAGGACTACTGAATAAGCCATCAAATTCCATCGAAAACCAACAGGCACCTGATTGAGGTAGAATTAAGTACATAGGTATTTTATATACTTAAAAAATAAATAAGATACATAAAACCACAAAAACGTTAGGTCAAGTAGATTACTTATCGGTGCCTTTATAAGAACTATAATTACGTTTAATTAAATAGGTAGTTACTAGTTAGATTTACAATCACTAAGGATAATTCAATGACGCCCTAAAAGGATATTCTGAGATCTTAGAGATATTGTCTTCAAAAAGGTTAAATGCATGTACTTATCTGGTAATAGCAACTACAGCTAGCGTGTTTAACGAGAAAATTATGTAAATGAAGCAACTGCAATAATCTTAGGTAATTAGTAAATTATACGTCATTTTTTCAATGTTGATGCGTGAACAACACAGAAAGAAAACAATAGTCTTACATACGATATCCTAATATATTATTTATTTGCGTCATCAATCCTTAATTCCCCGTTCGAAAACCTTCTCGCGCCATTTTCACACATTCAGATTTATCTGATAAGTGTTCATTTTGGCAGCCCTGCCTGTTAGGTCGCACCTTGTCAATACCGATGTGTGTAGATATAAATAAAGTATAGCCAGTGACAGATGATTCATAAGCCTAAGCAATTAATAATTAACCTTGGGTGTAACGGAGTGGAATAATTCATCATTCGCTGTATTACAGTTTACAGCGTAATAGTTAAAACGACTAGGCTGACAGTTGCGTGTCTGTGCTTACAATAGGTACTTACGTTCTTTTTTCGTTTTTTAACGAAATGTACTTTTTTTAAATATGTATTTTTATCACGTATTTGAAACTACTCGTGTTATTTGATTAATGTGTTAGCGGATACATTATTACTTGGCGTTTTTGTGTGATTTTTGCAAATTCACATAGCCTACCTATGTTTATACAGGTGTCTTCAAAAGCTAGGTTATTTGTCCTCAAGCGCTACCTAAGGCTACTAGCACTATCGGCCTAGACAGACAATTTTGTAATTCCACATACTAAAATGATTAAAATGACTTTTGCAGTACCTAAATTATTAAATTATTAGTATTTTATATCTTTAATTTGGTTTTCTGATCAATCGCATACAATTGATAGCACCAGATAAGTACCAGAATGCAAATTGATAGCAAATTATTTATCAACATTTCTATAAATTCTCTTATGACCATCTGCCATGTATTTTGTCATTTTTCTCCAGATAACTGCCACTCAAAGTTCGAGTGGGTGACAAAATTGTCCATCATGGAGCTAAGAGACTGCTGTATTGTTATTACATCAAACTATCTTACTTGGTACCCCTGATAGGTAACGGATATGATGGAATTTCTAATCGCAGATATGAAACAAAACACTTTCCTTTAATGTCAACAACCGCATAATCTATATGCAGATATTGTGTTAATCTTATAGATTAGAATATTGTTGTTTGTAAGAATATTTTTATTTTATATACGGCTATGGGCTCGCCCCCTTTTACATGGGACTAACTTTGTTAATGGAGAAACCTAGGTGTATTTCATGTTTCTGTTTTTTTTTTCTTACATTGTTCGAAAGCCGCTGTTTATGAGAAAGATTAAAGCGATTGGATTCGGTCAGACTTCTGCAAGCTGTTCAGCAGCAAGAGAGCATCCTCTTAGTGCTCATAATAAGTAATTAATCAAATCATATAAAAAAAATATACGTTTGCGGTACTTAGATACAGTCTAGCCTACTACAAAAGCCTTCCGCATGTCCACAACCAGTTGTAGCCGTAAATAATGCATTAAAATACTTGTATTTTTTGCCCAATTACTTAATAATAAGAATATACATCATCTCGCATGTATTTGCAAAATTGCGAGTGTTCTTGAATAATAATTTTATGAATAAAAAATTAAGCTTTTGCTTTTTTAATTTATTTTCCCCTTAGCAACACTCAAGTCGTTAAAACGAGTGTAGTTAATGACTAATGTTTGTATTTTAATATTTATTTTTATATTGTTTGCCGTTGTTGCTGGCCGAAGTTTCGTCTGTTAATTAATCATTAAGTTGCTACATTTGGAAGCAAAAAATCATTACACGAACCGGATAATCAAAGACGTTGACATTTTATTTTATGTAAAAATAATTATGTTTCTTTCTCACGGTACTTATAGAAATTCTTGTTGGACGAGAAATTGTTAGCACCTTTTGAAACACTAGCTATCCTAGGAGGGGGGATCCCCCTCCTTCCCAGACGGGTTATAATACCTATTGTGAATAGGTGACTTAAATAATGACATACTTATTAAATATACAGTAAGGAGGGGTTATTTTCAATCCTACTGCTCCCCTTTCTAAGTGATATCTTTAATCTGCCTTTGTACTATCCAGGAGCACTAAGCCTCCGGTTCAATCTGTTCAAGAGAAGATTGTTATTTAGTTTTTCTGATCGGGAAAATACCCGAGACCCTTGTTCAGCAGTGGGCAAAGATGTTAATTATTTATCCAAAAATATCTCTTAATTCCTTCCTCCCATGGGATAATACCACAATAACCCTATTTACCTTAGCAAGTCGACTCAGCTAAATAAACGCGCAATCAGTAGACATCTGTTGCGGGCGTTATCACGAGTTATCAGGAGGTGTCCACACAACCATCGCCTGATAACCGCCAGTCCTTAGGTAGACGGATGCCTTGATAAGATAGCGGGCGGGTGCGGTGCACTAGTATGTACTTACTTAATGCCTGCCTGGGATTTCGCAGGGTGGCTGTAGGAAAAACGTAGTTGATTTCACAAACGAATTCAGAGATTTTCTTGTCCTTAAATTTGAAATTGATCCTTACTCACCACGAATTCGTGTTAAAGGATTAACTATATTAAATGCTTGCATATAAGACCTGATAAAAAGTTATGTGCAACTGTGTAAACAACTCTTTTATATACGACTTTTCTTGCACATGATATAATTTTGATTTGATTTGTTTACTTTATTTTGATGACGATCTGTATTCTGTAGTTAAACAGGTTGGTAAAGATCACCTAATCACACTTCCAATTGCCATTGCCCGCGAAAGTTATGGTTTCCACAAAGTTGCATAAATGAGCAAACCATTCTATATATGTACAACGTATTATAGTTGTTCTAGGTTCGTTTGGTCTTTGTGACCGATCTTTGTAAAAATTCTCGCCAGGTTGATTAATCTTATAATAAGTTGTCTTTTTTTTACTGTTTCTCAATTTACTTTTCTCCGTTAAATGTGTCATAAGGATCTAGAAACAATAGACGTAGGTGTATCGTAAGGTTTTCCTCGTAAATTCACATTGATACGTGAGTGAACAACAAGTAGAGAGGGCACGATGTCAATGGTCAGTGAGGTGTCAGGGAGACGGATCTGCAAGTTTATACATTATCCTAGTTTCTGTTTCTATGCTGATCTCAGGTCAGTTATCAAGAACGCTGTTTACCTATATCTAAATATAAATAATCTAGCATAATATAAAATCCAAATAATGAAAATGGTAAATATCCTTCTATATAATCTATATTGATGACTACGATAAGCTTTTTTTAACGTTTAGATCATAGGCTCCCAACGGGGAGCGGGGAGAGGGGATTGCGCCCTGAAGCTTGTACAAGGACAAATGATAGATACAAAAAATATCAAATTGGACGCGATTACGCTCATCCACGGTTGTTTTATCATAAAAGATCAGATATAAAATCATAGAAAGAACGGAGCTTTACTCGCCTATATAAAGAATAACAACGGAAGTAATAAGTAAAGGTGTATGTATATGACCCCACAATTTTTCACAGTCGGCGGCAAACAAAGCAGATGAGACAGTGTGCAGCAATGAATTTATGTTTCCTAATAACTATCTAGTTTAACTTGATAACGGTTGTGTATCTAAATCATTTGTGGTGTAAGGTAAGAGCAGAGCGATTGAAGATTCTGGCAGATCGCCACACTAAACGAAACGTACTTATACTTAGGTACTACTCGATGGAACACTGTGTGCGACTGTGAATCGTATGTTTGATAATAGTTATATCTTCATTTTATAACATTCTCAGTAAGTTGCCAGGCCTTAAGACTGCATAAAAGAAATGATGCTATTTTGTATTGCTGGCAAGCTTTTGACGATGACATAACTTTAAACGTAAGTAGAAACTTACCTACAATACCTACTTACCTGTTAAATAAGCGTCCTTCTCTTTATTTACGAGATACATAGATACAAAACATTCATCCGCCGAGTAAATTCCTCGCTTATAACTTGCACCATACAATAAAAAGCAGTCGCATTTCGTCTACCGCTTCAAAGCAGGAATTAATTAACAAAAAGCTCCATAATCGTGACAAGCTCCATATTTCCTACACTGGCTGTTTTTAGATACACTTATTTGTTATATTTCTTGTATTTTATTTATAAATTGCCGTCATTAATTCGCATTCGGAATGAATATAAAGTTTAATATTTCCTACTGTTACCTCATATCATTGACCTCTGTTAAAATTATATAATACTAGCTGACGCGGCAAACGTTGTTTTGCCATATAAATAAAAAAAAAATAGTTTCACTTAGGCGTGAAAAATAGATGTTGGCCGATTCTCAGGCCTACTCAATATGCTCACCAAATTTCAAGAGAATCGGTCAACCCGTTTCGGAGGAGTATGGCAACGAAAACTGTGACGCGAGAAATTTATATATTAGATTACCTAGATAGAGATATCTACACAAAATCACGCCTTTTCCCTGTGTCAGTAGGCAGAGATCAGACAACACCCCTTGCTAGGATCTCTACTAACTTCTTAATTTGCTTCATCAACACCAAGCTAAGTAAATTCTAGCAATCAGCTCACGTCTTAACGACTTGTGTAAAAGTGTACTTAGTAGAAAAAAAGTGAACAAGCTTTTGTTTAAAAAAAGTCTTAGTAAAGTTGCACTATTGATTACTTGACGCTACAATCACATAGAAAATTACTTTCTAGACATCGGATAGCATAATAATAAAAACCTGATAATCTTTGCATTCGGAAACTGCACCAAGATGATGCCATCAACCAATATTTAGGTAGTAACGTGTAACAAAGGAAGATAAATATCTGTAAATTATAATAAAATGACCATACGTAGGTAGGTATCTACGTAATCATAATATATTCAGATTGATTCAGAATCTGATTATAATGATCATTATCATTAAATGATGACGTCTTTTAACGTATTCCGTGGTGCAGTGGTATCAGTCACTTCGATATTACTATTGGACATGCGAGGTCCGTTGTTTTTTTTTATATCAATATTTTTTATCTCAGATCCAAGACATCAATTACCAGTTTTCAGCGAGGAATACACAGCTGCAGTCGACTGTCAAATGCCTAAAGTTTCTCAACATACTTTCAACTCCGAACACAGTAAAAAAAGAATGAAGGGCTTCCATAAAGCTTGAGTCTTTGTAACTTTAGGTTTCAGTGAAACTTTGTTTGTCCGAACAGCAACGAGGGTTAGAAGAACCTTCTTAGAACGTTCAAAATTGTCCAGCTTGTCATGGAGAAGTCAGCGAGAGAAGTCCACAATCCTGCTCTGCACAAATCAAATTAAAGAAGTTTCTTAATGGTAAAATATACCTCTCTGTCCGCTATGACTCATTTCACGTAATTTGCGGGAGGCTAATTTTCAGATAGGTTATCGGCATTAGCAACATGATAAAAGAATATTGTTATATTCTTGTGAATAGTGATTAAGTACATACCGTTCTCTTTTAATTTGACTAAGGCACGAGAATACTTACAGGTATCTACTGCTATTTTATTCTCTAGATATAACTAACACTTTTGTTAAGGTCTTAAAAGGTTTGTCGTTACATTATTATCACGAAAAAAATAATAGATACCGACATAAAACTTAAGGCCCTGGCGCGTCTCTCCGTCTCATTTCGATTATCAGATGTTTCGGCCAAAGAAAGAATGCTTCATGACTTTCGTTCATGGCTAAAGTTTCACTGTAGTCTCATTAAGATACTCTCTACTGAAATAATATGATGATGGTACCTAATACTTGGATTCTGTTATCTATATAACTATGATGATGATTGTCGAAAATGCCGTGTATTTAATAATGTTTATGTCTGCAAGGTCAATAAATTAGTAACTAACTTGCATACATACATATTATTCAGGTTACGGGAACACAGTAACTTTGTAATGCAACACTGTTGTCTGCGTTTACCTTCGATATCAATCGGATTCTTTGTAAAAAACGAACAATCATTATACCAACAACGGGTGCATATTTATCTTCCCAACAACAAAAAATCTTATCTTATTCGTGGTGTCTTTTTATCAGGATTTAATACGAGTATTTCTTTGATGCATGAGTAAATTATAATGGAGTATTATTATAAGATATGGCCGCCTGTTTGTTGTAGAATTCGGTGGGATTCTTAATAAGTTGTAGACAAATTGACTTTAGATTTAACCAAGCATTCGTAAGTATTAGTAAGCCGTGGCCCTCCAGTTTTAACATTTATACACAAGGTTGCCAAAACACCTAACTTGCGTAAAGAATTTGTCTGTGTACCTAGTCAATAAAATCCCCGCTTTGATTTTTGAGTTAAAAGCTCACACAGACTAACCTATATCTTCTGACCGTGACACTAAATACACTATTTTATGATCTACTGCTTACATACTTGCCTGAGACTTAAAATGTTAATAAGTTGTGGTATTATTTTTATTGTACACAGTACACTAGTCTCTTTCCGCAGGTTAATAAAAAATACTTTCGTATTATCAGAAGTTCTGAATATGGTATAACTCAAAAACTCGATTCTTTTTTTCTGACTTCAAATCTATTTGCTTACGAAAAATTTGCACAATTCTTGAAAATTGTTCTAGCAGACGCGGAAAACTTTGAAGTCCTAACCTATTGATACGTAAACGCACCTCAGTTGCATACAGACGTATCTCAAAGAGACAACAAAAAACCCTTATCTTACACGTGGTGCGAGTTATCAACGAGTTTGGTTTTTATTAACATTTCGCTGCAGAATTCCCGTTATCACTACTTGTTTATATTGTCAATATACTTAATATTATTTAGATTGGTACGGATCACTGAGTATTTAGGTTGCTATGATCGTACGATTCGTAGATACAATAGTGGGTTTCTATTACGTTATAAAAGGCGTTCAAGATCGTCGGTTTTATAATTTTATTTGGGTTTGTTTTGGAAAGAAAATACACCTACCCGAGTTATTGTCGACCAATGTTTTAAACTCACATACTCCACTTCCTAGGGACTTTACCTACGTAAAATATTAGTAATGTTTTGTAATTAGATATCCAAAGCAGAAAGAAAATAATCGCGAGTATACCAGTTCGATTACCGTTCGATACAAAATAAGTATATGTGATCGAATATTTTTCAGTATGTAGTTTTGATTTCCGATAACTGTGGTTTAGGTACCTCTTGGAAAGATCTTTATTTATGTCAATGTATATTAATTGTATTAAAAAGTGCATTTTATACATGTCGATCAAAAAACTAAGTGAAAGCTTTCACTGCAATACTTGTAGCGCCATCTGTCGTTGAATAGCTGTAACTATATAATAATGGAAGGATTGATTTATATGGGAAAAATCACAAGCATAATTTGTTTACTGTTATATAGGGTCAGCGCAGACCGAGAGGAGCGCAGCGGAGAGGATTTTTTTTACGCACTTGAAAATCAACTTTAAAGTCATTAAAACAAAGCGTATAATTGCTTGAACCTGACAAAAAATGCTCGCGCGTCCTCGAGGATGCGCGGGTATCCCCGCGCGGCATCGCGTCGCCGCCGGCATCTTACGAAAAATTTCAATTTTGTTACTGAGATTAAAGAGGGAGAACGTCATTTTTATTCTTCTTCAGCCAAAAGAGCAATTATAATCATGGCCCAGTCCACCATCGTTGACGAATTTAGCGACAAACTGGCCTGTTTAATGTAGAATGGGAACCTAGAACGCTTTCCTCGCGCAGGCTCGAGCAGTCGCGAGCATGCTCGAGCATCCGCGAGCCGTAAAGAAAATGCTCGAGACCGCGCGAGGATTATTCCGGTCTGTCTGCGCTGGGCCTGTCAGATATACTGATTGCAGTGCTTACGTATGTTACTGACAGAGGTCTTGATATTGATTAACAACAAAAGATTGAATAATATTTTACGAAAATATGTATAAGTCATTTATTAAAAGTTAACTAGACTTGTGTAGAGTTAAATCTTTGAAACTTTCAGAGCTCTTTCTAATAAAGTCACCAATTCACGATAAAATTACTCTTATTCATAATTAAAAAGTGTAGTATAGACAACGTTCTCTAAACTTGTGCAGTTGTAGAATTAATAGGATGTTTTTATTCATAGTGCGAAAAGCGACTGAAGCTTTGTTGAAAAATAGTTCTGATTGTGGACACTAGGTGGCGCTACTTGTGTTTAAGGTATTTTTGTTCCATGTAAGTAAATTAGTTTAGAAGTCACAAAAGTTATCTTATACTGTTAAAATAGGGTAAATAATAAAACACAAAAATTATTACAAAACATGTATTAAAACTTCAATCTAGACTCGTGTAAAGTTAATATCTTCTCAACTTCCAGGGCTCTTTCTTTCAAAGTCACCATTTCATGATCACTCAAGACATTGCTCTTTTTGCCAGCATTTTTAATTAGAAAGTGTTGTATAAACAGTCGTATGCTTTCCCTAAACATGTGTAGCTTGGGCGGCTTGGAGATGCGGTGGAATACCTCGAGGGAAGCCTGCAAGTCCTCGTTCATTATGATAGCGAGGAGAATTTGACGCATGAAGCGGACTGAGTGCTTGTTTAGCTCGGAGAATTGGATGACCTGGAAAAATAGAGAGGTTTAAAGCCGAAATACGAAAACTAAAATATTCAAATCTTAGGGATCTTGCTTGGTAGTTTGTTTTTTTTAATGACAACTCTCGCTCTTGTGTCGCGGGAACTTTTACAAACATAGAAACAACGGACACAAAGTACAACCAGACCGAAAATTCCGAAACAATTTTGGATCGCTCTAATAATTGTTCCGTGTGAGAATCGAACCCACGACCTCCAGACATAAGGTAGCGGTGTGGTGACCTTTCCACTGCGCTACGAGGGCAGTCAAATAAAAAAAATTAATGACTTAACTTCCAATAAAAAGAATATAATTAATATTTAATTTTGTCTTACCTTTAAAACAGCAAGCGCCAGTCCTTTCTCCATAATAAGATGTATGAGAAACTGTGCCAAATTAGTCATACACTGTTTAGGCATTGTGTCTAGTTCCTTTATCTTATCCCACACGGAGTACTGGATTGACAACTGGAAATAAAAATAACATGTTATTAGAGTACTAGCATTAACACAAGGATCCAGACTTATTGACATAGTATCTTTAGTGCTTTAATAAAAGGAAATTTGGATATTTCCTAAGGTTAAAGTTTACAAGTTAGATAAAACCTAATTTTGAGTCTCCCAAAGAAAAGGCAAACCAAGGGAAGTTATGGCAAAGATACAGAGAATAAATCAATTTAAAATAAACCTTAATGCCTATGCAATGTGGATGAAAACGGTATGCTAAAGATTAAAGCATGATGTTGTTAAGCTACCATGTTTGACTCTATCAATTATTTTGTTACAACATCAAACCAAATCCGCGACTATATTCATCTGTAGATATAAAGAAAGTCTTGAACAAACATTAAAAAAAGTTTAGTATATTAAAACGAACTAGCAAATCAATCAAAAAATCAAAATCAAATTCTTTATTCATATAGGTCAAATGCTGACACTTATGATAGTCAATGATACAGAGAGTGAATCTACCGCCAGTTCGGAAGGTAGGGCCAATGAGAAGAGCTGGCAAGAAACTCCAGGCCAAAAAAATAATCATAGTGTCCAAATCTACAATTAATATTGAACCTTCCCACCTGGTATTTACGATCAAAATCGCACAGCTTCTGTCCCAACACGGCGTAGTACGGGTTATAAGTCTTCTCTTGCAGACAACACGCTAACAACACATGCACTATCTCGCGCTCCTGTTGACCTTTCAGACCCAAGTGTTGAAGTTTCTCGAACGCATCCATGTAATCCTAGAATAATATACATACATATAAAATCACGCTTTTTTACTATAACAGGCAGAGAACCATAACGCCACTTGGTAAGATCTTTATAACTTACTAGCTGACCCGCGCAACTTCGTTTGCGTCACATAAGAGAGAATGGGTCAGAATTTTCCACGTTTTTGTAACACTTTTTACTGTTACTCTGCTCCTATTGATCGTAGCGTGATGATACAAAATATGCTTTTTTTTCACGAAAAATATTCTCAACATTATTTATATCTCTTAATATATGTAACGAAGTTGCGCTAAGGCATATCCGTCATTAAAACAGTTGCCATGACAACGGAATTTTGTTAATTCAATGTCATTATAAAATTGATTATTCGGGACTTCGTTCGCCATCTAATTTTCCCGGGAAATGCGTCATTTTCCCGGGATAAAAAGTAGCCTATGTCCTTTCTCGAGTATCAAAATATCTCCATACCAAATTTCATGCAAATCGGTTCAGTGGTTTAGGCGTGATTAAGTAGCAGACAGACAGACAGACAGACAGACAGACAGACAGACAGACAGACAGACAGAGTATGGATTTAGCTTCATATTCATTCTTACATCTTGTTATACAAGACCGACGGTTACGAGTTAGTACTACACACTATAATATTTTATTTTAAAAATCACAAGTTTGTAGGCATGGTAGCAAATGGCATTTTTTGATCTCTAATTCTATAGAGAATATTTATTTAATAGCTACTGCGGTGGATTTCACTTAATACATATAATACATACTGACGTGGCGGCCTTTGGGGTCCCCATATAAATAGTTTCAAAGCGTTAGTGAAAATATTTATAAAAAATATTTTGTAAAAATTAACGTAGTTTCTCTTTAATTCTAATAGTGAGGCGTCCATAGCCTTTGCGCTCACCGGTCGGTAAACGATCTGTGGGTTAAACAAACCTTTGCACGGTGTTTTTATAGATGGGAAACCGCATAGTGGTGTTTGAACTGGGCGTCTCCGTGCTTCGGAAGGCACGTAAAAAGTCGGTCCCGGTTGTCGACACATAAGAAGATTTTTTAATAGTCCCGGTTGTGGACACTAGGTGGCGGCATTAGCGCTTTTGAAACCCCTTTTTTAATACCGCTACCTACTAACATGTATTACATAATAACATTTTCTTCCCTTACCTCAGCAGACATAATAACACAGAATATGCTCCTTCTCACGTCGGTGTTCATCCTCTGCTTCCTGGCTAGTTCTAGAAGCTTCTGGTCCGTGCTGGGCAGCACCTTGGCGGGAGTCTTCTCTTCTGCGCGGGTGATGTTGCCCTCCCACGCTGAACCTACTACCCACCATTTACCGCGCTCGTCCGCTGAAATACACATATTTCTTTACTTATGCGTAACTTTTTTCGGGGATTTAGGATGCATTTTATAGTTATTCGTTGGTGTGTTTGTGTACATCTAAAAGTTGTCATATTGTTCGTTTAAAACTTGTGGAAAACCACATTACTCATCTAGTAGACTTGTATGCCTATACCAATTAAGATAAAATTTGCTATGAAGATAATTTTGAACAAAAACACATAAGTTACTTATCCAACATTCTCAGGTTTCCTACACACATATTCGATTCGGCATTAATCGGCTTAGACGAATGATTGGGAACAAGCGAAACGTGTGTAGTAATTTCTTCGAGTCGGTTTTGTTGTTCCATAGGTGCCAAATCGAAAGTGTGCAGCAAGCCTTACCCAGCTAGTTCCTTTTGTTAATTTATCTATTAGGCTTCAAAATCATTAAAGTTAACTCACAAAGCAACAAATTAATTTCTTAATCGTGTCCCACTGTTGGGCAAAAGCCTCCTTTCTTTCCATCCAAAATTCTCTTTCCGAAATATAACGTTACTATATATTCTCACCTTTCAACAAGTCTTCAAGTCTAATATTAAGCGGAGTGATGTAGTTTCCTTTCCTAATGATGCCTTTGGTCATCTTCTTGAGATGCTCGCAGTACGAGGGGTCGTAGTTAGGTATCTTAGTTAAGTTATTGTTCTTTACTGCCATTAACACTTCTAGAAGAAACTTTATACGGGTTCTGTGGATAAAAAAGAATAGAATTATTGCGCTTCTCCGTATGGACATGGTCAGATCTAGATCTGATTCCTATCTTAAGAAAGTAACTAAACATTTTTGGTAGCTCGAATTATCCCTTGTCATAACATTTTTAAGGCTCGAAAAGGAGATTTACAAACGAGCTGTTCAAATCGCTTTATTTAAATGAAATAAAATAATCTTCTGAAAAGACAAACACAGTGATTCGCAAAAAATATTTGTAAGTTCTTTAGTCTCTGCCCACTATTACAGGAAAAGGGCGTGATTAACAAATTAAAAGAGCCCTCCGAGTGTCCAAGAGAATAATAGTTAAATCACCTTCACAAAAACATCTAAGTTTATCACTTTGCTATGTGCCCTCCGAAGCACGGAGACGCCCAGTTTAAATACCGCTATGTTTGCTTAACCCACAGATCGTTTACTGACCGGTGAGCGCAACAGGGTATGTCTTTATGTTTTAGGTTTTCCTTAGAGCAGAAATTCTGTGTTCTACTACTACCAGCGATAATAAGTACAAATTTCACCCACCCATCAGAACTTGTCTCGTTCAAATGTGCGATTTTCGTCTGTGTTTGATGTATAAACTCCTTGAGCGCTAATGGTTCATCTTTCCGTAGTACTCCGCCCACACTACGCAGAGCTACCAGTACGCATTCTATATTCTTCTCTGATAACTCCTCTAGAAGACGAGTTAGAATATCGTAGAGTAGTGATGCGTGGTACATCTGAAAGAAGATATTTGTAATCATAACTTTTAAACTCTCGCGTTGCATGTTTAACATATAATAGGATACGGGAATTAACGCGAACACGTATTTTACCTTATAATGCCTAACGTTTCGGCGCAGGTTGCACTCGCCGTGGTCGCAGGCTGACGGCGTCACGTCATTTTAAGGTAAAATGCGTGTTCGCGTTAATTCCCGTATCCTATTACATATTAAAGATGTTTGTAATTGAAATATGAGCTTTATTGACTGTTTCTACATTTGAGTGTTACAACGTGATTTGTAAAAGGCGTGGTGATATAAATAAAATAAAACATATGTAAGTATATGAATGTGTTGAGAGACTTATGTACGAAAGCAGGTGAACGGATTTGGGATTTTTGTACGTACACGTATGTGCACGTATACGTACGCTATTTACATTGAATACGTGCGTACTTTATCTTCTAACTTACCTTAAAGCTATACAAATGTGCGAGACACGAGACTAGATTGTCCAGATGTTTATCTTCAACCGGCTGCGAACTTAGCATCATTTCATCAAAACGTTTCGATAGCTCTTGTAAGAAGTGAGCACCTGAGAAATATAAACATATTATTATATAATGTCTTACATACTTGAATAGAAAGATCACAATTAGAGGGTCCCACAAAAATATATGTTTTATCTGGCAATTAAAGCCACGATAGTGATGACGTAAAATCACTCATTTTGCTATACTAAGCTCAATAAGCTCTTAGCTATTCGTTTTAGAAATGAGTTGGTTTTTAACTGAAACCAAAGTTTTTATTCGGATTACGACTTTAACATATTCTGGCGTCAGTCTTTAATCAAACCAGTTGATTATTTTACACATACTGCTGCTTAAGGGTAGTTTCATACTTGACGGAAGATACGTTGGGCGTAACTAAATCAGTATGGGCTTCGCACTGACGCATCATCAGCTGAACGGTCGGTTTTCTATACAGTTGTCTGTTCCGACGTTACGCGACTGATAATACGCGACGTACGTTCCGACAGTCAGACGTCCGGCCCTAAGGCCACGACTTTTTGTAGCGCAATGTTCGCGAAGCTGTCACTCTCGTGCCGCCCCCCTTCCCCTCCGTTCTTTTCCCGATGTCGCCCGACGCAGTCGCGCTTGTATCAATACAGTCGCGATGCAGTAGCGCGTTGGCATCTCTACTGTCGCGAGTTTGCCAAACGCGCGACAGCATCGCTACAAAAAGTCGCCGTGGGCGAGGGGCCTGAGGCCACTTTCTTTTAAAATCTAGGACACATTTTGATGTATCTGCTTCTTCTAACAGTCTTCACTTACCAATCTCGGAGCCAACATTAGCATGTAACACAGCGACGAGCGCGGCGTGCTCGGCCACCATGCGGTCGGGCGTGTTGCTGGCGGTCACACACGCGTCCAGCCACAACTGAGTCAACGTGCTGTTGACCGAGTGGCGGCTGTTGGCGGAGTACAGGGTCTCTATTGATGTGCACGCCCAGTGCAGGTTCGTGCCCGCTAGCTTGTTGAGGACACCTAAAAAGATAATGTTGGTAATAAATATTAATGGTCAATGGTCATGTTTAAAATATCTTATCGCAGGTCGCCGTCTCCATACAGAACTCCTAATAAACCTACTCATATTATAAATGCGAAAGTTTGTGAGGATGGATGTATGTTTGTTACTCTTTTACCAAAAAACTACTTAACGGTTTTGAATAATATATATACGATAGTTTAGAACCTAGATTAAAACATAGGATACTTTTAAACTGCTTACGGGAAATCTTTTCACGCGGACGAAGTCGGCGGCCAGAATCTAACATTATAAATATGTTTATTTTTGTTTTTGTTTAGGTATGTGTGAGGTCCAACTTGCGATCATGCTAGCGACATCTAGGGACAGATTTGGAACTAAACTGTCTTTCTCTGTATCACCTCATGACCAAGAATACGACTCTAACTCTTTGCGACCAAAAATTTAATTTAGTTATAGTTTAACAAAGAAAAACACAATGACTTACTCTTTATTTGTCGTTTCAACTGCATGAGTTGTTTGTCTGAACTTGAATCTTTGTTTCTTAGATGTGGTGGAATGTACACGCCTTTTTCTTCCTGTAAATAAATACATATAATACAATACTAGAATGATTTTATATACATTTAGTAATAAAATAGTAATGATCTCCTAATCGATATTACGCTTTACGTACTCTCACTTTACGTACGCTTTACGTAGTCTCCGAGGCACGGAAGTCTACAACCTCAACTTTTTAAGTCACGGCAATCTCTGAGAAATTCTTAACTGAAAAGACTGACGTAACCCAGGATTCAAACCCGAGATCTCTGCACGGCAGTCGTGTACACTATCGAATGCGCCACAAGAGGCCCTTATATATTTTTTAATTTTTTATATGTATATCACACACAGCAAGTAAATATTATTATACCTTAATAATATTGCCCTCTTTATCTCTCTTCCTGCCATAAATATCCTCCCACACATCAGGTTTCTCCTTCTTCTCCTCAACTGGTTCATCACCCATCATCTCATCATCATCATCATCATCATCACCAGACAGATGTGAGATCTCATCATCACTGAACACTTTACTCAAATCATCTTCTGATATCACTCTTTCGGGTTTAGATTTTGATTCAGGTTTTTCTTTTTTATTATTTTTTATAGTGTCTTGTTTTTGTTTGGATTTTTGCGTTTTTGTTGGTTTTTCTGTAAAGGAATTATCATATACTTAGTTAAAATTATTTTCTTTATTAACACAAGATCAGATAGTATCCAAATTTTCTATGAATACTACACATTTTAACTAAAACACAATTTTCATAGTTCCAAAAAGTAGGATACATGTGGCATTTCCAAGAAATATATGACTCCAGTTTTCCACATGAAGAATACAAACTTCTCATATTATTATATTCACACAAAAACAGTAACTAAGAATTGTATTTAGGCATATCACTGCTATCATAATAATAATATAAAGAAACTCTTACCTTCTGGCTCATCATCAGAACTGCCATCATCACCATCACTTATTTCATCATCATCATCAATTTCATCATCATCATCAATTTCATCATCATCACCACTAACTTCCTCATCATCTAAATCCCCCTCACTATCACCTTCAGAGCCCATATCTTCCATCTCATCGCCAGTTTCATCATCACTCTCAGCTTTCTTTTTTCCTTTATCCTTGATATCTTTGCCAGTAACTGCTGCCAGGTCTTCTTCGAAGTCGGAGTCACCTTCCACTTCAGCTAAGTGCTTCTCTGCAGCTACTATTTGCTCAGTTGTTGATTTGTCACATATTTCTAAAAGATCTATAGTTGGTTGTTGAAGAAATTATGTTTTGAAGGTAGTTTTTGAGTTGGTCTAAATTTTGGCTAGTTGTAGCTTTAGACACTTAGTTACAATAAATTGTTTAAAGCATATTTTATAATATTTATAATTCTCCAAAAGGGAAACCTACTAACTCTACCTACATTTCTAGAGTATCCATAGAGATGGATAAGTAATTTTTTTAAACCACCTTAGAGAATTATATTTGAATCAACTTCAATGCCAGCTAGGCAACTCTGGATAGAGACCCTAAGACTAGGGTCCATAAAATAGTGATTTTTGCACACATCAAAGTTATTTACTATATAAAGCATTACTACTACTCCTACTATTACTAAATATTGATTGAATGAAATATTTATAAAAGGATACAGTCAAGTCCATCATCAGCAAAATAATTGTTCTTATTCTTTGTTTTATTTAAACCTAGTTGTTTCTCTAATTTCTTTATAATTTTGTCCTCTTCCTCATTAGCTTGTACTAACATCTTCTTTCTCTGTTCTTCCATCTGGTTTTTGAGCTTTTCAGCTGCTTTTGTCTCTTTCAGACGCTCTTTGCTTAAGATGTCTAGTGGGGTTTCTACTTTAGGTTTCTTTTTCTGAAAAGTAATCGATAAACGTCTATGTTAAATTACTGATTAATTTAACTCTCTCTCTCTTGTGTCAATTTGAGCAGAGAAAGTACTAGGGAAGTCCATTTTCTGCAGTTCATGGATATTTAAAATTAATTTTAGGAAATTATTCTAACGAAATTCAACTTGTTATATGTCTAGACATAATGTGCCTTAAGACATTATGACCAGATCTCAAAGTTGTGGTGTTTGTTTACATTTAAACTTACAAGAGTTTCCAGTAAATTTACCTTGATCTGAACATCAGGTGGTTCTGGAGACTCTGGTGGTCGCTTCACAAACCTGCCTGCTGTATATTCCGTTTGGGCTGGCTTTGGATCCTTCTTTTTTAAATAATGCTCTTGTCGATGCACTTTCTTTTGCTGTCTTTTCTGTTTCCGCAACGCTTTCCTCGTATTTTCAAATTGAGGACGACCGCGTGCTTTAGGTTTCTTCATTTTATTGTTTATTTATGAGTCCGGTTAAGATTATTTGATAAATAAAACCGAGTTTATCACGATAAAGTAAGGTTATGTTGTGTGAGTGTTACACGCTACAATACATGCTGGTTTGACAGGTGGCTGACAGCTGATTGTCACATGTTTGTTAGTGTAATAAGGGTTCTTGATTACTGATGCTCTTGCTTTTAACTATTAACAATAGCAGTATTTTTTTGTTTTTAGGTCATATTGATTCATTTCGTAACAAATAACTTGCCTTTTATTTCATTTTTATAGTAAATACTTTTGTGTCGATCGATTGTACAAAATCCCCAATACTTTTTACGGTATTTTTGCACATTTCATTACACGCAAAATTTTTACTGTCTCAAATAATATTAACAGTAATATCTGCCAGACTTATTTTTGTTTCAGCATTGAATGCTTTGTATTGTTTAATGAATATACATTTTAAGACCCTTATATACTTTTAAAATGCAAAATATTCGCTAAAATTTGACATTATGGAAACATGTTAAACTATGAAAGGAACACGATTTATAGTTACGAAACATCAACAGTCTATAAAATTGACATAATTGTCTGTGATTTGTAATTCACAAAAGCATGACGGCAGTTATCTATTTGTGAAGAAATTATTAAATTATTCCTAAGTGAAGAGCACGCGGCTGAAAACACCTGCTCCGCTGTATTTTTGTGATATAGTTCTCATATTTCTGAAGGCATGATGGTGGAAGGGTCAGCCTTTACTCGGAACGATGTGTTCCAAATGGCAATACGCGTTGCATTTGTGTCTGCGGTGACTTATTTCTCGATCAAATGGCTGGTTAACCAGATAGACCCTACATCCAAGAGTCGGAAGAAGGCTGAGGAGCGCGCCCGGGAGCAGTTACGCAAGTAAGTATCGATCGTATACTTTACGTCATAACAGAGACACTTTTGATGATATTTTTCAAAATTTTGCTATTAGAATCTATTATGAATGCTTGTTAGTGTTATTTTACCTTTTGCCTTTGGTTGGAATTTTACCGAGCTTCCGGTAAAGGCTAATATTAGCTTTTGTGACAGTGTTTTCTTGGCCCTAACATGACAACATCAAACACGTAAATTATCAGAATGTGTACTTTATGTTCAAAAGCTCTTGTACCGAGTCAGTTACAAATAATATTCATGTTTTATAACTGATAACTGAGCTTATTTCCATGATAGTAAGCCTTTAGATAGTTAGCATTTATTTGGTTAGGTTATAATTTTTATAAAGGTTCATACTCTGTACATAGCAATCATTTGTATTGTATATAATCTACTCATGTTTTTAAATACAGTGAATGAGATAGGGGCAGTATTGTGTAACAATGTCCTAACAGATGAATGCCAATTGTAATTTTGGTGTAGAAATACTCAATAGTATTAAAAAATCAATAAGATTCATAACATCATTTGAAAAACAATACAATTGTTTTTGTATTTTGTGTTTGCTCAATTTGTTCTCTACATGTGGCTGTTTTTTTACTAAAACTCACCCTTTACTGCTTAACTGCATACATCATTTGTAATACTAATCTTATGTGAGAAAATCTACTTGTTTTAAATCACATCACAATGTCAAAGTTTCATACTAAAACCTCATTTTGTTTTTAAATTAACATACTGACTTTTAAGAGAAAGTACCTAATAATTAAATTAAATAATGCAGTTAGTCTGTAAATAAAAAGTTATAATAGTTGCATGTACGTGTTTTCAAAATTCTCTTCTACGTAATGAATTCAACAGCCACTGTACAGACCATGCATGTGTTAAGGGTATCTTGCAGAGCGGGGCTTGGCAGTAAGCTCACACTGGCGCTGGACAAGCTGACGGACCATGAGATGATCATTGCGTCACAGTTGGTGGTACCCGATGAGATAAGCGTGAGTATATATTGATGTTGGTAGTTTTAATTTTGGTAATTTTGTGTTACGTCTTATATTGTTTAGGGAATTTTGTGATTGTTTGATATGATTGTTATTTGAATGGTTGGTTGTGTTAATTTTTCGATAATATTGTACGATATGTTACAATATATTATATATTAAAGCTAGTGGTTGAATTTTTATTTTAGTTTTGTGTTAGTGTTGTGTTCACATCTGCTAATTAAATACTTTACTTTCATCTAACTTTGTGTTAAGTATATCTTGATTTTTTTGATGGTTGGATGTTTTACAGAATTTCCTGTTAAACTACTAATACACTACAAACAAACTTACTGATACAAAATGATACATTCAGTGATAACATTAAATGATGTTGCAAGCACTCATTTATTCAATGTTAGATGCTTTAACTTACCTAGTTATAAAGGAAAATGTTTCTACGTCACTAATTACCATTTTTATATTGTCTCAATCATCTACTAATAGATGGATACAAGCCAATGATGTTGATAATGATGATGATCCTATATGCTTTTAAATTCTTGCACCTCTGTTCTTAACGGACACAAAATTTGATAGCATTAATTCTGGTTTTAATGCCCTATTGTTTTTAAGACATTTATGATGCTATTGTTTTAAAGACTGATACTACATCATGTTGAATAAAGAGATTACTGAATTAAACCTTTTTGTATGTACTTTATATGTAACCTGCTTCTGTGGTGCAGTCGATAGTGTATGCGACTACCGCGCATAAGCCTCGGGTTCGAATCCTGGGCCAGGCCAAAAAGTATTTTTTGAGTTTTTTTGATAAGAGTTTCTCAGCGATTGTACGGAGTTAGGAAGTTAAGTTTGCAGACTAGACACTAAACAAAATCAGATTTGCTGCACCGCGGACATATGTATTCGGCCTGAAATAGTATAGTGTTGTATACAAATATCTGTTAAAATATTCTTATTAACAGCTCGGGGTTTGAAAAAATCTTTGAAGAATCTAATTAGGAATTATTCTACATAAAATATTTCACATACTTATATTAGAATAATTAATCCATAACATAAACCATAGAGATAAATAAATCATAATGATAAATAGCGTTTAATCACGCGATTATTTCATTTATACGTTCTGTATTCTTATTTATGGGACATTGGAATGAGTACACTGACTTTTTATAAGTTTTTATAGTAATAACGGTCGTTTAAAGATTCCATTTAAACAGCTTCTTTCTAGGTCCCCTTGTGTGTATGATTGCCTGGTTCAAATACTAAATTTTCGTGTATTTTTTTGTTTCTGTCAACAATTTTTGGTTGTGACTTTCTGTGTTTGGTTTTGATTTATTATCAGTAGCGCCCAAAATGTGGTTTGATAACAACCTAAGGAAACATTTTCATTGGTTGATAGATAAGTCGGTCGTTAGCCCAAATGCGGGGACTCCCCGGCATCAGGCTAACGGCCATTGCAATTAGTCGCCGACATTTTGGTCGATACAAAGGATTCGGGGACTCCCTATCCTTGTCCTAACACCTCTTTCACTAGACGTCGTCGCCCGTCGGTCATCTGTCGTACCTAGCATGCGGGCGCTAACGACCAATGAAAACGGTTCCCAGCATGGGGGGCTCCATGCCATGCGTTTACCAGACCTTCCGCACCTCGCATACTGGCTCTATTGCATACGTTTCTTCAGTACTCCGCATGCGGAGACTAACGACCAATGAAAAATGATTGTTTTTCTTAATGCTTTGAGTCTATTGTCATAAAAGGAGGATGTATATGAAGTCCTTTTATTTGTAATAAAACAATCGCTTACTACAAAGCCTTGGAACAAATTCTGAAGCATACAAAATCTATGGCGTAAAACTATTAAAAACACGAGTAGAGTAATTAATTTAGTTGCTAACTAGAATATTAAGTTTAACGTTTTTTGTGTGTACAATTACGTAATAGTTGATAATTTAGTGCCTTATTTATGCTAATTACCTATTATAATTGTAAATGTCTTGTACTACTACTTACTTTGTAGAGTAATGTTTTCTAGACTTACAAATTTCGTATTTAAAAACAGTATTAGAAATGTTCATAGCCAATGCACTTACCATTGACTAACCGATCATCAATTCTTTGACGCGGAAATTGCATTGATTGATGTATTTGAGCTGAGTATCTCCATACTTAGAAAGGCACGTCAGAAGTAAAATAATGTTAAAGTACATCAGGAGAATCGAATGATTAAAAGGAATGAAACACACAGACAATACTTATTAATACGAAAATCCGTATGTTAAATATATTGGCTAATATGTCTGTTGGATGCATAGGTAAACTGGAAAGACATAGCTGGTCTGGACCACCTGATCCAGGAGCTCCGCGAGACCGTGATCTTGCCCATTCAGAAGCGAGAGCTGTTCGCCGACAGCCGCCTCACGCAGCCGCCCAAGGGTGTGCTGCTACATGGACCCCCAGGTACTACCACCATTGTGAACACATACGTCATATGGCACGAGACACGCACCCCCTTTTTGTCTGGGAGTAAAATCCCTCAGATACCGCACCTTCCTAAGGTAGAAATTATGGGCGTCACATATGTCTATACGAGGGCTATTGAAAACTTGCGTACTATGTTATATTCAAAAGAATCATCGAAATGTGTAGTTCGCACTATTATTAAGGCCCGACTGTAATATCATAAATGGTGAAGCATAAGTAGACATGCAAGTTTTTATCACGATGCTTTCCTTAGCCATTGTGGTGGACTAAAGAACTGACCCCTCTCTCCTTCGGGAAGAAATCCTTGCCCAGCAGTCATGGGTAAAAAAGGTATAATTAAAATTGCTTGTCGTCTTCCAGGATGTGGCAAGACCCTGATAGCCAAGGCGACTGCGAAGGAGGCGAACATGAGCTTCATCAACCTGGACGTGTCGCTACTGACGGACAAGTGGTACGGCGAGACGCAGAAGCTAGCCGCCGCCGTGTTCAGTCTAGCCGTCAAATTGCAGCCTTGTATTGTGTTCATAGGTAAGAATTTATAGCATAGTATGGTTTATAATACTCTCTTAAGGCCCTCTGAGCCGATATTCTGCTATGGAAGCGATTAAATCCAGCCGGCTGTGCAGGGCTAAGTTTATAGTATCCATGTGTACCAGTGTCCACACCGTCGAGAGGTCCACAAATATTTGTTTCGGGTCTGGTTGTACCTTATGTCCATTGTTCTTATGTTTAGACCCCACGACACAAGAGCAATTAATACAGGAGTTGTCCTTTTTAAATAAAAAAAATTGCTCTATGCAGCAAGCTCATAGCGTCGTATTTAAATCCCCATCAAAATATAACGAATCTGATTTACAAATGTTGTTTTCATTATAATTTAGGTGTAAAAATAGTTTTTTCTTCCCATGATGTATGTGTTACTGTATTGTGTGTTGTGTTTCAGACGAGATCGAGTCGTTCCTGCGCACTCGCACTCAGCACGACCACGAGGCCACCGCCATGATGAAGACACAGTTCATGTCGCTGTGGGACGGACTCATCACCGATCCCAGCTGTACTGTCATTATTATGGGTATGTAACCACCATTCTTTGAACAGCAATTATGCCGAGAGAATTGGCTTGACGATTTGAACACCTATATCGAAGGTAGGAAATGGCTGAAGATAGAGTCCGGTGGAGTAGTTTGGACCTTTGTTCGACAATGGGACAGTATAGTTTTAACCCTTTGACAGCCACGGTCGGCTATACTCGACGAATTAGAAAGTGCTCACGACGCTTTCGTCGGCAATTGTCGACAAAAACATAGTCGGTACACTCGGTACACTAGGATGCGTTTATTGTTTAAAACAACACTAAAAGTAGTTCTTAAGATATACGCTAGGGGCGCTGATCAGTTTTTTATACAAAATATGTCGATAACTAAATGGTTGACAGAAAAGCCTGCCCAAAAAAGATTTATTAGTGCTATTTTGAGATTTTTGAACACCATTTTGGGTTGTATTTACATTCGTTATGTAGTTAGATGTAGTTTATTCTTATTAATGTTTTCAGGAGCGACAAACAGGCCGCAAGACTTAGACAAGGCGATCCAGCGGCGCATGCCGGCCACGTTCCACGTGCCCATGCCGAGCGAGACTCAACGCGAGCGCATCCTGCAGCTCATACTCAAGTCTGAGCCCATCACTCCTGATGTAAGTCACACATACAAACATACAAGCATACAGACGAACAAATTTATTTGTTAAGTTTGTGACTCATCAGTGGTTTATACCACGACAAGGCTCGCATGTCATTTTGGTAAAATAGATTGAAGGGTTAGGTAATAAAACGGGACATAAAGGTTAGTTTGAAAAACTCCGAACCTATGCTTGGCCTAGGATCTTTAACTAGGTTCGAGCAAAATGTTATCCAGATTATTCCAGCGGCTGAATCATACATAGCTAGATAAAACCTTTATTCTCTGACCTTTCGATTTTTAGTTCACAGTTTACAAGTAGTATATTGGTACATAGTAGTAATTATTGTAGGTTGTAAATATAAATTGATAAGCACTAGATTTTGGTAAAATACAATTATTTTATAATTATTATCAGCAGCCAGTTTGTTCTGCAGGTTGTTTTGTGACAAAGGTCGTCTGCTGAATCATAAATCCATTACAAACAGACAGACAGATTTTCATATCTATATTATGAGTATAGATATCACAGTCTTCATTGATAAACTATTTAGTAAAACTGTTATCATTGTTTCTGCTCACAGATTGACTACAAACGTCTAGCGGCGTCAACGGAAGGTTTCTCAGGGTCAGACCTGCACGAGCTGTGTCGCCAGGCCGCCGTGTACCGAGTCAGAGACCTGGCCAGAGAAGAGATCGCCAGGGAACTGAACGAGGTATAACTATTTATATTTATGTATTGTACAACATTTTACAGTGTGGTATTTACATGTGAAGTGCTGTAAAATGTTTTTTAAAAGACGTAATATTATGACTATATATAGCGAATATTTCAAGGTTTGAGTTTTCGGGTTAATATCCGGTAAAGGCAAAGAGTTGTTTAGAAAATCTTTAGGTTATTCTTATGGATTCGTGTTGGTAAAAGTGCGCGTAAAGCCAGCTTTCGGAAGGCTTTATTAACTCTTTGCTTAATCACATTTGGACATATTTTTTAAATGTAACTTCCCTATTTTCCGACAGATTTAGTTTAATTTTTAAATCAAAACTAGTAAAATAGACAGGTGGGTTTGAAAATAAAAGGAAACAACACAAAAATTGGATGACCCATACAAACACAAACATCCACTCTAAATGCATATACCACCACCATTCCATCTTAAGTTAATAGACAATTAATATGGTTATTTCTAATTTTCAGAGTTCAACATCCCAGCCACCAAAATCATCAACGGACTCAGACGACGAGTACGTCGACGCTGTCCGTCCCATCACCATGGACGACCTGAAACTCTCCCTGGCCAAGCTCAAGGAGTCCAAGATCCAGTGCGGGACCCTCGCGCCCAACATGCGCATAGAACTGGACTAACAACCACTAGAGGACGTTGGCTTCCAAACTGTCGGTAAGAATTATCGGTATCGGAGTAGCGAATAGTATATCCTTTTATAGATCTTACCCCCGGTTTTTGAGTCACATTTAACGGTCGTTTACCTATCTATACTAATATTATAAATATTCTTTTAAAGATAATATGCCTAGTGCATTTAGCGGTAGTTTACCTATCTTTACTGTAAAGCTGAAGAGTTTGTTTGTTTGTTTGAACGCGCTAATCTCAGGAACTACGGGTCCGATTGAAAAATTCTGTCAGTGTTAGATAGCCCATTTATCGAGGAAGGCTAATAGGCTATAATAGATAAACTACCGCTAAATGTGCCTCAGAAACCGAACATTAGTGATATTTGCTACTGTATTGTTAAACTTTCGAAGAAAAATTGTATTTTAATGTGTGTTGTTTTATAGATTAAAACTTCTTGTACTTTGTGGAGGCAACCTTGTAAGTGGTTGTGAGAAACTAAATATGTTATTAACAATACGGTAGTTAATATCAATAATTTCTATAAAATGTTTATAGGCAATTATTATTATATAGTATACTTAATCTACCTGTCCGTTTAAAGGTTGAGAATTGGAGTTGTGAGAATATTACCAACAAAATTGTATCAGGTCATATACCACAGTTTTTGGCAAACAGGTGGGTTAGTATACATATAATTTTGAAGATCAAATTGCAATTGTCATCTTGTGTTGTCTATAAAACTAAAATGTACAATTTTGAGTCAAAACAGCATATAAAGGTTATAAATTAAAGTAAAGATTTAGGAAAGAAATGTAATTACGTGATAAAATTAGTATTGTCATGTTTCTTTCTATATCTTACGCCTGGTTGTTGCAAAGCAAAGCCGGGTTTGCAATCTTAGTTAGTTTTATAAGTGTCTGATAAAATTATCCGAATTTTCACGAAATGCATTCACGTGGTTAAATATGTTTAGTTTCAACTCATGTGCCGTCAATTTATCCCTTGTTTTGGCTGGCATTAGATAATTCTGTGTTGAAAGGCCTCATTATCCGGTAGTTACGCTTGTAGAGGCTCGAATATGCTTCTTCTTATCGTATGGTTAGTGGTCAACCTAGTGTCAAAGTTGTTCAAGCCGCCCCAAGGCCTTTCACGTGGCTTAACGACTGTTATCTCAATTGACAACAACCGGGACCGACTTTTTACGTGCTCTTCAAAGCACGGAGACGTCCAGTTGAAATATCACTATGCGGTCACCTATCTATGGAATGACCGCGCCAAGGTTTGCTTAACTGATCGTATACTGACCGGTGAGTGCAACTGGCTTTGGGCGCCTCTTGAATACGCTCAAACATTGCGAGCGTATACGTATTACGTGTACTTCAGATTATACGTACATACAGGTATAATTTTATCAGACACTGTTAAAACTACAACTACGTTTCTAAGGGAACATATTATTCGTACCTGACAGAAATTATCAAAAATATTATTAGATTATATACCGATTACCGACTTTTAAAGTATCCAACGTCTGACTAGTGACGTCATGATATTTAGATAAGATCTACCTAGGTCTGTGACTGTGCTTAGGTTGATTCTAGTCTTGTTAAGGGGTTATTTAGCTAGATTTACTCTGGAGTGGACAGATCGGTGCTGTTGCTGTCTCTTTCTTATCACTAATGAGAGAAAGGGATAGAGTTATATTTGTGATTTTGTAGTTACATTAATGATACTATGAGTTTTCGTAGAGCAGGTGTACGTTTGACGATGCGTACACTTATGATAATATATCAATCAGGAATCTGTATTCCACTTACAACCACGAAAATTACAAGTAATCCTGTACTTATAAGTGCATTAATTTGTTTTACCTACTGGTTTCTTATTTATGCTACTTTTCTTTTACATTTCAAGTTCATTTTAAAACTAAAATACGATTTAAAACGGGTCTAAAACGCCAAAAACATATTTTATATTTTTTTATTACATAGACTTTCAACCTCCTCCAAAAAATCCTCATTCCTTATTTACTAATCAATTAAGCCCGATTCTTTCGAACTGCTGGGCTCTCGCTCTCGGTCTCCTTCTCAAAATTGGTTCAGACAAGTCCACTTCTGCAATATTCAATTATATTTTACCCTAAAAATGTTTCTCGAATGTTTTTAGTACTGATCTGTTTACTCCAGTAAATAAACTAATATGTAATTCTGTTACCATCGTGCAAATAAATTGTTACGTTGTATATATCTCGAGTGTTATCTAAAATAAACTTTATCACGAAGACATAAAGTTGATTTTGATTCGTTTTTACACGTATTGCGAGGCTCTGATAGGCTGTTTCTCTTCTCGATATTTTTTGTTTGAGATTGACGCAATGTAGTATTAAATGCAAGAATTTTACTACTAATATAACGGCCTACGGTAGGGGTGCCATCCGTCCAGGTTTCCCCGGATTTGTCCTAGTTTAGAGGGCATCCGGGGAGCGTCCGGGGAAGATTTCATTTCTAGACCGGCTTTTAAAAAAATAATAAATAAAAATAATTTGGGCCGCCCGCGAGAGACGCACTATGTTCGCACACCACGATCAAATCAACCAAGTATATTCACCGTTCCCCCACACCTCCCGTCGCGGTTGCTCTTATTGTTGACATGTCCGGCTTTCGGACTCTAAAATCCGGGGTTTTCACGCGTCTTGTCCGGTTTCCAAATTTTAGAGATGGCAACCCTAGCCTACGGTCACATTAGGCCGAGTAATGGTCGCTAACTTCATCTGGCCGTTACAAGTTATGTATTTAATAAGATGTTGCGTGAATCTTTACGAAAAAGGTTAAACAATATGTTTGAAAATGAATTATATTGTAATATAGTGTAGTTAGTTAAAAATATGTGACGGTATTTGTGAAATTTGGGTATGAGATAAGAATATGGGTCATGTATGTTCATAATTTTAAATATTACTTTTAAGAGATAAATTACCTTACTAATAAATTTCGGGAAAGCGCGAACTTGTTTTTAAAACATGTTTTTACAACATTTTATCTCTAAAAAGTAATGTTTAAAATTCACAAAGGTACGTGTTTGATATTGAATTAATGTTCGTGCTCTTTCATCGGGCTATTTGACGTTGAAGAGTGACAGAGAGGCAAGATATTAAAACTATACTTAAAAAGGCTTAAGTAGATTTACACAAGGAGTAAATAGAATGTGAAATTTCAGTGTTTTGAAAAGTCATGTTCTAAAACTCCGATTAGAGTTTCGTCCCAAATACATCATATTTACTGAATAAAAATATTTATATTGGGCTGAAAACTACTTAAGGGTCGGTTAACTAATGTTTTAAATACGCTAGAATTGTTGTAGTGTCTAAATAGCGAGACCTAATCAAAGCCAACTCGCCCCGGGTTTCTAAGGTACATTTAGCGGTAGTTTATCTATTCAATAGCGTTTAAATTCATATAAAATAAACAGTTTGAATAGATAAACTACTGCTAAATGTGCCTCAGAAACCGGGCACTAGCCGTTATTTGGCGCCCAGTTTCTTTATGACAAACTGGCTTGCGTAATTTCTTGTACATGGTGCGCAAAGGAACTATTTTACTTAATATGGATGGTAAAAATAATCAGTAATAGGCCACCCTAAAGTTGTTATCAGCTCTAAAAGCTCTGTTCATATCTAAAGAACGTGTAAGGGTTCGCGCAGACTCGATTTAAAAAAATTGCTCGAAGAAACTGTTTTGATTTTGTGTCCTATCTAATACTAGTATATACTCGCGACATCTCCCGCAAAAAAAATGTTCAATAATTACCTTCTCTGAACGAAAACTTTTACCCTTGGCCCGCCATGGTCGGCTATATTCGACATATCAGAACGTGCTCACGACGCTATATTTTTGTCGACATTTGCCGACGAAAGCGTGGCGATCAAATGGTTAAATTCATTTTGACGTTAAAAAAAGACAAACCCATACTTTTACATTTATAATATTAATATGTACCACAAATTTACCTTATTTTTCTTGACGTTTAGGCACAGATTACACTGACCTATAGATATGAACGGAGCGTAGTCTACTTTGCCGGCGAAGAGACGGCTCTTTGTAAAATAAAATCTTATTGATATTATAATAACGTTGTTTCAACTGATTCAAGTGTTTATTGATTGTTGATGTAGTGTCGCTTCTCTATGTGTATATGTTGATAGATAAAATGAATTAGTTCAATATAGAATTACATTTGAAATGTCAAAGTTTACTATAATCTTTACGATCTATTTCTTCTTTGGTCCCAACCTACCCTATAGAAAAAGGCGTGATATTATGTTTGTAATCTATTCTCGTTAAGAAATTAATTAGTCATCATTGACAAACGCGTTCTTGGCCAATCATATTGCAAGGAAAAGTTACGTTTATAGTAACAAATTTCCTGTAAGAACGATTTTTCAGTAAATGCTAATGATTATTTACTAGTTTCTTAACGCGGATAGACTATAAGTTCTTTATTAGGTTGAATAAATATTTTATTTGATAATGTAAATCAGGAATGTTTTCTAAAAATGTGTATTTTTAATTTAAATTCAGTTGTTATACGCTAAATACGTATACGTGCACGTGCAAAATGTATTTCTGTCTTACATAGTTTTATTTCATATTTTCTTTAATTCTATAATTACATGGATTAAAAGGCAAATCTTATGTACAAAGATCGAACTATTAGATATATCAAAATGCATTTATTTTGTACATATTCTTGCCATTTAAAACATGTTTTAAAAAAAGCATCGTTTTCAATAATCATCGGTAACGTTAGCAATCTTTAGTACGTTATCCGTTACGGACGATTAGTTATTGAAAACGTGAGATTATTCATTTTATCTATCAATGTAAAGTATGCCTGAAATCTATGAATATGAATGTTATTGTGTAAATGGGTATAGCCAGGACTGATGGAAGATAAATACGTAATATTGACATATTAAGTCCCGGTTTAACTCCTGTATAAGTATCAGATAGCTAATGAGATTCCGACACTAGACGGCAGCATTTTATCTAGCTGTTATTTTGACTGTTTCTGTGGTGATTTAAAGAAAATGGCCGCCCCGTAGCCTAATATAGGCTACGAGGATACTTCATAGTAAAGATAATAATGTTATGTCTTAATATTGATTATCCAGCAGTTATCAGATACTTATAAGCTGCAAAACTGGTTCTAAAACGGCTTTGTTACCTACTAGTTAGCATACATAGCTGCCTTTATAGACAAGCTAGGTGTTAAAAATAGTTAGCTTGTGTTGTTACTATAATAATATTATTACATTTGGATTGAGCCCTAGAACACTATGAGATAAGTTCATCTACCAATCTAACTAAATGATCACAATTAAAAATATTCTATAGTCCGACAACTTAGTAGAGTGCTTTGGCATTCACAATTTAGTTAGATCAATTATTAACAATTATGTATTTCTGTAGTAAAGTATCTATATCAAACAGGACACCGTCAGCTGCATAAGATATATAACTGTATGAAAGCCTTGTAAGGGGCGCCAGTGGTGGAGGTGTCACCACTAAAACTAGGCAGCAAATGGTTGCCTGTTTGCTATGACTATTTTTTCGAACAGGAACGGAATTATTCTCTAAGTTGTTGGACAACACTATAGTAGTATATCATTTGACTTAAACAGTAGTAGTTTTTCAAATAAGTCCATTTACCCCCGGTTTCTGAAGTACATTTAGCGCTAGTTTATCTATTCAATAGCGTTTAAACTCATATAAAAAAAACGCTATTTAATAGATAAACTACCGCTAAATGTACCTCAGAAACCGGGCATGAATGAAATTATCATCATGTGATATATGTCAAGTTCTGGCTATTACCCATGGTCGTGTGCATTTTTCGGCTTTTTCTGATAGTTTGTAGTATGTTAACAAATATTGAATAAATTAGGTACCGCAAACTTTGAGTACAGTGTGTTTACTTTGAAAAAGTGCAAACACTTTAAAATTCTCAGCGGTTTAAGATCCGCTCAGCAATTTGGTATGGCGATATCTTTTTTATTAGATATTTGTGTATTTTATATTGCGTATAGCATGGTTAGGCTCAGGCTGTGTCGGTTCTGTTGACTAGTTATCCTAGTGGTGTTAGCCACAGATGCAGTTCGTGCAACAAAACTAATCATTCAATGTTATACAACTCGGCTGTCAAAGCAATTCCGATTTATAAACAAAATATAATAAAAAAAATTACGCATTAATGTCCCACTACTGGGCAAAGGTCTCCTCCCGTAATGAGGGAGAGGTTAGGCCTTGAGTCCACCACGCTGGCCGAGTGCGGGTGTGACTTAGCATACCTTCAAGAACTGTTCTAAAGAACTCTCAGACATGCAAGGTTGCATCACGATGTATTTTTTCACCGTTGGAACAAGTGATAATTATTTCTAATACACACATAACTTCGGAAAGTCATTGGTGTGTTGCATCGGGTACGAACCCACGACCACAATGAAGGTTTTTTTGCACGGACTGCTGCTTTGTACATTCGATTGTTAGAAAATCATTATTTTTGTAATTAGTACAAACACAGAACGCAATTTCTTTCAAATTACAGGATACTTCTTCTAACTATAATGTGATGTAAAAAGTACGTTTGACTTTGGTAATGTTCTTTCATAAATTTACTTTGGGGTAAAAGTAATATATTGTACTAATTACAAAATTATGATTTTCATATATTATAAGATTTTGCACAAAGTGTTTAAATTAAAAGCTGTAAAATTAAAGCCAAGTGATTTAAAATTTAATTATTAATCGTTACGTGATGTATTGATATCTTTGAGACCCGTTGTTTTATTAGACTTTTAATTTTTTTCAAAATCGATTCGTGTATAGTTTGTTATAGCGGTTAGACTGCTTTGTGTTGAATTCGATTCCTGATATAAAACACCAAGTATGAGACAATCTGACAATAAAATTGTCAATTTTAATAATAATGTTCGACATAATATTTATGTTAGACATAGAAAACGTATTTGTGAAATACATCCGCCATTTTGTCGTACATCACAAGATGGCGGACAATTTGACAGGTGCGTTTTAATTTTACTGGTATCTTTACAAATATGTACCGATTGTAATGTTTTTTTGATATTTTTACGCTACAGCTTGTTATTCTCGATTGCAAAGATGAATTAGTTAGAACATATTTATTGTGTAAATAAAAACAATAAATTAAATAGAAAATATAGTTTTATTTCATTTACAATCATATTTTAATTACATCACGAAAACAATTTGTATCATTATATTTAAATATTCAATTATTATTTTCTTTACAATTGAATAGAACTTTCTAATCAAATCATCTATTATTTAGTTATTAAAGAAAATAATAACATGTATTTTAGTTTTCCCTCATCTTTAACACCCCTCCGAATTATACCTCGTCAGCCTGTTTTATTAAAATCAACACCATTACTAAGACCTATGTAAATGAATAAAGTATTGTTCTACTTTAAACTTACTTCGATCTTTCTCGGTACCTTTATTAAGTAAATAAGTAGTATTTATATCACAATTTAATATAAAATTACAATATACTTTATATGATACTATGAGCTTTGGTATCAACACTTCACCGCCAGTACATTATCTGAAAAGAAAATAAATGTATTTCAATTTTAAAGACCTACTAATTATATTAGATCGGGGAAAAAGTCTTTTCGCATTATAGTATGTATGTATGAACTTGTAATAAAATCTCTTTGGGTTCAAGAATCACAAATGAGTATACGTTTCATTAGGTTTCCTTCAGTGAATTCGTGAGGTACACAAATATCGAGCTTTTTTGTGTAGAGAAAAGATTTTATTACAAGTTCATACATATTACATACTATAATGCGAAAAGGCTTTTTCCCCGACCTAATATTTTAATATATGAATTACTTTTCGATTTAGCATGTATACCACTCATTTCTCACTGAGTTATTAAATTCGTTTTCAAACTGTAAGGCCATGTGTACACAAAGACACGCAAATCTTCGATCTTCGTCCCACGACCAGATTTTCATGGCGGTAGTTGATTGAGGTCTAAAATAGTTGAGTATCGAATAATTACGTAGCTTTTTGTACGAAGGGCCTAAGTTTTCGTTCTAGCGATACCTCCGTCCACCGGTGGGTGGGGAACTGTCATTAAATTAATAATTTTAAACCAGAAAAACAACTTGTTTTCGAAAAGCTTTCACTCACTTATCAAGCGACCCATCCTTTAAACTTATTAAAACATAGCTTTCCCTCATTGGAGAGTTTAGCTTTGATATTGAATTTAAAGTCATTTTCTGTTTATTAATTTTCCATTAAAAGGAAGTGAACTAATTCAAACGCCAAACCTCTTATTGAGTGTGAAAGAAAATCTTATTTTAACTGTGACGTCATTTTGTAAACATAGTGTCACGAAGAATTCACTTCCAGCAATTTCTATGGCTTTCCGTGGAACTTTAAAGTTTAGACTTAGTTTCGGTGCCCATTTTTACTACGTAATTCATATTGATTTTAACAGCTGTTTGTGGAGTTGTCATAATTTCAAGGGATAGTTTCCGTGTTAATAAGCATTTTAGTAGCCGTGTCAGCCATAACGAAATTAATTTAAAGGCTTCTTCGATTTGTTGATAAAACAGAGCGTTCTGTAGTTTACCTTTTTATGTCGTTGAGTTTTTCTCTTGCTGTTTTTCCTTCGTTTGTGTTTGGTGTTGTGTCTCTGCGTCATCGGCGCTATACTGTTACTGGTCACTGGTGTGTTACCGATGAATAACCGGTAACCTGATAATTCTATTTTTCTTAGCAGTAGTTCCAATTCTGGAAAATAAAATGTATGTAAGCAAACATCAAAAACTGCAAACATCTACTTAAACCCGGTTTCACCAATTGTGGTTAAGTATCAGATAGCTTATGTCATGGAATTTTGACAATTGTTTTCATAAACGTGCTGTCACTTTAATTAGAAGATAGGTTATCTAACACTTATTTATGTGACGTGAAACTGGCCCTTAATCTTTAACATTTAAGTATTTGGAAAATATAGTAAAAAATAATTGTTTAAAAATATTACATGCACATTTTGGACCATCCATACCGACTTTTATAGTAGGTATACAATAGCACTAGTTTCGGCAAATACTGCTATAATCTTACTACAAGTAGTTTCATCTTTGGATTAGTATACCTAAGTACTTAGGTAGCCGTAATATATTATTTTGTGGAATGCTTAATATTGATAAGAGATTGTGTCCGACAAATACTCAATTGGATTGGAGCTAGAGTTGTAAGTTTATTGAAGGTCTAGAAATATCTTATTTAGCCAAAAATATAGACACGTATACAGACTACAAGCCTACTGTAGTAGTCTTACGCCGGCTCCACACGTTGGCCCCAACGCTCGTACCAACGTTGGACTGTAAACTCGGTGAGGGGTACACGCGTTGGCTAATAAATTAGATCTGTCCCGTCAGATCGCGAGCGTTTGCGCAGATTCCTTTGATCAAACCGACACGAGACGGCCAACTACTAACGCCCCAACGTTGGGACCAATGCCATTTTCTAGATCCACACGGACGAATAGCGTTGGGACCTATATTGGGGCCAACGTGAAGAGCCGGCGTTAAAGATAACAATGTCGGACATGTAACAGATTCGGTTTATATTCTCTTTTACTTCAATTGAGATGATAATTATCATTCTTTGACTTTGTTCATAGATAGAAGTTACAGCAAAGGCATTATTGTAATTTACCAAATGAATTGAGCAAGTTAATATTTTGGATTACATATTATGTTTTATTACTCAAGTTATCTAGAGAGTAGTAGTGCCAGTCTTTACCTGGCTTCAACATTTTGCAATCAGCGCTCCATTTATATAGCAAGGTTCAGGAAAAATTATTACGTTTTCTGGGGTCCTTTACTAACTAATTTGATTAAGTCGGTATTCTAATAAAGTTGGGTATAAGTTGAGACCTTACTATCTTAAAATGTCAGAATAAAGTAAGAATTGAGAGCCTCCTCCTTTTTAACACGTCGGGTAACAAAATAATATTTAGGTGAAACTTTTTACTTTGTTATCAACTTATTATTACAGGTAGATTAAAACATCACTAACTTTAAATGCATTTTATTAACAATACCTCAAATACTTTGGTAATTAGTCAACACAATTCGATACTTTTTATTTTTTGTTATTTACAAGAACAATATAAATATGACTAGTCGGTAGGATGTCCAAATTTGTTGAAATATTTGTAGCCTCTTGTACCATTATTATTGCACCATCGTTTATTGGGAAAATACTTTGAGATAAATGCTAGCTTTATGTCTTTCTAATTTAGTTTTTCGTAATAATAAGTCGATTTTCTCATAGGCAGATAACTTATACGAGTAATTCGTTCTTTTGTCTCTGCCTTATAGAAAGGAGGCGTGATTTGCTGTATGTTATTCTTCAAATAAAGTTATTTGCTACTGAAAATGCGACCTTAGGATATTTTTTTTTTGTCATGATAAGCGTGTGCAAGCTAGCATTTATTCCAAAGCATCGTTTAATCCAAATCTAAGTCATTTGACGCCATAACCTTAATGTCTTCAAGGTCCTCACCTATTGGGTTCAAGTCCAAGAAACCTTGAGTCAGATGATCAAACAAGGGCGAAGACACTTCGAGAGGGGCATCAGTAGCTTCCGTATTAGGAGATTCCGTCGTATCATGTCCTTCATCAATGTCATTATCGCTACCACCTTTGCTGATAGCAATATCAGAGCATGTGTAGAACTGTTCCTGGTTTCCACAGCCAAGACCTTGGGTACCGTTAGAACAGACTCCCCAGTTATTCCCAGCTGTATACTGCCATTGTAAAACGCAGTGGTCGCAGGTAAACCCAGATGGAAGCCAGTAATTGACATTGTAGGAACCATCGCCTCTTTTGGGGTAGTATTTTGTGCCACCTTCTTCGAGTTCGAGGAGGTAGCCGTTGTCAAAGCACTCTTGTGTCTGGTCTTCTGGTTCTGGACAGATGCGTAGTTCCCAGAAGCCGAGGTGAGAGGCACTGAGGTACACGTTGGTGGATATGAGCTGGCCAGCCTCGTAGTCTGCTACGATGTATCCTAGACCATATTTGCCTCCTAGTTCGTGTTGCCGTGGTCGCGCCTGGTCGTACGGGTCGCCGCAAATACCGCATCTAAGAATCATAGGTTATTGTAGTTATGTAATTTAGATTATGATACCAAAATGTTGTTAAATATCTTTTAATTGTATTTTCTATCATCTATAATTAAATGGATTAAAGATTCAAATTCAATAGTAATTGATCAAAAGTTATGTACATCCATTATCCAGGTTTACAAACAGCTAGCTTTAACACCACATATTTTAACGTAAGGCGAGGTTAGGGCGTTCAAACTAACTTTAATACAAAATGTAGACGAGTTTTCGCGGTCTTTACTTAGTGAGAGGTTATAAATGGAATCCCCACGTTTCTGTAAAAAAGGAACAGAGCTAGCCTTTTTCTTTCAAACAAAATACGAATTCTCGCTACTTACTTGCCACCATTAACAGACCACTGATGGTAAAAGCCGCCGCAGTTCATGCCATCGTCGTCATAGTTAGCCGGTGACTTCGCGTACTTGTGGTCGAAGCGCCACAGAGAGCCTCTGTTGGGCGGGTCCATGAGGCGGCCGTGGGCTTGCACGTACGCCACCACGCATGCCAGGGTTAACACCGTACTCCAAGCCATCTGAGGAAACAGGTAAGGAATACTCCAAGATAATTTTTATATCCTTCCGGCCAGTATAAATAACCCCCGGTTTCTGAGTACATTTAGCGGTAGTTTAGGCTTTTTTTATAACAGTTTAATGGCTATTGAATAGATATATTCAATAGCCATTAAACTGTTATAAAAAAAGCCTCATCTGCGGTACGTGAATAGATAAACTACCGCTAAATTTACTCAAAAACTGAGGGTAAAACCAGCTCCAGCTTGTTTGATGATACCAAGTCTCCCAGCTAGTTTTATTGAAGCTTGCCAATGCGCAGTATTTTATGCTATTGTAACGGAGTATTTGCAAGGGATTTGTTTAATTATAACGCAGGAACCTCAACAATAATGCAAGAGGAGTACTAATAAGCGTTAAAAAAGTTACACAAGTCATATTAAGATACTGATTGCTGGTTACAATTATAAAGAGCGTACGTGGTTTCAAAATTTTCGCAATTCGTGGTGTAATCTCTTTTAAATCTAACTTTTCAGGGAACTGCTTAAAGAACTGTTTAAATGATCCGGGTTAGATATTCTCTTACCTTTCAAAAAAAATCAAATAACTTAAAAAAAACTGCACTATTAGGGAAAAAACCGCGTTCGCGAAAATAACTTGTCTTAAGTATATAAGTGGCAACTATTTACTGTTATCAAGACAACTGGACGTACAATAAGTGTTTTAATCAGAAAATAACGAATAAATAAGCTATCTATCTATACTAACATAATAAATGCGAAAGTCTGTTTGTCTGATACGCCTTTACGGCTTGACTGCTGATCGGATTTTGTTGAAACGTTGTATGGATATAATTTAACACCCAGGATACAGGCTACTATTTTTTTAAAACTAATATACTAAAGGCCTGGGTAGACGAGGGACTTTTGACTATCGATAAAATCAATGAATCATGAATAATATGGACAAAATGAGGTACCTTGTGTGCATTATAAAAAAGTGAGCGATGTATAATAATTATGAAGGACAATAAAGTACGCCACGATTTGTCTCTTGCACGCGCAGGCCCTAATAGGGTAAAAAGGGGATGTGCGAGTAAAGCCGCGTTAAAAAACTAGTAACAAAATATGAATAACCGTAGAATTTGTTTATTGTTTCAACAATAATACACCAAAAAGTTAATTATTCCAATTCTTTAAGAATAATAGTTAAGACAATCGATTTGATGCAGATGATCCGACTGTTACGGTTTATAAGCGACATGAAACAAACAATGTTGGAAATTGACGGTAATTTAGAGTAAAGACTCGATTTGATCACGTTTTGAGTTCAATTTTAGAGGACATTAGCTTCTTTTGAAACAACCATCTGATTTTGCTTGCATAAAAAAAAACATTTATTGTAGTTTTTCAAAGTTTAAAATACGATTTTTTTATAATAATTGATTTTTACTATACTTTATTTGTTAATACTAATTAAATTATTTATATACGTCAAAAATTAAGAATTCAAATATCCCGGTACAAAAACCGAATGCTTCAGACGAAACCTTGGCCGTCTCCTGAAATGAGAGAGGGGTTAGGCCTTGAATCTAGTTGGCAAATTCGACTTAGGGATTTTGTATCTTTCTAAAAACTGTTGCTAGAGTAAAATAAGTTTTAAAAATTACCTGAATTTTTATTGAATTCGTGTACTTTTACGTGTTTTATTCCAAAATGAAACTGAACTATTCACAAACTGATTCTTTCTCAATATTTCTACTATTATATACTTGATGTACAGTCACCAAACCTTATCAGTGACTGATAACGTGTTCTAGTGTATACAGGAATAAATAAATTATCTATATACATTGTATTTGTAAGTTTGTTTGTACATGCATGAAAATCTCAAACAAATTGCTTCAGGGGTCAGTCAAAAGCTAATAAATGGTTATGAGTAAAATAGAGTTAATATCTTTTGTTGATAATAATTTTATCCTTCTATTGTTTGCGTTATTTGTATTCTAATTGAACTTAGTAAACTGAATCAAATAATTTAATACACAGACATAATATCACGCAGTTGTATCCCAAAGGGCAGGCAGAGATGTATGAAATATACCTACGTTTCGCCCATGTCCACTACGCCAGTCCAATGTAAAATCCTACTTACTGGATACGTTACAAAAATCCTGGCTTCTATTGAGAAACATTCTAATATAACTTAGAAAATACCAATTATTATACTTTGGCTAACTCTGAAATCGAACTTGAAACCTGATGACCAGCAGTTTAAAGGAAAATTTCGGCGACCAAATCTGGACGTTTATCATATACCCAGTGTTAAATAAAAATATTTACCGGCTCTTTGAAGTGTTAATAACAGCTGTAAAGATAACATTTATCCGTATTGTAAAACATAATCCGATTCAAATCCGTATTCATCTATTGTGACTCTATTGATTTAGTATTGATTTTGATAAATAAATCAGGACGGGTAAGGAACTTTGGGCTTTTTATCTAAAACATAAAGAGTAATTGTAAATATATTAATGTGGAGCAATGACCATATGAAGAATACTCTAGTAAATAGAGGATTACTAGTAAGTAAAGTTGACGTATTGTGTTTCAATTTTGAAAAAAGCCTTTGGAAAATACCTACGGTAAACGGAAACGCCGGTAGAGGACGCCTTAAAAAACATATACAGATCATCTCGATGAGGTTTTTCAGAAAGGTCAGGCGTATAGTATCTAGTCGTATCCTAAATTCTTAGTGCGTGAGTTGTCGGATCCCTGAGCAGCTCGTATGTAAATAAACAAATAATAATTTAATAATAAATATCATTGGACAACTCACACACGGTCATTTGATTCCAAACTAAGCAGAGCTTGTACTACGGTAACCAAATAACTGATAAACATACATATACAGGGTGTCCCAAAACTCAACGATAATCCGAGACAGGATGAAAGGCCAAGTCATACCGGTTCTAGGAAAAATAAAAAAAAAATTCCATATCACTTAGTTCAGCAATAATAGACACTTTTCAAAAAAGTTGAAATTCCACAACCTTGGTCGCATTTTCAAGTCCTGTGATTACCAATGTCACAATTTTGCTGTGTTTTTTTGAATTTCGTGATCTTCATTAAATATGCTATTAATCGTAAAACAAATGAATGCACAAAACATTGTTAATTTAATAAAAAAAGTAAAGTTTTAGTGAGTCATGGTTCACAAAAATATCGTTAGTTAACTTTGACGCTTCATATTGAAAAAAAAATGTACCACACTACCCTTGGCAAGTTATTTCAAAAGTTGGCGCATTTAATCAAGATTTCAAAATGGTGCAACACTTGCCACTTTTCTTGCCATTAAAAATGTTATTGTTATTTGAACGACGAGTATCCTCGAAACTGGATCGTACGCAGTGGTACAATTGTATGGCCTCCTCGTTCCCCCAATCTAAATCCAGTAGATATTTTTTACTGGGAATGCAAAAAATAAAAAGTCTATTCGAAATCAATACAAAATCTATCAGAACTTCGCCAGAAAATTGACACAGCGTCAGAAGAAATGAATGTAAGGAATTTTGCTTGACTGGTAAAAAGATCTTTTGTACGCCGTTGCAGAGCCTGTATTCGTGCCAGAGGAAAGCAATTATTTTTAGGAAAGAGGTAATTGAGTCAGTCCATAACCAATATTTAATGTAATAAACATAATAGGTAATAATAATAATAAAAAAAGAATGAACGAACCATCGTTCTTATTCAATTATTCTCCTTAAACTAAAGTAATTCTGAATTGTTTTCCTTTGGCACGAATACAGGCTCTGCAACGCCTTACAAAAGACCTTTCCACCAGTCAAGCAAAATTCCTTGCATTTATTTCCTCTGACGCTGTGTCAATTTTCTGGCGAAGTTCTGATAGATTTTGTATTGATTTCGAATAGACTTTTTATTTTTTGCATTCCCAGTAAAAAATATCTACTGGATTTAGATTGGGGGAACGAGGAGGCCATACAATTGTACCACTGCGTACGATCCAGTTTCGAGGATACTCGTCGTTCAAATAACAATAACATTTTTAATGGCAAGAAAAGTGGCAAGTGTTGCACCATTTTGAAATCTTGATTAAATGCGCCAACTTTTGAAATAACTTGCCAAGGGTAGTGTGGTACATTTTTTTTTCAATATGAAGCGTCAAAGTTAACTAACGATATTTTTGTGAACCATGACTCACTAAAACTTTACTTTTTTTATTAAATTAACAATGTTTTGTGCATTAATTTGTTTTACGATTAATAGCATATTTAATGAAGATCACGAAATTCAAAAAAACACAGCAAAATTGTGACATTGGTAATCACAGGACTTGAAAATGCGACCAAGGGTGTGGAATTTCAACTTTTTTGAAAAGTGTCTATTATTGCTGAACTAAGTGATATGGAATTTTTTATTTATTTTTCCTAGAACCGGTATGACTTGGCCTTTCATCCTGTCTCGGATTATCGTTGAGTTTTGGGACACCCTGTATATTTCTAAATACATACTTATATAGATAAATTGACAACCAGGCTCAGAACAAATACTAGAACGTATGCAGAAGACCGGTTCAGGTCTCCGAGGCAGTTGTCACAGCAGCTTAAGGTTTAAAGCTAAGGTCAAGGAACTTCATTTCTAACTAACTAATGTCATTGACAATCAGTAGGTATTTTACAATGACACGTAGACGCAGTGACGTCTTGATTGTATAGTTTTATTTGTAGATAATATTGCATTTTTACTGCGTTATAAACAATTATTGTTGCAATGAGCGTGTTATAAGTATCACTTTCTCAGTAATAGTAGTAGGTACAGGTCATACTTCGGTTGTAGGGCTTTGATCTAGAAAGATCTATAGCTAAACATACGTGCAGGTGTAGGCAGAGATGTATAAAATACAGTCGCGTTTCGCCATTAACAATGTTAGTCCAATGTAATGGGGTTCGAGCCTATTGACTCATACCGGGCACGTTACTAAACTCCGGATTCCTATTGCGAGTAATCTTAGTTAGAAAAAGACCTATAGCATTTTGTCCGAGCTGGGAATCGTACCCGGGACCTTCGCGGCTAGTAGTAGGGTACACAGCCGAGCGCAGCCGATGGCTTATCGTGACTTATAAATTCTTATCCCACTGCTGGGCAATGGTCTCCTCCCAGAATTAGGGAAGGTTTAAACTAAGTTTACTACGCTGGCTAATTGCGGGTTGGAGACTTTGCATCCATTTAAGGACTGTTTAAATAAACTCACAAGCATGCAAGGTAATATCTCATCACCAAGTTTTCCGTTACATATGCTTAGTACCTAATAAATGTATACAAAAATATTAGTTTATTTACAAAACAGAACGGAAGGAGAGGAAGTAAATAGGAAATTCCTTTATAAACTAAATCTTAGAAAATACCTTAACCTTAGCCTAGATTCACGTCATTCACGACAAAACAAATAAACACATCTTACTAACCTTTGTCAATGATAACGGAAACAAAACAGAGAAATAAAGATTTTCAGTGACGTTTGGAATGCCTTTAGATTATACATAGGTACATAATATTAGGTCGGGGAAAAAGTCGCATTATATACAGTATGTATGAACTTGAAATAAAATCTCTTTGGCTTCAATAATCACAAATGAGTACACGGTTCATTAGGTTTCTTTCAGTGAGCTCGTGAGGTACCCAAATATCGAGCTTTTTTGTGTAGAGAAAATATTTTATTACAAGTTCATACATACTGTAATGCGAAAAGACTTTTCCCCCGACCTAATATATTATATAATCTTCTTCTTATAAATAAAAATTAATAGCCAAATATGTTGCCAAGCACTAACCTCAAGAACGGCTCAACCTATTTCACTATTTTTTTTATATTATCCCTTGAAGTAAGTTGGTTCTTACAGATGGGAAAATTAAGAAAACGGTACGAAGTAGCCCGGCTCAGCTAGTTCTAATACAAATTAGAAAAGACCAATAGTACTTTACCCGACCGGGAATCCAACCCGAAACCGCGTATTCGGCAGTCAGTATTTTTTTCTTTTCTTTTCTTTTTTAAAAAGACAACTCCCGCTCTAAGAATTGCTCTTGTGTCGCTGGGACTTTTACAAACATATAAACAACGGACACAAAGCTCAACCAGACCCGAAGCAATAATTTGTGGATCGCACAAATAATTGTCCCGTGTGGGAATCGAACCTACGACCTCCCAACACAGTGGTATCGGCGTGGCGACCACGCTACAGAGGCTATAAATGTTTAATCATTTATAACTTGAGAATTTTTGTTTGGATTCATTTATTTTTTTAAACAGGATATTACGCAAGCAAATATCACCGGAACACAATGAATCATACACAAACTATACCTAAATAATTTCCGCGAAAAACTATTTTTATTGATATAATTTATTGCTATATAACGCAACGTGTTCAACCAAATAGTAATTGATATAAAGAAAGAACGAAAACACATATTTTAAAGTATTAGTTTACTGGACTGCCTCTATGGCGCAGTCGGTAGTGTATGCGATTGCTGATCGTTAGGTACGGTATTCGATTCTCTGTCTAGGTCATTACAATTCCTCTTGGAAAGTTTTGAATAGTCATCATCATCATTGGCCTGTATACATCTATTGCAGATGATTAAGGTGGCGTCAGATAGAATTAGTGCACTTTCGTTCGTGGCTCAAAAGACCTAAGTAATTAGAATAATAGCCCGAAATATACTGGGTACGTTACATTGTAGTAAAATGCAAACAATGAAACGTCCCTGCCTACTCCTTAAGACATAACAAGTGACACAATACAGCTCTGACCACAGAAGCAATACTCAGCCTAGCCCTTTTTCCGACTATGTTGGAGTTGGCTTCCAGTCTCACCGGATGCAGCTGAATACCAGTGTTTTACATGGAGCGACTGCCTATCTGATCTCCACAACCTAGTTACCTGGGTAATATGATACCCTTCGGTAAGACTGGTTGTAAGACTTTTAAGCTTCTGAATACTGTTAACGGGTGTCAAAGACACTCAAAGATCTTAGGAAATGACAGCCGGGACCCACAATTTAACATGCCTTCCGAAACAAGGAGGAACTCTATATGCATAAGATCGTCAACCCATCCACGGAACAACCTTAGAGATTGATCCGCACGGCTGTTGTTAACTAAGCCACGAGTAGAAGCAATACTACGTATCAAAAAGTATATGTCTTCTTATGATCTATTTTTATTTTTATTCATTAGGTACTTCTAGGTATAAAAATACCTAAAAAATCATTACAAATTCGTTGTATATCCCCAGCATATAATATAGATTATAATTTACAACTAAGATTAAATTATTTCGCTTGTAAGGCTTGTAAACATGACAATGAATGCTTATCCGTTTTAGATATCAATCTAATCGGGTATAGCTCTTGATATTCAGATATCGTCATCGTTTATGAATGGTTATATTATCAAAGATAACTACGTCGTTATAAATATATATATTTCGTGGAAATAAAGTTTTTTATTGAGAGTACTAGCTTTACATGCGTGGTATTACACCACCTTCGGGCGGAATTTTCGACGAAAATCTCATCTTAATGCTCTTTTACATTTCCAAAGGAATCTTTATATCAAATTTCAACATTCTACGTTTTGTAGTTTCGGTTGTGCGCTGTTCATCAGTTTTCAGTAATAGATGAGTTTTAAATAATTATATTGATTGAGCTCAGTTTCTAGAATAGGAGTTCTTATGTCTTCACTGCGATACAAGCTACGAGCTTGGTGCCGGGACCGTGTGTATAATACACTGGGTAATGTTTAGATAGAGCAGCTGAAATATAAATTATAAATGTAGGACCTTTGATTATGATGCTAAAATCTTAATGCGTGTATGTATAATCTTAGATATTATATTCTATGGTTCGGGCGGTAGTGTAAGCAAGTGATGTCGCATTTGATTCGTTACCAATTACCATTCGTTGTAATTTTTCCAGTTGCTGATATTTATTAGCTTTATTGTCTAAAGGTCTATAACTGATAATAAAGTTAAGTCCTTGTTGTCTTCGTATAAGTATGTACGACTGAATTATTGTGATAGTGACCTGGCTCAAACAACTTACAAGCCTTGCTATCTACAACATGCAAGTCTACGCTTAAATATTACAGATTTAAAGCCCTTTCGGCGTATTTCGCCATCACCCGTATTCCTTTACTAAGTCTTTTGCTTTTTCAATTGCGTTCCTTGCTACGGTATACTGTTTTATTCAAACCCATAAAATACAATCGGCGCGCAAATCATACAGACACTTAGATCAAATAATTACTAGTAGCTACCTATCGGATAACTGACCGTTCTAGGATAAGTACCGAATTTATTGTACGGTCAGTAATAGAAAAATTACCTAAAAATACAACTATATTTTTAGCTTTAAATAATGTTCAAAGAAAACTCATTAAATTATTAAATCGATATATTATAAGATTAAAAACGTTTATTTTTGTCTATTAACTCAATCAAAAAGATTTCATTTCGATTTAGGGTTACTATAAGCGAAGAAAGTGTTGCCATTGTTAAAAATATAGCTGGCGAGTTTTTATATATTGAATAGAGATTTCTATAATAAGAAATGAATGTAAAAAATTGTGTTCGGCGTACATTCGGCCATATTAATATCTATTGTTATTTAAAAAGTAAGTTGTCTAAAAATAGAAGTTTATCGATTGGTATCAACATTTCAGTTAAATCGAATTTATTATTTTTTACTTTAATTTTAAAGAGAAATCAATTGTTACTTATATTATGAATGCCAGAGTCTGTCTGTATGTTCGTCTGGGCCACTTTCACAGCTAAACTGGTAAACCAATTTTGATAATATTTACTATAGAGATAGATCAGATACTGCTGCCCTTGCCTTAAGTGAGGTAACTAGGATAAAGCTGATTTTGAAAAAAAGGCGATTCTAGTTTAATTTTGTTTTGTTCGTATCTTTATCACTATTGCTTTACAGACAATTTTACTATATGATATTTAATAATGTAGAAAATATTATAAGGTATCAAATACTCGTAAATGCATATCACATAATAATCGAACACTAAGTTACTATAAAATTTTACGACACGGGAATCAAACCTCATCTCACCATTCAATAATAGATTTACATACACTCGTGCAACTATGTATTTCAATAAATTATTCCTCGTATTGCTGCCTAATACATACTAATCCTTAACGATATTATAAAAGCGAAAGTAACTGTCTGTCTGTTTCACTTTCATTCGCAAAACGACTGAGCCGATTTAGATGTAATTTACCTCTAGCAAGGTGACAGATCATAATACAGACTAATGTTAAAACATTTTGTCTCAAATAGAAAAAACTGTATCTCATATTGTAAAATGAAATTATTATAAGATTTATGTTTAACCGGATATATAATTTTTATTGCTTATCAAAAGGGAAGTCCCTTTCATTCATACCTATAGAATCATAAGATATCGTTAAAGGAATAGGCAAAAGATAAAACATTTTATAACGTTTTATAGCGTTTATTTCTAACAATATAAAAAAAGAACGGATAAATAATTTTATCTACTTGCTAGTACGATTGTGCTAAGCAAGTGCTAGGCAAGCGACAAAAAATATGATTGCTTTTAAAATATACATACTTAATAATTTTCAATTATTATGGCCCAATTTTCCATTATCAAATTACTTTCAATATTTTACCAAATTCTTTATTCATTTAACTGTCAAAAACGCGGTAAAAAGTAGTTTTGCAATAAAATAAAAACACTAAATGTAATTTTAATAGATGCTACATATGAACAACTATTTAATTTGCGGTTAAAGTATGTAGATTTCACGTGTCAATTCAATATCATTCTAAGTACTTACGTTTGCAATAAATCTTACATAATCACTAAACGACACACATTATTAAAAACAAATCACAAACAAACGCACATCACTTTTAATTAAAAAAGCAACTGACACTCCACAGACAACAAAAGTTTTTTTAACTTCGCGCCAAAAATACGACAATATTTTCGCGTCACGAAAATAATTTATAATTAAAATACTAAATTATTTTAAATAATAGAGCGCTTGAAGCCGACTGCGTTTAAGCGGAGGAAAATACCGACAATTTTTAACGCTCTTTCGAATCAAATAGATTTGCTTTTACTTTCTCCTAAAATGGCGTAGCCGTAGGACGAGTTGGCGCGAAATTGTCATTTGTCCATAATCTGTGGAAAATGGCGAATGACGTACGGGGATTTATTTACAGACCTATATTGTTAAACTATACTAGCAGTTTATCGTGTCTTCGTTCGCTTAGTACTATAACTTCATATAGGTAAGTAAAAAAATATAATATATTTTTGTTCTAACTTTCAGTCCCAATTTAAGCCATTAAGGGCCAAATTTTCAAACAAAAAATAGCTGATTCTTGACCTAGATTCCTTAACTAACTCCAAACAAAATTTCGCAAATATCCATCCACGGGCTTACCTACAAACAAACAGATTTTAACTTTTTGCATGACATATATACATAACCTAAAGGTACTAACCTATGTATTAATCACCATAAAGTGACATACAATAAAAGTCTATTTAAATACCTATTTTAGGTCGGACTCTGCGGTTACGATATAAGGTCTATGACCTGAATTACTCATATTTCAAAATTATTTGGTTTACTTTTGGGTACCTACATTACTCATAGTAAACCGAGGCGGAAAATGTGGCATTAATTGTAGACTATTTATATATTTAGAGAAATCCTTTTTAGGTATGAAATAAGTAACCACAACACTTCATATTCTATACCAAAGGTTTTTGACCTTTTATGGTTTTATGGTAACAGCCTTAGCAAAGAAAAAACAATCTTAGCGTCTCTCTTTACAACATAATACCATTTTTATTTATCGCCCTAAGGATAAAATCTAGAGCCTACTAGGGGGCAGTATTATCCCAGTGCCAGAACCCATTGGCTACACTAATTTAAAAAAATGCGAAAGTCTATATATATGTATGTCTGTTACACAGCTAAACCACAGACCTGATAAAATGTAACATGAAGAATTTAAGTCTCTGCTACTGCTACTTCTAGAAAAACCAACCCTTATGGCTGCTAGACACATGCCTAGCAGGGCTGTCAAATGTTTGTATCGATCGCTTGAATGTTAGGAACACGCCGGTAAGCCGAGTAACCCGCCGGCACCCTCATAGGTCATGCCGATGGTTATACCGCCGGCACTGTGTGTAGCAGCCCTTAAGCTTTATAGGGGATGAAAGCTAATATACAAACGTAATCGCGCAGGTCAGCTAGTATAACATTTCCACCCGGATTTATTCGCTTTTCACCGGAAAAACCATTCACTGACCTAATAAAAACATCACACATGATTGATAACTGTAAAACAAATGTTTATCGTTTGAGGATGTAACACATAAATCTGCTCGCGTGTGACGTTAACTACTGTTTAACTAATAATTAATATTAAACTAGATAATTAACAGTTGATTAATTGAGCAATAAGGTGATAAGTTTTTACAAAATGTATTAATTTCATGCCTTATTTGATTAGGAACTGGAACAGAAAAAAGAACGGTCGAACATTATGGTCTCAATTTAACGTGTTAAGTTCCTATTTTTTATGGTACCGTACCCAAGGCTTAAAAACGGAACCTTACTATAGTTACTACCATACTGTCCGCCTCTCTGAATATTTAATGTAAAGTGGTAGCGCCTAGACAGTTGTAATTTTCACAGATAATGTATTTCCGTTGCCGTTTTAACAATAAATGATAAAAACATATAACAAAATTCACGGCTGTGATTCCCGATTCAGGCAAAGTAGTCAAGTGTCATTGCATGTGACTAACATTATAGGGCAGGGATAGCCGAGTGGTTTAAGTTGGCATCTCCCCCGCAAGTGATCGCAGGTTCGAACAACACACCGATGGTTTTTCGAAGTTATGTGTGTATTAGAAATATTTATCACTTGCTCTAACGGGGAAGGAAAACATCGTGAGGAAAGCTTGCATGCCAAAAATTTGTTTAATACATTTATTGAGGGCATGCAAAGTCCCCAACCCGCACTTGGCTAGCGTGGTGGACTCAAGTCCTAACCCCTCCCCCTTGTTTGAGAGGAGACCCCTGCCCTGCAGTGGGACAGTAATGGGGTAAAAAGAAACAGCGAAACTTGGGTGTATTTCACCCCTGCCTAGACCTCAGAGTATAACAGGCATGATATTATATATGTCTGTATTAATAAATTTAACCCATTGGGCATTGCCAGTCTGTATTACATGTATTTAAATCTCATGTAACAAACGTGATTATTTTTGCAATTTTTTATAGTAAACGGGAACCTTAGTGCGTGAATTCGACTGGTATTTGTTCGGTTTCATTGTAAAATCCCATAACGGTGCCACAGCTAAGTAAATACTCGATTAAAATATAAATAATACATAGTGTTGTGTTGGAACAATTCGCGACAGATTGTTATTCGTCTCAGGCGCAGTGGATACCGTTACGATCTCTATAACACCATGGTGACAAGCCTCACTATTGGCCATGGTTAAATTGTTGCATAATATTGTTTGACATTGATTATATTCATAAACAGGAGGGACATTATTCATAAACAGTTCTTTATAATAGTAAGATTATCGAATTAAGTATCTAATGGAAAACTATACCTACTTCCAGCAAAAATAACAAGAGTACTTACAACTGAATGTTTTTTCAAATAAACTGTTTGGCGATTCGTAATCGGGATCCCGCACGTCTATTCACCAGGATTTGAAGATTCCGAAGGTTTGGATTGAATGAATGTGGGATTCAGAATCCCGAGGTGTATTAATCATGAAACGAATTTTAAAATTACTCCTAAATACAGCTCCAACCCTTGAACTCCTAAATACAACTCCCAATATAGCTCCTGAATAATTAATATCATTACTATTCTACATGAAAATTGCCCGCAGCGTCTGTCTGTCTGTTCGTGTTAACCTCAAAATTTACTGAACAGATTTTCATTCAGTTTTCACCAATAGATAAACTGCGACAAGGAAGGTTTTAACGTATAATCATCTAAGTTTAACCTGGACAAAGTCTAGATTCTAAGACTGTAATGTTTTGTACGAGGTTTTCTTCCGGTCAAATAGTCATTAACGTCTAATATGCAATGATATCGAACAGTCAACAGTGCGTGTCCTGGGTACGAGCTACTTCCTACTCAGTTCATTGACCTCATTAGGTAATACAGGGTAGTGTTCTAGAATTTTCTAATTAAGAAATGTAATTGTGTAATTATTGCGTGTCTAACTATCTTTCTTAAAAAAGACAACTCTAAGAATTGTTCTTGTGTTGACTTTTGCAAACATACAAACAACGGACACAAATACAATTAGACCCGAGGCAACTATTTGTGGATCGCACAAGATTGTTCAGTGTAGGAATCGAGCCCACGACCTGCCGACGCAATGGTAGCGACGTGGCGACCTTAACCACTGCGCCACGGAGTTAAACAGTTGCTACTGGTAGAAGATTAGGGCTAATTTTCACAGCTTTTGAATAAGTGTCAGATAAGGTATCTGCAAGATAAACATACAAATATAATATCCCACCTGTTATCTTCAAAGGTGTATGAAATATATTCACGTTTCGCCAGTCGCGCAAATGTATTAGGTCGGGGAAAAAGTCTTTTCGCATAATAGCATGTATGAACTTGTAATAAAATCTCTTTGGCTTCAAGAATCACAAATGAGTACACGGTACATTAGGTTATTTTAGTGAGCTCGTGAGGTACCCAAATATCGAGCTTTTTTGTGAAGAGAAAATATTTTATTACAAGTTCATACATACTATAAGTGAAAAGACTTTTTCCGCGACCTCATATAATAACAGCTGCCAAAATTCCACCTTCCTTCCACTTAATCGGAAGCGGTGAAATAGTGCCTTTAGTAAGTTTGCAGTTTAGCGACTTAAAAAAAGGAGGAGGTAATTGAATGATTGCTTTTTTTTTAGTTTCTGCCCTATTGTGCGTAATGCCAATAGGAGCACCTACCTACCTACTTACCTTATTTGCTAAGTTGATATTGAAAGTGATTTGTTTACCGTCCGTGTAATCTTACTGCGTTTTAATGTGCGACTATCTCTATAATGTTGATAGAATAATGATATGCTAGATTAACAGTATTAAGTACTAGTAAAAAATATAAAGGATAGTAAATTATTATTTTATAAATAGCTGTGACAGTTGTCTGATTGAGCGCGCTAAATTAACCTAAGAAGCACTAATTTGCAAAAAATGATAGCTGATATGAAATTAATTTATCCTCTAATAGTATAAGCTATCTTTTTATCAGATATTTCAAATAGAGTCAGTTTAGCAGTTTAATAAAATGTTACATACTGCTTTAAAAACAATGCCTTTACATCGCTGAAATGCTACCTTATTTTTTACTGGCACCTAATCGAATAAAGTTAAAGAAATGAAACTTACTTTTCTTTGTAAAATCCAAACTGCACTCAATAATTTCCCAAAAATATCTTTAAAGAAAACCGTCTACAGAAAAACACGTAAGTAATAAAAAATCAAGTTCAAATTTAATATTCCTTGAATATAATATGTACTTTTACTATTTTTTTTGTCAAAACACTGTCTTTACTCATTCGGTTTCCGAACAGACTGTACAATTACCTAATATTGTTCTTCACATTATATACTATAGTATGACCCGGGGTATTTGCTGATGCATATTTTAGGCGGCAAGTAAATGACGCATGAAGACGCAGACCGTTCCTGTGCGTCACGAAGTTTCCCTCCCTCTACCACAGGAAATTTAGGTGCGGAAAATGACATCTATCAAAATTATTGTAACTATGCGGTCAAAACGGCTAATTTACTTGGTTAACGAAGAATTTAAAAACTTGCACAGCTACGATATTCACCCTCAAAGCTAAGTGATGACTATAACATGTACCGTGGTCTCGGGCTTTTTAACACCCGTTAGCAATTTTGTATTATGTGTACAAACGGCGTTAGTGATTGTATTTTCATTCATATTGTTGAAGTTTAAATTATTTCTAACGGAAATAAGATATGAAGCCTAAACTTAATTTTGATCACAATACCTGTGTCGTCGCTACGCCAGTATTTTTATAATAAAAGCGTTTCTGTAAATTTCAATTAGCGGCATAAATATAAATTTGAAGAATTATATTTTAAGTTACAGGAAACAAAGGGCTGAAACAGTTGGTGCTGAAAGAGTAATATTGGTTATTTGGGCTGTTCTGCCCTGTACGTCATGACTGCTTAACGTAACTTTAACGTATTTTCATCAAATTATTAAGTACCTAAGTAATGCCTAAGTTTAATTTCTTTATATACCTTATGTACCTTAATTCTCTGTTTTTCTGCCTACCGCCATTGAAAAAAGGTATGATTTTATGTGGAATGGGGAAATGTATACTCAACTATGGGTCAATGACCCGAAAAGAAGAAAAGAATCTATCTTCAAGTCCCTGATTTTGTAGTCTTGTATGAGTAATGAAAAAAAACTAAAGAGCACCTATGACCGGTCGTGAACAATAGATGATTGTTTGTCAATACAAATCTATACTGAGAACTCTTTTTCCGCGAAAAGTTTAGTCACTTCCGAAACTATGATAAATATATTTTACAAATCACTAAATTTTCACCAAATTGAGTTGACTAGTTACATATTCGAAATTGCCGTATAGAGATCTAGAACTTTATCTATGACAGTTTGTAAGAAAAAATTTTGTATGATACATTATTTATTTGTATAAGCGTAGCAACACATAAAAATAAATAAGTTCCATAATTCCGCAAGCCCTGAATACTGCTGTAAATAGTCTTCTTAAACCCCAGATATTGACCTCTAGTAGGTACTTAAAATAACTTTATTTTATAGATAGTCTTTCAAGAGGAAGGATGTGTTTCTGTGTACAAAGATTCCTGTGTAAAATAAGTTTTTAAGCCGAGGCAGGCCTCTAGTGGCCTATAAAGATAAAAATATAGGTACACAATGCACAATAGAATTTGGACCTCTTATGTGTGGACCTCTTCAAAGAAATTACTTTCTCAAATGATTCACTTCAATTGTCACAAGATTACAACTTAAGATTTGTCAATTTAATTCTATGTAAATTTTCAATTGAATCACTCGAAAAGGCCATGAGTAATGGGAATAAAAAATTGTGAAATGCTTGTATGACTCGTTATCGCAAAGACCCATTGTTCATCTTCATTTTCCGTGTATAAAAAAAACAATGCATATGTTACTGTAAAAGCCCGAACTGTGGTAAATCCTAAGATTTTCCGGTAAAACCTAAGATTTACCAACTTTCAGTGGTAAAAGTCCGAACAATTCTTTTATTTCGAACTTTTACCACTATTCACTTGATGATGTCGAGATGTCGCTCAAACATGTACATATACATAAGTATATGTTTGAGCTGTGTTCCAAAACCATTGGATCAAATTGAGCGTGTCTACTATGGGGTAAGGGCAGTGTAAATATTAAACAAGCACATAAAAAATAACTCTTTTTATTATCATAGGAGTTCCTTGCCATAATTTTAGATAAATAAGTTAAATAATAAAATCACAACTTAATGAATACTTAAAATTAACTCGAACGTCGTCTAATTTAGAATTTGATCAATAACCGTCGAGCTCACCTCGTGCCGAAACTGTATCTAATATTGACGTCGTAAGCAATTCACTTATTTCTATGGCAGGTAAAATGGACTCAAAAATTATTTAAAAAAATATTTAAATACCAATGTGGAACACCAAATGAACAAATTAGATAAAAAATAATGTTGCACGTACATAAATATAAAGACGGTACTGAGTTTTTAATCACAACCAGACCTGTGAGAAACTTGTGGCTCGCTAGCTCTCGTAAACACATCAGGTCAGTACCGACACGGCCTCACGTCTCTCACAGCTCCGATCGACACGTTCCTCAAACAATTTTATGTTTATTTTTGTAAAAAAACTAATGTACAATTAAGTAGTATCATGGCGCAGGGTTTCCAAGGTAACTTAATACTTTTAAGTTCAATTTTTTACACATCTACTCCTTTATATTTACACGTTTCAAGAGAATCGTACAACTAGTTATTAAGCGTGAAAAACGATTCAAATTATCAACTTTTACCTAAACATACATCACAGATAGAGATATAAAAAAGAACTAATATCTATTCGACAGTGGGCTGCAGCTGCTGGTGACATGTGTTACTCTGAGTTACCATGTTGAGGCATGTTGCATGTACTGCATCTTGTACACGGTGCGAGTGGGACAAACAAACTAAATTACAACTGACGTCGCATCAAAACATAAATTTGTTTTTCTGCACATAAAATCAATACGGATTATTACAATACAATGAACAATTGCAACAAATAAGAAAATCGAAGTATACAAGACAAAATTACAAACTAATCGTGCAAGGAAACAAGACGAGAGAGAAACATCATAGAACGAAACATAGTCTGCTCCGTCGCGTCGCTCGGAAGCTAATAAAGTCCATTCGAAAAACTGGCAAGCACTTACACATTAAATTGATAATCTTATTTATTATAAGTTCTGATAACGTCACTGACATTTGTTTAAAAAATAATTTTCTATTTGACTAGAGGTTGCTTATTTAAACCTATTCATTTATGAAGTCGACCAGTTCCAGTGTTGCAGATTTACGCAAATAGACGACTACTATTGGACGACATTGTCATTGAAGCAAATAAATATATAAATAAAAAAATGTTTAAACAAAAAACAAATACTCGAAAAATTTAAGTGGTGAAATGAGTCTCCTCAAAGATTTCTAACAGAGCCTTACCGAAACATGTGAATATTTAGCAGGTGTTTTTCATTTTTTATCATCTCCACTAGTCTTGGAATCACTTTTCTTATTATCCTCGTTTTTTGTTTCAGTCTTCGTCATATCGGCGTCCTTTTCACTCTTCTTGTTAGAGTTATCTTGGCCATCGTTGACATCCTGAGACTTGCCTTTAGTTTCCCATTTGTTTTGAAACTCCTCGTTCAACATTTTCTCGAATTCATTAGAAATTTTGTTAACGTTCTTTTTCATTGTTGAATCTGGATAGCTCTAAAATGTAAACATATATTTAGTACCAAGCGTTATGATACTGAGCTACTAAATGAATTGATTTAGAAGATTACCTTAAGATAAAGTCGAACATTGTTGAAAATACGTCTAAAATCTTGCACCACTTGATCATACTCGGTATAGGAAGAATTTTTCAGTTTAGTAGATATATCATGAAGGCACATCGGATATTTCACCACCTCGTAAAATCTGGGAGCCTGTGAATTATGACAAGTTTACATAACACAGTCTATTTAGAAATGATTTACGATAAACAAAATATAAAGTACGTACCACTTTTATATCCATATCATGCTGAATGAAAGCAGCTTCATTGATTTGAGAGAGATTAGAAATGATAACTTCAAACTTCTTAACAGTGTTTCCCGGCAATGGCTTCTTCTTCTTAGGGTGGTACCACATTCCAGAGACCGCTACCTTAGCTTTACCACCAGACTTCTTCTGACTATCGTCACGCACGTAATTACCAGATTGATCGAAATTAGGACAGCGAGTATCTTTCTTCTCTTCTTCAGTTCTATTTTCAGGCATTTCTAATGGATCGTCCGCCTCAAGTGATCTAGTTTCAGAATCAAGCAACTTCGCTGTATCTTCAATGAACATCGACTGATCTTGATTCTTATTCAGTAAATAATCATTTTTGCCTGAGCTCTGTTGATTCCATACACTTGTAAGATCCTTCGACATGAAGTGGTTGGTGAGGCCGGAGGACCAGGCGTCGTTCTGATCCATACAAAGTTTAACTTGCTTCAAATCTTCAGAAAATTCATCAGTTACGCTCAGACCTAAGGCGTCATACAATCGTGCCGTGTCAGACTTTGAACCTTCGTGGATAAAATCCATCAACTTTGGAGCAGACTGCTTAGCAGCTTCCCAGGCGCGGTCTGATGTCATGGAGCTTAGAAGATCCAGGGACTCTGCCGCTCTTATATCTAAACAGGGCATACCATGTCTCGGCATCATTTTTTGATCTTCACTAAAGATATCATCATTACGCCTGGACATCAAGCACGGCCACGATTCTAGATTATATTTAGGCTGCGGCGCTAACGTCACAGGCGGGAACGGAACCTTCATCTTAAGAGCAATGTCGTCACCTACAGCGTTATCAAACACTACGTCCTGAGAAGTGCTCTGAATGAACGGTGAAATAGGATCGGCAGGCTTTATGGGCACTTTGTAACTCCCAGGCTTCATATACACTTTAGACATTTCATGAAACTCATCATTTTCGGGATCAATGAATTGCACGGGGCCAGAAATATTGTTAGAAATCGTCACAACATTTGATGGAATTTGAATGTTGTGAGTGTGATGAGTTATAAAATCATTAGGTTCTTTTTGTACCATCTGACCCCACGCCGCAAAAAAATCAGTCTCTTCCTTAGTATCGCCACAACTGTTATTCTTCTGAACATAACATCCTCGCATCTCGTTAGCAGTCGCCATGCTCGGTATCAGCGTCTTCTCCACGTGACTCAACGGTATCATTTTAGCTTTCAGTTCCATGTCCCTTCGCTGCAGTAAGTCACAAGGCATATTTCCTATGAGAGGTTGTCCGGGAGCTTTGCCGAGTTCTGCGTCCATCTTATGTTTCAGTTGAGTGTACAATTCTCGCTGGTCCGCATGGCACATACCTTCCAAGGCCCGAAAATCCGGCACATTAGTAATGGTCCAAGATTGTCGTGGTTTTGCCTCGCGCACACTACATGGATCACATTTGTACGGCACTTTCTGATAACTGTCCATATCACTTTGATCATTCAGCGGATAGAAATTGTGCGAGTTCGGCGGTGGCACTACGGGGTACTTCTTGTAGGCGACCCCTGATCGAGCAGGCCATGGACCTTCATTGAAACCTTGAGCGGCCGCTTGCGATTGATTCTGTACCCACGGAGGCTGAACTGCGTTAAATGGCTGCGGAGAAGCGTTCACTGGTCTCGGAGTGCTAGCGTGCGGCTTCGACGGTTGAAACTTATTCTGATTTTGATTTCTAGACGCGGTAGAGTTAGTGGCGTAATAGTTGTGAGTGAAACTTTTCTGTTCCATAGTAAATCCGTGGTCGAGACACTTGAACGTTTTGTAAATATGTGTCAACATCTCCTTAGTGACAGCCTGCCATTGCACGAAACATTCTCTTATATTGGGGCTGTAGTACTTATTCTCGATTCTGGAAAACGTATCATGTTTTTCGCTGAGCAATTCCTTGACACCTTTCCAACCGTCTAAAATTCTTACAAAAGAGAAAATAAAATTCTTAATAACCCAAGGTATGCCTTGAGAATGTAAGTTAGCAACAGCGCTGTCCGGTTTCTGAACATTGGATCTAGTTTTAGCGCAAATTGAGTGTATATTCTTAAAGCAAGGCCTGTTGTGGTGAGCGATCGCAATGTTCTCGGCGTCGGTGCAAGCCTCCACAGCCAGTTGAACGATTTGATTGGGAATCTGATCATGAATAACAATCTTATCTAGTACAGTGAGCAATACGTCTGATGACACCGAAGGTTTATTTTTGTCATCTTCCTGATTGATTGGTTTCTGATTTAGGTTTTGTTTTTGATTATTAGAATCAGCCCGGGAATCGGGTATGTTGCAAAGTTCCGACACCATTCTTTCTCCTTCGACGAAGAAATCAAGACTCGAAGTAGACTCAGAGGTCAAGTTTCGTTCCTTCCTCTGTCGGTCGGAGTCGACGTTGTCCTTGTATCTCTCATGATATCGAGGGTCAGCGCTGTAGGCGTTGCGTTTGTCTTGACTTTTGACTATTTTCTTCTTGGCGCCAGTGCCGATCGGTTCTTGGTTAGAGATGGACCACGAGCTCTGGGACCGTCTGTCCGAGTTCACGCCGCGGTCTCCTATCATCCCAGGGCCACTGTAGTTGGGTGAAGATGGATCAAAAACTAGGCCAACGAGAGGGGAATTAGGCGGTGAACTAAAGGTTGGGGCCGATGGATTGTTATATCTGAAAATGATAGCGATACTCAATATTTATTTTAGGCTGATGAGCCGATGTGTACTGGACATTAATACCTTGGGTTTTGGTACTGTTGGCTGGAGGCGGTCGCTTCGTAGATGCCTGTGGCGACGCGGCAGTATGTCGCCATGTTCTGCTCCGACAGATCCTTGCTGGAGCACCCTGATTTAAAGAAAGGTCTTCCTTAGTGAGAACTTCAATAAAACTACTATATTATGCTGCTAGTTCACTGCATTAAGTAGGAAATCCAATGGGAAACAAAACGAAATCGTTCATATCTTAAGGTGTGTTCCAACAGGATAGTATAAAGAAGAGTTCAAGTGTTAGTTCTCACCATAGTTCTTCTGCGACATCACGGCATATTGGTGTTGGGGCTGGTAGGAGTCGGCCTGGTGCAGCATGCCCCTGTCTCGCACCCCCTCGGGGCCCCCGTCGCGGTACTCCCCAGACTTACTGGACACGCCACCATATTCTTGCATTGGGCTCGAAAATATCTATAACCATTATACAAGATCAACGAAGATGGGAATATTACATTGAACTTTGAAATCTGATGTCTTTTCTGAGAATTCTAGTTACTCTTAGAATTTGGCTTAGTGATTTTGCAAAAGAATAGAAAATGTGATATTCATATTTTTATCAGCTTTTAATCGCATTAATCCTTTAAGATCGAGAAATAACCTGAGTTTTCATTTCTATTTCAATTCGCCTAGAATTGGCCTGTTCTTTCCTATAAGGATTTCGTAAAGTTTTGGAATATTCCGTACTAAGCTGATAACTTTCAAAAAAAGGCCAAAATCAATTCAGAATTGTGCAAAATACTTGATGGATGTTAGACGTGAAAAATATCAAATATGACGTAATGATATAATTTTGGATAAATCTAGTTGGTGTCTGCCGATGACTTCTCCAAATTACACAATTTCTTTCAAAATTCTGTGTTTTTCTCATTAAATTACTTTTTATCGAATATTTCAGTGAAATACTGTACTACTTTGCGTTTACTACGTTACCACAGATCGTCATTTTTACGTAAAAAATCGTCAAACTCTAGGAATAATACTTTTTTTCTTCCACTTACCGATTAGTTAGCACCCGAGTCCTTCCCCTGAAGGTTTCCAATACTCTCAATACATAATATAATAAATAATAGCTATATGTGATTGTCAAAGTATTCGTGTCTATGTTTTATAAACGAATTATTTTTTTTATTCTTACGTATTAACCAATATGATTTAACACGATTTGGATGATTCCAGGGTTTACAACTGTTGCTTATTGTCTAGATTTCATAAAGAACGTTTATAATCATGTTATTTTGTTCACTACCTCCGATGTGAGTTGGATAATGTATGACTTGCCAAATAATTGAAACCAACCATATGATTTCGTTCATTTGTTTCTTGACGTTTTCCATTTTTGCTTTTCAGAATTATGGCCGTAATATTTGAATGCAAACTCTGTGCAGTTTGTATTACTCAACAATTTACCGGAACATGTTCGTTTCTCTGATGCTTTACTTGTTTTGTAATAGAAATTATGTGTTAATTGTTATAAGAATAGTTGTACAGCTGGCATATTACATTCCAGACGAGCGTAGGCATCTAAGACACACATAAGACCTTAAAAATCTGAATAATATCAAGAAAATTTACGTTTTTCGGTTACTATTTGAATTTAAGGTCCTAATTTTATTGTAGGCTTAATATGGTCACCATCATTAAGCTGCCCTTAGAATCTTACGTTCAATCTATCTAGAAGTCACCCTGTAATCTAATATACGTGTATTTACCTTCAAATGACATCAGCATAGTGAGGTATAGTTTCGCGCGTTCCTAAACAACACGGTACGCCTGAAATCTGCTTAAACAGTTCTTGAAGCACATGCCAACGTAGACTCAAGGCCTTAACCCACTCCCATTCCTGGAGAAGCTCTGAGTAGATGAGATGATGAGTGAGTATACATTTTTCAACTTAGGTATGTTTCTTTGTATAAACAGTTTCTTCTGCACACCATAGTTAGGAAGTGTTGCGTTCACGTAGGCGTAGAAATTGTCAGCGTAGAACCGTCATTATTTACGTCACGTGATGTAATTCCTATGAATGCAACACTTGCATCGTTTTAATTGATGTTGTAAAGTTTTGTTAGGTGAACTATTTTATTAATTTATTCCAGATATTTTAGAAGCCAGAAGGCTTTAGGCGTGTCAGCCGAATCACGAATGTTATTGAGATATATTGATTCATAAAATGCTGAAAGAATGATGAAAACTACTTCTTTCGCTTCTTTTCTACTGCAATCAATTAATACTTTTATTTTAACCTAAGAAGTAAAAGTTCTACAACTTAACCAGAAAGTTTCAGTAATAATAAATTGGAGATAGTCCTCTCTTATTTCTGGACGAGACCCTTACTTGCAGTTAGACAGGAATGAGTTAGTTCTCAAATAAATATTAAAACTTTTTGTTTAAATATTTTATTTACAATAGATTTTTCACTATTTATTTCAAGCAGGTTGTATTAAAGGAAGATTTTGGGAGCTGTAAGATTTAACAACTTTCAAGAATTCAGACAATTACTGTAGGTACATGGATATAAAATTGTTACAATTTAATATTTTAGATAAAAAGCTCTCGTATGAGCTCAATTTTATAAAAATACTTTTTAACTTTTGTAAACTGACTGTAAATGGCCATAAATTTATCTATAGTGTAATAAGTTCTATCGTGTTCAGTTCATTCGCAGATGTATCTCCCGAGGATCAATATGGCAGTGGTGGTGAGGAGAGTGGTGGCTGCTGTGGTCGTAGCAGCTGCGTTGCAGAAGTCCGTGGTACAGGAGCATACCTCCTGTCTGCCGCCGTACCCGGCGCGGTGGTAGCACATACCCTGGAAATTACAATGACAATATTATTTTAGGATTTTTGAAATTATTACAATTTAAGATTATGTCGGAACTAGTCGCATACTTGTAAAATTCGTTGCTTTACTTTATTATAAGGGGAAAGATAATAATAATAATAATGTCCTTCCCGATGCTGCTACTGCGGTCAGCTTCATTGAAACTGGCCAACGAGGTAGGATTTTGTTTTTAGTGTCCAAGTGTGTGCACAATACACAGGTACACTCTCTCTATTCCTTTGCTCTCATAGCCCGGTGGGACGGATAACCGACACGACCAGTGAGAGATCAGGCCCAGAACCGACGGCTTTACGTGCTCTCCGAGGCACGGAGGTCTTCGACCTCAACTTCCTAACTCCGGGCAATTTTTAAGAAATTTTTAACTGAAAATCTCAGAAATTACTTTTTGGCCCAACCCAGGATTCGAACCCGAGACCTCTCGCACGGCGGTCGCACACATTACCGACCGCGCCACAGAGGCAAGTAGAGAGTAGAAAGTAAAAAAAAATATAGGTACTATACATACAAAACATCATGGCTATGATGGCTAGATAAGTCGACTTTGGAGCTCTATTATTACGTTCGTTTCGTATAACTCATTCTCTTAATTTCGTAAACGTCTACGGACGGGCATACAACATACGAAGTAATCACTTTTAAGGCTAGTAGACACAATTACTCAATCACCAGTCCTACCTTAAACTTGGTCTCATCCCACCCGCAGCTCCTGATGACCCTGCTCTCCGGCAGTCGTCCATTGACGCCATAGTCGACGTGCTGCACGATCTTCCTGCACAGCGTGTGCGTGACTCCTCGGTCGTGGTCGGAGCAGTTCCTCTTCAGGTTGTCCGGGAGCCGCGCCTGCAGGCACAGCGTGTTCGTCGCGCTGTTGCACTCGTAACACATTATTGTGGACCCTGGACAAGAAATATAAAGTTAACTTCAGCTCAGCAAGATTTTGATAAATTCCCCCCCTAAGGTTATATAAAATAGGGGAGGAATGAATAATTCTTCTTCAATTTCCGACTGATTGAACTGAAATTAACCCAGATCACACAAAGAAAACGAAAGAAAGATTTTTTTATTAGGGGAAACCTTTTAATGCGGGCGAAGTTGCGGGTGGAAGCGAGTCTATAATATAAAAATTTATCGCTTAATGTGTTGCTAAGCACTAATCTCGGGAGCAGTTGAACCGATTTCGCTAATTACAATTACAGAGAGGAATAAAAAAAATACAAAACAAAACCCGTTAAGAAATTCAAATCCTCAACAAATTACCAAAATAATTAGCTACAGAAGTTGACAAAGAAAACACGTTTCGTGTAGAGAACTTCAATAATACTTCTCCAGACATAATATCAGGACCTAGGTGGTCCTTGTCTAAGTTGAACCGGACGGCGGACGCCATTAATCTAGCCCGTATTACGAAACAGTACACAATCATCGGTGAATCATTATTATTTGAATACAATGCACTGCAGGATATTACTAATCCTATACAACCACCCAATAACACAAGACACTGTCTGAATACCAATTTACTTGCAATTCCTTAACTTTAGTCATGCTAACAAAGTTTTTGCGTACTTTAATTTGACTCTAGTTTGATATACAGTAATAAATTATAATAGAAGTCTTATAATATTATTATATAGAATAAAATAAGTTTCACCGGGTTAAAATAAAGGAATTATACACTGAAACCTCCGGGTATTGCTTTATCTATTGATGAAAACCCAATGAAAATGCGTTCAGTAGATTTTGAGTTTCACAAGCAGACGGACAGACAGCGAATAGGTTTTTAAATTATTTTTTGTTTCATAAAACTATTTTTAATTGCCAAGTTTACCATAATGTAAATCTTGAGTCTATGGCTTTAGATTCATGGAAATCACATACTTATAGCGAAACCAATAAATATTGAGATCTTACGTCTATACATAGGTACATTAATATTTATAGACCTAGATTTATTTTTGGGAACACACTCATGAAGATATTCGATGATTCAATATAGATATGATGTCGATGATTTTTATGAGAGCGATCTAAAACATTTTCTGACTAATGCAAATCTGAATCTAAAGTCAAGTGAGTTGTTAATGTTAGAGCTATCGATCAAAGTATAAAATATAAGCAAGTTATTTTGCCAAAAAACGGAACAGTTTTCGATGCACAGCAGAAGATAATATACAAAACATATTATATTATATAGTAAAGACCCTTAGCGGCGTCTGCCTGACCGTGTTATATATGCAGAATGGATTTTTATGCTGCTTTTAACAATTCTCAAGGTAGGTTTTAGTGTTATAATCTGATGTAACTAGGCCGTTACCGTAAAACGGGGTGAATAGAATTCGCGGGGTGAATAGAAAAAAAATCAGGAAAGTTTTCAAGGCTAATATTTGAGTACTTCTCGTTGAAGAATTTTGTTGAAATTTTAAATGATTACACGTCGATATTATTTCTCTGCGGTGTTATAATTGTTTAAAGGTTTAAATTGATATTTATACCCAAAAAATTGCTTCAAAGTCTACCGTCCTTGAATGCCTTAATATCGACCCTCAAAACTTTGGATTTAAAGTAGGATTTCTTTTCTAATGAGTTGTTTGAAGTGTTTATCTCTTTAGGTGTATATTAATTTATAAAGATACAATATTTTTAATTGAAGAAACGCTTTTAAATCTAAAAAATATATTTTAATCATGGAAATAGTAATTTTTTTGTATAAACGGGGTGAATAGAATCGTTTGAAGGGTGAATAGAACTACAGTATGGGGTAAATGGAAACATAGTAGGGTTTAATAGAAACGCGTAAGGGGTGAATAGAAACAAGTGAGGGGTCAATAGAGATTAATAAATAGGGTTGTCAAAAACTGTAAACAAAATTAACATAAACAATGAAAAATTAATAGTCATTAATCTTCTGAACTTCACAATTATCATTGTATCAAAGTTATAACGGCATCTACTGCATTTAGTATGAAAGTTAGTTAGGTTATCTTGCTTTATTTTTTGAGTTAAAGTAATTATCAACGGTTATTTAATTTTTTAAACACACAACCTCCCTTTTCAGTATGTTGGATAAGTCGTCTTTGGCAGCCCTAACAGTTTTTCCATTCACCCCTTTGGTCGTTTCGATTTACCCCTATCGCTGGGTGAATAGAAAATGACCATTTTTTTAAGGAAATATCGTAAAATTATGCATATTTTTGGACAAATATGGTTTTAGCTCTTTCTTCATGGCGCCGGACATGATATAAAATAACCCGACAATAAAAATAACAAGTTATTCGCAACAAATTTTTAGGACAAAGTTGAAAATCGTTTCTATTCACCCCGTTTTACGGTATATTATAAAACCTTATCACTACATAAACCATTTGTTTTTAAATAACCCGTTACCCATCCACTGCTGGGCAAGGGTCTCCTCCAGTAATTAGGAAGGGGTTAGGCATTGAGTCCACCACGCTGGCCAAGTGCGGGTTGGGGACTTTGCATGCCCCCAATAAATGTATTTAAAAATTATCAACCATTTTTATCTAGTCGGAAAATTGAAAGCAAACACGAAACATCAGCACAAATCAAAGAGCCGAAAGCTCTATTATCCCACACTAAATTGTAACGATATCCCTTCAGACAGGACGCAATCATTTCTGTCCTAGATACCACAGGAAACTTACCTCACGTATCAATTTAAAAATAAAACGATCTACACCAATGCCGACACGGAATAAAATTATTGCTTCCACGGCAGTAATAGATCTAAGTAATTTGCGGTTTAAACCCAAGAAACTAACAAAAAGTAAGAAAGTACTTTTTGTAATCTATAAAGTAGGTTAGTTTTAGCACTTAGTTTTAGTTACAAAAGTAGAATTACGAAAATAATCTGGACTAAAAAAGGGGACTTCTGAAATCATTCAAAATGAAAAATTGATAATATGGGTCTTCATAAATTATATTCAACAACGAATTAAAGGCTTCTTTGTGTTTATATTGGATAAAGCAGACTATTTATCTCATATTGAAACGGTTTGTAATCCCCTAATTTCTAGCAGGCAACGTAAAATTACCTCCACGGAAGTTATCACCGCTTCGCACTTGAGTGTTTTTCCGTCACGTTTTCGAGTTCAATAGTAAGGGACAATCACCTTTAACTAAGTGTAATCCAATTTGTTACCTCGTCAAAGATAACTGCTTCAAACGATGATAGGAATCTTCCGTCCGTCCTCTTGTTAGTACATCAATCTGCATGTGTATCGTTTATCTTAGTTGACAACTATTGTACGACAAATTGATAGCAAATATGTAGTACAATGCTGCTTTCACTTAGCGTATTTATCACCATAGTTTTAGAAACAGCAATGTATTACCAAGTGGCTGTCAAATAATCGTCAACGAATATTCACAATACTCTGTCAAGTGATTGATGATCCGAAATGATTATAGAATTCGGCGTCAAAGGAAACATTAATAAAATATAGGAAGTAATATCACTAACCGTATTGAAAGAGTCCACAAAGTATTATAAAACCGAAATACAAGCACGCCATCGCTCCGGTTGTCGTTAACCACAGCTTTCTACAAAGTACCCACTACTTGTGGCCTCACCAGTGAGTAGCAACAAGCCAAGGTGGTATCCAGTGCAACCCGCTTCGGATCTGAACCAGGATGTGTCTCGTTGTACAACGGAACACGACAATTGAAACTGTTAGGTGACTTTATTAGGCCATGCTACATAATCATATGAGATTCGAAAGTTCAATATATCATTTAAAACTCCCACGGTACTATCGCCGAGATTTCTATAATATGAAATGGATTTTGGATAGGAATGATGAAGGAAATGGGACGTGTAAATAAAAGTCAAGATCATGAAAAACTTTTAATAAATACATTCGCAAATTACAAACACAACAATGAGGTGTCGCTAAACAAAATGTACATTGATAGCGGCTTCGGTAACTTCAATGATATCTACATTGCTCTTAATATAAACCGTATTACATTACACATAAGTTTTATATTTGCACGTTTCAGAGGTGCGAATAGGCTGATTATCGTCTATTTACATAGATTTGCTAATTCATTAACGCGTTTTAACAACACATTCAGCTACAGCAGCATGTATCCATACAAATAAATTACATACACCTATACATGTTACTGCTATATTTATTTTAGCAGCTAAATCTTTCAGCTCAACGATCTCACAAAGTTTATTGGCGTTCTTATTATAGAAAGACTCTATAGAAACAATCTTTGGTACAGCTATATTTTTTCTATGTGTTTTGTTTTTAAATTCTAATATGGCAGTGGGTTGTCCAAGCTTATTAAAACACTAGTTGTGCCTGCTCTGTTTGGTACCGCCTAGTTCTATGGTGGTCTGCTGGGCCTAGACCCTGAGGAGTGCGAAGGTGATGAGCATGAGGGCGGTGGCCCCGACGGGTATGGAGGCGGAGTTACAGCCGTCCTCCACGCAGGAACATACCTCTTGTCTGCCGCCGAAACCAGAGCGCTGGTAGCAGCGATTCTAGAGAAAAATAAAGGTGTTATATTATACTGTTAGGGGAAACGACGCAAACCTTTTATGCTCCTTATTTATCAATTTTTAAACTGACAGGCTGAGAGTATTTTGTATTAGCTCTAACCTCCATTACAGCAAAAAGAGAGGTGTTACAAGTTTGAGCCAGTTTTGTAGTATAGGAATTTTCTTTATCGAAAAAATATTAGGTCAGGAAAATGTCTTTTCGCATTATATTATGTATGAACTTGTAATAAAATCTCTTTGGCAAGAATCACAAATTAGTACACGGTTCATTAGGTTTCTTTTAGTGAGCTCGTGAAGTACCCAAACATCGAGCTTTTTTGTGTAGAGAAAAGATTGTATTACAAGTTCATACATACTATAATGCGAAAAGACTTTTTCTCCGACCTAATATATAAGGAATACAATTTGTTCCAACTTACCAAGTAATTGCTCTCATCCCAGCCACAGCCTCTGATGACGCGGCTGTCTGGGGGCATGCCGTTCATCTCGAACTCCACGACCTGGGAGATCTTGCGGCACATCGTGTCCTTGTCGCTGCAGGGTAGACGGAGAGAGTCCGGCAGCTTGTCCATCAGGCAGCGGGAGTCGTTGTGACTGTTGCATTGGTAGCATGTGATTGCTAAGCCTGGAGACAAGAGGTCATGTCATTAGCAGGTGCTGGAGAACAAATGAAGGTATCAAGACAGGATCTTATTAATTGTTATTATAAATGCGAAAGTAACTCTGTCTGTCTGTCTGTGTGTTACTCAATCACGCCTAAATTGCTGAATCAATTTGCATGAAATTTGGTATGGAGATATTTTGATACCCGAGAAAGGACGTAGGCTACTTTTTAACCCGGGTAAGTGACACATTTCCACGGGAAAATTCAGGTGGCGGACAAAGTCGCGGGTAGAAGCTAGTTGTGTGTATGCTTGCAATTATGCTTAAGAAGCAAGCGGTTGTCTTTTTTTTTATATTTTGTATAGCTTGATTATAAATTCATTTATTTATATGATAAAGCTGGGGCAATTCATAAAAATCTATTTTGCTTAATACCGATTTAGTAAATACATTTCCCCTTATTATAAAATAAGCTTTTAGGAAAGAATCTTTCTTTCCTGAAAACGGAAAGAAAGAGTAGAAGGAAATAAGTACTTTTGCAGAACTTGACATAATTGTAAAACGTAATGTTACGATTTAGAACAAAAGAGAGTCTTTGCCCAGCAATGGGACATCAAATAAGAAAAAAAAAACGATTTAAGGTAAAATAATATTCCAGTCGCCTGAAATTAGTTAAATAAGAGAAAAGGGTTATATTTTCATATAATAGTATGGTTGAAAATGAATTTGAGTAATTAAATTTTGAAAAAGCAATGGAATATAGTTCAATACGAGTCTTAAGTCTGAAGCGTATGAACACATATCACGTGGTAATTGAATCAAAGTTAAAGAGGTAACGAGGTGCGTGGGTGCAAATTGTAGTCACATGGCACATGACACTATTGAATATCACAACAATCAGTCACTTCCTCACGTCACAGCACTTAGGGACCCCACGTATGTACTCGCTATAAATATACCCTATTGATGTGAGGAGAATTCCTATGTCTTCATATCAGAGAACATTACGTGAGAGGTCAGGCTCAGGACCGATTGCTAAGCATGCTCTCCGAGACATGGAAGTCTATGTCCTCAACTAACTAATTCCGGGCAGTTCCTGAGAAATTCTTAACAGAAAAACTCAGACAACACTTTTTAGCCCTAACCAGGAGTCGAACCCGAGAACTCCGCATGGCAGTCACAGACTGTCAGTCAGTCTTTTAAAATATAAAAAAATAAAAATAAAAATCATTTATTACCAGTCCCAGTATAACAAAATTATGCTTATAACTACGACAACCCCACTAGGCGCAGCCTGTATCGGGGCTATCAATATTATGAACAATTGCCTGATCGGACTAGTTAACTTAAACTTAAAATGTACTTATTTATTAATAATACAAAAGGTTGAGTTGTCCACATCATATCGTTACCATGTGCCGTCGGCGGTTTGGTGATTCGAATCCATTATAACACAGAATGCGATTTTCACCGCAATCAGTCGTACTGTAAGACTAAATAAATAAATGAGAGTAAAGCGTTATTGGGTATCTGTCTACCACATAAAGAAAAGCGTTATTTTATTTAGGTACGTACGTAAAATGAAATATCTACGAACTAGCTGACCCGCGCAACTTCGTTTGCGTGTATCCCGCTACTTCGACAAATACAGTCAACGCACCAACACATATTGGATACTAATTTTCAATTCACAATAACTTCTCTTTCCCTTAACCGCGTTTAAAATATTAAAATGTTTTTTGGTTTCTGTGACTCTTCTTTGATCGCCCCCCCTATCAGTTTTTGGAAAAAATATTTAAGTAATGTACAGATTTTTTTTGTCTTATATGTATAGATCAAAGTCGTAGTACCTACTTTTTAATATTATTTATTTTTTATGTACCGTTTTTTTATATTTTTTGTTTTTTTTTTATGTACTTACCTACTTTTGTTATATACGTCTAACTATTATTTTCTTGTTTACTTTTTAAATTATTTACATTCTACATTTTATTACTTTTACTTATTTTTTATTTTCATTTATTTTTAGAAGATTAACTTTGTCCATTTTTTTTAAAAAAAATTTAATATAAGGTATATATGTTACTGTAAAAGCCCGGACTGTGGTAAATCCTAAGATTTTTCGGTAAAACCTAAGATTTACCAACTCTCAATGGTAAAAGTCCGAACAATTCTTTTATTTCGAACTTTTACCCCTATTCACTTGGTAAATCTTAGGATATACCTCAAGGGCAGGTAAATGTAGCTAATAGAAAATAATTTAATAGTTATAAAGAAGGAGTTTTCGGTAAACCGACATGGGTAGGTTAGGTTAGAAGGCTGAGGTGGGAGCTTCGCTTCGCTCGCTCCCACCTCAGCCTTCGTGGTTATTTTTTTTAACCACCCAGAAGGAGGAGCCGGGGCTCCGGCGACATCTTCAAACTCTCATTATAACTATGTTACGGCATATAATTATATCCCTAGCAATATCATTATATTAGGGCTCAAACTCATTACAATATGACTTTATCAACTTTTACCGTGTCATTATGTAAATCCTAAGATTTGCCAATTAAATGGTGGTAAAAGTTCGAAATAAAAGAACGTTCGGACTTTTACCATTGAGAGTTGGTAAATCTTAGGTTTTACCGGAAAATCTTAGGATTTACCACAGTCCGGACTTTTACAGTAACATATATACATTTTCATTTTAACGATGAGAAAGGTTTCCCATATATTTAAAATTAAAGACTATCTACAATTAAAAACTACCTGTAGGTAGATATACATGTTATTTTTTTTTATTTTCCTTTTATTTTTTTTTATTTTTTTTTCTTTACCTTTTTTATGTATTAGATTGTACTTTATTGCCGCCGCGGCCGGCCCGTACCGTGCCGCAATACTAATATCGTGATATCTCCTAAACTATATGTCTAAATAACACACTGTAAACTGCAAAAATAATCTCAATTAAATGCTCGTGATGATGAACTTACTTATTTTGATAAGGATATATGTATTATTGGTTATATCACCAGTTAAACATCACCCAACGAATTAAATGTTTTTTTAATACAGAAAAGTAGTTTTTGTGACTTAAATAAAAAAGCTGGATATATTTCATCGCGGACTTTTTTGTAGAACTAATAAAGACCAATGTTTTTGCTATACATTGTTCTTACTTGTATCCAACGGTATAAGCGGCGCACGCACAAATGCAATCTTCAATTAGATTTTTTTTCTGACTTCTTGGACATAAATCGCTATAACTCAGCTAATATAGTTTCAATGTATTTCAATTATATATAAAAACCTGTCGGAGAAAATACTCTTTCTATTAGTGAAAACCGCATCAAAATCCGTTGCGTAGTTTTAAAGTTTTATGCATACGAAGGGACTACAGACAAAATGGGCGACTTTGTTTTATACTATGTAATGATAATGATTATTAAAATTATTTAATGTACGCCTAGACTATGAATTCTATTCATAGAAAATTCAGAAATCGAAAATGTTAAAAATATTTATAGTGAAGGACTTACATTTGAACTAATTAGTCAAAAGTATTGTGAAGTACTTTTAAGTTATTTGTTATACGTATAATCGTATACATATTTTAAATACCACATGCGTTATATAACCTGAAAGGTATGTGCAGAGGTGTTTTAATTGCAATCTGTATTCTCCGTTTATGTATTTATACACTTTTTTTTCACATTTATCGGTATTTAAGTCTAGTATATACACGTATAATTATAGTTAGCTTATCTAATAATAATAATCTAGGTATAAATATTTAAAAATAATGAAAACAAGGGATGAATGATGTGTAAAAAAGTAAAAATACAACACTGTGCTCAAACCGAGAATTGAAGCTGAAATCTCGCAGTATATATACTTCTAACTATATGAACCGTAAAGGCACTCACGGTTCAAGAGTAATTATAGCCATGAGCTGACGACCTAGATCTAGATCTTGTTGCGAATATTCGCTCCTACTCAATAATGAGTGTTAACACATTTTGCTATATGGTATAGTAAGTGTAAGTTATAGAAGCCTTGGCAGACTGCAATGTAGAGACTAGATAGTTCACAAGAAAAATATAAGTAGAAAAAAATATAATTTCTAAAGCTTTTCTAAGACTTAAGACGTATTTGTGACTGTAATTACATTAGGCAAAAGGTAGTCTGGCTTTTCAACAATGCTCTTGTATGTTCAGATAGTGGTAGTCATGCTATTGTTTGTATACATTAAAACCTATTTATGAGAAGGAAATGAGAGAGGGTGTAGGCCAAGAGTCCAGCTTTTATGTTGGCACTTAATTATGAACATAAATATATAAATTTAACCCATTAATGTCCCACTGCTGGGCAAGGTAATGAGGTAGGGATTAGGCCTTGAATCCACCACGCTGGCCAAGTGCGGGTTGGGGACTTTGCATGCCCTTAATAAATGTTTTGAACAAATTTTAGGCATGCAAGGTTTTCTCACGATGTTTTCCTTCACCGTGGGAGCATGTGATAATTATTTCCAATACACACATAACTTTGAAAAGTCATTGGTTTGTTGCCTAGGGTTCGAAACTGCGACCACTTGCGTGGGAGGTGTCAACTTATACCACTCGGTCGGTATAAACGGTCCAGAAAAAGTTATAATGTAATGGTTTCAATTATTCTCGTAAGGGTGGGTAGAGAGAGATCACTAGACTTGCAGCTCATCATTGCTTCATTCATATCCATACATGTTGTCATACAGGACTGCCGGTTACGAGTACTACGCACCTGACATATTTGCAAGACATCACCGATAGGATCTGTGTATGTCTTCCTAAGGCGTTCCCTTCCCGCGTTACGATTTACAAATTACAAACATGTTTTTTGATCAATTACAATCGTATCAAATAAGTAAATATACGTATATGGTATTATATATACAGACATATGGATTTTAGGTCTGTTGTATTAGCCACTAATTGGAAAACCTACACAGATTCAATTAATTACGTACCACCTAACATAACCTAATTAGTTCAATGTCTAGTGTACCTCTAAGCTAATCTGATTTTAGTCTATCGAGTATACAGGCGTATTGATTGCACAAACTGTCTGCTACACACGCTATAGTTTGCTTGACGACCAAGGCCGCATTCAGTATAGAAGTGATTAGGTTATGCAAGAAGCTTAGCAATTGTATAACTGAAAAACTATTATCGATTGAACTAAAACTATACGTGGGCCACTACTTATATTTTGAGCCTAACTATGAAAAACGGTAAACGTGTGAGTGAAAACTACTTTATCGTGTTCTCGGGTATTCTAATGCATGATCTAGATAGATTTTTATCCGATCGAAATATTTTTTTAATGTTTTTTTTTCTTTCCCGAAGACCCCTCAAAAACAAGGTGTTTAAAAGCGTAACCTGTTTCTTGAGGCGATGAAAAATCAATGTTTACGGTATTTATTTTTGACGTTTTGGATCTAAATAAAGTCATTTGATGTCAAACTGTAACGGCATTACGAGAAACTCATTAATTAGTTTTTTTCGTGCACATAATAGCCGGCTGTTTAGCGAGATGCATTACGGCCGGCATTGATTTTATTGAGCTCGACCTGTAGGATTTTGTGATTTTTCCATATTTTAAACCAGTCTTTAGGTAAATTTTTGGTTGTAAATCAATAAGAATTAACCATTCTGCATTTTTATAAAGACACTTTGTGCCGTTATAAAGTTTTTATAAAAAATCAAGGGACAATTTGTTCCGAAGTGCTTCAAGCGCGAATATTTTTTTCTGGATTTGGTTCATCTTAAAGCTTCCATAAAGTCGACTGGTGTTTATTTTTGGGCTCATGCGCATTATATCCTACATCCCTGTTTTATCACAATTTGATACACGTATTTTGAAGCCAAACGATGGACTTTTCAAGCATTTGTTTGTACTAATCGGCGGGAGGACCTTCTCGAATGATTGTAAAAAAAAAATTGGTTCATTTAGAAAAAATCTTCTAATCGGAAACGTTGTTACCTAATATTTTATATCTAAGAGTGGAAATAATGTTTAGGATTGTGTCATTCTTTTCGTGTATCAGGAAACTAAAATGCGTAATTAATTTTCGCACAGCATCAATTTTTCCGGAGACAACTGGTGACCTTGGACGACCTTCAGGAATTTCATTGGTGATGGAAAAATAATCATGATAGAACTCTATTTATTGGCGTTTTAAATTTTCAAAGGATCAGACTTTATCACCAAAATAATAAATAAGTCGATATAGACACGACTGTTTCTATAAGTCACGTCGAAAGTCTTAAAAAATATTTGCACGAAAATGTTAACATCCTAATTCCATTTTCCCGCACACTTACAATTTTCGATCGACGATATTGAAAATATTTTCAGCGCAGATTTCAAAACTTTCTTAGGAATGTATTAGTCAAAAAGACCAAACTTTATGATGAAAACGCCAAATCGGGTCTAAAACAATCAGATTCGTCAAGGCTCAAAATATAAATAGTGACCTAAGTATGACTGCCTCTGTGGCTTATGTGGTATATAAGTGCAGATCATCAGGTTATAGGCTCAAATCCCGGGTTGGGTAAAATGCTTCTACGTTTTTTTTTGTTTACATTAGAATATTCAAGTAACTTTAGCCTAGAATTTTGTAACGTGCCCGATATATGGCAAAAGACTTGCCTCCTATATGAGTCTAACATGATAAGTTGCCAAATGTGAGTGTATTTCATACACCCTCGGGTATAACAGGAATATGCTTGTGAAAATATACTTTTGGCGGTGAAAGTCCGATGGTATAGGTATCGGTAAGCTATGATGGTATAGGGACCCATCCAATTAGTCAATTTACCGCCTGTAGAGTGACTATCTACGTATTCACCACTTGGTTTTCCATCGATTTATTTAATGAAACCTTCCTGTTATGTCAATGACTTTTGTCTTTGCGTGACCAAGTCTTTTATTTTTCTGTAGCAAAGTGATCTTAGGAATATAGTAAATGCGAGTTCGGGTGGTAAGATAAATAACTATATAGAGTTTATATCCAGTGTTATTATCCTAAAGAATAAGTTCGCAACGTTCACAAAGAAAAAAAAACTCAACGTCGCCCTTTAGGTATCTAATAATTAAACCTAGAAATATTTTTTGTTATTTTTAGGCTTTGGAAACTCCTACGAAATGCTCCAGCCGCAGAAATGCTCTAGGGGGCAGTGTTGCCTTTTTGGGAATCTATGTTCGATAGTCTTTATCCATGCCCGTAGGATAAAGTTTTTATTTCGTACCTTATAAACTTCTAACTAAATGCATGTACCTAAGTACATTAACGGAAATGCAACGATTGTAAACATACAATAATACTGAATTGTAAATAAAGTAGTATTTGTTAAGCTAACATAATAATTGTTCAACAATACAGAATGCAGCTAATTCTTTAAATGCAAATGATGACGAGTAAACTCCCACATCCCGAATATAATGGATACTATACAAATATAATTTGGTAATTATGAAATTATCTATGTTTAGTAGTCTACCCATAGGCATACATACATGATATCACGGCTGCTATACCCGAAGGTTTAGGCAGAGGTGTTTCGCCATTAACATATTTTGTTTTGTTAACTAAGAACTATAGATAACAATTGACTTTAAAATACATTATTAGAAGTCTAAATTTACATAACATAAAGCTGACTGACTGACTGACATTGTGATCCATCAACGCTCAGCCCAAACTGCTACTGGATCGGGCTAAAATTTGGCATGCAGGGAGACGTTATAACGTAGGCATCCGCTAAGAAAGGATTTTGATAAATTCTCCCCCCAAGGGGATAAAATTTGGAATGGAAGTTTGTATGAAAATTCTGCCCTAAGTCACAAACCACGCGGACGAAGTCGCGGGCGAAAGTTAGTTAAAGTTATAAAGATACAGTTAATACAGGTAAAACTCAACAGAATATATATTGGCTTAGCCTTTATTCCAAACTTTGTTGGAGCTGGATACCATTGTTTTTACATGGAGCGACTGCCTATCTGACCTCCGCAACCCAATACCTGGGTTATAACACGATACCCTTTCGGTAAGACTGGTTGTCAGACTTTCAAGCTTCTGACTACTGTTAACGACTGTCAAAGAACTCAACAGAAAGAGCTATTAAAAGTACAGCAACCGAAGTACACATACGTTTTATTATTAGATTCCAGGAATTTCGTACGAATCCTATTGACCTATTTGCAAATTCGATGGTGAATGGAATACGTATATAAAACTGTTTCTTTTAGACTACTCTATCATATTTTATAAATAATCTCTTTGATGTAAACAGTACTGACGAATAGAGCTTACTGGCCGACTGTACGATGAAAAGTTTGTATAAAAACTTTTTAGTAAATGCTGAAAACTAAATGGTCTTTTAAGACAAAATATATTTTAAATTGTTTTGAATTGCTTTGTGTTAAGATTATATTGTTACGTGTACTACTATCAAGCTCAAATACAATTAAAGAAATAATAATTAAGAGTTTGTGTGTCGGGAAAATGTTTGAAACTAAATAAATAAATAACCTTTCATCGTTTGAAAAGTACAGGTGCTAAATAGTATGACAACTTAGTCGGGAGCCTTGGCGTGCACTTTTTATCACTATTCAAGTTAACTATTGTAGATTCAGTAATTGTAACGACTAGCATAAGTGTCAATATTTGACCTAAATGAATAAATGATTTGATTTTGATTTTATTCTGTCTTTCTCAAAATAAAATAGCTGTATTAAACAGGCCACCGTCAGTCGTATAAGTCTGCGAATCATTGATATTCTAAATGCTTAATATTGTTTATTCCAACAACCAATAGCGACAAACTTAACTAACCCCAGGTTTCTAAGGCACATTTAGCAGTAATTTATCTATTCATACTGTTTTTTTATGAGTTTAAACACTATTGAATAGATAAACTACCGCTAAATGGACCCCAGAAACCGGGGGTGAGTTATTGGCCTATAGAATACTGTTACAATTAGTAAAATGTGTAAGGCTTAATTATTAAAGCTGTTTCGTAATAAGGGATGAATATATTCGGGAAAGACGCATGTCATATCAATCAGCTGATCGCCACTCCCACGCGGCCACGCCGGTCAACTATGTCACTTCAATCAACTCTAGGAAACGGACTATTGTAGTTTAACTGCTAGTATATTATCTAGACCTTAGAAACAGTAACTTTATACTATAACCTGCATACATACGTAAAAATCACCTTATTCCAATAGGTAGAGATTCAACTACTCTAGCTATAAATTCAATAAACTTTTGATTTAGTTTCACGTTTTATGAAGAAGTGTTAGATAACCTATCTGCCGAATAGTGATAGGAAATGTGAAAAAAGAACTGTAAAATTGCGTTTGATCGATATTTAGAAGGGCTAAAACCGGGCCTTGGAATTCAGAACTTTGAAAATAGGCATGACCAAATCGTAAAATAAAAAATAGAAAACTATTTGTGAATCTATTTTAAAAACTATAGTTACGATTGTCTTTTAAGTTCTCTAATGTATTTAATGCTTTTATAAATAAGTATAAAAAAGTAATTGTAACACTATGTTGTGTACCTTTACTAATGTAAGTAAATATCTAAGAGAAAAAACAAGTTCTACGAAAAAGTTTTTAGAAAATTAATCAATGTATAGCGCATTTACAAATTATAACATTCGATTGTATTTCTAATAGTATATTATCTACATTAACACACGTAACTAACGAAGAAAGAACACGTAAAAAGTTTCAAAGGAAAACATATCTCAAACACGACATTAGCAACAAAAGTGCCACGACAATTTGACAATAACTAATTGAATAAACCACGAACCTTGTTGTAGCAAACTGCATAATACCGCCAAAAAGCAAACAAAAAGCGCGGCCATTTTGTATAATAACTCGTACTCTCCGGTTGAAGTCACACCTTACTGCTCTCGATAACGGCAACCCACTGACTAACCACAATATGCTAGGACCTATATCTACTTGTAAAAGCACACCGCTTATTCAATTGGTCTAATACCTTTTATAAATTGACCTATGTATCGTTGTATCTTCAATTCCGCGTATCGTGTTATTCAATGAATTCTTGACAATTTTCTTTAATCACTTTACCTGACTGAGATTGAAAGACGGGTCATGTGTGTCACTGGTAGTCTGCAGCTAAGATATACATATTTCTTTATGGATTCAAATTGTGTATTTAGATTAGTATAGTAATATAGTAAAATAATAGGTGCCTAAAGGTTGTAAAATATAGGATACGATATTAAAGTATGGCATCCGAAATTAGAAAAATTAACAAAAAATTCAATTGCGGCCTTGAACGCCATGAACTAAGGTTTAATCGTCTTTAGGCTAAATTTATACCTACAGAATGTCAGTAATGGATTAAAAATTCATTAACGCTTAAATTAATATCTTGCCTAGTTAAATCGTGCGGCTCCACTTGCGTACGAAGTTTTTATTGATATTTCAGCAGCTTAGAGATTCATTTTTAAAAAACGTAGCCTTTGCTTAATCTCCGATTTTTCAACTACTTCAATGGTTAATTTCATCATGATCAGTTTAACTTTTCAGCGTGAAAACTGAACAGACAGACTTTAGCATTCATAAAATTACTATATTTCAGCCCTCAGTTCTATCCAAATGGTATATTTTACGTTACGTTCTATGTTCGAACCCTTTATCAACTATCACTTTGTAAAATTTCATCAAAATTTGTTCAGTCATATAACCTTGTATTGAAAGTGTAATAGACAGACAGACTTTTGTTTTCGTAACATTAGAGTCTACACAAAAATAGGTTAGTTTCTATGTGGAGGGTAGATCGCATGATTAGGGGTAGTTTAACATCAGGGGTACAAAACTCGTACAATTATGTAAGAAATTGATCGCCCCTGTCACAGGTTTTACGATACGTCGGCAAAATATGCCAGACTTTGTAACTCATGGAATGAAATAAAAAACATACTGTTATGTTGAATATGTAGGCATAAGAAAAATGCTCTCTATGAAAAAATAATTTAAAATTCGTTGACGTTTTTTATCACCGTGGGAAAGAAATATTTTGACTACGGGCTCAGTTTACTCAAAATTAAATAATAAAGAATATCTACAATACTGGTCTTGAATGAAAACTCAGAATATTTCGTAAATAGAAAGATGTAAGTAGGTACAGTAAATACTTTAAATCGATAATTTTCTTATTGCTTCCTATAGTTCTTCATTCAACAGTCTTAAATAATAAAAATATTAAAAAGAACAAAACAGTGAATATTTGATATTTATATAAATCTCTCACTTTTAATAATCTAAAATTTACAAAACTGCATTTCCTTTTTCCAATTTTCTTTCACGGACAGGTAGGCCCGCGTTAAACCACTAGTATATAACATCGTTGTTGATTGCAGTGATCTGACCTATACACCTTGAAGCAAGTGTCATCAGTCTGAATGGACCGGATCAGTTGAATAGAGCGGAAGCTGTTACAGGGCCCAGAATAGCACCTGTTGTAGCCACTCTGTACCTGATCCACTGTGTACTGTGGCTCAAAGGTTTTGTTGCGAAACTACACTGTTTGATGGCGTATTTAAAAACATGTCGTAGTTTTTTAGAGAGTATGAGAGAGTACCAAATTATAAGAGATACAAGAAAAGAGTTTTGATTTTTAAAGGAAATTATGGAGATTTTTTATTGGGCAGTACGAGAAAATGTTATCTTCGGAAAATTGTCTTAAAATCTGATGAATTTTTGGATTTTGTATTGAACAGTAAAATACTTTAGTATTTAATTTGTATATAACGGTAAGCAACTTAAACATAAAAATTCTAAAATTGGTCATGGTTTACCTTTTACCCATCTTAGAAGCCAATTAATTTACACGTCTATAGATTTAACTGATGACACTAATAGCCTTTTTTTCTTGGCATTACCAGTTTTAAATTCACACTACTGAAACGGAATGTAGGTACTTTAAAGATATGGGTTTGATTCCTGATCTCATCGGACTGTTGATACTTTTCAGGAAAGTGCAAATGCAGCAATTCATTTCATAACGTGATTTGTATGAATGTTTGTATGAATGTCTTGAATGGACAATGTTATTCTGGAGACAAGATTAGATTAACATTTTCGAATTATAAATAAGAGCAAGGTCTTTAAAGTTAGTGGGTGAATTAATAGGAGTTAGTCATTTAAACCCGAGATGCTGTTGAACCTTGAAACCATACACCTGAAGGATTTGACTGAAGATGTACAGCAGACATTAATACAAGGTTAGTTGTTTGACGAAAGTTCTAGACCAGAATTATCTTTTAAGGGAGAATGTGAACGACTCATGTTCTAAAAAACACTTAAAATTTAATTCCGGTCTATCAAGCTACGTACATAAAATGCTAAAGTAAATGTTATAGTCTTATTTTGGTTTACTACCAATTTCAGTGACAAAAATTTAAGAGTTGGCCCGGCAGTCTTCAATCATCTTATCGCCCTCTCAGCTATACTACTGAATAAGTTAAAATGGTACTATATCGATCGCATCTTCTTTCGGCTCTCGCGGTGCCTAGGTAGAGTATTGTTTTTCAAGACAATTTCTTAAGAATACAGTAATTAGAGGTAATTAAGTAAATATGAAGCTGTAATTAGATAAATGTACGTCATAATGTACTTGGTGTACCTAGTTATAAGTAGGTACTAGGTAGGTAGAGATCTCGGTGCGTCGTTGCCGCCTCCGCGCCGCCCGCGCCGCACTTACCATTGATCGTATCCTGCGCACACGCACATGACACGTTCACTCTACATAGAATATTATTTATTTATTATATTTTTAAAATATATAAAAGATATCATATTTATTCAATATTTCCCACCTATAATAACTACGTATGTATTAGGTCGGGGAAAAAGTCTTTTCGCATTATAGTATGTATGAACTTGTAATAAAATCTCTTTGGCTTCAAGAATCACAAATGAGTACACGGTTCATTAGGTTTCTTTCAGTGAGCTCGTGAGGTACCCAAATATCGAGTTTTTTTGTGTAGAGAAAATGTCGTTCCCAAGAAAGATTTTTAGTCAACGATTCGTTAAAATACACATAAAGACTGAAGACATGAAAATTCAATATAAAATGATAGTTTTAGTATGGGTTTGCGCAACTTGTCTAAGGGCCCACTAGTCGCTGATAGTACGTAGGTAGGTATTTCTTAGTAAAATAGTCAAGAAAAATCTTAAGTAAGAAGAGTTTGTCACTTTTAGTTTCCTTCTAACATTGTTGCGAGTATTTTTGGTTACTTTGCTTATTGATAGCAAGGTAGACCTACCGCGTAGTGACGCTAAAAACTTTCACTAATTAATTAATTTGCGTAGCCTACAGCTTTTAGTGTGATGTCCGGTTTTAACATTATTACTACATGAATTTTATGACCAATTAACTAAAATTACATGCTTTAGGTTGACGAAGCACTTCTTTGTTCCACTCATGTAGTGAAAATAGGTATAAAACGAGGAATCGTATTTTTTTATTAATAAAAAAATAAGTTGGTTTTTTGTTACATTTTCTTGGTATTTTTCGTTATGTTTACTTATTCCTAGTGAGAAGAATAACTTTCATAGAGGACAGTTTTATTTGATAAAACAAAATTACTTTCAAACTTTGTTATTTGCTATGTATTCACTATACTTATACCTAATCATAAAACATTAAAGTGCTGTACTATATAATATGTTATTTTCCTCTCAAACCATTTATTTAGTGATTACTTCAGCTTATAATGGAAGGCGACTAAACAAATCACATACATATTTCTTCACAGAAAGTACATAAGTCTATATATACATATGTATAAGTCAAGGTGTCAGACGGCAGAGGGTGTAGACCCCCATTAACCTACAAACACACCCTCGTTATTTCACTGGAGGGACGGCGTCCGTGTCTTCGTAATGAGACGCGTATTGACGGTAGTTCACGGTACTTTGATATTATAGACTCAAATAGACTGTACTTGATGTCTTTTAGTATAGGATGATCTTTGATATTGTAGGTAAGAGTGGAGCAAGTAAGAGTATAGCAAAACTACGCACAATCTGAAGCCCTTAATTTTTGAGCTCTTTCGTACATCGTGCAATTGAATTGAATTGAATCTTAAAATTTGTCATTAATAAATATACTTACTTACTCATGGATATGACTGTTGATTCGAAAGAACCTAGTTCAGCTTTTTTCGCAATTTCGCGCGTCGGTTTAGTTATGAGTGCAGCTGTGCGGTGTAGTTCATTTCAGAGGAACTAAAAACTCGTCTCTATAAACTTAAACTGTTTATTCTATAAACAAATATACACATACAACTATATGTATATATGTAAATGTATAACTATAAAACCCTTTAAAAAGCCTTACAAAGACCTGTAGGACTGTTTTTCTTGGTCGTTATTTTGTATTGTAGTTCCCCGTTGTTTTCAATGTATTTTTATTCAAGCAAATATTTTCATGTTTCCCTGCGATCTTTACATTGCGGCAGTCATAAACCTTCGCATGGCAACCAGTGCTGAAGACTTATGTAATTCTGTAAGGCCTAGTAAAGTCGCAATGTTACCTAATCATACCAATCAATAGACAGTGGTTGCAAAAAGCAGAAAGACTACTTTACTTTACTATATTGAGAAACTGCTCTGTGCATATTTTAGAGAAGATAGGAGCTCTATTGCTTTAATAGTTCATATGGGTAAATGAGATACTATATTCTATCACCAAGGTACGAAGTCACAAAATTAATGTTGGACTTTTCTAGAACAAATTCTACTTTAAGAAAAACTTAAACATACTTTCAGTTTCGTTTTCTATGTCATCAAAGAAGTTAACAAGAAAAGAAAGTCAAATGTAAAGTAAACAGTCTTCTATATACATGTATGATCATATCACCAGAAACCTTTCAAACTAGTTCTATTAACTCTAAACAACCTTATAGGAAATTAAGAATCGTTACAAAAATCCTCGTGCAAAGTTGCTAGTCACAAAAAAATAGGGGGCGTATCACTTCTTCGATCACTATCGACTTCCAGAATAGAGAATTCACTATAAACGAGATTAAAACCTTAAGACAAAACTAGTATTAAGCAACATTCCCAAGATCCAGTGCATCTAACACGTGTACACGAAGAGTGGCAGTTACCTCACCGGGAGCGCGGGCCGCAATTGTGTCATCCGGCCAATCTGTCCGGCCGCAGGCACGAACACCTTCCTTTGTTACACAACACCACATATCGTGTATGGAACAAGCAGTATATGCTGTTGGATACAGGAATATGAAATATGAAAAACAAATGTAATTTTTCAGATCTAAATAGCTGGATCGATTTTAGAATATTTGAGATGGTTAAGTCTATACCTCGAGGTAAAGATCTAAGTTTCACAAAAAAACAGGATTTGCTAATATTGGAAAACAAAATGTTGTCTACTATGCTTTCAGCTGTAAACTACTGAATAAGTTTTAGTTACGTTAAGCAAGACGATATCTCGGAAAATAATACGATTGTTTCTAGAGATCTGAATAATTGGAGCTGCTATATTGAAGCTAATGACAAACTTATAATAGGCTTTCCTTAAAACAAAGATTAAAACTGTACTCATCACTAAAGTAATTAATAGAATAATAAGTAGGATTTCATCAATTTCTTATATACATTTTCCATTATTTTATCAATAAGATAAGCCATTCGAAATATATCCGTAAGTTGTAAGGACACAGCGATATAACAATATATTTTTCACTATGAAATTCTCCAAATCTAATCACTTGAAGTTTACTCTAGGCATTTACAATTCCCGTTTATATGGAGTCAGGACTGTCTACAGGAGATGAGCAATCATCTCGTCACTTGTGACACGTAGATAACATCTCTTCGGGAAGCGATAGCAGTTAGCACGTGATAGAAAATGATAGTATTGGACCATTAGGCTCACGCGACAATTGAGAATATACACCGGACGAATGTAATCAAGAAAGTATCTTACAACTATTTAAAATCCATGTTGGTTTACAAAATTTTCTCTCTTAGTAGGTTTGTAAAAATTACGCAAATGAATAATCTTATAAATCTTAGGAACTGTCTCAAAAGTTTTACATTACATCATTATATACCTGTTCAAAAAGTTAAGTGATCTGTCTTTTCAATAGTATCTGTTTGTTTCTGTATGTAGCTGCATATCATTAAAATATTCGTTTTTATCTATGGAAGATACTTGTAGCTTAATAATAAGTGATTGGAACTCTGTCAAAAAAGTAACTATTATGTAAAACAGTTTCTTTAAGGCTATAAGATTCCTATAATCCAACAGTTTATTAGAGTGCCTTATATCCGATTCCTCTATTTTCCTTCATATTTTCCGGTCTATACTTTAAGTTGACCTAGAAATAACATATAAATATAGGCTGATACATTACCAAAAACTCTCTGCACTATCGCAAAAAATAAATTTGCAAGCTAAAATTCCCATATATTAAGAACTTACGCTATATCTAAAATCGTTCACCCACACGTATAAACAATTCCCATGAACTGTACAACGTGTAAATCATAAAGTCTAAATATAAGGTCCACGACAGCGTGACGAATCCGGGACGGAGAGTAACCGCGTTATGTATTTGAACCGAGAAATTACGTTAATGAGCTTACCAAGGTAGGAATCGTTTTAATGGCTATTTGAGAATGAATTGCAGTGGAGATGAAAGGTCGAGGCTACGGCAAAGTTTTGCTAATATTAGACTAGCTTTTTTAGAGGAGCTCGTGGCTTAGTTAATAAAACCGCGTGGATCGATCGTTGAGGTTAAGCTACGTTTGCCGAGATGGTTCTGAGGATGGGTGACCATATTATACATATAAAGTTCCTCCGTGTTTCGGAAGGCACGTTAAATTGTGGGTCTCGAGTGTCATTTTCAAAGATCTTTGACAGTCGTTAACAGTAGTCAGAAGCTTGAAAGTCTGACAACCAGTCTTACCGAATCTTTACCGATCTTAGTTTATTTTATTGATATTTCATTTTTAATGGCTCTTCTTATAAAAGTAATGTAGAGTTCTTCTATTCTACCATATGTAGAAATCAACATCCTAATCACAAATGAATTATTCTCTAAACTTAATCTAAAAAGAAACAAAATTAAACTATAATAATTAATTATATTATTAAATTAAATTATATTATTTACTACAATAATTTACAATATATAAACAAAAGGGAGTATGTACAGTTGTTTAATAAAATTTGAATCAAAGATCTAAAAACCAAGATTTTTGCCATACAACTATAGAGAACATAATTAAATGTCAGTTATAACGATTTCAATGGTCATAATTAAACTCGCAACCTTCTAAGGCTTCATTTGATTACTTCTGGGTGTTTATAGTATTTATACTTGTATTTTGTGTGTATTATTGTTTATGAATGACAAACAAAACGTATTAGATGCTAAAAAACTCCCGCAGCTATAACCCTGTATTCCGAGTAATTTTACAAACATATTATCAGCAAATAATTACCACCAATATTGATGATTTGCTCTTGTAAGTTAGTACTTTTACAAACATACAAACAACGGTCACAAAGTACAACCAGAACCGAAACAACTATTTGTGGAGCGCACAACTAACTGTTCCTTGTGGGTATCGAACTCACGTCCTTTCGACGCAATGGTAGCGGCGTGGCGACCTTAATCACTGCGCCATGGCAGTCATGTGTTTGTGGAGAGCACAACCATTTTTTCCACTGAAAAAAACCGGCAACCGGATGGCAACTGGACGTAGTGTAATATAGCGGCGTGGAACTCACACTAACCTCTGCATTATTGCTCAGTAGAAAATGGCTTCATTTTTCGGAAATAGATGTATAACTATGTACCTTATTGTATTAATCTATGCCATTTAACTCTTGTAACTGGATAGGAGGGCCTGGAGTGTCAAGCCTAGTACAGACTCCATCTCCCACTAAAGTTCTAGTTTTAAGTCCTACCTTTGAGAGAGATAACAAATAATTTATATTATTATTTACTAATACGCGAATAATTTGGGATACTAGAAACCCTAAACATCGTAATTTCAGTTTAAACCTTACTTTTCCTTTTAAGTTACCTTAAAAGTGACCTCTATAAGTCCAGAATCTTCCCAAAGACCTATACACCTAGTAACCAACGTAAGTGCATAAGATCTCCTGCATACAATCTACACATCAGACCATTCATCTCGCGAAGGAAGCGCATGATTTAGATGCACACAATAACCTACTTCGTTAAACTGATCGCACTCTTACACGGGATGACAGACAACAAGCGAGATTTTATTACAATAGATAAATAAAGATTTTTATAGTCTACTAGCTGACCCGGCAAACTTCGTACCGCCTTACGGTTGATTCTTTAATTTAATTTATATTTTGCATTTTTTTTTATTTTTCTTTCCGTTAAAACCATCCTCGTAATTCAAGGAATACTACAAAAAAATAATTTATGAAATCGGTTCAGCCGTTATTGTGTTTAGCGCTTAGCAAAAAAAATTCAGTGCTTCGGTTTGATATTAAACATTTCGCAATTGAGATGTACCTATGGATTTCGTACTTTGGTTTATTAAAATTTTTCAATGATTTCCATTAGTAATTAGATCTGAATATGTTTTTCGAGATATTTTAAAATCTCGCAAAACCGTACCGTTCGTACTTGGATACCTTATTTTACAATCCTGAGGGTCAGATTCAGTGTATCAATAAGTTTCAGATAACCCATGTGGGTTAGCCATACTACTACTATGGTTAGATAGAGTGATAGCAAATATTTGAAAACAATTGCTAAACCACTATCTGATAAGCTATCTGAAACTGATTCGTTAGTAGTGAAACGTACAGTAACTGTAAAATTTCTCAATACTCAGACGATTTGAAGTCAATGAATACGATTCCCTTTGACTCATGATACTCTCATTAATTTGACAAAAATACGATTAAGGAATACCGCTCTTTTTAACTGAGACCTTACTTAATACAAGAGTCTAATGAAAAATAACGTGTCAACACTTTACTCAGAAGAATGACTACTTCATTTTAAAGAGAACTTGAATGCAAATAAGAATACAGGATGCGTCCCAGCCACACTAAACGATTTGTAAACAAGACTAACAAACTAGGAAAAACTCGAGTATAAAATCAGTTATTTCAAGAACTCGCCACTGCACCATAATGCCGTTATCTTTATTGAAGCTTCCTTTCAACCCTGAGCACCTTTCTACGACGAGGATTAGATCCGAACTTATCCAGTTGTACCCTTTGTGTGTCACATGAGATACACAATCGCTGACCGACTTATAAACTCAAGTTAAACGAACGAATAAACAGTTTGTAACAGCTCCCTGTAGAAGCACAACGAATTTATACAAAGAAAAGTTTATTTTTATTTAATTTATTAATACAAAAGTGAATTGTAATTGGAACGAATAAATGCTAAGCGCCGTTCAATAAAGCAATCAACAGTGTCGATTAGAAATTGATTGCCTACACAATTTTGGCAGGCGTTTCAATTTAGTTAATTATGGCTTTTTGGAGTTTAAATAATATTGTTTTATGTGTTGTGTTGTTTATAATGTTGTCTAATACATGTGAGTACATTATCTTGAGTAGTATGAGTTCAATGACCTCTATTAGGTGGAGTGGGCGTCATGCAAATCATTTCATTCATTGCTCCGTCGCTAAGTGATGAGATCCTTTGTTTGATTTTTCGCTTATTGTCGATGAATAACACAGATACATGCAAGACATGCATAATGCATTTCATAATGAAGCTTAGACTTAAAAAAACGAATTCGTTGTGTAAAATGTTATCACGGATTATCTACTGGCTTTACATAAAGAATGGCTAATCAGAAACATAGAGTTTTTTTTTTTTTTTTTTTTTAATAACCCATATCTGTCCCACTGCAGGGCAAGGGTCTCCTCCCAAACGAGGGGGAAGGGTTAGGCCTTGAGTCCACCACGCTGGCCAAGTGCGGGTTGGGGACTTTGCATGCCCTCAATAAATGTATTAAACAAATTTTTAGGTATGCAAGGTTTCCTCACGATGTTTTCCTTCACCGTTGGAGCACGTGATAATTATTTCTAATACACACATAACTTCGAAAAGTCATTGGTGTGTTGCCTCGGATTCGAACCTGTGACCACTTGCGTGGGAGGTGCCAACTTAAACCACTCGGCTATCACTGCTTCTTATAAATTTATATCCATTATTCACACAGTCTTTTATTCATTCCTTGGACCTTAATAAAGTTACTGATGACTTTAAATTATTACAAAGACATACATTGTTGTCTCATTTTTAAGTAGGCTTATATTTGCAAAAGTTTAGGATATCAATAGTTTGTTTTACTGTACATACATTAACTAATCTTTTACTAATGGCTAGCAATGTAAAAAAAGAATTTTTGGCTAGTTTTAGGCCAGTAAAAACGCAATGTATGAGTATTTTGACTAGAAACACTTAATTAATTGATAGAGAATCGTCATTTATTTCAATCCTTCTGTTTAGTTCTTCTTGTCAACACATTCATCATTTATCTACAACTAGCTGACCCGCGCAACTTCGCTTGCGTCACATTAGAGAGAATGGGTGAAAATTTTCCCCGTTTTTGTAACATTTTTTACTGGTACTCTGCTCCTATTGGTCGTAGCGTGATGATTTATAGCCTCTATTCTATCTAACACTGAAAGTATTTTTCAAATCGGACCATTAGTTCCTGAGATAAGCGCGTTTAAACAAACAAACAAACTCTTCAGCTTTATAATATTGGTATAGATTTCGACACATCTACCCCTAAAAAGTCTAACTATTTGCCAATATTCCAGGTACCGCAATCAAATGTTTCGAATGCAACAGCGCAAACAACTCCGCTTGCTTGGAGATGCACATCCCTAAAATGAACGCTATCGTGCCCGTCGTGGACTGCGCGCAGACACTCCCCAGTGATAAGAACAAGGAAGCCTTCTGCAGAAAGATTACACAGACGAGTAAGATATCTTCTGAGTGTCACTTCTAGAAATAATCGGGTTAAAATATCCTATATGCTAATCTAGGTTATAAGCTACATGTGTGCCGAATTTCGTGAAAATCTATGGATTAGTTTTTGTGTGAGACTATAACAAACGTACAGCCTTAATTACAAAGTATCCTATTTACAAAAATGAGTACGATAGTCGTATTTCTCTTCTACTTCTTAGCACAGACCTCCAGAATACAAGAGGCGGGGTTTTGCCACCACTCAAACCACGTGTAGATTGGGGATTTAGCATGTTTCAAAAATAGTTAAAGAAATGTTTTAGATTCAGTGATAAATATTTCCAAAACCCAACCTCGTAGTATTTGCCTGGGTGTTAAATTCTCGACCATTGCGAGAGAGGCAAATGCCAAATACCGGTGATAGCACTGCTGAATTGAATTGAAAACAATGAAGCTTTCTTTCCCGTCAAAACATATACTAAAAAGGCTGAAATTGGCGAATCCATACAATTCCATAGAGGCAGTGTAATGGTACACCTGCATAATTGAGAGTAATTCAGAGAGCACAATACCTTGCCATTATGTGATTAAATAATACAGACGTGTTTATTAGTGCGTGTAGGCGGCCTTATTCCGGATATTTAGCTTTTTGGATGCGAATTATATTTATTTTAGCGCTCATAATTTTAGCAATAGGGATTTAAAGTAAAGTTTGGATGGACTTTGTGTGCCAAAACAGAGTTTGTAACTAGCTGAAAAGATAGGAGAACCTATTTTCATAGGTTCTTTGAGATGGCAAAGGTTTACCGTGTAATTTGTCAATCAGCGATAGGGAACAATACCCTATTTTCTAAGACTCTAAAATTTCTCAATGAGACCGTGGTTCCCGTTAGATAAGTGCCGAGATTAGATGTCAAGTTAAAATAAGGCTAGAAGGGTACTTAAGACTAGTCTTACGAGATTAGAAATCTTTTGCCTGTGGGCTCCATTTTATGTTAAAGTTCTTTGACTATTACTTCTGTGCGAAAAAACTTTCTATAGCATACTTCTGCAAGCATCTAAATATTCTTCTTTTTTCAGTCTTACACGTCGACAAGACCCCTGAAGTCCGCATCACGCGCACCTGCGGCTGGGTCAAACACAAGCGAGAGTGCTACAAGGCAGACAACATGGACCACTTGGAGACCGTCTGCCAATGTTTCGGAGACCTCTGCAACGCGGCAACGTCGCTGCAACGCGTCAAAATGACAGTCTTACAAACTGTTGCCGCTCTTCTCGCCGCATACAAAACATGGCGGGGTTTTTAAATTAAAATAGTGAATTTTAAGACTGTTTTTGTTCTAAGTTGTGTGTTTAACGGACTTGTATATGTTGAAATTAGTATTTGTTTAGTGTATTAATCGAGTTTATTATGTTTCTGTGTGAGCCAGAGGGTTATCGCGACAGATTTACCTCAGTTACTTACAATAATCGTTATACTGAATAAATGTATCTATACAAACGTGTTTTGTTTGTTTTATTATGATCTGTGTAGTGTAGAGTCTTATTCTGATTCTCAGTTTCATCTCTGTGATGAAAACAAAATGTCTGTTTAGAGCTTTTCAAACTCCTTACCTTATTTATCGCTAGCTTGTGTTTTCGTTCTCAAAAGCACTCTGTAAAGAAATTTGGCTCCTCGAGAATTTATTCATAATATTTGATACAATACTCTTCATTTATTCAAAATTTCAATAAAATATAAAGTCTAGAGTTTTTTCACTTTCAGTTTCCTTTATATTCTCTACAAAGTAAAAGCAATCTCAGACACTCGTAATAGCAAGAAAAATCCAATGTTCAAGCAATATAAGTTATTTTACTTGGTCCATATGGATTACTATACATTTTTAGAAGATTCTTTGCTCCTAGCAACAGATCCAAGATGTAGTAGGTGTTTTTATTGATACTCTTAGATTAATTGGTTTCAAGGCTACGAAGTTTCTTTAATCAAATATATTGGAAGTTCATTAAACAATTGTAGTTTATCGCTAACTGTTAATTGCATAGTGGAGTACACAGTGTGGTGTATCATGTAGCGTAATATAGGACCTGACTGCCTTTACGGCGCGGACGGTAGTGTATACGACTTCCGTGCAGGAGGTCTCGGGTTCTAATCCCGGGTCGATCCAAAAAGTATTCTCCGAGTTTTCTGTGATTTTTTTTCAGAGATTGTAAGGAGTTAGGAAGTTGAGGTTGTGGACCTGCATGCTTCAGCACTTTTCATTTTTTCGTGAAGCAACTAAACTAAGTAGCGAACGCAGTATTTATTTAAAATGGATGGTCAAAATAATTCCTAAGATGCCCGTTAGAGGCGCTGATCAGATTTTCTAATTTCTCCATAGGCAGTAGGTACGTTCTCGATAGTCAATAGTGATATAAAATCGAGCTACAGACGCCCTTTCTTAACTTTGTTGCAGTATTAGGTACATGCTACAAGCGCCCATGAGTCAACTCATCAATATCGTAATTATCGTTCCGAATAGTTCCGTGCTCCACAACTTAATGCCCCGGCTGATTGTAAACAGTCACACATCGGCCGGCCACTGCAGACCTCCTCCGATAAAATATATTTATTTTATTTATTTACTATAATGTTTTATATAGCTTTGTTTGTGTTCGTTTTCTGTTTTAAGAATGGTATGTATTTATTTTAGTTATTAAAAATAACAAGTCATGTCCATGTTTAATTTAGGTATTGACCCTGTAAGGAAAAATCCTAATCGGTTCAATAAGTTTAGATGGGAAGTGTATCTACTTAGATTTGACAGACATAGACAATTGAAATATAAGTATGGATTCTAGACAAAATTTTTCTGGTACTTTTCTTCGCCTGTCTTTTTTAATGTCTCATGCAGCAATCTGCATGAGACATTAAAAAATACTAAGCATCTAGTCTATATGGGACAATTCCCATATAGACTAGATGCTTAGTATATTAACAACAGAAATACATATTTTGGCCTATAAGCATTATAACTCTTTTCTTAATACATGGCGGGAATCAAACCTACGACACAAGAATATATAAATGTGACACACTACGGGCCTTTCGCAATTGCAAAAAAGTTTTTAATCATGTGTCAAGGCTTCCCGACGGTATATAACTTGACCTATCTCAGTATGTTTATATGTATTTTTATCTTAATGTGTATGTTTTGAAAAACAATTTATTATCTGTACAAGGGTCTTAGTGAACTGCACATTATAAACAAATACATAGCTTGCACCTTGAATTTGTCTTGTTTTAGAAAATTTATTTTCCTATATGTCGAACGTAAAAAAGTCCCACAAAACCACAGAATAAGTAATAGTAAGAAAACTAAGGATGAACTAATGCAATTATAATAATTATCTGCAGTTATTGTTGCAACTTCATTTTCTTCTTAATGTTTTTCTTTTGAAAAGTGTGTGAAATCAATAAAACAAGCTAAAACTAGCTTCTGATTTGGAAACGGTAGTTGAGCTCGTTTTGGTGGTGAAAATTGAAATGAAAAGTATTGCAGACGGATTTTCATGGGTAAATTAGTAGCTAATTTAAGTTTTATATTAAGAAAAGCATTTAAACAAACAAATCTTAGTCTTTTAAGTCAATAAATTTTTATAATTCATTGATGGAAAGAGTATAGCAAAAATAATGCTTTGTAAAGTTATGCTTATAAAATTGTTTTTTTCGCAGCGTTTGCAATCCAATGCTACGAATGTTCGAGTCAGAACAATTCCATGTGCCTGGACCCGGCGAGCTACGACGAGGAGACGTTGAGGAACTTTCTACCGCTAACCAACTGTGGTGAAGGAATACACTCCAATAACCAACATGAGTTCTTTTGTAGATTATACAGACTAGTAAGTATTTGCAGATTAGTTACAACATGAGAGAAATAATTAAGTAAGTAATTGCTTAATTTATCAATTTAATTCGTTTTTAAAGATTACGCATAAAAATCCGAAAATTGTATTTAATTTCTAATATATTTTTTTTATAACTTATCTTGTCATAAGTTATCGTATGACAAGATGTATGGATGTGAATGATGCAAGGGAAGTTTGTTAGGATTGTACCAGGTTGTTTGGTCTCTTCCTCTCATCGATGTATTAGGTACCTAATTAATTATTTTGTGATAAATCTCATTTAAGTATTTCAGGGAATTAAATAAGTTTTCAGAATACGGATAATAAGTAAGCTAACTTAAACTAATTTACTACGTTCCGAATTTCGTTAAAATTGGTTCTGTGCCTTAACTATTTTAGCTGTGATAGCCTAATAGAGAGCCAGACAGACTTTCGCATTCTTTATTATTAGGGATTGAATCATTATTTCCGTCATATTATTGTAAAATAACACAGTTTCTTAAAAGATAATACGCATCTCTGTATGAATAAACTGGTGACCTTGTGATAACAATATCGGTCATATAATGTAGGTCAAATTTGTGTTATTAAGCACTTCTTAGAATTGTAATTGACTCATGACCTTAAAATGTGTCTTAAGGGTAGATTAATCAAATTAATTTAAATTCATCTTCATGACTTCGTCATACACAAATTAACACGCCACGACAAGGGTCTCCTCCCAGAATTAGGGAGGGGTTAGGCCTTGAGTCCACCACGCTGGCTAAGTGCGGGAACTTTGCATCAAGAACTCTTAGGCATTCAAGGTTGCATCACGATGGTTTCCTTTACAATTAGATCAAGTGATAATTGTTTCTAATTAACTCATAACTTCGAAAAGTTATTGGTGTGTTGCCTCGTGTACAAACCCTCGACCACCCCTCAGCTGTCTCTACTGTTACTAGCACTTACTCAGAAAGATATATATCAGCTTAGCCCTTCTTCCAAACTATGTTGGAGTCGGCTTCCAGTCTCACCGGATACAGCTGAAAACCAGTGTTTAATATGGAGAGACTGCCTATCGGACCTCCACAACCCTTGCCTGGGTTATAACACGGTACCCTTCGGGAAGACTGGTCTTCAAACTTTTAAGCTTCTGACTACTGTTAACGACTGTCAAAGATCTTCGAAAATGATAGCCGGTACCCACAATTTAACGCGCCTTCCGAAACACGGAGGAACTCGATATGTATAAGATGATATCAGCCCCAGAACAACCTCGGCAAGCGAAGCTTAAGCTCAAACATAAATCTGCGCGGCTGTTGTTAACTAAGCTATAAGCTCCTCTTGACTTACTCAGAAAGATCCATACTAATATTATAAATGCGAAAGTAACTCTGTCTGTCTGTCTGTCTGTCTGTCTGTCTGCTACTCAATCACGTTCATTCATTCATATCGTATGGTTAGTGGTCAACCTAGTGTCAAAGTTGTTCAAGCCGCCCGAAAGGCCTTTGACATGGCTTAACGACTGTTATCTTAGTAGACAACAACCGGGACCGACTTTTTACGTGCCCTCCGAAGCACGGAGACGCCCAGCTCAAATATCACTATGCGGTCACCCATCTATAGAATGACCGCGCCAACGATTGCTTCGCCCACAGATCTATGTCAGACCGGTGAGCGCAACTGGTTACGGGCGCCTCAACTCAATCACGTTTAAACTACTGAACCAATTTGCATGAAATTTGGTATGGAGATATTTTGATACCCGAGAAAGGACATAGGCTACTTTTTACCCCGAGAAAATGACGCATTTCCCGGGAAAATTCAGAAAATTCAACGAAGTCGCGAAACATCAATATTATAATGACATTGAATTAACAAAATTCCGTTACCATGGCAACTGTTTTAATGGCGGATATGCCTTAGCGCGACTTCGTTATAATAAGAGATATAAATAATTTTGAGAATATTTTTCGTGAAAAAAAAAAGCATATTTTATATCATCACGCTATGACCAATAGGAGCAGAGTACCTAACAGTAAAAAGTGTTACAAAAATGGGAAACATTTTGACCCATTCTCTCTTATGTGACGCAAGCGAAGTTGTGCGGGTCAGCTAGTATATAATAAATTTCTCTCTTTATTCCCCAGTTCTTCATAAACACTACGAGCCTGAAGTCCGTGTGACTCGCACTTGCGGCTGGGTGCGCCACCACCGCGACTGTTACAAGGCAGACAATGAGGACCATCTGGAGACTGTCTGCCAATGCTTCGAAAACCAGTGCAATAGTGCCAACATTGTAATGAGCAGTGCTGCTATGTTGGCAGCATTGGCTGTCAGTTTGGTGGTTATGAAATAAAGTATTATTTATTTGCTTATGGTGCTTTTTTTTCTTTTTAACCATGTCTAGGACCCAGGGTTGGGCGAAGTGGGGGAGAAAGATTAGGAAAGCTGACCCCGTTACCATATAGGATTGATAGCATGGAAGAGAGAAAGAGAGAGAGGTTTTCTTTTTTTTTTGTTTTTGATACATTTTTAACATTTTTAATATACATACAGATGTGTTACGATTTTTTTCTGAAAATCAAAGGTCAACTGTTAGAGAACGCCTAAGGCATTATGTCAGCATATTAACTTTTGTCCATGAAGTCAATAAATACATACACGATGAAGTTAACTGTGTATGCAGTAGATAAAAGCGTTACCCTAAACAGCTTAGCACGATTTCCACTTCCACTAATGACAGACCAGCGAATTCCGTTTGAACAATTATTTTTCAGGTATTTTTAACATGGTTTAAAATATATCAAGTGAACTTTATCATGTATGTATTATAGTCAGCATTTCCTAATTACCTATCATTTACCTAATCTCTGATGAAAATTAGAAATAAGGAAGATGATTTCAACATTGACTACAATTAAACTTAATAGAAGAACAGTCTCATGGTACTTAGTGCGTCCATGAGTAGATAGATGCTTAATTATAGGCTGACATCAGTAAATTTTTGATAATTGATAGGCTTAGTTCACAACGCTGGTTAGGTTTTAAACTTTACATCCTTCAATAACTGGTTTAAAGCTATCCCTCTCAGATCTCTAACCATAAAAATCAATTACAATATTACCAATTTTTTTTTGTTACCCCTTTATGTGTCCCACTGCTAGGCAAAGGCCTCCCCGCTTTTCTTCGAAATCTTGTCTCATCTGTGCCTTACCCGCCATAAATGCTGCTCTATCAAATTCATCATCGGCGTTAATTATAAAAAATATAAAATACTGTCCATTGATCAGATCAGATGAGCCTTGAGTTCGAACCCTCGACCAATTTGTTCCCCTCGATTATGATCATAGGCCCCTTACAATATTATACTTATATCAATAGAATTCCATAGGTGACAACTGACAACTAACACTTATTATAACAATACTGTTGTAACAATGCAATAATTACAAAAAAAACGGAAGCTGTACACATCCTGTTACTATTATAACGTGATAATACCATGAATGAATCATAAATAGCCCTGATGGTCTCTTTGCCGCCATATTTGTATTACTCACCTGTAATGACAATGACGCGGGCGGGCCCACTGTTTGAACCAAATAACAGCAGAATTTACCAGTTATCTTAACACTCCAATGCCATTTCAATAGAGGTCAATGTTAAAAGCCAGACATCTCGTTTAACTTGTACTTCGTTACAACCTAAAAGTATCAGCAGTTAGTAACATTGGTAACAGCGCCATCTATATTTTTCTTGTTGTACTAATTCATATATTTCTGTCCGGACACCCGAAGTCTTAATTTAGTTCATGCAAGAGTGAACAGGTGGCGCCGTTACCGGACAAAGGATATTTTTTGGAAATAAATGAATTTTCCTGTAGATTATTATAAAAAACCATCTAAATAAAATATTTGAAGATAAAACGAATACAAACAAATATAGTTTGTAATGATACTCGATTGTACGGTGGAGCTTATGACTGCAGAAATGATAGATTTGAACAATATTTTTTAAAATATTGTATTTAGGTTTATACACAAGATTCGTTGCAGTAATAATTAAAGTAATTAAGTGCCAACTGCTCTTTGTATTAATTTTTAATCAAATAATAGGCATTTTGCCAAGTATAACACATTATGATCGTAAATTTTGCCCTTACAAAGCAAGTCAGGTTGGCCGAGTGGTCTAAGGCGCCAGATTTAAGCTCTGGTTCCCGAGAGGGAGCGTGGGTTCGAACCCCACACCTGACATGAGATCACCGTAAATCTCTTTTTGTTCTCCGTACTAAAATTTTATTTAGTTTCGTTGTTAAATATCTTAGATACTCAACAGACTTCTTAAAAAGGAGTAGTTTTTTGTTTCAAACCTATATAATAATATTTAGTTTATGAATGTTAAAATTTTTTGAGTTTTACTGGACCGATTTCCGAGATTTTTTTTTTCGAAAGAGAAACAATTTTAAATCCTTACATTACAGGAGAAGCACCTATTTTTTAAATATATAATAGGGACGTAAACTAATTGCTTTGTTATATAAATAAAAGAATTTGAATTTGAATTTGAATTTGAATTTATTCTAACTTTTAATGTATATTTTTTGTTAACATTATTTTAGTTTTAAAATAGTGTTGTTTGTGTCATTTATAATTTCGTAACCAATAGATTGGATGCTTCTTGGTAATCTACCAAATAAATAAATAATTCTTAGTACAAGTTTTTTACGTGTTATTCTTTGAGTTAAATATGATAATAAACATCTTATTTATTCAGGCAATAAATATAAAAAATAATCAACCTTAACAGTAGCTATTCTTATACGACCTATACCGATACATAGGTAAAAAAACTTAACAAAACTATAAAGATTATTAGAAAGTCCTAAAGCATTTTGCCTCGATCAGCTAAGCCTTTCTTCCAACTACCTTTGTTGTAGTCGGCTTCCAGTCTCACCGGATGCAGCTGAATACCAGTATTTTACATGGGGAGTAACTATAAAAGGAGTATGAAACAAAAAATGCCGCGAAATAAACTTTCTTCGATAAAAACACCCTTCAAAATGTCTATTTATGGCATAAATACATGCAAATATAAATTACTACGAGTACCTACATTATCGGAAGAAACGTGAGTGTTCATTGCCTAGGCCTTAAACCTTTGACCTTAACGTTTCACTGTACTGCTAATTTAATAAACCACAACTGCGCAGTTTCTAGTCTAATCCTACAATACTGTTATGTAAACAAATCTCTTTGGAAAATTCCTCGGTGGGCTGGAACGCAACTTATCTGTACACACTACAAACCAAAATCCACCTTAACGTTAAAAAAATAAAGTTTAAATTCAATCGTAGTTTGTTACGATTATTTTCCAGATCACTCACACATTCGACATTTGATTCAATATTTACCCACACATGTGTGCTTCCATGTGTGTGTTTGTTTTGTTTTGTTGGTTTGTATGTGTGTGTAGCGTCATTGACAACAAATTGCAAAGTAGCGAATATGGTCACCTTGATTCAGTTAAAAATATGTGACCCTTTAAATTATAAATTAATAGTACCTAAGTAGAATATTATTTTTAAACTAGCTGACCCGTGCGGCTCCGCTCGCGTGAATTTCGTACTGTTGCTTATTCGTTTGAGCAAGCGAATTGCGAAGCGCTCGATACACCTACACATAAAAATGCTAACAACTCTTTTGTCATCTAATGGTTATTTACGAAAGGGACCCGAAGGGCACACAATGTGACACAGGCTCAGGTAGGCCTGATTTCCTGTGGTTACCTTCTTTTCCGCTCTCGTCTGTATCCGTACCAGTTTACAGTGTAAAATATAATACCTTATTATAGACTGACCATTGCTTACCCGTCTGGATTCAGAATATTATTATAGCTACAGACAGACCTATCTGCGCCGGAGCTCTTCACACGCGTAATAATGTATACTTGCGATGATACGTCCGAAACCGCGTAACCCGTAATTATTTTTTATATATCATCCATCCATATTATTTTTTAAAACTTACCACATAGTCTGTTTCATAGCTATCCAATTTATTTCCAAAATGCAACCAATTAATTTGGTTATGTGTTTCGAACAACAACGCCATCTGTTAGTTGCGACGAACAACGACAGCAAACGAAATTACTCGATTTGCCATCTAGGATATCCCGACCGCACCGGACCCACGTAAACCAACATTTTTGTGTAATATATCATACAACATTTATGTTTTAAAATCTTATAAATGTATAGCATGTTTCAAAGGTATTTTTTTTACAATAAAGCCATTAAAATAAATTAATTAGAAAAAACATGCTTTGTTGCGGTTTATAACGCCATCTATTGGTTGGTGCGAACAACAGGTATCGATACGGCGGGCGCCGCGTTAGGCCCAGCGCAGACAGACCGGAATAATCCTCGCGCGGTCTCGAGCATTTTCTTTACGGCTCGCGGATGCTCGAGCATGCTCGCGACTGCTCGAGCCTGCGCGAGGAAAACTTTCTAGGTTACCATTCTTCATTAAACAGGCCAGTTTTCGTGAAAATTCGTCAACGATGGTAGATTGGGCCATGATTATAATTGCTCTTTTGACTGAAGAAGAATAAAAATGACGTTCTCTCTCTTTAAACTCAGTAACAACATTGAAATTTTTCGTACGATGCTCGCGCGTCCTCGAGGATGCGCGGGTATCCTCGCGCGGCCTCGCGTCGCCGCCTGTTTAATGAAGAATGGTAACCTAGAAAGTTTTCCTCGCGCAGGCTCGAGCAGTCGCGAGCATGCTCGAGCATCCGCGAGCCGTAAAGAAAATGCTCGAGACCGCGCGAGGATTATTCCGGTCTGTCTGCGCTGGGCCTTAACTTTATGCGAATGTTGTGAAATGGATTGTAAAGCCATCTATGGTCTCTATAGGGAAACGCAGGTCCAAACGATTTTTACGTATTTTTTTCAATTTTCTAAAAATCTTTGAAATTTTATGCTATAAAAAGTATCCTAGAAATTGCTCCACTACTTATTCTATGCATATACCAAATTTCAGTGCATTCTATTCGGTAGTTTTTACGTGATAGCGACACATACAGACGGAGGACAGACAGACAGACAGACAGACAGACAGACAGAAAAGAAAATTATAAATTCCAGATTCGGTATCAGTATCCGTTACTAAACATCCCCCATTGGTTTTTTTTTTAATATATTCAATGTACAGAATTGACCTCTCTACAGATTTATTATAAGTATAGATTGAAAAATACTAAAAACCCTATTTGTTACATTAATGATTATTCCTGATCTACTTATTTGAGTAAGTTTAGGTTAAACGGTTAGATAAATATTTATATGTATAATACAGTATAATTTAGGTTTAATATGCATTATTTCTGCGACGAGCAACTTGATTCCAGTACAATTCCAGTGCATTACTCTGTCTTATATACTGCTTGTATACTGCCTTATTCGCGATTTCCATTTTTTATGACATTAATGTCATTTTTTAAAATATTATATTGAGACGTGACGTGTAAAGCTATTAAGATAGCTCTATTTTCTTACAATTTAGGAGTAAGTCGGTATTTAATTGATAAAACAATCTCATTTCCGTCTTTTTTGTATCACTAATCTAATCTGATCTGATAATTGTTATTTCACCGTTATAATGCACGATCTGAGATAAGTATAAAAAAAGAAGACGTCTGAATCTGCAATTGTAATATTTGGATTTTTAATAGTTGAAATTCGAGAAAAAGGTAAAAGGTTAGGTTAAGCTACGCTTGACGAGAGGCCTGTAGATGGGTGACCATAATATAAACAGTTCTTGTCCCTCTGTGTTTTGAAAACCGCGTTAAATTGTGAGTCCCGGTTGACATGTTTGATGATTTTTGACAATCATTACCAGTAGTAAAAAGCTTGAAACCCAGTGTGAGTGTCATGTTATATAACCCAGGTAACTGGGCTGTGGAGGTCTGAAAGGCAGTCGCTCCATTTAATATACTGGTATTCAGCTGCATCCGGTGAGACTGGAAGCCGACTACAACATAGTTGGAAGAAAGGCAAGGCAAGACTGATGTTGTTTTATATCAGACAGAATTATTCAAACGCTTCAACTAAAACTACGGAAAAACAACATACTATTTTTAACAATCGTTAAGACTAATGTTAATAAAGAAAGTGCGCAGTTATGACGAGCGAGTGCGTCGTTATTTTCGTGACCGATTTAACAAAATGGTCTATGATGGCCCATGGGACTTTTCAATAGCTCTATTGACCTTAATTTGATGATAACGCTGCTCAAGTATTTGTAAACCGATTTGTAATAATAAAGGAATCAAATGCCTTTTTTTGACTGCCTCCGTAGCGCAGTGGTTTAGGACGCCACGCCGGCGCCGATACCATTGCAACGGGAGGTCGTGGGTTAGATTTCCACACGGAACAATTATTTGACGATAAAACGATTATTTATTTCAATGAAACTTAATGCAAACAAAGCCACGAACGATAACTAGTACTACAACAAACAATAACGGACAAAAAACAGCTGATAATAATACAAAACACGTGCACTATCGCGTGTATTTGTGTATTTACTATCACATTTAACATGCGCTCTAAAAAGTGTATGAACACACACATTTGTATGTATGTATGTATGAATGTATGTATGTATGTATGTATGTATGTATGTATGTATGTGTGTATGTATGTATGTATGTATGTAGAAATGAGAGCATGTAATCATTTCGCAGTCAAGTGCCGCGTGGTTCGACACGACTCTTACATACTCTAAGATATATAGTTGTTTGATGGCTACAGATTTCAAAGAAAATGATTTAAAGATATGATTTCTGTATTTACTTATAATTTATCAGATAAATGTTTGAATGGAAGAGAGTTTTATATAATTTTCCTTGTTTATACATAGACTGTCTCTATGCTGTATGTAACAACACCGTTAAAAGAAATGTTAAAAAAAATATCAAATTATTTTTCAAAATGACATTTTTTTAATTGAAAAATAAACGTTCTTACTAGGTCTAGTTAGAAAAGATGTTTACAACTGATATTAACATAGTTATTGGTAAAGTTTGCAGTTAAATAATTCCCTGTACAAATAGGGAATACCGTACAAAGTTTATAGACCACAGAAACCCAAAACTGCGTCATTATCACAATGTCGAATTGATTAATACCCAAATAGACTTAAAGCGCTTTTATTGTGTTTGGTCGCAGACAATACTGTATGACAAGTATATCATTGTATATTGAACTTGTTAAAAAAAAGTAGTTCTTTAGCTATTTACCCATTAAATTAAATTAGTTGCTGGGCAGAATTTAGTTATAGGAATGTCTACTGAATTTAACTGTACAAGTACACAAGTCGTAGGTTTGTTGGATACTAGGCACTACAGTATATAAGGACTTTATAAGTCGTGTTTTGTTATAATTCTTTTATTTTCTTTTCTTAACTACAAGCATACTTTCTTCATAAAACTCTACATCCCGTTCCGAACAGTACAATTAGTAGCTCGATTCTCTACTACTATCGGCAACCGACAACCGGCCTGACATCGAGAAATTTTGTATGAAAATCTGATCAGCGCCTCTGACGAGTGTCCTAGAGGCTATTTTGGCAGTACATTCTAAATGACAAAATTTCGATACTCGACAGTACCGACTGTACAGAATCGCGCTACAGTAATTACAGTACCTAATAGTATCGACTATCATAAGTGTCAAGTGTCAACATTTGACCTAAATGAAACGATTTCATGTTGAACACGTGCTGTCAAACGATATAACAATATTATATTAACATATTTTCCAGGTAATTAACCTCTATAATATGGAATATAATATACAAGGTCTGTTTGACAACTCCTGAATAAGCATCGGTTAGCTTAACCAAAACAACTTCTAAACTGATTAAATTTTGAACTGCTTTGGCACATGTACGTATTGTTACTTTATCTGCCAAATACGCTATCAGACACTTATTTGTAAGGGTAAAAACTGGCCTTTAGTGACATTCTTGATTTGGCGGCAGAATACAGTCAATTCAGTTCTGAAAAACTGAACAAATTCTACTAAGAAATGTCATTACTAAAATCTATGACGCAACACGAAGCGGTTCCATAGTAATAGCTACATTTATGTACATGACCTACAAACAAACATCTCTACTCATATTATAAATGCGAAAGTTATAGACGCTTAATCATGTCTAAACCTAAGCCGATCCGGATGAAATTTGGTACAATGTCAGATTAAAAGACGAGATATAGGTATAGGATAGTTTTTAATACGGAAATCACACGAAAATGGCAAATATGGGAGTAATAAGCCATTTAACAATTGCATAACGAACAACAAACAGTCGCGACAAAATCCAGCTACATTTATGTACAAAACACACATACATACAAACATAGTTTATATATGTCATACAGTGTGAAGGTCAGACGCCATGCGCCATAGTTGTTCGTTAGCAGTTGGTTTACGGGAAAACTATCGATCTTCTATATTTAGACGTGACTCCACGTGACTAATGGCTCACGTTGTCGTGCCTGAAGTTTGAAAAGGTCAAATATGGATAGATTTTGTTATAAGCTTGAATAACAAGTCTCCCTTGGGTGTAGTTTGATACAGTAAAAGTATAATATTGTAAATGCGAGAGTTTGTGAGGATGGAAGTATGTTTGTTACTCTTTCACGTAAAAACTACTTAACGGATTTTATTGTAATTTAATACACACATGGTTTATAACCTAGATTACGGCATAGGATACTTTTTGTCCCGGGAAATCTTTTTACGCTGACAAAGTCGCGGGCGAATGTAAGTTTTAATAGAGGTTAAAAAGATTGCCATGTACTACACACTCTACATTCGCGAGAATATACCAATAGGAATTAGAAAATACCGAGCCGTAATTCGGAGATGAGACCTCGAGATCAACGGTCTGGGTCCATGTAAGCAGCTAGGTCTAGGTAGATATAAGAAAATGTAAACATTTAAACAGTTACTTTCAGAAACTATCTATGTAATCTAGATATGTACCTCTATGTATTCGAGGAATGAGTATCTGATTATTCTCCACAATTCAAACGAAAAAAGCATTTTTTATATTCTATGAATCTCAATTGATTGCATACTCTTCATTTTTTTATTTTAATTTCGCGGACATGACCTAACCATCACGCCCTTTATCATTCCCAAAAATCACGACATTACGTAAAAAGAAAATGATAATAATCAACAGTTATCTATTAGATAAATAATAATGTGACAGATTAAACCGACGTGCTTTGTTTCGTAGACAGTGTTCATTGACAAGCGTCTATCTGATCAAGATGTATGAATAATGCCATACAATGATTGATCATGTTTTGATCAATTGATCGGTAAATAGACAGTTTGAAAGCATTGATTAATTTTAATTATAGTTTTCGGTGTTATGCGGGGTCTAGGGTTGGGTTCCCAAGAGGGTTACAAGTGTAATTTATTATGTAGTCATGTAATAAGTGACAAGTAAATGGGTTTAGTAATATAGTGATTGGTAATATCATTGGTATTGAAGAAAAATAAATTACACAGTTCTTGAAATAGTCAGCGTGTCGGACTCAGGCCCTTTCTTTTCCCTTATTTCGGGAGAAGACCCTTGCCCAGCTGTAGGCAGTAATGGATAAAAAAAATGAATAGACCTATCTTTTTATATCAAGAAAATACCCAAACAATATTCTTGATTTTACTTTTTAGACCATATTTTATAATTACTTAGGGACCATGATTGGTTTTATTCATTACAATATTAGATCTCCTACTCTTTATCCTCAACAACTGAAAACACAAACATATTATTATTTACAAATTACGTAAATATAAAATCCCTCGACTTATTACATTTAAATAGTCCATGTATGACGTGTTATTTAGTTACATTAGACCTTATTTACTATGGACTTTGAGAGGGGCAGGCCTTCTCGGAATCGTGCGGTTTATTAAATGACGCATTATGACGTAGTGAACACGTTTATAAAGAATGCTAGACTTGCAAGAAAACTTACGTAACTCGAGGAGGCCTTTTGAATCAGGTACATAACATTACGCCTGTTATACCCGAAGGTGTAAATACATAGGTACATGTGTATGACATACTAACATTTCGTAATTTACAAATTATGCCCGGTTTCTGAGGTACATTGAGCGGTAGTTTATCTATTCAAACTGTCATTTTAAATTGAGCTTAAATGCTATTGAATATATAAATTACCGGTAAATGAATCTCAGAAATCGGGGGTTAGTCCCATGTAATAGGGGGCGAGGCTATTGTCATACCGGGCACGTGACCAAACTCCCGACTACTATTGAAAGTCTTATCCCCGGTTTCTGAGGTACATTTGACGGTATTTTATCTATTAAATAGCGTTTTTTACATGAGTTTAAACGCTATTGAATAGATAAACTACCGCTAAATGTACCTCAGAAACCGGGGGTTAGTAACCTAATAGGATTAGAAAAGACTAACAGCTCTTTTCCTATCCCGAGAATTGAGCTACAGACCACGTGATCAGCAGTTGTATAGTGGCAGTCGTTTAAGTCACGTGCGGTCAAATAGGGTCAATATTGAACCAATCAGACGCAATAAAGGCATCAATGAGCCCTTAGGGTCATTGAGCATACAAACAAGGTCAATGACTACTTCCGTAAGAAACTACGATAACTAAATACAAAAACATATACATCACGTTTTATAAATTAACTAGCTGACCCGCGCAACTTCGCTTGCGTCACATAAGAGAGAATGGGTCATAATGTTTCCCGTTTTTGTAACATTTTTCGTTGCTACTCCACCCCTAATGCTACATAATCCCGTAATGTTACATAGCCTATAGGCTCCCGCAATAAATAGGCTACCCAACTGTAAAATAAATTTTCAATTTGCGCCAGTGTTTCCTGAAATTAGCGCGTTCAACCAAACAAACAACAGTTTTAAAAAATTAGTATAGATACAACAACTAGATCAAAACTAAAATCAGTGTTTACACAAAATAACTACACACATGTGTAAAATGAGCACGTGTGCGTTTTGTTTTGACGCGAACACATGAGCACGTGTGCAACACACACATGGATACAAATCCCCGAATAAATATACTGTAGAAGTGTTTTCTGATGACGCACGGGAGGGGTGAGGGGTGGAGAGTGCGGGGCGAGGTAGAACGCAATTGACGGTTTATATACGGCGCGCTCACGCATTCAGAACCAGTTTCATTCTAGACGTAAACAAACAAACACCTCCTAGAGGCTTAATATCTTCTGTCACCGGCTCTGGCCAACAATGGGTACGTTCACCTTTAAATCATTGTAACATTGAACTTCATTTTTCGTATTTTTTTATCCGTAAAAGGTTAAATAGTTTGCATACTCGGACGTCCTTTTCGACCCCATTTTTGTTGCCATGTTTAAAACAATTAAAAAAGAAGTTCTCAATCGACAACTTTTTTTTGACGGTTTATTTTGTATGGCAACTTTATTTGATCCCTTTATCAAATATTGTTGATTATTTACTTACTGTGTCAAATAATTGTATGATTCATATTTTACAGTTATTTTTCTACCATATTGTCCTGTTATAGCAGAATTACTCCTGATTGCGTAACAGGGCTTCCATTGGCAAAATTCTCGACTTTTATTATTTCAATAAATGTTGATTATTTCGTGGTGATTTGCTTTACTATCCCTTAAATACCTTTTATTTTATTCTGCCATTATTTTACTACACAAAGAGTTAAAATATTATGCTCCCTTTTCGGTACAGATGTAACAAATACAATGATTTCACAAGATTATTTCGCTTATGCAATGAAAAAATAGTATCACCTGTTACTCAATTCTTATCGCTTGTTTATTAAATTAATCTTATTCAATCAGAATTTCCACTCCATTATTCAGATAAAGATTTTATCACCGGAAATTGGATTTTCCCATTATGTTACTTCTTGACGATGTATTGAGATTAAACATTAAATTACAACATTCGTGTGGGTTCAACTCAATTACTATAAAATAAAAATAAATAATTCAATTTTTTTTTCTCAACCTTCTGTTAGGTTAAGTAAGTCCATCTACAACTTAATTCTTCATCAAATTTCTAGTACTTAGTTTTAAAACGACATCTCATATACGTCCGCCCAATATACACTCCAAAAAACCCATTTTATGTAAACTGTACTCACGGTTTTTCAACAAAATAGAGCCATTTACCTACACATCTATCTTTTAACTTCATTTTTCCACAACCCATCAACATTTCTAAAGCCACTCATACCAATAGGTATTCGAGTACCATTACTCTACCACTGCAATGTGCGTCATCGTTCAGTAAAATGGGTGGATCGCGTGCGGCCACGTGACTCCCTCCTAATTAAATTGACTTACACCTGAAGGCCTTGTTCTTGAACACACCTGTATTTTCTAGGCTTTGTTAGAAACCTGACTATGACCTTTGACGTTAATGTGTTACGAATAACCTTTCCAAGGGCTTTCTTTGAACGAATTAGTGCGAGGTCGTTCCACAATTCTTGGTTTTAAAGCCTGTTTGACTTTTGCATTAGGATCAATGCCATTCCACGTTCTTTCTTGTATTTGTAATTTAAAGAGTAATACATTAGTTACCGAAAAATATGCGTATTTAAATATTTTGGAGTAACAAAATTAGATTAACTCTACTTTCAATGGATTGCCAAAAACGTAAGCCTCGTGTTTCGACATGTGCTTTCCATTTCGCGTCTTTACGATTAAAAATAACTTCCATCTTTTGATCTCATTCTTTATAGCTAAGAAGGTCAAACACTGTCTGATGGGGAGTGACGTTAATGGCCTGGCTTCCTGCCATGATACAGTACACCGTATTTACATACCGCGTCTTGGAAATACCATAAACATAATAATTTATGAAACACTACCTTCTGCCATCGACCACGCGGAAAGTTTTCTCAGAGTAAAAAGTATCGTATGAGCTAATCTAGGATGTAATCTATCTGTCTGTTGAATTCCCAGATAATCCCTTGAGTAATGATTGAGCATATAGCATAAAGATAATTATAAACATAGATTACAATCTTTCGCATTATGAGTAGGATGATGTAGTGACGTATACGGCAAACAGTTACATGTCTCTCGTGAGTCATCTATCACTTGTATCCAAGGAAGTGTGTGTCATCACTTAACGCTTGGTGACCGGTTCTTGCTGATCAAGTGACGTCATAGTATGCAAATTGTTTCGCCGTGAGCCTTTGTTTATTTACAATTCCTATCACATTTGTTGACATACTTGCCCTCGTCCATCACGTGTTGTTGATGAAAGTAACGTTTGTTTTCGTTCTGTTACAGATACGTTAATTATTAAACCGTTAAGTAAGGATATAGAGTGGTCTCAGGGAGCGCCTTCGGGCGTGGAGGCCACTGAGGACGCAGCAGGGGGGTCTGCCGCGCCTCTCGTATGCACTTCGAACGAGGAGAGAGCCCTGCGCCGCGTCGTCGGCCGCTGGGGAGCCGAGTGGTTGAGCTGACTCGGCTCCGATGCTAAAGCCGCCGGCTCCTGGCCGGCAGACCACCCCCTACCGCCGCCACGGTGGGGGGCCTCCCGCCCCGCCCTGCACCTCACCCTCCGACAATACGAGGACCTGGTCGCGAAGGCGGAGGCGCTGTTGAGCCGTCTCGTCGTCTCAGAAAACTACGATTCCATCAACAACTTCCTATCGCTGTACGATGGGTACATGGCGGCGCCGGACCAGACCCTGAACGAGTACTTCCCGAAGTACAATGCTCCCATCCGTGCTCATAAGCACACCTGTGTCGGTCTGGGCATGGAAGTCATGAAGCGTTTGAAGGTTTTGGAGAAGGACTTCCCTGGAATCAGCAAGTCTATGATGTTGGTGTCTTGCGATGAGAACATTCAAGATTTGGAGGACTATACGACGTCGTTCCCTGGTCCTCAAGGGTTCCTGATAGAGACGGAGAAGGACCACGTGATGATGGCGATGCACGTGAAGATTGACGGCAGACCGGGCATGTTCCTGTCAGACTTGGGGTACCACATCTCCCGTGTTGTTACGGTGATGACAGACCGTTGTTACCCTCATACTGGTAAGATACAGGCTACGATTTTCCAATGACAATAAATTTAAATGACCATAAGACAGTTTCTTATAATTTTCTCTTCTTTTTCAAGGCTGGTTCATCCAATCAGACGAGCCGCACTGCCGCAAGGAGTACAACTACCAGTTCAACGTGCAGAACACCAACTACGTGGAATGGCACGAGCGAGAGAGCAGGGGTGCCAACGTGAAGGAACGTCTGTCGTTGATATACGTCGCCAGGGCTTATCTCTCAGCTGTCGAAGTTACGGAGAAGAGGAACCTTGTGTGGGACCTGAGGTGTGTATCATAGACTCTTGTAAAAACAATCTTTACGTACTCTTTGACAATCGTATCCATACGTAACTAGCGTATGATGTTTACCTTTCACATTACTTTGAAAAAAATTAACGGGTCAAATTAACAGCTTAATTATTTTTTAAAGCGTCTGACTAATTCCTGAATCTATTAGTTTGAGAACAATATTAGGAACGCAGGCAAGGACCTATTTATCCCCAATTATGGCTATATCACGACTAACAAAAATTGAGTTTCATAGAAAATCTCCAAATTACCAGACACAAAGAAATACACTGCTTTTAATGAGAACTAATCAGTTCTAAGTGATAACATGACATCGGCCTCTTGTAACTAATTAAAGTAATTAGTTCCAACAAAATGGCGTCTGAGATAGTTTCCCGCCATTTAACAAAACACAATAGGTATTTGTAAACAGATGTGTTTCTGAACAATGTTATTGATTTATCGTTCAATGTCACAGTGCATTGATACGGCTGCATTCGTTTCAAGATTATGTACATTTTAATACCTACAATAAGATACTGGACTGCGTCTTAAAGATAAAAAAGATTAGACCATAGAGCAGCAACAAAAAAAAAGAAAACTTAGGAACCAACTCGTGATGAAGTTTTACCCAGGCCATTTATAATGGCCAGTATAGACGATTTCCATATAGGTATTTTCTTGTCACATTAAACATTTTTAGTTTGTAACTATGAAGAAAAATTTAGAGTTCATATTCGTTTATTCTCTGGCTTAGCAACGGTTATGAAAATAGATGCCATTGACTTCCAAACGTTTAGAAATAATTGGATATCTCTCATATTTCAATATAAATAGAATGTATGGAAATAATTTCAACTTTAGGTTATTACTAACAATGTTGGCTCCGTGTATATCCGTTACCATTGACGTCAAACTTATATTAAAATATAATTTTCCGCATATTTCAGCTACTATCTATATTCTAAAATTAGGTACTTTATAAATGGTTTCAGTCACTTCTTTTATAGTTACACGATATATCATTGATAATCATTACCTACCTACCACGTTTTCCCTCCAAAATCACACCTAATAAAAGTTTAAAATATTCCACATAATGTAACACTATTAAATTTTCATAGAATCGTCAACCTAATATTATTATTTTTCTTGTTTTCAGGAGTTTACTCGCCAGGGACCCCAAGGGTCGTCTGACAGCCGGTGTGTACTTCCCAGTGAAGCCCAAAGACCAGCAATTCACCATGTTCTTTGACTCTCATAACGGCAAGATCAGAAAGAAGTTGAAGTTCGAAACATTCTTAGAATTGCAAAAGGTAATTGAGCTTTATTTTTTATTTAATATGACGTACTTTCTCATTCATAACGTAGTTAGTTTGGCCGTTAGCCAGATTCCCGATACGTGTTAAAGTTTATAATAATTCCATAATTTAATATCGCTCTACATTATACTGCCATCTGTTGAACACGGCACGAACTTTTTACTACATCCCTTCAGCTAACCTCTAAACTAGATGGCGTTACGTGCAACAAAAAAAAATACTTAGATTCTTTTTTTTTATTTCGTACTTCCCATACTTAGATAAATAAACTAATTATAAATATTTTATTTTACAGATTCCAGATGAAGTAGTTGACGAAGTAGAACAGTGTAATGACCAGCTCCGACTCCGTGACGGCGAGCTCCTGTCCATCCTGAACAGGCTTGCCACCATCATGGCCGACGAGGAGTACATGACAGAACTTCTTGCAGTCAACGACAAGATCGTACAACTCTCTGCTGGAAATTAAAAACAAAATCTAAACTCTACGCCCGTCATAAGGTGTTGAAGGATTCGATTTAGAATTTTCGTCTTAAAATTAGATTTTTCTATCACTTTTTAACATCTATGTGTTAGACAAATTAAGTTCTTATTTTAAATGTAGTAGAGAACTCACAAGGCTTTGACTTTTTATTATGTCTATTAAATGCCAAATTATACTTTTTTTATAATTTCAATCATGTCAAATATTTTTTTTCATATGTCAATTAAAAGTCAAATCACTTTTTTTAATTGCAATGTAACTCAGATTATTCAAATTTGTTTTGTAGTTTGCAATTTTTCATAGGTATGTCTTTATCTAAGTATTACTATAATATGTCATTAGTTTTCATGCCCGTTTCTGTTGTCTGTCCATCTAGTAGCATGTTGCTTAAGTATTAGTAGATATCTACTTGTAGGTAGTTGTGAAGTAGGTAATAAAACTGAGACTATGACGAGACACGGTTCAACATTGGGAATTAAAAAAATATTTTAAAAATGTACTTCTGTTGTTTTATTTTTCTTATTGTTGGGACTGCTCTAGCATACCCACAATTTAATAAGTTTAATATCTGTCCAAAAATGCAATAAACTCAAAAAATACGAGCTCAAGTACTTTCTCTGAGTAGGAGCCGCTAAGAAACATGTTCCTTGAGGATTATATCAAAGAGAAGAAAATGCTTTAAAGTGAAAGTGTTAGATTGGAGACACCCAACTTATAGGTTTCAAGTTGCCGGAGCATTGAAATTGTAGAAAATTACGTCTTTGGTAGCATGGTGTAACTACAACACAGCATTAAATAATGCAAGTAACTCCAGTTAACAACAGGGTAAAATCAAAGTAGTTCTGTACGAGGCATCACCAATGCGTATGACATGGCTTGACTCTTGGCATGGACATTTAAATACAGCTCTCTATGCTCACGCCATTAAGACAAATGGATGCACCAAATATCACTGATACTGACGGGTTCCGGTTTGCTACAGCAAAATACAAAATGAAGATAGGTTGTTTATTAAAATAATTGCACTTAAGACCTATCAAACGACAATTTCACAAACTGCAAGTTTGCAATAGTACGATTATATGTGATCAAATCATAATGATATTCAACAGAAATCGGCGGTGATGTAGGATAACCACATCAATTTTTTCTTTGAGATGTAACTTACAACATGAATAAAATAATGTAGAGAAAAATAACTATCTCTAGAACCAAGATTCTTATTTCCATTCCAGGCGCCTGTATTGTACAGAAATTAAGTTCTTAGACCACTTTATTGAATCCATTACCGTCGAATTGGTGAACAACATCATCGCAAGCTTACGCTGATTGTTCACAGTCACGAACTCACGACACAATATACTCTACACATTACGATGTGCCCAAAAGGGTTTAGACAATTTAGGAACCTGTTGAATGTTATTCAGTAGCTCAAACGCGAAACGTAACATTTTTTTAACCCATTACTGTCCCACTGCTGGGCAAGGGTGCCCTCCCGTTCGAAGGAGGGGTTAGGCCTTGAGTCTATCACGCTGGCCAAGTCTAGGTTGGGGAATGTTACGTTACCGTATGTCAAATCAAAGGTTCGTACTGCCCGTGCCGGTTTACGACTAAAGCTTTATACAAGCTAATTGAAAAATAGCTGACAAACGTATTCGCTTCACACGTTAACATAATTATTTCGTGAATCACAATTAGGGCGCTAATTCAATTCACATACAAATTGGTATCTAATTACTATTGGAATACTCTTTCGCAAGGTATTTTTTGCTTTCTTATTTATTCGTACACTTATGAAAATATATGAGACAAGCATACAAACAGACAAATACAAATGACCAAGAGACGACGCACGCTCACATAAGTCAGTAGTTAATAAAGGTTATGGAGTAACTGTATAATTTTATATGCGGCTATACGAGGTACAAGGTCCAATACGAGGTATCTAGGGTATTCTATATAACCCATTTCATTACAATTCAGGGAAATAGTAGGTAATTGTTTTAAAATAGAGCCGTATTTTCCTATTTATGATTTCAGAGAAATAAAGTTATTATTTGGTTAGCCTCGCTTCTGCCTTCATGAAAATACGTAGAGAAGTAATATTGCTATAATATTTTCTCTACTTCTTTTTTCTTAGCAATACTTTGCTGAAATACACGCTACGTACGTTGAAACTCATTTGAGAGAAAAAAAACAATGTTCTGGGTGAAATCTTGCTTGTCTATGTTGTTTAATGCTTAAGTTTAGGTGCAAGTGCAACAAGGGGATGGCATATTTTTATCGCTATGTAAACTTTAAGCATATTTTTCTGAAAATACACAGATCATCGATGAGTGTGATGGTGAATTTTCAGGCATTCAGACATTTACGATTACGACTCTATCGGAGTTTCAGAGAAACTATTATTTTCTCCTTAACTGGAACCCACAGACTGTTCACGTGAAATTTAGTTTGCCAGATTGGTTGTTGATTCCTAGAGGCAGAGGCTAGAATTTTTTTTTTAATTTTCAAGAAAAATATAGCTTAACGCACTCAATACACAAACATCTCGTTCTTAGTAAAAACCGATTTACGAGTATAAAATTTACAGGACTAGTCACCAGATAAAGCACAAAATTTCGGGATTATCCCTGGTTTAGTCATCTGGAAACCCCAAACCAGTGCATTAAATTCTCATTACTGGACCTGGGAAATTCCCAAAACCCCAAACGGTGGAAAGGATTCTACTTTCCCTGAACTGTATATGGCTGTCATTAAAAAAAACCTTTCAAATCAAATTAATACCGAACAGTTAGTTACAATGCATCTATAAATACTATTATTTAGATTGCCTAGTGTCGCCTAGATGATTGTTCACGGCTACACGTGTTCGTAGCGTCACTGTTGACACAAATTACGCTATATGGCCGCGCTCATGTCATGTAACAATGGCGGCTGCACGTATGACGTAACGACAATAAAAGAAAACAATCTTTAGCATTTTATATACGTATGTACTTAGTTGTTTTATTAATTGCAGAACTTATTTTTAAAATATGACGTATTGATAAGCTCTCAGTGAAAAATGCTATTGGGTTTTTATGCGATAATTGAGGTATTATTATGCAGCAGTGATAGCCGAGTGTTTTAAATTGCGAGTACCCGAGGCAACACACCAATGCCTTTTAGAAGTTATGTGTGTATAAGAAATAATGATCTCTTGTTCCGATGTTGAAGAAAAGCATCGTGATGCAACCTTGCATGTCTGAAAGTTCTTTAGAACATTTCTTGAAGGTATGCAAACACTCCATACCGCACTTGGCCGGCGCGGCGGCGTGATGGATTCAGGCCTGACCCCTCCTAACTGGTTTCAGGAGGAGACTCTTGTCCAGCAGTGGAACATTAATCCACCTATATGACTTTTGGGTTTTTTTTGCAATTAAACTATGTTTATGTTAGTTATCTAACTATGCTCGTTAATTTAGTTTATTGCTAAAAATCTCTAAAATTGATTAAAAATGTGTCGATAATTAATAAGAGTAGGTAGGTACATTATTTTCTAAATAATGGCCGCTAATCGCGTTATTATTTTTATACAAACGATATCGCTATTTTATCAGCTAAACGGGATTTCCTTTCAACCACACATTATTATTTATTATCAAATAAACGTAAAACAAAATAAAAATGCATTAATTCAAACCAGACCCGAATAAATATCTTTTATCCTTTAGAAATTGGCGGGATTTCGAGGGGATAAAAATATGGAGAGAATGGAACTTTTTTATTACTGATTCTCAAGCGCACGTGTTCATATCTTATGTGCCAGTCACATTGCAACTTTTTTTCTTTCGATTACTAGCACCGATCGAGTGTAGGGAGTTCTCTAAGACGTTCATTGGGGTTCCATACCCAAAGGGTAAAAACGGGACTACATATTACTGACATTCTGTTGTCTGTATGTCTGTCTGTCACCAGGTTGTATCTCATAAACCGTGATAGTAAGATAGTTGAAATGTTCGCAGATGATTTATTTCTGTAGCCGGTGAAACAAAAATTACTAAAAAACTTTAATTTTAACTTGAAATTTGACTGAAATAAAACATTATACTTAATAGGCACTTATTAAATATCTACAAAATTGTGACGTCACTATGTCTTAACGGATTTTAGTCCTTGCTCTTAAATAAAATGGCTTTTTGACATTTTATAAAGAGTAGCTGATTTGACTGATATTAACATTAACTACCATATTGCGACGATATTTTTAGCAAACACGTCATAAGGAAAACTGTAAATTACACAAAATCACAATAACAATTTGTAAACTGTAATTTGCGTAGTTAATAATTTTCCTGTATACGATGTAATTTCTGTCCAACCTTATATAAGTTATTTCAGCTGTTCGAAGTCCTTGAACAGAACCCTCAGAGGAAACGCAATAACCTTGTGCCGTGTATATCCTTCGAAACACGAGTCCTACCTGTTGATATTACCAAGGATTTTACTGCGTCGCTGAATTAAATCGACAAACACAACCTTCTACTGATATAAATGGAAAAGTTTGGGAATATTTGTTACTCTTACACGCAAAAACAAGGTATGGATATTGATAAAATTTAGCATGGAGGTAGCATTAAGCGATGAAACTTTATACGCTGTTTTAGCCTTATTTCGATTTCATCTTATTGAGCGACTTTTAGGTCCGCTTGGGACAAGTTAGGCACAACGAAAGTTATTGCACTTCGATTGCCTAGACAACCTAGAGCTCTCCGCACTAATGGCACTTGTGATTAAGTTGTTTAGTAGTACCTTTACTTACTATATTATTATTATCATAGGGTAATTTCTTTAACAAGGCCTGTTACATATATGAACATGACAGGACCAGATTTACTGCTAAATATGATAAGATTAAATTTTTGACAGATCTTTACATTAATCTAGATGTCATTTTATCTTTGAGATTGCCTATCATTTTATCAGTTAGCCGTAAAATAGTCTCAATTTAATCTAAATATGTATTAGCTCATTCCTATAGTTGCAGTAATGTACAATGTTGCGCACTATCGAATTAATTTTAAACCTTGTCATGATAGATATATGTTTCTAATTAATAAATGATACGAAACTCTTAATATTGGCCACAGCGCTCTCATTATTTATTTAGACAATCGTAAACAATGATCAGCTGCTGGCAAAAACATCATCAACATTCAACATGGCCATGTTTATTTATTAAACTAATTAAAAGATAGCGTTTTTAATCGCATCCATTAACAATTTGTAAATAATTCGTAGTAATCAACGTTTTGCGGACTTGCGTGATTTATCGGGAAAATGTAAACATTGGCGAGACGCGAACGGGAGAGGAGGGAGAATAAAGAGGGAACGAGGGAGGGCGCACGTGCCACGTGTACGCTCCCCTCCCGCCTAGCAACCTCCTTGCCTGTCTGGCCTTTTTGTTTCCAAGAAAAAAATACTCGTCTGCTCGGCCAGAGACAAAACATGGAGATGTTTTGCGAAAAAAAAAAGATTATAGGCATACGATAAACAAAGGAAGACGAGAGATTTTTAATTTATTAAATCTTCCAAATTATCATCTTTTATGTAGCACGATGTATTCACGACTGCTAAATTTAAATAATATCTAGCTATTTACGTATCTAGATATGTAGAGCGCTACACTGACCGCTTTCCCTATTCGCAGTAGTCAATAGGACAATGACTGCATGTCTGCAACCTCAAAGGGCTTTGACCTGGCGCAGGTAATCTTTTACAGGAAAAAATATTTAGTTTATATTACGATAATACAATATAGGACACAAAATAACCGATAAAATTTAATTTTTATTCGTTTTTTAATAGTTTTCATAAAAGAAAATTTGTTGTAAATATTAAAATCACTACGCAAATGTGTGATTATTTATCACGTTGCCGCAAACGTGACAACAATGGCTACACGAGGCGGTACAAAGTTTTCAAATCTTTTAACTAAACCTTTAATTATGATCTTGTTATCGTTGTTCTGTGTAGTATCGTGTTTTGTTAATGAAACGGCTACTTGACGCGTGGTCAGCTGTCATTCAAAATGGTGGCGGGGGCGCGCCGAGCATGCGCAAATGACATGACGCCACGAGTTGCACGAACTGCACTGCTATTTTTATATAGCGTTTTTGGGTAAATAGCAGAAATAACGTTGGTGATTCTGATATTTGAAGTTGTGTTAATAACATTTAATTAGATTAGATTGTGTGTAAGCCGATTAGTGTCGATTGTATTCCATTATGTACTTTCGGATAAACTATAATTATTAGTGCTAATTGGTTTAACAGAGTTTGATTATGAATGAATTCGTAATTTTCATTTGGTTCATTATTTTTCCCATTGTGTCATTATTAGAGCTAATTGCTAATAGTTATCACCAATCGATTTCCTAGTTAAAACTTGTCTCTTAAATTGTTGCAATCATTAACTTTAATGACATACACGCGACTAGCGAGTAATAACTTACGATATTAAATCTAATCTCAACGACGTTTTATTAAATTACTAGTAGTTTAGATAACACGGGCATTACTACATACGAGTGTGTAGTAGCAAGATAACGTTAAATAAAAATAGCAGCTACACAACAGCACTTGCGGCGTTAACGCAAATATATTAACGGGGGCACGGAGTTAGTCAACGATCAGTTTGTCTGTTGTGGTTGCAGTGGATAGACGTTGCACGGAAGCGCGCCTGAAGGCAGCGATCTATTTTTCTTTTTTTATTTGGCTTCTAGCCGTTGTATGGGTGAGTTTTTGTTAAAAATACTTCCCTTTGATCTCGTGCTATGCGTTTTATGTCATTGTAAAAGCATTTTAAACGGTACTTCAGACAAAGAGCGTGTATATGTAGATTTGTATCCTGTGTGAAATTTCATAGGCGCTGTTTCAAAACGTAAACAAAACGGCGTTTGTTTTTTTTTTTTAGCATAAAATTCTGACGCGCGAAGGTAACTGTTCTTACTTACAAGTCCTATAGTTTTTTTTAAACGTGTCGAGGAAAACCGACATCTGTTTCGTGTTCAATTGTATTTTCCTTATAAAATTACACCTGTAGCTTCGAATACACGTAGTGTGTGAAACATACGCCATATTTAAAGGCTTTTTTTTAAATAGTTGTTGTTCTAAGGTCTGTTATGTGTTCACTTTCACTTGAAGGTACACACGTGACTGTTGTGCCATTTGTCCTACGTTTCTTTATTTAACTTTCGTTTCGTGACGTAGATCTGACCCGTGTGTTTTTGTTATGGAGTTGACTTAACAGTTAGTTATGTGTGGAAGCCGGAAGGCTTTGTGTATCATAATAAACAAAGAGACTGTTTTTGTTAGTGTAATATTTTAAAGTTTAGTTTAAGTTAGGAAACTATATTTTATTTGCTTCCTGAAATAAGTGCTTAAAATATTTTTGATAGGTTAAAAAAATTGTTAGAACCAATATCTCATAGGTAAAACCTCAGGTAATATAGGAATCTATACGAATTTAACAACCAAAATATTTTTAAATTAGATAATTTTCATAAAACACGTTTACATTATAAAGAACTGATAGTTATTATTAAAAAAGATACAATGATAATATCTTATCTAATCGTTTCCTTACAAATGAATCAGCCTTTGGACAGTAGATTACAAATCAAGACATAGATCTTTTATCTAACAAGATAACTTTTTAAATTGTACGCAATTTGCACACGTTACTTAACGCAAGAAAATAATATAAAAAAAAATATTATGCAATTTATGCAATGTTTTTTTTATTTATGCTCTAATAATATTTTTTCTCGTTATTCTTAACCCACAGAAAATATCATATACCTACCTTTCAAAAATAACTTGAGATAATCAATTCTCTATGTTATCAAGTCTTTCCTTCCCTACAGAGTACTTTTGGCTACAGTTTTGTGACAAATCTTGACCTATTTTCGCATTGTCTATGCACACTACGTTGTATTAACAATAGCAATTACTCTTCCACGGTCTATATTCATAGATTAGATTATAATCATTACATTTCTTTTTTTTATTCCTTTACTGTCCCACTGCTGGGCAAGGGTCTCTTCCCGAACGAGGAGTTAAGCCTCGAGTCCACCACGGTGGCCAAGTGCGGATTGAGGACTTAGCATACTTTCAAGAACTGTTCTAAAGAACTTTCAGGCATACAAGGTTGCATCACGATGTTTTCCTTCACCGTTAGAGCAAGTAATAATTATTTCTAATACACACATAACTTCGAAAATTCATTGGTGTTTTATCGTGAAATAAAAATAATCCCACGCACTACCCTTGTTCTTGATAAACGCCTACCACGTCGTGACGTCGTTATTCGCGGTAATTGTTTGATAAAAGGTCACAAAACGCCCACACAGTCAACCCACTTGCATACCCCCGGAGACCTGGGTATACCCACGCTTTAGTCACATTGTTCTAGGAATAATAGTCGTAAAATATTAGTAACCATTAGTGTTATTAAAATATTGAATTTCCCAGATAACAATTTATATAAACAAATAAACAATTTATGTAAAAAGAAAAGAATGCTTTTTTTAAATAATGTTTTTATTCAGCCTGCTATATTTTTTATTAAAATATTTTATTCGTTATTTAACCATAAAAATTATTCTTTTTACAATATGAAAAAAATCAATACGTACTTTTTTCAAATTGTAAAAACAGACATTTTATTGTGACTGTCATGTTTCTTTGGCCTTCCCCTAAGGGAGAATGGCGTGATTTTATGTAGGTATGTATTTATTAGTTACATTACAGTTAAATTGTTGACTAATCCAGAATCCAGTTCAAGTACAATGAGTAATAAATATTTTCCTGGAACATTACATACATGATACGAATGACGCATTATAAACAGACAATGATTCTGCTTTGAAATGTGTGTCGAACTGTAGCGTTACTGAAACAAACATTACGACGCTATAAAATTATCTTTACAGACTAAACAAACATAATTATTCATACTAGTAGCAACATACTAAAAGATTATTAAATAATATAATACATAAGATTGTTTAATACAATATTAAAGATAAAACTCTTAGTTTTTTTATGAAGTGTTTTAGGTTTTGGCGCGAAAATTTGACATTTCACAAAATCATAGACAAAACATTGAACTGTCAATTAGAATTCCTAAATAGAAACGATCGTTCATCATTATTCCCATTCGACTAGACGAATTAAATGTATGATCAAACAAAACAGCGGTCAAATTGTACAATATTGTATCACGTGAATAGTAAGGTCGATAAACGTATCACGTGCGGCTGAATGTAGCACATTGCACAGCTGGCCTCCGAACAAGCGAACTAGTTTGAACACTTCCTTTTAACTGTTACTTACGAATTGGTGTTTATTATGGCGCGTAATTATTTAAATTTTGTTTTTAAGTAATATTAGGCAACTTTCTGATGTCATAATATGTTTAATTAAGAAAAAGTTACTAAAGAAATTATAATATATAAGGATGATTTATTCTCCCTCTGGTGTATTTTTTTTTAAATGCGTAGTAAAAAAATCGGCACGTCGTTTCTTTGTTTTAGCTAGCAATAATATAAAACTAATGTCACGTTTAAAAACAAAATACATGTAATTTTATCTACATTTATTGTTCCTTTTGCGTTGTAATTTAACCACAATTTCCGCTATTGTTGAAAACATATTTTAAATGGGTCATTTTGTCCATATTGGACGATGTACGTCAATACAGTAATAACATAGAATATGGCCAGTATAATGGCACGCGAGGCTAATGACAGTAGTTATTAGAAGCACTTAACATAATGTCCATGGAAATAACATTCTCTTTTAGAAAAGTATAGGCTGATGGTATTTAAAGTTAATTATAGAGTAATTTAACAACTCCAAGTACCATTTCATATTTTTCCCAATTAAACGGAACTGTAATTTTTGAATGACTGAATTATTGAATTTTAAATTTTGTTAAAAAAGAACCATCACAATTGAAATATATGGTTTATGGGGATGAAAAGGAGAGGAGGGAAATGTACAAAGAAAAAAGATATTAACAAGGATTTCTGCGATAAATTTCAAACAGTATAAGATATTTCAAGTACAAACGTTACAAGTAACAAATTAAATAATAAACACCATATTACTAAACTAATTTATAAGTTAGATATATTTTTCTTACGTTCCTATTAGCACAATATGCCGGAAGAGTAAAGGTCTTTTGTCAACATGATACTACGTAGTGTAGGTATCAATATGGCAGTACAATCTCACGGACACTTAAATGACTGTGTTTTTTATCTATAATATAAGCCCATTAAAGCTGTTAAAGATTATAATAATCCTTTTAGAGCATGTGACAATTCGATTACCTACTTAATATTGCATGAATTATTGACCGATTGTTACTGTAGATTGTAGATAACAAAAAACCCTGACGTAATTCTTTCTTTTCAATAAGTAGCCCCCGGTTTCTGAGGTACGTTTAACGGTAGTTTACCTATTCAATAACTTTAAAGTTCATGTAAAAATGATAGCTTAAATACATAAACTAGTTACCGCTAAATTTACCTCAGAAACGGGGCATAAGAAATGGATAGCAACCAAAAACAAACCATGTTAAATATGTAGTTTAATAGTTTATGATTTTAAGCTCTATGGTCTAATAAAAAGGTATACTGAAATGCATTCTTTCTATAAATCCTACTAATATTATAAATGCAAAAGTTTGTGAAGATGGACTGAGTATGTTTGTTACTGTTTCACGAGGAAACAGGTGGCTAATTCTCACCGGGATCGAATTTGATCATGCGTTAGTTTGTTATTTAATTTTAAGAGTACGATTTGACATTATCTCGAATCTAAGTCGATCGAATTAAAATTCGATTCCTGGATACATTTGACACTACCAAATATTTTCATGTCATGAGCAAAAGCTTGTAATATAAGAAGATAATAGTATAAAACTGTTTTAAGCGATCCTACCATAACAAATAGTTTATTTCAACAATATTACATGATAGTTGCTACAAGAATGTACAAATATTTACTTAACAACGAGAATACAATAGTAAATAACTGAGGAAATGGTTGAGTCACATGAAGTAAGATGTTCTTACGTGATTCACTGCAATCATGTACTATGACGTCATTGTTGTACAATCAGTTAATTATTGGTCATTTTCTTTACGAAAGTAATTATTTATAAGCACCTTTGGATATTTACGATGGGATTATCTTATTGCTATCTTAATAAGTGTTGAGTTTCCCGGAGCTAGGAAATACATGACCTTTACCAGTTACCAGGAAAGCAGTCATCTTAAGAGTAATCCTGCCCCGGATGTAGTTTGTTTCTGTTAGTTTTGTCTGAACTCGGCAAACGTAATTTTTTGTTTTATTACGGGCTACTTAGCCTTTCTTCCAACTATGTTAGAGTCTGCTTCCAGTCTCACCGGATGATGACAGTATTTCAGGCTTCTGACTACCGTTAACGACTGTCAAAGATCTGAGAAAATGACAGCCGTGGCACACTATTTAACGTGCCTTCTAAACTGGAGGAACTCGACATGTATTAGATGGTCACCTATCCACAGAACAACCTCGGCAAGCGTATCTTAACCTCAGAGATCGATACGCCCGGCATAATCGCAATAATCATTCAAATAACCAGTAAAAAATTGCGTAATAGTTGCTTTAAAGTATGTAGACTACTTTCTCAGGTGTTTTGCGAACCGTGACCTAACTCGCAAGGTTTTGAAGACTACGTATGCTCATTGCCAATACATTGCAATTTGCCCGTGACCTACTTTGTCATAATTTAGAAAGAAGTTCGCAATAAAAACAGGATTTCTTTTTGCCTTTAGTAACTTTTTAACAAGTTATACTTTGTTAAAAAAATATTTTTGAGATGGATAGATTGCCATACTAGATTTTTAATCTGTGAACTTTAAAATTGTAAATGTATTGTTTATGTATGATTTATGAGGTAAATAATAATATGTAGTGTGTTGTTGCTATTTAATTCAGACATCCAAACTTCCAATTTATATAAATAATTCTACCTTTTTGAATAATCTACTTATTTGATCGGTCTTTGTAAGATAAAGCTTTCTAGGCAAAGGGCACTGCGCCAAAATGCCAAGCAAGTTAAAAGAAATGGCTTGACATTTCCCAAGAGATTATGGATTACTGATCCAACGTATTGATCACAAAAGGCATTACTTTAATACAGCCTTTTTAGTAAAGGTCTTTAACATAAAATGTTAGTTAAAAGACAAATGAAATTAGGACTCAAGACACGATTTGAACGAGATAGGTTTAGTTGAAAGAGAAATAACTAAACGTAATTAGACCAAAAGTAAAATAACAATGTAAAATGTTACGTACATCCATACTTACAAAGATAAAATCACGCCTCTTTCCCGTAAGAGAAACCAGAGAGCGAGGAATGCCACTTCCTACGATCCGATCCCTGATCAATCTTGTAAAATATTCTAATCATAGAGACAAATTTACATAGCTATGATCTATATACAGCCTAGAACTAGCTAATATATATACTTATCGACACCAGTGGCGAAGGCTCCATACAACTCGATTCCTATCGGCTTCCCTTTCTGGACAGACTTAATATTAGTGTTAAATTAATTGTTTACTATTGCCAAATAAAACACAATTAATTAATAATCATCAATATTTAAACCGAAATCTTTAACTAGAATCATTAATCTAATCGAAACAGTACGAAAACGCCTACCCTTCAAAAATTACGCTCCGCTAAAAACGCAACGTGAAGTAATAATAATGAAAAAAGCCGGAGGCGCTGATCGAGAATCTCGTACAATAAAAACTATGGCGGCGATGTCGCTTACGACCTTTTGGATCGCGCTTCGCACCGCGCTGCATAGTGGCGAGCAAGCCGGAGGAAGAGCGGGTTGCCTCGCGCTACAGCGCTCGCGCTGCGGCGGACACATGATCTTACGCATGTTTCTGTCCCGGTGCGAGCCGCGTGCAAGAGCGAGATGGAAAATATAAGCTAAGCATCCTGCATAAGTATTAGTGGAACATGAAGTTTGACATTAGGTCATGTTTGTTTACTGTTTACATCTTTCGCGCGCTCTATAACAAATTAGAATATTTGTGTTTATTACTACATTATTCCTTGATAATTGTGTTTGTGCATAATTGTGAATGTATCAGTATATTAAACAGTAATTGTTTTACTTTTTCATTTTGTCAGATTTATAGGTTAAACTCATTACAATAAAAGTGTTCTGCGTTTATCCATAATGTGTTTGATATTTTATTGTTAATGAATACATTCTAAATTGCTTGTATAATATGTAATTAAACAACCAGTGCGAGACAATCATCAATCGTTCGATATATGTACGTTATCTTAAATATGTGCTGTTGTGTTACCTACGTGTTACTACTGAATATATAGTAACTTAATACAAAACAAGCATGATTAGGTAGCATGGTAAGTACCTATGTATTATTAGTCTGTAGAGAGAAATAAGATACTGTAGTCGAATGTAGATAATACTTTCATATTGTTATTATGCAGTAATACGCTACTTTTACGTCGGCATTCTTACGATGTGCATAATACCTATGTAGGTACTATACCTAGACAATGACTTATAGCTCCGGCTTACCTTTTGTAAAAAATGACCCTTCGCCACTGATCGACACCCATGAAATTCTCGCAACCCACTCTTCCATTCTTCAAAACTTTGTTCTAAGTATATAGAAAGTACGACTAGTAAATAGATTGTCTAATTACGACCAAATTTTCGCTTAAAATGTCTGTCAAAATCAGAACGGATTTAGGCAACAAAACGCAAGCCGACCCGGCTCTATTATAGTGAGATTTCCAAGACAATTCCCTAAAGCAATCTCGGCCTAATTGTATTTGAATTTTCTAGTTTTCCAGGAAAATATATTAGCACAAAATTGGTACGATATAACAAAAGCGTTTGTTATTACTACGGAAACTGTCTCGGGAGAAAAATAACAATGTCAAATTACTTCGTTTGAATCTGAGAAACGAATAATATTATTAGTAGAAATGTTTTAAAACTCAAGCGGTCCTGTATAACAAGATATATGGATGTGAAAGCAAGGGAAGTTTGTAAGAATCGTACGGAGTTTTGTTCTCTGTTCTCTGTCAACCTCTTAGGTGAAAAGGGCATGATCTTATCTATTTTTTTATGTTTTTAAAATGTAGCGAACCCCTGTAGTTAACCCCTATATAACAGGAGACGCCGTTTTTCTCGAAATTCGGGATTGAGGCTTCTAGACAAATGAAGAGCCAATACCTACTTTCGCAATATCAATTCTCCATTAACAAATCAATATATTACTAAGTTATATCTACAAAAATTAACTCTACAACCGAGTAAATTTATAAACGCGTAACAAAAGCCAGTTCTCGGTGGTACGTAAACCGATCGCCATTGGATACAGCCGATGTTCACTAACAATCGGCCAGACACAACACGTACTGTTCAAGCTGACCAACTGATCACATTATGGGCCCTGAGGGTTGCTCAATTGGATATAATGTGCTAATGTTGGCACAAGGACAAGAGAAAGTATAATCATCTTAAATTGATATCAGTGGGAGGGTTTTTATAGATTTTATTGATAAATGTACTAATAAAATATTATCAGGGCTAATTTATATATACTATCGTTTTGTTTGTTTAAACATAAAGTACAAATATGCCTTAAATGTTACATAGATAGCTATTCCTTACTAGTATTATACAATATAAGTAAGTGTGAAAGTTCGTACGTGCCTTTATCTTTTTTTCATGCTAAAATTACTGAAGGGATTCCGATGAAATTTGACAGGGTTATAGTTTATTTTCATGAGAAGAACATAGTCGGGACCTTTATCAAAAAAGCGCGGGGCAGCAAGCTAAACAGAAATTAAAGTCAGCTTCATTTTCATTTTTCAGTATCCTGTAACCTTGAATACTTAACGTAAAAACCTGTTGCTATCCATCTCTTTTCAGTATTTATACAAAACCTAAAACGTTTCATACCTGCTCCCGTACAAATGCCGAGTTCACGACCTTAAGTCCTCTAGACTACAGTAGGTGAAAGATAGGCCTGTAGGTCTATTATAGTGGTACCTTATACCTATATAGTAAACAATTACCCTCATTACCTAGCTATTATGGTAAGGCTTTAGTAGAAAAGCCTACTGTAGAAGAATAAATACTTAATAGTTCTTTGTTAAAAGGGGACGGAATAATCTATGCAGATTTATCGTAGACAATTCTTTTAATCGTTGAAGTTTTAAAACATAAATTATTTATGCTAACTTTGTGGATCGTAGTCGACTTATTCTTATATTTTTATAACTATTCAGAAAACTAGTAGTTCTTTATTATTCCTAATTAAAAAGATTTCGGAAAATAGTGTCTTGACGAACGCAGATCGAACTGAGACCTAGTTTCTTCCAAAAAATATTCTGGGTTTTATAAAAAGAAGAGATTTTGTTATAGTAAAAACGTTCCCAAAACAGAATCCTTTATATGGCTGAAAACTTTTTTAAACGTTTCCCTCCTTTGTCCTTCATGAATCAAACGTTCACCCGAAGACGTTAACCTAAAGAAACCTAACAAAACCAATAGCTGTAATGACTCAAACAATTGCAATAACAAAAACATGTTTGTTGTGGTTTTCAAACAAAGAAAACAAAATAATAACTCTGTCCTTTTTTAACCTTTAGTTTTGTAATCGAATCTCTCGCTCTTTTTCTTTGAACTGTGTTACTATAGCGAAAATATTGAGTCATATTTCGATGATTCATTCCTAAAACAATGTACGCTGTAGCCATCTGCCGGATTCCCTGAATATCTTGCGAGATTCCGCGAAAAATATATGAGCAGTTAACGACCGAAGTGCTTTAGTACATTTTCAAGATCAACTCACGCGCAGACCGCATGCAACAAACGTCAAATAACCAGAATATAACTCTGAATTTGTAGGAAGGAAAATGGATTTCACGTTCACGGAAAATCCATAAATAAATTAATTATTTAAATAGCCTTCAACATTATTATAATAATGTAGAGATAGTACCGAGTTCAGTTTGAAGAGCAGTGTACTCGTAATTTAAATATTACTTGGCTGCATAATCCATCAACTAGTCTCAATAAACTGAGCGGTACATTAGGAATATTAACGTGAAAGTACTCAGGCTAATGTTGAACATTAATGTCGATGCTTGAGTTATGGACTTGAGAGTAAACAGCGCATGTTTTATCCTAAATTGGTATTTCAATGATCAATCAACGGTGCCAAATGATAATGGTAGTATGTCGTCAGAGCGACGACATCACATTACTAAGATTGATGACACAATTCCTATCTAGACAAACTACTTGAATGCTCATGAATTCTATTTTAAGTCTAAATTCTTTGAACTCATTCGATCTATCTTTAAAAAGCCTTCCGTCTGTCTGACGCTGAAAATAGCTCGCGATTGACGAGTAGAACCTTGGTAAAAATAAATAGCTGTAAAACCAATATGTATGATGTAATTCGACGTGTTCGATGCTATGAATAATTTAACTCTTACCAAATTGTATCAGTTTTAAGAAATGACTTTGAAGTTAGTTGGAAACGTATTAGTTAATTAACAAAATGTGGTTACCAGGAATTTAATGTACGTACGAGAAACAAGGTCGTACCAACATGTATGCATGTGCACGCTACTTGTCAACAAATTGTCAACATTCCCTCGATCACAATGCCTTGCTATGAATAAACATGGAACTAATAGCGTCGTTTGTATTGTGTTGCAGAGCGTGAAAAACCATCATCATTGTTGTTAGAGAAGCAGCGTGAGGCGCTCGTCAAGAGCGTCGAGGTTGCTACGGAGCGGCGCGATGACGGCGTGCACGAGCGCGCGGGAGCCGGGGCCGAGGCCGAGCCGGCCGGGCCCGGCGTGGGCCGCTGGGGCGCCGAATGGCCGAGTTGACTCGCTTCGGTGGCGGAGCACGAGGCGGCCGCGCCGGCGGCCGGCCGGGCCCGCGACGTGACCGCACCGCTGCCGCGCGCGCGCTGGGGCCCGCCCCGCCGCGCGCTGGGTCTGTCGCTGCCGCGCCACGAGGCGCTGGCCACGCGCGCCGAGGCCGTCCTGCGCCGTCTGCTCGTCACCGACAACTACGACTCCGTCAGCAACTTCATCTCGCTGTTCGACACGTACCAGGGCGGCGACGAGCCGCTGTACGACGTGTACGAGCGATACGCGCCGCCCATCCGGGCCAAGAAACACACGTGCGTGGGGTTAGGGCTCGAGCTGATGCGGCGCTGGCGCTGCCTGGAGCGGGAGTTTGAGGGTGTGACGGCGGCCACCGCGCTGCTGTCGTGCGAGGAGGCCGTGGTGGACGTGCGCGAGTACGTCACGTGCGGGGAGGGGCCCGAGGCCGTCGTGGTGGCCGAGAAGGAGCACGTGATGGTCGGCATCCAGATCCGTGTCGACGGACGGCCCGGCATCATGCTCGCTGACCCCGGGTACCATGTGCCCCGGATCGTCACCGTTATGGCAGATCGCGCATACCCTCACACTGGTGGGTTTATAATCCTCTCAATTCTTTCTTTCAAAACTGCATTTTTCGTTTAAAACAGCAGTACTAACATATTCGTTCCAACAGGCTGGTTCACTCAATCAGACGAGGGCAGCGTCCGCAAGGAGTACAACTACCAGTTCAACGTGGCGAACAGCGGCTACGTGGAGTGGCAGGAGCGGGAGACGCGCGGCACCACGCTCAAGACTCAGACGTCTCTCGTGTTCGCCGCCAGGCCGTACCTGGACGGTGTCAACGTCACCGAGAGGAGGAACCTCGTCTATAACTTCAGGTAAGATCTTGGGTAAATAGACCGTTACATCAGAAACAGGTCTTCTGAACTACATTGTTTAGAAAAAATACAGTCCCATGATATTTAGGGTAGCAGCTTTCTGTGTCTTTGGACCTTTCAGACTTCGTGAAATAAACAAATTCTTAAGCTTCTTTGTGGTTTCCATCCATAATACACATCTCTGCTAGGTTACTGCATATATTGCAGTACACAATCGTTTTACAGGGGTTTAGCTTTCAAACTGTTGTCTCAATATTCTATAGGAATCTGAAATCTTAAAAATACCGACTAAGTACTTACATCTTTAATGATATCCCTTTTTATATTTAGCTAACAGTTTAAACTAGCTTAAATATAATTACAACTCAATGTTTGAATCTAATTTTAACCGCTAATTAAGATGACACATAATTATCTGCATTCACAAATAGGCGTCGTGATTCTTCATTATAAATTCTAGGTCAGATATCAGCGAACTAATGTTCCCGTCATCATTATCATCAATCACGCCAGTTTTGAGCTGTCACGCCCGCTACAAGTGGGTTAGATAACTTGCAACCTAATTAGCACGTTTATCGTTGTAGTGAGAGATCGAAAATTTATTAATTATACTTATCCATATTTATGTACACTCACATGAACCATTGTAATTTATTTGTAAACCTCTTTCTCAAATTAATTTTCCTCTTTTATTATTTAAGCACCTACTTCATTTAATCTCTGCATCACCCCAAGGTAGACTGGCAGAAAATGCCTTTGGCATTAAGTCCGCCTTTATACAATGTATGTATAAGAAGTTTAAATAAATAAATAAAATAAATAAATAATTAGCGAGCAGGGTTATAGGAAATATGAAACAAAAGCTTCTTTAGTTTCTGTTTTACTTTGACTACTGATCATACATCTGTGTGTCAAAGTAGAGAAACAAATGTTGGTAGTAACCAAATAAAAGTGACCCATTGATAGGCAAGTCTTCTTTTCAAATTAGAAAGGCTTAAGTCCGCCAAGAACTTTAAAGGATCTCCAGCCTCCATTCTTTCAAGAACTGTTCAAGGCATTTCTCGGGTATACCTATTACGTTTCATCACGTTGTTTTCCGTCGCCGTGCACCAAATATCAAGAAAATACTTACCATGGGTCATTTGCTTTTACTTTACAATCTAAACTTGTATTTAATTCACAGAAGTCTCCTGTCGCGCGACCAGAAGGGTCACTTGATCGCCGGCCTGTACTTCCCGGTGGGCGCGCGCGGCAAAGACGCGCAGTTCACTCTCTTCCACGACAACGGCTCCGAGAAAATCAAGACTAAGTACAAGTTCAACACTTTCGCTGAACCTGATAACGTGAGTATAATAATATGAGACTACCTTTAAAACTCACTAAAGAACAGAAAGAAATTCAACTTAGGTTGGATTTGTGTCCATTGTTTGTATGTTTGTAAAAGTATCAGCAAGACAAGACTAGTTCCTATCGAGGAAGCTGTCTCTTTCATAAAAGCCAAACCACATAAGTTCATGAAACTTGGCAGTATGATTACAAAGGAAATTATATCAATGGTTGACGACATTTTTTATTAGTGCCTAATTATTTTGCAATGGAAAAGGGTTAGCTGTTTCAAATATTAATCCTTTACCAAATTCTTTAGTCGCAAACTACAAAAGTCAGCAAGTTATTTCTAAAATGAATATTTCAGTATCTCTCAAGCTTTAGCCAAGTATCGAATTAAGTGTTTCCAGTTTACTCAACTAACTAAATAAATAATAGTTAGCTAGTTCCCTAAATAAATGATTGTTGTATGTATTGCTTACACGCGCAAACGTTTAGTAAAGCAATCGAACAATATTGTAAACATCTAACAGAGCGTGTTGTGTAAATAGCGCTAATTAGTTACAAATCATTTCCTGTAATCGAACCGTGAGTCGTTTCGTAGTGCAAAACAAACCAATTTAACTTAAAACTCTGGTCACTACTTCGCCCAAAATAATACTACCTACTAGTATTTCTCTGTTCCGAATATTTTCAAAAAAGAAACAGTTTTATTTATTCATACAAATATTTTGGATGTTTGCTACATACATACCTAAAATCACGCCTTTTCCTATTGGGGTAGGCAATTCAAAATGCAATCAAACAAAAACCGCAAAACAGTCCATTCAAAATTTGACACAGGATAATCTTATTCCAGCTAAACTATTTCGGAATTTGCGGTCAAACGCATGTCAGAAACAAGTTTTCTGATAATGAAACTTGGCTATAAATGTTAATGTACTTACCCTTTTATGATGTACTTTTCAATGAAATCACGTATTTTTCTCGGTAAATCACCCATATTCAGTCTCACTGTCTCCAAAGTATATCTTTCATACAGTAAGCCTATAATCAAGCGCCATTTTCTACCATTATGTATAGAAACATATAATTTCGTTGTATTTCCTACTAACCCGTTTGCATATTTGAACAAATAATATGTTGACAATACGTAGGGTAGATACCTAGTAATGATAGGGTAGGGACATCGTTTTGCTTGTATGGTAATAAGCAGGTAGACCATTGCAAATATGGTAGTCTTGAAATTGCTATTTATTTATTTATTTAAACCCTTTACGATTTCCAAGTAAAGATTGTACCGATAGTTTAGAACTTTAGTAGAAAATACGTATATAATTGAAATTAACCATTCAAGCTGGTCACCAATCACTGCATTTTCTTATGGGGGTAGGCGGAGAAGAAATTACTCTACCTGCAGCGGTTCCTACAGTTTTCTTAACTTCTCAACTAAGCTAATATTATAGTTATTCTTTATTAATATCGAGTTACGATATGTACTAAAACTCAAGTGTGTGTAAATTTCTAATACTAATGTAAAATTTATTTGTCCACAGATTCCAAAATCAGTATTAGAAGAGATACAGTTATGTAACTCACAAATGAACTACAAAAGGGGTGAGCTCCTCTCAATAATCTGCAAGCTCGCGAAGTTGATGTCGAACCAGTCCTTCATAGACCAGATGCTCGAGATCAACGAGGATATCTGTCGAATGTGCCTCTGACACACACAAAATGGCGGCCAACACAACATGGCCGACGCCAAAGGCAAATGCCAATCTTAAATTTAGTTATTTCTCCATTAATTTGTAATCACATAAATGTTATTATACATTACGTTGGATTATTTACTACTTTTCGGGTAATGGTTTTAATATTGTCGTAGTTTTACGTTTTAACGTACATTCATTATAATGTTTAATTTTGAAATTGGGTTATTGGATTAATTTTAATCGCTTAATTTTTTAATAAATTATTATTTGAGGACATGAAGTTATTTCATTTCATCCTTTAAAGTTACCAGAGGTGATAAGATAATAAAAACTCTACATACATACATAAAATCACGTATTTATCTTAAGGGTAAGCAGAGACCATAAAATATGAGTTGGTACGATCCTTACAAACTTCCCTTGTTTCATTCATATCCATACATCTCATCAAACAGGACTATAATAAAAACTCTATCGACCATATTTACTATTTTTATTATCTCACACAAATAAGTTGGTTCTTTACATCTAACATCAATATTAATCTAAAAATATCATACACCCAATACGGACGCAACCCGAGAAAGGAAGAAACAAAATAAAACTAAAGAAATAAATAAAATAATTACTTTATTTGAAGGAATGAGAGGTTTTAGCGTCCAGCACCGTCATCATTTTGTGCAGAACAATGTTGTCAAACAAAAGCGTGAGGAAAGTACTAAGGTCATTGAACTTACACATACGGTGTCCAGTAAGATGTCTTGTTTGGACACAATGCATAACCTGCGTACTTAGAACACAGTTATCAAACATACTTGGTTACAAGAATCAGTCCGAATAATAATCGTACTTTGAAAGCTGCACAGGAAACAATGAAATTCATTTGAATGTAACCAGGTTTGGTACTTTTGGGTATTTTTACTTTGGCTTTCAAGATTATCTAACACCAATTGGAAGTGAGACCTCATTCTTGTAGCCGAGTACATAATTTACACAGAGATTTTAGCCTTACATGTGTACCAGTGCATTTGTAAGCTGAGCTTTACGATATGAGGTTGTAAAGTATTATTGTAAACGTCTTGAAAACGACAAAATATCGTGAAATAGGGTTAAAATCGAGTTGTATAAGACACCGACAAGGCATTATATAGAATATGCACTGATACAGATGCAAAGTGGACCTCTTTTAAACTGTTTCAAAACGTATTTCTAATATCTACCAGAGATAGTAGTCAAATTACAAGTTTAACAAATAAAACATTTATTTTTCGAGACATCCGAGAATAATTTCACAAAAACCTTATCGCTAATGAGTTTAAACTAATTATTATTCTACTTAATGTATCAGAAGGACTTAGGCTTGGCGCCCATTATCGGCATTGACAAGGAGAAGGATCGTTTAGCATCCCTACAAGCGATTTTCACTGTCGGAAACTATGCCTTAGCATATCACAACACCCTTAGTGATGTCTAGAAATGCTATAAGGTTTGTTTACATCTGACAAAAGATGCGTTGGGCGTAGCTTAATTTGTCATTTTTCCAATAGCGTACGCTTATATTTATGGGTACCAGATATTTTTCCGTGGCAATGTCGATAGTAAGCGTCAAGCCTAACAATTTTAATTTCTAATTTGAGTGCGCTAGATGAAAACTGGTTTAAATTACTGATTATACATTTACATATTGGGGACTTTTTGCGTTAAAACTATGAATTTTAAACTATTTTTGTTTATATCAACTATCTTATTTAATCATGACATTATACACCGAATCTAATATCTCTTTCTTATACATGACCATTAGAAAGAGAACTATGAACGTTTGTTTAAAGAATGAATTAATAATGAACCAGTTTTAGTGATATACGTTTATAAAATGTTCTCGAAGGTACTATGATGATACAAGTCATTGTTTGTCACTTCAGAATATACACATATTTAAGCCTAGTAACGTTATTTTCTTAAACATTTTTTGTAGTTAGGAGCACGATAAAGATTTCCTTTATATCTGCAAGCACATTAGCACATAACAACACCGACATAGGAACATAAGGTGGCCGCCATAAGGTGTTTAAACATTAGTTGTGTGTGCTGTCTGCTATGCATAATGTCTATAGATATCATCGAAGCCTGGTATTTACACTCAGAGATCATAAATTATGTTTTTTATTTCACATTTCAAAATTTACTCTCGGTGCGAATACGATTAGTACGTACGTACGTAGAAACGCTAGGTTACTAGGCTTTAATAGAAATGTTATAACTATTTCTTATAGATATAATGATTGTCAGGTGGGTGGAAGATACGGTATATTGGATAAAGCACATATTGAGAAATACAGGCTACTTTCATCTTTCGAAAGATCTTAAAAATATTTTAATGTTGGTGGAAACTATTGCTATTTCATTTGTTAGGCACAAAATTCAAATTATTTCAAAAATCATAAAAAATAAAAAATAAAACTAATTTGAGTTCATATGATCCACAATCAAAGACATACTTATCTTGAAATTGATTGCGGCAACATTTTTGCTTACATACATTCTTATAGCAATATGTGCTTCACCCAAATGTTCGATGAAATGACATAATGGACAACAAATATGAAATTATTATCTACATTAATACATTGAACTATGTCTACGTCGAGTCAATATCTAGACATACGGGCAACACCGCGGAGCGAACGACTAACAAATAACACGAAGCTAAGAGATCATTTCATTCAGTGCTGTTATTGAACGTAATATTATTATGTAGTGCTTTTTGAATGGGACTTTATAGTCTCTTTCACTGCCTCTGCGGCGCGGTCGGTAGTGTATGCGGCTGCCGCGCAAGAGGTCTCGGGTACGGATCCCGAGTCGGGCAAAAAAGCCTTTTCTGAGTCTCCTGTTAAAAACTCACAGATATGGCCTGGAATTAGGAAGTTGAGGTCGTAGACCTCCGTACCTCAGAGAGCACGTAAAGCCGTCGGTCCTGCGCCTGACCTCTCTCATATCGTGCCGGTTTATCAGTCCCACCAGACTATGAGAGTAACGGAATAGAGGAGTGTATTGTGTACTTGGCAACTATAAACAAAGGCCTTGACAGTAATTATGTGAATATAAAAGCATATAGGAAACGTTCTTCTAAACGCATACGTGCAAGGTTTAACGTGCACCTATACGTAGACAAAATTTGAACTTTTCTCTCAACCCTTGCTGACTTTAGCTGTTTATATCCCATTTATCTTCACCTAGTTTTAGTAGTCCTTATACACACACGTCATATTTTTGTTTGTACGAAAAAACAATTCAATCAAGGCTTTCGATCAATAAATAGGGGAAAGTTAGTACTAGTTTCGTATTATTTGTTCGCCGAGTATAGGTTACATACGTTTGACAAAATATTTATTTACTTTTAAAGATTATGTACTAAATAATAGAGAAACAGATTTGATAGGAAAATACAAGTTCATAGGAAGGAAGACAGATAGAAGACAGTGTATTAGAATACAAAAAAACTTTGTATTTGTATTTTGTATTAAGAAATCTTTCTTAAAAAATTGCAGTCGAGATTTAGAAACGAAACCGAAATGAGAGACTTAAATCAAAATAATCACTACTTAAATATTCTACAAACATAGGTACTAAATACACAATATTTCGGTGCAAAATCGTGAATGATGTATCAAAAAATTCAAACAAATATAGATTAAACTAAAGTAATAAAGCTTTTAAACACTAATTAAGTTTATGTGTGTGAATATAGCAACAAGTGGCTCTTCTACCAATCTTACATCATCTTCGTAGCGCCTTGTTGCTACATTCAAACGAACAAAGTTAACTGGCCCGCAAAAAGAAGCTTTATAACCTGAGAATAAGTCACATAATTGCTTGAAAAATTGTTATATCATACACCAATTTACACTGAAAGAGCAAAGACGTTAATATTATAGTAATGTAACCGTCTCGCTTCGGGTGAGTTCGTGAGTCGCTCGTGTGTTGTCGGGCGGGGCCGGAGAGGGCCGGGGAGGGCCGGGGAGGGCCGAGGGAGGGCCGCAAGAGGCACCTAGTTGTCGCTGGGCGCGTGGCGATGCTTGTGGTGGCGGTGTCGGTGTCTCTGGGGATGTGCGCCGCCGTATACTTCGCGCACGCTCGGGCTGTGGAAGTATTATCATTTTAATAGAAAATAATGCATTAAACTTTAAATTCACTGCTTTTGTCTGTTATTTACAGTTATATCCTGAAAATATAAGGCGTTCTTTCCTCAGACTATTCATACACGAGGCTAAACAAGTCTTCAATACTCAACATTTTTAGTCTTCAAGCGAATGCCACCATACAAATACTAGGGACGAATGTCCGCGGCACGACTCGAGTACGAACCTCAATGGATTGTCGCTTAAAGACTAATATCGTTGAACATCGAAGACTGTGTAGCCTTGTGTACGAAGAGCCTTACGCAAACGTCGGTCGAGCGCACCGACTATAGCATATTACACAGAAACAACTCCCGCGCATGACAGTGTCTCATAAAGCATAGTGTTTATTCATACGCTCGACCGAAGTCAGCGTAAGAGGAAATTAAGCCTAAGTCCTGTTGTCGTTGTAATATTGCATGCATGCCGAGCAATATTTACAAAAAAATTCTTTGAAAATTCCTTATTTACATGAAATACATGCATCTGTAGCCATATACTTAAAAGTATCCATGCTATAATAGCAAAATGATAAAAATATAAAGAAAAATCATAATATCCATAGCAAACATATGTATATAGCATTATAACCACAAATATATTTAATAATTATTATTATTACGATTAATAGTAGTAACGCCTCCTCCACAATCTGCAATTGATTGGAAAAATTTGGAATAAGAATTTTGGAATGGAAACTCAGAATTTCAATCACCACTAAACTAAGATATTTTATTTAGGAAACTTTACACATCCAAAATACCTGTATAAAATGAACCAAAATAAAACTGGATACTTATTTAAAAGTGTAGTTGTATGTATAATAACTATCTCATATGATAGGTACTCGCTAATGATCGTCTTATAGTTTTACGTACACGCACGTATACGCACGTTGTAGTATACGTGATCCTAAAAATACCGACTTTGACTGTGCCAGGCAAAATAGCAAGCTTAACGTTTTTAAACTCTCACAACTAGTACACATAATATTATTAAGCAACGGGTCTTATACGCGATTGAAAATTTAAAGGTTAGGCAGCAAATAAGGCATCCTAACCTTTAAATTTTCAATCGCGTATAAGACCCGTTGCAATAAAATAGAAAACTGTTTTGCATTTATCTGTCGTCAGATTATTTTCTTGTTAAAGTCTTAGGCTGTCTTTAGAAATATCTACACTAATAAACAAGTATCCTCGTCCCTACAAGTTACCTGGAGGTGGTAGTGAGCGGGCTGGCCGTGGGTCGCAGCGGGCGGCGCGCTCCGGGCCGCAGCGCGGGCGACGTCACGCGCCGGCACTCACTACTTGTGCTGCAATGTATACCGACATGCCGACTAACTACACAGAACTGGGCACATTGATATGTATTTTGGTGTGACTTTTGGGCTTATTTAGATGTAAGTTTTGAGTTTGTGATTTTGAAAAATTTATGTTAGTATAATATAAGTAGTATAAAGATTTTTTTTTTAAATTAGAGATAAAGATTTTGATGGTTTGTCCAAAAATAATCTGTCAAAAACGGTTCCGGGAATAAAGATTTTAGACTACACAAAAAAAGTTTTCTTCGTAAGAAGGGGTATGAGTTTAGATAGACTATTTAGAAAAGATTGGAAGTACAAAAACAATTCTATCAATTCAAAGACATCATTTGTAACATTTATTTCGTTTTATATGACGAGATAATAAAGATTCTTTAGTATAATAAATAATATGGTACTTTTAAAATATGCCCAAATGTTACTTTTAAAATTTTATTTTTTTTTTGTTTATCAATCTACCCAATTCACAACAAATATAAGAATAATATAAAATGAAAAGAATAAATATGAGAAAAAGCCAAAATAAACCAAGTAAATAGCACACATACATGCTGGCGACTAGAGGGACTACACTTAATATTACTAATTACATACAGTAGGTACATCATTTATAACTATTCACTTATTTAAAGAGAACGTTTCGCATATTACTTTATACATATAAATATGCTATATTTGGCCCATTCCTAGCCTATCTCTAGATAGAGGACTCCTCGAGGAAAGAGGGGTGGGTGGAGCTTGAGGCCACAATGACCAAGTGCAGATAATAAATAATAATAAATTTAACCCATTAATGTCCCACTGCTGGGCAAGGGTCTCCTCCCGTAATGAGGGAGGGGTGAGGCCTTGAGTCAAGTGCGGGTTGGGGAAATGCAGATCACACAAATATTTGCGATTATTTTTAATAGGTTTTAAACTTCAGTAGAAACTATTTTTCTTGATGTGTCGCAATATTGTATTCCTCTTTAATGATAAATAATAGCAATGAATTTAATCCACTACTGGGCAAGGGTCTTCATCCATAATGAGGGTGCTAAACTTTGACCCTACCGTAAAGTACGAGTTGGAAACTACTCTAAAGAATAAAATCTGTTCAATCTCTTAGTAATGTCTATTTTCTTTGAGAAACCTGACCATTAACACATTCTTGTGCAACCATCACCTTTTTGTGTGACAAAATTATTTACATCATGTAAAACATATAGTTTGAACTACGAACTATATATGCCGTCAAAATATTTCGAAACTATACAAGCTGTACACGAGTTCATCTATAAAAAAAGAGTTTCGTAATACCTACGTACTGTAGTGTATTGACCTATGAACTAATAACTAGTAAAAACCTGTTTTTATTCTTATTGAGTAGTGACGTCATCGACGATGTAATAGGTATTTTTTATTATGTTTTCGTACACATAAATAACGTATGTCTTAGAATTCTATTTAAAGACATGTTTACCTACATTTATTTAGTTATTAGGTAATGTCAATCAATTCCAATTTAAAGTTTGTAGACTAAATTACATTTCTTTGCAATATGTACAACATGAAAATTGATTTTAACAACCTATTTAAGAAACAATAAGGAACCTTTTTTATCAATTTTAATTTAATGACATCACTTATTAGGTCGCGAACAATTTTCTCTAAATCTAAGCAATTACCAACCGGATTGTTTGGCCATTTTTCAATCTACTAGTAGTAAACTCTATTACTAAAAGGACAGGCTGTAATTATATTTGTATATAATCTATTTTACAAGCATTATCCATCCTTATAGCTAAGTAGATAGAGTGTATTTCATGTAACTCACGTGGACACATTATGAGCGGCGGGCGCGGGCGGCGCGGGCAGAGCCAGTCTGTGCGGCTCCGCGTCACGGGACGGCGCCGCGGCGATCGCGGGCCGCGACGAGCGACGAGAGCCCGACGACTTGTATTGGAACTCTCTGAAAATGAAGGCAAAGGTATAAAATATAAATGACATGAATAACACGGCTATAGGATACAAGCGTACGTACACGCATTTACGCAAGAGTATCCGTTGACAAACATGTAAGCACGTATAATATGTTGGCTTATAAAGGCACGTATACGGACATGTATATAAAATTTTAACTAATAGACACTTAACGATTTTAAACTCAAGCGACTTTTACAAATTATAATATAGTAGGCACTTATTATGACCAATAAGAAACTTGTCTAAAGTCCACTAAGACGTCAGAATTTTGGAAATACGCCTGTACCTATTTTCTATTCAAAAAGTGTGATATAGATAATGTTTAACAGCGCAGGTTCACCCAAGTATCTCAATAGTATATAAAGTCACGGGAACAACGAAAGGCCAATTTTCATCAGTAGTTATGATGATTGTTACCTGTCGAAGTCCTCAGCCTCATCCTCCTCCAAGTTGATGAACTCCTGGTGCTCCTCAGCATCACCGGTGTAGTAGTTCTGTGCGCGTTCAATCACGTGCGCGCGCTCACCGATATGATGACCTGAAACAAGAGATATTCACATTAATATACTGGTTTCTGTACCATAGCGTTGGGAGGTCGTGGGTTCGATTCACGGGACAATTATTTGTGCGATCCACAAATATTTTTAGGGTCTGTTTGTACTTTGTGTTCATTGCTTGCATGTTTATAAAAGTACCTGCGACACAAGAGCAATTCTTAGTGCGGGTGATGTTTTAAGCTATGGTCACGTATTTACAAATTTACGCTGCGCAAATACGGGTAAGTTTTACGTTTAGAGTAAGATAAGAGTTTAGGATTACTTTTACCTCTGTCAACGTTAATCGACTAATTAAAACTCATTGATTACACTTGTACTTATACATATACAATTATATTAGATCAACAAAAACACTAATAGATACTGATAAGACAAAACGCCTGTGGTAAACCTACTTTTGAATTAAACTATATTTTTTTAATCCTTTGCGCATCTTGTTCCAAAAGAATTCAGATCCAAATAATCAGAACTGAAGTCATCTGTTTCGTACATTTCTACAAGTTCCATTCACCCAAACATCTACCAATATTTTCCGAACTAGAGAAAATAAATCTCTATTTTTATACAGAGAAACTATTTAAACTGCATCCGTATAGACTATTTATTTACGTTTGTTCCTCAACGACAAACGTATAGATTCCCGAGGTATTCGCATCATTGGACGCGCCAGACCAAACAAACCGTATTTGTGTGTGCTGGAATTTTGTATATATTGCAAAATTTTAATGTGTTTATGTTAGGACTTATTTCTTAAAGCTTTGCCAGAAATCCGAGTGATATTTTGGTAAACGATAATGAGTAAGTTAAAAGCAAAATAAAAAAAAACTGTGGGGTGATGCGAATTCAACTTAGTGCACTTAATACGATTACGATACGTAAGTGAACCTTTTTTGTTACTAATATATACTGCATAGCATTGTATAGGTGTACATGCATGGTATTTGAACTGAACGTCTCCGTGCATCAGAGGGCAGGTTATAAGTCGGTCCCGGTTGTTGTCAATTAAGATAACAGTTCTTAAGATATGTCAAAGGCCCGTTGGGGCTAGCTAGAAACTAGGCTGACCACTGACCATACGATAAGTAAAAAATAACAAGAACTGAGATATCTATCAGGCAAAACATAGCTTTTAGTTCTAACTCATTTTTATTGTTATTTATACAATCCTTCCAAAGCCGCTCTGGTGATTAACCCGAAGCAAAAGAAAGACAAAGTGACATACAGATATTGATTTTTATAAAAGATTGTTATAGCCTTGAGCAAACGTAGTTATTTTCAAATCCAAACGGAAAGCATCAGTTTTTTCACAGTGCGAGTCATAGTCAGTTTCATAGTCACGAGTACAATACAGTCTACTAGTAATAAATAAACTATCTAGAAAGTCAATGAACCTCAACTAAATATGAATAATGAATCTGTCATGAATGATATAATGCGAATGTTCTCGTGATATATTAACGCACTTTGCCGACAGTTGTTTATTTTCTAATAAGATACTCTATGAATAGAATAATGGTAATTTAAAACTACCTAGTCTATATTTCCCGTAATAGTGACTATCACCTCACCGCCGAGTTTGTCTGTCCGTCACCCATAAACTCCAAAAGTACTAAACGTATTTTCATGTTTTAGCCCAAAATAGGTACAGTGTGGTATTGTGTTAGATACTTATATCGAAAGAAATAGGAGGAGCTCGTGGCTTAGTTAACGACAGCCACGCGGATCGATCTCTGAGGTTAAGCCACGCTTGCCGAGGTTGTTCTGTGGATGGGTGACCATCTCACATATCGAGTTTCTCCGTGTTTCGGAAGGCACGTTAAATTGTAGGTCCCGGCTGACATTTTCGAAGAAGCTTGAAAGTCTGACAACCAGTCTTACTGAAGGGTGTCGTGTTAAATTCCAGGTAACTGGGCTGTTGAGGTCAGATAGGCAAGCGCTCCATGTAAAACACTGGTATTCAGCTGCATCCGGTGAGACTGAAAGCCGACTCCAACATAGTTTTGAAAAAGGCTAAGATCCAATTCGCTCCGATCAGCCACTGAGTTCAGACAGAATTTCAAAGTTCCATTTATTATTAAGGTGACAGTGTGGTTTATTCTTTTTTTTTGTATAGGACGGGAAATTCTCGCAGTATACCTAAAAGAGCTGACTAAGAACATATCTTTTACTAGTAGACGATCCAGGACACAACATTCCACAAAACCCCGCCTACAAACTCATCAATTTGTTAAATAAACAAAAAATATGGCCGATTGCATCACCGACCACGTCTAATAATATCTATCTAGCCGAATGACTTCACTTGCAAGGCAGGTGTAAATATTGGCCAGCGTACGCGCCAAAATACAACAAGTATTTACACAATTATGGTAATTTCCATGAGGATTCTGGAACGAAAGCTATTTATTTTGTTAGACTTGATAGATAAGTTTTAAATAAAATAGTGGATGAATATACAAACGATACTTTTCGAACTATTAACTGGTCGAATATATTTGCTTCTGTACAAGATGAAATGCTGAAAACGATTATTTATTAACCTTACGTATGCGGGAAGGGAATGTGCAACTATACCGTTCGGTGCGGCAACATGGTGGCGATTTTAGAGCATTGGACGACACCTGAATAAACGAAAGTATCAATAACTGGAACAAATACACTCTTACCAGGTTAAAATATATTAAAAATATGCAATATGACGAATAAATGTTTTTAAAGTAAAAACCGATTTATTTCTTCTTTTCATTAACTACTGTAATATTGTGACTGGTTGGGAAATTACTAATAAGAAGTTCCCATCGAGTAACAGTGTGACTGGTTGGGAAATTAGTAATAAAAAGTTCCCATCGAGTAACAGTGTGACTGGTTGGGAAATTAGTAATAAAAAGTTCCCATCGAGTAACAGTGTGACTGGTTGGGAATTTTTTCTTAAAAACATTCCCATCGAGTAACAGTGTGACATTTGAGGGTGTTACTCGTTGGGAACAAATGTGTAAAAAACACGACGAGGATATCAGACTTCTCGGGGTATCTTTGTGTGCGTGCATAGACAGTGGACTCGTCAGTGCGCGGCAGTTGCAAACCTTTAGGGCGCGTTCCCACTATGTAGTGACGACAGATAATCGTGTAGTTTTAAGTGTCGTGGCTTATACGTTTAAATTAAGGTGTTCACATATAGAACGACACGACTTACTGTCGTCTACGACATTGTTTGCAGTGACGACAGATTATCGTGACAGTGGGGACGGCTAGATACGACAGTTACTATACGATAACATTATTTGACGACAAACAATCGTTATAATGGGAACAGCTAGAGACGACAGTCGTCCAACGATAAATTAATCGTTAGGAACGCGCCCTCACTTGTATAAGCACTGATCAGTGCTACTGTACTGTATGTAGTGTTTTTGAAAAAAGAAAACGACATAATATTTGATGAAATTTATTTTTTTTATAAAATTACTTCCTACCTGCTTAATTAGTTACAACTAATTTATATCTATACTTATTAATATATATGACTAGCAAAAAGGCGTATATTAGCGTAAAAAATAGGCTCATCTTCGTATCTCCTTTCGATGTGATATAAAAAGGTTTTTATAAGAATACAATCAATCAATATTCATAAACACACTATAAACCTATTTTAGTTAAAAAGCTACTATAATATGTTTTCTCTTATTCATTTCGCTAAGGAGTGAAGGAAGCAAAACACTTTATAACTTTCATAACTTAAGCTTAATTTAAAACTAAGAGGGATATAATAAATAGAATATAGAATAAGCTTATAAAGTTTCTAACGTATGATACTCCTTCCAACATTGGCCAACACAAAGAAATACTTTGCACTGACTACAAACAATGCTCGTCATCGTGCGTTTGTTTGTAGCCAGGCAACGCACACACCGTGCTCTGTGTTGCTTGTTCTGCTTGGCTGAGTTCCGCTCACCATCTTTTTCCCGCTGCTCTGGGAAATGGTCCAGTATTTTATTTAATCTTGCAGCCGAATTATTATAAGTCGAGCGAGGAACCGATGTGGTCCCGTATTTTGTAATCAGTTCCTCAGCCAAGGCATACCTAAATTCACGGTGTGTAAACTTTTTGCCTTCGCCAATGTTGGAGACATAAATAATATATGTATTTAAAATACTTATATTTAACAACCTTTTAAAAACCTTAATATACCACTTTAAACCGCGCTTGCGTTCAAGGAGATACGATGATAGCTTTTGATCTTTTAAATCTACTCCTCCCATGAATTTATTATAGTCCATCACTACAGCTGGCTTCATAATAGTCTCCCCGGACCGGCGTTTTTCTTGCATATTGGAATTGTGGTAGGTAGACACTGTGGTAACTAATCTCACATCCTTCCATGCTGTCACTGAAATGTCACCACAGTGTCTGCTTACTACCGACCCTCGCGTCACCTTACGCTCTTCGATATTTTTAATAGACGGGGGCGTATTTTGCCTGCGTCTGTCTAAAGTCCCTACAACGTCGGTGCCACGCTGCTTTAAATAGCGACATAAGTCCACCGAGTTATAATAATTGTCCATAAAAAGTGTGTGTCCCTTTCCAATATAATTTCCCAAAAGTTTAAGGACAACCTTGGCCCTGAAGCTAGTTAATCCGCCAACTGGTAGTGACAGCCTATAGTCCTTACCCGTATATATAGATAAATTTAACACGTAGCCAGTTACAGACTCGCAGAGCTCGTAGCTTTTAATGCCGAATCGTGCTGCTTTGGTCCGGATACACTGTACCCAACTCAATCTACCTTTCCAAAGCAGCAACGATTCGTCAAGAGCAAGTTCTCTGCGAGGACTGTAAACGGCTTGGAACTGTTTGTTCAAGCGCTCTAGCAGAGGAGCTATCTTGGCAACTTTTCTATCTGGACCGCGTTCTGTTATTAAATCATTGTCTGCAAAGTGCAGAAATCTTATTAATAACAGAAAGCGGTCCCTGCTCATAATTGATCGTAATTTTGGCATTGCTAAAACTCCGGTAGACCAATACTCGTCAAGGCGTCCAAGTAAACAAATACTCATGAGTATAAACATAGCCACGAGCCTGTAGACTTCCGAAACGGACGTCTCCACCCAGTCGTTTAATCTAGACCGGGCAGAGATGCCCGTTTCGGAAGCCTGGGCTATTGTTTGCCATGCGTATCTGTTTGTTTCGACAACAATCATTTCTACCAGAGCTTGGTCCCATATCCTACTAAATATATCAATTGGCGAAGTGCCTTCAATTTTTGGGCCAACCTCTTGTAGAAATGATTCTTGCCTACCGGTGAACGTGGAGTAATCGTCACTCCACTGAAACATTTCTTGGGAGTCCTGTGCTTGGGAGTCCTGTTCTTGGGAGTCCAGATCAATTTCCTCAGGATTCTCAAGGAGCTCTAAGAGGTGCTCCTGAGTGAGCTCCTCTTCCTCTTTTCCTCCTCCTCGTCGCTCCCTGAGTCCACAGCCAAGGCTTCGGATAGAGAGCAATATTTTTTTTAGCAGCAGTATTAAAGCGCTTTCCGTAAACGTGTATGAATTGTAAGGCGAAGATTTTATCGAATTGGACTAAAAGTTACATAAACACGTTAATTATATTAATAGAATAGTCCTTCATCAAACGCAGCTGGTTAAGTCATTACTGATCAATCAATCTTCATACGAATCGCTCAAACTCTGACCCACTAGGACATTGTAAATTCCAATAAACCAATCAATTTTGCACTCGCAAACAAAAAAACAGAAATTAATAAATTGTTTATAATTAAAAAACAGCTCAAATCAACTTGTTTCATAGCCATTATAGTCATTACAAAACTCAATTAACTCGAAACTTGTGTAATAAAGAAAAACAATGTCGCCATTAGCGGTGACAAATCGAATTCTGTTTTTTAATAATTGGAACTGGCTGAACACACTAGCCTGAAAAGAGTGGATATGTTTTTATTACAAACTTTATTCCCTTGTACGAAGACTTCTAACATTTAAAATAAGAAGTACGCAAGAAGACTTATTGACATATACCAAAGAGGTTACCAAGTGTCGGGTATCTAATGAAAATATTCCAACCGAAACTCTAAAAATATAAAAAAATCCGAATATCACTGCCCAATCTGAAAATGATGCCTCGTGATCAGCAGTCATAGGCTTTACTAGACAGACGAAATCAAAAAAAATACGCTGAGTCCCCGGTTTCTGAGTATGTACATTTATTTAGCGGTAGTTTATCTATTCAATAGCGTTTTTTGTATAAGTTTAAATGCTATTGAATAGATTGATAGTCTTTTTCGGGATTGAAAGAGAAGGGCTCCGACTAGAGTCCACCACATCGAATGCGTGTAATGAACTTCGCATTCCTTCAAGAACGATTAAAATAACTCATTGAGAAACATTTTCATCACAAAGGACTATGGGCAAAAATGTATGGGCTCCGTCCCCACCTACCAACAAACATAGAACTGATACCAACGTGTTCATAAAGTGCCCCCTATTTAATTAAAATCCTTTGTTTTTGATAAATCAGTGGGAATATATATTAAAAAAAAAAAACAATTTGTAATTATTATTTAACGTATATTTTTATTTTACATTTGTAAGTTATTTTAACATTATTGTTATATTACAGTACTAACTCATATGTATAATAATGTCCTCCTAGCCGATATACGGCTACGGCGGTCAGTTTCATTAAAACTGGCCATCTGTGCCGGACTTTGTTTATAGTGTCCAAGTGTGTGCACAATACACAGGTACACTCTCTATTCCATCACTCTCATAGTTTGGTGGGACGGATAACCGACACGACCAGTGAGAGGTCAGGCGCAGGACCGACGGCTTTACGTGCTCTCCGAGGCACGGAGGTCTTCGACCTCAACTTCCTAACTCCGGGCAATCTCTAGGAAATTCTTAACAGAAAATCTCAGAAAAGACTGTTTGGCCCGACCCAGGATTCGAACCCGAGACCTCTCGCACCGCAGTTGCATATACTACCGACCGCGCCACAGAGGCACTCATATGTATATACTTATATCATTTCCATTATATGGTTAATACATGTTATTGATTTCATATTCCAATAATTATTTTTACTCGTCAATTATAATGCTGTCTAACAGATGCGCTGGCAGATTAAAATCTGATCAGATCTAAAATCGTGGGTTGGAGAGCGGGGGGAGGGGGTTATTTTGTACCCAGCTATCTTTATGTGCATGCGGCGTCCGCCGCTGTGCACTAATTAATAAATAAATGAGCATGTATTTTGGAATTAGTCGTCAATAATACGTTAACGAGATATTTGTTTAAACGTAAGATACTATGAGAACCCCATGCATTTGGGCAATGTCGCCATAGTATAAGAATATCGTCTTGCCAAGATATATCAATTGAGCTACATTTCATTTTTGTTGATGGGTGGGGACGATTCCGCCCATAGTCCTTTCTTTTGAAGTGTATATTTTTAAATTTTATTTCTGTTCTATCTATACTAATATTATAAAGCTGAAGAGTTTGTTTGTTTGTTTGAACGCGCTAATCTCAGGAACTACTACTGGTCCGATTTAAAAATATATTTCAGTGTTAGGTAGCCCATTTATTGAGGAAGGCTATAAGCTATATCATCACGCTACGACCAACAGGAGCAGAGTACCAGTAAAAAATGTTACAAAAACGGGTAAAAATTTCACCCATTGTCTCTTATGTGACGCGAACGAAGTTGCGCGAGTCAGCTAGTAAATCATATTTAAAGAAATAGTTCACAATTTGAGTAGGTGTCTCTATTTGTAACGTGACTAGATTAACATAGAAACAGCACTAATGACTTAGTACAAAGGCCGGCGCAGACAAGCGTAGGTGAGAATGTGCACAAATTAGCCGCAACAGACAAATGAGATGAATTAGCAAGATTTCAACGTCTTATCTGCATTTAAAACTAAGCATACGAAATGCCAAGATAGGTGCCTGTTTCAAAATTAAGTGCTATATTTGCAATATATTCTTTTAACACTGAATTTTGACCACGACTTCCACGTGAATATTTCCCAGGATAAACTGTAGGTATTTCGTATGCTATTCCAGGTTTGATAACTATCTTTGTATCAACATTAATAAAAACTTAATTCATAGTTTTTTGTGAAGATAGAAATATGAATCCATCCTCACAAAACTTTCAATACTTTTTGCACCATTATTATTTTCTCTTGAAAACCACTAAGTGTGTTACCTCTTGTCCAAATTTTGTCTAACAGAAGTCTAAAAAGAATAACTTATTCTTTTTGAACTTATTTACCTGCATTTTTCATACGTGTAATGTACCTAAATCATAGTCAAACGACTAAATAATAGTAAAACCACATAGCAACACTGTATATACAGCAATAAGTGTCGTAACAAGTTGTTTCAACACAACGCAGACATTAGCACAGACATGTGAAAATCTGCGTCTGCCTAATATGGATTGTACTACTTTAACTTTGCACTAAAATATAACGTATTTATTAACTAGTGCTATTGTTAATTGAGAATGACATTCCATTGATTTCTTTTTTAACATCTTCTGTCACACTGCCGGGCAAGGCTCTCCTTCCTTTGGGAGAGGTTTAGTCTTGCGTGCACCACGAAAATACACAACGTTGATCACAAATAATAATGTTTGGAACCAATTTATCATCATAACGATAAGTCACATATAGTACACCAACAGTTTTTAGAGGTGTTCCTTTATAATAAGTAATAGCTTTTAATTCAACAGATTTTCTGTTAAACCTTGAATTATTAAATTCAAAAATGCCTCTACGATTTACTATTCTATAGATGGGTACAAATCTTTCAAGACTAGAGTAATTCGGCCTTAGTTCATCCCACTAAGTGCAAAGTTCTGGAAGATAATTTAACACAAAGTAGAGAACAGTTGTTTGGTGGTACTCACCAATGGACATCTTCTTGGTACCAGTCCTGGAGTCCTGCATGGTCTTGCATGTCTCCTTCACACCGTGAGGACCAATCTTTGTGCTGCTTGTGGAGCTGTACACCTGCAAACATCACTTTATATGTTAAAAATAGTCATCATATGTTTGTCAATGGAAAGAACTTCAAAACAAAATGACTACCACAATTCCTTTTTGTAGAAGAAAGAATAAAGCTGTGGGAATTTGTTGTATCTTTAAGGTCGGAACACATCTGACAGAAGATACGTCACATATTCTTTGCGTAACGTAAGGTCACAGAAATACATATTTAGATTTTTAATCAAATACATTTTACCCACATTCCATTAATGCGAGGACCATAAATAAGCTACTCCCAACGTATCTCCAGCCAGATTTGTTCCAGCCCGTATTGATTTGGGTCTATATCACTACTCCCGATAAGATATCCCCTAACTGAACAACTCAATGCGACTAGTGGGAATGACCCTTCTGTCAGTTTCCCAACGTTAGTCCCATGATTTTTCTTCAATAGGCTCTACAACAATTTCAATAGTCCCACCACATCATCATCATCATCACTCATGATGTATTAAGCACACTGCCAACTGTGGCACAGAGACTGTCAATGTTCTGAAAGCCTCTTAATTTCTAAAAAACTGCTGTGGTGTACAGGTTATTATTATTGAAATACAATACAATTTAAACCACTTTCAGCATTGACCTCAACCTTCATTTTAGACAAACTGTTCAAACAAAACATTTTCATTCAATAATATTAATTATCATACTATACGTAATTTGCTTAAGTACCATATTTTCCTTTTATTATTCACAAGGATGTTTAGTGAATAGAAATTATATTATTTAGGTATTGTTCTAACCACAGTGGGACAAAGAAATTGATGTGTATTTCCATTAAAAAGAGTATTCATACAACTACTTTTCAACTAACATAAATTTTGCTATGCTTATGCCAGAAACTTAAAGGGTAAATGCAATGTTTTTAAAGCTACTCTCTAGGACAGGGGTTCCCAACCTTTTCTTAGTCTAAGACCACTTTTATATTATTCTTGTTAGCAGGGACCACTTTGTCAGCATATTAAAAACAAAATGTAACAATCATCCTGGAAATTTAACTTAAAAATCATTCGCTGACCATATTTTGACTTCTACAGACTACTGGTGGTCCGCAGACCACTGGTTGGGAACCACTGCTCTAGGAACTAAGGATGCTGCCAGTTAGTACATACACAGAAAATGAAATAGAGTAAAATAATACAAACCTGTGGCTTGCCTCCGGGGCCACTGGACATGACAACTGTGCTGCTGCTGAACGAACTGCCTGCAGACATATTGCCTGCATCCAGACCTAACAAACATATAAAATTTTTTACCTCTATACTGACTACTACTTGTGTTATTGCAATAGTTCCCTACCGTTTTAGGTATTGATTGATAATTCTAACATGAAAATGTAATAGGATGTGGTATTGTGATAAGATTGTAATTTTGATTTGTTTTGTAACTGGTTTGTATAATGTTATAAAAGCAACATGAAGCTTATAAAATAGGGTACATTATAATGTTTATTGATGAACTATTTACACACATCAACATTGATACACTAGACCCTAAAAGATAAAGCAAAGGGTTGCACATTATGAAGGACATAATGAAATGTTACCAGGATTTGTTATTTTAAAACTACAAGTTTTATATTTGTTAAACACCCACATTTTATTATTTATTAACTATGACACCTACAAATTTGATTTGACGAACGGAAGAAAATTGATACTTACTGCCTGCGAAGAGCCTGTTCAGCGAGGGCATCTGTGGCATGAAGGGCATCATCGCTCCACCACCTCGACGCGGGCCCATTATGGCCAGTGGACCGTCTCCACCAAGCATGCCGAACGGGTCCGAGAACAAGGAGTTCATCATGTTGTTCATGTGACGCATGTGGCGCATGTGAGACCTACAACAACATCACAATAAACCCCACAATGTAGAGGCCATTCGACTACGCTGTTTAACTAACGTAACAGCCAATCCTTACTATATAATAGCGCCATATTTACACGAAATACATCTGCATTCTCATAATGCATGCTACACAGTACTTATATTTCGACGGATTTTCACAAACTTACCCGAAAAACGGATCATCCTCCACGTCGGCCATCAACGATCCGAACAGAGACATGGTAAATCACACAAAATCAACAATCTCAAACCAGAATTGATCAAAATCACTGGGAAATAAGGAATCGCGCTAAAATCACAAATCTATAAACAAATTAACAGTGTAATGTAGCTCAAAACCACGCACAAATCTACTGGAAATCTCTAGCAAATCGCAGACTCGACTTTAGACAAGTTTTCCATCCAAAATCCATTTCTTATTGTGCCATAGATTATACAAAGATAGAGATGTCAAAAAAGTATGACTAATTACATTAGTCGATTTTTATTTAGAGTAGTCACCTAGTTAAATAACAGAAATTATGAAGGCAACTATAAGCACATTTATTGATTTTCAATAAACGTGAAAGCAGTCTATATCGAAACGGATATTCAAGCGTTCTATTCTGTAGGTACTACAATGAATAGTCAGGAATAAACAGAAAAATATTTTATTCCACAAAACATTTCTAAAGTTTTCAATCTCCAACAATCACAAGCTTATGCAAATTTTCACGATAAACGTTTATAAATTCTTGAGGCACTTACAAATCGAAAACGATCAATCCACGATATACATAAACGTTGATTAAACATTTAAAATTAATTAATATATGTTTCAATACTATCTTGATAAATAAATTATTAAATAAAACTGTTCCAAGCCAAGATAGAATTTCAACACGTGTTAATTAATTTCAAACATTGATATTTTTATACTGAGATAATTTTACTATCACTTATTTCTAAACCGATATCCAACGGAGAATGGAACAGCTCTCCCATCTCCATGGAAACTCCACTTTGCCGATGTAGGAGAGGATGTAAAAACTTGATCTTGTAAGCCGTTTCTCGGGTTATTTCTTGCACCACCCACCTGTTTAATTTTAACCAATTTTTATCATTATAAAATTACGACGGAAAACAAATGGAATTTACGCTCAATTACATATTAAAGGAAATTTCAAGAGCAGAACGTAAGCAGTAGAAGTTACGGGGTAATAAATGTAATAACATTTTTTTGCTTTACCTTTACAGCATCACCAAAAGGTTTCGCGGCAACCGGAACGTCACCAATTTGGTCCATAATAGGTTCTAATTTAGGAGTAGGAGGTGCTACATTAGCTGCGGTATCTCCGCCGACTCTTTCAACGGGAGTGTGCCGTGGAGTATTACTTTGAGGAATACTAATGTGACCCGCAGAATAACAAACTCCTTGGTCGGAAGGTTTAATATTTTGCTGAGTAAATGATTGAGAGCCTTTATACTGGTTATAAATATGTTGAAGCTGACTTCTACTTGGAGTTCTGCCAACCGGCCGGTTACCCATCAATGAAGTCTTGCTGATGGTTGCTTTGACATTGCTGTACTTCATAGCGGAATTTCTAGCTTTTGACAGGTCTGTTTGCGGAGACAGGGTTTGTGGTAAATCAGGTATTGGAGTATAATATTCCCTTGGGTTTTGCATTTCTATCGGCTGGCCTAGAGTATTATATTGAACCTGTCTCGCAGATTTAGCAAAATGATGAGAATGTAATAGGTTTCTTGATGTATCGGCAGGGAAAATAGGCTCTTTATACATATGTTGTAAGGGTGCTGCTGGGTGAACGGGTTGTCGTGGTCTTGTATTCGGAAAACCTTCCGATGTCAAGGGTCGAGCATTGGCTGCATGCTGTTCTTGTTGCTGCTGATATTGTTGTGGTTGACCAGCCGGCTGCAGTTGTTGTAATTGTTGTTGTTGCATCTGTTGTATCTGTTGAGGTTGCATTTGTTGCGGCATCATCGGCTGCTGTGCTAGTTGCTGCTGATTCATGGCTGGTGCACCGGTGAGGGCAGTGTATACTTGTTGAGTATTTTGCATAGGAGCCGCTGTACCTGGCTGCTGTTGCTGCACAGGTGCGGGAGCCATATTTTGTTGAACTTGTTGTGGTGGTACTTGAGGCTGAGCAACGCCAGCGACAGCTGCGTTAGTGGCATTTAAGACAGGCTTCATCGCCGGAGTTGCGTTACCCGATGCATCCATAATACGGTTGATTCCACCAGAATTACCCATCAACATTTTATTCATAGTGTCTATAGCAGACTTTTGTTGGTTAGCTGGATTCATCTGAAAAGCTATAGACATTGGATCGAATCCTAAATCTTCCTTTAAGACCCCAGGGAACATTTCTTTAAATTTGGCCATACTTGCGCTATGCTGACCATACGAACTATTAGCCATTTGTTGAGGATTAGCATTCACGTTTCCCATCTGCTGAGTTGCAGGGTTCATTTGGTTCATATTACCAGGCATCGCATTGCCTTGAGCGGGCATATTCGGTTGTGTCATATACTGATTGGTTTGCATCCCAGGATTACCTTGTGGTGACATATTGTTGCCGCCCATATAACCTGCATTATTCTGCATTTGCCCTGGATTATACTGTCCCTGGCCAGCATTCCCAGGCATATTCGAAGGCATTTGATTCATTCCAGGTGTTTGAGGCATATTACTACCTGCAGGGTTTGGTGACATCATACCCTGGTTAGGAGGATTATTGGATTTCGAGCTGCTGTTCATCATGTTAACAATTTGGGGTCCCATTCCACCTAGCATCTCTGCAGAAGGTCCATGACCCATCTGTCCCATACCTTGGCTCATTTGTCCCATTCCTGGGTTCATCTGACTAGCTCCTTGACCCATCGCTTGGCCCATCTGTCCCATACCTTGGCTCATCTGTCCCATACCCTGGCCAATCTGTCCCACACCTTGACCCATCTGGCTCATTGCTTGACCCATTTGTGCCATACCTTGGCTCATCTGTCCCGACGCTTGGCCCATCTGACCCGGTCCTTGAGCCATCTGTCCCATTCCTTGGCCCATCTGCCCCATTCCTTGACCATTCGGGTTATTCATTTGCATAGTATTATTCGGATTTGAGTTACCAAAGTGAAAATGCGGCGATGGTGGTTGACGCATGCTGTCCATCGTAGGGTTGCCCATCCCACCTCCGGGCATTGAATTCTGAGCCATCATACTACCTGAGTTTGGATTATTTGCCGCTGCAAGCCCCATCTGGGCTCCCATAGGATTGTTCATTATTGTGTTTGCAGGAGTAATAGATTTCAAATCGTCGTAAACTTCTTTGACTACTGGCTGCATCAAATTGTGATTCAGATAGTTATAGGTGTCAGCGTAGAGCTTTGGAGGGTTACAATAGCCCATACATTGCCGGGCGCCGGAATACGGCTCGCCCGCACAAGGTGCATTGTGCCCGTGATAACCATGGCCACAGCAACCTTGCATTCCACCTCCACAGTGCCCTGGCATAGCGTTGGAATTACCCGGGCCTGAGAAAAGTTTTCCCATGCAGCCGCTAGAATAAATAAAACGAATAAATTTCTACATTCTTTCATTCTCTCTACATGACAAAAACATCTAAGCGATCATTGTCACGCCATTCGTACTGAGTAAGTTCTTAGGTTACCCCCAAACTCAAAGCAATAAAGATTAAAAATGTGTGCGTAGAATTATTAAGATTAATAACTTTAATTATCTGCATAAGAGCTGCAACACAATTTATTTCCCTTTTGTATTCTAATGACTGTTCAGCACCTTCAGCGTGACGAGCCATGAGCATGAATTCAAGAATAATACAACCATGAGCCCTACAGTTACAGGAAGTTTAGTGAAGATTTCAAAAACTCACCAGTCAGCGCTTTGCAATTGATTTACAACACTACCTAATTCATTCAATATTCTCTGCTTATCCAAAGCCATTATACAACCCTTAATTTATCGTTTTCAACTTCTAATTTAACTAAATTTTCCGACTTAAATTTTGACCATCACGACATGTATGAAATCAATTTTGGCATGAAGTGTTTTGTTTCTGAAAATACATTTTCTAGGAAATTTAAATTAAAATAAAACTGCGTATTTAAAAAAGGTTGCAAATAAAAAGGAGTTTATTATACTTTATACTTTGTTTACGTGTAGGTACACGGACTACTAGGTTCTTGTAGGTACCTACCTAAGATGAAGTGTTTCGCTTATACTGGTATGATTATGTCCCCTGCATTTAACGGGCAGTTCGACCCACAGAATCTTGTGAAGATGGAAATTTAATGTATTTATTTTTATTTTTTATATATTTATTTTATTGTTCATATTACTATCTACCTACATATAAGCACTAATCGCCATATTCAATAAAATAGATTAAACACCGTCGAGAAACTTGCTGTCCGTCATGCACATCGCATCATTCTAAATGCCCACCTAAAACATGTTATAGATTAAGTTGCCCAACAATCACAAAGAAAGCAATTCATTCCCAGCTTGTCGGGCAACAGAGTTGGTTAATATGTTCGACGCTTTATTTTAAGTGCTGTCAATTGTGTCATCAGTCACGTGACAGCTGTAAGCGAATCAGATTTCAGAAAATCTCATACGAGATTCACAGCGAATTGGACTTTGTCGTCGTCCGTTCACCTCCCTCGGGTCTTGTTGATTGAAGATAATAAAATTAGTATTATCCATAGATATCATTATCAGAAATACTTGTTGTTCCTGCGAGTTTGATATCTACGCCAGTGAGTTGTATCATTCACTGTGAACTCAGCAGTTCGGGTCAGCTGTCGTCTGTGTCAAGAGGTAATTATTAACTTTCCAAAATGCCTAGAAAAGTGTTCGTCGTTGGCGTCGGTATGACGAATTTTATAAAGCCGAGTACTGGCGGCGATTATCCCGAGCTAGGCAAAGAGGCGGTGTTGAGTGCACTCGCCGACGCCCGCATCAAATATGAGGATGTACAACAAGCGGTGTGCGGCTACGTGTTCGGTGACTCGACCTGCGGCCAGCGAGTCTTGTACCAGGTCGGTATGACCGGCATCCCCATCTACAATGTCAACAACAACTGCTCGACCGGCTCCAACGCGCTGTTCCTGGCCAAACAGCTTATCGAAGGTGGCATCTCAGACATTGTCCTTGCCGTGGGCTTCGAGAAAATGCAGCCGGGAGCCCTCGGCGGCAGCAACTTCACTGACAGAACCAACCCCTTGGACAAGCACACACTAAAGATGGCTGACATTACTGAACTGACTGGTGCCCCCATGACTGCACAATATTTTGGTAATGCTGCCATTGAACACATGAAGAAGTATGGCACGACAGAGACACACCTTGCTAAGATAGCAGCAAAGAACCACCGTCACGGTTGTAAAAACCCCAGAGCACAAGGTAAAAGGGAATACACAGTTGAGGAAGTATTAAAATCTAGAAAGATCTACGGTCCTCTTACTAAGCTGGAGTGTTGCCCTACTAGTGACGGTGCTGGTGCTGCTGTACTCATGTCAGAGGAAGCTGTTATCAAATACGGTCTCCAAGCTAAGGCTGTAGAAATTATTGGTATGGAGATGGCCACAGACACCCCTGATGTGTTCAACAAGAACAGTTTGATGAGTGTGGCTGGTTACGACATGACTGGCTTGGCCGCTCAGCGCTTGTACCAAAAGACTGGTGTGTCACCAAAGCAGGTTGATGTGGTAGAGCTTCATGATTGCTTTGCTGCTAATGAAATGATCACGTACGAGGGTCTGCAGTTATGTGGGGTGGGTGAAGCGGGCAAGTTCATTGATGCCGGTGACAACACATACGGTGGCAGAGTAGTTGTGAACCCCAGTGGAGGTTTAATAGCTAAGGGTCATCCTCTAGGAGCGACCGGTCTGGCCCAGTGTGCTGAGCTAGTCTGGCAACTTCGCGGAGAGGCTGGCGAAAGACAGGTTGGTTGATCGGCTCTCTTTGCTTGGGGTAATTGTTTCACATCAGGTAATGAGGACATTATGATTGGCACATTTGTTGGTAATGGCAAGCACCCTATTGGTGTTTTGTTTGTTCAGTGCTGTCTACAAGTCTAAATTGTCCCGCAAATTAAAACTCTAAAATACTATTTCAATGTGATTTGAGCAAATAACTTTGATTAAATATTTGCTTTTGTGAGCATAGCATTGTAATTTTAGCTAGGTAACAAGAAATTTACATAAATTTTGTTAATTAATTTCTCATTTAAATTAGTTACAATCTGTGACCATTTTACACCTTTCTATGTTACACAACATTTCAAGTTAAATATATCTTAGAATATTTGCTTTCTCTTCTCATCTCGTTTGTTTGTGAATGACTCAGCTTGTGTACTTTATAATTATGTTGTGTGTCAATGCTTTGTTCCCTCATGATTTAAGTATCTTCATTTATATTATTTTATCCTTATTCCTTGTGATGGCCCAAGGTAACATAATAATTTATTATAGGGCTGTAGGTATACATATAACCCTGATCTCTTAAAAATAGAAAAAAAACAATCCCATGTTCCATTTTCAAACGACTTTCGTTCAAAAAATTTTTGTCTTTCTTTCTCAGTCTTTATGAATCTTTTACTTCAACAACAAAAGCGAATGTTTCTGAACTAGGAAAAAACAAAAAATAAATCATCGAGATTTATCTTTTGTCTGGTCAGTCAGTTATATTTTACAGTCTGTCCAAGCAATATTAAACTTTACATTCTTTATAATAGAGTATGTCTAGTTTTTTCGGCAAAAATGTTCTGAATCTGTTGCTAGGTATAATTAGTTGTCTGGTCAGATAAAATTAAACTACTTGAACAGTGAACATATTATATTATCTCTCATATTCAAGTATGTTATTTAATGTTATTTATCATAATTCCACTCACTTGTCGTTTACGGTCGTTGCTCTTATTTATCAAACAAAACTATATCCAGTTAGACTTACGAAAATACGTTCTCGTTTTACCTCAAGGATTAATATTCTTAAAGCTAATTTTATCAAATTAATTATGATAATGGTTATAAGTCATTTTATCGTTAAAATACTATGATAATACGAGATTTCTTTAGTAAAATCGAGTCAGTTTAGCGATTGTATCGCCAAGAATTCGTTGGTTAGTACATTTTTTTGGTTTTTATTGTGTGCATTGTACAAAATCCGTGTTTTGCGTAACAGGTATTTTTTACTGGTATTTATAAGTGCTTAACATTTTACGTAAGACTTGATTCGCAAAGATTTTAAGTAAACTTCTCTTCAAATAATTTTGGCTAACAAGAGGCTTAAAATCATCTTATTCTTCAAAATGGTTGTGTTCCCTTTCAATATTTATATTCGTTATTAATGATTCTACAATAATTCATACGAAAAATCAAGTTTTATGATCTGTCAAGTTATTAAAATCCTATTACGATGACGCAAAACTTAAACTTATCAAGCGTTAAAAGTTCGTTTATAGAAAAACAAGTTTGTTGGACTTTAGTCTGTGTTATTATTGCAATATTTTGATCATAAACGCTTCTATTATACTATACATTGCGCATTGGAAACTGTGCTAGAGGAACTGAGCGATAGCCGAGTACAAACTTGTGTAGTGTCGACTGACTCAAAAGTCCATAAGATATTATTATTATTATCTTCTAAAATAAAGTGCTCTTCTATCACATAAATTTATCAGACGCGTAGTAATTTTGACTTTATCGTTGCCTAACGAGCCCTATAAGATTCCCAGTAATGTTTTTTAACTAAGATTTCTTTACCCCATTGTTCAATATAATTTTTCATAACCTAGTAATTATGCAGTAAATTTTATATTTTTTTATCAGGCTATTGTTGGCGCGTATAAATAAAATATGGCGTCACGAACAAAGTTTAATCAAATAATAAACGCTGAGATGATAATGGGTGTACATAATTGTTGTTTGTAATAAAATCACAAGTTATTTTGTTAGTCCTACAATGTGGACAGTTTTGTTGAAACTGGCCATTGCCTAAATCGGCCAGTAGGACAATTTAGGTAAAATAGTTAGTTACTGCCAGTCTTTTCCTTATCATTCTTGATTTAAAATAGGTACATATTATCAATGCCTATTAATTTTATCAATTGAGGAAAATATATTTTTCTATTTAAATAAAATATATAGATTGGGTAATTTTGGAGATAGGTAGGTATATCTAATTTCTACTACACACTTTCATAAATTCTATGATATCTAGATTTTTACGTAAAAGTAATGTTTGCGAGAGTCTGTTCCACGGGTTCCACCAGCCCATTCAAGTTTCTCTACTAAGTTGTAGGATTATAATAGATGCACAAAGTATAGGTACTAAACTACAAATTAGTTTAGTATTTTTACTCATACTGACATTCTTCAAGGCCAATGACAAATACGTTTGTATGTACTTATATTCGGTACATCGCAAAAACAATACGTATCTTGAGATATTCTTAGATTGTGTTATCATAAGTATGAGATTAATTGGTTATATAACAACTCTGTAATACCTGTTTATTGTTCGCACAAAGTCTATTTGGTCATAAATATTTCTGAGGATAGAAATAATTAGTCAGCACTTATTTTGGTAAAGAGAAATAGTTCGGGTAGGGTAATAAAACCCAGTAGTAGGATTTTTTAGTTCTTCTTCTTCTTATCGTATGGTTAGTGGTCAACCTAGTGTCCAAGCCTCTAAAAGCCCAACCTTTTAAGTTTAATATTTTTTTCGTACCCAATTGACTGGAAGAAGTTGCCAAAATTACTTTTCAGTAGACACTACGCCTTATAATGTTAAACCAATTTTCTTACACATAACAAAAACACTCAATCCTACTTAAAACTTCATAATAATTAAAGTAACATCGCTTTGTTTCTGTACGTATACAGACAATGACTACACAGTTTTGTTCAACATTCATTTATACTCGTAATCAATGCGTCGTCGTACTGTCCAAAGGTCTTAAGTTATCACACAACGACAAAGCTTTATTATTTTAATGGCTTTACTACTGATATTTAGTAAATTACGTGCCCTTTTACAAAATGATAGGAAAATATATATATGATACGTATATAATGATAGGGTTTGAATGTTTTTTGATAAGCTTCGATGATATGAAAATATTTTGATCTCTTTTAGATAGTTTATCTCTTGGAAAAACAATTGGTTAACGATTGAATTAGGTACTATAATATTCTAGTTTATTATAGTCTCTTTTGTCAGTTTTTCTCCTATGTGTTTCACAATAATATAAACTGCATTTAGACCAAGTTTTCATGAAAATCACTCTCTGTTTAAGGTCGTTTAAAAGTCATTATTTTACCCACTTAAATCGTAAAGTAAAACTTAAATATTCGGAATTTATATTCATAAAATAAAAAGATTATATCGTGTACTGAAAACTCCGTATTGTAAGTCCCACGGCAAATGTATAAATATACGTATGACCTATGTTTTAACCCGAGTTGAAACAACGAACACACGTACTTACATAGATGTTTATTTTTTCTATTACTGTTGCTATTTACAGCCAGTTTTTTCATCGAAAGTAACGGCCAAAGTATAGTGGTAAAGTAAAAATGACAGTCAAATTAGTTTCTTCAAGAATTTTCTGATAGTTTTGTAAAGAAACAGATTTCTTTACTACACAAATGTCAAGTAAGTAAAAGGCAATGGCTTTAGTGGTTACTATAGATATATGTATGAAGAAACTGGCCGTAAATCTCTATCCATTCACTACTTTTACTTGAAGACTCGGTTTGTGGTCATCTTAACGGTATTTCAAAGATTTCTTGGACCGTTATATTTATATTCAAATGTGTTATTTATATTCAAATAAAAAACTTAGCAGTTTTATTTGAATATTGTTGTTTAATACATACATCATATTATGACGACTGTTATACCCGAAAGCAGAACAGAGGTATATGAAATGTACCTGTGTTTCGCACTTAACAATGTTAGTTTCATGTAATAGGATGCGAGCCTATTGCTACCACGTTACGGCACGTTACCTGACCTCGAATTATTAGTTTTGTTTAATTTTTATATTTAATTTACAACGAAAGATAAATTACTGCTGAGTTTATAATATACATCTATTGTGAGAGAATTATACTTGTCATTCAATTGCAAAATGAAAAAAATGTCTTCATTGTAAATTGCAAACGAGTTTTCTCATAATAACCTCTATGGAGCAACCTTTGGTTAACACTTTAATTACGAAGGTTTTCTTCTGCCATTAAGCATTGACGTAACATTACATACTTTGTTCCTCCGCTATATCATTGAACCGTTAAAACTACTCCCATTTTTAAACTGATTACAATAATTACACATTCATAGAACATGACACAGTCTTAATTTACACGCTATTGTGATCGTTTGTGTCGTGAATATTAATTCTAGTGTAACTTGTTCAGGTGCCGCGCGCCAAGATCGCTCTACAACACAACTTGGGACTCGGAGGAGCAGTAGTCGTCACTATGTACAAGAAGGGATTCGCCGACATCGCCCCCAACGCGGTGGCCGCCATCGCCAGCAACCCTGATGACTTCAAGGTCGCTAAATACATGAAGATCCTCGAGGAGGCGATGGAGACCGACACTGACGGTCTCATCGAGAAGGTCAGAGGAATCTACGGCTTCAAAGTGAGGAATGGCCCCAACGGTGCGGAAGGTTACTGGGTCATTAACGCCAAGGAAGGCAAAGGCAAAGTGACGTACAACGGCTCCGAGAAACCCGATGTCACGTTCTCCATCAGTGATGACGATGTTGTTGACCTAATCTCCGGTAAACTGAACCCACAGAAAGCCTTCTTCCAGGGCAAGATCAAAATCCAAGGCAACATGGGTCTCGCTATGAAACTGACCGACCTGCAGAGACAAGCTGCCGGTAGAATCGACGCGATCCGCTCCAAATTGTAAAACCGGTTGTAAACTGGTATTAGCATGTACTACTGTGGTTACGGACTTTGAGGTTAGGGGGTATTTTTATACTTAACGATCACACAAATCATAAAATAAAGATGGAGACACAAATGACAGTTGTAGGTGCAATGATGTAAAGGGTTTACTTTAAGAGTAAAGTTTTAATTGTTAAAGTTATTTAATCATTCCAAATGATATTTACAAATGATGAATGGCACTATTATTGTTAATAAATCAGATTTTTGTATAAAATGTTGTTTGTTTTCATGACTCAAGGCTTTCGTAAGATCTACCTAAGTAGACATCAATTTCAATATACCTAGTGAACTTACTTCTAGACAACAGAAATTTGAAAAAGATGAAAAATTATAATAGTCGTTCTTTACCTAGTTAAAATACTAAAATTCAAATAAGTACTTGCTTATACTTGAATTTAATAACATTCTTAAATTGTTACTGCCGCTGGTTAACAAGTTTTTACGAGCAGTATATTGCCAATTGTTTATACCTAAGTAGGTACCACTCGTAGCATTTTTACAGGATAGTTCAGCAATTTTCTTAAATAACTAGTTATACCTCAGAACTGACAATGCAGACTGCAGGTTGCCATCAACTTAACTGACGTTTACGATGACCTTAATTGCGCAAGTTTGATTACCCGCCTGCACGGTAACTTCACTATTTTGTGAAGGTTAAAATATAGGTATTCAATATTTGCTCATCGATCGTAATAAGCTGTTTTGAAGCACCGTATCTTCACCTTATCGACATAATTAAAGGATTTGCAGCGTTTATAGTGCGCATATCGCAAATATTTTGATAAACTTTATAATATTTGCTTGTAGTAAAGAGTAAATAAGGCTAGTAACGCCATCTATTTATCAGTATCTAAAACGGCACTTATTCATACTATAGATAGATGGCGTTAGAAGAGTAAGATTAGTTCTACTATTTATTGCTAGATGGCGCTGCAGCCTTTGTTTTGATATGTTTTCAGGGTCAAGATCAAACAAATCCCATATGTTTCAGACATTAACTATGAATGAACCTAGACTGACCTTCGATCGGCTCTTCTACTGATATGTTTTCTTTTAAAGAGTTATAAAGTAAAATGGTTAACTAACTAGTCGTTTATTACTTACTTAACCTCTTGTTTCGCTATACTTAATTAGCTCGATAGTGGTTTTCCTTTTATTTCATGACAAACTACGAATACCTCTTCGGCACTATCGGTTGTTTGAACTAGACGATGTAAAAAGATTAGCATTTTTAAACTTAGGTACTAACTACTACTAAACATGATTTATTTAAGTACTTCTTATCAAATATGGGGTGTTGTAGTAAATAAAAAGAAAGATATACCTAAATCGTCTAGAAAACGTTACGTTTTTAATAGCAAAATTCAGGTACCAAATCAAGATTAATTCAGTCGTCAGGTCAAACACCGCTACAGGTAACAAAACAAAACGAAATAAAACACTTCTTTTTGGAAATCATTTCATTTTATTGCTCCACAAGGTAGGTACTTATAAGCTTTTTTATTTTCAAGTAAAAACACACTTACGAAACCACATGTTACGATCATGTGTGTGCATAACAGAACATTACATATTTATTTATTATCTTATATCTCTAATCTATCAGGTACTTTACAATATACAATGATCGTTCACTGTTCCAAATTGAGAAAAAAAAATATTTTGCATAATCCAAAAAATATACAAATATTCTTGGATTAGAGTATCCAAACACAAAGTTTCTGATATAAACACACACAATTCATAATCAGGCCGGTTCTCTAAGACATGTCGCCTTAATAATATAGTCGCAAATAATTAAATAGTTATTAACGTTACAAACAATATATCTACATCGTATCCCTGTAAATAATAATGTTTACATAGGCTCTACAAGTTCTACGTTCCTTTGCCTAAAACTGCAGTTGTCTATGAAATTAAAAAAGTAAACACAGGCAAGATTACAGGAGTTATATCGTTTGTAACTTTACAATGAGACTCGTCTCATATTCTGTACAAAAACTGTTACATATTCTGTTTAAAAACAGCTATTCTGGTTATGGGTATGTTGATTTCTGATGTAATCTCATTAAAAGTTTAAATGGCGCTTATGCTGTTTGTTTATCTTGTCCGATTATTATAAAGTTATCAAAGGTAATTATTGTGAGGATTTATTGCAGTTTAATCATAGCCTTAATAAAAACCAAAATACTTAATAATAAAAAATATATTGAAATTAATCAGAGGTTTAATTGGCTTTTATATAAACATTTAGTGGCATTCCTGCAGGTGTTCCGACGTGCACTTTAACAATTATTGGCACAAAACAAAACATCATTCGTATTTATAAAATATAATTATTAATGTTAACTCTCAAGTTTATCCACTAGTACTCTTCTATTCCTACAGGAATGACAATAAACCGAACTTACAAAATTTAAAATATACATCATCGAGTTAAAAGTGACAGTAAGTGAGCAAAGCAATCAAAATCAGCGCCATCTGGTGCAAAAAAATACTACTAAGACATTGCAATAGTTTTGATAATGTTAGATTTTGCGACTTTCACAATAACGTATTTATAAACTGATGTATAACAATCATACATGAGATCACAGAGCACGTTAATACCCTGGCAAATCACCAATTACGCGAGATACTTTGCCTCAGTCCTCTGCCGATAAGCCAAAGCTGCCAAAGTAAAAGAGACACAGTCCACAGCGTCCAATTCAAGTATTATTATAGTTTACAACAGCCTGGCATCCATACACAGCTTCGTACCGTACGATAAAACAAATATTTACATGTTCTCCACTCTCACTGCCTTACCGTGTGAGAGCTATTCACAACATAGCTACTCTCTTCACCAAATCAAAAGGGATACAACCTACTGAGTGTGTCTTTAGTTAATAGATAATAATATAGCCACGTTTAGTTCTTTAGCACCATCCATAATATATAATAATATTAATTTTGCAGTTAACAAGACAGTGAGAGGTTAAGTTGAAACTTTTCCATCGATACAATAGAATACCTACGCTAATATAATTAAAGCGTTATTTAACGTTAAAAATGGCTTAGCCACGTTTCTTTTTATCCAATTTTTAATATCGCGAAACCGAAATAATATTTTCAATTTAAAAAAATAATAAGTCATTTAAAAAACCAAATAATATTAGTAGAACCAAAATATTTGCCAATAAATACTAAAATATATACAATTAATCACTAAGTTAGCCAAGCCAAAACATTGTAGCACCAAAATTATCCAACAACAAGTACTGACAGAAAAGTTTCACAAATATATATAATAATATATATATGAGGTACCTTATTATACAATATAATGACATGCAGTCCATTTCTAATGTACACTATTTAATGTTTAAAACAATAAGTTATTCTTATTACACTCGCTTACGGTACCTATATTGAATAATATATATTAATAAGTAAATGGTAATTTATTTTTTTCAAAGTGTCTCTGACTAGAGATATAACCTATTCTAAAACTGAACTCTTATCCTATAACAACTAACTACGTAACATAGCACTCTTTGAAGGAAAAAATATCATCAAAAGGAAAATCGTTTCGATTTCTTTTTCTCTACAATTTGAGCTTTGCCAAAGTCACTTGGTGAAATTATATTTCACAATTCACAATGTTGTTCTTAATCGACCCCGGCGTAGTGCTAGCTAGCGTACTGTTTCACAAAAATTTACAATAATAATCAGATTTTAAAATAATTTTATAAAAAAGCCTGCAAATAGTAAAAAAAGTTTACTGCTTTATAAAATAAAAATTCGGACTCAAGTATATTTTCAGTTCGCTAACTAACAAATAACACAAATGTATTGGGATTTTGAAAATAGTTGCCTCAAATCTGTTACGAATATTATAATTAAAGATGCAGTCATCACGAAAAATAAATAAATGAGAAAGTAAATGATTCGGAATACCAAATTTTAATATAATACCTACTTTCGTTTTACGCTAATACTAAATGACCTACATTTTTTTGAATTTTAGTATTCAGCTTTCTTGCCAGTCTAAAAAACACTGGTATTTACTGACTATCTTTAATTACCTACGCCACTCATAGGCGATATTAGTAATTTATATGTTAATATGATGTTAATTAAAAACTTTATAACTGATGCCTAATTATAATGTTCGTAGCAGATGAAAAAGAAATATCTCGAGGCGCCTTGAGGTCATAGCTTAAAATCACACAAGATCGAATGTAAATCATTCGTATAGTGTCCCTCGACAGAGTGGACACGTATAAACATAAATAATAATTGCTCAGTCACAAAATATATGCACTAAATCAAAATGCACTGTTACTGGCAAAGGCTAAAACGCGTGGCTCAAATTCATTACAAAACATTTTTATAAATTACATTTATCTTAAAAGTCCGTCAGCCGGTACTCGGACATAGACAATACTAAAAGTTTTTACGTTTAAAAAAATAAGAAAACGTCAATTTAAATGATTGACGTAAAAAATCACAAGTTTTCGAATAAATTAAAATGCTACAAAAAGACTTAAGTCTTGAAATATAAAACTATAGCTTGTGATGACAGAGTGATATTAAACATTATAATTAATTGTAGTATCGATCGTAAGAATAATGAATTTACTGAACGTTGTATTCGTCTCTTTAAGTTCGTGACAGCAACACTTCTGTGACTCGATGTTGCTTGAAACGATAAACACCTACATTAAATACTTCAAAGAGTGAAGACAACGTTTGACAACCAATTTTTTATTTGAAAATACAAAACCTAATAAATTGATAACGATCAGGCAGTGATATTCACCATTTTAAAAATTATTGCTCGATAAAAAACAATTTGTAGAATATAAATGAAAATCAGTGTCTTACATAGTTTTTCTTAATTTAGCCCAATATTTTTTTTTTATTTACAATGAGGTAGACTGCGGGATACACCCTTATAAAGATAATTTTGTTGGCCTGGACTACTATATAAATATAATTATTGACGTAGCTATAACGTATGAAGTATTGCTTGCACCTGTCCTGCTAGTTACCTCTGCTACTAACGACTGCGACCGACTACGACCTGCGAGCCTTCACAACTATAGTCTTTATAACGCTTTACAACACATTTCTTTTTCCGTAAAAAAATAAGAACCTATCAACAAACATTTATAATTTTTTGATCTAGCAAGACAGGTGAGCATAGATAAGTAACCTCGTAGACCCGACACAACAAAACGTTTTATACGAGTAACGTTAATATTAAAATGTGCCTCTTTCTTCTACGACAATTGGCTTGTGTCTGTAAATGAATAAAAACCTTATTTTGTCCACATGTTTTTCATACAACCTTTAACATATAAGAGGTATGATGCATGTACGAGTCAATATTATTACTATTTGGTATGGCTGAGGTTTTATACAGAGTTATTTATTCAAACAAAATTAAATAAACTAGTTGTCAAGCAAATTGTTTATGAGTCGGGTCGATGTTACACTATTAAATACATGAATGATTTACTCGATGGGTGTATTATATCGCGTGTACGATGGATATTACATGTAATAACATGATTATGAATACATTTATATATAGTGTAACACCGCCCCCAGATTGTACCGACGTGCATTTACTATTTCAATATGTATGTAGCTATGAACTGTATTAACTGTATGCTATTGCTTATTACACGAGATATTAACTTATAAAAAAACGTTTTATTGTATGTATGTATGTACACAGGTATTGCAAAAAATACTTAAAAATAACCCTGTATAAATTATGCTTATGGTTGTAGTTTAAAACTATTTTACTATATTATATAATATGTGAGTATTTTGTTAATAAGGTATTGAAAAGCACAGAGTTGAGGTTATATGAAAAGGTAACAGACGTACCTTAGAATGGCACACGTTGAAGAGACTACAAGAAAAACTGTATATTGTACAAAAAACTAATTTCATAAAACTGTACTTGATATGATTATGTACAACTATTTTTTATCTGCATCATGCTACTGTATAATCTGTGGTAAAAATCGATACTCCCGTCGAATCTGCACGCGCGCGGCGACAACGAAACCGGTGCCGCCGCATAAAATTATTCAAAACAGTATAAATAGAAAGAGGTCTCGACAGACTCGGTTTCGAAGATCAACAATATCCAAGTAGAGAAAAAAATATTTACACGGTGCCACGCGGCCGCGCGGTCGGTGCGGTCGCGCGATTCATTCGGCACCTCGTCGTTTTGTACTGTGGAGACGCAATGTCACTGAGCGTTCATCGCGAGTCACTGTCAGCGCAGCCGGGTGATGACGCGCGTAGGTCAACACGGCGGCGGCTCCGCCTCCTCCTGCTTGAGCGGCGCGGGCAGCGGCTCGGGCGGCGCGCCGGGCGCCAGCTCGCGCTCGCGCCGCCCGAGCTCCGCCTCGCGCGCCTCCAGCCGCGCCTCGCGCCGCGCCAGCTCGGCCTCGCGCTCGTCCAGGCGCCGCGCGCGCTCCGCCAGCCGCGCCTCCGCGTCCAGCAGCCGCGCCGCCAGCTCCGAGTCGCTGTGCGGCGGCGGCGACGTCGACGACGTCACGTCGTCCACGGGCGGCGTGAGCGGCTTCAGCGCCACGTTGGGCTGGAAGTCGCGCTCGAAGCTGGTGCAGTCGGCGACGCGGACCACGCGCTCCGGGTGCTGCAGCACCGGCTCTCTCTTGTCCCACGGCCTGAAGGCCGACAGCGCCCGGTAGTGTAGGGCCGCGTACGGGTCCAGCAGCAGCGCGTACGTTGCCGTCGCGTAATCTTCATTGCGCACTTTCTTTGGCGGTGACTCGGGCGGCTCCGGCTTGCACACGACCGGCTCGATCACCTGAAATCAAAGAAACAACTCATTTAATGTATGTCTTGCTTTATTGTACAAAGGACGGTAAGTATATAAAATCGGCTCGGATTTCGTAGAGTCTACGCAATACGGTAGGTTTTATTGTACATTACGTACTCTGCATTTATTAAGGAGTGCTTTTAACAAGGTTCGCTACTTCTCAGGCTATATACGTAAGACCCAGGCTTCTTAGTTGGCAGAAATAAATGTATGTAGGCGTAACAGGGTGAGTTAAGTCAGGGCTTAGCCCCCTCATTACGAGTTCCCCTCGTGTAATGTAACAGAATAATTAAACGAAGCCTCAAGTACGTACGGAACAAAAGAAAGAGTTTGTGGATTCACTCTTTGTACAATTTAACGATATGTATTTTATCTTTTGTTTGAGAATAACTTTGTAGGATAAAATGTTGAGTAATTCAATATAGGTTAAAATTTCCCTCAAATTTAGTTTCCAAATTGTGTTTCCGTCAAACATCACGTAGCATGTAGTAGACAGTGCACGTCTACGTTGTTACGTTGTAACTTGATCAGCCAACTATTAGCTGCCAACACTGCCTCCCAGTACACGGGGGTAACAAAGAACCTCACAATTTCCTTTGTTACGGAAAATCTATAGTTTGACGCGATTGTAACTTTATATCATTAACTTAATTAAGTGGCTAATTAAGCTTTTTTCGTCCCTAATGGCCGAGTTTTTCATAATAGATAATTTTCGTTTTGACAGATGAGGAATAGAGAATCTGTGGCTAGAAAAAACTGCCGTAAGTTTATTGTCTTTTGACTAACCAAAAGCAGGACAGAGACTAATGGCAAGGCAGTCTTATTTATTTAAATGCATTCCGTACAATTTACCGACGTCAATGTCAAATCAAATCTGTCGCTATTTTATTCATAGATCAATATCGACACGTGTAGCAAAGCTTAATGAACCGACTGAACAGAAGAACGTTATGAAATGAATTCCTAGTGTTGTTGTGTAAATGAGATGTAGTACCGCAGCCCGGAGCCCGGGGCGGTGTCCCCGACTCGTAAGTACGTAAATACATTAATGTCAAAGGGTCATTTTCTGACGTCAACGCTTATCTGAATAAACGCGAACAAGGAATGCTGTCGCCATTACGAATTTGCGACGAGATAAATAGCTGCGGATTTCAAAGTCTCATTTGATAAGTCTAAATATAGTTTTTTGGATACAAGGGTAGATTATATACTTGTAAACTTTGGTACTATTGTTGGTAGGCAAATGAATAGAACAAAGGAAGTATCGGAACGCGAATTTTCATCCCTGCAGCGCTAATGAGAGTGGCAAGTTTCATGTAATCTCGTCGGCCTCGTAGCCAAAGTATTGTAACCACAGCGCTATCAGCAAAACACATTCGTCTTACATAATGCAGGTAGGAGGGTGTGCGGGGCGCGGGCGGGGGCAGACGGTGCGCGTCATCGCCGGGAGGGCCGCCCTCCGCGGGTGTGAGGCGCTATGTAGGTCGTGGCCAGGCCGCAGACGACCCCCAGACGCCAACCTCGCCCTGCCCTGACGCACCATCGACACCACTCACACCCGAACAAGTGCGTAATTGTTCACTTATCATTTCGGCCAAAGATAACAACAAATAAAACGCAATTGCCCGCGTTTTAGACTATGAATCGCTTCCTACAATTTTAATCAAAGACCGCCGACGAAACGGTGCATTTTTAGTTGCTCATTCTCGAATTCCATGTTCGAATAACAACACGAAATATGTGGATAAACATGCCGATATGTTATCAACGTACTCATCATTCAATCTACAAGTCTGTATTGTTTATTTGTCGGCACGTTATATTTTCGACCTTAGAGCGACGAGATAGGCCGTAAATTACGATGTAACGATCGCGTCAAAATGGCGGCGAGCGCGTTCAAAACACTGGCTCCAAAACAATGTACGTAATGAGAGAACGGCGGGGTTTCCGTCGAGACTCATCTGCGGAACGTGTGCTAAGATAACCAGCGTAAGTGGAGCTCCCCCGGCGCCCCTCGCCTCACGCATCACTTAGTTGTAAGGGCTTCATGTAGGTAGGTCAATGGGCTTTCTAGGATCAGCGTACGTTGGGCGCGTGGGCGCGGTCCAACTAACATATTTCGGCCTACAATTTAGCAACTGTTTTTCTGCCGACGTGTACCTACACATTCTACACAAGTACACATACATCCTACGTCGCGTGTAATTAATCCATTTTTCTACGAAATACCTCACGTTTTACTTTATTATCAAAATGAATGCGTCGCTTAGATATTCTGTTCGTAAAATCCAAGTAGGCTCGGCGAAAACTATGGAGTTATCAAGTAAAAGGTCGCAGCAAGTTGGGCTTATGGCATGGATAGATTAATGTGTCTCTGTCATGCAAGGGCATGTCACGTAGCAGTATGATTTATATACCAGTCCCATTATATAAAGAACCGCTATATACTTTGAAGAAACTAAAAAACTACACATGAATATGTTCAAAATACCCATAATTAAGCTTCAGAGAGTTCTAGACAAGATGTATCAATGTGAACGAAGCAAAAGAAGTTTATAGGGATCGTAGAAAGTAGCGTTCTTTCATATTTGTCTACCCTTATACGAACAACACCGTATTATATTGATGTATGTAAAGTACCGTTCAAAAAACCCAATAATTGTTACCGAGAAATGTCAAATTGGAATCGAAAGAAAGGCAATCATTACAGTGACTAATAAGACGAAAACCTTCTCGAAGGTAAATCTGTAGTTATCTCTCTAAAGAAGGTTAATATAAGCACAGACGTATGTACTTTGAGGCTTATTTTAAGCCTTCCTCGGAGTGAAAGAGGCTAAGAGTACCTTAGGGAGTAGATGGAATGAATGAGGGTTTGTGAAAACGGACTGTGGTCGTTTACCACAAGTAAGAGTACATTTGGAATAAGAGTCTTTATAGAATAAGTTTATTTATAGCTGCTGGCTTTGTGGAGCTTGTTTATGGTATTAGCTTATAGATAAAACTGTGCTAAAAAGTGGCCTAAAGTTTATTTTCATTAGCTTTACTGAACTGGCAGTAAATTTCGTTAACTGTAACTTTGACAAAATATTAATAAATGAAATGATTTAGATATCAGTTAAAGTATTTAAAAAGTACAACTTTTGAACAGTATTTTACATAGAAATGCAAAAAAGAGAGTCGAGAGAACTAAAATATTACACAATGTCTGTTACTTGGACCTAAAACTTGGATTATATCTAAATCTTTATTCAATAATAAGGATATTTTCAGATATTTTGCCTTCCATATGTTCGCTTAAAAGTGTTTCCTTCAAAATACACGTTATCTACAACGTACAAGATATTATTCAACATATTATCTGTTTCTAGAACATAGTAGATGGTTATGATAATAAATGCTTTTGTTTAGTCCCACGGAAATTATTTTCTAAGCAATATCTTATTGAAATCGCATATCGTTAGTGCATGAGGTCAAAGATCGGGACAGCAGACATATTGAATTGTGTTTACAAAGATATTATGATTTATAAACAAAATTATATGCAATAATCTTACAAATATTATAAATTTTAATGCAAAAATAAACGTTTGTTACTCTTTTGCGCAAAAAGACGAGATATTTTCATGAAATTTCACACAAAACATGTTTAAAGTGTGTATAATTTTAACCCTGGATACCCTAAGGCTGCCATTTTGCTAAGATCTTTGAGAGTTGTCACCAGTAGTCAGAAGCTTGAAAGTCTGACATCCAGTCTTACCGAGGGGTATCATGTCATAACCAAGGTAACTGAGTTGTGGAGGTCTGATAGGCAGTCGCTCCATGTAAAATACTGGTACTCAGATGAGACTGGAAGCCGACTCCAACATAGATAGAGGAAAGGCTAAGCTGATTGATTGAAGTTTTACCCAGGAATAGTTTTTCCAAGCGGACAAAGCCGCGAGCATAAGCTAGTTTTTTTAATAAAGTATTAAGAAAGTTTAACTAATAAATATAATTAAGAAACAAAAGATTGATGGTCCAGGTTATTTTGATTGACATTTCGGAGAAATTAAATCGGGGTACTTAATATTTCCGGGTAAAAATTGAGATCCTTTAATCCTAAGGAAAAGGATTACGTAATGAATTATATTTAGTAAATTACGTTATAATACTTTGATAAATTATGTAGACTAACAAAAGATGGAAGGATAATTGTATTGCACATTGATAAAATAATATAATCTGTAATTAAATTTATATCAACCATCAACAAAATTGTATTTTTTAAAATTACTCAGCAACTTTTGCCGTCACGAATATTCTAATCCTACTAATATTATAAATGCGAAAGTTTATGAGGATGTATGAATGTATGCAGATGTTTGTTATTCTTTCACGAAAAAACTACTGGACAGATACTGATGAAATTTTGTAGACTGATAGCTTACAACCTGGTTTAACACATAGGATACTTTTATCCTGGGAAAATCAATCCACGCGGTCGAAGTCGTGGGTGAAAGCTATTAAAAAAATAAAGATGAATCCAAAGACATTCTTCATATTGCAAATCCAAAATAATTTTCTTGTGAAATCGCAAACATGATTCTAGTTTCTCCAAATAAATAGCGAAAATAAGAGATACTTCTAGAAATCTTGTGTTAAACAGCTGATGAAGACTGTAGACTGTTACAGACTACGTTTATATCTAACATTACTTAATAGTGAAATTGGGCAATGAACTAATGAAATAGTTTATTCACATTAGGGTTGACACTAACATGAAAGTATTTTAGTCGATTTTTTTAGTGATTTCAAGTTTATAGTCCCATAGTTTTCCTAAAATAACAACATACATCACGCTTGTTATACGCAAAGGTGCAAGCAGAGCTGTATCACTCACGTCTCGCACTCTTTTCATACAAAAACCGAGTGCAGAACTCATGACAATTGATTAGGTTTACCTAAAGATCTGTTAGATAAAGTGACATGAAATGTGTGAAAACAATAGTCAACATTTCATCTAGTAATCTTTGCATTATTCTCAATAGTAGTCCGGAGTTTGGTGACATGTTATAATGGCAATAAGTAGTACTCTGCAATTGGAACTATCGAGTATCGAGAGACATTTAAAATGTACTGCCAAAATTGTTTCTACGATGCCCGCTAGAGGCGCTGAACCGATTGTTTTTTTTTTATTTTCTATTGCTGGCCGGTTGTCAATAGACAATGGTAGAGAATCGCGGTAAAGCTCGCTACATATTACATAGGATATACATTGTTAATGGCGAAACGTGGGCGTATTTCTGTCTACACCTTCGGCCATGGTAGGCGTGATATAATTATAAATGTCTTTCTATTTAAAATAATCTTCAATTTAATTTAACCTTGTCAATTTCCGATTAGTAAGTACATGTGACTAGTTCAAAAACAAATAACATATTTTCCGCATAATAGTATACTAGTTATCTAACTGTTTTCATAACAGATAAATATTTAAAATAACTAGTGTCCCACCCCGGCTTTGCCCGGTTCAAACCGTTATTTTACAAAAGAAAACCTTTAAATTTACACAAAAACCTTCGTTTCAAATTACCCTTTCTATTGAAAAAAACTGCATCAAAATCCGTTGCGTAGTTTTAAAGATATAAGCATACATACATACAGACATAGAGACAGACGCGGGAAGTGACTTTGCTTTATATTAAGTAGTGATTCCGTATAATATACTTGTTTATTATCTTACTGTTTTCATAATAGATAAATATTTAAAATAACGATAGACACGGGTAGACTTGTAAACATATTCTTATCTACTGATTACAAAATCCTTTTGTGTAACGACTTGTTTGCGAAAACAGTTTTGCAGACGTCGCAAAGGAAATGAAATGATAAACCCATATACTTAAACTGGCTGACTCGCGCAACTTCGCTAGCGTCACATAAGAAAGAACGGGTCAAAATTTTCCCCGTTTTTGTAACATTTTTTACTGGTACTCTGCTGGTCGTAGCGTAATGATATATAGCCTTCCTCGATAAATGGGCTATCTATACCCGAAATAATTTTTCAAATCAGACCAGTAGTTCCTGAGATTAGCGTGTTCAAACAAAAACTCTTCAGCTTTATAATATTAGTATAGATAAGTCCACCTTGGTAAAGCACTTTTCCAATTATTTCTAGATTTTACGTTGTCATTGACTTATCTATAATGTCTGCACGCGAGTCTATTTCACTAATTAGTAATTAAATACCAAAAATAGCAACGTTAGTCTGCAAATTAGTTATGACGCATGAAAATAATAAGTGTGTATGTGTGTTATATCCTCCTAAATTGCTTGCTCGCATCGCACAAACGTGTGTGAAAGGATTATAATCTGGAAACGTGACATATTATCTGAAACGTGAGTGTTTTTAGCCTTGAAGACCAACTTCAAGGGGAACGGTCTGCGTAGGTAGTAGTAGTAAGTACTAGTAACAGTATGTACTAGTTGCGTACTGTACCTTAAGTACTAGATACTAGGTAAAGAGTTATGATAGATACATAGAAAAATGGCAACTCACAACTGATGATGGTGTCCTTGAAAAAGGGTTGGGTTCTATTTCCAGCGAAAAAAATGATTTTGAGACATTTTTAGAATGTATTCCACTGACGGCTCCGGTGACATCTCGACATGATCAACTGACTAGGGGTACAAGTTCGAAATAAAAGAATTGTTCGGGCTTTTACCATTGAGAGTTGGTAAATCTTAGGTTTTACCGGAAAATCTTAGGATTTACCACAGTTCAGGCTTTTACAGTAACATATACACTTCAAGCAATAAAACGAAACACTACCTAATACACTTCTCAAAATCAATAATCGTTATTTTACCTATTTACTTCTTCATATCGCAAAAGTAATTTTTCCTTTAAGCATAAGTGTTAGGAAAGTAAACAATTCAATAATAATAATTATAATTTTGCAACAAAATCATGAAATTCTGTGTTTAAATCGTTTCTTTAGCCAGCCCTGTAAAAACACGCAGTCAATGAGTTCGTTTGTTTAGACAAGGAGGCTCGCAAGACGCGTGCATGCGCCAGTCTGCTACTAAATCAACTCCACACTAAATAATCATGTGTTTGCACGTAATTACCGCGTTTATATATGTTACTGTAAAAGCCCGAACAGTGGTAAATCCTAAGATTTTCCGGTAAAACCTAAGGTTTACCAAGTCTCAATGGTAAAAGTCCGAACAATTCTTTTATTTCGAACTTTTACCACTATTTCACTTGATAGATCTTAGGATTTACATAATCACACGGTAAAAACTGTTAAAGTCAAATCATAACGTGTTATAAAGAAGGAATTTTGGGCAAATCGACATGGGCAGGTTAGGTTAGAAGGCTGAGGTGGGAGCGAGCGAAGCGAAGCTCCCACCTTAGCCTTCGTGGTTCTTTTTTTTTATACCGCGAAGCGGGGCTCCTCCTTCTGGTTGGGATTCATCAAGGGAATAGAGGTAAAAGTTCGAAATAAAAGTATTGTTCGGACTTTTACTATTGAGAGTTGGTAAATCTTAGGTTTTACCGGAAAATCTTAGGATTTACCACTGTTCGGGCTTTTACAGTAACATATACATGCTTTTATTTATAGTACATGAAGATTACATTGTGGTAGTTTTGGTCTAAGGTTTTTGCTTAGTGAACCCTTTTTTTCTTGGGTTTAATTGGTGAAAATACGATGAGAAGACGCTATGAACTTCATTTAATTTGAGTCGTTTTTGTATGCGTATGTTTTTAAAAGGTTTGAATTGGGATATTATGTACAACTTTTACCAATCGTAAGACTATTTTGTAATAGAATTTTGAGTGATTGTATCAAATGCTAAGAAAATATCTAAAATTCAGACAAAATAGGCACAAAGATTTTGACTGTTCCAAAAGTCCGAAACGACTTGTTTTTCATCCCCAGGGACATATTAAATTTCGTATATTAAGTGGTTTAATCATTTACTCACTCGCAATAAGGAGACTATAGTTATTTTAAATAATAAAATAGCAATAACAGTGTTGTTTATGTTAAACTATCAATTAAAATGATGATTGTTGACAGTGCAGTGATAATAGCATACAGTTAACAATATGGCGTCTTGAATGAGAGCAGTTTTATTGTATTGTTGGAAATAACTAAGAATAAACCCCGTCACTTTGTTTATGTAGAGGCTGAATAGATTATGTCCTATTGGAAAATAATAAACGTAATTTTTCTTTTTTTTCTCTGATACTTTACCTGTATTTTACATGGAGCGACTGTCTATCGGACCTCCACAGCCCAGTTACCTGGGTTATAACACGATACCCATCGGTAAAACTAGTTGTCAGACTTCTGACTACTGGTAACGATTGTCAAAGATCTGTCGACAGCCGAGACCCATCCACAAACCAACCTCGGCAAGCGTGGTTAATTTAAGCGTGATCATTTTGCTACAATATATTATTATTTAGAAGATTATAAATATATATCAACTATTTTTTGCATAACCAAGCCTATCTAGTAGTTCCAATATTAATTTAGATTCTTGATATTACTTTTCTATTTCACAGAGATGATGTTTGAAAGATGTGTTGTTTTCGAGTCCGATGTGATTTGTTTTTCAATGTGTAGGCCTATGAAAATGTGCGTAGAAAATATCAAAATATTATGAACGTAAATTGTGACGTCATTTTACTACACGGAAATAGAAATAGATTATGTTTTTCACTCAAAAATGTAGAGTTCGAAACTCTTGAGAGATATTTTTTATTAATAATATTTTAATAAAAGATTGATGAGATCTTTGCTTATTAAAAAAATATATATCAGTTATAATAATATTAAATCCTCAATAGAAGGATAAAATTTACGATAAACAATCAAAATTTCCCTAAAATATATTATCTAAATCGCAAATTTAGCGAAAACGCGACAAGACAAAGTGATTTCTTTCCCCTAGAGTCAGAGTTGGCCCAACTTGTTAATAAATCATAATGAAATTGAATTAAAAGTTGCGCAGACCGGCTGCCATGCAATAAATAGTGAATTTTGTACGAATATCATAAAAAATATAATCCCCAGATTTAAGATAAGTGACATTTGGTTTTTACTACAGATAAGGAAATTTTAGTAGGTTATAGAAGTAATCAATGCTATATTTAGTTTTATTTTTAAAATATATACCTAAAGCTAACACGCAAACGATAATAAATAAATTATAACAATCAGACAACAGAAAATGAGCGCCATTAATCGCCTAAAACAACATTTCACCAGCGGCAACACATAATTATACCATAGACTAGAAAAAAATAAACATATTTTTAATGACGTCCTCAGGCAAAGGAATTTACAACGCGGTTTTATGCTAATGCCAAATGATATATCGTATCAGACGTTTATCTAGACATTATTATCATTTATGTAAAGTATCATTGGTGTATCAGCAGTGACCTTCGTGTGTCATTGTTTTCCCGCTAAAATGTTATCTTATTCTTATTATGGAAATGTCCTATGTCCGGTACAAATGTTCTTTATGGATATAATTTATTTTTATTGCTCCGATTTACAATTTGTCTTGTATGAAAGATGATTCTAGCTTGTTTTTGTCTAAAACATACGTAATGAGCAAATTTCGGCGATACATTATGATTAACATGTCCTAAAACGTTGAAAATTTCAATTTGAAACAAAACAATTCACTCTTGCAATCTTTTAGATACATTTTTGAGTTCAACAGACTCTAAAGAATGCCATAATCTCAAAATAAAATGCAAGAAAACAGCTAAGATCATAAACATTTGTCAAACGCTGTCTAGTTTCGTCCATATTGTGCAGATCGTACCATAGAGACTCGACCACAAACATAAATGTCATGGTGAATGACCCTGAAGTGTGCCTAGGTTTTTTTGCTTAACAAATGTTCACTATTCAAGGATTCTGTATGCGTGGGAGCATTCTTTTTGTAAAGCAGTTCATTCACTATTGAATGGACTATTTATTCATTACGATTCGAAGGTCCAGGCTCCCGGACGTTTTATTGATTTTGTTTATGGAATGAATTGAATCTCTGGTTGTGCCTAGACTGATGCGTCTTTTTGAATTTGTAAACTTCAATTTTGGCGCGTATTTTTTCGTTGATTATAGTTTTATATGAAATTTTATACCAAGCAATTTTTTTACGTCTAGGATATTTATCTCTTAATCTGTTTTGAAATTATGTAAATAAATAGGGAAAAACGTACAGACAAAACACGATATTCCACTTTAATGCATAGGATTTACATAATCTAAAGCTTCAAAACTGATCCAGTTTTATCATTTTTTATCGAGTCATTCACGTTGCCAGTGTTGCTACTCGCAAATAACATTGATAAAAAATAATTAAGATTTTATCTATACTTGGAAGTGGTGTTTATTTCACTGAAAGTTTTTATCGTGTGATAAGGAATGTTTTGATAAGATCTCTCAATATGTCTAGTCTATCTGAACTATCAGTCTGATAAGGTTATCAATGCTGAAAGTCTGCCACGAGTGCTCTTGAAGCGACCTTGCGGCGAGGTAAAAAAATGGCTGAATCAATGCGTAGTAGGTACCGCTAAAGAGATTTTCAATGGAATTGCCGATAACTGTATCCAAGTTCCAGAATTTACTCGTGTTAATGTAATAAAGTTATCTAAAGTAGTTCTCATTTTGGAACAGTGCCTAGCAGAATGCGGATGTAACATTTCGTAATTGTAACGTTGAATTAGCTTAGTACCATGGCTAAGTAGCCCAACTTTAAAAATGTCGCATTATATAGCTGTATGTGTATGTTGTCATGACAACTAAGCGAAATTTCTGCTTGAACATGTAAAAATATCTATTACGCAAGCCGCCGACGCATCGCGCCCAGGGGTTGGGGGGCCAGACGCCACCCCCGAGCACCCCTCGACCGACCAAGGTCAGCCGACAGTCTACGACACACATTTCGGCGAAAAACCAACCATAACACCTAGACATAAGACTCAAATTCGCTTACAGTATCACGTATAGTCAATTTTGGGTCGTATTTTTTGGGCAGTAAGGTTGGTTTTGGTTTGTATTAGGTCGGGGTGTGAATGTAGTGGTCGTAGTACTAGTGTAGTGTAGTCCGGCGGCAATCAATGAGTTTCAGCCTTGTTGTATGAATTATGTATGGAAACGGTCTCGCTTACGTGACATTTTAGTTGAAAACAAGCTGCGTATGTTGACGGAAACAGGGACATTGGGACCTAGTTTTTAATGCAGCTATTAGGTATGATGCATGCGACCTTTTTTAACCTATGGTAGGGACTCATTTTGTATTGTCTTTGTCTATGGTAACTAAAAAAGTTAAAAACCTTACGTTCAACCAGGTTTGCGCTATTTTGTCATGTTTCGAATTGTTTCAGCAACATTGTGGTTCAATAATACTAAGTAAGAAGTAAGTAATCATAGTATTAAATCTTCGTGATTATATCAAAACCTTAGTGTTCGACTATCAGAACATGATTTTACTTTACCATTAATTTATAATAAATGATAGTACATTTGCAATGAATAATGTATTATATTGAAACTAATATCCATTTTCAAAATTAACTGTCAGAATTATAGGCGCGTATCCTACACACCTATTAATTTTGCAATACGATACACGTATTACAACATTATTATATTACACAACATATAACAAACTGTTCATCAACATTTTTAAAAAAATAAATATTAAATTTTATTAAAATATGATACTTTTTAATCGACAACCATTTCGAATTATAAAAAAGTTAGAACGTCCCAAAAAAAAAGCACGTTCTAATTTGAAACAATGCTTGCATTCCCGTCACTAATTGCCAGCGTAAAAAAATAAACTGCATAATGCCGCCATTAAAAAAAGCTCTGTGGGAATTGCGTCACGGCTATCAGATTATCACCCGGCTTTGTTTATCTGCATCAATGCGCTAATAGTGATTTGGCGACCGTGGCCAATGGCCGTGGGACAGTGGGACTGACCGATTGATCCCATCGGATGTCAACGCCATTGATAAAGTAGTTCCATTAAATATAACTGTACAATTACGCTTCTAATCTTTTTAATATTCTAAATGCGAAAGTTTGGAACGACTATGAGTCATGCTATCATGCCGTATAGTAAACAGATTAAAAAAGGTACTTAAACTAGGGTTTGTACAAGGCTTTTTTGATAGTTTATGATTATTATTTTGATCTAGGTATTGCTTGGATTAACATTTAATGATCGAACTTTTTTTCTAGTTACGCAAACGCTACTAGAAAAAAAGTTAGTTAAACATAGAAGTAATAACAAGCAGGTATAGAACATATTTATAAGAAAGGTTTCTTCCTTCCACAACTTTGTTAGAGAATCCATAAAAAATTGTTGCCAACTTTCGTATCCGAGTGAAAAATTGCCAATTGAAAATTGTTATTTTGTAAGAAACAAGTTTGTTACGCGTTTTCTTCTTGCTCTCCTTCCTTCCTAATAAGATTTATTTCAGTTTTCATTTTATAAAGTGCCTACGCTTCTAAGAAATCTTCTTTAGGGCAATTTATTCTGAATACAAGCATCGTAATAGGCTGGTACTATCATTGTTAAAGTTATTGCCAAGGAAAATAAAATAGAAAATTTTATCTTATCGATGTTATTCTATTTAATAAAAACTACGATACAATTTTTATATGTATATCTTTCCTAAGGCACTAATAAGCTACTACCCAAAATCCGTAGATAATAAAAAAGCAAAGGTGTCAAGTTACGTGTCTACGAACCTCTACGAAACCTCTACGACGCACACCTCTACGCACTTAATATATCGACTTCAATCAAACAGCTAATACAGATTCTAATACAAGTTTAATAAAAAATATGACACGATTAATAACTTAAGGCTCAAATGTCAAGACTTTCACATGACCATGATGCACAATTTTTTTTAAATGCCACTACGCACTGATAATGATCTATCTAATGGATTTAAGGTTATAAATGATCGCTACCGAATGACCGGAGAATAGACGAAAGTAGCCGTTATAAATTGTCTATGGTGTGGTCCAAGGACCTTAGGTTAATGGAAATATATTCGTTGTAATAAAATTATTGAGTGATCTACTAGAAATAGCTGTACTTTTTGGAATAAATTTATTACATGATTTTGGATATCCTTCTTCCGTCATCTTACGTTATATTTAAAAAGGTTTTTGTACATAAAAATGTGTTTATTCTATTACATTTTTTCTTAATGGTATTCTCAATGAAGAATTTCAATTAACTTATAAATGGTATATTTTTTTTAAATCCAAATTATATATCATAGACATATATTCTAAACCTTCGTAGACACGTAACTTGACACCTTTGTTTTATTATATTCTAAACCTTGAATTAAATCTTACTATTCACTATCAAATCGAAACGATTAAAATAAATAATCCACACGTTGACTCATTTATTTAATTCCTTTCCCTTCCTAGAAGTAATAGCGCACTGTATTAGTATAATGACCTTTCGCACGTTCGCACGTTTTTATTACCATCTACTAAAAGGACAAGAGTTCGACTCGGTTTTAAAGATATTTTAAACAAATTCTTCTTGTTTGACACAATGCCAATCATTGATGCCACTATTTTTTAACTGTGATAATAAACTTGATGTCTTTCAATCATGGTTTGAATGTTTATGGTATTTTGACATCTGTCAAATGTAATGTCAAATAGACTGAATTCAAACAAGAATTAACGTTTATTTATAGATTTTGTTTTAATAAATGATATAAGTATTTGTCTTCGCTAATTTAGATTGCTAAGTACTTGTAAGATTCAGAAACAACTATTATTTAGATCTGTATAAAATAAATAACAATGGAAAAGCGCAAAAACATAGTTCATTATTCCATTTATATTGCTCACATTACTTCATACATCTGTACAATAAATCGTACATAACCTAAACAATCCTTATAATTTCGGGTAACACTGCACTCATACAAATTGCCGTGCAGTTGGCACTGTAACAGCAGTGCCAACATTACGACAGGGCCGAGGGCTGATCGTTTCCACAAAACGATTACAGACTCTCGTCTCTCGCCAGTGGGGCCATCATCACGGCACTTCTTGGAATCATTCTTCACTTCCATCATGAAGGAAACATTCGCTATTAAAGTTTCACTTACACATTATTAAAGTTTTTAGACAACAATGTCCCGTGAAATGGTTAATGTTACCTAATTACTTTCAGACTGCCGGTAGTGCATACGACTTCGATTCCCAGATCGGACAAAGTACTATTACTTAGTATTTTTGTAACATACATACGCCTTCTATCTATTTAGGGGTGGGTTTTTCTAATTTATATTAAATTATACTCAATAGTAGTCGAAAGTATGGTAATGGGCCCGGTATATGGCAATTAGCCTCGCCATCTATTAAACTAACTTTGTTAATGGCGAAACGCGGGAGTATTTCATACACCTCTGCCTACACCGGTTACAAGGCGTGATATCTGGGGGCACGGAAGTGCCCCCGCAAGTCGAGCAAAAAAAAAGCGGCACGGCCGTAACATCCTTTTCTCGAAGCAATTCGGGCTATTTTTGACACCCCTATAATTTCGTTGTGGATAAAACAAGAAGCCTGGATTTTCAGCAACTAATCAGTCATTGTATAAACACGGTATATTTAAAATTTCAGTCAATTTGAACCAGTAGTTTAAGAACGAAAACTTGTTAAAATTTTGAATTTTGTCACTCACTGATTCACTGATTCACTGACTCACTGACTCACTGACTCACCGATCATCAAAAGTCTAAGGTACTTCTAGCAGACTTAGAAGCTTAAAATTTAGAATACAAATAGGGTTTAGTGTCTTAATCATGGGAAAAATTTAATATTTTCAAATTTCGGTCCAGTTTTCTAAATACACCAACTGCAACAATAACTTTGTAATCCCATATAAATGTATAAGATTACAAGGTTACGTTTGCAGTTAATGAATTATTATTACTGTAGAAAATAAAATAAATAGGTGTAAATAGGTACCTACTATATGAGGCATAACGGGAGGGGGTATAGGGTGGGTAAGGGTGTTTAGCCCATGAAACTGAACAACATTCCCATAGAAAATATGTTGAATTATGAAAAAAAAACGTCTTTCCATACAAATTGGACTTATGTTCGCTCTACAAAAAGAAGTGAGATGCCATCAAAAACATTCTGTAAAAACCTCAAGTCTCGCCGTAAAAAGTTGTGAGATCTATATAATACCAAGTCGATTAATCTATTTAGTCTCTACTTAAAGGACCTTCTGTCTTAAGTTATTACGTATGTTATTATCATCCCAATTAAAAAAAAATACCTTTAAAACAAATAGATCGACTTGGTCATCGCAAGAAAACACAAATTCGCCATTAACATTTCAGGAGCATTAACTTCTCGTCGTGCTGTGTAGTGTGATACATACTAATAATCAAATCATGCGATGGCCAGGTCGGTCTATTTGTTTTAAAGGTATTTCTTTTTAAATTGGGATGATAATAACATACGTAATAACTTAAGACAGAAGGTCCTTTAAGTAGAGACTAAATAGATTAATCGACTTGGTATTATATAGATCTCACAACTTTTTACGGCGAGACTTGAGGTTTTTACAGAATTATATACTTTCGGTAAATGTCACTGATATCTATTTACTTGTTTAATTTAGGTTGAACGTAGGCTTTCAGCATTTAAGAGGTTAGCTTGTACTGCGTAGTATCGTTATGTAATATGACAGGCATGTAGGGTATTTTAGGCGCGCTATTTTTTGTTTTTTTTTTATTCTTGAAACAAAGTATTGATATGTGTTATGTCGGTTTGTGATATTTTTACAATGTTAATGCTTGCTTGGCGTATATTTTGGCATATGTACTTTTTTTAATAGAGTTAAAAGCTAGTTTTGATAACGAATTTATTAGTTCATGAAGACTGAATGACTGAAGACTGAATGACTGAAGACTGAATGACTGAAGACTGATGACAAAGAAAAAGCAAATAACAATTAATACTACCTCTGAATTCTTTTTTTTTGCTAGGTATCTCTAAAATTTTGAGAATGTTTAATCATGTTCATACTTGCCAATTGCTCTGATTAGCAATCCAACGCATATTCTAATTGATAAATATTTTCGTAATGCAACGATCGTATCAGAATACATAATTACACACGAACCTCTTTGGCTTCGAAACCTAAATTATTCACCAACATAGAATGACAGTAACGCAATTGAATGCGTTTATTTTTGTTCGAGAGCTAGTGACTCAACCAATCACAAATTAGCATAATAATAACGAGCGGCCCTCTGATTGGTGGGATTATGAAAACAAACATGGCCATTGAACCTCGTCCACGTGTTAGTAATTACAGCTGTAAACAGTCGCGTACAATTTTTATTACGCTATGTTTTGCATACACGATACTGCAGAATGTTAATCGTCTTGTTTTGATCCCGACTGGCTGTATCGTATGTTTCCGTGGCACCACTTTTGACGGATGGGTTTGACATGCAAATGACAGGTGACGTTTGTCACGTACGGTTTGACATTACCACCTGCAGTGTCATATGATACGACAACATACTCGTTAAATACCTTCGTGTCGCTTTCATAACAATTTTTATGGAAGCATGTTTTCAGACAAACACGAAACAAACAGTAGCTAGATGTCGTCAACAGTTAGCGTACATTATTTGCAGCAGATAATCCAGCTAGTGCTGCGACGTATATCCAAACGGGATTAGTGAAGTAACAGATCCTATTCGTTCCATTGAAATAGGTTTCCGAGAAGCTTTCACGTGGACACGAAACAGTACTCCATAATTTAGAAATGTCACTGCGTCTATTTTTATCACACAAATGGCCATGAGGTGGCCAGTAACATAATACGATGAACTTATTTTTTTATAACTTTTTTAGTCAAAGTATTTTGTTTATACATGAGCATAGAGTTACCGGAACACAAATAATGTCTATTAAAGATCAAGTTCTCAGGAAATGTCTATGGTTGTTCATTTAGTTGTTTGCCAGTCATATTATTTTATTCGTCATGAGTCATTTCCCACGAAATTATGTAGTTTTCATAAAATTGTTTGTCAAGGCTGCGACCTTGATGATGAAAATTATTGGAACGCAGATAATAACTGGAAATTCGCTTCACAAAATATATTTTAATCGGCTTTATAACAATTTCATTTGATATGTAAATAAATTCTGGTATAAAAAGGGTAAGTTGGTTTAAAAATAAAACGAAAACTTCACATGGCGCCGACCACAACACAAATGACGAATTTAAATTTACATTATTTTGTTTGTCTTCTTTTGGCCATCAAATGTCTTCTGCGAAACTATAATTGAAAAAAGTAGCGTTGTTCCTAGAAATAGGTCTATATCGAGAGCCAGTGGCAACAAAACCGGCCGCCATAGAGGCACATGACAAGTTTTTTAAACTCTATTGTCTACTGTTTGGAGTCAAACAAAATTCGGAATGTCTATAAATAGACTTCCCGTTTATTGCGACATGGTTTTAATAAAATATTTTGATAGTGCGCTTTTGTATTGCGGTTGAAATACGATTGAACTATGCCATCGGTATTTTTACAGTTATTGATGGTTTTCACTCGAAATAATATACGGTAGGGTTAAATACTAGGGCATATTGTTTGTTTCAATTGATTGGTTGGTTAGTTAGTTTGTAATATGGTCGTGGTTTGTAAATAACAATATTGTAGATAACATTTTGGTTGTTTCGTCATTCATTCATAAGTTGATGCCTCGATTGTTTTATTATGTTTGAATTAAGTTTGTTTATAGAACCAGGCAGAGCAGGGAAAGGCGTAAAGACCTGAGCGTTACAGCTTGTGAATAAAATATTCAGAAAATTATCTTTACGATTACTTCGTTACAAAAACCATTTGAATTGTTTTGATGACATAATTTACGATCTCTTCTAGTTCAAAATAATGAAAATATAGTTTGAATCACGATGTTTTGACAAAAACTCTGAATTCTTGGGATTTTTCTATGGGATGTCATCGGCATGGGACATTTTCCTGTTACCCTCGATGATCTCAGAACCCATGAATATACTTTGAAGAATTCGCTTCACCAATTAGTAAATATTTCGTTTCCCAACATCCGTTGAGAGTTATGATAAATAATCACATCTTGGTGAGTGGCCAACACATCAAATGTGACAGTCACAAAGAGTACTAGAAACACGAGCGTGTCAATATGGCCGCCGGATGTTTTTCACTTTAATCAAAACGGACTTAAAGTTTCAGGAAAAATGACGGTAAGGTAAAACCTTTGATGTTATATTGTTTAAACTCATTATTTGCTAAGATTAGCTTACTCTGAACGAATTATATCTTTATTGCAATTAAAATTACGTCGCACGTGCTTGAAATTAGAATTTTTCTTTTGTTATTTACTTGTGAAGTATACTCCATTTTTTCTTGATACTTAGCCTTCCCCTAATATGGGGAGAAGGCATTTTATCTATGTATGTGCTTTATAGCCTATAGCCTCTTCAGTATGTTCAATATTTCACTCAAACTATTTCGCCATTACTCATACTTTTCGCGCGTAAAGAATTTTTATTGGTACAGATAAAAAATTGTAAGACAGCTTATAGAAGTTACAAGCGTGTTAATAATATTTATTTGGATACGATGCCAAATGTGCGTGAGGTATTTATGAATTAAAAAAGTATGTGATATGAAAGAATGTCATCTAAGAATTTTATTAAAATCAAATTGAATGATATTTACGAGTAAGAGAAAAAATCAGAAAAAAATATTTCATATCCATACTAATATTAGGTAAGCAACTTAACTTAAATTTTACTATAAAAATAATTGAAGACAATCAGTTAAAAACTCTATAAACGCAAAATTATGTTAAATTATTGACCCAAAAATACATGCAAATGGTTCCACTGTTCTAGCAAGTGTGAACACCAGTCTTCATAGCTACAAAAAGCCATTATTTTATCTTTAAACCCTGCTGTTGTAATAGACTAATAGTATATTCCTCGATTAGTTGATCCCACTGGTCGTTAGTACATCTCTCTACGAGCTAGCGTCTCTCAGAAACGCAAGTCAATGAACAAGGAATAGGCATAATGGTCTGTTTCCACCGCCATTGTTAGTCGTGCTACGAGCGTTATGCGCCTGTTGCATAGGAATTACCAATCATTGCAATAGTAAAACGTATAATTTATAACCTTTCGTAGTTATCTTTTAGATATCTGTGTTAAGAATAAGAAACTGTGTATTTGTATAAAGACGACAGTTAATAAAGCAACTATTTGAAAATATTTACTCCTTTGTTTTTACCACTAGTAACTTCCCAGGTTATATCACTCCTGGCTGTGTGTCAGTTAGATTATCAGGTAGTTTTTCGATACACTAGCTGACACTTTATCTATTGGATAGATTATCATAAGGTAGATTTTCGCTGATACTTTAACTATAGCGTAGTTTCCGACACTTATATAGAAGCGATAAAATAAGACTCATACTAAAAGGAATGGAGAATGTTAACAAATTTGGATTATTAGCTCTCCAAATTCTCTGTTAAAAATAAAAAATACTAGTGAAAGAATTACTTTGATACGTCAATTAGTTTCCGATTTATAAGTAAAACAAGTTGTAACCGCGCGAATCGGTGTGACGTCATTGTACATTACGCTAAGTCTGCCTCACATAGTCTATTTTAATAATATTTACTATTATTACACTTTAAATGTAATAAGCAGACGAAAACACAACAAAATACTGCATAAGCTATTACATCTACGGCTGTAGACTTGATATTAAGCGGGACGCGGCCCGCGCGGCATGGTGTACTATGACGTCACGCTGTTAGCGGGACTCGATATTTTTTGAAACTTTGAATGCTTGTAAAATCAAAACTACTTGGTATTTTTGACTAAAACAAAAACTAGTTTTCATGTACATGTACAGGCTTTACTGAGTCAAAATTTCAAGCGATTTGGCATACCTAGTAACATTCTCCATTATGATTGAAAACTAAGCTGTAATTACATAATTAGCTCATACAATTGCTTTGCATTCACGGTATTCCAAATTCTCAACCACTTAATTTAACATTAGGCATATTAGAATCGATGTTAAACCGTAACTCGTAAGTCAGTTTCCCATCACTACGAACCGATAAATTACAGCATAGTTTTAGTTAGAAACGTTCACGAAATGTTCCGATGGAATTTAATTATGAAATTCTTCAGTCTAATTTTAACCAATAAGCTTTATTAACAGTGGTATGGGTTCTTGTGTTGTTAGACAAACTTATTTCAATGTACTGTTCCGAGAACCAAATAAATATATCAAGAATATTATAAGAAAAGATCTGTAAACTTTTGTTTAAAGTCAAGAAGTCCCTTTATACGGCGATGGAATCAGATGTACATAATTGGGCATAGATACCTACTCTAAAATTCTACCCATACGACTGAAAAACTTACTATATCAAAGTAAAATCCCAAAAATAACTTAAATATGCATTATGCAACATCCGAAACGAAAATCCATCATGGCGTCATAAGCCCAATGACATAATAGTTCACGTCAACACGCATTTCCCTCCAATCTTGAATCGAATTCCATTTTCAAAGTGCAGTAGAGACGGCTTGACGTCGGCGTGTTGGCAACAAAGATCATTCTGTCAACAGTATTAACTTGTACGCATATTCTCGTATGCATTGATGAAACTGTATGAACGGAATTTAGCAAGTTCTTTCATGTTGTGATGTTGGCAATAGAATCGAATTCGTAGGTTTGGTTACATGTTTGTAAATATTGGTAATGGTTTATCTTTGTTAGTCTGTCAGCAGGATTGCTTAGAGCGTTTTGATCATAGATTAGAGTCAATAATATGGTCTTGAGTCATGATGAAGTCATAACTAGAATTGTTATTGTCCTCAATTGTTCTTTGATCAGGAATCGGATAAACACCCATTAGAATATGAATTACGTCACACGAGAAAGTCCTGTATTACAATATGTAGCGATTTTATTAAATAAGCGAAGCTCGTAAGGATCGCAGCAAGTCACGTTCTATACTATCCACTACACACTATGGGATAAAGCGTGATTAGAAGTAATTTATAATACATAATTTGATAAATTAGAGATAAAGACATAAAAATCTCCAAGAAACTTTGACGCCATATTCACAACAAAATAACATCCAAGCAAAGACACTAGAAACATTCAAACAAGTCTACAAACCACAGATGTCATATTTAAAAACACACATAACCTCACTTATGTAACACTAAGTTATGACGTCACAACCTTGTCTCCGGTCTAGCCTGTAGCTAGACTAGCGTTTGTTTGTCACCGTAATTACTGCGTTGTTTACCTGTTAGCTGTTACCTGAACTATGCTGTTCGGAACTTGATTGGTTCAGTTATTATGCATGAATTTACGTTGTGAAAGGGCTATTTAAAACCTCCTGTTGAATTTCAGTGCGATAACTTAGTAGAGAGCCTTGGCATGCACGACTTGCGTAGTTATTTCTGTTTATTTTCAAGTAGCTGTATAAAACAGGTCATAGTCAGCTGAGAAAGCCTTCTGATCACTGATGTTCTAAATTCTGGTAAAATTGTGGCATACAAACCATCGCAAGCCACGAACCTTGCATTCAAGGCCCTACAAAGTTGTTGGTCTTTAATTTATAGTAAAGCTTAACGTGGAAATATCATTCTTATGGATGTTATGTTATGGAATGACTAGCTAACATTAATGAAAGTAAGAAGATGGAGGACTACCAATATTTTTCTTTAACTCAAAAACCAAAGCAGAAAGCTCTTCTGCTTAAAGACTTAGCCATAGCATTTAAGCAGAATACATTTCGTTTGCGGCAGAAAATATTATAATTTGCATAGATGAACTTAAAGTCACCTCTATAATTGACATTTATGACAGGTAGTGTTGTGACTCACTGTCAAGTAGTATCAACATGACATTAGTGTTGACAGTTGCGCAACACTATTGTAGGGCGGCACGTGTAAAGCCGGCACACTGTCTGGACGAACAATAACTATTAGGTAATGTGTTTTATTATCATATGCTTGTTATTTTTACACAATCCTCCATTATAATATTGTTTAACAGTTTTATTTATATCTTGTTTCCCATACTGTACTATATGGTTATTCATGGAGTATGTTTTCCTGTTTAATGGGATTCAATATGGATATATTGTTCGTGCTATGACTTTGGTACCTAGTACAAAATGAATGGAAATCGGAACCAATCTACTCCAAATACAGGTAAAGTATTTTCTGGCCTGTATCTAAGACCTCCTAGGCTCATTTTCGTACTGGTGGTGAGATCTGGCTAGATCTGAAACGGTCATCAAGCCATCGCCATTTGGATCATGTTAGACGTCCAAAATATGTATAATTTTCTTGTGACAAAGCATTTTTCTAAGAGAGGTAGAGACAGCTATCTTTTATTCGGCACTCGGCAGAGACAAATTTAAAATGTTAAAGGGCTTTTTCAAGATAACAGATAGATTTTCGGTCCAAAATCTGAAGGTAAAGCAATCACACTTAAAGTCAGTTGTCTACATACAGAGGTACAATTGCATCGTTTGCAATTCGTGATCGTGATCAGTCGTCTGAGCCCTTTCTCGGAACCCGCAGTGTGGCAGATTTGCTAATCTCGACAGTGCCTCCAAATCACCATCCTATACTCGTAACTTTTTATTGTTGGATTGATCACGAACTATTTATTGACAGGATAAGAACAATGGCTGAATTTATCATAGACTGGAGTTTATAGAAAAATATATTTTCAACTTGTGAAGTTTTTAAATGGATTCAATTCAATTAGTTGCTTTATTCAAGTCTGTCTGAATATTTTAAAGGAAATACCAATGGATAGCTAGATTAACATGATTTGGGTATTAAGTTTGAAATAGAGCTACAACATTCGGAATTTCTAACGATGTTAATTTACAGAAATACAATTAATCACTTAAATAATTCCGGGGTCGGCAACACCGGTCGATGACGTCGACAAAGTGAGGCGATTACGCTAATTACCTCGAATTCGAGGCATTTGCCAAAAAACTAGGCATTATTAGACATTTCACGTAAACGTTTCACGCAAATACTCAACAGCTTTTCTCACCGACATCTTTCAACAATGTCATAATGACAGTTGTCACATAAAAATCGCGCCAATTTTAATTGATATTTCAGTTGAAGAAAAAGAATCGTGTGGGAAGAATGTTTTCGAGTGGAATTCTTGAATATATGAGCCGTACTCTACAATTATGTGTCCGTTAAAACACGAATCATATGCTCTATAAACGTTGTTAATTGAAAACTTTACTGTTCTAGCAATAAAATATCCGTGAAATAGTAAAAGTAGCGTCATTAGCTAGAACAATAAGGAAAACAGTATCAAATATTTTAAATGACACGCAGAAAATGAAAATTGGCTTGAGCTCCGCATCGCGCGAATTCCTTTGTACAAACTCATAGTAATGCAGTATCGCGATGAGATCAAGTGTAAGTTAAGTGTACATTTTGTTTACTACAAATATTTTGGCAAGAGGCAACTGTAGCACTATCATTTCACTAATGAATCAGAGTTTGTCGCGTGCGCGGCACGCGGGGAATCTCGCTCCTCCCGCCGGAATGTTGGCAGCGCTGCCAACGTGACAATAAAAACCTTTGAGCGCGAAAGTCCAGCTCCAGAATATCCGAAGACTGACATTCTTTTTTCGTTTTGAGGACATTGTTCGCAATGTAACCTGAAGTAATCGTCAAACGATGTTTTATTACAATGCCGTGCCTAAATGTTTTGACTCTATTTAGGTTACTGAGCTTCTTGAACTATTGGATTTCTACCAGTACCTATATTGTTTTGATTTATAGTTTCAATTCATAATAATGTATAGTGGTAGAGCGTACTCCACAAAGAAGTATCAAGGGATTTCATTTGATGGTTTATGTAAACGGCCTGGCAACGACACCGTGGTGCCGCAACCTTGATACCGCCATAAAAAATATTTATAACAACTATATTTACCCACACTCACATACATTAATAATATTGTGAGAGGGACATGTTCTGACATTTTTATTTTACCTCAAAAAATATAATATTTAATTAATTAATTCGTTACCGGCGTCATAAATTTCAATATGTCCAGTATTAGGTAGAAAACATACGATGTTATGATTTATAACAGCATTAGCATATTACAAGAGTAAGTAAGTTAAAATATGTGCGATACTTGCTTCTATTAATAAGAAGTACGTTACTGTTTCATAATATTTCATAACACCCTGGTATTTTCGGCCTGATATTAAAAAACGAACACATCACATTTCAGCCTGTGTAGACTATCTATGAGGAAAAAATCTTACAACTACAAACTACTTAGAATTGTCTGTACCTTTTTTTAGCAAACTGCTACCGGTCTATCTTGATGGATGATTATCGGGCTACAGAAAAAAATGGCTGCCTGTCTAATGTCTAGCCTTCGATGCACGACTAGGATTACGATAAACTTAGGTCAGAACAATTGGCTTTTTTACAAGCCTATGTCGTTTAAAGCCTTGAATACCGGTTTAATACTTCTTAGCTTTGTGATAATAAACCGCTTGTTAGATAGGCTCAAAATAAGATGTTTTTTTAGCATTTACAAGGTCTTGGTAGTGACAGATTTTGAACGATGAACGTAATTTTTTTGTTATTCAATAGGTATGGTCTATTTTTCTTTTTATGTAAAATTTTGAAAAATGTAATTTTCATTATTTAATGTGCTGCGTTTATGAATTAAAAAGATATTGTTTATCTACTCGAAAATAGTATTTAGCATAGAGCATCAACCGACTGACCTTCGCAACGAATTGGCTGAATCGAAATTACCATTGCTAATACTATGAAAAAAATGCATTTGAATTCTGAAAAAGAAGTGACAAATACCGGGAAAAATATGTTTCTTTAGACAGTTTGGATACGGTGAGACTGTGAATGAAATATCGACTGAAAACTTTACAGTGCAGATTAAACAGTGACAATGGGAATATCGATAACGTAAACAATTTTTTCGCACACACACTTATTAGTAACATTCTTCGTAAACTGTAAGATAAGTAAGCATGCATTTCCTAGCGCCAAATGCGGATTGTACATTTTTAATCACTATCTTTGCATACCCGCGCTTGGTCAACGTGGTAGACTCAAGGTCTGTCTATCCTCTGCCTCATTACGGCAGGAGACCTATGCCCAGCAGTGGGACAGTAATGGGTTAAATTCATTTATTTATTTATCTATGCATACCTAATACCTATTTGAATTCGCTAAAATGCATATCAATGAACATTGAAAACCGTGATTCGGCTCTTTAAAAAATATCATGACTTCATAAAAGCTGGGATACCTCACACGTTTTAGTAAATACCTATAAGCAATATTATGAATTGTAATTCCAGGAACTGTATAGTGGTTGGTGTCACTTGCTCAGTCGCGTGCCAGTATTGGCGGGAACGGCTAACGAACCATTCTGCGCACTTCGTTCTCGCGCCAAAAGTCCGCCATTGCTCATTGAGGACATAGTTTTTAATGTACGTTTTATTTTTGCACTGGAATTTACAAGATACGTTTGATTATTGCTTATAAGTATTATTTTCAATTGATAAGAATTCTGTAACATAATTTATCTATTTGGACTTTGGTTCACAGATTCGTTGTCGAGATGTATTTTTTTATAATAATGTGCTAAGTTGCCATCAAATGTGACCGCGTGCGTATCTTATCTTCCTATACGGGTTTTTATTCGCCAGATATCAGATAAAGTCCGCCATTTTATCTAAATTAGCTTAATTTTACATATGAAGGACAAAAGGTCAAAAACCTGTGCGTACACGACATGTATTGTGCTTCAAATGAAAACAAGCAAAAACAGACGTACGGTTAGACGAATTTTATTGTATTTATTTGTGTTCATAATTTACGTATTTAATATTTCTTTGCAAAAAAAATACGACGATATATTCTTTTCTTTCTTTGTGCTTCTTTTTATTTCCCAATTATTTCGTATTTTATACTTCCTCTGTCTATCAGTGCGTTTAGTTATCAAAATTAAAATAAAATAAAAAAACTAAGTCGAGGAAGAGAAACTTCATCCAGTCTGTAACACTCAGAAATAAATTCCACAAGTGTTTGCTAAAATATCTATAATCTTGTTTTATCCAAAAAACTAGTTTCGCAAAATCTTCTAACCGTAATAAACCATCATCTACACGAAAGCAGTGCATAAACATAATCTATTGAAAATTTATTTACGACAATCAAAATCTCATTTAACATCAACAGAATTGTTTCTTTGTCGTACAATCATTATCATTACCCGGCTTGAAGAATAACATCATTCATCGTATCCCGGCGATAAAACTCGCTTGTCGAAACATTCATCACTATGTAATTAGTCATGGATCATCAACGCAAATCGTAAAATAGGTACGTTCCCATTAAACTGAAGATAATTCAGGTGGCACAATGACTCACGACCGCTGCCTGCGTGTGCCAACGCAAACATTAAAAAAAAACAAACACTTTCCCGCCACGAAACTTAAAAGTTTAAACTGCTTGTTATGGTCTATGCTTCTGTGTATTTTTATAAAAATATTATGTTTTATTTTTGTTTTCATAGAGGTCTTTGTCAACTTCAGTAGATTGAAGGATTGCCTTTTTTTTTTGGTTGAAATGTCGTCACTATTTTTGTAAGGTTTTTCAATTTATAAACCTTTCACATGTAGCAAATTAATGCTAAATTAAGTAAGAATTATACAATTGTCTCTATAAACTATTCGATTTTATTTCGACTATCTCCGTATCGTCGTTCTCGCAATGCATTAATTGATTTGCCAACAAGTATGACGCGTTATTCACGTCTTAAACAATCCCGCTTGACATTTCATATTTCACCATAACAGTCTTCGAAACCCCCACTTTGATCTAAAACCGTATACTTGCGAAACAAAACGAAATAATCGCCATCGCGAATATAACAAATGGTTTTATTTCAAATCACCTGCCGTTCATCCATTACCTTTGGCGTTGCAAAGATAGTTTCAACAATTGGACTTGTTGGAACAAAGTCCTTACTCAGTTGATTTAAGGGTCATTTTGTCTGCATAGATAGTGTTGTTTAGTGTGTGCATTTGTAATAATAGTCGGTTGGGCAGCTGGAGCGATGCCAACGGAGCGGGTACCGACCCCTGCGTGGACCGCACACACTGACACGTTATGTCACACAATTAAACTTGTTCGTATTCAAACTAGTGGACATGCGCCCTTAATTAAACGGTTGCGCTAGGATATAAGTTGCAATTGTTTTTTTTACGACCAGCTGTAGAAGCGACGTACGTACGATATTTAAACATCTGTCAAAATTTTAAAAAGAAATAAAATGTTGCCATTAAGTAAAGGTTGCCTCAGCTTTTCCAAGTTAGTATTCCAATTTAGTCACCATTGTTAAAACTAGAAATATCTATCTAAAAATATCATCAAAGTAGCACGAAAGAAAGAAAAAATAGAGCATTGCATTAATCCACTATCAGCCCATCACAGTCAAACTTCGAAAAAGAAGTCTTATTGCATGCACTAATAGAAAAATGCCTGCAAAACAACGATGAGACAGCGACACGCGAAATTAAAAAAAAACAGTAGAAATATAAAACAAAATCTATGAATGCCGTCAGATATATATTTCTGAATGAACTCTTGAACTGCAGGTCAAAAGCCAACGGTATGAGACCTTGGGTTGATATGCTTGAAGCACGATCGTACTAGCCCACTTATGTAGATGATTTGTCAGTAGGTTTGAGGAACTGAAGACTGCTTTGACTGTCGTAGGTGGAAGACATCTTTTGACCGGTAAACTGATTCTTTCTGGCGCTTTTGAGTAGATCTTTTTGAGATTTAACAAGTCAACCGAGTCCTGCAAGTTTCGGCTATACATTTGTGTATTTTTTTCAAACTTAAACTAATCTACAATATTCTCTAGGTTCATGTGTCATGACATATCTAAGGCAAACTTTAGGTCTTGAAGACCTTAGTAAAACCTGATAAATAAGAGGTATACTTTGTTAATTTTTCATTTAAAAAATAAAATCACTCTATTCTTGAAAAACACTTTATATCAGGGTATAATCTGAAAGCCCTCTGCACTTATCCCGAAAATAGCATATCAAGCGACTATCAAGAGTTTAGACTAGCATTGTTTAAAAAGAGTTAGTTTTAATCTGCTATGAGAATTCAGGGTCCTTTAATCGCTTTTTTTTTCATTGATAAAATCCCGTAACTTCCCAATTGAGTCACACAGGGAAGTATTTCACAGATATTACTCTACCACTGATAAAATTGCATAACATTATTAAATAAATCATTCTACAAGATATATTATTATGAATAAGTAATAAACACTTAGTTTTACTACGTCTAGACGTAATTGTGACTAGCGAGTGGCACTTCACAAGACGGTCATTGTTTCAGGAGTACTTTACACTGAAATGTAACTGGTAGTGTATTGCACTTAGAACTCAACAACTTACACGTGTATGTATGTAAGTGCGACCTTCAAATACATTTTACTTTGCAAATAAATTAATTGTAAAAACCCATTAATGTCCCACTGCTGGGCCAGTGCTGGGTAAGAGTCTCCTCCGATAATGAGGGAGAGGTTAGGCCTTGAGTCCACCACGCTGCCGATCTTTGCATACCTTCAAGAACTGTTCTAAAGAACTTTCAGGCAGGGTTGCATCACGATGTCTTTTTTTACCGTTGCAACAAGTGATAATTATTTCTAATACATATATAACTTCGAAAAGTTATTGGTGTGTTGCCTCGGGTTCGAACCGTCATCCACTTGCGTATCTATTCAATAGCGTACTCATATAAAAATGACAGTTTGAATAGATAAACTACCGCTAAACATGCCTCAGAAACCTGGCATTAGTCTTTAACACATTAACAAGAGAATATATCGTTAATATCACATGTAAACGGTCGGTGCACTACAAAAGGGGTAAGTGTGAATGCTAAAATAAGCATGGAGCGGGGACGTACGATAAATGTCATGTGGAATTAAAGACAGGCGCTTTAGAATAGATCGTAATAAGAGCAAAGGTTCGCAGACTGAACGCGGGAATATGTAGTTTGTTATTATAGAAATGTATTTGAATATTCTAAGGAACATATTACTAAATTTAAGCCCTGATTTAATTCAAGCCAATACTTTATCAGTGAAACCGAAATGGTCAGAAAAAGGAACATTGACACCATGGCAAAGTAATAAAGAAGAAAAAAAATGGTCATATAAATGCGTTGCGCATATGAGTTGCATGCAATTAAACAATAACGACCTAATATTTGTTGGTAAGATAGCTAAAATTTGTACCAATATTGATGACCTTAAGTTAGGAATATGTCTTAAACGAGAGCTAAAGCTTTTCATTCAATATTTAAATCAAATTATTTTCATTCAATAACAGAAATAACCAAACATTTAATACTAAGTCAAGAGGTCTTAGTTCATAACAATTATAATCTTGTCTATAACAAAGAGAAATTATCAAACAGTACAATTTCTATATTTTATTAATATGTTTATGATGTGTATAATTATTGTGTAGGGTGTTATTGGGACGAGATAGCGAGGTCGGAGGTCGGCGCGCGCGCAGGCTGTTGAACCCAAGATAGCATAGACAATGCACACGTGCTGTCATATTTTGACAGTTGTTTGTGACATTTATATGTCAAAGTTATAGTATTCGGAACATGAATGGCCGCTTGGGGATTGGATAAAGGTTTAACAAGTTACAAGATTACCTTCGGGCTTTTAAGAAATCATTTTAAATTCCCAATAGTTGACTAGTTGATATGATTGAAGATACCTATGATTTTTACCCTTGAAAATCTTGCATAAGGACGAAACCGTAGGCAGAAGATAGTCTAATATGTTTCTGTTTTCGTATGGGTGAGTTTTTTGTCAGTATACACATAGATAATAATGTGGTAATATATCTTTATCTTTGTTATTTGTAAGAATCACCGATAATTCTTGTTTGTCTTATAGTTTATCGTTTCTCAGAAATATTTTATTGAGAGTATAGGTTAGTTACCGATTGTTTTTATTACTTGAATTAAAATATTGATAAGAATGGGTGATGATAAATAACTGTGGAAATATGTAGAAAACGGAAACTGTACTGCTTCCGATATAGGTTATAATAAACTTGCTTATTATTTCGCCAAATTATGCTTCGTTTTTTGGTCTCTGCCTACCCCACCTACGGGGGAAAGGCGTGATTTTATGTATGTATAAGGTTTGTTAGTAATGCAGCATTGACTTTCTTTTGCTATATTTTTCTTAATAATCGCCTGAAGAAAATTTATTTTATGCCAGTAAAGCAATTTCAAAATTCGATGCTTAGCAAAGAGTCAGTGACCTTGTTCATCACTTTAAATAAAAAAAAAATAGTGCATGTTTGTTTTTAATTATAGGACAAAGCGTGATAAATATGTTAAATTAATTGAACTACTGACCCACTTTGAACTACCTTACAGGGAAGTATCCTTCTACTATTATTTACAACAAACAATGCATCATAGTACTAGTTGTCAAGCGAATAAATGCAGTGAGAATCAGCCATTTTCTTTTTCCTTGATTCCCTTGACGTAATGATTACACGTGTACAGTGTTTTTGTGTAACAGTCATAATAACTGCAGTTTTGTGAAGATAACGGACATTTATTTAAAGTTTATTATCATTTACGTGTATTGAATAACATTATAATGATGATTTGGTGATAGTATTCAAAGGAAATCTGCGCGTGAGCAGTGTCAGAGTTATTTGATGAAAATTCGGTCTTTTATAGTTTACTGAAAGGATAGAATCTGTAAAGTACCAATTTTTTTAACCATTACTGTCCCACTACAGGGCAAGGGTCTCCTCCCAAACGATGGGGGGGTTAGGCCTTAAGTCCCAATTAGCTATTTGTTAAACGTCTTGGGTAATATTTGTCTTATTAATAAGTTAAGTTAAAGTTAGCTAATGTTTGTTGGTCTTGAATGTGCAAACTGACGAACGAAACTTTCCGATTTTGTCAAAGATAGATAAAATAGTTATCTGCGTAGGTATGTTATTTCAATTATATCATTATGACATAAAGAAAAAGAAAAGGGTCAAAGAGAAAGTTGTCCACTGTGACCCTGTGAAAAAGACATGCTAACTTACTACATCTTATTAAAAATATTAAAGAAAATTTATCTATCCGTAACTACAAGTCTGAGTAAGAAAGTACGCTCATGTACTTGCAACATTGTAGTTACTTTTACAGACAGACAGTCGTCAAACTAAATAATTAATTAAACTAATGAACAACATGCATTGTAAACAAGGTATATAGATCACGATAACCGAACGCAAGTATATACAGTAAATAGGTCGCCATTATCAAAAACATGGCGATAAAATGAAACGTGCGGGAAGATTTTCTTATTTGTCTTATAAATGTCACGTTTGGCTTCTGAGGTGAAAAACTAAAGAGGTCATGTGTTGAGATGAATATTGTTTATGATTTACTGTAGTTCAAAGTCGATACTTGTTGACAAACAAGCTATACTATACTACAATATGTCCGTACGTCTGTTACGCTTTCTTAACTGAACGGCTAGAAGAATTTAGATTAAAATGGGATTCAAGAAAGTTTGTGACCAGGGAACATATAGGCTTTTTTTCTAAAAACATGCCGTCCATAGAGTCGGTATTTTGGGTAAAACTTAACTTTAAATAAGAACCTTGTATGCGTAAAAGATATTTGAATAAATTCCTCTGGATCAGTAGGCATTATTCAATTTTGTCGCAGATAAAAAAGTGACTCTACATTATTTTGAAAAATCGTAGTAGCGAAAGAAAATTCGAAGAAGAAAAGGTGAGTGTTTTCTGAAGCAATAGAGTAAAAAACACATTTCCGCGATTTACGACAGGTCAATGCCCTATCCATACACAGTACTTTATGTACCCCATTAAATTTTTCCATTATCCATTAATCCAGTACAAAAGAAATTTCGCGCTAAAAGCCTGAAACTTTAGGCAGTGTTTTACTCAAATTGATTACTTCATTTAATAGATTGTATTAATTAAATAAAGTCCCGAATACTGGTGCCCTTGTTTCGTAATAATCTAGGAAATTAGATTTTGTGAGTTTGATTGAGAAGGTTTTGTAATAGAATAGTAGTTAAATTGATTGATAATAATGAGTTTGGAATTTTCGTTAGGTTTTGTTTTTAGGGTTTTTTTAATTTTCTTTTGTCATTATGCCATAATGAAGGAGTCTTTCTCGAAGAAGGTCTTGCTGGGTAAGGTACAGTAATAGGTTAATATTGTTTCTTTATTTATTTTAGTATCGAAATATTTTGACACGTGATCAACAGATAGAGGAGCTACCATAACAATCAATAAATATCGATCAACTTTAACTTGATTATTTTACCATCGACTGAGGTTAAGTTTTAGATAAATTAGGACTTTTTAATATTTACATATTAGCATGATAGAAACTAGCTAATGTATCTTAATAGAAGCAAAAACCAGACGCTACCCATAAATATATGATATAGTTAGTTTACATAAAGACGCCATATATGTAGATAAAATGCAAATAAAGCTGGTTCCGCACTGAAGTGCAAGTCACTATCTTACGGCCGGTTTTACAAACTAGACTGAATACTACTTTAATTCTAGTTTGTAGTGCGTTTTATTTGTGTGGTTTTAGAATTAGCGTTTTTTTTATATGAGTTTAAACGCTATTGAATAGATAAACTACCGCTAACTAAAAGAACCTCAGAAACCGAGGGTTAAGGATGTCCTTGTTGCATAGATTTTGAATCGAGACAGTTTGGAGACAATTTGAAGCGGGACAGTTTGGACTCAGCATCTAGGGCGAAAAGTCGGGAGTGTTAAGTTGTCTGGCAACCCTGTCTTATGTTGTTGATGCGTTATCTCGTGTGTATCGTTAAATTTTCGCACACAATATGAAGGTCGCAGGTCTGTTGACAATCTGTCTGTGGAGATTAATACTTGTACTGTACTGATAATGTCTCTTCTAGAAGGTTACTTCGATGCATATCGCGAACTGATTTAAGTCGCTAATTGTAACGGCGTAGCTAGGAAATAGCGTAGCGTAGTAGCGTAGATAGGAAAATAATGTTTCAGTTTGAAGTTCAATTGGGACAATACGTAGCAACTTTTGATTCGTAAAGCTCTTTAAACATTTGACCGCCTCTAAATATTCTGAATGCTGATCGCGTGATTGATATTCAAAAGTATCTCTCACGTCTGTTTATTTTCAAACAGTGTCTTAACACGTATGCACATTGTTTGGAAATAAACAAAGTCAATCAGTGATGCATGTATGCAGTAGCGGGCGTGCAAACGCATCCTGCCGATCGAACCAATCAATATTCTAGCCGAGCACCCGGACACGGCGCGATCGCGACTACACTTCAATAGAAACGCTATCTAGCTGCCGCCGGCGTAACGAATATAAATTACACAAAATTATAGTAGACGCATAAAATCCGCGGTACGTGCCGCAATCGCGCCATCGCGCGTCGCCATTTTGAAATTCAAAATTCAAACGCTGATCGGCGCGGCGTGCGTTCTGAAGCGCGGTGCGGCGACCCCGTGACCGCGCGCACATATTAATGCGTTGACCGCCCACGGTCACGCGTGGCCCTCGGCCGCGAGCACCGCCACCCGTGCTCCGCCACCACGCGCCGCGGTGACTGTGCCGGCCCCAGACCGCCGCCCGCGCCTCCACACCTCCACGCACCTCCACGCACCTCCACTGCCTCGACACTCGGCTTGACTCGACGCGGACGTCGCAGACACTCTTTATTGTTTTCGTTTTACACTTTTTTTGGTGTTTACGAGTCGATGCGAGGTCGCTCCGCGTCCGTTTTGGGTTTCATTTCTTTTTATTACTCCATGCGTGTACCCGAGGAGGTATCTGCTCGCTCTTAATAGTCATTTCGAAATGTTAATGCCCTTAGTTTAATGCAAATACTTGCCAAACACGTTTGGCTTCTTTTGAATAAACAGAAATCCGATCTTATTACAATCGTAAACACCTACTGGGCTATCAATAAACTTGTAATCGTGACCCACATAGTGAAAAGGTTCCTAACTTAATACGTACAAGATTTAGATTAGATATAGATCGTTATTGGACATTTTCTAGGTTATTTCGCAAGTGCGTATTAGATAGAAAAACGGGAAATGTGAGTGAATCAAAACATCGTATCATTGAACTTATAAGATAGTAAAATTCTAGAACGTAGAGGCTGTAACCGCCGTCGATTCGAGTAATGACAGCAATAACACGAAGTACGCGCGAGTAACATGAAACTAATACCACTATGTTAAATAGCGTTTCGCAAAATAGAGCTCCGCAGCCATTATCGATCGTGCTCACAGAAACGTGAATGTCACACGATCTACCTTCCCTTCTGACCCCTACCTTCACAATTAACTTAACTACATAGTCTACATACACTATATAAATATTTATACTACACCATTTGAACGACATGATAATTTATATATGAGCGAACAATGAACCAGAAGTGGAAATAAATCATCTACACGGAACTAGATTTGCTTGCTTATTTCTTCACGTTTTAGCTATTGGAGCGATATTAATTTAATTTGGCAAAAGGTACCGTGGAAATTGGTGAACAAAGGATATCGACAAATGTAGGAGAGCGATTGAAAGCCGTGTTGCCATGCCAGTGAATAATACTACAACGTACGACAGACGTTTTGACACTAATGTAGTACAAACATAGCATTCAAATTTCAAAAATGGCGTGGCACCGGATTCGGTAGACCTTCATGGTGGCAGTGGCGGGTAGTGGCTAGTAGTGTCGTGGCAGTGCGCGGTCGGCAGTCGGCAAGAGCGGACCAAGGTCAACTTTACAACTGGGTCTGCGCCCATCATTGATTTCACTACGTGACGCAAGTGGCGACGCGCCGCCGCCGACGTTGTCCGACGGAACATGCATTATACAACTTTTTGCTTCCCCATACACCGTAGGCGTTAGTTAGACGAGATTAGACGTATTATGAGCCCATACTTGATTTGATGTCGGATAATGATACGTTACGAAACAAAAACAATACTATGTGTATTAGAAATAATGTGTATGTAGAGTAGTAATCTACTAAATGATAGAATGGCGTTTGATATTAAAATCGATATGGAAATTCTAAGATTGGAATCTATTTCGCGAGTGGATCTGGCGCCCGGGTATATTCAGGTTTAAGATATTTATATGATAAGAGATTTTATTAATCTCATATCGTGTGGGAGATATGGAACGTTGTTATTACATACTTTTTAAAAATGAGAGTAAGATTAACTAATTGAAGACTAAATCAGACAGCCTATTCCCACTATTTAATCTATATCCTATTTATTTGGATGATAGTATTACTGTTAACATCAAGTAACTTAAATAACATTGTCCCGAATGTCGGAAACTCGAACATTTTATGAACGTTTGTGAAGAACAGTTTCAATTTAAAGAAGCGCATCACACTTCCCCTTTACGACAAGAGTTACTAACCGAATAATGTTGTAACTATCGAGTAGCAAAACAAACCAAAAAAATGTTCTAAATCATCATAGTACACTCTAACTATCTCAGTTATTGCTATTGTTTTTTATCTAGCTCATAAAAAATATTTTTCTGCCTCAATATAAGTATCTCATTTATTGATATTACTTTTTCTAGATCGTAAAAACGGTTGATGTAAACTGAACAAGTTAAAAGTACTTTCGTAGTATCGCGGTCGGCATAGGCATAAAACAAAACGCGCTGTACATTGCGTTATTTCTTCGTGATCAAGGTTCAAAACTGTATGACGGGAACACAATGGAAATTAAACTACGTTTTGTAATGGATCCCTAAAGGGAGTCCTAATATTCGAACATTTATACGCGGAGTGTTCGCTTCTAATTTAGTCACCCGAACCAATCAGATCGCTGGAATCACGGTGGATTAGTTAACATCTGGAACGTAACGGATAAAAGCGAATATTACGCAAACCTTTGATTTATTGCTACCAATGCCATTTTCTCTACCACCCACCTATTTCGGTGAATTCTTACTGCCAATATGATATTTACCTGAAAAGAACAAATAAATTTTATTAAATTACATCTCAAATAGGAACGCAATAAAATGGAATTTTGTGCGAAACATATTGTTTTTTATTTCAAAAGAGACTCATAGACAATCACATTTATTTTTTATATTCAAAGCAAAATCGTAAAACAAATTATTGGAACGCCATCCCAATTCCCGAATTAAAATAATTAGTGAAACACGAAATACGATTTATTGTCGGTTCTCATATTAGTACATCATTTGTAAATGAATTTAAATTAACAAAAAAAAATGGGGACGTAACACGCTGCACCGCTGCCAAAAACAAAACTCTCTCGGTCCAGTTCTGTCAAACGCAACTCTAAAGTAATGGCGGCTTATTTTCGGCGGGAATACACAAATATCATTGGCTTCGTTATGAAGAAATTATAGCGTGAGGTTAACCTCGGTGACCGCCTTTTGTTTATTACTCAATACTTATTATCAATCCAATAGAAATGCGCTATCAAATGCAATATTAGAAAACTCTTAGCAATCTTAATAATATGTATGCTTAGATATTTAAAACCACGCAACGGATTTTGATGCGGATTTTTAATACATAGAGTGTTTCAAGAGAAAAAGTTTATTGTAAAATAACTCTTGAAAACCGGACGAAACCTGGGCGGGTCGTTAGTATTTTATGAAGTTGCTTTCGCACGGGGCTCAATATTTCTAATTTTACTGATCATAACACAATTGTGTATGTTCAACAATATCGAAACAAGACAAGGTTTCCCATAACATTAATGGTGTCTTAGGGGGGCCACTTAGGGGCTAATATTTTTAATGGCAGATGACTTTAATGGAGACGTTTGAAGACTTTTCTAACAGATAATGTATGAATAATCAAATCTGTGGACATTTTTATTTAAATATTTAGTAGGTAGGTAAGTCCCCAATCCGCACTTTTCCACCGTGGTGGACTCAAGGCCTTGTCCCACGTTCGGGAGACCCTTGCCCAGCAGTAGGACAGTAATGGATTAAAAGTTAGGTAAACCTGCTAGGTAAGGTTCTCCCCACGAGAAGAGGAGGGGCTAGGTCTACGAAGACCAAGTGAGGGACTTTGTATCCTCCAAAAACTGTTTAAAAGAACTCTCAGTTATCACGATGTTTTCCTTCAGCGTTAGATCAAGCGATAAATAATTTCATAGTGTTAAAAATTCCGTATAATTAATATTTTTTAGGACAACGAAACGGATGAGACATCGTCTCTCTTGCGCCATTAAATCTTGCAGGAATAAAATTCTTTGCAATAGTAACTTCAAAGAGGTATGTAAAGTAACTAGGGGGATGAACAAAAGATGAGTAAGTTAAAAGTTTCATGCAAGCGCTGTGTAGATTGAAAGCACTCTAGTTTGTATGTACGAGCTGGGAAATTGCGCGGAGAAGTCTTTCAAGCGTTTTCTTTTTGGACGTATTTTGTTTTTTTGTTGTTTTTCTTCATAATGATAATGTTGCTAGTGTTAAATATTAATATGGAGCTATAGTCATTGAATTGATTGTGAATAATAATTATTAAGAGTTGTGGAAGTTACTCCTTCAAACATTTTTTTTGAGACAGTAATATTTTTTAAATTTCGCGTAAGGAAGGTAGCGTTATTGTAGAGCAGTTTTATTCAAATTGACATGTAATTATCGTAATTCAATAATATATTATTGTTTGCAAGAATCGTACCAAATAGCGTTCCCTAGTCTCTGCCTATCCCTATTGGAAGAAGGCGTGATTTCACGTATGTTACATCAATCCTAAAATCTGCTGAGAATACTAAAAAACTAACTTTTAAAATGAACTACGGAAGTTACGAGGCTAAATTGCATTTGAAAATGACAACAACAATTTAATAGGTTACTAGTAATCGTCTCACCGCCTACGGTGTCACATTAACCCATATTACTATTGACTCTACGATTATGACCACCTGACATGTTAATATCTCATTTCCCTTACCTACAAAGGTATATAGCAAACTGAAGCGAATTTCGCCATGTGGTTATTTAAAAATAGTATTTTAGTAAACTGTAATCGATTTGACAGAAGATGGCCGGATGCAATGGCCGTGCTTGTTTTTTTTTTTTTAATTGACTGTGAATCGTAATCACAAATCTGTCAGCCTGATCCTACTACTCTACTAAAAATGTAAATGAAAAAGTTTGTAAGTGTAGATGGATGTTTGTTACTCTTTCACGAAATAACTACAGGATGGATTTTTATGAAATTTGGTATACAGATAGCTTATAATCTGGATACTTAGGGATACTTTTTTATCCCATGATTTTTTTCACACGGACGAAATTCCAGGGAGAAGCTAGCAATACTATAGTGCTGCTATAAAATTAAAATATTTTTTATTAAAAAAATGGACGTTAAAATTCAAACATTTTAAAATATGACGTCTAAAATATGATGTTGCTCTACGGTGGTCCATTTGTTAGGTACTAGGGTGGATAGCATAGCAACTAACAGGGGAGCTATACATAAGTACTGCGCCCTAAGCACATAGGGGTGCGTTCAGAATGGGTGCAGCAATTAACGCAACGCACTTGATGTTAGAAATTTAGAGCCGCCCCAGTGGAAGTACTTCAAAATAATGAGCAACGGGCAAAGCACGGGGTAATCACTATGCGACGTATAGGAGATTTTATCCCGTGTTGCTAGGCGACTTATGAGCTGTACGAAATCGATATGACTTATAGACATTTGTGAATTTAAATGTGATGATATTTTTAACATAATTATTTGTTGTAGGTGGAGATTATATTCGTTACAAATACTTTGTTTACTCAGTTATTGGTTATTATTTTATTACTTTTTTTTTAAAGTAAGAGGTAGATATTGTAGATAGGAAATGTTTACTTAGTTCCTTTTTGATTTTTTTGTTTACAATCAAGGCATAAAGTAATAAATTCTCGCGCATTTACTAAAAATACATTTCTAATTTTGCAACGGAATCCTAAACTCACGAACAGCCTTAATCGATAATCTTGAAGTTAATTTATTTCAATCGAGTGTTCAATTTAATTGAAAGTTGTTTACTTCCAAGTTCCAACACTCGGATCTCGTAAAATCCGCGTTAAATTCTGTGTGATAACGAATTGGGTAAAATGTGTATTTAGAAACATAAATACGAACGCAATCAAATCGAAAAATAATCGATACGTAATCGTTTATAGCGAAAGAGATTGTACGCACTTTTATTTTTGGCGCGAATAAAAATATATTGTCTATGGCGATGGTGAAAAAATATTACACACACTGAATAAATTTTAACGTCACAATAAATATAATGATTTATCACAGCCATCAATTTGAGAGATTTATTGAAATACCTTTCTTTACGCGAAATAAAAATGACGACAATTTGATAATGCAATTACATAAAAGTTATATGCCTATGGTTACTCAATATTCTTATGTCACCGTTTTTAGAAAAAAGAAATATGTCCAAACAATAACGTTAGCAGACATATGTAACTCAGGTCTGGGTATTAATTAATAAACTTTAACAGTATAATAATTTATTTTTAAACGGCTCAAGTCAAAGCAAATTCCAAAATAGAAACCAGTACGACTTCTATCTAAAAATACGACCATTTAAATTAACGTTAGCAGGAAAAATGTACTATAAAAATATGGGTTTAGGAAACCGTTTTGCCTACTGCAATTTTTTACGAATTTTTTAAGATGTTGCCATGTTAACAGGAAAATAGGTACACACAAAAATGTTGCCAGCGGCAAAAAATATAGTGCTACACCTTTAGACACGGTAACTCACAGCAAGGGGTCTATAGTCCGTTACCAATTCACCTGCCATCACTATAACACCATATACATCGCGGCATTAAAGCGTGCGAGTTTCGTAAGACCCGTAATAGATCGGCAATGTATGCAAAATAGTTACATGAAATCTCCATTTTGAAAGCACGATTAGTTTCGGTATTTACTGGGCTACACTACGCTAGACGCTGTAAACAGGGTTAGAAAGGTAAGATTTCTTCGAACGATTATGACAAATACGAACAAAAAGTTGTTTTGATGACTGGGTTTCGTAGTATAGGCGTGGATCTGTTATGTAGTGTAGTTAGTTATATACTTGAGATAGTATTATTTTAACACTTTGGTTTCCTAATTTTGTGGGCGGTTATACCAATGTGTTTGTTGATGATTGGTCATTCAAGGAAGTGCAAAAAATAATTCATAAAATTTATTGTATCTTTGTAACAATATATTAGGCCCGGGAAAAAGTTCCATATGTAAGTAAGTATCCAAGTTCATACATACTATAATGCGAAAAGACATTTTCCCCGCCCTAATAGTTTAACAGTAAGTATGTACCTATCAAAGTGTTTGATATTATATTTTATATTTTAGAAGCGAGATAAAGAAAACTGTAGCTTAAAAGAGCGGAGTTATTTTGTTTAAGTAATTGCGTACAAAGTGTGATATTTATAATTAATTCCTAAATTAGACTGACCATTGTTTCATCAATAAATTGAATGCGTATATTTATAATTATTATCATTTATTATTATTTTAATGAATCCGCCGTATTAATTAGCGATTTGAACGGGAGTAGGAAAATCTATTGAATATTGTTAGTTATTACGCTAATAGAATATAGGTATAGTAGATAATTGAGAACTATGTGTCGTAAAACTATACTAATAATATGAAGTTGAAGAGTTTGTTTGACGGCGCTTATCTCAGGAACTACTGGTTCGATTTGAACGATAGTTTTTATATTGAATAGCACATTTATTGAGGAAGGCTATGGGCTACATAAAATAACGCTAAATACCAATAGGAGTGGAGCAGCAATTAAAATTGTTGTAAAAAGTTGCGGGCGGCCGCTAGTTTGGTATTAATTCAGGAAAACCTGTGGGAAGACTTACTCAGGCTGAATTTCACAGCTAATAACGTGTCAGTTATCGTATCTGCTAGTGACAGCAAATGAATGAAAAACATACAAACATAAAATCACACCTTCTTCCCATAGGGATAGTTAAGGACTAAAGAAAAAAAGAATACAACTGGCAATAATCCATCTAAGCTATCTGGAGAGGTGAAAGCAATTTGTATGTACTTTCTAAATTTAAGAAGCCCAATAGGTATATATACTTAAGCTCCATTTTAAGAGGTTTCAAAGCAACGAGTCTGTATAGTACCTAAATGTTGCCACACTATTTGCATGTAAGAAACTGTTCCATTGCCTTATGGGGCTCGGAGTTGCCATTTGAGACATTACTTGCCTTTTACGGTTAAAATGGTTGCTCCATATCAAATACTAACTTCAAGTATGTGCTTTGTAAAAACTGGCAGTTAAATGTTTTAATAAGGACCAGTTTCGCAGTTCTTAAAAGTGACAGATAGTCTATCTGCTGGATAAAGAGAGAGAAATAATTGTTTGAATTCCATTTGATAAGCTCTCTTTCACTTATTTGGAGTACCAAAGCAAAGCAAAACGAGTGCATTTTCGGATTTGAACGTCTCAAACAGTACGGCATTATTTTTATAAGATGATAAAGATATTGATTTTTGCTTTTTCTTTTTATTTATGGATGAGATAATTTTATGTTAATATTTCAGAAAATCCGGTAGATACATTTTTAAAAGAGACTTAGTCGTGTTACTAGATTGAATTCATTGTTGATGGATTTTTTAACTAACGACTAAGTATTTTTTTAAACAAGCGTTTTCAAAATGTTTTTTTTTGTAGTCATTACATATAGGTACTACAGACCTCTGTTTTTAAAGCATATATCTTAATTTTTATTGGTCGTTTGTATGTGAATTATTTTGGGCCAAGCACGTTCGAGGTCGACTTGTGCAAATTCAAGCAATCGGAACCATGTTTCGCATTTTAACTAAGTCAAAATAGGCACTATTTAGAACCTGACTAGCACTGAATAGTACTCGTATTACTACGATTTACTATAACTTATGTAAGACATCTGTGAGACTGAATATCGCGTAATCTTTTGAAACAAACATTCATTTTGTATCTTCTAGGCTTTTCGGAAAAAATCTTAGTATCAGTAAAAGTATGTAGGTATGTACCTCGTCTATTAATATTTTTAGGTACCAAATTCAACTGTCATTTAGACTTTGAGCGAAGAAATTAAAAAAAAAATGTCACGTATTTTTAATCTGTGGCTGCCTAACTTCGATCGTGATCCGAAGCAAGTTTAAAAAAAAGCAGGTGAAATTAAACGTGAGTGCTAATTAAATTGAAACCGTTATAGCTAATTAATTGACCGCCTAGTTGTCATCGGATGGTGCAAGATCTCTGTTTTTTGTCCTACTTGCTCAAAAAGTAACACCTGGCTTCGTTTATTAATATTCTTTTCTCTAAAAGTCTGTCTAGACAGTAGGCAGAAAAAATAACACACTTTGACATGGTGTTAAAAAAAGTGGCGAAAAGTAGCACTGTTTTAAACTCCAAATAGCAACCGGTTGATATTTTATAAATAAAAACCTAGTAATTCAACTAAAAAACATGCTGGTACGCAACTTTTGATATAAAAAAGCGTTGTTAAAATTGCAAACGTGTGTTGCATCCATTTATTTTATAGTTTTATTATGTTATGTAGAAATATATCTTATGCAACCTTTGCACTTACCCAATGAACACAAACGCTCAAGTCCAGTTAGTGGTCTAGATTTCTAAACGAAAGTCTGAATCCATTTCTAGAATATTCAAATTCAAAATGGCCGACTTCTTTTTTCTTTTTGTCACAAAATGTCAAACTTTAAAAGAGATGCACCATACTGAGTAAATTCTAGATTTTTTTACTAAACGATTTATATGCTTTTGAACTGCACAATTCACATTAAAATCTATTGACTAGTTTTTGCCTTGCTTTCTAAATACCAAATTTTGGGTTCAGGGACCTCAAAGTAGAGAATCCTGGTGAGTTTTTGGAAAATCATTAATGTGCAAATATGGCCCCGTTAGTCTTGTAAAGATGCAAATGCGGGAGGCTTTTACAATACGTGTATCGGGTTGACAACTCGAAGATAAAAATAACCTCAAACAATACATAGTTCGTTGCACCAGACTGGCTGAATTGACCACACAACAAAAGAGGTAAAACATATCACCATCACTCAACTATTCCTTTTTATAGCAAAACCTGCTTCATTTTTATTGTTGAGGAAAACTTTAAATAGAATCCGAGATTGGCAAGGAATTCCCAACTTTTTTTGAAACGTACAACACTTTTATGATAAAAAAATGAAATGTAAATTATTGAATTAACTTTTTACTGTTATTTTTTATTCAGAAATAATTGTAAAGAATATTTCAATGTTAACACTGTAACTACTCTACAATCAACAACAGTCATATTTTAAAATGGAATAGCTGTTGACATTTATAGCTTTTTATGAAGACTCTAAACACCCATTTGGGAACAACGACCCCAAGTTTCAAAGGATAAATTGATTGCTTTATCCTTCAACAAAGACACGAAAAACTGGCAAGGTCGTAACAAATTAAGTTCGTTTCAATTAATTTATTTTGTTGCGCACACGAGTGCATCGGTGCAAGTTGTACGGTGCACTGAACTCACTTATTGTCCCTTGTACTTTATTTTTACTTCATACCCTCACTAATTAGTCCGAAGATGAATTTTATTTACAAATTATACAAACCTCTTTTTATGTTTACGATTGTCTTTGCCTATTGGAATGATTTGTTTCTCGTGCTAGTCTATACATCTACGTGCTAGTCTGTACATCAATTAAAAGTTTCTGTAATTTCTAGTTTGGCGAATGAATTGGATGTCCAAGTTGAGTCTAGTTTCTAGAACAGGTATTGTATTTATCTGGGTGCAATGAACGGGTGTTATTCTAGTATCGACAGATTTATTTGAAAAATGAAAGATGATATTTGCTCATCTCGTGTTATTATGCTCGAACGAGTTTTGTGCAAGTCTGTATTATTCTTGTAAAGTATATTTCGAACAAAAGTCGCTAAAATAAGTTATCCTGGCATTGTGACGTTTTTATCCAACGAAACACATTTGCGACGAAAATAAACAATTTACTCGACGTACAAAAAGGACAAAAAATATATTTAGAGGTACGCTTTTCTCATACAAATCCATCACAATTTACGTAAAATTTTAATAGGTGGGAGTGTAAAAGGTTTCGCTGGCTCCCTCCGGGAGGTCGACGGCCGGTGAACAGCTGACGGGAAGAGGTACGCCCCTCGGCCGATGAACCTACACACATATTATCTACAATTTATATAAGATACTTAGAATTTCCTCGGATACATATAAAGCCTTTTAGCTAAACAACATTAGCGATAATGGAGAAAATTGATATTTACGTCCACGAAATCGACGGCAATAATGAGTGGTTTTTAAACAATAGCGAAATAATTTCTGCTCCTAATTTAATCAAGGATTCAAGTTTGCTTCAAAACAAACAGTTTTGTCTGTGTTGTATAGATGCGTACGAAGCCAAAACAGATATTGAAGTTTTTATGTGAAGTATCAGCAATAAAATTGTAAGGAGTGCTTGATTCAGCGATGGCTGCCAAACTTCCAGAGATATTGTTACATAGTAACGCGCAGATTGCGTGGTGTTTGGCAAGAGTCGCTCGAGTCGGCAACACACAGTCAAACTTTGAGGAACGATCGTTAGTCATGCGGCTCGTTATACCGTGTGGACATTAAATTATGAATCAGGAGCATCCACCTAATGCGGTGCGCGGGACACGTTTCATTCAACAACACCTACTAAAGTGTTATACATGCAAGCTAGCCTCGCCGCGACGAACACAATAGCCTCATATTTTCAACAGCCGCGACACAAACAATCCGCAAAAACGTTATTCGTACTCAATATCTATTAGTATAACTATTCCAAAAATTTGGACCAAATCGCCTTTTCCATTAGCCGTTTGTTTATTATGTAGATGAGTGACTGTAAGTGCGTGAATATGTGTGTATTTAACGACCTACATTTTGCGTATTGCTAAAAGAACTACAATTCAAGGTCATTACCCCTGCCATAACAACAAACGTCTCAACCACATTATTACATTACAAAGCGAATTTGAAAACATTTAAATAAATAAGAGAAGAAACCTTTCTTGCACAAACAACTTGTTCCAATACCGGTTCGTGTGTTCGCGTCTCGCTCGCGCGTGCGATGACTAATTGGTGCGAGCGAGACGGAGCGACAAGGTCACTGGTCAGCCGTTCTCCGTCAGACAGCGGGACGCGCGGGGCGGGGGCGTGCGCGGGCGCAGACGGCGCAACGACATGGCGGTGGCGGTAGACGTGACGTCACACCAGGTCACGAACCAACTTGCACGGAACCCCTCATGCGTAGGAAAACTGGATGCATTCACGACACGATAAAAAGTGTAATATGTAACTATCGAGCGTAAACGTCGCGGAACATAGTCGGGAAGTTACGAATTAGCATGGCTGGCCGCCGCCGCGCCGCCGCCGCCCGCGCGCGCCGCACACATCTCACGATGTGCTTGTTCGATCGCGGTGGAGATAATTATAATCTACATTTAATTACCTAAGCGGTTACATACCAAGGAACGCTGTTGCTATGATCTCATTTATGTGAGCTAACTCGTGAGGCTCATGATCGTTTTCATTATCTGAAGCAATAATACAGCACAGCAAAATTGGTACTCATTGAAGGGCTTAATGTTTTTAAATCAATGGCTTCACTTCCTTTATGAAAACCTTCTAAAAATAAAGGTATGTTTGGGGAACAATGTTGCCTAAATTGGCATCGTACAGGTTTCTAACGAGTTATTTCCGTATTTGTGACATTTGAGAATCAAAAATAATGAAGCGATCTGATGACCAGAACTGGAGAGAAGAGAAATCATCGGGATTCTATCACAATATTTTTGATATTGTATTAGGAGTGAACTGCTGTTAATGATATCCTACTTCAAGAACTTGTACGAAAAGGCAGTTGATGACAATACTTCCGCTACATCAGTCCACATCTGCTGCATGCCAAATTATATCGGAAAATAATGCATGAGATCTGCAAGCTATGGGCAATTCTTTTGCAAATGATGGAACCATGCTACCATCTTATGTCTAGTTCGAGACGTGACATAAGATGGCAATTTTCAGTAATAGGTATTATTTTGGACAGTGACTATTGTAGCGAGAAGTCGCTGAAGAAGAAGCTGGCCTGTCTGAAATAAAACACGGTTATTTTGACAGGAGCATGTCTGTCTTATGAAAAATATACGCAAATTTTGACAGTAAAGAGCATAATAGTATGCAAGGAGTTGTCACCGTGGACTTGTGACGTCATTCAGTCATGTCCAAACCTTTTTCTACTGGCCATTTAACACTGGCCAGTTGTTTTGTTAGTTTATTTACGTGTACGACTGTAGAACAAGTTGTCACAGTGCCAAATTTTATAATTAGCCACTTGTCAAACTCCACTTGCCTTCAACGCGTCTCCATTGCGTAATGCTAGCGTAAAATCATAACATCACGGTGTTTCCTAAAAGGTTTTGGCAGATGTGTTTTTGTAACACGAGTTCTTCGATGGGTTTTCCTCATTGGAAACAGGACTGAATCCGATGAATTTCTCATAAGAATTGATCAACAGCAAACTTAGCTCGGACTACTACTTCCGTAAGTTTAGTCACCAATCATACGCTTTAATTGCAAGTGATGAAGTACTTATTAGGAAAATCCCTTACAATTCTCCGAAGAGTCTAGAGAGTTGGACTTTGGAAGGAAGGAAGGCAATTCTTACCCAGCATTAGTATAGTTACGAATTCAAACGATAAAAAACATAATCCCATAATACAAATTACATATTTTGATACTTAAACGTCTCAATAGCTATTCCAGCTCAATAAATACTAACATACATAATATCACGCCTTTTTCCATAGCAATATGCAGAGACCAAAGAACGCTACTTGGTACCTCTCTCTCATTCAAATCCATCTTGTGATACACTACCGCCAGTTACGAGTGGTAAATAATAACGTCTTTCAGGTTTATTTTGAACTCAATGAAATATCCAGTATGAAGTAGTCGTAAACACATTGATATGTGTTCTAGGAAGATATTTGTGAGAGTTGTGGAACAACACGTGTCCAATCTGCGAGTCGTTAACTGTATATTAACACACGATTATTGTTTATGTGCCGTGAAAACCATGGCGCCGTCTACAACACAATTCGATACAATATAACATATTTTATAAGGGATTTGTATTGTTGTTCTCATTCTCAAGAAGAGATTGGTAGAGTACAGCTGGATATGAAGTAAGAAAGGAAAGACACGTCTAGTACAGTACCTTAGTATCTAAACGATCTTCAATATACGTACTAGGTACATAGAGTTGTTGTAAATGAGAGTGGACAAAGACCAAATAAATATACTGCAGCAATGGTCCCTACAAACTTCCAGATTATAGAAGCTTATAACAGTTGTAGCTAGGTTTTAAAATAGGCAATATAAAGGAAATAGAAATAAACTTCAAAAACAAAAACAAAACTAATATGAATTAACTTTAACTTTCTGAAACGTTGCACCAAAATGTGTAAATAGAACGTTGTAAACATATACTTAGTTACAAAACAACCATAATTAGCGTGTTTTTTTCACAGCTCTTAGCAGAATCTCCTCAGCGAGAGGAACATGTGAAAAAACACCCGTGCCCTAGTCTAGTTGACCCGAATAGAGCGTTTCATCTCATAGGCTGTGACGCGAGAGTCATTTTCCCAACCCGTCTGCAAGTTATAAGAGATGGTTGACGGTTCTAGCTAAGTAAGATGGCCGCCACGTCATCGATTTCATTCCCACACGGAAGATATATATATATTATGATTTAAGTTATGTTTCGGGTCTGAGTGTGTTTTATACTTATATTTCTAAAGTTAATTAGTTATTCTTTGTGCTGGAGTCGTATTATACTCCTCGACAATCGCCGTATACCATTCTGCAGCCTCTTCCCTCCATTCGCAGTTTAAATGTCATTCACCCAGCGTTCGGTGTGACAGTTCCGTTTTTGTTGCCGCCATCACGGTTTTTGCTCTATTGTTGCCAGATTCGAGTATTCATACAAATGCAGAAAATATTCAATGCAAAAAAACACTAATTTGAATAAAAGAGGATGTTTGTAATCAAAACTTCATTAAACGTCACGGCTCATTAGTGGTTGGGTGTAATTTTGTAAATATGAGCGTGGAAAAGGGTGTCCTCCAGCCGCTCGTCACTCGTATCCTGTTCTCTCCTACCTCACTCCCGTTTAGAGAAACCGGGCCAGTGGGGGGGCGGAGGGGGCGACCCGGGAATAATAATTTTAGCTCGGCGCGGTGGCATGGAAATGAAAAATGTCATACTGCTCCCGACACACGGTGTGTATAGGTCTCACCTGCGATGGGATAGCTCGATACGATTGTGAAACTACCATAAAATGGCCCCATGATATATTAGCACAATACGTTTGTACATGAATTATGTTATATCATTGCGATGCTTGCTGTGAGTTATGGAGGTCCATATTTGTTGTAATTTCAAGCATTTGTTAGATTTGTTTAGACGATTTCCACTGTTGAGCGTAGGATTAGCTCGTATGAGACTAGGCTTTACTCTACCACCTGATTGAATGAATCATATAAAATTAAACAGTAAATGGAAATTCTCTTTATACACCGTACAGCTTGTTAAAGTAACTCATAAAAAACCAGTCAGTTTTAAAACTAACCTCTAAAGTCTACTAAGTAAGTCCGTAAGACAGTTCCCTGGAGTATTTAGTGAGGCAACTCCAATCGTCTTTTTCTCATAAAAAGTGAGCAGACATTGTTTCAGTCGTTGTCTTCAGAACAATGGTGTTCCATTACTGTTGCAGAACCTTTCAGCCTCTTCCATTTGTTCCTAGTACTAAGCGTTCTTCACTCATTCATTACAAATCATTGTTTGACTTATAAGGTTACGTTACGTTAGCTTTTAACAATATACCGTGGTGTTGATGAATTACTAAGACATTTAGTTCAAAAGATGAGACGTATAGATGGTGTATTAAAAACTTGGACTAGTATAAAAATATGCTATATAAAATGCTGAGTTCAGAATATAATAATATGGCCTATTTATGCAACAACCATGCCAAAGACAGCTTCTATCGATTCCGTAAGTGCAACTGTCTAAAACTAAATAATCGATAACGTAATCGACAACAAATATCGGAACATAAATAATTCACTAAGATATAAGCTGGTCAAAATACGAGCGCACTTATCGACGCTCACAAAAAGTTTCCCTTTGAATTTTTCTGCAAATGATAGACATTTTCGTAAAATATCACCAGTTCGGGTCCAGATATTGATGTCAGCAAATTGAAACATAACTATAGACGTGGCAATAATCAACCTATTTGTATTCTAAGTACTGCCCTAACAAAAGGGAAAACGCCTCCATCCCGGATATTCCAAGAAAAAGTGTATGTTTTCAAGAAATACTTTGCAAAAGTTAAAATTAATGAGGCTCGCTCTTTCAAGAAACATGACAAAATTGTGAAAATGAAAAAGGTTTGTGTCGACAAGAATGTAGTGTACAACGCTCCGTTTTTGCGAAACATCAGCTATCGTTTTCATCAAAAATGCTCAATGGAGTGTAAAACAAATAAAACGTGCATCCCTTTGTTTCGAAATTTCAAAGCGGGACTGGATATCGGCAGTACGGACTCTGAAAAGGTTATTTTTAACTTTGATTTAGTGAATGAACACGATTTTCCCATTAGAATTGTTATTTTTCACGTGTGCACACGCCATTAGCACGACCTTTCTGATGTAGAGCCAAAGTAACAATACTTTTAGCTGGAAAATGTGATATTGTTGTAATTTACAAAGAAAAATTTACGACAACATAACTAGAAACCGTTTTACACACAATGTTTCACGTGGGTTTGAAGGGAGGCGGAAAACTTATTAGGAGATGGCAAATACAGCATCATTTCCGCGAAAATTGTTTCTCTTGACAGACATGTTGGAACAGCTTGCCACTTTATATATCGGGTGGAGTAGTTTTAGAAATATTACATGATGAACAAACCTTGTAACGCATAACACGCGCGCATACGCATATATTCGCGATTCAAATACCACAGACAAGATGGTGCCGCCTGTCACGATTTAAATTGCGCTGTAAATCTTCTGTCTAAGTGTTCTCCTCAAAATATTGCTAACCATCCATATAATCGTCTAATCTACGAAACGCGAGGCAAATGTGTAGCAATTTGGGTAAATCCAAATGGACTGAGATTCTTGTAATATAATTAGTTAATTACATATAATTTTGTTAGATCTAAGTCAAAGCTAGGCCGCGCAGAATGTACGGACAATAAACTTACTTTACCGAGATACCTACTAACGATCTTAATTAACGTCTGTGTGTCCAATTACTAAGGTTTTCGTATTAAATTAATTAATCATTCTCATAAACATATACCGACAATATGCCCCAACATATAAATTACAGTGGAACTATAAAAGCGAGACGTGAACAAATAAGACTTCACACAATACAACTAGACGTGTTAAATTTACGATCTCTTTTCATAATAATGCTCTAGAATACCTACACATTGAGCAATTATTAGAGTAAGCTTTGTTTCAAAATGCGAGGGAATTCATTTCGACACTAGACTTTTTTGTTTGAACAACACACGTTGTTTACTCTATGGTAAGACGATCGAATAAAAAAAGTTAACTGACATTTGGAATTACCGCGCAAAATTTTGCAGAATTTGAAACGTAATTTTTTGCGAAAGGCTAATTTCAAATTTGAAATTCAGCTTTGACTATAATAATTTTAATAAGTTGCATTATTATTATGTTATTTAATGGTCTAATATCTATGCTCGTTTGCTTTAATCAGCCATTAGATCTCCCAAATTGGTTAGTTCAGAGTCTTGAGTGCGTGATTATTATAAATAAGTCATAATAATAGTGTTAAGAAAAAATGGCCAATGTAATAGCGTGTCGAGAAACATTGTAGGATTTCGTGTTTGATATACAGCTCAACATTTTTCTTGATGATTTAATTCCGTCGAAATGACCAACCTTTTTTAGAATTGCTTAATTTTTTGAAGTATTTCATGAAATATTCTACGAAGTAGGTAATAGAAGTGAAACGCTTGAAAGTTTCGTGTCTCATTACAGTGCAGGTGTGAGAAGTTAATTTTCCTTAATATTCGGCGCACCTGCATCGGTACGTAACAAAGGGCGACATGATGAAAATTAGGAGTTTAAGCTTCACAATTATACAGTTACGGTTTGTTCACATTAATGAGGCATCTCAGTAATAAATATAGACAAGGTTCGCCCTAAATGAAACATCACTTGACGGAACTGTTAAGTTTTATGTCTCATTATTTCCACGTTAGCATTTGTAACACAAGAGCCGCCGCATTATAACGAATATTATCATAAATAAGTAGTTTATGTTTATATTGCGTACGTAATACAGTGATAATTACGATTCTAATTAGTTATTATAAACAGCTGGTTCATATCGCTGACAAAACTCTTTACAAAGACGAATATTTTGTAAAACCACCGGCACGTGACGGCATATATTTTGTATCACTATTTATTTATTTTAAGAAAAATCAACCGGTGTAACTAATTATATTCAACCAGATATCACAACGATTACTTGAATATATTAAAGCAAGAAGAGCATTGTCTATATCTTATACAGACATTGCATACATACCAAATTTAAATAATATAGTCTAAGTACTCAAAAGAGTTAGTTTTAGTATAAGATAGAGGTCAAAGAAAAAAGTCAATGGTACCGAAGCGAAGCACAGGCATATAGACACGTCCTTATGTAAACAGCTGATACTAGCTAACCCAGAAATGAATTACAATATAGTCACAAAATAAAATTATTTATCCCTCGAGGAAATGACACAAACAAACCGAACACTAAACTAAAACAGCCAGATTTTATAACTCCCGGCATTTTCATTGAGAAACGAAAGCTAGAACGTAATAAGTTTATTTTTCTGATCCAATTTACGAAAAAACCGACTTGTTTATTCTATTGCGGTTGACACTTTTTTTTTCTAATTTACAAAAGTAGTACCTGTCAAACGAGTCCGGTCGGTAAATAATTCGCACAATAGCGCAAATTGTGCCTTATTGCTAACACAACATAACAGTCTGTAACTTGAACATATTTCGCCAAGGTTTCCTTCACAATTAGAAGTGGAAGAACTAAAATGATATTCAGCGTTTCTTGAGAATCGGATAAATCATCATCCGATATCTACGAAAGTATTTCGTGCTAGATAATATAATATATAAAATGTAGGATTTGATGTAGGTTACTCTACGTTTCGTGAAAGGTTTTCTAAGAAATCTTTTATCAAAAAACCGTAATAAGATTTCCTTTTACACAAATAAAGATATTTGTTCAGAAAATGTTATCTCTTATTACGAGTATTCGTGAAATCAGGTTGGTAGTGTTTATTATGCTAAACAATTGGCCACACCAGGTAATTGTGGTGCAATGAACCGCGAACCACTTGCAAAGTATCGGGCCTTTTTTCAAAAGGATGTGCCAGTTGTTCTGCTATTTTTACAATAGATTTTCTTACTAAATATAAATTAAATGTTAAACGATTTTTTCAAGGTATTATTTATTTTGTTATCAAATATTACCGTTAAATATCTGTGTACCGTACTGAATGATTGCATTTTATAAAAAAGGCAAAGCTGAAAATTATTTTAAATCACTAGAAAATCAAAGTATCATGTAATTAAAATCTCTGCTACACGTAATCCTAACGTTTTATTCAGCGACATAAAAATGTCGGGCACCAACAGACTTGAGTGCGTCCAGTGAGTTATTATTATACAAGTATTTACGATCGTAAATATGTAGTTATGTATGTTTCATTGGTCAATTTGGCACCTCGTTGCACGATGCCATAAACGATACGTATTCGTTTTAAAATTCGCGGTGGCGTGAGTCGCATACTCATAAAAGATTCAAAACTTATCTTCGCACCTCGCTGCGTACAAGAATGCAATGCCATTTTACTCTAAACACACTTCCTCTTCCTTTTAGGAGTTAATGTGTATTCGGCGTTTCCTGCACGAAAATCTAAGGCCAAGTGCGTGTATAACGGACTTGTAAAGCTGTTCCTAATTACGTATTTAATGCAGTCAATTACGAGAGAGAGAAAGCTCCTTCGCGTCTCTCAGCCGGACCTATGTTTACCCAATTTCCCTGGCATCTCGCTTGTTTAAATTTCCCTCATTCTGGCTGTCTCCTCTCAAATAAAGAGGCAATTCATAGTTAGGTAATTTACATTGTTAAGTCACATAATTTACGAGAGCACCGCACTGTGACAGGAGCCTTTCTACCTCCTTAATCCACCCTCTGACCTAGAAAACAGAAACTTCTTGCGTTGACGTAACGAGAGCGGCGGTAATGCCAACTTGCAGAATTTGTACATGTTACTTGGCTACAAAAATCCGTTAATCTGTAAGTCCTTGCTGATTTGTAGTATGTTAATAAACAATGAAAGAGTAACCTTGTAGCTGTTTATTTAGCATTGGTAGTTGTACTAATAAATTGTGACTTTCTTTTTAGTTCTCAATCCTCGGTGAATCTGTAAAATCGTCCATGCTGGAATGGACACGAATCTTCGAGATAAGTGAACGAACTAGTAAATAAACCGCTTAGAAATCCAAAGTGGTTTAATTTAAGGCACAAGGTAATAAAAACGGTGTAATACAATGCCTAATTAAATCGTTCGACGCCTAGACCGTTTCATGTTTTTCGCCTATTTCTAAGTGGCAGTAGGTAATTAAAGTAGCGATAATGTTAGAAATATTTTTTCCGCCGCACAGTTTTGCAATGAAAAAAAACCTATAGCCACTTCGGTCTGCATGTCGCCCTCGCACGTCTATAAACAAGCATATCTACAAATCCACACGGCCGCTGTTGCTAGGCGTGCTAATCGGCTAAATCACGGAGCCGCGCATCCATACCGCCAGTCGCTTCGACTCCGGGCCTCCTCGATTCAACCATATAATACACAGTTCCCGCAACCCGACCACGACAAATAGATAAACGTGTAAGTAAAATAGTGCGCGACGGACTGGAAACTTAAAATAGGCGGGTTATATACGAAGTAAATGTACCGCGTTCATATGTTTCGCATACAATTTGCATGCTTTGAAGTAGGGTTGGCATACTAAATAGAGACTATTTTTAATTTAAGATATATTTGCGCTTTTGCCCTCGACCGTGTGGGAAACCACTCGGAACATAATGTTCAGTTAAATAGTATTATTGTTGAGATAAGGTTTGGGATGTGAAACTATTTACGGCGAATACGTGATATGGTTGTACACAATAGCACGTTGCCTCGAATTGCTTGCTATTTTTAGCCGACCACATTCTGACCACAATGAGACCACAATTGTTAGCGAGTTATCAAAAGTCTTCTTCATTAGGTATAAATATAATTGAATGTTACACAAAACCTATAATCAGTACACGAGGAAATTCTCGATACGTAGGTAAATTAATAGGAATATTAATCCTGTATTAACTTAAAGGCTAGGTTCCAATCATTTGAAAAGGAATGCTGAAAACCAGATTTTATTACAAACTCCCAGATAACAGTATCATTAGTATTTCTCTCACTAATTATCAGTAAAAAGCCCGGAAATTATCAATACCACCCGCTATTTTACTCCAAAGCAGAATTCATTTTGGCTAAACAAGATTTTTTGACAAAAATCGAACTCATTATCACTTTATTTCATAAGATAGACTGGGTAATTGTCCGAATACTATCAAATCAACTCTTCGTCCTCTATACATAACAAAAAAGCAGTCTTTATCCGTATGTCTGTGGTGTTGTCCGTACATATTCGGTCCCCCTGCCTCGCCTGTTCCCTCGGCAGTCGCTGCCGGTCCCAAGTGCTTGCACAACACTTACAATGTAACATGCACGATGCTGTGCCCATTACTCTGATAATCATTCGCTAGTAGCTGTTTCACGGATATGTGCTCTTGTAGTTTACTTGTTTTTAGCTAGAAAACACGCCAGTTAGACAGGCATTACTCTAATTGTAAGATTATAGGTGTGGTTAAAGAAATTCTATCCTTAAGGAGAAACTTACAACTAAATCGTGATAAAATTATTTCCTTGTTACGTTATAGTTCAGATATACCTGGCTAGTAGATCGGCTTGTGGCTTTTATTAAAGCTTCTGAGACAGTACATTCTCATTAATTCTTAAATTGCTTTTTATTTCTGTGTTAAATACTATAATCTAAGGAGGAAAACTAAGTACAGCATAATGGCTTTCAAATAATTGTCAACTAAAATACGTGATAGCCCCCCATGCGAATTAATAGAAGCCTGAGTCATAACTAATTAATATACACGGGTTAAGGAATAAAAACTATGAAATACCAAACACGTTAAATAACAACATGAAACATAAATATTAAAACGTAGTCGGCAACAGTATCATGTACTCACGCAGTGCTAAACGCCTTTGGGAATAAAATGCTTCGTACCAAGGTTTCAGGGCCCAGAAACTTAATAAGGATCAATTTACAATTTATACGTAAGAAGTTTAGAGGCTGAACACTTCGAATTGAGTTCAAGACAGTTTACTACCCTTCCAGGGGTCCCGAGCTCGTCAATTTTGGGGGGTGAAGAGGGGGGGAAGGTCGATTACTTACACGCGCGCGTTTTACTAGAAATACGGTGAAGTGTGGCAGCTAAGCCGACGGACAAAGATCTCGTCGGATATTCGGGGATTAAGCGACAATGTTGTAAGAAAAAGTTTTCATAAATTACTAGCTAATACTTTAAGCTTTGTACTATTAGTTGGGCGTAAAGAAACTACTTCCTTTGAGTCTAAGTCTCTTACTGTTCCTAACAAGGAAATAAGGATGAAAATTAAACCACACTTCTAAGTCTTGTGATTTCCCGTCAACCACCATTTGTAACGCTTACGTGATACGTAAAACACAAAATTGATAATTAAATTAATTAAATCAATATACCTAAATAAAACTCTTCCGTTACTGAATGAGTGACTGATTGATGGGCAATGTACAGCCGAAACTACCGAGCGTAGAAAGTTGAAATTTGGTATGAAGATTCCTTAGGAAGTGTAGAGTAGCACTAAGAACGGATTTTCAGAAGTTCTTCCCGAGAATGGTTTTAAGCGAGCAAAGCCACGGGCGGACAACAAGTATCTAATAAAACCATTGTACAGTCTTATATCATTCAAAACAGTCATAAACAACGAAATTCAAATAGTCTATTGCCTAAATGCTGCTCACAAACACAAGGTAACGCCGTTCTCTCAGCAACATGATAATTGAATGCAGATCTTGAAACATTGACCAAGTATTATGGAAGGTGAACATGGAGCCTCGTGATTGGTGGAGGCGGCAGGCGCGGCTCGGGCCTCGGCTCCGTTCACTTCTGCACTTCGCGTGACAACAGCACGGACATACCTCATCGTTTATATTGTAGTTGATAGTACACTTAGTAGTACTTATGTTATTAAACAATGCCTGTCGCGTTTTCAAACCGTACGTTTTGTACTTAGTACAGAATTTGATTGGTAGAGCAAAGTTTTCTTTTAATTAGCTATTATTCTATATTTGTTGATTAACAATACTGTGTTATTATCTCCGCTTTTTAGGCTGCACAAGCTGATCGTCACAAAGGGAATCACTAATCATAAGAGAAAAAAACTAAACGTACTTATAAAACAAACATATGAAATGGCAACTGGACTAACTACTAATGACAAAGTTAATATGAAAAGAGGTTTATATTTCCGTATATTTACAGAGAGGATAGTATAATATTCGTCTAGAAGTAAAACAGAATAAGTATTTCAGCCATTGTCGGGTCTTCATTGTACGCACACGTATCTTTTCTCTTTCGCCGAGAGACAATAACTTTCACCCGCCTTTTATCGATTAGCGGAATTTTGTACGAGTTTTGCTAGTTTCAAAACGTTCCAATGAGGTTTTAGCTTCGTACTGGCTGGATACAATATGTTAATAAGAAGTTTGTAAAATAACGCATCAGCATTCTATAATCTATATTTAGAACATCGTTTTAATGCTGGTCTAAAATTAAAAGAATCACCCACGTAAAAAAAAAATATCAGACTTACTACTTGGCAAATGTCAATGTCAAAATTTTGATGTTGACAGCTGCACATTTTAAAAGAAAACTAGTTCTTACGCTACAGTTTAAGATATAAACATATTCATAACTCAGCTATTTGAAACGAGGTGCAATCATCTCAAAGTTCTAAGAAGTAATACAAGCACGCAATTACATTCAACACTCAGTGCGGTGGTGAACTGAAACGATGCCTAATAACCGTGCAGCGTCGCAGCTCAATGCATATAAATACAACACGATAGAAAGGGATTCTACAAACCATTTGATATACTCAATTTTTAAATATAATACACTGCCTACCAGGCTTTAGTCGACTAGAAGACTTTAGACAAAAGTAGACTTTGCATTCTTTAAGAACTCTCAGGCATGCAAGGTTTCCTTACAATGTTCTCCTTTAAAACAAGTGACAATAATTTCTAATACGCGTATAACTTTGAAAAGACATTGGTGTAAATAAAAAGACCTATCTATTTTAATAAAATCCAAGCTAAAAGCAATGATTGTTCCAACTATACGATGGGACTCTAAGTCCCCATAAGTGTGATAGAAATAAAAATGTTATTATTGGTATAAAAGAACAATGAATGTGTATTGAATTAGTATCATAACATGAGTATTGTGTCAGAAAGTTGACGTAAACATACCATTTATAATCGTAAATAAATATCTGTTGTGTTCTGTACAATAAGTGCGAGTATCTTATTAAAGACCATATTTTAGAATTATTAACTTGGAGATGAAAAAGAGTGAGAATGGTAACAAAAGCAGTTTGAAGAGAACGTAGCGTTGGACTCTACCTACCCCCATGGGATTAAGGCGTGATTTTTGTAGTACGTTTTCCATCATAACAGTTAGCCCGTTACCATAATTGAAATAAATAAAGTATCGTAACCTTAAAATAGTTTCCAACCTGCACTTGGCTAGCATAGTGGACTCAAGGTCTTAACCCTCCCTCGTTTGGGAGGAGACCCTTGCCCAACAGTGGGACAGAAGTAGGTTAAATAAAAACGAAAATAAAATCCTTAGTACTCTCATCGCGTTGAGGACCAGTCTAACAATTTAATATTACGTATTGTTAGTAAGATACACTAGATTCAACAAACTTTATTATCACAATAAGTATTCAAAGACCTAGTTACTCTTTAACACCATTTTAACGTAATTTTAAAACACAACAAAAATATACCTACAACTTCGTATCGTTATAAAAAAATTGCATGCAAACCACGCATATGCATGCGTCTTAAGTTGCTATACAAATAATGACATGCGCAAGAGTCCCGACCACAGCGTGTACCTCTATTGTTTACTTCTATTATAGGGTTGTATTATATCCATGAATACGCTTTGAATATTATTATACGGGTTCTTTTGTAAAGGGTGTCTAATTACATGAGATATTGGGGCGAATGCAGATGCCGTGAAAGGAGTTTTGAAGTAGTGGTACTAATTGCACCAGGTGTTAGTGAATTTAATAATGCGATAATTTTCAGTCGGTTATAAATATCTTATAGTCTGCAAACTTAACAGTCTTTGAATATCACACTTTATCTGGAGTATAATTGCAATTTTGCGTATACAAGCATACATAAAATCACACCTTCTTTCTTTATGCAGAGACCTGAACTTGAAATTTGGTATGAAGATTCCTTAGGAAGTGTAGTAAAAGAGGATTTTTGGAAATTTGGAAGATAGAAAGCCAATCCACTATTTGAAATATCAGCAAAAAAAGGTGTGAAAACAGGAAAAATAACGTCCGTGTGGACGAAGTCACGGGCGACAGCTATTCTTTGTATAACTCTGTAATCAAACCCGGAACTCGGTCACAAGCTAGGACCACCAAAGTCGTAACTTGGCACTGAATTGATAAAATGGAGAGCTATTTCATTGGATTAGATTACATTAATCAGCCTTTAATTAAAATCCGGTTATTAGGAGATACGCGAGACATAGTAATGATAAGTTTCTACACTACTTACTGGGATAGTCTATCTTAACCTTATGATAGTATGTCAGTGAAAATCTCCGAAACTACTGAATGGATTAATAATTAAATTTAACCCATTAATGTTTCACTGCTGGGCAAGGGTCTCCTCCCGTAATGAGAGAGAGGATTTAGGGCTTGAGTCCACCACGCTGGCCACGAAACAATAATGTGTGCGATTCACGAACAAGTAGTTGTTTCGGGTCTGGTGTACTTTGTGCCCGTGTTTGTATCTTTTGTAAAAGTTGCGACACGAGAGCAATTCTTAGCGCAGGAGATGCCTTTCAAAAAAAAATCTTACACTGACAGAAAGCTAGACTACCTATCTCACTTTTTATTACAGGCAATCTCTCAAAATCGACGCCAAAAAAATACAAAATGCTAAAATTTCTTTACCTAAATTCCTTTCGCTAAACTCAATAACTCGTAAATGATTTTGATTAAAGATTCATTAGTAGTGAAAGAAATGTACCTAATAATGAGCGTCATTAGTGATCATTGATATTTGTGGCACCACTTGAGTACACTCGGTTGAATGAGGCGTTCACCGAACATATTCTTTTTTACATACGCCATCATCCGAGAGCTTGCTTTGAAATAATATGCACAATAACATCGTTTTTTTTCGTTTTGGTAACATCTTGAAGAAATTTCGCATGGTTTCTTGATATGCTAGCTATCTCTAGAAAAGAGTCTTGCACAAAAATAATAGCTAATACTTATGAGTTAGTAAATAAAATGACTTAAAGTAAGTATCCTTGCATTTCGTCGTTAGCTTTTTACTTATTTCCATAATCAAAGGATTTAAGTTGACACCCAAGTGGTCGATGATCCGAACCCGAGGCAACACACCAATGACTTTCCGAAGTTATCTGTGTGTTACAAATGACTATCCCTTGCTCTAACAGTGAAGGAAAACAACGTGATAAAATCTTGCTTGCCTAAAAAGTTAAACACATTTCTTGAAGGCATGCAAAGTCGCCAACCCGCACTTGGGCAACGTGGTGGACTCAATTCTTTACCCCTCCCTCGTTCGGGAGGAGACCCTTGCCCAGCAGTGGGACAGTAATGGGTTAAAAACATTCTATGGTAATCGATATAATTTTCTCGATAACAACCATTGATATTACGCTAGTAAATTACAAGTGAATCGCCTGCATCATCCTGAGGCAGGTAACTGTTATCTCCAGTAGCCGTTAGCCCGGACGTGGTAAGTTGCAATTACCATTTAGTTAAATATACTCGGTTTAAGTTGCTCCTGTGTAGATTGATGGAAGATAGCGAGGTACTATGTACTACTGCAAAACTGAGTTTAAAATGTGAAGGGTGAATAGGAATGTTTGTGTTATTTGTAAAGAGAAAAAGTGTAAAAGTATACCTATATTTTTTTGCTATTAGAAAGAGACATCTTCCCATTTTTTCTTTTATTCAACAGTCAAATTATCGCGGACTTACGAGTAGTCTGTTTCCAATTAGACATCCAAGTAGAAAGCTTTTTAATTATCTTTAGGTACGTAGACACTGGACCTTTTAAAACCTACGTTTTAGTAACTTAAGAAATAAGTAAGACTACTTGACTATTATAGATTTATGTATCATCCCAACCCGAAAATCCTAACTACTTTTTTGAGTGCCCACTTTGAGAGAGACCACTCCATTTTTAAGAGAAACAAGGTATTTTGGAAATAAGAAGAAGCATATTTTATTACAAATCGACTTCAAAAAAGGAGGTATTTTGTAAATTAGAAGCAAATTAAAAGCTAAAAATCCCGTCTCAAAGATTTAAGAGCGACATCGTGCGTCTATTTATAAGTATTTGTGTAGTCAAGTAAATACACGACGAAGTTAATTTAGTAGCTGTTTGTACGTAATTAGCTGTTAGAATTACACGACACTTTGACTTAATACAGCGCTGGAATGCAACGAAACTGTGTCAGGTTCAATGATGTAAGCACGAGAATATAAACTTGAAGAATTCAGTTTCAGACTGTCAGCTATGATTAGGTTTAACAACTTAAAGTACCTAATTATAGATGTTTAATATAATGAAATTATGTCAAGACGAAAACTAGCTTGATTTTGTTCTCGATCTTCTTTTGAGATAAATCATCTTAATCCATTCACCCCCGGTTTCTGAGCTCTCCGCTAAATGTACCTCAGAAACTGGGGGTCAGTCTTTTGTTTAAGAGAGATAAAAAAATTAGTTATCTATATGTACGAACTTTTGCATTAAGAATATTAGTGCAAAATATAGTATTAAGAAACATAGAGCTTTCAAGAAGTTATCACTAACTAATGATAAACCGTAAAACTTTTGCTATGTAGGTAATAAATATTATGTAGTTAAATATAATGTTCAATTCGAATTCTACACAAATTTCTCAAGATTGATTATCTATAAAAAAAATCTTCTAACAGCTGTTATTTTCTTTAATAAAACCTTAAACTCGTATTATCTATTGCCCTATATAAAAAAAGAAGTGCCAATATCCGGCTAAAGCTTACGTAAGTAGGGGAACACCCAAGTGGTTAACAAATTAGCTAATTAAACCGTACAATGCGAATTTTATCTGTAGCCGCGTCACGTTGTTCATTCACTCAATTAATTCTGTTAAGATAAGCTGCTATATTTTTAATAATTAGTCGAGATTTTGTAGCATAGTCTTTGAGATAAGGAATATCCGCTTAGAATATGATTTACTTTTAAAAACAAACCATAGACAAAGTGTAGCGTATAAAAACCACAGATTATAAAACTGTGTTATAGAATAAACTATTTTTTTATCGGCCGCAACTACAATAGCTTTTCAAAGTGCCACCCCATCAATCACTGTCAGAAAGTAAAAAAATAGTGCAATCAATATATTGCGCACTTCGTAAAAAACGAGTGTAATCGTAATTGACCAATAGGAGGCGAGAAAAGGATATAAAACTTGCTATCTAATGCTACTGATATTCAATATTAATGTAGTTTTTATCTGACAATTGTCACAAATGATAAAAGTGTTTTTGCAAATCCCTTGCCGAATTTAGTGCCTATTGTGACTAAGTTAGTGATACTTTTATAAGCTTGATCAGACTTTTGACGCAGATGAATTTATCGATATAAATCGTGAAGAAATTGAGAAATACTCGAATTCAGATAAATATTTCAGTTATTCGAACTTAGCATGGAAGAATTAATATTGTTTAAACCCTAGAGACAGATACAAGACACTCCGTCGTACATCGCCGTCCTTTTTTTTTTTTTTTTTTTTTTTTTTTTTTTTTTTTTTTTTTTTTTTTCGTCAGGAAAATGCATTACTGCATGTCCCGCTCCAGGGAGGTAGCGGGGGTCTGTCGGGCTCTCCCGCCGGCTAGGCGTTCCGGCTTTTAAATTTGGGCATACCGACTAAAAACCTGACGGTGTTCCTTCAACTGTCACCATAAAGTGGCCAGGACGCGGTACCTCCGATTGGATACTCCGCGTCCTAGCCGGTGACGGCCCGCTTTGGATGCGGGCCCACCTTCGAGCGGGGGCGGGCATGAATATTGCCCCCCCTAGCTCTCCACTTCAAGGGGGTATGCCAGGAACACACAGCACACCCCCACCTCTCGGACCTGTTCCCTGTTCAGGCGACGGAGCGTTCCGCCTCCGCCGCCCACAGGTCCGCGTCACGGGGGCCGGAGATCGTCCCGGCGCCTGCGACGCCCGGTGCGTCTAGCGCGGGATGGGAGGGGAGCGTTAATTTCCCGCTCCCGTTCCGAAGCCTCTTTTGCGGAAATTACATTTTCGCAAAATGAGGCGACGGCCGACCACGCTGCCTCGCTCCCGACCATGGACAGAACCACAGCCGAGAGCGAGAGGTCGCTCCCGACCACCCCGATTAACTCACGGCGCTGCGACGACCACGCCTGGCAGTCTGCCAGCGTATGCAGCGCCGTATCGGGGCAGTCACCACAATGATGGCACCTGGGCGTCTGCTCACGGCCTATACGACACAGGTACTTGCCGAAACATCCGTGTCCGGTCAAGACCTGCGTCAGCCGAAATGTGAGCGCGCCGTGCCCTCTCTCCAGCCACTCCGTGACCGCCGGCCGCACGGCCTCGATAGTGACGAGGCCGGCGCTGGGGTTCTCCAGTCGTCGCTTCCACGCCGCCAGGACGTCTTGGCGGAGCTCCGCCCTGCGCGCCTCGACTTCTTGAGGCGCCGGCATGAAGCCTCCGCCTCGAGCCTCCTCGCGCCATTTATATAGTGACGCGAGGGCCTTTGCGTCCAGATCCCAGGGCGGCGTTCGGGCTAGTAGGCACGCCGCTTCGTATGAGACCGTGCGGTAGCCTCTCACGGCCCTGACGGCCATCACGCGCTGTGGACGCCGCAGCGCGGCGATGTTCCTGGCCGACAGGGCATTGGCCCAAATGGGAGAGCCATATAGGGCCATCGACCGCACGATCCCGGCGTACAGCCGTCGACAGTTGTTATTTGGCCCCCCGAGGTTCGGCAGCAGACGCGAGAGTGCGCCCGCCGCACCTACGAGTTTGGGGGCCAGCTGTCTGAAATGGGCTGTGAAGTCCCATCGACCGTCGAGAAGAAGACCGAGATACTTCATCGACGGTGCAATGCCGATGCGGACTCCGCCTACTATTATGCTGGATCCTGGAGGTGGGCGGCGTCGGGGCCCGTGGAAAAATAGGGCCTCCGTCTTTTCGAGAGCCACCTCCAGACCCAGCCGCCGGATGCGAGCGACGACTTGTGCGACCCCAGCTGTGGCCAGCACCTCCGCGTCGCGGTGCGTCTTCCCCCGGGCTGTAACTAGCGTGTCGTCGGCATAGCAGAATATGCCGACGCCCGGCGGGAGCGCACCGCGTAGGACATAATCGTATCCTACGTTCCACAGGAGCGGGCCTAAAACCGACCCCTGTGGAACCCCACAAGAAACCACTCTTCGCGACCAACCACTTTGACCCGGGTAGACGATCGACCGCTCCTCCAAATAGGCCCCGATGATGCGGCGGAGGTAGGGTGGCACTCGGTGATATTCGAGTGCCACTCGTATGCTACTCCAGGGGAGGGTATTGAAGGCATTGGCGATGTCGAGTGACACCGCCAAGACAACCTCTCCCTGGACTACTGCGTCCTCCGCCAGGGCCCTAACGCGTGCAATTGCGTCTATCGTGGAGCGCCCTTTGCGGAACCCGTATTGTTGGTCCGCTAGGTCCGGCCCGACTTGAGTTAAGTGCGTGACGAGGCGGTCTGCGAGGATGCGCTCGAAAAGCTTGCCCACCTCGTCCAACAACACGATGGGCCGGTACGCGGATGGCGAGTCCGCGGGGCGCCCCTCCTTCTTCAACAGGACGAGCTTCCCGGTCTTCCAAAGTGCCGGGAAGTCGCCCCTCTCCATGCACGCGTTAAAGAGCCCCAGTAGTCGGGGCTCGAGGGCCTCTCGAGCCAGGACCCACGCTCGGCCAGGAATGCCGTCGGGCCCTGGGGCGGTGTTCTTTGCCGCGAGGCGTTGCACCGCCACCCTCAGGTCTACCCGGGTCACCGGGGGAATCTCTTCCTCTTCCATCGTCGTCGTCAGCGTCCCAGCCGGCGGAGCCATGGGCGGCGGGATGTGTGCCGCCCTGAGAGGGAACAGAGTGGAGACCACGTGCTCGACCACCTGGGGCTGGAGACTCTGGGTTAATGGAGGGGCCCAGGGGCGAAGTTTGCCCCTGACCCAACGATACGGGCGCCCCCACGGATCCGAGTCCAGAGTCTCTAAAAGTGAGCCCCAAGCGGCGGTTTTAGCCCTGCTGATCTCTGTTGACAGGGCCTTTTTCGCCGCCCTGTACCTCTCATACAGCTCCGCCTCTTGCGACTCCGCGTCTGGGGGTCGGCGACGCCTCCTGCGGAGGCGTTGGTAGCGGCGGCGCGCCGCTGTACAATTCTTGCGCAATTGCGCGATTTGCGCCGACCACCAGTATACCCTCCGCCGTCCGGGACAGAACCGGACGCGGGGCATCGCTGCATCGCAGACGCGGGTCATATCTGCCCGAAGCCTGTCCGTTTCCGCCTCCACGTCGACGGGCTGTTCTTCTGACGCCTGCGAAATCCAGGCGTCAACGATGGAGGCTTCGACTAGCGCCTCCTTGTCGAGGCGTTTCAGGGACCAGCGCGGTCCGACTTCTACCGGGGTTTCCTGGATACGCAAGGCCCCCGAGGTAACCGGGGAGACGCTGAACCTGATATATCGGTGGTCTGAGAGCGTCTCAACCCCCTCGAGGACTCTCCAGGACTGAACACGGGGCGCAAGTGCTGGGGTGGCAAATGTGAGGTCCACTATGGACCCACCCCGCTGGCGCACGCACGTGTTCACAGAACCCCGGTTCAAAACAACAAGACCCGTGGCCGCCATCCAGTCTTCGACTTCCCTGCCCCGCGCGTCTGTGGACGGGGAACCCCAAGCCGTGGATTTGGCATTGAAGTCCCCGAGGACCAAGGCGGGGCGAGACCTATCACGGCCGACCACGGTTCCAAGTCCCGCAAGAAACGCCTCGAATTCGGCCAAGCTCCGGTTTGGCGAGAAATAGACGCCAACGACGACGATGTCCCCCCATGTGACCGCCACATATCCATGGCCCCTCGCTGTGGGTACGAGGGGCCGAACTCCGACGGCGGCCGGGGAGACTATGGCTACCAAGCCGTCTAAGTCACCCGCCCAGTCATCCCTGGACGGAACAAAATAAGGCTCAGCAGCCACCGCAAGGTTTATGGACCACTGTGCCAGACTTTGGGAAAGAAGATCCTGGGCCCTGGCACAGTGGTTTAAGTTAGTCTGGAGGAGACGGAGAGCCATTATTGTTGGGTCTCCATCTCCGCCACTTCTACCGGCGCGTCAGCGGCATTGGAGGCCGCAGGCCGGTCGGGGGACTGCGAGGCGGCTTTGGCCTTCCTCACAGTCCTCTTCTTCTTTTTACTTTTGGCGGTCTTCTTGACGCCGCTCTGCGCTTTCTGCGCTTTTGGGGGGGAACAAGCCTTACTCCCCACCATGTGCGCCGCTGGCTTACCTACCGCGGCGCAGACGATGCAGTGCGGTGCTTCTGAGCACAGCCGGGCAATGTGGCCCAGCTTGCCGCACCGAAAGCAGGTACCGCTGCGATCCTCCGTGGAGGTGCATCGCGCACAAACATGTCCGCCCTGAAGGCAGCGGTAGCACCTCCGTTCGCGCGGCGGGAGTAATTCGACCCGTGCCGACACCCAACCAATCAAGATGCGGCGGCCATCAACAATCCTTTTGGCCGCCGCTATAGGGCAGCAGACCCAAACCGATCCGCCACCGTGAGGGCCGAGACGAATCTGGCCCAGACGGAAAGAATCGGCGGAGCAATCGCCGGCCGCTGAAAGAGCCGCCTTCACCTCCTCCGGGGAGGCAGAATCGTCCAGGCCCGTAATCCGCAGTTCTGCGGTCTTTGTGGGCCTGGACACTCGAACTGTGTCCTCCCCGAGGACTTCTAACAATTTGGAAGCCAGAGCGTCCGCCTTTCCAGCCCCTTCAGGTCCTGGGAGCTCGAACATTCGAGCCCCTGTAGCCGCGACTCTGAAGCGGACGTCATTGGGGCCTATTCCGATATCGGCCAAGTTGATCTTGGCCTTTGCGTCTCCAATGACGTCACGATATGTTGCTCCGTTTTTTACCGCCTCTGGCTGCAATGTGATGGTGACTGCAGCCGATTTCGGAGCGCGAAGTTTAGGCGTCTTCTTTTTGCTCTTCTTCGCGGTTTCGGTAACCTTGGGCGCCTTGGCTGCCTTGCCATTTTTCCCGACGACCTGCCAATCATTGGCAGCCGTCGGGTTTGAGGACGGCGGTTGGGCTGCCACTGCACTGTACGAGGGCTGCGGGTTTTTGCCCTGCTTACCCTTGGTCTGAGCAGCTGCGGGCTGCGGTGTGGTCGCGATGGCGGATCCGGTAGCCGACGCAGCTAACGACGTTGTGGCCTTGGCTTTTCTGGCGGCGGGAGTTGGTGCCACCGCCTTCGCCGCTCTAACGGCGGGCACGGGTGGTACCCCTGCCGCTTTCTTGTCCGCCGCTAGGGGTGGACGAATGCGAGGCTCCGGCGGAAGCCGGGCCTCTATAGCCCCGAAGCGAGCGTCCACCATCAGGCGGAGGTCAGCGATGGCACGCTCGACTGGAGGCGCCTGCCCACTGGTTTCGGGCTGGGCGCTAGTGGTGGGGCTGTTGCTAGCCACGGACTTTAGAGCAGCGATTTCTCGCCGCATGTGGTCAAGCTCCGCCTGGAGTCTTTGATTCTGGGCCCGCAGCGCAAGATTTTCTTTTGTTGCAGACCGCCTACTCAACTCAGATGCCGCCAGTTTGATGTTCCTGGCGGCTTCTTTAAAGGACTTTGTCCCCTTAAGGTGGCCGGATTTGTCGGCCACCTCCACCACTGCCTCCAGGTTGGAGAGAATGGTATCCGCCAGTTGGACGGCGGATTTTCCTTCGGTGTCGTCACCAGACACTCGTTTCCCGAGCGCCTTCTTCTTCTTCCGCGCCCCGTCCGACTCCTCGGACTCGGGACGCGGTCTTCTCTTGCGCCAAAGACGGCCGCAGTCGGATGGATGGGTGGCATCCGATACCACGCTCATATCGGAGCCAGTGTCGGAATCGACACTGGTCTCCTGAGCGACCTTGGACCTCGTCCTCACCGACGAGGGTCGCGCAAAACTGGACGTGCGCCGACCCTCTGCAACAACGCAGTCTAAACTGCCGGGCTTTTTGCCCCCTATCTCATCAGATTTGGGCTTCTCGCCCCTCCCACTATCCTCATTGGTGGTTTTATTTAAATTAATTGGATCCATACGATTCCCACGAGAAGGGTTGCAAGGGGTAGTCCGCCGTGGCAGAGGCACCATACCACGGTAACCCTTATACCACTGGGGGGCGGGAGGTACCCCAGGGTTGGCCGCTAGCGACTGGTATTCCCTCCAGCCACTCGCATAGCGAGTGAACTCCGACCACGCAAGGCCCCAAGAGGGGGCGCCACTGCCGAAGCTACTGGGGATTTTTTATAGAGGTTGTCTCCTCGCGGCCCGGCCGGTTAAGGCAAGGCCCTCGGTCGCACCCAAGATGGGCGGGATTACGATATGCGACGGCTGACGAGGGCGGCGGCGGCCTGGCCCCCCGTCTGCTCGGGGCAGTGTGAGTGCACACCGAACCCGTCCTCCCACTGACGGCTCACCCGTCCTTCACCCGTGTCCTCTGCAAACAGAGAGACACGCACAGTAATTTTTTATAGAGGTTTTCTTCCTCGCGACCACCACCTCGAAAGAGACGGCAGCCCCCGAACCCGACTTACGTCAGGCCTTACGGGTTGAGTCCCTCCTAGCTTCACCGTGGCTGGATTGCCACGGCTACTGAGCCCCCTCACCACGACAAGGTGGAAACTCCCCGAGGGGGACTCCCCGAGGGGGGTACATCGCCGTCCTAAAAACCTCTTTTGGGCCTAGATTTAAAAGTTAAAATTTGTAACATATGACAAAGCATCCTTAAAAAAAGATGTACGGATGTGAATAAGGCAAGGGAAGTTTATAAGGATCGTGGCAAGCGACGTTCTTTGGTGGCAACTCTCTCTCTCTCTCTTTGGAAAAAAAGTTCTGATTTTCTTTATGTATGTATGTATGACACAGCATTTCAATAGCTAATACAAAATACACACACAAATATACACATTAATAGTAGATAAATACACAGACATAACATTAGGTATAAAAAGATAGGCACAAATCAAAAAACGCTATCGATATTCCTATCTCAATTTTTTATCGCGTCGTTGAGCAAAGGTCGGCCTGTTTTCTGTCTGGAATAACAAATACGTCATTTTTTCTTTCGTTCTAGATTCAAAGTAGGTCAGACCGGTGCAGGAAAACGCTTGTCTATGTTCTATGGATACCAAGGTCTTGGCTACATTACTCTAGTTTTAATAGGGATTAATCGATGTCATGACATAGAGTAGCTTAATTAATCGAAACCAAAGCTGAATTTGCAATTTTCAAATGCTGATTCATCGCACGATAAATGTTTAAAGGTTAGCATTGCACACGATGCGATAATTCATAGAGTACAAGCATTGTTATTGTAATTTTAGAGGTGTGTTGCCCGTTAAACATTCTCGTTTCAAAAATACGTGAATACAGCTTGAATGTGCAATTGCGCATCAAGCTGTGACTTGGGAACCTCCTGCTTATTGTAATAAGATGCTTATTTAGGGACCATTGTTGGGCAAACATTTGCATATTATTCTTCGTTCCTTATTACCCATGCAAAGCCCACAATTTCAAATTCAAAAACTGGGGTCACTGTCATATTATGCGTTTTTTTTTATCATCAACTGTCACATCCATCATTTAGCTGCATTTGCATCAAACCTGCATCGACATGTTTGTAATCATAACAATGCGAGTTTGATGCCCGGACGAAGCCTTTATGTTAGAGGTCACATCACTTCATTCATGAATATTATATTCGATTCATGAATCAAGAAGGACATCATTTAAATTTATAAGAATTCAATGAACTTCGAGCTGATTATGCGGTGTTAGCAGTTAGAATTACGAATGAAACGAATTTCTTAGAAATGTTAGCATTCAACAAATTGCTTATGTTGTGTGACTTGATCAATGTTTTGTTAGACTTTAAACATAGTATTACAGCTGATCTAAGCCGTTTGTTTGTTTACGTACTGCGCAGAAACTACTAGATCGATTTCGATAGGTCTATTCTCATTTACTTTTTACTACAATCAGTTTATTAAGGGAGATATTGGTTTGATAACGCGGTAACCTAACGTATATGACTATGGGCTGTTATGAATGTTGTATGCGCATACAATTTTCCTAACAATAGTTAGGTATTTCAGATGTTTACGTGACAGTAGTCGTACAGTTATCGTGCTATTTATCAGCACAAGTACGAGTGTTTGTGCGATAATTGGTAGGTATAGCTCGTGTGCCGGAAACATGGTGTCATCTAATAGTGCACTAAATTAATGGCGGCCGCTTGTGATCGCGTTGTGCCTTTGTTATGTCAGGAAATGAAAGTGTACGGTGAAGGTCTCACTTTATTGATTGAAGATAATTGCTAATGTACGTTATGAAGATAGAGTGCGCTCTATAATATAAAGTTTACAAACAATAGAATAAGCGAATTGTTGTAAAGAGCACGATCAGCGATGTAGCCTTGATGATTAGTGCTAGGAAGTTAGGTAGGCTTCAGTCATGAAAACGTTGCTATTTTTTGAGTCTGTCAAAACTAATCAAAGAATTACAATAGACGGAAGTCGAATCCAATACGACTCTTATAAGAAAGTAGAGATGATTATTACTATAAGCACACGATGCGTTACTGTTGGAGTCAGAATGTTATACATAATGTAATGTAACATTGTCGGTGTTATGAGCCTTTCACATGTTCCCGGGCCGTGATTAACGTCACGTCTTCCAATAACAATAGCTACCTCGCCAATTACTTCTTATACGGGAACTGACAGATACATGGGCCGCGTGTTGTAATAGATATAAGTACAGACAGCGGTAAACAGTTACCACCTTCTTTACAATAAGCAGCAGAAATACATACCTGTTTCCGTTTGAGGGACAGGTGTGGTTTGACGGCGACGGGCGGCAGGCTCGCGGCGGCGGAGTCCCGCGCCGCGAGCTCGTCCAACAGCGCGGCGCACTTGTCCTTGTCTGTCTCCTCGTCGGCCACCAGCAGGAACCGGCGCCAGCGCGACGAGTCGAAGCCCCAGTGGCACGTGCGGTGCTCCGCGCCGTGCGAGTGGCACACGAAGCGCCGCGGCGTGTACAACATGCGACATTCCAAGCACTGCACTAAGTTCTGGTCGGGCGCGCACACGCCGCGCGCGCCGCCGAAGCACTCGTGGTACACGCGGAAGCCCGACAGCTTGTGCGGGCGCAGCGCCGTGGGCCCGTGCAGCAGCGCCGCGCACAGCCGCTCCGCGTCCGTGTGCGTGATGAGCCCGCACGACGGCGCCGACTTGGGCAGCACGCCCGTCGACTTGAGCTCGTGCAGCTGCTCCGGCGTGCAGCGCGAGCAGTAGATCTGCAGGTCGTCGCACACGCGGTTGATCTGCTCCAGCGTGAAGTCCGTCAGCACCGAGGTGAGGATCTGCGGCAGGCACAGCCGCCGCTCGCCGCCCACGCTGAAGCACGAGATGGGTTCGCCCTCGAGCAGGGTCTCGCCGCGCTCGCCGAGCACCGTGTCGGCGGCGAGCAGGATCGGCGGCGCGGCGGGCGGCGGCGGCGGCGGCGGCGCCTCGCCGCACGGCTCGGCGCGCCCGCACCCGGGGCCCTGGAGGCTGCGCGGCGCGCTCGCCTGGTATGTCTTCAGCACGGAGGTGATGTGCGGCGTCACTACATCCATGTTCGATCACCCCCACTGTCGCTGCGGCTCGGCAGGCGCATGTCACGAGCGAGCCTACGCGCCGGCACGCACGACGCGCTCCGGCCGCGACCGAAACATGTCTGCCGAGCCGAGTGTGCCGTCGCGACGGCCCGGCCGAGCGCGCACCGCTCGCCGCCGGCTTCTCCGCCCCGCCGCCGCACGCACACCCGTGCAAAAAATACGCAAATAACCTCAGTTTCACACTAAACTGACGCACTTTTTCGCTAAAAATTGCTACTACACACACTGTACACTCGAAACCCGAGCGGTGACGACAGATTTGACTCGCAGGAATCGCGCAGCATCGGAACAAAATGGTACGTAATAGATGCGAACGCGTGAGACTGGGGCGTGGATTCCGGCGACCGGCCGCAGTCAAAGCAGCAGACGGATGGCTCGGCTACTGGAGAGTCTAGCCGGCGCCCCGCGACCCGCGCCCGCGCCCGCCGCCGAGTCACGTGACCGACCTTCCCGTCAAAATATCCAGAATGGCGGCGCGAGCTGCGGACCGCCCGCCGCATACACTAACTACTAACAGACGCGCACCTCGGTAGAATTTGATGCTGGGGATAAAAATATTTCCTGTTAGTTAACTTTAATTGGAAATAATCCTTAAATTCAGTTAAATGTATTAAAAGTAACAAATAATATTTTCATCCTTGTCTACCGGTCTAGTGTAGCGAAATTTTGACTGTTAGTAATGCTTGATTTTCATTTTCTTTATCTAACTATAATTATGTGCTTATTGTTACTTTTAAAAACATTGTACCTATATAACTTAGGATCTTCCTATTTTTGTCTTAAGTAGTTGTCATTGCCCTAGACAAATGAACATTGAAAACAGCATGCTAAGAATAATAATACTTGGTCGCTATTGTAGTAAGTAGGTTCTATGAAAGCTGATATAGCCACTATCAACAAATCATTCGACAGATACAGTGACAGGAAATGTATAAAAAAAATCGTATGCTTGCCAATATTTTTCACAAGACGCCAGACTTTCTTTATTGAGTGTAACGTCACCAATTTAGGTAAAAAGTATATAATTGTTAATAATATGGTAAAAACCAAAAAACTACTGTGAATGCAACGTACTAAAAAACCTTTTTTATAGAACAGGCCAAAGGTAATTATAACATCTTTTGAATCTGTTATGTTTAACCGTTGCAGGCAAGATACTATACAGACGAGGCGATTCTGTATACTTGTTTAGTGTTTGTAAGCGCGACACGCGCGGGGCGAACAAGGGGCGAGGGGGGCGCCGCCGCGGGACGAAGGGGGGCGGGGGCAGCTGCGTCTACTCAGTTCGCTCACAGAGCTCCGTGAAAACTGCTTTTATCGCTACAAATATCACTCACTCAAAACACAACCTTATCTCATTGTGACAAAGTCGTTTTTCAAAAAGCGGATGACAAGTTTTGCTGTAAATCATGCGGACGGACGATCTAAATGAAACTTTATGTTACTGGCACAAAGACTAATTTGATGATAAGACTATTTTTAAATCCATATCTCATAAAGAAAATAAATATTCGCTCATTGCTTATTTTGAGATTTTGTCTAAATGTCACCTACTTATTTGATTGTTTTGAAAAGTGGTTAGATAAATACGGCAAAACATATTTGGTAATAAGGACCTATGCTCATGTTTGTCGGAAGGGCGAATCGAGTAGGTACCTATATGGTAGGTACCTACTGTACTATGAGAAACTAAGCCCAATCCATTTGTTTATTCTAGGCACTAATACACGACTGTGAGCTTCTGACTGCGTCTACAAGATACCATGTCGTGCCATCAAATTCTTATTCGAAAATCGAACCTAGACCACAGGTGACAGTGGTGACACCACCTTGTGGCAGAGTAGGTACCTAGTACCTACAATCTGTTATTAAAACCGTAATAATATATTTTTTTATAAGACAAAACACTTTACCGTATAGGGATTAAGATCAAATAGGTATAAATAAATTCTCATTGCTCATTTTCATTGACAAAGAAGTTAAATATCTATGGTTTACCTCAAACTGAAGGCCCACACTACCAGTCAAAATAAAAATCTAACCAATTTTAATTTAAAGCTTTTACAAAAATTTACATTCACTCAAAATGTAAATTGTAAGAATAAAGTGTGTACGACCATCAATGTCATGAACCCTTCACCTATTTTTAGAATGTGTCAAACCTTTCCGATGACCTGAAAATACATACCGGAATTTGCTAAACTTAAATCGCTCCATAGAAAATGTGCAGTAAGAAAAACTCATCAGCATCTCTACATCCCAAGCCCACGTCCCCAAGTTGTTCAGTAACACAAGACCAAAACAAATTGCAGGTACCTACCTAAAGTCTAAAAATAATGCAGTAAACTGGTAAGGTACTGTAAGATAATATTGTAAGAAATAATGGAGAGACGCAACCTCGCACGATGCCTAGCAAAGTGCTTTGTACGAAGCTTAGCCAAGAACCTAGCGCGGACATTAGCACAAAGGTTATTGTGTAGTTTGACGAAAACCTTGGCGCGAAGTTTAGCACAGAACTTTGCAAGAAGACAAATGCTTCGAGCAAGACGTAGCACTCGTATTATAACGAGGCAGCAAAGCACTCGTTGCGTACTTCCCGGCGTACAGCGCAGTACGCGGCGGCTCATACCAAACATACATCGAAATGCGAGACGCGCCATTCAGGATCTACTCCTTCATTCCAAATTCTAGTTTGAGCACGCCAAATTTATCTTCAGGACACACAATCATTTCATATTTATAAAGAAAATAGATTACTTTAAAGTAATAAACGATAAACTTTGACACAGTTGTTTAATTTAAAATATTAATCTGTAAAATGATATCGGCAGTTTTAAAAATCCCGCCATATTTCATAGTTGACATTGACAGTAATGACATTTAGCTACTGTATTGCATTCGTGGAAAAAATATAGATTTTTCACATATTACAATACAATTCTACTATACTTTGTGCTACATTAAGGAAAATATCTATATATCACTCCTAAAATATTCATAATTTTGTGAATTTTACTGGCTTTATTTGAGGAAGATAATGAAAATACACAAATATCCTGAAAAAATAATCATTATCCAAGGATATGCAAACACTTAGTTACATAATTGAATTATTATGTTTATTTTTGTACATTAAAAGAAACATAGTAATAAATGCGTTTATTGGAACGCAATTGCTATTGTCTGTCATGTCATTGATTTGATTGTCCGAGTTCGTAGTCCAGAACATTTCCGTATGATATCTATATTTTTTTGTTAAACCTTTCCCATAGTCATTGAAGCCACAAAATAGGCGTTCAGCCTAAGTTTAGGTAAGTTTTCATCAAGAAACACTAAGTTTTTGGCGTTACTTATTGGTTCTGAAAGTGTGATTGGCGCAGTGTAACTATACGACATAGGTAAATATTATTGCACTGCGTGATAATGCATTGGGCGTGTATTATTTACAGAGTTTGATGGATCCTTGGGGCAGTGAAGTCGATAATTCTGTGGCGATCCCAGAATTTGAAGATAATTTCGAGCCGACCTCCGAGTTCGAGAAGTTATCGGATTCTGAACAATATCTCGCTATTTTAGGTAATTGATTATTATTAAATTACAATTTAACGAGTTGATAAGTAGTTGTGCTTAGTACCGGGTGGTTGTTTCGCAATATGACATAATGTGGAGCAGTTACGACATGATATATTTCATTCAGCTGCTGCTCAGTATCAAGACATTCACTATTGGTCACTCACTGAGTTAACTTCGCTAGTCGACGCAGTGACGCGTTGACCATATTTTTTACTGGACTTTTTTGTCCAAATACGACGTTACAAGTAGTAATTAAAATTCTTTAGGTATTATTTTTTTATTGTTTTAGTTTCCTAGTACATTAGTGACCATGAATCTTTTTCGGCTAATATTTACTAGTGCTTTTAATCACGTGTTATTTCTTTAACTTACAGAGCGCAAACTCAAGGCTATCAGATCCAAGAACAAGGTAGTTGAGAATCTATCAGCGTACCGAGCAGACTGCATTGACCGGTTGATGCGAGAAGGCTGCGACTTGGACCCTGTGATTGGAGACACTGAAGACGAAAAACTTTTGCAGGACTAACTTCACTTACTATTAGAACATTGTAAGTAATCATGGCATCCTCATCATCCTCTAGTATCGACCTCTCTGGCTCAACCTTTGTTGTGCTCACTGGAGCCTCTCAGGGCATCGGCAGAGCTATCGCTGTTGAGTTAGCTAAATGCCTTGGTCCTAAATCTTTAATGTTGCTACTGGCACGTAACAAGGAGGAATTGGCTAAGACAGCCGAGCTCTCCAAACAGGACAATGTGAAAGTAGTTTATCAGTCCATGGACTTGTCTACTGCATCTGCAAAAGACATGTACGATGTGATCAATAATGCCCTTGAGGGACGTAAGGTCACTGATTTTGCAACGGCCACTATTTTACACAATGTCGGATCGCTTGGTAACCTGGCAGTAGCAACTGAGCGCATGGAGGATGTTGATGAAATGAGGCAATATTATGATCTGAATGTATTTAATGTTATTAAGCTCAATACTCAATTCCTAAAGATCTTTGAGGAGGTTGAAGATAGGATTGTAATTGTAAACATTACTTCTTTGTGTGCTATCAAAGCTATGAGTGGTATGGCCAGCTATTGCAGTGGCAAAGCTGCAAGGGAAATGTATTTTAAAGTCCTCGCTGAAGAGAAGAAGCACATCAGAGTGCTTAACTACTCTCCAGGGCCTGTTGAAACTTCTATGATTGATTACGTCTTGGCAGAAACTGTGAATGCCAACTTAAGAGATGTGTTTCTGTCGTTCAAGATGCAAGGCACTTTACTGAAGCCTGAAATGACAGCTAAGAAATGTTTGACTGTACTACAACAGGGGAAATTCGGTCCCGGAGACCATGTTGACTATTTTGATGTTGAGTAATAATCTCGAAAATATTTAGGAGTAGCTTTCTTACTCGAATATTTGCCAAACTATATGTGATTAATAGCTTCTAAAATGTATCTGTGTTATGTCAAACATAATCTATATTTCAAACTATGTTACATGCTAACTTTCAGTATTCTGGTATATAGAATCTCAGATTTACAATATATGTGAGTAGTACACTACAGACTGACTTTTTATTAAGCCATTTAAACATTTGTGTGCACAAAACCTAAGATAAGCAAATGGCTTAACAAAAAGTTATGTGCATTTAGGCCTAACATTGATCTACATTTATTACTGTTTACATGTGTAACTTTATATAACTAGTGTTCTGTGTTCAAGCATTGGAAATACTCATTAAATGTTGGTCATATGTAAAATGTGAATATTAAAAAATAAGTTTTTTATTAGACAAAATAACCAGCAATATGTTCCGGCTTTTTTTACAGAATGTTCCTTTGTTTTTTTTATACAAGTGTATACTTTTTTTTGTTTATGGTTATGGTGTGGAAGTAAACATTTTAATGTGACCAGCATCGAAATTAGTGTAGTAACATAGTGGTAACATTCCATGAACTAACATGTATAAGTAGTCTATGAATGCAATTCATATTAACAATAAATGCTTGAAATTAAACTTGTTTTTGTTTCCCTCACCTTGTTGTTTCAGTTCATGATAATATGAGTTACATTCATGATTTCTTTCTAGAACTCTGACTGTACGTTATACCTACACTTTTATTTTTGAAAAACACAATCATGATGTATATAGATTATGTCTTACATCCAAAAAGTTATTGCAACAAAACACAATACACACTCTTACACAATTGATCACACTAGCATCTGGATATTAAAAAATGCTTTCAATGAGTGTAGCCTGGTATTATAAACAGTCCAAGACTGACCTAGCATTCTCGTTTGTAGCCGAGCCCAGCCTATTCTGAAATGTATGGGGGGTTGGAAAGCGATAAACATACTTTTGAGGGGAAGGAATTGCCTAGAGCACCATGAATCAGTTTTGAATCAGTAGGAAATTGAAATATTAATAATAACTAAATGGATCCATAGTAAAGGATAAACATATTTAAAATTAGCTTTTAGCTATTTCAATAAAAGTTAAATCTTATCTCCATACACAATACTTTTGTGAAGAAAGTGGTATAGGTACCTACTGAAATTTATTTACCATCTTTATCTATTTATCGAGCCCGATTTGGGAGCAATTAAATAATACTACCAATTTATATATTGAGGTATTTTTCCATTCATCAATCGCCACGTAATGTCGGCTTCTCAAAAGATAATAATTAGCTAAAACTAATGTAAAATGTTGTAACAACATCTATTATCTCTAATGATTGAAAACAAGCGTTTGACCTTATGACGTGTGAGAAACAAACAATATTGATAAATTTGTAGTTATTTAACGTTTTTTAAGTTATCATAGTGGTAGGTACAGTCAGCACCAAAAGTCGATGAACAGAATCAACTTAACAAAACACCTGTTCACAATAAAATGCCATAAGTTATAGTCGCAACTAGGAAACAAAATAGCCTGTACACCAGAAATTTACAAAATTCGTTAAACACGAGTATTTCAAAAGTATCTGTACACTAGTATTCCTAAAGTTGCTGTACACCAACAATCCAAATGTCGCTGAACATCATTGTATCAAAAGTCACTAAGCAGCAGTAAAGACAAAATTATTAGTATATTTTGAACATTGCCGTGTGTTAATCTACTTTTGTCGCTTATGTTGTTCAGCTACTTTTGGGACAGTGCTTGCTTAACCTTAATAATGTATGTTAACACGTTAGTATCTATTTCAATACTTATTCACAAAACAATTATATTTTATTGTCAGTAATCATATTAATCTATAATATGAAACATAACATAAACATCTCTAATGAAATAAGGTTAACAAAGTATATTTTTAACGTTGCCGTGTGTTAATCTAGAACAAAGTATTTGGTACTGAAGAAAAGTATGATTTAAATCGTAATCATTTATTTATTAAAAGCACAATCAAAAATTCTAATGAAAATATTTTAGATATTATAATATAAATCTTAATGTAAAATCAAAAGGAGATCGGCAGATTTCGTACAGCTTAAAGTTTGTGTTGTTTCGTAACAGAATTTGTACCACTTATTAAGGGGACTAAGTCATTTATTTTTATTTGGGAGTATTATTTTTAGAAGTCCGGATTAATTAGAAAGTATTTGTTTATTTAAATAATATTTTTTGGTCTATGGCTTATATTTGTTGACAACTAAAGAAAAAGAAAATCTCATGAGACGTCACTTTTCGTCTGACGTCTACGCATCCGCTATTTTGCTGTTGTTTTGGATTGTGGTTTCGACAGCATCTGAGCAATTTAGCGAACTATCGGGGCTTCTAAAAATGGACATAACTTTTACCTCCCAACTTTTAAAAATAAAAGAATTTTAAAATAAGCTTGTCTATTATATTAGCTACCAATTAAAACAAAAAGTAAACCTAAACATGACATTTTATAAGCTGTACGAATTCTTCATATAAACCTGCCGTTCGCCTTTTATTGAAAAATAAGAATTAATAGCGGGTATGGCCTCCATTCGCGTCTATTACTGCCTGGAGCCGTTCGCGCATATTACCTATCATATTTTGACAAATATTTTGGCCCCTAAATCTCTCCCAAGTTTCTGTTGCATGAGCTATTATATTTTGTCGGGTGCGTGGTGTATCGGAATCCCATGCTTGCACCATAAGAGCCCACAAATTTTCTATGGGATTGAGGTCCGGGCTCTTCGGCGGGAATGGAATCTCCAAAATTTGTTCTGTGTTTTCGTTAAACCATACTCGGCATATCCGTGCTTTATGAATTGGACCGTTATCGTGAACGAAATTTATTGGCCTCTCTTCTGGCAACATGACTTGTGTCGTCGGCAACAAAACATCGTTCAATATATCTATATAGCCCGCGCTATTTAATCGACCTCCTATTACGATTAGTTCTCCAGGGCCACCAGAGCACATCCAACCCCAAAACCCAACAGATATTCTGCCACTTGCACGGTTATCGATTATATTACGCTCTGCATATCGGGTATTATTTATACGCCAGAGCGACATACGACCATTTTCGGTAGAATGAAATGTTTTTTCATCCGAAAATATGACATTTGTAAAATCATAATTCAAAAATCTTTGCGCAAATTCGAGTCTTTGCAATTTGTGTCTAGCTGTCAACATGAGTTTTTTGGCTGGTACACGGTGATGAATACCTGCTTCGTGCAATCGGCGTCTTACTGTATTAAGGGACAAGTTATTATTGATGGCTATTTCATCAGTACGAGTGAATCCGTTATTTCTAAAAGCGTTAACAATTATTTGGTCTTGTTGACGAGATGTTTTTCTAGGTCTTCCTATTTTTTTCAACTCCCTTATGTGACCATTGTCATCCCAACGCCTAAGCCAAAGATATACGGTGGTGCGCTGAAACAATGTTTAGCTATGATTAGACATAAACATATATATGCACCCATACTTATCAGTATGTGCTTAAATATTGATAAATGTTTGATTTAATAATAAAAATCCGAATCTTACCGAAACTCCTAATTCTGCAGCAATTTCTGATACATTGTATCCTTGTTCTTTCAAGAGAACAATTCTGTGACGTTCATGCTCCGTAATATGCACATTATACGGCATTATTGTGATATTTATCGATGTATCAATAATATAAATAAACAATTATGCACATACACAACGTTTCGTTTATGATAAAATTAATATTTAAAAGAATAGCAGAAAGTTCAACGAACGTGTTTTATTGAAAGATAATACCAAAGACAAAAACAAAAGCTTATGGAACACCATAATAATAATGTAACACTTTGAATAGTGTTGTGCCAGTCACATCAGATAAAGAAGGATTTAATTTAATATTACAACAGTTTACTTCAGACTACGACAATAATACGCTAGACTAAAATTATCACAAGTCATATGAACAGAAATATTAATTAAATGTAAGGTATTCTTACGGTTCGCGCAAAGTAAATTACAAGTACCGTCACTATAATCGCTTCGTAGATCATTAGAGTTATGTTTATGTTATGTTTCATATTATAGATTAATATGATTACTGACAATAAAATATAATTGTTTTGTGAATAAGTATTGAAATAGATACTAACGTGTTAACATACATTATTAAGGTTAAGCAAGCACTGTCCCAAAAGTAGCTGAACAACATAAGCGACAAAAGTAGATTAACACACGGCAATGTTCAAAATATACTAATAATTTTGTCTTTACTGCTGCTTAGTGACTTTTGATACAATGATGTTCAGCGACATTTGGATTGTTGGTGTACAGCAACTTTAGGAATACTAGTGTACAGATACTTTTGAAATACTCGTGTTTAACGAATTTTGTAAATTTCTGGTGTACAGGCTATTTTGTTTCCTAGTTGCGACTATAACTTATGGCATTTTATTGTGAACAGGTGTTTTGTTAAGTTGATTCTGTTCATCGACTTTTGGTGCTGACTGTACCTACTATCACGTAATAAATAATAGTACTAGTACCTAGTCACCCTTGCTCATAAATTATTTAAGATTATGTTAACTAAAGAACACTTCCAATGACTTTTTTAAATCTCATGAAAGACATTTTCTTAAAAAAATATAAAGTTAGAAGGAGATATAAAACCCAACAACAGTTACAGTAGCATAGGAACCATTTCGAACATTTTTGCGATAGTTATTGGATGTATGCTTGTTATTTTTTCAAGAAAAAAATACTCAATAAAGTTTGATGTAATTTGGCAGATAAGTAGATTAATTTGAATGAATAAGGAAGATTCCTTATACCTCGGGCAATATTCACGCAGGTTGCAAGCAGAAACTAATAGTCAATTAAGAATTTGATACAATGAATTGCCGAAAAATAAAGAAATATATTATAGCAGTTTCTGTTCAACGAATTCTATACTGCCCAGATACAATACGAGCGTAGAAGTGAAAGGTTGCGGTTAGTGGACGCAGTGTGTCAACTTTACTGTTTGTAGGTCATACTCATAGATAGATAGCAGATACGTATCCAAAACTAACTTAGCAACTAATTTGAATGATTTTGGTACGTATTGTAGTCGAAAAAGAAGTCTGAGTTTTAAAATCTGCCTTGATTATTAACAGTTAGTTTGTTTAAGCTTAGTCTGGTTGAGTGTCAAATGTTGGGTATAGTTTCATTAATAAAAAATGTACTGCATCGTTAATGAGTTAAAATATATTGCGTAATAGGTGTAATGTAAAATCTGGTTTCACTAATCATAATCATCACGGAAAAATGTTAAAAAGCACATTAATTTGGCACTTTTTTATAACTTGTTTTTTAATTGCTTTCATTAGTAAAGAAATAGAGACTGTTTAATTGAAAGTAAAAAAAACTAAATATCACGCATAACCCGACTTTTTAGGCAGAGGTGTATGAAATAAAACATGAATTAGAGAAGACCAATATCATTTTGCGCGCTCATAGCCAGTTGTGCTCACCGGTCGGTAAACGATTTGTGGGTTAAGCAACCGTTGGTGCGGTCATTCTATAGATGGGTAACCGCATTGTGACATTTGAACTGAGCGACTCCTTGCTTCGGAGGGCATGTAAAAAGTCGGTCCTCGGTTGTCGATTAAGATAAAGGTTGTTAAGCCACGTCAAAGGCCTTTCGGGCGGCTTGAACAACTTTGACACTAGGTTGACCACTAACCAAACGATAGACAGATAGGTTTTGCGCGACCCGGGAATCGAAACCGAGACCTTACGATCAGCAGTCGCAAACACTACTTTATATCGAATCCTATACCTAATGAAGATGCAAGTAGACGTAGACAGTCTAAGCTGAGTGCTGACTAGCGTTACGCATAAACCAGGACTAAGGATAAATTAAGAAATGATGAAAAACCGGAGGCGGGTCCGGCAGATTCTGTCTAAGTAAGGCACTTAGACTGTTAGACATAACTAAAAATTCGATACATACAAACAACGGACAAAACACAGCTAGACCCTAGACAATTATTTGTGGATCGCACAAATAATTGCTCCGTGTGGGATATCGAAACCACGACCCCTCGACGCAATGGTATTGGCGTGGTGACCTAAACCACTACACCACGGAGGCAGTCCTCAATTTGGAAGCTTTCATTTTTAATCACAATTTTTCGTTTGTCCTTTTCAGATAGTATAAAAGAATGACTGGTCGCAAGAGTCTGTTCATCTTCCTGATGGGCCTCGCGTGGAAGTGTCGCTTCAGCATGCCGCTGCTGCTGAGCGGCACCGTGGCGGCGCTCGGCAGGGCCTGGATGTTCCAGATCAGGGTCCATACTGTGCACAGGCTGCATGAGAATGAGGTATGACTTCGTAAGAGACTTTAATTGGAAGAAAGAGGGAAAATAAAGATTAAAAACTGTTAGGAAGAAATTGGGTAGGAAGGAGGTTCGTTAAGAGAGTACAAAACTAAAAATAATAATGGTGTAATTGCAGCCCAGTGGATTGTTGGCTAAGTTATGAATTCTGGTTAATTAGCTACAGATTTTATTTTAAAACGCTATTTTTCTGAGTAGTAGGTACATAAACCTATTACTGGTCGTCTGCTGGGTCGGTTTCCTCTCTAAACAAAACTGCGGTATAATCCTAAGGCCACCACGCTAGCCAATTGTTGGTCGTGAATTAATATTTATTAGTAGTCAAAATGGTTCTTGAAGGTATGCAAAGTCCCCAACCCGCAATTGGCCAGCGTGGTGGATTTAAGGCCTAGCCTCTCCCTTGCGGGAGGAGACCCTTGCCCAGCAGTGGAACATAAATGGGTTAAATATATAGTTGTCACTAATAATTTTCTGTAATGTTATACCACACAGAGTAAAAGAAACATGATCCTAAATCACACACAAACATGATGAACACAACAAATCGGATAATCCATTATAACGCGTAGTGTGTGGCTGGCAGGTAGCTGGTAGATTACAGGCAGACCTTCCACGCAACTAATAGGATCATGTGCTCACTGGAATTTTATCACACCCACGCTAACTAAATTATATTAATCCTTTTGTTAATGTACCTAACTTAACTACTAATGCGTATTGTACGCGTACTGTCTATTATTGCATCAATTATCTTCTTATTCCTTATCACTTAGGGGTATGAAAAATAGATGTTGGCCAATTTTCAGACATGTTCAATATGCTCACAAAATTTCATGAGAAATGGTCGAGCCGTTTCAAAGGAGTACGGGAACGCATATTGTGACATGAGAATCTATACTAATATTATAAAGCTGAAGAGTTTGTTTGTTTGCTCAGGAACTACTGATCCGATTTGAAATATTATTTCTCTGTGGAGGAAGGCTGTAGGTTATACAGGGTGTCCCAAAACTCAATGATAATCCGAGACAGGATGAAAGGCCAAGTCATACCGGTTCTAGAAAAAAAAAAAAAAAAAATCCATATCACTTAGTTCAGCAATAATAGACACTTTTCAAAAAAGTTGAAATTCCACACCCTTGGTCGCATTTTCAAGTCCTGTGATCACGAATGTCACAATTTCGCTGTTTTTTTTTTAATTTCGTGATCTTAATTAAATATGCTATTAATCGTATAACAAATTAATGCACATAAAATTGTTAATTTAATAAATAAAGTTAAGTTTTAGTGAGTCATCTTTCTCAAAAATATCGTTAGCCAACTTTGACGCTTCATACTGAATAAAAAATGTGCTACACTACCCTTGGCAAGTTATTTCAAAAGTTGGCGCATTTAATCAAGATTTCAAAATGTTATAACACTTGCCACTTTTCTTGCCATTCAAAATGTTATTTTTATTTGAACGAAGAGTATCCTCGCAAATGGATCGGACGCAGTGGTACAATTTTATGGCATCCTCGTTCCCCCGATCTAAATCCAGTAGATATTTTTTACTGGGAATGCATAAAAGAAAAAGTTTATTCGAAATCAATCCAAAATCTATCAGAACTTCGCCAGAAAATTGACACAGCGTCAGAAGAAATAAATGCAAGGAATTTTGCTTGACTGGTGAAAAAATCTTTTGTACGCCGTTGCAGAGCCTAGTGTAGTACATTTTTTATTCAGTATGAAGCGTCAAAGTTGACTAACGATATTTTTGAGAAAGATGACTCACTAAAACTTAACTTTATTTATTAAATTAACAATGTTTTGTGCATTAATTTGTTATACGATTAATAGCATATTTAATTAAGATCACGAAATTAAAAAAAAACAGCGAAATTGTGACATTCGTGATCACAGAACTTGAAAATGCGACCAAGGGTGTGGAATTTCAACTTTTTTGAAAAGTGTCTATTATTGCTGAACTAAGTGATATGGATTTTTTTTTCTTTTCTAGAACCGGTATGACTTGGCCTTTCATCCTGTCTCGGATTATCGTTGAGTTTTGGGACACCCTGTATATCACCACACTACGACCAATAGGAGCAGAGTAGCAGTAAAAAATGTAACAAAAAGGGGGAAAATTTTGAACCATTCTCTCTTATGTAACGCAAGCAAAGTTGTGCGAGTCAGCTAGTCTAGAATAAATGAATAAAACGTAATAACAAATAGTTTATATATCTTCATTTGTCATTACAGCTAGCATATTACGAAGAAGACGATGAACAAGACGAGGACGACGGCACCTGGGAGACGCAGTCCACCGACTCCTGGGAGACCATCGTGGAAGAGGTCGCGTACGGGTGACAACACTAGCCTCCTCTTATAGTTCACATGTAACATGTCAATTGTATGAGGGAATTACACTATGTAACGCTAGCGCGACTTGTTCTAAATTGCTGTATTTATTTGGATCCGATTTTCGTAAGTAACAATCTAATTTTCAGGCGACACTCAATTTTAAGTGATTTTCTAAGTTATATTACTACAACACTCGTCAAAGTAAAGGTGTATCTTATCTTATCTTATCTTAGGGGTGGGGTTGCCAGTTAATGCCTGGCTGACACTTCGACCATTCCTGGTCCTTTGTAGCATAGTAAAAGTGCAAGTACCAGACTTAAGTGTGACTTAAAACTGAGTGTCGTTTGAGTAACCGGTCAACAGATATATACTTAAAAGTATAGTTTATTATAATGTATAATATACAGTATATTCGGATTTCTATCTACTTATAAATGTTTCAGTATCAAAACCTTGACCAGATATACCTAATGTATATAATCTAATGTCCTATTTACTGTCGTTCTCAATAAATTATAGAACGTTAAAGTTTAATCTGTTTTAAAATAAATTGTAGTTAGCTTTCCTAACTGAGTTTAGGTTATTGAAACCGTCGTAGATAGCCTGAGATCGTTTTAAAGTATGTTGTATATTTATGAATATGACTCATAGCAAAAAAGGGGGTCTATCCCACTAGTCCCGTTGAGTTGTCCCGTGACGGGACAACTGGCACTATTTTGTCCCAGTTGTCCCGTGGCGGGACAAGTGACACTGTTTTGGTGCCATTTGTCCCGTTGCAGAAAAATCACGGGACTAATGGGACAGACGGAAGGGTCAAAACAACTGGTTCCATTGAGTTGTTGTGTGAGAACAGGTACTTGGTACTTTGGTAAGATAGCAGACGTTATACGTTATGTTGTAGTACATTTTTACTTAATTTCTAGTGGATAAGTTGAAATTACATTAGGTACATGTTGAATTGACTTGAGTGTTTAAGCTGCTCCAGGGGCCTGTTAACAATATATTTTTAGTTTCCTTACATTATGTTTTTTCAAGTAGGTAATTTCGGATGAACATTTTACATTTTACTCTTGTCAATTTAATTATAAAGTGAAAAGCCCAAATGGAAAAAAAAACTTCTTGTGAATTTAAAGTTTTCATAGAGTAGCGTACAAATACAATTCATCATCTGCTATCTTACCAAAGTACCAAGTACCTGTTCTCACACAACAACTCAATGGAACCAGTTGTTTTGACCCTTCCGTCTGTCCCATTAGTCCCGTGATTTTTCTGCAACGGGACAAATGGCACCAAAACAGTGTCACTTGTCCCGCCACGGGACAACTGGGACAAAATAGTGCCAGTTGTCCCGTCACGGGACAACTCAACGGGACTAGTGGGATAGACCCAAAAAAGGTCTATCTTATAAGTTGCTATTATTCGTATTTTTCTAACTGTGCAATGTCGAAAAACTAAATTTAGTATTAAAAAACATTACTACTACTATACTACTACAGTTAGAAATTATTTAACTTTAAAAATAAAAAATGTGTTAAAAGATTTTAAATTGATATTGTTCTTGCCTTATAAATAAGATAGCTTTATGGCAACATTATTTAAATTCTAGTGTTACCAGTGTCCATAATTGTTTATGGAATTATAGTTTTAGGCTAAAAGTTTTGAAAATTATTAGTGGCCAGTACTTTTATAAAACTGTGTTGGACAACATAGAGTGCAGTGTAGGTCTGTAGATGTCACATAATAAAAATATATTTCCGAAATGGCAATTTGGCAGTTACTAAAATCAAAAGCATTTTAAAATTAATTGCTTTTTGCCTTGTTGATATCGTCACAAATAATAATTAATGTTTAATGTCCTCCTAGCCGATATACGGCTACGGCGGTCAATTTCATTGAAACTGGCCATCTGTGCGGGTCTTTGTTTATAGTGTCCAAGTGTGTGTCATAGTTTGGTGGGACGGATAACCGACACGACCAGTGAGAGGTCAGGCGAAGGACCGTCGGCTTTACGTGCTCTCCGAGGCACGGAGGTCTTCGACCTCAACTTCCTAACTCCGGGCAATCTCTAATTTAGAAATTCTTAACAGAAAATCTTAGAAAAGACTTTTTGGCCCGACCCAGGATTCGAACCCGAGACCTCTCGCACCGCAGTCGCATATACTACCGACCGCGCCACAGAGCCGTCACGAGTATCAAGATTATGTCTCGAATAAATAAATATTAATAGATCAATATACTTAAAATATCAGCAACTAGTTATTAGTACCAGAACAAAAATGTTTCAAAATTTGAGATTTACAATCAATTAGGTTAATTTTAAAAGACTTCATCAAAATATAAAACGTTTGTTCCCTAATTAACTTCAAAAAAAGAAGGATGTTGTTAATTCGCCTGTTTTAGTATAAGAATGATGCACTAAGGTTTGTTAGTTTGTATAAATTGCACGCAAAATTTTAAAAGTTATAACTAAGTAATCTATTTTGAAAAGGGCACAAGTCACATTGAATAGACAAAAGACTTGTGCCGTTTTTAAAATAACTTATTCCAATACTATCTAGTTATAGTATTTTGAAATCCGGGTGATGGAATAGATACTTAATTAAATTAGAAATTATGGTGAAGGCTTCGGCTTGTTAAATTGTGGTTTCAGGATTTTTGTATTTTTGTGATTAGTATTAAAATATGTAGTTTTACATAAAACCTGTCTTACTTAATAAACGTCGTATAAGCTCTGATTAGTGCCACAGCTTTGTCACTTTCAATCAATTTTGAAACTGTATATGAGTGAAAAAGGTAAAACACTCTATAACTAGGTTTACGCGACGTTTAAAGTAATCAAAATTATGTACTTGACATTAAGGTAGAACTCAGTACTTTTGTGAGATATATCAAATTAGTTATTTATCTTAAAATCCCGAGCTGTTTGTGTGTAAAATTTTGTTTAGTGACCTCTATCGGAGTGATTCTGAAACTATACAACTTTTTTGTTTGTTATTTTAACTGAAACGTAATTATAAAATATCTGTGAAATTCTCGACTTCCTGCTGTTTATAATATGTTTTAGTTAACTGGGCTGTGTTTTATTAAACGTATTATTACCTATTTGTATAATTTTATTTTATTTTGTAATAGTACTTTAAAATAAAATACCTGACTCGATTCTGTGTATAATTTGGTATAAAGAAATATTTAAGGAAATAAACCTCGTTTGAACCAGTAGCTCGATTCTACTACGAATTTTATACTATGAATTTTACACGAAAATCTGTGTAGCGCCTCTAGCGGGCTCCGTAAGAACTATTTCGGCAGTACATTTTAAATGTCAAACTCTCGATACTCGACAGTACTGTCTGTAGAGAATTGCGCTACAGATCTCAAAGTCTCTGCAAAGTAGTTTAAGCCACTACAGATGCGCTTTATAGTCAGAAGTTTAAACAATTCTGATTCAGGCGATATTTTATTTTTCCATACTTTTAGTTTTGCATTTAACGGTGACATAGAAATAATATTTCCAAAAATTTCAACATTTTGTTCACAGATAGGCTCACGGAATAACTAACACAAGAGGAAAGGGCATGTCATACTATTTCATTGAAGATGGCTGTCGCCAAACTCAGCCGATGACATTTTGAACGTACACTGAAATATGAAAAGGAATAGGCAACTATTACAAATTAAAATGACCTGCCATAGACCAGGATAGGTATAGCTACACATACTTTATATACCACGCGGGCCATGCCCTTTCCTCTTGTGTTGGTTATTCCGTTGATAGGCTCAAATTGATGTAATAAATCTTATCTTTGATTGCGAAATATAGAGTTCAACACACGATTTGTATGAGACAAGGTATTATTTACTATCTGATAACAAGTAAAGTGCTGTCTCAGCTGTCTTATTTTGTTTATTCATTGAGACTTTACTGACTCATGATGAGTATTGATGAGGAAGCTTACAAGTCTTGATTTCATGATCTTGAACACCTGTTACAAAATTTACAATCTGTTATCAGTAGACATTGATCAACGTCAACCTTATAGTGAAATGAATTGCTTTTTCAAGTAAATCCGATAGGTGATACGACAGTTTTGAAATTTTGTAGGATTTGTAGTCATCGGAAGCTGTTATGATTTTATTGCGATGTAAACATCGCCATATGATATATAATATTATGGTTATGTATAAGGGAATATGGCAATTAAATAGAACTGAGTTCGAAAACGGCAAAATGCGACAGTTTTTTAATCGCCTCTGCCTACCTAATTTACTCAAAGTTAGTGTAACCGACTACTGATCATGAAGTATCAGGCTCGATTCCCAGGTCGGGCAAAGTGGTATTAGTTCTTTCTAAGTTATATTAGAATATTTCTCTATAGAAGCCCGTAGACTGGTAAATTGCCCGGTATAAGCTGTCCACCTCCTGTTACCTACACGGGACCAACATTGTAAATATCGAAACGTGGGTGTATTTCATACACCCCTACACCTTCGGTTATAACAGGCGTGATGTTTTGTATGTATGCACTTCCGTAGACTACAAAGATCTTAATATAACCTCTTTATTAAAAAAGAGTTTCAATTCTCACTTCTTTTGCTGAAAGAAGTTTGTAAAGAATAATCCATGGTCAACTGTCAATGTCAGAATCATCACAAAATGTATACAAACAAAAACAATAGTTAAGTTTCACGAAGCAATACACAATTAATAAATTAAACTCAATAAAATAATGAAGTAGGAAACATGGTTAAGAAACGGAGACACTATGAATACATTCCTAAGAGAGCTAAAGTGTTTATCGGAACTATATCTGGGTAAGTTGTTATAGAATATAAATAAATTAATTAATATCACTGGACAACTCACACACGGTCATTTAAATAAAATAAATAAATAAATATCATTTAACAACTCACACACGGTCATTTGATTCCAAACTGAGCAGAGCTTGTACTATGGGAACCAAATAACTGATAAACATACTTATATACTTCTGTGTACATACACTTAAAAAGATACATTAACAACCAGGCTTAGAACTCGTGCTCATCACACAAATACTTGTCCCGGGTGGGATTCGAACCCGCCACACGCGGCGCTACGGTTATTGTGACGAGGTGACCACGTTTACGACTGCGCCAATATTCGGGGCGCTCGTTGGTCAGTAAACGATCTGTGGGTTAAGTCCCCATTGGTGCAGTCTTTCCATGGATGCGTGACCGGCGCATAGTGGTATTTGTACTGAGTGTCTACATGCTTCGGAGGGTGTATAAGTTGGTCCCGGTTAAATCTAGTCCTAATATAAACAGATTTGTAAAAAAAGACTAAAGTAAAAGTATGGGCAAAAACTCGGTCTTCCATTTTTCAATTTGACATTTCTGCTTTTGAGGTGCGAAACACTCAAACTAAATAAATTTTAGGACCCTTATTACCTTATTAGGTAGATTTGTAGATGCAAATTTATATACATAAAATGACGCTTGTTTCACACGGAGGTAGGCAGAGACCAAAGAAAGCCAATTACTACGATCCTTACAAACTTCTTTTGTTTCATTCATATCCAAACATCGTGTCATACAGGATTTAGGTAGCCATTTTTAAATAAGGTATCTAAGTTTTCTTTAAACATTTGCAGTATATTAGCAACAACATTACTTCACCCGCTAGACGTGACAAAAGTACGCATGCAGATGAGGCCAACGGTGGAAGGTGTGAGTTTGATGAGGTGTATAATCCAGAGGGAAGGCTATGCGGCATTGTACGCGGGCATCCACGCCGGGATCATGAGACAGATATGCTACACGTCTACCAGGATCGGCTCGTATTACTGGCTTCATGATAGACATGAGAAGTAAGCTTTTCAACTCTCGCGTTGCACGTGTTTGCGTCAATTCCCCTATCCTATGTATATTATGTACCAAAGGCCTTTAATAGGCGACAAAGTTACAAATAGTACGACAATTAAGTAGAGAGCCCATGCACAATTAATCAAGATTAAAATTAAGTATAGTGCCTTCCAAATAAAAATTGTGTTTTATTCGCAAATGAGGCCATTTGCGACGAGAAATATATTTGTGCAAATTCTTTAATATCACTTATCAGAATGTTTACAGCTGGGACACAGCCTGCCAATCTTCTTATGGCGTGAAAGATCTCTCCATTGCACAACACGATTTTTCAATAAGGTCGCATTGTTATGATTTTGTCCACGGGGAAAGAATTACAGAAGAAGCATATATAAGCTAAAGTTTTTAACGTAAATTAGTTAGGAAGCGTAAAGACCAATATCCTCACTAACTCTTTTCCTTTCAGAAAGCATGGTAGTACTCCGAGCTTAGTAAATAACGTGCGGTACGGTGTGTACGCGGGGTTGCTGGGCGCTATGGTGGGCTGTCCGGTCGACATCGTGCTCGTCAGGATGATGGCTGACGGCGCCAATGTCCACACGAGGCGGTACCATGGCATGATTGATGCTTTTCGAAAGTATGTCATTATTGTCTTTTTTATAATTAGGTTACTTTTAGTTCTGGGTCCTCAATTAAAAGATATATATAGCTCCATTGTCCCTTGCTAGATACGTTACTGAAAGTCAGGCTTCTACTATCTACCGAGAATATCCTACCCGGAAACCTTCTTTACACGATGGGCAACCTGTGCCCGAGAAAAATTCAACATGTTGGGCTGTTTTGAATGAACAAGTGGTTATACAAGATCTGTTTAAACCATTCCAGAGCTTACATTTTCGCCTGAAATATTAATTTAGAAACACATGACTTCTAAAAATGCCGGCCTTTTAATAAAAAAATATACATGAATGAAATAATTAAGGCTTTTAATAGCTTCCGTCATCGAACATTTTGGATGCATCCATTCTATCGCTGATTTGCATTACGTTATACAGAATAACTCGTGAAGACGGTATACGTGGTCTATGGCATGGTGTAATGTTCTCCATGACACGGTCTGTGTTCTTCTCCGTCGTGCAAATAGGATCCTATTCACAGGTCAGTCGTCTTACAAACAACTAACTATATAGTTAGTCATGTGACCTATTGATGTTGTTCTGTTTTCTACCCAGATGAAACAATATTCATACAACATTTGGCTAGTCATCGCACGGTCAGTAGCAAGGGAGCTTAAGGTGTAGCCTTCCCACCTCTTACCCCTGTTCTTTCTTGAAAACCTCTTTGTATTAACCCCTTTGTGGTGGAAACAACTATTTCTATAACTATTTCTTTTGCCAAAACTAACTCTGGGACGAAAATTTGTTTCTGTTTATTGTAAGTAGGTACCTACTACTATTTTTTCTTTAAGCGTAGCTAAATTAATATTATTTTTTGTGTAACATACAGATCCACGATATGCTCGCTGAAAAACGGCCGAAAGCCAAAGACTTCCGCTTGCACGTGTACACGTCACTTATATCCAGTTTCATCACAGCTGTACTCTCCTTGCCTGTGGACCTCGTCAAGACAACGTACGAACACTATTTCATTTTACTGTATCTCTTTGCTCAAAATGCAGAAATGCACCTGTAGTACCTCGTTAATTGTAGTGTCTATTCCCAAATTGTATGTTACAGTATTTCGTAGTTGTCATTTTTTATGATTGAACCGCGAGCAACTAAAATACAAAATGACTTACATAAAATTGCAAAGATTTGGTCATTATAAGCAAGTTCTTGGGTATACTTTAAAGGCAAGATTCTATCGCTATTTACTGCTTTTAAGGTTTCACGAAACAAGTCTTCGTCTAATACACACTTAATATAACAATATTATTAAAGAATTGTACTACACACACCTTCGCCTATGGCGTCTATACCTTCGAATATAACAGTAAAGTATGCAGTAATTATAAAAATTAAGTATTTTTGTTAATTTTCTAGATATCAAGCAGTAACAGTACACGTTCACGAACATACAATCCTCAGAAATGTGCTTCGAAAACATGGTTTGTTTGGTTTCTGGCGAGCTTTCCTGCCCTACTACTGCAGGTTATCCAGTTATACCATACTCGCTTTCTACCTCACTGAAGAACTAAGCAGACAATATAGAGAACATTTCTTGGCTATAGACGATTAGAAAAGAAACAGTAGATTAGGTAACGTCGCCAAAAAATGTTACGAAGCGACAGTTATCTTTGTGTGTCCGAATATAGCAACAAGCCTTGCTGTGTAGCAAGCGAAAACAAAAATATAAGGAAGTGTTAGTTATCTCTGTGTGTCCGAATATAGCAACAAGCCGTTGTACAGGTCAAAAAAAGCAACTAAAGATGCACGGTGGAACAAGGTGACTTTTGAATACAGGGTTTAATTTAAAATTTAAACAAATGGGTATGTGGATGGTCAGTTATGCTATTTTAAATGATACAATTCTGTTAATTGTCGCGTGAACTACCAAGTATAGGATAATTGATCTTGTAGCTAGCTCTCTGTGCAAGATATTTACTTATTTTTGTTATCAAATTAACCCTAAATTTGACGGACACGTAATGACGATGACGCGGCGCCCTTTCGCTCCGTCACCCGCTTTTCGCAGTGACGTCTTTAGCTGTCACTTGCTGAAAAGCAGCTTGTTGTTACATTCAGACTCATAGAATTAATTGGTGCGTAGAAACTGTAAGAAACTCAAAAAATCAGGATATTAATTAGTATAGGGATGTATTGTGTTTTAAAATGTAAATTTTGTGATGCTACTTAGTGAATTTATGCCATGTCATTGTATTTATTAAAAAAAATAGCAATGTTAGCTGAAATACACGTTAAGTCAAACATAGCTTAATTCATTGTTAAAATATAAAATAAAGTATATGATTTTATATTACTTTTTTTATTTATATAACAAACTCTACCACTCTGATTGTTGGTTCGTATTAATATCAAAAATTACTGCACAGATTTACTTGCGGTTTTTACCAATAGATAAAATAATTAACGGAAAAGGTTTTAGTATAAAATTAATTAATGATAGTTATTAAACATATCGTGCCCGCAATGGCTAGTAATGTATTCAATTAGATGATTCATATACATTTCCCAAGTACACGTAATACAGCAAAGTAATGATTCCCATGATAGTTTCAATACGTATTGGATTAAATACATGAAAGTATATCTACGTAGAGTCACCGTATCGACGTGGCCAGTACTCAGCTAATACCACACTTGTAGGTCTTCAATTAGTTACTATTGACATACTTCACCGCTCAGACATTCACCGACTCGTACTCAACACACATTTACTCACTAATTTGGACCAGTATTACATAATTCTGTGATTTCGTTACCAAAAAAGTTATGACGTATGAAAAGTAAATTTGGGAAGTTGATATTGTATTTGAAAACGGTCAAAATGTTTAATTTGTATCAACATATGAAGTCGAATAATGAGGGGAAAGAACAGAAGGAACCGGAGACGACTGGACACGACAGGTTTTATCAAGAACGCCCGAGGACCAGTTATAGGAAGAAGAAACGTCGTGGAGCTTGCAGAAGGGCGCAGTCAGCTGCTGAACTGAATCCTGAGTCTATCGCAGCTGCGAACAAACGGAATGCTTTTAGAATACGTTCTGTGTCTACTGATAGAGAGGAAAGTGAAGGTGAGTGAGGAATATAAAAGGATGATCAAAACCAAAAGCCGTTTGAAATTTGTGGTTTAATTACTGACACGTCACAATGTATGGACGTATAAATATCAAAGTTATTTGCGGGACTTTATAGTTTCAGTTAATCAGTTTCATATAACTTGAAGATATGTCATGGTCTGCGAGGTTTTGGTCATCCTTTGTTGTTAGTGAGAAAATCTAAGTTAAAGTTAATCGTGTTAAATTCGTTTAAAATACCGTGTTCGGTTTAATTGTTTTAAAGCACAGTGTTGCTAGATTTTATGTTTTACGGTGTACATTAGGCAGAAGTTTAGCTAATTCTGTCACGAATTCAGTTTTAATAATATGAAGGTTTCTGAAAATTTCTACTTTCTCAATCATTTGAGCGAATCTCTAGCGATTTTTGCACAAGTAATAACTATTTGAAATTTCAGTTCCACCTTAATATCTAGAGCGTTATAATTTCTCTCCAAGTTTTTTTTACTTCGCTCAACATAGTAATCGGAATGCTCACACTCACTGAATTTTGCATTCAATTATCCTTTCACTTCAGGCCTTTCGCATAATCTAAATTAAAGCCCGGGAGAGGAAGTCATATATAGCCTAAATATTTGTTAATTATGATAAGTATAATAAGACGATGAGTTAAGCGTGACTTCTGCCTATGTGTCAGTGTGGTTGATAAGTTTCGTTTGTTTTTGTCCGCTAACGCAAGATGGCGGCCGGCTGGACGATGGCGAAGGATCTTCTTGCGCGTGTAGTTCAAGTATCTGCTTTATATCTCTTCTTATTATTTACAAACGCTTACAATTTACTTATATTTCACTTGCTTTGTAGCACTTATGTTTTGTAGGTACCACTAGTAGTAATATAATCCATACTTAATATTATAAATGCGAAAGTAACTCTGTCTGTCTGTTGCTCAATCACGCTTAAACTGCTGAACCAATTTGTATGAAATTTGGTATGGAGATATATTGGTACCCGAAAAAGGACATAGGCTACTTTTTACCCCGGGAAAATGACGCGTTCCAATGGGAAAATTCAGGTGGCGGACGAAGTCGCGGGTAAAAGCTAGTCTAGATATAGTTTTGCGTAGGTACAGTAAGCTCGCCTACCTGGGCTGACTGTACCTACCTTGCTATTTTCAGTACAATCGTCGCCTGGAGTGCTATTTGTTATTTATATTAACTGTAGCCACGCACTTCAGCTGTCTTCATTTACTTTTTTTTATTATGGAATTCACCATACGTATAATCATTTTAAAAGAGTAAAGATGCCCAGAATTACCTCTTTTGCTTTTTCTTTCACTAAAATCGAAGGTTTTACAACAGGACAACTTAAGTTGTCGTATGTGGATCTTAATTTCAAAAGATTTCATAAACCAAATTGGCATTAATTTCATTTCAATATAAGTATTAAATAAAACTTGTAACGATGTGCGTAGAGGAGAGCTCGGAGCGCGCGCCGCTGGTTGCCCAGAAGATCGACTCGCTGGCCAAGCTGTTGTTCAACAAGTCGCTGATGGGCACCGGTTCTGGGAAGTCCTCGCCCATGGAACCTCCCGCCTCACCCAGGTAACTCTTACACTAGGAATTCAAACCGGTGTCTCGGTGACTTAAACTACTTATTGACACAAAATATAGATGGGTGTACATATGTTTCGTTAGAATTTGTTATAGAAGCCTTGATTTGAAGTAGAAACAGACCTATAAGTATTTGTGTTTTATTAAGGTTTTTTGTATTTTTTATGTGATTGATGTTTAGGATCTTATGCCACTGGTTTTCCGGGTATATTTTTTATTATTGTAATAATTATAATGTTTCTTGTTTGCTGTAGATACGAGCGATCAATGGAGAGTTCAGCAGCGCTGGCCATCTGCACAGAATATCTGGCGCAGTCTAACAGGTAACATAACCATTTATTTCAAATATTCATTATTTCATTTATCTCAGATTATATAAATACATATTAACATACTTTTCATACAATAACTCAACATAAGTTATAACTTCTTTACACTTAAAAAAAACTAAGAGGTTTTTGCGAAGTAGTTTCTGATGAAACACTATTAATGGATATATATATTTATCATAAAATCTGTAATTATCACAATAACATGGAGTATACTTTCAGATACGACCTGCTATCACCGCTGTGCGCGATCGGCTCACGTCCCAACAAGCATTGGTTTGCCATTCACGACAACTCCATCAAAACTGATAGACTGCTAACTTTGGTAAGTAATTACAATTAACCAACTACCAAGTGCAATGGCTAATTGTGTAATAAAATAATATGTAGGCACGTATTAAGTTCCTTCTGCTGAAAGATAGTCTTCCAGCCTCGATGACGATGATGGAGAGATTCCACCTCTAAATTAATTATGTATTTTTGTGTATAGGTACATTTTTCTGATGAACAATTGAATCAATGAACTAACGGATTAACAAGCTATAGATGAACCTTATCACAAACGTGGTTGTAAAACTTATTAAGAATGTGGTTGTTCTTCAGATGCCGCTGACAAACAAGTGTCCGATAGAGCAGGGCGAGCGCTCGAAGACGCTCATCATGGAGCTGTTCCGAGCGCTGCACCATCCATACATCTACCCAGTGCTGGACCTGGAGCTGTGTAACGGCCATGCACTCGCGGTGCTGCCGTTCAACTCACGGGGAAGCTTGAGGGATCTTATATATAAGGTACAGTTTTGTTTTTTTGGCTGGTATTTGTGTTTGCCATATTTTGTGGTCTGATACGTGACTGTTGAAAGAATATAAAAACTTCGTATATACCAGTGAAATTGCTATAAATACCTTTTGGTATGACCAAGAAAAATAAGCATAATAATATATCTAAGCCAAGAATGAGAACTTAAGTGTAAGAAGTAAAATGAAAGTTCGTTCCTTTGTTTCGTGGCTACGAAACACGTCAAACTACTAATACAGTATTTGAAGAATGAAACCCTTTTTTAATATGCCGGAAATTTAAAAACTCTTTCTTTTACAGAGTACATGGAACGAAGAATACAGTCGTAAGTACGGGACAGCTGGTACAGGTCTGCCAGCGTGGCAGGTGGCCAGGTTTGGACGACAGATGCTGGAGGGTCTGATGTTCCTCAAGGAGAAGGGCTTCCCACCCTTCAGGCACCTGCACTCTGGCAATGTTGTCGTCCAGAACGGTGTGGCAAGGTAAGCCCATGGTGGGCGCCAATAACATTAATAAAGATTGTTTTTTGGCAGCTGCCGGTTTCTAGCAAACTTTTTATTCTCTTAAGCAAAGTAAAATGTCAGGAATACATACGGTTTTACGTGCTTTTCGAGCTAATATGCTTACAACCCACAACTTTTTAAATCTGGGTAATCACAATCATCAATGAAAATTTTTATTGGTAGAAAACCTCGAAAATCTTGTATAGGCCTGACTCAGATATCCTCTCAGTCATAAGTGAGATGTATTCAGCTGTCTCATTTATCGCCACTGCACCACATAACAAGTGGGAATGCATTTTTTTCATACCAACGCTTGGTATAATAAAAAACTCAATACTCAATAGTCGTATATTGTTTTTGCAAGTGATTGAACGGTGTTACTGCTTACCTCTTGTCCAGGATATGTGGTCTAGAGAACACTCTGATCGGCGCGCTACCTCGGTGTCCAATAGCCCTGGCGGCACAGCTGGAGCACGTGGAGGCGCTGTCACTCGGACACGTGTTGTTTGAGATGTGTGCCGGCGCAGAGATTGATCTCTCACTGTTGCCGGATCTGTTGCCGAACTACCCTCATGTAAGCACTTACTGGTTTATTATTTTGAACCTTACCATACATACATAATATCAGGCCTTTTTCCCATTCGGGTAGGCAGAGACCAAAGAACGCATATTGGTACGATCCTTAACAACTTCCTTTGCCTCACTCACATCTTGTTATACAGGACAGCCGGTTACGAGTGCTATGCGTCTGACCTTTTTTCAAGACATTTTTCAAATAGATAAAAAATGATGTATGTAGACAGTACATAATGTATATACGCTGTCCTTTTTGTTTCAGTGAAGTAGAATCTAGCAGATGCATTTTTTCACACCTTTATAGGTAAAAAAAGCTTAAAGAAATAGTTGCACATCTTAGGCGTATGTAAGTTCATTATTAAATTAAAGTAAATAACCAAATTAAGCCCAAAGCATTTAATACTATATGCCATAAAGACTTCAAATCACGATCCCAGATACGTTACTGTAATAGATGCCAATGTAATTCTAAATGTTCAGGTGGTGGAGATCATAGAACAGATCTTCGGTCCCCGCACGCCGACCCTGCACGAGCTGCTGCTCTGCGAACTGTTCAGGAAGATCGACCTGCGCGAGATGAAGGGCTCCTGTCTACCGGTAACTATATTGTATCATCATTCACCATCAAATATTTTATTTCATCTAGTTGTTCGCTCCATATACAGCAGGGGTTCCCAACCTTTACTTAGTCCGGGACCACTTTTATATTATTCTTGGTAGTAGGGACCACCATGTAAGTATATTAAAAATAAAGTGTAATAATCATCCAGAAAAATTTAATATCATTCGCGGACCATATTTTGACTTCCACGGACCACTGGTTGGGAACCACTGATATACAGTGTGGAGCTGGTTTGGTTTAACTACTTCGGGTTTACTTATTTGTGTGTTACCTTTTGACGTTGGTAGTTAAAACATCTCAGTTTCAGGAGGATTAAGGTTTTTTTTTTAGTGTAGCAACGACATGACTTTAGCCCTTATGCAGATACTATGACATATAGCGTCTATTTAAATTAAAAAAAGGGCGCTCACGGCTTGAAATCCGAGGCGTAATAATGCCTTTAATAACTAAACCCAAGGCATTATTACATCTTTTGAGTTTTTCTTTGTGTAATTGTGAACTGTTATGTTGTGTAGAACTTCAGTCAGCGTCTATCCCGCTCGTGCCTGTCTCTACTGGGCGAGGTGGCGCGCCGGTCTCCAGGCTCGCCGCGCACGCGCACGCCGCCGCGCCGCTCCGGGCCCGCCTCCCCCGCCTCACCTGCCACCCCGCCACACCGAAGGTAATTCAATCTTTCTAGAATATTCTAGATAAATCTTTCCTTTTACAAAATGTTCTTCAGTACAAAATTATATGTTGAAGGATGAGACACGCTCGCGGTGGGAAAGTATTCGCATTAAATGCCATAACCTATGAATTAGACCATTTATAATACACCGTTAAGATTTTACCCTATGTGCTAAATTATGTTAAATATTATGAAGTTTTGAGTTTTCGGAATAACTAGAAAGAAACTGGTATCTGTCTTTGTTATGGTTCTGTTTAAGACTAAAGTAAGTTACCTATGTACTTTCAGGAGGCATTTCCCCATGGAACAAGACTTCACCGAGGAGTGGCAGTGGTGATCAACTAGTATATAAGAGAACTTCACAATAAATAAGCTTACACCGGAGATAATTGTTTCATTTTAGTGATTTACAAGATAGTTTTAGCGATATTTAGGTATTCTGTTTTATATAGCCCATAATTTTGTTTTTTTGTTGTTTCTTTCCTTTGGTTAGCTATCATTTTATTCAATTGCAGAATAAAGCCACTATTTTTAAATATATCTCAGTCAGATTTATTTTAAAACACATCTTCAAATATTCTCACACCCGTGTGTAAAATTCCGTACAAATTGTCATGATTAAAAAAAAAATACATTGACAATTATTTACAGTGATAACAATTGATATTACAAAACATAAACACATACCTAAAACCACGCCTTCTCCCATATGGGTAGGCAGACGCCAAAGAACGCCACATAGACATCATACAATTTGTACCATGTTCAAAAAAACACCTATAAAAAATTCTTCGTTTTTCCATAAGTATTATAAGTATACAACACAGTACAGAGACTAAAACAGGTATTAATATGCCAATCTAAAGTACAAAGCGTTCAGTTGTTCTAGGAAGACGAAACAGAGGACAGTGTGAGGACCGATCTTCAAGTATGTGGGCAGTAGACCACTCCACAACGCCAGGATACCCTCGTTCCTGATCACATTATTTAACACTGCTAATTGACTTGTTCCTTTAGCTGCGTTTTGGACTCTGAAAAATTGAATCACGGTATTATACACAAGCGGATTCAATTTTCGGTTAAAAAAAATCTGATGACATACTTGGCTACTCCAATCGTTATGACTATTATAGTCGGGTCGAGCCCCTAGAATTTTAGGACTCAAGTGAATGTGGACCGCAAATTGATAGAAATCGAAACAGAAACACATTATAGACATACTTAAATTACAAATTTATGGACTACAATGAGATTAAGCAGGATTTTGATTTGTAGAGAAAGTAAATCTTGACCTCTTCCTAGTGCGGAAACTACCAAATGCCTGCCTCCGCGGCAGTGATTTAGGTCGCCACGCCGCTACCATTGCGTGGGTTCGATTCCAACACGGAACAATTATAATTATTTGTGCGATCCACAAATCATTGTTTCGGGTCTGGTTGTGCTTTGTTTCTGTTGTTTGTAAAAGTGCCTGCGACACAAGAGCAATTCTTAGTGCAGGAGTTGTCTTTTTTTAAAAGAAAAAAAATAAAATAACTGAGTGATGTAAGTATAATAATTTATAAGTTGCATTGACTTGTTACCTTGTTTTGACGATGTCCACGGGCAGCGAGGCGACAGTTGTGATGAAGCCAGAGATCATAGCAGACGCAAAGTGTAGCGGGAAACCACCGCCTATTGATGGAAGTAACATCTCTCTAGCCTGTGGTATGAAGACGCATTTATACACGTAAATAACTATAAATTTCGATTTTATAAATTATTGTTTTTATTTCATACTTCCTTGTGCTTTTTTTTAATCTCCTTTAGGTTAGTTTAAGCCATTCTAATCCTCCTACCACCAATTTTCTGATCATACGAAGCTATTTGAGAACTCCCACTTCCCCACTTTCGCCCCCTATAACTTTTAAACGGCTCAACCGATTTTCATCAAAAAACTTAATTGAAATCACTGCATCCGTTCGGGAGTTATGGTGCCACAGGCAGACAGACAGACGCGTCAAACTTATAACACTACTCTTTTTGCGTTGGGGGTTAAAAAGAAACTGTTTTGATTGGTAATATCGCGCTTTTTTATTTTGCTTGTCTGGATATAGCAACAAGCCACTGAGAGCGAAACATAAAAACAAGAAATATATTTGGCTTCGGGCTACCATTGTTGTTAAATCTCCGTAGGTAAGTTCCGACTCTAATGGCCGGTTTCTGAGGCACATTTAGCAGTAGTTTATCTATTCAAACTGACATGTTCATATGAGCTTAAACGCTGTTAATATAAGGTCGGGGAAAAAGTCTTTTCGCATTAAGGCGTGTATGAACTTGTAATAAAATCTCTTTGGCTTTAAGAATCACAATTGGGCAGGTACACGGTTCATTAGGTTTCTTTCAGCGAGCTCGTGAGGTACCCAAATATCGAGCTATTGTGTAGAGAAAAGATTTTATCGCAAGTTCATACATACTATAATGCGAAAAGACTTTTTCCCCGACCTAATAAAAAGAAGAGATGTATAAATTTGGCTGCTAAAGGCCGCCATTGTTGTTAAATCTCTGTGGAGAAGTACCAACTCTATTGCCAGGTTTCTGAGGCACAATTAGCGGTAGTTTATCTATTCAAACTGTCATGTTTATATGAGTTTAAACGCTATTGAATAGATAAACTACCGCTAAATGTACCTCATAAAACGGAGGTAAATGAAGTACCTGTGTGTAAGAGCCGAGTTGTGCTCCGTTGACCACGATAGCTCTGCTGACGGTGGCTCCTGTACCCCGCCACAACGCTCTCACGCCTTCTTCACGAATTATCCTGATAGCAAATCAAGGACAGGCACTTTAAAATATGTTGTTATTTGCCCAAAATAGATTAGATTAGATAGATATTAGATTTAAAGCTAAATCTATTGTTGACTCCGTATAGAAGACTATTATACTAAGAGTATCAAGTGAAGAAAAGGCCGATTTATCCAAAAAAGGCAGCCTTAATCAACCCTAGAAACTAAAACTGTCAACTATGCGAGACGCAAAAGGCATCGTATAAATATAAACCTTATTTTTTGGCAGGAAAATGCATTACCGCGTGTCCCAGGGAGGAAGCGGGGGTCTGTCGGGCTCTCCCGCCGGCTAGGCGTTCCTGCTTTTAAATTTGGGCATACCGACTAAAAACCTGACGGTGTTCCTTCAACAGTCACCATAAAGTGGCCAGGACGCGGTACCTCCAATTGGATACTCCTCGTCTCATAAATATAAACGTACGTTAAAACTAGTAGGTACCTGCTAAGAGCATTGAACACATGTGTGTAGTTCCGTCTTTGTTCCGGAGGCAGCCGCCCGTCAGCCGTCATTCTGATGAGGGCCACCTCCGCGGGAGTACCGATGAACGCGCCGACACTTCCCGCGATCATGCCCAGCAAAATCTTCACTCCTAACTCTGGAGTACCGTATTTCCTGGACAAAATCATCTGGTAACAGTCTGTGTTGGTTAAAATAGAATGATTTTATGATTCATAAATAATTTATACTAGTGATCTGCAGAACAAAAGGACTATTAGGCCTTGTAACATGCTTTTAAAAGTAAATAAACTAAAATACTAGTACTACTAGTAATACTAGTACTACTAATACTAAACACCAGATCCATCACTGTTGATGGATTTAAAAAATAAGTCTATTGCGAGCCGATTTTAAAATATGTAGCATTCTGAATTAGGTATTTTTAGAATAAAGTTAAATGTCAAAATCAAGTTTTGTTTTTTTCTGAAGTAATAAATTGCTAACTTACGCTTTATACACATCAAACAGAGCATTAAAACATCCCAATCGTCCAGTAGTATACGTCGCTTGTCGGAAGAGCCCGGCAGATAAGCCCTTGTACAAGCCCTTCACTCCTTCGTTCTTCACAATATTACTAGCGACCGTGGCCACACTCGTGTTCTTACCGGCGGGGCCTAACAACTGCATACGGGTTTTTAACAAGTCCATAGGCTGCACCACACATATGGCCATCATTCTGTGGAAAAGGCAAAGTTATTGGCCGCCTTTACGCCTTTACCTATACACACGTTTTTAGGAGCGTGCAGGGTTACGCCCAGCAAAGCAGTCTTCGCTCGCGATTTTCTACGCGGGCTTGACTGATGAGCACGGCGCGTGGTCTTTCCTTTCCCCTTGCACGCTCTTTCACGCGCGATTGTTTCATGCGCTATAGAGTGTGTGTGTGTGTAAAGGTGGCTATTATATGAACAACAATATTTTAGTTTATTTTCATAATTCGTTTGGCCGAACCTCCAGAGTAATCAGTAAGTGTGGAATACTCGAAACTACTGTAAAAAATCTTACTTGATTGTTCACTACCTAATGTAGTCAATTTCTTATCTATACTTACTACTACTACTGGTCCGATTTGAAAAATTATTTCAGTGTTAGATTACTTATAATAATTAATTAACAACTCTACGAAGGAAACGATAATACTCTTTGCTAAATAAATACTTAGTTACCCGCTAGCGCCACCTATGACAAAATTCATCCAAGCTGGTATTTCTTTTGTTTTCTCTTCTGCCATTATTCTTTAAAACTAAGAATACTGTACAAAAATTAACAAAACATCATCCAAATATTTATATTTATTGTTAAATATTTCAAGTTCTATAAATTCACTGTAACATGACGGATTCGTTAAGGTATTTTTCAGAAAGTTTTGATTTATAAATACAAAAAACTGTAATTTATTTGACGGGTATGTGTTTTGTAAATTGTGTTAAGATATATTTTGACAATATGTTTGTTTATTTATACACAATTCGTGTGTTATCAGCCTGCAATGTTTTAACAAAGCTTCAAGGAGGCAAGTTATCAAATAACTATTTAGTAAATTGATTATTTCATTGATCACGTACCTCCTGAAGTCTGAAAGTATGAAAAAGAGCCTCGTTAACAACGATTCTTTGCCAGTCAGGCAACTATTCCAAAAAAATACTGAAACACTTCTCTATTTTGTAATAAAAGTTATTTTCGTTTAGAAAATTCACTTAAATTGCAACTTTAACAGTACAAAAGTTTGTATTAAAATTACGTCAGACAAAATTAGTGTTAATTTCATACAATTTCGATTTCATTTCGAGCATATACATGCATCAGACCAGGCACTAGAGTTACAAAAATACATATGTCAAGTCAGTTTGAAGTACAACGCGTTCAGTTGTTCAAGGAATATGAAACAGAGCACAGTGTGAGGACCGATCTTGAAGTATGTGGGCAGTAGACCACTCCACAACGCTAGGATACCCTCGTTCTTGATCACACTGGACAGTACTGCTAACTGACTTGTTCCTTTAGCTGCATTTTGGACTCTGGAAAGACATTGAGACATTAAGGTTGACTCTAGACCTGCAATAAGTTTGTACAATAAACTGAACATTGCCTTGAATCTAAGCCGTCAAAAAAAATTCACAATGTAATCCTAAGCTAGTCTTACATTTTATCCTGAGGATGGTCTAAGACTGATACAAAATCGTGCAAATTAAATAATGAAATAATGATTAATCAGTCTTGCAGTAGTGGATTCGGGTGGTAAGGAGAACAAACTGAAAATCATAATTTTCACGCGAAACGTGTAACCTCATTTCTCCAAAAAGACTGGATTTACTAGCCTCTTTCAATAATGCTTACCTTGTTTTGACAATGTCCACTGGTAGCGAAGAAACGGAAGTGATGAAGCCGGAGATCATGGCGGCTACGAAATGTAACGGGAGTCCACCCCCCATTGACGGTAGCAGCATCTCACGAGCCTATGGAGGAAGTTACATTGATGAGGGCTTAACACTAAGTTTGTAAGGATTGTAAGGATGGATGCATGATACTCATTAAAGTACTACTCTGGGATTTCGCAATGTAATGCAATTTAGCACACATATAGATGTTTTCAAACGGGATGCGGATGAAGCCGCGGTAGAAGCTATTCAAGCTATTAATCTTTAAGTAGTAGTGGAAACTGTAGTGACCTGTGTGTAAGAGCCGAGTTGTGCTCCGTTGACCACAATAGCTCTGCTCACGGTAGCACCTGTCCCCCGCCATAATCCGGTCACACCTTCTTCGCTAATTATCCTGACGATACATTCTTTAATGAATACCATATGCATAGAAATATAGAACTCAAACGTGTAAAACAAACCGGCACTGAAAATTTAGTTACTGAAGAGACCAACAATTAAACGAGAGTTTTCTTGTGACTCTATATAGTTATAATATAATTTAACCATTAAGGGGTTTAATACTGCCCAAATATAGGTTATGAATATACTTTTTACAATACAAGCATACCTGCTTAGAGCGTTGAACACATGTGTGTAGTTCCGCCTCTGCTCCGGAGGCAGTCTGCCGTCAGCCGTCATTCTGATGAGGGCCACCTCCGCGGGAGTACCGATGAACGCGCCCACGCTACCAGCGATCATGCCCAGTAAAACCTTTGCTCCTAAGCCTGGCACGCCATAATTCCTGAACAAAAGGACCGCATTTCTTTTACGCATTCAACTCCTACTTAAAGCTGACGATATTGTGTCAAAGGGATAAAAATTTATCTGATTCGAAAGGAGAAATAAAAAAAATACAACAATGATAAGGCCGTTTCCACGTCCTGAAACGAGTTATCACACAATAGGCCCCATTCTAGGATGTCTCCAAAATATGCCCGGGACTTTATTTTGAGGAGTACCTAGTTGTCGTAGGAGACCCAGGACATCCTGAGACGGTACCTTATCTTGTATGAAAGGACCTAGTACCTGTCAATATTCTTGCAAGAACCAATAGCTACAATCTCTCAATTTCTTAGTGTTTTAAAAAACCACTTACGCTTTATACATATCAAACAGAGCATTAAAACACCCCAATCGTCCAGTAGTATACGTCGCTTGTCGGAACAGCCCAGCAGATAAGCCCTTGTACAAGCCCTTCACTCCTTCAGCCTTTATTACGTCACCGGCGATCTTGCCCAGGCTCGTGTTCTTACCGGCGGGACCCATCAGCTGCATACGGGTTTTTAACAAGTCCATAGGCTGGACTACACATGTGGCCATCATTCTGTAGGAACAATAATGAAATGTCATCAATATAAAAGGTTTTACCATTGTTTGGCATCTGGTAATATTCGGGGTAAATCGTTTTAAGCAGGGATTACGTACTTTAATAATTTTATGACCCCAACGTGCACTCGGCCATCAGCGCGGTGGCCTCATGACCTAACGGGACCTAGGGGGGAGATCCAGAACTGCCTGACGAATACTGACGAAGTACAAATCGACTGTAAAGATTCTGTTTCTTCCAGAATGAGTTTGACAAAGTCTTTTCAGGACTTTCGTTTAAAGTCAATGTCTACAATCACTACATTTGTGTTAGTCTAGACGTAAGGTTAATATTCCCAAGGAGGGAGGTTGATGTCAAGCAGGCGGCCGGTTTCAAAACCGTCAGCCAGATCCAGCATATTTTTGAGAAAGAAAAATGTTGTGCCGACACTTACTTACACCGTGGGATTAGCACAAAGCTAAAAAGAAGATATGTTACTGTTTCAAGTTACCCGCTCAAGCCTCCAATGGCAAAGTTCATCAATGGTGGTATCTCCCTCGGTTTCTCTTCAGGTTTCTTCGACATTGTTTCAACTTTATAACTATTATATAATAAATAAATAATTATTTAGCACCTAAATACACTTGTACATTACGGTATTTTTAAATTATAAGTTACACTTCATATTTTATTCTGCGGATTTCTTCGTTACGGAAATATGGCGCGAAAAACTTGTACCTTTTTTTGTATAGGTTATAAACTGTAATTTTGTTAGCTGTTGTGTGTTGTGAGATATGTATTGTGTGTGTATTTGTTTAGAAGGAAATATGTACAAAGGCATGTAAGCATAAATGTCAGCTTGTGTGACGTTTGTAATAGCTTTCAATGTTCTAGGAAGGTATTGAAGAAGTTTATATTATTGAATGTCAAGTTACCATAGAATACGATACAGAAAAGTTTTATTACAGTCACTTTGGCTCTATAGGTGGAACTAGAAGTCGGAAACCTACCAATACTTACCAAAAATTGACAAAATATATTACATAGAAATCGCTATTTGCCAAATTTCTCCTTACGAAATAAGATATGAGTTAGGCATTGATTCAACCAAGCTATGTGCAAGTCGGGGATTTTGCATCTATATAGAAACTATTGAATGCATTAAATAATAAATTACTACAGATTCTGTTTGCTTGTATCTACTATATCTAACACAGCACTGTGTCCAGTCTGCATTGAGTTGTAGTTCCACACGGAACAAATATTTGTTCGAAGTCCAATTGAAAATAGGTCTACCAGATGTCTTACCATTGCCCAGTTTGGTATCCAATACCCGTCCGTGATTAGTCCATTTACATTTGGTAGACACATACATAATATCCCACCTTTTCCTATAAAAGTAGGCAGAGACCAAAGAAAAAGTAAGTATTAAATAAAACAAATAGTTCAAAACAATGATCTTTATTATTCTATAACAACATTGCTTCGTTCCTTCGTTAGTCACAAATAATAAAGCGCTCTATAAAAATATATAATATTAACAGCATTTATCACAATTGCACCCTAACTTATACAGATCGGTTTAGAACGATTTCAACATTATCCTAATACAAATAAGAGCGAAATTGCAAAAAAACATCCTTGTGCGCATTTTTAGAAAGGTAACTTTATTGCTCTGTATACAGAGCTTAAATTCAGTAGTATATGATAAAAATATACCAATTTTATTGCACAAATATCCATTTGCACACACATATAGTTAGAAATATCCACAATATTCTTTATTTTAAACAAAAAACAATACTTTTTCTGCGAATCCATTCTTATGTACGAGTTGCGTACCTTTTGCGTGATAAAACATAGATTTTCTAAAGTACTTAGTTACAAGAAAAGTATATGAAATAACATTGCAATCGTTCTAAAAGCTAATAAAAGGAACATTTAAAAGCATAAATCTAAAAGCCAATTGTGAATCACTAAACATTTAAATTAAAAAAACAATTCTCAAAACGAAAACATAAAAAGAAAAATGAGATGTCTATAAAATCGCGCCAAAAAAAATTAATAATAATATTTTAATCTCTTAAATACATTTTATATCTAATTTGTAAAACTTTCCAAAACACATGCCGTGGGTCGATTTTCTAACACTATCGAATATCGAATAACTATCGATAAATTTTGTATGAAAGACAGCGCCCCTAGCGTAATTTACGGGAAATTAATTTGACATTTCATGTTATAGACAAATATTTAATGCAATTGATTTACAATAGAGGGCACTGCATAGATCATGGAATCAAAATTAATGTAAGTTATTCGAAAAAGTATTTGGAGAATAATTTCGTGTCGATTCTTTAACTCAAAATCTACTTTTTTCAACTTTATTGTCATCTTTCTAAAGAATTTAATTACAGGGATCTTTTATATAGCAAAGGTTATTCTTCAAAATGTTCCTTGTGTTTGTACATACAAAATTAACTGCGAACTGGGAAAAATCATTCACAAATCAATAAAACGTATATCAAAACATATTTGTACTTATATTTAAAAAGAAATGTATGAAGTAGAACCAAAATCTTAAGCTTTGACGCTATGAAAATCATTTTGGCACAATAAATAAAAAAAACTTCCTTTCGAAATAAATACATTTACACATTTTTAAATCATCCGGAATATTACACACTGTTTAAATATTATTTAAAGGTGATATTTTTAAATATATATTTTGACAGTTTCATATCTTCCTATCGGAAAATTATTATCATTCCATATGATATTGTTCATGTATAAAGATACAAAGTAAATCATAAGTTTAATTGAACACTTATATCGAAAAACGATCAAAATCAACTCATAAGAGATACATTTTTAAAGATTGAATTGAGTAAAACTAAAAATTTCTGCCGCCACACTGTTCGTTTAAATGACTGACATAATTAAGTGTTACTCAAAATAAAGTTTTATTCGGTAACCAGAACAATATAAATAGATACATTACTGTATACATATAATATTTTTCATACAAAAACAATCCACGAAACCGAAATACATACTAGACGCTGTTTATCTCGCATCAAAAATTTCACAAACACGATAAAAAAAAATAACCGGATTGATTGAGTAATTATATCGTAGATATATATGTCCATTACACTTTAGAGAGGTTTAAAGATTAGATAGTATACATAAACAAAATATATTTAATTGCGATATCGATGCTTGTATAGGTAAAGTATTTTTATTTATTTTTCTTTATTGCATACCTGTAGCCATATTCAGGCACGTAAAGTTAAATGGTACGTACTTTATCAACAGAAAATTACATATAACCCAAAGAAAAATTGATTAATGAATTTTCACATTTATATGCCGACTGTAAAAAGCACCATTAGCTATCAAAATTTGGTATATGATGTCTTTCTTTAACCCTTTGACCGCCACAGTCGGCTATACTCGACAAATCAGAAAGTGCTCACGACGCTTTCGTCGGCAAATGTCGACAAAAATATAGGGTCGTGAGCACGTTCTGATTTGTCGAGTATAGCCGACCGTGACGGTCAAAGGATTAAATGATATTCATATACACAAATGTACATAAATACATAAGCCTTATTTATATACCTGATGGTGTTAATAGAGGTGTATGCTATTTGTATATAAATGGTATTCTTATAAACTAAAGCTTCTTATATAAGTTATTACAAAATTGGTATGATGTAGCATCGTACGACTGAATTATAAAATGTTGGTATATAAATACGAGTATGTAGTAGACTATGAATACATAACATGAAATCAAATTTAATCACTATATAAAAAAAGCTTGTTTTACTGTTGGGCTGCGTACTGACTGAGCGAGCAGCCCCGCGTGGCAATATCTAGGTCTCTTTTCTTTTAGGTCGAAATGAGCGGGACCGAGATATTGCCTCGCCAGGCTGCTCGCTCAGTCAGGACCTGGCTATTGGCTCTCGGAATAGGGAAGAGTTGGGTCTTTAGTCACACGGTGATGAACTGTTTACGATGAAGGAAAAAATCATGAAAATTTTAAAAACCTTGCATGCCTTAAGTTAGTTTAATACATTTCTAGGGGCATGCAAACTTGCACTTGGAAATTAAGCAATCAACAAAAGAATTGCCTAGCCGTATTACACATTTCGATATAAAAATAGCCAGCGCCCTATAAAATGATGGTTTAAAATCTATGTCAATGTATTCAAAGTCATTGAGTTTAAATATATCAAACGAAATGTTATTCAGTAACATGATTCAAGGAGACAACAGACGTACAAAGTTCATATTTATTTATAGTAAATAAATATAGTTTTATACGGAGTGTTTGTTTTTTATTTAGATCATATGGGTTTATATTATTTGGATAATAGAGAGTGATATTATATGCAATAACGAGTAGACAATAGATACATTTATTTAATTTTACACATTATATTTTAAGCTCACGCTTGACCAAATCGATAAACATCAGTTTGATTTTTTTTATTAAAAAAGCTCGCACTTGACCATTTTTTTTCTTATGCAAAAATTGAAACATTATCACACTTAGCTCTTACGGAGATAAGCAGTATTATACTTTACTTGTGTATAAAAAAAAAACACCCAAAATGTAAAACACTTTAAACAACACTCTGTACATGACGTTAGACTTATGATGTCAAATATCAAACACGCTGTATATAAACGTTTTCTCCATACATTACGTCAGCATCGTATTACGCAAGTCATTATCACTGTTAACGAGACGATAATGAAACATTTATCTGTCTCCAACCGTTTATATAAAAATATATCTATTTATACATAACAGCAATTCATTTGGAATATAACGCTAGAGTTTCATATATCTTCACCTTTAAAAAATACTCAATAAAGTCATTATATTCAATCAGTCTGATTAAACCTTATAAACTCTTCCGATACTGAGCGCATGACTGATGGACAACGCAGAGCCGATACTACTGAGCGTAGAAAGTTGAAATTTGGTATGAAGATTCCTTAAAAAGTGTAGAGAAGCACTAAGAGAAGATTTTCGTTAAATTCCACGCAGTCATAGCCGCGGGTTGCCTCTGTGAGGGACCCCTAAATTGGCGCAACAGTGCGGCGTGCTGCGTGCTGTACATGCTTCGGCAGTTATCCCGCCGCACGCTGCCGCCTGCCACAAGCGGCCGTGAGGACACACATGGCGGTTTAGTGAGTATGTTCGCCCTTCTGGCGGGTGACTACATAACCCTGCACTCCACCCAGAGGCATAGCCGCGGGCGGAAAGTTAGTAGCCTATATTGTGCAATATTATTGCTCGAATTAAAATGCACTGCCCGACCCGGGAATCGATCTAGAGACTTCTAGATCACTTCTAGGTAGTTTCGAAGTGTGTCATGCATGTAATTTTATACCACATTCAATATCGTCTGTAGACAATTTGACTGACTGTTTATAAAACATAATATATTATCGAGTATTGTAAAGTGAAAACATATGATGTTATTCTTAATCGACGATCAAAATAATTAAGAATGTTTTAAAAACATTTCATACATACATACATACATAAAATCACGCCTTTTTCCCATAGGGTTAGGCAGAGACCAGAGAAAGCCACTTGGTACGATCCATACAAACTTTCTATGCTTCATATACATACATACATCTTGTCATACAGGACCGTCGTTTACGAGTACAAGTTGAGAAGCACACACACTTACCACTACGGGAAAAAGGGGTGATTTATTTTTGTATGTATTTCAATATGTATATTAGCTTAGCCTTTGTTCCAAACTATCCTATCTGACCTCCACAACCCAGTTACTTGGGTTATAACACGATACCCTTCGGTAAGACTGGTTGTGAGACTTTCAAGCTTCTGACTACTGTTAACGACTGTCAAAGGTCTTCGAAAATGACAGCCGGGACCCACAATTTAACGTGCCTTCCGTAACACGGAGAAACTCGATATGTACAAGATGGTCACCCATCCACAGAAACACCTCGGCAAGCGTAGCTTAACCTCAGAGTTCGATCCGTGCAGCTGTTGTTATGTACATATGTATGTATGAAATTATTAGTATCTTCGCCGGGCCTTAACGTTGGGTCTAAGTTTTGTTTAAAAAGCATTCCTCAATACATTTGATCGTCGTTTTACAAATATATAACAGTTTATCAGTCCATTGCGTGTATTTACAATATGCAATACAAATATTATCATTGTAGCGAGGTAATGGAAGATTGTCGAGATAATGGTTCGTTTTGTGTGTTCACGTGATAGCCCTTAATTATTCTGATAGGGTTTATTTACATAATTGATAGTGTATCTCTTTTTATCTTGAGTGTAATGCACTGGGGACGACAGAGTCGGCGTATCGTATATTATTTATTAGGCATAATTTTCCTCATAGTATTTTTTTTTACAAATAACTTTGATATTTTGACAGATAATGTATTGAAAACATACATAAAATGTCAAACAAACAAAATAATTCATAAAATTTTGTAACTATGAAAAAAATTGGCCTAGAATATTAAATTATTTTCGATTGAACAACGACCAATTAATTACTTAATTACAAAAAATCTTTCATCTCATACAATCCCACGTATTTCACAAGAGAGAATGAGACAAAACATATAAAAAAAGAAACATTACATTACACAATGGACTTAAACTCACCGACTTACTTTATTACTCCACCGACTTACTTTCTTACTCCACCGACTTCACTTCTTACACCACCGACTTCACTTCTTACACCACCGACTTATGTCATTCTGAAGTACGCCGCGTTCATCTGCTCTAAGAAGATGAAGGTCAGAACAGTGTGGGGTCCGAGACGCGCGTAGTAGGGCAAGAAGCCCTTCCATAGGGAGAAGACACCCTCGTTCTTCAAAAGGTTGGTCACCACTGCCATCTGGCTTTGACCTTTAGCCGCGTTCTGTATTCTGGAAAGTAAAGAAAAATATATTTTAAGTTAACATTCGCGACGGAATAAATATTTGGATTTAAATCTTCTATTGCCAGGAAAAACAAACATTTAAAAATATATCATTGACCTTAAAAACTAGTGGCCCACCAGGGTTTCGCCCGGTTTAAACAGTTATTCTACAAAAAAACCTTTACAACTTTTACTCATAAACTTTACTCTTGAATCACCTATCCTAATAACATTTTTTTTTAAAGATTAATAAAACCGCAACAAAATATTAGGTCGGGGAAAAAGTCTGTTCGCATTATAGTATGTATGAACTTGTAATAAAATCTCTTTGGCTTTAAGAACCACAAATGAGTACACGGTTCATTTGGTTTCTTTCAGTGAGCTCATGAGGTACCCAAATATCGAGCTTGTTTGTGTAGAGAAAAGATTTTATCAGTTCATACATACTATATTGCGAAAAGATTTTTTCCCCGACCTAATACGTTGCGTAGTTTTAAAGATCTAAGTAAACATACATATAGAACAGACATAGGGACAGACGCGGGATGCGACTTTGCTTTATACTATGACAATGTAGTGAAGATCAAGCCTTTATTCCATAAAGTTAAATTTCAATATAGATTAGGTATAAGTGAAAAAATAAAATCATATTTTTTCCGCGATGCATTTCAATTGGTCATACTTTTTAATCATTGACTATATTTACGTTAGGACCTTATGTGTTACATAACGATGTATGTAATAGGTGCGTGTCAAGTGACAAGTGTGTTATATACACAATTAACATGTCCATGATGTTTGTGAGACGTGAGCGGGACATTTAGACATACGGACATTTTATGCGCCGTGAAAAATAAAATAGAAACCTTCCAATATAATTTTAGCAATATTTTTTTAAGTCTTTGAAAAAAAATATTTGTTATAAAGTTAAACTGTTTTAATCTATGGTCATTTGTTTTTTTTATAGCAGATCGATTTCTCTTAATAATCAGTGCAGTTGTAAGCCAGCAATTTAATGAAGACATGAAGAACTATTATTTACTTTCTAGAGATTTAAATCACTGGTTACATACAAAAATAATCAATACATAAACTGCACTTTCGTTCACAAAAACACAGGTTTAAGAATGAATTCACAAAGCTATAATATGAATAACAAAATATAGTTTACCTCGTCTTGATGATGTCGACCGGCATCGAGGCGATGGTGGTGATGAGACCGGACACCATGGAGGCGCAGAAGTGCAGGAATATACCCTCGGGCACGTATGCCGTGAACACCTCGCGAGCCTGGTGTACAACGAGAATTAATTAATTAAAATATAAGCTAAATAAATTTTATAATCAAATACTCGTAAATATCATTGGACAACTCACACACGATTAATTCCAAACTAAGCAGAGCTTGTACATTCAGCTCTAAAAGTAGGTGATCATACTCAATCTTTTACTGAAGTGTGCCATTATTCCATGGAAAAAAACATTTGCCATTGATTGAAATGTTTAATTCTAACTCCTTTTACCTGATTTTGATCAAGTATTTATTAAAGTTACGTAACACAGAGGTTTCGAAAATATGAAGTTGTTAAGCTACTTTTGGAGCTGACTGTACTACGTAACCAAGTATCTAATAAACACACTTTTACACTTCTAAATACATACTTATATAGATACATAAACAACCAGGCTCAGAACAGATACTCGTGCTCATCACACGAAGATTTGTCCCAGGTGGGATTCGAACCCACCACACGCGGCGCCACGGTTATTGCGGCGAGGTGACCACGTTAACCACTGTATCAAACGTGCAGTTGCTGTATGTATAATATACCTGTGAGTATGTGCTGAGTTGAGCCGCGTTGACCACCATGGCTCGTCCCACTGTAGGCATGGCGCCTCGCCATAACTTCAGAACTCCTTCCTCTTTCACTATCCTGTATAATTAACACAATGAATAAAATAATAGGAAGAACAACGGAAATATTGTAATTTGATATAATAACGATATCAAAATATGACTATTAGCAAATAATTCTCGAAGTATGTAGTTAAATTATTGTTTGCCTTTTACATATCGTCAATCAATGACTCTTAAATAACGATATTAACAAGTTTTAACTTCGTCGTTTAGAATCTGATCAAATGCAGATACGCGGTTTTATCCAATGCTATATACGCGGATTTGCTTATCCCAACGATATAAACTTAGTTTATATATTCATATATTTCTGTAGGTACTAGCTAAAATTAGGTCAGGCATGTAATAAAGCATTATCGAGAAAAATAAACATCCAAAGACATTATTCTAAAAAGTTTGGAAGCAGCTATTATAACGGCAAAAAACATGAGTACCTATTCCTGCCTCAGAATAGTATAGTAAGAAATATCCAATATTTGTATATAATGTTTATATTAACACATATTGTAACCTGTTATCTTATTGAGATAACCGTCCATTAAGAATGCTGCAATAAAAACATATTACAAGCAAAGTTTACTTGAGTTTTTATTGAGAGCCTATTTATATTTATTTTTTTAATGCTCTTGCTTATAATTTAGAACGAGAGAACATACAAGAGCAGATTTTCACCTGAAAAAATCTTCTATTTTCTAAAAGGCAATTAACGCACTTTGAATTGATCTTGTGTGGCGGGGTCTTCACAAACAAACAACAAACACTTAACAACAGGCCTGGAACGTAAAAAGAGTTTGTGGATCGTAAAAATATTTGCTACAAGTGGGAATCAAACCCACTTACCTTTCAGCATCATCAAATCGTGTTCTTCAATTTCGAACTATCTATCATGTTTGACCGCTAGTTCGAAACTAATAGGATTTCTCGATTCATTTAACTTCCAAGCTTTACTTTTAATGAATTCAGATCAGGGGTGTTGCGGATATTTGTATTCACATCCGTATCTATATCCGGATGTTTGGAATAAAATCTCCGCAATAGCATCCGCATCCGCGGATTTCTAATAATTGGCATCCGGAGCTACCCTATTTTTTAACCCATTTCTGTCCCATTGCCGGGCAGGGTTCCCCACCCGAACGGGGGATGTCTTATGACAATAATTACATTATTACACTAATTAATAGTCAAAATTATCGATTGTTACCTCATCAAAGCGTCAGCAACGTTCTTGTAGTTCCTGCGTTGTTCCTTGGGCAGTCTGCCGTCAGCCGTCATTCTGATGAGGGCCACCTCTGCCGGGGTGCCGACGAACGCGCCGATAGACCCGGCCGCTACACCCAGTAGAGTCTTCGTGCCGAAGCCAGGAGCCGCGCCGCCGTTACGCCTGATGAAGAATAGGTTTAAGAAAACAGTCCGTTTTGGAGAAGAATTAAGGCATGAAGCGGCGACAGAAAAAATATCTAAAACTTTTATTATGTTTATTTCTGTTGTCTGCGGACGAAGTTGCTGCTCTAATTATGATCATATTGAAGCTTAATCTCAAGTCTCTCGTCTCAATCGATTTGAAGGCGCATTCAAGGTTTTGGGTTTTGGATCTCGGGACTCGAAGGTCTGAAGGCTGGATTATCCTAAGTCTACTCGAGCCTTTTAAACTCTTGGATTGGTCTGAACGTGCTTTCCGAAGAATAAATTGAATGTGTTAAGTTAAGTAAGTATGATAATAATTTTACTAATTTCCTAAAAAGTTGATTACAAAACACCAACTATTTATTGCCATTTTAATAAGTTTATAGAAAATAAAATACACAGATATAGCCTTGGACATGACATTTAGAAATAAAGTTGCTTAAATGAATTCTAAAAATACGATATATTATTTCGTCTAAATACTGTTATTTTTATACTCAATTAATTTTCTACTATCCGTAAAAGCGTGTATCTGCCAGTCACTTATATTTTTCTAACGATAGTATGCAGATTAGAATATATTATCTTTTCATATCACACGTGAAAATCTTTACAGCAATTACCAGCAACTACTTTCACATTATAAATAGTTTTCAGCAAGGAATTCCAAAGTCATTAGTGTTTTTACGTGGGTGGGTTTTTGCGAGATGTTTTGTTCTTGAACACGGTCAAAGTCAGCATCAGCGGTTAGTTGGCGCACGTCATTGTGACGTCACTGTGACGTCACTGTTGACTGACGAGCTGATATGCGGAGACGAATGTCTTATGCACTTCCGATAGCTAGACAATAAGAGATCGGAAAGGTGATTTTGTCATCGATACTGTATAGAATTTATGATAGGTATTTTGCCTATTTTGAGATCATTAGTGCATCCAGGATCAGTGGAGCAGCTTGGTAGTAAAGTACTGGTGCAAAAATAAACTGGAGCTCCCTATATTGCATTATTATAAGTTGTTTAAGCCGCCCGAAAGGCTTTTGACGTGGCTTAACGACAGTTATCTTAATTGACAACAACCGCGACCGACTTTTTACATGCCCTCCGAAGCACGGAGACGCTCAGTTCAAATTTCACTATGCGCCTATGCGGTCACCCATCTATAGAATGACCGCGTCAACGATTGTTTAACCCAAAGATCGTTTACCGACCGGTGAGCACAACTGACTATGAGCGCCTCAGAAATGTGAAGTACTTAAGTAAGAATCTGAGAGAGTGATAAGCTCGGCGGATAGAATGACCGTCCTTTGCGCAGTATCCAAGCATTAACTATCATTTCAGTGTTCCCATAAGAGTAATCTGACACAAATTGCGGTAAATATGATACATCTTACATACACATAGTTCATATAAACGATCTTACGTTTGTAATCCACTCGCACATCCGGCGCAACGCCATAAAATGTTTTAGTGAACTATAAAAATTATAATACCTTGCTACGTAATAAGATTTTTGTCGTCCCGTTTACATTTCATACTCATATTATTAATACGAAAGTAACTTAATCTCTAAAGAAAGGTAACTATTGAACAGATTTTTGCTTAAAGCTTGGCAGTTGTTCATGTTTAAGCTCGAAGATCTTTGAGTTACTTACCCAGTTTCTGAGTACATTTAGCGGTAGTTTATCTATTTAATGAGGTGTTTTTTATATGATTTTAAACGCTAATGAATAGATAAACTACCGCTACGAGCCCAGGCCAACTCTTTACGTGCCCTCTAAAACTTGGATACGGTCAGCTAAAACACTGTTAAACGGATACCCATCTGGAGAGCGTCGGCGGCAAAGTTTCGCTTAACCCACTGATTGTTTAGCGACTGGCGGGTTAATTTTTTTTAAAAACGACGTGCACTACGCTACGTTTTTTGCAAAAACAATACGATATTGGTATCGCGGGCAACGATCAGTCTATAAATAAATATTCCATGCAAGATAAACAGGTTACATAAGAATATCGTAAATATGTTTGTTATCAACAATTGGAATAACACGTCAATCTATTTGCAATTTGTGTCATTGACTCCTGAGCATCAATACACATCTGTTATAGAATATATTGTTCTTATAAAACATATTATGATTGAAGTAGGTATATTTAGAATTGGATATTATTTACGTTTGCCATTTATTTACGTGTGTAATGGTGGAGGAAAACAGCGTGATGAAACCTTGCATGTTTAAACATTGTTCTTAACGGCATGCAAAGTCCCAAACCCGCACTTGGCCAGCGTGGTGGACTCAAGGCTTAATCCCCCTTTCGCTTGGGAGTAGAATTATTTTAAGAACTGAATATTATGAATTTCAGACATTTAAATACTCTTTATTGTTAGTTTCTAGTCGCGACTGCATTCGTGTGCAAATTGCAAAGATAACATCAAATATCTTTGATGTTTTGGCAGATACAGATTACATCATGCAAAGACAATATTATGATAGTTATGTAGCTATATCATTTTGATTCTCATCTCGATATATTTAGAGTCGAATTCAAATCAATCAATCAAAAGAAATCTTTGCAAAAGACAACTTTTTTTATTTTAATGTTCCGTACTAATTGAAAACGAGACCCTATTACTGAGACTTCGTTGTCTGTCTGTCACCAGGTTGTATCTAACGAATCGTTATAGTCAGCCAGTTGTCATTATTATTGATAATCGATATCGGTATGACGACTGACTTAATAACAGAATAAATAAAATATAGATAATTATTAAAGGTTCCCATATAACAAACGTCATTCTTTTTACTGTTTTATAAAAGACTAGTTGACTCGCGCAACTTCGCTTGCATCACATAAGTGAGAATGAGTCGAAATTTTCCCCGTTTTTGTAACATTTTTTACTGGTACTCTGCTTCTATTGGTCGTAGCGTGTCTATATTATGTTTATGTTTATATACAGCCTTCCTCGATAAATGGGCTATCTAACACTGAAATAATATATCAAATCGAACCAGTAGTTCCTGAGATTAGCGCGTTCAAACAAACAAACTCTTCAGCTTTATAATATTAGTATAGATGGTACGGAAACTTTCGCGCCCTAGTCCAACTTGCACTTGGCCGGATTTTTCGAAATCGCTTTGCATTTTGAACCGTGAAAGCGTGACAAACAGAATTCCTTTAGAATTTTTAATAGGTAGCAAAAGGTACGTGTGTTTTATTCGAAATTATTTGGTTTTAAACGTTCTCGACACTCCAAGGTGATATGAAATAATAGCCGTGGTTACGAAACAATGGCTTAGTTTATGACAATCGGTATTCAGTCTATAGTAGCCATAGTACAATACCTATTCATAGATTAATGGCTTACAAAGTACTGCAAAATTGAAATACGTTTACAATTAGATAATTTATGTGCCTTATTTGTTGTATACGATATCTTATAACTATCTCGTATATACATTTTTTACTGTGCATGTGTCAATATCATCGTACACTTGTCATCGTCAAAATTTGCCATAGATTTTGAAGTTTGACGTTATTAAACGCACGGTACGAAAAATCAAGGAACATTTATTTCTGTTTTTTTCTTTTATTTTAAAATATTTATGGCTTAATATAGAATTATTTTGCGCTTATGCTATATTAATTTATGTGAGGGAAAGGGCTAAAAGCGATCAGGTGTCATCGAACCGATATTACCACATAATAGTGCATTAAACCGGTGATGTCAAAAGGTCGAGTCGCGTTATATCTATAGCTCATACAATGCATTATCATGTCCCTTGTTGAGCCTTGCTACTGTGTTATATTGTTCCGTTTGAAATTGAATAATCCAGTAAGGTAGGTCGGGAATATAAAGATTACTTGGTATTTAGGTACACAGTACAGGTTTTTTTGTTAGCTATAGTTTAGGTGTAAGGCAATTTGGATTTTAGTTTTTTGAGTATTTTTAGGATATTTTTCTTCTTTTACAATTACATTATTTATTAAGTAGGTATATAGTTTAATCAAATAAAACTAAAATCTTCTTGATTAATGTGACCTTTCCATGACATACAAAACAAGGATTTCAATGAGGAAGACGATTGATGAAAGGTTTTTTTTTTAAAGTTTTTATAGCAACTTGATTACCATATAAGTGGAGCTGGATATAAAATCAAACAAGGAAAAATACTGGGCAGAATTCCTTACAATATTTCTATTTTATAAACACAAACTCGCATGATCAATTGATCAATCTAGTATGTAAACAAAGCAATACGAATTAAGAATACGAAATAAGAATACTCACTCTCTATAAGAGTCAAACAGGTAGTTATAGACTCCAAGCCTCGTAGTAGTGTACGTAGCCTGTCTCAAAAGACCGGCCGATAGACCAGTGTACAGAGAAAAGAATCCTTCCCTCGCGATGATTTCACCCGCCACCGCGAAGGAGGTCCGACCTCCGCCACTTAACTGCATTCTCGTCTTGATCAAATCCAGAGGCTGAACGACGCATGTCGCTGCCATGCTAAAAAAAAAAACATTGACGTGAGATTGACATTTCATTGGCGGGAAAATTTTCGTGTCACGAATATTTTTCCTTCCTTGCAAATCATTGTGTGTTTGCATTTTTGTAAGATGTATTTGTTTTTCTAGTCCATTTGATAGATTGGTATGATTTTTTTGTTATAACATTATGCCTATTATATTGGAAAGTGTAAAGTTTACAGTAGGTGTCTACAATGTAGATAGTCGCATTGCAATTTCTTGGGGCCCATGGTAAGTCCTTACATATTATTATAAGGTACAAGATTTGACTGCTACCGAAAATATTTTAAATGGTTTGCCATTAACAGCAATAAAATTGTAAAGTTTACTATAAAATTAAATAGGTAGGTAGAAAAATACCTATAACTTAATTATATCTTTGAAAAGCGCAAAATTGCATGATCTTAATCTTTCAAGGGCAGAAATATGAAAGAGTAAATACTTTTTCACTATAATATTGCATAACCTTCATAGTTCATAGTTGAGTTATGGTAAATTATGTTATTCATGCAACCTTGAGTTCCGTTAACATATTCTGCTGTAATTGGCACAAATGCCGTATGAAAAAGGTCATGGTTATGTCCTATTTGTATGAAAGGTGAAATTTCTAATTATGGTGCAATATTTTACAGTTTTCATAATTACCTACATGTCATTTAAGTGTCTTAATAAATAAGTAGGTATAAATTATATTAAACTAACTCAAGAGTAATGCAAGATATTGAGGTTTTTGAAAAGTATTCCATTGTAAGCTGATATTGTACCTTTTAAGAATTTTGAAAATACCATAAGACATGAATGTGGCCCTGAATGGATTTTCCTGTCTTTGAGTATACTTGCTTTTAGTCAAGTTAACTTCCAATGTATTTAATCGGTGAATATTTGATATTAAATAATGAACCTAAATGAGACATGTGCTTTCAACTTGGACCCTAATTCCTGGCTTCAGGTACCAATTATAGGACAATGTAGTATGAGACATACTATTTTATTTTTAAAATTACATTCCGTATTTTATCATGATTGTCATGTCGATCACTCACAACTAAAAGCTGCAGACCTCAATATTCTGCTTAATACAAGGCTATATAAATTTACTTCTTTGCCAGTTTTATTTTATATCAAGTTACAAGTGATAAAACTACATCCAAATGTCATAAATAATTTATAGGAGAGGCCCGGTAACAAGAAGAATTCTTGTTTATTACATAATCTTAATAATGTAATCAATAACAATTCTTAACCTGCAGATCACGGCACAAATTAATTAACTGATTAAAGCCGTATCGTGTACAGAACGAGAGCAAGGACTCTCATATTAAACTTTTATTATGACTTAATATAGCAAAGGTTTGTTTTCACAAGTCCAATGAAACTACAAATCAAAACTTTCTACTTCCGTTAATGACATTGGTTCTCGAAGAAGGACAAACTATCTTAAAATAAGATCGCTTACCCAGCAAGGCCGCCAAACGCGAATTTCAGTCCATTTGGTATATAACGCTCCTTTGGCGGTGCAACTGCTGTTTGTGCCATTTTAACTATTAGACTGATTGCAGTCTATGTACACAGTTTATAAAATGGTCCAGCCACTAAGAAATGAAGACACTGATTTTAAAAAGTGTGCCCTGCACAACTTCGCTCAGTATACAGCTGAATTTGACAATCTGACGTCTATTGAGTTGTTATCTGTCACTGTCATTAATGTCAAAATGATAAGCAAGAATCGTCCATGGCAAGAAAACTCTATGGATCAAGGATGTGCATGCAGCTGGTTCTGAAGTAAAGCTTATTACAGTTTAGTAGATTATACTAAGCATACATTATTTATACTGAAGCTATTCTGTAAGCATCCCCAATAATTTTATTGTAAATTAAGTTGTGTTAAGACTGAAAATAATGCTTTACTAAATTTAAAAAAAGTAACTTTATACCTAGATCGACTAGAATCTTGGGAATAAAAATAGAGGCCTTGATTACAATGGGGCTAAAGGCTATTAAATAAAAAAAAAGGAAAATAATCAAAACAACTATTTACTGCTTCTATTTACAATTTCACTTATTTAAAATGGAATAGTTAACAAATTCTTAGCGTTCATACATTACTTCGTAACTTGATTAATTCTCTAGTCTAGCGAATCAAGTTCAAATGCACACAAATAACTTTACCATCTTTATCTAACTTAAAATGTTTGATGGCACAAACTAACAATAATAACAGAACTGTTGTTCTTAGAAGGCACAGTAATCCACTCCATTTTTTAAATTGAGTAATATAACATAAATGAACTATATCTATGAATAGAATGTATCATGTTTCTGATGTTTCTTCAGTTGCCTCTTTATATTGCTCACACCAATGGTCAGGACTTTTCTCAAATGCCTGAAAACAAAATACAAACTTTAACATTTGGCTCACATGTTTTGAACTGAATATTTTTGTTATTTCACAATTTTAACCAAGGTACTTATTAGGCCAGGGAAAAAGTCTTTTCGCATTATAATAATTATGTATGAACTTGTAATAAAACCTTTTCTCAAAAAAGCTCGATATTTGGGTACCTCGTGAGCTCACTGAAAGAAACCTAATGAACCGTGTAATCATTTTCATTTGTGAAGCCAAAGAGATTTTATTACAAGTTCATACATACTATAATGCGTAAAGACTTTTTCCCTGACCTAATATTTCTAATAGCATTAAAATGAATACAGAAAGATTACCTCTCCCATTTTGTTTAGTAGGAATAATTTAGGCACTTCTTCAACAGCTCTTTGTCCCCATTGAAACACAAACCTTGCAAGGTCTCCTTCACCAACCTGAAACAATTAATGTTATAATTTTTACAAAACAAAATCAAAACAACATTGAAAATTAGGTATATTATGGACTATTCCTTCTATTTTCAACACAATTAAATTACTGTATTAAGACTGGGAGCCTTGTATTAAGATATTGCTATTAACTTTACTTTAGGTACTTTGAGACCTAATAAGAGCTTATTTTGTTTGATGAAACATTGTTGAAAATCTTATTTTTGAGTGTTAGGCCTTTGGTAATGTATTCCCAGCCTAGCTTTTCTCCCAACTACATTGTAGTCAGCTTTCAGTCTGACCAGATGCAGCTGAATACCAGTATTTAATATCTTATTTTAAACAATTTAGAACAGATAATGAACTAACCTTAGAATATTGTAAGTACATCTGTCTAGTAAAAGTAATTGTTAGAAGCTTCCGGCTCACATTATCACTCTCCTCTAGCAAGCCAGCTTCTGCTAAAAACTTCCACATTTCTTCTGTAAAGGAAGAATATTTATTATAGAACAAGTAAGGGGACTAATGACACACAGAATATAATAAACTTATTTTATTCTTTAATAACTTGGTGAAAACAGTAAAGTAATGATGAGACCTATTTAAATATAAGCATTATCTGTTTCCACCAACCTACTGCAAAAACTAGGTCATAACACTGGTAACTTATTCCATAGTACTGCCTATTATTGCCCATCAACTTATTGTCGAAAAGTTCCACTACTAGCAGCAAGAGTATAAAGGTTCAGTCCGAATAGAACTTTACATTTTATTTTACTTATTTTCATCTTACTAAATGTATGAAAATTTTACATTACCTTCTTTGACAGGTGCACCACTCATGAAAATGTGCATGAGTGCGGCAACCAATAGTTTTCTGTGATGCTCTTCAGTTACTGTTGATAGTAGTGACTCACATTCCTCATTCAATACTACTATGTATTGAATACCACTCTTAGCTTCCACTTGAACTAATTTGTAGCCATAGACCTGGAAAGTAGTTGCAAAAAGTTGTTAAATGACCAAAACTTTTCTGGAACTTTTTCTGTGTTGATGTGCATCTCACAGTCTTGTTATGTGGCTATCTATTTGATAGTCACTAAGGCCAAACTGCTTATTTAGTCTTGCACTTGGTTTAAAACTCGGATTGGTAAAACAATGTTATGAATAAGAAACCTGAGATTGATACAACTTAAAATTGATTGAATTGATTGTTACGAAAGTAAATATTACTGACATTTTTCAACACTTTATTGGCTTCAATTATTACTATGTTCACTAGATTTGTTGCTGTTTGGCAAACAGTACTGAGGTGTTTTAAAATTTCGCCGCGTTTTATCGGAATCTTGCTGCCTTCTTTACATAAAATAAATCGAACGCATTCCTTTATAGAATCTTCGAGTCCTGCAACGTCGTCAGTATCCCCTCCCCTGGATCTATTTGCTCGCCTTTGGCTCATATTGTTATTATATTAATTACACAATTTCAGGGTTTGTTTTTAAAAATTCGGTAACTTTCAGCTTTGTTGACTTGACATATGATTTGACATAAGCAGTGACACTTGCCATTGCCGCGCTGATTTAGAATTTGACAATCATAGTGCAGAGCGCCACTCTTAGTCATTTCTAGTCTTAGTCGACTATTTGATCATTTTCATTTTAAATAAATTCTTTTTACTTGCACATGACTTGAAAAAGGTCGTCATTTGTTCGAAAAATACTTGTACGAATTTCATTTTCAGAAGGCTTGAGAATGACCGCGAGACAAAAAGTTTGAAAGAGAATGGGATGAGGTCACCTTATATGAAAAATTTGTAGGCATGGGAGGTTTCAGCAACTGACGTATTTGAAATCTCTTAGAGGACTTGTCTGCTGAAAGAATGTATGCCTATGTTGCCCATAACGTTGCAAATAATATAGAGTCAGTTTCCTATGTATAGAACGTAAAACCAGCTTATATCATAACGCGCGAATTAATATTCATAAAACCTGTTAATGTACCATTAGCAGGTAGAACCAGTATCATTTTCGAGGCAGAGTGGAGGTGTGGCTTTTGTCATAATTTACTTGTTTGCTTAAAGAATATATCCATTCAGGATGCCGAAAGTAGTGTACCACTATTTCCCCCTCAAGGGATTAGGGGAGGCTCCGAGGATGCTCCTTGCCTACGGAGGTCAAGAGTTTGAGGACCACCGTATATCATTCGAAGAATGGCCGGAATACAAGTCCAGTGAGTATCGACCAGAATACTAAAATATAATACCTAATTAAGTTTCTTAAGTTTGTTAAATTGGAGCATAGTAATCGCCAGCATCCATAGTTTAAGAAGTTCCGAGTGCTTGACAAGTCACTCGTGCGCATGTTGATAATGCCTACCTACATTTAGATTCAAATCATTGCCCGCTAAAACAAAATTAAGAAAAGAAGTTATATCATCAGTTAAAACACAATAAAAAAAAGGTACAGCACTGTTAGTGTTCATTCGTGATACTAACAGAACTCTGCTATAAATTTTATTCAGTTCATTGCACGAGAAAACGAGTTCACATTTAATAATAAGTTTAGTTATTCCGACTATCAACATCCTGTGATTAAAAGAAGCTATGTCCTTTGCAGACAATACTATCTTTCTCGTTCATTGTATTTATAAATTGACGTCTGTTTCACTTTCAATAACTCATTATGTGGAAATATTGATGTTATGAGAAACGCGGACATTATGACTCCAAAAGTAATGGCAATTTAAAATATAAAGCAATAAGTGTTTTATGTTTTCTTGATAAAGTACATTATACAGTAGTTGTATGGCATTATCTGATTATTATTTTTCTGTCAAAAAATCATTATGCACTATTTAACATTAGTTAATTTAAATGTGCCTATACCTAAATGATGCCTGATCATTTTTTGTCAGTAATCGTCTCACAGCTGGACAAAAGCCTTCTTCATTCTGATTGGCTAAACTAAAATGGTCTGTTTTGAACGCCATTAGTATGTATTATATGTACTTATGTAATGCCATTAAGTACCTAGTTCGGAGACTTGGGTGGATGATGCGACGATTTCTGAAAAAAAATATATGATGATTAATACACAAGAACTCAATTTGTCTCTGATATTATCAATTTGTACTGAAAAACCTCATAATGAAAGTGCACTTATTATTATTACAAACAACAATATAAGATTCTATGGACTTTGTGAGCCAAGCCTCTATGACGACAACACACGGCTGGTTACACATTTAAAATTATTATGTAGGTACCGGCTGTATTCAGCCAGTATCGTCGGCGACCTTGGCCGTTAACTCAATGTGGTTCATTTAAAAATAGACACGCTTAGACGATTTTAGCTAGATAAATAAATATTTGATGGAAATTTTACGCTATTTTTGTGCGATTTTTATGGAAATGCTTTTTCATGAAGTTTAGATTCTTTTTATAGTTATTTTAAATTTACACACTGTGCGTATGCCGGCGGCAAGAATGCTTCTTGATTTTGTGTTGTGGGACCATATAATATACCGAAAGATGCAATGTATGATGTATGTTACATATTTACACCAAATTTCTATAAAACAATTTAATTTTGCCGAGGAAACAAACTAGAAACTACCTTGGATTTTGATTATATTATGGATTTTTACATAAGTTACCATGCAGATTAGAAACACTGTATTTCTATATAAATACACACAGACAATATATACATAATATCACTTTACTTTCCCACAGGGCGAGGCACAGATCAATACAAAAGTGTATTATAAAAATTCATATAAAATTTCTTACTTTCAGAGACTTTATTTGGTCAGATCCCGATCTTAGAAATAGATGGCAAGTTGTATGCACAGAGCATCGCCATCAGCAGGTACTTGGGTAGGAAGTACGGCCTCGCCGGCGACGATGAAGAAGAAGCCTTCGAGATCGACCAGAATATTGACTTCCTTATGGATATCCGTGCTAGTAAGTATTGTGGGTCAAGAACCAATAAATAAATTGCTGCGGGGCTAGAGTCTCCTCTCGTAATGAGAGAGGGGTTAGGTTAGCCTTGAGTCCACCACGCTGGCCAAGTGCGGGTTGGGGACTTTGCATACCTTCAAGAACTGTTCTATAGAACTCTCAGGCATGCAAGGTTGTTCGAACCAAGTAAATAATATCCATACTAATATTATAAATGCGAAAGTAACTCTGTCTGTCTGTCTGTCTGTCTGCTACTCAATCACGCCTAAACTACCGAACCAATTTGCATGAAATTTGGTATGGAGATAGTTTGATACCCGAGAAAGGACATAGGCTACTTTTTACCCCGGGAAAATCACGCATTTCCCGGGAAAATTCAAGTTTCGCCACCGAAGTCGCGAATAATCAAGATCATAATGACATTGAATTAACAAAATTCCGTTGTCATGGCAACAGTTTTAATGGCGGATATGCTTTAGCGCGAGTTATATGAGATATAAATAATTTTGAGAATATTTTTCGTGAAAAAAAGCATATTTTGTTGTTTAGGAATAATTAAGCTTTGTATTAGTAAAAAAAAATCATTCACGCGAGCGGAGCCGCACGGGTCAGCTAGTATATATGTTACTGTAAAAGCCCGAACTGTGGTAAATCCTAAGATTTTCCGGTAAAACCTAAGATTTACCAACTCTCAATGGTAAAAGTCCGAACAAGCCAGACTTTAAAAACTATGTTACGGTATATAAAAAAATCCTCCTTCATAGCTATGTTTCTAACTATTTCACGGTATAATTATATACTGTAACATAGTTATAAAGAAGGAGTTTTGGGCAAAGCGACATGGGTAGGTTAGGTTAGAAGGCTAAGGTGGGAGCGAGCGAAGCGAAGCTCCCACCTTAGCCTTCGTGGTTATTTTTTTTTAACCACACAGAAGGAGGAGCCCCGCGAAGCGGGGCTCCGGCGACATCTCGATATCATCGAGTGAACATAGGTAAAAGTTCGAAATAAAAGAACTGTTCGGACTTTATCATTGCGAGTTGGTAAATCTTAGGTTATACCGGAAAATCTTAGGATTTACCACCGTTCGGACTTTTACAGTAACATATATATATATATAGCGAGGAACAGGTGTATGGCTGATAGTTCGTCAAACAGTTTAAGTAATGTAAAAGACGCAACCTAACCTTGCTTATAGTATTGGACACAATATGATTTTGGGATCTGGAGAAGTTATAATATTTACGTGAGTGTTATGTTAGTGGAATAGCTAATTACTTATAATCCTGTCAATTACAGAAGCGGCCTTAGTATATTATGAGAAGGATTTAGATATAAAAGCAAAAAGGCATGAAGATTTCTTACAAAACACATATCCTTCCCTTCTGGAGAAGTTAAACGAGATTGTTGAGAGGAACAATGGACATTTGGCTTGTGGAAAGGTAAGATAATTTAATAATTTGATCACTAAGTTCAGTTTTGGAATTCGATATTCAAGGAGAGTTACTTACCACAGGAAAAAACGTAAGTAGATAGTGATCTGTCTGTAATAAAAAAGTGGTCTGAACAATAAATTACAGTATAACAACTTGTAGCAATTTGAATTATGTTTTACAAAAACCTTTCTTCATTGGGTCTGGAATTCTGGATACTTTCTCCTTGTTGTGAAAGTAAAACCATAAGAATAGCTAGATATATTTTTGATTTTGAAATGTTTTTCCAGCTGACGTGGGGTGATTTTGTTCTCACGGGAATGTTCGCGTACCTGAAGCGGATGCTGCAAATGCCTGACTTAGAGCAGAAGTACCCCAACTTCAAAAAGCTACAAGACAATGTTGTGACTTTACCCAAAGTGAAGGCTTACATTGATGCCGTTCCCAAGTCTAACTTCGATTATTAAAAAAAAACTATTAAAAATAAATGTTTTATTTTTAACCGACTAAAGCCGGTGACGTTATAATTTGAATTACAGGTATTATAATAACATTATAGACGAGGCTTTATGGGCATAGGTCACTTTGCCCAATCTATAGAAGAAAAATAATCGTGATCGAGTCTTTGCCTCACAGTGTATAATAAATCAGCGAATTGAATTAGTTTAGTACTTACATCCTTCTTTCTATTCTATTCTATTTATTTTCCGTACGTTATAGTATATTACTTACACGTCAATCGAAACGGTAATAAGATTAAACGAATAACTTATTTATCAATCATTCTTAATACTTTAGACTGTCGATAAGTATCATGCATACATCACGGGTCCAAATAATAATAGTATTATCCACAATTATTTATCGATCAATCATCAGACACATGAATATACAAGATTTTTATTTATATCTGATATCGTTACAGAAAATATCTTAGTGAATGAATTCATTACTAGTAGGTAATTACCTACTTTGGCTTTGGATGAATGTATTTTCAAAACAAGTAGGACTACGACTTTTATAATAACACTAACTATTGCCCGCCTTGCGTTTTGCCGTGACTTAGAGATTAATTTTCATACCAACTATCATCCCCTATTTTATCCCCTTGGGGGATATCGTCATAACATCTACCCGCATACTAAAGTTCAGGCCGATCCATCCAGGGGCTTGGGCTGTGCGTTGATAAATCACTATGTTAGTCAGTCACCTTTGTTTTATATATAAGGACTTAAAGTGACAACTATATCCGAAGCTGCTAAGTTTTACTTTATACCTTATGGTTAGTGGTCAACCTAGTGTCAATCTAGCACCGACGCGATGCACAGAGACGCTTTGTTAGAACTTGAAAGTCTGAAAACCAATCTTATCGAGGGGTATCGTGTTACATCCCAGGTAATTGGGTTGTGGGGGCCTGGTGAGCAGTGGGTTCATGTCCATGTGCTCGGCGATATAACACTAGCTAAATTACAGTTTCGTCTTTATAGAAAATGACTCTAAAGGCATTGGGTGACATTATGAAGTGTCAATAGTTATCAAACAATCTCCTGAATAAGTGTTTAGATATATTTATGATAAATATTAGCTAAGTGTAAATATACGAAGGAAAGTCAAGTATCCACTCGGTATTTACGTGTTGCAAAATTATCAAAGGCATATCATAGATAACAATTTAAAATAGGTTGTTTGATGACTCAAATAGTAGCGACATCGAACATAGAAACGTCAATATAACTTTATATCACGCCTGTTATGCCCGAAAGCGTAAGCAGAGGTGTATGAAACACATTTCGTGATTAACAACGTTAGTCGCATGTAATAGGAGTCATAGTCGCTTACATAATTATATAAAAAATAGTAAAGACCTGGAATAGAACCCGAGACCTCATGAACAGCAGTCGCATACATACTACCATGCCATACCAAAATAACATCACTAAAGTAAAAGAAATGCATGGTTTTTGCAAAGTACAAGTGCTACTTCTAAAATGCTTGTTATTTTCAGTCAATTTCATTAGAGCATGTAAAGAGTGTATCGTGTACATAAGATATTTACTTGTCCGCTGGTCGTTAAAGCGATGGCCCATACTATTAATATAATTGTTTATTTTAAACGGTCAAGACTATTAAGATATTGGCTCCATAACTTTAATAGCTTTAAAATAATATCTCGGGAATTGAAACAAAGTGTACGAAAGAAGTATAGGAATAAGCCGAATTACCTATATTATATAATTTTCATTCATTTTAATAAAGAATTATTTATATCATTTTTCATTATTTTTATTTAAAAAGTAAATTTTGTAACGTGGAATTTAGTTTTTAAAGTATGTAATAGTACCACTTACAAAATAGTGTTTTCTGTTCGAACGTAGGTACATGTTGTTGTTTTTTTTGTTAATGACATAGATTTTTTTTTCTTACGATAAAATGTCAGAAAATCACGGAATTTTTTTACAAGCGGGCAATATCGCTGGCAAAAGATAGTGCTTTTTAATAGTTCGTTTATGAGAACATTATTATGCCATAAAACATTACAGTACTTATACTACTTATCTTAATTATAACAAACAAAAGGTTGTTTTAACTTTCATATCTCATTCGATACCGAATTATGGATCTCGAATATAAATATTTTTCTTATAACTTATCAGAAACATCAATAAAATCGATATCGTAAAATAACATTTATAAAGGTTAAAATTTGAAACTTGAAACTGGTTGAAACTGTTTTTAAGTGCCTATGGTTATTCTTATTGTAAATATGTAATGAAATGACATTTCATTAATCTGTGGTTTTCAATGAAGATGGAAAATGTTATGTTTTACCTGATGAACTCGAACCGGTGATTCATCACACATATATTGTCAAAATGAACACTTTCTCAAAAATAAAGAATAGCATAAAGAAAAGGCATCAAAGTAGAAAAATATGGATAAAATTGGATGAAGATCTAAAGAAGACATATATTGACGAGGAAGGTAATTTACAATTTCATGATCAATATTTAGAAGAAATAAGCACTATACAACAAAAAACCAAAGATGACAATTTGCAGCATATCTTAGAAAAATTAATAGAAACTTCAGCGAAGAAAGAGAATCAACATAACCTAAAAAATATCTCAGAAAAATTTATTATTGAAAAATTCACAAGCAAGAATACTAATGCAATACAATGGATAGAGACTTTTGAAAAAGAGTGTGAGCGCTTTAATATAACAAAAGATGAAACAAAAATAGATATATTGAGATTATTTTTAGAAAAATCCTGTTTGGAATGGTACAGCTCGATGATCATAAAACTAACAGTAAATTCTGAATGGAATGAATGGAAAAACAAATTTTTAGAAACTTTTAGAAACCAAGGATGGGACGTAGTCACATATGCTCTCACATTCAGGTATAAAGAAGGACTGTTAATTGATTATGCTATAAAAAAAGAACGGCTTATACTAGAAATAAACAAACTGATAGATTCCAAAACAATGATAGATCTTATTGCAACAGGTTTACCTGGGTTTATCTTAAATAAGTTAAACAGGGATGAACTCAACGATACTACTGATTTGTTCAACGAGATAAGAAAATATGAAGGTATGATGTACAAGAAAAACTCAACTATAATAAAGAGTGGTACATTCCCTCATAAAAATAAAACTAATGAGAAGAAACCATGTAAGACTTGTGAATCCTTGAACAAAGGAATAAGATATCATCCGGAGGAGTCATGTTGGTTCAAGAAAAATAAAAATGAATCTGAAAAGGTTTTCAAAGCCAGAAATGTAAATAATAACTCCATTATTGAAGTAGATATAAACACTGAAACAAAAAACGAGTAAGTACACCATTAATCAAGATCAAGCTTCTATTAGAAAATAAACTGGAAGTGACAGGCATTTATGATTCAGGCTCACAGATTTCTTTAATAAATTCAAGACTGATTAAAGTAAAAGAAAAAAGAGATAATGTGAATATAGCATATATGAAAACGGTTAATGGTGTGAAGAAAACAGATGGCTTGATAACAATAAAAATAAATATATTTGATTTAGAAGAACAAGTGGATGTATACGTAATAGAAAATGAAAATTTTGATGATTTCATAATCGGATTGGATATGATAAAGAAATTCAGACTTACCCAAAATGAGGACTTGCAGATAGAACAAAAGACAATAACAAATAAAATAGACAGGATGTCTAAAGATAACAGAAATGAAAAAAATAATGAAAAAACGTTTGCAATAAATTTCAATGAACACATACAAACAGAGGAATTTGTAAGTGTGACAGACCATTTAGATAATGAAAAGAAAATTGAGATAGAGAAAATTATAAAGGAATATAAATCAATTTTTGCTAAGGATAAGTATGACATAGGAACAGTTAAGGATTACGAAGCTCACATAGATTTAATAGTAAATAAATACTGTAGTAAAAGACCATACAGATGTTCAATTGAAGATAAATTAGAAATTGAAGAGCAAATATCCATGTTACTAAAGAATAATTTAATAGAAGAATCTTACAGTCCTTTCGCCGCTCCAGTGACATTGGCATTTAAAAAAGGTGAAAATAGAAAATCTCGCTTATGTGTAGATTTCAGGGAATTGAACAAAATTGTTGTACCACAAGCTCAACCTTTCCCGTTAATAGATGATTTGATTATAAAAACTAGAAATTGTAAGTATTTTACTACACTGGATATAAACTCAGCATTTTGGGCAATACCACTAAAGGTGGAAGATAGAAGTAAAACAGGATTTGTCACACAAGATGGCCACTTCCAGTGGACCTGCCTCCCATTTGGTTTGAAAACATCATCAGCAATTTTCCAGAGAATTTTAAGCAATATTCTAAGAAAGCACAATCTCACAGGATACTCTGTTAACTACATCGATGACATTTTGATATATTCGTCCACCTTTGAAGAACATATAAGACACATAAGAAATGTATTAGATGCAATAATAAAAGAAGGCCTTAGATTGAAGTTTCAGAAATGTACCTTTGCTTCAAACTCAGTGAAGTACCTCGGCTATGTAATTCAGAATAATTCGGTAAGACCACAAAAGGACAATTTGATCTCAATAAGAAATTTTCCAACTCCTAAGACGCAAAAGAATATAAGACAATTTTTGGGAAAAATCAACTTCTACCATGAATACATACCAAGAAGCGCAATGATCTTGGAGCCATTACATAATTTATTAAGAAAAAACGAAAAGTTTGTGTGGTCAGAGAAGTGTGAAGAATCATTTAATCAAATAAAAAGATATTTATGTTCTCAACCTGTATTGGAAATATTTGACAAAGATTTACCAATAAAAATATTTACGGATGCATCTTTAGAGGGTATTGGAGCAATATTAAAACAGACACAACCAGACGGTAAAGACAAACCTGTGGCATATTTCTCAAAAAAACTGAATGAATCTCAAAAACGGAAAAAGGCTATATATTTGGAATGTTTTGCTATGAAAGAAGCTGTTAAATATTGGCAACATTGGCTCATTGGAAGACAATTCACTATTTACTCAGACCACAAACCTCTAGAGAACATGAATATTAAATGCAGGACAGATGAAGAATTAGGTGACCTCACATATTACCTATCTCAATATGACTTTACAGTAAAATATATACCTGGTAAAGAAAATGTAGAAGCAGACTGTTTGAGCCGAAACCCAGTATTAGAATCAGAAGATAACAACGAGGAACTACTGAAAATAGTTAATTTAATACAAATAAAAGATATAGTTGAAGACCAAGAAAAAAATACAGCAATAAAAGAAAAGAAAAAAAATCTAATACACAAAAATAAAATCTACTACAAAAAAATAAAGAAACATGAAAAGATCATCCTCTCAGAAGAATTTAGCAAAAATCTTATAAAAAAGGTGCATGAAGATCTATGCCATATTGGAATCAGACAGTTACAGAAAAAAATAAGTCCAATATATACAGCTAAAAACCTAACAAAAAATATCATGAATATTTGTAAAACATGTGAAATATGCATAAAAAATAAATCAAGATGTAAAGAAAACTTTGGATTGATGTCACATCTGGGACCAGCAACGAAACCATTTGAGATAATGTCAATAGATACTATCGGTGGCTTTGGAGGATCTAGGTCAACAAAAAAATACCTACATCTTTTAGTAGACCACTACACAAGATATGCATTTATTACGACTTCAAAAACACAGAATGCAACTGACTTTATAAAACTAACAAAAAAAGTCCTAGAGACAGATGAGATTGGAATAATTTTGACAGATCAATATCCGGGCATCAATTCACGAGAATTTAAGCAATATTTGCAGGAGAATAACATCAAACTAATCTTTACAGCTGTCAATACACCATTCTCTAACGGCTTGAATGAGAGATTAAATCAAACTATTGTGAATAGGATGAGATGTAGAATAAATGAGAAAAATAATAAGAAAACATGGACAACAGTAGCAAGAGAATGTGTACAGAAATATAACGAAACCGAACACTCTGTTACAGGTTTTGCACCAAAATATCTACTAGATGGTACAAATGTCAGTATTCTACCAAATGAAATTAAAACAATAGAAAAAGAAGATAAGTGGATTGCTAATAGAAGATTAGCATTAGAGAATACAATAAAATCCCACAAGTACAACAAGAAAATATTTGATAGAAATAGAAAAATACAAAAGTTAGAGATAGGAGACAGTGTATATGTAGAAAATGGGAATAGACTGAATAGAAAAAAATTAGAAGAATTAAGAATAGGCCCTTTCAAGATAGTAGAGAAAATATCGAACTCCATTTATAGGATTGACACTGGCAACAGAAAAACGGAATCAACTTTATTCCACGTAACAAAATTACAACCTGCCACAACAGAAGCTGAAGAAAACGAATATGAAAATAACTTATAGATACCTACATTATGATATACTATTATTGGGAATTTTCTTTCTTAGGGGGGGGAGATGTAATGAAATGACATTTCATTAATCTGTGGTTTTCAATGACGGATGATTGTCAGATAATTTTGTGCAAATTTATTGATATAAAACTTATGATTTAATTTGATTATATTTAAGAAACGATGTAATTCAGGAAGTGATATTAGTAAACTTTAATTGTCGTTTCTTTGTGTTTTCAGGTGAGATAATTGTTATAGTGTTAGAAATTGATAATTGTTTTGTTATTGTAAAGACGTATGAAATAAAACAAACCTTTGTGTTTTCAGAGAAACAAATTATGGTTTATTTTTGAAAATCCTGAATAATATATCTTATAAATATAAACAGGATTAAAGTTTTCCTTAAAAATACCCGTTTACCTACCTACATTGAAGAAAGAAAGATTTTTTGTATTAAACCACCACTGTGTTTTGCTAGACAAATGCAATGATAATGGTAAAATGGAAATAAATATACATTATACACATAAATATCTCCTCCTTAGGCAGGAATGCATATACACAATATAAAACATTTTCTATTAGTTACTTATAAACAGTCGATTTCAATCTTCTATTTTGTGTTGTCTTAATAGAAATAGCTCATGTTCCTAGTACCAAAACAAAGGCTTAATTTAATAACTTAATACCCACATCATGGACTGAAAAGTTACAATAACCGACGTAGTATCATAATAAAATTGTCTTAAGTACCTAGCAAGATATCGATGCACCTCCGTAAAACAAATGTGATACGATGAAAATGCAAGAAAATACATGAATTGGCATGATTGGTAATATTACAAGCAAATATTATGACTTGTTGTAACTTGTAAGTCAATCATGTTGTATCTGATAATCATTATGTATACTCATGATTCAACGTAAAATGACAGATTTATACTACTAGTTATTGTAAGACAACTTAGTTGATAGTCTTGGGGTGCACGATGAATCTAGATTGTAAATAAAAGTTCTGTGTATTTCAAAAATAATGTAATGTATCGGCGTCGGCTGCATGAGGCTGCGCTTCGCTTCGTATTTGACTAGGTTAACGAAAAATTACTGAACTTGTACTAGCAAAAGGTTCATCTAAAACAGTGGTTCCCAACCAGTGGTCCGCGGATCAACAGTGGTCTGTTGACGTCAAAATATGGTCCACGAATGATTATAAATTTTAAATTTTCAGGACGATAATATTACACTTTATCTATACTAATATTATAAAGCTGAAGAGTTTGTTTGTTTGTTTGATTGTTTGTTTGTTTGTTTGAACGCGCTAATCTCAGGAACTACTGGTCCGATTTGAAAAATTCTTTCAGTGTTAGATAGCCCGTTTACCGAGAAAGGTTATAGACTATATATCATCACGCTACGACCAATAGGAGCAGAGCAGCAGCAAAAAATGTTACAAAAACGGGGAAAATTTTTACTCATTCTCTCTTATGTGACGCAAGCGAAGTTGCGCGGGTCAGCTAGTTTTTAATATGCTTACAAAGTGGTCCCTGCTAACAAGCATAATATGATCTAAAATACTCAGACTATGTAATTTTTGTCTTTAATAATGTTTTAATTGTAATTGTCATAGACTTAAATATGGTATTAGGCAATCAATTGATACCAATTAAAATACGAAACTGGGACGTACTAGTATGTAGTCAAGTTCCCTATTAGTGTACAACCGCCTGCTAAAGACCCTCTATTTAGTTGTAGGACTATATGATATTAGTTTTACAAAAACGCAGACTAATGCTACAAGCGAGGATGACTATAGTTAATGCATAATAGATATAGGTATATAGGTACATTATGTATAAACCTACATGGGTAAAGTCAGAAGTATGCGGAATTAAATACCGATAGGCAGATGCTTTTTCAATAGAACAACTTTGCTTCCTTTCTGAAAATAAACTTGCATAAACTGGTATTTCTGATTTTTTTCATATTAGGTCGGGGAAAAAGTCTTTTCGCATTATAGTACGTATGAACTTGTAATAAAATCTTTTCTCTACACAAAAAATCTCGATATTTGGGTACCTCACGAGCTCACTGAAAGGAACCTAATGAACCGTGTACTCATTTGTGATTCTTGAAGCCAAAAAGATTTTATTACAAGTTCGTACATACTATAAATGCGAAAAGACTTTTTCTCCAACCTAATAGGTATTAAGGAGGAAGTTAAAATAACCGTTACCTATATTACATAAGATGCTTTTATAACTGGATATTATTGTGATAATGGTCAACCCCAATGCGCCCCAAGCCCCCAACTCACATTTGGCCAGCGTGATGGACTCAAGCAGTGAGGGACAGGACAGGACGAGACCCTTGCCCAGCAGTGGGACATTAATGGGTTAAATTTATTTTTATTTAATGGTCATAAACATTATTCTGGGTTCCTAAAGGGAATCTTATTATTTAAAAATGACTCGAAGTAAAGAAAAACATCTTATTTATGGTAAACATTTGTTTAGCAACAGTTGATAAATGTTTTTGATGAACGGCGATAATGTTGCTTGAAACTTTGTTTACACATGCTGTTACCAACTCTGCAACACACAGTGTTGCTAGCAACATATTGCCAGAAATTCCGCAACACGTTGCTAAACAAAATGTTTACTATGAATACGGGGTTCAAAGGAAAATATTTTTTTTAGGACTTTGTAATAGCTAGTAAAGAGTTTTTGGTTCCAATCTAACCTTCTTGGACATCTCCTATTTTTTTTTCTCATGGTCTTCTTGTTTGATTGTTTTTGATATTGTCACAATCAAATTTATGTCATAATTTGTTATCGAAGCTGCTTTGAAAAAAAATTGCTTTATATTTCTAGTAGTTGATAAGAAGAGTTTGTAACAAGTAAAAATGGATAAGCAGTAAGTTTCAGCTTAATGCTAGTTCAATATTATTATGCTTTAAGGTTATGAAAGTATTTCAGATGAAGGAACGGATGGACACCGTCGTTGTTACATTTCTATTTAAGCCGTACTCCTCTTCAAAACCCTTTTCATAATTACTTTATAGATTCGCAGCAATATTCAGATATGCAAAGTAATTTGACGTAGTTTAAAGCCGGTTTGAAACGCTCTGTGGTACTACTATTTTATCTCTACACACTGTTCGTTGTTTGTTATGAACGGAACTTAAATTAGCCGGCCGGCTTAGCAACCTCGTTGGAAAGACCGGCAGTGTTGTTGCGTCCGCGCTTCGGTCCACACTTCTCACACGCTCAGACAAAAACACATGTGAGTTTTATAAAGGTTATAAGATTAAAAACTTTAAAATAATATTTACTTTTCCCAATTTTATTAGTTTTACCGCGAATTTTAAGTGTAGAATGTATTTTTTTTAATTTTCGTATAGTTTTTTAAAATGTCGGACGGAGGTTATGCTCAATTCAATTCTGTTCGAGCGTAAACTTTTTGTTGTAATCGAAGTATGAGTTGTAAATGTTTTGATGGTTTTTAAATTGCTTTGGATTTTTATTTTATTTGTGTTGTAATTTTTACATACTTTAAAATTCAAATATTTTATGCTATGTTACAAATAGCATGTTTTGCTAATATTGTCTCCAATCACTAATTTAACAAGGATACCTGCATATGATACACTAGTCAGATTTTTCTAGAACATATTGAATATCATACATACCTACTCTTATAAGAATTTTAACAAAGTATTCATCGTGTAACCTCGAAAATACCGGCAGCATATTCAAAGACAATAAAAACAATAAACTTGCAACATGGTGGGACGCTACGGTCCATGGCGGGACATAGTTAACTGGTCATTGACTGAACCCGATTGCAAGACAAACTCGGGACATGATTAAATATTCCGATGCAGTTGAATTGTTTATTATTGTAGTTGTTTTCGTTGATAATAAACTTATGGTGTATGATTATGATTGTTACTTTATCCTTATGCAGGAAAATAATTTGATGGTTTAGAAATATTTTATAATTAAAATTCATTACAATTTGCTTCGAAATGTGTTAAATCTAGCTGTAAAAATATTAACTGAATGGTGATAACTGTGCAATGAATATGCCTATTCGTCTCTGTTAATTTTGCATAAATGAATCATGTTTAATGATTCTTACTGTCTCTCTTACTCTTAATGTCTTTACAGTCGCTTAATTTCTCCATAGTCAGTCGAAATTATAGAATAATCAACACTTAAAACTACCGCTAAATATATCTCGAAAACCGGGGGTTAGTGGCTTGATAAAAGTCATCCCTATTTAGAAATGTTATTGATTCTCCTAAAAATCCTTCAAAATTCTCCCTGGAATAAAGTGACATGAGGATAGACACTTGGTTCTAAAATTTAGAGACAAATTTCTCGTGTGCATAATTTAGACTCTAAATTATGCACAAGAGAATGCCTTCAATAATAACTGTTTGTTGTTACAGCATAATGCCTAAGGTTGTATACCACTACTTCCCCTGCAAGGCTTTGGGCGAGGGCGGACGTCTGCTGCTGTCGTACGGCGGCCAGGAGTTCGAAGATGACCGCATCCCCAGTGAGAAGTGGCCCGAATTCAAGCCAAGTAAGTACAATAAAATTTATCTACCCACGGCATATGGCTGGCATTTGGCCACGGCAGCCAATTTCGTAAATACAAGCAACATAGTAGGAGATTGTTGTTAGTGACAAAATGTATTCCTAATACACAGGTACACTCTCATAGTCCGGTGGGACCTTAAACTAACACGTTTGGAAAGTGTTCAGGTGCTGAATTGACGGCATTTTTGTACTTAGGACAATTACTGAGTTGTCGTGTTCTTTTGGACAAAGTGCAAGACTTAGGTTGACTTTTCTAACCAGTTTTCGCTACTGTAGGTATATCAGTTTCACTTTTATTAAGTACTCAGAAGGTTAAATCATCCAGTTTGTACTAGACGCGACTAGCTGTCCGCCCGCGATTTTGCCTGGGTGGAATTTCACCCCGTTCGGGAGAATTTCAACTTTCTACGTTCAGTAGTTTCGACTGTGCATTGTCCGTCAGTCAGTCACTCAGTAACGGAAGAGTTTTATATCTATTGATTAAATATAAGATCCAGACATTCACCAGTGTTCAGAGAATGAGCGTATCTAATATCAAAAGCGACTTTCGTCGAATAAAATCGATAAATATATTCGTCTAAGTTTTAGGTTAGCAACAATTAATCACATTACATCTCCATAATTACAAATAAAAAGATAACCTCAAATATTACACGGTGTGTTCAAACAAGATAAGAATTACTTTGATAATAACTGAATGGTCCGACATTATTCACGTGAGGTACCAACAACAGCTGATAAACATTCAATAATAATCGTATTTATTTTTATCTAAAGTGTTGTAGTAAAATATCGTGTAGATTGAGGAAAATTTTTATGAATTGCCTTTTTTTTGAATGGGTATTTTTTTGGGTTTTTGATTGATGATGATAATACTAAAAAACATTCGGCCGTGCCAGGGATTTTCGCGATAGTGACTAACTTCAGAAAGCTTAAAAAGGGCAAATCGTCAGAAACTTATTTTCAATACAGTTTATTTTAATAGTGAGTCTTTAAAAGACTCATTATCTCATTAATTAATCACATAAAAAGGCTCTTAATAACTAGAAATTCATCCTAAAGTCGCGTGTAGAAGTTCGTCAAAAAGTTTTGATCAATCACCTTTAATTGATTTAGAGGCCCTCCTACCGCGGACGTTTCCCTTTAAAAGATGCCAATCATCCGATGTAAAATGACGCTGTAGTTGAACAAAAGAATCATCATCTCATGTCGTACTAGTAAGCATGAGTTGCAATATCATAATAGTTTACATGACTATTGACATAATAACTCAAGAGGGACAAAGTCTTTGTCCAAGATCGTTGGCCAGATCTATAGATATTGGAAAGGTAAAGGATCCTTTGACGTCTAACAATCGATCACTGTTGAAAACTATGCCATGGTATCTTACAACCTCTTTAGGGATGCTGAGAAGGCAAAATAGGTGATGTGACTGCTAAAATTTATTTCTTGACTGCAACAAAGCGTATTCGGGCTGAAATATGGCATGCATGTAGGTGTCATGACGTAAGCATCCGCTAATGAAAGATTTTGATCATATCTACCCCCAAGCGGATAAAATAGGGGATGAAATTTTGTATGAAAATTCTGTCGTATGTTACAAACCACGCGGAGGAAGTCGGGGGCAAAAGTCAGTTTCTTCTACGTTACTACGTACGTTCGTTGCTGTATTGCTATATAGTAGAGACAATCATGCGAAAAGTCATTGTATGGAACAGCTACGCACTGTCAACATCCTGTGCCTTCCACGATGGAGTACTCAAACACGTCAGTCATTCAATATTAACATTATTATATAAGTAGCGCAACAAGAAATATATAGCATAGGATGCCGCTATACAACGACCTTTATCGAGCTGGGAATAAAGGATGAATTATATTTTTTATCCAATAAAATACAATCAATTTATTGCAAAAGGGTTGTCTAAAGAAAATTTTGCCCAGACTATGTTTTTTTTAACTACACTACTTTGAACAAATTTCATTCCAATCAAAAATATATAATCTATAGAATATACAAACGTTAGGTTGACTATTTATTTTCAGTCACACCTGTTGGGCTGGTAGGTTTAAACAGCTAAATCGATTCTAGTAACTTGCACCGGTTGTGTATGTGCCTATAAAAGCGAAAGTATCTGTCTATCCGTCGCTGTCACTATATCGTAACTAAACAGCTAAACGGAATTCGATAAAGTATGACAAAGTGATAAGAAAATTCTAGAAGAAACTTAAACTCATTCTTTTCCACACAGGCGAATACGCGGGCATAAACAAAGTGGGCTAAGTCCTAGTACATGATAAAAATCTTAATGAATGTCTACAGTTACACCACACACGATACTTTTATGAATCATATCAACTGTTAGTCTGTTTGTTCGGATATAATCTAGAAAAATGCTACACTATCTCGCGATGTGAATTGTGTGTTGCGTCACCTGACATAGAAGGATTGACACCTGCTTATCAATGAGTACCGTATAAGTTATTCAGTGTGAAAATATTCGATTAGATAATACGTTTATTCAGCTTTTCTACACATTTTTACTAGAACATTACTTGAATATTTTCTTTGATAATAAAGAAAAAATAGGTGTTACTGATGTCTTATCGTTATACAACCCAAGTAACTGGGTTGTGGAGGACCGATAGGCTGACGCTCCATGTTAAATACTGATATCCAGCGGTACCGGTGAGACTGGAAGTTAACTCCGAAATAGTTGGAAATAATACTAGGCTGATATAATAGGTACATAGATCATGCAGATGCGGATAATATAGACACGCAATCCTTCAGGTGATGTCACACTAAGAACCTTTTTGTTTGAAAATCTAAGTTTTTATTCAAAGTGTAGTAGTTTACGTACGTGGCACGTAATTAATTTTATATGGTTTTATACTGTGCTGTGATAAAAAAGTGTAATTGGATGATGTAAAATATACTGTCGAAAATTCGAGAACTCTCAGAGGAATTACAGCCGTTTTTTATTTCATGGATTGCGGAGGTCGATTTGGGTTAAAAGAACTAAAATAATTATTATAAGAAGAATATTTTAGGCTTCAAGAAATGAATCCTTACTGTTATACGTATAAACATACATTAAATCACGCCTTCTCCCCTTAGGGGTAGGCAGAGAATGCCTCTTGGTGCGATTCTTTTATACGTATTTTAGGAAATTAATCTTCTAACCTTGCAGCCTATACTTTTTCATCTTATTTTTGAAACGAATAAATAATTGATCCGATTTAGGAGTAAACTAGCTCAGGATAGACATATCTCGGGACGAACCGGGCGACTATTCTCAATAATTCGTTGAAATCACAAGGCAATATCTATTTAAAATCAATCAATTTCGCACAAATAGTTTTCAAAGCTAAACCGGAGTGTATCAAAAGAGTACATTCAAGCAGAAACTGCGTAATAGTTGTAATTTTGCGTACAAAAGCGATATGTGAAGCAATTTGTATGTACAATAGTGTTGTGTTGATAAAAGTTGCGCCGGCGCAGTGTCGTGCACAAGCGTGGCTCAAGGCCGGTCGTGGTTAGGCTACAGACACTCGCGTTTAGCACGTTCGGTTCGGCATTTATCGAACAACAAAACCGACCCGAAGCAATAGCCGGGTTCTGACTAAGCAAGCAGCCTCGCGAAGCAATGGCTAGGTCTCCTTTCTTTCAGATCGAAATGAGCGGGACCGAGATATTGCCTCGCGAGGCTGCTCGCTCAGTTTGGACCCGGGTAATTACTACACATGTCCGGCTTGTGCCGATCGGGAAATTAATTCGGGTCCGATCGTCACAATTCTTATGAAACATTCAGTCGCGGCGTTGTCGAGCGGCATTTTTTTTCCTAACGTTCATGCACACGTATTCGGTTATGCCACCCGGCTAGGCCGATTAATTCCGAACCGAATAAGTGTGTAGCAAGCTTTAGTTTCAAATGCGCGGGAGTTCAATTTACTAAATATAACTGTACCACCCACTAGTGTCGTTTGAATAGAGCTTGTAAAATGATGGATTTATGAACAATGCATATTTTATTATGTAGTTTATGTTTTGAATTGAATAGATGCTTACGTTTTATTTTACGTATTTGAAATTGTTTGTAACGTAAGCTAGCCCTTTTTCTAGTCTTATTAAGGTTGTGTTTATGACTTTCAATCGTCGGCAGTTCATGTAAATATTTTCAGGAACGAAGGTATGATCAGAGTTTAGTTAATCCCAAAATGACTTGCCTTGCGTAAAATTTTGTACGTGATTTCATCGCTTCTGAACAAGTTATCAGGAGGCAAGTTGATAGTTTTTTTATACAGTTACTTTTGATATGTTCGAGAAAGGTTATGTGGTAATTCTCCATGAGCACTGAAACTGATTCTAAAATTTACTCAATACATAATAAAATATTCTGCTGCGCACACAACTGAATTTGCAGATAAAAACAAGCCAATTCAGCTTCGAGAATCTTCTATGAAACGTTGTAAAATAAATACAGATGTGTTTTGAAACGGTAGTAGTGTTTGTAACTCGACCTGACTCAACGAATGAGCGCTTGAGGTGCCAATTACACGGTGATAACGTGTGCTATTATACGTGCAACTGCAATAAAGCCATTGTTATGTTAGGTTTGTAGTTACGTTTGTATAAATTTGCGTATGAATGCTGACACAGACCGCACGATACAGCGGTATAGTTTTTCTTATTTTTCAGCCCTTATGCAAAACTTTATGTATCTATTTTTTGTTTACTAAACCATCTACGACTTACTTTATCTACTTGTAAAAATTTTACATTTACAAAACCATAGTGACTGATACACATTATGCCAAACCTTACGCTTAAACACTACTTGGTCGATTGCTGAAAGTTGCGTGAAAATTCTGTTGTTTTAAAGTTTATATCGCAACATATTGACAGACAGACGCGTTGGAAGACTTTGTTATGATATAATTTTACTGAATTGTGTAGTGATATGATTGTACATAAAAATAAAGAAATATGTTTTCGCAAAGCTGAAATCATTTCTCAAATAAATAAAATAAAAATCGGCTCACAATCTGGTAGACACAAGGATATATTTTTATTCAATCCAAAATTTCAACCTTATGTATATATGTAAGGGTATCAAGCTACTCTAGCTAGGTAGTTGCTTAGTCTAACCTAGGTACTAAGTCCATAGCGACCGTGCTAAGACTACAAGCAGTAATAAAACGAGTAATGTGTACGTGACACATTTGTTATGCATACTAATTGTACAAGTACACATCATTAAGATAAATACGAGTGCTCATTACATACCTGTCCCGTTTTATCTACGTTTATTGCATTTATTATAATGCATACATAATATATTATTGAGTTATAAATAGACGTAGTTAGTATGCAAGTCATTGGGTCTTTAGTTCTTTTCAGAGCGAGAAACAATCGGAATGGTGCGAAATCGGCATATTATTATTGTGTGAAAAAGTAAATTCTTTGTGATTCCCTGTGGATAAGATTGAGTTAACTTGTCTATCTTAGGGATAGGAGGCACTATCACTATTATCTATACTAATATTATAAAGCTGAAGAGTTTGTTTATTTGTTTGTTTGAACGCGCTAATCTCAGGAACTACTGGTCCGATTTGAAAAATTGTTTCAGTGTTAGATAGTCCATTTATCGAGGCAGGACATAAGCTATAGGTATAACATCACGCTACGACCACTAGCAGCGGAGAAGCAACTATAAATAATACAACAACGGGGAAGACTCTCATCCATTCACTCTTATGTGACGTAAGCTAAGTTGCGCGTATATTCGAACTAGTATGACAAGAAAGGAAGTTTGTAAGGATCATACCCAGTGGCGTTTGTCTCTGCCTGCTTCTACAGGAAGAAGTGATTTTATGTATGTGTATGCATATATGTATCCACAATAGCCCTTGACATGCTGAACCTCTCTTTAAAACAAAGGTGACGTTGGCAATATTATGTGCCTATTACGAAATAGATCCCGACAGTATTGAATTAAGATTCGCAGTTCTTCTCACATGAAACAATTTTGTTCAATAAGTTCAATTGAACATGACCTTGGCATCCTATGAGCTAACAATTGCTGAACACTCGGCGAATGAACTTGCTGTGTCATGTAGGTAATAGATTAAATTGGGTGCAGAGGGGCGATGACGATGAGCTCGCTATCCTTTATTTTAAGGTTGATTGTGAACTGATCAACGTCCCTAGAGTTTTTATACAGTAGTTCTAATGGTAGGGCCAAGTGGAATCAAAATAAAATCATTTATTCATATAGATCAAGTAAACTTTTGATCGTCAATGATATAGTTCGAAAGATAGAGCCAAACAGAAGGGCTGACAAGAAATTAAGGCCAAATCTTTTAATCGCCCATTAAATAAAAAAAAAATTCGCTACAAATCATTGAATATTCTCATAGAAATAGGGGTTTAGCGTCGCTTAGGTGGGATCTAAGTGGTGTGGGATACATCTAAGTTGTGAGGGGCAAGTCAATTGCTACATAATGAGTAAAATACCAAACTCTGAAATGGTATTGAGAATATTACCTAGGAGACAGGGCTCCTTTAAAAAGCATCTGATTTGCATGGCTTTTACACGTCTTGTCGAAAAATTAGAAAGTTTGTAGAACAAAAATTCTGGACCCATATAGCGAAAAAAGGTGACTTTGCACTTAATAATCTGAGATCCATACAGACACACATGGAGTATTATTATGTGACTTACGTAGAGTAATGAGTTGACACAATTTATTTCGAAGTGCATTACATATATCTAAAGCACCCTTAAGTTTATGATACTTAAATACTTTATTATAGGTGCTATTATGATAATAATAGTTACTGAAACTGTTATTGTCAGCTATGATAACGTAAACAAAACACTTATGACATATTAATGATTAGGAATTAAATTAAATTAAATTAAATAATCATTTATTTCAGGCAAATCACCCATATTTTTGTTTACATAATATAAAGATATTACATGGATATACATAACTATTAAATAACTTATTTAGGATTATATTATTATTATGGCACATATTATTAATTAATTGGTAACATTGTATCTATTAACGTTATTATTTAGTATTTGTTGTAACTATTTTTTATAAATTACGTCTATTATGTTATTTTATAAGTAGGTATGTGTGACTGATATAATTGTTTTTTAGGAAAAGTGACGTGGCGTTTTCTTATCCCTTATTTATGTAATGATAGTTTAGACATGCGCGTGATAAGGCTAAATTAAAAAGTATACGTGTTAATCCAAGTTATGAGCTATCTGTATGCCAAATGTGATTAAAATCCGTTCAGTCGTTTCGGCGTTAAAGAGTAACAATCATTTATTCATATATCCGAACTTTCGCATTTGTATCTTTAGTGTAGAATATTTTTAGGTCCCACGCACAGTGTGTAATAAACCCTATTTTTGTTTCGTCGTCTTTTTATTGAATTAATCGATAGAGTATACCATTCTGAGGATTAGAGTAAAACTCCGGGCTCGCTAAGACTTGTACTTTTTTCGTTATTCAGTGTCAAAGTTCCGGAATATCCGACTATTGAAAACCGAAAAAAAATTAATTACAATTTAACGGAAGTACTTATTCCAGAATTTATTTATTCTATCGAAAGAAGATATAATAGCCGACCATTCCACCAATTCCTGAAGCTTTAGCATGAATAGGTCGAGAGATATGAATTTTTTTCTCATTTTTCGTTTTTATTTTTTTATTCATCTAAACCACCGTAGTAGGTGGTCATTCCTACATCAAAAAATTGCTAATACTTTCTTTTATTTGCAGTATTAGTTCTAAAACCTAACTCGCTGGTTTCCAGGAGATATTTGAAAGTTTAGTAATATACGAAATATCCGCATATAGGGCTGCCACTTCAATCAAAATTTAATAAATTTATTTTTATAAAGTTTTAGCTTTTATATCACGACCATAACAAGATATCATAATTTTGTGGCTTAAAATAGCAAAGATTGGGTAATTTTATAAAGGAAATTAAAAAACAAATTAAGAAATTGGTATGATGTTGATTGATACATTTATTTGGAATCTGTCTATAAATTCTAACTCAAAAGACTCAACTTATAGTAAATGAAAGAAAATCCTTTCCGATATCTCATAAGTATACCTATAAATCAACATTCAACATAAGTACTATTACAACATTTTGTTTTTTTTTTCAAAATATTTTTAGTTAATTTATTTAATTGTTAAATTAAATAAATTAACTAAAAATAAATATTTTATAATGATTTACAACCATTTTTTTTTAATCAATTTTATTGTAATTTTTGTGGTATAACAATTTTCAGAATAATTTTTAATGTATTTTATATATCTACATGAATTATATACCTATCTATAATTTTAAATGAAATTTTATCATGTATGTACATCAATTGTGTCGAATTTTTATTTAAAAAATACGATAAAATTATTTTCGTCAACAATTTATTTATTATAATTTATACGCATATTATGTAATTATATTTGTTGATTTTTTTTCTAAAAGCAAAATCAATGGTTGTTCCATCTGGAGTTGGAACAATTTTAGGGGACTGAGCGCCAGTCAACCTTAATACCGTAACCGTACTCTGCACTTCAACAACCTCAGTAAAGCGTGACTGAGGTACGTCGTGCAGAACTAAGGCCGGGGGCTTGCCTTAACTTTTTTTTCAAATAAAGGTTTATGATCTTATATAATTTTCGGATACTCGAAAGTGACAACCCTAAGTAAAATTTAAAATTTCAAATATCTCCTGGAAACCAACGAGTTAGGTTTTAAAACTAATACTGCAAATAAAAGAAAGTATTAGCAATTTTTTGATGTAGGAATGACCACCTACTACGGCGGTTTAGATGAATAAAAAAATAAAAACGAAAAATGAGAAAAAAATTCATATCTCTCGACCTATTCATGCTAAAGCTTCAGGAATTGGTGGAATGGTCGGCTATTATATCTTCTTTCGATAGAATAAATAAATTCTGGAATAAGTACTTCCGTTAAATTGTAATTAATTTTTTTTCGGTTTTCAATAGTCGGATATTCCGGAACTTTGACACTGAATAACGAAAAAAGTACAAGTCTTAGCGAGCCCGGAGTTTTACTCTAATCCTCAGAATGGTATACTCTATCGATTAATTCAATAAAAAGACGACGAAACAAAAATAGGGTTTATAACACACTGTGCCACGTTGGGCACCAACATTCGGCAAAAGGTTGCGTTCTTCCAATTTCTATTGAAATATTCTAAACAGAGCAGTTGAGACAATCAATACTGGCATGTTCACTGAGGTTTAAACCCTCGACCACTAATATTATAAAACTGAAGAGTTTGTTTGTTTCAACGCGCTAATCTCAGGAACTAACGGTCAGATTTGAAAAATTATTTCAGTGTTAGATAGCCCATTTATTGAGGAAGGCAATAAAACATGTTACAAAAACGGGGAAAATGACCCATTCTCTCTTACCTATGTTACGCAAGCGAAGTTGCGCGGGACAGCTAGTACATACTAATTAGACACTCTAGGGTCCCATACCCGAAAGGTCAAAAGCCCTGTTGTAAGCAGTTTTCATATTACTAACAGAAATTATCTTCGTTTTCAGAGACCGTCTTCGGTCAGATGCCAGTGATGGAGATAGATGGCAAGCAGTACGCTCAGAGCATCTCGATCTGCCGCTACCTGGGCAAGAAGTACGGCGTCGCCGGCGACAATGCTGAGGAGGCCTTCGAGATTGACCAGAACGTGGACTTTGTCAACGATATCCGTGCCAGTAAGTGGTCTTTTGTTCTTGTATATTTAAAAATTGAGCAGAAATTTAGGTAAAAAGTAGGAAGAAAATTTCCAGTTGTCACCCCGGGGTGACACCGTAGATGGGACAACTGGGAATATATCTAAATTAGTCGCAATACGGCGTTTTTAGAATGATATCGCAAATGATTATAATATAATATGTATGTCTAGCGTCTACAGAACCTGATTATTTAGGATTAAAAAAATTATAAATATGAAATATTATAACCTAAATCTATGTTTGAATTTTGGTCTTTTAAATATCTTTGTGGAATTTATACCAAAATATTGATTGTCAATTAAATCTAGTTGCTTACGCACTTAGATCTTTCTACTTAACCACTATTCTCTTTAATCATGTGATTTATATTACATTCAAGACAGGAAAATTTACTATACAGTAAATGAAGTTTTTGGTAACTAATCTAGCGTATATTCGTTGTATTACAGAGGCTGCCTTAGTCCACTACGAGGCCGACGAAGCCCTGAAGGCGAAGAAACATGAGGAGTCTTTGAAGACAGTGTACCCTGACTTGTTGGAGAAACTGAACGCTATTGTAGTCAAGAATAACGGACATATTGCCGCTGGAAAGGTAACTATTAATATTATACTATGTGTTACTTGTATATGCCAACTTTCATCAAAATGTGTTCGGTAGCTTTCGTGTGGAGGGGTGGCAATTATTCATCCGTCGTCATAATTGTTTGAAGTTTAGTGTAGTAACTAATAGCTTTAATTTCGATATGTTTTCTTACAAACCTATTATTACTGAGCAGTTTATTTCCAGCCGACTAGGGTTAAAGCCCTAACCATTTGGACATAAAAAAATTACATTAAAAATAAGTGGCAAAACAATTATACTAACGTATTATTCTATTTCCCAGCTCACATGGGGTGACTTCTTCTTCGCTGGCATGTTCGACTACTTGAAGGCTATGCTGCAGATGCCGAACCTCGAAGAGAAGTACCCTGCCTTCCAGAAGGTCATCGACAGCGTGTACTCCATCCCCAAGGTCAAGGCATACGCCGACGCCGCCCCAGCATCCGTCTACGGCTTTTAAACTACACTCGTCAATACCTCTGATTCTCTATGACAATTGATAGATGTCAAAATTGACATCTGTCAGAAATGACATGTCATTTAAACTTTTAATCTCAAAAAAAGTTTTATGATTTAAGTTTCGAAAGCATTCTAATTTGTTATATTGAATCAGAGTCTCTTTCGGATAAGTGAAAAGTGCATATATTTTTATGTTAATCTTACGTTATCGCGTGCTATAAATTGTAACTCTAGGTATAAGGAATTGAAAATAAATACCTGTTATTTTTTATTTTTTGTTTTATTTAAGTGAATACAAGACATTGATTCAGTTTATCAACGAAATAGATTCATTCTTCTAGTTAACCTGACATTGTCTTTCGCACCATTTAACTGTGGGTATCGGAATATAGCAACAAGCCACTATTCATGGAAGGCCAAAAAAAATTAAAAAGAGACGTAGAATAGGGTGTGGGGGAAGGAGACCCTTGAAGGTTAAGGCACTGCCATTTTTACATTTCCTTGGTATTACAATTATATCAATTATTACTTAACCTTCTAGGATAGCAACTAATAAAAAAGTATTCTCTCGTAAGTTAAGGGCCCTTTGACGAAGACTCTATTCAAGCATCCTCGCATATAATTACCTATTACAGCAAATAGGACAAGTGTTATGTTATCAACATTATGTAACAACTATCATGGTGGTATATGAAAGCAAACAACGTTATCAGAACTAATCACTTGTCTAATATTTGATTACACGATTAGAATGTTATTTCAACCGAAGTAGCAAGAATTCTCGAAGGTGTAACTATTGACATAATTTCATAAAAAAAATAGAAGATAAACCTTTGAGAGACTTGGAGCCTGGTAGGTACTAGGGTAGCCCTGTGTTACAGTTCTCCAGGCTCTCTCACTCTAAACCATTACAATTATGTTTCTTAATTAAGTGAGATCAATTTTATTATAATAGGATATACTTTTTTATAATTTATATTTTATTATAATAAGTTTTTCTTACAGATAGGACCCCTGCTTTTTCATATATGTAAATTTGTGGTATTATATTTGTATGGCAGGAACGTGAGTACTTTCAGTAATGAACGTTGGGCTCTCTCAAGCATAATAATGTGACTTTTACCTGTATCTATATACAATATCTTATAAGGCCAGCACAAAGAGCAAGATAGGTTTGAATTAGGAGGTAAAATTTTGTTATGGGTCGAAGATCTAAAAAAATATAAATCAGTTTTCTTATTCTAGAACTTACAGTTATTATTTGCTGTTTCCAGTCCAATATTTCGTTTATAATGATACCAAGATATCTTATAGAAGATATACTCGGGATAAGGTTTTGCATTTACAAGAATTACGATTATATTATCGATGCAATTGCAAGGATACATATGGATAGTAAGTATTATGTTAGAGTTCGGGTTGGTTTTAGGCGATCTGTTGAAACATAAATATTTTGTTTTGAATGCATTGAGAGACAGTAAGCTGTCTTCTAACCAGGTTGTTACTTTTGCCAGAACATCTTCAGCAGTTTCTACTGTTTGTTCCCAGGTTTTATCATGGAATATTAAAACAGTGTCGTCAGCAAACATAAGAACATCCATGTTAAGCAGAGCACTATTGCAAAGGTCATAGATGTAAGTAATAAATAGAGTAGGTCCTAGTGTACTGCCTTGAGGTACCCCGAACGTGCAGGCAGCACTGCTGCTCTCATGCCCCTCTACTCTAACTCGTTGTGATCTACCTGACAAGTAGCTCCTAAACCAATCCAGTGCTACACCTCGGATTCCGACATTTTCTAAATGTGTCAGTAAAATGATGTTGATCTATGGATGGGTGTTGTCATACACACCAAGCTCTTCCGAGTTTAGGAAGGCACGGTAAATTGTAAGTCCCGGCTGTTATTTTCAAAGATTTTTACAGTCGTTACAAGCCGTCAAGGGTACCGTGTTATACCCTAAGTAACTGGTTAGGATTAAATGTTGTGGAAGTCCCCAAGGGAAGTCGCTTCGTGTAAAACACTGGTGTTCAGCTGCATCCGATAAGACTGAAAGCCGTCTATAACATAGTTGGAAGAAAGGCTGACGGTACCTAATAAAGATAGGTACCTAACGATAAATTGAAACAAAATATGAATAGATAAACACGAGCATTCGAGCAATGCAATGTATGCTTAATATCGAGTTTGTGTCGAATCATATAAGCCTTGTTCAGCAGAAGTTGGTATTTTATCAGTGCATACTCATGCTAAGTATAGTTTTCAATCTGCTACGGATTCTATGTTTATTAAATAGTGTTTTGATAGCGATAGCCAGCAACATTTAGCGTTGTAACGCAAATTGCGGATTTCATATTCGAGTTTATCTTATGCTAGCTTTTGCCCGCGACTTCGTCCACGTGGTTTGCGAGCTAGGACAGAATTTTAATATAAAATTTCATACCCTATTTTATCCCCTATATCAAAATCCTTCTTAGCGAATGCCTACGTCAAAGTAACTTTGTGTTGGCAAAGTCTCAGCCCGATCGGTTTAAAATTGACAAAGTTTCATACAAACTTTCGTCCCCTATTTTATCCTCTTAGGGGTGGAATATATCAAAATCCTTTCTTAGCGGATGCCTACGTCATAACATCTACCTGTATGCCAAATTTCAGCCCGATCCGTCTAGTGTTATGGGCTGTACGTTGATATATCACTATGTCAGTCACTCAGTCGGCCACCTTTCAGTTTTAAACAATATATAGATAGATAGATATAAAATTACCGTGGTACTCTACCAGTAAAAAATGTTACAAAAATATTGTCGTGCTCCTAATGTTATATATCCTATATAAATAGACTATTCAACTATTTAAAATAATTATTCAATTCGCACCAGTAGTTCCTGAGATTAACGCGTTCAACCAAACAAAGAAACAAACAAACTCTACATTATAATATTAGTATAGATATGCCTATATACTACATTTTGCACTGTCACACCTGAGAAAGACCGTAGTAAAGTACTCGAAGGCGACGTGAAACACACGTGAGCGAAGTCGCGGTATAATAGAAGCTAGGGTTGCCATTTCTAAAATTAGACAAGACGCTTGAAAACCCCGGATTTTAGAGTCCGAAAGCCGGACATCTCAACAAGAAGAACAACCGCGACGGGTGGAGTGGGTGAACGGTGAACTTGGTTCGTCGGTTGATCGTGGTGTGCGAGCATAGTGCGTGTCTCGCAGGCGTCCCACATTTTTTTTATTTATTATTTATTAAACCCGGTCTACAAATGAAACCTTCCCCGGACGCTTCCCGGATGCCCTCTAAACTAGGACAAATTCGGGGAAACCCGGACGGATGGCAACCCTAATATAAGCTAATAATATAAGAGCTATATTATCTGTGATTGGACTAAACAAGTGTTAACCTCCTCCCCTCCCTTTCGCAATTACCCCCCTCGATTGCCGGCTGCAATTGTATTCAGTATTTGTTAGGACTTGTTACATTTTGCACAAATACGAGGTAAGTTGTGTATAACTTTTTTTTTTTGAGTCTGACGTAAAAATAGGTTGTCGGTGTTGTGAATGAAGTTCGTAACTTAATTTAAAATGAAGACTCTTTTAATTATGTTTGTTACTCTTTCATGGTTTAATCGCAGAACTGATTTTGAATGTTTAAGAATTTGATGAAACATAGAGGGATATTTTTTTATTTAACGTTTAGGGGTTCGGACGAAGAATAATCATTTTTTCAAATCTTCCTATAACGATTTAATTAGGGATGATACTTGGTACCCGAGCAGAATCCTGTTTATATTATAATTAGCTAGTTGTAATGTTTCTATTTTTGACTACCTCCATGGCGCAGTCGTTTAGGTCACCACGCCGCTACCATTGCGTCGGGAGGTCGTGGGTCCACATGGAACAATTATTTGTGCAATCCACAAATAATTGTTTCGTTCTGGTTGTACTTTGTGTCCTTTGTTTGTATGTTTGTAAAAGTCCCCGCGACACAAGAGCAATTCTTAGCGCGAGAGTTGTTTTTTTATAAAATATTTTTTTTACAGAAACATGTCAAAGGTAGTGTTCTACTATTTCAACGTGAAGGCTCTGGGTGAAGGCGCGAGGCTGTTGCTCTCGTATGGAGGCGAGGAGTTCGTAGACCACCGCGTTGATCTTGATGAGTGGCCTAAACTTAAGGAAAGTAAGTACCTTACATTTTAGAACAATTACTATTAAGAAAGTTAGCCAGGAAACTATGATAAGATAACCTATGCTTAATTTTGGGGTAAGTAGCAATGAACAAGTTGCAAAATAGATAATGAGTTAACGCGAATTTAATTTAAAACATTTTTAATTGTGAGTTTACCTGTGTATCTATGATTAGGCTTCGTTTTCAGAGAAGTGCTAAATAATGAGGAAAACCTCCATCGAAAGATTTATCTTTGCTTTCGACAAATATTCTCTAAGCAATCTCTGGCGGGAATTCAGTCTTATTCTTGTGTAATTCTCATATTTATTTGTCCAATACATTTTTAACACTAATCATGTATTTCAGAAACGCCTTTCGGCCAGCTGCCAATGTTAGTCATAGATGGCAAGCAGTACGCTCAAAGTTTTTCCATCTGCCGGTACCTGGGCAACAAGTATGGGCTGGCGGGAGACAATGATGAAGAGGCCTTCGAGATCGATCAGAATGTGGACTTATTGGTCGATATTCGCGCCAGTAAGTAAACTCTCAATACACAGTTTTTTTTACAAATTCAAATTCACTGATCTATTATGCTTTGTACATTTCTGTATTCTGAGACGTTCAAGCTAACTGGCCTATTTAAGCAGCTTTTCGCAGTCTCCTCAATATATAAGGCAATGTTTATCACTGGCAGTTTGTTCCAATAGGTGCATCTTTTTTTTATAAAGGCGAATGAGATAAGATATAATGATAGCTTATTGAGTTACTAAGTTATTTGTAAAGTTACTAAGATCAGATATTAAAATTATAAAATACTAGCTTTTACCCGTGACTTCGTCCGCCACCTTAATTTTGCTAATAATCGTCATTTTCCCGGAGTAAAAAGTAGCCTATGTCCTTTCTCGGGTATCAAAATATCTCCGTACCAAATTTCATGCAAATTGGTTCAGTAGTTTAGGCGTGATTGAGTAACAGACAGACAGACAGAGTTACTTTCGCATTTATAATATTAGTATGGAAGTTGTCCTTGTAACTTATGTCATATCATATAAAAATCGTTCTGGAAGTGTGATACAGGAGACTAACGTACTCGTACTATCAGTCTTTATGTTGGGGCATAATAAGACCTGCCAAGAGCCCTCCATCCCATATTGTATTTTATTTGTCTTCCCAGAGGCCACAGCAGTCTACTCCGAGAAAGACCCAGAGGCAAAGAAGAAGATGCAGGAAGACTTCACTAAGAACGTATATCCTGTGATGTTGGAACAGCTCAACAAACTCGTAAAGAAGAATAACGGACATATTGCTCTGGGCAAGGTAATAATAATAAATAAATAAATTTAACCTATTACTGTCCCACTGCTGGGCAAGGGTCTCCTCCCGTAATGAGGGAGGGGTTAGGCCTTGAGTCCACCACGCTGGCCAAGTGCGGGTTGGGGATTTTGCATGCCCTCAATAAATGTATTAAACAAATTTTAGGCATGCAACGTTTCCTCACAATGTTTTCCTTCACCGTTTGAGCATGTGATAATTATTTCTAATACACACAACTTCGAAAAGTCATTGGTGTGTTGCCTCGGGTTCGAACCTGCGAACACTTGCGTGGGAGGTGTCAACTTATACCACTCGGCTATCACTGCTCAAGCAAGCAAGCTGGGCAAGGTAAAATTAATAAATTATCATCTGTAGCGCATTTCCCTACAGTCGGTACGGTCGAGTGTCGAGTGTTTGAGCCCGGTAGACGCAGTTTCGTGTAAATTCGTGTAAATTTCGTGTCGATAGTAGTAGAGAATCAAGTTACTGGTTTATGGTCAACCATGTGTCAAAGTGGCCAAATTCTATAATATAGTCATTGCTTAACGTCTACAACCATCAATAAAGGCTGTGACAAGAACTGGTTGGTAATAAAAACTGTCTTTTTACGCGTTCTTCAAGGCACGGATACGTTCTGTTAAAAAAAACTAAGCGGCTACCCATCTGTAAAAGGATCCTACCCATCTGCGCTAGGTGTAGCTTAACCCACTGATCACCGACTCTAAGCGCGGTTTTCTGGCAAATTCAATAATACCTTGATTAAATGGTTTTTGGTCCACAAAGGTAAAGCGTTTGTTTCTTAGTACGTAATTACCAATAATTACAATATTGTTTTCTTTTCTAGTTAACATGGGGAGACTTTATCTTCGCGGGAATGTTCGACTATTTAATGCGTGCCATCTTCGACGAGCCTGTTCCTGACGTCTCAGCCAAGTACCCTGCCTTCAAGCAGGTGCTGGACCACGTGTACTCCATACCGAGGGTCAAGGCATACGCTGATGCAGCTCCTACTAACCCCCATGGAATCTAAAGAAAGCCCTTTTACTATTCCACTGGTGATTAAGGGCTGTGAAGTAATTTAAGTCTTTGTGCGAAAGGGATAACGCCATATGGATTGTATAGCGGTATTTCTTTTTTAGGGTTTGTGAAGGTATGGTTAAGGATATAGTGTAGAAGTTTGTTTGCATTTATTGTATTTTTTTTTTGTAGTAAGTCAATAGTGTTAATAACGTAAGTGTTTTATTGAAATAAAAATGATTTATTATAATTTATTGTTTGATTTTTTACGTGAATTGAAGTCATTAATGTGTTATCGGAGAGCAAATTCTAAGACATGGAACCACGTCAGGTCATGTAATTTATTTACATAATAAAGAACCTTTTTTGACATACACTTTTGACCTTTAATCCTGACCTTAAACAGACTCTTCTGCGCAAACCTGGAAACCGATCGGGCCAATTTTCGGACATCGTAAGACCAACGTAGATTGAAAACCTGAGGCGCTCATAGCCAGTTGTGTTCACCGGTCGGTAAACGATCTGTGGGTTAAGCAACCGGCGCGGTCATTCTATAGATGGGTGACCGCATAGTGGTATTTGAACTGAGCGTCTCCGTGCTTCGGAGGGCACATAAAAAGTCGGTCCCGGTTGTTGTCAACTAAGATAACAGTCGTTAAGCCATGTCAAAGGCCCAAAGGCCTTTCGGGCGGCTTGAACAACTTTGACACTAGATAGATTGAAAACCTAAAACAATCTTTACTTTGTATTTTTCATGTCGGCAGTTAATATGTTTAGGCATACCCCCTCTGGATCCGCAAGTGTACATAATGTACTATCAAGTATACACTTATTTACTCATCATTAATCAGCTCATTTTATTATAAGAGTCACTTATCTTTATTTATTGCAAACAATTGTGTCAAGTGATACGATATCAATTAAAGGTTATATCTATTTTATCAAATAGAATACTACTAGTCATTGTGATGTGTAACTTCGATATCAATGATGCCCCACCTGAAGTGTCAATAGGTATGCATTGTTCATATATGCATAAATGTATGGTTATCTTTATATCTATACTAATATTATAAAGCTGAAGAGTTTGTTTGTTTGAACGCGCTAATCTCAGGAACTACTGGTCCGATTTGAAAAATTCTTTCAGTGTTAGATAGCCTATTTATCGAGGAATGCTATAGTCTATATATCATCACGCTACGACCAATAGGAGCAGAGCAGCAGTAAAAAATGTTACAATAACGGGGAAAAATTTGACCCATTCTCTCTTATGTGACGCAAGCGAAGTTGCGCGGGTCAGCTAGTCTATACTAATATTATAAAGCTGAAGAGTTTGTTTGTGTGTTTGAACGCGCTAATCTCAGGAACTACTGGTCCGATTTGAAAAAATATTTTCTGTGTTAGATAGCCCATTCATCGAGGAAGGCTATAAGCTATATATCATCACGCTACGGTCATTAGGCGCGAAGGAGCAACGAAAAATGTTACAAAAACGGGAAAAATTATGACCCATTCCCCCTTATGTGACGCAAGCAAAGTTGCGCGGGTCAGCTAGTAACTATATATTACTGTTTATCTAATCAATAGCGTTTTTTTATATGAGTTTGAATAGAACTACCGCTAAATGTACCTCAGAAACCCGGAGACAGCCATGCAAGGTTGCATCACGATGTTTTCCTTCACTGCAGGAAGAAGTGTTCGTTATTTCTTCTAATACACACATAACTTCGAAAAGTTATTGGTGTGTTGCTTCGGGTTTGAACTTTCATTAAACTGCTTACCCCCGGTTTCTGAGGTACATTTAACGGTAGTTTATCTATTCGATAGCGTCTAAACTCATACAAAAAAACGCTATTTAATAGATAAATCACGCTTAATGTACTCAGAATCGGGGGTTAATCATTTTTTATTTCAGGTAGTTCGGGATCAACATCTTAGTAACGACAAACACCATTTGTGGTCATTAAACATTTATTTTATAATTTATATCTTATTTTCTAAATATATCGTAAATATTCGTGCAAACGTTTATATAATACTGTAAATTCAAATTAATAAATCAAATATCACACTTAACAATCAAAAATAAAAGACGACGCCGAGGCATCTGCAAATCTTTGATCATGTAAAAAATATCAGTAGCTCGATTCTCTACCACTATCGACTACCGACAACCGGCTAGCTATTGAGAAATTTTGTATGAAAATCTGATCAGCGACCTCTAACGGGCGACGTAGGAACTATTTTTGCAGTACATTTTAAATGTCAAACTCTCGATACTCGACAGTACCGACTGTATAGAATTGCGCTACTGTAGGGATTTCCTAACTCGATACTATAGAGCAGCAAATGATTAATATTAAGGGCCAGTTTCATGACTCACAAATAAGTGGCAGACAACCTATCTGATAGATAAAATAACAGCAAGTGTACTCCACACACTGTCAATGTTACACTTAACTAGCAGACAGTTTAAGTGGTGAAACATAAAAAATGAATACAAAAAGTAGTTCTTACAGAAACCGCTAGATGGCGCTGATAGATTATAAATATTTTGTGTATATTTTAAACACAGCTGTGTCAAAAAGGCCACCGTTGGTTGAATAAGCCTGCTGTCATTAATGTACATGTTTTTTTATACAAGTTTGCCGATAGTTATAGATAGTGGTAGAAAATCGCTTCTCAGGATGAAAGGGGTGTTTAAACTCCATGAGGGTTGGTTGGTGCAGCATCAGCGTATGCCTTGACTTGAGGAATGGAGTACACGTGGTCGACCACTTGCTGGAAGGCTGGGTACTGCTCCAGGAGGTCTGGCATCTGCATCATACCCTTCAGGTAGTACACGAAGCCAGCGAAGATGAAGTCGCCCCAATTTAACTGAAATATTGGAAAAAAAATGTTCAATTTCCTATATATAAGATCTAGTTAAGTTCCTATGAAATGTATCCAGATCTATCCATAAGCAAGTAAGTATCAAATAGGAATTTCGAAAGTTGTTTTCACACAGTTGCTGTCACTTTATCTAGCATATAGGTTATCTGAAACTTATTCATGAGCTGTTAAATGTTTATCATTATTGTAAAAATGAAAGTCTCTGTATCTGTCTGTAATGCTTTCAAGGCTAAACGACAAATACCTTTTTGATGAAATTAGCATGAATAGGTTAAGACCGGTGTAAGTCTAATATCCTAAGTATTAGTCTTTTAAAAATTGACTTCCAAGCGGCTGGAAAAGGGGATGAAACCCCTAAAAAAGACACGTAAATGTAAAGTTTTCTTGAGTATATAACTCACCTTGTTAATAGCCATATGTCCGCCATTGCTCTCCACAATCTGGTTCAGTTTCTCCAGCATGCCAGGGTACACGTTCTTCGTGAAGTCCTCGTGCCTCTTCGCCTTTAGTTCAGGGTCTTTCTCGTAGTGGACAGATGCTGCCTCTGTGGATAAATGCAAGTACGTTGAGGGTTTTCAAAAAACTTACACCACACCAGATCCCGAAAAACTGTAAGTCATACAAATACGTGTACTTTGTTCTGTTCAATATGACTGTGTATGTTCTGTGACTATACCATATTATGATATACTTAAAATATGTACATGTATCCATATATTTGAAGCGATGGAATAGATGTGTGAAGATTTGTTACATTTTTAAGAAAATAACGAAATAAACCATCAATGCGCATAGACAACCTGGATCTTTCTAGGTGAGAATAGTCGCGGGAAAAAGTAGTAAAATTAATAATAAGTAGAAAATACTAACTGGCACGAAGGTCGAACAAGAAGTCGACATTCTGGTCGATCTCGAAAGCCTCTTCATCATTGTCTCCAGCTACTCCATACTTCTTGCCCAGGTACCGGCAGATGGCCAGACTTTGCGCGTACTGTTTGCCGTCTATGACCAACATTGGCAGCTGGCCGAAGGGAGTTTCTGAAATATACAAAAAAATATATAACCTTTTGTTTTGTGGCCAGGACTTTCTTGCCGAACTGGCGGTAAATTCACTCTCTGTATGATTGACTATCATAAGTGTCAGCATTTGACCTATATGAATAAATGATTTGATTTTGATTTTATAAGTATCCATTAACAGGGTCGTGATGAAATTGTGGGCGTAAAAATGTTTTAACGCATTTACTGATTACATGCAAAGTCCACACTTAACCGTGGTGGACTCAAAGCATAACCTCTCTCAATTCGGGACAACCTTGGTCAGCAGTGGGACAGTTACGGGTTAACAAAATTTATAAGGGATCTCAGGTAGAGGGAAAATGTACTCTAGGAGTTATTATAAAATGAAAAAGTCTGGGTTTTCAGAAAGATAGATGGACGTGGAAATTGCAAGCTTTCGTGCCTACGTACATTAAATGGTACCTAATATCTTTTTGGCACTTTCTATATGCGGAACGATAAGAAATGAATAAAATGCGCGGAATTATTGATTTCCAGCTATAAGGGCTTTGACATAGGTACTAGTCAAGCTACGCAGTGACGACATTAAACCTAGTCATTATTATAATTTAGTTCATCGATTTTCGAACTGTTTGTTTTTCCTTTGACCTTGACATTTCCACAGGTAACATTATAACATTAGGTGAAGTGTAGATTAATGTTTTTTACTCATTCAAAAAAACATACTTAATAAGTATTATTTGGTCTGTATTTCATATTCAAGTCAATCGGGTTTTATCAAACATGGACATAATACTTGAAAGGCAGCGGAAAATTCAAGCGCTACATAGTAAGGCTATTTGTTTCTTTTAAAATTATCTACCTACGTTTTCATCCATATAGTCTAAAGACACAAAAGTATTAGTAGATCTGAATCAAGTATTTTATAGTTATAAGAGTATGTATATTAAAGAACTTACTCTCTTTCAGTGCTGCCCAGTCTTCGAAGTCGACGCGATTGTCCTCAAACTCCTGGCCTCCATACGAGAGGAGCAGCCTCACGCTCTCCCCCAGCGCCTTCACGTTGAAATAGTAGAACACTACCTTTGACATTTTTACTGAAAATATGAGGAAAATTCTGTTAAAACCGTCCTATGTCCGACCTCTCACTGGTCGTGTCGGTTATCCGTCCCACACCAGAGTGTGAGAGTGAAGGAATAGAGAGTGTACCTGTGTATTGTCACACTTGGATGCTATATTATAAACAAATTACCACACAGTTGGCTAGTTTAAATAAAACTGGTCGCCGCAGCCGTATACCGGCTATGAGAATATTATCACTGTTATTAGTACTTTAGAGGGCACGTAAAAAAACGTTCTTGGGTATTCCCAATTAAGATAACAATCGTTTAGTCAAAGGCCTACGAGCGGCTTCATTCCACTAACTACAGTACATTTCCATTAATTAATTAAATTTAAAATTACTCAATGTTATCCGATAATTCAGAAATCAGTCCTTAACTCGTTATTTTTATACTAACAGCTAGAGTATAATTCATAAGGAAAAATGATATTAAATATTATTACAGGTAAATAAAATACCAACAGATTAAAAGCCGAAAAAGATAACTTAACAAAAAACTAATAAAAACCTGTTTCGTGTAACAAATAACTAATTCTTATTCATCATCACATAAACCGTTTTTTATAATAACTAATTTTCATCAAAATTTTCTCACGTATACTTCTATTCTATTTAGTAAAATCACCAATCAAGGCTTGCTTGCCACTCGAATCATTTACAAAACACGAATTTCATTGTAATTAGAATAACCTTACACCAAAAAAGGCTCAATAATTACACGAATCTTTATACAAGTCACATTTTATACAAACAAAACCAGTATTTTCACTAAATCATACACATAGTTGACCACAAATAAAGTACCTTAGTACAAAATTTAACCTTGAACGAGGAAGAAACAGTGTTATATACAAATCAATAATAAAAACAGAACTAACCTCGATTGTGTGTGAGTTGGGGAGCGTCCAAACAAATACTGACGCCTCACGCCGGCCGGATATAAGCCAAGGGCAGGGGCTTTGTAAGCCGGCGCGGCGGGGGGTAAGTGAGCTGTAGCACACATTCTAACTTGTGGATTTGTCATCACCGAACTAGTTTGGTATGGGATAAGTAGTGTATATGGCAACTGATCTCTGGTTTTACATATATTGGGGTCGAATGCTGTTCGGCTTTTCTAAACAGAATAATTATTCCTAATAGCAGCCCGGAGTGTTTCTATGCCTCTGTGTTATAATAAGGTGGTGTATAGGACAGATGATCATCTGTATCTGGTTTCATTCCGGTGTCGTATGTTGTTCGGTTTTTTTACACGTATTAATTATCCCCAATAGTAGCCCGGAATATTTTCTTTGCTTTTACTTAAAGTTGAATACGAATGATACGAGAGCTGAGAGACAGGCCCTGATTGTTGCGACACTGCTGTGCAGAACGTCAAAAATGCTATATTCAGACTCTCTAACATTTCCTTCGTAGTGATTGTAAATTCGTTTACGATTCGATATGTGTACTACGACCTTCCAATAAACGTTAAGCCCTTATGAGACTTAAGGTTCATGATGTAGAGATAGCTTATCACGCAGTTATTGAAAACATTATCACACCGTGTTGAAACAGTGTACTTACAAATTACCGTTGTATGCATGTTTGTGGTCATTAGATAAGATAAATTAGTTTATTTATTTATTCTATTTTGTACGCCTGTTATACCCGAATAAGTGCGGGCTAATAATAACTTACTTATACATAACTAGCTGACCCGCGCAACTTCGCTTGCGTCACATAAGAGAGAATGGTTGACATTTTCTCCGTTTTTGTTACATTTTTTACTGGTACTCTGCTCTTATTGGTCGTAGCATGATGATATATAGCCTATAGCCTTCCTCGATAAATGGGCTATCTAACACTGAAATAATTTTTCAAATCGGACCAGTAGTGACTGAGATTAGCGCGTTCAAACAAACAAACAAACTCTTCAGATTTATAATATTAGTATAATTAGTATAATATTAGTATTAGTATAGATATGCCGCCTGCTATACCCAAAGGTGTTAGCAAATTGGTGTATGAAATTCACCCGACGTAGTAGAGAGAATTCTAAGTGGAGTTATAAAATTTGATAGCACTTTACCCGACCCAGGACTCCAACCTGGAACCTTTTGATCAGTAATCACATACTCAGCTCAGACTCTAGCAGCAGTTGTTTTTTGAGTTAAAATTATTCTTCCAATGTTTTTTTTTTAATTGTATTAATTAATAACATTAAAATAAAAAAAATACCTACTTGCCTTATGTAAATTGTAAAAAGTCTACTAAACTATAAGCAAATAACAAATATGAAATAATTAAATTTCATTTATTAATTATTTTTTATTTCGGCTAATGAAGATAATAATTAATAATAAGATAATTCGTGTTTCAAGAGGAGTGAGAAAACCTGATAGCAATTTTCCCAGACTCAGGTATCGAACCCGGAACCTCACGGTCAGTAATCATATACTCAACTCAGACCGCAGTTCAATTTAAAGTTTTAAATATGGGTATTAATAGCGGAGCTCGTGGCTTAGTTTACAACAGCCGCACGGATCGATCTCTGAGGTTAAGCTACGCTTGCCGAGGTGGTTCCGTGGATAGGTGACAATCTTATACATATCGAGTTCCTCCGTGTTTCGGAAGGCACGTTAAATTGTGGGTCCCGGCTGTCATTTTCGAAGATCTTTGACAGTCGTTAACTTAGTCAGAAGCTTGAAAGTCTGACAACCAGTCTTACCGAAGGGTATCGTGTTAATACCTAAGTAACTGGGTTGTGGAGGTCAGATAGGCAGTCGCTCCATGTAAAACACTGGTATCCAGCTGCATCCGGTGAGACTGGAAGCCGACTCCAACATAGTTTGGAACAAAGGCTAAGCGAATATATAAATATGGGTATTTAGTTTCTGGTAGAATGATCTCATTTCAGCAGTTACAAAATTCGCGTATTCATCCTACAAATACTAACAACGGGTTTAAATCGCATATAGGTGATTACAGTTTTGTATGTGCATCAGCATGACAAGCAGAATGTGTGAGGATAATTATGTTGTAACAAAACAACATAATATATGATTCATGTAACTGACCGAGCGTGTTGTTTTTTATATTTTACCTCATCCTTTGAAGTATTGTGGAGTTATTACTCTAGTCAACTGGTCGGTAAACGATCTTGAAGTTAAGCAACCTTTGCCGCGGTCAATCTATGGATGGGTGACCGCATAGAGTACTTAACTACTTACTCAAGTCATATTGAAAACTAGCTGACCCGCGCAACTTCGCTTGCGTCACGTAAGAGAGAATGGGTCAAAATTTTCCCCGCTTTTGTAACATTTTTCAGTGGTACTCTGCTCCCATTAGTCGTAGCGTGATGATATGTAGCCTAAAGCCTTCCTCGATAAATGGACTATCCAACACTGAAAGAATTTTTCAAATCGGACCAGTAGTTCCTGAGATTAGCGCGTTCAAACAAACAAACAAACTCTTCAGCTTTATAATATTATATAGTATAGAGTATAGATATACATGACTTTATAATATTAGTATAGATTGGAAGATAGGGTTGCCATCTCTAAAATTTGGAAAACCGGACAAGATGCGTGACAACCCCAGATTTTAGAGTCCGAATTTAAAGCCGGACATGTCAACAAGAAGAGCAACCGCGACGGGTGGAGTTGGGGAACGGTGAATATACTTGGTTCGTTGGTTGATCGTGGTGTGCGAGCATAGTGTGTGTCTCGCGGGCGGCCCAATTTTTTTTATTTATTAATTTTTTTGAGCCCTCTAAACTATGACAAATCCGGGGAAACCCGGACGGATAGCAACCCTATTGGAAGAAGATAACATGTTCAGACTAGTTGTACGATCCTAATCAACGTGGGATTAGGATAAGAAAATGATGACTAGACAAATTGAGCCGTTCGTAGCCAATTGCGCTTGCTGTTCGGTAAACGATCTTGGGTTAAGCAACCCTTGGCACAGTCATTACATAGATGGATGAATGCATTGTGGCATTTGATCTGTGGGTCTCTGTACTCAGGAGTGCTCAGCCGGTCCCGGTGGTTATCAATTAGGATTTAGGACATCGTTAGGCAATTCGGGCGGCTTGAACAACATTGACACTAGGTTGACCACTAACTATACGATAAAATAAAGTGTAGAACTTATAAATCACATTTTTATCTAAACTGGAACGAATACAAACCTTAACTGATTATTATTATCAGACAAGAATTCTAAAGAGATAGTGAGCTAGTCGCATGCAGCTTAAAGATTGGTATAGAGGGGCGATTTCACACTACTATCGAATATCGAGTAACTATACCCAGCAATTTTTGTATGAATACTTGTAGCGCTATTCTGTACAGTTAGTACTATCGAGTCTCGAGAGTATGACATTTAAAATGTACTGCCAATATGGTTCCTACGACGCCCGTTAGAGACACTGACCAGCGGACTTATCATATATCTCAGTTGACAACTAGTGTACGCCAAATTAATAGGCACTATGCAAAACATTGCTGCTTTGACATAACGTGGTAATCACTGTAATTTTATTGAGAAAACAATGTGGTGCCCTTAGAGCGTGAGCTAAAGAGCGTGTGTGTAAAGACACCTAATGTGTTAGAGTTCAAATAGATGTCAACTGAGAGATATGATAGCCCCCGATTTTCGTACAAAATAATTCGAAAGCTAGCTGGTTGTCGGTAGCCGGTAGTGGTAGAGAATCGCTGTACGATCGGCGCCTCATCGAATACTGTTTTAGAACTAGTTTTTTTGCCAAACTCTCGGTACACAATAGCAACGAGTGAAGGAAAATGCGCTAAATTACCGTCAGATCAGTGCTTAAAAGGCATTAGCATATTTGCTGTTAGGCTAAGCTCGTGAAACTTTATCTTTATGACTTAAGTGCCTTTAAAAAACAGACTTAGCTAGCACTAAAATAAGAGTACAACCAAAAATTTTTTAAAACGGATTTGTCTTGTTATTAAGTACATTATTAATTATCTGTGAGCAATTAACAAATATAGCTAAACCGTTGGCCAAACTGTTGTATTGGCTGTACAAAATTTATAGTTCACTAACTTTCCACTCGCGGCTTTGCCCGGAGGAATTTCATCTCCTTCAGGGGTAATTTTCAAAAATCCTCTCTCAATGCTCCATTACACTTCCTAAGGAATCTTCATACCAAATTTCAACTTTCTAAGCTTTGTAGTTCTGGCTGTGCGTTGTCCATCAGTCTCTCAGTCAGTCACCCAGTTACGGAACAGTTTTTATATAATATTTGCATATTGATTGACCCAAAAGATTAGCACATCAATTTTCCCGAAGAACTTATAAAATCCCATGAATGAGTCGTACCATGAATACAAATGCCCATGAACTCTGAAATTCTATTTTAGTAGCCGTTACAAAATATTATGCAACTTTAAATTCTTGCCTTATCATTAGATATAGCTTACATTTTTTACCGGCTAGAAACTGGGTGCCATAGTTTTCGGGACACCAGCGCGCAAGGTAATATATTTTGTAAATTTGTGAAGTTTTAAAAATACGGCAATTATTTTTTAGTGTGTATTCGTGATAACTCCTTTACTATACGTAGATTAGATTATTCTGAATAATGTTTGAATGAATGTGTGCATTCGGATTGTTTTTTCACGTCTCAGATAATTGAAGTAGGTAAGTATTTTTGTGTAAAATTGTACTTATTTATCGATTGTTTTTGGTAAAGTGATGTTGATAATTTTTTTTCTACTCAAGATGAGTTTTATTTTTTTACTAGTAAAGATGATTTGCAAAATAATTATTGTGCAATTGGCCTGAAGTTTTGATTAATCATTGATATTTAGGGTGTATTACTACAAGTTAAGGACGTAATTATGTAGTAATTTGCTGTTTAATGGTGACTCTCCTAACCTCTTCCTCGTTCGGGAAGAGAACCTTGCCCAGCAGTGCGACAAATTAGTGTAAAAGTAATATTAACTATGCATGTGTATATTATGTGGCGTCGTAGTAGCGGTAGTTTTTGTTACAATATAGGTAACTAATTGCAGAATAGAAGCAATTGCAATTTTCAATCAAGTACTGTATTGTTACCCAATTTCAAATTCATCAACCAGGCTAGATTCCGTTGGAATTGGTATAGCAGTTTAGCAGAGAAAGTTTAACAAATTTGTAGGCATGGAAGAAGGAACTTATAGAAATATGAAAAAATGTGTGGATGTGATTGAAGCAATGGAAGTTTGTAAGGATCGTACCAAGTGACGATCTTTGGTCTTTGCCTACCCCCATGGAAAAAAGGCATGGTTTGATGTATACCTGTATGAATGTATGTGTCGATAATGTGGATATCTAGGTTTACTATAACTTATTATTACTTGTATGACAAAAAAGTAATAATCATGTTTATCAGTGTTCGATCGGCCTTCGTGCATGCTTACTAATCGTTAATCGATATTATTTTTCTAACGTGTAAATAATATTGATTATCAATTAGATAGACGTTATAGGACATGTTTACTTGCTTGAAAAATGTTGAAAATTTCCAAATGTTGAATAGCTTAATATCCTCCTAGCCGATATACGGCTACGGCGGTCAGTTTCATTGAAACTGGCCATCTGTGCAGGACTTTGTTTATAGTGTCCAAGTGTGTGCACAATACACAGGTACACTCTCTATTCCATCACTCTCATAGTTTGGTGGGACGGATAACTGACACGACCAGTGAGAGGTCAAGCGCAGGACCGACGGCTTTACGTGCTCTCCGAGGCACGGAGGTCTTCGACCTCAACTTCCTAACTCCGGGCAATCTCTAAGAAATTCTTAACAGAAAATCTCAGAGAAGACTTTTGGCCCGACCCAGGATTCGAACCCGAGACCTCACGCACCGCAGTCGCATATACTACCGACCGCGCCACAGAGGCAGTCATAATAACTACTCCCGCACTAAGAATTGCTCTTGTGTCACGATGACTTTTACAAACATACAAACAACGGACACAAAGTACAACCAGGCTCGAAACAATTATTTGTGGATCGAAACCTTGACCTCCCGACGCAATGGTAGCGGCGTGACACCACTGCGCCGCGGAGGCTAGCTCGATAGATGAAGATAACCCCCTTTAGTTACAGTTTTAACCGACTTCAAAAAAGGAGGAGGTTCTCAATTCGTCGCGATATATATATATTTTTTAATGTATGTTCAGCGATTATTTATAAATGGCTGGACTAATTTGCAAAATTCTTTTTTTATTTACTTTTAACATTCGTGTTATTTTCAGAAAGATGCCAGACAAAGTGATATACTATTACTTCGATGAGAAGGCTTTCGGCGAAGCTATAAGGCTGTTGCTCGCGTATGGAGGTCAGGAGTACGAGGACAGACGGATCAATTTTGACACCGAATGGGCTGATTTTAAAAAGAGTAAGTACAATAAGAAAAATTGCAGACCAGTATTCTGTAATGGACCAGGTTTATGACTAGAAAACGGAGGACGATCGGAGTATTTTAAACTTATTTCTCATGTCATGTCAACGGCCAATTTCTTCATACATACCTATTTAGAGTATCCGTTAAAGACAATCTTTAAGATTTTACTAACAGAAAACTCAGAAAAGACTTTGGTCCGACCCGGGATTCGAACCCGAGACCTCTTGCGCCTCAGTCGTAAGCACTACCGACCCCACCACAGAGGCAGTTATTTTTACAAATTACTTACTACAAGTAAATATGAGCTTTAAATTTAACCCAAAAAGTAAATTTTAACCAGTTCTCTTTTCTTTCAGATGCGCCATTCGGTACTCTCCCGCTGCTAATTATAGACGGCAAGGAATTCTCGACCTCACTTGCCATCAGCCGGTACCTGGGCAACAAGTACGGCCTGGCTGGAGACAATGCTGAAGAGGCCTTCGAGATCGACCAGAATATGGACTACCTCCATGACTTGCGTTCTAGTAAGATAAGATACCTATTGTTTATAGTCTTATCTGGAAAGATAGCCGAGTGGTTTAAGTGGTCGACGGTTCGAGCCCGAGGCAACACACCAATAACTTTTCTAAGTTATTTGTGGTTTAGAAATAATTATCATCTGATCTAACGGTGAAGGAAATCATTGTGATGTAACCTTGCATGCCTGAGAGTCCTTTAGAACAGTTCTTGATGGTGTGCAAAGTCCCCAACCCAACTTGGCTATTATGATGGACTCAAGGACTAACCGCTCCCTCATTTCGGGATATAATATTATACCCATCAATATTCCACTGCCCAGCAGTGGAATATTGATGGGTTTAATTTATTTCTTTTGAAATAAAATGTCAGTGTGTGAGTTATCCAATGATATTTTTGATATGTATTTCTTTGCCTCATTTACGAGTAGGTACATCTATAAAAGTTGTTATATATTAAGCATTTTTTAAAATTTATAAATGTTTGTATTACAGAGGCGTCGGCACAATACTGGGAGGAAGACGAGGCGATCAAGAAGTCGAGACAAGAAGAATACGCGAAGAGCTATCCAGTGATGTTGGAGAAACTGAACGACATCGTGCAGAAGAATAACGGACACATAGCTCTTGGCAAGGTACATCAGCTCCAAAAGGCGCTGAACAGAATCAAAATGTACATAATAAACTGCTACAAGCTATAGTCGCGGATAGGAAACAAAATAACCCTTAGGGCGCGTTCCCACTATGTCGTAACGATTAATTTATCGTTGGACGACTGGCGTCTCGAGCTGTTCCCATTAAAACGATTGTTTGTCGTCAAAAAAATTTAAGGTTAAGTGACTGTCGTATCTAGCCGTCCCCTCTGTCACGGTAATCTGTCATCACTGCAAAAAATGTCGTAGACGACAGTAAGTCGTGTTGTTCTATATGTGAACACCTCCATTTAAACATATAAAACTTAAAACTACACGATTATCTGTCGTCAAGACATAGTGAGAACGCGTCCTTACACCGGAAATCTACAGAAGTCGCTGTACACGAGTAATCCAAAAGTCAGTGAGCACGAGTATTCCAAAAGTAGCTGGACTGTACTTGTCATCTTAGCTAGGTTTTTGTGACAACTAGACAACTAGTGTACATCAAATTGATGGTCGCTATTCAGTATATTGTTGATTTGACTTTAGGTACGTGTTAATCACTATAATCTGAGGGAGTTAGCAATGTACAGCATAGTGGCTTTCGAATAATTGACAAATTGTTGAGATACGTGAAAGACACCATCTCACTTCAATTAACTGCTGAGTGCTGGGTGTACTATATATCTATCGAATCACCGCTTAAGGGTTCTCCATCACTTACTCATCAGAAATTATTTTTAATTCCTAAATGGTTTTAATAGTAATCCAGATATTATACAGTTACTTTTAAACTAAAATCATACAAAATACTATAATACTAAGACAAGGACGAAAAAAAAATTACAATGACAAAAAAAAAAACAAAACATGTAATTAAATTAAAAATAAAATAAACCTATAGGGCGTCGTAGAATTCGTCCGCACCGCTGTCGGCCGGAAACGTGCCCAAAAGACTGGCCGCAGAGATGATTGATTAAATATGATTTATCCGTCTACAGCTAACATGGGGTGACTTCTCCCTCGCTGGTGCCTACGACTACTTAAAACTGACGGTACAGATCCCAGACCTGGATGAGAGATACCCAGCCTTGAAGGCAGCCGTGGACAAGGTGTACTCCATACCGCAAGTGAAGGCCTACGCTGATGCCGCACCCAAGACTAATTACTGAAGCAATTGGCTTAGTTTGATTATTTTTAATACAGTCTTTTAATACAAGGTTTTGTTTTATTTATTTATTTAAAAATTTTATACAAAATTGTATAAAGGCGGACTTAATGCCAAAGGCATATTCTGCCAGTCTACCTTGGGTGATGCAGAGATTAAATGAAGTAGGTGTTTAAATTATAAAGGAGGAAAATTAAGTTGGGAAAAAGGTTTACAAATAAATAACATGTGGTCATGTGTTTTACTATTTAATTAAGGTCCTGTGTTCGCACAGGTCTATACTTTTATAACAGTGCGTTTGTTATACCTGAAGGTAAAGGCAAACGTGTTTCGCTATTTACATTATTGGTCCTACATAATAAAGGGCGAGTTCATTACCTACCATAATTTTATCAGCCTATAGGTAAGCGAATTTCGAATTGCTATGAAAAATACAAAAAAATATTAAAGTGGTCGACATTTACACATTACCCGATACAGGAACCAAATCATGAAATCGTGATTGGCAGTCGCATAAAGCTTACGGTAAGCCTATACTTAAAATAAAATAAAATAAATATCATTGGACAACTTACACACGGTCATTCGATTCCAAACTAAGCAAAATACGATGGTAAAACAAATACTTGATAGACATATTTAGTTATATACTTCTAAATACATATTTATATAGATACATTAACAGCTGGCTTAGAAAAGATACTTGTGCTCATCACACAAATATTTGTCCCGGGTGGGATTCGAATCCACCACACAGTTGTTTAATTGTTTTTTATGTGATAATTATGACATGACATTTATGCTTTTCTGAAATAATATATGACACAAATAACCAAACTCAATGTCATCATTATAAAGCTTAATAATTCGATTAAGGCACCAATCTTCAATCAAAGTAAAAACAATGTTGGCTTATCTATTACAAAATGTACCTATTTATAATTAAATAATTGGTACGTAGCTTTTTTAAGCAATTTATTTAGGGAAATGTTGCTCAATGTTTTGTTTTATTGCAATTAATCATGATATGAAGGATAACAATCTTCCACTACACAATTATTCTTCTTATCGTATAGATTGTGGTCAACCTAGTGTTAAAGTTGTTCAAGCCGCTCGAAGGCCTTTGACATGGCTTAACGACTGTTATCTTGACAACAACCGGGACCGACTTTTTACGTGCCCTCCGAAGCACGAAGACGACCCATTTAATAACACTATGCGGTCACCCATCTATGGAATGACCGCGCCAAAGATTGCTGAACGCACAGATTATTTAACAAACGGTGAGCGCAACTGGCTATGGGCGAACGAATTATTGATATAATAAGACAAGGTCAGCGTGACGTCTAACCAGTGACTCGTAAATTAATGACATCATCATCCGAAGATTGTGATCATATCATAGACGTACTGTAAACTACAAAACTAACAGTTTTTCATCTAGAAATATGGTGGATTTTACCTATTTACAATTAGGTTGCGATCTACAATATAAAAATAATATCTTCTTGTATTTTTATAGTTATCTATGAGAATGGCACTTTAACTCCAGACTCTACAATCATCCAGCCTATCCTTTTTCCTAACTATGTTAGAGTCGGCTTCCTGTCTCACCTAATGCAGCTGAATACCAGTGTATTACCTGGAGCGACTGCCTATCTGACCTCCACAACCCAGTTAACTGGGTTATAACACGATACCCTTCGGTAAGACTGGTTGTCAGACTTTCAAGCTTCTGACTACTGTTAACGACTGCAAAAGAACTTTTTACTCTACGTATTCTCGAACAATACTCAATGTTTTTAACCATTTTACGTTGGCGCATCACAAATGTCTCCATCACCTTTTCCATAAACCTTTTCCACGATGCGTTGCTATATTCAGGCACATAAAGCTATCTGGCGTGAATACTATTACGCCGGCTCTACACTTTGGCCCCAACGCTTGTACCAACGTTGGACTGCAAACTCGGTGAGGCGTTCACACGTTGGCTAATAAACTAGTTCTGTCCCGTCAGATCGCGAGCGTTGGCGCAGATTCCTTTGATGAAACCGACACGAGACGGCCAACTACCATCGCTCGGCCCAACGTTGGGACCAATGTCATTTTCTAGATCCACACGTTGGACGAATATTGGGGCCAACATGTGGAGCCGTCGTTGTAGTATCCTTTTCGAGATGAATAACAACGGTACAATGATTATCTAATTGGGTGGTTTGATTGAGTGTCCTTGCGTGCTCGCTGATGTGTTGACGTCTATACTTCGTGAATATTCGGACAAGAGCTACATTTGAAATATATAATGTAAGTTTTACTTATTTACTTTATCGAGTAGTTAGTTTTATTGTACAGTTAGTGGTCAAAGTTGTTCAAGCCGCTCAAAAGGCCTTTGACGCAGCTTAACAACAGTAATTTTAGTTGAGAACTACTGGGACCGACTTTATACGTGACCTCGGAGACGCCCAGTACAAATATCACTAATTGGTCACCCATCTATGGAATGACCGCTCTCACAGATCGTTTACCGACAAGCAAGTTGAGCGCAACTTATCAAGTTACGTAGACGCTCAGTTCAAACACCACTAAGCGGTCACCCATCTCTGGATTAACCGTGCTAATAGTTGCTTAACGTTCGTTTACCGAACAGTGAACGAAACTGGCTAAATTACGTAATATGACGTTACCTGAGAGTTTGTTCTTAGTGACATAAATGTTATAGGCTGTCGGTCCTGCCAACGATCGTGATTCAAAAATACCCTTGTATTTCTAATCCTGCGGGCTTATCACGTATCTCAGTTGACAGCTAGTATACGTCAAATTTATGTTCACTATTCAGTACATTGCTGCTTTGACGTAACGTATTAATCACTATAATCTATGGGAGAAAACAATGGACAGCATAGTGGTTTTCAAATCGGAAAGAACTGAGATACGTGAGAGCCCCCCTGAGGTAATTTGAGCCTAACATAGTGTTTCCTCACCGAATATTCCGTAGCAATGATGATTGCACATTATGTTGGCGTTGTGATAAACTGTTTGGTATAAAACCGGCCGGCACATGTTTGTAACTTTAGTTTCATACGGATAGCAGCCATTGTTTGGTGTGTACATTTTCAAGGTCAGTTAATAACTTATTTGTTATTTATTTTGCTCTAGATAATTATAATTGTTGGATAAATTACATTAACAAGACGCTGCTTTTAATATTTACATTTTCTCTGTACATTTGAGTTGTTTTAAATAGAAGTTTTTCTGTTAAGTGGTATAAAATATTTCACCTATTGAAGCCCGTGTTTAGAGCATTAAGTATGTAGGTAGTGGATTCGAATATGTGTTTGTCGTTTGTGTGTTAAGAATCTAATATATAATATTCTCGTGTCACAGTTTTCGTTGCCATACTCCTCCGAAACGGCTTTACCGATTCTCATGAAATTTTGTGAGCATATTGACTAGGTTTGTGAGAATCGGCCAACATCTATTTTTGATACACCTAAGTGACACAATGTTTTTTTTTTATATGGCAAGACAACGTTTGCCGGGTCAGCTAGTAATAATATAATAACAATTTATAATTGACTCAAAATATGTTATTATTTAGTAATAGGACTGTATTGCGAAAATCCTGTTCGAATAGTTGAAAATATAAATAAATAATTAATATCAACCAGTATAGTTGCATTCTGTGTAAGTTTCTGTGTCACCTACAGTGTTTAAATCAACTTAATAATAAGCAGGTGTTATGTGGTCTTTATCTAAGTAATTGTTATCTATTAGATAATATTTCACTGTTTACTGTTCCGTTGTAATTCGAGCTCATTGTGGATTATGTTCTGTGTACACAAGGCATTATTTATGTGTAGTCATAACAACAACTGAAAATATTGATTTTGAGAACTAATGGGGTTCTGATAAACGCTCCCAGTTTGACAAGATAACTTTGTTATTTGGTAACTCGCTGACCCGCGCAACTTCGCTTGCGTCACATAAGAGAATCATAATTTTCCCCGTTTTTGTAACATTTTTCACTGGTACTCTGATCCTATTGGTCGTAGCGTGATGATATATAGCCTATAGCCTTCCTCGATAAATGGGCTATCTAACACTGAAAGAATTTTTCAAATCGGACCAGTAGATCCCGAGATTAGCGCGTTCAAACAAACAAACTCTTCAGCTTTATAATAATAGTATAATAGTATAATATTAGTATAGATTGGAAGAGTATTTGGTTCATCTGTCAGTAATTATAGTAGTTTTACTGCACGTTTGGCGCAGTGTTTAACATGGTCAACTCGCCGTAACCGTAGCGCGGCGTGTGGTGGATTCGAATCCCACCCGTGACAAATCTTTGTGTGATGAGCACGAGTACTTATTCTGAGCCGGGCTGTTAATGTTTAAAAATCAAATGAATTTATAGTTAAAGGCTTACACACGAAATAAATTAACAACTATATATGAAATTCTAAAATCTTTTGGTAATTTTCAGAATCATGAGCAAAGTAACTTTGTATTACTTCCAAGCGAAGGCAGCGGTTGAAGGAATCAGGACCCTGCTGGCTTATGGAGGACAGGAGTTTGAAGACCGCCGGCTGGAGTTCGGAGAAGAATGGCTAAAGTTTAAGCCGAGTAAGTAGACTCACTTACCAGTGGTGAATACAGGACTTTGTTAGCAATTAAATGCTATGGGTTAGATTAACGGTACCCCATGACGCTAATTATATCTTTAGCTGGCAATTGATGTCTAAAATAGGCAAACAATTATGGATTATACAGTGACTGCGAGCTGCTCATAATTCTATTTCGTCATCAAAGAACAGATCTTTTTATTAAATCATAATTTTAATCATAGATTATAACGATTTGTTTCTTGTTCAGACACTCCACTCGGTACCCTGCCCGTACTGAACATAGACGGCAAGGAGTACGCTACCTGCCTGGCCATCAGCCGGTACCTTGGCAAGAAGTACGGGCTTATTGGAGACAATGATGAAGAGGCCTTCGAGATCGACCAGAATGTGGACTATATTACAGACATGCGTCAAAGTAAGTTATGTGTAACAAAAAGAAAATCCTTGATTTGCTTTGTTTTGCTGGATATTACTAAGTACCTGCAGAAGTGCTCACTATCACCGAATTAAATTAGAGGATATTAATGGTATATGAGCATTTCAGTGCTTGGGACACTATGGGTGCCGACAAAATGTACTCTATTCCTTCTTCTTCTCATTGTATGGTTATTGGTCAACCTTGTGTCAAAGTTGTTCAAGCCTCCTGGAGGCCTTTGACGTGGCTTAACGACTGTTACTCTATTCTAATAGTCAATGAAGTTAGAAATTCGGGATTGACCTGTAGAGATCTTCGAAAAGTTACAACAAAATAAGCTAAAGATTCACTTCTAACTAGTTGGGTACCGGGCTCTTAAGTATCTTAAACGCAGTTAAGTGTGATTGTTTGTTCAACAGGAGCTTCAACGACGTACTGGGAACGAGACGAAGAAATAAAGAAGAAGCAGCAGGAAGAAAACGCTAAGTTGTATCCCGCCATGTTGGACAAAATTAACGCGATGCTTGAGAAGAACGACGGATATATTGCCGCTAAGAAGGTGACCAATCAATTGTAGAATTATATACACTTTATCTGTATAATCTATGTGTGTGTCACTTGTGGTTTGTGGTTACTGACTGTAGTTAGCCTCCAAAATGGCCTCACATTTCTTAACTCTCAGGGCCGAAACATCATTTAATTTTGAGAGATGCTTTATAGTATTTTTGTCATAACGCCACAAGTGAAAGACAGCATTTTCTAGCGCGATTTTTTACCACCATGGACTATCGCTACCGGCTAGCTATCGAGATATTTTGTAGGAAACTTACGCTCTGCAAATATAGTTACTACCGTGGAGTATAACAGTCTCAATACTCGATAGTAGCGTAGACTATCGCGCTTCTGAATTCGGGGCTAATATCAAGAAGATAGTGTAGGTAATGAGCAATTCTTCAAACCACTAAAAGAGAAGAATCAGGCAATGTTTCGTCAATATTCCATAAGTCATTTAGCATTTCATCGTGTAACTGACACAAGAAGGCGTAGTTATAGGTTTAATGTTTTCCTTGCAGTTGACCTGGGCTGACTTCCACTTCGCCGGCATGTTGGACTACCTGAAGGTGATCCTTCAGATGCCAGACCTGACAGACAAGTACCCTGCCTTCAAGAAGATCGCGGAAAGAGTATACTCCATCCCTAAAGTCAAAGCTTGGGCTGCAACAGCGCCGCATACTGAATTGTAAAATGGATGATAAACTTCGAGTACAAAGATTGTTTGTACAATGCATTTATGAGAAGTGTTTGCTTTGAAATATGTTTATTTTATAATGATGTTTACTAAATACTTTGTGATTTTTATAATTTTGTATCTACAAGATAGAATTAAACGAAAAGTTGTTAACGAATGTGTCCAAATTATGTACGTATACGTGTACGTAATCTTCAACTGTTGCCGTGGTTTGATGTAAAAAAATATCTTAAAATATAGTACTATTTGGATTGCAGGAAATTAAATTGATCTACCTATTTGTTATTTAAAATGTTTATAATATTAATATGCATTAGAAATGTAAATTTAAATACTAAAATTATTTAATAATTTAAAGCTTTAAATTTAAATTCTAAAGTATTTTTAATGTACAAAATGATACATTTTTTTCATACCTACAATAGTAAATAATATTTGCTGTGTAAGATTGTATTAGCTGGTTCCTAAGATTACTATAAGATTTTTGTTTATTACTTATAATTTATTAAATAAAAATATACATCCGTTAAAGAAATATTCCATGTTTTGTTATTAGTCCTTTGGTGCCTTAAAGTATATTTAAACATATTTCCAAAATATTAAGAAAGTGCCTTATCCCTATTCCTTAAAAATCATTAACTAAGACCTAGATAGTTCTGGTTAAGAAATAAAATAGTTTAAATGAAAAAAGATTTAAAACAAGCCAATAATCAACTCAAAGCGGTTATGTGTTGACTATTAACTTTTTTGATTGGATATAAAATACATATAATTATTTAACTTTAAAAAAAATATATTATAATGTCACACAAAAGCTTTTGACACCGTCAGGCTTGCTTAACTGACTTTATAAGTATCAATAAATACAGATTAAAATTATATAATAAAGATAAATAATTAAAAAAGTAATTTTACTAATTAACTGTGTCATATGGACACAAGGACGTGTACTTCCTGGAATTCCAACTTATCATACACTAGCTGACCCGCGCAACTTCGCTTGCGTCACATAAGAGAGAATGAGTCATAATTTTCCCCGTTTTTGTAACATTTTTTACTTGTACTCTGCTCCTATTAGTCGTAGAGTGATGATATATATAATATCTAACACTGAAAGAATTTTTCAAATCGGACCAGTAGTTCCTGAGATTAGCGCGTTCAAACAAACAAACAAACAAACAATCAAACAAACAAACTCTTCAGCTTTATAATATTAGTATAGATACGTATATATCGCCAATATGATCTGTGTATGTCTTGCTAGGGAATTTCCCTTAACATACAGATAATTATCTTTTCAGGCTGTTTAACAATATTATGTCTATAAAAAAGTCTTCTTATGCGTTTTTATGGCACAATACTAATTAATTACTAGTTAATATAACTTGCTTTAACAATAGACTCCGATCAGACGTGGAATACATAAATCGATCACATTGGAAAAGAAAAAACGACAATTTGACTGCCTCCGTAGCGCAGTCGTTTAGGTCGCCAAGCCGATATCACTGCGTCGGGAGGTCGTGAGTTCGGTTCCCACACGAAACAATTATTTGTGCGATCCACAAATTATTGTTTCAGGTCTGTTTGTACTTTGTGTCCGTTGTTTGTATGTTTGTAAAAGTCCCCGCGATACAAGAGCCATTCTTAGTGCAGGATTTGTCTTTTATTAAAAGAAAAAGAAAGAAAAAGATAAGATTAATTTTTTATTGTTGTTGATGTCAATTTGCATGTTGTATTCAGTTAATGCGTCATATAGTCTACGTCTATGAGGGAATCACGACAGAGCTCCTGAAAGCAGGCGGGGCTACAAACCTGAAAGAACTAGCGAGTCTCTTTAATTCCGTCATTCATAGCATATTAGCATATTGCAGGGCATAGCACCACGGGCGTGGAGTGTGTGGTGGCTCTGTTCTTCAAAAAGGTGACAAAACCTTACTAAAGAACTAAAGACTTATCTCGTTCCTTTGTTCAACCTAGTGTCAAAGTTGTTCAAGCCGCCCGAGAGGCCTTTGACGACTGTTATCTTAGTAGACAACAACCGGGACCGACTTTTAACGTGCCCTCCGAAGCACGGAGACGCCCAGTCCAAATACCACTATGCGGTCACCTATATATGGAATGACCACGCCAATGGTTGCTTAGCCCACAGATCGTTTACCGACCGGTGAGCGCAACTGGCTATAGGCGCCTCCTAAGTCACGTCTACAAGCTGTTCTCGAGTTTCGCCACGAATCGACTAAAGACTCGACGAGTTCCAGTCGCCAGAACAAGCACAAGGGTTTCGAAAGGAATCAGTGGAAGAGAAAAACATGTTGTGCCGACCCCATCTAGCGAGGGACAATGGTACAGAACATATACTATCAGGTCTTTCGCGAGGGTTTTAAACATTATTCAAAATTGATCAAATATTGTTAATAATAGAGATTTTAGATATATTATTACTTAGTATTAGATTATCAAGCTTACGAATTATAAGTAAATTATAAAGCAAAAGCTTCAATGTAGACTCAATGAAAGTTTGTTTTTTGGATATATTAATTAAAATCTATATAAATAAAAATTAACCACTGAAATAGTTACGCGCATAACTTTTTAAACAACTGAACTAAATTGGATTACTCTTTTTTTAACATGTCCGTAACTGACAAGACACTATTTTTATGGGATCGACAGGATAAAAATTCCCATGGGAATTTGATCTCCGGTATAAAATTGTAATAAACCCGGAAGAAGTCGGGCCAGCCCGCTTGTAAATAACAAAGATCTATCTATCAAACCTCCGTGGCGCAGTGGTTAAGGTCGCCACGACATTACCGTTGCGACGGATTCGATTTCTACACGCTGCGATTATTTGTGTGATCCTGTGATCTATAAAGAGTTGATTCGGGTCTAGTGAATGCAATCCCGATCTCGCGGGATCCCGATCTCGCGAGATCCCGTGTATTTTTTCGGGATCAATCCCGAAGCATAATATGACGAGATCCCGTTCGGGATTGTCGGAGAGGGCATTTTCAGCAGTTGGCTACATTGCAATAGACTTAAGATACCGATTAGAAGCTCGTACTATTGATACACTTTGTATTTTAAGAGGCTACTTTCAAAATGCCATGTGATTACTTTTTATTTTGATCTCCTGGAGCTACACCTACTTTTTTGATTATGTTCATGTTATTACACCTGGTAATTATGTTACGTTGTTATTAATATTGAAAAATAAAGGCTTTTATTTTCTTTCAAATAATAATTTATTGCATTCACCACACTATCACACACATATTACATTAAACAAGCCGTTCGAATTGTATTATTTTTACTAACTAGACGGGATCCCGAAAATCTCGGGATCCCGCGGGATTGATATTTCTGATCGCGAGGGATCTCGAGTTGACGATCTCGAGTCGGGATTGCATTCCCTATTCGGGTCTGATTGCACTTTCTGTCCGTTGTTTGTATGTTTGTAAAAGTCCCCGCGATATAAGAGCAATTCTTATTGCAAGTGTTGTTTTGTTTTACATAAAAAAATAAGACGTCCGTCCGAACTATACAACGATTAACAAATTTTGAAAAATATTCTTTCGTAATTTTACAACTTTTAAACAGATAAGTATTGATAAATAAAGATTAAAAAAAATGAAGTAATTACTTAATTACTATTTTGTTTATTACTAATTAAAAATTGCACAACATATTATTATATTTTCAATTGTTTTTACCTATTCTTCGTTAATAAGCAGCTATAAATAAAGAATTATAATTTTGTGTAGTTACCTATGTATATTATATACGTCCTGTAATGATGAGTGTACAAAAATATGAAGCGCTTTGATAATATGTTTGTATAAAATCGGAGACCGCTGTTTAAGGTTTTAGTTACGTATCAATTGCAGTGTTTGTGACTTGTGTCTTTTTCTGACAATATTTAAGGTAAGTTTAGTAATTTAAATAGTGTTAATTAATTCATTTACTTTAAATATGAATGATAATATATATTATCTTCTTTTGGAGTCTCTGATCGGAAATAATTAAAAACCTTAGTGACAAATTTAAGTCAGAAAATCTTTTCAATATAAAAGTTGCTCCATGTCGGAATTTAAACACTCAAATAATTTTATTCGTCGAATAATTTTAAACTTTTGACAGTTACATATTATATCGAAAAAAAAATTAACAAAAAGTAACTTATCTAAACGTGGGAAAACGGATCATAATTATTATAATACATACACAAAACAAAAATGGGAACTTATTTTTTAGTTTTATTTTGACATTCACAGTCCTTTAATCTCTGCGAAAGCCTACTTGGTGGAGGCCAGGCATGATTTTACTATCCCAAAAATATATAACTAACATTGTAACTACGCCCAAAATTGTTTGGCACATTCAATGTTCTCTGCACATTATAGTAGCACCTACTAGCACTTAGCAGAATTGGCAAATTGTTGTTCATTGCCTCGTAACTAGGGGCCCCCACGTAGAGAAGATCAACAATGATTGTATGAGCGTGTTTTTATCAGTGTATGTCTGTGAAGGCCGAGACACCGGTTGTGTTTATATCAACTATAGTAGCGGTAGATTAAAAATACTGTTTGTAAATACTGTATTGAAGTGTTTTCTCTCGTTTGAAAGTTTGGTAAGGTAATTAAGTAGTTTTCGTAAGTATATTTTAATTTGATTTATCAATTGGGTACTGTAAAAATAACTTTTAACTTGGTTTTTGAATATATTTTTATCTAGACTTTTTTCTTTTAAAAGTATTGGTAAACTAAATAAGTCGTCTGAGGCATGTTTAAATTTTATTCAGATATTGTTTTATATTTGGTTCTTTAAAAAACATATCTTTATCATTATTTTTGTCAATTTATTTATATTTAATCTTGATTGTTTCTGTTATTTACTTTTATCTACTTCTATCAAATGTCGTATAGTATGTACTTGTATACAAGTAATCGGTATATATTTAGTACATGTTTACTGAAAATTTTAAGCAAATCATTATGATAAGTGGTTTATGATTTATAACAATCACTCTCAGTAAGTGGTCATTGATAAGAAGTTTTGCGGTCACCATGAGTTGCAAGTTTTGTTACATGTTTTTTTTACCCACTGCTATGAATCACTGAAATTATATTGTACTAATTGTACCTACATAATTTCTGAACATAAATAAACTAAAACTCTAAACCTGAATCAGATTTGAATGATACAAAGTTTAAATATTTTTTGTTTAAAATATTTTTCAGCACCATGACTTTTCCGGGTAAGGTTTCCGTGTACTACTTCAATGGGAAGTCCATGGGTGAAGGAGTCAGGCTTCTGCTGGCGTACGGCGGACAGGAGTTTGAAGACCGCAGGATAGAGTTTGATGAATGGGCGGCATTCAAACCAAGTAAGTGTTTCAAGATCGAATCATGAACTATAAACTACAGGTTGTTAGGCAGACGGTTGTTCAAACAATGAAGGCATCTAGGGGGCTATCGCGTATCTCAGTTGAGAACTAGTGTACGTCAAATTGATGGTCACTGTTCAGTACAGTGCTGCTTTGACGTAACGTGTTAATTACTATAACCTAAGGGAGAGCACAATGTTTAGCATAGATTCTTTCAGATAGTTGTCAACTGAGATACGTGATAGCCCCTCTGGCCAATCTAAATTAAGAGTTACCGTTTAGGTGATAGTAATACTCCAAAATGTAAAAGATACGCGAATTAACGCGAACACGCATTTGACAATCTTGTTAAACATGCACTGCGAAAGTTTAAAAGTTAAGAACAATTTTTAAAGTTTCGAAATTCAACTGGGTATTTGTACTAAGCTCCTTGGACCAAACAAGCGAATTTCAATCACGAAAAATCTTGCTTAAAATTAGCTCCTTCGAACATTATTTTATCAGCTGAATCTTTTAATAGAGTGGTAAATATATCGGTTTCTTGCTGACATCATCTATTATTACTTCAGAAACCCCCTTCGGTGGTCTTCCCATCCTGGAGATTGACGGCAAACAACTAGCTACAGTCCAGGCCATCTGCCGGTACCTTGGCAAGAAGTACGGGCTCATTGGAGACAATGATGAAGAGGCCTTCGAGATCGACCAGAATGTGGACTTCCTTGCCGACATTCGTATCCGTAAGTATTTACCCTGCTACTAGATGCCGTGAATGTGTTTGTTGTTTAGCGCCATCTTGCGGTCAATAGCGGAACTAATAAGAAAAGTGGGGTCTCCCATGTTTTGACTATATTTTTTGTTTAGATTGTCAGTATCATTATTTTTATTGTTCTTATGTAGGATAGTCATGTAACATAAGTTACTGCTAGAATATTTGTCTTGATTTGAAGCAAAAAACCTACTAGCGGAAAAGTCTAGTGCTTATGTTATAAATAAAAATGTAAAGTACTTATATTAATTCTTCTAAAATGTTGTATTTTTTAACAGGAGCTGCAATGGCATTCTGGGACACAGACGAAGAAATGAAGAAGAAAAAAATGGAGGAGTATGCCAAAGTGTTACCCGGCTTGTTAGACAAACTACATGCCATTATTGTGAAGAACAATGGACACATGGCCGCTGGCAAGGTAATTTAATACATACATACATACATACATAATATCATGCCTGTTATACCCGAAAGTGTAGGCAAAAGGGGTATTAAAAAACACTTGTTTTGCCATTTACAATGTAAGTCCCGGTTACAAGACGCGAGCCTGCTACTGTAAATGATCTATGTATATTGTTTTTATTTAAACTCTTCCGTTACTGAGTGACTGATAGCTGGACAATGCGCAGATGAAAATACTGAGCGTAGAAGTTGAAATTTGGTAGATTCGATTTGTAAAGGAGCACTAAGTGAGGATATTTGGAAATACGAACGGGGGTGAAATTCCGTGGATGGAAATAACTAGTCAAATATGATCAGCTTAGCCTTTCTTCCAAGCTATGTTGGAGTCGGCTTCCAGTCTCACTGGATTCAGCTGAATACCAGTGTTTTACATGGAGCGACTACCTGTCGGACCTCCATAACCCAATTACCTGGGTTACAACACGATACCCTCCGGGAAGACTGGTTGTCAGATTTTCAAGTTTCTGACTACTGTTAACGACTGTCAAAGATCTTTGAAAATGACAGCCGGGACCTAGAATTTAACGTGCCCTCCGAAACACGGAGGAACTCTATATGTTTTCATCCGTCACATCATGGTCACCCATGCAACTTCGGCAAGCGTGGCTTTACCTCAGAGATCTAATCGCGAGGCTGTTGTTAACTAAGCGACGAGCTCCTCCGGGAAGCTAGTCTAATATAAATTAGAAAAAGACCAACAGCACTTTGCCCGACCTGGGTATTATACCCGGGGCTTAATCAGCCAACAAAACGTAACTTGAAGTTTAAATAACATTTAATTTTATTTTTTCAGCTGACTTGGGCTGATTTCCACTTCGCTGGTATGGTGGACTACCTGAAGATGATCTTCCATATGCCAGACCTGACGGACAAGTACCCTGCCTTCAAAACTATTGCGGATAAAGTATACTCCATCCCTAAGGTTAAGGCGTGGGCTGACAAATCAGTTCAGACTCCTTGGTGATTACTATAGACTTAAAGACAGAATTACTACAAAGATTACTACTACTAGCTATAGCTCGAAAAGGGCACATGTGACATTCGGAAGATACAACACATGTGCCCTTTTCGAAATTGTATATAATGTATATTCTATTATACAGATGGCATTACGACAAAATTTTGATTTAAATTTTATGTTGGTCAAATATGGACATTATAAAATTATGTGGCGATGTCGACGATACGAAATCGTATTTACTTCACTTGTTAATACATGTATGAACTACCTACTTTTGAAAAAAAAACTCGTTCATAAATGTTTTGTTAATAATTTTCAGTTAAGTATTTACATGTCTCTCTTGAATTGTACTAAAGTTGGAAAGGCATAAAAACAGTGTTTTATATTTTGTTATTTTAACCAGTGAGAAAAATCGAATGGAAATGTTAGTAAATAAGTCAAAATATTCATGTTTGCATGTTTGTTTACTTAAAATAATTTATGAAAAAAAATGGTTTTATTAATATCCTCAGATTTTAATTTCATGTTTCTTTTTCTTATTTTGTTTCTAGTTTAATTCGAAAGCATTTTGAGAAAGATTAGGTTAAAGTTTGTTCTCTGTGATTATGAGAGCCGGAATGATAAGTTTTAATTCAAAAGCCCGATTCACGGTACTACTAGTTTGTACAACACCCGCTCGGGGCACTGATCAGTTTTGCATACAGTTTAGAAACAGTTTGTCAATAGCTAGTCAGTTGTCAATGGACGATAGTCATAAAGAACACGTTAAAGGATACCAGGGATGTTATGGATATGAAATTTCGGATACGGGGTGGATACAAATATAGGAATGATTACTATACCGGATACGAATATGAAATTATTTGAAATGAAATGAAATGAAATGAAATGAAAATAGTTTTATTGTTGGCAATAAACAAATATAAACAATAAAAAAAGAGAACAATATGTGCACGTATTGCCAACAATGAGGCCCTCATTCAGCTATATGCTGCAATACCACGAAGATATTGCAGCGCTGGTTTTCAATGAGAGCCTCATTTTGAGCGATACTGTTACTTATCTGGTTACTACAGCAAGTATTAGGTCTTACTTAATATTAATAATAATTAATAATTGAACAATGATAATTAAGACAAAAATAGCGATTGTGTATGTGCGTTTTATAAGATTAGATTTATAAGTAACTCGAAAAGTTAAATAAAAATAGCAAATAAAATGGTTTCATTTAAATGTCACCATTACATACCATGTGTTTCACCGCCGCCCAGTCGATCAAAACAACTTGCCATGACGTGTCTCTATTGAGCTTCGCCGATATTATCCGAAACGTTTATTTCGGATTCGGTTACGGAGCTCCCTAACATCCCTGAAGGATCCTATATGAATAAAGTAGGATTGCGTTTTATTAGAGGAGAGGCAATCAAGGTCTTTGACCCAGGTAAGTCGGAAAGTTTAAATCATAAAAATACAATACTTAATATATATTTTATTCATAAAATAACATTTACAGCCTCACGCTTTACATTCTTTTTCTTTAGAACCTTCCTTGGAGTCCTTAGTTCCTGGGATGGTCTTGTTCTTGACGTACTTGTCCACTTGGTTGATGGTGTCGAAGAGTGGCAGGTCCTTCGTCTCAGGAGTCAGGATGAGGAGCAGTCCAGATAGAATCGCAGAGGCTCCGAAGAATATGTATGGAAGAACTTCTGATACCGAGTTCTGGGGAGAACAAAGAAGGATTTCATAAAGGAGTTGTTTAATCGTACATTCATGGCAGAGTTCAGGCAATATAACTCAAGCTGCCCGAAAGCTTTTCACGTGGATTAACGACTGTTATGTTAATATTTAAGTGTCCTCTCAAATACCACTTTGCGGTCACCCATCTATAGAATGACCAACGGTTGCTCAACCCACTGATCGTTTACCGACCGGTGAGCGCAACTAGCTTTTTATTAATTATTTGTAGAGTTCGTGGTCACCCTTATGTCAAAATTATTCAACTCATCCAAAAACCTTTCACATGGCCTAATGACTGTTGTTTACCACGATAACTACCGGAGCCGACTATTTACATGGCCTCTGAATACGCCGATGTTCTATTCAATACCACCCATCTATACAATATCAACGCTAAGGTTGCCTAACCTATTGATTGTTTACTAATCTGTGTGGGTCAAACTTTTAACAAGTATTTGAAATCGTCATAGTATTTTTTATCTACCACCTCAAGGTGAGTAAGGTTATGGTATAGTTACCATGATAGGTGTAAGCGGGGCCAGCATGCCACCGACCCTGGAGGCGAAGGCACAGATGCCGAGCAGCGAGCCCCTCACGCTGGTGGGGAACAGCTCCATGGAGTACGTGACGGCTCCCGTGAAGCACGCCGATATGATCACCTTGCCCAGCAGGAACAACGTCAGCTTTAACCACAGGATATCTAGAAAACGGTATATGAATGAAAATCTATACTTATATTATAAAGCTGAAGAGTTTGTTTGTTTGAGCGCGAATCTCAGGAACTACTGGTTCGACTTGAAAAATGATTTCAGTGTTAGATAGCCCATTTATCGAGGAAGGCGATATATCATCATGCTACGACCAATAGGAGCAGTAAAAAATGTTACAAAATTGGGAAAAACTTTGACCCATTCTCTCTTTGTGACGCAAGCGAAGTTGCGCTAGTCAGCTAGTTTTAAATAAGGCGACAATTTAATACCACATGTTATGTTTGATCAATATTATCAAAATAAGTTCAGTGGCTTAATAGCGAGAATTTGACATTTTTTGAGAGGTTTAAGAATGCTAGGTAACAATTGATCTTTTGAGAATTTTGGCAAGCAAACTGTCGAGTGTCGTGTATTGTCGTACCTATTATTGACGGTGATTTAGGAAATTGCGAATGTACAAGTCTTTCGCTTGTATACTTACCTGCCGGTGTGACAGCAGATAGAATACACAGTATACCGCTCAACGCATAACCGACCATCAACGGTATCTTCCTCCCGATCTTGTTCATCAGGTACAAAGACAGCAGCTCCCCAGGGAACGACATCACGGTCGCCAACAAGAAATTTGTATACTTATCTCCCGGCAGCCATACTGAATTTATCATCAAGCCGTAGTACACAAAGGTGGATGTAAACCTGCACACTCCAGCCACAAACGACCTCTTTATAATCTCTTTAGACTTGAACAGTTGGAAAAAGTTCTCTTTTACTTCATGCCGACCGATGTTCAACTTTTCCTTCAGTGTAACTTCATCAAGGCTTGCCAATTCGTTTTCATCTAACCGTAATTTGTTTAATTTTGCTATTCGTTTGATGGATTTTTTCGCTTCGTCCACTTTCCCGGAGACGATCTGCCATCTTGGGCTCTCGTTTATGAGGAAGGTGAAGACTATGAAGAAGATGCATGGTCCATTGATGATACGCACGAGAGTCTTCCAGTGAGGCACGAACATCGCGATGCAGGCGAACAGGCATTCTCCGAGGTAGATCGCGTAGGCGAAGACCACGCCTGATAGAAGACGGTGTTTCTTGCCGGCTATTTCTAATACTGAAAAGTAGACATTATTTAATTTAGGTCGAACGTAAAAACTTCCTTCTACTTTACGTGAGAAATAATACGGACATTATTGGACCTGAATTGATACTCAAACACCCTGTTTTATATTGTTTTACAATTGCTTGATAGCTTTGATTCTAAATATATTTCTCAATAGGCTTAATGGCGTAGAAAAAATGGTTTGACGTCGCAAGTCTGGTCTAAAAATAGTTTATAATCAAGTGTGATCTTATTTCTCTAAGAGCACTTAGTACCTGATTGTCTGTTATTGCTAAAAAGTTATACAAATAAGTAGCAAATTGGTATGTTATTGTTATCATAGTATACACGTGATAAATTTTCATCGTAATGATGATTCTGCAAAAAAACAACTATTTTTAGCATGCAAACTTTTACCAAACAATAGCTGGATTCCTTACTACTATTGATACCGACAACCAGCTTACTATCAAAAAGTTATGCATGAAAATCTGAGCAGCGTCTCTAGCGGGCTTCGTAAGAACTATTTTGGCAGTACATTTTAAATGTCAAACTCTCGATACTCGACAGTAAGAGGTGATAGAACTAAGACGATATGTTGGTAGTTGTTGTTGTTGTTTGTCGTATGTTTAGTGGTCAACCTAGTGTCAAAGTTGTTCAAGCCGCCCGAGAGGCCTTTGACATGGCGTAACGACTGTTATCTTAGTAGACAACAGCCGGGACCGACTTTTTACGTGCCCTCCGAAGCACGGAGACGCCCAGCTCAAATACCACTACTCGGTCACCCATCTATGGAATGACCGCGCCAACGGTTGCTTAACCCACAGATCGTTTACCGACCGGTGAGCGCAACTGGCTATGGGCGCCTATATGTTGATAGTGAAAAGATAATATCCTATTTCTACTTACATACAACCATAGAAGCGGGGTAAGTGCCGGCTGTGATGGACGCTTCAAGGAACTCGATGATCACGTATGTTGTATATGATGTGGCAAAAGGCTTAGCTTGTCCGATACAGCCTCCCACCACGCAGAACAGTAATGTAGGCTTACGACCAAACCTGGAATAGAGAAGTACAATATTCGCCTGAAAAATTTATCTTTGTTAAGGCATGGTGTTCTTGTAAATGGATTACCTTTTAAGTACACGGTTTTCAACATATTTAAGGGATCAAATAAGATAGTATGGCCAAGGAGAATGACCTCCACGACACAGGGTGTCCTAGTGTGGAGGCCAGTGACAACTATATGTGTTTACGAATGTATAATAACGTATATGTATCTGCACAAATAATTTTTTTTGTAGTTTTATATTGAGGGCGTTAGACTTGTATTAAAAAAAAAAAATTATGAATGGCCTGGCATTTTTTTTATTTTTCTATTTACTTAATTCTTTATTCTTGATATTGCGTGTTAGTGCTTAGTGTGAAAACTCAAATTAGGGAAATAACTTAGATATGTAAAGACGGTCTCTCCATCCGTTATTGCATTTTTAAATATTCAAATAAATTATTGTCAAGGACTGATAAAAAGAGTTAGTTTTACATTAGAAATTTTATAGACGCAGTTGTTTTAGTAATAGATAAGGAAAAACACTTTAAGAGTCATTGACTTGTGAACATTAGAACTCGTGAAAAAGACGAGCGAAAAAAAACTTTACTTTTGCACCTTTTGAGAAATTAATTTGACTGTTCCCGTATAGAGTTTTACTCGACTTTGAGTGAAGTTGTCGAGTAATGCTTTGTACTTTGCCACAGTTTTACCCGGCTATGCTGTGAATTTAGCATAACGTGAGGAGTCGATAGGGTTCATAAGATTGTACTCTATTGAGTCCTTGTGCTCAAGTTAAATTTACCACGAAAATCCTTCCAAAGGTATTCCCCTATTAATGCCATTATGCGTAAAAAAATAGGCTGAGATTATCTAGGTGCAATCCATATCAGAAACATGGTCACCAGATTTTTCTTGCAGGGTAGAGTTTGAAACAGTTATACAATAATAGGATACGGGAATTAAGTTATGAATGAAATTGTTTAAAAAGAAAGGAACGTACTTGTCAGACATATATCCAGAGACAATCATAGACAGAAGCATGCCGGTGCTGTGGATCGTTCCTATGAGGTTTACCTTCCACGGCTGACAGGCCAGGTCCAGCTGAAAAGAAAGAAAATCTCATCAGCGTCGCGAGCGTAAGTGCTCATTCACGTTGACTCGCGGGCGCGGTGGCGGGCGCGGTCGCGAAATATCAAACATATGGCGATGTACCGAAGTGTTCACGTACAAACCGTTCGCGCGGTCTTAGTCGCGGGCGAGCTAGCGGCGTCGCGCGCGGCCCGCGTGGCGCGCTCGCGCCAATATCAAACGCGTGAAGATGTTCGTGTGTGTTCACGTCGAACTAGCGGTGGCGGGCGCGATCCACTCGCGATGTCAAGTAAGTTCAACCAGTTTGAGCCAAACGCCCGCCTGGCGGCCAACGTGAACACAAATCGCCACGTCCCACGGTGGATCGAAAATCGGCTGTAGAAGACATAGGATCTCGATGTCGTGAATGTTATTTTTTTCGCTGGAAATGACTTCTGCTGATCATTACTATTATAAAAATGACATATGAAGTAATTGTATGCACAAATGGAAGAGTTATAATTTTTTTAAGAAAAATTTGTATGGAGCTGACATGAAAAATGAGAATATCTCTGGAATCGCAAGGTTGGCCGTTATATCCTCGCACACTGATATAGTACTATTTATTTGTGAATTTTTGACATACTTTATATCGCGGCATCACTTGCGATTTTTTTTCTAAAAATCGGTTTATGTTAAATCATCTAACTTATTCATTTATGTGGGCAGACACAGGTAGCAGGCCGCATTTGACTTCGCTTCAGACAGATATGTACAAATTTTGACATCAATCATCGTCATCGTACTATTTATTTGTGAATTTTTGACATACTTTATATCGCGGCATCACTTGCGATTTTTTTTCTAAAAATCGGTTTATGTTAAATCATCTAACTTATTCATTTATGTGGGCAGACACAGGTAGCAGGCCGCATTTGACTTCGCTTCAGACAGATATGTACAAATTTTGACATCAATCATCGTCATCACCAATTGGTCGACTAATTTCATGTCTTCGACATTGTGAGGGAACGAGAGCTTCAATTTTGTTATCCACTGCAGTTTTTTCATTTATGACAACTTCTTTGGATTATTTCGCAAAACTAAACAAGGCTGGAAGGCAATACAGAGGCGGTGAGCAGGGTTTTGGATTCACCCGTACGGTATCACCGTCAGCTATCAACTTTAATGGAACCAAACAGGTCATAAACGTAATTCGCAGATTTGCTGTGATTCTGAGAGCTATCACATCTGGAGAGTTTAAATACGTGCAGAAATTTAAAGAATACGCTAAAACAACCGCTGAAAAATACTTGGAATTGTACGATGGGTACCTACTGCATGTCTTCAACCGTCCACAAATTGTTGATTAACCGAGGGGACATAATTGCAGTTAATGCTATTGTAACAATTGGAAGTCTTTCGGAAGAAGCTTCAGAGGCCCGAAACAAAGATTATACGAGGTTCAGAGAGCAACATTCGAGGAGGAGTAATACGATTGTGTGATTTCTTAGAATGTTTTGGTCTAAGCATAAAAAATATAGTAAATTACACTTATTATAGTCGCATTTAAGCATTAAAATGTATCATAAACAAAAATTTTTTTTTTTAAATTTTGCCGATTTTTAGAAAAAAAATCGCAAGTGATGCCGCGATATAAAGTATGTCAAAAATTCACAAATAAATAGTACTATATCAGTGTGCGAGGATATAACGGCCAACCTTGCGATTCCAGAGATATTCTCATTTTTCATGTCAGCTCCATACAAATTTTTCTTAAAAAAATTATAACTCTTCCATTTGTGCATACAATTACTTCATATGTCATTTTTTATAATAGTAATGATCAGCAGAAGTCATTTCCAGCGAAAAAAATAACATTCACGACATCGAGATCCTATGTCTTCTATAGCCGATTTTCGATCCACCGTGCGTCCCCGCGCTCGCGACCGCCACCGCGCCCGCGAGTTCCAACGTGAACAAGCACTAAGTGTTCACGTACAAACGCGCGGTCTAAGTCGCGGGCGAGCTAGCGGCGTCGCGCGCGGCCCGCGTGGCGCGCTCGCGCCAATATCAAACGCGTGAAGATGTTCGTGTGTGTTCACGTCGAACTAGCGGTGGCGGGCGCGATTCACTCGCGATGTCAAGTAAGATAAACCAGTTTGAGCCAGTTTGAGCCAAACGCCCGCCTGGCGGCCAACGTGAACACAAATCGCCACGTCCCCGCGCTCGCGACCGCCACCGCGCCCGCGAGTTCCAACGTGAACAAGCACTAAGCAGTACGAAATATGTATTCATGTAATTTTAAATGATATTATGAGTCTAGGATATCTTGCAACACGAACATAATACTGGTATATTTTTTATTTTGTTGTACGTAAAATTGGTCAATAAAGATATAAAAAGTGTTATCATAAACTGATCTTAACTGCGAATTTAAATTATAATTATAATACCATACAAATGTTAATGGAGTCACAAAAACGTAGACATACCGTTTTTGTAAAAGAAAAAGTTTGTCTTAAAAATAACTTTAGATCAAGCTGTATCGATTTTTATTACGATTAAGTTGCGAGGTTTTCGCCTTAAGGAAACATACTGAAATTGGATGAAAAAAATATACTATTTTGGTATTGTTATTACCTCAGCAACCACAGTATTATTATTCTCATAGATCCAGCTGTCGCAAGTTGCCAGTTGTCCAGTGAAGCTGGTGTTAGTACACTCTTGCACATCACTCCTGAGGACTGGTTTAGAGCATCTGTCTATATCCGTGTCTGGCCACCAGCTCGGGAACTCTGATGTGGAGCTAGCGTTTTCACAACCATCGATGTGACATCTAGAAGGAAAAATACTTGTGTATAACGTTGAAAATACGACTGTTGAACAAAAATTATTTTAAATGTTAGCATTTTAGGTTTTACGAGGTAGTCCATAGATATCTGTTCGAATATCAATTAGCCTAGTCCACGAAGAGAACCTGTCAAATATAGATGAGTAAGGCTAGGTGCTATTCGAACGTGTGCTGTAGATGGACTACCTCGATTTTACAATAAAATATTTTACGTGTTTTATATACTTGGAAGAAGAGTGGTTTTAGCAAGTAAGAATGCGAAAAGTGGTCAAGTGGTTGAGGTTTTGAATATAAGAAAGCACTATAAACTATTTCCAAGGAAAGTAGACGTCAGGCGGGCGGCCGGTTCTAAAAAACATCAGCCAAATCCCTTGACAGCACTTTTTGAGAAAGAAACCACTATGTACAAATTCCCCTTAAGGTGGGATAAGGACAAGACTAAGAAGAACTAAGTATATTTAACTAAAAACTCTCACCTATAATCCACATCTCCGACCACGAACACATAATTAATACTAATCATTGTTATAAACAGAGATGGCAGACACACCATGATGAACTGAATTATCTGGTACTTCCCAAACGTCTCCATCAGCTCAGATATACCACATATCTTCTTCTCTTCTTCAATCTTAACTCCCATCTTTGAAATTTTAATCTTCTTTCAGGCAAATGACTTTTTAAATTCACGTTTAGTTCACGAGTCCTTCGGTACTAGTCCGTCAAATGTTGATGGAAGATTTCTTCAGTCGGGTTCTTTGATGTCTTGTTTACTTCTCCCACTCTCTTCTCCTATATTATCGTGTATTACATTTTCTTTGTCACTTATATTTGCAGAATTATAAGTCCTTTTTATATAGATGTCTTTTTCAACAAACTTTTTTTATACGATGTTTTATTCGGTTGTAAATTTTCGCACTACTTTCTGATGAAAAAACCTTTTAGAAATTAGTTTTGCAACACAAATAATTGTAGTATTCTTGAAATCTTAGAACGTAATGTCTCTTTTTTAAATACGATACACACGTAGGCAGTGTAGATACGGTAAATGTACTTTTAAAATATTTTTTCGGTCTTTTGAGTAAGATACGATGTATAAAAGTAGCACTATGGTTACATCTCAAAGACAACGACAGTTATGAAGATAGTTTTCATTAACTAGCGTTGCAGAGATAACACGTGTTTTATATACCTGTATATATTTAAAGTTTTTAATCATTTGTGTTTGTTTGTTCAACATTATATTAGAAATAACTATTTAATAAGGTTTTTGGGCGCATCGTGATTAGATCTCATTTCGCTCAAATAGCTCTCATTTGATGTGCTTTTGTTATTAGTTACGGGTATGTATTATTCTTAGTTTACTTTTATAGATTTTTATACGGCTTTTCTTTTATAGATAAATACATATGTGATTGTTTATGATATACTTTAAAGAACTATAAGTCTTAAACTATTAGCAGGAATAATTATGCATTTAGCCCTTATTTGGCGTCGTACCTTGGCGACGTCTTTATACTTGCCATAAATAAATGAAAAACACCCGTCAGTTCTAATTTGAACAAGCATACCCTGTGTTATTGTCTAGTGGTCTACGATAAGCTAACTCATTTGTGATGAGCCTATGATGTAATTAAGATATATTATGTAGAACTCCCTCGTTTGTGAACAACGTTACCGGGTTAATAGACATGCTATTAGTGTAAACTAACGCATTTACATTGGACTGATCTATTAATTTCTGCGATAATTAATAAAAGTAAAAGCAAAAGCTACTTAATGTTACGCAAATCTCACATCCTGTACTTTTCCAGTAGCGTTTGACATTTGAAGTGACTTGAAGAAATCAGTTCTTGCAAAGTCCGCTAGGGGCGCTGATCAGTTTTTCATACAAAACTTTTCTATGGGTATGGGGCGAAGTTGAAGTTACCTTGTCTTGTGTTAATAATAACAAAATGATAGTCCGTGACTTAACAATTCTTTTTTATGTTTCGATAATTTTTTGGTTACAAGTGAAATCGCGGCAGTGTATAGTTAAGTTACACTTTACACCTACATTTACATATTTTAAGATAATATATCATTTACATTTACTTAACGAGATAATGACATTTTCAGTGTTTGTTTAAATGTTATAATTTATATAATTAGATATGTTGTCTCGTGCACGGATTTAATAATACAAATATGCAATAATAATACGACACTGCAAATAATAGTTTGAGGTCGTTCTGATCCATGGTAACAGTATAAATAAATGTTTGTCCGTCTGTCAGTCATCTTTTAACTCCAAAATTGCTAAACAGATTTGAAAAATAAAATGTTAGATTTTTTTAAACTAGCCTATTGTGTGTCAAACAAAGGCCCTGCCTTGGATTTCAAGACCTCTTGGTCTCTTGCTGCGTCTAACCATAGATTAGATAGATTAAATTATTAATTATTAATTTCTCCCTGTAATATTTGGGATAATGCCCTTGCTTAGCACGCAGAAATGTCAACATAAATCCAAAATCATTTTCAAATGTTCAACTTAATTTTAATAACCGTTTAATTCCGATATTTTTTTTATTTCTAGCACTTACTTAGGGGCGTTACGATTAATATTATTAAATTTCAATTAATTAAACGAATAAATAAAATGGCCGACTTATCGTTAGAAATTTTAATAGAATATTTATTAGCTGTCAATGATAAATAATTTAGCAATTAATTCTTATGTTATCGTGAATGTGTCTTTTGCATTTTTATGCTTTTATTGGGAAAATGTATTTACTTATTTAACTAATTGCCTATCGATATTTCCTAATACAAAATTTAATTTATCAAACAGCTTGGTATAAGCAAAATCATCATGACTATTTCACTGTACCTTTAGTTAGATGTTACCACGCCAATCCTTCCGAAATCGATCTCTAATTTTATTGTATTAGGTCGGGGAAAAAGTCTTTTCGCATTATAGTATGTATGAACTTGTAATAAAATCTCTTTGGCTTCAAGAATCACAAATGAGTACACGGTTCATTAGGTTTCTTTCAGTGAGCTCGTGAGGTACCCAAATATCGAGCTTTTTTGTGTAGAGATAATATTTTATTACAAGTTCATTCATACTATAATGCAAAAAGACTTTTTCCCCGACCTAATATTTTGTTTGTACCAATATTTCAAGTCTTATTTAACGATGAGACTTCACTTGGTTACACGTGTTTGGTTTTTTATTGTAGTGTAATTTACTTACATGACAATTTAAAAAGCTTTTAAAAAATTATAAATGGTACTCCCAAAAAACAATATTTTAGGCTCAAGAACGTTTATCCAATTCGACACGAGCATAGCAGCAACACTGAAACTTCAGGTTCAATCACACAAACTTCAAACACAACAAAAATTATGTAACACTCACAAAAACTTCAGAAAACTTCTTCAAAACAGGGATTTACTTAGATTATATGATACATATTGACATAAAAAAATAATTAGCTTGGTTTTGCAGAAATTAACAACTGTTAACGAATTATTACACTCTTAACTTTCGCGTTGCATGTTCATTATCTCATACAATACGGGAATTAACTCAAACATGCATTTAACTTTGCAACCACGGCCAGTGTAACCTGTACCGTAAAGCAATTTAAAGTTGCATGTTCGCGCAAATCCCGCAAAGTATAAGATATTTACTAGTTTTTTGAGGTTATGTTTGGAAATACTGTTACGCGATAAATTTGGCAAGTGTTATTCTACTGAAGATTAGTTTCTATTTCGACTTGTGTATCTAAAATTAAATACGTTATTTTCCAACGGATTCAAATGCGTTTAACGATTTTAAACTCTCGCGACTTGTACACATAATATTATAATGTAACGGGTCTTAAACGTGATTGAAAATTAAAGGCTAGAATACCCGACGTTTCAATCGAATTACATCGACCGTGGTCACGGGCTGACTATGTCAACAAATAAGGTATTCTAACCTTTAATTTTCAATCGCGTTTAAGACCCGTTACAGTATAATATTACGTTCAAATGCGTTGTTAGCGGTCAGTAGTCGACAATAACACCACTTACACTGTGTCCAATAAGTGTGCGACGTCAATATAAAACAGTTTTAATAGTCCTTAATACGACTGATACTTTCAATTTGGTGTTGTTTTGTTTGTTTGTATGTTTGTAGCAAGCATATAAGACTGCAGATTACTTTAACACTAAATCATGTGTTAAAGAACGTAATATCTGATAATTTGTATTTGAGAAGGAAACATGCTGTACGCAACGTCTTCTAATGTCAGAAAACTGAAAATTCAACTACTATCAAAAATATAGAAATAATCATAGCTCGAAATCATTTGACTGCCTCCGTGGCGCAGTTTAGGTCGCCACGTCGCTATCAATGTATCGGGAGGTTGAAAAAGACCCTGTTGACTTTTGTTAGGCCATCAGCATTTACATACAGTAAATTATCACAAAACATAAAATGTCCAACCTACGACCACGCCAGCTGCTGTTATATACTTTCTTTCATAGATCACTGTTATATCAGTTTTATTAAGTCATCATGAATATTAAAATAAAAGAGACGTCACTAAAATATGTACATTATACATAACTGAATTTTTCACACGAGCAATTTGCACATTACGTAGAAATTAAACATGTAAGATAATGTAATAATGTTTTTTAATAGCCTCTTGGAAGTCATGCATATAATATGTATATAATCACCATTTGTTTTATGAGGTAGTTAAACAAGGACCAAATAATTCAACTTGCTGCGATCTCTAAATATTTATTTTGCTTCATTCACATACAATCATGTCATAGAGAATCATCACAAGTACTTTACAACGGTCCTTCTTAGAAAATATGAATGACTAGATTTTTTTTTTAATAATTTACTTGTTTCTATGTTCCACTGCTGAGCAAAAGGCTTCTCCCCTGAGTTTCCAGTCCCCTCGGTCGATGGCCGGATGGCTGGATGGCCGGATGTTTGTAGCCGGCCATCTATCCAGGAGCGCATCCAGGTCATCTCGCCATCTCCTTCTTCGGCCGTCTTCTTCGTCATCCGACCTTCCCTGTCGCCGCTGAGAGAAATTACAAGCTCAAAAATAATTAAACTGATTTGGTTTTTATTACTCCCATCAAAATCGGATAAATCAGTTTAGCCGTTGTAGGGTAACACATAGACTTTCGCATTTACAACATTGACTATGGATTCATAAATATCACCACGCCGCCGCAACCATTGCGTCAGGAAATCGTGTGTTTGATTCCCACGCAGGACAATTATTTGTGCGATCCACAAATAATTGTTTCGGCTCTGGATGTCTTTTGTCTCCGACTTTTACAAACATACAAAGTTTGTAAAAGTCCCCGCGACACAAAAGCAATTCTTAGTACAAGAGTTGTCTTTTTTAAATATAATATTAGGGCAAGCAAACCCAAGCTGAATAGCAGTAGTTATTAAATGAATTTGGCTTTTGAACTCGAACAAATGTATCACATGTGCGTTGTGCTTGTAAATAAACTATATATGTATATAATGTATATAATGTACTGTAGTTATAGGCAATTGTGTCGACATTCGTTTTTGGAGCATCGTAATAGATGATGTAATAATATTGTTTAGGATTAAACGTACGGGATACATAGATGCTGAGTCATTTGGTAAAGTAATTGGTCTTTTACATTGTACGGGTTTTGGGCGAACAAAAATGTGGAGTGCTTCCAACTAATGATAAGGAGGTTATGGCAAAATTATTTTCTAACTACCTGACCCGCCCAACTTCGCTTGCGTCAATTAAAGAGAATGGATCAAAATTTTCCCCGTTTTTGTAACATTTTTTATTACTATTCTGCTCCTATCGGTCGTAGCGTGATGATATATAGCCTATAGTCTTCCTCGATAAATGGACTATCTAACACTGAAAGAAATTTTCAAATCGGACCAGTAGTTTCTGCGATTAGCGCGTTCAAACAAATAAACTCTTCAGCTTTATTCGTTAGTATATAAGTATATGCGACTGCGGTGCGAGAGGTCTCGGGTTCGAATCATGGGTCGGGCCAAAAACTCTTTTCTGAGATTTTCTGTTAAGAATTTCTTAGAGATTGCCCGGAGTTAGGAAGTTGAGGTCGAAGACCTCCGTGCTTCGGAGAGCACGTAAAGCCGTCGGTCCTGCGCCTGACCTCTCACTGGTCGTGTCGGTTATCCGTCCCACCAAACTATGAGAGTGATGGAATAGAGAGTGTACCTGTGTATTGTGCACACACTTGGCCACTATAAACAAAGTCCTGCACAGATGGCCAGGTTCAATGAAACTGACCGCCGTAGCCGTATATCGGCTAGGAGGACATTATTGATAAAATAGATTACTTTACCCCGTGCCAGGTCTACGCGCATGTTCTCTTGACCGCTGATTCATAGTGTATAGAAGCCATTATCTATTAATTAAAAACCGCCATTTAATCCTTGTCACTAAACAACACAAGTTGACACATCACGTGGGTATAAGTCATATAAATTACGTATAACAGCGTGACCGAATTTGTTCTAGTCATGAGTTTAATGGCAAATAATAGCTTTGAAATATTTCCTGTAAATATTAGATCTTGATACCTATACTTCATTAATATGTATATATAATTATACTACGGTTAGCTCCGACTTCGAATACTGTTACGAAAATGACTAAAGATAATATAATCAGCCTAGCCTTTCTTCCAACTATGTTGGAGTCGGCTTCCAGTCTAACCGGACGCAGCTAAATTCAGTATTTTACATGGAGCGACTGCCTATCGGACCCCCACAACCCAGTTATCAGGGTTATAACACGATACCCTTCAGTAAGACTGGTTGTCAGACTTCCGACTACTGCTAACGACTGTCAAAGATCTATGAAAATGAAAACCTCAATTAAACGTCCCTTCCGAAACACGGAGGAACTCGATATGCATAAGATGGTCACCCATCCACGGAACTACCTCGGCGAGCGTAGCTTAACCTCAGAGATCAATCTGCGCAGCTGTTGTTAACTAAGCCACGCACATAATAAAGACTACAAAAACAAATGTTGTGATTACAAATGACTTTAAAAATGATCCTTTTTGATAGCCGAGATCCTTTTCCAAGATCATTTCATAAAATGCCGACGCAGAATGACTGCGCTGAAATTATTATTAACTAAAATCAACACCTAACAAAGGTTTTAAATATCATGTTAATAAAATCTAAATCGAATTTCATATTTGTCAAGAAGGCACGACTATTTACCTAAATGACTTCGCCTTTTTAACAATGAATCTCACAAATATTTTCTAAATAACAATACAATTACAGGCATAATACACAAATTAACACGTGCCTGAAAATTAAAAAGAAAAACATAATTCTGACATAAAGGAACGACGAAGAAATTTTTGACAGCATTCGGAATTTGAAATTGCAACGTTAACAAGATGGCGGCGGTGAATAAATTGGCGGTTCTTTTGGTGATTGTTTGTGTTTTGGGTGTTTTAGAAACATCTTTGGCGAAGACGACTGAAGTTCATGAACATGTGAAAGTGCCTTCAGTCCATGCTGCTGAAGGGAGAGGTCACAAGTTTGTTAAGAGGGATATTGAAAACGAAGGCGACTTGAAAGACACGGCTTATATAACTGACATTAGGCCGCGAAGAGGCAGAAGAATTCGTATAATGCCAGGATATCTGCATTGATGCAAAAAGTTTATGGTTTCGGGATTTGTGCAATATTAGCCTGTGAGTTATTTGGTTTGGTTTAAAGTTTAATAAATGATTTTAGTGTTCTTTTGTGTTTTTTTTTCGGTAAGTGATTTTACTAATAATATTTTATTGCAATTGGTTTTCTAAGAGTAGAGTAGGCAGTATTTTAGGCGTATATTTAGTATTTCCAGATCCCTTATAGGTGTTTTGAAATATTAATGATACACACTACTTTTTTATAAAGTTTATTTAAAATTAAAAAAATGTCAGCATACAATAATTCTATTTAAGTAACAGATTACAATAATATGTTCATCAATAATGTTTAAAAGTAATACATTTGAAATAATACTTAAAAATTAACAAAAAATGAGTGAAACTTACATTTAATAGTAACATTAAAATAATTCATTTCACGATACAATGTTTAAAATAAAAATAAAATAAAATAATAGTAATTCTCAATTTACTTGGCAAAAATAATAATTAATAATAATATAGCCGCTGAAAAATCTACTGCTCAGTAAAAATACTGAACACTTAAGTTAAAAATTTGATAAAAATCGTGGATATTTGGATTTAACTTATCACAAGCATATAACAGGTAAAAAGGGCAATGTGTTTGTACTAATATATCCAGTTTGACAGATTATAACAATTAATAAATAATACACGCACAAAATTTTAGAAAAAAATATCCTGTTTTAAGTATATAACTCTATTTTACTGTGTATCTATCAGAATACGTATAATTTTCAAAAATTAAAATGCGTAACAAGGAAAGTCTATGATAATGGAGTTCCTAGACTGGAACTCCCTAAAATATACGCTAGTTACATTCAGCTCCTCTCCTTTCTTTTTTGGATATCGTTATTTTAAAACCACTTAGAATCAATGATTAATTGTGTAAGCCAAGGGTCTCTACTAAATTGTTCGACTATAGAGTCAAGCTTTAAAATAATTTGAATTTTCCTCGAAACGATCCGTCATTATGTTAGCAGCTATGTATGCGATATTTTTGACACTGACAGATGCACAGTAGAACCATAGAGTTATGATAAAATACTGAGTATTGTGGGTTGTCATTTAACACAAAAACACACAGACATTATGATTCACTAATATAAAAGCACCTTCGATTCAGCGACAGTCACTTATAAATATTTGGTTAGTATATTGTACTTTTACATCGCAGTTACTAAGGCAAAGGTAAATAAATGTAATGCCAAACTTTAATTTCTGGTTGCTTATTTTAGTTATTTAGATAATACTAATGGTTGCTTGGCACTCGAATTTGCCGATAGAAAAATATGTTTTAGATATTTTTATTAGGTACTGTGTTATTGGCGGAATCCGGCTTTAAGTCAGAATCGCCGACGATCTGAACTTAGTTTAGTTATTTGACGTTCTTGGTTACTTTGACAAAATTATTTTAGTCTCATAAAATACTTTCGTTTAATTCGCCGTCCTATTAACTCTAGAAATTAGATTTACGCTCTAACTATTTACCATATACAAATAAATAAGAAATTATGTAATGTTAAATATATATTCAACATCGCATATTATTTTTAGACTTAATCCGTTTTCAATTTTGATCCCAGATACAGTCGGATCGGATGATCAAATGTGATTTTACTCTGATAGTATTAAACTCAGGCAAGTCTCTACCTTGCTAGGACAATCTAAAAAACGAGTTCTTCAAACATATCCTAAAAAGAGTTCAGATTTAAATTACCTCACGTCAAATAACCGCCCTATTACAAAATCGTAACGACATCTGCTATAATAATCTGTAGCTCGATTATATTGTAGACTCTACTACTATCGACCGACAACCGGCTTGTCATCGAGAAATTTGTATGAAAATCTGATCAGCGCCTCTGACGGGCGTCGTTGTAACTATTTTGACAGTACATTCTAAATGTCAAACTTTCGATACTCGACAGTACCGACTGTACACAATCTTGCTATTGAAATGTTTTAAAATTTTGTACGTTTATTCACCTTTGCCTATACAAAAGTAGCTACAACTAAGAATCTCTATAAACTATGGCACTTCTCAACAAGCGGTAAAACACTTAATAACTAATATATTTGGCACGTTTAGAATTCACTCTGCTCTTTGGGTTTATGGTTATATTGATTAGTACACACTTAATATTAAGGCAAGTTATACATCTAATTATATACCTTTCTTTTCTTAATTTTGTCATAGAAATTCTTTACATTTGATTAAAGGGATTGATTTCGGCGAATTGCTACTTTTAAACATTTCTAATCACGTAAAGTTATTAAGATATTACTTTTATAAAAAAAGTTATATGCGTGATTTGTTGCAACAAAAAATAAATGAATTTAACAGGTCATAAACTTTTGTTATGTGACTGACTTAAATACTACTAAAATCAATTTCTTTAAAAACTAAGTTTTCTGGTAAAAAAACATGTTTTTTTCTAGAAGGCGTTTCAATACAAAAAGCATTTACTTTTTATTGATATTCAAATAATAAGAGAGCAAAAATATAGTTCAAATTCTAAGGTATTCTTTGATAATTGCATTACTAATATAATTAGTGTTAGTCAAATGTCCAAAGACCATAATATACATTGCAAAGATATGGTTAGATAACATGTAGTTTAGTAACATATGGCATAATCTCATAATGGCGAATTATAGGTAATATATCTATAATAAGGCACATTTTATGTCTAAATATACATATAAAAATCCGTAATTCACTGCAATGCCATTTGGAGTATAATATTATAATAATATGTAGGAACTGTTGTAGTTTGCTAAATAATCATCTTGTGGAGAAAATAATACACTCAGCGGCAGAAAAAGTGGCCCAAAGCAAAACTACGATAAAACTTTTTAGAATATCATTACGATTTTATCGGTTACTATTTTGGCTATAACTATTAGTTAAACAGTTTATACACAAGTTTAGTTACAATTTACACTAAATAGTCGTAATTTTTAATCAAAAATGGGAAAAATTAAAAAATACAGCTTTTGTCGAAATCGCTTACTGAAAGTTTTTGCAAAAACCTAATTCTGCACCAAAGAAAAAATCTAGTTTATACCGCGTGTTACCTCCTCTAGCATTTATGGTGACCTGCATGCATTCTGGCATGCTTTGGAGGATGTTTTAATTACTTCTAGAAGAACTTTATCCCACACTCTGACTAGAGCGGTTCTTCGCTCACCAAGTGATTCTGGTGGGTTGGGCAGTGCGCATACACTGTTTTTTAGCATGTGCCAGACATGTTCTATGGGGTTGATGTCTGGACTGTGAGCAGGCTAAGCCAGTTTTTGAATCCCGATATCAGCAAGGTGCGATTCCACAACGCGGGCGCTATGAGCGCGCGCATTAAACTGCATTAGAGTTAATCCTCCCGACCAATGAAATCCATAAGTGGTACAACATGGTCTTGGAAGATTTCTTCAATGTACCCGGCTGCTGTTAGGCGCTGACCTACGATGACAAGCTTCGTACGTGCCTCCAAACATACACCTCTCCATACCATAACAGACCTACCTTTGTAACTGACCGTCTGACGTGTTGTGTTGGGAAAAAACCGTCCTTAATGGCGTCTTTACACTCTCTCACGACCATTTGGTGCTCTTAATGCTACTCAGCACTCATCGGTTAATAAGAACTTGCTCCATTGGTCGATAGCCAATTCACATGTTTACGAGCAAATCGTAATCGCGCAACTCGATGGTGTCTCTCGAGTTCTGGTACTCGGGTTGGTCTTCCTGCCTGTAAATTACGTTCTTTTATCCTTCGCCTCATGTTCCGTTCACTAAGAATGACTCCGCGTGCCGCTTGAAGCCTCTAGTGAATCTCAAACGCTGTCAGAAAGCGGTTTCTCAGCACCTCGAGGTTAACAAATCGGTCATCTCTTGCGGATGTACATCGTGTTCGTCCAATTCCTAGTCGCCGCGTATAGAGACCAGTCTCACGATACCTCCTAATCGCAGACCTTAAAGTGGTACGCGATACATTGAAAAATGCAGCCACCTCTCAATGGTAATGGCCCTGATCGGACAACAAGACCACCTAAGCCACTTGTTCAGCAGTAAGTGGCATCTTCAAATCTTTTCTAAAATCTAAATAGACCAATAATCAATAAAAATCATAAAGAAAATCGTTTCCGTGCAGCAATATTTCAAAATACAGAATTCAACTGACCTCTCGAATCAACACTGAATTCAGTTCTAACACACATTGTTAGAAAAAGTCATCCGTCACTTAAATTAATCTGAAATTCAACACTTCATAACACTAAACAGATCACTTCGCAACTACTTACAACAATATATCTTTCATATATTACTTAATTTGTTTACAAATTCACGATAAGCGCTTGGGCCACTTTTTCTGCCGCTGAGTGTATAATTAATTAGTTGTTTTCAACGGGCAGTAAAAAATATTGGAGCAAGTATGCATGACACTTTATGAATGAGTGACAAAAAACTATCCGATGGATATAAATTCCTAGTTTGAACAAATCTTTGACGTATTAATTTAAAAGAAACAAGCCGCTTCGCAGAAGGCGAAAGGTAAATAGCAACATACGTAGATGAGTGAAGGTGATGGAGACATCGACGTAGGTATTCTTTTGTACCTATTAGTCGTCATCCTTGCCTAATCCTCTATGCATGCAAGCCTTCCGCCATATTACTTGTTGGTATACTCAGAAAAATAAAGTTAAATTGCGAGGCTCTAGCATTCACGAACAGAACATTTGTGGTAAATGGATCATCATTCACATCTTCGGAATTACATTTGGCAAACTGCAACCGCCCCTACAACTTATATGTTAAAAGTTAAAAATCTTTTTGAATATAATCTTCGAAATATACATTTCATTATCTTAAATCTTTAAAAATAATAATGTACTTATATCTAAAGTAAGTAGTTTATATCTAGTAAGTATAAATGAATCTGCGTTTAAGTAATTGTACCACTCTGACCATGAAACGGACGTGTAGACTCATAAAAACCTGTGGTACCAAACTTCAATGAATCATAATAGATAGTAGTTGACTTTTGAACATGTTAGGGCGCGTTCCCACTATGTCGTGACGACAGATAGTCTTGTAGTTCAAATGTCTTCTCTAGCTATTTCCATTATGACGACTGTTTGTCGTCAAAAATTGTTATCGTGTAGTGACTGTCGTATCTAGCTGTTCCCATTGGATCGCGACGACACTTTATCGTTTCACGGCAGTTGCTGTATCGTTTGCACATCATTAGCAAGCTACAAATCTAACGATTTTTTATCGTTTTACGACTGTCGTGCTAGCCGTCCCCACGGTCACGATAATCTGTCGTCACTGCAAAAAAATGTCGTAGACGACAGTAAGTCATGTCGTTCTATATGTGAACACCTCCATTTAAACACATGAGCCACGACACTTAAAACTACACGATTATCTGTCGTCATGACATAGTGGGAACGCGCCCTTAAGCTGCGTCTACGCTAGGAGAGCCGAGTACGAGCCGAGCACGAGCCGAGCACAAAACTCTTTCAGAAACGCACTCGTTCGTGGCTCTTAAGTCATTCTACACTACACAAATTTGTGCTCGTGCTTCGCTCCTCTAGCGTAAATGCTGCTTTAGTACCTAGATGATAAATTAAACAAGTCTATGGTTATATTAAGACATGGTAACACCCTCACTTTAAACGCTGGAGCGTACTTCATAATGCTTAATCTATAATCTTCAGATTTGCTGGTGCAAGAGATAATTAGAATATGTTTTTAGTAGTACCACAGATTTTCTATTCTGTTTGTTAGTACTCCCTGCGGCAGTAGTATCCGAGGGAGCGACACTTCTGGCACAGGTGCTGAGGGTGGATCTTCGACTGGTCGCTCACGTCCAGCCCGTCTGGCTTCTCTAGCGGCCTCTGGAATAGTTAATTAAAGTGGTTATTTGTGCCGTTGCTGTGCAGAGGTTACAGATGCAAAGACGTTATTTAGTTGATAGTAAAGTTAATTTATCGAGCGATCTTTTGGGTTTGTAAATTATACATTGTATTTTTATGATATGAAGAGTTAAAAGCCTTAAGGTTTTAACTTTTAAACTCTCGCGTTGCAAGTTTAATGTAGGTATAATAAAATACGGGAATAAACGCGAACACGTATTTTACTTTAGAATGCCTAACGTTTCGGCGCAGGTTGCACTCGCCGTGGTCGCAGGCTGACTAAAGGTTGTCTATATTACACTATCATCATTAGGAGCTGAATAAGAACTAGTAACATGAAATGATCGGAGACGTACAGTTAGATTAAAAAATGAAAATTATTGCATCTTTACTTTTCGTCCCATCAGGTTATGATTTTTTTTGTATTATGTGTATTTTATAGTAACAATAATCAAAAACTATCCCACTGCCAGGTTTCGAAATGTGGGTCAAGTTTCTACGCCGCGCCGGGGACATTACTATAGTCATGTTTTTAGTGCAATGTGTAAGTTGTGTACCTGTTTATGAGGGAAGACATTGATGCGACACTTGATGCACTCCTGACCGTTGTTAGCCCAAGAATTGCCGCTCATCCACTTGCGCTTGCACTTCGGACACTTGTACTCGCCGAAGCAGCGCTTCTTGCCCTGGTACGGAGTCAGACCCTCGCCTTTGGGACGAGCCTGGAACATTAGCAGAAGGTATGAGTTGACCGTCGGTATACAACTTATTGTCTATCCAACTGTGATAGCCGCTTTGAACCGAGTGGAAAAGAATGCAAGTGATGAAGTTTTGAGATCTACGACTAGCTGACCCGCGCAACTTCGCTTGCGTCACGTAAGAGAGAATGGGTCATAATTTCCCCCGTTTTTGTAACATTTTTCGTTACTACTCCGCTCCTAATAGTCGTAGCGTGATGATATATAGCCTATAGCCTTCCTCGATAAATAGGCTATCTAACAGTGAAAGAATTTTTCAAATCAGACCAGTAGTTCCTGAGATTAGCGCGTTCAAACAAACAAACAAACAAACATTAGTAAGTATAGATTCGAGATGAAGTTTTGATAGGTTCAACAACATTTAGTAGCGCTGAGTTTATTAATATGCCTAGTATTCAGACCTTAAATTAAGCAAGGGGTATAAATAAACATTCGGTTAGGAATTTAAGGTATCAAATACAATAAGACCCTACGTCAGTTGAAAAATGCTTTGTAAATACTATCTTAAAACATACGGTTTGTTTGTCGGCAAAATCAAATTGATAACTTTAAACATATTTAAATTAATTAAAACCTAACAGAGGTCGTGGGGTCAGCGCCAAAACGACACGATTACAATTAACAAAGGAAATAAATATAAAAACTTATCAATTTCTTAGAATTGATACATTTATGATGTTTTGTGATATTAAATAGACGGCCTTTGTTGTTTGTATATTGTTGTACTGGTGATTAGAGGAGCTCTTTCATCGAAGGATTTAACAACTCTTTTTTCACGGGTGTTTCCCAATGTTCAGATTGTTGGTAAAACTAATTAATGAACTAGAGATTGCAAAGCCACAATCGTAATTATTTGTACCAGCTTGCAGTACTTTCTTTTTTTGTATTTATTATTTTAAACGTTACAGAAAAAACAACATTCATTATGGGCTCACGGCTGGATGCCGGAAGAGGAGACATCTCTTACAGTGAAAGACACTGACGACCACATTAGCCAAGAGCGGGTCGAATACTTTCGTTTATTTCAGAAACTTAAAAAAGAACTCTCAGACATACAAGATACAAAGTTTTCTCCGTAAGGTCCTTCTTAAATTCTAAGTAAGTCTTCGATACGCAACGATTTTCGTCTTCACGCAACTACCAAGACCGCTTTACGTAGCCTTTGAACTGAGGGCCTAGGGCAAGAGAGTTTATAACACATTTCTGCAGATCAAGAGAAGTTAAATGTTTTTTGATAAAATTACTACCAAGTTCAAAGAAGAAGTCAGTTTTAAATATCTATTCAATATTTAAAACTGAAAACAAAGCAGCATTGACAACCCCAATTCTATGAACCCATTTAACCCATGGGCAATCGACTCAAGCTTGAAACACGCTGTTCTATCCGCTATGTGTAACAATGATCCACTGTTCTTCTGTGTGTGTGCGTGTTCAACTAACAAATAATGGCCTATAAAAACTACTCTCCTGTTTCTGTGTTTAATTTGGGAATTGTATTCTAAACAATTAAAGAAAATTGTACTTTTAATGAGTTTAGAGTCCGGTTTTTATTAGTAGGCTATTATTGTAACAGCTGATTGAGCGATGAACAAATTCAATTTGGCCAATTTTTATCTTAATATAAATACAATATATACATAATATCACGCAATTTACACTCAAGGGAGTAGGCAGAGGTGTATAAAATACTCCCACGTTTCGCCACTAACTTTACACAGTAATAAGTTACGTAGGAAAAATATATTTCCGGACGTTTCGGCACGGGTTACTATGAGTGTATTCTCAAAGTGATGTAAGTATGCTTGATTGCATTAATCTCTGTAAAATTCCGTTGATATCAACACATTAAGGTTTTAAGGTTAAGAATACTTTTAATATAAGTATGTATAAGTAACACAAAAAAAATGAGTGTCCAAACTGTTTCATTGAAGTAGGCATGTCTGTCGTTATAAATCTTAAGCTGAGTCATGTGATTTGACTCCCAATACAACTTAAGATAAGATAACAAGATTTATGTGTGTGCCAATCAACAGATTTGTGTGTGATCATTGTTCAGGCACTGATATTATATCAGTTGGCTCATAGATTTGGTCGAAGCATGAAGCTTTATATTGTAATTATTTGTTCTGATATTCAGGACAATTTATCTTTTTTTTGTCGTTTTCAAATTCAAATTTCTTTATTGCGGAAATGGGTACAGGTATTGTGGTATTACATACATAAGTATTATATATTAGCAGTGGTAATTTATTCATGCTACCAATAGGTTACTGTTCAATTGCTATAATATAGTCGATAGTAAGAAGAATAAACCAGCAAAACGGTTGGTAAAAATACAGATGAATTGAAAACCTCCACTTTTAGTTAGTTAGAAATGAGTATTCTTTTGAATATTGTCAACGTGATGTAGTCGAATCAGTTAAGTCTTCAATTGAATACGAAACTTTCAAATAAAGTATATAAGATGTTTTTTTACTATTTAACAAAAACTGCCGTGAAAACGTGCCAGGAGATGGTTATCGCAGCCACGGGAGACCCAAACGAAGAAGGCGGGATGACCTGGACGCATTTGAGAAGGACTGGCCGGGTCTTGCCGCCGTTAGGGGGATTTGGAAGGAAATTAGGGTAGGAAGTAAGTGCTTTTACCCAACAGTGGAACCCTCCATCAGGCTAAGAAAAAAAAACACGTGTATCCCAAACGCGTAATTTCTCCCGATAGAAGTAAAAATTATAATAGTTCGTGTGAACTTGGCTCTGTGCCGAGTATCGTACGACGTGTACCCAGACGACAACGGAAATACCGTTTAGTTTACAATTAATTGATTTTTTATATAAAAACTAAAGATTTGTGTTGAAAAAGTCACGTTTTAGGCAATAATTTTGGTTTTAATTAATTTGTTTACGGGATCCGTGCCAATAACCATGGTGTGTTGGTCTGTCGTACGATATTGGGATTAGAGATGTGGTTTTAATTTTATTTTAGGTCCATTCACTGAGGGATTCGAAACTTCTAAAAAGCTCCCGCACTAAGAAGTGTCCTTATGTCGCGGGGACTTTTACAAACATACAAAGAATGGACACAAAGTGCAGCTAAACCCGAAACAACTATTTGTTGATCTTACAAATAATTGTCTCGGGTGGGAATCGAACCCACGATCTCTCGACGCAAAGGTAGTGGCGTGGCGACCACCTAAACCACTGCGCCACAGAGGCCGTCGTTTTTATATAATTATTTTGTTTAACCTTGAGATAGATAAATTAGTTAATTTTGTGTGGGAACAGTTTTAGAGGAGAGACTTTGAGGTTCTCTAATTAGCCGGGATGTGCTTGTCTTAGTTAGAACTAAATTCATATAAGCTTTTCAGTTAGTGGAGCGCGTTCACAAGTTTTGCTATGAACGATCGTTTATTTATCATTATTGGTCTGTTTATAGCCGTTTCAAATAGTTAAGATAGGATTTATCATAGACCCCAAAGAACAAAGGCTTTAAAAATGCCTTAATTGTTATAAGTAAGACACATTCCTGTGCTATATATTTTATTTATTTTCTCTTACCTGAGGACAGTCTCCAATATAATGTCCCTTCTTAAAGCAGAGATGGCACATGTAGGCGGGGGGCGGAGGCCTGGGAGGCCGCCGGAGGGACAACGCCGCCAGTTGCTCCGCTAGCGAGCTGCTGTCGTCGGCTGGGGGGGCCGCAGACCCTGGCGCCGCCGTCGGGAGAGGACCCCATACTGAACCGGGCACCCACTGGAAGGAGAAATATAGTTCAAAATAACAAAACAAACGACAGTATGATGACAAGCTTAGGTTAGATTCAAAAGTTTGCAAACTTTCATGTGAATGGATAAACATTAATAGCAAGGGGAACAAAACAACCACTGTTGTTCTAAAATAAACGTATTCATAATTTAGGAAATAACTGCACCCTTGATATGACGCAGAAGTTAAGCTGCTTACCATTGTAAAAGCTCTGCTTAGTATAAAATCAGACTATCGTGCGTGAGATGTTCCATGATATTTTTTTGTTATTATGTAGGTTCTACATACTATGTACCAAGGTACCAACTATCTATTTCCCAAGCAGATCCATAAAAATATAACAACCATCGATGCCACAACAGAATCGATGATTAAAAACCTTCAAAAATCATTCACAAGAAATCTCCAGACGACACACGACATTCCTAGACGTTCTTTAATCACAACCAATATGCGGGGACGATTAGACAAATGAAATTGCAGTAAATAATGAAGCACGCGCTCTGATTGGCCGGCCGGGGTGCGCACGCGCATCTGTTCTTCGAATTATTGCGCTTGTTCCAATTTCGAACGTGCGTTGACGCCGTGAATCACACTCTAACACAAATGGTATTAATGCGGCGTTTTTTTTGTATGTTTGTATGTGTGTTTGTTTGTATGTGCTAATGATTTTTAATGGATGTGGGGGTGTCGAGACGGGAATAGAAAGGTTTGTTTGGGTGTTCCTTGTTGATTTGTCGGTTAAGTGGCCGTTATTATTTTTTGATAATTTACTAGGAGTGTTTATCAAGGTTTCTTTTTTGGAATACTTCGACTTTGTTTTTTATAGCATATATACCAACTAGACCCAAAACAACATTTTCTGGTAGCACAAAAAATTGTTATGTTTGGGAATCGAATCCGCGACCTCTGCACGCTTGGTAGCACCGTAGACAGTAAAACAACAACAGATTTATCAGTGTCATTACAGTAATTTTGTAGATTAAACAAGACCAAAATGCCTACCATATCATTTAATTCATAGTCCATTTATAGAACTTAACATCGTTCCAATTGAATATTGAAGAGTAGTGATTAAAGGCTGATTGTTGACAATAAACTCGCACTCATCGATACAATTGTCTCGCGATGAACGATACCGCCTCTTACCGGTCACTGTGGACAATAACCGGAATCATTTGTTAAATGGACGATATCTTATTAATATTATTTGGTAGAGATGAAATACTGTATACAGTATAATAGAATACGGGAATTTACGCGAACACGCATTTTACCTTAAAATGCCTAACGTTTCGGCGCAGGTTGCACTCGCCGTGGTCCCAGGCTGACTGGAGAGCATTCTATTATACATTAAACATGCAACGCGAGAGTTTAAAAGTTATGACTGTATACAGTAGCTGAAGAAATTATAGAGATAGACATAGATATAGAATTTAATAACAATAATTGTTATACTGAATTTCTAATTATTTATCTATTGTGTGTATACTGGGCAATTCAGTTTCGAAGTTGTTTAAGGCGCTAAGGGTATTTGAGATAGGTAATGATGTTTATCTCAATAGATGACAACCACGACCGACCGAATTGCTTTATATTCGATATCTTGAATCATATACATTGAAAAAACTGCATCAAAATCCGTTGTGTAGTTTAAAAGATCTAACAACACAGTAGGGACAGACGCGGGAAGCGACTTTGCTTTATACTATGTAGTGATAAACACTTTTATCCACCTGTTTCACATAATGATGTATAAGATCATATAACACCATATATAAACCTACATACATAGCATAAAGTTTGATATAAAGTCGGATATATCTTTAATAGTGCACATTTGTTTACTGTTCGTCTAAAAATACGCGCCACGGCGGCGGTGGGCGGAGCAATTTTCGGAAACGTTCTAACTATAATCTTCATTTCGTTTCAATGCAATTCGTATGAAAAATTGAACTTTGGATCGGCTATTCTTGGGTAGTAATTGTGACTAAGAATATTCCATATACGTATGTTGAAGAATTTTTAATTATTTGGTACGTGTTTCGATGTTTTTATAAAAGTTTTATCCTTTCAAAAAGTGGTCAAAGACTTATTTTTAAGACTAGAATATATTAGGTTGGGGAAAAAGTCTTTTCGCATTATAGTAAGCTCGATATTTGAGTACCTCACGAGCTCACTGAAAAAAAACCTAATGAACCGTGTACTCATTTGTGATTCTTGAAGCCAAAGAGATTTTATTACAAGTTCATACATACTGTAATGCGAAAAGACTTTTTCCCCGACCTAATATTAGGACTTGAGACGTGTTTCAAAATTTTAAGGTATTCTAGGTTGTTTTTTAAGTAGTCTTTTTAATACGCTTCTGGTATTGTAAAAAATAAATGGCTTCCATAGTCCATATGGTCCATACTTTCGTAGTTTGAGCTTGTGAATCAGTACCTTATTCATTATTATGATTATCCCACTTGTGGAGAATAGTGCTTGTTGCACATCTGGTATTTTTCCAAACACATGCATTTGCAGCCTAGTAGTTAAAACTAGTTGGATAATACAAGAAGTCATCAATTTCCTAGCGAATATTTAGAAGTTATTTATAATTTTCTTATTTCACACACTTTGAACTATCCGGAAATTGAACTCGGTAGCTCGTGACCGTCAGTCACAGATCTTAGAGCACGGAATTGTCGCTTCAGAATCCTTTCTAACATTATAAATGCGTTAGTATATATGCTACATTTTATAGCAAGATTTAGCAAAAATTATTAATATTTTTCTCTTAAAATCTAACAGGTAAAATGCTGGAGGGCCCGCAGTAAAAAAATAAGCTGATTCAGGCATTTTTTGGCACAAACTGCCTCTAAAACACATTTTCTAAATTTATTCGAATTTCCTCGCAAGTGGTATTGGGGAAATCAAAATACGACAACAGGGACGATTCTTCAAGAATGTTTGATTAAAAATTCAATAGAAAACGACATACCTTCCACCGTGACTATTGTAAACTCAAATTAGAACGAGGCCACTAATTCGATGTCCCATTCGTTAACGATGCCTAATAACTGCTTGTTGAGATTCTTAATAGAATGACTATTAAATACTACACGAATATTATCAGTAATAAAATGATGGCACAATCATAGACTTGACAAGGCTTTTCATATCATGCTTATTTGTTCCGATTTTAGTTCGTTGAAAATAGCTGCCAGTTGGATTTCCTGGTATATATATAACCTACCTAGGTCTCCTAAGTGTGTGTGATTTAATATTTGAATAATTATTTAATATTTACTTTTTTATATGGAGGAGAGAGGAGATTTAAATACATTATATGAAACGTCAACGTTTCGTTAATGACGTTAGTATAAGATACTGAACTATTATGATAGGAGAGACATTTCATAGTTCATTTTGAATGAAAATACACATCCAATTTTAATTCTTCTGTTAGAATATTCTTTGTAGTAGTCCGCAGTTTTTTAACCTTCACGTATAAGCCTAGTGGTAAAGCTTCCAGAAGAAACCGTATTTCATATACACCTGCACGGTTAACAAACGTGATGTAAAAGTTAAGTGAAAAGTGAACTTCAGATCGCTCTCATATACCTACTATATCGTCTGTACCGCAACATCCCAAAGCTCTTAAAGCAATAGCATCATGTCTCATGTTACAATCACAAATGTAATGTTGTTCTTAGGTTGCTATTAGTCGACATCCTGCGCTTTGATCACCTTGTTTCACCGCTCAAGGTGACGCCATTTTGAAACGTCATTAGTGTCATTGTGACGTCATTATGTTGGTGAACGATAATAATTTTTTGTTATTTGTTTATTAGTGGCGATATTTAAATAATTGTTTTGTTGGAAATTGTTGTTGCTTGAAATTTTAATACAATTGAAATCTCTGCCTATCTATTGGGAAAATAATATTTTACGCATCTTTTTCTTTTAGTATATTTTAAATATTTTTTCATCAGCACCTACTTTACTTCAAAAACATAAATAATAAACTTCAATGCAAGCTTATTTATAATTTATGTGATTTTGACTACATTTTGTGTTACAATTTGACATACAAAATAATAGTTAATTATTTTTTGTTGATATAACAGAAAGAATTTACACAACAATTTCAAATATCTAAACCAAACCAAAACATCTGCAATTAAATACATAACTAATTTTACGTAACACACGAAAAAACTATCCACAATTCACATAAAAATGTGTAAGGAATGAGTGCTGACATGCTTGATAGAAACCAGACAGGTAGAGAGGTGTATGCGGTCTAATTATAGAGTTTACGGCCATACCGGCCACATGTGCACTACCATTGTACCAGGGCTACATGAATGTACGGAAGTGTTCCTTGCTTTCGATAGTCTGGTCAAGAGTTGTATACTTTAAGAGAATTTAGGAAATTTGTGACCATTTTTTTATACTTCAATATTTTTTTTTTTTTTTTTTAAGTCATTTATTCATATAAAATACAAAATATTGTTTTGCATGTATTCTCCTCGCCAAGCTACACAGCTTGTTGGCGAGATACGCTCGTTTACATTATATTATTATGTACATGTATGCATGCATTATGTTTAAAAATGGAAAAAATAATAAAGTTCTTATACTTATCTAAATATTATAGTTACAACTAAACAAACATTACAATCAAAGCTTTCTTTCTCTTACTATCGTTTGCTCACGGCCATGAACTTCACTTATAGTGACGTCTTTATTACCTAGCAATAAGTCCCTGAGCTTTGTTTTTATACAATCTTTACTTAACCTAGGTTCTGCTCTGAGCAGTTCAAAGTTATTAAATATTTTAGGAACTATATATTCAGACAATCTCTCTCCATAGTAATTAATAATTTTTGGTACGACTAACTTTCCCTCCCTGACAGATCTAGTTTTATATGGGTTATCTTTTTTTATTTTATATTCGTCTGTATAATAGTGTTCTATTGCAATTAAAAAGTTAACTTTTAGATCTATTGGTAATATTTTAATAATGGGATACAATAGTTCATATTGATTGTTACACAAGGTTTTGACATTTTTACTGACCAGAGATTTAATTAAGCTAGTTTGTATACATTTTATTTCTCTTAAATATGAAATAAATGTCCTCCCATATATACTAAGACCATAACTAAGTATTGAGTCAGCGAGGGCATAATATATCATCTTTAATGTTTGTGTGTTAACCACATGTTTCAGGGCATAGAATTTACTTACCACTGATCTAAGTCTATTGCATACATTACTGACATGTGATTTCCAGTTAAAATTCTTATCAATAGCCAATCCTAAATAAGTGAATGTGTCTACTAATTGTATACTACTACACTTACAGTTTATTTTATTCTCATGCAGACAATGATAAGTGTGTCCAACTATTGACAAATCGCATTTACTGACGGACTTAGCACGCTGGTTGTAGGGCGAGTATATGTGCATACACTTAGTCTTCGCTACATTCAATATAATACCGTTGTCATGTGCCCACTGTGTGACTCTCTCGAAGTCTTTTTGTATGTTCACTTGAGCTTCAGAGAGATCTTTAGATGCAAACAGTAGGCACATGTCATCGGCATACATGTAAACACGATTTGAATGTCAGTGTACTTTGTTTTCAGTCACACGATCAAATACGATCTAAGAAGGTTTCCTTTTTTAAAGACATAAAAACGCACAACACATTCTATTCGTTAACAGACTTCTTTAATAGGTACGAGTAACAAATCAGAATTTCATATAGAGTTTTTAAAGTAAACTGTAAAAAAAGCTAAGTTTGTGAAAGCTAAGTGAAAATTTCAGCTTTCTAGCTGTCACGGTTTATGTGTTACAGCCTGGAGACAGACAGACAGACAGCGGATTCTTAGTAATAGGGTCCCGTTTTACCCTTTGGGTACGGAACACTATAAATCACCAAAAACATGAAAAAATTCAAGCTCTACCAACCAATTCGCTGCGTATTTTATTATCCACTCAAGACAATATATAAAAAGCTTCATAGTGTTAATAACCTATAACAATAATTTGTTAGCGCTAGTGTTCTAGTTGTACAGCTATTACAACCGTCTCGCTACAACACGCGCTGAAGCTGAACACTGAACACAAATACACGTTCCCGCGTCATAACAAACATAATGTTTGGTTTTTGACTAAATTGTTCAACTGTTTTTAGTTATTTTCATCTACGATTTGTATTACTGTGTTATATTTATGAGGTTAAACGCGTATATTAAAGCAAAATACCTCCTCGGTCTAAAGTTGATTTCATTCTATTGTTTATAATTCTTTATTTTAAACTAGCTCATATTTGCCACACGGTCCGCGTAGTGACTTATAGGTACAAATGACAGTGGCCAGTTTGAAAAATCTAGTTTATTTCGGAAATACCTACATAGAATTAATGATTATAGTCTAGATAAATCGTACATGCTAATGGTCTCTACTCTACTAAGTCGTCAGACTCTATTAAAGATATTTCGATAGCAAGCTGGTTATCGACAATAGTGGTAAAAAATCGCGATACCCGCTTGTCAGTTCGCTTAAGATTTTCGTAGACTTTTTATTTATAAAACTAGAAAACAGTTTCACTATTGTTATTTCAGTATCATGAATAAGGACATAAGTAACAGCAGAACGTTTAACTTGCAAAGCGAATGCTAAACAGGACATTTAAACTACCACGTTTTAGGTCACACTGTGTACGTTTCTTTTGGCTAAATGTCTACAGGGAAATACTGAAAAGATTATAGAGAATGGTTTATTGTTGTCAGGCTATTTGTATTTCGGTTGAAATAAAATATAATCTGATTATTTTGCTAACATTAAATACTAGCTGACCCACACAATTTCGCTTGCGTCACATAAGAGAGAATGGGTCATAATTTTCCCCGTCTTTGTAACATTTTTTACTGGTACTCTGTTCCTACGTCGTAGCGTTTGTTTATGGAATCTAGCTTACAGATTATTCAGATTCGTCCCAATAGACGAAGTCGGAAGTTGAAACTATTGTCTAACCCGTGATCAGAGACCATAAGGCTAGTTTATTTCAGATCATTGTGCTTGATATTTAATCCTAATTATAAGAAAAAAACATATCTTCATAATTTGATCAATTCAATTTCAGAACAGAACTATAAACATCAAAAACAATCATAATAAAAAAAAAACAAAACATTTTTTTTCACAAATGACAGTTTCTAAATTTGAAAAAATGACAGCTGCGTCAACTCCACAAATAATACCGCGAATTAATTGTCTTGATACTTGTAAATTATGCGCGGAAGAGCTGTATACAGTGCGTAAATGCGCGTATTGCCGCGTATAATATTTTTATGTCAATGACCGCATGCCGACAGGATTTAGGTGCGATTTGAACGTGAATAGCGTGACTATTTTCATCGGAGCATGTACTACTTCTGTTTTAATACTGTTGAACTGAATGTGATTGAACTTGGATAGGCCATTTTAATGAATAGAGAAAATATATCGTTTGTTTTGATTACAAGTTATGACCGGCTGAAACTATTTTTAAGATTTTTCTAGTTACTATGTTAATACGGAGGCAGCGAAATGACGATGCAATTAAATATTTCCATTATTATGTTGATTTTTGATTATGTACTTTTTGTTTATGTTTGTATTTCAAATCATATTTTATGCATTTTATATACGTAGCCAAATTATCTTAGAAAATGTGGAATTCTTAGATGTCTTAACATTTCGTTGTATTGTACTCGTAATATCTTAATGAGAAAAATAAAATAATATATTTTAGTGTCATAGCTGTTACCATCAATCAGTTCTAATAAAAAAGACAATAATTTATATCGAGGTTAAACAATTCAGATCAAACGACAACATTGCCTATTGAGACAGACGGCAAAGATGTTTTGATCACAAATTCAAAGGCAAATTTACCAAGGACTTTTAGCTTTACGAACAGATCTTGAGTATTTAAGTAATATTTATAGCTTTTAGATGCTAAAGGTAACACTGCACAGGCAAAGTTAAATTTTAAGGGCAAAGTAAACATTGTCATAGCTAACGTTAAAATTGCCCTGGCAAAGGTGAAATAGGTGCTATTTCAATTATACAGTGTAAAGTTAATTGAGAATTTTAGACATTTATGAAAATCATAAAAATAACGATTTTACATATATGTATATAATATCTTTTCGTGTTTTCAGCACATATGTAATCTATTTAACGTTCAGTATTACAAAAGCTTCTCACGATTGTTTCCATCATAACATTATGAATTGAACCGTTGACTCACACGATGCAAACGCCGATTTATTTTGCTAACCTGTGACGTCATCCGGATCAGGGAGAAATGGCACATACATCACACAAACTGTTCTATTACAATATTGTAACATCACTACTGAAAGTGATATAGGCGACGAGAGAGCTTACGAAATATTCATCTCGATATCATAGATTAAGAACATCTATTTTGGTACTAATTATCCAAGCTTGTAATAAACAGCTCGGGATTTTGATACCTGATCGTTCTGGTCGTGAGTCAAGTACAGCCAGCCGAGGAGCGCTTGAGGACAGCTTTCAGTCTTGCCGCACCACTGCGGCAAATCCGCTCCGATAGCAGTTGGCGACATCGCACCATGAGTAACCACCACACTTCACGGAAAATGCCGAAATATGCCGAATATGAGCGATTTTTGTATGGAATAGTGTTGTATATGTATTTGTTTAGTCAAGCCATGGCGCGTTGTGGCCGGGTCGGCGTGTATTTTTGGATCGCGTTAGACGGGCGCGCGCGCGCCGGTTGCTCAGTGACTAGCGCGGCCGCTCCTTAAGACGGGAGATGTGCCCAATAGGGATGTATTGAGTCTGGAAATGATTGTCGAGTTCAGGATTGTTGATTTATTTGATTTACTGTAAGATATTTTTTATTTGTTTTAACGTTTAAATGACGTAAAGAGGTCAAAATTTATTTACATTGTCACTAATATGAAAACAAAACTAAAGTATTTAATAGTATAATTTTCTCTTCAAATCAAATGCACAATCCTAGTTGTACATTATACATTCTGCGCTAAACTTTAGCATAATAAACTAGCACAAAATCAGATGTCATAAATTGCTCTACCACAAAAATAACTCAAAATTTTCAGTATTTCCTGAAAAGCCAAGCCTAATAACACATCTTCACAGATCGGTTTTACAAATATTGATTTAAATAATCGATAAATCAATATCGATAGTATACAACAACACTATAAGCGACCATGTGGGCGCACCCGACCGCGCCGGGACTACAGGAGAGCAATATTTTGGTTCACCATCTACTAAGACGTGGAGCGATAACCGTCGCTACAGTATCGTTTTGTTACTTGGTACGAGTGTAGAACAAATTTTAAGGGAAACTGAAAGAAAGTTCTATTTAAGGAGAAATAAGTCTAAACTTCTGATTCTCAAATATTAACTGATTTAGATATCTTTATTATAAGAAACCTATATATTGATGCAAGCTTCACGAAAATCGTTCAGTAATTTTAGAGATTTTGCTGAACAGATAGACAGACGATGGAGTTAATTTTCTATCACGCGTAGATTCTTGTTTTATAATTGAAAATAGTAGTAGAAAACCAATATTTGGGACTTTTTAATAAGTTAGCAAAGCTCCATATTTAGGTCGTGAGTATTTGATACAGATGTATATAACAGATTATAGGAAACTGCATGACTAATATAACTGGAGTGAAGTGAGTCTGCAACAGCTATTAGTATCGTAGATCCTGTTTCATCGCTTGTGTGACTACTTTATTTATGGTGTGTTTCATAACTTCCAGATAAGTTTTTGTTAGCTTTAGCAAAAAGATTTTTACAATAGTATAGGTAAGTAAAAAAGAAAATGTAAAAGTCACCAACTGAAACGTTTTTTAATAATTTTTTGTATAGTTTTCAATATTAAATTTTAAGATTAATAGGTTAAAAAAATATCAGCAGAATATTAGGCCGGGGAAAAAGTCTTTTCACATTATGGTATGTTTGAACTTGTAATAAAATCTTTTTAGCTTCAAGAATAACAAATGAGTACACGGTTCATTAGGTTTCTTTCAGTGAGCTCGTGAGGTACCCCAATAGCGAGCGTATTTGTGTAGAAAAAATATTTTATTACAAGTTCATACATACTATAATGCGAAAAGACTTTTCCCCCGACCTAATACTTAGATTAGGCATTATGAATAGGTGTCATTCAATGTTGCCTACCCTAGTTTCCACTTTTACTATACGTGAAATAATTTCAACAAGAAGTAATTTTAATCTTTGAAAAAACTTATAATAACTATGTCCCCATGATATACTATAGACGTTTGAGAGGTATATATATTTTTTTCTTTTTACCCATTACTGTACCACTGCAGGGCAAGGGTCTCCTCCCAAACGAGGGGGCTGGGGACTATAATTTATGTAAAAAAATATTAACTTGACCACATGATGTACTTTGAATGGACAATATTTTTTTCAATTGAATATTTGAACAATAATCTTAAATCTAGGTACCTAAATTGAAAGCATTCAAAGCTCCGTGCCTTATCTTGTTCAGAGCAGATTTCTTTAGAAACATACTCAGCAGAATACTAGAACATACTTGTATGTTTACAGTTAACTAAACGTTACTTATCATCAGAAATTTAATACGTATGTAGCCAACTACTTGATGTCCGTTGTTGAGACTTTAAAGCTCTTATCTCCCGTTTTGCTAAAATCACAGTAGGTATATAGATGAGTAGATTTTTGCTTTTTTTAATTAAATTTATCAATTATTTTGCAGTGAATTAAATAAAAACAACGAATATACAATAAAATTTTATAATTGCTACAAATATAGACTCATGAAACTGTAATAAAGATGTGTGTTTAGGCAAAGATGCTGAAAGACCTCCCGCCTAGTTTAATTGGAAGTAAGTAAAGTGGGTCATTTATGTCGCCCTTTTCATAATTATTTTTAACAATGCCATTAGATTACTATTCTATATTTTTTTTTATATTTGATATCGATTAAATAAACTTAAACTATCCATACTAATATTATAAATGCGAAAGTAACTCTGTCTGTCTGTCTGTCTGTCTGTATGTCTGTCTGCTACTCAATCACGCCTAAACTACTGAACCAATTTGCATGAAATTTGGTCTGGAGATATTTTGATACCCGAGAAAGGACATAAGCTATATATTATCACGCTATGACCAAAAGGAGCAGAGTACCAGTAAAAAATGTTGCAAAAACGGGGAAAAATTTCACCCATTCTCTCTTATTGGACGCAAGCGAAGTTGCGCGGGTCATCTAGTAGAATAATAAATAACAAATATTATGGGAAAATACTTAAAAAGCTCTTAAAAGAGAGTCAAAAGGCCTTCAAAATGACAAACAGTTTAGTTTATTTCGCACTTGAGTCCATCAACTCATAGTCAAGTGGTCAATAAATATATGTACTTGTATAAATTGTTCAAATATCTGAAGAGGGTATTTTTGTTACCCATGCTTTATGTTGGTGTAGTTTAAATAAGAAGTTTTGAAAAATATTTGATATGTCACTTCAAAGTTTAGAATTTAGGCGTTTTAAGATTTTTAAGTCGACTGCGTATTTTATCATTTTTAGCATTTTTTTTGTTATTGTTGGTGCCAGATCCGGCACCAACAATAACAAAAAAAAGAAGCTGTGTAAAAAGAAAAAAATGCACTTTAAAAACTACATTTAAAATTTGGAAATTTTTACACAGATTTACCTTACAATAAGTATAACAAATTTCTTCGTCATAATTTCTACATATTCTCAACGAATGACAAATGAAAAAAACTCAACAAAAAAACGAATTAAAATCACGTACAAAGAGGTCAAACTTTACTTATCAATATCTATTGAAACTTTACTACAACCCGACCGAATTAAATAGCACACCATTTCAAACGTCCATGTTGAAAATGATGACGTTTTACATTTACCCGTGTTATGTTGTTGGACTCTGTCTATTGTCGTCAATTAAGGAGCGTGATGCGCTCCAATTGAGTTTATTAAGAGTTTGTATGAACGGTTACTAAAACTACAATTTTATGTATATTTTGTTTGTGTACATTGTAGATGTTTAAGAGGAATGTTCTGTGGGGTGTAATATTTTAGGCAGTGTAATTTATTGATACCGAATAGCAGTTTATAACGGGTTTAGTGTTTTAGAAATAAGATCCGTATGTTTAGCACTCTAATAAATGTAAATTTAGATTTGATATTAAATAAAGTTCTGAGTATAGTTTTGACTCTTAATACACCTTTCTTTGTTATCTCTTTATGGGTTCCACTGCTGGGCAAAGGTCTCCCGTCTTTCCTCTCAAATCTGTCTGTCCTGTGCCATACCCTGCCATGGTGGGCCCGCAAATACCGTTATATTATCATTCCACCTTCTTAATGGTCGTGAACCAATGTTTTTTAAAAGATTTATCTCATAATGAAGTTGTGTTTAATCCACATGCTGGTTTAAGCATGTATTAAGCCAAGTCATTGCAGTTTTTGCATAAAAAAAAAAAAAAATAAACATGGAAGTTTCCCGCCAACTCTATAGTCTATACCGTTAACAAACGAAATCCAAATTCAAAATCCAAACTTTCTCAACAAACCAACACGTGTTTGAATATTTACATTCAGTGTATTGTTTTTTTTTTATTTTGTGCAACATCTGTGGTGCCCTTATTCAGCCTGACCATTGCTTTACTGACGTAAATGTAGTTTAGTTTTTTAATGTCATTTTTAGAAAATAAAAACATGTGTTTCATTGTTTTTTTAGTTACGTAATGAGATTGTAGAAAGATGTTTGAGTTTTTTTATGGATGGTTATTGTGTAAAGAATTGAGGACCTTGATGACGGTCGTGGATGACTTAAATATGAATTTAGCCAATTAATATCCCACTGCTGGGCAAGAGTCTCCTCTTGTAACGAGGCAGGGGTTAGTCCTTGAGTCCACCACGCTGGCCAAGTGCGGGTTAGGAGTAAGTACATACAAGACTACCAACGACTTCAGTAGGTAATTATTGTCTTTACTAAAATAGATCGTAGGTGTCAATCTCTGTCTCTGTCTCTACCTACTTAGAAATAACGTGCGATTTTATGTATGTAGAATACACTTTCACATCAAAATGTATCTACAATCTGTCCAGGTCACCTAGATTTTACATTAATGACAAATTGCTTCAATATCGAGGCTAATCCCATGTAAAGTCGCGGTACAAACATAGCTTAGTATTGCGTGCATTGCTAGCTAGTGTAAGTGACCGAGCGGCGCCAGGTGGGAGGATAAATGTCTACCGGAGGCAGCAGTATTATGTGACACCTTAGTATATTTTTTGTTAATTATTTATTACTTTAAGTTCATTATTTATTTCTTTTTATTATGTAGAATGGATTTTACAACGTTTATGTTCATTTTAAGTGTTGAAATAAGGAAGCATTTAGATTGCAGACTGTGTTTATTTATTTTGCTTGTCTATGTTGTCACTTGTCGCTTTGTGGGGCAAAAATCTCATCGAATCTGTTCTACTGGTCTCATTCCTTGTACTCTACTTGTCAATAATCAAGATAGGTGTCCAAATCATTGCGCTAATGTCTTTTCGGCTTGCCCAGACGTCGTTGTATACCTTCAGGCATCAATTTTATTGGAAATGCTTTTACTTGCGAGAATCGTCACGAAAAATAACTATAATAGTTTTTGACAAAGGATAGAATAATATTTAAGCCATAGGTCTTTAAGTTGCGATATCGTTATAGTAACTGAAAGTACGTACTGCAACGAACCTTTTTTGTTAACAATATAAAAAAGCACATTTTATATTTTATGCATTAATTTATAAACTTTTTGCTGTGACTCTACGATTTTTAAAGTTTACAAACAAATTCGTGCCACTTACTACTGGCTAAAGCAACTTATAAAATTAGTTAAAAGCTAGTTTAAATAAAAAAGAAAATAAATATGACAAAAAAATAAAAATGTTCCAAAATTGTCAGTAGCAATTTGACACGGTGTGTTTCTGTTTGTACAAGTTTTTATTTCAAGTGTACTATTATTATCCTGTAATTATTGTTTAAAGTTATTTTAAAATAAATAGTTTTTACCCGTTTCCTAACAACTTCACAGAGTATTTTCAAGGTAAGATCTTTTTTTGTTCACTTTTCCGTAATTTTTTATTTTGACATTTCGCTGACATCTTCGGATAAAAATGTCTCTACATTGATTTTAAAAACTATGATTGCTACTTATGGTAAAAATATTCTAGTACATTTAATGATTTGAAATCGCAATCGTAGTCGATAATAAATTACTGAAAGCATGGTTTCAACTATGGTTCAATGAACTGATAGCATTTTCAAAGTTCGGTAAAGAAAGGAAACGACAATTTGTTGGGATCGTACCGGTTGAGTTCTTATGTTTCTGTCTATATAATATCAACTATGCCTGTATATATAACTCTGTCTATATAATATAACTAAAAATATGACGTATTATGCGTCATATTTTTACATACATGTAATACACTCGACTCCCGTAGAGTTGAATGTTTTATGTATTATTTATTTTAGTTAAATTTTAACTCAAATGTTACATTTACTAAAACCTGCGGCCCCGCTCTCATACAAAGTTTCATACTCGATTTTAGTACTTACGGGCTGATTCATTTAGCTTTTTAATTGTAGCCTATACTTGACCCCTAATCTTCAACAATGTACGCTAAATATCACTTTAAACAGTTCAATAGTTCACACACAAAAACATAACAGACAAACAGACATTCGCACATACGACGTCGTATATACTCGTCATAATGTTCGCGGAAGCAGTGTGTCCACGGTAAGTGACCGGGGACATCCTGCGGCCGGTCAGCTTCGGGTCATGACGTCACGACTCACTAGTGACCGACCGACGGACAGTGTGTTTTTGCTAGGTGTTTTGATTACGTGACATGTAGGCTTGGTTTAGCCTTGCTACTGTTTATGAGCTGCGAAAACATTGTAGTTGCATTGTGTTGATAGCATGTTACATACACTCTAGTAACAGAGGATTTCTTTGAAAGTGAAAGCAAGCAGTTTAATTATCTGAAAAAATTGAGCAAGAATATATAAGAATTATAGGCAAGCTTTAGAATATAGGGAAGGTAGAATAAGTTCAGCAACTTTTGAAGCTGATTGATAAGAAATTTATGCCGATAATGGCATTTGACTACGGATAGACGTGGGATAGATTCTATATTTTTCCTTGGGAGTAATGGTTTTGGAATTCTTCACTCTATTTTCCTATAATACTAGGTAGCGAGGATTTTATTGCCATACATACCAAAAATGTAAGATAAAAATATTTTCAATAGTAGTAGCCTTAAGATTTGTAGAGATAGTGGCTTGGCCGGGAAAGCGTGGCAGACAGACATAATTAAGACTTAAGACTAGTTAGTTATTAGTTGTATATTAAGTAGGAAGAAAAGATCTTTAGCCTGCAGTTAGAGGAGACTACAGTGTTCATTCTATCAAAAGTTAACGTAAAAAGTGCCAAGAAATCCTTTTCACAAAATAAACCCATTACTGTCCCCGTATCTCGGTTGTTAGACATTGATTAATACACAATAAAAGTAGGTACTATATGAGTTATGTCATTAAAAGTTCGTTGGAAATAAAGTCTACGTGTACCGACGCGTAATGGTGCTGTAGAAAAAGTGTGAATAATGTAATCTAGATCTAGGCTTCAGGACTGGTAGGTAGAGACTCCATGTAATAGATGTGTAAAGGATATTTTCCTTGTTATGATTTTTTTATTGAGCTTTATTGACAGGCTGAGTTATCTTTTTCAAATCGCCAAACTTTTGTGATATCAAATTTAAACCCTTAATGTCCCTTTTTTGGGCAAGGGTCTCCTCCCGTAATGAAGTTAAGCCTTGAGTCCAACACGCTGACAAAGTGCGGTTTGGGGACTTTGCATACCTTCAAGAATTGTTCTAAAAAACTTTTTTTCTGAGATTGTGTAGCAAATTTATGGAAATTGGTTTAGTTTCTTAGCTATAAAACTACCGTAGTTGAGAGTTGGTTTACAGCAATTTGTATTTTTTACTTTTTATAAGTATATGAATTACAATGTAAAGATTCTACGAGAGAGAGCACTAGAGAGAGTGATGAAGTAATCAATCACTAAATTCCTTTACATCATGTAATCTATCTATCTATCTATCGTATGGTTAGTGGTCAACCTAGTGTCAAAGTTGTTCAAGCCACCCGAAAGGCCTTTGACATGGCTTAACGACTGTTATCTGAATTGACAACAACCGGGACCGACGTTTTACGTGCTCTCCGAAGCACGGAGACGCTCAGTTCAAATACCACTATGCGGTCACCCATCTATAGAATGACCGCGCCAACGGTTGCTTAACCCACAGATCGTTTACCGACCGGTGAGCACAACTGGCTATGAGCGCCTCGAAATGATGATGATCGAAAATCTTATCATGTAATCAAGGCCTAGTTGTACTTAACTTAATAGGTGTTTGTAAGCGATAAACTAATAAAACAAACCCTATTTCATTGTAAAGTAAACACACCTTACACAGGAGCGTTATCGTAGATTATCAAAATAATAGTATAAAATTGCGGACGTGGCTGCGACGCGACTGAACGTAGTGAATGTAGGTGAACCTTCAGTGGTAGGCAAGTTGAAGGTGTAGCATGAAAACTGGAACTTTTGCTTTATTTAACGGTTGTTTCTGGGTATAAGGATGAATATTGTCAGGAATTTTCATAACATTAATGGTAGTTTATCTATTTAAACTGCTATGTTTATACGAGCTTAAACGCTATTGAATCTACTAAATGAACTACCGCTAAATGTACCTCAGAAACCGGGCATTAGTCAGTCGTGTGTTGAGTAAAATGGTTTGGATAAAATGCATTGTAAGACAATTTTGTTTAATCCGACGGTTGTAGTTCGAGTAATGGAACTTTAAACTTCGTTGAAGTTTCGTGATAGTGAATTACTGAAGGCCTGAAACAACAACTTATGCTGGCTAGAAAAGGTCTATAATGAGTAAAATATTTGAAAATCTTGCAATCATATTACTTTAGGTTACGTTTAAGCTTTAATTGTTAAATCTTTTACTTTCGTGTTATTATGAAGAACGACCTTACTAATAAATAAAGTAAAATAATACCTTTGTGAGAACATTATGCACATATTACTATACCTCACCATAATATCATTATAGGCTTACTAAGCCTTATCAAACAACGTTTTAACTCTACATTCCACTCTGGAACCCACACAATAGTCTAAACAATAAATTCAAGCTAACATCATAACATCAAGCTTCTTAGAAAGCTGTATCAGCAGGAACGTACAAAACAACTCTGTTGTGCTACTAGGAACTGATAGAAATGCAATCAGCACATTCATACGAGTGTTGAGTTACATTGTTGGTACTATTGTTAATATGTTTGGGTTTTAAGATGTAGTTTCTAAAAGGGTTATAAATAATAAATTTAACCCATTAATGTCCCACTGCTGGGCAAGGGTCTCCTCCTGTACTGAAGGAGGGGTTAGGATTATAAGTGGAAATTGTTAAAGGTTAAGGTAGAGGTACTGTTGTGTAAGCTGTTGTGTGTATGTGTATTGTGAATAGAAATTCAAAATATTCTTCGTTTAGTAAACTTTTTAGCAAGTATTCAAATCCGTTAACATTTTGACTCTAGCTTCATTTTGTAAATGCAGGTTACTTGTTCGGTTTTCCTGACGAAAAAAAAATAATATAAAAATATAAATTTAGAGATCATAGTACTTAGGTCATTTTTGGATAATTTTCCATGTTTATTCAGTAGGTAATTTTTAGTTTCGATGTTAATTCAAGGATTATGATGCTGACGGACTATGACTGCTCAGTTCAGATCAGTTTATCATCTTCAATTCACTGTGAAACTTTGTTTTGTGTTTGACCACGGTACTTTTGCTGAAACTACTTAGACCTTTTTATCTTTTTAATCTATCTAGTAGATACTTGAAGCCTTAAAACGGCCTAGCAACAGTAGCAATTAGGTCTTGAGTCAACAAAACATCTAATAAAGATTACGAAATGTAGCCAAAAGTATATAAACTTTATTTGTTATCTTCAGTGAAATCTATCTAGTTAGCGTGTAGTAGAAAATAAAACAAAAAGTCATTTAAAAAGTACTCGGTATTTAAACTAATTGGTGTAGGTGTATGGAGACCATTCGTCATGGGATCAGCTCGTAAATCTAAGTTATAAGTTGGTTACATTCTTGAAGGATATTGTCCTGGAAATCTTTTGCCCTTTGAGAGGTCCATAATGTCTTTTTTACCCGACTGAGCGAGGCAAAGGAGGATATTGTTTTAATAAGTCTATGTATAGTATGTATTACTATGTATGTATGTTTGTTCCTATATAGCATTGGACAGATGTACAGACTAGTTTCATTTAACTTGTTTTTTGGATTAACTGCGTAAATGACTGGGTTTTTTAATATTTTAACTATGAAATAATATTCTAACGAAAACTCAAAAACTCTTTTATTTTAGGATACCTTTTTGTATTTGTTATAATCAAATTCACTCACATGGATTTATTTTTTATATAGTTCTTTTTTATTTTGTATGTACTGTGTATGTTATGTAAAATATGTGTATGCAGAGAGTAAATTTAAAATAATATTAGTCTTCGGATGCCTTCGTTTTCTATCAATATTACCTAAATAATTGTATCAACAGTTTAATTCAATAGCAGCAAAAAAATTCAACATCCCTATTTGCTAAACTTGTTTAAATAAAACATAACTGCTGCATCATAATCATTGCACTAAAACTTTAAAGGCACATCGACATGCAGTCTATAAACAAACTGTTCTTCTAGCAAACTTGTGACAGCACTGGAAAAGCGATATTTTTGAACATTCCCACTGAAACACATAAAAGAGTACTCGAGATTGTTGTCTATTTTGGCCGGGTACAGTCACGGCATGACATTATGTCGCCGACTGTACTCTAGTACTTAACAAAACTTAGTACACTACACAGATATTCCGGTCGCTAGATAGCAATACAGACTTCTAGTTTCTGAAAAATTAAACTTGTAGGAAATTTTATTGTATATTTATGGTACTTATTGTATGAATATTTTGGTGTTGCCAACTAGAGTAAGAATAAAATCTAAAAAATACACGTCCCGTATTCTAGTAAATAATTAACGTTAAAGTGGAGTTACTATTAATTGAAATGTGACGGTAAAGATTATTCATAATACAATTTTTTTGTGACAATATCACTTAAGACGTGCCAGGTAAATGGCAATAGACTCGCTATCACACTGGACTAGCATTGTCAATACTGAATGCCTGCACCTTCCTAACAGGTGTGGTAATTTGAATGCATAGATTTTTTTTATTAGCCCATATATGTCCCACTGCTGGGCAAAGGCTTCCCCTCTTTCCTTCCAAACCTGTCTGTCCTGTACCAAGCTCGGCCACGATGGGCCCGCAAATGCCGTTAAATAAGAAAATAGAAATAGAAATTGGCCATCATTAAACTTGCACTAATTTTCTCTTGCAATATCTAGTGTATTTAATATCCGTGGTACACTCGACGACACAATATTTACGGTCTCGTGACGCGGCCGCTCTGTGAAAAATTGAACGGCAAACGTTACAATCGATACATTCTTTAGCTCAACTTTGATACTGCTATTTGAGGGATATAATTGCGTTTAAATATAGCTGTTCAATGCAAACGTATTATGGTAATAGGGTAGCGTAGTGTTGTGGGATTTTTGGGTGTTAATATTTTCATGACAAATTAAGCACTGTTTAGGTATGAATCTCTATCGAGGTTATCAAGATTTTACCTTCTAACACTGATTGCTATCCTATGTGGGGTTTAAAAGTCTTAGTTTTTATTGCACATTTGTAAGGTGGTCTGAGAAGAGCTTTTGTCTGGTCTCGGAGAAAAGCTTATTACAGAATTCGTTTTTATAATTATAAAAATAACTTTAAAAATTTATTCAAGAAATTTCTTATCTGCATAAGGTAATTATACCAGATTTTTTTATAGTTAGACTATGTAAACACAGATTTTTAATTGTAAAAATCTATTCTAAATTCTATTGCAACCTTTGCAGTTCAAAAAGACGTCGTGTACTTTCAACAACCCCCTAAGGAATACATATTTTATTCAAAACAGACATTACAAACCCTAAATACTAAAAATAAAATAGATATAAACTTCAAGTTGGGTGACTGTTCGGTTCACCACAAACGTAGGGTAGTCACATAAAGTTAATGTTACGACTTTACCTAGTCGGTTTAATGTTGGAAACGATTGTCAAACGGTTTGCTAAGGGGTGGGTCATTAGAGGTGGATTTAGTTACGTTGATAATGAGATTATTGATAACGTGTTGGTAGAAATCTTTTTGTAAATCGAAGTTAGTTAGAAATTTTAATTAGTTTAGTATTTAATATAATAGTAGTAATGTTTACGCGAATATTTATTTAATTTTCTACTTCATAATGCTCCGTATTCGGTTCTTTTTTACTGTCCCACTGCAGGGCAAGTGTCTACTCCGGATGAGGGAGGGATTAGGTGCTGGATCCACGCTGGCCAAGTGCGGGTTGGGCACTTTGCATGCTCTCAAGATACGTGTTTAAGAACTTATTAGGTTTTGAAGGTTTTGTTAGGATGTTCGGTAGTCACATAAAGTTAATGTTACGACTTTACCTAGTCGGTTTAATGTTGAAAACGATTGTCAAACGTTTGCTAGGGGATGGTTAATTAAGGGTGGGTTAGTTACGTTGTTAATTAGATTATTGATAACGTGTTGGCTCTCCTATATACTTTTGTAAGTCGCGGACGCAAATTAGTTCAAGATTTTAATTAGTTTAGTACTTAATGGGTTTAACGTTTACACAAATATACGTAAAAAAATACCGCAATATACGTATAATACTCAAATCAAAAAGGAATTTTCACCATAATTACCACTATACTTTGCAAACCTCAAGGGTCGATCGAGTAAAACTGATTCAGGATACGGCAAATATAATTATAAATGGCTTATTTACTACATTTTGACAACTTTTATTAAGAAAATTTATGATTTTTTCTATTCGGCGGTAAAAATAGTTTCAAAGAAAACTTTATGTAAATTACGTGAAAACACCTTTAAGCCTCGGCCTGCTAATTATTACTAACGCTAATTGGAAGAGCTATTAAACTTATTACATTTGAAACTTGCATTAACTCGCGACTTTGCTCGGATCGAAAGATTTCTTAGAATAAAATCTATTAAGTATGGTAATCTAGATTATTAACAACCTTTATTGGCTTTATTTGACTGCCTCCGTGGCGCAGTGGTTTAGGTCGCTACGCCGATACCACTGCGTCGGGAGGTCGTGGGTTCGATTCCCACACAGAGCAATTATTTGTGCGATCCACAAATAATTGTTTCGGGTCTGGTTGTGCTTTATGTCCGTTGTTTGTATGTTTGTAAAAGTCCCTGCGACACAAGAGCAATTCTTAGTGCGGGAGTTGTCTTTTATAAAAATCAAATCAAATCAATTTATCTTACTAAAGTACAAGGTACACAACTATTGGTCTTTGCCTACCCTATTAGGAAAAAGACGGTATTTAATGCATGTACACTAATAATAACTAAATAACTAGATAGAAGTACTCTCATTACTAGATATTATTAAGCCAAAAGCCAAAACAAAGCTTATATAACCCTTGTCAAGTCTTTAAGCTTGTCTTGAAAACAAATTTCATCCCAATTCGCATAGCCTTTTTCCGTATTGAACATGCAACAAACATACAAGCTTTCACAGTCATAACATAAATAAGAAATTCCCAGTATTTTTTACACACCACGCTCAGGCCGTTGCACTTCAATAGTTCAGTCGATGTTTATCGTTCAATCTTGACACGTTTGCCACACTTAAACACTTCATAATTATTATGAATAGGTACTTAAATGTGCTTAATTTGAAGTTGTTGAGAAATTTTAGGAATGGCACTAATAATTGTCGGTGTTAAGTGGTTTCCAAATAGTTTTTGGAAACGTTAATTGTTATTTATAGGGATTTCTTTTCACACCTTAACTTTGGTTATGAAGTTTACTGAAGTATATTTGAACAGCACTTATGTACTATATACAATATACGACTACAATTCGTTCTAAAAATGCCAATGAGATTGTTAGATGGCTCTAATGTCATGATTATCAATTGTTTGACAAACAGGATTGAATTTATTAAAAATAGTCTAAAAGCTATAGATTAGATTAAACATAATTTTCCTTAAAATACAAGTTGGAACCTCGCTACATGAAACATTGTTTGTTTTGAAAATAAGTTGCATTATATTATCTTTTTGCGAAAAATTTGGTACGTGATGATGAAGTCTACTTTTTGACAAATAAATCATGCACAGGTCGATAAGTTTTTAACAAATACAAACAGTTATCAGTTATTTTCCGCATTAAGGTATCTAAACTTAAGTTCTTCAAGATGCTTTTCTATTAGTTAGAAATAAGATGGACGATATAGATTTACTATTCATAAGCTATTAAACCACGTGCTTTCTCAAATGTTGGCCACCAAGCGTCTACATCTTACCCCTTGACCATAGCCTACACGCGAGAGGTCGTTCACCCCAGTCACGTGACGTGCCGCCCAGCGCCCGTAATTGGCGGTTATGCGTAATAATGCTTTTTAGCAATAACCGGCCACGGTATGCTTGCATGATGAAGAAAAGTTGCAACGGAAATGCAGTTATACATGGCGATTAAAGAAAAAAAAGGAAAGATAATACACCCACACATATAAAAAATGGCGCCTTTTTCTCATAGGGCTTTCTTGCTAGCTATTCTTATAAGGTAGAGCCTTATGAGAAGAGCCCTTTATCCTACCCTTTTCGAGCTAGTGAAGGATTCAGTAATTGTAACGACTATCATAAATGTCAATATTGGACTTAAATGAATATGATTAGTTTTTTTTTTGGGTAAGTAAAGAACAAACACTGCCTTTTTTCGGGTTTCATTGTGTTTGAAAACATATCACCACACAATTACTATGACTGCATATTATACATAGGTATTTGTTAAATAAACTCACCTCACCTTGTGTTTCTGTCTGCTCGCGATAAACTCAAAACGGGTTTCAATGTGGTTTTCACCAATAAAATGATGATTGACGAGAAAGATTTAAATGTACAATTTGTTAAGGTTAATCTGGTGTAACCTGGGATGATATCTATTTGGTTTTTCTTAATTATTGTAGACTAGCTGACCCACGCAACTTCGCTTGCGTCACATAAGAGAGAATGGGTCATAATTTTCCCCGTTTTTGTAACTTTTTTACTGGTACTCTGCTTCTATTGGTCGAAGAGTGTTATAGCCTATAGCCTTCCTCGATAAATGGGCTATCTAACACCGAAATATTTTTTTCGAATCGGACCAGTAGTTCTTGAGATTAGCGCGTTCAAACAAACAAATAAACAAACAAACTCTTCAGCTTTATAATATTAGTATAGATAATATTAGTATAGATTACAAATAAACCTGAACCTATCGGCTCCTGTAACAGTTGTTAGTATTAAATTTAAAACGTATTATTATCATTATTCAAGTACAACCTGTATAAAAGAACAAGGAATAAAGAAAACTTAAGTAATTGCTTTATGATTGATATACGTTTGTTATGCACATGCAACTTCATTATAAAATGCGTGTAATTATGAGCTTATTGAAAGCTGAATTTGAATGAACTTTTTTCCTTTAATTACGATTTACAGTATATTGCTTAATGATTAGTTTTTATAAGCTGTAATATAAGTGCATTTTCATGCTTTTAATGCTCGTTTTAAAATACTAGCTGCAAAGTGACTTTGCAAGGTGAAGCTCAAAAGTTGACTGACAGTCACCTTGCAAAAAGTACTGGTATTTAGCTGCGTCCAGTGTGACTGGAAGCCGAGTACAACATGTAGGAAGAAAGGCTAAGCTGATAATTGATTTTATAGTACTTTGTGATGTTAATTTGATGTGTGGTTCCAGATTGCTCTCCAAATACGGCAAATGTGCCATATAGTATTTGAGTCTTCCCGGATACTGTTTATTGTGTGTGTAGTATAAAAATATATAATATAGTCCCGTATGACAAGACGTTTGAATGTAAATGAAGCAATGGAAGTTTGTAAGGATCGTACCAAGTGGCGCTTTCGGGTCTCTGCCTACCCCTGCGGAAATAATATATGATTCTATGTATGCATGTATGTGTGTATCTATACTAATATAATAAAGCTGAAGAGTTTGTTTGTTTGTTTGTTTGTTTGAACGCGCTAATCTCAGGAACTACTGGTCCGATTTGAAAAATTCTTTCAGTGTTAGATAGCCCATTTATCGAGGAAGGCTATAGGCTATATAACATCACGCTACGGTCATTAGGAGCGGAGTAGCAACGAAAAATGTTACAAAAACGGGGAAAATTTTGACCCATTCTCTTAGGTGACGCAAGCGAAGTTGCGCGGGTCAGCTAGTGTAATATAAAAACAACGCTTGTTTATTGCTCCAGTGGATACAATATAAAATAATTGTCAACATTTTATTAGCTCAATTAAAAACACTTCATACTTTTAATAAACCGGAACATAAAACTACATCCACAAATCAAACTTCTATTCTAGTAAACTTAGTTATTTTCAAGGAATTACCCTCGTAACGACCGTGTAGAATGTCTAATGGTAATGGAACATGGTTCTGTGTCATTAGTCAGTAGTTAAATACGTTCTAATCGTGTGCGTTCGCGCAGCGGAATGTTGTTGAATTTAAAGATATTAATTATGCAGATATTTAGTGTATGACGTCGTATAATTGTGTATGGTAAAAAAAAAATTGTGTACGCAGCCATTGTGGAGAAATTCACCAAAAACTGATTCCGCTGGGCGAACGTTGTCCTGGCGGAACTTATTTTAATCCATAGACTTTAGAAGAAAAGAGGTGTGTCCAAAAATTAGTGTGTATTTGTGTGTAATTGTGTATGTATGAATAAAATGAGTGCATGCATAAACTTCGGAGAAATTCAAGTTTCCGCTACGCGAACGTTTGGCCATTAGCTAGTTTTCATATAAAGCGCTTACATAGAGAGCTGTAGATTTTTACATACGTTGTTTTGAATTTGTTTATATTTGTTTAAAAAACAGATTTAGAAAAAATCGTAGGGCTTAAAAGATAAAAATATAAACGTAAAATACACTTAATAGGTCTTAGTTCTTAAAGTATGCACTTTGGGGTCTAGATTTTCACGTTTATACAAACCTTGTAAGTATCTGAAACATGTTGCCAAGTATCAATGATGTTCCGTTAGTAATTAAAGAGTTAAAGGACAATTTTACCATGAATAGATCACTGTTTACAAAACAGTCAAATATCACGACGTTCTAAAGGAATTGCATGGTAAAATGTATGCCAAAAATTAGTTTATTCATTCAACTATTCACATGCAAAATTTCATGTCATTAAATTTAGTAATTAAAGAAATCAATTAAAATACTGACGAAGCATCGAAAACCTACATAACCCGACCAAGTTCGGATAGCTACAAAAAAGCGTCCATGCAATATATTTAGGTAACATCCCAAAATTTACCGTATAATACCGGTATTGAATTGGTATAGGTGATAACACAGTTGTTGTTTCGATATAATTTAAAGGTCATTTATTTTTGTACACCAAATTGTTGTTCAATTGTTCTGATTTTTCAGCTCCAGAATTGACTGGAATAATTCCGGAGTTCCGATAGGTATTCACATTTTTTAAAAGTTAATATTTTGATTTAATTATATTCTTGTGAACGCACGTAATTTAACGTCTGTGGAATATTCCACAAACTGCTAGTCGAACAGGACGCGCGCGGCTTCCCGCTTGAAACGGTACTTCCATCCTTGAAGAAAAGAGAGGGCAATAATATGTAATATACTTAATAAAAAAAATTTTTGTACACGGATATTTAAATAGAAAAGTACTTGTTAATTGAAGATTTGTTTTTAACGTAGATAGTTGGGTTATTATTAAAATAATATTTTTAATTCAAGAAATGCAATTGTTTTATTTTTTCCTAACGCTTGTGTACGGAACTGTACCATATTAGTAAATACTATATTGTAAGGTTAAGAACGTCTCTTAGATATATGGCTGGGCCGCTTTTTTGTAGCTATCCGAACTTGGTCGGGTTATGTAGGTTTTCGATGCTTCGTCAGTATTTTAATTGATTTCTTTAATTACTAAATTTAATGACATGAAATTTTGCATGTGAATAGTTGAATGAATAAACTAATTTTTGGCATACATTTTACCATGCAATTCCTTTAGAACGTCGTGATATTTGACTGTTTTGTAAACAGTGATCTATTCATGGTAAAATTGTCCTTTAACTCTTTAATTACTAACGGAACATCATTGATACTTGGCAACATGTTTCAGATACTTACAAGGTTTGTATAAACGTGAAAATCTAGACCCCAAAGTGCATACTTTAAGAACTAAGACCTATTAAGTGTATTTTACGTTTATATTTTTATCTTTTAAGCCCTACGATTTTTTCTAAATCTGTTTTTTAAACAAATATAAACAAATTCAAAACAACGTATGTAAAAATCTACAGCTCTCTATGTAAGCGCTTTATATGAAAACTAGCTAATGGCCAAACGTTCGCGTAGCGGAAACTTGAATTTCTCCGAAGTTTATGCATGCACTCATTTTATTCATACATACACAATTACACACAAATACACACTAATTTTTGGACACACCTCTTTTCTTCTAAAGTCTATGGATTAAAATAAGTTCCGCCAGGACAACGTTCGCCCAGCGGAATCAGTTTTTGGTGAATTTCTCCACAATGGCTGCGTACACAATTTTTTTTTTACCATACACAATTATACGACGTCATACACTAAATATCTGCATAATTAATATCTTTAAATTCAACAACATTCCGCTGCGCGAACGCACACGTTCTAATCGCAAATAATTGTGAATAATAGGCCGGTCTTCGATCACGTTACTTTATGCAGATTTACGATCAGGCTGTGTGCTAAATTTTGTAATAGTTTCAAATGATGTTTGCTTTCTTTAATGGTTTGCTAATATGTTTTTGGCAGGCTGGAATTCAGGCTTTTTTGTTTAGATATCTGCTTTATAATAATATAATTTTATAATGTTAGTGTAGTGCTTTCTATTTATTTTTGTAACGCCAACATTGTGTTTCACCTGAATTAGCTTGTCTTTATTTTAAATCACAACCCCTGAATCTATTTAGAAAAAATCGGTTATAAATAAATGTAAAAGATATAGTCTTCCTATTTCCGGGCGGTGCCACAAGCGTGAGCTCGTATTTAATCAGACCCAATGCTAAAAAGATTACTAGCGTATTGTTACAAAACTGTATTTTCTTACAACTTAAGTCCCCAACCCGCACTTGGACAGCGTGGTGGACTCAAGGCCTCACTCCTCCCTAATTTGGGAGAAGTCCCCTGCTTTGCAGTGGGACAGTAGTGGGTTAAAAAATATCTTACAAAATGGCCTATCGAAAAAGTACTTGAAGATCGAAATAACTTCGTCTCTATGACCGATTGTTTTTTTAATAAGGCACAGATAATAATGAAAAAAAAGTCCAAGGCATGTAGGTCGTACTGTGTGATCCGCACCGCTTGTCTCTTAACTATTTATGCGATATGACCCACTTGTAGTAGGTCAACCGTTTTGATTAAAATACTACATGTCATAATTATAGAGGAATATGTAGGCTGTGTTTATTTATTTAACGTATCTATTACCTAATCAAATATCAATGACAATACTAGCTTTTTGTTTGATAATGATGTATGCTATTTATTGTTAGAATGCAAATAAAAGTACAGATGATAATAATAATGTTTTTGGTGATAGAAAATAAATGGATAAAATCATTATTTAGTAAGTAATGTATAGTGGAAGTTAACGAAAAGTATTTTTATGTAGGTAATTATCGTTTTTGTTATTTCGCCTTACTTTAATAATCTATACTAATATTATGATATAAAAACTTATTCTTATTTATTTTACATTATTTCTGATGAAGATAAATATAAAAATACAAAAACAGTTTATTCAATAATGCCTAATTTCGCGGAATGGTTACTTTTCTAAATGCCACACCGATTTACAGTTTCTCAATTGTAAATAATCATAAAAACATCCAGACCAAAATCTGCATTAACAACATCTAACTGCAACATTATTTATTTCTAAGAAAAAAATAACCAATCCACCATTACAATTTCATTGCAGTTCGAACGAAAAATATCTACAAAAAGCTTGAACAAAGTAAGGCATAATAAGTAAAACTACTCATAAGTTATATTGCAGTTTGTACTGTGTCGCAAAACAATCGCATTTGAGTTGTTGCCACAATGAAGTAGTTTGTAGGATATTATTGGACTGTCATCAGTTCGTGAGGGCTTGCAAAAACATTGTCTTTATTGTTATATTGATGAAGATATACCTCGGTACTGTGGTACGGTCGCATTGCAAGCGATAGCTAACAATTTCCCCCGTAAAACATATTGTAACTGTATACAATTTTGGGAAGACTCAAGGCCTAAACTCTCCCCTCGTTTGGGAGGAAGACCCTGCAGTGGGCCAGTAATGGGTTAAAAAAATACAATTTACAAGACTAAGTGGTCTACGTTGCGTTAATTTAAATAATCATTTGAACGTGGGTCACCATAAAAAATACGAGCTTTAGTATTAAATTCAAATAATACACGGTCAACTGATGCATTAATTTTGAATTTCGTAGTCTCAAAACTCACGTTCGGAAGATTAAATTGTGGGTCTCGACTGTCAATTTCTAAGATCTTTGACAATCGTTAACAGTAGTCAGAAGCTTGAAAGTCTGACGACCAGTCTTACCGAACAATATCGTGTTACAACTCTGTTGTAGAGGTCTGATAGGCTGTCGCTCCATGTAAAATACTGGTATCCAGCTGTATTCGGTAAGACTAAAAGCCAACTCCTGGAACTAAGAGCTGGAGGCTTAAGAGGTACATAAATACGTCGTGTTAGAATATAACCCATTATAGCCATATTTATTTTCGTACTCCCGTCAGTCCCATTATCAGCCTTTCAGATTAAAACCCGGGTCGTCTTGATCTGTAGTTAAATACACTATCGCTAGCCACATCGGCAGTTAATTCAACTTACCAATATATGTATCAAATGCTACCCGCTATAACTAGTACCTCGCCTGAACAGTTGTAGTACGGTACGGGTATCGCTGCAGGTTGCGTTTGCCGGTGTCGTGCGCCCGCTGATTTACGAGCTCGCGACATTCACCGCTCGCCGCTCCCGCTGTGTGCGTCGAGCCTTAGCCTGGCCCTCCACAGTCCACGGTTACTGGATAAGCAATCTAAGATATAAAACTGACTTTAAAAAAACATATATTACGCTCGTTTTACTTACGTGGTAGGTCGTGTAGCTGTTGTGCTCCTACTTTTCCATTTTACAATTTTCTAATAAGGGGAAAGCTTAATTATCACCAAATTCCGGGCAGTTAGCAAGACTCCAGGCTATTAATCCATGTTAAATAAGGTTTACTTAGATTTGGGATCTTAGAGCAACATAACTAAGAATGTAATCATAATTAAGACCGGTTTTTACGTGCCACCACGTGTAATCAAATTCCACTGAGCAGCTATGAAATTAAATTATTAATTTCAAAATGAACCCCTTCCCCAATTTTTAAGGTAATTCTAAAGGAAAAATCGGGCGTGTCTTCTCGGTGGAAAGACAGCCTTAGAGTTGTATACGAGCCTCGTACTAACCGCGTGTCGACTGCCTTTACCTAGATATTGATGTCGTAATGATGCTGCTACATGCTTTATTGATCATTATTAATACTAACAAATTATAATACCATCTAATAGACTTGTATTTCAATACCGAGGAAGTCATTTAACAATAGTTATTCTACCATTAGGTCTTGATTTATTATTCACTAAAGCACGTTAGTAATCTAACCTTGAAACTACACTAAAACTAACTTTAAAATAACCGATGTACAAACTAAAAAGTACTATAATTCAAAAACATGACAGCCGATTTATTATTCCTGCTACGCGGTCCTTAAGTAAAGCCTTTCGAGGCGGCAGTCTACGCCAGCGCGCGATCGTAGCCGCACGTCCCGTAGCCGCTCTACGACGTAACCGCGCTACGAACTCCCCACGTGACAAATACCGGCCGATTGTTTAATTTAAAAGTTATATGTTATTGTTATAAAATGTTGTTAATTGTTATGTGTTTGTTAAACAACAAGATGCGGTGAGTTATGTTACATTTTGTGTTCGTGTTCTTGCTTCCTTGTTGTTTTTAATCATCGGTTTGTGGATCGTAATTTTTATAGTTCCTGTAATTTGCAAATTAAACTGAATGGCATGTTTTATTGCATTGTTTTGAAGGGAATAAACCTTATTTGGGACAACGGGTTACGCGGAATATTCGTCTTGTAGTAGTAATTCTTGCATAGGAATTTGGTTGAAATTTTAGTATCGCTGGATTCTAATGCCAATTTCGTTTGACAGTTTGTGTTCGACTCTCGTTTATAGTATTTTTTTAAGCACTGTAGTCTTTACTGTAATTTGTTAGATTCTTTTTCCTATCTTTACAATCCTATGTGTCAAATTTATGTAGCCACCCAATAAAGCATTTTTAATTGCATGTTTTGATGTAATTTTTCTTTTTGCTGGGCGAAGATATGTAATAGACTAACCTGTAATTAATGAAAGACTATTATAGCCTACATATTATGCTTCTATAATTTTGTGTAATTTGTTTATATGGGTGTTTGTAACTTTCTGTGGTAAAAAGTAATAAATATAGATTTTGATGATTTTTGTACACAGATAGTTTATAACCTAGATTCATTGTTTAACCCAAGAAAACCTATAACGACGTAGTGACAGGCAAATTAGAATTTTGTGGAATCTGGCCAAAACCGAGCGAAGTCGGAGCATTCACTAGTGGTATATTTACATGAGTTTTTCACTAACGTTTTATTTCGTGTCCACGCGTCATAAAGGGCTGTATCGATACTGTTAAGGTCACATATTGACAGTATCTAATAGTTAAACTACACACGATATTTTTAGGGTTACATGACTGACTGTGTGATTGTTTAGTGTAGGGTTTAAGGCCACAATACATACATTCGTTGCCCATTGAAATATTAGAACAAGTATAGAGACGCCATGCTGGACAAAAAACGTGTCGATAATTTTTGCGTCGGATAAGATGATGTATGGTAATAAGGAATGTGCCAAGTAGCGTTCTCTGGTGTCTACATACCCCTTCGAAGAGAAGGCGTGATTTTGTGTAAATCACTAGTAACAAATGCATTTAAACTTAACTGAAGAAGTTAACAGGATTGTTAGCGTCCTGTAGTACAAAAGGCAAGTTCTGTGATAAGAGATGCACAAAAATTAAAATAATTGCTTAGTTATTAACCGACTAAAAAAATAGGAGGTTTTAATTTTATAGTTTTCATGTTTGTTACCTCATAACTTTTTACTCGGAGGACCCATCAGATGTTTTCTTTTTGTTTTATAGATCATGCTTTCCATGTCAACTTATTTAATTTGACGAATAGTTTTTGATAACATATGTCCTTCAAAATGTGTATCAAAGAAAACTGCTTGTTGCCGAGTCAGTTTCTTTGTAAGAATTACAAAGACAAATCAAATATCTCTATATGAAAAGAGACAAATATGTCTCTAATACAGCCGTGGTAAAGAGACAAATATGTCTTGTTTTCAGTGTCATAGTGTATGATGGGCCTTACTTACGCTTTTCGCTGTTGACAGTAACTTTTATTAGTTTGCCATTTCCTTATTGGTATAAGGTATAAACATGAAACGATATCGCTACTGTACTACGTTCACTTTTCAAGTTAGAAGATGTATATTTAGCAATAGTTTTTGATAAAGGCGGATATGATAGTGTTTACGTTGATCAGCAGTGTTATAGCCTAGTTTTGTTTTGTATATTTATTAAGTTACAAAGGCCGTGGTCTCAGGAAGAATCAGTGAAAAAAAATCTTATAATGTTACTATAAAAAGGTCTGATTAATGATCCTTTTACATGCCCATTTCTTAATTGTATTATAACCTATTGTCCTCTGTCATTGTCCCCACAACTGGGCCCAGACTTCCAAACTGCACGTCGCTTGCTGTCTTTTTAGAAACGGGTCCAGATCGTTTCGCTATCTTCGTTTTGAGCCCCTTCCATCACCACTATATTGTGCGGAAAGCATATTTTTTCTTGGGTCTTAAATAAATGGTCCAGTACAATCACAATTAAGGTTGTTTTAAGTATGTTAGCCATGCGTGATTATAACTCCAAACAATGCTACGCTTCATACCTTTTGGGACCTTCGATTGTGACTTTTGAATTTCGGTCAGGGGTACTTTTAATTTACTGTATTTGACATGTGTGCAATTACGTCAAGTTCATTACAATAATGTTCTTCTAGACGATATTTAGCCGTGGCCGCCAGTTTCATTCGATTCAGCCTGCGGTGCTGAACTTTATTTATAGTGTACAAGTGTATGCACAATATGTGTATACACTCTCTATTCATTCAGTCTCATCGTGTGGTGGGACGGACACTACCAGTGAGAGGTCAAGCTCAGGACCGTCAGGTTTACGTGCTTTCCGATGCACGGAGAACTACAAATCTTAACCTCTTTAGTTCCGGGTAATTCACTAAGCATTCCTTGACAGAAAAACTCAGATATATATTTTTGGCCCGACTCAGGATTAGAACCCAAGACCTCTGGTCGGTAGTCATATACACGACCGACCGCACCACAGAGGCAGTCAACGTGTATAGTCTACTATAGATATGTCTTTGTATAACAGATGTTCCTCATTACCAAGGAAATTCTATTTTATTAGAGATGGATTTTTTCAACTGGTCCGTTTCACTACAAAATACAGCTCGACCCGTTTCAGCACAAACAAAATTAACATACAAATAGGCTGTGTGAACTGGCAAGTCATAACTTGTCAAATAATATTTGCGTAATTTGTGTTACAAGTAAAATGTTACACTGTTTCATTAACATTGTGGCATATTTGTTACAGATTGTTGACATTCTTATGGATTTAGTTCATTAATAGTATAACAACATATCTACTATTAGGTACACCTGGCATTTATACGACTAGGTAGAGGCATACAAACTCTATGTGCTTGTTTTGATGTCTTGTGGTCACTGGTCATTTGGGTATTCGGTTACATATTTTTCAAGATGATAAAATACAAAAGTTGAGTATTTGGGAATCGTTGTTATGGTCGCCGCCGACTGGAGGTATTCGTTTCATCACAAAAAAATAGTTTTCACAAGGTGGCTTTTTTTTCCGAATGTAGGTCTGTAAGTTATTTGCATCTAGGTTTTAGTGATTCCTGCGCAATACTATAGCACTTTAGTTCATAAAATATAAGTTTTTTGCAAAAGCAATCGCAATCCTCCCTAATAACAGCATGAAAATTGCGAAATTTTCAAACATCGCAATACCTTACAAGACACTAACCAGTAATTCAGTCTCAAATTACCCACCGGCATTAAAACACTGATTACAGCGAGTCTCGATCACTTGTACACAAAAAAGGAACTGTCAACGTCACGTGACATTTCGTGACCGACCTCCTAACGATATTTGCTTTGGCAACGGACCGCGACATACAGCCAAGCGATTGTTGCTTATTAAGCAATTTGGTAAAACAAAAAAAAGGGGAGAAGGCAAAATGAGGACGCTCCCGTGCCTGCCTCTGCCCGTTTGATCGTGAGTTATGGCCGCAAGCTAATGTAATTACGGCATAACCGATTGATTTATGTTTAACGTGAAAAATATACAAATTGTCCACATTTCTTCCGGATTCCTTTTGTGTTTGTGATTTGGATAGTGAAAAGTTTATTTTTATTACTTCCTTCTTTATCTGCTTCAATCTCTTTTTAAATGACATGTTTATTTGTGGATAGTTAGGACCAGTTTCTTAGCTTTCTAGATGGAACGTTAGCAGTTATTTTTTACGTTTGCTCTCACTTTATTTAACAGATATAGGTTAGTTGACTATTATTTATAAACTGTGAAACTTACTTATGCTCTTAATGTTGTAATTTAATTTATAGAGTATATTACTTTGGGAACACAATTCGCTCGGCAATATGCGGCTTAGGCTGAATCCATATCAGACATTTTTGCAAGAAATTTAATCTAGATTGTTGAGGCTTTTTTTCTTTATTGCAATGTCCAACTATGTTAAGGTCGATTCGTAATTTCACTAAATTAGTGTATACGTAATTTCAAAAACAATACTAACACCAATTTAATAAACAATCACACTTTCCAAACTTCTTCTATCAAGATTGTAATCAGTTAAAACAATGAGCACTGCAGTTTTATATCCGACCTTCATATCGGCAAATGTAAAAAGTTTTGTAAGGGCGCGCCCGGACCCAAACAAAATGTCGCGTGCTTACCGCGATTTGAACCGGGTGTACCGAATTACTAATCAATAACATGCCTTTTATACCGCCACTGTGCAACTCGAACCATGATCATATGATACGGGAAATAGAAAAGTAAGCCTGTTTGAACTTACGGCGTTTGTTTTGCAGTTTGTTCAATGGAAATACATACATAGACAAAAACATACATACATACGCACATACATACGCACATACGTACGTACATACAAAAATACATACAGACACAAAATCACGCCTTCTTCCCATAGGGGTAGGCAGAGACCAGAGATCGCCACTTGGTACGATCCTTACAAACTTCTTTCTGCTTCATTCTCATCCATTCATAACAAGATGTGTGAATGGTAATACTGCACTGTCAAAAGAATCACATTTGTTTATGAGGTACAATATTTGCGTTCAAGGAAAGTTTTTATCAGTTCCTAGTCGGATTGTAGGACATTTTTTTCTATTCTTTTGCCAGAATACAAAAACTCAAGCTTACCTACACTTACAATTTTGGCAATGTAAATGCTCATTACAATTACTTGAATACAGACGTTTGCACTTTTGTTAACATATAGGTATATAGAATCACGCTTTCTGGCCATAGGGGTGACAGAGACCAGATAATGTCATTTGGTACGATCCTCACAAAATTATTTGCTTCATTCACATCCATACATCTTGTTATACAGGACACCGGTTAAGAGTATCCTTGTTTATTTTAAGAATTATAATAACATTTAAGCAATATTTCTAAAAAGAAACAAAAGCCCTTCCCCGTTTCCTTAAAACCTAGAAAATAAGTAAACAGAATAAGTATCTAATTTCGTCAAAACCTAAACTTTAGTTTTAACGAACAGGCACTGCAATAGGTTAATTTCATGCAGTATTTTCTAACATAGAACTGAAGATATCACATACATATCAGACGGTTCTACGGTATAATCAGATAGCGGCCATTAAGCTAAATAAAAGGCCTTCGTATGACCTTAACCGAGCCACAAGGTGAGTTAAACACACAAATAAAGAAACAATTACGCCCTGATCGTTTGTTTTGTAGAATGACAGTTTATTGTACTAGTTATTTGTCTTATATAAACATTTTTCAGTCTTAAACAATTGAATTAGTGCTTTTAATTTATAGCTCTAGGTGTTTGTTGGAAAGCAAAGGAATCCAGAACCTCGCATTGGTGCAAATCTGAACTAGGATCTTTCATAGTTGTCTATTTAGCTGCTTAGTTTGGAATGAAATGACCTTGTGTGAGTCGGCCAATGATATTTATTTATTTGTTTATTTACCATTTTTAAACCGTCAAGAGTTACTTCAATGCATCAAAAGAAAAAATTGCTAAAGTTGTTTAATTTTTGTCATTGAGAGCTGTGCTCAACTCAGTTGTAATAATTTACTAGATCACTTGAATCGAAAATTGCCATTTGCATCCGAATTAAAAACTAATAGTATGAGTCCAGTTTCACAAATTATAAATGTTGGAATTGCAATACTAAGAACAAGACTGTCTAAATTTGTTCTGATATTTTATCTAGTTAATACTTATTAGGTGCCTTTAGCCCGCGAAGAAAACGATCTCGGGCTGGACAGATGAGCGCAACGCGCGGTCTTTCCTTTGTTGTTTCACGCGCGAAAGAGCGTGTGTGTAAAGACACCTATTCAGATGAGAGATGAAAATAACCTTGAGAGTTTTAGGCGCTACGAATATGCCTTATATGGATATTTATTTTATTTGCCCTTTAATTTTTCCTTGGCTAACAAAAATTGCATTACGCTCATATTTTTTATTCGCGTTAACCTTACACGTGACATGATAGATCGCAGGTCGTTACACGTTACAAATGACAAATCAATATGTTATGTTTGTGTTGCACCCGCCGTGGTTCTTGATCGTCATTATTGTTCATATTATTAGATTTTGCACGTGACTTCGTCCGCGTGGTTTGTCACTTAAGACACAATTTTCATACAAACATTCATCCCCTATTGTTCCCTTGGCGGTAGAATTGATCAAAACCCTTTCTTAGCGGATGTCAACGTTATAACATCTACCTGCATGCCAGATTTCATCCCGATTATTCCCGATCCGTCCAGTGGTTTGGGCTGTGCGTTCATAGATCACTATGTCAGTCATCCAGTATAACCTTTGAGTTACATATACATATTTAGATATGACTTATTTGGATCTTTCTTTTGTTTGCTCTCTATTATTTCCTTGGCTAACAAAAATTGCATTACACTTATATTTTTTATTCGCGTTAACCTTACACGTGACATGATAGATCGCAGGCCGTTACACGTTACAAATGACAAATCAATATGTTATGTTTGTGTTGCACCCGCCGTTTCTTGATCGTCATTCTTGCTCATATTGTATTATTTATGTATTGTGTTGACTCGAGACCAATGAAATGGTAATTGGCTTTGGATAGAAGTTAAATGGACATAATATTTGTTCTGTAATTCCAAGCTGTTTTGCCGTAAGTCGTACTTTTGAAAATAATATTTTGTTAGTCATATTTGTTGGCCCTATGCAATACGAGTGCAAGAAAATTTGCGCGTCAAGGGATCAAAGAATTTCCTGTTTCCTGACAATTTGATGATTCTCTAAACAGTTCTTGAAGATTTCTATGTAGTAGAGGCCGGAGGGATACTTGCATATGCTAGAATCTAGATAGATAGGTACTTTTCATCCAGCCGTAGATCCCTGATTAAAAAGGGAAACTGGTGAGAAATTAAAACCAAATAACCCTTTACATTAAAACGCAAACTAGCAGATAGCGAAAGCTCAATAAAGTATAATTAATCTATATAAATGATCTAGTTAATTAGCAATGCAAATATAAGGTTTATTGCTTCATACAGCGACGGGGCGAAGAGCGAAGGACAGGTCATAGGCCTCACCTCAGTTTGTAATTATTACTGTCTTACCTATTACGTGACTGTGCTTCACTATTTATCGCCCGGTAAAAATATATTGTTATTTTATAACAGGACTAGCTTCCGCCCGCAACTTCGTCCACGTGAAAAGGTTTCCGGTAGATAAATCTTTTATCCCCTATTTTATCCTCTTGGGGGTAGAATTTATCAAATTCCTTTCTTAGCGGACGCCTAGTCGGCCTACGTCATAACGTTTACCTGCATGCCAAATTTCAGCCAGATCCGTCCAGTGGTATGGGCTGTGCGTTGATAGATCACTATGTCAGTCAATCAGGCAAAGACCTTTGAGTCCTATATGATTTACTAAAAGTCAAATAGTCAAAGATATTCGACTTTAAGTTACAGTTAAGTATAATGTTGAGTTTGTTACATTAAACATATTGCTACCAACATACTTCTCTTTTTACTTAAATTTCTATCAAGGGCACTGTACTCACAGGTTTAATCTAATTGTTTTGTAGTATTTTACTTGCTTTTCCTGGACTATAACTATTACTGAACTGATTTGTAGTCAGTTAGTTGACTTTCTTGAAGATACCGCAAAGATCTCTATGGGACTTTGAAGGTTAACTACCATGAATCTAAGAATAAAAGCAGAATCCATGTATGTTATCTTGTATGTTTCTCCATTGTTTTACATGCAGAATAAAGTCGAAGATAAAGAGTAACCAACCGATATGTAAGCAAATTATTAAAAAAAGATATTATGTTTTATCAATTTCAATAAAGTTTTATACAAATCACGTGTGTCCTCAGTAACAATAATATGCCTTGACAATGACACCCACACTATACAATTTCTCCTTGACTCACCGAAGGCCGTGATTCCATTTGATAAGTAAAAATACAACACTGTCCCACAGCAACGTTACGTGGCCAACAATTAGTGCGTGTCAGCCGCCATCAATATATTATGAATTAGTTTAACTTTGACATTGAACGTGGTTATTATAGGCACGAAAACATATGTGGTTGATTTAGAACGTTGGGTGTCAATGTCATAAAGTTTAGGTTTAGGATATAGTTACCTAGCATTACTGCTTGCCACGCTTTATGTAAGGAATGCTAAGGAATTGTATTGTTTCTAAGGAAAACCTATGCCATGAAAACTGTTTAGAGTCACTGAGGTTTTCAGGTATTATTAGTTTTTAGGTCGGGATAAGTCATACCTAAATATTTGTCACGATGATGTGTCAATTTAAAATGCACTTACTAGTCTATTTCACGGCATCTGAAAAGATTGAAAGAGGTCCTTAAAATGTTTGAGAATTTTAAACTAGCTTTCGTGTGTCTAAGAACCCCGGATTGGTCTTACTTAAAACTAATCTAACACGTTAACTTCTCGATTACTGCACGACACCCGTGAATCACAATAAAGAATAATTATTTTAAAATGACTATATCAAAAAGTATAAAATTACTGCTAGTACCTATGCTCTGTTAAAAGATATAGAAAGTAATTTATGAAAATTACAGCCAACGTCGCTAATGCTGAATCCACATGATTTTGCTTACTTACCTAATTATCTGTCTACCCGTCCTTAATGCTATTTTTATTTCATTGTATGTCCTATACAAGCTTATTTATAAACGCGAAAGGGCAAATATAATGATGAACAACGGCAAAATACCGCAAAATACAACCTATAAATAGAATCAAATCGCCTCGCCCTCAAAATATGGCTAAAATGACTTAACCATACTTTAATTGTACCACTAGCTGACTCGCGCAACTTCGCTCGCGTCACATAAGAGAATGGGTCAAAATTTTCTCCATTTTTATATCGTTTTTTACTGGTACTCTACTCATATTGGTCGTAGCGCCATGATATATAGCTTATAGCCTTCCTCAATAAATGGGCTATCTAACACTGTATTTTTTTTCAAATCAGACCCGTAATTCCTGAGATTAGCGCGTTCAAACGAACAAACAAACTCTTCAGCTTTATAATATTAGTATAGATTATATAAACGCTATACAAATTACATTGTAACGATCAGACAGTTTGTTGTCATTAGTCTTCGCTTTCAGTGACAATTACATTAGGCCTTGAACTCTCGTGACGTCATGACAGTGGGTAATTAAAACGTCATCGGTGACGTAATTGTTCAATTATGAGATAGTCGTTATTGGGTGGTGACATGCGATGCATACACGATACTTTTGAAGCTAATATGACAGGGTTTTTGTTGCCTTAGATGATAAAGAATTTAAGCCTCAAGAAATGTAGAAAGCTTTAATGAATTGTATGCAAGGTTTTATCACTAATTTTTCTTTTACCGTTAAGGCAAACTATATTAAAATCATTTTTATAGATTTTATCTACCATCAAACGATTTCTGAATAGGTTTTTTTATAGATATGAGGCTTAAAACAATTATTTCCATAATATCAATTTAGAAAATAACTCTACATTTATATCGATTACAAATCACTGTCAAGGCTTGGTCAATTACCCTCATGTCACGGCGTTTTGTTGGAGACCTATTATATACAATATGTACATATGTGTACATGCGTGAGATACAGATCTATGAGTTTGTATTCAAGGACGATAAATAGTTTCACTGATGATATTGACAGTGAAGAACCTTGTGATAGACATGTTTTTATAATATCGTTGTAAAGACGTTTAAAAACATATAATATTTTCTTTACCAGACAGTAGCCGTTAGCGTACAGGATTTCGAGCGGGAAAGTAGCGCGCTCTTCGTTCGCGGGTTTGACCGATGAGCGCGATGCGTGGTCTTTTCTATCCCCTTACCCGAGCGTGAAAGAGCGCGCAAGAAAATCGCTGTGCTTTCCCGCGCGTTATCCTGTACGCTCCTAAGAACGTGCGATAGAATGTGTGTGTAAAGGCGGCTACTGAAATGGTCATCCGATTTTACCCTTGTTCCCCGACATTCTTGGAAAAACCAAACTTGAACTCAAGCTTCTACACATAATAAATATAAAATGCGTTCGCTGAAAAACACAACCGAAATTGTAACTTTTCAATGGACTAGACATTATGCAAAGAGCAGGCTCGACTGTTACACAAATAATAAAAAAAGACTTATTACAAGAATGGCTGTCTATTGACTTATAATAAACTAACTTTTACCCGCGACTTCGTCGGCCACCTGATTTTTCTGAGCCAACCTGAATGCGTCATTTTCCCGGGGTATAAAGTCTATGTCCTTTCTCGGGTATCGAAATATCTCCATACGAAATTTCATGCAAATTGGTTCAGTAGTTTAGGCGTGATTGAATAACAGACAGACAGAGTTACTTTCGCATTTATAATATTTAGTATAGATAGATTTTGATAGAAGAATAAATTATATTTTACATAAACTTTTACATAATATAAAGACACATATAACGAGTGTTTACCAAAACAATGCCTCTTGCCCTTACAATAAGGTGTATTTTGTAATAAATCGTAATATAACTATTGCAATGACTTGTCAAGTAGTTCTGTTCATTACTTATTCAAGGATTAAGTGGAATTATGAAGCTAAATCTAGGCTGTCGTGTTTTAACTCGTGTGAATGTTTTCCACCAGTGTAAATATGTACAAGTCAGAAATGGAAAGCGTTTTGCAACTTAGAACTGTATAGCAGTAAAGTAGCTGAAAATTGTAGGATAGAATGCGAAACTTATGAAATTGTAGAAGCATTTACGTTAGTTTTACATTTAGTAACAATTGATTCAAAACGCAACACATTTATACTTGTTACAAATCCATATTCCTTCAAAAAGTTTATTTTAAACGTCGGTGTTCTACCTCGGTCTTAGATAGCCCAGAAATTATTGTTCATCAGAATAATGGGCTTCTGTTTTCTGTTATTCATAAGAATAAAAGGCTTGGATATCACAGAAAAGTACAGCATTGAAAAACTCCCATTAACTAAAAAAACTTTTGAAAGGGCTTGCATCCTCAAGGTAGGAAGGTTCACTACGTCTATCTAAAACAAAAATTGTAACCCGCTCACGCGTCCGGCTGTCTCTTACACCAAAACTCACATTAATTTCTCAGCAGCGAGAACTCGATCGAACGTCACAAGCCTATTATTTGCTGAAACTGTCTCCATACAACTACAATTACAAGTTATTATCCATCGTATCAAGACTGTCCGTGTGTCATGTGAATTATTGAACTCAAAGTGCCCGTAATTGCCACTATTTACCACCGATTTCTGAGGAATTGCTTTAATAATGGGAAGTAACAGTCGTTTGATGTGCTATTGGTACTGTGACACTGTTTCATGGATTCATTTTCTTTGTTTTGTTTGCTTAGTATGTACCAAGTACCCTAATTTGCACGTAATAAAATCTCGTTAATCTAAGCCTTAGATACAAAGGCTTGCTTACTAGCTGTCAAAGTCAAATTTTAAGTAGGTCCGGTTATAAAAATATTACACATACATACATATAATCATGCCTTCCTGCCATAGGGGTATGCAGAGAGAACGTCACTTGGTACTTGGCTTGATCCTTACAAACTTCCTTTGCTTAATTCACATCTATTCATCTGGATTTAATATAAATATTACACAGTATTTAAATTTGGGGGAAGGGCTACATACATAATAAAAAAATATGAATTCTACATAATATTAAGACGTCATGTGACTTCAACTCGTTAGCCACCTTTACACACACACATTCTATCGCACGTTCTTAGAAGCGTGCAGGATTACGCACGGGAAAGCAGCGCGCTCTTCACTCGCGATTTTCTTCGCGGGCTTGACAGATGAGCGCGGCGCGTGGTCTTTCCTTTCCCTTGCACGTGTGCTCTTTCACGCGCGATTGTTTTTTCATGCGGGATAGAGTGTGTGTAAACAGGGCTATTGTCATCGCCGCACTTTTTAATTACGTAATAAGAAATAAAGCAGACTTGAAGAAATGTTTCTGTTGTTGCAGGTTAACAGCAGTTGTTTGTTGAAGATGCACGCGCAGCAACGAGATGTCGTTCAGAATGGACAGGTCCAGACTGTCCCCCTCCACGCCTAGCAGCCGCGGCATGGACAAGTACGAACAGTTGGCAGTGGTAAGTATCTATACTAATCTATACTAATATTATAATGCTGAAGAGTGACGCAAGCGAAGTTGCGCGGGTCAGCTAGTTAAATAATAACTAGCTGCCCTGGCAAATGTATTTGTGCCATATAGATTTAAAACAAAATTGGTGTGGGCAACCCTTATCACTATGGGGTATGAAAAATAAATGTTGGCCGATTCTCAGACCTACTCAATATGCTCACAAAATTTCATGAGAATCGGTCAAACCGTTTTGGAGGAGTACGGTAACTAACATTGTGATAATTTTCCGCCTCTGGAAAGGAAATGGAAATGAGTTAGTTGATCAAGTAGAATTTTGGCGATATTTTCACATATTACTTGCCATTTTAAGTTTTGTATATGCTTTTTTTTAACTCATCACTGTCCCACTGCTGGGTAAGGGTTTCCTCCCAAACGAGGGAGGGGTGAGGCCTTAGTGCTAGTCTAATTCCTATCAAGCCTAATACCTTTTTCTTGTAACATGATTAATCGCCAAACATCTAGTGTCATTTCATCCATTTCATAGAGTTGTAACTGTTAAATTGACTGTTCGCATGTTTCAGTTCCTCTTATGATGAGACAATGGCCTGCATAGCACATTCCGGTTAAATAGATAGACCAAAATAAGAGAATGTCCAAATACTTTTTGATCTTTTTACTCCCAATATTACGCGTGATTGAAGTTTTTCAAAACTGCTCTATGTATTCTTTAAAATCAAATCGTAAACGTAGCGAAATGTTGAGACAGTCCATTGACCTTAGTAATAAAACTCATGAATAATGAGCAGGAAATGAAAAATTGACATTCGTGTCTTCAAATCGTTAATATTTTATAGCCAAATAACAACATGAAAAATCAGCTCATTCATTCTTGTAGTGAGTGAGAGAAAAAGCTTTGGAAAATCTCTACAATACTTACAGAGCTATGTTTTAATCCATTTCCTTTTTAATCGATTTTTTTTAATTTTTCTTGTAAACATACTTTTTTCAATAAATTGTTTTTTAAGAGATACAAAGCCCGTATTTTGGGGTATTACTTTAGATCCAATACCTCTCCAATTTCGAGGCAAAACCCTTGCCCAATTAGCAGTAAGGTTTTAAAATTATATGCTTTTATGTAATGCGAAAAGGTATGACTATGTTAAGTAATCACTCAATCATAAATATTGCTTTCTACAATGCAACTTCAAGCTATGAGATCATTATAACCTTCTTGTTCACTTCCAAAATATTGAAAGAGATGGTATTACCTGTAGATGGTATTTCTAAAATGCCGTTCTTTAAAAGTAATGCAAGAATTTTTCATGGAACTAGCATCTTTTCTATCTATATCTACTATATTATTTGTGATAAATTTAGCTGACAATACGACAATTGCGCACAATTCTCGGTGACATTAAGTTAGCTCACTTGTACCTTGTAACAGTCGGTGTCAGGCGGCGAGCTAAACTTTTGAGGATGCTACTTAAACCGTAATCAATGCAGTTATATTACTAATTTATACTGGTGTACTGGTACAATCTGCGACAATACGGGCTTTATTTATTTGAAACATTGTATTCTGCGTCATCAATGCTCTGCAACTAAATGCACCTTTGCTTTCATAAACGATCAACAAATGAAGTTTATAAGTACTCGCTTTACAGTAAATAAGACTCAGCATTTCTATATCTCCTTCGATTAACCCATTCAGTGCCGTGCACGCCCATCGGCGGGTGAAACGTTTTTACTGACACGCCGAGCCCGCCCATGGGCGGTTGGATTTTAACCTCCGATATCTAAGCCAATAACCATTAGAAAAATGAAAGATTTTGTGAAATGATTCGTTTTACTAAAATTTATTCGTTATCAAAACGGCCTGCAGATATCTCAGGTTTGGAAAAAAGTCAATTCCGACTTTTCATGCCGAACCCGCCCATGGGCGGGCATAACACTTATTCAGGATTTAACAACCTTTTGTGAAATTAGATAAGAACTATAATTTTAACTAAAATTTTATAATTATAAATTTTAACTAAAATTAAGTTACCTTTAATAGAAATTGATGTTGTTTTGCGTCGATAAAATATAATAAGAAGATTTATAACCTACACGCATAAAAAAAATGTTCTGGCCAGAAGCGCAAACAAATATCGCACGAGCTAAATCATTTTGCACGAAAAAACAGCAGACATAATGATCATGGTAGGACCCAGAAGTCATAAACCATATTTACCTGTGTATAACAAATTCAGTTGTATTGTCTGAACAAAAGAAAGAAAATATTACATATAGTAAATAGGAGGAACGATAAAAATTTATTGTAAGCAAATTTGCATAATGTACTTTTTTTAACTAAGTATGTAATTTAATGTACCCAAGGATTGACGACACCTGACAATTAAAAAAGGCACATATATGTGGGTTTTTAAAAGGCCTAATAGATTTCTTTACATATATATTAGCTTAATTTTTAGGATTGTATGATTTTGATTCATCTTAGATTAATTAAGTGAGAGTTATGCCTTACCTTCATGCTCCATTTCTATTTCAGCTAATAACCAATAAAACTGTCACAATTTTATCACAAATATCGCAGGAAACTTCACATACACGCTTTAAACACGGTACAGTACATGTAAACTGAACATGTGAAACGGTTTATGTCGAAATCTACAGCTACATGCCAAAAACGCCGATGGGCGGGCAAGGATACTTAATCGAGATGCCGGACCCGCCGATGGGCGGGCTGATATCATAATACAGCGGAATCTGGGTAATGTCGTTAATTTTCAGCTAGGCAGTGAATGGGTTAATAGAATTCTATATTTCATCCATACATGGTCCTTTATTCCAATAAGATGTATCAGTGCAAATGTATTTGGCCTTGTCGATCGCTTCCAACAGACTACCCTATTAGCCAAAAGCTTAAAACATTTTTTTCTTTTTTTTAGTTTTTTTTTACACCCATTACTGTCACACAGCAGGGCAAGGGTCTCCTCCCAAACGAGGGGGAGAGGTGAGGCCTTGAGTCCACCACGCTGGCCAAGTGCGGGTTTGCTACTTTGCATGCCCCGAATAAATGTATTAAACAAATTTATACCCTGCAATAAATACCAGGTATATTCTGGAGGTAGTTATACATAGTGAAGTTGATTCACTTCGTCAACTGAAAAAATCCTTCTAAACAAAACCCTTTGGGAAGAACTTCGATAGTTGATAGAGTGAGGGATTGTTTTAGTTGTATTTTGTGATTGTGTTCCAGGTGGGCGAGGGCTCATACGGCGTGGTGCTTAAATGTCGGCGCCGCGACTCGGGCCAACTCGTCGCCATCAAGAAGTTCCTCGAGACTGAGGAGGATGCCGCCGTCCGCAAGATGGCGCTCCGAGAGATACGCATGCTGAAGGTATAAAAACAACAACAATAAACAAATGGCTGAACAAATTAATAACTGTCAAAAGCCTTATCTACAGAAAATGTAATTTCTGCTCGAAGACATATTGCAACACAATTAAACCATCTCAAACTTATCTTTAAATCGAAATGGGTGTCTTATACCTAAGCATTGTTTAATCATAAAAATAAATAGATGTATTGTTTGGCTATGCATGAGTATTTTCTGCACCTCTTCTTCTTCGAATCTATCTCATCTTTAATCTTGTAAACTCTTTGTTAATGGTATTAAACCATTATCAGAACAAAACAGCACACAAGAATAAAAAACCTGGACCTTTATTCTTCTTCTTCTGGTCCTTCCAGAAACTCCGTCACGACCACTTGGTGAACATGATCGAGGTGTTCCGTCGCAAGCGGCGGTTCTACCTGGTGTTCGAGTACCTGGACCACACGCTGCTGGACGAGCTGGAGGCGTCTCCCGGCGGCCTCGGCGAGGACACCGCCAAGAAACATCTATATCAACTGCTTAAAGGCATTGATTATTGTCATCAGAATTCTGTAAGTGGCTGTGAAAATTTAGTGTTATAGCAGCTGTTTCCAAAATCTATATGTTTGTACTAGTTCCATCGAATGATGTTTGGGTCGTGTTGAAGCAAACGCGAGGCGATTGGTCACGGACCGATTCTGCTGTAAGGCTACACGCATGGTACAAACAGTGTATGTTACTTCAGAACAGGGCAGATTGTAAAAGACATGCAACAGATATTAAAATTATATACCTAATTGCAATGTTGTCTTGCGAATTAGTAGTTGTCCGTGATATGAGAAAAATTTAAAATCCCATGATCGTTGTTTGTCAATGATTTCACAATTTTTAAGGTAACATGTCGATTTTATACGGGTTTCTAGAAATAACATGATAATGTTTCGTGTCATCAGATAATCCACCGCGACGTGAAGCCGGAGAACGTGCTGGTGTCGAACACGGGCGTGGTGAAGCTGTGCGACCTGGGGTTCGCGCGCACGCTGGCGGCGCCCGGCGAGCCCTACACCGAGTACGTCGCCACGCGCTGGTACCGCGCGCCTGAACTACTCGTCGCTGAACACAGGTAATTTGAATATTATAGGAATTTTAAGGATGTATAAAGAAAGGCCCTTGTTTAGAAATTACTTTTCTTAATAACACACTGTGCATTCAAACTGACTCAAACGTAGATGAAATAGTACTAAGTGTAAGTTTAAGATCATATTTTTGAAGGCAAACCTACAAGTTAAGAGATAAGCTGAAACTATTGTCAAATGGCACTATATCGCGTAGAATGTCTGAACTGGTATATTAGAGACCTTTAAGTTGTTGTATACATCAATTTTAATATCTATAAAATAAAAATTTATCCAATATCGTTATTACATGACACTACTTTCAAACTGATAAATTGTAAAATGTGCATGTTGTGTTTGTGTTCTTGTTCAGGTATGGTCCAGAAGTGGACATCTGGGCGATGGGTTGTTTGTTCGCGGAGATGTTGACAGGTGACCCGCTGTTCCCGGGAGACTCCGACATCGACCAATTAGCGCTCATTATTAAAACTGTTGGTAAGTCAGAAGATTACATTAGCTTCATCAACAATTTCATAATTTGATGTAGGTACTTACAAACTTACTAGAATAGTTCTTTCTTAAGAACAAAGATTCGTTTAAAAATTCGTAAATATTTATTTTATTTATTCAAAGAAGCCTATAATTTCATAGTCTTTGGAATGCACTTTTCATCATTAATAATTAATCTGTGCTACCGTTCTTGCACAGGTCTTACAAAAGATCGAGATTATTTCTTTATTTAACATAAAAATAAGTCCCATCTCGCATCTGAATAATGTGCATAAAAAGCTATTTCAAACATTTTTCATTAATAATTTACAGGTAAGCTAGCACCTAGACATCAACAAGTAGTGTCCCGCCTGGCAGGCGGCGCGGCTCTGAGCGGCGCAGTCACGACCCGCGCCACACTGCCTGGGACCGGGCTGGCCAAGGACCTGCTCGCCGCCTGCCTCCGCACCGAGCCCCGGGCCAGGCCTTCTGCACAGGCACTACTCAGGCACAAGTATGGAGATTCTTCCCTATATTGCATGACCGAAATGAAGCTACGACATTGAACTCTGCTGTTTCAACAGAATTGAGTAAATGATAGCTTCCCCTGGGCCTGTGCGGTCAGGAACAAAATTCCGACAGAAAAATATTTTTTGTGTGATTTCACAAGAAGTAGTGATAGTGTCTAAGTGGTAGTTGATTTACTTCAAATCTAAAAAAAATATAACTGCAAATCTTGTTGCATCAATCGTTATTATTATCCTCTTTTCAGATATTTCATAGCAGACGGTTTTGCGGAGAATTTTAACCCCGAACTTAGAAAAAAATTAGGGAAAGAAATTGAGGTAAATATCACTGTTTATTTATATCTCTCTTTCCAAGCTGAGCCATATTAATACTATAAGTTAACTTAATTCTTACTAATTTGATTGTTTTTTTATCACAGACACCATCGTCACAGCAGAGCACAGCTCGTCTTGCAAACAAACCACGACAACAATGGACTCTCAACATAATACCAGTGAGTAAAACTTCTTTAATAAGAGAGGGCATGGAACAATATTCTAGAAAAAGCAAACAAATTTCAGCATAAGATTTACTTGTACTATACAACTTTATTTCTTTCCAGGATCATAGCAGATCGAGAACAGACAGCATGGCTGGAGAATCTCTCATCGATTATAACTATACACCAAGTAAATAAAACATCATATTAATTTAAATTACAAGTTTGCCTTCGTCTATAGCTTAATAAGCAGATAAATTTTGGCTGATTATATACAACCCTTTAGTTTTTCACCAATTTGTATACTTAAATAAATTAATAAATTTAACCCATTACTGTCCCACTGCTGGGCAAGGGTCTCCTCCCGTAATGAGGGAGGGATTTGGCCTTACTTATCATTCAAAAATAAGTATAAGGTACTGATCGTAAATTATTGTCTTTTTTCAAGATCTGGAGTCACAGATGGACACGAGCCCAGTGGAGACGAAAAAGCCGCAGTCATTAGCTGTCACTACACATGATACCTCGGAGGTGAATAAAGTTACAATACTAATATACATATACTAGTACTATATAGTATATTTGATTTTAGATGTCGCTGCGTCGAAAAGTTTTTTTATGATAAATTAAGTATGAAACGTTACTCGTTCCAAGTATACATAATACGGATACGGATACGATTGCTACCCACCCTCTTAATACTAATATGCATGTCTCATATTTTTATCACGTCAAGTTTTTTTAGATATACTCACATTAAGTTACGTAGTTATACTGTTATCGCGTCTATGTCTGCGTTAAAAGTTTAATTGGTTACTTTTAAATATTTTTATTCCTTATTTTAACTTTTAGTACAATATCAAAAATAAATACACATTGTTGTAATTTCAGCCAGTGCACCACGTATCAGGTGCGGGTGTGTGCGGCTCTCTCCCCGCGCCGCCGCGAGCACAGCCACGCACACTGGCAAGGGCTATCAACGATACATTTCAGGTAAATTAATATATTTTTATTTCAAGAGATGATCGCAGGAAACTTCCATGTTAATAAAATGGATCTTTTTTCTTCCAGACCTACAATGTGCCTGTGAACACGTATCCCAGAACACCTTATATCAAAAAGTAAGCCGAAATAATATATCTTACTTTACTTTTGACGAAATACACACTTGGTTACTATATATTATTATTATAATAATATTATGCATGCAGGAACGGATTTGCGATCTCCTCCACTTAATCCTTATTTACCATCATCTGGTCACTCCCTTCCTCAGAGTGAACAACAAGCTGGTGATGGACGAGGAGCTGCTCCGCGGTCGCGCCGCCGCCAAGAAGAACAACAAGAAGACCGCGCCTGAACTGTCACTACCATACGTGCCTGGAGGTAACAACTGCATATCACATTATTAAAAAATATTATTGTCGTGGTTGATGACATTGTTAACTTAGCTTGTCAGTTTGCCCTCTCTCTGGTCGTGTCCGTTTAGCCGTCCCACCAGACTATGAGAGTAAAGGAACAGAGAATGTACCTGTGTATTGTGCACACACTTGGACACTATAAAACAAAGTCCTGCACAGTTGGCTGGTTTCAATGAAACTGGCCGCCGTAGCCGAAATCGGCCAGGACGACATCATAACTTAGCTTAATGGTTGTGATTGCAGCAAGCAACAGTTCGGTGAAGAAAGTGAAGAAGCCGCATAACTTACACCAAGCCGTCTCCAACTGGGATTCTACTGTAAGTTTCTTTAAACTATCGATATCTTTATTCTTGCTCTTATCTCATTAAAAATTCATCTTATTTTCTTCCTCCTTCTTAAACGACAAATTAATGAACCCCAGGTTTCTGAGGTACATTTAGCGGTAGTTTATCTATTTAATAGCATACTCGTATAAGAAAAAACAGTTTGAATAGATAAACTACCGCTAAATGTGCCTCACAAACCGGACATAAATCAAGTTAATATGCAAATTTTGAATGCCTCGGTGGCGTAGTAGTTTAGGTCGCCACGCCGATACCACTGCGTCGTGAGGTCGTGGGCTCAATTCCCACACGGAGCAATTATTTGTGCGATCTACAATTATTATTAATTGTTTCGGGTCTGGTTGTACTTTGTGTCCGTTGTTTGTATGTTTGTAAAAGTCCTCACGACACAAGAGCAATTTTTAGTGCGGGCGTTGCCTTTAAGAAAAAAGAAAGTAAAAAATTGTAATCATAAATAATTTATGAATATAATATTCACAGCGCAGCGGCATTGAACTGACAACGGGTGGCGCTCGGTCGCCAACCAACTTACCATACATGTGACTGTACCGCGGCTACTGGTGGACGCACTACCAGTAACCGCCACCAACCGACGACAACCGACAACCAACGACAACCCGCAACAACCAGCAACGTTGCGCAACACAACGAAATAACCGCTACGTTGCGCAACCACAACACTATCTGCTATCCAAGACTGCTATCTGTCAAGTATCGATTCAAATTAATAGTGTCTTTATTTTAAATTATTTTTCTCGATATACAATCGTTATAAATACGTTACCTTAAGTTACATATAGATAGCAAAGAATAGCGAGGGGGGTGGGTTTATCTACCCCAAAACATTCTATCTAGTGATGTCACTCAATAACGGGAATAACTGCTATTTATAACGGTTGCTATATCGTTATTTTAACATTGCTTTTTGTTTGAAAATTATTGGATAACGAAACAGGTTTGTTAACAGGACTTGCCAAAAGTTTTAGAGGATAGAATTTTGTTATTTGGATGAGTTTAGACTAGCGCGCGCGAGCTAGCGGTGACTACGAATGTTATTTGTAAATATGTATAGTGTTACATTTTATTACACGCGATATTAATAAACACTTTATAAAATAATAATGTGTTTTTGTTATTGATTCTATTTAGTTATAGAATTTTTTTTTTCTGAACTATACAGCCCTCTATTTTGATACCGTAAAACGGGGTGAATAGAAAAGATTTTCAACTTTGTCCTAAAAATTTGTTGCGAATAACTTGTTATTTTTATTGTCGGGTTATTTTATATCATGTCCGGCGCCATGAAGAAAGAGTTAAAACCATATTTGTCCAAAAATATGCATAATTTTACGATATTTCATTTAAAAAATGGTCAATTTCTATTCACCCAGCGATAGGGGTGAATCGAAACGACTAAAGGGGTGAATGGAAAAACTGTGTTTAAAAACGTTTTTTCAATTAACAATATTGTATCTTTATAGATTAATATACACCTAAAGAGATAAACACTTCAAACAACTCATTAGAAAAGAAATCCCACTTTAAATCCAAAGTTTTGAAAAATTTATATGGACCATTAAGGCATTCGAGGACGGTTGACTTTGAAGCAATTTTTTGGGTATAAATATCAATTTAAACATTTAAACAATTATGACACCGCAGAGAAGTAATATCGACGTGTAATCATTTCAAATTTGAACAAAATTCTTCAACGAGAAGTACTCAAATATTGGCCTTGAAAACTTTCCTGATTTTTTTTCTATTCACCCCGCGAATTCTATTCACCCCGTTTTACGGTACCAATCATTTTATAAATCTTGACTTCGCAATTCGTTTATTGTTGAATTAATACATTTTTGGTACACGAAAAATTGCTACCTATTGCTTATACAGATTAGAGATAGTTATGTAAGTAGTAAGGTTAAGGCAAATAAAAGTCCTCTATAATTTTCATAATTATAATATTATTCTAGTTGGCAGTTAATGACTCAAGTACAATAATATCATAGATGTATACGTCACCTATGAACGATACAAATGGCATACAAAATCGCTATAAAATAACAGCTTAATGGAGACTCCGATTCTGGGTTCAAATAACTTTGGCTTAATTTATCAGAACTCGGACTAATACGGGAATATATTGAGCTTACGTTAACCGTTATGACGCAAACACAACACTAGTAACTTAAAATTATATTCGAATTTCTATACGCCTTTTAACATTTTGTGGTGACGTATGCTCCAATATATCCCCGTAACAAGCAGTAATACTGAAGCTATAATAATATAATATGTATGAAGGACTGTTAAATATCACATTAGCCTACACGACAACTAACTTACAATTTTGTTCATTAATTAGTTACTGCTAACGAAATGCATTTTAACATTAAATATTAAGGAAGAATTTCGAACTATCGAGATCAACTTAAATAAATCGTATTCTAGCACCAATGTTGGGACCAACTGCGGAATAAGGCACTCGGATTTACAACCGCCGTAAGATTCGTCACAGAATAAAAAAATGATTCATAGAAAATACGTCACGTTGTAAAATTAGCAGACTGGAATGTTTTTACACTGTGGTACCTGTGCCTAACTTTCAATAACATAGGTACTGAATGTTCTGGTATATGTACATTTGAACGTGCAGCTGAGGGACAAAACATACGATTTTAGTAACATTTTCATAATATTTACAAAATACAATAAAAATAGAACATCTTTTTGTCCGTTGTATAGTTGAAATGCAATCTGGTATTCAGAAAATGATAATTATAGGACATACAGACTTACAAGAAAATATTACCAATGTGAGTAGTCAACCTGAAAGCAAAACAGAAGAAACTATCAAATAACGAACAACTGTCAACCAGCTTTAAATAAAATAACAGTTATCGGTATCAGTTCTCGTAACGTTATTTTCCCAGCTGAATCCAGATTCCATTTCATTCAAACTGAGCATTACAAGTCCAAAGGGTATATGTTACAATGTACGAGCACTAGAGGTCGCTACACTCGCTGCAGTTCAAGATGGCGGCGCGCACAAGATGTCGGGGGTGGAGGAGGGCGCCACTGGCGTCAGGAGTAGCTCGCCGCCGCTCTCCGTGATGGGGACCGTCTTGTGGTAGTTTATGAGATCAGCTGCAATAGAAATTACGAAATGAGTAATGCAATTTCTAAATGATGACGATGGTTATAAGGAAAGGGTTCCTTTTTCGTTCGGACAGTGACTTTATTTAAGTAAACAATAGATTTCTATTTGACGACTACGTCACAAATTTTGGTAAATGAATTAACATCTGCAGAAATTAATTAATTCCTAACCAATTATTTTGCTTCATAATGTCTTTAAAGTTAGGTTATACAAATCTGCGAATCCCATGGGAATATGATTCTGTTCGTCGATATTTTCCGGAGCACAAACATAGTATAGCAAGAACATTCGTACGTACTCAAACCACTTTTAAACTTTTAATTTTCTATCCACCACACATCATATTATAGGACACTAAAGGCCGCCGGCGACTACATCCGCGTGGAAACCCTTCCCGTTTAAATCACAATCCCTCAAAAACTACGGCTACCTACGTACCAAATTTCATCTGAATCGGTTCAGAAGTATTTGCGAGAAAGAGTAACAAACATCCTCACAAACTTTCCCATTTATATTACCAGTAGGATAGTTATGGGTATGTACTGACCGAGCGTGTCATGCGCCAGGTGTCCGGTGGGCAGCAGGCGGTAGGCGGGCGCGGCCTCCACCAGGTAGTGCTTGCAGCGCGCGGCGGCGCGGTACGTCACGGCGTAGCCCCACACGCGCTCCGACACGCGCACCAGGTAGCTGCCGGCCGCCCGACCTGACAGCGCTGACTCCGCCGCCGACCGACTTATCAGACCTGAACGAGATAATTATCATTTATTTATTTATTAGATCACCAACAGTAGACATATTATTACATTCTACTATTAGGTAATGTAACATATAAAGACACTAGCTGACCCGCGCAACTTCGCTTGCGTAACTTAAAAGAGAATGGGTCAAATTTTTCCCCGTTTTTGTAATATTTTTTACTGGTACTCTGCTCCTATTGGTTGTAGCGTGATGATATATAGCCTATAACCTTCGTCGATAAATGGGCTATCTAACACTGAAAGAATTTTTCAAATCGGACCAGTAGTTTCTGAGATTAGCGCGTTCAAACAAACAAACTCTTCAGCTTTATAATATTAGTATAGATTGCTAATACGTATACCTGTGACAGGTGAACACAGCATTCACTAAAACTACGACGACATATTGTTTACAATATTAGTATTTAAGAGTAACGAGGTTTAACCTGGATGATTTCAGCACTTTATTTCTTAAATTGTTGTCCAGAAAGTCAATCATTTATCATTGGTTACTGATACATTATGGTTTGTGCCGCCAGCGTTAGATCAGAGGATGTCACTAGCTATGATAATGATCACTGGAAAATTGATTTTGCTTTATATATTGATACATATATTTTCTTCATCTACGTTCAATCACCTATTTAAGTATATAAATTGTTTTGCATGTATATCGGTTACGAGTGTTATGTACATCTTTGATTTATAACTCTTTCCACTGTCTACTATCAATTGTATAAGTTTGCGTTCGCGTGTTTACATGTGTTGTGCATTCATGTGCCTCATATCAGATTTACCTTACGTAAGCTATACAAGAATTGTTATCTAACAATAGATATAACACATAATAATAACGTACCATGGAACCATTCAACCGGTTTGTTGTTCTCGTCAAGTCCGACGCCACGTTTGAGCTCGTGTGTCCGAAACCACTCCACTACAGCCTCTCTGTTTGGCGGCTTACCAGCTGAAATAGACAATAAATATTGCTTAAAAAAATATAATACAAGACTTAAAAGTGTTTTATATAAGGCTAGGCTATACAGACTTAAACTTGAAGACGTTTTTTACAGAACTTTGTCCAATGTCTACAAGAAAACAGACTTTACTCTGTGAGAGGAATCTATCTCAATTCAATTATAATTTAGACCATAATTCAGCTTAATATGTTATTTATTTAGAAATAAAAAAGGGATATAGAATAAAAGAGGTATTTTTTTTAAGATATTAGAGATAGAAATATGTAGTTACCCTGCGTAGTGTCAGGCGGCGCTACGATGTTAGCGCTGCGTCGATGAGCCTCTCTTGCGGCGCGAGCGATCTCACGCATACTCGCCTCCGCCTCTTTAGCTTTGCGTTCTGAAACAATTTGTACATCAAAATTAAGTTTATAGAAAGAAAATCAAGTACATATATAATACGACCAGCGGTCCAAAGTTGTTACCCTGTGACACCCCCAATGAATCATCTTTTATTTAATACATAAAAAATTCTACCAAAGTAGTTTTCCAATATCCAAACATTTTATAGTACAGCTCCAAGAAAAGTGCATCATTGAATCAAACGCTTAACCAAGTTCTACATCGTAACCATAAGTAATATTTACAAAAAGTAACGTGCACTACTGAATCAAAGGCTTAACCAAGTTCGTCAACGTACCTTGGTCCCTCCAGGCGGCATCATGCGACAGTGCATTGTGTTGCGCGATCCTGTTGGCACGCGCGCGCCGGGCCCTGAGCCCGCGCAGGATGTCGCCCGCGCGCGCCGCCGCCACGCGCCGCTCCCACGCCGCCACCAGCACGCTCACACCGTCACCGCTGCTGTTCACGCCGATGTCCTGGCGATAACATTCAAATAATGTTAAAATTTGTTTATTGTTATTTTTCCTCAGCTTCAGAATAACAAAGATAGTGAAATGTTTCAGAATATACTATTCAGATAAAATTCAGCGACAGCAGAAACATTTGGAATTGACGGAAAAAAGTAAACACAAAACTGGTTTCTGAATCCCTCATCGGTTGCTTCAGTCAAACGTACCACAGATCATGAAAATAATAAATGATGGGGCGACTTATGTTATCTTCCGTTTGAAATAAGCTAATAATGACTAATGAATATATTACTTTTAAATGTTTTTTCTTTCGACTTTGTAACATAGTAGAAACAAAAACAGAAAGAAAAACAAACTAACCTGCAATACATCCCTCTTGCCTTCAATGAAGTTAAAATGCAGAGTATTCTTGTTAAGATCGAGCTTGAGCGTGTCGCTGCAGAAGTCGGCCTTGTCGGTGAGCTCGTCTCTCATCTCCAGGTCCTTGTCGGACAGCTTCACGTCCGGCTCCAGTGCCTCGATGCGCTGCCGCAACTCGTCCACCGTGCAGTAGATCTCTAACGTGTCCTCTAAAGGATCTATCGTTTTGGGAGATAGGTCGAATTTCTGCAAATTGATTAACACTTTCGTGAGTTTAGCTCAGCAGTTATAATGTAATGTGCTTTGTGTTTGGTTAAAACTTGACATTATAAAAATCAGAATCAGTAATATGTCTTCGACGCAGAATTTTCCCAGTAGGAGTTGTTTTTTAGATTTTAACCTTATATTTTTGTTAGAAAGTAAACAAGAAATTCAGTTAGTTTGTGTAGACATTGCAATTAAATAAGGACCAAAATCATAAGATAGATACGGTTGACGAAAAGGACTATATTTCCACGAAGGATACTTTAATCAAGGAATCACCATTAACAGACCACTCTACTTTATCTGTCAAAATGTTTATACACTTTTAGCCTATTAAAAGTTCGTAAAGTCACACATCAACAAACCTGTTCTAAGTCATCAAGCGGCTTATACTCAATGAGCTGCGTGAGTTCCTTCTCGACAGACTTCCTGAGCTGCTGCACCTCCTCGCGCGCCTGAGCGATGGCCTTCTCCCGCGCCTCCTCCGCCAAGATCGTCTCTATGGACTTGTCGTCGGGATGCTCACCCATCACCCACACCTGCAACACGAGGTGAAAAAAACATGATAAGAAACCTTCTGATAGCGCTTCTTAAACTATGTGATAGTTAATCTTTTCGGGAATAAATCCCTTTTGTAGGTATAACAATGAGAAGAACAAATAAAGGTTTAATTTACTCTAGATAAGTGACGGTTAGAAGTTTTATCTATAGGATAATGTATCCGCAAGTAGTTAAACTGGAACTCACCGTTGAAAAATGATATTTAACGCAGTTTATGCCAAGAAGCAAAGCAGTATTGCTCAATATCGAATTAAATATTAAGCAAAATTTGATATAATTTCACGTAGAGCCGTGTTAAGTAAACAGGCGTATTAATTCATCAGGCGCTTTACAAAATATTATTTTGAAAACAAAGATAAATCACTAAATCAGAACCTATAATACAAATAAATACTATTGTTTAATCTTCATTTAATCTTTTAACAGAAATTATATCAATGAAACGTTTATCGATGCTAATTGTATTGTAACAATAGCGGATAATAGCAATTTAATCATTGTTAATGATTACAAAAAGTCATAATAAGTACCTGATGTTAAATATTTATACTGTCTGAATAGAATAACGAGGCAAATAAATAATTATGCGAATTTTAGAAAGCATTACGCCATAGCCGTTTTTAACTGTGACTAGAAGACTTGGCAGATATTAAACTGCTGGCTCTTTTTCTTTAACAATAATTATCATATTTCAACCAATTAAGCCAAAACCTAAAATTACAACAATTTTGAACTCAAACCTCATGATTCATTTTGGTAATTAGCAGAAACCGCATGAAAATTCTTTCAGTAGTTTTTGAGTTAATTTAGCAATACTATACACTTATTCGAATACCACCCGGGACAAATATTTGTGTGATATGAACGAATATCTGTTCTGAGCCTGGTTGTTAATGTATCTATATTATATAAGTTTGTATGTAGATGTATATAAGTATGTGTATCAATTATTTGATTACCATAGTACAAGCTATGTTTAGTTTGGAATCAAATAGCCATGTGTGTGTCATCATATGAATGATATTATTTATATAATAATATATTTCAAATACTATAGAATAGGGAAAATAACATAATATTTAACAAGAAAGAAAAAGTTATTGATAAAAACATATCGATGATATTTAATCTAACGTGAACCATTGTGTGCTTGTCGGAGGTCGTCGCTCGAACAATGGCGGAACCTTCAACAGACGGACTAAATAACCATTGAAGGTAACCAATATGTTATTGAACGCGGATGTTAAATTATATTACCATTCGTCTCTGATAAACAGGCTCCTTTGTGTATCAGTTTTAGAAAAAACGTAGGTATAGTTTTGGTCAATTTTTTCCAGGAATCCAGCAAATTAGAGAACGAATAGTAAGTTTCATACAAATCAAATAAGGGTATACAAATCTACTTAGCGGCGTATTTTGAAGATTTTTCTGATTAACATAATGATTAAATTGACTTAGAAGATCCCATTTTCAAGGTAGATGCTTTATCTTAAATTTTGCTGCTACATAGATTAACCCATGACGAAGCAGCGCTGGAACCTTTCATTAATTATCTTGCATGTTATATGTGTTAATATATATTGCATATTCTATAGTGTTAATCTTTCTTACTAATATTATAACATGAAGTGTCGATATAATTATAAATGAGCGCCACATACCCATGGCTCGCCATCTTCTCCAGTCAGGAACTGCACCTGTTTCTTGCCGTTCTTCTGAAACTTGGGCCTCTCGTCCTCTTTGCTGATCTTGTCGTCCCACAGCTGCCAGCGACGGACCTGCAATACGAAACATTTTCATAAATACAACAAGTTTTAAACAAAGAACTATAAAATCTATCAGAATTGAAATATTTGACCTTTACATAAATTGCTTTATTGCTGTACGTTAAAGCCAAGTTTAAACTAAAGTCACTAGAATCAAAATCATTAGCTTCTTAGCATTTACTTAATCAAAAAGTTCCAAAAATATCAACGACAATCTTTATAAGTGCTAAGTTACTAATATTATAAAGTCTGTATGTTCGCTTATAGTGCTTTCACAGCTAACCAACCACCGTTCTGTACCAATTTTGATGAAATTAGGCATCGATATCCGGGATTCAACGGAGGTTACAAAATATCTAATCTAATGCCTACATGCAAGCAAAGAAGTAATGGTCCTCTAGTTTTAAATAAAAACCTATCCTGTTCATCAACTAATTGTACAAACACCTCCCTATCAAAGCCTACTATTGTTACTACACCTTCAAAATATCTTGCCACACCTAAATACCTGCATCAAGAACCACTCGTTAAATGACAGACAATACTCACAATAATCAAGACTTAGATAAGCTATGCCGTCACGAGCTGACCACCGACCGCTCAGGTGCGGGACAAAAACTAACCTTGGACCAAATTGAAAGTTTAAAGGAGTTACATTAGTTATTTAGATTTAGATCTAAGTGTTACACGGATCAGTGCAAATAAATCATGTATTTTTTGTGGTGTTTGTCTATTTTTGGAAAAGGATTGTAAAGGTAGTTTTAGTAGGAACATTGGTAGGTAAAATTTGCATAAAGAAATTGTTGTTAAAATTGACCCACTAGAATGTCTTGTAAGTTTTTAAAACCTTGCCCTTATGTTAATGGACTCTGTAGTTTATGTACCTGAAGTCCTATGTATGACCTATGTACCATAGTAACTAACTTTGGGTAAATCTGCAACCGAGACATTTAAAACATAATAAAAAAGAAGAACAGAAAAAGTTAGCGTCACAGCGTATAACGAATGAACCAAAATCAGACAAAAAAATCTTTGAAAATGCCTAGCATTATTATAACTGTATATTATAATAAGGTGTCAGCTAGCGACTATGGTTAATATTGGTTAACATAACGTGCACCGTAATACGTCATTCCCGAATAGTATAAGAAAGAAACTAAAACCATAATTAAAGTAAATGCAAACAATATAGATAAAACAACATAACAATTTAAATTAGATGAGATAATTTGCGTAGTAATACGTCGCGAGGAATGTCTTACAAAAAAACCAAACAAAGGCATTGTTACTATGATAACTACTATTACACGCTCGCCGTACTACTCAGTCTACTCACTATGAAATAACATCCGTTGTTCAATAGTGGCTATTGAGAAGTAATTATTATAAAAGTATTGGTGATGACAGACAAATAACAATCGGACAAAATCATTCTTACTCTCACTATTACTAAATAATAATCTCTGTATTATTTAGTAATAGTGAGAAAAACAGAAAACAGACATCAACGAGGAGAGATCCTAGATCTTAATTTAACCCATAACTATCCTAGTGCTGGACTGGATCACCAAAGTAAGATTTTTGTCAAGTGCAAATTACGGATTTCGTATACTTTCGAAAACTGTCTCAAACTGGCGGTAAAATGTGCATTCATTGGAAAATTTACATTAGAAAAGGGTAGCGATTTAGTGCAAATTTATTTGAAGTTCGACAATTATCGCCATGAAATGAAATTATGTATAAATTAAAAAGAAGCAAACGAAGTTTGATGACATCGGTGATTTCACGATAAGATAAAAAAATATATATATTATTATGTTGATCATTCCGAATACTGCCGTATACAACTTACTATGTATACTTTAATATAAGGTCCATAATACAAGTATAACATAGTAGTACACAGGCAGGTCGTGGTGTGGCGTGTGGCTCAGTGGAACGCGTGAAGGTCAGCCGCCTGACCTCTGCCGTGACCTTCTTGCCCACATTCATTAGGGATATGCAGCCGTAATGCATTTATACGAGATAAACGTACCTCAGGTATTGATTGTGACTACATTGAAAGGTTAATTATGATTAGGACTGGGTTCAAAGAGGAATTTGTTACGAAGTTCATGAAAAAGTTCATTTGAGGTTGTTCATTCATATTTTTATAAAGATACTTAAAATCATTTGACAACTCACACACGGTCATCTGATTCCAAAATAAGGAGAGCTTGTACTATGGTAACCAACTAACTGATAAACCTACTTCTAAATACATACTTAAAAAGATTAAGTCTATAAGGACCGTACCATGTGGTGCTCTTTTGTCTCTGCCCACCCCTATGGGAAAAAGGCGTTGAATTTATGTTCGTAAATCAACCACTTCCAGCAACACCTGGCCTGATCGTCAATCTATAAAGAAATTAAAAGGTGCATTTTTGCTGTGACAATTAATTTGTCAAAGAACAAATAAAACAGTGGCAATTATTATTTCCGATACCACACCTTAAATCGATCCCTTGTTTTATCACTTAAAATAAGTATATAGAAACTGGTATCCCATAAAACACTTACACACCTCTCTTGTCTGTATTATTAAGTTAAGCTGTGGCCGTCGTTCGCCACGCCCGTGATTTTACGATAGCACTTCGAAAGTGATAGAATATTGTGGGGTTTTGTATGTTTGTTGTATCAGATATGAAGCTATCCATACTAATATTATAAATGCGAAAGTAACTCTGTCTGTCTGTCTTTCTGTCTGCTACTCAATCACGCATAAACTACTGAACCAATTTGCATGAAATTTGGTATGGATATACTTTGATACCCGAGAAAAGACATAGGCTATATATCATCACGCTACGACCAAAAGGAGCAGAGTACCAGTAAAAAATGTTGCAAAAACGGGGAAAAAAAATCACCCATTCTCTCTTATTGGACGCAAGCGAAGTAGCGTGGGTCAGCTAGTTATTTATATTTTGAACGCGATAGTTTGTCTGTCTCGCTGTCCTAGCAAACTGCTAAGCCAATTTTGGTGAAATGTCCCATGGCGATAATTAATCATCCGGGAACAATCATAGCGTACTCTTTTCGAAATACATTCTTTATCTTTTCATTTAGTTTCCACAAATATCATGCCAGCGCTGTTTGTCTAATAATAACCAATTGTTACAAACTTAAAAAAAACACAATATATCTTATTAAATGTAGTTCAGATTGCATTTTTTGCCAGAGCGAGCGGTTTGTTAGGACCGACCATATCTACTAACGCAGAATATTTCAAAATGATTTTCCAGCCCATATATAAAATCTCTTTGGCTTCAAGAATCACAAATGAGTACACGGTTCATTAGGTTTCTTTCAGTGAGCTCGCGAGGTACCCAAATATCGAGCTTTTTTGTGTAGAGAATAGATTTTATTACAAGTTCATACATACTATAATGCGAAAAGACTTTTTCCCCGACCTAATATTTTAACATTATTTTATTAATTAAGCAGGACATATATTTCAATATTTGGAATGGCTCGTACTTAATGAATATAATTGAAATTCCTGTAAACGTTGATGTCAGGCCTTGTACATTTATTCGTTCAATTGAGCTTGTTGACTTCATAGAATTGTTGTGATCATAGAATCAGTTATGACAGTAGCCACCTGCATAACAATAGTGAACGAATTTTCAAAAAAGTCATTTATAATTTTGATTAAAGTGAGAAGCTTTATGCCACTGCAAAGGCCTTATGGGTAATTTTCACATGTAATATCAATCGGCCAAGTGCAAGGGCTGTAAAAGTTTAAATTGTCCAGCTACATAATAATAGCTAAGTGACAGACGGACAAAAGAGTCTGAATAAATAGGGTTCCGTTTCCCTCTTTTGGTTATCTAACCGTGAAAAGGTTGTTGTTTCTCTAGCGTATAATAAATGTCGATTAATGCGAAACTTCTCATACCTACAATAAAAAAACTAATTTTATTTGGTCGGCGAATGACCGTCAGCTATGACATCGTAGAAAAAAGTGTATAAGTAGCGGACGTTATTTAAAAAGAAATGCCCTATGTCGTGTCATCGGCATAATTTATTTAATACTCAAATAACCGGAATAGAAAGTACAATTACAGTAATATCTTATTATTATAAAAGAATTCAGCTCACTTCGTTATACACAATTACATATCAAAATAAAAACCACAAAATGTTTATACATTTAGTAATTTATTATAAATAAATAATTTTGTAAATAAATATTGTGGGACACAAGGTCACCTGATTCCAAACTCAGCAGAGTATGTACTATAGTAACCAGATAACTGATAAACATACTTATAACTTCTAAATACATACCTACTTATAGGGTGGGATTTGAACCCGCCACACGTTAACTATCACGCCAAACTTTAGTATTATTAGGAAAATGTTCAAATACTGACAGAATAACTAGCTAAATAAATCGTTGATATAAATCATTTTAATATTGACAGCTGATAGGCAATGTGTGGAAGTTTTTACTCAACCGCGCAAAGGAAATTAACACACGGATGATTTAAGTGTAACCTAGAATTACATACGACTTACTGAAGCCAAATAAAATCGTGGAAAGAACGAATATTTCGGGAGGATCATAATATCAGCCTAGCCTTTTCTTCCAAAGAATGTTGGAGTCAGCTCCCAGTAGTATTTTACATGGAGCGACTGCCTATCGGACCTCCACAACCCAGTTAGCTAGGTTATAACACGACACCCTTCGGTAAGACTGGTGGTTAGACTTTCAAGCGTCTGACTACGATTAACGACTGTCAAAGATCGGGACCCAACCCGGGGAAAGAACGTGCCTTTCGAAACACGGGGGCCTCGATTTGTATCCCCATCCACAGAACACCTTCGGCAATCGTAGCTTAACACCAGAGATCGATCCGGGCGGCTGTTGTTAACTAAGCCACGAGCTCCTCCTGCTGTTAGTATTACTATATATTTGGAAATATTCCATATTCTTTAATCTACATCTTCAGATAGGTATAGTATAATATATGGTGATAGATAGTACCAAAAACTGCTAATAATTTGACATTTGAAATACGCGCAGGAAACATAAACGAGATAACAAACTACGTCACAATAAAAAACATAATAAACTCGGAATCCTTTGTTGATTGAACACGCGATAACGCCTAAACAAGGAATGCAACGATCAAGGCCTTCTATTTGATATGCACGTCTATACTGAGAGGGGCTCTACCATTATTTCACTTAGAATCAACTAATGTTGGAAGAAAGGACTTAATTCAACGGCATATGAAATGTGAATGAATATGTTAGTAATTTTAGATTTTTTTTTGCATGATTTAACGCTATTGATACCTAAACGATAGATAAATTACCGCTAAATGTACCTCAGAAACCGAGGATTAAACGGGGAAGGCTTTGTGGTGTTGACTAATATAAAAATCAGTGTTCAATAGACTTTTATATGTACAAGATTTATTGCCATAAGTAGCATTTGTAATGTTATGGTAAACCAATATTTAATCACGCGTCAGTATGTATACATGCATACATACAAAAATAAAAGTATTAAATTATACAGGGACCAAAGCACGCTTCATGTTTAAGAATTCGTGTAATATATTTTCTCTGGTAAAATGTTTAGGAAGCAATATTTTCACAGCAATACGACTAGGTATACTGCCTTAAAATCATTCCATATCTAACAAATGACCAATGCATCTAATTTAGTTCATTAAACATGATGCGTAAATCAAAAAATTAAACTCATTGTTTCATACAAATCATTGAAGTGATTCAAGTAATCATTGAGTTAATTGCACGGAAATTATTAAGCAATAAATTGAGAACGTTATACGGCCACACATTGCCGGAAAGTCTTTACAGGATACTGATAATGAGCCCGTCACGGTATAAAGTAGTTCCGTGTGACTGACTATAGATGTGTCTTGTCATTGCTTATAGGTAGATAAAATTAGCAAGCTTTTTATGGTGGAGTGAATGTTTGAATTATTTTTAACTCCCGATGCAAAAAAGAAGGGAAGTTTCACCTTCTAGCAGCTTCTAAACGAATGGACCGATATAAGTTCCTATTTTTTGTTTATTTGTCAACTAAAATATAACAGTTGTTGCTGTCTTTACTCAATGGACGAAATAGGTGCTGGGCCGCAAAAGGATTAGATTTTCACCATTGGTGATGGTGAAAATAGATCGATCGGTTCAAAAAGTAATTCTTGAATTTTTTACCTCAAAAAATTTTAAGTCACTAGAAGCAAGAATTTGAGATTGCCCATCTCGTTTCTCGGAGAAGACGACTCTCACCCACTCGTATACCAACAAGCCACCTATCTATAGTCATCTAGTCCTCTTCTTCTTCTTTTATAGTCATCTAGTAATTTATACAGACGATTCTTATTGAATAATCATAATAAAGGCAAGTATTCTTTCGAAAAATTAAAGCGCCTGCGCCTGAATGATGATGTAAAACCATGGTGGTTCTATCAAGTTGTGGGGCTGATTGAGTTAAGTTAATTTACCTGTTCCTCCCTCATCTTGCAGAAGAGCGTCTGTTTCTGGGTCTCGTCGAGCTCGGCCAGGATCTCGGGGTCCACCCACATGTCGCGCAGGATCTGCTGCAACATGGTGCCGACCCTGGTGACAAACAAACACAAATATAAATATCAAAAATGCTATAGCTTCAAGGTGTACGATAAGACGTATTCGCTCTGTATCGTCAATTTTGTTAAATTAATGAAACGTTTAAGAATAAGAGGATGGAAAACTATCATCTAGTAACATATTTTAATATTCCTAGGTACCCCCTATGGGAATACGGCGTGATTTTATGTATGTATGATGTATATTCTACTACGTTTGCTGCTGCAGATCACGCTAAACATTGTCAATCCTGAGCCGGCCTGAAAGCACATACATCATTTTACAAAAAAACAAGTATTATAACATATCGTATCTACACTTTACAAAACCATTTTAATAAATAGACGATCTTCACCAACACGACTCACATTACCTATTTTAGCCTAACTAAAAGTAAAACCATCTCATTATCCACCTACGCCTAACTTTCCAGTCTAAAGCCAGGCATAGAGAGTGAAAGCCACAATCAGAGTATTTCCTGCAACACGTGCCGGTCGGACAGACCGCATGATGACCCGATACATACACACTAGGGTTACCAGCTATATAGACTGAAAAGCTGGATAAACCGGCTTTCCGGATTTTTTGGTGAAAGATTTACTTAATAATTTTGCCTGAGAAGAATAATACAAACACTGTTAAAATTTGATTTCATAACTAATGGAAGTTTTTTTATCGTTTGTGTAAAGGGGACAATCTTAGCTTTAGCGATTGCGCTGTCAATGAAAAATGAGACGGATAAAGCAGAGAAACCAACCTATCACCAGCGCGGCTTGTTATTGGCCAATAAAGTGACTTATCTTGGTTCCAAACTTCAAGCCGTACCTATTTGGTTTTGTTGTTTATGAGTAACAGACAAACAAACAGGCAGGTATAAATTAAGTATAGATGTTACTGTAAAAGCCCGAACTGGGGTAAATCCTAAGATTTTCCGGTAAAACCTAAGATTTACCAACTCTCAATGGTAAAAGTCCGAACAAGCCAGAGTTTAAAAACTATGTTACGATATATAAAAAAATCCTCCTTCATAACTATGTTTATAACTATTTCACGGTATAATTATATACTGTGACATAGTTATAAAGAAGGAGTTTTGGGCATAGCGACATGGGTAGGTTAGGTTAGAAGGCTAAGGTGGGAGCGAGCGAAGCGAAGCTCCCACCTTAGCCTTCGTGGTTTTTTTTTTTCCAACCACACGGAAGGAGGAGCCCCGCGAAGCGGGGCTCCGGCGACATCTCGATATCATCAAGTAAATATAGGTAAAATTTCGAAATAAAATAATTGTTCGGACTTTTACCATTGCGAGTTGGTAAATCTTAGGTTATACCGGAAAATCTTAATAAGATTTACCATCGTTCGGGCTTTTACAGTAACATAGATATAAAAATGGCAAATTTCAAAAATATTTAAGCCAAACTCAGACCGAATCCGTCTATTTGGCTACGCATTTATCGAAGCAGTCGGCATGTGTCCGTCTTTATCAAAACACCTGGCAATACTACATATATGGATAATGGCGTTGTTCCGCGTATCATAACACACCCGTCGACCTTACCACAATGGACGTTTATATAAACTTGCCACTGCTTGTCTTAGACGCCAATAAAATTGAATGATCTTGTGACTGGAAACGATATAATAAGTGGAATGTCTGAATGTATGTTTATAATGCCCTACCTGTCTGTCTCCGGTATAAAGTGTCTTATTTTATATACTAGATAAAATTTATATTTTTCCACCCCCATCAAAATCAATTTCTAGGCTTCATTTGTGTGCCAGAAATTAGTTTCTTCTTGAATGGATGCCTCGTTAAATATTTATTGCTTTTTTGTTCATATTATTGAGTCTTTAGGTTAACAGAGAAAGGACTATTCATTAGAAGTGACTTGAAATAAAGTACGCGAAAGGTAAAGTCTCACACAACATGAAAGAAAGGAACACTCCCTCATATTGCTATAGGATCCTATATTCGAGGAACAAAACGGTCCTATCCCACAGTACTTAAACAGTCGCTTTAACTAAAGTAATCTTAAAAAATAATATTTTAAAACCTATTGTAATGCCATAGATATCGCAATGTTAATGCTCGACCAAGCTTTTGTACAGACAGATATGAAATCATTCCTCAAATCTTAAATGAAATTGTTTTCGAAACCATTTCGTTACGAAAACTATTGCTATGCGATTATGAAATGAAATATTTTTTACGGTTCTGCACTTGTCATGTAAAATGCACTATTGCAGTACAAGTCATGGCCATCAAATGTATAAAAAAATAGATTTAAAAACACTGGCCACTGGCCACCTCTCGAAATGGTAGTTGCGTTAGTTAGTTTAACTAATTACGGGATAGGGGCATTGACATTTCTCCAAGAACTGTACGAAGAAACTTCCATGTGCATGGTTTCCTTACGATGATCTCTCAAATTCAAACCTCGGCCAAATTATTTTAAATACGTAGTCATATATTTTTGACCATTTCGGAAAAGCTGGTTGCTCGTGCGAAGAAACGACAAGATATTCTTCTCTTTTTTATTGGCAATAACTTAGACAAGTCCTTGATATTACTAATGCTTAACCCTCGACTACCTGCGTGGGGGGCAAATGTCTTAACTACTTAGCTATTATTGCCTCATCACAATAATAATATACTGTCTAAAAATCGCAAACTCATCGTCTCTGTTCAATATGGTTGTAGGCCAATCGCCTTAAGCAATGGACTGATTTGAATTTGACTTACGATGTCTTTTTTAATGACCTTGGAAGTGCCAAATTTACTCAGATATGAAAAATTCAACTAATAGATTCATCATGACGATACCAAAAGATACTTAATCTAAATACTTATAACCTTTTTCATCACTTACTGATAAAATCAAGATAGCTAAAACCTTTTCTTTCATACGTAGTGGCATTTATATGAAAGAAAACTTAATTAAGCTGAAGTATTTATTTGGTTAGACGCACTAATGTATAAAATCGCTGCTCCGATTTGTAAATTCTTTCTTATAAAACAAGTTCCATTATCTCCAAGCGCTGTAAACAAAATATTATTTAAAATTAAATCGACATTTCTTTTCTAAAGATCAAGTATCAAATTATCGACCAAAAAATATTTTGATAAATAAAATTATGGCATGAGTTTTTTAGCATTGCTCATGAGACATGTAGGTAGGTGACCTTTTTATGTCTAACATATTGACGTGGTGAATCATAAAATAGATAGGAACCTATAGATCTACATGGATAAAGCTTATCGCCTTCCCATAACTCGTCGTTCAACCTTTAAGTGGCCGACACATTTCCTTTAAGATAGTTACAATGTAAGCGGTAGTTAGACTTTATATTTATAGTCAGTTCCACCACTTCAATATGCATTGGTTAAGTTATCAGGCGGATTTTTTTACATTTGTTGTCATTATATCTATGGATAGGTTATCGGACACTTATATATGACCTGTGAAACTGACTTTTAATCTCCTAATGATAAGACAATAGACAGAAAACTCTTGAAAGATGAGAATAAGCAATAAACGTATTGTCTTCTACATTTCGACGTTGACTCTCCATCTAGAACTAGGAACAATTGTGGTTTTTTAATGACTCCGTTGCCTCTACATCTTAAGGCTTTTCTGTCTGGCTTCGGTCTGAGTTTTAGTCAGGGGCTGAACAACCTCTTTATACATGAGCATCATACACTTTACAATATCCGCCGTATCAGCTCTTCGATAAAATTTGGTTAACGCTAAAGATGTATTTCTAGTAAATTTAGAAACCATGAAAATACCACTAAATTAGTCAATTAAGCATCGATATTGCAAGTATGCTACATTTTGACAAAAATCTGTAAAAATAGAACGTTTTCTCATACGTCATTATCATAAGACAAATATACCCATTTTAAAACCGACGATTGTGTAATAAAGTACTTTATTAAGCAATTTTATAACTACAATTCTTTCCCCAAATATTCCTATGTTTGTTTGTACAGCAATCAGTTGGAACCTTATCTGTTTGCCGACTGTATCTCTGAGCCCTGGATCTCGCACTTTTATTAAAGCCTTCTTTAATACCTCTACACACATTTTTAACTGATAATGAGGCCGGAGGGAGGTACTATTTGTAGAGCACTCACGAAACCGTAACCTTTTTGTATAAGAGTTTATATTCTTAAGGTGCTATGCAAAGATGTATTCTTACCATTTTATGTTGGCAATTAGCGTTTACAGTAAATCGGCAGTGAGTTCTACGCAGAGGTTTCAAGTTCGAATCCTAGATCGGACCAAAAATCTTTTTTATCATAAAGATATACTGAGTGATTGCGCGAAGTATGAAAGTTTAGGTACTGAATTGATTGAACGTTGTAGCTGAATTTCAGTGGACATCACCATTCCAGGGAATGCCTGGGATATTACCAAGCTGCTAATCAAAAGATCGTAAGTGTTCCAGTTGTCAAAACAAGTGATCAAAGCCAAGACCTTGCGGTCATATAAATATATCTAACCACAAAGTTTCTATCTTTAGAACTGATTTTATGTTTTTCCTGGTTTTGAGGCTGTTGACAGTAATACTTAAAGATAAAAAATGTTGTGTGTAATTGGTCGAGACATTTAACGCTTCAAGTAACTCGTTATTTTGGTTGAGTTGCTTTTGGTATACGGGGTTCGAATTTAAATTCCTTTTGTTACTCAAAGCTAACTTATTTATTGTCTTCTTGGGATATGTGATCAAAAGAATCTAATTCATACCATAAAGTATGCCCTGAAAAACAGCTTTAACTATGCTAAACAAATCAGTTAAAAACCGCTGTTGCAATTGACGGTAACTAGTTATCCAAGTCTCATTCCGATCAAAGACAAAATGTTCAGATACTTGACGGAAACGTACCCATATAATATACACACCTCACCTTTTAAAGAACCTACTCTTTTTATAAATTCATCATTATAAATCCCATACGCAGTGTGCAGGCGGCTCTTTTTGAGCGCGTTCCTGCGCCGGCACAAAGAGACTGCGAATGTGACCGAGTGCCGCGCCTCGCATATCAATTGACGCATAAATAATGCAGAACTTTACAAGAGCTTGTCTGAACTTGCAAGAAACACTTATGGTGAAGGAATATAGATCTTAGAACCATAGATATTGAGCTTAATTTTGAATGAAAGTCTTAATATGTGAATAGGGTGTGTATGGTAGTTTTTTGAGCTTTGATTTCTCAGTAATTTATACGTTAAACCTACCTGTTATGTATAGTAATAATTTCCGTAAATTGTACTATTTGAAGAATTACTAAAAACATATTGTACATAACATCTAATGTAGAAAGTACCAAGTGGCGTTCTTAGGTCTCTGACTATCCGTATGGGAAAAAGGTGTAATATTATGTGTATGAATGTATCTAACGTGTTTTGTAAAAAAGTTTTCAATAAAACAGGGACAGAAATAATTCGTCTTAATGTAAAAAATATTAAATTGCAAAGTGTTTATCCAGTTTTATCCATTTAGCTGATAATTTCACATCTTTCCATTCCTTTCTTTTGCACCGTAAGGCAAGTGTAAAGCATGCTAATTGCTTCCACATATTTGACCCCCACGCACTTGATGTAGGTGGATGCAAAGATAGACCTCATTCCCATAGCTAAGTAGTACAGCAACTAGTATCTTAGTCCAACACTTGATTAAATTCCCAGGTTGGTATTGGGTATTAAAGAATTTTGGGTAACTAAGCAACAGTAGTCAGCCTGCGACCACGGCGAGTGCAACCTGCGCCGAAACGTTAGGCATTTTAAGGTAAAATGCGTGTTCGCCGTAATTCCCGTGTCCTATTATATATGTATTATATACATTAAACATGCAACTCGAGAGTTTAAAAGTTATGTAAGCAACAGCAAGTTTAAGACAGGTGCAGGTAAAATCAGCATGTAGAGTCAGAAAAAGTATTATTTTATGAATCGCAGTATACAATCAGTCTTGATTTTATTGGCTAAATAAGAGGAAGCCTCTGTGGCGCAGTATGCGACTGCCGCGTTAGAGGTCTTTGGTTCAAATCCTGGGTCGGGTCAAAAAGATTTTTCTGAGTTTTCCGTTGATAAAAAATCTCAGATTTTACCCGGAGACAGGAGTAGCCTAAATCGGTCAGGACGACATCACCTGTTTCCCTTCCACACGGCAGAAGAAATGTGGGTTTTAAATACACTTATTAAAAACCGACGTAGGTTTTATGTGTCCTCGGTAACATAAAGACGTAATTTTACTAACGCAGGTGTTTATACAGTAGGCAAATGTTATGCAAGCCTCGTATAAATGCCTAGTAAAACATTCCACGTAGTTAATTACAATAAAATAGATTAAAGTCTACTAGCGACGTTTATTACTTATTCGATGGGAATACGGAAAGAAAACTGTTACATTGCACTTATTACATGCACTGCATGGAATCAGATACGCAATGTATCGTGAATTATTATTTAATAGAATTAGCTACATGAGCCGGTAAATAGCAATTAACTTGCCCCTATTACATGGGACTCACTTTGTTAACGGCGAAACGTGGACGCCTCTGTCTTCTGTTTCGGGTATAATAGGCATGATATTATGTCCTCCCTACAATTTCGAATATACATAATAGATGGGATATTATGTATGTGGATCCGGAATAACGATAATATGCCAAACATTAACCATCTTCAAAAACATACTGTTTTGCATTGCTTTATGTATATTTATGTCTGCTGTCCATATAATATAATGTTATATAGTTCCACATTGCAGTACAAATGTGTGTTGATTTACTTCTAGTATAAATAACTTTGTCAGCCAAGAACAGTATGGAGAGGGAGGAATCTTTCTTTCGTTTTTATAGAACACATTATCTTTCCTTTTATTCCTATGAGCTTGCCAACATAAGTAGCATTTTGTTCGAAAAACATACGCAAAATTTACAATAACATTTGCCAACATTCCTGAAGTCAATTCTAAAGACAACATCTATCTTTACAATCTTACCTCACATTATTATCTGAAATTTCATAACAGAATATCCATAACACTAGCTAGAGCCTGACAAAGGCAGTAGAGTCGTGACTGTGTTGCGACATCAACCGTTCGTGACGGATACAATACTATGTTGTATAGACCTGTATAGTTCAAAAGTGAAGGTGATACAAATGGCAGAGCTTTGAGCTTTATTCGCTTGTCTTGTCCTTAATACTTCGTTGCTTAGTTATTTGTTACCTGTCTGATGGATAGGATGAGATGTACAAAAGATCTTTAGTAAAAAATCCCTGTACTGGTTTACTGTACGGTGGAAAGCATGAATTTGCCTGTATTAGATTATTTTACGGTGAAAAACATGAGGTTGGAAACTGTAGCAATAACAGTACTATCAAGCATCCAGAGTTTGACATTTGAAATGTACAACAAAAATAGTTCGTACAGCGCCCGCTAGAGACGTTGATCAGATTTTCGTAAGAAATTTGTCGATAGGTAACGGTCGATAGTGGTAGAGAAACGCGCTACTGCAATTAAATATTACGAATTTGCAATCGAGAACCTACTATAATAATATTATTATAATGTCCCAAAAAACTTCATCCTGTGTGATAACTTTTTGTGCACGCAATACTGGATTAAGGACTGCCCCTAATATTTATTTTAGTCTCCAGCTTTAGCCATTACTAATTCTGCAATGCGCCTAGGTCATACCCGTCATGTTTCAATTTGACCTTAAAGTACGAGAGCTTAAGACATTTAAGTAATATTAAGCACTTATAAACAAACAAACCAACTAAGTAGTTAGTCTTTCAATTACGTTTTTATAAAGCTTTCCTTGACATTTAGTACATACCTACTCGACTAGTCGTATATTAGAATGTTTCTACTTCACTGAAGAATACAATTTACAACCACACAAACATATTTATTGATCCCTGAAGTTTAGAGCAGCAGTAAAAACTATAAGGCTTGTCATAAGCCTACACATTAATTTACACAATAAAATTAATTATTTTAACCAAATCCCCGTGATAAAGAAATAGCACAATTTAATATGTCACTTACTTTTGGTCTTATGTCATGTTTAACTAAAAATCAAGCCTATTTTAAAACAATATTTAACCTAATAAATAGGTTTGTCCTGCGTCCACCACTCTACGCTGTGCAAGAGTAGATTGACGACTTATCTTTAAAGAACTGCTTACAAAATCTCGTACGTAGTTTCCAAAGAGGGTGTAGGTACATCATGCAGGTGGCCGGTTAGAAAAAAACCCTTAGCCAAATCTCCTTTACAGCGAGAGTCTTTAAGAGAAATATGTGTTATTCCGACCACATGTAGCATGGGCTAAGGACAAGAAAAAAACAGATTCTTCAAGATTTTCTTTTCGCGTAAAAAAACTCAATATTATAATGTGTTTATTGTGTATACAGCTTCTTCAAGATTTTCCTTCCCCGTTAAAAAAGCTTCATTTCATACATATATTTAACCTTGAATGCGAATGTTACGTCACCTCTGATGAATGCACGCACAATGTTCGCTGAAGAAAGTGCGCGGCCAGAGTGGGTGAGGAGTGGGTGACCTCCACGAGGTCAAGGATAGCAATGCAAGCTTCGCGGTAACGTACATATAGATATGTTTAAATTGTGCAGGAGCTTTATGTTGCGTCACCTTCTGCAGTCAGTTTGCTTAGGTAGCTATGATTTTATGGAATTTCTAGCGGCCGACGTGACTTTACGTGAACGTTCACAGCATTTTTTATAGCTGATCTTCCTTCCCTATAAATATACTTTATACCTAAGCATATACATAAAAGTTTTTACCCCATTTTACCCCCTCCTCTCTTTGTGCTTCTCTACACTTCCTAAGGAATCTTCATACTAAATTTCAACTGTCTTCGTTCAGTAGTTTTGGGTGTGCGTTGTTCATCAGTCAGTCACACGGTAATAGAAGTGTTTTATAAACATAGATTATAATTCTATATTCTCCTATAGTTGGTGGTCAACCTTATATGAAAGTTGTTCACGACGCCCATAAAGCCTTTGACGTGACGTCACCTTAATTGGCAACAACCCAAACCAATTTTCAACATGCCCTCCGTTCACGGAGACGCTCTATACCACTACAAATTCACCCATCTATGGAATGACCGCGTAGTGGTTGCTCAACCCACAGATAGTTTATCCAACGCTCTGTTCATTTACCACTACGCGGTCACCCATCTATGGAATGACCGCACCAAGGGTTGCTTAACGTTTGCCCAGCAGTCGTAGCGGTGGTGTGGTAACTACCGGAACTACTGCACTACGGACGTTGCCAATTAAAACAGTGTAAAGTAGACATTGTAGTATCGATGACAATGCACTGACAATCCAATGAATATGTTTGTAATTCTTGATTTATTAAAGCAAAAGAAATAAGGGTAATTAATTCATGTTTTTTACTAGCGATAAGATATTACAAACGGCTATTACGTTTGTCGAGTTACTGTCTATTTTATGGAAAACTGTGTGCGTGTTTTTCTGAGTGCGAGTATGTCAGTCCGTATATAGAAGTAAAGTAAAGTACATGAACCCGTAGGCAAATGAAAATCATTTTGTGTTAAGTACTTTTATACAAGGAATAATAAGCCTGGGAAGAAAATCTACGTTGAAATAGGGTAGATTTTTACACATATAGTTTACTAGAGGCCGCCCGCGACTTCGTCCGCGTGGAAACCCTTACCGTGAAAATCTCGATAAAATCCCCGGGATAAAAAGTAGCCTATGTGTTATTCTGGGTCTACAGCTACTTACATTCCAACTTTCATCGTAATCGATTCAGTAGTATTTGCGTGAAAGAGTAACAAACATCCATACATTCTCACAAACTTTCGCATTTATAATATTAGTAGGATTACGTCGCAGATCGTCGATTTTTATGTGATATGTTTCAAAATCGGTTTGATATGTGCTTTACACGAAATAAAACGATCTTAGAAAACTGATAAAAAAACACAGAAGACATAAAGAGAAGGAGTAAAGTAAAGTTCTTTAGGGTGTAGATAAATGTCGATACGGTAGGATAAATACTTAAAGGTTGAACACACAAATTAATATGTATGGTCTTTTTATCTAAAGGGTATTGTTCAGTTCGTAGATAAGCGCTATGCTCCTGCGCATGTTTAATTGAGGTCAATGATCATGTGAAATGAACTCACTGGTAGTTTTATTCTTACTTATTAATGTAAAGCTTGTTTTTGTACTTTTAAACTTTATGGACAGGGTCAAATTATTGTCCAACATAATTCTGTGGCGGATCTAGGGTAAAGCACGAAATCTAAGATTAGTTAGTGATTCTAAAAAGTGAATATTACCTCCTATTATTTGGTCCCTGCCTACCTGTGTGGGAAAAGGCGTGATTATCTGTATGTATGAAAGCGAATAGGTATAAGAATATCCCCTCCCTCCCTGAAAGGTGATCTTGTCTTGCCCAAATACAAATCAAAAATTAACAAATATCTAAAAAAATCGCGTTAATTATTAAAGCTATTAAAACATTGGTCCCTTTTCACTTTTTAGTAATTTTGTTTTGACCAACTAAACAAGTAAGTTAATTCATTAAACGACCATGAGTTCCAAATGTGTACAGCACCATTAAAGTGACAGTTGGCCAACTTTATACAAATTTTAAAACAATCACAACGACCCACTTCACAAATATTGATGTCAATTAACAACCGGCCGCTATTCGTTTGTCTATGTGCGAAATGTGCCAAAACTACTGAACTTTGGCCATAAAGTTCATTAGGTACGTGAAACTCGGTTGAACCTTCTTCGCTAGTATGTTATTACGAGAAATATATAAGCGGAGATATATAAAATTCCGAACTTAGTTATCAGTGACCCGGCTTATACGTCTGATGATGGTCTGACTGATACAGATATATTATATAGTAAAAATACATAGATTTTTTATTATAATCCAGATAAATCGTGCATGCCAAGGCTTTCTACTAAGTTGTTGGACTATAGTGAGCATGGTTAAATCAATTAAGACATGAGAAAAATACTTATAATAATGTTCATAATAACATAGCATTTTTAATGATGCAATAATACTAAAAATATAATTTTAAAAGTAATTAACCTTCTGACATTGTCCTTAAAACACTCACGAAGATGAATAATCACGAATATCGGAACGTATTCAACTGACAATTATGTTTTAGGTCCGCTTCGATAATGGCGGCAATCATGCAGCTGTCACAAACCACAACTTTGATATATCGGTATTTGATTATGCGCATGTGTTGCGAAACTTGCACTGCAGTGTACAATTTAGTTTCACAACCAACAACTACACCTACCTACAATTTAGATCGGTACAAATCTTTATTTCATATCGCACCAAAAAACTTCTCGTGTTCGTACTCGAGAACGATGCAACTCTCAACTGTCAAACAAGCGAAGCGATACTACAAATTGTTTATAAACAATGATTTATGCCTCTCTAACTTATTTACTACAGACGGCCTCGGTATGCGTGCGGCACGCCTTGACCATAATTCAAACAACAAAAAAAGTATCCATGTCAAAATCTAGAACAGTGAAAACTTGAAATACGCTAAGAAATAATTCAAATTTTTGTCAGTGCCGCGCATTTTCGCAACTTTTTTAAAACAATAAGCTGTCAGTGTGACATACGTCAGATGGTTTAGCGCGGGAAACAAAGCGCGCTCGAAAGTGGGTTGCACAGACAAATTAGAGGTTACACCTCTCCGTGTCATGGAGTTCGCATAACAGATTTCTATCTCATCTTGATTTGTATCACTTTCGCCATACCGCGTAATTATGTAAAAAATCCCGTTTTAATAGTAGCGTATACAAGATAAATTGTCTTAAATTCTCTACGTTTAACATGTCAAAGTACCACATACTTATTTTACTGACATGACATAGTTTCACTGCAAATTCCTGCTAATTGAGAGAAATGTATAACATTTTCTTGTTAATGAGTACAAGTATTTCTTTTCCAGTAATACGGACCAGCGACATATTTATACATGCGTTAAATCTTATTTATAAAATAAAAATAAACAAGTCGAGCCGAAAATAAAGTTTAAAAAACAAAAAAAATTGTTTACTACAGTTACTCAGTATACATTATTTTCTCATTATCGTAGCACCATTACCCGTTTTAACTTATCAACGCGTGGGCAATAGGGCGTGGCAGAACAAGTGAACACGTGTGCGCGAAATAAAAAAGAAAAAACTGTTGGCTGTGGGCATTATGTCGCGGAAGGCGCGCTTTTTTGTCTATAGCCATGTCATTGAACCTTCGCATCCCAGAGACCAGTGTACTCACTCCTTTGTTATGATTATGAAATGTATTTGTAAAGACATGCCTTCACTTGTAATTTATGAGCTTTTACCGACTTTATTGTTTTAGTATTGCGAAATAAGAGTATAGGTAGACGACTTTTCTATTGTGTTACAGAACTTGAAAAGAGGAACTCAATTTTTAAGGCCAAAACCCAACTAAATTGCCTGTTTAATGACATCTAATATGAGGAAAAATACATAAGAACTTTAAGTAAATGCGCATTTTGAAATAGTAACATAACTTTTTTATCACAATTTAAAGACCTAACACCACGAGAAAGTAGTCCAAACTAAAATAAAACCCATTAAACCCACATTATTTTACAGTAACGCCAAAACAATGCAAAAAGCATTCACTTTTAATTACGAAAACGAAAATATAACGCGTAACCATTTGAAATTTTTAATACAATAAAGCAAAAACCGCCATAAATAATTGACAGAGGCTAAATAACAGTGTGTGTGAGTAAATTGTAGTCTACAGTTAAGTTAATAGTGCCATAGACAAGTAACAAAACCTTAATGCTCACTCACTGTGAAAAATGTACAAAGGTTATAGACATGTGTATAAATGATGATCGAATTTTTGAGTGAGTTTTTTGAGTTTGACATGTTTTTGATTTATTGATGTGTGTGAATTTAGGTGCAAAAATTTAATAAAAAAAAGAAAATCGTTATTTATATTGGCTAAAGGTAAATATACTCAATTTAAGTTACCTATGTAAGGTACCTGTTACTTTGGCGTGTATATATAATTATGATTATGAAGGTAGAAATGATTTTAAGAATAACTTAAAATTGAGCGTCTTTGGGATATTCGGCCGCAAGGTGCATATTAATTATTATCGTTTAGAGCACTAAAAAGAGAGTACGTACGTAGCCAGGTAATTTACTTTTAAAGTTAAAAATAGCCTTGTTGTTATAATTCTTATTTCTTTTACAAAATCGTAATTCAAACTTTCATCGCCACTGTTTACAGGAACAACACAAAAATTAATTTAATTAACTTTAAAACAATTAATTTTTGCAACCAAATTACATCGTGGTTACGCAAATGTCGGGTATAAGTGTTGAAAACGAGAAATTACGGCGCGGTCAACGCCCCCTGGTGAGTTCGTGCGAAAATAAAAGTTAACCATGTGCGTTCATAATAATATAACATGTGTATGACTATTAGGCCTTATTGACGTGTCTTTGACATAAATAAAGTTTTTGGGTCACTAGAAGTTTAAATTTTAATAACGCAATAAAACAAGTTCAATGAAATACATAGTTAATTGTTAATGAAAAATTGTGAAAATACAATATTTTTTTACAATATAAGCACAATACCAGTTTGTACCTGAGATTTTTCCGCGTAGAGCATTTTTACGAGGTAAAATACCCTTTTTAGGTTATAACTTTTCATCTAAAAAAATTAGTTGCTTTTGGCGAACAAACTTTCATAACTATAATGTTAAGTAAGATTAAACAAGATATTTTACAAGTTGTTATTTTTGAGATAGAAAAGATGTGGTCTAGTAAAAAGATTACGAAAATCACCTCATTATACTGTAACCAAACACAGCTTAGAATATTACCTAAAACCTAAGATAACATCTCGTTACTTAACTGAAGTGAAATAACAATTACAATAATATTCTATTTTATACGTTTAATTAATAAAACACGGTCAAAATTATGTTTCTAGAACTTATTAAACAATTATATGTAACTGTGCACTTTTGAACGTCAAATTGACAAGTTACTATGCACTGTAGGTAATATTGACGTTGACAGTTGCACAGTAGCGGACGTAGTAAAACGTATAGTAACAGAACAATTGAATAAAACGATTGAAATATGTTTCTTTACTATATTCGACAAAAAATACATGATTTTGATTACATTGAGGTGCATGATAGGAGCCTCCCCGCGGCGTACCCTGGAAGCAGCTAAGTTCGGTACCTAACGCAGAATCTGGGCTGACTAAACCATTCACCAAAATGGTACCCTCAAACATTAGGCTAAACATCCCGCTTCTACCTCCAGATACCACTGACTCGTCTCAGACATGAAACAAAAGTGCACTGTATCTAATTTTGACGTTGACATTTGCACAGTAACTGAAATTACAAAACGCATAGTAACAGTGAACGAAACAGTCTGATTACGAACGAGTTACGTATTTAGTCGACTAAAATGGTTACTAAGATAAATAACTATTGTTATTTTAACTGTATTCTCTCACGCAATCTTTATGATCTGTACCGGGAAGTGCTTTGTTAATGTCACTAATTAATACTGTTACTTCGTCAACGTCTGATAAATGTTGATTTTCTTGTTCTTCTGTACATTCTAAGAGATGGCGACATGCACAGAAAAAATAAGCATCACATAATATATGATGGTTTGGTATTGAACGGGTTATAAATATTACGAACCTAAAAGAAAGGATCGCCTCTATTGAAAATAAAGTATTTTTATAGATAGATATTATTAACCCAGTAGGTACTTAATTCTAAGCTAAAGAAAGAAATGAACTATACGTTACTAAAGAGTAATTCATGTCAAAATAAAACTGTTGTTGGGTCGGATAAATACCTATTAAATACTTAAAAAATGGACTAATTAATTATCAAAATTGAGATGTTAACGCTTGTTTTTTATAAAACAGGGCAGTCCCATTGTAGTCATTAGCCCTTAAAAAATATAACACTCAATACATATAACACTAGGTAAGCGACCTAATAAAACAAATCAAAATAAGTATTATCACACCTACTTAAAAAAATATCTAATTATCCTAACTCAAATCTCAATTTTCAAACAATGCCAACTCAAAAATTAAAAACTGCATTTTAAAATTACAAAACGTAAAGAGCCGCATTTCGTGTCATTTTCCTCCTTTCACGTTTTATTTAACTTTTAAAGCCAGTAATCCTATCAGAGTTTTTTTATTGAGATCCACATTTTCCCAGTTCCCGAGAAGAGACATCGACAACGAGTGAAAACTGTTAGGTCTGTGATGCACTTGAATGTGGCATTTTATAAGTAAGTGCGTGAAATTATTATAGAAATTGTGTTTTAGGCTGTAACTAGTCTTATGGTAGAATTTTGTTAAAGCAATTAGCTAAAACTGTTTTTATTTTCTACAAAAATCTTACTAAGTGCTGTGTTTGTAAGAATGTATTAACTATCATTTAAATTTGTGATATAAATTCTACTAGTGCTTATTGTTTCTTACTCTAATAACCAAAAATAAATCCAAAAGTACTGAATGGATATTAATACATTTCACACAGAGATAGTTTACAATATTCGGATTAACTCAAGATAAAGTAATAAGGTTTTGAACCAGAGGAATCCTACAACTAGGACGAGCTATTTTTGGCAAAGAATCCAACCGGACCAAGTCGCGGGCAGAAGTAAGTATTAAAAAAAAACAAATTTAAATTCCATGATACAGAGAAATGTGGCTCAATATCATTTGACAAAACAAAATCTTAAAACCAAAAAATATCTTTGTGCTTAATGATATAAAACTCACGGTTTGCCTTTAAAAACAGCCATAGAGCAAAACATAGTTTCTAACCTCTTTAAGTAGCGATGTTCAGTTTCTAGATTGTACGATCTAGAATGTTAATGTCATTGCGTTGTGCCCATTTATGTGCAATCACGCTGTACATGTGACCATAGTGACCATAGTGACCATACGACCACGTCACTTTACAACCGATCGCGCAATGCATCTTGGATGTCTTTACACATCTGCAATGACTGGTATTCTGTTCCACGGAAATTGAAAAAAACATCCGTTAGTCTGTCGAACAAAAGAAATCGTATCTCAAATATCCCATTCAGAAAACACAACAACCTCTGAGAAAATGAGCTGTAAAGATATTTTCCCAAAACAAACGATGCAAATTCGTTTGTCTCGGTAAGCGAAGGAAGTAAAAAATAAAATGACTAAATGAATGCTCACCTAGTTATTATACAACGAGTCTTCTATTTTCTTCTAGACTGTAAGAGAAAGCGCTGAATTTCAATTTCATGAAATGTTAAACCAATTCGAAACAGAATTTTGCATTTAAACGAAGCCAACAGAGGTCAATTTAATAAAAATTCAATTCAGACGCAGTCTTTCAAAATTTGACCAATTTAAAACAATTAACGGAAACAAAATTACTGCAAACAATGGCTGCTATCAATGAAATTAGGACGGAAATTTAAAATAAGGTTTAAATTGGCGTGACGGGTGTAAAAATGTACGATAGTAATCGATTTACAAATAAACGATCAAATAACGTAATGTTGTGAAAATGGTTGACAGTTGGAGATCCAAAATGGCGGCCCGGTTTTTAAATTTAAATGTAAACAATGACATCTTTTGTCCTTGAGAAGATGGTGAAAGTTGCCGCCAAGTGGCCAAGCTCCGGAAGTCTAACATTGTTAAACCTGACCTTTTTGGACGCAAGTGTGTTGAGAAAACACCTGGCTGGAGACAATCATGTTTTGTATATGAACCGCAATGTTTTGACGCCGCTAACTGTGTTAAAAATAGATTATTTATGTGCTAAAACAGCGCTACTTTTCTTTTAGGAATATTATGTAAAATATGTAAGCATATTATTACTCTTTGGTTACGATTTCAATCTTGCAAAGTTGGTGAAATCACAAACATAACAATTTTTATTAGGAGAGTTAAGCTAATCTTCTAGTGTCTTAACTTCAAAGTTATACGTTATATTGGACGTTAAAGTTCAATGAACATTAAAACTAGCTTAGTAGAATATAAATATATTTTATTACATCATCACGGCATTCTTGATATAAGAGGCAGTTTAAATTCTTGACTCAAGGCCACCTGTGAATGATAAAATCTATAAGAAGAAAAAAAACTTATTTTGTTTTATTTCAAGGGCCTTTGTGACATTTTGGACTGCCATTTTTGCTGCAGAATACTAATAGACGATTGAGAAAAAAAAACATTCGGAATTTGAGTAAAAAAAATGTCTTGTTAAATGCGAAAGTCTGGATCGATTCTTGTTTCTACTACTGAACGGATTTTTATGGCATTTAGCATATACTTAGATTGTTTATAACCTAATCAGACCATAGCTGCGAGAAGTAGTAGTGAGTAATAAATTAGTTACTGAAAAGAAATCTATACCATTCATATTCTTATGAGAACAAAAACTCAATGAAGAATTCAATTCGCAAAACAGAATTAGTCGCGTCTCTTGCTGAATTTTAGCAAAACGACTACAAACCAAGAAAGCTAGGTGACAATTAGATTTAGCATTACTAAGCAATATGCACCGTGCACAGCTTTCTCTCCTACCGGCAAGACATTCGGATTTTCACTGAACATCTTTAAAATTTCACTGCTCAGTTTGAAGATTTGGCTCAAATAGTTTTAGACTGAGATAGATGGAAAAGGGCCTTTGCCCAGCAGTGGGACTAAGTATGTGGGCTGATAATAATAGTAATATTTGTTTTATAACGAAACAGCTGCTCTGATGTTCCTGTTTGATTGAAGAGTGTCAATTACTTGTGATGTAACCAGTTTAATAGTATTAATAATTATTTAGCTGCATCTCTATCATAAACAGTCAAAAACCTCTCGAAATGTAAGTAAGTAGGTACATTAAAAGCCTGTCTTTACAACACGCGGTATTATTCTGGGCAACTAAGCGATTTCAAAAATCTTTCGCTGATAGGAATCTGCACTACATTTGATAAGGATTGTTTCTTTATCCTAGGAAATGGTTAAAACATCTTTGAATGCGGTCTAAGGCATGAGTATGATGTTGTTTCATGGAGATCATTAAGTGTACAAATAAGCAGACTGACACCCAGAGCGAAAATATGGGACTCCCTGATAGAAATTTTGATTCAATGAGTATTTTATACCAGTAGCGATGTATTCTATGAAAAAATGAAAATGAAATTAAATCAGAGCAAACAGCATTTATGCAAAATATAATATATTTCACTTTTCAACAGTATAACACAAAATAATCTCCGAGCGGCGTATTTTACGATTCGGTAAATAAAAAACTGACAATTAAACACCAAGTGGATTACAGCGCACTTTCGTTTTCTACTAATTAAAATGAACCACCGTACTGAAACCTGCACAAGCTGAGTCGTAACTAAAATATCATCATTTACTTACTAATTACTTGGTAAAGTTACACGTCATTTTCGTTTAATTGCTAATGTTACATGATTTCGGTGATATTTTCCTTGTTTGCTAAGTTTTTAATTACTTAGGCTTTAGACTAAATAGCTAATGCTAGTTATCTCCTACTATGTGTTTATCATAAACCAGCATTATGTCCAGTTAATTATGAACAATTCAGAAATGTACAATAGTATAATTATCGTTATTCTTTATCCCATTTTAAAACTCCGCTACTGGGCAAAAGCCTTCTTGACTTGTTCGTATATTGGGCTAATAATATCCAAACGTGACTAGGTCTCTTTTATCTTACTCGTATCAACGCCGACCATTCAATGGCGCTCAGCTAATGACATTATTAGCTCATCTTTCTAAATGTTAACAACTGTCATCAAAACGGCATGTGTGTAAATTTTCAAAAAACCAAACAGCAACATGTGTACAAACTACAACAGTTAAAAACCGCTATTCTTCGATAAGATTACGGTAACAGTAGTTTTGTAAAAGTACGTCAACCGATAAACAGTACAATAGCTTACGACGGAGGTTTCACGCCTGTTCGCATTTGAATATACGTTTGAGTTTCGGTTTAACGATCACTGCTGACATCACTTCGAGGACAACCGCATTGCACAACTCTATTCACTATAGTAATGACATAATTGACAATTTTGACAGTTGTATTGTCAAATGGGGAGCTATGTAAGGTCAGATTAAATGTTTCTGCTACCAGCCATAAAAAAATGTAAAATTTTATTTATTTTATTTCATTAAAAGGCAACTTCCGCACCAAGACACGTGTAGTAGGCACTTTTACAAACATACAAACATCGGACACAGAGCACAACCAGACCCGAAACAACTATTTATGGATGACACACATAATTATCACGTGTGTGAATCGAACCCACGACCTCCTGACGCGTGGCGACCACCTTAACCACTGCGCCACAGAGGCCGACAAACTGATTAATTATACTATAATAAATAAAAATTAACACACTTCCGTACAAAAATTGACACACGTTTTAAAAGGACTAGAAGAACAAGTTTATATTTAAGTGTCAGATAACCTATCTGCCAAATAAAGTGAATTAAGATGGAATTTTGACAGTTGTTTTACAAACACTTGCTGTAACTGTCTGTAAAACAACTGTCAAAATTTCACCTGATGAGCTATTATATACATATTGGTAAAACCCAAAAGATCGTGCAATTTAAATGAAGAAAAAGACCCGATACTCAAGTAGGGACAACCTAGAAACAGTCTAGAATCGATCTAGCCGCTAAACCTGAGTACGCAAGCCTCTCAAATGCTGTAACAGGATTACACTGTCAGCACGCGACAATGACAAACTTACTTTATTAGTTTCTACCCATGTCTTCTCCTGCATTGATGGATTACCCCTGATATCTATAATTACAACTTTATCCGAATAAAAAAGTATCCAATAAGTGAGAGAATACCTTACTATAGCAGTAATTGTCATAGTTATCTTGACATTAACCCGTAATAATGAGTAGATACAACATGTTTTATCTTTCTCTCATATCTATCAATAACACAATTATTTAATGAAAAGAAATGTTTATACATATGTATAATGTGGCAGTTTGTCATCTTCCACACAAATCATTTATTTTCGGCTATTCTCTACTTATATATCCTTTTACGTTTTATACACATTACACGTCTCAAAACGCATTTTTTCTTCAAAGATTTTTCTAAATGAGTTTAGCAGTTTCGTAGATAATCTCGTACAAATTTACATGCTCATATTACACTTGATATATTGTTATGACTTCAACGAATTGTGAAGGAGAACCGGTACATTTGTCTAAAAAAGGTAGACAGACTGAATTTAATGGCGTTTATGTACCATATCCGTATGTCTAGCCGAGAAGTCATAAAGATAAGTACCTAAATTACATAACTATCCGGCATAAAACTAATTATTATAAAGAGCTGGTTTACTTTTAGACGAATAATAGTAGTAAACTTAACTATTTTAACTAGTAGACTTTGCCAACTTTGTTATGAATAATGGGAATCGGAGCCCGTTCGCAGCCGTTTTAACAATCATCATAACAGTTCAGACCATTTTGAACAAATACTCAATGTATTATACTTATATGTACACTTCCATCCTTTATAATTACTCTGTTTAGAAACGAACCAGGAGAAAATCTGTTCAGTAGGTTTTTAAGTTTATAAAGGTAGGCGAAGGAGTTCGTCGTCATTACGTGTTCGTTTATGAAATATAGCTGACCCGCGCAACTTCGCTTGCGTCACCTAAGAGAATGGGTCAAAATTTTCCCCGTTTTTGTAAGATTTTTCCTTGCTACTCCGCTCCTATTGGTCGTAGCGTCGATATATAGGCTATAGCCTTCCTCGATAAATGGGCTATCTAACACTGAAAGAATTTTTCAAATCGGACCAGTAGTTCCTGAGATTAGCGCGTTGAAACAAACAAACAAACTCTTCAGCTTTATAATATAAGAATGTTAAAATGAGTTCATGAAGTATAGGTTAATAGACAATCTCACAGTTTAGTTTCCTGACAATAAGTTCAATTACGACGTCTGTTGTCTATGTAATCAGTATATATATAATTGATGTTTGGGAACCTTCCATCAGCTTGATACACGCCGGATTTTACGCAAACCGTGCATAGACTTAGTTTCTTTCTTTCGTTTAGATATCCTATTTGGCAATCTAGCCGCTGCAAATTGCTAAATGCCATGCCTCCATTCGCGTACCGTCATTCATTTCCAATTTTTGCTGATAATCAGTTTTTTTTTGAAAAATATAGGAGGCTATTTTTGATCCCGGATCCTCTACTCTTTAACCTAACTTTGGTTAATATTGATTCAGTTGTTTAGTTGTAAAAGCATTATAGACAGGGAGAAAGACTATCTCAATGTATAGAATATTAGTAAGTATTAATTAATTTGTACACAATTAAACTAGTCTCACACTTTTAGAGGTAAGTAAAATGTACATACATTTGGATATAATTGAGAAACTGACCTAAAAAGCCACATTTTATTCATCAACAACAAAAATAACATCGTAAACTCAAAGATATCGATGTTTAACACGTTTTTAACATTACATTATCGAATAATCGCTTGTATTCGCGTGCCGTTCGCAGTTGCCACAATATTTGTGACCCACTTGTTTCAATTAATCAATATTTTATCAATACGTAACTAATACAATGGAACAGACGATTACAGAAATGAAATCAGTGGTTAAACACTTCATAGTTTACTGACCGAATAATCTGTTAGAAATTTATAAATTCTTACTTATGTATGTACATGTGACCGCGGTTTCACCTGCTTTTTTCTTTGGGAAATACATAATATGGGATGCACCACGCTGAAAATAACTGAAATTAGTCCAGATATTCGATTTTTTATCGTAAAAAAAGACAAACAAATACACTTTTCTTTTATAATATAAGTATAGACTAGCCCAGTAGATTCCATAAAATTACAAATAACGTTACTTAGATTTAACGCACTAGTTTTCACTGCTACAGTTACTGAAAACCTAAATAGCCGTTATCGTTAGCGTTGAGTTCAATAACCATAATAGTTGTGTCAGCACGCGCATCGTTTGACAACAGCCGCGCAGTCGCGTGGTAGCATTGTGTTCGCTAACTGGAGCAGAACCGCGCATGAGCCACACTCCATACTTCCACTATTTATAGATTCCCATGATCATTGGGGAATCAGACTGTGTCATAAATGAATGAAAAGTCACGGATGTATGGAATAGCAATTATTTTTAAGTTGGATCTGTGATCGATGAGTTGTAGCGTTTGAATCCCACGCAAGCAGCCGCGGTATAAACCTTAGACAGCATTTTTCCAAGTTTTGTGTGTATTGTTCGATAAGTGAAAAATTGTGATGAAATTTTTTATGCTCAAGAGTTCTATAAACAGCTCTTGAAGAGCTGCAAAGTCCCTATCCTGTATTTGAATAAAGTTATTAAGTTAAGGTCTTATCTCCCTCTCCCGTTTCGGGAGAAGACCTATATCCAGCCATAAGATAGCATATAGTACATATTTTATTTACCTACACACGAAGTTATTATGTATATTCAAAATAAGTATCTTAGCCTTCACTGCGAAGGATAACGCGATGATACCCTTCATGCTGATATTTCTTTAATCAGTTTTTAAACGGCAGTGGTTGACTCTAAAAGTCAAAGGGTGTAAAGTCTTGGCCATCATTGAGACAGTTATATTTACCTATTTTAATTAATATTCGTAAATACGGATATAGTTATAAGGAAGTAATTCAAGCGGAAGACGTTGTATCGGTATATTTCTCATTAAATTGAATTGTACGTTGTTATATTTGAGTTTGTTGTTAATTAGATTAGATGCAGTTCATGTACTACCTGCTTGGAGTATAATTGCAATTTTGTAGCGGTTGTAAATAAACCATTTTATTTTTATTGATGATTACCGTCTGGTTACTGGAGTAATTTTGACAGGTCTTTGAGTGTTTTTTATGAGTATTTTAATCAGTTTCCATCATTACGATGCCATGCTAGCAATCAATGATATTGCCTTTTAAAGGCCAGGCCATAGACTATTGAATAAGATAAATCTAAGTTTTTCTATTTGATATGAACAGATTTCGTCGTGTCGTTTATTCATACAGTTGATATTTTATTGATATAAATCTAACTAATAATTTTACATAAAAATCATTGCCAGTGAATCCCCAAAATAAACGTAATCAGTGTTTATTGAAGAGCTTTGATCAGATAACGTCATTTTGTTCACCGGAAAGAATATCATGATAAAATAGATAAAAAAATATTTTTATCAGTCAGTGTTGTAATAACTTACCTTTTTTATCCACACGGCTGAATCGAGACGAACTAAGACATCAATACCTGAAAAAAGAAAATAGAATTTAAAAATTTCGCTTCCCTTTTTTTAAATCATTTATTTATGCAAGAGACTTCATATTATATACTGTGATTAACAGTAAAACAAAAGCTGCATATTTGTTGTTGCAATTAATAAAAAAGAAACAATATAATTAAGGCGACAAGATATAAAAAATATTTAGATGAGTAGTCCAGAAAATAATATTTATAAACAACTAGCTGACCCGCGCAACTTCGCTTGCGTTACATAAGCGTTAAAAATTTTCGCCGTTTTTGTAACATTTTTCACTGGTACTCTGCTCCTATTGGTAGTAGCGTGATGATATATATTCCTTCCTCGATAAATGGACTATCTAACACTGAAAGAATTTTTCAAATCGGACCAGTAGTTCCTGAGATTAGCGCGTTCAAACAAACAAACAAACAAACTCTTCAGCTTTATAATATTAGTATAGATGATTTCATCACAAATAAAAGATATGGAGAAATACTTCATTATCAGTTAACACATCCAAATTATTTCTCGAAGTAGAAAACTTCCAAAATATTTAAAAAAAAAACAGAAAATCGCGCCATGTTATGATAGCCATATAACCCTAAAAAGAAAATTTTACGTAAACATTTTTTTTAACTGGAATAAGGCATATTGCTCTATGAGGCAAAGGAAATCCTACAAAAAGTCTGAGTAAAATCTATTATTATCTGTAAATATTCAACAAGGTGTGATCGTGAAAGTCTGCAAACAATTTAATCTTCGCCATTTCGTTTACAAACCACTTAGCGTACAGTTTCACTCGACAAACTCAGGGTTTTACCTGCAGTTATATGGTTATATTTCTGTCGCTATTATCTCACTACTAGACAAATATAATTAAATTTTAGCAAATACTGTTTCGTAATAAACTGTGTTGATTCTTTCTTAGTGTTTTATGGTGGATGAAAGATACTATTTGCAGTGGTTTTAGCATCTATTTTTGACTCAATTTACAGCCAAAATTGCAGATTGTGAAAGGTTATTAACTACGCTTAATAGTAGGCTTTAGCATGACGTCAAAAATGCTATAGCCTTAAACTGTCATATATGTAGAGTCGATCCCCATGGTTTTCATATAAGGATACAAAAATCTTTTTCAAATTCCTCACTAGTTCTAGAAATAACTTACTAGAGTTTCTATAAACCTGGACATCCGTGAAATGTATTCTTCAAAATTCTATAAGTTATCATTTCGAATAGGTTAAAAATAAATGATGTGTTGAGTGTTCTTCTTTCTCAAAAGTACTTCTAACTCTCGCATTAGTACAGCATAGTCGAAGACCTTGTCAAATATTAGCATACAAACATGATACGGAAACCCATTTTATAAATTGTACATTACACAACGACAAATGAACGTCACGTCGTGTATCAAATGAGAATATATCAACAATATTGAGTATTCGCACCTCTACTTCCGACTACATAACAAGCTGCTGGCTGAATGAGAATATTACCACGGCCTATTTAAAAAATTTAATGTCATTTTTAAATTCTATGGGCAAACGTTCTATATGTATTTGAATTTTAAATTGTTCTGAATTGCAGAGCATGTTACACTATTGCCTGTGGTTTAAATATGTAAATTGAAGGAAAAATAATAGAAACTATATACGTCTTTTTCCCATGGGATCATAAGCAGCTATAATACAACAGAACATGCTACGATCTAAATAAGTTATTCTGCCTTATTTGCAGAAAGTAAGGGCAAAAGTCGGACTACGCTCGCCCAAAGAGCTTACTAGGTAAGCCGTTGTAGATACTTACGGTTAGTAGTAACAGTTAAACTATCTACTGTAAAAATAAATCACCGAAATACAATATAATACGTCCATAACTTTTGACAACTAAACTAAATTGAATATTCGTATAGGTACGCATAACTTTTAAACAGCTAACAAAACTAAATTGAATATTTATTTTTTAATATGTTTGTAACTGTACGGACAAGGTTTGTATGAGATCGATGGGATCAAAATAATCCACGAGAATGGAATCAACGGGATCAACTTATACTTTACCAGTGCGAAGTCGGGCCAGTGCGCTAGTAAGTTATAAAGAAATGATGAAACCTCGCGTAAGTATCTTCAACGGCTCTCCCAAATTTAATCCACTGATTCATTCACACCACGTTAAAAATATGACGTGGTGTAGTTTTCTCGGTCATGGCGCATTTTTAGAAGAATATTTCAATGACGCACGCATACTCTGAGTTGTTTGTCAACAAATACTCGTATTTTAACCGACTACGCATGTGAGTGTGTTGTTTAAATATGGCGTAAACGTAACGCAAGATTTTATTCATACCGTGAAATTGAGACACAATTTCGACAGCCATTCATTAAAAATATAGTTTTAGGTAATATTTTATTGTTTTTGGTTTTATGTTATTTTCGGCAATATTACGATATACATATGTATATAAGATTTTATGTTAGCTGTGGCAATTAGTCCAACATATTATTTTAAACAGACAAACAGACAGAGATAGACATAATAGAGATTTCTTATTATATTGCCCTAAGCAATTTTTACAAATAAAATAATTTCACAAGTTATTTAATGAAAATTAAGCCGGAAATGCTTTTCAAATTTCCATTAGCTTATAAGAAACTGATAGGCGATCACTCTCAAACTCGCAATCAATCAAAAACAAATAAAAAATGCCTATTCCGAACTACCATTTTTTTACTTCCCATACATTCGGCTCTACTATTAATAACGAATATCAATCATTACAACAGTCAATAAATCAATGTAGCAGCTAAAATACGATACGTTCGAACAAAAGAAACCATTAAATTCAAATAAGTAGCTTGTAAGATATATCTTGTAAAAATAACAGTTAGATAAATAGCTGACACGAATAACAACGTTAAAAAAGCATAACTGCTATTAAATTTATTTTATCGTATGGTTAGTGGTCAACCTAGTGTCAAAGTTGTTCAAGCCGCCCGAAAGGCCTTTGACGTGGCTTAACCACTGTTAATAGACATCAACCGGAACTGCCTTTTGAACGGCCCTCCGAAGCTCGGAGACGCTTAGTTCAAATACCACTTTGCGGTCGTCCATCTTTAGAATGACCGTGCCAAGAGTTGCTTAACTCATAGGTCGTCGGAGGACCGGAGAATGCAACTGGTTATAAGTGCCTCACTGCTATTAATCAATAACCTAATATTTTATATCTAAATTTTTAACATTTTGCATGCGATTAACATCAATTTAAAAAACAGAAACTTTTCTTACTTTTTTTGTTTATTATTTGATTATTTTAAAGAGTCTATTGCGTATTTTGTAACATAATATCTGTAGAATATTGCAAATATTCGTCATAACAACTTGGTAAATATACGAATTAACCGCGTTTTGTCGATACTTTCTTTAAAAATAACGCTTATTGTATCTATACTAATATTATAAAGCTGAAGAGTTTGTTTGTTTGTTTGTTTGTTTGTTTGAACGCGCTAATCTCAGGAACTACTGGTCCGATTTGAAAAATTCCTTCAGTGTTAGATAGCCCATTTATCGAGGAAGGCTATAGGCTATATATCATCACGCTACGACCAATAGGAGCAGAGCAGCAGTAAAGAATGTTACAAAAACGGGGAAAAATTTGACCCATTCTCTCTTATGTGACGCAAGCGAAGTTGCGCGGGTCAGCTAGTTAAAAATAAAAGATTGTTAAGGCAAATATCTTCCGTTATCGAAATAACTATAAAAATACGGAACCCGTTAAAAACCACGTTTAACAATATCGATTGTGAAATGTACAGTAAGTTTGAAACTGAAATATAATGTTATTATAACATGTTATCGTTTTATTTTTCCTGTTACGATTTTTTTTAAGGTTTCAGGTCAAATGACGTAATGAACAAACAAATATCTTTGTATAAAGAATGGATAAACTGAAATTTAAACTATGGAAAGTGCTATGGTAAATACTTTAATGTATAACACTTACTTCTAAATAAGGATGTACATATGCAAATTCTGTGCAGATATTCGCATTTAACACAAATATTTTCCGGGTCGGAAATCTGGATACTTTTTGTCAAAAAAATATAATAATTACAATTCTTACTTGTTATAGCGGAATCGAACTGGAGAACCATTTTTTCCCTAAATTTCAAAGTACTCAACTATGCATCATCTATTAATAAAAACAGGAGAATTAATGATAATCGGCACAATGGCTTGTCCATGGGGGTCATTACATTGTGACCGGAAAAATCAGGACCTCTGTCAACACTATCTTCGAATATACATATAATATGTATATACGCGTATATTGGTATATCACCTACACGGTGTGATCTGTATGCGTACGCGCTGTGTACGAAAACGTTACGTAACAGCGAGAAAGCGTGGCAAAGTCAAGCTCGGTATTATAACTAGCTGAGACCGTCGGATGTACAGTCAACGGCAGAAATATGTTTATACTGTCACATTTACAATCGGATTTTTGGATGAAAATATCTAGTTATTTAATTGTTGCTGGTCAGGAGGAGTAGCTCACGCCTAAGTATCAAAAGCCGCGCGAATCGATCTCTCAGATTAAGCTGCGCTTGCCAGATTATACATACGGAGTTCCTCCGTGTTTCCGAAGGCACGTTAAATTGTCGGTTCCGGGGCACGTTAAATTGGTCAATGAACAATGCAGTGGTTGCAAAATTACTTACCTCCGGTTTCAGAGTTACATCTATCAGTAGTATATCTATTTAAACTGTAATTTTTATATGAGCTTAAACGCTATTTTATAGATAAACTACCTCTAAATATAACTCAGAAACCGGGCATTTGAAGTGAATACGCACGAGTAATTTTACTGCTGTCACTGTTAAAAATGCTTTTAAAATGTGACAGTGTAGATTTTTCTGCCGTCGATTGTACTTCGCTTGTTTGAATGCGAGACTGTCACAGTGCTTGTGATCGGATACGTGGTTTCCTTTGAGAATATGTTATGAGTACGTACCTACGTAATGTCGTGTGTTATGGATAGCTTGAAGAATTCTCAGGCATTGTTTTCGTGTCACAGTTTTAGGAAGTGATTGACTTGTTACGGATAACTAAAATATAACAGTGTGGTTGACAATAATTGACGAATTGAGAATAAATTGACGTAGTATTCGATTAAAAAATGTCTGCCCATAAATTGACAAAGTAAGTTTTTGCTAATTGAAGTAATATGGCCCCAGTACTCCATGCACTGCCTTTTTTTCATTCAAAAACTAGCCCTTGTGTTTCTCTGGTTTTATTTAGTTAATTTTAATCGGTTCTGTCGTCGGGAAGGGAAAAACATTACACGTTTGATATTAGTAATTATTGAGAATTCATCAAAGTATTACATATAACCATTTAATGATTAACTTGACCAACATTTTAAATTAAATTTAAACGAAAATAATTTTAAGCCTTAAACAGTATATTGAGTGTTTCTATATACATATAACCAGGGCCACAGTCATAAGTTTCGTTAGTCCAACGGTAAAACTGATTCATAAATAAAACATGTAATTGGTTGGAAATATTCCAAGAATGTTGACAGACAATGGACGCCATTGGGAGGTCTTCAAATGTGTGTTATGAATTTATAATTAGGCAAACAAATTAAGTAGTAACTAAATAAAAAAATACATTGATAAATGTCTGTTAAGTGGGTGTTTGTAGACTTTCTATATTCGTACTTAGAAACGTGACAAAAATTTGGTTACGGAGGTCATGACCTCTGGAAACTATGATTCAGTAGGACGCCCATAGCCAGTTGCGCTCACCGTTTGGTAAACGATCTGTGGGTTAAGCAGACGGTGACGCGGTCATTCTATAGATGGGTGACAGCATAGTGGTATTTGAACTGGGCGTCTCCGTGCTTCGGAAGGCACGTAAAAAGTCGGTCCGTGTTGTTGTCAATTAAGATAATAGTCGTAAAGCCACGTCAAAGGCCTTCGGGCGGCTTGAACAACTTTGACTTGAGAATATGTAGATCTCTCTCTCTTTAAGCTAATTTTCCTGTCACCAATTATTCGAGGATTCATTTTGACAGTTGTAACGTATCGTGTATTAAGAATCAGTCAAATCGTCATATAACGAATCAGATGACAATTGCGTGCTTACTTTAAAAAATCTACTTATTTTGCTTTCAATGCTTGATCAATTTTATTTTTGTCTGATTAATATGTTATATTTTCATTACACAAACGACGTCATAATCCCGATAAATTTTAATCAGACACAGGATACAAGTTTACATTACCGGCCGGAAACCAACTAATATTTATTTATATCCATTACATAAATACACCGCTAAAAAAACTGTACAGAATAAAACCTCAAATGATTCAACCTCAAATGAGTTTTAAAAATAAAACAAACGGAACTATTGAACCATAGAGGTCGCTACTTAGCTCTATGGTCTACGCAGTTTGACTTTCGTTTTCCTAAACATTCCATTGTTTTGAGTTCAAGGCTGGCTGTAGATTATGTTTCCTGTGCCTTTGTGCTATTTCTTTTGTGTTAAAGTTTCTATTTAATGCTAGTTACATAATTATATGGATTTGTTACGCTGTTTTTAAAGTAGTAATATTCGGTTTAATGCCTAACCCCCGGTTGTTGAGGTACATTTAGCAGTAGTTTATCTATTCAATAGCGTTTAAACTCATATAAAAACGCTATTGAATAGATAAACTATCGCTAAATGTACTCAGAAACCGAGGATTAGTCGATTTGTCGACATAATCTATAAAATGTATTAGAAGATTGTACTATACATATAGAATATGTACGTAGATGCTTATATTTTTGTAGTTATTAGGGATTTTTGGATTATGAAGTATATTTGGATATCTGTCTCAAAAGTTAAATTAAATTGTGTCGAAATAAGTTATCTGAACATTAAACAGTATAAATTATTCTATGATCGAGTACGAAAACATAATTTGAATAAACAAGCAGTACGATCGACTTTCATCAATCAGAGTTGGAATCCATAATTACCTCGTTTACTGCCGATTGAGTAACCGTTACGTACAGGAACCTGATCTAAATTACATATTACTTAGGTTATTATGTCATTTACGTATATTCAAGGAACGGGGGCCTACTTTAAATCAGCGAAAACGAATCTTCGCCCGTAGTTACGAACTTTTTCTCCATGATTTCAATAATTTCCAAGCTTCTTTCGTTCGTAATTTGTTTGGTATTTGAGTCTTATAAGCCATAACTTAATATAAAGTACGAAATCAGAAATTAACTTAGACGTATGACAGTTACTCAACATCGAAATTGAAATTAAACTTCAAAGTAGCATATTTTTCCAACAAAATGTAAAAGGTTTTCAAGTTATTTGCAGTATTTTGTTTGAATCCACACTTATTTTGTTATTACTGTTACTGGTGTAAATTTAGTATTTTAAGGCATGTTATAGGAACTCGTTATACCCAAAAAATCATTCATAATACTTTTTCCGCCGATGCGAATGTAATCAATCAATAACTGCTTTTACCTTCAAAAAAAGGTTACAGACATCAATCTTATAGACTTATAGATATAATCATAATAATAAATGCGGAATTTCATCGTAAAACTTTCATAATACTAGCGTGTTAGTGTAAAATTCATCAATGTCGAAATCTGATGGAGGCTTTTCACTTTTCCCCCATTATCCAAGTTCAGAGCAGGGTCATGGCAACATTGTCACACATAACATGGCAACACCGCTAACGTTTCGTAACAATGAATAATGCATCGAAATTCACAGGCTTTTTGTTTCGTTAAAATAGATTATTGTTTATGATTTAGGACTGCTTTTTTAAGATTAATATAATCAATCTATGGTTGGGATGTAATTGACAGGTAATTTATGGAATCTGTCAAATGTGTCATAATATTTCTTCTTTTACTGATGATGGGAAAATTTTACGTCATTAATCAGTTTATACCTTCCTTATATCAGTAATTGGGTAAAAAAATTTTGCTCTTTAATTTTACAAGTCTAATATAATCCACCTCATTTGAACAACAAATTGGATGGAATTAATCTAAAAAAAATGCTACTAATTGACCATTTTATAGAAAAAAATGTTTAGATCAAAGCCTGGTAGGTGCTAAAAGCATTTTATTTCCAGCCTAAACAAGAATGTGTTAATAATATTTTATTAGTTTAAATTATAATCATCCAAATGGCCGCCTGTGAGGTATTTTACAAATTTACATACATTATCTTCGTTTATTAATACAGAACTAGCTTAATTTAGATGTATGGATTGAACTTTGTAGACCCGTTTTAGATATAAAGAAAACTATTTGATTTTAAACCATAATTTTACAAGAATATTTTTTTAACCGACGCTTATTTTATTTTTTACGATTTAGGGTACCTACCAAAAAGTGTAGGTATTCTGCCTACGAGATGTTCGAAATTTGAAAGTGTTTTGGCGGCAGGAAACTGCCACTTATTTTTTTTTTATAAAGAAAGGCAAAAGTAGTTACAGTTCAGCATTAATCATTCAGTAATAGATATATGTAGATATTTATTACAATTTTAATTAGAAACAGGATATTAATAAACTCAAACTTAAAATGATCTACAAGCTAAATTGCTCTGGACTACTGGATAAGTAAATACTAGAGATGAAACGGATAGCAGTTTGGCCGGATACCGGATACCGGATATTCGGCCTACCACCTGGCCGGATAGCCGGATATCCGGCCGCCGAATATTCGGCGGACCTTAGCCGTTTGGTGCAGCGCACACACACTTGGCGTAGGCGACGTGCGAACGACCGGGTGGCCTCAGTTTGATTCGGGTCTTTTCGTTGATGAGCGAAGTTAGCAATTCTTTCATTCATTGACTTATTGTGTCGATTGCAGTGCAGACACGTGCGTGACTTTAGGTTATTATTTCATTGTGCTATTGTTATTTGAAAATTTCAAGTTCTTAAGTCTTACTAAATAAAGTAAATAATTACTAAACATTTTTTTTTATCCAGACCTTTTTTTATTTCGGCCGGATGTCTATCCGGCCGAATAGTAGTTATCCGGTATTCGGCCGGATAGTATTAAAGCCGCCGGATAGGCCGGATACCGGATAGTTACCGGATATCCGTTTCATCTCTAGTAAATACATACATAAAATAACGACTACTTCCCATACGAGTAGGCAGAGACCAGAAGACGCCACTAGGTACGATCTCTACAAATTCCCCTAATATAAGCAAATATCATATTGAATGGGGAATTTGGGTAAACCCATAAGTATTTTATATGCTATCTAAAATATCTACTCGTAGTTGATATAACGTTACAAGATCATTGTTGAAGTTGTAATCATTGTGATTCACCATATTTATCAATATGTCAAAAAACCCAAGATTCAGAGTGTCTTGATAACACTTCATTTTGATCAATACGTTTATCACGCAGCGCGCACTCTTTATTTACATAATTTTCAGTACCTAACTACAAATAACCAGAAATACCTTTACATTGAATCAATTGAGGTAAACACATATTAATTAATCATATTATTATCATTAATTGGTGCCTGATCGATGACACTTTATATTCTCTGTAACAAAAAGTCATAACCTATTTATAGAATACACACGAATTCAGGAAAAACATAATAATACCTGCTACATAATTATGATTTCGACGAATTGAAAACATCCTCCTTTTTTTGAAGTTGGTTAAAGACATAGTCGCTTTTCGCTTGTCTGTCCCTTTCCCTATAATATATGCAATAATAGAATATCTAATAATAAAAATCCTATAATCTTTAAAACTGCGCAACGTATTTTGTTGCAGTCTCGAAAGGTTTATGTGTCCACATTCGAAGGGTTTTTCGTACATTAACTTTTTAAACCGGGCGAAGGAAAAGCGGGCCGCTTTACCTTTTTGTAGGCTATAATACATTGGTAGGTCCTATTACCTCGGTAAAAAAGAAAATCGCAAACCATTTTCCGATTACAGTCTAAAATCACTTTACTAAGGTACCTGCGGGTATTAAGGCCTGTCGGGTAATAAGGCCTAAATAACAAAAAACGTACGAAATACAGTAGTAGACGATCAAGATTACAGTCACACAAGCTCAGAGCGTATACGAGTCGCTGCAAAGTGGCGGACGCACTCTTGCACTTCTCCTCCCGCAAATATCGTCGAAATCATTCAGAAGTGCGGTTCAGCAGCACGAATTATAAAAATTGACTCCAGTAAAACGTAAGTTGTTTAGAAAATATCATATTTACAAACCTGTATTGACTGTCCGCTTATTAATTAACGTATGCTTGTCCTTAGATTACCGTTTTAAGAGACTTGTAGTTATAAAAAAATATATTATTATTCTTTTCTGTAAATAGGTGGTTGGCGGATATTAAGGCCTATAAAATTTTACAATAGGCCTTATTATACTCCTATTTTTTTAACTGCTATATAAGTAGGAGCGTGTTTTTAAAATGTTTGTTAGTGGGTAGTATATACGTAGTTTATATTTTCAATTTATTTATTATTGTTTTCAATGCTTACAGTCACGATGCCTCCCAAACAAGCATTGTGGTCAGAAGGCGATCTGACAAAAATAAATCACAAAAAAAAAAATATCGGTACGGTCATGCCTGCAAAGAAGATAGAATGGATGATGCAATGAGGCAATGTTCGCGATGCTTCAAGTGGTACCACGAAGAATGTGTCGGTTTGACTGCAGAATATACTGATGATTTTCAATGTCCTGATGGATGCGAATAAGGACAATTTATTTAATTTATTAAGACTACTATGCTTTCTATTGCCTTATGTTAATGATTATATTATTGATGTCAAGAATACTAATTTACTTAGTTTAAGTTGATTTTTGAATAGTTTATAGTATAGGCCTTTTTACCCTACCCTATTATAATAAGGCCTAAAGACAGCGTTTTTTTAAAAGTGATATAATGTTTTAGTTTTAAGCTTTAGAAGCTATTTTTTGTTTAAACTCGGTAGTAATATAAGTACATGACTGATTATTATAAAAACTGGTTGATTATATTGGATATTCTTCATTTTATTACAAATCTCCCTTAGCTAGGCCTTAATACCCGCGGGTACCTTACTACTTATTATATAGAAGAAAAAATCACATTACAAGAAACTTTTCGTATGTTTTCTCGAAAGACGTTTACGAAGCATGTTTGTGACATTTTCAAAGAAAGTAATTAGGGTCGTAATCTCATCATAACTTACCAATCTTGACACATTACGTCGTATTTATAACATATTTCTATTTGTTTATTACTCATTTCCTTCGTTTAATTAATATTTTTATTAATCACATGTTTGTTTACAATATTATCTAATTTTACAATAATCTGTGTTTGTCCTTATCGATGTTATTGTTTTTTTCATGAATGGCGCGTCGCATAATGACTTGTTTACTAATAACACATAGTTTATCTTACGCTTTCATTACGATTATGCATTTTTCTAGTAATATTGGATACGCGACACGAGGAAAATATATAAACATATGTATATGTTCTTAAAAATACCAATGTGAAGTCACACTTCTAAGTAAATATAGTAAATTTAACCCACAAATGTCCCACTGCTGGGCAAGGGTCTTTCTCCCTAAATGAAGAAGGGTTTAGGCCTCGAGTACACCACGCTAGCCAGGTGCGCGTTGGGGGCTTTGCATACCTTCAAGAACTCTCAGGCAGTAACGTTGCATCACGGTGTTTTCACAACAAGTGATCATTATTTCTAATACACAACTTCGAAAAGCCATTGGTGTGTAGCCTCGGATTGGAACTCTCAACCACCGGCGTAGGAAGTACGAATTTATACCACTGCAATAAATTCCAAATACACTAATTTTTCAACAGCCATTTTAACTATTTGTTAAGAAGTAAAACAGTCTATAAAAAGCAAATCTTAAGCAATAATTATGACTGGAATAATCATACGACTATGCCTCTAATATTAACGCAATTGCGACATTCTTATCTTCCCATTATCGGTCACATTCCGAGTCTATAACTCAACAGCAGACAATAAATAACTTGCATTGACTTGCACTAAAATAGACGAGATAGATACAATATAATAATGACAATATTTGCAATGATTTGTTGTTATATTAGTGCCCGTTTGACAAATGTGACAATGTATTTCCTGCCTACTGGCCACTACTTGAATTCTGCGTGATTTATTCTGCCTTTGGTTTTTGTTTTAACTCTTGCTTATACCATAATGTTTTTTAATACTTTACTGTCACATGACTGATCAAAGGACTTTCTCATACTCTTCCATCGTATCGTCTATTTTTTTATTAATACGAATGTAAAAAAATTTCGGGGAATTCTGTAGAAAAGGCTAGATCATAAAGTCTTTTAATAGGATCTTATTGATCAAATCAAAATCAAACTCACCTTATTTTTGCTTTCTTTTCTAGAAAGTATTGGAAACTTAGTGACTAATCAACAGCAAAAAGTACGTTTCTCACCTCTCCCTATAAACATTGCAAGTAATTATGGTAATGCACCAAATACTTCATCAAGGTATGGCTACCGACCATTTAAGGAAGAACATCTAATCAACTAAAACTAATATGGAGTCAGGTCTAATGTCACTCGCTCCTAATCTAGTTCACTGAGTTCAATTAATTAGTGATTGCAACATCGAACTGGTATTGGTTAAAATATTCTTGAAATTATTTATAAAATTACAGCGTGGTGGACTCAAGGCCTTACCACTCCCTCATTTCGGGAGGAAACCCTTGCTCATAAGATAGTAATGGGTAAAAAATGTTAAAAGCAGTGTTTTATTTTAATTTTCTGGTTTTTAATAATTTAGATTTTGGCGAATGGGTTTTGAGAGATCTAATAGTCATTTTCGCGCCAAGTGGGTAATGTAGGTTCAAAGAGACAATACATGAGGTCCAGTAACCTATTAAATATATTGTTTTCTCCATCTAAATCCAAACTGAACTAAACCTACATACTTGATATGTGAAAATACTCAATTGAGTTTGTAATCTGAAAAAGCCTGCATAAACTTCTGTTTTAAAAGCTATAGAAATTAATATTTTACGTAGATGTAGGGTGACAAACAAACATGTTGAAATTGAGGCCCGAAACACGTTTCAATATTCATAAATATTTTAATAAACTTATTAAAAATGTAATAAGTACAAAGTTGTTGTTGTTAAACTTTCGTCATCGGAAGTTTGTAATAAATATAACATGCCATTAATTAAACTACACATTTTTTTAAACGTTCATTTCCACAATATTTGACAAGTGACATAACGCAGAAGTTTTTTTTTTTCGAGAGCGATGATCGTTGCCGGAAACTGCCGCACCTAAGTCAACTAAAAAAACTTGTTAGTCGAGTCGATTGTGTGTCATCGTTACAAGTGTTATCAAATGCTTACTAATTTACTATTCGTTTCTTTTCTATTTATTTTTGTATCGTTAAATCATTTTTTATGTTTGTCTGAACGTAACACTTTATTTAGTTGCTATTCTTTTTATGTTTAATAGAGATTATTTACTAGGATTTATAAACTTTAAAGTTCATGAGCGTAATTAATTGAGAAACCAGCTATTTACAATATTACAGACATATTAAGGACCCACCAGCCGACAATTTCGACATTTTAAACTTGTTAAACATAAGTAGGTACCTAAGTACTAAATCATAGGTAGATTGCTTATTCATAATAGTTTAAGGACTTTAATGTTTCACTAATTAAAGAAAGGTCTACTACATCTTATTAAGACACTCTTTGTCTTGCCTTTGTTCAACCACGAATCCCTTCTGCGACTACACAATAATAATTTAAACCTTACAACAAAACAAACGCTTTAATTTACCCGCAAGTATATGTTACGGTTATTAACTGTACCAACATGTGTCACACATCCGTACTTCAAAGTACTTCGGCCCACAGACCTTGGGATGAGCTCTAATCGATGAGTCAACTGCGAATGAAATACTACAACACATTGTGATGAATATGAACATCACTATTTAGTACTAATGTACTTTACACATCACTATTAAATAAAATTAAAAAATAAATTATGGTAAATGTCTTTGTCAATATAGGCATAATAAAGTTTGTTTCTTTTGCCTTATGTCTTAGGCCTTAAATGTCATTGTAAGTAAAAAAAAATATCTGACGACTTTCTAGCATAGATTGAACACGATTATAGGTAGGTAAATAAAAATGATACCTATATGAAGTAAATCTACCTGCGTATTTTTTATATTTAACTTTTATAACGCTGGACAAAAACTTAACTTGTTTCATGTCAGCTGTACTTTATTTGTATAACACGCAATATAACAAAATCCACATGCGTGCAGAATTAAGCATATAATTTAAATTAGCTAAGTCTTAACAATGCAACTAATGAGAAATGAAAACATCGCAAGCCATGTCTAATTAGAAAATTCTTCGTGTTCCTACAAAATGCCTGAACTAAACCTTGACAATTGTACAATTTATTTCTTGACATTTCAAAAGATTTAACTTTAACAATAAAAATAACTGTCAAGGAGAAATTTGAATAAACTTTATTGTATTTTATCTTAACCTCCGTGCCAATGTTACATCCTAAATTAAAAAATAATAAATATGAGCGTTAACGAATCAAGCAATTAAAGACGAACGGATCGAATTTTAATACAAAATGTACAAAAAATACGGAAAAGTCATGATAATTTAAAAGTTACCTCACTCGATAGTTGTCTAGATTTTTATTGATAAAATAAAAACGGTAAAATACAAATCGAATTCGTGCCTAAAACGCGATATTCGTAACAATTCACTTTAATCTGAATCTAACTGTCTACTCTCATACAAAAAAATATAAACGAAAAACATAACAAAGCAAAGGCGTCTTGTAAAAAAAGTACTTACAGAACAAAAAAGCGGGAAAATAGTCCTTGTTATTCCTATATAAATGTCACGTAATCACTGCACAGATTAAATACACAGTTTAGAACTTTTTAATTCTACTTTCAAATTGGCGCAAAGAGCGCAGTTGTATATTTTTAATTCGATGCGCAACGCACGCCGCGGCTGCGCGCTCTCGACCGACTGCCAATGGTAATGCCGCCACTCGGAAACGAGAGAATGTTTGGCGCAACGCAACTCAGCGATTGTAGCCGCTGTAATGTTCGTTATTTTTATTGCAATAACTCCTTGCAGAAATGCGAAGGAATTAAGCAAAAGAACCATGAATAACTTTGAGCGAGATTTGACAGCTACTTATGAAAATTATTGAAATTTTTAAACATGCATTCAGCGATGAAGCGGGTTAGATGTTAATTTCAGTTTTCACTATAGTTTTTGTTTAGCGTCGCTTGGTTGAGCACCGTTTGGTGAAAATTGAAATGTATGCAGCAATTTAGAAACGTGATCTATATTAGTATTAACAAATAACCCACTGTTTTGCAAACAAGTGAGTTAAAAGCCTCTCAGCATGAAAGCAGCTGTATTGTATCAATCAGTAAACTGTACGCATTTTAACTTGGAGCGTAATTCTGCACACATACCATAAGCATACGGTTTTTGTTACTCTGTTTAACCATGAGAGATAATCCTCAAGTTGATGAAATTTCAATCAATATAACTTTCCAATCCTAAAATATAATGAAGAATGCTCTCATTAATTATAAAGAAAATAGCAATGTCCTACAACAAGTAAGCATTTTTAGTCCAAAAATGTGAAAACTGCTTCTTTTTGACTATAAAAATAATGTCAGTAGTTCTTTACCATTATATTACACGCAAAACATATTATGTATAGAATTTAAGTCAAATGATGTGTTTTTCACACAACTCAGCTACTTTTTTCATAAACATGACCTGAATAAAACGCAAACAATGCAAAACTCCGACCTACTGACCATTTCTCTTGCTGGCCAGTATTTACTCATTATCGCCGACCAAAGACAACGTAATTAGATTAATTTAAGAAGTACCGCTAACCTCTTTTGCGTATCTATGCGATTATCTTTTATTGCGTATCTATGAATCATTATCCTAGGAATACACAAAGAAACATTACAATATAAGTAGGTATTTTTAATAAGTAATATAAAAGACTAATTTCTTCGCCCCTGAATAAGTACCGGATAGCTTATCAGATGGAATTTTGTCAGTTGCTTTTATACATTTTACATTTGTTTGTCTCACAGGAGAATTATGCCTATAAATATTTTTTTTCTGTCAATATGTACGGTTTTATTAAATTGGTCTACTATTGCAACATTTGTCATAGATTCACAACTTAACAAGTTGTACAACATACATAATCAACGTCAACAACGTCTTTTTCCCATAGGTAGGCAGAGACCAGAGAACGCCACTTGGTATGAACCTTATAAACTTCGATTGCTTCATTCACCATCCATTATCCATACATCTTGCCATACAGGACCGCGACATTCTTGTTATAAACAAATTGTAATTATACAAATAGTTTGTAACCAGCCTAAATGTAAATATGCAGCCTTTAAATACTAAATCAACAACTAACATTTTCCAATTAGTCTATTATTTTAATCAAATAATGATACTTTCTTTTGCTATATAACACAGACACATAAACCTTGTCTTTATAGACATTGGTAAGAGCCCAAGCAACACGCAACGCTAATTAAATAGTGCTCATAGTTAATTTGATGGAGTTTATCTAAATTATCGGCTAATTAACACTCGTATAAAAAGTACCAAGCCGTGTCAATATTAATTTATTAAATACTTATCTTAATTATTTTCGTTGGAATGTTACTATCATTACTCCTTTTATACTAGCTTTAAATCAAACCGGTTCTGTAAAGGACATTTACCTATACTTAAAAATATCGGTTCAGCAGTTTTGCCGTAGAAACGTAACAGACAGGCAGACTAAAGTATATAAAGCAAGCCTATAATAATACATGTTTTTACGTTTATACTTTATCAATATAATAATTGATAATAAAAAAAAACGAATTGTTTTATTTTATCTCTTTTTTGTACTGCCCCACTGCTGGGCAGTAAAAAAGGGTTTCCTCCCAAACGAGGGGTTAAGCCTCGAATCCACCACGCTGACCAGGTGTGGGTTTTGGACTTCGCACGCCCTACAAAAATGTATTAAACTATTTTTTTGGCAAAATTTCATCACGATGTTTTCCTTCACCGTTTAGAGTAAGTGACAATTATTTCTAATACTCAAATTTTTACTCTTATAAAAAGGTCTGCGTAGATCGCATTGAGCCTAACAAAAAGAAATGGCAAGAATATCAGCCATTCTTCAAAATCAAGCACATTTTTCTTTGTCTCGCCATAACAAAGAATAACATGAACACAGAATAGCCCAACAATAACTTCCGCGGCATATCACGAACCGAAGTGTGTCGTAAACTGGTTGCGTTTATCACGGCACACCCTGCGCTCAGTATACGTACTGTGCACGTACAGACGTCATAATAACACCATTGTACTGTGCAGTATTGACTGACCTATCAAAATCAGGCAAGCCTGTTGCCGTACTGTGCGATTTTATTTACACAAATCGGAAGCAGGTATAATCCATGCTTCACTCAATTTTTTACAAAGATATCTTTACGAACTGTTATTTCAAAAAGTATTTGTTTGTAGCCACAGATAATTTTGAAAGTTGGAAGGTAATCCATACTATTTTGTTTTTCAAAGATTCCTTTACGTACTTCTATTTTTAAAAAGTATTTCTTTGTGGTCACGAAGATTTTAAAAGTTGGAATTAGAGTGTGTAAAATATAACGATCAAGGAATTAAACCTTTTGATGATAAGAATTTATATGTTACAAGCTTCCTCGTACTTCAGAATTTCAACAGAAAAGTTTCAAAATCAGTCCTAGTACCTGGACATTAGTAAGCTATGCATAAGCCATATTCAGTGCCTGCGAGCGGCTTAAATACTATAACACGAGGCTACCTCAAGTCATATGAAAAGAAGACAAGGGTCTTCTCGACTCTCTTTGGTTAGGAAACCCTAAAATCGAAATAACTGCGTTGGTACAGGGTTAAATGGCGTGCGACGAAATATAAGTGATGAAAGAAATATACATTTGTGATGAAATTATGAGATGATAGACCATTTTCATATGTTTGTTGTATTAGGAAAGGATTTAATTAGTAGTTATGTAAAAAATAACTGTCTTATAGTCATAATATAGACGTAAATTTGTTTATTTCTCTGGTAACTAATTTTGAATTTCGTAATTTTCAGGGTCAAAAGTCTAATAGCCAACTTTCATCTTGGTTTTTTTTAGCAAACGAGACTTAGTATACGGTTAACTTGTAATCAATACATTTTTAAAAATAAAATATCTTTATTATGGTATTATACTAAACTAAACTATGACTAATTAACAAAAAGAAAATATTTTCCAATTATAAAAAAGATATAGAAAGAAAAAAAACGAAAATAAGTACCAAACTAGATTTTTCTTTTCAACTATCCATTTAACTAAAAGAATTCGTTCTCTCAAAACATCTCAAAACCTAGTCCCAAGTTAATGAATAAACCAATACAATAATCATTTAAACTCAAATCAATTGACCTAATAACTATGCAGTAATTCTCCGAACAGATACTAGAACAGTATTATCAAAGTTACAATATCCTGGTAGCACAGGTTCAGACCGTGGGAACACACCTGCGCCCATATTTATACAAATAAACATGAACCGAACGATATCTTAATATTGTCTTACATAATTTTACATAACTAAATTGTTCGGATATAAACCGATATTGTACCTTATAAATGATAAAGTAAGTATGTATGTATGTTGCTATAAAACTTTTATACGGATATTTTTTGTACAGTTGTCAATCTTATGTCAAAGTTTCTCATGTCATAAAAGACAAAGAATGGTCAATTTACTGGCAAACTGCTTTCAGCCGAGCCTTTTGTTGTGAATTAAAGAGTGTATTGACAATATCTGGGAAGAACGTGCTCTCTAAAACACGGAGATGGTCAGTTCAAATGCAAATAATAAATAGTCTATTTGTCTTTTTTATTGCTAAACCTGATAATGGCAGTTCGTAATTATTATTAAATCTTTCAAGTGAAGCAAACCTAAGCAAGAGCAAACAATTTCCAAAACGGGTAAAGTCGCGTGTACAAGCTAGTAAATTAATAAAATACTGTGTTTTTAACATAATATGTTGGAAAATATAGTTTCTTTCGCACGTGTAATTATTGACGGAATGTAAAATATGTTCGATGAAAAGTCATTATAGTCCTTTACCTATTGTTTGTAATACGTCTAATCATCAATGAGGAAACAGTACCTACATTGTCTACATTCCGTAGGTACATAGCCATAGAAAAAACTAACATTTTTCCGCGACTCCGTCTGGGAGATAGATGCGTGTTTTTCGCAAAAGTGTTTTGGCGACACGTGCCCTTACCTATCAGCCTGTAATTATTGTCTATATATTGTATACCAATTAAATAGTGGTAAAAGTTCGAAATAATAGAACGTTCGGACTTTTACCATTGAGAGTTAGTAAATCTTAGGATTTACCACAATTCGGGCTTTTACAGTAACATATATATTGTATCAGACAGTTTTATAACAGTTTCAAAGTTTATAAATAAAGATGTGTCAGATTACCTATCTGCAACATAAAATGAATATGATAATACAGCAAATGTTTGGAAACAACAAATCAATCAAAGTTTCACTAGTGGTGAAACTTAATTGTATTAAATACGACAATATTAAGATTATTTTCCCGGATAAATCGGAACAATAATTAGATCAAGGTGAAAAAAAAAGAAGATAAAAATATTCATTAAATTTTAAAGTTTGTACAATCCCGTTATCCGGAAGTAATCGCGTGATGTTAAATCGAAATAATGAAGTGTCACGAGATCAACATTATTTATTTGGATGATTAAGTACATAAGAGAACATTAATAAGTCATAGTTTCAGATTTTTGCACGAAAAGTCTCAACACGATTTTCTAGAAAGCGTGGTGAGCGAGAGTAAGGCCTAATCTATCTAAAACTGATCGAAATGTAGCTAATTTTAAACCGTAATTCATTAATAATGTTATACATGTCTTTCTGTCTGTAACGCTTTCACGACTAAACTGCTGGATTGATTTTAATTATATTTAGGATGGAGATATGAAAGCCACATCCATCAGAAGTAAGTTTTTCCAAAAATCTAATTAATTATGACTGATTTAAAGACCTAATATATAAGACCGCATCTTTTAAAATTAACTCTTGATTAGACCTCACCGTTGAGGCTGTCTAAAGCTCGGGTGATGCGATGATTTGCGACATTTCAGGAAGGTTCCAGGAAATCGCACAGATTTGGGAGAAATAGGAAGAGGTCTTTATCTAGCAGCGATACGTTATTAGCTATTTTAAAAAACTAAGCATTGCTTAGTTTTCTAAATTGCTAATAACGCCTATGATTGTGATGAAACTTTGTACGCAAGTAAACAGAACAGCTAGTGTATGTATAAAGTTATATGTCAAAGAGTGCCTAAAAGTGCAATATAAACCGAATTTTATAACAACCTACCGATATTGTACTCACATTTCACCTCATACGCGTATAATCATATTACACACAACTTACGTAACTTTCATCTAACTTTCACCATCGATGCAGTGTCAATAGCAGCTCCGGTCAGGGATAGTGATGGAGCGATTTGTATGTTTGTACACAATCTGCAGCATCATCGCTTTAGGTAATTTACGAAAGTGGTAATTACTATGTTATTATGAGAGGAATTTCTTTCGCTAGTGAGTTATATTTGAACTGCATTGCTGATGTTTGGAAGGTCATTTTCAAAGGTCTTTGATAGTCGTTTAGTCAGAAGCTTGAAAGTTTGACAACCAGTCTTACATAGGGGTGTCGTGTTATAACACAGGTAACTGGGTTGTGAAGGTCCGATAGGCAGTTGCTCTTTGTAAAATACTGGTATTCAGCTGCATCCGGTGAGACTGGAAGCTGACTTCAATTTAGTTGGTAGAACATTTGCCTTATAGTCATTTGAATTATTAGGGAGAAGTAAATCTTCAATACTCATCTTAGCTTTGTTTTGACACATATTTGATTCATATTATTTTAGTAGTAAGGCTCACTTTAATCCTAGTTATTCATGCTTTTCAATTAAATTAATCATGGGTATTAAGCTATATCGAAACTATCTAGACCGAGTAGAGAAGTGCTTTTAATTAATATAGAATTATCCACTTACACTGCACTCCGTATACACTCGTAGTGCAAATCAAGTTACAAAGAGACGTGCACTTTCGTGACCGTCATTAGTTAATTACTATAAAGTTCAGTGTCATCGTACTATCTTTTTGTTTTCTCATCTTTTAGAAGATTTTTGGCTTTCTATTATAATGGTACTAATGCTAATTATTAATTATAACAGTATTGCAAGCGATAGTATGAGACACAAAGAGAAATTTCTTTTGAAAACAAGTTTTCTGCCCACATTGGAGTTTTGGTATTCTAAAAGAACATTAAGTTCGGTAAAAAAATTGACTGCTGCAGTTATTGAGTTATCGGTCATAACTGGCAAAAAAAATTACTTGACAAATGTTATCATTTTGTGTCTGTTATATCATTATGACGATAGGGTCTTCTTTTCATTGGGTACACAGATACTATCTAAGTTTATCCATATTCCGAAAAAGAAATACCCTTCTGAAATCTGGACAAATTTGTCAGGAAAGAAAATAAAGCAATAATAAAAATCTCTGTCTATATACTGAACATTGCTACACTTATCTTAAAATTGTCAATGATAATTTCATCTGACATGATTAATTATGATAACATGTGGTACAGGAACGTTATCAGTATGTAATCTACTATGTTAAATGAGCAGTGACATTGATAAACTATTTTAGGCCTCACGTTGACAGGCGACTGTCAAAAGATCATTAGTAGTTCGAAGTTATTTATCAGATTATCAGATCTTGGTATAATTATATAGGTATCTTGCATTTCTCTAACGCTTTCGTCATTTTGTAAAGGTAAACTAAGATTTAACTAGATTGATGGTCAGTTTCACCACTGGATATGTGCCGGTTAGCTTAACCGATAACTGGCGATAACCGAAATTGACCATTTGTTATCACCAATTCGACATTTTTCCACAAATATGTCGCCCTCATAATTAATCATCTGATCCATAAATGTATGGGTGTTCCTTTTATGTATATTGCATTACCCTGGCTTTGTTAAAAGGACAAAACATAGTTACACTTTTTTTTGTTACCCATTATTGTCCCGCTACTGGGCAAGGGTCTCCTCCCAAACGAGGGGGATTATTACACTTATTTTTGAAAATGAACTCAATCATTTTTTATATTTTACCCTACTCACAAATTTTTAGTTTTACTGAAAGAAACTTTATTAAACCAGCTTACAAGTTTATAGTTTTATTGTTAAAAACATGTCCATTCTTCAAACACAAAGATGCAAATGATTCAGAATTATGATCAGCCAACAGTTAATACATAGGTCATAGGTACATTCATAATCTTTAATTTCCCTAACACTCCACGATTTCTACGTTATGACAGCTGTTGTCTATGTAAAATTAAAAGCCTTGCTATCAAGTCCATTATCATCACAGCGCGCGTTACCGATGTTCTACTTTTATAATTAATGTAGGTCGTTGTATGCCAGACTGTTTACACAGACAGGCTGATGGGTAGTGGTACCAGTGCCTTGAAAAAGTGACAGATACAAAACATGTCTTAGGTAAGGACCATTTTCACAGGATATTGATAGGTGTATAAAACTGACAGTAAATGTACGAAAACCCCTATGAAAATTCCGTCTTTGTAAGCTATCTGATAGATATTAAAAAGTGATTAAATCGGGTTAATTTGCTTAATTCTGTGTAAAAAAAAAAATAGTTAAGAATGGGTATTATGGGTGCTGAAGGTAATTTAAAACGTTTTCTTTTAAACAATAGGTTAGAATGTGCATAAAATTTTATTTAAGACCTAAATCATAGATTATTTTTGATGACACTTGTAGTGTGAAAAAAAAATACTTTCCTTAAAGGAACTTGAAATGAAATGTCAAAACGTTTTAAAAAGGTGAGGTACTATTCAATGTTAATAATCCATTACACATTAACCACACACTGTAGCGCGCACAACACAAAAGAATCACATTTCACCGCCTACGATTGTAAAGAGCATTGGATTTTAAACGAGTTTAATTGCCGTGTCAGAGTGCATTTCTAGACGTATTTAAAAGCAAAAAGATGCATCGTATCAAAGATGGCGCTCTCATATTGTTACTTGAGCTAGCGAAAGTGATTACATAAGCATTTGAAACGGGGCACAACACTAATTACTGCAATTCATTAACAACAATTTTTACTACAACTTTATTAAAAAGGCTCAGTTACGTGACGTGTGAAGTTTTTTTTAATTTCATCCTAAAATACTGTAATTAAGATTTCTTTTTTGATAGCCCCGGTTTATTGTCTATTCTTATAATGTTGTTAAAATGATATATAATGTTTATGGTTATAATATGTTCTGTTTTGTAATACTAACACAGAAAGGTTCATGGTGGATGAATGTGAAGCAACGTTCTCGAGCCTGTGACAATTGTCAAAATAAATGAGAATAGTTTTGAGTAAAATATTTTAAACAATTTAACTTATTCTCATGCTAATGACACTCAAAACAACACCATACTTACTGGCACTTAAAATTTCAAAATCAACCATTGACTACCAAATAACTTTAAACACTTTTAATGGTTAAAGATAGCTATTATTAGATTAGAATTCAGGACAATTAACGTTGTTAAAATCGAGTTGAAAATATTTTGAACGGGTTTTAAGCGGGGAAGCCCTATAATAGAGGCATTTGCAGAAATCTATGTTAACTAGACACCTTTCAGGGCTCAGTATATCAATTTATTCCATTCTAAACAAACAACTAGGTCTATAACATATCAATTAACTGTGCACTTACACTCAAATGAAATCACATGAGCGTGTTATTGTGCGACAAGGCAGCCCGGCAGGACTCACATAACATCAGTTGATTAAACTAATGTTCAATTAATCTTAAGTAATATGAGGTTAGGAAGTCAACATGCTTTGTCCGACCAATGTCAATTGAAAGACTTGTAATTTTGATTTTTTCTAGGAGTATCTAAACAAGGTACAGTAGCTCAATTCTCTATTACTATTGACTACCGCCAACGACCTGTCATCGAGAAACTCTGTATGAAAATGTGATCAGCGCCTCTGACGGGCGTCGTAGAAACTTTTTTGGCAGTACATTCTAAATGTCAAAATATCGATAGCTAGCCGGTTGTCTGTAATCGATAGTGGTAGAGAATCGAGGTACAATTTTAAACCATTAATCTCCCATTGCTTGGCAAATTTCTCGTGCTAACTAACTTGTGATGATTTTACAAGATCAACAGAATTAAATAATGTATTAAAAAATGTGATTCGAGATGAGAATTTGAGAACTAAGCAAGACAACGTTCAAGTTGTTGACAAAGATAAAAGAATACAGTTCCTTATAACTTAGTCAACCACATTAACTGGGTATTTTTATGATGCTTTCGGCAATTCAACGACAGATAACTTTAGATGTGTGTTCGACGTATTCGTCAAGTTATTCTTGTGGAAAAGTTACCAATCTGATTAAAGAAAATGGTGCTGCCAAAAAGACAGTATGAAAATTTCATAGAGTCTTTTAATTCAATTCATTTAATAAAATGTAGCGTGCGTATCGCATATTCATTTAGTAGGTTGGGGAAAAAGTCTTTTTGCATTATTGTATGTATCAACTTGTAATAAAATCTTGTCTCTAAACAAAAAGCTCGATATTTGGGTAACTCACGAGCCCACTGAAAGAAACCTAATGAACCGGGTACTCATTTGTGATTCTTGAAGCCAAAGAGATTTTATTACAAGTTCACACATACATACTAAGTATAATGCGAAAAGACTTTTTCCCCGACCTTCTCATATTTATGCGATATGAAATGATCTGCACTAACAAAGATTGAAGAATACGCTCTCTATTTAATATTTACACAGCGATTACAAAGAATAATACAATTTCAAATATACACAAATCATGAAAACATAAGCATCCATGTTCACAACATTCTTACGTACAATATATTATAACAAACATGTCGGCTATTGACCGTCAAGCCGTCAACTATGGATTGTTCTCAAAACATCACACGATTGTTTTCTGTTTCCTTCAATAAAATAAACTTATATGATTCGTCTTTATGATACAAATGTGAGGTAATGTTACTGGTTTCTAGATAAAATAATGGATTACATTTCGAAAATAATTGTTTGATACAATTGATATTAATTGAATGAAGACACAAATAGTAAACGTAAAATATTTGGAAGTATCTAATAATGCAAGGAAGTTGGAGATGACGATTTTTGCTGAAATATAAGTGTGTTGTTTAAAAAAATGAATAGGAACTCTATTCTCGCCAAGGCGCGATACTGCAATTTAGATATTTTTAAACAAATTTTCGGTTGCAGATTTTAATTAGATTTTTGCAAATCTTGATAAGTACGAGTTGACATAAAATCTTAATAAGTACAAGCAGCTGCTGAATCTATGGATTCTTTATCGAATTAAGTAAATTCTGTTATTCTGTTATAAAAAATAAATCATTTTTCTTCAGGTTCTAGGCAGGACTTGTACTGCGGTATGGTGTAGCCGCACCATACGAATGTTTCGTAAAAAGCAATGCTTGTTAATTCTATAAAGGCTCATAAACCAGCCTTATCTCGAACAATACCTTCATTTTTCCGTTCCAGGATGTCAATGAATTCCCTCACGACAGACCTTATCTTTTCCAAAAAATGTAGTTCAAAATTCAACCTTTTCACTTGCGTGCTACAGTTGGTTTTAAAATGAATAAATAGTAAGTATATCTGCATACAATAAGTGTGTGCCAGAAATGGTAAGCGTGCGTTGTTGCTTTTAAATAGCTTATTATAACTGACTATATATGATTTTGTTGATGTTTTATGTGCATCGTACAAAACACATTCACTGATGCCCAAAAACAAGGCATATTTTTCTAAATTCACGATTTTCCATAAGATTAAATAGCGATTAATATAAAAATACCAATAAAATGTCGATTTTCCGAATGCTAAAATGTCGATTTTCCATAAGGTGAAATTGTTATCACTTGCTCAAACTTCTTAATGAAACCTTGCATGCCTTAAATTTGTTTTAACCATTTATTTAGAATATGCAAAGTTCCCAACCCGCACCTGGCCAGCGTGGTGGACTAAACCCCTCCCTCGTTTGGAAGGAGACCCTTGCCCAGCAGTAGGACAGATGAGAATTTAATAAGAACTCTCTCACTCTGACCGCAATGCATAGTATTACGCTCTTTTCAAGCATCAAAATCAATATAAAATACTGTATTTATCAAAAAAATATTCGTCATATATTTTTTCAATCGTATCGCCGCGTTGTGCGGAAGTGTGAACAATATAATAACATTTTGTAGTTGGTCCGACGGTCGGTCCAATTACGTTGGATGCACGGCTCACTGCGCATGCGCATGCGACACAGGGTTGGCGAAAACATGCGAATATTCATGTTAACGACATGCTTGGATAAACATGATAGTTTGGAAAGTTACCGAATTAAAATCTTTTAATTCGGTTTCATAAAGAAGTTAGCTGTATCTTAATTTAATCGCAAATTTCGTTTGGAAGATGATTAATATCTCGTTACCGTATTTTAAGATTGCACAGCAAATAATTTGGAAAATTATATATAACATGGATATTTAACTCAAGTTTCAGAAATTACTGTTCTTAACCGTGAACTCTACAAAATTGATAAAAATAAAATGTTGCAGGGCGATATTTACATAAGAAACCGATAGATTGATAAGTTTAAGGTATGTATTTTCCTAGGAAAGGATATAATTTTATGATATTTTAAAAAAAGCCTAGCCTTTTTTCTAGTCTTGTCTTTTTCTACTCGGCTTATGTAGCGTGATTCTCTACAACTATCGACTATCGACAACGGGCTCGCTAGCAAGAAATTTATTAGATAGTTACTGATATACAAATACTGATATGTTAAGTAAGAAGTCAATATACTATTAAACTTACATCCACTACTACAAATAAGAACAATAAAAAAGTATTTATTACATCAAATATCAATGAAATCTTTACGATCCAATCTAAGATTAGATTATTTCAATCTAAAATTCTTTTGAAAAGTTACCAATTCAATTCAAAGTAAAGAATAGAAAAGCATTATATTCGTCAAGACTAAACGAAATATAAATAAAAGTAATTCACCTTGGTATAACATTACATTACATTTCGAATAGATCCGCCATTACGATTAGTTTCGCTCATCATGTTGGCACCCCTGACTGATGCCAACATGCAGATGACCGCTTACGTCACCTTTCGTTCAAAAATCGCGCGTGAGATCATAAAGTTTGTAATTATTACTTTTGTTTCGATGTTCAGGTCGACCGGTGTTCCGTGAATTGTAACAATAGGTTTTATGTAATCTGTGATTATTTGAAATTTTGTTTGGTTATAGTAAAGAATACCTCTTGATCTTTCAAGCACCAGCGGTTCTCAATATTATATTTTCAGATAGGTCAATCTGTAGTGCGATTATCTACTAACCACAGGCGAATATTTTGTATGTAGGTCTTTAGCGGGTGCCGTAAGAACAATTTTTGCAGTATATTTAAAGTGTTAAACTCCCGATACTCCTTAGTACGAACTGCACAAGATCGCGCTACTGGGCAAAGATAACAGATTTTGTCTAGTAACCAAACACTATAAGTCTTAACTCTAGCCACACTATGTCAGGCCAATGCAAATTGTCAATTTTTGTCTTCCCGTTAGGTATCTCTACCGACCTTACGACTCTATCTTCACAATTACATATCCTTTTTCATCTTTTACCCATATATCTGTCAAACACTACATTAATTTTAATAATTTTATAGGTTCTTTATCATTTTAGATCATTTATATTCATATCATAAGTCACACAGCGTTTCTTTGAATAGGTACACTAAGAACCTTGTTAATGTTTATGTCGCAGTAAGATAGATGAAGCCGTAATATAGTAATATCTTACTGCGAAATTAACACCAAAAAGAAAACAGTACTTCGACACCTTAAAACAAATCAATTAGTAAAGCTTTAAAGAAAGTTTCTTACTTACTAGTATCTCCAACAATTAATAATCGCGACGAATCGTTAATTTATTTACTCACACACAGTAAGACTTTAAAATCAAACGGTTTGAAGACTGGAGTTATGTCATGCAGTGATCATGAACTTCAGATAAATAAGATATGTGTATCAATACATATCTTATATCTTATCTTACAGAGACGGGTTTCATCCACATTATACAACAACAAATATAAATAAAAGTAATTTAGCAATGGGCTCGCCCATTATTATATTTTTGTATTACACCTTTGGGTATAACATGCGTGATGTTATGTATGTGCATATATGAAAATCAATAGGTTGTATAGCGGTGTAACGCGGTTTATACTAGCGTTGCTTATGCCCAAAGATGTTTAAACTAATGCTGTCATGAAATTGGCCATAAAAAAACTATGTATGTGAACTGAAACACAGGCCAGAGCATAAAATGAGATGCTTTCTTATGATTAAAAAGAGTAATTTATATAGGCTATATAATATTAAATCTTTTAAACTATTCTTCGTTTAAAATCCTACCTATAAGACAAAGTTTATGCAAAGTCCAACTCGCACCTGGCTTACGTGGTACACTCAAGGTCTAACCCCCTCCTTCGATCGGAAACACTTGACCAGCAGTAGGACTGTCATAGGTCAAAATAACAAACACACAAATAGTGATTTTTTAAATTATTTTTTTTATAGATTGGAAGATCAATTCGTTTTAGTCCGTAACTGTGTTACTCTTATTTTGTGAGTGGTGTTCTTATCGTGACAAACGGAAGAAAGATTTAGTAGATCTCTATAAAAACGTGTTTGAAAACGTGTAGAGATGACGAATATTTACTAACTAATGCTGCATTAGCGTAAATTTTATTATCATAGTGACTTTTAAAGAAAATACAGAGAGTTTTCAGTTCATGCCCCTATTTTGATGACTGGTTTTACTAGATTCTGATGCATCATTCGACCATAATGCGAAACAGTGTGTATTATGAACTATGTGCAAAACTGCAATGAAAAGTTTTATAAATTCCTTTTTACTCAGCTTTTATTATACTTGTAGCAAAAGCATAAGATATAGTAAAAACTTGAGAACTTTCCTTGAATTTTACACCTAAATCCTTAGAATAACATTAATCATTTCAATTTACTAAAATTAATCCACTGTCTTAAATATCTGAACATGATGATCTTATTTCATACAAACACTGCTCTATAGAAACCACTCATAATACGCTGCAACAGAATAATTATCAACAACTTAGTTATATAGTAATGTATAAACGACATTTTATAGTAAAAAAAACCAAAGGAAATATACTCTTAAAGTTAGAAATTTCGCTCTCCACATTTCACCAAACAAAGCTACTCATAAATCGCTAAGGAAAATGCCAAAGTGATTCTGTCATGTAATTAGTTCCGCGTATTGTGACTACTGTGAGGTTTGTATAGAAATGTCAAACAAAGAGCAAAACGCGGTATGATGGACGGTAGAGCCTTGTCACAGACCTTCTTTGTATGGAAACACGCTACGGTGCACACATCGACTGTCATACATACATACATACATAATGTATCGCACTCCTAGGTGAAAACTCCACTAAATCAAAAAAAAAATCTAATAAAAACTGATTTTGTATATCTTAGAAAATCTGTTTGTATCAATTTCTGAAAAAAATGTTTTTTTTTTATTTAGTTTTCATCTAGGAGTGCGATATGTCTATGATATGATATGATTTGTTGATAGTAATCATGGTAGTACTCTTGTGTGTTTGACTGTCTATGTCTCGGATTTTATTTTCACATTAGGCAAAGTATTTGAAACTAATTTTTATCGTAATATCTCCAGAAAACGTCTGACTTGCCCAGTAGTACCTACTATTCAAATCCGGTGTATTCAATTACTGATGTTTGCTGCTTGCGTTTAATCAGTGGCGGGTAAAGACGTAAAACATGCTTTTTACGACCCCTCAAAATACTCTAAGCAAATACTTAATTTGCTAACAAGCCTTAAGTAACTTATTCAGACATAAACAAGATTTACAGCATTTTCTGATCTTGAAAGTTCTAGAACTACATTTCATAATACTTAGCTGCCAAAATAACAAAAACATTTGAGCAAACCATTTTCTCTAAAAATAAATATTAATATTATTTGCAAAAATGTAAAAGTGCATTCGCGAATGTTTAAATTAGATATTGTTACATCACAACACTGGTTTCTGAACTGGTTCCGTTAGGTCGTTGACCTTATTGTAAATATCATATCATGTAGGAAAATTCATAGGAAATCCGTTAGTGTTATAAAACCTAGTAATATTCCTGTCATATTCCAGTATAGTAAAGAAAGTTTAAAAGGTGGGAAATACTCTCCATTTTAGGAAAAGCGAAAGTTTATACGCCATAAAACAGGTTTACTAAAGGCACAAAGACCTAGTTCGTATAGATACTGTGGAAAATTGCTTCACACAGTTATTTTACTAATAATAATAATACATTAATTATTTCGATCTATACTGTCCATGTCATTGTGATAGAGCATGGAAATGCTTTGAAAAGAGTGGCGGAAGAGACTTTATCGTCTTGTAACTACAGACAAAAGATCTTTCCGTTTAAAGACTCTACCAATTGACAGATGCCAGTTTCGTAAAGACTGAAACAATATAAATAAACAAATAAACATAAACCTCAGGTATTTCTAACATTCCTACCAAAATTTAGGTTACAGACACGACCCGTTAGTCCACAACACATAATCGTTTACCAGCGATGAACACTAATAGACTCATCAGTATTTTATGTTCAAGACCTACATAATGTACACCTGAAGAATAGCAACCGCATAAAGTCCCGATACGATAAATATGCAGTTGGCTCATTACTGCCATTACTGCGCTGTGAACATGGATGTAGGCCCAGCCGTTGTCAATACCGTTACCAGTCGGCCACTCGCGAATGCTTCGTGGGAAATGCTCCACATCCCACATTGGAAAGTGATGAGCAAACTACAGGTTTTGTCGGAATTTCGCTTTCCGTTATTGTCTTTGAATGTCGATGTTTATGGTCGCTTTTTACAACAATCTGTTGATAAATCGCTTGATTGACTTTTTGTCTGTCAACTGTTTTGTGCTCGTTCGAAGTTAAAATTACGTTTTACTACTCTATTTTTTAATTAATCAAAACAGATTTGCTAGTATCAAAAATTACATTGTTGAACGGTAAACGAACATGACATTTTGACAGCTGTCATATTCAATTTTCTACTAACCATTGCTCTAAAAAAAGATTCAATCTAGATAAATAATCCCATTCACTACACATAATTAACAAGTTAGTTAAAGAGAAATAATTACTTCACACACGTATTTAATTACTTAAATTATAATTTATTATAAAATTTCTCATTATAATATTATGTAATGCGATGGATACTTGTAAAACCACTTTCGTTGGCCGGCGCGACAGAGACACAAAACTCGTTTGCTTTTTATGACGATTATGCAAATTGATATTTAAATCGATAAGAGTTGTATCGATGTTATAATCTTGTTAGACGAATGCATTTCCATTTATTGCGGGAATCTAACACTTTTAGTGTGAAATGACATCACTTTACATTGTAATTTTCTCTAGAAATTAGAAAATATTTTTATACACGAGTGTCACGACTGTTGTCTATTTCGAACGATAGAAGCTAGACAGTACACTTAAAATACAATCTTAGACTTAAAACAGGGGGAATATTCTTTTACAACGTTTGACACTTTCATTAGGAAATAAATAAATAAATTTAACCCATTAATGTCCCACTGCTGGGCAAGGCTTCCAAAATAAGGACGTTAGGTGTTAGGCCTTAAGTCCACCACGCTGGCTAAGTAGGTACGGGTCTTTTTTTTATAAAGACAACTTCTGCACTAAGAATTGCTCTTGTGTCGCGGGAACTTTTACAAACATACAAACAACAAACAAAAAGCACAACCAGACCCGAAACAATTATTTGTGGATCCTTCAAAAGCCTCAAAGAAAATTAAGAAACCTAGCAAAGTTTATTCCACTTCTTAGTAGCAAGTCACTTTAGCACAGTCAGCTCCAAAAGAAGCTGATCACTCTCAATCTTTTGAAACCCTATATACAGAAGTGTGTACATTATTCCACAACAAAATCAGCTAGAATGAGTAAGAATTAAACATTTTAATCAATGGCAAATGTTTATTTCATGGAACAATGTGCCCCCTTCTGTATATTTTAAAAAGATTGAGCATGATCAGCTACTTTTGGAGCTGGCTGTACAAGTAAGCTTGCGTCTTACACAATAGCCTTGTCGCAAGTCAAGCTTAGGCTCGCCCATGTTTACAGGACCTGTTCTTATCTTAAGGCTTTGTGTCTACTACTAACTATGTGTGGATATGATGCAAGGATTTGAGGCGGATCTGAGTTAAAATTGTTTTGTTAATGCTTATTTAGGAAAACTGGTTTTAAAAGTGATTTTGTATCGAAATCAACGTATTTTTTTTTTATTTACCCATATTAGTTTGTAATTTGTGATAATATAACTAACTAGCTGACCCGCGCAACTTCGCTTTCGTCACGTAAGAGAATCATAATTTTCCCCGTTTTTGTAACATTTTTCACTGGTACTCTGCTCCTATTGGTCGTAGCGTGATGTTATATAGCCTATAGCCTTCCTCGATAAATAGGCTATCTAACACTGAAAGAATTTTTCAAATCGGGCCAGTAGCTCCTGAGATTAGCGCGTTCAAACAAACAAACAAACTCTTCAGCTTTATAATATTAGTATAGATAATAACTATTTAGTTCAATAAAAATTGCCTACATTAAGTATCACTTATTAAATGCCCAGTGTGAGCTTGCTAACCTTTCACTAAATTTTAAAGCAGTAAACTTCATGCGATGAAGCGATGTAAAACACCTTAAACGAGCCAAGTTTGTTAATAACCATAATTAGGTGCAAAAAACGTAAATAGCACGAATATTGGCATAGTTTTGCAGTTCTAATTATATCGCTGGTAACGATGGAAATAACCACATTAATTACCTTAACACGTGTGTTTTTCAGCTTTTGCAAGTAGGTAATTACATTAATATGTGAAATTAAAAATTATAACAGTAGTAGTATTATAACAGTAGTAACGTAGTAACAGTTCATGGATTCGAATGATGCAAGCGGCAGTCTTCAGAAATCCTCTGCACATATTTTATCTTTCAAAGATTCTTTTGTGAACCTCGTTTTATACAACCATTAGTTCCCAGTGCAATACTAAGTCCCACTTTATAGTCCTATAGTTGCTCTTGAGAGATATCTACATGCTTTTATATTTCATTTTTGTTTTTGCCCTCATTGGAGCAAGTAAAAAAAGGTCTTATGCTTAATCGTTGCCACCATCAAAAAAATTACATATTCATAAACTGTCGTCACAGACTGCATAAACAATATCTAAGGTAGGATTTATAGCTTCATACGACATCTATTTGATATTCCGATCACTCCTACACAGGCATAGCAACAAACCATTATGTTAATTCAGAATATGACCGAGGTTGAATAGCTTTGAAAAGAACATGATTCTAAATATTTTCTTATAGGCACATGAATATTATAGGAAGGAACAGTACTTTTAAATCACAAATATACTTCTATACAAAAGCAAACTACAGTTGTTACAAGTTTTGCCTTTTCCTAGAGATAGAACTGACTAGTTCTACCTGTAACAGACATAGATATGTGTTTTATTGCGACTTTATATATTTAAATCCAACTAAATTCCTGTCAATAAAACAGCGGCGATATTAATCGTTTAATCATATCAAAAACTAGCTGACCCGCGCAACTTCGCTTGCGTGACATAAGAGAGAATGCGTCATAATTTTCCCCGTTTTTGTTACTTTTTTTACTGTTACTCTGCTCCTATTGGTCGTAGCGTGATGATATATAGCCTATAGCCTTCCTCGATAAATGGGCTATCTAAGACTGAAAGAATTTTTTAAATCGGTCCAGTAGTTCCCGAGATTAGCGCGTTCAAACAAACAAACTCTTCAGCTTTATAATATTAGTAAAGATGTGTGTGTGCGCGTGGAAGTGCGCGGATATAAGTCGAGCGTTTCCCGCGCGGCATACTGTCGCCGGTAAATACATCTACTGCAGTTTCGTGTGCCAATCTTCTAATTGCTCAGTAGAAAGTCAACGCGGCAGTTTTTTTATCAAACTATTCAGTGCTTCCGAGCTGTACCGCTAAGATTTTTGTGCGTTACTTTACTTTATTATTATTACGATTAGATTCCACGCTAACAAGATGAAAGTCTGATCACACTTTTAATGAATTCCGCTTGCATTCCCGCGCCGACTGGCTGCAATCTCGGAAAGTGAATAACGTTTTACACATACGAAAGTCGATAATTAACTAAATTCGCTAATTAGTTGGATCCTTAATTAATTTTTTGTACAAGTTATAATGTGAGTGTTATGTATATCGCATTTAATGCAGGTTTGTTGGTCGACTAGACTACTAGGTAATTAGTAATTACCTTTGAGTTTTTTTTAGCAAGTGTGAAATATAACACTAGGTATAAATTGCACTGCTATAATTACATGTTTGAACACATAATGGTATCAGTTTTCGATGCAATCCTAAATGACATTCATGATCATTCATCTACATTTCATCATATCATGACACGCATCAGGTTTTGACCCTGTCTCAATCACAATCATCCATGGCATGGGTTCCATTTCGCAACAGGTAAACTAGACTAATTTTATCAAAATATATAACAGCCCCACTCATTATTGATAGTGTTCTACATATAGTAATATAGGTATTAGGTACTCGTGTGAATCAAAAACGATTATTTTGCATGATTAAATTAATTATAATCCGCGTTACTGTTTTGTGTACTATTTTTTTAAACAACTCCCTCACTAAAAATTGCTCTTGTGTAGACGGGGACTTTTACAAACAAAGTACAACCAGGGCCAGACAGAAATCGAACCCACGACCTCCCGTCCGCGTCGCAATGGTAGCATAATTAAATCAATCAATACATTAGTAATAAAATCCTTTAATTCACGACATACGTATAAGTAATATTATATCCTTGTGTGTTCGTTCGTCCGTAACAATGCATTGGTCACGCATTGATACATATACTATATATGTTGTAGTAAATATAATATCTAGTTTTCACACATTTCATTACACAATAAATCATCGCTTCATATAGTTACCTACTGATAAATCAGCTCTTAGAATTTATCCATCACTTTTATGACTTTTACAGTTTTATTAAACGACACGGCAAAAGTTATTACGTCTTTCTCTGATATTTTCTCTTTATTCAAATAAATGCACTATACTAAAGTATTTTTGATGCACGTTTGGCGCAGTGATGAACGTGGTCACCTCGCCGCAATAACTTTAACGCCGCGTGTGGCGGGTTCGAATCCCACCCGGTAGAAATCTTTGTGTGATGAGCATGAGTATTTGTTCTGAGCCCGGTTGTCAATTTATCAATATAGGTATGTATTTAAAAGTATGTTTATCAGTTATTTGGTTACCATAGTACAAGCTCTGCTTAGTTTGGAATCAAATGATCGTGTGTGAGTTGTCCAATGATATAAAATAATATTCTGAATTTTTAAAAAGGCTAGTAATGTTTTCTGTTTAACATTCAGCAGTCAAGTACACTAGGCTACAAAACAGAACCTATAATAATTTGCAACCCACAACAAAAAAGTACAACCTGAAATAAAATGTTTTCTATCTGTCTAGTACCTATTCGAAATGGTCAACGCAACATCCTTAATTAACAATATCCTTCAAATTCACCAAGTTTTGATATAAATCCCAAAAATATACTTCGTTTAATCATTGATAAATCATCAATCCATCTTGACATCGAGTTCCCATGCTCGTACGCCAATACGTGATAATACCTACTATTTATTATTTTTTAATGTATTGTAACGAGAGAATGAATAGTCCCAGATTAAGTCCCTTGAACTACGTAAGTTACATAATTAATATGATAGTGAAGTGCAGTGGTTAAAGTGATCCGTCACACCACTGCGATATCACTGATTATCGTGGGTTCGGACTTTTTTGTTTGTAAGGGAATTGCAATACTTTGTCGTCAGGCGTCTATAGATCTGGCTTCATGGTTTTTAGGCAGGTGATGCTGTATATACCTACTTTGAAAAATTTACCTTATTATTTCATGTACGTCAGGCTGGCCCGGCCCCATGGAATTTAATAATGAGATTGTTATCAATCCAATGTACCCGGGTATACTAATATATGTAACACCTTCATTTTCAATGTAACTCTTTTTAAAAGAAATTACGTGCACTTCTTAGTGGCCGGGCCAGCCTGACGTTTTCAGCCCAGCCACCTTGTTTCCCACTAATCTACAAAAAATACTGGCAATATTGTGCTACAGATGAAATGTACCCTATAATTTATGCATATGTAACACAAAATCGAATCCTAAAATGCAATAGCATACGAAATATTAGCGGTTGCAGGTGGCCGGGCTGAAATTATTTCGTTAATATAAAACAGTAAAACTGCAACACCTACCAAAAACTAATACCAGTACATAATGAGATATAGAGATATAGAATACATGTAACGCTTTCATTTTAAATTATAATACATATTTAGAAAGAATAATCACTTGAAATTATATTTCAGCCCGGCCACCTAAAAGCGGTAATATTCCCTAAAATCTTATGCCAATTTGTACAGTAAAACCTGATACAGCTATGAAATGAAAGTTACATTCGTTTCGTTTTAGTCGTATACCTTTAAGCCTTCTGTTTGACTAGATTATCAAAATCTGAGAAACTTGCCGAAGAGTGACTATCATTTATTAACTAATTTCAGGACATTTGGTTTGTTGAGTGAAACAAAATTGGTAATTGTCATATTTTTTTAATAATCATTTTTGAAATTAGTTAGACAACATTTGTACTTATATTAATTAGGTACTATAACAATTGTTAATTATAAATAATGTAAAAAAAGGTTACACATTGATAATAACACAGTTATCAAAAAATTATAGTAATATCAATATTACCTTAACATCGAACATTCATTCATTCAGAATATTAGAAGATAATTTTTGGTTATTATTACATTTTTACATTCCTTGACGTACATTTTAGCTTGATTAAATAACATAATCAAGTGATTAGTACGTTTTTAACGATTCTAATAAGCAATATATTTAAATTTGAATTAGTCAAGCAATGATTATTATATTAGCATACGTTTAATTATACAAGTTAACATTTTGATTTTTAGCTGTGATTTTAATATTATGTTAAATTATATATACTACATAGCTATATTTCCATTAGCTGCCACTGAAAGAACTATGGTTCTCTCTTCATTTAAGAATTGTTGTAATAATTATATTAGCATAATTTTAAATGAAAGTTTTCAAAACTTTAAATTCAAAGTTGATGTAAAAATCATTATGAAAATCTGTGATTTTTTACCAAGGTATAATAAGTATTTAACCAAAAATTATCTTCTAATATTCTGAATGAATGAATGTTCGATGTTAAGGTAATATTGATATTACTATAATTTTTTGATAACTGTGTTATTATCAATGTGTAACCTTTTTTTACATTATTTATAATTAACAATTGTTATAGTACCTAATTAATATAAGTACAAATGTTGTCTAACTAATTTCAAAAATGATTATTAAAAAAATATGACAATTACCAATTTTGTTTCACTCAACAAACCAAATGTCCTGAAATTAGTTAATAAATGATAGTCACTCTTCGGCAAGTTTCTCAGATTTTGATAATCTAGTCAAACAGAAGGCTTAAAGGTATACGACTAAAACGAAACGAATGTAACTTTCATTTCATAGCTGTATCAGGTTTTACTGTACAAATTGGCATAAGATTTTAGGGAATATTACCGCTTTTAGGTGGCCGGGCTGAAATATAATTTCAAGTGATTATTCTTTCTAAATATGTATTATAATTTAAAATGAAAGCGTTACATGTATTCTATATCTCTATATCTCATTATGTACTGGTATTAGTTTTTGGTAGGTGTTGCAGTTTTACTGTTTTATATTAACGAAATAATTTCAGCCCGGCCACCTGCAACCGCTAATATTTCGTATGCTATTGCATTTTAGGATTCGATTTTGTGTTACATATGCATAAATTATAGGGTACATTTCATCTGTAGCACAATATTGCCAGTATTTTTTGTAGATTAGTGGGAAACAAGGTGGCTGGGCTGAAAACGTCAGGCTGGCCCGGCCACTAAGAAGTGCACGTAATTTCTTTTAAAAAGAGTTACATTGAAAATGAAGGTGTTACATATATTAGTATACCCGGGTACATTGGATTGATAACAATCTCATTATTAAATTCCATGGGGCCGGGCCAGCCTGACGTACATATTATTTCTTTACAACTTGATATTAGGTACCCAGCTTTCTTTGGATAGCAAATATTTATGCAGAAAGTGGCACCAAACAGGGGATTAGTATAGACAATCAAATCGCTCTACAAATGCCGTAAAGCCTTATAAAATCCTTACATTGAATTTTTCATGCATCCGACTGTATAAAATATTTATGTAATCTTTCATTTGGTCACAGTGGCTGGTAGGAAATACGATAAAACAGTTGATAAGGAACAACTGACCATCAGTATGTAACATTACAATATTCACGCAATAAAATGAATTAAACGCATTTCAAAAACTCTCAGTGAGATTTTAACTAGCTTAGCCGCATTCCAATGAAAAAACGAGGCATTTTCTTTAAGCCACAACTTACCTCACTCCAGTGCATCCAAACGCATTCAAACACAACACGTTCCGTGACTGATTTCGTAGTTAATAATCGTGACATGCGCTACGCACGTCCGGTCGCGAGCGCGGCTCCGCACCGACTGACCATTTCGCCGTATAACAGGTAGAACAAAAAATTTCACTGCTGTTTTGTTTACTGTGCAAGTGCACTTTACCATGCCGAGTTATTCGCCCCACTTGTTAAGATGATTTTCTTACTTCAACTCGTTTAAGTGGGCTTGCCGAGCTACCGTGTATAAGTCGATGGCCAAACATTGCGCAAAATGCAATTCATGGCTCTTGGTTTGAGAAAGCATCAAAATCTACCATAGAGACACCATATCTGAAGGACTAGGTTTCTAAAATAATTATATGAAACTTAATTTTTATTAGTTAAAGCTGAAAACAGTTAATAGTAGTCATATCAAATTAAGACTTATCTAATTACAGTTGCAAAAAAAATGTTTTCATCAATGGTCGAGTAGTAATCAGTAGCAAGAAACTAATCATTCATGACAACCGTTAATTGACGGCTGGCAATGATTGAAGTCGCGCAATGTTTATAAGTAAATACCGATTGATTGGATGATGATCAATGAGCTATGAAATGAGAGATTTGCAGATGACAGGTCTATGCCTAATCTTATATTCAAACAAGTAACGCCATCTATTGGTGTGAGTCGCCAAATACCATTTTAACAATAAAATAAATCACTTTATTCAATCACAATAAAAGCACTTAATACATACATCAATAAGCATATTTGTACATTTTAAAATTGGCTATATTTACTGAAGCTCGGCCGGCATTTTGGACCCGTTAAGGGCGCCTAATATATTCTGTGCCGTGAGTTCACTCATTGTGTTTCTAGCTTCAATCGAAGCGCTGCCTATATGAGGTAGAATGACGCAATTCTTTAGCTTGAACAATGGACTGTCCAAAGGTAGCGGTTCCGGCGTTGTAACATCTAAACCAGCCGCTCTTATAGTGTTGTTCTGGAGAGCTTCTATCAAAGCATTCTGGTCGACAGTACCACCCCGACTGGTGTTCACGAAAATAGCATTGTTCTTCATCTTCTCGAAGGCTGTTTTGTTGAACATCTCCTTAGTTTCGGGCACAAGCGGTGCACAGCAGATGACAAAGTCGCTTCGTTGCAATAACTCATCAAAGCTGACTTTTTCAGCACCGATTTCTTTAGCCTCGGGTTTTTCACTGCGGTTGTAGTAAAGGATCTTTGCAGTGTTAAAGGCTTTGACGCGCTTTGCGACTGCGATGCCGATACGTCCGAAGCCAACGACACCGACGGTGGAACCGCCGAGCCCAGGTCCTGTCATCCACATTGGTGCCCAAGAAACCCAGCCACCGGTGCGCGCCTCCTCTATGGCTTCAGGGAGGCGACGGGATGTTGCCAGCAAGAGCGCCAACTGTAATTTCGTAATAAGAATATGCCTTAAAAACGTTGATCAATAATAATGTTTCATGATAAAAAATTTACACCAGTAAAGCCAAGACCTATACTGATTTCTATTTGCGATTATTTTCCCTCGTATGTAGGTACATCGTTACTATATTTAAATAGTTTATCAGTTATGTGATGACTAATGAATATCAACTCCACCAAAAAAACTAAAGTTACTAAAACAATTTACAAGATAACTTGTATTTTTTACGAAAGTCACTCTGGTTATAGGTGTTTTTTTTTTACTATGACGCAGTTTTGATTGCTATTTCGATATGCTGCAAACTGTAAAGCAGTTATGAAATTAATGCAAAACCGACTTCTAATTTAATAAAAAGAAAAGGTAAAATTGATGGCCAATTTCTGAGGAAAGCTCATCCTTGTATCTCCTGTAAAGTACTTAATTAATAAAAAAACACATTTGATGACATGAGACATGAGATTTTTATAGGTACCTATTAGCAAAGATGACAAGTTGAAAGACTTAACTAATCTCACACTAAACTAAACTGGTGGTCATGAATGACATGTATGGAAGGTGTCAACAAAGCAAGAAAAGTTTGTAATGTTTGTACTAAGTGGCAAGTTGGTCTCTGCCTTCCCCAATGGGAAAATGGTGTGATTTTATGAATTAATTAACATCCCCCATTGGTTTTTTTTATAAATATATTCAATGTACAGAATTGACCTCTCTACAGATCTATACTAATATTATAAAGCTGAAGAGTTTGTTTGTTTGTTTGTTTGTTTGAACGCGCTAATCTCAGGAACTACTGGTCCGGTTTGAAAAATTCTTTCAGTGTTAGATAGACCATTTATCGAGGAAGGCTATAGGCTATATAACATCACGCTACAGTCATTAGGAGCGGAGTAGCAACGAAAAATGTTACAAAAACGGGGAAATTTTTTGACTTATTCTCTTAAGTGACGCAAGCGAAGTTGCGCGGGTCAGCTATTTATTATAAGTATAGATGACTAAACTCACAGTTAAATCAGCAGTGGCATCTGTCAGCACATCAGGAGTATACCCGATCCTGACTCCCCTCTTCCTACACTCGGCCACATCAATATGGTCATAGCCCACAGATATGGTGGACACCACCTTCAACCCTGGCCCGGCAGCATCTAACAACTCCTTGTCAATCTTGTCAGATAGTGCACAATAGATGGCGTTAGTGCCTGCTACTAGTTTGAGGAACTCTGACCTTGGAACCGGTGAGGGTTCAGGCCATAGTTTCACATCACATCTGGAAAAGGAAGAATTTTAATCAAACAATCAATTTGAATAATTAAATAAGTGTGGTGAAAAAGTTTCTTTAGGTGTGTACATACCTATTGTATTTTTATTCTGCAGTTACATTAGAATGTAATGTAATAAGGGACCTTTTTGGTTTAGAACCCACTACTTATAAATATGACAAGTTTATGGGTCCATCCAATGTATTTATTTGTTTAAACCATATAAATATTGTACTTTTTAGTTGGAAAAAAGGCCTTGCACAAATATAGGCAACATATAAATAAGATATTTACCAAATTACTTAGTATGTTGATACATATTATCAGCAGGTTCTTAAATATAACGCTTTTAACATACACATACAATACACGTCAATGTTAGTATAACCTACAGAATTAAACGCATATGCCGACAACGCTTCAAAATTATTTGTTTTCAAAACAAAAATTAATTAAAACAGTACAATCAGTATACTCACTCCTTTTTCAGTAGATCTACGCCACACCCTGGCATATCAGAACGGGTGATAAACACCTGATGTCTTCCGGAGCCGCTCATTGTTCTAACAGTCTCGCAACGAACTAAAGACGACGCGAGTGACGCTACTCTTTTATAAATCATGAATCAATAGACTAATTTCCGGATTTTCTTGCTAGTGATCGACTGCAAGGTTACTTAATTCTCCGGTAAGTATTTAGGCGGTGTGACTTCAGCTTTTGTCGTACTCTCGCCCTTGAAAAACGAAGGTTTAGCTAAGTATATAGTCATGTGAAGAGCAGCAACTGTCGCCAGTATGACCTTGCCTTTGCTAGATGTGATGAACGAGAGCGCGCCCATGTTATCAAAAGTTCAAGTTAGATGTTACTATTGCGTAAGTTTTATCCATAATCTACTAAAACTGCTTGTTTTCAAGTTTGATAACAAGTCATATGGTAATTGACAGTAATGACAGGTGAGAGATGATAATTCGTTCAGAAATAATATACATAAGGCGTCAATAAAAATCGTCCAGAAATTCATTTACATACTTTATTCAACACCCGTTTAGAAATAAAAGCAATAAATTAGTCATTATGTTCATGTTGAGCTTCTGATTCCCTCCAATTATTTTGTACCATTTCTACAATCATCCTCCACCATTTGGACTGCATAAAGTAATAGATAGCACAAACAAGAATGAACAACCATGACAATATGAGGAAGTAATCAGTGTCTTTTTCCACAACACTTGAGACTGGTCCTTGGAAGTCCTTGGACGTGACTAGAAGACCCTGAGGGTATTGTCCAGTTATAGCATGCACAAACTTGCTAAAAGACTGGATATTATATTCAGTTCCATTGAATTTTCCAACTGGCCGACCATTGTGGAACATTTTTAAAGTTGGTACACCAACAATACCATAATGGGTATTAGTACCACTAAATTTAAGAGCATCTAATGCTACCATTTTGACATTTGGATATGAGCGAGCAAGGGCATTGAAATGTGGTGCAGCATGTGCACTGAAGGGGCAAGCTTTGGCATAAAACAGAACGAGTACACAATCAGCTTCTGTGTCTCGGCTAGTGATATCTGGTTTTATTTGCAACAGTTTAGCTAAGTAACTGCCATTGATGAGTTCAACCGTTGGTTCAAGTTCCTCTGTTTGATCGTAGACTATTTCTTTACATTTGACTAGTTTTCTTGTTTCGTTTGTTGATTGTGTTGTGTTTTCCACCGTGACATTGGCTAGTGTGACTGTGTTGTAGAGATTTGTGAGTGTCTTGTTGACATCAGAGACGACATTTGAAAGTAATGATTCTGATTCATCCACATTTGAGACGTCTACCACTCCTTTAGCTTCTGTTTCTGATTCTTCTTGGATATCAAACTGTGTGGTTACTGTTGCTAGTCCTGAAATCAGATTACATGTACATAATTATATACTTATAATATGTCATATGATAGATGATGTTCTTTGGTCCTCTACAGGAAAAATGTGTGATTTTGTGTAGGTATGTAGGTATGTGTTATATGTATAGGTCATACACAAGTGGTTTATTTGATGTTTTATTAAGGTTAATTTAAATTTTGTTTTAAGCCATTTTAAATATTTATAGGGTATTGAATTTAAATACTTAAGTTATTTAAATGTAGTTCAATAAACTGCACATAAATAAATTTTGATACAAAAACCTACTTTTCTGTAATGGTATTTGCGTACTTATTACATAAAAATATATTTTTGTGTCAAAAAAAATAAAAAACACCAAGAACATTTCAAATTCTGGATTCTTGGTCTCATGTCTTTGATGAAGCACTCAGTACTAATTGGTATATGAATGTTACATAAGGATAAACATCAAATTTGGACATTACAAAAACCTAAAGAACTTCTGTAATTATTTAACATCAAAAAAATGTAAAAGAAATTTATATTGTAAAGAGAGTGAGAAGCTGATAATTATTTGGAGAATTTCACAATAAAATATATGGTTCTGTGTTATTGTATACCAAAGAAATCACGGCAGGGATAGATAGATGCAAAAAGAAGGACAGGTTTATCATTCTCGTAAAAACAATGAATTCTAAAAGGCTGGTAAATAAAACAAAATCTTACCGATTACAACAAGTATCACCAAATAAAAATTACTTCTTTTAAGGAGAAACATATCGAAGATGCTTCAAGTTAACCACCGCAAGGAACAATTAATGGCGTAAAATGGTTTGATATGTATTATATTCAATTTAAAATTGAATATATTTTTGTTCAATATCACACTTAACAGTACAGCAAGTGATCCGACATAACAATAACAATAAAAAGAGATAACGATACAGAATTCTCACGAAGCAAAAGAAGATAGCGTATTATCTACGCTTATAATTTCATCAACTTTATGGAAGTTATTGAAATTGACAGTTGTGCTCCAGGTTTTCATGTCATTACTGTCAGAACTTCGAGATAAAAACGTTCCGTTAAATGCAGTTACCAATAAATTTTGGTTAACCATAAGATATCTAGAACTGTAATATCCTATGAATAGGTAGTAGTAATATAAATATAGAAATTGAGCGGAAAGATTTAATCGAAGACGCTCAAAATTATACGGAAAAAAGTGAATGACATCGAGGCCATCACAGCGGGCAGCAGAGCGGCCTTGCAGCCAGTTATTATCTATTCAGTTCAGACTATTCATATTTACCATCGCACTCAATGTATCCAACAGCTCCTCAATGTCTCGTCTCGCAGTCCACCTGTCTACCGTTTTAAACACTAAGCTGTATGGAGCTTTACGATTGCAATGCGTTTTTGTTACCGATCATCTTCTTACCTGTCACACTTGTAGAGCCTTAGTTAGAACATTTGAAACAAGAAAGTAGCTTTTTCAAGCCTCTCTCCAACAGTCCCATGATGAAGAAATACGGATTAAAGGTTTAGATTTAAGGAAATACCTATGTAGTTTTTACATTTCCAGGTTAAAAAAATGAGAACCTACAATGATATTGTCTAGATTTCAAGAGCAATTTCGGCAGCAGAACCAGGCCTACGTTCTACTAAAACTCATGAGTTACCAAAGCACGATTTGAGAGGTAACCACCGGACATTGTTAGGAATACCCACCCTCTGTCTAGTGTCTAATCTATCTGGTTAAATACTCACCTGTGCTCCTCAGTACGTATTAGAATTGATTAACTACTTGTTAATCGAAAGTAGACTGAAAAGTCGGTTTAAATTAGATGCGTTGTAATGCAACCCACCGACCTTGCGGTGATGAGGCCACAGTAGTAAGCTGGGCTCTATAGAGTCCCTGCCAAACTGTGAGCGGATTGACCACGGCGTTGCGTACAGATATTTAGGGTGTCGTCTGGTGACGTGGTCGTCTTGTAATATTGTTTTATTTCGTTGGTTTATTCTCTCCAATTATTTTGTACCATTTCTACAATCATCCTCCACCATTTGGACTGCATAAAGTAATAGATAGCACAAACAGGAATGAACAACCATGACAATTTGAGGTAGTAATCAGTGTCTTTTTCCACAACACTTGAGACTGGTCCTTGGAAGTCCTTGGACGTGACTAGAAGACCCTGAGGGTATTGTCCAGTTATAGCATGTACAAACTTGCTAAAAGACTGAATATTATATTCAGTACCATTGAATTTTCCAACTGGCCGTCCATTGTGGAACATTTTTAAAGTAGGTACAACAATACCATTATGGGTATTAGTACCACTAAATTTAAGAGCATCTAATGCTACCATTTTAATGTTAGGATATGAGCGAGCGAGGGCATTGAAATGTGGTGCAGCAAGTGCACTGAAAGGGCAAGCTTTGGCATAAAACAGAACGAGTACACAATCAGCTTCTGTGTCTCGGCTAGTGATATCTGGTTTTATTTGCAACAGTTTAGCTAAGTAACTGCCATTGATGAGTTCAACCGTTGGTTCAAGTTCCTCTGTTTGATCGTAGACTATTTCTTTACATTTGACTAGTTTTCTTGTTTCGTTTGTTGATTGTGTTGTGTTTTCTACTGTGACATTGGCTAGTGTGACCGTGTTGTAGAGATTTGTGAGCGTCTTGTTGACATCGGAGATGACATTTGAAAGTAATGATTCTGATTCATCCACATTAGACACGTCTACAACTCCTTTGGCTTCAGTTTCTGATTCTTCTTGGATATCAAATTGTGTGGTTACTGTTGCTAGTCCTGAAACCAGATAATAAGTTAATTATGGTGGTGGTTTTTGCTCTCTACCCACCCTTATAGGCAAAAGGTGTGATTTTATGTATGTATACAGGTCATGCAGAAATTGTTTATTTGATGTTTTTCCAAGGTTAAATTCAAAGTTTGCAAAATGATTGAAATTTGAAATGGATGTTTTAAATCATTTTAAATATTCATAAGGTAATGAATTTAACCCTTTGACCGCCACAGTCGGCTATGCTCGACAAATCAGAACGTGCTCACGACTCTATATTTTTGTCGACATTTGCCGACGAAAGCGTTGTGAGCACTTTCTGATTTGTCGAGTATAGCTGACCGTGGCGGTCAAAGGGTTAAATACTTAAGTAATTTAAATGTAGTTCAATAAACTGCACAAAATTACATTTTGATTCAAAATACCTTACTTTTCTGGTATTGTATATTTAATACATAGAAATATATATAATAATGAATTTCAGTCAAAACTTTTAAATGTACTTGGTGATATCTTTGGTGAAGCATGCAGTACCTACTTATAGTTGGTATTATACGAATGTTACTTAAGGATGAACATTAAATTTGGACATTACAAACACTTAGGGATCTTCTATAATTATTTAACACCAAAAAATGTAGAAGAAATTTATATTTTAAAGAGAGTGAGAAGCTGAAAATTTTTAGAAGTACCTATTTCACTATATAATATGGTTCTGTGTTATTGTATGATAAATAAATCAAGGGAGGGATAGTTTTAATACAAAAAGAAGGATTCTTGTAAAAACAACACACAAACAAACAATGAATTATAAAAGACTAGTAAATAAAACAAAATCTTACCGATTACAACAAGTATCACCAAAGAAAAATTACTTCTTTTATGGAGAAACATATTGAAGATACTTCAAGTTAACAACCGTAAGAATTAATTTATGGTGTAAAATGGTTCGATATGTATTATATTCAATTTAAAATTGAATATATTTTTGTTCAATATCACACTTAACAGTACAGCAAGTGATCCGACATAACAATAACAATAAAAAGAGATAACGATACAGAATTCTCACGAAGCAAAAGAAGATAGCGTATTATCTATGCTTATAATTTCATCAACTATATGGAAGTTATTGAAATTGGCAGTTGCGCTCCAGGTTTTCATGTCATTACTGTCAGAACTTAGAACTTCGAGATAAAAACGTTCCGTTTAACGCAGTTACCAATTAATTATGGCTAACTATAAGGTGTCTAGAACTATAATATTCTATGAATAGATAGTAATATAAATATAGAAATTGAGCGGAAAGATTTAATCGAAGACGCTCAAGATTATACGGAAGAAAGTGAATGACATCGAGGCCATCAGGCAGCAGAGCGGCCTTGCAGCCAGTTATCTATTCAGTTCAGACTGTTCATATTTACCATCGCACTCAATGTGTCCAACAGCTCCTCAATGCCTTGTCTCGCAGTCCACCTGTCTACCATCTTAAACACTAAGCTGTATGGAGCTTTACGATTACAACGCGTTTTTGTTACCGATCATCTTCTAACCTGTCTCACTTGTAGAGCCTTAGTTAGAACATTTGAAACAAGAATGTAGCTTTTTCGAGCCTCTCTCCAACAGTCCTATGATGAAGGGATCAGCTTAAAGGTACAGATTTAAGAAAATACCCAAGTAGATATATCATTCCCAGGTATTAAAAATGAGAACCTACAATAGTACCTATTCTCTAGATTTCAGGTGGAAAGTTCGGCAGCAGAACCAGGCCTACGGTTCTACTAAAACTCATGAGTTACCAAAGCGCGATTTGAGAGGTAACCACCGGACATTGTTAGGAATACCCACCCTCTGTCTAGTGTCTAATCTATCTGGTTAAATACTCACCTGTGCTCCTCAGTACGTATTAGAATTGATTAACTACTTGTTAATCGAAAGTAGACTGAAAAGTCGGTTTAAATTAGATGCGTTGTAATGCAACCCACCGACCTTGCGGTGATGAGGCCACAGTAGTAAGCTGGGCTCTATAGAGTCCCTGCCAAACTGTGAGCGGATTGACCACGGCGTTGCGTACAGATATTTAGGGTGTCGTCTGGTGACGTGGTCGTCTTGTAATATTGTTTTATTTCGTTGGTTTATTCTCTCCAATTATTTTGTACCATTTCTACAATCATCCTCCACCATTTGGACTGCATAAAGTAATAGATAGCACAAACAGGAATGAACAACCATGACAATTTGAGGAAGTAATCAGTGTCTTTTTCCACAACACTTGAGACTGGTCCTTGGAAGTCCTTGGACGTGACTAGAAGACCCTGAGGGTATTGTCCAGTTATAGCATGTACAAACTTGCTAAAAGACTGAATATTATATTCAGTACCATTGAATTTTCCAACTGGCCGTCCATTGTGGAACATTTTTAAAGTAGGTACAACAATACCATTATGGGTATTAGTACCACTAAATTTAAGAGCATCTAATGCTACCATTTTAATGTTAGGATATGAGCGAGCAAGGGCATTGAAATGTGGTGCAGCAAGTGCACTGAAAGGGCAAGCTTTGGCATAAAACAGAACGAGTACACAATCAGATTCTGTGTCTCGGCTAGTGATATCTGGTTTTATTTGCAACAGTTTATCTAAGTAACTGCGATTGATGAGTTCAACCGTTGGTTCAAGTTCCTCAGTTTGATCGTAGACTATTTCTTTACATTTGACTAGTTTTCTTGTTTCGTTTGTCGTTTGTGTTGTGTTTTCTACTGTGACATTGGCTAGTGTGACCGTGTTGTAGAGATTTGTGAGCGTCTTGTTGACATCGGAGGCGACATTTGAAAGTAATGATTCTGATTCATCCACATTAGACACGTCTACAACTCCTTTGCCTTCAGTTTCTGATTCTTCTTGGATATCAAATTGTGTGGTTACTGTTGCTAGTCCTGAAACCAGATAATAAGTTAATTATGGTGGTGGTTTTTGCCCTCTACCCACCCTTATAGGCAAAAGGTGTGATTTTATGTATGTATACAGGTCATGCAGAAATTGTTTATTTGATGTTTTTCCAAGGTTAAATTCAAAGTTTGCAAAATGATTGAAATTTGAAATGGATGTTTTAAATCATTTTAAATATTCATAAGGTAATGAATTTAACCCTTTGACCGCCACGGTCGGCTATGCTCGACAAATCAGAACGTGCTCACGACTCTATATTTTTGTCGACATTTGCCGACGAAAGCGTTGTGAGCACTTTCTGATTTGTCGAGTATAGCTGACCATGGCGGTCAAAGGGTTAAATACATAAGTAATTTAAATGTAGTTCAATAAACTGCACAAAATTACATTTTGTGCAGTTTATTGAAAATTTTTAGAAGTACCTATTTCACTATATAATATGGTTCTGTGTTATTGTATGATAAATAAATCAAGGGAGGGATAGTTTTAATACAAAAAGAAGGATTCTTGTAAAAACAACACACAAACAAACAATGAATTATAAAAGACTAGTAAATAAAACAAAATCTTACCGATTACAACAAGTATCACCAAAGAAAAATTACTTCTTTTATGGAGAAACATATTGAAGATACTTCAAGTTAACAACCGTAAGAATTAATTTATGGTGTAAAATGGTTCGATATGTATTATATTCAATTTAAAATTGAATATATTTTTGTTCAATAACACACTTAACAGTACAGCAAGTGATCCGACATAACAATAACAATAAAAAGAGATAACGATACAGAATTCTCGCGAAGCAAAAGAAGATAGCGTATTATCTACGCTTATAATTTCATCAACTTTATGGAAGTTATTGAAATTGACAGTTGCGCTCCAGGTTTTCATGTCATTACTGTCAGAACTTAGAACTTCGAGATAAAAACGTTCCGTTAAACGCAGTTACCAATAAATTATGGTTAACCATAAGGTGTCTAGAACTATAATATTCTATGAATAGATAGTAATATAAATATAGAAATTGAGCGAAAAGATTAAATCAAAGATGCTCAAGATTATACGGAAGAAAGTGAATGACATCGAGGCCATCAGGCAGCAGAGCGGCCTTGCAGCCAGTTATCTATTCAGTTCAGACTGTTCATATTTACCATCGCACTCAATGTATCCAACAGCTCCTCAATGCCTTGTCTCGCAGTCCACCTGTCTACCATTTTAAACACTAAGCTGTATGGAGCTTTACGATTACAACGCGTTTTTGTTACCGATCATCTTCTTACCTGTCTCACTTGTAGAGCCTTTGTTGAAACATTTGAAACAAGAATGTAGCTTTTGTGAGCCTCTCTCCAACAGTCCCATGATAAAGGGATCAGCTTAAAGGTACAGATTTAAGAAAATACCTAAGTAGATATTACATTCCCAGGTATTAAAAATGAGAACCTACAATAGAACCTATTCTCCAGATTTCAGGTGGAAAGTTCGGCAGCAGAACCAGGCCTACGGTTCTACTAAAACTCATGAGTTACCAAAGCGCGATTTGAGAGGTAACCTAGTGGTCTAGTGTCTAATCTATCTGGTTAAATACTCACCTGTGCTCCTCAGTACGTATAAGAATTGATTAACTACTTGTTAATCGAAAGTAGACTGAAAAGTCGGTTTAAATTAGATGCGTTGTAATGCAACCCACCGACCTTGCGGTGATGAGGCCACAGTAGTAAGCTGGGCTCTATAGAGTCCCTGCCAAACTGTGAGCGGATTGACCACGGCGTTGCGTACAGATATTTAGGGTGTCGTCTGGTGACGTGGTCGTCTTGTAATATTGTTTTATTTCGTTGGTTTATTCGGAGCGGAGTGGCGCGGCCGGCGGCCGGCAGTTGCTGCGCGACCGCCGCCGCGCTACTTGCACGCCAAACCGACGGTAACCATCCCGGACTAGACAACACTCCACCAACTTTGCAGTAACGCAACTGTTCATCAAACAAAAATGGCGTATTCCTGGGATAATAGAGTTGCCTTCGTTGTGAGATACCTTTACGGTAAGTTTAATAGACTTTCAACTGGATTCGGTTTAGTATTTCCTGGAGCGCGGTAGTCAAGGCGGGTACAGTTTGTTTGTAATGCTGTATTATGTTCGTATTTTGTAGACAGCTGATCAATTGGAAACTAAGATACAATGTTTCAAAATCAATTTAAATTGATTTCTAGACTTATTTAAATATAGCTCTCCAAATTGTTTACTTCAGAACCTATGGCCAGAAGCAAAGCTAAGGGACGTGTGCAGTCTTTTGTTCTTCGGATCAATGACACCGAAGAGCCTAATAAAAAAACATTCAGCACTTCGGAACGGCAGTCTCATACTTTTAATTTCTAGTTTAATGACACGTCTTGATAAACATGTTAATCACAATTTACGATGACAACTTTAATGCGTTACAATAGAATTTTACAAAACATTGGATTACTGAGTGTTTGCTTGTTCTTTGGACTTGACCCAGCGCGATATTTTTATTTTAAAAATTCATATATCTCGCCGTTGACGTGATGAAGTTGCACAATGCTAGTTTACATACTAAATAACAGCTTTTGGACACTGATTCATTCATAATGTACAGGAACGCTTTGATGATTCAACTGACGCAGTGTAACTAATCTTCCCGTTTGTAAACCTATTAAGTCAGCTTATTTCTTTAATAAATTTCACTCTACGTTTCATCAAATCGTATCAAATGCTGTATGCCAGGAAAATTGTATTTATTGCGATATTTTGTTCAGGTTTGTTGTGGTAGTACAAAGTTTGTCAAATAGAAAGTTTGACACAATTTTATTATTATTTGTCTTTCAAATGTAATATAGAGTTTTACTACAAAAGCAAATTCTGCCGTCTTCAAGACTCCGAAAAAACCTGGCCTGCATATTTTTACTGAACTAACCAGTTAGGATTGTTCCTGATCTCTTAGTTAATTAAGTATTCATAATTTGTAAATAATTATACCTACTTGTGTCTTTTCCAAATCTATTAAAAATCTGCTATTGTAGGCCTACGATTTCCTTTAAAAACTTCATTACTGAGGTTCTTTTGAAACATTGAAATGCATGTTTCTATTTGTCTCTTCATTTTATACAGGCGCTCATTCCATCAGCCCCCATAGTCATTTCGTTTACCGTCTGGTAGTCATTACCATGCCATGGTATCAACAGTCATAACCATAAATAATTACCATTATATAAACACAACATTCCCTTACTTTCATAACCTATCCTATCCACTAAAAGGGCCATCATCTACTTTAGAGTATGGAGACATTGAAATCGATACTTCTATAACAATAGTCACAGCATGGCTCCTAGTTTATACCCAAGATATACGATCACCTACGCTCCACTTTAATTTAGATCAACTCTCTAATTAAAGAAATCGTGTAAAGAATTGTGTGGATCGAAATAGATAAAACATGACATTGACCTGTGCAGAATTTCTGTGGAGCCAATCGTGAGCGCTCATCAATCACCAAACTACGGAACGTGTTCGAGTTACTGTCCCGAGCCTGCCAAGATTTCACAATTACTACTTTACTATACCCCTGAAAACGATAAACTAGTATCTCTAGGACAGCTATTGCTCCCATTGAGCAATCTCTCAACGCCCACCTGTTCCCAATAACGATCGGTACTCGATTAACAGCACGATAACAAATATTTTTGGGCTAGCCATCAAACTAGGGAGCCATTAATTATGTTAAGCGATGCTAACGAGCCATCAGTATCCACATTGTAATCGCGTCCTAGGCACCCACTAATTGATATAAATAAACACAAGAATCTTCGATGGCTGACATTGATTTTTTTAGAAGCCCTTATTGTCAACCGGTAGTAGGGATTAACTTTCACGTGTGTATGATACTAAATTAGAACTTCGGGATATTCCGTCGACGATGTGACTACTCTAGTGCTATCATGAGTTAGTTCTGTTTTAGCTTCAAATATCTCGGTATTTAGGACCTAACGACAACAGTGATGTTGAACAATGTGCGTGACAGCCATGTGTTTCCTAGATGTCTCCATCGACTATTTTGACATTGAATCTATTCTTATGATTGGCAAATCCTGTTTATTGATGAGCATAAATTTAAACTGTCTGTTGAACACTCGCGCACTCAATCTTAAACATCAATTATAATACGATTGTTGTTTGAAAAACCGTGGACGATTGCGAAATGAAGGATCCCCGGGTTTTGGCATGAGCAGCTCTATTAAATTAATAGTTGCCTATTGTTTACATGCAGTGGCAGCCAAGTGGGCAGCCGCCGCTCATTTGCTCACCCGTTGCGACACTTATTGGGAGATCGACAACGTTTCTGTAACAATGTTAATGAACCACACGCATGCCCTTAGCACTGTTAATAGACGAGGCGATACTTACGCCAATGATTAATAGTCCGCTATTACACTGTCTCATAGTTCAACATTAGTCACTAGTCAATTTTATGTAGCTAAAAATCTTCTATGCATGCTGTGACAATGTCTCTCTTGGTAACAAACCAAGTGTTCACGTCAAACTTCAAAACAAGGAAAAAAGTGTCAAATGAAAATACCAACGTCAGAGGTAAAAAACAAGGATATATTTAAAAGCAATAGAAGAGACAGGTGGTGAGCGTGTGTCTGTTGCAGATATTGACAACAACGGCTTCTTGGACGCCCACGACTTCCACTGCCTGGCACTGCGCACGTGCGTGCTGGAGGGCAAGGGCGACTGCAGCGCCGCTCGCCTGCAGAAGTACCAGCACGTGATGCTGAGCCTGTGGGAGGAGATCGCACAGCTCGCGGACTTCGACAAGGTGCCAGACTATGTCGGTTATCCCCACACATTACACTATGCGGTGTCAGCGAAGCTTCGGTGGATGCAGCCTAACGCTGGTCTTTCCTGTAGCTCTTATAAACTTACGCACTATGCATTGAAATGGTCCGCTTCTGTGTAGTCGTGCACGCCGCTCAATTATGTGTTTAGCTCCAGTCGTTTGTTTAGATCCTCACGCAGCTGCACTGAAGTTCTTACGTTCAGTAAAGAACGTAAAATTGTAACTTGCCATTTTTCAGATGATCGATGGTAACGAACCAACATGAGAAAAAGCGACCATGTATTTTTCTCGGCCGTCATGGCAAAGAAAACAGTGACTGACAATAACCGCATACATTACACATGCACTTAGCACAACGCCACCGCCACCAGCCATGTCTGGTCGTAGTTCTCAGGTTCTAGAACATTGTCTATTAGCCTGCTATTTGTACTGTCCAGTGTAGTTAGCCTAATTATTTAATTCAACTTACAAATACAAGAGCAGAACTAACAGGCAGAAAAGTAACTAGTGAGATCTCACTAATTATTTCTCTGGTAATTCAGTAGACACTAGAAATAATACAGATATTAATCGTCTAATTTTCACTTTAAACACACACGCAAAGCCACGCACACGCTTCCCGCTTGTATAATTGTTTTTCTATAACCAGCGGCATGTTCTCAATAATGAGTTTTTTCAGGACGGTACGATCACGGTTGACGAGTTCAAGCAGGCCGTGAAGAACAGCTGTGTGGGCCGTAAATATGAGGACTTTCCTCAGGCCATGAAGGCGTTTATTGAGACCAACTTCAGGATGATTGACATCAACAGCGACGGAGTCATCGGCGTGGAGGAGTACAGATACGACTGCGTACAGCGCATGGTCCTCGAAGAGATCAAGGTTATAGACGACGCCTTCAACTCCCTCCTCAACGTAAGTACCTACCTACCCAATAAGTAGGTAACCAATACAAGTGTGCAGAACAGGTGCGAATATTTGTTCAAATAATGATCCATATTTCAATGTCAATGGATTAAAATTATTGTCATCTTGATAACTTTACACGCGTGCAGCAATTTGCGTGTTACAATCGGAAGCGCTTCGAACTCTATTATCGTATCGTAAAAGTTCTAAATTTAATCAGGCGTACAATTGAACTGTCAGCCTGTTACAGATTTATTTAACGAGCAGTTAAATGTGTCTCGAGCTATTTATTACTCGCCCGTTTGATAACAATTAGCGACGAGAAAAAAATAGTCTAGGCATTTTAATCGCGAAACTGTCGTAGTCACTTGTTCACGGAATTGATTTGATCACGTCTTAGTATGTTGGTTAAAAGTTTGTTATTTCTTCCTTAATATTTGGGAGAATAAATTCGTGAGATGTAGTCATACGCCCAACGCACAAGATGTACGCCAATCATGAACAGAATATAGATCATGTACTAATACACGCCGTTCTAGAAATACCTATTACCTAGCAGCCATGTGTGTTGGCAAACTGTTCCCGAGTATTTGATGCCATTGACATGTGATATTACAGCTTAGCACACACTTAAACAGTTAAATAATTGCTTTTCAACAATGCCTGATATTCACTGGATATCATCTTTATTACTTGGCGGCAAACAGCCAAAAAGGCCTAAAATGTAATCAGGAATTTTCAAGAGATTTTCTCGTAATCTGTAGTTATGTGTTAAATGTTTTGTTTCAACGACATTAACGGTAACATAGATTGATACATATACTGAGGATTTAATGTGAGGAGTATATAAATATGAAATAACATATTTACTATAATATTCCAAGCTAGATTTAAACTGTCCTCATCAAAACACGTAGGTTCCACGCGCGTGTGATTAATTCCGACAGCCATCTAATGAATGGAACTTATTATAAATTCGCAACACTGTTTACGTTATATTTCCTAACTTTTCATTATAATATCCTACTATTCAAAACAAATATTTCGTAAGCGTTCCACAGAATGGGAGCTTCCCAACAATAAACACATCGTAAAATATGTTTTGTATTCAAAAGTTACCGCGAAACCGTCTTGCGTGAGGAAACATGGAATTATATTTATAGAAGACAGTTTACAGAAATAAATGCCACATATAATATCTGTGGGTTATAAAAAGCAATAACCAGAAATAAAATTATGCAACAAGACAATATGAGTGTGCTTTCTTCCTGGCAAGACTCCAGTGGGGTAACACAGCCGCGTAGGATCATTTCCTAGTTACCACTTCACACGCTACAATCCAATTACTCTGTCGTATCAAATAAGTAGAATTGGCAGGCGGACGTTTGTTTATGTTCCCGCGCCTACAGGTGTCTGATGAAAGAAGATTTACTGTCTCGTGACGACACGCCGAGAAAATTCTACGAGAATTTTGCTCTTACTTTTTGGTTAATTGTTTGTAACAAATAAAGATCTTTATTTTATATTGTGGGTAATAAATTATCTGGGTATTTAATAAGTAGGCAGGAATGAATGCTTGCCAAACGTATGAGGGGTCATTGTTAACGAGTCGTGTGTCCTGTTGAATAAACCACGCTTCAAAATATATGAACACGCTCCATTGCACTAGTCCATGGTTAGTAAATACATTGCGCACGGTCCATGTTCCTGGGCTACAAATGCTACAAATCCGTTGTCGCCTTGCGGGCGGAAGTCTGGTATCGTAATTCGTAACCATGTGTCAATTATTTGCAACAATTTTCCACTAGCTTTTGGAACATGACCATGTATGAGCGTGTTTAATGTGTTCATGCCTAAATGCGGTCTTCTAGGAATACTGTATTTTGGGGCCAGTTATTTAGAAATCGAGTGATTTAAAAGATTTCTGCTCGTTAAACATCATATCGGTAGTTATCTTATAATACATAGTCAAGACTCATTAATGCCTTGTTGAATAATGACTTTGCAAAAGTTATAAAATATGTCAGAGATGGTAATTTATCACTGTCAACAGTTTTCAAATAAAAACTTCATTTTATGTATTTTGTTCTAGGACGATGACAGAAGGAAAGGTGGTCTGACCCTCTCGAGATACCAAGAATTGTTCGCGCAGTTCCTCGGTGACGAGAGCGACTCCTGCCAAGCGAAACATCTATTTGGACCTTTAGAACTATAATCATAGCCTTACGTAGACTAGTTAGGCTCACAGTCATGACTGACACACTTACCACCTATACTCATAACGAAATTCACAATCAGAAACAGATTTGAAATCATTAAACTAAAACTATATAAAAACTCAATTTCACATTTGATATAAATAACTTATTGTTATTCTAACATAGTAATATTTAACATATCTCATAGTCATATAATAAAAAACAGTGCAGATTACATGTTTACAAAATTACCTACATTTATTCCATCCCACTAGAAAACGCGCCAAAAATACGCAAACACTGCGTCGATACAGTTTAAAAATAAACCATAATAATGCTAGTCTAGTATCTGTGATGCGTTCCCAATTACGTAATTGTTTTACAAAATATATTTTCTTGGATGATTTTAAATGTTTGTTGATTTGTTTTATCTTCGTTGTTATTTATTTGTTAGTCTTTGCAATGCTAGAGCTTGTTAATATAAAGGTTTTTATATACTCCCGTCCTGTTATAATTCCTAAATGTTATTTATATTTATTCGTGTTGTATTTCGTTTTGTTACTTATTTAAGGTGTTTATTGTGAGACACGATTTTAAGATTTTTGGAATGTTGTTTTCCCCTTATCGTCTTTTTTTCTATACTGTATGGTATCATTATAATTATAAATAAAACGAACGAGAAACCAGCGGGTTTTCATACGAATATAATTTACTATAAATATGCAACGGCAGTGTTAGTTATATCTACTGTTTTATGAACTTTATGGGGAATGTGCGGGAAATGTTGATGTGCTCAAACATACAAAATGAATCTAGTCACCACGGTGTTATAAATGTTATCCTTAATTTAATTGTAAATACTTTCTGTTTAATGAAAATAAACCGATTGTTACGACCGACGTCGTTGTTTATTTATTTCCAACTACCCGCATAATTCACGACTGCTAAACACCTTTGCCATCCAAAAAGGGACCAATCTAAAATTACCAGCTATTTTCCATAGTAAATTCTATTAAGTGTTCCTAAGAAACCATGGCGACACATTTCCTAACCTTAGACTGCATTTTCTTTTAATTTTCATATTATCTATTAGGTCAAGTATTTAAGGGTCAATGAACTAAAAGAAAATATTTGCTTTTTCTCCTTTATTAAAAATTCTATTACACAGATTTTACATACATTGAATGTGGTCTTCTGGAATATAGACTTTACTTAGAGTAACATAGGTACAAATTACGCTAGTTAAAAACTTTTAATAGACATCAAATATATGCATTTATATACAGATAGGTATTATACCTAAAATGTTGGTACATAAGTACAGAATGTCGTATGTGATTGAAACAACATCGAGACAAATGAAAACCAAAAAAAAACCATAGCGAATACTAAAACATTTTTTTAACAAAATTAAATGTCTTCCATACACCAATATATCTATTTAATATACAATGCCAATAATAACCAAAATATTAACTAATACATACGTGTAAAACGTAAGATGCCGCTTCTAAGCCAATTAAATTTAAATATCAGTTCAATAATTTTTCAAAGAAAATAAAGATATTCTTGCATTTTACGGACAAAAAACAAACGATAGAAACATGAGATATTAACACAAAAATTGATGTTGAAAGTATTTACAAAAATGTTCAAAAAATAGTTTCGATAAGTTGTAGTACATAAGTTACTATATATCCATAGAATATTGAGATTTTGTACACATTTCTTCTAGTTTACAAATAGGCTGTTTACAGCAACGTTACTAAGGAAGATTCATAGTTATTCCTACGCTACTTGATATATATATCATAGAAAAAGCTAATTTCCTGATACCCTCGTCCCGTTAACGTTTCAATGATATTTGTTTATCAAAATTTTTGTACCTAGGATATAGTGTAGACGCTGAATTTTATTAATTGTTATAAGCTGTTATAGGTCTACATGATAAAGTTCTAACACCACAGGCATAATTTGAGCACATTGAATTACGCGCTAACAAACTTTGTATGGATGAATTTAGCAACGAGCCGCTGCGCAAAAGTTTTCTTGTTTTTTATTCGTCTTCTACGCAACAGTTCGATGTTCAGACACAAAGTTTATTAGCTTGTACTATAAATTTTATACCGGCACTCGTACGAAACAAGCGTGTACGTATACGTACACGCACGTTGGTTTCTTATAGAATTGTCAAAATACGCTTGTGGTGAAAATACTTTTGTAGTATTAAAACTCCCAACTTTAGCCCTTAGATCATTTGGCTTTAGACTTCAAGCTCAATGCTTCTAATTAATCAATTAATAGTTATTAGTTGTATGGTCTCCTCAAATGTATGAATAATATAATTTGTCAACTAGAAAACGAAAGCAATCCCCTTATAACACCCCTATGTCATATGTTAATATTTGGTAGCAGGTTATTACTTTTACAACAGCAATATGGCTGATAAATCAAACCATGGGCAATCCAAAGCAAGTTGAATACTATGAAAATAAAATAGAAAGCCTATGGGCTGAATACTGAAATATCTCTCATGCTATCTCTGTCATTTTGATGTGTATTTTAGGGACAGAAATACTTTTGAGACCTCACTCAGTTACTCATGTTTCTTATCCATTAGGTCACAGGTTTTACCATATGGCAATTTTTATTTGTTGACAAATACGCAAACAAGAAAAGCCGAGTGAGATCTTTAGTCGAACAACTTTGAAGAGAGCTTTGTATGCAAGGTTCGCGACTGGTGGACGTATACAAAGCTCAGAATTTAGAACATCAATGATCCGCAAAATTATGCAGCTGACGTTGGCCTGTTTGATACAGCTCCCTTATGTATTTCCAAAATGAAGTAAATAGTCTATGAAGTTAAAATTCTCTACTAAATTTTGAGACTAAAACAATGACTTTGACGTTTCAGTATGTTAGCCATAACTTAAAGATTTCCACGATTATGAGACCTTTACACTCCGCTGTTATATACTTTTGCAATGTTCTCGAAGCGAACCCTCATTACTAAGTCAATATATAATTTAGCCTACGATTTATCGTCGAATTGACTTGTCGAAGGCACAGGCAAAAGAAAGCTTCGCTAATCTTACACTAGCAGTCAACGCGATGGGGAAAGCTTAATACGCATTCATATTACAACGACCAAATTGACCATTTCTCTTATAGTAATTACCCGGTTTCATGGTGATATTTTACTTGGCTATTCGTATTCGCGTATTCGTTATTGGTCTAAGATAATCCTGGTTTCGGCTATGACGGCCAGTTTCATTGAAACCAGTCAAATGTGCAGGACTTTGTTCATGTGTCCAAGTGTGTGCAAAATACAAAGGTATACTCTCTATTCCTTTACTCTCATAGTCTGGTGGGACGGCTAAACCGACACGACCAACAGGGTTACTCCCGTCCGAAGTAAGTCTGCAGGGAGAAGAGAACACGGTTTGGATAACACGAAAGCCTTACGTGTTCTCCAAATATAGACAAATACGCAAATAACTAACCAAATAAAATTTCTCCATCAACTTTTCAACTACCTAATTTTGTCTCATCTCATTGCCAATCTTTAAAAATCTTGATTCTAGTTTTTAAGTACCTATCCCTAAAATCTACACTTCTAGGGATGTAAGAAATTTTAATTTGTAGGCAAAATTTTATAGGGTTGCCAGATAATTTAAGTAACTATCTTCTACACACTCAAAGCTTTTAGAAATCATGTAATATCATTATCTAACCTTTGGATAGGTTTTCAGTTGACTAACCGAAACTTAGATATACAAATTTTACTATACCTAACACCTACTTACAGCTACATTGATTATAAACAAACAACTGACTTTGTCATATACCCTATCAGTATTTCGTCACTATGTTTCTATTCGTACGCGAAGATAAAGCGCTTCAACAGATTCAATTTGGTGTCGTAGTTCAGAAACTATTTAACATTATAATGCATTTATATTATTACATAAATCTTTACAAAGACATGAATATATCAACACTGATATACAAAATGTCATGTTTAAAATCATCTGTCAAAATGTACTTAAATTTATTATGAGATATTTAATGGAATACTATAAATATCACTGTCTCACTTAACGAGAAATGGAAATGATATAAAACATATTTAAAAAATACAACCAAAGCAAATCAAGAACGGAAATAAAAATGCAAATTTTAACAAAATTATAACACTAGTAACACCAAATTACATAACTCTGGTAACACTAAGCTTTGGTGCAATTTTCACACTAAAACTTCTAATGTTCAGATATAAGTGCGCCATCTCTGCCCAGTGTTGTCAAACCAATAATATCATTTTTATCTACTTTAATATTATTATAAGTATATTACAAAATCCCAATAACATTACAATATAAATTTCCAAAACTGTTAACGCCTTCAGATATTTAAATATGATTTGAAATACTAGCAATAACTTAATATTTAATTTACATATATCACAAGCGAATAGCCATCTCAAAGTTTGCATTTAGAATCAAATGCGTTAAGATTTTGTTCATATCATAAAATTATCCTCAACCTTTAATAAAAGTTGATAGTCTGTCCACCGTTCCAGTCGTTTTTTATACTAAACTTACACAGAAACTTTTCTAATTCACTAATTTAGTCCATTGTCCAATGTCACTAATCAAGACTAAGCTTTATAAGACAAAAAGGCTGGTGATCGAAATGTGACACAGAAAAATTTGAATATAAGAAACTACTTAAGAGTAGAAAAAATGTATGTACCGTTTTGTACAGGATTCAGCCTTTTGTTATAAATCTTAGTGTGTAGTAGAAACACGTTCACATTTCATCGGTGAGGCCGTTGACGGTGCCGCTATGTGAGGCGCGGGGCTCGCTCGGCGTCGTGTCTAGACTGCCGTAGGTGGGGCCGCGTCGCGACTGCACTCGCCAACGTCCCCGACACCGGGTTATGCCTGACAACACAACACGTATGTCATCACAACCGCGTGGACAAGGCACGCTCACATTACCTATAAGCTTCAAAATGTGCCTCAATCTTGACAATTATGTTTCATGTTCATCTAGTCAATTTAATAGTTAAGAGATTCATGCCAAAATTTAAAGACACCGTAACATTTATACGTGAAACTTTGCCAATTAATCATGCGGTACATTTAAAGTCAGTAGACGTGTAAACAAGCATGGATGAGAGAGATGGTTTTATTTACAAGAGAATTGTAAAATGTGGGTAATTAGATAAAATCATGCATGCTTGCTTAGAACTGGATGGAACCGGTTGGCCGTTTGATAGCGAACCGTAGTAACATAAGTGGATGATTAATACCACATGCTCTAAGTAATGAGAAGTGAATGAACTTTTTCATACGACTTAGAAAAACTGTCACCTCAAATAATTTATTTTTAACATTTTTCTTTGTTTTGTTTATTTATTAATTTAACGTTGTTACTTTGTCAATGATTAGTGTCAATAATTAACAAAATAAAAAAGATTAGATTTAATAATTTTCTTGATCTTTAATTAATACACCCATTTGTAAATAATTTACATATTACAACTTTTGTTGACCAATATCAAGCAATTTTAAACTTTTATTTTTGCTTGGTATACATGGAGTTATTTAAACACAAAGGCGATATAGACAGATCTTGCGTGACAGCTTCCCATAGCCGATCGTGATTTTAATATTTTGAAGAGCTGAACATGAAATAATAACTTTTCAATTTATATCCAAATTCTTCAACTGTGACTTCCTATAAGACAAATGAATAATTTTCATAGTGAAAAAGAATTGATGCAAATATGAAACCGAAATATGAATATAATTATTCCATAGAGAAGAATGCTGGTAGTGATGTAATTTTGTGACTATTAATAGGAAATCTGATAATTTTATCGATTCAGTATCGATATATAAATGGCATTATTTCCGAGTATTTCAGCCAATAAATGAGATATCTATTGATAACTAGATAACAATGAAAGTGAATGTGAGCTTCAGTATTCCAGTTGTCACTAACACAACATGGCGTCTCGTGAATTTAAATTTTGATAATTTCTTGTGCACATTTGCTGCATTATTCTTAAAAAAGTGTCATTTTAGAATAAAAAGTGCCATTTCTTATGTATAATGCGAAAAATTAGAATTTTTAAAGAATAATGCATAGATATTTTTTTGTGCACATCATAACAAAACTATGTGATAGTGCTTTTTGTAATAAAAATATAGAATTCTTACGTTGTTTTGAGTCGGGCTCAGAAGCTCCTTAGGCATAAGGGAAAAGTATAATTTATTAATTTTCATTCGATAGTTGTATGTTGGACCTTTCTCCTGTCTTTCTATTTTTAAGCTATGCCTAATAATAGTTCTATAATGCTTTGATGTGATGATGATTACATTGAATATGATGTTGGACTTTAGCCATGCTCGAGTGCATTTCATTTGCTGATGAGAAGTTATATTAAATTTCCAACAAATTCTGAATAACTAAAACCTATATTGTATGACATATAACTTCTCACCGACATACACTTGATAGTCAGCATGTTTATTGCCCTATACATGCATAAAATGAATGCGTACCTGGCAACACTGAGCTGTGCACTCATACCATGCATAGGTGCTTTACAACTAAAAAATAAAACAAAAATAATAAATTAAAAAAACAAAATTTATTTTCTATCATCACAATAGGCCTCTTGACAAAGAGCCCGTGAATACAGAACTATTTCCCTCTAAATTAAGTACTAACATTAAGTAGGAGATTCCTATGTTCATATTGTTTAACAATGTTATCCAGCTTCATTTCAACGAATATGCGTTAATATAACAAAATTATCTTTAATAGGAACTTAGAGGGGATCTTACAATACCGAATTCTGAAGAATCACAAACCACTTACGCTGATTATACAAAACAATCAAATAATAAAACGAACGTACCAAGAATTGCACTAAAATAAATAGAATTTGTTCTTAATTTCCATGTTGTTTTACAGACGTACCTGTAAAAACAGATGGCCCCTTACATTTTAAAGCTTTCTGAAGGAGCTAGACCAACACCAATCAGCTTGATACCAACCAGAATTAGTAGTTCGAACCCTCTTGTTAGTTAAAGATATTAAATAAATACATAACCAATACAATGTGCAACATAAGCCTAACTTGTGATGTGGAGAAATTGACTATAATCATAAACCAAACAGATCTCTCCGAGAAATTGTATGGTGATCTACAAACGTGTGTTATTTCAAAGTTATTGCATGAGCAATACGGTTCAAATTGCTGTGTATGATTATAAATATAGAGACCCCTTGAAAATGCAGTCTAAAGGCTAGCTCTTAGTTCTAGATAGTGATTACAACTTTAATTTTATTTTATTTGTCTGGTATTACCAGTAATTTAATGTATTTTTGTCATGTAAATGAATACACATTTAATAATGATTGTATAATAAATAGTTAATACTGACAACAACTATAACTATACACAATATTATAATCGTCCATTAATACACTCAATGACACTACAAACAGATTACAAGACACTAATTTATCCCAAACTTCTGTATAATTTAAATATTATAATAAATATGTCAATTTCTCACACAAACTAAGCTAACAAGAGCATGAATCTTGCGAGTTTGTTCCTAATCTAACCTAGATTTCATAAAGCGTGCAAATTATAAATATTTTACTAACATTTCACATTAATGGAATTATATTTGCACCAACTAGGGCACTGCCGATATAACTGGCTAGGCGTAACTAGGCTCCGTGATAACCGTCAAAATAAATTAAAAATAAATAACTAACAAAATAGTTGTATTCACCAAACATTAAAAAAACTGTTTGGAAACTTAAAATATAGAAAATACTTTGTGGATAATCTATTATTTGTATATTTTAAGTATGCTGTCTAATTACGCCGAAAGACACTAATTAAATAAATATATCGTTAAATAGTATCTAAATATATGTTATTTACTTGACCACTGCCTTTTTAAGTACTTTTGGTAAGTACTTGAAATGATGAGCCGTTCTTATTTCTAATCTGTATATTACTATTAAAAAGTTGCATTTTGTTGTAAAATATAGCAACTTATTGTTCTAGCTTGTTATGGAAACTAAGATGATTGTGTAAACACTAAGTAGCAATGTGCGACACAAAACAAAGGCAGTGATAATACATCGAATATATAAAAAAAATTATTAATAAAAAATAAAATTTTAAATTCGAAATCAATAGGAATGATCATTACCGATACACATCTACGAATACAATGATCGATACATGCAGATTACAATTAAAAAAATATACGCGTGATACTTTAACACATAGAGAGGTGTCCCTTAAAGAGTTCTGGTTAGAAACCATTACCTTTAGTGTGCGATTTGAAAACATTATACCACAAAAGCAAGTTGCTCATACACTTGCAATGTTAAAGACCAGTTCCACAACTTATAAGTTTCAGATAACCTATCTTCTAGATAAATTGACAGTCAATAATAACAACTGTCAAAATTTCATCTGTTAAGCTGTTGTGTAACTGGCTAAAAGGTAAAATGTTATCAAATCGCGAACACCAGTGTACAATAAATGCTTTCCACAATATTAATGGGAAAAGAAACCATATTCCCGCGCTAACATTACTATGACTGTACACGACTGTGCTAAAATATAATTGACAATTAAATATAAAATAATTTCATAAGCTGTGTTTTTTGGTACAGTTGTTTTAATCTCTTAAATCGGCCAGTTTCTACGTATCTCAAGTAACAGCTGAAGCCATTGACTTTAACTTAACATTTGTGTAGTCACAAATCTGTTTCTTCATGAAACTATCAGTAAATTCGTGAAGAAACAAATTCGACTGTCATTTTTACTTTAGCCTACGTTACGTAGGTATACTTTAGCAGTTACTTTTGATGAACAAACTGGCCGTAAGTCATGTGCAGTCAGAATAATGTTTGTAAGGCGTTGGAAGCGACTAAGAATACATAATAATATTATGTATTTCTGTGTCACCGTTCATACGTATTATTTACGCCTCAGCACCTTCCCGTGTACAATACACCGATGCGTTAGTTAGAGAACTTGTAGCGAGAATGATATTAGTTCGTCATGTTATTTACAAGTGAAAGCTTATAATATGATTGATTAAATTACTAGTGCAGTACTTGAAAGTTGACTACAGTAAAGTGTATTAGTAAGACAACTGGAACACGTATTTTTATAACAATACGGTTGGTATATCATGCTTGGATTAACAAGCATGACGATAAACAGACTAAAAAGTTAAGTTATTGATCAAAAAATATATATCGACTTCATTTTTAGAGACAAAGTTAGAAATATAACAAAAACTGGTTTAAAAACTTTAAATACACAAAGTAATTTAGTCAATCATTATAGTTTATTAGACAGTGGACGTAATGACGTCACAGTGTACGTTCAACGTATACGTATTCATTCTCGCTAGTGGCAAGTTCACGCGAGAAGCGTTTCAAAGTTATACTGGGTGTAAGTTGATCCTGGGGCGGCTCTTACTCGAGTCAACGATGTCTCCGTGACCGCTACGTTTTTGCCTCTCAGCAACTGATTTTCAAGCTTCTGTTTATTCACGGGGGAACCTGAAACGATGGATTCGATCACCTGCCTGACGGTTCAACTGTTCACATGCTATTAACACTTATTGTTATATCAGATGTAAAGCAATATAATTGTGCGGGGAGTAACTATTGAAATGAAATAGAGAAACTGATGATGATTTTTTTTAACTGATTAATATATAATAGGATATGGGAATTAAAGTGAACACGCATTTAATCTTGGAACACGTCTGCGACCTGCTTGTGAGCTGCGCCGAAACGTTAGGCATTCCAAGTTACAATGCGTGTACGCGTTAATTGCCGTATCCTATTATATATTAAACATGCAACGCGATTATTTAAAAGTTGTGATTTTTGTTGATGAACCATATTACACTGGTTCAGGTCAAAAGCTCAAATTAGGTTCTTGTTGTTTTAAAAACTGACCAATAAAGCTTATAATGTGCAAGCTATATAAGATATAAAAAATAAATGATACATGCTTTCATTTCATTTCAACATGACGTGATAAAATAAAATCTATGTTACCCGCGTTATAATCAGACGAACAGTCCTTACCTCCCATGTTAGTTAGCGACCGTTATAATGGGTTAAAAAACAATGCGAAAATAACAGGATACAATAAATATCACTTAGAAATGTCGTTCACAAAAAGCTATGACTATTTACCGCGAGAAACTAAACGAAAAGGTCCAATATACAAGCGGATTGAAAAAATAAAAATGTGCAAAAAATAAATGTAAAAAAAAACGAAGACAACTGCATGCAAGTCCGAAACATAATAAATAAAATCGAAAACGAATAATGTGCAAGTGTGAAACGTATAATGACGAGATCTTACACCTGTGTTTAACATTTTAGTGGGTAAATTCCTTAAATTTAAGAAAAAAATAACCTATCAAGACTTCCTTAATGTTATGAGAAGTAAAATACTTAACTTCAAAAAGTACATGAACAAAATTGGCCTGTTATGATTTCGTTATATTGTTATAACTAGTAAAATAATTTCAAGAAGTACACACTACATTGATAAAATACGGAAGGTAATGGTTATAAATTCGTACGTTTTGCACAATTCATATACAGAGTTTTATAGAATTGGTGAGGCGCCCATAGCCAGTTGCGCTCACCGGTCGGTAAACGATCTGTGGGTTAAGCAAACATTGGCGCGGTCATTCCATAGATGGGTGACCGCATAGTGGTATTTGAACTGGGCGTCTCCGTGCTTCGGAGGGCACGTTAAAAGTCGGTCCCGGTTGTTGTCTACTAAGATAACAGTCGTTAAGCCACGTCAAAGGCCTCTCAGGCGGCTTGAACCACTTTGACACTAGGTTGACCACTAACCATACGACAAACAAACAAACATAGAATTGGTGTTGGTAGTATCATTATCCCCTTACTGGGCTTAGAAATGCATGTTTTAATTAATTTCTTCAGGTGTAAGATCTCGTGCGACATCAAGATTGTATGTGAAGTAACTCACCGATATAGCTGAGCATGACTGGCAGGAAGATGAGGCCGTGCGCCGCGCCCAGCAACACGATGCCCAAGTACATGCGGAAGTAGAACACCTGAAGGAAAAAGGTGTTCATTAGTTTATGTCTATGATATAAGTTTAATGTTGGGTTTCTGAAGAGGTTAGCGGTTGGGAGCATCAGCTGCTACGTATAATTATTTAACCAAACTATAACCACATAGTCGTTATTTTTGTAAGTATGTGCTTATACAAATTAAAAATAAAATAATGTCATCTGCCGTCGGATAAATATAGGGTCTGTTATGAAAAAAAAATTATATAAAATGGTCCAACATGAAAAATAGCTTTATAGTTTTATTGTTTTCACCCATATTTAGGGGTAAAGTGAAATCGTGGGAAATTTGACGACGGGTACCTACTCCACTAATACAAGGAATCATACATGAAAGAAGACTGGAGTTTCTTACTGTAAGTTAATATTTGCTTGAAAAGAAAACCAAATCGTTTCGTCTACAATTTATCTTATAAATTAGTATAAATACCTGGAAGATCTGGCTCTTGGCGGTGCCGAGCACGATGATGCCGCCGAACTTGGTGAGCGTGATGCCCGACAGCACGGACGAGCCCATGCGCGACAGCGCCTCCGTGGCGCGCGCCACCCGCGACCCGCCGCCCAGCACGCTGAAGCTGTGCACGATGTGCGAGCAGAACTCCACCGCGATGCCCACCGCCATCACCTGCACCACACACATAGCATTATATACCATCTGCATGTGTTCAGTAAAACTCGCTTGATATAGCGAGAGCGGACACTGCCAATCGGATAGGGAATGAATGTACGCGTGCTCGGTGTGACCCGACGACTCCATTAAACTATTTCACGGCGCAGTCATCGTTTACTACTTACTTACATATTCGTCTATACAACTATATCTATATATATTTATACACAATTTTTGTCCAGTGCAATCTATTGAGACTACAAATTATAAAGCTAAAATGGGGGATAAAACAATCAAGTATGTTAAGTTTTGAATTTAAACTATTAATATAAGGTACATACCAAATTAACAAGTGAGACGGCGTTGAGACTAATGCCCCACCAGTACATGAGACCGCCGAGGTTCACCACGATCATCGTTATTGTGATCACCACAACCTACAACAAAGAACAACCGGTTAACATATTATACTCAATACATTTTCTTTATTCACTAAACTCATTATAACAGGAATCTACACAGCAAATATCCCGATACAGCCCGACTTAATGTCTAATTTTTTTATTTCAAAAGATCATGTCGGAAACGCGTATGCAACCAATAAATACAGCAGAGATATGACGGCTAGTTTTATACACGAAAAAAACGGCTATACAATTACCCTATTATTCATAAAAATATATGAAGTTATGAAAAGCTTATAAAATGTTTTGCTTCTTTCACTCCTAAGCGAAATGAAAAAGCGAAAACATAATATAGTAGCTTTTTAACTAAAATAGGTGCATAGTGTGTTTATGAATAAGAGGGTTATAATATTACTCACCAATGCGGAGAACAAATCGAAGCCCATAAGCAGGAAAGTGACAATGAAGATGGACAGTACAGAAATGCCCATAGACTTGAGTGTATCAGGCCACATGGTCAAATACTGTTCATAGAACACGTAGAACACTGAATACGGGAACACGTTCACTTCGGGAGCCACCGTGCCTTTTCTCTTGGCTTCTTCGCGTAGGTTCCTGTTCAACGTCTCGGTAAGATTTGCTGCCACGTTTCTCGCGCCTCGCAGAGCGGAATAATAGTCGTGGCTTGTTTTAAGTACAGTATGATATCCTTGGAAGTATGTAGAGCCGATTTCTGTTAAGCCTTTCTTGATTTTGTAGTTGACTGCGTGTCCGTACGCCGCGTGGCCTCCCTTGACACAGCCGCTGTCGGGGGAGGGGTTGTCTTGTAAGAAGTAGGGGACGTAGCGGTTGAAGTCGGCTGCGCTCGGTCGCTCTTCGTTGCCTACGAGCGGTATTTTGCATTGTTCGCAATCTGCTGTACCTGTGGAAGGATTTGAGGGTTAGTTGAGGCCATATTGGCTTGGAAGTTTCATTGAAACCAGCCAGTCAGTATAGGAGATTATTTAAGTGGCCAAGTATACAGGGTGTCCCAAAACTCAACGATAATCCGAGACAGGATGAAAGGCCAAGACATACCGGTTATAGGAAAAATAAAAAAAAAATTCCATATCACTTAGTTCAGCAATAATAGACACTTTTCAAAAAAGTTGAAATTCCACACCCTTGGTCGCATTTTCAAGTCCTGTGATCACCAATGTCACAATTTCGCTGTGCTTTTTTAACTTTCGTGATCTTAATTAAATATGCTATTAATCGTATAACAAATTAATGCACAAAACATCGTTAATTTAATAAAAAAAGTTAAGTTTTAGTGAGTCATCTTTCTCAAAAATATCGTTAGTCAACTTTGACGCTTCATACTGAAAAAAAAATGTACTACACTACCCTTGGCAAGTTATTTCAAAAGTTGGCGCATTTAATCAAGATTTCAAAATGGTATAACACTTGTCACTTTTCTTGCCATTAAAAATGTTATTTTTATTTGAACGAAGAGTATCCTCGCAAATGGATCGGACGCAGTGGTACAATTTTATGGCCTCCTCGTTCTCCCGATCTAAATCCAGTAGATATTTTTTACTGGGAATGCATAAAAGAAAAAGTATATTCGAAATCAATACAAAACCTATCAGAACTTCGCCAGAAATTTGACACAGCGTCAGAGGAAATAAATGCAATGAATTTTGATTGACTGGTGCAAAGGTCTTTTGTAAGGCGTTGCAGAGCCTGAATTCATGCTAGAGGAAAACAATTCGGAATCACTTTAGTTTAAGGAGAATAATTAAATAAGATCGATGGTTCGTTCATTGTTTTTTTATTTATTATTATAACCTATTATGTTTATTACATTAATTATTTGTTATGGACTGACTCAATTACCTCTTTACTAAAAATAATTGCTTTCCTCTGGCACGAATACAGACTCTGCAACGGCGTACAAAAGATTTTTTCACCAGTCAAGCAAAATTCCTTGCATTTATTTCTTCTGACGCTGTGTCAAATTTCTGGCGAAGTTCTGATAGATTTTGTATTGATTTCGAATATACTTTTTCTTTTATGCATTCCCAGTAAAAAATATCTACTGGATTTAGATCGGGAGAACGAGGAGGCCATAAAATTGTACCACTGCGTCCGATCCATTTGCGAGGATACTCTTCGTTCAAATAAAAATAACATTTTTAATGGCAAGAAAAGTGACAAGTGTTATACCATTTTGAAATCTTGATTAAATGCGCCAACTTTTGAAATAACTTGCCAAGGGTAGTGTAGTACATTTTTTTTTCAGTATGAAGCGTCAAAGTTGACTAACGATATTTTTGAGAAAGATGACTCACTAAAACTTAACTTTTTTTATTAAATTAACGATGTTTTGTGCATTAATTTGTTATACGATTAATAGCATATTTAATTAAGATCACGAAAGTCAAAAAAGCACAGTGAAATTGTGACATTGGTGATCACAGGACTTGAAAATGCGACCAAGGGTGTGGAATTTCAACTTTTTTGAAAAGTGTCTATTATTGCTGAACTAAGTGATATGGATTTTTTTTTTATTTTTCCTATAACCGGTATGACTTGGCCTTTCATCCTGTCTCGGATTATCGTTGAGTTTTGGGACACCCTGTATGTACAATACACAGGTACATTTTCTGTTTTATAAATTACACAACTCGATGGTACATACAATAGCCAACATGACCTGTGAGAGGTCAGGAGAAAGACCAACACTTATACGTGCCCTTCAGATGCGGCGGTCATCGCCCTCAAATCATTGAAAATTACTTGAAAAAGTCAGGCATAATATTATGGCCTAAGCCGAAATTCGAACCCGAGACCAATCACATACACTATCGACCGGACCAAGTAGTCAACCACACCAGAATAAAAGTTAATCCTTTTTTATTGCTCTTTAAGCCTTCTTTCCACCATAAACTTAACTAAATGGAATATTTATAACAATGAACTTACTCTCGCTAGGACAGAAGCTGCTGTTGCCAGGGAAGTACCTGCAGCACTCATCAATGGATGCCCAGTCGAAGAAGTCGTCCAGCCACGAATTAGGCGCCTGCGCTAAGTATGACTCGTTCGGACTACGGTAGGCTGTAACAAAAAAATAATTAATTAATTAGTATAAACAGATAACAGTTTCACGGTCTATGGATAAGTGTTTGATATCTATCTAGTAGATAGTGACAGCAAATGTATGAAAATATATGTAGATATTCCTCCTAATAAGCTAATCAAAAGTGAGACGTTATATTTTATAAGGGTTTCATGGCAAAAGAACGCAAAATATATACATTCATACATATTATCACGTCTGTAATATCCGAAGATTTAGGTAGAGGTGTAAATACACCCACATTTCGTCACTATTAGCTACTATTGAGAAAGATTCTAATGTAAATCAGAAAAATCCAATGAGGCGACACGGGAGTCGCACCCGAGACAGCATGATCAGCAGTCTAGGACCACGCTACAAGTGCAGTTGGTCCATATAGCAAAATATATAAAAAAAATACTGTTAAAAAGATATAACTCACCAGCATACAACTGCATAGCCATACTGTCCGTCCTACAGAACCTCGACCCGCACATCATGTTCTGCGTCTCCGTGTCCGAGTAGTTCAGTCCGTCGGTCACCACGAAGTACACCGGCGGTCCAATGTTCAAGTACCGGTTTAAGTACTGGAAGTATTTCAGCTGGAAGCTGTCTTGAGGCATTGATAGTTCCTGGTCGAGACCAATCTCTATGTGAGGCGCGACCTGGAACAGGATAATGTTTTAGTTGATTGTTTCTTGTAAGCTATTGAAGAATTTCGCAGAAAAAAATTTACTCCTGGTTAATTGGAACAAAATTTTAATTATAGGCAGGCAATATTCCACATAAGACCTATAACCCAAGTTATAGTTAAAAATGTTTATAATAGGTTAATTACAAAAAAAAAAACGCATATTTATTTTGCATTTTTTTAAACAAAGTTTACGACTCATTATTAATTTCCCACGTTTCGGCCATCTTACACCAAAATAAGTCGAAGGCAAATTAAGTCGTCCTAAATCATCACTAAAGTTTAGGTTTCAAAAAAGGAAATGTTTTCAATAGTTACATATTATTATATTGTAACTTACGGCGACAGACGAGCAAAGCCAGGCGAAGAAGATGATCATGACGGAGGCGCGGACCTCTCGCTTCATGAGGAAGGGCACGTAGGCGTGCTTGAACAAGTTGTACAGCAGGCCCTCGCCGCCCTCCGTGCCGGCCTCCGCTTTAGTGCCTTGCACGCAGCAGAACATGTCGAACCTGAACAAACACCATTATTTAATTCATATAAGCAATCAAAAGTGTGAATAAAATGATGTTAACTTAAGTTTTGAGTATCATTTTCAAGCGCCATTAGGAGTCTGTGCACTAGTTTGTTTTAAGCTTTTATTAAAATCTTAACAAAACCAAAATTTTCAACCATTACTACAGCAGCCGAACAGAGCAAAACTAGCTCGCAAAATATTGTGTAAAATTAGGTAGAAAGTGTCGTATTAGTATATACAGGGGGAGTAAAAGTTAAGCCCAAGGAGGGTATGTGGATAAAAAATTGGAAATATAATAATCGTCTTAGAGAAAACACACACAGTTATATATTTGATGAATGTCATAAGTGATATGTGTACCTGTTGGCATTCTGTCGGTGCGTGTCGACGGCGAGCAGCGCCACGAAGCAGGTGACCTGCAGCAGGAAGTCCACGAGCAGCGCGGCGCCCGCGTACAGCGCGAAGGCGCGCACGGCCGGCATGTCGCTCAGCGCGCCCAGGAAGAAGCACACCGACTCCGACGCCGACGTCAGGAACATGGACGGACCCACCTGGCCCAGCCTGACGGGAAATACATATTAACTACCATTGTAGGGATACGAGAGAGGAGCTCTACCTTTGTAGGGATACCAGAGAGGAGCTAATAGCTTAGTTAATAACAGTTGCAAGGTTCAATCTCTGAGGTTAAGCTAAGCTGGGTGACCATCTTATACATATCGAGATTCTTCGTGTTTCGAAAGGCACGTAAAATTGTGGTTCCCGGTTGTCATTTTTCGAAGAACTTTTACAGCCGTTATCAGGAGTGAGAAGCTTGAGGGTCTGATTTTACTCAAGGATATCGTGTTATAACGCAGATAGTTTGATAGAAAATGGCTTCTTTTCTTTACTTAATAATTATTACGAAATTTCTCAATAGCTAGCCGGTTGTCGATACACGATAATAGTAGAGAATCGCGCTACAATACACATCAAGCTGCATCAGACCGAGCGCGCCGCGCCGGCAGCAACGAGTTTTTTGTACAACACTATTCAACGATATTGCGTAAGAATCTTAAACGCAGCATAGCCTCAAAGAAACACGTGAAAGAACCTGATGCACGAAGGGTTCCGTACCAAAAAAAATAGACGGACAGACAGCGGAGGCTAAGTAATAGGGTTCAGATTTTACTCTTTGTGTACGCAACCCTAAAAATAATTAACAACATATACTCACGTTCTACCAATATGTTCGGCAACAGTCTCATTAGGTCTCCTGCCTTCCCTCTGATTAGTTTGCACCAGAATGAAGATGTTATCCACGCCGACGGCGAGCACCAAGAAGGGAATCACTTCGATGATGATCAGGGTAGCTGATACACCGGCAAAGCCGAACATACCGACCGAACATACCACTGAGGCGAGCACGATCAATACACCTGGGAAACAGAATAAAATGGTTAATTTTATCAATGGGTTTTTTACGGAGAGAGTCCAAAGACGAATTAGTTATTAGCAAATAAATGGCAAACATAACTATTATGTAAAAGAAGGCACTGATTTTATTGTTCTTTGTCAAACGGGTGGTAGTTTGTTAAAGGTTGAGAACATATGATTTATTTCATTCATGCCCTGCTAAAGGCAACGATCTTCTTCCGTAATGAGACGTAGTCAAATGCAGCAGGTTGGGCATTTTGTAAATTCTCAGGCTTTCGGAGTCTTAGTAATGTGGTTTCCCTTATCGGTAGAAAAATAAGGTAGCTTAAGTCAGTGGTCCTACTTTATCTTTGAAGCTCATAGCCAAATACCAAGCCCGTCATCAAATATATCCCCTTTAGAACTTTGTTGAACATAAGAAACCAAACACGTTATCAATACTCCACGACCATTCAAACAACCTTCAAATTTACAACATAAACAAAAATTCAAACTCACCTCCCAATCCCAAAGTGACTTTACTATCAATAAGCAGTCTCGAGAAGTTAGTGAATCTGCCGAGCGAGATAGCGATATACGCGAACATAATGAAGTAAGAGACAAGGATAGTTGAAACGTCAGATTGTGACTCGCGATCTAACTCGTCCTCGATCGACCGCTCGGACGTGTAAGCGATGTCCATGTATTCCGGCATGTGTTTTGTAAAGTTCTTCATGAATGCTATGAATTCTTGCTCCCATTGTAGCGCTGGTTTTAGCTGTTGATAGAAAGTTAGTGTTATTTTTTTTATTTACTAGTTAAATAAAAAAATATTGTATTGATGTATTATTCGCTTATTTGTTCTTTTGACATTTCCCGGGATAAACAAAGTTTTCTGTATGCCTTAATCTGTAAATCAGAAGCATTGACTACATATATCCATTTAGAATATTGGTAAGATAAGACTAGCATATTAATGCGTCTGGTTGTTAATTAGTAAATGGTAGTCTATGTTATTGAGACACAATTTATGATCTTGTCAATATTTGTCAAAATAAATTCAAGATTATGACTTGAAAGGACAAACTAACATAAAGCTAGATGTATTTACTTTCAAAAAGTAAATTAATTCGTAGATATCCAATTTTATATACGTATTTTTTTCATTTAAAGTGTATTTTGTATATAATCTTAAAGTATTGTTATTACCTGTTCCTTATCATGTTTGTTGTTAACAGGTATAGTAATGATGAGCGCAGTGGCTTCATGGAACCGCGAGTTGGGTGACAGCTGCTCGCCGGGCGCCAGGAACCCGCCCAGCGCGACCGCGGGCAACACCGGCCCGTTGTAGTCCGACAGACATTCCGGCGTGAAGGGGTTCCTGATTATAATGCAAGTATTTTTATTGTACGGACATAATAAAAAAAAAATAGTGAATAACATTTACGTAAGTCTAAAAATATGGTGAAAAAAGTATTTTCCCTTACTTTGTTAGGTCATTTGGACTAGCTGATTTTCTTAGTAAAATCATACCGAGCTAAAAAGGTGAGGCGGAGCATTTTTTGCTATAATTGAAACCGGAACTGTTTTTAGAATAAATCTGACGTTTTGATGATGAAGGGTTTGGCCGCTATACGCACTGGCGGGACCCTGTGGGAGCTGTTAGCTGCAAGGTTACAGTTTAGTATACATTTAACGATTAACGATGGTTCATAGGCGGTTGCATGTTAAACTGTAACCGCGCGTAAATCGCCCCCACAGTTACCCGCCAGTGCGTAAAAAAATAAGGATGTATTGGCAGACTTTTTATAAATGTATACCAATTAATGATGGTATTATTAAGGGTTTCACAGCTTATGTATAAGTACCGACTAACCTATCCGATAGAATAATAGCGAATAAAAAAAAACTGTCAAAATTCCACCGGTTAGGTTAACCGGTACTTGTTCAGAAGTGGTGAAACCGGGGCTACATGTAAAAAGAAATAGAACGATAACTTTATTTACACTAATTCCAGCAGTAAAAGAAAAAGAGGTATAATGAGGTTACGTCAGCATTACCTTTAATCCACAAATAGATTAGCTATATACACAGAAATATAGCTTAATAATAAGATATTAACTTAGCATTAAGTTAACCATCTAGACCTGTGTAAGCATGTTAAACCGAAATTCAAGAAGAACTGACGATCTGTAGGGACCTACTCTAACCGAGGAAAACGAATATTCTTTGAAATTTCGTATGTTTCTAATCACAAATCTATTCTATATAAAATGTTGGTTGAACTATGATACAAGAATATACGGCATGCTTATATACTTATATACTACCTACTCCATGTAAAAATGAGAATAGTAAGTCATAAATGAACACCTTCAATATTCAACAAATTTCATTTTCGAGCACCATAATAGACTTACAGGATTTTGTGTATGTATGCCTTTCGTGTACATAGTTAGAGTATAGTTCAAAACGCATAGCTCAAAAACTATTTTACAACGTTTCAAATTTACCTAGGCTATTTTCGAGAAGAGAAATCCGAGATCGACCTTACGCCTACTTCAACCTTCACATGAATACAATAAATCGGTTTTCTACACAGTAACACTCACTTGGTACATCTTAGTATGGTGTCTAAATAATCATCGGGGTCTAAGTTGTCCTTGTCGTTCTTGAACCAGCCCCACGGCGTCATGACGGAGCAGTCTTTGGCCTGCACTGGCCCGCGGTACGGCGACGACAGCGGTGCGAAGCAAATGTCTTCGATACGGGTCTCGTTGCCCAATGCTGTGAAACAACAAATACATTAATACATACATAATAGCACGCCTTCTTCTAATAGGGAGACCAGAGAATACATGAAATGGAGGTAAAAATACAAACAAAATTATTATATCTGTCTCGAAGGTACGGTCGGACGAATAATCGACCAGATAATACATGAAATTCATGAAATATACCCGCGTTTCGCTATTTGTTATGTTAGACCATGTAATATGGGCCGAGCCCATTGCCATACATACCGAGCACGTTGTCAAACTCCAAACTAGTTTCCGGAAATATTGTTTTATATACAAAACCGGGAATCGAACCCAAGACCTCATCATCAGCAGCCACGCGCCACGGAGGCCTCATAGCATTTTAAATAACAGAGTTAAAATTATCACAAGATTATTAATGACTTACCCAATATCTTGTTCTGCAATTCAAGTACTTCTAACATGAAGGTATAGTTGAAAACAGGTCCGAACGTGATAGTTCCATCGTCAGTTTCATGTTCAATCTTTGGTAGGCCCTTTGATGTGATGATTAACATTTCCGTCCTGAACAAAAAGAAACTTGTATTAAAAATTTAGCTTAAGCTATAAACACCGTGAGGAAACCCGAAACGAAAAACAAAACCTTTCGAAGGAATTTATTTTTAAAAACTTTTGTCACTTCGTACGTATCTCTCGCCATTGCACGAAACGTACGAGCTATGTCATAATTAAAAGAATGACAGGGATAGGACTATGTGTGAGTGCGAGCGAGACAGACCGATAATATGACATGACGTAGTTCGCACGTTCGGAATGGCCCAAGTATAGTGTTAAGTACTGACTATGTATAAAGTTACCGAAACACAAGTAAGCAATCAATATAGTTCACGCAAAACAAAAAATGTTAAGGCAGCTTAAAGGCGCATTTACTTTACAGCAATTTTACTTAACCGAATCACCACTTCGAGTAAAACTTACTGATGAATTAAATAAAACTATTTGTAAGTACGGAGTAACAAAATTATATTTATATTAGGTCGAGGAAAGTCTTTTCGCATTATAGTATGTATGAACTAATAAAATCTTTTCTCTACACAAAATAGCTCGATATTTGGGTACCTCACGAGCTCACTGCAAGAAACCTAATGTAGAGATTTTATTACAAGTTTATACATACTGTAATGCGAAAAGACTTTTTCCCCGATCTAATACATCAAGTTAAACCGTACCTGTAGAAAGGTTCGAAGTGTGAGTCAAAGTATTCCCTCTCGATACGCGAGCGCGAGTTAGGCGCCGCCCACAGCTCCACGGGGTTCGTTGTCACTTGCATGTACTTGATACCGTGTCCCAGACCGACCACCACGCACAGACCTAGTGAAATAAATATAATATGTTAGAAAAGTTACATGCAACTCACCTTACTATGATATTTCTCTTAAGAATGTGGATTTTGATCAAAATAAACAAAATATAAATCTATCTATCTAAAGTTTAATGTGATCGCTGTGACAGTCAGCTTGATACCGCTTACTTTAACTTCACCTGTGCCGAAATGTCCAGAAATTATAAAGTAAAATATCTCTGAGAAATGTCGCAAAAACTCCACTGCACTGAACCGAACAAAGTGTGCCGGAAGCTTCACTTTAGTATTATTATTATGAGACTGTATTGTCCTATTGCTAGGCCGAGAGGAAGCCGTCTCCAACATAGTTTGGAAGAAAGGCTAAGCAATGATGATTGTCCTTCTTCTTCTTCTTCTTATCGTATGGTTAGTGGTCAACCTAGTGTCAAAGTTGTTCGAGACGCCCGAAGGCCTCTGACGTGGCTTAATGACTGGCCGGGACCGACTTTTAACGTGCCCTCCGAAGCACGGAAACGCCCAGTTCAAATACCACTATGCGGTCACCCATCTATGGAGTGACCGCGCCAAGGGTTGCTTAACCCACAGATCGTTTACCGACCGGTAAACGCAACTGGCTATGGTCACCTTTTAGAAACTTACCGACAAACAGCACGATCCAAGGCCTTGAAGCCATAAGGCACCCCCACCACTGGAAGAAGTCCTCCATCCTGGTCTCCGTCTCCGCTCCCAACTTCTCCAAGAACGTCGCCTCACTGGGCCCTTCAGGCTGGTCGGCCCATCCAGCTGATGACGGATTCGTAGCCATCTCTTGATTATTATCGGAGGCAACACCTGCGTTTGTAAAATATACTGTTGTAGAATACTTTCCAATTATTGGTGTGAAAAGTCCATGCATTATTAAGTAACTTAGCTATTCATTTTTCTAAAGCTAATTTCGGAATATTTTTTAAACTTATATATTGAACAATTCGAAAGTCTATTTCAATTTTAAATAATTAAATTCGGTTTTTTATTAACATCCGATTATAAAGTTAAGATTATTCTTTTCAAAGTTGACGACAATTTTAATTGTTAAAAAGTTTCTAATGCTTGGACTTTTTATAGTTTTGTAAACGGTTCACAACGCTCACATTTTCCTCTATTCAGACGTAGACTAACATATAACAAATAGTTTTTAATTTATATGAATACAATAACAACGGTTAGTACAAAAGCTTGCAAAATGGCGTCCATTTGTCTAGAACTTTATAGATTTTCCCTCATAGCAAAGATACAAGTAACTAAAGCCCTGGGACATATAAAGCGTAATACATAAATACACAGATGTTATATGACACAAACATGAATGAGAATGGCGATGACGATTGAAATAATGTAGGTAAGTTTTCCTTAAACTATAGTTCGACAACTTAATAGAGAGCCTTGACATGAATGATTTATTTAAATTGTAATAAATTCCTCTGTGTTTTTTCAAAATATAGAAGACACTTCAGAAAGGACAACGACAGAAACATAATTCTGCATGCCACTGATATTCTAAATTCTGAATTTGGTTTACTTTCGACGGCCTAGAACCTTGCATACAAGAGTCTCTACTAAGTTGTTGGGCTATAATCGTATATGGTTCAAAAGCATTTAAGTCTAATATAATAAAATAAATAAAGATTACAAAATAATAATAAATATTCTGCTCATGGCAACACGTTAAAAGATGTTTGTTCGTTATAAAGAAGGGTACGCATATCAAAGTACAAAAAATAATATTTCCAAGAAACTACTTTAAGGAAAATTATAATTTAAATGAAAGGTTATTATAACCGCAGCTATAGTCAGCAAAGCTATTAAAAATATACTATCTACTTAAGAATACGAATGACATGTTGTCGCCTAACTACGGCAGTTGAGGCTTTTACTAAAATTATAAAACATGCAGAATTATACGAGTAATCCTACAGAAAAGTATAAAAGCTGCGTTCCCATCAATAATATGAGAATTAGACGGTGGTGCAAGAGAAAATATTCTGGCAAAAGTATTACATTGCCATACTATAGTCGACAATTGTGGCTTAGATTAAAATATTCCAAATACAATAACAATGACAATAAAAATAATGCTTACAGCTTAAGTCACTACTGTACAATTGTTGGGCAAGGATCCATTCTCAAAATTTGAAAAGGTTAACTCTACAACGGGCTGGACTCCGAAGCCTTGAGTCCACCACGCCGGCCAATCATTGGGGATTTTTAGAACTTAATATTATTTGTCGCACAATTCATTGTATAATGTCGAAAATATGGAAACGCAGTAAGTGCAATTGATGTTATATCCCCCGGTGATTGAAGTGCGATTGAAGTACGATTGAAGTATGATTGAAGTATGATTGAAGTATGGTATAAGTATGTGTGAGGTGTGTGAGGTGCGTGTTACCTGAGCGTGCAATACTTATACGTACTGGCGCGGTGCGAGTGCAGCGGGCTGGTCTCGGGCCCGCCGCCGCGCCGCGCCGCCGAGCCGCGCGCCCATCCCTCTGTCCCAACACCACTGTTAGCGACTACCCGCCACAACACGTACCTTACTGACTACCGAATATTCAATAAAACTATACCTATACTACTTTTGGTTAAACGAGACCTCATTTCCGTATATTCTCAAACGCGGGTAAAATAATATGTGTAAGACTTGACAAATTTCGTTGTTTTATCGGTATAAAATAGAGCACAGTTTTAAAACCAGGATTTCCTCTAAAGCTAGTTATCACCGTGACTGTTTCGTCTCTCTTATCAAGTCTATGGTTATGTATGTAAATTTATATGAGTGAGTGATGAGTGACAAAATTGTCACGGCTACAAAAGTCACTAGTGTGCGCTTGCTTTAATGCTTCGTCTTGAAAAATAATTTTAAAGCTTTGTTGCAGATATAGACCTTTTAATAAGGTCTATAAACGGCTGTCAATATGTAAAATTCCTATATCAGTAGTCAATAAGGTACTATAGGGTCGTATATATAAATAGTTATTTTAAAATAAACCATACGAGTTCTAATGACGGGGGCTTATATTTTTAAGGGATTTCATTTAAGATTATAAATATAAAACTTCAATAAACTTAAGTATGTTATCTCATAATGTTATTTGAAACCTTACTCCCCTAACTTACAGTCTAAATTAGCACATTAGGTATAAAACCATCACCCTACTCTAGATCATAATTATAATATAAATTATTAGTTTCACAGCCTATGAATAATAAATAAAGTATCATGAATAACTATCAAGATTTCACTAGATATAGCCTATTATCTATCCAGTACTTATCCAGAAGGGCTGAAACAGGCCTTAAACTAAATAGAATCTTGCGAAGTAAAAATGGTTTCTTTATTTATCAATTTATTGTTCTACATAATTTCCAAGGAGGGTTGACGTCAGGCTAGCAGCCAGTTGTAAAAACATCAGCCAAATTTCTTTACAGCATGTTTTTAGAAAAAAACATGTTGTGCCGACCACACAACGTGGGATTAAGATAAGACAAAGAGTACTAAATAAATCAATATTGAATTCTTAAGTGAACTTATCAAGATAGTTTTAAGTAAACAGAATGACTGATTCCCACGGTAATAGTTTTATTTTTTTGACTGATATTGTACTAATAAAAGTGTAGTTTTCGAAAACATATTATGAGAAAATTGTGACATTTATAAAGCATTATACATAATATTAGGTATTATGTTTAGATTGGTGAAAACAAATCACATTGTTGGGTAAGAATCTTCATATTGTATAAATAATATAATGATACAGTACAGTATACTAGTTTGCTCCAATCGGTAAGTTACTTGAAAAAATAGTTCTCGTTGAAAACGCTAGGGACGCTGATCAATTACGTACTCATGATTTTAGTTCTTTAAAATTTGATTTTGCGTTCACCGTATCAATGTTTATATGATCTATGAATGTCTATAGATATTTTTTATATAATAGGATATTTGATATAACTGTCATGTATATTATAGTTTAGTTAGTATTAGAACTTGAAAGTGGCGAATTATTACACAAAATATATAAGTACGTTTTATATCTGACTTAAGACTTATATTACGGTTTATTTATAATACGCTTATTGACTGACAGCACAGATTGTGAGCACGCTAGCGAAAAATGGAACTATAATAGTTTTAGGCTTCCCTAGACCCCAACGTAGGTCTCGTTACTCGTACGTCGCCGCGACGATCTTACGTATGGATATACACAATGTTTTATGTGACAGTGTATAGAAACACTGTAATTTTTCTATGTAGTTACGAAATATATTATAATACATAGAGAAATAACGGTATGTTTGACCAACTACTGCGAATAATTTAGCGTAGCAGGAAGAGGTAAAAATTTAGTTTTTCCTGAACTTTTGAAATAAACAATATTTTTTAATCAGTACCTATAATCTGCACAGTCCATAAACGGCATTATAAAATAAACATTTCCTTATGATAATAAATAATAATATGTACATACCGACGGTATTTTCCTGTTGGTTACAACAGAACACTCCACTGAGGAACAGCGTGGTGAATATCGCGAAGACGATGGCCATAATGACGGAGTAGCCGTCGGCGCCGAGGATGGTGAACGGCTGAGGGGGCGGCGGGCGAGGCGGCGGCACTGGGCACGCCTCGCTACAGTCCAGGCAGGAACAACCGGGCTGACCCTGGAATACAAAAAAAAATAGATTTAATTTAATATCGTGACAATGTTCAAAGTCCTCAACCCGCACTTGGTCAGCGTGGTGGCCTCGATGCCTAACTACTCGGTCAATTCGGGAGGAATCCCCTTGCCCAGCAGTTTGCATTCTTCCAATAATGGATTGAAAACAAAGCACTGCTTGGCAAGGGCCTCTTCTCTCGAGAATGGGGGTAGGCCTTGGTCTACTACGCCGGAAAAGTGCAAGAGTTTGCACCCTTTCAAGAACTGTTTTAAATGATAACACATACACATAACTCCGACTTCGTTCGTTTCGATCGATCGTTTTTTGACTAAGACCGACCGAATTTGTTATTATCTTTGAATTTCATTTAACATTCTTTTGACTCTTATTAGCCATGATTGTCCTACGGGATAAGGGTCTCCTGCCGAACGTAGGGATAGAATAATAAACACTAACCGGTGGTCCAACACTGCACGGTCTAGTAGGTGGGTCGTACAACGTCATGCCGCTGTCAGGATCCGTTTCATTATAGTAGTTGACTTGGAAGGGCACGAACGCGTTGCCTTCCGCTTCACCCATGTATTTGAACCATCGCTCAGCAGTGCAGGAAGACGCGTCGTAGTTGCCGCACATTAAGTCTAAGGCCAGCTTGTTGGTCGATGGCACTTGCACCTGTGAATAAATATTTTGACATCTTACTACCCACTAATCACAACATATAATAAATAACTTGTTTTTATGTAGATGAACGCTTGACGTTCGCTAGCGCCTCACCGGACCAGAATGAAAACTTAATTGTGACTATCTAACCCAAAAGAACCCTCGATCGGCATAAGCCAAAACCTAGCGTAGTAGTTTTTTCAGGTCGGATTTTCGTTCAACAAATATTTTATTCGGCAGTAGTATTAGTACGAATCAGCATAAGCCAAAATCTACGTAGGTATAATCTATTACGATTTAGTCTAGTAGTATTAGTATTAAATTATTTCATATTTTGTTGATCCAAATGAATAACTCGAACGAACACAAGTCGAACAAGTGCGGAAATCAATTGCTTCAAGTCGGTTTTGTGGTTTGATAAATACTTCCGAACTGATAATGCCGGACCGCTTATGTATCTAGCAAGAATAACACACACTTACCCGTGAGCAAGAATTGAAGGTAGCTTCCTTGTATCTGGATGTCAGGTAGTAGTCTATAGCCATAACTCTTTCATGAGTGTCTGAAATTAAAAATTAGAAGCTTGAAAACCGGTCACCAGTTGACGAAGAAGTCAATGAACATAGATTCAAATAAATACAGGAATTATATGAACATATGACACTAGTTTGTTAGAAAATTTAAAATTATATTGATCTAGATTGATATTTAACAAGATTTAAGACTACTGTTTGAGTCAAAACACAATTATTTCTGAATAAATGACGTGATAATATAATCCAACAATTAATTTTATCTGATGTCAACTTGTGAAAAACAAAAACAGCGTATCATCTTACAACGAATTCAACTTTGAAATTTTTGTGTTTACAAAAACCAATTACCCTTAATTAAATCCTGACAAAAACAATAACAATTCAGTGGAGTCCATTTAATCATCGCTGAGACTGCTTGTAAAATGAAGTTTATGGAATCTCGCAGAACCATCAAGCGTATTTTACTGCTCGACCTAAGATTCGAACTAGCGATCGGCAACAGGTTATCGCGTTCAACAGTCTTCTCTATATCTCATAATATTAGGTCGGGGAAAAGGTCTTTTCGCATTATAGTATGTATGAACTTGTAATAAAATCTTTTCTCTACACAAAAGTGCTTGATATTTGGGTACCTCAGGAGCTCACTGAAAGAAACTTAATGAACCGTGTACACATTTGTGATTCTTGAAGCCAAAGAGATTTTATTACCAGTTAAAACATACTATAATGCGAAAAGACTTTTTTACCAACCTAATATTAAAGTGGGAACATAGAGATGCATTGAACTGAATTTTTTAAAGCATATTTAAGAAGTTTTCAAGTAACTTTTAGGTAACCCGCGTGGCTTTGAGTGTTCTACACAGCTACCTAAGTTTTCCCTTCATACAATACGATAACTTAAGATCTTACCGTTGAATCGCACGACCTGCGCAGGATTCACATACGAGCTCTGATCGACCGCGCACGTCATCCCGCAGATGTGCATCCTGAAGTTGTCGAAACACGTCGGACATCTTGCTAGAAAGTTCTCAGCTAGTTTGATGTTTGTAGCTAACTTCTCTAGCTGTTCGTGGTTACAACACGATAGACCGCCAGCGGCTATCTCTGGACAGTATTTCTCTAAGACCGTCTGGAACCAAAGAAAATGAATAAGTTAGTTATACATACATTCATGAAATCATGCCTTTTTCATATAGGGATAGAAGGAAATTTTAGTTTATATTAACAATGTCATTTATTCAAGTAAACTGCGCAGAAAAGTTAGGCATTCAAGATAAAATGCGTGTTCGCTTTAATTAGCGAATTCTATTGTATAACAATGTCCTCCTAGCCGATATTTGGCTACGGCGGCCAGTTTCATTTAAACCAGCCAATAATAAATGCAACGTGAAAGTTTGAAGATATGAGCATCACGCTAGTCATTCTTATACTGTACTTGTAAATATCACCATACGATAAAAATAGTACCATCTGTTTGCAAGTTTACGAATAGTTAATAACTGTATCAATAAGGCGCCCATAGCCAGTTGCGCTCACCGGTCGGTAAACGATCTGTGGGTTAAGCAACCATTGGCGCGGTCATTCCATAGATGGGTGACCGCATAGTGGTATTTAAACTGGGCGTCTCCGTGCTTCGGAGGGCACGTTAAAAGTCGGTCCCGGTTGTTATCTACTAAGATAACAGTCGTTAAGCCACGTCAAAGGCCTCTCAGGCGGCTTGAGCAACTTTGACACTAGGTTGACCACTAACCATACGACAAACAAACAATAATGTTTAGTGGTCAACCCACGGTTAAAGTTCAAGCCACCTGAAGGGCTTCGACCTTAACAACTGGCGTCGAAATTGACAACGCTAGAATTGAAATGTTACTCAACTTAAACTCAACTTAAATATTTAAAACGACCACCCATCATTTCACTGGCTTTGTTAAGCTTGCTCATCGCGATACCTGTTTACTATAAGTTAGCGTCTAGAAATAAGTATTTTTGCTTCAGAAGATATCGTTAAAAGTAATAAAACATATTGACCTTAGTTTAAAATTTGTTTATAAACAACGTAAATCATAAACTATAAATAGAATTGTATCAATGTCAGGTGAAACCGGTATCATTGCATCGGAAGTGATGCCGAAATAGAACATATTATTATATGTATGTAGTTAGGTAGCCCGTGATCACGGTCGATGCAATTCGATCGAAAAGTCGAGTAGCTGAGGTATCGTATATCTTAAATTTCTCATCGCGTTTAATAATTTTGTACTATATTATAATAATATAGATAATTAGTTATGTCTAGTTTCATATACAGCACTTCTAATTAAAGGATTCCTCGAACCAGTCTCCTATAAAGCTATATTCGTCAAACACGCGACTCGGAATTCGTATCCCCAGACACAAATAATAGAAAAGGCAGGGATATTTATGAGTGTTAGCACTACAAGGACTGTCTGTATCTTCAAGGTTAACATGGAAGTATCAAGTAAAACAGTAATATTAATTACAGTTTCATCACTAACTTAACCAGGACTGAAACACTTATCAGATAGATTAAGAAATTATCATCAAATATTTGGACAGAACTTGTAGATTAACAAGTTATGACCAAATATTTGATCAGCTACCTTATTTGATATTCTATCCTGTATGACAAGATGTATGGATGCGAGGGAAGCAAGCGAAGTTTGTAGAGACCGTAGCAAGTGGCGTTCTTGGTCTCTATCTACCCATATAAAAAAAGTGTTATGTGTCTAACTGTCTATACATAAAACTAAACGTAATAAAAAGCAATAAAAACTTAATTCAATAACTATTTTAGTTTAAAACATCATATAATACTACCAAAAAGCATATAAACATTAAAATTTTGTATCGGAGACATCGCAGTCGATGGTTGTTAAGCAACGGTTATACCACAAATCCTTCAAAGGTCATTCTACTCAATACATGCCACAGTCAAAATATTTGTATTGTAGTAAATAGTAGTTCTAGTCCTATTCTATGTATCGTAGATCAATAGTTATTATTATAAAAGTACTAGCGGACTGGTCTTACTTCGTCCGAATATAGTACAATTTTATAACGTTGATAACATTCCCGTGAGAATTTTGATCCTATACAAATTTTGTTAAAATAGTTACATTCAGTATTTGTTTCGTTGAAGTGTAGCTAACTAATACAATATCCTCAAAATCTTTTAAATGTATATTGTCTAAGTAATAACGATTGTTTTTAGTATACTAATCTGCAGAAGATAGGAAATTTTGGAAGGAAAACGTGAAGGCCTATGTCCAGCAGGGGGACATAAAAGATAATTTAAAAAAATCTAAAAAAAATACTATATCATCTATTCTTAAGACCGTAGTATAAGTTATCTTTCTTTCAATCTCTTATTAAAACGTAATAATTATATTTAAAGGCTGTTTTATGAATATTATTATGTACGCGTGTGTACTACGGTACGCACATCAAAGCATCATTGTTTGGTTATAAATCTAAGCTATAATAAACTTAATGGTAATTAACCATAAGGTTATCAGTCTGTAAGATGAATCACACGTTCAGGAAAACAATACAAGTACAGTTAAAATGTGTACGAACACTAAATACTGATAAGACGACCTACTTTAATTAAAATATAACGGCTATATTAATACATTTTATATTATTATCAGGATTTTATAAATCCGTGGCAATTTAAATAGTATCCTTAAATCAGCATTGAATGAACAAGGAAGGCAATGAAAAAAATATAATATTTGTCTGTTATCTTAGAAGGATAACAGTATAGAATAATAATATGAATGTAATTAATAATAAGGATATTTAAAATGAGCGAGAATGTTCTATGCTACATCATAGGTATATTCTTAACGGGTAAATAACATCAACTAATACTCTAAAAAAGTAACTAGTATGTTGTTGAATGTTTGAACCGATTTGTGACGATCGGACTCGAAAAACCTACCCATCGGCATAAGCCGAACAAGTGCAATAGCTGCTTCGTTAAAAATTGCCTAACCAAACGATCCGATAAAACCATCCAAAACTTTCCTATTTATAATATTATAAGAGAAACAAAACAAGCCCAAACGATATTATGAGAGTCTTTCACAATAACACAATAGTTGATATAAGTCAGTGTATTGTTATCAAATGTCACCGTATCACAATCAGATAGAGAGGCTGACATCTTAAAATACATAATACACTGGCTGTTCACACGTGTCAGTGGCACGTGTGCTCGCAAGTTTATAGTATTGTAAGCCTACGCTCGAGTTCTCAGTATCTCTTAACAAGACTTTATACTTAAATGTCATACTATTAAAAGTTTAATCGTACAAATATAAATACGAAAACTGTGTTCATGTAAGAACTACTAAATTGTTTTGACAAATATAAAGCAGATTAGTTTAGACAGTTAGTTACTTACAAATTCTATATGAAAAGTTGTAGTCAAAAATTAGTAATACATACATAAAATAAACATTTACTTTTTTGGAAACATTAATTCTCTGTTTATTTAATGTGTATCGGATGTCCCCATATCTCATCGATTAACTCACACGGAACGTACGGAAGTCATTATTTTTTTGCAAATTCTAATGATACAAAACCGAAGGTCTCTTGTCAATCAAACAAACGACTCTTCCGCCATACTCTAATATATAAATAAATATTTATTCCAAATTCAGTTATTTATTGAACCAATATCAATAAACTGTTCAAGCAGTCAAGAAAAACATCGCACGTTGTTTTTCATTTCCTTTCGAAAAACTCGCTATAAGTTATTTTTACTTCTGTCAAAATAAGTCAATACATCTCGCCATAAGGTCGTTGACCTGGCACAAATAACGTTATCGATGTGATTGCGCACCTGCGGACCTATTCCACGAGTGGCTCTATTATATTCTTTTAGCACAGTACCCATAAACATGAAACTGGAGCACTTAATAACTTAGAAAGCTCGCAAGTGTATCGTTCCATCTCATTTCGGGTTATAAATGTCAACACACTTTTGCAAGTTTTCGTACTTATGCCAAAAATGGGCAATTGACCCGATTACTGTGAGAAAAGGTTAGTATATATTCCACTTGGGTCATTGCGTATACTCTATTGGGGATAAAGTCATAACCCGTGTCAAGTAACCTGGATTCCTAGTCACGGGTAAAGTCAAAGCATTATACCTAATCTTTGAAGTGATCAATCAGCACTAACTTATCCCTATGGACAACAAAGCATAAAGTACCCTGGTAATATTTGCCTATACATTTTTTTAAATACATCATGACGAATGTTTATTAAGAATTACAAGTTATACCAACGATAAATCAGTGCAGTCCATGACAAAGGCCTGGTGATAAACAGGCACTAGTAATTATTGTCCTCTGATAATTCTTGCATACAAACCGCAATGACTCACTGGGAAGTATTTATTATTCAGGGAACTATTCATAAACACGTCGATAACAGCTTATCAGCACTTAAACATTACCTAATTATTATTTGGTTATACCGTACGATATTTTAAGGCGAAAGGAAATTTTAAAATAAAGGAAATCGATAGGTATCTACATAATTTGTTTTTATTACTGGAAAAAATATTTTTGGTAGATTTTTTCACTTGTCATTTTGGTTTATAAAATAAATCATTTTTTTACAATTGCATTTATATTCCACGTTCTCTGAAGGCTTTTATTCAATTAAAATATACATTGTTATCGAGCAAAACAATGCATTGTATAGTTAACGATAACTAAGAAAATAGAAATGTTAAATAAATAATCATGACGAAATTACGAATGTTAACGTTTCTTGATAATGAAATACGCAGTACTGTGAATACTCTGATTAAAGGCGACGTCACCAGACAATAAATAGTTTTGATAACGCAACAATAGAAATAATAAATTATATCCCCTACATTTAAAGGAAAAATGCAGTATTTTTAGTTGACAAGCGGAAATATATTTATATTTCCGCTTGTCAACTAAAAATACTGTGAAAGTGTGTATTTATTTGTCCTTCCTGTCGCAAGACGTTAGATATAATTCTGTTAAAAATATAGATTCGAATTCATCTCGAGAAAGAACGGAAGTAACTTTTTCCATGCATAAGATGGCTGACTATAAGCTTTTAAGAAAGACAAGCACATTCTTAATCAACCCATAGAAATGTTTTCGTCAAACGTGGTCCAAAAATAGAAGCGAAAAGCAACTAGTCTTAAAAAATCAATATCCAATTAGTAAACATTGGGTTCAAAGAATTTGTGAGTGAATGGCGATAGGTCGTCTACCGCACAGCCCACACGAGTGCCACATTAACCTAGATTCTGTTCCCACTAGACAGGTGAGTCTGTGTTTACACTGCTAGAACAAAATCTTCTCTCATGCTCTGAAGAACAGACATTACCAGACGTAAATCGTGATTATGCTGTTTTTGCAGACAAAACATTAACCACTTTATTAATAAACGTAGAGTAAGTTAGGACTAGTTCATTCATATTTCGTCTCTTAACCACGCCTTGGTTGGAAAATTTTCCTATAATTGTTTCAGGACCTTAAGCTATATGAAATAAGGTTCTGAAAAAGGAATATTTTGTTTAGCCACCTATCAGTGAGATAGACAAACACGGATAAGCTATTCCGAGTATACCTTACTTTTATTAATAATACAGTAAAATCACTGGATGGTAGAACTAAATTAATTTAATCTGAGACTTAAACTACAAAGTATTTTGATCAAAATCAATTCTATAAAAAATAAGAGGTTAAACACCCCAGTAAGTAGATATTTCCGAGCTCATTTGAGAAACAAATATTTCTCTTCACAATGAATATCAATTACAAATCTAATTATTTTCGGAGAGAACATTAAATTTGTTATTTCTTGAAGACAATAACCTTCGTGTGATATTGAAAATATTAAAAACCCCAATAGCAATAAAGTTCGATGTTCTACAATCAAGAATCATAAATAAAGATCGTCGTATCTTTAAGTGGTGACGCTATTTAGTTACGTAATGTCCCAAGGATAGAGATATCTTATCAAAATGCGTTGGTTTCAGTTTCGCTAATATCATAGTTTTTGTTATACACTTCCGGCAATTGAGATCGAAACTCGTGAAAATTACTATGAAATTGTACGTTTCAGTCAGGTGCTATTAGTTTTTAATTCTGTAGTATTTTGTTGTCACACAATGTTCAGTTTTATGACATCTTTTTTATGGTTACAAGTAAGAAATCTTGAAGCAATGCTTGCAAATACATCGTCATTATTAAGACTTTAAACGTATCCGATTATATGATACTAACTCCACTGGTTAATCCCTAATGTAATCTCCACAGCTTTGTCAAAAGCTGGTAGATTGATAGAGTTACGCAAGCGGTCTTACATAACGGGCGGAGTTTAAAGCTTTTTATATAAAAAATATAGCACTGACTGTTTTAATGACTACTATATCTATGTAGAACTACCCTCAGTGGAGTGTTGCGTCATTCCTGTTAATCAAACTTACATAACGACCGAGTGGTGGCGCTACTGAGCCGGGTCACGATTTCATCACAGAAACACGGGTTGCAAAAACTGTTTACACAAAAAATGCGAGTTTAAGGTAAAAGCATATTTAGACATACACGTGTCGAGAAAAGTCAACACATGCGAAATAATGTTTTCGAAGATACATTGACGTAAATTTATGTATGCAAAAAATTATATATTACTTAAGTTCCGGTCAAAAATTGGTGCAATTAAACACGTGTAATCACTATGTCCGACATAGGCATGTTTTTTTTAAATTAATCAGATGTTGGAATTCGATAAAATTATTATAAATGGCTTCCGTAACTTACAAACTTGGTTAATCAATGCGGATAGATATTTCATTTAAAAAAAAAATACTATTGAGACTAATAAATGGACGGATTTCCTGAAGGACAATCATATATTTCACTAGTGCGTTTGCAGCCACAGAGTTATTTGTTATTGTTTTGGAACAAGCGATAATATAAGAGCAATAACATATTACACATTTGAACTTGAAACAGATATTACTCTTGCAATATAGTCGTTCGAAACTATTCAATTATTTAAAGAAGATCTTCTCATAACATTTTCAACCTTGCCGCGGTACTCCTAATTGCTCATATTAACATAAACACGTCGACATGTCTATGATACCTGTTTTAATTATGTTTATAACAATCCGGAAACTCCATGCGTCACTATGAGACAAGCAGATCTTTAAATGACATCTATCTCTTTCTATTTCTATGATAAAATCGTTTTTCTCGCTCTGGCACTGATTAACTTGTAGAATTCGAAGCTTTCAGTATATTTCCCAAACCTCGCAATTCATTTCTAAAATCTTGATTACCAAAGTACAAGGTACAAAGCCTTGGCCTACCTGTTCGTAATAAAGTCAGAAAATACCTCTGCTCTTGAACTACTTAAACAAATCGTTTGATGAAAAAGTTTTCCACGTAAAGCATGTAATATTCTTAAAGCGTCTAACATAGTTATTGCTATCAAAACTAGTTTTCCGAAGGTCGAAACTTGTACGAAATCAGAAGACTAGCTGAATTGGAATAACCCGCTGAGATTAAACTTAGATAACATCATTATCTGACGGATCTGTAGATAAAACAAAAAAGGAAATTGAATATGTCTAATCTAAATAATCTTATGGTTTACATACAGCTGTATGCGATTAATAAATTAATTTATAGAATCGTTTATCAGTTATCATTTAGGGCAAATAATTGTTATTAAACACCTGTGCGATACGTTATCAAACGTGACGATTGCAACGTTATACGAGCATCTAATAAACATATATTTTATGTTAAAGTCACGCTTCGATAGGATTATTGAGTTAACACGACGGATTCTTGCATATATTACACACACGTATGTTAAATATTTAACGGCTTTGTGTGTAACCTGTTAACACGAGATTACTTGCCTAGTTGAGTAAGATCTAGATACTTCCTCAACCCTTATACATTTTGAAAATGTTTAATAACCTTGAAATGAGACATATTATTGTATACACCTTTGGAATTCTGCATTACTAATAGAGAACGATAAGATTGAATGAAAAAATGTATTATATCCAACGATGTGTAAACACACAATAAGTATTTTTCTATTCTAGAATATCTAAAAGATAATAAATATCTAAAAGACTTTGCAATACACTAGGTGTAATAAAAGTATAAATTACCTATGAGGACGATCTAATGCTTAATGGTAATAAAAACAAGACGTCTTTTTCAACGACGTCTGTACAAAGTTCAAGTTATCTTTTTGCAATAATCAAGCGAGAGGTAAGCTGTAGTTTTCCACATTATAAGGTATTACGCTACGCATCATAACTAGTTTAACTAGCCTCAAAGCTGTTCCGTATATAATGGTGAATCATTGCGTGTGCGTCAGCGGTTTGCGGTAAACACTGCGCGAGATGCGATCAATGTATTGAGCTTAAGGTTGACTACATTTCAATAATTGATAGTTTAAAATATCTTAAGTATAGGTAAATCTCTTCTAATATAAGTAGTGAAGAGGAAATCCATTTTGCCCGTAGAAAGAAAATATACACGTTAATGTCTTTATGTAGCGTATCACTACATAATAATAATATAAAGCAAAGCCGCTTCCCGCATCTGTCCCTATATATGTATCCATGTTTGTATGCCTATATCTTTAAAACTACGCAGTGGATTTTAAAGCGGTTTTCTTAGGCAGGGTGATTCAAAATGAAGGTTTGTGTGTAAAAGTTGTGAAGGTTTTTGAGAAAATCTATACTAATATTATAAAGCTGAAGAGTTTGTTTGTTTGTTTGTTTGTTTGAACGCGCTAATCTCAGGAACTACGGGTCCGATTTGAAAAATTCTTTCAGTGTTAGACAGACCATATATTGAGGAAGGCTATAGGCTATATATCATCACGGTACGACCAATAGGAGCAGAGTAGCAATAAAAAATGTTACAAAAACGGGGAAAATTTTGACCCAATCTCTTGTGTCGCAAGCGAAGTTGCGCGGGTCAGCTAGTAAATAATAAACCGGGCGGGCCGGTAGTAAATATTCTGATAAAGAAAACTATTTAGTTCTACGCTTTCTATAGGACATCATGAAACCGTTAGAAGTGATTAAAACTGAAGGCAAGTTGTGTGAAGCCGCCCAAGGCCGTGTCGGCCGTGGCCCGACAGCTAACCTAGACCCGCCCAGGGCCGCGAAGCGGGCCCCGACCAAATAGCGCTCGAATATTTAGAACTGCGTATATAGTGAAAATACCGCAGTTATACCCATTATACAAGGAATATTACATATATACGCCAATTAACGTAGGTACCTGCCGTCTAATACCGAAAAGATATAAGGAAATAGTTTCTCGAAATTTAGTAAGGAAAACGCAGATATTATTATATATTTCCCCGTTACTGGGGAAAAAATACAATATAATATTTCTAACTATAGAGCAAACATATAGTTTCTAACTATAGAGCAAACATATAGTTTACTCTATAGTTAGTTATTTAATATTAAATTATAATTCTGTCGGTAGGTGAAAGACATGAAAAGACATGAAAACATAAGATGTCTACATCGCCAGGCTATCTGACTAGACATTTACAGCATAGCAACAGTCCTCAAATATGATAAATATTTATTTAATATTCCAGACACAAAACAAGGTGAGCGAAGGTCGTATAGGAACCCGAATTATTTCACTTGTCCCTAACGCCATCTAGTTACGTAAATGTGACACTCTTAGTATTCCTTAAGGAATGGACCAGTTGTAAGCCAAGATAGATTACGGCATCGATTTCGTTAGTCTAGTTTCATAATAGTCTGTTATCTTAGTTAGAATGTATTATACAAAACATGTTTTAATAATTTTCTAAATGTCATCAAATAATTTTATGATTCACACTGAAAAAGTAAGTCCATAAACTGGAGTAATCGCTTTCCATTTGTGATTAAATTAACGATATGAATACGAATGGCGTGTGTTTGTTATAAAATGTAGTAATCTATAGATGTCAAGTACACGTTTTTAAGTGTTTTCGTTATTTAAAAATGAGGGTAGACGACCTAAAAGTGTTTGTTAGACTTTGACGATTTAAAACAAAGAACGATCACGCGATTGATTAAAACAACTTGATATGGAATTAAAAAGCCAATTGATTTTAGTGGAATTTTTAAATCTGTTTAACGTAGGTCTATAATATTCCAAGTATCAGAACAAAGATGGGAATTATGAACTAAGTTGCAAAGACAAGATCAAAAAACCCTAATAGAAATTCTTTAAATTGACCAGTCGAACCTGATCAATGAAAAAGAAAACTAAACACACTTCCTTCCTCGTGCTTGTTATTTATTAAGAATAGATTTCTTTATACCGGAATAAACAACTTTTTATAACCCATACCTAACATTTTTAACTAAACGGAAGTCATCACTTAGGGCTCTTTCAATTTAGACGTTTCGTGTCGTACGGCTGCCGCACGTTAACCGTGCCGCTGGTTATAGCCCGCTGCCGTACCGCTGCGGTACGTTAGCCGTCCGACACCAAACGCCTAAATTGAAAGCGTATCTGACTGCCGTGCGTTTGTATGTTAGTGTTGTTTTAAATTCATGTGACAGCAGTGTAGCCATGGACTCTGACGAAGAAACATTACTGTTAGTGCTCCTGTTAAAAAATATCAAACAGAAACAAAAACGCCGCGCCCGTAAAAGAATACTACCGATGTTTTCATTAACATGTAATTTTGGTGATTTCCATATTCTTTATCCTAGGTTAAAACAAGACCCAAGTAAATTTTTTAATTACTTAAGAATGTCAAGAGAATGTTTCTACGAATTACTCAATAATTCAATTTCATTTATAAATTCTTCCACGTCTATATCATCCATTTTAAGCAAATAATAAACATGAAAATTCAATGAAATTAGCTGTCACGTTTAGTCACCGCACTATTCAACAGCGAAATGAACACGTGGAGCTTGCGACGTTGCCGTCCTGTCGTCGTGCGTTCTCCGTACCGACACCGCACTGTTGCCGCACCGTGCGATTTGTATGAAAACAAATGACCGTCCGTGCACCGTACGACAAACGCACCGTTTCGGCACTGCTGCGGTCCGACACGATACGGCTAAATTGAAAGAGCCCTTATAAAACAATCAATGAAAATACATTTATTGACATCGTACACTAACCATAATGTACAAAATAATACAAATGACGATGGCACACGAAAGTGCTTATTATGCAATTATTTAAAAAAATATCAGCATCAAATAATAGCTATTTTATTGCCGAATCATTTCCTGAAAATCAGTTATTTATACCGGTATAGAAAACGTAAACACCATTAACATTATCCTCCTATATTAATACAACCTGCAATTACCTGCTCTAAATTACACATGCAATTTAATAATAAATCTCATTCAATGGAAACACGAAGCTATTTGCAAACTTACTAAAACCTTGAAAACACAAAATGTAACCATAAAAAAATCTAAACAAGAATTCCTTGGAAATTCAGGAAATCTAATCTCACAGGGAAACCTTGATTTATTGCTTAACTTTTAGCACGTGAAGATCAAATAGTACGTTTGGAAAACAAGCCACGTAAATTATGGTGATGGATCGCAAGAAACATTCTAAATTATAACGTTTTCTTAGAAATATCGGTACGAAAGCTTCCGAAATTCCAATACTCGATTAAATATACAGTAATGCTTTTAGGAGTAAGCGTAAGGATAAAATTTCGCATATCATAAAAGATGAACGTTTCTATAATGGCCCCGCTTGAGCTTGCGGCAAAACACCTGCGCAAATCGACCCGCTCGCTCTAGTACTTGTTGAATGTTGGGAGCTTTCAAAGGCTTTGAATGTCTAAAGCTGTTCGTGTCTCGGCGAACACACCGAAGCTTCAGGCAACTGAACTATTATACGAAAATCTTCGTGTTATATAAACATTCCTTTGGATTTGCATTATAAGGTACATTTAAGGCGTTAATCGTCTGAGTATTACGTTATACAGAATTGCGAAATAACAAATCAATTCTGTTAGAGACAGGAGGACTACTTGGAACAAAGGTAACAGGATCCGACACACTAATCCCGAAACATTTATGTATGAAACAAAGAGATCCTTCGCGGAATATAAATGTAGAAGATCGATACGACCGAACGAGATAAGGTTGTCTGAAGGTCAACAATCAGCTCTAGAACTACGCGACTAAAGGGAGCTCCAAAAGGTTTCACAGTGGAAATGTTAAAAAAACATTGCGAGTTGCGACCCGCTTTACGTGAAATGGCAAAGGTTACGCTGAAATTGAACGCCATTCAACATCATAGAGAAAACTTTACAGATGGAACAGTCTCTGTGTGCGTATCACTCAAATATTATTGTGAGTAATGGAAAACAATTGTCATATAGCGATACATTCGTGTGAATTGGACCAATCCGAATATAAATTGGTATTGTATAATGTTTGAAACCGATGTTTTATCGTCTAGACATTTGCTTGCAAGCCTATTAAAGTTTACATCCCAGCGGCTAGATTTTACAAATACTTGATGGATCTAGATTAAATACAAACGTTTAACAACTTGTGTAAAGCGTTAGTGGACTTACTAAGGTTCAAGAATATTTAGTAACAAGCATTTCAATTATGAACTCAAGAACGACGTGACGTTGATCATTTGTCGCCCATCTACTCGAATTAGTGTCGTGTTACCAGGCGTATTGTCAATCGATTCTAATGTACCACTTCATATTTGATCAATCTAATGATAACTTTTTATTTGATTCGATTTGTACATTACTATGAGCAACGGGTGTATAGACGGTGGCACTTTTACTGATGACGCGCCGTTTTTTATAGCGTCCGCTCTTCGACTCGTCTCAACGAAATCGTCAGTGCCAAAATTATGTAAATAACCGCATATATTACGATAGGTCAGGAAGTAAATTACTGATTCTGTACAATTATAAATAAATTAATGATTTTCGGAAGGTGTTCTGCGGTTGATATTCAGAATTAGATACAATACGGAAGCTGACCTCATCACGCGCACTAATGATAATGCGTCCGATAGTTTCGATTGTATTTTTTGGGTTTTGTGTACTGTGTCAGGTTTCAACTGTGTTGTCTGGCAGTTAGCCCGAGTCCCGGAGATCGTACGATGTATCTATTCCAATCAAAGCATCAATTAGAGAGCAAACTGCATAAGAGCTAGGCGTGATTTCTTCTTATTGCTTGTATGACGAGTGAGTCAATCACTACACAGAACCCTATCTATACTAATCCCTACTATAAACAGCATGTGGACAAATGCGCTTTGATGCAACAGTGATTCGCCAATTTGGCAACATTTCGCAATCAACACGTCTGTGGGTTTACAACTGGTTTTGTGTATATCAGCATATTTCCGTGTTTTTGTCTATCAGTGAAACCGGTCATTTAGCAACATGGGTTTCAATGTCCAAGCTTTTTTCTTGTTTATTTTATGTACGCGTGTAGCGAAGTTGCAAATTAATTTTGGAAACTGCGCATGGGACGGAAATGAGAAACAATTACTGCGTCTTCTATCAGCTTCTACAACCAAAACCAATAATTCTATATACCTACGATCTCAGTAAATGATTCAAGAGAAAGTATAGCACGCTAGAGACAAACACTAGCTCAACCAAATAAACGACATCCACAGTTCTCGAAAGTAAACCAATCAGCGGAAAGTTGGAGGAAACGCCTCTAAACTATTTTTATATCCTAAATATAGGGAGTACGTAAGTACTGAATATACGCAGAATTTTATTTACAAAAACAAGAGCAACAAACCGATGTGTTTTCGCTACTCTCTAGCCACAAGGACGCCTTTATTTCTGTCTAGGAACACAATGGGAATAGCAACGCTTTAGAAAACAAGGGATATAAAGAACTATCAACCACCACGACTAGTGGCCCGGTCGTGTAAATTCTCGGATAGAATTAGATAATATTCATGCAACGCGAAAGTTTTAAAGTTTAAAAATAAACTCATAATATTATGGACGTGTATTCGACAGACTCAAGACTTACGAAAATTCTAGACACTTTTTCTAGAACGCTTATCGAAAATATAACCATTTAATCGCGTCTAATCTTAATTACAGACCGCTTGCATAAATTATCAGAAAATATGACTAACACTAATTCAATTGGCATTTTGTCTGCTACTAAATCTTTTAAGGCCTATTCAGACCTAAGCGGTATTCGCTAATCGCTATCGTCTGCGCGGTACTTGATACTAAATACCTGAGCGAAACCCGCGCGGTATGTACTTCTACCCATAATAAATAAAAAATAAATTTAAGCCATTAATGTCCCACTGCTGGGCAAGGGTCTCCTCCCTTAATGAAAGAGGGGTTAGGCCTTGAGTCCACCACGCTGGCCAAGTGCGGGTTAGGGACTTTGCATGCCCTCAATAAATGTTTAAAACAATTTTTTAGGCATGCTAGGTTTCCTTCTACCCATAGCGGCAGCGAATATCGCTCAGGTTTGAATATGCCTTTAGATCATTGGTAGGTAAACAAAAGACAATAGGCATTGTATTAGTGTAATAGCGTGTATTACATCAGGTGTGTCTTGATAAATCAATCGATAAGAAAGCACATTAAAGTTGCACGTGGCGTTTACTCATCAAACCGTATCAGCAGGCTGTATCGATAACGTTGGGATTACAGATACCTATACGGTAAATTTTTTGATTATCATGATCAGACAAAAAAGAATATACCTATGCGAAAGCTACTATTCTTTGCGGCTCACTTATGGCAAAGTGTTGATAAGTTATTACCTACTAGTATAGAGTAGACTTGGACACCAGTTAGATACCAGAAAACACATTTTTCTAAAATTTGACTATGTAAGTATCGAATAACATTCTAGTCCATATACTTTAAAAACTTAATATCACTTCAATTGTGGAACCTATACACACAGTTTTACATACGTAGGTACTCCAGTTTCAAGGAAATCTTGACAAACATCTTTTGTTTGCAAACATATTTATTACCACAAACCGATACGGATGCATCGGAAGACACAAAATGCATTAAATTTTGGCCTTGGTCCTAAAACCAAAATATTTATTATAGCGATGACGTATGAGAAGTCATTGACATCACCGCTCCGTGGTATTATAATGAATACAAGCCTATGACGTCACACTACCTGCGATTATGACCAGCACATGCCATTGCAGTTACACATTATATTTAAATGTTATTCATTACTTGTTTACTGAAGGTTTACTTATTCTGAATTGTATGAATCATTGACCTGGAGAAATCATGCGACATAAGGAAGATTTGTGAAAATTGAATGGATTCGAAGGAGGTTATCTCTTTTTGCTGAACAAGGGAGTTTATAGAGAAATAGAGATCGGATGATCAGATAGAAAAGTATAGTTCTTAGGATATTTCACAAAAGAATGTAAAACTAAAGCAAGAATGATATTTGACCAAAGCGAAAATCTTATTATATTAGTTGTATAATGACTTGCATGCGAGCGAAGTCGCGCGGGTTTACTAGTGACTAATATGATTACAGAGGCTTTCTGCAAATAGGACAAGAGAAAAGGGTTGTCTGCGATTATTTTGGAAGTATTTTTGAGTTTAATTGAATGGATCAATTGAATTAGTTTAATTCAGAACTGCATGATTTATAGCTATGATAATACATTATTAATAGATACTAAATCTTATTATTTATGATAATCTTATGAACGATATCCTAAGTTCATTACCGAATAAATGTTAAGTTCACGATCGTATTTAGTTCCTAGTAATGTTTTATTGTAACCTTATGATCAGTGGCCACAAAATGCGCATAAGAATGTCTGTCTATCATATATTCGTTTTGCAGTTTCCTCATGCAAATTTTGACAGAAGGTCACATTATGTAAGATGCAGCTAAATTATTGTGTATGAGATTAGTGATTATGTAGGCCCTAACAGTCTTAGATACTAAATTTTAAAGCTTCAAGTAGAATGAAAATAGAAACTACCCTATGCCAACGATTGTGCTAATAATTTCATTCATTCATCTTTTAATTTTCACATAAAACAAAACAACTTGAATTAAGATAAACCATATCTTTATAAATAAATATTTATATACAGATAATTTTACACGAACATAACATCAATACAACACTATTTAAACAATTGGCAGCTACGCGATTGAATAACGGGTCATTGTAAATACAAGCTATTCAATCATTTTAATAATATATCTAATTAATTATATTATCATTTGTGGTTTAGGTTTTATCTATAGTCGTCATAATTATAATGTCACGACTATGACCATAATCCCGACTATGAATTTCTGACGCAGGGATCTAAGAAAAATACGTCACGCAACTACTTCGATTAAAGAATTCCAAAACGTTATTTATTTGCAATCAAACGTCTCATTACGAAATTGTTTATTCAATGCGAAACCAGTGTTTTTATTCTGTTATAAAAAGTAGCAAAAAGCTGTGACAATGGAAGAGGCTGTGCGGGGAGTATTAGCGCATCAAAGGTCGCTCATTTATCATAGTTTAATGTAATCGACACGTAGACGGGCAATTTTATAGAAGGACATACACACGTACATAAAATTACGCCTTTTTCCCATAGGAGCAGGCAAAGGCTAATAAACACCATTTGCTACGATCGGTAAAAACTTTGCCTCGTTTTCATCCATACATTTTACCATTTTTTTATTTATGTTTTATTTGTACTATTTTGCACGTCACATTGTGACAAACATGTCTGCACTTTTCTAATGTCGTCATCCTGTATGCTCTTCTATGTATGTACACACACATGTTTAAGCAAATAAACGAATCTGAACATACAGGACGGCCAGATTACGAGCACACCTGACCTTTGCAGTATGATTGATTGCGTGTATGATTCCTCTTTTATACAAGTAAGACAGAAGAGAACACATTACAAAAGCAGTATTCATATGCTTAGCTAGTTACTGTTCAGAATCTAACACTGCAGTTCTTTTTTAACAGCATGTTTCTTAGATGAAGCGTGAGTATTGAACTATCTTAATAGTGTGAATACACTACAATACTATAAATAGCTCTCGATGACATTTCGAACTTTGGCAAAGGTATAAAGTACAATGAATTGTATGTAAATAATGTTAAGTTGATTGACAGATTTATCTGAAGGGTTTGATAAGACAATCTTAGGAACTACGTCATCACTGATAAGACAATAAAAGTGCCGAAGATAAAACTATAGGAATTAAATATCATTGTTTCGAAAGAGGCTTAGATTTAGTTTCTACAGTTTGGTTACAGGCTAAAAACTCGACAAGAAAAAGGGTAACTTATTACTTAATTCTACGTAACATCAATTCTAAGTAACGGTTCATAAAATCAGTACGGGGAAGCTGTAAAAGCCTTCTACAAACACACCTCTAACGTTTCAAAGAAATAATAAGCATTTAGCTTGGTATCCGCCCGAGAAATGTCGCTCAGTTGAATTGTTTTTATACCCAGACTATCGCACTGTTGGGCAAGAGCTCCCTACTGATCAAGAAGAGGTTAATGCTGTCATCTGACTGATTGAATGCCTCCGTAGCGCAGTGGTTTAGGTCACCACGCCAACACCACCGCGGCGGGAGGTCCTAGGGTTCGATTCCCACACGGAGCAATTATTTGTGCGACTCACAAATTATTGTTTCGGGTCTGGCTGTGCTTTGTGTCCGTTGTTTGCATGTTTGTAAAAGTCCTCGCGACACAAGAGCAATTCTTAATGCGGGAGTTGTCTTTTTTAATTAACTAAAAACTTGGCACTATTAAGATATTCAGTGGTTTCTGCTAAAACTTTTACTGACATTTTCGTGTTAATAACACGAAACTTAGCAATTATTCTTTGGCGAGAAACCAGATCAATGCTTACAGCTAGTTAATTCCTTTATGCTATAAAACTTGCATCCAAGGTCCAACAAATGACATCACACTGCACTTGCCACTGCACAAAGCGGCACAGCCATTGATAGCAACAATGTAAAGAGTAACAATTGTTTTTATATCACCAGATATTAACTATAAGGTCCAAGGTTAATTTTAAAGATAATCGTATGACAACTGAAGTTGTGATATGGTAAATAATGACTTTGTGGATAGCCTCCGCACGTGTGCATTATCAACTAACTGATTATGATTACTTTGCGGATTTGTTCAGGATAATATTGCTCAAAAAATAAATAAAGAATGTCTAGCCACTTCATTTAATTTTGACACTTATGACACTGCCAAATACTGACACTTATGATAGTCAAAGATACAGTACAATTTACCGTCAGTTCGGAAGGCAGGAGCGGCAAAAAGAGTTGGTAAAATTACTGATTGAATAATTAAGTTATATTTAAACATTGCTAGTTTAGAGACATCTTTAGGCATTCATCAATGATGTAATTGTTTTAACGGTGTTTAAACAAAGGTAATGACAAACAACAAATGACGCGTTTGGTCCAGAATACGTCAAACTCCTCTTACGGAGTTCATCTTTGTTACAATTATGAGGATAATTAATTAACAATTTGTGGTTTTCTTAGCTATTGTTATTTGTGAATAATTAAAGACCATATGCGTAGGTAGTTGTGTCATATATTTATAGATGTAGTTTTAGGTAAATTAATTACAACTGGAATTTTACAAACGGGGAAAACAGAGCATTTAACAAAACTATTAGACTGAAGTCTCTCAAACGTAAAATCAATAAGTGTGGAAAATTACCCTAGTACTCGGGTACTGGTTTTTTACAGATCACACAGAAAATAAAATAGAAGAACATTTTAACCAACGAAGAGTAGATTTTACAGAGCCAGACCGCTTCATTTGTCTCGATTGGTCAACAAGTATCACTAAGAGGTCATTGACCTATACCTAAATATTTACATGCCGAACTAATCACTAGACAGCAATCACAAACCACAGAGCAGCGCTTTAACCGTACAACCCCACACTACAGCCTACGTCATCATTCAATGCAGCTTACATTCCTGTGCTATTCTTGTATGCACAGGTCAAGTTCCGCATCAAAACTAGGACTTAAGTGACGTCATCGTTGCATGTGCATGCTAAATATAGCATGCACAAAGCAGCCCGCTGACCCAGTTAAGTGTCGCCCGCCCTTGATGGGGTGAACTCGGCTTTTAGATAACCGGAAAATTTAATTGTTTAACCCCCGGTTTCTGAGGTACACTAATGCCCGTGTTCTGAGTACATTTAGCGGTAGTTTATCTATTCAATAGCGTTTTTTTTTATATGAGTTTAAACGCTATTGAATAGATAAAATACCGCTAATAGTACATCAGAACCCGGGGGTTAGCGGTAGTTTATCTATTCAATAGCGTTAAAGCTCATATAAAAATGACAGTTTGAATAGATAAACTACCGCTAGATGTGTCTCAGCAACTCGGTATGAGTAATTTTGGTTCCGTATTAATAGACAATAGGACCAACGGGAAGAAATCGTTAATACCCATGTGAGTTTTCATTCCCGTTTCAACCATTGCATGGCTACGGTGAATTTTTGTGGGAACATTAGAGTCCAATAACTTAGTAGAGAACCTTGTATACAAGGTTCGCAGCTAGCGGAGGTACAAAAAATTCAGAATATAGAACATCTGCGTAAGCAAATGCAGGTAATGGTGGTGAATTTGATACAGCTTCTTTATTTAGGAAATACACGGGATTATTTGTTTTAAATTATGCATGCCAAGGCTCTCTACTTATTGGTCTATAACCATTGCACGATTATGGTGGACGTTTGCACATTAAAATACCAACACAGATTTGTCAGTGATACACAAAATAACACAATAACAAAATTGCTCATCTAAAATAGATTGGCACGGCGTCATAAGCTAAAAAACAATGCCTGTTCTATTGTTCGTACAAGTAGCAAACAATGCCTATGTAAAAATTGAGACAGGAACAATAATACACTATATTAGGTAGTGAGTAACTGTAACTATGACAATTATATTAGGTTAACGAATTTTACTATACTCGGGCCATTTCGAACTAAACTTTATCGGAGTCTCTCGCTCGCACTTACACATTGTCACATTCCTATGATCTTTTTTGATTATGACGTAGTTCGCACGTTTGTAATGGCCTGATTAAAGGTAAATAGATGCTCAAAGAATGTACTAGTATGTTGCATATATTCTTAGCCACAAAACCGACGAAAAATAAACAAGCGAAACTAACAGGTCGACTTTATAATCTCCTTGAAAGTGCAGACGCTGAGCAAAACACTTCAATTTTTTGTATCAGAGATTTAACAAATTACATTCACCGAATCTTTACAAATCTACTAGTGTTACTGTAACTGAAGTGGAAACTAGCAAAAGGACCAATTTTTCTTTAAATTTGTATCAGTAGTGTAACCTATTTTCATTAACATCATAAATTATTCTTTTTGACAAAAACCTTAAAGCCTCTTTTAGGATCCATGTTATTAGTTCGACGCGAACATTCTGCTCGAAAAAACTTCTTTTTAAAATCTCTGGCACCGCTAATTACCATGCCAAAACACATCTCTCAGGAAATTTAATTTAATTTGACACTAAGTATATTAGCAAGTTATTATAAACATCATTTTTTCCTCTAAACACCTAATAAGTAATGCAGTTACTTAATCGACGATCTTCGTTTAATTAGCAAAATCCTAGTTTAAAAAAAAGTACTTACTTTCCCAACTTCTTCTATAGGTTTAGCTGTGCCATTGTAGGAGCAGTACGTGGACTTTTCTCCTGGATTGGCACATAGGCCATACCATATACAGTGACCATCGGCTTCTGCAGACGGTACCTGGAAAAAGAAGCATTTTATAAGACATCTTCAATACGGAATAGTTTTTTGTTTGCGGTAGTAATTAATTTGCGTTAAAAAATAGACAGGTTATTGTTTAATAGTGGTTTGTAGTTTTATTAACATTTTAATGATGTATCCGTGCTAAAATGTAAAGGAAGATCTCATAACGCAAAAAAAATACAAAACGGATTTCGTTTAATTGGTTTATGATATAGAGTACATTCGCGAGAACAGTTAAATCATCAAAACAATGAATACCAACATAAAATAAAAAATAAAAAAAAATTGTATTTCTGTATTACTTATTTCACGTCTTACTAAGGTACCTTATTCTTTAAGGCATGTAGTTAAGCCTTTCAAAGCTCGACATTATTCAAAAAGGTATATAAGTACTTTCAGTTTTTATTTTCAAGGTCTCACAAGGATTTCATATTTTTTCTTTTACAAGTTATAAGCACGGTCGCCGCTTCCTCTATACTCGTATATCGCAGTCGTATGTTTACAAGTGGTATCTTGAAAACATTTATGAAGCTTTTTATTTATATTTATTTAAATTTACAATACAAACTGTCTATTTCAAATGTTGAATTTCCAGGAATACATTAAATATATTCGATCAGACTATAGTTAAACGCAAAGTGAATTCAAACCAACAAGTTTTTGATAGAACATCCATCAACTTACAAAACAGCAAATTAATTGCTAAAAGAAACATTGCACAAACATCGCATATTTCTCAACGCAAAATATATAGAACTAATGTTTTCACATATTGATTGTGAACACGCTAACTTGGCTCAACGCTCACGTACGATTGTATTAATAGATTGTATCCGTCAGTAAAGGAAATCATTTGCAACGGGTAATGACATTAACAACGTACAAACTATGATTTATTTATCATTTTAACCAATCGAAAGCATTTATTTAGCTTCCTCTTACATTTTCATAAAAAAAATTATGCAAATATACTTCTGTATAAATTTGAATAAATTTTTGGTATGTTTATACTATACATAAAGTACATAATTGTATTGATCCTTGATAAAATCATTTATGAAATGACAGCAATCTCTCTCTTTATATACTAACTTTTAGCGCCATACGCAAACATCTGTAGCGAGCTACATACACGATTTCTAAAATGGAGTAAAACAAATGACTATTTGTAAACAATCGTCGTACTGACTGCTCCTGTCTAGGAAATTACGACTGCTAAATTACGGAATTTTCTTCCAACTTTTATTCCAAGTTGTCACCCCAAGGGACAGTATTAGAAGGGACAGCTGGGAATATACCAAACAAATGAGCGAGTCAGTTTTGTTTGCAGTAAATATTGCGGAACTGAATATGTGTGTAGCAAGTCAAGAACTCATTTTCACGCTTTATATCCATAGGTCAAGAAACTGTCGGTACTTATAATATAAAGTACTACACTTGTAATATATTTTATTACTTCTTCTATTAATAAAAATAATATAGTGATTCTATATAATTGTATCTAAATCGCCCTTCTATTCTCCTTAGAATGCACCCGTATTCCATATAATCTTCTCTGTTAGGTTCGTGATGGTTCTCTGAACATATCGTATGATAATAGATAACATTTGCCGTAAATGAAGCGTTTCCGATAGTTCACAACACGCGTGGGAAGTACATCTGAATCATTGTTTATATTTAACATCTTTATTAACAGATAAAATATAATAAGGAATAGTAGATCAGAATACTATTTATTATGTAAAACATCTATTTTCATATCACTTACATACCCTGAGAGCACTGAGTGTGTAATTTATGCCAATTTTTAGAATTGGTTTTTGGTATAGGAATGAATAGTGTGATTGGGGTTGCCCCCATCGCAACAAGGAACTAATAGTCAGGAAGGAAGTCTTTTTTTGTAGAATCACCGTATAGGCTACTCAATAGTGAAATTATCGGCAGTCTTGTTCACAAACAAAACATGATTTCTCTACTTTCTCTCCAGCTTACGCGTTATCAAACTGCATGTTGAGGCCTTTCTCTATTCAATAATGTTGACGATTTTTAATATATCAGATGAATTTTGTACCGGTCTGAAACGTAAAGGGAATATATTTCTCATAGGTCTGCGCTTGTTATGCCAAAAGATTCAAGCGGCAGTACATAAAAAAAAACACAGTTTTTCGTCGTTTATAGAATTCAGTCTCATTCAAAATGACGGGTACATAACCAAACTCCGAGCTACTGATCAGAAGACCCCAAAAGGAATTGAAAAAATGCAATAGCACCTTAGCTCACTCGGAATTCGAATCTGAAACCTTAAATTCTGCAGTCATATGCTATGCTCGTACCTACACCTAAAGTACCGCCGAGGTGGAATTTGAAGTAGATATAAACATTATTACCACTCTTTTCCTTCCGTACAACAGTAACTACATAACTAAAAGTAGTAAACAAGAAATTGTTATGGCATAACAAAACCGACGGAGTTGCCAACTATGTTCTAAGGTAGTACATGTGCCGTGCAACGCTCAGCTATTAATAAACTCTTACAAATCATGCCCTGGAACTGCGTCATGACGATAAACAATTAAACATTATAGTTATGTACTTTGTACTAGTGTTACTACTAAGTTAAGAAAATGTTAGGAATATAAGAATTGCAGATAAAAAAATGTTAGTTATGGGAGCGTAAAATACGTTTTTAAAGAAGTTAAACAGACAAATCTTTACGTGTTCCATAAGAAAACTCAAAAGATATCTTGTCAGTGCGAATTATACTGAGTTGTTTAACCTACAGTTTTAATTCAGTTCCTTAAAATATGAATATGCAAATAAGAACATGCTACAACATCTATGGAATGTGGATGAAGCAAAGTCCGTAAAGACTGTAGCCCGAAGCAATACACCCTTCTTATATTCTTACGGGAATCAAGATTTGATACAATATATGAAATAGTTTTAAAAATCACAAGTCCAGTTTGGTGACACGTGAATTGAGTACTGCAATAAAAATATTGGCAAACTCATCGCTTTCGAGTGAAGTAAACGATTACATGGAATTTGGCGATTATAGTCCAGTTTTATCGTTATATTGACTAAAATCAATAAAATGTAAGAATATTCTGGACCGAATGACGTTACTACCGCCTGATGTTATTAATGGCAACATTTCATGAATATCGAATCATTATCCATTAAGCCAACTGGAAACAAACTTTCGTAATTAATTAAATAACAGTTCGCTTTGTTCGCAACTTCGTTCGCGGAACAAGCAAAATATTTTCATTGAATTATATAATTGAAAGCCTTCTTTACCCAATTCGAGGGATTACAGATTATAATAAAATATCCTCAATTCTTTACTTTCATTTTCCTATATAACCAGAATTTCATCCGGCTTTAATCCTCCCAACATATTAGTTTGGATACAGATATATAAACTCAACACATTATTTTTCTATCGATATCTGCTAATATGACGAAAGTACCAAAATTTCCTCTAAATCCTCGTGAAAGATACAAAAGAAAAGACGCAAATATTCAAATGGTGAAACGTCAATGTAAAAATAATGGTCATCGTATAGGTATTTGTAATTCAATGGAATAGAACGGATGTTGGTGACGTTAGAATATCATTGAAAGGACAGCCTGAATGCCTGACACGCGCATATGGGACATCGGATTACTGGAGAAAGATTCTATAAATACACACACTATTTGGATGAAACGACATACAATTTGGTATGACAAACACGCCCGTATTCCCCGAAGGAAGTCATATTTTGCCATGTTATGTTTTCCGTAGTATATAATAGGGAGAGATCTAGTTTGGACGGGTAATGGCAATTTGTACACCGGGGATACTTTCAAACTGTTCGTTTAGTTTCCAAATAGGTATTTGAAGTTTGTACTCAAATCTGTACTTTTATGAGCAGCGATTACATAAGTTGTTATAAGAGTATGTGAGCAATCGGGCAAATGATAGCAACTCTATCGAGACTAATTTTCTTTTTGGTCCCCCAAAACGACAATTCCTATGATTTTACGAAGTTTTATCATGCCAATGTTTAAAGGTAATATAAATAAGGCTTTCTTTATTCTACAGGCAAAGAAACTAAAGCATTCATATGTAATTCATTCCATCTGTTTGTCTTCGCTGAATTGGGTGAAAACAAAAAAAACTGTAAACAGCCATTACATAGTCATGAAATAAAGATTTTGACTTCATAATATCCGAATAACTAAAAAAAACAGTTTCTCATTACTTAATCATACAAAATAAGTCGACATGATACTGGCCACCATACATATAACATTGACTTCAGAATTCACAGTCCACCATTAATATTTAAGACTAAAACCGTTTTAGTATTCATAAACAAATTTTGACCCGATATCGTGTTTTTTTTCCTGAATGACAACGGAATAACGGTTCAGTTTCTGATTATTCAGATACAGTTACATCAGCATAATATCTTTCAGTGATATTGCTATTTTTTTCAATGTTATATTTCTATAGAAATAACTTGACGATATTATAAAAAGGTTCGCCTATAGAAGAGACACTAATTCTGATTGAAAGACATTCTATCAACGACAAAGAACAGACTTAGCAATTTCTTCTGAAGAAAATTCGAGTCCTGTTTTAAAAAAACTGTCGGATAATAGCTATCAGCATTCTACTACAACAATAAACTCGCAATTCATTTAGATTAGAACTTTTAGGTACAGGTTCTATGACCGAGTAGTACCCTGAATACTGCGTCGTCAAAGCCTCCGGTTCTTTCAAGTTTTAAGTGATTGATACTACCCTTTGCTTCAAGCGTTTTGTACAAGTTCAAAGGCCTCTGAAGACGCCTACGAGCGTATAGAATGTGCTTAGATAATCATATTGTGTTTACACAAAGGAAGGCATTATCTTCCAATCCATTAAGCCCGTGCTTAGTAACTTGGGCACAAGATTAAACAGAGCCCGTATCGTATCAAACAAGTTACATAACATAGCAACATGGTAGTCAGATCTCGTAACATGTTTTGAAATAGAACAAGATGTATCATAACTTGATTCAACGCTATTAACGTCTGCTGTAACCCCCAAGGTAAAGAACGTAGCAATAAAATATTATGGCGAAAACTAGTTAACTGATAGTAAGGACTAGTTGTCGTGTTAACTAGTTCAATTAGAAGTAGTTGGTACAAGCGTTGGATGAAGAATTGTTTGATCAAACATTTGGCGAATGCTAGAATAAATCAATACTTCTGTCGCGAGAACTACGTTTTAGGGAGCTCCGTTTTAGTCTGCCGTTCAGCTTTAAGACTAAAAAAAGAACCGAACATTTTTTTTGAAAATCGAAACTATGAGACGGTTGTAGTTTTAAGTTTAAAGCAGCAAGGTTTTCTGAAGATGCAATTTATCTGTATTTCATACACAATACATAAGTAAATGGGCAACATATTTACAAAGTTATGTGAATATTTTAGCCAATGTTTAAGACCGCAATACTCCAAGGTCTTACAGAAGCCTGTACACTGTACAGTGTAGTTCATCTCTGTTATCGATCCACTCGACTACTTTTAAGTCATTAAACTCAGTTTGTAATGGCTTCTGGGCGGTCGATAACGATGCTTCATTACGATTATATGACTAACCAAATTAATATTAATTCTATATGTTTATTTAAGAGTCATCAGTCTGAGTAACGACTCATATTTTATTTAGATTTATAGGTACCTACTAACCTTCCAAGTTTATGGTTTGAACCTGATTTATGGACATAGTTCTATATAATATAGAAATTCAATAAATAATAAGTCTCTGTATTATGTGGATGTCGCGGAAAAATTCATATAATTATCTAATCTTTAGTTTCCAAAGTATTTTCGTATCATTTCTTTGTTCTAAAATAATGCGACACTACTATAATAATATGCGTGAAAAATCTAATTATCAATCTAAGCCGATTATAAAATAGTTACAAACAAAATCTGTTTTGATAAACAACGACACTGCGCACTTTCCAACCATCCATCAATATTTCAATACAAGATTGGACATACAAAGGCTCATTACAAAATCGATAGAGGCGGGTCTAAGTTCGAACAAATTATGTACACTTTAAAACAGCATTTTGTCACAGAAATATACCATACATACTTAAAATCACGCCTTCTTTCCATAGGGGTAGGCAGAGAGTATCATTTTACTATTGTTTATGAGTAAAAGAAACTTAACACCATACATCTCGATCAGTCAATGATTCATCTTTGACACGAGCTAAAGGGCCTAGTCCACGTGACTTGTATTACTCAAACATCAGGGAAGAATATTAACAACAACAATATAATAAGCTTTTCCGTAACTGACTGACGGACAACGCACAGCCGAAACTACTAAGCGTAGAAAGTTGAATTTGATATGAAGATTCCTTAGGATGTGTAGAGGAGGATTAAAGTATTTCTAGAAATTCCCCTCCGAAGGGGGAGAAATTCCACGCGGGAAGAACTGCATGCTAGTTCTACTATAAAAACTCAATTAAACTGTACGAAACTTTGCCCATAAGTTGTCACCACCTTGAACAAGTTTAATTCGTCTGGCCCGACTTACCGCAGATCAATATCCAGAATTCCCTTGAAATTTCCAGACATAACGAAGACCCTATTTCAATAACATTACGTGCCAACATTGTACTAATTTGAACCCCCTGTCTGGCAGTTTTACAAGGCTAAATTAACCTTTATAACGATGTAAATACGGTCTCTTTTCAATTGTTTGTTAATGTGGAAATATTTGTTACATTTGGATCAGGATTTTCCGGTTTACGTGAGTCATGGTTAAACCATGGAGTACCCTTGGACATACAAACATCGTCTTATTATAAAGTGTCACTAGATATTTTCCCGTTACAGTCTTAGGTCACAGACCCGTGGAACAGATACAATACGTAACTGAATAATTGTTTCTGCTTATGGATATCAACAGTTATTCGGAGTTTGTAAGTCTGTTTATTTTGCTACAAGTCTTGTTTACTCAATGGTATACGATTACATGATTATTACATAATGTGTTACATAAAACATATTCTATGTAGTTAATACCTGTGTCTGTGCTTGATTCAGAGGCCAAAATTTACTACGGTAAAACTAACATTCATGTACATAAATGCAATAATTTGAAATGTAAACTTCTTTATATTAAAGAAGAATTCTGTAACGTTGATAATTTCCACAAAAAGGCTGTTATCATATAAACGTTCAGATTTGGGTAGTTACCAAATATTGTGAAATCATCTCGAAAACGGAAATTAGTCATATGTAACATTAGATAATTTATTACTGTCAAATTTTTTTTGGTAAACTACAAATGGATAAAGTCATGACTAAACCTCTTCTTATCACTAAACTATTGTTATTTAACTAGCGGATGTACGAACGGGATAATACCCAAAAACAGGAAACCTAGCATAACTGTAGTAGGCTACAGAAATAATAATCTTACAATGTGAAATTGTTTAAATGTTAACAATAGAGCGGAATAGTACGATAGGTGTAACGAAATTGATAACTGTGTTGAAGGTTTTTTTTCATTTAACAATCCTAGAAAACTCGCGTGATGTTTTTCATTAACAAACTTCGTATGAAAACAAAAGATAAAACAATATTGGCTACATCGACATCTATACAAAAATGGTCGCGAACTCACAAATTATCATGCTACATACATTTGACGCAACCTACAGCCCAATTCTGTCGGGAACACGTGAAAAAAATGATTCAACATTTCTTCGTTGACCTCCAAATCGCGCCAAGGTCCTCCGGAGTATCCCGAATTATGCATGATATATGACCGACGGAATTAAACATAAACTTGGACGTCCGCTGCGCCTCCCCGCGACGCAATCGATATATGCAGCGCACCAATAAGGTTGCCGCCTCAAGACATCCACACAACTCTTAATAACGATGACCTCAGTGCAAGGAGGATGTTTATTTACCGCACCGATACTGGGGCACTAAATAAATTAGAATCGAATTAATATTTAGTGCCAAGTTAATGGAATGCTAACAACTTCCAGTTTTCTCGCACATGGAATATTACGTTGCTGCGCATAAAATGATCTCAGTGTGTGTGCAGCTTACGGGGATTTAAAAAAATCTGATAAGAAACTGTATAAGAACGTGTGCCGGTACGTGAAACAAGTTGCTAATTAAATAAATGTGCGAATGTCAGGTAAAGCAAACGTGTTTGTATCTGAACGTCACAAAAGAAGAAAATCAAACGGAGGTGTGCTTTAAACCGGCTTTGGCACAAACTTGTTAATGTCAAACTCTTACAACTTATAACAACACACATGATTGTTGAATTCTAACATAACAAGAAACCGAAAGCAATTAAAATAAACGATGAAGACGAGCTAGTGTTTTGACGTCAAAACGGAAGCAAATGAAAATCCAAACTTTAAAAACAAGCAAAAATAATACTTGTACCGCTAGAATACGAAATGTTTTACGTTAACGGCAGTCTTACACACGAGTTAGTTACACTTCTTAACATTTCCACAACAACTTCAAAGGCTTCAGCAATTAAGAGCATTATTTTCTCGCGAACCGTCGCAGTCGCCTTGACTGGGTGGTAATAAGGAAAACGATGCTAATTAGTATGTGGCTCATGCACGCATGACGCCGAAGTACGGCCGCGAACCTTGAGGCGTTCGCAGCGCAATCGCGTCCGTCATGCACCGGCCACGCATTGACATGACATCGTATGACATCCAATATGGGGAGACCTTCGAGAAGGGGCTTGAATACATTTCGCTTATCGATTTGAGGACTGCAAACCGTTGGTTACATTGCTTATAGTTTGCTTTTTTAAACCGTTTACAGGAAGCATTTGCTATCTCTGTTGATATCAAACGATAGGTCATGCAACTACAACGAATATGAATATGTATTATTTCCTAAGTAGCTTTCTCGTTCAATATGCATGTTGTCAAGCATTATTTAATGCAAATGATTACCAAACTTATTCATACAAAAATGTAAGCTGCTAAAATATTGCCGTGGTAAAATTTATAATTAGAATCAAAACCAGTTATAAATAACAAGTCAAATATAATTGAGCATCGTTTTACTAATTCGTATCGTGAGATTAATTTGTCATGACAACAGAGTGTTGTTATAACTCGGCTTCGTTCTGGAAGTTTCCATCAAAATATTAGTTAATAAACTCGGAAGTTTCGTATATAAATTGTATATGACAAGGATTACTAGCTTATAAAGGTATTGTCCCTTCCGTAAGTTTAGCGTAAACCAAGGTCATGCGTGATGTTTCCAACATTTTATTTGCAACCATGAGCGATCGTTAATCATTAAATCACTAACACCCAGAAATATACGAAGAGAACTAAATATAACAATTCGTAGGTGTTCTACCGTTGTAATAGAATTTTATGGAACATAATTCTTTCTATCCTTTCATGTTTCGCTCGTATTAACGTGAAACAAACGCGGGACAGGAAAGATGCAATTTACTCGCCCGCAGCAACTTAATAAACTGTAATCTGTTCACAATTGAATAAACAATGAAAAGCGAGTAAGTGCCGATAAACTTTATCAAATACTAGCTGACCCGGCGAACTTCGTACCGCCTAAAATATGCAAAATTAAATGTCTAGTTTTCAATATTTCTGAGAGATTTTGTTAATATTTTTTTCCGTAAGAACCTTCTCCTAATAATAACAAATACAACACAAAAACAATTAGTAAAATCGGCCGAGCTATTCACGCGTAATGCCGTGACCAAGGAAAACGGGTTTCATTTTTTCTGCCTAGACTTTGTTCTGCCTGAATTCGAAGCCCAATGGCAGAGTTAGAAATGTTACGACTTTTACAACATCATAATATCTCAACAAATTTTGACAATACCCCAATGAATTAGACATTAAATCATCCTTATGAATCACTCTATCTACTCATGAGAATCTGTGTAGAAGTTTTAAAATTCGGACGAACAGTCAGATGTGGCAAGGGCCTGTTCCATTTGATGTTTACAGACAATATTGGTACAGGAATGCGTAATCTAAGGTACAAACTCCACAGATAAACTTATCAGACGCTTTGTAATCGTTTGGGAAAAGAACCGTTTATTATGAACAATACAAATGAATCACATAAGTTTACTAGATAATGCCATTAGAGCGCAAATAGGTGCAATGTGCAGGCAGACAATAACCTTCATACACAATTAAGTGTCAGCCTAGTCTTTCTTCCAAACTATGTTGGAGTCGGCTTCCAGTCTCACCGGATGCAGCAGAGTACCTGTATTTATTTACATAGAGTGGCTGCCTATCTGACCTTCACAACCCAGTATACTGATTTATAACACGATACCCTTTGGTAAGGCTGATTGTCAGACTTTCAAGCTTCTGACTACTGTTAACGACTATCATAACGTTAACGACTGTCGTAGATCTTTTGAAAATGACAGCCGGGACCCACAAATTAACGTGCCTTCTGAAACACGGAGGAACTATGACTAAGATGGTCACCCATCCACAGAACAACCTCGGCAAGCATGGCTTAACCTCAGAGATCGATCCGCGCGGTTATAGTTAACTAAGCCACAAGCTCTCTCATATACATAATTAAGTATAGTTACATAAAGGAGCCTCACAGAGACAGTTAAGCTTGATTCAGTATCAATTGACAGAGGCACATCAGTTATTGGTATAAATTAATCTTAATTGAACCATTTGAGCTTTCTGATTGACATACATCAACATGCGGTAGCACTATTTAAGGATATTCGAGAATAGGGATGCCAAGTACCAATTAACTATTGAGGAAGCTTTATTCATTGTATTTATTCCCCTCTGTTAATGGACAGTTACATTGGTTAAAACGTACATTCATGTATAAAATCACGCCGTTTTCCCATAGGAATAGGTGGAGACCAAAGGATGATCCTTACAAACTTCCCTTGCCACATTGGCTATGGAAAATATAAAGACATAATATGAAAAAGTAGTTTAAAGGTTCTGGATTAAGAGAGACACAAATACTGTTACCAGAGTTCCTTTAGTATTTAAAAACTAACTTTTCAAGAGATAACCATTACTTATCAAGACAACAAATACATTTATTTTGTTTAACTCTCCTAAATGAGCCAAACATTTGTCTAACAATAATGTTTGCCTCAACCCTTTACAAATTCATATTCAGTAAAGGTCACAAAGAACTAGTAGAATGACGAAAATTCTGGAAAATTCCATCAATTTAGACAGGCATATTAATACATGCTGGCCAAAATGACCAGAGTGATCATTTGGTCATTGTTCTAGAATATTAAAGTAGGTTATTAAATCTTATGCAATGGAATTGAAACCATTTGCCACAAACAAAACAGGATATCTCTAGTTTCTAAATAGATATAGATTATTTTAAGATAAGTGACAGACAGAAATAACATTCAAATGAAATGGATACGATTTTTAATTAATGTGAGAAAATTGTGTTTATAGAACTGCACTTTAAATTAATTTATTTTGTCATAGGTAGGTTAATCAAATAAACCTAGTCTTTTCCAACTATATTGGAGTTGGCTTCCAGTTTTACTGGATGCAGTAGAATACCAGTATTTTACATTGACATATTATTATGTAGTTCTGACACATTGATGTAGTTACCTGAGTAATACAATCAGTAAGTATGCTAATTAATTATGATATTTATTTATTTAATTAGTATGCTTTATACTAGTTAGTTTCATATAAAGACAAAGTTATGAAACATCTATGAAGTACTTACATAGGTATCTACTGTGCTAGAAAATTATTTACCTTATAAAATTATAATTAAATACCTTAGCAGTGGACATTCCAGAAGGTAATGCATATTAAGTAAGGAACTGAGTATAGCATTACTCATTTTAACATCATCTAATAAGCTATAAACAGCTACAGGAATATATTTTTTAATGGTTCTTCACCAATAGATAGTGTGATTCTCTAAAGAGGTTTTAAAGCATATTTTTTAAATGTAAATATGGTGTAACTACAGAAAAGCAGGGACTGGCTGGTAGTACATGAATAAAAAATAACTAAATCATCTCACAAAAAGATTTGATGTTAAAATTTTTAAGATAAATAAAAAATCATGTATTCATTGAACAAATTTGTTAACATGGCCATAAAACTATTTATTAAGAAACTAATACTGTTATCTGGTATAATTAACTGTTGTATGATAACAATTAGAAGAACATAACAATTTGTTTATGTAACCAATGTTTACATAAACACAGTGATGTGATTTATTTCATGTACAGACAACAATGATGTCTATTTTACCTGTTATATCTAGGCATTGTTATTTATTAACTAGGAACCTAGTTAGCTGGGTTTTGGAATGTGTATAGACTCAAAATTGGTTATTACTGTAACTAGCCTTCCTGTATGAGAAGATGTATGGATGTGAATGAAGCAAGGGAAGTTTGTAAAGATCATACCCATTGGCATTCTCTGTCTACAGGAAGAAGGCTTGATTTTTAAGTATGCATTTATATTGTATGTATGTAAATTCATCATAAAGCCAAAATCATAATTCATGATTCTAATTTTCTTACTTAGTTTTATTAATCTGTATGGGTAGGTTCCTAATTAATTTTTTTCATAAAACTGAAGTTAGTTTACAAAGAATTTGAAAGAAATATTTCTGAGGAAATATTATTTTACCGCAACACAAGCAGAACATACAGCACTGGAGTATCAACAAAGTGCTATATTAAAAATAAAATTACACATATTTACTCATATCATTAACCTCTAAATACTTCAAAAGATAGCAAATGTTAAATCACAAATATACCTTATAATATCAGTAATAAGTGCTATAATTGATTGTCTGATACATTTCCTAGTTGTGATCACCTGATTTCTGAATAACAATGAAGACGTGTTATCAGTCAACACCTGAAGTTTGCGTACCGCAAATTACGTTATCAACCTTTCTATTTATTACTGGATTAATCAGATTGTTAATCGCATGTAGTTATAGTCTAAAATATATCTGTCTCATACACAAGGACTTAAATTTTAAATTTCTCATGGTGATTATAGTATGTAAGAACCCACAGAGATTTTTCTTTATGAACAATTCAAAATATTTAGTTTTTTTTTAAATATTGAGGGCTTTTGTTTGCCCTTGTCCAATAACTATGGAAAGGTATACTTTTAATAATGAAGCTATGTGGCAATGGAAACATTGGCTTGATAGGAAAGAAAAAGAGCTTTTTATAGTTTTAGCTTAGAACTTTTGTTTACATGGTTTATTGACGAATTAACTTAGTTTCACTGCTTATTTAGTGTTCAAATATAAGGATTAAAACAATAATATAAGTCAGATTAATAACAATGAGTTTCAGCTACATTACTGAATACTAACTATGCTGCAACTCAATATAATTGGCATTGAGTTGACAAAGCATAATGTTAATCTGAGACAAGTTTTTTTTTAATGAGAATAACTCCATTATCTGGTAATTTTAATTTAGCAACCGTAAATGCTTGAAATAATTGAGGAATAAACAAAAGTAGAACAAAAGACATAAAAATATTCCATGAAATCCAGTGAAACCTTGATCGATGATGTCGGTAAATAATAAAACGATTATAGGCTTCGCACAAACGGCGTAAAATGCCTCCCGAGATCGTTAGACCGAACAGTGTAGAAACAACCACTATTACATTGGTAGACTTATTAGCGCGGAACAAAGAAATTGTAACAAATAATACACTTACGTGTTCTGCTAGTTGTAAAATAAGTAGACACTTCAAGAAGAAGGGTAGATATCGATGCAAAAATCCTCGATCACCGGCCATTTTCCACACTTTGGTATTAAGAATCAATTTTCTAAACACTATTATTTGTCATATCATAATTTCACGAATTAAGATACGCCCTATGCTAATGATTACACGAATTAAATATTTCAAGTGGCGCACTTTACTTCCACTACATTCGGTGGATGAATGAGTGTCAGTTTCACAATCGACAAAAAATATAAAACACAAAATGGCCGGCTGACGTCAAGAGATTGTAGTTGTATTGCTAGACTGAATAATTTGTAACATTTGATTATTCTTGTTTAAAGATTAGGTACTTATTAAGCTCTCGGTTGATTTGTAAATGGCGATTGATGAAAGTAAATTAAGTATTGAAGTATTATTTGTTCTTAAAATATCATGTGAAAATAAAACAAAAGACTGATAGTCAAATCCATATTTTTATTATGTAGCATTTCATAACACATAAACTATGCTAAGTTGACAGCATAAAACACTTGCTATCTCTGTTTATTTCATGAAAATCAGCGAGAGAAAAAAACAGATACGTCAAATCAAAGGAAAATGTCATTGTAGTTTTTCTGTATTTATTTACGTTTTCGTGTTGGAGCTATTGTAAACAGTTTTTATGAGATAAACATTGTATTTCTTATTGACACAGTGACTGTAATAAGTAAAACTTAAAACTATTGCACATAGATAAGTAAACCACAGGCAAAATGCTTCGGCAATGTCGTTCTAATTAGGTTTCGTATGATGGATGGAAACAAAAGACAAAGAGGCGTTTATGTAACTGCTAGACAAAAGAAGAAGCTGCTGGAATTCATAACAAAGCACCCTGAGCTAATATCATGTAAAGTAACTCAAGACTTTAACTACAGGGACTCTCAGAAGTTATGGGTCAGCATTGCTAATGAATGCAATTCAATACCGGGAGCGAGGAAAACCTGGAGACAATGGAGAAAAGTAAATAGCATTTCTAAGACTAATAATTATTTATGTAAACAATAAACATAAGACAACTACGTAGACTCACTTTTGGACATAACATTTTTGATTTTTTAAACTGTTCTTTCATATTATAGACATGGCAAGATTTGCGGTCAAAAACAAAGAAGCGGCACGCGGAACGCAATGGTGAGGTACCATCTTCAGTAGTACTACTCACGCAAGCAGAGCAAGAGGCACTAGGCTTAAAAGATGTATCATCAACTTCAAACTATCAGGAAAACACAGAATTTGTCTCCTCTGACACACTGGAACAAGATAACATTGCAGAAAGTTTCAATAACGATGAGGATTCTAATGCTTCATACAGTGAACCACCAGACACACCACCAGAAGAAAAAGTATTCACACATCCAATTGAAGACATCAGTAACATGAGCAATCATAAAAACAACAGTCGGGACAGTAAACATTCTAGTGATTGTGTGTTCAATTGCAATATGCTTGCAAAGCAGGAACAACGAAAAATACAAATAAAGGAAGACTACTTGAGTTTCAAGAAAGATTACTTGAGACAGAAGTTAAAACTGTTGAAAGAACAGACTGAAGCTTTAAAAACGATTGCTAAAGAGCTTTGCAACAAATAGTGGCAATCCGGGAAGCTATGGCAATGTTTTGTACATTAAATATGTGAAATATCTCACTGACTCAGGGGCTGTTTTATAACTGTGATCAAAAAGTTCCTGGTGAAAACCAAGTAGGATAAAGCTGATGGAATAAGATATAAAATGTTGTCATCATTATAAAACAAAAGTACAATACTCAATTCCTCAATGGTATGGAAAGATCTCAATTGCCTCATCTTATTTTACCAATAAACAGGAAAGTCACTAGACGTAGTTGATTACTGCAATAGATGTGTATTATGTTTACTTTATCATATTAAAGTAGAATAAATGTATAGGTTCATAATAAATGTAAGATGTTAATTAATTACACAATTATAAGGAATCAGTACGTCTTTGTATAAATTATTATCTGCAGTACCGAAGTACAGTTTATTTTTCTACCTTTCGTACAGTTCAAATACTAAACCTGAAGTTTACTACAAGAAAAGTCTGATCGAAAAACTGTTTTCGGAGAATCTTATAGCCGTGTTTTTTATTTATGGTAACAAAAGGCGCGTTCCCTACTAATTTCATGGATCTTTTAGTATTTGTAGCATTTGTGCAACTTTTTGACATTGACGCTCCTTGTGTCAAGTGAAAGTGAGTAATGCTAGCTGTCATTTTTAGTAAACAGCTTTGTTGAGATTTTGTAATTTTATATTTCTCAAAGATTTTACATTAGTGCTGCCATAGTCATTGTGATTTTATGGGTAAAAATGTTTAATAAAAGTTACAGTAACTTTGTAAAAGCAAGTTCTCCTGAACCAGAGACGGAAGTCGTACTAAATAGGCGTTATATATCTGGGGAGGAAGCTCGTAGAATATACTTGGAGGAAATAAAAGGAGCACGACCCTCTGCTCAACCAGGTACAAGCAAAACACATGTATCAGAAAGAAGAAGAAAGTCTAAAGACGAAGATTTGCCGTTGACAAACAAGGAATTATTTCTAACTGTACAAAACAATGATATCAGTAAACTAAAGTGTGAATTAGACAAATATCCCGATAAGATAAACGTGGTTGACGATTACGGATGGAGTTTACTGATGATTGCCTGTCAAGCTAATTCCGTCGATAGTGCAGAAGAATTACTAAGAAGGGGTATTGATATGTCTATCAGAGATAAAGCTGGCAACTCTGCTCGAAGCTTAGTGATAAAGAACAAGAACTATGCATTAGTTGATGTACTATTACAATACAGAGAGACTGAAAGCCAACCAACTAGTACACAAGAGAGATCTGAAACAGAACATAGTCAAAGTGAAGAATACAAGTGTGATATTTGTAATAAAACATTTCCCGACAAAGAGGAGCATTTATCATCAACTATTCATAATATAGGTGCGAGTAAAGGCAAAAAAATCCCAGCAAGTTATGTAATACCAGCTTCCAACAGAGGTTACCAGCTCATGTTGAAAGGAGGATGGGATAGAGACTCAGGCTTGGGTCGTGATGGCTCCGGTAAGAAGTACCCAATCAAAACTGTTCAGAAAAAAGACAGGAAAGGCCTTGGTCACAAAATAAAACATGAAAACAAACCACCAGAAGAAACAATAAGGCATAAAAGTAGAAAAATGTTTGCAGACAACTACAAAAAAAATAGGTCATTAGAAATAAATTTTAGACGGGAGTTTTACTGAAACTTGATTTTTATTTACTTAAAACACACTCAGGAACACAAACGATAAAAAAATAAAGTTTATTGAAAGAATATAAACATAGTTAGTAAATAATAATAAAGTATGTAAAAGGTTTAGGAGAATACATTTCAACTGTTTATAAGAAATACTGAAAAAACATGAAAAAGTTAACCCTGTAGGTTTTATGAGGTAATAAAGTATGCAACACCATGTTATTAACATCAGGATAAGAATTAATTATCTGTTATTACTTCACATACATTGCCAATAAATAGATAAAGGTTATGATGTTATGAACAAAAACTAATAAATGAAAAAATAAACATCCTTTATTAGGTTTCCAAAGGCACTGCACATGCAGATATTAAATCAGTCATTTTATAATCTTTAGTAAAATTGTGTAGATCATGAGGCAAGTATACTTTGTGCACAGTTCAATAAAAAGCTGTAAAACTTATGTCATGCTCAAATTCTTACACTATGGTTGGATCTTACAAAATTACCAACAAGGATATTTTAAAAAAATAATATATTTTTCCCACATAATGTGGTCTATAATGTAACAGTAATTACAACTTCATCTGAATACTTTTACGCTTACATCTAACTATACAATATATTTTTCTATGTAAGTCGATTGTTCACTTGATCAGTGTTATCAAAGGTTAGGTGCAACCCAGTCAAGGAACTTGATTGCAAGTTCAAATCCTGTAAAGCAAGCTGCATTAGCTGGGAAGGCCCTCAACATGACAGGTGTCACACCCTTGTATAAGGCAGTGGGACCTTCTCTTGCCATTAATTGTTTGAAAACATCCCTCATACCATTAGGGTATGTGCCCTCAGGAGCTGTCTGCAGTCTACTCTTCAACACATCAGCAGGCATGCCTACCAGCCAGTTAGCTATTCCAGCACAACCACCTGCCACAATGGTTGCCATCATCTTCATTTTAGCGCTAGCATCCTGAGGTATGAGCGCTTCTTTGACCCACTCATAAGTCATGAAGTACATGCCACTGGCTGGCACATCTCTCAGTATAGTGGCCACGCTGCCCTTGTATATGCTCCTGATGCCTCCCTCTGAATACAGCTGCCTGGCACAGTCAACCATGCCGTTGTACTTCTGTGGCACGTTACCGCCCTGTTGAATTTGAAGCAGACATTTGATGCGCTCTCCTGGCGCCATGATGGATGTCGTGAATATACCAGAGAATGCACCCGCGGCAAACAGCTCCGGCTTGGATAGAACTTGGTTTTCATCTGATTTTATTAGTTTTTTACCTAATCCAAAACCGAAGAAACTAATAGCGAAGATAGGGGCCACTCCTGTCAGAGGTGCTGACATGCCCTTGTACAAGCCTCTGAATCCTTCCTTTTGGATAGTCTTCTTGAAGCAGTCATAGGTGCCACCGTACAAGGCCGTCTCGCCCGGATTAGGCAAGGGCATAGTCTGTAGCCTTACTTTTATGGTGTCCATGGGATGACCAGCTAAAACAGTGCATACTCCGCCAAAACCACCACTTAAAAAATATTTAACTGGGCTACTATTTTCCGACATTTTCGATTCGTTTGTTCGTTCGCAGGAGAAAGGAGTAGTAACCTCGGAAAACTAGTTCTATGTCGATTGTCGATTCACTTTAGAATAATTTTATAATCAACAGCTTACAGCTGTCTTGTCTGAAATGTCAAAGTCCAATCACATTCCGTTCGACAATAATTTCGTTACTTTCACAAAGCTTTCTGATAGAGTACGTATAGTAATGTTTATTGGACCAATTTAACAATATTTAACTACGTACGTCTTAAAATCTGTATAATCTATCAAACACTTTGTTTAAATTAAAATTAACTATAAAAAAATAGCTTGATGATAAACCACGTAAAATTATTTTCAATGTTGCAAACTATATAGGTATGTCACTGTCTCTGTCTATTGTTTGTCAAAGTCTGTTTACTGACAGACAGGTGCTCAGATCTGTCGACTCTCAGTAAAGTTTGAAACTTTGTTTGAATCAAGGGATTTGTTTTGCAGTCTGAAAATTGTATATTCTATCTGTGTAGTCAACAAAGACAAGATCATATAAAGGCTACAACATTCTTGCTCATGTGGTTAAAACTTTGGTATAATGGCGTGTTCGAAAGAAGAGATCGAAAGGAAGCGACTAGCCGCATTACAAAAAAGGCAAATTAAGCTTACAAACAACCTGAATTCTCCTGTTAAAGTTAATCCTGCACCTAGTGCTAGAACCCCTGAACCTTCAAAATGGGGACCGGCTAAGAGTTTTCAATTAAATACGAATAGAAGTCATCCGTACGCCAAACCAAATGTGAGTCCTCAGAGTCCTCAAGTAAATAACGTTCCTGTGGGTAAAGTGGTCAGTGGCACAGTATATTTGATCTCTGAAGATAGATTTGAAGTAAATCCGTCGGAATTTTGCGCACCACTCATTAACATATTCAAGAGTTTGCCTTCTAAAAGTTATGGTTAGTATTCTTTTAGATTATTACATGTTATTAGGGAAACCACGCGGTGAATTATCAGTGTAAAACATGAGTAGATGGCTAGCCTTGTTTTGGACAAAGAATAAGCAATTCTATTGAGTGTTGGAATGCTGCCAGTCTACTGGACAGGTTATCCAAGGAAGGGGAGATATATTGAAATGCTTTTCAAAATATCTCAAATAGTATTTTCTTTAGGTGTAAATTTTTCTTTTTTAATTCTATAATGTACTTCTCTTGGTTTATTTGCATACCAACATAACAAAAGATTTAGGTAACATATTAATTTACTAAATATTCTTTTTCCAGATTCAAAGACAAAATTATGGAATTTTTCTATCAATGACTATCAAGAGTTAATGTCTAAAGTAGCACCAATGTCTCCGCATGTGGTGCTAGGCCCTCTACCTCCTTATGTTCTGAAGGTAAAGTATCAAAAATAAATAAAATATAGACATTCTTGGGCATAATGTAGGTACATAGACTTATTAAATTTAATTTCAATACCAAATCTATTAAGAAGTCAAGTTTCAAATCAAACCCTGGCTAGGAAGGTAGACTCATGGACTGATCCCTTCCACATTCCAGAATGAAACTCTTGCCTGTAAGTGGAACAGTAATGGGTTAATTTTTATTTATTTACAATTACAAGCTATCCTAATTAAATAGACTGTACTTGGTCATACTTGCATGGTGTCACATTCTTGTTATTCATTTACCAATTTATGATGTTTTTAGCATGTTTGTAATGACCAAGAGCTATTATCATGTACCTATTTTTAATTTAAACAAATATCTTCGGTTTCCCTTACTTAGCTGTTAATATATTATTATAATTAATTTACCCATATAACATATTATGTCATTAGTCTATTTTCGGACTAAACTATTATATTTGAAAATAATGCATTTCCAATGGCATGACTAACATAAACACAATCATAAAAGCACTCGTTTTTCACATAGGAGTAGGCAGAGATCAAAGAATGCCACGGTTCCTTCGGGTCTGATCATCACAATTCAGTTAAGACATTCATGCGCGGCCATGTCGAGCGTCATTTTCCCGAATATTCCGTACTCGTAAAAGGTTCATCTGAAATACTCAGATTATGTAGCTTTTTCGTAAATAATGTTGAAATTGTAATTATTACAGACTAAAACATTTTATTATTTGATATCAACGAAAATCTGCAATAGTGACGTCACTGCGTCGTATTTCTATACTAAAATGTGTTTTTGACATTTCTTATGGGGTAGCTGATTTTGACTGGTAGGCAACTACCGTATTGATGCCAAACCGAATATTTGTATAGCAAGCCTAAATGAGAGGCCACTTAATGCTATTTGAGCAAAATGTCTCCTTGATTTGAATGCACTTTAAAATCGGTCGCAGTTGTCAATTGAGAAACCATGTCAAAAGTCTTTGGGGTCTCTTGAACAACTTTGACACTAGACTATTAACCATATGGTAAATAATAAACATTTTTTATTTTATCTTCTATATTTGGCAGGTACTACGAGAAAACACAGTGGATCCGAACAGTATCGACTTGTCACCCATTGAAGCAACTTTAAGACGTAAACTCATGCCTTTTCAAGAGGAAGGAGTCAGGTAAATTACGATTGCTTTTTCAGGAAAACTGTTATGTACCTACCTTTTGTTTATTTAAATATGCCTTATGTGTATCTATGCATGCAGCAAGATGTGTTATTATTGATTTAATTAAAAAGGCAATAAATCGCTGGGTGGGCTGATTTAGATAGTATTTTGTTTAAAAAATGGTGCTTCCCATGTGGTCTCATTTCAAATGTGTTTCTTGACAAGTCGTTTTTGTAGTAAATTAAAAAATGCGTAACTTTTTATACATTGTTGTTCATGGCCGCGTTTTGCTACGAATATTTTTTTTAAGAATTATTTGTAACTAGCTGACCCGCGCAACTTCGCCTGCGTCGCATAAGAAAGAATGGGTCATGATTTTCCCCGTTTCCGTAACATTTTTCACTGCTCTTCTGCTCCTATTGGTCGTAGCGTGATGATATATAGCCTATAGCCTTTCTCGATAAATGGGCTATCTAACACCGAAAGAAATTTTCTAATTGGACCAGTAGTTCCCGAGATTAGCGCGTTCAAACAAACAAACAAACAAACAAACAAACAAACAAACAAACAAACAATCAAACAAACAAACAAACTCTTCAGCTTTATAATATTAAGTATAGATGTTAATGACCTGACAGCATTAATAAGAATATCTACAAAGAATAGCACGAGTTAACTCAATAAATTATCAATTTAATAATTTCCCAGGTTCGGCATCTCCCGTCGCGGCAGATGTATGATCGCTGATGACATGGGCTTGGGCAAGACGTTCCAAGCACTTGCCATCGCCAGCTACTACAGACACAACTGGCCGCTGCTCATAGTCACCACGTCTTCTATGAGGTAACATAAAAACTATTGTAAATCCATACTAATATTATAAATGCGAAAGTAACTCTGTCTGTCTGTCTGCTACTCAATCACGCCTAAACTATTGAACCGATTTGAACCAATTTGAAGTGACAGTAAAGCATACAATTTGTTTTCCAGAGAGACTTGGCAGAACAAAATTCACGAGCTTCTTCCTTCAGTGCCTATGATGAACGTAGTCACGTTAACTACAGGGAAAGACGCTCAACTAGTAGCTGATAAACAGGTAAATATTTCATTCACACAATATATTATGTCGTCTTGGCCGATTTCGGCTGCGGCGGCCAGTTTCATTGAAACCAGCCAACTATGCAGAACTTTTTTTATAGATACGAAACTGCGATAATAACTTTTTTTGTCTGTCTATTACGCTTTCATGTCTAACGTATAATTAAACTAAATTTGGTACAAATAGATTTGACCTTGCGAAAAAAGCGATATCTGTTAGAAGAGGGGATGAATATAAATATGTCACTTAACCACGCGGACAAAGTCGCGGGAAAAATCTAGTATAACAAAATTAGAAAGGACCTAGTTAGTAATTACTTTGCCTGACCGGGGAATAGACCCCGAGACCTTATGATCAACAGTCATATCAGGATACCTTAGCGACCGCGCCACAGGGAGCCGGAAACAATAGTATATAATTACAATGTTTGATTTCAGACGGAAGTGGTGATAATAAGTTACAAGATAGCAAGCATGCGCACAGACCTGTTGAAGAGTAAAATGTTTGGAATGGTCATCATTGTAAGTATTAGTAAAAATTATTAAACTCGCACTCGTAAAAGGTTCATCTAAAATGCTCACTACTCAGGCTATGTAGCTCTTTTCGTTAATAATGTTGAAATCGTAATTATTACAGACTGAAATATTTTATGAGACACTCATTTGATATCAACGAAAATCTGCAATAGTGACGTCACTACGTCGTATTTCTGTACTAAAATATGTTTTTGACATTTCATAAAGAGCAGATGATTTGACTGGTAGGCAGGCGTATTGTATTGTAGTATATTTTTGATTTTCAAGTTAGTTACTGTGACTTGAATAAACATAAATATGATAATTTAATACCAAACTAAGCAGGGCTTGTATCTACTATGGTAAACAGACAACTGATAAACATACTTATAGAACAAATATTTCCAGCTCATCACACAAATATTTGTCCCGGGTGGGGTTTGAACTCGCCAAACGCGAGGTAGTTATTGCGGTGAGGAGACTACATTGGGTTGCCAACCTCTTTGGAAACCTCCTCTTTCTTCTTCTTCTTATCGTATGGTTAGTGGTCAACCTAGTGTCAAAGTTGTTCAAGCCGCCCGAAGGCCTTTGACGTGGCTTAACGACTGTTATCTTAATTGACAACAACCGGGACCGACTTTTTACGGAGGGTGGGCTCTAGTGTGACATGTTTGTTTGTCGCCAGGACGAGTCGCACTACCTGAAGTCGCACAAGGCGCAGTGCACGGCGGCGCTGGGCGCGCTCACGCGGCGCTGCGGCCGCGCCGTGCTGCTGAGCGGCACGCCGGCGCTCAGCCGCCCCGCAGAGCTCTACACGCAGCTCGCGCTCATCGAGCCGGGACTGTTCCCCTCCTACACCGACTATGGTGAGTGTTGACCTGGCAAGACTTAGTTTTTTCAATTCGATCAAGCGTACGTTTATTATAATATTCTTGCAGCAGCTCGTAATTTCGTCCGCGTCGACTTAGTTTTCCCACTTCCACAACATTTTTTTATTACTGATCCCTTTTACACCTCTTCCTACCAGATTTCAACTTTCTACGCTCATTTAGTTAGTAATAAATTTAGCCCATTGATGTCCTACTACTGGGCAATAGTCTCCTCCCGATAAAAACTCTCAGACATGGAAGGTTGCATCACGATGTTTTCCTTCACCGTTAGAATAAGTGATCATTATTATAAAGGTATCGGTGTTTTGCTTCGGGTTTGAACCTTCAACCACTTGCGTGGGAGGTAGCCACTTATACCACTCGGCTTATATAAAGTAGGTCCCGACTGTGTCAGAAGCCTCGCAACTCGCGAGGCAATATTTTAGTTACACTCATTTCAATTTGAAAGAAAAGAGACAGAAATATTGCCTCGCGAGGCTGCTCGCTCAGTCGGGACCTGCCTATTGAACTGTAAAATATCTGTTACCTAGGTAAGCGTTACTGCGACGGCAAGCTAACGAACTTCGGTTGGAACATGACGGGGCAGTCGAACCTCACAGAACTACAGATCATACTGCAGAAGCGGTTCCTCATCAGAAGAACCAAGGAACAGGTGCTCACCAAACTGGAAGAAAAGACCAGGTGATGATAATAATTCACGCATGAAGTAATATTGATAGAAAACACCGGTTTACAATAAAAAAGCTGTAATTTTATCGTTTACTTAAATAGTATACAGTGTAGAGTCCACATTTACTAAGAGCCCGACTATCGGCCCAATCGTCTGTCATGCATAGGTGTATCTTTTAAACCAGAATTCTAGATCTTCGCATTCTTATTAGATTTTCAGTGGTTGGCAATTACCTAACAGCCGTTAATCCATGTCAAAGGCCTTCAGAGGGGTTGAACAACTTTGACACTAGCTTGACCACTAACCATATGATAACTGAACGTTATATTTCAGAGAGTCAGTCCTCCTAGACGAGACGCTTCTACAGTACAACCAGGAAGAACAGAAGGGTCTATCCAAGATGGCCGAGATGTACAAGTCCAGTACATCATCGGACAAACACAGCGCACTTATTACTTACTTCGCCGAGAGCGCGCGAGTCAAGATACCTGCTATTTGGTAAGTCATACTAAAGGTATTGATGGCAATTGGTTGTTAGTGTTGTCTTTTTTACTCATATGATGAATTATAGAGACAGGACTATTGTGGACATAAAGGTCAGCTCACACCGCGACGAGACGCGTTTCTTCAAACTATGTTGGAGTCGGCTTCCAGACTTACCGGATGTAGATTCCAGTCTCACTGGATACCAGTATTTTACATGGAGCGACTGCCTATCTGACCTCCACAACCCAGTTAACTGAGTAATAACACGATACCCTTCGGTACGACTGGTTGTTATATTTCAAGCTTCTGACTATTGTTAACGACTGTTAAATTAAAGATCTTCGAAAATGGCAGTCGGGACCCACAATTTGACGTACCTTCCGAAACACGGAAGAATTCAATATGGTTGTCCATCCACAGAACAACCTCGGCTCAGAAATATATTTGTTATGTTTCAGTAAATATCTAAAACAACAACTGGAAGATGACAATCTAGGCAAGTTGTTAGTGTTTGCTCATCACAAGCCGGTGATCGACGCCATCTGCCTCACGTTGGACGAAGCCGGGGTGCACTATATATGTATAGTCGGCTCCACGCCCGCTAATACTAGAGCTGTAAGTGTGTTTGTGTGATTTTTTGCTAGAAATCAATGGACTTTTTATGTAATATTTTCTAATGTGTTAGGGCTTTAACCTATTATAAAGCCATTATTTTTACATAATTTTGAGTTAGCATTGTGTTCTATCTAGTTGCTATAGAAGATTGTTTGTGATAAAAATCTATCAGTGCTCGAAGCGTAGTTCTCAAGGAACAAATTCTAAGAGTAAATACTATGTCAAAGTTTACAAAATTACGGTTTTGATCCCGATTCGTATTTTTTTATTGTAATGATGGCTAATCCGTAGTACAAACTGCAGAAATATTCTGAACTCTTTGTCATTTCTGAGTATTGTCCTAACGATTCGATATCGATTAAATTTATATTTAAATCTAAATTTACATTTAAACCTAGATTTAAATCTAAATTTATCCTACCTTTCAAACATACAATTTACAAGTACACGTGTTCCAGGACCTGGTGGAGAGGTTCCAGCACACGGAGTCGTGCCGCGTGGCGGTGCTGTCCATCACGGCCGCTAACTCCGGCCTCACGCTCACGGCCGCCAGCCTCGTGCTCTTCGCCGAGCTGCACTGGAACCCCGGGGTACGTGCACCCACGTATACGTATACGTTTGCAGATTTAACACATGTTTCTAAGTGTCAGATAATCTAACTGCTAATTAAAGTTATAGCAAATGTATGGAAAAACCTGTCAATTTTCCATCTTATACGCTTGCGTTCTCTCGTGTCGGAGGCCAAGACACATTTTGGGTCGTTGAGCCAACGGAGTAAGTAAGTATAAGCTTACAATATATTGACATATCGTCGGGGATAGTGCATCTCCGCGTATCTAGCGCAAAGCTCGGGAGCAGTTGAACCGAATTCGCTAATTCTTTTTTATGATATTCCTTGAAGTACGAGTGTACGTAAAAACCTTACGTAAAGAAAAATAATAAAAATTTAATTACAAAAATAAAGTAAAGACGGTACGAAGTTTGTCGGGTCAGCTAGTTATTGATATAATTCTAAGTAAATATGCTATGGTTTGTTGATAGATCCTGACGCAGGCGGAGGCCCGCGCGCACCGCATCGGCCAGACTGCGCGCGTGTGCGTGCGCTACCTGCTGGCGCGCCGGACCGCCGACGACTACATGTGGCCCATGCTGCAGGACAAACTTAATGTTACTATTACTTCTTTACTCTTATTATATACTATCAGATCCCTTTGAACACACACAAAAAAATTCATCAAAATCGGTCCAGTCGTTTAAGAGAAGTTCAGTGACATACACACTTACAGAAGAATTATATATATAAAGACTAGCTAACCCGTCCAGCTCCGCTCAAGTAAATGTCGTCCTGATGTATTTATTTGAACGCTTATTATAAATACTCGTAGTTTATATCAAAAGATTACTAGCAGCAAGTGTTACACACACTAACAGTCATGTTCAGCTCAAAAAGCTGTGGATAGTTATGGATTCACAATCGCTAGTCCAATGTTTTTTAAAACTGGTTTTACTCTAAGAATACTATTACGAAATTTAATTATGTCACTTATTACTTGATCTAACGACGAAGAATAACATTTTGGTGAAACCTTGCATGCTTAAAGATTTTAGCACATTTCTTCTGCATGCAAAGTTCCCGAATCTCACTCTATCAGCTTGATGGACTCAAGACCTCACCCCTTATCCCGGTATAGATCCTTGCTCAACAAAAACCTAATAATAAATAAGGCACTCTTGAGCTTAATTTTAAATAATTCATTATTTCAGGTGCTGAATAATGTAGGTTTAAGTGGAGACACATTTGAAGACACTACGATGAAACACCAGGTAACTATTCAAGTCTTTTATATCTAACTAGCTTATATTCTCTGCTCCGCCCGAAAACAGTTGCCTAATTTCTTCACAATCCCATCACCTTGCTTTTCCAAATCGTTTTCAATGTGAAAATAGGTCATAAAAACTTTCAGATTTATAATGAAAACTAGATTATATATATGGTAATTAATGTATTATTATTTTGGGTTACTTGACGTTTTGGCGCAAGTAATATTATTGTATTTAATTATAGATTGACATAACTGTTAAATAACATAATATATTTATTTTCTTACAGGAAAGTCAAAACTCAATAACGCAATACTTATCACCAGTTTCTAAGAACAAGAACGACTTCATACCGGGCACAAACATCAGGAAGAGCTCTGTCATAGACAAGCAAGACCATAGTGTAGACAACATAGACAATGTAGACCGATCCTTCTTGGAGGACGACGAGGATGATGAGTTGCTGGCCAATTTAGATTTATGATTAAAAAAAGAACTGAGGTTTTTTGTGTGTGTGAGAGAAAGAGAGAGAGAGATGAAGAACTATAAGTCTGTATATCGTTGTTTCTTTCTAATGAACCTTGATACATATCAGAGAAAAATGATAGGACATTGCCTGCCTGTTATAAGAATCTCTGCTTTGTTATTATTTAATTTATAAATGTCTGCAATGTCATATTTGGCGCTTATTTATTAATTGTTAAGGTTCAAAATAGCAAATTTTAATGTTTTATCGGCCTCCTTGGTGCAGTGGTTAAGTTGGTCGCCACACCACTTTCAGTGGTTGGGAGGTCGTCGAATCCCGAACAAATATTAAAATTTGTGCCATATGTAGTATATCTATTCAATAGTGTTTATGCATTTTTGATATGATTTTAAACGCTATTGAATAGATAAACTACCGCTAAATGTACATCAGAAACCGGGGATTTGTTCGTATGTTTGAAATAGCCCGAGTATAATTGTTATCATCATTGAAATTCATACTTGTTAGAAATGTTTCTAATGATTTTGAGAATAGAAACAGTTGAATAGTTGTAATGATTTTGTTAAATCGTTTGTTGTCAAATAAAAGGCTTACCTAGATTTAGGATGGGATGTTGTACAAATTATTTATTTTTGCCAATAAAACTTTTGTGATATAATCTGAGTGTTGTAATGTTTTTTCTAAGCGAGATTTAAAAACCCCTATAATATCCTGAGGAAGAAATCGTGCGCATGAAAAGACTTCAGCTTCCTACAAAAATAAACGAGATGCCCACAATACCTTAAAATAAAAGGAAAACAAAACACATTTTAATACTTAAATATACTTTATTTACTGTGGCACAGAGTAAGAATCACCGAACTGTTCCTTGTACCTCAAATAGTTATTATTACAACGGGCCGTGTACGCGATTCTTAACGTGGAGTCTTTGGCCGTAGCACAGTTAAGATAGCAGTCGTTCTGGTAAGTAACATTGTCGCTGCCACACACAGGCTTGTCCTCATCACTACAGCTGCAAATATTCGGGTGAGGAATATTGCTTTTACATTCTCCTTCGTACGCCACTCTCAGAGTTCTATCGTTGCTGTATTTGCAACTTAAATGGCAAGTATTAGGGTAAGTCCTTCCATCAGAACCACATACTGGTATGTAGTCCAAACTACAGCCGCAAATGCCCGTGTTAACAGTGTCTTGGCATGAACCGTATTTGACAAAGCGTAGTGTTGGAACGGTGTTTTTAACGCAGGCAAGAAGACATTCGTTGTTGTATGTTTCGCCGTCTGAACCGCAGACCGGGTCGTAGTTCCTTGCACATTCGCATGGCGCGTTCGGGAATGCTGTGCTTGTGTGCGCGATCGCGATTATTAGGACAGCTGTAACAAGAAAAATTAAAGTTATTAGGACAATATCGCTTATTAGGCGGTCATATCGTTATTTTGAGGGACAGGGAATATTACGAAGGTAAAGAAATAATGAACGCTAATACGCTTATTGCATCAATTAAATGAACTGACGAGTTATTCGTCGAGTACATTTTTGCACTCACGTTGTAGTAACTAAGTCATACACTCTATTGCAAAAAAAAACAGGGAAAGCAAGACTAAGTGTGTTTATAAATTACTATCAGGTTCGTCTCAACAAGACGTGTGATGACTAATACAACTCTGTATAGAAAATTATTTAGGAAGGTATAATGGAACAGCCTATGTCCCTTTCTGTTTAGTCAGCACGTAAGCATTCTACCGTAGAACTAGATTTTCATGATTCAGATATTTTTTAACAAACAATGATGTAGATAGCGATTGCTATTCAACCGCGAAGATAATTGGTTTTAGCCAGTATCCCAGTGCGTCGCTAATTGAACTAACAAAACTGTTGACAGACATACACACGGCATTGACAATGAATGAGTTTGAATCAATATTACCTACTGACAATCTCTATGCGGAAAGGATGACCTTTACACGAGATTCTCAGTAATTGGTGTACCTAACTATAATTTATTTTAATTTATTATCATATCATCTTGCCGGAAGATATTTACCTAAGTACATAAAAGAAGTAGTAGGAATGTTACGTGTGGTATATCGCGGCTAAGCGTGTTGATCTTAATTATTTTCTTGACGTTACGGCGCAGGTTGCACCGTCTTTAGTTGTGAACTCAAACGCAAAATTTAAGCAAGCTACTGTACCTTAGTCTAAGTATATTAACAGTACCTTATGTACCTATCTATGTAAGTACTACTTGAAAAAAGAAACTGTTTTAAATTGAGAAATTTATACTTTTTAAGAAGTAACACAATGTTTATCACTTTACACAAGACCTCTTATACGCTCTGGAATCGAACCCGCATCAAAGATTATAATCAAAGGTTATCAATTAAGAAGCACATTACTCACTAAAGTACTTAAATACAAACAAAAAACTCACCTAATTTGAACGCCATTTTTTATTAAATTATTTAAATTACTCAGACTGTTTTTTTAAAGCAAAGGTTATCGTCGTATACAGCCAAAACACGGCACGTGTTATCTCACCAAATATTCTCACAGTAATAATCTACATATGAACCGGACTGCTATTTATAATAGAATTTGTTTCCGAGACAACAAAAAAATTCTTATGAATTATTTTGGAGGAAAATCCCATTGATATTCTCGCGACTATTAGATTAACATTGCTCGGTTTGTTTACATAGATTCTAGTGTCAATAGTCGTAGGTAGGTCCCCGCGTCCGAGCATTATTTTATGATGTCATACAATTATTTGCTTTACAGTTCGGAGACTTTGATGTTAAAAAAACAATGAGTTTTAATACGTCAACGTTGATTCGCACTTGAGATTTTTTTGTATTTTATTATCTGTAAACTCTATTAGAGACTAAATAAATATTTGTTTCCTGATTTAAATCTGGAGTCTAAAAACTCTTATTTTGCTGTTTTTCCTTGTAGATTTGACGAGACCAGAGGTAAGTTTAAAATGAAGATTTGTCTGGATTGAGAAGTTGTACTGCATCTCTCTGCATCTGTATCATCAGTGTAAATTTATCCTTGAGAGACCGCTGATGCGTTGTGAAAAGTCCCGATTTTATCCCGTAGTGTGCCGTGCCTTGGTGTTAAAAGAAGCAGATTTTTTTTACCACCCGAACGAAAGAGCCTCAGGTTAAGGGCTCTTTCTTATTGTGACGTCACAAGCGTGGTCAATCTTGTGTTCGAGCTTCAGAAAATCTAACATGTCTTCAAGTCAATGATAAAGTCAAATAATACAAAGAGGGCGGTACTGTTAATGTAAATAAAAACAATCAGGGGTATTTTTATGCTTGTAAGTAAATAATTATGACATACGGAAGTTTACGAAACCATTGCTTTCTTTTATCGAAATAACTCGTTTATTCTAGATAGTTTAATGCCATCAAAAACATTCTGTAAAAACCTCAAGTCTCGCCGTAAAAAGTTATGAGATCAATATAATACCAAGTCGATTAATCTATTTAGTCTCTACTTAAAGGACCTTCTGTCTTAAGTTATTACGTATGTTACTATCATGCCAATTTAAAAAAAATTAATATATTAATAGACCGACCTGGCCTTCGCATGATTTGATTAGTTAATGCTCCTGAAATGTTAATGGCGAATTTGTGTTTTCTTGCGATGACCAAGTCGATCTATTTGTTTTAAAGGTATTTTTTTTAAATTGGCATGATAATAACATACGTAATAACTTAAGACAGAAGGTCCTTTAAGTAGAGACTAAATAGATTAATCGACTTGGTATTATATTGATCTCATAACTTTTTACGGCGAGACTTGAGGTTTTTACAGAATGTTTTTGATGGCATCTCACTTCTTTTTGTAGAGCGAACATAAGTTCAATTTGTATGTAAAGACGTTTTTTTTTTCATAATTCAACATATTTTCCTATGGGAATGTTGTTCAGTTTCATGGGCTAAACACCCTTATAGGGTGGGTCTATACCTCCTCCCGTTATGCCTCATATAGTAGGTACCTATTTACACCTATTTATTTTATTTTCTACAGTAATAATAATTCATTAACTGCAAATGTAACCTTGTAATCTTATACATTTATATGGGATTACAAAGTTATTGTTGCAGTTGGTGTATTTAGAAAACTGGACCGAAATTAGAAAATATTAAATTTTTCCCATGATTAAAACACTTAACCCTATTTGTATTCTAAATTTTAAGCTTCTAAGTCTGCTAGAAGTACCTTAGACTTTTGATGATCGGTGAGTCAGTGAGTCAGTGAGTCAGTGAATCAGTGAGTGACAAAATTCAAAATTTTAACAAGTTGTCATTCTTAAACTTCTGGTTCAAATTGACTGAAATTTTAAATATACCGTGTTTATACAATGACTGATTAGTTGCTGAAAATCCAGGCTTCTTGTTTTATCCACAACGAAATTATAGGGGTGTCGAAAATAGCCCGAATTGCTTCGAGAAAAGGATGTTACGGCCGTGCCGCTTTTTTTTGCTCGACTTGCGGGGGCACTTCCGTGCCCCCAGATAAGGTTATGGCTATGTTTATTGTAGATAGCCTAGTGATAATATTATTTCTGCTTCCTTGTTATTTTGCCTTCAGTTTTGCGAAATTGACCTTCTTTTGGAAAATATCTAAGATTGTACTTGAAAATGAGACTTAGGATGCATACTCACAAAAAAAATATTTGATATTCTAAGAAATCGTGTTACAGGAAATAATGCTTAATTTGTAATGATGCGACTACTAAGTATATCGATTCTTATAGATGACAATAATAAATTTATAATAAAATTATTATCATCATTTATTTATAACATTGAAAGCGGCGAAACGCAAATAATGCATGTCTTTGCCTGCACCTTTGCATATAAAAGACGTAATTTTCCTTTATCATATAAATAACTTTGATACTGCCAATATTTATGCAGGCTGTATTGGTCACATTTTGACTTGTTGCTATATACCAAAAAAGTTGAAGACAGCAAATAGGTGTGTTTGTTTTTTACCAGTCATTGTGTTTACATACATACACGTGTTCATGAGCATGTATAGTCTGACAACTTAGTAGAGAGCCCAGGCACGCTCAATTTATCCAGGTTATATTAACTGATACTGTACACTAATGACGCCTCTGTGGCGTAGTGGTTACGGTGGTCACCACAGTGCGTCGAGAGATCGTGGGTTCGATTCCACACGGTACTGGTTGTTCATTGTGTCCGATGTTTGTATGTTTGTAAAGTCCCTGCGGCACAAGAGCATTCTGTGGGAATTGTCTTTTGATAAATAAATAAATTTACTAGAATAAAGGAGCTGGTGGCAACCATCACACCAATGTTAGCTGCTTGTGGGTCATTAATGTTCTAAACTCTGAATTTTCTATACCACCGCTAGCCACGAAAATTGTATACAAGGCTGTGTGCTAAGTTGTTGGGCTATACTTAGTCTTTGTACATTTACATTGTACCTACATGGCGATAATAATAGTATTAACTTCAATAATTAATTTATCTAAGACCCAAATAAGCTCATAGAAGTATTGAGTTAATAAAAAAGTGGACTTTAATGGGTCCATAATATTTTTTTGTACTTAGTCTAGTTAGTGTTTTTTTCACTTAATACAATTACATACATAATTATAACGTTCGATTCGAACTCACGATACACTGATCATTAATACATTACTGACGATGTGAAAGAGGCGTGGCGATCTCATTGATGTTGTTAGACGCTGAGTATCCGATTGGAGGTATCGCGTCCTGGCTACCTTATGATGGCTGTCGAAGGAACACCGTCAGGTTTTATATCGGTCTGCCCAAAATAAAGCCGGAACACCTAGCCGGCGGGAGAGCCCGACAGACCCCCGCTTCCTCCCTAGAGCGGGACATGCAGTAATGCATTTTCCTGACGCAAAAAAAGGGCGTGACTGCAATCTACAAGTGGGTAGGCGCGGTCGGTAGTGTATACGACTACTGCGCAGAGGTCCCAGGTTCGCATCGCGGGTCGGGCTTAAAAGATGTTACTGAGTTTTTCTGTTAACAATTTCCTAATGATTGGGTGGAATTAGGTTTGATAATAATTTAATTAGGAATTAATAAGCGGTCGTAAAAAAATTGTGAGTCGGATTTTTAATCGGATGCCCGTGTTTACATAAATAAATAGCAAGTGATAGTTTTGCAAAATCTCTTTTGACCAAGTGTTTTAAGTTTTTTCATCCTGCTATTGCAAAAAGGTTTCAAAGGTAAAACCATTCCGCTATATTTACAAAAGATTTGTTATCTACTAAAACAGTTGTGCAACATGCAACATTTTTAAAACCACTGTTTTAATGTAGCCAATGTACGCAAATAAAAATGTGCCAAAATACCTATACATGTGACAAATATTCTTACGAATAAGCAACTGACGTGCCTAGACTGACTGTGCCTCTTACGCACAAGCGTTATGTTTTATTTTATGAGTCCAATGATGCATGCATGCATGCTTAGTAAATTGTGTATTGTATTGTAAATACCTTTAACTGATTACAACTTTTGCTTATATTGTCTTTACCCTAATATTATCTATACTAATCTATACTAATATTATAAAGCTGAAGAGTTTGTTTGTTTGTTTGTTTGTTTGTTTGAACGCGCTAATCTCAGGAACTTCTGGTCCTATTTGAAAAATTATTTCAGTGTTAGATAGCCCATTTATCGAGGAAGGTTATAGGCTTATATATCATCACGCTACGACAAATAGGAGCAGAGTACGAGTAAAAAATGTTACAAAAACGGGGAAAATTTTGACGCATTCTCTCTTATGTTGCAAGCGAAGTTGCGCGGGTCAGCTAGTCTATACTAATATTATAAAGCTGAAGAGTTTGTTTGTTTGTTTGTTTGAACGCGCTAATCTCAGGAACTACTAGTTCGATTTGAAAAATTCTTTCACTGTTAGATAGCCCATTTATCGAGGAAGGTAATAGGCTATATATCATCACGCTATGACCATTAGGAGCGGAGGAGTAACGAAAATGTTACAAAAACGGGGAAAATTATAACCCATTCTCTCTTACGTGACGCAAGCGAAGTTGCACGGGTCAGCTAGTAAGCAATATAAATTTAATGGCTAACGCGTGCTAATCAATGCTACTGTCTGACACTTTGATAAAATAAAACAAACTATTTTTATAAAGCTTATATTACATTCTTAACATTGATATTCAAATTACGATGTTCCCTGTGGATAACTGATGCCTTTAAAGTTTTCAATATAATACTTGGTTTGGGGATTACATTCAGCATTGTAGGCAAATTTTAATGAAGGATCGTCTTTGGCGCGACACTGTAATATGCACTTGCTTTCGTAAGTTTTATCATCAGAGCCGCAGACGGGAGACCACACTCTTGCGCAGTTACAGTCGGGATCATTAGGAATAGGCTTGCATTCGCCATCGTAAGCGTACTTTATCTCCCATTTCGTTGTTGACCTTGCTATGCAGTCTAAATGGCATTTGTTAGGGTATGTGAAGCGATCACTGCCACAGATTGGGGTGTACTCAATACTGCACCCGCAGACGCCGGCGATATAATCACTGTAACAGGTAGAAGCTCTGAAGGCCACTTGTATGTCTTGTTTTGTTTCTTCTCGGGCACATTCTAAGGCACACTTGCTGTGGTACGCGTTTCCATCGGTCCCGCACACTGGGTCGTATATTTGAGGGCACGTGCACGGCTCGGCGGCCGTTGTAATTACTTGCACGCTCACTAACAGCAGGACACCTACCAAAAAACAATTTCTTGAAGTTTTATTGCGTTTAAACGTGTTCAAAATGAAATAAAATTGAGATATAATAATGTGAACTGTATTTTTTATATTCATTTTTTTTATTATATCTTTTTTTTCATTAAGTAACTACATTATTTTCCTTAAAACAATGACTATTATTGGAACCTTTTATCTTCTAGAAACATGGCTACTACCACGGATTATTACTAGCAAATCGCGAGATATTATAGATCTAAATTTCAAAGATTCACACTATAAGACAGACAATTTGTTTATAGTTAAGTATCACTTTTAATAACTATAAGCAATTTTATCTTAATTGCTCATACTTGATTATATATATCCTTAGTTATTTTGATTTCATAAACAGAGAACTAGACAATAGGTGTCAAAAATGTGTTAACAAAATGTTTCGTTACACAAAACGTATTATCTTACCTAATTTATAAATAATATCCATATTGCTTCACGTTTTCAACTGAACTGAGTAGATATAATAATGAATCTTCATTTTATACAATCGGTAGTTATTTGCGTACGATAACCTCAAAACAAGTTCGACCATGAATCTCTTAGATACATGTAATGTAAACAGTCGGTTATATAACAATCATGGCGGCAAAAAAGTGTAAGAGGGAAATCCGCGGTTCCTCTGTTCGTAGGTGAAACACGGACGTCACGTAGATCTATTTTGAAAAACAGAAATCATAAGGGATCCTAGCATAGCCTTTCTTCTAACTATGTTGGAGTCGGCTGCCAGGTTTACTGGATGCAGCCGTATACCAGTATTTTACATGGAGCGACTGCCTATCGAACCTCCACAACACGGTTACCTGGGTTATTATAACACGATACCCTTCGATAAGACTAGTTTTCAAGCTTTAAGTCGTTAACAGCAGTCAGAATTTCAAGTTTCTGGCTACTGTTAACGACTGTCAAAGATCTCTGAAAATGTTAGCTGGGACCCACAAATTAACATGCCTTCCGAAACACGGAGGAACTCGATATGTATAAGATGGTCAACCATCTGCAGAACAACCTCGGCAAGAGTAGTTTAGCCTCAGACATAGATTCACGCAGTTGTTATTAACTCAGCCACGAGCTCATTTTATATGCATACAATATCATGCAAAAATCACGCCTTTTTTCCCATAGAAGCACAGACCAAGCAACCAACCAAACGATATGATCCTTAGAAACTTTCCTTGCTTCTTTTATTCATACATCTTGTCATACAGGATTAGGTAGTGCTACTCTGACTATAAATATCAGTACAATCCATCCATTACTTTTTACGTGATGCTAGAAAATACAGATAGTGACAGATACTCAGACAAAACATTATAATTTGCTGATTCGGTATCTCTATCAGTTACTGTTTTTTTAATAGACCCCTCTACAGATTCATTATTATGTAAAAATAGGAAGAATATAGATTTAACCTGTCTCTATAGACATTATCTTTACACATTACGAACATAACGAAGAATTAAATTGTACTCCTTTACCTCGATCTTGCTCAAAATATCGATGACTCACAAGTTCACAGAACGCACTCGCTATCTATCTATAGAAACTACCTATATTATTTGTACACAAAGATAGTTAGGTATGTCCGTTTTCCGCGAACAGTTTTTTGTCTATCAAAACAGCTTGATCACTCCACAGCTGATTACGACGCCGCTAAAGCAACTCGTCTCGTACTAAATTATTTGTTTAAAAGCCTACAATGGACTTAAAACTGGGTAAGCAGTATTATATTTGTAATTGAAATTATCACCAATACAACCTTATACCATTTTGTGCAAGACTCTTCTGTCAGTGTTAAAATAAAGTATATAAATAGTGTGCATTTATATCTATTGTTTTCGTTTGTTTACGCATGTATGTAGCATGCGTAATGACATTATTAGTCAGTTTACAGAGAGTGTTATAAAATATATAAACCCCAAATGTGTTTCGCTCTGATATTATTACTTTCAATTGCTGCATACTCTGTTTGATTTATGAATTTACAGTATTATTTGGCAGGATTTAAAATATGGCAGAACATCTGGGAATTATTTTGATTAGCAGTATTTTGTTATCTTTATCACTTTTATCGCTACTATAACTTTCCGGATTCATAATGATGCCTCTGTGTCATATGCAATCAATTGCTTATCAGAGTTTGGATAAGCATTGAATAAAATTTCCTTTAATACTTATGAGTTGTAATTTTTTAACCCATTACTGTCGCACTGCAGGGCAAGGGTCTCCTCCCAAGCGAGGAGGATGATTTAGGCTTTGAGTCCACCAGGCTGGCCAAGTGCGGGTTGACTTTGCATGCCCTCAATAATTGTATTAAACAAATTTTACACACAATCTCAAATCTGACTAACTAGCCCCGAATAATCTTTTACGCATTAAACATAACTTGTATGAGTAAAAGATTTTTTCAAATTTCTACAAGATTATTTTGTGTCATTAACAATATATTAGCATAACCATATAAAAACAGACTGTAACTATTGATTCTATACCTACTCCATATATTAACAATCTCTTCTTTCTAATTTCAGGGGCTCTGTTGATTGTAAGTGCATTAATGCATGCTGGTGTTGATGCATTGAACTACGAGCCAGTGTGCGGCTCTGATGGCAGAACGTACGGTCACGCGAGCTTGTTGGAGTCAGCTCGAGCTTCTACCCCAGACCTTAGTATTACGAAGCAAGGTCCTTGCTACGGCAACAACATCGCCGGCGTCTGCGACTGCGAGCTAGACTACATACCCGTGTGTGGCAGCACCCGCTACACTTATCCTAATATCTGCCATTTAAAATGTATGGCGGGAAGAACATCTATGTGGAATATAACACAAGTTCACGAGGGAGAGTGTGAGTGGATAGAGAACGACCCTGAGTGTAACTGTGCGAAGGAGTGGGCGCCAGTCTGCGGTACTGATGACGTCACGTACGACAACGAGTGCCTCCTGGACTGCACCGCCAGAGACAAACCCGGCTTGAAGATGGCGTACAACTTCCGCTGTAATCCTAACCTACAGTTCTATATAGACAACTTTAAAGGAGTTAGTTGGCCACAAGGCTCTTCGCGATTCTAGGAGCAAGGGTACCTATGGTCTCTTATTGATATTATTACATGGACTAATGACCACATTGTAAAACGTAATTGAACCAACAGAGTTACATTTCTTAAATTTTGTCTGATTTCATATGTAAAATAGATGGTACATGACTCTTATATACACTTATGAAATCTGTGAAAAAGATTTTGCACCATACGAGTCTATTATGAATTTATAAGAACTAAAAAATAATTATTACAAGAAAATAAAATTAATTATTCCTTTTTATAGCAAGTGACTCACACTAATAAAGATATTAATTTCAAAAAGTTTTCTTTACTTATCTTATTCCGGTCTTCTACTTTTAAGGTGACATATTACCAGGTTATATTATGATAGACAAACTCATAAGCCGCGTACTGACTGATCGAGCAGCCTCGCAAGGCAATATCTCGTTCCCACTCACTTCGATCTGAAAGAAAAGAGACCTAGATATGGCCTCGAGAGGCTGCTCGGTCAGTCAGTAGGTACACGACTAATGACGTAGTCGGAGGTACTTAGCCGCAGTCTACATTATTGGTCATGCGCGCGCAACCGTCACATGCTTTTGTTTACCAAGGCCGAATCAGGTCATGAACTTTGTACCTTTCTTATTTATATTTATATATTTGTCGGGGGCTTTCCTCGACGCACGAAGGTCGACAAAGCGTGATGCGTCAACTAGACTTCGGAATCCCGACACTCATTAAAACTTTTACAGCGTCACTGAATATATGAATAATTTATTTGAATCTCGATAATCGGGAATTACCGAGGAGAGAGGAGCTAGTGGCTGAGTTAACAACAGCCTCATGGATCGATCTCTGAGGTAAAAGGCTTGACGAGGTTGGTCTATGGATGGGTGACCATCTTATACATATCGAGTTTTTGAAAGACACGTTAATTATGGGTCCCGAATGTCATTTTCGAAGATCTTTGGCAGTCGTTACCTGTAGTTAGAAGCTTGAAAGTCTGATAACCAGTTTTACAGAGAAGTATCGTGTAATAACCCAGATAACCGAGTTGTGGAGGTGAAATACTGGTATTCAGTTGATTGGGTGCACCTGGAAAACGACTCTAATATAGTTGGAAGAAAGACTATGCTGATTTATGAACCTTATCGGACTTTCCTTAACTCACGAAGGTCAACAAGTAGACTTTGGAATCCCGCTAACACTCATAGAAACTTTTGCAGCGTCACTGAATATATGAATAAGTTATTTGAACTTCGGCACTAGGGAATTACCAATAGTGTTTACGCTATCTCATCAGCGTTCAAAACTAAAGAGATATTTTATCCTACGCTATGTATGGTAGAGAATCGAGGTACAGTACCTCGATTCTCTACTGCTATCGACTACCGACAACCGGCTAGCTATCGAAATTTTGACACTTAGAATGTACTGCCAAAATGTTTCCTACGAGACGCCCGTCAGAGGCGCTGATCAGATTTTCATACAAAATTTCTCGATGACAGGTCGGTTGTCGGTAGTCGATAGTAGTAGAGAATCGAGCTACAGGTCTGTTCGATTTTGATTTTGATTGATTCGTTCTTGTCGTCTGCAATTGTGGAATTAGTTGCCGTGGAATACTATGTTGTTCACCGCCTTGATGCGCTAATATGACCCCGATGTAATGTAGAACAGTGAAATAAGGCAAATAAAGATAAATCTCTGAAATCCATATCTTTATTAGTTATGTGAAACATTTGATAAGTATATACACAAAGTAAAATTCAAGAATTACAATATATATTATAAATGCATTATATATACTCAAATTGTACCAAAATGTTCTTCAAAGGTTGCAAAAGAGTCATGTCACATGTATTCTGGGTAAGAGAGCAGAAAATATTTGAAGAAATCCTCTCTGTTGGTTTAATCTAGCTGGATTATTAGCCATTTACATTTGCTTATCGATTGACGTCAACGTAACGTGTTAACGTCTCATAGCGTGGTCACTAATCTATAGGTATTTCAAGAAATACGTCCGTGTATCCTTGCTCCTAAAATGACGAAGAGCCTTGTGGCCAATGAACATCCTTAAAGTTATCTATATAGAACTGTAAGTTAGGATTGCAGTTGAAGTTGTACGCCATCTTCAAGCCGGGTTTGTCTCTGGCGGTGCAGTCCAGGAGGCACTCGTTGTCGTACGTGACGTCATCAGTACCGCAGACTGGCGCCCACTCCTTCGCACAGTTACACTCAGGGTCGTTCTCTATCCACTCACACTCTCCCTCGTGAACTTGTGTTATATTCCACATAGATGTTCTTCCCGCCATACATTTTAAATGGCAGATATTAGGATAAGTATAGCGGGTGCTGCCACACACGGGTATGTAGTCTAGCTCGCAGTCGCAGACGCCGGCGATGTTGTTCCCGTAGCAAGGACCTTGCTTCGTAATACTGAGATCTGGGGTAGAAGCTCGAGCTGACTCCAGCAAGCTCGCGTGACCGTACGTTCTGCCATCAGAGCCGCACACTGGCTCGTAGTTCAACGCGTCAACACCAGCGTGCATTAATGCACTAACTATCAGCAGCGCCCCTGAAATTAAAAAGGAGTTGTTGATAATTTATGAAGCAAATACACGATCAATAGTTATACCATAGTGAATGAACGAAAAGTAGTTTGTGGGAATTGTAGCAAGTGGTCTCTGAGTAGTCTTGCTGAAAAATTCTTAATAAATGTGTAAAAGATTACAAATCGCGGTTACTCAGTCAGATTTGAAAATTGTTTCGACATGTCTAAATGTATCATTTGCCTTACATAAATAACCTCTTCTCTCTGAAACATTAAAAGTAGACAATGGATTTTTTATAATATAACAAAGTCATAAGATTTTAAAGAGAATTTCCTTCAATACGTATTTAATCTCTGATAAGCAATTGATTGCACATGACACAGAGGTAACCGGAAAGCTATAACAGCGATTAAAGTGATATGATAATAATATAAACACTCTTATTTCCACATTTTTTACTGTCAAAATAATGGCACGAATACAGGCTCTGCAACGCCTTACAAAAGACCTTTGCACCACTCAAGCAAAATTCCTTGCATTTATTTCCTCTGACGCTGTGTCAATTTTCTGGCGAAGTTCTGATAGATTTTGTATTGATTTCCAATAGACTTTTTCTTTTATGCATTCCTAGTAAAAAATATCTACTGGATTTAGATCGGGGGAACGAGGAGGCGATAAAATTGTACCACTGCGTCCGATCCATTTGCGAGGATACTCTTCGTTCAAATAAAAATATCATTTTTAGTGGCGGGAAAAGTGGCAAGTGTTGCACCATTTTAAAATCTTGATTAAATGCGCCAACTTTTGAAATAACTTGCCAAGGGTAGTGTAGTACATTTTTTTCTCAATATAAAGCGTCAAAGTTAACTAACGATATTTTTGAGAACCATGACTCACTAAAACTTAACTTTTTTTATGAAATTAACAATGTTTTGTGCATTAATTTGTTTTACGATTAATAGCATATTTAATGAAGATCACGAAATACAAAAAAAACACAGCGAAATTGTGACATTGGTGATCACAGGACTTAAAAATGCGACCAAGGGTGTGGAATTTCAACTTTTTTGAAAAATGACTATTATTGCTGAACTAAGTGATATGGATTTTTTTTTTATTTTTCCTAAAACCAGCATGACTTGGCCTTTCATCCTGTCTCGGATTATCGTTGAGTTTTGGGACACCCTGTATGTGTGGAGCGCACAAATAATTGTTCCGTGTGGGAATCGAACCTACGACCTAACGACGCTATGGCTGCGGAGTGGCGACCTAAACCACTGCGCCGCGGAGGCAGTTCATAGACAATCTTACAGTGTCACTAGTTAATTAAATTAATGAGAAGAATAGGTAATTACTCGGGAATTACCGTACTTAAACGGTCTTCCTTGTATTGAACTAAGGTCAAAGGCGCAAGGATACTTTATTTTTCTCACGACTTGGATTGATCAATTATCAGCAAAATTAACTGTGTGATATCAAATAATTACAATACTATACATTTGTGGTAAACTGATCGGGCGCTTCCTAATATACATATATATGTAAATGTAGTGTATAAAAAAATGTCACTGAACAACTTACATACGGTCTTTTAATTCCAAACCAAGCCGAGTTTGTACAATTGAAACTTATTACTGATTAACACACTTAGTTTGTACCTGCTATTGTAACCAGGAAACTGGTAAATATAATTATATACTTCTAAGGACATACTCTTTTTGGCAAACCATATGTTTTTGGTGGGCTATATTATAAAAACGACAGTAATAAACACATTTTTATTAATAAATATTTATTTATTTTTAACATACATACTGACTGACTTTACTGATAAACGTTGTGTAAGCTCAAGTTATGCCGTGTTTTGTCACTTTCAATTACTTTTTAAACCGTAGCGCTCTTTTCTACAATGAGTACCTACGTGTTTACAGAATTTCACATTTTAAACATGCTAAAATTAAAAATCAAAATCAAATAATTTATTCATATAGGTCAAATGCTGACACTTATGATAGTCAATGATACAGAGAGTGAATTTACCGCCAGTTCGAAAGGTGCTGCAAATATAGTTCCTACGACGTCCGTTAGAGGCGCTGATCAGATTTCCATGCGATGTTGCACGATAGCTAGCCGGTTGTTGATAGTCGTTAGTCGTAGTGGATCGCTACTTTTTATAAACGAACAAGACAAAACACTGTATAACTAATCAAAGCTTACACGACATTGATTAATGACTCATTAATAAAAGTTCAAAATGTCAAACTTTACTTCATTAAATACGTTTATATCTTCCTTTACAGTTCGTTACAAACGCCTTCCTTGGCGACTCTAATAGATCGTCCGTTTGACACTGCGCAGTCCAACATACATTTGTTGCCATAGGTCACGCCATCAGAACCGCACACCGGGGAATATTCCCTGCTGCACACGCAAGGTGGCCCATCAATGGCTACTGTTACGCAAATTTGCGCAGTAATGATCAGCAACAATCCTGTAATGTAATAATAATTAGCTGTTTTGTTAAACAAAATCGTGAAAGAGTAGGTAACAAACGTGTCTACGTGTTCCCAAACCACTTGAACATAAAAAGATGTTTTAAAAATTAATCAAACTGAATGTAGACGTAAATAAGGCTTTAAAACGCATTTGAAACTAGAGTCTTTGCTCTCTACAGTGAAAAAAATGTTACATCTGGTGTTCTGAAAAAACCTTTCGGTTTATAACAAACAGAAGAGGCAGTTGGATTGTTTATGCATTTCACGAAGTATTTATAACTATCGCAATAAAGCCAAACTTCTTACAACAATGACGGAAAACATAGTGATGAAAAATTGCATCACTTTAAGTTGTTTAACACAATTTTTGAGGACATAGTTTCCAAGTCCCAACCCGGACTTGGCCAACATGGAGGTCTCAAGGTCTATCCCCTACCTCGGAAGGAGACCCTTGCCCAGCAGTAGGACAGTTACGGGTTAAAAACAGTAAGTAAAGACCTACAGGAAAGATCAGAACTTATTGTATTCAAAACTTACCCAATGCAAGTTTCATGTTTACACTATGAGTCGAATATTTTCCTTCGAAATAGCGCTACAAATAATATATACTTTAGTAAATAATTGAACGTTTCAGGTAAACAGAGCAGAAACAAACTAATTGTTATTGATAATAATTAAAGTGGAATATCCAGTAGATAAACAATTAAGCCAGGTTAAAGATAAGATTATACAACACTTACGTGTTCAATTCTAGAACTGTATGACGGCTGGATCGACCGATAACACACTTTTGATAACGTCTTCCTAGCCGGTGTCTGTCACACTCTCTGTAGCTCAATTCTCTATTACTATCGACTACCGACAACCTACCTGTCATCGAGAAATTTTGTATGAAAATGTGATCAGCGGCAGCGCCTCTGACGAGCGTCGTAGAAATTTTTTTGGCAGTACATTCTAAATGTCAAAATGTCGATAGCTAGCCGGTTGTCAGTAGTCGATAGTGGTAGAGAATCGAGGTACAGTACCTTACTCTCAAAATCCGGTCATGTCTGGTGGGACGGATAACAGACACGACCAGCGAGAAGTCAGGTGCAGAACCGGTGGCTCTACGTGCCCTCCGAGACACAGAGGTCGAATCTACTCTCAATGACGAACTTCCTAATGGCAGTCTCTGAGAAATTCTTAACAGAAAAACTTACAAGTGACGTTTAAGCCTGACACAGGACTTGAACCCAAGTCGTTTGTACGGTAGTCGCATACAAGGGTAAGAATGACCCTTTCAATGAGTCAAGTTTATATGCCGCTTAGCGTTTTGAAAATCGTCACGACACAAACAAATACAAGCAATACATATCAATTTTTTTTTATTTTATTGATAGAACTTACAAACTAAGCATATAAAATATGACATGTTAAGGTCACAGCACACATATCAACTCGGGAGCGGATCGTCACCGCATCATCACCCTTGGTGGCAAACAGGCGTCCACGTAACGTAAGTGGATTAGACGCTCCGGCACGTCAACCTGGTGACGCTAAGCTTATGGCTCGCCGATCACTGGCTGACAGCTAGGCAGTACTAGTTCAATCAATCAATGAAAACACGTTCGGCAACGCAGACCGCCGAACAGGAGTGGACGAAGCTACGGAGAACCTTAAACGCGATTTGTAAGGCGAGGTAATTACATTTCCGATTAGCGTGCGTTGTAGCAGAGATTTTCATACAAGCAATTCTGAACGGCTCGAGTTGGTACGGTGACGATCCCTTTTCGAGTTCATATGTGTGCTACGACCTTTTCTCCTAAAATTGATGGCGGCAACCATTAACATGTAAAAAACTTAATAGAAAAAAAACGAAAACAGCGTTTGATATTTTAACATCTTCAAAAATAGTTCTAGGAGAATATGCAAGGGGCACTAATCAGATTTTCATATAGCTTTTCTTGATAGATTGGCACTCGGCTGTTGAAAATCAATCTGTGTTTTGTGTTTATTAGTTTGACCGCACGTTAAATAACTCAAAAGCGGGATCTTCTGCTTGAAGTGTTGCAAGGTCCTGCATGTATCATCTTAAGGTAGGGATCATCTGCCGTTCCATGTGATAGAGAGCACAAATTATGGTAAGTTTTGCCGTCGCTACCGCACAATGGGAAATAGTCTTTTAACATTAAATTAGTATTTCTACATCCGAGGCATTCCCCGGGGTAACTATCAACGATCACTTTCCCAGTTTCATAAACTGCACACTTAAGTCGACACTGGTTGCCATATGTGACTCCGTCGGAGCCACATACCGGCCTATATTCTTTAGTACACACGCATGGTGGCAGCTCGAGTGTGGCGCAGATCTGTGCGCCGATGATCACCAGTGCTGCTGTAACAATATATGAGAAATATGACAATAGTTTCTTTTTTAAAGACAACTTCCGTACTAAGCATTGCTCTAGTGTCGCGGGGACTTTTACAAATATAAAAACAACAGACACAAAGCACAACCAGACCGAAACAATTATTAGTGGATCGTACAAATAATTGCTCCGTGTCGGAATCGAACCCACGACCTCCCCACGCAACCGCTAAACAAAACCACTGCGCCACGGATGCAGTCAAAGATTAATCATATAACTTATAATTTTGGAGCAGATGTAAGAATTACTCGGGGTCTGGTATAGTTTCGCAGTTAATTTCGAAAACATGTACGAGTACATGTCGTGAGTGCCCCTGCCATGACAAACCAAGCGAATCGAAGGAATCTATTGGTTTTGGTGCCAGAAAGGAGTAGACAGTATTATGGTTAATACAATATAAAATCTATTTTTAACTATAATACTATTTCTTTCAAAAATTCTTTCTACAGTTCAGCTCCTGTAAAAAACGCTATAGGTATATAGGAAACTGTAGTGCAAAAAGACATGAATATGAGGCGATATCTATCTCACTCAGGATAAAGCGAAGTGGAGGGGAAAGATTAGAAAGGCTGACCCCACAACCATGAGATTCATAGCATGGAAGAGAGAGAGATATATAAATACTAGAGGCCGCCCGCGACTTCGTCCGCGTGGAAACCCTTCCTGTGTAAATCCCGATCCCCCGGGAACTCCGGGATAAAAAGTAGCTTACATGTTATTCTGAGTCTTCAGCTATCTATATACCAAAGGAGAAGGCTCAAAATGTATGGGAAAAAAACCCAGGCCGTACACAAACGGTGTGTAACTCAGAATTTTAGTGATACTGAATGATTCAATTTCAGATATTCGCCTCTATCAAATTCGATGGCTAAATACAATTTTTTGCTATTATCTACTATTTAAAAGGTGAATTTAAAAAATAAATATTTTTCAAACATTCATCACAATGATTATTTTTTTAATAATATAATTGTATAAGTAAATATCTAATACTAATAAATAATTAATTTTAATGGAACTGTGATTTAAAAAAAAATAATTAACAATAAAATAATTATATTCTATCACTACATAGTACAAAACAAAGTAAAGTAAAAGTAATAGCAATATAATATGTTTAGCCATTGAATTTGATAGAGGTAAATATCTGGAATTAATTACACAGTATCACTCATTTCTCCCATTGCTCCCATGCTGGATTGAGAGCGAAAAAAAAACATAGAAGGTGCCAGCTGCATTTCTTTCCGTGCATACTGCAAAAGTCAGTAGAGGGATGGAAGGGTTTGGTGCTTCATAGGCTTTAGGCTAGCAATCTACCACCATGACAACACTTTTCTACCTTATAATAGCCCTCCAATTGTCTGCCAACCCGCATTAGACCAGTGTGGTGGACTAAGGCCTGATCCCCCTCTTTGTTAAGAGGGGAGGCTCGTGCCCCTCGGTGGGGACATCTAAGACCTGGTGATGATGACTCATTTTTCAAAAATATATTTTTTAATATTTTTAATTTGTAACTCAGTTACATACCTATATTAAAAATGTGTGACTCAAAAAAGATTAAACATTTATATAGGTAACTTATTTAAAAAATATAAAAATATATTAAAAACCCCTACTGAAAAGTTATAGCAAAATAGTATGTTCAGCCATCGAATTTGATAGAGGTAAACATTGGGAATTCAATTACACTGTATAACTATTTTTTTGAGTTACATAACTTTTGTGTACAGCTTGGGTTTTTTTTGAGCATTCTCCTTTCATCGTAATCGATTCAGTAGTATTTGCGTGAAAGAGTAACAAACATCCATACATACATACATTCTCACAAACTTTCGCATTTATAATATTAGTAGTACTTACCAAATGTGAGAGTCATATTGAACTGGGCAGAAACACTTACTGTGAATGTCGAGTTATAACAAACTATTCAATATATAGTAGTAACACTATCAGTGTAACTAAATAACTTATTTCACGGCACTTGTATAACACATAACAGAAATTAAATACATAACATAATCAATCATCATTTAAACATGTAATTACAGGCGTTGTATTGTAAATATATCTATATAGTATGCATATAATATTAATTACATGTCCTTTATGACTGATTGATTGACTGATCATCGATGACATCACAGAGCATAACCTATAGAAGTTAGAAGTATGGAGATTTTTCTTTATATTCCGCCCTAAAAGCAGAAAATACTAGATGATAATTTGTATAGCAGTTGACCAAATACAAAGTTAGTAGCATGCAACATTATATATTTTGGTGTTTTTAGAAATACTGGGTGCCGTGAGGTTCAAATAGGGGATGCATTTTATTTTCTTTTTTAAACAACTCCCGTAATAAGAATTGCTCTTGTGGTACTCTGTGCCCGTTGTTTGTATGTTTGTAAAAGTCTATGCGACACAAGAGCAATTCTTAGTGCGGGAGTTGTCATTTAAAAAATATATGTAATCTATATAAATCGTACACGTCCTCTGCCAAGTTGTATGAATAAGAAGGGGAATCCTTTTACCTGTGGTGGGATACTAAGTCTACGAATGGTGTTCAAACAGCGTCAAAGTTGATGAATCTCCACCTGACTTGGCTTCAAGTAAAGCACGCTGATGTTCTGACGCACGGAGCATCACCGTGGGGATTTACAATAAAAAACTCATTACTTATTGCACGTTGGGGAAAACTATGCATAAATACTTGTATATATAATGATCAGGGCTCAGTAAATTATCATTACATCTTCAGTCAACGTCGAAGTCACTTCCTTCTAGTACTTGAGTTACTCTCTGATCTGATGATTTGATCTGCTGTTGACATCGTAGTCACTTGTTACTTCACCTCGTCTCATCTGAACACGGCTGCCAGAAAGAAACATGAGTCTCAAATTTGGTAAGGATTTTCATTTCTATAATAAGTTCATTCAAATGTAACATTTTCTGCTCCTTGCGATTTTCAGACGACGCAATTTTATTTTTAGTTCAAGATAGTGTGCTCGCCACCCTTGACTACCGGCTGTCAAATTGGAAAAAGGGGTTAGGTCGGGGCACAAAATTATAAAATTGCGTCCTCTGGAAAACTAAATTTTCAATTTACTACGCCTCAGGGTCCAACTATCCACCAGCAGTTACTGAAGGAATAAGAATGATATTTTAACTGACTTTATTGGAGTCATTAATTTTGCAAAGAATATTTATTTTATGCGTTTCATGTCTATAATTTGACTTAAGCTTGTAGTGTTATAGTAATACCTACGTTAGTATTTTCCTTATTACCTAAATGATTGATGGCTTATTCTAATCATATCTCGTTTATTACAGCAGCACTGTTGATCATCAGCGCACAGATCTTCGTCACACTGGCGCGACACCCGTGTGTGTGTACACGAGAATTTCGACCAGTATGCGGCTCTGATGGAGTCACATACCCTACGAGGTGTGTTCTCGGTTGCAAAGCTTATGAAACTGGACGACAAATTTCTGTACAGCGCGAGGGTCCATGCGAAGGTTCCATTCGACGACCACGAGCAACGGACTGCATTTGTACCTTAGAGTACAGCCCAGTGTGCGGTAACGACGGCAAAACTTACCCAAATAGATGTTCTTTACTTTGTGACAAGAAATCTAATCCCAGGCTTGAGGTGGCTCGTGCAGGACCTTGCGAAAATTCTCAGTGTAGGTGCCCTGATGTACTGAGCCCTGTGTGCGGTAGTGACGGCAACACTTACGACAGCGAATGTATCTTGAAATGTCAAGCTGTGAGGAACAAGACAAAGATCAGTGTTAAACACAAGGGAACTTGTGCGTCACGTGCTGCTTAATCATATACTAGCAACCACGGCTTCACCTGGTTTAAACAGTTATCTTCCAAAAGAAACTTTACAGCTTATAAACATTCGTCTTAAATCGCCCTATTTAAAAACCGCATAATAATCCGTTGCGTAGTTTTAAACATCTAAGCATACATACATACAGACATAGGGACAGACGCGGGAAGCGAATTTGCTTTATACTATGTAGGGATGTAGTTGTACATAAGTTTCTTTATAACTACCTCTAGGAATATAGATTTATGATCGTTGTAATAAGGTTGTGTTTCACCAAAAAATTGTGAAATTGAAAATGTGATTATTTGTTATGTAATTTTAAAAACTTTGCCATATTATATCATAAGATAAAGAGTAGAAACTATGATTATTCGCAACATTCGTTATTGTTCATAATAAAATTATTTTATTAATATTAGACCTATGTTTTTATTTTTCACATATTTTTTGTTTTTATTTTAACTGCCTCCGTGCTCTCAGCGCCTTTTTGGCAAAGTATATACATATTGTAATAAGGGCTTAATTATTTCAACGTATCTTTGTTTTGTCAGCAAGACTTACGAATAAAAAGGTGAAAATAAATAAATAAAAAATCTTCAGAATTATATAGGTCGGGGAAAAAGTCCTTTCGCATTATAGTATGTATGAACTTGTAATAAAATCTTTTCTCTACACAAAAAAGCTCGATATTTGGGTACCTCACGAGCTCACTGAAAGAAACCTAATGAACCGTGTAGGTACTCATTTGTGATTCTTGAACCCAAAGAGATTTTATTACAAGTTCATACATACTATAATGCGAAAATACATACTATAATGCGAAAAGACTTTTTCCTAATATTTATAACTATCTAGATTAATCGTGCATGGCTTCCTACTCACTTGTTGGACTATACTACCCAACTTGTAGCTCTCAACCAGTTGCATTCTGTTTTTAACAAATTAATTAATGTTTATTATAATATTATGTTTTTATTAAATAACCCTTGAATCTCATTTTCATTAATTTATAAGTACAATCGAGTCTCTAGTATATGTTCACTACTGACTTGTGACTTCTATCTAATCCAGCGGTTGGAAAGTTCTGTTTTTTGATACTCCAATTTATAAAAGTATACGAAAAATGAAAATCACGTCGGTAGTTTTAAAGTAATATATTTATTTTTATGATACAGCGGCCTAAGATGTATAAAGCTCGCTTAAGTGCAACACAGCTTCACAATCAAGAGACAGTCGTTGTTGTATGTGTAGAACTACCCACAGAATAACTAACACAATAGGAAAGAGCATGTAGTACTATTACACTTAAGATGGCTGTCACCAAACTCAGCCGACGACATTTAGCGCACACTGAAATATGAAGGAATAAACGACTGTTACAAAATGTCCAGCCATATTTCAATGACATTAGAGTGATATTTTGCACTAGTACTTTGAGCTTTAAGTCGGAATATGTCGGATTTCTATCTACGTGCTTCTTGTGTCATCTCTTAGGTTTGTAATAGGGTAGGTACAGCTAATCATCATCATATTTCATATGACACATGCGCCACGGCCACATGCCCCATTCCCTTGTGTAAGTTATTCCGTGGTACTACCGCTGCACATCACGGCATCTATACTGAGATTTCTAACAAACTCCTTGATGTGCCACCTCAAGAGAAGGATTAGAATTCTTTTTCTCACAATCTAAGCAGCACTCATTAGGGTAAGTTTTGCCGTCGGTGCCGCACACTGGGCTGTAGATTGCTGGGCATGGGCAGATATTGCATTTTCCCTCGTGCACCACAGTAATAGGTCGTCCAGTTTCATATGCTTTACACTCGAGTGTACATTTCGTGGAGTACGTGACTCCATCAGAACCACATACTGGTCGATATTCTTTAGTACACACACACGGGTGTCGCGCCAGTGTGACGCAGATCTGTGCGCTGATGATCAACAGTGCTGCTGAAATGTGTTAATACATCAATAATATATACAACTAATAAAGGAAAGACAGAGATAAGAATCACGGACGTTTGGTTAGACCTTTATCAGTCACTAAAATATTCATAGGTGGAGAAGAAAAAATGGAAAAAAATATGGGGTAAAGGCAAGGTCCTTTCCCATCGTCAATTAAAGAGGGTTGAAAATCTTACCAAGTTTGATATTCATGTTGAACTTAACCACTTTCTGTACATCATGTGAAGTAAATGGAACTATGTAATATATAGTAGTAACACTATCAGTGTAACTAAATAACTTATTACACGGCACATGTAATACACATAACAGTAATTAAATAAGTAAATTATTTTATTTTGTAACACACTTTACGTGAGGACATTGATACTATTTTTGCTTCTTAGGGTTCAGTATCCAAAGAGTAAAACGGGATCCTATTACGTCTCCGCTGTGTGTTTGTCTGTCTCTAGTAAATCTCATAAACCATGATAGCTAGAAAGCTGAAATTTTCACAAATGATTTATTTCCGTTGCCGCTATAACAACAATACTAAATAAAAAAAAAACTATATTAAGGGGTCCTCAAACAATAAACGTGTTCTTTTCGTAATTTTTTGCTCAATATTAAAAACGGTAACAGGAGGCTTCAAATTCAGCAGATGATAGTACGGAACCCTTCGTGTGCTAGTCCGACTCGCACTTGGCCGGTTTTTTTTGCAATATAATATTCCATTACTGTTTTTAACACTCCTCAATTTGTTTATTCATCATGGAGACACACTGTTTATTGCTATATTATGTGTACTTTATTATGTGTGTTCCGGGACCGATTATTAGAAATCTACGGATGCAGATGAGAGTTCTTTAGAACAGTTCTTGAAGGTTTGCAATGTCCCCAACCCGCGATTGGCCAGCGTGGTGAACTCAAGGCCTAACCCTTTCCTCATTACGGGAGGAGACCCTTGCCCAGCAGTGGGACATTAGTAATTAATAACATTTTTTTACTTATAAAGTAGTCAAAAATCAGTCAGGAATATTGGATACGATTGGCACAGATAAAAGGAGGATTTATTTATTGATATTGTATATGTGAAAGTTGTTAAAACATGATGAAATGTTTCAAACAATAAAATTACATAGGTATTAAGTGTCATTAACTTTTCTACGAAACATAGATAAGGCAAGGGAAATACGTTTCAACCGATAAATCTATACTAATATTATAAAGCTGGAGAGTTTGTTTGTTTGTTTGAACGCGCTAATCTCAGAATCTACCGGCCCGATTTATCTAGGAAGGCTATAGGCTATATTACATCACGATGGAGCCATTAGGAGTGGAGTAGCAACGAAAAATCTTCCAAAAACGGGGAAAATTATGACCTCTATGATTCTCTCTTATGTGACGCAAGCGAAGTTGCGCGAGTCAGCTAGTAAAAAATAAAGTTGATATTTGATTATTTATTTATAGAAGTCATCACACACGCCATGTCTGACCATTCGAATGTTTCTTGTCGTGTCCATCGTGTTGGTACAATCTAGTAAGCATTTGTTCGCGTACGTTTGTCCGTCGGAGCCGCACACCGGGGTATAGTCTCTTGTGCACAAACATGCCTGTGTTGCGCAAATTTGCGCAGTTATTATCAGCAGTATTCCTGTAATAGAACATTTATGAAATTCATTTCCATAACTTTTTTTGTGGTTAATCTATACTTATAATAAATCTGTAGAGAGGTCAATTCTGTACATTGGATATATTTAAAAAAAAACCAATGGGGGATGTTTAGTAACGGATACCGATACCGAATCTGCAATTTATAATTTTCTTTTCTGTCTGTCTGTCTGTCTGTCTGTCTGTCTGTCTGTCTGTCTGTCTGTCTGTCTGTCTGTCTGTCTGTCTGTCTGTCTGTCTGTCTGTCTGTCTGTCTGTCTGTCTGTCTGTCTGTCTGTCTGTCTGTCTGTCTGTCTCTCTGTCTGTCTGTCTGTCTGTCTGTCTGTCTGTCTGTCTGTCTGTCTGTCTGTCTGTCTGTCTGTCTGTCTGTCTGTCTGTCTGTCTGTCTGTCTGTCTGTCTGTCTGTCTGTCTGTCTGTCTGTCTGTCTGTCTGTCTGTCTGTCTGTCTGTCTGTCTGTCTGTCTGTCTGTCTGTCTGTCTGTCTGTCTGTCTGTCTGTCTGTCTGTCTGTCTGTCTGTCTGTCTGTCTGTCTGTCTGTCTGTCTGTCTGTCTGTCTGTCTGTCTGTCTGTCTGTCTGTCTGTCTGTCTGTCTGTCTGTCTGTCTGTCTGTCTGTCTGTCTGTCTGTCTGTCTGTCTGTCTGTCTGTCTGTCTGTCTGTCTGTCTGTCTGTCTGTCTGTCTGTCCTCCGTCTGTATGTGTCGCTATCACGTAAAAACTACCGGATAGAATGCACTGAAATTTGGTATATGCATAGAATAAGTAGTGGAGCAATTTCTAGGATACTTTTTATAGCATAAAATTTCAAAGATTTTTAGAAAATTGAAAAAAATACGTAAAAATCGTTTGAACCTGCGTTTCCCTATAGAGACCATAGATGGCTTTACAATCCATTTCACAAAATTCGCATAAAGTTAACGCGGCGCCCGCCGTATCGATACCTGTTGTTCGCACCAACCAATAGATGGCGTTATAGTCCGCAACAAAGCATGTTTTTTCTAATTAATTTATTTTAATGGCTTTATTGTAAAAAAAATACCTTTGAAACATGCTATTCATTTATAAGATTTTAAAACATAAATGTTGTATGATATATTGCACAAAAATGTTGGTTTACATGGGTCCGGTGCGGTCGGGATATCCTAGATGGCAAATCGAGTAATTTCGTTTGTTGTCGTTGTTCGTCGCAACTAACAGATGGCGTTGTTGCTCGAAACACATAACCAAATTAATTGGTTGCATTTTGGAAATAAATTGGATAGCTATGAAACAGACTATGTGGTAAGTTTTAAAAAATAAACAACGGATGATATATAAAAAATAATTACGGGTTACGCGGTTTCGGACGTATCATCGCAAGTATACATTATTACGCGTGTGAAGAGCTCCGGCGCAGATAGGTCTGTCTGTAGCTATAATAATATTCTGAATCCAGACGGGTAAGCAATGGTCAGTCTATAATAAGGTATTATATTTTACACTGTAAACTGGTACGGATACAGACGAGAGCGGAAAAGAAGGTAACCACAGGAAATCAGGCCTACCTGAGCCTGTGTCACATTGTGTGCCCTTCGGGTCCCTTTCGTAAATAACCATTAGATGACAAAAGAGTTGTTAGCATTTTTATGTGTAGGTGTATCGAGCGCTTCGCAATTCGCTTGCTCAAACGAATAAGCAACAGTACGAAATTCACGCGAGCGGAGCCGCACGGGTCAGCTAGTATAAAATAAGTGTATAAAAGAAGGGGGGAGGAGCTCGTGGCTTAGTTAACAACAGCCACGCCGATCGATCTCCAGGTTAAGCCGAGGTTGCCGAGGTTGATCTGTGGATGGGTGACCATCTTAGACATATCGAGTTCCTCCGTGTTACGGAAGGCACGTTAAATGGTGGGTCCCGGCTGTCATTTTCGAAGATCTCTGACAGTCGTTAACAGTAGTCAGAAGCTTGAAAGTCTGAGAACCAGTCTTACCGAAGGCTATCGTGTTATAACCCAGGTAACTGGGTTGTGGAGGTCAGATAGGCAGTCGCTCCATGTAAAACACTGGTATCGAGCTGCATCCGGTAAGACTGGAAGCCGACTTCGACATAGTTTGGAACAAAGGCTAAGCTAATATATATATAAAAATGGGGGTCGGGCTATTCACCTACAACCCAGGTTACATGCAGACTCCCTGAGACAGGATAGACTGTGAAGCCATTAAGAAGACCTTTGCCCTTTAGGCTTATAATAATTACTGTATCTGTATGACAAGATGTATGGATGTGGAAGGAGCAAAGGTCTCTGTCTACCACCATGGGAAACCATGACATTATGTATGTATTGAAAGTGTTTCTTTATGACCTCCTATTCAATTTTGACACAGAGTACATAATAATATTGGATGTTCGACCGACATTATATTATTACGGATAGAATTGTAATAAAAGCAAAAAAAAAATCACCGAATATTTGTTTTCGTAGAATAAAGTAAGGTTAGAACATTATTGTATTCAAAACTTACCTATTGCGAGTTTCATGTTTATATCAACACAAAGAAATTTAATTTAAAATAAAATACTTGAATGACGATTGTAACGCTCTGATCAATCACTGAGCAGAAATGTACTGAATGTTTTAATGACAATAGGGAACATGCAATATTTTTAGTTTTGATTTCATTTTAAAGAATTCATTGTAAAATAGGTCATAACCATATTAAAAAATTAAAACAATCTAATTTATCGTAAAAAAATGCGGTTTTAAACGGATCGTTTAAATTTTCGCGCCAAAAAAGACCTACACTCACGATGACGTCACTCCTGTCAGTCACTGGTCGTGCTTGCCTTCGTCGGTTATCATAAATTGCAAATTTTCTCGACTTTCTACTTATTTTTTTTAATAATTTAAAATGGAGTATCCATCAACATCAGGTGATCACAATAATACCCATAAAATTCCGATAAAAAGTCGTGTTGACTCATGTTTTGTGCCAATGTGTCCATCTACTTCAACGATGTTTCCAAATAAATTGTTTTTGACTGGACCTTCTGACCCAAAACTGAGAAGAAAGTGGTTTCAAGCTGCAAAGAGGAATGACTATTATTCTCCAAAGACTATTATTCGTTGCTGTGAAGACCACTTTGACGTAAGTTGGCGAATACTTGTTATTATTGCTGGTAGTGTACCTAAGTATTTACAAAACTTCTCAATAATATATTTTTAATTTGACAGTTGGAGAACGGCGTCGAAAATTGGATGAAGTTTAAAATGCTTGGGGGGAAAGTTTATCTGAAAAAGGATGTGGTACCTCATATTTTTGAATGCCAAAATAGAATAATACCACTGAAACCTAGATCAGTAATAATGAAAAGGAAAAAACGATACACATGAAAAACGATGCACATAACCGATTGCGTTATCGCCGTAAGATTCTCTCGTTGAGCTAAAATATAACTGCTATGTTTAGAAATCGCTGAATAAAATGCAAACAAAGTTTAAAAACTATGATTCATGCATACCGTAGTAATTTAGTCCCCTTCATTTCTACACTTGAAAACTCTGGACTCACGACAAAAAACGTTACTACCATGTCGACACTAACTTTTGGTAAATTCCTGGAGTCTGCTTTGATAAACCCAACTTCAATTTTTATTAAAAACGTAAATAATATTCACTGCTAATAATCAATTTCACACGCAAAGTTAACCTCTCAAAAGTTGACATAGCAGGAGTGACGTCACTGAACGCTGATTGGTGTTTTGAAATGCGTTTCGTTTTACGTAATTTTAATTCGTAATTATTGTTAAAAATCAACATAATTTAAAATAAAAATGTTGAAGTAGTCCTTCTTTTATATTTTTTTAACATTTTAATCATAAAATTTTCATAAATATCGTATTTGCATGTTCCCTATTATAAATGTTCGAGATAAGATACGATTAATACTAATATACACGTCAATACTCATGTATTTGATTCTTTAAAGAGCTGTTTGACTGTCTTCGTGGCGCAGTCACCCCCGGTTTTTTGAGGTACATTTAACGGTAGTTTATCTATTCAATAGCGTCAAAACTCATACAAAAAAATGCTTTTGAATAGATAAACTACCGCTAAATGTGCTCAGGAACCGGGGGTTAATAGTGTATCTGACTACTGATCACGAGTCACGGGTTCGATTCCCTGCTTGGAAAAGTGTTATTGGTCTTTGATAATATAATTGACCTATAACCGAATTTTACTCAACTTAAACCCGGAGTCTGGTTACGACTGTCTCCGTGGCGTATGCGACTGCCCCGCAGTTGTTTCGGGTTCGAATCCTATGTCGGTTCAAAAAGTCTTTTTTGAGTTTTTATGTAAACTGTTTCTCTGTCTGACTGACTGACAGGACGCAAAGCCGAAACTACTGAACGCAAGAAGCTGGGCATGCATGTTCCTAAGATAGTGTAGGGGAGCACTAAAACATGACATGAAAGGATTTTTACAAATTTCACCCCATAGGTTTTGAAATGGGTGAAAACCTTTTTTATGAAAGATCAGCAAAGAGAAATGTTGAAAACGGAAAAACTAAAGCTAGTTATGATTATAATTGGTGCTAAAACATGAATAGTACATTTCATTGGACGATTGTTCCTTTTTAAGAGGTTATCAAATCTTTCGTAAACACCCCTCTAAAAAATAGTATTTTTATTGCGCAATTATAGCAATTACACACATTGTTTCGTTTGAATATTTTTATTGCACATATATTTTTGACTTAATAATTAAATACAACTGGTTAAAACTTATTTTAGTTGCACTTAGTAAATAAATTAAATATTATAGTTTGTACTCTTCACATGGCAATACTATTAAAATTACACAACAATAAAATAGAATATATCACTAGTAAAAATTCTCAATTATTTGGTTAAAATGTTACGAACTGTTTTGACACTCACAAATTCAAGTCAGTAGCTGTAAATGTTATGCTAATTACTAATTATACAGAGACACGTGATGTATAGGCTGCCTTGTGTTTAATACTGAGCTGTGGTTTGTACCCACGGCATAACTAACACGAGAGGAAAGGGCGTGGCGCTTGCTATATGAAGTGTGTATAGCTATACCTACCCTAGTACTAACCTAAGAAATGAGAAGAGCTCGTAGATAGAATTCTGACATAAAACAGAACATATTAGTGCAAAAGACGACGCTAAAGTCATTGAAATATGGCTAGTCATTTTAATTTGTATTAGTCGTTTATTCCTTTTCATATTTCAGCGTGCGTTAAATATTGAGTTTGGCGACAGCCATCTTCAGAGGAATAGTATATAATAACATGCCCTTTCTTTTTTTCAGTGAGATAGAATGGCATGCCCTTTTCGCCTGTGTTAGTTATTCCTTGCTTGTTCCTCACAGCTTCACAGTTCAGGAGACAGTGGTTATCGTACGTGTTGCCGTACTACCGCACACAGGGCTCAGTACATCACGGCATACACACTGAGAACTTTAGCATCGTCCTTCATGCGCCACCTTAAGAGAAGGATTAGATTTCTTTTCACAATTTAAAGCACATTTATTAGGATAAGTCTTGCCGTCGTTGCCGCACACTGGTCTGTATTCATAGGTGCAAGGGCAAACAGCTTCTCTCGTTTGTCGAGCGGAACTTTCACACGGGCCTTCATGTTTCACAGTGATAGGACGTCCAGATTCATATGCTTTACACTCGAGTGTACATTTCGTGGAGTACGTGACTCCATCAGAACCACATACTGGTCGATATTCTTTTGTACACACACACGGGTGTCGCGCCAGTGTGACGCAGATCTGTGCGCTGATTATCAACAGTGCTGCTGTAACAATGAGACGTAAAGTTATAATTAATATACATCATTAGGTATAGGTAATAAGGAAAATACGAGAGAAATACAGATCTCGCTTCACGATCGCTTTACGACGTTGTTGGACGATTATACAAATTAACATTAACAAGCGTAGTACGATTAGAAGACTCGAAACGTATTTGGATTACAAGAATAAAAAATGATAAATGTGCCCATTCTATCTAGGAAGTTTATAGATCACACTGCAACATAAAGCGTCGGAAATACCATAATAATATTGCACTTTATTGAACTGGCCACCAGATATGGATTAAAAATCTTTCTTTTCTTATTTTTTAACTAATTCCTGTCCCACTGCTATGTCTCCTCTCGAATCGAGGGAGAGGTTCGACCTTAAGTCCATAACGTTGAAAGTCTAATTACTATGTTCACTTCAAAATTACTAATTCTTACACAAAAAACGAGGTACCTTTAAGTATAATATCAATTTATTCGCACCACAAATCAAATATGACTTGTCTTCAATTCATACAAAGTCATGAAAATTAAGAATATCTCGAAAACAACTTTTTAAATCAAGATTCATTTTTTTGGACATGGAACCTTCTTTCAAACAAAAAATAATCATCAAAATTGGTCCCTTTATTCGTTGGATAAGTTCACGAATATTTTCTAACGAAAATAACATTTCTTCAATAACCTGAAACGCAGTGGAAATAAGTACTGGAAAAACAGTATTTATGAAATAAAAAACACTTACCGAACTTGAGACTCATGATGCTCTCGGCTTGTGAACACAGTGATTCTAAGACGACTGAAACAAAGTAACTCAAGTACTTGTACTAGAAGGAAGTGACTTCGACGTTAACTGAAGATGTAATGATAATAGTTACTCAGTCTCATGATTTTATATACAAGTATTGATGGATAGTTTTCCCCAACGTGCAATAACTACTGACTTTTTTATTGTAAATCCCCACGGTGATGCTTCGTGCGTCAGTAGGGGATGCGAATGATGCATTGATGTTTTTCACCGAGCCATACATAAAATCACGCTTTCTTTCCATAGTTGTAGGCAGAGAATAGAGAACGCCACTTGGTACGATTCTTACAAACTTTCCTTGCGGCTTCACATCCCTAAATCTATACTTAATATTATAAAGCTGAAGAGTTTGTTTGAACGTGCTAATCTCAGAAACTACTGGTCCGATTTGAAAAATTCTTTCCGAGTTAGGTAGCTCATTTATCGAGGAAGGCTATATCATCACGCTACGACTAACAGGAGCAGAGTACCAATAAAAAATGGTACAAAAACAGGCAAAATTTGACCCATTCTCTCTTATACGCAAGCGAAGTTGCACGGGTCAGCTAGTCTTGTCATATAGGACAAATACTATAAAAAGTAATAAATTGCCTAGCATTCAAGGCTCTCTACTAATATGTTGGACGTTTTGAATAAGGATATATGCTTAAACTTATGAAAATCAGGCACTATAGGTAAGAAAAAGTGAGGGTCAGGTCATATTGGCTAGTTTATAGAAAACACCTATGTATTGGCAAATCTACGTTTTAATAATAATAATAAATATTTTTTGACAACTCACACACGGTCATCTGATTCCAAACTAAGCAGAACTTGTACTATGGTAACCAAATAACTGATAAACATACTTATATACTTCTAAATACATACTTATATATATAAATTAACATCCAGGCTCAGAACAAATACTCGTGCTCATCACACAAATATTTGTCCCGAATTCGAACCCGCCACACGCGGCGCTACGGTTATTGCGGCGAGGTGACCACTTAAACCACTGCGCCAAACGTGAAGTTAAAAGGTGAGATGTTCTTATGTATATTTAGATGTACAGCGTGCTTACTTCATCATGATAAATCGTATCTTTTATTGCCTAGGAACTATTGAAACGAACAAGAATAACTTTAATAGCGGTATTGACACAATAACGTTGATCCAATGCCATTAATTATAGTGCGAAAGTGTTTATGCCTCTGTGGCGTGATCGATAGAGTATGTGACTGCAATGCAGAGGTCTCGGGTTCTTTTCTAATTTATATTATTTATTTTTGTATATAAACTTAATGTACAGCTCTGTACATTAAGTTGTGTGTGTTGTGTGTGTGGCACATAAATATGCGGACTTAATGCATCAAGTTATTCTATACCAGTCAACCATTGGCTTAAACGAGACACTCAGTTTAAATACCACTACGGTCACCCATCCATAAAATGACCGCACTAAGGGTTCCTTATCCGGAAAGCGTAACCAGTTATGAACTTCTAATAGAAGCCCGGAAATAACATGTCCAGTAAATGGCAATATTCTCGCCTTCTAGCATGTGGGACAGAAATTGTGAATGGCAAAAATTGGGTGTATATTTTCATAGGTATACATCTGCCATACGCATCTGCCAACTGTGAGTATAAAAGGTGTGATGTTATATACACCACAGCTGTGTAGTATCAGAATGTATTTACAATATTTTCCTTCTCCGTTGTAACAAGTGATCACTATTTCTAATACACACATAACTTCGAAAAGTCATCGGTGCGTTGCCTCGGGTTTGAACCGTCAACCACTTGTGTGAGAGATACATACTTATACCACTCGGCTTTCACTGGTCTTATACATCCATATCCATACTAATATTATAAATGCGAAAGTAACTCTGTCTATCTGTCTGTCTGTCTGTTACTCAATCACGCCTTAACTACTGAGTCAGAAAGCCAGAAATTTGGTATGGAGATATTTTGATACCCGAGAAAGGACATAGGCTACTTTTTACCCCGGGAAAATGACGCATTCCTATGGGAAAATCCAGGTGGCGGACGAAGTCGCGGGTAAAAGCCAGTAACAAACAAAAAAAAAATACTTCTCTGGTCAAATTCACAATTTATTTTCCGAAGCCTTACAAACTATTTGTGAACATTGTGTTAAATGAACGAAGAGCAATATGAATGAAAAGCGTTTCCGGCGATGTAGTTACATATTATTATGTATTTGATAAAATTAAGGAATGGTAAGCATGATATATTCTATGATTAAGATGATAATGAATAATATGTTGAATAATTTACTTCACTAACAAGTATCTAGCAGAAAAATGACATGACGTTGCTGTTTTGATTTAATTAATCCCATGGTTTGCGAAAATAAGCTATGATTTCAGTGGTTCGTAAGATGGACAATTCACAATAAAAATATTAAATATAATTTTATTGGTCTTGAGTGATGCCTCAAGTTTCAGTCGTTCTGCCAACCTGTAGTTTGTATTTAATTTCACCTCATTTTAAAAAGCTTTAACGCCGATCTTCTTACTAAAACTCCTGCAACGTCCACCATGAACCACTTTAAGGCGTGGGTTATCGACAGTCGCGTGTGTAAGGGCACACTTATTGTCGTAAGTCTTTCCGTCACTGCCGCACAATGGGCCGTAGTCCAAAAGCATTATATTAGTATTCCTACAGACGGTGAGGCATTCTCCTTTGTAACTGTCGACAATTATTTTGCCAGTTTTGGACACATCGCACTGGAGAGCGCAGAGTGAGGGGTACGTAACGCCGTTCGAGCCGCATACAGGCTCATTAATTTTCGGACATACACATCTTTCTAGTACGTACGCAGATGATGCACAGATGTAGGCACCGATGAGCAATAGTGCTGTAACAATAAACAATAAATTGAGTTGCAATAAGTAATAACAAAGATTTCTCTATCTATGGACCTGTCCGACCATAGAATAGAGATATTCGGGCATGCAATCCCAACTGCCCAAGAACCGAGCCACTGCAGTCTTCACTAATTCCAAAAAAAAACTTTCCAGTTTTACGTAAGCTTCCCAAAGAGGGTTGGGATCTCTCGCAGGCGGCAGTTTGTAAAAAATCACTTCGTTCTTTTGAGAACGACAACGTGTTATGCCGACCCTTTTTAATATGGGATAAAATATGCAAGACAAAAAAAGCCAAATTATACAATGTTTGTGAAGCTTGCTACACACATATTTGGTTCGGTTGTAATCGGTCTAGCGGGGCGACAAAACAGAATACGTGTAGATGAACGCGATTGGTACAAGCCGAACATGTGAGTCGAGTCGGTTTTGTTGTTCGATTAATATTGCCGAACGGAACGTGCCGAACACACTATGCATGAAGAAAGCTTTAGAAAATCAAAAAAATATAGAAAAAGATGTCCGTACCCAACTTGAGAGTCATGTTAGTCTCTGGTAACCGTGATCAGATGAGACGAGGTGAAGTAACAAGTGACTACGATGTCAACAGTACATGTAATGATGATCAACACTGAGTTGATATCATATTATATACTAGGATTTATGTATCGTTTTCCCGATGGAATACTAAGTTAACTATATTTAATCTGTTTTACCTAAATACGCAGAAATTTGATTAAGTAGGTCCATAATATTATAATTATGTCTGATGATAATTAGTGATTAATTTGTTGTTATTTGTAAAACGGGGAAATGATGAGTTTTCCTCTAAATTATAAATACACGCATCAACATTGTCTAGTCATTTTGAAATTGTTCATTTATTATTATCTCCGAATTTATAAAAGATAACGTACAACACGTGCATATTTTTATAAAACTATGACTATGACTATGCTCCTAAAAATCCTTATTCCCCTTTGTCAAATAAAGATTTAAAAAAAAATCCTTATTATTTTAATTTTAACAATTTAATATTGAAATGAATAAAAAAGGAAAATAATGGTAATACTAACAATGAATGTTTTTCTCAAGAAAATGTGAAAAATAAGGAAAAGTTATTGTTTTTACAGTTATGTGAAAAATCAGTAGTCTGTAAAATCACCGGTCCAGCAATGATTTCATCTTTTTTTGTACTAACTAAGTATTTATACAAAGCTCTAACTGTATTAAGTCTGTATTAAGGAGTCAAAGTACGCTTAAGGTTGTAAATCAGTGTATGATAACTGTCATGTCACAGCTTACAGTTTCCTGTAACGCTTTAATCTCATTTTAGTATGAATGCTGTACAATAGCTTCATTTTGCATACAGTCAATCTGGGTAACTTTGATTCATTTTGGGTAAAATTGACAGTGAGAACATTATCTAGTTTCGATTATGTTTTCACTAGCTGACTCGCGCAACTTCCCTTGCGACACATAAAAGAGAAAGGGTCATAATTTTCCCCGTTTTTGCAACATTTTTTACTGGTACTCTGCTCCTTTTGGTTGTAGTGTGCTGATATATAGCCTATAGCCTTCCTCAATAAATGGACTATCTAACATTGAAATAATTTTTCAAATCGGGCCCGTAGTTTCTGAGATTAGCGCGTTCAAACAAACAAACTTTTCAGCTTTATAATATTAGTATAGATATGAAACCAACACAATTGATAAAAGTTTATTTTAGTTTTGCTAACTTTTATCAATTGTGTTGGTTTCATATTAAAAAATACTAGTTCATGTTCCCACTGTCAATGTTACCCAAATGAATCAAAGTTACCCAGATTGACGTTACTGTCACTTACTTAATACAGCTTAGAGCTGAATTATGGTGGTCCTCAAATCTTATTTCTGTAGTATAAAGTAGGCAAACTCTCTTCTACAGCTTCTTTTTATGGTGTAATCGTACACCTTTTTACAGAAGAAAACTGTCTTATTTCTGTCTTTGAGAGTAATAAACAGCAATAGAAATGCAGCTCTATGCAGCATTAATAGTAAATTTTCCTCGTAACACCATATAGTATTTCTGTCCCCGTATTGGTTTCCTCGTACACCATAGTACTGCCGCAAAATAGCTATTATGCAGCGTATTTTATGCTTATACAGCTACCGTACAGCCAGTATAACGCAAAATGCTTTATAATTTGTGCCAATTTCTGGGGTATAAGGGCTGTATAAGCGCTTAAACAGTCTTTATGCAGCCAAGAAATACAGCATTAAGAATATAAACGAACTTTAATATAGACCGCCTACCCGCTGTTAGGCAGCATGGTGGACTCAAGGCCTAAAACCCTTCTTTAATTACGAGACTCATTAGGAGACACTTGAAACTTACACAAATAGAAAGAAAACACAAAAGATCTCTGGTGGAATTCACAATTTATTGTTCGAAACTTACAAACTATTTGTTAACACGAATAAGAAGTGTATGTCATGGTATGTTTAATGTCTTTAATTACTCATGGCCGACATTAGGCTATGACGGACAGTTTCATTGAAACCAGCCAACTGTGCAGGACTTTGTTTATGGTATCCCAGTGTGTACACAATACACATGTACATTCTCTATTCCCTTACTCTCATAGCCTGTAAGGCGGCTAAATCGACAAGACCAGTGAGAGATCAGGACCAATAGGTATTTAGGTATATAATTTAATAAAACGACAGAATAATATGCATCATAATATATTTCGAAAACTTAGCTTTATCCTCCAAGATAGTTTGACTGTTTTTGAGGTATAACAGTTAATTGACGTGTAGTTCGCTGTTTATTTTAACGACATCATAAAGATCTTAACCGGTCTTTGTATACTGTTGAGTCTTTTTAGCCTTGCAACCTCCTAAATGTGCCACTTGAAGGGAAGGATTCCTTTTCTTGTGACAATTGAAAACGCATAAATTGGCATAAGTTTTTCCATCAGTGCCGCAACGGGGCTTGAGTTCTAAAGAGCAGGAGTTGCAATTGAGTTCCTGTTGGTTTCGGCACTGTCCTTCGTTCTTTATAGTGATCAGTTTTTGAGTTTTGTAAGCTCTACACTTGAGGAAACATAACGAAGGGTATGTAATTCCGTCCGAGCCACATACTGGCTTATATTGATTTTCGCACTCGCATTTACGTAATGGCGGTCGCGGTCGTTCCAACGTGGACGCTGATATGGCGCAGATCTGTGCGGCGATGAGCAAAAGTGCTGCTGTAATAGAAATATAAATAAAATAAGTAAGTTATAGCCGAGTGGTATAAATTGCCACCTCCCACGTTTAAGTGGTCGACGGTTCAAACCCCAGGCAGCACACCAATGATTGTTTGAAGTTATGTGTGTATTAGAAATAATTATCACTTGCTCTAACGGTGAAGGAAACCATCGTGAGTAAACCTTGCATGATTAAAATTTGCTTAGTACATTTATGGGGGCATGCAGTCTTAACCCGCACTTGGCCAGCGTGGTGGACTCAAAGCCTAACACCTGTCTCGTTAGTGTAGTGAAGAGATGAAATGTTGACCAACTTGAAATTCCGAAAATTGGCAGATACAAAAATTAAGTAGTTTGTCGTTAAAATTAAGTATTTGTTACTTATACTATACTTTAGAAACTGGAGTGTATTTTCCACGTGTTCCATTTACATTTGGTAAGAGACTTAGCTTTTTCTAGAAATAATTGAAAATTTTTACCTAATTTGAAAGTCATGTTTATCTCTGGCAGCCAGTCGTGATCAGATGAGACGGGGTGTAATAACAAGCGACTACGATGTCAACAGTACATGTAATGATGATCAATACTGAGTTGATATCATTTTATATACTAGGATTTATGTACAAGTTTTCCCGATGGAATACCAAGTAACCTTTATTTAACCTGTGTTACCTAAATACGCAGAAATTTGAAGGTATAGTAAGCTCTTGGCTTGGTTAACAACAGATCGATCTCTGAGGCTAAGCTTCGCTTGCCGAGGTTGTTCTATGGATGGGTAACCATCTTATACATATCGAGTTCCTCCGTGTTCCAGAAGGCACATTAAATAGTGGGTTCGGGCTGTCATTTTCAAAGTTCTTTGACAGTAGTCAGAAGCTTGAAAGTCCGACAACCAGTCGTGCCAAAGGCGTATTATAACCCAGGTAACTGGGTTGTGGAGGTCCGATACGCAGTCGCTCCGTGTAAATTACTGATATTCAGCTCCATCCGGTGAAACTGGAAGCCGACTCCAACATAGTTTGGAATAAAGGCTAGGCTCTTTTAGTCTTCAAATGACTACCGCCATACAAATCTACTGAGGTTCGTAAACAAGTCTTAATTTTTTCGTGAATGATGTTAAAATTATTTTTTTTAGACTATAGATTTTATAGATTTACGTAAACATGACATAATGACGTCACTACCCAACTAGCACACAAGCTGCTTATACAGTCGTTATACAGCCTGATAGTTGCATAAGAGTCGTTCAAATGCTGTACAATTCTCTATAAGTTGTATACTAGCTATTTAAAAAACCCTTTAACAGCTAGGCGGGACAGTAGCCGTTTAGTAGGAAACTAATGACTTATAGTGATATATGAGCATGTAATTGCATCGCTAGACAGCCTAGGGAAGTATAACTGAGTTAATGGAATCTTCTATAACACCGTTAACTGTATAAGGGGATTTTAGGAGATAAAGGAGTTTAAACGGAGTTATGCGTTGCGCTTATAGCGCTCAAGAGCGTAAATAAGCTTTTTGTAATGCCTTAGGTTCTATAACAGATTTTTTTAGGGCTAGTGTATTACTCATCTATAAAAGAGTTGCGTAGGTCTTTAATAGCGCCTTGAGCGTTATATCAGATATTTATATGGCTTCCGTACGGCAAATAGATGTATAAGGTATCATTCGAAACATTTTTACAGCCATGGGGATTACAGAATTATGTTAAGCACCTAAAGCGCTATAACCGAGTAATATACCTTTATACTAAAGCTTAAAATTATTATCATAATATATTTACATAGGTGCAGTGGTGGTTCAGTCTGTCAACTGTTTTTTAAAGAATAAATAAAATAAATAAAATAAATAAAATAAATAAAATAAATAAAATAAATAAAATAAATAAAATAAATAAAATAAATAAAATAAATAAAATAAATAAAATAAATAAAATAAATAAAATAAATAAAATAAATAAAATAAATAAAATAAATAAAATAAATAAAATAAATAAAATAAATAAAATAAATAAAATAAATAAAATAAATAAAATAAATAAAATAAATAAAATAAATAAAATAAATAAAATAAATAAAATAAATAAAATAAATAAAATAAATAAAATAAATAAAATAAATAAAATAAATAAAATAAATAAAATAAATAAAATAAATAAAATAAATAAAATAAATAAAATAAATAAAATAAATAAAATAAATAAAATAAATACAATAAATAAAGTAAATAAAATAAATAAAATAAATAAAATAAATAAAATAAATAAAATAAATAAAATAAATAAAAATAAAAAATTTCAAACTATTTTAATATTCAACGACTGACCCCTAAAAGTACGAGTAAAATGCTGGTGTGCGACCAAAACAATTATATTGAAGCACTCCTATGCCACAACTGCAGAACCTTGAGGTCTACAACAGCAAACACTAGAGCCTTTGTACAGCTTAAGCCGCTAGAGCAGATGTAACCAACTCTGAGAGGTGCTTGATCGAGACGCCATTACAGCATTTGGTAAACATATTTTTTGAGGTTATTACGATCTTTTGAAGATCATATAAATCTATAGCCTGGTAACGTTAACATAATCAAATCATTTTTTATTACCTATAACCCTAATTAAACTATCTGTAAACCTCAAAGTCTTATTTATGTTCAAAATACAATTTCCAAATCCACATATCTATATAATTTTTGCATTTAAAACTGAATATTTTGAGGGCGCATGAAAATATTGACGATAATATACATATATATTGACAGCAAACTGGCACTCGCACTTTCATATCACGTACACAAAGAAATAAAAGCGATAGACTACTTGTTATTTTCATAATCCTATCCGTAAAAATAAAATGTCTCCTCATTTGTCACTGATGATTCATTTTAATACAATATATTTAGTTTACACCATAATAAACCGACCATATTACTAATTTAGAGCTTTAGCATTTATAACCGTTACACAGTAGCGCTAAAATAAGGTAAAGGTGGTATAATCGCGCTGCAAGAGCTTTTTCGAACGCTCGTGGCGCTAACCACCTCTGTACAACAGCTGGTAAGCGCCACGAAGCTGCGAAAAAGCTCTTGTAGCGCGATTATACCACCTTCATCTTATTTTAGCGCTCCTGTATTACTACTATACTACGTACTATTATAATTACTATTTACGACCACTGTAGATCCAATGTCGAGCTATAAGCTGGACAGTATGGGCCTATTTGACGCTACAAGAGATCTGTAGCCGCTTATAGAACCACTATACTTCTTACCAAGGAGCCTAAGGCGTTATAAAAATCCTTTAACCGGCCATTGTGCAGCTTGTTATAGCGCTTGTGTGCTAGTTGGGTATGTCGTATTTCTATACTAAAATGTGTTATTGACATTTTATAAAGAGTTGCTGATAGTCAACTGTCTTAACTTTTATAAAGGCACTTTTAGCTTGGTATGTTCTCATCTTTAGTTTGGTTTCCTCTTATCAATACTAACCCTTAGCCATTGGTATCAATGCTAAATAAATACAAATCTATGTGTTTACCCCAAACAACAATTTATAATTTAGAGGAAAATAAACATACATTTTCCCGATACAATAATTAATATTAATTATAATGATTAATGGTAACGATAACCAAAAATAATCTAAATTTAGTTATAATTAAACAACTCGAATGGGATAAATTATTAACAACAAGAGACTTCAATAAATTAATATAAACATTAGTTCAACTTTTTTGGAGACGGCTTCTATATGCCGTATCACCGGATGCAGCTGAATACCAGTATTTCACATGGAGCGACTGCTTATCGGACCTCCACTACCTAGTTACCAGGGTTATAACACGATATGCTACGGCAAGACTGGTTTTCTGAATAACAAACTTTGGAAATCCCGTTAATGCACATTTGTCTTTTCCAATGTAAAATAGTGACATTTCAAAGTTGTCATAATCATAAACGTTTTTAATCCATTTCTGTTTCACTGCTAGGCTATTTTCTCTTCCCGAACGAGGGAGCGTTTAAGCCTTGAGTCCACCACGCTGGCCAAGAAAGGATTGGGGACTTTGCATGTCGTCAAAAAATGTATTGAACTTAAGCATGCAAGGTTTCATCATAATGATTTCCTTCATCGTTAGTGCAAGTGATAATTATTTGTAATACACACATAACTTCGAAAAGCTCGTGGCTTAGTTAACCATAGCCGCGCGGTTCGATCTCTGAGGCTAAGCCACGCTTGCCGAGGTTGTTGTGTGGATGGGTTACACATATCGAGTTCCTCCGTGTTTCGGAAGGCACGTGAAACTGTGGGTCCCGTTTGTCATTTTCGAAGATCTTTGACAGTCGTTAACAGTAGTCAGAAGCTTGAAAGTCTGACAACCAGTCTTACCGAAAGGTATCGTGTTATATCCCTGGTAATTGGGTTGTGGAGGTCAGATACGCAGTCGCTCTATGTAAAACACTGGTATTCAGCTGTATCCTGTGAGACTGGAAGCCGAATCCAACATAGCTTGGAAAAAAGGCTAAGCTGATATACACACATAACTTCAAAAATCCCTTGGTGTGTTGCCTCGGGTAAATGTTTATCAATATGGTGTCATAAACTACCTACACCTATTGTTATTCTATTTAAATAACACAATATTGTAATGCACAATAGCAAAACAATATTATTAATTAGATGAATATATCGTACCTATTATATTCTGGGGAAAAATGTGCATAAAATCCTAGTATATAAAACGATATCAACTCAATATTGATCACCATTACATGTACTGTTGACATCGTAGTCACTTGTTACTTCACCTCGTCTCATCTGATCACCACGGTCTACCAGAGACTAACATGAGTCTTAAATTCGGTAAGATTTTTTTATTTCTATCTAGAATAAAGTCTTCTTCTTGTCGTATGGTAAGTGGTCAACCTATTGTCAAAGTTGTTCAAGCCACCCGAAGGCCTTTGACGTGGCTTAACGACTGTTATCTTAATTGACAACCACCGGGACCGACTTTTTACGTGCCCTCAGAAGCACGGAGATGCCCTGTTTAAATAGCACTATGCGGTCACCCACCTATGGAGTGACCGCGCCAAGGTTTGCTTAACCCACAGATCGTTTACCGACCGGTGAGCGCAACTGGCTGTGGGCGCCTCTAGAACAAAGTAAGCCGTAGTGATAGCCAAGTGGTACTTTCCACGCAAGTGGTCGCCGTTGTATTTGGCAACCCTTTCTTGATCAGTACCACGATTCTGTCAGCCAGTACTATATGGTTTGACATTTAAAATGTACTTTAGAAGTTGTTCATGGTTCCGGCTAGAGGCGCTGATCAGATTTTCAAATAAAATAATTCAATTGCTAGCCGGTGGTCGGTAGTCGATAGTGGAAGAGAATCGTGGTACAGATTACGCCTTCGAAATCTCCAATTTAGCTGTCTGTCAACTATTCTTACGTTGATCAACATTTCAGCCAACGTAGGTCACTTACAAATCTAACTTACATTTCTATTACAGCAGCACTTTTGCTCATCGCCGTACAAATCTGCAGTATATCGGCGTACATGTTACAACGGACGGCGCCACGTAGATGCGTCTGTCGGGAGCTTTACCAACCGGTGTGTGGCTCGAACGGAGCTACGTACCCTTCACTATGCTCCCTCAGATGCGCAGCTCAACAAACTGGACAAGTTATCACTATGATCCACGTGGGAGTATGCCAACCTATACATCAACAACAAAACAACTGCTGCCCTTGCTCTCTCGAGTTCAGCCCAATATGCGCCACTGATCGCAATACTTATTCCAATCAATGCTTTTTCCATTGTCAAAAGCAAAAGAATCCTTCCCTTCAAGTAGCGTATTTCGGAGTTTGCCAGTCTCTGAATCAACAATATAGAAAGACCGGCTTTGAACAATATACGAATACTGCATCAAGTCTTTAAAGAGCGGTGAAAGGAAGAAACAGGAACGGGTTAATTGATGTAATAACTGAAAAACAATAAATCTACCTTGGAAACGCGAGGTTATCGCAAAGTTTTCCATATGTATGTAGAATATACATAGATGTCACCTTAATATTACTTCATTTGTATCACAATTATTGTATGTAACTCCTTCGCAAAGAACACTTTACATTTATTTTACTTCTCTTTCATGTAACAGTGTTCATAAATAGTTTGTAAGTCTTTCAACAATAAATAGTGTATTTGACAAGGTGTATTTATTTATTTTTAGATAAGATTGTCGTTGCTACGTTTGTGGTGGACGACCACAGAATTAGTAATGTTCGTCTTTTCTATGAGCAATTACATTTACTCCACCTGCCATTTACAGATTAAATTAAGGAACACATCATTTCCTCGTTTTATTTGCAACACAGATTAAATATAGGTTACTTAGTATTCCATCGGGAAAACCTGTACATAAATCCTAGTATATAATATGATAACAACTCAGTGTTGATCATCATTACATGTACTGTTGACATCGTAGTCACTTGTTACTTCACCTCGTCTCCTCATCACGACTGGCTACCCGAGATAAACATGACTCTCAAATTCGGTAAGGACATTGTAATCTAATATTTCTCGTTATTTTATTACAAACGCTGGGAAACTAACAACTGTAAGTTATTTCAAGAGCGTTTGATTTTAAAAATCCACTTCAGTATCTCGATTCTCTTCTACTATTGACTACAGACAACCGGCTAGCTTTCGAAAAATTTTACGTGAAAATCTGTTTAGCGCCTCTATTAAGTCCGGACCAACTATTTTGGTAGTAAGTACATTTTAAATGTTCTTCTTCTTGTCGTATGGTTAGTGGTCAACCTAGTGTCAAAGTTGCTCAAGCCGCCCGAAGGCCTTTGACGTGGCTTAACGACTGTTATTTTAACTGACAACAACCGGGACCGACTTTTTACGTGCCCTCCGAAGCACGGAGACGTGGCATTTGAACAAAATACCACTATGCGCTCACCCATCTATAGAATGACTGCGCCAAGGTTTGCTTAACCCACAGATCGTTTACCGACCGGTGAGCGCAACTGGCTACGGGCGTCTCAATTTTAAATGATAAACTCTCGATACTCGACAGTACAGACTATACAGAAATGCGCTACAGTTTCAGAAATATTGTACAAGCAGCAAATGTCAACAAACTACACAAAGACAATAATTTTATTAAACTACTAGCGGAATGTCCGGGTATAGTATAGTTCATTTAATTCCCGTGCAAATTTTGATGCCATCGCCTCCATACACCTTGTTTCGACAGTTACAAACATGTAAAAACAAGAATTATCCTATTTAGTTTAGTTGTTCAAAAGTTATACGCGTACATACATTTCGGTGATTCGTTATTATTTATGTAGATGTTCAATTCATTATTTTGTTTATCTAGATTTTCATTTTTTTTTTAAATAAAAGTATTTTTTACATATGTGGTAACAGTTAATTTTACTCGTCAAGCTTTCAAGCTTGTTGACGAGAATACGCTCTTAACTTATATATAAAACTAAAAATTAAATTTAACTGAGGGTTGTAGTTCATGGCTTAGCCTTTCTTCCAAGCTGTGTTGGAGTCGGCTTCCAGTCTAACCGGATGCAGCTCAGTACCAGTGTTTTACATGGAGCAACTGCCTATCTGACCTCCACAACCCAGTTAACTAGGTTATAACACGATACCCTTCGGTAAGACTGGTTGTCAGACTTTCAAGCTTCTGACTACTGTTAACGACTATCAATGATCTTCGAAATTGACAGCCGGGACCCACAATTTTGATATTTGGAATAACCTATCCTGCTATTTATTCGGCTTTATTACAGTAAAGAACCTTCTAATGTTTTTTCGCTTAATGTAAGTCTACAACGATACAACTATTTTTAAGTTGAACACCGTTTCGTGCAGTAATAGTTGTGTATTTTATATTTTGTTTATTATTACAGTAGCGTTGTTGCTCATCGGTGCTCAGATCTGCGCCATATCAGCGTCAATGCTGGAGGAAAGAGTTCCACACCAATGTGTGTGTACTAAAGAATATAGCCCAGTATGCGGCACCGACGGAGCTACGTACTCTACAAAGTGTAATCTCGGCTGTGTAGCTTATAGAACTGGAAGACAGATATCAGTGAAGTATGCTGGACCGTGCAAACGACCACTTGTGAAAAATTGCGTTGCTTGCACGTTAGAGTTTAGCCCGCGTTGCGGCACTGATGGTAGAACTTATTCCAATAAATGTCTCTTTGATTGTCAAAAACTAAAAAATCCTTCCCTTAAAGTAGCATATTTTGGAGTTTGCAAGACTGGCTTCACCAAAACTCGCGTTTAAGTTTATTTTTATAAAACACGAACCACCATTTGGTATATCACAACTCAACAACACTAAAAATATAATTTGAATTTACCAAAATAAGTGTCAATATGGGAACAATACTCAGACCATTACAAACGTGCGAATAAATCATGACATTATATCGGCCTCTCGCACTTACACTTTGCCACATTCCTATGATAATCTAGATTAGTAGGTCGCTTAATAGCCCGAGTTTGGTTTACTATATTAACATCCAATTACGAACCCAATTGAAACCCACGTTTTTCCTAAAGCGCGGCATAATTAGTTAAAACAGTGCCTCGATTCTTTACTACTATCGACTACCGACAACCGAACTGTCATCGAGAAATTTTGTATGAAAATCTGATCAGCGCCTCTGACGGGTGTCGTAGGAAACATTTTGGCAGTACATTCTAAATGTCAAAATTTCGATAGCTAGCCGGTTGTCGGTAGTCGATAGTGGTAGAGAATCGAGGTACTGAAAACAGTTGTGATGTGCCATAATTGCCAGATTCGTAAAGTCATTTATAAACATAAATCATTAATTGTGTCATCTCAATCGTTATATATATATTCTCATGCTTGTCATTCTTTCATTTTATTTTACACAATAATATGTAACTACTTCGCAAAGAACATTCTTGATTCATATTGTTTCTCTTTCATCGTGTTTGTAAATCTGTCAGTAAATTGTGTATTTGATCAGAAATGTGTTTTGAATTACTGTTATTTGTTTAAATATATTTTTCACATTATCAAATAAATGTAATCTCATTTATTATTGTATTTTTTATTATAGCTATTTTTTTAACCCGTTGCTGTCCCACTGCGGGGTAAGGGTCTCCTCCCAAACTAGGGAGGGGTTAGATCTTGAAATTTATGAACTATATTGCCAATCAACCACTAGGAAAAAGCATTCTTTCAAACCGCCTCTTCGGTTAATCCTAGGAATAGGAGATATCCAAATATGTTAATTTTAAATGAAATACCCAGATTAGCAAAATATAATAAAAGTTGCATAGCCATGTCAGTAAAATTGTATAATAAATTACCTACTTATTTAAAATCTTTAAATTCAATGGCATTTAAGAAAAAAATGTATAAAATGGTTACTTAGCAACAATTTTTATGATGTTAAAAGTTTTCTAGAGATTAAGACATCGAACGAAAATGTTACTTTTTAAGTAAAATGTGATTGTACTTTAAGATAATTAACACCTGTATGCCTGTATACCACCACATTTTTTGCAAATAAAATATATTATTCTGGGAAAAAAAAAATCTTAAAGAGTAAGTCGTGTTGTTTCGTCTCATGAGTAACTAGTTTTTTTGAAGCGATAAAGAAATTAAACAAATGCTTGTTTCAAATACTTTGTAAGACGTTTACGAAATAAAGGATAATTGGAATTTGAAGTCTTATTCTGACTACTATTGTTTGTTTTTCTCGTCAGATGTTCTAGTATTAATACTGCTCTCTTAATTCGCTAACGATGATCTTCCTCGGTGTCGACAGGCATGACACATCTTTGTTAAGGCTCCAGAGATAAAGATAGCTAGCGTTATTCGGGGCTCCTTGTTGGTCGAAGAGGTGCTCATAGCCAGTGCTCACCAGTCGGTAAACAATCTGTGGGTTAAGCAACCGTTGGCGCGGTCATTCTATAGATGAGTGACCGCATAGTGGTATTTGAACTGAGCGTCTCCGCGCTTCGGAGGGCACGTAAAACGTTGGTCCCGGTTGTTGTCAATTAAGTTAAGCCATGTCAAAGGCCTTTCGGGCGGCTTCAACAACTTTGACACTAGATTGATATTGATAGACTGATATAGACAGATAGTTGGTCAAAGAATAGGTCCACTATCTACATATCACCACAGGTTGTTCGTGGAGGAGTATTCCAACCCCAAAGTGAGCTGAATTCTGTTTATCCATCGTGCTAGTAAATAAAATGTCTTTTGAAAGCTTAAGAATTTGCTGCAGCTGTTTGCACTTACCGGTCGGTGAACGATCATTGGGTTTAGCAACTTTAGCGCAGATATTCTACAGATGGGTGCCCGTATGATGTTTTAGCAGAGCGTCTGCAGAGGACACGTAATACGACGTTGCCGGTTGTTAAGATAACAGTAGTTAAATCATGCCAAAGGCCTTCGAGCGACTTGAACAACTGCAACTGAAGGAATGCAAAAGAAAGCTGCAAATATCTCTGCATCACCCCATGGTAGACTGGCAGAAAATGCCTTTGGCATTAAGTCAGCCTTTATACAATTTTTGTATAAGAAGTTTAAATAAATAAAAAGTTCTTTTAGACAAAATTCGTGAGGTTCAATTTTCAAATTCATTAATAATTCAGTTAAAATGTTGAGATATCACTACTGTCCCACCGCTGGGTCTTCTCCTGGAATGATGTTTCAAAGGTTCAAAAACTGTAACGTTAAATAATTCTCAGACATGCAAAGATGCATCACGGTGTTTTCCTTCACCGTTAGATGGAAGAGGTCATAATGATTTCTTATGCACATAACTTCGAAAAGTTCGATCATTCAAAGGATGTATATTCAAAATGGGGTCAGTAGTTTTATAGATTTGATTGCACAAAACAAACAAACAAAGTTTACCTTTATTAATTACGACTTTTAGTATAAATAGAGATTATATAAATAGCAACATACCGATCGAATCGATTAAATTATTCCACGAATCGAATGGGTATTATCCGTACAACGAAAATAAAAGCCTATTTTAACTCTAACAGCTAATTACATAAACATCTCTCTTCTCTTTTCTATATAGGGTTAAATGAAAAACACCAAAAACCTGCAGCTTTAGAAAGCTAACATCATGCAACAACTTTGTTCTACGCGTTTTGACATCTTTCAATCTATATCTATACTAATATTATAAAGCTGAAGAGTTGTTTTGTTTGTTTGTTTTAACGTGCTAATCTCAGGAACTACTGGTCAGATTTGAAAAATCCTTTCAGTGTTAGATAGCCCTTTTATCGAGGAAGTACCAGTAAAAAATGTTACAAAAACGGGCAAAATTATGACCCATTATCTCTTATATGACGCAGGCAATGTTGCGCGGGTCAGCTAAGTAATATATAAAACACTGACATAGTGATCTATCAACACACAGCACAAACCACTGGACGGATCGGTCAAAAATTTGGCATGCAGGTAGATGTTATGACGTAGGCATCAGGCAAAATAGGGGGTGAAAGTTTGTATAAATCTTCTTAGATTTTTAACTGATTGAACTGAAATTAACCTAGATAGGACACTTTATACGACGGGAAAACTTTGCACGCAGACGAAGTCGCAGACGGGAGCTAGTATATAATGTGACAGAAAAAAGTTTTCAGTGAAGGGTCATGCCATTTTTCAGTCTGTTTCAGCAACTTGCTCCTACTTTACCGCAACCCTAAGCTGGCTCGTTATAGGCGCATAGATTTGTTGACTGACTGTTGACGATGCGCATAGACTTCTGAACATTGTGAAAGCCGGCACTATATATATCAGCTTAGCCTTTTTCCAAACTATGTTGGAGTCGGCTTCCAGTCTCACCGGATGCAGCTGAATACCAGTGTTTTATATGGAGCGACTGCCTATCTGACCTCCACAACCCAGTTACCTGGGATTTAACACGATACCCTTCGGTAAGACTGGTTGTCAGACTTTCAAGCTTGTGACTACTGTTAACGACTGTCAAATACTTCTGAAAATAACAGCCAGGACCCACAATTTAACGTGCCTTCCGAAACACGAAGGAACTCGATATGTGTTAGATGGTCACCCATCCACAGAACAACCTCGGCGAGCGTGGCTTAACCCCAAAGATCGATCCGCGTGGCTGTCGTTAACTAAGCCACTATGAATTATGAAAACTCCTAGAAAAAAAGTTGTTGCTTATAATGTAAGCTATCTAATCCTGCGAGGTTATTTCTGTTTTTAACTTAACCCTGAATAAGACTGCCTCTATTGCACTGTTGGTAGTGGATCCGACTGCCGTGCAATAGACTCTATTTCGACCCCCCGGTCGAGCAAAGTAATTTTTTCTTTTCTAATTTAGGTGACAATATTTCTCAATAATAACCCGGAATTCGGTATCGGCCTGTGGTAATAGGCTGCCTCTGACTACATGGGACAAACATTATAGAATAGTTTAGGTAACGTGGTTGTATTACATACACCTTTACCTGCGACTTCGGGCACAACAGGCCTAATGTACGTTTATCTCTTACTAGCTGACCCACGCAACTTCGTTTGCGTCACATAAGAGAGAATAGGTAATAATTTTCCCCGTTTTTGTAAAAAAAAATACTGGTACTCTGCTCCTATTGTTCGTTGCGTGATGATATTATAGCCTTCCTCGATAAGTGGGCTACCTAACACTGAAAGAATTTTTCAAATCGGACCAGTGTCCAGTAGTTCCTGAGATAAGCGCGTTCAAACTAACAAACTCTTCAGCTTTATAATATTAGTAAAGATTATGTATAATATAAAGTACTATAGTTTCAGAACCAAGGCGTTTCGACTACTGTTTTGAAAGAAAACAATGGTATAAAATTGTCGCTTATCCTCGAAGCTTTTGTTCCAGACTGTGCATTTATAAATATATAACCCTAATTACATATAATTTCGAGGCAAATTCATACCTTTCCCGTTTTATAAATAACAATTAACTAATTACTGCTAATTATCATAATTAGTGCTTAAATAAATCTAGATAATACAATAACAAGCCAAATATTAATTGGGGAAAACGATACATAAATCCTAGTATATAATATGATATCAATTCAGTATTGATCATCATTACATGTACTGTTGACGTCGTAGTCACTTGTTACTTCACCTCGTCTCATCTGATCACGACTGGCTACCAGAGAGAAACATGACTCTCAAATTCGGTAAGGATTTTCAATTATGCATTTCTTGTTTAAGTTGCGCCTCCCACGCAAGTGGTCGAGGGTTCGTATCCGAGGCAACACACCAGTGATTTTTCGAAATTAATAAATAATGTTGTCCTAGCCGATTTCGGTTGTGGTGGCCAGTTTCTTTGAAACCAGCCAACTGTGCAGGTGCAGTTGAGGTCGTAGACCTCCGTGCCTCGGCGAGCACGTAAAGTGTCGGTCCTCCGTCTGACCTCTCACTGGTCGTGTCGGTTATCCGACCTATCAGTCTATGAGAGTGAAGGAACAGAGAGTGTACATGTGTATTGTGCACACACATGGACATAATAAACAAAATTAATGGCAAAGCAACGTTTGGCGGGTCAGCTAGTATATCAAATAAAATTTTAAGGTCGTATTTTCGACTGCCAAGCAATCATGTTGAAACGAATAAAGCCGAACTTAGAAAGAAATGACTTAATTTCCTGTTTATTATTACAGCAGTACTGTTGCTCATCGGCGCTTACATTTGCGCATCATCGGCGTACGTGCTAGACCCCTGTGCGTGTCCGAGATTGTTCCAGCCTGTATGTGGCACGAACGGAGTCACCTACGATAACCAGTGCGCTCTAGGATGCGCCGCTTCCAAGTCTAAACTGAATATCCTTGTGAAAAATACCGGACCATGCAAGAAGATTGTTGTTCCTAAACCTAAACCTAAACCGATTTGTGGCCCCTGCACTCTCGAGTACTCTCCAAGATGCGGCACTGACGGCAAAACTTATGGCAATCAATGCGTTTTCAATTGTCAGAAGCAGAAGAATCCTTCTCTTCGTGTGGTATATTTCGGTGTTTGCAAGTCTTTTGAGAATCAACAATATACAAAGACTGGTATTAAGACCGGTTAAAATCTTTAAGATGCCGTCAAACGAAGAAATACAAACTACACGCTAACTGACATGTTATAGCTCAAAAATAGTAAAAACTAACTTGGAATAGAAACGTTATTGAAAATTTTAGCAATATTTATAATTCTTTGTAAACATGTAACTACTTCGCAAATAAGACTTCTGACTCCTGTTGTTTCTTCTTAAAGTAACACAGTGTTAATAGTTTGTAAATCTTCGAACAATAAATGTTGAATTTGACAAGGAATCTTTGTATTTATTATAATACAGACCGGCCTATGCACTAAAAGCCCGTCCCTCCTGCCGTGCTCTCGACAGTCAGACTCGATTTCTATTCGAGTCGCATAATTCGAATAAATCCATATTCCAATGTGCAGCTGACTCATCACTGATCAATTCAATGCAATTTATTCAAAACTAGCTAACCGCGCAACTTGTACTTGTAAAAGTACAGTAAATAAATAAACTTCGCTTGCGTCACATAAGAGAGAACGGGTGAAAATTTTTTCCCCGTTTTTGTAACATTTCTTACTGGTACTCTGCTCCTATTGGTCGTAGCGTGATGATATATATATGACCTTCCTTGATAAATAGGCTATCTAACACAGAAATATTTTTTTAAATCGGACCAGTTTCCTGAGATTATCGCGTTCAAACAAACAAACAAATTCTTCAGCTTTATAATATTAGTATAGATGAACATGAGTACTATACTTAACAACGCCGCGTCTTATAATTTAATTACATAGTACATATAAAGTTAGAGAGCCTTTACTAGGATCGCCTGATATGCCTGTCAAAGGCAGTTGGATAAAACAAGTAATTTACATTAGGGCAGGAAAATTAACACAATATTTAAACATTAATCATAAAGATAATTACTTTAATTCTGCCGAAATTAGTTTTAGATAGTACTTCAAAGCAGTGATAGCCGAGTGGTATAAGTTGACATCTCCCGCGCCAGTGGTCGCAGGTTCGAACTCAAGGCAACACACCAATGACTTTTCGAAGTTTTGTGTGTATTAGAAATAATTGTCATATGCTCCAACGGTGAAGGAAAACATCGTGAGGAAACCTTGCAAAATAATTAAAGAGCATGGAACTGTGGTAGTAGGTCTATTTATTAAATGATAAATAAATATCATTAGACAACTCACACACGGTCATTTGATTCCAAACTAAGCAGAGCTTGTACTATGGTAACCAAATAACTTATAAACATACTTATATACTTCTAAATACATACTTCCTTATATAAATAACTCACAACCAGGCTCAGAACAAATACTCGTGCTCATCACACAAAAATTTGTCCCGGGTCACGGGTGGGATTCGAACCCACCACACGAATTAATCAATTTCGAACAGTTGCAAATACAGTTTAAATATTTCATGTTCCCTTGAATTGATTGTCGTAAATGCTCCGTGGGAGGCCAATTCTGCTATATCAGTCCATTATCACTGCTTGTTTTTGTATATACGCTCTCATATCAGGTACAACTATCAAAACCGTGCTAAAAATGTCACTAGATAACCGACACAATGATAAGGGAACTAAGTATTTGCTGAAACCGCTTGTTTGTTTCAAAATCAAATCATTCAATTAAATAAGAAAGGTTTTTTTTTCTTTTTAACTTCGTGGCAACGCTGGCTTTATGCCTATTGCGCCAATAGCACAGTGTTAAACAAAATATATCAAACAATATTTTAAGACGTAGATTTTCGACTGCTATGCAACCATGTTGAAACTAAAGTCCAAAAAGTGATATAAGAAAGGTTTCTTTCTAATCAATTAAATATTATAGTGTCCTAATGGCTCGACTCGGCCGCGGCTGCCAGTTTCATTTAAAGCAGACAGTACTCTCTATTCCCTTACTCTCATAGCCGGTGGAACCGTTAGACCGACACGACCAGTGGAAGGTCAGGCGCAGAACCGTATACCTACGTGCTGCTTGAGGCATAGAGGTCTACAACCTTTAACTTCCTTACCCTTAACAACATATGTATATTATAACTTTCTTCAGGGCGATCGCTGAGAAATTTCATCTTTTTTTGGCCCAATCCAGCCTAGGATTCGAACTCCAGACCGCAGCGCGGCAGTCGCATACACTACCGAATGCGCAAGAAAGGCAGTCTTAATGAAATAAATATAGTCTTCTTGTAAAAATAGTCGCATTTAATTATAACAATATTATAGTGATATTCATAAACATCATTCCTCATATAATTTTACAATGAACACATCTCAACGCGGTGATATTATAACAAAATCTTCAGAGCACACGTAACAACAACAAAAACACTAAACAATAGTAGTCGAAATAAAAATTTTAGAAAAAAAATACATTATTTTTGGTCAGAATACTTAACACTAATTACGACGAAACAGTCGTGAGAGCAGATCCGATATAAAGATCATTTGGTAACGAAATTAAAATCGTTCAGCCCGATTCTCTACTAGTATCGAGTATCGACAACCGGCTAGCTATCGAGATCTTTTTAAGAAAATCTGATCAGCGCCTCTAGCGGGCGTCGTTATAACTATTTTGGCAGTACATTTTAAATGTCAAACTCTCGATACTCGATTCCGATAGTAAAGAATAGAGCTAAGTTGTATCGCGAGTCTACCACTATTGACAGACGGCTAGCTGTCGAGAATTTGCTTTTTTGAAAAGCTGATCAGCGCCTCTAGCGTGCGTCGTAATAATTATTTTGGCAGTACATTTTAAATGTCAAACTCTCGATACTCGATTCCGACTGTAGAGAATCGCGCTACTATATCTAGTGATTAAGTTAGTTGAAATTGTTGACAACTTTAACACTGTTGTCACATTCGCCGTGGTGTTGCACTCTTAAGCTTGAGTTGTCTTTAGTGGCGCAGTTGAGTAGGCAGTCGTTGTCGTATGTCTTGCCGTCACTGCCGCACACAGGGCTCAAGAGAGCTGGACAAATGCATTGAGGCTCCTGAGGAGTGGTACAGGCTCCACGCTGAGCAACTTTAAGGGAGCTATTAAATCTAGCCTTTTGGCATCCTAAAGAGCATTCATTGGGGTAAGTACGGCCGTCGGTACCACAAACTGGTGTGTAATCGAAAGTGCAGATACATTCTGGTAGTTCCACTGATGGCTGGGGGCCGTCACATGGGCCCTGGCGGCTCATAGTGATCTTGTTTCCTGTGTTGAACACGGCACATTCGAGGAGGCAAGAGTTGGCGTATGTCACCCCGTCGGAGCCGCAGACGGGGGTGTAGTTCCTAGTGCACACGCATGGTGGCAGCGCGAGGGTGGCGCAGATCTGCGCGCTGACGATCAATAGTGCTGCTGTAACAATGAACAGAAAATTTACTTAATATTTGACTAACTGACCCCCGGTTTCTGAGGTACATTTAGCGATAGTTTATCTATTCAATAGCGTTAAAAATCTATACTTTAATATAATAAAGCTGAAGAGTTTGTTTGTTTGTTTGATTGTTTGTTTGTTTGTTTGAACGCGCTAATCTCAGGAACTACTGTTCCGATTTGAAAAATTCTTTCAGTGTTAGATAGCCCATTTATCGAGGAAGGCTATAGGCTATATAACATCACGCTACGGTCATTGGGAGCGGAGTAGCAACGAAAAATGTTGAGCAAGCGAAGTTGCGCGGGTCAGCTAGTCATATATAAAAGCGATATTGAATAGATAAACTACCGCTAAATGTACTCAGAAACCGTGGATGAAACGATGTGGCTATAATTTGTCGGTATACCACTGGATTGTCACAGTTATAACAAATGTTTTCCTATAAGAATACATTACGGGAATATTTTATTTTACACCAATTGTTTACTAAGGATATATATGTAACGAAATACACTGAAATGGTTAAACTAAAAACTAGTTTCTTCCTCTTTAATAGTTAATTTTATAGCTAGAATATTTTTTAGGTCTATTGCGTAATTTTTATTGTTTTAGTGTTACTGCTTTAGCAATTACTTAAAGGTGAAGAACCGAAATTCACAATTACTACCTTTTTTTTTTAAATGACCACAGGGGATTTTACAAACATACAAACAACAGACACAAAATAACTATTTGTGAATCGCTAAAATATTTGCTCTGTGTGGGAATCAAATCCACGAAATACCGAGGCTTGATCTAAAATTATCAGGGCCAATTAAGAGAGTTAGATGTCCTATCTGTTAAATAAAATGACGCCAAGTTTATGAAAGCAACTATGACGATTCCTTATGATAAGCTATCTGAAACTTAACCAGAAGTTAATACACTTAAAACACAATGTCACATATACATACATTAGTATATTAACTACATAGTTACTACACGGTAGACTAGTAATATACTAGTTTACCTCAAAAAGTTGTTTATCAATCAATAAAAACTTTAACACGAAAAACTTGTTTAAATTATCTAACACAAAAACTAATATAATGATACATGAAAACACACTAACATTTTATTATCAACATAGGAATTTATATATCAAAAATGAATCACTGAAATGTATGTACGCCATTGTACGTGCATAACTTTTGAACAACTAAGCTAAATTGAATTATTATTGTTTTCATTTTTAACTGTTGGGACAAGGTTTGTATAGGATCGATGAGTTCAAAATTCCCACGTGAATGAAACCAACGGGATAAAGTTGTACTATACCCGGACGAAGTCGGGACAGCCCGCTAGTCTTCTTATATTTCTTTCTCTACACGAAAAAGCTCGATATTTGGGTACCTCACGAGCTCACTGAAAGAAACCTAATAAACCGTGTACTTATTTGCGATTCTTGGAGCCAAAGAGATTTTATTACGAGTTCATACATATTATAATGCGAAAAGACTTTTTCCCAGACCTAATATAAAAATGAATCGCCAAATGTTTTGCTAAGGGTATAATTCAAGAACGGTTCAACCCAATTCGACTTATTGATTTTGTAAAATGGTTTTTAAGACACGGAAAAGGTTCAGGAAAGAAAAAATATAAACATAAGTAAAGAAAATTCGTAAGCGAACCTGCGCGGGTCAGCTAGTTATATAATAAAAAGATGGCCCTTGACCTACTTACATATGATATAAAATAGTAGATACTTAGGGATAACCTGTTATAAGCACTAACTGGCAAACAGACGAGCGTATTACAATATATTACAGAATAAATTGCAGCAAAAAATTAATGGTCGTTGATGTATCTATACAAGTATGTAATTATAAGTAGACTAGCGGACCCGACAGACGTTGTCCTGTCTACACGACTTTAATTTGAAAATTTTAAACTTTTTTCAATAATCTAAAACATTCTCAGATCCCCTTGAACACACACAAAAAATTTTATCAACATCGGTCCAATCGTTTAAGAGAAGTTCAGTGACATACACACGTACAGAAGAATTTTATTATAAGTAGATATGTAAAAATTCTTATCTGTTGCCTAGTTACATACTAGCATCGCTTAGTTTGGAATCAAATGATCGCGTGTGAGTTGTCCAAAAAATATCATTTGATTAATATTTATTATATTGATGTTCTTTGGTCTCTACCTACCCCGACGCGAAAAAAGCGTGATACCTACTTATTATATAAAATAAAAAATCCTTACCGAATTTAGAGTCCATGTTCTCTGGATGTCTTAACTGTACTAACGTGATACGGGAAAACGTTGAATTTATATACTGTTTTTTGTTATGCCAAAAATATAATCAGTTGCGTCTTGAATCGTCGTGAGCTTTGAATGGAATGACGTTTGTGCAGCGATTCGCCGGTTTTATAGAGAGTATAACTATAGATATTGTCCCCAAGGTATGCTGTGTTTGTATTGTAAATCCCCGCGGAACTAAGTGCGTCAACTGACCTGTTCTCAAACTTAGTTTGTTTATATAACGTGTTTGTTTTGACGCTGAGAAACCGTTCAGTCTGTCACTAGAATACGCGTCCTTCTAGGAAATAATACAGATTCACAGATTATACAAAAAAAATATATACAAAAACAATAATTTCAGTCAAGGAAAAAACTTATTTATAAAAACACTTAGTCGGCAAAGCGTACTGTCTAGGGAAGTGGCTGCCGTTTTCACAACTGGCTGCCTGTATGACGTCAACTCTGGGAATAGTAAAAAAAAAATTAACCCGTCGATGTCCCACTGCTGGGCAAGGTTCTCCTCCTGGAATGAGGGAGGGGTTAGGCCTTGAGTCCAGCACACTGGCCAAGTGCGGGTTGGGGAAAATATTGTTACTAAATTATAAATGTTACTCATGTTTTACTTCTATGAATTTGCCTAGTTCCTCTTAGATAAGGATTTGGTACTGGCAGTTGGAGTGGGCCTCTGATGAATGATTGTTGGGTTAGTGGGTTTGGGAATGATTATATAGCCTAGCTTATTTAGCCTTTTTTCCAAGTTATATTGGAGTCGGCTTCCAGTCTCACCGGATGCACCTGAATACCAGTGTATTACATGAAGCGACCGCCTTTCTGACCTCCGCAACCCAGTTACCTGGGATAACACAATACCCTTCGGTAAGACTGGTTGTCAGACATTCAAGCTTCTGACTACTGTTAACGACTGTCAAAGATCTTCGAAAATGACAGCCGGGACCCACAATTTAACGTGCCTTCCGAAACACGGGTTTGGGAATGATTGGAAACACAAATTGTCGAACATCTTCTAGCAAAATGGGTCGATGACATAGTTATGTTTGCGGGAAAGATGCATGCGAGTGGCGAGAACAGCTTATACTCTGCTAGTTAGGAAATCGCTGTATGATGAAGTAGAACGTACTTGAACGTAGATTATAAGTATTAAATGAAATTCGAGTTTAGGTCATTTTTAAACTCCTAAAAGTACCGTGATGGAGTTTTGATATAATGAAGTCGGTTAATCATAAAAGACAGAGCAAGATGTTTTTAGATTATGTTTTCTAAAAAATAATATGAGGTAGTGCATGCATAACATTCGTTACGAATCCAATACACCATTAATAATTAAATTACATTTTGTGTAACTATTGATCAGGGCTTAGGGACCTATAAAAAATAGCGGCCGCCTGCAATTTCGTCCACGTAAACCTTCATTTTCCCGCATTCACTAAGCTTTTCTGCTGCTCCATCTATACTATACAAAGCGTGATGTCATATTATAGCCTAAAGCTTTCCCCAATAAATTACCTATAAAAAACAAAAATATTTTTTATTCGAAGTATTTCCTAAGGTAAATGCATAAAAAAACTTTTCAGTTTTATATTATAAGTCAATTTATAAGGAAATTTATAGAAAATTATTTAATTAGTGCCTAGAAATGAACACGTTGAATATTGAAAGGTAATAATTAACTTATTGTATACTTAGTTATTTGTCATCAAACCACGAATCTTTTAAACATAAGTCAGTTATTGCGGTCACATGTTTTGTTATAGAATTATTCTATTGTTTAATAAGTATTAATCCTATCCTTGGCTACGCCTGTATAGAGTACTAGCTGACCCGCGCAACTTCGCTTGCGTCACATAAGAGAATGGGTCAAAATTTCCCCCGTTTCCGTAACATTCTTTACTGTGATGATATATAGGTAGTCTTCCTCGATAAATGGGCTATCTAACACTGAAAGAATTTTTCAAATCGGGCCAGTAGTTCCTGAGATAAGCGCGTTCAAACAAACAAACAAACTCTTCAGCTTTATAATATTAGAATAGATACTTTATCCTCGCCCGGGATCTTGTCTGTCATCCTGCCGAATTGCATGTCAGTTGTTTTGACTTTTGCTGATTGAACATAAAGACAGTTGCTCTCGCTTTTTCTTGTATAAGTATCGCTGGATTAGATATGTATTTAAAAACACTTGTACTACCACGTCTTCGGGAGTAGTCTAGTCTGTCTGTTCCAATAGAATCTGTTCAGCCATCTCTCTGTAATAACGTAACAAACATACTGACAGCGTTACTTTCGCTTTCATAGTATAAAACAGTAGTAAGGATATTGTTAAGGAAAATTTACCACAAAGTAACGCTAACTTAAAAGGTAAATATAACTTATTCATTTAAGAATAATTTAATAAAAAGTCTAGGAATCGTATTATTAGTGTACCTTACTGATTTACGAAGGAAAACAGCGTGAAGAAACCTTGCATATTCTTTATACAATTCTTGGCTCGGAGTATCCAATTGGAGGTACTGGCCACCTTATGGATACTGTTGAAGGAACACCGTCAGGTTTTTAGTCGGTTTGCTCAATTTAAAGCCGGAACGCCTAGCCGGTGCGAGAGCCCCACAGACACCCGCTTCCTCCCTGGAGCGGGACATGCACTAAGGCATTTTTCTAACGAAAAAAAAGGATGCAAAATCCAACGCGGGATTAGACCACTTGGTAACTTTAAAAAATCGCTCCTCCCTCTTTGGGGGGAGACCCGAAGATACATATACATACATTCATTACATAGCTACATAATCTCACGTCTGTAATACCCGAAGGTGTAGGCATTAGGCCATACACAGTGGAAGTCCCATGTAATCTAAGAATAAGTAACGAGTTAAATTTATTTATCTTCTTCTTCTTATTGTATGGTTAGCGGTCAACCTAGTGTCAAATTGTTCAAGCCGCCCGAAAGGATTTTAACATGGCTTAACGACTGTTATCTTAGTAGACAACCGGGACCAACATTTTACGTGCCCTCCGAAGCACGGAGACGCCCAGCTCAAATACCACTATGCGGTCACCCATCTACAGAATGACCGCGCCATCGTTTGCTTCACCCACAGATCGTTGTCAGACCGGTGAGCGCAATTGGCTATGGACTTTATGATTTCGCAAGATAAAATGCATGATTCAACTGTAAACCTATAGGTTTTTACGTCTTCTCGTTATGAAGGTAGCATTGTTACGAAATTCGCTCAGATTTCTACTTCCTTTACGTCATTCGCGTCCTTAAATGTCTTGAATCGTTTACTCGCCATATTGCAGAGACTGTGACGCAATCACTTACACTTTTTGAAAAATATCGTCATCCTACTTCCGTGGGCAGAAATTTCTCCGCTTTAAAAGAAATTTCGGCTAAAAAGTTTTTGTATAACTTGGTAGAGAGCCTTGCATTTATTTAGATAAAATCATTAGGTAAGTGCAAAGTTTAGTAAGCCATTATACTAATATTGTAAATGCGGAATGTTATTAGTATTATTAACACATTAATGATGTGTACGTTTGTTACTCTTTCACGAAAAATCTACTAAACGGATTTTAATGAAACCTAGTAGCTCATTTAGTAGTTAGTAGCAATGATAGCTTACAAACTGGTCTATCACATTGGATACTTTTTACACCGGAAAATCTTGGGATTCCAGAAGCTTGTTTAAAGATATATTTTTAACAATATCTCTCATTCCCTTTATTTTATTTGCGTGATAGCAACAATATTTGCGTTGATATTTAATATAATTTACATGTTATTATGTTAAACATACAGAAATAAGTAAATACATCGTCATTGTCTCCGTGAGAACGATGATCTAACTAGAACAGAGGTGTTTATGACTAAAATGAAACAAATTAAATTGAACTACAAACTTAAATTGTTCCACAATGGTCTGCTTCCGTTTCCCATGAATAATTGAACGAATGACAATATTGTTTTTTTTAATTAAAATGTGTACATAAATATGTATAATTTATATCTTTATATATATAATTCTTCTGTAAGTGTGTATGTCACTGAACTTCTCTTAAACGACTGGACCGATTTTGATGAATTTTTTCGTGTGTGTTCAAGGGGATCTGAGAATGGTTTAGATTATTAAAAAAAGTTTAAAATTTTCAAATTAAAGACGCGTAGACAGGACGACGTCTGTCGTATAATATTTTGTGTCCTGATTTTAGTTCAAAATTCAAAATAATAAAGTTAAGTATGAATTCGTGACATTACTATTAACATTCGCATCTCTGAGCAGTGATTATGAGAAAAAAAAACAAAAACTATTCTACAGTTTACTTCTAAGAAGTTTTTAATAAACGTGTCTTTTTTTCTTGACAAAAGTTCAAGGCTTTTAACCCTAACATCGATAATATAATGCATTACTTAACTATATTGAGATTAGGGTTGTAACGAAGCGGTATCGGATGACGGACATTTAATAATAATAGGTTGGGCAAAAAGTCTTTTCGCATTATAGTATGTACGAACTTGTAATTACATCTTTTCTCTCACAAAAAAGCTCGATATTTGGGTAGGTACCTCACGAGCTCACTGAAAGAAACCTAATGAACCGTGTACTCATTTGTGATTATTGAAGCCAAAGAGATTTTATGACAAGTTCATACATACTATAATGCGAAAATCTTTTCCCCCGACCTAATATATCAAAAGCATGCGATTAGTCTTCAAATAATTCATTGAATTAGACTTAATTTAAACCAATGTGACAATGAAAGTTCCAGCACACACACACCGTGTGTTAAGTTTTGTGGATACAGAAGCGTAAAGTTTTTAGATTCAATCGGATACCTACTTTAACGGAGGCGCATGCAAGTATTTTAACACTTTTGTTGACCTAATTTTCGAGCGTATTTATAGATTTAGATCAGGGGTTCCCAACCTTTTCTTACCCCGGGACCACTTTGAAATTATTCTTGTTAGCGGGACCACTATGTATATTAAAAACAAAGTGTATTAATCATCCTGAAAATGTAAAAAATTAAAGTCGTTCGCGGACGATATTTTGACTTACACGGGCCACTGGTTGGGAACCACTGATTTAGATCATAGAAAGAACATGTCTCATTAACTCGCGTTAAGTTTTGGACCCCGAAACATATGTTCTTGAGAAAAATCCGCAGATATAGTCATTCGGATCAAAGATTCGCTACAACCCTATTTGAGATATCAATCCGTTTTATTTGTAGTCGTAATGATAAGGAAAACACACTGTTTATTATGAAGAAACCCATATTTACGTTATTGTGTAAACGTTTTAACATTATATTTACTGAAAACTTGTAATATTTATTTGTGCTCGATTCCTTCGGAGAAGTCATGCGATATTGTTTTATATATTCATACATTTATTGTTGGAATTGTATGACGTTTTACTGACTAGTAGAATTGCTTGAAAACGAATTTCGTCACTTACTTAGTAACGCATCAAATAATATATTGACTGACTCTTTGGCTATTCTCGGGTCTACTCCGGGATTTCCTAGAATATTTCTCAATAGTAGTCCGAAGTTTGGTAACGTGCTCGGTAAGTTGTAATAGGCTCGCCCCCTATAAGATGGAGCTAACATTTTTAATGGGTGTAATTTATACACCTCTGCCTACACCTTGGGGTATAACAGGCGTATTATTATGAATGTTTCACATTATTTATGTCCAACGGAAGATATAATGCAGATATCATTTATGTCAGAAAAAAACACAAATGAATGCAGCGAGACTAATAAAATTAACAGCTCTTAATAGAGTAGGTAATATTAAATATTTATATTTATTGTGCGGTAAGGTAACACCTTCGCACTACAATTAATTATTGCGTTGAAGACCACTAATTATACCTAAACGATTAATGCAATTATTATGGAGCTAATCAATTTTACAGACCTATTAGATAGTAGTAAGTAGGTAATCGGTGAAAAGCATATAAATGTTTTTTATTTTTTTTTTATTTATACAACCAGGCCATTAAACTGAAAGGTATAGGCTTTAATGCTGCATCTAAGCCCTAGATGCAATATTAAAATTATTCTTGGAAGAATTACCCGAAGAACATTAAAAAAAATAGGAAAGTACAGACTATATGATAAATAAAAAACTAATAAATATAATATTTGTCACTCATAAAAGACAACTAACTAGGTACAGTAATATATATTACCGCGGTACAAACGCCGTGTAACTAACTATAATATAATTACCGAGCGTGCAGATTCACTGTCAGATAATCATAATTAATAATAATAAGTCCTAATGGAGGCAACATAAAGTCATAGACACAATGAACTTGATTTTATACAGTTTAAAAAACAGCCCGCATTACTATGCGCCTGTCACTGTCAAAATTTTGAAGTTGACAGCCGCACTGTTGATGCCGTAATAATTCGAAAAGTCATCGATAATCTAGTGAAACTGGCCCCCAATATCTTAATATAAGACTACTATAGACCAATAAATAATTGGGTTGTAGATATTAGGTACAATATTTTTGTTTCCCAGTTATATGTAGTGGCGAATACCTACTTGCGTACCTACTCAAACTGCACGTCCTAACATAACACCACGCCTGTTATACCCAAAAATATGTGGTGTATGAGATACACCCACTTTACGCCACAATGTTAGTCCGATGTAACCTGAAGAATTAATAACAGGGGATAATCGCAGATCTTTTTAGGAGGGGCTAAAGTAGACACTTGTTGACTGTAAACATAAAAGTCTTATCCGATCTATATAATAAGATACTCAGTAGTTTTAAAATTGCTTCCAGGTAGATCCCCTTAATGTACTTAAAATAGGTAAACATTTAAACAACTTGAACACAAGTAGGTGTTTAAGAAATCAAACTGAATGTAGACCAGTGCAAAAGACTCTTATTTGACTGTTCTAGCAATCGGCCGATCGAACTGCAAAAGCTCTCGCCGTCGATTCGCAATTCTTTCCAAGCAGACCTAAAAAGCGTTCATTATGAGGCAACAAAACTGTTCAAGTTGTTTGGCGGCACCTATATCTATACTAATCTATACTAATATTATAAAGCTGAAGAGTTTGTTTGTTTGTTTGAACGCGCTAATCTCAGAAACTACTGGTCCGATTTGGAAAGTTCTTTCAGTGTTAGATAGCCCATTTATCGAGGAAGGCTCGAGGCGTAGCGCGATGTTATATAGCTTATAGGTATATAGGCTATATAACATCGCGCTACGATCATTAGGAGCGGAGTAGCAACGAAAAATATTACAAAAACGGGGAAAATTATGACCCATTGTCTCTTATGAGACGCAAGCGAATTTGCGCGGGTCAGCTAGTCTCTTATATGACGAATACAGTGTCCCTACTCCACATACAATAGCTAGAAATACTTGACATTCATGTGAAGTGTTTTCAGTCAGTAACATCTTCACATTATGAGAATTGAATCAATCGCTTCAATTTATGAGTAGTTCTTTGCACAAAGCTAAGGGCACTATTTGGCTGTCGTTTAATCAGATGTACACTTCAAATCGTCATATCAAACAGATTAATCGAAACGTTATAAACAAATTTATGCCGTTTTTGCCACGGGTATAGCCATATAAAAAGAATAACACTTGCCACAATCCCTTAAAAGTATCTTTCTTCTGTTTCTTTTTTGATAGCAATAATAATAATCCCCCGTTCGAGAGGAGACCCTTGCCCAGCAGCGCGACGGTTATGGGATAAAAAAATCAAATACTAAGTAAGTAAGGTATAGCAGCTCTGCTGGTACCTACCTCTCCGACCTTCTCATTTAAGTTAGAACTTAACTACCATATTATACAGGGTGTCCCAAAACTCAACGATAATCCGAGACAGGATGAAAGGCCAAGTCATACCGGTTCTAGAAAAAATTAAAAAAAAAATCCATGTCACTTAGTTCAGCAATAATAGACATTTTTCAAAAAATATCGTTAGTTAACTTTGACGCTTCGTATTGAAAAAAAAATGTACTACACTACCCTTGGCAAGTTATTTCAAAAGTTGGCGCATTTAATCAAGATTTCAGAATGGTGCAACACTTGCCACTTTTCTTTCCATTAAAAATGTTATTTTTATTTGAACGAAGAGTATCCTCGCAAATGGATCGGACGCAGTGATTCAATTTTATGACCTCCTCGTTCCCCCGATCAAAATCCAGTAGATATTTTTGACTGGGAATGCATAAAAGAAAAAGTCTATTCGAAATCAATACAAAATCTATCAGAACTTCGCCAGAAAATTGACACAGCGTCAGAGGAAATAAATGCAAGGAATTTTGCTTGACTGGTGCAAAGGTCTTTTGTAAGGCGTTGCAGAGCCTGTAACTTTTTTTATGAAATTAACAATGTTTTGTGCATAAATTTGTTTTACGATTAATAGCATATTTCATGAAGATCACGAAATTCAAAAAAACACAGCCAAATTGTGACATTGGTGATCACAGGACTTGAAAATGCGAGCAAGGGTGTGGAATTTTAACTTTTTTGAAAAATGTCTATTATTGCCAAACTAAGTGACATGGATTTTTTTTTTAATTTTTTCTAGAACCGGTATGACTTGGCCTTTCATCCTGTATCGGATTATCGTTGAGTTTTGGGACACCCTGTATACATATGAAGGTATTTTAAATGACGTGGGCAAGTTCATAATTGGTATTGATTGTTTGATTGATGGAGAATCATTTATCATATTAAAGCGTGCCTTTCCAACAGGTGAAGATTTTTCCTTTTAATAAAAGGATAATTTATTAACCTAAGTATTTAATACATGCATTAAAAAATAATTGTGCATTTAGATATTTCATTAATTATCCTTTTATTGCTCTTAGGTATAAATTTATCAGTGTTTATATTATTTTCTTATTCATCCTATGTTATGACATATTGAAGTAAATATTGTGAGCTCAATGATCACAATTTTACGCTTAAGGGAATTTGTTAAATTGTTTACGCAACAAGAACAATTCACACGTTTAACTAAATCTACGTTTTGTATTTGATCACTAAAGCGCATCCTTTATTCTGCCTTTGCTGTCAACCAACCATTAAGGGTAAATAAAACAATACAATGCTATGTAAATTTAAATCCAAGGTTTTTCGCAACGAAAACATCCCGAGTTATGATCGAAGAGCTGAGTGGAATAAGAATTGCAAATGAATAGCAACAAAGACGCAGCTTTGTTTCGTCCGCGTCAAAAGTAGTCAAACGTATTATTCGCGGCGACACGTAAAATACTCGAGTACTCCGATGTACTTAGTTTAATTGTCATCTTTATTACTTGATTCAAAAGGAAATGGGCCGATAATACAGTGAACGATTAGCACTTAATGTGGGCTAAGTACGTATATAAAATAAACGGTGTATCGTCGAGCGCTGTTATAGTGCTCCTCGGCCGACGCAGTTAATAAGTGCAACTGTTAATAGTTCCGTTAATTAATTAATAATGGATTATAAACTTGGTAAGGATGTCGTGAACTTGTAGATTATTGTTTTTGCCACCTGTCTGACTTGTTTCATTGACATTACTATTATCTATGTTTAAATGCTATCCTGTTTACGTATTTCTTAGCTATTATTTTCAATGTACCTAGTTCAATAGTTGCGTTATGTTTTTTCTATCCTTACAAGACCACAAGCTTACTAAAATAGCGACAAGTTGCTCATAAATGTACCTACGTACCGAGGTACCTAGAGTATTAGTAATATCTTACTATTTTTTCCTCTGTGCTATTGTAATAACTTTTTAAATTCAGATCCTATTTAAATACCAATAGTGTTCTACCTATATTGTTTTTGTTTTGTTATGCGTGACCGCAGCTCGCAAAACCATGTTTTAATGAATGTCTAGCTCAACTCATATTTCTATACTTACGGATTTACGTATTTTATTGTTTATTTATACCTACTTCTTAGGATTACAATAACTCATTAACCACTAGAGTTAGTCACTAAAACACCTGAATCAGTCAAGTACCAGCTGGGTTTTATTAGACTAAGTAAGTATGTCATATTTATTGTGATTAGGACAAAAAAACCGTTTGCTTCAGAATTTTTCCCACGCGTTTATTTGTAATAGCTTTGTGGAATTTAATAGTTAAACTATACTAATCATTATAAACCTGAAGAGTTTATATGTTTGTTTGTTGAATAGACCATTTATCGAGGAAGGCTTTAGGCTTTATAACATCACGCTACCACCAATAGTTAAGAAGAGAATTATGACCCATTCTCCCTTTTGTGACGCAAGCGAAGTGGCGCGGGTCAGCTAGTATATAATAGGTCGTGTTTATATACCTGCATATTAGGTTTGTGTAGATACAAATAAATATATGCATTTACCTATATTTTATTCAGTTAATTAAAACACTTACTTGAGGTCTTTTCCTCATTTTTATCGATATTATCTCTAGATCCATTAACACAAAAGGTAGGTAGATGGGTGTTTAATAATGACGTGATATTGTAAAGTGTGCCAATTTTCCCATTTATTTCCTCAAAGATTACTTCAGCAGCATCCTTATTTTTTTATTACAGTTTTAATCGTCGCCATGATGATGACGACCGTCATGAGTTCTCCTTTAGGACCGTCATGTCCGTGTCCGAAAATATTTAACCCAATGTGTGCAATGGTCCAGCACCAGAAAATGACATTCAACAGCATGTGCGAATATGAGTGTGAGCACGAATACGTCACCGGGCGCGGAGGCTCTATGGAAATACTCTACACTGGATCGCCATGCCACTAGGCTGAACGATGAATACCTTAGCTGGTAAATATATATTTTTTTTGATAAGATGGCTTCTCATATTTCTAGGACGGGTGATCAAACAAAAGTAAATTTAGGTAAGTCTATTTAGATGCAAGAAAATGTGGCCTATTGACACTAATACTGTGCTGGGGGTTGGGGGTTTGAATCTCACCCGAAACAAATATTTGTGTGAACCGTAATTAGATATATGTTTTGCGATCTTCTTTAATATCTTTAACTGCGTGTTATAAGAAGTGTAGGTACCTTTATCATTCACTCTTATATTGCTCGTAAGTAACTTCATTTGACTGATATAAATCTATAAAATTTCTTTTTCAGTAACTTTTTTCCAGATTTTATAAACTGCCGACATGACTGACGCTAATGGCGCGACTAAGGGCAAGAGAATGACCTATACCTACTAGAAGTTTCATTACTTATTTAAGTTCAAACAATTACTTAATATAGAAAAGACAGTTAACTACAAGTTATAAGTAACCAATGATGGCACTGATATTTTCTGGATTTATTATATGAATATACATAACTGATAGTATGCTTTTTTATTTTTTTATAATATTGCTTGTAAACCCAATTCTTTTAGAAAAGGGAGAAAGTACTCAAGACTTCATGCTGAGTTTAAGAATTTGTTTCTTGATTAAAGCATTGCAAGCCATGTGAATAAAACCTCTGGTTAAGAATAATCAATCATGAATAATAAGCATTTTCTATTATACAGTTTAATTCATTCCTTTTAATGTAGAGCATTGTGGAGCTATGCAAGCTATGCTATACAGTCTATTACACAAAAAAAGATTTCAATACTAACCCCACAATATTTGATACCTACATTTATAAAACAAACATAATAACTTTCCCACTTAATGATATTAGTACAGCAAAAACAATTATGAATGAAATGCCAAATAATTGTTCATATTTTTATTAAAATTGATAACATTTCACTGTTTATAAAATAGAGTAGGTATGTACAATTACATACTAAAAGTAATTATCACAGGAGATATGTATTTTGTACTTTGTACCGACTTTTATTATACTACTTATACATTATGCATGATTATATTGATATTGATGACTAATATAGTTTGAAGTGCCAATTTTTACTTCTTCCATTATCTTACAAGTATGCTGGCATACAATAAGCAACAATGATTTATTGTGTCACAGAGTGAGAGTTGTCTAGTAATAAGCATTTTTAATGACTCCATGATTACTAAATCAATCTTAGCTAAGTGCTGAAAACAAACAAAACACTTAAATTGCCATATTTATACTGAATGTTATGCCTTAACCCATACACAACACAATGATATCCATTTTTCTATTTTCTCTATAATACCAAACCACCAACATATCAATAATCTTGAGTAATTTGTCAAGCTTCTCTATATCCTTTAAAGTTTTGAAGGCATCAAATCTTCTAGTTTATATTCTAGTCTTTGGAAATCGCCTTGATATAGTTCATTAGGTAGAAAACATTGTAAGAACAAGTGTGTTATAATTCCTGTAATGCCCCACACTTTGTGCTTGCCACCCATAAAGACGGGAATAATGTTACCATTAAATTTAAAGCCTGCATGATTTGTCTGGTCACATAACACCTTTATGGGTATAGTAAATATTTCAGCTACTTCACTTTCATTTGGCTGCAATTTGTTCTCATTAAAATTCTTCAACTCGCCCACAACAGGTGTAATCACGATGCTAGAGTCTCTACCTTGGACTAGACTCATTTTAGACCAAATATCTATGTCTTTGGGTGGTACACCAATCTCTTCTTCAGTTTCACGTACAGCTGTTTGATACACTGTTTCTCCTTCGTCCATTTTCCCGCCAGGAAACGATACTTGTCCACTGTGCGTAGACAAAGTTGAAGATCTCAGAGTAAACAGGAGACACACTTCACCGTCAACTACGCATAGAGGAACCAAAACCGCAGCGCTTCTTTTGTAACTGTCATCTCTAATAAACATTGGCAATTCTTTCAAGTTAGCTATGCATCTTTCTCGAGATGCTGTTGATAAAAGTGCCTCGGGCGTAAGAAGCATGATAGTTTTGTAAATAGATCTAATCATTCACAACAAGTGTATACTGAACTTTTGAACCAAATTAAGTCGAAGGTCAAATAATGAACGTTGATTCTTGAATGATCAATACATACGATTCTATTTTGAATAATATAATTCAATACAATTCCTCTGTAGACTCAAGAACTGATGACATTGACAGCAAGCAGTCTGATCGTGACATAGACGTTAAAACAGCTGTTTTCTCTCTTCATTATCTCAATACGTTCTCGATTATTTATCCTATTTAGCTACTGCATTTCTTTTTTTTTGGTAAATTATTTAGGTCACATGGTTATAAAATAATTCTATGGTTTGCACAATTCCAATACCTAGTCTTATTCTCATTTGGTATTATAGTTTGAAATTGATGTTGACCATTAACTAATTTTATTATAATCTTTTTCGTAACGAAACGAATGAAACCGATCATGTGATTTACCGAGATGTCACCTAAACCACTTAACGTCATTGTCAAAATAAACAAAAAAGTGACAGTAAAAAACAAGAAACAAAATTTTATCATACTGAACTTTGGACTTTTATTTATTAAATTGTTAAGTGTAATGTGATCTAATGGCGAGTAAAACCCCAACTGGAATCAAAAATATTTTTTCTTTAGTCGCTCGTGAAAGATGTATGACCAATTTCAAAAAAATTGCCATCCCTCGGTATGGTAAGGTTCCTACTCAAACGGCTGCTGTATTAGTGCCTCTCTGTAAGGTTGGGAACGACCCTTCTTTACTATATACAGTTCGGTCGTCACATTTAAGAACCAATAGTGGTGAAGTGGCATTTCCTGGTGGTAAAACTGACAAGGGCGAGGAGCCTGTGCAGACAGCTCTGAGAGAAACGTTCGAGGAAATCGGATTGGCGCAGAACAAGATAGAGGTATGGGGAAAAGGGCCTGCAGTCCCAGGACGGAATAACAATATATTGATAACTCCAGTGATTGGCTGTATAGCTAACTTGACAAAAGATGATTTAAACATCAACACGAAGGAAGTCGCAGAGGTATTTACAGTTCCAGTTGAGATGTTATGTGATCCCAAGAACCAGTACTATACACAGTTCAGCAATGGTTTTGTGTTGCCCGTGTTTGTTATTGAAGATTATAAGATATGGGGCATCACCGCCTACATCACTCATGCCTTTTTGAGTTCTATATTGACCAAAGACCTATACAGAAATGAATGGATGAAAAAGAAAATTATTCTGGATAAACCACAATCAGAAAATGCATAACTAAACGAGTTTATTTAAAATTTTAGTACAATTTGTAAATATGGAATTTAATTTATGATTATTTATTTATATGATCTATTTTTACAATGAATGTTTTAAAATAAAGCAACTAGTTTTTTTTAGAAAATTTATTGTATAAAAAGCTACATTATCACATTAGTAATACACATTGGCAGTTGTCACAGACACTATACTATAAGCAAGGCACAAAAAGCACATTATAATTTGGCAATAATTGAGCAGCATACTGTTGTTAACCTGGAATTAAATTTTTCAACTAGCCAAAATAAACTGAAAGGATAAATAAACAAAAAGGAAAGGAAAATGAAAAAGAAAATAAAACACAAAACAAAAAAAATAATATTATCCAGGTTTATTCCTTAACATTTACATTATAATCTAGTAATTATTATTTTATACATTGTCCAATCGACATGATGGTTGTCTCTCGCCCCCGGTCATCTACAGTATATGTGTGTACTATAATCATGTATTCAATGAGCCAGATGTAAAGGAAACATGTCAATGTCTTCAAATACAATAATGTATTTATACTGAAAGAGAGATAGTGTCTACTATTCAAATAGGTGGTCCAACTTAAAGCGTCACATCTAACATTCTATTGTAGCTCCATAAATACAACATAAATATGAAAATACCAACTGTAAACATAAACAAAATAATAAGTACTTAAGACAATACTACCTTCTCCTCAAGGTAACAACGAGTCAGGCAAGAGTGCTTACTAACTGATTGGTTATAAACAATGTTAAAAATGACAATAACAATAAGGCAGAGGCATTTAAAACAAAATGGCGGTAAAACTGATCTCATATAACCTAACATTAAACTAAAAGGTCCAAAACAAACAAAATTGAATACTGCGAACCGATCCTTAAATCTATTGTGAATATAATACAACAACACATCCTGGGCATTTATTCGTTGTGTTTGAACACTGAATCTATACTAAAACTATGTTAAAAACTTGTAAAATCATATTTTTTCCATATACAGACAAAGGTACACTGAAATTTGTTAAGGACGATGCAATTATGTTTGATAATTAATCAACATAGCTATTTGTTCAACTCCTCTGCCAAATACTTATGCATACTGACGAAACAAAATGCGCGTTCAATTTATAAACCACTTGACAAACTACATTTACCAAAATACTAATGGCCACAATTGTTTCTTACAATTTGCATAATAATAAAAGTTAAAAATATACTGATTTTCTGAAGATGTCATTTGATAAACATGATATTTCTTGCAAAAAATAATGTCCAAATCTAATAAATAATCCGAAATATCCTAGGTTTTTGTCAACACATATTCTTAAAAACTTAATTCCGATTGCACCAAACCATACATACAATCTCATAGATTTCTCTATTGACATAGCATTGCTAAAATATAGAGTTAATACAAAAATATAATTTCCATGTGTTTTCGTAGAGTCCAATGTAACGTGTGCGGTTTTCTTGCTGAAATAACATGAAAAGAGTCACTGACGTCAATTAGCGTCACTATATTTCTGATATGTGAGGGTCAGGACAGGATATTGGTAGGGGGATATAATTATCACACGGAATTATCTCGGCACTGCGTCGCTTATAACGAGAGCGTCACTTAAACTCTGTCCACACAAAAAAGTATGTAAAACTTAACTCTCAATCACAAAGAAAAAACGTAGAACTAATAATTGAATAAAACAAAGGTAAGAAATCCCTTTCTTGTGTGGCCAGTTACAAATATAAAATTCAATTTTGGCAACATTAATATGCAAAAATATCGTCCCTGTTGTGTGGTGGTATAATTTAGAATGTTTACCGCCTAACATGTATTGTACCAAGGGTCACGTTGACGCTCGCGGACGTTACTCAGCGTTGCTGAGTTCGTTTACGTCGATCGGGATTGACGTCGTGAACGTCGGTGTCTCAAGTTCTTCGTGTTTCTTCATTTTCAACGCCTGGAATCATAAGACAGAAGGTTAAATCATGCAAATTTACTATCGGGAAATTCTAAGAATTACATAATCAATTTTTATAGAAGATAAGTAAATTATAATGTAAAAATAAGTATAAGCGACAAATTTATCTAGATAATCAATAACGTGATAACAATACATATGAATGGAACTTGCCGACATTAATTAGAAGGCTCAGGGCGTTGTTAAATTTTAGTCATGTCGAAATCTAGATAAATAAATCGCAAATAGTTTTTGAATACATATAGTACGGAGAATTATAAAATTAAATAGAAACTTGGATCATACTCAATCGCTCGGTTGAGTATGATTCAACTTACAATAAAACGAGTTAAAACATATTAGAAAAACAACATATAATCCACAACCCTCACACACCGACACAGCAAGAGAAATGAAATGCACAATGGAGTTTGTATTTCTGTCCATAAAATACAACAAAATTAAATTGTAAATTCTGTTAATATTTGCTGAAAATATTAAAGCTATGTTTTATTTATTTACAGCAAAAAATTGTCGGACCTATAAAAATCGACTTAGTTACACAATTTTCGAACGAACGCTTAGTCGACTTTTATTGGTCAAACGTTTGGAAATATTATTGGAACAAAATACAAGAATGTTGCAGCAAACCCAGAATTAGAGAAGAGAATAGCGTTTGTCGAAGATGACGTGAAACATCGAGATGCAACCAGAATGTTCTACCGAATGGTTTTCATGTGTTCAAACAATGCAATGTTATAGCGGCCATGACAGTGACGTCACGATATGACACCCGGAACATACCGTTTCCGTGGATATCTCTTTCCGTTGTAGTGTAGGCGTGGGCGACAGCACCAAACCTTTCGCCGATAACTGAAGGCGACAGTAATAGATACAGGATATAGAGAGTACCCAAACTATGTACATACATACGTCTAATAGTAAACAATCATATACTTAGAAAGAAAATATAGGTACATATACTTTGGAAGGTAGAACCAATAAGCAATGGACGGCTAGTCTGTCCAAAGGAAAACTAAATTTGGCTTACATTCGCAGCAGGATAGAGAAGTACCCATAATCGACTACATTAATAGATCCCAACACTATGGAAAAACGTTAAGAGTGATCCAAAGTTGAGTAACAATCATCAACCAATATATTATAAATATTTACAAATTCGCGATTGACCACTATGGTCTTACTCGTGGAATGGATCACTCTTTTATCTAGCGCCAATTTTCCATCCATTGATAAGTTTATTCGAAGAATTATGTTACCAGTCTCTTTAATATCGTCAGTGCGCTTGCCAAACTTGTGTACATTTCAAGTTCTACCCCCGCACGACTAAAAAAAATATCAATGTTCATATATTTACACACGTTTGCCAACAAACGACACGTTTTGTCGAAATAATTCTTCAAATAAAGTTATATTTGGATGGAAAACCGGCATGAATAGTGTTAATATATTACCTGCTGCAGTTTATAATGGTTGATGATGTCCTGGTCGGCCGGGCAGCTCTGTGTGAACGCGTCCAGCTGATACATGTGGTACATGTAACGCCAGAGGGCGCGGAAACTCGTCTGTTGACAAGAAAATAGTTAAATAGACATTAGTACAAAAGCTTATTATTTTTTTGATGGAAAGCCGGACTTAGCTAATCACTAGCTGACCCGCGCAACTTCGCTTGCGTCACATACTCGTAAGAGAGAGTGGGTCATAATCTTCCCCGTTTCCCGGAAAAATGTCTTTTCCCATTATAGTAAGTATGTATTTTTATAACTTGTAATAATATCTTTTCTCTACACAAAATAGCTCGATATTCGGGTACAGCTCACGAGCTCACTGAAGGAATCCTAATGAACCGTGTACTCATTTGTGATTGTTGAAGTCAAAGAAATTAATAAAATTTCATACATACTATAATGCGAAAAGACTTTTTCCCCGACCTAATAGTTGAAACGTAATTGTGTTATACCAGGGGTTCCCAACCTTTTCTTAGTCCGGGACCACTTTTATATTATTCTTGTTGGCAGTGACCACTATGTAAGTATCTTAAAAATAAAGTGTAATAATAATCCTGAAAATTTTAAGTTTTAAAATCATTCGCGGACCATATTTTGACTTCCATGGACCACCGGTGGTCCGCGGACCACTGGTTGGGAACCACTGTGTTATACTGACCGGTATCTCGAAGTCGACGAAGTACTTGCCGGCGACGCGGATGTGCTGCAGCCGCGGCATCAGCTCGCAGTCGAAACAGCACATTGTGTCGCCCGTTAAGAACCTGCAACGTTAGAACAACCACTTTAACAATGGAGAAATACTAGCTATTATAAAAATATTTAGAATAATAGGACAATATTGCTCGGTTCCTGAGTACATTTAGCGGTAGTTTATCTATTCGATAGCGTTTTTTTGTATGAGTTTTAACGCTATTGAATAGATAAACTCAGCGCACATGTTAGGGTAAACGACAAAAATGCCGTTGGTGACTATATCTCATCTCACGTGAGAGTGACAAATTTCGTGTGTCATGTTAGGCAGGCAGGATTGAACCGTATCCTAGACAAAATACATCCTTTTTTTGTCAGGAAAATGCATTACTGCATGTCCGGCTCCAGGGAGGAAGCGGGGGTCTGTCGGGCTCTCCCGCCGGCTAGGCGTTCCGGCTTTTAAATTTGGGCATACCGACTAAAAACCTGACGGTGTTCCTTCAACAGTCACCATAAAGTAGCCAGGACACGGTGCCTCCAATTGGATACTCCGCGTCCTAGCCGGAGACAAAATACACCCTAGTAAAAAAAGACAGAACATTCTAGAAGCACTGACCTAGTCCCCCTGCGCTCGAGCAGGCCGTCAATACGCGCGAGGTGAGCGCGCAGTGCCGCCGACTTCTGCTCGTCCTTGCGCACCAACACCAGCTTCAGCTTCGAGTACAGGTTCTCGATCAACGATGCCACTTCCTTGTCCTGCAATACATATTATTACATAAATACATACATACATTGGGTGATTCGCGCTACTTCGCTTGCGTCACAAAAGAGAAAAGAGGTCATAATTTTTCCCCGTTTCATTAGATTAGCGCAATCAAACCAATAAACTCTACAATTTCACAAAATTAGTAAAGACGTTTTTGTAAAATTTTCCCCGTTTTTGTAACATTTTTACTGGTACTCTGCTCCTATTGGTCGTAGCGTGATGTTATATAAATAATTCTTCCTTAATAAATAGACTATCTAACACTGAAATAATTTTTCAATTCGCACTAGTAGTTCCTGAGATTAGCGTGTTCTAACAAACAAACTTTTCAGCTTTATAATATTACTATAGATTTAATCGAGACCTTTCCCTAGGGGTAGCATAGAGACCAAACAATGCTTCGACTCACACATTTTTTTTAATTTATTTATTTTATACTTTATGTTATTTAAGTCTACTACGATTATGCCCGCGATGCAAGATAAATCATTTTTATTGGCAATTGTGACTTGAATTTAATAAAAACTCAATTATTTTAATTAAAAGTAACACACAGTTAATTCGTCTAAACGGCCTCGCCCGCATCAAGTACTTGTCTAATCAAAACAACGAACAAATTATTGCCTATTGCACTCCATACTAATCTAACCTTCTATTATTTTTTATTAAATTTAATAACTATTTTCAAAAGAAACGTTGCACCAAACATCAAAATGAAATACCGTTGAAATATCGGGGAAATCCCGTTTTTGGCACCTTTTTTTTTAATTTAATTGTCATGAGAATCACGATTGAGTAGAGTTTTAAAAAACAAACCCGTTGCTAAATGGTCGTAGACACATTAACGGCGTTGTACCGTAATATTGGCATTTTGAGTATTAATAAAATCCTTAATTCGATAGTTTTTATACCTAACGTAGAATGACTAGATGCGAAACGAAAGGAATCAATATTTAAGTATTTTTCAATGGACTGTAACAAAGATATAAGTAATTATGGATAAACTACTATTGTTATGTGTAGAGGAGGTCAGTAGAAACTTAAGTTTAAGTTTGTGGAATCGCCACTATTACCCCCGGCCGCCATCTTGGAAAAAAAACGCAAGCTAAGGCCTAAAAATTTAACATTTAAATGTAATATAAGTCAAATTAAAATCTCTTATAGTTACTACAATATTTACGATTCTAACACGCACATGACACTGTTTCCTAATATTTGTACAACTTAATGAATAAATTATGTAGATACTTATATATTTTTTATTTGACAATATTGCTTACAAAACTAATGGTTATTAATATTAATGATATGAATCTAATGTTAAACGAAAATTATTTATTTGTTGCTAAGAGCTGTTTATTTAAGGCCACACGCATTTATATCCAGATATAGGTACTTTATTAAAACTTATCTTTACAAAAAATATAAAGCTGAAGATAGCAGAAATATCAAAATAGCATGAAAACGGGAAATTACTGTCTACACGGATGAAGTCGCGGGCGAACGCTAGTTATGTCTAAAAGGATAATGAGGACTAATTAATATTCTGTTATTATAATTGAATTACCCTATTTAAGGAAACTGATTGAACTAGTTGAACAGGCCTAATGAATACAGGTAATTTGGCTTTGATTACACACTTATGCCACAGATCTCATTGAGACAATGTACACTGGAAACAATACGAGAAAGCCTAAGCCAAAAGAATTTTAACCTTGCTATTTTGAGATCGCATTGTAATATATATGAAAAGTTCATAACCTGGACCGACTTTTAGCGTGCTTTTCGAAACCCGGAGACGCCCAGTTTGTAAACCACTATGCAGTCCTCTATCTATGGAATGACCGTGCCAAGGTTTGCTTAACCCACAGATCGTTTACCGACCGGTGCGCAATTAGCTATGAGTGTCGCGCATCATTTTATAGATATTTATTATGTTAATTTTAATTTTTCTACACCTAGCAGCTATTTTTATCAGTTTACTGTAAATCCATACTAATATTATAAATGCGAAAGTAACTCTGACTGTCTGTCTGTTACTCAATCACGTCTAAACTACTGAACCAATTTGCATGAAATTTGGTATGGAGATATTTCGATACCCGAGAAAGGATATAGGCTACTTTATACCCCGGGAAAATGACGCATTCCCATGGGAAAATTCAGGTGGCGGACGAAGTCGCGGGTAAAAGCTAGTTTTCTTTATGCCATGATACTGGTATTTATAGTGAGATATCAGATATAGTATTTACCTGTACAAATAGGTTATGTCCACCAGGTACAGACTTCATGATGTGCCGTTCAATCTTCTCGTTCTCTAGAATGGCGAGTCCGTTGTCGATCAGTATGGGGGGGTGTGTCGCTTCGAAGTTCGTGCGGAAGTCTGGTGGAGGTTTCTGCATGTCTACTGTTGTCACCTGCAAATGTAAAGAGTGGCTTTGAGTTTCTCGCTAGCTCTTCTCATAAGGCTCTACCCCCTTTCCGAGCTAATGGTAGATTCAGTAATAGTAAAGGGTCAATATTTGACCTAAATGATTTGATTTTGATTTTGTAACAATTGTAGTATAGATAAAAAGGAACCCATGAATGGATGAGACAAGTGTAGGATTGTAAAAAATGGCGTACTAAGGAGGAGGCTTCAACAGTGGGTAGTAATGGGCTGAATAGATAGATAGATGATTGTCCCACTGTTGGGCAAGGGTCTTCTCCCGTAATGAGGGAGGGGTTAGGCTTTGAGTCAACCACGCTGGCTAAATGCGGTTTAGGGACTTTGTACCTATACCTTAAAGAACTGTCCTAAAGAACGCTCAGTTACGCAAAAGTAGAGAGACTAGGATAAAATTGGGGTTTAGGGGTCTATTTAACGGGCTCAGGACACCTCAAAGTACAAGTATTATATCATTACATCACGCCTCTTATAACCAAAGTGTAGGCAGCGGTATATAACACAATCATTACGCCACTAACAATGTTAATCCCATGTAATAGGGAGTGAGCTTATTGCCATTTACCAGGCACGTTATCAAACTTCGGTCTACTGATGAGAAATGTTCAAGTATAAATCAGAAAAAATATATAGTACTTTACCCGACCCGGGAATCGAACCCGAGACACCGTCAGCAGTCGTTTGCTATTAAATAATGGTGTTTCATAATGTAGTGGATAGTGTACCTTTAAGCTTATGGTTTTAAGCTCGGCTAACAGATAGAGGTCCATGAAGTACTCCTGGCAAAAGAGGCACGCACCCTTCCGTCGCCCATCGATCGTCGATGCCTGCAACACAAAACAAATCACATCGTTAATAATGAACAACAACTAAAGAAAGAACAAAGATATACATCTGTCGAAACAGAGGGATTATTCCTACTCAACAAATATAATATTTGAAAGAAAACACTAACCCCCGGTTTCTGAGGTACATTTACCAGTATATAAATAGCGTTTAAGCTCATATAAACATGACAGTTCGAATAGATAAACTACCGCTAATTGTGCCTCATAAATTGGGGGTAAATTGCGTTTAGACATCTGGAGTGGAGAGTAGCGTTGCCACAAACAGTGTAATGCGATGGATGGCTATCTGGCTTCCAGTCTTCATTTTGTGGAACTTAACAGCCCTGCAACATTAGTGCAGTGACTCATTTTGTGGAATATCTGACAGTGAAGAGTACTTTTTAGCAACCTTAAGTTTTATAACTTTATTCACTAGAATGCTGCATGGTTTATTTCTGCGAGAAGCGATACTTTCTCGTATACAAAATCAAAGAATAGCTGCAATGTATGATTCAATTTATATTCTTGCTTTTTACGTTCAAACTGTAATTGAAAGACTACTCAATATGCAGTTTATTACAGTCATAACAGTCTTAAATATCCTACAACTAACAATTAGAACAGTGCAATTCTCGTACATTAATTGAATTAATTCAAAGTGGGCGGAACATTTGCACTCAAAATGATACAAATACATACTATACGTAACTAAAGACCAACCCACGTTACGAAATACGTACGTTACCGTTTCGGGTCAGCAGTTATTACGTTTTTTATATGAATAACATTCAAAATTTTACATAATAACCACTAGAATGTTATTTACTCCACGGCCGAGTTACTAAGACCCGTTTAATTAGACTTGGTAATTAGTAATGAGCACGTTGAGAAATATGAAATGAGAACTGCTATTACATAATTATATTATGTGCCGACAATGCATTTGATGACTAAGTCAGCCATCGAGCGTGGAGTGTTTACAAATATCTGTGTTAAGTAGCTCTGCACTCCGTAGAGAACTAGTATAATATAAACAATGTAAGAGATATGCGGTATCAATATAATTTAATTTCTTTGAAGAACAGTTTTCTTTGGAAGCGTAGAAATGTGAGTTCTACGAGGTATCTTTTTAACTTTGTCACGCATAGATAGCTATATCCAGTTTTACAGATTTGTCTTACGTTACTTCCTTGCAGGAGTCAAAATGGCGAGAATAGAGACTAGGTCACGATCACGCATTTTATTATAAACATAGGTTATTTTCACACTGCTTACCTCACTGGCCGTATTGATGAATAGCAAATGAGATCATTTCTAATACGTGAATAAATCTTAATATAGCTTGGGAAATAAATTTTGGCAAATGATTTAACACCTCTATTGGCTAATGTTACTAATTTAGTATTACGATAATTTTGAATTGACGTGTACGATAAAGTGGATAAACTAAAAGGTTGAGAAAAAAAGAGAGCTTCTTTTCCTTCTTCCCGAAAGTCGCTTTGAATTATTTCAACATCAGTTCCAACTTCCAACTCCCATTAAACCGAAATCAAATGTTTTACCATTTAGGTCAAATACCAAGGATTGTCCCAGATACAGTTACTACCCCCACAACTTGGGTTCTGACTCCCAATAAACCAAAATCAAATCTTCAATTCATTTGGTTTAAATACTTATGATTGTCATAGATACAGTTAGTGAATTTACCACCAGTTTGTAAGGAAAGTAAACAAGAAACTGAAAGAATCTGTAAAAAAAACTAAATCTAAAATGTCTTGTTACATCGTTGCTGTAATATTTCACTGCTGTGATAAAATCCTAATAATTTACAATAGTTTGTCTTCTTACGACAACCTTGTAAATGTTGAGTAATCTTTTAATCCTTCTTTGCTTTGAGTCAAATTGTTTGGCTATTACCTAAAAGTCGTTTAAACAGATTACGTGTTCAAAGGTGACATACATTAACTATGATTAGTAACGCCTTACAGTAAAATCGAGTAAAATTGTAGTTTACATGGAAACACTATTAAAAAGAATAGAAGAAGAAATTTAACCAAAGATTGTATTATCTTTGCACTACTTTCTGCTCCATAAATGAGAAGAGAAAGACAGACCTCTGCTCTTTTATATATGTTGAATTGTACTTATTTGTATGTTAGCCATGATTATTGCCAGCTAAAGTTCATATCAAGTATACAGTCCGTACACTACTCCACCTGGACAAAACGAAAAAAAAATTTATAGAATAACATTCCGAAGTTAATTAAACTACATTTGATATCAAAAACAAACCGTTTATGCTATAAAACTGTATCCTGCAAATTGCAATTGAATTATTCCATAAATAAAGTTGACATTTGTTATTATTGGCACGTAGGTATGTTTTGCGAGGAGGTAATTGTCACGGTTGTAGAAGCGAGAACTCAAGTGGCAAACCGTGTTTATCGCTAGTGTATAGTGTGTATACTATAAAAACAAATATGCAAATGTTCACTGCACTTTTGCATAAAAATGAAATTGACCATTAATTTCAGTTTTTACGGAGTGTACACATGAGGTGATGCTATGGACAAGATGCACTTTATGACTTGATGCTAACGTCTAGCAGTGCGTGACTACACCATGCTTATGTTGAGGTGACAGCGTGAATCCTCAGTCTTATGTCTTATACAGTAACTTGGTATTGAGTACACTTTGGTATTGAGGGTTTCAAAACTGTATACTTAAGGGTCGAAGTTAGGCTTCGAATACACGAATTAATAAAGAATACCTGGATAACAAATCCATGGGCTCTTTACTAGTTTATATTAAAGAAACTATTATCTAAGCGAGACAACAATGTACGCTATGTACAGTATAGACTATAGTGAATTTCAAATAGTTGTCAACTGAGACACATGTTAGCCCCCCAGGACATGGAAACCAGAAGGAGGCTAGTGGACAATCATCAGCGATAGACTGAATAACTGAATTGATCAGTCCCATTCACGCTCGCGTGTCCGCCCATACGTGTTTGTAAAACGAATTAATTTCACATAGGTACGCATGATAAGTATTTACGTATACAGTTTCTAAGATAGAATCCTTAGCGGTGAATATTCATAAGACGTATTGTTGCGGCCATATCATATTGTTTGTTTGTGCTACACGGTTTCAACAAGGACGTGGATTGACAATTGGCTATTAATGTTGCCTTCACGTGTGAGTACTCGGTTCTGCTTTGTACATTATTTGTTTTAAATTGTATAAACTGTAAGTACTATGTTTGAGAGTTAACAATTTATGTTAATATTACATACGTACAATCACGTCTCTTTCCCATAGGGGTAGGCATAGACCAGAGAACGCCACTTGGTACGATCCGTACAAGCTTTCTTTGCTTCAGTCAAATCCATACGCCATAATTATCCACTACTCACCTGATAACATATTATAAACCAAAAAAGCCCCGTTCGTCTTTTCGAAATAAACTACTAAACTCACTTTTATAAGATTTTACCAATAGGCAAAGAAATTTATTTTTATGCAGCAATGTTTGTTAAATATATATAAGAATAACGAACTTTTGAATGAAATATTTCAAGTTTGCATGTTCATGTTATTCAGTACTTGATCATTTATTAATTAAATGTGTGCATACGAAATTATACATGACATCTATGAATGACATTGATGATTCATTACCAATCAGTAACAGTTAATGAATACTGTAGAAATCTTTAGTCCTTTAACGGAGTGGGAGGTTTCGAACAATAAAAACACTAACCCTCTTATTCATAAACACACTATAAACCTATTTTAGTTAAAAAACGACTATAATATATTTTCTCTTTTTCTTTTCTCTAAGGAGTGAAAGAAACAAAACACTTTATAAGCCTTTCATAACTTCATATATTTTTATGAATGAGGGGGTCAAACTAAAACTATTGTTTAAATCTAATTGAAATACAGGCAGAAAACTAAATAAAACACAATACAAACAAAAAAAACAGTTCAAAAGTGACTAAGTACCAACAGTAAGCCCAGTTTCGCTAGCGAGTAAGCGAGTTGCGCAAAAAAACCACATTAGTTCCAAGTTCGCCTTGTGTACAGAAAGCTTATTGTTGGTGACGTCATCGTCATGTGGGCTGACTCATCGTGGTTTGAGGTCAAAGGGCTCAACACCATATCTGTGCAACGTACCAACTTTCTATGCTAAACGATCCGTTGCACAAGTCGTGAATGTGCTATACCCGCGTGATAATTTCGAGAGTTTGTTTATACCTTTGTACGAAAGATATACGCTATACTATACACTATCTATTTGTAAATTTTCTTTCATAATATTATCTAAGTGAATAATTAATGTATACTTGTAAGAAATAAAGTATCTCAAACCACAAAGATAGCTCAGTATGCATTATGTTAATACTTGGGTTGCCGGATGCCCGGGATTTTCGGGATTGTCCCGGAATTTTGCGTGTTGTCCCGTATCCAATAATTTTACTTTGTTGTCCCGGAATTTTGCGTGTTGTCCCGTATCCAATAATTTTACTTTGTTGTCCCGGAATCAAAAAGTACTAGTTTTTACAAAACTACGGGGACATTTTTTTTGGCCATTCCTACTTAGTGTAACCTCGGACGGGAGGCCAAAACTCTGATTCCGTTCGTGGCCCCAGAAATAACCTGGATCTGGCAACCCTAATTATTACTCATGCAAATGTTTTTCGAAATAAGTGTTATTTTTAACACTTGCTACATTGAAATTGAATGTAAAAAAAAACGTGAAAATGTAATCTATTGCAATTTATTACATGAACTGCATGTTTTTCTAAGAGACTACCTCAATAACTCCTAATGGTTTTCTATGGTGCGCAACGGCGGAATATTCTAAGCTAGTTTGCAACCGTCATGGTCAAACGGTCAAGACTGTTTCACAATTTACGACGGGACCATGTAAATAATAGGTTGTCCGTGGATTTTAATCTACTTGGGACAAAATATAGAGTTAACATGGCAAGATAATAATACACATAGACTTAAGACACGAAATTTTACATATTGCTCCGCACGCAGCGTAGGGTGACCACTGACCAGTACTTATCAAGTACTTGAGTGAAGAAAGTCTTTCAATTGATGTTCTAAAGCAAATTAACATTTTTAACGGTTCTACAAAGACATACAAAGATCATATCGGTGATGCCTTGCAAATAGCAGGTGTGTAGTACTCGTAACTAAATCCTGTATAACAAGATGTATGGATGTGAATGAAGCAAAGGAAGTTCGTAAGGATCGTACCAATTATTCTCTGGTCTTTGTCTACCATAGGGAAGGCGTGATTTTATGTATGTATTTAACGATTCATAACCTAGTCGTATTATCATAAAAGTAATTACATTTGAACATGATCACAGGTAATAGGTACCTGTAAATCGATAAATAGGTACCTAATGATGCTTTTACCAGTAGTTAGTAGTTTTTTCTTGCAATGTGTCATGGATACCGCGATGGTGGTGTCATTAGCTGGTGGAATAGAAACTTGGTGATGCAATGGCGCGTGACGCGTGCAACGTCACAATCTGATGCGCTCGCAGAAAACCGTACACACCATTGTGGAAACATCTACAGATATATCTATACTAATGTTATATAGCTGAAGAGTTTGTTTGTTTGTTTGTTTGTTTGAACGCGCTAATCTCAGGAACTACCGGTCCGGTTTGAAAAATTATTTCAGTGGTAGATAGCCCAATTATCGAGGAAGGCTCTACTCTCTCTCTCTATATCATCACGCTATGACGAATAGGAGCAGAGTACCAGTAAAAAATGTTACAAAAACGGGGAAAATTTCAACCATCCTCTTTTATGTGACGCAAGCGAAGTTGCGCGGGTCAGCTAGTTTGTTAATATAATTCACTAGCTGACCCGCGCAACTTCGCTTGCGTCACCTAAAAGAGGATGGTTGAAATTTTCCCCGTTTTTGTAACATTTTTCGTTGCTACTCCGCTCCTAATGACCGTAGCGTGATGTTATATAGCCGATAGCCTTCCTCGAAAAATGGGCTATCTAACACTGAAAGAATTTTTCAAATCGGACCAGTAGTTCCTGAGATTAGCGCGTTCAAACAAACAAACAAACTCTTCAGCTTTATTATATTATAGTATAGATTTCGAATTTCCTGTGCAGCGAGGGGCAAAGTTATTGTTTTAACCCTAAAAAGATAGTCTGCGTAAAATTTACGCATGCGTTTGCGAAATATCGCTCTATCTTTCTTAATATCGCGAATACATCGCTTTGTGTTTTGGACGTTTCACTGGTCACTAAGGGCTACTGTATGGCGTATGCGTCAATAAGGTAAGTTGTACTGAATTTGAAATTATAACGAATGCGTAAGTCAATTTTACGCATGATTATCTTTTCACTACTATAAAATATGATTATCTTTCTAGGGTTAATTACAGAAGTAGGAAGAGATAACGATAGAAATGGACCGTGCAATTGGTATCAGAGGATAGCAAGTGTCAATTGCAACAAGCGGTTTTTTTAATACTCCGCACCAAGAATTGATCTTGTGTCGACTTTTACAAACAACGGACACAAAGAACAACCAGACCCGAAACAACGATTTGTAGATCGCACAAATAATTGTCCCGTGTGGGAATCGAACCCACGACCTCCCTACATAATGGTAGTGGTGTGGTGACCACCTTAACCACTGCGAACTAGAGACTAGATTGACTGAAGGTTTATAAAAAAACTTGAACTATAGGCAGAAAAAAATAGCAATGCGTTATACAGGGGCATGTATTGACATATGTTGAAACCCTTAGAATAAAAGTTGTTGCTTATGTTGTTAGTAATATTATGCTGCGGTTTACGGTGCTTTAAAAATAACTCTATATTATAGTGTGCAACAAATGTAGTCATAAAATAGTTCAGGGGCAACAGTATCTACCGTTATTTTTTACCAGCACATATCCAAACGGTTTCAATTCCGAAAATTGCTGTTTCAATATAATTGATTCGTTCCAGCTAAAGAACTAAAATTAATCCTATACATTAGCGCAAAAATATTTCCAGATGGTAATAAAACAAAGTTTTTAAACAGCATTTTACAAACAAACAAAAGAAAAAAGTGTAAGTAAAAAACATTAAATAGTCAGTTTACGTTCAACAGAGTGTGTCTAACACACGTATATCAACAATAAAATATATAATATAAGAATAAGAACAACTTTCCACAGTGCTTGGTTACTTGCATGTGAGATAATATGGCGGAAGACCAACAATCACGATTGCAATCAACTTAAACTATGAATAAAACAATAATTCGGTACTACACTATTACTTATTTACTACCTACTGTATTCAAATGAGACGTTTTGCTAAGAAATTATGTAGGACTCGACATATTTACCATCACTTAAAAATAATGTTCAGATAATTCATAATTAAGTGGGACCAAAAAAAATCGTGACCGGTTTAATTAAATCAAAAAACTAAAAAATCCTATTCGAGTACAACTAAGATCCAGTTTAAAACATGCCCACTTACATAACATTAACATACATTATAATATAACGAATTATATGCGAAGCCTGGCTGTCTACAAACATCTCAATGAATCTCGCAGACGAAGCTACTCGAACGTCAGCAAAAACTTATTAGAACGACAAGTAGTAACAGTGGTCAGCCATGCACGACGCGTCATACAATGAAGACAGGCTGAAAACAAAATAAATTACAACGCCAAATTACAGCATTCTAGTTAAACACGATAGGATAAGCCTGCTAGTGGCGTATGTGACCAACCGGGCGTGACAAACAAACATCAGAGTCAACGACATCACCCGAACATATAAGGCACTTTCAGTTTCGTGAAATCGAAAGCGGCACATACATCTCCCGCGCACTGCAAGACGCGCCATTTTAGCCAAGATGGCGGCGAAAAAACTTGATAATCCGTCACGGCGCCGTGCGCAGGCGCATCCAGCGGCCATCAATTTGTCAATTGCAGCAGATTGTTGCTGCGTTCCGCCTTCATGTCATATTACACTAGCTTAAAGTTATCGCTTACATGCTCTGTCACCTGCCATGCTAGCATGAACGTCTTTAAAAAAATATTATGGTCATAATGTAAATTATTGAGATTAAACACAACATACTTTTTTATGTTTCAACTTATTTACTAACGGGACTGGTTATTTTCTACCATTGCATTAAAATTATTCATGAACAAACTTCTAAGCTTTAAGCTCTGACAGCTACGACAAGGGTGCTTCATGATTGTGACTAAGGTAAGATCGAAATATTTGCTTTCAAGTGGTATTGAATAGGAACGCCAAAGAGAGGCTAAGGTAACCACTCGCCTAGGGCAGCTTACCATCACTACAGCGTCTCGTAGGGAAGTGCAGTGACCCGCGACAGTGAAATGCAACCAGCACCTGATCACAGACCGGCCTTGGTCAGCGCCGAGAAAGTGCACCCACCTCTCTAATTACTCCCGTCTTGCCTTACTTGGAAGTGGAATCTTAGAAAATCATTATTAGATGAAAAGCGAACGATCAAGCGACGGCGAAACTAAGCACCAATCTTGTGTTCTGATGTAATCTACTATGTCAAATTAGAAAAAGTGTATCGCGTGTCGATTTGTGTTCGTCGTTTCGTTAAAGTGAAATCTCCAGAAGCGGTCCGCATTGCTCCTGTCAGTTACGGACACATTTCCGCGTGATTTAAACACGTCGAATTATTTACGAGTGCGCTTTACTCTCACTGAACATAGTGCTTCCTAAAATAGATACCTGCATTCCTTCGGTGCATGCAATCATTATTATTTTGAGGCTGATTAATAGTCTTGAAATATTGAAAGCATTTGGAGTTTTGCCAAAAGGGGGGAACGAATGGACACACCTATTTTGTTACCAAAACTTGTCAAGGGACAATCACCGGTACAGAACGAGGACAACAAAAAGTTTATGACTCCGGAAACGCGAGGGCGCGGCTACTTGCACAATACGCCATCCGGTGTAACTTACATAGACACAATGCATATGCAGCCGACAATCTAACCGATCCTCGTCAAGGCTCATATCTGCACGTTCCGCGATAAAAACACTGTTGACAAGTTGACAACTCATTCTATTTGGAACACGTACTAGTAACAGTAGTTCCCTTGCAGCGAGCAACAATCTAATTAAGAATGACTCGACTTGAATAAGGAATGAAATGGTCGTTTTAAATTCTGATCGTGCGCAATGTACCACTTGTTTGTCTAACGGTATGCAATAAAGATGCTGAAGGTTAAGGAATAATGTCCATTAAGAGTTAGAATATAAAAGTAGTGGCGAATGTAACTATTATTTGCCATTTAAAACGTTTGAGTACTTGATTGGTTTCTATTCGGGTCGGGGGTCATTTTATTGTAACTTTACAATTAAAATACATATATAGCTCGTTTTTGAGATAGAAGGAAAAATTTAGGAATGCTGACCCTACTACCATATGGGATTCATACCATGGAATATAGATAGAAAGAGAGAGTTTGTTTTCATGAGTAACTAAGGCTAAAAACATCTGTTCTGCACTTAGGTAAGCACAAACCACGTTTTACGCAATTTAGGCAACTTCTAAAGGCTCCCAGATGTGGTACTATTTTACCACTTTGATAAATATTGCTTGATAAATAAAGATAATCTAGAATAACATTAAAATACTAATAAGACATTCTTAGTGTAATCGTGGGTCAAATTTCTAAGCGCATAGCTTAGATAGCCATCGCTACAGAGGTGCAGTTAGTCCTGACTTGAAAGGCGAAGGAATCTAGGAATCTCTGAGCAGTCGGTGCGCCTCTAGCAAGAATTCTTTATAGCTTTATCCCGGATCTTTTGCTAAGTAAATGACTAAATAACAACTTCTGTAGGTAATTAAGATTTCAGTTTGAAAATTTGTTTGAGTTCCATGCATTTTGATAACGGTATGGGTCTTTAGACTTTTTTCACCGCAAGTGATTTGCCCCGCGGTGCGAATCGCCCAAGTATTATTTGTGATAGACAGTAGAGATTTGCACAGATGATGTCAACAATACAAATATTATATGATGATAAATAGGTATAGAATACATCGTACACGAGTACGGCTCGCATTCGGCCGGTTTTATTAAACACAAGCTGACCCGCGCAACTTCGGTTGCCTCACATTAGAGGGAATGGGTAATTTTTCCCCGTTTTTGTAAGATTTTTTACTGTTACTCTGCTCCTATTGGTCGTAGCGTGATGATATATAGCCTTCCTCAATAAATGGGCTATCTAACACTGAAAGAATTTTTCAAATCGGACCAGTAGTCCCTGAGATTAGCGCGTTCAAACAAACAAACAAACTCTTCAGCTTTATAATATTAGTATAGATATATTCTTACAAAATCATGTTTCACACTGTGTCACGGACTCGTCACCATCATCCAACGGCCTTTGATCGTTCACCTCCGTTTCCCGCTTACGTATTAAATTGTGATGATCTCAGTTGTAAGTATTCATATGTTAGTTATGTTAGCCATTACAATGACATCATGCCCTTGTCTTGTACACAGTATAAGGTTGTAATATATTATACTTGTTAGGTTCACTTCTTGAACTTGGCGTCATAAATATTGGGATTTATTTCCTAGTATTGTTAAATTTTGCCTGTTTATTATTTGTGTTACGAGGATACTTGCTTCATTTACTGGGTACATATTCGTCTCTTGACAAATATAATTCTAATTGACACCTATATTTTTTTTTTTCTTTTACTGTCCCACTGCTGGGCAAGGGCCGGCTCCCGAACGAGAGACTGGTCGGGCCTCGAGTCCACCACGCTAGCCAAATGCGGGTCTTTGCATGTCCTCAAAGAATGTGTTAAATAACTTTTAGGCATGCAAAGTTTCGTCACGATGTTATCCTTCACCGTTGGAGCGAGTGATTATTATTTCTAATACACACATAACTTAGAAATCACTTTTATAATAATTGCAAAACGAAGAACCAAAGGTTTCCCATCAATTTATTTAGAACAGACAACAGTATTACGATATCAAAGTATCTTAAAATCCATAAGTTAAACGGTAAAGAGCAAACGCTCCGTGACTTCATTGCAAAACGGCTGAACTTTAAAAACGTATTATGTCGGAACGAACGGAGAAGGAATGTTGATGTTAGTTATAATGAACACCGTATTTATAACACTAACCTATTTTTATCTAGAGAGATAAAAAACAGAAATCCTTAATACAGAATCTGATGATTTGTACAAGTAGAACATGGGTATATTGGGTGTTCCATTGAGTTTTATAGCGCAATTCTAATTATGATTAATTCTGCTCTAGTTCTGTTCGTATCCTTCTGCTTTATTTTGCAGAAAATATTGCATCCCTAGAATATTTCCTTTCAGGAAATAATAAATCTGTTTTAAACTAGCCTAACGATAAAAAGATAGCATACGATATATTTCGAAAATAAAATCTGTTCTACCCTGGTGGTCAAAGATAGATAAAGATACAATTAAGGTTTATAAATGTACAGTCTAAGCCCCTTTATGATTTTGTAACAGTATTAGATAGAAAGGTGGGCATGACCACGACCTCTGCGAGCAAGTCAGCTGTTCTGTTCTACAGACGCGTTGTGAAACACGTACAAAGGACATTCGTGTGCCGCACGATTGTAAGCTTAGAGCCAAACGTACACCACAAACAAACAGTAAAGCGTTTACTATCTATACTAATAATATGAAGAGGTGGGTCCTATAACATAGCAGAGCAGCAGATACATTGTCCACTACTATAGATTTTTTATCATAAGTTGTAAAAGTTAAGTAATCACGTTCAGCAAGCGCTCAGACGATCATGGGTCATTAAGGTACACTTTTTCAGCAATGTTTTCAACAAAACTAAACGTAACACCTACAATTTTTTATTAATAGTTTAGAAAATATTTCAGCTATATTTGCTACTACTAGTTTGTTTTCAATAATTATTTCAACTATGAAAAAGAATTTGCATATATTCTGCAGTAAAAACTAAAAGAAGAATGACGAACCATTTTTCATTGGGAGCAATACATAGAGATAATGAGACACGACAAGATACTTTCAAACCAGGAATATATGGAGATAGCACTTGCAAGTTGCGAAGACTCTGGCATTTATCAGGTCTGTAATAATAGGGGCACGAGACAGGTGGTACCGTCAACTTTAACGTGGTTTAATAACAGGTATCTTACCCTATTATAAATAACTCGAGCACTTCTAAGGACCGAAAGCTTCGAGCGTTACCTTAAAGGAATGTTCAAAGAGGTGTTTTGTATCGATTTACGCATCGCAAATGTATCGCATTTGTTCGTATCGATACGCGATATTATCGTCACCGTATCGCATGCATTTTATTAGATTTGCGTTTAAATGAATATAGATTAATACAAAGGTCTCTATTTGTAATGATTCTACTTAATATACTGTTTTTTTTTAAGTAAGCAAAAAGTAATTATATGAAACAGTTTTATTCCAGCAGTAAGAAAAATCTAATTTGATTAAGAACCTACGAAAATCATAAATCGTGGTTAAACTTTGATGCGATACGTTAATTGCGATATCAGGATACGATATATCGAAGCGTATCGTATGGTCAAAATCTCGAAATAAATATCGATATATCGTATAGTGTTGTATCGATATATCGTAGTGGGCATGCCTTACAGCCATAAAGACGACTTTCCATTGATGGCTTACTGCATAATTATTGACAATTATCTTAAGGCACTAGTTGGTTTTTCAATTCTATTATAGCGTTGTTTATTGTTATTTCCTAAGCCTTTGTTTCGATGCCAATGGTTTTTGAGGTTTCAACAATACTTTTTATTCCTATAAGAGCGTGTGCTATTGTTTTGCATCCATATTTGGCTAGCATTGCGATTAAGAAGGTTTTATTTCAAAGGTCAGTATTCTGTTTTGGTGCTTCTATAAATGTTTATGTGAAAGAATTTATTCTAGAAGGAATTAAGTGCCCAAAAAAATAATGCTGTTTTAACAGCTTTTCATGTTTTGTGTCCACAGAATAACTAACACAAGAGGAAAGGGCATACTTTTTCATTGAAGATGGCTGTCGCCAAACTCAGTCGATGACATTTAACGCACACTGAAATATGAAAAAGAATTAAAAGCAATTACAGAATAAAATGACCATTCAACTCAATGATATTAGAGTTGTATTTTACACTAATACTTTGTGCTTTATTTCGGAATTCTATCTACGTGTTTTTAGTATTAGGTTAGTACTAGGGTAGGTATAGCTACACATACTTCATATTGCACGCGCCACGCCCACATGACTCTTCCTCTTGTGTTAGTTATTCTGTGGTTGAAGCAAATATATTACGTTCTTAGCGTAAAGACCCACATATATTGAACTCTGACACAAGGTTAGCAAATAAACACAAAAAATAGTTATACATATATAATTTTGTTTGTATTACTTATCAATGATTCTACCACGGAACCGATTAATAAAGGACTTTAGTTTTTATATCGGAAGCAAAGGCCATTTACGATTTATACGCTTGTATTCTTTTTTCCGAATATTTTACATAAAATATTGTCTTTTGCTATATTTTCCGGGTAAATTTCGAAACTTTTAGTAATCGTATACACTACATATTAAAGGAACTTTAAATGTCATTTATATCCGTCCGGTTAGTAAACAACGTATCGTAAGAAAAGGATCATTAAGCAACATCACTTAAAAAGAGTGGCCAGGAATTTCTTGCTAGCATTTCTCATTGGCCCTACCTTCCGAACAGGTAAATTCACTCTCTGTATCATTCACTATCATAAGTGTCAGCATTAGACCTAAATGAATAAATTATATGATTTTGATATAAGTAAGAAATTTATATTCAACAATATCTACAATTCGTCCCCAACCCGTATCAGTCAGCGTGGTGGGCTAGAGTCCTAACCCGTCCCTCATTCCGGGAGAAGACCCTTGCTCAGCAGGGTAATTTTTATTTAATATCTATAATAGGCACATATGCCATGCTTTACAAGTCGATTATTTAGTTAACGTCGTATAATCGACTAAAATAATAAAAAAACAAAGTAGTACGACTGGTACTGCACTACTGCCATGCCATGAGTCATGTGCACTGACATTTATCACCCGTCGCATTAATGTGACAAAAACGCTATCGATGCTACACATTACACAATGTCGATCACTCACGGTGATAAACATTCTTACGGATTACGAAGTCGTTTAGATAACTAGCTATTTAAATGAATAATAATTGTGACATTTTTAATCGAAATTTTAAAGGAGTGCCTTGTATTATTCATAGCAATTTCATCACGAGCTGTTCCACTTGCGTACAAACTTTTTATTCACAATTTCAAGCGCTGAATGATAAATTTATAGAAAAGAAATCTGTCTTTTTCCGATTCCTACAAGCTTCTTTTTGATTCAGATTCTTCAACTCTGTATTCTATCAGATCAGCTGACAAACAGGCAGACTGTTTCATTTATAATATTGTAAGAATAGACTAATATGTTTAGACATTGTACCTGCCTAAAAGGGACTATTAACTAATCACTGATCAACAAAAGCAATTTCGTTGGAACATCACAGAAAACTCTCAAATGCGAGAGAAGTGGACGTAAACTTTCTAAAGAGCACAGCTTTGTGCTTACGTCTAGACGTATCGAGCTGAAATATTATTAAAGAACTAGTTACAACGCTTCTCTTGTAAACTCGAGGCAGCAGTGGTACAAAGAATACATGTTTCTATTCTCATTTCCTTCCTACATTCCTATAACGTAACAATGATAATGTGACCGTAGTTACCGCATTGTATAACAAACCTAAATAACGAGCAGTTTTAAGTCTTCACACGTTCAATGAGATCGTAATCATTACCGCAATCAGGGCTCATAGCAATCTTGGATAAAAAGTATGAAAACCGTCATTTCTCGTTCAAATTATGATGATAATTTTACGGTAAATACGATTCTTTACGGTTTTTGATGAGGGGATTAGACAAGGTTTCTCATAGTGTCAGAAGAGTTTTGGAATTGCTATGACAATTAAATGCGAACAATATTTTAGAGTAGTTGATACATTTCTTTAGTATCTAGACCCGTGTTAAAATCTTTTTCGAAAGGAGGCTTGCAAAATTATCGTTGGCATAAAGTTGCAGCGTAACTAGACCACCGAAGTTATTATTTGACATTAGAAAGTCGTCTAAATCGATAGTCACCTCATTTTTTGTATCCTGACAAGACTACATAAACTCGTTGTTATTTAAGTGCCTACTAATATAAATAAAAACATCTGAAAAGGCATTTGTTATAATACAATAGATTATTTACAATTACCTTCAACTATCAATGCATCAAAGATCCTTATAATAAAACAACAGACATTAGAAAATTTCTACATATTCCGAGAATAAGACTGCATTCGCGTCGGTCGAGTGTGCCACAACAGGTAATTGCGACAATTACAATTGTTATTACGTGCGCCGACGCCGGTGACACTGGCAATCGTCACGTCTACCATCGCATCTACATCAAATGGGTATTCATTTAAAACAGTTTTAGATAATTTCTTTATATCTTAGACAAACTGTATTAAGACAGAATTTACGTAAAGTAGTTCTGCAGATATTAAAATTCCTGTTTGATTTTTCACATTGTTAGAACTTTCAAAATATGTCTTTGTTCAACTCAAGTTTTACCTCGCGTGTAAATCAATCACCAATGACGCTGGCATGAAAATTATCGTTAGATTTTCCGAGAACTTCCACCGCCATTTTACCTGTAACAATCATAAAATAAATTGTTAGAAATGTGCAATTATAAGAGTAAATTATGAGTGGTTCTAAAAAGCGCAATAAAAGCTCTCGCCGCCTGTGTCCGCTGGCCGCTGATTCAGGCGTGTCTAACAAACCAACTTTCCCTCAGACAGACGTTTGCGATGAACCGTACACTTGCCCAATTTGACAAAAACTTTCCCCCATTGTGATTGTCTACTAAATAATCGAATAGAAAACAATTTTCATTGAGGTTGCCGATTCGAAACGGTACGATGAGAGGTAATTTGGAGAGATTAATACCGAGACTTATTGATTTAGCTTGTAATCTACTGGTGTTAAACGTCTTTTCGTGTTTACAACAACTATCGTCCAAAACTTTAAAGTTACCTGTTTTATGAAGTAAACCTATTATATTTGAGTACAAAATAACTTCTAGAATTACAGTGTTCTCAATTACTCTTGCAACTCTGTCTACAAGATGCCGATTGGACGATGCAACTTACTGCTCGTCAATCCTAACATATTCAAGACTAGCACTTGTCGTGTCAGAATTCCCGTTACACCGCTGCACTATCTGGGGGCACGGAAGTGCCCCCGCAAGTCGAGCAAAAAAAAAGTGGCACGGCCGTAACATCCTTTTCTCGAAGCAATTCGGGCTATTTTTGACACCCCTATAATTTCGTTGTGGATAAAACAAGAAGCCTGGATTTTCAGCAAATAATCAGTCCTTGTATAAACACGGTATATTTAAAATTTCAGTCAATTTGAACCAGTAGTTTAAGAATGACAACTTGTTAAAATTTTGAATTTTGTCACTCACTGATTCACTGACTCACTGACTCACCGATCATCAAAAGTCTAAGGTACTTCTAGCAGACTTAGAAGCTTAAAATTTAGAATACAAATAGGGTTTAGTGTTTTAATCATGGGAAAAATTCTATATTTTCTAATTTCGGTCCAGTTTTCTAAATACACCAACTGCAACAATAACTTTGTAATCCCATATAAATGTATAAGATTACAAGGTTACATTTGCAGTTAATGAAATCAAAATCAAATCATTTATTCATTTAGGTCAAGTGCTGATGAATGAATGAATTATTATTACTGTAGAAAATAAAATAAATAGGTGTAAATAGGTACCTACTATATGAGGCATAACGGGAGGGGGTATAGGGTGGGTAAGGGTGTTTCGCCCATGAAACTGAACAACATTCCCATAGGAAAATATGTTGAATTATGTAAAAATAACATCTTTCCATACAAATTGGACTTATGTTCGCTCTACAAAAAGAAGTGAGATGCCACCAAAAACATTCTGTAAAAACCTCAAGTCTCGCCGTAAAAAGTTGTGAGATCAATATAATACCAAGTCGATTAATCTATTTAGTCTCTACTTAAAGGACCTTCTGTCTTAAGTTATTACGTATGTTATTATCATGCCAATTTAAAAAAAAATACCTATAAAACAAATAGATCGACTTGGTCATCGCGAGAAAACACAAATTCGCCAATAACATTTCAGAAGCATTAACTAATCAAATCATGCGATGACCAGGTCGGTCTATTTGTTTTAGAGGTATTTTTTTTTAAATTGGCATGATAATAACATACGTAATAACTTAAGACAGAAGGTCCTTTAAGTAGAGACTAAATAGATTAATCGACTTGGTATTATATTGATCTCACAACTTTTTACGGCGAGACTTGAGGTTTTTACAGAATGTTTTTGGTGGCATCACTTCTCCGAATTTGTAGCTATTTATAATTGAGTATCGTGACTCGTCCCCAAGCGCAACACAACTACAATTAATGAAGTTTAAATTGATAATAATTTGCCACAGATGTTTTATTCATATATGGTGTGTATGTGTCATTTTAAAGTATTGCGGGGATGGGTGTAAATAATCACCTGCTGGACACGTGCATACATGATATTACAGCAAAGTACTATTGCAAGACATTTAAAGGGATTAACAGGGGTAATTTAATTACGGTGAATACGGGAATAGAATAATAGTCAGTGGTTGATGGGTTTTCTGTAGAGGCTAACTGACTTTGACAGCTTCAAGAGTTTATTCGTATTTTTAATCTTCTCGTAATAAGCCGGCTATTCCTTGTGATAATAAAGGTATATTTATGGGAAAGGATTTGAATTTGTTACAGAAGGGGAATTCCATGCACTTTTCCCTGAGATGACTAGTAACTACGTGGTACGAGCGTTAAAACACTTCGATAGGTGACTAGCAGTCCATTGAATACGTGAATAGAATCGATGGAAATTACTAGAAACAAACTTCATTCTTTATAGTATAGAATACTACCTATCGTATAGAATAAGTCATATCTTTCGCACGAGTGTCGTACGTATAAAGAGTTATTCACAATCAAGTACCCACTCGTCAACGCGCCACGGCAAAACATGAGGCGTATCTTTTTCATTTGGCAGTTATTTATCCCATATAGGTCGTCGTTTGTATTCAAAATGAGAGCCTATTGACATGATACACCCATCATCATACTAAAAAGCTTGTATTGAGGCATATCGACCTCATTTTCTTTGTGTAATCAATCATGTTATTAAAGGTTTTGTGTATAAGCAGGTGCTTTGTACGCATTCTAGTCGATCGATAAAGTTGGCAGGTTTAGATACCACTAGCTGACCCGGCAAACGTTGTTTTGCCATAAAAATTAAGTTAAAAAGACATTGTCCAGCGTGCAAAATTGTGAATCTAAACCATTCTCAGATCCCCTTGAACACACACAAAAAAAATCATCAAAATCGGTCCAGTCGTTTAAGAGAAGTTCAGTGACATACACACTTACAGAAGAATTATATATATAAAGATTTACAAGTAAATGGATCGTTTGATTACATTACCGCTACATATTAGTTACTTTCCAGTTGACGATACATATAACAATTCGCAACTATTGCAAACAATCAGTGTATTGCTCACAACACTTTCTGATGAATCAACGAAATCTCGATTTGTTTTTACAGTATTTCTGACTGAAGGCAAAATGCTTAACTAATTAAAATAGACCCAATTAAATAGCAGCAACAACAACAGAACAAGCAACTAGCTGACACGTTCAGCTCCATTCGCGAACAAAATTTCATCGTTTATTTTATGGTCTTCGACTATCACCAAACAAAAATGTTGCCCATTTTTTAAACTGTTTCTCCCAATACTTGAAAGTATTTATTTTGGCCTAAAATTAACACCACTACACAATTAGTACTATTTACACGTAGAATTTTGACAGTTTTCTTACATTTGCTGTCACCATCTATCGGATAGGCTATCCGTCACTTATTCATAAGCGTTGAAACCGGCCTTAAATCGTCTAGGCAGGTATGACATCATTTGACAAGCGACGTCCGTAAAGCCCTCCACTTGGTGGCACTGTGATAATTGCGCCGGCCTTCAAGATGTTGATAGTAAACAAGTGCTCTTTAGCGACATTAGGTGATACGGACACCTAAGAATGCAAATAGAAGTTTTTAGCACGTATCTTTACTTGTTAAATGAAAGTTTATATAAGACTTGATTTCCGACCGCGTGAAATTTCACTCCATTCGGGATGGAATTTCCAAAAATCCTTTTTTAAGATATCTTGAAACACTTTCCTAAGGAATCTTCATATCACATTTCAACTTTCTACGCTCAGTAGTTTCGGCTGTGCGTTGTCAATTGGTCAGTAAGTCAGTAACGAAAGAATTTTGTATACAATGACATGTATATTGATTTACTACTTTTAATATTGATCTGCTTCGGAAATAATTTCAAGGCTCAGAGAGACTTAATACAACGTCTTTAAACCCGAGGACCCTACTTGCACGACGTTAGTAAATAATGAAATTCATATCACACATGAGTCACAAAATAATCTCATGAAATTCATCAGATCAAGCAATTTCAGTTTGCGAACTCCTTAAGAGAATTTCAAAAAATTGGTGCTCACTTTTTCAGTTATGAAGAAAAGTTACAGCGTACTTTAAGCCAAAAGAATTCAACAGAATAAATTACTTAATTACAACGGAGACAATTTATAAAGTAGGTGATCTTGTCATAAATGTACATAACAATATTCGTATAAAAACATGAATAGCCGATGACAGCTGTATCACGTACAAGTTAATCGCAATGACGATCATAAAAGTACCAAATACCTTATCTCAGAGATAGTGATAATACTTGCATACATTTTAAAGAGTATTGGTGCAATGAAAAATGTTATCTAGATACGTGCATATTACCACAGCTCAATACACTATTGGTCGTAAAGTTAAGCAGCTACAAGCGCCACTAGTTTAAAGATGGGTAGGCAATATTAATTAAAATAAAATAGTATAAATTAAAAAGAGCAATAGCACTTGGCCCGACCCGGGAATTGAATCCGAGACCTCATACTCAACAGCCGGTTACACTACTGACTGCGCCACGGAGGCTGTCGTACTCGTTAGATAATTAATTTTAAAAAAGCTTAAAACGGTAGTCGAACTTGTTTGTACAAGTCGATATTATTTTTCACAAGCCGGCTAGTAAATATTCGAGTAGTTGACAGTATTATGTGATCGTTTACGGTTACATAAGGAGATTGCACAACCGCTGTAGGTCGCGATTAGTGTTGCTAACTTTGCTAATCAATTTTGCAAGATTTGTGAACTCATTTTATGCTACTAAATCAACGCTAAATACTGTTGTAAACAAGTAATTTTAAAACTGTATTTAACTAGAAACTATTTAGATTTAGTTTTTTGACAGATTATTCATACACAATACTCTTTCAAAATGGGCCCATTAAGAATCTATACTAATAATATTATATAGAATATATAGAATATATAATATTATAAAGCTGAAGAGTTTGTTTGTTTGATTGTTTGTTTGATTGTTTGTTTGTTTGAACGCGCTAATCTCAGGAACTACTGGTCCGATTTGAAAAATTCTTTCAGTGTTAGATAATCCATTTATTGAGGAAGGCTATAGGCTATATATCATCACGCTTCGACCAATAGGAGCAGAGTACCAGTGAAAAATGTTACAAATACGGGAAAAAAATTGGCCCATTATTTTCTGATGGTTCTATTCTTTCCTTTGCAAGGAAGACAATAGTAATATTCCTATACTTAAATAGAGTACTAAACAGTGGATAAGAAAGCCTGCAGTTTCACAATAATACTCACATGACACCTTTCACAGAAAAATATCAGTATCTAAAGAGATATGTATTTTCATCTGTCACTCTGCATTTATCTGGATCGAATTGGTTCGAACCAGCCACATGATCGTCACGATTTAACTTTGAATGCTACTGAGCAGTTGTTATTGCAGAATTCTAAGTCGACTATTATTGCGACATCTAAATCTATACTAATATTATAAAGCTGAAGAGTTTGTTTGTTTGTTTGAACGCGCTAATCTCAGGAACTACTGGACCGATTTGAAACATTCTTTCAGTGTTAAATAGCCCATTTATCGAGGAAGGCTAGGATATATATCATCACGCTACGATCAATAGGAGCAGAGTAACAGTAAAAAATGTTAAAAACCGGGGAAAAATGTCACCCATTCTCTCATTCTCTCTTATGTGACGCTAGCGAAGTTGCACGGGTCAGCTAGTATGTACATATAACTCAAAGGTGACTGACTAACATAATAATCTATTAACGCACAGCCTAAACTCGACCAGACAGATCGAGCTGAAATTTGACATGCAGGTAGATGTTATAACGTAGGCATTCGCTAAGAAAGGATTTTTACCAATTCTACCCCCAAGGGGATAAAATAGGTGATGAAAGATTGTATGAAAAATCACTTCTCTTTTCCATCTCTAGAATCTTCCCTCACAATCAAAGCCGAAGTTAAATCAGATTATCATGGTTCAGTAAAATCCTTAAGATTGCAGTTCTCGTACAGTATTTTTCTTTATTCATGACAAGTTTAACCCCAGAAAGCTAAAAATCTATATTTTTTGCAAACCATATCACTTGTCTTGAATCATTGCTATGTAGTTCAACCATAAATTCAGAATTGTCACTAAGTCAAAGCTGTAATACAAAAGTATCAATTAACTCTAAAATAGACTATTAAACTAATCGTCACTGATGGCTAAGTATATTTATCTCTGAGCCGTTCATTCGCGTGACATAACCGATTCTCAGCCGCTACCGAGTCAAACGCTTAAGGCATGGTGACATAATTACAGTATTATACAATTACTTGCCTTACCAGTAACACCTTCGTATCTAGTTCATGGAGATAGGAAACTATCTATACTAATATTATAAGGCTAAAGAGTTTGTTTGTTTGATTGTTTGTTTGTTTGTTTGTTTGAACGCGCTAATCTCAGAATCTACTGGGCTGATTTGAAAAATTCTTTCAGTGTTCGATAGCCCATTTATCGAGGAAGGCTATAGGCTATATAACATCACGCTACTGTTATTAGAAGCGGAGTAGCAACGAAAATGTTACAAAAGCAGGGAAAATTATGACCCGTTCTCTCTTATGTAACGCAAGCGAAGTTGCGCGGGTCAGCTAGTTTAATATAAAGGTAGATTCAATTAGATACTATAGTAAATAAAAATATATGATTTTTTATATACAGGCACCAACAGGTCTTTGTTAATATGTCCCTGACTATCTTACAATTGAATGAAATAGTCCATATGATTAAAGATCATCAGAAAAAGAGTCATAGTAAATATACTGTCCAAAAACCAACAACATGAGCCAATGGTGTGCCCTTGTATAACCTTCAAATAAAATATGGACTACGTGTTTGTCAACATTTATGAAAAAACTATTGCAGACGTTTTTGTTAGCCTAGCCACCGCAGACGACCCAAATCGAACGCATTGCCATTCCAAAAAAAGGCTATTATTCAGAAACAACAAAATTCCCGTAGCCAAGTAAGGCTAATTGACATTTAAACACTCCCGTCTGGAGGCATTTATTGTAATAATTTCGTTGTATTTCATACATAACGACCGGTTTCCGTGTAAAACAAACAGTACCTACAAAGATGGTCACAAGACACAAACCAATTTAGCTTGTTTCGAGCAATTAGAGTCGGGGGCGTCGTCCGAATGTAATTGTAGAATAAGTGGGTGAGATAAAGACGCATTTATATGCCCAACTTCCCCTTTGTGTGCTCTACAACTAGGGTTACCAAATCCAGGCTGATCATTTCCTGGACATTTCTGGGTCTACGGAATCAAAGTTTTGGTCTCGGGTCTGAGACTACACTAAGTAGGAATGACTAAAAAAAATTCGTAGTACCGTAACTTTAAAACTAGTATTTTTTAATTCCGGGACCATCCGGGAAATCCCGGCCTCCCCATCTACAACCCAATATCTGAAGGAGATAGACACCCAAGTTCCTCCTTGCATTAGTACTTGCCATTGGGAAATGTCTTATTGTGTTCCTAGTCTGTCTATCTAGATCGAGATAGTCTATAGAAATTCATTAATTAAGTAAGTAATTGATCCCATTCAAAAAGAAAATAAAATAATAATATGTATTTATCAGTCAATGGACAAAAGTCTGTTCAAATGGATTTTAAAATAACTTGAAATAATTTTAAAATTAACACAGTTTTAATAAACTGCAGATTAGAATAGGTATAATAGTTTCTGGTTGAAATGAACTAAATGGTCAATTTAATATAATCAAATAATTTACCGATATAAAGATGCGGCTGGTATCAAATCTTCTGAAGAGCATAAGACTCACAAGATTAATATAGTTATTATCTTTATATACGGAAAACTACAAACAGATAACTTGATTGATAATTTCAATCAATTAGTTTCAAACTTTTTCTTATCTTCTTGAATTCATATTAAAATCGTTATAGTACTTAGATATACCAATACAATATTACATGTAAAAAAAAACCTTCCCTTGCATCAAACCGATTACTATTAAAGACTAGTAAGGTCTCACAAAATAAATAATTAAATTATAGTACCGTCGATTTATCAGTCTTCTGTTGTTGTCGGAACGTCGTAATTATAATTTTAATTGAACATAAACTTTTGATTATTATGGCTGAGGGCAGGTGTGGTATGAACATGAGGTAGAACAGATGTCAATATAATTGTACACTAGTGACTGCTATACCAATAAGATACTTTCACAGTAAATTTTTGAACGTCCCTCGTTCGTGATTGCCATACAAATATAATAAAAAATACTCTTTAATAAAGTCTGAGAACATGATTGTGAGCCTGGGCATGCACGATTTATCTTCTGGATTATAATTTAGAATTCTGTTTATTTCCAAAGTAGCTGTATCAAACAGGACATCGTCAGCTGCGTAAACTTGCTGGGCAATGATATTCTGCATCTGAATTTTCAAGGTTCTCTACTAAGTTGTTGGACTATAGCAACAGTGTTCATTAATCATGATCACGTGCAAATGAAGCATAAGAATCAGGAACAAACTATAAAGCGAGACAAAAAAGAATTGTCGGTGAATCAAAGAATCTTCATAGCAAGGTCTTTCATTTTCCAAAGCTCCAAACATAACAATAGTTGATTCAAAAAATGTCCTAAAATAACACCTATTTTTAGATACCAATGTTACTATTTACTTTATTACCAGCAAGATCAACTAACTGTAAAAACTGAACTGACCAGACCCTTAGCGGAAACCGCAATAGTTGGCAAACGTCATTCTGCGGTTTTGAAAATATCACTCTTTCCTACCAGAATGTTGTTGGCAGCTATACAAATAGTGGATTGTATTATAAGATTGCAGTGCATTCGCATCAAAGTAACTTTTTTCTGGCAATAGAGTATTGCTTGTATTTTTACTGTAATACATTTTACAAACATTTTTTTCATGAGAAATGTGACTTTCGTACTAGATTATTAGCTGCTCCGTTGAAAACCAGCCAATGAGGTTAAAGTGAATGAGTATGACGACTCTTATTTAATCAATTTTGATTAGTATAAGAGTAGTGAAGATGATATTTTAATAATATAAGGAGCTAAAACGTCACTCAAAAAGTCAATCTCATTTTGTCTTTCTGCTTGCTGAATGAATTCTATTGAACAAAATACATCTAAGCTCTACTAGGTGTCTAGTATTCTGCTAAATGTGAAACTAAAACCTAAATCTGAAATAACCAATCTTCAACGGATAGTCGTCATGCTGATTTGTAAAAAACCCCGTTTCACGTAACAGTTTTCGATCCAATTCCGTATCGGTTTATCAAGTAACTGAGTTGTTGTGACGTAAAATTCAAATGAAATCGATTGTGATTATCGCAAAGTAAAATACTATAATTAGATAATGAAATATTTCGTTATAATAAATTCTAGATGAAAATAAATTCGAATGTCATTTACTAGTAAACGTTAAAACATCGTTTAATTTTACGCTAGTCAGAAAGACAGAAACATTAACCCCCGGTTTCTGAGGTACATGTAGCGGTAGTTTATCTATTCAATAGCCTTTAATAGATAATTGAATAGATAAACTACCGCTAAATGTATTCAGAAACCGGGCATAAGATACTTGAGTTGCTTGAACGTAAGTGTTGTTTCTGCATTCGACCAACTGAAGTCTTTATCCTTTTTATATAGTTTAGTTTTAAACTAGAGAAATAAATTAGAGTGATAAATTACGGTATCGCAATAAATAACTTTAATGACGCAAAGCTGTTAAAACGAAAGTACAATAATTTCAGTCTTATTAAGCCAACTTATTAACTTTAACAGCCGTCAAGAATAACGTTAATATACGATATTGAGCCCTTTATTAACGTCATTATGTGTCGTAATAATTGTGTTAACACAAAAACTTTAGTATTAACAATATATTTTACACAGTGTCTGCAAAAAAGAGATATATAGGCATTTAACTAAAGCGACAGGTATATTGTAGTAAAGAACGAAAGTGTAAAAAACAGTTAATTGACCTATTGTATTACACCTTTGTCTTACGTGAAGTAATAAAGAAATTAAGTTGTATTTCTTTTCATACAAAATAAGATCTCACAGTTTGGGACGTTTTTTTTATTTACTGCCTTTGAGTGTGAATTATTTATTAAAATAAATAAATTTAATAAATTACTGCTGGGCAAGGGTCTTCTTCTGTAATGAGGGCGGCTAGGCCTTGAGTCCACCATGCTGGCAAAGTGCGGGTTGGGGACTTTGCATTCCTTCAAAAACTTTAACATACTTAATAGAAATAAAATAAAATTCTTAGCTAACTTTGTAAACGTCAGAGTACGTGGTCAAGGTCTTGAACCACTGTCAAGATGACGATGACTACGAGATAGGTGAATGCTTACGAAATTACTTATTTATTATACAAGCATTGAATTGCATCATTAGCTGATACGAAATATACTGATTATAAGCATGACACCACATTGATAAATTAATGAAACTTAACAGGTGTGGTAATCATAAAGTTCGGCCTATATTATCTTCAAAATCAAATCATTTATTCATTTAGGTTAAGTACAGATACTTAATGGCCAGATAAAGAAGGTGAAGTTATCACCAGTTCGGAAGTAAGGCCAATGAGAAGAGCTGGCAAGAACTCCTGGCCAATCTTTTTAGTCGCCAATTTATTCTTTTATTCGTTATATTTTTTACCTGATTAAATTTTTATTCCAGCTCTGTAATAAACTAAACATTCCCTTGACACAGTATTTCTAGGAAACTATCCAACCCAGTACTTGGGATTCACGATTAACTTCTTTTGTCATTTTAGCGCGTCTAATTTTTTCAGGACCATTTCAGTTCTGGCAAATGTATTGACTGATTGTGAAACCAAATGTTTCATTTTGCGGGTTGCATAATTTAAATGTATCTTAAAGCATTTCTGAAAAGCTTTCTTGAAAGCATAGCTATTCTCGTGTTTAAAAGCTCGCTTTCGCTTGCTTCTGAAGCAACCTTGCCGAAACGAAGCAAGGTGGAGAAAGAAATTACACACGTTAATCCTGGGGCAAATAATATTAGTATTAAAGACTTCCATAATATGATTATTATAACGTCAATATGTTATTCCGATCCAGCCTGAGGAATATGAACACTGCTCATAAGCGAAGTGCGAATAAAGTGAATTCAATTACAGTTTAATTCAATTTCTAGGAATAAATTAAAAAGTATCACTAACTTAATTATAGCCATTACAGCCCAGGGATAGATGCCTTGGAGGTATGTAACTAGAAGTTATATATTTTCAAAGCTTTAATTAAGAGCATAATATTTTATTTTCAACCAGGTGGCAAGGTGGATTCTAAATGTTATAATTATGTCCGATAAAATATGATTCAATTAATAATTTCGAGTGCAAAATGTTAAAAATGAGGAACAGTTACATAGTGATACATATTTAAATGTGCGCTGAAAACCTGCTTTAGATGAATTGCGATTAAGAACAAAAAAAACGAGAATGGATAGTCGGAATGGCCGATAGATTGAAGTTGTTGCGGCGAGAATGGCCTTTCGTTCCACATTTTGTATACAAAATATAAGTGGGTAGATGCAATCTAATCGTACCGTTATCAGCGTTATCGCGGGCTCGCCGCGTTCCGAAACAATGGCGACTTGCCACGATGTCTAAAAAAATTGACGACAAATTGGCTGTAACACTTATCAGCTGTTAAATGCGGAAGAAGCAAGCTTTACGAAAGTGAAAATTCCTGTTTTGTACTACTAGGGATCGATAATAATAATAATGACAAACTTGGACAACCCAATTCCGAACTATGTGCATACTTAATACTCGTAGCCTTACAAAAGCCGATCAAATCCCTTATAAACACATTGCAACAGCTGCTTATATTTCTAAATACATCTTACACAACTAAACTTTTCCAAACAAAACTTATGGTTTTCCTTACAAATGAAGTAAATGCAAAATGACATTGCTTGACATTATCCAGTAAATTATTCCGTGTTAAAGAAACAGTACCGAGAAAGTCATGAAATAAAATATACGTGACGAATACTAAAACATTCATTGAATAAAGTGATTGACAATACGCTATTGTAATATATTTCTTGACGTAAATCTACCAGTGGAATATGAGTGGAATATGACTTATTAAGAGAGATTTTCTTAACAAGGAAAATCTTGAAATAAAGCTAATGTTTTGTGCAGACTTAGGTCCGGTTTCAATACTCCTGGATAACAATATCAAAGATCTCAATAGATGAAATTTTGGAAGTTGTTTTCATACACTTGCTGTCGTTTTATCTAGCAGACTATCAGGCTCTCAGGCTATTTATTCCTGAACTAAAAACATACAAACTGGCCCTTTATATTAATTTCTATGAAGTAGGTATACTATACTTGAACTTGAACCGTTAGAAAAATCTTTTTTTAATACTGTATTGCATAATACGCTAAAACAAGGACATAAGTAAAAAATATGTATTAACATTGAACCGCGCGCACGTTTATTTGAAAAACTTAGTCAACATTTAAACAATGATAGCTATATCTATCGTAGATTATAACTACGACACACGTAAAAACTATTCTTAATGGATGAATCACAATACGCAAATGGCAGAAACTGTGATCATTAATCAACATACACATACTTAAAAAGATAGTTTCCATACAAGAAGAAAAACAGGTGTTCTTTAAGACCCAAGTAGAACTATCACTAAGTCTATACCTACTAACATTAAAAAGCTGAAGAGATTTTTTGTTTGTTTGAACGCGCTAATCTCAAGAACTACTGGTCCGATTTAAAAAATTCTTCAGTGATAGATAGCCCATTTATCGAGGAAGGCTAAAGGCTATATTTCATCACGCTACGACCAATAGGAGCAGAGTACCACTAAAAACGGGGAAAATTATGACCCATTCTCTTATGTGATGCAATAATGATAAAACCCATTGATGTCCCACAGCTGGGCAAGGTTCTCTTCCCGTAATGACGGAGGGATTAGGCCTTGAGTCCACCACGCTCGCCAAGTGCGGGTCGGGGACTTAGCATACCTTCAAGAACTGTTCTAAAGAACTCTAACCCCCGGTTTCTGAGTACATTTAGCGGTAGTTTATCTATTGAATTGCGTTTTTTTATAAATAAGGCATTCAAAGTTGCATCGCGATGTTTTCCTTCGCCTAAAATATAACTTCAATTCACAGTATACAACTGTAATTCTATTATATTATGTTATTTTTTCGCTCGGTCGTGTCACAGTTATTGATAATGGCCACTGTCTCATGACAACAAACAGTAACCGTCATTTAAATGCGTCATTCGAGTCAACTCATTCAATTATTATTAGCTATCAATAGAATGACAGCGGCGAAATACGATTAATTGAGTGGGAACAAGTGCAAGTGGTTAGAGGTGACACACTTTTTAATATATTAGGTCGGGGAAAAAGTCTTTTCGCATTATAGTATGTATGAACTTGTAATAAAATCTCTTTGGCTCCAAGAATCACAAATGAGTACACGGTTCATTAGGATTCTTTCAGTGAGCTCGTGAGGTACCCAAATATCGAGCTTTTTGTGTAGAGAAAAGATTTTATATCAAGTTCATACACACTATAATGCGAAAACTTTTTCCCCGACCTAAAAGATTTATTTTAAAAACATTTTAGTACCTATAGATTAATTTTATGATAACCTCGTTAAATATAGGCTTTTCTGAAAGGACTGTACACCATCTGCAGAAGACGTTAATTCAAATATGTAGCTAAGACGAAAACAACAATTTCTTCGAGTCGAATTATGAAATCGAAGCGTCAAGTAATTCTACACGAGTCTAAAACATATAAACGATCAAATGTATACCGGCGTGGATCGTAACTATAAGATAGCGCGCGAATCCGGTTCTGCGGTGAGTCAGAGCGACCTCACTTCGACCTCTCGAAGCTATCCGATTGTCCTCTAAGCAGCAAGCTTTAGTAGCATTTTGAGACTCGTATCAACCTAAGTTTTTGTAAAGTTGTGAAACGATGATTCACGATCCGACTTTGAAGATTTTATACACGTAATATAACACGCCTGTTATACCCAAAGGTGCAAGCAGAAGTGTATGAAATATACCCGCATTTCTCCAAACAATGTTTCTCTCATGTAATAGGGCCTATTGCCATATACTGGGTACATTACCACCCATTCATACCACATTAATATTTTGGTGACAAGTTATAAAAGAAAATACAAGCAGCAGTTTACACCTGTGCAATGATGACATATACTTATAGACTTTAAACTGCTTTTATACATAATATTACATACACACTGTTACTATGTAAATTCGTCACTCAATGAAAAACAAACAAAGTAATCAGCTGTTATTCTGCGAAGTTTAAAAGTCAGAATGGACAATTCTGGTTGCCTGGTGTAACCTTGCTTTGAACTAACTTTAGTAAATCAAGGATTCTTACAAATGAGAAGTATGGTATATCAAGAAATACAATTTGGTTTTTCATATTAAAGTTTAAATCTTAGCGCATTCATAAACGCTGACATGGTCAACCTGTAGGTTACTATGTTCGTTAATCCTAAGTTTCGTAACAATTTCAATGTTTGACAACTATCAGCTATCTGAATAGATTATTGTTTTTGTACTTTTGCGAGTTATAAGAGGTTTCGAAGATTCAAATCCAATTCAAACGAATTTTGGTAATGAAATCGCGGTAACCAACCAACCCAAAATTTTGTGCGTGTTCGTTAAATTTAAAGTAGGCACCCTGTTATAAATATGGACTTCTTCGTGGTATGGACTATCGTTTTGTGAATTATAACCAATATTGTGTGTCACGAAATGGATGTAACCAATCATAATTTCCATAAATATTTAAATTAAAGTTTTATTGTAACAGTCGAGCCCTAGGACATGTGATAGGTATTATTCTCAAGGATATTTTAGCCAATCGATGAAACCTTAATATGTTTGTTGTCCTTGAAATAAGTCAGACAGAAGCCTGCTAAAGCCTAGTTTAATCTAGATAAACACGTGTAATTAAGTAATTGTATTAAATAAAATTTGATTTGATTACGGTATTTCTGCACTTACTGACATAATTATCATATTGGACCTGAATAATTTACATTTTTAACTAGTTAGCAGCCATTTTTGACAAACATACTATACAGCGCAGTTAAAATACATTGTATCTCTTTTTTACAAACATAGCGTGACAAGTCAATCCACGTGTGGAAATATGATTCAAAAATAATAAATTGATTTCATTACGACGTTTAACTTTATGTCCAATCCCGAGGCAAGTGTCATTACAAGGTCAATATTTTATTTCAATTACACAACATGAAGCTTGATAACATTAAAATTATGACTCTTAATATAACCGCAATAATGCAACAGGATAAAATAATCTTATTCCTCTTATCTTTATACCGTAAAACGGGGTGAATAGAATTCGCGGGGTGAATAGAAAAAAAATCAGGAAAGTTTTCAAGCCCAATATTTGAGTACTCCTCGTTTAAGAATTTTGTTCAAATTTGAAATGATTACACGTCAATATTACTTCTCTGCGGTGTCATAATTGTTTAAATGTTTAAATTGATATTTATACCCAAAAAATTGCTTCAAAGTCAACCGTCCTCGAATGCCTCAATGGTCCATACAATTTTTTCAAAACTTTGGATTTAAAGTGGAATTTCTTTTCTAATGAGTTGTTTGGAGTGTTTATCTCTTTAGGTGTATATTTATCTATAAAGATACAATATTGTTAACTGAAAAAACGTTTTAAAACACAATTTTTCCATTCACCCCTTTGGTCGTTTCGATTCACCCCTATCGCTGGGTGAATAGAAATTGACCATTTTTTTAATGAAATATCGTAAAATGATGCATATTTTTGGACAAATATGGTTTTAACTCTTTCTTCATGGCGCCGGACATGATATAAAATAACCCGACAATAAAAATAACAAGTTATTCGCTACAAATTTTTAGGACAAAGTTGAAAATTGTTTCTATTCACCCCGTTTTACGGTACCACTTCCATGGCCGAATAAAAAAAAACAACTGTCAAACGATTTTAAAAGAACGTTAGGTCAAATTTGAATGTGTCCAACGGTCGTAACGGCTGACAGCTGTCCGCCGGCAGGCATACCATATGTGATAGGTCCCACTTGTACGAGGGAATTGTATGACTTTGTTCGTTCATAATTACATAGATTATTATAGCCTGTTGGATATCGAGCCATCTTTGTTAATGCCTCTTTGTTTATGTAACGTCTCCGTGAGTTCTGAACTTCGCCTGCTTTGTCGGTTTAAACTTTGTTTTATTGTATTTTTTACATACAAAATTAGTATTCATGTCTCTTAAGGTATCTATCAAGTAAAATAAATAAAAAGGTCTAGTTAAAAATAATACTTTTCTAAACAAAAAAGGTGATTACAACATATCATATCGCAAAATCAAATACTCTACTTCGCGAACATTAAAAAATACTTAACGCTATCCGATATAGTGTATATAATAACCGTATCTACAGCAAGGTGTAACATACAAAATTTGCTAAGACACGAAAGGAACTGCAATAAAAATATTACAAAGAAAAATAATGACAAAAAGGTGTGCATGCGCCGACCCCACCCTAGTTGCGCACGAGCCGCTCCCCTTGTTGGTCACACCTGTCTTAAAAAAAAACACCATACAGCAAAAAGTACCGGCAACACTAAGTAGGTCCTGTACACGATAACACTGCAGGTAGATTTAGATCTCGTTGACTTATATAAAACAGTGTTGACTGACTCAAAGATGCTCATCTTTATGCACGTCAACACTTCGAAATTTTTTCGCCAGGTGCTTTTTCATAGGGAATGAGTATAACATACCTATGGAGCCCCAAAATAATATAAATAATGACCGTTTTTATTTACTGAAATTGGAAGATAAAAATATAAACACCTGAAAGTTATTAAACGGTCAAACATTTATTTATGTAATGTGGCAGCACTAAATTAGTGTTACCAGTATAAAGGGTAATAAAATAGTCGACAACAAAGGAATTAAAGGAATTTGACACGTTGTTAACTCAATCTAATAAATTTTACTTTATTTATCTTAAAAAACTATTGTCCAGCTAAAAAAAGATATCATGATAATTTGTGTAATTTTAATAAAATACCACGACCTTTATTAAAATAAAAACTATCGCAGAAAAATATTAGAGTCATAAAATAAGTTCATGTAATTTATTTCTGTATAAATTATATTGTCGATGGATATTGAAGTATCGATGTTTTAAATAAACAAATTCACAGTGTTGGTGAGTAATTGGCCGTGTAGTGGCCACAGATAAATAATGACTTCAGACCTCAATAACAATACAAAGACCAGCTGGACAAAACAAAACGTAATTGTAATGAATAATGCGCGGGAATCCCAATTACTTCGATCTACGTAATGTAAGATAAACATTGTCAATGTTCAACCGCCGCGATAATTATTTTAAATAAGTATAAGTACTACTTACTTAGCGAAAAGGTTAAGTACATTATTTTTTTTATAAGATAATTATGTCACGTATTTTGCAGTACTGCAATATAGTAAAACTCAATTTTATCGAAACAGCATTTTTAGTTGTCGCGTGTAACACGATTAAACTACTATTTTCATCAGAGCTTTTTCTTCCATCTTAGATAGATAACTTTAATTGAAAGACAATTTTGACAGATAATATTAGGCCTGGGAAAAAGTCTTTTCGCATTATAGTATGAATGAACTTGTAATAAAATCTTTTCTCTACACAAAAAAGCTCGATATTCGGGTACCTCACGAGCTCACTGAAAGAAACCTAATGAACCGTGTACTCATTTGTGATTCTTGAAGCCAAAGAGATTTTATTACAAGTTCATACATACTATAATGCGAAAAGACTTTTTCCTCAACCTAATAATATGGATGAACTGTCAAAAACGCCAAGTGACTGGCTGGTTTTAAAGTGAATCTACTTTGTAGTCTCCGCTGCGTTCTATGCTAATTTCGAAAGGCTGCAACGCTACAACGCAACCGCCCCCAATTCGACACGGTACGATTCATCGATGACCGTGAACATCGATTCGACATTCACGTATATTATAATCGAATGATGATCATCCCTCTCACTTTTCATGTTAATCATTTTATTATTTTACTCTATCATTTTTAGTAACTTTTACATTTAACTACAAAACATTATTTAGAACTATTTTTGAGTAAGTTAATCAGGTTTACGTAAAAAGTTAATCGAAGTTTTTTGTGCAACATAAACTTATTAAAATCCTCGAATTGCTTGTTTGTTAACTGAAAGTGTGTCGATTTACACATTGACGTTACAAAACGTACGAAACGTCTGTATTTTAATATTTACACACAACTTATTAGCATTTGGTAAAGCCGTCTGACATTTTTAGCCTCGTATCATAGTGTTGCGATGGCAGAATGAAGAGTTTCATTGCTTATGTATACTTTTTTACGCAATAAACGAACGAACGGTCAAAGGAACGTGACACTCGAATCAAAGAATAACGGAGAAAAAGGAGGGTTATGATATCAATAATTTACTTAGCAACCAAATGTTGACAATACAATGCTTCAATATGAATATTTAGTAATCGTTTTTCAGAGGAAACGATGACGACAACCAATGAGGATAATTATATTATTTATATCGTTGGTTTGTCAAGTTTCATAAAGTAACTCATTAGCGTACCAATACAGCGGTAAATGATTGAGCAATACTCTTATTTATGGTTTATTTATCAGATTATTTTAACGCCTGTGAATTTAAATGGAGACTTATTTAATAGATTTAGCATCGATCTTAGTTGCCCTGTGATGGATATCAAGAAAAATGCATCCAATGCATATAAACAACATTTCTGGACAAAAACCATACATTAGTTTTCTAAAGACGTTTTACAGCCTAACCTTAAAACAATGCAAATACAAAAGACTTATAAGGAAACTACTTAAACAGTGTAATCATTGTACCTAAGAGTACTTGAGGCACTTACTTTAATATCTCTGTAGCCATCGCTTACCTTGAACACAGTACTCATATCTTGTTATGGTAACAGTTTATATTCAACCTACTTTTAAGTAAAAAGATTTGTTGTTCTTTTCAGACTGTTGAGCCAGTCATGTAGGGAAGGGATTCCGTTACTCTTTTGACGCACGAGTCCGCATGACCAAAATAATTCAAATCCTTTTTGGTTTTAACTGTGCATCTGTCAATGTCAAAATTTTGTACAGTATGTTTGAAGTTGCAGCAAAAGTATTGTGTTCGGGATTGGATTCGTAAAATTACTTTTTTAATTTGATTTATTTGGTTCTTGTTTTTACGCGCTAATCTTTGAAACTATCAGTCGAATAAAAATAAACATTAAATTTTGTACTTGACAGTCACATTGATGGGAAAGACAGAGCTATAGCCAAACGTGACGCTACGACCAACAGGAGTAGTGTAATTGCCATAAACGTAAGAGCATAGGTTTTGAATCCTTTGAGGACTACATTACCCTTTAAAAGGAAAAAAACCTGGCCATAGTTAAGGTAGGTAGATCAGTTTTATATTTTTTGTTATTTTCTTTGGACCCGCTGCCGTTGAGTACCGTTGCACCAGAGAAACGTAGCACAGTAGTATAGTTAATACAATATGATGGTACATAATGCAATATAAGTAATTTCCTTCAATATAATATAATGAGCGTAATATGCACGTAATAATTGCGTAGTTGAGCAAAACAACATTATTGTGTACAGGGCTAAAGATCACAGAGTCATAAGTCGCGACCTCCCGACACATTAGCAAATAACTTACAAACAAACCTTCAGGTGAGAATAAGCCGAGATACATCGAAAGAAAAAATATAAAAAAATTTTGCTAAATACTTATTTTTTTAGAAAACATACGTTAGGTATAAAATGTCTTCATTAATTGTTCCTAACCCGTTTATGCCTATCGTGTTGGGAACAATCAGTAGTGAAAATGATGGGTGGGTACTGACCCCAATCTCTATAATACTCACAGAAACCTACTACAAAATTTTTCCCCTTAATAAATAAGTTTATTTATCCTAAGAGATCAAAGTTATGCAATATGAATAAAACAACCCCTTTACACGAAAACATGGCTCAACAAAAAAAACCTGCTACAAAGCCACGGGCTGGAGAATTGAATCCAACTGTGATCAGTACTAATCTTTGAAAAAAATATCTGCCGCCAATTCATACCATAGTGGTAGTCGATCTTTGCTTTTTTATTTTTTATCGAGTTTGACTCTATTTGTGAGTGATAAACACTCGCTAAACATGTATATCAATTCTAGTTTACACAACGTTCATTAATTCAGGCAGTACAATAATATACCTAGACCAATGACAAGTTAATGACATTAAAAATTGTCATTCTAGCGTGTTTCTACAATCGCTATTTCGTAATTGGACAATATTACCTTTTAATTTCATTTAAAACACGTAAGACAGCAGGCAGCCTAATTAGTACGAAATTAGAGGTAAATAGCCTTACACAATGATGCTTTAAAGAGAAAATTGCATTAATCTAAGAATGCAAGTGTAAAATGTGCAATAGTTTAAACAGAGAATTGTGTGTAGGTATCTTAGTACCTAAATTGTGCTCATAATAAAATTACTTGTCCAAGGCAAAGTGGTTTCTTTATCAGACTTTGGCCTAGAAATCAACACCAGTAGGACAGGATTAGGTTAAATGGGGGATTAACATAAATTAGGCTTTATCGTTTAGTCCTATTAAAAAAATCATCATCAACATAGCCGACATAAATAAGCTAAATAACTTTTATAAATTAGAAGCTAATCATGAACCAGTAATTGAAGCAATAATTAAATATTAAAAGCCCGTAAGAAATGTAGACGGTATAACGTAACAGTCGGCTGGCAAGCGTTGCGCAAGTGCACGTCTAGTGTCCTTCAGCACAGGACGCGCGGACGTGGCTAAACAAACTCTACAGTGTAAGTGTACACATAATATTGACTCTACACTTCGGTGACTAAGTAAAGAAAGTCTAGCTATTGACCAACTTGAGTTTAGCCGCTAAGTGGAAATAGTTTTAGCATGTTTTCCTGCTTTTTTGTAATTTAAAATAGGATTATTTGCCGTTTATTCATTCTGGAAACTCCAATACAGTAAGGATATCGTAAAACGAAGCAATTTCGCAAGTTGAGGATGTAAGATTTGAATAGATGACACATGGGAAACGGAGCAATAAGGAAGAAGTAATAACCGTACTTACAGGACAATTTAAAATTGGCATCGTTCATGCGTTAAAGGTAGAGAAGTATTCAGATAAATCTCAAAAGTAAGCAAGAACAGTGTGTGAAACAACAGTTTATTGTGACAAAAGTATTTAAAATACGTGAGAGAATATAATCACATCGTTATTGTACAAAATTACTTGCAAACTACCTACTTGTATTATCGCATACATAATTGTGGAACATGTTACGTGTGTAAGGCCACTGCAACCGGGGGCAATCATCCATCCAGCAAGTTTTGATTCCAATGTCAAGGATTCGCTTCATCGATTACAGACTGTACAATATTAAACCGTTCAGCCATGACACTAGAGAATATTTTGGCGCGAATTCGTTTTCCTGCAAAAACCGGACCGTGGGCGGACGACTCGTGACGAAGCCTGTACTTGAGTATTTTTTCTACATTATCAGTTATTCAATGATCGAGTGTTACTAAGTACACGAAAATATTGAACTATTGTGTTTATTACTCATTGCCGACGAGGCACCTTGTGAAATATCTACTCGACTATTACATAGTGCCAGAATAACTTAAGGCGGATCGTTCTATACCGTTTAGCATAAATTATATTATTAGAAAGAGCAAAAATGTTGACATTATTGTCAGATTCTTCATAAATAATATATTAATTAAAAGGTCAAAGTTATTCAGCCCTATTTTCTGTAAATAATAAATAAATTTAACCCATTACTGTCCTTGTGTGGGCAAGGGTCTCCTCCGTAATGAGGGAGGGGTTAGGCCTTAAAAGTCCACCACGCTGGCCAAGTGCGGGTTGGGGACTTTGCATGCCCTCAGTAAGTGTATTAAGCAAATTTTAGATATGCAAGGTTTCCTCACGATGTTTTCCTTCACCGTTAGACCATGTGATAATTTTCTAATAAAGTAAATCGTATTGCTTCGGCTACAAAATCGTGTACTAATACAAAGACCAGTAAGTAAATGAAATAAAATCACTGACAACGCTAACGATCTTTTGGCGTGATCAATGAAAGTAATATTATGAAGCGTGGCAATAATAATTAGAAATAGAAATACTTTAAGTCTAATTGATCGCTTCACGTACATATACCTATTAAACACTAAGTATAGTTTTTCGTTTTTCCATTAAAAGCTAAAAAACATGCGCTTATGTTATTAAATCTGTAATAACCCTATAAGCTAATTTAACTTGTCGTAATATAAAACCGAAATATGAAAAATTAAATTATGTGAAAAACCTATATCTTATAAAGAAAACTTCTCTTAAAACTGTTGGTAGATTCATGATAAAAGGAATGACTACATACATAACGTATGGTACAAACTCTAATCTTGGCTGCTCGTGACTCACCAGTTTGGTTACTAGAGAAGTAGATCAAATTACCATTCAAATTCGAAGGTTCCAATATTGACATGTCAAAATGATATCTAATATATTGTTAAGTCACGACATGCCTCTAGCGGGCAGTTTGATGAATATCATCAACTAGCTGACCCGCGCAACTTCGCTTGCGTCACATAAGGTGATAATTTTCCCCGTTTTTGTTACATTTTTTACTGGTACTCTGCTCCTATTGGTCGTAGCGTGATGGTATGTAGCCGATAGCCTTCCTCGGTAAATGGGCTATCTAACACTGTAAGAATTTTTCAAATCGGATCAGTAGTTCCTGAGATTAGCGCGTTCAAACAAACAAACAAACAAACAATCAAACAAACTCTTCAGCTTTATAATATTATAGTATAGATATAGATATTAAAATAGATATGAGCATATTGAGCATGCTAATGGTTGATGTCACTCAGTCCCCGGACGCACGATCTGTCGCGTGCAGCGTCACTTTCCCCTGGATGGCGCCCGCGCAGGTTTCTGTTTCAAAGGCGCGCATGCGCTCTCTCGCGTGGAATGCCCGCTGCACTAGGAGATGTATTCAATGTAGGTACTTCGAAACCTCTAGAAATAGATATCGACATGCCTGTATGACTCAATCAATACAGCTGCTCGAGGTACACTTTGTTTCTAAGTTGTGATCTCCGAAACTACAGAAACGATTCTATTTTTTTTTTCGCAATAACACAATAAAATACTTTTCACTATGAGGAATAGAAGACGACAAAGGTGAAGCAATTTGAGGACTAAACATTCTTGCAGGTGGGAGATAAAAGTGTCACACATCTGATTAAATTATCATAAAAACTGTATCTTCTGCAAAAACTAAACCAGGTGGCTGCACGATGTTTAGACACCATCAATTCGCTTCAAACTGCAATGAACGTCAACTCGGGCCGTCTCAAAGCCCCAGGTGTTACCTATACGCGCCAAACAAAGTGTTACCAATTAAAATTATATAATTCAAGCATCAGAACGCACTTGATAAACGACCAAAACAAGGTGTTTTATGAGCGGCAAACACGAAGAGTGGACGCGCAACTCTCCGGTAGGTTGAAGACCTTCCTTCTTCATACATATCGTTTTGCTTTTACTTTTTGTAACGCAACGACAAAATTAATTTGACAAAACGTGAAGATCCAGGCAAGAGAAGACCAAAACAAGGAGCATTTTTTCTATCACAATAATATTCGATTATTTTTCCAGCCAGTTTCTTTTTTAAGTTTTATTTCTCCCTTTTTATAATAGCAATTTTCTAAAGCGCAGGTGCATTTTGCAGCCGGAGTGGGTCAGACTAATCGCTTAGCAAGTACGTTGGCGCGCTAATTGACTGCTACTCATTTACTCATCAACTAACGAGACTCGCATTGGACAAAGGAATTTATCAAGCTCCTAATATAGACTATAGTATGACTGATCAATTAGGATTTTTTGTCAATGAAGTGAAAAGGCCACATGCAGCTGAGCGTAAGTACGAAACTTTTGTTTAAAAAATATTGTCGAAAAACATTCTATAAAGTCACTATACAGAGAACAAGTTGTAGCTGAGTACAATTTTTTTTATGTACTGACTTAAAAGCATTATTTATTAATAACAGTTAAAGACATTTATTAACTACAACTGCAATTAATTAGAACAAAAACCTCAATTTACCTGATCAGCAATTAATCTACCTACTTTGATCACCACAATTCAGTCGAACTTGCAACTTTACCCAGTAAAACATTTCGCAGTACCACATAAAAATTATCTGAACATAAATACAATTGGTAGTCTTCCCGACATTGACTGAATGACATAGTTACTATAAATATTTATATGAAGTAAACATTGTTCGCAGATTTAGCACTAATTGGCATCATTTCAAACATGTTTTAATATTCCTACATGTCATACATATAAATATATTACATTTACTGTAGTTGTTACAAAAGTTAGACATATTATTATGATGTTGCCGAACATCATATGTAAACAAGAGTGCTACAAATGGTATTTTAAGTTTAAAGTGCAAGAATGCAGAATAATAAGGGGTAATAGAAAAAATATTTTTACACAAAACTGTCAATATATCTAAACATTATCAGTTAAAGAAACATACAGTTCGTTATTATAATTAAAAAAATATGATTTTCAATACTATATTCATCAGTTGCATACATCCTGAAAGATGAGCAAGGGTTGCCATCAATCAGATGCCAAAAGAAGAATGTTGTTTTCGACATATTAGAAAAAGGGATAGTTGGAAAGACAAGATGGGCTAAAAAAATTGCTCACAATTTGCCATAAGTATGTGTAGACACATTATACCAAAAGCTGTTCTAAGTAAGTTCTCACTATTCATGCATAATTAATAATCATCATAAGTTAATCTTTATGTTCTAAATAAAACAGTTGTTATTTTCATAATTGCAAAAATATAAAGTTTTTATTGGTTGTTTTACCTCAATAAACATACAGTCACCACTAAAACAAAATGAATATGGGGTGGGGTATAAACCCACTTTCAATGAATTCACAAGTAAACAGCGAAAATTCCCCAAAGTTTTTAAGTACTCTGTACCTACTACTTAAGGAAACTTTCCCGAAAATGGGAGACCCAGGATTTTAGGTCAGAGGCTTGAGGTTATGAGAGGAGAATGTGTTAGATCTTAATCTGAGACCTGTCACAAATGAGGATTCTGAAGTGCTACCTGCTAATGCTGTCACGTAAAGACATGCATAATATTGCACCTTTTGTACCCAGACCCAGACCGAATCATCTTTGGACTGTCTGATGTAATGGGGGTGATTCTTAAGCCAGCAGTATAAAAAGAATTTATAGGTAGATAATTCAAATAGTTGTGTAAGTATTCACTGCATGATTGAAATGTATTATAATATAAAGAACAGTCCATTTCAATCAGTGAAGAAAAGGGATACTAATACTGAAAAAATACTGCTTTATTTCCTATTGATATAATTGTTATGATGTAATACTTCATATGTGGCAAAAAAATAAATTTAAATATGACTTATTATCAAAGTATTCAGGTTCGATGTTATCACAGCCTAATCTATTTGAAATCTTGGTAATTGATAACAATTATGTTAGTCGAGTTAGCATTAATCTATAGATATGAAAATTTTATTATTCTCCATGACACATACATTTATAAGTGGTTACCTACTTGGCAAACAATACTCAGAGATAATGTTTATTCTTCTTATTATATTCTAGTTCAAGAATTTATCATTAACTGTATTAATTACCAACATTATATTACCTATAATATTAGAAAGTACCTATATTTGATTAATATTATTCACCATTCTATAATTAAATTATAATGAATAATATGTTAAACAAGGATAATTTAAGGACTGTATAAAATATTTTTTATTAAAAATCCTTACTGTGTATGACATCCTCAGAGTTATAAATAGCAAGGCCACCAGTGTAGGGTCATAACTATGACTCATCCGTTAGTCACAGTGCAAAGAGGTTTTATTTACCTTATAAATAATAAGAATATTTAGCTTATTGTCTATAAACTCCTTTAAATTAAACAATATAGTTGGAATTACGACAAAATTAGAGTATTAATCACATTAAAAAAGTTATAATGTAATTTAACAATAAGTTTCAAAATTCTATATATTCTGTGTACCATTGATGTAAAACTTCTAGAAATTATATAACAAGAGCTAACTCCATTCAAGTAATGACGTATAATGCACGCTAGCATGCACCTAGTACTTGTGTGTGAACCTAAACATTTAACACTGTACATAATAATAGTGGAGGATAAAAATACGCGCCAAACACCAGACACCAACAAAACAGAGATGCTGTTGACCTAAATAACGCGCATTATAAGTGCAGTAATAATATACTTTCATGCATACGAGCTGAGCACGACAATATCATGCGATTTACAAATGCATGAGCGCCGTACTACCACGAACTACACACTGTATTACTGTATCCACATAACATATTTGCTAAGTTCTCCAAGTTGTAAGCTTTGCCGCATTTAACACCCTTTATCACGACGGCCAGCTCTTCACAATCTTCTTATATCTCCGAAGGCCAACCACAGTAACGCGTGCCTTGTTGACCGATGTAAGCAGCTAATCTTGTGAATAACACGTGTAAAAACTATAGCTACCTTAATAATCAGCTCGATCTCTGGGACGTCTCCGTTCGCTGTTCCATTCTCCGCGATTTCATCCGACATCGTGAACTCCAAAAACACTTTGACTTTATCAGAAAAATATATCTAACAACACAATATCACACAACCGTCACTGTTACAAAACACCGACAGACTGCCTCACTTCAGTTTGGTTCATCGTAAACGCAAGTTTATTGCGTTACTAACTTCGTAACAATATTACTTTCAAAAGTTTTTGATTCATGGAAACAACAATCAGATAGGTACGTTATATTTTTATGAATAGAAATATTTCACAAGGCATTTTATTGAATAACTACGAGTATTCACAATATAATTACTAAATAAATTTGTAAACAACAAACATGTTTCTTTTCTATTTCAGGACGCATTTGTAAGTCGAATGCATTTTTTAAACTAAATAATCGACTAATAGCCATAGACTTAGAATGTTCCAACGTGGGTGACCGCGGATCATCACTCTAATGTAAAAAAAAGTTTTATTGACAAAAGTTGTCAAAACTACGGAAGGAAAACACGCAATATTGCGTTTGTCCGATTTTATTTTACATTTTTAGTTCAATATCGTCAAAATCGTTGTATAAAGATGAGTGCAACAGCAGAAGAGTCAACATCGGCACCGCAGGAGATGACGTTTGCACAAAAACAAGCAGAACGTATGAAAAGATTACGTACGTTACATTCAGCAAGAAATGAAGCGAGGACACACAATCATCAGGAAGTTGTAGCAGAAGAAGCCAGGAACAAATTGCCTCCAAATTATGAAGCGAAACGTCGCCAGGCTGAATGGTTACTCGATGATCAGAAGAAACGCGAAGAAGCTGAAGGATCGGGTAAAGATTATGACAGAGTCAAACTTCTGAACATTTCAGCCACAGAGGCAGAGCGACTGGAACGAAAGAAGAAGAAAAAGAATCCCGATCAGGGCTTTTCAACTTATGAACAAGCTACAATAAGGCAGTACAACAGACTTGTGAAAAATATGCCTTCTGCTGACATGGATCAATATGAAAAACAAAAGCAAAAATACGGTGATGCATTCTACGGCGGTCCAAATGTGATTATTCATGGTATGCATGAGGATCGTAAACAAGCCATAGACAAAATGGTAGATGACTTAGAAGGGCAGATTGCCAAGAGGGCTAAGTACTCGAGAAGGCGGACTCACAATGATGATGCAGATATTGACTACATCAATGAAAGGAACGCCAAGTTCAACAAAAAGTTGGAGAGATTCTATGGGGAACATACAGCAGAAATCAAACAGAATTTGGAGCGTGGTACTGCTATTTAAATGTAGTGTTTCTGTGTAATTACAATGAACTATCACAAAGACTACTATGTGTTGAAAAGATTATATCTTAGTCATATTATGTGTTATAAGTACATTTAATTTCTAACACTCTTATGTTCAGTGATTATCTTTGGCAAGACACTACCATGATAATGGGCATAGGCATTGCTAAATTGAAATAAACTACTATCCTTTGTGCTGCATTCATTAATGATACAAATGACTATATTTATGATTAAGATTATAATTATCCTTTATACATTTAGATTGACTGTTATACAACCATATCATTCAGCTAACTATTTTAAACTCTCATATGTCCACATATTATTATAATGTAATCTGGAAAATAAAGATTTTTTAAAGTGTTACTTTCGATCGAGTTTCAGATTTGTTACATTATAATATAACATTCAATCACATGATCCATTAATTGACTTCTAATACAAATACAAACCAATATTTATAAGCCACTTTTAACACATACTTCTATATTGCATATTGGCTAACTGTAAATACAACAATGCATTTTTATTACTACTAGTTGTAATCTTAGATAAAAGTTGTATGTTTCTACAAAAAAATATTTTGTGAAGGCTTTTAATATTGATATTAAAGTTAATTGTTCTGCACTGTCTTACCATAGGTATTTAACTAGTAACTAGTATAAGATATTTTGTAAAATAATAAGGTACCTATAGTAGTCTAGCAACTTAGTATAGAGCCGATTTATCTAGATTATAATTAAAACTGTGTAACCTGAATTAAGTAGCTGTAGAATCAAACAGTCTCTATTTTATATAGGTACTTCAGTCAGCTACAAACCTTGCACACGGCTCTCTACAAAATTGTTGGAAGATAGTTAAGAACTGATGTTTCCATCATCAGATCAGTTTATTTTAAGGCAGTGGTTCCTAACCGGTGGTCCGCAAATGACTTGAAAATTTAAAATTTTCAGCATTTTAATACACTATATCTTTAATATACTAAGATAGTGGTCCCTGATAACAAGAATAATATAAAAGTGGTCCCTGGTAACAAGAATAATATAAAAGTGGTCCCTGATAACAAGAATAATATTAAAGTGGTCCCTGGTAACAAGAATAATATAAAAGCCGTCCCGGACAAAGAAAATGTTGGGAACCCCTGATTTAAAGAATAAAATATATGCTAATTATTAGTGAACTTGTCTGGCTTTTTAAAAAAAACTTAACTGAAGGTGGAAAAATCAACTAAAAAGTTAAGTATTGAGTAAACTGCACTTAGGTTGTTAAATTAAAACAAATAAATTAAACAAATTTCAATAACAAGTTTATTTTGATAAAAAGTGCCAATTAAATAAAGATATTAATTTATATATCAAATAGATATTTTACATTATGTAAATATACTATAAAAAGCGCTAAATACTTTTTATTTATAACAACAGAACCTAATGTGCAAGTAGTTATTAGATTTATATTGTAAAAAATCTGGAATTGAACATTTGATATTAAAACAAAAATCCATTTTCCTCAAATGTATGTCAATTAAAATGTTTAGGTATATTTGTACAAAATAATGAACATTTTGTGTAATTTTTTAGACTTACGATTTTTAATAAAACAAAAGTTACATACCTACTTGAAATTGTATTTATTTTCATTGGTAGTTACCCTTTAACTGGGGCAGGTTTCTTGGTATGAGTAATTTATTGTACTTTCTTTTCAGCTAATTATTGTATAAAAATCTGTTGAACCTGCCAATCCTTGAAATAGCCACTAGATGGCACTACAATAGAGTTGCCATAAAACCAGGAAAAGATCAACTGCATTTAGTAAAAATCCAATAAAAATCGTTAGCCTTGTCTTGAACTGCGACTACCACGAAATAACTAACACTAGAGGAAGGGGCATGTGGGCGTGGCGTGCGTGCCATTTAAAGTATGATTAGCTAGACCTACCCTTCAACTAACGCACGTAGATAAAATTCCGACATAAAGCACAAAGTATTAGCGCAAAATACGACTCTAATGTCATTGAAATATAGCTGATCATTTATTCCTTTTCATATTTCAGTTAAATGTCATCGGCTGAGATGGCGACAGCGATCTTCAACGAAATGGTATGACATGCCCTTTCTTCTTGTGTTAACTAGTTATTCAGTGGCGATGATTTTAATTTAAACAATTATGTTGTCAGGTACTATAATAATTTATCGTACAAAATATTATCCTGTTTATTCCTAGTACTTGCACATACTCTGTTTATAACTTACAACAGAAAAGAAATACAATAGCATTGTCATACATATAATTATGTACAATAAATGAGCACAAGTTTATTTTTATACAGAAAGAAATGCTTATTGCTTAATACATACATTATAATGACAAGTTCGGAGCTTCGACTAGAAATCACAGTGATTGTTTCATTAATTCCTCAACATTAGCTAGTTCATCTAATGCTGGACGTATTATTTAGAAATAGACAAACTATTTGTAGCTATTTGCTAGATAACAAATTAGGTATTCATTTAATTATGGAGTTATTTTTTTATAATTTACTTGTCTATAGGTCATATTTTTTTTAATATTTTTTCTGTCTGAGGTAATGCCATGAACTGCATAAATAAACTATTGCTAGCAGTTGTCTGAGAAACAATAGTTCTGAGATTTAACAAAAGGTTTCTGAGAGTTTTATTATTTTGAATAGCATTTAATTAATATTATGTTGTGATACTTATTACAGAATTTTCATATACCTACAATGTTTACAAGCAGCAATTAATTTCAAAAATTGAATCACCATGCCTTTGCTATAGATTTCCTATACTAGGTTTTTCCATTTGCTCTGTTAGCAAAACAAACAAATGATTTAAGTACTTTTTATTAATCCCTCATTGCTCTCTTACTTAATAAATGTGTAGATAGATAGATAAGTATTTTATGTTGCAGTGTATAATAATATTAATCCAGAATTTAGGCAACCTTAGGTCGACATATCCATTAGTTACCGCATCGACATATAATTTATGACCTATTTCGCTTGTTCTCGTGATACAAGCGAAAATATGTATAAATGTGAGCGGCCCTGCTCTATTATACTCGTCAGACACACGAATCTAAATACTGGATTACTTATATTTAATTTAAACTTTAACTTAACTTTAACTCTGAATGCAGCACGTAGCAACTGACGAAATATTGTATATTCTAAAGATTGAAAAAAGGACGACGTAGGTACCTATATATTTGTTGCAAATTGTGTGTGTTATTAATATATTGTTTGTGGATCAGGTACCTATTACTGTTTATCAGTAAAATATAGGTAATTAAAGGGAATAGATAAAGATATTTAATTAAAATTATGAAGAAGTGCCATCTAGTCTATTAGCTGCTCGAGATTGTAATTGAAGAGTAGTACTTATTTTGAAATTAGCTCGAATACAATTATAATTCTATTCTGTAGGGATTTGGAGTAAGAAGCAGATCTGGTTTGATTGAGCTACATACTTGCCTACAGACTGTACATCGGGTGTACCAACACTCAGAAACCTTCAGTTATCCTAAAGAGATTATGAAATGGTGTGATATAACAATATTATTTTAATGTAATGTAAAGGAACTATAAAACGATTTACTTCTCCATAATCCAATCTTAGACACAACAAAAATCACATTTCTGATAGTTGCGCCATAAATGCGACAAAAGTGCTTGTGGCAATATTTTTAGAAATCACAGTTTCTTCACTACATTTTAACTAGAATTGGTTATTATCAGTTTGAACTCCATATTTTACTAACATAAGAGGAAGCTTATAGGTGTTTTTGATAGATTTATGTAGTTTTGTCTGTCATACAATACATTTTATGATTGTTGTACAACGCCATCTACATTTGCGTTAGAACAACTTCTGTAATTAGCAGAACGTATAGTTATTAAATTAATACTTCCCTATCAACCTTAAGTGCAGCAGTGTTTAAAATGTAAATAACTTTCTAGTTATCCGCATTTGGTACAACAGAGCACTCAATGAGAACAGGAAACAACAAAACATTGTGATCGAATAACGGGGTTTTTGGAATGTGTAAAATCAAAAAATAAAATTACTTTTTTATAACTATAACAGTAAAAATCAGACTTTCTAATTACCAAATGCGAATATCACAGATTGGTTTGTACTACTGCACTTAAGGGTCGATTGCGTTTCACTCCTTTATACATATACATTAATGTTTAAGAATCATTGACTCAGGTAAAATGTGTGTAACTTGAAAATGATTTATTCATTATGTAAAAGAAGTCTAACGCAATCAAACCTCAATCGTACTCCCGTTCAACTCTCGACTGCATCTCATAAGACCCACGAGCGTGTTATTTCTGTAACGAAAAAACAAGTTATGTTTTTAAGGTTTATTTAATTACACACGAGCGACGTTTTACTCTACTGTTTTTAAGGAAGTGTGTACCTATCTTGTAAAATTTTGACAATGCGTAGCATTCTTAACCACTTTATTTCTATTCGCAGATAGTAGTTAACAAAGTGGCATACTTACTTCGTCGACCCGGCACTAGACGAACAGTTATTCCGTCCGAGCGAACTGCGTGGAAAAAATATTATTTAAGAAAAAAAAATTGACACCGTAACGTAAGTAAAATAAAATATAAACACTGCATTCCACTTCACGACATTCTTGTTATAGATTAATAAGAGCAAAAACACGACTTACCTTATTTTTTGAACTGATTATCTTGAAAAAAGAAAACAGGAATTTTTACGCGTTCTTTGCCCCAATTAAGAAATAAGTATTTTTTTTTTCGTCTGTGACTATTAACTTTTTTTTTTACTTTAAGGCATTTGTATTGGCACAGAACACGTAAATTGTAAAGCTATGAAGAGGGGTTAAATTGCATCACAAAGAAAAAAATCGTCATTTGATAATAAACATCGTATTTATTCTCTGATATACAATAAAAAATTGATCACAATCGATATTATCCTATAATGTAACAATAAATCTACTATTCAAGCCACAATGTTTCAAATATTTATTTAAACGATATGTGCAGTCAACATTATATTTTAAAATCCCGAAATTCATTTCTGAAATCTGCTATGTTGGTATCATAGATTTATAAATATTTTCTTGTGTAATTCAGTACCAACATCCCTTTCATGAATAAGTTTATTTTCACACTTCTACCATAAACAATAAGTAAAATTTACTAGAAACATTTATATTTTTAAGGTATTATTTAACATTATCACAATCGTTGGAAATATTCAAGGCTACTTAGGAAGTTTACTTAATTGATAAAAAAACAAATAAAATTCTTATATGAAAATCATCCAGGTGAAAAAAGATATGGTAAAATGTTGCACAATAAGATAGTATTATAAAACTTTGGTGAGTGACTTGAATGTCTCCTGCTAGTATCATAATGACATGAAGGATGAGCTATAAAGTTATAATCAACAAGACACTACGCCTATCACAGTTAAATTCGAATGTACATTATACCTGCTTTTGTTTTCTACATTATTGCATGAAATACAATGTTAATAAAGTTTAGATATGATGACTTAAATTGTGCATTGTCTCTTTCTATCCGAGCTCATTCGCAATAAGGAAGAAAAAGACAGTCAATCGAAAATTTAATAATGACGTCTAATAATTTTATATCAGTGAATTAGGTATGACTGAGCAAGATTTGAGCAAAATCGAAGAAAACGGCTAATTCATATTTTCCAAAGGCAATAAATATATTTTTTAAGATACATTTTTGGCAAGGCGCAATAAAATAGTCTTAAAAACGAGATCGTGTGATGTTCCTACCATTATAATAATGACCAGTCAACAAGTGATGTTTAAGTCTGCCTAATAAAATTTAATTTAAGTAAAACAATAAATACATCTCATCTAATAATTTCCTTTTTACCTAAAAACTAGATAAACAATATATTTTACAAAACCTCGACTATCAACAGTTATCCAGCATCATACAAAAAGTCTAACAAAAACCTGTTTGACCTAAGAACCTGTTTGCTACATGCATACATTTATATTATCTAGTCAATACCTATTTAGAAAACCAGAAAAAAGGGGGGTGAATTCCTATATACTATCGATTAATGACGACAGTGTACATATCGACGAACTATGTTGTACTAAATACTAATCAGCGTCCCTAACGTATATCGCAAGAACTATTGTCTTAAGGGAATTTAATTTATTTAGTTAGGTTTTTGTGACCTTTATATTTCGAAAAAGAAAATGCTAATGTTAGTATAGGGGGGTGAACAATACTAAGTATCGCCCTAGGTGCCGAAGAGACAGTAGGAAATTGCGCTACAGACAATTGATATAATATATTCACTCATAAGTATTTTATAATAATAGTTCGTAATACCAGTGACAATACATATGTATTTACTCAAGTTAAGGGAATCTTTACTCATGTTAGTTTTCATTAGATGCAATAGCTGCGATTCTAATAGCGCTAAACAGAAAATAAAGCAAAACGCTTATCTCCATATCGTAGTTAATAAAATTAAACAATTGATACGGCTACATTTTACTATTTAATATTTAAATAGGTATATAATATATATAAATAGATATATCGCAAAGCTGAATTTTATATATTGAGCTAACTTTATTTTTGTATATAATGTCGCACTTTCGAACTAATATTACAAACTCGAAAGTTTGTAAGTATGGCTGGATGTATGTATGTTTGTTACTCTTTCACGAAAAAACGAATGGACGGATTTTAATGAAACTTGATACACTAATAGCTTACAATCTGGATTAACTTATATGACACTTTTTTTTCTGGGAAATTTTTTCACGCCGACGTAGTCGCTGGCAAAGGCTAGTTGTACATTATTCAGTAGTGATACGATTGGAAATACTGGGCTTAGGTGCACAAAAGCACATATTTATAATCAAAATACCTGTTACATATATAAAATCACGCCTATTTCCCATAAGAGTAAGCACAAACTAAAAGAAATAATTACGCATTGATTGAGACAGCTATCCCACTATTAATGCTAAAGCATTGTGTAACGCGAAGCAATAGCACTTAGATGATTCATCGTAAGGCCGTCGTTTAGTAAATAATACTTATTACACAACTAATATCTAACGCAGGGGTTCCCAGCCTTTTCTTAGTCCCCGGACCAATTTTTTTATTATTCTTGCTAGCAGGGACCACTATGTAAGTAGGTATATTAATAATAAAAAAAATATCCTGAAGATTTTAAATCTGAAAATCATTCACGGACCATATTTTGACTTCCACGGACCACTGGTTGGGAACCACTGGTCTAACGTGAAGGCATATGCTTTTCGCAAAAACATCGACTACTTTTAACTAAATAAAAAAAGGAAGATGTTTTCAATTTGTTTGTTTTTATTTTATGTTTTATACGTCATAACTTTTTATTGGAGGACCTCTGAGGTTAAGCTATACTTGCCGAGGCTATGGATGGGTGACCAGATTATACACGAGTTCCTCGGTGTTTTGGAAGGCATCAATTGTGGTCCAGGATGTAATTTTCAATGATCTTCAGTTACACTACACTTACAGTCGTTACCGTTAGTCAGAAACTTGAAAGTTTGTCTTACCGAGTATCGTGTTATAACCCAGGTAACTGGTTTTTGGAGGTCCTATAGGCAGTAGCTACACGTAAAATACAGGCTTTCAACTACATCCGGTGAGAACATAAGCCGACTCCAACGTCTCCAACATAGTTGGAAGAAAGGCTAGGCTAATGATGAGTTTTATATAATGCAAAACAAGCACGGTGGTAAAAGACATTTTACCTTTTAAATCGTATGTTTACAAATGACATATTTCGAAATGTATTCATGTATGTGCGAAGGCCATTACCCTCTTAGTATATAGGTGTATGTATACACGATGATTCACGTTAGAAAGTCACGTGGCCATGAAGTTACTAAAACATGGTCAATCGCATTCAAATCACGTATCACCGTATGATTCAAACTTCCCTTTAAGTTTATCTAAATTTAGCGATAAATTCGTATCGAGATGGAAAGTAGTTTCCTTCGTTTGATAATGTACATTACAAATAATTATATTAACTTCACCGGTGGAAAAAAAGCCGTAGTATGTTATTACAAATGTATATAAAAAAGGAAAGATAGTTCATTGGTTAGTTTAGAAAAACTAGAAAAAAGTAAGACAGAGTACCCGATTCCTTTAGTAGCTGACAAATAATAGCTACCTATGTGTATATTATATATCAACGATGTGATAGAATAATATTTAGTTCTTCGATAAATCCGGTTTCGATCAAGTTTCTAAACGTGTAGATGCTGGATAACGGCCGACATTTATTTTTATTAGATTTCTATATATTACAAGACAAGTCGTAGGTAAATCCAGTCGCATATAAAAATACACGGACACACATGCGAGGATCATATTTGAACATCTGTGCCTAAATAAAAAAAAAATACTTTTTTATTTAGACACTAATGACAATGAAAAAATATATGCAAATATGATTATTTAAATAAAATAAAAATATAAATCAGGTAACGGAAAATCCCAACAAAGGCACAGTTCATCACGGTGTTGGTATTTTCATTGTTAATAAACGTTTGCATGCCAACATTAACATGCCGGGTGAGTTTTAAGCACAACACATTGTTTTTAGCCTCAACTTCAACACTTCAAACACGAGTTTTAAACTTGGAACACTGATACACAAGCACTGTTTGTTTATGGTTTTATAGTTTTTAACACTATAGGCACTGTATAAGGCAAAGGAACTTTAGCCGTTCGGCCGCGTCCGGCGCGATTCAGCTTAGGGTTAGTTCGATAGTTCGACTAGGCTGATTGAGTCTGAGTTAGTGAGGGCGGGAGGTCGTCGAGGTTCGCGCCCCTTCGGCCTCGGTCACGGAAGGAGCCGAAGCCGGAGTCCTGCGTCCTAAGGGGAGACTCAGACGTACCTACTAATATCCGCGGCATGTCGCACTCCTCGCATTTGTCGAGGAGCGGGTGGTTCCTGAACGTGCACAAATGGCACTGCCAGGTCGACGACGGCCGTTGGCCGGTGTAGATGTTGCTGTAGAAGTTCCCTGAATCATCAGGCTCTGAAACGTACAACAATTACTATTAGCTGCATGAAAAATCTCTTTCATATAAGGTAAATGACAGTGTTCTGTTTCGCATCCACATATTATTATGCAGCATTCATTACAAAATATCAAAAGTAATGCATATCTGCAATTGCAAAAAACATTTCGCTCGATAGGACAAGATCTTTACAGAAGCACATAAAGCGAAATGGCAACTTTCTATCGCCATACATGCAACTAAACGCATAGAAAACGGTGTTTGATTACCATTGCCGGTCATTTCGAGTCGTTTCGCGAGCGTCCCGCATTGATTCCGCAGTCGTTCCACGTCGTCCCGCAGTCGTTGCGTGGCGGAGGGCGCGGGCGGCGGCCCCGCTAATATCCTCGTCTCCTTCGTCAGCTGAGCCAACCGCCCTTTCTCCTCCGCTAACGCCATCGCTAGCCGCTCCAATCTCTCTTTTTGCCGCTCTATTAGCGAACGATCTAGAAATTTAGGAAACCTTTCCTTAGTAACATTTTAAGGCATATTTTTTGCTAAGACTAAAACTAGGAGGAGGTATAAAAATTGCTTCTGATATGACAGTGCACATACACTAAGGGGAAATGAACGTGAAAATATATCAGATCAGAAAGACTGTCAGAAAAACTGTCCTGAGTCCTGACTGCTAAGCATTACATAGGGCTTTTCTGAATTAACACACACACACACACACACACACATCACATTTAACTCTTTAATTTGCTTCAGGGGATTTTTATTTCATTTGTATTCTCTCTGCATTACTATTAGTCAAATCATGGGTTTGAACAGACAAAAACACTATCGTAGTAGGAAGTTTGTACAAATATATGGGCGTATCGAGCAATTTTATCACTTATAGGTACTATTCATTGACGATATGTAGATAATAGCGTGAATATCTAACAAAATACTACCCTTTGTTTTCGTCGATTTATTAGAGAATGTGAGACAATCGCGTTAAGCAAGGGGTTTTGAGAGGATGCCTGTTAACTTGTAAATATCAGCATAAGGTGCAGCGCACCTATTTTTAGACTGTGAAAATAAGTTCTATTTTCACAGTCTAAAAAAATAGGTTCTATTTTCACAGACTAAAAAGTGCGTCACGGATAGTCTGTTGTCTGCGCTGTACCTAATGGGAAACATGTTTTTGGCCGACTCATAAATAAGGGAAATCTTTGCCTAACGGTCCCGCTGCAGGGCAAGGGTCTACTCCTGTAATGAGGGAGGAGTTAGATCTTACGTCTGAATAGAAATTTGGAGAGAAAGCAGCAATTCATGTAGCCCAAAAACAGATTTCTGGAATCTGGGGCAATAATGGCTCATTCATAGGCCGAATAAGGCGGGGAAAACGGTGGATTTTCCGGACATCTGTCAATACTTAACACACAACTGCGATAAACCTTTTAAAAGGCTTGTGAAAAAGACGATAAAAAGGAATGGGACAGTATTAGAAATCTGCAAATAGTTCAGAAAAAAGTTTGTTTACACAAAAGTTTTTACCTGAGCTTGCTGCGTGTCGAATAAAGAGCATTATAAATACTGCACCTACGCTTTTCGCGAACGAATCGTACGCGCACGCGTGTCGTAAGTAATTATTGCTTTTAGATCTTTTGTGTCAAAATACCGGATGATACAGACTTTTTATTTTAGATTTTAGAATGAAAAGATTTATTTTGTTGCTATGGAGGTCTGCTGCAATTTGTTGCTCTTGATTTATTTTTCATTTCAGTCAGGGGGTAGAAAGCCTTTACCCAACAGTAGGGCACTCAATCAGGCTAGGAAAAAAAATGTTTTAGTGTATGTGCACTCAATATATTTGAATAGGGATTTATGATTTCATTTCATATCTGATCAAATCGTCCCATGCAGAAATATTTATTTTATCAGTAACCAATATAGAAATTTATACATGAAAGTTTTATTTGACTTAGCAATTTGTATACAGGTTTAAAAAATCAAACTAACCCACTTTCACTCACTGCAAAATGAAGGTGTACACAAAAGTCAGGCAACAACTCTAATTCAAGCCAAATTAAGTAGAATAACATAAAACATGTATTTTTTTAATGGCATGCAAAGTCCCCAACCTACATGTGGTCAGTATGGTGGACTCAGGGCTTAACGCGTCACCCGCTCGGGAGAAGACCCATGCCCAGCAGTGGGTCAATTATAAATTATATAATAATAATAAAATATAAATTTAACCCATTACTGTCCCACTGCTGGGCAAGGGTCTCCTCCCGTAATGAGGGAAGGGTTAGGCCTTGAGTCCACCACGCTGGCCAAGTGCGGGTTGGGAGCAGTGGGTCAATTATGGATTTAAAAAAAATTAAATAAAAGAATTCGTAACTAGAAAAAACCATTGATTATTTATCAAAAATATTGCTGAAAGATTAGTTGCTGTATACTTAAATAAGATTATACCTAATCCTGCATTTTAAATTTCCTCTTATTTGTTGACTTACTAGGTATATAAAGAGGTAAAATAAGATGTTTTTTTCTAGTGTCATTGACTGGTGGCATTTCATTTTCCTTATTGAAATATACCTATTTCTGATATAAAGTTGATACTTATTGTGGAACATAGTTTTTATTTTAATAGGTTTTGCTTCAACAGTGAAAATAATTGATCCAAATTTTTCATAGCTATTTATGCTCTTTAACTTATTTTTCAGATCAAATCATTAGAAAAGAAAAAACAATTATTAATGAGATTCTTAACAAGAATTGTTGTATAACAATATTTAAGTGACAAGCTCGTTAAAGTAAGTAGTACATAATAGGATATAGCACTTACCAAGGGTTGATACAGGAGGATCGGGGGCGACTCTGGTGGGTCTCGGCGAGGTCTCAAGCCGTGAAGGTTGCGTCGGCGGAGGCGGTGCACGGCGGCGCGGCGCTCGAGCCGTGCTCGGGCTCACCGTCACCGTCACGTGACCCTCGAACCCACTGTCCTCATCCCGCGTGTCTCTCACAGGACTCGCCATGTTCGACGTCGGAGTACACACAGTCAAGTTCACAGATGTAATAGCTCTAGGACTATCGTAGTCCTCTAACCAAGGATCACCATAACCACGACTCAAGTCCTGAATATGACAATTTACATTAACCGACAAGTTCAAGGGATAGCCCCGCTCTGGCCTATATGATGTATTGGACTTGGCCTCTTTCATAGGCTGACTATCATTCCTTGAAGCAGATGGTGCCGGAGACACTGTCCTACAAGTTTCAGCCTCTGGCTCTTTTAATGTCTGTTTAAATGCAATACCTGGATTTGTTTTTATGAAGTCAAGTGTGTTGGGCCGTTTTGGTTTCTCCTGTGGTGTTTGTTTTACAGGCTGCGGCTCCTCTTTTTTTATTGTTTTCTTTTCTTTACCTTTTTCTAGTCTTTCAGGTAAGTTGTGGTTGATCCTATGACTTTTAAGTATCCTGTAATTTGTGCTCTCTGGTTGTTCTAGGGTTGTTTGTTCTTGTCGTGGAGAAACAGCCTTTTCCTCAAGAGGTGAGACCACTTTTTCTTCTTTTATGTTTTCATTTGACAATTCCAGATCACTAGGGGACTCAGCGTTATATTTAGCATAGCAGTTATCAATATTAATTACAGTGACAGGTGAAGTGTTGTTGTTACTTCTGTGTGTTTCCTCATTTTTAGTCTCAACAATGTTTTGATTGGCATCAGTGTTCAGTTTATTCAGTGGCTCGGATGTAGGTGTGCCAGTGCTCAGTATCGCCTTCTGTGGCCCTTCACAAGTGATAGATTTAAGTGCTGTTGACTTCACAGCTTCGTGCTTCACTATGGGCTGATTCCGGCACTTGAGCGGTAGGTTGAGTCTGAGTTCATTGAGCTGACGAGCGGCCGCCGATGAGGACGCATGGTAGGCGTGCGTTAGGGAGGCCTTGACTTCGCTATGGAGGTGCTTCTCGCAGGCTTGTTTATCATGACAGTACAATTCGATGGTATTTGACACAACATGATCAGGTACGCCAGGAAACTTCTGTTTTAGCTCATGGAACAATTGCATAAGCGATATATTGGTGCATGCGCACGGTGCAGGGCTCGCAGCGCTCTCAGAGGGGGCAGACATCGCCGCCCATCCTAGCGGAGGCCCACCGCTTCGCCGCGAATACTCTCCTCACGGGAAGGCCACAAATCTTTCGCTACTCACCGATGAAAACAATAAAACATTTTATTACCTAATTTGCACTGTAAATAACGTCTTGTCTATTTTGTGACGTCACAATCCCGAAAATCACAATTCTGGACAGTTACGTATACATACCCGAACCTTCGCCGCAGTTACCGTTCATGCTATGTTAATCCCGACGGCACACACATGACGAAAAAGAGCACATACCGAGACAAGGCTAAATTTTTATATCTTTTGTTATCATACCAAAGCTTGATATTTCGTGAAATTGCAACATTCGAGTGTTGTGAAAATGTACGGAACGTTGTATGATAGTGTAAAATATTCGATTTTTTCCTTATAAAGTAACACCAAACACACCTAAAGCGTACAAAGGTAATAATTATTGCACCCAAAAATAAATTACGAAAATTGCACGACTTGTCAATCCGAATCTGCCATTTTGGCAATAGACAAATGTAAATGTTTTCTTCAATGATAATTGCCCAACGTCATACCTATAGCGTAAAATAAAATATTAATCAACCCAAACCCAAGGAGTGCTAGTTCGTTGAACTGAAACAAACAGGTGTAGTATTGGTATACATTTTAATCAAAATATCGTATGCATTTTAGGATTCTCGATTTAGATTCTCCTCAACAAAATAAAATTCACACATATTATTATGTTTAGGAACGGAATGAACTCTATGGCTTATTATCAAATCAGATCAAAACATGTCATATTTGCTGTCAAGTGAGAAGTGACTGTCATTTGTCAAGTGTCAATATAATCTTGGTTATCGTCATAGTCGCACTATTATATTTATCACAAAATCAGATTGTTTTGGTTTTTCATATTCATTTAATTCATATCAAAATGGTTGATGATCTGCGTAAATATTTAAACCACTTACTGGAAAAGTAATAACTATATTAAGCTTATAACATTGGTGTACGATGGGATAAACACATAAAGTATATGTTGTTTTTAATGGTTTTAGAGTAAATGGACTGCACTGTATCCTTATAACTGATCGCGATGGCGTGCCTTTAGTGCGTGCTGTGACGGAGAGAGCGCCTCAGCTTGCTCTGCGGCCTAACTTTATATCAACGTTTGGAATGGCTACGGACCAAGCTAGTAAACTCGGTCTTGGCAGGAACAAAACAATTATATCTATGTATTCAAGCTATCAGGTATGTTCTTATTCTTGTGTTACTTTAAAACTTCGTCTACTGATAGAGTCTGTTTTATTAGTTTCTATTAAGTAGTATAGACTTTGATGATGGTTTTTGTTTTGATTCATAGTAGAAAGAACAGTGGGTGTAGACTTATCTGATAGTTAATAATTAGAAGTATTAATCAATAACCAAATGGTTAATGAGTGAAAGACAAACTATTCTGTTGATGATGATAAAATTTAAAAATGTAGTCTCCATATTTCTTTAAGTCGCTCCATGTAAAATACTGATATCCAGCTGCATCTGGTAAGACTGGAAGCTGACTCCATAGTTGGAAGAAAGGCTATGCTGATGTCTATAATTACTTTTATTTAAATCATTGGTGCTTTGTTTACAGGTGATACAGATGAACAAACTACCACTAGTGATCACATTTATTGGCAGTGACAACTGTAATACTGGCCACATATTGTCTCTGGAAAGTCAAATAGAACCTTTTCTGAAGGACTTAGAAGCTGTTGTTGCGGACGCACCTTGAGTTTAAAAAGTATGTTATTGTTTATGACTACTATTTTATAAGTTAATTAAATATTAAAATGCCATTAAATGTTAAGATTGTTACAAAACTGTATTTGTTTTTTTTAGGATATCTTAACAAAAATTTCATAAACAGTTTAAACAGAAAAAAGATGCTTACCTACATAAATCATTGTTAACTAAAAATTATTCTGTTCTTATTTCTGTTCTATATAATATTTAGATTTTTTTATTGGGTTTCATATAAATTCCTTGGATTATTTTAATGGCAGATTTATAACTTTATCCATTACTTAAGTACTTGTATATAAACATTATTGATACTTTTATAATATAGTATAAAATATAAGTATAAATAAATAAAAGCCAAATTTATATGTATTTAAATGCATTTTAATTACATTCAATTCCATTTTTTCGTATTCGAAATTTTTACAACATATTTAATTAGCCTTTTTGACAGACTGTGTGACTCAAATTAGAGTACCTATTTTTATCACTGTTCATCCTTAACCTGTTCTCTGAACATAAACAGACGTAAGAATAGGCGTATTATTTTTTAGAGCAGTGTTTCTTAACCTTTTCAAGCCTGCAAACCCCTAGAAAATCAACCACAAAACCAAGGACCCTTCAATAACAGAAAAAGGTATTTTGCTACTAAGTAAATAAGTTAGCATTTGTTTTTAAGTGCTACCACTTATAGTAGTGGATAGAGCAACCAGCGGGCGGTCACTCCATAGATGGGTGACCGCATAGTGGTATTTAAACTGGGCGATTCTTTGCTTCGGAGGGCACGTAAAAAGTCGGTCCCGATTGTTGTCAATAAAGAAAACAGTTGTTAAGCCAAAAGCCTTCGGGCGGCTTGAACAATTTTGACACTAGGTTGGTCACCATACGATGAGAAGAACTGAATAGGTTAAGAATCACTGTTATAGAGTATCACAGGTTTTAGTTGATGATTATAGATTTACAGGAGTAATGAGTGGTTTGCCAGTGAGGGCATTGACCACATTGTTGGCGGCCAGGACGCCCATGTCACTGCGCGTGCGCACTGTCGCGCTGCCAATGTGCGGAAGCACAACTGCAATCATCAAAATATAATATTAAACATAACTATTTATATTAAAGCAGAATGTACAGAGTACAACAGACAGTGTTTACGAATTGGTTACTAGACCAACAAAAAACTAATTATATTTAGGAGTTCTAATCTTTATGAATCTGTTTTTAAGCAAGTGGTTGGGGGTTCGAACCCGAGGCGTTATAAGGTTACATAGGAACCTTGCATATTTAAAAAGTCTATGACAATTCATAACAGCATGCAAAATCTTTGACTCGCATTTGGCGAGCTTAAACACTTACCTACTTACCCTCTTATTCATAAACATACTATAACCCTATTTTAGTTAAAAAACTAATACAATATGTTTTCTCTTTTTCATTTCGCTAAGGAGTGAAAAAAACAAAGCTCTTTATAAGCCTTTCATAACTTCATATATTTTTTTGAATAAGAGGGTTACTCTTACTGGACATTCTGGACAGTAAAAAGTACCATCATTTTACTTATTACTGTCCCACTATAATGCATTAAATGATGGCATTCTGATTTACTAATCGGCACCGTGTGAGCTCTAATTAGCTAGTGTTTCGTCTTTTTCACTCATTATACCAACAGTATCAAAATTGAAAGTGACACTAAGTAATTTAAGTAGGTAAGTTTACATATTTTTCGTAATGGTTCTTACATAAGTTAGGTAGTGTAAGTAGTTTGTGGTCTTTGGGCAGTGGTTCAGGGGTGGTGACGTCGAGCCCCGCGGCGTAAATCTGCTTGTTCTTCAGCGCATCGTACAAGGCTTCCTGCTCGATTAGGTCTGTGAACATATTTATTTGATGGTTACTCGCCTATTTATGAGTTATATACAACGTGTCCCAAAACTCAACGTCAAAACGAAAACCTGCGCTAGCTGCCGAGTTGTGTTGGCTCTCAAAAAATATTAAAAAAAAATCTATCTCATGAAGTTTCAAAATGACAACCATTTTTGTAAAATTGCCACCCTCTGATGAGTTTGCGTCTACTGTGGCTACAAATGACTTCTTTTCTAGTTCTTTTTTTGTGTGGAGTATGCCTAAGTAACGCTACTACAAATTTAAATTCATTATTTGCAGAGAACTTCATTGGAATTTCTGAAAATATCCCTTTTATGGCAAACTATGCCTTGAAAATATTTCATCACTCAACTTTGATTGTCTGTCCTGAAAAATATTGTCTTGTACTACGCTTTTTCGGCGTTTACCCTTAAAAGTTGGCGCATTTAATGGGCTTTTGAAAATGGTATAACACTTTCTAAATTGTTACGCCCGTATTAATAGTATTAATCGTATAGATTAATACTATTAATACGGGTGAAGTAAAGTTAATACTATTTATACTATTAATAGTGGTGAAGACTTATTTTATAAGTTCAGTCTACCTCCACGGCCTACATTGACGATAATGGCGTTGCTCTTCATCTGCGCGATGGTGGTGCTGTTGATCATGTGTCGGGTCTCGCTGGTGAGCGGCGCGGCCAGCACGATGAAGTCGCTCTGAGCCAGCAACTCGTCCTGACTCACGAAATCGGCGCCGAGGGCTTTACCTGAAGCAAATAAGACAATTTGATTTCCGACAAACATTTTTATATTAGACTTTAAGAATCATCTTATGTGGATATTATTTTTTTCGTCATCATCAGCCTAGCCTTTCCAACTATGTTGTAGTCGCCATTCGCTGAGACTGGTTGTCGGGCTTACAAAATGACAGCCGGGGCCCACAATTTAACGTGCCGTCCGAAACACGGAGAAACTCGATATGTATAAAATGGCCATCCCCAGAACAACCTCGACAAGCGTGTTATGTAATGGTTGTTAATAACAAAAATTAAGCTTTTAGCTAGGAAATACATATAATATAAATAACTAATATAGATGATTGGTTACCTTCAGGCTTCTCCCTATGGCCGCTGTACAAGAACTTGCCAACCTCGAAGCCTGCAAGGCGTTTGACAACAGCTTGTCCGATGCCGCCGAGCCCAACTATCCCAACGGTGCTTCCGCGAACATCCTGACCGAGCACCTTGTCGAAACCGATCTCCCATTCACCTCTGCAAATTTAAAAGAGCGAATTATTTCGTCAAATGACTTTTTTTCCACAATTTCGTCGAATAAAAGATCTTGCCGCCGATAGGGGGACAGTGGGACACTCAAACAGGCTAGTAAAAGAAAAATCGTCTTCTATAATCTGTGATGTACATTTATGAACGTCACGGTTTCTTCACCTCTGACTGAACATTGGATAGATCAGGTGGAATTTTTTAAGATGTACTTAATATATCGGTTACTTTGGATACACAGTTATTTGCCACTTATCTTATACTATGAAAATGACCCTGATAGTGGTATCTGGTAAGGAACAATTAATTCTAGAAAACCATTAAAATTTCGCTGACTACAAATAATTGCTAGATTTATGGATGTAGCTTAAGTAGAGTAAGATTATAGGAGTTGAAATCAAATCGATTCTCAGATCCCCTTGAACACACACAAAAAATTTCATCCAAATCGGTCCAGTCGTTTAAGAGAAGTTCAGTGACAGTATAGTAACACACTTACAGAAGAATTATATATATAAAAGATAGCAAAAATAAATCTTTTTTACCTGGAAACCTGTGCAAGGTTTTCAGTGAATCGTCTTGCGGCTCCCAGCATTAATGCCACGGCGATCTCGGCTACAGCTGGAGCCAGCACGTTGGGAGTGTTGGACAGCTTGATACCACGAGCCCTGAGCTCATCCAAGTTGCAGTGGTTGTAGCCAGCTGATACTGTTGCTACCAGCTTCAGTTGAGGACCTGGGTAAAATATAAATCTATACTAATATTATAAAGCTGAAGAGTTTGTTTGATTGTTTGTTTGAACGCGCTAATCTCAGGAACTACTGGTTCGATTTGAAAAATTATTTCAGTGTTAGATAGCCCATTTATCGAGAAAGGCTATAGGCTATATATCATCACGCTACGACTAATAGGAGCAGAGTACCAATAAAAAATGTTACAAAAACGGGGAGAATTTTGATTCATTCTCTCTTATGTGACGCAAGCGAAGTTGCGCGGGTCAGCTAGTATAATATATTCAGGCAACCCATACACCTCTCTCGTTTGGGAGGAGACCCTTGCCCAACAGTGGGACAGCAATGGGTAAAAAAAAAACACACACACACGGTCATCTGATTACAAACTAAGCAGAGCCTGTACTATAGTTACCAGGTAGTTGATAAACATCATTGGACAAGTCACACACGGTCATTTGATTCCAAACTAAGCAGAGCTTGTGCTATGGTAACCGAATAACTGATAAATATACTAATATACTTAAAATTACATACTTATATAGATACACTAGCTGACCCGCGCAACTTCGCTTGCGTCACGTAAGAGAGATTGGGTCAAAATTTTACCCGTTTTTGTAACATTTTTTACTGGTACTCTGCTCCTTTTAGTCGTAGCGTGATGATATATAGCCTATAACCTTCCTCGATAAATGGTCTATCTAACACTGAAAGAAGTTTTCAATTCGGATCAGTAGTTCCTGAGATTAGCGCGTTCAAACAAACAAACTCTTCAGCTTTATTATATTAGTATAGATTAACAACCAGGCTCAGAACAGATACTCGTGCTCATTACCCAAATATTTTTCCCGGGTGGGACTCGAACCCACCATACCAACATATGTATCTACTTCTAAATACATACTTATATAGATACAATTTTTCAACTGCTTCGGGAACAATAGTTTCAACTAAAGATAAAATATGTGTCATAAGACTTCGTTTTTTGGAGTTTAAACATTCATCACTGTTGTTCAAAGTCTATCACTTAGATTATACAATCTCGTTATCTAAGGTCCATCATAAGTGATAGTGAACCATAACACCAACATATCACACTATTTGTATTTGCAGTTTCAAGATCGTAATCGTAATTTATCTGCTACTGACAATACAATTGATAAAGATTGTGGTGATATCATGAAACATATAACACCAGTAAAAATAAATTTGTTACCAAGCAATGGCAAGTTTACATAATTACTAACCAGAGCAGAAGGGGCGGCGCTTTTGTTTTAGAGGGTCTAGACAAAAAAAGCTTAGTAAAACTAAGGCTCTGCCATTAGCCACCTTTACACACATACTCTTTCACGCATGAAAGAACAATCGCGCGCGAAAGACGCGGGGTATCCAATTGGAGGTACCGCGTCCTGGCCACTTTATGGTGACTGTTGAAGGAACACCGTCAGGTTTTTAGTCGGTATGCCCAAATTTAAAAGCCGGAACGCCAAGCCGTTGGGAGAGCCCGACAGACCCCCGCTACCTCCCTGGAGCGGGACATGCAGTAATGCATTTTCCTAACGAAAAAAAAAAAAAAGGCTTTCCCGCGTAGTGAACGTGCGATAGAGTGTGTGTGTAAAGATGGCTATTTTTATTGGCTGATGTAGTGTAGTAGTATGTAGTAAGTGTTTACCTGCTTTGTCCAACAACTCCTTAGTGATAGGAAGGTTGGAGCTCCAGACGAGAGCAGAACATCCTGGGATGAGCTTTAAGAGGTCCTCCTTAGCCAAGGTCTTGCCTTCCTCGGCGAAGTTGAGGTACTTCGTTTGAACAACTGTGAAACTGATTGCAGTCTTAGTTATAGAAGTTTATGAAGATAAACATAGGTACAAAGAGGCAGTTAATTTCATTCAAAAGCGAAGTCGCTTCCCGCGTCTGTATGTATGCAATCTTTAAAACTACTAAACGGATTTTGATGCAGAGTTTTTAATAGATAAATAAAGTATTTTACGAAGAGGAAGGTTTATAAGTGAAATCTTTTTAAAGCGAGCGAAGCCGGGGCAGGCAACTAGTTATGTATTGTACTGATCCTGTACTTAAGGTATTTAAGAACATGTTTTTATAGTCCAGCAACTTAGTAAAGAGTCTTGGTGGCGGCTGGCGGAAGAGAATTCAGAATTTAGAACATCAGTGATCCGTAGGCTAATGCAGCTGACGGGCAAGCGATGGGTTGTTTGATACAGCTAGTTACATATTTTTTAAGTCCACAGAATTACTAATTATAATACAGACAAATCGTCTATACCAGGGTTCTCTATTCAGTTGTCAAACTAAAGTGTACCCTTGGCTATATTAAATAAGCCAAGAAATTAAGGGCTAAATGAATAAGCCCTTAATTTCTTCCATGTTTCTATTCAGTAGGTAAACCTAAGGTTTTGGATTAATTATAAAACTTCATGAACAAACTAAAGTCGTAATCTGTAGTCATTTGTTACAGTAATTGTTCAAGTCTCGCTGAGTGCCTATTCAATTCATATTTACGAAGTGAACACGATAAACAACATACTTCATGGATAACAGTGGCTATTAAAATGAGATGATTTTTTATTGTTTAAGAAGGTTATCGGAAAGAAGGTAATGAAATTGTTACAAAAGAGATTATTTCCAGAACAATATCTGTACAAAAAAACCCATAGGCTTCAGTAAATAATATTATTATAGGTACGACAATAAAGCATTTGAAAAAATAATGCCTACATTCCGTCCGTTAACGAATACCTTTGACTATTGAGCAATAATTAGTATGAAGGATTCTAAGATGATTTATTTGGTAGGTAGGTAGGTAATTGCCTATGTTTTTAAACGAAATTACAACTAGTGAATACAGAAAATTATTATGACCTATACAAGATTTTCAAAGTTATTTCTTACGTAGCTAGGTTGATACCTACATGTTAACATGAACATTTGTATTATTCGAACCTTTTTCCGTAAACACATTGAGGCAAAATATTATTAGCACAAAGATAACGAACTACAATCACAAACATGTCTTGTGACTATTTATAAATGCATGTTTGAATTCTCAAATAAAACACTGATGATTCTATACATATAATATATCAAAGAAGTAATTATAATTAAGTTATTCGTGCGGTCAAAGAACTCGCAATGGCCTTGTCTTAAGCAAACATTAATAGGTCATTCCACCGAGACACGGGATTGTAGCAATTTACTAGCAGTTAAGTTATTATGTGTCTTCAGTCAATTTTATAAAGAAACAATACGATGAAAATAGTTACTATAAAAATAAACTCACACAAAACAAATTGTATTTCTTTACATTGACAACTTTTTGGCTTTAAGGCGTCCCTCGGTTCTGTCAACCTCTGTGTAAGCAATATAGTTTTACAAAAATTCATGGATTTATCGGATTTGTTAGAAAACTTCTGTGTACAAGTAAAAATATATAAATAGTACTCACTGTTCCTGCAGTACTTTCAGTCCTGCTGGAGGGAAATCGTTGGAAGACACTAAAACTTTAAGATTTTTCGTCATTGTGTTGTTCGCAACAGAGTTCGCCGGCAGAGTGACGGTGACTAAAGCGGCAACAGCTATGTACAGTACAATCATTGTTTATATAAGAACTCTTAAGATATGATATATTATCTAGAAAATCAAAAGATAAGTAAATACGTATTGCTATTGAGCGCGTCTGAATCGTTCTGTAGCCGGCTCCACCGGCTGTTTAGTCAAGGTCGAAGCTCCAGAAAAAAAAATGGAGCGGTTATGCCGGCGAGTGGCGGGAATATGATCTTGTTTCATTCTGTTCGTATAGTTTACTGTTTCCTACAATCGAGCGGTTGATAAACTTTGTTGGTCGTAAACTTCACCTTTAAACTATTATATCAGCATGTTATATTTACACAATAATAATAAAAATGTTTTTTATTGTTTGTGAACGATTTGGATAGTGTGGTCACATAACTTTGTACAGGTTAATCTACATCCTACTATAAATCTGACAGTTTATGAATATGTATAAAGCCCGCTGCACACGACGCTTGTTTTGCTGCTGGATTGCTTGCGGGGCCCTCTGCTGGCAGCGCTGCGAGAAAGTGACGTCACTGCTGGCTCTGCAGCGTGGTTGCGTGCTGGCTGTCGATGATAGAACGTGTGCTATTTTCAAATTTCAAATTCAAATTCAAATTCAAAATATCCTTTATTTCGTAAACTTTTTACAAAGTATTTGAAATAGTCACGTATTTGTATTTCTTTTGTCCGTTTCGGAAAAGCTGGTTGCTCGTGAGAAGAAACGGCAAGAAACTCACGGCTTGCTCTTTTAAAATGTCAATTTGCTTGATACAAGATTATTTGATGATTTACTGTGTACACTCAAAAAAAAAGCTGTAAATATATCTAATTTAAATTTTAAGCTAATAAAAATTGTAATAATCTTCAAAAGGAAACTTATTGGTAGGACACAGTAAAACATTGTACATTAAAACATTAGTACATTATTTGAAACAGACTTGGTAGAAGCAGCACAGTCCCAAGCTTTATTATCGTCCAAATAATCTTTAACAGTATAATAGCCTTTTAAACATAAGTTGCGTTTAATAACTAATTTAAATTTATTGAAGCTTAAATTTTTTTCGTGACGGCTTGCTTGCGTGTTCTCTTTTTTTCGTGCTCTGTTGTTGAAAAAATATGTCGCAAAGGTGGTCTCCGGAGCAAATTAATGCTTTAATTGACGCATACAAAGAAGAACCGTGTTTGTATGCAACAAATACTCCGATTACCACAACAAGCGTCTTCGAACTGAGGCTCTTGATAGAGTGAGGAACGCAGTTTTGGGGTTAAAGCCAACCGTGACGGCAAAAGAGTGCTCAACCAAGTTTCACAATTTGAGAAATCAATTTAATATCACTTCGATGCACGCCTAGCGACAAGCACCGTGTGAAGCCAACCTACCAAGGGAGCCATCAGCGCACCCAGCCAACTTCGAACCCAGCGGCAAATTCTAGCAAGCTATCTAGCAGCAAAACAAGCGTCGTGTGCGTTGGGCTTAATATGCATTCTTTGTATTATATTGAAATATGTCTTTTATATTTATATTTTCTTGCTCTTTGCTGCAGAAATTGGACTTGCTTGCTAAACGCATTTAGATGATAAATATTCCACAGATGGTTTAAGTAGGTACTAAAACTTGAAACAATCAAATTCCCATAGGATACTTTTGACCCAGCAAATATCTGTGGGTATAAAAAAAGATATAAAAAAGAAATCCAAAATTTAATAACATACTAATACATTATTGTATTTTTAAAAACGTTCTTCTTATATATAATTATAATAAACTTCCTTATTACATAGGAAACAACATAGGTTTGCCGTCCAATCCCAACAGAACGTTCTGAGCGGCTATGGTGGCCATGTCGTCGCGTGTTTTTATCGTCGCACTGCCCATGTGAGGGAGAATATCTGCAAAAAGATATAATAATAAATACGCTTTCCAAATGTCCGGGACTCTATAGTCCCGAGATACGAAACAGACGAACAATATAATAATATCTTTAGACAATTCACACACGGTCATTTGATTCCGAACCAAGCATAGTTTGCACCATGTTATTCAAATAACTTCTGTTAAAACTGATAATGTACTTCTAAATACATTAGACAAATAACAATCAGGTTCAGATCAGATACTCTTGCTCATCAGACAAATTTTAATATTTGACCCGGGTGACCCCACCCGGCACCCGCCTACCACACCAAGTCTGAGATGTTTTCCTTGTAAGGGTAAGCTATAAAAAGATCCATCGCCCGTATCTCGAACCAAGAACCGAATCCGAATTCTCGTGATCAGCAGTCACAACTCTCATGACTGCTTCCGTGGCGCAGTGGTTTAGGTCACCACGCCGATATCATTGCGTCGGGAGGACGTGGGTTCGATGCCCACACGGCACGGAGCAATTATTAGTGCGATCCACAAATAATTGTTTCGGGTCTGGTTGTGCTTTGTGTCCGTTGTTTGTGTGTTTGTTAAAGTCCACGCGGCACAAGAGCAACTCTTAGTGCAGGAGCTATCTTTTAAAAAAACAATATACACAAACAAACATGTTGTTCTTTTCAAAAACTTCACGTCTGCATAGTTATCAGACAACGATTGATAAAGGAAGAAAATCTTTTAACTTACAGCAGTTAGGTAACGAGACCAGTGGGTGATCTTTGGGCAGTGGCTCTGGAGTGACCACGTCAAGTCCGGCTGCGAATATCTGCTTGTCTTTAAGAGCGTTGTATAAAGCTGTCTGGTCCACAACCTCTGTGAAAAACAAGTGTACCCAATTAGCCTAGGTTGACTCGGTTAGCGAACAATTGTTACTGTTACTCATAAAAGGTTCATCCAAAATGCACATGCTATGTATTTTTATTCTAAATATTTAAATTAAAATCTATGTTTATTAAATATTTTGAAATTCAAATGATTACAGACTGACGCATTATACTAGACTTAGAATTGCAAGATTGTGATGTCACTATGTCGTATTTTGATACTAAAATATTTTTTCAATATTTCATAAAAGTAGCTGGTAGTAACTGTAATAGTAGAGTAATAAAAAACATTATTTTGGCGGTTAAAAATAGTGGCCAGCGGGCGTATCACGTATCTCAGTTGACAACTAGTTTACGTCAAATTGATGGCCACTATTCAATACACTGCTGCTTTGACGTAACGTTTCAATCACTATAATCTAGAGAAAACAATGTACAGCTTAGTGACTTTCAAATAGCTGTCAACTGAGCTACGTGACAGCCCCCTAGGTGTTTTTTGCCAACTATTCTCATTGGCCTACCTTTCGAACTGGCGGTAAATTCACCTGCTGGCTTTTGACAATCCAGTATTTGTATTTGACCTAAATGTTTTGATTTTGATTATCTCTTAACTATTAATAAATAATGATTAATATGATGGATGATTTCTTCATGACTCTACGCTCCAACGCTCTTCATCCGGTCTTTCTTTACCTCCTCTGGCGATGTTCACTAAAACGGAAGTGTTCTTCATGAGCTTGAGGGTATCAGCGTTGATGAGGTGCCTAGTCTCCGGCGTGAGGGGGCAGCACAGGCACACGTAGTCACTCTCTTTCAGCAATTGCTCCAGGGGTACTCGCTCTACTCCTAATTCCTTAGCTTTAAGAATAATCACTATTATTACTTTTCCATTTATGCAGTATCTGTGTCCATCTCACATATGAACAACTAATTATAATAAGACCCTCCCAACAGTATCGAGTCGAAAATCAAATTCGATTGGTTCGGACAAATGTCAAATACATAGTAGTTTTAAATTTCAAACTAGCGCGAAATCAAATACTGGTTTAAAATGAAAATAACCTACATCAGACATAACTTTCAACATATTGAAGGTGATTTTTACCTTTACCGATTCTCACGGATCAATAGCGTTTTCTATGAGAGTTTAATCGCTATTGAATAGATAAACTACCGCTAAATATACCTCAGAAACCGGTAGTCAGTGTCTTGGAGTGCTAATAAAATGTCGGTTGTTGTTGTACGTTGTAACATGGCGGTCCTTTATCCATGTCGAAGGCCTTCGGGGGGTTTGAATAACTACATGAGTACAATACCTTCAGGCTTGTCGGTACGGCCGCTGTAAATAAACCTGGCAACGTCAAATCCTCTCAGTCTTCGGACCAACGCTTGTCCGATACCGCCGAAGCCCACGATGCCCACGGTACTGCCTGCGATGTCCTGTCCCAAACACCACTGCACACCATACTTCCAATTACCGCTGAAATATTCGTTATTGTCAACTTCAAAACGAAAGTATATGTAACTGTCTTACCCCCGGTTTCTGAGGTACATTTAACGGTAGTTTATCTATTCAATAACGTCAAAATTCGTATAAAAAATGCTTTTAAATAGATAAACTACCGCTAAATGTACTCAGAAACCGGGGGTTAATTAGCTGTACGTTTGGCGCAGTGGTTAACGTGGTCACCTCGCCCCAAAAGCGCCCTGTGTGGTGTATTCGAATCCCACCTGGGTTAAATATTTGTGTAATGAGCACAAGTATTTGTTTTGAGCCTGGTTGTGAATTTATCTATATAAGTAATATTTGGAAGTATAAAAGTATGTTCATCGGTTGGTTACCATAGTACAAGCTCTGCTTACTTCGGGAATAGATCGCGTTTGAGCTGACCAACGATATTTATATTATTATATTTTCAATCGTATAAGAGCATCAATGTAATGATTGCTATTGCTCAACAAATAATACGCAGTGATTGCGTCGAGTGGTCGTGAGTTCGATTCCCACGCGGAACAGAGGTTTGTGCGATCTACAAATAGTGTTTTTGAGTAATTTGTGCCTGTTGTTTGTATGTGTGTAAGAGTCCCCGCGACACAAGAGCAATTCTTAGTGTGGGAGTTGCCTTTATTTTAGAAAAATACAACAATGCACAAGTTAAACTTAATGGAAATTCTCAAATTAGAATTTGTTTTTTACCAGTCGTTTTTCTGAAAGTTATTTCTGTTCTTACAGAAAGTTGGTACGTTCATATTCGGGCACCTATTTATATGTCAGGCAATGAAATTCAAGGTTAAAATAATTTACGAGTAAAATAACTCGGTGTAACAATTAGCCTGAAATTCGTGTATGAATACATATTACACAGTAAACTGACATCATAGAACTGATGAACTTTAATAGACTACTGTCCTTAATTTCAAGAAAAATACTATTTAACGCACTTTTAACGTATATTTTATGTTTTAATTTTTGTATCTGTAACTTTTAAATCTTAATAATAATAATATCCAGAGTGGAGTCGCAAGAGCAGAGCTCCCACTCTGTTCGGAGGACGGATGCTGAGCGTAAGTGGCTAGTGGGCCAGTGATGCCGGACCCTCAGGGAGCAAGTGATCTGAGTTTAACGTCCAGCGAGGCCTCTCCGTCCTTCAGCCGCTCACGTCCCTGTTGCCCCCTTGTTGCTATTTATGCGACTTGTTTAGGGTGGCCCAGTTTGTGAGTTGGCAAGTCTCCGCCTGCCATTTTTACATGTTTTCAACATTGTTATCGGCAGGCGCCATAGTCCCCATAGATCCCCTGGTTTCCAGTCCATAAGCACCCCATCCCAATAGCCCAAGTAGTTTTTCCCGTTAGTTTTGCCATAGTTCCACACAGTCCGGTGATTGTCCTTGGGTGCATTTTATAGTGTAAACAGGGATAATCACCGGATTGTGACACCACACATTATTGAAAGATTAAAGCCGTCTAAAAAGGGCCTCTACGTGTTGGCTTCGGCCCCACGCACGCCTTCCAAATGTCCGGGACTCTGTAGTCCCGAGATATACAAAAAAAAAAAAATTATTATTTAGGTATTATCTATACTAATATTATAAAGTTGAATAATATATAAAATTATTAATTATGCTCAATGGCCGCTAGGGGGCGGTATCGCCTTCGTTTGAAACCTAGTTTAAATGATGTATAGTCAAAATTACTATCAGCTAAAGGTTTCAGTTGCTGACTTAAACTGAATTTAGCAATTACTGCGTATTTTTATCATAAATCGGTATTTTCATACAAAAAAGTACAATGGAACGATCGACGCTAGCCGAAAATTATTGAAATTTAAATATTAAATATTTAAATATTATGGGACAACTCACACACGGTCATTTGATTCCAAACTAAGCAGAGCTTGTACTATGGTAACCAAATAACTGATAAACATACTTATATACTTCTAAATACATACTTATATAGATACATTAACATCCAGGCTCAGAACAAATACTCGTGCTCATCACACAAAGATTTGTCCCGGGTGGGATTCGAACCCACCACACGCGGCGCTATGGTTGTTGCGGCGAGGTGACCGCTTAAACCACTGCGCCAAACGTTTAGCTTTGTGCGATCCTGGCTTTATGCCTAATTCTGACAATAACACAGTATTAAATAATAATTATAAAGTCGTATTATTTTTCCAACTGCTAAACAGCCATGTTGAAACCCGGTATATCGCCTCTCGAGGTCATGAACTCCATCCTTGAACCTCCTGGCAGCGGCTATCATGAGCCCCACGGTGATGTCTGCGACAGCGTTGTCCAAGACCTTAGGCGTGTTGCCGAGCACTATGCCTCGTCTCTTCAATTCTTCTACGTCTATATGGTCAGTACCAGATGCCATCGCGGACACAACTTTTAGTTGAGGACCTGGAAAATCATTGTAAAATGTATCATGACCAACTTATAATAACAAAGGAACTAAGACCATTATTTACCAACTTCAGAAAAGAAGGTCGTTAACTTGACGCATTTTTTTTAAACCGGCTTTCCGATCGAAATTTCACCCGCTAAGGGTGTAATTACCAAAACCCTCTCACATTGATCTCCTACATTTTCGACGAAACATGCATGCTTTTCAGCTTCTTACGTTCATTAGTTTCGGCTATCCGTTGTTTGTCAGTCACTTAGGTAGCAACGAAATAGTTTTATTTGATTAGATAATGTAGTTATAAATATTCTCCACCCGATAAAATTATACACTATTAATAAACTACTTTATAATCTTTTGACGGCCTTCGTGGCGCAGTGGTTAAGGTGGTCGACACGCCACTACGTGGTTGATTTCGATTCTCACACGGAACAAATATTTGTGCGATCCACAAGTAGCTGTTTTGGGTCTGGTTGTACTTTGTGTCCGTTGTTTGAATGATAATAAAACGAGACGAGAGCAATTCTCATTTAGCATTTTTCAAGAAAAAAAAATGTCATTGGCTAAACCCACCTGCTAAGTCCAAAATTTTTGCCGTAAGTTTGTGTCTCGTATTCCAAATGAGTGCATCGTATCCAGGGATGGTCTTTTCAATGGTAGGCAGACTCTCTGGTTCATATTCAGCATACGGCAATACCGTTGCCTGCACTCTGTTCATATGTTTATTATTATTATATAATTTTTTAATTATTTAAGCATAAGTAGTATACTTAAATACATACGTATACAATCACGCCTATTGCACACTAAGGTGTAGGCAGTGGTGTATGAAATTTTAATAATATTTCGACATATTTTTTTTATTATATAACAGGGAGCCAGCCTATTGCCAATTTACTTGACACGTATCCAAACCTCCGGTTGAGAAATATTCTAATGTAAATAAGAAAAGAGCAGTACTTTGTCCGACCTAGGATCTGAACCCAAGATCTCTTGATTAACAGGCGGATAGACTGCGACAAAGAGGAAGTCACTTTAAAAAGAATAAATTCATAAATAAAAATCTTAATAAAAAACAGTATATGTATACATAAATAGTATGTAATAATTTTTTAGGTAGATAGTCGTGTTATAACCCAGGTAACTGGTAAAATAATGGCATCCAACTGCATCCGGTGATACTGGGAGCCGACTCCAACATATATTTGGAAGAAATGTTAGGCTTATATATTAGGCCTTTTCTTCTTATAATTAAAAGGAGTTACAAAAAAAAACGTAAATGTGAAATAAAAAAAATAATAAAAATGAGATTGAACTTACTTTTCATTCAATAACTCCAAGCCAGCAGCGGGATAAGTATTATTCACGATCAAAACTCGTTTTAGCGACATCTTTCGAAAAAGTAATACAATATGAGCTTATATGTATTTACAATTAAGACAAGATGTTAGGTGATCTGTGCTAATACGTCTAAAAAATATATGAATTAAAAACGAAATATAAGTAATGTAACCGCGACCATGACATGCAAAACTACGTTATTATAGATCTTTTAATTTCTGATATCAGTTTTATCAGTAGAGGAAATAGAATTGATAGGCGTTACTGTGGTCAACAATTCAAACTCAACAATGGTCAATAATTGCGTCACTTTAGTATGTGACGTCTGTCACATGTATTAATAGAATAAATTGTAAAGATAACCAAATCGTTTGGAACATTGCTTAACCGCTTGTAGGCCCAAAGCACACACGCATAAACCCGTAATCGGCGCACAGGTTCTGTCATCCGCCAAGTGTTAGCGAGTTACATAAAAACGATGATTTTTGACTTTGGGATAGTAATTCGAGAATTCAAGTGATGATTTTCTTAAAGCTTATTAGTATAGCTCTCCTGTGGTGTTTTAATTGTTAACCAGTTGCTTTCTATATTTTCATGATTTAGCTGTAAACATCAACAATAGCAAAAATTGGCCCCACTTCGAGTTTAAATAGTGTTATTTTGAAAATTAAAGCGAAAACCTATTTATTTTATTATAAAAATAGTAAAAGGGTTCAATCTATATACAAAAACATTGAAAAAACATATCATTGTCATATAAAAATACAAATTTGCAGACATTTTAATATTTTTAAAAATAGCACAAAAATATAATTTATAGGTGTAGCCACATCACAACACTAAAGTATAAAACGTGTTAGAAAGATAGATAGATACAAAACTATGGAAACTATATAAAACTATGATAGATAATTGGAACAATTTTGGATAAATAAATCTTCAATGAACGAACAGTTGTATTAAATATGTCAATATTAGGTATAAGATATACTATTTAGAACATATATGATACAATGGCGAGTGCTGACTATAATTTGTGCTACAATGGGGTAAGTCAAAACTTTTTCTATTGTGTATACGACTGTCAGAACGTGGTACTGAAAAATTGAATTTACTGAGCAGAGAGGGATGGTCAAGTTTTCCATATACTAGGTAGTATATAGTACGTATGTATGTAGATAATGTCAGCGATATTCCGCCTATGCTATAGTGTCAACATTTTGAAATGTGTGGGGAGGTTTGCTTTCCTCGTAGGAAGTAAGACTTCGACAGAGGTTCTTAGAATAAGACAGATATAGTACCTACAGAAAGTGTTTTTGGAGTTTTTCGATTCTGGAAATATGTACTGCGTAGGACGGGCACCATACTTGGCAACAATACTCTAGAAGCGATAGTACAAAACAGTTAAAGTAGCAGGATGGGAATTTCATGGTCTTTAAAAAATTTGGTTTGACGTATGACAAAACCACCTAACCGGCTTTGTTCGTGACGTCCATGTGCTCGCTGAAATCTAACTTGGTACCTACACCTAGGTCACGCATGCTTGTATCTTCATTTATTGGGGTATCTATACTTCTATACTAATATTATAAAGCTGAAGAGTTTGTTTGTTTGTTTGTTTGAACGCGCTAATCTCAGGAACTACTGGTCCGATTTGAAAAATTCTTTCAGTGTTAGATAGCCCATTTATCGAGGAAGGCTATCTATACTAATATTATAAAGCTGAAGAGTTTGTTTGTTTGTTTGTTTGAACGCGCTAATCTCAGGAACTACTGGTCCGATTTGAAAAATTCTTTCAGTGTTAGATAGCCCATTTATCGAGGAAGGCTATAGGCTATATTTCATCACGCTACGACAATTCGGAGCGGAGTAGCAACGAAAAGTGTTACAAAAACGGGGAAAATTTTGACCCATTCTCTCTTATGTGACGCAAGCGAAGTTGCGCGGGTCAGCTAGTCATTGTATATCAATGTTGTGTACCTAGTACTACCTAGGTGGCATCGATAGCATCTCACGTTTGCGTAAAAATGTAATATGGTAGCATTTTGATGTAAAAAACTTCTAATAATTCCGTACACAAATATCAGCATATTAATGGTCTTATCTTTTTAAATACGTCAGATTGTCTTTGTTCGATTCTATCGTGCCCCGCTCATAGTCTATTATGTCATCGATGTTTGTTGTTTTAACTTATACTTACAAAAACACGGTAAGAAATGTGAAGAAAAGATCACAATCAATAAAAAAATAGAAAAATTAGGTTTTTCGGTGGGAATGATTGTGTTTACAATTATTTTGTGCGTGTTATGGTATAAAAAAGAAATCAAAACAAAGTTTTAAACGGTATTAATACATGATTTTATTCATAAAAACGTTAGTACATAGGAAACAACATAGGTTTGCCGTCCAATCCCAATAAAATGTTCTGAGCAGCTATGGTGGCCATGTCGTCGCGTGTTTTTATCGTCGCACTGCCCATGTGAGGGAGAATATCTGCAAAAAGAAATAATAGTAAATACGCTTTCCAAATGTCCGGGACTCTGTAGTCCCGAGATACGAAACAGACAAACAATATATCATTGGACAACTCACACACGGTCATTTGATTCCGAACTAAGTATATTATTATCTTGTACTATGTTACAATGACTGATAAACATAGGTACTTAAAATGAAGTACATTTTAAGTACCAATACATTAGATAAAAAACAACTAGGCTCAGATCAGATACTCTTGCTCATCAGACAAATATTTGACCCGGGTGGGATTCGAACCCACCACACCAAGTCTGAGATGTTTTCCTTGTAAGGGTAGGCTATAAAAAGTTCCCTCACTCGCATCCCGACCCAAGAATCGAATCCGTGAAAGAAAAACTTTCACGTGACCAGCAGTCACATGACGTATGACGTAGGCATAGACATGCATTTTTATTATTATTTTCAAAAAATTCTACGAACTCATCAGGCAATCTATACTAATACTAATACTAATATACTAATCTATACTATAATATTATAAAGCTGAAGAGATTGTTTGTTTGTTTGAACGCGCTAATCTCAGGAACTACTGGTCCGATTTTGAATAATCTTTCAGTGTTAGATAGCCCATTTATCGAGGAAGGTTATAGGCTATACATCATCACGCTACGACCAATACTACGACAAAAACGAGGAAAATAATGATTCTCTTATGTGACGCAAGTGAAGTTGCGCGGGTCAGCTAGTGATTGATAAAGGAAGAAAATCTTTTAACTTACAGCAGTTAGGTAATGATACCAGTGGGTGATCTTTGGGCAGTGGCTCTGGAGTGACCACGTCAAGTCCGGCTGCGAATATCTGCTTGTCTTTAAGAGCGTTGTACAAAGCTGTCTGGTCCACAACCTCTGTGAAAAACAAGTATATCCGATTAGGACAGGGTTTCCTAACCTTGGGTCCGCGAGTCCCGGAGTCCGCAGACAACATACATAAATATTACACGTGGTTGAGTGTTTGATAGATACATGTAACGAGCCAAAGTCGCGGGGCGCAAACAACCATCGCATTAAATTATTTATGTGAGTAAAATATATTCATTGAACTTTTTTGCAAATAAATGTTGTTAGGGATGTTTTTTAGAAAAAAATTGGGAAACACTGGCCTTAGGCTGGTTGACTTGGTTAGTGAACAATAAAATTATTAACTTGTACTCATAAAAGATTAAACCAAAGTGATCGTGCTTTGTGATTTGTTCGTTAATAATGTTTAAATTAAAATTGTTACAGACTTACCAAACTAGGTCATTATATTAGGCACATAGGCACTCATTTGATTCCAAAGAAATTACAAGCTTGTGACATCGCTGTATCGTATGTCGATACTCAAATGCGTTTTTGATATGTCATAAAGAGTAACTGATTTGACTGGTAGTCAACTATCTAGTAGATAATTTGTAAAAAAACATTTTAACGATAAAAAAAAGTGTCCAGGAGGTTCTTGCCAGCTCTTCTCATTGGTCCTACCTTCCGAACTGGCGGTCAATTCTCTCATCTACTGAATTTTGACAATCTCTTATTTAACCAAAATAATTTGATTATGATTATTTCTAGATGATTTCTTTACCTCCTCTGGCGATGTTCACTAAAACGGAAGTGTTCTTCATGAGCTTGAGGGTATCAGCGTTGATGAGGTGCTTAGTCTCCGGCGTGAGGGGGCAGCACAGGCACACGTAGTCACTTTCTTTCAGTAATTGCTCCAGGGGTACTCGCTCTACTCCTAATTCCTTAGCTTTAAAAATAATCACTATTATTACTTTTCCATTTATGCAGTATCTATGTCTATGTAGTTTAAAATTTCAGACTAGCGCGTGATCAAATTGGTACTGGTTCAAAATGAAAATAACCTACATCAAACATAAGTTTCACTACTACGGTTCGTGAAAACGAAATTTCGTCAAATATTGAAGGTGATTTTTACCTTTTCCGTCCTTTTTTCTATACATACGGAGCAGGCAGTATCCAAAAAGCCTTATATACTTGTAAAATAGTAAGACCGAAAGTTTAACGAATTTTCGTCTTTGTTGATGATACGGCCTCAGATGTCCGGCAACAAACGCATGATTTTACTGTCATCGAATTTAGGCAATAAGACCCTAAGCACAAATAGTTCAAAAAGGCATTGACTTTGCAAGTACATAATAATATAATCTCGTAGTACAGATAGTCGCACTTATCTGTCGGTAAACGATCAATAGGAAAGCAATCTTTGCGCGAACATTTTATAGATAGCGGTATTTGAGCTGAGCGTCTCAGTGTCTCGGAGGGCACGAAGTCAGTTGTTGTGGTCAATTAATACGTAGGTATAATATAGCAATCGTTAAGCCATATCAAAAGCCTTAGAGGCTTAGAACAACTTTGACATTACGTTGACCACAAACCTACCTTCAGGCTTGTCGGTGCGGCCGCTGTAAATAAACCTGGCAACGTCGAATCCTCGTAGTCTTCGGACCAACGCTTGTCCGATACCACCGAAGCCCACGATGCCCACGGTACTGCCTGCGATGTCCTGCCCCAAACACCATTGCACGCCATACTTCCAATTACCGCTGAAATATTCGTTATTGTCAACTTCCAAAGAAAGTATATGTAAGTCTTAATTAACTGTACGTTTGGCGCAGTGGTTGTCGTGGTCACGTCGCCGCACTCCAAACACGCAGAGTGTGGTGAATCCCACCCGCGTTAAATATTTGTGTGATGAGCACGAGTATTTGTTTTGAGCCTGGTTGTGAATTTATCTATAAAAATGATATTTAGAAGTATAAAACAATTTTTATCAGTTATCTGGTGTATCTGGTTACCATAGTATAAGCTTTGTTTAGTTTGGAATCATATGACCTTGTGAGAGTTGTCTAACTATATTTATGAAAATGTTCAATCGTACTTTTTCATCGGCCTAGCCTTTCTTCCAATTATGTTGGAGTCGGCTTCCAGTCTCACCGGGTGCAGTTGGATACCAGTATTTTACACGCAGCGACTGGCTATCGGACCTCCACAACCCAGTTACCTAGGTAATAACACGGTACCTCTCGGTAAGACTGGTTGTCAGACTTTCAAGCTTCTAAATACTGTTAACGACAGTCAAAGATCTTTAAATGACAACCGGGGCTCTTAATTTAACGTGGTTTCCGAAACACGAGGGTACTCGATATGTTTAAGATGGTCACCCGTCCTCAGGACAACCTCGGCAAGCGTAGTTTAACCTTAGAGATCGATCCACGCGGCTGTTGATGACTAAGCCACGAGCTCCACTCCACCGATACGACGACTCTTGATTTAATAATGCAAAACAAGTTAGTTGAAGTATATAAAATTTCCAAAGTTAGAATTTGTTTTTTACTTGTTGTTACGTTTATATCCGGTCAACTATTTATACGTTAGGCAATGAAACTCAAGGTAAAAATAATTCACGGGTAAAATAGTTTGGTGTGACAATAATAGCCTACACACATTGTAAATTTACTTCATAGAATAAATAGTTCATTGGTTCCCAAACTTTTATAGACTACTGCCTCCTTTACTCGCAAAATAAAGAAATGCTAGCGCCCCCTTGTACATAATAGTTATATAGTTTAGTTTCTTTACGTTCAAAATATCTTTCAGCGAATTTATACAGTAACTGAAGCAAAACATTTCAGTCACTTAATTAACCAATTGTTTGTTGACCAATAGAAATGATTAAATTTGGTATTTTCATACAAAAAAAGTACGTTTCTATGGTGCTAATAGCCAGTTGTGCTCACCGGTCGGTAAGCAGCATGTGGGTTAAGCAACTCTTTGCCCGGTTAACGCATAGAAGGGTTGGCGTTTAGTGGAATTGGAACTGAGCGTATCCTTTCCCGGAGGGGTCTAAAAACGATGGTTGTGGTTAATTAAAATAACATAGATCCAGTCGCATCGAAGGCCTTTGGGCGGCTTGAACAACTTTGAAACCAGGTTAACCTTTAAATATTGAAAGAAGATGTAGAATACCTCTCAAGTTCCTGAACTCCATCCTTGAACCTCCTGGCAGCGGCTATCATGAGCCCCACGGTGATGTCTGCGACAGCGTTGTCCAAGACCTTAGGCGTGTTGCCGAGAACCATGCCTCGTCTCTTCAATTCTTCTACGTCTATATGGTCAGTACCAGATGCCATCGCGGACACAACTTTTAGTTGAGGACCTGGAAAGTCATTGTAAGAGATAATATCATAATCATTAACGGACTTAAGAAAAGATGGAGGTGTCATCTCGACGTAAAACTTTTTTTTGTAACAAGCTCTCTGCCCGCGTGAGCGTAAGCTTTCACCCCCATAGGGCTAGGTTACCCCCATAGGCATATTGATCTCCTACATTTTCAACGGAACATACATGCTTTTCAGCTTCTTGCGTTCATTAGTTTCAGCTGTCCGTTGTTTGTTAGGAGTTCCGTAGGTAGTAACGAAAGAGTTTTATTTGAATAGATTTGTAGTTTTATGAATATTCTCCATCCGAGAAATTTTTTATACTTCACGGTATTAAAATAAATTATAAAAATAAAAGGTACTAACAAATGCGTTATAATGTTTTGACGGCCTTCATGGCGCAATGGTTAAGGTGGTCGACACGCCACTACCAGGGCGTCGGGGGTTGTTTTCGATTCCCACACGGAACAAATATTTGTGCGATCCACAAGTAACTGTTCCGGGTCTGGTTTTACTTTGTGTTCGTTGTTTGTATAATTATAAAACGGGACGAGAGCAATTCTTATTTAGCATTTTTCAAAAATAAATGTCATTGGCTAAACCCACCTGCTAAATCCAACATTTTTGCCGAAAGCTTGTGTTTGGTGTTCCAAATGAGTGCATCGTATCCAGGGATGGTCTTTTCAATGGTAGGCAGACTCTCTGGTTCATAGTCAGCATACGGCAATACCGTTGCCTGCACTCTGTTCATATGTTTATTATTTACTTTTTTTTTATTTAACCCATTAATGTCCCACTGTTGGGCAAGGGTCTCCTCCCGTAATGAGGGAGGGGTTAGGCATTGAGTCCACCTCGCTGGCCAAGTGCGGGTTGGGGACTTTGCATGCCTTCAATAAATTTATTAAACAAATTCTAGGCATGCAAGGTTTCCTCACGATGTTTTCCTTCACCGTTGGAGCATGTGATAATTATTTATAATACACACATAACTTCGAAAAGTCATTGGTGTGTTGCCTCGGGTTCGAACTTGCGGTGTCAACTTATACCACTCGGCTATCACTGCTCCATTATTTACTACTTATGCTTAATACATAGGCATGTGTAGGCAGTGGTGTATGACATTTTAATAATATTTCGAGAAAAAAAATGTAACAGGGAGCTAGCCCATTGCCAATTTACTTGGCACATATCCAAACTCCGGGTTATACGGAGTTCAGAAATATTCTAATGTAAATAAGAAAACAGCAGTACTTTGTCCGACCTAGGAACTGAACCCAAGATCTCTTGGTCAACAGACGGATAGACTGCGACACAGAGGAAGTCACTTTAAGAATAATTAATTCATAAATAAAAATCTTAATAAAAAACAGTATATGTATACATAAATAGTATATAGGAACGAAACAAAATTAAGAATATAAACTATTTATTAGGTTAGGTAGTCATGTTATAACCCAGGTAACTGGTAAAATACTCGTATCCAGCTGCATCCGGTGAGACCGGGAGCCGACTCTAACATAGTTGAAAGAAATGTTAGGCTTATATATTAGGTAGGTCGTTCCTTGTTCTTCTTTTAACTAAAAGGAGTCACAATAAAATATAGTTATATATAAGAATAAAAATTAGATTGCACTTACTTTCCTTTCAATAACTCCAAGCCGGCAGCGGGATAAGTTTTATTCACGACCAAAACTCGTTTAAGCGACATCTTTCGAAAAAGTAATACAATCTCAGCTTTAAATGTATTAACAATCAAGATAGGATGTGAGGTAATCTATGCTAATGCGTTTTATTTATAAAAATATGAATTAAAAACGAAATGAAAGTAATGTAACCGCGACCTACGCAAAACTACGTTATTAAAGATCTTTTAATTTCTGATATCAGTTTTATCAGTAGAGGAAATAGAATGATGTGATACTGTGGTACTCAACAACTCAAACTCAACAATGACATAATCGTGTCACTTTAGTATGTGACGTCTGTCACATGTTTTTATAGAATAAATTGTAAAGATAACCTAATTTTTTGCAATATTGCATAACGAGAACAAAATTTTACACTTCTAATAATTCCATACACAAAAATTATCATATGAATGGTCTTATCTATTTAAACACGTCAGATTGTTATCTTTGATTCACTTGTACTCGCTTTGTGGTGGAATTCTACCTACAGGGTATAACGCCATCTAGTACCGAATAGTAGTACTAGTATGAATTCTGATGACTTCAGTCCTACCTTACCAACAGTATAGATGGTGTTAAAAGTTGAGTTATATGTACTTTACTGGGCTTGTTCTCATCTTGTTATACCTCGGTTTCAATAGCTTAACTTCAGACAGGAGTTGTTCTGTGGATGGGTGGCAATTTTATCATATACGTATCGAGTTCCAACGTCTTTCGGAAGGCACGTTAAATTGTGGATCCCGGCTGCCACATCCACATCTTTAGCATCGTTAATAGTAGTTTGAAGCTTGAAAGTCTGACAACCAGTCTTACCGAAGGGTACCGTGTTATAACCTAGGTAACTGGGTTGCGGAGGTCAGATAGGCAGTCGCTCCATGTAAAACACTGGTATCCAGCTGCATCCGGTGAGACTGGGACCCGACTCCAACATAGTTTGGAAGAAAGGCTAGGCTGATATACATATATGTAGTTATTTACTTGTATTTAAACAAACCTATTGAGTTTCTAACTTCAATAATGTTTTTTTAGAGCATTACATAGCAATTATTTTGTTTATTTTAAAGCAACAAATGGCACACAGATCGTTTAAATCCTGCAGTAAAATATATTTAAATAGGAAAACATCGTGATGAAACCTTACATGCCTACATTTTTTGGATACATTTATTAAATGCATACAGTCCCCAACCCGCACTTGTCCAACGTGGTGGAGGCCTCACCCCTCCTTCATTTGGGAGAAGACCCTTGCCCAGCAGTGGGACAGTAATGAGCAAAAAAAAAAAGATATTTATAATCCTTCGGAGCAGGTAAAACCGAGGTCAGAAACTAGTGTTCGATAACAGCGCTAATAAAAAATAGCATTGCAATAAATATAAAGTATTTTAAGCGTAAGTAGTTGTAAACACGGGATAATGGTCGGAAAGCACGAACCATAGACAAGTAGCTGTGTAGCAAACATGGCCGCCATAATTCGATGACACTATTACAATAATTTTACAAAGTCATTTTAATAAAACTATTGCGACACTGTACAAGTAGTTGTTGAGAATTACGGGTTTTGTAAGCCGCTAATCGTAGTTCTACCGTGCTAATCCGAAAGACTGTAAGTCAACATATAGAGTTTTTGCTTAACAGAGCCCAATACCTATGTCAGTTTAGTACCTTTGACCAATTTTTTTTTTATAATTTTTACTCTTATTTAACAAAATAAAGCAGATAAAAAAAAGGATTAAAAAAATAAGGTAATTTAACAACAGTCGCGCGGATCGATCTCTGAGGTAAAGCTATGCTTGCCGAAGTTGTTCTGTTGCTGGGTGACCATCTTATACATATAGAGTTCCTCCGTGTACCGGAAGGCACCTTAAATTGTGGGTCTCGGTTGTCATTTTCAAAGATCTTTGACAGTCGTTAACAATAGTCAGAAGCTTGAAAGTTTTCCAACCAATCCTACCGAAAGGTATCGTGTTATAGCCCCGATAACTGGATTGTGGAGGTGAGATAGGCAGTCGCTCCATGTAAAATACTGATATTCAGATGCATCTGGTGAGACTGGAAGCCGACTCCAACATAGTTTGGAAGAAAGGCTAAGCTAATAATTGTGAAAGGTTTTTTGTCAATTATCTCGAAACTAGCTTTTAGAAGTTACAGTGTTTTGTTTCGGTAGGGCAGAGTTGTAATGTCGTTGTGTATTGAACGCAGATGCACGCATTGGCACGTTAACACTGACTAAAGAAACAGAAACTTGTACAGTTTTAACAATAAATCTTACGTTAGGCCCTCCTTTTAAGTAAAATTTATACATGTGCTAGGAGGTTCTGCTCTTCAAAGACTTTGTTTTAATATCAAAGAGATATACAAGCTTATAAGCTTAAACTGAACAGATATCCATAAAGGTAACTTGGATATACTTAGTTAAAGACTCTGAGTCAAACATTAGATGCTGTAATTTTAAAACTCTGTAGGTATTTATAGCAGATTAAAACCAGACAATCTTGTAATAAATCCTGTCAGAAACTTTAAAATACTGACAACTAGAAGAAAAATCAATTCTAAAGAAAGTAAACAAATGAACATCTGGCAGCGACCTCAAACGCACGATAAAACACGAATAAATTGAAAATACAGTTCGTTTATAACTTCCTGCATTCTCAGCCACATCTTAGTTATAGTCGTGTATTATTCTATGCAATCCGACCAACATCGAACGTAGATGGACATAAAGATGTTGCGGGCAAGTTAGTGGTATATAATTCGGTTGGATTGTACGAGGGTTGAGGTGCTATCGACCGTTCTTGGCGCCAAACTGGCGACCGTGCTTCTGCGAAACACAAAAGGGTGTTTCCGATAGTTGCGGTAAAGATAGGTTGCGGTTTCTCATGAATAATATGTCACAACTAAATAAGAACTATGTAGAGTAAAATCAAGGCCTGAAAAATAAGTAAAATCTTATGTTAAAACAAGTTCAAGACCGCTTGAACCCTAGTACAAATAAACGTTCTACATGGGAGAAAAACAACGGCATCGAAATCGTTGCTAAACAAATCTAATTAAATATAGAATCAATATTTTGATATAAGTGCTTAACAAAATGTCTATGGCCAACTGTTTGACAACTGCAATTTCCGTTTCCCGAATTGTTCCCGCGCTCACCTGTCGCCTGACACAAGGTGGGCTAAGCAGGCACGTGCCGTCTTACGTCCCCTGACTTTTCGCGAGCCCTCGACTAAATTAAATGACAATAGCACCTGTGCCGCATCAGGTGTTGACTTAGAACTTCTTACCGTTACTGCAAACCTAGTACTTTCGTTTTTATGTTCGCATCGTAGCACAATTCATTTGACATTTGTATGCGGGGTGTAAAAAATTGTTTTGAAATAGAAATAGCGCATAAAGGTCTCACTTGTTAACTTTATTTAAACATTACACACAAATAAAAAGCTTATAACTGACAAAAGCGTGATTGAAGCTATACATTTTTAAAACATTAAGATAAAATATTATTAATCAATGATCTATAACTAATGATAACAAAAAAAATCTGATTCTCCAACATCTGCTAACTATGACAGCTCCTGCAAGTTATTGTAAGTTAACATGTCGCCGTCATTAATTGTTTTCACAAAAATATTGTTGACGTTTCCCTAAATAAATTTATTGACAAATAGACATAAGGGCAAAGGCCGCAAGCGCTTCAGACACGTTTCAAGGTACAGTTTAAAAAAATTGTTTAACTAATTATACAAAATATTCTAGTTATACAGTTAACTATTTCTTAAAGAAATGATCAACAATACATTGTCCCTTAATTTCGACTCTATGTCGCAGACATTCGGTTTCAATTACCGAAAAGTGCTTTTTTCTTTGTTAATTTTTGAGGCGAAGGAACACACATGTGCAGCCTGCTGTAAGTCGTTAGTTTTATTTTTTATACTCAGTTTCTTTGCAGACACAAATGCATGTCAACACAAATTGTCACAGATGTTCCAGTCAATTATTATTAAGTATTTTGACAATATTTAAGCATCAACTGAGAACTCATTGATAAAACCTACTACTGCTTATTTCATTCTGGTTTTAATTAATAGAGTAAATAAGTAGTTAGTATTTTGTTTTTATACAACAAGGTGCGTTCTACTTACAGTTTTCGTTTGGTACCATCTTAATATTGTCACAGAATAAAAAAATGTATAAGTGTCGTCAAACAACTTGCACAAATCGCTGTTAGAAAGCAAATAGAACGAAGGTCCAGCGTAGAAGATTACTAATCTATTCATCGTGAGATCGAAGCGCAATAGCCCCAGCCTTCGCGCCTTTGACTTCTCTCCGCGCGGATCTCAAATTCCTTGATTGCATTATTAGCAAAATTGTTCAAGTGGTTTGATGGCACTTATAGTATACATAACTTAACGTCTAACCAGAACGATGAGCAATTTCATCATCTTCTGTACATTCAAGGCTTTTATCGCTCAGGGAATGCTCAATAATTTTCCAAAAATCTAAGCCCCCCCAACGCTCTCGTTTCACATATTTAGCAACCCCGACTTTAATAGGGTGACTAATATCAATAAGCGCATGTGGAAGAAATCCAAGTGACTCCAATGATTTAGGATATAAATTAGGCAATTTATTAAACACAAAGTCCTCTAGATCTATATATAGGTCTTCATATACTTTCTCTAAAAGTAGTTTCAACATATGAAAATACTGTTCAATGTAAGTGAGGCGACAAATAGGAGTAAAACCATCATTGTCTGTGGTCCTGCACATTTTTATGAATTCTTCGCGACCCAATAATTTCTCTAATGAAAAAAAGAAACTATAATCGTTTTGATTAGCAGCGTAGTGTAGTGGTAGCTGACCGACAGAGTCTTTTATACTAAATATTCTTACGCGATGCTCTAAGCTTAAATTCGCCAAATGTGCATAGCAAAATGTTAACGGAGTTATATGTCTGCCTAAGTAATGTGCTACCGTTGTATCGGATCCCCGTTTATGTCGTAAGGTAAATATTTCCACTACCAGGTTCGGATCATGTTGTAAAGAACTCAGCGCTAAATTAGCCATTTCTTGATTGTTCACAGCTAACATTAACGAACTAGGTGTATTAATAAATTGAATATCCTCACAGTAAAACAAATTTCTTATTCTATCACGGTCAATATCTGTTGCAAGCTTTATTAAACATCTGACAATACCCGGCCTATGAAACTTTAAAGCGAGACAGAATAAACAAAGATTATCTCCCATTGTCCTGTTAATAAACGGTATTATATTAGCCTTACTGGCCCTGTTCAACGCAGCACACTGTAGAAGAAATATAATAATGTATTCAAAATCTTCTTCAATAGCATGCATCATGACAGGAATTGTTAAAGTAGCGTACATATTATTATTAAGTAATACATTAAACATTGTGTCTAAGTGTCGGTCATCAGTTTTTAAATCATTCACAATGCTGTCGCTGTCTCTCTGCAGTTTACTATTAATGAATCTTCGTAATCCATAATTCTCATTGATTGAAATAACACGCATGAACTGTTCCCATGTGGAAGTAGCATAGTTGTCAGATTTTAACTTTGAGAACATATACTCGACTGCGAAATATTCAGCGAAAGTGTAGTGAACAAACTCGGGCTTGTTCCCTATTATACACTCCACGACGCCTGTCTTCTCTTCACCTAATTTAACACTTACCATAAATTCTTGCACCTCTTTTATATCACGTTCAGAAAGAAAGACAACGCGGTCTAATAATGTATACGCAGCTAATTTCTTATGATTCTCTATAAAGAACTTGCGTTCCTTTTCTACCATGCTCCGCATGTCAGAATCTTTAAGATTCATTTTATGTTTCTTTTCGCCGAAACGAATTTTGTCAAACTTTGTATTCATAAACCGTTCATAGAGCCATGTTAGGTTTGAAATATCGTTTATGTCTTGTAGGTAAGTGATGGGTTTTTTAGAATTCAAATTGAATAAGTTTTCAAAATAATCTTGATACGTTTCTGTTATCATAAGCAAGTGTAAAGGAAGGCTCATAAACTTTCCTTCATGATCGTCGAGAATAATCATGATATCATGATAAAATTGTTGCACGCAACCATAACAAATATTCAAATATCGAACCGGCACCGCCAATCTCTGGGACCAGACTCTATGCATATACTGCATCTGTTCTAACTTAGTCAAAGGAATCAAGTTAAAAGCAAAGGTTCCTAGAGCCACTTCCAGGTTATGAAGTACGTCGTAGGGTCTGGAAGTGATCCAAAGATGTGACACGTTTGATGATTTGAGAACACATAGTAACCGTATCACTTCATTTGAGTAATGAGGACAGATTTCATCAAAGCCGTCGATAAGAACTGATAATCTGCCATTATTGTAATAGTGGTTAAACAACCTTAATTCTGATAAATCTGCTAATGACAAATGTTTGTCCTCATCATCAGACAAACTGAGTTGATTGGTTTCATTCACATTGATGCGTTCAGCGACTGTATCTCTGATGTCATCGTTACCTTCATATTTGATGTCTATGGTACTGTACAAGAACTTGATCACTTCTTTCAAGTCGATGTTTGTTTTGTTTTCCTTCCACTCATTAAACTGATCGATGTTTTCGAGCAAATTTATGTTTAATATCCACAAGCTCGGATGTGAATGTTTTGTGTTCGCTGCTAGGTGAGTGAGTAGTGTAGATTTGCCCATCCCAGGCTCGGCGCCTATGATGACTACCCTGTCTTGAACATCCTTCAAAGTCCTTATTTGTAACGTAAAGTTTACATGTGTTCCTCTCTCTACATGCTTCATTATATTCTTAATACTACCGCGTGATTGTCTCCATATCTCATTAGATGGTTCATCCTTTGATTGTGTGAACCAGTGTACGTTTCTCTCTATGTTACTTTCACAGATTTCATCAAAGATAATCTTGCAGTCCGTCGTCAGTATGATATCACTTTTCCCCGGTGGTATCTCGTCAGTGTTTGATCCCGCTACTATGGTCGCGTAACAAACATCATTATCTGAGTCTTCGGCTGCGTTTGGTTTCAGGGATCGTTTATCATTCACTTTTATGTAACGACCGATGTTGTGCGTAATGTAGTAATCAACTGTTTTGTGATAGATATGATTGAATAGTGTTTTACCTATTTCAATTTGTTCGTTTTTAATTAACTTTTCCAGTAAGTTTGCGCTCAAAAGATTCAGACAAACCTCATCAAGCACACAATTGACAGTGAACTCGATTCCTTGAAATTTTACTTTACGTTCTTTAAGAATAGCTTTACGAATGTTACTTGACAAACTTCTGAAGCTATTGTTATCATCATGGCGTATAATATAGTCATCATTTATGTTCTCGAGATCAGTTTCGAGACTATCGCGAGTTATAATCACAACTTTTCCTCTGAATTGCTTCAGTAAACTATTTATTTTATGATAGAGACTGTCTATGTTAGTATGTCTTCGACTCGTTACAACTAATGTTGATATCGGTGAATCACGGAGTTCTGATTTTACAATCGCTAAACAATTTTCAACTATTACAAAATCCAAATCTAAAATCAAGAAATTCTTATCATTTACTGCATCGAAATACTGTATCACCTTTTTAACAGACCAATCTATATGGTTTGATATAACTATGATGGTTCTTTTATCACTCTTTAGGAACCAGTCGAATCCTAGAGAATTACATTGCATTTCAAATAGATTCTTGATAACGTCGGATTCAAATTCCAAAATTTTGTTTTTTTCGATGTTCATAAAATGAACGACGTTTAATAGAGGGCTGCCCAATATTTCTCTTTCGGCTTGTTGATAGAACTGACAGTTTTTTGTCAAATAAGGTGCCGAGTTACGCTGCTTCCACCACCTCTGTACTTTATCATGGACTTTAAGAAATATCGCTTCACTCTGATACCGGACGAGAGAATCATTAAACGTGTCATCGTTTGAAATATTCTGAATTTCAGTCTTAATGACGGTTTCAACCTCATCCTCGTTCGCCTGATTTGTATAAAACGTAAGCTTGTCTAAAAACTCTTTCACAAGTTCTCGATCGTGCTCTTTATTGTATAATGACAACTTTGGAAACGTGTTAATATTAATATCAAATCTGAACCTACTCAGATCATATTTGTCTGTTAAACGTCGCAATAATCTAATATTATCTGTAGACAAACTTTCTTCATTAGTGTTGAATTTTAACGTACCGGTTTCATCATCATATATGAGCAGATTACCCACGAGACCTGCTAATCTAGTTTCCAACTCTTTCATTTCAATGGTACCATCAACTACTGAATTGTCATCGAGTTTTATAACATTAAGTGTCGAACAGTCAGATTGAACTCTCTGAAATAGTTTTTCGAATAAAGAGCATACGTAGTTGAGTCTTCTTTGCTGCCTGATTTCATTTCCACCAAAACAAAAAGCGGGATTCCCAAAGTTGGGCGGTAATTTCCAAGAAAGATTTTCTATATCAAGTATTTTACCTCTTTCCTTTTTGTTCCCTATCTTTACAAGTTCGTCGTTTATCACATGTTTCATGGCCACGAAACTCTCTTCCGCACTGTCCAAGAACGACTGACGGAATTTAGTCTTTCGGTAAGGAACAGTTGAATTATTTTGTAAAGTTTCAATATCAAATATGTATTGCGCTAAATAAACGTGATATATTTTTATCAGATCGTCGGACATGATGTTATGGAAGTTGTCTTTTACTATAAATTTTAACAGACCCTTTGCTAGTAAGATGGCGCGTGTTTTCACTAGAGTCGAGATCAAAGAGTCAACATCCTTTTCATCGTAATTATACTGAAATATCTTCGCATTGTCGTTTGTTTTAATCAAATTTGCTTCATGAGATTCTTGTATTAGAGTCTTCTTACTGAAGTTTTCTTCTGCTGAGGTGAAAATAATGAATTCACATTGCATATTCTCCATCGAATGTTTGAAGATTACGTCGTCGTTATCAGTGATGAATTTGTGTTTTATTTTTAAATAACTATCAAAATATTTTTGTAAGTGAATGTCGATGGTCAACTTGTCTTTGGTCGGGTCGTCTTTGTGTTTCACTTGTATAAATATAGCTCTGTGTTTGTCGGAATCATTCGTTTTGTAACTTAAAACGATATCATCGAATGCCCCCACGCCGTCGATGTTGGTGCCCAACACAAACTCTTGTATATTCTTATGATTCAAAGCTCTGAACAATATGAGAGTTAACACTTTAGTTTCGTATAGCTGTCCGCTCAATCCTGTGGTGTGGTCTCTTTTACGATAATAATTAATTTTACTCATTGTGTTCTCGTTTGTTGTGTTATGTTGAAATAGTTTGTATCCACAACAGTTTTATCACCGAGATTTGAACCTGTAACGTGATATGAAAAGTAGTAATAAACAATCATTTCTTGTGAAGACTCATGTGGCACATAAACACACAGTTTAAAATTTGTCCGACCGTTACGTTTTCACGGCTTAGTCGTTGATATTTTGGCGTGGAGATTAAGTGTTGCAACTAAGAGAGCCTCAATTGTATGGAACGATTTATCTGGAATATAATTAATAACTTTGTGTATTTCCAAGATAAAGTGGTATAAAGGCACTGAATTTGAAAGTCGTCAGATTTGTATGTCCGCCCGCCTCAAACCTACATGCAAGACTATCTCCTTGCTTATTGGACGATAGTTAAAGATTGGAATCAAATCATTTCATTCGTTACTGGTAGACCGGGGCTTTTGAATACAGGGGCTACTATAAAATGGAAAGAATTGGGCACGTTTATGATCAACTAGCTGACCCGCGCAACTTCGATTGCGTCACATAAGAAAGAATGGGTCATAATTTTCCCCGTTTTTATAACATTTATTACTGGTAATCTGCTCCTATTGGTCGTAGCGTGATGATATATAGCCTATAGCCTTCCTCAATAAATGGGCTATCTAACAGTGAAAGATTTTTTTAAATCGGAGCAGTAGTTCCTGAGATTAGCGCGTTCAAACAAACAAACTCTTCAGCTTTATAATATTAGTATAGATTATAATATTAGTATAGATTACACTACTAGAAATGCTACAATTTTATTTATACCGATATTGAGTGCCAAGAACCGGAAAACTGAACTCATCGCTAGCTTTATAAGCGAGCTATTTACATATTTCTGTAATCAAATTAATCCCAAATTTTCCCTAAAGTATTTCTATTCTACTGTTCATCGTCGCGTCGCGTTCTTGGTTTACGTGGCACAACGTCCCACTTGACATATCGATACCTACTCTATATACTATAATATCTCTAATATTATAAAATTGTAGAGTTTGTTTGTTTTTTTGTTTGAACGCGCTAATCTCAGAAAGTACTGGTGCGAGTGCGTGTGAGTTATAATCGAGGTAACTCGTGCATGCCAAGGCTTTCTTTTAAGTTGTCGGTCTATAAAATGATATTTTGGTTCGAATTTATTATAGTTTGCGATGAACAGTTGTTTTATATAAATAAAACTTACTTGTATGGTGCAGACGTACGTATGTGTAACTTGTTATCAACCACTATGACGTATTTGATAAGACTTTTGTTGTCTGTGGTCCTAGTGCTGTTCATTAGTATTTATAACAAACAAATACAGATAAAAAACAATTTGTAATATTTCCAATAGGATTTTCCGTCACAGTAACTTTGATTCAATGAGGAAATAACAATCAGTGTTACGTATTATATAGATACGTTTATATTTAGGTAAAACCTAATTTGTAAAAGTTCGTTCAGTTATTTGTTCAATTTCTTCATAACTACTGATAGGATTTTGATGAAATTTTTAAAACACATTTTATGACTCGGGGAGCTATCACGTTTTTCAGTTGACAACTATTTAAAAACCACTACGCTGTACATTGTTTTCTATTCGATTAAAGTGCAGCAATGTACTGAATAGTCACTATCAATTTGAATGTTGTCAACTGAGATACGTGATACGCATACTGCATGCGTTACTTGTTACCTGGAAAATCTATTTACGTAGATGTAATCTCATGCAGAAGCTAATTCGTCAAAAATCGACTAAAAGGTGCGAGTGAATCATAGAACATATTTTTTTAGTCTGGCAATAACGGAAAATACTTCTCGGGGAATCCTGAAGTTCCTCGTTCATCCATTACAACTATTTCATTAATCATATTATTTTCAGTATTTACACGAGGCGCCCATAACCAGTTGCGTTCACTGGTAGATAAACGATCTGTGAGTTAAGCAAACCTTGGCGCGGTCATTCCATAGATGGGTGACCGTGGGCGTCTCCGTGCCTCAGAGGACACTTAAAAAATCGGTCCCGGCTATTGTCAAATAAGATAACAGTCGTCAACCCACGTCTAAGGCTTTCAGACGGCTTGAACAACTTTGCCACTAGGTTGACAACTACGATAAGAAGAAGAAGTAATTATACAAGTTATTCCATTTTTCTTCTTTGAATAATTATTATAATTATGTTTTTAGGGCTCCGTATCCAAAGGGCTAAACGGAACCCTAACGCTCAAATTTCGCTGTCTGTCTGTCACTGGGCTGTACCTCACGAACCGTGATAGTTATAGGCAGTAGATAAAAAAATTCAAAGATGTTTAGGTATATGTTGCTGCTGTTTAAAAGATATTAAAAACTGTATAAAGTTCATATTTATTGGCAAAGAAAAAAAAGAAAAATCTCTATTATCTATAGATAGAATCGATTGAAAAATTTATAAAACAACCGATAATTTTAGTTATATAAAACAATCAACAATAAAACAATCGATATATTTGGAACAATCGATACTCGATTTTTTCTTCATTGTTGCGTTAGGCCAGTTGCACACTTACGACGCATGACCCGAGCGCATTCTATCCGCTACAGACACGGCGCCGGCATGGCGCCGGTTCGCATTTCTGCACTCACACCGATAAGTATTGGCCATTAGACTGTAAATCTTATTCTAGGGGCTCATTTTCACAGCTAAGTGCAACCCAAGTTTTTAAAATGCGAGCCGTAGAGTCTATACCGTTATTTGAAATCAGATACCTAACTATATACATACAAACCATATTAGCGTTGCGAACTCAAATTCCAAATATTTTTTTGAAAAATTGTAGACGGATAATCTCGAAAGAATCTTGAATCAGAAAAACAAAAACAAGTACTAAATACATAATTTTTTTAAATATACTTTCCGTAATAAAATACAAAATATATATTTTAACACATGGGCAATACAATTTAAACACAGTGGTTTGCGCGGCGCGTGCTAATCGCTGACGAAACTGTGAAATTGGCGTGATGCGCGCCGCGGCAACTCTCGTCGCTACATCTCGGGCCACCGTCCCACCGTATGCCCCAAGCTTTACACTACAACGAGAATAAGTGCGCCACTTTACTTTGTGTGTCCGAACATAGCAATAAACTGTTGCGTCAACTGCGTGAATGGCGCAAGATAAGACGTAACACGGGGTTCAGTTTAGTTTCAGTCACGTTAAGACAACCATCCCATTAGTACAAAAGATAATTTTCCTAGCATCCCAAGCGGCAATGGAACATTGAGAGCCGAATGTTGTATTTATAAGGCCTAAGGGTTCTAAGGTTTTAACCCACAACAAAACTCCGATGACATTTCTAAGTTATATGTGTATTAGAAATATATATTACTCGCTCTAACGATACAGACAGGTAAACATTGTGAGGAAAAACTGACACGCTTGATGGCTCTTAAAAGTCTACAATTTACCTTTACCTTTCGGAACTTACTTTCCGAACCGAGTTTTGAGGTAATCGACAGATATTGTATGGAGAATTTGATGCAATATTACATTTATCCTTTCCGCCAACTATGTCGGAGTCGGCTTCCAGTCTCACGCATACAACTGAATACTAGTATTAAAAATTAATCTGAAAAAGTAATAATTCCATACAAAATAATGATTATTCATTATTTTGTATGGAATTATTACTTTGCACATAAATATTGAAAAGTTGATTATTAGGATTGCCACTATAAAAAATACTGTAATTCAATATTACGCTGTTTCGCACCTATATCATCTGTATTTTGAATGCTGTGTCTATCAATAAATGGGCAGCACTAGTAGGTACCACAGACAACGATAACAGCTTATATCAAATATCAGTTAGCGTCATTGATAACAAATAAATAGTAACACAGGTACGTCCCCGTGATACATAGAAGTTTTATTTACAAACACAATAGGATTTTCTGAAGCTTGTTTTATAGAACACACCAACATTTTACTATTTCAGCTGAATAAGTAGATCTGCAGTAGTCTTTATGCGGCGAGCGAACCAGGAACCATTTTGAGTTAAAGGTGAGTGTGAAATATGTGTCATCTTTAACGCGGTGGTTCGCAAGCGAGACAGAGACATGAGACAACGACCGGAGACTGCGACTATCACTTACGATCTGTCTCCTGTCTCGGTTTTGCTTTCGAACTGTCTCATGCATAAAGTAAAGTTTGGTCGCAGTCCCCGTCCGCGGTCTCGTGTATCAGTCTCGCTTGCTAACCGCCGCCTTTACAGATGTACTAATCTATACCAATGTTATAAAGCGGAAGAGTTTGTTTGTTTGTTTGAACGCGCTAATCTCAGGAACTACTGCTTCGAATTAAAAATATTAAACTGTCTACTACTTTGTTTTATGTCACGTTACAGGTTCAAATTTGGATGTGGATAAAAACAGTGTAGACATAATATCCATACACCTACAGATAACAATTATAAGGAATAATAAGATAACAATAAAAAGATATCAGTAATAAACGATAACACAATGAGTAAAATTAATAAATATCGTAAAAGAGACCACACCACAGGATTGAGCGGACAGTTATACGAAACTAAAGTGTTAACTCTCATATTGTTCAGAGCTTTGAATCATAAGAATATACAAGAGTTTGTGTTGGGCACCAACATCGACGGCGTGGGGGCATTCGATGATATCGTTTTAAGTTACAAAACGAATGATTCCGACAAACACAGAGCTTTATTTATACAAGTGAAACACAAAGACCACCCGACCAAAGACAAGTTGACCATCGACATTCACTTACAAAAATATTTTGATAGTTATTTAAAAATAAAACACAAATTCATCACTGATAACGACGACGTAATCTTCAAACATTCGATGGAGAATATGCAATGTGAATTCATTATTTTCACCTCAGCAGAAGAAAACTTCAGTAAGAAGACTTTTATACAAGAATCTCGTGAAGCTAATTTGATTAAAACAAACGACAATGCGAAGATATTTCAGTATAATTACGATGATAAAGACGTTGACTCTTTGATCTCGACTCTAGTGAAAACACGCGCCATCTTACTGGCAAAGAGTCTGTTAAAATTTATAGTAAAAGACAACTTCCATAACATCATGTCCGACGATCTGATAAAAATATATCACGTTTATTTAGCGCAATACATATTTGATATTGAAACTTTACAAAATAATTCAACTGTTCCTTACCGAAAGACTAAATTCCGTCAGTCGTTCTTGGACAGTACGGAAGAGAGTTTCGTGGCCATGAAACATGTGATAAACGACGAACTTGTAAAGATAGGGAACAAAAAGGAAAGAGGTAAAATACTTGATATAGAAAATCTTTCTTGGAAATTACCGCCCAACTTTGGAAATCCCGCTTTTTGTTTCGGTGGAAATGAAATCAGGCAGCAAAGGAGACTCAACTACGTATGCTCTTTACTCGAAAAACTATTTCAGAGAGTTCAATCTGACTGTTCGACACTTAATGTTATAAAACTCGATGACAATTCAGTAGTTGATGGTACCATTGAAATGAAAGAGTTGGAAACTAGATTAGCAGGTCTCGTGGGTAATCTGCTCGTATATGATGATGAAACCGGTACGTTAAAATTCAACACTAATGAAGAAAGTTTGTCTACAGATAATATTAGATTATTGCGACGTTTAACAGACAAATATGATCTGAGTAGGTTCAGATTTGATATTAATATTAACACGTTTCCAAAGTTGTCATTATACAATAAAGAGCACGATCGAGAACTTGTGAAAGAGTTTTTAGGCAAGCTTACGTTTTATACAAATCAGGCGACCGAGGATGAGGTTGAAACCATCATTAAAACTGAAATTCAGAATATTTCAAACGATGACACGTTTAATGATTCTCTCGTCCGGTATCAGAGTGAAGCGATATTTCTTAAGGTCCATGATAAAGTACAGAAGTGGTGGAAGCAGCGTGACTCGGCACCTTATTTGACAAAAGACTGTCAGTTCTATCAACAAGCCGAAAGAGAAATATTGGGCAGCCCTCTATTAAACGTCGTTCATTTTATGAACATCGAGAAAAACAAAATTTTGGAATTTGAATCCGACGTTATCAAGAATCTATTTGAAATGCAATGTAATTCTCTAGGATTCGACTGGTTCCTAAAGAGTGATAAAAGAACCATCATAGTTATATCAAACCATATAGATTGGTCTGTTAAAAAGGTGATACAGTATTTCGATGCAATAAATGATAAGAATTTCTTGATTTTAGATTTGGATTTTGTAATAGTTGAAAATTGTTTAGCAATTGTAAAATCAGAACTCCGTGATGCAACGATATCAACATTAGTTGTAACGAGTCGAAGACATACAAACATAGACAGTCTCTATCATAAAATAAATAGTTTACTGAAGCAATTCAGAGGAAAAGTTGTGATTATAACTCGCGATAGTCTCGAAACTGATCTCGAGAACATAAATGATGACTACATTATCCGCCATGATGATAACAATAGCTTCAGAAGTTTGTCGAGTAACATTCGTAAAGCTATTCTTGAAGAACGTAAAGTAAAATTTCAAGGAATTGAGTTCACTGTCAATTGTGTGTTTGATGAGGTTTGTCTGAATCTTTTGAGCGCAAACTTACTGGAAAAGTTAATTAAAAACGAACAAATTGAAATAGGTAAAACACTATTCAATCATATCTATCACAAAACAGTTGATTACTACATTACGCACAACATCGGTCGTTACATAAAACTGAATGATAAACGATCCCTGAAACAAAACGCAGGCGAAGACTCAGATAATGATGCTAGTTACGCGAACATACTAGAGGGATCAAACGAAATTATGAAGCATGTAGACAGAGGAACACGTGTAAAGACTTTGAAGGATGTTCAAGACAGGGTAGTCATCATAGGCGCCGAGCCTGGGATGGGCAAATCTACACTTCTCACTCACCTAGCAGCGAACACAAAACATTTACATCCGAGCTTGTGGATATTAAACATAAATTTGCTCGAAAACGTCGATCAGTTTAATGAGTGGAAGGAAAACCAAACAAACATCGACTTGAAAGAAGTGATCAAGTTCTTGTACAGTAGCATAGACATCAAATATGAAGGTAACGATAACATCAGAGATACAGTCGCTGAACGCGTCAATGTGAATGAAACCGATCAACTCAGTTTGTCTGATGATGAGGACAAACATATGTCATTAGCAGATTTATCAGAAATAAGGTTGTTTAACCACTATTACAATAATGGCAGATTATCAGTTCTTATCGACGGCTTTGATGAAATCTGTCCTCATTACTCAAATGAAGTGATACGGTTACTATGTGTTCTCAAATCATCAAACGTGTCACATCTTTGGATCACTTCCAGACCCTACGACGTACTTCATAACCTGGAAGTGGCTCTAGGAACCTTTGCTTTTAACTTGATACCTTTGACTAAATTAGAACAAATAGAGTATTTGCATAGAGTTTGGTCTCAAAGATTTGCAGTGACAGATTTATATTTGAATATTTGTTATCGTTGCGTGGAAGGAATCCATTATAACATAAAATATATTCTCAACGATAATGAAGGAAAGTTTATGAGCCTTCCTTTACACCTGCACATGATCGCAGAAATGTATCAAGACTATTTTGAAATCGTATTTAATTACAATTGTAAGAGACCCATTACTCACTTTAAAGAATTAGACGATATTTCAAACTTAACAAGTCTCTATGAACGGTTTATGAATACAAAGTTTGACAAGATTCGTTTCGGTGAAAAGAAACATAGGATAGATCTGAAAGATCCTGACATGAGGAGAATTGTGGAAAAGGAACGCACGTGTTTTATAGAGAATCATAAGAAATTAGCTGCGTATACATTATTAGACCGCGGTGTTTTTCTTTCTGAATGTGATATAAAAGAGGTGCAAGAATTTATAGTAAGTGTTAAATTAGGTGAAGAGAAGACAGGCGTCGTGGAGTGTATAATAGGGAACAAGCCCGAGTTTGTTCACTACACTTTCGCTGAATATTTCGCAGTCGAGTATATGTTCTCAAAGTTAAAATCTGACAACTATGCTACTTCCGCATGGGAACAGTTCATGCGTGTTATTTCAATCAATGAGAATTATGGATTTCGCAGATTCATTAATGGTAAACTGCAGAGAGACGGCGACATCATTGTGAATGATTTAAAAACTGATGAACGACACTTAGACACAATGTTTAATGTATTACATAATAATAATATGTACGCTACTTTAACAATTCCTGTCATGATGCATGCTATTGAAGAAGATTTTGAATACATTATTATATTTCTTCTACAGTGTGCTGCGTTGAACAGGGCTAATAAGACTAATATAATACAGTTTATTAGCAGGACAATAGGAGATAATCTTTGTCTATTCTGTCTCGCTGTAAAGTTTTACAGGCGGAATATTGTCAAATGTTTAATAAAGCTTGTAGCAGATATTGACCGTGATAGAATAAAAGATTTGTTTTACTGTGACTGCAGATTTAGTCCGTTAATATTTGCTGTGGAAACACCAGTAATGTCTAATTTTACGCTGGGATCGTTACAACATGATCCAAACCTGATAGTTCAATTGTTTACCTTACGACATGAACGAGTACCTGAAGTAACGCTAGCTCACTACCTGGGTAAGAAAGTACAGTATATAGAATTTTGCTACGAGCAACTGTCAAAATTAAGCTTAGAGCATCGCCTTAGAATATTTAATATAAAAGATTCTGCCGGTCAGTTACCACTTCACTACGCTGCTAATCAAAACGGTTATGGTTTCTTTTTTTCATTAGAGAAATTATTGGGTCGCGAAGAATTCATAAAAATGTGCAGGACCACAGACAATGATGGTTTTACTCCTATTTGTCGCCTCCCTTATAATGAACAGTACTTCGATAAGTTGAAAATACTTTTAGAGAAAGTATATGAAGACCTGTATGTAGATCTACAGGACTTTGTGTTTAATAAAATGTCTAATTTATATCCTAAAAGTCTTAAAACATTAGAAAACGTTAATTGGGGTAAATATGTGGGTAATATGTATTTTAGAGACGCAGCTTGGGCCAAACATATTGAGAATGCTAGAAAGACACATACAATTTTGGCAAAGGTATGAATACAAGTATCCAGTTTCATATGATAAGTTAGCTTGTTCAGAGTGATGAAACCGCGGTTTACTGCAATTAATCAACACACAGAAGATACCGAAATCATTATCTCCGTAGAATTTGACATTATACATATTTTATAATAATTTCTTTCAACTATGTTTGAGTTGGCTTCCAGTCTCACCGGATGCAGATGTAATGAAAAAAGTAATGTAATACTTATATGTACCGAAATTAGGAATTATAAAAATCACGCGTTCCCCTCAAAGGGGTAGTAGATAGTAGTAGTAGGGTAGGGGTAGATAGAGACCAGAGATTAGGAGTATACATATTATTATTTTATTTTTATTATTTTCCCAAACTCAATGTGAGAAATCTGCAAGCCTACTGATTAGAAGGTAATTTGTATTAAACGCCGGCTACCATTGCGTCGGGGGGTCGTGGGTTCGATTTCCACACAGAACAATTATTATTATTATTAGTGCGATCCGCAAATAATCGTTTCGGGTCTGGTAGTCCTTTGTGTCCGTTGTTTGTATGTTTGTAAAAGTCAACGCGACACAAGAGCAATTCTTGGTGCGGGAGTTGTCTTTTTAAAGAAAATAAATTATAATTTAAGTTTAAATTATGATACTAAGACGTACCTAGTTAAGTATTTAAGTTTTTTTTACTAAACATTTTTTTTTATCGTGCTTCCCATTGTGCTATTATTATGATCTGTAATAAGTTTGATGTAAAAAAAATCTATATGTATAAATATTTTTTATTTAAATACCTGTGAACCTACTACGGTTCGTAAAAAATCAATTTCTGAAAATATTGAAGGTGTAAGTTAATGACGCTTTCTCTATTTTATTTAATCTATATTAATATTATAAAGCTGAAGAGTTTATTTGTATGTTTGATTGTTTGTTTGTTTGAACGCGCTAATCTCAGGAACTACTGGTCCGATTTGAAAAAATCTTTAACTGTTAGATAGCTCATTTATCGAGTAAGGCTATAGGCTATATATCATCACGCTACGACCGATAGGAGCAGAATACCAGTAAAAAATGTTACATAAACGGGGAAAAATTTGACTCATTCCCTTATGTGACGCAAGCGAAGTTGCGCGGTCAGCTAGTATATTATACGAATACCAAACTTTTATAAGGTGTCTTTGTAGATTTTATACCGAATTATATTTGTTACAAAATAAGATTTCGTTTTATTGAATCCTTGATTATTATTTATGTAACTAAATTATCATGTCAATATTGGTTTCCGTAAATATTAAAATATGAAACACTGAACTAATTACGAATATTTTTAAATGTATGTGTTTTGTCCCAGTGGGACGAAATTGTCGTGGGACGAAACACTAAACTAGCCGACATTTTATAATGGATATACTTAATTGTGATAAGAAACAAAGGAAATATCAACGAATCTTGGTTTTAGTTGATCTAAAGCAGGGGTTCCCAACCTTTTCTTGGCCCGGGACCACTTTTATACTATTTTTATTAGCAGGGACGACTATGTATGTATATTAGAAATAAACTATAATAATCATCCTGAAACTTTAATTCGCAAATCAATAGAACAAAAGCAACAAAACAAAAAGTAATATTTTTTGGGATAAACTTCTGTAATTTTGTATTAACATAAGTGATTTCTGAGCTTGCGTTTAATAAATAAAGTTAAGTACGAATAAATATAATATAAACAGTCAGTAATAAAAGATTTATCCGCGGACCACTTTTTAACTTCTGCGGACCACTGGTGGTTCACAGACCACTGGTTGGGAACCACTGATCTAAAGCCTCTGTTTCCTTCAAGGCTGCGGTTAAAACGACAGTGGAGAAAGATTAAGAAATCAAATGTCGAGTAAATAAAGTACTCCATTTACTGACCGGTTTCTGAACACATTTAGCGGTAGTTTATCTATTCAATAGCGTTTTTTTATATGAGTTTAAACGCTATTGAATAGATAAACTACCGTTAAATGTATCTCAGAAACCGGGGGTTAATGATGTCCTGAGGTAAACTACTCGTCTAGATTGTTTAAAAAAGACTCGAGGCTTGTACCGTATCTGATTTTGTGAGGCGGCTCTACACACATCAAATCAGTCCTCCCTCCAACGCCAACGCCCAGAGACTGCCAATTAGTCCGATCCTTGCAAACTTATTTTACTTCATTCACAGCCATATATCTTGTCATACAGTAACGAGTGAAACAGTACCTAATGGGTTAAAAGTATCCATATATTTAAGTAGTATAGCTATTTATAATATAAACGCAAATAAACCTGGTTCTTGTTTATTTGCAAATATTCATTTTTAATTTTGAGTGATATAAAAAATCGATTGCTAATGTTACCTATAATTCGTTTTACGATCAGCTGTCCTTCCCCCTGACCACTTCGGACACGCACCTGCACAGATTTTTTAACCAAATGATTTTGACGTTTTATACTTTTTTCGTAAAACACTCGCCTTTGACACCTGGCCATTCTGCCTAGTGCGCGATTATCGAGAGAGCGTGCCACCCGGCAGAGGAGCATGCGGCCTTTGTGGTGGGTAATTAAAAAACAGTTAATATTGATATGCAGCCTTTTTCAACAGTTGTAGATTAATTTTAAAAGCTCGTGTCGCTCATGTTTACATTTCCTTAATGTATTTTATTATGTACAGAACAATTGTAGGCAAAAATTAAAATATCAGAGATGTTGTGAGGCAATGCACATTTTGATTACTATTATAAGCCAGGCAGAAAACTCATAATTTACCTTTTAAAGGATCGTTTTTCAGAAAAAAATATTCATACAAAAACTAAAGGGAATAAATAACGCGAGTGGTTTTTAACAAATATACCCAGTCCATAATATTTTACCTACAAAGAACGTAAGGAGTAAAACACACGACCAAGAATGACTTACCCAGTGACTTAATTCGAAGTTATTTACGATTATTTTGGTCCAAATAGGTAGTGGCCATTGTTTATCTTTTTCGTCTCGCAGGTGACGAATTAAGGAAACATCTCGAAATACTTACAAGTATAAAAACTATCAATTTATCACGTGCTTATCACATTGTTGTCAATATTAACACATTTGACAGACGTTGATGGATACCGCGCAACAGTCGAACAGTCGTGCGAGAGTTACAGCCGTCGTTTTGCAATCGTTACTTTATTTTAATTACAAATGTATTGTCACGTGACCTTAAATTGTGGCAAATGTTCTTAAAAGGTGCTTTCTTCAAAGGTATACAAAGTTAAGTTTGCGGGCTAGTTGTCTATGGGTTGGGTCGTATTGCCGCGAGTATTGCCGTGGAAACGTGTTTGGTGGGGCGCATGGGTAGGGTTGCGCTCCTTTAGGGGTGTTTGAGTACACCTGACGAGGCCACCTGTACCTGAACGACAGTTGCGTCACACCTTGATACTATTACATTTGTCTAAGGTCCCATTACAATAATAACGGGCATTAATAGGTCAGCCTTCTCAGTCTTTTTGTCGTGGGGTGTATCGTGTAAATACTACTTTCAGGGCGCTAATTAGTGCTTCGTAAATTCTTCAAACGTAGTCAAATGTCAGTTGTAAATGTTAGAACAATTTGTGTTGTTCTAATATTTGTTAATTTTATAGTAGAGTTGAATATGGGATTAGTTTTTAGTCCGTCGGATGTATCTTACACGTTATAATAATAATAAAATGTAAGCTATCTAAGATGGATCTTGTGGGAGACGGACACACCAAACCGGAAGATTATAGGCTACTACCGAGAGGGAGTGAAGTAAAACTTATATAAGTTTTGCATTGGGGGCGACGCAAAACGTGGCTTGACGTGGCTTAACGACTGTTATCTTAGTAGACAACAGCAGGGACCGACTTTTTACGTGCCCTCCGAAGCACGGAGACGCCCAGCTCAAATACCACTATGCGGTCACCCATCTATGGAATGACCGCGCCAACGGTTGCTTAACCCACAGATCGTGTACCAACCGGTGAGCGCAACTGGCTATGGGCGCCTCATCCTATCTACTATAATCTAATAGATATTTCCATGACGACATCCCTTGCCCATCCACATTGAGTAAAGTAAGCTCCTCAAACTGAGAGGAGACTTAAGTCGAGACTGATTTAAAACAGACGAGTCCCACCAGACTATGAGAGTAAAGGAATAGAGAGTGTACCTGTGTATTGTGCACACACTTAGACACTATAAACAAAGTCCTGCACACTTGGATGGTTTCAATGAAACTGGCCGCCGTAGCCGAAATCGCCCAGGACGACATTACTTTTAGACAATTTGGTCTATGAAACATCTTGTTTTAAATTTGCACGTCTTTATAAAGATTTTCCTAATGAAACTATTTCATTAAGTTAGATTTAGATCCCATGTTTAGCCTCTAAGTGAACAATTTTTTTCTTTTTTTTAATAATGGAAGCTCCCGCACTAAGAATTGCTCGTGTATCGCGGGGCCTTTTACAAGCAACGAACTTAGAGTGCAACCAAACCCGAAACAACTATTTGTGGAATGTGGATTTGGATACAAATATTGATTTGTTCCGTGTGGGAATCGAACCCACGACCAATGTAATGGAAGTGGCATGGCGACCTTAACCGCTGCGTCACGAGACAGTCAAACTATTAAATATTTTGATTTTGACTACATTTTTATTGTATACATGACAACAGCTTTACAAAATATTGATATCTTGTTTAAGTACAATAATAACACCTGGCTCATATATCTTAAGCCCAATCTCTTAGCAAATGCAATTAAACGAAAAGATGCTGTATAAAAATGTTAAGCTTTTTTAATAAATTATATTATAGAATTAAAAAGGTGAAAGATACTATCCGCGACGGCCTTGCTTTGCACATTGCTAATTTACCGCGACATATTATGAACGTTATAGTTAGCGTGGCCATACGTCCCGCTTTAGTGGGATCGTCCCGCTTTCCGGTTATGTATATCGCCGTCCTTAGCGGGTACAAAATGTTTCTGCTTATAGTTGTATGTAGAATATACCTGTGTATTGTGCACACACTTGGCCGCTATAAACAAAGTCCTGCACAGTTGGCTGATTTCAATGAAACTGGCCGCCGTAGCCGAAATCGGGCTTGACAACATCATCCAAAGGTTAAAAATGAAACTCTATTACACTAAAATATTTAACAGATTATGTATTTTTGTTGCCGTTGTAACAGCAAATATTTATTAAATTTGTCTGTTTTTGATTTTATGCGTGTATTATGTTTTGATACTAGTTTAAAGTAAAAATCATGTGAATCAAATAATTCATTAACCCTCGGTTTCTGAGGTTCATTTAGCGATAGGTTATCTATTCAATAACGTTTAAATGCATAAAAAAAACGCTATTGAATAGATAAACTACCGCTAAATGTACTCAAAAACCGAGCGTTAGTTACATATTAATTATACGTTAGTTTGTAATCTAATTTAAGGGTACAATTTGTCATTATCACATTATTTTATCTTGTCATTTGACAAGAGGAGCGCGTGGCTTAGCTAACGACAGCCGCGTGGATCGATCTCTGAGGTTAAGCTACGCGTGCCGAGGCTGTTCTAAGGATGGGTGACCATCTTATACATATCCATTTCCTCCGTGTTTCGAAAGTCACGTTAAATATTGGGTTCAAGCTGTCATTTTCAAAGATCTTTGACAGTCGTTAACATTGGACAGAAGCTTGAAAGCTTGACCAGTCTTACCGAAGGGTATTATGAGCTCCACAACCTAGGTAATTGGGTTGTGAAGGTCCGATAGCTAATCGCTCAGTGTAAAATACTGTTATCAACTGCAACCGGTGAGACTAGACGCCGAGTCCAACACAGTTGAAATAATAGCTGATATAATATTTGACAAGTCGATCGATTTCAAATTTGATCCCGTCGGGAATAAGCCTCATAGTCACAATACTTATAGTGCGTGTTCTAGCGTACGTAAGTGGCGTCGCGTTGCGTCTGCGCAGGCGCATCGATTTGGCAGTTGGTCGCAGATGCCGCGCACGCGCGTCCCGCACCTTGCGCCAGGTGCCCTCAACTGACACACTTAGCACTAGACCCGTTTAGATATATAGGTTAGAAAGCTAGCTATAAGTACTCCAACCACTTAGTAAAGATCCTTTTTTTCTAACATTCGCAGCTGAAGAATGTATACAAAATACAGAATTATGATGCAACTGACAGTGGTCTATCTGATGCAACTAGGTATTTTAATTTGGCAATATACAGGATTATTAATTACTAGCTGACTCGGCAAACGTTGTTTAGCCATATCTTTATATACATAATTCTTCTGTAAGTGTGTATGTCACTGAACTTCTCTTAAACGACTGGACCGATTTTGATGAATTTTTTTGTGTGTGTTCAAGGGGATCTGAGAATGGTTTAGATTATTAAAAAAAGTTTAAAATTTTCAAATTAAAGACGTGTAGACAGGACAACGGCTGTCGGGTCCGCTAGTATATAAAAAAATTGTGTCACTTAGGAGTATGAAAAATAGATGTTGGCCGATTCTCAGACCTACTCAATATGCTCACAAAATTTCATGAGAATCGGTCAAGCCGTTTCGCATGAAATTTTGTATATAAGATAATCTAAATAAACCGCGCATGCTAAAGGTCTCTGCTAAGCGGTCGGTCTATAGGTGTTTATTCGTGCCAAGATTTGATAAATCAATCGCATTGTTTAAATCTCTATTTAGTGACTCACGAGATCTCTTGTGATCAATCTTTCTGAACTTATTTCGTCTCTGCCTACCTCTATGGGAGAAAGGCGAGTTTGTACGTATGTATGAGATCTCTTGTGTCGCGGCGACTTTGAGAAACATAATAGCTTCTATCCGCGACTTTCTTTGTGTGTGAAAAGATTTACCAAGTAAAACTATTCTACATGTTAAGCCAGGTTTTGTTAGGTTAGTGTAGTACTGTAGTTTTTTCGTGAAATGTAGAAATCATACATCCATCTTTCAGAATCTCGCATCTATACTAATATTATAAAGCTGAAGAGTTTGTTTGTTTGTTTGTTTGTTTGTTGGTTTGTTTGTTTGTTTGTTTGAACGCGCTAATCTCAGGAACTAGGGGTCCGATTTGAAAAATTCTTTCGTGTTAGATAGTCCATTTATCGAGACAGGTTATAGGCTATATATTATCACGCTACGACTAATAGGAGCAGAGTACCAGTAAAAAATGTTACAAAAACGGGGAAAAATTTTTACCCATTCTCTCTTATGTGACGCAAGCGAAGTTGCGCGAGTCAGCTAGTTTATAATATTAGTAGGATAAGCCAAGCACACAAGTGCAATCAGATCCGAAACAACTATTTGCGGATCGCACAAATATTTAGGCTATAATGAACATCTGGCGGCCTTTGTGGCGCAGTGGCACTATGTCATTATCGATGCGTCGGTAGGTAGTGGGTTCGATTCCCACCCGGGACAAATATTTGTACCAAGTCCAGTTCAAAATATACCTACTAAGTAAGTGTTTTTATCAGATATGTAGTAACAACATAGTACAAGCTCTGATTAGATTGGGATCAGATTACCGTGTGTGAGTTGCCCAATAATATTTTCTTTATTCTTTTTTTTACAACTCCCGCACTAATAATTGCTTTTGTGTCGCGGGGACTTTTTCAAACATACAAACAACGGACACAAAGTACAACTAGACCCGAAACTATTTTGTGGATTTGTGTCAGGATCGAACCCACGACCTCCCGGTACAACGATAGCGGCGACCTAAACCACTGCGCCACGGAGGCAGTTAGATCATCATAGTTGGTTTTATGATAAATGAAGATCTACCTCAGAGATTTCGCGCGGCTGTCGTTATTTAGCTCCTATACGTACATCAACTGTACGACTAAAATAAAATGTAAATAAAACTAAAATAAATTTAAGGAATGAAGATATTCTGTTTTAACGAAGGATTCCCTTATAAAGTGTGACACAAACCTATTGGCATTTCACGCCAAGCATTCTGGCATTAATATATGACAAATGGTGAACAATGCCAATTTTCTGGCAATTCACGTTTGTGTTTTTGCCGATGCTCCTTTAAAAGAGGAATGTTTTCAAATGAGCCTTCAAGTTAAGTAAGTGCCGCTTTTTATGGACTGTATACCATGTTATATTTTATTATTAAATTTAATTAACTAGTTACTTTTGTTGCTGTTTTTACATTATCTAGAACTAGCTGACCCGCGCAACTTCGCTTGCGTCCAATAAGAGAGAATGGGTGAAATTTTTCCCCGTTTTTGTAACATTTTTCGTTGCTACTCCGCTCTTATTGGTCGTAGCGTGATGAATTATAGCCTATAGCCTTCCTCAATAAATGGACTATCTAACACTGAAAGAATTTTTCAAATCGGACCAGTAGTTCCAGAGATTAGCGCGTTCAAACAAACAAACAAACTCTTCAACTTTATAATATTAGTATAGATTTAATTAACTAGTTACTTTTGCCGCTGTTTTTACTTTATCCAGAGTGTATCAGGATGATTGTCAGCACAATGCGTCTGGCTGTATTTATGTAGTGTAAATTATGGTATTAAGAACTTTGGCCTAAGTGTCGAATAGACTAGCTGGTAGATAAACTGACAGCAAATCTACGAATCTGGCAATTTCACTTAATAAATTAAGTAATTGATACCTTTTCGGAAGAAGCAAAACCGGACATAAATAGTATAATAGTATCTTTTACTACGATATTTTATATTATAAATAAATTAAAAATAATTTTAACTCGTTAAAGCCACTGCTGGGTAAGGGTCTCCTCTCGGAATGAGGGAGGGATTAAGCCTTGATTCCACCAGGCTGGCCAAGTGCGGGTTGGAGACTAACTTCGAAAACTGTTCTAAAGAACCCTCAGGCATGCAAAGTTGCATCACTATGTATTCCTTCACTGTTGCATGATGATTTTCTAATACATACATAACTTTGAAAAGTCCTTGGTGTGTTGCCTCGGGTACGAAGTAGTACGAACCCTTGACGATAGAGGCGAAACTTAAACCAGGCTATTACTACACATTTTATTTCACATTCGATAAATATTAAGTATATTTATGTTTACAATAAACGTTTTTTTTTGTATCTGTGAACGCGGTTATCTCTGAAACTCAAATTAATGCATTGATGCAAATTAACATTTTATCTTCAATTACTGGACGTTTCGGCACTAACCGACCATTGTAATTAGCGCTGATACGTAAGAGAATATTTAATTATATATTTTTATCGAACTTATGCCAATTTGTAATTAATCATAATTTGCAGCCGTGTCAAACTATCAGCCGCTCGAGCGAGTACTACAAGTTACCATTGTTCGCATTCCATTGCAGTTCTTCTTACAAGTGAGAATTAGAAAAGTAGGAGTGGAGCATCAATGGATTGGGAGCTCTGTAATATATCGTTTTTGTTTAAAGAGGAGTGTTAGGAACACCTGATCGTGGTAACAGGTGCTGGGTTTACGTTGTAGGGTATAAATATTCGAAGATAATAATGAATATTTTTGTAGAGGTACACTTTTATAATTACGGGCAAAAATTATGACTATAAGAAAAAACTAACTCAACGGTACTACGTTTTAATCGGAAAATAAACCCGTTCAGACAAAGGTAACAACATCTTTGTCGTATTAGCTCACAAGAAGAAAAAACTAAAAATTCCGAAGAAAATAGTAAAAAATAATCAATTTTCCCGTGACTGGAGCCAGTTGGCTAGTTATTAATAAATATTTTCAGGTAAAGTAAGATTTATTATAAAAGGTGTCTTTATAAAATTGTCAAATAGGTCGTCACACCTGTCGCACGTGGCAATGGGCGACCCATTCAAGATCCTTGAATGTCACTAAGAATAACTTAAAAAATATGTTATTACTGATAATTACTAGAACAGTTACGCCCATATACGTATAGTTCGCCTCCGTGGCGTGGTCAGTAGACTAGCGTATCCGACTGCCGTGTAAGAGGTGTCGGGTTTGAAACCTGGGTTTGGCCAAAAAGTACTCTTTGAGATTTTTTGTTAAGAATTTTTTAGACATTGACCGAAGTCATCCTAGGATATTATTAGTCTGACAACTTAGTAAAGAGCCCTGAAATTGAATACATACATATATAATATCACTCCTTTTTTTCATAGGTGACCCAAACCAAAGAATGCCACTTGGTACGATCCTTACAAACTTTCCTTGCCCCATTTACATCCATGCATCTTGTCATACAAGACCGCCGGTTCCGCATCTCACCGGTCTTTTATAGACCTAATCCAAAGTCCACCTTTGTTTTATCACGTTTCTGTCCCACTGCTGGGCAAGCGCCCCTCCTGAACGAGAGAGGGGTTGGGCCTTCAGTCCCCTACTACGTAAATAAATGCGTTTTGGGGACTTTGCATGCCCTCAATAAATGTATCAAACATATTTTAAGCATGCAAGGTTTCATCACGATGTTTTCCTTTACTAAGTATAAAGTTTATCAATAAGACGTGTGTTTGTAAAAATAATTACAACGCAAAACTTATCAACCATATGCAATCGCCGCAAAAAAAATAATTTCACTTTTACCCTTTCGAAATAGCTCCACATTGCGTTTGATTAACATTTTAATAAAGTGTCCAGTATTTATATATTTATTTAAACAAAGGTAGGCCGCTTGCGCATCTGCTCCGAGCATTAACGATGATACCCGATGTTTGCCGACTACTTTGGTTACGTTTTATTGCATTCATTTAATAGGTCGATCATAAATCGTCTGTGCATATGTGTAATAAGTAATTTTTTGCGAATATCTTTTTATTATGTCTAGGCACTTCGCTTTCTACACAAGGCAACTGAGGCAACACACTTTATAACTTTGTTAGTTAAACTTGGAAGTTGTGTGTGCTTTAGAAGTAGTTACAACTTTTTCTAACGGTGAAGGGAATCATAGTCATGAAACTTTGCCTACTTAAACGTTCCTTAAAACAGCTAGGCCTGGACGGACCCAAGGCCTAACCCCTTCCTCATTCCGGGAGAAGACTCGTGTTCAGTAACAGAAATGAGTTTTATTTAGCCACTAGCTGACCCGCGCAACTTCGCTTGCGTCACATAAAGAGAATGAAAATTTTCCCCGTTTTTGTAACATTTTTTACTGGTGCTCTGCTTCTATTGGTCGTAGCGTGATGATATATAACCTATAGCCTTCCTCGATAAATGGGCTATCTAACACTGAAAGAATTTTTCAAATCGGACTAGAAGTTCCTGAGATTTGCGCGTTCAAACAAACAAACTCTTCAGCTTTATAATATTAGTAAGTATTAGTAAGTATAGACTTTTGGCTTATCATTTCTATAACAATCATTTGTAACTGAATACGGCTTCACATTTAAGGCCCTTCGTATACAAGGCTATGCACATCTCCTATACTGAAGCATTTTGCTCTTTTACTAAACGTAAAGTTTTTAAATGTACGATTTTCCAATCCATTGAGTTTCGAGACATTATTGATTTTTTACAGTTTTTAATTATTTAAACATTACTCTTTGAGCCATCAATTTAGTTCATGATATTATGTTCGTATGACTGAACATTTAACAATTCGTTTAACAGGTGATGTGGCGCGCGTGATGGATAAATTACAAATGTAAGATCGGCGAGGCGCGGTAAATCATAACGTCAAAATATCGGCGCCTGCGCACTGAGACGCTACAGTTTATTGTGGATACGACAACAAGACTTTTAGTGAAGATGACGATATGCAAGGATGGGAATTGTATAGTTTTATAAGTACAAGCTTTCTTTGTTTGTTTGTTGACCTACGGTTATTATCATCTTTATATATATAATTCTTCTGTAAGTGTGTATGTCACTGAACTTCTCTTAAACGACTGGACCGATTTTGATGACATTTTTTGTGTGTGTTCAAGGGGATCTGAGAATGGTTTAGATTATTAAAAAAGTATAAAATTTTCAAATTAAAGATGTGTAGACAGTACAACGTCTGCCGGTTCCGCTAGCTTTTATGTAATTTTCTGTTATTTCTATGTAAAACAACTGGAAATAAACTTTTTATTGTACTGCTTTGAATAAGTTACTGCTTACATGATGTAAAAACTACTACTACAACTGTAATGAAACAAGGGAAGTTAGTGAGGATCGTGCAAAGTGGTGTTCTCTGGCTCCCTCATTTAAATATTAGCCTTGTGTCGCGTGAACTTTACAAACATACAAATAACGGAGGCAAAGTAAAATAATTGTTTCGTGTGAGAATCGAACCTACGACCTCCCGACGCAATAGTAGCGGCTAAAATACTAATTTATCAATAAATAAATGGTAGGGAGCCTTATTATAACATAGTTGCTTAGCAATTGAAAAAATACGACTTTATTGGGAATTATGCATAAAGCTAAACAAAGGAAATATTGCAGCTAAGTAAATATCGTTGAAATAAAACAGTAGCTCGATTCTCTACTACTATCGACTACCGACAACCGGCTTGTCATCGAGAAATATTGTATGAGAATCTAATCAACACCTCTGATGGGCGTCGTAGTAACTATTTTGGCAGTACATTCTAAATGTCAAACTTTCGATACTCGACAGTACCGACTAACAGAATCGCGCTACAGGTCAAAAGTATTACTCATAAAAAAACGAACCCAGTTACTGTCATACATTTTTGACCTGAGCCTATCCATGTTAACATATCCTACAAAATATCGTCAGGTGGCCAATAAATACGGAACGACAGCGGCCAAATCAATCGGCGTCTGCGCAGCGTAGCTCTAATTAGAGGCCACGCAACACTGGGTTCGATTCCCAGCCGTGTCATTATGTATTTACCGGTGTTTTTACGATACACGATATCTCGTTAGAATTGCTTAAACGTTTTTGATGAGACTTTCGCCGATTTGTAAATCATTTGTAATGGTGTTTTGTGGTTTTTTTACGCAATTTGTTTATGATTTCTCTTTTCTATGAGTTTCTTTTTGTTTGTTTTTGATGATTTATGGGTATATTTAGGCTAGTTATGTTGTACTTAAGTTTATAAATAAAAGAAGGGTAGTTGGCTGAATTAAGGAACAATAATTAAACTTGTATTCGTCAAAAGCTTCATTTAGAATGCTCATGGTACGTATTTTTTTGAATGATTACACACACTGAAAAATTATAGTTCAAAAAGTTTTTTTGGAGTCTATAATGTCTATAATGTCATTACGAAGATAAGAAGAGCAATCCATACTAATATTATAAATGCGAAAGTTACTCTGTCTGTCTTTCTGTCTGTCACTCAATCACGCCTAAACTACTGGACCAATTTCCATGAAATTTGGTATGGAGATATTTTGATACCCCGAGAAAGGTCATGGGCTACTTTTTACCCCGGGAAAATGACGCATTCCCATGGGAAAATTCAGGTGGCGGACGAAGTCGCCGGTAAAAGCTATTTCTGCTCGTTTATAATTTTAACTCGAATGGTAAAAGGCGTGATTTTTTAGTGTCTTGACATACTTAATTACTCGATTTCTGAGTCCATCCTGCATGTTTTAAATGCCTACCTGTTAAAGTTGAGCATTCGCCCAAATGTTACGTTACAAGTATGTGTTCGTGTCGGCTTCATTGAAACCAGCCAACTGTGCAGAACTTTGTTTATAGTGGCCAAGTGTGCGCACAACACACAGGTACACTCTCTATTCCTTTACTCTCATAGTCTGGTGGAACGGCTAAACCGACACGACCAGAGAGAGGTCAGGCGCAGGACCGACGGCTTTACATGCTCTCCGTTTACGAATTCAACTTCCTAACTCTGGGCAATCTCTGAGATTTTTTTACAGAAAACTCAGAAAAGACTTTTTGGCCCGGTCCAGGATTTGAACCCGAGACCTCTTGCGCGGCAGTCGCATACACTACCGACCGCGCCATAAGAAATGTAGACTAAACGTAACTTCCTGTTAGCAGCGCGGTCAGTTCCCAGCGAAGTCGTTCTCACGAGGGACACTCACACTAAAAAACTGTTGAAAAATTTGTTTGTTCAAAAGGATACACATACTACAATGTATCCGTTTAGATTTAGATCGGTAGTGTAAAGTAAACAGCCACACGGATCGATCTGTGAAGTTAGGCTACGCTTGCCGAGGTTGTTCTATGGACGGGTGACCATCTTATACATATCGAGTTAATCCGTGTTTCGGAAGACATGTTAAATCGTGGGTACCAGCTGTCGTTTCGTTACAAGTAGTCAGAAGTTTGAAAGTCTGACGAGTCCAACCGGGGAGCTATCGTGTTATAACCCAGATAACTGAATTGTGGAAGTCTGATAGGCAGTCGCTCCATGTAAAATACTAGTATTTAGCTGCATTAGGTGAGATTGGAAGCCGACTCAAACATAGTTCGAAGATTAGACTGATGACATAATATTATCATTGACATTAAAGAGATCAAGTTTACCAACAGTCTCTGTGTCACGGTCGATAGCGTCCGACTGTGATTATGAAGTCGATTCCCAGATCGGGCAAAGTGCTTTTAGACTTTTTTAATTTCATACATAAGTACATAGTATCACGCCTTTTTTCCGTAGGGGAAGGTAGAGTCCAAAAAAACGTTGGTACGATCCTTACAAATTTCCCTTGCCTCAATCACATAGTATGTCTTGCTAATTCAATTTTACATATTGTTAAATAGTATCTCGGTGTTTGGTTACGGCCCCGGAAAATAGCAATAGTCTCGGCCCTATCAGCATTACCAATAGTTCCCTATTAGACTAAAACTGTAAATAGCGAAACGTGGGTGTATTTCTTACACCTCTAAACCTCCGTATAACAGGCGTTGTTATACACGTAGAAATAAAAACAACTGCTACAGTTAAAGTTCAAACCCAAACATTATACGAAAAGCAATCTTATTTCCTGACGCTAAAGTTTAAAAACGAATAAAAGGGTATGAAACAAAAATCCTGGGAAAATTTGGAGAGGTCACTTTTAGTGTGTTTGCTCAATCAAACAGCAGAGGTGTCGATGTTACCCATTCGTGAACTAATGTACTATAGGGCTGTTTGTTCAATAATGTTTGACCAATTTGGTGGGAGGCGTGTCAACAAGCCTTTAAGGGCTCTGTCAAGTATCGTGTGCGGGTGAAAGATATTTTATAGCTCTCTACCGGACAGAATCAACAGTTGTGATTCTGTTCCAGTGTGTATATAGATCATTGCTGTTATTAGTTAAAGAAATAATAGTTAATGCATACATTGACTGCCTCCGTGGCGCAGTGGTTTAGGTCGCCACGCCGATACCACTGCAACGGGAGGTCGTGGGTTCGATTCCCACACGGGACAATTATTTGTGCGTTCCACAAATAATTGTTTCGGGTCTGGTTGTGCTTTGTGTCCGTTGTTTGTATGTTTGTAAAAGTCCCCGCGACACAAGAGCAATTCTTAGTGCGGGAGTTGTCTAAAAAAAAAAAAATAAAAAAAAAAAAAAAAAAAAAAAATTCATACATAAAATCACGTCTTCTTCCCATAGGGTAAGGCAGAGAAATTTGGCACATAGGTAGCTCAAGACCCCCGAGGATCGTGATTTAAACGGGAATAACGAGAATTTCCACGCGGGCAACGTCGCGGGCGGCTTCTAGGTAGCTATAATATATTGTAGTTATAGCTTGTCAGTGCGACCGTGCCTTTATCCAAAGGTACAGGGGTCAGGTTGTGTTGTGGGAAGCTGTGGGACAGTCTCAGCCACTCGGCAATGTCAATACTTGCGTCAGGCCGGATGGAAGTCGTAGTTAAGTTTACCTGCAACTGCTCAATGATGTTTGATTGATAACTCCTGCCTGCCCTCGCTTTGGTTTCTTTATTTTTATTTAACAACTAGCTGACCCGCACAACTTCGCTTGCGTCACATAAGAGAGAATGGGTCATAATTTTCCCCGTTTTTGTAACATTTTTCGTTGCTAATGGCCGTAGCGTGATGTTATATAGCCTTCCTCAATAAATGGTATATTCAACACAAAAGGAATTTTTCAATTCGAACCAGTAGTTCCCGAGATTAGCCCGTTCAAACAAACAAACAAACAAACTCTTTAGCTTTGTAATAATAGTACAATAGAGATTATAATATTAGTATAGATTGCAATTATGCGACTGCCTAGCACAGTGGTTAAGGTTGTGTCGGAAGTAGAAGGCCGTGGGGTGGATTCCCACACGGAACAATGATTTGCGCGACCCATAAATAATTATTTTGGATCTGGCTGTACTTTGTGTCCGTTGTTTGTATGTTTGTAAAAGTCCGACACAAGAGCAAATGTTAGTTCTGGAGATGTCTTTAAAAAAAATAAAAAATATAATAGAAAATCGACCCTATCTTTCTCCTTTCCAAACTACTGTTCATCAAAATACAAGTGAGTTACTATTGTACTAATAACTGCATCCGTCACATACTGACAAATACAAACTTTATGATTGAGTTTTAAATGAAGACTTGCTCCAGTAATTTTGACATCCTGTTTCATTTATAAGGAAGTACCAAGGGAAAGATAGGGACGGTATCTTTTCAAATGCACCAATAACGGCAAATAATTAACTTTATAATTAATTGTTTTAATAATTAACCAAGGCATATAACATAGAATCAAAGAGCTACTATTTTATACACTTTACATTAAATAAATGCTTTTAATAATATTTTTTTTGTACTAACAAATATTAAATACTTATTCATTAATTAATTATTAAATAATTTATTTTTCTGCACGTTTGGCGCAGTGGTTTGGAAGATATCACGCCACATATGGCAGAATATGCGCTCTTTCATTTATTATAATCTACTTATGTACAGACCTGCGCCATATTTGAGTAAATAAATTATTTGATTTGGTCACCTCGCCGCAATAACCATTCGAGAGGTGGATTCGAAAGTAACCAAAAGATTGATAAACATACTGTTTATATATTTTAAAAAATATACTTACATTTACAACCCGGTTCAGAACAGATACTCGAATCATCACACAAATATTTGTTCCGTGTGGAGATTGAACCCACAACCTTCCGATTCACTGGTCGTGGTGTGGCGAACCACTTAACCATTGCGTCAAAGAGGCAGTTTTTTTAACCCATTACTGTCTCACTGCTGGACAAAGGTCTCCTCCCAAACGAGTGAAGGTCTTGAGTCCACCACGCTGGCCAAGTGCGAGTTGGGTCTTTGCATGCCCTTTATAAATGTATTAAACATATTTTAGGCATGCTAGGTTTCCTCACGATGTATTAACGTTAGAGCAAGTGATAATTATACATAACTACGAAAAGTCAATGATGTGTTGCCTATGGTTCGAACTTACAACCACATGCGCGGAAGGTGCCACACTTATACCACTCGGCTATCACAGCAGTTTATTTATAAGGCAATATTTCCTTACTGGTTCTGTTCTACATAGACTGTTATTGTTGACAAGCATTGACAACTGAGTAGGAAGCGGCGTACCATAGACAAACATTGTAATTAATGCTAACAGATTAATGAGTCCAGAGTCATATCTATGGTCGTGTCGTGTTCAATGATAGGGCCAGTACAATATATTAAACTGGACATGGGAGCATAATATTAGGGAGGGGAAAAGTCTTTTCGTATTATAGTATGTATGAACTCGTAATAAAATCTCTTTGGCTTCAAGAATCACAAATGAGTACACGGTTCATTAGGTTTCTTTCAGTGAGCTCGTGAGGTACCCAAATATCGAGCTTTTTTGTGTAGAGAAAAGATTTTATTACACGTTTACACATACTATAATGCGATAATACTTTTTCCCCGACCTAATATATTAAACTCAATTAGGCCGGGCATCACTACTATTGGATAACTATCAGATAGCTTGCTGTCAGTTTATCTTGCAGTTAGGTAATCTGGTACTTATTCTTTATACGAAACTGGCCGTTAATCTAAATAATAGTAATTGCTATTCATATATTTATCGTAGGTATGGTTAGTTGTCAATTCAGCGTCAAGATTTTCAAGCCACTCGATTGTCTCGACTATATCTTAATTGATAACAAACGTGATTGACTTTTTATGTATCCTCAGCTCCTCAAATACCACTACGTGGCTACCCATCTATGGACTGACCGCGCTAAGGTTCCTTACCTGACAGACCGTTTACCGAACGGTAAGTGGAGCTAACTGTTATGATAGCTATTTGTCTGATTTTGGGCTGTGTACTTCACAATAAAACGGTACATTTCTACTATAGTCTTACTACTTAGTAGAGGGCCTTGGTTCACAGCTAATAGAAGTATACAACATTCTAAATTTTGAGCATCAGTATCGCGCAGGCTTATGGAGCTGACGTTGGCCAGTTTGATACAGCTAATTTATTTTAAAAATAATAATATATTATCAACTATGTTGGGGTCGGTTTCCAGTCTCACCAGATGCAACTGAATAGTAGTATTTGACATGGAGCGACTGCCTATGGACCTTCGCAACCCAGTTACATGGGTTATAATACGATACCTTTCGGTAACTACCGTCAAAGATCTTTGATAATTACAGCCGGGACCCGGACCGAGACCAACGTGTCTGCCAAAACACAGAGGAACTCGATATGTATAAAATGGTCACCCATCCACAGAACAACCTCGGTAAGCGTAGCTTAGCTTCAAAGATCGATCCACGCGGCTATTGTTAACTAAGCCATGAGCTTAGATAACAACAGCCGCCCGATAACACAGAAAGAACCTACTACTTACCCTACTAATCCTACTAATATTATAAATGCGAAAGTTTGTGAGAATGTATACATACATATATGTAGGTATGGATGTTTGTTACTCTTTCACGCAAATACTAGTGAACAGATTACGATGAAATTTATATAGGTAGCTGAAGACCCAGAATAACACATAGGCTACTTTTTATACCGGAATTCCCGAGGGATCGGGATTTACACGGGAAGGGTTTCCACGCGGACGAAGTCGCGGGCGGCCTCTAGTTAATGATAAAGTAGATAAATCACGCCAAGGCTCTTTACTAAGTTGTCTGACTATAAATCATCACGCTACCTAATCACCGGACATAAGTTCAAGAGTTCACGAAATGTTTCAAACCACAGTTGTATTGTGTGAAAGCACGTCAAAATACAATTTAGAAAAGATTAGCCATGTTTCGAACATTTCCTTTCGAAGAAATGATTTTTTAAACGACTCACTTTCGAAGTAGTTTTCTGAGACTAGCTTCTGCCCGTCACTTCGTCCGCGAATTTCCCGGGATTAAAGTATTTTATGTATTAAGTCTAGATTATAAACTATGTGTATGTCCTTGTGTTAAATACAGAAATTATTGTAATAAATAAATAAATATATATGCGCACATAATCTCATGAAAATCCGTTCAGTAGTTTTTGCGTGAATGAAAGCTCGACCTGAGAATTGAACTACAACTTCAACACTAGGCAATTTGTGATAAATTCTTAATAGAAAATCTGAGAAAAACTTTTTTGGCCTGACCCAGGATTCGAACCGACCGTGCTACAGGAGCATTCAAAGTTTTATAACGAGGGAGTTTACATTTTATTTAAAAAAAAGAAATATCGGCAACTCACGTCGATATAAAGATTGCAGCTACTAATCTGTAGGCACGGCGGTAAATCGATACAACTCGATAATAATCGGATAGAAGCTTGCAGACTCCGGGAATGTTTCTCACAGGCGCCGACAGATGTCTATAGTGGTCTGTTGCCCGCTAAACTGTATGTAGAGCTCTGGATTCGGTCACGGCGAGAGTACACATTGCAAAAACTATAAAAGTACCATGAAATATGCTTGTAAAATTATTTTTTTTGAAAAGAAATTCAACTTTGACCAATTATTGACATTTAAGTACGACAATGGCGATAAACTTGTACCTAGTTAGATATTAAGTGTGTTTTTTTTTTATGAAATATACGTAAAATTGCCTTTTCCCTATAATATTTAGTAGGCAGAATCTACAAACTTTCATTGTTTCATACCCATAACAAAAATCTTGTCCCCACACCTTATCTTTTTGCAGGCCATCTGATTCTCCGATACGACCAATGATTGTGTGTTTAGGGCGATTTTTATTTACTAACCACAATTTATTTATAAACTTCCAATCTTTTGATATGAGACTTCTCATTATTATTTATATTATTAGATTAAATATGTTTTATTTTTAGAAGACCCGTTTAAATTAAATTACAAAAGAAAATAAACAGTTATTTTCGATGGGTTTCAAGTAAAATGATTAGAAAAAGGAGGATGGTTGTGTTGCAGACGGTACCGAGGCGTGTCGGTTCAACTGTGGGAATGGCTGCTCGTGAATCGCCCGTGGCTTATGACAATTTGCATTTTTTTCCTGTCCATACCGACAGAAACGCTTAGATTCAGGATGCAAGTTATAAGAGACCGCGATTTATTTGTTTATATACAAATTTGATAAAAAAAGTCCATAATTATTGTGTATAAGTTCTCTACATAATTAAGATTATGCATATTGCTTGTTTCGGACAATTTATAAATGCGTGGCTACACACACATTATGGTATAAAAAGATACGCAAAAAGTCCCCAGTTGTTGCCAATTAAGATAACAGTCGTTAAGCCATGTGAAAAGTCTAAGGCCGGCTTGAACTACTTTGACACTAGCCTAGTCAGACTGACTTCTCACTGAACGAGTCAACTCGTGTCGGTTATCCGTCCCACTGGACTATAAGAGTGGGAGAATAGAGATTGTACCAATATATTGTGCACACACCAAGGCACTACAAACATACAAAGAACGGACACAAAGTACGACCAGATCCGAAACAACTTTGCTGTTTTGTTGCTTTGTGTGCGACACTAGAGCAATTCTTAGCGTGGGAGTAGTCTTTAAAAAAAAGGCTAACGACATTGGCTAGGAGGCTATTATAATAGACTCGCTGGTTCTTATCCCTTGTGCCAGGTCACCTCGATATATCCGCCGGCGGTGGCCGTGCTCCGAAATCTTTCTTTTCTTCACGACCACTTCTATATTCGCTAATTGTCTCGGCTTGCGTGCAGCTGACCCTAACGGTAAGAGATCTACTGTTTCCATACACAATTATACGTTTTTGTGTCTAATATCTATCTTACTATTATAAGTTCATGTGAACAGATGTTATTAAATCCTATAAAACCTGATGTGGTCGGTAGTGTATGTGACTGCGCAAGAAGTCTCGGGCTCGAATCCTGGGTCGGGCCAAAAAGTTTTCTTAAGTTGGATTAGCCGTGTACCTGTATATTGTGCACACACTTGGACGCTATAAACAAAGTCCTGCACAGTTTGCTGGTTTCAACGCTGTAATACTTTGTGCTTAAGTTTGGAATTCTATCTACGTGCTTTTAGTGTTATCTCTTAGGTTAGTATTAGGGTAGGTATAGCTATACATACTTCACATGGCACGCGCCACGCCCACATGCCCCTTCCTCTTGTGTTAGTTCTTCCGTGGGTTAACTCATGGTCGCAAGCTGACTGACAAATGACAGTTGATGACTGACTAAAAATGTCAAACTTTGCGATGGTTTGAATTTAATCGTCGGACTAACAATATATTGTCGTCATATCTAATGGCCGTCGTTCAACTTTTCATTTACACCTTTTGAACTTAATAGTACCTTTCAAACATTTGAAATTTCTTACCCGCGGGGTACAGTCACGTTGTAAATTAACTTTAAGAGAAATCAATATCGTAATAGCTAAAATATTGTCCAACCTAACCTGTAATCATTTGGTGCTAGTGACCTATGAACGGTGGGGGAGCTACACACAACTTTGTACAATCATCGCTTGCTTTGCTCATAAATATTTTACGTAACGTCGTTGTAACCCAGCAATGTATGTTATACAAGGCGACTTTGTCTCTAGTTTCCTTCGTCATTATGTAACATAGTACAGGTACATTTCTCGTTCGTGAGAAAACCCCTTTGGCGACAAACCGCGGTACGATATGAAGACTGTGGTTAGTTTTTTTCTTAATTTTAGTACAAAATCGTCACATAGTGAATGCGTGAGTGTGTCGATGAAAGGGCATTGTTTAGATCAAGAGAAAGGTTTATATGCATATGGCGCAATGGATTAGGTACACTCTTATTTATTTACCAAGTAATATTTACTGATCTACAGGTAACTGCTTGCGTTATATAATTTTTCATTGGATCTGTAAAACGATTACATATTTTTGAGGAATATGACGTCAAGGATGGAGCGAAGTGGATGAAGAGTGTAAGGAAGGCTGACCCAACCACCATATAGGACGAATAGCCAGGGAGAGATAAAGAGGTAGAGAGCGAGAGCGATAGAGAGAGAGAGAGAGATTATCTATTTCATCGACTGTGAGTTAAGCAACGTTGGGCACTGTCATTCTATGCATTGGTGACCGCTGAGTGTGTTTAGCACGAGCGTTTCCGTGCTTTGGAAGGCAACTTTTTTTAAGTGTAGCCTTATACTCTCATCCATCATCCATTAATGTTATTTAAACATCTTCTTTTTTTAAACGAAGAGGAAGGCCTAAACGGAGATGGCGGGATGACCTGGGTGCGTTCCTGAATAGATGGCCAGACGCAACAATCGACCGAGGGGACTGGAAACTCAGGGGAGAGGCCTTTGCTGAGCCGTGGGACATAGAAACAGGCTAATAAAAGAAACATCTGTTAAAATCGATGCCGTGGCGTTACGCGTTATCAATAGATGTTATCGATGGCCAATGATTTGTGTTTCCGCTACCGGTGTTCACGTGCTTATTACTTTAAGTTATTTAATACACCTGAGGCGTAACAACAGTGTTATTAAGTCATAATTTATATAACTTTGATTTTTAGAAGTTATGTTAGTGTGCTTCAAAAATACTATATATACCTCTGATATAATACTCCGTATTTTAGTTAATTATCACTTGCTCTAACCGTGAAAGAAAGACATCGTGATGAAACCTTGCATGCCTCGGTTGATACATTTATTGAGGGCATGTAATGTCCCCAACCCGCACTCGGCCAGCGTGGTGGACTCAAGGCCTAACCCCTCCATCGTTTGGGAGGAGACCCGCTCAGCAGCGGGACCCTCCTTCGTTTAAGTTCGGGAGAAAGTAGTAGAAACGAAACTACAGCGATTCTTTCTTTTTATGTTTTCAACTCTTCACTTCAGCTGCTCGGAGAGGTAGTTGTGTAGATGACTGACCACATTACACATTCCGTGTTTCGCCGTTTGCAGTGTTGTTGTCGTCCTGGCCTATTTTGGCTACGGGGGCCAGTTTCATTAAAACCAGCCAACTGTGCAGGACTTTGTTTATAGTGGCCAGTGTTACCGACCGCGCCACAGAGGCAGTCCCATGTAAAAGGGGGCGAGCCTGTTACCATATACCTCGCACGTTAACTCGGGGCCATTATTAAGTATGTTATTAAATAAACTAGAAAAGACCAATAGCACTTTTCCAACTTCTTTCCAACCTCATTCGATACCTCGTGATCCGCATTAGTACATAGGGTATTGTATACGAACTCAGAAGTAAAAAATAAACATTTAAAGTAAATATTACGTCGGGGAAAAGTCTTTTCGCATTATAGTACCTATGTATGAACTTGTGATAAAATCTTTTCTCTACGCAAAAAACCTCGATATTTGGGTACCTACCTCACGAGCTCAATGAAAGAAACCCAATGAACCGTGTACTCATTTGTGATTCTTGAAGCCAAAGAGATTTTATAACAAGTTCATACATAAAATGCGAAAAAAGACTTTTTCCCCGACCTAATATTACTCCGGTCAATTTAGACATTTGACCCACGACAAATTCAGGGGAAGCTGAAAATTCTTAAAATTGTTTAAATTATAATTATAAACATTGTCTTAAAAGTCCCAACCGATCCCATGTAAGGAAAAAATTTTAGCGGGGTAATAAGGTCCAAAAAATGAGTTTTTCGCGATTTTCTTGAAAACGGTAAGTTTTATCGCAAAATTACCCCAGACATAATTTGTAGATCAGGGAATTTCCTATAAAAAAGGTATCAATAATTTTTTCCCTAGAAGCCACCGCTTCTGAGATATAACGATGCAAAACCTCTGGAAAAGGATTATGTATTGAGAACCATTCCAAAAGTTTTCGTAAGTCTTTAGCATCTTTTTTTACTCGTGAATCACTTGCATCAACATGCTGCTCGGTCGTATCCATCCTAACATTAGCCAGATCTTCTAATTTTTCACAAACTGTATTCATTGCATGCATACTATAAACCCATTTACTTATGACACTCTGTTTTGTGCTTCTTCCTCCATCTGTCTTCATAGCTTTCATCATAGACTGCTCAATTACCATGTCCGTTGAAGTGCCACAGCTTAATTTGTCTGAACGTCTCATAGTGAAGAATCCTTCTGAAAATTTTTTATAGACTTCAGGATCTATGAAATTCTCTAATTGTAGCATATCCTGCAAGTATAGGTGTGCAGACTTAGCATACGGAAAATGTCCAGACGCGTGAAAGTAAGGAAGCATTTCTTTGACGCAGTTTAAATGAGCTTTCCAATCCCCTATACGTTCAGCTCTTAAAAACTCTTTAAGAATTGAAACCATATAAAAATATTGAATCCAAAGTTTCGCTGTTGGTCCTCGTTCCTCATAATCCTTAAGTTTTTGATTCAGTTTATTAAGTAAAGCTCCAGATATTTCATCATTTTCAATATCATTGTATGAAAAAATTTTATCTACTATATTTTCGATATTAATTATTAAATCAGCATCCATGATGTCATCGATTTCAACTTCTTTTAATATTATAATTGCTAAAGCAAGTTGAAGTAGTGTATGAGTGTATTATGACGCTCGCAATTTTTTGCATCGTTATATCTCAGAAGCGGTGGCTTTTAGGGAAAAAATTATTGATACCTTTTTATAGGAAATTCCCTGATCTACAAATTATGCCTGGGGTAATTTTGCGATAAAACTTACCGTTTTCAAGAAAATCGCGAAAAACTCATTTTTTGGACCTTATTACCCCGCTAAAATTTTTTCCTTACATGGGATCGGTTGGGACTTTTAAGACAATGTTTATAATTATAATTTAAACAATTTTAAGAATTTTCAGCTTCCCCTGAATTTGTCGTGGGTTTACTGATTTTTTGGTCTAATTTGACCGGACTATATCTCAATAGTAATAAGTAACAAGGTATGTAAAAAAACACTGAATGTATTCATTTCTATGTGGAATGTAGCCGCGGGCGGGTTCCCACCGTACGTACCTGAGCCTCAAGCTTTAATGAGATCATTTGCTACAAATTTTGTCATTTTCTTATGAATGCAATACCTAATCATATACACACGATACCAATTTTTAAGTAGGTCGGTACTTATTGAAGGCTGGCGATGCTCAATGCTTGTGAATAACTAGTTTTTGTTAGAGAATTCGTCCGTGTTTAAAGAGTTCCCGTGGTGAAAAGCATTCTTTGTGATAATGCCGATTATAGTCTGCGTGCGCACCAAATTTCATCAATATCCGTCCAATAGTTTTGGTATGTTTGTGTTAAAACATCTATACAAACATCCACACTTTCGCATTAAGATTTAACTACCAGTTAAATCTACTCTTTATGTCAAAAACACTAGCATAGACGCACGAAATAGTGACGTCACAATTGCGTATTACGATATCAAATGAGAGCATACATAATGACTGTCTCAGCCTCTAATCCTTTTAATTACATTATAAACAAAAAATATACACAACATATACAAGCTCTGCTTAGTTTGGAATCAAAGTGTGAGTTGTCCAATCCATACTAATATTATAAATGCGAAAGTAACTCTGTCTGTCTGTCTGTCTGCTACTCAATCACGCCTAAACTACTGAACCAATTTGCATGAAATTTGGTATGGAGATATTTTGATATCCGACAAATGACATAGGCTATATATAATCACGCTTCGACCAAAAGGAGCAGAGTACCAGTAAAAAATGTTACAAAAACTGGGAAAAATTTCACCCATTCTCTCTTATTGGACGCAAGCGAAGTTGCGCGGGTCAGCTAGTAATATAATATTTATGATATTTATTCCCCCTAAATCGTTGACGTGATGAACTAAATCCATAGCAACACAATGTCGTGACTACGTTTCGTGTATCCGTATGTCTTGCGGCGATGCCACCTGCGCAGGAGTTGGCAGCCAGCGTCGCAATAATTGTACCAATTTGCAATATTAGAAGGTCCACCTTATTATTTAGATGACTTTAGTCTAGGTAATCAGGTACAGGATGTCTTTGAACACGATGTTTAGTATGAATATCTTAATGCTTTTACAGAATCTGGCTTATATTCGTGATAAAGAAATATTTTTTACGATTTTTTTTATTTGGTAGACAACTCGTTGTAATTATCCAGGTGGTTTGAGTACTGCTGGCGCTCATAAAAGAAAAATCATACATACATAGATAACAACGTAAAAGGCAGAGGTATATGAAACACATTCACGTTTCGCCATTTACAATGTTAGTCCCATGTAGGAGGTGAGCCTTTTGCAATGTTTTAAGCACGTTACCAAACTTCGGGCTATTGTAAATTATTAAAGGCTAATAGCACTCCGTCCAACGGGAGTTGAACCCAAGACATTGAGATCAGCAGACATATACACTACCGACTGCGCCGCTCGAATCAAAGAGAGCACTTTCCTCAATATAAATTTCCATAATTGGCCAATATCATCTGATTAACCACGGGTAACTAACAGTGTTAAAGCTAACATCAATCATTTTAATCCAGCGTTCAAATTAGGTATCAAGACACAGTTTAACTTGAACGGAGATCAGAAAACGACACTATTCTTATTACTAAGTCATAATTATCAACTTTCTCAATGGTTCGCGAAGAAAATAGTAAGTATTTTTACAAAAGACTAGTTTCTCCTCATGATTTCTTTAACGTGAAAAGATTTTCCGGACCAAAAGGTATCTTATTTATCTTAGTCTATAAACTATCTGTGTATAACAATTTTCTCGAAATATGTTCACAAGTTTTTAGGTTAAAGAGAAACATACAAGTTTCCAATCCTAATTTTCAATTGTTCTCTTCGAAATATAATTTCCTATATTCCGACTAAAACTGTTTTTCTTGTGTTTAAACCAATTTTCACGACATGAATGTTTTAGAAAATTAGAACGGCATCCGTGGCGTAGTGGTTAAGGTGGTCGCCACGCCACTACCAGTTCATCGGGAGGTCGTGGGTTCGATTCCCAGACGGAATAATGATTATTTGTGCAATCCACAAATAGTTGTTTCGGGTCTGGTTGTACCTACTTTGTGTGCTTGTAAAAGTCCCCGCGACATAAGAGCCATTCTTAGTTCGGGATTTGTCCTAAAAAAAACAAATGTTAGTTAGTGACGTTAATCAATAGCCAGGTGTTTCTTGCTAGCTCCTTTCTTTGGTCTTACCCTCCGGACTGGTGGTAAATTCACTTACTGTCATTGACCACTGTAAGTGTCTGTACTTGCACTAAATGATTATTTTTTGATAATCTACTCGATTCTTATAAAGTAGTGATGAAATCGCTCGTCAGTAAGATTACAAACATTATCTGTAAAAACTATAAACGTATTTTAATTATATAATATTGTATTCAGTTGATTATATTATTTGTTCATCTTCGTACACGGAAGCTGTTCGCATCACAATGAAAGATCACACATTGACTCATCACGAATCAATGAATTTAATTAAAATACATTCTATAAGTTAATTAAGTTTCCTTTCTTCTACTTATCTATTGAATTACGCTGAATTTGAATAAAAAATACAATTTATTTTGGTATTGTGTATAGAAAACAAATTATCGTTTTAGATTACAGTTGATTATTACGATTTCTTTTGTATTGCTAAATGAGTAGACTGATATATTCAATACGTTATGTTGCTGTCAGGACTGAAATTAGCACATTTCACACAGTCTTTCCAACAAATATTAATATAATTGTTAGTGGTTTGTCGTATGGTTAGGGGTCAGTCCTGACAGCAACATAACGTATTGAATATATCAGTCTACTCATTTAGCAATACAAAAGAAATCGTAATAATCAACTGTAATCTAAAACGATAATTTGTTTTCTATACACAATACCAAAATAAATTGTATTTTTTATTCAAATTCAGCGTAAATCAAAGTTGTTCACGCCGCCCGAGAGACGTTTGTCATGGCTTAACGACTGTTATCATAGTAGACAACAACCGGGACCGACATTTTACTTGCCCTCCGAATCAAGGAGACGCCCAGCTCAAATACCACTATGCGCTCACCCATCTATGGAATGACCGCGCCAAGTGTTGCTTAACCCACCGATCGTTTTCCGACCGGTGAGCGCAACTGGCTACGGGCGCCTCGTTATTCTTACTAGTCCCTACATTGTTCGTATTGAAACTTGCTGCCGAAATCAAGTAGTCAGGCCTGTTTTAATATAGACTGTTGCTATACATAATACTACATTTCGCGTCGATCGTATTACACCAGTTTAACCTAAACAAATTATACACTAAAAACTACCCTGAAAACCTCATAAAAATCCGTTTAAAGATTATAAGTTTATCGCAGACAGACAAACAGATACGTCCAAGGGTTTTTTTAAGTATGTTGTGATATTGATGTAGTGATAGCGATAATGATTGAGAACTATTTGAAAATATGCGAAGACGCAAATTAGACTACTGATGACGTTATCAACATAAAATATCTCCAAATATCAAAGCAACTCTTGAACAGCATTTAATATTGTTATCCGCGACAAGACTATGTCCAATAAACGTGCTTGAATAACTTTGAAATCCTTAACAAAGTTCAATTGATATAACTCTGACACGTAACTTTATTACAACTTCTTTAATAGATACATCTTAATCATCGTTTCAATCAATCCTACGGTAATTTGAGTGGCAGTTTAAAAACAAATCAGAACAATTAATATTTCATGGTGATTGGATACAATTAAACGACTTTCCATATACCCCGTGAATTGAAGGTCAACGACCGAAGCATTTCGAATCCTTGACTACTGACTAGCAGCCGACCAATCATATTGAAAAACGAATATATCAATTCAAAAGCCTCTGCGTGCCGCCAAATGCTACCGATTACCAGATTCCTTAATACAACCAAATAACGAAGACCTGTCATGTACAGACAGACAGTTCTCTTTACAGAACATTCCGAAGGTCTACTATATTGGTTAGTATTTTTGAAATTTCGGGATAATCGGTTTGAAGTCTGGTGTCACATTCAGATTCCATTCTCACGATACACTCAAATTGGTCATTTGTTCTTGGGATGAGCATTGCGTTGTACACGAATGGCCCGAGGCGCTGATCAGAATGCGAGGGGCTTTCGTTCGGAAAAAGGAGTTTGCATAATTCAGCAGGTAGCCATATGATTTCGTAGGACTTAAAAAAAATGGCCTTGCTAATTCGGCCTTCGGTATTTCTACAGATTTAGTTCAAAGTGCTGGTTTGAGGTCTCTCATTTCTGTGTGAGGTTATTTTGCATGAACCAAATGTTTTAAGAGTTCATCTTTCCATTAGTGAATTAAGTAAGTGTTTTACACTGATTAGATATCACCAACAGAACAATATTTTGGTTAGTTTTATTGCTTATTACAAGTAGTTTTAATAAAAATGTGTTGCCTTGAATCGTCGCCGTCACTGGCCGAATATCTTTCAGTTATCAGCGCTCTCGTTACAAAAGACAGTTGACATTCGTGTATAAATATAAATATTGAAAGAATTTTCCTCAAAAGGCGTGGCCCTCCCATTGAGGAAAATTGTAAAGAAATGATAAATATTACTGAATAAATAGATACAAGTTTATCAAAAACAGATAATATGGTGTAGTCTCGTGTTGATCGATATGTTCGTATCTTCTTCGTGGTGTAATTTTGTTGATTGCAGACCCCAATCCCATTGTTTTCACTATGGGAACATAGCACAGACACGATTTTTGTGAAATTCCGAACGCCGCAAAATAAAAAAGTAATGCGCATGAGAACTTTTTCGTAGTTTGTTACATTGTGGTGGAGGAATTTAATGTTTTCAGCAGTTTTATTTGTAAAGTAAAATATACGTTTTTTTATTTCAATGTTTCTTTGAGATCAGACAAATTGTATTTTTGTTACTGGCAGAAAAAGGCATGCCATGGCTGGGCTTCACAAACGTTTTTTTGTTTCTGTAATATAGAATATTTATTTTACAAACACCACGTTGTCTTACATAAAAATCATTTTATAAGAAGATTATATTTATGGTGAGACCCATGTTTTATTTCATTACAAATTTTTATTAATTAGAAAGTCTATTAGCAATTATTTATACAAAAGAGTGATACAAAGAACAGATTTTATTTATTTATATTTATTGACCTATTCTTTATTATACACGACACGAATCCCACACAATCGAGTTCTTACTTACAATTAAATGGGTTAAGCTGACCACCAAAGAGGCACAGATAAAAAAACCCAGTCACAAACAAATTTTAAAGTACTTTAGATTGAAGTAAGGTAAATATAAAAGCAATTAGTTAAGGTGTGGTTTCTCAGTACTTCATAATACACGATTAAGTTTAATAACACTTATAAAGTGCATGAAAGGGGCCGCTGTCAAAACATAAGCATTCACAAGTTCCAAACCACTTGTTTTTTTTTTCCTTTTTTCTTTTTTTTCCTTTTCGCAGGTGCAGAATGTTTGGCCGAAAAAAAAGAGGTTATACGACGGCGCTTGCGCTTACCTGGCGGCGTTAACCGAGATGCCTTTGAAAAAAGTATTCGTGCCAAATATATGTACTTGAATGAATTGTGGTAAGCGTTTATTGTTTTCTATTGATTGATAAAATATCGACCTTTGACGGGTAAGTAGCAAAATTTATTATATATAGGCATAAAATCAAGGCGTTTTCTCATAAGGGTAGGCAGAGACTAAAGAACGGTACTGGAGTTCCTTGAGAATCCACATAACTGGAAAGAAAACTTTTCTCTTTTTCGTTTCGCTAAGGAGTGAAAGAAACGAAACACTTTATAAGCCTTTCATAACTTCATATATTTTTATGAATATGAGGGTGTAGGTATAGGCCGGAATCGCATTCCCAAATGTCTCTATTCCATGAACCGATAGTACATATTGATAGAGGCACTTATAGCCCGTTGCGCTCATCAGTCGGTAAACGATCAGTGGGATAAGCAACCCTTGGCGCGGTCAATCTATAGATGGGTGATCGCTTACTGGTATTTGATCTGAGCGTCTCCTTGCTTCGGAGCGGACGCAAAATAGTCGGTCCCGGTTGTTGTCTACTAAGATAACAGTCGTTAAGCCATGTCAAAGGCCTTTCGGATGACTTTAACAACTTAGACACTAGGTTGACCACTAACCATATGACAGAACAGAACAGAACCTATTAATACGTTCATTATATCAAACCATTTTCCCATAGGTGTAGGCAGAAACCAAATAACGCCTCTTAGTAAGAACCTTACAACCTTCCCTTGCTTCATTCACATCCATACATCTTGTCATACAGGACCGCCGGTTACGAGTACTACGCACCTGACCATTTTGCAAGACATCACCGATATGATCTATTACCTATAATACCTATCTAATACCTCTTAACTAAAGCTTATTAACATAATGCTTAGTAAATAATATCAGCAAATATAAGGAAGACAAATAAATAGATAAATAATTATATTATCCCTTATATCTAGAGATAAACTAATCAAAATACGTATTAAATAGGTGCTAAATATCAATTCAAGGTAAATGTTTAGTAAATAATAACATACATAACAACACGGCTATTGTACCTTAAGGTGTAGGCAGAATTGTATGAAATACGCCAGCATTTCGCTATTTGCAAAGTCCTATATAATATATCGGGCACGTTACCAACAATAACCTAATATTAAAAAATGCCAATACACAGCACTTTGTCTAACCTGGGAATCAAAACTGGAACCTAGTAGTCAGCAGTCGTTGACACTACCGCTCACTACTGCCACGCAGAGTTCTTGGGTTCGAAACCTGGATCGAGCCAAAATGTGTCTCCTTTACATTTTCTGTTAAGAATTTTTCAGAGATGTCCAGAGTTAGGAAGTTGAGGTCGTGAACTTTCGTGCCTCGGAGAGCACGTAAAGCCGTCGTTCCTGCGCCTGATGTCTCACTGGACATGTCCGTTAAGCCGTCCTGACGGGCTATGAAGAAGAGATGAGTGAAGGAATAGAGAGTGTATCTGGGTATTATGCACACATAGGAACACTATAAACAAAGTCCTGTTGAAATTTGGTGTGGAGATTCCTTAGGCAGTATAGAGGAGCACTAAGAGAGGATCTTTGGAAATTCTCCTCCAATGGGGGTTAAAAAGGGGGAAACATTTGTATGAAAGATCAGCAAACAGTAATGTTGTAAAGACGGGAAAACTGGAGTCCACCCGGACAAAATCGCGGGCGGCCGCTAGTACTATACAAAAAAATAATGTTTAAAAATAAAAAATGTTCCGTGAATTACAACTATAAATAAAAAGTTCCGAGGTTGAATGACCTAAAAAAATTATGTTATTGTTTTAAAATGTTGGTCACAATACGTGTCAATGGCTGGCGTTGTGTGAAGGCACAAATCGATGGTAAATCAACAAAGTGCCGCCCGCGCCACTCTTGCGCTGATCCACAGACGTGTGCCGCGATCTAACAGTCTTGATACTTGCCATTATCAATGTATATAAAACTTCCGTTACTGACTGACTGACTGACTGGCTGATGGACTGGACAACTGAAATTGGGTAAAAAGATTCCTTAGGAAGTGTATCGGAGTGCTAAATTTTAAATGTACTGCAAAAATAGTTTCTACGATGCCCGCTAGAGGCGCTGATCTGATTGTCATACAAAATTTCTCGATAGCTAGCCGGTTGTCGACAGTCGATAGTATTAGAGAATCTTGGTCCACGTACAGCATACGTGGGCGCACTGGTTAAGCTTTGCATCTATTAATCATAATTATTATTATTTGAGTAAAATTTGCGTGACTGAGGTCTATAAATTTAAAAGCCATCTAAAAGAGGATCATTTTTATTAGTCTTCATTGTTTCATAGATCAGAATAATATATTACGCCCTTTACATGACTACATACATAACATGTTCATTTCTCCTTATTAGGGTTCTGTCCCAAAGAGTAACCTATTTCTAAAGACTTCGCTGTCTGTCTGTCACCAGGTTGTATTTCGTGAGAATTAGGCGTATTTCTATTACCACTATGGCAACAAACACTAAAAAACAGATTATTTAAAATAAATATCGGGGGCCCCCATACAACAAACGTGATTATTTTGTCATCTTTTTAATAATGGTACTAGACCCTTCGTGCTCGAGTTCTTACCGAACTTGAAATTTTTTTACTTAATTACTATAAATTACTGTTATTCGTACAAAAATGTCATGTAAGTTCTTTTAGCGTTTCAATTTCAAGTTCTTTTTTATAGTTTGGTTAGTGGTCAACCTAGTGGCTAACTGGCTGTTATCGTGGTAGCCAACTTCCGAGACCGACTTCTTACGTGCCTCTCCTCCACGGAGACACGAAGCTCGAATACCACTAAGCGGTCACCCATCCATATAATAACCGCGTCAACGATTGCTTAACCCACAAATCGTTTTCAAGTATCAACACTGTTACAACCGACTCTAAAGTCGGTATTTGTAGGGTTGTCCCACCTAAATAAACATCTCGGTTCATTGTGTAACCGGCACAATAGGATTATGTGCTTGGCAAAATACGTTCATCCTTGAGCCCTTAATATGATATTAAAAGGCAATGCTTAAGATAATATTTAATTAAGTACAAAAAATAATTGTTCAGTTTTAAATGTTTTTAAGGTGATATACGACTTGTATAGGATTTGCAGACTGACCCGACTTCGTCTGGATATAGTAAAGTTTTATTAGGCCCCGAGTCCACCACGCTGGTCACGTCCTGTTGGGGACTAGGTATGCATGACTTCAGGAAATGTGTTTACTCTTTCACTTAAATACTACCGAACCGATTACGATGAAATTTAGTTTATATGTAGCTGAAGACCCAGCATAACACATAGGCTTTTTATCCCGGAGTTCCCGAGAGATCGGGATCTACAGGTGTAATATATTTATATTGAATTTTAATCAGTTATTTGGTTACAATACTCTGCTCAGTTTGGAATCAAATGGCCGTTAGTGAGTTGTCCAATGATATATAAAATAAATTATAACTAATTTTTCTGCACCTAAGATGGTAGTGCAACATTTTCTTTTTTATCAGCGATTTATAATGCGAAAATGGATCGATCGATCAGTGTCAACCCTGCAGGTAGGCGCCAACCGCGCATCGCTGCTCTATTGTTTCCAATCCTTGCGCTCGCGCCGCTACCTGCCCTTCATACGATTATACGGTTTTTTATACAAAACTTTTTTTTATTTGGAACTTTTTAAGGTTCCGTAACCCCGAGGCGCCCATAGCCAGTTGCGCTCACCGGTCGGTAAACGATCTGTGGGTTAAGCAACCCTTGGCGCGGTCACTTCGTAGATGGGTGACCGCATAGTGGTATTTGAACTGGTGCTTCGGAGGGCACGTTAATAGTCGGTCCCGGTTGTTATCTACTACGATAACAGTCGTTATACCATGACTAAGGCCTCCGGGCGGCTTGAACAACTTTGACACTAGGTTGACCACTAACCATACGATAAGAAGAAGATCGGAACCCGATTGCTAAGCCGCTGCTGTCTGTCCATTAGTGTCCATCCGTCTGTCCGTGTCACCAGGCTGTATCTCGTAAACCGAAATAGCTGGAAAGATGAAATTTTCAAAAAATACCTATTTCCGTTGCCGCTATCACAACAAATGCTTAAAATTACAAAAATAAACGTGTTTCTTTCGATTTTTTTGTACGGAACCATTCGAGCGCGAGTCTGACTGGCACTTGGCAGGTTTTTTAGCTTTATGAAGAATTGGCGTTATGACGTGACTAAATTTTGTGTTGTGAGTGTAATATTTTTTTTAGTGTCGTGTACAAAAGGATTATTGGTTACCCATTGACAAGAAACTGTGAATGAGAATAAATATTAATTAGAATTTAGAGAAATAAGTGTCTCTGTTACTCTTATTGTTGATTATAAATCTAATCACTATAGTCCGGAAACTTAGTGGAGGGCTCCTCCAAGTTTCCGAACTATAGTGGCATAAAACTCTACTAATTTGTTAGATTATAATATACAAAGATAATAATAAACAATTACTGAAGAAATAAGTCGAGCTTGAATAATAATACAACAAATGAATTGATGAGTCTTAACTTTTGACACATTCCCTTTACTTATTTGTGTTTATAGTGTCCAAGTGTGTGCATAATAAACAGGTATAAAGCGACACGACCAGTGAGAGGTCAGGCGCAGGTCCGACGGTTTTACGTGCTCTCCGAGGCACGGATTTCTGCAACCACAACTTCCTGACTCCGGGCATTCATTGAGATACTCTTTTTAGAAAAAATCTATCAATTTTATATTAACTCGATCCGGTATGACAAACTACCGAATAGCCCCCTTTACACACACACTCTATGAAACAACAAACGCGCGTGAAAGAGCGCGCGTATAAAGGGAAAGGAAAGACCACGCGCCGCTCTCATCTGTCAAGCCCGCGAAGAAAATCGCGAGCGATGGCCGCGCTGCTTTCCCGGGCGTTATCCTGTATGCTCCTAAAAACGTGCGATAGAGTGTGTGTGTTAAGGCAGCTAATGTGCCATAGAGGCAAGAAAGAGACTTAAAATAAAACTCCCAGAAGCCGTACGTTTCTTAGAAGTCCCAATGAAAATTTATTACTATATAAACAAGACTAAGACTAACCGCACCATTGAGTTATGTAATAAATGGTCAAAACAATGGAATTAAGTACAAAACCCCGGAATATTGACATATGATTGACGCCTCCAAACATGTATGAGAAGCACTGATCAGTTGTCCAAGCGGCGAGTGCTATTTCATTAGCCACACTTAGTATTATTCACAACTATTTGTAGTTATTCCCGATATGGAACATCAGTTTATTGGAAACTTATGGCCTTTAAAAGATCCGTTAAAGAATTATCTTCAAACTTTTTATTGTAATAAGAGTATTTCTATCGAATTTTGTATATTCAACAATATATCGGCAGTGGGTTGCCTAAACAACCCGGTTCAAGATGTCCTTCTTGGGTCTTGGGTCAACTTCTAAGTTTAAAGACACACCGGCGCAACCTCCGCAACATTCGGCGTTGAATATCCCGTTCAACACGCTCGCTATTCTATTTTATTTTATTTATTCGCTTTCTCCAACGCCGAAGTTTCGGCAGGTGTGGTAGCTACACTATGACGAAAGCGAAATTGAAGTGCTCAGCCAGTTGCACTCACCGGTCGGTAAATGATCTGTGGGTTAAGCGACCCTTGGTGCGGTAATTCCATAGATGGGTGACCGCTTAGTGGTATTTAAACTGGGCACGAGGGCACGTTAAAAGTCGGTCCCGGTTGTTGTCTACTAAGATAACAGTCGTTAAGCCATGTCAAAGGCCTTCGGGCGGCTTGAACAACTTTGACACTAGGTTGACCACTAACCATACGACAAGAAGAAGACGAAATGAAGTTAGTGATCAGATGAATATACGATTAAATTGAAAATAAATTACTTTAAATCTAGAGACTACTGGCCTTTTACAAACCGTTTAAAAACTTGCATTAATCCAATCAACCGTTTTTAGAACTATGTCAAACACAAACACGCATAAAGGAAATGATTAATTATCCACCGGTTTCCGCTATAAACGTATGCTAAGCGCTGAACAAATAATTGAAAGAACAATAGCAGCATTGAGAGACTTAAGAGCCGACTCGGTGTTTTAAACTTGCTAAGTTTTTAGTTCTGTATAAAGGATCTTCTGTTCCCGTGTGATGTTGTTGTTTAAGATAATGGAAGGACATTTCAGTATTTTTTTAAATACGAAGAAGACTAAGAACTGCTTTAGGGTCATAACTTTTAAACTCTCGCGTTGCATGTTTAATATATATTAAACATGCAACGCGAGAGTAGTATACGGGAATTAACGTGAACACGCATTTTACCTTAAAAAGTCTAACTTTTCGGCGAAGGTTGCACTCGCCGTGGTCGCAGGCTGACTGGAGCAGCGATGACAGGACTGAGGCTGACAAATGTCCATCCACCCTCATATTTTGAGGGAGATTTTCTACGAAAACCTGATCAGTCATTAAGTACCTTTGCAGTTTGTACTTGCGAGTATAAGGCCGGGACTCCACCAAAGCAGAGATGTGTGCGGTGTGCTGTGTGCTGTGCGATAAAAGCGTGTGCTCGCGCGCACGGTACTAGCAAGATGGCCGGCCGGCGCGCGCGCGGGGTTCTGCGGGTTGCTAGCGGGCGAGAGGGGGGAGGGTGACATCGTTCACTGCACGCCGCTCACATCTCTCGTCTCCACTGCGCGTCGTCCGCGCACAGCTCACATCTCCGCTTCCATCGCGACATACAAATATTACACATCTCCGCACAGCGATCTCCACTGAAGCTGAGCGGAGAGGAGACGTGTCAATAACTCAATTCTATTGGTTGTTTAAAAAACATCTCCTCTCCGCTCGTCTCGTCTCCGCTTTGGTGGAGTCCCGGCCTTACGAAGTCATCAATGTGTCTGTTCCGCTCGAGGTGAAATACGGGCTTAAATGTTAAACTCTCGTTACTCCATACTAGGTACCCACTGTAGAGAATCACGCTACAGCTAAGAGGTTTAAATGCAACAATCTATGACTAATTTCCTACATTGTATAAAGTAAAGTTTATTGACATTCATCAATATTAAATTTACTTTGCGTAGGATTTATTTGATATTAGCTTGATTGTATCATTACGGATGTCTCGTACAATCATGGGCATACAAGTATGTTGTTCCTTTCCTGATGATGAATAGATTGGTTAATGAAGTAAAAGGTAGTGTTGGTAGCAGCTCCTTACATCATCAATGATTTATAAAAGAAACCAGTAGTTCCCGAGATTAGCGCGTTCAAACAAACAAACTCTTCAGCTTTATAATATTAGTATAGATAAATATAACTGTTGTGAAGTGATAGTTAGATATCATAGCGGCAAATATTGCGTACTAATGCACCAAGGCACATATTATCGCTTATAACTGTACACAAATAAAGCAAAACTAAGAAAATGTTATTTACAATTTGAATCACAAATACGCAAATCTCGTATTTTTAGTAGTTATGTCCAAAAATAAGAATCTACAGACGGTTTAAGTGGAACTTACTTATCACACTTACGTAAGCCCGGCTGCGCATGCGCTGTTAGTGTTGCCAATTAACAGTGTTATTATGTTGGTATTGCCACAAATGAGGTTTGGTATGATTGACCTTCTTTTAAACAGTTATTTTCGACTTTGCAGGGATATGGTTTAATCGAATTAATTAATTTAAGTTTAAGCTTGAGATTTTTCTATCTTAGATAATATGTGGAGGTTTAAAAATTGTACTTTTTAAATGCAATACGCCTATTATGCCTGAAGGTATAGGGAAAATGTATGAAATATACACACTTTTCGCCATTAATGATGTTAGTCCCATATATTATTGCCATTAACCGGCCAGGTTGTCAAATTACATGGTACTATTGATAAATATTTCGAATATAAATTAGAAAAGACCAATAAAAGTACTGTGCCTGACTCGGGAATCGAACCTCACGCAGTCATTATAATTTTAGCATCTCGAGATAATTACTTGTAAATATAACTTTTTATATAGAACAAAGAAAGTGTGAATGTATGTCAACTAAACTAGCCTTGACTTTAAAATGCAACAGGCTAAAAAATTATGTTTATTTGTTATTATAAACGGCTAAAACCATTTCGGACACTGATGAATCGCTCGATTAGTCCCGCAGTCTCGCCGATAGCTACTATAACTATTTCAAAATACAACTGAACTTTCAATTTCAATACCAATTGTGAAACAAACAATTATTTTTTACAGTTTCTAGAATGTTTATTATCGTTTCAAATGTGTTTGCCGATAAGTTTGTTGATAAGTTGGAACATATTTAGGTGAAAATTACCGAGAATAGACACGGTTAGGTATAAGAGGTAGAAGAGGTAAGCGCAGCCCAATCTGGGAATGGAACCCGTGACTTCTTGACCAGGGGGGCTATCACGTATTTCAGTTGACAACTACTTGAAATCCACTACGCTGTACATTGTTTTCTTCCTTAGGTTATAATCAATCACACGTTATGTCAAAGCAGCAATGTACTATAAAGAGAATTAATTTGACGTACACTAGTTGTCAACAGAGATACGTGATAAGTCGGCAGGACTCGTTTACACTGTCAACTACGTCACATAGGTTTTATACAGTGGTGTCTGAAAACCTTTAAATAAAATTACTAAACGATAAATAAATGGGCCTATGTCTATTATCGCACTATGTTTCTCCATTCATGATCTATGGATATTGTGTATAAAGCAAAGGATGTTTGTAAGGATCGTCCCAAGTGGCGTTCTCTGGTTTCTGCCTAACCCCTATCGAAAGAGGGCCTAATTTTATGTATGTATGTTTCTCCATAAAAAAAGCGTTGGTCCATCAAATTGAATATTCTCGGCAAATTTATATGTATTTTTATCTCATACTTTTTAACAAGGCAACTGACATTTGTGGCAATATTGTACTATTGCAAAATGGTGAATAGAAGAATTATTCACAAGTAAAAGTTATTACTGCAGTGGCCTATGACAATAAACATTTTATTTTATCAAACTGAGCTGATATTACGATTGCTTAAGAGCATATGTATCACTTAACCTGTAGAATTCTCTACATTCGGTACTGTCGAGTATCGAGAGTTTGACATTTAAAATGTACTGCCAAAATAGTTCTTACGGAGCCCGCTAGAGGCGCTAAACAGATTTTCGTTTAAAAAAAAAGGTAAGATATTGTTTGAAGATCTCTGAATTCTCTCTCTGATTTTTTACAATAGATATTATTGTATCATAGTTTGCGACTCGTCAGGCAAAATTAGTTATATTACATTTTTTAAAAGGCAAACTCGCTTTTTATCTATTGTTCTACTAATATACAAACATTTGACAAACAGTACAACATACTTAAACTATTTATGGACCCCATAAATATTTACTGCGTGTGAGAATCGAACCTAGAATAACCAATACGTGACCACCTTTCCTATTATGTTTTCAATTATAATGTATGTCTATACTTACATGTTTAAAACATAATCGGAAAGTAAAAAAAGGGATGACTTTCTTTTTATTTCAATACAGTTTACAGTCACAAACTAACATGGCAAATTTTATAGACCTGTTTCTCTAATAAATAGATATTGTTTTAACAATTACGTATATTAATATAACTTTATCATTTAGACAGGCTAACTGGTCTTTAAATGGTATAACATACTCATACACATATAATTATCCAGCACCTTTATTTAATTTGCCACAAGGCGATGTAATTGTTGTGCTGAACAAATTGATATGCGACAAAAAGAGGCATTCGTCTGATCGTCACGTGCTGTCTCCATAGTTAGCTGTCATTCACGTGACGTTTACAGTGTAGGGTTGATTGAATAGGGTTAAAACGGTTATTTTGACTTTATAGCATGTTTTTTTTTTGCGAAAATATTTGGTACTTCTTATGTTGAACAGTGGATTTTGTCACAATTTAAGTTCCTTGCAATTTTAATATGCCGAAAAGTGTGGTCATGTTTTATAATACATGTTTTTTTTTCATTCCCAGCCGCGTAATTTTATTTCAACTCAAAAGTATAATACAAAGACAAATGTCCAGTAAGAAACACATCCATTATTTTCATAAATGGATCTCACTAACGATAAAATCTATAAAACATAGCCACGAAATTAAATAAAGAAAATAATTTCTCTCTAAAACGACTTAGTAACTCCTTTCAAAGTATTAATAAAATAGTAAAAATCCATTAAAAAGCTTATCGAAAAAAATAAAAACTAAAAATGCGAAAGCGTGCAGGTGCGCATTCTGTTTCCTAAATGGTATTTTAAACAAGGACCACCATTTTGAAAATGCAATTTTATAAGGCACGCGCTTAATGGCAATAAATATCTGATTGCGTCGGTTTTCTTTTTTAAGATTTTTTTTTATTTTTTTCGCGCCACAGCCCTAAAATAAAAGTAAGCAACCCCAGTGTGTCAGAGACAGTCGTCGTTATGTGTAGTAAGTAATCCGCTTTATATCCAAATAGCCATCGCGTTCAGCTGCTAACGACACAGATGTCCCGCGCAAATTAATTGGAAATGTCAAGTGCACGATACTCGCCATCTTGTCCCCTCTCCCCGCATACTTTTTTATTTTTTTTGTTGCGCGCACGTGGCTTTATTGCGAGACAGCTGGGCGAGAGTGCGTTAATACGCGAGGTTAGCAACACTACCACAATTGATAATATTATACACGCATCTTTCTAAATATATTCAATTTGGGAGATTTTTACTAAAAGTTAATTTAGATAGTGTTAGCGTAATCTGAAACCCTGCAGAGAGTGCAGATTATGGCACTAATAATTCTGTTGTAATAACAATACTGTAATAAAGATGTTTTATAATACTTTACTTTGTTAATTTTCATGTCTCCAGTTGATATTAATATAGCTAGAAATTAAATGAAATTGTTCAATTTACGCATTTAATTACTTTTCAAAAGGGTCTGGCAATATCGCCGTGACGTTTGACATTTAATTTTGCGCGGGAAGGTGCATTCACGAGTTAGACCTATGTTTGGTTAATGCAAAGATAATGGTCTGACCTATTTAATGGTATAATTAAATATCGCCGTCTGTTTCCGGCAATTAGATCGAAAGCGATCACTGAATTCCTTTGTTATATTAAAAAAATATATTTTGCTTGTTCCGAACACCTTTCCTTACGAATTTGAGCACCTGATGCGTTTTGTTCGCAGCTGATGATGCTCAAGCCACGATACAATACAACACCTTGACTTTTCGTTACGGAATTTCCTCCCCTTAATTACTCATGTTTTGGCCAGTTGTCTACAAATAGCTGCGGTGGAGGGCGGCGTATCGTTTTATCATTTTTATTACTTATGCTACGAGCTGTATTGTAATGTTAAACAATCCATCGGCTATTTAAACTGAAAGGATAATAACCATTTTATTATACGTGGAATTATATTATTATTTTTAAGATAAGATATTTATGAAAGAATGCAACCTCTACTTGTTCAATTTAAGCAGATGTTGTGGAGTTTTTCATAAAATAATTTCTTTAACTTATCACTGTCGTTTGCGGTTATTTTTCAATTATGATTTTTACTAAATTATGCTATTAAAAATTATGATGGTGATAATTGTTATTCATTACGTTCGCAGAATGTTGAATTAGCTCTTGGGAGTTAATTTTTATAACATGTAGTAAAATATACGAAAATAACTGTCAAAATTCTACCTGATAAACTAACTGATGGTTATTGAGAAGTGGTAAAACTAGGACCTAAAATCTATTGGACGTTTTGAATGTTTGAAAATACTGTCAAATTAGTCGGATAGAATATTAAATTTTGCATTCCGATACTAATAAAAAAAACTTATTAGAAAAAATATTACCAGCTCTAATGTTGAAGGCAAACATCGTGATAAAACTACGCATGCCTAAAAGTTGTTTAATACATTTTTTGGGCATGCAAAGTCCCCAACCCACTTTGGTCAACGTGATGGACCAAGCCGTCCTTCGTTCAGAAGGAGGTATTCCTTAATCCATTACTGCCATTAGACTAGGCTCCTCCCGAAGGAGAAGTCTTAGGCCTTGAGTCCACATCGCTGCCCAAGTGCGGATTAGGGACTTTGCATGCCAGCAAAAAATGTATCAAACCATTTTTAGGCATGCAAGTTTTCATCACGATGTTTTTCTTCACCGTTAGAGCAGTTTCGTTTCGCGGTAGAAGTAAGAACCCGCCCTCTTCGATATTATACGCAAGTGATAAACTACTATCTATGTTATGATTGCTAAACTGTAAGTACCAATAATGTTGAATGACCTTATCTTATTTGTGAATGAACATGGAATAATCGAGGCTAGTACAAAGTCCATTTCAAATAAGTTCGCAGAAACCTTTGAACTCGATCAGCTTTTTCTTTATGAAATGTCATTAATACGCTTTAGTATACTAATGCGACATATGATTTGAAAGGTACGTAAAAAGTTGGTTCAGTGCCTCGATTCTCTTCTACTGCGACTACCGACAACCGACCTGTCATCGAGAAATTTTGTATGAAAATCTGATCAGCGCCTCTGACGGGTGTCGTAGGAAACATTTTGGCAGTACATTGTAATTGTCAAAATTCGATAGCTAGCTAGGTAGTCGATAGTGGTAGAGAATCGAGGTACAGGTTGTTGTCAATATAGACAACAGGCATAAAGTTATGTCAAAGATCTTTGAGCAACTTCAATTCTGACACTAGATTGACCTCTAACCACACGATCAATAATAGATTTGTAGTACGAGTTAAAATTCAGACCTTTATGGTACGTTTTTACTACTTTTCGCCCTTTATAAAGTTAGTGTGACCAGTCGCAGGAACAGTCTTTCTGTATTTATTTTTTATCTTTCTCGCAGTAGTTTGTTGCTATATTTAGGCGCACAAATTAATGTAGCACTGCAGACAATATAATCGCAGCTGTTGAGCAATGAGGTAAATGTTCGTCAAAAAACCTAGTCTTTATCAAGATAGGGATTAAAATAACACCTTGCTCGCATTTCTTTAGTAAATTCTTTGACAGTACATAAGGAAAATGTTACAGTTTTTAACAAACATGTGTTTTTATTATTCATTTTATCTTTTTCAGTGGTTTCAGGTAGATTTAGGTATAAGACCTAACACACGTTTAGATACAGCCTTCACACCTGCGAACTGTAGGTAGGTATTATTGATAAACAGATACAATTATCTGTGGACGAAGCACCTAACATCAATTGTCAATAAGATAATCAATTTATTGTTCTTAAATTGTATCCTGTATTGATTATGAGCATCCGAACACGGTTTTTGCCTTGGAATGCCTAATGTTTCAGCTGACTACGCATCCAAATTTTAGAGTCATTACTCGGTGTTAGAAAACCGACTCTTATCATATTTATATTCTTGACCTGAGTATATATAGTAAGGAAAAATTACTCAATACTTTGTGAATGTGGGGGTTTAGACTAGACCTTGAGTCCAAGTTGCTAACCAAGTAAATTCTTCGAGGAATTCGAAATGTATGAAATGGTCACCAATCCACAGATCAACCTCGCCAAGCGTAGCTTAAGATCGATCCAATCGGGTTCGGAACTTTGCAGTTTTCAACAAAACTTATTACCAAGCTTTCTTTATGACGCATTTCATCAATGTCTAAACCAATTGTTTTAAATCTCTACACACATTATTTCAAAAGTTCCTGGTACCTGCTAATCTTACAATAAAAATGGCTTAAAGGGAGAATCAAGGAACTCATTTAAAAGTTTCGAAATATAGGTGCATAATTACGCTACTTGTTTTCGTCATTTTTGTGGAAAAATTTCAATATAGGTACATATTAACGGGAAAATACCGCTTGTTCATAAAACATAAGCTAAAAAAACACATAAATGACAATAACGAAATAAAGCAGTAAAATGCGATTAACTTAGATTTTTTTAATATAACGGTTTCGATTTCCATATTGAACAAAAATTTCTTACGGCGTAGACATTTTTTTGTAAAGTTTCCGTGACACCACTTTAATTCATAAGAAGGAAATTACTTTAAAAAACAAGATGTTATCACTGCGTATTCATCGCTTGGGTACTGATAGTAGTTATCTAACAGACAGTAACACACCTGCTGTCGTTATTTGTCATACGATTCACTGCTTCTGATTATTTATTATCTCTTGTTTTAACCGTTAAGGAAAACGTCGGTGGAAACCTAAATAATTCGTGAAAGAATACAAAGTCCACGACTGCAGTTATCAGTGTATTGGACATATTAATCTATCTAATCTCTCTCATTTTGGAAAATACCCCCAGCAGATTTCCTGCCTATTTCAATGTTTTTTAAGCAGATATCTTTCATTAATACACGAATTACATTCGTTGCATTTTTTTAGGTGCTATATACTGAATTCACTAGCCCCAGTGGGCTATAGCAAATATTTAAATATGAATATAAAAATATTTTCGATTTATTTCAGTCTTTATGACCATACTTTAGAAAGCACTATTGAAATATTTAAATGAAAAAGTACATTTGAAAAACAAACGGAAAAATCTATGTATTATTTCGAAAACTGTAATTATATCCTCTGATTTCATAAACTTTTGATCGATATTTCTTCTACCTTAAAATCGTATCATCCAGACTATAAATAAACTATCTGTGCACAAAATTTCATTAAAATCCGTCCAGTGGTTTTGTCCTTATTAAATAACAAACATGTGTCTCCTGTCACAAACATTTCTTTCTTTCATTCATCCAAAATTTTGGATTAATAATATTGCACGATAACACGCAATACAACATTATAATCACTATTGAAGCTGTTTTACATAGATAAATAGTTCACAAAGCCTTCAAATAGCAGGTACATTGAGCGGAAACATCCAGCATCCAATATTTACAGCTATTACAGTCATCTATGCACATCTGGTGATAATTCCGTGCGTCACCTGACACGTATGTTTATCTTAGCCATAGTCAGATCGTCAACACGGCGCACAGATTTCCTTTTGCATTGCTTAGTTAGACTGCGTCTATAGCGTGGTCGGTAGTTCTGTTCTGTCGTATGGTTAGAGATCAACCTGTTGTCATGTTGTTCAAGCCGCCCGAAAGGCTTTATCCACAGATAGTTGTTTCGGGTCTGGTTGTACTTTGTGTCTATTGTTTATGAAATTTTATAAAATTCCCTGCGAAAAAAAAGCTGTTAGTGCGGGAGTTGTCTTTTATAAGTTTGGTAATGTACCGGACACATTAATTCCACACTTTTAAATAGGAATATAGCCCCCTTTTACATAGGACTAGCTTTGTAAATGGCGAAACCCGGGTTATGTGTGGCTACCATCGTGAAATGTTCTACCATAAATAAAAAAAGGCCCAGGAATCGAAACGAGACCTTAGAATCGGCAGTCAAACACACGACCGACTACACAGAGACAATCCTTATGTTGTTATGTTCAATAAATATTAAATAATGTCCTATCACCCACAGTTTCAAGTTTATTTTTAAACTTAAATATTTAGCGTCATTATGGATAATATAGTATTATCTACATTTTAAGTACTTTGATATGGGAGGTAACAAAAATACGTGAGTTTCGACACGGTCTCTGATTGTCAAATTCCATATTTTTGTATTGAAAATTACTTTAAAGTTAGCAAACGATAGTAATTTAATTAATTTGATAGATGGAATTGCTGTTGAAAATGTGACAGTGTATATTATGTTACTGTAAAATCTCGACAGTGGTAAATCCTAAGATTTTCCGGTAAAACCTAAGTTCTACCAACTCTCTACGGTGACAGTTAGTAAATCTGAGGTTTTACCGGAAAATCTTAGGATTTACCACAGTTCGGGGTTTTACAGTAACATATACACACTTTGCTCGTGACTGTACAGAAGAAGGAACGTTGTTTAATATATGTATATGCTTTTCAAATTAAATACATGTTGCCCTTATCGAAATTGCATGTTAATTTACTGTCAAAGTCTGATTGTCTTCGAGTCGCTTGAAAAGTATGCCTTAAGGTTTTTGGCCAGAATTTTATAACAAAAATTCTGCTTTTTTATAAAATGCACGCATTAATATGAAGTTCTTTTACTAAAAAAAATATCTAAATATTCCAGCCCACTTCTTTTATTTGTGTATTTAAATCAAATTGATAATCATGAAACGAACATTCGTCACCGTTAAATGTACCATTAAAAGTTATGATCTGAGAAATTTCGAAATTCATCCCTCAAACCTATTAACGAATAAACAAAGCAGTGGTCCGTAAGATATGTTTGCACCCTTCCGTTTGTGAAGTACATAAGCGTGTGTGGGATAATAGATGTTGCCCCGCCGACGGTCGGCGCACGACTGACGCGTGGCGGCCACGCTCTCCGCACGTGATGCCATCTATTCTGTTAGGAACTTATTATTTGAAGGATCCTTTAGTTCTGCACTCATTTGTTCAGCATCTTATGTATTGGTAGTCAATGACAGAGTATTTTGATGGAATAGAAATAACTGTAGTGCACATAATAGCCATCGAATGTTTTTTTTTGCAGTAAATTTAATGAATAAATGTTATATTCCGGTTCTGAAAAAAAAATTGAGAAGATTTCGTTTAGCAGAATTATTACATTTATATATCTATCCAGTAAACGCATTCTGCTTCGTTTTAAACATTTCTCTATTCTCTTACAAGAAAAAATGCATCTTATTTTCTTTATCTCGTAAAGCTTCAAAATTCAAAGACTAAGTACTACACAATCTATCAATGAACACATCCAAAAAACCACTCTATCCTCAATATTTTGAAACACCAGCGTAATAAAGGAAGCGCCCTTCAAGCCAAAACTGCATCCAAAACCGTGAACGCTCAAGACAATAAGCAAGTATAAATAAACAGTGGATCGATAGCCTCAAATAGACACATCGGCCAGATGGCCGAGGATATCCTGCCTTGAACAGATTGCCCGCGATAATTATAGTTCAGTAAGTGGCGCGTGCGCAACAGTCGACACTTGACGGGTGTGTTCATGCCAGGGACTGCTTTTGACAGGATTTTGTCACGCGATGCGCGGTGTAGTATTTGCAGAATGCAGGATTTGTGGAATTGGGTGTTGTCTGCAAGTCTTTTAATTTGCTTATATGAAAGAACAATCTCTTTACATATATAATATCACACAAGTTATATTCAAAAGTGCAAATTGTATGATATTTACGCACATTTTGTTATTAGCAATGCCAATCCCATCTATTAATTTATTACCGTTTACTGAGCACGTTACTAAACTCCAAGCAATTAAGATATATTCTATTATAAATTAGAAAATACATAGGTAGAGCACATTGCCCGATCCGGGAGTCAAACCCAAGAAGACATCATGATCAGCAGGCGGGTACACTACAGACTGCGCCACAGTGGCAGTAGTTTCTCTTTATAAAAGAAAATTACGAAAAGCTTATAATCCCCTACATATTGTAACAAACGTTGTCTTTGGCGGATTGTGTTTGAGCAATATATCTCTGCTACATCCTCTCGGGATAGCAGGCGTGATGTTATTTGTTTATTTTTGTTTACAAAGCTTAACATCAACACACTAATTTGGATCCCGCGGCTCTCCGTGTTGCTTCCGTTCAATGCTGGACGGACAGGGATCGTAAACCGTTAGTCGAAAAAAGTTTGATAAAATAATGTGCCAACATATATTATGACCTTATAATATGACCTTTGCCCAACAATGGGACAGTACAGGATAATAAAAAAAAAAGAAAATATGACAAATTGGGACTGCCTCCGTGGCGTAGTGGTTAAGGCTAACATTGCGTCGGGATGTCGTGGGTTCGTTTTCCACACGGAACAATTATTTGTGCGGTCCATATAAAATTGTTTCGAGTCTAGTTGTACTTTGTATCCGTTGTATGTTTGTAAAAGGCCCCGCGTCACAAGAGTAATTCTTAGTGCGGGAGTTGTCTTAAAAAAAAGGAAAGGTACGCTCATATAAATTTTAATCTCTACTGTAACTGTTCAGCTTGCGTGTTGTGTATCTTATCAGAAAATTTGTATTGACAATTATAATAGTCTCTTTAGATGCAGTATATAGCTACTTTGGCGTATAATATTATAATGCAACGGGTCTTTAAATATTAAAGTTTGTGATACTTTATTTGTTTACCCAACGTTTCGATCGAATTGTCTCGACAGTGTTCACGAGCTGACTGAATGACGATTTGACGTAACGAATTAATCACCATAATTTTAGGCAAAAAGCGGTGTAAGGCCGTGTGTAAAAAGTTGTCAAGATACAATCACAAAAAGGCTGAACTGATTAGGATGATCTGACACACAGACCGGTTTATTCAGATTACTTTTTACTCGGAGATATTCACGTTTCAATAACTAACTACAGTGTTGATATACTTAACTTATATACAGATAAAGTTGCAATATTTAGATAAATTTACTACACAATTAACGCATAATTCCACTTCTATGGAAAGGTTATCTCAACTCTTATCTCTTCACCGTTAAAACAAGTGATCATTACCTCGATTCTCTACTGCTATCGACTACCGACAACCGGCTAGCTATCGAAATTTTGACACTCAGAATGTACTGCCAAAATGTTTCCTACGACACCCGTCAGAGGCGCTGATCAGATTTTCATACAAAATTTCTCGATGACAGGTCGGTTGTCGGTAGTCGATATTAGTAGAGAATCGAGCTACATTATTTATAACACACATAACTTCAAAAAGTAACTATTATGTTGCCTCGGCTTCCTTCAACCATGCGTAAACCACACGGATATCATGCTTTAGATATCTTCAAAAATATTTGCGGGCGGATTAATTACGTCAATGCTCATTGAGTGCTATTTATTTAATGAGTACCAAATAGTGATGGCTCATGTGAAATCAACAGTATTTCTTTATAGTTTTTCATTCAAGTTTAGATAAGATATACCTATCGTAGTGTAAACATATTTATTGTCTAGTAAAATGTATGATAATGCTTTGTGTGTAGAATTACCCTGTTGCTTAGCTGAACTTTTATGCAGCTATGAATGAATTTGTGTTTTGCTTCCTCTATGGATCGATTATATTCGAAAGTTTATGATAAGGTTTCTAGTTTGATTCCTGGATGTTTGTTAATTTAGTAGTTTCTATATGTTTTTATTATGACCATTCTAAATGGAGTATAATACTTGGCAATACATGAATACATTCATACAAAAAATCACGCCTTTTGCCATAGGGGTAGGCAATAGGGCTTATTACATGGGACTTGCATATAAAAGTCGTGAAATTATTGTTTTTCACCAACTGTCTATTAGATATCTTCGTTATTCATCAAATGATTATTGAATAACAGATTTAAACAAAAAAATCTGTTTAGTACCAACCGTTTTTAAAAGCTGTAAGGCTTATATTTGCTTTTTTTTTGCGTTTAAAGTCCATTCCGCTAAAACACTCGATCCCTTATCTCGTTTACTTAATGCAAAAGTGTGTGCAGAAATCAGTTTATCATGACAACAGGATACAATTATACAGGTGTTTATCACTGAAGATTAGTCTCAATGATAACGAAAAAACAATAATAAGAGCAAAGGGCGGTAGGTTTGCTGCAAATATTATCTACTAATGGGTTGTTTTGGTGCAATAGCCCTGAGTCTCTTGGGCAAAGGTTAATTGTGGTACAATAGAACTCGCAGTCTGTTTTGACAGCAAGTAGACTTTTTAGTACTCTCGACTCAGTGTGGTAATATTCTCTTTGGCTATTTAATTTCTTTCCTGTAAGTAGGAATACGTGTATTACGTACCTATTACAGATTATGAGAGGGACACTATAGGGTTGACTTATTGTAACGATGAAAAACCCTTCCTTTCCTTATTTTTTTATGTTTATAAAGAAAAACTGAATGTCTCCTTATCCATGGCTTATTTTAGTACAATAGCCCTTAAAGCCTCTTGATTAAAAGCTTGGTGCACAATTGCTTTCAGTTATTTATTGATGCAACCATGCTAAGTCTCATGACCATAAACACATTTTGGTGCAAACACCTATTTTGGAACGATTGCGCAATCTGATGCAATCGTTCTCAGTCTCCTAGCCAAAAGATAATTTTGTTGCAAATACTTGCAAATTCAATTGTCCAAAAGCCTTTTTGCCACAATTGGATGCATCTGTTCTCAGTCTCCTGGCAAAAGGCAAATTTTGATGAAACAGCTCTCAAGCGGTTTGTGGCAGAGTGCAGATTCGCGATAGTCATTCTTTAAATACAAGGCTATTGATAAAACAATGCTAAGTAAAGTACTTATCAAAAACTGTTAACACTATACTTACCTTAAATCCTCTAGTTTGCATCTTTCTCTTTATGAAATCTCAAAACTTTATCATATTTTCGTTGTAATCCAATCAAGTAATCATTCGTATAATAATATTTGTTTCCGACCGTTATCAATTTCGTGTAAGAAAAAGATAACAGCCTAGGAATTTTATATGCATTTTGCTATTACAAGTTATAAATATTTTTGCTATCTCAAGTGCCCTTTACCCAGAGCAAGACGTCACTCAATCTACGTAAGTATTTACTTCCTAACTATTAATCTAATCATTAAGCATCCGGTTGTACAAGTCTGAAATCATTTCAGACTTGTACAACCGAGGCCTTTGGGCGGCTTAACGACTGTTATCTTAATCGACAACAACCGGGACCGACTTTTTGCGTGCCCTCCGAAGCACGGAGACGCCCAGTTCAAATACCACTATGCGGTCACCCATCTATGGAATGACCACGCCAACGGTTGCTTCACCCACAGATCGTTTACCGACCGGTGAGCGCAACTGGCTATGGGCGCCTCACCTAGTAATACTCTGCACTCAGTCTCACGTAAAGCTTTACTCAATCGAGTCATGAGTTTTGATCAGAGAGATGACTGGATCGAGTAAAATTCTTTGCGATAGCGTATTCAGACCGACATTGTTTTACTCAAAGTCGTGAGTTTTACATGAAGTGACAGTTTCATGGAGTAAGATTCCTTACGATAGGTGCAGTCACTCTCACATAAAGTTTTACTCTATCGAGATAGCAGTTTTACTCGAAGTAATGGCTGGAATTAATAAAATTCTTTACGTTACGCTTTTAAGTTAGGGATTTTGCGGTAGGTACATCAATTTTTCTAATGATTGAGTCTAACTATCGCGTAATACCAATACGGTATTGACAGCTTTGGTATAGTAACTGATAACGGAAATAATGAAGGTGCAAAGCAAAAATAAGTGTTTTTCACAATCGATGGCTATGACGTACTTTGACCCGTCTTATCATGTTTGTTTATGTCCTAGATCTGAATCAGTATGTGTATCTACCTCAAGCCAGTGGAATTCAGACTTTGTCAGACAAGTATATACTTTTTGCACCTCGCTGCAAAAAAGGCTAATGGATATTTACGTTTATGGCAATAGGCCCGCCCCTATGGGACTAACATTGTTAATGGTGAAACGTAGGTGTACCTAATTCATTCACAGTTACATTTCGTGATAGGTATTATGTATATATTGTATAATATATACGTTACTTTGCAATCCGCACGTCCTATTTCTTTCGAAAAGATTCTACTTGAAATACAGCGCTCAGTAAAAGAAGGCCGTAAGTGCCCTCACTGTCTTGTTCCTTATGTCGTTCTTCATCCAAGGTGTTTTTTCTGTTTATATTTATGTAATCGTGCCATTCATAGGCACATGCTACGGTAAAGATAACGCACTGATAACACTTCTGCCGCAAGCTGTTGTACTTATCGTATGTTTGATGATTATGATAACGATTTTTTCTGCAAAATCATCGTGATTTTTAACAAAACAACCTATATTTGCACTTTCTAATGTTGAAACTACTTTTTATTTAGGTATTTGATAGACAAGATTGTTTGTGCCCAGATGTTTTATTAATTTAAGACTGATAGACTGACTATGTGATAGATGGGTTAGTGATAATTATTACAGAAATATTTAAAGTATTTTCTTGTTGCCTAGTGTAATTGGGTACATATAATAATGTCCAATGTTACTAAACATTATAAGTCTATTTCGTTACAGTCGGGTAAAAAAATATCTTAAGAATTAGGCACTGGCAACTTTAGCTGCATAAAAACGCGTAAAGAAATTATTGTTCTCTCTCTCTTTAGCCTCAAGTTTAAAAAAAACATAAAATTACTATTTTTTTGTATTTACACCAAAATGTTGTCAACCCCTCCCACATCAGGATGTCGGACTTCCGAAGCAACTGTCAGAGGTTACAAAAGTTTACACGACAATGAATGATGGTATCTATATTTGTTTGTTTTAAAATAAACGTTTTACATCGTAAATATAACGGCTTAAGTCCGTGTCAGGTTTTATTTCTATGGCGATAATATATCTATACTATCTATAACTATATATAATATAATAAAGCTGAAGAGTTTGTTTGTTTGTTTGAACGCGCTAATCTCAGGAACTACTGGTCCGATTTGAAAAATTCTTTCAGTGTTAGATAGCCCATTTATCGAGGAAGGCTATAATATCACGCTACGGTCATTAGGAGCGGAGTAGCAACGAAAAATGTTACAAAAGCGGGGAACGTTTTGACCCATTCTCTTAGGTGACGCAAGCGAAGTTGCGCGGGTCAGCTAGTTATAGACTATTTACGCAATAGAGTATTGTAGAGTATATCTTTAAAGTAGGTATTGTTTGAAAAAAAAAATCTCGGTACTATTTAAATCTATGTCATTGTTGGTGGTCAACCTAGTGTCAAAGTTGTTTAAGCCGCCCGAAAGTCCTTTGACAAGGCTTAACGACTGTTATCCTAATTCATTACTCAATTCAAATACTACTATACGGTCACCCATCCAGTTTGGCGCAGCGGTTAATGTTGTTACCTTGCTGCAATGACCTCTTCGCATGTTTATGAACCCAGGACTGTATGTTTTCAACGGATCTGCTCTGAGCCTGAAATATGAAAGTATGTTTATCAGTTGCCTGATAATCATAGTACAAGCTCTTGCTCTAGTAGATTTGATAATAATGATTGTGTGGCTTAGTTAACAACAGCCGTGCAGATCGATCTCTGAGGTTAAGCCACGCTTGCCGAGGTTGTTCTGTGGATGGGTGACCATCTTACACATATCGAGTTCCTCCGTGTTTCGGAAGGCACGTTAAATTGTGGGTTCTGGCTGTCATTTTCAAAGATCTTTGACAGTCGTTAACAGTAGTCAGAAGCTTGAAAGATCTGAATCTGACAGCCGGTCTTACCTAAGGGTATTATAGTGTTGTAACCCAGAAAACTGGGTTGTGGAGGTCAGATAGGCAGTCGCTCCATGTAATAACACTGGTATTCAGCTGCATCCGGTGAGACTGGAAGCCGACTCCAACACAGTTTGGAAGAAAGGCTAAGCGATGATGATGATTCTATTTCGTATTTATTAAAACACTTTAAGTCGTCAGTCCTGTGCCTGACCTCTCACTGGTTGCGTTTGTTACCCGTTTCAAACTGCCCATCGAAAGTTTGAAACTGGCCATTTCCGTCGGCTACATACCAATGAAAAGAGGTTGCAATTTACACTGACACAGCACTTCTTTATCGCAACTTATATAATAATGTTATCGTAAAAACCCAGAATTTCTTGATACCATCTGATACTATTTTTATACTATGTATCCATAGCTATCTATAAATAAATAAATAAGATATCATCGTCTGATCCCAAAGAGCTGGTGCTGAGGTAATAAAACTACTGAAAAACATACTATAACTAGCAAATAAATGTGTGTTTGTATGCGTATCACGTCTTAGTTGACAACTAGTGTACGTCAAATTGATGGTCACTATTGAGTACATTGTTGCTTTGACGTAATGTGTTAAGTTCTGTAATCTAAGTGAGAAAACGATGAACAGCATAGTAGCTTTCAAATAGTTGTTGACTGAGATACGTGATAGCCCCTCTGATTAGTTATTCAGTATTTTGTTTTTTCACTGAAATACAGTTACAAAAAGTGTGTAAGTATTCGTAATCAGCGGCGGCATGACAATTAACAAGATTTGTGATATGAATGAGGCCAAGGAACTTTGTAAGGACCTTTGCTGGTAGTGGTGGTTAATTTTATTATTGTAATAATTGAGATAAATGTTTTCATTTTTGAAATGGTAAAAGTAGTCCAGTCAAAATAGATGCTCTAAACGTCAGTCCTTGGGCATGTTAATAGTTTTCACCTTCATCAATGGGTTTTAATGATAATGTGAAAATTCCACGTAATTTATATATTATGTAGGTTTTAAATCGGCTAAACATTATCAAGATATCTTTGTAAATTCGTTTTTATCGCCGCTACAGTCTATATTTTTCGGACCCTAGCAAAGGCAATTAGAAAATTGGTCGGCGTCTTATTTTCACTACTTATTTAATACGTAGCCGTAGGTAATCTTTAGACATTTTTGAGCTTTCTATATAAGTATGCATCTTTGACCGCGATTGTCTCGCGTTTGGCTCAACCGATTGTCATGCACTTTTCAGAAAAGTATGGACTTAGGAAAAGATCTTGATATATCCCCCTATTGATAACCGACTTATCAAATAGGAGGTTCTCAATTAAGACTACATGTATGTATGTTTGTCTGCAATTATTCTATAAAATTACTGCATAATAAAACGAATCTTTGCAGACGTTTAATTAGATAAAATTTTTGCTCACTACAAAAGTGATTTTATTGCACACCTGACGAATGACTCCGCATATTTACAGAGGAATTATATCTGAAAGTTATAAACAATGACATTACAATAATTTAAGATAAGTATAGATTATTGTTAGATTATATTCTCGGTACTTTGGATACACCAATCGTATCACGCACTAAAGGCTCGTAAAGCAAAACAATAGATATAATTGTAGCTTTATAACCTTATTAAAGTAATTAAGGTATTATCAAGGTAGTACCTCTAATAAAATAACCTTTGTTTTTTTTACATGGGCGTAGAGAGATCAAAGAACTTCACTAGTTACGATCTCTGCAAACTTATTTTTCTTCTTTCACATTTCATACATTCCTCTTGTCGTAAATATATCTCTCGATTAGGAATAGAATTTGATTTTTTACGTATGGTGCTATGGTGAGTGGTCCGATGACTTGGTTGATCTTGAACGATTAATCTAGATTTTAATGAAATATTTTCAAAAAAATTATTTATAAAGCATAGCAGCTGCGGCGTAATATTATATATTTATATCTGCATTTCTGAATTATAACCAAATTCTTGTCTTCTCAGAATAATCATTAATATTTGCCAATCAATTGAGATATAAAATGACCTTGAAGTCTTACGTATGCACCTGGCCGCATTGGTTATCAGAAATGTACTTCCTTCCACTGCTCGATGTAGTAGAGATATCTTCTCAACGATATCTGAATCTTATGCTAAAGTGTATGGATGTATGTATGAATGTTTGTTAGTCTTTTATGCCAAAATTACTGAACGGATGTTGATGAAATTTGATACACAGATAGATTGTGTAGTGTTTTGGTAATTTTTTTAGGCCTCGGTACTTTTTACCCTTTGAAATTTGTTAGTACATGTGTATACAACTACAGGTAAAATTTCATATGACTAAAAAAAGGATTGTTTTAAATAAGTCGTAGAATTAGTACGTGCTTTTTATGTCTTAGTTACATCAATAAAAAGTGACAAACATTTTCTCTTCCTTAAGAATTTATAATACTAGTTTCCGCTTAATCTCGGCCGAGTGAAACAATTTCTCGGTGTAAAAATTACATCTAATGTGTGTAGTGTTTGTACCAATATCTGTGTATCAAACTTTGACAAAAAATCTTCATTCTTTATCATTATTAATTATTAATTATTATTCATTCACACATTTTCAGTCACCCTACTTGTAGCACATATAATAATAGTAATATTAACAGGATAAGGTATTTTACTGTTTCTGATACAACTGTTAGTAAAACATCGTATTGATGAATGACGGAAATGCTTGAAGAATCTCTAATTAAATATTGTAGCAAAAACAGTTCTAAACAAGCAATAACTTAGTATAATATGTGTGTTAAACGTGTTACCAATTTGGTACTAATTACAGTCGGCATCCGGCTCATTTGGTGTCAAATCGTTGGAACCTTGTGCTGAAGAGTTTTTGCGCAAAACATTCACTTCTGTTCAGTCTCTGTTGAGTTTCAGACAGTTATTAAAGCGGTTGCTTTATGTGGATAAGACTTGCGATACATTTTGTAAGGAACAATATGGTATAAGGTCTGGGAAAAAGTCTTTTCTCATTATAGTATGTATGAACTTGTAATAAAATCTTTTCTCTACACAAAAAGCTCGATATTTGGGTACCCGACGAGCTCAATGAAAGAAACCCAATGCATGGTGTGTACTCATTTGTGATTCTTGAAGCCGAAGATATTTTATTACAAGTTCATACATACATAGGTACATACTATAATGCGAAAAGACTTTTTCCCCGACCTAATATTTCACGCTTTTTTACTGTATTTATTTATATTCTATAATATATTAATTTATTTACAGATGGTATGCTTGTGGTATGCTTTAGGTACAAGAGATTTAAGCATCTTCAAGTGTTAAAATCATAATTTTGGACTTGGTTCTACTAGATTTGTATAGTCCAGTCCGACATTTTCTAATTTTCCAAAGAATTTAACGTATAGATAGATAATCAGACCTTGATTCGCTATCAATAACCCAAATTAGCAATAAAATTATCCAGGCTATCCATTCAAAGCCAACGTGTCGGTGTATGCACCGGAAATGCAAGTCGTTATACCATTCGCCGATGACATGTGTCGGCCGGTCGCCTGCGCCCGCGCATGTGTCAGGGAGGCCGCGGTGATGACGTCATTAGTCATATCAAGTGGCCAGTTTTTAGCCAACGTTCAGACCTCACAGGGATGCCTGCAAATGTTTATTTGATGTTACTGAACACCTGTGCCGATTGTGGTTTGTTTTTTATGAAGATTTGATTTAAGGTCTGATTTGGAAGGTTAGTATTGTTTGATGTGCGTATGAAAGTTTCCTTTCGTAGAGGCTTTGTACGTTAAAATATACGATGAGGAATGTTGAGTACAAAATAAACAAAAGTAATTATTTCTATTAAGGCTCCATGTAATCCTACATGAATGATTCTCTCTGAACATAAGTTGATTAACCGTAATAAGCATCTTTAACCCTAGTAAAAAAGCTAAACGAGTTAAAAATGTTAATCTAATAAAAATTTGACAGCTTATTTTTAAAGTACCTTGTTAAATTTTACATAAATAAATGACAAGCTATAATCTACTCTTCCGTGACTGACTGACTGACTGACTAATGGTCAGCGACTCAGCGCACTGTCGAAACTACTGAGCGTAAAGAAGGCTGCAACTTGGCATGAAGATTTCTTAGGAAGTGTAAAGGAGCACTAAAAGAAGATTTTTGGAAAATCCTGCCCGAACTGCACGTTTGGCGCAGTGGTTTAAGTGGTCACCTCGCCGCAACAACCGTAGCGCCGCGTGTGGTGGGTTCGAATCCCACCTGGTCCACCATGTGATGAGCACGAGTATTTGTCAATGCAGTTTCAAGAGCATTACCATAGAAATAGTTGAAAATCATAGACTAAATGCTGCTTATTTTTTCAAAACTCACATCGTAAACCGATGAAATAGGATCTTTGTCTATGACCGTAGTCGTACGGCACAACTACTCATATTAATAAATGCCACCCGGGACAAATCTTTGTGTGATGAGCACGAGTATTTGTTCTGAGCCTGGTTGTCAATTTATCTATATAAGTATATATTTAGAAGTATATAAGTATGTTTATCAGTTATTTGGTTACCATAGTACAAGCTCTGCTTAGTTTGGAATCAAATGACCGTGTGTGAGTCCAATAATATTTATTTATTTTATTTTATTTAAGTGGTAAAATTCCACGCGGGCTAAGCTGTACACGGAAGGAACCTATAACAAAAAGATTGTTTCGAATCCCAGACTCCGCAATCAACAGCCTACTTCAACAAAACCACACTACATGGTGTTTTAAATCAATAAATCTTGTTTCAAAACCTCATAAATGCCAAAGGCATACTCGTCTAATTGATACATAAGGTCCACCTGTGAATTTAACAGGGAGGGTACAGATGATAAAAAAGATCAGTTAATCGCCTTCGGAATCACACCTTTTATGTAAAAAATTAAAGTATCGGCCTTTGCGTACTAGAGAGAAAGAATGTTGAGTTAGGAAGATATAGAACTGGCACTGCAATTTATAAAGAAGTTTTGTTTTTGTTTTATGGCTTGAAATTTCTGGGTTTTACTTTATATTTTTAGATGTTTTTTAAAATATTGTAGGTAATATTGTTACATTTATATGAGATTTCTTTTTTTTTACATTAGTTGCATTTGTTCGTTTATTATCGTATATTAACAAAATAGGTATGTTTTTTTTGCCTCAAGTCTTAACTATCTACTAAACTATGTAAATATTAGTTTCAAAATAATGTTGCAGACAGAAAGATTCTCGCATTTGTGACATAAGAGATTTTCTGACTAACAGACGTGGGGGTTTCTACAAATTATATCTGTGAAGTATACGCCTTTTATAACGCATACACTGAAAATCTCCTGAAAATATCTAGATACAGATTAATATCCAAAAGATCCTTATCTTTGAAACTTACGTGCGAAACCTGAAGGCTATATTGCCCACACTTTTTGCAATCTCATGAAAAACTCCATTATCTACAAAGATAACAAACAAAAAATGTACAGTCAAACGCAAAAAAATGTATACACTATCACACTTTCATGTACGAAAATATCAATTAAATTGATACTATTTATCCACAACACATACATATTCACTGTATAAATACTTAAAAGATAAAAATCAGTATATATTTTATCATATTCATTGATAGAAATAGTGTCTAAAATGTGACAGTGTGTTCATATTTTTGCGTTCGATGATACAGCTGTCATTTTTGATTTTATTGACGTAATAGATTATTTGTTTTGGGCTTTAAGTACGTCAATATTTCATAAATAATAGATAATAATCGCCTTAGCATTGTATCCGTATTATTTATTTTACATACTCATGATCGATTGTGGTTTTTTACAGCTGAAATCTTTACAGCATTTTGGTTTATCGAAGCATGTAGCAAACTGTAATGTAAATTTAAAATTGTGCAACATTTTTGTAGGCATTTGATTAAAAATTTGTTTAAAAAAAAATTCTTAGAAAATGATTTTTAATTGTCTAACCCCCGGTTTGTGAGGTACATTTAGCGGTATCTATTCAAAAGCGTTTAAGCTCATATAAAGATGGCAGTTGGATTAGATAAACTACCGCTAAATGTGCCTCAAAACCGGACATAAGTAATATTAATGAGTAAAGCAATACTAAATTTAAAGGGAACCAAATAAAAATGGACTTTGATAAAGATTGCAAGTTCAAAACTTGTTTCGGGTTTATTCCATTTACCAGTATAGCACTGATACGGCTTGTCTGACTAACTTTTAGCATAACTTCTCCAAGCTTAGTAAGAGACCCTTGCAAGGACGATTATTTGAAACACACCACTTAAGTCAGTCCTTTTTTAAAAATCAGTCTATTCTATAAAGAGATCACATTACACGTCAATAATTAATTCAAAATTTAATAAACAGAGTATTATTTTATTATAAAAAATAATACATCAAACATATTAATCAATAATTAAAATAGTCGTATCTATGACATTACTAGAACTACATTTGCACAATAGCACAGGGCCGCATCTCACGCAGGTGGGGGCATAAAAAACGAAAGGATTCACCGCCCGAGTTCGCCTGTGCAGGTGCGTCATCAGGTGCCGGGATTTGGGTTACATTAGACATTACATGATACTATTTGGCGAACCTGCCATTTTAATTTATAATTAATAGGTCTTTTTAATTAATTTAACGTTAATTTATTTAACGGTTAATTGGTAATGAGTAAATAGTTTCTCTGGAGAGTATGGAAGCTTCCACACTTTAAAAAAAAGCTATTTTTTGTGTGTCTTACACTGTTTTTGAGTGGATATTCTTTATGTAGTTTCAAGGTCAATTTTCACGCATAATAAATTAAAGATTAAACCATTGCTATCCCACCGCTGGGCATGAATTGACTCTCTATATAAGTAAAGGGTGAGTTAGTCCATCACGTTGGCTAAGTACGGGTTGGTCATAACCATTCGATTTCTATCAGGTTACATATTTATTCAAAGTTTTATGTCCAATATGTTGGCATGTTCTACAAAAAGTTACCGGAATAAAGTAATGAAGCAGACCTCAAAATAGACGCTAATAATACAATAATTTTTAAAATTGAGCAAAGAGACTCTACACCCTCTGTATTAAACTATTAGTGCCACAATAGTCATCACTTATTTATTATATAACAGTCATTACTTCAGCTAGATCAAATATTGCACACCGCAAAGCAATTCAACTTACACGATGAAGTAAATTCTTTAGTTTTTGCACACACAGTTGCTAAATCCTCTGAAAATCCCCTGACAATTATTGTCTTTAAATATTTTTTTATCAGAGCTGTTTTTACTTACAAATGCACAGCCAGCAAAAAAAACTTCAGTTAAAATTCGATATTTTAGAGTTTTAGACTAACCGTTAACAATCTCGATAGTAAAATTAAATGAAAATGCTACAATAAAAAAAGGCACGTCTGTCCTTGCAAACATACGAAACATGAATAATTTTTGGACTTGCTTATCGGAGTGAATAAAACTATAACAAGGTCAATATATTACTAATTAGTTTCTGCCCCCTAAAAGGTTTCCCGAGATAAAAAGTAGATACAATCTTATTATATTATAGACTATCCGTACGTAAATTTTATCAAAATGCATTTAGGAGTTTGAACTTGAAAGAGTAACAAACATTTAAACAAGTTTTTTGCAACTATTATAATGTAATAAATTCAATTCAATGAGATAAAACTGTGGCAAAATTTACCGCAATCAAAACCCCAGACTCTTAAGAATTGTTTTCACACAAAAAGTGACTGGGGATTGACAAGGGCGAAGGCCTGACAGAAGGGAACATGGCAGACGTCGCGACAGGTAGCACATTGTTACCGAACAATACACAATCACTGACACATTTCTTTTTTTTGACACACCTGATTACGGCCCTGCCGAAATTGGGGCAAGATTTTTTTCACGTAATTCTAAAAGGGTTAGGAATTATTACTATTCATACTATTGTTTAATTCATTCCGTAATTTTTACATTTTGAAGTAAACAATTATAAATAGGCAGACTATTTTATTTATTCTTAAATGTATTCTTTTAAATCTGATTAAAATTGTCTTCTTAGAAGTTTTAATAACTGTTGACATTTAAAAATTTAAACTGTCTATAGTCTGGTTTAAAAAAGGATATTGGGTTTACGAATTTCATGTTGTGAAGAAAATTCAAATAAAATCTTGATCATTTTTTCAATTTATTAGCCACTTAGGTGGGTACTTTAGGGCTAAGGCATTGTCTCTACTATGGGACAGTTATTCGCGGATTCGATTCTCAGCCGCAGTAAATATCTGTGTCATCCGCAAATCCAGTTGGTCGTTCTTTGTTTGTCGTTATGTGTATGTTTGTAAAGTGAAGCAATTTAACGTAAGAATAATTCTAACAACGGTCTCTAGAAATATCAAAGCGACGAACTAAAGCATTCAATTAACCAAAAAACGTTCTCAAAACAAACCTTTGTACAACGTTCGTTAACGAGTTCGCAGTTATTTCAATCTTTCAATTAGTCATTGAACAAACATGAACGTTTTGCTCTAAAATTCAGCAATACAAAGAGATTTTTTAAAGCCCCGTTAATTGGCATCGTCTCGTCCCCATTACGCAGCCTCCGCGCCACTGATACGCCTTTGCGTACACAGAATGCACATCTGGGAGCGATGAAGGACCTCCATATCTCCAAAACAACTTATACAAACTCTCCCCACACACAAAACTCAACTTTATAACCCACCAATAAGGTTTATACTCGCAGTTTTATGCCCCCGACACCCATTGCTGCGAACACCTGTTTCAACCGCAGCGTTTATTCCAACAGCGACAAACAAAAATAAGTTTTAAATCACTGCAGCTCAGTTGAATTTTGAATGCACGACGGTAGATATTGCATTCCTGTTTTGTAGGGATGTTCGCATAAATTATCGATGTTTCTCTCCGCGTGAGCGTCGAGGATACGTCTGTCCCTTTCTGTTGCTTGTTTTTGTTTCACCGCTGCTATGTAGAATGTGAGGACGTGAGACAAGTGGCGGGCTGCTCGGTGCCGGCTCATACATGTTTATGTCTGTGCGTGTTGCTGATTAAATTTTATACCACGTCCATTTCTTTTTGGACTTTTTCTTTATTACAAATTTTAATAAATCTCCCTTCAAGTTTAGATAACGAGTCTCCGTCGTCAATAAAACAGTGTAGCAACATTACGAGTGATGTAAACAGCTCATTGTAAAAGCAATTTGCTCAGAAATGAGTTACTGGTATCAGTCTATTTGTTGAGTCAAATACCACTTGATCGACGCCGGGTCACGAGGCTAGTTCATAATACACGAGGTGTCGGCGGCCAGCCGGCGCCACGGCGGCAAACGCGGCGCCTACTATCCTGTCAGCCATGTTACCACACCAACTCACTTATAACCGACCTTAACATCACCACACAAGGTTCATATTACATCAAACCCACTCACATCAGCTGTGATTTCCTCCCCATTTGAATACTTACTCTACAGCATTAAAAATAATGTCCATTTTATGTTTCCACATACGTTTGATATTGAATTCGTTCCTCGATTTTGAATTCCAAGCAACGACTAAAAGAAAGCAATTTTTTAAGGAAGTGTTTTGTGTTTAGCGTTACATTAATTTAGTTCTTATGCAACGTCAACCACGTTTAGTGTCCGTTGGAAACCATTACGGTATGTGGGAATTTAGATATTTGTCTAGTGACGAAACGGCGATATGGAAACTGGATAGTGATGGTCAGTAGCGCATGTTGTATCGCTATTATGAAATAGTTATCGTGATTGTGCAGTGTTTGTCGCATAGAGGTCAGTTATATTTGGCGCCACTTGCCGGTCGCCAGGTGGCCGCGCACTTGCGTTATTTCGTCGGTAAATCTTATTTAACAACGATCGCCGCCCGAAGTTGTAAGGGCAAGTCAATTAAACCCAGACTCGTTGATTGACAGGTCATTGAGCGAGACCGCTTAGTTTTTTACATTTCTGTACTACGTAACAACACGTTTTTTGTCCGAATGCCCGGGCTTTATAACTAGATATTGGTACTCTGAATAATTGTAGACGTTGATTAACGTGGAAGGCGCGAACTCACGGCAAACAACATTTCATTCAACTCAGGCAGGTCCGAGTTTTTCAAAGCCTCATCTAACATCCAAAAAAAAAGACGTTAAATAAAACGCGACGAGATTCACGCCGTTTCCTTACGGTCATGGCTAGGTGTCAAAAGCTTTACCTGACCGCTAACACCTACGCGGGCCAGCGGTTCACTCCACATATATTTACTATCTCAGCCGCATCATGTTTGTTCGGGAGTTATCCCTTCACACCTCCACACACCTCCACACCTCCGCACTGAGGCCGCTACTCAAATTGTAATGCAAACATCATAAGTTCGACTTTTAGAAATGACACGTATTGTAAATTAGCCGGCGTTTGCGTGAAACGTGATTATACTTAAAACAACACGGAACAAAAAATTCTCCGTGGTAAATTAAGTAACATTAAACATAATGTTTCGGCGCATATTTCAACTGTGACGAAGAATAAAATGGAGACAATTCAGATTTGATAGCGGTGGATTCCGGCGGTAATGTGGAGACAATTATTTTCGATCCCTTATGACTCGAATTAATGTGGTAACCCCTGTTTGGGCTCATAAAAATTCACGACAAAACCTGTATAAACGGCTGGAGGCAAAACTTGGTTGTTTTGCGAGCCGTTCCCAGAAATCGAGGAAACGTTCGAGCAAAAAGCCGACAGAACAGGATTTTGTATCGACATCGCCAAATCTGGACGCGTTAAGAAATGATAAAGAGGACGCCGCCACCGCAGCCCAGCGCAAACTGCACCGAGCGAGAAAAAATCACAACAAGACCAAACGAGCGGCGCATACTTCCTTACATGAGGACATTTTGATACATGACGAGCATTCAGACTGGACACAGAGCTCCCAGACTCTCACAGTCTCCACAGCCTGGCTCTCATGCGTAATGATAGTAAAAAACATAAAGGAGTGATCGAGCATAATTTTCTATGCTCTCTTACCGAGCTTCATTACGATTATGACTTGCATAATATCTTCATCTGACGATAATAAATATCATGCTTTATACAATATGCATTACAGTTTAGCATACGACAGCTGGTTAAGAATAAAACGTACACTAATAGACCACGATTGTTATATCGATTATCCGATACGAATTTTGATAGGTGACTTCTAAATGCATCGATTGTGCTGTGCGAATAAAGTGTACGTAAATGATGTTATAATGTGTATGCGTGCGTGAGTCACGGATGCTCACATGTGCATGTGGAAATAGTCTTGAGTTAGTACAAATGTTGAGATGGGCTGCGTATAGTGTAGTGGTATATTGTCGTATGGTATAGCGCGGTTGTACGGCGATACTGGCGATCCACAGTCCACACGACGAGTCGCCGCGCGCCGCCGCCGCCGGCCAGAGAATGCGACCGGCTGGCGCACCAGTGCGTACCCACATATCGATATAGCATACAATTTTAATTATTTTATTCAATGTTAATTATTAATGCAATAAATGCCGATCAACAAGATCTACCAAGCAGTTCTGATAAGCTCTTTTCATTGGCTCTACCTTCCGAACTGGGTGTAAATTCACTAAGTCTAACTTTGACAATTTTATGTACCGATCAAAATTTTACCTAAATTTGAAACACATTTGATTCGAATTCGTAATTCTTCAGGGTTAATCAAGGGTTAGTTTTACCTTCGTTCATTAACATTTTAGGTTTATTTTGTCATTGTTGACAGATAATGTACAGACTCTGTCAATCATGAAAAAAATATTGCACAAATCAATAAAAAAATAACGACCTTTGCACATTGTTAATTGAGTGGAACGTTTATTTTGACGAGATTATTAAGTATCTTTTAACTTATCTATGATGGGAACGCCTTAATCCACACCTGACTGAGCATATATAAAGTTACGCAATGGTGTGCAATACTTTTTACTGAAAAAATCATAACAGCCATGAGTCGTTATCGTTAGTTAGTCCTTCGTGAGGTCGTCTACACAGAGTAGCGATTTCCTATCTACAGCGGAATAGTTATCGAGAAAAATTGTATGAAAAACTGAACATTACTCTAAGGGTATAGTGCAGAGCATTTTTTTTTAATAATTTTGAATGTCAAATGCTTCCTTTTCTAGAACAACGAGCGTTATCTAAATATCAATTTCATACTAATACAGTCTATTTAAATTCTATATGAAAAACTGATCAAAACCAAACATTGCCGCTAAAGATTTTTTCCAAATAACTTCAAATGTAAACTCGCAACTCGAAAGCTAGCTAGAAAATGACGCTACAGAAGGCTGCAGAATTAGCGAAACCCATTAGAAAAATGTTTAACCGCACGATAAAATGCCACACATATCATTGGGCGCATCTCTAAGGGCGAGACCGGGTTGGCGCCGTGCTTTTTTACCCCGGCTGACTTCGGCCAACTTTATATCATGTTCATCAGTCGCGCGCAGTCACTCACACGGAATGGACGCGCGCACAAACGCACACACACACACTCCCGAACGCGCGCGTTCGTAAATATGACAATAGTGTAGTTTAATAAACTGTGTCTTAATAAGTGCCAATACAAGTTACCTTAAGTGTTGATTGTACAAGGATTTTTTTATTGGATTTGAGGATATAAAAATGTCGAATTTCACGACAGGAGATGCGACGCAGGCTGCTGTCAAAGGTTCGTAACTTTTGACCTGAAATTGTACTTGTCAAATGTGTTGAGGATTTTTTTTGACGTTTCGTGTCAATTTACTTTATGGGTCATTTGATGCAACTTGCAACTATTGACCTATTTTTTTTAATGTCATTTTATATTTTTAATGTTAATTACTTTTTTTATGTATTAATCCGGTTGTAAGTTTTTTGTTGCATTCAACGTCTTTGATGCAGGGTGTTATTATTTGTGCGTGGCAGGCTAATGGTCACACACTTAACTTGATAAGATAATACAAGTTTGTTTTAAAGAAAAAAAACATATGTTCATCGTGACTTTGCTCTTAGATTTATTTATATTTAAAAAGTCTCTTGTCAAAGAATAAACGGTGTTTTGCAAACATACAAATGACTGAAAGTCGCCGACCGTGTCTCTACCCGGAATCGAACCACCGTCACATTATATTGGTACTTATACGGCAATTATCTTTTTGAATATCGAATATTTATTATCAAATATATAAGAAAAGACACTTTAAATTCCGATAAATTATCTCTTTCTGTCTCAACTCTACCTCTTTCTTTTAAATAAGAGCTAAGGGCAAAGTCCAGTCTTCTTAGTTCTTTCAATTCGCAACAGCCTGAACTTATGGAGATGAAATTATTTATTTGTATGCCTCTAATACCTATATGTTTCTCAGTAACTTAATTAACTAATTAAAATAATACTTTTACAAACATTAAATATCAAATATGTACCTAGACATTATAGAACTAAATCACAAAATAATTAAAATTCATGATAAAAGGTTTAGTTTTATGAACTACAGCATTATCTAATAGATATACTATTCGACACTTATTTGCATGTTGTAAACTGTCTTTTAAAGTAAATATTTGCTACAATAAAAAAAAAAACATTTTACAGATTAAAAAAATAAAACCAAGTATTCATAAACACGACTCTATATAAAAAATAAAAATTAAAATTCAATATTAGAACTCTATCGTAGGGATGTCTAAAAACAATGATATGCTATAATTATAAAGCATATAGCATATTACGTAACTTTTAATAAATAGCAACATAAATAGGGGTAACAGAATCTATTAATGCTCTTATGATTTATAATAGGGGTATATTTAGCAAGTTCCTATAAATAGCCAGTACGGAAGCTGCAATACACTTAGAGTCTAATATCACAAATTGACCATAATATCAGATGAAAATTAGCATATTATTTTATCTTTTTATCAATGTCATCTCCCCGAAACGTTTAAAAAATCATGGTCACTGTTTTTCTAAATAACATAGTGTGATAATCTGAACAGATAAAAATAATAGTGCTTAGTTACTGATATGTTTCATAATCATTTCTATAATTACATTTTATTAATAGATTATCTTGAATTAAAAGCTTGTTACTATATTAAGGGAAGAGCCTTATTTAGCCGTCGGACAAGCAAGCTGCCAATAAAAGCCTCTAACTTGAAAAAACTCTTATTTTTTCAAAATAAGGCCAAATATGACATGCATTTTCTCAAAAATATATGATGTTCTAGTCGACCAGGGTTACTGAAATGCGATTTTGAAATTGTAAACTTTTAAACAGTAAAATGATAATGCTAAACTGGAATAAGTAATTTACTTTACGATGAAGAAAGAGACTAAGCTCCTGATCAACCATTAATAAATAAGTATTGGTTAGCTTAAAGGGTGTAAATTTGACAGTTGGTTTTCTTTCATGTACTGTCACTTTATGTATTGCATAGATTATCCTACATTAGCCGCGAAACTTGACCTTCAAATTCAGTAATTTCAGTTTAATAAAGCGCTTAATTTCAACGAGCAGCCGTTATAACAGCCCTATTTTTCAAAAAACAGAAATTCACATCGTAAAATCTATCAATACTAATTATTAATATATTCTAACAAAACAAAAGGGTGCAGGGGTCACAAAAAACACGCACATGCTGGGGTGAAAACAAGTGTATTTGACACCAAGTTACTTATACTATGAAACAAGCGAATTTAGACACAATTCCTTAGTAATAAGGTTTATAAGAACGGCATTTGTTTTCGATGTTTGTACACATGTTACTAGACGGGGGTTTGTTCGTTTTTTTTGTTGTCAATCTCAACCCTGTTAAGTGTTGACTTTTGTATATACGTTTTAAAATATAGAATATGTATAGTTTTGAAGTAAATAGATCTGTTATTTTATGTTTTAGTTGCTCAGTAGATTTTTAGCGCTGTATTAACGAAAATTTTAGCGATAATAAATGTTTATCATTTATTCTCTGGTCTGCCTACCCTTATGTGAAGAAGGCGTGATTTTATGTAAGCACATAAAAAATGTTCTTAAATGTCAAAACTCTTTCTAAAAAAAATTGAACTTAGATCTTTTGTCTCAAAAAATAAATACTTTGGCCAATTTTCTATACGTATATTAGTAGCAAAATAACCCCAAATATTATTAACAAACGCCCTACATTAATCCCCTTTTTATTCTCAAAGAAAAATTCGTTACAATTAAACACACAATTACATAACAAAACAACAGTACAATCGTGTTAGAGGGAGTTGTCGCCACATGTGCTATGACGTCACCGTTGGTACCAGATGTGGACAGCCCTAACACCAGATGTAGTAATCGACATATGTATCTATATTGATTACAATTAGCTGAGTGTTCAACAGCTACTGCATGATAAAAAATAGTGTGAACAATATTAGTACGTTTTGAATAATTAGCTTTTGGCAAATTCTTGTTAAATAAATCAATTCCATTTTACACTTAATGAAGTCGAAAATAAAATGTAAAAAATTTAAAAAATTAAAGACATCTCAGTCTCTGTAACAAAGTAAACCTGTATACCTATTTAAAATGACAAGATTCAGACTCTACTATAAAGAAAAAAAACTGATTTTAAAAACAGAGGCGTAAAACGTTATATAAAAAAGTAATTGCCAGCGATTAAAAAAGAGAAACTAAAGCTAAACTAATTTTCCAAAAATTGCAAAATCATTCGCATCATCTAGCGTCAAAAGATAGCGAGACGAGACAAAAATACGTTCTCATTACAAAACATTACTTTTTTAACTTGTCAACAATCATGGCAGCTCGTCAATATTTTTGGAAAATCATTTTTTCCTGTCAAAACCGAGTGATGATAAAATAAAGGATGTGTGGGCGGTATCTTCACGATACAATCTATCATTATTGGTAACGATTACTAAAAACAGTGCGATAGATAAAAAGAAACCACCCAATCGCAGCCATTGCGTATCGAAGGATAATTACATAAATAACATAATCTGTGCTTGTAATCCGATCGTACGAGTTGTATTACGTTATTTCGATTTTATTTTATTGTTTTATACGAATCAGTTCACGTGCTATTATCAAATTAGTCATAAGCACACGTTTATTTTGAAATCAGCTTGCACTATTGATATTTTGAAATAATTAGAATAAGCTTGCTTCTATCTGCATCTGTAGTTTATGCTACTTTACTGGTCTTCTATGGTTCGTCAAAGTAAACTTTTGTGACATTTTTAAGGTGTTCGCTTATGATCTTTCTCTATTCTATTTTGACACGGAGTAGGCAGTGTCGGAAAAGTATGCCTTATATTCTTGTACTATAGTTCGACCGACATTTTAAAACGGATAGAATTGTGATAAGATACAAACGAAATTTCAACGAATATTCGTTTTCGTTTATTATAGTAAGGCCTCAGTAACGTATAATAGACCTTATTAAGAGTGATGACCTTCTTAGAAACTCTATTCTAAGTTAATTATTTACGGAGATGCCTAAGCTTTCTACCTCAGTTCATTTAAGTTTTGAATAAAAATTCATTAAACCTAATAATAACTTTTTAGATTCCTAGATATCGATTTGAAAAACCCAAAATAACACCTGAATGAGTGTACCTTCATTATCTCTGATAATTTCAGTCTACGTCAAGCATCAGACCAGGTGTCTAAAGTCCGCAATAATTATAATTTTATCAACACACGCGATAAATCAGCAACGATTATTGAAATGCGAAAATATCGACGCGATTACTCATTGGATAGCTCGGTGTTATTGGTACTTTTGCACTGAACACCGCAAATAAATAAATGTTATCTTTGCTAATCAAAGTCCAATGACAATTTTTCATCCATGTTTTTGAAAAAAAAAAAAGCTTTGCTGTTTTTTTTTTATTACATTAAGCCGATCATGAAAAAAAATCATAGGTTAAAAAAAGTGGCCAGTAAAGTCACCTTAATAAAAAAAGATATTCTGTCTATTGACACTGAACATAAACAATTCCCGAACGAATCGGATAAAAAGTCGGGCTTCGGTGTTGCCCTAAAAATACTTCGGGAAAAAATGTCCGTGATAACATTTTTTGCAAGGTTCCGTTTTGTTGCTGATTTTTACGACTGGTGATATTTTGAAACAGCATTCACGTGCTAGGCTGCACGTGCTCGCACCGGATGCGTTATAGTTTGTTTGGGCAATACCTCGTATTCTAGATAAACCTACTGTTTGTACTAACGTATTTTAGAAGCACATGGTGCAAAGTTCAGAACAGAAAAAGTACTTATTACATTTAAGATAAGTTAAGAAACGATTTCTTGGTATCGAAAATTAATAATGTAGGTACTTGTAATCTTTGCAATATTACGCTAATGTAATCTATAAATAGGTTTTAAATCTTTTCTTATCAGCTATTTATCCGTCGTCAGATAATTTAATCGAGAAATAATTCCGATTCGGTGCCATTATTCACTACACAATAAGGACAATTTAATTTGAATCTTTTAAATAGTAAGACACGTCAAATTGACATTATTTTTTGACACAAGACCAGCGACAAACAATACATAGGTAGGTAACTTTTTCAACAATCAAGCCGTTCCTCTAGGCTCTAGTATATCTACTAAAGACCAACAAAACATTAATTTTTAAACAAACAAGCCAATATTAATATTTTTTGCCTGCCTCTGTGGGGCAGTGGTTTAAATCTTCGGGAGGTCGTGGTTTCGATTCCCACACGGAGCAATTATTTGTGCGATCCACAAATAATTGTTTCTGGTCTGGTCGTGCTTTGTGTCCGTTGTTTGTATATTTATAAAAGTTCCCGCGACACAAGAGCAATTCTTAATGCGGGAGTTGACTTTATTAAAAAAAATATTCCAGGCAGAAGTATTATCTAAACAATGCCTATAACTTAAACCTCTGTAATTCCACATTACAGTGTCACGGTTGAATTTATCTTTTTTTTTGTCACGCGAATGTAAGATGGCTAAGGTGACGACATTTGGTTTTCCCAAACTATTCGTGTTCACATATTGAGTGAGTTGAGCCGGAACAATGAACCATACAAGTCTATAATGCTTTATGCTTAACGGAATGTCGTTAATTCGAACTAAGAATTTAGACAAATAATGTTTTCAAGATTTTTAGATCCGCATTTGGTTCGTACACTTCGTACTGAATAATACTTGTACTTTCCGTTATAAATGTTATTTTTAACACAGCATTTTAATAATTGAAAAACGGATTCAATAATTCTAACCCCTTTTGAATTCGCCGCCATTTTTAAAAATCTTTCGGTAAACAAAAGAATCTGTCTATACTAAAATGTTTTGCAAATGCTGATTTAACTTACCTACGTTTTCAAACCATAATCCAGTTCCGCAGGGAAATGCATGATATTCTAATGGAGTATTACTTCGTTATTCTATTTAAGAATTACCTTCTCAAGCTAAAAACAAAAGCTCACCGAAATCTGGCGTCCATATTCTCAAGAATATTTCTGTGCCATCTGGGAGTACTGACCTTGTAAAGTCGTACTCGTTATTGTAAAAATTTAACTCCATCTGTCAACTCACTGCGATCAATTGTTTTATGAAGTCCTTTCAAATGTGGAATAGGTTTTGACATCTGTTCTCTGTGCACCAAATGTTTTAGTTTTTAAGTTGATTAAAAAAAGTTTGCTACTAGGCAGTAAGTAGTTATGCATGTTAAATCCTTGTCTTGCAATAATAATATGTTTTTAATATAGGTACTGATCTGAAATGTCGTAAAAACACATTTTGTGGTGCTGTAAATCAAACGGCGTCGTCAACAAAGTTTTCCATATTTTCTATGGAAAAGTAAGTACTAGTAAGAAAGATAGTTTCTCAATCTCCTTTAGCTGTGTTTATATAAATAGTTAATAATTTCTGCATACACATTAATATTGAAGGGCTGTAGGGAAGCCAAATATATTCTTCGAAAAAAGACAAAGGGAGGAAGCGAACGGGTGGCCAGATACAAAAACAAAAGCTTGGCAACACTTCCCTTGTGTTGCGGATATAAAAAAATAATGTGTATAAAAAGACGTTTAGAAGACATAGAAATGTATTCACATGTTATAAAGGTTCTCAACGAGATTTTCAGGCGATTTTTTAATATAAAACAGGTTCTTTGATATCAGCATTACATATGAGAACTCAAGAAAAGTGATCAGTTATCTGTAGAAGTCTATAGGTGTTATAGAACATGTGTGTTGTGTACATTAACTGAACCTGTAGGGTCCATAAAAGCGCATCACTTAAAAGGTCTAATTGCTTTTATTCCTTCAGGCGCCAAGCTGAACTCTAAAAGCCCTTTGTGTAAATGTAACTCGTAAAACATGGCCGTGCGTAGGCGCACCGTTGCAAATCTATATATTTATCTTATAAGTCTTTACATTTCCAAGCGCTTTCATATCGTTATTTCCGCAGGATACGACTTTTTTATGACATCTCGAATTGTTTGATAAAGAATAGTTTTATATTTATTGCAAAATATATTTATAGGAACGTATAAAAACTTGAAAATGAAATTCTAAAACTAGTCTTTCTAGTGGGTCTGTAATTCTGAGAGTTCAATTGGCTGCGCTCTCGCATCTTGCTTATTGGTGGTTGGTTCGTTACGTTTAGTTATTGCTCTCGGGCGGCGCCGGCGCTAAAAGCGACGTTTACACCGACAGTTTCACGCCTATCTACTTTATAATTACTTTGAAATTAAAGTTATAGAATTAAATTACTTATCCCAGTTTCTTTTAAGTCGAGAATTAATGGATTTTGTCAGACTTTTCAATCAAACCGAATGTGAATGACTTTCACAGGATTATTAAATTAATTAATGAAATTGCTGAATGAGAGAATATTTAGTAAGATATTCTAACGAGATAAAATCAGTGGCCATAACTAAATGGTCAATCATCATTTTACAGAAGCTTAGACACTTCGAAGAAAGATAATCATACGTTTTACGGCGCATAAGTACTTACTACATGGTTAATTATACCATTAATAAAAAAAGAATAATTCTTCAAATCGATTTCTGAACAGTTGCGTCGCATTTCATAAAATAATCTCATATTACGCGCATCCGCGAATGACACCACATAACCTTGTAGGGCTGTCCGATCGCATTTATTTGGATACGCATCGCTGCTTCCGTGATCTACACAATGTGTGATATAAAAAAACGTTTGAATGCGAACTTTGTTACCTTCTTTAACATACTAGTAAAAGGATAGGTACTCATGTGTAAAGATTCTAATAGACTCACACTTTATTATTGAATACATTCTTAGACAGAGAATAATGCATAGTTTCCAACAGGGACAATCTACCGCAGATGAATCAGCTAAGTAATAGTTCCCTACAAAACAAAGGACAATAATAATTATGTAATCATAAATCATTATTGACAACAAGACGTGTGTATAAAACTCATTATTCTTAGAAAAAATCTTCAACTATGCCGATGTTTTTGTTTACACGTGATGTTTACTTCACAAGCGCGCGTCACCACATTCCACGCGCGCCAAACGAGACATTTGCATTAATTTGCTAACGAGAAACGACTGAATTCGAGATTACTTTAAGATAAATTGCTGCCTAATTTAGACGGCGCTTAGCTCTAACTTGTTTCTAAACGATGAATCCGGGAGATGGCGCCTTGCGTTATGCAAACCGATTATATCTACTCAGCATGTAAAGTCGTGAATTCTGACGTAACGCGGTTCGGATTACATACAGTATAGACAAATGTATGTTTTTTGGGAAAGTAAGACGCCCAAATTATAATAGAACTTTTGTTAGTTGCTTGCGTAAAACTTAATTTCATAACGAATCCTCATTTTAATGACACTCACAAATAGTATTGTACTCTACGCCCAATAGGGTTCAGAATTAGAAAGGCATCAACATTTTGTGAGCAAATACTGCGTTATTTTACCAAATAGGTAACATGCACCATCTGGTAAACAGTTTCCGTTGGTCGTACGCGAAATTAACTTTTTTATATGTGCTTTATTTATCGTCATTGAGGCGCCAACGCGAGGTCACGTCGCGAGGCAGATTTGGTGCTAAGAATTCCAAATTCAAAACTATAGAATGTGCAATTATAACACTTCTGTTTTGGTACCTACCTAATTTTATCATTGGGTTTTCTTGAATACAAAACTAACTTAAGTTAACCTATATTGAAAGATTATCAAAGTATAAAGTCTTTATTTATAAATTATTATTAGAACTTGCCAAATTCTATATGTTACACACGCGGCCAGTCCCATTCTAAAAAAAAATGATAAAAATAAAGAAAAAAGTTTAATTCCTAATTCAAAAAGGAGACCGTCGGAATTACGAAGGCAGACACTTTTTAATTCATTTTTAGTAACCCAACCAGTTGCTGGGGGACTAAAATAAATGCTCAAAAAAAACTAAATTCAGTATTTTGAATAATTTTGGGCGCATAGGGAATTAATGTGTATTATTTTTCATAATCTCGTACAGTTACCGAAAGAGTGAGACGACTCGTCTAGACATGGACAATCTCGTATTTAAGTGTTGTCAATACAATAAAAAAAAACATTGTCAATAGTTTTAGTTTGGAACATGTATTCTTTAAAAAAAATAGTACCCGCAGAAGCCATGATTAGTAAATTAGGAAGAAACAAAAATATGTTAACTCTAAAAAATATACTTCCTATTGGTTTAACTTACGCATTATTTTCAATACATCAAAACATCTGTAAAAACGCAAAATGCTAATATAATAGCTGAAAGCAAAACACGCACTAACTTGATTAATGACCGTATTCAAAATGCTCTCGTTCACAACATCTTCACACTATTCTTCTAACCCGACTTCACGCATAAATAGGTTAGTACAATCACCCCCAAAATACCTAACATACATCTGTTAACTAACACCACAAACCATTTATCTTAAATAAGTAGAATTTTTATATAAAAAAATATATTTCCATGTTGTTTTCGCAGTTTGAAAAATGACCTCGGTGCATATTTTTCTCTCTAACTGTACCACGCTGGCTCCCCAATATCGTATAATGAGGTTCTTTTATAGGCGGAAATGTTAGCATAAGCTTAGGTTTTATTCAAATCCAGGCCATCGGCGTTTCGAAATAAATGACTGCTGCCAAAATGTCACGGCGATGCAATTTTTCTATCATCACCAGGTGGTTTTATCCATTAAACATCTTATCGAATATGAATAGAAAAAATGCTACCGAACATCTTTTAAAATTTAGATTCTTTTTTGCAGCCGCTAGGCGTCGCAACGTTTAGTTTTTTTTAATTTTAATATCATTGAGTTTGAAATAATGAATTGAGTAGTTTTTGTTTTAATATATCACAGTCATGCAGACTAGCAATCACCTAATTAATAGAAGACTTTTGATGATGCATCGCAAGCCTTGAATGTTTAAAACAAAAGGCATAAAAAGCCCGCAAATCTATTCCATAGACAAATTGAATTCTTCAATATGGCGGTAAAAAGGAAGTGTACAAACAACAGATAATAAAGGAGGTCCACATACTTTTTTTCTATAGGCACGTGGCGGCCAGGTGGTGTACAGACACGAATGTTGAGTCTACATGAGCAAAACAATGGAGTATTTTGACTCCATCGGACACCACAGCACACAGTTGCAATGTTTGAACAGTTGGTAACAATGGTCCTACTATTTTTCAATCCGAGGGGAGCCAGTGTTATAACATAATAATGTTGTAATATAGGCTGAGTACATTGATACTGGAAAATTTTTCGGTTCATACATCCGCTTCGATCGAAGAACATTAATTTTATGAATATTTTTTTTTAATTTTATGGTCCTAAAATCTTTTATGCTGAAGCTTTAGTATTAGTTGTGTAATCCTGTATGTAGGTATGTATTTTTACCTTAAGGTTACTGGTCAACCTGATGTCAAAATTCTTTAAACTGTCCGAATAGCCTTTGACATCGCTTAACGACTGTTATCTTAATCACAGCAACCTTTGACACTTGACGGAGGTCACCTTTCTGTGGAATGTCCGCACCAAGGGTTGCTTAACTTGAATTAAATCACAAACCAATAACCTGGTACCTAACACTATAAAAGTCTCAAGATTTTACGAAAGTAAAAAGAAATCGTCTACTTCACAACTTAACAAATTGGAATGTATTTCATTTATCTACCATCAGTGTAAGTACATAACATATTGTTTATCGTATAAACTAGAACACGAGTAAATCAAAAGTCGTTGTAGAACTACAGATGTGCGGATCGATCGCACGAAATTTCTAAGAAACGCAACCCCCGTGTGAATATGTAATCGGAAGGCGGCGCCATGAATGTCACTACTGACTACACACTACAACCTTTTATTTTAATACCTGTTATTATCCAGATGTACGAATGCACATCACTAGCTTGTCTATAGTATAAAAAAGTAAAAAGCATAAAGCTAGAACCACTTCACTCCATCTTTTCCATAGTCAGATAACTTTATTTCAGGAATCATTTTAACAATTTCATCATTGTTTAGCTTCGTGCCAAAACTAATTTTAATTTAGTTAGCTCAGCTCTACTTTAGTTTTTAATGCTTATTCGTAAACTCTACTCTCTACGCTACTCATTTCTATAAGTCTCTAAAAGCAAATTGTAGTATTATTTGTAACTTTCCGAGTCTTGTTTAGTAGAAAAGAAGGTGTAATGACTTGGATAATATGTCAAACTTAATAATAAAAGATCTAGAACATTTAAATCTTACAAAATACTTTAAATTAGGCATCAAAGAATAAATTTAATTGACATCTAACATAGCAAATGTCGTCAAGAATAAAAACTTGTTTAGTGTTGTACCTGTACTGTTTAAAACACATTGTAATTAGTTAGTAGCCAAAGAAGCGGTATTTAGTACCTCATAGGTAACGGCGACTGGCCGGCGCCCGCCGCACAGTCGCGTCGCATACGTGACTAATGTAACGATCCTGCAGCCACTACCCGACGTGGGATTCGATTCCCTGATCCAACAATTTATTCCTAGACTGTAATATGACAATTGGTGTCTTGTTTCGATAGCTGATACAGTCTTGGGAAACTAGAGTTTTAGTACTGTATGAAGTAAAGATGCACGATTTAATTCAGATTGTTTTTTGTGTTTTAAATATTTTAATCTTACGTAAACCTGTTCATCTGACAAAGACTCAATTTGAAAGTATTAAGTAATTTGCTAAAAATAAATAGTAAAGAAATCTAATGGGTTAATCGTACAGCAGTATTGCACAGGCCACTATGGCGCCATTCCTAATGCTTGTTCGGTGAAAGTCGTAACATCACGACTTCTCATACATTAAGCTTAGGGGACCGTGCGAATGTACAGCGGACACAACGTATTAGTCTGTTTTTTTTTCATCAAGTGACCGCTCATCAATTTCTCATTTCGTTCACGTAAACGAAATCTAACTACAAACGAAATATTATATCCTCAGATACTGATTACTCCGGTAACTAACACAGGCACATCACTATTTTGTGGTTTTCTAAATTCAAATCGGGAATAAAATTAGGCTGCATTTAAAGAAAAGGAGATTTCGAACTTCGATTTCAAAGTGATACATTTTTATTTCTTTATAGGTACGTTGCATTCAAAAGCTAATAAAAAAATCTGATCTTGTTTTAAAAACAACATTTTTTTCCTACGGGCTCTTTTGGGTTCTGTGAAATTTGGCGCCAGATCAGTATCTAGACGCATCGCCGTGCCTTATCGGATGAGATCGACACCCATTCAAAGGCGAGAGGTCTATAGCGCGGCTTTTACTCTTTGTTTTAATACCGCACTCTGAAGGGCCGTAATGAGCCGACCGGACCCTTACGACCCGAATCTTATTTTACTGTTCGACGTCAATGATATATTATCATCGTTCCGAATTTACATACGAGCTATTTTACAACGAATTTCTTCTTTTTATCGGATACTCAAACGTTTCTCCATGTAGAGTCTTTGGTAGAGTTGTTTTGTCGACTTTTTCTATAGCCGTTATGTTCTACAATCGTAGTTTTAGTGAAATCGATTTGGATTTTGATTTTTCAACAATGTGTCAAATTATTTTATTTTCTAAATTGTATCATTAACTTTCGAATCAATTTGCTTTGAATCACGATTTGGAACACTATTTAAATACTAACATCTACCCACATACCTATGTTTCATTATAGAAACAAAGAAATTCTCCATAACGATTAAAACTCATACGTAGGCGGTGCTGTCTAAGCTCTATCCAATCTTTTTTATCGGTATAAAAACACCTGTAGTGTGAGAAGCTTCGTGAACGCGACTTAGTCGAGTCACAATGTTTATATACAATCAATCGACATCGCATCGTCATTATTACGTGACGATAAGGTTGAAAATCGTTTAAATCTATCGTATTGAACGGTAAAATGTTTTGTTAAGTTGGAACGCCTCTCCGGCGCCGCGGCCACCCGATTATGAGCAATAAACTAATTCCGGTAGCGGGCCCATTAAGAATGTACGATTATACGTATTAGTAAGTATTCGCTTCACTAGCGTCGGCGTCTATGGTGTACGGATGTCATTACTATTTTGAATTTGGAAAAGCTTTGTCACGTGACATGCATTTGACAGGTGGTTGGCGCCAAATAAATTGTATTGTTCGCCTCCATTAGTTGAACTTTACCGTGAAAGTTTATGAGCTACGAGTTGCATGAATGATTTTGATTCCCATACCTATTAATAAAGTGAAATATAACTAGTCTGGCTATTTGTAATAATGTTGATTCTTGCTTTTATATTGGTAATATCCGTTGAGATCGTTATTTATGTTTCCTTGAAAATATTAAGATTACTGTTAGAGCACGTTTTGTAGGATATGCAAGACTCACCAAAACATAAATGATAGTCGGATTCCATATTGAAACCAGATCCATTCTAAGTTTAACAACAATTAAAAAATCCGCCATAAAAATACCTATAAATATATTTTTATTTTTCCAATTTCATAGGTATAATAACATTTGGGAAAACCATCAATACAAAAATGTAAATCGTTTATTCGTGTAATATAAATACGAATATTTTAGTTTGGAATGCGGACCATGTAAAATAATATGATAAAATAACAATCGTCGGCGCGCCTGCCCATATGGACTCAAACCTGTTTCATATTGTTAATAAATACATGCATACCAACATAATGTTGTTAGACGCACATGAGATTAATAACTTCGAGATATTTCTTGTGCGAATAACGCTAATCGTAATTTAAACCATATTAATATTATTTTAGACCTTTCTCTTTTTAAAGAAAATTTAAGTGAAATTTTGAATTGTTTTGCACAAGACAGTCAGATCAGTCTTTGTTCTTATAATAAAAGTTTATGAACGATCCATATATTCATTGACCATCTTGCTTTTCTATGCAGTAATTCGTTTTTGTTAGGACGGCTGACCCCATCACCATATTGGATGAGATTCATAGCACGGAAGGAGAGAACACTCTTAATTTTGTTGCGCTTACCGTGCTTGAAATGATCTGTGGGTTAAGCAACCCTTGGCGCAGCCATTCTATATATTGGTGACCTCCCAGTGGTATTTGAACTGGGCGTCTCCGTGCTTCGAAAGGCAAGTTAAAAATATCGGTTGTTGTCTATTAAGAAGTCATGTCAAATGCCTTCGGCTTGAACAACCTTGACACTAGGTTGACCACTTACCACTTACCATACGATAAGAAGAAACAATACAGGAGATATCGAGATCTTGCATTTGATCTTAACACGTGATAATTATTTGGCAATTTGACACAGGCAGTCATCTCATGTATAGTATGGTATGACGTCACGTGCGCAAGCGCCGGCGCCAAGCGACTGGCTCCACGCTCAACCTTGTCCTACCCATACGATTTTATTAGAAAAAAAAGTCGATGATCATTTTATCTCTTCGTTATCGATTAATTTTAAATACAGTGTGAATATTGGGTAATTTCGTGGGTATTTCCATATGAAAATTGATCTAAGAGATGACAATAAAATATTCTATTTTCGTTTTTAAATTTGCTATCTGTAATTTTATACGGTGCAGATGTTTGTGTTAGGATATATTTTAGTGAAGGAAAACGGCATACTTAGTGCCAATTATTGTGGGTTTATTGTTAAAGCCATATCTTATTACAATAGCGAAATTCCCAGATCTACTGATTAACTAAATACGATAATGTCCGCCAAGCAACAATTACGTAAAAAGTTTTCACTATCAAATAATACTTTTCTGAAGAAACTATTTGGAGACTTTGAAACGTCGTAATTTTGAGACTCTACTAAAACTTCACTAACATTCGAAAATTTTAATTTTAAAAGGGCCCAACTCATATAAGCTTACATAACACTTAAGCCAAAACTACAATTCATCATCAAATTAAAACTACAATATTCATTTTATCAAAATATCCGATACTTAACCTCTATCTGTCTCTAAGTTGACTGAGCACAAATGAGATAATCACATGTCCTATGCAGTAGTTTTATACATACTATATACAGTGCATGTACATACATAGTGTATAAATAAGGCTGTTTTAATTATTGTTTATTTATATTCATAGACGGCCATTAGATCCACGGTGACGAGCGGGCGCGACGTGTCCCCTTATACCGTGTGTGGTCATGAGTACAGCGGTTAATATCACCAAGAACCTGAGTTTAAAACGGTTTGAACCACTTTGATACTAGGTTGTCCACTAAACATACGATAAAATAAGAAGTTTAAAAAACACTTTGATATCACATTACCTTTGTACATAGTTCCTGCACATTTCATTCTATCTTATTGTAGTTCTTTGGGGCTCAACAATTCACCAAAAGATCACTATGTGTCTATACTGAAATAAGGAGTAATAATCCTATAATTCATCTTCAAATGTAATATCCGACTCTAGATAAAAATATCCTATGTGTTACTTGTCTATATAAGCTATCAGTGTACCAAATCTAAAAGAGTAATAAATATACAATGTAGTACATACATAGTACTTACGAACTTTCACACTTATTATACTGGTAGGATTTTAGCGTTATACATATTTCACATAGCACCTATTGGCTACAACGTTAAGTTTCCTGGCTCCACGGTACACTTTAAGAGGCGAGTCACATCGTGTGCAATGTAACGAGTGTCGGCGCCGTTTGTGGCCGCCTTTTTGCTTCGTGCTCATGCCCAGCTTCCGCCGCTAACATTACTTCTAATAACGATCCTTAATCCTACGTCGATGGCAATTAAAAACGATTTATTCGAGTGTTGTTACAGAAAAAACGTGGCTTTATAGTGTCAAATAAGGTTTGTTAGGCGACTTGTTTATGATTAGGGATTGTAATACGGGTGACTCATGTTTAGTTTAGCAAAAGGAATATACGGTGCTTTTGTAAAAACTTAAAAATTAAGTAAAATTACACAAATTAGATGTTAGAAAGTAAATTTGATGAAGCTTCAAATATTCTAACAGATTTTTCTTATTGTTACAGAGCGCATTCTGGAGCGAGACGCTGGCTTCGTGTCTGGAGGTGATGACGATGACTCCTGCTCCGGCCCAGCCCACTCCGACGACTCCGGAGTCAGGCTCGTGGAGTCCGACTCCAGGGTCAAGCGCCCCCGCACCCCCACAAGGTGCCAACCACCAAAAAAACGGATCCGGCTAAACTCCAGGGAAGACATTGCCAGCCCTGAAAGCGATACCCCCGCCAGCCCCTTCAGACCCTGGTCTTTCACCGAAGAACCTCAAAGAGAACCTTTATCTTTAGTCAAGAAGGAAAGCAGTTTATTACGACAAAGGCGGAGACCTTTAGAACCGCCTCCACCACCTCCCGTGGCAGAGCCGCCGGGACCTCCCAGAGTTCCACCCCACCCAGGAGTAGTCGAACCTTATACGGAGAAGGCCAAGCCTAGGGAACAGAGGAACTACAAGAACATGACAAGAGAAAGGAGAATAGAAGCAAATGCGAGAGAAAGAACGAGAGTTCACACCATCAGCGCTGCCTTCGATACGTTGAGGCGGTCCGTACCTTCCTACAGCCACAACCAGAAACTTTCAAAGCTATCTGTGTTACGGATAGCGTGCGCGTACATTGCTGCGCTGTCAGCGGCAATAGATCCCGAAGCTGATCTTTCGACGGCAGTGGATCAGGTCACGCACACGATACACACCGAAGGCAAGCTTAGAAAGAAGAAGGATGACCCGTGAATAGACTGAAACATCAACTTTTGTGCTCAATCGTGGTCCGTTTCTGTTTGCAACGACTGTTTCCTCAGAGGGGTATACGAGTTTTACACCCAAGTTTAAGAGACTTATGTTCCAAGTAATAGGGGACGAGTTTGGTGGATCCAATCGTTGTTCTATTGCCAAAAATACATCGACGAAATGTTATGCTGTTGCATTGACTTCGGGAATCCAAGGCAATGAGCCCGGAAACTGATTAGGATAGCATACTTTTTCAATTAAAACCGTCCTGCGAAGCCTATTCTCTGCTCTACTATGTTTAGTACAAAAATGACAATAATATTGGTATTGAAAAATAAATTTATAATGAATTGGTGAAAGGACTAGTAAAAGTTGGTAAGGACCATTTATGTAAGAATTCTGCATAGCAAAGCTTTTAGGCTCTTGTAAAATCGTTTAATGAATCTCAAATGCGTACTGGCAGTACATAAAAATAGTAAAAAAGACACCAAGTTTAATGTTCAAATAGGCTTAGATACATTGACAATATTTCCCAAGGTTTTAATCAAAGCTATATGCAATTTAATCTTTAGAATTCATTGTTGAAAATAATGCGTAAGGTTCAAAAAATTTTCATATTTCGAATGCGAATTCACACATTTTTCTGATCATGTAAAACAGGCTTGTGACCATAGACCAAGAAGATTTTTCTTTCATTGTAATCGGCCTAGTACAAATTGTAATGTTCCTATTTCATTTCCGTTCATCTAGTACAGATCTCGGGTTAAATCGATTCCTATTATTGTGTAAACTAATTTTATCAGGACTGGTAATAATAGCAGTAGTATCCATTATTGTTAAAAAAACAAAAACATAAATTCTTCGGCTATTTAGAAAAAATGTTAACCAACCACAGTCCAGTATTACATTAAGGCGTAAAGTTTTAAAACAGTGTAAATTGTATGTATTTATGGCTTTAATACAATTATATTTATTAAAATCGAGTCAATAATTTTAAGTGCAAACTGTATAAAAATATTTAGTGTAAGAAAAATGTTGCATTTTGTAAATAATTAGTTTTTATTTGTAAATGTAGTTAGGACCACTGTTTTGTTTGATAAACTCGTCAAGGCATTACTTTTGATAAACAACAGATACAAATGATAACAAAAAATAACGTTTTTTCCTTGTAACTATCTGTTAAATATTACCACTCGGTTTTATTTTGGTTTGCCGGTGACATCGTGACGTCATACATGGTCTTGTAAGACATTTGACATCTGTGGCGAACAAAACGGCGTTTGTAGAGGTCGTTTCATCGGCAAACTTATTAACACGAGTTATATTTATCTATCTATTGTCTGCAGTCTATTTGTCGATTTTTATCTTCTCAAAATACCGAATGGTCATGTTTAAAGATTGTAATAGTTATATTCAATAATAAATTTTTTTTTTCCAGTTTGACTCCGTTACTAAGTAAATTAAGTGCTACAAATATGTAGTGAAATGCCTTGAACACGTATTGTGATACAATTATTGTAAATATAATAATTATAAGTTCGTCACACTGTTGAGTCTGATGTGGATATTATAACAGCTTAAATTTACCGTCTATTCAAATAAAGAGTATATTAGTATTATTTAAATTTCATTGTATACAAACGTTTCGAAATGCTGATCAACTCCGCTCGAATTCTTTGATTAAACTGATCAATTTATTGGTCAATTATATTATTATTTGATCAATAACTGTAAATGTTGTGTAAAATGGAATATAAATAAATATAACATATTCTCTTTGATGGTGCATAAATATTTCAAATATATAATTAGAAATAGAAAAGAGAAATAAAAGAAGCGAAGTAAAACATTATGGCCGTTGTTTTATTTATTTCCTATTATTTGATGCAGCCAAGTATATTGAAGAAAGTAGTAAAATCTTATGTAGATTATACTATATGATTGACGAAACCGAAAAAAACTGACACATAGCTATAATTCCCAATATAAGTCTATCATCTTTTAATATAGATCCAAATATGGAACAGAAAACAAATAGTCCCAGTAGCAAGGACGATTGGCGATAACCATTTTAGAGACTCACTGCCTGTGTAAAAAAGTGCCTGTAAGAGTTACCACTGCAATTGATATTATTCTGTTCTACGACATATTGATTTATATTATTTTAACGTAGGTGTAAGCCATTTTTGAGACGGTATACAGAAGATTCTCTATGAAGGCAAAACTTCTGAATAGATTTCAGCAGGCAGATTGTAACCAGGATTATTACACCAGAGGAATCTTGTGCTATTTTTTACAAAGATGTTAGAAGCAAACTAGCAATAAAAAAATGCATGAAAACCAATAGGCGCCGTAAACGGACGCTGAGTAGAGACAACATTTTTAAGCACAGAGAATAGCACTACAGATAAATAAATGTAATAAGTATTGTTTAATAAGCCTCAATAAATAAAAACAAGTGAAGGAAATAGTCGAAATAGGATTTCGTTTTTAAAATGGCGAATCAAACGACGCCCCTAATGAACAACTGTGTATGATATCGCCGGAAAGCCACAAACTAGGAAGTGGGTGGAATTGGACATCTGTCAGTAGTACAATAGGGTCTTTTATCATCCCAGGTGTAGACTGATAACATGGCACGTGCTTTTATGTCAATATGCTTAGATCTATATTAATAGCAACCCCTCTTCGCGTTGTTTGAATTGGGATTTGACGGTTAGAGATTGGGAAATAGCATTTAGTGTACGATTTTGTATTCCTGGTTGTGTAGTAGAGGAGCTATTGATTCTAATTATTATTTTGCGATTGGAAAAATAAATTCTGCAGCAATTAAGCAACGAACATAATAACTTAAATTTTAAATTTGACGTGAAGGACAGTTTAAGTGCACTGGGAAAGTTATGCAAATTCGTCACCTTTAAACTTGGTTGATTTAACTTTAGGTTGGTTTTAAGTGCATAAAGGGAGGCTGAGGCATATTATTATAAACTCATAATCGTTAACCAAGTTACGGTAACAATTTTACGCAAACGTAACGAAAAAAGTAAATTGCAGCGCTATCTATGGTCGAGTAGAAATATCAAATAGGTTTCGTCTTATGTTCCTTTCGACTCACTAGATGGCGTTAGTGTGCATTATATAGTTAAACTATTCTACAAAAGATGGCAGTCAACCACGTATCTGTAATTAAAAGCAGCTTTTGCATGTAATTTTTTTTACTTTTAATATATGCGATCTATATATTTGGTTGCGGAAAAAGTCCGCATTATAGGATTGTATCCACTTTTAATAAAATCTTTTCTCTACACAAAAAAACTCGATATTCGGGTTCGTGTGCTCATTTGTGATTCTTGAAGCCAAAGAAATATTACAAGTTCATACATACCTACTATAATGCGAAAAGACTTTTTCCCGACCTAATATTTTGCGATCTCAAAATGTGTGTATTATGTTAAAAATATAATTAATATTTACTTGTGACATAAAGGTAAGTAGGTATTTATCAGGCAAATTAAATATAATGGTCATTCAAAGCAATTCTAATTTCAAATTTTGAATCCAAGAGTCTATGGTCTTGCTTTTTCTGAATATGAGTAAAAAAATAACGCGGGAAAAGTACATATTTACGACACAACAAACTCAAGTTATAGTGAAAATTTATTTATTGTCTTATTAACTACATTAATTCAAGCAGTCCATTTGAGGCATCTTGTATCTAAGTGTGTTCCTAAGCATCGCACGCAGCAGTAGCGGGCGCCACAAGGTATGCAAGTGTAATTCGATGGAAAACCACATACAGCACAGAAATGTCGATCGGGAAATCTAAAAAAAGATAAAAATTTAATTTAATCATGAACCTACTTTGTTAGATTGCTGATGAATTAATCATTGAGTCGTTATAATTTCGGTCGAATTTTTATGGTTTTACAAATTCAAATTATTTTTATTCACAAAAAATATGGTGCAAAAGGTGGTTAATAAAATGTATTTTGTATTAATAATGTATTTTGCCATTAAGCTGACATGCAAATATTACAACAAGGATTAAAGAGAAAACTATTATTACTGTATATCAAAATACTCGATTTTTAACGTTCTTATACTTACTTAGAAGGTGGGACTTGTGCAGACAAATAATTGGGCGGATCCGGTCTAAAACTGGCGTCCTCCTCAACTAACTGTGCAAAAGTTTTCCGAAATCGCATCTTATAATACTCTGCACTCTTAGCCTTTTTCTTTCTAGTCGGCTTTTCATTGGAATCGGCGAATTTCGGCACCTTCTTCGACATAACCAGGTCAGCATGTGGGTCTTCATGGAAATTGTCTTGTTCAAGAGCCTCGACAGCCTTTCTAGCTCTTCGCTTTCTTGCCGCATCATCGAGCACCTTCCTTCTCTCCACATCCTTAACTCTACCGGATTCTCTCGAAGTCATTATGAGGTTTACAGTCCTTTGTCATGTACGGGTATACTCAGTTGGTCCATCAAATCATCCACACGGGCTTGTAATGTCTCCACTATATCTGCAGATATGAATAGATGTGTTTCATCCAGGTCTTGAAGTATAAACTTTCTGCCAAGTGCGAGAGTCTCGTCTAAGTGCAGTAGAAACTGTTTCATCGCCGGATCACTGGAAAATGTCGAAAAAACGAGGTTTGAGTGCTGATGAAAAGAAAGTTAGGATGCTGGAGATATTTCATCAGAGTAAAGACTTCTTTCAGCTGAAGGTGAGACTTGATTTTTAAATTCCAAATTAGGATTTGATTGACTTAATTCAACAACTTCTCAAGACTTTTAATTTACTATTTTTTAGAACAGTAGTGTCAGAGGTCTATAAAATATAATGTGTAGTAAGTAAGCACAATAATAAAATTTAATTTTTATTGTAGGAACTGGAAAAAATTGCTCCAAAAGAGAAGGGTATCACTATGCAATCAGTAAAAGAGGTTGTACAAAGCTTGGTAGATGATCATCTAGTGGACTCTGAGAAAATTGGCACTTCTATTTATTTCTGGTCTTTTCCCAGGTACCTAACATATTCCACTACTTTGTTATGTTGAAGATAACAGTGACATAAAGTATAGAATTGGAAAAAAAAATGTATTTGGTGACTATTCACATTTTGGCTTACAGTAAAGCAAAAAATGCAAAGAAAAGAAAATTCAATGAACTGCAAAATGATTTTGAAGAATGCTGTAAGAAGTTGAGAAAGGTGGAAGATTCAATTGCAACGGAATCTGTGAGTATTGAATTATAACCATTATTATACTGGAAATGATGAGTCTATTTACAAAATGAATAAGTTGTCACGGCATTCTACATTACCAATAACAACTCTAGGAGCTGTGCCAGTTTTTTATTATAAAAATTTATCACATCAGTAAGATTTAGTCTTGTTAATAATATGACACCACTAATTTAATGCTTTATAAGTCATCCTCTGCTTTTATAAAAGACATGCATCTGCTTGTACCTACTAAATATTACCAATATATTTCAGGTGAGCAGAGTACAATCAGAAGAGAGAACTCAACTGCTGTCTATGTTAAGTGATCTTGAAAAAAAAGAGGAGAAACTTAAGAAAGAATTGCAGAAGTACAGAGATTCAGATCCCGAATATATTGCTCAATTGAAAGCTGAATGTCAGGTGCAATTGTATAGCTAACAACTTTTCTATAGCCTTAGAGAATTTGCTGCTTTCTTTAGTTAACTTTGAGATGTTGCTATAGGCTGCCCAACTTATTACTGTTGCCTAAAATAGTATAATTAATTTATTTTTCTCAGCCATGCAAGTTATGTGTTTGATTATTTTTCACATCAATGAAATTGTTGCTATAATAAGTTTTTATTTTTAGGGTTTAAAAACAGCAATAAACAGGTGGACTGAAAACATCTACATATTGAAATCGTATATCAAGAACACATTTCAAATGGACAACGCTACCATAGACCAGAATTTTAATATTCCGACCGATTTGGATTACATAGAAATGTAAACAAGAGGCATTTCAAACATAACCTAAAAAATATATTTTCCGATTCAAAATATTCATATTTGACATTATAGGATAGCGTTTTTTTTATAAAAATATATGTGTTGCTTTATTTCACGTACCATTCCACAAGAACACCTTTCATAACATTCACCATGATTCATTTTTTATTGTATCTGTATCGGCAAAAGATTCAACGTCTAAATAAAGCTGTTTTCTAGATATTATTGAAGTGTTAGTAACTACTTATGTCATATATTTTCTAAAATAAAAAACCACTTGGTTTTGGTAACGATATTATTCTAGAAAATAGCAACAAAGATAAAACAACACAACAACCATTCGCTTGATTTACAATTTGACGATAAGATGACAGTAATGAATGACAGTCGAGTTTACTACGATGTTGCCAATGGAAAATTTTAACTCCGGCTTTGAATACCTTAACTTATACCTATTTAAAAAAAATAGTGGGTGGGTAAATTCTTTCGCGATAGCGAATCCGTAAGTCATTTAAAGTTTAATTTTAAAATATGCGTGTAGTTAAGGTAAGGCAAGTTATAATTTTATTAAGGACTGCTAACTATTCAGAGAAAAAGGTCGTCCACAGGGGGATTGACCGCGCAGGAATATATGTATTTATTTTGAAAGTATCGGTATTGTAGTATTGTAAGTTGAATGGCTGGCAATAAATATTCTATACTCTAGCTTCTCATTCTTTGAATTATTAATTTATTGTTACAGGGAAATATTCAAGCCATTGCAGTCTGTTGTACAACACAACTGCAATGGTTTGAATAGGTGTTAAAATGAAAGAACAAAGTATTCAAAACTATATATTAATTTATTCTATAAACTTTTATATTTACATTATGTAATATTTGATAGATATGTACACTAGTACAAAAGTATTGACTAGGAATTTATTAATATTTCTCTTTTTTGTTCATTTTTTACTATTATTATTTTACAAACAGTAAGGACAACTTAGTTTAATGCATAGGTAGGTAATGTAGGTACCGAAATCTAAAGCCGTTAATTACATTATAGGTAGGTATAGACTTGAGTTTAAACAACAATATAAAACAAATAAAGATGTCTACGGTCTTATCAATAAAATCACATAAATTAGTATTTTTATTTACATTGAATGTATTATTATAATGTTATGAACATTTTAAAATAATTTTTACCCCAATAATTATGTGTATAACTATTTTTATACATAGGTAAGCAATATAATTATACTTATATGTACAATTTTACATAGGTAGACTTAACAAGTTCAATTACTTAGACTCATGAAAAAAACAAAAGAGCTCCTATCTTTTGAAAAAAAAAATGGTACAAATGAATATAAAAAATGCTTTATAACAGATTAAAATTTAGTGAATAGACGTACTCAGACTCGTACTCAGAACTCTATATAAAGCTAAAACTAGAAAGAAATATACTGAGTTCTCTCTTTTGTAGTCAACATTTTTATAGTATAATTTCGTTGCGATATCTTACGTGCCGTAGATGGCCACTGCGTAATTACTCTTCTGTTTAACAATAGGACAAAATATAGTACAATACTTAAACTACAACAGATAATTATAATTATACATAATAGCAAACACATTCCTGACAAAACTACTAGGTACATAATAAGCAGTAGTCGGTAAGTCTGCTCTCTCTTCGTTGACCTTACGTGTTAAGTCTATCAACAGTTCTTTTTGTTGACTATCATCACAGTTATACAAAATATTCCATTTAACACACAACTGACACAACCACTGAATTTAAATTCCATAGACAATATAAAAACTAACATGATCGGAAGTTATCCATAGGCAAAAAGAAGCTCTCCGTACTACTAACGTCTTTTGCGTCAAAATTCGTTTCGACGTGTTTCACACCGTTTTCGTTTTCACAACACTTTGGGAAAGGAGCTAGACTGTCTGTTTTATACACGAAAGATTTGCTATAGTTCTCTTTAGATCTCTCTTGATTGTTATTTGCCGTGGACCGAAGGCCACGAGTCCTGTTTCAGAGTTTTGATGAACCGTTGTTCAGGAGTCTGACGCTGCTTTCGCGGCCGACGCTGGCTCTGTATACAGAAAAAATATTTTTAATAGAAATAAAATACACTTTACTATAAAAATTATATTGTACCTAAGTAAAAGTATGAGAAATTGCAATTAGACTATTGAAACTGAAAACTATTCGCAGAATGTAACGAAGTGACATTTGGGAATTGAACCTGCAAGCGTTCAGTTCGTTCGTTTAAAATCATAACCGAAAACACCGACGTGGACGGTATACGGAAAAATTACAACTTAGGCCCAGCGCAGACAGACCGGAATAATCCTCGCGCGGTCTCGAGCATTTTCTTTACGGCTCGCGGATGCTCGAGCATGCTCGCGACTGTTCGAGCCTGCGCGAGGAAAGCGTTCTAGGTTACCATTCTACATTAAACAGCCCGTTTTTCGTGAAAGTTCGTCAACAATAGTGGACTGGGCCATGATTATAATTGCTCGTTTGGCTGGAGAAGAATAAAAATGACGTTTTCCCTCTTTAAACTCAGTAACAACATTGAAAGTTCTCGTACGATGCCGGCGGCGACGCAAGGCCGCGCGGGGATACCCGCGCATCCTCGAGGACGCGCGAGCTATTTTTGTCAGGTTCAAGCAATTATGCACTTTATTTTAATGATTTTAAAGTTGATTTTAAGGTGCATTAAAAAAATCCTCTCCGCTGCGCTCCTCTTGGTCTGCGCTGACCCTTAAAAATGTAAGAATATAAGTCAGCGCCATCTATTTATAAACAGCTTAACCATAATGAAAATCATTTGTAAGGTTTACTCTAGAGGGCGCTACAAGTACATTTTGAGGTCACTTGCTAAAGTTTTTTAATCAAGAATGTTGTTACTTACGTCCTAGGCACCATACTGATGTTGGTCTTTCTGCTGGAGTGAAGTCTTCTTGAAGTAGAAAGAGACAGAGAACCTCGCGGTCCGTGTGTTGAACTACTTCTACATAGAAGATACCTGAACAAAAAATAATGCCAAGTTTATTTATGAGCTCAAAATTTACACATAGGCTTTAAGTGTTAAATTAGATTAAAGAAAACATTAAATCCTTTTAATTCAAAATCCTAGTAATATTGCAAATGCGAAAGTTTGTGATCATGGATTGATGCATGTTTGTATATTTTGTTACTCTTTCTCGAAAAAACTATAGGTTTTAATGAAATTTGATATACAAATAGCTTTTAACCTGGACTAACACATAAAATACCGTTTACCCTGGGAATCTATTCACGCAGACGAAGTCACGGGCACGAGCTAGTTTTGCATAATATGGCTATTTAATCTAACTTTAATAGCTAAGTCGTATTAATGTTTGGTTTGACTTTCGGCCAAACTTTTTAGAGTAAAGTTCGTTATATCCATTATAGAAGTGATTATAAGCTTACTATAAAGTTTAACTTAATCAATCAATCCCATACAAATATATGGAGCTATGAAGCATACAGTTTTACTTAAGCTGTTCAATATGAGCTATATTGAACGGCTGTCAAACAGATTAGGTACTGCAAGAACTTTTTGAACTGTTTTTAATCATAAATTTTAGTCAGCTCAGTACATATGCCTCTGTTTGAATTTATAATTAAGTAATTAGCCCCTGAACCGCTATTATCAATTGTAACAATTAATTGGAGTAACCACATGGTTACTTTCATAATACTCTGCAAACAAGTTGGTTTTGACGTAAAGATTAATCTAAAGTTCATGTCTATAGAATGATTAGGCATGGTTGACTGATTTGAATATAGTATGATCGTTAAGTTAGTTTTTAGCGGTCCCATACCCAAAGGGTAAATTTGATTGCTTAATTTTGCTTGATTTTGATAACGGCAAAAGGAGGGCCTTGTAATATTCACAGAATAAGTATTTATAAATTTATTTTAAAGATATGGTGGCCGCGGTAATCTTTATAATACAATTGCATACCTAGTTCTTTAGTTTTTGCCTATCTCCATAATAATATAGATTAGTGTTTGATAGTAGCATTATACAAGAAAAAGTTAACTTTTAGCTATATTAAAATGAAAAGATACCTATTGCTTTCACTTGTAATATTTTCGCGAGAGTACAGCAAAATAATTACTTAAAGCAACGTATGAAAAAATGCATACAGTAAATATGAACTCATTTCCACATGAATAGGAGCTCACTCTCTGGGATTATAAGAATAAATCTGCGAGCATTGAAGCTACGGAAAACGTCATACACGAATAACTTTAAAGTATTGCTTGTATTTTTTGAAGTGCTTAAGTTACGATTTACTGATTATTATTTTATTTTAATTTCCATATCGAGCGAGAGGTCTAAACCATATTTTTATGAAGTTAATATTTCACGATTGGCGGGAATTTTCGATAATCTAACTTCTTAATTTTGGTCACTAGATAGATAATATTTATAAGGTTACGAACCCGCTTCGCTCACATGAATATTTGAGGAAAAGTTTCTTTTTTCTCTATAAAACCTCCCATACCTTTTGAAGAGAGAAATTATGTCGAAAAGAATACTCTGAATTGGGAGACCGTCCTCGAGCGTTGCATTGTGTTTATATTATTACTAGCTGACCCGCGCAACTTCGCTTGCGTCACCTAAGAGAATGGGTCAAAATTTTCCCCGTTTTTGTAACATTTTTCGTTGCTACTCCGCTCCTTATGACCGTAGCGTGATGTTACATAGCCTAATAGCCTTCCTCGATAAATGGGCTATCTAACACTGAAAGAATTTTTCAAATCGGACCAGTAGTTCCTGAGATTAGCGCGTTCAAACAAACAAACAATCAAACAAACAAACAAACTCTTCAGCTTTATTATATTAGTATAGATGTATGTCTCTCTGTTTGTATTTATAAACTTTATTTCTTTGCCTACATACATACACGATAAGTATATTTAAAAACTGACACAATCTAAGCTAGCGTTTTGGGACAATCCTAATCATCGCGTGCTAAAACGTGTTTATGATCATGACACATTTCCCTTTGGAATTCGCATTAAAATGTTCATCACCGTAATCATTTTCACCTATGGCAACATGAACCAGTGCCAGCCAAATTTTATAAGCACTTGCCTCCAGCGCAAATACATCGAAAAGTTATATCTACGGTCACTTATCGATGGTAGTGCGCTCAAAATACGAGGCTATTCTTTTGGCTATAAGTACTTTTTTATAACCCTAGAAAGATTGTCATATTGTATAGTAGTGAAAAGAGACTCATGCGTAAAATTGACTCACGCTCGTCGTTATATTTCAAAATCGGTGCAACTTATTGACACGTACAACACACAGTAGCCCCTAGTGAAATGTCCGAAAGGCACAGCGATGCATTCGCGATATTAAGAAAGATAGAGCGATATAAGCAAACGCATGCGTAAAGACGCAGATTATCTTTCTACGGTTAAAGACTTTTCGCACTTCAAAGAGTATTAGAAAACGAATAAGTATTTTTGCTATAGTGGTGAAGGATCCCTAACTTTAGAGAACCGTAAATACGTTAAAGGTTTATGCAACGAAAAATCCTAGTTATAATTGTGTCCGACCAGTAGTTTTTGCGGGATTCATTTTTACAAACTTTCGTATTTGAAACTTTAGTTTCATATAAAAGTTTTTCCCTCGTTCCACTCCCTTTGGTAAAGATATTCTTAAAATCTTCTTTTAGTGCTGCTCTACACTTCCTAAGGAATCTTCATAACAAATTTAAACTTTCTACGCTCAGTAGTTTCGGCTGTGCGTTGTCCAACAGACAGTTACTTAGTATCGGAAGATACTAAGTAACTGTCTAGTCGATAGTGGTAGTGAATCGAGGTACAGTAAACACTGTACCTCGATTCACTACCACTATCGACTACCGACAACCGACTAGCTATCGTTATTTTGACGTTTAGAATGTACTACCAAAATAGTTTCTACGTAGTTTCCCGTCAGAGGTTGAGCAGATTTTCATACAAAGTTTCTCGATGACAGTCATTCTTTTTTCTTTTTTAAAAAGACAACTCCCGCACTAAGAATTGCTCTTGTGTTGCGGGGACTTTTACAAACATTCAAACAACGGACACAAAGCACAACCAGACCCGAAACAATTATATGTGGATCGCACAAATAATTGTCCCGTGGGAATCGAGCCCACGACCTCCCGACGCAGTGGTATCGGCGTGGCGAACTAGACCACTGCGCCACGGAGGCAGTCATGTCAGTCGGTTGTCGGTAGTCGATAGTAATAGAGAATCAAGCTACTGATGATATAAGTATTAAAAAGTATGGATGCGAGGATATTACCTGTTGAAATGTTTTCTGAAGATGCCACTGGTGCAGTACAGAGCTATGGGGTTGACGCAGCTGTTGAGGAACGACAGACAGAACCCAATGATCCTGAGTGCGTGCCACCAGCCGTTGTAGTCTTCTTGTGCTGTAGGACTGGAAAATAAACAATATTTATGTTTTTTTTTTAAATAAAAATAAAATTAAATGAATGAATTAATTAATTTATTGAATAAATGAACAGTTACAAATACATAAAATCACGCTTTTTTCACGTAAGGGTAGGGCAAAGATCGAAGAACGCCAAATTCCTTTACTTCGTTCATTGCCACGCATCTTGTCATCAATTAGGTAAGTATTATTTGTGTTCACGTCAATTTATTAAACATTGTAATGAATTTTCAACTAAATCTAATAAAATATATTTTTCCTAATCTCTCTCTCATCGTATGGATAGCGGTCACCTAGTGTCAAAGTTGTTTAAGCCGTCCGAAGGCCTTTGACGTGGCTTAACGACTACTATCTTAATTGATAACAACCGGGACCGACTTTTTACGTGCCCTCCGAAGCACGGAGATGACCAGTTCAAATATACTATATATGGTCACCCATCTATGGAATGTCCGCGCGAATGTTTGCTTAACCCACAGATCGTTTACCGACCGGTGAGCGCAACTGGCTATGGACGCTACAGCTGTTCTGGAGATTACCTGCATCACACATTTCTATAATTATTTCTCTACTATTTATCTTAATCAATTTTCATATTGTGTGTCTAGGTTATTATTTTATGCTTAATTACATGCATAGAATTTAATTAGTTACTAAACAGTAATAACAATAATTAACACGCTCTAATGTGCAGATTACGCTAATCAGTATGCATAATTAGCTTGTATCACAAATTGATTAAACACAAGGCGATTATCACTCAATAATTTAGTTAATGTAAAGATTATACTTACTTAGTTAAAATATACATGAAACTAGCTGACCCGCGCAATTTCGCTTGCGTCACATAAGAGAATGAGTCAAAATTCTCCCCGTTTTTGTAACATTTTTTACTGGAATTCTGCGTCTATTGGTCGTAGCGTGATGATATAGCCTACAGCCTTCCTCGATAAATGTGCTATCTAACAGTGAAAGAATTTTTCAAATCGGACCAGTTGTTCCTGAGATTAGCGCGTTCAAACAAACAAACAATTAAACAAACAAACTCTTCAGCTTTATAATATTAAGTATTGAGTATAGATATTCATAAACACAAAATATTTGAGAGTTTAGTGATTTCAGGGTTCTAGTGTAGATTGATATTTTTTTGGTGTTACCCAATCCGCATTTGGCTAGCGCGATGGACTCAAGGTTTATCCCCTCCCTCATTATGGGTTAAATTTGTTGTTAGCTCGGCTCGAAAATTAGTGAACACGAGTGACTATTATAAAGGTTTGATTTCCGGTTCAAGTATTTTTTGCGTATTTTTATTAATGTTCGAAAGCTTAATAGTATCCCAGGTTTCAGAAGCATACACATTTGCTCGCTGACTGCTGAATAAGTGGGTGTAATTTATACAACTCTGCCTACACCTTAAGGAAACAGGTGTGATTCAATAAAAGAAACATAAAATATTTAAAATAGTATAAAGTTTGTTTTAAATATGAAAGAAATAACACTTTATTAAAAAAAGCATCATCATCATTCCTGTCGACTATATTTGAGTCGGCTTCCAGTCTCCCGGGATGCAATCATACCAGTATTTACATGAAACCACTGCATAAAGGACCTCCTCAACCTTACCTCAGTTAGACTAGTTGTCAGACTTTCAAGCTTCTGCCTACTCGTAACGATTGTCAAAGGTCTTTGAAAATTACAGTCGGGACCCATAATAATGTAACGTGCCTTCCGAAACACGGAGCAATTATTTATAGAGCTTTAAAAGAGCATTTTAAAGTTTTGCTAAACTTATGGATGGTTGAAAAAAAGTAAAAAAAATGTGTAATACTCCTATCTGGCGATTCTTAAGACAAGATGTTTGGAAGTGAATAAGGCATGGGAGGTTCGTAACAAGTGGTGTTCTTTGGTCATTGCTTATGGAAAAAGGCGTCCCATTATGTATGTATGTATCTATGTATGTATAATTGATTTGAGCATCACCTGGGTAATGAGTTAAACACAGTAAAAGTGATATAAGTTAAATGGTTTTATGGGATACGATTGCGTGTCATGTATCATCTTCAGTTTTTATAACCTACCAGTAATAGAACCACATCATGAAGACATGTGATGGCAGGAAGCATGCCGCGAACACCAACACGAAGGCTAACACGGTGACAGCCACCTTTCTTCTGGCACGCATCTGAAATTATAACATTGTCTTTAAAACTATAAAGAACGGTGGTTTCAACCTGACAATCTCGAGTAATTTCTTCTGACCATTATTCGACTACGGCGGTCAGTTTGATTGCAATTGGCCAACGGTGCAGGACTTTGTTAAAAGTCTAAGTGTATGCACAATACACAGGAACACTCTCTATTTCTTTACTCTCATAGGCTAGTGGGATGGATAACTGACACGACTAGTGAGAGATCAGGCGCAGGACCGACGGCTTTACGTGCTCTCCGAGGCACGGAGGTCTACAACCTCAACTTCATATTTTTGAGAAATTACCAGATTTATATGAAGGTTATAGAGACAGATTACATGGTATTTCAGTCCCAATTTACAAGCGATTGAAGTCGCGCTTGTTGCCAAGTGGCAGTAATGACACATTGTGGCTTCGGGCAAATAAATTAAGGTGAGGAAAATAAATCTAATAATCAAATTAAATCAATATTTTTATTACCTGTCTTTGCGTGCCTTGCATTTCTCCAGGCACGTTTTGTGTACTGAGCACCAGATGGCGCGCCATTAGCACGTAGAACAGAGCTATAACCGCGAGGGGCAGCGAGTAGTACACTAAGAACCTCATGAGCACTATCGCACGAGGGTAGCTCTCACCCCACTCGGTCGGGTAAGGGTAGCATACGAGGAACTGAAACAGAAAACGGATATTTGAATTATGATTGTTTCTGGATTTATTCGCAGTTTATTGTCTTCCAGGTCAATGTTCGGGCATGGCGACTATTTTTTGTTACAACCAGCAAACGGTGTAGGAGTTTGTATAGTGTCTAAGTGTGTATATGTTACTGTAAAAGCCCGAACGGTGGTAAATCCTAAGATTTTCCGGTATAACCTAAGATTTACCAACTCGCAATGGTAAAAGTCCAAACAATTCTTTTATTTCGAACTTCTCCCTATATTCACTTGATGATATCGAGATGTCGCCGGAGTCCCGCTTCGCGGGGCTCCTCCTTCTGGGTGGTTAAAAAAAAATTAAAAACCTTAGCCTTCTAACCTAACCTACCCATGTCGCTTTGCCCATAACTCCTTCTTTATAACTATGTCACAGTATATAATTATACCGTGAAATAGTTATAAACATAGTTATGAAGGAGGATTTTTTTATATATCGTAACAAAGTTTTTTAACTCTGGCTTGTTCGGACTTTTACCATTGAGAGTTGGTAAATCTTAGGTTTTACCGGAAAATCTTAGGATTTACCACAATTCGGGCTTTTACAGTAACATATACATATACACTTACTATTCTATCACTCTCATGGTCCAGTGGGACCAAAGAAATAAGACCGATTTACGTGCATTCTGAGACTTAACTTCGTAACTAATTACAATAATTTTTGGCCCAACTTGGGATTCAAAAACTAGACCTTTGCGAGGCAGTCTTATGCATAAGCCAAGCTATCTAAAACATTTGACATTTCGTAAACTTTTGAGAAAGTACTTAGTTATACAGATCGGTTAATAACATAATAATATTTGAGAGATGTATTATTCGCTTATTTATTCATAAAACTATTGTAAAAATAAGTTATAGTATGAGACGTTGTTCTATTTCCAGTAAGTGTGTAACCTTTAAAACATTTTCCATTAGGAAACTGTTTAAAAGTGTTGAGTATTGCATCGTAAAAGTAGGTGTAATGTGTTCTACTTGCGTTAGACTTTAGGAAATGTAAACTAAATGCGTGTTTGTGTTTGTTGTGTAGGTGTGGATCACTTTTCAAAGGTCATCCTAAAAAAATGTAGCTATATATTTTACAACCGTGTCGATTCAATGTTGCAAATTCCAACAACTAATGACTAATCGACTAAGCTATTGTAAGAAATTGATCAGCGCTAGCGGATTTAGCAGGAACTATTTTCTTCAAGTAATAGTAAAATTGTCAAACAATCTAGATGACAGTTCGGAATTTAAAGTGAAACAATCTATTGGTATTAATTTACAAGTGATTGGTGAGGAAGCAATGTTTAGGTTCTAGGCAAAATCAGACAAGTAACACCCTGCTGTTGTAACAAGCTAGCTATCGAATAAAATAGTATGAAATGTGATCAACGCCACTAGCGAGTGTCGTAGGAACTATTTTTGCAGTCCATTTTAAATGTCAAACTCTCAATATACGATTATGATAGTCCTGACGGTTTGACTGCTTTCATACTACTTGATTTTTTTAACAGCGCTGCCTATTCTGCTATATGACAACGGGCTTATATACCTAAAGAAAAAAACACAGGTCTAAATTAGTTTCACCCTCTAAATTATCGTCTGTATAATATTTATATCGCGTGAATTAATTGTTTACCGAACGCGGAAAGATTACGGCGAAATTTCCCATTTGGCCATTGTTTGAATTCCCTATAGTCATGCCCTGTTTCTGGATTCAACACTCCTTTGTACCATGGGGGATTGCGTCATAAGATACTAGATTAATAAACGAATAGAATATACAAAATGGAGATTCGGCATTTTGTTTTGCGAGAATTGTAGTTTTAGTTAGTTAGTTTAGATCTTTTGAGTTTTTCTTAAAGTCTAACAACTTAGTAGAGATGCTTGTATGCAAATCGTGGCTTGTGGAGGTACCTATACAAAAATATGAATAAAGAACAGGGCCTATCCCCTCCCTCATTTGGCGGTTACCCTTGCCCAGCAGTGGGAAAAAAATAACATCAGTGACCCGCAGACTTATGCTGCTGACGGTTACCAAATGATAGCTACTTATTAACTAAAGGTGAATTGTGCATACCAAGTCACGTTGTTATACTTGGCATACTAGCTTTTGGTATACTTGAATAGTTTCCTAAAACCATGCTTCTAAATCGACAGAAGTCTATTAATACAGGTCGTCCCAGTAAAGGACCAAATAAATAGACCAATTTAGTGTAAAAATATAAACACAATCATATCGCTCAACATTTTTTTCATAAAACAATAAATGACGGTCTTAGTTCAGCAAATAAATGACCCATTTTCTCTAATTATTGCAATAAACTAGAACCGTATGTAAATAGTTTTGTAATTAGCACAGCTAAGTGTCCCGGCAGAAAGTTATTGCTCAATTACGTTCTCAACCTCAGTTAGAGATTGCTTTACAAAACTATTTAAATCTTATTGGAGCGTAACTATTAATAATTGCGGACCTTACATATTTGTGGTTATATTATTACTGTGTATAGATTTGGTTTCCTCCGTAATGCAGTCTTGTAGTATATTATTATGTGACTGCTATGGAAAGGTCTTAGGTTCGAATCCCGGTTCGGGCCAAAAATGTATTCCGGAGTTTTTCTGTCCAGACTTGCTTAATGAATTGCCCGGAGTATAGAAGTTAAAACATCACAGTACAAATGCTTTTGATACCACAATTCAAGATGTATTTTATAATCGTGTATAAAAATAAAATATATTTAAATACTAGCTGACCCGCGCAGCTCGGCTCGAGCTTTCTTGTTTTTATTTAATACCGCGCATTTTCAAATTTATTCACCTTTTACACCTTCTCTGGACTTCCACAAATAATCCAAGACCAAAATTAGCCAAATCGGTCCAGCCGTTGACGAGTTTTAGCGAGACTAACGAACAGCAATTAATTTTTATATACATAAATTTCCTACAAATAATAAAACTCTTTTAATTTCAGCCTACCCGCTTGTCTTTAACATCTTATCTGATGCAAAATACGCAAACGATATTTATCAGCAATGAAAATTAAGTGGCTGACTAATCACGCGATGAAGAATAGTCAGTATAGCCCTAGGTCAGATTTAGGTCATTAGGCTAGGTGTTGAAAAATATACTCAGTGTGTAAATTATATTGCTTTTTTGCACTTGTAGGTCGTATTTGACGTCTCCTGACCCTCAGAACGTTAAGGTTTTACGACACATTTTTTAAAACATGAATATTTTATTAGGGCAATTTACTACGGTGGTATGGTGTAGTTATCAAGGATTTGATATGAAGAAATATAGAAAGAAATCAACGTTTTCAGTGTAAGATTTCAGGATTTTTTATGTGGAATGCTCGTTAACACTATAAACACGTAAATAAATATGTATGGACTTAGGACAATTCACATATAATTTATAAAGTTTGTAAATTTTCAACAAATGAGTACCATAAAATAAAAAATAAATGAGCAGTGATAGACAAGTGCTATAAGTTGATACCTTCCACGCAAGTGGTCGCAGGTTCGAACCCGAGGCAACACACCAATGACTATTAGAAGTTATGTGTGTATTAGAAATAATTATCACTTGTTCCAACGGTGAAGGAAAACATCGTGATGCAACCTTGCATGCCTGAGAGTTCTTTAGAATAGTTCTTAAAGGTCTGCAAAGTCCCCAACCCGCAATTGGCCTGGTGGACTCAAGGCCTTACCCCTCCCTCATTACGGGAGGAGACCCTTGCCAGGAGAAATAAAATAAGCAAAGTATTTTTGATATGCTAACTAAAAACGTTTTTTTTCTTTTCCTTAGCCCGATTGAGTGTCTCAACGCTGGGCAAAGGCCTCAACTTCAGAAAAGTTTCATTTTTTTTTCCTCACGATGTTTTCCTTTACCGTTAGAGCAAGTGATAATTATTTTTAATACACACATAACTTCGAAAAGTCATTAGTGTGTTGCCTCGGGTTCGAACCTGCAACCACTTGCGTGGGAGATGCCAGCTTAAACCACTCGGCTATCACTACTGAAAAGTTTCAGTTATTAGTTAAAATTACCTGTGTAGTAGGATTGACGACGAAGGCTCGTACATAAGAGCCTATGTAGGCGGGAGTGGCGAGCAGTGCTGCCAATATCCAGATGCCGATAGCCGTGGCCACCGTCAAACGAGTCGCTCGTTTACTGCCACCTGAGAACAAGGTAAAAATATTATATGTAATGTATCAGCTTAGCCTTCCTTCCAACTATATTGCAGTCGGCTTCCAGTCTCAGCGGATGTAGCTGGATACCAGTGTTTTACATAAAGTTATCGGACCTCCACAACCCAGTTACCTGGGTTATAACACGATACGTAAGACTGGCTGCTGATAACGACTCTCAAAGATCTTTGAAAATTAAACCATAATTATAAGTGCCTTCCGAAAAACAGAGCAACTCAGTATCTATAATATTGTCACCCATCCACAGATCAACCTCGGCAAGCGTAGCTTAACCTGAGAGGTCGATCCGTGCGGCTGTAACGTACTTAGCCACAAGCTCCTCACAATAGGTACTATATAAAACAGCCTTGATATTACCAACTAGCACGTGTTTTTGCAGCAAATTCACTTCAGTAAATATTGTTCCATTGAACCAATACGTTACGGCGAAAATTAACGATTACCATTACATTTGCGATTGTTTAACGTCGACATAAAGTAGCACGGCAAACAGTTGCTCAGTAAATAAAGGAGATCGTTATTCAGAGAGATTTATCACTACTGCCCTCTAGTAAAGAAAAATTAAAACTAACAGTTGCGTGTAGTGCCTTTGTTGGCACGCTTGTAAATTTAACAAAGGAAATTGCTTTATGGTGCTTTTGTAAGGGTTTTTCGAACCGCCTGTCTTCTTTTTAGGTTTGGTTAACTATTTATAGCTTCCATTATAATGTTGTATAATATTTATTTATTTAAAGACTATTTTATTTATCGTATAATGCCTCAGGCATTATTTATCAGTCTACTTTATGGACGAAAAGTAAACAAATAAAATCGTGACTCGTTACTTTATAATGTGTTAAAAGAGTGATACTTTAAGGCATATCATGCTCTTGAAAGCCGTCAAAGATGAGGCAAAGTGGAAGGAAAGCTTAAGGAATACTGACAACACTTCTATGAATGATGATGATCTATCCGACCGATTTTGGCCATGGCGACCACTTCGACTCCTAATTAAATCGGCGCTGATACGCACGCAGATGGCTTATAAAGCCAATTTATGAATACATTATGAATTTTTCCATTTTTTCTATGAATACATATTGGACCAGGATCCCAGAGCTGCCAGACCTACGTCATTTTAGCAAAGCTGAAATTTTGAGGATCGTTAGTATAAAGGGTCTGTTAAGAGGTATGCACATCCACTACCTTGAAAGCGGGGCCGTTTCTGAGGTAGCGCGGAGTGAAGGTGCGTAAAAAACGACCCCACCTACGTCATAGTAGCAAAGTTGGTTTTCAGATATGTTTTTAAGGATATTATGTAGAAATAAAATTGACTTTTGCCAGACCGTTTACCGGGGCCATTATTTCTGCCAGACGTCTTAAATGTTTCAAAAAATTAGGTTAACTACGTAATAGTTACAAGCGTTAATTTTATATGTTATTTTAGGTACAATTTTAAGACCCTTTGTATGCGGACAGACCAATCCGAAGGGCCATTCGTCCCCTAGACGCCTTTAAACTTTCCCTATGAGTGCGAGAGTGTGCGTATGCCCAATGGAAAATATGGAAAATCGAAATTTTAGTTTAATAGGGAATTCGTGTGTGACATAATCATTGTGTAAATGTGTATCTATAGTACATATTTGTGTATCCACCCACTACAGAGTTGTTCAAATCTGTTCAATAATAACAGTTTCCGCTGGGACTACGTCATCCCAGTGGAACTTTTTTCCCCGTGGACGCAGAAGAAAGAAAATACATGAACAAATTAGTGTGAATTTGTGCGTATATGTGTATGTTAAAATGAAATTTGTGCAACATAAAACTGCTAAGATATTCCAGTTTCCGCTGCGCTGACGTTTGGCCATTTGCTAGAAATCATATAAAACGGTTCGGTGTAGAGTTGTTTATTTTTATGCACGTTGCTTTCAATTTGTTTATAATGTGTGTGAAAATAGAATATGAAAATACAATCAAACCGTTTTATATGATTTCAGCAAATGTCCAAACGTCAGCGCAGCGGAAACTTGAATATCTTAGCAGTTTTATGTTGCACAAATTTCATTTTAACATACCTACACATTTACACACAAATTCACACTAATTTGTTCATGTATTTGCTTTCTTCTGCGTCCACATGGGAAAAAAAGTACCGCTGGGATGACGTAGTCCCAGCGCAAACTGTTATTGAATAGCACTGCAGTGGGTGGATACACAAATTTGTACTATAGATAGACATTTACACAATGATTATGTCACACACTAATTCCCTATTAAACTAAAATTACGATTTTCCATATTTTCCATTGGGCATACGCACACTCTCGCACTCATAGGGAAAGTTTAAAGGCGTCTAGGGGACGAATGGCCCTTCGGATTGGTCTGTCCGCATACAAAGGGTCTTAAAATTGTACCTAAAATAACATATAAAATTAACGCTTGTAACTATTACGTAGTTTACCTAATTTTTTGAAACATTTAAGACGTCTGGCAGAAATAATGGCCCCGGTAAACGGTCTGGCAATAGTCAATTTTAATTCTACATAATATCCTTAAAAACATATCTGAAAACCAACTTTGCTACTATGACGTAGGTTGGGTCGTTTTTTACGCACCTTCACTCCGCGCTACCTCAGAAACGGCCCCGCTTTCAAGGTAGTGGATGTGCATACCTCTTAACAGACCCTTTATACTAACGATCCTCAAAATTTCAGCTTTGCTAAAATGACGTAGGTCTGGCAGCTCTGGGATCTTACTCTATATGCCAAAAAAGAAGATGAATGAATACCAAAAAGAAGAGAGAAAAGGAAGAAACCATTGTCAAAAATTTATATTTAAAAGTTTTCTGGACTGTCTGTTTTTTGGGTTGTTTCCTAGACTTAACTTTTTTAACTGCACGTTTGGCGCAGTGGCTTAAGCGGTCACCTCGCTGCAACAACCGTAGCGCCGCGTGTGGTGGGTTCGAATCCCACCCGGGACAAATCTTTGTGTGATGAGCACGAGTATTTGTTCTGAGCCTGGATGTTAATGTATCTATATAAGTATGTATTTAGATGTATATAAGTATGTTTATCAGTTATTTGGTTACCATAGTACAAGCTCTGCTTAGTTTGGAATCAAATGACCGTGTGTGAGTTGTCCCATAATATTTATTTTTATTTTTTTTACTCAGACATTCTCAATACCTTGCAGGATATGTTATTTGAAATGCACTGAAATAAACGGCACAAACATCAAACTTTGTATGTTAGTCTACTGCTTGACAAAGTAGTTTACTAGACGTGTACTAACTTAGTAAACAAGTACAAACACTCAGTAATTCAGGAGCTGGTGCAAGTAAGTGTTTCACGAACATTTGTAGCACTTTAGACTTCATTAATGTTGCTAAGTTGCGTCCAGAATCTTGTATAGTGTTGAAGAACTGTGTGGGGGGGGGGAGCTGCAGGTTCTGAGCTCGGAGGTAAGAGGGGGGGGGGGGTGAAGTGTGTGTCTGTGCCTGGGAGGGGGTTAACAAAGTATGTATGTAATGTGTTTCTGGAACATTCGTAGGACTTTAGACTTCATTGAGTTGCTAAGTTGCGTCCAGAATCTTGTATAATGTTAAAGAACTGTGTGGGGGGGGGGGGGGAGCTACAGGTTCAGAGCTCGGAGGTAAGAGGGGCGGGGGGGGTGAAGTGTGTGTCTGTGCCTGCGAGTGTTTAACAAAGCATGTATGTAATGTGTTTCTAAAACATTCGTAAGACTTTAAACTTCATTGAGTTGCTAAGTTGTGTCCAGAATCTTGTATAGTGTTGAAGAAGTGTGTGGGGGGGGGGGGAGCTACGGGTTCAGAGCTCGGAGGTAAGAGGGGGGGGGGTGAAGTGTGTGTCTGTGCCTGGGAGGAGGTGTAATTGAAGTATGTGATGTGTTTCTAGAACATTCGTAGCACTACTTTATTCTTCATTGATGTTGCTAAGTTGTGTCCAGAATCTTGTTTGGTGTTAAAGAAGTATTTGGGGGAGAGCTTCAGGTTTAAAGGCTCAAAGGTGAGAGGGGGGGGGGGCTGATAAGTGTTTGTCAGAGGGGGTGGGGTGATGAAGTATGTGTGTATGTAGGTAATGCCTTTCTGGAACATTCATAGCACTTAAGAATTCATTGATGATGTCAAGTTGTGTCCAGTCTAAGATCTTATTTGGTGTTAAAAAAGTGTGTGGGGTGGAGCTGCAGGCATAGAGAGATCGAAGGTAAGAGCGAAGAGTGATGATTTGTATATGGTGTAGAAGTGATAGGGTGCGAGCGCGCGCGCGCGTGTGTGTGTGTCTGTGGAAATTATGAGGTGTGTTTGGCTTGAGGCTTGTCGGGGGGGGCTATTGGGTATCGCAGTTGACAGCTGTTTGACAATCACTCTGTACACCGCTTCTTTTCTTACATGAGGATGACTAATGTCTTATGACAAAAGCAGCTGCATAGAAGCTATCAAATTGACCTTCACTCGTTGTCAAGCTAAGAGTTAAGCTACGCAATACGCATGCAGGGGGATTATGATTTCTAGATTTTCAATTTTTTTTTGTCGTCAGTTCTTATGATGTAAAAGCCATGAGGCCCTTAGCTTCTCTAGTGTGGCAAATATCACACGGTTTGCAACAAACTAATAACATGGGCATGCAGTTGACAGGCGTTTGTTATGTATGGGGCTTTCCCTTGGTGCTGTTACGTCGACATGTTAACAATAATTTAATTCCGTACATGTTGCCGCGACGTAATGGCCGCTAGAAAAATAAATTATCGGATAAAAGCATCGGATTTTAATGGCGTTCTTTACGGGAAATAATTTTCTTTCTATATTATTTTTCTTTTGTTTCTTTTGAGTTGTCACAAACGTTAGATTTCAGTGTGATATTTAAGACGCATACACAGTGGTTTTTACAGCCAAAAACACACATAAGTTTTCGTAAAATGCGAGTCATATATTCTTATAAAAGAATAATTTTATAATTATGTTAGTGAATGAGAAGGCATATAAAAGGATTTTGTTTGAAAGTTTTTCTCGCATGTGTCAGAGAGACCATTTTGTCCACTCGTACCGAATGAAATTCAATTAATTCGACACAAATGTAACAATCTGCTTTTAGAGCGTTAAAGCCGAAAACGCGCGTCGCCGTCGCGTTTTAAATATGCCATGTAAATACGCCCTTACTATAGGCACGGAAATAATTCGTATTTTTATTAAAAGCTTTGTTTCAAAGTAATTTTAATTACATGCAATTATTTAAATGAATGTTCTCGATGTTTGCTGTAAACATTTAATGTTGATGTTATTTCATTGGCTCGAAATATTGTTTAAAATGTATTACGAAATTGTTACTGCTCGTCAGAGATACATATGTATAAGTATAATTCTTTGTCTGCATACACGTATAAATGCCGGCGAGTTCGTTCTGAAAGATTTACCAGGGTAAAAAATAAAGTTGAGGTTAATATAAGCATTTCCCGCGTGACTTCAAAATCTTTAAAGCAGTTTTCGAGTGATATAGTAACAAATATATATCCATCCATTCAAAATAGGTATCGTTTTATCTAAGGCCGAAAACTTTTTCTCTCTTCCATGCTATGAATACCATATGGTGGTACGGTCAGCCTTCTTAATCTTTCGCCTCCACTTCTATCCCGGAAACCTAAGGCCTAAAACGAATAATTATTAACTATTCCAAGACCTATCTGAATGTAAATTATTGCAACTGGAAGCAAACTACTATTACTCAAAAGTATGTCAGACAAAAGTAACAAGCGCAGTTCCAATTCCATCGTATTCCAAACTTCTATTATATAAATCCATTGTATGACCTCCATATTCTTTTATATCAGCATTCCAATTTATTTCCATTGTGTTCTTAAAGGAAACTTGTTTGAAATATAGTTGAAATAGCAATCTATTCGCTGTACAGGCAGTACGGACTCTCGTTCGGTCGTTTGATTACGAACGGAAACGATTCATAAAGTTGTTTTCATGAGGTAATTATTTGATGAGTTTTGTTATGGTATGTGCTGCATTCTGGCTGTATAGATAACTTCAATGCGTCTGAAAAAAAAGGTGTTTACTGTTTAAACGAAAAAAGTGTATTTTCTATAAGATTTTGTCAATTTTATTTTTTTAAGAAAGCCTTGACATACACGATTTATCAAATCAATCGAAAGATTGTACTCTACATAATTTGTACACCAGCATGCAACGTGGCAATACGCCCAGCCTTTTTTGGGCACGTTTTCGATTCACATCGAAGTTCATGAATTTTAAGATGCCCAGTAATTTTTATTTATATTTATTTCTTTCTTCTAGTTTTTTATACTTGTATAATCTTAAACGTTATTATTGAACAATTGTGAATTTTATAGTCATTCAAAAAATTATTTCTTCTATGACTTATGTCGTTTGAAAATAATGTACGTCGGGAATGTCCAAAAAACGTTGGTACACACAAAACAAAACCGAGTTTGTTCATAAGAACTCTGATAAATATAGCTCTCGTAATATATTTCATATTCCTAAATAAGTATGTGAATACTTTTCTCTTTATTATGTGCCGTAATATCTCATACATATTTAACATAAGTCAACAGTGACATAAGTCACTCGGCTTATGATGTCTTAGTTACGTCACTCACCGGCTTACGTCCTTTGAATTAATCAGGAAGACTTATAGGTTTTTTTTGCTTCTCAACTGGAAAATAAGATTTTATTTTCGCAATTTTGTATAATGAAATTGGTGGATTTGATTTACTTTTTTAGACTTATGTAGGTTAATTTGCAATGATTAAACGAGATACGTGGTATTGTATGAAATTAATCTGATCGTTCAAATTCTGAGAAATTCTGCGGCTTCTTTTTACTTCTGAGGTTTTATCTTTTTGGCACTGCTATTTAAACAATATCAATAGTGATTTGTGATGTAGCAACAAACCATTATTTTATATGTAGTTTCCGTAATCAAACAACAAGTCAGACAAAAATGTGACCAAAAAGACACGAGTCTTATGAGATCTTGTGTCAAATAAGTAAAACTCAAAATGGACCATCAATGAAAAGCAGAAAAGAAGTGAAAACAAAATGAAGTACACCATGACAAGAAAGCTCTTTTCTTATTTTCTGGTTAAAGGCGGTTAGAACGTCACATTCTACAGAAGTTAGCATAAATTGAAATACCTACATAAAACATTTTCTTAGGAATGTACGTAAAACAAAAACGAAATGGAGATGAATTGAAGAATTTGTTGCATTTCGGAATACATTTCGATGTGAACGTTTTTAAAAATAGAAGTAACGTCTAAACATTTCAAATGTGAGTGCCGTCATAGATAGTGTTGCCAGGCTTTAGGTTAAAGCCGGATTCTGGCCGGCTTTTTGTTAGCGTATCCAAATTATATGGTGTCCGGCTTGCATTAGGCATTTGAAAGCGACTGATACATTGAAATTTCGGCTTTGTTCGATTACAATTAAAAAATTGAAAGTATCATAATATAATATGTTTGACTGCGAGTCTTCAATAATTTATATTTGTTTCGTAAAAAATCGTACTGCAGTAAAGCCGCAAAAATGCAGGACATAGGCAAACAGGCTTTCGCTTTTATAATATTAGTATGGATAACCTTACTTAACTTTAAAAAATGTCTTTTATATACTAAATGATATAGATGAATACGCAAAAGTCCGTTAACAGTTAAACTGTCTATCCGACTTTACTGATTTAAGATCTAAACACCCTATCCATGAAACAGACATGATTACGTAAACGGAAGGAAATTTGCTGATGCTGTAAACTACTTAAGATGTTTCAGAGAAAATTGCGTATAAACAAACAGTTTTTAACATCCTTTGTATAGAGAAGTCTCGCCAAACTTTCAGACATTTTTGAGTGGTCTGATGATGATCGTAATAAATGAGATTGTGAACTTGCTAAATAAATCGGTTTGTTTTGTTTGCAAGTATGAATGCATTAGAATATTGCATACGTGACATCAGCTGTTACACACAAAAGGTGTAGGAAGAGGTGTATAAAATACATCTACGTTTCATCTTTACTTTTTAAGTCATGCTATATATAGGGAACGTTACCAAACTCCACCCTAAAATTCATAGAGATTTTTGTATAGGACACACATCAGCGTCCCTGGTCCTAAGGTACCTAATTTCTATATCTAATACGATATACTTACTATAATTTCAATACTAAAACTATTAAAAGTCATACATAGATAAACACGAGTGGAAAGCGATTTTGTGCCACTAGCGATACATTTTGTATGAAAAACTGATCAGCGCCCCTAGCGAGTGAAGTTGGAACTAATTTTTAAAGATATTTTAAATGTCAAACTCTCGACACTCGAAAGTAGCGACTGTAGAAAATCGCACTATACAGTCAAGGAACGTTCCTAAAAGGGAAATTTTAAAGCGGAAAGGTCTTTTCCCAAACTGCCGGTGTGAATGACCTTTTGAACAGGTAAGCACCAATATTATTACGCAGTTTAACGATACTGTTCTGCTTGTAAAATCTCACGAACGACAATGACGACTGTAAAAGAAATTGTTATTGAGCCGTTACTTTCAATTTTATTGTTTTAATATCTAAGAATACAATTAGTTATTTTTATATGGACGTGAATCTTTTCAGAATGAAAAGATTTAATTATAATTCGAGTGGTTGCGTGGCGCAGTCGGTTGAGTATCGGACTGCCGATCAGGGTTAGATTTCCAGGTTGGGTAAGGTACTATTGGTGTTTCCTAATTTATATTAATGGTTTGGTTATGTGTCCAGTATAGCTCAATATGCACGCCCACTATTACATGGGACTAACATTGGTAATAGCGAAACGTAGGTGTACTTCATACACCTCTACACATTGTATAACAGGCGTGATAATTATTATATTTATTATGTACTAGCTGATCCGCGCAACTTCGCTTGCGTCACATAAGAGAGAATGGTCATAATTTTCCCCGTTTTTGTAACATTTTTCATTGGTATTCTGCTCTTATTATCGTGATGATATATAGCTTATAGCCTTTCTCGATAAATGGGCTATCTAACACTGAAAGAATTTTTCAAATCGGACCAGTAGTTCCTGAGATAAGCGCGTTCAAACAAACAAACAATCAAACAAACAAACAAACTCTTCAGCTTTATAATATTGGTATAGATTAATGTCTTTATGGAATAAGTTACTTTTTATAAGATTAGTATGCTGAATCTTTTCCGCGCATAGAAAAATAGAATTTTATCGCGATACATGCTGGATTTTAGTGATATTAGAACAGAATGGAGTAAGAATAACCTTGAAATTATCAGGAATTTGCAAACAACAAAAGCAGGAAACCGTTTAAAACAATCTGATTTGTTACATTTGGTATGTTCTAGAATTAAAATTTTACCTTTGATCAATGATAACCCTGTCATCTGGATTTCAAACATATGTCTACCAAATATCAATGTATATTTATTATTTCTGCAAGGAGCGGCCCGTACGACCGGATTTCTTGGTATACTATCAGAATCAGTAGCGCGATTCTCTCCCTCTATCGACTATCGACAACCGGTTAGCTATCGAGGAATTTTCAGCGTCTCTAGTGGGCGTCGTAGGAACTATTTTTGCAGTACATTTGATGTGTCAAAATCTCGATACTGGATAATACCGACTGTAGAGAAACGTGCTACAGGTCTTATCAGATGATAAGGTTTTTACTTATTAGTCTCTCATGCATAATTTATACAACTATTAAGCCATTTATTGATAAGATCACACAGATGATGCAACTACTACTAATAACCGAATAGATTTTGTATGAAAAACTGATCAACACTAGCCGAATTTCTTATTTGCAAAGAATAAGTTTACCATTAAGTCAAATTGAATGTGGTATAACTGGTATACGAAGACATTACGAAATGTAGAAATCGCGTAACTGTAATTATTCCCTCAGTAAAACATAACAAGCTCAAATCTTAAAGAAAAGCTTCAAAAAGAAGTTTTCTCCTTCTTTTTAAAACTTGCTAAAGTTTAAATAAAAATAAATCGCTTCGTCCGGTTGCGACCTTAATCTCGCCGAAGCCGCAGTGACCTAGTGGGGTATAAAACTAATTTCTCCACGACAGTCCGCTGTACAGATTAATGTTAGTAATAAGGCAGCAGACTATGAGCGGATAAAATCTTTAGTCTTACTATCTATCGTATGGTTAGTGGTCAACCTAGTGTCAAAGTTGTTTAAGCCGCCCGAAAGGCCCTTGACATGGCTTAAAAGCTGTTATCTTAATCGACAATAACCGGTACCGACTATTACGTGCCCTCTGAAGAAAAGAGATGCTCAGTTCAAATACCACTATGCAATGGTCACCCATCTATGAAATGACTGCGCCAAGGATTATCCCACAGATCGTCTTATTAACTAAATAAGTTAAAGGAGTCAGCATTGCCATCTAATGTGGCAATGCTAATTGCGACATGTAATAGACAGCGAGGCTTGTTTGAAAATTCTATAATGAGAAAAGAACAGTACCGTTAAGAAAGATAATTTTATTCATATTACTAATATTACACAGCATTTCCAGAAATTATTTCAACAACCCTTATAATAAGATGTTCGTGTATTAACGAACCGACAGTCAATATTGTACCAACAAGTTTGTTTGCTAGTTACAAGTAACTCTCGCGTATTCGTAATGTGTGGTAACGCGAGGAAACCACCGAGACATACGCTACACCACGCAATCAGGACGAGACGTACTGTAAACAGTTCTGCTTAGATAAACGGGAAATTCCAATGAATTTTATGATGCCGTTTTAGAGTCTGTCTTCCGTATCTTAGGCGGTCCCTTCATTGAGCGTGTGCGTTCCTCGACGTGCGTGTTGAAAGCGAGATGTAGTACCGTTGCGTTAGCCTAGCTTTTTAAGGGCGAGACGCGTGTGAAGATGGGTTAGAGAAGCTCAGCACGAGCGGAGCAAGAGCCAAGCATAATTCGTACGTATCTAATTTACCCTAGACAACTGTGTTAAAGGAGTCTCGGACATGCAAGGTTGCATCACGATGTTTTCTTTCACTATTGGAACAAGTGTCAAGTATCTATATATATAAAAATAATTGCTGTTCGTTATTCTCCCTAAAACTCGTGAACAGCTGGACCGATTTGGCTAATTTTAAATTATTTGTGGGAGTCCAGAGGTGTAAAAGGTGAATAAATTTGAAATTGCGCGGTATTAAATAAAAGCAAGAAAGCGTGAGCGGAGCTGCGCGGGTCAGCTAGTTTCTAATATACACATAATTCATAAAAGTCGGTGGTGTGTTGCTTCGGGTCCTACTACATGCTTGAGAGGTGCATTACTAGACCATTAGGCTATCAAATTATAAGTAAATGAATATACACCAATGCAAATAATATAACGAAGAGACTTCAATACAAATGAAAACATACATACTTCACATAAATACATTCTATTTACCAGATCTTTGACAGTCGTTAACAGTAGTCAGAAGCTTGAAAGTCTGACAACCAGTCTTACCGAAGGGTATCGTGTTAATACCTAGGTAACCGGGTTGTGGAGGTCAGATAGGCAGTCGCTCCATGTAAAACACTGGTATCCAGCTGCATCCGGTGAGACTGGAAGCCGACACCAACATAGTTTGGAACAAAGGCTAAGCGAATATAATATATATTCTATTTACCAGTAACAAGATTTATTAGTTGTTAGTTTACGCAATACGTTGCACATGTTTCTGAGTGCATTCGCGAGGTGAATTAAATTGTAACGCGCCTGAATGTATGTTTATGATGAATTTATTGATATTCCCGTATCTTGTTGCAAATTGATTTAGACAAATATATAACCCGCATAAGTGTTTACAAACGTCTGTGTTTTCTTGTTACAATATTTTAGTGTGTATTCAAATATAAAATGATTTTAATGGAAACTCTACATGAAAATGTGACAAGCGGATTCCATGAAAACAACTTTTTAAACTTAATTTGAAAGTCAAGAACGTGGCTTCGACCTTCCTGATCATCAGCCTAGCCTTTCTTCCAACTATGTTGGTATAGGTTTCCAGTCTCACCAGATGCAGCTGCATACCAGTAATTTACAAATAGACCGACGGCTTTTCGGACCTCTACAACCCAGTTAGCTGGGGTATAACACGATACGCTTTGTTAAGACTGGTTGTCAGACTTTTAAGCTTCTGACTACTGGTAACGACTGTCAACGATCTTTGAAAATCACAGCCGGGATTTCCAATTTCACGTGGTTTCCGAAACACAGAAGAACTCGGCAAGTATTATATAGTCACCCATCTACGGATTAACCTCGACAAGCGACGCTTAACCTGAGTATTCGATCCACGTGGTTGTAATTTAGCCAAGAGCTCCTCCAATCTTCATATTAGAAGTAAACCAGATTAACACGCGTAGTTTATATCTAATAATAAATATGTTTGTTTGTTTATAACATAAATTACAAGTTAAGTGATTAATTTGATACAATAGAGCACAGAGGAAATACATTTAATATATTAGTGGAAATAAAAACTTTTTAACCAATCCGTTTAGTGAACTTTTGTAAGCGTACGAGGGGAAATTGTTTTGTAATTGAGTTTGTTGTGGTAAATAAGGATTAAGTGTGATTTATTGATTTGTTAGAACGTGATGTTTTGTGGTAAATCTTTATATATAATATATAATTCTTCTGTAAGTGTGTGTGTCATTGAACTTCTCTTAAACGACTGGACCGATTTTGATGAAATTTTTTGTGTGTGTTCAAGGGGATCTGAGAATAGTTTAGATTCACAATTTTGTCCGCTGGACAATGTTTTTTAATTAATTTTTAATTTATTAGACAGGACAACATCTGTCGGGTACGCTAGTGTTATATAAATAATAAGAAACAAATACTGAACGGGTGTATAGAAACAATACTTTTCGAAGGATTTGTGAATGGTTGTACATGAGAACAAAAATATATCAATCTTAAGAAAATCCGAAACTTTTGTAATAAAAATTATGGTATAAAACATCCCAAAACGGTTGAATCACGATCGATAGGGTTCATATAATCCTAGAAAATAATAAAACTTTCCCTTTGACAAGAAATAAACCACTGCAAATATTTAAAATTACTGTAAGCGATAATATTGTTCTGTATTCAATATAGCAAAACAATGTCGCGAGAAAAATAGTGTAAAGTCAATAAATACGGCTAAAATGCAGTCTACAGTACTGGAAAGTAAAAATAATTTCTTAAGCACATAAAACATACGTAACCTATTAATCCAATAATCCAATGAATTTATATACTCCAATACAAACAGATCAATATACTCTGGTTATTCGTTACCGATATAAACAAGTCCGTTATAACCTGACCTCGTGGTACAATAAACACAAGAGCCCTCATAAAACTCAACTATCGATAACTTAGAAATTTTAATAGACTCGGAGCATACCTCGATTCTCTACCACTATCGACTACCGACAACCGGCTAGCTATCGACATTTTGACATTTAGAATGTACTGCCAAAAAGTTTTCTACGACGCCCGTTAGAGGCGCTGTACCGCGATTCTGTACTAGTATCGACTACCGACAACCGGCTAGCTATCGAAATTTGACATTTAGAATGTACTGCCAAAATGTTTCCTACGACACCCGTCAGAGGCGCTGACCAGATTTTCAAACAAATTTTCTTGATGACAGTTCGGTTGTCGGTAGTCGATAGTAGTAGAGAATCGAGGCACTGATCAGATTTTCATACAAAATTTCTCGATGACAGGTCGGTTGTCGGTACTCGATAGTAATAGAGAATTGAGCTTAGCCTTTGTTCCAAACTATGTTGGAGTCGGCTTCCAGTCTCACCGGATGCAGCTGGATACCAGTGTTTTACATGGAGCGACTGCCTATCTGACCTCCACAACCCAGTTACTTAGGTATTAACACGATACCCTTCGGTAAGACTGGTTGTCAGACTTTCAAGCTTCTGACTACTGTTAACGACTGTCAAAGATCTTCGAAAATGACAGCCGGGACCCACAATTTAACGTGCCTTCCGAAACACGGAGGAACTCGATATGTATAAGATGGTCACCCATCCACGGAACAACCTCGGCAAGCGTAGCTTAACCTCAGAGATCGATCCGTGCGGCTGTCGTTAACTAAGCCACGAGCTTCTCGGTTTCCTCCTTTGGTTTAACAACTAAGATACCTTGTATACAAGAAAATTACTAACCCCGGTTTCTGAGGAACATTTAGCGGTAGTTTATCTATTCAATAGCGTTTAAGTTCATATTATTATAAGAATACCAGTTTGAATAGATAAACTACCGCTAAATGTGCCTCAGAAACCGGGGGTAAGCTGGGTACATACTATGGTTTAAAAACTTAGCACACCCCGTACGTAGAATAGCTTTGGCCCGTGACTTCGTCCGCGTGGTTTGTGACTTAGGACCGAATTTTCATTCAAACTTTCATCCCTATTTTATCCCCTTGGGAGTAGAATTGATTAAAATCCTTTCATAGCAGCTGCCTACGTCATAACATCTACGTGCATGCCTAGTGGTTTGGGCTGTGCGTGGATAGATCACTATTTAAGTCAGTCAGTCACCTTTGAGTTACATAAAAATAGATTAATGACATGGTTTAACGACTGTTATCTTAGTAGACAACAACTGGGATCGACTTTCGAACGGCTTGAGCAAATTGGGCTCTAGGTTGACCACTAACCGTACGATAAAAAAAGGTTCCTGATAGGCGGAGATATACAAACTATTACCATCTGCTAATTGCATGAAGACCTATTAGCGCTTAGTGTAGGTATAAAGAATCGAATTTTGTATTATTTTTGTCCCATAGCTTTAATGCCGCCATTTGCATTTATACAAATAACGCTCTGATCGAAATTGCCTGGTTATAGTTGATATTTAGGCGTCATATTGTAATTTCTATACATTCTATATATTCACAAACTAGCATACCGTCAAAAACTAAATGGCCACCTATAAAAGCAGATTTCACTGTTAATTTTTCTGTACTGGATCGTAAAAAAGTAAATATTAAAGAAAAACAAAATATGTTGCACAATACTGGCCAGTCACAACTAAGCCATACACGCGTCACCAGTAATCGAGAAGTCGAATAAAAAAAGAACATCGCTCGAACAAAGTAGAGGTTCTCAATTTGAAAAGTTGTAGAACGGTCGAGTGCGAATTGAATTCCTTTGCCTCAGTTGCACATGTTTTTAATTCAATTAGAAAAAGGAATTATGTTTGAAGAGAACCAAGATGGCGGCAAATCAATGATATAGTTTACCTTTTAACGACTTTTCAAGCGAAGAAAGTTAAAGAAAACGAACTAAATTGTTTAGGTGTAAATGAGTACATTTTTAGGAAAATTATAAATATTGCTTAAAAATACTTTTATTTGGCTGTTCTCGATTTTTTCTAAATATAAATACTTAATAAATGTGATTGGGGATATTTCTTTGATGACGTCTTTCCTGTATATTTGCGTATTGTTTGTACTTCCCTAAACAAGGAAATGTCAGGCCACACGCTTGTAGGGCGGCCATAATTAGAATAAAAATTAGAATACAAATTGGAATATATTGGAATACTACGCAGTACTTAATAAAATCAAATTATTTTAATAATCTTAACAATGATAATTTTTTTTGTATAAGTTTTCTGATTTCGTAAAATCATAAAGACACGTGATATACATTCGATTATCTCACGACCTTTGTAAGATTTATGTTATCTGGTAGAGAGTTAGTTAGAGCTTGATTCATTTTAAGGAGATATTGAGCCAAAATTATTACTGCCCTGATTGCCCGGCTGTATCTACTCCAGCAGTTTTACTGTCCCACTGCTGGGCAAAGGTCTCCTTCCGAACGAAGGAGTGTTAGGCTTTGAGTCCACCACGCTGGTCAGGTGCGGGTTGGGGACTTTGCATATCCTCAATAAATTTAATTAACAAATTTTAGGCTTTCAAGGTTTCATCACAATTTCCTTCACCGTTAGACCGATTGATAATTACTTCTAACACAAAAATATATCTGTATAATGACTAAATAAAACTTTTTCTATCACTAGCCAGATAGACATACATACCGGTTATTTCCAATTAAACTAAAATAGCGTGGCTAACAAAGGTACCGTACAGTGAATTTGATCTCGTGCCAAAGAAAACAAGCCAGTGTTTATTGACATTCGATTCTTATTATCTCCGATCAAAAAGAACGTACTTATTGATTTGTAAACTGTGTAGAGGGCATCTGCTGAAACATCTGGTTAAAGAATTAGATTTTAGAGAAAAAATAACGAAAACTAGATGTTTTTGATGGTGTTAAAAACATAAGGTTTGAAAATGTTTTTGACCTTTGATTTATTGTGATGAGATACATACTAACACAGGTACATTGCCAAAAATGTTCAATAGGAAGGCGTTAATAGTATTAGAAGTTATTAGTGTAGTAAACATATAACTACAGTCTTCCGTATGCTTAGTTGTAGCACGATTCCCTACAGTCGGTACTGCCGAGTATCGCAAGTTTGACATTTAAAATGTACTGCAAAAATAGTTCCTAAGGCGCCCGCTAGAGGCGCTGATCGGATTTCCGTACAAAATTTCTCGTTAGCTAGCCGGTTGTGGATAGTGCTAGAGAATCCAGTTACTGAAATTAGTGTAGAAGGCTTTCCGTAAGGCGGCTTTGTGCGTATTTTCTCGCTCTGCTAAGCCGGTTTTGCATTCATGGCGTGTAGAATGGAATAACCGTTGTTAAATCTAGACTAAGGTCTTCCAGGAAGGGAGAGAGAGTGCTGCTATTTTCACTATCACTTCGTGATAAAAAAATCAAGAATCTTTTATTTTGAAATTAATTTTTAGTTGCGAAGTTCTAAGATCGAGTTTCTACGACAACTCAAAAGTATAAGGCTTTTGAACCAATTCTTGGTAAAATAAATAAATGAGATAAAATTAAGAAAGATTTTTGAAACATATTCTTTGTATCCTACTTCCTACTAATATCTAGTTTGAATGCGAAAGTTTGTGAGGATAGATGTACGTTTATTTACTACTGTTTCACGAAATAACTACCTAACGGATTTTAATGTTTTATACCTACACCTAGTTTATAGCTCAAAGTCAACATTTATGAAACTTTTCATTACGAGAAATCTTATAACGCGGGCGAAGTCGCAATCGGAAGCTAATTAATCACAATAATATTATTTGGTATTAAACAAATCCACGTACACGATAAGAAACATACAGCAGTTAATATTCTCGTAATAAACCAATATACTGTTTACATAAGTACGTCGGTATCTATTTACTCCGCCTGAGAATTATAATGACAGGTGTATAAGCCATCGTTTGCTCGCAATAATCTTCATGTTGTTCACAGATCGTTATGTTTTGTGTAAAACGCGGGAATTGTAAGGCGACGATTGAGATGAAGGGAGCGGGTAGCGGGACGTTCAGCGAGTTTCTTATTGCTACTTTACCAAAAGGTAGAATATTAAAATATGACCGGATTTTGACGCATATAAACTATGTGCTTGGGGTGACTTACCTAACCAAGGGTTACTAATGCCAATGTTTCAACAAAACATCACTTTGCCTGATTAAATAACGAACATACATTGTGTCTTGTGGTCACAAACAATACCTCAGCGACTACCAAAGCAAGCCATTGTAATGAGCGCGATTGTAAATTTAGAATCGGGGCTTATTCGAGTATTAAGCTGGAATGTTATATTATACTTTCGATACCTGACTAATGACTACGGGACTAGTAAGCCGCATGCATAATTGAAACTAGAATGTACTGGTTCATAAGAATAGCGGACGAGCATAAGACGCTCCCGCGTAACGCTCCCGCGTAACGCTCCGTCTATCTATACTCACTACATTTGCTTACAACAGCGTTGTTTATAAAAGACGAATAATAGTACACTTCATTGTTTTTTACGATTCTCAATTGGGTTTTATCGCGTTCATTTTATGACCGTGTGTAAAGTTCCTGCAGTTTAATATACCAACGCAGCGCGCTAATTTAAAATTATCATTTTTATGCTCATACGGGGATAAAATAAAAGTGTATGGGTGCTTCTCGTAATAATAATATAGTAAGCTAGTAGTTCGTTGCGGCTTTAATATGTTAGTTATTATAAAATTATAATGAAAGTTTGTTGTAATAACATTTTCATTACATTAATTACGGGGAGAATGAACTCGCTGTGATTTGTGCTAGTTATTTTATAGAGTGATTTCTGAGTATATAAAATCACGCTTTTCAAACGAAGACATTTTAGGGTACTAACTATGACACGTTTACATTTAGTTAGTACTAGAGGCCGCCCCTGATTTCGTCCGCGTGGAAACCCGCCCCGTGTAAATGCCGATCCCTCGGGAACTCCGGGATAACAATCCTATGTGTTATTCTGGGTCTTCATCTACCTATATACCAAATGTCATCGTAATCAGTTCAGTAGTGTTTGCGTGAAAGAGTAACAAACATCCCAACATACATACATTCTCACAAACTTTCCCATTTATAATATTAGTAGGAAGTAGGATGTTTTATTTTTGTCTTCTTTTTAGGAGATCTTTTCGACCGCCAATTGGGTAATTGCTTACCAGTCAAATAAGCTACTCTATATAAAATATCGAAAACACATTTTAGGATAAAAATACGGTGACGTCACAGTTTCGTATTTTTTCAATTGAAACATGGTAAAGATTTCCAATTGTCAGGATTTTTACGACTTTCCTTAGCAACTGTGAATCGTACTAATGACTCCTACATAAAATAATTTATGACGCGTGTAGACCAATTGCTAGCATTTTACGTACAATTGACTGCCAGAATTAAAATGACTTAAGATACAATATAATAACGCAACGGATTGTAAACGCAATTGAAAATTAAAGGTCCGATGTTTTGTTCGCATTGCATCAACCTTGGTTGCGTACTGATACTGATTCTTTACAATTGATAGATTGTTTGTTTGTTTGTTTGAACGCGCTAATCTCAGGAATTGCTGGTCCGATTTGAAAAATTATTTCAGTGTTAGATAGCCCATTTATTGAGGAAGGTTATAGGCTATATATAAAATTTTGATTCATTCTTTCTTATGTGACGAAAGCGAAGTTGCGCGGGTCAGCTAGTGACTTGAGATACTTCAAAAGTCGTAGTGACATATGGCCGTTTGAAAATGTACACTTGTTGTTTATACGTCCTTTCATCGTTTGAGTCATTGGTCTATATTAGTTTCACAATGTAACAAGTTTTTATTACGAATTGTGGCCCAACGTTTATTTGTTCTTTCCACAGTATTTTAAATAAACCATCGTTTTATTTCTTGTTTACAGTTTCTTGTAAATCACGTTTAATGATATGTAAAATTAGATCATAAAACGCATAGTTACTTTACGGTTTGTTGGACTTTTTTTAGAACAGTTAATCTGTGCGATATATTAACTTTTAAAATAATACTTTCTTGTCAGCAAAGCTTAAAGCATTTATAGTAGCAGTTATTTTTATTTTCTAGGCAAGTAACACATTATTTGAAAAATAAAAATTGTGGTACGAACTCTCGATTTCTTTTATGTTAAGCTTTTAATATTATTGTAGAACAAAAAATTATGGATGATATTAAAAATAATATGCATATTGTATATCATTTTTAATAGTTGTATTTCCGAGTTCCTCAACATATTTGATAATATTTTTACCAACGAAAATGAGGGTTCAGTATTTCTCTTTGCATAATAATTTGGTTAAAATTTTAGTAAAAGTAGCTTTTAGAGAATTTAGAGATCTTAATATTAAATTGCCTCAAAATTATTTAGTAGTTTAGTTTGAAAACGTATCAGATGGATTACTTTCGTTCTCGTGTTTATGAATACCAGTTTCCATTGGCTTTTCCAACGATTGGAGTTGCTAATTGCTTCAAAAATTGTTGTTCTCCCGCTAATTGTAATTAGTTTGAACGATAGAGCTCCAACAACTTTATAACATAACTGGAACAGCCTCATTTTAATAGAAATTCGAATAGAAGTTGTACCTCACATTGTTCCTATAATACAAAAAATCTGACTGATTATAAGTTTTTGTTAACACAATAGCGATTTGGTTCACTTGGTGCGAAATATTGGTGAGCGTTTGTCCATTTAAAATGACTTAGAATAAACAGTTCTTGCGAAATACACTAGGGGCGCCGATCAGTTTTTCATACAAAAATTTACAGTTATTAATATCGGTTATTAATTTTTCGATTACAGATTAAGTGAAACAAAGGCTTATCGATAATAAAGGATCAAACTTTACCGGTAAAGAAAAATCGATGTTTACAAATATAGGTTCTTGTTCAATTTATGAAGGATAAAAAAGTTAAAGTAACACGGCGTAATCGATACTTATGTAATTGTATTTATAATTTTATAAATGACTAAGCTGTAGTTGTAAAAATATTGTCTTGTATCTACAGTTTCTAAAAATAAAAAATCGTGCCAATTGGTTTGCAAAAGATAGAAATTAACAAAAAAATCTTGAACTCGGCTGGATAATCACTGCCAGAATTTTAAATGCTGTAATCAAATTATGAAAGGCAAAGGAACTCATCTGGAAGACAAAAATAGACTCACGATTTTCTTAAATTATACAAGTTTTTTCCTGCGCTGCCCTTTCAGATTTTTTTTTATGATCCGGAATTTCAGAATTACCAGTTTTGATGTACACAACAAAATATGTGACGGGTTTTGTTATTTTTTTAAATTACTTGTACTGGCAGCTCCTATAGTAACTGAACATACTCCATCTTTTGAAACCCTATATACTGAAGTGTGCACATTATTCCATGGAAAAATCAAGTAGAATGAGTTAGAATTAAACATTTTAATCAATGGCAAATGTTTTTTCCATGGAATAATGTGCACACTTCAGTATATAGGGTTTCAAAAGATTCGGTATGATCAGCTACTTTTGACTGTAATAGTTTATTTATACGTGGTATAACAGAACAACATAAGTATGAAGCTAATCGTGACTTTAGACCACTATAGACTACCGATAATCAGCTAGCTATTTAGAAATGTTGTATGAAAATCGGATCAGCGCAACAAGGGGGGCGATAGGAACTATTCTTGCAGTATCCTTGAACTGTCAAACTCTCGATGATACTTGATAGTACCGACTGTAGAGAAGCTACTCATACCCAATCTAATTTCCAACATTATGGCGCTGTTTATTGTGTAAGTATAAATATTAGGTCGGGGAAAAAGTCTTTTCGCATCATAGTGAACTTGTAATAAAATCTTTTCTCTACACAAAAAGCCCGATATTTGGGTATCTCACAAGCTCACTCAAAGAAACCTAATGAACCGTGTACTCATTTGTCATTCTTGAAGCCAAAGAGATTTTATTACAAGTACGGGCAAAAACCTATACTGTCCCATTGTCGGGCAAAAAATATATATACTTTGTCTTAAAAGCTTTATAATATAAAGTAGCCAAATATGAGTGTATGTAATTTTTTATCGCTATAAAGACTACCATTACAATATTACCAGTTTCTAAGAAGTACGCAAACCGAATACAGATTATCTAGCGTTTTATTTTTAAGTTCTTTGTAATATACTAGATGAATATTTGATAAGCTTCCACATGTTTATCTTGATATATATGTGTACATTATTTTCATTTTAAAGGATGATAATTGTGGCTTTAGGCATTAAAAATAATAGATTTTACCGCGAAAACTACATTTTACTTTATACAGAAAAACAATTTATTGCAAGTGGCCATTTTAAGCAGTTACAACTCATATAATATATTTATGTTGATAAATAATGTATATGTTACTGTAAAAGCCCGAACGGTGGTAAATCCTAAGATTTTCCGGTATAACTTAAGATTTACCAACTGGCAATGGTAAAAGTCCGAACAATTCTTTTAATTCGAACTTTATACCAATAATTTTTTTTATACATATATCGTAACATAGTTTTTAAACTCTGGCTTGTTCGGACTTGTACCATTGAGAGTTGGTGAATCTTAGGTTTTACCGGAAAATCTTAGGATTTACCACAGTTCGGGCTTTTACAGTAACATATAGATTCCATTTTAGTAACTAAAAGTTTCTAAACAAAGTTTGTTCTCAGTTTTTAATTAGTTACTAACATAGATAAAGTTTCGCTTAGTAGAAAAGTTTTCATAACATTGTTTAAAACAGCTTTTAACTTAAGATATTTAGTATATGAGGAATAACAAATTATTCCTCACATACTAAATATCGTTATTAGGGTCAGCGCATTTAATTATGCGGACAATTACTTCCTTATCCATTGCGTCTTCAACTAGCAAGAAGCAACTTAAACGAACATCACCACTAGCAATGGAAACATCACTGTGCCGAAAAGTCGCGAAGTAGTTGTAACAAATTCATTTATTCTGCGACTGTCGAGGTGACAAGCGTACCGCGAGGGAACGTTCGAGGACATTTGCATTCCATTTTATTTTGTGAGGTCTTCACGCGTCATATGTAGCGAAAACTAGCTAAACGGAACACAATTTTAGTCAATTTGGTTTATTTGGCACTAAAGTCTTTGGTGGGAGTGTTTAAATAATTATTTTGCTGAATAGTGAGTTTTGTGTTTGTGAGTTAAATACACCAAGCTTTGGTCCGCTAAAGTTATATGTTAAAAAACATTCGATAAGTTGAATTTCGAATATATTTTTCTTATTGCTTACATAATCTAAATATTTTATTTTGAGTTTATTGTTAGTTTCAGCCGTTTGGTTGACTGCTGATAAGGCAAACAGTTTGCTGATCTATTTATTTAGCATGACGATTAAACATGAAAGGTAAAAATAGGTTACTATTTTTTCCTAAATAAAGAAAGTGTAGCTACGCAGGACAGCAAGTTGTGTAATCATTTCGAAGCCAATAAACATTACGACTAAGGTATACTGAAGAACTAGTGGCACAATACTCGTACAATATAAGCAACATTTTTTTTCGGGAGACCTATGTTACGAGAGAGAAAAAAAAGGTTTTTTTTTTTCTCAAAAAAAAAAAATCTTAAACATGTATTTCAAAACCCATTTTGTTTTGAAATATAAGTGTGTTAAGAATTACTTGTTTTAAAGCGTAAACTTTTGAAACAGGTTTTAGTAGTTCATGAATAAGAAACCTCGTATACAATTTAAACTAAGGTCTTTTTAATTTTTCCCACTGATGGCTTTTTATATACAATTTGAAAAGAGTTTACTAACTGTTATGGAGGATGATTTTTATACGTTAGAAAAGAGACTTCAGTAGTACGTCAAAAGCTACTGTAAATGTATTATAGACAGTCGGCAACAGAAATAAGCATGCATTTTAGCTAAAAATAAAATAAACCTTCCCTGAAATTCGCATTTTTACGTCATGCGGATTTTCCCGTCATTCGCACTCTCCCGTCATCATCGCACGTCCATCATCATCAAGACCTTCTCGTCACCGCACATTTTGTCATATTATTATACTAGTATTTATAAAGCTGAAGAGTTTGTTTGTTTGTTTGTTTGAACACGCTAATCTCAGGAACTACGGGTCCGATTTGAAAAAATATTTCAGTGTTAGGTAGTTATAGCTATAGGCTATATATCACCACGCTACGTCCGATAGGAGCAGAGTAACAGTAAAAAATGTTACAAAGACGGGGAAAATTTTGACCCATTCTCTCTTATGTGACGCAAGCAAAGTTGCGCGGGTCAGCTAGTGCAATATATGTACGCATGTTATCATCATCCGAACTTTCCGTCATCTGTACCTTTTCGTCATTCGAATTTTCCTGTCAATTGAACTTTCAAGTCATCATTCCTACTTTCCCGTAAACCGGACTTTTTTGTTCGCCAGACTTCACCCAACGCACCTTACTTATTATTTCTTTGCTTAAAAGTAGTTCCGTCTCATTAAGCCTTCTGTACTGGCCAAGTTTTCACTGAAATTATAAATTGCGCTAGAACCCGTAATTCTTTATTTTTACTTTACCAGAAGCTAGATAGTTGAAGCTCGGAACCCGCATTCAAAATACTCAAATTGGAAAAGTTATGAACGCTATTTAATTCTAGATTGTAGTGCTTAGCTTTTAATTCCTGCTATCATGTCGGTTTTCACTGAAGCGGGAATAGTTTAATTTGAGGTAGGAATTATTTAACAAGGAAAATTTAATATTATAAGGGAAACTAGTGAATTAAAAAATGTTTACAAGTCAAGTAGTTTGGAAGTGTAGTTAGCGGTGCACCCAATGAATGTGTGAGTGAATGAGCGAAAAAGACAACGTATGTTATTTCTCGTAGATAGATAAAAAAACGTTACTTCCACCACTGTGGACTACCGACAACCGGCTAGCTATTGAGAAATTTTACACCAAAAACTGTTCAGCGCCTCTAGCGAGCTTCGGAGGAACAATTTTGACAGTACATTTTAAATGTCAAACTCTCGATATTCGATGGTACCCATTGTAGAGAATCGCGCTACTGCTATCTCATATAAATAAAAATACATTTTAGAATATTGGTTCATCCAATACCGTCACCGCATAAACCAAATGGCAAAAAGCATTCAATACTTTTTTCACCCCACCACAGTCAGTATAGTATGTGATCTATAAACTATTTTGCTAACTGATAGCCCATAAAATCTATGATATTATTAATTAAAATTCAACTAAATCACCTAGAAACTAATAATTAAACTTAAACACCGTCATTTATTCATTTAAACGTTGCAATTTGATACCGCGATATTACCAACATTAAACAGTGAAGCTAAGAATTTCCACAATCGATTCTCAACCATATTTTAGAAGCTATAAAGTTCAAAATAGTTTTCTTAGCGGATGTTATGCGTGTTTCATACCAGTTAAAATATATCTTTCGTTCCTCGTAAAAATGAGTCGTTTATAAATTAATATGATATTAGTTGGGGAAATATAATGGTACGCGTTTAATGGAACCGATTATTTGTATTTTAGATGCTAAATATGGTATAACATGCGATTTCTATTTGCATATATATATCTGTTGAGCTATAAAATTGGTACTTAACTAAATAATTATTAGTTATAATTTTTTTATTGGTTGAGATTGAGATTTGGATTTTTTTTTGGCCAGAAAATCATCACGACAGTAGCATGAGAGTTTCAGCCTTTTCGTGCAAAGCCATTTTTTCATGCATCGTCAAAATATATCAATTATTCTATCTAGTCCTTTTCGATTTTCCCATTATAAGAGGTCACATTTCTTAATTTTTGTTATTAGTCCATTTAAGGTCCTTAAAATACAAGATGTCTTTCAAGTTCAATTTTATGACACCTTTTCGAGATTGATTGGTTAAATTTTATGTTAAGCAGGTTTGAAAAGAAAATAATGGGCCCTGCAACCAAACAATAAAACAAGAATGAATAGGAAAATAGGTAGTAATTAAAACCATTCCCATATATCTGGAGTTAATTTTAAATTACTGAATGGTATGTACTGCATAGAACTACCTATAAAGTAAAATTTATCACAAATTTTCGCATGCATTTAGAGTTCAACAGTCAGCAAATTTTCCAAGTCAAGACTGTTTTATTCTCATGTGGATTCATGTTCGCAATTACTTTGCAAAATACCTCCGTTTAAATTGAATCCCACGGACGGATACAAGAATAGGGATTATTCTTTATTGTATTTTGATAACGTTTTCACGTGCTAAGGTTTCCGTGGGTGAAATTAATCACATATTTCGTTAGAAGTGGTTTTCTTTCTTACATTTTGTCGTAGAAAGACCTAGATATAAAATAAGACCTAGACGGAAAATAAATCATATCGGCTCGGTTATTTCTTGCAAAAAAGTCCGGTGCATAGTACTCGTAACCGACGGTCCTGTTTGACAAGATGTATGGATATGAATGAATCAAAATTAGTTTGTAGGGAAAGGGGCGTTCTCTGGTTTCAGCCTATTCTTATTGGGAGAAGGCGTGATTTTATGTATCTATATATACCAGAGAACGCCAAATTTACATACAATCTTCCTTTGCTTCATTCACATCCATACATCATGATTATCATACAGGACTGCTGGTTACGAGTACTAAGGAACTATCAAAGTTACATAAAGTATTCAAGGACACGGCAATTAAGAAATCGATGATAGGTTTATTTCTAATATGTCTTAAAACATAAAACTTATTATACAATTACTATATTTACGTATTCACTGAAAAGAAAAGAAAGTTTCTTTGACATTTCTTCACTGAAAAAAAATAAGCCATCTCGTCTCGTTACCTAAAAGCAAAGTAAAACAACAAAAGATTTATTTGTAACTCAAATAGTACTAACAAAACTAGAGAACTTTATGTCAAATCGCGTTTAGGATTCTTGTAGGGAGCCAAAAATGTTGAGATTAGTTCAAGTACTAGCAACTTTTAACTCAATTGTCTGGACGGATTTAGAATCAGAATGGAATATTCATCCATTACTTATCAGGCACTTTATTTAATACAGTCTGGGTTTAAATCTAATTTGAGAAAACGGTCAGCTATAAAAGTAGCTGAACAAATTGATTTTTATATTTTGAAGCATGCATTGTATCAAAACAATTGAGATTGATTGAAATTGTTGGTTGCGACAATTTCAGTTACTTTTGTTAAAGTACATTAAGATCACAATGTAAAGAGGTTTCAAAAGATTGAGATTGCAAGATTTATTTATTAAAAATAAACAAATATCATTGGACAACTCACACACGGTCATTTGATTCAAAGCTAAGCAGAGCTACTAGTACTATTAATAGTAACTAAATAACTGATAAACATACTTATATACTTCCTAATACATACTTATAAAGATAAAATTAATAACCAGGCTCAGAACAGATACTCGTGCTCATCACACAAATATTTGTCCAGGGTGAGGTTCGAACCCACCACAAGTGTTGCTACGGTTATTGCGGCGCGGCTCTTTAACCATTGCGCCAAACGTATAAATATACTTATGGAATTTAAGTTTATTGTGTAAGTTCTACAAAGTTGTCGTAAGGTATTATATTACGACACATATTCACCGGTTTTAAGGCTGTATGCATGACAATATCAAACACTACTTTCTTGTCTTCCCTGGAGTAATAAAACTTGAAGCAGTGTCTCTGTTATGATGTGTACACTGTAAACAGATAATACACCTAGCGTTCTAGTTTATAGTTGCAAGTTTCTCTCCTTATGGGAAAAGTTTTACAAAGTAAGGACATTGGAAGACACTGAAGAAGTAGTGTCCACAGTCTTCTAGAGTTTTATAAAACTTTAAAATATGTTAGGAGGCTATAGGACAGAATAAGGTGGAAAATTTTAGTTAGTTTCATTAATGCCCGGTTTCTGAGGCACATTTAGCGGTAGTTTATCTATTCAAACTGTCATGGTTATGTCAGCTTAAACGCTATTTAATAGATAACTAGGCTTTTTGATCCATTCTCCAAGGTCGTTAATTAATATGACGTGTTCGCATGTATAATTCTGTGATTCAAAATAACGCAAAATATCGACCTACTAAGAAGAAAACATAATCATGATTTAGAAACAAGTCATTTTCAAAAATTACATTTTGAAGCATCTTTTAAGTTCTAGTTCTATGACGATGGTAAATAAACCATTTAATTCAATGATTTATAATCTATTTTATGAAATCCTAAAATAAATGTAGTAGAAATCGCGAGTAAACCTAGAAGTCAATAGATCAAAAACGTCGTATATATAACCCATGATCGTGCTACAATCAGATAAGGAAACTACTATTACGACATACAATAATTTATGCGGTCTTGTACCAAGATAATAGGTTAACTAGGGGTGCAAACGATACGTCGATGTTTTGACAGAAAATCATAGTTTTTTTTATATAATATTGGTGTATTAATGTGACGTTGAGCCGCTCATAGTAATCGATCAGTTGCGCGATTCTGTACACTCGATCATGTCGAGTATCAAAAGTTTGACATTTAGAATGTACTGCAAAATAATTCCTACAACGCCCGTCAGATTCGCTGATCAGAATTTCATACAAAATTTCTCGATGACAACCCGGTTGTCGGTAGTCGATAGTAGTAGAGAACTACTAAGGTATACACTATCGGCTAACTATCGAAAAAAATTGTAGGACACTCGGTTCAGTGGCTCTAGTGGACGTCGTGGAAATTATTTTGGCAGTACGTTTTGAATGTCAAAATTCTGGATACTCGATGGTCCCAATTGTAGTTGTGTTTTTGTGTTTCGGAGGGCATGTTAATTAGATGGTCCCGGTTGATGTGTATCAGAATTACGGCCGATATACTACGTCAAGTCTTTGGTCGGTTTGAATATCTTTGACACTTTGTTAAATAAATACAGAAAGAAAACTTTGACACTAGATTGACCGTTGACCGTATCATGAAAGCTAAAGCGTATGAGAAATCATCCATCCTATTTGTCCAAAAGGTGATTGCAAGACCTTTTTCTCTTCCATGTTTTCTGTTTTCTGTAAACATCGATCTTTGTATAAATTGATGTTTTCTTTACGATGTTTTTTATACATCGACGTTTTTGATTCCGTCGTTTGCATCCCTAGATAGAAGCTACCGTCAATGTATCCGATACGAAACAAATGGTTCGCAAATATTGATTGGCATTTACATCACGGGTTAGTGCCGTGTGGTTTTATCTATTTCAGTTTATGTACTACGAAGAACATTTGTTCTTTGGAATAGAATATAGGCAGGTCCCTTGTTTATTGTTCTAGATGTTTGTTAATAGTTATCTGAAATGTTAAGGCTTTTTTTATTCTAATGGTTGAATAGGTTGGCAGAATAGTTAAAGGAAACAACATTTAATTTTGTAGTTGAGAGATAATACGAAGAATTTGGAAATTCTGTGTAGAATCCGTGTGAATATAACTAAAAATAAATTAATTAAACACTATTGATTGTACTATCAGTAGTTTTTTCATCGATCTTTGTTCCGTTTATGTACCTCATAGAAACATAGCTTAGACTTAAGATTATTTTTAATATGATTTCAATTACACATTAACAAACGCATAGTTATATAGTCACTCTGTTGCAATGTACAGATTTATAAATGCACTTAAGGATATCGCATTGAAAAGACGTCTAATATAACAGTCTTTAGAACCTTAAAATACGGTAGATTTGAGATCAGAACACTGTTTTAATAAAACAGTCACAGTACTATATAACAGTAACTCGTACAAATCAGAATACTCATTTAAAATCTCTTATTCCCGGACAATCTGGTTCAATTGGATTGAAGAATTGATTTGATTGAGTGTCCTTGTCCCTTGCCGGTTGTCACCAGATGTATACGTTCTATAGCCTTGAGAGAATAGGCGTGCATTCCTTCTGATATTGACATGTAGTGTGATATTTAGTGGTGGTAAGAGATATGCATTGTTTTACTAATATATAATTATGTATGTTGATTTAATAAGTAAATGTTATAAAAAGAGGAGAAGTCCCCAACCCGTACTTGGACTCAATGCCTAACTCCTCCCTCATGCCAGGAGGATACCCTTGCCCAGCAGCGGGTTAACCCTTCCCCATTCATGGGTTAAATTTATTTTATTTAAAGAGAGGTGACTGTTACCTGAAAAAATCCAAGTCGAAATGTACTAGTAATACGTCGTTATTTTTTTTATCGGTTAAATACTTATACACGCGTACCATAAAAATAATTACAATTAAAGAATGCTTAGTTAGAATAATTCTTCTGTCCTCAAAGTAAAATAATGACGAATATTGTATAATGATGCTAGACAAAGACGTAACATATTTCCATCCTTATCCTTATCAAAGTCGTTACACCAGTCAGGCTGATGTTATTAAATACATATATTCGATACGTCTTCCCTGATACTCGCCCCGGGCCCAGATCATAAAATTACGGTAAAAAGATTCCCTTGCTAAGGGAAAAATCCCATATATCAAAGTCCAAAGGAATAAAGACCTCTTGATATTAGTTAGGAATATTGTACACTTGCGTAAGATTGAGTGAAGAAAACGGTGACTTATTGTGTTTTGATTTGATATCATTACGATGACTGAATGCCAAATGGATGAAAAAGCATCCGGCATTTAAATAATCTGACTAGAGACACAAGATTTCTTATGAAAATTATAGTGATAAAATAAAATAACATCTTTGCACTATCATAGATATTATAATAATGAAACTAAGTATATGTGTTCCTAGCAGATATCCGGATACGCTGGTTAATTTAATCTAAATCGGCAAACGGAGCGGGACTTCATTTATAGTGTATAGCGGGGGTTTGATCTTTTATTGTTTCATTATTTGAATATAGTTCAATTATAACCAAAGACTTAATGGTCTTGTAAATAATTCGTTTAAATATTCTTTTTCGTTCCTCACTACCGATTCTGGTAGTTCGATGTACAAGTTCCTTTACAACGTTTGAAATTCAATGCGGTGTGTTCCGTAGTAATGTGTCCCATAAATAAATTTTGAGCAAGCTTATTGGGAACGTATTTATGGCGCAGCCTTTTTGAGAATTTTTTGTTGTTCTATAAAGTTGCGCGTACACTTCTTCTTTTTGTCGTATGGTTAGTGGTCAACCTAGTGTCAAAGTTGTTCAAGCCGCTCGAAGGCCTTTGACGTGGCTTAACGACTGTTATCTTAATTGACAACAACCGGGATCGACTTTTTACGTGCCCTCCGTAGCACGATTTTTATGATATTAGAATGCTTATTCAGAGAACGCAGTACTATAGTAATGAATATAAAGAAACAAATTCCTTTGTTCCGTACATTCCAAAATCAGACGCATCGGATGTATGTATAGCTTTAGAGTGCGTCTACGCTAGGCGATCCGAGCACAAGCCGAACACAAATTTGTGAAGTGTGGACTGACTTACAAGCTCGACCGTGCGCGCTTCTCGAAGAAATTTGTGCTACGTGCTACGCTTGTCCTCGGCTCCTGTATCTTAGACTTATCTTTATATTTGGCGGAAGTTACAAAGCAAATTGAGCTAGAAGAGCCAAGCTCGGGCGGAGCACAAGCCAAACACAAAATTTGTGTAGTGTGAACTAGCTTAGGACACTCGAACGAGCGCACCTCTCAAACAAATTTGTCTTCAGCTCGTGCTCCGTTTATGCTCGGCTACTATATTGTAGACTTACCTTTATATTTGACGAAAGGTACGAAGCAAATTTAGCATTTTCAGTTAGACCTTCTAAGAAGGGTTTAGGATCCGTTTCCAAGAAAATCCTTATACGATTAGGGTTACCGCGTTTGGTTTTAGGAATTAGTATAATGTCATCGGTTTGTAAAACGTCAGTGGGTTATGCAAACTTTGGCTCAAATATTCCATAGATGGTTAAAATATTTAACGTATTTAAGCCAGGTTTCCCCAAGGTTCAGAGGGTATGCTAAAATTCTGTTTTAGTTACCACTTACTATTCGAAAAAAAGAAATCTCAGAATACATTTTCCTATATATTTTACACAGACACGAGTATGATTTTTTATACCATTTTATACTGACCATGACGTAAATGTTTTAAAAACGATTGAATGCCTACTGTATAGATTAAAAAATGTATCAATCTGTAGTCACTTTAATCGTTCAGCTATGCGTACGGTCACTACGCTAAAATCAAATTGTTTACACCAAACACATAACAAATATCTATTTCTGTTTCAGTGCAACAGATTGAATACATATAATACACTGATTGAAGATATATTTAGTGTAATGCATCAACGTGTTGTGAAATCTGCGCCAGTTTCAACGCTAATTTGGAAAACTTCCATACACATTTCGTATACATCGCGTTATAGTGAAAACAGTGTATCACCAAATTGGATATCAATGCGTTAATACTTTTAAACCATAATTCGAGATTTGTTTTCTGTATTGGAGACTATAAATACGATAAAATATCATGCCTAATTAAATAATTTTGGCATAACACTCGTCCTTCAGTATTAATTATTGTTTTGGAAATTAATTCTAAAACTTTATGCAGGTATATCCATTGATAACGATGTGGCCGACCATTTTAAACAAATTTCTTATCTTCATAAATTACTGTTCAGTCAATCAGTTTGACATTTGTGGATGGGCTTAGTCTTCAAATCCACTAGTCTGTCCTGTAGGTTGAGGTTTTAGCACCATTTTAATGATCAATCGGCTTACAGAACTCTATGCGGTTTCCTACAATTTCACTCAACTTTCTTAAGGAATATTTTACACAGCTTATTAGCAGAGTAAAGTTCGTTTCGTATTTTATAAGCATATTATAGTCTTACCTTTACAGTAACGGTTAGTCTACACTTTCGGCCGTGACTATCAAAAACCTGTGCAGTCAAAGCCTTGTTTGCATGAAGTCAACAGCCCTTTTTGACAAGCTACCGGCCTTTGGTCGACCTTTGTAGGCGGATCAACGTAGACTGCAAGTTGTATTCATCAAGCAAAGTGAGAGCCTGTCCTATCGAATAACTATACGATAACCTGTGACAAAGTAACTAAATGTAATTTTAGTTTAAATTAAGAATTAAATGCTTAAGTTTTGTTATGTGTTTTTAGTAGGTATGGTTTTTGTGGCTGTGATTGTACCAGCTTTTGTCAGCAAGTACGCTTACGTAATTAGTTTTGAAATTAGCAATACCTGGGAGAAAAAATAATTATAACCAATTTTGATTTATAAGGATCAGTAGTTTTATAATGAAAGCATAACAGAGAAACCGGCAGACCCTGTTACTTTCGAATTTACTTATAATTTATGTACTTATATAGAAATGAATTCCTATTTCCTTGGTCACGCAATCACGCGTGAACGGTTGGAGCGATTTCACTAATAATTATTCTATAATATTCCTTGAAGTTTCATACAAAAATCAAAAGATTTATGATGTTTTCATCTATACTAATATTATAAAGCTGAAGAGTTTGTTTGTTTGATTGTTTGTTTGTTTGTTTGTTTGTTTGAACGCGCTAATCTCAGGAACTACTGGTCCGATTTGAAAAATTCTTTCAGTGTTAGATAGTCCATTTATCGAGGAAGGTTATAGGCTATATATCATCACGCTACGGCCAAAAGGAGCAGGAGTAGCAATAAAAAATGTTACAAAAACGGGGAAAGACTTGACCCATTCTCTCTTATGTGACGCAAGCGAAGTTGCGCGGGTCAGCTAGTTTATTCATAAAAATCGTCTGTTAGGCGATACGAAGTTTACGGGGTCAGCTAGTATAAGTATAAATTAATATAGTTGTATACATACAAATAGTTTAGGTCACTAGAAAAGATTCCCGGTCGACGAAAACTACGGCAGGAGGTAGTTCAAAATAATTCCACTTGAGATAAATTCCAATGAAAATAAAATTAAAAGTTTAGATTCTCTCCCAGTTTAGCGCACCTCGGAGCTTTCCTATGGAAGCTCTACAAGTGCTTTAAAGCTCTTTCCTTTTAAATGTACGACACAGGACGAGTTAAGCCTTACAACGGTTTATTACAGTACAAGGTTTTAACTCAATTCTATTTGTTAGTTTTTAAAATTCTAGAGAGGAAAGGACTATGATTGTACTGTATTTTTATATAAGTATCAATTTGTTTTTTCATTCCATTTTATTTGGTTGGCATGTACACGTATAGTTGCCATGAACCTGCTCTAGGCTGGTGGACTCGAGGCCAAACTTTCCTCTACTTCCGAAAAGAGACCCTTACCTTAGGCTTTATTCAACATATTTTATTTTTTTTTTTTTCTCCTACTGTCAATAGCCAACCTAATAGAATAGTCATTCAAGCTGCCAGAACACCATTACAATGGCATCTTTATAGAAAAACTGTATAGAAAATATACCATGCATTGAGGAAGGACATAGACGAAACCTTAACCATTTATCAGTTTTTTACATTAAATACGTTAATTAGAAAATAAAATAAATTCCCTTCAGGCATCTGCAAACGAAATCCCGGTCAATATCAAGTGCAACGAATCCTTGACACTCAATCATCGTTATTGAAATCTTCCTTCATTCTCGTGGAAATTTCTGCACATTGACCGTATCTACGGAACCAAAATAACTGCTGGCATAACGCCACGTAACTACAATCATAAATAGATATGTACTGACTACCATTGTTTAAAATTAACAGTATTAAAGGCTTATTTTACGCTTAATCGCTTTGAAGTGAGTAATGCGTTGAGTAGACGACATTCGTTTTACTAGAGCGTTTTTACATTGAGTTATTTTTGACGTGTTTTTCTAAGAATGGATAAACATTTGCTTCTTATATTAGGTCGGGGAAAAAGTCTTTTCGCATTATAGTATGTATGAAATTGTATTAAAATATCTTTGGCTTCAAGAATCACAAATGAGTACACGGTTCATTAGGTTTCTTTCAGTGAGCTCGTGAGGTACCCAAATATCGAGCTTTTTTGTGTAGAGAAAAGATTTTATTATAAGTTCATACATACTATAATGCGGAAAGACTTTTCCCCGAACTAATATAATGTGAGAGAATTTACTCTAACGTCCATTTTCTTTATATCGCTTGAGGTTCCAACGTAGGTTACATAGGCCGTATTTCTTTGCAATAGACAAGACCACTTACAGTCAGTTAGCCAAAAAGATTGGCATGCAACATCTCTATCGTCACTTACCACTTACTTACCTGTGGGCTATTGTGTATCTCAGTTGACAACCGTTTAATATGTGTTTGTCCATTGTTTACTACCGACAACCGGCTAGCTATCAACAGTTTGATATTTAGAATGTACTGCCAAAAAAGTTTCTACGTCGCCCGTCAGAGGCGCTGATACTGACATTTTCATACAATATTTCTCGATGACAGGTCGGTTGTCGGTAGTGGATAGTAGTAGAGAATCGAGCTACAGTAAGCAAATTTTAAAAAGTCATCTCGAATAACAACTGCCTAAGCAAATTGGCTTAAGGAGCTTCAAGAAGAGTCTAATTTGAGCTTCACTTGCAAAGAAATGTTTAAGAAAATACAATCTCAGTGTTATTAAAGTTGGAAAAATTGTTCTGTGACAACAGACGGTTCATTTATCTACGAACAAGGAAACTGCTCTTACAAATGAAACTAAGATGTTTATGCAAATGTTCTGAACATATTTTATTAACTTGACATCTTAGGATAAATCTGCGTAATTTATTTCTGCGTCAACTGTCACGTTAACTGTTCCGAGTTTTTAGGGTTGAATTCCTTAGCAACTAATTGAGTTATTATTAAAAAAGGACTTTGAAAAAAATCTTTTTGTCTTCGAACATACACGTGACATATGATAGATTGTAGCCAAAACACGAAGTAAAACAAAAAAGTGGTATAGTCTACAATTTAGTAGAAAGCCTTGGCGATGGAGTACGATTTATCGTATTTGTTCTGAGTATTTCCAAAATAGCTGTATCAAAAAGAGCACGGTCAGCTGCGTAAGTCTACGCGTCAATGTTTGTTTTGAATTTTGTACATTACGTAGTAATTACTAAGTTATTAATTACTAAGACACTTCTTAGTAATTACTAATTTGTAAGATTATAGAATTTATAGTAATTACTAGTGAGTAATTACAAATTAGTAATTACTCACTAGTAATTACTAATTTGTAAGATTATAGAAGACCGTAACACTGGTTAAACTGGAGTTGACAATAAGGGAGTAATGTAATAAATTACGGCTATCGAAAGATACACTTAAGATTTTTGACAAAAATATGTAGAAAGATAACAAGCAGAGCTCTTTTCACTTCTCAGCTTGAGTTTGAGATTTAAGATTTTTTTTATGACTAAGTCACACGAGAAACTCAGAAATCAGTAGGTGGTGTTAAAATCAGTGGTCAGATTGAATCAGAAATCAACGGAATAAACATAACTTTTATATATTCCATTCTATTTTTAGAACAAGGTTGTACGTATATGTAAATAATGAGAGCGTGTTTGCAATAGAAAGCGTTTGAATCAATTGACGACGGCCATTAATATCACTCCGGTTGACTGAACGTTTGTTATTTCTCCTCAGAATCAATCGTGAATGAGAACAAATACTGGTTCTCGTTCAATCTTGATATATTTATTTTAGAAATATTACAGTTGCATTAAAACTACGCACTCTTTTATTATTTTTTACTTTTTCAAGGGAAATTAAGCTCTTGTGTTGGGGGTTTTCCATTTTGTTATTTTAAAGTAATACCATTTCGTGACCGACACAAAGAATTTGAAATAATATAAATATACAAATTAAAAGTGGCGGACTACGCTGTTTATCACGTTGATAATAGACTGCGCTAGACGGGTGACCGCATAGTGGTATTTGAACTGGGCGTCTCCGTGCTTCGGAGGGCACGTAAATAGTCGGTCTCGGTTGTTGTCAATTAAGATTACAGTCGTTAAGCCACGTCAAAGGCCTTCGGGCGGCTTGAACAACTGTGACACTAGGTTGACCACTAACCATACGATAAGAAGAAGAATAGCGGCGGACGCTGCTTATCACGTAGGATAATAGACTGCACGGCATAGTTCATGCAATTCGAAGTGCACTATGTAGAGAATTTTGCATCGTAGTATGCCTTAGTGCAAGGCGCCAAGTAAAATTACGCTAAACAGAAAATCGCGGAGTGCCTACATACGTTGTATAGTACAGCGTACTCTGCGATGTTCAGTTTGATAAATAGCACGAAGCACTACGTGACATAATACAGTGCTGAAAGTTTAAAAGCCTTTATTATCACAGTAACACTGCAATTTTCTTAAGAGCATAGGTTTAATTGACAACAGCCGCGCGGATCGATCTCTGATGTAAAGCTACACTTGCCGAGGTTGTTCTGTAGGTGGGTGACCATTTTATACATATCGAGTTCCTCCGCATTTTGGAAGGCACGTAATATGTAGGTCCTGACTGTCATTTTCAAAGATCTTTGACAGTCGTTAACAAAGTTTGAAAGTCTGACAACCAGTTTTACCGAAGGGTATCGTGTTGTAACCCAGGTAACTGGGTTGTGGAGGTTCAATAACCAGTCGCTTCATGTAGAATACTGGTATTCAGCTGCAACCGGTAAGACTGGAAACCGACTCCATCATAGTTGGAAGAAAGGCTAGACTGAAATATATGGGTTTCCTTGCATCCCTTGGGTACAAAATCCCCGAGAAAAAGAAACTGGCAAGCGATGCTCTTCCCAACTATTAACACGAGAAAAGTAACTCAAATATATAAGGAGCCCCATAATAATATAAAAGTTGTATAACAATAACAGAAACCATATCAATTAAAAAGTTTCGTAGCACATCAACTTTCCATCATCAATCATATCTGAACAAGTTTACACTTATAGGAAAAGGCTCTTACAGATAAGAAACTGCTCTAGAATTGATTGGCGTATTAACGACTTGTTGCGCTTAATAAAAAACGGGACTTCTTCATTGAGACTGATTCGTGGTTTAACGGTAATTAAGATGGATCTTTTTAAAGCCCATTACTGTCCCACTACTAGACAACAGTCTTGTCCCAAATAAAAGAGGTGATTTGCCTTGAATCTACGCTGGCAAAGTACAGGCTGAATTTTGCAAACTTTCAAAAAATGTTTTTAAAGAACTTGAAAAGAACTGCAGAACTGCAAATATTGTGTTTTATTGCAATTAAGAAATTTTCTTTCTAAATTGCAATAAAACAATATTTTCAAAGATAAGAATTTACTTCATATCTACCATTACGATAGCAGCAAAGACATCCATCATTTTAACACACAATATTGGTAACTATCGCACCGCTGTAAATCTATGGAAACGAGGGGTTTTGAATGCGTTATGTGGGTTACTGACAATGTTCGAGAATATGAACGAGATAGATTAAGCGGATCGAAGGTTCCCTCACCGAGAGACGTACTCCCGGCATTATCGAGTCAAAAATCTAATTCGATACTGTCGGGAGTAAGCCTGCAGTTTACAATATCGCATGTGCTCTTACCCTAAGGAAAATCTATTTCTAACAAATCGTTCTGCGTCTACTTCAGAGGTTCTTCAAAACTTTTCTCATTTAAGGCCTTTAAAAGCTACAACAGTTATTTTTATTAGCACATGTTATAAAGTTGGAAGAAGCGGTGATTAATTTCCTATTATGGGAAGATAATATCCGGGACCAAAATAGGAATTAAGTAGGGTAATCTCCTTAATATTGTAATTAAAATTTGACATAAATTGTGGTCGTGCTTGTAGCTAATTTTATAAACTCGCCAGTGAAAGATTAATTAAGGAACCTCTGCGAATACTGTTTTTAATTTTGTCTAAAATTATTTTTTTGTACATTATCATGGTATTAGATTTTAATTGGACTGTTTTATTAACTTTTTGCTTCCTGGTACATTGTGTACATAAAGAGATTTTATTTTTATTATTATCGTATATTTAAAATGCGAATGTTTATTTTTATAGCTATCATCTTGTTTCGCTAAACGGCTAATCCGATTTTGGCAATCAAAGAGCTTTTTCAAAATCCAAGTACCCAACTCGGCTACGTTTTGTTTATCTAAAAATATTTTATATTGTACTCAAATAAAAAGCGAGCAAATCCCCGCGGACTAGCTAAAACAAAATACGTCGAGCTGAGGAAATTTGGTTACTGTCTCCAAAATTGAAGAATACAGTCATATGTCGCTTGTTGCATATGCATTTTTCAATTTGCAAAAATAAAGAACATTTCACAGCGGCCCCGTCAGTCGTCACGTATTTGGTGCATGTGAAAAGAATCACGACTAACACACTTGCTGAATTCGCGTTTGTTTCACGAAAATGTACGACACATATGAATTGAATAAACTTTTGAACTGTAAAACAAAATAGACTTTATTTTAACTTCTTTTGGAGTGACTTGGCTCTTTCTATGCAAGCGTTTCTATCAGGAAAGTTGCGCTTGAACGCAAACCTTTTCTTCTTTTTATTCTTTAAATTTAAAGGACTTTTATAACGTACAAGAATGTCAGTCCTATCATAATCCACGGAAAAAGAAATCAGCTATTTATGGCCATAAAGTCGAAAAACTTTCGTGTCTTATCAAAACACGGCTTACATAATTATGTGGTGGAATTTACAAACGCTATTAAACAATCCCTTCTTTAGAGGAGCAAAATTTTACTACTGTCAACTACGGACAACCGGCTAGCTATAAAAAAAATCGTATGAAAAGCTACTAAACGCCCGTAGCGTATTTTGCCAAAACTATACGTACCTACTCTCTAAGTAACTTTAAATGTCAAACGCTCTCTACTCGCTAGGTACCAGATAGCACCGAGTATCGTATTTGTAGCTGTATAGTGAACAATATAGATCCATTTTGTTATAACAATAGAAATTAAAAGTGGAGATAATGCAGTGAGCTCCCAAGAGATGCATTGTGCAGAAATAGAACTGGTGGTGAGAGGGAGGCCATAATATCTCTTCAGTAGATATAATACCTAGTAGTAAAGAAGTGAAATGTTAAGCCGCAGTTAATAGAGATAGTAATTGTTTGTCACATTTCTTACTGTATGTGATTATAATTTGTTGAACAAAGCTCTTGATTTGGTAGCTTATTTGATAATATAAAAAATACATTCGAATTGAAAACCTTCTCTTTATTTCGAAGTCTGTTAATAAACTTTAAAACTGTCCATAATTAATATTATAAATTTGAGTATCTGTCTATTGGTTATGCTTTCTGTTCAATGCAGTTTTAAGAGCATTACCATAGAAATAGATAATAACCATAGGCTAAATGTTGTTTTTTTTAAAACTCATTTTGTAAGCCGATGAAATGGGGGATCAGACTTTGTCTATGACCGGAGTCGCACGGATAAGTTCTCATATAAATAGAGACTTAATTATACGAAAATAAACCAAAAAAGGCTAATTATAAAAGTCAAACCTGAATAACATTTCCAATTAGAACTAGTGTTTCGTGTATAAAGTTTCGATGCGGGCTGCATTACAGTTAGAACACACTACGACTAGTAGTACTACACATGCTCGCGGCTTATGCCTCGTTTAAACTTGTGTCTGTGAGTTGAAAACCAACTGTTTTTGTCACTTTGTAGCCGCTAGTGAAACTTACTTGTTGCTCTCATAGTTTGTTATGAATTTACAGTTCTAGTTGCTATATTTATGAGGTCAGTTTGGCTGTTTTATTATGCAAAGTAACAACTTATTGTAAACCTTACGGAATGTTTTGATTTTTGTGTGTAATGTAGTCAAATATCTAACAATGATTGTCACCAAAAACCTTACATTGATTCCGATAATCCAATAATTCGATTAATTTTTGCAGTTTGGACAGAGTCTAGTACTATAGTACCTAGTATTTGTAGTGAGTACTACACATGCTCGCGGCTTATGCCTCGTTTAAACTTGTGTCTGTGATTTGAAAACCAACTGTTTTTGTCACTTTGTAGCCGCTAGTGCAAGTTACTTGTTGCTCTCATAGTTTGTTATGAGTTTGTTGTTTTAGTTACTTTATTTATGAGGTGAAATGTATAGAGAGTTTGGCTGCTTTATCGTGCAAAGAGAGGTCTCATAATTGTAACATTGCCAATTTTTTGTAAAACCTATCCTAGAGTCAAATTAAAATAATAATGTTGATTTAATTTGCTTCTAATATTGTCCTTTAATCAGAAGAGTTCCTTTATGACGTTTAGAGTTCGTCTTACTTTTTCGTAAATATAATGCAATCAAAAGACCTAATACTAGTTAGGTTTACAAATTAAGTGACAATTGTAAAAATCCTACTAACTCATTCTTTTTTTAGACCAGTAGTAGAAGTCGGACAATTAAGAATTTGCTGAATCGGGGTTTAAAGACACTGCAAAAAACTACATCCATGTTCCAAATCACATTCCTATTCAACAGCTAGAATACTCCACTAACCTGTAGCATGCAGTTTCCTCAAAGGGTCCACGATAGCGAAGTACCGGTCAGCCGACAAAGCGGTCAGGGTGAACACTGACACGCCGATGCTGACGTCCTTCGCGGCCTCAGACACACGGCACACCGTGGCACCCCACGGCCAAGACTCCACAGTGTACACAATAGAGGTGAATGGCACGCAAGTGATGATCACTAGCAGGTCTGCGAGGGCCAGGGAGAGGATGTACCTGGAAATAATGATTTATCATATTTTTATATACTAGGTTTTACCCGTGACCGATAATTATTTGTGATATTATTATATAACTAGCTAGCTAGCGACTTCGTCAGCGTGGTTTGTGACCTACGACAGAATATTTCCTATTTTCTATCCCCTTGGGGGTGGAATTGATCAGCAGATGTCTACGTTATAACCAGCATGCCAAATGTCAGCCCGATCCGTCCAGTGGTTTGGGCTGTGCGTTGATAGATCACTATATCAGTCAGAAAGTCACCTTTGAGCTATATATATTTAGATTAAATGTATGGATTTGAGTGAGGCAAAGGAAGTTTGTAAAGATCGTACCCAGTGGCGTTCTTTGGAAAAAAACGTGATATTTTGTCTGTATAAATTCCATTTGATACGCTGATACTAGTTTTATTATAGTAAAACCGTGCTTTTATAGTTAATTCTATATCTTCTATACCTATTAAATTTCTAAAAGCATAATAATGTCAAATAAATGTATAATATGTTTTTAGTTCGTCCATTATAAAGGTTTTAAAAATAAATATAGAATTAATTTTGAAACAAAATACATGTTTTAAGAAAAGTACCTAACATGAATAAAAGTACAACTAAAAAATGTATTTGTCTTACTTAATAATTATTGAAGCTTAGTTTCAACAAAAGTTAAACGCAAACCGTTTTTAATATAATTCGGCCTCTTATACGAAGTCGAATTCAAATATTCTTTGTTTCAAACTAAAACATGTAAAAAATTTCATTACTTTTCATTGTAAAGCTTCAATGGTTTGAAAAAAGTATAATTTATTTCTATTTAATTTATTCGACCGTGTCAAAGGCATTTTGTCAATACGAATCTGTCTATTTGGCTACTAAGCGGCTTATTCGCCAAATAGAAGCAAGAAATCGGGCTTATGTATACAGTTTCCTACATACATGTTAGAAAGTCTTCTCGTGTATACATAATACGAAGATTAACGTTTACATAAGAATGAAACGTCTGCGTTTGTACATTTATCATATAGAAGACGAAATATTGAATAACGAGTGACGTCACAACATTATATCAGTCTAAATTTTTCTCTACTAGTCGGCTTCCAGTCTCACCGGATGCAGCTGATTTACCAGTATTTTTACATGGAGCGACTGCATATCGGTCCTCCACAACCCAGTTACCTGTGTTATAACACGATACCCTTCGGTAAGACTGGTTGTCAGACTTTCAAGCTCAATCAACTCTGCGTGGACTAACGAACTTAGTTTTGTAGCTTCTGAATTCTGAAAAAAAAAACATAGTTCACGCTCATTTGATTCTTAATTTTTCGAACATAAGTTTTCTGATATTACTCTTTAAAATTATAATTATTTACAGTTCGCAGAAATGAATCGAATCAGAAATGAGGAGATCCGCAGGAGAACCAAAGTAACCGATATAGCCCTAAGAGTTGCGAACCTCAAGTGGCAGTGGGCAAGGCATATAGCTCGCAGAACCGACGGCCGATGGGGCAGAAAGGTTCTGGAGTTGCGACCACGAACCGGGAAACGTAGTGTTGGCAGGCCCCCCACAAGATGGACCGACGACCTGGTAAGGGTTGCCGGAGTCCGAGGGATGAGGGCGGCCCAGGACCGGTCCTATTGGCGCTCGATGGGGGAGGCCTTTGTCCAGCAGTGGACGATTCCCGGCTGAGATGATGATGATGATGATGACAGTTCGCAGATCCGGCCTTTTAAAATTTCACATATTTTTGAAAAAAATGTCGATCAGTCTCACCCATGTCGGTTCGGACTTATATGATAGACATCCAATTATTAACTGTAATAGATGATGTAAAGGGATGAATGTAATTAAGGTAAGGACCTTGAGTTAATAACAGCACTATTTCAGAATTTTTCATGAAAATTTAACAAAATAATTTAAAATATATTTTAACTAAATTTAAAGTTCCACTTGATGTTCTTTTCAGAGTATAAAAGACATAACAAACTAAAGTTAGGGCAGCGTTTAAAGCGCGAACTAGCAAAGCCTTCTCTTTGAATAAAGTTTTATTCAAGGAGAGAATACGGGGTATAACACTTCACAGAATACGCTGAACTATAGTAGAAAAGTTCATGGCTGTTTGAACTCGGTTGAACATTTAATGTAGTTAAGCTAACAAAGCGCGGTTATTTTATAGATGGGTGGGTTTGTGTTTGAACTGGTTTGTCTTATTTAGCAACTGTCGCGGTAAAAGGCCATCTATTACTGTCCGACTGCCTCCCTGGCGCAGTGGTTTAGGTGGTCAGCACGCCACCACCAGCGTGTCGTAAGGTCGTGGGTTCGATTCCCACATCGAGCTTTCTGTCCGTTGTGACTATATTTGTAAAAGTCCCTACGACATTAGCATTTTAAGTGGGGGAGATGTCTTTAAAAAACTAAGTAGCGTATGGAAATGCCGATTACGTGTTTGTGGACTTAATGGAATAAGAGTGTTTCGATTTTTTATTTCCCAAAGTGCTACTCGTCATGTTTTAATTTATTTAAAATTATTATATTATAAGCCCCCAATATAACGTGTTCGACGTAAGGTAATAATAAACTTTATTCCTACAAGGAACCAATAAATCATGACCAAGAACAGTGAAATATTTACACACATATAACCTCCGTTTTCAACGTAATTGATGATGTAAACATTGCATTTCATCTACTTGCACCTATATTCTATAGTAATTATATTCATATATTCATGGGAGCTTTTATCGACATTTGATATAGATAAACTGCAAGCTTTGCATCAAAATGTAAAGTGCTTTCCCTCATAAATCATTCTAAGTGAAAAATGCACTTTGACTTTTCAAACGTTAAATATGCTCTAGTTACGTCGTGTGTTTATCCATTGCATTATAGAGAGTACAGTCAAAAGCAAAATTATGTAATACACCTTCTCGCTTGAAATTATCAATGTAATTGTCGTTGACAACAAGAAATTGGACGTGGTTTTGCAAACTAGAACCAACACACACAGGATAAAATTAAGCTATAAGTTTCAGTCTGTAATTTGACTGCATTTATCGCACTTTAGCACCCCACTATAGGATCATGCCATTTTATGAAATCATAGACAATATATTGATAAGGCATAACGATGCCAATTTGAGTTTTGGTCAGTGTGGAAAAGCTAAAAAAACTTATGTGGGATGGTACTTACCTAAATATGTAACTACGTCCAATTGTAAACTTAATATGCCGTAGTAATTTTATCATTTTCAACGATAAATATACTTTTGAAAATGTGGCAATGTACAAATATTTCGACGCTAACTTTATCTTTTTAAATTTAATATACATTCCTGTTATACATAAATTGTAGTAATTGTAGTATACATTCCTAGTATTTGCTGTTTTAATTTTTTTTATTACGTCTTCTGAAATATAGTACTTTTGGCATTACCTATATCTTGTTTATATTTAAAAAAAAACAATGCAATGAAAATTTACATAGAAATAGGAAGCAACATTTCTAAACATGGACTATAGAACACCATAGATAATATATGTCCACTTAATATTTAAGTACAAATTACATCAGAAAGTCTTGTTAATCTGTTCATTAAACTGACGAGGGTCATAATAAAGCGCTTTTAGTTAAACCTCTGAGTTATTCCACGTTCTATAATCGTAATATAGATAAAGTAGCAAAGTTTTAACTCATGCCATTGGTTTATGGAGATATCGACTGATTTATACCATTAGAATCCTACTAATATTATAAATGCGAAAGTTTATGAGTATGTGTGTATGTTTGTTACTCTCACGCAAACACTACTGAACCGATTAAAATAAAATTTAGTATGTAGGTAGCTGAAGACCCAGAATAACACATAGGCTACTATTTATCCCGGAGTTCTCACGGGATCGGGATTTTCACGGGAAGGGTTTCCACGTGGATTAAGTCGCGGGCGGCTTCTAGTACAGTGTAAAAAATGTCTGCCGAATTGAGAATAATAGAAGCGGAGATGACACAATTGCACTATTGTACCGTTAATGTAAGAGGTGGTAGTCATTAACAAAGGCTTATTACCATCCCATGCGTGACAAGGTGCTTCTCCCAGAGCGAAGGGAAGATTAGGCTTCGACCACTCTTACTGTGTGCAAGATAGCATCCCTTAAGTTTCAAGCAAGTAAGGTCATTGTTTCTTCACCGTGAGAATGAGTGATATTAAAATTTGTATTTAATACACGCAGCTTTGAAAAAGTTATTGTTTGAGAGTTGCATTAGTTTTGTACCTTTGATGCATAGGAGACAAGAAGAGTTATCTATATAATGTGAAAGTGTAAAATGTATGTACCCAGTAAATGCAATTTAAGCATGCGATTTGCGCGATTCATTTCAATTTATAAAAAGATCAAACGGAAGTAAAATCAGGAGATATTGATATGAAATTCTTATCCAATAAGTTCATACTTAAACGTCATCTTCAATTGAAGACAATTTAGCTTCGCGTTTCGCTTCCTTAAACCGTTTCTATAGACGTTTAATATTCGCTGAGCGAACTTAAATTGTGACAGGCTAGTTTAATAAAGTCCATTGTTACCGGAATCTTCAATGATCTTACAGAATGCTAGAGAAGTTTTATTTATATGTTAAGATTATTGTTTCGTTTTGGTTAGTTAAAGATAGAACTTTAAAAAAAAGTAAGTATACAGAAAGCATTTCTTTGAAAGGAAATGATGGCCCAGGAAACGTATTTAGTAAACAGTCGTCACAGAAGATTATTTTACATACAGTAAGTACTTATGTGTTTTTGAAAAAATAAGTTTATTCGATTTGTGATTCACATGGTTTTACTTAAACGAACGTGGTATAAAAATAACAACTTCCGTGGTAATCAAACATACCACGGGAGTTGTTATTTCACTAGACTATTCCACTAGTTTTATCACTAGATATGAAAAGATCTACTTTTCAAATCTAGTGTCATAATGTAAAAATTCCCAAACATGCACTTGAACATCTTCGAAGCGAGAGCAAGGAGGATTCCCTTACCCTGCAATGGGACACCATTTTTTAAAGATATATCTAGATAAAAAGGTGTACTCACGTATTAGGCACATTCCTCATAGCTTTATGTCTAACAAACACGGCGACCAGCGTCCCGTTGCCGACCACTCCGATGACGAATATGAGAGCAAATATGAGCGGGACTATGTACGTCTCCGGTCGCTCGTAGTACGGCTGGTAAGACTCGGAGCTGTTCAGCATATCGTCGTATGTATCGTTGTATTCTTCCATTGTGCATATTATCTGGAACAAAAGAGTTATTATTTAGTTAAGAATTCAATACTTACTTTTATTTCAAAGCCATATTCTTTAGTTTACAGGTCAAACTTTATTTTAAAGCCCGCGTATCTAGGCAAGTGAATTGTTTCAATGTAGTGTGTGCGGCGCCCATAGCCAGTTGCGCCCACCGGTCGGTAAACGATCTGTGGGTTAAGCAACCATTGGCGCGGTCATTCCATAGATGGGTGACCGCATAGTGGTATTTGAACTCTCCGTCTCCGTGCTTTGGAGGGCACGTTAAAAGGCGGTCCCGGTTGTTGTCTACTAAGATAACAGTAGTTAAGCTACGTCAAAGGCCTCTCGGGCGGCTTGAACAACTTTGACACTAGGTTGACCATACGACAAACAAACAGTGTGTGCTATTTGCCAAATGCTCAATCTAGTTTAACCTTATTTGTTTTCCTGTTAGAGCGTAATCAAGTAAAAATAAAGGTTACTTTTGCTTGTAGATATAATAATAGTAGCTCTTGATTGCAACTTTATAGAACAAGCAGCTTATTTTGTTCGCCAGTTATAATCTAATAGTCTGCTCTAACGCAACTAATCCATGTGCCACCTGTGGAAGTGTAGGTAATGGTTATAGTACTGTATAGTTACTATATAGTTTCATCTACCTCTGAAACATAATGATGTAAATCGTACAAGAACTAAACCGAAACCGGTATTTTAAGAACACATTCATAATCATTCATATTTTTTTTGTCAAACATTAAAGTGGAACGTGAAAATGAAACAGGAAAACAAAATGGTTTTTAAACCCTTCCCACCATGTTAATGAGATACAGGGAATCGTAAATGATTCTATTAAATTATGGCCTTTGTTATCAAGTGAAAGGCTGTATATTATAGCCACAATATGGCAATTTAAAGGCCATGCTTTGCAGATTATTTCTCTGTTTTTGAGTAAACAAACATACACACGATGGAAAACATGAAACTTATTTAATGTATAATAGAATACGGGAATTAACGCGAACACGCATTTTACCTTAAAATGCCTAACGTTTCGGCGCAGGTTGCAATCGCGTTAATTCCCGTGTTCTATTATACATTAAACATGCAACGCGAGGTTTTAAAAGTTATGATGAAACTTATTTAATGTCACTTTAGTTATGAGTCGCATAAACTTTTACGAAAGCCGAGCTTTCACTCGGCATAGTAGCTGAATACACTAATATGTTTTTTCATCACAGTGTTTTTTATCTAAGTGTTCCCTTTATCACACGTCGCCGCATCGTTCCGATTACTTAAAATAGCCACAGAAATTGTCCTTTCTCTGAAACTTCCTTCAGTTTTACTGATCTTGAATGTTTTCAACAAACTATCCTGCATTTGAAAGTTATAGCATAGTTAAATCATTTCGATTATTAATTCCATTGTAAGGCAATGTACACAGTTCCATAGCATCTTTTGCCAGGGTCAATGCACTCTCCATAGTAACCCATTTCGGCATAAAACGATGCCAGCGGGAAATTATTGCTTTTGCCTTTAACACGTAAATGTATAGAGGTTTTATTATCATTTCACCACTGGAAACAAGGTTTTGTAGGCTCTATAGCACTCGTGAGATGAAGCAATTAATTACAATATTATAATGGTATATGTATATATGTAAATAGAATGGATAATAATCATATATGCCGTGTTTTAAAGGTTCCGTACCCAAATGGTAAAAATGGGACGCTGTTACTGAAACCTCATTGTCTGTCTTTCAAAGGCTGTATCTCGTCAACAGTGATAGTTAGTCAATTAAATTTTTCGCAAATGATGTATTTATTTCTGTTGCCATTTTAGTAACAGAACAGATGCGATTTTTTCGTTATAAATATTAATTTATGGATATAAAAACTCATGTTTAATACTTATGCTTAATTTTAAACTTATTTTGTCACGAAATATTTAAGAGTTAAAAGTCGTTTAATACTATATGTAATTCAGACTGTCTGTCTGTTTGTATGTTACGTTTTTACGGTTTAGCTGCTAAATCAATTTTTTCGAAATTTAGGATTGTGATAGACGAAGTACTGCGCCTCCAGAAAACACTACTTTAAAGCCTGAATGGGGGATGAAAGTTTAATCCCGAGCAGGCTTTGCGTGTCCACTATAAGTGTCAAAAATGCTTTTTTCAAATGAGACTTGTCAAAACAAAATTTATTATTTAAAATGTAACAGCTTGCACAAATGTGTTTAATAAAAGAATAATCGTTTCAGTAAAACTTATAATTACTCGTATATTTGAAAAACTAATTAGAAACCTTATGCAAATGATACTTGTTTTTTGTACCTGAGATTTAACATAAAGTTTTCACATGAGTTCGTATAAAGTTTATTCTAATTAACATTTCATCCCTTGTTTTATTGTGGTGGTTAATGAAACTATTCGAATTTGAAAACTTACTTTTATATGGTAATGTCATTTAAACAATTAATATTGTTACTTCTTGTAATTAAGGTTTTGCGAATATTTTTCTGAATGAAAGTATTTTTATGACGTCAAACAGCCTCTGCCACTATCGACTACCGACAACCGGCTAGCTATCGACATCTGCCATTTAGAATGTACTGTCTAAAAAGTTTTCAGAGGCGCTGATCATATTTTCATACAAAATTTCTCGATGACAGGTCGGTTGTCGGTAGTCGATAGTAGTACAGAATCGAGCTACAGCAGACCGTATCTGCCTACCTATATTAATACAGTTTATGAACACTCAAGCAACTGCAAATGAGAAAACCTTATTCCCGGTTTCCTAACTAAATTAAGCGGCAGTTTATCCATTCAATAGCGTTTTTTTATATAAATTTAAACGTTTGAATAGACAAACTACCGCTACATGTACCTTAGAAACCGGGAGTTAGAGACAAGATTAATTAAGTTTTCTATCGAATATTTTCTGATTTTACTTCACAATTTTAAAACTATACAATTTTACTTTCTCAACCAAAACAATTTTAATAAACTCAAGAACATAAAACCTAAATCTGACACAATTTCTTAGTGTCAAAAATATAAATTTTTCTTCACGTTACAGCAACAAACTTGAGGTACATATTCTCGAACAGATTTACGACCAAATATAAGGTACTGTATAAATTGGGTGGTTTTGTAGAAACAAAATTAAATGGATGTTGGTGACGCGCGTCGCGTGACAGTGCGTGACGTCATCAAGCTTCGATGGATTTAACGCTTTTCGGGAGTTCTATGTTTGTAGAACATTTTTTTCGTCTAAAAATAGATGGTATTATCGAAAGGATTTCCTTAACGAGTTGTTTGTTTAAGCGTTTTTTATGTTGCTGTATAGGAAATTGAGGTGATGAGATTGGATTAAGGATTTATAGAAATTGTGTAGAATATGGGAATATTTTTATATGAATACTACAAGTAATTATAAATGGTTAAAATTTAACAATTTGTGTCCTGTGTCTTTCATAATTATTCATCTTTTCGAACAAGATTTACTTGATAACGATCAACACACAAATGAATGCTTTGTTGTTGCAATCAGAACAAGTGTCCTGTAGCTCGCTATCGCTGTAGCTCTTCTCTATACCTATCGACTACCGACAACCTAATCATCTAAAAATGTAGTTTGGATATCTGATCAGCGCCTCTTACGGGCGTCGTAGAAACTATTTTGGCAATACATACTAAATGTCAAACTTTTGATATTCGATGGTACCAACTGTAGAGAATCGCGTTACTAAAACCTGTTTCTTAATTCTATTTGCAAACATTCAGTTTGTAGAAATAAGTGTATGAATGTTTGATACAGTTTCATGTAGCAGTAACCATTATTTTCTCAAATTAAACCATTAACAATAAATAAAGAAGAAAAGTCCCCATTAGTAGTAAGAAATACGATTTTCTAGAGGTATTTAAACTAATTTATAAACAGGACATTTTAATAAATTACTTTTTTGTTCGAACTCAAGTTCAACGAACACTTTCATACCAACCTTTATAAAACACCACATTATTCACTGTAATATAACACAAGATACTTATTTAGTGCTTTAAATCAGCCTCAAGTTTTCGTTATAACTAGGGTTGTAACAAAACTTTAAGCCGCATCAGCATAACTGCGGATTTTCCCTAAGAACTTACGTTTCTGGGCATTTTTTTAAAAAAGACAACTTTCGCACTAAGAATTGCTCTTGTGTCACGGGGACTTTTACAAACATACAAACAACGGTCACAAATCACAACCAGACCCGAAACAATTATTTGTGAGTCGCACAAATAATTGTTTCTTTCACTCCTTAGCGAAATTGAAAAGACAAAACACATTATAGCAGCTTTTTAACTAAAACAGGTTTATAGTGTGTTTATGAACAAGAGGGTAATTTTTTTTTAAGAATAATCACATGCTCTTAAACTCCGATACAACTTCGTTACAGCCCTAGTTGTAACATTAACTGAGAAGACAATTTATAACTATTAAGAAGAAATACAGCACAATATATTATTATAAAAGAGAATAAACCACTGTTAACGTTCTACATAACTTTAGTCACATATCTTTTCTTTTTGCTTGAAATTATTCATTATTTCTTATTTTTGGTTAGTTTCTAATGTATATTAACGTGTGTTATATTTGAAGGTGTAGCAAAGGTTATTGAGTAATTACTGTGTTTAGAGCAGTGACAGCCGAGTGGTATAATTTGGTACCTCCCATGTAAGTGGTCGCAGGTTCGAACCTGAGACCACGTGTGTTTATGTGTGTATTAGAAATAATTATAATCACTTCCAATGGTGAAGGAAAACATCGTGATGCAACCTTGCATGCCTGAGAGTTCTTTAGAACAGCCAGTTTCATTGAAACCAACCAACTGTGCAGGACTTTGTTTATAGTGGCCAAGTGTGTGCGCAATACACAGGTACACACTCTATATCTTTTCTCTCATAACCCGGTGGGACGGATAACCGACACGACCAGTGAGAGGTCAGGCGCAAGTCCCACGGCCTTACGTGCTCTCCAAGGCACGGAGGTCTTCGACCTAAACTTCCTAACTCCGGGCAATTTCTAAGGAATTCTTATCAGATAATCTCAGAAAAGACTTTTTGTACCCGGGATTCGAACCCAAGACCGACTGCTTGACACTACCGACCGCTCCACAGAGGCAGTCAACAAAAATATACAAGCTAGCCAAATATCTATACACATAATAGCAAAACTTATGACGTCATGGGACTTGATTCTACAATGGCGGATCAACAACAGAACGAGAGCATAAAAGTTCCATTCCCGCTGGTATACAAAGATTTGCAATCGATTTGTATTGAGTCGTGTGCTTTGATTGCGTACGTCGGTTTTATCGGGACGGTTTTATTTTATTTTGAAATACGAGAACACGTGGAGAGCTTCTCTTAGGTTTTTCAAGTGATTTGTGTGGAAAATACAAACTTGTTGTGCGAAATGATTAAGTATTTGATTAGTAGGTAAGATTAGCGCAAACCGTGCGCTTGTGCGGTTTTATGTGATGTTGTATTAAGATATTAGTTGATTTATTCAATAACAAATAATAATAATAATTTTAAACAAATATTCAAATAATCACTTTCTCATATCGGATCTTAAGTTATCGAGATTAGTATTTATAATTCAAATTCTTATATTAAAACCAAAATGTTCGCAAAGTTTTGACTATCATAAGCATATTGTTATAAGCTTGCGTGAATATATTTATATTATTTACTCTACAATACGAGACAATCGTATTACGGTACTTTAATGCAGATTTCATAAGAGATTATGTATGATTTGGAATAGAAAAGGGCAAGATAAAGATTTTCACAGTCACCTGAAAAGAAATACTCTTTAAAATAATGCACTTGCGTAATATACATGTATCTACCGAATAAAAGTAAAAAACAGCCAAATTATTTCCATTTTTTTGCAATGTCGATATTTTAATAACCATCTAATCGTACATTATATTTAAATAACTTCATATTACCATCGGGAATAGGTTGTAAAATACAGATGAATCTCCAGCGATTTTCTCATGTTTATGACGATATAACTTTAAATTACACTCGACAAATTATAATTGGGTTATGTACTACAGTAATAAACTTATTATGTAACACGATTGGTATAAGCATTTGACTCCCACGCAAGTGGAAAGTTCGAGATAAAGAGCTTTTTTGTATTACGTCTGTGGATCAGTGGTAATAAAGGTCACTATACTGTTTCTACACACGATGTAACGTGTGTTTGATTCCCATAAATATTAAGGTACCTGGGTCAAATATGGCCAGCCGAAACATATGGCCACATACCTTAATTCCAAACCTCATGCATGTTTCACTTCAACCGACACGAGGCGAATAGCAGGGCGCTATAAGAGTTGACAGGTACACCTTTCGGATCCATGCAACAATTTATGGTCGCGGTACAATATTTCTTGTTTGAGAATTGTATGTGGCCATATCTTTCGGCTGGACATATTTGACCTAGGTACCTCTTTACGACCCACAATTAATGTTTACTTAGGGTCTGATTGTTTTCTGCGTCGGTTTATTATACAATCACAGGTTGGATTAAGTCATCTTGACTCAAAATGGTAAAAAACCTAAGTGTTTTTTAAGTAAATTTAAATTTTAAACCATCTTTTTAAGTATAATAATTCTCAAAAAATCATGTTTCGTTAAAGTTGTTTACAGCTCATTCAAAGCTTGTACCACCTCTAATTTGGGATTTAAAGCCAGTTGTGGGATTTTAACAGATTGAAATGTTATGTAATTGTGTATGAAATAAACAACTTTATTCGTGGAAAATATACGTAATGTGTTACTTAATTCGATTTCGGAGAACTATTTAAAGAAGTTAACTATATTGAGTATTTGTTCTGAGCCTGGATGTTTATACAAGTATAAATCTAATAATATAATAATAATAATAATAAGCCCGCAGGGCACCTCGAGGCGAGGTGACGGGGAGTAGCGACCCCGCGGTACCTGAGTGCTCTAGGGGGAAGTCACCCTTCCTCATCTCCGGCTTGCCTTAGTTGGCTGGTCGGAGTGAAAACTGACGAGGAAGCGGTCCCCCGCCTCTGGCTTGCCTTTATTGGCCGTCCAGCGTGGAGTCGCAAGGGCAGAGCTCCCACTCTGCTCGGAGGACGGATGCTGAGCGTAAGTGGCTAGTGGGCCAGTGATGCCGGACCCTCAGGGAGCAAGTGATCTGAGTTTAACGTCCAGCGAGGCCTCTCCGTCCTTCAGCCGCTCACGTCCCTGTTGCCCCCTTGTTGCTATTTATGCGACTTGTTTAGGGTGGCCCAGTTTGTGAGTTGGCAAGTCTCTGCCTGCCATTTTTACATGTTTTCAACATTGTTATCGGCAGGCGCCATAGTCCCCATAGATCCCCTGGTTTCCAGTCCATAAACACCCCATCCCAATAGCCCAAGTAGTTTTTTTTCCCATTAGTTTTGCCATAGTTCCACACAGTCCGGTGAATGTCCTTGGGTGCATTTTATAGTGTAAACAGGGATAATCACCGGATTGTGACACCATACATTTATTTAAAGATTAAAGCCGTCTAAAAAGGGCCTCTACGTGTTGGCTTCGGCCCCACGCACGCCTTCCAAATGTCCGGGACTCTGTAGTCCCGAGATATAAAAGAGACGCACATAATAATAATAATATATAATTTTATCTATATAAGTATGTATTTAAAAGTATATAAGTATGTTTATCAGTTATTTGGTTACCATAGTACAAGCTCTGCTTAGTTTGGAATCAAATGACCGTGTGTGAGTTGTTCAAGAATATTTATTTATTTATTAAAACATGACTTAAAGCAAATAAACTGGAAAAAGAAAAAATATTGGTAATCGAGTTTTCAACTGGAAGCGTATACTACACTTTTCGATCAACCTGCAAAACATTACCAGACTGAATTACACAGCCCATCAGTAAAAGCACTCAAACAAATTCGCGGTCCTCCCCTAATCTCCTATCCATTATTAAGACGTTCATACATTACCCTTGTACTTATTCATCCAATTCCGTCGTCTTCCAATTGTGTATGCCATTGAAGCGGTAAATGACTTTTGCTGTTAGGAAAATATTCGTAGCTAAATGCCTACGGCGTAGATCGATCGGTCTACGCGGCTACGGAGTGCTACGAACACGATTGATGCGTGACTGAACTTTTATTTGCTCTTTTTTTTTCGTTGCCTTGTGGTTTGTTTTGGACAGTGTGCAAAACTAGCCGTTCGGTGACTATTGTTCACTGAATGAACTAAAATTTCAGTATTTCGAAAGCGTTTTTTGAAAGAGACGTCGAATTTCTGCATTGCCAAAAATTTCAAAAGAAAACAATATTACTACCGTCCGTCGTCCTGAGGAAATTGGAAGGATAAGCTGAATACGGAAACCAGATTGTTTTTCCCAAAGGTAAAATAATAAAGACATTTGAAAACTCATTGACTAAATAAGTAATTAACCAAAACAGATTATAACTAAAATTATCTCAAAACAAGGGGAAAGTCATGGCCAAGGGAAAATATAAAAATCCGTACACATTAGCGTCTGTAAAACGACTGCTTCTTGAACGTAGACATTATTATAAGATGTCCACGTGCCTCTAATTTTCTATCAGGGAAACCACTCCTAGCCTAAAAATGAATTGTTGCAGATTAAACATACAAATTATAATATCTCGACGAACCAATACTTATTTTGCCTAAAAAGGAGATTACATTCTAATTTTGGGGAACCTTACATGCCACTAACACTTAGGGATTTGCAAAAAAAAACTGCGTAATGGAATCACCATAAGCGAATGGCCAATGGGCAAGCATACACTTAGTTAGCATATAACATAAATGCTTGCAAAATGCTTAGAAAACGTCGCCACACCAGTTGCCAACGTAAAAGTTACTTAAATACAAAGTCATTCAATGAGTACAGTCGTTTGTGAAGTAATAAACTGGAAAATATCCATAACTTGATAGCTCTTAACTTTTAAGGGGTAATTCTCAAGGCCCTTAGCATAAAACGTGAACAAGGAAAAGTTAAGCGGACTTTTTTATTACTTTATTAATTGTATAAAGTTGTGTTACAGATTTTACATGATTTTGAGGACAGATTTTGTGAGAAAATTGCTACCAAAATGGATTAATGTAGGTATTTTTAGTCCCCATTTAATGTGATTATTAGTAAACTCAAGGCCTAACAGCTCCCTCGTTGGAAGCAGACCCTTGCTCAGCAGTGGGGCATTAAAGGGTTTCAAAAATGGTAGAAGTTAACGCTTTTATATTCTATCGGCAAAATGTGTTTAATCACACATCAACACAGAAAAACTAAGAAACATATGTAATGTTTGTTAGTTTTTCTTACATGTCGAACAGCTCGACTAATTTAGATTAATCATTAAGGAGAGCGGTTGACTATACCCGTAAAAGTAGGTTACTATATTCAACAACAAATCAAAATGGGCCTGGCTCAAAAGTCAGAATTTATTTTCTTACATCTACAATCGAATCAGAGCCCCAGTGATAAAATTCAGTGTTGGACTATTGGGACAACGGGCATTTTTTAATAAAATTCCATACTGCATACGTTTTTTAACGAATAAATTCAACTGGAATCCATTGCACGTAGTGGAATGTATCTCCGAAAATAGAAACTCGTTTGAAATATGGACGCGAGTGGCGACATCTGTGATTTAATTCGGAACTGACGGCTCTATGCTCTGTGCTCACGGTGAAAAAGTTAAAATGTAACATGTTGCACTAGTTTCAGTAACTAAAATAGTAAAAAAATACTTACATCAATAAATTGGGAAGTAAATAGAGACCTAGAAAATAAAATTAACTGTTTTAAGACAAATTTTCATAACTTTTTATCTTTATCTTTTACAACTAGAATAGACTTCAAAAAATATAAGGTGCAAATAGTATTAGGTCATAGTAATTAGATTCAACAAGTAGTTTAAATTTAAACAATGTATGCCTTAAATCTTCAAATCACCTAAAAAAATGTTTGATCGATCGAAGATCATTCGACTCGTAAAATAAAATGATAAACTACGTCACATAGAATCTCACGAAAAAAATCCTCAGCGCCGAAGTTCCCAATACTTTACATATATTTACTTACACAAAATAAAATATATTCGCACCAGCTCTAACAAAATCCCGCGGCACACTGCGTAAACTAAAATAGTAAGCCTTTGGGACTCTCGAGGAACTCACGGTCCTCTTAGATAGGGGTGACGAAAGTATAACCATATCTATCGTAATAAATCTGACGTTTATGGAGAATATTTCTACTCTTATTTCCTTGGCAGTGAGTAAACGTAGCGACCCTAATTTTTTGTTGGAGAATTGCCCTTGACATAATTTTTTCACTGTCTTGTTGACTTGCCGTATTTTTACTTCTGTCATATAAGATAGTCTTTTTTGTTATGATATGCTCTCTATAATAATAAGATGATTATACTAAATATCTTTCAAACTAGCATTTAGCTTTAAAATTGCAAAGTCCAAATCATTAAGAATTTAGTTCCAAGCTACCTTAAAAGTCAAAATATTTCGTCTTCATATTTCATTACGAATTTTGTTATAAACAGAAGAATTAGCTAAAATTAAATCATTCGGCGCGTGACCACTGTACGAACAACACGTATTTGCTTAAATAAAATTTTCATATATCGTCAACATTTTTTAGAAGTCGATTCATATAAATAACTAAAATAACAATGTTGAAGTGTCACTCTTGTAACAGTCAGTTCTCTAACGGCGTTATTTGTGGAGGTTGTAAGAAACACTTTGACTTTGGGTGTGCGAACATGACGGAATCGGGTTGGAAACGATTAGGTGCAGAACGAAGATCGGCATGGAAATGTGTATCATGCAAAGACATTTCTCCGACATCATTACCTCCAAAAGAAGCTGTTACTCTCGAAGGTATTATGAATGAGATAAGAGAAATCAAAAGCCAACTCGTCAGTATACCTAAGATTTCAGAAGATATCAAGCACATGAGAGAGGAAATTTTAGACCTTAAGAGTTCATGCCAGTTTATCAGCGATAGAATGGATGACTTCAACGATAGGATTCTCAAAGCCGAAAAAGGCATAGAAGATATAGAACATAAGTGGGCTTTGTTGGAAAAGGAAGTACAGGAGCTTAAGCAGTATAATTGCAAAGAGGAGCAAAGATCCCGCCTTAACAACGTGGAGATCAAAGGTATACCTCAAGAAAAAAATGAAAATTAATTTAAAATCATCGCTAACATCAGTACCAAAATCGGTTATGAGGTGTCTAAAACCCAGATCAATTATGTGTTTAGAGTTCCTTCATACAATTCTAAGGAGAAGCCGATTATTATCAGTTTTATAAACAGATATATCAAAGAAGAATTCATCGCGAATGCACGCGCTAAGAAGTCACTTAAAGCAGATGATTTCGGCTACCACAACTCCTCCGAGAAAATCTATGTCAACGACCACTTAAGTGCCGATATGAAGATTCTATTAAACAAAACTAGAGAAGCCGCCAAAAAGAAAAATTTCAACTTCGTCTGGGTGAAGTACGGCAAAATCCATGTACGTAAAAATGATACATCACATACTATTATTATTAATAAGGTTCAGGATTTAAACAAAATTGTTTAAATTGTAGTATAATAAGTTTGCTGATATTTCATCAAAGTCTTAATGCTTCATTTGGTATAAAGTTCTCATGGGTTAACATTTATAATAACTTTTCCATTTTATATTGTATTTATTTTTCACTATTAAACTCCATTGCATGTAAAAGATTGAGCACTCCTGCTTTACGAACTGAGTCGTCATCGCGCGCCAACGCTTGCGCTAGCTGGCCTGTTGAGCTTCAAGTAAAAAATGCAATACATATTGCTATCTCGCTCGCACGGCGTTGTACGCTACCGCGGCTAGTTACTGAGAATGAGAGGTCTCATGTTTTGCACATTTTATCTCACTACTTCTGCGCTTTATTATTGTGGGTATTGGGTGAATTATGCTTTAGTGTTCTGGTTAAAATAATGTGCTTATCAGTATTTTATTATGGTCTTGAGATGTTGCTTGTTATGTTTTTGTGTATAAAATACAAAAATGGCTAGTTATAATACATTCCGTATTAATAGTTTATCTATTTTTTATCAAAATGTACGCGGTCTTCGCTCAAAAACATTGTCATTTTACCGAAATGTCTGCCTTAACTCATATCATATTGTAGTAGTGACCGAATCGTGGTTAACGCCTAGTATTAGCGATTCCGAATTGTTCGATAACAGATAGGTATGTGGTGTGGCGACGTGACAGAGAGTATGAACTTACTAATCAAACTCGTGGCGGAGGGGTACTAATTGCAATTCGAAAGGATATTCCTGCAAATATCAAATATAATTTTAATTCCACGGCAGAAGATCTTTGGATCGAAATACCTACCAATATTTCCCACCGTCACCAAAGCAATTTATTTATAGGGGTTCTATATTTGTGTAAGCAAAATACCGGTCTATCTTTTTCTTGTCAGCTTCAAAACTACATGTCTAAATTAGAGGAAAACGTTATTAATCATACCAACGACACCTTCCTAATATTAGGAGACTTTAATTTGAGCGGTATATCGTGGGATGACAATAAAACAACACCTATTATAGCGAGTACCCCCGATGAGCAAAGCTTTATAGATACATTGCACTATCTGAATTTACAGCAATTCAATCATGTAAATAATACATATGGTAGAATTTTGGACCTCGTCCTTTCTAACAGCACCGTTGAAGTGTCAAAATGTTCAGACCCATTAGTTCCAATTGACCCACATCACAAGGCTCTTTCTGTTCAAATTACAATTTCTAAACTAAGTTACTTGAAACCTGCACCTAGAACCAAATATTTATTCTTGAAAGGTAATTATACCGAAATAAACAACAGTATCAGTAATATCGATTGGTGTGGCAAATTCGCTGATATGTCGGTCGATGACGCGGTTGACTGTTTTTATTCTTTAATTATGCAACTTATTGATAAATATATCGTCAAACGATTGTCATATGATAACAATTCATTTCCCCCGTGGTATACACCTTCATTAAAAAAATGTATTAAAGAAAAACATAAGTACAATAAAAAATTCAAAGTTTACGGCAATCGGTCGGACTACGAGGCGTTTAAATTATTACGAGAAAGAGTTAAACGTTTAGAAAAACAGTGTTATGATAATTACATCAAATCAGTCGAGGAATCAATCAAGACTAATCCTAAATATTTTTGGTCTTACGTCAAATCACGTCGTAAGTCTTCAACTATACCAGGCTCCGTTGCATATGATGGCCAGCTAGCAAACACGGGTGATGCCATATGTAACGCTTTCTCTAGTTATTTCCACTCAACATTTTTGCAACCATCTCATACATCTACTCCCCTCACTATCTCTTCACATTCTCACAAAGATGCTGTATCAGATATTCACAAAGTGTATATAGACACCACAACAGTGACGAAACTTTTAAAATCACTAGATCTCGAAAAATCAGCAGGACCCGACTTAATACCTCCTCTATTCCTATATAATTGTGCCGACACCATAGCTATCCCCATCAGCATACTATTTAAGAAATCTGTTGCCGAATGCACTGTACCTTTGATATGTAAGAAGGCATTTATTTCGCCTATTCATAAGAAAGGATCTAAATCAGATGTTACTAATTACAGACCAGTCTCTAAATTATGCATACTATCAAAAATATTCGAAAAAATTATTTATAATCAAATTTACGCGGCTTTAAAAAATAGTTTTAACAATATTGTTCTTGTAATTATATACTATAATTACAAGAACAATATTAAACATAACAATATTAAATATTTATACAATATTGTTTATCAGATAATCTATAATAGTAATTGTAGATTGTTTGATAAACAATATTGTCCTCAATAATATAGATTATTAATAATTAGATTTAAGTTTTTAAATTGTATACCTTTTATATCTAGTCTCAAAAGTAAATAGGTTAGAATAAGAATAAATACTATAGTAATGTCGTCCTAAAAGGTAAATATAACTTTAATAATAATTCCATACTTTATAATAGATTTATAATAAATGTGTGTCGTACAATTTAAGAATGTTGTGCATGTCTGTAATTGGCATAAACATACGCCCTTGTATAACCTACAGAAAATATTGTAAATGTTGATGTTTATTCTGTTGACATGCCTCATAAATAAATAAATAAAAAAATAAATAAATAAATACTCAACTTGGATTCATGAAAGGTCGTTCTACAACTTCGAACCTCATTTTAATTAATGACTACATCACTGAATCTATGAGTAGCGGTAAGCAAGTTGATGTAATATATACTGATTATACAAAATGTTTTGATAGAATAGATCACACCGTGTTAATTACAAAGTTACAGTTAATCGGGATACGAGGAGATTTGTTGAGATGGTTGACATCTTATATAACTAACCGTTCGCAAGCTGTAGTGGTCAATAACTACATATCAAGTTGGGTAAAGGTACCGAGTGGCATTCCGCAAGGTTCCCTCCTCGGTCCTTTGTTATTCCTTATATTCGTTAATGATATAGATAAGTGCTTCCAAAATTCCCAGGTTTTGTGCTTTGCTGACGACATGAAAATTTTTACATCTATTTCAACGCCTACGGATGTCCTTGGTGTCCAATCGGATCTTAACCGCTTAACCGATTACTGTAAACTTAATAAATTAGATTTAAATCCCTCTAAATGTCTGGTCATGACTTACAGTAGAAAAACCAGAACTGTATCCTCGGAATACTACTTAAATGGCCACAAACTACAACGATGCACGAATGTTCGCGATCTCGGCGTTATACACGATCCTAAATTACTTTTTGAAGATCACATTAATAGCATAGTAACCAAGGCATACCAGGCACTAGGGTTCGTTATACGTACATGTGATAGTTTCAAAGAAGCCAAAACACTAAAAATTTTATACTGTACCTATGTACGCAGTATATTAGAATACGCAAGCCAGGTTTGGAACCCGCGATATAATAAATACATCTCTAGAATAGAAAATATACAACGCAAGTTCATAAAATTTTTATGCTATAAACTTAAAATACAATATAAGTCCGATGATTACTTTACTCTCTGCAGAAAATTTCATATACTTCCCTTAACTCATCGCCGCGCAATTGCCGATGTGACTTATTTGTTAAATATGTTATCCGGTATAATTGATTGCCCTGACCTTTTAAATAAAATTAGTTTGAATGTACCATCGAGAAGCGTGAGACATTATGTGCCTGTGCACCTACCATTAGTCTCTACAAACTATCGTCAAAATGCATTTCTCTGGCGAGCAGCTAAGACTCTAAATGGACAAACAAGAACACACGACTTCGATGTATTCACTAGTAAACCCAGTTCAGTGAGGCGGATGCTCAGTCTTGAATTTTTTTCCATAGATAACCGCAATAAATTAACATAACAACTTTTTAATTTAGATTTTTACGTCTTAATGTTTTACATACTTTTTGATTTTCATTATTTCGTACATTATTATTATGTTTGTATAAGTTCAGTGCTCACGCATCATTTTTATTTTTATATAAAGTAGCTAAAAGCGGAGACCTATAATTGGCTGTCTGTTGCGTATTGTATGCATTTAAAATGTTATTGTTTGCTGTTGGTCTTCCAAAGATTAAATAAATAAATAAATAAACCAAAGTAGGTATCGCGATTAATAATGAAGCAACCCACTAAATATGATTAGGGACAACAAATCCCGAACAATTAAATTGACAATAGCACTAAAAGTTTGAAGAGCAATTTAGCCGGTATTTCTTTCTCAAATTGGGTAGGCTTAGACTGTTTTTGAGGACATATTATCTATTAATATACTACTTTTATTCATAAATCCCACGCCTGTCTAAAATCTGTCTATTAGTGGGTGTTCTTGTCATACTCTATCCTTTTCTAAATATGGATTTCAAATTAGATAAAATAATCTAAACTATGTAATTATACAAGAATATTTGTTTTAATGTAATTATGTTCGTAATTACTGTAAAACCTGATGAATAGATTTTGATAAAATTCAGTACACAGATAGCTTTTAACCTAGATTAACACATGACACACTTTTTACCTTAGGAAATCTTTTCACGCGAACTAAGTCGCGGGCAGAAGTTATATAGTAGAAGATTCTATAGAAAACGTAAACGCACAGCCCTCACTTATAAAAACAAAATATACAATGAAAATATAGAAATATCCGAAAAAACGTAGCTCACAAAACTCTAGCAGCATTTTATACACAAAATATTATTGTCTATTTGCATATACCTAAACAGTCGGTTAGACGACCTTAGTATTGTACTGAAGAGTCAGCATTGTCTCAGACAGTGTTTCTCAACCTGAAGTTCAATGACCCCAGGTAGTCTAGGAATGTATACATAGAAGGCCGCGGTCCTAGCTTGGAAATGTCATATTTTACTTTTCAATTAGCCTAAGATTTATTATTTTATCTGCGAATATTTCAAGAAATAGAATGTCAAGTAAGAAACTGAATGCTGCTATTTAGTAGAAATATACTTTTTTTGGTTTCTCAAGGGATCTTGCCTCTGTAGCTCGGTTGATGATGTATGCGACTAGCGTGCATAGTCTCGGGTTTCATCCGGTGCTGGCAAAGTGCTATAATTCTTTTCTAATTTTGATAAGAATATTTATTCATAGTAACCCGGAATCTACATCTTTAGGTATAACAGGCGTGGTGTTATGCATGTATTTATTCTAGGGGGTCTAGGAGTCTGTGAACAAGAAAAGATTAAGAAACGCTGGTCAAAGATTTTGTTCAAAATGGTACAGTTAAGCTCCTGGAAGCCCCAGGCGGGGATATTCTTTCAGTCTGTTCTCAAAGTGCTTCGGTATAAGTTTGTAGTTTAATCTTTACGTATGGGACCTTTGTGTGTAGGTTTGACTTTAGACGATAGAGGTCGCTGACTTGACAGTGTGTATTTATTTGGCTCTTGATTTAAGTTTTGTTTGAATGGGTTGCAACAAAGTTGGGATACTAGTTAAGTACAAATTGCAAAAGCAATTTGTATGACAAAAGTCACTGTTTAAAAATGACTTTGGTTAGGAAATTATTTTTAGATGATTATGAATGTTAGGATAATATAATGTCACGATCGTACCTATTGGCATTCTCTGGTCTCTGCCTGCACCTGTAGATGGTGTGATTATATTATTATGTTTTATGTTACGATTATATTGTATAGGTTATTTTGCATCCATTCCATGTTCACAAATCATTACAAAAACGCCAAAATGAAATGACTTGCCATCATTTACTATAATGATAATGTCAATAAAATTGTATTTTGCATTTTCACGTGTCAACAAAATGACTTCAAAGTTTCAAGCTTTACGATATAAACGCTGTAATTTCACGTCATTACACTAATAACAGAACATTACACCGAATTTCTCTTAATATGACTTGACAAAGTTTTACGAAACATACCAAATGACAACCTCTACCACGAATCACAATCTCATTCAGTAATATTACTGCGAAAACATTTTCGATACACACACCTTACTTACTAAAACAGCCTAAGAAGTACTAAGAACACGTTTTCGATACAAACATCTCAGTACTAAAAGGGCGTATGTGTTGTACATGTATATGGACTTACGCTGTTATGTAATACGTGACTGTGTACGTGTCAGTTCGTCACGTGAAGGTATTACTGGCTCTCGAACGCACGTTGTTCGTCACAGAAGTGTCAGCGTGTGAGCGATTTTTCTCCGTGACATGAACACGAAGTTGCAAGGTAGTACTTGTGTTGCCATGCCAATATTACTTACGGTATTCCATACAAATGTAATAAGGTATTATTTTGAAGGACGATTCGTTACGCAACCTTATAACGTAGGGATGCTGTAGGAAGATACAACAAGCTGTTTTTTTTGCTCATATTTATAAGGGGTTTGAAAACCCTAACAAAAGTTGTTTTATAAAATTTCAATTTATCCGTTCTTGTAAATAAATATATTATGTTCCCGAGATTAGCGCGTTCAAACAAACAAACAATCAAACAAAAAAACTCTTCAGCTTTATAATAATAGTATAGATTGAATAAATGTATAAACAAAACTAAATAAAATAGTAATAAACAACACAAGTACACAAGTACAATTTTCGGCTTTATCGCACAGTGGTAATCGCCTCAAGGCAACTGTTATTTTTCAAGCTGCAAGCAAACTGTGTTTCAACTACGGTGTTACATAGGTATCTTGTAAATCGCAGTACATTCTTTGGCTAATCGCATCCTGTAAACTCGCTCATATGACAACGCTTTTAGGAACGCTTTCCACAAAAAAGAAATGCTATACTAGGTTACTATAAATGTGTTTGATACCTACCAAATATGTTAATTAGTCTCTGAAGCATACCAGTGCAACCGAATTCAGTTAAGCTACGGTTATTATATGGGAAATTTCATTATATGAGTTATGGATGCCACTTCGATGCCTGCCGAAACGTTACGCATTCTAAGCTAACATACCTATGTGTTAGGTAGCGCGATTGTCTACAGTAGGTACTGTGGAGTATCGAAAGTTTGACATTTAAAATGTACTGCCAAAATAGTTCCTACGACGCCCGTCAGAGGCGCTGATCATATTTCATACAAAATTTATCGATTATTAGTCGATTGTCGGTAGTCGACACTAGTAGAGAATCGAGCTTCTGATTACATCCCGTATTTTAATATATTAGGGAAGCCGTTGAATTAGCAGAATCAGTCAAACTATTTTGTAACTTAGTTTCTACGCAATCACAACATAGCTCATACGTGGAAAGGCACCCTTAAAGTAACGAGTATGTTTGAACTTCGCATAACATTTGTTATCACGTTTTGTTAACGATCGCGTGGAAAATTTGTTATAATTTGTTATAATATGTTTCACTCTGTTATAAAGTTTACGGTCCCGAGAGTGATGCGGTCAAAATAAATGGCCGCTATTTACGTTTGTGTTATGACCCAACATTTGTGAGCATTTGTCCTTTGGGTTAAAGGTTAAATTCAAGGGCTTTGATACATTTTCTCTGTTGATTTAACCGTAATAAAATGTTAAGGTTTTAAATGCGTCATCAGAGATTAAGGCACCTACCATTAAATACCCTAATTAAAGTGTTAATTACAATATAAAACATTGGCGTGAAGATTTGGTTACCTATTTAGATGTTTGGTAAGAAATGGTTGGCGATTGAAACTAATAGAGGAGTTTGAGGAAGACCTTTGTCCAATAGTGGCACAGTATAGGTTAGAAAAAAAGTGTTTATATACTGATAGTTAAGCTACTATCTGTATATGTTCTAAGCCTGGTTCGTCTATATAAGTATTGAGAAGAATTGTGTTTATCAGGTATTTGTACCATAGTACAGACTTCGTTTAGTTTGGTATCTAATGACGTGTGTGAGTTGTCCAATAAATGATAATATTATAGTAATATTACAGATGGGTGAAATTTCATGTGCTTATTAAAGCTAGTCGATCTCTGTCGTTTCAAATAGATAACAGTCGCTAAGAACTCTTTACAGAGTACCTACAATCTACGAGATGAAAAAAGTCAAGTATATATTTTTTTACGAAACTTTTTCAAACTTTTATATAGATCTATCTCCTAAAATAAAATGTCGTAGCAACTAATATATTATAACTCTCAAACAAATTCGATAAAGTTAATATTCTTTTGTTTTCACTGAAATAACTTCAATAATATACAAATCGATCATTTCGATACACCTACGTGTGTTCACAAAATAGATATGTACAGAAGAAAAAAAATATAACTATAAATTATATTTACTTCTTGACGTTACCACTACATGTCACATATATTTAGCTTTAGTTTTGATAAAGTATTTATATACGAACTAATAGGTATTAGTCAAAAAAAAAACATACATGATTAATGTTTATATTACCTTTAAGGGGAAATAGTGTGAAAATATTCATAAGAAGCTTGTGCACACAGCTATGGCTCCTATAAAAAAATATTTCGTTCTTAAGCAAAAAAAATCGAAAACTTATTTATTAATTAATTGTATCTAAAACGCTTCACTTATAATGACGTGAGGAAAGATAAACAAAGATACACATGTTCACATTTAATTTCAAAATATTAGAAGCACGCGAAACAACGCTGACGTTTTTGCCAATAATAACACAAACTAAAATTTTGCTCTACAACTCTTAACTAAAATATACATTATACTATTATTATACATATATTATATTGTGCAATATGTTTGTCAATTTAGACAAAACACACACTGGGACGCAGGAACAGGCTAAATAAAACAAGAGATGCAATATAATTGTACAATATCGTTGCAGTTTTATTGATTATTAAGGGGCGGCCTTAGCGATAAATATATAGCATTAGCTGACTCCTGCAACTTCGCTTTGTCACATAAGAGAGAATGGGTCAAAATTTTCCCCGCTTTTGTAACATTTTTCACTGGTACTCTGCTCCTATTGGTCGTAGCGTGATGATATATAGCCTACAGCCTTTCTCGATAAATGGACTAATGCACATTATTCCATAGAGAAAACATTTGACATTGATAGAAATGTTTAATTCTAATTAATTCTTCCTGGTTTTGTTGTGGAATAATGTGCACACTTCAGTATAAAGGGTTTCAAAAGATTGAGTATGATCAGCTACTTTTGGAGCTGACTGTACAATCTCGTTGTGCAATATTATTGACTATCTAGGTGCGACCCTAACTATAAATATATAGTTTTGGCACGATACCTTGACTAAAGGTGCACTGTTATCTTGTAAAGTCGTCATTACCAGAAATAGACCACGATAACAATCGGCCTATGTGCGGACTAAACGTGCCTTAGCGCTGTACTCCACACGCGATGTTAGGCCTAAAAACAATGATTTATGTACACGATACTGTTTCAGAGATAAGATACAAATTGTTAACAAAGTAAGTGACATTAAAAACAATCTGATAAGCTTTGTATTTTCTAGCCTACGTTTATTTTTAACTGCCCTATGTATTGAGTTAAAAAATTAACTGCCTTACTACAATAACATTAAATTTTAGACACTACATACGACTAGACACGATTTTCTTAAAGTCTTCACCGAATTATTAAATTATGTGCAACAACTGAGAAATAGAAGAAAATTGGTGATTTATTTTCGAGTGCACTGTATCAGCATGCGTGTCAGCGTAAGCGTGGTTTCAAAGCGTTCCTTCTGTGCCTGCTCTACTTTGTGGAGTTTTCTTTACAAAACGGACGACCATATCGGACCTATATTGGCTATAATATTTACATAAAATATTATTACGATACCTTAATAACACGATATTGCTTCGTTCCGGGATTTAGGAAGTGTAGCTGTCTTATTGATGTCGTATAATGTAACTAGGTCATTTTATTTTATGGGGAAAGGACTGTGAGGAACCTTGAACTTTCTTATGAGTTGTGTAAATCTTTATGGGGTAAACGTTATATTTTAAAGAGTTAGTGAAGGGATTTTTCTGCCTTTGTTGATATCAAAGGTCAAACGGCTTTGGTTGGCTTATCTGATGGCCAAACGCATGTTCGCGTTAATTCCCGTAAACTATTCTGCAATCAACATGCAACACGAAAGTGTAGCATATATGTATATGACCGGTATAGTTATAATACAAATCTATTCAGTAAAAAATCTTATCTTTCTTACATGGACATGAATGTTTTTAACAACACACCAAATCTTAAGAACTCAGAAAGTTTTCTTAAAATTATATGTTTTGGTGACAATTGAAATCGTAGTAATTTCTAATATATATAATAATCACTAGCTGACTCGCGCAGCTTCGCTTGCGTCACATAAGAGAGAATGGCTCAGAATTGTCCACGTTTTTGTAACACTTTTTACTGTTACTCTGCTCCTATTGGTCGTAGCGTGATGATATAAAATATCTTTATTTTTCACGAAAAATATTCTCAAAATTATTTATATCTCTTAATATAACGAAATTGCGCTAAGGCATATCCGCCATTAAAACAGTTGCCATGACAACGGAATTTTGTTATTTCAATGTCATTATAATATTGACTATTCGCGACTTAGTTCGCCACTTGAATTTTCCCGGGAAATGCGTCATTTTCCCGGGGTAAAAAGTAGCCTATGTCCTTTCTCGGGTATCAAAATATCTCCATACCAAATTTCATGCAAATTGGTTCAGTAGTTTAGGCGTGATTGAGTAGCAGACAGACAGACAGACAGACAGAGTTACTTTCGCATTTATAATATTAGTATTTTTGCACTATAACACTTAAAATTGCGGTCACGGTCTATGATGTTATCAATCAAACACATAATAAACGGTTGAAATCGAGCCTCTACAAATATGGGTATCAAATTAACGAGCCACTCAAATGAGCACTGCATCAAATTAGTATCTGTATAATGAACAAAATTAATTACGTACTTATATTGTGTTTCATTTTAAAACAATATTGGATGTTCAAAAATGTACTAGCGTTTCAGGACATTAGGCAAGTAACTTTAGAAGTGCATGCTACTTAATTTTAAGCTACCTAGTTACTTTAATATTGCATGAGTAATCCATAGACAATATTCTAAATATGATACGAAAATATGTCAGTCTATTCGCTCAATCTCTGCCTACCCCAATTTGATGTATGCACGGTATGTATATCAATAAATACATACAGACATACATAAATAATATCATGCTCTTTCCCTATACGGGTAGGTATAGACCAAAGAACGCTACTTGTTACGATTCTTACAAACTTCCTTCGTCTCTCTCACATCCATACATCTTGTCATACAGGACCACCGGTAATCGGAAATTTTATATGTTTTTGTACATCAGTCTGTCTGTCTATTACAGTTTCACAGCTAAATTGTTAAGCTATTAGTAGTTTTAATGAGATTTATCATGGCGACAGTCAAAGATCTGTGTTCTAACGTATGTTAATTACATTTTCAATTTATTACGCTTTGTAGCTGAAGTAGGGAATGCACGAGTCAGTCAGCACAGAAGATGTCAAACATAGACCAAATCTCTTTACCACTGTGTAAGGATCTATATTTGTCTATGCCACGCTTCCCGATCTTGTGTCAATCTCATCCACTTAATGGGTACGGCGTTACGGCTTACGGCCCGTGAAACGTGCAGCAAATACAGTAAATAATGCATATTAGATACATAACTTATACTCATGGTTTTATTGTAATTTAACTACGGTCAATTTATTGGTGCATTTGCTGACAATTGCCGTGACTGCTTCCGTGGCACAGTGGTTTAGGTCGCCACGTCGCTACCATTGCGATGGGAGATCGTGGGTTCGATTCCCACACGAGACAATTATTTGTGACGTCCACAAATAAACGGTTCTGGTTGTACTTTGTATCCGTTGTTTGTATGCTTGTAAAAGTCCCCGCGTCACACGAGCAATTCTAATTACTCCTCCATTGAACATTAACTAACATCAATTTATTTTTTCATTTTTTACGTAAACACAAAACGAGGCTTGGTATCCTAGTAGGGAAAATGCAATGCTATAGTAAAGTGATGCCATGTGTGCCAATTCCGGAATTTTATTATTTACTAAAATTGCAATGCGAAAGTTTAAAAGTGGTGACGTCATGTCAAGTTTCGGGTTGTTGATTTACTGAACTTGCCATAAGGGGAAACGACACACAAGTATCTCTAAAATACATGTGGAAGCGGCCTTAAGCTAGCAGTAAATTAGATAGATAGTAGTCAACTAACTAGTTCACTTTGAAAATTAGCCTTTAATCGTCATATAGAATGCCCCTTTTAGATAGCAATCGTGCTACCAGCCACACTTGCTAAGTGTCAATCTTAACCGTTTGGCAGTTTGCCAGCACTGAAGTGCAAACCCATCACACTCGCGCTGAGGCGTTACAGTCTCGTTTGTACGTACATGAAATATTTCATATTTATTTTATAGGGATTCAAAGTGAAGTTTATTTTATAATTATTGAAAATATGCATTGAGTGTATCCGTGGTGCAGTCGGAAGAGCAACTGACTGGAGATCAGGAGGGCTCGGGTTCGATTCCTAAGTCGGGTAAATTACAACTTTACCTAAATCCGGTTGGACATACTCGTTACATGGGACTGACATTGTTAACGGCAGGACGTGAGTGTATTTTATATGCCTCTGCCTACATTTATTTAGTAGTCTGATTTTTTTGTCAATGTGCGTTATGATTATTTTGAATGTTTTGCCCATTTAATTGATTCATATATAAACGCTCAAGATATTAAACAATCATAAAAACTATTGACATAAAACAGCGATTACAATATTTCACAAATAACATCTTATTCATACTTTCACAACCGAAAAGACAAATGTCACTTCTCCGAAATAATACTTAAAACCATAAACAGCTTTTACAGGAAGCATTTCTCTGAGGTTTTTACTCGACCATAATGTGGAATTTTCGTCAAAATAACTGCTAAATAAACGTGAAAACATTAAACGACAAAGGAAAACGTAAGTTGAGTTTTTGTGGTTTTTCTGTACACTGTAAAAGCAAGGTTTTGTAACCGCTTAGATGTACATAAACATGGATGTTTTTACAAAGTTCTCGGTTATAAATTTAGAACTTTCTTCTTGAATTACGTTTATGACAATTTATTGTACGAACTTTTACAAATAGGCTAGTTGGGAAGAGTTACTCGCTACTGTTTTTGTGTACGTGATGTTCCAAGTGCAATTTGAGTAAATTATTTTTGAAACATGTACGCTATGTTAAGGTATATAGGATAGGTCTTCGACTATAGTTCAATAACTGAGTAGAGAGCCTTTTATATAGGTATAAAAAGTTCGGAAATAAGAACATCAGTGATCATTATGCAGCTGACGGTGGCTTGTTTGATACATCTACTTTTTTTAAATGCACTGAATTATTTATTGGAATCTAGATAAATCATCTATGCCAAGATTTTCTAATTAATTGTCATTCTATATTATCAAAGGTTCCGTAGTTTTACTATTAAAGTGTAAAAAAGACAGAGAGACAACTTAAAAATAGTTTTGTTTAACTCCTACAGTTTGTCCAAAGATTAAAAAATATTATTCACGGTATCATGTACAACAAAATACAAGTAATCAGTCCACCATTGTGAATCGAGACTCTGTTATTATGCTTCAAGCAAAACAACAGCGCAATCTGCCAAGACAAATGACAGCAAACTTCATAAATTAAACAAGAGTTTGCCAACTCAAGTCATTAAGGGCGTCTCCATTGCTGTAATAGTTCAGAGTCTAACCCTTTGCGTTCGCTAAAGACCTGCAATCTAGTTAACAAAGTTTCTTGCATCGTGAAAAGACAGATTTAATGCGATTAAACGGGAAAATAATTAGGGGTTGTTGTCGCGACAAATGTTGAGAAGAGCTTTAATGTTCTATGAAATTGTAAGAACATTCTTGTACTTGTGTTTTTTATATTTTTGAGGAAATAAAAAAGTATGAACAAAGAAGTTGACTAACAAATTCTATTCTAGTTTATCACAGGGAACGGCGACTCAATCTATTTATTACAACGACTTTAGGTAAATACCAGGTACCAAAGAACGCAATACGATCTCCACAAATTTATTTTCTTTCATTTGCTACTATACATCCGGTCTAACATGACCTTAAGACCACTGTGGTTTCCGAAAAAATATCCACACAGTTGCAGCAGAAAAAAGTTCGTAAAAAACAAAATACTCACCCAGAAAAATAAGACACTACTTAAATACTAAATACAACTACTCACCCAGTTAAATAAGACTGCTATTTAAATTTCAAACACGACAATGTACACCGCAATTTTGAGAATTAACCATTGAAAAGAAAATAAGAGTATAAATAAGTACCAACACGTGAAGCATTCAAAACATTAATTGAAAATTTTACTTCAACGGAAAATATTCTACTTTTCATACAAATTCAGGGTATACATTTTGCTATTGTGTGATTCTCGGTATTTTTATGAATTGAGAAACCGGTGGAAATGCTTTTTTCAATTTATTTTAAATCTGTTAAATATGAGAAGTACAAGAATATATTTTTGGAAGTTATGTAATTCTTAGATAAAAAGTATTTTTTAGTAAATATCTAGATATATTTGACTCATTACTGTCCCACTGGTGGGCGTAATGAGGGATGGGTAAGGCCTTGAGTCCACCACGCTGGCCAAGTGCGGGGTAGAGACTTTACATACCTTCAAGAATTGTTCTAAAAAACTTTCACGCATGCAAGGTTGCATCACGATGTTTTTCTTCACCGTTGAAACAAGTATATTTAAACAAACTATAGAAAAAAAAACGTTTATAAACATGCAACAATTATTTGATGATGGTAATAATAAGAAAACAACACATTTGTATATCCATTAATTCATACAAACTCACGGATTTAAAATAAAAGTTTTATTTACGGATATAAATATAATTATTCATACCTGAAATTTCTGGTCTCATTTGTTACCAATAACAAACAAAACAAACGACCAAAACTATTAAAGCCACAAAAATTTATATATATTTGTTGTAATTCAACACGTGTCATCGAACCACAGTTGAACCGGTTCGAGCCGGATAATCACACTACTAATTACACGCAAACACATTCATAAACCTTCTGCCCGGCTATACACGAGTATAACCGCTTATAGCCCGGTATATCCGGCTATAGCCGGTTACAGCCGGTTGTACCCGGTTTATGCTCGTGTTAATACCGACACAAGTGCAGTGAAGTGTTATGCTTAGCAACAGATTCATTAAAAGTTTGTCTGTGGTTTTAACTATACGCCTCTTTGGTTGTAGATTAATATGTAAGAGTATGATGAAATTCCTTTAAAGTTTGTTATATAAGTAACTAGCTGACCCGCGCAACTTCGCTTGCGTCACATAAGGGAGAACAAAATTTTCCCCGTTTTTGTAACATTTTTCACCCGTACTCTGCTCCTATTGGTAGTAGCGTGATGATATATAGCCTATAACCTTTCTCGATAAATGGACTATCTAACACTGAAATAATTTTTCAAATCGGACCAGTAGTTCCTGAGATTAGCGCGTTCAAACAAACAAACAAACTCTTCAGCTTTATAATATTAGTATAGATTAATAGTGATTTTATTACATAAAACAACAACATATAGAATACTTTCTTTTTCAGTGCGCTGTAAAACTTTTCATAAATATGAAATCCTATAAAACGTGGTATGAGTTTAATTCGGCAAGTAGTTCTCATATCAAAATGATTTGCCGCAGACGTTTGAGTGATAAAATCTAATTGACAATAGGCTTAGCTGTTAATATGGTTGTCACGTCAGTTTCGTACTAATAAAGGCTAAATGTCCTAACGCCTTTACCATGGGTCGTTGACCCTATTGTCTTAGTTTCATTATTATATTATGAGTAATAAGAAAAGCGGTTGGTGTAAGAAGGAATAATTTGATAACGTTTTAGCGTCGAATCTTTTTTATTTCTGAAATTTACTTCAAATTTATTTTTTTAAATATAGGCGTCTTTGTCTAGTAATGATTACGCAAAAAAAGCTTAAATCAAACATTTTCAGTGTCTTTATTTAACGCACAGTAATGTTTTTGTCCAAATATTATTGTTAATTACACTTAAAATTCTGTGTGAGTAAATTTATCTGTTACGATTTTTTTGATATCTTTCTTACCATAAGACTTAGGTATAATCATAGGTAACTTATAAACTAACACATTAATTGTAGTTATATAAGTAAACGATCTTTTATAGATGGGTGAACGCATAGTGGAATTTGAGTTATATATATAGAGTCTCCATGCTTCAAAGGGCACGTAAAATTCGTACCGGCTGTTGTCTACGAAGATAACAGTCTTTAAGCCAGGCGGCTTAAACCACTTTGCCACTAAGTTGACTAATAAAACAAAAAAATGAAATGACCATCAAAATCCAAACCCCGAAAACTTCGAAGAAAACTATACAAACAGCCATTTGTGCAAAAAAACACTCCTATGATTAGACCAGTTATTACATTATACGATCGCTCAAAGTCATCAGATAATTGTCTCTCGTCCTTTGTTTGATGTAATACGATCCGTTTGTATACGAACAAAGACACTGAAAATAACATTAGGATCGCAACATTCTATTTCGTTAGTAGTAAAAGTGTAGACAAAGATATTTTGTAAATCTGTTTTTGTTAGTAAGATAACTAAATATAGAATCAAAGATTGATGTAGTAAAAAAGCAATCTGCAATATAGTTTTCGTTTTGAAGACAAACAAATAAAGCAACATTATTTTTTACTCAAGGAACATTATTTTTTGGACTCAAGACCTAAACCCCTCCCTCGTTTGGCAGGAGACCTATGCCCAGCAGTGATACAATTGGTAAAAAAATCTATACTAATATTATAAAGCTGAAGAGTTTGTTTGTTTGTTTGAACGCGCTAATCTCAGGAACTACTGGTCCGATTTGAAAATTTTCAGTGTTAGATAGTCCATTTATCGAGGAAGGCTTTAGGTTATATTTCATCACGCTGCGACCAATAGGAGCGAAGTAGCAACGAAAAATGTTACAAAAACGGGGAAAATTTTGACCCATTCTCTCTTATGTGACGCAAGCGAAGTTTCGCGGGTCGGCTAGTATAATACATTTTTGTACGATTCACAGATGGCTTTCGTGTTTAAAATTACCCAAAATTTGTATAGGTAATGGTAACCAGGCATATTTATTGTGGTAAGTGAAAACGATAATAGATTTTACTGGAATTTGCCGAGTATTTTAACGAGTTTTTATTCATTCGGTACTATAGTTACGACAGTTAAATAGCAAAAAAAAATGTCGTTTATTGCATTTTGATTAAAAATACGTGTATTTATATAATTAATAAAATTCATGCATCAGAAATTTACCCATATTTTACAATTTTCGAACGCAGGTTCGGGGAATCGGCAGTTTGTTTGTACTATTCAACTGTGTAAAACTGTGCTTGAATGTTTATAATATCGAAGAAAGAAAAAAATTGCTACTACTTTTAACCTATCTACCTATAATACTGTCCCACGTTAGGCAATAGTCTCTACCCGATTTTTTGATAAAATTAGTTTGAATGCTTAGCTGGGCACAGGTCTTTACGTATAAAAATTGTTTTAGGACTGAGCCCATCACGCTGGCCAAGTGCAGATCGCATCAAAAGAAAAAACAATCTATACGTTTAACTGAAGAATAGAATACGGGAATTAACGCGAAACGCAGGCTGATTCAGTCAGTCAGCCTGCGACCACGGCGAGTGCAACCTGCGCCGTTAGGCATTTTAAGGTAAAATGCGTGTTCGCGTTAATTCCCGTTTTCTATAATTCATTAAACATGCAACGCGAGAGTTTAAAAGTTATGACGTTTGACAGAATTTTCAGACAACAAGGTTTCATCACGATTCCTTCACTCAAATGATAATTACTTCTCATACACAGTAAAGTGTATTTAACGAATATTAGATGTTTAAAAGCAATTTATAAGCTTTTAAACTTAGGGATGATAATTAATTACAGCTAAAATTACACGTCCTTATAATTATGAGATGACGTAATTAAAGTCGTTGCTACGTCTCTAAGTACTTACCGATATTTTAATTACGTCGCTGTATATTTTTAATTGATAATTTTTGATGAATTTGTAATTACAAGATTATTTAAAAAGGTTTTAAGGGTATTTTCTATTTACTCGAAACACCATTAATTAATCTATATAGTTCTTAAGTAACATTTTTCAGTGCATATTATTCGTTGTGTGTGTTGTTTTCATTAATTATCTACCAAATATGTTCACAGCTAATGCTACGCGGTATTTAAAGTGATTTCCACGTTGTTCTGAAATTATTGTTAAAGCGATTTCCACGTTGTACGGCTGGCATTGTTAGGCTCTATTACCACTCATGGCAATATTTGTGTAAACAATAATTTATTAGTTGCTTTAGGTCAAATATGTAGAAATCCTGTGACAGCCTTAAAATTGAGAGTAAAAAAAACATCACCATATAAATATCAAAATAAATCAAAAGTAAATCCAATATATCTTCAAACAAGATAAAGTAAATAAAAGAAAGCTTTGTTTCACTCAACAACTCGCAATTGTAGCGGCGCGCATTGTTTCAGTCTGTTTCAGTATTTAATTTCTATTTCAAGTTCACTTTAACGTGCTCTCAGATGTACCACTTAAGAATGCAGTCTGAGGAGTACTTGGAAAAGGATAAGTGTATATTTTTGAGTTCTCTTTAGGTTACAATTCCTATATGTTTACATTAAGAAGTAATTGTTTGAAGCATCATTTTATATACTTGATTCCTCTGTGGTCTACCGCGTCTGTGAACCGGGCGAGGACGCTTATTAATGTAGGTGAAATGTTTTGCATAAACAGTAATCTCTTAGCTTTATTAATAGAAAAGAGTCACTAAAAACTACAATTAAAGAGTTATATTACACACCACAATAAATGGCTCTGATTACCATTGTGTTTCATACACCTCTGCCTACATATTCGCGTCGCGGCTTACCGATATACATAAAACTAGCTGACTCGCGTTGCTTCGCTTGCGTTACAAAAGAGCGAATAGGTCATAATTTTCCCCGTCTTAGATGCATTTTTTACTGATGCTCTGCTCCTATTGGTCGTAGCGTGATGTTATATATCTAGCCCATAGCCTTTCTTAATAAATAGGCTATCCAACAGTAAAATATTTTTTCAATTCGTAGCAAAAGTTCCTGAGATTAGTGCGTTCAAACAAACAAACTCTACATTATTATAATATTAAGTATAGATTAGATTGGTTACTCTTATGCCACCGACCGGTGTCGTTGCGATTCTGTTATTAAACCCAGTGAAGGACTTTCATTAACCTAGAACTGCTTTTTTACTTGTAAAACAGAAGATACATTGAATAAACCGTAAACCCATTCAAATAATCACTGGTACATCTGAGTTAAGAATCCTAAGATCTAAGGTATCAGACCTTAAAGGCTTTGAGTGGGTATAAATTGAAACGGGCTTAAGTTTAAATTAATAGTAATCCTGTTGATAAGGGATTTAGAGATTTGGAAAGTTTAATTACAACAAAGAATGAAGGGGCGTTTTAAAAATAGCCCGTTTTATTTAAAAGGGTTGACTTATGTGGACATTTTGTCCTGATTAAACTTTCTGTCAAGCTGGTGAAATAAGTGGTAATTGAATTTTTTTTTTCATTTCGTGTGGAAGTCATTTTTGTAAAGTGATTGTACAGATTTGTAAAGTGAGTGAACTAGTACAAGTTACAAAGCTACTGTAAAAATATTTTAGTGTAGTTAATATAAATTATTATTGACTACTATTTTAACTATACAATCTATTGATTAGGGAATTAATATATATATATTGCATTTTTCATTATAAATATCGCGAATTTTAATATATTTTATGTACTATCGAGTTGTTGACTTTGATGTCGTTTGTATTTAAAAATATTCTTTAAAAAAATATATTTACATATTCGGTATGTTTCTCAGTAAAATTTTTGCTTTGCAAAATTTATTCGTTTCATTGAAGATTTTCAAAGCCGAATTACGTATGAACGATCAAGTATGATTGCATTGTAAATTATATATTTTGTACTAAAGAAAACATGAACCCACGCTATAAATATAAAGCAACGCCAAATAGGTTAAAAAATGCATGTGAAACTAGAATTTTACGACTAATACTTTAAAATTGGCATCCAAATATCTTGAAGTCTGTAGCTCGATTCTCTACTACTATCGACTACCGACAACCGAACTGTCATCGAGATATTTTGTATGAAAATCTGATCAGCGCCTCTGACGGGTGTCGTAGGAAACATTTTGGCAGTACATTCTAAATGTCAAATTTCGATAGCTAGCCGGTTGTCGGTAGTCGATAGTGGTAGAGAATCGAGGTACTGAACATGTTATAAATGTTGTAAAGTCGCTTGTTGTAAAGTTTTATAGCGGTCAGACAAGTTTATATAGCTATCGTTATTTTAGTTATAACGTTACTGAATAATAAAGCCGTTATGGCAGTAACGTGTTGTAATATTGGTTATTGAGAGTTCTTTTTGGGACTGAATTTTTATTATTTGGTATTATAATTTTGCGCAGTATTTGAAAGTTAGACGCGGGTGAAATTGCGTTAGATGTTTTTTTATACCAATTTAATTTAATGTGATAAGGGTAAGTTGGTATGAAATAATCACTCTTTTATACAAATAAAAAAGAAAAATAAATTAAAAATAAATTTTGCTTACTCGAGAGTCTCATAAGCTGTTCTTGTAGAAATGGGAAGTCCTTTATAAGCCAGTCTTGATTTTAAAATGTATTTTTACTATGACAACATCTCACTAAGATTTTCAGAAAAATCAGACGATACAGCGACAAAGATAAGAAACTAACAATATAAATAAACTTAAAGGCGGCATAACCGTTTACCGATAGAATATAGCCAGTGAAGAAACTATAAACCCGACCGAAGCCATCTAATATTATAGTATAGTGTCTTTCATATCTTTGGCTATATAGATAAACCCGAAGCCAGCCAAGCGTTATTTTATGCAAAAATAAAACAACCGAATAACGCTTTTATATAAATGATTTTCGAAGCTTACGTGTACGACATTTTATCAAAAATATCATGTTTTAAACGGTTAATAAATTGTTCCGCGAATTAACCGGGTCATTTTATTATCCGGTATTTTGAGAATCGGTTATGAGTTATTTGATACGTTGATTTATTATTTACTAGCTAACAGGGCTTCGCTCGTACTATACATAATGTCACACCTGTTATATACGAAAGTGTAGGTTATTATTATGAAATACAGGTTTCGCAATTAACTAATTAAATTATAAAAAAGCATTGATGATTTTGACTGCCTCCGTGGCGCAGTGGTTTAGGTCGCTACGCCGATACCACTGCAACGGGAGGTCATGGGTTCGATTCCCACACGGAGCAATTATTTGTGCGATCCATAAATAATTGTTTCGGGTCTGGTTGTGCTTTGTGTCCGTTGTTTGTATGTTTGCAAAAGTCCCCGCGACACAAGAACAATCCTTAGTGCGGGAGTTATCTTTTTAAAAAAGAAAAAGAGATGGAAATAACTTGCCTCTTCTGAAAATTTGAATAAAATAAGTAAGTAACGGAAAAATAAGATTTTATCTTAAGAATGTTTGGAGAAATATAATGAAACGCGATAAAGTACTACTGTGTGCTCATTATGAAATATGTAATATTCGCGTTAACACCACACTCTATTATACTGTTGTACTACACTATTTAAAATTGATTGAGGAAATTGATTAAACTGTGAACAAAACATGCCTTTTTAAATTAGATTGCTTATAAATATAAGAAATATGTACTTAATTCATGCTCAGTACCCTTTCGAGAGTCAACAAGAATAAAGAACCATCATGTACGCATATTTTAGTATCGGTAAGTTTACAATCACTTTAATATACATATATTTGTTTTGGAATCTATATCTATACTAATCTATACTAATATTATAAAGCTGAAGAGTTTGTTTGTTTGGTTGTTTGTTTGAACACGCTAATCTCAGGAACTACTGGTCCGATTTGAAAAATCGCTAGTGCGTTAGGGAGCCTGACATTTGGTGTAACGGTTATCCCACGAGGCCATGGAAACGAGGGAATATTGTGTATTTTTGTATTATGCACACACTTTGACCCTATATTACCTGCACTGGTGGCTGGTTGCAGTGAAACTGGCCGCCACGTTGTAGCCGAGTATGGGCCAGGTAGGCAGTGCAGTATTATTATAACATGGTGTTTTTGTATATGGTGAAACGGGTGTTCTATTTCGATTTTTTCTACCTACATCTTCGTCCACCTGGTAAAACAAGCAACAAAATTTAATTAGAATGTTTAATCTCTTTCAGGATTATTAGTTATGGCGGTGCAAATCTACGCTTCACAAGACATCCCGAAAGATTGCACTACATGCCCATTGCTTTACTCACCATTGTGCGCTTCAAATTTCAAAACATATAGAAATTGGTGTTTCCTTCATTGCGAAATACGAGAAACGGGAGAATACTTGACCTATGTACCGGGCACTTGTGAACAATATATAGCGGAACACGAAGGCTTGGATTGTGGGTGCCCGCCGATAGACGAACCTGTTTGTGCCAGCAATGGACAGACGTATGAAAATCGATGCGAGTTAGGATGCGCTCACATTCCTGGCTTGTATTTGGTACACGAAGGACCATGTTACGTGAAAAAATAAATTGTAACTTTGATGTAAACCTTATGTAAATTGAAATAAAGGTCATTATTATAATTAACTTCGTTTTAAAAATTAAATTGTCTGTTTATTATTAAATAGTACGGTTTCAATTCTGAATCAGTACAGCGCGGAGAGCCCAGGTGGAGATGACAGGTGGATCTGAACTCTCATACTAAAGATTGGCATCAAAAGGCTTAACGGTCAGTTTCTTCATCAAAATTAACAGCCAATGTATAGGATTAAAGCAAAAAATACGATCAAGTTACTTCACGATTTTACTAATAGTTTTATGAAAAAAAAAATGCGTTTACTACACAAATGTTAAGTAACAGTCAATGACTTTAGATATGTATGAAGAAACTGGCAGTTAGACACCGTGCCGGCCTTTACCCTGCAGTGGATCATTATGGGCTGATAAAAAAATCAATACAAATCTTCTCAAAAAAGAAGAACCATTTTTCATATTTTAGCCAATTTACTTAGAGCTTAGTAATTTAATCAAACAAGCGTAACAGACTGACGAAATAACTTAAGCCTCGACAACATTAGTACAGATATTCTTGACTGCCTCTTTATGTCTCCGCGCAGGGGTCTCGGGTTTAAATCCTAGGTGGAACCAAAAAGTCTTTTCTGAGATTTTTTGCTAAGAATATCTCAGCGATTGCCAAGGTTCAGGAAGTTGAGGTCGTAAACCTTCCTGCCTAGGACAGCATGTAAAGCCAACTGTCACGGGGCGTGTTGGTTTAGCCGTCACACTAGGCTATAAGCGTGAAGAAATGGATAGTATACCAGTGTATTGTGTACACACTTGAACTCCATAAATAAAGTTCTGCACAGTTGACTGGTTTTCATTAAACCAGCCGTCGTAGCTGAATATCGGCCAGGAGGACGTTATACATATCCTAAAAGAAACCTAAGGAATTATACAGATAATATAATATACTTACCATTTGTAATATCAAAAGTCGTTGGATACAAGCAAAACGGCCGAATGTTCATAACAACGTGTAATAAAGATAAAAATAAATGTACAACATAACAATTATGATAATTTGTATTTGCTTTCTTTAATATCGCTTTGTATGAAAATGTTTTTTTGTAACAAAATGTACAGTTTAGATAGCCCATTGAAAAGTTAGGTACAATCAGGGTTGTGTTTTTCAGAGAACGCAATTTTATTTTTTAACGTTTTTTAACGTGTCATATGAAGCCCCGACCCCCTTTTTCCATGACGGCCGGCGGCCAAATTTCGACTCGAACATATTTTCTTTTATTTCACTAATAATACTTTTTGTACCAGTCTTCTATTATTAACATAATAATTACGTGCACCTTTAAGTTCAAACGTACTCATTACTCAGTAACGAGACTGACTAACTGAGTAACATAAAGACACATTATTATATTTTTTTAAACAATGCTTTAATTTCAACCTGAAACTTACAAGTATAAAACTGCCAGTTTATTTATTGTTATAATAAACTTTATTTCACAGTTTGCAAGTTAATCAAAGGTTTGACAAGGTCCTTTGTAAACCGCGTAAATACCAGGAATGTATGCGCATCCTAAGAAGCATCTATTAAGATATGTCTTTCCGTTGCTGCCACAAACAGTATCGTCTGTCGGCTTGCATCCACAAACCAAGCCTTCGTGTTTCGCTTTATAATCTTCACAAGTGCCCGGCTCAAAGGTCAAGAACTCTCCCGTTCTTATCATTTCGCATTTGAGGAGACAATAATTCCCATATGTTTTGAAGTTTGAAGCGCACAATGGTGAGTAATGCATTGGACATGCAACGCAACTTTGGTCTCCATGTGAAGCGCAGATTTGCAGCGCGATAACTAATAATCCTGTAATAGATCGAATGTTCTTATTAAATGCTTTGAGTTATGTCCGAGGATGTAGGTAGAAGTACCTATATGAAATACATAGACTATAAATTTTCAATTTTAAACTAAAATGTCATGAACAAAAAGTCGAAATTTTAATGTGAATGTTCAAATCTTACCGATTCCAAAATACATGACTGTTTTTTACGCTTGCTTATGTTTAAAACGGTACTGAGTATGAAATTAGTAATTATTGTGATATTTATAAAGCACATTTAATTTAAAATTATATAATTAGCAATCACGTTTTGTTCACAGTTTAATCAATTTTCACTTATTGAATATTTACGTATTTGAAATTAAATACTTATCAGTATTTTTTCTTGTTTCATTATATTTCACCAAATGAATACATAATTACGGTACAGTCTTATTTTACAACTAGCTGACCCGCGCAACTTCGCTTGCGTCACCTAAGAGAATGGGTCAAAATTTTCCCCGTTTTTGTAACATTTTTCGTTGCTACGCCACTCCTAATGACCGTAGCGTGATGTTATATAGCCTATAGCCTTCCTCGATAAATGGGCTATCTAACACTGAAAGAATTTTTCAAATCGGGCCAGTAGTTCCTGAGATTAGCGCGTTCAAACAAACAAACAAACAAACTCTTCAGCTTTATTATATTAGTATAGATAACACATACTCTTTTTAGTAAGCAGGTTAAACTAAGATATTTTCAAATATAAACCAAGAAATAATTTGATAATTAATTGATTTATTTATTGCTTGCACTCCTTACATTACTGTGATATCCGAGTAGTTTTAGTATGAGCCTCACACGGAAGTTGTCGACGCACGGTCCGAGGATTAGGCAACATACCAATAACTTTTAAAAGTTTTGAGTATACTAGAAATAAATTGTCACTTGTTCCAACGGTGAAGGAAAACATCGTGATGAAACTTTTGTAAGCCAAAGGTATGCTAAGTCCCCAACCCGCACTTGGTCAGCGTGGAGGTTTTAAGGTCTAACCCCTCCCTCATTCTGGGAGGACACTCTTGAACGGGTTAAATTAATTTATTTTATGTTATTCAAAGACAGGCAAATGAATGTAATTCACCTATATAGGCTCTACCGTTGCAAATCCTATGCACTAGCGTACTTACCTATTCGTTATATAAAGTGCGTGACCAAATTGAGAATAAAATGAGGATTTAAAAAAATTTATGGTACTTGGCTGGACGCAGGAATTTAACCCGACACCACGTGTTTAGCTATCAGTGTCAGTAGTGCTTGCCTTAAATTCCAATCCAATAACTAGATGACATTGTACAAAATTACTACTAGAAAAGAAAACACAAGTCAAAAAGTACTCGAAAATAAACTAACAAACTTGAAAGAACAAGAACTGTACATTGTTAGAGTAAAATATCTAAGAAAAATCTAGAAAAGTTCAATACAATTTAGTTAGAAGCGACACCCGTTGTTCGGATACTGGAACGCGCCCACAAAAGGCACTAACTTGTGGTGGAAGAGTTCGGTGTCGCGTTCCATTTCCTTCGTTGTATAAGTTGAACATTCTTATTGTGACGTCTTACACAACGAAATTATTTGAGACGATGCGATGTTGAGAAACAACTATTATTTTATTTCAAGTTTTTTGTGTGAACTTTTTCTTTAACCAGTTAGGCTCGAAATAAATTTTACCAATAATTAATTTTGGACATTGAGATGTATGGATGGAAATGAAGCAAACGTAGTTTGTAAGGATACCAAGTGGCGTTCTCTGGTCTCTGCCTACGCCTATGGGAAAAAGGCGTGATTTTGTGTATGTATGTAATAAGGATATTGGAAAAAATTGATGATCGCTAGTTTGTATAACTTAGTACATCAAAATTAAATCAACGAACTAGTCACATGGAAGCTGTCCATAACTGCCCAAATATAATAATATATTATCATAACGGGTAGCTCTAAGAGCAAATGATTCTACAGATTATTACAATCATACGTAAAGAGTTACTGCTTCTTGAACTCTACCCGTAATTGTGATGTTATTCTGGAGTAAAAATATCGCGCAAAGGGACATCTATATTTAGAATTTTGGGACATAAATCTTACAGAGTCCTGAGTGTTACAAAAACAGGTACGGCAATTTGTTCAGGACATATTGTCTTGGCAACATCGTATATTTCTAACTTTTGCCTACGTAAGGCCTCCTTTCTACCTACGCTGATGGAGGCCTCGTACGTCCGTCAGACGCACCGGTTAGGCACCTCGTACGTCGGTCGCATATACGCGTAAACATAGACACAGAACTTACCGCCAACGACAAAGTCGCTGTCTGATAAAGCGTTGTGTTTACTTCTACGCTCGGCCGATGTACAAGTAAACAAACGATGTGACCGATGGCAGCGTAGGAGAAAATAAAGCCTTATAGACCTAGTCAAGGTTTTTCACAAGCTGTCACGAATGAAAAAGACGTCTGGAAGTCGAACATATCATACAAAACTACTTTTTCTTTAGCAAAGTCGCAAGTTTCTAGAAATTTAGTTGTAATTATTTCAGTCTCGTATTTCGTATGTTTGTTAGATATTAGGTTCAGGTAACATTTAGATACAGAAAAAGATTAATTTGGCTTTACAGTTATTGATATAAATAAAAATGTGTGACTAAAATGATCTGAGATTAATGCGGAAGGAATAATAAAGAATTATGTTTAAAATCTAAGAAAATAATATTCCCTTAAAGGAAGAAGACTAAATTGATGTGTGTATGAATATTTAAAAAAATAGTATAAAGAAATTTAAATAAAAAAGATTACAAGTAGACGAGGCAGATGAAAACAGTCAACATTTTATTATTGATTAATAGAAGATCAAAAGAAATATTGTTACCACCACTACACATCAGCGTAATACACTTGACTCAAAATAAAACAACGCATCAATTACAATTCCATTCTAATAAAAAATAATCACCACACAAATTTTACTTCAAGGAAGTTCCTCAGCTTGGTCTTTTTCACTCTTATCATCTTGTTCTTTGCGTTCTTCTATGCTATCATCAACGTACTTGCAAGGTCCTTCATGTGCGAGATGCAAACGTACGTGATCACCTTTAGCACATTCAAGGTCACATAGACTCCCATACGTATTCCCATCACTACCACAAACAGGTTTGTATATGAGGGTGCATGCACAAGATCTTTGCGAGTCATACTCTTCGCAAGTACCCGGCCTGTAAGTGAGATGCCCCCCTGCCTCTCTCAATTCACACCGAAGGAAGCACTCGTTGGCATATGTTCTTTTATCTGACCCGCATACTGGTACCCAGGTCTTTGAGCAGACGCAATGATCTCCGAAGCTTGGATATGATGAGCACACAGCTACGACTGACAAGATTGCTCCTAAAATTTGCAAAATTACTTTAAATTCTTGTGTTATAAGATGATTGCCTCATGCTCAAGAGACCTGTGAGGATTTATTCAATAAAATTACTTTAACTTAAGATGGATGTTGTTTCGGAGTTTGTTGCTTTCGTTGACTAGCTTATATTGTTATTCGAATTGGTATAATGCGTACGATTAAAAATGCCTTATTTATATTTATTACCCCATCCGGCAGATTATGAGAAAATTTTGTGGGTAAGTACATATTTACATATTATTTATGAGTAATACACAGTACGTAAATACGGTAGTTCATATTAAGTTTAAAATTTCCTATATTTTATAGGAAGAAAGGGCGCCATTCCCTAACTCATTTTTAATAAGTCACCTTTCATTTTTAATTTATGCAAATAAAAACCTATATAGTATCTTCCTATTATCTGATCGTCGGATTAATTAAAACTTCCGTTACCCTGGCAACATATCCATTATAAGTTTTTTTTAAATAAAATAAAGAATATAATAATGCATATCTTACCAATTATGAGAAACATATTCTTTTCTAAACTAATCCGTGCTCGAGCAAAAAATGGTAAATAACGATATCTACGTATTTAAGAACATTTATAAAAGCGTATAATCTGAATTGCTTGTATTCATTTTCCGCTCAAATCTATTTTAATAGTTGGTCGATTATATTGATGTAAATGTTGTGTTATCAAGGACTTTTGATTTAATTCTCACTTGTTATCGCTGAGTGTTGAAGAGATGGATTTGATACAGTGACGTTTCACTACGTCAATGATCAAGAGTGGTAAGGGCTTGATTTACTGTTTTAAATGTATCAGTCCTTATCGCTACTGACCTCTTACCTCCTTTGACGTAGTATAGTACTGATCGAAATCAAATTCAGCGTCTATTTTATCACATTTTAATGATCTTTTAAAAAAGCAATTTGATTTATGGGCAGTTTTATTCAGCCCTAAATTTTATGAAAGATTAACACTACGTAAATATAATAATATATATGAACTAGCTTCTTTTGTCTGAAACTTCGTCTGCGTAAAAATAATTCCGGGGTAAAAATAAAATTATCGTTAATGTTATTTCGTTTAAAAGGTTAAACAAAAGAGTAACCAACATACAAACATACTATATTCCCTCAAACGTTCGCATTTATAACAATAAAATTAAATTAATAGTCGAACAGTTCTTAAATCCTTTTGCAGCAAAATACGTTAGCATTATTTGATTCAATTCCTAACGATTTCTTTCAGTATTCATACGTGTTTGATAACCAGACGTTTTCCTCTATGTATTGCTATTTCATGCTATGTATTATGCATTGGGCGTTGGTCAATTAACGCCACGGCGACGCCGGCCCAAGCCGAAATAACTTCCTTTCCCTGAAATATGAAGGTATTGTAAAGAAATTTGCAGAAATTTAACTTGTTTTTGTCGTCGAAATAATTATTGTATGTGGGGATTCATAAATTATGCTTAACTGTCTTATATAAAATGGAATATCCACGATTGCATTATTTTGTTAGGCGCAATCACATGCTGATATCACATTTAGCATTTGGTTGCTCGTTAACAAAAATTGCAGAAGAGTTGAGAAAATAATTTGTATTTAGTGAAATATACGTGTAATACAGAGTACTAATTACCTAATAGTTAAACATAGCGGAAATTTGAGGTTACGCCTAATCCCGTATCGGTTAATATCTTTAAAATAGCGTGCGTTTTTTTATAAAATTCAAGACACCAATAAGATAGTCTTTATCAAACTAAATTTTGAGTTTAATAAAGATCTTATTGGTGTCTTAAACTACTTAACCTTACCTGTGAAATACGATTGTATGCGGACGGAATGAAAGTACATGACATGTTGTGGGCAATTTAATACGGTTTTTTATGATAATGGGTAAGGGACGAACTATACTGACCGGTGGCCTCGAAGACACAATATACTAGTCAATAGGGGCCGGGGATAGGTCCAAATATGTATCTGGGTTTAATAGGAACCCGAATTATTTATATGGCATGTATTTGGTTGAAAGTATGTATGTTATTTTCATTATAATATTATTGTTTTACTAAGGAATTGGGCTTTTAGAAAATTGCGGTTACCGGTTGATAAACGAACTATAGGTTAAGTAAACTGTTGCGTGGACTTGTTATATGATGGGTAATCGCTTGTGGCTATAGCTGAGCGTTTTTGCGTCGCGGCTTTATTTTGTCTTGGATTGATAATAGTCGGTATGGGATGTAATTGGGCGGCTAAAACAACTTTGAACGAGTTTCACCATCAACGATCGAAGGAACGTACATTTAAAAATGCGAAAGAAATAAACATAATTTTAAATATAAATATAATAAATAATCAAATCAAAGATCAAAGGTTGAGAGACCTACACAATTCAAAGGATAGAAGAGTTTAAAAGTTTTTATTTCGTCAAATCGTTCGGTATGACAAATATTAATGAGAAAAGAAAATAAATATTGAAAAACAAACACAGCCCTGAGGCAATTTTCCACACAATAGAATTTCATACATCATTTGAAAGTTAATCTTTAGAACAATGCAGATTAAATGAATAGGCATCTGAATCATATCGTGTACAGTCACGCGCATTCAATTGAAAACATATTATACTAGATGTGAGGTTTATAATAGCAAGCATTAATATTCAATGAATCTATACTAATATTATAAAGCTGAAGAGTTTGTTTGTTTGTTTGTTTGTTTGAACGCGCTAATCTCAGGAACTACTGGTCCGATTTGAAAAATTCTTTCAGTGTTAGATACTCCATTTATCGAGGAAGGTTATAGGCTATATATCATCACGCTACGACCAATAGGAGCAGAGCACCAGTAAAAATGTTACAAAAACGGGGAAAAATTTCACCCATTCTCTCTTATGTGACGCAAGCGAAGTTGCGCGGGTCAGCTAGTGAATAATATAAGAAATTTTTGACGTATTTTTCTGAGGTTAATGTCTGAGCAAATATATTATTATAAGATTCTATTCTATTTTATTATAAAATTGTACCACGCTTCAAAAAATTACGTATTCAAGAATAGCTTGCTGGTCGGTTTTTAATTTTAAGACTTTTTTCCGTAATTATGAACCAAAAACATAATTAAATTTGCAAAATAAAATTTGCATCAGTTTGAAAAGAGCGAAGTTTAATAAACCGTATTTTTTATTATTAATCACTTCTGGCCTCAATAAATACAGCACTTTTCTTTTTTACTGAATCTTTTTTTATTTTTTAGTAGTCTGTTTAATACCGCTTTTTGGCTGTAAAGGTTATTGACCTTCACATTTTTATGTTTGCGACTGTACGATCTATATGATGAGAGCCCATAACATATTTTATTATAACCATTTAACGGGATTAAGGCAACCCGTATTGAGTAAATATACGAATAAAACCCGACCCGCGGGTTGGATATTAAAAATAAATTATGGAAGGTTACAGAAATATATCATTTTATAATGTAAAGGAGATACTTTGATGAACGGTGGAGCTGCGTTGATTTAGATAGAGATTTTGTTAGCTATAGATACAGTTAAACATTAATATAAAGTAAAATTGTTAGTATGTCTATGTGCTACCTCAAACACTGCTTGCACGATTTGAGTAATGAGAAACTCGTGAAAAAATAATGCTGAGTGCTTTCAGCTCACTCTTTATTCACACGAGAAAAGTCGCACGTGATATGAAATAAGATAGTCATTTCACCAAACAAGAAAGTATTATAGTAGTGTGAGGTGAGACGGAAGGAGAATGATTTATTTAAAAATATTTCCAAAAAAAAATGTACCAGAAATATATCTATGAGGATCTCCACCATGGTGCAGTGGTTAAGGTGGTCGCCACGCTACTACGATTGCGTCGTGGATTTGATTTCCACACGGAACAATTATTTGTGCGATTCTCAAATAGTGGTTTGTTCCTGGTTGTACTTTGTGTTCGTTGTTTGTATTTTTATAAAAGTACCCGCGACACAAGAGACAATCTTTTATAATATTCGTGCATACTAAAGTACGAAGGCTGTCCAGATGGAACATTAACATACAAAATAATACTGTAAAGCTTCAGAAAAAGTAATATCCATATTTTTATTAAAAATGCAATTTTAACATGCTCGACCATTTTCATAATTTCACCGCACAAATTAAAACTGCGAGTAAATATAAATTTGGCGGACGCCAGTGAATTGTAGCTGAGAGAAAGAGTTATTTCTGCATTCATAATAAAGATTTAAATGGATGTTTAATTATTCGAAAAGCAACGTTCATTGGAAGACAATAATAATTGTTAAATACCGAATTTCTGATGTATTTACTTTAAAGCCCCTCTTTATCTTCATCAGCATGCGTATTGTGTATGTCAGTTAACACGTACACTAGTGTACGTCAATTTGATAGCCACTAGGCCACTATGCCGTACATTGCAGCTTTGAAATAACATATAAATCACCTTCACTTTAGAAAAGAAACAATGTACAATTGTACTATCAAACGGTTGTCAACTGAGATACGCAATAGAATCTCAGGTAATAAATAATCTCTTCGTAACACCTGTACCGGACAACTCGTGGGAAGACCACTACATGCTTAACTATGAGATAGACATATTCTTGCCATCGTTGAAAATATGACTAACTCAATCCTTGCTCCACATTTCTAATCGAGAAGTCACTTAACCCTGAAAACATCTAGTTGAACAAAATGACTATAAAAGCTTTGAATTTTCTACAACTACATTAAGTGCCTCTAAACAGACGTCTATCCGGATTTAAAAATAAAAGCGGAATAAAATTAAAAGATAACAGAACATTTGGAAAAGGCAAGCATGCCAAAGTGAGCAACTTAAGCTTAGGAACATACCTAGAGAGATTGGCACAGTGCCAGAAAGTATGTATGTAAATGTAGCGCTTGTTGGCACGGTCGGTTAGATTCTGGAAGCAATAACTGTTCTTGTTCCTTTTACTGTTATGTATGAAAGAAGTAAAATTTCGCGGAAAAGTGCAATATCGTTTAAGTAAATTGGACGCGAAGGTTTGTTTATTTCGTTCAATTGTATCGTAATGGATTTGTTCAGTTTGAATACTGATGGAAATAGATTGATCTTGTTTGTAAAAGGGTGACTTGTCAGTTGTTGTTTGTAAGCAGTAAGTATGGTAAACAAATGTTTATTGTTGTAAAAAGTTTGTAAGATAAGGACAATGGGAATATTTATAATAGTACGGTCTGGCAGTAAAAAATGAATCAAAGAACACTATTCTAGATGTAAATAGATTTTTATTAAAGGTTTGAGTCAGTATGCAAAAAATCAAACTCGTTTTTTAATGATTAATCAAAATGGTAAAAAAGGAATAAAACTGTAACTGTAACAAAAACCGAAAATGATAAAACATGCCATAATACGATTGAAATGGAGTTTATAAAAATCAAAACCATTGGTGTCACACAAGGTACTATTCTAGGTCCCATTATATTCAACATGAAAAAGTGTCATCAAACACATTTTTAACAGCATAACATTTTCATAACAGTAAAAATGTAAGCAACACCCACTCACATCTCAATTATGTACACTTTATACAAAAATTACGTTGTGTCGAGGATGCTTCGAGTTTTACTAGCAATAACTGCTTATAGATCTTCAAAGTAACTGCCCGTTTTAATGTTGCCATAAAAATAATTACTTTGATAATATAAAATTTGTGTGTGCCGAGGTTTCGTGTGAAAGATGTTTATGAGACAGACAGATAAACATAGTCTATCTAGGTCTGTTGGTGTTTTTTGGCTGTATTTACAATCGTAAATTTTATGTATAGCTGTAAACACGGTGTTAGAAATGTTTTATTCTACACGTTTGAACCGAGTTGCGAATATTTTTTCAGGCAACATGCGTTGTCATTGTTTGTTGCAGTGGCAGTTATTTTGTCTTTTATTTGAAAAGTAATTTTACTAAACGAAATAGTTCTTTAGTCAAACAAAGAAAAACTAGATTTTATTTCATCGTAACTCCTAATTTAAAATATTCATAGTCCTCATAATATTATATTTTATCATTATCATCCATACTAATATTATAAATGTGAAAGTACTCTGTCCGTCTGTCTGTCTGTCTGCTACTCAATCACGCCTAAACTACTGAACCAATTTGCATGAAATTTGGTATGGAGATATTTTGATACCCTAGAAAGGACATAGGCTACTTTTTACCCTGGGAAAATTCAGGTGGCGAACGAAGTCGCGAATAATCAATATTATAATGACATTAAATTAACAAGATTCCGTTGTCATGGCAACTGTTTTAATGGCGGATATGCCTTAGCGCGACTTCGTTATAATAAGAGATATAAATAATTTTAAGAATATTTTTCGTGAAAAAAAAGCATATTATCATCACGCTAAGACCAATAGGAGCAGAGTAACAGTAAAAAAGTGTTACAAAAACATGGAAAATTCTGACCCATTCTCTCTTACGTGACGCAAGCGAAGGTGCGCGGGTCAGCTTGTAATAATATATATAAAAGTATATTTATATAAAATGTTTTTTAAACTTTGTTAAAGCTTTTTAACCTATACTTGAAGAGAAATGGTAAAAAACTGATAAACAGACTTATATAATTCTAAATACATAAATAGAAAGAGCAGCATCTGTTTCACTTTTATTACCTACGTTCTATATTAGTATCATATTAATAGCTTTTATTATCTTGTTACTGGCCAAGTTCATTGCTCTTTTCTTTGTGTAAGAATTGTTCACGGATATCTAGAAGAAACCGAGAGAAATCGAATACCACTTAGTCATTAACGGTACTTAGAAAGACTTGTGCGCGATCATATTGCACTAACTTATAAGTAATTAATGCTTGTATCGTCGTATTCCTAACTCAATTATTTTTGATTAATTGAATTTGATTGATGTGGTTATGAGGATGATATTTTTTTTCTTTTTCAAACAATTTGATTGGCCAAGTTTTAGATTTCACCAAAGATTTTTTGTTTAGAAGGGGTTAGATAGATTGATTTAAAATGCACATGCATTTAAAAAAGTTTGTAAGTACCAGACATTACAGTAAAAAATTCTGAAGTTTTGAGTTTACGGAAAGAAAATTGCTGTATATCTACTTTTCAAAATCAATCATTCGAAATTTATTGGAGATTACAGAATGTTTTTCAAGAATTTTAATAATACAGTCAAGTTATTATTAGTTGTACGTACGTATGTAAGTACATAGCTATGTAATATAACTTATATCGTTCTGTCCATCGATTTCACATATCTTCAATTCAGTGTTAAGCCTGACTAGGATATAACTAGCGAAGTTTCTCTTCAAGCAAACTATGTAGTAACTTGTACAAACTTGGGAAAATATGGAGCTAAATTACTTATGGAAGTCAGGAATGTTTCATATGACGGTTTCATGTGTGGATTCATTGATGGCGTTTGACGGTTGCTTGGTAACTAGATGAATTCCAAAAGATAATTTTATACCTCTCAAGCTCTCTTACCCCCGGTTTCTGAGGTACATTTAGCAGTAGTTTATCTATTTTTTTAGATGAGTTTAAATGCTATTGAATAGATAAACTACCGCTAAATGTACCTCAGAAACCGAGGGTTTTTGTTATATCTTAGTCTGCATGACTATGGGAGTTAGTAAGGAGTTGTTTTCGTTGTTTTTAAGTACGTGTTAAAAGCCAGCATATTCTATTTATATGGACATAAGTGACCTTTTCGAAAGTAAGTTTGGTCCGCTCGTGTTATGGAATGTGTCTAAGTTATCTAGCTATTTCCATTTTTCGTTCCTGAGACAACAATTATTTTTCAACATTGGCGGATTTTTTTTAAACAAGGAAGAGAACCAATTCTGCTTATCAGCCCGGAGAATTGCAGAGTGAGTGTTAACGACCTAAGAAAAAAGATGTTTTTTTTACTACGTTCATAATAGATTTTGATTAATAAAGGTATTCTGTTTAACCTTAGCGTAGAAAAGCTTGGAATGTACCAAGATATTACAGTGTTATTCACAAATAAGCTAACATTATCTTAATCGAGACGCCTACAACTCAATCTCTCAAATCAAATCTTGTCTTCGCGTACATTGGCATCTGTATCAATCTAATCTGTGTTTGATCGGTCTCAGGTGAAGCTGAATGTAATAGAAACACGTGTTGATGGGATTATGACTAATGTTATGTGTCTTCTTGATAAATAATCAATAACAATAACAGTAATCAATAATTTGGTGACCATTAATCAGTTATTCCATTAATTAAACTAAAATTAAGTTGGTAACTATGTTATCATAGCCCAATGCCGACAAATTAATAATAAATATATTTATTCTCTCCCACCATATATCTATTACAATAATTATTTTAAGACCTCCTAGCACAGGTATATTTTTTACTAGAAAGGAGGTCTCTATGTAAGTTTTACTGTAAAAGTAGTATGAGATAACGAAAGGAACATTTTTTTAATTGGCGAGAGTCAGGATCCCAAACTAGGATACCCTTTGCTATGGACTCCTGAATAATATCAATTCATACACTTCTTTTCTAATAAAAGTCTGTGTCTTTCCCCGGGATATTTGTATTGATTTAGTACTTTCAGAAGACTTTTGCTGTATAAGACGAGATTTTCGTAATTACATCTTTATTGATCTATTTTTTTAAGGTATTTTAATCAATTAATCATTTTCAAAATGACATTTACGGTGCCAAAAAGATATTAGCGTATCGAATGCCAAATACAATAGCGTAAAGTGTGTTTAGTTTGTAAAGTTCATTGACATTATTCATATTAACCTATACCAATAGTCGGGACCAATATTTGATTAAAAACATTACATTTCAGTAGACAAAGATTCTCAAATATATTTCACTAAATACGTATTGGTTTATTAACAAATTCACTTTAATTGGATCTCAGTATACACTTTGTAATTAATTGAATTAGTTTTAACAAGATTCGATTCTGTTCAACAAAGATGCGAAGACGGTGCGAAATAATCCTACTATATTTCGCTTTCATTATTCTTTAAGCCAAAGTCTCAAAATTATTTTAACATTACATGATATGAACCTTTACGTGAAGTAGAGATTACAAATCCTTTAACTTTAAAAAAAAATGTTTTAGCCATTACTTGAGTTAATTATTTTTTCGTTCAAAATCTCTGATAACTATTGAAATAGAGCTTAACTAAAGACATTCAAAAAACTAAAACCGTGTAACAAAACAAACGAACTTTTTTAATTAAAACAGAAAACACCTAATATCGTTGTAGTTCTTTATCTATACTAATATTATAAAGCTGAAGAGTTTGTTTGTTTAATTGTTTGTTTGCTTGTTTGTTTGTTTGTTCGTTTGTTTGTCTGTTGAACGCGCTAATCTCAGGAACTACTGGTCCGATTTGAAAAATTCTTCCAGAGTTAGATAGCCCATTTATCGAGGAAGGCTATAGGCTATATTATATCATCACGCTACGGCCAATAGGAGCAGAGTACCAGTAGAAAATGTTATAAAAACGGGGAAATTTTGACCGATTCTCTTATGTGACGCAAGCGCAGTTGCGCGGGTCAGCTAGTGTAATCATAAAGTATCAATACTATGCAGAATAAATATATAATGCTTGCCTATACTCTGTTTCCTTGATTCGCTTTGTTAAGCCTCCTACAAAAAATAGAGCTCAAGTCTAGTATTTATTCTTTAGTTTTCCTCAAAGTATTGACCTGGAATGTTTCGTATCATTCCTTTGATAAGATTAAGATCTTAAACAAAGATTTAATTGAAAGCCTAAAGTATCAATGTCATTTAGTCGCTTTACGTCAATGGTTTTGTTCACCATGTGTCAGTATTACACGCCCTTGAAAAACAAATTAAATTAGATTGTTTAATTCGACTGACTCTGTGAACTGAGCAACAGTGTACACGACTGTTCGTTGCAAAGTCTTAGGTTCGATTTCCAGGTCGGTAAAAGTGATATCGACCTTAACTGACTTCTATCAGAAGTAGCCAATAGTACTCAAGAAGTTTGATTAGCCGTTCATTTATACATTTAGAACTGTCAACACTTTCGGGAAAGTATATTGAGCGTTGTTATAAAAAAACAATTAAAGAACAATCACACTTGGTTCCTTTCATAATCGAGAAAAAAGGAAAAAAATCTCTAGCTACGATATTTTTCTCGGTTGTAAACAAAAATATCTCAGACCCATTCACTCGTACACTTCGACAAAATCACTTTGGCACTTTGACACCAAGTTTTAGCAACAAAACAAACAATAAACTTATATTTTATCACAACAAACATGTATTTTCATGTAAAGTCGGTATCGGTACAAATACATTTCCTGGCACCATTCCCGCGTCACCACTGGCTATCAGACGGAAGTAAAACATAACGTCTGCAGTTATTTCCGGCCGTAATCAACACATATGTATATTAGGTCTAAGGTATAAACGAAAGCGAGTAGAATCACGAAAAAAATATAATCTATGTATATAAAATGTTACTGAGTGACTGACTGACTGATGGACAACGAACAGCCGAAACTACCGTGTGTTGAAATTTGGTATGAAAATTCCACAGGAAGTGTAAAGGAGCACTAAGAGATGGTTTTTGAAAATTTCATTCCGAAGGGGGTGAAGTTCCACGCGGGCGAAGCCGCAAGTGGAAAGCTAGTATACTTGATGCTCGTAAAACGGTAAAATTATGTCTTTTTTTCGGATTAGTGCATTGAGAGGCGCAATTTGGTTTTTATTTTTCTTCGACTGGTTTATACTTCACATATTATAGATGTAAGGTTAAGATTAAAATTGCATACTAAAATTATATATGGGATTCATAGCATGGAAGAGAGAGAGAGAGAGAATTGTAACTTCTTGTAAGACAATCAGTATTATTTAGAAGAATAATGTTCGTTCTGTTTTTATGTACGAGTAAGTATCTTTAAGCTGATTGGCATTAAGGCTGATCATGTCTGCCTTTTACGGCCTGAAAGCTTCATTAACATGTTATGTACAGTAAGTACGAAAATAATAAGTATTTATAGGCCCGACTAAAATAAATTATAAGTAGGAGATCTATTTGGGCGAACCATTTACCATTATAATATAATCATTTATGACTGCCTCCGTGGCGTAGTGGTTAAGGTTGCAACGCCGCTACCATTGCGTCGAGAGGTCGCGGGTTCGATGCCCACAAGGAACAATTATTAATGCGAACCATAAATAAGTGTATCGGGTCTTGTTGTACTTTATGTCCGTTGTTTGTATGTTTGTGAAAGTCACTGCGACACCAGAGTAATTCTTAGTGTGGGAGTTGTTTTAAAAAAAAACAGAAAGGAAGAAAATTATTTTATGTAAGCAAGATAGAGAAATCATGTAAATAACTTTACATGATAATGTCTAGACGTGAGAAACGACATGATAGAATCTAAAACGGATCCTAAAATAGGACATAGACTAAATTTGAATACAATGTCAATTAAGCATCCAAAATCCTTCAGTAAAGGCGCAGCTGCGAAACCAGAATCCATTTACGACGCATAGAATTTGTTATAAATAGATCTGGTACTAGTAGAAGACAATACATAATAACAAGCCTCTTATACCCAAAGGTTATATCTAAATGTTAAAAATTTATTGTTATCAGTAGTTTTAATCACATGAATGAAGAACGATTTGGAATATTCAGATGTTTTGCAATTCTAGGTGTACGAAATACACCCGTTTCACCATTTACAATGTTAGTCCCACGTAATAGGGCGAACCTGTTGTACATCAGGCACGGCACCAAACTCCTTACTGTGAGATATAATTATATTCTAATCTAAATAGACTTTTACATTTAGAGGGTAGAGTGCTATTGGTAAAGACTAGTAGCACTCTACCCAACCCGGGAACCGACCCCGATACTTCCACACGAGCAGTGGTATATACTACCGACCGCACCACAAAGGCACGTCACACGTAACGTGAATTGTCACATATATGTGATAGTGCGATCGTCAACTTTTTTCTGATTCTCACATGGTCAGTGACAAACGTATGTGATAAATGGTGATTACGTGTGATTACGTCAATCTCGTGACTTTGATAACTAGAGCTATTGACGATTTTGTGGGCAAAAAGTAACTCCAAAGCCTCCACACTTAGTAATTCCAAAGCCTGTTTGTTTGTCTGTTAGCCGATTACACTCTTAATACTTAACAACTTACACCATATTGATTCGATCGACCTCTAAGATAGTTAAACCCGACGTCAAACATAATGATGCGTCTTTTCAAAAGTCTTCTTAAATGACACGCGAGGCAAACTGCGTAGATCAGTTAATAATAACGTATATGAATTCAAATTAATGTTTACAATAATAAATATTTCGAGAACTTTCAGTAGTAACCCAGCTTACAAAACCTCCCTACATTCAACCTCAAACAGTAGCTAAAGAATTTTCTAGAAAGAATCCAAGTATATCTCTCACAGTAGGCAAAGAATGTTCTAGAAAGAATTCTCCAGACGTGTATGTTTTCTTTCGCTCGAACTACTTACATTCATTTTGTTTCTTTGACGGCTGAAGGTCACGGTCGGTGGTCACCACTCCACTTAGGCTTTTAGGTGTCAATTTCGCACTGTTTGCTCAGCTTCTTAAGTAAGTGGCCCGTATTTTTGATATTAAGGCTTGTTTATACAGTGTTAAGATAGTTTGTGATTAGGTTTTGACATGGCTGTAATACTTACTAAAAGAAATTATTTTTAACTATAGTCATTTTTTTTCTGTTTCTGTGGTCTGGGGGAATCGAATCTAAGGCCTTGTGGTCAGCAGTCGTATATACCACATATACGATTGCTGACCACAAGGCCTTAGATTCGATTCCCGGACCGGGAAAAGTGTTTTTGGGATTGTTATTGGGAATGGGTTTCTTATTCACGGAACTTGGTTACGTGCCCGGTATATGGCAATAGACTTGCCGCCTGACACATGAGGCTTGCATTGAGAGCGTTGAAACACGGGAGTATTATATGTATATACCTCAGCCTACTCATTTGGGAACAACAAACGTGATGTTACGTGTTTAAATATTCATTAGAAGTACTACAAAATACAAACATTACGCAATCATCATCAGAGTTAATTAAGTTCTACTGTTAATTTAATTATAAAAAAAAACAATTGAAAGAAAAAATAAAATACTTAAATACTAAACGTAATAAAAAAGTATGTCTAACCGAGTGTGAACAATCGTATTAACTAACACTAAGATCGCAATTAAGATAACGAAACAATTTACTTTCAAATAAAAATGTATGTATATGACTTTTTTACGATTTTCAATTATGTGTCTTTAAAAAAAATACGACTAGGCCTAAAAACTAGCATTGTCTTGCGGGGATTCCTACAAACATACAAAGAATAAAATGAACTATCAGATCAAAATCAACTAATGATATAATCACACAAATATTTTTTTCTGTTGCCACCGAACTCCAAGCAGAGAAATAAATAAGATTTAGGTAGTCCATTGCCGTGACCACCTTAATTCTATTGATTTGTCCATCTCGGGAGCCGAATCCGAGTCTTTTCGTCAGCAATCGCACACACAAAGAGACAGACACAGATTTTCGAACACATTTTCAACACAGACTTTAAGCTTGTAATCTACTCTCTAATCGCTTCAAGGAATCCTTTACCTAAACCAAATAATATCTAACTAGACATTATTGTACCAGATATTTATAGCTAAATGCTAAAGCGCCTCATCTTATAACTTGAGCTAAGTTTCTACCTGATTGTGACGCCCCCAATAACCGCGGCTGGAATCTCTCCAATTACGTAATTTTCCATATAGATTCCAATTTCTATAGGCCAAGAGCTCATAGCCTCATAGTTCTTGAATACTAAGAAGTTTTCCCAAAGAACATTCCAGAATGAATGGAGAACGATTTACGGTTTGATAAATTTTGTCCGAAGAATTTCGGCTGTAGGCGGTTATTGGATGATGCCTTTGCCTATTGTTATTTTTTTCTTAAACCATTTGATATAATAGTTTTTATAAGCAGTCTAAGAATGCGAAGTCGATATAGTTGATCTGTAGCGCAATTATCTACAGCCGCTACTATTGAGAGTCTGACATTTAAAATTTAATGAAAAAATAGTTCCAACGACGGCCGCTTAAGACGGTGATCAGATTTTCACACAATTTTTTTCGATAGGAATCCGGTTGTCGATAGTCGATACTGGTAAAAAATTTCGCTACTGTTCCCAATACGAATCAAACCTACAATTAATTTTTACTATTATGTAAGTTATACCTAATTATTGTATGTTAAAACATATTTCTTACGATGAAATGGTTAACAAAAACTATAATAATTAAGTGCCTGTAAAACCAAAACCTATGTTATAAAAGCGGTCCAGCGAGTTTTAATCTGCTTTGATTCTTTTGGCGAAACTCGTTTCTTCAGCCCTTTGATTATAACATGGCAATTATTATCAAAGAAATATTCTTTTACCAAAATATGATGTAATTTCAATAAACATTCAAAGCGTAATTATTACTTTGGGACATATAGCAGATTATTATACACATGACTAGAAATTTATAAGGTGTTCAATATATATTATAGTACAATTATAAATGCGAAAGTTGGTGAGGATGGATAGGTATGCATGTTTGTTATTCTTTTATGAAAAACTAGCTTTTACCCGCGACTTCGTCCGCCACCTTAATTTTCCCATTATGCGTCATTTTCCCGGGGTAAAAAGTAGCCTATGTCCTCTCTCGGGTATCAAAATATATCCATACCACATTTCATGCAAATTGGTTGAGTAGTTTAGGCGTGATTGAGTAACAGACAGACACAGAGTTACTTTCGCATTTATTATATTAGTATGGATTTGATACGGATTTTAATAAAATTTGGTATACTGATAGCTTATAGCCTGGATTAACTTTATAGGATATTTTTTTTATCCCACGAAATAAGCTGCTATATTTAAAAATTCTAAAACGTTGCCTCAGCCCGTGTATTTTTAAAATGAGGTTTTGTATTTGCAATATTTTTTTGTAACGACTAAAATGCCGTATACTTTTTTACTATATTGAAGCACTATTTCGCAAAAGTGAAGCATCAATAAATTCGTTAAAACTTCACCTCAAGCGCTCCCTTTTGCCTTCACTTTGATCAATGGCGATTGTCAAGTTTATTGATTGAAATGTCGATAGTTCGTTCGCGAGAATCTCGACGGAATAATTGGCAGCCGCCATTTTTTGTAGTGAATGCATGGAGTGAGGAGAGCATAGTGGATGGATGCTTAAATTTGAACGTCTAATATTAATTGTAACAATTTATATTATGAAGAGACATTTTTTAGATCAGGGCTCCCAACCTTTTCTTTGTCCGGGACCACTTTTATTATTCTTGTTAGCAAGGACCACTTACTAACTGTTAAACCGAAAACAGATTATGTCCACCAGAAATATCATTCAGAATAACTTTTTCTCTTTTACAAAGTACTCTACGGGTACTAAGAAATAATCCTGTATTGCAGTAGCTGTTACAAAACAAAAGGAATAACAAACACAAAGTGCAACCAGACCCAAAACCCTTTGTTGGATTACACAAATATTAGTATCGTGTGGGAAGCTAACGGCCTTGCAGTCAAGCCGAGCTTAATGCTGACACAGCTACCAACATTGCACTGGGAAAAAATGACATTGTTCTGGTATTATCGTTGTATAGTCATCCAAAAGAACAGTACCGCGATTCGACTACCGATAACCGGCTAGCTATTGAAGTATTTTGTATAAAAATCTGATCACTGCCTCTACCGGGTGCACTAGGAACTAGTTTTGAAGTGCATTTTAAATGCCTTACTCTCGGGATTTAGCGACTATATTTATCGACTTAACGGCTAAAATATAAAGACGCGAACCAACTCTTACCGTGTTTTCAGAACAAGTTGACGCCCAGCTTGAATATCAGAAGGCATCTTTGGGGAAAAGGCATGATATCATGTATGTATATATTATTATTAAATGGTGTTTTTAAAAACTCAAAGACATTCACACATTTGTTTTCAATTAGCGTTGTTGTTCAAACAATTCGAGCGTAGCCTAATCGACACACAAACAATTTGAACAATTATTAGGCGCGTCATTGACACAATAACGTAATTCAATGTTTTCTGTTTACTTTGTAATTAATCGGAATAAAAGGTTTTCGTTGGAAAAAACATTATAATTTGTTGGCTAAATACCGCCTATATTTAGCCAACAAATTGGTGGTCGTTCGAATAATTTGTTGGTTTGTCTCTTCGTTTTTAAGAGTTAACCTCGGAAACTGCCGACCTGGTTACTTAATTTAATGGATATAGTAGCTGCCTTAGGACGTTACACGTTTTAAAGAAAATATATATTTTTTTATCTCAATCGTATGTCAGCAAACCTAGGTACTCTCGGCTGGTGTGACCGATTTCAAAATAGCGCGTATCTATCCAGGAAACAAATTATTGCTCGACGGGAACTATGTTTTTAATAAATGTATATTTATCAATCTTAATCCAAATTTTGCTAAACAATCATACTATTTATAAAAACAAATCATGAAAATACATCCATACTTTTCCAGCTTATTACGAAAAGCAGACCGAGGGGGCTTTGTTCCCAAATAATACCTTCTTATACTTTCGTATTGCTAAACTATCACTTATATCATACACACACTGTCTTTATACCATTAATCATCATCACGGACCAATGACAAATCGATTTACAAGCCCCGTTTACGATTAATACAAACTCGAGAAGATTCCATCAGCCATTTCGTATTTCATCTGCTGTCGACGTTAATTGATTAAATACGATAAAGGTGTCACTGCGGGCTAAATGCGTCTGTTAATCGTTTTGATTTCAAAATGGCCGTTTATATTTATATTTGTGATTGAAATGTTATTGAGTATGTGTGATTTTGCTGTCCATTTGAGGTTTGTGCGAGTTTTATTGTTTACTAGCTGACCCGCGCAACTTCGCTCGCGTCACAAAATTTTCCCCGTTTTTGTAACATTGTTTACCGGTACTCTGTTCCTATTGGTCGTAGCGTGATGATATAATAGCCTATAGCCTTTCTCAATAAATGGGCTATCTAACACTGAAATAATTTTGGGAAACAAATGGGACCAGTAGTTGTTGAGATTAGCGTGTTCAAACACACAAACAAACAAACAAACAAACTCTTCAGCTTTATAATATTCGTATAGATTTTATTTATAGGCAGTGTCACCACTTCCGATTAAGTACCGGTTGTCCGGTGGAATTTAGATTTTAAATGGTGGCCTCGGTACATTTTGTAGTAGTAGTTTAGATCGCATAGCATGCATAATATCTCGCATGTTATACCCAAAAGTGTAGGTGAAGGCATATGGAGTACACTAGCGTTTTGCCGTTATCAATTTAACATTTCAGTCCCCGATGTAATAAGAGGCGAGCCTAATTTTAAGTTACCTTACAGTAATACAAATATCTAGTTCGTGGGACGCTAGACGCTGATTAGTTTTTATATTGAACTAGCTGACCCGTGCAACTTCTCACATAAGAGAGCCATGTTTTTCCCGTTTTTGTAACATATTTCACTGGTGCTCTGCTCCTATTGGTCGTAGCGTGATGATATATAGCCTATAGCCTTCCTCGATAAATGGGCTATCTAACACTGAAAGAATTTTTCGAATCGGACCCGTTGTTCCTGAGATTAGCGGGTTCAAACAAACAAAGAAACTCTTCAGCTTTATAATATTAGTATAGTATTTGACATTATCCAGCCAACTTAGGTAATGGTATATTTCATAAACCTTTATCTACGCTTTCGGACATAACAGGAGTGATATTCCGTACGTATATAATTAAAATTTCAAACACTCGCTTCTTCATAGCTGTAGAAAATCTGGCTACTTCAAAATAAATCACAAACCGAAACCAACGACTGTAATCGATGAAAGTGATCCCTAGAGTACCTCAATGTCAGACCAACTGTCGTAAGCACTAAGAAAATCAAAATTGTTCAGTCTATTTTCGGCTTATAAGTGAGGAATAAACGTAGAGTATTTTAGTCAATCTTTCTATTTGTGGATAAAATTATGTGGACAAAAGCAGAAAAATAAATATGAAAATATCGTTACAAGTTACGTCTTTTTTGTATGTTTGTAATTTGATACTTAAATTGTGTTTCATGATAACTAAGGTAGGCGAAACTAGGTACTTGACTCTATAAAATAATTTCACAGTAGTTCCTTTGGGAAATTCAATGTAATACACTAGCCTGAGAAAATTTACTAAATTTCATTTGAAAGAAAACAATTCAATTTTTTTCACAAATTACTTTCGTACATTTATACTGAGTATTTTTTTATTTGTAATTCAAACTGACAGCTTCACAGATAAAAAAACTGTTCCATTCAAATTCCAAATTTAAAAGTCGTGCCATAAAGTAATAGGCATTAGATAAAGCATCTACAAATGGAAAACCTTTTGCTAATTTTGTGTTGTAAAAAATTAAATTACTATGTAATCGGTTCTTAAATTTAAATGCTTGTTGCGGGTTTATGGCAGCCATTTTGGGACCTTAATTGAATGTGGTTATTCTGATAAAATCGGGCAAATTAAGGGCGGATAAAAATTCTTGTTCTGGCGCCGTTGAAAGTAGAACGGGCTATTTATAAAAGCTTATTTATAATTCGGAAAGTAAGGTTAAAAGCTATAAATAACACCAAATTGAATGGGAATGTAATGATGTATGTTTTTGAACACTACTAATAATAAAATAATATGTGATGTGGGTTTTGTGGACTTTGTTTGTAGACAAAAATATTTTTATTAACTTAACACTATCCTATAAAGGGTGTAGTTATTTTGTTTTGTGTTTTGTATTATTATCGATTTAACATTTAAATAATTAAAAGTGAATCTATTCATGTTCAGCTCACACTATTAGGGTTACAGTTTCTTTTAAATATTTTAATCCGCACAATATGTATTAGTTTTTGTACGCAATTAGTTTAGTAGTAAATTCCGTTTATAAAACAAATTAAACTTGAACTGCACATAACTTTCCCTGCTTTTTTGTCTTGCGTGAAAGAAGGTATTACACAAGTTATCCTCGGTGGGTTCCATTACAGCTTTTTTGTAATTAGTTACAACACCAACCTTGTTCAGCAGAACTAGGATAAAAGGTTCAATTAGGGGTTGCAGGCGAGGTAAACCGAGCTTGTAGAGTTACGCCACGCTGTGAAATTGTAAGTATCTATATAAATGCGGAAGAATAATGTACGTGTCTGTCTGTGAGGCTAACTTTAGTCTAGGATACTTGTACACCAAGTAATTATAGTAGTTAGTTATCAGTTTTGTCTCGTCATTAAATATCTTTAGTTTCATGATATGACAATTAGAGTTAAAACGAAATGGTCAAATATAAAAAAAATATCATTTCCTTATAAGAGTGAATTGTACAAAAAAAAAGAAACATTTATGTCGAAATATCGGTGTAGATTAAACTTAAGTATATAGTTTTATACGGTTAAACAGCAACAATAATTTCAATGTGGCGTTGCAATAACATTAGTTCTAAAAGAAGGTAAATAACATTTATTTTGTTGAAAAGCTCTAGTGCTTTGTAGAACATACAACTAATATTTGCTTCCTGTGGAAATTGTGTACCTACGAGACTCTGCAGAAATCGTAGAATCGCAACAATTTCTGCTCCAAATCATTGTATATGTTACTGTAAAAGCCCGAACTGCGTTAAATCCTAAGATTTTCCGGTAAATCCTAAAATTTACCAACTCTCAATGGTAAAAGTCCGAGCAATTCTTTTATTTCGAACTTTTACCTCTATTCACTTGATGATTCTAACCTAACCTACCCATGTCGCTTTGCCCAAAACTCCTTCTTTATAACTTACGTTACGGTATATAATTATAACATAGTTATGAAGAAGGAGTTTTTTATATACCGTAACATAGTTTTTAAACTCCGCTTGTTCGGACTTCTACCATTGAGAGTTGGTAAATTTTAGGTTTTACCGGAAAATCTTAGGATTTACCACAGTTCGGGGTTTTACAGTAACATATATTTTCTTGTTTAAATTGCCAAGGTTTCTCGCACCAAGTAATAGCTTTGTCCCCACATTACTATGTAAATATGACGTGCATACATTGAACGTTTTCCTTTAATGTGAATCATACATATCCAATTTATTGAGATATATTCAAGATCTCAGATTCCATCAACATCGATCAGCAGCATGTCACGAATATTGCATAATTTGATACGATCTGAGTTGCTCTTGTAACAGGTATGAGAGAATTTCATACATGCGTATTTTGTAAGTACACATACATTCATGAATAGTAAGATTTGTATATTTGAGGTGAACGTTACCAACATATTCCAAAGTCCCATTTTTAAAACATACTTTTAACAAACCTCAACATAAAATTTCTGTATTTAATAGCGTCTAAATAAATAAATTAAATATAATCCATTACGTTCCCACTGTTGGTCTCCGCCCGTGATGAGGGTGGAGTAAGGCCTTCAGTCTACCACGCTGGCTAGTGCAGGTGGGTCTTTAGGCGTTTCGCACCGCAAGTGATTCGCCCCGCGGTGCGAATCGCCTAAGTCTTATTTCTGAATGGGTCGTTTCATACCGCGGTGCGAATCGCCCAATAACTTGTTAGAATGGGTCGATTCGGCCCACAAGTTTTTATCGAGATGGTGAATTTGATAAAAAGTATGTATTATGGTACAACCGAACACAAAATATTGTACAACATAACAACATAAAGTGTTATTTCTGTGACTTTGAATATTGAACTAGTTATGAGGAAATTGTAATGGATATCATAGTTTGTGATCATCAAAATTTAGTTCAAAGTAAAGCGTCAAATGTTAATCGAACTGTGTATTAGACCATTGCCATATTACTAATACTTGTGTTATTTTTTTTATGTTGATTTCTCTTTTTGTAGTTTGTATGATTATTTATAAAATCGATATGACTATGCCATCTTTTCATTGTGTTTAACATACATATACCAAAGGGATATTGACTCATTTTATCATCGGTCCGAATCGACCTATTCCAAAATATACCATAGGCCATTCGCCCCGCTCCAAACACTGCGGTGCGAAAGGACCTATTCTGAAACAGTACTTGGGCGATTCGCACCGCGGGGCGAATAGCTTGTGGTGCGAAATGACTAAAGACCCGTGCAGGTTGGGAACTTTGCATACCTTCAAGAATGCCTTAAAGAATTCTCAGGAGAGCAAGGTTGCATCACGATGTTTTACTTTACCGTTGGAACAAGTGACAATTATTTCTAATACAATAATAATAACGTCTACGTATATGCAGAAATACACTACCTGTGAAAATTTTCAGCTCTAACTAGCACGGTTCATGAGATAGCCTGGTGACAGACAGACAGTAAAGTCTCAGTAATAAGGTTCCATATTAACACTTTGCGTTTCAAAAAGAGGAAAACTAAAACAATTGGATCACTAGTATTAATTGAAAGATTTACATGAAAGCTGATACGAGAGTTATTTTACTTTGGTCGTATATATGCATGTTCCGAAAATTGCCTAGATAGAAATAGGCCTATTCCGCCATACGTTTGTCTGCTAAGCTGTCCTGTAGAGTAGACAGTCTCGGCCAGTCGGTGTAGACTACAGTCGGCTTAAGGTAGCAGCCGTTAAAGCCTTTCAGAACTAGACGTACATATCGCTTAAAACTATAGAAAAAATAAATAACTAACACGTCGCACAAATTATATTAGGTCGGGGAAAAAGTCTTTTCGCATTATAGTATGTATGAACTTGTAATAAAATATCTTTGGCTTCAAGAATCACAAATGAGTACACGGTACATTAGGATTCTTTCAGTGAGCGCACGAAGTGCCCAAATATAGAGCTTTCTTGTGCGGAGAAAAGATTTTATTACAAGTTCATACATACTATAATGCGAAAAGACTTTCCCCAAACTGATACAATAGTGCTGCAACTCAAAATACAACTTTTTAACAGAATCGACGAATTACTTGTTTATCCTCCTCTTTTTATAATTTAAATAAAGAAGATTATTTTGTTAGTAATAAATGAAAAAAAGTATGGGATGGTTCTAGTGTTAAGTCTAGTTTAAGTCCTGTCGGTGTATTTTGAGTTACTACGCAGCTTATTAATGCGACATATCACACCTATTATATCCGAATGTAAGAAGAGATGTATGAAATATATCCACGTTTCGCCAATAACAATGTTAGTCCCATACATAAATATGTAATAGGGGGCGAGCATATTGCCATTTTCCGGGTACGTTACCAAACTCTAGGCTTCTATTGGGTAGTATATTAATATATTTCTTTTTATTTGGTACCTACCTACCTCTACCTAATTTAATATTTGCGTGTCATGTAAATTAGAACATTCTGTAGCACGTTGTCCAACCCGGAAATCGAACCCGAGACCTCATAATCAGCTGTCGGATACACTACCGACCGTACCACAGAGGCAGTTCAAATACCTATTACTTAAGAATCTTCCAAAATTATATTCCTCAAAGGAAAATACTCACTACCATAGCAAATAGGCAACGTTTTCTTAACCGGAGTCTATCTCAGAACGATATCTGCCGCGTCAATCCGTATTCCTTAGCAAAGAGTATTGATATCACGGCGCTATTGTGAATGGATCAACCAGTTCCTCCACTCTGTATCTTTAGTATCGATGATGTCTATCTTAAAGCTTAGTTCAAACAAAGCGAACTATTTGCTGCTGATTAGTGTGTGCCGGTCGAAAATAATGTTAAGACTATCGTAGAGTTCCTTTAGTAGAGGTGTATATTTGCCGATGATAATGTGCACTCGACTTTCATGTTTGGTTTCGACGTAAATTTCCGTAGTGGCATGAGCATGTTTGGGTAGAACTGTCATATTTTACTTTTCATCTATTTATCATCACTCTCAATATTATTGACATGTCATGTCGATGTCCGAAATTTTCACGTCCTTTCTTACTCAGCAAAGTCTATTTTAACTCAATTTCAATAATCTTCTTAAATACCTAACAAGAAAACGTAAAGGATTATTTTTGGCCGAGCCCAGTTTTGAAAACGATATCTCTTTGCGAACCAGTGTCAAATTCTACTCACTATTCATTACATTGCTGCTTTCACGTAACGTGTTAATCACTATAACCTAAAAGAGAAAGCAATGTACAGCAGAGGCTTTCAAATAGTTGTCAACTAAGATTTGCAACAGTTGCATTCAATGTCGGTGCTCGCGTAAAGCGCTTACAGTTACTAACAGGCAGTAAGCTTGATGTGAATACAGCCTTATGGTTATATATAGTCTAGGTAGTGTAGGTAGTTCCCCGGTGCACACAAAGAGGTCACATGTCATAGATACGTAACGTGGCAGCTCTAATATCTAGATGTTCTGTGACCCGACTTACTAAATATACATAATATTATAATTGTCCTACAAGTTAGTAGAGAGACTTGTATGGAACGTTTGCAGCTAGCGGAGGTATACAACATTCAGAATTTAGAACATTAGTGACCTATTATGAAGCTGATGATGGTCTATTTAAGAAAGCTATTTTATTTTAGAAATAGACTGATTTCTTATTTTTATTTTGTACTAGCTGACCCGCGCAACTTCGCTTGCGTCACATAAGAGATAATGGGTCATAATTGTCCCCGTTTTGTAACATTTCTTGTTGCTACTCCGCTCCTATTGGTCGTAGCGTGATGATATATAGCCTATAGCCTTCCTCAATAAGTAGGCTATCTAACACTTAAAGAATTTATCAAATCGTATCAGTAGTTCCTGAGATTAGCGCGTTCAAACAAACAAACAAACAAACTCTTCAGCTGTATAATATTAGTATAGATTTTTGCCCGCAACTTCGCGTGGTTTCTGACTCAGGACAGAATTTTCATACAAACTTTCGTCCCCTTTTTTATTCCCTAGGGGGTATGATTGATCAAAATCATTTTTAGCGGAAGCTTATGTCGTAACATCTACCCGCATGCTAAATTTCAGCCCGATCTTTCCAGTGGTTCAGGCTGTGCGTTGATCGATCATTATGTCAATCAGTCGGTCACCATTATCATGGGACAACTCACACACGGTCGTTTAGTTCCAAACTAAGCAGAGCTTGTACTATGGTAACCAAATAACTGATAAACATACTTATACTTTGAATTATATATATTTAGATATATGAGTAATGAGTATGCTTGGGCTCTCTAACAAATTGTCGTACTATAGAAGATGTGTTTTATTCTCAGCTTTGATATAATATGACTTGACAGGCTGCTCACCTGCGTGGCCTCAATCTGTCGTTTTGACAATCTGTACCTATGCGCATAGGCCCACACCTATATTATGATATTAACCTGACTTCAATCCTTGTATGATTGTTTTGGAATAAAATATTACCTATATTTGCTCTCTGGGTCTAAAAGTCTGCAAAATTTCAATCAACATCTGTTGAGTGTTTTCTGTTTATTTATTTATAATGTTAGTTTTAATTGTCTACTGTTTATCTGCCTTCAACTAAAATGTGAGTAAAAAGTGACATACATGCAAAAACATCGTTTTTATCTTCAATGAGGAAACAGAGGCCAAAAATATATGCTTAATTTACATTCATGCATTGTGTCATACAGTACCGTCGGATACGAGAAATATTTCACAAACATATCATTTCTTTATTATAATTTATTTTTCCATTAAATATTATTATTTATTTTCACTTCTGTACACAAACAACAGATATCCAGGGATATTCTTTAAGGCCCAGACGTCATTATCCCAGTGTAAATGTGTTTGCTCCCATATATTAACCTTTGGGATCCAACAAAGCCTTACACTGAAGGTCACGATTTTATAACCAGTACAGTAGGATATTGGGAAACATTTTTTATTCTATTAACTTACTAATGCCCTGTTTCTTAGTACATTTAGCGGTAGTTTATCTATGCAATAGCGTTTAAGCTCATATAAAAAAAACACTTACTAAAAAATATATAAACTACCGCTAAATGTACCTCAGAAACCGGGGTCAAGTAATGTTAACGGGGTCCATCCGTATATACATAACAAACAAAAAAGTAAATCAAAATCAAAGCATTTTTTCATTTAGATCTGGTACAAACACTAATGATGACAAACACAGTAGGTGAATTTACCGCCAGTTTGGAAAGTAGGGTCAATGAAAAGAGTTGGCAAGAAACGCCTGGCCTCTCTTTATAATCGCCAAGTAATAATATAAATAAAAAGTAACAAATAGGTAGTAGCCTAAGTATAAATACGAAAATTGATAGGTTTAGAAATGAAAGAAAGCAATAGATAGAATCAAGCCAAATTTTATGCAAGTCAGTCAAGCCGTTTTATTTTGAGTAAAAAATTTTTATGTAATCTCTCCAAGTGGAAGTTTGCCTTGACCTTTAGTAGTTGTAATGTGACCTCATTATTTCATTCGAAGACAAAGCAGGACTTCACTTATCGTATGGTTAGTGGTCAACCTAGTATCAAAGTTGTTCAAGCCGCCCGAAGGCCTTTGACGTGGCCTAACGACTGTTAACTATCTTAGTAGACAACAACCGGGACCGACTTTTAACGTGCCCTCCGAAGCACGGAGGCGCCCAGTTCAAATACCACTATGCGGTCACCCATCTATGAAATGACCGCGCCAATGGTTGCTTAACCCACAGATCGTTTACCGACCGGTGAGCGCAACTGGCTATGGGCGCAAACCTGAAAATAGAACTTATTTGCTGTTTCTCAGTTAGTACAAACAGTTTGTGAGTCGGTCTGAGACCACGGTACAATGTGGTTCAAATGTCAAACAAGCAAAGGCAAATAAGGTGTTATCGTGGTAATTCCTGCTTTACTAGATGTTCCAACTGAACTCGTTCCCTATTTCCCATTTTTAGCCACTTATGAGTTGATTTGTCAAAATTTGCCTGTTATTAAGGACTTTCAACGGTGTCCATGTTAAATGTCTTAATTATAATGTCAGTTAGTCAGTTTCTCAATTATACACAAATGCTACAAAAATACAAGGCTGCAAAGTATTCTATGAGTAAACTAAGGTGGGAAACTATATGTGTGGAAAATTTAATTAACGATTTAGTAACAAACATTCATCCAAACACCTAAACTTTTGCATTTATAATATTTAAACGAAAGGGTAGTATGGATCAGAAAACAAACAACACTCAGAGTCAGGTTAGTAGTTTTGAAACTAACTCTTTATTACGATGGTAACTCACAACATACCTTACTCACCACATCCTATTAGGCATTTTTTTGAGTCATAAAACATTGATGACCGTATTTACAATTGCGCTAAAACAAAAACCCACCTAATTAAATCAATATTTGTTTATCCGGTAGCCGCTAATTGTTAGTACATTAGCACATTGTTGTTTATAAAGTATGTAACTATAAAGTGAAGTCATCACTTAAAAAATATCATAAAGTTTATTACTATCGTAAAATTTTGTAGGGATAGGACTTTGGTCTCATTAACAAACACTTAAACTACCGTATAGTTATATGGTTCAAAGGGAATCGGCCGCCTTAATAAACGAAAAATTTTTTCCTCAAGACTCAAAAAAACATTGTCCTGTATCAAATTATATGACAATTACTTTCATAGTTTAAATCTATGCGTCCACTGCGTAGGAATGGGAGCGTACGGACCATATGGATTTGTATTAAATTCTATGGTATGGAAATGTCAATCCTCTGTACACAGTGTAGACATAAAAACAACAAATCCTTACGGTCCTTAGACAGACGCGCAGTCTAAGGCAGACACGAAGATGTTAATAATAACATAGCTTTTCTACACCTTAAGTGGATAGGTACTTTAACCTAAAATATAAGCTCCCCAACTGTATAATTGTCCCGACTTTTTTATAAGGATAGCCGAACTGAGAAACTCCCACACAAACTTAAAAACAACGGACTTCAACGTAACATACGAACCACCCGGTGGCGTAGCAACCGCCTTAACCATTGCATCTCAGAAGTTGTCAAGTACCACATTTAAAAAAAAAACTACCATCACTATAGAGTCAAAGGAGTAAAAATGTTTTTTTTATAACAGCAAGCCTATTTCGCATTGAGATCATTAAAACTTTTTCTGTTTCATGTTTTCACTTTGTGCAAGAGTTGTTATAAACGCCCCGGGCGTCCAGTAAGCCTGCTTAATAAATATTTAGTAGGACTTTTATGGGAAAATAAAATATTATTAAAATGTTAAGTTTCTTTGTTAATTATTTCTAAAACTAATTATATTATCCGTAGTTTAGTAGTTAAGTTAATATCTATTTTATTTACTTAAGGAATATTTTGACGCGCGACTCCGTCTATGTGGAAAAGTTCGTCTGATATGAAAAGTTGTCCATGTTTTAGCCTCGTATAGCTTGCTTCGTCCCGCGACTTTGCCCGCGTCCGTACATCTTAAAAAATATCCTGTGTAAAATTTAGACTAAAACCTATTGGGGTGCCTTTATGTAGACTTTTTTAGCGTGAAAGAGAAACAAACATAGGTCCATCCACAGAAACGTTCATGTTAAGATATTTTACAAATGTTCCCAGTCATACAAATATTAGCAGGATCGAAGGTAGTATTGCATATTACTAATTCTACATGCTCTAGATTGGACAAATCTACATAGTTTTGTTTAAGCAATATTCCAGTCTATATGAGCAATATCCAGCATGCAAGGTTCAAACTGGAGCGCAATCAAACTTCCAACACAATAACTTTTATCCTCCAAATATCTAACGCTCGGTAGTGTTTGTCATTTGTACGTGCACACTAGATTAGTTCCTTTGACATCCACTAGAGGCGCTGGCTGTTCTATTTTCAGTACAAAAATCGGCGATAGATTTTCGGCCAGTCCCAAGTTATTCGAAATTCCTTTACTGCGTAGAGAGATGGATAAAGCAAAGTCTCTTCCCACGTCAGCTATGTTTGTATGTAGGTATGTATGCTTAGATCTTTATTTCTACACAATTCGATGCAGGTTTTTTAAAATATATAGAGTGATTCAGCATGAATGTTTATAAGTATAAAAACCTCCTTAATATGTTAGGATCCACTGAGTATTTCAAGATTTCTAATGCGAAATCGTAAATAAACACTTTTTTGTGCTTACATTGCAAACGCTGGCTGAACTCTACGAGTTGGATCAAAATCAATCATTCTCCAGCGAGTTAGAATAGGTGATTTAATGTCAACTTTAATTTTTCCTTAGCTATTCGTGAGCGAAGCCACGCGGGTCCTCTAGTCAAACTGTAACATATTTATTTTTAACCGTAGCGCCACTTGTGGTACGTCCGATAGTTGATCTCTGATGGTTGTTAATTGATCTATAAATTATATATTTTTATCAGTTATTTAAATAAGTTTATCTATATGAGAAGATTAATATACATATATGAATATATTTATCGGTTATTTGAAGAAGTTGTGATATGCAAAACGCAATTTGTTCCTTAGATATACATACACTTAATTATTGACAAAATTGGGCATAGGTATTGCTATCATTCCAAACCGATAACGTCTAGACTAAGTAATAACAGAACTCCAAATAGAAACGAACAAACAAACAAACACACAAACGTACAATTATTCATAGCTTCATAACGTTCCAACTTACATAACATAATACTAAGATAACGTTTGTAGTAAATCACAAGTAAATGTCTAATTTACATTGAATTTGCATCGCCACGTCTGTTTTTACTAAGTTAAATATTTATAGAACACGATACTGCTTAGATAGAGTTTAGTACGTGAAACGGAACGGAGTCACTAAGCCCTTTATGCTAAGCTTGCGTGGAATGGAATGTATAATTGTAAGTTAAAAGTTAAGTATGTCTATGATAAAAGTTTTTAGCGGCGATATAATATGTTGTTTAGAAATAGATTTTATGCAAACAAGGTTGAGCTGTTTTACGACTTTCTTATAATTATTATTGCACTATAAAAAGTTAATCGTCATGATGTGCGAGTAACTTCACATACCTACATACAAATTTTAAGAAATCGTACCTGTAGAGCGATTTTCTATAGTCAGCACCATCGAATGTCGCAAATTATCGACAAGTATAACACATCACCATTACATAAAATACCTATAGTTATAACACAGAAAAAGGTTTTTTTCTTCTACAAGTTTTATACTTATTCTTAGATAGAGACCTCCGTAAAGAATACCTGTGCAAGGAGGAAAGAGGTACATTCTTTAGCAGAGTGCATCTTCATCCATGTGGCCATCCAGCCGGGAAGAACGGAAATTGGATCATGTAGGATGCAAGTAAGATATTTAAATATTCAAGCCTTATCTTCTACAAGCGCCTTTGATAGTCTGAGATTTTAATACCAGAGGGATTAATGGCCGCAATGTTCGTATTATGTTCTTATTATTTTGTTGTTTAACGTGAAAGTCGGTTTGTTGGTTAATCAATCAAGATAATACAGCTTAAATGTATGAAATATAGCATATAGTAATTAACAGAAACAATATCTTTGGAATTTTTTCATCCGGATTTCATCCTGGATTCCGAATTTCATCCGGTTTAGTTTTCATTTCAAAATAAATAGTACAGAAGGACACCAAAAGAAAAACTAGTTAAATTCTTAGTCAGTTAGTTGTAATTGCTATTTAATAATAATTATTAAAATGGTTCAATAATTATTCGTACAAGTTCAGCAGTTTTACCAACTAGCTATAAAGCACTCCTTATCTATGTATCTGAGTAAAACGGAACGACATCGCTTTAAAAATGGAATCTAAATCACACCATATTAAAAAGTTGCTGGCCATAATTACTTTTGCACGATTTTTTCATTAAAAAAGTAAAGGGACAGAGTATAATTTGTAGGGTCAATGAACTCAACATAGATAAATGCCTCATTACTCTTTGAACCTTTCATTATTTCAGTTTGGAATGGAAATACTCATTAATTACGTGAATTATTCAGAAATTTTGGCTTATAAAGTGAGATTATGAAGTTCCCGGTTTAACTGAAAATCAAAGCATAATATAATGCTATCTTTTAAACGGAAATGTATTTAATCGTGTATATTTATTTTGCTTGACGTTTTGAAACGAGTAATACCAGTCGGGATTATGAAAAATCTATAAAACTACTTTTTTATATTATTCCTTTGCCTTTTTAAAAAAACTATTAAACAGCAAAATACAGGACAATCTAAAATTGTACTAGTTCTTTTGACGATTCGGCACTGGTTGATTTATTCATAAATCAACGGCTTCTATGATTTTTTTTAAATAAGATAACCTCTGATGCTGAAAAAATATTGTGGGCATACAAAAGTTAGGTAATTGAACGTCTTCATAAACTACCAACCTAATAAAAATACAAGTAAAACATCAATTGGTTCAATGTCTATCTCTCAATGCAATTACTACTCTAGTAATAAACTTCTCATGAATTGATGTGAGAATTGAACAAGCGTTTTAAAGCTTAATAAAGTGTTTTATGGTCTCACGATGAGTTATTATTGTTTGACTCACTGTGGATAAAAACAATTAAAAACCTACCTAAATTAAGGTTAATTAATAACACAGAAGTCTCATTAAACAAAATTTATTATATTAAGAGTGAAGTCGGTAAAAAAATAAGATCTTCATTTACAAAATATGTTTTGAGGCCCTTTTAATTTGGAGCAATCACAAGAGAAATTAATAAGCGTCTTAATTTTCACATTAACATTCATAACTTTTATTTACACTCACTGTATCAACACAACTATGTTGTAGACCTATCTAGACAAAAGTCTTACTATTTTAAATCTCGTCTCGTGTCTGGAAACTACATGTCATCACTACATCTGGCAAGTTCCATGAAATACTAATCATTTTTGAATTTAAGTATCATTTGGATAAAGTTCCGCCGCCCTCCACAACAAAAAAATCCTGTGCCTACTAGGAGGTCCTATTGGGCCAATAGGACCTCCCAACGGGGCTTACAGTATTGGCACATATTATGTAGTGTTTGTTATACAGATTTCAATTGTGTCTACCTGGTTTAGCCTGCTTCATTCGAAACCTGACACAAACAGTAACGAAAATGTAAACAAAATGTGTAATTATGGAAAAAGCATGGTGTTCCAAAGTAAAAACACAAAGAAAACAAAAAATCTTGTCCCATTTACTTGTGATGCCTTTGTGAAATTGAATTGACGTCGTAATGACCTTTGAAAAAGATTTAAAGTGTTCGGTGAGCACCTACGGAGTATTTTTCGGACATCTTTCATGATTATACTGATTTAGGAGAGGAATTTTGGCTGAAAACACCCATGGGCGTGTTTTCGCGTTAATTTGTACTTGAACGGTTAATGGGGAATGATTTAAAGCCTTACTTTTGTTGAGTGCGTTGTGACCTTTCATTGAGGAAAACTGGAGGTAGTCGTGAAAATGAAAGGTGCATTTTGGAAAATAGTTATATGTCGTTACTTTTTAATCTAATCGAACTTTAGTACAATTGGCGTCCTGAGGGGCTATCACGTATCTCAGTTGACAGCTATTTGAAAGCCATTATTCTATACATTGATTTCTCCCTTAGATTGTACCTAGTGATTAACACGTAACATCAAAACAGCAGTGTATTGTATAGTGACCATCAATTTGTAGCTGATATATCTCAATTTGTAACACTAGCTGTCAACTGAGATACGAGTACGTGATAAGCCCACTGGTGGTAAAATAACATGCCTACTAAAAGGTAATTAGAGCCTGTAATCTGGATCTCTCATTATATATATGGGATTAACAATGAAAACGGTGGGACAAGGGTGTTTTATTCAGACCTTTGAGAAAAGCGTCACATTTTAAATAAAACAAACTTTTCTCTTTTAAATAATTTGTTCTAACAAAAAATATTAAATTACCGAGCGGCTAACAAGGTAGGCAAAATATGCAATTTAAGCAACCTCATTGAAGCGAGGTCAAGAGCCTTCCAGACCGCTGTGATGCTTCACAAAAAAAGTATAATTTTTCTTTATTTAATTTAAAGCCAAAATATTGTTGGGTTTACACCGTTACCCTTACACCGTTGCAAATCTGATACGATTAATTGATAGTAATTTATGTTGAACACACAACTCGTTTAGAAAATGATATCAGTATAAAATATAAAATAATTATGCATAGTGCTTTCATTTTACAAAACCGTAGCTTCCGTTTATACGATAAAATAATATGTACACCTAATTGCGATGCAGACAAGAGCAGCATAGACAACAAATATAATCTCTATACAAGTACATTTTGAACAGTTGATGTGTACGCGAATAGGGCACGTTAATTAACAATGTTCTTTGTCTTCATTCAGTTACTTGTACAGGTTAATTATAGCTTGTATCTAACGATAACTTTCTTATACGAGTGACAAACGCGGTGCAAGATTACATAACAGCTTATGAAGGAAGCAAAAGAAGCATTACAAATCTCTACCACTATGGAGTATCGACAACGGATATCGAGAAATTTTGTATGAAAATCTGATCAATGTCTCTAGCGGGCGCCTTAGGAACTATATTTACAGTACATTTTTTATGCCAAACTTACGATACTCGATAGCATCTTTATAGTTGGCTTTAGAGAATCGTGTCAAAGTTCTTCGCATTTTTAGGTACGTCGCGTCGCCTTGTATCCCTAACCGGCACTTGGCCAAGGCGGTGGACTAACCCCTCCCTCAATCCGGGAGGAGAACCTTGCTTGAGTGGGACATTAGTACGTTAAATTAATTTTATTTTATTATCGCCTTGTGTTAAGTTCTTTGTTCGCGTAGTTTAATCCATACTAATATTATAAATGTGAAAGTAACTCTGTCTGTCTGTTACTCAATCACGCCTAAACTACAGAACCAATTTGCATCAAATTTGGTATGGAGATATTTTGATACCCGAGAAAGGACATAGGCCACTTTTTACTCCGGGGAAATGACACATTCCCAAAGGAAAATGGCCGACGAAGTCGCGGGTAAAAGCTGGTGGATAATAAATGGAATATAAGCCACGCAAAAAAGCTTTTAATTCTCATTGCGGTTCTGATTTAATGGATGTCAAAGTCTATAATGCTGAGTTATCAACAAATGATCCAATAAAACAGATCCGTGTTGAAGTGTGAGATTCCAACCAGATTTGCGACTGGGTTATTTCGTGTGTATGTGTTAATGTAATAAACGTAAAGTAGTTAATTGAACGATGAATAGGATATTGAGCCATGACTCATAGATGAGGGTTTTGAATGTAATTTTTGTGGTACATTTGTGATACTTGCAATTCACTTTGATGTTTTCTTTTTTAAAGTATCAAATAAGTCTTCTTTGTTCAATCTTCACTTAATCTTATTATTATTTCTAAAGGACAGGAAAGTTACGCGTTCTTTAGAAATAAAAATTATTGTGAATGCTTCTCTAGTGCGAACTGCGAGGTCCTGAATTTAGTTTCCAGGTTAATCCAAGCGATATAAATGATATATGATATATATTTCTTGAAAGTAGTTATTTTGAATGATTGATGATATTATTTACTTCATCATTGACTTCAAAAATTAATTTATACGTCTGTTAAGTGTTCTAAAAGATTAATTTTAGAAGCAAGAAAATCGTATAAGGAAAATAAATACGTCATTTCAAAGCCACAAATCATGACAAACGATTTAATGGACAAGTGAGTTCTAATACCTATTAGTATTAAGAGAACATTTCAGTACTAAGTGTACTAAGTGGAAACACTTTTCTTGAACAAATTATATTAATGACGAAAACCCACATTGAAAATCTAGCCGGTATTATTGTTGAGGCGAAAATTAATGGTCGGAAAATTATGTTCGCAATGGTAATAATAAAAGCACTTTCTGAATAGAACGATTGATGTAGTGAGAATTGTAGGAGACAATTTTATAGTCTCTTTCAGCGAACAGAAAGTTAGGAAGGCTGTGATTCTAATAATCTCTTCTACCGCAAATAAAATTTAGAAGAGGATAGAACACTTTTGGCCTGTTTTAAGGTGTATGAATAAGTGTTTGATAACCTATCAGATAGATATAGTGACAGCAAATGTATAAAAGCAACTGTCAATATTCCATTTGATAGGTTCCATTGCTTTTACAAAAGTGGTGAAATTGGCCGTAAGAGTTGTATAAAAAACCATTTGTCTGTTTTCTCCTGCTCGTTCACATGACAAGCGTTGAACTCACGGTTCTGGCAGTTATTTATCTATCTCCTACTTTGGCTTAACCGTTTTTGTTTTTGTACTAACCCATCATTGTCCAGCCTGGCTTGAATGTCCTATCAGAGAGTCAGTCTAAGCTGACCGAAGGCGGTCTAGACAAGTTGTAAGCCTTTAAGAACGGACCAAAGAACTCTCAGACATTCGATATTATTCCGAGCAAAAACAAGAACCGAAAGGCCATTGTATTTCATATTGATATACTCAGACTATAACTAAGTTTGCGAACATTTCTACTGATGAACTAGTAGTATGAGAAGGAATACATGTCCACCATTATATAGCATCCATATTTATGTATATTTATTCTTAACAATTATGTGATTAGTTTTACATTAATCTGTATTTTAATATACAGTTATGAATGTAAAAAATTGGACAAAATCTTTTAAATACGTGCGATTTATCCTCAATTTTTTGTAGGCCTAACCAACATTTATTTCAGAAACACACTTACGCAGCAACTCTATCTAGTTTTCTCCATTAAGTTAAATGTGTATAATACAAATTAAATGTAAATCATAATAAGTAATGCATATTAATACAAAGGAGGAAGAAAAAACACTATTGAGGGAACAATCTCAAACATATTTTCATACATTTCGTCCAAAACGATTTTAAAGGTGGCTCCCTTTAAAATCTCACAGGTACGTCGAATTTTCAAACGAACTTTGTGCGACTGATTAATCTAATCCTGCCAATTAGGGGTTCAATTTAGTCATCGCAATGCTAGAATCAGTGAATAGGCGTGAATGGCTCTTTGCTTTATGTCACACGTTAGTCGTCAAAGCTAAAATAGACTTGAACGAGGCCAAATTACTTCGCTATTCATTGGCAGTGCCGCAAATAAGTTCGAAAATCGATTGAAACATAAAAGCTTATTATTGGACCCCGTGGGTCCAATAATAAGCTTTTGTTTCCAAAATTTTACTATCATATTTCCGTATTGGCTCTTAAGCATTTACTGGTCAAAAATGTTCAAGAATAATTTTTGAGTGAGTTACCCCCGGTTTCTGAGGTGCATTTAGCGGTAGTTTATCTATTCAATAGCGTTAAACTCAAATAAAAAAAAAACTGTTTGAATAGATAAACTACCGCTAAATGTGGTTCAGAAACCGGGGGTGATTAGGAAAGAATAGTTAGCTGTAGAGCTTTGTTTCTTACAACAATTTATAATCACATTATTTTAATAATTCTTAGAAAGATACATAAAGAGAACAAAGATAGTATTTAACCCCAACGTTTTACAAGAATAACTCTTTATTTTTTATATAAAACAATATGTCCGCTGCTTGTTACTATGACAGTGACACGACATGAATGTAAGCGTTAAAAGCTTTTAATATTAAAAGTGTACCGAGTAACACAGTGACCATCCCTTGACATAATTTTAACAATAGAACAACCTTAAAATGTTTATGTATTTTTCAACTCACTAGATTGCTTTTTATGACTTGCTTCCCATCTCATTCTGGGAGAAATCTTGTGGCCAGTAATGGACAATATCGCATTAAAAATGTTATTTGTAGTTCTTATAATCTACGACGAAGAGTTACATTAATTTGGTATTAGTTAATAAACTCATACCAAATTTCATCGAAATTCGTTCAGTAGTTTTGGCGTCATTAAGTAACAAATATAGGTTCCAATATCCAAAAAATCAAACTCTCGCATCAAGAATAATAAACACAGATTAGTAAACTCTTGTTTACGATAAATATTCCCATTCATCTTCAAAATGAAGAACCTTACGGAAGCATTTTACTCGTATTCGAACAATTCCACAAGATTTATTAAAATAAATTTAATGAACACTTCCAACTGGATGCATTAACGAAAGTTAATAAAACAAGTAGGTATTTTAAACGAAGCATTCTGTTGCCAAAATGAAAATTTTACAAACGAATTCTTACTATCATTCATACTGCAGCCCATTGTGTACTCATTACCTTATTATCGAATGCTGGTATTAAAACCTTAAAGCTTGTCCAAATAATGAATCATTTCATGTGTTTAATTTAAAACAGCCTCTCGCCGCAGCTTTATATTTGTCTGCATTAAATTACAACAATCCACGCGGATGTTCGTGTAGAGTTGATGATTGCATGATTTTTATCCCATGCTGGGCAAAGGTCTCTCCCCGAAATAAGGTAGGGGTTAAGCCTTGAGTCTACCACGCTGGTCAAATGCAGGTAGGAAATTTTGCATGAAAAACTATTGTACAAAATCAATGATGAACAGATGCATAAAATTAAATTGTCACTTGCATCATGTTGAGTGTACTGCGCTGTCACTTCACAATTTGCAATTACAACGTTTTATACGACGACCGAAATTCACGGTTAAATGAAAAATAGTTTGATGCAATTATTCTCTTTGTAATGACGTATTTTTTTGTAAATTTGTCAATATTTGACAATATTTTTAAACCTATATATACCTAGATATACTATATATAAATGATGTATTAATTTTATTATGGTCTCATACGATTTTTTTAAGTATTTTATTGAAATAAAAGAATTTTTTACCTTTGTGGTAACAGATAATTTTACTCGCCAAGCTTGTTGGCGAGAGTACGCTCTTAACATATTTATCAAACTAAAAAATGAATACCTACCTGCTTAACAAACATAATAAAGTATCTAAAATGTTTAAGTACCTACTAATTCAAATATAAAAAAATATCGACCAGTTGGAGATCTACATGGACCGTGGTTTTGTTTATGTCAAACTGGTTCAAAAGCAAGAATAAAGACGTAATTAGCAATATTTTTTAAATAGAGTTTTACCTTGTATAACTCCGGAATAAATTCTTCACTGCCAGTAGTCACAAACGTTTCTGAAACAAAAAAAAACTTTGAAACAATCTTAATACTAAATAGATTAATCAATTGTCTGTATAATTAATTAAATAAAGCCTGTCGTGTAGGAATTCTGTTACAAAACAATAAATTAATGGTAATTCGACCCTCTTCTTGTCCCAAACGATTGCATTGGAAAAAGGTTGGCAATCCAACTTCCATTGTAACGGAACAGAGCGTCGGAGACATCAATGGCTTTCAATTTGTAATAATTCTGCTGTTTGAATCAGAAATAAACGTTTAATTTAGCTCTGCGTAAGTTTATTTCAAGTTTTAAGATCATTAAAGTAATATTTGGTACACGGACTCCTTTTGGGTAATGCTACGGTTACTACGGTTTCCTTGTCTGTCTGTTTGTCTGTGGCTGTATCATATGAACCATATGAGTAAGACAGTTTATATGTTAGTCACCATGTATTTCTGTATCCATTTTATTTTAAAATAAATATTTAATAGGCATACAAATCCCATACAAAGATGATTTTTTACCATTTTTTTTTACAAAATTATGATCATACTATGACGTTTTCGTAACGAGTGTTCAAAATTCTTAATTATTCGTCAAACTTATTTTATCACATGGTAGCGATAGGCCAATAATAGTTTACATCTCATCCCAATTAAACCTGTCAAAAATTTATTTTCAACTCTTCAAATAACACAACAACGGTGGCAAATAAAAAGTCAATTAATAATTCGTCTCTCTGTTTACACATAAAAAATGCTACAAATAGAAGCCAGTTAGTAAACTAGCATACTCGTACTCTATTGAATTCCACACATTCTATTTTAAATCGTAAATATTAGATACCAATCGAGTACCGAAAGTAATTTAAAGCGTGTCATGTGACTGTTGTTGAATACTCGCGTTGGCATGTTTCAATAAATCAAAATACATAGCTGTGACGAGTGTTTTCTGTACAGAAAAGTTTTGAAAAAGTTCAACTTTTAAAAATAAAATGTTTTAGACAGCCCTTTTAACAGTTTTGCTTTTTATTTTGAGGATATTGTGATTTTCAATAGATATAAAGGTATGATACTATTTAAATCGACACTTTTATAAAAAAGATTTACCTACCCAAAAGATTGACGTATAAAATAAAATAAAAATATTTTTTCAAAAACTTTGAAGAACAAAAATCGATGCTCTGAGCTAGTTTTCAAAAAAATTATGATCTTAAGTAGTATACTCTCATAAGTTTTTAGTAAGCTTGTAATACAGCAAGTGCCGAAAGGACTGGAACGCTAGATTGTGTTACAACCCCATATAATATAAGTAATTTAAATATTCACGTTTATTAAGTTTGTACCCACTCCAGCTACTCCCTATAAACTAAAAATTTACTACATTTTTCTAACAAACTTTGGCCTCTAATTTATAATATGCGCAATATATGTAAACACAAATCACTTGAAGCCCCTATATGTCAGGAATCAGCATCAAATGCCTGCATTGAATAGCGTCAGTTGATTTCATATTAATGCGCTCGCATTGCAATATACACTCCACGTCAAATTAAGCCTTTTGATCCATCATTATGTGTGCATTCAGTTAGAATAAATTACGTGTTACAAGATATCGAATAGGCAATCTTGATTCTAGACTGCAAACTTCAAGGGCGTGCTCATACTTAGACAAAAAATCAAATTTCTTTATTTTGATTGTAACAAATTCTACCAATATCATAAAATCTGCAATACGGCAGTAAATAAATTTTCGAAAGGCTGATCAGCATTCGCAAGAAAAAGAAATCAAGTAATAAAGAGAGTATATGAGAGAAGGAAGTCGCGGTAGTTTTCTTGCGGCCAAGATCGGTGTATCAGCGCTGAAACTTCTAGCAAGCCTAAGTACAATGAATATCGGAGTTAGTTTCTTATAGTATAAGAAAGTAAACGCTAAGCTAATTGCTTGATAAATACGATGTAACTGGCTTAAGTAAATGTTGTAAAACATCATGTTTGTTACACAAAAAAGCGTACGGAGACGTGCATGTAATGCGTCACGTTTTGCCATTTAAAATTGTTAATCCCTTGTAATAGGGGGCGAGACTTGCCCGGTAAGGGAACCATACTCAGAAAAAACTTTTTGGCACAAGCCTGGATTCGAACCCGAGACCTCTTGCGCGGCATACGCATACACTACCGACCGCTTACACAGAGACAATCCAGTCAGTGTTATTAGTGTATATTTATAGAATAATATTCAATATTTATAATTTATCACGTACTCGATACACGACATCCGATGATTTATTATATTGACAAATGAACCGACGACGTTTTTATATTTATACCTTTTATTCGATTAAGTAAATACGATTGGTATTCTATTAATAACTTATTTTATTATAAGTTAATAGTCTTAAAACACGAACACAAAACGCAAATGGCCAATTATAACGATTGATATGTATATGAATATCTTTTATAGAAACAATCAAACAGTAACTGCGTAGGAGTTTATTTATTCGAAATCACACACAAGCTTGCTTCAAGCTATGGAAAAACAGTGAGTTTTTCCATAAGCTTCATAAGACGGCAAGAGCAGTGATAGTATGGTTTAAGTTGCGCCTCCCACGTAAGTGGTCGAGGGTTCATACCCGAGGCAACGCACCAATGTCTCTTTGAACTTATCTCTGTATAAGAAATAATTATTATTGATGCTACCTGGAACAGTTTTTGAAGGTATGCTAAATCCTTACCTAGTCTTGGTCAGCGTTATGTAGGCTCAAGGCCTAACCCCTCCCTCATTACGGGAGGAGACCGTTTCCCAGCAGTGGGACTTTCATGGGTTTCATTAAAATTTATTTAATAAATCTGGGGATAAAATAAGTAGTAGGCTTTAAATGTGCTTTAAATTTTGAAGCATGTAAGTCAGCTTCAGCTTCGTACTCCGGGCGATGTATAATTTTTCTTAAGAAAATCTTAGACACAAGATTTTTTACCGTCTAGACTTTAAACCTAAGATCTCAGTGCAATAACTGCATTTACTACCCTTGCACGGCGACAGATAACAAAGTCATAAACTCTCATAACAAGGACTTAACACGTCTCTATACACAAGCACTTAGTCGTAAAATCTTTACCGCAAGACTATAGCCCATATATTGTTCTAAATTTTCCGACCCTCATATAATGTTCACGACAGGCACATAGAATTCCTTGCAAGCCTTAATTACTACTTGAAAGCCAACACCGACTAATTAAGTTGGTGACGTAGACAGAATTCATTAGTTTTTCTTTTTAATTAAGTTCTCACTATGTGTGGACATTGTAAAATGAATGAGTTCAGTGAAATATTGTCGTACATTTTTTATAAGACGTTAAAGCAAGTTTTATTACCATTATTAGGTAAAATATGTTTATAATTTTTCATACATACTCTGTGCCTTTGTTTATTGAGTATTCTATAAGTAAATAGTGAAAATAGAATTAATATTAAGTTGTGTTTTTTCGTCTTTAGAAGGACTTCATAAACAATCAGTTTCATTTTTCTAAAGCTATGATCTCAATTAAGTACACCTTTAAACTTTGATACAATAACCCTCAACTTATCGAGGTTTTATGATTTCAAATATTTAAATCCTGATACGGGGACATCTTTCATAAGTAACTTACAAATGCGACATCAATCCTATTAAAACGTACAATTTTTCTTTAGAAACCGAGATAACTAAGACACGTGTTATTTAGTAGATTAATGTAACATCATTTCTATCAGTTAAAGTATCTGGCTATCGCGATAAAGTTATCTCAAAACGTTCTTAAACTAAGTACATGAGATTTTTCTACATTTTCAACTCAGTGACCTTCAAATGTGGTAAATTTTTTGACCTGGAATAATCGTTCAAAGTCGTCCAAAGAAAAAACGTTTGAAACGGATTGTAGAAAACTTTCGATATCGAAATCCTTTGTGAAAGGAACGAAAAAAGTTTTTAGGGTTAAAAAGTTTGTTTGACATTGAAAATTTATGTCGAAAGATTTCACTTCGGGGTTTTTATTGTACAGGGTAAACGGATTATTGGGAATAAGCCTTCGAATAAACTAATTATACTCCGTTTAATTACATTATTTTCAAACTTCTTTAATATTTATTTATTTTACACATTCGTGTTGCATGTTTATTATGGGTATCAAAGGATTTATTATGGGGATCATTCTTTAAAAAAGTTACGCTTTAATTTAAACGTTTTCATGACCATTTGCATTGGTATGCAATGGTATTGCCATTATCGATCATATGACAAAACTTCGATACGGTAAAAACATAATTATAACAATTTTTATTACTTACCAACTTATTAAAAACAATCTTTAGTAAATAAAAATATGGAAGTTTCAAAATAAACAACTCGAATTATAAAGTAAAGCTGTTTACAAGATCATAAATTGTTTTTGGGGCTTTACGAAGAAAACATGAGAAAAATAATAGGTACTAAAACTTGTAAGTGGATCTCAAAGTTGGGCATGTTTATAAAATATAATAATTATTGTAATAATTATACTGCGAACCATATCTTAGGAAGTTAAACTTTTGAAAGATAATGCCTATACTGCCTGTACTAAAATGTAAACAGTTTGTACCACTATATACGTTTATTATTTTGACACTTTTGTCATAAGAAAATGTATTATTTGGTGCTGTATTACCTGAAATGTTCATTATAATGTTTTAGCTCACCCCTGTGACTTCGCCCGGTTAGTATTTGGGTAAAATAATAATAATGTTTTTGTCAATTTTGTGTTTTTGAATTACTTTATATTGTTTAGTACAGAGGACCGTTACAACGATAACTAGCAATTCGTAATTTGTCGATGCGTCAGAAGATTATAACATGAAGGTAAATTTAATTCAAAAGTTTATAATATTGTAAAGTAAATTCTAAACATATTCCCAAATTTAATTATAACTTATTAAATCAAGATTGTTGCACTTCAAAATTACTTCGCTCAAATTTCCCTTACGCTTAGTTTCAAGGATCAAATAGTTGGAGTACGAAGATGTTGTTAATTATGATGTAATCTAATTATGAACCTGTTCCAAGGTAATATTCATGGAGTATCTTGGTTATGAGTATAACGTTAGTACTTTGAGTAAAAACCTTGCAAACTTTTAATAAAAAATTTAAAAATGTGGTGCTAGTCGTACATTATCTACAAATTCATACATTCATAATAGAAAATAATGTAATAAATTATGTGGTCATGTTTTTCTTCCTTATTTTAATACCATAATGCAGACCATTTTTTTTTATTTTACTAGCATTATCCCATAGCTAGAAAGAGGAGGTATTTAGTATTCAATACATAGCATTTATGGTTTTAAGTAGAGCAAATCTCGAAGTTTTAATACTAGATTCAAAATTTTGTGTTATTTAAAACATACTTAAGTTTTTTTAAGTATTACATTATTACATCTGACTTAATAGAGTCAACACACATATGTATGTATACTTTTATATACTGGTTACGTGTATTTTTTCCGTAATTCACTATAACCTCGCATCTATAAAACTACCTGAAACATAATCATAAAGTTACGGCGCGGCTTACATAAAACTCTATAGTTCCATAAATAAGTTTCATGGCGGTATACGATACAAAGTATGTATATGTATATGTGTTGCGTAATTTGTCATAAAATATAGATTATGGTGAAGGGTTGATGTGAATACGTCATTAGAGGCTTGTTAAATTTTTATCATAATATTTTTCAGGAGATTATGTAAAAATATACTCTAGAGATTTTTTAAGCCGCCTTTAAAAAGACTTTTTTTATTTACATTTCGTCGCCTGATTGCGTTTTTTTTAAACAGTCGCTTACCTACATTATTTCCTGTAGAGCAATTATCTACAGTTGGTTCTAGCGAGTATCGAGAATTTGACAAGAAATACTGTACAATAGTTCTTATTCGCTTGAGACGCTGATTCGAAATTCATACAAAATTTATCGATAGTTAGCCAGTTGTCGATAGTCGATAGTGGTAGAAAATCGCGGTACTGATAATAATATACATGTGAAAGTTTCTGACGAATGAATATTTGTTACTTTCACAAAAATAGCTTAGATTAACTCATAGGACTTTTAACCCGGGTAGATCATTTTTCACATGGATAAAGTCGCGGGCAGAAACTGGGATTATTTTTCTTATTTTCTCAATGCAAACATAAAATCATTAAACAATGTTATTTCATGATCATATTATCATTTTTTCTGACACCTGTTCGTTACGCATCATAATCTAGAAAGGTTAAAACATTTCCCCATTTTCAGGAAGCACGCTTCTCTGACCTTTGCACACCCACGATCAATTTAAATACCTTGAAATGAGGGCTATATCACACACCTGTAAAGGTCATGTATAAGTGCGTTTGTTTTTTCCGTATGTCACTTTGAAACGGCTAAACCAAATTTGATTTGAGATACCTTGGGGAAGAATATTCGGTAGAATTTTAACTATCATAATACCTGTTATTTTGTAGTGAACTATACGTTTAGATAACACTACTATACCATACCAAACTAAAAAAATATTGTGTGGTTGTCGAAAACCTGATGCTGCTTTAACCTCCGCTGAATGTATTAAAAAACCTTGAATTAAGTAATGTTGAATTGTGTATGATCATAGTCATACATTAATCGATCGATAACGTGAAAAACGTCGCAAATCGCAAGAAACAATCTTTCAATCTAAATTCATTAATCTGTATGTAATCACACGTAACAAACTTATAACGTGATTAAATTTTTTTTATAGTTCTCCCTGTCTTTCCGAAAGTATAGTTGCTATTTTTAAATATTTACATCTACTTCTTATTATTTAAATATTACATCTAAATGTACAGGACCTGTATACAAATATACTTAAATATTATCAAAATAAGACATCATAAAATATCTCCGCATCGCCGTCCTCAGGTAAAACAGAAACTCTTCCACAAAATCTCATATTTCTTGTTCCATATGTGTATGTCCTAGTCTTCAACCACTAACGTACATTTTAAAGGCCAGTATCTCAAGTAATTTGACCTACATCGTGCATAAAAGACCAATCGATGGCAGGATGCCACAATGATTTGCACTAAGGAGATCCTTTGTGCTATTGTTAGGGAACAATGAGATAACGGATGGATTTGATAGAACTGTGGTGACGTCACGCTATCTGCTAGGTGTTTAAAGGGTTCGTGCATTGTTCTGTAGCTTGTCTTTCTTGGATTGTGTTTTGTTCTTTATTACGTTGGAGATAACGAATAAAATGGCTTGTGAACTTTGTGGTGACTGAGTATCTTATTCTTTTTGGCCTGTCAATCTTTGTTTATTTTACTCGTAATATTACTACCTCTGCTCATGCCCGCGATTTTATCGTTGTAGACTACAGTTATTTGGCACCCACACAGCTCCCGTCCCCCTAGGATTTACGGAATTAAAAATATTCTCCACGACTTACAAACTATCTATAAACATAATTTGATTCGAATCGGGCCTATGGCATGAAGAAGAGACAAATAGACAGAGTTTGAAAGTTTGTTTGGATGTTATGGTTCACAAAAATGACAAAACTACTGAACGGATTGTAATGAAGTTTGGTAAACAAATAGTTTATAACCTAGGTTAAGACAACATTTGCTTTTATTTCGGCAAATATCTTATTATTAATCAGGTTAGTAAGAAAGCGATAATTTTAGTGTCTACTAGCTAGTAATCACCAAAACAAATCCAAAGAGCAAAATATTGTTCTTTACACAGCTATTTGATGAGTGAAACTAAGCTTCGCACACATCGTTCCGAATCACTGACTTTCGAAAATTCGGAATCGCTTTTTCATTAAAAACTTGGGAATGGGTTTCAGTTGGCTGAAATGATTTTAAAGCTGTTCGTAATTTCAAACAAAGTTTTTAGTGGGAACTAAAAACAGTTTGCGCAAATTTGAGGTTAGGCTAGATAAAATAATTGAGTTTATTATTATTACTTTAAACTTTTCATTGCTCTTTGTTGTAATAAGAATATTTTATTTGTTTTTAGAAATATATATTGTTAGTAATATATAAATATTTGTATACAAAATTGAGAGATTCTTGTAACTTTTTTTAAAATCATCATAAGAATCATCATTTATTCATATGAGTTAAGTACATCGAAGAATATGGTTTTATTAAAAAACAACTTTTTTAAATATTTTATAAGCTTTATAAACAAGAACCAAGTTCAAACGATAGCAGCAGCAAATCCTGTCTTTCAAAACATAGAAAATCTCAAACAAAACTTTCAAAACAAACAGAGAGCTTCACTCTGGTTAAAAAGTCGGGAATGCAACTGGCGATAAAGGCCAGTCAACAGACTGAACAGGAATTAATACGAGAGTAGCTCACGATTGAATATTGAAAACGGAATAAGACTGTGTAAAGTTCTTTCTGTCTCTATTATACACGTTGAAATGAAAGAGATAGCTTGAGATTTAAGCATTACTTAAATATGAAGCAGGAATTAGCAATGCAAACTGCATAGTTAATTATTTTTTACTTTTATAGATTTTATTGTCTGTGTTGGTTTTAAACTTTAAACTGAAAGTTATTATCAGAAGTTAAGCTATTAGAAAAACTAAAAAGAACACCTTTGAAAGTGTAACTGTGTATGCCTCACTATCGGCATAGTGCAAATGTTTTTGCAAATATATTGATCGATGTATATAAAACTCTCCCGTTACTGAGTGACTGAACATTTTTGAATTGAATACTACCGAGCTTAGGAAGTTGAAGTTTGGTATGAAGATTCCTTTGTCGAGGAGCACTAAGAGAGAATTTTTGGTAATATCACCCCAAAGGGGGTGAAAGCCGCGGAACGAAAGTTAGTTATTCAAAATAGAGAACTTGTAAGTCGCTCGCATCTACTTCGTGCGAGCGGGATTGATAGTGTTCCTATAATTATATTGAATTCAATGAACTTAGCCACACGTCCTAGTGTTGGCGATTAGAGAGTTTAGACAGCTTATATTGCTTCATGCTCATTTATACATCTTGTCTTATTTACGCAAGTTAAGTAGGTTACTAAATTTAATAATTAGTTAGTATAATTAATAATTAAATGTTTACCTAGCCTATATTTGACTACGGAAGCCATTTTCATTGAAACCGACTGGTAATAAAATCTCTTTGGCTTCAAGAATCACAAATGACTACACGGTTCATTAGGTTTCTTTCAGTGAGTTCGATTACAAGTTATATATACATACTATAATGCGAAAAGACTTTTTCCCCGACCTTATATATTCACATACGAACATGTGAATATGTTGTGATAATTGCTCCGCTTACAATGAGACAAAAACCGTACATTCTCAGTATATCAGTAGTCCTTTGTAGCTTTCCAGTACCAGAGCATTGTGTTACATCTACATCTAGATTGTATTAATTAGTTAATTGTTTCGTTATTCACTCTGATTTAGATCGAGCGTGAGTAATTTATTAGTGCACGTTTAATTATTGAAATTGTTCGTGCTTTATTTATGTAAAGTGTAATTATTTAAAAGTTTTTCAATTAGTAAGTGAACTAATAGTTATTTAATTATTTTGTAGAGAATTTGACCTGTAATGTGATATCGAAATTGCAGCCTCTGCTTTTAAACAAAATTCTGAATTAAGACAAATTAAAATAGCTGTTTTTTTAAAGCAATAGTTCACTATTGCTTTAAAAAAACAGCGATTTTAATCTAATCTTCTATTAATCTAATCTTACTATTCCTTTTATGTTTTTAACATATTTTTGTTGAGCTGATGCGTTTTATTATTATCACATTACACACCATACACTGCAATGATTTATGTATTATATGTTAAACACATTTCTTCAAAGTCTCAAACCCGCACACGACCCCAGCAGTGGCACAATAATGTTAAAAAAACCATTCAATATTTATTATCACACACCTCTAACATATAACCTAAGTTATCGATTATGTTAAGAAACACCCTTTCTTTTATATAAAACAGACCTCCTATATAGGAAATATATTCTGTAGGGTAGGTAAATACGCCGTTTTCTTCCTCCACGTAAAGTACACATTATTAACATTATGTATCACCTGTTCACACCACGTTCACGTAAAAGAATTCCACTTTGAATATAAACTCGGAATAATTAGCTTCCCACAACCTTGTAATAAGGAAAGGAGTACTGAAAATTATTTACCGTAGGATGAGAATTTAGGAAAATTTGATATTAGAAAATGGTAAATAGGTCGCCTACTAAGCTAACGAACTCAATTCGTTTTTGAAAATAGTATGAATAACGATCTAAGAATATTGATTTTATTGAATGTACGTTATCTTGCGTGACTTGTGCTTGAAAAAGAAAGTGAAAGAAAGGCGAACGGCAGGTTTGTATGAAGAATTTGTACAGCTTATAAAATGTCATGTTTAGGTTTACTTTTTGTTTAAATTGGTAGCTAATATGATAGACAAGCTTATTTTAAAATTATTATATTTTTAAAAGTTGGGAGGTAAAAGTTATGTCCATTTTAAGAAGCCCCGATAGTTCGCTAAATTGCTCAGATGCTGTCAAAACCACAATCCAAAACAACAGCAAATTAGCGGATGCGTAGACGTCAGAGTAACAGTGACGTCTCATGAGATTTTCTTTTTCTTTATTTGTCAACAAATATAAGCCATAGACCAAAAATTATTATTTAAATAAACAAATACTTTCTAATTAATCCGGACTTCTAAAAATAACACTCCCAAATAAAAATAGGTGACTTAATCCCCTTAATAAGTGGTACAAATTCTGTTACGAAACAACACAAACTTTAAGCTGTACGAAATCTGCCGATCTTCTTTAATGCTTTTTTCATTGTACGTCCGGACTATTAAAAATAATGTAAACCAATTTAATTTTGACAAATATACTTATAAATAACCGCAGTATTTTTTTTTACACATCAGCTAAAATTGTAATGACAGGTACAATGGATAATAATTTCAAATAATGTACAATTATTATATTTATCTATATTTATGATGACCAGTCAACCATTCATAAAACTAGGGCACCAAAATAATTACCCACCTCCATATTAATCCCGTGTTACCAGGAAGAGAATCCAATATGATCCAAAAATACATCCAATCCCAAGATTACCCAAACTAGATTCACGGCGAGGCCCAATTCATTAACGCACAGGAAAACGGGCTAGCGGTGACGTAATCGAATAAAAACCGGCCGAGTGCGAGTTGGACTCGCGCAAGAAGGGTTCCGTTCTAAAAAAATACGTTTATTGTATGGGAAACCCTCTTAATATTCTATTTAGCGGCAACGGAAATACATCATTTGTGAAAATGTCAGCTTTCTAGTTATCACGGTTTATGAGATACAGCCTAGAGACAGACAGACAGACAGAGAGAACAACAGCGGAGGCTTAGTAAAAGGGATCCATTTTTACACTTTAGGTACGGAACCCTAAAAAGGAGCCCGAGTAATCGACACTCTATGAGAAATACTGTTAAGTAGCTTCTGATGTGAGAAATTGAGGTTTTCACTAGAATTCTTTTATGCTTTTCGCATGTCTTGTGGTTTTTGATGTACTGCTCAGAGAGAAAATATTGATTTTTCAATACATTTGCCATATACTACACTATACTACTACAGTATACTGTACTAAGGTGTATGAGGAATTAATTAATGCTTTTAGCGCATTAATAAATTTATTTATCTCGATGATATCTGTATATTTATCTTTATCCCAATGAAAGTGAATCTGTACTGATGGATATATCAAAACTAGATTTTGCTTGCGATTTTGTACGAGTGAATAAATTTCCCAGGATAAAAAAACACATTAAACTAGGATATAAACTCTCCTTACATACTTTCGCATTTTAATTCTAGTAGAATAGTGTACCGTAGACTGTTTTCGTGAAAACGACAACTTCGCACTAAGAATAAGAATTACTTCTGCGTTTTGCTCACACGCGAACAACGGTCACAGAGTCCAATAATTACCAATACAACAATAAATGTTTTACACAATTGATTTGTTTGCAATGCACTGCATTATGTGTAGTTATTTCACAGTGACCTATATCAATTGTGGCTCAAAGGTCTACCGCATTGATTGATCTCGATGGACAGAATGTTAATCACATATGCCATGTAGGTTCCATTGCAATACAAAGATGATAATCTAGTCACAGTCGCAATAGTGATTTGAGGAATAATATTGAGATGCTTTCGATAGTAAAGAAGTATGTTGTTTACGTATGTTTGTAGACTGGTATGATATATATCACACTAGTCTACGAATTCGGTATGTATAATATGGTCACCCATACACAGATCAACCTCGGCAAGCTAAGCTTAACCTAATTGATCGATACGTTAGATGCAATTTTTAAACATAATTGATTACTTATTTTAAAACTAAGCTGAATCGGCAAATACCTAATATTTCTTACCAATTATTAGTCATATTTTTCTGAAAGGCAATTAAATTATGACAAAACAATATAAAAATAGCACAGCATTGGTTTAAAATATATGAATATTGGTATTTGTATTATTTTAAATATCAAATATATTTACGAACGGCTCAAGTTTTATGTACGGCCAAACAAACTGTCATCTCATAAGCCTGGGCTTAACAAGCGACGTTGATATTATAATGTTGACTCAAAACAAGAAATAAACTTGCTATTTAAATTGGAACAAGTTCGTCAACTTGCTGACTTAACAGTTGAAGTATCTTTCTACAATATTTTCTTTGAAATAATAACTTTAAAAGAACTACTCGTAATTTTAAATGTTTTTCTATTGCAATAGCGCAATTCTCTAAAGCCGGTACTGTCGAGTATCGAGTGTTTGACATTTAAAATGTACTGCCGAAATAGTTCTTACGAGGCCCGCTAGAGGCGTTACAATTTTTCGATTACTAGCTGGTTGTCGGTGGTCGATACTAAAAGAATGGCTTTTACTGGCGATAAACATCGTCTATTATTTAAAACTAAATTGAAAAAATGTAGCTTATTAAGTAATGAAAGCATTTGGTATCGTATGTATCTGAACAATCATTTTATACAAATAGGTCTACTGATTTGCTTATATATAAATTTAATTTAAAACAGAAAATGTTGAATTTATATTGACTAAAAAATAAAAACCTAGCTCAGACATAACAGTTAAGCATGACTTTTAACGTAAATCATGCAAGTACCTACTAGGAATTAATATTACACTGCTGTTACCCTCTACTCTATAATCACTCAATTTATTTATAACATACATTTCTTATAACACTAACATCAGTAGTACAATATCAGAGCTATTTTCTGTACCTATTTATGGAAGCAAATAGCCCGAGACTAAATGTAATAGATACTTTTATTAAAAGGCTTTCAGAACGACGCCGATGTGCAAGATCGTTACATGGAGCGTGATAATAGGTGCTAGAACAGATTTCATAGAACCTTTGAACACATTTTGGCAATTTAGTTTGTTATATTGTACCTAGATAGATTTATTTACTGTTAGTTGGTTTAGATTGGTAGGAGATACATTAGAGTGAGGTGCAAGAATTTGAAGACAAACTGTCGGACTGTATGCAGTTTAATTTATACTAATATTATAAAGCTGAAGAGCTTGCTTGTTTTTTTGGTAGTTTGAACGCGTTAATCTCAGCAACTATTGGTCCGATTTGAGAAATTCTTTCAGTTTTAGATCCGACCTTAGTCCGACCGAAGAAAACTATAGACTGCATAACAGCACGTTATAGCCATTAGGAGCGGAGCAACGAAAAATGTTATAAAAACGGAGAAAATTATGACCCATTCTGTCTTCGGCGACGCAAGTGAAGTTGCGCGGGTCAGCTAGTGTAAAATAAGAATGGTATGGAAATTATTTTATCTCAAAGGAAAACATTGACTATGTGTCGTGTCTATTTTACTCACTCATTGATATGCCAGACTCTGAGCAACTATAAAGTATACCTACTCTAAAGCTGCCAATTAGAATATGCAGAAGCATAAAAAATGAATTAACTTACCAAAAGATGATGAGTTTACTTTTAAACAAATAGAATATTATTTTTATACAAATAGAAGACCTGATTGAAAAATTTGGAAATCGTCTAGCAACTGTTGCACGATTTTCTGACATTTTAAATGCACTTGAAAAAACCTTCATAATTTGTGAATAGCTAGCCGGTTGTCGGTAGTCAATAGAAGCAGAAAATCTGATTTAATAAGTAGTATACTTATTAAATTCCCAAATCTGTTAAAAGATAACTAAAAGTAGGTCACAGAAACACTTGGTTTCACTTTCAAAATGTGAAATATTTTGCCGTAAACAAGTTTAATATCAATCAGGTGTTTCATAATCTAATTATAAATTCAGTGAACTGCCTCGCTATCTCACTGAAATATTAATTAACTGATTGTGTTCCGACTTCGTAATATGGGAAATCTGTATTGTTTATGAGTCTCTAAAGGGATTTACGGCGTCTTTAATTCTGGTAATTAGTACTGGAATTTGATACATTCGTTTTAAAAGATTCACTGCGTGGAAGTGATGTGTTGACAATTTTCGAGAAGAGACATCCTATAAGTTTCAGTCGTGGGATTATTTATAGTCATGTCTATGTTGTGTACATGTTATTTTCGTGCCGAGCTTTTGACGTTTAAAGCTATGAAAAATAGTTTGAAAAATACGTTTAATAAGTAGTTCTATTAAAAAATATTGTAACTTGAATTAAAAATTAATAGTGATGAAAGTAAACATACAACTTAGACCCACCGAGCACTATGTATGAGAGCCTATTGACAATAGGTATATATATGTTACTGTAAAAGCCCGAACTGTGGTATATCCTAAGATTTTCCGGTAAAACCTAAGATTTACCAACTCTCAATGGTAAAAGTCCGAACGTTCTTTTATTTCGAACTTTTACCACCATTTAATTGGCAAATCTTAGGATTTACATAACGACACGGTAAAAGTTGATTATCATGTGTTTGAGCCGTAATATAATGATATTGCTAGGGATATAATTATATGCCGTAATATAGTTATAATGAGAGTTTGAAGATGTCGCCGGAGCCCCGGTTCGCGGGGCTCCTCCTTCTGGGTGGTTTAAAAAAAAATAACCACGAAGGCTGAGGTGGGAGCTTCGCTTCGCTCGCTCCCACCTCAGCCTTCTAACCTAACCTACCCATGTCGGTTTGCCCAAAACTCCTTCTTTATAACTATAAAATTATTTTATATTACCTACATTTACCTGCCCTTGAGGTATATCCTAAGATTTACCGAGTGAATAGGGGTAAAAGTTCGAAATAAAAGGATTGTTCGGACTTTTACCATTGAGAGTTGGTAAATCTTAGGATATACCGGAAAATCTTAGGATTTACCACAGTCCGGGCTTTTACAGTAACATATACATTATACGTATAACGCGGCTTTTATATCAGTTTATACTTTAGTATTCATACCTACGTATAATACTTTTACATTGTTCTTTTATAGTAATTTTCACTTTCTTAGTAAACTTATTCTATTCATCTATGAATTCAATGAGTAGTTCAGTGAGTTGTGTTAGTAACACAAGGTTCCAAGACATAAACGTACTATTAGCAGTTAGAACTATGTCATTCTAGTGATGGATGATTGATTCGCAGAAAGCTTAGTGTATCTGCAGATCAAAGCATGAATCGGAACGCAATATTAGCCGGGTCTTAGACTATTGAAATCTAATTATAACGGTTACAATTATATTAATTATCCTTGATTAAATATTTGTCAATTTTTTTTTTGATATATGTATGTTTGTATCTTTTGCGTAACAATGACTAAAAAGTTTTTTTACAGAATTACTGATATTATTTTCAGAACCTAGTGAAAATAAATTATCTTTTGACCAAGACAATGCCGTAAAATTTCCTGGCATTACTTAAAGTGTAACTTTAACACTTTCTGGTTTTTTACAAACTTTTTTTTATTAAAGCACCTGAAACAATTAAAGGTATTAATTGTTTCAAGTTGGTTTAATTAAAAATTACATTATTATGTTTGGTGATATTTCAATAAATTTTGTCTGTTTGCAAAAATATTATTTTAGTACGTAAAATATCAACAAAGACTTAACTACCGAGACTTAAGTAACAATGAAAATTCCTTCAGAAAAAAGGTACTTAATATTTTACAGACATTTTAAGCCACAATCTAGACTTCAGAGCAAGCAGTTTAGATAATCATTTCTTAGAAGCCTTTTACATCTCAATTTGTAGATAAAACCTTAAGATTTGCGACATTTTCAGAGCAAGCAATTTGCGAGACACAATTATTTGGTGAAAGATTTTTTGTACTGCGCCATTTGGGCGTTATTGCTTACTTTGCATTTGATCAGTGTCATTACTCGTTGCATTTAACGTTTTTAAACTCTCGCGACTAGTACACATAATATTATAATGCAACGGGTCTTATACGCGATTGAAAATTTAAAGGTTAGGATACCTTATTTGCTGCCCGACGTTTCGATCGAATTACATCGACCGTGGTCACGAGCTGACTGATGTGGCTGCTAAGCGTAGTCTCCTTGCGGCGCGAGTTTCGACGCCTACCCTCACTTGGTTTTCATCGAAATAAGGTATCCTAACCTTTAAATTTTAAAGGTTAGGAAACGCAATGATTCATTTTATTTCAAAGTAAAATGCATCTTTGCGTTAATACTCGTATCAAGTTTTATAATAAACATGCAACGCGAAGAAGTTAAGAATAATTAATTTGTTGGCCGTTGCAAGTGCTCTTTCTTCGTTGTTCTACTTCAATGAGATCATGACATGATTTTATATATTATATTGGTGTGAATTACAAAGGTAGCTTTATGGGACTAGATGGGTCTAGGTGTCCCCTATTACATGGGACTAACATAGTTAACGACGAAATGGGATTTTATTTCATACAATACTGCATACACATTCGGATAGCACAAGTATATTATGAATGTATGTACTACAAAAGCAATAACTAAATGAAGTAATATTTTCGATGTGTAGGTGGGTAACACAATAATAATATTATTATGATAGTTATCAAAACATAAGTTTGTTGAATATTGTCCTTCACTGTTTTCTCAACTAACAATTAATTTTCAAAGCAAATAATATGACTTTGAAAACTTCGAACTACAAGTACAGCATTTGTAATTTGATCTTCCGTATTGAATAATGCTTGGTATCTTGAAGGATATCGGCTGGAATTAATTACTAGTAGTAGTAAAATTGATTTTCAAGGAGGGTTGATCTGAGGCAGGCGGCCAGTTGTATAATCAACAGCTGTTATGCTTATATTGTGCGTAATGGGCGTACGGCATGTTTTTTAAAATTTTTTATGACCCTATCTAACATGGGATAAGGAGAAAAAGAAGAATACTAAATTATAAAAATAAAAATCTAGTAGTTATGTATAAGTGAAAAGTAAATGAAAAAGTGACCAGTTATAAGAAGAAAAAAAAGACAACTTGTGACGTCACAGTTTACTCTTGTTTATTTAAAAAGTTATGTCAGACGGTCAGCAGTTTCTAGCACCATTCAAATATAGTTTTTTACTCAATCATCCAGAAAAATAATTAAATTTTAGCTTACAGACTTAAATCTATGACCAAATAGATCACCCTATCAAAAATTTACTTTTTTATTATTACGCATTACTGTTCCACCGCAGGGCAAGGGTCTTCTCTCAAACGAAGGGGAGGGATTAGGCCTTGAGTCCATTTTGAATTGACTTTATCATCACTTAATTTCACAATCAAATACCAAATACCCACTCGAAAACAAAACAAATTCCGAAATCTAATACGCCCTCTGAAACGGGTCCCAATTTCAAAGGTGACCAAACAGCTAACGTAAACAAAGAACCCAGAAGGATTAACCAAAACCCGAGATCCTTTGAACCTTTACTTAAAAGTGCGACACGTGTTAAATTTGATACAAACACTTGTAGCGGATCGCTACATACAGCGACATCTCACGGAACAAGCGCAGAACCCGCATGACGTCACAAATCCTGAATCGCGCTATCACAGTTTGCACTGCAATTGACTATATATACAAGTTCCCGACTAGAACTGTCGGGCAGCCTAGGCCCATCAGGTATGATCACCTCGCTTGGTCGCAGGATCCTCCCCTTGAGTTGGAGGAGCATGACACCTCGTTCCTCCACACACTTATTCACCTGTTTGAGTCTTACCGAAGGGTACCGTGTAATAACCCAGGTAACTGGGTTGTGGAGGTCATATAGGCAGTCGATCCGTGTAAAACACTGGTATTCAGTTGCATCCGGTGAGACTGGAAGCCGACTGACACATAGTTTGAAAGAAAGGCTAAGCAATGATGACTTATTCACCTGTTTGAGTTGTACCAATAGATAGTATTTGTCCTTTTCATTTGGCTTTTGTTTTCCGTCATGCCAATGCAGGATCATACAGGCCAGCGTTGATAAACGCCATAAAATTGAAAAGAATAGTATAGCCAATTGCGCTCACCGGGTGGGTATATGATCTGTTGGTTAGGCAAACCTAGGCGAGGTCATTCCATAGGTAAAATTCGTTAAAAAGTTCGCGAAGTGGTATTTGAACTGGGTGTCTCCGCGCTTTGCGGGCCACGTAAAAAGTCGGTCCCAATTGTTGTCAATAAAGATAACAGTCGTTAAGCCACGTTGAAGGCCTTCGGGCGGCTTGAACAACTTTAACACTAGATTGACCACTAGATGAACCTTTTGTGTGCAGAATGTGTAAAATGACATAAATATTTATTTATTGTTAGGCATTATCATTGTCATTAATGAACATGAACTTTTCAAAACTACCGAATTGCTTTCGTATCGTTAAACTAAAGTACTGAAAAAGAGACAAATAGAACATGTGTATAAATCTGATACCAGTTGTATATTCATTATTCTTCCTCAAGCCACATTTTCTCCACACGTTTATAAAAGAAATGTAAGGTAAAAGGAAGGTCTAGATCATATTAGTCAAATTACAGAAAGACAGGTGCTAACGCCTAACTTCTACGTGAAACTGTATTGTAGTACAGTCAGCGTCGTAAATATATACACACTTTAACATTTTTACAAACAATTTTATAAGTGAAAATAGCGAAATATTGACTTGAAAAGGGTTCTACAATCTCTGGGTTTTTAACAATAATTTATTTAATATTTTGTAGACTGCTTTTGTGGCGAAGTCGGTAGTGTATCCGACTGTTAATCATGATGTCTAAGGTTCGATTGCAGAATCGGGCAAAGTATTGCTCTTCCCGCTGCTTTTTAAAAAAATATATTAATAAAATTATGAATACAGCCTAGAGTTTGGTAACGTGTCCGATAAATGGCAAAAAGCTCGCGACCGATTAAATGGGATTAACCTAGTTAATGATGAAACGTGGGTCTGTATCTTTCACCTCTGTTTCTCTCCCTTCCTCTTATGACATTAAAGACGTGATATTAGGTATTTTTTCATAATAATACAAAAAGTATGATTGAAAATATGATAGTGTATACATATTTCTGACGCTAACTGTACAATGAAGTAGAAACTCTGAGCGAACAGCTCTTAATTAAATAAAGCTGCAAACTTTGTTATGCTCAAGTACTTTGAGGTTAGGTCTTGTGTCGGCAGTAATTAGTTATGCTGGTCGTCTCCACTAGACTTTGCATGGGTTCTATTGGGACAATAGAATATTTGGTCAGTGGCCTCGGGGACTTAGTTAAGTGGTAGTTGTTGATGCAGAACAATTGAGTATGTGGATTGTAATATTTCTTTTTTGTTAAAATTTTGATTTTATTTATTAAAATGTGGTAGTCGCATATTTTACATGGTCGACATAGCTCTAGACAGACCAGTATGCGTATAACGGATCTGTAGTGTACGTCAAAATGAGAGAAATGACAGTAAAAAATTAGGTATTATAAAATCTCGTATTTCGATTTTTTTTAAACAATTTTTTAATTATTTTTAAAAATTTTTGACTATTGTTTCACTAATGGTCTAGGCCCAACTGATTCTTTTTTCAACTGTCCTTATTATCTGTCCCAGTTCACAGGAAAAGCACCCAAGCAATTGACTGCAATTTTTTTTTTTAAATATAACACCACATGCGTTAGTTAAATAAATGATCATACACGCAAGCAAAGTCACAGCAAGAACACGTCTGCACGATCGATGCCCTCTTTCAAAGAGTACCTCTGACATATCAAGTTACATCACCTTTATACGTATAGACGTAGCAATTAGTGTAAGAAACACACGTCTTGAATGACTGTACACGATCTAAGAAAAGATGGCCGCCATTAAATTGTCGAGTGAGAACGATATCATTCGGATATTGTCTTTAATGTATTGATTTAAGGTTAAAGAAAATAAAGGTTTTGTATAAACATGTGGATATTAAGAGTATCTGGTACAGTCAGTTATGTAAATAAGTGAAGAAACTTTTAAAATTTCTGTAGATTGAAATAGATACATTTTTTATAGAATAAATACTATGCTGAAACTAAGAGATTCAGAAACTGAACGACTATCCGGAAAAATTTTTGAAAATAAATTAATAATTATATAAAACAAGGATTTCTTTTGAAATTAGAGTTTTGTTTGTTGAGAATGCAGAATGATAGTCATTGTGTTATAATATGGGGATGAATTTTGTCAGAAATTGTTAACAAAAATGTGTAGCATTTTTACGTCTCGAAAACAATGTTAGTTTAGTCTAAATTAAAACAGATCAAATAATAGATACTATTAAAATAAATATAAAATCGTTTTATATAATTTCAGGATACGTAACAATAATATCCTTTCAAAGAAATATAATATATTATGACATATCATATTCATTATAAATATCACGTTTACTTCAAAGTATTATGCCTTAAGGGTTCGGTACAGGTGTGCTAATAAAGCCTACATTTACTATAGAAAGGCTTTACCCAGTAAAAGAGGCTTTGTACAAAACTGGCACAAAGTTTGCGCCGTTTTTTACTGGGAATTTCCATACATAATACTGTGACGTCGTACTCCGGCGACGTCGTCGTTGAAGTGGGGGTTAGGGGAGCCGTGTAGGAGTGTACGGCGAGCCTATAAAAAGCCATGGCGTCTGTACGTGCCTCTCCTACCTGCGCCTGATCATCTGATTTCTCGTAACATACTAACTCTGAATCAAATTTTTAATTTGTTAAGTACCAGTGTACTTTCTATTATCTTAGTGAGTTTCTTTTTATTGGGCTGTAGCGCAATTCTCTACAGTCAGTACTGTCTACTGTCGAGTATCGAGAGTTGACATTTAAAATGCGCTGCCAAATAGTACCTTCAAAGCCCGCTAGAGGCGTTGATCAGATTCTTGTGCAAAGGGAAATCATCCAAGCTCCATACATTTTTGGACCATACTAAATACTGCTTCAAATGGCTAGTCCTATCGATATATGCCACTTTTTTTTTGTTGGCATTTTAAAAAAAGGCCCAAAATGGATGATCTCCTTTACCGATAGTTAGCCGGTTGAAAATGTTACAACACCTACTAACATGCTAAAAAATTAAATGAAAATGATAAAGTTTAATAATGAACTAACTCTGAGTTTGACTAACTATTACACTTTTACGGATATGCTACCGTATCACTTTTCACCTAGATATTGATGTGTATGAAACACAGTCCAATTTGATATTTTTCCATTATTTTTATCCTCTCTCAGAGTAAAAAGGTCAACCGTCTCTCAAGTCAATTCGTTATCCTCAGTCATTTTCAATTAGGAGAAACGGAACCCTAACAAAGAAGATTTTAGTGGAAGCTTTGTAAATATTAGCTCTCTTGTTCAATGTTGAGATAAGATAATGAAAAGCGCCACTTTATAGATAACATTCAAGTGTTTGGTCGCAAATAGATGTAGTACATTGCGTAACAGCTTATAACTCATGTATTTTGTACAGATAAATATAGAATTGGAGAGTTTTCCTTATGTTTTGCCACCAGTATTTTTTTATTATCGTTTTATGAATAAGTTAAAAAGTTTCCTTTTAGATTTACATTTCTCTAACTTCTTAATACTGCGATGGGGTCATAAGAGCGGTAAATGATACTTGACGTTTCGACCGAGTTACTTAGATTGTGGCTACAGATATTATGTGTAAAAGCCGCGATAGTTTCAAACGTTAAACGTTTTAGTAGTATACTGAATTTAACACAGCTCTATTCTATATAACATAAAAAACGCACAGTATTTAAATAAATAATTGCGCTGTTTTATAATATAACAGCACGTGCATTATAATTATGCACTCAAGAATCAGTTATTAGCAAAATAAGTAAAATTTTAGACTTATATCAACTAGCTTTAATCATAAAAATAGCATATTATCTATAAGAATATTTTAACAAGTAGTAAAAGATGCAAAGATTAGGGTTGCACTTCAAACTTGCACCGCACACTCGCGTTCTGTAATACGCTTGTCATAATGAGATTAAAAGCTTGCAAACACTCAAACGGAATGCGGGAATCAAACATCTAACTAATGTAAAGTTTCAAGGAGCTCTAAAAGCAACGAAAGATTGGTCTTTTTAGATTGAAGTATCTTTTCAAATTAATTTGATTAAATTATTTCCTAAAAATTATTATTATTATTTTATTTTTGTTTTGTTAGGGCCTGGAAACTCAGGGGAGAGGCCTTTGCTCAGAAGCGGGACATAGAAACATGCTAAATAAAAAAATAAAAAAAAAATCCTAAACTACAAAATTTCGACTTTGATTGTTGACCATCTTATATTTTATTTTATATCATAATTAATCTAATCGAATTGATTATGATGAAACTTGGCACGTATATATTATTTACTAGCTGACCCGCGCAACTTCGCTTGCGTCACATAAGAGAGGATGGGTCATATTTTTTCCCGTTTTTGTAACATTTTTTACTGTTACTCTGCTCCTGTGGGTCGTAGCGTGATGTTATAGAGCCTATAGCCTTCCTCAATAAATAGGCTATCCAACAGTAAAATATTTTTTCACTTCGAACTAGTAGTTCCTGAGATTAGCGCGTTCAAACAAACAAACAAAAAACTAAATAAACTCTTCAGCTTTATAATATTAGTATAGATTTATATAGATGTCATAAATCGCACTCAGTACCACAATATTATTACCATCAAAACCTCGGGCTACTGAGCCCTCACAATTCATAATTAAGTATTAAATGCCTTCTTTCCTCGTATTGACTCAGTCTCTGTTTCGTAATATCTGTTCTGTTTATATTTGTATTACATTCATTTTACTTTCGTTGTAGACAACAAAGGGATTTGGATTTACTTTGTCGAATATTACAATTACAAGCTTTATACTGCGGTTTCACCTGCAACGAATTTTTACGTATTATATCACGCCTATTACGTCTGGAAATGTAGGCAGAGGTAATTCATCCATGTTCCGTCATTAATATTGCTATTCCCATGCAATCGAGTCCGAGCCTATTGCAATGTCATATTAAGTCGGGGAAAATGTCTTTTCGCATTATAGTATGTATGAACTTGTAATAAAATCTCTTTGGCTTCAAAAATCACAAATGAGTACACGGTTCATTAGGTTTCTTTCAGTGAACTCGTGAGGTACCCAAATATCGAGCTTTTTTGTGTAGAGAAAAGATTTTATTACAAGTTCATACATAATGCGATAAGACTTTTCCCCCGACCTAATAAATTGTAACAAAACGGGATTTTAATTATTATTTTTCTTTTTAGAATGTGATGCAGTTTAAATCCTCCAGGAGTACATTATGCATTGATGATTCTAAGTTTTCCCTTGTAGACGACTGCTGACTGTAAACCGTACCTATCACTACGCGTCAAGTCTATGATCAAACTGCAACATTTGCAGTCGTAGTGTGTACGAATGAAGTACAGGCGTACGAAGTTCATCTCAAACAAATTGATACAATTTGGTAATGCAGTCTGCAGTTGCAGCTTGCGGTTTGCAGTCATCTGCGAAAATTACCCTCAAATATAGGTATCTATTACGAAGAGCAAGAAAAATCATCATTTTCAAGTTGTATGTATAGGAACAGAAAAAGATTATTATTATAATAAGTCTCCTTATGATAAATATAAATAAATTTAACCCATTAGTGTCCCACTGCTGGGCAAGGGTCTCCTCCCGTAATGAGGGAGGGGTTAGGCCTTGAGTCCACCACGCTGGCCGAGTGCGGGTTGGGGACTTAATAAGTCTCCTTAAGAAGATTATATTAAGTCACTTCTATTTATTAAGCAAAATCGATTGAGATTAGAATCAAAAGTAGTTGTGTACAAACAAGAGTTTCCTTTCAAGTTTGTTTCAAAGTTATTTGTCGTTTAAACTGTTTACTGTTGGAAATATTTTGTTGTTATTGACTTGTTGATTCTGTGAAAGGAATTGCTGTCTGGAAGGAGATTTTATTGACGATTGGGGTGCTATTTTGTACTATTTATGATATTTTAGTAGAATATTTTATTTTGAAATTATGATATAGATAAGGCTTGGCTGAGATGTTTAACTTTGTTTTTTTTTAACCTTTTGCTGTCCCACTGCTGGGCAAGCGTCTCCCCCCGAACGAGGGAGAGCTTAGGCCTTGAGTCCACCACGCACGTTTTGGTTAACAAAAGTAAATTCATAATAAGAAATTTTTTGTCCCATAATTATTACGTAGTCGATATTACTGTCAACCGCGAGGTATCCGCTTTGATTCTCAGTTCGAATATTATTTAAATGCAATGTAAGCGGTAAAAAATGCTCCTCAAAAGACAAAAGGCTTATAAAAAAGCTTACCCTTACAGTATACATAGTTTTTGTTTCTAAATAGGAGACCAAAAAACTATACCTTCTAGTATCACAGACGTAAAAAACATCGTACCCTATATTTTTATTTATAGCGCAAAAAACGAAGGACCCTGTCACTCTTAGTAGTGTTACTGGAATATCCACCTTTTTAACGTTCTAGACCTTTTATGTCATCTGTACGTCTACTGTGATGTTTCGAAATAACAAGGGATTTAACGCTTTACGAACATTTCTCATATTTGTGGGTGATCATATCTGTGTCACTGTCAAATAAAATGTTACATTCTAGTACTTTTTCTAGGAATAGAAGATAGAATTCCATGGAAACTGTAAATCGATTTTTTAGTTGTCGTCTTGACGCTTGAAGTTTACAATTTCTTGAAGGTAATAAATAGTTCGAAGAAATAAGTTAGGGATGCTGATCAGGTTTTCATTTAAAATTTATTGATAGTGAATAGTGGTAGAGTGTGACCCTTCTGAAGTGGTAGTTTATAGTTTTGTGATTTCAAATAAGTTGGTATTATATTTAAGAATAGTTAAAGTCACCATTTTTACGGTTTAGATGAGTTCCTGGTTACCACGTGTGCACTAGAAATACGATGGAATATCCTTATTAGTCATTGATCTGAACTTTGACACTAAGTTTAAGGGTAGGTTATATGTTAGGTTGTTAGGCTAACCATACAACATTTAATTAAGAAAAATATATTTGACTTACTTATTCAAAGAGAAAAAGCGCTTATGACGTTACACAACCAAAACCGTTTTCATGGGTATATAAGAATAAATAAAACGTAGCCATCAAAGCACTCTAGTATTCCAGACCGCTAATCACCAGAAAACTAACGACCAATCTAAAAATAAACACAAAACAGTTCTACCGTATAATTTTTATGACAGAACCAAATTCGTTATATTTTGTAAACGTCACACCTCATTACTCCTCTCGTCATCCGCCCGCTGAACAGTTCTGGGCATGATTGATGTGCCTCCAGAGAAACCTACAAGTTATATCGTGAATGATAAATATTCTTAAGTGATACTGTCGTAATAATAGTGAGACCAAAAAGGTTTTATGGTTCATTTGAATGTTCCGAAGTAGATTTTCTAGGTCTTTTTTTTGTAAAACAAACACTATTTGTTATTTTGAAAATGACTGATGAATAACAGAAATGACATGAATGACAGAACTCCGACACGATAGAAGTGAGAGGAAATAAGTTTTTTGTTATGTTTAAAGGCACTGCGTTTCTTTTTCTCTTTGTGTGTCGGAACTTGAGTAAAAAAACGTCTACTTCCTAATAGTCTGTTCTATTCATTTAAAAATCGATGAAAGTATTGTCTGAAGGATTCTTACCCCAAAATATTTTAGTTTCTTAATATTTCTGGTGTGGCTGGATAACTGAATGAACCAAAGAATGTCTCTCTTTATGTCCAGATTAGCATAATGAAAAAATAAAAGACGTGATAAAATATCTTTGCTATTCGGTCCTCATATCTGCACGTACATCACATTATTAATATTCCCCACAAGCATTCCTGTCTTCCCTTTTTTGCTTGGCAACAGTTGTTGTCATTTTGACAAATTAATTGTTTACAGGAAAACATCGGAGGATGACATTATATAACATGACACGCCGGAAATAACAAACAACCGTCTTTGAACGGAATTTTGACAATGAACCGGAATCTTCCGGCAATTTTGTTTATCAATCTACGAAAAAAAAACAAGATACTCTTGGCAAAAGGAAGTAAAAAGTGGACCAAAGTAGTATCTAACGATTATAATTATTATCCGATCATGAAATGGCCTTATAAAAGTGGTTGAACTAAGAAGAAGATAAAGGATTAAAATTCTCTCTTCCGTTACTGAGTGAGTGACTGACTGATAAACAAGGTACAGTCGAAACTACCGAGCGTAGAAACTTGAATTTGGTATGAAGATTCCTCGGGAAATTGAGAGGAGCAATGAGTCAGGATTTTTGGAAATTCCACCCCGAAGTAGGTGAAATTCCAGGCTGGCAAAGCTGCGGGAGGAAAGCTAGTTAGTTAGTTAGTAATTTACATGATTTGTAATGTATCTAAATACATTACAAATCATGTAAATTACTAGATAGACGAAAAAAATATCGGTTCAAGTATCAAAAAGTATACATTCATGAAGACTCAGTTAACATCAACTTCGATACTACATAAGCTTAACATTAGATGCACAAATACACTGACACTGTTAGAAAACTTTAATATGCGGTTATAATCTACGCAGCCTAATGAGCTTACAGGGATCTCATTATTCCATAAACGTATTTTTTACTTCGCAGTTCTTTACGAATAAAATTACTGAGAACTTTTATTTCAACCACGGTTCCCATCAGGTTTTATTCAAAAAATCCCTTTACTACAAAGGCTAGTACTAGTAAACGTATGACAGAACAGACAGACAGTTTCGATCTACTAACTGACTTACTATCCATCTCTCATGGAGAATCTAATTTTGCTACGGAGATATAGGTCTTCGGCATGCGGTCTGCTTTGGTAAGTTCATGAAGGCTATTGGAGGAAGGCTAATTTTAGCAAGTTTGGTAGCGTTTTTAGTGCTTCGTTCATGAGAGGGTTTAATTTTAGATGGCTATTTGCATGACAGGTAATGCTGTGATGATAAATGAATGAATGTGAATGATTGCTGTGTGATTCTTATACGTTTATGATTATTGTGATTTATGTTTGTTTAGTTAGTTACGATAAAATTTGGATATAGCATTTATTGTCATTTATTCTTGCGGTAGGTAATAAACTAATATAAATTAGAATGAATCAAAAGCATTTTGCCTGATTCGAACTTAAGACTACAGCACGGTTTTCACATATACCCTGACCTGTGCCACAGAGGCAGTCGAAAAAAATGGAGTAATGCAATAAAATAATTCTAATTACCTGCCTGAATCAAAATCACTGAAACTGACATAATTTGTACAACATTGTATGTAGTATCATAAAGTTCTAACTAAAACCTAAAAGTATCAAGCTATCAAGAAACCGCAAGCCAACTAAAACTTAGCAGTCTGCAGAAGATTACTGGAAAAGGCCTTTCCAGAAATTCTAATTCAGAAGTCGAAAACCAAATAGCAATCGTGTAACTGTGACGAACTTGTGAGAAGTCGAGCCGTTAATTAAAAGTTAGCCAGTTTTTTGGTGTTCATTGCTCATTTGTGGTAAAAGCTTTGTTGCTACATGGTTAATTTATTTTCACTGTGTTTGGCTTCTGAGTGGACTAACAATTGGGAAGTTTGTTTTTTGATTGTAGGAGTTTGAAAAACAACATTTGTTAGATGTTAATTTTTGTTAAAGTCATATAGGCTATAGAAAAAAAACTTGTGTCAAATTCAAGTAAACAATTATAGGAGGCTACAGATTAAGTTACAATATGTAAATTTGTTTAGGTATGAGTAGTATCGATAGATAGGAAGGATGTTTATCGATAATCTAGTTAACGATAATCCAAGCTGTGCTTCGTTTCGCAATATAAAATGTTTTTATAAATTGTTTTCTTTTTCTAACTCGCACTTGATCAACGTGGTGGACTCAAGACCTAACCTTTACCCCATTTTGGGAGGCTACCCTTGCCCAGCAGTGGGACAGTAACGGGCTTATTTTATTTATATCTATACTATCTATACTAATATTATAAAGCTGAAGAGTTTGTTTATTTGTTTGTTTGTTTGTTTGTTTGAACGCGCTAATCTCAGGAACTACGGGTCCGACTTGAAAAAATCGTTCATTGTTAGATAGCCCATTTATCGAGGAAGGTTATAGGCTATAAATCATCACGCTACGACCAATAGGAGCAGAGTAACAGTAAAAAATGTTACAAAAACGGTGAAAAACTTTACCCATTCTCTCTTATGTGACGCAAGCGAAGTTGCGCGGGTCAGCTAGTATAATATTATAAAGCTGAAGAGTTTGTTTGTTTGAACGCGCTAATCTCAGGAACTACTAGTCCGATTTGAAAAAAATATTTCAGTGTTAGATAGTCCATTTATCGAGGAGCTATAGGTTATATATCATCACGCTACGAGCAATAGGAACAGAGTAGCAATAAAAAATGTTACAAAAACGGGGAAAATTTATATGTAACGCCAGCGAAGTTGCGCGGGTCAGCTAGTGTATAATATGTCTCTAATTTAATATGACTACTCATATTTAGTTCATCAGACATATCATGAGACATATTATGACTGGGGGGCACTAGGTCTGACTGTATTGATGATATGATCTACATAAGTCAGATCGTCAATAGATTTTGGGCACAAATCGTAATAATGGTGGTATTTTACCGAATAACAACAGTTTTTTCCACGAATCATTCGCGCTCATTCATTGAATGATACTTGATACTTTAAAGGTTAGGTTCTTTCTCCGAATAATTCTGTTTTGATCCGAGCTTTCTCTGAGAATTTAAGCCCTTATCGACCGGCTTTCGTCTGTTTATCGATCAGATTTGGCCTTGCTTAGGTAAAAAAGTAAAGCAAAAAATATTGTTATTATAACATTATATATCAGCGCAGATCTGACCACATCGTGGAAGACATGGGTTACGTATTTATTCATAAAAATATTTTTTTTTAAATAAAATAGTAAATAGAAGATATGGGCTATTGCCCAGGTCTTCTCCCGGGATATCATCTATCACTCCTCCTTAAAACTTACTTAAATAGGTTCAGATGATTTCGCATAAAAACTGATCATTATGATATATAATTCGGTATTTTTAATATAAACCGGTATGTGTCTTTATCGATTTTTTCTAAATCATATTTTTTTCCACTTAATATGTATTTCGTATTAAAGGTTTTGACAAGAAGAAAATAAACATTCGTTTTCATACAAGTTTCTTTGAGTAATTTTTGGTTATTATATTATAATAAAATAATGTCTTTACGTCTACAATAATGAAAAATATACAAAGAAAGCCCCCGAGCCGTTCTGTGATTGTCTCCACAGAAAAATAATACGAATACTCAGGTACTTACATTATTTCGTATTATTTTGAAAGACATTACAATCATTTCTCTTCATTACATTTTGAGAATAATTATAATAGATTTCAACTGTGAGTCGTTGTACTTTTAACGTTTAACTTAAATAAGTAATTAGGAGACTTTTGCTACTACAAAACATAATAATAATTAGAAGACATCAAAACAAATCTTTACTAAGTGAGAATAAAACCTATTGGACGACAGTTTACATAGCGATATTAGTGTAGTTATTATGCACCACAAACTTCAATAAACAATTTTCATATTTTTACCCGACTACCCTTGTAGGCTATACGCATGGGCATTTGATGATTGCCACGTCAATCCATTCGTTCTCGTCTTGTGAATGTCCAAGTTTCATATCCTCTAGAATCTAGACTATTGTACCGATTTATCTTTTCAGTTTTATTGGTTTTATTTTTTATCACATAACGACTGTTTTACTAATAGGTATAGGAAGATATATGTATACAAAATTCCCTTTCGCTTTAGATGTATAATCATATAGTCCCATATATAGCCATATAGCAGCCACTTGCATAGTTTATCAGTCTTGCATTTTTTCTCAGTATTTTTTTATCAAACTTCAAAAGCTTTTCTAAGAAATAATACCACTTATTTCTAAATAAAGATACTTGACAAAAGCCCCTTCATAACAAGGTCTCATAAAATTGTCAGTACATTTTATTGGTACAGTAATCCGCTATAATAATGGTAGCTATGAACAGTTCAACTATCTTCCAAGAACAATTAATTAAGGATATAATCTTGGTAAGTTACGGAGGCTCTTTGCCAAAGTCTAGTGTTTCATTTTCTTTGCCAAAATATAATTTATCATACTTACTTTTTTCTTTTGTAGAAAAGTCTCTGACGAATTTGAGGCAGTATTTGTGCAAATTTCAACAGCTGTTAGAACTGGAATTGATATTATTAAGGATAAGAATTGACAAGTTTGTAGTTTTTCATGTAATTTACTATGCATTACTCTTTAAAGTCTGGGGTCAAATGTCAAACATAGTCTACTCTTATATTAACTAGAACGAAATCGTACAGGTCAGCTAGTATAATAATATAGATGTTGCTACGTTGATTTTCCTTGAGTGTGACTCGAGGACAATTAAAAATGTTCAAAGTAACAAATCACAATTTGTGTCTGTACAAATTTGGCCGTGACGAAAAATTTTCCACACCGGGTAAGTTAATTTGAAGAATTCTTTTCACACTTTTTTATAATAATATCTTTCTCTCACACATATTATATTTGTTTGTGTTTATAGGTGGATAGTCTGTTGAGTAAGTATAATTAGGTATTTTAAGGGTTAACCGCTTCCTCGTTCCAAGAGACCCTTGCCCAGCAGTGGGACCGTCATGGGTAAAAGAAAAATGTATTTCAAGTATTTTTAACGTATAAATTTTAACATTTAAACACTCGGAAACAAAAACTAGTCAGCGATTAAAAATCAAACAATTAGATCGAAATGAGCAATTCAGAAAACGAATACTACTGAATAGAGTTAATAGGACGACGAAGTGCATTATCCGATTCGATTATGAGTTCAAACTCAGCTTTGAGTCTCATTGCTTAAAACGGAATATATTTGTTTGTGGCTTCCCTCACGACGCGGTCAGGCAACGTCCTGTAGCGAATCATTGAGAATATTTTGAACCAATTCCAGATTTGGAAATGTAGATTGGAATAAGCGAAGTAGGGAAATTAGGTATGAATATGGATGTACTTAGGAGTTTATTTTTGTAATCTCAAGTGATTAAATACTCACATCACTGTATCTATTATTTCTAAATACATGTTTTTTCGTCAGTTGTGGTCAATCAGTTTGCGATCACTATCAGTGTAAATTACGCTGCTAAGTCTGGTAGGTAGGTAGGTGTGTATTTAGGATATAAACATAAACACTTACTCAATTTAAATATCTAGACTTAATAATACCAAAAAAGTAATTGTCTGTTTTCATCCTAAAACTCAATTTTCAATAATTCTAGAAAAACCGAATACCTAGAAATTCGTAACAATAGTAATAATTGGAAAGTTCCTCATAAAAATTTATTTCTTGTGTTGATTCTCTCTAGGATTTATAGATATTCCATCTCTCTCATTCTTATACAAATTTGTGTAGTGTTATCCTCTTCTTAGAATTTTATTAAACCTCAAAAATAAGGCTTTTTTATCAGTAAAAACTTTGATAAAATTGTATTGAGAATTTTCAAATAAATATTTCAGCTTAATTTTGCAAACTTGTTCGCAATTAAAAGTAATTAACAACGTCAAATGAAATTAAAAAACAATTAGTTGAAAGTTAATTGTTATCTAGTTAAGTTTTAATTTTCATTAATTTATTTACTTGATTCAATTAATTTAGTTCGTAACGATTTTGCTTGGCTATAAGGCCATGTTATACTAAATCTTCTAAGCTTTTTATTAATTGACTGTCAAAACAAAAAAAAGAGAGAGAGAGCAGTGAAAGTCAAGTGGTCTCAGCATTTACTTTCTATGCAAGTGGTTGATAGTTCAAAGCCAAAACACACCTATGGAAGTTCACTTTTTCTAACAGCGAAGGAAAAACACCGTACCTAGTAAAAAATATATATTTTTAATACCATGACTATGAATGTGCTATGTTTGTCGCCGTCAAAATAAATTTAAATGCATGAAAACCGGAAAATTGGTAGCGAGATTTTCTACTTCTATTGACTATCGACAATCTAGCTATCGAGAAATTTTGTGTGAAAACCTCATCAGTATCTCTAGCGGGCGGGGTAAGAACTAATTTTGAAGTAAATTTTAAATGTCAAAAGCGATATTAACGACAGTAGATAATTGCGATAAGGTCCTTAGCTTCTAGTACTAATGCACCGCCTAAGATAATCTACCTTTAATTATTTTCTTCAATCAACTGTGCATCTAGCTTCGATGACGTCACGTGCGTTTAAGCCGCGTCTAAACTGATTACTGTTCAGTAGGCTTCAAAGTTAAATTAATTAAGCTTCACTGAACTTAGTTAACGATGACCGTTGAAGAGCGAAATTATTGTCTGGAGATAATTTGTTTCTATCAAAGACAACTCTCGATATTGATTGTGTTGTAGGTGATTTTAATAAACTTAAAAGTCGATGTCTGTTTGTATATCGTGTAGTTTCTTTAAATGGAAAATAAATAAATGTAAAAACAGAGAAAAAAACATGCCCAAGGTGTTTGATAGAGTTGACAGTCGTTCCTAGAATTCAAAACCAAAGTAACGTCTTCGAAATTTCCTATACTGGGAACTATCGCTTGTCAGTTAAATTGTCTCGAAAGTGCTTATGAAATACGCAAGGGGCGCTGATCAGTTTTATAAAGATTCACAAATAATTTGAACAGATTATTAATACAAGTTCTGAAATACTACGTTAATTGTAAACAATTTACCTTATCAATTGTATACAGTCTTAGGATGTCAACAGTTGAAGGATATCATTACTCAAAATAGACATCATTTAGCTGTTATATTTACAAATCGACATCCGCACGAGTGCAGCGCGTGGCAGTATTGAAACGTTTGAAACATTGTCCAACAGATCTTATGAATTGAAAGTAACGTGGGCGGTGTACATTTCAGTACGGAGAAGTATGACTTATTTAATATTATGACTGCAAGTCAGTCTGACTGTTTGTTCATCTATTTCTATCTGGTAATATCTTTAGACGATTTTAATGTTGCATGGGGATTGAAAACCCGAGATTATCATACTTCCATACTAATATTATAAATGTGAAAATAACTCTGTTTGTCTGTCTGTCAGTCTGTCTGTCTGCTACTCAATCACGCCTAAACTACAGAACCAATTTGCACGAAATTTGGTATGGAGATATTTTGATATCCGACAAATGACATAGGCTATATATAATCACGTTACGACCAAAAGGAGCAGAGTACCAGTAAAAAATGTTACAAAAATGGGGAAAAATTTCACCCATTCTCTCTTATTGGACGCAAGCGAAGGTGCGCGGGTCAGCTAGTACTTATATATAATATATATGTATGAACTTTTATAAATAAAGCCCTAAACTTGTTAAACATGCGAGTGTCCTTGCTACTTAGCTGCTTGATACTCAGATATTTGGTGGATAAAACCGTCAGCTAGCTTACTTTCGGAAATCAATCGTATCGGATTTATGCTAATGTCAAAATTTTACTTTAAAAACCTTATTGAACATACATACATAAATCACGTTTTTTTAGGCGGATGTCTATGCCAAAAAACGTATAGAAGAGTCGTGACAAAAGGTCAAAACGTGCTTTTGTGTTTACCAAATAAGGTTATTCGGTTTTTGGTGTCTTCTCGTACTTTCCAAACTAATAGATGCTCGATTCCGACACGATTTAATTGGTCCGATCTAAACGAACGATGTTTCAACCATTATAACAATCTATAGATTTAATCTGAGAGTTAAACTTTGTATAGATATAAAATGGATTCTCTTTCATCGACTCAATTAGTCGCCAACTAATTTTAGTATCTGATATTATATTAGTTTTAGAATCGAGGTCAGTACGTCGGGCTAATATCGATACTATATTACCTACAAGTAATAGCTTCTAACTTCGAACACATGTGCATTCTTGTATAAATGCGGAGCCAAATGCAGGCGCGAGCCAAAATCGATGGACCATTTGTGTTTCACGTTACACAAATTATGTAATTTTACATTCTGCTAAATTAGCAAACTAGATTTTCCCCATTTTTTGCTAATTCTTGTATCCTAAGTATATGTTTTTTACCATTGTCGCAAGCTAGGTGGGGTCGGCAAAATTTTTGTATGCTAATTTTAAGCTAAACCGTTCGTGTAATATTTTAAATAAAGCGTCACTTATTTTGTACTCAGCCGTTATTTGAGTACTAAATATTTAACGCCTTTTTAAGTTAAATATAACTTCGTTCGCTTGATGTGTCTGGCACGTTGCAATACGCTGAAGCTGATTCATCCGATATTGTTTATGAATGAAAAACGGCTTTAGCTGTGAAATAATAACGGGCTTTTCAAAAAATACAATTTATCACGCTTCCAAATTTTATGTAAATCGGTTTAACCGTATTGACGCGCAAAAAGCAGAAAAAAAAGCACAAAACAACATTTTTTACTCAAAAAACATTTATTAATTTTATCGTAACAAAAATATACTTAATTTTGGAAATTTCAGGCTTTATCGGATGATATCGACATCCACGTAATACTTTTGAGTATTTTATCATACAAATCGTAGCGGGAAATAATGAAATCGTTTGGTTGAATTTCAAATAGTCGAGGACAATATGAGTCCTATAAATTATTTATTGAAGGTTTTATCCATTCAATGGTTTGGATTTCGGTGAGTCATCAAATTAAAGTCGCTTTTTTATTTGTTTGGTTTGATAAATAAAAAAGATAGTATGGTGGGATTATAGGCTTATGGTATCAGTGATATTCATTCGTTTGAATAGAAGGATATTTTATATCTTTGTTATTGTGTGATACTTTCACGCATAAATGAATGTGTTGTACGTCAAACTTTACACACTACAGTATACTAATAATATGTTTGAATAAAATCCTACAAAATAAAAATAAAAAACATTTTATGTATTTTTCAAAAGAAATATAGAATATGGTTTTTTACTTTATTTACTAAAATAACATTTACTACATGATATATTAATTACAACTCCTCCCTCCTCTTTTGGAAGGACCCATGCTCTGCAGTGGGACAGTAATGGGTTAAATAAATAAAATATAAATTACAACATTTTTCTACCACACATAATATATTAGGTCGGGTAAAAAGTCTTTTCGCATTATAGTATGTATGAACTTTTAATAAAATCTCTTTGACTTCAAGAATCACAAATGAGTACACGGTTTAGATTTCTTTCAGTAAGCTCATGAGATATCCAAATATCGAGCTTTTTTGTGTAGAGAAAAGATTTTATTACAAGTTCATACATACTATAATGCGAAAAGCCTTTTTTTCCCGACCTAATATTACACAAATAGCGAAAAAGAAACAAAAACATAAAAGATAAAAATGATTAGTAGTTTTAGAGCAGTATATTTTTTCGAATGTTAGTGTAGTCTTTATTATGCTCACGACTGTACCACGTGTGCTTCGTTGGATTGCGGTCGAGACTGCACTTAGTGTAATCCACAAAGACTAGTTCAAGTCTAGCTGTAATTAGAGTCTTGTCGAAGTGCTGTATTGAGCTTTGTTTTCTACAACCATAGTATTAAAAATACGCCGTGTAAATTTATTATTAATGAGTTTAGGATGTATCTTACGTACCTTGGTTTTGAAATTTTATAGACGAATAAAATAAAGTTGCCCTTGGATATTTTGTTATTGTTTTATATTAAACACACAGGATAGCCCTACCGCAATTTTTCACTTATTATGTACTTAGGTCTAAAAAGTGTTTAAACGATACTTATTATTATATGAATCTTGGATACATTACGGGTAATCGATTTTCGAGCACTTCAGCCAAAATAATATTTTGTTTTGCTAGTGTAACCATTTTCTTTATATTTTTTATATTGTTGTGTATTCAGTATTTCTGATGAATAAATAATAAAACAAATCATATTACACACACTAATTAAACTCAGAGATCTATTTGAGTTGTGCTTTTGAGGAGTCAATAGAAAATAATAGAAAGAGCACATGTTATTTGTCTTTGTAATGAAACATAAGTCCTTTTGAAATTGCACATTCTAAGAGTTAGAATGGTACTCACATTCCTTAGATGTTAAATTCACTTTGATGTAAGTAATTATAATGCATGAGTAGAGTTTAAAACAATATTGAATTTCTTCTGATGTCGTCATTTATAAGTATTATTATTAGCAAAATTATTTGAAAAGCTTTTATGAAATCATACAGTACAGTTGTTTGAGTTAAAGTGAGAGGTTTTTGACTTTATGTAATTTATAACAATTGTCATCTTTAGGAAAAGTGTCAATCTACACTAATATCATAAAGCTGAAGAGTTTGCTTGTCTGAACGCACTAATCTCTGGAACTACTGGTCCGATTTGAAAAATTCTTCCAGTGTTATATTTATCGAGAAAGGCTATATAGCCTATATATCATCACGCTTCGACCAAAAGGAGCAGAGTAGCAGTAAAAAATGTTACATAAACGGGGAAAATTTTGACCCATTCTCCCTTATGTGACGCAAGCGAAGTTGCGCGAGCCAGCTAGTTATTTCTTAAACATACATAACCTTGAAGTCATTGGAGTTTCGAATTCTATTTCATGACCGTTTACGCGTGAGACGAATACCTACATCATTGTCATCAGATGTCACTTTCTTTAAAAAATTAATAAGATTTTCTTGACATTTCGGCACTGGCGTTTTAGGCCGTTATGGCAAACTGATAAGCTTAATAAATCCCTGTTTAAATTAATCGCGATTATTTTTTAAAGTAAACGAAATTGGTAAGCAATTATAAAAAGGAAAATTTTTACTTATTTTCCCGTTCATTAAATACACGAAACGATCAACGGCTGACCAACTTTTATGGCGAATGAAATGAAAGAAAAGGTCTGTTAGCGTTTTAGAGGTTATTGGAAATACATAAAACTTGAATAAACTGATAGTTATGGGGTATGTTCAATAATGCTGTTTTATGGGCGACATCATTATGACCATGTCATACGTAACTAGGTCGTTGTGACCGATAGTATTCGTGCGAATAATTGAAGGTTTTGATAGTAATATTTCTGAATAATATCAGTAAGTATATTAAACGGTATTGAAATGGTAAGAGGTATATGAAAGTCCAGAGAAAAGCTGAATGTTATCGGTTACTATTCAAAAAGGAATAGAAATCTATACGAGTTGTATGGAAATCCAGAAAATGCTTTTACTTAGCACAGGACAAAGCAAATGGATAAAAAGATTTCTTTTGAAATGTGTTTAAATAAATGTACAACAATTTGGTGGCGCATTAACGAACTTTTGAAAATGTTTCACAATTTACAATGACATTTCAAATTAGGACAAAGTGCCCTGCAAAATCTAGTACATTTTATCAAAAATATACTCTTTATAATGTATTCTTCTTATTCATAATTGGCCGATATTATGCTATCCACGGATAGATTGGCTTATCTTCGTTTGAATCTCCCATACAAAATTTGTTATAATATAAGTGAAGATATTTATATCACCAGTTAGTGTTTACTGCTGAGTTTTGTTTCTATGTTGTAAATGGCGTTCTTGCACATTTTCATATCACGTATATATTTCTATTTAGTTACAAAATACACGTGAATACGGAATCGTTCCGACATTTGTGTTTGATTAATTATAAACACTGCACAGACTGCTAACCAATGTTTGTAATCAACATACCCCAATCATTTGGATAAATATTTGAACCAATGTTTCTTTTAAATAAACTCTGTATTTCTAAAATAGAGTTGCGTACGTGCTATTCTTGAATATGAAAGAAACTTTACCCTTTATATGTTTGTATATTATTATTTTAATGAGCGCGCAAACACAAATAATAAGTACATGTTACATAAAAAATATAGAAACATTTATTTCAATACCAGCTTCTGTTTACGGCTCTGCTCGTGGAAAAGTAACTAAACTATTATCCTCCATTCCCGAAATAAACGATATAATCTATCGTTTATTTCCATTTTCTATTACAGCTCAGCAATTTTGACAATCAGTGTGGAAAGTAACCTATATTTTTATCCACGATACGATCTATCATTTAACAAATTTTGTCTTAAACAGCTCAACCATTTCGAGAGAAATGTCTGTGCTGAAAAATACCGAAAGTATCAAATCACTTCAATATAGTTATAAAATTCAGGTCATCGTACTTATCGACTTATCCATCTTAAGATTATCCCAAGAAAATATTTTTCTTCAACAATAATGTTTGCTATCAATTCGCTACACAAACAGTATATCCAGATGACAATGGAGGCAATATTATTTTTCAAAATACACACTAACTTGAAGGCTCTACCACAAATTAAAGCTTCGCAATATTGGTACGGAGAGGCTTTTGTCCTATCCATGAATAAGAGTCGTATTTGATTTGATTTGAAAGACAAGTTTGATCTATATTATTTTCAACTCTAATCAAGTGTTTGTTTAACTCACTTGTGTATCACCAACTACATATGTATATTAATTTTATTTATTAATTTTTTTTTTTCATATTTTTGTCAATCTACATTATAAACTCTATATCAATATTATAAGCTCATTACAACGTTATTCGCAATCGTTGCCCTGCCGTTGCAAACAATGATTCAAGCTACGATGTTAACTACGCTTAGCTTTGATCTTCCATTTACAGGCTAAATGCTACGTTACTTACTACATTTTTTATCACGCTTCTTGCTGCATTGATATTCACGTTGCATGCTACACTGTTTGTTTCGCTACGCTGTTAGTCTTATGCTACGTTTTAAGCTATCGACTACACTTCAAGTTATACGCTGCATTGCAATTGATACGTTACGCTGCAAGTTATACACATGGTTGCAAATCTGTAAGCTACGCAACCAGTAAAATACTTCGCTACAAGTTATACCCTACGCTATCAGTTATACGCTTTAATTCAAGCTATGTACGATGCAAGTTATGTGCTACATTGTAAGATAAACGGTATTCTGCTAATTTTACGCTGCGCTACGAGCTATACGCTTTACGCTAATCGCTTTCAATCCTACATAACTAACAAAACCAAGACCTAAAATGTGATTGCAGATATATTTGACGTTAACAAGCTTGATGTGATGTGGGTACACACTGTCAGACTTTCAGTGTACCGAGCTAGATCAAGCGAGAGAGAAATTTTAATTTGTATTTCATTTTGAATAGCTTTCTACTTTAAATGGATTGCGATGGATATTAAAGTGGCTTTGTAATTTTATTTGAGTTTAATATCTGAGTAATTTTGTATTTATTTTTGAGTTAATTTTAATGCATAGTCACCTGGCGGTAATAAGTAGATTATATTAACATTAATGGAACAGGTTATTACGGCGATTACCGGCACTGAAGTTCAGGGATTTTATTTATAGACGAAAATAGTATTCATATGATCAGTAGTTTTTCTGGTCATAATAAAGGTATTTTAAATAGTAGAACGAGTAATAAGAACTGGCTCTTTGCCTACTAAAGCTATAAACCAATCATAATAAACGGCGTTTAATTTATTCATAGTCCATTAATTACAATGTCTACGGAATTTCATCGTAATGAAATATTCGTCAAACCAAAACAAAGACGGACTTTTAATTCAATTTTGTCGACACAGAAGCGACGCAATACCAATAAATTTGTTAAACGAAAAACTTGAGGCGATGAAATAGAACCGATAAGGAAATTATTAAGAAAGTTACCGGGAGTTAGGTCGAGAATTTTAAATAGCGCACAGTTGAGCGAAGCGGGACAAAGTATAAACAAAATATTGCGGCGAGCGCTACAATAAGGCGACTGTGGTAGCGACTGTACACACTACGGCAACGAGGAGACACATGCGATTTATCTAATGCTAAGGAAATTATTAAGAAAGTTACCGGGAGTTAGGTCGAGAATTTTAAATAGCGGGCAGTCGAGCGAAGCGGGACAAAGTATAAACAAAATATTGCGGCGATCGCTACAATAAGGCGACTGTGGTAGCGACCATACACATAACGGCGACGCGGAAACACATATACGAGTTTTTCACATGCTAATCTGCTATTTAAAAATATAACTGATTCGCAACTTTATCATAGAACCTCTTATTCAGTACACAAAATATGGCACGTTTTGTGCTTTTCTTATAAATGACATAAACATTTCAGATTCTCTGTGACTATTGTCTACTATCGTTTCAAAACATTGGCGCTTAAAACTTTAAGAATAAACTATTAGCGACGATTCGGTTTATTATACATGTACGTTCTCAGTACCCAGTGGCAGAAACTAATTGCTTAATTCACTGTATACGAATAACGCTTCGCGTAGGTGTGAATTGTAGTTGAGCATTCAAATGCATCAATTGTATTTGCTAGTCCATTATACTAATTAAAATGCAACTGGACTGGAGCAATGTTTGTTTATAAACAACTGAATATTACCCAGTTATTAATTGGATTTAAAGCACTACCGATATTGCATTTTGATAGCACTCTAAATCCTAACTAAAGTGTTACGCTGCATTTGCGCCACAGTTGATTAAAGTTTAGTGCAAAAAAATGTTTATATAAATAAATCACAGATAAAATGGTTTTAAAAACTAGTAGGTACTCAAAATTTGGTATCTATGTGTCTTAATATACGTCATATTAGGACACATAGATACCAAACTCATAATTTGGTATCTATGTGTCCTAATATACGTCATATTAGGACACATAGGTACCAAATTATGAGTATAGTTTTTAAAAAGACAACTCCTATATTGATAGTTAGTCCTTTCTCGGAAGGACTTTTACAAACATACTAACATAAAAATAACACACACTAACAACCGGACTGGAAACAAATATATCACACACACCCCACTACTGTTAATATGTCATAAATTTACACACATACAAATACGCATTTTTTCCATGGCAGTAAGCAAAGACCAGAGAACGCCACTTTACCATTCCTACAAACGTTTTATGCTACATTCAAATCATAGTGGACTATTGGTTACGAGTATAACGCCACATAAGAAATACTTGTAACTAATATTCCAATTACTACAGTTACACTTATGTTTAAATAGAAGAACATAAAATCGCTATACTCGACGCTCCGCTACACGCTCCTCTATGTTTCACAAGTGATTTTTGTTCCGTCTAGTATCCAACTCTTGAAGTTGTTACTTACTTGAAACTTGTACTTATTATTTTTAATATTTGCTTTCTTATTTGATCGTGTATTAAATTTATTTTATTTTGAGTAAATAGCATCTCTTCATCATTCATAATTTTGAAAATGTTTCATATTGAGTTTCGGTTACAAATCAATAAATCTGAATATAAAATAGTAAATATTATAATTCATAATAGTTAAAAATATCATAAATAAATTGAAAATAATAATCTTCATCTATTACAGGACAAAGTTTAAATGATTTAATAAATTAATTAATATAGGTACTACATTGCTAAAGACAACCTATTCAACAACTTAATGTCGTAAATAAAACTATGTAATTTCATATTCACCTCGCACCGAGACCGTATTGCACTTTATTATGAAATAAAGCAAGTGCAACTATCCCAGGTTGATTAGTCTGGTAAGGTCACGAACAGACAGCATTCTAATTAGACGAATAATAAAAATGCACAGCGCACGTACATTTTGTATAAGTTATTTCTTATTTCGTATACCGTCAGTCATATAAAAGAGGTTGTAAGTACCAGTAGCTCGATTCTCGACTTCTTTCGACTACCAACAACGGCAAGCTATCGAGAAATTTTACACGTCTATGTCGCTACAGCGCCTCTACCGGGCTCCGTAGGAACTATTTGCGCTGTACATTTTAAATGTCAAACTCTCGATACTCGTCAGGACCGACGAGCAGTAGCGCAATTCTCTAGTATCAATCTAGCCTACTTAAGTATCGTCCGATTTAGCCCCATAGAATTTTGAGAGTGCTTTTATATAAAAGCAGATTCAAAAAGCATTTATTTTGCTAAAGTCCATATTGTCTGGCTATGTGTGGCAACGATTTTCAATCTTTGTGAAAGCTACTGTTTATTTGAGTTTAGAAATAATTCACTTAAAATTTACGCAAAGGCATATCAAATATATGCATGCAGCAAAGATCTAAAACTAAACATTAGAATAAAGAATATTTATTTAAACGAAAAATTTGAATTTAAAATTCAATTTTCATTTGTATAAAAGCTTAGTACCTGTCCATCACGAGAATATATTTTGGCAGTCAATCTAAAAGGGTTACTCTAAGCCTAAAATATTAACGCTTTAAGCCAAGTCTAGTAAATAACAGTGAAAGCTTAACCCCTCATTTTCACCCTACATTAGTAGTTTAAGGCAAAATTATGAATATATTTCACGAAATGGATCATTAATCATTCTAATATTTTTATGATTGATTCGGTCAAACCGGTCAGACTTTAAACGTTGCATCGTTTAGAAATGAAATTGTCATAATGTAACAAATGATGTGCATTTAAATCTAAAATGAAATATTTTTTCTTTTGCCATAAAAATACAAAAGTCTAGTCGAATAGTCATGAGCTGGTTTGGCCTAAAAGCAAAAATATTATTCAACCCATAGGTATGGTTCTCAGATGGATGGCCAGGACTTGAAATACAAGGGAGATGCCTTTAGTTAGCAGTGGGACAGAGAAATATGTACAGTATTTAAAAAAGTAGGTATGCTGTGTGCATTATAAAAGGTATTTCTTAAGTAGTATTTATGTTGACCATTAATACCTAAAAGGACAGCGGTATCATATGATTAAATATTGGAAATCGAAAAGGCTGTCGTTTTTAAATGGCACTTAATTATGCACAATACCACAAAGTCAGTCACCCATTAACAAACAGAGAGCCAAAGATTTCTCAGATCTACTTGATTGTCTACCCCCGGCGTTGAAATATCAAAGGAATTTAACCCTTCAATAATTGCGCGAATGAGACGCGTCGTCCTTAATTGTTTAACCTCTATGACCTTCTATTGATCTGTTGACAGTCAAATCATTTGCCTGGAAAAGGTCTTGTACGTATATAATGTTTGTATGTCTTTTCAAGTTCCAGACTCTTGAGTATCCTTACGAGCAAAAGAGTTAAGTTTGATAGACTGAACATGTAAAGTTTAAGCTTAATATTCAATCATGTGAGAAACATTCAGCAATGATAAAAGTTCTTTTATATGCTAAATATTATAAATATGGATTCAATTTGAAATCTATTAAACCACATAATATTTTTCTTAAGCTTTTGGAAAAATGGAAGGTCATTTGCCCTGCAGTGGGAGTTGGGACACCTACAAGTAATAAATATATATATTTTTTATTATCTTTACCTTATACATGTACCTCAAACAAGGCGGAAACTATTCGGACAAAGTTAAGCAAACAGATGTTACTATCCTGTACAACACACAGAACCAATTTAGATTCCACGCAGATGAAATCGCAGAAACTAAAATAACAATCCAATTTAATTTGCTTTGTACATAACAAGGCTTACCCGTGTCCAGCAGTGGGACAGTAATATGCTAAACTTAATTTCAAAACAAGCTCGGTATGTTTATTACGACGATAGCTACGTGCAGTTGCAGTAGCTCGATTCTCTCGACTACGGACAACCGACTAGCTTTCGATAAATTTTATATGAAAATCTGTTTAGCGCCTCTACCGGGCTCCGTAAGACTTTTTTTGGCTGCACATTTTAAATGTCAAACTCTTGATACTCGACAGTAAAGACAGAACAGAATTGCGCTACAGATTATAACTACGTACAAATATGGACTCCCAAACAACCGCGTCATTGAAACAGAGATAACTTTTGAACCTTCATGAAACTATTTCTGAAACAATGACTTTATTACATCCGTTTTGTTATTAAGGTTCTATTGTAATATTTGTTTGGGAGTGGAGTGAGGTGTCAAAGGTTTTGTATGGTTATGGTTTGTTTGTAGTTTTAGGCCAGTGTTTGTCAAATTGTGGGGTGGTGACCCCTGAAATGTCAAAGTGATACAAATGATAGGGCGCTAAGAGTATATGACTAAATATTAGGAGGGCTGTGACTTCTGATTGACAGAAAAACTAGACTAGAATGAAATTTGTTCTTTTTATTTAATTTCATAGTATTCATGCGTATAGTTAATTATATGGTTTATTTACCTCCCTTATTCGAGAAGAAACTCTCACTCCATTTTTTTAGGAAAATAAATATATCACCAAACACGGATTGAAAAATAAATAAATCGGTAATTTAAAGCAACGCACGTTTCCTGCATGAAAATATATTGATCCTGTTTTTAAGAGAGTCGGTCGAAGAAAAGCTAGTGTTTAATTAAGGAAATGTTTGCTTGTACCTTCAGGTCAGCTGTGTCTCAAAAAGGTTCGGTTGTGTGACATCCAAATTCCACATGAAAGGTCTTCGTTAAAGTAATATTGGATTCTAAGGTTGCGAGGTACACAGAGGCCAATTACAGAAGTACTTTGGAGCAGGCTGAAATAAAAGGGAATTGGCTATTTTGCGTAACATTTAGGGTTTCTAAAATGTATGTGATAAGGGTATAATATCATTGTCTTGCATTCGTAATCTGCGACCCTGATTTATATGTTTATTGAGTTGCATAAATTATTCGATTCTTCTTAACAAAACATTTCGATAGCAAAATGTTTTTCGTTTTTCTTATTTAAGGCATCAAAGATTGAGAAACATTGATTCCATAATATCGAAAGGCTCAAATATCAACCGGATATAAACCGAATTGTTTTACATTTCGTAGTTATTGAACTTATTTCCAGTCTTGTTTTGTATCGAAATAATGTCATTTAATTTCCCTAATCCAACAACTGTGATTGGATGTTGCTTTCTGCTTGAATATTCAAGAACAATAGACGGTGCTAGAGAAAATCTTTATTCAAGGACGTTGATTACATTTGCACATTGCATAAATGTTTTTTTTTGTTGTGTTAAAAGATTAAGCTTTTGTTAATATTATTAATGTTAGTCGTCGTTGTCTCCATTTAAATAATTTTATAAGTGTTACTCTTGTCATTGCAACCTCTAGTCGATGTGACTAGCTAAGTTATTTGCAAATTGTGTAAAACATCATATCCTACTATTAACGATTTACGATAATTGGCTAGCCATCGAAAAAAACTGTTTAATTCAATATACTAACAAATACATTATTAAAATTATGCGATGACGGGAAGTATTTATTTTTTAAATTTCGTCTGGACGTAAATGAGGTCCGAAATTTGATAAACTTGAACTGCTACTAAGAACTGTCGGTAGCCGGCGAAAGTTTGAAAAGTGCACGGTAAATGGAACATTAAGTTTGGACCTCACGGCTATTACTAGGAACCAAATTATAAGAACATGGCAGCTCTAGGAAAACTAGTTTCAAGTAAAAGTGTTACATTAAACGTCTAGAAGTGTACCGATTTTGTTGTAATATTGTTACTTAGTATATAATAATTTTCTGAAAAAAATTAACTCAGATAAAAAAAATACCCATTACTATCCCATTTCTAGGCAAGCGACAGTTACTTAAGGTTATCATTAGTTGAAGACTGATTTATATCAAAAACTGTTATAAAGAACTTCTAGTAGTAAGATTGCATCACGATAATTTCCTCTGTTGTTAGAAACACACAAATGATAAAATATTTCCAATTTACGAAACTCCCTAATTAATAAATCATTAGTCTGTCGGTTTATTTTTACTTGATGTTATCACATAATTATTTATTTATTCATTTAGGTCTGCTGGTTTTGGTTTGAATTCTCAACCACTTAAAACTTTAAACCATTCGATTATTATTTTGCGCAATATAAAATCTATCAAATATTCTGAAATAATTTTGTACTTAATTTGTCTTCACGATTTCTTGAAGCCTTCTTAGTTTGTCGAGAGATTAATGTGCAGCAATGAGTCTCAAAATTACTTACATATTGCGCCTCATTGCGAGAATGAGCTCAGCACATTTTCAAACATACTGTCATTTATTTCGTGTGAGTAGTCTACTAATTTATTTTCTCTAAGATCATGATGTTGCATTTGTTAACGTCGAGAAAGCCTATTAAATTAGAAGTTTAATAGTTTTCTTTCAAGATGTCATGTGATATTATTAATTTTTAGCGTATGCGACGGTCGTTGTAGGTACTGTAGCTCTTTTTTCTACCACTATCGATTACCATCAACCGGCTGGCTATCGAAAAATGTTACATGAAAATCTGATCGGCGCGTGTAACGGCCGTCGTAGGAACTATTTTGGCAGTACATTTTAAGTGTCAAACTTTCGATATTTAACAGTACTAACTAGAAAATCGCGCTACAGATCATAAGACTATACGAGAGTTAAAGTCATCATGAATTTTATCTTGGAATGCTTTTAGTTTCAGCGCAGGTTAAACTGACCGTGATTCATAACTAATCAACAATACTTATACAACGCGAAACTTTAAAAGCTTAGATTGTATGTATTAAACAAGGATCAGTTAAAGAGCGTTATTTTCTTGCCATACTACTTAATTTAGGAAACAATGTACAGAATTTTGTTATAAATAAACTAAAACTAAACATTAAATTAATACATTAAATAATAATTTTATATGTACAAACGAAAAAAAAAATAATAATAATAAAGGAACTAAACATAAATAAAACTAAAATAAGGCATCATAAAATATCTCCGCATCGCCGTCCCCGGGTAACGTGCCCAGAAGGCTGGCAGCATTGCCACGTTGAATGGCAATGCTTATTCTTTGCCCTAAGTAAAGGCCAGCCCTCTGGTCACGTGTCGTGCTGATTATTCGGCGAGAGATATCAAAGAAATTTTTTTTTGCACTCGGACCCCACGACCCCATCGTCTCAACTCCGAACGGCTCAAATATGCAATCACCAATAAGATTTGCATATTTGCGCCGTTTGAGGGACTCTGCAGCTGCAGCAGCAGCGCCGGAGCAAATCGACGTGCTAGGAAGATGTGATGGCGCAAGGGTATCAACGCAAGTTGCGTCCCATACCAAAGGCCTACCCATCTTCCAAGGTAGCAACGACATACCATCAGGTCTCTTGCCATCGTCACGTGCCAGCCCATTAGGTTCAAGAACAGCTGGCACGCCGGCGGTGACAAGAGCACGACGAATTATGTCATTTAAGCTGCAATGACGTGAAATGCGGCCGGCGCTCCTACTACAGGAGAGGCCGTGATGTCCGAGGTTGTCAACTAGTACACCGCAATGACAGCGGTGCGGAGATACACTAGGTGCCCCTACACGGAGGCAGGCAGCAAGTCGGAAGGTGGCGTCGTCCAACATAGTCCCTACATTGGACGACGGGAGAGCCTGCAGCCATAAACCCGATTCCCACTCACCCACAGCCAGAAGGCGCGCGCGCTCTGCGGCAGTGGAAGTGCTGTCCAGAAGGGACTGCCTTACCTTGGCGCAGAGCGGCACGTCCCACTGTCTTTGGCAGGAAGGGTTAGTGGGAGCATCTATATTTGGACAAGCCATTTTCCAGGCATTTAAGGCGTCAGTCTTACAAAGCACCTCGGAATTAACCAGTTTTAAGGGTTCTAGAATCTTCCTGGTTAAAACTTCAGTGCTGTGGACTGAGGCCAAAAAAGCTGGTAAACTCACATCAGAAATTTTGCGAACGCCGAGGCCGCCCAGGCGAACGGGTAAGCTCACCTGAAGCCACACTCGGTCGTTCATGGCTAAATTTAAAATTTTGCTGACTGTATTTTCAATAATTTTGTCTATTTTTCCTAAAAGTGTTAAATGTTTCCAAAAATGTGTAGATCTAATTACGTGGGTAAATTTAGGGACAAAAAGACAGTACCGGATAATTGTAAAGGCCGAATGAATGTTAATTTTTTCCAGGCGGTCCGAAACTTTACAAAAATTTTGTATTTTTTCGTCTATGAAAAAATTAAAAGCATCGTCAAAGATGGGAGACCCAAGGAGGCGAAGAGAATCCTTTTTAACAATTTTGATATTAGGAGCTAAAATATTAAATTTTGAGAGGGCCAAATCTTTATCAACTGAGTCGGAAAGATAAATTTCGCATTTGCTTGTGTTAAGTTCTAAACCGATTTTTGAAAAATTGATTTTTAGAAATTCCAAATCCTTTAAAACTGTTTCTAAATCACCTCCAAGAGTTCCGTCATCTAAATACCAAACGTTGAATTTTGAATTTAGCTGCCGAATGATTGGTTGTATTGCCAAACTGAAAATGGCTGGTCCAAGTGGGTCACCTTGTTGACATCCCACTGCTGATTCTAAAAGGTGGTCTTTATATAATAATTTTGATGGTTGTCGGTAACATTGCCAAAGAAAACTGAAAATTTTGGGAGCTTCCTTTTTAATTTCAGTCAACAAGGTGTCCCGGTTAACCGAATTGAAGGCGTTTTTAACGTCAACCTTCAGGATGACCTGTCCTTCCTCGCGGTCAAGGTACGTCGCTAGGGCGTGGATGGCAGCCTCACAGCCCCCTCTGGATCCATAGCCGAGCTGCAGGGGCTGCAGTTTATCTGAAAAAGCGTCACGATAATGATAACAAGCTATTTTGGCTGCCATCCGCCGATATGTACAACCTACGGCGCGCGGCGATGGGACGGATGCCACCATCGCTCTTGCGTAGGGCACACAGATTGGCCCCATACAAAATATCAATGATGCCATCAGTCACACCGCCGGAGAGCATTAAATTAATTAAGGCCGTTAACTCCTTCAACAGCGAATCGCCAGCCTCCCCGGCGGTAGAACACAGCAGGTCTTTTAAGTGCTGCGGCGTTAAACCGTCGAGGCCACCGGCAGAGCCACTCCTGAAAGAATTAACAGCCATAATGACGTCCTTGGCTACAATGCTTAAGTAATCAGAATTAGTGTCTGGTGGATCTGGGAAGGAAAGACCATCCCCTGGCACCGGGTGTTTGCTCTCCAAACCAGCAAGTGTTTCAGGAGAGCAAGGCGCCACCACATCATCGCTAAATAAAATTCTAGCTGCCCCCCTTATATCACCTTCCCTTAATTTTGATTCCACATAACTAAAAATTGATTTACTGCTGAAGGTTGAAAGTTTGGGTTCAAAATCAAGGGCCGAAAAAAGACAGTTTTCTTTAATTTGGGATGTTAAAGATTTTTGGTTGGATCGAAAATTGGAAATATGTAGTATTCTATAAGGGAAAGTGAGAAGCTGCTTCCAAGCTGTGACAGAATTCTCCCGAACGACGAGGCCAATGCATTGTGCCAAATTTTTTGCCACGGAAGGCCTCGCGCCACGGGGAATTCTTTTTAAAACCGGAACGGAATTTTTTAGTTTTGTTAATGTTTGCCAAAAGGGAATTTGGATAATATCTGTATCAGATTGTCTTAACTGCAAAGTGGAGGAGTTTGAAAACACATTTTGGGATTTATGCATTCGACCCAAATGTATCTTCAAACCCCTCACACCCTTAAAGGAGCGAGCTTGGGGGCAGAAAGGGCAAACGGCTAGACCTTCATCCGATGTGGAAGGTTGACTTGTGCTTACCTCCGAGTTGCTGCCATTGTTTGTACACTTAAAACTAGACATACAACAATAAAGAAATACAAATTTACAATAGATTTACAACAAATTATACAAAAACACAATACAAAAATGACGGGCTGTCAGCAGTTGACAGGGACGACGCGGCGGCGCACTCACGAAGCCCGAGCGTTGCCGAGGGATCCGAACGCGTTCTGTCAGCTTCGCTTTGGTTCTTCATGATTCATATTATTATTAATATTATACATATACGGCGTTCTGGCGGTTTCGCCTTAGGGCTGCCACTAAGAAGTTATTAAAATATATGTTTTGAAAATATCCGTAATTTTACTTCAGCTTTTATGATGCCTGTACTGGCTTAATAAATTTATATTATTTATATTTTCTTTATTAATATTTTCTTTGCTTTTAAAGGAAAAGAGAAGAGAAAAGCAAAAATCAGCTGTTTTTTTTAGGAAACTATCTAGATACTTTAAACAATATATCTGAGAGTAGCTTTCATATTTTTAAAGTTTACCTAAAACAGATACACAGACTACACTTCATATAGTGATGATTTTTTTCTGCCTCTACCTACACAGAGGTTCCATATACTATTCCAATAACTAACTAACGAGTATTATATTCACTAGTTTCCAGTCTCTCAATATTTATCAGACCGTAAACATACTCAGACCTTTGTGAAACAGGCATAGTAATGAGTTGGTCTTGTAAATTACGACGACGTATATATAAAGTAATTGTAACAGAATAATTTCATTTACATAATTGAATTGTAATAAAGGTGTGTAATAATAATAAATCACTGCACGTTTGGCGCAGTGGTTTAAGCGGTCACCTCGCCGTAACAACCGTAGCGCCGCGTGTGGTGGGTTCGAATCCTACCCGGGACAAATCTTTGTGTGATGAGCACGAGTATTTGTTCTGAGCCTGGTTGTCAATTTATCTATATAAGTATGTATTTAGAAGTATATAAGTATGTTTATCAGTTATTTGGTTGCCATAGTACAAGCTCTGCTTAGTTTGGAATCAAATGACCGTGTGTGAGTTGTCCAATAATATTTATATTTATATTATATTTATATTTATATATTATATTTATATTTATTTATAATATTTATATTTATATTTATTACTTGGCGACATTCATTTATTTTAATTACGTTCCATGAGTTAAGGACTGACTCCTATGTGCCATTGCTTCAGCGTACTATAACTAGTAATAATATTGTAGTATTTTATTCTAGGTAAAGAAAAACAAAAGAAAAGAGATTTTTGATATTTTTTTACATAGATACAGTCACGAGCAAAAATATGTAGATAAATACTTTCTCTCTCGATTGCACTTTTTTTGGATGATAATATAAATTTTATTATAGTTATCAGTTTACAATAAATAGTCAATGATTACTTTGAAGTTACCAGCAATAATCAAACAATTTTCATTGATAAAAGTGTGAAATTGTATACATGTTTTTGCTTTAGACTGCACATAGTAGAATTGAAAAAAAAAATCGAGTTTTAAATATATTTTTACTGTAATAGGTATTACAAACGTACTTTGGTCTTTCAACTTTTCTACGTTTGTACTGCTGTAAAGAGATGTGCTAAACCGTAAAATGAATCTATCAAAGTCAAACAGTAGTGTGGGGAGAATAAATTAATTTTCAACAGACTTTCACGATTGAGACGAATGTTCCAATCGTAAGGCTGTTTACCTCAAAATTTGTTTGTGAACATAAATCTCAAGAACAATTAAATTGATTTTTACAAGTTTTCAAAGAATTATGAACGAAGTTTTCTGATTTCCTTTAAGAACATCTGCTGTTGTTTGTTTTTGTTGGAACATAAATAAATTATTAAGGAGTAATGCCTGTACGTTGACATGTCGATTTCTTAGACAGTCAATAACCGTTACCCTTTCCTCTATATAAAAAAATGTTTCTTCATACAAAATTTTCTCTCTATCTCTTATCTCCGAAATGTCCAATAAAAAGATACTTTCTTTTCTAGCTCGGGTAAATAACCCTGATCGACAATATAGGTACTTAGGGGTTTCATTATATCTATACCTTACACACAATTTTTATACTTTCGAAGACACTACACGTAGGGAAACAGGGTTAAACTTATTTATGTTGTAAAGTCTCTTTGAACATGGCACTTTTCGTCAGACTATTATCCTAGCAAAATTAGCCTTAGACTTAAAAAATAGTAAAGATAAAATAAAATGTGTCTACACTTGTTTTTTGCTAGCTCAATTTCGCGTCTCACAAAAGCGCAAGGCCTTTAACTTAAATTACCAGACACCTCGGTCGTTTGTTGCGTTTGCCCATATACGTATTAATAAAATATTGCAGATGGGGATAGTCATTATCGCGAATTACCTACCAAAATGAGGCAAGCCGACTATTATTATGCCAATGAACACATCATAAGCTTAAAGGAATTGTGGCAACATTTTCTAACGTACCTTGAAAGCCTTCAATCCTCCTATACATTGCTACGTGTAATCAAACCACAAGAATCACTTAACACTCAGTAAAACCTCCCTCCTTGTCACTCTCCCCTCCCCCTCACTTTGCCCCTCAGACAGCTGTCAAATGTGCATTAAAATTTGTATGTTGAGTATAGTTTACGTAGAGGTAAGATTGGATGAATTATTCGATGTCTGCGTATGACATTTAAATTTTATAAAAAAACATGCTTTATGCTTAATTTATCTGTACTGTACTATGCGCTAAAGTAGCGTTTGATATAAACTTGAAAATGTAGTTCTTGCGAAATACCGTAGGGGCGCTGGTTAGGTTTTGCTTAATAGCGGTATGAAATCGCACTTGTCCGTCAGGAAATAATTATTAGTAATTATCTAACTCTTGAATTATAAAGAATATTATTATAACATTTATGCAACACGAGTCCATGCTTTCCCAGTTTTCAAATTCATAAAAAAAACAATTAAGTGTTTTTGCGTTGTGTATTAAAATTAATGCGAAATTCATCAATTTATGTAGTTGGAATTAAAATAAATAATATCCCAAAATGTTGTTTTTTAGGCGCAGGATTAACAATTTCAGAAAACATCAAATTTCCCATTACATAAAAACTCCTATCATTCTCAGCGGAAATAGTTTTGGAATCGAGTTTAGCCGTTTCTGCTCTGTAACTAATAGAAAACCAAATAACTAGTATTTTAACGAACTTTTATAACTTTTGATGAAGCCGATTGCACCGAATGTTTGCTTAAATGATAACATACCATAAATATAGGACTATTAGAGACCCGAGAGGTAATTTCCTTCTACTACCGAAATATCGATAGCCGGCTAGCTTTGGCCAAATATTGTATTAAAATCTAATCAGTCCCTCTGACGGGCGCCGTTAGAACTAATTTTAGTGTACATTATACATGCCAAACTCACGATACTCAGTAGTACCGACTGTATAAATTTAGCTAAAATAAGTAGTAAATATTCCGATAGCTGGTTTATTTTATAATTGGTGGCAATAAAAATCGCATCTTAGTTTTCTTAGACTAGAGTGATTAGAAGTTTGATTGTGTGTGCATGTATAGGTTTATCCCCAAATATAAAATCAGACAATATAACCTTACTCATACTAAAAAAAACACAAATACAATATATTTGCATTAACCTAGAGATGTAACAGAATGTATTTCAAATGTGTAAAAAAAGCATAAAATGATTTACGAATAAAGGACAAAGTAGAATCGCCGTGCTTCGCTGTTTAATGTTCTGAAAAATCGTAAAAGCCGGCAAAATGGTATCGTACAGTTCACGAGCAATGCCATGTAAACTATATAATAAAATGGTTTAAATATTTTATTTAGCATGCCTTTGTAACTGTTTTAAATGATTTTTATTGTTAGGAATTAGAGCAGCATTTTATTTTTTCAGCTAAAAAATTGCATACGTTTCGTAATGGATCATTATTCCGTACAATTATTCGCTTTGCTTACATTTACGAACATGGGTTCAAAAAAATTACCAAAATTGAATTAGACCGGGAAATTGTCTGTTAAAAATGCGTACTGGATAACTGAAAACTGTAACACGATTTTCTTCAGTTGGTACTATCGAGTTACGAGATTTTGACATTTAAAGTGTACTGTAAAAATAGTTCCTACGGCACCCACTAGAGGCGCTGATCACCTTTTCATACAAAATTACCAGATTGCTAGCTGGTTGTCGATAGTCAGTAGAGAATCAAGCTACCACCTAGCCACCACCTTTCTAACTTCCGCAATTGTTAATAATATTAGCAATCCCTATTGATTTTGGATTGCTTATATTTAGGTAGGTATAATCAACAAAATTGAAGTGCAAACAAAATATCGTGTAGGTTACACGTTTAAGTGCATCTTCTAACACACCTTCAAGAATAAAGCATCGTGCATAAAGTGAAGTTATAACCAAGGCCGTATCACTGAAGAAATGTGATACCTCTTTATGCTCTTAACAATCACTAGCGTGACATAAAAGTGTCCTTTGGATATCTTATAAAGCTTTTATGTACTAACTTGAGAGCTGTTGTTAGCACTGGATTGAAGGAATCAACGTTTGTAGGTACTGCTACAAACAGATACTGTTTAAAAATAGAAGTGATTAAACTTTATTCTTTGCTCAGTTTAAAAAAAATATTAGAACCTAATTTTTCTCATGTAAGTTATGAAAATACTGTGATGATATATTGCGTTTTATAGCCATGTCGTGTCAGATCGAGGCATACTTTATAAGTTTTTACCTTTTGGTGGAAGAAAACATAGTGATTAAACATTGAAATGTTTAACATTTTTCTTGAGGGCAAGCCTGCAACCCGTACTTGGTTATCGTGGTGGACACAAGACCCAGTCCTCCTTTGTTCGGGACCCTTGTCCAGCAGTGGGACACTTAGGGGTTAAAAAAAAGTAATGGAAACTGTAGTACTATTTAACAAAGGCATGTATAAATAATTTGGCAAAGCATTACGTGTCATAAAATTTTAAATATATTACAGACTTGTTTAACAAACAATGAAATTTTACTTCAAGGGTTTCGCTAATTGACAAAAACTCAGTGACTTGTCAATACTAAAGTTTCAAACAAAGTTGAACCTAAACGTATTTATGTATCTAAAGTACCTAATTCATCAAAATTTCTCAACAAGGTAAAAAAAGGTTTTCGTGGTTCGGAAAGTGACCTTTGGTTCTGACATGTTGTTTGTTTAGGAGAGTTTGTTGACCCCTCATTTCGTTTACGAGTATGTTACAGACATGCTCTTGACAGATATAAAGAAAGACTTCCGTTAATATAACCTTTGTTGAAGAAAATGCTTTTTTTGTAGTGTATTGTATATGTTATTTTCGTAATAATTTAATGAATAGTATTTTAATATTTTTGCAGCACTGTTTTGTATAACGTAGTTCTAAATTTTAATATTTACATCATTACAAAAGCTTTTTAAAATTTAAAGTTAATGTTAGCAAGAAAAGATAACATTTTTAAAGTGCATTTTTATCATTTTATAAGACAACTAGCTGACCCGCGCAACTTCACTTGCGTCACATAAGAGAGAACGGGTCAAAATTTTCCCCGTTTTTGTAACATTTTTCGTTGCTACTCCGCTCCTATTGGTCGTAGCGTGATTAAATATAGCCTATAGCCTTCCTCGATAAATGGGCTATCTAACACTGAAAGAATTTTTTAAAATCGGACCAGTAGTTCCTGAGATTAGCGCGTTCAAACAAACAAACAATCAAACAAACAAACAAACTCTTCAGCTTTATTATATTAGTATAGATTAAAATAAAGAAAAGAATATTGGCATTGGAGTTAACTTAATAAGAATTGTAATTTCTTATAAATAAAAACACATCATCATTATGCATAAAAACTAATGTCAAATAAAAAAACAGTTATTTGTACAATATCTATTACATTATTTTAACGACATAATCGCACCATCAAAATGAATGGTCCGCGAGGGAAGCAAAGATAAGCTTAATTACACTCGCCCAGGGATTTAGAATATGCATCAATTATAATTATCACCGTTATATTTTAGGTTACTCGTCCTATAGTAATAAATGGTACTTTATAAATCGTTTTCACTACAACTTTACTAGCCAACCATTGTAAACTTTTATTCGAGAGGAAATATATTTTGCTGTTACGCTTTCACTAGCGCTGCTTTTAATGTTTGGAATGAAAAATTTGTTATGTGTTTTTGTGTCTTGCATAACTACAACGTTTTTAAATTAGAACACTGCCCTCTGATATAGCTGTAAATGGCCATATTTCATCTTGCGCAATATATTTTATATAAACTTATAGTATGAAAATTTTACACATTGATTAATGCGAATGTTAATCCCGTGTAATACCACATAGGTAGATAATACTAGACAAAAAACCCCTAAATCAAATGCATCAAAGATAAAGTATGTCAGGAGATCATTTTATTCTTTGACCAAAAGTTCTCAACGGAATACAAAGTCTCCACCCGCACTCGGTGAACTCAAGGCCTAATCCTTTCCTTATTTCGGAAAAATACCTATGCTCAATAATAGGACAATAATGAGTTAAATTTGTTTAGAATAACATTAGGCATAATATAGAAGGTAAACAGGCGTTAACTTAACAAAAAAATATATTTTTCATACAACCCATCATAACACATTAGAAACTCCAATCCCTTTGTCAAACTTGCAAAAAAGTTGTATAATCAAATTATACGAAAGGGTAAGTATATTTTTGTACAAACTTTGTACATGCGAGTGGCAGTGAGGAAACAAAATCCTTTTCCCCCGAGGCGCTTGACAAGTTACTGAATGCTCTGAGTGACTAATGATGATGGTTTCACATTAGTGTCCTCAGGGTGTTGTATGGAGGATATTAATTTTGTGTTTGTTTGTTTGTTAAGGAATTTAAAGAAAGATTTTGTGAACTTGTGAGGCTTGCATTCGGATGTATGTTTCGATAATTTAAGGTTTAAGGTACGGTCGCCTGCGAGGCACTGATGTTCTAAATTCTGAGTTTCTTTTATCATTGCCAGTCGTGAAATTGGCACTCAGGGCTCTTTTAATTTATTTTAAATGGTTTTATTTAATTTGATGGACTAAACAAATTAGATTTAAACATAATAATTAGTAGAAAAGGACTTTTGCAGTAACGCTTTTTATGAATAAATTTCTTGATTGGCGAAGAGTGTGTGTAGTCTACAAAAAATGCTAAAGTTTGTTTAACCAATAATGTGTTAACAAGTTTTCCCATTGCCTGCAGTCTACAACGGTAGATAACTTTCAAACTATCCGCATGCATTGCTTCGATTGGAGGATAGTTCGGATATCTCGAATCTCTGAATCTACTGGGATATTAAAATGTAAATAAACTTATTACCGTACACTGCCATTGTTATTTTCTGGACTACTGAATAATCCCTTAAGACTTAAAACTTATCTTTGTTCTCGTCACATAATAATATGAGTAATAACTGTTACTCGGCTTTTAATAATGAAAGCTTATAAAATTTATAGTTTATTATTTATTTATATATAGCTTTTAAAATTTCCTTTTTTTATTGGAATGACAGAATCAATATCTCGCTGGGTTTTATAAAATTATTACAATCTATATAAACTGAATTCTGTCAATCCGTATACATTTAGGCTTCATTTCCTCTTACGCAGTCGACGGTTGCGTGGGTCAGTAACGCACACTGTTTCAGTCGCTTTATGCATGAATACATTTGCTAGCGTCGCTGTGCAGTGTCACATTAACCATTGTTTATACTCGTACGTTCGACCGACGTACGCGACGTATGTGCCAGACGTTAGCGTAGAAGAAAATGAAGCCTAAGTTTGCAAAAACACCATGTCTACGATAAACTCTACTCGTAAACTATTTCGGTTCTATTTATCACTCTTGATTTCATTCAGTGAATAAAACTGTTTACTTCCTCAACTCTAGAGGGATTTAAAAAATAACAGAAGGTATTAGTTGCCAGTCGTAAAAACTAACTGAAAGGTTTATTGCCACAAAAATAAACATACAATGTAATGATTGATTGTATACAGACTTTTATTAGAATATATAAATCATTGGATCTATGTACTTTTTAAAAATAAATGTTATTGCTACGTTAAACGATAAATTATGTCGAACAGGAAACTTGCTGTCTTACAGAAAGGTACTAAATGTATTTGGGATTTTCCTTTAATTTTTCAATACCTACTGAAATAGGAATTTATTCTTTACTGCTGAAATAAAATAACAGCGTTTTTTCAAAACATAATTGTAATTTTATACTTTTATCAACGACAAATAAAGACAATAATGGAACAAGGTTCGTACTTTATTGCAGAAAGAACTATATGTTTATATTAAGTAACTTCGCCTGTTCGTTACGATTTCATCGCTAAATTACTGCATCATTTTAGATAAAATTTGGTAGAAATACAATAACAATTACGATGTGTTATACAAGCATTATTTATTTCTGCTGAATGGTGCTTTAGCATAGCATGCATGCATGTACTTACGTATTGTTAAAAAAAAGTCACTTTAAACTAAAATCCCAGCCCAATTTAATTACAACCTGATATTAGGCTACCTAAAACAAAGCATTAAGGCCAAAATACCTTCAAACAGAAATAAGCTTTATGTAAATCAGTTTTACGAGCCAAAATCGCTTAATTCAGCCAATCAGTACCTTTCCACCCACGGAATAGCTGTCAATGAAAGTATTAGATTTCCTTTCAACAACGAGAATGGATTTGTTGTCTAAATATATTGATAAAGGAACTAGATACTTTTAGGTATCAAGCTTTTATACGACAGGCAACTGTTCTGTTGTCTCGTAGAAAATTGGAAAAGACTGGAAGACTGTAGTGTCTTCAGCCAAGCAATATAAGCCAAGCAAATAAAAATAAATAGTATGAGTAGTAGATAATATTTCCAAAGTTATATTTATATGCTGTATTGTGTATTGGGATATAAAAATACGATACTGTCTAACGTAACTGGTAGTATATAGTCATATATCAGGCACGCTATTTAATGATGTGCTTCATATATATGGCAAAAGACTGCCTCCCAATATTGCATACATTAAAACTTCTACCTTCACCTACGGTTATAAGAGGCGTGAAGTTTAAAATAAAACACTAATAATGATACTAGAACATAGTCTTTGTATCAAATCTTCACTACTTTCTTACTGCTTAATTCTTTTTTTTTATCACACAGCGCGGCGTCGTAGCCGTGAATTTCAACAAGCTCTCATAGTGTTCTACGGCACACTGACTGGACTAATATGACGAAATAAACGTGTATATAAGAGTAATTATAGTCTTAAGGTAAGTAAAACTTTCACACCAAAGTTGAACCGCATATTGGTACTAAAAGTCAATTTATTTTACAAAACGATTTTATTGAATTTAATTATTACAACTCAAGAGAGTAATGTGCGGTTCGGTGACATGAGACGTGCGACCGTAATTCATTTATCTTGTAGTTTTAAGCTTTATTACTGAAAACAGTGGTACTCTAAATTAAAATTACGAAGTTAATTTAAGCTGCAGTGACCTGGGAATGTGTGTGTGTTTTTTTTTATATAAAACGGCAGATAAAGCGCTAACATTAAGATGTAATTTTTTTAGGTAATTTTATAACCAGTTAATTAACTTTTGTATAATAAACTAAACATTTTTTAATATATTGTAAAGTGTAATATAGCATACAGAATCAAATATAATGGCGTCTCTGAAATTTACAAAAATAAACGACTACTGTAAGATTTGAAAACCCAAAATTTCCGTTGCTACAAAAACTTTCGAGAGGGAATCGAATCCACGACAGTATCAGTAGGTAGCTATGGCATGACCTTCACCTTAACCATAGAAATAATGTATTCATAAAACACACATCATCTATTTTCGGCCTCCTATTACTATTCATAATAGACATTCCATTTCCTAGTTCCTCCTCATGTTTTAAACATAATAACATATCCTAAATCAACAACTAACTGTTTAAACACGAAATAACTTAATATTACTACATCTATAATACTCTACCTCATTTCTTTGTATAATTCGCGGACCACTTAATGAGATTTTGTTCATAGAAATTATAATTAAATATTGTTTAGACTAGACACGTGTTAATAAAATTAAGCTGTATGACATTTTCGTTAGTTTAGTAGACATTATTATATGCTGTAGCACGACTATCGACAACTGTTTAGCTTCCTGGAAGTTTTGTATGAAAATCTCAAATAATCAGCGCCTCTAACGGAAGCCGGTGAAACTAATTTTGTAATACATTTTAAATATCAAACTGTTGATAACTCCGACTATATAGAATTATGTTACCGACATTTCTTTCAATTTTAGCCTACTTTCGATGTTAGGCTTAATTTCATCATCAACTAGCTGTATAGCCCACAAGTCTGGCCGCGTTTTTGTTAAATAATAATAACCCGTATATTACCGGTATACTTAATCATCTCATCAACTGTTTTAGAATTGATCCAACAGTTTTGACATAAAGGTAAAAAGAAAAGGTAAATTGCTTGCACATTTATAATATCTACAAGGAATATGGATAATAATATATACATATATTAATATTGCCATACTTAATTAAGATCAAGCTACCGTGCAGTACCGTTACGTAACGTAATACCTAATGTAATGTATAACCTAAGTACTACGCAGGAGATAGGTACAAGCTCTTGTGCAAGAACAAGGCAGTGTATAATGATTTATGTAGCTTATATTAAGGCGCATATAGTTGCGCTTACCGGTCGGTAAACCATCAATGGTTTAAGCAAAAAGTACCTATATGAAAGAAACATAAGGAGTTTGTACACATAGTATAAAAGTACCGTCTGCCGAGCGCCATGGATCAAAGGCGTGAGTTTATGTACTTTAAATTGATAGTTTACTTCACGCAACATTACTTTTTCATAACCTAAGAGTCAAAAATATTACCCCAGCCTATTTTTTCTCAATCTTTTCGCGTAGAGAACCATTAGAGGACAGTTATGAGCAAAAATGTGTGTACGCTGTCACGTTTCTAAACAGGTAATTAGGTCCTGGGATGAAAATATCAATGTGAATTGTAAAACATATTTCTTTATTAGAATTAGTTTGTACATGATTGTAACAAAACGTATACTGCGAAGACTGTAATAATACAATTAAGTAATAATTGGACAATCGGATGCACTCAGTTAGGGCACCTATATGAGCAAGTGTTGTCACACAATGGATGTTGGGCAAGTGTTGTAAGCGACGCGGTAGACCAAGAGAATGTTGGCGTGGCGATTTGCACACGTATCTGGGAGGGTTTGCAGGAAATGGTTGAGAGTCGTGACCAATGGAAAGTTTAGGGAAACCTTTGCTCAAAAGGTGGCGAGGGGTCGCGGATGCGTGGCGGCGTCAATGGGATCCGTGACGGTGGTCGCGTGCTACTGCTCTCCGAACTGTGTCCCGTCTGACTTTGAGCGATTCCTTCAAGAGGTGTCGAGGCTCGTCAGATGGGCACACCCCTCCCCCGTTCTCGTGGCTGGGGATTTCAACGCCAAGTCTGTGGCGTGGGGATCTCCGGCAACTAATGCCAGGGGTCAGGCGTTGGAAGAATGGGCTGTATCGCTTGGGTTGGTTCTGACCAACCGGGGCTCGGTAAACACGTGCGTGCGTCAACAGGGCAGCTCGATAGTGGACCTCACGTTCACTAGCGCCGCCCTGGCACGCCGTGTCCAGGACTGGAGCGTGCTAGAGGAGGTTGAGACGGCATCCGACCACCGGTATATCCGGTATCGGATTCTGCCTTCTCCGGCCGCTCCGAACAGGCCGGGTCGGGCCCCGGGTGGGGCCGGCCCGCGGTGGGTGCTGGGACGTCTCGACCGAGAGCTGCTGGTCGAGGCGGCCTTGGTGCAGTCCTGGAGTCCAGCGCCTGAGGGCCCGGTGGACGTGGAGGTAGAGGCTGAGTGGCTCGTGGACGCGATGTCACGTGTATGCGACGCGTCCATGCCGCGGGCCCGCCCCTGCCTCCCCAGACGTCAGGTGTATTGGTGGTCACCGGAGATCGCGCAGATTCGACAGAACTGCGTGATCGCCAGACGTCGATACGCCCGAAGCCGGCGTCGTCGCCGCAACGAAGCCCGCGAGGCCGAATTATATGCCGCGTATAGGGACTGTCGTAGAGCTCTGTCGGCGGCTATTGTGGACGCGAAACACAAGGCTTGGGAGGAGTTCCTGGACACGTTAGACCGGGACCCCTGGGGGCGGCCCTACAGGATGGTGCGTGCCAAACTGCGCCCCTGGGAGCCCCCAGTGACGGAGAGTCTCCAACCCGAGTTTCTGGAACAGGTACTAGCAGGCCTGTTTCCGGACCGGGGGGAACATCCTCCCCCGTTTGCGGTTGCGGCGGCGGTGGATTCGGGGAGCAGTACCAACAGTGAGGAGTTTGAGGAAGCAGTCGCGCCCGAAGTCACCTTGGACGAGTTGCACCGGGCGGTGGACAGGCTGAAGGGCCGTAACACCGCTCCGGGGCCCGACGGAATTCCCGGACGGGCATGGGCATTGGCTCTGCCCAACGCGCTCGAATCCAGGGTGACATGGCTGTTCTCCTCGTGCCTGGCACAGGGTAATTTTCCCCGTAGGTGGAAGACGGGAAAATTGACCCTGATCAAGAAGGAGGGACGCCCGCCAGATTCTGCGTCGGCATTTCGTCCCATCGTCTTGCTCGATGAGGCGGGCAAGCTCTTTGAGCGCCTTTTGGCAGCCCGTCTCACCGAGCACTTAATGGGACCGGGACCGGATCTCTGTGACTCGCAGTTCGGGTTTCGCCGGGGCCGGTCCACCATTGACGCGATCTCGCGGGTGAGATCCCTGATTGGGGACGCAGTGAAAGGGCGAGGGGTGGTCGTGGCGGTGTCTCTTGACATCGCCAACGCCTTTAACTCGCTTCCCTGGAGCTGCATCCTCGCTGCGCTCAGCCACCACCGCGTGCCGGAGTACCTGCGGAGAGTGTTAACATCTTATCTCTCCGACAGGTCCGTAGCGTATCCCACGCGGGACGGGTGGCGCCAGAGGATCGTCAAGTGCGGTGTTCCACAGGGGTCGGTACTTGGTCCGACGCTGTGGAACATCGGCTACGACTGGGTGCTGCGGGAACCACTCGTGGCGGGGGTCCACGTGACTTGTTACGCCGACGATACCCTCGTCACGGCCCGCGGCGATACATACCCAGAGGCGGCTCTCTTGGCCACGACCGGCGTCGCCGAAGTCGTCAGCCGTATTCGGCGCCTGGGACTCGTGGTTGCCTTAGACAAATCCGAGGCCATTTGTTTTCATGGGCCTCGGCAGGCGCCGCCGGTCGGCGCGCAGCTAGTGGTGGGCGGAGTTTCCATCAGCGTTGGTAGGTCGATGCGGTACCTAGGCATCGTCCTCGACAGCAGGTGGAACTTTCGGGAGCACTTCCTTCGCCTTGCACCCAAACTTGTTGGAGCTGCTGGGGCACTGGGAAGATTGCTTCCGAACCTGAGGGGGCCCTCGGGTGCATGCCGCCGGCTTTACACCGGCGTTGTGCGCTCGATGGCTCTTTACGGGGCGCCCATCTGGGTGGATGCCCTGAATCGCCGGAACACTGCGGTCCTTCAGAGACCGCAACGAGTGATGGCGAACAGGGCCATACGGGGATACGTGACCGTCAGCTTTGGAGCGGCATGTGTCCTCGCCGGGACTCCCCCATGGGACCTTGAGGCTCGTGCCTTGGCGGAACGTTACCGTCAGGCGAGGGCAGAGAGGAACACGGGGACCGGGTTACTGCCAACGGGGGCACTCGCACGGCGTGAGTGCCGCGACGAGATCGTCCGGCAGTGGTCCGAGCGGTTGGTAGAGCCAAGCGCCGGTGTTTTGACCATCGGCGCTATCCGACTGGTCCTGGATCGATGGGTCAACAGGCGACACGGGTCGATGACCTTCCGGCTGACGCAGGTCCTCTCCGGGCACGGTTGCTTCGGGAGATACCTGTGCCGGATCGGCAGGGAGTCGACGATGGCTTGCCATCACTGCGGCTGTGCCGAGGACACGGCGGAACACACACTCGCCGTGTGCTCGGCGTGGTCGGAGCCGCGCGCGACGCTTGTTGACGTCATCGGAGCTGATTTGTCACTCTCGACCGTGTGCCAGGCCATGGTCGACAGTGGCGAGGCATGGAGCGCCATGGTCACCTTCTGTGAGGAGGTGATCAAGCGCAAGGAGGAAGCGGAGCGGGTCAGGGAGCTCGATCCCCTCGCTGACCCAAACCGCCGACGCCGCGTCGGGCGCAGGCGGGTGGCGCATCTGCGCCGCCTTCCTCCTTAAGTGGAACCTCCGGGTGACGGAATTGGGACTTCCGTCGCCCACAGGAGAGGTGAGGTTCCCAAGATAGGTGATGGGCGGGTGGTGTCACGTCCATCGTCTATGGTGTTCGATGCCGTCACTATCCACCCAGGCGGCATCACCAAGGTAGGGCCCCCCCTACAGGGGGCGAGCCGCGCATGGCGTGCGTCTTGCGGTACTAGCTTATTGCGGTTATCCCGGCGCACGTCTTTGCGGAAGCGGTTGGACACTCGTCAGGTTTTTAGTGGGCTCTACGGCGGACCACATACCCCGTTTGCGCAGTCCCAGTGCGGCGGGGACCTAGCCGGTGGGTCAACCTTTACAGCGACCCCGATTGGTTTCCCTGACGGAAAAAAAAAAAAAAAGGGAAACCTTTGCTCAACGATGGGACAATAGGAAAAAAAAGAAAAAAATTGGACAGTTATAAAAATGCGGTTGATAACACGACAGTGTTTACATATTTTTGCCTTCAACTGTACCTACTTCAACATGCACCCAACCTACGCAAATGACCTCTAACTGAAAAAGGTGAATTGGATTATGACCTTTTTCCCTTCTCGCAGGGCTTAGGCTTTAAGTTATTTATTTCTTTAGTATTAAAGTACTTGATAAATTATATCAAACGGTTTAGGATTACTGTTGCGGACGGAAAGATAATTTATTATTTCTTTTAAGGATATTTTTCTATATTTCAATTTAGGTTTCTTTGACGATTTGTGAGTCTCAATTGTAAAATATGTAATCGTATGTACGTACGGCGTACGGCTTCGTTTGTAAAGAATATACAAATAAAAAAAGTAGAGAACGATTTTTTTTCTTAATTACAAAACTCGTTTTGTTTTTTTGTCCCATCATTGTTGCTTTTTACCCTACCAACATAAAAAGAAAAGAAGTTAAAGAGACTAATCAAATCGCTCGAACTTCTAAAAGTTCGAGCGTCACCACAAGATAATTTATACTATTAGCCACAAAAAAGAAAAGATGAAAAGCGTAATTTCCTCAAATAGACAACAAATACATATAATTAATTACAAAAATTATAATTGTTTTCAAATATCTACCATAAAAAGACCTCAATCACTTCAAGAACATTATCCACAAAAAGTTGAGGCCTCAATATTCGTCAAAAATACGATCATAATCATTGCAATCGGTAAAAACAAACATACAAATAGTAATATTCATCTGTAAAGTTCTTTTAAAGAATAATGGTACCCTTTAAAACAAAAGAAATTCTTTGTTGAGAAACCTCGCCAATTTTCATTGCGTTTTTATGAACTGGTGCTAATCAACCTTCTTTTTGTTCCTGCATTGTTTTCAATAAAGAAAATAGCACCTATTCAATGTATTGTTAATCATTACATTCACTACATAAATATCGTAATGATTGCATTGATATTCGTACATGATTCTGTACTTCGTGGCGCAGTGGTTAAGGTCACCATCTACCATTGGGATCGCTATCATCGATGGGATGATGGGATCGATGGGAGGTCCTGGGTTCGATTCCTTTGTGTCCGTTGTTTGTATGTTTGTAAAAGTCCCTGCGACACAAGAGCAATTCTGAGTGCGGGAGTTGTGTTTTTTAAATAAGAAAATAATAAAAATAAGACTTTTGTAAACTTGACCGATTGTTACTAGAAAACCGATAGAATTATTAATGAAATACAAAGATCTAGGTTTAAAAAAAGAAAAAAACAAAATAGAGTCGAATTGAGAACTTCCTCCTTTTTTGAAGTCGGTTAACAAGTTTCATTTAAATACCCCACATATTATATATATTCAAATAATAAAAAAAACGTTTCACGCGTTTTGAGTAATCAGGGAACACAAATAAAATTTTATCAAGTTGGATTGATAACCTCCTCCTTTTTAGAAGTCGGTAAAAATATTATGAAATTACAAAAACTGATTCAAGTATATTCAGAAATAATAATCTGACAAAAAGTATGTAATAACCTTTACAGTATTCTCTGAACGTATTTATGTTAAAAGGTCGAAATGCCAAAAGGGAATTTAACTCCTACGATCGTAATTTGGATTTGATATTAAGTTAGAGGATACTTCAAGTATTTATTTAATAGCTATTCTTCGTTTAAGATTAAATATTGGGCATAATTTGTTGGGGTAGGCTTCGCCGTACAAACGCTATACTTTTTAAAGAAAAATCTTGTTATTTTCAAGTTCCAGGGGCACTAATATCGACTGGCTAGCAGCTATAGACAAGTTATATTTACTTATTAATTTAGGTTATCTTAACATAAATTATATACAAAATGTATGATAATGTTGCACATGCAATAACTATTAATAGGTTTGACCAATAAAATGATATGCAACAATTATATTATTATAGGAAGCTGTAAGTTACAAAATCTGGGCTAAAATTTAGCGCTCTATACGAAAATCGAAACGGAGACCCAGTGATCAACTGTCATATTTATATCTAACCACCCAGTCTACAGAAGCAGTTACTTATGACTGTATTGAGAAGATAAATTATGTTTGATTTTTATGCTCAAGGAACGAGTAGCTAACGAGATATTTTGTATGAAAATGTAATCAGCGCTCAGGAACTAATTTCTCAAGTTCGATTAAATATCAATCGGCCGGTACTCGATGGTCCCTGGTGAAATCGCGCCAGAGTAAACGAATATAATATTATAAAAGTAGTGAGACAGGTAAGTGTGATAGCAGTGACTCAAATTGTAGATTAATTTTATTGTTAATCAATAATCATTCTACCATAGTGCTAACAATAGATTTTTTTGTAATCATGAATAAAAAAAAAATGTTTTTTTTTGTAATTATGATGGTAAGACTAGTTGTTCTGGTACAAAAATAACGCGTTTTATTTCAAAAGCAGCCAAAATGTTAAATACAATTAACTAATCGCGCTATTGTTACTCTTATGATGCCCGAGGGTTGATTTCCGAGGCGGGAAAACATCGTATTTAACATTCGTTTGTTTTTTCGTAGCAGTTAAGAGACATACACTTAAAGAAGCATAAATAATCTCTCCTCTAAGACATCACAATTGACGTGGCATAATATTATTAAATTGCATCACAGAATATGCTTACGTCACAACCTAAAATAGACTTACAAATCTAGATTAGAACTCACGTGCAGACTTATAAACATTAGACTCGTTACCCGAAGTTTATTTTATAACACGCCTTCTGGCCTATGTAATAATGCTTATCTTTCATTTACATGCTAAGAACGTATTTAAAGAGAACTTTGAAGGCATATGGAGATAAAGTCTTTATATACGCTAACGCTAAACGATTTTGGTAGTGTAGAGTGAAATTTATCTACAGATACGAACCGTGTTAAGTACGTTATAGTACAGACTTCAAATTTGCGTACACTGAAATTGTCTACCAAAAATCCATTTTTTTTAATCAGTTCTTATTGGACTTAGTCTTCAAGTGTCTCCATGTAATATTTTATCAAAATTGTTTCCGTAATTTATCTACATAAGCGTATCTGTGACTCGATTCTCTTCTACTATCGACCACCGAGCTGTCATCTAGAAATTTTGTATGAAAATCCGATCAGCGCCTCTGACGGTCGTCGTAGGAAATATTTTGGTAGAACATTCTAAATGTTCAAATTTCGATAGCTAGCCGGTTGTCGGTAGTCGATAGTGGTAGAGAATCGAGGTACTGATACATAAATATGGTCAGACTTTTCCACGTATAAATTAGTATGAATTACCTAATTGCTGTTGTCACAACTAAGTGGGAGCGTAATGGTCCAATGTTTCGAGGAAAAGGCTTCATAAAAGAACAATAATAGTAATTAATAAAGCAGGTACACGTGTTCAGAGCATACTTTGTTCGTATTACACGTTTCAATTAGGCGTTGAGTTTTAAGTAGGGCACCAATCAATGAGTAGCAAAATCAAACGAATGTAAGGCTTCACGTTTATAGGAAAGTCGCTAGGATTTCTAATAATATATAAGAATATTTACATACATTAATAAAATCACGCCTATTTCCAATAAGGATAGGCAGAGACCAAAAAACGCCACTTGGTACGATCCTTACAATCTTCCTTTGCTTCATTCAAATCTATACATCTTGTTATACAGAATGTTCTGCAACACAATACCGAGAATATTAATTCTTATACAGAAAGCAGAATTTTAAATAACTATAATAGGTTTTGTTTCCCACTCTGCTTCCAAAAATTAATTGGGAAAATTATGTATGTTATGGCTTTTTCTTTAGCTTCTGCTGTTATTGGCTACAAATACCAATTTGCCATGGCCTCTGAAAAATGTAACACTTAGTTATTCTATAACTATAAGCTATAAGCGCGACCATCAATGGATTGGCCGCACTGAAATGGCTGACCCCTAGAATCGACCAACAGAAGTCTCTTGCAGTAAAATGTTAGTTTTAATAACTTCCTGGTATAAATAAATTATTTAAAGGTCATAAAAAGCATATTATATTAAGTGTAAAGTAAAACGAGATGAACTGAGTTATAAAAATCTAACGACCTTTAAGTAAAAGGTTAACCAGGATTATTTAATGAAATCTTAGTTACTTAAGTAAATGTCAGTACCTATAATCTAACTACGTTTATTAAATAATGGTGCAAATGGTGCAATGAGAAACTAGGCTAGGTTTCAGCCGAGACTGTAATTTGAGGATTATTCTATGTTAAATCTTAATTTTATTTACAGAAACCTTAGTGTTAGGTAATTTTATTTTATATCATTACGCTGGTTATATCTTAAGTTTTTGTAACTATTTTCAATCAATAATATATAAAGTATGATTTATGTATTTAGAAACATGGGTACAGCTAAAATTATTAGAAGTTTTATAGCCATTTTGTATTTTCTAATTTATATAAGTATATATCTCAAAAGTAGTAGAGTTTGGAAACATGCCTGGTAAATGGCAATAGGCCTCCTATTACGTGGGGACTATCATTGTTGATGGCAAAACATGAGTGTATACCATACATCTCTGCTTACACTTCTGAGTATAACAGGCGTGATATTATGTGCCTATAGTTTTTAGCCTATGCACGACATAATACAATCTCTAACAAAAACTACTAAAAAAAACTAGTGCGATCAAATCTTGAAGTAACGTTTGTGCTTGAGAAACCAAAATTACAAACATAATTATATAAATAACATAAATCACAAGTTCCAAATACCCTGTATCATCACAGGGTCTATGCACAAGGGTCTTAAGACGGTCCAAATTAGCTTAAAGGCTTGTCCTTCGGGGAGCCACTGCCCTTCCGACTCAGCGTATACTAATTGAGGTCTCTATGGACTTCTATATATAACTTAACATGAGATACTATTTCCTGCTTCCGAGAGCTTATGGACTGTTTAGTGTATGTTTATGATGGGTAGTGTACCATGTAATAGTCAAATGTATGTTATGATTACACCACAGCTGGGTAAATTTCTTCCTTTTTAATGAGTGGCATTAAAATCTTTTGTTTTTGATAACAAATGGCTATTTGATTTTAGCAGGACCTAAGACTAGACTATATTAATCAGAAAATTAATAAACTCACCTTTGTCTATCTTGTGGACCTTACAACTAGGCTCTAAATGTTATACTATTACTGATACAACAAATAATTGTTATAAGCAGTACTTTAGCCCATTACGATTACCTGGCGTTGATTGTGACAAAGTAACATAACTGCGTTAATAAGTGCGCTAAAAGAACATTCATATCAGTCTCCATAATAACTGTTTAAAGAACCTGTAAGGGCAAATACTCCAAACAAAACTTTATAAAACAAAAAGTTCTTAAGCTGTATTTTATCTACACTTCGTAGGAAAAAATCGTGTCAAATTTAACAGAAAGAGTTTAAAACTGAATTGTAGAGCACATACTCCATCTACTAAAATCTGTCGGGAGCTTTGACAGATGTCAAACGAAAATTGAATACCGAGTATTTTATAGTAAAAAACAAGTTGTTGCGCGAATTGTCATGTGCTGAAAATATCGCTTGGAAAACTGTCATACAGTTATTTTGGAGGACTCTCGAACTATTGCTGGCTGGACGTCAACGACACAGGCAAGTGTCAACGACGATATTAGTAAGTTGAAGTGTTTGAAAACATACCTGGGGTCTATCTCGTATCTCAGTGAACAACTATGAAAGCCACTATGCTGTACATTGGTTTATTCCTTAGATTATAGTGATTAACACGTTCCGTCAAAGGAGCAATTTACTGAATAGTGACCATCAATTTGACGTACAATAGTCGTACGCTGAAAACGATGCGATATCTTTGAAGGTGTATTGTAATGTATATGTAATGTAGAACAATACTAGTTTTAATTTGGCAGGTGCCTTGAAATTAAGCATATCTTTTTTCTGCCCATTCCAAGAAATAAATTGCATTGTCATTGGCCTGTATACATGTATTGCAGATGATTAAGGTGGCATCAGGAAGAATTAGTGCACTTTCGTTCGTTGCTATATTAAAAAGTATGTTAAATGAAATTAGCATAACATATTTTTTTTACTTTTACCGAGGATTATTTCCCACGCGTATGTAATGTATAATATTATGATTATGTATCATCACTATCACCATGTCAGCCAAAAAACGTCTACTGCTGGCCCTAGGACTTCATATAATTCCTCAACTTTCATAATTTATTGTACTAAATATTAGAAACAGCAAATTGTATGAATATCAAAAAAGCCATTATTTGATACAAGAATATTTTCTACAGTTTTCATCGCGTGCCACGGTTTTGTTTCACAGCGGAATGTGGAAACTATGTAGTTCAAATATAACTTCCTTGTCAAAAGGCTCACCACACTATTTTAGCAATTTTGTACAAACATTCTGAGGAATAAAGACAGGCATGGTATTTTTGTATCGTGTTTGTTTTTTTTTACCTTAAATTATATATTTTGTAAGAATTGATTTTCATTTCAACCCTCAGTCTTAAGGTAATGGGGTTAGCCATAAATCGCATACATAGTGAGGTAATCCTATCTTTAGTTCTAGATGGTCCCACTGTTGGACAAAGCCTGCCCCCTAACTTTCATAAATCATTTAAATCTCTACGACCATCAGAAGCAAACATCTGGTACTGTCGAAAAAAATTCACATTTTAATTTAATTGTTGTAAAAACGTTTTTTCAGTGTCAAGCCTATAAATAAAACATCAGAATTCCCACTAAAATTACGAAGTGAACTTGAAAAGCGTTGAAGAAAATTGCGCGAAATTACACATAAACATTCTGTTTCGCGTTATATTTAGCATAACTGAAATCTGTCTGTAATTGACTCACGTGTTTTGAATGTATCACTCAACACTCACACTCGTACAACTATTTGTTTATACATCAGAATGTTTGGATAAGAAAGTGATGCTTAGAAAATAGTCCGGAGCAACTGAATCTTTGATGGTGTTTGAAAAGCTTTAAAAACTCTCCGCTGTGTAACGTTCCGGTGTCTAACGTTCCGCTATGTAACGTTCCATTATGTAACATTCCGCGGTGTAGCGTTCAGAAGTTTTGTGTTCCACTGTGTAAAGTTTTCCAATATTTCTTTCACTTATAGATATCACGGTCCACTATTCAACGAAATGTCACGCCTGTTTTCCAAGAAAAATAAAGTAGAGTTGCATTAAAACATCTATAGAAAATGGTGCTTCAAGGAACTGTCCAATATTTTTCGGAATGTTTCAAAAGATGCAATGAAATACCACCATTTTTCTGAAAATACTTTGGCAGGAATGCAATTATAGAGCTACCTAACACCCATTATATTGTAATACCATGTAATAGCAGTATAGTACCTCTAATTATACACCCAGAAATAATACCCGTGCGAGGACACCTAGTGCCATCTAGTGAATGAAATAGGAACTACTGTTACTACATACAGTAATCATCTTTTCTCACTGTTTAACTGGGCCTTAATTGTTTTGATATTTTACTCACTTACGATTTCACATATCTGATATTACCTTCGGGTATTAAAGGCGTCATGATATTTTTTTTATGACGATTTTATCTGAAACTAGCGACCCGGGATCCGGGTAAGTAGTAAATTTTTATCCCGATAATCCGATTATCACGGCAGTTTTTATCCCATTCTTGGCTTTCCTACCTAAAAAAATACGGATTTGTATACAAACATAAGGTAATAAAAAATCAAAACAAATTTCGCGGTCCCGAAATTCCATTCTTGTAAGAATTTTTATCTCGTTGATCTTGATCTATCACTCACAATTACAATCACAATAAAAAAAAATATCCAATTTGATGTATTTGTTCCAAAGCACGTTCAAAAATTTCGGTGATATACATAATTATTTTTAGTTTACAGTGCATTTATAAATAAAGAACTACGCTTTTTATTTCATATATCTTAGGAACATTCACATGAAATTTACTATTACACATAAAGTTTAATATTAAACAAGAGACTACAAATAAACCACAATTTACAACAGCCTGTACATCTAAAAATACATCCTTTGACCCCAATCACAAGAGGTTAAAGTAATTCATTAAAAAGAAAATAGTCGTAAGAAGATTTTCTACTTAGAATAAAAACCTCCACGTAAGACGATTACAGGATTACAAAGAGAGGAAGGACAGGGGCGCTCAACCTTCTCCCATGTACTTTTTGTTACATCAACCATATTAAAATCTACCCAGATTATATCAATCCATTGTGTTACCCCTGGCGGGAAAGGTTTCTTAGAAAATACGGTGATCTGTGTTTGGATGAAAATGGATGAGATTTATTGGTGTGTTATATTTTTGACTAGCTGACCCGCGCAACTTCGCTTGCGTCACATAAGAGAGAATGGGTCAAAATTGTCCCCGTTTTTGTAACATTTTTCACCCGTACTCTGCTCCTATTGGTAGTAGCGTGATGATATATAGCCTATAACCTTCCTCGATAAATAGACTATCTAACACTGAAAGAATTTTTCAAATCGGACCAGTAGTTCCTGAGATTAGCGCGTTCAAACAAACAAACAAACAAACAATCAAACAAACAAACAAACTCTTCAGCTTTATAATATTAGTATAGATGACTTTTAAACGAGGTGTATATAAAGGAGTATGGAATACATTCGATTAAATGTTCTGGCATCTATAGCGTCAGTCCGATGTAATCCATACTAATATTATAAATGCGAAAGTAACTCTGTCTGTCTGTCTGTCTGCTACTCAATCACGCCTAAACTACTGAACCAATTTGCATGAAATTTGGTATGGAGATATTTTGATACCCGAGAAAGAACATAGGCTATATATCATCACGCTACGACCAAAAGGAGCAGAGTACCAGTAATTAATGTCACAAAAACGGGGAAAAGTTTCAGCCATTCTCTCTTGTTGGACGCAAGTGTAGTTGCGCGGGTCAGCTAGAAGGAAATAATTTATTTCCAAACACCGTTCAGTTACAAAACTTAGTAGAGAGCCTTGTTTTGTGGGGATCCCGGCTGTCGAAGGTATAAAAGTTCAAAACTAAAAACATTAGTGACCCGTAGGCTTATGCAGCTATCAGTAGTCTGTTTGATACAATCACTTTATTTTGAAAACATATAGATTTGTTAATTATAATCTAGATTACTTAGATGCCGAGGCTTTTTACTAAATTGTCGTTCTATAGTAGCTACTTAAACTAAATTCGGAAAATTCATTATCAGCACTGCATCTGATTCACTCAGAAATGTACCCGAATTGTGTTATAATAATTCTCAAACATTACTATTTCGACGACAGAAGATAGTCATAAATTTATTTTTAGTCGAACATAAATCGTGTCTGTATTTTCAGATCAAATATGATCGACACATTGTTTGTGCGCTATGCGATAATGATTTATGAAGTACTTATAACCTATGTATGTACCTACCTGTTATATGACCTATACATTCATATTTATAATAATGAATGCCTCCGTGGCGCAGTGGTTTAGGTTGCCATTGCCTCGGGAGGTGGTGGGTACTATTTCAACATGAGACAATTATTTGTGCGATCCACAAATAATTGTTTTGGGTCTGGTTGTACTTTGTGTCCGTTGTTTGAATGTTTGTATTAGCATTCTTAGTGCGGGAGTTGTCTCTTTAAAAGAATCGGAATAAAAGTAAATAATAGAATATCAGTCTACTAAAACTCGCTTATTTTAATTTATCTACAAACATGTTATAATATATTCCATATTCCATATAAATATTCCGCCCGAATTCAAATACAAAAAGAGCACTTTTATAATTCCTTGAATTGAACAAAAGAGTTAATCACTATCGACTAGCACGAAAAAGTTGTTACTTTTTCAATAATATTAATTTCACACTGAATGAAAAATTAAAAGTGCAGTCATCCGCATATTGTTTCATAAATATTTAAATAAAATAAATGGATTGTTGTACGATTAAAATATAAAAGGATTTTACAGAATTTTTTCAAAGTATTTCCGAATAGCAATAAAATGTGTAAAAAATAAATAATTTGTATTTGACGTCAACGAAAAATTGTCGTTGTACATCTTCTCGGAATTATTTATTTTGTATCCGGAGTCTGACTTTGAACAAATTTTTAAATTTTCTTTTTTCACTTTTCAGTACAAAATTCTCACATTTCTCGTCGCAGTCGTTAAATAAATATACTGTGGCTGGAATCTCTACTACTATCGCCTACCGACAACCGGTTAGTCATCGAGAATGTTTGTATGAAAATCTAATCAGCGCCTCTGACGGGCGTCGTAAGAACTATTTTGGCAGTACATTTTAAATGTCAAACTTTCGATTTTTGACAGTAGCGTCTGCAAAGAATCGCGCTACTGAAACCTTCACCTATATTTTGTTACAATATAGCTATCCATATGCCATAATATATGTAACGAAAATAAACCTAATTTTACATTTAGAACATTTGACACATGTCACCAGTATTATGCCAGAGATAAATCACTCTCAGATATGTCACTATTTATAAACCAATTGTATTGAAAAGGCGTAAGTTACTGTGACCTATAAAGAACCTATTGTCCTTATTTAAATTAAATTTGTACTAAAAATTCTACACACAGTCTAATGTTATGTAAACAATAATCGTACAGTAGTGCCGCGTGTATTGGGTTCGAGTCCCACCCGTGACAAATCATTAGGTATGTGGTGAGTATTTGCTCTAAACCTGGCTATGTTTATCAGTTATTTGGTTATTGTAGTAAAAGCTCTGCTTAGTCTGGAATCAAATGACCGTGTGTGAGTGGTTCAATGATATTTATTTCTTAATGTTGTTTTTATGTGGCAATAAAGAAATGAATATCGGCTGAAAAAGTAATAAATGGCTGAATTCCTTTTCAAGACATCCTTATTCAGTTTGCCTTAATTTATCCAATGCGTTTAAACCGTTTTCAAGTGATACAAAGACAAACAAACATACCCTTACATTTATAATATCATAGATGTTTATCTCAAATACATATTAGTATGGAATTTTTGTGATCGTGGCAATTGTCTTCGGAAATTCGGTTAGCTCTCTCTTCGTACTAACGAAGCAAACGTTAGTTTGACAATCAGCACTTGTGTCAAACTAACGTGCTTGCACCATGAAAGCAATTTGTTGGATATATTTGAACATAAATATTGAAAGTAAACAAAGCCTTTGAGTTCAATAATTTCAATGAACTTTTGCATGCTGTTTTATTTGTGAATACGCCAATCTGGTTATTATGATGTATTTAAATAGGTTTATTTGTGGTTTATATTTAACGTAATTTGCTGATAAATATAGCACTAATTTGTCGGTTAGTGACGTCATTACACACAGTTTATTTTTAGTGTAGGTTGTAGTTTTCCAACCAATACTTTTAGCTTTTCGAAGTGGGAAAAATAATTGGCGAGATATCGTTATGGAATCAACATTAGTGATAAAAAAGTTGTTAGATTTTTTGATGAGGTCGCGATATGGAATCTAAATTAGTGATTTATTGCTTGTACGAATATAACAGAAACATGATAAATTACTTAGGCCTATCTACATTAATATTTTTACGGCTAAAGCGTCGAAAATCGGAGGAAGTATGTAACTTTTACTGCTGTTACAAAATAACATAACTATATTTAAATAATTATGTGTGTAAAACATTTTTTGTTACATATAAAAATATTAATTTACGGTCTATGCTTGTACTTAGTTTACGGATACTAAAATATCAAAAATCAGATTAAAAACTGATCGGGAATTACACTTAAAAATAATAGTTACTGGAAAAACGCACTTCCTATGATGTAAGCTTTAATTGGCGTAACGTGAGCGCATTAATAACTTTTCGGAGAAATCCGACATCAGCTAAAATATGAAAAAATACCGAATATACATAAATATTCTTTATTTTTGAATATGTATGCATTTCCATTATTGAAGACAAACATACATACATACATAATATCATGCCTTTTCCCTATAGGGGTAGGCAGAGACCAAAAATCGCCAAGGACTAAAGCTATTTCCATTTCAAATTTCTGTTTTACACGTTCATCTATTCTTTTGTTCCGAGACTACGGATTCGCATTCAATTATTCAATCAATCTAGGAATCTTTTTGTTTTTAGTTTCATGGTACAAAACCACGAAGTAAACCAGAATATTCTTGGTTCTATCCTTACATCAATTCCAATAAAAACCACAAAAAACACAAAGAAAACAAGAATATTTTCGTAGGTAATTTAAATATCACGGGATCATCACATATTTTACAAAGACATAGGTACTAATTATCTACATAAATTCACTAATATATTCTCTTACAAATAAATCTCGTATAAGCAAAAGTTACACAGCGCTCGGTCACTTTCAATCAATTTCAAATCTGTATAAAAGTGAAAAAGACAAAACACTGTATGACTTAGCTTACACGATGTTTGTTATTAAGACGATAAGAAAAACTAGACAAAAAATTCAATCAATTTGATTTCTTAGCATTTCATTCTAGATGTTCTACAATACGCATAGTCGCCAAAATACAAAAAGACGTATGTACAAGGAAATCATCAACCGCTTACGTGAAAAATATTTGCAATACGAATTAACACGTAGGTCGTGGATGCCGTCTGTGACAATAGTTTAGAGGCAGAGCAATTCAGGCCTCCACAAGTGGCTCTTTGTGACCTTGCTCTAAGAACTCAAGGTCTATGCGTTTTTAACTCGAAAAAAATATTTGTAAGCTTAATTATTGACTAAGAAAAGATCTCTATAATTGCCCGTATACTGGATGTCTGAGTGAATGCATCATTGTGTGGTAAAAAAAGAAATTAAAATCATATGAATTTTAGAAAGCTGCGGAAATAATTTCGAGCAATTAAAATTAAATTCTTCGCCGAAAAGGATTTTTATTTCGTTTTATTTTTTTCATTTTGTAAATAAATATTTTTATTAAAAAAATATTAATCATTTTTACAAAGCTATCCGATCCGAATCAATATATTTTTAAATATAATGTTATAAAAATAATATTGATGTTAATTTGTTCATTAATTTCTTCTTTTAACACAATAAATAACACAAATAACATTTAACTACATTCTTCTTCCAGACTTTTATCCAGAAATGCCAAATGCCTATTTTTATCATTATTCTTTATCTAATAATTCGATATCGGGAATAAATAAACCTACCGAAGTATTATTAACGGTAGCAAAGATTATTTTGCTTGATAAAAATGATAACGTTTGCAATTTCATGTCACTCCATCATGTAGTGTGCAATTTATTTGACCAATATTATAATTTTCTGACATGTTTTTTGCAAAAAATATGTAAGACAATTTTATTTATTTATGTAATATTAACACTTTCAGGCGAAGCAATATTAAAAAAATTAAATTAAATTAATAAAAAAAAAATATATGAAGAATTGAATGATTTTAAAAATACCTATTGCAAAAAATATGTTGAGTAATTTTATTTATTTAGGTTATAATTAAAATATATTGCTGTGTTGAAGTGTTAATAACTTCAACACAGCAATAGTATAGAATTTGCCAATTTCAAAATATGACGAATTAAATGATTTTTAAAATATAATTTCAAAGGAATAATAAAAATCTTTGTACTCCAAATTATCGTGTAAATTGAAAAGCTAAAAAGGCACTAAAAGGTTCTTACTTTGTATAAAACTTGATCATTTAATTTCCGAAACTAATGGCGAAGTTCTATTAACATTAAAAGGAAAACTTTTAAAGTACTTACGTGTAAGTTGATGTTTAGAACTTTTCAATCACACACTCAAAGCACAGACACAGATCTTATAAATTCAGATCTGTGTAAAACTTTTCTAATTTACGTCACACTTGAGTTATTCATTTTTGCAACACTAATAAATTCAGAAAATCACTTTTAAATTATTAATTTAATAGCTTCCAAATTTCACTTAAAGTCGGCAAATTAAATCGTAAAGTTCGCTACACTTTCCAAATTTAAATAAACTTTTCATTAAAGAAAATAAAAAGTTATTATAAAACACTTTTATTTCGAAACTCAATTCGATTGTCATTTATTTTTTTAAACTGTGTATTAAAATGTTATAAGAAAAGAAAATGAGGTTTTCAATATTCGAACTCGGTTTTTCGCGTCAAGTTGGAGCGAGACGTGGTCGGCCGTCGCGTGCGGTAGTCTGTATTCGACTGTAGCGTCGACTCTATACTATGAAATTCGAACCACGTCAAGCTTTGTAGCCGGCGAGCTTTGAAAGCGAACTCCATGTGTTTTTGTAGTCTTTACTTTTTGATTTTCAGCTGTCGTTTAGTGTCATTAAACCTTGTAATTTATACACTATTTTTATAGTTTTGTGTATTATAAATAACAATAAAACGAAAGTGATAATATAAATGATTATTAATTAATTCCTGAGTTAGTTACGGTTAGAAAACTGTTTGAAAAGATGATATTATTTATTTTTTCTATTTTACCTACCCGTTATTAAGTGAGTTAATTAATAGTCAATGAGTACCCAATAATTTATTATCATTTTTTGATTAAGTTGTTTTTTATTTGCACTATTCTACTAGTAATATTATCTTTGCAATACTTTAAATCCTTTTATACATAAAATACTGATGTTGTTTAATGTCATATATGTACTCGTACTTTGTAAACTACATATTCTGTAATACGGTCTAACAATAGTCCCTGGAGAAGGCGCCGGACGACTTATTACTGTGGGCGGTACAACAGTGGGATAATACCTGGAGAATTTATTGCAACGTGTGTGTACTTATTTGTATACCTTCCCTATATGAGTACTAGTTCCTGGGGGGACTATGCTGTACATTGTTTCCTCCCTTAGATTATACTGATTAACTCGTTAGCTTAAAGCAGCAATGTATTGCATAGCAGTTCTCTTTTATGAAAAGTATATAAAATAAAACGTATGCTCTTTTCAAACACTTTCAAACATATAACATCCGTTTGTAAAAAAACAACTAACAACTTCAACTAATGAGTATAATAAAAAACTTATACAACAGTTAACCTATTAATTAATAACAAAAGGTAACAAGTAGAGCAATAAAAGTTATAACAGATAGAGTTCTAATTGGAGTCTCTATTGTAGAGTCTCGAGTGATGCGCAACGTGTTGAAAATTTCACAAACTTGGCACGGCTTTACGTGTGCTCGACTTTCACGTGGGTGTGTGGGCTTTAAACGCAGTACATATATAACACGATTGCGGTACCAGGTCGAAAAGATTACAGTGACTAATACGTTACCGTAGCAGCAATGTATTGAAAAGTGGCTACCATGGCTTGCACTAGTTGTCAACTGAGATACATGATAAGCCAGGCTTGACTGCCTCCACACGGTGCAATTATTTGTGCGATCCCCAAATATTTTTTTGTGTCTGGTTGTGCTTTGTGTCTGTTGTGTGTATGTTTGTAATACGCTCCGCGACACAAGAGCAATTCTTAGTTCGGGAGGTGTCTTTTTAAAAAAGTAATTAAAACTGGTTGTGTTGCCTAAACTCGTTGAATGCTGTTAGCTGGGTTTAATTCTCATAGGAAAAAATCTTTGTAAAAAAATAGTTGCGCATGAAATTTTAAGTAGTTGTCTAGTCGTTATGTCTGGGGTCTTTAGACGGTTGGGATACAAGTCGGGTCCAGTGTTGCTCGAGCACGGGTCGGGCGCGTGAGTATTTTGACTCGGTCGTGGGTTTACGTGGGTCTAATGTGGCCCGAGCGCGGGTCTAATGTGGCTAGGTCGCGGGTCAGGCGTGAGTCTTGCGAATCGGTTGCATGCGGAATAAGACATGAAACTGCATCTGTCCTACGCCCTACTGTACGAGCGTCAGACGCGATTTTAGCGCTGGTTGGAAACGGGTTTGGAGCGGGTTGCGTGCAAATCGGGCGCAAATCGAGTGACGCGTGAAGTTAGTTACTACAAAAACTGTATGGTTACAACTTCTACAGTTGGTATATCCCGCATTCGGCCCGCGCTCGTGTTGTGTGTGAATATAATGTAAGTGTTGAAAACGAAACCCTACGCTCCCGTTCGCTGTGTGTTACGCACTTGTGATATTAAGCTTTTAAGTACGGTATGGCATAATCAGCTTATATACAAGTATTTTGTCTTGTACTTTGTTTATTGTGTACTTGTGTACTTAATAATAAAAGGTACACTTGGTGACGATAACAGGTACAGTGAAATGTTAAGTTGTCATTTCGATTTTTGTACAAAGAAAAGTTTTTTTACGTAAAGTTTCAACAGAAGTGTATAATTAGTGTTCTAGATTCGATTCCTGTGCTGGCTAAAGGGCCACTAATATTATTTTTTTAAGTGAAGCTTGTTTCTTCAGAATATAAAAATGTGTTAGTGCAAAAAATGTATCTCAGATCGCGCAAAATCTAATGGTGCATTTTATTACTTAAATTTAGACATAAATATATATACATTAACAGTAACTGTTGATTGTGTTACTCGTATTTAGGCTAATACACAGATATGAGGCAGACATATAGGGAATTTCTACGAAACCTAAAATTATACGTTTTGCATGGAATTACAAGTAAGTTCTTGTTTTGGTAAAGGTATTTAATAAACAACATTGAACAAGGAAAATATATAAAAAACAACACAGTGTTCAGAAAACGTAGGCGGTTAAAAAACTGTGAATGAACAATCAAAATTCCCAGAATCCCACATTTTATTTGATTGCAATAAATAAAATATTTACGAAATGTGTTCAGTAACTCAAGGAATATCATTGAGTAAAGCTCAGTGATTCGTCACATTACCCAAAAGGAAAATACCCATGAAATATCATTTTTAGGGAGAATTTCCCCGAATTTGATGTTACTTGAGCCCTTTTATCATGGGAAGGGAAATTCACCATGAATTTGTTTTGGTGGTTTCTTATTCCAAGGCGATGGAAGTCATACAAGTTCATAAAATCAAGTTATTATTAAACAATTCTTAAATCAAACATGAATATTGTGTTATTTGGGACTTTATAGATATACAATTAACAGATACATAGTGCCAGTAGCCCAAAACTGTACTGTACTATTCCGTATAAGTGATGAACCCTCAAATTCATGAACAAAATTCAAATCTTGAACATATTTTTTCTTTCATCCAAAATCTATACTAATATTATAAAGCTGAAGAGTTTGTTTGTCTGTTTGTTTGAACGCGCTAATCGCAGAAACTACTGATCCGATTTGAAAAATTATTTCAGTATTAGATAGCATATTTATTGAGGAAGGCTATAGGCTATATATCATCACGCTACGGCCAATAGGAGCGGAGCAGCAACGAGAAATGTTACAAAAACGGGGAAAAGTGACGACGCATTTTCTCTTATGTGACGCAAGCGAAGTTGCGCGGGTCAGCTAGTACCCTATATGGCGATCTCCCCCCAGACTACTCCTATAAAGGCGGCAAGATTGGCGTTCCATCGTCAGTTTTCACGCTTCAAATTTTCAAACCTAAAAGTCTTCCCACATTACCGTGCCATAAAATCATATTACGTCATTAGCCCCGAGTGGCTTATTTACGTAAAATGTTCACCGCAATAATAATCAATACATCGTTGCAATATGTCGTTCAGTTGATTGAATAATGTTTCAAATACGTGTCAGTCTTGGTTTGAGTTACAAATTGTTGTTTCTGATGATAAACACGCATCATACGTTAAATGGCATGCAATTTTCGCGTTAAAGTATTTGACCTTTTAAAAATTGAGCTTATGAAATTCCTCATGCTACTTAATCCAAAAATAAAATAATAAACTGTTCCAGTTCGTCCCTTCAACTTTTACCTCCCTATAAAGTGATATGTAGCAATTTTGAGATTCGTGGAAACAATAATTGTTCAGCTTCTTCATAAAGGGTTATCAAAGCAAGCACAATCATCAGCTACGAAGAACATAAATGAAGATAGATTTTGAGTCTATATTAATATCTTACTACTGGGCACATACATCTCACGGCTTATACTCTTCCTGAACTTTTATTATAGTTTTGTACTTTCGGATCCTATGAATCGTATATGTAATCTCACACCGAAGTAGAATCAAAAGGTTTGAGCAGTTTTACCGTTTTTTGCAAAATTGAAGAGCCCTGGCTTTCGTCAAAGGAACCAATTTAGTATGGACGTCCAATTAAAAGCTAACTAATTATTTAGCAAAAGAATGTGATCGTATTCCAGCTATTATAGATTAAAAACTAAGGGTTTTATGTAAGTTTGTGCTTAAAAAATAACTAGGCATGGTTTAGCCACGCAAGTGGTTGCAAGTTCGAACCCGAGGTAGCACACCAATGACTTATCGAAGTTATGTGGGTATCAGAAATAATTATCACTTGTTCCAACGGTGAAGGAAAACATCGTGATGTAACCATGCATGCCTGAGAGATCTTTAGAACAGTTCTTGAAGGTATGCAAAGTCCCCAACCCGCGATTGGCCAGCGTGGTGGACTCTAGGGGTAACTCCTATCTCATTACGGAAGAAGACCCTTGCCGAGCATATACGATACTCGTAAAATAGTTGTTTTGTTTTTTTTTTCACACTGGTCTCTATAGAATCGTAATTTTAAAATGCCTAACATCAGGCTATATCTTACACGAATGGATTAAACTACCTTAAATGTAAGGTAAACTGTAAGTATGTAAGCAATATGAACTGTAGAGTTGCCGTTCTTCGAGGCACGTGTATGTATAAACTTTTTGATGCCAATACCCGGTTAGCGGAATCGCTACCGACTTTTGTTGAACTAGAACTTCTTGGACTACACTGAAATTGGAATATGAGTAAATACTGGCTTTCCTATGTCGGGGACGATATTTGAATTGTATAGGTGTAACTTTCCATAAAAAAATAAGTATTTTCTGGTGAGCAAAAACTGCTTATTATATTCTGTTTTCCTAACAAAAATGTGTTGATAGCTAGTTTTTTAGTTAAAACTTATATTAGCAGGAGGAACACCCACCCATAAGTTCATTATATTCCATTAATGCATGCATAATTCATTTGAACCGCGGTGGATAATAATTACATTTAATATTGAGAATATTATTGTTTCTTCAGGAAAGGCCCTTGCAAGGTAAAAATAGGGGCAAAAAGTCGCCTTCATTTATAAAAATAAGGCGTGTTTCCTCGCTTTCAACGCTAAATTAGTATAATTTCGTTCCACGCTCTGTAGTTTCAAAATTTTGTTACCAAACTCCAATCCTGGACATTCCTAGGGAGTAATCAGATCCACACTGTTATTTTAATTCATTTATTTCTTCAAATATCACCAGGAGGTTTCAGCTTTCCAATCTAGCCATCGGGCTTTACTGCTTCACTTCAATTGCAGTTTGCTGAAGTCAAACTAAGATTCGAATCTGAAGGAATTTAGCCAATCTACGTCTTCAATTCTGTGCCTCGATTCTCTACTACTATCGACTACCGACGACCGACCTGTCATCGAGAAATTTTGTATGAAAATCTGATCAGCGCCTCTGGCGGGTGTCGTAGGAAATATTGTGGCAGTACATTCTAAATGTCAAAATATCGATAGCTAGCCGGTTTTCGGTACTCGATAGTTGTACAGAATCGAGGTACTGCAGCTGAAAATCAAAGTAGAAATTGAAGTAATTTTGTCACAGGATTGCCTGTTTCAACATATTCGAAACTGAAAAAGTTCTTACATAAATGAAAATAATCGCGAATATCGAGAACTGGCTAATCCACGCGGTTGCGTTCGTATACACAGTTTGATCCCCGTTACATCCGCTAAGGGGCACAGTTCTAAAAAAAGTGGCCTTTGTTTATCAACAGGCTTTCAACAATTCTAAGTATCATTAAAATCGGTTCAGTCGTATACACGTGAGCGAGGAATAGACGTGCTGCCTTCCTCTTTTCAAAAAAGTACGGATTATATCAGTAATACATTTACTACAGTCACCGTTTGTCGATCTTTTGGCATAATAATATAGTATAGTTCAAACCTGTACCCGTACAACTGTATCGCGTCCCTTAGTTGACAGCTTGCGAATGTCAAACTGATGGCCACTATTCAGTACATGACGTAACGTATTAGTCACTATAATTATGATCAAAACTATGAACAGCATAGGTTTTCAAATTAATGTCAATGTCATTCTTTACTGCTATTGACTAACGACAACCGGCCAGCTATTGAAAAAAAAAATATGACAATCGGTTGAGTGCCTCAAGCGGGCGTCGTAGAAAACTATTTTGGCAGTACATTTTAAATGACAGACTCTCGATACTCGATGGTTCCAATTGTAGAGAATGCTAGCCGGTTGTCGGTAGTCGATAGTAGTAAAAAATCAAGCTACAAATCAGTAGTCTCATACTGTAGGCAATTCAGACATTTAGTACCTGTCATTATTACCAAACTTCAGTCATATCAAGCATATTACCTAGAAAGTGTACAAACTAATTTATTCAAGCAAACTGTCGACCTGTAATTACATAGCACCAATTTATACCTTAATCAAGTCTAAGAGGAACATAGTTTAGAATTTCAAATAACATGTTTCAACTATTTGTGTCTCTTAGGAATTTAGTGTGAGGTTTAAGCCGACGTATCAACTAAGCAACATTTGACACGCGACACGTTGCAACATTCTGTTGCTGAACATGCTACAGCAACGTGGAGTTTTTTGATCACCTGTTAAAGTTTCACTGATCACAAAAATATCTTAATTTTTTGGATTACTTGAACAACTTTGACACTAGGTTGACCACTAACCATACGACAAACAAACAAACAAACTGATCACTTATTATTACTTCACAACCTGGTTATTCATGCTACCCGCACTTAACTTTTAACCATCGATACCAGGTTTTACATGCCCCCTGTAACACGGAGGTACTAATTTCAAAATAAGCCAACCATGCATTTACCGCACCAATGGTTGCCATCTCTTCTCCATTTAAGAACATTTGATACTTAACTGCATGTTTTAGAAACAAAGAATAAACGTCATTATATGCGAGACCTGACAACATTGTTATATGTTTAAAACTTTCGTGTTTCCCAAGCTAAATGCGTGTTCGCTTTAATTTTCGTAATCCAATAAAATTAAAAAATATAATGACAGTGTTGTGTGTCAAACTGTTGGGCAACGTTGCCGATCTTGTTGCACATTACGTGTTGCTATAATTGTTGCTTAGTGAATACGTGGCCTTAAGCTATAATATCTGTGACATCGTTCAAACGAACATATTCCCAGACTAATCGGGAAATTAGTTATGACTTAATATATGACCTATTTGAGATATTTGCTAGAATTGCGTTGGCGTAGCCCTGTCAGTCTCTGCGTGTGTAAGTGATTATACCGTTCCCGTTTGTCGGATAATGCCTTCTCTGTATATGTCTTTTGATGCATAGAAAGATTATTATCCTTAAGTAAATAAATTGTTGTATATTAGAAGAGAATTGTTATTAGTTATTTATAATTTATTTGATAGCTTTCGTCAACCACCATAATACTGGATTAGAACTGACACCCATTTTTACTAATGAAGCTGAAAGCTACCTTACTTACACACAACAAAAAAATACAAATTAAACTATAAAAATTATAAACTAGCTTTCAAAAGAAAGAAAGTGGGCAAAACTGGTTAGAAATGCAATATTTTTTATTAAGTAACCTTTTGTATATAGTCAGAAGTATCCTAACACTAAAGCACTAAGATTTTATTTAGATAGTCCAAAAATATACAGTTATTTTCAAACAACAATTCCAATACTTATATTTTACGAACAATACCCGATTCACAATAAAGATCTACATTTTCACGTCAATAGATTCCGTATTTCTTTGTGCACGACCCCTGGCAGTAGATCAAACTGAGTAATAAAATGTTGAGCGCTTCTGTTTTTATACCGTATTCTCTACGCAAAAATCCAATGTCTTGATAACCAGATTCGTTTTAAAAATATCCATACTTCGATACTAGTATGGTCCATAGACTATACTTAGTATACAGTACATATAGTCCATACTTAGTTACTACTGTTATAAATTTGAAAGTAAGTTTGTCTATGCTTTCAGAAATCAACTGCTGAACTAATTTTGATAAATTTGGGCCTGGAGATAGCTGAAGACTGAACAATGACTACTTAATTTGCTCAACCCACGCAGTATATTACTAATATCATGAAAAAAATATTTAATATAAAGCTTCAATTTTTCGAGCCAAGACAAAAATAAAATTTATAGCTAACAAGCAGCATTCTTGTAAATATCACGAAAATCACTAGCAGAAGCCAGCTAGTTTCTTACACTAAACATGACCAAGAACAATTCAGTCATGATGTGGATTCCTTCACTTTAGTACACCTACCACTAAACCCCACTCACGACGCGACTATCAAACTGTAGTAAAGTCGCAGACAATCGCGACTGATCTACAACAACGGCTGTCAAACAACAATAAAGTTTACAACGTTCTGTACCTCGATTTTCTACCACTATCGACTACCGACAACCGGCTAGCTATCGAAATTTTGACTTTTCAGAATGTACTGTCAAAATATTTCCTACGACACCCGTCAGAGGCGCTGATCAGATTTTCATACAAAATTTCTCGATGACAGTTCGGTTGTCGGTAGTCGATAGTGGTAGAGAATCGAGGTTCTGTTTTGTTTACTCGTCTGAATAACGTTAGAGGTATTCTCAAATTGTTTACAGATCACATCTTGTTGGCGTCTGCTGTGATACTTGAAGTAAACAGTATGGCAGTACTTCAAAAATATCATCGTTAAAATTGCCTTATTTTGTTTGGACCGTGGACGGCTTTTGAAACTCTCTTTCAAGACATAAAGCGGTAAGCTAAAACTCTATAATGATAATAAATGTACCATGTTAGATATCGTGAGACGCCAATTTGATAGTTCAGTTGCACGATTCCCATATCGATTAACGCGAGTTTGACATTTAAATTTTACTGCAAAAAATAGTCCCCGTGGCGCCCGCTAGAGGCGCTTTTCAAAATTTGACGATATCTAGTATGTGGCCGGCAGTCGATAGGTAGTATCGACCATTGGAAGAATTGAAGAAGTTTATAACCACACAAGAAATGCTTAGCAAACATAGAAAACTGTCGTCTCTATTATTTTTTCCACAGGCGGTTCATTCCAAGTCATTTTATGTATCTATAGTGTTAGACCTAAAGTTAAATTTGAGATAAAAGTTTTCATGATTCAGTAGGCGTTAAGTTGCTATAGAAATAGCTGCCACCAGCCAATTGTAAGAAGATCGCTTTGACATTAGTTTAACGACTATTTCAAAAGGGAATTGAATAACTTTAACCACTAAGAAATAAGTAATTAGCAACAAGACAAAAACATGGATTTACTTTGAAAAGGAATAATTATAAGGCTTGTTTATTAGTCTTCTATAATAAAATTGATACGTTTCTCTAAATTAACAAACTTTGGATCTTTGAGGAATAGGCTTCTCAATTAAGGTTCCTTTTCATAGCCTTTGACCCCTTCTATAGAAAACTTTATATTAGAACAGCGAAATTTTGTTAAAGCGTAAATATTTACCGGTAGTTTGAATGGATACTGACTTGTTGGGTGTATAAGAACAAGTACGAAAATATTAATTGCAAAGAAGTTTTAAAATATGGTTAAACAGTATAAAAGTTAGAAGCCGATATTCATGTTGGTCATTATAATATTCATACACCTCCTAAGGAAGCAGGGATTAGGTTTGAAGTTGCAGTGTTGTGTTAGATCAAAACTTAGTCCGTACAAAGCTAAGACTTTAGCTGGTACATCCCATTGAAGTACGAGTATGTGTGTCTGAAATTAGCAGCAAACTGCTCCGCAGAAGGACGAAGTTCAAAACAATAGAGATGGAAACAGCGCCGTTGTTGTTAAATCTCCATTATATGTAGCGCTCTACCACTATCGACTATCGACAACCGACTAGCTAATGAAAAATTTTGTATTAAAATCTGATCAGCCCCTGTAGCGGGCTCGGTAGGAACTATTTTGGCAGTAAATTTTAAATGTCAAACTCTAGATACTCGATAGTACAGACTGTAGAGAATTGGGCTACTGTACTCCTTTCCTAAATCTTTTTTTTTCTTCCTTCTAGCCAGTGGCTTGTTACAGCTAGATATATAGTTAAAAGACCTGTTCTATACCAAGCATCTTCAGGCCGATTCGCCGCTTCTAAATGTCTATCAGATAACTTATCAAAGAGGTATTTGACAGAGATTTTCATTTATTTGCAGTTCATTTCTTACAGCAGGTAGGATATCACAATTTAATATAAACTGTTTAACTGACCCTAAATCTTCTAAATATCAAACTTTTACAGAAATGGCACACAAGCCCAATAAATCTTCATTCTGTGTCTCTATTTTTAGTCTATCGCTTTCTGAACACTAAAGGAATTCGTAGGCATTAGTAGATCGTCTGATTAATGGCGTTCGTATTTAATTACTATTGCCTAAGTACTAGATAGAATTCCATTTATTACTAAACAAAAGCTTTTACCAAAATGTAGGATCTAGAATTCTGGGTACAAAATTAACACAAGTTCCCTGGCTTTAAATGTGTTTTCCGATGGTCACCGATCTATATAATGCCTGAGCCGATGGTTGCTTAACCCACTGACTGTTTACCGATCGATGAGAGCTGTTTATTCCTATTCCTAAACACAGTGTTCCTTAACCTGTCCTCTGCGAGCCACTGGGAGTGCCCGTGGGTGCAATGGTCGTTTTATGGTTATACTACATAACTATAAAAAGTCCTTGAAATAGTGCTTGATTTTTTATGAGCCTGCGAACTAGAAAAGGTTGTCAAACCTACCTTTCAAGATAAGCAAAGCTGTGCATGCACATTTATAAAGTTTCAAGGCATTTTCCCGTTAAGAAACAATTTCTCAATAGCTTCTCGTTTTCGATAGTCGAAAGTGGTAGGAAATTGCCCCTTTGCCTCTTCCTCTTAAAACAAGACATTATATGGCCCTAGCATTTTGTTACGTCACGGCCGTTACGCGCGCATTTCCGTGTCGAGAATCGTTTGTCCGTTGTTCACGTAGAAGGTACTATAGTCCGACAACTTAGTATAGAGTCTTATAACGTTTGCGACTTTCGAATGTATACAAAATTCTTCATTTAGAACATCAATGACACGCAGGCTTGCTGGCGGTGGCCTATTTGATACAGCTACTATACCTTATTATGATTATTTACTGATTATAATCAAGATGAATCGTACCAAGTGGCGTTTTTCGATCTCTACTTACCCTTTTGGGAAAAAGACATGATTTTATGGAGGTATGTGTGTATGATGTATGTACATATGTTTGTATGTGTGCATGTATGTTTGTATGAATCGTACATTGCAAGGCTCGCTGTGAGACTGTAAATATCTTGTTTAAATTTTTCGTTTTCCTCAAATAATATATTTCCTAGAAAGGAATCCTGTCGTAATATTCATACGTTTTCTCATAAGACAGTGTTGTGTCTTTGTTCTTTGACACATGTATGTCAAGTTTACGACTGTTCCTTTGAATGTGAGGACTCTTAAGTTTACATTAAAGTTATTTCTTCGCTTTGACTTGCTGAGATACTTTGAAAGTTATTGGAAGCAGCAAAAAGGAGGTCGGGTTCTGACTGCATGCATATGGATGCATACCTATGGAGGTATGATAAGAATTATGCATGTGTAATTTTGATGGAGTTCAAGTTTGCACCGATTGAAGCAAAAGGTCATTTAGTCCTTGCCTGATGACATAGATTTAAAAAATGTAGAGATCTTTTTAAGGATTCCTCGTATGATTAGTTATCAACCTAGTGTCAAAGCTGTTCCAGTCGTTTGTTATCTTCGTTGAAAACAGGGACCGACTTACCATTGAAAATGCTCAATTAAAATACCACTAAGTGGCCCTCAGTCTATTCAATGACTGAACTAAATGTTGCTTAACCCTCGGATCGTTTACTTATTGGCAAGCGCGAACCACGATAATTCTGTATAAAGAAAGGAAAATAATACCCTGTATGATTCACAAATAAAGTTGCTTTAAAATAAATTGTCACATTTCAGTTTGAAAAACATAGGCTGAGAATTTCTCTCTTCTGAATAGAAAATCTCGTTACAAGTTCTATAGGTACATCTGTGAGTGTACCATAGAATACGGTCAAAGAGCTAGCACTAGGCACACTACTATTCACAGTGTTAATAGGTCCAAACCGCATTTGTGAAACAGTAGTAACTTGCCAATAGGCAAAGAGCAATTTCATGCAATTTGCTTTACTTTGACTGTGTAGCGTCCGAAAGGCCTAGTTAAGGTTTCTGTTAGTTTTAGTACTGATTTTCTATGGACATGTCTTGCTAGCTTAGTTCATCAGTTGGTGTTTTTACAGCCAGTACCTATCATATTTTATTGACACATTTTTAGCAGATAGGCTTTCGGACACTTCTCGATGAATTTGTAATACTGGCCTAGTATTGTACGAATTAGACGTTGGCAACAAAAAAAAAACCATTTCCTTTATTATGTCTTTAACCATAAATAGCAGCCACATCACTCAGTCCGTGACCACGGTCGATGTCGATTTGGATGTAATTCGATCAAAACGTCCGTCGGGTAAAGTAAACAAATAAGATATCCTACCCTTTAATTTTCAATCGCTTTCAAGACCCGTTGCATTATAATAGGTATTATATAAATAAATAACTTGGAAAGCAAGAAAATTTGCCTACCTACTGCCTCCCTACTGACTACCTAATTTGCCTAACAATAACATGTAGGGGATCGCTACATACAGCGACATCTACTGGGACGAGCGTATAACCACCACTGTGACTGACGTCACAAGTCCTGAATCGCGCTATCGAAGTTTGCACTGCAATTGACTATATGTACAAGTTCCCGACTAGAACAGTCGGGCAGCCTAGGCCCACCAGCCATGATCACCTAGCTTGGTCAGAGGATCCTCCCTTTGAGTTGGAGGAACATGATCACCTCGTTCCTCTACAAACATAATTATTTAGTTGTTTTATTCTATGCATTGCAAGTGAGTACCAGAAATATATGACTCAAATTAACCCTTACAACTTAATTAACAGCATTTTTCCCTATGCAAATAAAATAATACCATATGATTATAAGCTCGTACTTATATAATTGCCAATAGCGAATGCAAATAACCCTCTCCTGCTTTGAGCTCGTCAAACTGAATGCCACTCGTTACGGTTAGAAAAGACTAGTATGCGAGTCTTTCATTAAATTTTTAATTCAATATTCTAATTAACAGAATAAAAATAAACTAGTACATTTCTGTTTTTTTACTTTCTAGAATTTTGTACGCAAATTCACCTCACGAGATGTTTGGTTAAATACTAACCCTCTTATTCATAAAAATATATGAAGTTATGAAAGGCTTATAAAGTGTTTGTTTCTTTCACTCTTAAGGAAATGAAAAAGAGAAAACATATTTTAACATATTATAGTAGCTTTTTAACTAAAACAGGTTTTTGTGTGTTTATGAATAAGAGGGTTAACGTCTTACCCAGATCAAGTCTTCGTTGATAACAACATTTTATAAAAGCACGATGTATAAGGACTAAGAGCGAGTTTTACGGCTTCTGGATAAGTGTCGAATAACTCATCCGACGGATATAGTAACAATGAAAAAACGTTTACAAAGAATAAAAAAGAATAGGTTTAGAAAGAGTATTAAGACGCCGTTTCACCTCTTATGAATAAGTAACGGCTAACTAATTAGGTGGCATTTTGACAGTTGATTGCATAGATGAAGTAAACCTGTCACTTATTCATTAGCCGCGAAACTGGCCACAAATATTCAAACTTTTGATTTATATTATATTTTACTAGCTGACCCGCGCAGCTCCGCTCACGCTTTCTTGTTTTGATTTAAATCCGAGCATTTTCATTTCTATTCACCTTCAAGACCAAAATTAGCCTTATCGATCCAGCCGTTCTCAAGTTTTAGCGAGACGAACGAACAGCAATTCATTTTTATATATATATATAGATAGATAGATTCTATTTCATGCTATGGTTAGTGGTCAACCAAGAGTCAAAGTTGTTTAAGCCGCACGAAAGGCCTTTGACGTGGCTTAACGACTGTTATCTTAGTAGACAACAACCGGGACCGACTTTTTACGTACCCTCTTTAGAAACATTCGAACTTATATCTGTACATTATATAAAATGGTGCTAAGATTTCCTAACGTTTCTGCCGACAAATGCCCTATACATAATTTATTTCCCAAATACTTGTATATGACACACTCATAACACTATATTATTACGCTATGAATCGGTAAAAGTTTGTGTACACTTATTTATGGATGACAAAGTGGTATTATCGTATCTCGTAACAATGAAAAGACCGTAACTGTTTATGATTTACTCTCGAGGAAACAGCTATTCATCATTTTTGTTAACACGAAAATAAAACTTTTATATTCATAATATAAGGTCGGGGAAAAAGTCCTTTCGCATTATAGTATGTATGTATGAACTTCTAATAGAATCTTTGCTCTACACAAAATAGCTCGATATTTGTGATTCTTGAAGCCAATGAGATTTTACTGCAAGTTCATACATACTATAATGCAAAAAGACTTTTTTCCCGACCTAATACATAAAATCACGCCTTTTTCCCAATGACCAGAGAACGCCACTTGGTACGATCTTTTCAAACTTCCTTTGCTTCATTCACGTCTATACATTTCGTTACACAAAACTTTTATACTTCTTGCTAATATTTGAATAACTCCGATGTTAAAGGTCACTTAGCCAACTCAGTCTATCCGGGGTTTGATTCCCACGCGGGACAAATATTTGTCAGACCTATAAATAGTTTTTCGGGCATGTTTTGAGCACACAAAAGCAAAATGGAAAAGGGAAACAGAACAATTGAAGGCGTACAGGGATACTTGCAGCTTTGGGCTATTATTGTAAAACATTCTATTATAAATAATCGACAAAAGCACTTTGCTGGGAATCGAACTAGATACCTTATGTTAAAGGCAGTATCCCAAACTCTTATCGCCAAAATCTATTTCTGAAGTCGAAAATAGTGCCACCGGGCGATAACCAGTTTCAAAAAATTCAAATAATGTATTAGTAAAAAATTCCCAACATTCTATTTTTTATGCTCAATAAATTCAAATGAAATTAATTGAGTGTTAAAATGAAATATTCTCAAAGGAATGCCTCGTATGCTCGCTCGTTTGATAGTTGTACCGAATAATATCGTTCTTAGGCTGGAATGCAATTTGATTATCTGTATTAGGCCTTACGTATACAGATGAAAGTTCAATGATGTTAGAGTTTAAGACTCTAGTTGGGTCTTGATTGAAAAATCGGGCCGATTCTGCTGTAGTCATGTGTAACTAAGTAGTGTAAATAAGTAAATGGTGAAACATCTAAATCAGATAGTTTTTAGTTAATTGGCCATATCGGTTCGATAGATTTCAGTACAATTCAACGAGTAGCATTAATTTCTAGTTTAATGTTAAGCTTGTCTACATAGGTCAAGAAAAACAGTAACATAACACATAACAGTCTATATTTTCCGCTTTATATTCCAAAAATACGCAGTTTCTTTTTAGTCTAAAAAGCTAAAATGCAACCAAGCGTTAAAGGTGAAAAGCGTGATATTTTTAAAATATCACCACACAATGACTTCCCAAGAACTATTTAATAAAACAAGATGAATAATTCAAATATATTTTTCATTTCGCCAGATTGTAGGCAACCAAATTGGTGGGGTGCAAATGAACTTACCCGACCAGTCCGACCTTGTAGTGATGAGTGAGTACATTTTTTATTAAATATTGTGACGTCATAAGTTACAATGCAAATGTGGATTAAAGTTGATATACTAATTAGAAGTTACAAGATAGTTTCAGTTGCTTAAAAATATTTTTTTTTTTATTTCGGAGATTCGTGGGTTGCTTTTTTTAGTTGCCTATGTTTCCCAGGGTGTTCATACAAAATTGTGTGTCCATTTTAATTTCATTAGCTATTTCCTTGCTCAATTTCACCAAAACGATGTAGCCTTGTAGTTAAAAAAGTATAATAGATAGACAGACCATGTTTTTCATTAGTATAAAAGAATTAAAGTGTAACTTAATTTTTTCCCCATAGGTCATCGACCCCAACCCGCACTTGGCCAGCGTGGCTGACTCAAGGCCTAACCCCTCCCCCTCGTTTGGGAGGAGACCCTGCAGTGGGACAGTAATGGTTAAAAAAAAAAGAAAATCAATATACTTATTAGGTATTTCCGAAGGCTATTTCCTTCGTTAAACTAGAACAACAAGCAGACTAAGTAAACATAACGTAGGTATTTCTCAAACAGCTCGTAAAGGAACAAAGTAGGCTTCGAGGCACTTGGTGAAACTGCCTCAGGTACCATATAAAATATTCGGAAAGCACTTATCCTTAGTACTTCGGTACTGTACAATTATTAAAGGGGTTTCGAGACGGTCCAACGACTTTGAACAAACAGGTAGGTTACGAATATTTGAATATTATTGAAGGCTAATATTGTATGGGAGTAAAGTGATCGTTTACCTCCGTTTTTCTTGATGTTTCGATCTGTTTAACGAAGCTTATAGCATAACTAGCTGACCCGCGCAACTTAGCTTGCGTCATATAAGAGAGAATGGGTCATAATTTTCCCCATTTTTGTAATATTTTTTACTGGTACTCTGCTCCTTTTTGTTGTAGCGTGATGATATATAGCCTATTGCCTTCCTCAATAAATGGGCTATCTAACACTGAAAGAATTTTTCAAATCGGACATGTTGTTCATGAGATTAGCGCGTTCAAAGAAACAAAAAAAACAAACTCTTCAGCTTTATAATATTAGTATAGATGGTTTACCATGATGCTATAAGATCACCTGAAGGTGACCAACACTCTGCTTCTATTGCGTGCTAGGGTCTGTTCAATTCTGATAAATATTTGTATTCTCGAAGAATTACTACTGTCTACTATCGACAAATAGGCTGGCTATCGGAATATGTTAAACTAGCTGACCCGTGCGGCTCCGCTCGCGTGAATTTCGTACTGTTGCTTATTCGTTTGAGCACGCGAATTGCGAAGCACTCGATACACCTACACATAAAAATGCTAACAACTCTTTTGTCATCTAATGGTTATTTACGAAAGGGACCCGAAGGGCACACAATGTGACACAGGCTCAGGCAGGCCTGATTTCTTGTGGATACCTTCTTTTCCACTCTCGTCTGTATCCGTACCAGTTTACAGTGTAAAATATAATACCTTATTATAGACTGACCATTGCTTACCCGTCTGGATTCAGAATATTATTATAGGTACAGACAGACCTATTTGCGCCGGAGCTCTTCACACGCGTAATAATGTATACTTGCGATGAGACGTCCGAAACCGCGTAACCCGTATTTTTTTTTTATAAATCATTCGTTGTTTATTTTTTAAAACTTACCACATAGTCTGTTTCATAGCTATCCAATTTATTTCCTTAATGCAACCAATTAATTTGGTTATGTGTTTCGAACAACAACGCCATCTTTTAGTTGCGGCGAACAACGACAACAAACGAAATTATTCGGTTTGCCATATCTAGGATATCCCGACCGCACCGGACCCACGTAAACCAACATTTTTGTGTAATATATCATACAACATTTATGTTTGAAAATCTTATAAATGTATAGCATGTTTCAAAGGTATTTTTTTACAATAAAGCCATCAAAATAAATTGATTAGAAAAAACATGCTTTGTTGCGGACTATAACGCCATCTATTGGTTGGTGCGAACAACAGGTATCGATACGGCAGGCGCCGCGTTAACTATATGCGAATGTTGTAAAATGGATTGCAACGCCATCTATGGTCTCTATAGGGAAACGCAGGTGCAAACGATTTCTACGTATTTTTTTTCAATTTTCTAAAAATCTTTGAAATTTTATGCTATAAAAAGTATCCTAGAAGTTGCTCCACTACTTATTCTATGTATATGTTACTGTAAAAGCCCGAACTGTGGTAAATCCTAAGATTTTCCGGTAAAACCTAAGATTTACCAACTCTCAATGGTAAAAGTCCGAACAAGCCAGAGTTTAAAAACTATGTTACGATATATAAAAAAATCCTCCTTCATAACTATGTTTATAACTATTTCACGGTATAATTATATACTGTGACATAGTTATAAAGAAGGAGTTTTGGGCATAGCGACATGGGTAGGATAGGTTAGAAGGCTAAGGTGGGAGCGAGCGAAGCGAAGCTCCCACCTTAGCCTTCGTGGTTATTTTTTTTTAACCACCCAGAAGGAGGAGCCCCGCGAAGCGGGGCTCCGGCGACATCTCGATATCATCAAGTGAATATAGGTAAAAGTTCGAAATAAAAGAATTGTTCGGACTTTTACCATTGCGAGTTGGTAAATCTTAGGTTATACCGGAAAATCTTAGGATTTACCACCGTTCGGGCTTTTACAGTAACATATATACCACATTTCAGTGCATTCTATTCGGTAGTTTTTACGTGATAGCGACACATACAGACGGAGGACAGACAGACAGACAGACAGACAGACAGACAGAAAAGAAAATTATAAATTGCAGATTCGGTATCAGTATCCGTTACTAAACATCCCCCATTGTTTTTTTTTAAATATATTCAATGTACAGAATTGACCTCTCTACAGATTTATTATAAGTATAGATGAAAATCTGATCAGCGCCTCTAACGGGTGTCTTAAGAACTATTTTTGCAATACATTTTAAACGTCAAAAATCTCGATAGTTCCGACTACAGAGAACTGCGCTATTGGTTGTACTTTGTATGTCGTTAGTATGACTGTATCAATACGCAAGACAAATAAAAATATTTCTAGCACCAAAGTTTTCATTTTTGTTAACAAAAAATCTGCTAAACGACTGAATAAAGATAGATGTGCTTAAAAAACGAAATTTATACAAAGACATAACATCAAACACTTTATTTCAAGTCTCCTTAAAACAAACGAAAGTTCAAGCTAAATGGTCGAACCTTTTTGTCTCAAGGACCAATATAATGTTTAATGAAAATCTAGTAGACGTATCGTATCGTGTAGAATGTCTGTTGAATAAAGATGAAGATGAACGTGTGGGTTGCATGAAATAGTGTGACGTCATTAGAGCGGGCTGTAGAAGATTGTGGAAGTGTTTTGGGACAAGTATTGAAAGGACTGATCTAAAGTTTGACTTATAAAGCCTAAAAGTTCTTTTTTGTTTATGTTGTATTCATAGTTGAAGGTAAAGGTGTATGAAAAATACCTACGATTCAATGTATATAGATGATTCACAATCATATTAACATTTTCAATCGCACTTTTTTTATTAAGACTTGGTATTAATCATTGATATTAGTCAACACTTACTGATTTACTATAATGCTTGAAAAAAAATCTGAAGTTAATAGGTAAACTGAAATGTTTTTATTGTGTAATCTCTCCCAAATAAACGTGTATTTGTTTTTGATTGAACACGAGCCATGAACCTACCGAACTACTATTAAGAATATTTAGATCTGTGGGTTAAGCAACGCTTGGCGCGATCAATGAATGGGTGACCGCATAGTGGTATTTGAACAGGGCGTGTCCGTGCTTCGGAGGGTACGTAAAAAGTCGGTCTCGGTTTTTTTCTAATCAGATAACAGTCGTAAGCCACGTCAAAGGCCTTTGGACAGCTTGAATAACTTTGACACTGGATCGACCACTAACCATACGACAAGAGAAGAGAATAATTAGAATTTACAATAAAAAATATGACTTTCTTAACCGAGAATGGAACCCGAGACGTCAGACAAAGGTCGCATACACTATCTATCACCAATACACTACGTAAAGAGGCGATGGTTTAAAAAAAAACATTTAATAACATTGTGCAATCTCTCCTTTAACAAGTAGTAAGACCTGATTCACACATGGTGATTCATACAACACGCGGGCAGAACTTAGTTAGATATAGTTATGAACTGAGCTGACCCGCGCAGATCCTCTCACGCTTTTTTTTCCTCTCCAAAAAAACCGTTCCCGTATCTTAATACAATTTGACAAAAACAATTCTGGGCAGGTCTGTTCTTCTACCAGGTAAAAACGCGCACGAATTGGATAAAAATGTATCCTATGTCCGTCTCCTGGTTCTAAACTACCTCTCCACTAATGTTCAGCCAAATCGATTCAGCTGTTCTTGAGTTATAAATAGTGTAACACCACTTTCTTTTATATGTATAGATACTAATGAAGTTCATTCACATAAGTCATTTTGATATTATACGACTAGTTTTATTGTTTTCGAATAAAACGTTTGCGGTTATTACAGCTATGTAGATGATTAAATACGGTCGATGCGTGACTATCTATGCATGACATTCCGACTACCGAAACATGCATTGTGACGTCATTTGCTTGCTAAATAGTAGTACTCATAACGTTTGTGGCGTAGTGGTTAAGGTTGCTTACTTTTGAGATACGTGGGTTCAATTCCCGTAGCATAAAAAAACTAGACTATAACATTATTATTATCACATTTGAAAGTCTTTCGTAGGCCGAGTCTAGTACGTGAGACAGCAGATAACCCTTATTCCAGATTTCAGGTTCGATTCTCGACTTGGCCAAAATACTATTAGGTATTTTTTACACTTTAGAGTAGTGGTTTGATATAGATGACAAAGAATTTCAAACACTTTTACTTACACGTTTGGCTATAAAAAGAGAAGTTATTAAATTATAACCTAAAAATATATTTATCATGGAATTCACTAGAAATATTATACATATTACACGAAATGTATATTATTCCTAAAACTGTTGCAATACATTCCCCGTGGCTTTGTATTTCTAGGAACTATAAAATATACTAATATAATCACTCTGTACGTTTATCATGAATGTAACTGATCACATATCTAAACAAAATACTTATTTTATTTTTAGTTATTTATCAAACTTTTTCCTGGAAAATATGGTGTCATTTATTCATATTTTGTAAGTTAAACTGCAAGCAAAGCCAGGTACAATAACAAATAATCTAGTTCCTAAAATTTTCGAGTTAAAGAAATTATTTACTCTAATCAAATAAAAATGAATTGTAGTCACTTTTCTCATCGCTCGTTTAAATAAATACGTTTTACTATATCTTTATAGAATTTTATTTATGTAAAGTTAGAGAAATATAAAAGAGCATTGGCAGATATTTTATTTATATAAATTTAGAAAAAAAATGTTACAATATCAAACCTATTTTTTAGATTATCACACAGTCACACCTAATATGCGCACAAAAATAAACATATTATTTATAAAAATAAATACTATCAAGTTATATTCCAAAACGGTTCTATTCAACAATACAATAATAGCGATAAAAAAATATTACGTTTCACAAACTTGGTCGTTGAATACAAACGCTATTTTCGCGCTCGCTATGCATGTCAGGTTGGCCGAGTGGTCTAAGGCGCCAGATTTAAGCTCTGGTTCCCGAGAGGGAGCGTGGGTTCGAACCCCACACCTGACAAAATAATTAATTTTCGCTCGAAACCTTTTTGTTGTTTTGAATGATTTTGCTATAATGGAATTAACATTTTTGTTGTTTTATCTGTGTTTTTACTTTTTTTTTTTTGTTGAAATACGATATTAATACAACTTAGAACAGTTGCTCAACTTGTAGTAAGACGTCGAAATACGTAAATTACATATTTATAGATTCTGGCATACATTCTTTTTCTATAATTATTCACTACTCTTGATTTTTTATACCAAAATATCTTTTTTACTAGATTCTATGCTTGCAACCGAAGAATGGGGAAGTGAAATGGAAATTAGAAATGTTGTATTCGCATAATTCAGTACCACGTGACATAGTTTCACATAATATTAAGTATGATGTTGTTATGACTGATTCATTTTCATTTTGAGCAAACATTGTTCCAATAATAGCCGCTTAGCATAAGCATTCAATTCTTCAGAAATGGTCGAGGGTTCAACTTTCAACTCCACTTACCAATGATTTTTAATGATATTGTATCACTTTTAAGAATTCTCTCTAAAAAACTCAAACAAATTTCTTCGCGATGCTTTCCTCCACCTTTTTGAAATACACACATAACTGCAAAAAGTCAAAGCAAGGCTTGATTTTATCCGTCTGCCCCTAGTTCCCGAGACAAATCCTTCAATCACTCGGCTATCATTACAGTTCAACTATCGAATCGTAAACCCTTGCGTCCTTAGAACTTTGTTATTCACCCTATAATTTTATTACAGAACAGGCTGAATTAACCGAACAATAGTTGCCCCATATCTTAAGCAAAGGACTGTCACTGGCAGGATTTGATTTGTTCTTATTTATAGCTCACGTTACTTTGTCCAGAAATAACCGTGATTTGAGTGCTTTGACAAAGAAAGTAGTTTTGTGTTTAATCTTTTTGATTGACGTCGTAGGTTTTTTTCATGCTATGAAGCCAGTTAATTCTGAAGTTGTAGGTGTTTGAAATAAGCCTACGTATCGTCACATGCAATGTTATTTTCATGTAGGTGGCTCCGTGGTGCAGTGGTTAAGGTCACCATACCGTTTTTGTATTGCGTCGGAGGTTGTGAGTTCGATTTCCACACGGAACAACTATGTGCGATAGAGGAATAATAAATCATACTATACAATTGTATAATATAATTTAAGTGTACTGTAGTGTATCTTAATAAGAAATGTTGTTGAAATAAAAAGTTTTCACTATTTAAGGCAATTAAGTAAAAATCTTCACACATGTCTTGAAGAGAACTTTCTGTATAACGCATCGACATAAAGTTGTCGTTTTTTAATTCAATAACATGTTTAGGCCACACACTAACAGTGTATAATTTGTGATGGTTCCAAGTAACATTTTGCTACATTATTTTCATGACAATATTTTTTTTAGTCATTACCGCAAAACGGGGACATTATTTTATTTATTAACTAACGTCAAATATTCCGTAAAAAAACATAAAAAAATGATTTATTACTCTTCCAAGGCTACCAGTAATAAGCTTTGTATTTATTTTAGCTAACAAACACCTATAATAACCGTCATTATTTTTCTAGGTTATTAATAAAAGTCTAGATAATAATTTAGATAGAGTTTATGACCAACATCTATGCTAATGAAAACTATTATTACAAATGACCGTCTGTCTGTTATGCTGTCACGACTAAACTATTGAATCGATTTTAATGGGAATTCTGTATAGAGACACCTACTTGAAGTACTTCTTAGCTTGTTTGAGTGTCCCACTGCTGGGCAAAGGCCTCGCCCTTTCCCTCCAAATCCCCTTACCGGCGGCAAGATCCGACGAGTCCTTTTCAAAAGAATTGTATATAATATCTAGTCAACTTTGTTTTCAAAACAAAGTGTGACCGAAATAGGGCATTAAAGATAAGTTAATATGAATACGACAGTATATCTTTCTTCTACATTAACACGTCTAACCCCCGGTTTCTGAGTATGTTAAACGGTGGTTTATCTTTTCAATAGCGGTTTTTTAAGTGAGTTTAAACGCTATTGAATAGATAAACTACTGCTAAAATATGCCTCAGAAACCGGGGGTAAATTTTGTAACAGATTTTGATTAAAGTTAGTAGGGATATGGTTGAAGATTCATAGTGAAATATTTATTTATTTATTTTAAACTTCATTTACATGTATGGTGTATATAGGCGGACTTAATGCTAGAGGCATTATCTACCAGTCTACCTTAGGGTGATGCAGAAATTGAAAGAAGTAGGTATATGGGTTCCTTTCTTTTCCTTTTTTTTATTATGCAAGCAAAGCCGCGTTCAGCTAGTTTATTTAATAATACAGTATTCCTACAATCTAGCACAAATATGGCGTCCGGAAATGATACAATTACGTACAATGGAGGCTATTTGTATCCAATTTGGGCTTTCGTGATCAAATACAGTTAAATATGGAGGTTATTTCAGGTCAATATTTGAGAACGCTACTACACCTAGATTATTAAAGAATGATGATGGTGTAAAAATATATCATACTAGCTGACCCGCGCAACTTCGCTTGCGTCACATAAGAGAGAATGGGTCAAAATTTTCCCCGTTTTTGTAACATTTTTCATTGCTTCTCTGTTCCTATTGGTCGTACCGTGATGATATATAGCCTATAACCTTCCTCGGTAAATGGTCTATCTAACACTGAAATATTTTTTCAAATCGGACCAGTAGTTCCTGAGATTAGCGCGTTCAAACAAACAAACAAACAAACTCTTCAGCTTTATAATATTAGTATAGATTGATGGCTATCAAGTATTAATATTATATTTTGGTTATTTTGCCTGCCACATAATGAATTCTTAAAACTCATATTCGAAATCAGTGATTTGAGGCTTATCCAGAAATCTGTGTTTAGGTCATCCAGCCGACAGAGGTCGCAGTGGAAGTCAACAATCTAAATCATACTCCTATAATGCATTAAATAAATAAATAAGTATTGCATATCAATATACCAATATTTAGAACTATATTAACTGAGACTTTAACATTAATAATAATCGCGATTATTATCCATTGCAAAACTTATTCATTATTATGAACATCGAACAACAATTAACATAATAAACAACTCAGAGGTCTTCTCATCAAGAAACTTGCAAGTTAATTTCCTACAAGAGAAAAAGACTGCAAACTTTACTTATTCCTAGGATTCTAGGAATAAAATCAGGGAAATTAATCCAGATACAAACAAAACTACGTACAAAATAAATAGACTGTATTTTACTTCTGCCTGTCTATGGTGCCGTCGGTAGTGTATCCAACTGCTGACCACGAGGTCCTGGGTTCGATTACCAGGTGAGACAAAGTGCTGCCTTTTTCTAATTTGTATAACATTATTTAATAGTAGTCCAAAGTTTGATAACGTGATCGTTATTTGGCAGATCGTTCGGCTCCTATTAAATTGGAATGGCAAAACGTGGCGGGTTTTATCCACCTCCTTGTACACTTTCAGGCATCACAGACTCGCGCTAGAAGTAAATGAAAAAAAAAACAAAATTATTATGTTATATCAAGTAGATTAAACATATTAGGTCGGGGAAAAAGTATTTTCGCATTATAGTATGTAATTATGAACTTATAATAAAATCTCTTTGGCTTCAAGAATCACAAATGAGTACACGGTTCATTAGGTTTCTTTCAGTGAGCTCGTGAGGTACCCAAATATCGAGCTTTTTTGTGTAGAGAAAAGATTATATTAGAAGTTTATACATACCATAATGCGAAAAAACTTTTTCTTCGATCTGATACTTCATGTTTTATACTCTAAAGTAATTCGCCATTTACAATCTACATCTAGATTAAACTAGTCACAGAAACCACTATGTACACAAATAAAGACTGTTTTTAACTTTTTATGACAGATTTTATCCGAAACTGGGTTGAATTTTTCGAGGACAGCTCTACAACTTTATAATTGAAACAACTTCTATGAATACAGTCAATTATAACGTTGTTAATAAAGTTTTACGTCACTCAATAAGGCACTACAAAATTGTTGTTATAAGAGGTTGTTGACAATAATTTGAGCAGAAGTTGTAGTTTTTGAAATTTTGTTCCCGTGGGTACTATAATGCCACTTTTAAGGGGTTATTTTGTGTTAGCTAACCAACTGTTCCCTCTCACAATGAGTCAGACCTCAAATCGTCCACGCTGGTCAAGTGCGTGTTAGAAATTTTGAGATACTTATGTTTTTGAGAGAGAACAGTACCTCGATTCTCTACCACTATCGACTACCGACAACCGGCTAGCTATCGAAATTTTGACATTTAGAATGTACTGCCAAAATATTTCCTACGACACCCGTCAGAGGCGCTGATCGGATTTTCATACAAAATTTCACGATAACAGGTCGGTGGTCAGTAGTCGATAGTAATAGAGAATTGAGCTACTGTTTATAGAGCTCTCTGGTAATGTAGACATGCTCCTACACTATATTACATCAAAAGTAGTAATAACTAAATATCCAATACAAAAATCAAAATATGAAGTTTTTAATTTAAACTTTGCTATATCACAGATGTTAAAAATAAAGTGTTCAAGAAGTTACAATATTAGGTCAAGGAAAAAGTCCTTTCGCGTTATAGTATGTATGAACTTGTAATAAAATCTTGTACACAAAAAATCTCGATATTTGGGTACGTCACGAGCTCGCAAAAGGAACCTAATGAACCGTGTACTCATTTATGATTCTTGGAGCCAAAGAGATTTTATTACAAGTTCATACATATTATAATGCGAAAAGACTTTTTCCACGACCTAATATTAAAAGCTAAAGATTAGACCCGTAAAAACAAAAAAATGTAGCGCTTATTCTTTTGAAGTACAAAGTCTCAAGGCAAAGATAGTGAGCCACATTGTGAATAAGGATATCCGGGTGGGATATATTACAGTCAGACTTCACGCGAATAGATCGATGACGGTATCTCCCGGGATACTCCGTGTTCCTGTAAAATGTTCTACGTGATAAGCGTAATAATATTCTTTATTGTTTCTCTGGAAACTATGGCCGTGGAAGTGAGAACAAATTGTTGTATTATTTCCTAAAAAAACTTTTGTTTTAGACCAATTTACTTATCATGCATAATGTCAATTTTAGTAAACGCTAGAAAGCAGTAACCATTTGAAATATGAAAGTATATTTCGAAATATGCGGAGTTTGATTTCGCATATTTAATTTTCAAGGCATAGTTTTCATTTGTACTCGAGCCCGAGCGTAGAGTTAATTTTACTGATAGAAATAAGACCACTTCAAGAACTAAAGAGAGTTTAAGCCTCGGTTTGCCGAAGCTGTCCGCAAGTTGGATTTGAAATATTGCATTTGGCTTAAAACCTATTTAACAAACCGCAGACAATTTTTACGGTAGTCACCATCAAAGTGATAACAATATCTAATACATGCATGATATTTCAACATCGTAAGCGTATTTAAAATCTTCCTCGACCAAACTGAATGAAAAGCAAATACTTTCACTTTGTTACTACCACTTATAATAAATATGAATTAAAAATCACATTACCTCGCATTCCGAGGCAATGCTATTTAAAGAATAATATACGAGTTTCTTAAAATATTACTTTCATAATGAAACTTTTTCATTATTATAAGTCGTAAAATGTTACCGTTACCTTTGCTAAAGGCAGAAAATAAAATCACTCACTTTGTGGGCTAATAAAAGAGAAATTGTATTAGTGTTTTATGAAAAGTGCTAGCGTGACCTTTGCACCGACTTCAAATAGAAATACGCGGTTCGACTTTGTTTTGTTATTGAAGTATTGTTCCAACTTTAATACAGTTGTTTAAACACCTTGTTCTGTGTAGGTTATTGATTTTGTTCTACAACTGGATATATACAGTTCTTTGTTATTTAATTCATCTACGACACGTTTTGACTTATTTTACCAAACATTGTCTTGGTCATAATGCTATTCTTATTAAATATACATATTGAGACAACATTATGCAACATTATCAATCATGAAATAAGTACCGCGCTCGGTACTGCTATCGATTTTATCCAGGATTTGAAAATTTCTAAAATCTTCCTTTGAAAAACTGAAACAGTTGTCAATACGGCGCTTACTGGAGGCGCTGATCACATTTTAACATAATTTAACTAGCCGGTTGTCGGCAGGCAAATGTAATAGAAATTGATCTCTCCCTTGTTGGTGTACGCCTACGAGCGCTCACTATAAAGCAGCTACCAACAATATGGAAAAATATCAACATTCTTAGCTTTGACAGTGTCGTGGAACTTTTTTATTTAAAATTACCTTTAAATGTCACAGGTAGACGATAGCATAACATGAAAATGTCAAACAATATACAAGAAAATTATATGTATAAAAAAGTAACTTCGCTACCGCTGTCGCTAAAAATTGCCTTTCAAAGATCAAGGAACTAAACAATAACATCAACAGCATGCATTTTTATAGCTTTCTATTACCTTTAAAAACATCATTACTTATTTATAAAATTTGGCTTGCTACACACTTGTTTGGTTCGGCATTTATCGGCCAAGCCGGGCGGTAAATCAAATTTGAGTAGATAAATGTTCGCAAAACATCCTCCTCGACATCGCTGCACCTTAAAGCTCAAACCGAATTGTGACGATTGGCTTAAGGAAACTATCCGATCGGCACAAGACGATACCGACACTATCGACTACCGACAACCGAACTGTCATCAAGAAATTTTGTATGAAAATCTGATCAGCGCCTCTGACGGGTGTCGTATGAAACTTTTTGGCAGTACATTCTAAATGTCAAATGTCGATAGCTAGCCGGTTGTCGGTAGTCGATAGTAGTAGAGAATCGAGGTACAGTACGCGAAATCTATCTTAACCATCTTGAAGTTAGGTATAATAGAACATTTGCAAGAGTAGTATTGTAATTGGTTCGGGTTGGTTTTGTTGTTATAAATGCTGCCGAGCCGAACGTGCCGAACTGAATATGTGTACAGCAAGCCTTATTCAACCTTTTGCACTTGATATGATTTGAGTCAATTTATTACGTCGCCGTCTCTCGTTTTAGATAATCACGTGAAATTACAATCATTCCTTAATATGGAAAAGGGCAATTTTTATTTAAATTAGACGTAAATGGTTCAGCCACCTTTGACTTTTAGAAGTCGTGCATGGTAGAAACAAAAATATCACTTGCTTGTAAAGTTCTCTGTTATCTTATTCGTGTGTCTCTGGGAAGTACTGTGAAAAATCTACACGTGTGAGGACGTGACTGAAATATTCTTCATATGGGTGCAGAATTCCAAACCCTCCATATTTTGATATTTTGGCCATCAAGGAACTGTTGTATGATTTCCTACTAGCAGTTATTACTGAGGAGGAGGAGAACAAAAATAGGACAATCCTACAAAAAATAAACAAAACGTATCTACCGTGAAAACAATGATTCATCTTTCAAATAAAATTTGTCAATAGTATCGCCTTTATAATGTTTAAACGGTAGCGCGATTCTGTACAGTCAGTATTTTCTAGTTACGAGAGTTTGACATTTAAAATGTACTGCAATGATAGTTTTTACGACCCCCGCTAGAGGCGCTAAATCGATTATCATACAAAATCTTTTCGATAGCTAGCCGGTTATCGGTAGTCGATAGTGGTAGAGGTGTTACGCTCTATAGCGATCTCGACTTAAAGACGGATGGCTGATAAACTGGCCGATAGATGAAGACAGCAAATATATAAAAACCACTATCAAAGTTTCACCTGATAAAGCTAATCAATACTTATTCACAAACTGGCCAGATTATTAACTGAAAAGTCATTACCATCCTGTACTTTGTAGACCATAATATGTCGCAAATTACCCTACCTTGTCGAGCTTGCCTTGTGTACGGACCATTGCAACCGCAACCCGTATTGTCACATAATCACGAACTAATTGCAACTGCATTGGACAGCTTGCATGAATAGTGGTCACCAGTATTATTACTAGGTAGAAGCATATCTTGGATCGGTTTTTAAATTACTCTAGATTTTTATTAAATTAATTTTATTGGTTTCTGAACAGACCAGTAGCTCGATTCTCTACTACTATCGACCACCGACTACCGACTTGTCATCGATATATTTTGTATGAAAATCTGATCAGCGCCTCTGACGGACGTCTTAGGAACTATTTTGACAGTACTTTCTATGTGTCAAACTTTCGATACTTGACAGTACCGACTGTACAGAATCACGCTACAGTACACATGCAATTAAAAAAAAATATCAGAAAAATGCTTGGGAGAAATATTATTGTCTTAAAAAACAAAACACTATAAATGGATAGTCAAAAGTGGTCATAACGCTTAAAACTGATAGTAATTTCGTAGTTACCTCGTGAGGTAGAATTCCGCAGACGACTGCAAACTGCAGCGCCGACAATACTTAACTGCATATTATCGAACTGGTTCCGACGCCGAAAGTATAGCGTTGGCCGACGCTGCAGACCTTTACATATTTCTGTCCCAGATGGTGTCATTTTCCAACTGAAAAGGTAAACGTGTGTACATAGTTAATATAATCCATTATTTAGCATAAGTTTATAGTTTGTCTCTAATTTAAATTAGTCAAAACTTTTGTCACAACTCATGATTACTACGAGAGTTGTCTTTCAACCAAAGAAAGGTTCAAGCTGTTTTTAATCAAGTTCCTTCTTAGAACGTACGAGGTTTAGTTCTCTGAGAATAATTTAAGAAAATACAGGTCTTGATCATTCTGTTTCTTAGAACCACCCGCACTTAGTACAAGTTAGTTAGGTACTATTTACTATCAAAACTATGTGCGAAGTTTGCCAATTACGTCTTCAGTGAAAAGGTTAAACAAATTCTCTTGCTAATGATATGAAATAATTCAGAAAACGTACGAAATTGGGCCTATTTTGAAACTAGCTTTTGTAACGAGTCGAGTAATTGTGATTGCTAATTTATGTGCCGTAGAGAGCCATGTAGTTGGGTTTCCCAGCGAAACCTCGTTGGAACAATGTTTATGGGTCATCTGTTATGTTTTCCGTGTTTCTAGGCCCAAAATGGCTCGCTAATGGTCCAAAAATAGCGTTGATTAGACCCACCCAAAAAAATACTATTTATTAATTTCCACTAATTGCCCTTTGCCCACAAGTTTGATTAGGTACGTCATTTTTTCGTGGGAAATTATCTTTAATCCCTAATTAAGATGCAAATCAATTTACATGATGTAGTTAATTTGTAGTCTGAATTTTTGTAGGCTACTTTTTTGACGCCTTTTATTAAGTACGTTATCATGTTTGTCGCAATATATCGAAAACTGGATCATGTACTCACTTCCTGCGTCATAAGACATACATCGAAACTCTGTGAACGAGCATAACTTCGGCCGCAATCGCAATAGTAAGAATCATTTAGGAGTTCTGATGATATAGTACAAAAGTAGGTCAGTACAAGGGTTGGCTATAATAAATCTACCAAGTAATTGTATGTTTATTGTTTTAACGATTTTGTTTTCATATACTATTTTTATACTTACTTTCTTCTCTTTATTTCTATTCTCTCTTTTTAAGGTTGCGTACCTAAAGGATAAAGACGGAACCCAATATTAAGCCTCCGCAGTCTGTCCGCCCGTGTGTCTGTTTGTCACCAGGCTGTATCTCATAAGTCGTAATAGCTAAGAAACTGAAATTTTAGTAACTTATGTACTCATTACCATTGCCGCTATAACAACAAATGCTAAAAAATAAAATATTAAAGGGGTACCCATACATTAAACGTCTCTTTTTCGTATATTTATGGTACGGAAATTGCCTTTTTTTATTTTTATTCTCCCTTTATTTCCTACATTTCCTTCTCTTAATTTAGACATTTTCTATGCTAACATCAATCACGTTTTTAAAGTGCTTCTTCCAGGAAGTACGAGTCGCGGCTAAAAGGTTTGCACAATCTGATAAAGGCAGCTGGCAAGGACTGGATGCGGGTTATGCAGAATAAGTTATCCTGAACTTGATTCAATATAAATGTGATATAAAATGAAAGAATAATAATTTTAATATAATGTTTCATTATGATTTTAACGACAAGAAAAAGCAACATATTATTACAGTACAACAGCATATATTGGAAGTTTAATAAAAGAAAATAAAAAAAATAAAAATTCGTTTATTACCATATTTTTTTACAAAATTAAAATAACGTTTAAACTACACTAGCGAAATTGTAATGTTAAATTATGGGCAGTTGATACATCGTTTGTTTGTTACTTATAATTCTAAGCCCGTAGCCACATTTTCCAAAAAATAACCCAAATAGTCTGCTGATATTTTTCGTCATTTTTCCTTCATAAACTTGGCCAAGTGGATTTGAAAGTTTCGCCTGTAAGAAGCCTATGTATGTCGAGATGCGAGCACGCTTATAAATGACGAAATTGGGGAACTAGCTTATTGAAAGAAAACTTTTCTACCACATATAAAAAATATATTGAAAGTCACGTGCGGAAGGACATTTTCACGCTTCTTTTACGTTATTTTTACTAGTATTTTCGACCGTAATTTTTGGTGCTCGGTTTTTTTTTGAGATGTCGCTCTTTGATGCGCTCCACTCCCTTTGAAATTTTACATGTTATATTTCACATTTTCTGTTGGAAAGCAACTTTAAAGAACAGATTATGAGCTTCGGGTTTTTGTAAAAAATGTTTGTAAACTTTTGGTTTTCGTTTATACCGCAACAAGTAACAACGCGTAAAAACTATTTCTCTCCAGTTCCAGACGATCTATTTTAAAAAGGATTCTGTCCTTTCCTAGGATAGAAGTCTCGATTGGATCAACCAATGATCTAAATTGGATGAGCGGTTTAGCATCCCGACCTTTCTAAACTATTTTCTGGAAATAGTAAAAAGTAAAAAACCCTTCTTTCTCGGAAATACTGTAGCATTTTCTCCAAGACTACAGTATGCGCCACTTGATAGATTTTTTACATTTAATAAACATCACAACTATAATTCCTTGTAAACAAAATGATAAGTAACTAAGACTTATTATTAACTTAATTTCTTTACTAGAAGTGCCCCATTTTGTATCAAAATCAGCCACAAGATTAAAAAAAAGTGTTTAAAAGTAAATTTTGTTTTAACTTTTGTCCCGCTCGCTCTCTAACTACCAACCAAACAATAGAGCGAGAGGCAAAACCCCAGCAAATCACAGCCCAATTTTAAGTGTAATATCGTGAAAGTCAAACAACGCGTAAGTTTCGTGAACTAATATTGATAGAATAAATATGTACTCGGTGTGAACTACTGAGGTATAATGTTGATTCTGTTCTGTTCGTGTAACTTATGTTGTACAAGATATTTAAGTGTTTGTGGTGAGTTACTCTTACTAGAGATGTTTGTAAGATTGTTCTCGAAACTACTGGTAATAAATGTCTCTTTCTATCGTGTGATTGTATTATATCACTTTTTATCGTGTATTTGTAAACAGTTCCAGTGATAATATTGTGGTATATTATGTGGTTTAAGATCGTAGCATCACGAAGTATCGGCTTTGAGTTTTGGTAAGGAGTCATTTAATTTGGTTTTTCTGTAAATTTTGAGGGCGAATGTTATCGGATTTTTTCGGTATTTTCAATGCCCCTGAAATTTTTTAAAAAGCTTTATAAATAATGACTACAAATGGGACACTACAGTAAAAAAATATTTCAATGAAGAAAAAAAATATAAAATAATATTCTCCATAAAAATGTCTACAGATCATTCCTATTCTCTTTAAAATATGGGATACATGCTTCCAAATCTATTCTGAAGCAAATGGAAACGAAAATATATTCTTCAATTAGTATCACGATGTATTTCAAGTTTCTCCCCGTTATACTGGGAGGCTGTACTCAAAATGACAATAGTTCTCAACTGGAACAATGATTTAGTTCCTAACAGTCACGTATCGCGTATCGGTGAATTAGATGACTTATGAAACTATTTCTATTACATGATGTAGGGCGGTTGATAACGCTTCAAGATACGTACATATAATGGTTGCTATGTATATGTACAAGACTTTTATAGGTCTTTGACCTAATGTCATAAGATTTACGTATTCGGAATCAGATTTTGGGATTCCCCATACTAGCTATAAGATAGCACTTTGACGATGACATTGCATAAAAATATTTTCAGTAAAATAAGCTTGGTATTATGTCTCTAAAAAACTGGGTTGCTAGATTACTCGTGGTAAGAAAAACCTCGGTTTTTCAAATACAAAGGTCTAATTACCTATGCCTGGATTTACATACAACTCATAAGTTTTGAAAAATCTCCTTAGCGTCTCTATGTCCAAGTCCGTTAGTTAGCAGTTCCCACGTCGGCTATATTAGTGGCTTATATTAATTACCGTTAATTTAACTTTAAATTAACTTTTATTAACTAAATTTTGTTAACTCAAAATTTTCCAAACAGATGGCGTTATAATCGATGTAAAGTCGGAAATTCCCCTTGTAAAAAAAGAGATAACAGATACTTTTTAATAAAATTACACAGCTAAGAGGCGATAAGTCACCGTCTCTCCGTACTGACTGACGATTAATGTGCCCGGGACTCTATTTGATATATTGTGAAGGGCCTGAGAGCTTAGAAAACATTAATAACACGTTCACTCCTTCCTTGACGGAGTGGCTTTAGTACTAGAACACACTACGGAAAACCGCGCACGGTTTTTAGCCGCATAATGCTGTGACCAGACCGGTAATATGTGCGGACACACCAACTGCGGTGAAATCAAAGCCCATAAAAATGGCGGATATGATCGCAAGATGGGCTGTTGCAAAACGCGGTTGAAAGATTTTGCACCTAAATGATTAAAAGATTGATATAAAATTTCATTTTGTTTTGTAATGTTAGAAACAAAACCGCAGCTCCTCGAACGCGGCGAACACGTTACAAAATCCGTGACTTTTTAGCCATAACAATGCATGAAGCCAAACACACTGACGGTTTTCTCCCACGACATATTTTCGAACTTGCTACAGATTGACGTGCGGCAAAAAATCGTGCCCGCGCACGGTTGAAATCCATCTTGCAAATTACGAAACCGCTAGCGGCTTTTCCGCAGTGCGTGCGGTTTCGTGGTAGCGCGGAAAAAACCGCGTAAAAACCGTAATATGTCCTCAGGCTTTATCACTTGAGAAATTCACACTTATCACCCGGATATAGCGGGAAATAAATGTTTGATACTTTTTATTATACTGTGACTTTGTGAGTCGGAAGTGATACTTTGTTGGAGTGGAAATCAAAGGGAATGTTCTAGAGGATAGTCAATATCTTGTAGTAAGGATTGGAACTGAAAAAAGACTTACTAATATTATGTGTAAATGCAAAAGAAAATCCGTCCGTTTGTTAAGCTTTTCAACTGTGTTGATGACTGTTGAATATATTTTGGAAGTATGATGTACTATACTTAAAAAAAAAGCAAAAGGTTTCGATATTTACTCACCGTAGTACTGACCTGACTGGAAAACTTTAGTTTCCGCAGCATAAACCACCAAACAAAACCAGTAAATATTATACCTAAATATGTTTCTACTAATTTCCTATGTTCTCTGTGTCAATAAAAAATACAGTATTTATTTCTTTGAGATTTTCGAAACCCCAACTGAATTTCAGCCGTTAATACAGTTTACTATTAACAACTAAAATATTTTCAAGCTACAGTAAAGTGGAACATAAATAAGTTATGACGAATACATTTTTCTGTTTATTCCTTTGTTCACCGTCAAAACTATTGAATAAAACATTTTATTACAATTCGTGTGATAAAATCTTGCAAACTCCGAGTTCTTTATAATTTGAATGATAAAATCTGGCTAATAGGTATTGTGGAAAAGTTTTGATCAACAGTTTTTATTTAGTTACTAAGCATTTATTATTTTATTATATACTATTGCTGTAGTTGAAGCAAGGGTAGCAGATTAAAGTTAAAATTACACCATCGGTATTTTTTGCCTTTAGAAGCTTATTTTTCGAATTTCCAATTATTTTTATTCAAAATATTTTTTTCCTAATATTATTAATATAAGTAATTGTTAGTGAGACTGTTACCGTTTTCAGATTGAAGGGATTTATGATAATAATAAGAGTAAGAAACTTAAAAAATAATGGTTTGTGAAACTTGAAGCACAAAGTAACCTACTTTGTAATGACTATATTTACTTATCCAGTATTTATCTATAAGCTGCAAAACCCGCCCTTAATTTCATGAACAAGTTTTTTTTTTACTTTCTAAATGATTAAACATTGACACAGTGAATAATTCTGTCTACGGGAAAATAACAAGTTAAATTCTGTCGAAAGATTATTTTAGTAAACAGGAAAAAAGGGAAGAGTATAAATTATATTACTTATTATAATTTCATTTGATTGTGAAAAACACATTGTCGCTCAAACACTTATTCTTTTACTAAGTGGGTTGTTCTGGTTAACTTGGTTAATATACAAATATAAAATCACTCCTGTTATATACATAATATGTTCTTTGTACATGTCCCACGTTTTGCCGTTAACAATACTAAATCCATGCAATAGGGAGTGAGCCCATTAGCATTCACACATTAATTCTGATCAAATAAAATACATCTTATCAATCGATTTTAATTAGTTTATATTTTGGTAGATATAATATAAATATGCTGACTTAGTGTACCAGTGCCACATTCATAAAAATAATATTATATCGCCTGCATAATAACAAATCCATAAAAACTTAAGGGTTAATAACAAAAAACAATAAAGACAAAATATCACGATAAACAAAAAAAATCATGCAAAAAATATTTTCACTAAAATCCTCTTTTATAGACGGATTTGATAAGCTTAGGCTTAAGACATCCTAGTCATAAGGTCACTGACCTTATATTAACATAATATTATGCAAAAGGTAACGTATTATAACTTATTTAAAGCTCTTAAGAGGATACTTCGGCAGTTATTGTACCTTTATATAAGCCAAACCTACTTAAATAACTCGCAACGTATTAAGTTCAAAGAAATATATAATTTTGGTACATTATTGTTTACTTTATATACTTAATCTAATTTGTTTCAAAGTCTTATTTTTGTTGTATTTATTTTCGTTTTTATTAAATGTTTTTTTTTTGTTATTGAACTAGTAAAGTGTGTTATAAATGTTTCGGCTTTAAACGTTCTTACGAAATTAGTTATGAGCGTTACACAAATGCCCACATTGAAATGTATACTCTCATAATTACTTACGAATACAATTTTTTATTGGTGATGTATAATTACAATAATACATCATTTCCAAGATTTTGATTCACCGACAAAAAGTTAAAAGAACACAATTTTGAACAAATTCTCACATTTTATTTGATCCTAAAGAATACATTTATCGACCAAGTACCTTGGTATATTGTGTATCAAAAATTATTTCGTGAAAAGTCGTGAAAATATACACAAGATTTGATCAGATTAAATTTTTTTATGAAAATGAATTTACTCCATATTCTAACATCCATAATATCAAAACAAAATACATTCACCGTTCAACCCTAACGCAGCGCAGCTGTTGCAAACCCTTATTAGCAAACCCCAAGGGCTGGCACACAACTAACTGATACATAAAACCCTCAAATGCCATAACTTAGGGTATAAAAGGCCAGTGCTCTTATTTTGTTTTAAATTCATATAAAAATTTAGAAGCAAAAGTCTATCTGTGTGTCACATGTTGAAAGCTAAGACAGTTTAACCGATTCTCATGGAATTTAGCATTGAGATAGTTCAAAACCCAGAGCATAGTTACCTATTAAAATGATGCCTTGTTCTCATAGGGATAGGCAAAGACCATAGAACGTCACTTGGTACGATCCTTCGAACTTTTCTTGATGCATTCACATACATTGATCTTGCCATATGGAACCGCCGGTACTAAGCACCGGACCTTTTTGAAACAAACATAAGTTACGTTTTAATCAATTGGCAATAGGATAGTTGAAGACCTAGTTGAAGATCAAATAAAGGTTTTTTTTTCCAAATTCAACCCCAGAGCGCCAGAAATAGGGGATAATAGTTTATAAACGAGTATAGTCGCGTGCGCTACCCAGTTTCACATATTTTGGGGCTGCAACTATCATTCTTAGTAAAAGGTTTTACGTGTGTCGCAGTAAATATTTATGAAAAGGTAAATAGCCCATTTTTGCTCTAGTATTTTGAAGGGTCGTGTTACTGAAGAAATGTTCAGGTGCATCCTTACAGGGAATACGTAGTTGGTGTATTTTTAGCACGTAATTAAAGCCCGTGTGTGCACGCTCTCGTAATAGGAGTAGGCTAGAGAGGCTATAGGCTTTCACGGTATGTAGAGGAGGCGCGTGTAAGATCTTATTTGTAAGAGAATGAAGCGATGCTAGCGTGCATACTTAAAATATTTAATGCGAACGTTTGTTTGTTATATGTTAATCGTTTACAACTAAAACGGATCCGTGTAATTGAACTAGTGGACTATATGCAAATTATAAAGCAGTAAGGTGATAATTATTTTTATTTGAGTTTTGAATTTGAACGCACTTTTCGTTATTTTCTTTTTGATCAAGCACAACCTTTCTTTTTTCTATGTTGGAGTCGGCTTCCAGTCTAACCGGATGTAGCTGCAAAGCAAAGAACGACTGCCTGTCTGTCCTCCACAACACAGTTACCTGGGCTATAACATGATACCTCTTGGTTACACTGGTTGTCAGACTTGCAAGCTACTGACTACTGTTAACGACTGTCAAAGATCTCCGTGTCCTGCGAAACACGGAAGAACTAGATATGTATAAGATGGTCACCCATCCACAGAACAACCTAGACAAGCGCAGCTTAACCTCAGATATAGATCCGCGTTGCTGATATCATACGACTCTTATTATATTCCTAGTCCTTATTCAGTATAGTAATAGTAATTGATTGAGTCCAAAAATAACCTACAGTCACATCTGTGCCTACAAAGGTTATCTACGTCACGGTTATTCATCACTACGGCTCATAAATCTCATATCACTTATACAAGTCACCGTTCTATGTCATATTGGACGTGTTAGTAATAATATTCGCTTGTCATATACCCATCATTTTTAGTAAGTGACCTTTGTAGTGACCTTTTGACCTTTGATATTTAAAGCCACAAAATTAACGAAATAAAAATAGCTGTGATAGCTGAGTGTGTTTGAGTTAGTTAGTTAATACATTTGTAAAGTTATGGAAAGTTCCCAAACCGTCCATGGTTAGTGTGGTGGGTGGACTCAAGGCCTAATACCTCCCTTAATTCGAGAGGAGACTCTTGGTAAAAAAGAACAGAATAACTTTAACATTTAAAATAGTGGTATAATCTACACAGGATATTATTTGAAGGCTTTACGAGCTTTTCACGACACGTAGGGTCGATGACCCCAACTTCCAATCGGCTATCGCTCAGATAGAAAAACTCAGGAACAAAGTTTTTACCTGTCCAAGGTTTGAACCCGAGACCACTGCGCTAAAAGACAGTTCCATGTTTCATATCAATATTGTTAAAGTACTGCAGATATATAAATAATCTCTAGTTTTGCTCTCACGAGTATTGGCAACATAACGAGCTTTTGCATAACAAAACAATTTTAGACAATCTATATTGTATTAATGTTTTTGAAAAGATATTTTTGAAAATGCAGAGTATTGTGGTTTCTAATAGAAAAATAGCAATATAAGTCGCGGAAGCTTGCCAATATCGTTAATATGAAAAGACTAGCTGACCCGTGCAACTTCGCTTGCGTCACATAAGAGAGAATGGGTCATAAATTTCCCCGTTTTTGTAACGTTTTTTACTGGTACTCTGCTCCTATTGGTTGTAGCCGATGATATATAGCCTATAGCCTTCCTCAAAAAATAGGCTAGGACCAGTAGTTTCTGAGATTAGCGCGTTCAAACAAACAAACAAACTCTTCAGCTTTATAATATTAGTATAGATTGTCATATTGCCAGATAATGCATAATAATATGTTATCCGACTCAAAAGACAAAATGAAAACGATTAAATTGATTTACATTTTCTGTCTATTGTAAGGTATCGTGCTCCTGTTGGCATTTTATAATATAATGTCAATGTAATTATAAAATTATGGCTTTGGTTAAACAAATTAAATTAAGCTGTGAAATCACTAGATTTAAGACTAAAATTTTACTTACAATTTTAGTCGGGAGTCGCCGAGAAAAATAATAAAAATCGCTTATAAAACGTGTTATAAAATTCCAGAAGCTTGTAGGTTGAGAGCATTAAGCATGTAGCCATCACAAGAACAACAAAATAAGATAAAAAAAACAACCATAATATTACCATCTTTTTTGGTCAGCCGGAACTGACAAAAACATAACACAGTTTACTAAGCAATCACAACCACTACTCCTCATATGAATGGTAATAGTTAGATTTTTAAGAGCAAATTACAATATTATCTTTCATTCCACAAAAGCAAATTTATTTAGGTCAGTTTGCGGATGTAGACCTTTGGGTGAACGCGGGGGCGAATTATAATGTTGCTTCACTATACGAAACGTAAATATTACTTTGAAACTAGCTTTTACCCGCTGTTTTATTCATTATATTGTCAGCTAAAAGACCAATAGCATTTGAAAATCAAACCCCAGACTTAGTGGTCAGTAGTCGCACACCACCATCAAGACCACAGATTCAAAGATATACTCATAACACATTCAATCCGTCTTACTCAACTCGAGATTCATAACCAAGCTATTGCTATCAATTACAAAAACAACCACAATATTTAAAATCGAACCGAAATAGTTTCAAAGGTTCAGACGTGTTTAACCTTACAAGAAAACTCTATCTATAGCTTTATTTTAGTCAAGATTATCTCTCGCTATCTTTAGTTTGAGATAGAACAAACATGACATTTTGTAGAGTGACAGGTCTCTGTAAATCCTCCTACGATGGAAAATGTCGTGACCTTATTTCGGCATACATATACATATCTTGAAGATAACAGCTTTTCACATTTTTCATATTAGGTTTTAGACAAAAAAATGATTTTGTTTTTAAACAACTAATTCTTTAATCACACATAATTATTAAAAAAACTGTGTTTAAAATTTTTTTATCAAGAAAAATATTCCACTTTTGCAAATGGCAATAGTCGACGTGAGAGAGATAAATCTTTTCGTATTCAGTCGTTATAGACATTAAATGTTATACCTCTCTTAGAAAGCTACCAGTATTATTCCAACAGAAAACCACCGCTACCTTAAATTTTCGTTCTTTTTAGTGAATCGTAAAAACTACAAAGTTTGCAACCCACAGATTTACGAACGAAAAAAATAATAGCGAACCGATTGGTTGACTTGTTATCCAATCTTGTAGAATCGTTATGAATTCGTCTCTCATACTCTGTGTCTCTACGTCAGCAGTTCCCGGAGACAGATGAGATGTCGTTTGATCTTCGAGAGCTGTAGTCGGCTTTGAATGATCCGACGCATCTGTCTTTATAAGGAAGGTACAAGATTGGGTCGGTGATAAGATTGCCGATCTATGGCGGTGTAACGAAGTTCCGATATTATCGTTTTGTATCTAGTATGATGTTCTAAATTACTTTAAAGAGGTTCTTTTGAAATACACCAAGAGCGCTGTAGCTCGATTCTCTAGACGGTTTTCTAATGGCTATCGAGAAATTTTATATGACAATCTGATCAGTATAGAATCGTGCTACCGATCAATTAAGTTCAGGATTGTAGACCGTCGTAAAGATAAGTCTTTTACTAAGAATGTATCTTAGGTCGCAGGGACTTTACACATACAACAACATTAGATTCATTCGAAATAAAATTCGTAGATCGCATAAGAATCCGTACTAGTATTATAGTAGTAGTAACTGTTCTAGATATATTATGTGAAAGTGTAGTATTTTATGCGAAATCAGCTTCACCTATTTAGACTATTTCATAATGGTTGATTTTAACTCGTAAGACAAATCTCACTTTTACATTAATAAAATAAGGGAACATTGAACTTTATTAAAATTTCTTCTAAAAGAAGTAATTTAAAGTAATTTTATTCTTAACTTGTTTTAAAATATATATTCAAGAACCAACAGGCCAATGAACTTTATTTTAATGACGACAAAATTCTCGGAAGTGTTATTGAAAATACATTTTCCGAAGAAAAGTAGAGGGTTAATTGCTTGTTATAAACATCGAGAGTGACATTTTATAAAGATTTAATTTCCAAGAAATCTTATTTTGTGGAGTTAAAATTTTACCAACCATAATGAGTAGACATAATTAAGTGTCATGTTAATAATGTAAAAATATACTCTTAGTGTGTATTTTTACTTTATTAACATGACACTTCCCCGCAAACACCCGCGCAACTTCGCTTGCCTCACATAAAGAGAATGAAAATTTTCCCCGTTTTTATAACATTTTTTACTGTTGCTCTGCTCCTATTGGTTAGCTTGATAATATATAGCCTATAACCTTCCTCGATAAATGGACTATCTAACACTGAAAGAATTTTTCAAATAGGACCAGTAGTTCCTGAGATTGGCGCGTTCAAACAAACAAACTCTTCAGCTTTATAATATTAGTATAGATAAGCCTTTAATTATTATGTTTTGGGCTTTACTTTAAAGGGCTCGAAATTAGTCATGCGGGTATCGAATCTACAACTGTCTGGTGCAGTTTTAGTGGCGACTATTTACCATCATGTGTACATAAGCCATATTTAACATAAGGACGTAGAATCAAGGTTCTAAATTAGTTCCAAAAAGGTAAAAATAGTTTATTAATGAAGTTGCTCATGGGTATCAGGTGTTTAGAGGCAAGTTTCAGTTAAATAAAGGTTTTAGCGAGGGTTCAGAAATAATGATGAGATTCATGGTAGAAAGGTAAAATTATGTAAAAATAAATGTGTGGCATTGACCACTGTTCTAACGTTTCTATTTTTAGTTCTACGACCTTTCAAGTTCCTTTGCTAAATTTGGGTTAAAATAAAAAAAGGCTTAATCGAAAAAATGTCATTTTTTGACCCTGAATTTCAATCTTTACGGTTATAAATATTCGTTCTTTGGTCTCTGTCTACCCCTATGGGAAAACGTAATTTTATTTATTAATGCATGTAATATCGGTTCACCACGTTTATCGGGCAATATCGGGGAAGCGTGTCAGACTTTCGTATTTATAACAAAAAAAATTAAGTAATAAAGATAGTTTTATCTTTTTTTGTAGTGACTTTCACGTTGTTAATTTTTGTGCAGTTTTTTTTTTATTTTACATTGATTATATTATGTAATTCTGAAAAAAATGGCACACTCATAAAACAAGTTCCGTGATACAAGAACTTTTCAGTCTCAAAATTAAACCCACTTTAAACATTTACAATACATTTGTATAATTCCCACCGTAGTTTACCCAACCAAAGCTGGAAATTGAAAACTTTTGTTTGTGTTGAACGAATAGCTGCAGAATGATATTAATCCAATTAATATGAAATTGTTTGTGTTTCCGTCTGATTGTTGGACGCTGCAGATGTCAGTTCGTTTATGTTGGTTACAAGTTTGACTGTCTTCTATGTAGAAGTTTATGTCCCTTACTGGCTTATATTTATTTATTTTGTAGCTTTTGCTTTGCCAGGCGCTCTGTGTAAAATACTTGTATCCAGCTGCATCCGGTGAGACTGGAAGCCGACTACAACATAGAAGAAAAACTAGACTTATAAAGTAGCCTTTACTTGCAGTTCCATGTTATAAATGTGAAAATGTGTATATGATTGTCCATTTTTTTTGTTAAAAATATAAAAATAGTCTTCTTGAAGGTTTTTCCCCGAGGCAACCACAGACTATAAATTCTCTATATTATTACAGAATTTACCTTCAGTCTAGACGTCCGACCTGTTAAATTCAGGTTTCATATTCCATTGTGTAACGCCGACTAACGAACGATACATGCACAGAAACTAAATACCTAGTTAAATTCAAAGTACACGGTATTAGTCTTCATACAGGCACATATTATGGCTTAAGTTGTAATAAACTTGGAAGTTTTGACAACGAGTCTCTGTTCAATGTCTGAAATAATCCGTTGTGTTACACGAAATGTCTGTTTCGTTGCACAATGGAGAGCTTTTATTGGATTGTTCTTCAATTAAGTTTGGTTTTCATTTAACTTAATTATTTCTTAAAGCTGTGAGGGTAAAGAACTTATTCTACAGCATTAGGAATATAGAAGAATAGTAATAGATGTTTCTGTGAAAAGAAAACGAAAGGTCAAAGGTCAAATTTCAAGGTCGAGGTCAACAAATAATCTCCTCTGATCAATTTTCTAGATATTTTCCTGCTGGTTTAAGCAATACTATATTATACTACACTTCCGAAATACCATCAATGTAGGATAGATTGAGAAATTGAAGACTATGATAAAAATATTATCACAATCTTAATTTTTCTTTGCTTTGTCAACATTCTCAAGGTTTAACACTAAAATATTTAACTATCCAATCACCATTGTGTAAAGAAATCTTACGAATATGTCCTCGAAATAATGGTCAAAGTTATTGTGAAAACGTTATACGGGTTATAACCCTTTTATAACAAAAGATACAGCTTTATAAACCCTTATGTGTAATTACCTCATAAAGTTGAGGAAACTGTGATTGTCAACAGAAAACGACGCAGAAATTAATGACAAGTAAAACCACGAAACAAGCATTGTTTAAATAATGGGGAATGGTACTTCACACTAAAGACTATCGACAGCTGAATTCCTGTCAAGAAAAAAAAGTATTTAACACTGGTAAGTTATATTTAACTAGCTGACCCGCGCAACTTCGCTTGCGTCACATAAGAGAGAATGGTCAAGATTTTCCCCGTTTTTAAAACATTTTTTATTGCTACTCCGCTCCTATTGGTCGTAACGTGATGATATAGCCTATAGCCTTCCTCGATAAATGGACTATCTAACACTGAAAGAATTTTTCAAATCGGACCAGTAGTTCCTGAGATTAGCGCGTTCAAACAAACAAACAAACTCTTCAGCTTTATAGTATTAGTATAGATTTACCTAATATATTTTTTTGAAAACTTAAGCATAGAATATCTTATTTGTTCACGCGACGTTTCGATCGAATTACATTGACCGTGGTCAAAAACTAACCTTAAATTTTCAATCGCGTTTAAGACCCGTTACATTATAATATTATGTGTACATGACGCGAGAGCTTAAAGTCATAAAAAAAAAATCAGTTAATTATAATGACAAACTTTAGGCACTCGATAGTACCGACTGTCGAAAATTGAGTCACTATTCTTAAACTCATTTTGTCTTATTGTATGAGGCAATAACTTTTTCCGTCTTTTGTTGCTATATTTTCCCAAAACTCAAAGTATGTTTTAATATGAACGAGTATTCATTTCATTAAACTATTTCATCGAAAACCATTTAAATAATTGTGTTTAATAAACCTAGAATTCATGTTAATTAGTTAAGTACTTTTGATATTATAATTAATTTTAATTGCGGCTCAATGATTCAATTCAATTAGACACATTTTAAACAATTAATTATTACTAAAACAATGTACTTATCTATAGTTATCTTTACGTGTTATCTATAACCTATAATTCTCAAACAAAAGCCTACATTTCAAATGTCCTAACATATTTGAATGAAACTATTTGAAATAATATATCAATTACAAATTCCGGATCACTAATCAAAAAATAATAAAATCATTGTCAAAGTAAACTCAACTCTACGCCCAAAGTCGCTTACACCTATTCAAAATCGAAACTCCTCACAAAATCAATAGTAGCCGAAAGTATAACGTCGTAACCGACAGTTGGCATCAAAGATTGATTCGCTTTGCGGTTGAAAATTACGTTTCCAAGCAAATAGTTCATTAGGACGAATGGGTCAGATATTTGTAAGAGTAAATAATTAGTGAAAGATCATTCTACCCTCATTTCTCATTTTATAAAGCAAGAGCAACATGCTCTAAACTACTGAGTGTACAAATTGAAGAGAATCCTCTCTGAATTTGTACAGAATAAAGGCTTCTATTCGCAAACTAGGATAGCATTAGAGTTTGAATTAAGCAAATTTCTACTATGTCATACGACATATTAGGTTGCCAATGAGTAGGGAGACGAATACAAAGCAAAATCAAGTCCCCCTTTAGAAAAGTAGTCGATTTTTTAAAAACTACTACTAAATTAATTTTAATTAATACAATAATTTCTTCACATCCTATACCGCTAGCAGTATATAACTAATCTATATCCACAAAAACGCCATGAATTTCCAATAAATGTTGCACCATCTCATATCCTCCCTCATCAATATCACGAACCAAAGGCACTTGAGTTTTTGCCCTCCCTTGTGGGGAGTTCGGAACTCAATCCATCTATTCAATTGATGCTCTATCGGGTTGCGAATGCTTCACTGTGTAACCACGATACAGTGGACGGATTTTAGGAATGGTATTCACTATTTTGTTGCTTTACATTTATTTAGATAGAATAAAACGGATAATTTAAGCTTAAAGTAGTATTTCGAATAAGTAAGGTTTATTTTTTTTGGTTTTAAACAACATTCATACGAACAAACAAATAGAAAATATCCTGGCCCTTGTTTTCGTTTTCGAAAGTTCACAATTATATGGGAGCGAACTATTAAATCATTGCTTTTACGCTTAAAAACCTTTTAAAAAATATAGAAGCGCCATAATATGAGAGGGTGGGTTCTCTCAGAAAAGAGGCAACAATCATTTTATATAAATATAATACTAAAATTATTGCCAAGTTAATATTTAGATAACGTTTGCAAAAACTTATAGTAATTCTTACAATCGGTCAAAACGAGTACGTATCTAACGTGTTTTGGTCACGTTTTTAATAATGATTGATAACAAAACCTTGAACTTTATGCAAAAACGATAAACTAGATAACTTTTGTTAGTTCTTGCTCAATATATAAAATACTAGCTCTAACCCGCGACTTCGTATGAACTATAGTTATATGGCTTAAAATCCAAATAGTCCCCGTTTTCTTGATGATTTCCGAGATAAAAACCTATGTCCTTTTTGGGTGTCAAACTACCTTTGCACAAAATGTTTACCAAATCGGTTCAATGGTTTAGTCGTAAGGAAGAGACTGTAAGAGAGAGTTATTTTCGCATTAGTATGAAAGTCTAGGCATTAATAGGAGTTTCTTCCTCGATAGCCTACAATGCCATCTACTATAGCGTGATTCTCCGCAGTTAGTATTATGGAATGTCAAGAGTTTGACATTTAAAATCGACTGCAGAAATAGTTTCTAGTGCATCCGCTAGAGGCACTGATTAGATTTTCGTAAATAACTTTCGATAGCTAGTCGGTTTTCGATATTAGTGTGATAATATGTTCCACACTTGCGCATGCATGTAACCAACCTAATCGTATCTTTTTGCTCAACAGCGTGATTAATGAACCTTCCCAAATCCATCTCAGTATGAAATGGTTAAACTTCAATTGGATGAAAATTTGTAAAATACGACCAAGTTTCTACCAAGTTGTGAAGTGGGCCACGTGAAATACTATTCAAAAAAGTTGTTGTATAACAAGTTGCAATAACTAAATCATTGAGACTATAAAGTAATAACTGTTTCAAAAACTTCTTGAAAGACGGTTATAATTCAATATGAGTTTTGATAAAGTTTTACATAGAATAATTGTCTGATGTAGACAGACCAATATTAGCTAAGAAATTATTATATTTAATTTTCACTTAGTGTTTTTTAAACCCGTTTCTGTCCCACTAGGCAAGGGTCTCCTCCCAAATTTTAGGGGTTAGGCCTTGAATTCAAGTTCGTGTTGAAGACTCTGCATGCCCTTTTCGCTTAATATTTTAGGATTTTTCTTGTTTTGTGAATCTAATTGTATGGACAGCAAAATTTAAATCTATATGAACGAAACCAAACAACACAACATTTTAAACCACTACATTACTTTGGCAATTGTCTAGGGATAATAATATCAACTTGCATTAACACCAAAAATACCCTCAATCAATAAATTTTATTTGTAAAAAATAATGTAAAAAATCTGTCAACTTGAGTAAAAAAATCCTCAAAGTCAATCCGTCATAATTATAAAACAAACAATACACAAATTTTGCAACATTTACTTCTTTCCAAATAGGTACTGACACTACGAACAGGAAAAAAATCTGCTGACATGAAATCCCATAGCGCCACCGTCTTCATATTAAATGAAGAGGCAAATCTCTTCACGGTACATTGAGAACATAAGGTCGTGGGTTCCTGCCCGAGGGTAACGATGATGGAATTATTTGACGTCACATTAATCTTTGTTTTTTTCTCTTTGAATGTTATGTTATTGTATACTGACAATGTCTTTGATTGTCACTGAAGGAGAGGATTTTCTTTGATTAGAGTACAATCAATATAATAAGGATTCAAACCCACAATCGTGAAGGGAAAAAAAATGCTTCTTCTAATTGATAAAAAAAAATCCAACTTTTTTTTGTGGGCACTTATCACGTTACTGCAGTGTACCTACGAATATATAGAATAAAGCCAAATAAAATAAAAACTATCTAATTTGGTATGATAGAAAAATCCGATTATTAATTGAAATAGTCAATCAATAAAATCGGATTGTTCCGATATTGTATCGGTTGTACGAATTGGTAATCAGTTATTAATTTTATTGTAAAAACTAATTGTGATTTAAATAGTAATTTTATTAAGTTTAGAGAAACAAAACATATACATGTATATGGAAAAGACTAATACAAAATTATGATGTAACATCTTTTACTAGATAAAGAGCTAATACGCATTACATCATCTATCGCAGCACATAGAATTATAACATACGGCTCATAACGGGCTCACTTCAAAGAGATAAGCCTAACAAACCGTTTGCTGTCAAGTACACTCAACGTTTGAGTACATAGTTCCGTATATTTTGACATGTAGGAAGTAAATGTGATGTACAGTTTACGTTGATCTGTAAGCGTTATCACCGAGATGTTAGCCACGAAAATTCTCATATTATACTCACATCGTAATGTATAGTCCCATACCTCAGTAGAGAATCTTGTATGCAAGGCTGTCAGAGGTGAACATAAATTCGAATTAAGAATATCTGTGAACCTATGCAACTGAAAGTGGCCTGCTAGATACAGCCACTTTATTTTGATACTCCACTACATGAATAGCGTCAAGGCTCTTCATTAAGCTGTCGGAGTATAGTAAAAAACATCAAAAAACACCGATTCAGTAAGGCCTGACTTGTATATTATTATAAAGCAACTTTTTGCGACCAGGAGCTTGAAAATATTAATTATTTGTACAAATACGGTACTTGTACAAATATGGTAACATATTCATTATTTGGTTTCATTATAGTACAAGCTCTACTTAGTTTGGAATCAAATAACTCTGTGTGAGTTGTCCAACAATATTTATTTATAAAAAATCATTGCATTTAAACATACTGTAAAGTCCAAAACTCATCAGTTTACGAGTTATGATAATCACTTAGTTATAGAAAGATGTGACTGCCCAAGCAAAAAAAGTTATTTTGGCAATAATCACCCTAGAATATAACAAAACATCATCAAAATAACAAAACAGTACAATGTCCTTCAAAGACTTATTTATTTCGAAACATTGACCGCACAAAGAGAGCACTGACCGATCTGCCTAATGTGTTTCGAGTTGAGTGTTGCCACGACGCCGACGTCCCGGGGAGTCCTAATCTCAGTAATGATAGGATTACTGGTATATGTATGTATGAACTTTCTGATACTAAGCTAGAGCGAAATTGGAAACTAAAAATAGTAGGTATAAGTTCAAGTAAATAACAGTGGTAGGTACTAAAATTGCATTAAAGATTTGAGGAAACGGCTACACTACAATTATCTCTGTGGAAAAGGTTATCTTAAAATAGGTCTCCAGCTTTAGAAATATAATACTTTTTAAATAAAAAAAATGTGTGATATAGTAAAAAAAAATACGAAAAATAATCCAGAACTGATAAAGTTTCGTTTCGAAAAGTGGTAAAGGCTTCTAAACAGTTGAATTAGACTTCTCAGAAAATATCTCTGGATTATTTCTTTACTAAAAAAACTAACATGGCAAAAAAATATAATATCCGTAATTGAATAGTATTTTAACCAAAAATCATCAATAAAATATAAATCGTTTGACACAAATTACGAATAAAAAGCATCGTTAATTCTCGTTTAGCATTTTCACGATTGAATAACCATTCAGAACGCGTTAGTATTTTAGTCATTTTTTCATATTCAATATTTGAATAGCTCCCGGCTGTGGGTAGTTGACTAATGTGATTTTCATTTAGCGCCATCTAGATTTATCTTTTGTAAATGTTATTTGATTATTGAGAAGAGACAAAATTAAGATTAAATAATGCTAGGAGACAGTTTTACGGTTTATGGATATGTCTCTAATATCATATCCAATAGTTAAAGTGACGGTTTATTCATTAAAACTTTTGCCTGAATTCCACTTAATAAAATTGCCGATACTTATTCATATCAAAAACTCACAATTAAACAGAACTACCCCTATCATGGCTTGTGGTAAACATTATCTTTGCTTAACACAACAGCTGTAAGTGTAACAACACTTCAATATTTATTTCTTACTATCTTCATATTATTTAAACAAAGCTCAGAATCCGTTTTAATAGATAGAATCTTGATTGATCAGGAAACAAAATAATATATCCAAAGATCCAAGTCAATCACCAATACTCAACCGGAACATACAGTTCAATGTCCTTAAGTTAACATGAACACGTAACTTAATACCAGCAGTGTCTCTGTAAGTAATTAGTTAATTGCTATTATTGGCTCACATCGACCTACTAAGGAAGAGCCTCTGGCGACGTATCTGTCCTTTGTAACTGATATCTTCTTCTACTGATGGTGTCAATGAATTGTTTCCGAGTATTTGTTTTATTTTCTCGTATAAGGAACTTGGGTTGCGATATACTACCAATATACTTAACATAAGTTTTGTACTATAGTAACACGTAGTCTCAATGAAATGAAAAGGTTTATGAAAATACTCTCCTTCATCGAACAACGCTTTAGAGTTGAACTTTGGAACTTGAACTTCTAAAACTTATACATATAATAATATACATGACATTAATACATGAGAAAGTGAGTTTATTACATAGTTTTTCTCCAAGGGAAAATGGCTGAAAAAAATTGGATTCTGTTCATTGTTTGAAAAGGGGGGAGAACTACTACATTTTATGCAGCTTAGACAGGTGTGAAACATTGCAATGTTCAGCTAGTACCTTATATTATACGCTAGGTTAATACATACGACAGCCTTCAAATCGCACGTGAAAAGATTCACTGAATTCTAAAAACATGTAAATCGTACAAGCTCTAGGAAAAATAACAAAAAACACACACGTGTAAAGTTTACTAAAGTTTGTATATTTACCTCTTACAAGAACTTTGATCGAGATTGTACTCCGCCAGGTGAAGCCGTAAAATCTTTTTGTTATCTTGTTAAAGCAGTTAAAATCCTTGTAAACAAATATGAGTAGGTTTTTGTTGATATTCAGGGTTATGTCATCTTGTTAACTACTGATTTTATTAGTAAATTCAATGTCAAACTATATACAGTCTCAAAGAAAGAAAAATTTAGTACTGTAGCGCGATTCTGTACAGTTGATACTGTTCAGTATCGGAAGTTTGGCATTAAGAATGTATTACAAAATAGTTCCTACGACGCCCGCCAGAGGCGCTGATCAGACTTCATACAAAATTTCTCGATGACAGGCCGGTTGTCGGTAATCGATAGTTGTAGAGAATCGAGCTACTGGCAGTTCGTAATAACAACACATATTTTGAAATCGATATGAAGTGAAAGAAATGAATGAAGCAAAATTTACATTGATCGAAGGAATCGGGCTATGAAATATGGACATGCTACAACTAAAGCATTGAGTATGATTCCCTTTCAAATAATTGTGTGATTCACAAATAAAATTGTTTCGGTTCTGGTACTGCTTTGTACCTATTTATTTATTGTATGTGTGACAAAATGGTGACAAATGACTTTATTTTGTCTCGCATTTTCTTATCGAATTGTGCCGTGAGTTCATGTACCGTATGACAAATACATGCATACATTTATAAAATCACGCCTTTTTCTTATAAAGATGGGAAGATCGCCACTTGCTACGATCCTCATCAACTTTCCTTGCTTTATTCACTTCCATATACATCTTGTCGTAAAGGACCGTTAGATTAAGGAATTGCGTACCTTGCCTTTGTCCATAACATCACCGATATGATATGTAAGTATGTAAAGCGTATTTGTCAATCATTCCCCTCTATGAAAAACACAAGTAATCGTAACACCAACTGTATATGAATTATTATAAACAAGACTTAGTTCAAAATATTTGTACATTTTATCGGAAGGTAAATTCAAATTTCAATAAAGCGAGACTTTGATGAACAACTCGGATAATTTTCACAGATCACCCCTAATTGGGATCCGACGTGACTTTAGTATCAGTATTGAAATCTTTCATTAAAATAACCATCTTAAATACTAATTGGACTCAAACCTGAGAAAGATATTTGAGTAACAACTTTAAATTATGATAAGAGAGTGTTCGCACTGAGTGAATTATACTATGTACATTTCAATAGTGAATTACGGTTTTCTTTTAAAATGTATAGCATTGCGACTGTTTTATCCGGATATCTAATATGTAAGTAACATGTGAGACATATCAGCGTTTTGCTCTTAAATATATAATGTTGGTCTCATGGAGGGGAAGAACTACGTGACTAATACGTACTTTTTAAAACATGTTATAATAAATTCGACAGACCCACCGGGTATCGAATCCGCACTTTCGTGTTCGTTTTACTATCGGTCGCCTAGACTACCCCTAAACCACATCGGCAGTCAGTTAAGTCAATTTGGCTGAATTATTAAAAGAAGAAAAAACAAGGAGAGAGTGGGAGAGAGAAAATTTTTAACGTGCTACTTTAACTACCACTTAAGTAACTGCTAAATGTATAAGGCTACTAAATAGCAATTTGGGTACACGTGGCAAGACAGAAAATTAATAAAATTACTAACGAATTCTACCCAACCCAAACAATACAAGCAAAAACACATACATACATACATACAGGATGGCAATTTTCTACTAATCTTGACTATCGACCGCCTTAGGAAAAACTTTTGCAGTTCATTTTAAATATCATTCGACAGACGATTCTCTACGACTATCGACTACCGACAACCTGACTATCGAAAAATCTTGTATGACAATCGGTTCAGCGCCTCTAGCGGGCATCGTAAAAACTATTTTTGCAGTACATTTTAAATATTAACCGATACTCGAAAGTCATGACTAGACAGAATCGTGCTACTGGTAGCGTTACTTCCAGACCTAACCACAGCGAATACCTGATCGGCAGCTAATGGTCTAATTGTAAAATACTTAACTCAACTTTATCAATATACCTTTTGCCAAGTTTGAAACAGGTATTTGGAAGTAGGGATGCTATGTCTGAATATCCGAAATTTAGTATCCGTATTCCTAGAATTAAGGTATCCAGAATATATTAAAGGAATCTTTGCTAATAGCAGAATGTATGGAATTTATTACATGATATTATCAGAGCCTTTATATTTGTAGAACGTAATAAAAATGTCTGATCTGAGGTAAAATCATGTGCCCCGTTGTCTTTTACGAACTGATAGATAGCAACTCAAAGACCAATCAGATTTGCAACTACATGTATTGAGAAATATTGTAAAGTAAATTAGACAAGACCAACAGCACGTCGACCTCCCCGGAATCAAACCCGAGAACTCATGATCAGCGTCACACAAAAGACAATTGTACCCTATGGGAGTCGAACCAACGATCCTCACTGTCAGCGGTAACCGCGGTATAGCAAACGTTAACACCGCAAAAATCGCTAATATTAAATTTCCTATATCCGAAATATCAAATCAGTAACATCATTATTTAATAGACTTATTGGATTCAATACTAGATCAGTATTTGTCAGTATTTGACACACAATGGATAATGTCGGGAAACTTTGCCATAATTAATATTTCGAACAACTGGATAAGACAATAGGTGTTCCAGATACTGTACTAGGTAACTGAAAGTTTTTAATTTGTGTTTGAAGTTCTAAGGCCAAATAGCCAAGAAGTAGCCAAGATGTGGGAAGTTTAAAAGGTGTAAAACAACTTAGTATAGAGCCTTGCTGAATAATGTATTACCCATAGCAATACGCAAGTATATTCAACTGACGGTGCTCTGTTTGAGTTTTTTTTTAAATACACAGAAATGTTAGTTAAAATCTACATAAATCGTGCATGCCGAGGCTTTCTTTTAAGTTGTTGGACTGTAGTCCTTCCGACTTTTTGGAATGCAGTTTTTTTTTAAATCATGGTGTTCAAGACCCAACTTCATTATATTGTTATGTATTGACAGTTTAAAGGGTAAAGGTTGTTTCAAAATTAAATGGCGGCTAGATGAAGGCATGGATGTATGAAGGTTTCTCACTCGTTTACGTAACAACTGGGTCTGACAAAGATTTTGATGAAACCTGACAAACATGTTTGATTATTTGATACAAAAACGACACTGGCTCTTTTTAGCCCAGGAAACTTTTCCACACGGACGTAGTCACGAGTAGTGACAAGCTAGTAACAAATAATAACACACTTCGATTTAAAATAAATAGACCGATAAAATAAAGGCACTTTTCAAAATTTTGACGAATACGTAATTTCCGTTACTTCAAGCAAACGTTCGTGTTTACACTGAAAACATTATTATTGAACAACTAAAAAGAAAACATACCTTTTCACTGTATATTTGGCAATAAAAGCAGAATTCGAGTCGTTATTCTCATAAATAACTTTGATTACAGATTCTATTCACGATATTTATATCGAAATTCAGAAATCAGTGCTAGATCGTGTATTCATAAATAAATAATTTCTATTTACTTATTTCTATGTAGAATATTATATTTATCATTACTCTGTATATTATATTTAGTAAAAGAAGTAATTTTTGGCTACATGAAAAAGAAGGATATTGGGGATATTTTTGAATCTAAGTGGTATAAATAAATATTAATGAAGATGTGTTTGTTTGTCTTTGCTTTTTTACAAATTGGTAAAGTGATAGTGAAGTGATATATTCTGTTATATTATTCTCATTTATTGCTTACTATTTTCGTTGTGAATAAAGTAAGGAAAGTTTGTAAAGATTGTACCAAGTGATTTGATTTCTGCCTTCCTCTATGGGAACAAGGCGTGATTTCATCTATTTCTAGTAGCTTGTACTAATTTAATATTGGATACACCACTTATTTTATCACTTTTTATGGACAGAGCACGTACATTTTTGCCCATCGTTATTTATAAAGTACTAGCAAGAATTTTCATTGAAGCCAAATTCACCAATTATTTCACTTCCCACGATCTGTAGCATGTCATCCACATTCATACATTTCAAACCATAATACCTTTTATAGTTTAAATGAATTCGATAGCAAAATAAATGTTCTTTTATACTATGCTGCCAACGCATTTTCCATTAAAGTATTAAAACCGCTGTAAATTGGCTTTTAAGTGAGAGTATAAAATCCGGGTAGCAACATGGTGTCCGTTATTTAATTAAGCTTTGCCCATGGGTTTATGGGAGGGGATAAATGTTTGTTTTTTTGTTGAGGATTAATATGAATTGAAACTCGTAGTTAGTTGTTTTATTTAAAAGCGACGCGTCATGTTAGTTATAGAAGGTATATTGGAATGGCAGTCGCATTATACCAATCGATTACATTCGCTAAGCAATGAGTTACTCTTTTCTTATTGATACTAACACGATCGAAACCTCCTTACATATTCTTCTGTTACTATATATTACTTCTTCTGGATCTACTAAATGGGCGTCTGTGAGAAAAGCAATGTGGAAAAAAGTCTACCGGAAATTTTATTACTTGAAAAACATCAAAGTCCATCAGAACTTGTATTATTTTACTGATCAACGAGCATGTAACGACGATTACCATACATTTTTACAGATTTCACCGATTTCATCTATTAGGGTCCGGAAGGCTACAAATAAAGTAACACTTTTTATCCCAATCCTCGCTTTAGAAGCCCTCAATAACAATAAAAAGAGATCTTCAAGATAACTAAGAACGTCAAAGGTAGTGGCATAATTTTCAGGAGCCCTTGTCAAGTGTGAAAAACTGGCTGTAAAGGTACAACCAGTGTAATAAGACCCTCGTATTTTACAGCCAATGTTAAGTAAGTGGTGATTCCAGGGCTCTGATTAAAATGGTAAATTTTAAGACCTACGAAATTTTGTTATCTTAAATCTTCATTTTTTCGGAAGCGTTTCCTAAGCTTCCTTCGAGACTAAACCGATTATATAAATGAAGCAAAGGCCTCTCGTTTGATTGGGTCTTTTGTAAAACTAATATATATTATATTTTTAGTTTGTTATAATATATAATTTTATTATAAGATCGAAAATCACTTATTGTTCGACAGCAGTAGTTTAAAACTAAGACATAATACTATATTATAGACTTTTTTTTAATCCCGGATTCTGTAATATGTATAAATAGGCCCAGTCTCAGGGAGCGTGTTGTCCACTGGCCGTTTTAATTTTATGTATGTAAAAATCTGTTTAATCGGGGCTGACCCACGAAGCGCTGGCGTGACGATCTAGATGCTTTTAATATTAATTGAACACGAATAGCAGGAGATAGAGAGGACTGGAAGAAAATGGGACAGGCCTTTGCCCAGCAGTGGGACAGTACGGGCTAACAAAAAAAAACAAGCAATTGCGTTGCATGACTGTTATTTTTTAAATTACCAATTTCCAGTTCAGTAGATTTAAATGGGGAAATGCTTGCATCGAATTTATTACACACAATGCAGTAATCCTAATTCAGTTCCACGAAAAGACGGAGTAAATCTACAATCCGAATCTGTGCGAGATGCATTCGAACGTAAAAAGTTTCAATATCTACAAGTGTGTAGTGCAAGTACTCTCTGTTCCCAAGTGGTAATATCTGTCGCGGAGGAATATTTCAACTTTGAGAATTGAATCTGCTGAGAAATGTATGTACATTTGGTAAAGTTTTGTTCTAAGCAAGAAAGTTTGTGATAGTATGGATGGTGTATCATGTTTCTTTAAACCAATTTTACGGAGTGAATTTTGATTATTGAAATGGGTATAGTTTGGTAAAGACACATAAGTTCTTTTTTACACATGTAAAATACGGGTACACAGCTGCATCCGATGAGATTGGAAGACAACTCCAACTTAGCCGGAAAAAAGGCAAGGCTGATGAGGATGAAGTAATTTTTTGATACGATCTATAAACATTCTAACTCTAAATAATTAATCTTCCCTAGAGGCAAAACAGCAAAAAAGTAATAAATAAATAAAGCTAGTATAAAAACAAGCATAATAATGAACAATGAATTTGAAAGTGTTAGATATTGTATTTAAAATTGTGTTAGAATTTAATTTTAATAGGATTAAAACTAAACCGTATCAGTAAACATTGCAAAGCCTCATACGTACATGACATATAAGTATTTAGTATTGTGTGTATTAATAAGACTTTACATATTATATGTAGTAACAACATTCTAAGGATTATTCTCCAAATCTTACGATTCCTAGAATCTTTCTTAGATCCGATTACCAAGCGCGCCTGGTCCGGAAATCCTACCCGCTTAAGCTGTACGTTTTGCAAGTTTCATAATATACATACGTTTAATGTACTTGAATACGTGAAAATCTACTTTGTATTGAGTAAATACTGAAAAAAATATCAAGATTTGAAATTTTAGAAGTTTCTCGTAGCAATAAACGTCTACTATTTTGTTTACGAATGCTACGAAAGTACGAATCTCCCGTTGCTACGAAGCTACGCGGAGCTGCTACGAAAGTGTTATGTTTGTCGTTCTGGCTTAACAATAAAGCCAAGAGCCTATTTCAGCGCTCTAAAAGTTTACTTAGTTTCACTCTGTATGAGAATATACAACACCCTAGCGAATAGCAAGCGGGTGAGAGGCGACACAAAAAGGGAGTTCTGTGATAGTGCAAAATTTTCAGTATTTTGTACAATTTTCGTGTTTAATGATTTAATACTGGGTTTTCGGTGACGGATATACTTTATTTGGAAATTATTAATTTAAATTTCATATTTTTATTTTCATTTAAAATAGGCGTTAATAGCAAAAAATATGTTTATCTTTGGCAAATATTTATTTTTAGTTATATTTTTTATGCCCTCTTTTATGTCCTACTGGCTTTTCTCTTCCCCATCGTGTGCAATTTTCGTGTGCCGGAAAAATATTTTTGCATTATAACATTTCAATAATAACATCAATATTAAGTATAAAATTAGTGACTCATTTGTGCTGTGTCATGATCATAATGATAATTATTCTCAAATTGCATGGTGCTGTCAACATAACAATTTGCATAAGTAACAGATATACACCGTGACTGTCGTGCAAAATAATTAGAAGATACAACACGTGGCGCAATGTTGCGTGAAAATGTTTCTCTTTAGCGTTTCGTTTAATGCGAGTATTTTAAATGTATAAGTACAATGTCATACACAGATTTACTAATGTTTTCAACTAGCTTTCATAGCAAAGCCATTTTAATTATTTCAATTACATGGTTGAACTAATTTATTCCGTTAGAATAATGATCATAATCGTATACAAGATGTTTTATTTATATTAAACCAATTATTGCATTTTATGCAATAATTGGTTAATTAATAAGTATGGAATCACGTATTCACATTTTAAATACATTTGCCATGACATTTCAACCCATTGTTATTAAACTTGGCAAGTTGACAGGGGCGAAAAAAATGTTAAGATTTATCTAGAAAATAATGTTTTATTGTACAGACAAGTTTCCCGCTGGGAGTAAGTGAGAAGAGATTTACTTTTAAACGAATAAATATCTTGGTGCGATAAATCTCTCGCCGCCTTTTACGATAGGCGAGGGACGATAACGTAGATCAACAGTTTTATTAATGTTTTACGAAAACAACGTTTCTTTAATGGTGTAGTGATTTAGTAGTTGTCACCATTGCGATGGAAATTGTTAGATACAATCTCTGCTGGAATTGACTGCCTCCGCGGCGCAGTGGTTTAGGTCACCACGCCAACACCACCACTGCGTCGGGAGGTCGTGGGTTCGATTCCCACACGGAACAATTATTTGTAAAAGTCCCCGCGACATAAAAGCAATTCTTAGTGCGGGAGTTGTCTAAAAAATGATAAAAAAAGTGGAGATGAGAATGATTACTGAATACTAGCGGGCTGGCCCAACTTGGTCATGGTATATTACAATTTTATTCTGTTGATTCCATTCCCGTGGGTTCTAAAACGTCTGTATGGAATCTATCGATCCTATAAAGGCGTTGTCTTGACATTTACAAACATATTGAAAAAATAATTTTCCAATGTTTAAGTTGGACCACTGGATTAAGTTGTTCAAAAGTTATGCGTGTACATATTATATGAACATACATTCGGTGACTCGTTTTTATTTATATAGATAAGTGACCTGCAAAATTAAGGCCAATACTTTGGTTTTGTTTGACGTTTCAGGTTATTTATTACTGCACGTTTGGCGCAGTGGTTAGCGTAGCCACCTCGCCGCTATAACCGCGGCGCCCCGAATGAAGTGGGAACCGCAAAAAATATATGTGCGACGAGTATCTGTTCGGAGAATGGATATATTATTTTCGTTTATGAATATATATTTATGTAGGTATATTGTTTGTATTTGAAAGTAAATTTGTATGTTTTTTTGCTGTATGGCTATATATAGTACAAGCTCTGCATAGTTTGCGATCAGATGAAGGTGTGAGGGTTGTCTTTCTATACACTTTTTACGATATTTTAGGTTAAATTTAATATATATATTTTATAAATTTATATAAATAAAAAGTATCAATACTGTCCCACTGCTAGGCAACGATCTACTCACACAACGAAGCAGGGACCAGTCTCTCCCAATTTTAACCTAGCCCTTTAGTTGACTATCACTACCAAATGTTAAAACTAAAAAGTTGTGATTGTTTTTCCCGATAGTTCTTTGTTTGTTACTAAGTAAAAGGTCAATAATTTAGAACCTACAAAAGTAACCTTTTAAGGAAAACATTTGTGTTATAACAAAACACAACTTACTTCGAGTAAAATTAAAATGTTAAGGTCAGTATTCTAGGTTAAAATGTTTAGTAAGTAAACAAGTAAATAAAAACATCCGAGAATAATGTGTAACCTATGTACATAGTAATAAATTTTTATACCACTATTTTGTTTTGTAGAGTTCTATAAATTGTTGAGGAAGTTATAAACATCATACTTTAAATGAAGATGGGGAAAATAGGTCGATTATAGAACTTTATTCATCTTAAGCTGTTTATTTTCTAGTTATTTCCTACGCTATGTACAATTATATTTTAATGTATTTTGTAGCACGATCTGTAGCTAGATTCTCTACTACTATTGACTATCGACAACCGGCTAGTCATCGAGAAATTTTGTAAGATAATCTGATCAGCGCCTCTTACGGCCGGCGTCGGAACTATTTTGGCAGTACATTTTAAATGTCAAACATTTGATACTCGGCAGTACCAACTGTAGAAAATTGCACTACTGATTAGCGCCCCTAGTGGGTCTATGTCAAACTCTCGATACTTGATAGTACCGACTGGAGACAATCTATTAATATTGATCTAAATGATTAATTACTTTGTTTAAAACAACCCATACTTCTATACTAGTAAAATAGTTCTAACATTTTTTTGTTTGTTACGTTTTGAAGGTTAAAGCGCTCGATCAATTTTGATTAAATTTAGCATTGAACTAATTGAATACCCGTGGCGTATATAGGCTACGTTGAAATAAAAACGAGTCTTAAAGGGGTTCTTCATACTTCTTATCGTATGGTTAGTGGTCAACCTAGTGTCAAAGGTGTTCAAGCCGCCCGAAGGCCTTTTACCTGGCGTAACGATTATTACCCAATTGATAACAGCCGGGACCGACTTTTTACGTGCCCTCCGAAGCACGGAAACGCCCAAATTAAATACCACTATGCGGTTACCCATCTATGGAATGACCGCGCCAAGGTTTGCTTAACACACAGATCGTTCACCGACTAGTGAGCACAACTGGCTATGGGCTAAAGGGCTAATATGTAGCTACGTATAGGTTTTTGTCCGTGACTTATCCCTCTAGGTTTTATTGTAAAAGTATGTCCTTCGTTCCTATTCCCGACATTTTTTATACATAAATTTATCACTGCCAAAATCAATTGAAATCTTTTGAGCCTAACTGTGAAAGATTTATTCCCAATAAATCTGCCTTTCGTATAACTTTACACGATAAAAAAGTTTATGAAATTTCTAGACAACCTAGTCTTTCTCTACTTTTTAATAGATTTCAGCTAGATTTCTTAAAAAAAACTGATTCTGCCTGAATTTAAGGGAAATAAATAACATCATCTCAAATCCGAAACAAGATTTTAAACATGAATAATAACAGATTGCCGGAGTTAACGAGTTATTGATACCACTCAGCGGCTTCCAAAACATAATGACTTGTAAAATGATAAGCCGAAATGAAAATCAAGGTCAAACGCGTTTCCCGATAACAAGGAAATGAAGATTTAATTTATCATTCTTATTTTTGTCTGGCTGCGTTGTTGGTTAGAAGTTGCGGTAGATGAGATATTAATGAATGTATCTGACTACTAGCCTAACCTTTCTTTCAACAATGTTGGAGTCGGCTTCCAGTCTCACCGGATGCGGCTGAATACCAGAATACTAGTGTTTTACTTGAAACGACTGCCTATCGGACCTCCACAACCCAGTTGCATATACCACGATATCCCTCGGTAACTGGTTGTCAGACTTTCAAGCTCCTGACTACTGGTAACGGCTTTAAAAGATCCACAGTTTAACGTGCCTTCTGAAATACAGAGGAACTCGGAATGTATAATATGGTCACCTATCCATAGGACAACCTCAGCAAGCGTAGCTTGACCTCAGAGATCTGTTACTTAGGCACGAGCTCCTCAGTGAATGTATCCCAGGAGTAATAAATATTTGTGTGACCCAATTGCCTTTGATAATACATTGTGACTTTTTACCTAAGTCTGAAAGTCCCGTGAAAATAAAACAAAACAACCCCTGCGTGGTGACCTTATATCCTAAACACCGAAGTCGCCGACCCGCCTTTACTGCCGTCTACTATAATATCGGCGAATCCGTACTTCAGGAAAATAAGCCAATGTCTTGTACAATGTCTGTAAATAAAGCTGCCGAAACGGACGCCAAAATGTGTCGGTGAGTCAGCAAGTTAATCTGTAAACTCTATTATGCCACGGACAACGGACGTCACAAAATTTATTACAAACATTTACATAGCAAAACTAAAACAGAACTCAAATGTAATATTTCGTTACTTCAATTTCGGACTTCCCGGAATTCATGTGAAACAACATTTTAATTAAAGAAGGAGTTTTAATGGCTTACATTTAGTACGTTTCAAATTATATTTCAGAATACCGTTGGCCTTAATTATAATAATATGTTAAGTAGGAATGAGAACACGATGTTCAAAAAGATGACAAAAAACGGATTCCTGATTACACATATTCAGTATGATTTTCGTAGAATTTGGGTTAACCGTGTTAGTCCTTTCACGAGAGATACCTCTTGTATGTTAAAACTAAAGAGCACTTTTTGTATAAAAATTAATATCAAAGTATTAAGGCTAATATTTCTTGCCTTACTGATAATAAGTAAATAAATTTTGGCTGAAGTGGTGGCAACAAGAGTATCTTCACAAAACAAGTAATCACTACACACATTTTTAGGTAATGCGTGTTCACGATGATTCCCGTGTTCATTTATATTATTGTGTACCTATAATATGGAAAGCTATGTATAACAACCACCTTTGCCACCGATAGTGGTGAGAGCGGCCATCAAACAATATATAATATATTATCTACTACGCTTTGCATAACTTGATACTTTTGTAAATACAAATTTGAAACTTCTCAACGACTTTAATGAACTCATCCTTAAATTCTGTATATTTTGGTCAGAAAACTTTGTAAAGAGCCGTGTATGCAAGGTTCACGTTTGGCGGATGTATAGAGGCATAGAATTTGGAGTTTAGTTCTTCAGTGACCCATAGGCTTATGCAGCTGTCGGTGGTATGTTTGATTTAGCTACTTTATTTGGATATACACCGAATCACTAATTGTAATATAGATAAAGCATGAGTACTAAGTCTTTCTACCAAGTTGGTCAAATTATGAGTATTCACTTAGCATTTATTATGAAGTTCTATTACACTTAATTGGAAGCGCATCTTATAACCTACTCTCCATTTGACCTAAATTACCATTTCAGTTCAAATTATTGAAACCCTTCTAGTATTCTGGAACTATTTCATTTTAACGTGAAATCGAGGTGAACATCCGTTCAAATGTCAGCTGTTTGATGTCAAAACTGAACGAGGAAATTAAATGTCTCACTATTGACATGAACCAAATTGACCTTCGGCTTCCAACTAAATAAGTGTTGGATTTTTAGTGCCACCTTCTTTTACGAAATGTCAATTTAAAAAAGCCCTTTGTAGGTTCGGATTAATTATTTCTTGGGGTATAATAGAACAGAGAATAAAGGAAAGGAAGAAATAATTAGCCGTGTTGTTGACCAAGATATTTAGAGAAAAAAAAATGCGTGAGTACTAATTCTTTGAGAACTTTGCGACGAAATTAATAAAATGAAAGAAATGTTAATAACTTAGATTTCTAATTTTCAATTAACTGTATCTGAATAAGTAGTACTTAATTACACTTGACAAAAAGTAGGTCTCGAAATGAAACTAAATATTGTAGGTAGAGGTATTTCGTCTTTTGAATAAGCGGCTTCCCCAGAAAAAGAAATCAAGAACTATAATAATGCTCTTTTGTGATGTACAGGAATTTAAAAAAAAATATAGGTTGAATATTTTGTTATGCTAACAAATATAATATTTAGAGATTAACTTAGTAGATTAAATTATTATACTCTTACAATTATATCGTTAGTTGTAAGCTTACTAAGTGTCAACAAACTTATGCAATAAGTTCGTACAACTAAGGCTTATATTTTAAGCCGCATTTAAATTAATCCGTGATTTTGTACGCACGTCACCATTGTTTTCGCATCGCAGAGGTAAACAAAACGCGCGAATAATACGACTAATCTGCAGATTTCGTAACACTATTGTGTATGAAAGTCTGATTAGCGCCTCTAGCATAGATTGCAAGAGCTATATGAAAATGAGCGTATAAATGAAAGACATTCAAAAATTGCTAGAATATAACAATTTTTAAATGGCATTGGCATATTTTTTATTCCATAGGCGCATACTCAGTACTGTCGGATTGCAAACGATATTTAATATTACTTGTTAAAAATAGTTCTTGCGGATTACGCTATGAGCGTTGGTCATGTTTTCATTATTATCGTGGTTGATAGACGATAGCAATAGAAAACCTTCCTCCATAGCGCAATATTCTAACGACGGTAATATAGAGTATCAAGAGTTTGATATTGAAAATCAGATCATCAAAATAGTTGATGTGAAATTCACTTAGGACAAAATTTTGTTGGTAGCTACTCGGCTATAAGTAGGAAATTGCATCTATATACCAACCATTAGCTGTAATAATGTCCTCCTAGCCGATATACGGCTACGGCGGTCAGTTTCATTGAAACTGGCCATCTGTGCAGGACTTTGTTTATAGTGTCCAAGTGTGCGCACAATACACAGGTACACTCTCTATTCCATCACTCTCATAGTTTGGTGGGACGGATAACCGACACGACCAGTGAGAGGTCAGGCGCAGGACCGACGGCTTTACGTGCTCTCCGAGGCACGAAGGTCTTCGACCTCAACTTCCTAACTCCGGGCAATCTCTAAGAAATTCTTAACAGTAAATCTCAGAAAAGACTTTTTGGCCCGACCCAGGATTCGAACCCGAGACCTCTCGCACCGCAGTCGCATATACTACCGACCGCGCCGCACAGGCAGTTAAAGCTGTAAACACAATGTTTTGGCATTAACGCCTGCATTTAAATAGCAAAGAGATAGCGTTGCTAATTAACCTTATTTATAGCCTTTTACAACGCGATATGGTCTTGTTAATAGGCGTTTTCTGCTAACTTAAAAGAAAGAGGCTTTGTAATTTTGTTTCTTTCTACTCTAGGGGTTAAGCTTGCATAGTATTAACGTATAACAGAACTTTTTTCTCACAGTTTTTACAAACCTCTGCCAACACTTTCATGTGTTACAGGCGTGATATTATGTATGTAGTTGATAATGTTTATATTATTAACTATTATATCACTACTACTATATCAACTCCCAAAAATAAAAAGTAACTTTTTTTTATACTGACAAGCCAAAATAATATCGATATCACTATCTCTGAAACTGACACATTGAAAGAAATTGGAAAAATACACACGTTTAAAAGCCTGTACAAAAAGCAAACTTATAGTTATAAGTTTGCTTACTTATTTATTATAAAAGCTAAAAAAAAGAAAAGCTAATAATAAAGACTTAAAGCGAAAGAGTTGGTTAGTCCGTTTGTTTGTTTCAACGTTCTAATTTCAGAAACTACTGCTTCAAATAAAAAAAAAGATATATGTTAAATGATCCATTTCTTGAGGTAGTTTATATAGGCTACATAATATCATTATATGGCTCATAGGAGAGAATTTGAAAACTAAATAACAGGCAAGCAAAGTCAAGGGCTGTTGCTAGTTTTCGATAAGTATAAATAAATGCTACTGTTCAGTATCTAGATTGCAATATCTCGACACTCAATCTCAACAGATGACACCAAGTTATCAAGATTGGAAATATTCGGATTTCTTTTAAAAATTAAACTAAAAATATGGCGCCTTTTCGATTGCAGTTCTTCTTTATGAGCATTATTAACTTGTGTAGTATTGATATCGTACTGTATTCTATTGTATGGTCAGCGTCAAAAATAACACTGTCACATTTTCAAACGCATTTTTATTAACGAATGTTTTGAAATTACTAAGGTATTAGTTTTAAGTAATTTTACAATCACTGCGTATTGTTTGTTAACCTATAGCAATAATGAAATTGATATTTTCATGCAACATGTATGATTAAAAATGGATAGTGTGTACTGTATAATTCTGACGCTGTTTGTACTAATACCTAATACGATATATTAAATAAATAAATATCATTGGACAACTCACACACGGTCATTTGATTCCAAACTAAGCAGAGCTTGTACTATGGTAACCAAATCTATACTAATATTATAAAGCTGAAGAGTTTGTTTGTTTGTTTGTTTGTTTGAACGCGCTAATCTCGGGAACCACTGGTCCGATTTGAAAAATTCTTTCAGTGTTAGATAGCCCATTTATCGAGGAAGGCTATAGGCTATATATCATACGCTACGACCAATAGGAGCAGAGTACCAGTGAAAAATGTTACAAAAACGGGGAAAATTATGATTCTCTTATGTGACGCAAGCGAAGTTGCGCGGGTCAGCTAGTAACTGATAAACATACTTATATACTTCTAAATACATACTTATATAGATAAAATAAATGCTTATATTATAAATGCGAAAACATATACGAATGGGTGTATGTTTGTTACTCATCCGCGGTAAATCTATTGGATGACTTTTGATGACGCACACTGATTATATTTAATTGAACGTTTCATGCAGTGGTTAACGTGGTCACCTCACCGCAATGACTATACCAAACCAAAAAATAGGCATTATATTATAAAACGAGACAATTCCATGGAAAGGATAGCGTAAAAAATCTAAATAAATCATAGCTCAATATTTTTTTCTTACAAAGTTCTGAGTGTGATCCTATATTTTCCTTGGGGACTAAAGGTAAAATAATTCCACCTATTAATTCAGCCTAACGAAGAAACAAAGGTCCAGCTAATCAACTTGGAGGCAAAGGCATCAATTTCATTTGTTTTCAAACTTTTATATTTGTTTTATTGCGAGAGTAACACCCAAGAAAGCTTTTGGAAAAGCCAACATAGCTCTACCATCGTCCACATAATTCTAGACCTCTATATGTTTTTACATAAGGTTCAGATTTGCTTGGCATTGATGTAGCGAGGTGTCTTTATAATTTGGTTCATTGTATAGTATTAGGTAGTAGCCTTAATAAGTTCTAAACTAATTAATAGTTGAAGGAACCAGTAGTGTGATTTTCTACCACTATCAACTATCGACAACCATCTAGTGGCATATAGAAACAGGTAAAAATACTTGCTGAAACCGAAATCTAAGAAATTATTCAGATATTTTAACAATATCACATAAGCTTTTATGCGGATCCCTTCAATAGCTCTTGACTCCAGTTTGCTGCGTATTAAGGCGTTGTAGAGCAACTAAATTAAGACATTGCACAGCAACTTAATAACATGTTTTCTATAGAAGTGACGAGTATTTCGGAGAACATATCCAAATCTCTAAACAATTCTTTAGCCACTGCAACTATCTGATTATTAAATATAAGTTTCTGGTCAGGGGTAACACCCAAGTTTTAACTCATCAAACATCTTTATATCCGATATCCATTTCATGAAGTTTGTAGATAACTTGGCATGGAATTTTCATACCACCAAAAGACGGCATTTGAAGGAATCTTACTTCTATTGTCAATCATATGGATTCGTTTTAAATCAACATTTACAAATGCTACGGTTTATGGCGATACATTGTACTACATTTGTTTAGATCAAAAGGAAATCCGCAACACAAGTCGTAACATGTCCATTACACAAATCGTTCCGTAAAGGGAGTGATTTGTCAGAACGACTTTGATCTACGCAGATTCCCATCTTGGGAGCAACACTCGATTTTGTACACAAATATATGTGGTTTTGTGTGGTTTTAGAGGCAATACAAAGTAAAGACTTATTATTTGATGAAAAACGTTTATAAATATACATATTATAACGCATGTTGTACTCAAAGGTGTAGGCAAATGTATGAGACCTGCTCAAGTATTGCCAAGTCATTAATAATTATGTTAGTCCCATTTAATAGGGGGCGAGTCTATTGCCTTATACTGGGCACGGTACCAAACATTGAGATAGCATTGAGAAATATTCAAAAATAAAAACCAAAAGCCCAGTAGCATTTTGCTCAATCTGGGAATCGAACCAGAGACTACGTGATCAGCAGTTAGATACACTACCGACCGCACCACAAAGACAGTAATATGAAATAGAAGAAGAAGTCGAAAGTAATTTTTCGGAAAACTACATTCCAACAACGTTATTTTCAAAACCATTGCAGTCTTAATATTCAATTCCAAGAACATTTCAAGCTGATATTATTTCCAATAACGCGATTTACCGTGACTAGGTATTGTAACGTTCATTGTTGTTCAACTCGTAAGGAAATAGATAAACGTGCGATCGTTCTACCTTCACCGATATTTCAATGTATTTACTCACCTAAATAAACCACTGTATTTCCAATGATATTTTGTGTTACTTTGATTCATCCAGTTCGGTGGGTTTGAGTGAAGAGATTTCTTTGAAATAGACTTCAAAACTGACACAATCGAGACTGACTGATCTTTTTGTGTCAATAAATATGAAAATGAGATAACAGTCCTTTTGTTTTAAGACGAAGAATTTATATCTTAGGAGTGAAATTATCTACAGTTGGTACTGTCGAGTATAGAGCGTTTGCCATTTAAAATGTACGTGAATGACTACAGAAAACCGGCTAGTCATGGAGAATTTTCGTATAAAAATATGACCTGCGCCTCTAGCGGCCGCCGTGGGAACTATTTTAGCAGTACATTGTAAATATCATACTCTGAATACTCGCTAGTACCGACTGTATGTTTATAGAATAACTAGTACCTAATATTAATAGACAGATGAAGGTAATTACTCCAACCCACTCCAGTCTCGTCTCTTCAGATATCCGGTAACACTACTCACCGGTTGTAATACGAATACTATTGCTAATAATAGAGCTGTTTCTGAGAAATATCCATCTCAAATTGATTAATTGGTCGGTTCGGTAACGGAGCTGATATCTTGGGGTGTAATAGTCCGATTCTCGGAAGATGTGATCTCCCAAATGTTAACGGAACAATATTTTTATGTTGATTTTGTCAAGATCTATTACGTGTTATTAAATTATTATAAAGCTTGGAAATGTATTAAGATTGTGCGTTGTTTTTTTTCGATACTTGTTTATTTTGGCCTCTTCTTAGCTCCACTAATATTACTTACTAGCTGACCCGCGCAACTTCGCTTGCTTCACATAAGAGAGAATGGGTCAAATTTTCCCCGTTTTTGTAACATTTTTTATTGCTACTCTGCTCCTACTAGTCGTAGCGTAATGATATATAGCCTTTCTTGATAAATGGACTATTTATCACTGAAATATTTTTTTAAATCGGACCAGTAGTTCCTGAGATTAGCGCGTTCAAACAAACAAACACTCTTCAGCTTTATAATATTAGTATAGATTCGATATAAGAAATTAGTGGACTATTCAACACAAACTAATCCTTTTCAATTCGAACCAGTTGTTCCTGAGATAAACACGTTCTAACAAACAAACAAACAAATTTGAAAATAAGAAATTAACTGAACATATTTTTTCCTACAGCAATTATATCACGACCAAACCGAATTCATTAAACTCAACGCAATAGGAACTACGCCTCAGCTTTTACGCCGCAACGTCAAAAGAAAGGCGCGTAAAATATTTCCCATTAAAACAATTTGAATTCTGTTTTTCCGCTTTGAGATTACGTTTAAAATTCTGACTGTGGTTTTAAATTAAGCCACGATTGTCGTAGAACGCGGGAAAGAGGCCGGTAATTCTGTTTTATTATTTTATTGTATTTCTTTCTCTTTAAAAGGATAAAGAGACAAGCTGGTGTTTAAGCTTATAAAATTAGGCCAGCATCATAATGGACTGTTTTAATATCGGATTCGAAAGACTTGTTGGCGCTGTTGTTAAGATGGTTGCCACGATACACTGGTGACATAATTCACACTCGGAACAAATATTTGTGAGACTCACATATCGGTTTATGAGATCTATTTGTACTTTGTGTCCGTTGTTTCTAAGTTTGTCAAAGGCCCCGCGACACTAGACCAATTCTTAGCGCGGGAGGTGTCTAAAAACAGGAATTGTAGATCGCGAAAATAATTGTTCCATGTGGGAGTCGAACCCATGACTTCTCGACTACTCGTACTTGTTTTTGGAAATAGTGTCAAATGATCAATGACGGTCTTAATTCAATAAATTTTTTTTTTTATTTAGTGGAGTAATAATATAAGCACCTCATCTTCCACACTTATAATATTTATGATAAACTCATCCTCTATGCAGGTAGTCCGATAAAGGTTTTTAATTTGCAAAAGTGGGTCACGGGTCCGGCCCGAATCTAATAGAAATATTAGATGAAGCTTCGGGATGATTGTGATTTCCTCTATATTATGTAAGTTGGGATGTAAGGTTGGTCTTATGATTACCTAACAAACCGGTAAAACTGATTTACTTTCGTCCGCCTGACGCAATGGAAGGAATATTTATAGTTTGTAGACTTATTTTCTGCCTGTTTTGTTAAAAGTTAGCAGAGTTACATCCCGAAACACGGTACAAGTTGTATTTTAGTATAAAAATGAGTGTCCGACTAACGTATGGGCATTAAAAAAACATGTAATTATTCGAAACTGATGGGTATGACACAAAACTAGCGGCTTGACTGGTTTCGCCCGGATTACATCCGGTAAATTTTAAATACCTAAATACTTCTCGAAATCCACTATGTCTATTGACAATCGTATAATGTTGCAAACAAATACGTGGAGATTTTTTTTTAATTCTTCATCGATAGTTTATAGTAGTAAATCTCGTCTTACGTCTAAATTCAACACTTATAAGCTCCAAATTCAAAGGGACTTGGATGCTGGCACGTGTCTTAAGTTCATGGTTAATAAAAAAACCAAACTAACAGGGTCAAGGGTCAAGGCCAAGGTCAAGAGAAAGAATAATGAGTGTTGAATAAAAAGCCGTTGACAAATAGATGATTAACGTTCTTGAGTTTTAATTAAACGATACAGCTTAAACTGAAGTTTTAATTTAACAGTGATTGATGGTGGTGACGCGATGTGTTGCAAATTTTGAAAAAAAAATTAACCATTGAAGAATAAGATGCAGAAGTCCAATATTATTAACCTCTAAACTAATTTTGACTTGGAATTTTATAGGCTTGCTGCCGATCTGAGACGTAATCATTATAAATACATGCTTCAATTTTAAATACATACATTCATACATTCATAGCTACGTTAAGGCCAAAGGTCAAAGGTGTAGGCAGAGATGATTGTATGAAATTTACTCCCGTTTCGCCATTACCAATGTCAGTACCATACAATAGACGGCGAGCCGACTACCATTTACCGAGCAGGTTACCAAACTCCGGGCTACTAGTGAAAAATATTCTAACATAATGTAGAGGTACATACCTAAGAAAAGACCAATAGCACTTTGCCCAATCCAGGAATAAAACCCGAGACATCGTGATCAGCAATATGATACACTACCGACCACCCCACAAATGCTGTTTATGACACATTCATTTATTTGGCCCTTCTGATTCTTCTTTGCAGCGGTCAAATTGCCCTTCTTTGTGAAGTTTTCACGCCCTGAAAAATGTGGGCTCTTTCACGATACAGGCTTTTTGCGGCCCTCTGACAAACCGACTATAAAATGACATACTTATACGCCTTTTCATTTATTTCGTACATACATTATATTTTGTATACGTGCATATGTATGTCATTCGCATTTAAGTTTTATATTATCGCATTTTTCTTGCATAATAATATGACTTCATTTTTTAAATCTTAAAATTGAAACGTCTATGAAAATATGCTTCATTTGATTTCAAATGCAATGATTATGATTGATGATGCTCTGAACATAATAGGATTATATGCTTTAAAATTGAAATTTTATATTTTTGGAGGTTAATAACCCTTTCACAATGTTATATGTAGGACATAGGTTAGTATGCTTGCAATATAAGCTGTGATAACCGAATGGTATAAGCTGATATGCAAGTGGTCGACTGTTCGAACTCAAGGCAACACACCAATGACTTTTGAATGATAATTATGAGAATATTGAAAATAATTATCACTTGGTCGACCAATGAATAAAAACATCGAGATGCAACCTTATTTGCCCAAAAGTTCTTTAACACATAATTGGAAGAAATGCAAATTCCCCAACTCGCACTTGGCCAGCATGGTAAATTCAAGGTCTAACCCCTTTTTCGTTCCCCGAGGAGAGTCTCTCTGTGTTTTAACTTTATTTTTCAATTGAGTTTGAGGCTCGTTGCTCCATAACATTATGTGCACAAATCGCGGGAATTTAAATAGTTACTCATGCAAGTTTCCAAGTAAGTGACAGTAACATGTTACATATTCATAACTAGTATGAACAATTGAATGAACACATGAACTATTCGTATAGTCAATGAATGAATCAATTGCTAGAATACGGGTAAAATAACATGTTCAATTAACATTCTATCAACAGCATGCAGTCCATTTATGAACAAATTATTAATGCTCCAATCCATTTGATGTAAATTAGCTGGCGAAATTCAGTCAAATATGATAGCCGTATTGGTTTTGTAGCACGGTCGGTAGTATAGCCGGCTGCTAAACATGTAGTCCCGAAGTAACAGGAACCTATTGCCATATACAGCCATACTGATTACCAGACTCCAGCCATACTAATTACAGTTCAAAAATACTCTAAAACCACCAATACCATAACCAGAGTAACAGCTCGTTGCCAAAGCTGGGTATCGAACCTCGTGAACAGCAGTCAGAAGTCGCATACATTACCTACCGTTACTGAGTTACTGACTAACTGATAGAAACTAGGTACTTAGTGTATAGAGTTGAAATTAAGGTAAGAAAATTCCTTAATAAGTGTAGCACTAAGAGAGGATTTTTAGAAAATCCATTGCGAAATTCCACGCGGACGAAGCTTCGAGCGGAAAACTAGTTAAATAATATTACCATAGCACATAGTAGAGATACATAAGCATTGCCATACAAGCAACGTGGCAACGCTGCCAGCATTCTGAGAACGTTCCCGTTGGACAGCGATGTGGAGGAGTACTACGACGCGTATCGCGCTTCCCTTCTTTTATATATATTTTTTATCAATGTGTATATATAGTGTTAATTTACTTTTTAATAATCCAATGTAAATCAAATAAATAATAAATGAATTTAGTATGATGATGCCTACTAAAAGCAGAGATACATATACACACAAATACAGATAAGTTTAGGTCATAAATAATCCTTTACAAACGACGGCTAAGGAAACTTCATCGATATAATCTTTTTATAGCCTACGTCAATGACCGGACTACTTTTTGGGGCTCCTTATCGTATTGTCCGAACTAGTTCTTTAGAATCCCTATAAAGTCTAAATAGCTATCAATTTTAGACTAGTATAGTATTTTATTTTGGATTTGTGGTAAAAAATAATCTTTTCAGTTTTTAACAAAAAGAAATCACACCCTTGTCAAGTCTATAATATGAAGAATTAAATCGTAAATCGATATTTCCAATAAATTCTGCTGCAATATTTTATTGTATTACTAAAAATTTCACCTCTAATGCCAACGTGATCAAGATAAAATGGAAGAGTAATTAAATATTGCAAACATTTTTTTGACTAAATTATTAATTTTAATGAGATCGGTGCACACAGAGATATTAGACACAGAGAATTATACACAGAGAATATTATTGAAACTAATTTTAATTAATTAACTGGTTCAGTAACTTTTATTTATGTTTGTTTGATTATAATAGAAGTTGAATATATTTTGAGACTTGTAACGTTGAAAATTCTTGAGATATAACTATACTAATATAATAAAGCTGAAGAGTTTGTTTGTTTGAACGCGTTAATCTCAGGAATTACTGGTCCGATTTAAAAAGATCTTTCAGTGTTAGTTAACTCATTTATCGAGAAAGACTATAGGCATCACGCTACGACCAATAGGAGCGGAGTACCGGTAAAAAATGTTACAAAAACGGGGAAAATGACCCACTCTCTCTTATGTGAAGCAAGCAAAGTTGCACGGGTCAGCTAGTTTTAATATAAATTACAAATTCCAAATCGAATACTAAACTCATGACTAGTAGGATATCCAATCGACCGCGCCACAGAGGCAGCCTATTCCGTATAAAGATTATCAAAATAATTATTTATTATAATGAAAGTCTGTGTTCAAAAATACATATTGTAAACTAAACAGAATTACGCCCACCGTTCGTTTGTTATTATCCGTTACCATGGCAACGGTTATTATTATAACCTATATCGCAATCATATAATTTGTTTGCTGTATCTAAACGTATAATGTGCTTGGATGTAGCAAACGAATCTCCCATTATATTTATTGATCATTGACAGTCACAGTCACAGTGTATTTTACAAGCAGTATAGAAATTAAAAAAAAAGTACTCTTCATACATGTGTTCACACGTATCACCAAATGGGCAATAGACGGCACTGTCACATTTTGGCCTGTGTGATGTTGCTATCGCATTACGCGAGGGAACACAGTTTCTCAGTTTGCGTCACTTGAGAATATTCCTCTTCGTATAGTCGATACGCATGTAGTGCAATAAGACTCAAAATGTTTGTGCGAAAAAATCTTTATGACGCATGACGACGCAAATGAGCTCACCACAATAACTTCAAAATATGCGCGTGAATACGTCGCCGCGTAACCCGAAGCGTAGAGCAAGCTATTGTAGAAACCTTACGCATCTTTGATGTTCACATTACAAATTATTTGACATTTAAAAGACTAACTATGAGTTTCTGCCTAACTCTGCTTGTAAGACTCTACCCACTTTTCATAGTTAGTTGCAGATTCAGTAATTATACCGACTATCATAAGTGACAGCCATAGACTATATTGAATAGATATTTTATTTTAATACCTGCATCTGTATGAGTGTGTACTTCAAGTGTCAAAATGCTCTGATTATGGGGCATTACCAAGAAATGTCATATCTGTGGTACAAATTAATTATGAATTTCCTCATCGCTAAGTACACGGCGAGTTTCGATAGCTTTTGTGACAATTTTCATTAATTTTCAATCAGATGGATACCGATTAAGTGATTACTTAATTTTGTATTCTTGGTAACGATATTAATTATTTAGTAAATATCAATTGGTGCATGAAATTCTAAAGAAATATTAATAGGTCTTTATGTAACAGGGTTTTAACAAGAACTAACCCTAGATAAGATATCCATATTGCCAATTTGTAAGTCTGTGAAAAACTAAGCACAGATAAATTATTTTCAGATTATTGTTAACTTTTTTCGTCTTCAGCATATATGGGCAAAACGTACTATCTCCTATAATATATTTCTACCCTAGACCATATCATAAAAGCTTTAATAAAAAAAATCAAATACATTTAAACCAAAATTTACTGATACACACAATATCACGGCTATTATATCCGAAGGATTTTGATTGACTTATTTATGCAAAACGTGCTTATCCTGCCGTCCAAATTACGGCTTGATTGGCTTTCATTCTAAGAATCAAAGCCTCCCGTTGTGATGGCTATTTTCATAAAAAAACCGGCCATGTGCGAGTTGGACTCGCGCACGAAGGATTCCGTACTAAAAAAATACGAAGAAAACACGTTTATTGTACGGGGACCCCCTTTAGTATTTTATTTCGTTTTACGGAAACACATAATTTGTGAAAATTTCAGTTTTCTAGCTATCACGTTTTATAGGATACAGCAAGGAGACAGACAGTCAGACAGCGGAGGCTTCTTAATAGGGTCCCGTTTTACCACTTGGGTACGGAACCCTAAAAAAATGAAGTTCAATTATTTATTTCGTAAAGGTCAGTGACCTTTGAGTTCCTTTGATTGAAGTGAAAGAATCGGAAATGAAAATAACTTTTGATGTTATTTTTTTATTACACGAATATTTGGATCAGATTTTCTTTGATCACTGTACCCTGATTACTGAGGTAATAATTGGGATATTGCTTGGGTAGATATATCAAAGAACACACGTGTAGCCATATATTATTATAATTATTTTATATATCTCGCCTGCAACTTAGTAGAGAGCCTTGCATGCAAAGTTTGCGGTTATCGGTGGTTTACCAATAAAACTCAGAATTTAGAACATCAGTGATCCCTAGACTTGTATAGCTGACGGTGGCCCGTTTCAGACAGCTAAAAATGGTATGTGAAAAATTATACATACCTATAGGTACCTACCTTCCCACATTTTGAACTAATTAATGGTTTACCTACTATAACCAAAGCTAATAAAAATAACCTAAAATTTCACTTTACATATCATTTCAATTCAACAAAACAATATTGTTTGATTAACAATCTAGGCACTCTGAGGAACGCTACTACTATCGTCTATTAACCACTGACTAGCTATTGAAAAAAGTTGTATGAAAATTTGATCAGCACCTTTAGCGGGCGCCGTGGAAACTAATTTTGTAGTATGTAACGTCTGCTAATTACGTAACGTCAAAATCTCGTTACTCATTCGTAACGACTGTAGAGAATCGCGCTACTGATTAGTCAACACTAGTCCCAAGGGAAATAAAACCAAAAATGTTAGTCGTGTAGGTTTTTTTACATAATTTACTGCTTTGCTAATGTGACGAGAGAGTGTAGAGTGTACTCAAATATTTAAAAGCAGACACCTCTTTTATTTATTGGAACTGAAAAGCGAACTCTTTTTGTTGGAAATTATTTATTTCATTTCGTTTTTAACACCGAGGTTTAAGGTGAAAATACAGATTTGTACAAAAATACTTCAAGATTTTTTTTATCACAACGAATTTTCCGTTGCCTAGTACGAACTACCTTTCAACTTAGGTCGTTATTTTTCACGCGTGCAGTCTGTTTTACTTATTTTTCTATTAAGAACTTATTCAAACTCTCTACGCGTTGCCTCGGATTCGTAACTGCGACCACTTGCGTGGGAGGTGCCAACTTAAACCACTTGGCTATCACTGCTTTTATTAATATATTCCATGTTTAAATTTCAAAGCAGAACATATTTACCATAGTTTCATCATAATGTGTGCCATTATAGAAAAGTCTGTATTTTTTATAACAAACTACCTAATTCAAAAAATATTGGAATCACTACAATTACAGTTAATTCCTACAATCAAATCCTAATCACATCCGTAGGCAACTTTTAATTTACTTCAGAAAATGGAACAAATTTGCTATTTTCTACACAAAATGAATTCATTTTAATCCAGTATTTGTGAAAGATATTTTGTTTGTGTCAAGCAAACTCTACTTCTTTTGGCAAACGTGAAAATTCTCATAAAAAATTCGTGGCGAGCGTCAACACTAATATTACGAACTTGATAATGTTAGAGACTGTTATGACGTCACCGTTCATTGTTGAATGTAGTTCGGTAAACACCAGACATAGAAGTTATTCATTTGTTTATTTATTACACACTTACATCCATCGACACAATAATTTAAAATAATTAATAAAATAATGTAAGACAACTTTGGCCTTACCCTACCCCTCGCTAGGCCTTACCCCTCCCTCATTCGGGGGGAGATACTTGCCCAGAAGTGGGACAGTAAAAGGTTAAAAAAAAAGAAAGTTTATCTTTTTTTTAAAGACAACTCTCGGACTAATAACGACTCTTGTGTCGCGGGTACTTTTACAGACATACAAACAACGGACAGAAAGTACAACCAGACCCAAATAATTAACACAAATAATTGTTCCGTGTGGGCATCGAACCCACGGCCTCTTGAAGCAATGGTAGCGGCGAGGCGACCTAAAGAATATTAAAAAGAGTAAAGAATACATAGGTATATTCTATAATTGGCTTCTTTCAGCAGATATGCCTTTTTCTCGTTCTCAGTTCCTTCTTAGTAACTCTACCGTTTACTTTCTGGTGAAATTTGTATACAAATACACAGTCACTTAATTAATAACCTAATTAACTTAAACAGACGGATTTCGAGCAAAACTTTAAAATAAACTCATACTCATACATATTAAAAATGTCCAAAAATATTTTTAGCTCCAAACTAAAAATAAACCAACATTTTCTTTTACGTATTTCAAAAGATTTTACACTGAATTGAAATGGCTGTGTCACACAAAGTATATTAATATTTAATGATGTATACTGTAAGCACTCGTAAGTTTCTAACAAGTTTTCTGATGTTTGAGTTGATTGAACTTGAACCGAATATTTTAGAATTTTATGACTTACTAGAGGCCGCCCGCGACTTCGTCCGCGTGAAAACCCTTCCCGTGTGTCCCGATCCCTCAGGAACCTCTGGATAATTAGCTTATTATTTTGGGTCTTCAGGTACCTACATACCAAATTTCATCGTAATCGATTTAGTAGTATTTGCGTGAAAGAGTAACAAACATCCATACATACATACTCAAAAACTTTTGCGTTTATAATATTAGTAGGGTTTATGTATGATACTATCGAGTATCAAAAGATTGGCATAAATTTATAATGTACTGCAAAAATAGTTCGTCTGCAAAAATAGTAGTTCTAGACCCTGATCAAATTTTCATACATTTATATAAATAAGATATGTTTTGTTTTAAATTGAAATTATAATTATTGTGCCTTATTAATTTGATAATTACAAAAATACTCATATTTCTGTACACAATACTTGTGTTTTATTGCGATACAATTAACTAAAAAGAATATTTTAGAGATAATAAAGTTGAAACTACTATATTTATTTACATTTGCAGATAAATTGTCTCAGTTATTATATTTATTTATTTCTAAAAGAAATAGTAATGGTGCGTATATTATAAAATAATATTAAAGGTCTAGCAACAGCTGCAAATATCTAAAATATATATTATAATAGCTTTTTCGTGTAATTAGGTTTTCGTTACATCTGCAATGCGTAAATTAAACTAAAAACTTATTGTAAATAAACAAATATTAACTAGTTCTAATAATAATATCAGACCTGTTATATCCATTCGGATATAAAAGGTCACAACAAGCTAGCTTGTTGCAACAACAAGCAAGCTTTTTTGTACCTTAAAAAAGCTTTGGTCGGGATTATGCGGAACACGTTTCGGTACTAGTCACGACGAAAGCAGCTCGAAATGATTCTATAGGTGAGTCTACACTAGAGGACCAAATAGTCGACCATGAGCTGCGTACGAGCCGAGCATGAGCGGGACATGAGCCGAGCATGATCTGGGTATGAGCTAAGCATGAGCGAAACTTAGGCCGAGCTGAAATTTATATACTAGGTCGGGGGTAAAGTATTTTCGAGTTATAGTATGTATGAACTTGTAATAAAATGACTTTGGCTTCAAGCGTCACAAATGAGTACACGGTTCATTATTTTTCATTCAGTGAGCTCGTAAGGTACCCAAATATCGGGCTGTTTTGTGTAGAGAAGAGATTTTATTACAAGTTCATACATACTATAGTGCGAAAAGACTTTTTCCCCGACGGGATATGAAGAAAAAAAAATTAAATTACTTAGTTAGCCACCTTAAGATAGTTATCTAAGCATTTAAAAAATAATTAGGCACTCTTCAAAAGATGCACTTAAAACACAATTAACCACCTAGTGAACAAGTTACAAAGTTTTGTTCAACAATCATAATTGCTCAACTAAAAGCCATTTAAAAAACTCTTAATAAAACCTTATTAAACTCTCACAGGGCGTCTCTTTATTTATTTTGTTGGGAAAATCAACAATATAAAGCTTACACTGTTACATTTTATTAAAGTGAACGCGTGAAAATTAAAACGAAGGAGAGACAAGAGCAAAATAATTTAATGGTGAAGTTATTTAATGAAGTCTTGTGTTTAATTTTTTTTTTTTTATTTGAGATACAATTTTACAGCATTTTTACAGTAATGAGATATCGCTGCAAGTTTTAAACTTAATCTTCTATAATATATACAGTTAACTGTATTGTACTGAAAGGATGTAGCCGATAATTATAGGCTTTCTCTTATAAATTGTTCCTCTTTTCTGGGTTTTCATACCCAAAGGGTAAAACGGGACAGAATTCTAAGACTTGCTGTCTGTCTGTCTCCAGGCTGTGTCTCATAAACCATGATATATACATATTTTGAAAAAATCTTAACAGAAAATCTCAGTAAAGACTTTTTAGCCCGACCCAGGATTCGAACCCGAAGTCTCTTGCGCAGCAGTCGCATACAATACAAACCACGCCGCAAAGGCAGTCAAAATACTAGATATACTACGCAATTATAACTAGTAGTATTATCTATTCTGTGATACTACGACATTCTCAAACACAAAGCACGTAACCGCCAACCGTATGTTTATTCATGATAACTTCCCTTTATCTTGTTCAATAAATTCAAAGCTAAAGCACCACAAAGTTACACGATAATATTACATAACTTGTAAGGAAAAATAGCCTAAGTTTCAAGGAAACGCTTAGGTGTTTAAGCAAAAGTTTTCGGATCAGGGAATGATTACGATTTTTGGGAAGATTGCTCTATTTACATAAGAAATTTTGAGGATTTCGTTTTGAATGATTGGCTTTTTTATATTGTTGTAGAAGCAGATGGTTGTGTTTGTAAGTATTAAAGTTTGTCAGTGAAAAGACTGTTCTAAACTAAAGAAAAAAATATCCAGAGAGTTGCTATGTTGAAATTTCTTACTTCTTTTCTTTACTGCTTGTTCTCTTTTTCATTCCTTAATCTACACATTACTGACCCGAAATAGTTTAAAATAAAATTTGTTCCTCATTATGAGGCATATTTTTAACGAAAGGTAAAAAAGAAAGCAGTACTACAGTAGATAAGATGATCGCTACGCCATTACCATTGCGTCGGGTGGTCGTGTGATCGATTCTCGGACAGAAAAAATATTTGTTAGATAAGATATTGTTAATAAGATATTGTATCGGGTCTGGTTGAAGTTTGGAACCGCTGTTTGTAAAAGACTCCGCGACGCAGAGCAATATTTTTAGTATCAGAGTTGACTTCTTAAAAAATGGAAAATAGAGTAAAGCATTTCACGAGCTTTTAAAATACTAAGAGCCTAATACTTAGCGGGACATATTAGTACAAAAATTTGTGCTCAAAGCAATTAAACTCTAATGTTATGAAATGTTATGAAGGTGTTGAATGTTATGAATGAATGAATAAATGTTATGAAAACAGTCGTGTCATTATAACACGATTTTCTTTTGTCAAACACGAGAGAGCAGCGACGCCTTAGTACAAAGACTGGAAACTAAAGCCAGTGAGGTATTATTTAAATTTAAACGTTTGCCTGCAGAAGACAGACGTTGGTATCGTATTGCAAAGATTGTTGACTGAACTGTCTCGCCTTGTAAAGAAAAATGTACGATGAAACTGTATGTGAGTTCATCTTTTTCGCTTTGTCGCCGTTGCTTTACTACTGCTCGAGGAGACCGAGTTCGATACTCATATAAAATAAATAAATGTACATACATATTTATTATCACGTATGTTATATAAAGGTAGGTGTATGAAATACACCCACTTTTCGTAATTTTCAGTGTTAGACCCGTGTAATAGCGGGATGACTAATGGCATTTATTGGACACGGTATTAAACTCTGAGCGAATGTTGAGAATAGTCCAAAATAATTAGAAAAGATAAATAGCACTTTGTCCCACCTGGGATCGAACTCAAGACCTAGTAATCAGCAGTCGGATACACTACCGACCGCGCCATAAAGACACAATATACATCACATTGCGCATTGATACCTCCTCAAATAAAACACCGTAATATAAAAATTATTAAAAGTAAAAAACTGAACAAAACACAACTATGCATATTGTTCAGACTTCAGTCTGTCTTAAAAGTCGTGTATTTAAACTTTATTTAGGCACTTATTCCGTCATTGTCTAGTATTTGTCTACATTCAAAATAGATTTAGCATCAAAAATGTAAGAAGTTTTCACCTCGTGAGGTGAATGTACTCAAAAGAATAAAGCAAAACTTATAAAATCTACTACCGAAAGCTGTGACTATCTTAGAATAATTTTATTGTAGAATTATAGAAAATAGGTGATGGTGATAGAATTTTGGAATAAAAATAACAATCTGAGTGCGCGGAACAGATTTTTTCTAAAGACATATTTTTTTTTTCGTAGATATTATTTTTGATGATGTTACTTTGCTAGACTTACTTTAAAAATAATATGACATCTCTTGTAAAAATACGTCATGTGATAATGTAAATAAATAAAAATCTCCTATCAGCAGCGTAAAAAATTAAACAAACATTGACGAAACGGCTTAATTGTATCTTACGCATGAAAACATATTTCACTGAAAAAAAAAAAGTGTATTGGGCACTCAAAATCGCTAACAATTTAATAAAGTTACCGACGGAAATTCATAACGGCTTGAAATTAATCGGCAAAACTAATCGACTTTTTATTAAGTTAGTTATTGAACCAACCATGTTTTTGTAAAAACACATCGTTATTTGTTTTTTTTTTTTGAATACACACGTAGATTTTTTTATACATATATAATATCACACCAGTTATAATCCAAGGTACAGGCAGAGTTTGCAGCAGCGCTCACCGGTCGGTAAATGATCATTGGGTAAGCATCACTTGACGTGCTCATGCCATTGATAGATGGCAGCGTGCGAGAGCATTTTTTAATCTGCTGCTGGGCAAGGGTCTTCTCCCAATTTTGAGTCCTTGAGTGTATAAAATATAATAAAAAAATCACAATAATAAAAGTAGCTTGCGCGGTAACACTATTAGAGTAATAGCTTCTTATTTATTTTACACCGTTAACGCGTTACAGCCGAGACTTGTAGCGAAATTGAGATTGCTTGCTTGAATTATCCGAATGCCAATTTTACGGTCGACTCACATCTCACTTATCGAAAGCCGAGGTTTTTTCGCACGTCAAAGTACAATTATTGAAAGACCTCTGTAGTTTGAAACTGCTTTATAGGAAAGCCTGTTGGAGTGTAGAGAGATTTCACTTGGAAATTTGTCACTGAGAGTTTTTCTTGGAGAAAAAAAAAATATTTAGTGTATTGTTTTTTTCGCCGAAGAACCGAAATTGGTTCGTGAATGATTTCTACGAAAACTGACCAGAAATTGTTATTAAAACGCTTGTTAAAAAATTCATTGAAACAAATTAGCCTTCTCAAAACGGAATTCTATGGAAGAGATTTTAATACAGGGCACACGCAGATTGAGAAAGAATTCGTAAACATAAAATTTGTAAAAAATATTTTTTTTTCGTAGTAATTAAATCATACTAAACTCAAATTGCTGTTTTTAAGTAATTATTAGTGGTTAAATAATTACTGAATAACAGCAATTTTGAGTACTAGAATTTTTCCTTTATTCACTATTCTTTATATCTAAAAACTATTTAAAATGTTACGCTCCTTTAGCGGCTATTACAGCAGTAAAACTAGAGTTACACTCAAATGAAAAAAAGCTTAAGTCATATCAAATTGAACCACTATCCCGCCGTTTCAATACTAAAGTAAAGCAGACGAACACGTGCCTTCAACGCGGTTATATAAAATTAAAGGGAATTAAGCTCCAATGACTACGGAACGTGGAGGCCTCGCGTAGCGACGACGGATTAAGTCAAGATATTCTTTACAATGGAGTAAATTATCTGAGAATATAATAATAATAATAGGTGTTTTGTGGTCATGTTTCCAGGGAGTAATAAGTTATTTTTGATCAAAGTTTTTCCTGCTTTTTTTCTTAAACATATCAGCTTAGTCTTTCTTCCCACTGTGTTGTAGTGGGCTTCCAAAGATCTTTGAAAATGACACCCGGGACCGATAATTTAACTTGGTTTCCTTTTTTTCTAAAAGATTGAACAAAGCTCCAGTATGCTTGTACCCACATCTCGTGAATGATCTTTACTTTTGAGTTCAAGTTTACTTTTTAGATTCCCGGGTTGGGTTAATTACTATTTGGCTTTTCTAATTCACTTCAGAATATTTCGCAATCGTTTCTCGGAGATTAACAACGTGTCCGGTAACACCACATAACAACAGGCTCATCCACTTACATAGGACTAACTTTGTTAATGGCGAAACGTGGGTGTACTTGATCACACTTTCAGACTAAATATAATATTACATAATTTTATGAATAATACATTATTATTATCATCATTTACATCACTAATCCTCAATCCGAGACCGATAAATCACAGACCAGCAATCATGGCACGGCTGCATTATTGGCAGATCCCCGTGACACTATATTAAATACACTGTGTACTTTGTAACACATCGATGCGATAAATCAGATAAGCTACGAGTATGTGACCTACAATACTATGACACAGTGTTGTCAGTCATGTAGCTTTGAACAATAAATTGTAGGGCACGCTAAGCACAAAATTTAACCTATGTCGTCACATACGCTTTAAAGATAGGCGTAGAGTGTCGTCACATAGAACAAACGAAATTAAACAAGTGAAACAACAACCATTTATTCTGTTAAGAATGAATTTATTTAAGCATCAGCAAGCGCCTTTATTTAAATAAAAACTCAAAACAAAATGTTCATCCAACAGCTTTAACGGTGACCAGTGTAATATTCATATTACACAAACTAAAGTATAATAATGTAGAGTCCAAACCGTAGCGTTTGAAATTGTTAATTTATGCTAGAATCAATTATCTTTCTATGGCTTTGTTGAACCTTTAGAAAACCTACTGTTCCAACGTTATTGACCCCCGGGGCGACAAAGGGCCCCAGCTGGTACCAAATACCACCCGAAAATTTTAGAACGCTAATGAAAGCAAGCCCTTACACTCATGCTTTTTTCAGCAGAGATAATAAATTAGTTTACTGTACTTCTGCTTCTATGGTAACTCCGAGCGATGCGATAGACGTTGATGAATCACAAAGCGCGAGTTCATTAGATATAGGAGTTTATATTAAAATTGTTGGTGTAATTGCACTACCGAGTGAAGCCTGAACTATTGCAGTTAGATGGATAGCATAGACAGGTTTTAGTAATTAGACCATTGAAGTATAGCTTAATAAAAGCTTGCGAGAATATTTAGCATCAATTAAAATAATGTTAGTTGACACCGTAAGCAATAATAATAACATATTCGATATTCGGCTATGGCAGAAATTTAATTAAAACCGGCCAACGGCGCGGAACTTTGTTTTAATGTCCAATACACAGGTAAACTCTCTATTCCTTGACTCTCATAGCCTTGTGGGACGGATAACTGACACGACCAGTGATAGGTCAGGTGCAGAATCAACGGCTTTACGTGCATTCGAGGCACAGAAGACTACTAGCTTAACTGACCTAACTCAGGGCAATCCCTGAAAAATTCTTAACAGAAAAACTTTAAAAATACTTTTTTGCCGGACCTGGGATTTAACTCGAAACATACATTTTAAAAGGCAGACATAATCACACAGAGCCAGGGCTAGAAAATAGCTTATTATGTGGGTAAATCTTTATCTATGATAGCCCTTGTATTGTCAATCTTGGCAAGAAGAACTTGGGTTTATACGATTGGCAGTATATCACTGAGCTCCCGGAAATATATTTCAATTTACTTTCTGAATGGTGGCCAAGTAATCATTTTGATACGTAGAATTAATCCCGTATTCCTAGTAGCCGTTTCAATGAAATATTTTTGAAGACATTATGTTAATAATGTGTGAAAATGTATCGAAGTCTTTTATGTATTTCGTTGAAAGAAATGATCAGTATCCGTATTACGTATCTCAGTTGACAACTTGTGTACGGCAGAATAATTTTTACTATTTATTTACCCCCGGTTTCTGAGGCACATCTGGCACTAGTTTATCTATTCAATAGCGTTTAAGGTCATATTAAACATGACAGTTTGAATAGATAAATATGTACGGGTGTAAACCAGGCATTAATTGTACGTTGCTGCTCTGCGTTACTGTTTTACTCACTAATCTAAGGGAGTTAACAATTTACAACAACGACTGACTTTGTGACTTTCAAATAGTTGCCAACCGGGAGGGAGAGAGAGAGAGAGACAAGATTTTTATTTTATATTCATAAGTGACTACTACTACAATAAACTATAGCAATCGGTACAAATATTTATACAAAAATGTTAAAGAAACATGACAGAAACACTTATCCTTAACACTCTAGTAACCGACAGTAAAATATGAATTCTTTTCGCCCGTATATTTGTGTAAAGTTTTCGAAAATGCTGAACTCGCGGTTCAAATGCCAAACGCATACCGTTTGCAAGAATCTCAACGGAAATAATGTGTTGTTGCTGTACAAAATACCTTACACGTTTGCTTGCGCTTTTCCTAAAAGTTCCTATCAAATTTTAGGAAACTTAAATATTTACAAGCCGCAACAGTCTGTGCTTGAATGTATTTGAAACAGAATGCCTGGAATTGCTGTATTTGAACTTGCAACTACGTTTTTAGGAGAATATGTGAATTGTTGTGTATCTTTATATGCATTCTAATCTATTTGAAAAGAAAGACACACTACAATAAATCAAAACTTTTAGTATTACTCAGATAAAAACGTGTCGCATTTACCCTCGTACATTTTATGATTCTTATAGCATTTAAGGGATGTCTCTGTGTATAGTTCTGTTCGACCGTACAATAGTGACATTTACCCCCAGTTTCTAAGTACATTTAGCGGTAGTTTATAAATTCAATTTCGTTTTTTTGTTTGAGTTTTAACGCTATTGAATAGATAAACTGCCGATAAATGTACCTTAGAAACCGGGAGTTAAACATTCGATCTCGACCTGCCCGAGCCATTGCAGCCTTTACCAACATTTTTCCCACAGCTGCAGTGTCTTATAGTCTCGCCCCTATATTTATCCAAGATTCCTACAACATTAATATATTATGTGCATTTGTTATTTACGAGGTCTGTTTTTATTATATTTTTTATTGTATACGTAACAATCCTATCTTAGCTATTTATAGCATCATATAAATTACATTTACCTTGAAAAGAATAATGTATAAAGACATAGTGACTGTCACAATAATTTGGTATCAGTCACTTTGAGTCAGGTGCTATGTATCTAAATAGGTACTAGAATACTTTCAGAGATGTCAATCTTAAGAAATTCTCAGTATATTAGGCCGGGGAAAAAGTATTTTCGCATTATAGTATGTATCAACTTGTAATACAATCTTTTTCCTACACATAAAAGCTCGATATCTGGGTACCTCACGAGCTCACTGTAAGAAACTTAATAAACCGTGTACTCATTTGTGATTCTTGAAGCCAAAGAGATTTTTTTACAATTTCATACATACAATAATGCGAAAAACCCTTTTCCCCAACATTATATTTGGCCTCTGACATCTAAACAGTTGCTGTGCAAGAATAACCAATTTCAGGGGCTGTATTTTGATATGCCACAGGGAATGAATCTTCACTGATAGAAAGAGATGGAGTTATACAAATAATATAGCTTCATCTCTTTCTCGCGGTAGTATTTTAACTTGTTTTAATATGTCGGAGTTCGACCCTAAGTCGTTTCGTTAGCTTAACTTCTTCCTTAACTTTATAGATGTTAAATATTGTCCAAGTGTAAAGTAGATTAAATTTTATTTTAAGCTTCCTAAGCCGATTTAAAATTTCAAGGTAAGTCTGTTGAGGTAAAGACATTTTTTTACAGCGTCGTGCTTTCTATTTTAATTTTTAACAAGGCAATCATTTTTTTTTATAATAAATGCAAAGAATTACAAACATTGATTATTTTTTTTGGATTAGTATACTTACTCAGTGCACGTTCTGGGATCGTACAAATAGTTTAAGCACCGCAAATATCTTAAAGCATTCAATGAACTTAATTTGGAAATGCTATTGCGTGTAATGTAAAGGAACAGGCTCTCTCTCACTATTACTCACTATAGCCTTACAACTTAGTGGAGAGCCTCGTATGCTTGTATAAGTTCACGGCTCGAGAATTAATATGAGATTCAGAATTTAGAACATTCGGTGGCCTATTCGAATCGGAAATTCACAATATAATTAATTATTACCTAAATTTATCGCACATACCAGGACTCTCTACTAATTTGTCGGACGACGTGACTTGGTAATTTCTTAAAAATCATTCGTAAACATACAAATAAAAAAATATCATTAATTTCTTACAGCATAAAGCTATTCTCAACCTATATACCCGGGCGATCACCTTATACCCGGTCCGTTATCTATCCGCCGGACATGTCAATAACCGGTTTCCGGACCAGTGGGTTTCTGATGATGGATTATTGTCCATTCCTGTCACAATATTTTGGCACATAAGTGTGTGGTACTGATATGAAGTATTTAACCTTCCAAGCTTTGTAGCTGACAGCTCCATAATTATACTCCTTTGGGAATTGTGGGTGAAATGTGCCCGGTAAATATGATTATATGATAGTTTTATGTTTTTACTAGAAAATGCTACGTCGGGAGGTCGGGGGTTAAATTACCACAAGGTACGATTATTTGTGCGAGCCACAAATAGTCCCCGCGACACAAGAGAAATACATAGGGCGGGCGTTGCATTTATAATTTTTCTATGTTGAAATTGGTGTCTTTATTTCTTTACCAACAATTAAAACTTTATGAAAAAACACCTTCTTATACACCTACTTATTCCTTGTTTTCTAAATCCTTAAAACGTAAACATGATTGGTTCCCCATCAATTTGCCGGTAGCAATTAACTGGGCCACAATAAACCGCCGGCCCGGAAGACATCGTGTGCCCTCGGGAGCCAGCCGTCCCTTCCCACTCGTAGACCTCAACGACCCGAATCAATTCGATTTAAACTGTATAATCTTTTGGGATACATTTGGACAAATGTTTTCTGTCGTTGGTTTAAAAGTTAGGAGCTTAATTTTAAAAACTGTTTAAAATTAAATAGGGACCGTATTAGGTCGTTTGCTCTCACAACAATCCTACTAATTTTATAAATGCGAAAGTTTGTGATAATGTATGTTACTTTTTCTCGAAAATACTACTGGACGGATTTTAATTAAAATTGATACACGAATAGTTTATAGCCTAGATTTATTTTTGCTTATCTAGGAAAATCTTTTAACGCGGAAGTCGCGGAGGGAAGTTACTATCTTAATATTTTTATAGACTGACAATTTAGTAAAGAGCCTTATAGTCCAGGTTCGCTGCTGACGCTAAAAAACGACACATTAAAACTTAAATTATCAGTGTCCCGCTGACCGCTTTTTCTATTCAGTATTTTGAAAACACACACAATATTGTTAATTATAATCTAGATCTCCCTTCTAAGTTGGTTGACAATAGGTCTGCGCCTTCTTATCATTCTCGTGGTCAATTACACAATGTTCACGCACCAGCGCTTACAGACCACTTATTAATCGATAAGAATATTTCGAGACTGTCTACATAGGTTCGTATATACAAGGTTCTCCACTAAGTTGTTGGAGCACAGCAAAGATGATAGATCTATGACATATTTTTAGAATGTTCGCCCGTTAATTGCAAATTAAACTAAATGTTGTCTAATACTTGTTTATAATTATGCATGTGAATTGTCTTTAACACAGTTCGTAATTCTTAAGCGCTGTAACGACCTTTTGTTACTGATTATATCATTTTCTAGAGCCTATGAAAGTTGAAGTTTGTTTCTTTTGAAATATATTTCACAATAATCAATCAACATTTAATTTAGTATCCTAATATTTTTGTTTATAAACAAACATATTTTTACCACAGGGGTAGGCAGAGACCAAGGAACACCACTTGGTACTAACCTTAAATGCATCATTTACATACATACATCTTTTCATTTCCCTTGCACCTTCGTGAGGCGCTCATAGCCAGTTGCACTGACCGGTCGGTAAAAGATCAGTACGTGAAGCAATCCTTGGTGCGGTCAATCTAAAGATGGGTGACCGCATAGCGGTATTTGAACTGAGCGTCTTCGTGCTTCGAAAGGCACGTAAATAATCGATCCCGGTTGTTGTCTACTAAGATAACAGTCGTTAAGCCATGTCAAAGGCCTTCCGGGCGCCTTGATCGACTTTGACACCAGGTTGACCACCAACCGTACGAAAGAATTTAGCCTTTATCTGTTTGATATCTAACACAGGTTTCAAATAATATACCTATATTCCACCCCTAGAAATCTCAAGACAACTGCTCCCTTCAAATATTCCCACATAGTTTCTCCAACACGTATATCAAGTTCGAGTCTTCGTCGAATCTAAGACGTGACGTGTTCTTGACGGCCTGTATTATTTGCATAGAGCCTCCGAGTAGAGGCTTGTGCATTGTTTCTGAACTCCATCAATCAAAACCAGTGGGGTGATGTTTTATTATCGACTATCGACAACCGGCTAGCTATTAACCAATTCACATAGAATTCTAAACTAAATATATTTAACTCAAAGGTGACTGACTGACATAGTAATCTATCAACGCACAGCCCAAACCATCGGATGATGGTTCATCACCTGACACTTATGCAAAGATTTTATAAATTTTATTCATATCGTAAGTGTAAAAAGGGGTTTTTCAGTTTAATTTATTAAACCTGTGAAAACCGTCTTAAAATTCGTAATTATTTTAGTTTATCAAATTCCTTACAGATAAACTCTCTCCTCTAGGAATATCAGATAATTCTTCTCGAATTAAAGGAACAGCAGCAAAAATATAAACGATCAAATTGAGATTCTCCTCCTTTTTTGAAGTTGGTTAATAAGACGTATTTATACCCGAGTTTAAGCAAGAGAGAAGTACATAAGGAACAAGTATGTTATTATGTAATCTTCTTTGTACCGAAATGTTCAACACAAGCCTGTTCGTAACACTACAGATTTAAGTGGTCGTTTAGAACAAACCTATGTCATTCGTCTTGAGGGCTCCTAATAAACTGAATGTAGCATTAGGGCGTTTTTCACTAAACATTTGAGGCAAGACTCTACCTAGGCTAAATAATTGACAGACAATAATAAATTTTCGTATAAAAAATCACGCATGTTTTACCCGAAGATGCAGACAGAGCTTTATGAAATACGCTCACCTGTCGCCGGTAATAATTGAAGTCCCATGTAATAGTAGGTAAACCTATTGCAATTTACCGGACGCGTTGCCACATTCCTGACTTCTCGAGAAATGTAGTAACGTAATAGAAAAATAAATATTACACAATATCTTCTAGAGCGAATTTAATACATTAAGTAACTCCATGAATCAAGTTTTCATTACTTAAACTTATGCACATCTTCTTTGAGTTTGTGAACAGTGCAATTTAAAATTGAGTGTTGCTTCAACGTTCCGGCGACAGACGCATATTATGTTAGTTTTTCATCTCACTCGTGTCTCCACGCCCGCTTAGAACAAGGCCTAGACTTTATGCACGCTTAAGTTTTACAACGAACCATAGAGTAGAGTACTTATATGTACATTCTTTTTTGTATATACATATTTATGCTAGCGGCCGCTGGCAATTTTGTTAGCGTGGAGTTTTGTTTTCGTGTTTTTTATTGCTGCTCCTCTGTTATTTGGCATATTGTCATGTTATATACAGCTGAAAGCTTTCCCCAATAAATGGACTATGCAACAAAAGAATACGTTTTCAATTTAAAACAGTAGGTAGTTCCTAAGATTAGAGCGTTCAAACAAACAAACTCTTCAGCTTTTTATTTCGAGTAAGTAGTATATGTATATTATTTGAAAAGAATGTTCGATATCTAACTCAACTTCAACTATCTTCAACTATCCATATACTAAATCAAAAAGCAGTTTAGCCACAAAAGCATACTAGACAAATAAACAACATTTCACATTTACAAATTAGTAATCAAGATAGTCTTAAAGATATTCCGCGGTTTTAGTTTCAGTAGTTTCTCTATCAACTTTTCATTACCATTTCAAAGGGAAATATTTTGTCTTAGTCATTGCGATAGTAGTGTGAATTAAGCTTTATGTTTAAAACATAAAATTTATTATCGCATCTCCTTTAGTAGGTATAAGACGCTTGTTTATTATTGTGATTACCCTTCTGAGTGCGGTTTTGTGTACTGAAACAATTATTATGTTTGTTTCACTAGAGATTTGTGAATGTCTCTCATTTAAGTACATATGATGACTGCCTCTGTGGCGCGTTCGGTAATGTACCCGATTGCTAAACGACAGGTCTGGGGTTCAAATCCAGGGTCGTGCTTAAAAAGTCTTTTTTGAGGTTCTCTGTTAAGAATTTCTCAGAGATTGCCCGGAGCGTGTCTCGGAAAGCACGTCCAAGATGTCGGTCTCCGACTCTGCGCCTTACCTCTCACTAGTCGTGTCAGTTAATTGTCCCACCGAGCTATGAGAAAAGAAGAAAAGGATAGTAAAGTCTTTTAAAAATTTTTATATAACACTTTGAACAATAAAAGATACGACTAACTGTTTAACATATTTTTTCTGCTAAACAGGTGTGCCATATATTTTATTTCTCTCTCTTAAATAAAATTATGGACTACGATATAGGTACTATACCACGATATACACAGGTAAATTTCTTTTTTCCAGGGTGCCCGAGGTCATCGCAAGATTAAGTCACAATGATAAATAAAACAGGAAAAACCGTCTATAGGAGTAATATAAAAAGTTTTCCGGTTCCGTCACCTCAAATTATGAGGAAAAAGATACTTATTTGTCTCTAAATAAATATAATGTATCAGTATAAGAAGTGCTAACAATAGAGACGTTTCCATGGTAACTGATTTGTAATCATCTCTCAATCTAAAACAATAAATAAGCATACTTTTTTCTTCGTGAAATATATGGAAAATTGCTTAGTATCGTTCAAATTAGAGAACGGGTTCTAATGGGGCGTATCTTACTATAAAATAAAAGTATTTTTTTTTAAATCTAATAGATAACATATAAATTAAAACACAACACATCCTTTGTATCTTTACTTTGATTACTAAAAAGACATAAAATTGCTGTTTCTATACCTTTATATGCATTTTTGTTAATATAAACTATAGATGCATCGACTGAACCATCATTTCTTATCATAAGCCTTCTCTCTAAATAAACCACCTGCACCAAAAAAACTTCCCTAATTGTTGCAAAACCGCGGAACAAACGCCTCGCCCTCGAAGTTAGAAAACAAACCAGCCGTACAACAAGGGGTGGCTTAAAAACTTCCTCAAATATCCACACCCTGCCATTAAAACTGACAAACAGTGCGATGTCGTAGCCGAAATCTTTTTGCTTTATATGTAGGTTTGTGGTTCGAATAGAATATTGAATCGTTCGTCAGTTAGGATTGCATTAAAGTGTTTTCCAAAATTGATAAAAGTATGAGACATTAGAACTAGGTAATATATCTCTCCACGCGGAAATACCTACATACTAACATAGAATCACATTTTCTTCCCATTGGAGTAAGCAGAGACCAAAGAACGCCACTTGGTACAAATTCTTACAAACTTCCTTCGCTTCATTCGCATCCATACATATTGCCATACAGGACCGCCAGTAACAATTAGTACTACGGACCTGACCTTTTCGCAAGACATTACCAATACGATGTGATATTTGTAAGAATATGGGTTCAATTACATACTTATTTTAAGAATAATAATTTTATACTTATCAATTTATGCACAACATAAAACAGGTTTTGAAAAAGCAGTTTAACCGGTTAGTTGACTCTTGAAAAAGCTTTAACAATATTTGAAAATCTAAGTAACTTGGTATAAACGAGGCACGGCTTATAATTAACCTGAAAATAAACTTTTTATTAGGTGCCGAGCCCAAAATAAGTAAAATTACACTTAATTTGGGAAGGTAAGTAATTATGAATAAGTGCTAGAGTTTTAAGGTCAAATGTAAAAAGATTTTTGTTAACACAGTGTTATTTTTTCAGGTTAATGGCCTCGCAATATTTTAGGTGGCTAGATAGTAGTTTTAATATTTAAAATTGTTTACTGTTCACACAATAATAGGTGTGTAATATGGGGCAGTTTGAAGTAGCTGCTAAATGGTAGTGCCATTTTCCAACTACGGGCTACTACTGACAAATATTCAAATATAAATTGAAAAAGACTAATAGCACTTTGCTCGCCACAAGAATCGAAATAAAGACCAACGAGACCAGCAGTACCGACCGCACTACGGTACAGAATAGTATTAAAAATACAAAAGGCTAGGTAAACAGACACAAGATAACTTTAAAAAACAAATGTCACAATTATCTTCACTTCACAATTATCTTCATTAGCTAACCTTTGAATTAGGTCAACATAAAAGGAGTGGTCCAAAATTCACCGGGAAGGTATTCTTCTCTCTTTGATCTCAAATTTGCACGTTAATGGAAATAAACTTGAAAATGCAATTTACAGCGAGTTTGTTTCATTATCATTGTAGTTGGGACCAACTATACAGAATCGCACTACAGGTAATCTATACACAACTAAAGCGTTTACATATCCATTTCAACTTTTTATTAAGTACTAGCTGACTCGTGCAGCTTCGCTTGCGTCACATAAGAGAGCCATAATTTTTCCCGTTTTTGTAACATTTTTCACTGGTGCTCTGCTCCTATTGGTCGTAGCGTAATGATATATAGCCTATAGCCTTCCTCGATAAATGGGCTATCGAACATTTGAGAATTTTTCAAATCGGACCAGACTAGTTACTGAGATTAGCGCGTTCAAATAAACAAACAAACAAACAATCAAACAAACAAACTCTTCAGCTTTATAATATTAGTATAGATATAAAGCTCGCTGATCGTTGTATAATTAGTGCTCCTTTACACTAAAGTGGTGCAAAAGGCTACTATGAAACAAATTACTTTGACAGCGTAATATTCTTACAAAAATTAATTGACGTACTCAAGAACATAAAGTTGCCATCTTTAGCTCGTGACGTCACCATGTGTGGCAGAGACAAAACATACAAGACATTAACCCTTCAACGTAGGCGTGAACACGTACCAAGTTATATTTGCACTTGGAAAAGTATTTTCTAGGAAGAACATCTTTTACTAAACAAGGATCTTGACTGCAAACTTAATTTTGTATTTACGCCGTGTCGAATTTTCTAGAAGGAGTAATAAAAGAAGGGTATAAAATGGGATTTTAACCGCGAATTTTTAAGAGGACGCAGGATCGTTTAGGAAACTAGTGTTAAACTGTTTAAGTATTTATGACAATAGTTAACATAAGGTTTCCACTCATATTATTATAAACTTTCGTCGAATATTTTGGTTATACTTAATGACCTTGTTAATGTTTTAAATCCTTATCGCGGGAGTTATTTTATAGGTAGATTTTTTATTGGTCACTCTCAGCAGAAGTTATTTCTAAAAACTTTAAAGAGCTGTTACCTGTGTTGCAGGTCTTAAAAAATGACTTTTTATATATTTTTTGTTTGTTTGAATATCAATAGTTAAATAGAACATTGATAATAATATCTTTCAATAATTTACGAAAAAAAAAAATGTATAATCATATTTCTTAATTTTGTTTAAACAAAACTTTAATTGAACTCCTTCAAAATCATAAATAAGAGAACATTTGCTTAAAATATTTTTACATAAAATTTTATTTGTCAAAGAATTCTTAGAAGAAGAAAATTTTAAATTTGGTTCCTTCGCCAGGAAATTGGAATGTTACGCCTGATTCAACTTTGTTTGCGATGTACCCTTTCGTGTAAATAAAAGGGACATTTTCATTTTTGTTCAACTAAGAAAAGACAATTTTTTAACGTGTAAAATTATGCCAATTTTCCAACATTCCCTTGAAATTGTTAGTGGAGTAGTAAGATTTTTTGTATACAGAGAAATGATGAAAGATTTCCAGCTTCTATCGACTGAGTATAAAAATATGATCAGTGCCCCTGGCGACAGCCGGTGGAGCTAATTATTAAGTACATTTTAAATCCAAAAACATTGATTCGATGATAGTATAGTATGTTTAGTAGAAAATTGCGCTATTGAATACCAACACAATCAAAATCTTGGGTAAAAAAAAAAGGTTAGGTGTAAATTAAGGTATAATATAAGGCCTAAAAATTTGTTAGCGATGAAAAACAAAGCTATAATTTATAGCTCATGCTATAATACTCACTTTAAAAAGTATCGAAATGTTGATTTATGGAACAAAAGCAAGGAAATTGAATTTTTGGCCATTTTGTTTAAAGCCCAAAATATTATGAATTTCATTTTGGTATCGAAACTTTTGAAATTGTTTATTTAATATTTTCTATTAAAAATATTACGCATGCCAGCTTTGTTTTAAATGATATTTTGATTAAAATAATTATTTTATCCCTTCCTCGAGTTTTTCGTCATATAATGTAGAGAGCTACTATTTTTTGTATGATGACTGGCATGACTGCCCTCAATCATTGAATATGTATTTCTTAAAGCATTCCTTCATCATTATCATCACTTAATATGGAGGATATCATATAATCGCATATAGCTTACGTACCATAAACGGAGAATATTTAAATTATTATATTTTTTAATCTTACTGTCAAACTGTATCAGTAGTTTTGTAGGACATCCACTAAATAACTATTATAAAGATGTTTGTTTAATACATAAACGGTAGTCAATTCAATATTGAATAAAAATCATTTTGTACTACGCTTCTTTTTCCAATTTTCATTGCGAAATATTGTGACAAGTCTTCTTAAATAATAACTAGCTGACCCGCGCAACTTCGCTTGCGTCACCGAAGAGAGAATGAGTCATAATTTTCCCCGTTTTTGTAACATTTTTCGTTGCAACTCCGCTCCTAATGGCCGTAGCGTGATGTTATATAGCCTATATCCTTCCTCGATAAATGGGCTATCTAACACCGAAATAATTTTTCAAATCGGACCAGTAGTTCCTGAGATTAGCGCGTTCAAACAAACAAACAAAGAAACAAACTCTTCAGCTTTATAATATTAGTATAGATTTGAAATAAAGGTTTTTTCGCTCCATTATCTAATACCTCATTTTTCAGCTTAACAACAGACCTAAAAGCAAAATGTTACTAAATCGAAGACACATTTTGAAACACTTTTGTCCAAAACAAGCAGAGTAAATATTTCAGCTTTTATTATGATAAAATGCTTACAAATAAAGACAAAATTACTGTCTGCATTACTATGGAGAAATTATATTAGAATACTATTTTTATATGCGTTTTGTGTATTTCTTCATATATTATTAGTACATTCAAAAGATAAAAGTTGACGGAACACTAGATCTAACAGTTAAGCGACTGAATGACTGACTCACTGACAGACTAACTGACTGAATGACTGACTTACTAGGTGTCAGACTGACTGAATACCTGACTCAGTGGCAGACTGACTGAATACCTGACTCAGTGGCAGACTGACTGAATACCTACATGCCTCAGTGGCAGACTGACTGACTAAATTACTGACTCAAAGACAGACTGACTAAATGATTTTTTGATGACTTGCTGACTGACTGATCGACTGGCTTGTTGTCGTTACCTATATCAACTAACCAACCAAAACCTTAGAAACTTGATATTTTAGCCAACAGTCTGATTGTTACCTAAAATTATCTCACTAACTAAGTGTAATATAATACACGTAATAAACATGTATTTTAATAGGGCTATGGTGTTTTAATATAAATTGTATGCTGTTATTTGGCTTTTTCAATTACAAAATCCTCACAAGTGAAGCCGCGGTGAAAACAGCTAGTTTTCGAGGCCGTTATTTCAAGGACTAATAGTACATTATAATATAATACAAATAATGATTGTAAACAAAGACATAGACATATTAATGTAGAGGAAAACTTAATAAATATGACAAACAATGTTTTGTTTGACTTCGAAACTATTATATCATTTAATATTTATTTATTACTTCTTAATAATATAACTTTATGAGAGAAGCTTTGGCATTTCAAGGCTATGTCCTATGTTTTCTTTTTTCCAATCCATACTTATACTACTTAATTGATATAACTAAAAGTGCAAGAACCTATCTGTTATGCTGAACAGATTTCGATCAAACTTAGTATGGAAATAGCTTCAACTAGGGCAGTGGTTCCCAACCAATGGTCCGTGGAAGTCAAAATACGGTCCGCGAATGACTTTAAAATTAATCATTTTCAGGATGATTACTACACTTTATTTTTAATATACTTACGGTGTGGTCCCTGCTAGCAATAATAATATAAAAGTGGACCCGGACTAAGAAAAGGTTGGGATCCCCTGGACTAAGGGATAACCAATAAAGGACAAAACTTTGCACGCGATATGTAAAGAAACACGTGAGCTAACTATAAATACACAATTCTACCAGGGAATGAAACCTAGGACCTCGCGATAAACAGTCTTAAACGCAATACCAAAATATATTTGTATAAAATACTTTAGTACCATATTATTACTTTGTAATAAACCTACTGATTAAAATACGTTACCGAAAGCTCACCTCATAAGATATGCAAACAAGCTCAGAACCAAGATGTTTTACGTAAATTAAAGGCATATATTATAAGCTAATGAGTGCCTCTAAACGAGTATTATTTTACATAATTATATTGCTTCTCATTAAATGTAGGACGATATTTATTTAATACTAGCTGACCCGCGCAACTTCGCTTGCGTCACATAAGAGAGAATGGGTCAAATTTTCCCCGTTTTTGTAACATTTTTCACTGGTACTTTGCTGCTATCGGTAGTAGCGTGATGATATATAGCCTATAACCTTCCTCGATAAATGGACTATCTAACACTGAAAGAATTTTTGAAATCGGACCAGTAGTTCCTGAGATTAGCACGTTCAAACAAACAAACAAACAAACTCTTCAGCTTTATAATATTATAGTATATATAGTATAGATATACCAAGATCTTTGTTTTTGAGTTTTGCAGTCACATAATTTGATTATTAAGAATTTAGCAGAGTTTAGCACCAGAGTTTTAGCTTCAATTTTGTTAGACTAAAGTTGATCCGTGAATAAATTTGTTTTGAAAAATGTAGCCTGTGATTAATCTTGGGTCTTTAACCACGTTTATACTGAAAATCATGAAAATCGACTCAAAAATGTTAACTGCTAAAGCCTAATAAACTTTATAACAGAATACATTTAAGTATAGATTTAAACCAACATTAATTTATCACACAGTCCTTTCTAATCCCTCAGTCTAATAATAGCAAAAAGGCACATTTTCAGACTGCTGCTGATAGATAGAAATAGATTTCTAGTCACAAATTAATTCAATAACTGGTTATCGACTTCAAAGCATAAATTATATCAGAATTATATAATTCTAATATCTCAAAGTCGATGTAAGACAAATGGCTAGTCTATAAATTAGATACCGAGACGTTTACAGGTTAAAGAAATTGTACTTCAGAATAGTGAGAATTCAATTATATTCTGGATTCATGAGCTTTTGAATTTAATGTTTTAGTTATAAAGTATTTTGTTAATGCAATTTGCATGTAGCTGACTATATAGTTTACGCGTCTACGCAGCTCCGCGGGCACTACCTACGTATGTATATCTTATTTATATTCTTATGTGTCAGGCTTACTGTTACTTTTCTGTTCTTTTTATTTATTTAGCCTGCGTCGGTGGCTCACTGTTGGGTTTTTTCTTTCTCGTATCTTTTTCCTTGGCATAGAAAGGTGTCCAGATTTTCAATATATTATTGTTTTTTAATTTATTTACCCCAGTTCTAATAACTTACCCTCAATTTCTATGTGGTAAGGTAGTAGTGGTTTAAAATGCCATCTCTTTTTTATTGTGTCTTATTTGGGCTTAGTTAATATAATTTCGAAATACTGTAAAATAGCACAACTTTTCAAAAATCTACACGTTTTAGGCATTTGTTACGATTTCGAAACTTAAACTCTGAGATTAGGTATAGGTACCAAATTTTTTCATCACCATGAAAGGTCATACTTATCTAACACGAGAGCATGCTTTGTTAAGTCTTGTAAAGTCTCTCGTAATATGTTATAAAAATGATAGATGCAGTAATTACTTAAGCGCAGTTGTTCTCAAACTTTTTCGCAGACACTGGTTGAAGTAAGAAAACGCTGCAAAAATATTAGCTTTGCTTCTAGGAAAGAGTATTCATTAACCGCTTAGCGGTTTAATTTGTTTTTGCCTTCGCAAGCGTTTTATGAAGTAGATGAAGTTTTATAACTACTTTTTTGCCAGTAAATTAGAATAGACTAAACTTTAGTCAACGGTTCTGTGCAGACAGCTTTGGCGTGCTAAATTATAATCAGTTTAGCAATTTCACAATTGAAATCGTGACAAACTAACTACTTCCGCCATATTCTGCCCGCAACAAGTTCAATTCTGTAAAAATATTTTTTTCTAACCTATGACTGTTATTCTGCTGGGCAAGAGTCCACTACACTTTTGCGTGTCTTCAAGAAATCTGTAAAAGAACTGTGTTGTTTTATACATGCAAGGTTTAACCACGATGGTTTGGCTTTACCGTTATAGCCAGTGACAATACTCATTATGTATTTATTTATATATTGACGAAAACTAACAATTACACAATAACTATAAAAAGTAAAAAGCCACAAAGCAGTATGTGTGAATGTGTAACTCACTACGTTTACCGCAAATATAGTTAGACTAAGTATGGAGTTTATGTCGTTTAAAAGCGTTTTTCAAAGTGTTCATTGTAATTTTTCATAACATTATAGTACCTAATATTTATATTTAATTTACAACCAGTTTTATGGCTACACATATAAGTCATCAGCTAAAGGTTGAGCATCACTGTTCCAGCGAGGAGAGATGACAATTCCCAAGCGTCATTTTTCATGTTATATTACGGGCGGGTGAGACTGCAGTTTCGTTGTTCATGTGTACGTGTGCATCGTGAGACAATGTATATATAGCCTTATATAAGTATAGCGTTATATAAGTCACAGTGTTACGCGAGACTCCTTCTTATATTATAAATGCGAAAGTTTGTGAGGATTTTGTATCTTTGGTACATTTTTCGCGAAAGTACTGAATGAATTTTAATGAAACGTAGAGCTCAGATAGTTTATAACCTGGATTAAGATTAAGGAAGAAGGTTCTAGACTTAAGTTTAAATATTAAATTTTTGCGAGTTTGAGAATAAATAAATATTATTATGACAGTTTTCATCCAGAAAATCTTTATCGGCGAAGTCGCAAGAGGAATGTAGATGTATATAGTATAAATGCAAAAGTTTTAGAAGTAAACAATCAAAATACGAAATGAAAAAATAATTATGATTTAAGTTCCGTATCATTAAAGGTAAATATAATTTTAAACAAAAAAATATTTCCGTGTAAACATAGTTTCACAAAATGAAACATCAATTTATTTGTAAACTATTTGAAAACATGTTTACTGAAAACAATGTAATAATTCAGATCATATTTGATACCCTATTCCTCGAATAGTCAATATCATGAGAATAAAATCATTTATGAATTTCGGGTCAAATATTTAAACATATCTGTCAAAATTACTGTTAATAGAGGCAATTAAAATACCAATAATTTGGGCACTATTTAATACTTTTTTTTGTTAATTTATATTACTACTTGTATAATTTAAATTTTCTATTAGGTATAGCTATCGGGGAACACAATCGCGTGATTACGATTATTGATTCTACTCTCTGAGCTGTAGTATGAAGTATTTCGACGCTTAAACTAGAGTGATCTAAGTGACTTTATCACACTAATAATGAGGTTTTTACACAATGGCATAAAAATCAAAATTCTTTGGGAACACAATCATCTATTTTTCAAATGCTTTCCAAAACTTTTTCTTTAGCGATCGCATAATATCGCTACAGAATTAATGCGTTCTCTAAAACGTCAGCAATGTATTTCCTTATTTTATTTTTAACTTACTTTAGTCCTCTATATCACTCTGGTTCCAGCATCGAGATTATGTAATAATCTCCTAAATGCTTTAATTCTTGGATCATAATAAAACAAACATTTAAGGCATATTCTGGAAATTTTGTCACAGCAAAGGGCTTCAAACACGCACGGCGTGTTTTTCACAAGTTCATTGTCATTTTCGATTTGCCAAAATGAAAAGTACATGAAAAATGAAATACAATATTAAAACACGGCTCAAAGCGAGCGATTCAACAAAAATCGTTTACATTTAACAATGAAGGAAAAATCGTTCTACTTCCATTAAACGAAGTCGCCTGAAGTATCCATTAAGTTACAGTTGTAATTAAAACTCGCCCTTCTTTACAATTGATTCTTTTTTACGGGTTTTACTCCGTTGACCAATTTTCACTAGCAATTAGAATTAACATAATATATTTGTTTCATTTTAGTTTAAAACAAGGTTATTTAGGACTACCTTCGGAAAGAAATATGGCTGCGTGCATTAGATCATAAACTATCATTTATTGTACTTATCATTATTTCCTGCCAAAGGAGAATGCTCACAATGTATGGGGAAAAAACCCAGGCCGTACACAAACGGTGTGTAACTCAGAATTTTAGTGATACTGAGTGATTCAATTCCAGATATTCGCCTCTATCAAATTCGATGGCTAAATACTATTTTTTGCTATGATCTACTATTTAAAAGGTGAATTTAAAAAAAAATATTTTTCAAACATTCATCACAATGATTATTTTTTTAATAATATAATTGTATAAGTAAATATCTAATACTAATAAATAAATAATTTTAATGGAACTGTGATTCTTAAAATATAATTAACAATAAAGTAATTATATTCTATCACTACATAGTACAGAGAAGGTGCCAGCTGCATTTCTTCCCGTGCATACTGCAAAAGTCAGTAGAGGGATGGAAGGGTTTGGTGCTTAGGCTATAGGCTAGCAATCTACCACCATGACAACACTTTTCTACCTTATAACAGCCCTCCAATTGTCTGCCAACCCGCATTAGACCAGTGTGGTGGACTAAGGCCTGATTCCCCTCTTTGTTAAGAGGGGAGGCTCGTGCCCCTCGGTGGGGACATATGACCTGGTGATGATGACTCATTTTTCAAAAATATATGTTTTAATATTTTTAATTTGTAACTCAGTTTCATACCTATATTCAAAATGTGTGACTCAAAAAAGATTAAACATTTTTATAGGTAAATTATTTAAAAAATATAAAAATATATTGAAAACCCCTACTGAAAAGTTATAGCAAAATAGTATGTTCAGCCATCGAATTTGATAGAGGTAAACATTGGGAATTCAATTACACAGTATAACTAATTTTTTGAGTTACATAACTTTTGTGTACAGCCTGGGTTTTTTTTGAGCATTCTCCTTTTATTTAAATCGGTTAAATTTTATGCGACAAGCCTTTTATATAAACAATGCTTTTCTGCTTACTTGCAATCTTTAATAAGGAAATGGATTGCATCTTCACAACTCTCGAGGAAGGAAGACTGTCTGCACTCGTAAACAAAGTGAAAAGCGTTAAAGGAAATTAGGGTTTTCTTTTTAGGGAATCATTATTAGAAATTTGATCTTTTTAAGAGATTATATAAATTGAAAAACTGCCTAAACAATAAAAAATGTACAAGTAGATTATTTTAAATAAGTTTTTTTTATAACTAGTTGAGTGTGCGAAACCACAGATGAATATACCCTGAATTGTTATAGAATAGAATTATTTGCTAGTCTGTTTTATTATTTGGGAATTTCTTGATCCCGATATCCTTCTCATCCAAATCCTTTGACAGGATCCCAAACAATGTTGTAAACCATTTATTTAGAGGTGTTGGCAACTGACACACAATCTGATATTTAGGGGAGCCTTCACAATAGAAATAACGTTTTTCCCCTCCACAAACATCTTGGGTCTTATTCAGCGAAGCCGTTAAATGCAATTGGGAACCCTTTTTCCCGGAAAACGGGGAAATGTTTAAGGGAATTTTTTATTTTTTTCGTCTCAAAAATTTTATGAAGGTCAACTGAAATTGTAGGGTTGTAATTAAAAAGATTCGTTTGTGAAGGTGCGTTTTTTTCGAAAGACAATTTTAATTGTGATTTAAATGATGTCTTGGATATTGCTTTTGGTAGTAACAAAAAAAAAAAAAACGTTTTTTGGGCACAAATTTCTTTTCTTATGAACCTGGAGACGGTTTTGACAGTTGTAAAGAAAAAATAAAAAAAAAATGGAACTTTTTACACTGATGATGTAGGAATTAATATCACAGTCTTGATCTCAACTATCTACTCAAATGAGAAAAAAAACACGTCGTGTTCTCATGAGTAAGTAATAGATTCAATATATCTAATTTAGCCAGCAATATCCTTATAACAATTTTACTGGATTTGCATCTTATTGACGATCCCTGCCACAATACTATCCAATAATTGAGTTATTAAACAAAAATCGATATCAGTAACGTAAACTTTAAGTATCAATATGTTACTGTAAAAGCCCGAACTGTGGTAAATCCTAAGATTTTCCGGTAAAACCTAAGATTTACCAACTCTCAATGGTAAAAGTCCGAACAAGCCAGAGTTTAAAAACTATGTTACGATATATAAAAAAATCCTCCTTCATAACTATGTTTATAACTATTTCACGGTATAATTATATACTGTAACATTGTTATAAAGAAGGAGTTTTGGGCATAGCGACATGGGTAGGTTAGGTTAGAAATGTGTGGTTATTTTTTTTTAACCACCCAGAAGGAGGAGCCTCGCGAAGCGGGGCTCCGGCGACATCTCGATATCATCAAGTGAATATAGGTAAAAGTTCGAAATAAAAGAATTGTTCGGACTTTTACCATTGCGAGTTGGTAAATCTTAGGTTATACCGGAAAATCTTAGGATTTACCACCGTTCGGGCTTTTACAGTAACAAATACAAACAAAACGGCGCGGTTACCCTTTAAAGAACTCAACCGCATTACGAACCAAAGGCTGTGTTTCAAAAGTTAAAGAGAATTAGTACCAACTTTTCTCTCATTTGCGTATTAATTGAATGTTTTCCGCGAATTTTTCAATGGCTGTACCTTTACCTAGCAAGGTAAAATAAACCGTAAAATAAGGGGTTAAGGTTGGTTTTTATATAGCAGTTATGATGTACAATGATGGGCTTTTTGCTTTGATGTTTATTTGGTATTCTCGATGGAGCAAGAGTATAATTTGTGTTGTCTGAAGAAAACAAGTTTTAGTTCGTTAGGCTAACATAATGGTCTTGTTTATTAAAAAAACTACTATTACGCCATCACATTTTCAAAAGCATTTTGTCAAAATTACTTCAAATTATTTTGTAATTTTTAGCGTATTGTTTGATGACCAAGCGCTATTATTAAATTGATACTTTCACGTAAAAAACTAGGACTGAAAAGGTCTCTGCTGCTTAACCCTAATAGGAGTAACAATTTAACATATTTTCGTAATTAACTAAAGCTATCTTCCCATACGCTTTAAAATAACCAATTTTTGTGCAGACAGAATTATATGTATTTTATTTAAGACCATAGCGATCTATTTTGGCATTTTTTTAATACAAATAACTTACAGCATCACCGCAACAAATGACGTCATTTGCCTCTCTGCCCCATGAGAAAAAACTTGATTTTATAAACATGACATGCGTCAACATCATAGGATGAAACCTCCAATCTACATCCAAGTTATTCTTTAATCAAAGGAGCAATAACAAAGGATTTCCATACAGAAATCGAGACCTTGTTATGGCAGAACGTATAAGCAATGTTGATAATATTTCGCTTTTTTGAAATTCAAATGAAGGGAGTTTTGTGAGGAGCCGAATAATATTGACGGAAGTCTCAGGTGATGCTGACGAGTTTATGCTGCGGGGAAACGCTGTTATGAAAAAAGTTGGTATTGGTCACTTGTACGTAAAGTATCAGTGGATTTTCGCTTGTTAGACGGTTGTCCAAATAATACACCCAGTCTCCCCTACTCTTTGTAGTCGTTACTATTGAGTATTTAGAGTTTGACATTTAAAATATAATTTTTTTTTACTAATAGCGCTTTTCTCTACAGTCGGTACTGTCGAGTATTGAGAGTTTGACATTTAAAATGTACAGCAAAAATAGTTCCTACTGCGCCCACCAGAGGCGTTGATCACGATTTTATATAATACTAACTCTCTAGATAGCTAACCGGTTATCAATAGTCGATAAGAACTGCGCTACTGGTCCAGACTGTGCCGGTATGTTCTTTCCATTTAACTTAAAGTAGTACGGCTCTCCGGGATATGATATTTTAAAGTCTTATAATTTAAATTTTTTGGACTAAATCAGGCGGGTCAAATTAGCAAGGTTTTCTTATTTTTCATTTGCTACGTTCAATCAAAAAGTATTTCTTGTTACAGTGTCGACAAAAACTTTTACTAGAAAGAAGAAAAACATAAAACTTCAAGGAAAGACTTCGAGTTCAAAGACTCGTTTAATTATTTATGATAAAGTAATTTGAATACACTTTCTAGTCTTACGGGATAAGAATCACAATTTTTATTTGAAGTAAAAGTAACTTAAATAGTCTTGTCTCTTATTGGTACCGATTGAATATGTGGTTGATTGTAATAGTAGGTAGTTAATTAAAGAGTTTTAAGTAAAATGGAAAAACAAACCATGGCACATCTGCTCCAGTGCCCTGTCACACAACCTGCACAATTGAGGACCTTAACTTGGCGACGGAGAAAACAGTTGGGGTTGCCAGGTTCTGCGGGCTTATCACGTATCTCAGTTGACAGCTAGTGTACGTCAAATTGGTAGTCATTATTCAGTACATTGCTGCTTTGACGTAACGTGCTAACCACAGTATTCTAAGAGAGAAAACAATGTACAGGGTAGTGTCTTTCAAATATTTGACAACTGAGATACGTGATAGCCCCCCTGGTCAACAATTGTTTAGGTAATACCATGGTGAGTCGTTGACACGACAGAAGAAGAAGTAAAATGGATATACATATTCTACGAAAATTAGATTAAATAAGTGCAACTGTGTCGCGTCCGGTACCTATACAATTAAATAAAGTACAAATGTAATGTATAAAGTAACTAAGTTAAACAACTGAAACAAAAAAGCAAAATGTACCTCCATACCGTTATTTCCTAACTTTCATCGTTGTTCCAAAACAACATTTAAATTCTTACCATTTGGGATAAAAGAGGCTTTTTTCGGGAAATAACACCTCACAAACATACATTTTTATTTCTTGGGAACTCATAAAACTGTTTTTCTAGGTCTACGTTTCAAAATATTTTTTTCTAGTATTCGCATTTCATAGAAATTGTAATGTTATCGGAACCTATTTGTAGTAAATAATCCGAAAAGTAAGTGCCTTACTCCAGTTATTTCTTAAAAGTATATTTTGTTTTTTTCTAGGAATTATTTCAATATAGCAAGGAATTATTCCGTTGTTTAGTAAGTAAATTAAATATATTTAGTACATAACATTGAATCTTTTGACATCACGATAAAGAAATTAAAATATTCTTTTAAGTTATTGCACCATATTTTCCTTTCGAGACTGCCTCAGGACACATGGGTCTAACATCGTATTTCATACATTTCTGTCTTCGTATACGCGGCCAGTTACTAAACAACCAACCAAACCTATTTTCTAAAATTTATCCATGTGATCTTGTAATAATCAATTATTAAATTTTAGCCCCGTATAAGATTTGGCCTTTATACCAACTATATACTTGCAGACCAAGAGTTAAGCAAGTTTAGTTTAGCTTAACTCGCATAGCTGACGCAGTTTTCCATTCTTGTGTGCAGACCGCAAACTATGCTAACTAAGCTATGTGAGCTAACTAAAATATGCGATAAGTAATGTAAGTTGTGTATACCGATGCGCAGCTACACGAGCTAAGCTAAGCCCCGCCTGCTACCCCTTACTTTGCTTTTTGCAGGGGGCTTATCACGTATTTCAGTTGACAACTATTTGACAGCCTCTACGCTGTACATTGTTTCCTTTCTCAGTACCGCGATTCTGTACAACTATCGAGTATCGACTATCGACTCGCTATCGAAAAATTTTGTATGAAAAATTGATCAGCGCCCCTAGCGGATTTTCGCAACAACTATGTTCTTCAATGGCGCCATTTTCCACCAAACATTAAAATAAAATAAAATTAAATAAATATTTTTTTTGCTGGAGCGCACTTAGGGGCAATTCGAAATTCGAATTTCGAAATAAAATATTCTTTCCATTTTTAATTTTAATAAATTATTTTAATAATCTTTATTGGATATTTTTAGGAAGACGAGGCCAACGGGGCTGAAAAGATATTGTCTCCTTTGCCTGCTTCAACGTAGAAAAAAAAAGACGCTGATTCTTTTTTTGTGTTGATAATGTTTCGTTGAACATCATTAATTATGATATTTTTATGTTATTGATTTATTTTTACTAATACCGTTTAAAGTAGACTATAATTATTATTTATGAGAAAAATACCTTTCATGATTATTTTTTATCCACTATATAATATATTTAAAATTAGTTTATACACAATTATTACCAATAAAATGTTATTTAAAGAACAAATTTTCAGAACGAAACTTTTTCTCACTTTAAATGTCAAGTTTTCGATACTCGATAGGTCGCGATTCTCTGCCGGATTGCTGCCGGTTTCCTAACGAGTAGCTCGATAGTAATGTATGGTATTCGATAGCGTGACGTTAGTATCGAATGTACAGCATCGAGGTACAGATTATAGTGATTACCACGTTACGTAAAATCAGCAATGTACTGAATAGTGACCATCAATTTGAAGTACACTAACTGTCAACTGAGATACGTGATAAGCCCGCAGGTTTGGTTTAGCTGTTGGTGTGAACGCTATTTATTTCTAGCTTAGCTTAGCCTTGCTTGCTTGGCATAGCTTATTTTAGCCTTGGCATAGCTTAGTTTTCGGTCTACAACCGGCATTAAAACGGCCTATAAAATTCTAAACTCATAATGCTTCCACTTTTTACTCGCAATAAACACCAAACAAGAATATGATAACCCATTTTAATTAAGTAACCAACGGTTTACTCCATATTTTTATTAACTTTGTCGTAACTCCGCCCCCCGCGGAGTTTGATACTGTTTCTCAAACTTTTCTATATAATTGAAATTCAAATGAAGTTTTTTTGGGAAAGCTTCATGAGTTTTATTTGATTTTTAATGAGTTCGTGATTCAATAAAGATGTTTATAAGTATTATTATAATGTTTTACGACAAGGTTATACATAGTTAAATAGTTATTGTAATAAACCTATACATAACTTTTTTCCTTAGCCTGATTGAGTCCCACTGCTGGGCGAAAGCATACACCCTTTATTTCCAAATCGCCTCATCGGTGGCAAGTTCAAAACACTTAAATCACCAAAAAAATGCATCGAATTCACGCAATTTTTGAATCGTGTTAATGAAGAAAAAAACCTTTGAGGAACTTAGTACAAAACAGTGGAATTAAAAAGTAGTAGTCGTTTACCAAAGGTCGTTAGTTTAAATTATATTTTAACTGGAAAAGTTAACTACATGAAGCTAACGTTGTAAAATGTGTCTGTACGAAGAACTACTTCTTTACTGAAAGTGCTTGAGAGAAGAAATTATTCTGAGTAACTTAGAATAACTTAAACATAATGTTTTACGTATCAAAGTTTTATTCTGAGTATGTTCTGCTTACATTTTACAAAGGACTAGCTGACCCGCGCAACTTCGCTTGCGTCACATAAGAGAATCATAATTTTCCCCGTTTTTGTAACATATTTCACTGGTACTCTGCTCCTATTAGTCGCAGCGTGATGATATATAACCTATAGCCTTCCTCGATAAATGGGCTATCTAACAATGAAAGAATTTTTCAAATCGGACCAGTAGTTCCCGAGATTAGCGCGTTCAAACAAACAATCAAACAAACAAACTCTTCAGCTTTATAATATTAGTATAGATTAGTATAGATAGTATAGATTCGCTGTATCGTTTGGTTAAAAGCGCATTAAAATCCATTTTGTAGATTTAGGGATTATTACAGACCATCAGACAGACAGATTTTCTTCAGCATGGTTAACTTAGGTGTAGTAGAAGACTTATCTTATTTTTTTATATCATTCAAATTTACATCCAAAAATTGGTAGGAACTGTGCCAAAAGGAGAGTTACAAAAAGGAACCACGATATTTTTAAAGCTGCCCTTTAAAGGAATAAACCAAGAAACACATACTAATAACTCAGCAAATCATACACATATTATTATCTCTAACAAAATCAATCTATGAACTTCGCTTTTAAAGTAGAGGGTACTCAATCTGCATAATAAAATATCAAGCTTCGCATGATAATGATATAACTTTAATAGCGAAGCAACACTAACTCGTGCTATGAAATACGCTTGTTCAGTTCAAAGAAAACCTTAACTGTTCGTGTTATAAGAACTTTGAGCTGTAAATATAGAGGAAAGAATTTTGTACGGCACCGTTTTACAGAATTTATACTAAAGCTCATGAAACATTCAAAAGGAACACAAATTTATTCAAGTCTTGCGCGACTAGTCAGAAGCTTAAAATTCTGAGAACCAGTCTTACTGAGGGGTATCGTGCTGTAACCCTGGTTACCCAGTAACCAGGGTTATAGCAGGAAGTGCTTGTGGAAGTCCGATAGGTAGTCGCTACACGTGAAACAGTATTGTATTGTATTCAGCTGCATCCGCTAAGACTGGTAGCCGACTCCAACGGCTCCAGGCGGCAACGGCTGATGATCATGCGGTCATTAGTGCATTCCACTGCTTATACGCATAACTTAATGTTTGCGGTATTGTACTCATCTAAGCCCTGTATGTTTACAAACTCATGAGTCGAAGTTATATTTAATTTTGCTCTTTAACTAATACTTCCTTCATAAACGTTGTCATGTTTTGAAATTATTTTAAAAACGTATCAAGTATATCTAGTCGTCTTTCTAGTAACGTATAAGTAGTCAAGTAAATCTTTTTTTTCTTGCATTTTAGGAGAAAGTGTGTCTGTCTGTAGTGTTAATATGACAAAACAATTTGACTGATTTGGATAAAATTTTGACTAGGTGAAAGATTATATTTGAGATAGACATAATCTGGATAAGAGTGTAATAGAACAATGTTAAGTGCCGTAAAAGGGAAAGTCCTTGCAGAGATTTGTTTTTTGAGTGTAGTTGCAGTTACTAGCCAAGAATGTAGAATAGAATATTAAAACCGTATAGTAAAATAAGTAGATTTAAAGTATTGAATATATCAGTACCCTTTCATATATTTCACAAAAGACGGATAAAAATATGAATTTGAACGTAAAATACAATAAATCTGAAATTCTAAATCGTTGAATGAACCTTTATGTAGTAGGATTAGCTTGTTATTATCATATTTAAAATGTTTTTCATTCATATCGAGTTAACATTTGAATGGGCTTGGTTTGCTCGTAGAAAAATCTTTTATGGATACGATATTACAGCTAATGTCCTGTATAATAATAGTAGTAAATATGAATACTACATTTTAAACTCATTTATGTTACTTTTTTCAGATAACGGAATGCAACATGTTTTAAATTATTTTAAATTCCTAAAGTCTTCTTCATGATGAGCAGCGCAATTCTCAACAGTCTGTACTAGTATTGAATGAAAGCTTGACATTTAAAGTGAACTGCAAAATAATTCTTACAGTGCTCGCTAGAGGCGCTGAAAAGATTTTCACACAAAATTCCTCAATAGCTAGCCGGTTCTCGATAGTCGATAGGGTTAGCGAGTATGTAAGCGTCAGCGAGTTACGCACCAAGAGGGGTGAATTTTCTTTTATGTGCGTTTTATTTCTTCACTTATGTATATACAGTTTCAAAATTTAAAGTGAACACACACTATAACTAATTCCAACTTACACGACGCTCATCATAAAGATACCGTTTTAAAAATTATTGAAAGTAACAAAACACGCCACACATAGTTTACCCATTTTTTATCAAGACAAAAAGTAAATACGTAAAGACGACATTTCTGAAATAAAGAGGCCATCGAGTTCTAAGAAAAATAGCGTCAGACAAAACGAACAAAAGAAGTTTCACTTACCACAACGAAAACGTAATTATTCATCCGAAGTACGTTTGTAACAAGATTTAGATGTTATTTAATACCTTTAAATTATCCTCAAAGTAATAAATGTTGGCACATAATAAGGAATAGATAATCAGTTCGGAGAAAACTGTCTGAATTTATTTTGGGGATACAAATATTTCGAGGAATTTTGGCTTCTTTACGATAAGTTTGTCTTATTGGGTTAAATTGTGAACTGTTTAGTAGATATTTTCTTACGATTGCTGTTTATGTGAGTGAGTTCATTTAGGTAAATAAAGGTACTTTATAATTTAAAGGGTTAATTTTGCGTGGTTTATGGACCGATAGGAAAGTTGATAAAAGAAACATCAATAAGAAAAAAATATCTTAATTTATAGGGCAGTCTTTGCTAATTTATATTAGAATATAATATTTCCTTAATAGCAGTCCGGAGCTTGGTATCGTGCCCGGTAAATGGCAATAGGCTCGTCTCCTATTACATGGGACTAACATTGTTTTGCCTTTACCATCAGGCACGCGTTACCAAACCACACAATTGGAAAATATTTTGTAAATAAATACTCAAAGACCCTTGCCCAATCTTGGAATCGAATTTAAGCCTTTGTAATGGGCACTATCATTAGGTATATTTATCTTTTTAAGTTTATATGGTATCTTTACCCCTTCTTGTATTTTCTTTACATTCTTGCAGCAAGCAATAATGTGCAATTACGGCCATCGACGGAGGTGGGACGTGCAGCAATATATGTTATACTTAACTTTATTACGAGAGTATCTTAACGATACATCGGGTGATACAGCCTTTTGCCTCTCATCTTGTTTAACAAGGTTGTTTTGTTTTGTGGTACTAGTTAAATAGATTTGATTACTTTAAGGAGGTTTGCTCGAAAAGGCCTGAAGTGGAAAACGTGAAAACCTTGTTACCTAAAACCTGACTTTTATTGGTTTTTAAACTCTACCTTCAATAATAGAATATATTTTAAGTACTTACAGAACTAAATGAAAATAAAGACAGATAAAAATGTAACATACATTTTTAAACAAATTAAAAATAAAATTGATACTGTTATTAACCTGTCAAAAAGCAAATAAGGTAAAAACAAAATATTTTTCTTCATTACCATTTTAATAAAATATGCCTGTAAATGTTTATCACAAAAATATTGACTCCTTTCAAAACAAACCAGTTTAATGAAACAAAAATAATTACAGCGATCATTTGTCATAATTACGACTGCCATGCTGGTTTATCAATTTAGTCCGTTTTCATTATTTGTTTGTTAGCAAGTCAATTAATACAATGATTTGCTTATTTTGATAACCGAAGCTTTGTTTGTTATGGACAGAATACAGCGGAACAGATAATTAAACACGGAAACAAAAATCCTGCTAATATTATAAATGCGAGTTTGTGAGTATGTATGTATGTATGGATGTTTGTTACTCTTTCACGCAAATAATACGGAACCGATTACGATGAAATTTGGTATATAGGTAGCTGAAGACCCAAAATAACACAGGTAACTTTTATCCCTGTGTTTTCGAGGGATCGGGATTTACACGGGACGGGTTTCTACGCAGACGAAGTCGCGGCAGGCCTCTAGTATAATATAATTGTACCTAATGCCTGTGTTTTTGCTCGTAAGAAAAAAGTAGGCTTCTTCCGGAATTCATGTTTGTATTTATGTATGCAATAACTAAATAATTGTTTCTATTCTCAGAAAAAATACTGTTACATTTAAAACTATGAGCAACAATAGTTTACAGATGAAAAGTTTTTAGTTACCGCTAAATATCGCGCGTGCTATGGATAAATAACAAATAACCGAGCGGAAAATTTTAATATTAAGCAGAATGTAAGCTTTTTTTAGAAATTCTATCAGAATTACCGGTAGCAACCAGTATCCAGTTTTAAACTAAAAAACTGCACGTGTATGCGAAATTTATACCCTATAGCGAAAAAAAAAATCAGCAATATTTCGTACTTCGTAACTATTTTCTAGGACTCATAGATTTGCCGGAAAATGCGAATAATCGTTTTTTACCCTTAAACGCTTACCCTACTCCCTTCCCGATCTCAAATCACCCCAAAACTATTTTTTAATTTTCGTGATATTTTCTTCTTTTTCCAAAAGGTTTTGAAATCCTAGAAGGATAAGGACCTTGAATCGTCTTAGTCGAATTAGTACTAGTTCTAAATCTCAGAAAATCTATTTAGCAGCTTAGCGCAGACCGACAGCCGTTTGCATTTATAATTTCAAAACATATTTACATTTTTCATCTTACTCAAAAATAAAACTTGTGAGTTATTATCCAGGTTTCATCTTAGACCGAGGTTTATGTGGAATTAATCTGAAAGTTCCATCAAAGGCTTTCAGTGCCGTGATTAAAATGTACATCCAAATACATCGTGAGAGGGGTTTCCGTAAAAATCTTGTGTCAATATTTCCTAATAGAAATATTATTACCGTCTATGAAATTTACGCTGTACATTTAATTTAAGAATTTGGGCATTTCGTTATGTTTTAATTATGTTTGTTATGTCTTTTACTTTTAAAATTATTTTTGATGTTATTAGCTGTGTATAATGAGGTCTTTTTGTTTCTCTTTCAGTGTTACTGGTCAAATTAATGTATTAATTAAATCTCTGAGCATTTCCGGGGATGTAGTCTAGTACTCAAAAGTAATAGTAATTAACGGTCTTAGATTAAAGCTAATTGCGCTTACTGCTCGTTAAAATTTCAGTGATTTAATAAACCCGTATCATAGATGGGTAGTCGCTAGTGATATACCTATAAGCCGAGTGCATCCGTGCTTAGGAAGGCTCGTAACAGGCCGTCTTTGTTTCTATAAATTGAGATACGTCTTTAAGCACTAAATTGATCATTAACAATTAGATAAACAAAATAAATCAAATAATATTTCCATAAGTCCAAAGTGCTGCTTTCCCAGTAATATGACATTCACAGATTTCACAAGGAAAATTTGTTAGTTCCTAGAACCGTGCCATCTCTCCATTTCGTCGCTGCAACGCAATTTAAAGAAGCCTTATGTAAAAATTTCGATGCTTCCAAAGGAACTCGTGCGCGGAATCTCGTTGACTCTCTTTGCTTCAGAATGTAGTCGAAATATCACAATACTTGGAACAGAAAAATTACATTTTTCATAGAATACGATGGCATAATGTAGGTACAGTCAAATGCAAAAATAAATGTATCAGCTTAGCCTTTCTTGCAAACTATGTTAAAGTCGACTTCCAGTCTCACCGTATGCAGCTGAATACCAGTGTTTTACATAGAGCGATTGCCTATCTGACCTCCACAACCCCGGTATCTGGGTTATAACACGATACCATTCGGTAAGTCGGGTTGTCAGACTTTCAAGCTTTTTCCCACAGCCTGTTCCCACAATTTAACGTGCCTTGCACGAAGGAACTCTACTCTATATGTATAAAATGATCACCTATCTACAGAACAATCTCGGTAAGCGTGGCTACTGCTGTTTATCAACATCAACATTATTTTACAATTACATTGCATTCATTGTTGACTAATAGTATTAGGTAAGTTAATATTTTCATACAAAAAATTAAGATTGAAAATGTGTCTGTGTAAACATATTGTTGTTTGTGACTGTACATTAGTATGCAAATGCAGGGTTTGTTCATGTAGAAGTCATTAGGTACGTTTTGTTCTTATATCTTTCGTATAAAAGTTTTTAATGAACGGATATCATTAAACAAAGAATAATAGGTACGTTAGAGTTGTTTTAATTTTGCTGAAAGTTTTTCTTCCCGGACATAGGGATTTATTATTTTATGTTGAAACTAATGATAATAAGAAGATAATAATAATATAAATCAATTATTTATGAAATAATTGTTGAGGGACTACCACTTTAATATATTGATTTAATTTGTTATGACCTATGTGTGTTCGGTAGTGATGGTAGCAGCTGTGCCTAATATAAACATTGTTAAAACCATTTGGCGATTAAAAAGAGTGGCCAGGAGTTTCTTGCCAGCTCTTTTCATTGGCCCTACCTTACAAACTGATGGTAAATTCACTATCTGTATCATTGACTATCATAAGTGTCAGCATTTGACCTAAATGAATAAATCATTTGATTTCGATTTTATGACACATACATACGTAAAATAGCTTTTATCCCGGAAATCCCAGGGGGACGGTAACTATGCGAGTAAATAAGCCATATAACTATCAAGAGTAAGGCAAGAATTGGTAATAAATAAACCTTATATAGCCACAATTTCACATGGCAGTCATCAACGTACTTACGTAAAACAAAATACAATAATAAACTTGCTAACATATGAAACAAGTAACTTTTGAAAACTTTCCAAAACATTTCATAATCTGTATCAGAAATGTTCACGATTGTTCAAAATTCAATTCACGATACGATGAGATTGCACAAATCCTTCAAAATATACAATATTCAAACTGAAATGAGTTTGTAAATGATATCGCTACGAATTGAATAATATTTCATTATTTGTGATTCATGTTGTAGGGTACACGTCGCTTTCCGCATTATATTTGTTATCTGCTTTGAAATTCAATTGAATACCGGATACGAATTTCTAGGTAAATAATCGAATATTTTGTTAGTAGTACTCATATTTTTTCACAGTAATATCTGAGTTTTATAACTTTAAGAGTGTTGTAGAATAAACTATGATTTGATTCCAAGACATCGTTGATTTTAGAAATATATTATATACTTTTGTTGCAAATAGAATTTAGATATCATTTTCAAAACAAATGATTGCACTGTGAATCCATGAATACATCAATAAGTACATTTTCTTTAAATATGATAGTGTATTTGAATTTAAACAACATACATAGATATGATTGGATCTGTAATAGTTTATCAAAGAAAATAGTCTATCACAAACATAAAAACTAACCAAAATGTTGCATTGAAAACAATTGATTTTCAAAATCAAAGTCTTGTTTCATTTATTTCTAAAACAGCCCCTCGGGACGTTATATTCTAAAGGGATTGTTTTACATTTATTTACTGTTAAACGTTACACGAAAAAGCTATTTGTGCTTAATTTCTATAAGCCTGTTATTTTAAAAGCTTTGAAAGTTTTATTTTAGTATTCGATAGATAGAAAACGCAATCGATTTAAATGAGTATAATCTGTGGTTAAGGTAATTGCCTCGCTACCACCAACTGTAAAAAAGACGTGGGTTCGATTCCAAAGAAAGTGAAAAAGTTTTTTCAGATCTGGTTTATTTGCTTTCCACGCTTCTTGCTTCGCGTTTCAATATTAAGCGAGTGAAAGTTTTAATGTATGATTTCTCGAATGTATGTATGTAGCTTAATTAAAAATAATTATTAGGACCTGCTTTAACCCCGATAGAGAAGATATGAAGAGACCTTGTTGCTTAAGAGTTCTTTAAACTGTCTCAAATTTAAAAAGGGATTTAATGTTTCCAATCCGTATAAAAATTTCGTTCGTATCTCATACTTAAAGGAAAATTTTCCTGTGTTATTTTGACAGTTTTTCGTTCTACTTTCAGGTTTCAGGAGATAGTTCCCCAAAAGAAATTACGTTGATTTTTCTTGAGTGAGTCCGACAAACCTTACACTTTTATCCCACATTTAAAGAAAAAATAGATGATTTTTTTGTCAGATTTTGACTCTACTTTCAGGTAGGCAGTTTCCTAAAGAATATTATGTAGATTTTTCTTGAGTGAGACCGACAAAGGAACTGCTTATAGAATTCTATATGAGATAGTTTTCTTATTTCAACAGACTGTGTATGCTCAATCTTGGAACACAATTTAGTAAGTTTATAAGAAGAATATGAAATACATACATTATTAATAACATTAAATAACTAAAACTACCTCCTTATTATTCTGTTAATTTCGTTTGTAAAAATACTACCAAAAAGTTTAATAGGGCGTTCTTTAAGCTAGGTACTTAACGAACTTTGTTAATGACTAGCTCTTACCCGCGACTCCGTCTGCGTGGTCTGTAGTTTAATAGCTTATGTTGTAACACGGACCAAACCACGGGCAAAAGATATAATGTCTATAGCTTCTGAGTTATTCCAGAAAATTTGTTACAACATCTTCACACCCTTTCGCATTTATAATATTAGTAGGATTTAATTAAAGAGAAGTTGTGTGGTTCAGCTACTTAATTTCTGTATTCATAATCTTAAACAAGTAAGTTGAGGTGTATGAAGGTACACACACAATAACACAGTAAAGTCCTTTACAATTAGGGACCTTTTACCTTTCCCATACCTTAAAGAAACATAATAAGTACTATGTTCCGCGTTCGCTTCAATTATTTTATTTGCATGTAAATAATTGAGAATATTATATGACAAAGGTTTCTTTATGAAAATGACACGGGTCAAGGGTCTAAGTGCGTACTGTCGTTGAAGGGACCAAAGAGGTCTTTTTTTGACCTAAACCGGTTGTCCGATACATTTCCTCATCGTTACCCGAGATTTTGCAAGAGTATTTTTTCTGTAAATTGCGTCCGTCACTTTTGTTCTTTAGTTCGTAACGAGATAGATGTATTTTTAGAATCATATCGGTTTAGGATATACAATAATGGTAGTTTGGGAAAAAATAATGAAAAATAAAAATCCTTTTTTTATCATTATAATTCTATTTACAATCAGTCGCCAGACTATAGATGAAAAATGCTTTTAACGTACAAAATAGTATCTGTTCTCAACCCTTTGATAAGAAGGCGCGAGTTTATGTCAATATGTGAATAGAAGTGTATAAAATGCGATAACACCTTGTTATTTTATGTTAACGTTATAAATACTGGGCAACTCACCAAGCTTTGCATTACTATTGAGAACATCCAGAGATATCAATTTATAAACTGTCTGGATTTCCCAATTCTGAAATCGAACCCTTGAAGATTTCGTCAGTAGACAAGTTCTTAATTTGAGTTTCTTGTTTCCATAATAAGTGAAAAAGTCCTGTTACAAAAATTGGAAAGTTTCGCCGAAATTATATTGTAAGGAAAATCTCTTACAAATTGTACAAATAAGGAAGAAAAGAAACATCTTAACGTGGATGATGGATTATCTTAATAATATTTACTTACTATCATTCACCCAACTGTGAGAGAAGTAGAAGTGTTTGTTTGTATGTACTTTGCTATATAGGTAAGTGACCAGTATTTTTTCAAAGATAATGTTTTTTTTTTCTGTGTTGAAGTTACAATAGCAATAAAAAAAATACTTTTTTAAACCATACTAACGGTGTTTAAAACTTCATTATTCTTCTGGCGACCACGACTACCTGTCACTTGAGGGTCAATTTTCTACTAATATTGTTCATTTACATCTTATCAGCGCCTCGGATCATTGATTTAAAGTTAAAGATTTTTTTTCCTCCAAATGTTTCAATTAGTAGCGTCATAATATGGCAAGAAAATATAATTCAGGATAGAAAAATGGTTCATATTTAAGCAAATTTAGATTAATTTATTTATTACAAAAATGTCTTTTGATACTAGTTGGGATAGTTCATTAAAACTACGTTAAAACTGTTCAATTAAAGCGACGTCTACAGTTACGTCATCGCTCGTTATTCTGACACTAGGCTCTACTGTCATTTGGACATCAGCCAGTACGTAGTGCCGACTCAGGAGTTCTTAGGGTTCGAGTACACACAAATATTGTTATGAGCGATTTACGAACAAAGAACTATTTCGCGTTGTGGCAGATTTTTTTTTTATCCCGTTACTGTCCCGCTGCTGGGCAAGGGTACCCTCCCGAACGAGGAAGTGGTAACCCTTAAGTCCATCATGCTGGCCTAGTGCGGGTTGAGTAGTCTGCATGCTTTCAAGATATATAATATGCAATTTTTAGGCATGCAAGGTTTCATCGCAATGATTTCCTTCACCGTTAAAGCAAGTGATCATTATTTTCAATACACACATAAATTCGAAAAGGCATTGGTGTGTTGCCTCGGATTCGGACCTGCGACCACTTGTGTGGGAGGTGTCAACTTAAACCACTCGGCTGTCACTGCTTCTAGTTAAACTATAACAGTCAGTAAAAGTAAGTAAGTAAGAAAAAAATCAGCTTACACATCTGAAGATTGATATTTGGTCCAGCCATTGTTTTGAAATCGTAGTGAAGTCGTCGCGTAGTAAAATAAATAGTTACCGTATAGTGTGCACTGGTCTTTCCTTGAATTGTAGTACACTCGTAGGATTACTATCTTTGATTCATATGGAAATTTCTATTGTATAAGGAAAAATATGAATATTAACAAGTTTGTTCCATGTTGATGGATCATTTACGCTGAACTAGCAGCATGACTACAATCAGAAACAGAGTAGTAAACACTAGTAAACAGCCTTTCGGTTTAGTTATACATAATTTTTACCAATCAGGACTTTCATTTTTCTTTAATATTTACCTACTATGTTTAAAATTTTTACAAAAAATGACATACATTACAAAAAGAATATTGTATTTCCTGAAATCGACTAGGGAACTATCATTTATCTCCGTGGACTACTATTTGAAATCTCCTTTAGTTTATAGTGATTAGCACGTTACGTCAAAGTAGCAATATACTGAATAATGAACATCAATTTGACGTACACTAGTGATCATCAAATAAACACTTAATTTAAAATAAGATAACCAAAACCTGAAATTCTAAACGATATTTTATCAAAAATGAATAAACAACCTGGTAAAAAATCCAAGTGAAATGAAGAGATAAACCGAACACATAATCTGGTCATATAATATTATCTAAGGATTAACCGCGATTGCGTATTGACCCGGACAAGGATTAATTTTTTGCCGGGTCAAGGGTTAGCTGGGGTCACGACGAATGTGTCACACGGACCTTAATCTTAATATATTCGAGTCCGATGTTCGCGGGAATTCCATAGGGAAGGAAAAAGATTTCCATGGCACACCAAGAATTTCACATTGTAAGTGAAAAGGGGTGAAAAAGGGTTTCAGTGCATTTTTTTGTTTTGTTTTGTTGCGCTTTTGTTTTATAGGAGAGAGTTGCGGATTTATACTGATTGAGAATAGTGAAGCTGCTTTTGTTCTAGCAAACGTGAGAAATAAGGCTTCAGAGCACATTCCGCACATAACAATATTATTCTTAATATTATATTAATTATTCTTTCAGGCTTAATATTGTTACCTTTAGGGTGCCCTATCTTAAATTGCTACAAATGAAAACGATCCTTAGTGTGGATAATACTGCAGTAGTCTCGGGTTCCGATCCTGAGCCACGTTAAGTGAAAACTCATAATGTAAAGTAAAATGGGTCTTAGTATTATTATAATACAAAATCAGTTACAGACCAAAACAACATGTAATTTTATCTTTCAAATGTGACTTAAAATTACAAATACATTTTACTTTATGTTTATTGTCCAGACCTGACCTCTATTTAAAGAAGCGAGGGATTAGTGTCCCTACTGTTTGGGATCGGGACTAAATAAACAGACTTCACAAATACTCGTATAAATGGATGGAGGCCTAGTGATAACCTAAATATGAAATCGTATTGTTTTTTGTAAACATTCGTGAGATGGAACGTAAATATGTGTTACGGTTTTTGTTTTAATGGACCTACATATATCCAAAAGTTTGTCTTTATTACCCGTTTTTCTCAGTATATTATTAAACTAACGCGTAGCAAAGCAAAAGATATTTTTTAAATTTTTTATACCTAATCTACTAGCCTCTCACCGCGACGTTCGTTTTAAAAGATTCACCTGAGAAAACAGTATATTTTGCGTTAACCCAGGTCATAGACTATAGTGAGCCAAATTTCATCAGAATCCGTCCAATAGTTTTCGTGCTTGTGAAATAGTAAAAAACAAACGATAACAACCTCTATTGTCAAATGCTTACGCGTTTATAATATTAAATAGGATTCTATGGCAATGTCTTCTCTATGCATCAGTGAAACAGAAACTTGACTTTGAATATTGAGATAAAAAATGCAACACCAATTTTTTATATTTTTGTATTAAATAGAGGTTATGTCATATTTATAACTAAAATCTAACAAGAGCTATTCACAAAACTAAGTAACAAAGTTCAGGGGTCAACATAATCAACTAGGTTCATTTCTAGGTACCGTTCAAAAGGGTCCATGTTGACCGGTCTATTAGTGACTGTCAAACGCGTTCTAAACTAGGAATTAATTACTCTATTATATTGTTAAATACAGTCCGGTTTTGTGATTGGAAATCGTTTAATCTAGAGTTCTATTTTGGCGAGGTTTTCTGTTAGGTATATTGTCATTAACAGCTGTCTATCTAGTAATAGGAGTCGGTAAATACGTAGGCTTTCTGTGTATTACTTAGATGTAAAGAACTGAGCAACGTTTTGAACATCCCTTACAGTAAGTCCAACCTTCTTGCTTAAAATTTTACGAAATGTGTTTGTAAAAGTTGTTACTTTATTGGCTTTTTGTATTTTAACTTAAACCTAAGCTAAACATGTAATTTTTTGCACTACAAAAGTAGTGCATAAAATTACATGTTTAGTTTAGGTACAATGTTTTACGTTTATTTGGGAATCGTTCTGATATCTTACGACTTTATTTTGCGTGGCTCGTCCATCGTTTGGTTAAAAAAAATGCTAAATATGTTACTGTACCTAAAATATTTTGTCGTAACATATGACCAACAAAATTCTCATAAACATTTCAACAAATACAGTCAAATTGCGGAACTTCTAGACGTAAAATACGTAAAATATGTTTATTCTACTCGTTGGAATAGAAATCCCTTTAATACAGTATATTTTGTCTCTTAGAGGCCAAGGGCATAGGACATGAGCAGGATATTGATGACGGAAATGTGTTCGGAATGGAATATTAGGTACACTATTCCTCTATCGATGAAGAAATATATTGCAGAAATGACTATACTTAGGACATTTTTACATAAGAATATCTGGGGGCACGGAAGTGCCCCCGCAAGTCGAGCAAAAAAAAGCGGCACGGCCGTAACATCCTTTTCTCGAAGCAATTCGGGCTATTTTTGACACCCCTATAATTTCGTTGTGGATAAAACAAGAAGCCTGGATTTTCAGCAACTAATTAGTCATTGTATAAACACGGCATATTTAAAATTTCAGTCAATTTGAACCAGTAGTTTAAGAATGACAACTTGTTAAAATTTTGAATTTTGTCACTCACTGATTCACTGACTCACTGACTCACTGACTCACCGATCATCAAAAGTCTAAGGTACTTCTAGCAGACTTAGGTACGATTCAGACCAACCGGCTCGCGTCGGGCCGGGCCGGGCGGCATTTTACAATGCGGTAAAGAACATTGAAACGTATCAACAGTAAATAAAGTTCATATTTGCAAGCAACTTACGCATAGCTATCTCCGTCGGCATCCCGCGACGCGTCGCGACCTGTCGCAGAATGCATTCGGCTGTCGCGACGGCCGACCGGCCCCGACCGGCCCCGACCGGCTCCGAACGGCGCCGTCGGCATCCGATCGGCTGCCGTCGGGTCCGTTCGGAGCCGGTCAGCTGTGCGTCGTGAAATACGAACGGAGATTACGGTGCAGCAACTAGCGAATCATTGAAGTTGTGTTCTTCAAGCGACAGTTAACATATTAAAATCAAAAATGGATACGGAAGAAAAACTAATTTCTTTAGTCCAGACATATGATTGGATTCCAGCGGACGCTGTCGGCTGCCGCGGCACGCGTGCGGCTACCGCGGCAGCCGTACGCATACCGCAGTAGCGGTACAGCTCCGACGGACGCGTTCGGCTGCCGCGGCACACGTTCGGCTGCCGCGGCACGCGTACGGCTCCGTTCCGATGCGGGCCGACGCTAGCCGGTTGGTCTGAATCGTACCTTAGAAGCTTAAAATTTAGAATACAAATAGGGTTTAGTGTCTTAATTATGGGAAAAATTTAATATTTTCTCATTTCGGTCCAGTTTTCTAAATACATCAACTGCAATAATAACTTTGTAATCCCATATAAATGTATAAGATTACAAGGTTACATTTGCAGTTAATGAATTATTATTACTGTAGAAAATAAAATAAACAGGTGTAAATAGGTACCTACTATATGAGGCATAACGGGAGGGGGTAAAGGGTGGGTAAGGGTGTTTAGCCCATGAAACTGAACAACATTCCCATAAGAAAATATGTTGAATTATGAAAAAAAAAGTCTTTCCATACAAATTGGACTTATGTTCGCTCTACAAAAAGAAGTGAGATGCCATCAAAAACATTCTGTAAAAACCTCAAGTCTCGCCGTAAAAAGTTGTGAGATCTATATAATACCAAGTCGATTAATCTATTTAGTCTCTACTTAAAGGACCTTCTGTCTTAAGTTATTACGTATGTTATTATCATGCCAATTTTAAAAAAATACCTTTAAAACAAATAGATCGACTTGGTCATCGCAAGAAAACACAAATTCGCCATTATTAACATTTCAGGAGCATTAACTTCTTGTTGTGCTGTGTAGTGTGATACATACTAATAATCAAATCATGCGATGGCCAGGTCGGTCTATTTGTTTTAAAGGTATTTTTTTAAAATTGGCATGATAATAACATGCGTAATAACTTAAAACAGAAGGTCCTTTAAGTAGAGACTAAATAGATTAATCGACTTGGTATTATATAGATCTCACAACTTTTTACGGCGAGACTTGAGGTTTTTACAGAATGTTTTTGATGGCATTCATTAATACCTACTTTACTTATAAAGTCGCCCAATGTTTGTAAACGATTGAAGAGATTGATCCTTGCTACAACCAATTTAAAGTTGATCATATAACTGCTTTAAATGTCTTAATTTATGTCATTCCATAGCTGTACAAAATTATCAATTCAGAGGAGGTGCTATTCAAACGGGTGCTCTAGATGGACTACCTCTCAATTCGGGTTTTCATCGAGAGCATGACGTTCTAAATATTCTTAAAACATATTAATACGAACTAACATCAAGACATACTTACTTAAAATTGTATATTTGATTTTCTATAAAATATCTATAGTGACTCAATAGTAGCATTATGTCTGAGCTATGAAACATATCGAAAAATCTTATGGCTTATAAATGTCTTTTGTTATTGCTCATTCAATCTTTAGAATCCTTTGGTTGGTAAAACAATAAAAAACTCATGAAATAAACCACGATGTTGCACAACAAAGTCGCCTCGTCGTCACCCTTCCTTCTATCGGCAATAATCCACAAGTTCCCGCGACATGGGATCATTTATCACTGCCTTACGATGGAATGTGCTTGAAAAAATATACACTTTTTACTTCCTCTTGTGTTTTTATAGCAGATGTTTATTTTGTGAGTAATAAATGATTATTTTGAAATACCTAAATATGAAAAATTGTGAAAGAGTATCGCCGTGATAGCAAAATTCTTTGATAACATTTTAGTGAGAAAGTGAGTAAATTATTCGTATTCCGGAAAAAACTTAGGTCACTAAAGTCTGGCTTACTCTTGTCACACTTTAAGGTACTTCAATATGGCTGAACCTATTATAAATACGATGATAATATTTGACGGCGTTATAAATTACAGGTCAAACAATACAGACATCGATTTAAATTAAATAAATAATATAAATATTAATAATAACAGATTTTCTAAAGACTAATTAAAAATAAAAACTCTAATTAAGTTCTTAACGGGTAATGAACCCGTGAAACTTTATTTTGTTTTGTTTTACTCTTTAACGTTTCAAGTTGAACTTAATTAAAACGATCCAGCCTTTGATGAGACGACTTCATTTTACAAAGGTTAATTGTTTAATTACATAGGAAAAGAGAATGTATTTTATTTCATTTTTCATTTTATTTATTCATTTTCTGTTCTGTATTTGGATAGAATATCGTTTTTAAAAATGGCGGTGAGGCAATATTACTGACTTTTCTAACAAAATAGCTAGCATTGTATATAACCCGAGAATAGAATCCAAGACCTCGTGATCAGCAGTCACAGCAATACATACACCACCGCTCAGATGAAAGAGACATTCAGTCTATGATCTAGAAAAAATCTTCAAAGTTAAGATTTTCTTAAAAAGTACAGAATTACTGTCGCTTCACTGGTACTATCTGCTTAATACATATTAGTTTCAGGGTTGAATCTGAACCGTATCTTACATGCGAAAGTAGTTGTGCTCTGTATGTCTGTCCTCTATTTATGCCTAGATTACTGAACCAATTTGGATGGAACTTCGTACAAAGATAGTTTCAAATCCGAGAAAGGTCTCAGGATAGCATTTACCCTACAAATAGCAAGGGAACGAAAACTATGTTACTAATAAGCGTTATAACTATATTCCACGCAGCCGATTTGGACGGAATTATGAGCAAAGATAGTTTGACATCCGAGAAAGGTCTCAGGATAGCATTTATCCCGCAAATATGACGGGAACGGGAACTATATTACTAATAAGCATTATAAGTACAGTCTACGCGGACAGAGTCGCAAGTAAGAGTTAGTTTAAAATACCTTTGTACATTTACGTCCTACGGAAACACTGATCGTTGTAAAGTCAACATTTACAAACGTCCCAAGTCCCGAAGGTTGAATCACTTCTCGGAATTGATTTGAAACGTTTGTTTCATCAAATCTATTTGACTGATGATTGAGGGATAGGATTTACGGTCTCTGATGATTTGTCTTGATTATTTTATAGTGAAGAAGTAAGGTGAAAATAGTTCAGAATTAGCGTAATAGTTTGGGAACAGATCACATTATTGCTAAATATTTTACTACAAGTTAATGGAAGATCTCCTATGGAAAAATATGTGAAAAATTGTTCATAGATTATTTAGGTCACGGTGCCTATGTGTCTAATGCTGCCTAGAGTGACTTTGTTAGAATGTTAATGCGATTAAAATGTTATAATACAAGTTTTGTAATAAGTATTGTAATAAATGGCTAATTTTGAAATAAATGGCTAAATTATTGACTGGTGTGTCGTCATTGGACGAGATAAAGAATTAAATTTGAAAAACAGTACTCTATAAAATATTGGATGTCAAATCAGTCCAAATTAACTACTAAATATTATTTTACACAACCGCTTAGTACATCATGAATTTAGAATTATTTCAAATAACAAACAGAACTACCTGGTCTTTCTTAAAACCGCTATATTTCGAATTCAGAAAAACCTCAAACAAACAAGCCACTTATTTCCATCTAAAATAAATAGTTCCCAAGTCTATTAAAAACAACAAAAGGTAGTGTTTTCAACACCCTTACATGGTCTGTACACGAAGGTAATCAATTTTCGTCAGCCGTCCCTCGATTTACGAGCAGGAAATGAGCAGTAACGTACGTGGTTCCTCACTTTTGTTTTCTATTAAGAAAATACCTTTCTTTTGACCATATACCTTACGTGTTATTACGAGTAAAGCATGTGGTACATGACTAGTTCATTTGTGAAGACTGTTGAAGTGTTTCTGCCTTTTTTCTAAGAGGAAAAGACATGTTTATGCAGGTACACTGAATGTTTTCGCAACTTGCCAGTAGTTTCTGTGGCGACTAAATAAAATATTATACAAGACTCTTGAAATTGGATGCATTTTAAATCTAACAATATCTGGTTATTCACGAACTTCAGAATATATTCAATACTTGCACATGAAACATAGGTATTAAGAAACTATCTGTGAAACGCATACCTATAAAATATACCATGTTTAACAAATATATCCCCAATTTGATATTTCGACAAAACCAAATACGACATAATAAAATTATATGCACACACAATCGACCTAAAAGTAACTTCCCAAAAGTAGGTGAAGTATACTTCCACAATTCTAATAAAAGGAGCTTAACAAATTAAATTTACTTAGGACTTCAAACCGGTAACAAAAATATCATATTATTTTTAATCCTCAGAACTCGAGTGCTTCTTGACTTACGAAGTTTAACATCCAAATGGGATTAATTAAGGAAAGTATCGAGATCATTTTCTCAGAACATCTTATTCGAAACTTTTGTAATGATTACGAAAGGTATTAATAATATGGTTCTGGGAATATTTTCGACAATGCTTTTCCAGTAATCGGTCGAAAGTTACAGTTATACGGTTCTAAAAATTAATGTCAATACTTATAACTTTATTAAGATTATACAAAAAATTTGGTCAGTTTCGCAGTTTCCAATATGTCCTTATAGCCCTAAGAATTTCTTAATTTCTGAGTATATTTAAGTATCAGATAACTTAGTTGCTAAACAAAATTATAGCAAATGTATGAAAACATTTAGGCACAATGAGGCACATTGAGCGGTAGTTTATCTTTTCAAACTGTCATGTTTATATGAGTTTAAACGGTATTGAATAGATAAACTACCGCTAAATATACCTCAGAAACCGGGGGTAAGTAAACTTTGAATAATAAGACACATTTCTCAAAATATCTGCCACAATTTCACATTGTTGGACCAGTAGCGTTATTTTCTACCAATGGCGACTATCGACAACCTGCTACCTACGAAGAAATTTGGTATGAAAATCTTATCAGCGCCACTAGCGGGCGCCGTAAGTAGGATATTTGCGATACTCGTTAGTACCTACCAACTGTAGAAAATCGCGCTACAGTAGTCCCACAAAACTAACACCCTTTGGCTTCATGAAATTGTAGTAAACAACTACGTAATTCATTTAGGCACAATTATTCCTTTAAACAAGATTCCGTTGGTAAAGTATAGTATTTCGTTTCAAATTAGCCAAAAACTTACCAACGAAATTGTTACTAAGATCGTATTAGAAAATATAATACTTGATACTTTTTGATGTAAAAGATAGAAGGTATTTTTGAAGGAACAAGTTCGGTATTTCCACGTAATATTCCTAAAACCACATAGTAGCTTTGATGTTTTTGTGAGAGAGGCTTTTGTATGTTATTAATATAATCATAAGTTTTAAGCTAATAAGAATAGAGTAAGAGTTCTATAGTAATACAACTTAGTAGAGAGCCTTTGTCTGTATAATTTACCTAGATTTCGTGTATTTATTGAAAAAATATGCTATAATATCATACAGGCCAGCGTCAGCTGCATAAGTCTGCGGGTCACTGATGTCGAAATTCCTCCATTTTATATACCTCCACCAGCCGCCAACCTCTTGTGCAAGGCTTTCTACTAAGTTTTCGGACTACATCATGATTATAAATAGTAATGTCTAAGAAATAGCGAGGAAAATTACAGCTAATTTAATTAATAAGAGAGGAGTAAGTAAGCATGTTATTCTTGGAATGGTGGAATAAAATTGTATTTCCTTTTATTACTTAAACAAATAGTTATTTATGAGTACCAAGTAAGAGATGGGCAGGGGTGACTAGACATTCATATATAATATTATTACTAAAATTGACACAAATTGACATTTCTGTTCTAAAGAGAACTTACATTTGAAACTGACCTTTATTTTAACAAATAAATCCAATAATAAACAAAGTATTTACCAGTCCTGGGAATCAAATAGGCCTTGAGACCCCTTGAAAGCAGCAAAGCAGTGAAAATTCTCTCACAAACAAACTTACATTAAGATCCTTCCAGGAAAACGAAACTTGTTGCCTTTTGATCAACATTCACGCACACCACATCGCAAACCACTGAAACTACTCTAATTGGATAGATTTGATACTTCACGCGTGGATATAGGGTTTAGGGTTGCCTTCTAACAGGGACAACTTGGATTGATATCTTAGTTGAGTCCGGCTCATAGATATACATAGTTCAACTGAGTAGTTTTACTGTTAAACTATTGTGATTTTTTACCGTTAAAACTGTGTTTGTTATTCCGCAGGTTCAGATTTTTTTCCGGTTGATTAACTGTTCGACATTTAACGAGGATGTCGTGGCAAGCGCAATCAACTCTTATTTTCTAATTTCCAACTATAAACAACTAGTTAGGTAGTTAGAAAAAGACAAAAATGACAAAAGTAAATACGTCTGAATTGAAGGCTTTAGAATTTGAAATCCATAAGCTCATAATCAGGTACCGTAACTACAGAGTAACAAATAACAGCATACCCTGGGCGCTTGGACTACAAAAAACGAATGCAGCCTGCACTTTTTTCTAAAAAAGAGTAACCACGGAACCCCCGACCAGTGGAGCAATAAATTATGGACTGGAAATAAGGCCACCTGCAGCACTGCCAGAAGCTCTCAGGATTGTAGTTACGTTACTACTTTTCGACACTATTAGCAGATTCTAGAACATTTTTGGACAACTCACACACAGTGATATTCTTAACAATAGTATCTAATAATCTATACAGTATTGTTTTTACTTTGGTATTATTACAATTACTATTACCTTCCGACCACAATTATATCCGTTATAAAATGTCGGTCGAACTATAGTACAAGAATTTAAGGCATGCTTATTTGATACCGCCTACTCCGTGTCAAAATAGCGAAAGGAAAAGATCGCAAGTAAACACCTGTAATATAATAATATGACGAAGTTGACGAAATGTTGTTGTTTTCGCGAACTATATCTCCCCGATACAGGCGTTATAAGTATAATTTTGTAATGCTGGACTGGTAATAAATGATAGTACGCTCTCAGGCAGGATAAACATAATTATAGATTTATAGAAACTACATAAATTTTCAGCAAAGAACAGATAAATGTGCTTATCATACAAATATTTTTATCCTAGATGGGACACGAACCCATCACACAAATCCTGATATTGTTGGCTTTTACACCGTTATCCACTGACACCCATACGTGCAGTTAGCAACCCTACAATGAAGTAGGTAGTTTCGCAAGGGAGGGTTTTGTTTACCGTTTACACTCCAACTTGATTTATTACACGCTGAAAAACATCATCATCGTTAATAATATATTGTTTTGAACCACGTGTAATTATATCACGAGAACGTGCATTGTCGCATGAAATCATGAATTATTCAGTGTTTGTTCTTAATCGATTCTATACGATTTGTATATACTAAGCGCAATGTGATTAGTAGCTAAGCTTCTGCCCGAGATTATGTTTGTATAAAAAATCTTCCCGAGGTTAAAAAAAACCTGTAATTATTGATTTTAGCGAAATGTGCAATGGCCATGTCTAATACTAGCTCTTATTGACACCATTCGCGTAGACTAAGGTACCTGCGGGTATTAAGGCCTGTCGGGTAATAAGGCCTAAATAACAAAAAACGTACGAAATACAGTAGTAGACGATCAAGATTACAGTCACACAAGCTCAGAGCGTATACGAGTCGCTGCAAAGTGGCGGACGCACTCTTGCACTTCTCCCCCCGCAAATATCGTCGAAATCATTCAGAAGTGCGGTTCAGCAGCACGAATTATAAAAATTGACTCCAGTAAAACGTAAGTTGTTTAGAAAATATCATATTTACAAACCTGTATTGACTGTCCGCTTATTAATTAACGTATGCTTGTCGTTAGATTACCGTTTTAAGAGACTTGTAGTTATAAAAATTATATTATTATTCTTTTCTGTAAATAGGTGGTTGGCGGATATTAAGGCCTATAAAATTTTACAATGGGCCTTATTATACTCCTATTTTTTTAACTGCTATATAAGTAGGAGCGTGTTTTTAAAATGTTTGTTAGTGGGTAGTATATACGTAGTTTATATTTTCAATTTATTTATTATTGTTTTCAGTGCTTACAGTCACGATGCCTCCCAAACGAGCATTGTGGTCAGAAGGCGATCTGACAAAAAGAAATCACAAAAAAAAATTTATCGGTACGGTCATGCCTGCAAAGAAGATAGAATGGATGATGCAATGAGGCAATGTTCGCGATGCTTCAAGTGGTACCACGAAGAATGTGTCGGTTTGACTGCAGAATATACTGATGATTTTCAATGTCCTGATGGATGCGAATAAGGACAATTTATTTAATTTATTAAGACTACTATGCTTTCTATTGCCTTATGTTAATGATTATTGATGTCAAGAATACTAATTTACTTAGTTTAAGTTGATTTTTGAATAGTTTATAGTATAGGCCTTTTTACCCTACCCTATTATAATAAGGCCTAAAGACAGCATTTTTTTAAAAGTGATATAATGTTTTAGTTTTAAGCTTTAGAAGCTTTTTTTTGTTTAAACTCGGTAGTAATATAAGTACATGACTGATTATTATAAAAACTGGTTGATTATATTGGATATTCTTCATTTTATTACAAATCTCCCTTAGCTAGGCCTTAATACCCGCGGGTACCTTACCTTCTGTAGATGGCTTGTTATAAAACAACATACACCATAACAATATAAACCACGGGCAAAAGTAAGTATGTACTTATATACATTATTAGATCACGCCTGATTTTCCATAAGGGTAGACAGAGACCAGAGAACGCCCCTTGGTACAACCTTTACAAACATCCTTTACTTCAGTCACATCCATACATCTTGTGCTACAGGCTAAAGGACCGCCGGTTATGAGTTCTATGCACCTGACGTTTTTGTAAAGTAGTAGGTATTCATTGTGTATTATTCTGGTACATAAGCTAGAACACAGAAATTTCGGCAGTTTTGGCGTGATAGAGTAACAAACATCCAAATTTTCGCATTTATAACAATACTAGCTGACCCGCGCAACTTCGCTTGCGTCACATAAGAGAGAATGGGTCAAAATTGTCCCCGTTTTTGTAACATTTTTCACCCGTACTCTGCTCCTATTGGTAGTAGCGTGATGATAATAATATATAGCCTATAACCTTCCTCGATAAATGGACTATTTAACACGAAAATAATTTTTCAAATCGGACCAGTAGTTCCTGAGATTAGCGCGTTCAAACAAACAAACAATCAAACAAACAAACAAACTCTTCAGCTTTATAATATTAGTATAGATAAAAGTACTTAGTACAGACTTTTGAGATTGCTTTTTACAAAATCACGGACTCAATATTCGGGCGTAAAATTGTATCCTAGTTAGTGCATCGGCCTATGAACGACTCAAACTTTAACCTCTTAAACTGACAGTCGGGTAAGTCCATTGAAGTCCAAACTATACTGCGAACCCGAAAGTTTGATACTTTGATGTTATATTATGTCTGTAGGCTGGAACTTCAAAAGATGGTTAATTTATTTATAGCTTTACCTCAAAACTAGTTGGAACAACCTTTGACGGTGTACTGATTCCTTATGCTTTGTTTGTTCAGGCTAAACATACATGGTAGTAACTTTGTTAGCAAGTAATCTAGGGTACCTGGTAGTCAGGTATTTATTAGTAGTTCTGTAAGGTCATAAGTATGTTTTAGAACATCTTTTGTATTCTGAGGTAGTCATTAAGTAAAAATATAAAATTAACATTTACAACAATTGGCTAATGTTTCTACTATCAACATGGAAAAAATATCAGCAAGCTACACACTAATACGGTTAATATTACTTTGTTTAATTATAAAAATGGTTCCAGAAATCCTCCTTGCTAGCAATAGTTAAATAGCACTCAAAACAAAAAATGAATAATGTAACGCCATCTATCGCAACCGCTTAACATTACGAAGAATATATTTCGCGTCTCCAAACTTCTTTAGTTAGAGAGAAGAGAAGAGAGAAGAGAATCTTAGAAGATCCAGACGATAATTATTATTATCACAGTTGATCAAATCAAAATAATTAGCTTATTCCTAATATTTTACTAAGTAAAGGACATTTTCATAATTATTGACGAGTTAATTTTAACCATAGAGAAGACAAAAAGCAAAGTTTTTATAAAAAAGTCTTTTAATATTTACACTATACATTATAATAATTTGTATATTACCTATGGGCAAATCAACATAATATTTATCAACTTGTTATAACAATAACAAAGTAAAATGTCTACACGATTTAATAGTTCTAAGTCTGAGACAAAAGTAAAGGTACTATTACATGTATTTATAGTGTTATGAGAATATAATACAGTAAAACGGCTTAGTAAAAAACATAAGCGACGCGAATAAGTTGCCGTGTTTAGTATTTGAAACTCACATAATTACAAACTTGGCTGCAACTGACGACACAAATAAAAACCTAGTTTTACCATTTTAAAAATATTTATCAGATAGCTTATCCAACGGAATTTCGACAGTTTCCGTCAGTTGCTGACTGACTGCTGTATAGGTATTTGATGCTGTCAATACAGGGTATCTAGCACTTAAATATACACTGGCCTTAAATGATCAGGCAGTTTTACTATAAGTACATGTATAACTTTTTAAGAGTTATAATTCAAATAAGGCTTTACATACATAAATACAATTTCAGTTTTAAATGCTATTATCTTCTACTGAACGTATTTACATAAATAACTAGATTTTATAGTATTTATTATTCTAATAAATTATACTATAACAGACCTTTGCAACTTAAATTCCATATTAACTGTTGCAATCCATTTTCAATAACTTATCTCAGTAACAAAATTATACTAAAGCTTAGAAGACATTGACATAACATGGATCTGAACTACTAAACTGTAGTAAATAGATCTATCTCTTGCTGCTGATAGATTATTATTACTGAAAGTGGTTTTAAGTTTATTAATAATTAATTTTATATACAATCATGCCTTTAGCTATAAGTGTAGGCAGAGAACAAACACCACATTTATTTCAACCTTCACTTATATGAAGCACACAAGATTCACAGTTAGCAGATATTTACAATATTTAAATCAGCTGTGACATAAGCTTATTAAGCCGATTTGTTTTTCTGTTTGCTACAGATACAGATAGCTATCAGCATTCATTTTCAAGATACACAGAATTATTAATTGTAATCTCAAAAAAACGTGTCAAGGCTCTCTAATAAGTTGACAGACAATTAGAAACATCTTTTAATCATCAAGTACTGCCATAGCCATCTGCGTAGATATATCATCAGACATATTATTCTCTCTATCAACATCCTGTGTTTGTTCATCCACAGACCACCAACTTTCATCCTCATCCTCTATAAAACAAAGGAACAAGTCATCTTCGTATGTAGGAAAGTAATATTCCGGTTGATCCCACATCTCTTTCCGTAAAACAAAATGCTTCATATCTTTGATATGCTTTTCTAAGTTCTTTGAATCGTCAAACTTTGTTTCGCAACTTAAACACTGTTTTAAATGTACTTGACGTCGAATGTAGTTCACAATTTTGACTTTCTGATAGAAATCCATACTTTCTGTTGCTTTGAAAAATGAAAATTCATGTTGTAATCTCATGTGGTCCAAAATTATGTCGTATTCCGTCTCAGTATGTTCGCACAAGAGACAAGTGATTAACGGACCATTCTCTTCTGTCCATTCAGACCATTCCGGATCACTGTCAACATTAGAATCATTTTCAACATCATTGTTTCTAACAGGAGTATACTTTTTATGTGGTTTGTAATTTTTCTTAGGTTCCTTATCTCCTATATAATGGACAAGAAAGTACTTGTCATATTCTTTATTTTCTGGGTTAATTCTTTTGTGTCCTTTTTTACGCATATGCTCTTTCAATATACTCCGATCTTTGAAATTCCCTTCACAGAAAATACATTGTAAGCTTTCTAATTTTGACTGAATAAGATCAACAAGTTCATCAATGAATATCAAGTTGTCCGGTTTTGCGATATGAAAATTATGTTTTTCATACAAATGGTTAAGGTAATGTGCTCTAGTTGTAGTCGTTTTTTGTCGACAAAAGAGGCATTCTTTGACGAAATTCGTGTCTTCTCTTTCAAACTGGTGTCGTTGTAATAGTTTTTCTAATCGGGACTGTTGTAAGTTTGTACGTAACTCCTTGTCTTCAGGTAAAACGTCACTTAGTAGGAAGTATTCTTCATTTTTGGATTTAGTACCATCTGGTTTGTTATCAAGCAGCAGTGTAGTGCAGAAATAGGGTAGATTGTGATCTGTAATATGTTAACATTATCAATTAATAAATAGTTACCTATATTTTTGATTTGAATATGTTATGTAGATACCTATAATATATTTAGACTCACACACCATACTTAATCTTACTAATTGGTTGTACTTTTTCAACTTGGACTTCACTACTGTTAGATACATTTGATAGTGCCTGTCATTCAAATGATATTATATTATTATATTTTTGTATGTTGTTTCTATGTTACTTACATATAAATGTTGTGCATGTCTATAATTGGCGTGAGCACAAGACTTGGCCTTTACTATAATATTTTTGTATACTTTTGTGTTTATGCTGTTGATATGCCAAATAAATAAATAAATAAATATTGAATCTCCCACCGTCTACACCAAAAGCATCAGTGTTTGTAATCAACACTTATCATAAATTACCTATAGAAGTTAAGTTATCATAAGCTGAACACTGTAATATTAAAAGGCACAATGCAAATGCTTGAAGAATTGAGATAATATGCAATTGGCAATCAAATACACAGCCAAAATGTACACCAGTCAAATTATGACGGCATTAGCTTTGCAGAAAAACAGCACAGGCTAACAATAACTATAAAACATACTAACCTTTAAACCTAAATCCCCAATACCGCAAATACTCCTTCAAATCAGCTATCTGATTGACATCAGCTATTACCAGCCGATGTTCCATATACAAATGTGTGAGTAAACTTTGTTCAGATACAGGTAAAGAGAATGTCTCATCGCACAAAACACAGCCACATTCCGATGCCTCTTGGCTCTTGAAAATCGAAGGATTCTCTTTCCTCTGGTGCAGTGTTAGCGGGCCGAAAAACTCTTTTTCTTTGACCGACATATTAACCTATTAAAAGTACTAATTAAGTTAGCAAGTAAATGCAAAATGTGAGCCTTCTGCTTTATATTTTTGTAAAACTACAGCTGTGTGAAAGAGAAATACCATTTGACGTAACTGACATTTGACGTTTGTCTGACAAGTTTTACGTTCGGAAACTCGTCCAACGCACAATTCGGAATCAAACCATTTAATTAACCCCAGTCGCATTTATTTTTCTCATCGTGGAATTTATTTATTTAATCAAGATACGAGACCCAGGGTGTGGATTAAAAAAATGCTGTTGAAATATAAGCACATAATTTGTTTTGAATGATAAATGGTGTGGTAATGGTGATGATAAATATTTTTTATATCTTTATGGTTTGCGCAAATATCGTTTCGTTATTCTAGATCAGACAGAGAAATTCCGTTTACGTTATTACCCCACGTCGCTCCAATTCAACATTGTGTGTTGGTGTATCGCTAAAAATGTGTCAAAAATTCGTACATAAAGGTGTAGTAAAAAAAGACAAAGTTTTTCATAATTTATGTTTTATTTAATTTACATAAACAAGATTATTGTAACCACTCTATTTACATATACATCAATAGGAACTTATACATTTTATATTACTTAACAAATTACATTATTTAACAAATTGTTACACTTATAGCTTCTGTTATACCTAGCTGAAACAATAATTGCTGGGATCGGTGTTTTTGAATTTTTAATATCCTTGTAAAACTTGACATGACAAAAATTTACATAACTTAGTACTCGACTAGTCCAAGTTTCTCAAAAGAAAAAGTAAGTATTTCTAAACCATTAAACGGGTTAAAAATGTTTCATTTAAAAAAACCGTAGGTATCTCTGCTCAAATCGTAAAAATAGTAAAATATAAATGCCACGAATTAAGTACGTCATTACTTATATTAATATAATAATAATATAAATTAATTAATGCTTTTTAAAAGTAAAATTAATAACGTAGGTACGATACCTAACTTATTACTTTTTTAATTACATAAGTAGTTTAGGTCGTAAGATATCGGCTCTTGCTCTATTTGAATTACCTATTCTCTTTTTTAAATTTTATATGACCTTTAGTACGCGCCATTTCACTATGTGTTTCTGATTATAGTAACAAGATATTGTGAAGAATGCGAAATGTAAAAATGTGATTGAGATGTGCGGGTGACGGTCTACGTATCTACATACTTGGCAAAAACATGTTTAATTTAACTACACGTTACTAACTATGGCAACTCATGGTAGCAATGTTGGTACCTTAACAATCCGCTAGAGGTGCTGTTCAAGTTTTCATACATTTTTTCAACTACAGTGTCTGCGGGAGACTATAATTGCCAACTCATGGTAGAGCTACAGGTCCTACTATTCAGACAACCGTTAAATGGCACGTACGTAAAATTAGGGACATATTTTTATAATCATAATATTTACAAAATTATTAACCTCATCTGTGTATAATTTTACAATACAAATTATTATTTTATTATAAAAATGCGAGATATAATTTTCCAAACAATTGCGGTGCGCTCTCGCATACATTTTACACTATTAATACTGGTATCAAATACATTATGTTGCAAGAAAAAACGTAACAATATTTCTTACTACAAAATAATATATACTCTTTATGTAACTAGACAATTTTCAGGTTTATGATATAATGTGGGAACTTAAGTATAATATTAGATACTCGCATATTAAAGAAAGACTTTTAAAAACCGAAGCAAACTGTAAATGTCATTTATAATGTTTTAACATAATTTTATAGTTGCTAATGTTCAACACTTTATTTAGTTGGAAATGCACTAGGGGCGTTTATTGCGATTCCGGAGCAACTCGATAGCTGCATTTCAATACCGTCTTGGTAGGTTTCAATTACAAAAAAAAAAAAAAAAATACAAAATTATCATTGTTTTACAGTAAAGAACCGAGAGACTGGAAATCGCATTTCAGGCTCCAATTTTGGAGATAGTTTTAAATAGCTTATATTGTACGTTCTTTCTTGCATCACACAATACATAAAACTATTCATCTTTACACGACGCGTTGGTATCCACATACAACATATTGTACGGAACAGAATTGCCTTTGTTCAAAGCCATGACTTGAACTGCATACTTCCTTCCGGCCTTCAGTCCAACGATTTTCTGCACAATTACTCTGGCCCTGAAAAATGGATTATTCAATTCAAGTGCAATTCACATAAAATTATGTAATAGTTTGCTAAACGTATGATGACGTGATAATTGTTTGTTATGTCTGCTTATCTATACCTACCATCCATAAATAAATAAATAAATAAATAAATAAATATTATGGGACAACTCACACACGGTCATTTGATTCCAAACTAAGCAGAGCTTGTACTATGGTAACCAAATAACTGATAAACATACTTATATACTTCTAAATACATACTTATATAGATACATTAACATCCAGGCTCAGAACAAATACTCGTGCTCATCACACAAAGATTTGTCCCAGGTGGGATTCGAACCCACCACACGCGGCGCTATGGTTGTTGCGGCGAGGTGACCGCTTAAACCACTGCGCCAAACGTGCAGTTATATTTTTTATAAATGCGAAGGTCTGTCTGTTTGTCTGTCGTTCTTTTACGACAAAACTGCTGAGTCTGCTGACGCGATATTGGTGGAAGTTAGCACGGAAATAGTTAAATCAATCATAATAAGGCAGGTACCTACTTAAAAAAAGCTTTTACGTGCTTTAAATTTGGGATGGAGTACATTATGAAATTTGTAATGGATGGAAGGGGAGACACGTGAGCCAGCTAAATAGATAATAAGAATTATAATAAACTTACGATTTTTGTGAATGATTGATACATTGTCCTTTAACCAATGATTTTCTTGCTGACCAACATGAATAACTTTCTCCATTGATTTCTCGAGCCACAATACAATATCTGGAAAAAAATATTTAGGTTAAGTAAATATACGTACCTAGGTAGGTACGATAAAATTAACATTTTTGTGAGGACTATTTTATAAATGTACTACTACTGCGTCTGAGAATAGCAAGTAGTCTTTGTGCTGTAGGCAAAATTATCAAAGAGACGTAAGTAAAGAGTATATGAACAAGAGACAGATGGAAACAGTCTTCTTCTAGGTTCAGAAGAAACGATACCTGATAACATCAGTAGCGTTATGTGTGGCCGGCAAGAAGGCTACGTCCACTGACTTGCACGACCTCCTCGGTCGCAGCTCTCGTACATTAGCACCGTCTTCCAGTAATTCAGGTGCTGACACCCCCCAACGAGTGGTTGATGCTGTTATCTGGATATTTAAAATATTTTTTATGAGAACAGGTTTCCCTATCCTATAAAATATTCTTTCCTTACATAAAGTAACTAATTGCCGTCTAAATTAATTGGTATTTATAGTCAGACCGTTGGTATACTAACAAATAAAAAGAATGTAAAGGATGTAGGTTACCTCCATAGCAACAGCATTATCCCTGTCTCTTCTACTCGGCATGACTTTGATGACGTATCTCATTCGGGCTTCTTCGGAACTGGAGTCGAACTGTACCGAGCCTTCGTCACTCGTTTCTTGAATCGAAGACATTGCTATTGGAGCCGGCACGAAGAATTTGGAGTGAGGATCTGTGGATGCAAACGAGATTTGAAAATCAATAATTCACTTAGTAATTGTTCTTTTGGAAAAAAATCTGATGAATCTTACAAGTTAACTATTTTTTAGGGAGCATGCAGGTTTCCTCGGTCTATCTGTATAAAAATGATTGCTATATTTATGAGTTTACATAAAAGATCTGGTAGAAAATACATTTTACAGAAGGGAAACGTTTGACATTTGAGAGTATATGAATTCTTTGTAAAACCTCTCTTTGGTTGACGGACAATCACCTAAAATTATCAACTTAGTAATATTAAACGATTTATTAGTTTTGGATGGAAGAAATTTTACCTATATTTCTGGTCAGATGCAGTCTCTTTCCTCTAACTAAGACCTCGACATCGACGGCACCACCACAGGTAGACACTGACAGCCAGAGACCACCTCCAGGCACGACAGTCGCCTGCAATGAACAGTTTTTTAATGTAGAACACAGAAAATGCATGGAAACAGACAAAAGGCTTTTACTTTCTTATATTTTAGTTTTAATTTATTAATAAAACGAACCCCTTATTCTAAGACGAGCCTAGTGATCATGCCATCAGGGAGATATTTAGTTGTTAATTTATTTATAGTACCATCAAAGTAATAGTGCTTACCTTAAAATAAAACACATTTCTTCCTCTAATATCAACCTTGCTAGGTTGATTCTCTCGAAGTCTTTTAGCCGTGGAGGTCCGAGGACGCACGCTACCCGTAGCGAGTAAAGACCCAGAACGTCGGTCTTTTGCCACTCCGAATACACTTACGTAATAGGTCTGGAAAAGGAAATGTTAGTTTATAGATTTTACGGACTTTATAGAGCCAGAAAGTATTCCAGGTATAATGTATTCAATCTAGTGTCGCAGAAATGAAACAGAAAGTTGCAGGAGATCTAAAATTATACGTAAATAACGTATAGTTTTTGTGAGGTACGAATAGAATTCTAGAACACTTACGGTACTAGGATCCAGGTTTTCAATAAGATGATGCGTTCTGCTTCCAACGCATGCTATTACGGGATCTTCGTCCGTCACTCTGGTACTACGACCTGAAATTATTACATTTGAATTAGTTTTTTCTCCTCTTGATTGAGTTGAGACTGTTGAGAGAGTGAGAGAATCCATGGTACACTGACGACTGACATCATTTTGTTAACTATTGTTAGGCCATCATCATAATCTGATAAATAAAATAAAATAAATAAAAACCTAAAACGGGGTTCTGTTTTGCAATGCTTCTTCTGTGGGCGTGGTTTTGTGCATTCATGTTCTTCTATACCTCTAAGTTCTTTTAAACTTTGTCAATACGCGTCTTGAGTGAGACCCGCTAGCAGCGATCACTAATAATTGCGTCAAACGTGGAGCCACATAATAGCATAATTTTTCGAAAGAGTGAGTAGATAATGATGATGAGATACTTTAATGAAAAAAAATACTCACCAAACTTCTTTCTTCTGAACACAGTATTGAAATTCCCCTCATAGATATTAAAGGTATCGTCCACATTGATCTTATTGTCGACTTCAGTAGACACATCAGTTTGTGTATCATTCTCCCTATCTTTAGTTTCATGGCTCAGTCTATTGGACTTGTTCTCGATTCGGCTGGTTTTGATGTCGTACTGGGCCGCGCAGAGCGAGGTGTAGTTCTTCCTGTGAGACGCTACTACGCAGTATGTGGTTGCTTGAGGGTCGATTGGACTGGAAAAAAAATAGTAACATTGAATAAACAATTATTTAATCATATAATATTTTAAAATGGCAACTTAGAATTTCGGGGTTTTGACCTACTTGCAAATGCTAAGTGTTGCCAGTATTCAGTCAAATATCGTTGTGAAATCGGGCGCGTGTCGCAAATTCATCTTAATTCGCTGAATAAAAGGTATTTATACATACATAATATCACGCCTGTTTTACCTGAAGGCGTAGGCAGAGGTGTATGAATTATGGTATTCATAACTAAAAAAATATTCATGCCATTAGACAGACATGGCCTTCTTTGTTAGTTGATTTAAAGTACGGTCAAACTAGAGCGTATTATTTGAAAACCTAAGTTTGCCGAGGATTAAAAAAATACAAACCTTACCTTACCTTAGTTTTTAGTCAATAATATATTTAAAAGAAACAGAACCTATTCGCTAAACATAAGGAACTGGTTTGAAGCTTACAAACGGGCTATATTTTTACGATAGTCTAAACAGAAATAAATCGTATGGCCCCGAACATTAATCTTGGCAAAAGTCTGTGAGAAAATTGTCCCTTCACTTAACCCCAATGAACTGAGGTGTAAGTGCCAATATATCACGGCTTAATCAACTAACATTGTTAGTAAAGAGTTTAAATAAACTGTGGGAATTACTGAATTGAAGGTTTTATCCTTTTTAGTGAAGCATCTTCCGTAATATTAGGTACATTTTGATTGCAGAAGATGAGATAAATAACGAATTTCGGATTCATAATGAATTCGTTTTATAATGAAGTTAAACTAGTTCAAATATTTTTGTCTTCTGTCTTTCATTTGAAGTGAAAACAAAAATTGTTGAAATCAAAAAACTCATAGGAACAAAAGTAACAATAATTAAATAAATATCACTATCTTATCCAAAACTAATTGGAAGTTAGTCAAAACACTTAAGGAGACGTAAGATTTTCTAAACTGATGGTGATTGCTACGTTATACAACTGAGATACGTAATACGAACGCAGGAAACTGCTGTTCAAAGAAGCAATCGATTGAAAATCCATAATAATAAGTACTAATTCGCAGACCTGTAGCGTGATTCTCTACGATCAGAACCATCGAGTATCGAGAGATTGACATTAAAAATGTACTGCAAAAATAGTTATTACGACGCCCGCTAGAGGCGCTGATCACATTTTCATACAAAATTTCTCGATAGCTAGCCGGTTGTCGAAACTCGATACTAGCAAAGAATCGGGTAACTGAGAATTTGATTTATTAAAAGCTCAAGTTAAGATAGTGAAGCCCATTTTAGTTAGTATTAGAATTTAATTAAAAAACCATTCGTCTCATTAGCGGTATTCTTAAAGTAAAGCACATCTCGTCTTCTAAGGCACTCATACTAAATTATGACGGCGCGAGTCCGTCACCATCTTAAGGAGGAACGTGGAAAAATTCTATTGAATTACTTTAATGGAAGGTGGTTTAGCATCAATAGATGTTTAGAAACAAAAAAGTCGTTAGATCCACACTGGTTTTATGTCGATGTATTAGAACTTGAGTTTATAAAACTTGCTGTTTTGTTAAACAATGTTGACAAACGCAATTCCATAGTACATAGCACATAGGAGTATATGGAATGCGGCTATAATGAAATTCGCTGCTTTTACCGATCTGTAGCGCGATTCTGTACAGACGATACTTTTGAGTAGCGAGACTTTGAGATTTAAAATGTACCGCCAAAATAGTTCCCACGTAGCTCGCTAGAGGCGCTGATCAGATTTTTTGCAAAATTCCTCTATAGCTCGCCGGTTGTCGGTAGTTGATAGTGGTAAAGAATCAAGCTACGCTCTACAGTATGGGATTTCGTTATGTAATTTTGTTTTAAACCATAAAAGTAGCAGTTTGCAAATAGAGATCGAGATTTTGCTCCGTTTGGTTATTTGTGTTTGCGAATTTGTTACCTACGTACTCCAATATGACATAGAAAGAAATGTATTTGAAAACTAATACGTATGGTTAATCAAGCGTAGATTCACCATTATATTAACCAAGGGCTAACACTAATAAAAATTGTATTATTATTTATTACATCTTTTTTTATTATTACATCGAGTTTTTAGAAACATTAATAATTAAAATAATAGGATAGGACAAAGTGCATTCGAATAAAATTTGACTCACAGATAGTTTTTAAACTGAATTATCATAGCCTTTAGCATTTGAAAACAAGATATTATATTTCAGCAATAACTTAGTTTCTCACGAATTCCTTTACTCAAACCATCATAAAATCAATTATTTAACTACACCTAGTGTCACCTAGTATAAATAGATCGTGATAATTAACATGACAGCAGACATTTTAATTAAGACGCGGTGCTAGTTTTTATACAATTCCTAATTAGTCAGACAAGTTTCGTGTTTTTGTCCAAATAATTATGTAAAGTGTGGCTTCATCGTTATGGGTGCTAAACACACCATTATTGAAATGAATGGGTAATTCTATTGGAATACTAGGTACTGTCTACAGCCCGCGACTTCATTCGAAAAGAGAGACGGCTTATTAGCAACACGTAAGTTTAAAAACATCAAAATCCGTAGTGCGATTCCTTACAGTTGATACTTTCGGCTATTAAGACTTTGACAATTAAGATGTACTGCAAAAATAGTTCCTACGGTACTAGCTAGAGGCGCTGATCAGAGTTTCATACAACATAAGTATTTCGATAGCTAGCCGGTTGTAGATACTCGACAGTGGTAGAGAATTGCTACGATTCAACAGTTTTTGTGCGTAAAAGAATAACAACTAACATCCTCAGAAATTTTAGCGGTTATGAATCAGTTCATTTGTGACTTTGGAATAATATAAAATAGCTTTTAGGGCAATTTCATTAAGTTTTGCAGTTGTTTTTTGAAAGACAGGTGATTTTTTTGGTATGATTCATCTCCATGTCCTTAATTCCATTCTAAGCAGCGTCGATATGAAATCAAAACAGCAGTTTTTATGTGTCGTTTACAGACGGACAGAACCGCGCCTCACCTATCACGAAAGATAATAAATTCTATATTAACTTGACTACGTTACACAAGTCATATGTTGTCCAGTTTTCTAATAACTAGCTAACAAGTAATAAACCAAGTATGTGCCTTCTAACTGAATTAAAGGTTGGTTAATCTAGCACTATGTCATATAGACTAGACTTGAATCAGAGGTTACATAGTAAATTGGAGTTCGGTATATACGGCTATATTTTTAAATATGTAAGCTTTTTATTCTGTGTTACATCTTTCTAGAAGCCTTTGGTTTTCCTCTCTCTTAGGTGATCAATAATATCTATAGGTGAATCATAGAGACGTACTTTTTAACGTGGACTTGAAAATTTTCGCCTTTAGTTACCATATTACCTACCGTTATATTATGTAGATAGGTTCTTCTAATAATTTCTTAATTATGTCTACTAAATATACATTTGTAAAAAAATAAAAAAAACTACTAAACTAACTTATAAAAATGGAAGCCCGTTTATCTTTTGTTTAGCCCGTTCGTTTTCACAGTTAAACGGCTATATTCATTTAAAAGTTAAAGACATGAAGATAAAGACAAGGAGTTATTTAATCAGAGGAACTCAAACTTTTTTTTAAAAGGTAGTGTCTCGCTTAAATTTTGTCAAAAAGGACGATAGTTTTGCTCAAACAGGGCTGAGCGAATCAGCTAGTAATTGCAACAAAAATAAATTCTAGCAAAATAAACTTTACAGCAACATCTGAATCCTATCTCTCTTAATTCGTAGTCACGCAGATAATAATCAATAAACAAGCTCATAACTCACAACACTGGCCGACACTTAGAAATATCTCAATAAAAACATGGCTTACCTCGTTACCGTTACAAATACCAACATGTATACGTACGGGTATTAACAAGAATGTCAATCTAATTCATCAATCATTGATTGGAATGAAATACCAACATAATTCGACGCGTTCACCTCAATGTGTTTGACAATCATTGATTGAAGTAGCGCTAAATTAGGTAAAATTAACAAATGCTAATTTTGCTGGCAAGCAATCAGTTAATTTAGCTTTATGTTTATACTGCATTGGCTGTTATTTTACCTATGTATTAAGAAGTATATAAGTGTGTTTATCAGTTTTCTGGTTACGATAGTACAAGCTCTGCTTAACGCAGAATCAGATAACCGTGTGTGAATTGCCCAAAGACATTTATCTATAACAGTGCCAAAGGCAGAGATATCAAGCAAAATGCGACGAAAATATTTGATCTTATTACTATTAATCCCCGTGTAAATAATACCAAAGCAACGATAAAGACTGGCTATAAATGGTTTCAAGAGATTTACAACAAAAACAATATTTAAAAGATAATAACGGCTAGTTTTATGAAGCTACAATTTATCAAAGCATTGACGGATTGTATCAATTCAATAACATAACATGAATCGTCGAGAAATCAATGAATTTAATACAGTTAAGAGATAAAGCTACGAATGTAACGGCCTAATGAAAATTGTATGAAGAAAGTCTGTATTTTATCTTAACGGTAGACGCTTCTATGGTTTTGCTTGTAGTTTGCCATTCGTTTGCGGCAGACTGTACCACCTTACTTCAAAAGTTTAGGTATACATATACATTATGAAAATGATTTGTCTTAAGTATGAATTTTGTATAATGCGCGACAAAACATGAAATCTTTTTTCAGGTCAAATAAGTTTATTTCAAAATATAAGTAATCGATCAGTACTGTGTTCGACTGCTGATGATGCGGTGTATTTCATACACCTCTGCATGCACATTCGGGTATAACAGGCGTGATACTGCGTCAGTAGGTGTTTATCGAACATGTGACACAAAACTTTAACTAGGCTAAAGTTGTTGTATCTAAATGTGAAACTTTGTCTTAAACATAACATGACTTTGTAGGAGGTTACTTATTGTTATAACCCTTTTATTTGACCTAAAGTCTAGCGCTGTGTTGTCCCACAGGTCATTTGGTACTGAAATCGAATTCAGACAATATAGAAAGCGTATAAAATCAAAATAGATTTACACTCTAACAAATATACAATACAAGCTAGAGACTATTGCTTTATCCATACTTAAAATGAGAAAGTATGTTTGTTCATTTTGTTTATCACCTTCACGTCAAAACGGCTAAGTAGATTTGGATAGATCTTGGCAGGATGGTAGATTATATTTCGAGAAAGGTCATAAAGACTATTAGCAATAAGAAATCACGCACGTGTGTCTGATCCCTTTTACTAAGTTATGCTTTTACGGTAATACAAATATTCTAAATACCATAATAAACGCAACTTTTCCTATAGTTTCAATCCACAAAAGGCGCGAAAGTTTTCAGTTTAGAAAGAAAACATCCAGTCAATTATAAAAAGGCCGTAAAAGGCATATATCAATAGATGGCAATCACAGTTAGAAATAGTTCCTGTTAGGCTTTTTTGTAACTAGCTAGTTGTTTTACGAAGCACGTAGGCGGTACATCATATTGAGTTCTATACGTTTTTAATTGTCCTATGGAGCTGTACTGACATTCCAAGACTTTCCGTTATGAGATACGAGCTTTTGCCCGCATATTCGCCTGTCAAGCCATTCAAAATTATATCTTGGCCATATTACTTTTCTGATTGAAAGAGACTATGCCTCTGGCTTGTTACAAGGCACATAAAAAGCTACAAAAATCGCCTCCTTTCTGTATAAGCTTTTTTTAATAGACATTTTTTGGAGCCACGTTTGTAACACTCAGTTATCAAAAATATTTTTTATGGAATATCTGACAATGAAAAAATTGGTTAAGTATATTAGTTCAGTCGTAAATGCAATACCCATATACAAAGTTAGTATACACATCCATGTAACTTTCTATAGTAGTGAGGAAAGTACAATAAGTTCAAGATAGCTGTCACCTTACTAAATTAGGATTTAGTAAGGTGTCTTACTAAATTAGGATTTAGTAAGGTGTTAAGGTTATTATCTCAAAAAACTTATAACAAAGACCAACATACCTAGGTTCCCAGTTAGCCGCAAGCCTTCTTCGTGAGCGTACTCGTAGACGCATGCGCACCTGCCTCGTGGCCTCTCCTCTGACGCTCACCACGGCAGCACCGCCGCGGTTAGATGATAACTGCACAAAGACAACATATCGTCGTTTAAGTTCTATCACCACGTGAGTCATTTTTAGCAACTTTTCAGGAAAGACAGATTTTAATTTTGTCTTTCGATTTTCTAGTCAATGACGTCAAAAAGGCAAAACTGCCACAAATGTTGTGTTTGGGAGATGTGAAAACAGATGGAGGGTTTTTATTTAGGTAAAGGTACTTTTGTATAGGGTATGCCTGATGAAACAGAAGTAATTTATGTGTGTTTGGAGTAATCTTAAATAATACTCACCACTAAAACGTATCTATCTTGTTGCGATATATCTAATGAGATTGTACTCATTTCTCCGTTACCACTTTCTTTCTGTAATGTTAGTTGCTGTCCTGTAAATAAAATATAAATTAAAGAAATATATAACGTACTAGCTGACCTGCGCAACTTTGCTTGCGTCACGTAAGAGAGAATGGCTCATAATTTTCCCCGTTTTTGTAACATTTTTCGTTACTACTCCGCTCCTAATGGTTGTAGCGTGATGATATATAGCCTATAGCCTTCCTCGATAAGTGGGCTATCTAACGGTGAATTTTTCAAATCAGGCCAGTACTTCCTGAGATTAGCGCGTTCAAACAAACAAACAAACAATCAAACAAACTCTTCAGCTTTATAATATTATAGTATAGATTACCGTCTTACTTATCCATCCATTCAAAAATCAGTTTTGACCTATTGATAGAAATAAGAATTTTCTCAAAGAACAAGGAGCCAACATCGTGATTTAATTAATTTGTTTCAAAACAGTTTCTTTTTGACTAAGAATTTTCTTACCATTAATGTTTGAAGATTTCCCATGGTACAACGCCCAATGGAAGTCTCGGGAACACGGACTGATGGTGATGAACACCACGGATTGTGATATCAACGTGGTATTCAGTTCTAGGCTGGAACAATAATTAACTTTATTTAGTCATTTAATCTTTCTCTTTTTTGGAACTAAACTTTAGCACAAAGAATAAGAAAATTGTGGCTATCAACGATGCTTTACAATCTATTAAACTGCTAAGGAATATAAAAAAAATAGGCTTCGCAAAATAGTCATTACAATTTGGATCGAATTGCATCAACGTCGGATATTATAATATGCCTATAATGTGTACAAGGCGCGAGAGTTTAAAATCGTTCAATGATTTTCTAATATTTTGTATACGAAAAAAAGAAATTCAACCCAGGAGTTGTATTAAAGTAAATAGGCCTGACTCCATCGCTGTAGTTTTGTCTGTTACTTTTTTAATTAATAGTCATGTATGTACAAAATTCAATTCCAAAGAAGTGTTAATCTCTACAATCAGATTATACGAAAGCGTTATTTCTTCTGATTTAGATTAACACTGATAAACTCAAAGCAAATTAACCTTACAAAGTTGCATACAATTATAAGATTAGTACGCCAACACGCGTAGGTGTTTTTAATTATTTGATTTTCATTTTTATGGGACAGACAAAACTTGTTTCTAAATGGACCCCTAGATACTTATCAAACAGTTTATTACGTGGCCCCTATCTTTTACTACTATTAAAATACTAAACACTCACTCACAATTATCTTTTAGTCAAGAATTCCTTGTTGTTTTTGTCGTAATTTCCATAACACTTCGGTTTTAAAAGGACGTATAGACAAATTAATACGGTTGCATAAGCCCTTTCGGCATTGAAACGGCGATACATTTTTAATGGAGTAAAATGTGTCTTCAATAAAAAAATGTCGTAAGTGAAATTCATATATTGTGTTAAACGTATACTTATGTCCTTTTTATATTGAAGGTGCGGTATAAATTAAAGGAATCACAATTAGTTAAGACATTTAGATACAAAGAACCTTTTAAGATGGTGGCAATTACAAGGTATTACTGGAAAATGAGTCTATTTGGCGTAAAACTAGTTGTGTTGATAATGTCATGGTGCCGACCTCAATTCACATACATAACAAGCGTTTTAGTCATAGCATCTTGAACTATGATTGGTATTTTTTGCTCCTGTACAATGACATGGCCTATTAATAGATCTTACTGCCAAATATCGAGTATGATACAAGATTGGAGGCTATAGAAGGCAAATCCTCTGGACGATTACTGATTCCTTGAACACTTTCATTGCGCAATCAGAGGTGAATGTGACTCAATATCAACTCATAGCAATTCACACTATAGGTAGGTAAGGAACTTTAGATTTATAACATAAGCGGCCACCCATCCGAGGAATATCTAAGTGTTGCTTAATCCACACATCGTTTATTAAATGGTTAGCGCAACTGGCTTAGCAGCATCAAGAACAACGTCTACAAAAGAAGTAACACGATATTTTTCATAATAAAACGTGACGTCTTCTACTTACCTTCGACTCTCTCCCTCCCCTAGCCTGTAGACTGTCTGGTTGTCAATCGGCAGCCACTCCACAGCCACTCTTGAGACGGGCCTGGTGACCAGGACTGTTGGAGACGCTAGACCAGCCCCCGCGGCGTGGAGCACTATCAGGCTGGCGAGCCTCATTGTGAAGATGTTCAGTTTACTGGAACAAGTAAAAATAGCGTTAGTTTGAAAGTTTTTTGCAGGGTTTGTTGGTAACGGGGTTTGAAAGCTGAGAGGCGTTTTTTACTTATGAAGTCGTGGTTGAGGATTTTTGTGTGAAAAGCTTACGTTTGTAATTTTTATTTCAAAGAAAAAATAAGTTACTTTACGACCAGATAATTTGTGCATGACAATAACTAGTGTGTACTTTTTTGTAAGTATGTATCTACCTACTTGTTTAGGTAGTGCATTACAAATCAAATGCTAAAATAAGAAAGATTGATGTTCTCTTAGCAAAGAATCTGGTTAAAACTAGCGGTAGTTGTTTCCTGTGACCTCCAAAAATCCAACAAACACTAGCTTAGGTCTTAGATCATTCACAAAAATAGTCTCCTTATTCCAGAAACCGCTACACTGAATATTTACATCAGAAGCTATAAATCAAAGCAAAAAACAAAGAAAATAACGTTTTCTAAACCAACTCGCATGTCACTTGTTATAAATCGATTATTCATCGAATGTACCGATTATACAGTAGGGATCGATAATCGAGATGTTGTAAGTTGCAATCGGGTCAGTGGTCTTAGCAATTATTTTTGACACGTGTAAAGTGCGATTTATTTTTGAACTTTTAAATGTTCTTTCAATGTACCGTGGTGACAGTCTGTGGTTATTAATACATTTCGTTACATTTAACTTGACCTGTTAAACTGATCATTGAATTAAGTGGAATGTTAAAGACTAGCTGATTGTCCGGGATCTGCTTTCAAAATTACATATATTACATACCTGCAATGATATGCTCCTATAAAGTATTTTTTGACAAATGCATTAGGAATTCTAGATATAGGTATAGCAAAAAATACCAGTATTTACAAAATCCTAGAACTTTATAAAAATAGATTAATATAGTAAAATTATTTGGACAAAAAATAATTGGTAAATATTGTTAAAATAATCTTACGGATAAGAATTTATTGTTATTATTTTAGTTTTTTTGGTAAATAATTAATTATTCAAAGAGATCTCTGTCCCTAACTTGTACCAAGAATTCATAAACAACTGAAGCTATTTCATAACGAGCTAACAAAAGGTTATTGAACTATGATACAATGTATTAACTCGTACTCCCATTTACGTGTCTGAACAAAAACTTCATAAAATCTCGCTGCAAGACTTATCTTCCTTCTTCCCCATCATTTTTGCTTTAGAATCCTTTATATTGGTTTTGCGTTTACTTAGGTACTAAGTAGGTGTTACCGAGTGATCACTGATTGGCATGGAATGAAGTCGGAATTTCTGATACGTACAATTTGTAATTACTTTTAATTGGATTAATTTATTAGAATAATATTTAGGCGTTAATATTTTTTTGTTCGAGTAGCAGATCTATGTCAGTATGCCAGTAATAGTTTAGTCTTATTTAATTTAAGTCTCATTACAAGTTGTTTTGAAGTGAACCATTGTAACTACAACTTCAAGTTTAAGAACATAATTATATGTATTTAAAAAAAAATCTAAATCTGTTTACTGTTTACTTCATCAAAGTCCATACAAATCAACACAAACATTGTCCAGTACTATAATCTAGAAGTTATTGACATGCACCGCTACAAAAGATCTTTGTTCATCAGAGAATTACTGTATACCTAATAACAGTATGAATTATAGCTTAGTGCTACACTGATTTGTTCGCTCACGTATAGTAATACACGTTTTTACTTGATGTTCCTAAGTTATACGCGTATTGGGGAATTTTGGTCTCATAAAAAGTACATGCATCGCGTTATGAAACATGGAACAAACACCTAACTAGGTATGTTAATTGAACGATAAACTACGATTACTATTAAACTAAACATTCTAAATCGGGCCTTTCAACTTATAGTTTTTCGCATAAGACGGTTCAGCAATTTAGCTGAAACAACGTCACAAGCACTTGCATTAAAAATAATAGTAGAGATTAAGACATTTCTAAGAGTGTTGACGTAAACAAGCATGTTCCGTTAGCGGTCAAAACTGCATTTAGAAAGTTGAAACACGGACAAACAAACAATAAGACATTATATTTACTACTTTAGTACACACCTCGGTAATTAGTTTTCTACTAAATAATATATAAACGCAGACAGTCGAAGTAGAGTCAAAGCAAAAATGGATAGTAATGATTATAATTCCTTCATATGACTAAAACATAATTTTACCGTTTGTTAGGTACTTGTCTTTTCTCATGACTAACAGTTTATAAGACACTGTTTTTACAGTACTGAAAATCTATGAGTACGTATAAAGAATTCGGTGCTCAAGATTTTTCTTCTCTTTTTGAAAAACAAAGCATTTTCTCACCTCCACTTACAATTTTGAAGGCATAACATAATGAAAATCTTTTTCTTGGATTTCTGCTTGATAGAAGTTTAGGTGGGGCTTTGCACCAAAAATGAAAATGTCTTTGCAATTTGTACAACGAAAACTGCGCTTTTCTAGGAAGCTCCACTTTTAGTATAGTACGATATTTCACTATTTTTATTTCTTTAACTTCTTGCTACTGATTTAAGTTGGTCTTCAGTATACCTAGGTGACCCTTTAGTGCACAGTTTGCGCAGACCCTAAAGCGGCTTTCTTCAGTAAAAATGGCAGAACAATTAGCCGTAAACATATCTCGTTTTACAAGTAATTAACGAACGGTTAAGTATTTTAGGTTATTAGTTTTACGAGTGTTTTAACGATGGACATGTGGTACTTTCATTTGGCAGTAGGATTTATTTATTAACGTTCTTTTTGATACCGAAGAGATTATACTGTAGTTATGTCCTTTTGGTATTAAGGAGCCACAAGTCAAAAATGTATGGAGGCTTTATTTATTGAAGTCTTTGATGTTCCGCTATGTTATACACTATCACTCACTGTACGATCGCTGGTTCTATTCCCCATTTAATTTTTTTTTTGATATTGTAGTTTTTTCATGTTTAAGAATTGTATATTAGTATTCTTTTGTGGTTACACTATTCATTTTTGTCCCGGAGGTAGGTTTAAAGAAAGATGATCGTAATAATACGTTCACTTCTACACTCTTTCTTCCTGTTTGATAAATAAGAAAATTGATATTGATTGTGTGTTTAATTTGATACGTTTCTATACTTACTAACAGAAAATTTATTAGCATATTAAAGCTTCACCATTATTTGTCAAAACAACACAGCTATTACATAAACTTTACAAGAAATATCGCGAACATAAAACGCTTTCCTCATACCTTTCTCTTTTACTTACAATAACTTTATGATTTACGGTAAATTGTAAATTATTTACGTCAAAAGCATAGTGTTCTTGCACAAGTAATTATCTTAAAAGGAAAATATATGGGAACTATAAAATGAACATAAACATTGGCCACCTAAGTGGTTTTTGCGCTCACTCTCAATGTTCGCAATTCACACAGAACAATTATATTGAGGAAATGATGATTCTCTTGCGTTTGGTAAATGCCGCGGGTTTGTTTCGAGCGAAAGTCATTTTGTTTTAAGGCTCGTTGTTCACACCGGCAGGTGATCAAAAGCAATCATGATCGTCGACATACGGTATAGTGGTATTTGTGCTTAGCGTCTCCGTATTTAAAAGCATGGTTCAAATTGGTCCTCAGGGGTTATCACGTATCTCAGTTGACAACTATTTGGAAGCCACTATGCTGTACATTGTTTTCTCCCTTAGATTATAGTGATGAACACGGAAGCGACCTTGCTTAATACTATGTTGTGACTACAAACGTAAACCCGTCATAAACTTTACAAAAAACTCTATTAAAAAGACAAGAGGAGGCTAAAAGCAGATATCATTATTTAATCTTATAGTTAACAAACATACTATTAATTTCCCGCCACCTTTATCCACCATGATTCATAGATTCTGAGAAACTATTTCAGAATATAAATCGTGTGTAATAAAATAAAATAAATTATAGCAAATTGAAATTAACATGTCACTTACGAGCGTAAAGGTAATTGTTCTTAGTCTTAGCTTATTGATTAGCATACAAAGGTTTTAGATACAAATAATGAACGACTCATATTTGTTTCTTTTCTTATAGATTTATTTTTAATTGATTACCGACTCTACCTTTCAACGCAGCATAGATAAGTTACTCTCTATTCGTCTTTATTGAAATTTAATAAACAATACTCAAGTATTTTAATAGGGCAATGATTAGTATATATATATTATAGGGTAGTGATTTAGGATATACATACAGATTCCCAATTGAATAAGAGAGTTAATATTTTTTTGTACAAAAATTACAGATTTGTACTCTTCATAATTTAATTTAAATATTACATTATGAATCTATAAATCTGTAGACACTTATCTTATTGTAAATACTCAATACAATAAAACAAGTTTCGTACAAAATCTCGCAGACTTAAATTTTACATATAAAATTGTGTTCAACAAAAGCATACAAAAATCCCGCCAAAACATACATTTAATTAAGAATACAATACAAAAATAGACGATGCAAATACAAAGAGATCCATTGAGGAGGAACTAAGCCGTAACAAACCTTGAGTTTATTTATACGAACGAGACGTTTCTGAAACGGACTGCATAAAGTAAAATATATCAAAACACAGACAGACAGAAATACAAAACAGTGAACAGACAGACGTGCAGACTGTTTGTATTTATAGATACGATAGCTTTTACTGTGGATTTACTCAAAGAATAATATTTTAGGTGTAAGACTGTTAGTGTTTTAGAAGACAGTGCTTGATAGTTATAGATTTGAGTTAAGCTTTTGATACCGTCGCCCATGAAGTGATGAATCATGCGTTGCAATTTTAAGTAGTTCAAAACAGCCACAATAGATTAATTTAGTCGGAAATTCACTCAAAGCGCATGCGTTTATCCGAAAATTGTGAATTGTCTTCAGAAGTTTATTTCAAACATTATAGTATTTTCTAGAGCCTAAGATAATATATATGAATACACAGGCAGACGGCAGACTGTTAGTATTTATAGATTCGATAGCTTTTACTTCAGATTTACTCAAAGGATAATATTTTAGGTGTGAGACTGTTAGTGTTTTAGAAGACAGTGATTTGATAGTTATAGATTTGAGTTAAGCTTTCTATCAAATGGCTCATGAAATGATTTATCCGTAAGTATAGCTATACATATTTGAAAAAGAAATACCTTTATCAAAACACAATCCCGATACGTCTGTATCTAAGAGTTATTTAGCACATCATGTTTTGAGTTTTGGAAAGCAGTGATTTGGTTGTTATAGATTTGAATTAAGCTTTTAATACAGTCGCCTAGCAAGTTAAAAATCATGCGTTGCAGCTTCATGTAGGTTCATCTGAGTTTTAAGTATATCAAAACACGTACAAATATTATTGGCTGAAAACTCTCCCAAATTGTATGTTGAAATTATGTTTATCTGAAAATTGTAAATTGCCTCCAAAAGTTTATTTCAAACATTATAGTATTTGTAGAGTCTAAGATATATGAATACACAGACAGACGGCAGACTGTTTGTATTTATAGATACGATAGCTTTTACTGTGGATTTACTCAAAGGATAATATTTTAGGTGTGAGACTGTTAGTGTTTGAGAAGACAGTGATTTGATAGTTATAGATTTGAGTTAAGCTTTTGTTGCCGTCGCCCATGAAGTGATGAATCATTCGTTGCAGTGTCATGTACTACTGAGAATATCAAATGTAATTATATCAAAACACGTAAATCTATTACAACAAAATCACTGCTTTCATGAACTCAAAACATGATGATTATAACTTTTAGATACAGGTGGCTATTTATGGGCATAAAAGGCCAAAAAAAAATTTTCTCAACTATTTGAAATCGTCGTAATGATTTTAATCTACCTCTGTTTCGTAAAAGAAATTCGTTTCCAAGAAGAAATGGTCAGAAACTCACAGCGGAGACAATAATTGTACAAAAACACCCGTCAAAATTGCTCCCTATAAGCTATTCAGTACTAATTCAGAACTGGTAATACCGGGGTTTAATAGTAATTTTCTTTACAAAAATATGTATAGTAAAACATCTCATACAATTTCAAGTCTTATTAATGTCACTGTAGGGTGCTGATTACAATGTAATAAAACTCTTTTTGGAAGCTGGAAATTTGGCAATGAGATCAGGTGATGATAGATATATAGTCTACAACAAAGACGGCAGGTATGGGAACGAGGAAGCTGTGTCTTCTAATGGCAAATTGTTGGGAACTAATGTAGTTATAATTTAACCATTGATGTTTGGACGTAAAGGAAATCCATGTTAGGAGAAAGAAATGATTATTAAAACAACACATCGGGTATCAAAAAGAGCAAGCAGTTTTTCATTTCATTTCATTTCAAATAAGGTATTCTAACCTTTAATTTTCAGTCGCGTTGAAGATCCGTTGCATTATAATATTATGTGTACAAATCGCGATAATTTAAAATCTTTCTACCTAGGTATACAACTTTTTACTTTTTTGCTTATCAACCTAATATTACCAAGGGAGTGTCTAGATGGGACACGATATTTACATCTTAAATTAATAAAACTATTCAGTGCGACAATGGCATACATTTAATATGCCACGGTCGGGGCACCTGTTATTTCATTTCTAAATCATTAGCTGCATTGACTGCAATTCTATTTCGATCCAAAAACCACTCAGTAACAGAATTTAAACGAACAACATTTGCAAATTGACATTCAGACATGTCGTGATTTAAAACATTTTTGTAAAGAGTTCGTTTGACTTGAATTATGGAGTTTAAGCGTCATTTGTGATCGGTCGTTGATTTATGACTTCAAACGCTTTTGTAGTGTCGCTGAAATAAATGTTGTCAAGTGCAGCGCCGCGAATAAAAAAAGTTAAAAGTTTGTTTGAAAATGTGCAGTTAATTTTGAGAAATAAAATTTTAAAATATAAAACAGAGTTAATTGTAAAATCTTTTTAGAAGTACGGACTGAACGTCCCTTCAGACTTCAGGGCCATTATTGACTACAGGACGGTTTCATGATGACCTCTGGTTGAAATAAAAGTTATTATTATTATTAAAATTTACTTGTGTTTGTTATCAAAAAAAATGTTTTCTATCACGTGAACATGTTTTATTAGGTAATACGAATATTAAACGAAGGAAGCCCATGTAACTTAATACAAAAACAATCTTATTTTGAACACACCCTGTATAATGTGTTAACAGGTTTGTAAACGAAAAATGAACAAAACCCAGTATCCCGTGTTTAATCGTGTTAAAACAACAGGATGTTTCAAATCTGAGAGTTAACTGTATTCCTTTAATCACAACATAGAACGCAAACGCACAATACTTGGAAACGAGACAGAGGATATAAATATTATGTTTATGCGAATTTAAAATTAAAAACGATTTTTTTATGAAACATAATACTTACTATAATGTTTTTAGTTATGTAATGTTGTTAGTTAGACTGCCTCCATGCCACAGTGGTTTAGGTCCCCACGCCGCTACCATTGCGTCGTGGGTTTGATACACAACATCTTTTTTTTTTTTTTTTTTTTTTTCTTTTAGAAAAGACAACTCCCGCACTAAGAATTGCTCTTGTGTCGCGGGGACTTTTACAAACATACAAACAACGGACACAAAGCACAACCAGACCCGAAACAATTATTTGTGGATCGCACAAATAATTGTCCCGTGTGGGAATCGAACCCACGACCTCCCGTTGCAGTGGTATCGGCGTGGCGACCTAAACCACTGCGCCACGGAGGCAGTCATCGACCCACAAATAATTGTTTCAGGTCTTGTTGTACATTGTGTCCGTTGTTTGTATGTTTGTAAAACTACCGCGACATAAGAGCAATTCTTAGTGCGGGAGTTGTCGTTTTAACAAAAAAGAAGCTTATATTTGACGGAAGTATTTAAATCAGTAGTCTTTTTGTTATTAGTGTTTACTATTCATATTCTTCAACATTATACTACGATCGTACTGAAGCTCTTTTACTATTAGCAAATTAAATAACTCATAGCAAATGAAAATACTCGTACTAATCAATGTTTCAATTATTTGCAGATGGCGTCGAATTGTTTTCTTAATCAACAAAACATTATTTTCAATAAGTAACGAACAATAATAAACATTATCTCGCAATCGCCGTCACGTGGGCGACACCGCGGGTAAAGCCTATCTGGGATACATTCCTACGAACAAGTTCTCTTATCTATTTTAATTCAGAGAAACCATAGAATGAATTAATATGTGCCGTAATAGTAAGACATACCTGGCTGTATAAAAAACTGTACAGGTTTACAACTATACTTTGTTGGCCATTATGTGTTTAAAAAGAAAATATAATTTTAAAATATGAATCAATATTTCGAGCCTGTTATGGAAGAACATCGTAAGCGACAGATTATAGGTATTTTACTTTTATTTCTCTTAAGATAACTAGGTCCATATTTAAAGAATTGGCAATATTTGTAATATTGGTGAAAAAAAATATCGCAAGCGTCAAAAGTAAAAGTTTAAATTAAAGATCGTTATCAAGTTATCGTGCTTTTCAAATAATTTATTTGATTATAATTACGTGGGACGGGTGTGGTTAGTAATATAATCAAAATTCAAGCATCTATATGTAACATACACAACATAGGTATATCAATAAAACGTCTCTCCTGTAAAATTTCCTGTATGTCGCTTACGATGTTCTTCCATAACAAGCTGGATATTATATTTCTTATATTTTTATAGCCTAGCTTCTATTTGTATATAAAGTACTCTATGTCTATTTGTAAGGCCTGTGTCTTCAGTATATGAAACTATAATAAAATATCGGATACGTTACCTAACCCCGGGCTGCTATAACGGGAAAATTTATAGTAAGAAAATCAAACAATACATCTTCTGTAAGAATTTTGTTGGATTTTTATCGTATGTCATATACGTATATTGTGCAGTGGTTAAGATGTTCACCACACCACTACTAGTGCGTCTAGTGGTTGTGGGTTATATTCCCACACGGAACATATTTGTGCGATCCACAAATAGTTGTTACGGGTCTGGTTGTGCTTTGTGTTCGTTGTTCGCACGTTTGTTAAAGTCCCTGTGGCACAAGAGCAATTCTGAGTTGTCCTTTTTTAAGTCTTACTATTTGAAATGATGTGCAGATGAATTACAAAACTTTAAGTAATTAAGAAACAACTATCACTTCGTTAAAATCGTGGTATTGATTACAAAAATTCTATAAATAGACTTTCTAAGAACGTTTTGCATTATGATTTTATTAGTCGTAATCATCGATGTATTACCATTGCGCATGCCTGCGAAGCACATGTTTCACATTCCTAACATTCTCTAGTTCCAGTATTTCTGTATAGTTATATAGAACCAGTAAAGTCCTGCCTTATAAGGCCGCTGTGGTAATTACGCTGGGATCACCTTGTCTCTACTGATTAGTAAGATGTGTGCTTGTAGCCTTATCATAGGAATCTTGATGTTTGTTTATATAGAGTTACGTTGAAAGAAATGATTGGATTCGGTCATAGAAAATTGTAAGTAGTGTCTGGAATTGACTGATATTTTTTTTATAAATTGGCTAGTAAAGAGCTCTACGAGCTCTCTATAATATGATAGTTGGCAATAAAAAAAAGACTAGATAAAAATAATAATTTGTAAGAAGACATTTTAGGATCTGTTGCTACCAGTTACGTAGAATGCTTAAAGTGATGATAGCAGCAACCCGACTTTGCAAGATAATGAAATTGTAGAACGATTTATTGGAGCTCAAAAATAGTAGTATCAATACATAATCTATACTCATATCAAAAATAATAATAAATTACTAAAAATAATTTAACTAATGAATATCCCACTGTTGGGCACGCGTCTTTTCACTAATGAGTAATGAGGGAGAAGTTAGGCCTTGAATCCACCATGCAGGCCGATTGTGGGTTGGGTCTTAATAATAATATTTAGCTAATAATATAATTTTATAAATATAAATCGTGACCATCAATTCTTATGTTGAAATCTGCCGCATCTCAAAATTGAATACCACCGGGTACACTCAAACGTACCATCATACCATAAAAGGTATCAAATTAAACTAAACCTTTGCAAACCGAACATTAGTTAGATTATTTCAATTTATTATGACTTAACAAAATTATAAGATTGACATTTCGAACTGAGTTTATTGACTAGTTAGTGTCTGCGATTTCGCTTACTTAGTCGTTGATATTCCTTTCAAATCGCGAGGCTATTTTGTCAATTTTTTTTTGTTTCAGGTCAAAGATGCCTAAATTAATATTCGCTTTCACACTGGTGAAAAGAAGGAAAGTAATTGCATGATATAAGATATCGTCTTCAATATCAGGTCCAATAATTATCAGTTTTGTTAAACACTAGTCTAGCCAATACTAGATGAAAAAAAAAATATCGTCATGAAACTTACTGTGAGAGAAATTGACATTATTGACTGATTCTCCTCTGATTATATCTGTAGAAAAAATCCAGAAAATTGAACAGGATGATTTATTAGGATAGAAAAAGGATTTGTGCTTAGCACTAGAACACGTAAATACCAAAAGAAATCTCTTGTAAGTTATCTTACTATAGAAAAAAAATACTCATGGAGACTTGGTTCGATACAGAAAAGAGTTGGTACCAGCAGTAAATAACGTGTATATAGTAAAAGAAATCCCTTGTAAATAAAACTAAAATAGAAAAATTGGCCCCAAGAACTATAGTTTTAAATTATCGCACAACTATTATGCTCTGTATACATATTTGTTGACCAATCAATCGATCGATTTCTCAAACACAGTTTAGTTGCGCTTTACAAAATATAAGGGGCATTGTTATAAGTTCATTCTCGTGTTATTTGAGCTAAACGAGCCTGTACGTGCTACACGATGAAATACTTTGCAAATAAATAATGCAAAATACTGTTTTACTACTCCCAGTAATAATGTACGTATTGTATTTTCCTACTGTTGATATTTCATTTGTTTGTTTTAGTTACATTGCTCCGTGTTGAGGGAAGTAGAGAGTTGGTTTTTAAACATGATTTGTAATAGGTTAGGTAACGGTTGATGACTAAATGGTAGGATTAAAATTGGTTTTGTTAACTGTCTGTTTGAGCCCTTCGTTTCTTGTAAATTCGGTAGCTGAATTGGATACGAATTTCATTATAAAAAAAAAGCTTCAAGAAGTCTTTAGTAAGGTTGAAAAGGTTCTGGACAATTAGAGTATCAAAATAATGCTGTTTTAAGATTAAACAAATCTCTGACAACTATTTTAGTCTCTGGTATCATTTTAGGAGCAGATTAAGATCGCCATGCATTTTTTTATTTCTTTAAATCGAAAACTTCCTTTATAATCATCATAAAAAGATTAAGGAATTTCACCAAACCATAACAGACCAACCTACAAAATAATTTTCAATTCGATAGCTGAAAGAAACTGTCGACTTTTAATCACTTGAAAGGATTAGGCCGAGTAGTCTCATAGTAATTAAATGTATTGTGTATCAGCTAACCGCGGTATTAACACAACACGGTGTAAATATGACAGGACACAAATTGTCGATGAGGGACCGTAAGGCTTCCGATAGTCGTGTTACATAGGGTTACTTTATTGATTCGTTACGTCATGTTATCGCACTGTGTATGTAAAATAAGAATAAAATATATAATTTACATTCATGTATAATGATGTTGTTTACAGGAGACTCATGTGGATCGCTTGAAATAATCGCAATTATCGTTTTTTACATGTCTATTCCATTCGGAAAACAAGCCCTGCCAGAATCTCTTGAAATTGCAATCACAGAAAAATTGGCGATAACCGTCTAAAAAGTCGGTAACAGTTTACAGACTTTTTACGTGCACTCCGAAGCACGGAGGCACTCAGTTCAAATACCACTTTCCAGCCAACCCATCTGTGTAATGTCCGCGCCAAGATTGCTTAACCCACTGATCGTTTACCAACCGATGAGCGCAACTTGCCACGGGCGCCATGGTAACTGTGACGAATGCGTATATATTATATATTCTCTGGGTAGTATAGAAAATCATTTGAAAATGTAATTGTAAGTCAGTATCCACTTGGTAACATACAAGGCTGAAAGAATTACAATTTGTCGCATAATAGGGGTGTCGCAAAAGTCAATGCAATGCTTTTAGGTTTTCAAATGCCACTGGTGGCCTCTGGCTGTTGTTATGGAATATTACATTTCAATTTGCTATATAGCAAGCCATACCTGCCCTTTAGTTCCATCATATCGATCTAAGTTAGTATATGAAGCTTTTTAAGTATATAAGAGCTAGGAGAGAGATAGAGAAGATACATAATTGCCATCAAAAAGGCTCAAAATATTTTTCTTAGTCCAATGTTTATTTCGTTACAAACAAAAAAGAAACATAAGATACATGCGCGCGCGCATCAATTTGATTTTGACTAACTGTAACTCAGTGATAAATATAAGTAAGATTAGCGCTCTGATATCATCACTTAAATTTCAAAAGGGTTATATATTCAACAATAAAATAATACAGAAGATTATAGGCAGTAGGTATTAAAAATGTCTTATAAAAAGTCTTGTTACTAATTTGGCTAGTAGTTTAACATCCTACATACAGTACCCTATGTTACAGTATTGATAGCCCAAGACCCAGTTCAAACTGCACATTATCTCAATCTAAGCATAGCCTAGCAAGCTTCAATTTTCGAGTGCAACAAAGTGTAAATCCGTTTATTCGTTAATAATTTTTCAATAGCTTAGCCTTTTAACGAGATCGATTATGGACAATTTGCGTTTATCGGGAACCTGTGACAAACTCTATGGTATTTTATAAATGTGGCACGTTTCTTAAGAAATAATGTTTGGCAACTTTAGGCTGTTTAAATGCTCATTATCGTCAAAATAACTGATGATTCTTCATACATTAACAGTCGGAATTTATAAAAAACAATTATTCCAATCAATTATCTGCAAAAACTGACCCTAGAGCATATAATATGAGTAAAGGTGCGTCGCTAAAGTGAATAAGAATGATAAACAATATATTTATTTATTGGTCATTTTGATTTGAGTCAAATATGGTGAGATAGTCGTCCCCACCAAGGCTAGCAGAAGGGCATGGGATCGCCATGGGATTTTCAGAAGTACGCTCAAACGTTTACATATTAAGGAAACCCCTCCAAGGTTAGTAGGAATATGGGGTCACCATGGGATTTTCAGCAGGATCCTAAAGAAAGGATAATAAATATGTAAGCTGAAATCTAATCAATAAATTAGTCATGTAATTACAGTTAGTGAATGGGCGTCTCCGATTGCGCTCTAGTCACTCACTGGGGATATTTTTAACCGGAACGGCATGCGTCCTACTGTAATATTAATGGTACTAATTTAAATTATAATACCAAAGTGCTAATCGATGTATAGCGATGGTGATTTGTATGTTTGTAAAATCAAATCACGGATTCAGATGCATTTACTAGCTTTAATGTGAAAAGATATATTTATAAAATTTTTGTTTAATAAAAAGTAAACTACGTTTTTAAGTACAAAACTTACTGACTGTAATATGAAACAACTCATTTTTTTTAATTCTATAGGGATAGTTTATAAAATTACATGAGATATACGTATTAACCATAAGAATATGAATAAAAAGTCAACTAAGATACCAAAGAATAAAGAATTGTTTTAGATTCTACTATCCTTATAGATTATGACTACCGATAGCTGTTTCTTTGAAATCAATTTTTTACTTATTTTGCAACATATTATGGCAGTGGTCGTTGGCCATTGTACCTATTGAACTATAAGGAAAAACAGATCCAGATTTTTGAAGAAGACTCTACGAGGGCTTACATAGGACACGGGGCACACTTTATCAGTTATACACCTTACGGTTAAGGCACTAACCCACACTTGGCACTAAGACCCTTGCCCAAAAGTAGTACGGCAATTAGTTATTATTTATTTCATTATTATACTAGAAATAAAAAAGTCTTAAACCCGCATTGGCCAGCGTGATATACTCAAGGCCTGTCCCTTCCCTCATTACGGGAGGAGACCCTTGCCCAGCAGTGGGATGTTACCTATTTTTTTTATTAGTTTAAAATAAAATAAAATCAGGTGTGTTGTTTAAAGGAGGAAGACATCGTGAATAATAGTACAAACCAACGTTACTACACATTTAAAATTAAACACAGTTTTCATATTTGTTCCCGGTTTATTTTAGTTAAACCTAGAAAATGTGTGACATGATTAAAACTGACGTTTAAATAGTAGCGTAGTTCTAATCTTAAACCTTATTCATGTATTATAATTATTTCTCAAATCTCCACGATAAAATTCAACCTATATTTAATCTAGAAGTAAGCAACATCCAGTTGTTTCCTTAATCAGTTCTTCAAAGTGCATCAATCATCATTTATTCATTCAGCTTGTATATTCCGATTTCTTGAAAAAACTAAAACCCACATTTTTGCATCTGAACACCGAGCTTTTGCTAAGCCAGCCAGCTTTTGTTTAGACAGATAACGTTATTAAATTTTACAGATTCTTCAAATATTATCCGTCAAATTGTTTGTCAGATGCTAAAAATGTCAGCTCAAAGCCGAATGTGTAACAGTCATACAACAATCAAAGTAACAATTTACATCGTAGCTTCAAGTTCTTGCCTTGTGTCTATTACTTTTTTTTCAGGTATCAATGAAACCGATACAAAACGGGAATCGATCCCGAGACGTAGCGGCAACCGCATCGTTATCACCGTTTTACATTCCTTTACATAAAAATAAAATACTTCAGCTAAGATTACCATGGTTTACGTATTGAAACAGGACAATACATGATGCTAGTAGCTCGATTCTCTACAGTTAACGACTACCGACAACCGGCTAGCTATCGAGAAGTTTGACACGAAAATCTGTTTAGCGACTCTACAGGCTCCGTAAAAACTATTTTGGCCATACATGTTTAATGTCAAACTCTCGATAGTCCATAGTGCCGACTGTAGAGAATTGCGCTACTATGAATCATCCACAACGATAGTTTTTTCTAAAACTACTGTAATTCGCGAACGTACGACACTTAAAATATTTAGAAAAAAAAACACATGATATTACCGAACATAAAATTTGTAACGAAATTTCGGATCAACAAAACTTAGTAATCCTGCAGGAGGGCTATCACTTATCTCAGTTAATAACAATTTGAAAGCACTATATGCTATGCTGTACATTGGTTTCTTCCTTAGATTATAATGATGAACACGTTACGTCAAAGCAGCAATGTACTGAATAGTGACCATCAATTTGAAGTTGAGTTGTCAATTGAGATACGTGAAACATATACAGGTCTTGGTATTATGGCTGTGTATCATATAATTTTATTTATATGTAAACTATTAATCCTATATTTTTATTAAACCAGCTAGTAAAGAAGCTTAACGTGTTTATTACTACATTCCCTACTAATATAATATTATAAATATGAAAGTAACTCTGCTTATCTGAATGCCCCTTCTTCGTGCGTAAACCACTGAATCAATTTTGTATGAAATTTTGCACATCTTATTGTGAATATCTATACGAATATTATACAACAATAGATCGTCTGTGCGTCTGTCCGCTTGTCTTTTTGTCTTTTGCCTGTTCTGTTGGTTGTTTAAGATCCAAAAAATGCTACTCTTTTCCAAAATCAACTCTTATATGGCTCAAAAGAAGATAAGAGTTTAAATGTATGAGAATGTTTGAATGAACAGCGCGAGACTGAAATACGAAAGTTTGTGAGGATGGGTGTTTGTATGTTTGTTATTCTTTGTCGGAAAAGCGACTGAACGGATTTTCATGAAATTTTAGTTTAAAATCTAGATTAACAATATTGGTCACTTTTTATCCCGGGAAATATATTCACGCGAAGTAGCTGGCGGAAGCAAGTAATTTTATATTATTATATGTCCGATAAAATGATGATATTATTAATATAAAAAACATTATTTCACGATACAGATGCAAAAGATGCATAAGTAATTATTGCCGTAGGGATATCCATAAATTATAATCATAATAAAATTAAATAATTTTATAATAGTTTAAAAGGCTATAAAATAAAGAACTTACTTATATTGAGATGATAACGGTTGTAAAACAGTTATAACTATATTTATTACTTTTTATTAAGCTGTCTCTGTGGTCTTTAGTGTACAACTAATAAGACTACTTAACTCTGGGTCTAACGTTTGATTCCCGGGGCGAGAAAACTACTACTCATTTACTTTTATTATTTTTATGCAGTAGTTCATCATTTACAAGATATATTTATTATTATATAAGATTATTTTTAATAGTAGCCTGGAGTGAGGGTACGTGCCCAGCACTATGGCTATAGGCTCGCCACCTATTTACATGAGACTAACTTTTTATTTTGCCTTTATATTTTATTTATTATTGGCAAAACGCGGGGCTGTATTTCATACACCTCTGCCTACACCTTCGGATATAACAAGCTTGATATCATGTATGTGCTATTACTCTATAAAAAAAATTGTGAAGACAAGTCCGCGGATAAATCCTTCGATTTATAAAATGGTGGTGTTTCTTTTCTCTTGTAAGGTCGAAACGGGTAATATGTATTATGGGGCTAGCGACAAGTTGGCTGGTAACAGTGAGTTACCTGTATTAACTTGTCAATACTTGTTACCTACTGGCGCGATTTTGAACTTACGCCCTTATTATTTAACACTTTATAACCCTATACAGTAAATAGCGATATAAATGCACTATTTAATCCAATTTTAGGGATATATCCGGGGATAAATTCAAAGATACGCGAAAAGTGATGATGTCGTTGTTAAATAGAATTAAACTGAATAATAAATTTATTAGGTAATGGCTAGTTTAAAGTAACAGCAAGTTCCCTGCAGCTACATCAAGTTTCTACTGTACTGTAACTATAATACTTATTTAAAAGATTGTTTTTCTTTTGCTTTTCATTTCCGGGTTTAATCAAGTAAAAGTTGCTGGTAAATAATTTCAAGTGTTGTTTTTTAAACAGTATTTAACGGTATATACTTTTACATTAAGACAATAAAAGTAATAACAAAAAGAAATTAATCCGTCAATATTTTAAAATACATTTTCAGCGAAGTAATTTCATCCGTCAGTTAAATTAATTTTTAACAACAATAATTCAGTTTTATAAAACTAAATAAAAAAATATCACAGTAAAAATAAAATTGTAACCAAAAAGAAATAAAAACTTACCCCATTCCGTATATTTCACAATGCAACAAAGATCAGAGGATTTCTAACACAACAACATCCCGCCACATACGGCGAGAAATAGTCCACAAAAATAAAAACATTCAACGCTTATAAAGACATATTTGAAATTCAATGCGGTCGTGAAAAATAGGATTGAATTTAAAACCAAAATCAAAAACATGTATATGAATTATGCACTCCGCCTAACAAGTGGAAGGCTGCATTTTTATTACGAAAAAAGAAAAATTTATTCCTTATATCCTGTACTAAGCTTTACATCTATTATATTTTAACTGTCACTTTAAATTCATATTTAGAACTTGAACGTGCCAATCAAATTGAAATAGGAACACTTCACTTAAAAAACAAAAGCGGTTTATTTGATTTCGTTGTTAAGATGAGGTCACACTAATCGATGCCGAATTCGGATAATGGATAGCGAATCCGAACTATATCGAGTTGCGATCTGTATCTAGCGAGCTTTCGGTTGAAGTGCGTGTCGCACGCGCCGGAGGGCGACTGCTCCGATCATGCGTGTGCAAGCTAGCGATGCAACGCTATCAAATAAACAAAAACTGCACTCGAGCACAAGCTTGGCGCGAGCTTCGAAATGCTCATTTTATTGGCGATTTCATGAAAGCGATATGTGTATAACTCTGATTATGATAATGATTTTATTTGTTTTGTTTGATGACTTTATTATTTTAAATATTTTATTATTCTGTCTCATACTGTTCACTTTGATAAGAAAAATATCAGTTAAATAGTATTTAAAATGCCCCCTCAAGTCTATATTAATAAAGAATTGTGAGTTTGAAAGAATAGACTCATACATTTCTAAAACAAATATAATAAATGAGAAATAAAAATACGCATATCTAATCTCAACTCCTCACTATATTAATAGCACAAATCAGTCTAAAAAGGGTATATCTGAAAAAAGCAGTAAACAGATTTAACTATCATCATAAATTACATTTCACAAGGTACAGCCCTAAGTACTTAGCGTTATCAGTTTTCGAATCGTCCTTTTTATGTGCTATTTAATTAATCGAAGTATAGAAGAAAAATAAATATAAAAGAGTGTATTGCGCGCGCGCAGAATGCGGTGCGAGTTCGGTTTTAAATATAACCCATCGCGGTGACAATGGACAGTCTGTCACTCGGTCTATATCAAGGATACGAACACGTGGCTTGATAGTAATGTATCATACATCTGAACTGATTATCGTTTGTGAAGTTTATAAAAATATCGATTGAATGACTCAATCGAATTGGTATATGCCCTTTTGTCCCCTCTTACAATGTCCCCCGTGGTGACAATTAGGAATACAAGTAGGAAGAAAATTATTTTAATCGGTTAACAAATTACATAAAACTAGAATAACTGTTGAGGACTCAAATATCGAATTGATTGATTCATACTTAGTCTCAGTCAGATCCGTATGCGTGTACTTATCTTAGTTGACAACTAGTGTAGTCACTAAAATTCAGTACATTGCTGCTTTGACGTAACGTGTTCATCACTATAACGTAAGAGAGAAAACAATGTACAGCTTAATGGCTTACAAATAGTATTGTCAACGAAGATATGTGATAGAACCCCTTTACCTCTTTCACACAAGTCAAATAGCTTATAGTTTTCATACATTAGCTATCAGCATTCAGATAATCAATCAGACACTTAAACTTGAAACATCAGATTCATAAACTGTGGAAATGGCTTTAACCCCCGGTTTCTGAGTGCATTTAGCGGAAGTTTATCTATCCAAAAGCGTTTAAACTCATATAAAAAAACGCTATTGAATAGATAAACTACCGCTAAATGTACTCAGAAACTGGGCATCAGAGTTCAAATCGTTAAAACGATGATAGTCTCCGAGTTAAAACGTCGTAACAACCACAGTAGGTATGAAAGGTAAAAATAGATGCATGAGTTTGCACATTTCGAGTTCAGCATTTACGTAGTATGTATTGTTTGATACAAAAATTGGCAAAAGGATACAGTTTTCTTTGAAGCTTTTATTTGACGGGGAAAGCGTAAAATTTTGATTTAACACAGATGACAGTAATTAAGGAAGATGACAAATTTTAATTGTTTATTTTAAAAGTTACTTTACAATAGAGACATTTGAGTTAAAATAAAATAAAATATCATGAAAGTTTGTTTGTTTTGGTTCAATACATTACATACATACATAATATCACGCTTTCTTTCCTCAGGGGTAGGTAGAGACCAAACAGCGCCACTTGGTACGATCCTTACAAACTTCCTATGCCTCTCTCACATCCATACATCTTGATAATGGCTTAGAACTTATAATATCTATACTTATAATTATAGAAATCTATAAAAAGAGTACCTCTGTACTACGGCTCGGTTGAGTATCGTATGATACTATAATCGTAGAAGTTGAGTTACTTTCGTATCAGTCAGTTTGTAATGCTTGCTTTAAACCCCAAAACTGCTGAGCCAAGAATTTGGAAAGTACATAGCATGGTTTTTAGAATTTCTATTTCAGATTATGTTAACATAATCATGCCATATCCCTATCGTAGAAGACAGATTCCATAGAACGCTACTTGCCAGAACCATATTTATTTTTAGATCAGTCATAATAACAAACTGTAAACCTAAGATTATAGGGCTTTATATTAGATGCTAGTTATTAAAATGATCGTAATCGACTTTCTTAACGAGATTATGAGCAGAAGTAAAAGATAAATACAATGTGCCTGATAAAGCATTAGTTTAATAGCTTATATTTATATGGGCGGTGTCTTCCCTCACGTGCGGTAATGTTTAATGCTTCTAATTATACTATACTCGCTTCCGCCTGCGACTTCGTCTGCGTGATAAGTTTTTCCGTGGTTAACAAGTATCCTATGTGTTAATCTAGGTATAAACTACCTGTGTACCAAATTTCATTAAAATCCATCCAGTAGTTAAAGTTTAAAGAGTAACAAACACACATTCATCCTCACAATCCTTCGCATTTATAATATTAATAGTATTATATGAGCAGTAATAGTCAATTGTCTAAGTAAGTATGCTCCTCTCCCGCAAGTGGATGGTTCAAACAATAGGCAACACAGCAATGACTTTTCAAAGTTATGTGTGTCTTAGAAATAATATCACTTGTTCTAGCGGTGAACATCGTGGTGCAAACTTACATACCTTAGTTGTGCTTGCAAAGTCATTCTCCACCCTTAGGCATGGCAGTTCTTTACTTCTTGCAAAGTACCTAACTCGTATATGGCCAGCCTGATGGGTTCAAGACTTAACCCTCCGTGATGCAACCTTGCATGCATGAGAGTTCATAAAAAAGTTATTTAAGGAACGCAAAAGTCCGCATTTGACTAGTGTGGTGGACTCGAGGCCTTACACCTTCTTCGTTTGAGAAAAACAGGACTTCAATAATTTCTCGTTGTTTCTAATAGTAGTCCAATTAATTACTGTAACACTAAATTTACTTTATGATACATCATTCTATGCTCATTAGTCATTTGAGTGACCTAATTGTATGAGTCGGACTAAGTAGTATTATGCTTTGTATTTCTTATTAAGTTAAGTCAGTGGTGAATTGTGCGTCAGGGGCAAAACGCTTTAAGTGTTCTTTAAGTCCTTTGACTTGTGTTAGATAGTGTTACCGTTGCACATTATTTTAGAGTGAAATGTGGCCTATCACAATCATGAACGTGTCGAGAGATTATTTCGTGTCTTGGGAGTGTCTTAAAGGAAGAAAAACTGGCGTATTTAGAATACACAAAAATCATCAGGAACAGCGAGATGTAATAAATCATAATTCATTAGTGGGCCTAATAATAAAAGGCAATCCTTGTCTCCTTTGAAGATAAGTAAAACAAGAAGAAGAGACCCGTTGTCTAATATCATGGTTCCGTAGACTGAAGTCTGACTGAGTTATTAAAGACTGATTCAGGTTGAGGTTCAGTCAGGTTATATAATTTTATATATATTGATCACACTTTATATTGTTTCGCATTCAAATCTAGGTGATCATTTGTATTATTTTTGCATTTGTAGCATCTCTAGTTCTCAAAATTCAATTAGTCTTGACTACATTTTTTTGATCGTAGTAGTCTATCAAAGTCCGTGAGTCGGTCAACTATCGGCTTAAGTGACCGTATCGACAACTTTATAATACCTATAACAAACACATACATCGTATTTTAAAGTAATAAATAACTTTAAGCAGATCTAAACGGTTACACTTTACGAGACAGAAAATGGTACTAAAATAAATTGAATTGTAATTTACCTTATAGTGATCATTTGAACCAATAAACGTAACAGAAATCAGAAATCAGTACTTATTTCTATAAAATAAATCAATTATCCCTCCCTTTGATCCAAGAAATCGAGTGATGAACTTATATTGCACGGGGCTTAAAGTGTTCATGTACAGTTACATAGATTTTGCTTGATGTTTTAGCACAAGTTGCACTGGCTGGAAGCTGACTGTCTCAAGACTGACAGGTCGCTGTGTGTGACGTGCTTTATGTTTATAACTTTACCTTACATTTAAGAGGATTATTTTACTCCCAAAGGTATATAAGGTAAACTGTACCGCAATTCTGGACAGTCTGTACTGCCCAATCTCGAGGGTTTGAAATTTAAAATTCACTGCAAAAATAGTTTCTACGAAGCCCGTTAGAGGCGCTGATTAATCTTTAATTGACCGTCTTCAATAATGGTAGAGATTCGAGCTACTCTACATCAAATTTCGTTTGTTACTATAGCCTGCTGCATTTTTGTCTTTAATAGTTGCACAAGTCTCAATAACTCGAGACTACCTACTAAACTACACAAACAAAATGTTCCGAACACAATTAAAAAATAATGACTTCTCGAAATGTAAGTAAAAAATTGCAAATAAATTAACATTAACTACGCAACTGGCATTACTCCGTCTAGTTGTATTTAGACTTTGCTTTAGCCATTTAACTCATTGATGTTTTAGTTCTGTGTTGGTTCAACGAAAAGGCTAGCTAACCTAAGGTTACCATAGTACAAGCTCTACTTAGTTTGTAGTCAAATGACTGTTTATGAGTTGTCCAATGATATTTATTTATTTATTTAAATAATAGTAAGCACGTTGTCACCACGAATGCATTCCAGCCTCATATTAATGCACGCGAATGCGTGGACATTAATAGACCAGATATAAACGGTTTAGGAATTTCAGTGCATCGGCATTAAGATACGATAAAAGATTATATTGATGTATGTTCAAGTAGCACGCAAGGCAAGCCGGTGAAGAAACAGATTGTTCAAATTATTCAAACTGATATTTCTTTATTCAAGAAATCAATTATACATAGATTATGCCTGGTTTTGTCAGAAATATGTGAAGGCTCAATTATGTTGAGATTACGCTTTTCATGGTTATGTCAGAAATATATGAAGATTGTGAAGGCAATTCATTTCTTGTTGACTGTATGATAGTGTCATTGTAAAACTTCTGCTTGCGGGAAGTGTTTTATATCAATTAGTGTGTTACATGTGACACAATTTATGAAAATCCGTGAAATAGATAGTGATAATCCGTACTTTAGAAACTTTTGTGTTTATCTAGTTATGTAGATTAGATATGGCGTTGTTGTTGTGTCATGAAACAAACCTTGTTCACAACTTAATATTGAAAACACATGAATGTGATAGCTTCTAAATATAAATTATACGTTTTTATTGGCCGATGATAAAGTACAACAGGTGTTTAAAAAATTAAATGGTGCTTAGCACATATTTGTCCATTGTGCTGACATGCTTTGAGTAACAATGTATATACAGACCTTAAAACAATTCTATATATATAATATATTTTTTATTATTAAATAAACCTTCTCATTTGCGTTTTAAATATTTTATTCGGGGAGCTTTCTTACAATCATAGGAGTTATATTATTCATAATATTAAAGTATCATTCTTTTCACGACTAATCAGCGAACTACTCAGACGAAAGTATTTAAACCGCATAAAACCTAGATTTATTTAAAGGGTGTGAATAAATCTACGTCCGTGATGTGATAAAAGTGGGCTTAGTTAATGTTTCCACCGACAACTGCTAAGCATAGTGATTACTACTAAATAAATGATTCGTATCTATTAAATTTGTATGGAGAAGGGATGGCGTTTGCTGATGAGAGAGCAATTATATAAAATATATTTCTACTTTTATTTAACACTAACTTCTTGCGGCTAATTTGCTTATAGGCTCTGTCTCTTTCTGATATGATAAATTATGTCTAGAGTCATATTGTCTTAAAGATACATTTTTAAAACGTTGTGTACCTATATTATGAACAAATATTATATAGGTAAGGCTTTTTAACCCTTTACTACCCGTTACTACCTCTTTACTGTCAAATGTCTTCTCCCAAAAAGAAGGAGAAATTATAGTTTAACAGCTAGAGAGCCTTTCTTCTGCTGATGGTGATATATAAAATTCAGAAGTTAGAATATCAGTGACCCACAGTGAAGGTACCTGTTTAATGCATGATTTTTTAGTCATTGTCTAGATAAGGCAAGGTTCTCTTTAAATACCGTAGGCTTTGAATTTGTCCAAGTGTGGATTTTAAACTACCCTAACTAAGCTTTCTATGTTTCTGTACTAATACAATATTATACCAACGATTTTGTGTGTGTCGAATGATTTCCCCGAGTATAAAGTATCCTATCCTGTTTAAAATATATACTTTATTTAAATCCGTTACTAGTTTTTTAAGTGATTAAGCAACAATTAGAAACACACAAGAGACAACTAACATCCACCGAAACATGCAAACTTTCTTATACTCACTAGAAATATTATAAATATAAATATTATACAGCATATATTTTAGTTTATGAAACGTAGTAACAAGTCTAACTACTAGTAATAAGTTGTATAATTATTGCAATATTTTAACATGAACTTCAATCATGAGACGAATGGCGGCACGTCAACTCATCCTGGTACCAATTAACACTATTTCTCAAGAAAACTAGATTATTTAATGTATCTGTTATAAGTGCCAATGAATATATTTTAAACTTATTTTAACTATTTTATTGCTGTAATCTTACTAATATTATAAATGCGAAAGTTTGTGAGTATGTATTTATGGATGTTTGTTACTCTTCCACGCAAATACTATAATACGATAACGATAAAATTTGGGATGTAAGTAGCTGAAGACCCAGAATAACACATAGACTACTTTTTATCTCGGAGTTTCTAAGGGATCGGGATTTACACGGGAAGGGTTTCCACGCGGACAAAGTCGCGGGCGGCCTCTAGTTTTGTAATAAATAAGGAAATTATACAGGGGGTAAGTAGAAATTGCTTTTTTAATGTTGTCTATTTATAAAACCTACTGCCTCAGGAGAACGCCGGTTATGTATCTCTAACTAGCTTCTGTCTGTGCCTTTGTTCGAGTGAAAAGATATTCAGAGATAAACAAATGTCCTATGTGTTAATCTATATTTCTGTATAACATACATAACATACATACATACATAACATATAATCTATATGTTAATCTTGGTTAAACTATTTTTTTCGCAATAATCGTATTTTCAGTGGTTTTGACGTGATTGAGCAACAAACATTCATCCAAAAATCGAAATTTCGAATTTATAACATTGGTAATAAAATATTTAAGTATACGATATTTACATTCGTATTTTTTGTTAACTGATAAGAAATACTCTCCTGAAAAAATTAAAATGTACTCCTTTTCACCCTAAATCATACAAGGTTTTCTCACCATAATCGCCATCTTCCTTAAGGGTATCTAATCTACCACAACATAAAGTCTAATTGGTAATCAAACCAACTCATCGGGGCTTATATTATATTTGTATAGATTAGTGCCAATGTCCGTTTAAAACGGAAACTCAGTAATAATCCTAATTTAACGTTAATAAGTAGACACCCATTTAAGTAATCCGTTTCCGAAGTTGTGGCAATTAATAATAATTATATTATTTAATATTCGTAAATCAAGATATTGAGGTTACATCTGACCTATTACAAAAGTGGGATTTTCATACACACATATTAAATACAACGTGTTTTATCAGACGGTTTTCACAATTGAAAATATTAAAAAAATAAGTTCAAGAAGATTACCCGACAGGGGAATCGAACCAGAGACCTCACGCTCAGCAGTCGGATACACTAACATGATAGGTAAGAATCTATAATCTCCCTAGTTCTATAACCCTAAGGCCTAAGGCCCATGTCCAGTAAACTGTAAACAAAACAAAACATATCTAATCTTCAAATTCAGTTTCCTAAAAATTCAACAATGTAGCTAACTACATACATCAACAGGCACTTAAACATCGTCTCGGTATCATTTCATCAATAATTTTAACACCACATACGTACAATAAGGAAAAAAAGGGCCAAAGGAGCCGCCCCAAACTCAAAATTCATTTACTTCATCCGCAGTCACTTTAAACTCACGCCTTCAGAGAAAACGATTAATTTATTATTTTAAAGCATCCCTTTTCGCGCATCCAATTTAAAATTTGACATCTTAAACAGTCTTAAATTACATGTGAAATTATTTCATTAGCTGAAGTATCCGTGGGCTAAGCTTGATGTAATCGCGACCAAGTTTTTCGGTACCGAAAGTTGTAATCATCACGTCAATGTGGCCCCGCCTTAAGTTTCGCGTTAATAGGCAGATCTCGATATCGACTCATTCTGCAAATCGGACAAAGATACACTTGCGTTCTCTCCCCTCTAAATTATACAAAAATCGTCTTTAAGTCGACTGTCTTAAGTGATTTTTTGTGTTTTTCGAGGGTGGTGAAATGTTGGTAAATGTTTATAAGTTAGTATTTATGGCGTTGTTTCAGTTTTGTTTGTTTATACATTACATTTAGACGAGTAACTGGTGTATTGAGCGTATTATGCGTGCGGCGTGAGCTTACTGTAATGATACACAAACTAGGTATACAAATTGTTAGTGTCGTATCGCGTGTTGAGATAGTTTATTTTGCACCTGACTCGTATATTTCTATTTACTTCGCTATCACGATACAAAGCTCCTAATTGGATTAAAACTGGAAATCATTTGTAAGTGTTGCTTGTTTAATTAAATTTAAAATTGCTTATCTTCCTACTCAGGTTAAGTTGAGTTTATAAGAGTTTTATTTCAGAGAAGAGATTATCTTCTTTACCGCTATACTCTAATGATTAACGCTCATACATATTTGTTTGATAAACGATTTGAAAGTCAAGTTGTTGCTATAATTTAGGTTTGTAAGGTATTACATTACTTATTATTAAGGTACAAAGTCATTCAAGCCACCCAGGCTTGAATGACTTTGATACTAGATTCATCACTAGCCGTATGGCTAATAATAACATAATTAACGGAAACTCTACAGCTAGGCAGTCTCTTAATACAATATTAAAGAAATTAGGATTATTGAGGTGATATAGCTCAAAACCTAAGATAATAATATAGACGATATAAGTAAAAATAATATCCTATATGATGCTGTATTTCCATATAATTAAACCGTAGAACCTAAAAAATCAATAACAAAACCCTTCTCAAAAGGCGCTACCCGTCAAAAGCAACACGGACTCAAAAACAATACTTCGGAATGTCAAAGTTGGCAAAAATAATTCGACGTAATCAACAGGCTGACACGTTTAACTCGATCCTTTAAGATGAGCCAGCGCCGAAGCGCCGCTCAATTTCCCTCTTTTGTACCGCGCCGCCACTTACCACCGACCAGAATGAAAAGACCTGTCCACTCTGAGAATCTGCTTCACGTTTCTTTGGCTCTAGGGCGGCATGGAAGGTCAATATAGAGTGGGAGGTGGTAATAGGGGATTGTAAAGGTGAAATAAGGTGTGTTAAGATTGGGTTCTTAGTTTTGCGTGTAAACCAGGTACTATTTTTGGCTTAAGTGGCCAGTTTTATGTTTTCAATACTATTGGATAGTTTTCGTTTAACTAATTATAGTTGGTCGTATGTTTCTAGTCGGTTGGCCAAGGAGAATGCCTTTGCGTTAAAAAGGAAATTAATTTTGTTAAATTGATTTAGACTGAATTGAGGACACACTATTATAAATACATCATCAGATAACGATAGAAATATTTCTTAGTCTGACAAACATGTGTACAGTAGTGTATTAAATTTTTCCAGAACGTTAGGTTGTAAAATTGTTACCTTACTTTATAGTTATAGTATACCTTATTCAAAAACTATAATAAACCTCAGATTTTCGAGTACATTCATGCAAAATTTCAACACTATCGGTCCAGCAGTTTACCCGTAAAAGACTATCAGACGGACATTCATAATATCAGTATTTTTTATAACCAGCACCTTTACCCTCATTTGGTAAAGAAATAAAAAGCTGTAATAAGCTTCAAACTACCCAATTATATTTAAACCGCAATAATATAACATTATCGATAAAATTATGGAAATGTCTTCATGATGATACGATTATGATATGCTTGATGATGATATCTTTCATTAAAACCGATAAGTATCAGAATTACGTAGAATATAACTTTTTTATTAAGGTTCCGTGCATAAATGGTATATACGAAACCCTATTACTAAGCTTCCGATGTTTGTCTCTCATCTGTCAGTCTATCACAAGGCTGTATCTTATAAATCGAAATAGCTAGGAAGCAGAAATTTTCAGACATTATGTGTTTCCGTTGCCGCTACAACAACAAATACTAAAAATTAAAAAAGTTTGTTAAGGAGGTCCCCATACAACCAACGAGATTTTCTAACATAGATGATGATACGGAACCCGACTCGCACTTGGCTTGTTTTTTTTTATAGATTAAGGTGATAACATAGAATTTCTATTCTATTTTTTTTTTAATTTTACCAGCCTCTCTAGCGGGTTTTCTAAGAACTATTTTGGCAGTAGGTAAATTTTAAATGTCAAACTCTCGATACTCGACAATACCAATTTTATTGAAAAGAATCGCACAGTCCTAAGAGTTTTTTTTATCAAGTAATTAGCCCATACTGCCTGTGTTTCTGACAATTCATAAAGAGCAGCTGATTTGACTTCCTTTACTCTCATAGTCTAGTGGGACGGGTAAACCGACACGAGAGGTCAGACGCAGGACCGACGGCTTTACGTGCTCTCCGAGGCACGGAGGTTTACGACAACTCAGAAAACCCTTCTTGGCCCGACCCAGGATTCGAACCCGAGACCTCCTCCGCGCGACAGTCGCATACACTATCGACCGTACCACAGAGGCAGTAAATACCCAATTCCCGTAAGGTGTTACAGTTTACACGAACAGCCATCTATTATTTCATAATTCAAGTTAAAGTGACGATAAAAATATGCGTAGAGTTTCACCTTAAATATTAAGTTAAAACGTTTAAAATAATTACGGCACAATTTAGTTCGCCCTCTATTCCAACGAGAATGCGATATCTAAAGCGATGCTTAATATATGTAAAACTAATTCATGCCTGCGGCTCTGCCCACGTTATTATTTCTTTTTAAATATAGTTATAGTTGCTCTTTATAGTATAATCTATCGGCTTGCCAAATTTTACACTATTCAATGCAGCGGTTCCGCGTTAAAATGACTTGCAAACACAGTACATCAAAACAGGGGGTATTAAGGATTATTTATAATTTGATTAATTTTATCCGGTATGCTTATTTAAATTAAATTATGTATTGATATGTTTATGCTCCTGTATCATGAGAAAATAGATGTCTCTACCGATAGTTGTAAACGAGATAAATTTATCACGAAACATGAAAATTTATGTTAATAAAATAAATTGCGTCAGGGATATTTTATTTGCGCTAAAAATATACCAGTGATATTATAATATTATGCTTTTTTATTTTGCATACAGGTTGATAAACAGTTAAAGATAGTTGTGGACACTTTTCTCTCAAATGCCATAATTAATAAGGATTTTAATCATTTTTTTTGTTTAGATTTTGACATGGGTTTAGGTGTGGAATAGATGATTCAGCACATATCGGATCAGGACAGTACTTTAGATACGCGTCAATTCATCCTCAGCCTACTCTTTTTGGAGAACCGGTATTTTACATGGAGCATCTGCCTATGGTACCTCCACAACCCAGTCACCTAAGCTATAACACAATACCCATATTTTCAGCAATTACTTAATTTAAATACGATTTGTGAGCACTGATACGTTGCGTTGTTGTTTCAAGACCTATTCCAACCTTCATTCCAGGAGGCGATCCTAGGCCAACAATGTGACAGAAATGTGCTAAATTGATATGTAATTGTATTTATTTTATAAATCAAATTCTGCAATGGTAAATTAAGTCATCACATTGTACAATACAAGAATGAGTACATACAATACACAAAAACATGAGAAAACATCCCATAAAAATAAGCATACCATAAATCGTAATTACCCACACGCTTAATCCCTTGATATTTTTATTATTGTCATAAATATAATTTATATTACATCTCTTAGAAGTACCCCAGGTTTATGTTTATAAAGAGTTGATAGGTAGTATCGCAAAAATTGCGTTTCTCGCGACCAGAGCGCGGTGGAATGTCATTAAATTTTACGACCTATTTGCGAGGCGGCAAAACTGCTGTTGGGCTTCTACACAGCTTGTACGCAAATATTATGCTCTACTTACAAAGTATGGTGCTCGTTAAAGGCCAGTGTGGACCACTGACGAGTATCCGCATTCATTTAAGTAGAATAAGTAGGGTTAGATTTTTTTTCGGTTGACGTGTTCGCACGTCATCTTTCGTTTGTTATGTTTAAAAACCCGCAAGTTTTTTTTTTATCTTCGGACTGCAACATGTTACTTCTTCGTAGAGTAGTACTTCAGTTACAGAAAAACAATTAATTATTGATTCTTGTCATTGGTGTCACTACTTTACACTTTCTTCCTGTTTGAAGAGAAAAAGTTAAAGTTCTACACTATTGTGAAATATTATTGTGATAGTCTTCAAGAAATTTCTTAAAACCGACATACATAATTATACATATAATTTAAAAACAACAGAAATCCCTAAGGAATATTCCGTGAAAGGCCACCAGCATCGCAAAAAAGTCAGTAAAACTAAATGGATAGCCCACAAAGTCATCTTAACAAAAGCTGACAGTAATTAATGGCTACAAAATACACAGTAGCTACGTAGCAATTATGATAATACCTAGATTAAGTGACGTCATAAGCTGTCATTAGCCCCACAAGCTGAAGGCTGGAACCTGCTTTCGTTTACGCGCAGTTTGATTCACCTTCGTGACCAGATTCCTAAGGACTGCACCTGCTGAGAATAGAATACATAGTAGATTTTGCTTGAAAATATACCCTCGAAGAATAAAAAGTCGCAGATTCACGGGTAAAATCTGCAGGGATGTAGATATAATTGTTAATTATGAGCAGGTAAGGTGGTAAAAGGAATCCTATTTTATTTTGGACAGCTGTCTAAAGAAGTATTAGGCGGATATCCTCCTAGCCGAAATTTGGTCAAGGCAGCCAATTTCATTAAAAAAGGCAACAGTGCGGGACTTTGTTTATAGTGTCCAAGCGTGTGCACAATACACAGGTACACTCTTTATTTCTTCACTCTCATAGCCCGGTGGGATGGATGAACTCGATCGGTAAGGGGTTAGGTAACGTGCTTCCCGAAGAAAGAAGTTGTAAGAAATGCTTTATTTCTTAATCTCCACTCTTAATTTATTATTTAGAATCATTTAGGCTGCCAGCAGTTTTGGTGGATCCGGTGACGCGAAACTTGGATAAAAAGGATGTTTTAAAGAGCTAATTTAAAAATATAAAATTCAATAAAATTGCACGTCATTTCTAAAACCTCTCCAAATTGAGTTATTACTTTAGTAACAAACATAAGAAAAAATATGCATCCTACATTTTTAAAGCACGCTGTCTATTAAAAGATATCTATACTAATAATATAAATCTGAAGTGTTTGTTTGTTTGAACGCGCTAATCTCAGGATCTACTGATCTTAATTGAAAAAATATTTGTATAGAGTAGTCCATTTATAATTAAGGCTATAGGGTATTTAATATCAGGCTATGACTTATAGGATTGGAGCAGCAAAAGAAATTCGGCTGCCTTCATCGCGCAGTGCTTATGGTTACCAAGTACCACGCCACTACCACTGCGTCGGGAGGTCCTGGGTACGATTCACACACGGAACAATTATTTGTGTAAAAGTCCCCGCGACACAAGAGCAATTCTTAGTAAAGGAGTTTTCATTTTTAAGAACAGAGTTGTATTTTATTAAGAGCAAGATCAGAGTCTTGTGAAAGCAGTAAAGTAAAAAGGACGCGGGCATAGTCGCGGGAAGCCACTATTTAAAAATAAATGTGTCGTATAAATTAACGAACAGCTTGGAACGGCAACATATATTTAAAACGCAATTACTCAAGGAAATCCCTTTAAAATAATGACCGACGATAAAACAAATTTAATAAAACATATTTTTCAATCCGCGCAACTTAACTCGTTGTATTCGAATAACCTTAGGGCACATAGACTATGCAGAGCCTAGGCTTTTCCCATAGATATTTATTACTTACTTTATGGTTTTGCCAGTAAAAAAATATTACATATTATAATTTTAGAAATTATTATCACTCGTTCTAACGGTGAAGGAAAACATCGTGATAAAGCCTTGCATGTCTTAAAATTATTTAACACACCAGGGCATGTTAGTCCCCAACCGCAGTTGGTGAGCGTGGTGGACTCAATGCCTAACTCCTACCTCATTCAGGAGGAGTCTCTTGCCCAGCAGTGGAACAGTGGGTTACGTGTTATTCTTCGTCTCTTTTATTAAAAAAATATAGTAGCCAGTAAATTAAATTAAATTAAAAAATAAAGTTGATTTTATGTTTTTGGATGCGAGCACGTTGCTATATACCGTGCTAAGTACTATTCAAAATAATCTTACATAAATTATAAGAGCCAAAAATCACCAAACGAGAATCAAACCCGAAACCACAAGCAGATACAGCTCAGAAGCAATCAGCTATTGGAACAGTAAAAAATAAATAAAATAACTATAGTCAGCACGAACGAAGTCACAGGCAAGTACTAGTGACGATATAAGCACCACACGTTTACGTACAAATTAAGGGCAATCGTTATCATAAGTGTGTACCAGTCAAGAACTAATTGAGTAGCCTTGAGAGAAATTACTTGCCTCCATTATATTAATATAAATTGAATGATTGATTTTGGACTTTGCTCTGTTAATTGTGATTTGCATACCGAATTGATTGAGTTTGAAGGAATGTGCTATATTCTTTAATTAATCGATCATTACTGAGGGGTGATTACACTTTCGAACGATATGCAAGTAGCTATCATGTATCTCAGTTAACAACTATTTGAAAGTTGCACCGTACATTGCTTTCTCCCTTAAATTATAGTGATGAACACGTTACGTCAACTGTATATTGATCTTCAATTTGACGTATACTAGTTGTCATCTAAAATACGTGATACGGATACAAAAGCCAATAAACTCATCCACCTATGTTTACTTAAACAAATTGTACACCAAAACATCTATCGGTAACCACCTTGGTCTAATGGTAAAAACCGCAGAAAAATCCGTTCTGTAGATTTTGAGTTTATTACGAACAACAACAGACGCGTCAAGGGGACTTTAATAATACGTAGTGATCGTATTAAAAATAATATCAATTGATTATGAAATAGGCATAAGAGATTACACTTATAATAATTGATATGGATATCTCTATTACAATTTTATTAAACCAAGACAAGATAAAACGTTTACTCTATGTGATTTTACACTATATTAAACTATTAAACTATTTAGTGTACATTAAAACCATTAACCTCAGTAATCCTACATCGTAATTATGTTAAACATGGGTAAAATCATATTCATGACATCATAAATGAGGCTAATTCTATTTAATACAGGAAACGAACGCTTTATTAATTCAAATATATTCATTAAAAAGACCAAATCTGGAATTAAAATCATTAATCTTACAAAGACTAACGTAGAATTTTTGAAAATGATGTATTTCAGAATTAATTTTGTATAATTATTACTCATTATTGTCATTATAGCGTGTGGACATAACGGGATGAGTCCATTGATGGCGTTTTGCTTTTCAAATTTGATGTAGTATCAATCAATCTATTCAAACAAATGCATTCTAATGCTGATCTACTTGACTCTGCCAATGACCCCAGAACACCTGATCTTTCGAACACCTGATCATCTACATAAATATCAAATTTAGTTATCTCTACCTGTTTGTCAAACTAACTAAAAAATGATACGACAGTTTAACAATCCCAATAATAAATTAGACACAAAATTCAGAAAAAAATCAGATACAGATCAGTTTTTAAATCTCATACGGTTTTTCATACGATACAGGGATAACATATTTTTTACGAACTGAATACAAAATGCAACTTTTGTGAACAGGTTGATTTTATTCTGACGTTTTTCCTGCGTTCGGTTGACAACAATGTCGAGATATTTGAAATGTTAATTTTGCTTCATGTTTATGTCAGTTTCGACTGTTCCTAAAACGGGTGGAGATTCATCAATGTTATGCTCTTGCAAATACGTTTTACCATCAGTAAGATCTACTGCAGCTTCTATGTCTTTAGTAATAGAGTTCAAATTAGCATTGTCATTATTTTGGAGTTAGTTAATTTTGGGTGGTGTTCCTATAGCTTCGATTCGATGAACTGATGTAAAATGTACTTTTTCTCATACAACGTCTACTGGACAAAGAAACGTTATTGGCAGGTGAATCCTGTATTTTATATTAGCTACAGATTTCGGAGTTGTTTTAAAGTAGCGGCATTACTTTCACGATAGGTCGTATGTGTTAGTGGTAAAGCGGGTGTTCCACAGGGACGTATAATGGGACCTTTTTTGTTGTGAACCTTGTATGATTTTTGTTCACTGTCGGCTTTCGATGTTTGATGTACTTGGTTGATTTTAAGTAGCTTAATACAATTAAAAGATCATGTGTACAAATGTAAATGTAAGATTATTTCTGAGTACTGTGCGATTGGTCATTTACATTGTATTGTATGTCATATCACATAAAATTGCAAACTATGCTTTCGCTAATTGAAATAATCGGGATTTTTTTTATTGGCTGTAGTAGTCCAACCTTACCGAACTTGATAAAGCACTGAGAATTTTCTTGGACTAATTTAAACTTAGGGTTATACTCTAAACTCTAGTATGCACAATATTTAACCCAACTTCAATAACGTGCGTCAGACCTAAATACTTAAAATTTGACATAAAAAATGAATGGTGTCACCAAGCTTGCAATCTGAATTCATTGTCTAAATAAAAATTGTAAATGTATACAGTATCTACATTTATAGATGCCATTGATGTCATAGATGTACATACATAAACCATTATGAATGTACACGATTCTTTATTCAGTTAGGCTACACCTTCCCCCCCATCAACGTCAGTGCTTATAATCTTAGAATCTAAAATAATGCTAAATCTGGATTGGTATGAAACGGTGAATCTCGTTGCCGTTTGTCCGATAATGGTATTTATGTGTAAGCAAAAAGTATATGAATTTAAAAAATGTATATAAGGGGAATCTGCATGAAATGCTAGGCAACCTTGGGTCGCTGTTTTCTAGTAAAAGCCTTCGTATTATGGTAAGTATCCAAATTATCTTCTCCTATAGTTTTAAAATAAGTATATGGATTGTGGAGGTCCGGTAGCCAGTCGCTTTATGAAAAACCGTAGTATTCAGCTGCATCCGGTGACACGGAAAACTGAATCCAATATAATTGGAAAAAAAGTAAGTAATTATCTAATTAAATTATTGTCACGCAACAGGTCACTCAAGGACCGATCGACAATGAGTCAAAATTTATATTTTTAATTTTCAAGGGTTCTATGAAAATGTACAGTATGCTTTTGTATGACACTCAGACAGACAAACCTGATACATATAAATGGATGAACCGTTAAATAGTATTTTGAAAAATTCATTATTTGCAATCATGGTAAACAGGTTACTGCTAGAATTCATTTTACTGTCATATCCAGAGCCTCGTTTGTTTTGTATCGGTGATGGCAATATAATAAATATATAATAGCCTCGTGGAGTATATTATGATAATACTCTATTTTCGTATTATAAACGACTATCTGTCCCGCGTGGCTTGACTCGAGTGTAATTTGAAAAAACAGAAATCATTGTTGAAGAATAACGTTGAACTATCTTAATTTTGGCTTAACTATCTCAATAATTGATTCGGCAGTTCGCAAACGAAAGCAAAGTGCAGACGAACAGACAAGCAGACACGCGGAAAGACAGACAAAAGTAGTGAATAGAGATAGTGTTAGATTTTTCATACCATACGTTTCTTTTATGATGATCGGAAATGCTATTAAAAAGATTATTTTGATTAAAGTTGAACAGTTTTCTTAATCTTGGTTAGAGTCTTAGTTTAAGTTATACATCTAGAGTTTTTGGTCAAATCTTTTGCAATAGTTTTGGTAATATACAGTTTTCGTTAACGATATAAAATAGGGTGCTACTGTTTTAATTGTTTAAAGGCAAGGTATCATCTATATCTATTTGTTCAATATTAATGTAGTTTTATTCTCTGTGCGTTTTGGCCCTAACACGTGTCGATAGAAATAGAACATTGACTTAGAAATGTATTGAGGACGATGACATTTACATATTTTTCACACAGGATAAGAATAATGTTACGTAATCTGTTTAACTTGCTGGAACAAAGGACATATGAACAGAACTTTAAACTTACATAGACTTAATTTATTAACTACCATATGATCATTTTAGTATATCGCCTGTTATAACTGAAAGTTATAAACTAAGAAGATTTTGAACTTTTCTTTCGCTACGTCGGTTTTTCGCCATTTCAAAGCCATGAAAGAAGGGAAAAATGTTGAGCTAATTTTTACAACAAAGATTGCAGAAAACCTTGTTTGAACTGCAGAAGTAATCAATATTAATGCATGATCTTACTCACTACCACACGATAATAGAGGATTTTTTATTAAAAAGAAAAGCAGTGAGATACTTGCAACTGTCGCAAATCAACAAAATATTAATATCTTGCACTCCTTTCTGAACAAATAGTAGACTCAGCCATTAAAACTGACTCAGCCTCTTCTATTGAGGGCGATTTGACCTAAATATAATCAAATTAGATTTAATTCCTAAGAGTAAGTAAAAAACAAAATAAAGCAATCATTCAGAATTTTACCTTTGTTCAACTTAGTTAATCATGCAATATAATTAGGTTTACACATCACTTACCTACTTTCTAACTCCTAAATTAATTTGGCAAAGTTGTCTTTGCATCCAAGCGGTAATAATACGAAGCCTTCCTCACATCGACTTTGAAGAACTTTGTCGAACTTTGTGCAGAATTAGGAAACTGTTTTTGACACTTGTAAAGGATAAAACGTTTATAAAATAAGTTTTAAAGACTTTGTATGTTGTCTTGAAGAAATATTTGGAACATAAGGCATACATACATGTATAAAAAATAAAAAATAAGTCATTAATATGGATACTAAGTTTGTGATATTTACGATGATCATGGATGGGAGTGGGGAGTTGTTGAGTTTGTTGATAATCAAAAAGGAAATTCTGCTGACTATGCGCAAATGAATGCTTATCGAAATTGTATTTGTGTGATTGGCGGATCATCATTATGTAAAGTAGTACAAACATACCAATGAACGCCATTTGTTGCAATCCTTATAAACTTTCCTGGCCTCATTCATATAACTTGTCATACAGGACCGCTATTTACAAGTACATCCCCGTTATGATCCGTGTGTATTTCGCTTCTATTCTATTTATTTTATGTAAAATAGTGACTATAAAAAATATCGAAAATGTGTAAAAACCAATCGAAAAACGAACTTTTAGTTACTTTTTAAAACTCATGCTCTCTCTGTCACGTTCTGTTCTGTTCTCTCTATCAATAATTTCATTTTAAATTTCAAGATCGACTCAAAGACCGGATATTAAAAAAAAAAGATTTAAATTTTCAAATGCAAATCTGTCCGTCATAACGCTTACATAAAAGTTCTAAATTTATGAAGGATATCGTATTTTTGTATATTTTTAAGCCTCAACCATAACCTTATTAAATATTTTACTGTTTTATTATGTACATATAACTAGCTGATCCGGTAAACGTTGTTTTCCAAATAAGAAAACAAAAGTGTCACTTAGGGGTATGAAAAATAGATGACGGCCAATTCTAAGACCTACTCAATATGCTCACAAAATTTGATGTAACTAAAATTGTGACATGGAAATTTTATATACCTACAAGATTATATTCTATACAATGACATTTCATACTTTTGCTCATTACCCGCGTAGTTTCCGTTTCCGTGGGACTTTCACACTAAAACCAATTTTTGCACAAATTGATGAAAAATGGGCAGACATACAGAGTTACTTTCGCACTTATAATATTAACTAGGGATAATTACAAACCAAGATAGATATCTGAATGTAGGTCGAGATGCACATGTGACATTGTCCTAATTGTCACAGCCTTAGCTATGAGAACGTGAGATTGTTGTAGCAAGCTCTACGGATAGTGCTGATTAAATATAAATAAACAGATTGGTGCTTAATTCGTAAATAACAACTTGGCGGCTGATGATATAAAACCTTCTGCATCTGAAAAGAAAATATACTTCTGCCTTGCAAGAAGAAAGCGCCGTAGAATTTGGGTCCATAAGCACTAAAAATACCGAATAAAGTGACATTTTAAAGCAACCCTCTATATTGATTTGTGCTTTCCATAAATTTATTTTTCGACTTCTTTTCCCATTCGTCTTTTTAACCAAGTACTGTGGTTAGTAACAATTAAATCTAGGGTTGATTTCACCATGTTACTTGATGTAGATCACTTTTTAAATCAGTGTTTTCTAACCTATGGACAAATAAACTCTAGGGGACCCGCAGCGTGTGTAAGAGGGCCTGCGACCTTATCTTGGTAATATTTTTTTGTAGTTACCCTAAGAATATATAGCCAGTAAGAATTTTTTTAGTTGCAGAAGCCCTTTTTTTTAATTAATCCTTGAAGAAGGTCCTTGAAATTGTGCTTGATTTCCTAGTGTTCACGAACTGAAAAAAGTCTGAAAATACAGTTTTAAATGATTTAGCGAAATCATAACCTGAACTGTCGCCATTACAGCCAGAGACGTTTTTTTATACCTGGATTCAAGAGAAAAACATCCATCTATCACACAAAAAAACAGCCAACAGCAGCGAAACATGGAAAATTCCTTATCTTACCTAATATAGTACATGCATAGAACTAAACAAGGCACGTTGCAGTGACATTGTCCTAATTGTGGCAGCCTCAACCGTGACATTGTAATACATTCGATTGTAAAATATTCACGCCGCGTTCATTCCTTGGGCGAACCTTGTTATGTAATGCTGCACTTGGTGTTGTTTATATGCAGTTTTTTGTATGATTAGATGTTTTAGACTAATATTTTAGAAACGCAGATATTTATTTACGTAGAATAAGCGACTAGTAGACCGATGCCCTTCGTTCGCAAGTAATATAAGAACAAATAGATTAAAATATAAAAGAAACCTAGAAGTTGACTCGGTGTTTTTTACTGACTCTATAATAAGTTTCATGAAAATTGGTTTGAGGGTTAATAAGTAAAAGCGTAGCCGACAAGCATAACTTTTATGGCCAACTGCAAACAGAAGCCTTTAGCTTCTTCTTATGCCATTCGTGTCACAATTTACCATCGGTATTGTCGATGCTTCTTTGACATTACTACTTGGAGAAAATTGTTCTTGATAATTATGCTAGGGACGATACTTGATTATTATATCATATTTAATTTTGTCGATAGTTGATAGAAAAGTAGGTATATCTTCACGAGTCTTTACGACGATTTTACTTAGTCATCGAAGTTTTTACGTAACAGGACCAACAAACAAACACACTTTCGCATTTATAACAATAAATCACGGATTATCTTCACTTAACCACATTTTGACCCAAGGTTTCCAATCAATCAATGTTTACAACTCAATACAGATATATGTTACATCACCTTACCTTCGATCCCTTTATTGCACGTGACGACCACCAACAACAACACTGCAATTCATTATAAGTGCTTTACATTCCATTCACATGGGGTAAAGAATAACTTGAGAATTAGAATATTTATTTCTTGCATTTTATTTTTAGGTTTCAAAGCTCAGCATTTACTCATTAATGTCTCACTGCTGGTCTTCTCCCGTAATGATAGAGGGGTTAGACCTTGAGTCTGCTGCGCTGGCCAATTACCGTTTGGGGGCTATTCACAGTCATAATAATTATGTGCAGGGTCGACTTATCCATATGACGGAGTTTGATTGATTTTTTGTAATTTTTTATACGTATTAAGTAAATTGAAATTTAATATCACGCTATCCAGTTATAGCGTGATATTAAATTTCAATTTACACCAGTAGCTCCTGAGATAAACGCGTACATATTATCAACAAACAAATTCGTTAGTCAAGATTAAATATTATTAGTCAAGATTAAATATTATTTATTTTATGTAATAGAGCTCGATTATCTATATGGTTGAAATAAACTTCTTTCTTATTGACTTGTGACCCAGCAGTGGTATAAAAATTGATGAAATATTCATTTCATAGGAAATTATACTTTATGACCTAACTAATTATGACCATATTTACAATAATTAGTTCAGTTAAAGCGTAACGACCTTCGCTCATTACTAATATTAATTATCTACATTTCAAACCCTGATTAGTCAATAACCCTGCGGCACTCAGCAATACCTTATTTTACATAACCCTCAATCAATTACCGAGCAAGTAGGCTTGTAATTTCTATTCCATTTAAGAGTTACAAGGCTACAATTACTCTAAAAAAGTTATGACACTTTGTATTACGTTGATTTATCAAATTTTATTAATTTGTAACATTTTGTAAAGGAACTGTACTTTTAATAGGAATATTGTATCGGATACATGAAATAATATTCATATTTAAAAATACGTGCTGCTTAATCGTATTACCTTACGATGAATCTCCATTTAGCGCTTTATGCATAAGTGTTTCACTCTCGCACATATACTTTTTTTTTAGCACAAAGAAAAGGCAGTAAAATTAATAAACCCACTGATTCTTTATGATAAAATATTGATGCACCCATAAATATCGTTTTAGCTTCAACACGGGTACCTAAATGCTTTAGGTTACTCTTACTTCTTCGAAAACTTACCTTACATTCCCTATAACTATAGATAGGTAAATAAGTGCAGTAAGTTCGAAATCTTTATTAGACATAGTTTAAACAATCGTATTTGCTTACAAAAATAAACAATATAACTCACAAAAGCGTAGGTAAACTTATCAATGTAACGTAAACATCGTAAAACCACGTGAACGAATAAACTTTTTCATTTAAGTCGTACAATTCAAGGCTCAATTAATTTCCTTGGTGCGAGGATTAACCTAAATTTTTCTGTCATATCTTGGCCAGCGCTATCGCATACAAAATTTATTAGTTTGCAAACTAAAAATGGTGCAAAAGGTTAATCTTTAAAACGTTTTTGTTTAGCAATAGCCTCGGTTGGAGTGCACAATTTAATGTTTTTCCAAATAAGGCAGGTACCAAAGATGTTGTTTCATTTTATTGATGCGCTTTTACAGTAGTTTATTTGATTTTAATATGTATGCTAATTTTATAACTGTTTTATTTCGAGCTAATTTTGGAATCAAAGGATACGAATGCAATAGAATGTCCTAGTGACCGATTTTGGAGTTCGACTTCATTGAAGGTAGTAGAAGCGCGGGAGTTAAAAAAAATGTAAGGTACTAGAGTCAATCCCTTCTCTCTCACCCTTACAATGCGAGGGAATGATATATCGCACCCCTAGATGAAAACTCCACTAAGTCAGAAAATCATTTTTTCAGAAACTAATAAAATAAAAAAAATAAAAAAAAAAGATTTTGTATATCTTAGAAAATCATTCTTTATCAATTTCTGAAAAAAATGTTTTTTTGACTTAGTGTAGTTTTCATCTAGGGGTAGACGTAAGAAGCACTATGATGAAGACTGAGAAGAATATAGTGATGATCTGTGGGTAAAGAATGTTAAAAATGTTGAGTAGTTAGATAAATAGATAGATAATATTACTACATTGAATGTCATTTCCGCGTTCTTATAATATTGCAGATATTGTCTACTTTTCTACGTTCAGTAGTATTAAGCTACTTTAACTTGCTCGTTACTTCACTGCAAGAAGTGTCATTGCAGTTTTTATTTCAAGATTTGTGAAACGAATTAAGTGTTAGTGTAATAATGTTAAATCAGTAAACTAATAAAAAACTTAACTCTTCTTAGTTTTTAATAAATATAATTTTAATGAAAAAATATTAATTTAACGTTTCGGAAAGTGACTAAAAACTTCAAAGAAATATATAAACATAATTATTATAATTATAAAATTCTAAAATCGGAAAATAAAAAACACATCTATGAATCAACTGACCACACACATAAAGTTACATCCACACTACACATACACAGCGACATGCGGGCGTGTCCAGACTGTAAACTAGACGCTCACCTTCACATGACCTTGCCTTATCATCACCCACATAACGAACGCGAAATCTTTTCCGCAAATGCAGTTCCGACTTTGTAAAGCTATTTTTAGCGGAAGGACGTCTGATAATGAGATTGCAGAACAGATAAATTTAAAGGTACGTGGGAATATTTTTTGGTGGTTTGAGGTTTTTTAAGGAAAATTTTTTAGATTGTTTTTTTGTTTATTTATTACTTGTGATAAGTATTTATTTATCCATTCACAAACTCCTATTTTTCCAGATTTTTACGTACTAATTGTAACGGACTACATTCAAGTACTTTTAAAGAAGAGTCTGGATAACGTAAAGAGTTTTTGGGCTATTGACTATAATAGTTTGTAAATGTACGATATTAAGAATGTTCCAGGTTCGTATTCCGGTGCAGTCAATACTCCGTGCAACCCAAAAATATCAACTGAAAAGTTCAACTGAACTTGACACAATTATTGGGCCTAAAATATTTTTGTCATTCAAATGAACCGCAACAAAGAAACAATTCGTTCGTATTACGAGACTCACATCAAAAACACACGAAATACCACTTACGCCTTTCTTGTTCCGAAGGTGACATACTTAACCCAGTTAAAGTTAGGATATAATGACATACTGTTCCATTTAACATGCACTTGGCCAGAAGAAAAATGACAAATGTCCCATCAGTCATGCTAATTGCTGTAAAGACACCACACGTTATATATGTTCAAGGACTGTCCTATTGAATTATTTATTAGCTTCACATGTAAGGATTATGAAAAATATTCGTGTTTTACATTCGACACGTGAATCGTATAATATTTTTTTATTTCAATATATTTATTATAATTTTCTTTTCTAGAATATGTTTGAACAGTATGTTTTTAATAAAGGATAAAAAAACTTTTCAAATGTTTTAGTATTACTCGACATGTTCATTCGATTTAAATTATTTTGATACGTTTTCGTAACACGTTTATTCGCTTTCCATATAAGATAATAACTTAGGCACAATTAGATTTTCCGTATAGTGAAAAAAGATTACATTCTCATGAATAAAAATGATTTTTCACTTGTAATAATTATATTTTGACATACTATTATACTGCAATGGGTCTTAAATGTGATAGAAAATTAAAGGTTATGATACCTTATTTGTTCACCCGACGGATTACCCCCGTCATCACCCGATATTTTTGTTAAATAAATTGATAAAATTTTAATAATATTTAAGGGCTTTTCGTACATTATTAAAAAACTCAGATACGTAAATACAGTTTTAGATAAAATAAAAATACACACACAACTACCCATATTTTTGTAACATTTTGACATTATTCATAATAGCAGGACGGATGCACTGTCAAAGGACAACTCGTATAAAGCATTAACATAATAGTTTATGCAATAGTTTTTCGGTAACAATGGTTTTGTTTAAGGAAATACTTCGTCATATTTGACGATCAAGTCACGTAAAGTACAAGGAATTTATTTAAATATAAATTACTAACTTTGATTGTGACAAAGACGACATTTTTAAAGTTACATTTTAAACTTGTTAATGACGGAATATGTATGCAAATAGAATTTTTATTATTTATTAAAGGCTTATCTATTATAAATTAAGACGAAGATATACTAACTGAGTTTAATTTCTTGGCGATTTCTTTGAGCAGAATGTTTTAATGACACTGTAAAGATTTTTGGGAAGACTGAGATAAGGATAGTTAAGTACTGGAATGAAAAGAGAAAAGGTTTGCTTTGCGTAATGAGTGAGAAAACTGTCAATAAATATCTGCCAATATTGCATTTAATTTTGCTTACGTAAAACATCTTTAATAATTATTAAAATATAAAAAAATCCAATTCCAAAAAAATGCTAACAACCATAGCAAAGTAAAATCAAATAATAATATGCATTATAAAGAGATAGGCGTCGCAAAACTCATTTCTAAAACGAATTACAAAAATAAGCACAAACAATTCAACAGGACGGAAGCCCAAAAAAAGGAAGCCAAAAATTTTCATGTAACCAAATTATAACAATGAAAAATGCATTATAACAATCACGAATGATTGTCACCGCTTCATAATGTATACAGACGGATGACATTGCATAGAGATATTTCGATAATGCCCATGTATTTATCACAACCAGGTGGTTCCGCGAGTCTAATCGTTTCTTATCCGAGGTTGCGGCGAACCTGACAATGAATTCGTTTTAGTGATGCGCTTGGGTTTATTTGTATCGATGTTTTTGGTTTAATATCGATTTTTTGGCTTGTTTTATTAACTTTTCGGATATTTTTCTATGAAACATTTTTGATCTTTTACCCAACTAGCACTGACTTTGATGGCTGAATAAATATTTTTGTACTAATGTTGTTAGATAAATTGATGTTAATGATGATTTTGACCACTTGGTCATTATTCTTAATGGTTGGCAGGAGTCGCCAAGGGATAGAAAGGAGGGCTAGTTTTGAGAAGACCTTTGTCTAGAAATGGGGTTGCATGAGTGAATGTTTTAGTTTTGTACATAATAAATACTAGAAGGATTATTGCTTTTCGGACTGGACGCATTAATAAATAATACATAAAGCTTTAGATATAATTGTCAGTATAGTATACCTACATTTAATGACGACTATAAACATCTTAATCTTGGCTATAAATAATAGCACACTGGACTTCAATGCTGACAGATTCACTGAACATTATAGAAAATTAATGTGCTCACAGGCATAATTATTTTGAAAATGACACACATATAGGCTTAAATAATTTAATTAAACCCTAATGAGGCTGTATGGTAATTAGTACTTGCTTGTGCATAATTTTAACTTAATAAGCCATAATTTTCAAACCTTGTACTATTTTACTGCATAAGTTACTCCATAATGACAAACACACGCGAAATGTTTTAAGAAAATTGTATTTTTTGAGAAATTTTATAGATCTTTGCGTACGAAAATTACAAAATAATGCGTCAAAGTTTACCTGTATGTGTATTTTATTATTATTTGATTTTTTAAGGTTTACGTAGTTTAAAATAGCAAAGATGATTTTATACTTACATTAATATTTCTAATGGTATTTATTAATTATGCATTGGTAACTTTTTCATAACTATTGTAAGCTATCTTAAATTCTCTTCTCATAATATTTGAACAACAATAAAAACGTACACTTCACGTATCCTTCAAAAACAAACTCAAACTTTATCGATAAATTTCGTCGCATCACTAAAACAATAGGGGTCAGGCCTTCACACATGCAAAGAAGCACTGATACAAATCATAGAGCACTTAAATATCCTTATGTTAATCGTCCAGTGTGTAGTGAGTGCACGCACTTTGACACGTGTGCATATCGACACATTATATATAAAAATATATATTATATATTAATATTATAGTATATTTATATATTATTATATATCTACAGTGTATCCTAGACCTATATTTGAGAGATATATATGAGTGTTCTTATCTCAAGTACTTCATATTGTTGTTATATTTTGACAAAATGTGTCGTGTTATATTTGTGATTTTTGTTCTGTGTGTCAATTGTGGATTGTGTTTTATTAATTGTGAGTATTTTGTTTGATTTTATTTTGATAATAAAATGTAGTGCGGCTTTGAATTAAAATATTCGGATGTTATTTGAAAAGCATAACACAAAGTGATGATTAAAACGTGAATTGGTCTGATTCTGTTCAATAATAAAATAAAAAAATAATTGTTGTAAATTTTAGTGCTGAATTTCATCCGATAAAAATCTTAAACAATAATTATCCTATTAGTCTCTAACAATAAACAGTTGAAGTCGCCAAAATGACTGAACAAACTCTTTTTGTACATACCTACCATAAAATAACATAAAACAACGTTTAAAATAAATATAATAAAAAAAAATACAATCCTCAAAAAAATTAAAAATATATTATCAAAAATATTTTTCCAAAATAATTGCACATCAAAAACAAAAGCATCCTTCCGCGATAATTTCCATACAAACGAAACGTTCGACCTTGACTGAGTTAAATCATAACAAACGTTGTCCGTGACCACCACTGACCTACAGACCCACACTCTGTATATAGAGACTGCCTTATGAAATAATAACTTTATTATAAGAATAAACTTATGAAGGAAATATGAATCATAATTTATTTTGGATAAAGATAACATTTGTCATGTGAAACTTGAAAAAAAAATTCGACTAACTTATTTCGTGATAGGATAGCATTAGCAATTTATGTAGTTTATGTACGAAAAAAAAATCGGAATGAACTATTGTGTATATTATTATACTCTCATATCTTCAATTTTGAAACGACGGCACGGCAGATAAGATAAACTCATCATGTTTATAAATTATATTTTTTTTAAGAAAATAGTATTATGTTATATATAGTAATATGTACTATAAAAACGTAAGATTCCCATTTTCAGGTTTCAGGTTCATAATCACTACAAATTGGCAAAAATTTTCAAAATTATTCTATTTCATTCTCAGATTACAACAAACTGCAAAGCCCTAAGACGAAGGGCTATCCAACATTCAGATGTCTTCATTAAGACCCGTATTCATAAGCTACTTTTAAGAAGACGATTGCTCTTTTTCCAAAATACGGGAACAAAAAAGATTAATGCGCTTATTTGACTCTTAAAAGTGGTTTATGAATATGCGCCTTAACGTGTTAGTTTGTTTCTATCAGACAATATACTTTGTATTTTGAGTCCAAAAAATACACAATATTTTCTGTTAGGTAGCAAACTCTTACTTCCAAAGCGTAAAGTACCCTCTTCTTCTTCTATGTATTTTTATTCTAGGTTTGCATAGGCGATTATTTGACGACTAATGTAATAATATGGACTTACAAACTTATATTCTAATAACAATAGTTTTAAAATTTGTTCAAGTTGGGGCCCTGCCCTTTTTTCAGTAATCTGACTTTATAATAGACTAAAATACCTTATTAATAGTCTAAACTTGCGATCCTTACCCGCTTTATTGATACAGTTTATATAAATTATATAATTAGAGGTACAAAGTATAAGGTCGTATTACAAGTTCATACATACTATAATGCGAAAAAGACTTTTTCCCCGACCTAATATATCTCTTACTAGCTGGCCCGCGCAACTTCGCTTGCATCACATAAGAGAGAATAGGTCATAATTTTCCCCGTTTTTGTAACATTTTTACTGGTACTCTGCTCCTATTGATCGTAGCGTGAAGACATACATATATAGCCTATAGCCTTTCTCAACAAATAGGCTATCCAACAGTAAAAGATTTCTTCAATTCGCAGCAGTAGTTCCTGAGATTAGCGCGTTCAAACAAACAAACTCTTCAGCTTTATAATATTAGTATAGATGATGTATCGGACCGTGAACATGTACACCAAAAAATTTGCTAATTAGTCCACGAGTATTCTTCAAGAGTACTTCTCTAAATTTTCAATCACATCCATATTCAAAACTAATTAATCACTCATCTTTCAGTGGCTGACGTAGAATGTGGTATAGACGTAGCACGGCGAGGTCGTATAGTCGGCGGAGTGGACAGTCTTCCGGCTGAGTTCCCCTGGGCTGCCAGTATATGGAGACAGGGAGCCCATCAGTGTGGAGCCACTGTCCTCAATGATAGGTGGCTACTGACAGCTGGACATTGCGTTTGCAGGTAGAACATGATTTGTTACTTTTGAAAATAAGTTGTGTTAAACCTCTATTAAAGCAGGGATAATTATTTCTAATACACACATAACTTCAAAAAGTCATTGGTGTGTTGCCTCGGATTTAAACCTGCGACCACTAACGTGGGAGGTGCCAAATTAAACCACTCGACTATGACTATATCAAGTAACCTGTGTAAGAATTATTAAGATTAGAATCAGTGACTAAATTTTAGAAGCAACGTCGTGCTTTTGAAAGAACTGTATAAAATTGTTTACCGAATACACAAAATTTGCTAAAATTATGCTATTATTAACAGCTTTAATAAATTTGAAGTAGTATCTACATTTTAAATAGGTAAACAAAACGATATACCATAGGTTTAACGATGTTCATACGTATATTTATCTTCACTGCTTGGTTTCTGTTTGTTTGCTGTAATACAATTGTTATTTTTAGCGTATTCGATGAATTCTACAAATCGAAGCAGCTTTCAGTAGTTGTCGGATACACTGATATTTCAACCAGAGATACTAATGAACCGGTGTCCAAGATTCTCCCACACCCTGACTATAAGTAAGTACTATCGAAAAGCAATTCCTAACAATATAAGATATGTAATAAGAAACTCAAACAGTAACTTTAAAAGTAAAGCTTATGTTTTGACTTTGTATAATAATATAAATTTTTTAAGACAAAAAAAACGACTACTACTAACAAAATGGTATTAAATTCTATTTTATCCACACTTGGCCAGCATGGTGGACTCATGGCTCTACCCCTCCCTCATTTCGCGAGGAGACCCTTGCCTAGCAGTGGGACGTTAATCGGATAAATTTATTTATAAATTCTATTTCTATCATATATTCTATCATGTTAAATTGAAATGTATAATTGTCAACTACTCTTGAATCAAACCATCTTTTTTACATAATATCGATTGTTGATAGATCACTTGGATCTGCAATTAATTTGTTATCGGTGCTTCATGCAACATTACGTGCCCTTTTCGATATAAAATAGGTTTTCCTTCACGATTGCCAAATAAATTCACTTTTATAGTCTATTTACAAGGTTTTAGGTCAACTTATTTAGATCAAGTTGCTAACTTACAATTTTATGAGGAGAAAGTTTTGTCAGGATATTTAAAATGTTTTGGGGTCAATAATATCTGTGATTTAAAAACAAAAACCATTGCATCAGCACGGGAATTTACCACCGTAGCTTATCAAATATAATGCGTGTTGATGTGTTCATATTTTCTTTGGCGATCATCATTCTTTTTGATAGGCTATCTAAAATTTATCCGTGAGTGGCTAAAGACATATTCTTCTTGAGCAAGCGCATGTACGAGTAATAGCAATACGCAAAATGATCTCAGTAGTTATAAGTTATGTTTCAAATTTGTGTATTCTAATGAAGGATTTTCATTCTTCATTTTTTCGTTTTCAGTCTTAATTTTTCATATGTTTCACAATATATATTCGATTTCACTGTTCTATTTTTAACAGGTGCAGTAAGAAATCCAACGACGTAGCTCTATTAAAGACTGCAAGACAACTAAGATGGTCTACTGAGCTGCAACCCGCCTGTCTTCCCAACTCACCTACTCAAGACTTCAGTGGAACTCTGGCTACTGTAGCCGGATGGGGATTCACTCATGAAGACAGGAACAAAGGTGAACTTTATTATTGTAGGGATTTTTGGCAACTTGCAGAGTAATGATCTTTTGTTGACATTTTGAATTATATGAAGGTTATATAACTGATCTTGTTTAGAGGTAGGATAGAGTGGAATCAGGTAGTGCTGTCGGTTTCTTTAGAAAATCCCAGTAGCTATCTTAAGTTTGATGGCAAATAGAAGTAGACTCGCCGGTTTTATCAACTTTGACCGTCCTAAAAAATATTGAATACTTTGTCATACATCCCCTTGAAGGTGTACATCCTAGATCCGTCATTTAAGTCAATATTTTCGATAGTTCTTTTAAGAAATCTTCAGTTTGGAGTTTAGGTAATGTGTCCGGCAAACACTTAAATATTTTCCGAGATAAATGACACAATCACTTTAGATCTTGCGGGGCGATAAAGTTTGACAGACTTATCACATACCACGTAATTCATTGGTGTCTAAGTCCCACTGCATTTAGTTTTGCAGTTGCACATAGAATTTTATTATACTAAAGAATATATTATGAAAATAAATGCAATGGAATTCAGAAATCCGGTCTGGAGATTATCTTGTGAAGTGTTAATTGACGTTTATATTTCATTGATGATGCTGTTTCAAGTTTAAAAATGTCATCGCAGTTTTTAACAGACGATTTGTAGTATTTTTTCATCTTTACGTTCAATTGAGAGAAATAGAATATTGACGGGTACGACAGTTTTATATTGAGGTGTAAATAGGGTCAGTCGACAGTTCATAGAACATAAAACTGTCGGTAAAAGCTATGAGACACTGAGATATATAGTCATTAGTACCGGATGGATTTAACAAAGGACATTCTTGTTTGCATTTTTTGTGTCTGCTCATTTAGAATTCTGAGAATTTTACTTCGGGAATACATGTGACAGTGTACTCTGCAATATGCATAAAATATTGTACCTAATCTAAAGGTAATTTTTTCTCCGTACTTTAAATTAATTTCTCTCAGAACTTTTCTGAAAATTTCAAGTCGCAGGAAGTTGTGAAACGGGAAAATATTCACAATATTTCATGTCAAAATAAAGACAAACGTTGCATAATAATTTAGTTCTACCAGCACGGTTCTTAATACTCCGTTCTGAAATATTATAAAATTGATAATATTTATTTATTATTATTAACAATCTCAACATATGTAGGTTAGACTGCTATTTACCATTTTTACAAGTTACATTCTTACCTATTAGTGGATGAAAATTCTTCAAGGGTCAAACCTGTAATTTACAAGATATAGTCGCAAAAATTAACAAAGGTTCCAACAGGCTCAAGACCGAACGTCCTGCAGAAGACTGAAGTGACGGTGGTGACGAACGACGAGTGCAACAGCTGGTACAGGTCTCAGGGAAGCAAAGTCAAGGTCATCTCCACTCAGATGTGCGCTGGACACGAGGTCGGAGGACGGGATTCTTGCTGGGTAAGTATTTTTGTATCTTTCTACTAAAATTACTACTGTACTAATTTTGGGGTATATGACTCCAAAGATCAAACATGATAAGGAGGACTGGTAGAAATATCATAATAGTATTTTCTGCTGAGTATGTTATCCTGATTTGTCAAAAATGCCAGGTATTTTCCAACACAAATTCATATCCATTGGAATGACTCTCTAACCCTATTTAATAAAATAATAATCAAACATCAAGGTATGATACCATATTATTTCACTCAACAAAAACCACTTGTTGAATCCATCAAAATGACTTGGCGTTCTAAAAACTCAGTTAAGAAATCTTCAGAAATAACTCAAATGTTTCTAACGTAATCGGTAACAAATGATAGATTCCTATTACACGAGATCAAACTTAAACTTTTCTCTGCTAAAACTAGTGTGTAAATGAAGTAAAAATTATATCCACTTTTCCCAGGCTGACAGCGGCGGTCCCCTCATGGTCCGTGACGACAAACGCCACGTTATGGTCGTAGGAGTGGTCTCCACAGGCAGTGGTTGCGCCAGGCCCAAAATGCCTGGAGTCTACACCAGGATATCTCACTACACCGACTGGATCGTCGACAGCATCAACAATGACAAAGCTAGGTTTGGTTTCGCTGGTCTGAACTGGTATCCTAGAATCAGCAGCTTTTTTGGGTAAAGATTTTTTGGAGTAGCCTGAAGGTATTGGAATGATTTGAGTAACGGTGATGTATTTCGTCAACTTTGGAACGTAGGGCAAATGGTGGATCAAGGTAGACTTGTAGATAGTTTTTGATCCATCTAACGGACTAGAAAAGGATTTTTAGTTCAGGGTAAGTCAGCAAAGTAGACGTGAGTAGGGATTTGATGACAACAAACAATGGAATGATTTACAAAAAAGTAGAAATATGAAGATAATGTTAAGTTCTAGAATAATAACATTGATAGATGGCTTAACTAGAATTGAAGTTGTGATAAAAATGTAGTACCTAAGTATTTAAGTTTGCTTGTTCACCTGTGTCATAAGTTTGCATCATATTTGTAGAGTGCCTAAAGTAGACTTAAAAATGTGATTGTTAAAATTAAACAACTAGAATAGCTTTTTGCTTTCTGTGTTAAAATAGTTTTATTGTAAGTATAAAAAATAACATTAACTCTTGTTCTTATTGACAAATGTACATTTAAGTTTACTAATATCAAAGAATTTACTGTGATATTATTTTTAAGATATAACAAAATGCACTTTAATGCAATAAAATATTTAAACAGAAATTTTCTTTTCTTTGCAATATTTTTCAAAATCCCTTTTACTGTTGTTCAAGACATCTTGTAGCTTTTTCCCTGATACCTCTTCCATGTCGTCTTTTAAAGAACTAAGAGCTATATCAATGGCTGTCTTAGCTTCTGCAAGATACAGTTTAAGATCTTCAACTTTTTTAGCCGAACAATCTTCATTACGAATTTTGCATTTCATAACTAACGCTGAATGTAATTCATGGTGGAGAATACTATTGTACAAACTCAATCTGGCATTACCTGGATCTAAAGCCTTAGTTATTGCTATCAAATCTCTACACATTTTAATCTTTTTATCTAGAATTTCGTGAGACGTGTATGCCGGCTGTCTTCCATACAACTGTATCAACGAATGCTTTATTGAATACAAGTGGTAATGATTTGGATGTAAGAACGTTGATAACCTACATATTAAATTCTCCAACATCGTTATAGAACCTCCCATCATCAATACATTCTCCACTTCTTCCCCCATTTGTGAAATTACCATATTCACTTGAGAGTTGCTCACTTTTACTGAACATTTGTTGCAAGCCCAGTCTGTTTCATCGTCTAAAGGATCTTCAGGTAAATGGATTCCATCACAAGGTTTCGTACCATCTCCTAAACATTTCATAGCACTTAGGTAAGTTCCTAGTTCAGTAGGATCACTACATCTTTGACATTTGCACGAAAAGTATTTGGTATCTTTTAAATGTTGCCTTCTAGCTTGTGTTCCCCATAAAGCGTGACTGTACATTGTAGAAATGTGATGTCCTTTTACTATAGGAACTACTGCTTTTATAGTAATTGTATACAGATCTTTTCTATCCTTAGGAGTTAAGCTAAATGTATGTTTGGTATTTGGAGTACAGCTGTGTTCCATTTTGTAAGTTTCAGAGTATAAAGCATTTAGTTCCGTGCCTTGTGGGAGGCGGATTTCCAAAGCGTTTGTGTCTATAATACCGCAAATTCTGTGCAACAGTTCCGGTGTTATGTCGTACAATTTCTTGATTTTGTCGTCCAATTTACTTGCGAAATTGTTAATTAAGTATTCCACAATGAATTCGTCTGCTTCGCTGGAAACAGAAATTATCAGATATTAATGGACATTTTGAGCAGCTGAGCACGTAATTAAATCGTAGGATTCCAAAGTCTGCTCGGAGTTTATACAAATTGCAACACTTTGTTATATAAGGTACCTAGGACAAATATGACCAGACGAAAAATATGGCCACCTACCATTATTCCAAACCTCATGCATGTTTTACTTAAACCGACACTAGGCGACTAGCAGGGCTTTGGAAGGGTTGACAGGTACGCCGTTCGGACACATGCGACCAGCGACACTAGCTACAATTTATGGTCGCGTAACAATATTTCGTGTCTGCAACAATTGTATGGGCCATATTTTTCGGCTGGCTATATTTGACCCAGGTATCGTAATTGGTAAAATTACATTGACAGTTTCATTTTAATATTCAATAAGTTCATAGGAATTGGTATTGTTATGGTAAGTTACATTATGTTATATGATACTTACTCGTAAGCCTCAGTGCCTGGTGTTCGACATTCCATGTGCGACTGCATTTCAAGCAGCTTCTTCCAACCTTCAGGGTCTGTCTTCTGAAGAAGTGCACATCTCAGTGGCAGGAGAGCATCGTGTCTGAAAAGTTAAACAACAATATTTATTAACGTGATTTCAGGAGTCAGTACTTAGGTATTATTCGTAAAAGTAAGCGATAAGTTTAAATGATATACTTATATGTTTGTAAAATTATTGATCACATTTTTATTTGTTGCTCAGGTACTTTCGAGTTTTTGTTGCGGGGAGATTTTAAAGATACAACATAGAAAATGCAAAGTAGACGGTTGCGCAGACCCGCTAAAATCACCATGAACCACAAATATATTTGTTCCACGTGTAAGTTTTTAAATATCTGGGGGCACGGTAGTGGCCCCGCAAGTCGAACATAATATTTTTTTGAAAAAGAATCACAATTTATGTAAAAACAGGATGGAGACTGTTTGATCGATCCCTGGTGCTCACCTATAATAATCAGCCATATCATTCAATACACAGTCAGGCCTCACGCTGAGGACCTCACACTCAGCCGCGTGGTGTCTGATGTCTTTCAGTCCAGGGCAGTTGCCTGAACAGACTGGCCAGCCGCATCTGAAAACATTATTTGAATGTGTTACTTACTTTAATTCACGATTATTCCATAAGATCCAAATCAAATTTAGGTCAAATATTGACACTTATGATAGCCGTCACAATTTCTGAATCTCCCACTAGCTCGGATAGAGCCTTATGAGAAGAGCTAGAAAGAAACTCACGGCCACTCTTTTCAATAGCCAAAAGATTTACAATGTGGTTGATTTAATAAAATTGATCATGCGAGAAACTCCCAACAATCAGCGATATCGACTAAACGTCAATTATGTGGTGAGAAATTTAAATAAAAATATTTTTTTTCTCAAATTTCAAAAACTGAAACTTACTTAGCACATCTTTCTCCAGCATCAGTGAAGATAGGTTTATAACAGCCGACACAAGGCATCACGGCCTCAGGGTCTGGCATAGCTTTGGGCGCGAAGACCAGAGGCCTTTCAGTCAGGACCAAGTCTCCTGGAGTCAGGTCTCGAGCTGCCACCAGATATTTGCCGAGTTCTTCCGAGGAAAGGACCTAGAAGTAAAACAAGATTGAAGTTAAAAATAGTAGGCGGTATAAAATAAGTGCTTCTAAATGTCAGATACATTGTTTAAAACCACGTATTTAAGTTCATAAAGTAAATATTACAATATGAAGGTGATAAAATATTGCAAGATTTTATTAATCCTTGCAGCATTAGCACTGGTTATGCCATCTAGCGGTGATATGGAAAACTATCATCTCTACGTTACTTACACGACATCTATAGTTGAATAGCTGTACTAACTCAAATTTTAGCATGTAGAGGCACATTAGTTAGTGTATGTTTATGTCAACAGATGTCACATAACTAAAATATATTTTTCTTTTAAATTACTACTACTTATTTTTATATGTTTTACTGCTTACCTCGTATGGTTCATTGCTGATACCATTTTCTGGTGATGTTTGCCTGGAAATAAATCATATAAGTGAATGAGATAGCTTGCTTATTGAATATTAAATTTAGTTAACCGTTTGTTTTAATAGCGAAACAGTAATTTTACATTTGCTAGAATAAATTGCTTTTCAATTAAAATTGAGATAGTTATACAGGTGGCCCTAATTGTCAATTTCTGTAGCCTTTATTGACGGAGAATATTATAATAAAAAGAAGAATTAAAATATTTAATAAAACACTTTTGAAGAAGAACCGATTAACTTGTCTATTGGAATGTGTGAAATTTAGTTTTCATACGAACACAACTGTCTCTGAACATCTACAACTGTCTTTGTACACCTATCGCCCAGTTGCGAAGAAAGTAACACATAAACAACAAACTCTAAATGCCCCGCCCACCCATCAACAACAAGTCCCTGTCAAACATTGCTTAACCGTATTTACCGGTCATTTCAACGTGTAATTAATCACTAGAAACTAATCACTCTATATTGACGTGTTATTGGCACTAGTATCGATGAAAGGTGTCAAGGCAATCGTTAATTGTCCAATGATCTTAGGTCATAGACTTGTAATAGGTATCAATCTTGCTAGGTTGAAATGGCTAAAGTACTTATTTGATAATCTCTGCTGATCTTCAAGAGGACAAAAATACGAGGTTCTGTTTGTCTGTTTCGCTTTTGTGGCTAATCTAGTAACGATTTTGATGTGCATGAAGATAGTTGGAGAGATTTAATAAAGGTTAGGTAATTTTTTCAGATCAACTTACTGAAAAAGTGGATGAAAAGTATGAGTTATTGGAAAGGTTACTAATATGAGTTCTAGTTTTGAAAACTTAAGTCTCGGTCGATAAAAGTGACCAGGCGGGTTTATCTGTGTTTGTCTGAGTTTTTACTTATTAGATACTCATAACAAAAAAATATTTTCGTCTATTAATATTAAAATATCATATTTAATTATTAATATGCCATAGAAATCAAATGGAATGGCGTACACTTTAAACACAACACTATTACTATCGTCACATTATACTTATTAACTCGAAGGAAATGCAGTTCGCAAAAATTTCTTCCGAAAGAGTATAAAAACCTAAAATAAAACCTAACCGACAATCTAACTAGAGTTTCGTGATTCATAGTCATATTATTAATTAAATAAATCTACAATCTAATAATAACTTTAATTGCATGTTCTATAATAATAAACGTAAGAGATCATTGACATAATTTCTAAGTCATACACATCATTATGATTTTGGCTCAACACCAAATTGAAGCCATCAATCTGTTTGTAATTTATAGGTACTCTTAATGAAACATTTGGACTGCATTTAATACCAGTCACTATTATAATATCAATTTAATTGTGTAGGTGTTTCGAAATATATTTTATGTGCATATTTATTTGTCCCACAATTGGGTGCTTGACAACAGTCAGATCAGCTACTCCTGAAAAGAGATCGTTTAGGCTCCATACATTTTGGGCCTATTTTTAAAAGTGCTGGCCATTAAAAAAGAATGGTATATAATATATCGATAGAACTAGCCATTTGAAGCAAAAGTTAGTATGGCACAAAACATACTTGTGCTATAGTAACTATTGCTTTAAATGGTTCTTCTCCTTTGGTATAGAAATACGGTGCAGTGATGTCACAGTTTCGTATTTTTGTTGATATCAAATAAGTGCCTAATATAATGTTTCAGCCTGTAATAATTACAATTTCAACAAAAATTACGAAAAAAAATTCTATTGCCCGCGCATTTTAGATGAACCTTTTACGAGAAGCAACTTTAATATTTTTTGGTGGACTCTGTTGACAATCCAATTGATAATTAGGAATTAATATTGCATTACCTATGAATATATTATAACTTTACCAGCTGACCCGGCAAACGTTGTTTCGCCATAAAAATAAAAAAAAGTGTCACTTAGTGGCATAAACAATAGATGTTGGCCGATTCTCAGACCTACTCAATATGCTCACAAAGTTTCATGAGAATCGGTCAAGCCGTTTCGGAGGAGTACGGTAACGACAACTGTGACGCGAGAATATTATATATTAGATTAGACATGTAATATTTTTTCTTTAAGTTGAGGAAAACCACAATAAATATATTTTTAAAGACACTACTCGAAAGTACTTTAAGAATGGTTTCTGCAGTGTACGCTAGAGGCGCTGATCAGATGTTCATACAAGCTGTTAGCTACTAGGTTCTATAGTTGGTAAAGGTAGAAAATCGCCCCTTTAATCTTAAAGTTTATTTTCTATTATATTCAAACAGTAAAAAGACGGGTTTATACGACCAAAAAGCATGTTTTATCAGTAGTCAAATGTCAACGTAGATTTATCACAGCTATAACTTTTCAGAATATAAAACTTTGACCACAAAACATACATACATCAATCATAAAATACAAAATGCAATAAATATCTCCATACATACAGTCTGTTTAACATACATTATATTTGGCAACCGCTGCAGTTTTCCATGAAACCAGAAACTGGGTTACGCTAGTCTATTTCTGTCTACCATCTGATAATACGCTTGGAAATGCTTCTTTTCCATGGTTTAAGTTCTTTACAGATAGTTTAAAATTTATTTACGAGGTGATTGAGACAATATTTTTTATGTTGATTGGTATTCTGAATTAAAGAGTTATAAATTAGACTGTCGCGGTTTTCGAAAGGTTGAGAATCATTCAGCTATTACAGCGTTGTTAGAATGTTGTTTAGGACACATTTTTTTTGGAAATAATCTTCTATATAATGATGGGAAAACTTTTTAATTCGAGTGTGTAAAACACCTTTAAAAAAAGGCATTGATTTATTCGTTGAAAGCTTTTCTTTGTAATTTAACATGAAGTTTCTAACAAATCTGATTTAACAATGCCAGTGAACATGTTTTTAAGTTGTCAGTCTTTCATATTAAGTATAAGTTCTAGTAACTAACTACTAACTGTCCATTTATGTTGTGTCACCAATGATTCAATTTTATGGAAATGATACAAATATTGTAGAAACTAGTTACAAACTTTATACCAACTGATCTTACAAAAAACTTTACAATGTATCGTTTTCAATGGGCATGTTTAGAAACTAAATATTTAATTTTACAATAAATTGAATAGGATCACAATGTGTTTTTAATACAATAGTTTTCATTAATTTCATAAGCAACAGACATCCGGCCATTATTATAATATTTCAGCGGAATTTTTTTATGTAATATTCATATTTTGGCACGATTCCTAACTAAATATTTATGCTATAAACTAAACGTCAAGACTGAAAAGCATTTTAAATCTAAAGATTTAAAATATACCAAAACTGTTACGGTTTAAGCTCTCATTTTAAAATCATAGAGTTCTAATTTATCCCTAAATTGCTTGATTCAGTAAAAGCTGCGCGGGCACATAGTTGACTTACTTAAACTCGCAGATTATAAAACGACCATATTGATACCAATTTCCACACTATTTAACGAGGCAATGCTTACTTTGAATTTCAGTAGTACAATATTATCGTATAGGCAACTTTTCCCACAATGGTCCGACAATTAGAAAAGAGCTATGGCACGCTATTGAATAGTGAATATTTCTTAGAATTTTCAAAATATAGTTTAATTATATTATTATATACCCTACACAGAAGACTACATACAATGTTTTAGAACTTTTTCAGTTTCTTTTCATACCAAATAAGTATATCAATTTCAATCACTCCATGTCTAAATACAATCACAGTTACATTTCTATTTTAGTTCTAAGCCCTCTTTATTGGCTGCGATGACGTCACGCACGTTGGCAGTAAATCGAGAATTCCTAGACGCAAATCTGATTCCTAATGATTTATTACTAGATATTCTACTTTCTTCTTTGTTTTATTGTTGAAATAACTGTCTTGGTTAGTTGGTTATTAATTTTGTTGGGATTTATGGCTTGAATTGCAATTTTTTTTCGTATTACATTGTTTTAGATACCATAATTTCCTAATTATGGTATCTTAACAACTACTAAGAATAGCTTTTTTTAATTCCTGGTCGTTTAGGTGTCATATTTAGTGAATGGTGAATTAAATTGAATTATTGTGCGTGCATATGTTTAATTTATTATTTATCCATATAAATAATAGAAAATATAAAAAAATATTACAAAATATAGTTACTTAAAATAATTTTCCTCCTAATTATACCAATGACATAAATTACGTAATAACCATTAAAAGAAAATCTACTCACATTTCACTCATTTTCCAAAATTTCCTTACAAAATTTACGTCACAAATTTACACAAAATTCACAATAGTTTTTTATCACCACAGAATATAATATTATATATTTTTATTGCTTTTAAACTGTTTCATACGGAGTGCGCGCGCGCTTCTCTCGCTCCCATTACGAAGGACTGAATGTAGCCGTGTGTTACGTAACACGCGGATATATGAATGAACTAGAAAAATATTTGGACTGTATTAAAGGAGAATTTTAAGTGTTTAAGAGGAAAATTGTTGAAGAAAATTTATGTAGATTGACTTATAATAGTCACTGAGTGATATAGAATAATAAGAATATGATTAGAGAAAATAATAATGTTTTCTTAAGGGTCTAACTAACGAATCGAATGAAGAAGAATCACAAAATCGTTATTGTTCGATTTCCTAAATAATTAAGAAAAATAAATGAAAGTAAAACAATCCGAAAATATAAAAACACGTCAATAAAAAATATTTTTTTTATTTTACAAAACGTAAAAGTTACCTGAAAATCCAGTCATTCTAAAACTCATACCAATTTTTTTAACATTTTTTAGCCACTTCCCAAAGTATACTAACCTTTCTTCCGCCACGAGTATTAATAATAAAATACCATGTTTTAATTACTTTTAATATAAGCCAGAAGCCTAAATAGAACCATGTCGGTTGAATATCCCTTGAGGTGTGAGGCCGGCGCGTGAGTTCCGCTGCCATCTCTTTCTTTCAACACCATAGTTAGTTCCGTGGTAAAGCGGCCTCCCCATAAAACTGTTATATCGTTATTCAATATCACACGTTATATCTGAAGATGTGGGCAAAAAATTGTGAAATATACCTACGTTTCGTCATTGATGATGTTTAGCCCCATGTGATAAGGGACTATAAGCCTTTTGCCATATACAGTGCACGTTACCAAGTTCCGGACTCCGGATTCCTGCTATTGAGAAATATTGTAACAAAAGAAAAAAAATAAAAGTACTTTGATAGAGCCCCAGATCTTATGATCGGCAACACCACTGACCGTATATATATAACATATCGCTCTAAATCTTAAACTTATACCTATTATCACCTAATGTTGTCGAAACGTCAAGCTTACCAAGATGGAAATTGAATAAAAGGTAAAATAATCGTTTCTATTTTATTAAACTGAATTATTTCAGACCTAATGTTCTGAGCGAGCGAAAGAACATATGACTGCTGGTCACTACTGCTTGGGATCGAAACATGAGTTAAGAAATAAATCATGAAAAAGTATGATTGTACCTTTCCAATTTCTGTTGAACAGTTTTCTATAATTTGGTGATCTGCCGAGTATTGCGGTAGGCTCGCGCCTTTACTACATAGACTTACCAACATTCTAAACGGCAAAACGTGGGTGTATTACACACACCCATACCTACACCTCGTCCAGCGTATCGGATGTAACGGTAAAAAAAAACAATTGTTTACCAAGAAAAATCTATGCAACACAATGACAGTAATTTGACAGCTGTCAAAAAGGTGATTTTAGGGTCGGGGACGCCGAACGCTGATGCCAATTTTTCTTGACTAGCTTTCGTCGCGTATCGTTAGGTTAACGTGCTCAGAAAATGACTATTTATACGCACTTATTATCAGGTGAACAATATTTAAGTTTAAGACTACAATAGCTTTATTAAAATGTGACTAAAAATTATTTTTAACGAGATTTATTTTTATTTTAACTGTCAGTAAAGAAAATCATTACCTTCTCAGCTTTTAAGAGTACACGCAACATAGTCACGCTACTTCCGACACTTGTAACTATCGTATCGCCTTGCTATCAACTATTTGACATTTCAAATTGTTGAAAACCCACTGGCGATAGTTGATTTATTGTCCACACAAAATGTCTGCATAGATATTCCATAGGCGACGTCATGTTGGTAGGAAAGGCCTCTAAAAGCACATTTGTATCTATTATATACTGGTAGCATAATCAAAACACTAAATAACAATGTGTTTTCACTTAAAGTTCATCGATCAATTCTAGAGGTAACTTATGAAACTTCACATTAAAAAAATAAAAAATCTCATTCCGCTTGAAAAATCACGCTTATGCTGAAGTTTGAAGCAAGAGACTCTTGATATAATAACCCAAAAGTCAATGTGAAGCACTACAAATATTCAATTGAACATATCTCAATGAGCACAATAATTTTCTTGCAACTCATAACATTACATTAAAATCTTCATACTTGTCTAACGCATATCTTCAAAGACTGGCATTAAAATTGTTAACATTTAAATAAAATAATTGTCACCAGTTGCAGCCATTTGTTGTACAAAAGAGCATAACATTTGCAAGCCACATTAATACTTCATTTTGTTGGCACTGCTCCCAAATCTTTACTGTCTTGTTAATTATGCGTATCTATTTAGAACGAGTATTGTGTTTGAGATCACCCCGAGCGGCCGTACTTCGCGGACTAATCAACTTGTTGCAGAAACCAGTTGGACGGCGAAATGCCGACGTGCGAAGTGTGCCAACAGCCCGCGAACCAAATCTGCGGTGGCTGCAAACTCGTGTATTACTGCTCCAGACCTCACCAGAAACTAGGATGGCGGGAAGGACACAAATTCAAGTGCTGTGCCTTCAAAATCCAATATTCAGACACCTTAGGACGACATATGATCGCCACAAGAGACATACAACAAGGTGAAATGATCCTGAAGGAAAAACCAGCAGTTATTGGCCCAAGGATTTCGTGCACCACAATTTGTTTGTCCTGCGGCAAATACCTGGACCCGCAGACCCTTGAGCCCACGTGGGATTATTACAAGTGTTCAAAGTGCAATTGGCCGATGTGCGGTCCCGAATGTGAGAACGCCGAAGTCCACAAGCCGGAGTGTAAAGCTATGACTGATCGGAAATACAAGAGTGACATAAAATATCAAGGTCCTAATAAAGTGCAGGCTGCGTATTGTGTGATATCACCTTTAAGAGTTCTGTTAATGCAATCTTCGAACCCACTTCAATATGAAAACATTATGAATCTGGAGTCTCATTTGGAGGATAGAGTGAACACTCCTCTGTACGTGGTACTTAAAGCTAATCTAGTGACGTTTGTGGTTCAAGTGCTTGGATTGCCATTCGATGAAGAAACTATATTGAAGGTCGCGTCTATATTCGATACGAATGCCTTTGATGTGCGCTCAGCTGATGGTACTAAGAGGTTACGTGCTATTTATTTGACAGCATCTATGATGGACCACAGCTGTAGGCCTAACACTCGCCACATATTTCTCGGTGATGACTACCACTTAGCCGTGATAGCAACAGTTCCTATCGCAAAAGGTGACCTGATCACTGCGACATACTCTCAATCTTTATGGGGAACATTGGATAGGAGAAAGTTTTTAATAGTGAATAAATATTTCGCCTGTGAATGCGATAGATGCAAAGATCCCACGGAATTTGGCACTCATCTCGGTAACATCTACTGTTCAATGTGTAACAACCCATTCAGTGCGAAGAATGAATGGCGTGGTGCTATGCTGGTGTCAACAGATCCGATGGATGAGAATGCTCCATGGAAATGTGAGAAGTGTGAACACAGTATCTTGAGTAAGCAGATGGTTTGGGGAAATAATGCTTTGAAACAAGACCTGCAAAGACTGGATAAAACTAATCCGAGAGATTTTGAAGATTTCATTGACAAGTACAGTCAGACGTTGCATCCAAGCAATCATTTAGTTGTGCAAGCCAAGTTGGCATTGGTACAAATATATGGCAACTACAAGGGATACACTTTATCAGGTAGCTATATTATACTAGTTCTAAAAATAGGTGCTGTACTGAATATATTTTTGTATAAAGTTATTAACCTCGATTACTTTGGGTTACGATAAACATTGCAATCAGATCTTGATGTAATGTATTAAAGTAATCATGTCATAATTTTGAAACCCTTAGAGATTATTTCTAGAGTCCATTAGTTGAGTTGGCCGTCTAATTTTGATGTTGACAACTACTGAAGAACAGATGTTCTTTATCACAAGGCAAAAACTTAATTATGATGCTTTCCGTATTTTGTTTTGACTATTTCCCAAATTATAGTTAAAGTATTTTGAGAATATCAGTAAAAATGCGAAGTGCATACCTACTAGAAGCAGAAACCAACTTTAACGCGAGGACGTCTTTATCAGAACAAGGTTAAGCTTTAATATACTACCCTAATAAGTTTCAAGTAGTTCCTTAAAAATCACTGATCATAATATTCAAAGTAAAAAGTAATGATTACTTTTTAATGTAGGTCGTAATAAACTTTTATTTTATTATACAGACTATTTCATTACGCAAAATGGTTCGTATTAGAAAATAATATGTTAGGACCTATATCTTACATTGACCCGAACATATATACTTTTTCAGAACTGTCAGACCCGCTACTAAAGAGGAAGATGGACCTGTGCCACGAGCTGTTGGAGATAGCTGACAAATTGGAGCCAGGCTGGTCGAGGTTTAGAGGTGGTTTACTTCTGGACTTACAGGCGGCCATGACAGTACAGACTAAACGAGAGTTCGAAGCTGGGAAGCTAACTAAAGCTGGTGCTCAAGTAAGTTGAAAAATATAATTAATTTATATTTGCTAGTATACGCAAAGCTATAGCCAACTTTTATCTGGTAGGAACTTGATAATATAGAAACCTGTAATAAGTGTAGGTTCGAGGGTAAGTTAGGAAAATCTTCTTCTTTATTTATTTTAATATTATTAAACCTTGAATTTTCGTGCATTCTTAAAAATTATATACTGGAAATCATCCGTTCACAAATTTAAGTTTTTTAAAAGTTCTTCTTTATGATATATTTCATTTGATATAACCATATGTAAATGACTCCCAACGCGGTTACGTTCATACGAGTTTTATTTTTCACAGATAATTTTGAACATAAAGAATCTTATAACGATGTTTTTTCACTATAAATACGGCTTGAAATGTTATAGTCAATGTTAGAAAACGTAATAATGATGACAAATGTAATTGTATTCTGTAATATTGGGTGTTAGACATTGTTACTACAAAACTATGTGAAATTAAGCTTCACAAAGTTTTGTATTCTAACATCTTTGAAATACAATGAACCTAGACAAATTACGTTCAATACTGATAATGTAAAGACAAAATACATGGTGTATTTGCTTTTTTTAAACTTGTGACATGTAACGTCACACTACGACTATTAATTTAAAAAAACAAAGCTTGGTTTCATTTTACTCGTTCTTACCCTATTTTAAGCAAATCAATATAAAACCATTTTCCAATATTAACATCTTAAACATTTCCCTATTATATTTATATTCACATTCCAATCGATTCGTAAATAGTCTAGCTACTCTAACGCTAGCAGAAATTTCACCTATCTGCAAACAATAAAACGTTTTGTCTCGCACATCGCGTTTCGCATTAGTTGGACGTATGCCAGTGTCCAGAACTGTGCGAGACCTATTTATTACAACGGTGGTGACAAAATTGTTATTATAATACACTAGTTTTAAACTATGGCTGTTAACTCAAATGTCAAATTGAAATAGTCATTTTATTACGCGTCATTCTTCGTGTCACTCAATTTTTATGTAACGTTAAATCCTGGGTGAATATTTGACGGCTATTGAAGCAGTAGAAAGTGGTCATTCATTTAAAAATCTGTAATGTTATACTCAAGAATTCAAGAATCAAGGTTTACGCACTCCTCTGATATAGTAAACGTAAATTATAGCGAACAACTAACACTATTTTAACCAAATAAAGTATTATCTTGTAGTCAGTGACATTTCATTTAACTGCACGTTTGGCGCAGTGGTTTAAGCGGTCACCTCGCCGCAAGAACCGTTACGCCGCGTGTGGTGGGTTCGAATCCTACCCGGGACAAATCTTTGTGTGATGAGCACGAGTATTTGTTCTGAGCCTGGTTGTCAATTTATCTATATAAGTATATATTTAGAAGTATATAAGTATGTTTATCAGTTATTTGGTTACCATAGTACAAGCTCTGCTTAGTTTGGAATCAAATGACCGTGTGTGAGTTGTCCAATAATATTTATTTATTTATTTTATTTCAGGCAATGTAGCAAATATATTTTTTTAGGCTATATAGCTATTAGCTATTAGGCATAAAATAGGTTTTATTCAAATTTTATGTTGTACTGATTTCTCAGTTAGGTTTTTTATTTTTTTTATGCCCCTAGATTAAAATATCTTTTAATTTGCTTACAGGATGAACTTATGGAAAGTATGGTGCTGCTACAAGAAGCCACGAATATTCTGAGAGTGGAACCGCATATGAAGGGGGCTCTTGAAGCAAAGATTCAGGAACTAACTAGTCTTTTGGATGAAACAGAACCGGATGAAAAATAGCTGGATGAAATAGAGGATACCTATAAGTTTGTTCATTATAATAATACAAAATAATAATTACCACAAGATTTATTGTTTAGTTATAATATTGTATTTAAGACATTATACGAAGTAATTCTTTATAATTTAAGTAAAAACGTTAACCTATAAAAGACTTAAAAGTATTAAAATACATGATCTATTGTTAAAATATACATTTACTTAGAACTACAGTTAAGGTTATAAGTTATAATACAAGTTTATTTAAATATTCATTAAAATGGATTGAAAATAATTGATGAATGTATTTTTTATTAAATAACCTAATTTTTAATTTTATACCTTAGTAAGTTTGTTAATCACATAACATGGGTTATAATTTTGCTTATGTCCTTTTAAATAGAAGATTTGTATGTCTGTCTGTTGTATCGTATATATCAAACATATGAACCAATACTAATGTATATTTTTTGTTCCTGTCTATGCGTCTGTCGATCTCGTCGATCGTCTCTATCTTTAGCATCGAAATTATTTGAAACATTTTTTTTATTTCTTTGAATTGTACTACAAAATTAATTTATTTTATTTAGTTTGAAGGCATTTCTACGAAACTTTTGTTATTTTACCTCAATAAAACCTTTTTTTTAGTTAGCATTTTCACAAAACCTATGTGTCATAATATAATATTAAAATATACAAGTAGTTTGATATACACATAACTTACATATAAGAACTTGATATACATATAATATTCGTCATGCATGTTCAGTTTTGACTGGCGTGACTTTAGTAGGCTTGGTCGTGACGTCATCGACTTTGATGCTGAACTCGACTGACTCTTTATTGATGTGTAGTATGTGTTTAATAGCACGGGACAGCTTCATGTTGGGACGAGGCGAGTTCTCTATCACGAAGATCTTCTCTGTGTTCTTGTCGAACATTTGTAGCTTTTTCCTTTTGAACTGGAAGGTGAAGTTTGGTTTGAGATAGCTTGCAGTAGTATTTAATACTTTTACTACATTAATGTTACTACAGAATTAAAATATCAAAAATTTAATTGTATTTGCACATGGCTAAATTACTGGAGAAAAATCACACACCGCTCGTCTAGGGCCTAGACGACCGGCGTGTCTAGATTAGGCTGTGCGACATTTCCAGGTGACTTATTAATTTCATTTTATCATCTATATAAACTAAATATGTTAAGGTTTTCAGTTCATCTCTAATTATTCTTTAAGTCCTCCTCAAATCTTCCAAAGTCTTTCGCAAAATCTATATAGACATTCTTACCAAAGAACAAACACAGCACCAACTGCCGAATCTAAACCAGGCAACGCCGGGTGTCCTGTCCATAGCTTTCCGTAACCTGATGTTCGTGAACCCATAGATGAGTGGATTGACTGCGCAGTTCAGGTAAATAAGGAAGTTGGCTGCAAACCACATTATTTCAAAGCCACCTTTAACCTGAGAACACAAGGTGATACAAATTATTTTCTAACTATTCTTACTTAGACGGTAAATGTCATGGAAAGGACCAGATCCAGTAGGACTACTTGGAAAGACTATTGGAAAAGGCCCACAATTTTGACCTGTTTCTTGGAACTGCTGAATGAAAAATTTCAAGTAATGAGATAAAGACAACGACTACGAGTATAGTATAAGTAATATCTAGTCAGACCCTAATAATTTTAAGAACATTAAATGAAACTGAAGGAAAACATATTATTTAAAGAGAAGAATAGGACAAGTTGTTAAAACACAACAAAAAGATAAAATTATCACAAATATCACACTATTGCTTTAAACTAAGTAAACAAATCTAATCCAATAGTATATACCCACCGCATCAATGTCATTCTCCAAGTTATTCATCCAGTAAATCAGCGCAGTGTAAGGGACCCTGCAAGCCACAGCTACTAGCAGAACGCAGGCCGTGATCCTCATCGCACGGTTCCTGGCTTTAGCTACTGATGTTCCACCACCGCGGGACCTCAGCTCCCGAGCACTCCACTCCAGACGCCACATTATTGTTCCATACTTTGCAATAAGAAGAATATAAAAAATAGTTTTACGAAAGACAATTTTCTTCATTTTGAGGAAAAAAAATCGTAACAGACTTTTTTCTATACGAAATCAATGAATTTCCTCTTATCGGTTATCTAGTCTTCAGCTTAACAAGTAGTCTTAAATCACTTCAACAATCCCCATTGCATTGTTGTAGCTATAACTATTCCAAACAGATTGTACGACCCGAAATACATTTACACCTTCTAAAAGCTTTTGAGGGACCAAGCAAATTGGAAGTATATTCTTAGCTAATCGTTTTCGAACTACTTACAGTAATACACATAAGGCCTAGAGGAACCCAAACAAGCAGAGTCAGTAGAAAATGCCAGTAGATGCCCATCACCTGGACGTCTTCCACGCAGAAGCTTTCCAAGTAATCCAGCCATTGCCTTTCCTGGGTCAAGTTTAAAAACATAAAGTACAGATTGTTATTGATTCTAGACAAAACAAGATGTTTACTAGCTGAATTTTAAATAAAACCACGATGTTTTATTTCTAAAAAAACCATATCTCCAATGTAAGTCTGTGATTCAATTAATCCATTAATCTATCACCAAGTTAAAATATATGCATTTTAACCCTAAAAGCCCCTTAAAACTTAATGCCAGTATCAAAGCAACGATTGCTTAGATACTGTTTTATTACACAAGATAAATAATTCTAACCTGATACGTCCTTTTTATAGCCCAAGGTAAGGCCATAGCACAGGCTACAAACCACGATACAATTATGAGCTTGGGAGCCGCTTTGACTGTGACTCTAGCTTCTGCTGTAAGTGCCGCTGCAGCCAAACGGTCGTAAGATACCAAAATGACTGCGTTCACGCTTGATAGAAGGAATGACGCTGGAAATAATAAAAGGGTGTTCTCCTAAAATAATAGGTATAAAACATCGATATTCTTAGTAAAATTGTTTGACAGCTAACTTTTAGAAATGTTAGATTTCGTCATGATGTTTTCGATTATTTTTTTCTGCGCTTTTTTTTGTGTCCTACTCCTGGACAAAGGTTTCCCCTTTTTCTTTTCAAAAGTCTGTGTCTTGTGGATCTACGCTGGTCCTACAAAGACGAGAAGATCATCGTGCCATCTGCGGCATTGTCTTTTTATCTACTATTTAAGTAAATTAGGTTTTGCGTGAAAAGTCTAGTATGCTGCCTTGACACAACTAAGTATTTATTAATAATATTATATCATATTTTAAGGCATTCTGGTGAATTTTATAAAGCCTATATATAGAAGGCAAATAAACACTGCCGTGTACTAAGATTTCGCTAAATTAAGCACACAAATTCTTACCTTGCAAAAATCCTTCAAATCGGCAACCAAAGTTCTTTAAAACGTACTGTTGATAGAAGTCCCTGACCAACATGAACCAAGGGCAAAATAGTAACGTCATCAAATCAGTAAAAGCCAAGTTTGCAACTAAATAGTTGCTCGCAGACCAGAGCCATTTGTTCTTCATTAAAATGATCAGTATTATGGAGTTGAGGAATATTCCTAATACTCCAACAATGACCATGAGCGTCGATTTGATGGCCATTTCTCTGGCTGGTTTTACGTGCCATATTATATTTGGAAATGCGTGCTCTGACGGGTCCAACTGAAAGAATAACAGGGCTGAGTGAGCTGTTCGCAAACACGGCTGGACTGATTATTCCCATTTTCGTTTTAAAATGTTAAATGAAGGCTAGAAAAGACCAGAAATCATCGAAAATTATGGGAGAATTCTTAATTTTTACGCCCGTCGGCCTCAAAGGGTTAATTCCCTTAAAATCTTTTTCATTAATCACTGATATATGTTAGTGTAATCTTAGTCACAACATAAAGTCTTGGACGTCATAAATTGCGTTCCATGACGCTAAACTATTGCTGTTCGTGCATCTTGATCGGTGCGCTAGTCATTCAGTCCAGGAGAATCTTAACACCGCGATTCAGAAAACAGTTGGCTTTGATCAACGCCATCTATCGAGAACATTTTTCAACTGTACGTCACTATTCAGTTCAGATAGGTACTCATTTTATGGTTTGTATCTAGGTTCTAAAATAAGGCGATTCATAAACTATACGTATCGCATCAGAAGAGTGGCGCTATGTTATTGTATAAAAGCAAAAAATGTATTTAAGCTTTAGAGGTCTGCAACTATCCGATTTTTGTTATTACTTTATTTTGTATACTAGCTTCTAACAGTTGGTTTCTACACAAAATATTGCGAAAATCCAATAATAATAATTACGTATTTAAGGATAAATAATATAATCAAAACATAACGAGATGTATGAATGAAGTTATTGAAGTATGTAAGGCTTGTACCAAGTGGAGTTTGTGTCTTCTCTCTCCTACCTAGAATATGGCATGATTTTATGTATCGCTCACTTGCGACGATAATGTGACATTTCGAAAACCTCAATTTTACAGTAGATATATATATCATTTTTAAACTTTTGATCGCCGCTAGTGGTACACTGCGATAGTTGCGTCACTTTCTCTCGTTACGCCGCCATTTTTGGAGTAAAAAATATCGCGTTTTTGTAGAATAAAGAGCGCATTTAGGCGGTTTCAAATAAATAAAAAAAAGCGCGTCGTCGCAAGTGAACGATATGTACGTACGTAATCAAAACAATTTTTAAGTACACTTACATTTTCCCAATAATCCACGGACCAATTGGATGTAGTTTTAGTATCTGTTTCATCATAATCAGTGCTCTCCATGTCCGCCCACTTCAGCGCTTGATCACTTCATGACGTCAGTTTCACTTAGCTCGAGAGCTTGCCACTGTAAAGGATTAATGCTATTCATAGAATTATGATTGATTGTCGGTGGAAAGTACACACCACGTTCAACCGTTTGAGAAGGAATATTTAGAAATACTTAATAACTTGTAAAATGAAAGTCAAACAACTTTGACATATTTATTATAAGGAATAATCGTGTAACAGAAGATAAATAAAATAACATTCACGTCAAAAAGAAAAAAAATTGAAGTCAGTTAAAAAGGAAATATTTTTAGCAGGCATCAGAAAAAAATGTTAAGAGAAGAACTTTTTTAAATTGGATTCATCCATAATTACTAATTATTTTAGAATTTAGGATATTAAAAATAATAATAGATTTCTTCTGAAGAACCAACTAGACGTGGCACATAAAATGGGGTAAACTTGAGGAATACGAGCTAATTAGACAAAGCCAACCCCGGTCACTGACCTGAAATAAAACTTGTCGAAGACACTTTTCAAAATTGATTTTATCCTCCCACAATCCAGACGTTTTGTAAACACTAAAGCCATGTACAGAATGGGAGTCGATATTACAGTACTTGAGATAACAGAGGTTTTAGGTAGTCCATTACCATAAAAGCTTTTTTATCTAGAAAATGATTGATAGCATAAAAATAAAGCCGTGAGCGAGGCTGCTCAAATCACTTTGTACATCGATTGTGCTTTATCTAAAAACTGAAATTGTCAAATTGTTTTTTTGAGTCTGAAGGGCGAATGTCGACCTTGTTGAGACCTTGATGGGGGTCGTAATAGCACTGTCTCTTCGCCCGGTAGTCAGCAGCAAATTTCATTAAAACTAGTAAAATTACTTGACTGTGATAGGGAATAGCCGTGCGGCTCGATTTCTGAGGTTATTAAGCCACGCTTGCCGAGGTTGTTCTGTGGACGGGTGACTATCTCATACATATCGAGTTCCTTCGTCTTTCGGAAGGCACGTTAAATTGTGGGTCCCGGCGGTCAATTTCGAATATCTTTGACAGTCGTTAACAGTAGTCAGAAGCTTAAAAGTCTGACAACTGGTCTTACCGAAGGGTATACATAGTATTATAAGCGATGATGATAGGAAAAGGCTAGTAGTAATATATCGCAGGTCCTGTGTATTATTTGTATCTGGTCGGAAGCCGGCGTAACTTATCTTATCTAGAGGTATAAAAACAAAAAATAACCCTCAGAACCGATGGAACGATAGTCTATGATCTACAATATTCCGAGTTATGTTAAAATTCTAAAAAGAAAACTAATGAACAATTTGGGACCCAACTCGGCTTTTAAGACGTCCTGTAAATCTGTACAGTTTAAAATTAGGCAGCTATTTCCCAAGAAAAAAATGTATGAGCCATGCTTTTTAAGGAATTCTTACAATCAAGAAAGGTTTTCTTATGTTTTCTTTCATTGGAACCAGGTTTTTTTCTCTTCCTTATAGCTAAAAAGCAATACACCAATCTACTTTTGGGTTGAAATCCTCAAAAGTTACTTAAAAGCCGAATTAACACAGTATTTAATTGCTCTATTCTGTAACATTTGTCTTCATAGCGTATACCGCCATCTAGGGACAGTTAGCCGTACTTTTTGGGTAGAGTCACACGTCTCATGTTGTTAGAGTCGCGAATGCTTTGAGGTGATTGAATTAGCCGCTAGATATCACTTTATATAATATATAAATTTAACCCATTAATGTCCCACTGCTGGGCAAGGGTCTCCTCCCGTAATGAGAGAGGGGTTAGGCCTTGAGTCCACCACGCTGGCCAAGTGCGGGTTGGGGACTTTGCATGTCTTCAATTAATGTATTAAACAAATTTTAGGCATGCAAGGTTTCCTCACGATGTTTTCCTTCACCGTTGGAGCATGTGATAATTATTTCTAATACACACTTAACTTCGAAAAGTCATTGGTGTGTTGCCTCGGGTTCGAACCTGCGACCACTTGCGTGGGAGGTGTCAACTTATACCACTCGGCTATCACTGCTCTTTTTTTTTTTTTTTTTTTTTTTTTTTTTTTTTTTTTTTTTTTTTTTTTTTTCACTTTACATAATAATAATTATGAGTTGCCCGACGACGAGGAGATATCTAGAGGGTAATGTGTTTTATGCTTAAGGTTGATTTTCCACCGCTAGTGGCTTTTTCTTATCAATGTCTTGATTAGGTCTCAAGTTTTAAAAATGACAACAAGTCTTGTTCAACAATTTTCAGGCTTACAAATTGACTTAAATAGATTCAATTCACAATGAATGATAACAGTAACGTTTGGAAAAGCCACAAGTTTACAAAATGCACCAAAAGGAGACAGCAATCTTTACATGTCACGAATCTACGACACAAATTACACAACAATTTTACACAAATATCTCCCATTTGCCTCCATCAAAGTAATTTTCTTTAAAGTAATCTTCAAAAACCATACATTAAATTCACACCTATCATACGATCTCAATGTCACACATCAAAATCGCATTTTCAAAATACCATGTGAATTTTTGAAACAATGAAGTAACTGGACTTCATTAAAATACGCTTACGGGAAGACGCCCTTGTGACAGTGTACATTTGTACAGTCTGAGGCATAAATCATGTACTTACTGACATATATTTTACGAAAATGTTGTTGAATAAATAAGTAATAGCTGAACGGTAAGCATTTTTTTCCATGCAAATGTTCGAAGATTAAAACCAAAGGATTGCTTGTATGTTTGGAAATCTTTAATGTCTGTTACTGGTTACAATTATTTTATCATACCGTCACCACTGTAACTTTGCCAACCTGATAATTCTTTAGAGGTGAAAAACTTTCAGAAAAGAAATACAGTTTCTTAAAAGAATGCAAAATGTTGGAGTAACTAATTCTCCTTTAAGGTAGTCAAATTCCAAATAAAAATCTCTATTTTAAAATCCCACACTCTTGTCTACACGTCGTGTGAGCTTTGATTAGTTATAGCGTTTTGTCACTTTTAAACAATTCTGATACTGTTTATGCCGAAGACTAACTACTGTATCAGAGTAACTAATCAGAGCTTAACCGAAGTTTATCAGTATGACAGTCAAAGTTTTTGCATATTTCAAACATATAAATTATATTATTGTTCACTAATAGCACTAAAACGGTTCGTCCTCGATGTGCATCAAACATTGTAATTTATACTCGATTTGTATGTATGTTTGTAATATAATGTATCCTAGCTATCATACCACTGTTATCTAAATTATAGCCTAACAAATTGCCCTAAATTGTGGGAAATTCTTTATTGTTTTACTTGGGTTGGAGGCGCCTGGAAGTATGGCAAAAAATCTCGTATGTGAATATGATTGCTGAAGACGATGTTGGGTTTGATTCCCTGGTTGGGCCAAGTGCAATATTTCCTAATGGTTGACTAAAGTTTGGTAATATGCAATACCCGATACATGGCAATAGGCTCGCCTTCTAGTACATAAAACTAACATTGTAAATGGAGACACGTAAGTATACTTTAATGTCCTCTGCTTATACTTTCGGATAGATGTAAAGTTATAAAAACTGACTTGAATCTGAATTAGTTCCGGAATAGTTAAGAATTACAATTGTACCCAATAGGTGGCGCAGTTCTCAAAACGAGAAATAAACTCGTCAGAGTTGGGACGTAGGTAGCCAGAAATATAATAATATATTAAATTCGCCACCCGCATACTCATTTATCTACATTTGTAATTACAAACGAAGTACACGTCTGCACCACAATTGCAAAGAAAACACTATTTCACCCCATAATTTGTTGATATTCGCGTCGCCATGTTAATTTGACCGCAATTGTGATGTGCCTTGATGTTAGCACGCAACTAATGGGCGAAGACTATGGAAATATGAAGAAAGAAACGTCAACTTAGCTATTATGAGTGTCTGACATTGATCTACGAAATGGAAAACCGGTTTTATTTGTATTTTTAGTAGCAGCCTATCCCGGTGTGGCTTGGGTTACACCGGGTTAAATATAACAAATCCTACACTTAAATCTTTCTCAATAATCACTACATCTATTATTTTGTGAAATAGTTTTAATATTCTGTAGATTATTAATTTATCGGGAATACATAGACGCGGCGCAATGACTTTATAAATATGTAATGAGGAATTGACTATACTATACGACAGTGTCCATTACTGGGTTAAACCAATGTGTTTTAGTGTATTTGTTTAGTAGCACAGTAGTTTGCACTTGAGTAAAGTTAAGTTACGATAGAACATAATTTTAGAACCTTGATATGAACCATAAAATGCGCGACTGGAATGAGTATGTGAGTATGCTACGAAATGCTTTCAAGTCTGCTCGATAGATGGCGTTGCTCAAAACCACCTGTTTTCTGAATCGCGGTGTTAAGATTCTCCTGGACTGAATGACTACTGCATACATTGGAATTTCGAAAGTCAGTCGAGTTTACAGGAACTGTCACTGTGAATTTTTAAAAGTCCAACAGTCGTTGTTGTGACTATATTATACTTAATATTAAAATCTTCATCTAGTGTAAAGCTATGAAACGTTTTTCAAGAATTGGATGCGTTTTCATTATAGCTTTTAACTTACGAGGTTATAAAGGAATAGACAAGGTCTTTTCAGTTACCTATAGGCCTTATGTACTTCTTTGTTATAGTGTACAATTCATAGGCACGCTCCTTATTCCTTCACATTGTCCACGACCGGCTAGAGACCTGGCGCAGGACCACCTAACACCACTCGGCAATTAGTTCGGATTTTAAAACCGATTCAAGGAACCGAACGACCTGTGTGTTCGCCGTGTACTCTACCGCGCCCCAAAGGAATTCAGACAAAAAAGTGGTGCTACAAATACCGTATTTGCTTTTTCGTTAAGCATTGAGCTTCGCATACGACCAACGTCTTATTTGGTTAACGGTGTTCATACTATTGCTACTGTTTTTGTTTGTGTCTATCAGAAAGAATGCTAGATTATAGTTATTTCAGAGAGCCTATGAATGATTTTCGTCATTTTATCACAGCTGAATGTCTTCAGAGTAGTTTTCTAACACACTATGAATGATGGGCTAATTCAGTACCGCGGTTTACTCCAGTCAGTACTATCGACTATCGAAAGTTCGACATTTGAAATGCACTGCATAGTTAGTTCCTACGGCACCCGCAAGAAGCTCTAATTTACGTACAGAATTTGTATGAAAATTTGTCGATAGGAAATCGCCTCCCGTTTGCCAAATAATCATAGGCTACCGTTATCATTACTTAATTTCAAATAATAAGTTGCATGAAGGTAAATGAACCAAAGGAGTTTGTAAGGATCGTACCCAGTAGCGTTCTCTGGTCTTGGCCTACCCCTATGGAAAGAATGCGTGATTTGATGTAATAAGTTGAATGAGGCGAAAGAAAATCACGTTTTCTTAAGCAAATTAAAATAGAGTCGGGCAATATTTCTTCCCATAAGCCAATAGCCAATACAATAACCAAAATAAGGTTTCGTATTCTCAGAAATGAAAGGTAAAATGCCATTGTTTCGCAACACACACGGCACATAGGTCGGCATATACGGAGACAATGTAATGATCGTTTACGGTCATGCTCCCGTGTACACGTCACAGCGAGTCATGATCGCGTAACCTTTGTCATGTACCACGTCGATAGACCAACGGCTGGCTGATTCTGGATAAGTTATAAGATTTGCAGAAATGTAAAAAGATTAGTTGATTAGACTCTTATTAACTAGAGATCTTAGCTACCAGTGGTCAAGAGCTAGGGTTCCTAGCTACAAGGGTTCAAGAGCACGTACGCCTTACTGTCACTCAGAGATTTTGGATAGACTCTCCAATTTTGTGTAGTTAACGTTGTTTCCAATTTACTCCTATAAATCAAAGCTTCGTGCTGCTTCATTCTCGCTCGTCATTTATCCACAATTTAAAGTAAGGAATAAGACAGATATTCTATCCCGGGGTTTCAACTAATTGATCGCAAAAAATCGTTAAATTGCTTCGCTCGCTGCTAGATGGAACTACTATTATTATAAACGTAGGTTCTATTTCATATACCTCTGTCACCATGTATGTGGGTATAACAAGCGTGATAATATATATGTATGTTTTCCGACATTTCAATTACAATATACTTAAAAATAGACTTAAAAAAGCCATTCAGAATAAACCTTCATCACAAAACCACAATGTCGACAGTAATTTCGTACGAATGAGGTTGGCATACACGTTTCAATCGTTCACTTGTTGTTCTAAATTGAGCCTTATGTCTTTGTGATAAGGTTGTTGAAGTAATATGTCATGTAATAGAAATCGTGAGGACATGTTGCCACTTGTAGTGTTGGGACATTATGATTGTGGCGTATAGAAGGTAAATTGTAGACTTATGTGAAGTTAAAGTAATTATGAGATTGTAGATTTAAATTGTATGAGGAAAGAAAAAAGCAGCTGCTAAAAATTATTTTGTCAGCTTAACTCTGCCACATTAGTACGTCAATTCTATTTTTTAAACTAGATATAAACTAGAAAATAAAATTGCGGATGAAAGCTGTCACATCGTGTGACAGCTAAGCTTGAAGGTATAAGTTTTGCCATAATATCCTGAATTACAGACATGTCATCTATACATTCAATAATTCTACTTTGAATCAGTCTTTTGTTTTTACTAGGGTATGTCAGTTAAGTCAAAGCTGTAGAAAAGACTTAAAAGCAACACTTTGATAAAGACTACATTGATTTACGTTTTCTTAACTAAACAAAGAAACAAATCCCTGTTTCTGTGTACCCCTATCAGAAAAAGGCGTGATATTATTATGTATGTATGAACCTGTGAACGAAAGTAAACAAGTCGAATACACTCATTTTCATCTTAAACACATTCATTTTCATAACTCGCAAACCTTTTTATGCACATCATACATAATCCTACGCTAAGGTACCTTGCCTTTAAATCAATATAGCACAAACCCACAGAGCGCCGACGATGAATAAATCCGTAGACTGAATAAAATCTAATAAAGTCTTTCCACTGATAAAAATTCACCGAGACATACGCTATGAGAAATTAAACGTAATGGTATGAAATGACGCGGGGAAGGCTTCTTTACACTGTACGATGAGTTTGTTAAGAAATCAGGAAATTTTGCTTTTAATAATACTAAGAATAATAAGGAAAAAGTTGATTTTTACAAAGTAACAAAAGAATAACACTGCTGAAGACAGCGTAGTGATAAGTAGTGTTAGACGTAGCACCCGATTTTTAAAAACTAAAATTTAATAGAGAGCAATATGTTTAAATTATTTTTCTTAGCCAGAATGTTAAGCATTTGCAAGTTACGTGCAGGTTAAGTTTAGTTTTTACACAAAATATTAGGTCGTGGAAAAAGTCTTTTCGCATTATAGTATGTATGAACCTGTGATAAAATCTCTTTGGCTTCAAGAATCACAAATGAGTACACGGTTCATTAGGTTTCTTTCAGTGCTTTTTTGTGTAGAGAAAAGATTTTAGTACAAGTTCATACGTACTATAATGCGAAAAGACTTTTCCCCGACCTAATATGTTATGTTTCATGTAGATAGAGCAACTAACAAAATCTCTTAACGTTCTTAACATAAATTCTGGTGTTAGATATGTATAAAAAGAATTGCGTAACAATGTTTTTATAGATACCAGTTATAAGTCGTATCGGTGCCTTATCGTTTAGCATAAAGTCTCTTACCAATAGGGGAGAATCCCGCAGGATGTGTGATTTTGTGCTGTCTGTCTCATTGAATCTGTTGAAGTTATGTCTGAGTATCGGCTGGTTAACTTATCTTTGTGAGTTTAATATCTGCTCTGTTCTTGATGTTTTCTTTATAGACTGTTTAGTATTGTGAGAAGTTTTTAGATATAATTCAGAATTTGGTTACTAAACTTAATTTACAGTTTTCTGCTGTTGATAATTGTGTTTTGGATATTGTACTTTTGAAATGGTGGAGGATAATAAGACGGCATGCTTCGCACAGTACGTCGACTTTCACCAGGGTCTGTTAGTTTTATTCCCGAGGGAAGCAATCCGGATGTTAAAGAGTTCAGTAGTTAATGTCAGATTGTGAGAATCTGATATTAATTACTGAACTGAATATATTTTGAGTATTATTGTAACAACTTAATTCTTCAGTGCATCCAAGTAACTTTTTCCATTGAATCATAATGTGAAGATGTAAGTATATCAAAAACCAAGAAATGAGCATAATGTTAAAATTGTCCTCTATTGAATCTCGAAATTACTTTTAAATTCTAACTAATACTGAAAGATAACACATATGTAAATTATTGATAATAGTCGGACAAAACAAACGAGCTAACTAAATGCACATACATAAGTATGTTATCGGTACATTGCAAATTGGCAACGTGAGGCCAAGTGAACTGCTATGATAAAAGCTTCATTGAACATTAATGCTTTCTAGTTAACGTATGAATATTTCAAATGTACCCGATGCACCGATAATGTGAGCGAATATTTGCTTACCGTACCGATAGAAGGAAAATAAAGTTATTTTTCCTAAAGATTTTTTGTGCCTGATAAAAGTTGACTGCGATATGCGAATTTATGTTTTAATCATTGATATTATTCATCAGTTCAATATGTCAATCCATACTAATATTATAAATGCGAAAGTAACTCTGTCTGTCTGTCTGTCTGTCTGTCTGTCTGTCTGCTACTCAATCACGTCTAAACTACTGAACCAATTTGCATGAAATTTGGTATGGAGATATTTTGATACCCGAGAAAGGACATAGGCTACTTTTTACCCCGGGAAAATGACGCATTTCCCGGGAAAAATCATAAAATTCAACGAAGTCGCGAATAATCAATATTATAATGACATTGACTTAACAAAATTTCGTTGCCATGGCAACTGTTTTAATGGCGGATATGCCTTAGCGCGACTTCGTTATAATAAGAGATATAAATAATTTTGAGAATATTTTTCGTGAAAAAAAAGCATATTTTATATCATCACGCTACGACCAATAGGAGCAGAGTAGGTAACAGTAAAAAGTGTTACCAAAACATGGAAAATGACCCATTCTCTCTTATGTGACGCAAGCGAAGTTGCGCGGGTCAGCTAGTATATTATAATATGTTTTGTAATATGCTTATTTGCTGTCGAATGAAAATCTCCTGTAATTTTATTTAAGGCTATTAATTTCTGAGATGCTTAGTTGGTTAAACAATAGTATGTTCTAATGATTTACTTGTTATCAGCGTTATGTGTACTCTAGCCTTGATTTTTTAAAAAATAATACATATTTAGGTGTATTTCTAACTAGCTTACGTTGTGACACTGGCATAGGCAAATTAAGTTAATTGTAAGGAACTTTATTTAATTGTAACAAACAGTAAATAATTATTATAATGAGAACCCGTGATTTTAAATAGATTTGTAACTGAATGTCTCAGAAAATAACAATTCATACTAAAATAATGGATTTAAAAAAAAACTAGAATTCAAAAAACAATTAAATCTATTAAATATTTCCTTTCATGAGTTTTATCTGCTACCAGTCCGGGTGGCAGACTGCATGTCTCTCGATAAGGCACACATTATACCGTCTTAGATCTGGAGACTACTGGAGACTCGAGTGCAGTCGGTGAACCGTTCAGAGGTCGCCTACTGCCTTCCGGTGAAATGGTAATCACTTTTACATTTTACTTAATACGTGGAACATTTGAATAGGTTACGAAGATAATTTTATTATGAGGCGATGATTACTTTCTTGTTAGATTTATTCTGTTTGTGGTCACATTTTATGATGTCACACATGTCGGATTTTGTGTGGTCTGACAGTTATTGTTTTTGTATGTTTTGTTAATTTGGACGGCTTTTGTACCTTGTATTGTTTAGCTAAGGTACCAACTAATAAAACGTAGTTGCATATATTCATAATTACTTACATTCCTATGACATGAATTACATTGCTTTATGCTTTTCAATTGCTTTAAATTTATTGTTTTGATTTCAGTATTGCGTAAGATCCAATACAGAAACAATACTTATAATGTAATTTAAATAAAATGAATGAAGAATAAAGTCGCCTGCGTTGAAACGTCAAATGACACAAGGTTAAAAATTCAAGAACACATCAATTCTGAATATTGTTAACTAAAAAACATGCAACATTTTATCGGATTTAAAGCAAATACACTCAAAATTAACTCTTAATAAAACGAAATCAAAACGTAATGAATTTCTGAGCTCACCACATCATCACATCGGCAACACATTGTTACTCCCTCCTAATAAGTAAATTAAGTGAATCAGCTTAGTCATTCGTTCGTATTCATTAATTAAGATCACACGCGAAGCTTAAACCAATCTTGAGAACAATTGCCTTCTACTTGAGACTGATATGACTGTGATTTGTAATATGTAGAGATATTTCTTAGCTAATAGGATATTGGGAAATCTATTTAGAAGGTTTGACGACTTTTTCGACGATTCATTGATTGATATGTACGTATGTCTTTATAAAATGTTTGTCAATGTACAGAATTTGATATACAGATACTGTGACTATTGGATAAGTAATTAGGGGCCGTCCATTAATAAATAAATAACCTCCACCGCCCTAGCTACATTACATGTATTTTATATCTACAATATGTTGTATTTTTCAATATTCATAAAATGTATAGGGGACTAAAGAGATAAGCAGTTATTCCAGAGATAAGTAATTATTCAGCATGCAATTCCATTTAGATTTTCCTCAGTCCAAAACCTGTGATGGAATGATATTTAACATGTATCAAACATTATTTTCGAAACAACAGGCGTCTAAGACTTATCCCACGTTACAAAAACCTCACAGCCTCCCTACATTCAAGACAACAAGACGTGTATTACTCTTACTCAAACTTTTGTATAGAATTTGCGGAAAGAAAGGAGACGCCTCCCCCTCCCACCAGGGGGATGTTAATGATAACACACTCACACACAATTTCTTTTGTTTCTATAACTTTAGCCACTGTAGCGACTCGCTTTGAATATTTCTGCTTTGAGTATTCTTGAGGACTGAGGTTTTGGTTTGTGAGACTAGCTGTATGATGTGTCTTGGCTTGCGCGTTTAATTTTATTTCTTATCGAAATAATTCCTTCCGCATTAAGACACAATATTTAAGAGAGTGGAGGACTTGTGCCCGGTTTCTGAATACATTTAGCGGTAGTTTATCTATTCAATAGCGTTTTGTTATACAAGGTTACCGCTATTGCATAGATAAGCTACCCCTCAATGTACTTCAGAAACAGGGGGTTAATAAAGTACAGAAAAAAGATGCGAAATACACAATTAGACCCGGAATGAAAATGTTGTTGTTCTTTGCTTTCTGCCTACTGCCTATCAGAAAAAGGTGAGATTTTATGTTTTTATATACGTAATATTTATCAATATAGGAACTATTATTATCAACATTCGGCGTACATGTAGTGTCAAGACAATCGCATCAAAAGCACATTAATTAATTTATACTCGCAACACTAAACAGTCGTAAAAATAGTCAGGGAAAACACATCGTTCTATAGAAAAATCAGACTCATACATCCCGTGATTATCGTACACTTAACACCCAATACCAAAAAGCAAAAATAAGCAAAACTCAACTACAAAATCTTAAAAATACGGTACATAAGTAAACAAAGCGCCCCCTACCCCCGAGTTGGGGCAACAATGCTTAATAATGGTTTCACGAATTTGGCAATACATTCATTAGTCGCTTTTGTTCTGATATATTTGGGGGTAGACAAAAATTATAACATACAATGTATTGTGAGAGGCGACGCGGAATAAGTGCCGGATTTCTGTAGGGCTGGTACGTGTGGAGATTGGAGATATTATGGTGTTTTGATTCGCAGTTTATATTAAGTGAAGTGCTTTCTTAGTACAAATTATGTGTGACAAGGAACTGCTTCGAAAGTTCTCGAAAAAAGTTCAAAGATTATAATATAAATCTCTTCGTATGATTAGAGCTTATTTATCACGGTCATACTTTACTTAATTCTTGCTCTGAACCGCCGAAACGTAATAGCAGCTGTTTCAGTTTAAGAGTTATAAGGAGCTTTAACGTGCTTTTGCAACCAAATCTGAGAGTTTTACGGGTCAAAGACACTGAATTAAGACAAAATAATTTATCAATGCTGAGAACCTGCTCCTTTATTGCTATTATAACCATAGACCTTCCATTGCCAACTTCAAAAAATTTACTCCTTTGATTTTTCTATTAATTTATTTTAATCTAGGTTTATTTTGCCAACCCTATCATACATAGAGCAGGATTTAAATGCGCCGAGGCGTCTCGCGGTAATGCTAAGAAAACACGGGCCTACAGGGTGCTCTCAATTCATTCACAAACAGATAAACAAAATTGTTCCTACTTTTGCTAACTCATACATATATTTGTGAGAGTTTCATTTAATTTTGAAATTATACGATTTGGATCTAGGTGCTGTTGATGTTGGATGATGTATGAATTTGGGTGAGAGTCCTGTAAATATGAGGTTTTGATACTGTGTATGTCTCACATCCTATTAAGTTTTTATTTTAAGACAATAGTTTTTGGCTTTCATAAACGCGCAAAACTTTCATCTTATCGAAAAGTTAAAGTTATCATACAAACTGATGCTCCTTTTCGTAAGTAATGCTCTGTTTTACATTGAATTCATAAAACAAATGTTTTGAACATTTGTTTTATGAATTCAATGTAAATCGAATGACTTAGATGTTATAAACAGAAGATTTTACAAAGGGTTCTTATAGAAATCGTCCAAGAGTAGTTCCGCTACTCGATCATAGATGGCGTTGCCATGCAGTTTGTTTGAAGTTAATATTTTGCTCTGTAGATCTAAAAGGCTTATTTAACGGGGTGTGTTTTGAAAAAATATACATATATTAGGTAATGAAAATAGTGTTATTAATTACCTTTACTGCTTAGCATTAAATTCAGGAAATAATAATTTCTCCCCGTTTTATATTCTTTTCTAAATCCAATCTAGCAATGAAAATAGAAATTCCTAAATAAATTAGTGATCAGTTGCAACGTAAAGATAAATGTGAATAAAGAAAGAACTAAACGGATATGAATAAAACTTTTTGGAATTCTAAACAACAACAGCAAAAAAAAAAACAACATCAAAAATCGAACACAAATTAGAGATGTCCAATTAACAAGTCTATACTGCCAGTTACAGATCACAGATTAAAAATAACAATAGCATTTGATACAAGTTTGACGTCTTATTAAGCGTTGATATGCTAGAATAATATAACGATTACTCATCGGCGTTATCGATTGGAACGGGAGAAAAGGATTCATGTTTTCGATAGATCGTGATAATGTTAGCTGTTGTTTAATTACTCTTATTAGCATGTAAATAGCGGATTTATGTATGAATAATCTTGTATCCGTGATGTAAAAGCGATACGAAGACTATGTTTTAGTGTGGGAGCTATCTTAATAAAAAGTAGCATAGCTTTTTCTGTATTTATTTTAGATAGATATTAGTCTTAAATAGGCCTAAATTGTTGTACATAGGTATCCTTATTTATATTTAAATTGTTACGTCTACTTTAATGTCAACTTTAACATATTTACTAAAGAAATGAAAATAATATCATACATGGATACTCGATAGCAGGCTTGTAATTACCGAAGGTGTAGGCAGAAATGTTTTGAAATACACCGCCGTTTTGCCCGGGCTACTATTAAATATAAATATTTTTATGCCAAATGCACATTACAAAAAACCAATTATACTTTGAATACCCGACCTGCGAATCGAACCAGCATTGGTTACACTACCGACTGCGCCACAGAGGCAGTCAATGTAACAGCATTTTACTAAAAATATTATTTCTAAAGTATACTAAGTATAATTATCACCCTTTACTAATTATTTTATGTCTAAGTTACAAGGCAAGCCTTTATTTACTATTCAGATTCTATTTATTGGTTGTTAATTAACCTGAACTTTCAGGTCACGAAGTGTGACGTAATACGGTACAGTAATTAGTGTTAATTACTAATACAACATAGGTACTGTACGTGGACCTTTCGGTTAATGTGAAATCGGAATATTACAGACGGTATAAAATTCATTTTTAGAAAGACTTACAGGTTATGTAATTATGTAGAGTAAGCTAGGCTTGTATTGAAAATGAAATAAGATAGAAGTGAAAAATTTCGAATCACTTGGTGCCAGTTTCACCGTTCATGAAAAAGTATCAGATATCGCATCTGATTGATAAAGTGGCATTAAAAGTCCTATGTGAAATAATTATAGCATTCCTCCTAATAAGCTAACCACCATTTTTCAGAAATGATGAAACTGGCTGGTAAAGTACGATTAGGTCCAATTTTGACACTAAGAATTGCCTAAGTTATAGATAAATAATTTTACCGCCATTTCAGTATGAAACCAATGAGAAGAACTGGCAGGAAACTTCAGGCCACTTATTACTCACACATCAAACAAAAAATCCAAATTCAATATTTGTGACATCATTTAAAAAGTTAAGTCATTCATCCCAGCATTAGAAAAAAAAAAGCTACACTCGTATAGATATCGTCAGCAAAAAGCATCAATTCTCGAACGAGTTCTCGATTTAAAATCGAATAATGGACAGGATGTGGTCGTCGCGGCGAACGCACATGCATATTCGATATACAAACTTATCATAAAAACTTCCCTCACTCTTGTGTGTCAAGCAATAAGGTCTAATTTCGTTTGTCAATTAGTTTGTCAACTGCAAATGTATTGTTGTAAGGTCGCGTGCGTGCAAATCGATTATCGAAAGGATTAACGTTTACAGTGATTGGAGATCAGGGGGTCAGTCTTAAGATGCACCTGCTCTTAAAGGGAGTGAAATGAGGTGGTTACCAATTAGAGACTTTATTACATAGTGGAGTTAGTTCCGTAATCTGTAGTCAAAGTAATATATTTTTTTGATGGCTTCCGTAAGTGTATCTTAAAGTTTATTTCTTAACTATTTCAATGTTAACCTTTTTTAGCAACGAAATAGAAATTTATTTTTTAATCATTTACTCCATTTTGATAAGAAACCTAATCGGCAACTTTAAGTAACTAATTTATGTAAATTTAGTTCAAAAACTAATTTGCAATACGCCGTCTCATCACCGTAATATGTTTACAGTACACAGTACAGTCGATTACATCACCAATACATTGCTCTAAAACTTGAATATTAATATTCCTTTGCAAATTCACTTCTAAGAGCATTGTTCTCATAAAAATCTTCGATAGTATTTATTACGTTCCAATATAAGTAAATAGCACGTTGCGAACGATATCTTCGGACCAATCGCGAGTTGTTACTCTCGTTGAAGCATAACATTACCCAAACTAAATCGTTCCCACGGCGTCTGCACATCACTCTTCTTCAACTAACGTTCGAAATTCTAATCAGGGTGAAATCGATTTTATTTTAAATGCTATTAAGTTGAATTTTGTTTGTGGAAGATGTTTATTATAGATTTGAACATAACTGTGTTCGAATTTTAAGATTCGATGGTTTTTACCTCGCCATTTAGAATTCAACTTTAGCTTCGAAGCTACAAGGTTGGTTTTCGGTTGTTTGTAATTAAGCGTGTAAGTCGTTTTTAGCGTAGCGAATGTGTGTAATACAGTATTGAAATATTTCGTGAATCATGCGCATCCGTGTGTATAATTACGTTTTTAAGATCAGTTCTAGTTCAGGGGTTTGAAATATTTAAATGTTTATTTTTTTCTAATTCCACGTTCGATTGCTTTGAATTTAAATGTGTAAATTGCTTATTTGTAGGTATTTTAAGTTTGCAACTAATGCTGTAGGAAAAGAAGTTTATTATGTTGGTGTTAGTTGCACGAATATAAGCTACTTAACTCTTAATTAGTTAAATACGTCCGAATTCTAGAAATGGTTAAGGCAAAACTTACATTGGTACTGTGTTCAAAGTGGTATTTTCAACACCGGCAACAATCTCTGAAATCTGGTATTGTGGTTTCTTTTTAAAATATTCATACAAAGGACGTAAAATACAGCGAGACTCAAATCAACCAAGAATTTATTGATAGCAAAAAGGCTTATTCTGTAAAAAAAAATTAAACTCACGACTTCCACACGCAGATAAAGATATGGTCATCACTTAAACCACTACAGCACAAACGTCATAAAAATAGCTAAGTGTATGCAACTTCACATGCAGCGAAAACATTCCAATAATAAACGTCATGGTGATTTCATTTAAACACAATTTTTGTACTTACTTTTTTTGTTAAAACAGTTGTTGACCCCTGTGTTAACCGGTGCTTGTACCGGTGTCGGTAACACAGTAGCGCTGTAACGTCACGCCACTGATCTGTGACCTCTTAATGAGACATCTGCTTATTGCGGTACAAAAACATTGAAATATCTCTGAAACTACTATAACTATATTTAGAGCAATTGTTCCTACTACGCTAGAGTCGACTTCCAGTCTCACTGGAAGCAGTTGAATACTAGTATCTTACATGGAGCGACTGCCTATTGGACCTCCACAACCCAGTAACCCGGGTTACTGAATTGTGACATAATACCCATCAGTAACAGGGCATTTAAGTACGAAGCAGCCAAAGCATTCTTATTCAATTTTCACTATTGCTTTAATAAAGTATAGTATGTAAAACTTCAGCGTTAATATGTTTCGTAAAGTATTTTTATCAAAACAGTTGTTGACCCCTGTGTTAACCGGTGCTTGTACCGGTGTCGGTAACACAGTAGCGCTGTAACGTCACGCCACTGATCTGTGACCTCTTAATGAGACATCTGCTTATTGCGGTACAAAGACACTGAAATATCACCATTATTTAGAGCAATTGTGTGTAAAATTATAAATTTGTAGGTCGATTTTGAACTACATAGTCACCTAGTCATTATGAGTATAGCTTTTCTTCCAACTGCGTTGGAGTCGGCTTCCAGTCTAACCGGATGCAGCTGAATACCAGCATCTTACATGAAGCCACTGCCTATTGGACCTTCAGAAATAACCTGGGGTACTGAGTCAGTAACTTGGGTTGAATTTTTAATATTATCACTTTCACAATTTTGTGGGCGGACAAATGACATGATCAGTGAGAAGTCCGGCGCAAGACCGCAGGTTTTACATGATTTTTCAGACACGGAGGTCACAAACCTCCAGTTCCTAATTTCAGACAAATCCAATGATCATTAACGTAACGTACTGATTTACACAAAAAAATGCTATGTTTTGTCCAAAATAAATGTAAAATGTTACATTATCGATCTAATAAGTAGCATGAACAAATATTTTACATTCGGCGTTCGTGTAAAGTCCCTATTAAATTTTAATTATATCCCATTTATACGAAAATTTGCATTTAAATAGATACCACAGTTATTCTAGGCGATAAAATCGTGAGTTAAACATATAAATTTATAGAACATTCGTATATTACTGGTTCATTTTGTATTCCATGCCCACTATGAATCGAAATGATTGTAAAATTGGAAATTTTGTCTGTGTGTTTGACTGAATAATACGTAAAAACCACTACATTTATTAAAATAAAACTTACACAGTATTAAAGCTCATAATCTAACCTTTTCATCTGTGTAAGTTTCATCAAAATTAGTTCAGTAGTTTTGGAGATATAGACACAAATGTCTCCGCAGGCAGGTATCTTAGATACAACAAAGTAACAAACGAATATGGACCAATCATACACTCAATCAACCAGTAAAACTTGACCTATTCAACCCGTCAAATTTCGAACACTGACTTCTAAATCCGAATCGATTCAGAGATCAATGAAAACTGGTGATTGGTTTCATTAGTGTGTGTGACGTTCTCTTATACATAGCTTGTGTGTGTGTTAATTATTGTCATTGAGTGGGCGTGGTCAAAGGCTAGGTATGGGATACCGGCCCTTTATGATAGCAAGTCGTGATATGTTGCGGTATTCTCAGAATAAATAAATGACGTCACGGTTAAATGTTCCGATTAGATTTTGTATTAGAAAGTGGTAAGTATATTCTAATCTATTAATTTCCCAATGCATATGGCTCTTCACCCGGAATGAGCCATTCTTTTCTAGAGCGGGTTAGGTGAAGTAGCATCACTTAATGTACTACTTTATAGAAGTCTCAAACATATACACAGGCATACATTATCCTTATCAATTAATATCACGCCTTTTTCACGTAGGGGTGGAAAACAACAAACAAGTCGCAAACACACAAGTGATAAATTATGGAATTCACACATATCTTCAAGAGGTCATTGCTTAGAATGTTAAACTTTGACCATTGCCTGAAAAGAAAATGATAAATGTAATAACTAATCACATAACAAAAATAAGCTTAGCCGAAATTTCATGCATTCATTTTGCATTCAAACTTGTATCTGCCTAGGCCTTACATTCGTTCAGATCAGTTGTAGCCCCATAACAAATGAAACTTCAAAATCAGTACCACTGAAACCAAAATTGACCACCAAACGTAACACTGACTAAATGTAGATACTATTACTAAGATTCCTCAATATTATAGTATAGAGATCCATATTATAACAAGTCCGCAAAAGGATGCAATTGTGAAGCACATCTGCCTAGCCATTTACCAAAAAGCCCCATACTTATTATTGTCAGCAACCGATACATGAAATGATTTATAACCGCCACGGCCCCCACACGACGGCTGACCGATTTAGATAAAACATACCGTACATTACCACGATAATAACGTAACTACCAAAATGAAAAACATTTGAAAATAAACCTTAATAGTATAAAAATAAGGTTGATTGGTGTTGGTGGCGAGTGCAAACTTATCGCGGTATATTGTATGCAAAATGGTATCCCTAAGAAATGCCGATACTACAAATAATATGTTGTTTCTGATTTATATGAAGACTATATCTAGGACAAATGCATTTTGATACTGTTTCGTTCTAACTTTGTTCGGTATTCGTATTGGTTTATTTGATAAAGTATCAAGAAAGCTATAAACTACTAAGTTAGAGGTGTGACCAATCTATTCGTAGTATGTACTATTTATAAATGCCAAACTCCGTTTGTCGGTCTGTTTTGCTTTTATGGCTAAACGGCTAAGCTTATTTAGATGATAGAGTACGCCGAGGAGGTGCAGAGATAATAATTGATAGAAGTAGGTATGCCCTTGTCAAAAATAATCTTATTCAGATAATGTATGAAATGCGAGAGTTTGTAAGGCGTTTGTTACCTTAAAAATTAAAAATACCTAATGGATGTTGATATTTTTAGAAAGACCGAAAGACTTTAGAGTTTTATATCCAAGAATATTATTACCATACGGATAAAGTTACGGATGGAAGCTAGAATTAATTTGTTTTTCCATGGCCACCATAACTCCTTCCTTTGAAAAGTTAACAAACTTATAAACCAAGTAAAAGAAGACCAGTGATAGAAACTCATTATCTTTTTAATCTTTTACTGTCAAGAAAATAAATCTTTCGTCACAAAAAGTTTATTTCATAATGTAACTTTTTTCTCTTTATTATTGCTAGGTAGCGTAATTTTCTATATATTTTTATAATATTGCGCCTATTTTTTGCAAATGAAAAGCAAAGTAGTAGTACTTCCAAGTCTTAGTTTTACAAATTAGGCGCATTTTTTGCAAATCCTAGTGGCTAGTGTAAATTAACTAAAAGAAAAACCTAATAACTCCTAACTTGAACCGGTAACTAAACCTGTCAATGTAGTTCGAAAAAAAATATATAACTATTGCTTTTATTATTTCTAAATGAATGGGAATTTTCTTTAAACATTTTTCTTTTTATACAAAAAGGTACCTACTGATTTAAATATTTTCTTTACCTGCCGAAAACTAAGCGTCTTAAATTTAACATTAACAAATCACAATACTAATATTTCTGCTGACCTCCAAAAACACACATACCTGCTTTTTATTTCAACGTGGGGAGTACGTTGAAATAAAAACCGTTTTAAAATAAGTGCATTAACACTGTATAAAGAAATCTATTATCAATTAAGTAAATGTTCAGTAAGGAAGCGTGTGAGGTTGCAATAGTCGGCTTAATGCCTCGCTTTAATTAACGTTTAACTTAATTATTGTTAGCGTGGAAAGGATTTTCTAACGAAATAATGAGCTAGGGTTAACCATGTGTATGATTGCACGATAATGGGTAATATTTATTTTGTATAACTGTTTACGCTTATTACGTGAAAAAGTTTCCGTTTATAGAATTGATTATTATTGTATGGCCTAATAAATAACGAATTCTAACTACAACCAGAATTTCACCGAAGTCCCCAACCCGCAGTTGGCCAGCGTGGTGGACTCAAGGCTTAACCCCTCCCTCATTACGGGAGGAGACCCTTGCCCAGCAGTGGGACATTAATGGGTTAAACTTATTATTTTTACTACAACCATATCAATAAAAATACTATTATTGTCTTTATTTTTATGTAAATTACGAAGAAGCATAGGTGTCAAGTATCCTCAATTATAGGCTGCTAGTAAGATAGTAAGAAAACTAGTCAGGTATTTTCATATAGACCTCCCTATAAACTGTCTGTCTTATCTATTTCATACAATATGAAAATGTGGGGTACAACCCATTCCTGTAAAAACAAAAGGCCTTACAAGATACGTTTAATGTACATTCTCACCCAATCAAGTAAGATAACATACCAATAACTTCCTCATTCTTATTCAGATCATAGCACTCGTGTATGTGTATTAATTAAAATAAACTACCAACCCATATTTTAAGAACCCAATCTCGTTACTAACAAGTTCAATAACCCTCCAAATTCAAATCCAAGCAAAATCGTACAGCAAAACTTCAAAACATCTCGATAATCGCTCTAATCGATACACGAGTAGGTGTCTAGCGAATTATCGAATCGAATAGAATATATTAATATGTGACATGATGTATTAGGAGCCTAATCTCATTACTACACAAGTTCAATAACCCTCCAGAATCAAATCCACCACGAAATAGTACAGCAAAACTTCAAAACATCGGAACTCGATAATCGCTCTAATCGATACACGAGTAGGTGTCTAGCGAATTATCGAATCGAATAGAATATATTAATACGTGAAGGAGTTAGTTTGGAGATGTCTGCCGTTCTAAATCAGTGCAACAATGCGGCTCTGTGCCGTTCTGATTCGCTAGTAGGTGGACGTGGGCATTGTAGGGATGTGATGCTTAGAAATAAGTTAGATTAGCCTTTGTGATATTTTTATTGTGAAGTGTGGTTATCTGGTGTGAAACGGCTTAAGGTTAGGGTTGCAGCGTTTTCTGTTGTGTGATTTTATGTTGGCTGATTTTTTTTGCAGTACAAAGTGAAAAAGCAATGGAAATTTAGAGAGCCTTTGGCACACTTTTGAATGATTGAAGCATGAAAGAATTAACTGTTGCTATTGTTTATTAATATTTTAGTTTCTTATTAAGGGGAGACTGATTGAAATTTTGATATTATTTAGTTAAATACTCGATCGATCTATCGTAATTTTAGAGGTCGCTATCGATAGCTATCTATCACAATATAGAAAACCAAAATTGACAACTTTAGCTATCGTTTAAGCTCTTCATTATTGAATTCATCAACCAGTACGACTAGTTTTAATACAATCTCTATTACCCCATTTCACCAACTGTAATAAAATCCTAACGTACATAGCTACGTTATACAATGGTTTGGTTGTAAAAGGAAAAAAGGAGACATAATATATATTTCCACACATTTTTATTAACAAAACAGTGTTGTAACCCTACAAACGATATTCTATCAATCGCACACCACATCCATACAATTCGTTCGTACAACGGAGACGCGCGGACAGTAGACATCACAAGTCCGTTCGGGCTTATCTCGCACTGCGCATTTCCCGTTCAGACCGCGCCAAGTATGCGACACTGTTGCGATGTTCTATCTCATCTTAATATCTGTTTGTTATGCATGTCATATTTGTTAGGCTTTTTGGTGATATGCTTGCCTGGTAGTTTTTATGCCCAAATGTAGTTGGTTGATTCTGGAAATGAAAATCATATTTGGATATAGCATTGATTGAGTAATAAATATTAGATAGTTTTATTAATAGTAGTGTGTTTTGTTAATGTTAGTTCTTTTTAAATTCATTAGATTTTTCTATTGCAGTATAAGTGTTGGAAAAAGAGGAGGCTATTGCCTAGTAGTGGGATACAGAAGAGGGCTAAAATGAAAGTTTAAAGTCACTTATTTTCATCAATCCTGAGTACCTGACCAGCAAAGATAAGCTTAGGGTGGGACTAATTTAAGTTATCAGTCAATAATTTATTTGCGCGATTTTGTGACGTCACATGAGCATCATGTAGTCGAATGAGCCGCAAAATTTCGAACTTTTGATCTTCTCAGTTATAAACTAATTGCCAAAATATTACATACAGACTGAAAACAGTTTTCATTGATTTTTTTTATATAAAATACGTATTTAAAAATGTAACACTCGTATGCAAATAAATAGTTCGTGTTAGATAGTGTGACCGTATAGATTCAAGTGCTTACTCAATAAAGTCCATAAATTGAGATCAGCGCAACGATTTGCCGCGTAAAGGAAACCTTTAGCTCGCCATAATGGATAAGAATGTACTTCTAAACGCGTTCCTAAGTGTGTGCTTTCCTTTGTCGCCCATATAACTGTTGAGATTATCTTGTATTTTAAATATTATGCTTTTATATTGAAGTGTGAATTAAGTCTATAGTCTGTAAGTCAATTGAGATGGCAATCGTTTTTATTATGTCAATATTTTGCAATGAGAAAAACGGACCTAAATTTATTTAATGTAACATTTTTTTATGAAGTTATCCGAGGGTAACAGTAAATGGTCCTAATTCGGAAAATCCTTATGTTATAGAACTAAAAAGTACTTTGTTCGCACTTGGAATAGTGTCTCAAAAGTGCCACACAATTTTCTAATTTCGGTACCTTAATGTTCAACACTTTTTTACTGTCATATCGTTTCGTCATGTTTTGACATTTTAAATTACTTGTTACAAAAGTACTCGCTAGAGGCGCTGAACAATTTCTCACAACAATTTCTGGGTAGCTACCCGACTGACGATTTTATAACTAAAGGAAGCGCTCTTTTCATAAAGTAGTGATAAAAGTAACAAACACCACACTAGCGCGAAACCAGCGCAATATTTATTTGACCTCTAACAAATTTGAATCACGTTTATGTTATCCCGATGTGGATCCCGATCCAATTCGCTCATCCAGTGTGGCTCACGCGCTCTCGCTCAGCCGCTCGTGACTCTAACCGACATTTTATTACCATAATTTAAAACAAATATCTGATTGTGTGTACTGGGCATTAAAGTGTTAAACTCTAGGGATGTGAATTAAGTTTGGTGGTGATTATTTCAGGATGTGGTAGGAAGAAGAAGCTACTATTTGCAATATCAAGAATATTGAGAGGATCAGACGATCGATTTGCATATTTTGTTTAAGTCTTTTGGTATAAACAGATGTTGTTTTCTTAATGTAATTTACCTATAAGTACATGACTGGAATGACCTGCATTTTGTATTGCAATGGAGACATTTGCGATGAAAACAAATCAACAAGGTTCAGGTGCTCTCTACTGTTTTATAGACGACTACAGAAAAAGGATGGCACAAATAATCGTATATACATTTTTTTGAGTAAAAAATGACAATCATATTATTTTTCTTAGCTAATAAGCATTATTTGTTTTTGATTTATTTGACGTTTTAAAACAAATTTCAATGGCGTGGTCGCAAGCTTACTGAAGATAATATAGTGACCCATGTGAGAACTAACTCAATAGCATTTGATTGACTTTATTATACTATTCTCTGCAAAACCTAGCCCTCATTTCCCTAAGTCCTGCAAGCCCTGACTGGACCAATAAACATTCCTGGTGCGAGTCACGGCGCTCCGTCATGGCACACATGGCGGCCGCGGGCCAGCGCACACCGATACCTTGCCGCGTGTGTGTACCTCACTTTATAGGGCGAGAGATAGTGTTGATTGATGACGGCGAAATATAGTAGAACAATTTTTAAGCTTTTCTTGGCACGTTGATAATTATGAGTTCGAAAAGTCGAAAAAGAGAACAATTTTTTTATCATTTCGATTCACCGATTTTATTGTAGGTATATAGACTTAACTGTTTTAATTGTGAAAGTCTGTGACGTATTACCGAATGAATCAAATGACGACTGCAGTGCGTTAATTCTCTACCATTGTCGACTATCGACAACCGGCTAGGTCGAAAAATTTTATATGATATTTTGTACAGGGGTATCAGGCGTCGTAGAAACTATTTGGCAGTACATGTCAAATGTCAAGCTCTCGATATTTGATCGTTCTAATTAGTTAGTGCTACGCATCACATAGCTCTGTCAATAATTTATTATCTGGAAAAGTTATTTATTTTCTGCAATTCTGAGAAAATTTCAGGCATAGCGTCATAAAAACTAGACTATTTTATTTGTAAAAACTCCAAGCTTCTTATACAGGACATACATTTAAACTATAATATCAACACTATACGATACACGAAAAACTCATTTTAACTGTAATTTTATCGTGTTGTTACTTAATACTTTCTTCTTCTGGGATTAATAGAGCACGTAAGCTAATAAAACAAGCAATAAAAGCTATCTCTCAGACTACAAAGGTGGTAAGAACTGTCGTAGGCGATGCAAGTGGTTCGTGCGCCATGCCCCGGGCGCGATCTCGGACGCAATCTTTATAAGGTGGTAAAACATATATTTAATGCTAAATGTTCGACACGACCGCTGAGAAACTTGTGTGATGAACTTCCAACTGATATTAGTGTTTAGGAAATTATTGTGAAAACATTTGTTAGCGAATTAAGGCATTTATTTAAAGTTTTACTAACCTTGTATGTTTATGCAAACTTGCATACCTGAGAGTCCCTAAAACAATTCTTGAAGGTATGAAAAGTCCCAGACCCGCAATTGCACAGAGTGGTGGACTCAAGGCCTAACCCTTCTCTCATTACGGGAGGAGACCCTTGCCCAGCAGCCCACCAGGCTTTCATGGGTTAAATTTATTTTATTTTATCATGCATGTATTATATCTTTATAAGGTGGTAAAAAATGGTGTTAAAACATACATATATTTAATGCTAAATGTTCGACACGACCGCTGAGAAACTTGTGTGATGAACTTCCAACTGATATTAGTGTTTAGGAAATTATTGTGAAAACATTTGTTTGAAAAGTTTAGTCTAGTTTTAAATTGAAACTTTTTTGCTTACTGGAAGGCAAAAGGTTTTGTCGTATTATTAAAATATAATATTCAATAGTGTTATTGGTATGATGAAGTGGAACGAATTTGTTGTAATTTAACGTACAAGGGGGTTTCAAAACTGAAATTATGAATAGATTGAATAAATGATACGTGTATTCAAGGGGATTTAAAAACCAAAATTAAAAAATTAATACTTTACCTTTTAGATGTCACGTTTATTCGTGTTAGTGGATAGAAATTTACAACCAGAAGCCGAATTTTAAATAATTGACATGATAATATAGTTTTGGTTTCTCACTTTTAAAGTATACCCAAATTTTCAGATTCTGCAAAGGTTATACTTATATAGTATAACCTTTGCAGAATCTGAAAATTGCGCAGTAGTCAGTATATTATTTTTAACCCAACAACAATTATAATCCCGAGCCCATAACTTAGTTGTTTTGCTCCAAAAACACAACCACCCACAATTGGCACCTATCCAATCCAGGGATAAATTAAGGACAAAACAATCGTTTATATTCCAAGGAAATAGGACGGCCAGTACAGTCCGAAACAATAAATCTACCGATCGCGGCCCATCCAGTCCAGATAATGTATTTCAGTTCGGACGTTACACTTACTTCGGCAATTTGCGGGAACCTTTGTGCCCTTAAGATATCTCGACAGACAATTGTAAGGGGGTATTCCGTTCTATTTGCTTAGAGTTTTGGTTAGTGTGTTTGTATTGTTTTGGTGTGACAAGCTGCAGCAGAGAGTAGCCAAAACATTTTTCTTGTCAAGTTCTTCTGACACTTTCGGGATTCCTTGCAGGTAATATCTTCATGTTCTTCAGACAGGGTCTATCCCAATAGGCACATCGGTTTTTCCCATGATGGGATTACTAACACTATTTTGTCGCAGTGATCTTGTGGCGGTACAAATGCTTTTGTCTGGTCCTATTGCCGTCTACATCAGGGGACTATTTTTACATAAGAAATCACTGATACTTTTAAAAAGTAATTAAATTATTATTTGTGAAATCCAATCTGCAACAAAGAGGCAAAAAAACGTTAATAAAATAATTTAATCATTCAAGACATTCTATGACAACCAAGGACATCAACCAAAATATTCGTACTAACAACTCCATAAAATCCCTAAACAAAGTTACAGCCGCCTACGTGATATATCCCCGTCTCTAGAAAGGGCTAAGGTCTGAGCCCATTTACAAATCACAAACACTGACCACCCCACCTCCCCAATTATATACAGCCCCCTGTTCACCTTGCGTTAACTTACGTTTGAAATATCTGTAGGATTTAAATGTTGGTTTAATATTAATGTTGCTATGTATGGGGTTGGGTATGAAGGTGTTCTAAGTGAATTTCCTTATAAAGTTACTGGTAGCTACTACTTCGAGTACTTTGTAAAGTAGCGTAGAAAAATTCGTAGCCAAATTCAAAAAGTAGTTGAAATAAACTTTTGCTGAAGATAAATTCTTCAGTAGTACAAGTAGGATTGTCAATTTTAGCGCGTTGTTGAAACCATTCTATTTATTACTTAATCAAAAGATTTTTTTTACTTTAGATCATATTTCCTACCTTATCTTGCTTTGCATAATAGCCAAATGTTATAAAGGGAGTTAGCAAAAAAATAATTTACAGTTTAATGTTTCACAAGGTTTCGTTTACATTCGTCGCAATCAGTGCCAAAACATCTACAAAACCAAGTCAAAATATAAATTTGCGCCCATTGCTGTAGACCTACACCCCCGAATCACGACATAGAAGCTTGACCACAAACAAATTTTATATATCCACAATATTATCAAAACATTCAAAGCACATAATCACGTTCACAGTCCATAGTCAGATTAACACGAAATACATGTAGTTATAAACCGAATTACTATTCAAAACGAAGGTAGGTCACCTTATCGACGCCACCCCTTCCTTGACCAAAGGCATTTGAATAACTATCACAAGTTAATTCTTCAGATAAAGACGTCCGCCATGTTGGGTGCGGCCGCTTCCGCCGGAAGTCCAACTTGGACGGATATTCAAACTCGACCGGAACTAGATGGTATTGCGACATACATTTTGAATTTCGAATGGCTATTGTTCAGTTGGTGTTAGTTGTGTGACTTGAATGTGGAAATTACTTTTGTAATTTTGTAATGTTTATGTAAATTATATTTACGTACATTTTTTACTTCACATGGAGATTATCAAATTGCTGCCGATTTTTAATACATTGCGTCGAATCAAAGAAACAAGAAAGGTACCGTAACAAAACTATCAGCAGTTTCTAATAAATGCTTCAGCCTACCGTGGGATTTAGTCAAAGTAATGATAACAAAAATAATTTTATTTAGCTCTACATCATAAGGAAAGGTTCAATCGAGTTCAAAGAAGTTATTTTTAACAATCATTAATGTTCATACGGAAAACATTATCATCTTACCTACGAATCTGTTAAGAACCATCAATAGTTATAAAATCAGATTAAAATCAATGTTGGAACAAGAGCTCAAACTGTGCTCGGTGCTTGAAACTAGCGCAGCAATAGTTGTTACAAAATCAAAATGTAAAAAAAAAACGCAATTCGTAAAATTTACTGCTTTTTCAAAATGCTTCCACGACAAAAAAAAAGAAGGTTCAACATCAATTTGTGTAACCTTACCTACCAATCACAAAGACAAAATACTGTTAAAAACCATCAATAGTTATAAAATCAGATTAAAATCAATGTTGGAACAAGAGCTCACACTCGGTGCTCGGTGCTTGAAACTAGCGCTCCCAATTAAGATATCTCTCTAATTAGAGTCGCTCACTTGACCGAGAGGGATAAGGATTAGGGCGCACTTGTTTGTCGATATGTCTGCAGTTGTGATTTCTACGATATGAATTGTTTATTGGTTTGAGAATTATTTCTTTGAAATTTTTAAGGATTGTATGCTATGTATAGTAAAGTAAATGCTTTATTTGATAAAGCTCCTATGAAAGAAAATTGAGACTGTTTTAAAGAAATTTTTTATGTTTGTGATAAAACTAACATCAATTCAAACGGAATTCGAGTTTTGTAAAGAGCTATTAATTTTGTTTTTTCGTTCGTTGTGTCTGGTTAATTTAAAAACAGAAATCTTGTTGCATAATTGGTGCAACAATAGGCGTTGGATGTTACTTAGGGTTAAGGACGTATTGTAACATATTTATTGATGCAAGATTTTGCATACATGCATACATAAAATCACGGATTTTCCCCATACTAATAATAAAAGATCAGATAAAAATATAATACAGTACATTTTCAAATGATTGCGTAGTTTCACAAAATAGCTTTTCAGCAACTTCGCTAGAGTGAAAAGATTTTTCGAGATAAAAATCTTATGTGTTAATCCTCATAATAAACTATCTTTATACTAAATTTAACCCAAACCCATTACATCCTTCACAAAATTTCGTTTTTCTAATATTAATAGATTTCATTCCCATCAAAATCATGCCAGTCTAATCCAAAATTGTATAACTATGAAGTACAACGACCATATATTTAACAAACAACATAATTAACACATAAATATTCCATATCGTCCTAAGAAAGCCCCCCGCTATGAGCGAGTGTCTTGACCACCGGCCGTAACAAGGGCTAATCAATTATAACAATATTTGTACTGCCCAGTTATATATCTATTGTAAGGAGTATGAGTGTTGTTTGAGATTGTGGAATAAGGAAGTGATTTTGGGAGTAATATTAAGGTTGTGGTGTGATAAACGCGTATATCTCAATTGTTACAAGTGGCGATAAATTAAATCTATACTTCTATACTAATATTATAAAGCTGAGGAGTTTGTTTGTTTGTTTGTTCGTTTGTTTGAACGCGCTAATCTCGGGAACCACTGGTCCGATTTGAAAAATTCTTTCAGTTTTAGATAGCCCATTTATCGAGGAAGGTTATAGGGTATATATCAACACGCTACGACCAATAGGAGCAGAGTACCAGTGAAAAAGTTACAAAAACGGGGAATATTATGATTCTCTTATGTGACGCAAGCGAAGTTGCGCGGGTCAGCTAGTAATAGCCATAAAATAAGTAAATTTTTCTTGGTGTTACACAAACTATTTTGAGCTTTAATTGGGTTTTAGTGTCGATGCCATTTTTGTTCAATAAATAAATGGTATTATAATAAACTGGATGGAAGGACGTATCGAAATGTGTCAAAAATTAAAAATCATTTGAAAAACAAATGTTTAAGTAAACTGCGATACACTGAAAAAACAAGATCAGTCAGGCTTTCACAGCAAAATAATCATATCTTATAATTTGTAGTAAGATCTACTGATTTGATGAAAAATATAAAAAAAATCTTTCAGTTCATATGGAACAACAGCAAAGTTCATACAAAACAAAGAATAATACAAAATAAACATGAAACTACGAAAAAAAATCAACGGCACCAATAAATCATGTCACACACTATCGTTGTAATAAACTTTGCAAAAACTTCACCCGTTACCTCATCTATTACTTAAGATATTCATACATCAAGGTTTCTTACTGTCGGACAGGGGTCAAGATATGGTCGAATTAATATTCATATGACAGGCGCAGGTGGACGTCACTCGCTGAGAAGGGTGGCCTTAAGGACTGGTCAATGTTTAGAGATTATGGGGTAGAAAGTAGGGGGTAGGAGTGAGTTTTGTGCCTAATAGGAAGGAAGCGCTTGGAGAATTTGAAGCATGATGGCTTATAAATAAAGTTATGTCCATTCTTTTCGATTGTCAAAAGTAGATATCACTCAATAAAATACTGTTCACAGACTTTGAAAATATATGTGCGTGTTGTACGTTAACTTTAGGGCTTAGAAGCCAGTTTTAGCTCCCATAGATGAGTTCCAAGAGTAAATAAAGGATGAGTACCAAACGCCAAGGCTACGAACGGACATAGGTCTCAATTAATTATAAAAAAAAAAAAATTGTTTAAATTGCTGGACAGTCGACAATAATGCCTACCACATGAAAATAATGGCAAAAACAATTTTCGATGTCAATTTCTATCATTCTGTTCAAGCGTTGAGATTTAATAATAGTTGTAGGTGGAAATCTGTGTCCAACTGGCTTTTCTACCCTAAATCCTTGCTCTACGCTTGGGTAGGTGGCCAAGACAGTCGGGGTGCGGGCTTCGGCCCTCTTCTTATCTCTACCCACGCCCGAGGACTTGCCTGATGGATTAACTTCATTGTTCCACCGTTGCCGAGTGACGCGGAATTTATAATTATACTGGGCCACGTTTTATTTAGATTTACACTGATTTGTCTGTATTGTTTGTAAGACCAAGTATATAAGCACGTATTTTTAGGTGTCTTTTTAATCAAATCATGAAGATATTTAGCGTTATTTTTGTGATACGAAAAAAGCGCCGAAATATTGTAAGACATTTGCAAAACACGTGAACGTTTATTTAATAATATTATTTGCCTAATTCCAAAAGTATGTATATTATCATTAACAAGATAACATTTAGTACACAACAAGACAAAAAAACTAGACGCGACTAAAAATCAGCGAGTAGCTAACTACTTATAGAAGAAATTTTACCTGAAAAGTGAAAAACATAAAGCAAACTATCTTTACCAACATAATTTCTCAATCTTCACACCCGAAAATCTTCGATCACACCACACCCCCATTACCGTTATTTGCATACGAACGTTTGTTTTTCAAATTCGGAGCAGCCGAATGTACCCGAGCGTGGCCGAGCGTTGTCCGAACAATAACTCGGCCAAGATGTTTGAAGCAGTTAATTTAGTTTACTCTGATGAGGGTCGCCCTTTCAAGTAGATACCTTCAGGTAGCCGGTCAGCACTTGGACAAATATTGAAACTATCGAGTTTGTATAAGTAGGTTGCTTAGGAAATTATTAATTATTGCTTACTATCAGATTTATGGGTGTAGTTGTATGGATCGTTCAATGTTTACTGCCGGATTAGATTGTTTGTTTTGGAAATAAGATGTCATTATTTTGTGTTTTAAATATTTATTATACGTTCGTCATCTGCAACTTACAGGAATGAGAAGAGTTTTTTTTTATCTAGGTGTTGTCCCGCAAAGATTAGTCTCATTTATACTAAGATTAGAATAAAGACTGTCTATAAAAACTGTGTGTATCAGTGGCATTATGAACAGATAAAAAATAAAATGAAGGTAAATCTTGTCATAGACACTAGGGATCAAGCAATTTTATGTACATTTTTAAATGGCGATTTTTTCTGCCAGTCATATATGCACAAAGCTTTTAATAGGTTTCCTCCACGAGTGCCATACTTAATACAGCACACGTACCCCTAATTATTTTGAAGAACAACTCGAGACGTAGAAAAAAACAACCAGTCAAATCAACCCTCACTCGTTGACTCGTAAAAACGCAATGTCATTGTACATCCACCAATGAGTGGCGGCAATTTCCTAAGAAAACGTCCACGTCATTCTCTAACCACATATGTCAAGGGAAATTGGAACTTAAGTGGCTTGAGATAGGGGTGAGAATGAGGAATGTTTGCGGTTGGTTTATACGGGAGATTTTTTGGGTGAACTTGTTGGCTGATTCTTCAAGAGATTTCCACCACGTGAAGAATATTACTTTTAAATTGAAATAAAACACAGGTCTCGGTTTTTATCACATTGTAAAGATTTAGTTAAATACCTAATTTGACTTGCATTATTTGATTAATATGCTATAACGCGGATATTACTATGATTGTGAATTATTTTATTTTATTAGCTTGACGTCACAAGATCTAATTGCTTATTAATTCATTAAAATATAAGAAGAAAAGTTCTACAAAGCTATGTTTCTACAGCTTCCAATTTCTAGGAATATCATTAACTAACGGCATCTTGCTTTTCTAATAAAATAAAGACAAAGAGTTAGGTATTAGGTTTTGTGTTAATTCCTGTTTGCACAAAAAATCGAATATAAAATTTTACTCGTCTGATCAGTAGTCAAGTTTTTAGTGGTAACAAAGTTGTTCAAGCCCTCCGAAAGCTTTTGATATAACCAAGCAACTATGGTATTATTACGTATATAAAATCACGCCATTTCCCCATAGAAGGCAAATACCAGAGAACGCCAATTCAATTATACATATATATCAATAAAATACGTTCAATTGCTTCATTCACTTCCATACATCCAGTCATACAAAATCTATGAAAATATTTTGTTTTTATTTTAAAACTACAGCCACTATTGAAGTCACGAAAGGTCATCATTGCTTTGCTTTCCAGAATTTTCTTCAGTATATTTCCACCGAAAGGGTAGGGTGTGCTGTAGCATAAATGATCACCGGGCAACACTGACGAAGATAAATGACGCCCGATGTCGAAGTTACACAGAGATAAGGTAGGCTCCTTAAATTAGCCGAGTTGTATGTCTTGTGTATTTTTCACTGTCTTAAAGGGTTCGGTTAGTTTGGGACTGGGGAGATGGGTGTTACACTTATGTGTTAGTTTATTAATGGACTGAAAGACAGGGTTTATGTTTGTTTGAAAAACAATGTGTGAGATAGAGTGTAGGACACTGTTAAATATAAGAAAATATTTTCTTTATCTGTTTACTGGAAGAGTTGTTAAAATTAAGACAAACAAAATGTTCATCTAACTTCTATATGTATTTTATTTAAGTTATTTTTACAATTTATTGAAATATATTTTATAGATAAGTACAGGATTTCTGTATATAGAAAAAAGTTAGCCAAAGCTTACTATGATTTGGTTTAAGCCCTAGTAATCATGAATTTCACTTTTTCTAAACTAGTATCTGTAATATAAATGACCTCTTCAAGAAACATCTAAAGAAGTAAACGGGCTTATTTCTCTTCTCCAACCTTCTGAAACGTATTTGAAACATGACTTGAAGACTTTACACCACATTGTTTAGTTAGTGAGAGTACACAAATCACCTCAGTGACCACGCAGGGCGAACAAACGGACCGCCCTAATTGTCCGAAAATTAGCTCCGACCGCATATAAATACGTTAAGATAATCTTGTTAAATGTTTGGTACAAGAATAATGTTCAAGCGGAATTCGAACTACAAAGTTTATAGTTTTAGTAAGGATGAATTTTTAAATATTTTAAAGTAGAAATCAATGTAGTATTCAAATACACATAATGTTATTTTATTTGTTCTTTTACTTCTGTTGGTAAAATCTATGTAGAAAATGTTTATGCAGTTTTAACAATTTTCACACTATTCGGTTAAACACGGCATTTGTATATTTTTGAAATGAACTTTTAAATTAAATACACATAAACGCTTGATCTAAAAAAGATAGAAGTAAACAGATTTCACTAAGTTAGTTTACAAAGAGATGTTGACTCAGTTGGTTTCAAAGACTATGACTTAATTAATTTCGAGATTTAAGTCAGATATGAAACATAATATTAAGACTACAAATGAAACATATGAATTAAATCCTGTATAAGTATAAAAAGAAAACTGTTACAAGTTACAGTTCAAGTTTCCGTACGCTTGAAACTTGTACCGTGGTACTCGCACGAAGCGGGAGGCAACTCAAATACCGAGTAGGACTATCTAGGTGGAGGTACGACGTTACAAGGATAAGTCGTGGGGCAGTGTTTTCCAATTTGAAATGGGTAAGTTGAGTGTCCGGTAGTTGGGTTTAGAAGGGGTAGACGTGGCACACGCTATATGTAAAGGGTTAAAGAAACATTGGAAACTATTGCGTCATGTATAATATTAATGTTTTAAATAAGTATCGTAATTTCAATTTTGAAAAGCGATTTTTTATCTTACTATGTTGACTATTTTTCTAATTTTTCCAAATAATACGCAGGTGTTCTCAATGAAGCCGCTCTAAAACTATAATTAACCAAAAACAATATAATATTAACTATTTTTTTTCATTCAACTTGAGTTCAGTTCAGGATTAACGTTGGTAACTTTATGAAATGTAAAATGGGTAAATGTAAAAGTTAATCTTGAGTCAACTGTATAAAAACCCTTTATTTATAGGACTTAAGTTTTGTTTTGCTACATTTTGGCATTTTTTTGAAAACAGCATCATAATAATAAGCTATAATCATTTATCTACTAGTATCCAGTCTAACTATTACAAAGCTCTTCAGAGAGGGCATTTTCTTAAATCTTAGCGCCCGCACCTCGGGGTACCGCGCCTGAAGACGACTTCACATACTTGATGCATAACCGCGCTGCTGAAAATTGTGTAACACGACTTGTAATGAAACTGCTGCGTGTTTTGTGATAGAAGTAAGACTTTTGATTTTGAAAATAAGTAGGTAATTGATTGGAAGACTGAGAATTAAAAAAAATCTGTCGGTTATTTTCGTTACTGACAATTTTAAGTCTTATTTGTATCAAATCTTAGAATTGAGAGTATTTTGTGTATAAATATTGTAGTAGAAAATGCTGATTAATTTTTATTTGCTAACGGCTTATAAGACAAAATTTTGTAACTTTATAAAACCTTACTCTTATTTGAAAAGTAAAAGTTCTTGAAATAGTTGTTGCAGTCATATTATCACATGAAAAAATATAAATATTCCCCAAAAATATGTCTAAATTATGGATTCAACCTACTCACAACTCAAATTCTACCTACGTCATTCATATAACTCTTAACAAGCAAAAGGTGCCCTTACCTTAAACTTCACCAAATAAATCACCAAACAATACACTTACGCCCCTATTATTTAACCCTTCTACTGACCACCCGAGGTCAAGTGGTGGAAATAGGGGGGAAAAGGGGGGTTGGTCAAGGAGAGCTCATCCCGAGTTCCAATACATTTCATATTCCGTTGACAGAGGCACAATAATAACGTAGCACCCCGTGTAAAAGCAAGACATAGTTGATGTTCCAAGAAATAGGGGGCGCTGGAAACGATTATTGGAATTCGCAGTTACGCCTTTCTGTTTTCAATATTGAGTATTGAAAGGTCTTTGTTTGATTTCTGGAAAATTTGCGTTGTATTAATTGTAAATGAGCTTTAGTCTGATTTGCAGCACTGATATTGATTTCATTTTAAAACAACGTTTTATTTAGGTACGTTGAACAAATAAATAACTACCAGGTATTAGTACTGATATGATAGGGAACACAGTCGACACGAAACAAATGACTATTATTGGCGGAGTTTAGTTCTTGGACTACAATAAAAAAATAGATCATTTAAATGTTATCACGGAACCATAGAATAACATGTTCATGTCTACACTATAGTCTTAGTTCATACATCTGCCATTCTCAGTACAAAGAAAAGTATCAAACATCGCAAACTTCTACTATATTTTGATAAATTATTAATATACGAAGATACGAATATAAGAAGGTAAGTTTTTTACAAATAAACACTGACACATTTATGCTCAATAGTCATAAAGGAAAAGATTTTCTGTAAGACAGTTCTAAATATTTATTTCTCTTAATTTATTTATTTTCTTCTCATCCAGTGAGCAAACATCTACAACTGGTCAATAGTTGGACATAGTTGAATTTGAAGACGCTTGGAATTTACGAGTGGCTCTCCTATGGGTGTCGTGCTATACAATGTTCTAAATTCACTAGATGATTGCCTAGCTACGGATGTCTTACATAACTTGCACAGTCGCAGGTATTGCGCGCAATTTGTCTACAAACTCAGCAGTGTATTGGAATTTTTGTGAATCAATCGATTGATGGCTTAAGATCGAAGTGTCTTGAAGTTGAATTTTGGTAAGAAATCAACAATATTTTCGAGATAAATAGGAATATTAAGGTTAGGGACAAGTCATTATGGCTCTACATATTGAATAGTTAGAGGAAAATCAGTAGCCTGGTTGCATTTGTCAGAGTCAAAATAACGGCTTATTAAAAAACATAGATTATATTTTTGATAGTACATGTATTGCATGCAAGTATATTTTTATTTAAGATCTTTAAAGTTTCATATAAACGACATAATCATAATATAAAAACAATTTAAAGCATTATTGCGAAATCCGAGGCAACATAGATTTTGTTAACGTCACAAGGTGGAAAAAGACACTGTAGGAAAATTCCATGTTTTTTTTTGTTTTTTATCTACATAAGCACTGGCTGACTTCTTCTCTAAAGTCTAAATAAACGCAAGGTCCTAAACCCCGTTCAAAATATATGTATCTATATCCCAGTCAAAACTATAACTCACACCCATATTCACCTCAACTCCAACTACACAGTAGTATAATCAAATCTCAATAGCAAGTGAAATCTTAGGTCCATTGTCCAAAGTCCCGGGTGTCCGGGCCATCCGGGTGTCCGGCGGCCACCCGTCTCGCGAGCAACGCGCTAGTGTGTGATGAATTTTGATTTCAATTTACATAGGTCCTTATTCTGTCTTCTCTGAATGTTGGGCAAAATTTTAAAGATGTCATGGTTTATGAAACTTGGAGCTAGTTATATTGGTGAGGTAGGGTTTAAGTATAATGTGTCAAGTATGTGTAGTTCTCTATGTAATGGATGGATGCAAAAGCTGATATTTTGAACTTCATGCTTACATCGAAATGGAATTATGTGTTTCTATTATACGTAAACGTATCGGATATCGCTACCACTATGTTTCGTTGTCGGTATTTCAGTAGTATTAAAAATGCTTTATCACGTTGAAATATTTCCAGCCATCAATGCTTTGAATATTTAAATGTAAAACCCTTTCTATCATTTTTGCATAGTATCTGGCAGCATTAACAGCCATTAAAACAAACCACCCGTCAGTTTTAAGATAACGCACACCTATTCATCGAGTTGTCCACACAAAATCGTTATCGGACGAAACTAACACCACCATTTGAATACCGCTGTCTTTAACTCGGAATACACAGATAGATTTATTAATAACTTGGGGGTGGGGTGCCACCCAACTATGCCTTAGGGGCCGAGGGTGGCCTAACTTGGGCAACGTAAGCCGTGCACTGGACAGGACCGGTCATAACTAAGATATTTGACCGTCAAGCAATTTCTTGGCAATGTCGGCCCTCGACAGGGTGTTCGAGTTGTTGTTTAAGGATTTTAATACAAATTAATACTGTAATAATATGATTTGGTTTAGTTTTGCTTGGTTTGAAGTTGTTGGGGGTAAATAAAGATATAGCGTTATGTTTTTGTGACTGTTAGTACGCAATTAAATTTGTTTTGTTATAATACTTTTGTAAATAAATATGAAAATACGTAGTTCATCATGGTCCTAATGATTTAAAATGTATTATGTGTGAAAAAGCGAGAGAAACTGTATAGGGAACTAACAAAGAACACTGTTGTAAAATAATTACTAGCGAGTGAGCGGGTACGTGACTACTTATATCTAAAAATAAAAAATTATATCCAAAATATATGTAGTTTATATTTTTATTCGTTTGATATATAACTTCGCGCGCAACAACGCATTATCTTAAACAAATCTCCTAAAATTTTGCACAACAAGAGAAAATAGAAACAATAAAACTCGAAATTTGCTTGCTTTTCTACCCACACTTAAACGTGTTTACAAAATACACTTATTCAAGTATATTGCAATCGAAAGTAAGATAATATTGCCAAAAATCCATCCCTTAAATGTCAGAGCACCCTGTACCCAAGCACGGGCCACCAAAGGCCGTTGAATACGATTGTAGCTACACAAACGTCTGTGTATGGTATGATATTAAATTCCAACTGACCGGGGGCTCTCACTAATTTATATAATATGCTAATTTCAACTAGTTTCTCAAATTCTAACGTATCGTTTGTAAGACAGAATTGTTGATGTGAATTTGTTAGTCAATCGTTGTGGTGAGGATTATTATGTTGGTAATCGATGTTGTACAGGTGCTTGCTTATTACTTACTCAATATAATATGACAAAGATTTTTCCAAACCTAAAGCTATAGGTTCGAAAGTAAGTACTTAATGTTTTTTTTAGTATAAGATAGGCTCGCTAAATATGTACAATGTACATATATGGCTTTCCTTTCAAACGATTATATGCGCGTGTATGCGGCCGTCCGTTATCATTTGATGACAAGGTACTGCTAAGTCATCGACAGTGTTTTGTACATAAATATTATTGTCAGTTAACCGTTGAGTAAATAAATCAAAATATTGTATCCAATGTGTTATTGTTTACAAAAGTAAAGTAAAGTAAAGTTCACACAGCATCCTGGTTAAATAATAAGCAAAAACGTCTATCCCCAGAGAAAAAAACAACAATTATTATTTCGATTTGCACTCATTTCAATATTTTACATTGTAATTAAAATCTTTTTGTCAATAAATAAAGACACAACTTACAATATTTTCGTAACCAATAATTTTTCATCAATACAATTCACCTGAAAGAACTAAAAGCGTGTTTACAAACCCACATCACTTTCATTTGATTGTGAGTGGAGAGCAAAAGTTGCACAACTTAAACTTGAACGTTTAGGACACTTGACTGATCGACGCGAACTTAACCTTAAATTAAGTAATTTGTACACTTAACTACAGTTTGGAGATTCTTACTTACACCGTTTAAGTTGTGTGTAGAGTTGGAAATTTATAGACAGGGATGGTTGATAGTTTCGAGCGTTTAAGAACGTTGTATTTTATGAAAATACTACGCTATGCACTTTCTACGCCTGAAAAGATTACTGGTTGTAGATATTCTGTATTAACTTAGGTTATGTTTGTGCAACGATGCATGAAAGTTTATTACACATAAACTTCTACATAGATTTTGATGGATTTAGCGCATAAATAGTTTTTGACCTGAATTAAAAGAAGCAAAAGGAAGAAAAAAAATCAATCAAACAGCAAATAGGATACTTGTTTGCGGTAATTTTTTTCCCGTGGTTAGAAGCTAGTTGTCTATAAAATCACTCAGTGGCAGCGGGTATACATAAAACGTATTTCATTTTAAATACGTGCCAATTTCCCTATGGTTTTCCCCGCTACTCTCTATAGATTGTTACTTCTACATAGCAAGTCAATTTGGGCAAGACTGATAGCCAGGCCTCGAGTGGGTCTCTAACGACTTTCACTCCCGTCTCCGTCCAGGTGCCAGCTCGTTACTGAACCTTTGTACTACATGTATTAAAGAGCTTAGTTTTTGACGATTAAAAATATAGGACATTGAGGCCTTGCTTCTGGTGCTAATTACTCAATTGAGTAAATGAGTGCACTGTTTTCTTGTAGTTTCTTAAGTTGTAAACGCCATTATTTACTAACTATATAAATAGCATTTAATGTGACATTCTCAACTGAATGTTATTATTGAAATGGAGAAATAATAATTCACAAGTAATTACAAAACAATTCAATCTTTAAATGTATAACAAAATACAGACTATCAAACAGGCATGTAAAACATTATCGTATCAGATTTCCTTACAAACTACAGGAAATACTTCCGATAATTTCCTTCACACCTTAAGAAAGCCTAAAAAAACACTTTACAGCATTTTCCTCCTCTAAATAGAATTACTACCGTTACAATAGACTTATCTCACATATATACATATAGCGTGGTAGAACAAAATTGCAGCGAGTGAACCGGCCCAGATAATTCATTTATTGTTATTCTAATTCACGCAGAATCGTGGCGTTCCGTCTCGTTACTGCAACCTCTATTTGCCCTTATACTGTACTGGGATTACAATGATTCGTGTTTATACTTATAATGTTATAAATTGTGAAGCAACGCTTGAAATTTTTTTTCGTAAGCTGGCTTGATATATTATATTATAGTAATTTAATGACAGGTAACATTTCCACAAAGTGGGTGCCACAAGATGATCAGCTTCGACTGGCCCAAACAGATGGCAGGATGACTTGGACGCATTCCTAGATGGTTGGTCAGACGTAACAATTTACCGAAGGGACTGAAAATCCAAAGGCTCTGCTCAGCGGTCGGGTATAGAAATTGGCTATTAAAAAAATACAGGCATACTAATATTTTTCATTGTTGCAGTCTTACTAGAATAACTTCAAACAACATCACGAACAGTCTTAAGATCATATATTTCAATCAGTTCAAAGCCTTCGGCCAATTTTAACATCAAAAGTTACACCCAAAAATGAATTTAAAAAAATGATTTTTAAATTCTGAATATTTTACTTTACCTCTATACTTTGGCTGTCACTTTTAATGAACATACTGGCCGTAAAGAAATAAAAATCATTGCCGCCAATGTTTCAGAATTATCACAGAAGTGGTGAATATAAGTTTTATTTGCTCCATTTTATCTGTTCATAAAACGTGCTGTTATACATTGAAGTGTATTATTATAGAGTTAAATACAAAACGTGGTCATGGTGGAAGCGCATCGGGAACTCACACCTACCTCACTTCGTGGTTCAACGGGATGTATTTGTAGGCTAGGGATTGTGGTTGACCTTTTTATATTTAAAGTGGTTATTGTGTGTAGAAGTGTTTTTTGTGAAAATAATTTGGTTTTTCGAGTCTTTCGTAAACAATGACCTTAAAATGTACATATTTTTAATTACGTATATTATCTTACAAATATAATACGCAATAATACTTTTTCTCGAAGGATTGTTATGAGTATGCATTAAACTACAAAGTTATTAAAGACATAAAATACACCTTACACACATCATAATTCTTTTTTACTATTCTAGGCGGAAACCATAATGGATCTTATTATAAAAGGAAAAAGCAATGTTTCCTTGAAATTGTACAAACAGAGTCATTTTTAATGTCAATTAATAATAAAACAATCTTTAAAATGTATTGACTAATAATTAGTAACTTATTTTTATAAACACTTGTATTCTCGCACTATGAATAAGATACATCGCTTAGATCTTTATGAAACCATCGTTTATAAGTGGTTCAATGTCGAGAGTGCAAGAATTTCACAATATTTGTGTTGGACCCCTAATAGGTGTCTGTTTGATACAGTTTAGCATTAAGCCAGTCACTATTATCTGCGGCAGTTTGTTATGCTGGCTACTTTTATAAGAGATACAGGGTATTTTCTAGCTTGTAAGCACTTTTGTTGGATAACATGTTCGACCTAAAAGTTATAGTGAATTAAAAATTTGAGACTGCTGCCAAATATACTTAAATATTAGGAATTGGTTTAAATAGAAAAGACAAGAAAAGGATATACCAATTGACTTACTGAACGTCAATTGAAAAAGTAAACACTTTCGTTAAACCAAATCTATGAATCAGGTGTTTTTTGCGATTTTGATACATTATAAACCTCATTTTCCTCTCGTTTAGCCTAACATCCGAAAAAAAAAATGTTTAGGATAGTTACGTTATGTAATGTCATATATGGTTATGTTTTTGGTTTTCTTAATTGAAACCAGCCAACAATTGAACATACCAAAACAAGGCAATATTAAACTCAAAATTATCACTTGCTTCTTATCTAGACAAATCCAATAACATCACCTGAACCGTATAATTCTAAAGCATTGTCATATAAAGCAACATCCTCTGTCCAGTCATTACGCTCAATTTTCTCAAGCTTACATTTGTGCAAACGCCCGCATCACGACGTTGGCTCGTCGTGCAAATGGACCTCTATTTCTTGGGCATTGCTCTAAATCACGAGTGGGATGGGCATATCAAGATCGTCCGCTCGACGGTCCTGAGATGTGCGTTGGATTATTCTGAAGTTGTGATGCCGTTTTAGAATTACGATTTTGGTGCTGGAATTTTGAAGACATAAACTATTACTAGAGCGATCACAATGCTCATAGACTAGAAGCTTAAAATAATCAAAAAGGTACGCTTATATTGGGCATATTTTAAGCCATATACACTGTATAGTAATTATAATTTTTGGACAGTCATGAGTTTGATAACTGTTGCCAAAAAAAATGAAAACTGCTGGTAAAAAGATTTGTCAAGAATCTGTTTCTGTGGTTTTGTGTAAATGTAGAGCTCCCTGGAGATGCTATAGGATCTCAAAAACACAAACGGTTTTCTGATTTGAAAATTTGGTTGGACTCTTATATCGCTTGCCACAAGGTTTGCTAAAAAATAAAATAAATTTATGAATAAATATATAATAATTATTATATTTAATACCAACATTCAAAATAAATTGCAACCGCTTCACTATTCTAATATAAATTCTTCAGAATAAGTCTCCTAAGTAAGTCATTGTGGATTACCACAATGTATTGCGTTTGGCAAACTATTCCCTATCAGTTCCGGCACATACTAGCACGGCAATTATGTAAATTACTACCTAAGTAACCTCTGCAAACTTTACTCTGGACATCTTGCTAAACTCTATGACCAAAAAGCACAATAAATACAGACAAAAATAATTAAAACTGTAGTGAATTTTGGCAGAAAGATCATGCCAAAATATGACCCAGATTTTGTCGTATTCCTAATAATTAGTCCACATCATAACGAGTCATAAAACAGAATCAATTTGATCAGAAACAAACAAGACAGACATATAATCACTCTCTGACCTCCGACCTCTTAAACAACCATAGCCGACATCACTACGGAATGTAAACAGCGAACCATCTCCTAAGGCGCCATCTATAATTTTCTAACAATGCTTTGAACATGTCCAAAATAAATAGACCTTTGGAAAAACACTACCACTTCACCTGTGGTACCTACTTTTGTTCGTCGTACGAGAGGTGTGGTAGGTCTTGGTAAACTGGTTTCAAAATACACGCTCGATCGATCTAGGATCTATCCCGGGATATTGCATATTTATCAACCTTTGACATGAGTAACAACGTGGAAGTTACATCTTCATGGGCAACAAAAAGGGTAAAACAAACATGTTTAGAGGTGTTTGAACTTGTACGGCGTATGGGAAAGGGGAGGTGCGGGTTTTGTGGATTTTTGTTATGCATTTTTTTTACTTATGTTTGTTGTGGTAGTTATGTGACATGTTATGGCATGGTAATTAAAACGAATGTGCATTATTGTGTGTGTATCTATTACAAAAATGACATATTTTAGAGGATGGGTAAGAAATCTATTACAAATTAATTGAAATATGAATTACATCTCTTTGCGGCTTAAGTAATTTTGGGCACAAAATTTATATAAACCGATACATAAGAATAAATATATGGAATTAGAACTGTTTTTTACTCTTGCCAAAACCACTCATAGAATTTGCTAACTCACATGAAAATTTTTAACAGCTCGAACACTTTTGACTCTTGGGTGACTAAGGATTTAATTCAATCATTGTATGGTCCTTGCAGATAGTATATACCTACATACAATGTTATAGCTTTATCGTTCATCGAATTATTGATAAATTATGCTAATGCTTGCAGAATATAAACTAGGTACAAGTAATACGACAGATTGGGCGAAACAATCTAACCTCGACAGAAAAGAAGTTGGTATAAGTGCAGAATTGAACTTTTATAGTTAGAGAGTTTTATAGTATGGCGTCAACGGGCAAACGTAAAATTTTACTGGTTTAATTTTTCTAATCTAAATTATTCATATTATTTTACAAAATTGACCTCAACTTAAGGTTATAAAACATTTTTCTACAGATACTACTGAATTTTTTGTACTTAGTAGATACAATTTGAACCTGAAAAAACTAACATTTAATTATTATGGTTATAATATAAAATTGATGCAATAATAACGCTTTTGTATTGATAAATATACTTTATATAAGTTTAGTTTATTTTTGTGATTTGAAAAGCAACGATGCTTAAACGAAATTACAATAATATAACTGTGAAAAACGGTTGTTTACAAGAATGCCCTCCATACTCAGTTCTAATAAATAAAAAAGTGAAGTCTACAACTTACGTCTTTCTTCATCGCATGGTAACCTAAGCACATCACGCATTGGCCAGTAAGTGGTATTGGCAAGCCTGCTTGATATTCGAACGTGACACAACCGTGCCCACAGACCAATTTCGATAATCGCGAACCATTAGATAAACCATTTTACATTACAATTCTGGGAACCGAAGTTTTTAATGTTTGCTGCGTTTAATCAATGATTAAGTATTGGTTAGTGCTGTTCTAATTGTTGATGCACGAATTCGTGATTGGTATGCAAATGTGTCCGTTAAGTATTTTCTAGTTGTTTGTTGTCTGGGAATAAGTTTTAGTCTTAGAAAGAAAGATTTACATACATACACACACAATATAACGCCTTTTTCATAGATAGATAGTAGACAGAGATCAAAAATAACGATTCTTGGTACGATCCTTACAATAAAACCGTTAGATAAACCATTTTACATTATAATTCTGGAAACCGAAAATTTTAATATTAATCAATGATTAACTATTGGTTAGTGCTGTTCTAATTGTCGATGCACGAATTCGTGATTGGTATGCAAATGTGTTCGTTAAGTATTTTCTAGTGGTTTTCTCTGGGAATAAGTTGTAGTCTCATAGTGAAGGAAGACAATTTTGAAAAAGAGAAAGAGTATATTTTATGAATTTATGAATTTTTTGAGGTGATCATTAACACGAAATATGAGAATGCAATCAAGGAGAAAAGATGTAGGACAAATTGTTTAAGAAAGTACTAACTAGATTTATTTTTCATGTCTATCTTAGTGTTCTCAGCAGTTTCATGTGACCGCGGACCGTTGGCTCTCGCGTTTTACTAACAATTTAGGCATTTTTTTTATGCATGCATTGGTAGAAGTAATGATCGTTGCAATATTGACAGTGGATGATAACTTGTATTCTTAGCCCCTTTCCACATTTGGGAAATCCTTGCAAAGCAACGGGACAGTATTGAGCTAAAAAACTTAGTACTTGCATTGCATCAGTCAATAATTATGGAATAAAGACGCTTCGACTATTGTAGTTTTTAAAATCGCCTTAATGAAAGTTAAAGTTAACCTAATAGGCCATTCTCATACAAACAAATTCAATTGTAACAGTGAAGTAACAAGCCGTAACTATAATTACATGCATAATGACGCATGTTGAAACGTTTGTATGTGAATAACAAATATACATCATTATGGACAATATTATCATAATTTACGTGGAGCAAGAGATGCAGGATATGTTAACGATACGGAATATTTCAAGTATAAGCTCTTTAATGGAAGGCTGTAGTCATAATTTGTTACCTATACCTGCCAATTACCGTTTTTCAGCGTTCGAATCACATGATAAAATTTTCATACGTCTCTTGACTTTCACAGATTTTTGACATCAAATTTAATTTAAAGCATTTAATTTTCTGAAGTTAATTCAACTGAAAATGAATGGAACATTAAAATATATAATTACTAGCTGACCCGTGCGGCTCCGCTCGCGTGAATGTTTTTTTTTTATAATACAAAGCTTAATTATTCCTTTACAACAAAATATGCTTTTTTTCTCGAAAAATAAAAATAAAATATAATATGAAAAATATTCTCAAAATTATTAATATCTCATATAACTCGCGCTAAAGCATATCCGCCATTAAAACTGTTGCCATGACAACGGATTTTTGGTAATTCAATGTCATTATAATATTGATTATTCGCAACTTCGGTGGCGAAACCTGAATTTTTCCGGAAAATGCGTCATTTTCCCGGGGTAAAAAGTAGCCTATGTCCTTTCTCGGGTATCAAACTATCTCCATACCAAATTTCATACAAATTGGTTCAGTAGTTTAGGCGTGATTGAGTAGCAGACAGACAGACAGACAGACAGACAGACAGACAGAGTTACTTTCGCATTTATAATATTAGTATAGATAGTAAACTATCAGATTTTTAGTCAATCGTCATAAAATATTACCTCTTTTCAATTTCAACTAATTCAACAACGTTAACTGGAATTAGACTTGGAATTAAAATTTCTTTTGTTCGGTCTTTTCTAGTAAACAGACATCTGTTATCCACATTACTAGCCAACTTAACTGTCTCATGTTGATACCAACCAATTTGATTTGACCCTTAACATCCTACTAGAACTCTCTTCTATTACTTCACTTTCCAAACATCCAAAATTCTGTGGGAGGTCTCCAAACACTGGTATCTTATTTCTATTGTTCCAAGATCTGAGTTTTCCGTCGATTTCATTACTATTATAAGGTAATCATCATCAAGCATGTGATATGAGAATCTGTGGTCAGTATCGACATGTTGAATCTAACGTGATTTGAATTGTCTTGATAATGGACGTCATTTTGGGCTAGCAGTACTTTTGTACGTGTGAGTTTTGTGGCGATTTCATGGTTGACCTCAGATGCCAAAATGTTTGTTTGGTTTCACCATTTCTGGATATGTATGTCTGAATGTTTCAAAAGTAGTATTTTACTTATAGGGTGGAATAGTCATTGGTTTTTATAATATATTTGCTGTCGATTGATGTTTCAGATGGATAATACAACACTTATTCAAAAGCTGAGAAACTAATCCGATTATATTTCATTGTACACTTGTCAGATTTTGATTGTCTATATTTTAATTAACTTGGTTTACATGTATACCTACTCTTGCATTACTCCTCAAAATACCTACTATTAAAAAAAATATAATTGATTTGTGTTTAGGTTATTATAAGGTTATTTTAGGACAACTTTCTTGTGGAGGGGATTTTAAGGGTATAAAGTAAAATAAAATAAAAGCTAATGTAGCTTCCAATACTCATTAAAAATATATCCGAAACAACATGCAACTACATTTCCCAATTTCCCCATTTCACCCCCAAATTAAGGTTTACCCCAAAAACTACCAAAACACTCTAAAAATCATACCTTAAGTGCACTTTATTCCCCATATTAGCATAATAAAAACGTATGTGTTTTGTTATCATATTCTAAATCTTAAAACAATCGCCCTACGATTATTTCTTAGCGTGTGTATGTGTAATTTTTCGTAATTTTCTTTAATTTACTTAATCAGTTCGGAAGTTGTTTGGGCACGTTTTATTAAGAAATATGTTCATGTGTTGTTTGACAGAAATTACAAGGTTAGGCTTTAGTGGTAAATAGTTTCTGTGTGACGTTTTGAAAGATTGGGACTGTTTAAATCGAACTTTTTGCAAAATGATTGAAGAAATCTGTAAGGGAGATCATATAAGGAAGGAGATAGTGTTTTTCACTTTCAACCCTTAATTTAGTGACAAGAAATATCACTGATGACGTACTCTTAGCTAAGATATACTGAGAAATGTATTATTTTGTAGTCGTGGTTTTAAAGGTCAGCTCCACCAGGTGATAATACTAACGATAGTTTATAACTTCTTGCTCGTCAGTTTCTTTTACGCATTTTGTACTGAAAGAATCTGCGTGAGTAATGAACTTATACCAGACTGAGATCAAAAAAGGCTAGCAAGCTTGTTAACAAAATCCTTAATCTGTATCCTAGTCTTAACCAAGAAGGCATGACATGAAGATCTGTCGCCAGTAATTATAACGTTCCAAGATACCGTTACTGGGGTACCCAGATACCCCCCCTGGGGGTAGTCGTTAAGAAGTGGGTGCTGCATTTTTACAAATTGATACAAATTATTTGAGCGAGCGCTCGCTTTGTTCCAACAACGCTTGTTACGGCTGTGGAACGGCATTTTATTATTTTCATGTGATGAACGCTTAGCTGGATGAAAAAACGTTTGGGATTGCGTTTGGTGGGAGTCTTAAAAAATTTAATGATTTGTTATGTATAATATAAATTGTTAAAAATGAAAGTATTAAAATTGTTTAGCACTGACTGACGGATTGACTGATGTGTGTATTATGAAACTAATAAGAGAAATAAATCTGTCTCATATATTTTATACTTTCACAGCATAACTTTTAAGCTACCACAGAAAAACAAGAACCAACTTTTTCTATTGAAATATGATCGCTACTTAGGGCAATAAACTTTATCGTATTCGGTAATTTACTAGTGATTTCATTTTCAAATGAGTAATTCATAGTACAATATACAAAGGCAACATAGGGTTGAAAAAATAAATAAGCATATAATTAAAACAGTCCTGTTCCAAAAGTTTGATTGTCATTTTTCAGGTCAGTTAAAAAACGCTTAGCCGTTTTGTGATTCCGTACGCGTTGCGCCTGCCCTCTCATTCTTTAGACCGAGTCCGAAACATCTTATTCGCGCCCTCATAAAAGTAACTGCTTTGGTTCGTTTTTATTTCTACCTCTGTACCTGTACGGCCACAGTATTTTAATAAACCGACTCCAATCTTAAGACAAAAACGACTTTATCACAATATATTAGAGTAGTTTTTCCAATGGTGGGGTTTCAAAATCATGTCTTGCCCACTTATATCTAGGACAAGACGATTCTTAAGGACACGCGGAATTTCAATTACTTTATTATGTTGTAATTTATTTTTATTTTAGAGGTATGGAGGAAATCAGTCAGTTATGCAGTCAATAAAATTAATGTAATTGTTTTTGAGTTTGATTAAACTTTTTTGATTGTACAGGCATGTTTTTGATTGTATCTTTTATTGTTAGGTGTTTGGCTTGTGTTGGATATGGAAAAGCTTTTTATGCAAAAAATAAGCAATATGATTGAGTAGGTAATATTATTGGACTACTAGAACCATCGATTTAGTTTCCTTGTTCGATTAGGCAATAGTACCTTCTTTTATCTGATTAATTACTATTTTACGTCTATCACTTTATTTATTAGAAGTGACGCGTGAAATGAGATGCTGCAATGAAAACTTTAAATAATATTGTTTGGTGCAAAAAGTAGCTAGTAACTTAAATTCATACAATTCCATAATGTTTTTAAAATCATTATTGTTGGTAACAGGCGTGTTATATAAATTATAATATTATTAGATAGAAGTTCGCTAAAGGAGTGGGAAGTAGCCTTGTAACCGAGTTATTTTGGGAGATATTTGCTGTAGTCGTCAAACGAGGATTATAGGCACTAGATATTTTTACACCCCGATACAGGCGGACATCTATACTTATACTAATAATATTAAACTGAAGGGTTTGTTTCAACGCGATAGTCTCAGGAACTACCTGTATCGAATGAAATAATGTTTTTGTGTTGAATAGTCTTTTTAGTGAGAGATTCCAGAGGCTATATGACATGCTATGACTAATAAGAGTAGAGTGGCAATAAAAAAGTGAAAAGGGAAAACTAAAGTACACATGTACAAAATCGGGGGCCGCCGCTAATCAATTATATTATTATTTATAGAAACATTAAACCGGTTTCAATGCTTATTTATAGGTATTAGATAACCTATAAATTAATAATAAATCAATTAAACCCATTACTACCCACTACTATTTTAAAGAACTATAAGGCATACAAGGTGTTTTCACAATGTTTTCCTTTACCGCTAGAGCATGTGATAATTAATTCTAATAGACACAAATTCGAAAAAACATTGGTGTGTTGCATGTGATCGTAGAAATGAAATCTTAGTGCACTTGGGTGTTACTGCTTTTTACCTTAACCTAACAATAGATTACAGTCAGTGTTATGAAACGTAAAAATATTTTTAAAAGTACTTAAATATAGCTTTTAAGGTCTGTAAAAATAGCTGACTAATAATAATTACAACAAAAATTAAGCTTCCTCACTTAACCAAACCGTTTTTATGGATTAAATACAGCAGACTTGCCTTGTTTATTACAAAACGGACATTAAAATGAGCACCAGTAAGTCGATAACAGACTAAAAAAATTTAACGCTTAAGAAATTAAAAATTCTAAACAGGCAATTATTTCGCTACAAAAACTGCTGTCAACGAAAAAAGGTTCCAATACATTTTTCGCGGACCAATCCAAAGAATTACTCGCTGAAATTATTATGGCCGCTCGTTAAGAAATCCGGCTTAAAGAGTTGAAGGGAAAAAAAGGTAAAATGTCGCCGTAAGTCCGCGCCGCAAAATTCTTAAACGCAGTCCTTGGAAATGGGATGATTACTTCATCAAAACACACTTTAAACGTGTTACGTAAATCTAGTACGACTCACCCCCTGCCACCCCCTAAAGGGTGTGTTGGCGAGTAAGGGGCCAGGGGGAAAGTCACCCCAGGAAATGGGGGGTAAGACGATATGGGCGAACGTGAGCGCCGTCAAGAAAACCTTGATTGCTTTTTTAATTAGTTTTTTTTCATTCCCCCTTTTTCGCATCCCGACGATCGTGCAAGAAATATGTATTCGCGCTTTATGTATGTGTATTTTATGTATTATTTATCATATTATGTACTTGTTTAATTAGAAAACTATAAACGGGCCATTTTGTTTGAATCAGTTATTTATACCACATGAGTTTAACTTCAGAAGAAAAAAAATTCAAACATCCTTAAAGGGCAATTATCAAGCAGACGAAAATGGAGGTCATGTCAACTATAAAAGGGTTTAAGTGCCAAAGTGGTTTGTCCTTTTTCCACATGACCGCGTCTAAGAAAAACGCTGAGGCATAACGGCAACATAGAGACACCCCGACCTATAATCAATTTAAAATTATTATCCGTTTTTCCCCCATCAACAGTGTAAAATCAAGAGCGTAAAACGTCGTGGAATGTCCATTAGTCGGCCATAATATCGTCGTCATAATGAGGGGAGAGTAGGCTAAATCAGGACTGTGGTACGGCCATAAGCGTTCCGACGCGTCTGGGCTTAGCTTTAGACACTCTTAGACTGTGCGGACGTTATAATTAGTGCATATTATTATATTGTACTTTTTTGTGGGATTTTTTTTAGTGTCGTAAAGTGAAAAATGTTCTATTTGTGTTTTGTTTATATTGGGTTCGTGTTGTAGTTGATTTTTGTGTTGAGATAATATTATTATTAGATGTTAGTTTGTTATTAAGTATTAAGGACATTGCTAGTTTTTGCTTGTTGTGATTTTGCGTATTGTTGATGTAACGTAGCTACTCTAACAAGTAAGGATTAAAAAAATTTTCAATGTTTTGATGAAAGAAGTAGGTCACCAAAATTTAGGCCATGATACTTGTATATTGTTAGAAAAATATACCTGCATGCAACACATAATACGTTATAGATAATAAATTATTATTATATGGAGTCAACTTTTTTACCGCAAAAGGACATAGTACCAAAAACGTGACCCAATAAAATGTCCTCTCGTATCAACGGAAAATAAATTAAGAATTCATTTTTGTCCCGTATGTCACACACACATAGACACTTGTATACAAAACACACGCACACAGCGATAGAGTTTTAAGTCTCGAGGCGTCCCCACTAATTTATACGTTCTTTCGCTTTCATTATAATTATTATTCTTGGCAATTTATTTTCGCACACGAGGGGGCAGTGTCCCCCCAAAGGGTGGTAGGGGGGGACTTCTTACAAATTCCCGTTTTTCGGTGGAACTTAACGCACCCTTTTCTTGGCCCTTTTTGTTTTTCATTACATTAACTTTTGAGACGGGGATAATGTGTTGTTAGTGTGTGAGTGTAATTTTTGTGCGTAATGAAAGGTTTACTTTTATCTGGTATCGGGTTTCTTATTAGAAGCATGATGTTGTAGGTGACTGCACGGGTATGTTTGATGACAGTAATTAACGTGTTATTGAGAGCTAACAATATGAGGCTAGGTTTCTGATTTAAAATTCTTGTAGTTTGTGAACTTCCAAAGTTTCAGGTTCTTATAAGAAAAAGTTACATTTCTTAAAAACTCTTCAACCCTCGTCCAAGTAAGAAACATGCATAACACCTTAACTACTTCGACGTCTCCCCAATTCCACTCGAAACTTTAAAGTACACAATTTACGTTCACATGCACAGAAAACGACGAACAACTTCCACAAAACAAAAACGATTACTACAGACTTCGACTACTCGAAAACAAAACGCAATTTTCTCTTAAGAAAATGAGGGAACTCTTTCTCCCCATTGAAAAATCATCAACACCCACCGCGTATGTACCCGCCGCCGGCCACCCCGAGGGGGGAAGATCTACGCCGCCGACTTGCGTACGCTTTAATTAAAAATAAAACATAAGAACGATGTAACTGGATGAGCCGAGGAGCGAAGGAAAAATGAAAGAGAAAGCCGTCCACCCCCTCACCCCTTGGAATGGGCGGAGGGGGGTACGGGAAACCGCGTGGAAGTCAGTCGCAGAGCGACCGCCGGGGGGAGCGGACCTCCCTCCGCATGCTGCTGTGTCACAACGGAATGACATCACTTTTCTTGTCGCTAATGAAGAGAACGTCTTGGATGGTTGCCTTTTTACTCGCTAAAGGCTTTTATTCAGACCATGCGTTTTTAGCCTCCACTAATTTATTTAATTAGCTTTTTGCCTTCCCTTCAAAGACTTGGAAATAAAAATAAAACTTACTCCTTCTTTGAAACGCAAGCATTTTTAACATGTCTAGAGCAGAGATTCGAATTCTGCAAGGGAGAATACGAGAGAATACGACTTTTGATTTAAATAATACCCATTTCATGAATGATATCGGGAGTAGCGACATGAGTGAACGGGATGTCTTAACAAAACAAAACGTCGAACGAAGCTGCCGTCTAGACATTTTAATTTTCCTATCTTTGCGTTTCGCGGCATCGACAGATCAGACTCTTTCATTAGTCCCTCCCCGCACATGTGGAAGGAAATCTTTGATGTAGACGTCGTTAGTGGCGCGAACGATAAGAGCATTACAGTTCAATGTGCATTCAATATTGTACCACGTCATTATTTCGTTTGATATTTTTCTCTTTACTAAGCATAAGATATATTATTATTTTTTAGCGATTTTTTGTTTGAATATACATAACAATAATAAAGTCAGTTTTACACTTTAAAAACTTATATCTTTAGCTCTTTAATTAATCACCGAATGTAGTCGAATTGGCCTCCTGACCCAAATTGGTATGGGATATATTTTGACAGCAATTATTATTATTAACAAATTTAAAAAAAACATTCCTCGTAGAATTCAGTTGACACTTAAATGAGAATAGTGACTTATCGTTCAAGTAAAACGACTTATAAATCACGTATATTTAAGCAACTCTTTACAAAAGTACTCGGTAACAAAACAACAAACAAACAATAAGGAATCTCAAAACAAAACAGAATCAGCAAACATCTCAATAAAAACCAGATGTGTATTCCATACGCTCCCACACTTACTCGAACGTAACTCGGTTGCGGGCACACTCTTATTCAATTTTCTAACCCATTTAAGTCTCAGACGAACTTACACCCAAAAAAACGAATAATTCTTTCACATTCCCGTACATTTTCCACGATATAATTTCATAAGCAGTCGTCGTGTGTTCGTTTTGCCCCATTTTTCTCCTTTTGAATTGATTAGGTCGGGTTCATATCGAGTTGTGAATGGAGTTCGGATATTTTAGTTTATTTTTTATTAGTTTTTCCCGGTGAATTGGTTCGGCTTATTGATGAATATTAGTATTAAGCGAAGCTTCTATGTTCGGATTTAGAGTGGCTAATATTGATGTACGGATTTCAATTTGGAGTTTTTACAAATTGGCACTGAATTTTCTGTTTTTATTACGTTTCGATGTGGCTTAGTTTAAAAGACAGCCGCACGGATCGATCTCTGAGGTTAAGCTACGCTTGCCGAGGTTGTTCCGTGGATGGGTGACCATCTTATACATATCGAGTTCCTCCGTGTTTCGGAAGGCACGTTAAATTGTGGGTCCCGGCTGTCATTTTCGAAGATCTTTGACAGTCGTTAACAGTAGTCAGAAGCTTGAAAGTCTGACAACCAGTCTTACCGAAGGGTATCGTGTTAATACCCAAGTAACTGGGTTGTGGAGGTCAGATAGGCAGTCGCTCCATGTAAAACACTGATATTCAGCTGCATCCGATGAGACTGGAAGCCGACTCCAACATAGTTTGGAACAAAGGCTAAGCGAATATATATATATTACGTTTCGATGTTTTTTGATGTATAGCCTCACATTCAACGTAAAACAAAATTCGTGCAAGAAGTATTGAAAAAGCTTAAAACCGTTAAGAAGTTCGTAGAGATTGTAGAGTTGTAAATCTTAATTTGTTAGATTTATAATTTCAATTTCATATAGTGAACTACATGATATTCGAATAACTTTTAATTCTTAAGTTATAAGGTTTAAAGTTCACCAAAACACGTACCTGGTACATGATGTGACAGATACTTATAACGTCGTTGTTGGTGCATTGTCATCTCAATAAGCAACCTCCGATAGATTATTCAGTTGGCGACAATATCAGGCCAATCTGTCACTCAATTCGGGTATGTATGACAAATCTACCCTTCATAGTTTCATAGCGGTTTGTTTTAAAGGGTGATTATTATTTTAAGTTAACCTTTTCATTTAAGTAGTAAGAGTAGTGAGGGATATGTTTTAAATCTAAAATATTCAATGTTTTCTTATTTTGGTTGTTCAAGTGTAGTAATGTAATGTTGTACTTATTTAGTTTGTGGAGAAATGATATTTATCAAACCAGTGAATACAATAACATTATTTTAATTTTACGTTTATTTCAATTATCCCTGGAATAGGCGAGTTAAGTTTTACACATTTTAATATTCCCTAACACCGCATCGTTTAAATATAACTATAACACTTAAAATATATTATTCATAAGATTGTATAAGAAACCGCGAGGGTGCCAGCATTAAGCTTAGCTAGGCCTGCTTAATGATCCAATTCCTGTCATGTTCAGGAAAGGGTTTACCCCCTAAAAAACTTGAAACAAACCCCGCAAAAACCGAAGACGTTCTCTCTATCGCACCCCCCTGAAGGGTGGTAAAGCCCACCCATGGGGAGGCACGTTGAATAATTATAAAAGAAATAAGATAGACATTGACTTCGCCACGTCAGCCCGTAGATGAATAATAATGGATTTCTGTTTACGTGTGTATCAGTGTTTATGAGCCGTTATAAGCTTTTATGGACTCCAATATTGTTGGATGAATAAACAGGTCATTATGGCAACAGATTTAACGATTTTACAAAACATTTTGTTGGTAAAATGTATATTCATTTTAGTTAGTTACTCAGGCTCAGTTTAGTTTAAAATCACGTTGTTGTGACATAGAAATTCGTATATTGGTCCAAGCACATCCGTCGTGTTCTACAGCAGCATATATCATCACAATTTATCTGTCAAAATTTAAAAGTATGTGAACACAGTAATCTTGTGACTGATATATCCTAGACATAGAAATGAAATAAAGCAATAATTAGCGTGACGATATTTGGGTAACACCAAATATATAGTAAGTGTCACACATAATTATGCTTGCGTGCCCAAAAATACAAAAGAATCAAACCTCCTTCGAAACTTGCACACCAAAACTCGCAAGAACAAATCGTGAACGTTTAGCAATTTTTTCATACAATTTATTCTAGTAAGTTAAACTCAGGTACAAAGATATAGCGGAGACGCCAGGTATTGAAGCGAAAGCAATAAACAGTAGTGAGCGCGAGATGCAGTGCAGGAAAAGTAATCATGGTGCAACGTAACTTTGTTTGATGGCGACCGACTGCACTGTGCATTTAGTTGTAGAAAATCTGGAAAAAAAATGTTTGATTCATAAAGACATTTTGTTTGGAGTACGAGTAGTAACGTAAAATTTTTATACTAAACATTCATACAACTAACGCAGAATAGGAGAAAGTTATCGTACTCGTGCTGTTATGTGTTATGAATTGAAGACGTGATGATTTTATTTTGAACGGTCAATGTCGAAAATGCACTGTAGTTTTCAAAAAATCTGTAATTGTTTCTACTAGTTAGTTAGTACTAATAGTTTTTAGTCATTTTGATTAATGAGGCATAAACAAATTATAAATACTATTGCGATTTGTTGCGATTCAAATTGATTAGATACGAACAATTTCGAATATTTTAACGTTTACTTTTTTTTAAATATAAAATAAACTACGTAATCATCACCTTTAAGTACCCATTAGTATTTAAATTAAATCGTAACAAATTAAAATCAAATAGCCTTTACAAGTTTTTACTCAATTTGGCAAAAATATAGACTTTCTATAAACGGAAAATTACTTACGCATTGATAAACACCGACAGTTTAAAGAAAACCAATCGAGAATTCAATCAGACCAAATCAAACATAAAATACGAAATAGTAAATTTTATACACTAAAATGAATGAAAATTATTTCTTAAGACCTTTGAAAGAATATTTTAAGATTTTGTCGTTATTTTTGCTAGGTTGGCCCAGTGGGCGGCCACGGATGTTGTAGGAAAGGGGGCAAGAAGTGAAGGGGGGTTAAAACGGAGCTATGTAAATTGATTACGAGTAAAATTGTTAGGCGATGAGTTCGACTACTTATATGCACCTTGGTTCGAAGGCGCATCTTGAAAATGATGGGAGCGTTTAACGCAATCTAATTTGCACACGTCTGTAAAGGAAGTTTTTACTGGATGGAAAATTAACTGAAGCGACCGGTTTAAATGGGTTTAGGTGGAGTAAAACTTGATTTATGTTATCACCTGTGGTTGGATTGAGTTTTCACATTTTCTGTTGTTTTTTAGGGAAAATGTTTAAAATCGTTTATTTAATAGGTTTAGTGATTTCATAAAAGTGTAACATGTTGTGTATCAATATAGTTTTTGTTAGACTATGTGCTAGCCATCAAGACTATACCTTAAATCAGAATTAGCAAAATAGTTTACATTAAATAAAACAACCTTTGTATATCTATCTAAGCAAGACTGTTTTTATGAATTCGAGTTGTTAAGAGAATCAAAACAAACCAGAGATACTCGTAGGTTCCATAAACTAAGTGATTTGAGTATAACCACAATCTACATTTGAAAACTATGGAAAACACTGGGAAAAGTGAATACGCATCTAAAATCCTCAAAAGTAAAAACAAAAAAAAAACAGTGAAACGTCAGATTTCAGTAATACGATGTTTAATTTAAACGCAAACGAACGCACAGAGGACACACGCCGACTACTTAAGTCAACGAAATTCCGTAATCCATTTTAAATTGAGACAAAGAAATAAAATAAAAAAAACAAAGCCCAGCTCACATGCACAGAGTATAATTAAAGAGTAGAAATGAATATTTAAATATGGTGAGGGGCCCTTACTCGCATCACAATGACATTTGGGGCCGCCAAATCTAAAAAGATACGTATTTTTGGAACTCAAGTTTTGTCTACACTGAGGACATATTTGTTTCTTATTAAATAAGACTTAATTCGTCACGAGTATTTTCTGTATATCGGTTACTCGTTGTTAATTTTTATCTACCAGTTTAAGTGATATGTTTTGAAACAGTTATTCAGGAAATTCGAGTATGTTGTAAGATTTAAAATGTCGGATTTAAAACATCGGATTTCTTTATAGTTTATATTTTTGACTCGCAGATAATCTCGTAAAGCACCGATTGATGTGCCTTGGTACATTTTTTTTTCCAATTATTGATTGCTAATATGTATATTTTGAAGCCGTACTAGTAGACAGAAAAGATAAATCAAAATGTATTATACAATAAACATCACATCCAGCCGAAAACAATAGGTGTACGAAACTTAACGATATTTTCTCTACGTACGTATTTTCTGCAAGGTTTTTCCCAAAAAACGTGTCTCCCGGTGTGCCCTCACCAACATCGCCGGCGGGACAAGCCAAAGATACAGATACACGTTGAGGGGCAGAAGAGTTTGCCAAAAATTATAATTTTAATTGCGGGCCCCACTCGCCCGCCCGCCCCCAGGAAACTGAGACTTCAGCTATAAATATGAAACATACTTGTTTTTTTTATGATTTAATTGCTTTTTGATATGTAAAACTGTCTGCGTAATGAATCATGGTGTTTTTTACTTTTTGCGAAAATTTTGTGTTTAATTTTGTTTGAATATTATTATGGTTTGAGTTTGCATCAGGTATTGTGTCGAAAAAAGTTCGGATCTGATTTTAATTGCGTCGGTTAACCACGATAGGCTTATGAAAATGTTATAATATTTATAGTATTAAAGCACAAAACTGCTTATTTAGTTGTAAACAATATATTTTCAAGTATTTGTTTTATATGTCCTGCAAAATCATCAAGTGAGTTCAGTCAAAGAGTACATTTCTAGAAGCAAATTGCCGGCGCTCGGACAAGACTTTTCCATCCATATTCCCGACATACCTATTATAATGTAAACCAGGTGTGTGTTTTTGCTTCTATCTATATTTTTAAAAATAAACAAAAATATCACATACAACTCCCAAAAACCAACCATCCCTTAACTAAGTAAACCTCTCATTTCCTCTGGAGCTTAAAAAATTAATGACTGCCAAAACACACACGCGTAAAAACAAAGAGGGTGGGTAGACAGCCGAAAATACGCAAATAAAGCAGCCGGCTAACAATTTCCTTTAAGTCATTATCTGTAAATGCATTTCGTATGCAAAATTGAAGGGGATTTTTGGCAACAGTGATACGTGTAATTGTACTAATTGATGTGTGGGAGTAATAGTGCTGATTTTACAAATGTGGGATTAGGGGTGAATAGGACGTGAGTTTTCAAAATTGTATATTTTACATTTGATGGTCAAAAGCCATTTAAGAACTTGCTTCTTTTGGTTGTTCCTATATTGATGTATTCTTCTTTCAGTACTCATTTTTGGAAGAGGTTTGGTTTGGTTGTGTTGGTTGGTTGTCTGTTGTTTGTTGTAGTCAAATTTAAAATCTCGAAAGTTTTATTAACATTAGACAAACCCTATATAATATCAAATAAGAATTTTCGTTAGATCTTGAATATAATGTTAATAAAAAAAATCTAGAATGTTCTGTGCATCTTAACCAGTATTCAGTTTAGTCATTCATCTTGTATCTGTTTACCTACGTATAACCACTCTGTTAGACTACATAAAGCCTTTTTCCGGGTTTTCGTTTTGGTTATATACTAACATTCACCGTCTATGCAACGTCCATATAAATAAGAAGCAGCTCTCAAGTCAGCTTCAAGAAATCTCAAGAACTTCATTAAAAAACTCTAAGAAAATATCGTTATTGTTTTCATAGGCACTTTAAAATACGAGCTAGAGTTAATCTAAAGGCAAGATTACTGTACAGTACGTAGCAGAGTGAAGTTAAATAGGTTTGGTTTCAGCGGTCGGCATCTCACCGGGTAATGTGCTCGAAGATTGTGAAGGGATGCCCTGTTTCATGTCGATAGAATTATGATTTATTGTTTAGGCATTTATTAGAACTGTGGTGATTTAGTTAACTATATTGGTAAGGTTTTTTTTTCTTGTATATGCAATTTATTTTGTAATCTAGTGGTCGAGCGAAATTCATAATAATTATCAGTTGTAAAGTTGGGTTTGAACACAAAATTGGTGAAATAATAATCATTGCTGAATTCTTTCTTCCAAGCCTTTTTACAGATATACAAATAGTAGTACTTAAGTAAATTTAGCATACCTATCTCACTTTTAGCTGTGAGCAAAACAGTACTTAACTAGGAGACAACAATGCATTATTCTGCTCTATATTCACTAAGTATTCCAAAACTGGTATGATTTCACGCGTATGTAACACAGTTTCTGAATAAATGGTCGTTATTTCTCGAATGTCTCACGATTTAGAGCCCTCGTGAGCATTGTAATGATATATTTTCTGATTCACACTTTCACACATACTGTTTCGGCTTGTTATTCACGCCATATATATTCATGCTTCATGCCTACCATATCAGCACGAAAATGAGATATTCAATTTGCGTTTCTTTAATTTGGAATATATCGTAGGAACCTTGAAACTGTAAAATATAATAATAGTAAGTATTAGTTAAAGAAGCATCAAGATGTTCAGTGGTTTGAAAAAGCGGCTCGAGATATTTGAAGAACACGATTCAATTTTCGAGTTTCGTTCGGTCAACAGCGACAAAAACTAATAAAAAATATTAACTACTATTTTCCAAAGACACTGTTAGTGCTTGCCATTTAACTATTAAGTGTGTAGACATGTAAACATTTAATGTAATTTTTTAAGCAATCATTGTTATACATAAATAAGGCTTCATTTTTATCGATGCCATCAAAACACTAGAGGGTGAGTGGGGTCGGGCGGCTACTCATGCAAAAATCCCGTCTCAGGTAAAATGAAGTCACAAGAGCTCAGCAAGACACGATGAAATACGAATGTAGCAAAACATGGATGTCTTATTGTATTTATGAGAGCTTTTGTTTTTACCCTAATGAGGTTTTTGAGATTGGGTTTTAGTGTGTGGGTTTTTGTTTGGCGGGTTTTTGTAATGTTTAAGTATAGATACTTTTTTTAAATATGCTCAACTTAAACAGATTTTCGTCAATACTTGTCTCCGTGGCGCCGTGGTTTAGATCGCTACGCCGCTACCATTGCGTCGGGAGGTCGTGAGTTCGATTCCCACACGGAACAATTATTTGTGCGATCCCCAATAATTGTATTTACAATTATTGTAATAACAATATAATTGTTTCGGATCTGGTTGCACTTTGTGTCCGTTGTTTGTATGTTTGTAAAAGTCCCCATTATGTTTGTAAAAAACGATTGCTCATGTCAGACACTAATCCAGAGTTTTAAATCTATTATTAATTGTTTAAATTAATGCCACTATGCATTTTATCTTTGTTTGCTTCACATTTTTTCAAAATGGATCATGTGAATTATCTAGTTCTGTTAGATAATATACTACGAAATATAAAGGATTAAAAGATCTCATTCATCAATTTAAAATACGCTTATGTTTCAGGAATTCTTGTATGACACAAATCATTTTTTGTCGAAGTACCCTCCTAATTATATTTTGTGAAACTTGTTCATTTGTTTACGATCGTTGGTCGCGACTAGTCCTCGAGACTGGATCTCTTGTCTTTATGAAATACTTCACGAGACACCTCTTTTTTCACGATTTCTTTATTTCCAACCTGTATTGGAATGAAGGTAGAGTTCTTGAGAGTAGTGATACAATAGTTATATGAATGTGTATTATGTGAAATTTTGTAAGAGAACATGTTTTATTTTTATTTTTTTTGAAGTATTTTACTTCATGACAAGTTGTATTTTTTTATCGCAAAAGGCTCGCTTTATGTAAAAATGGATTGTAACATTAACGTTTCTACCTGAATAAAGGGTATGGAATTTTCGGCAATGAAAAAGGGGATAGATAGTACTTGAGTATATTGATATGAAAAGTAAAAAAAAAAACATATTTTAATCATAACGCAACGATTATGTTTTTGAGTTATATGCGCAACAGGCCTTAAAACCAAACTAATTATTTCAATGCGTCATATTCCTATTTTACGTGGTTAAATATAATCAAAATTGATTCAGCAATTTAGTGTTAATAGCACTACAAATTTACAAACCACATTCTTACTAACAAATAAATCTTGTACGCACAACGCATAATACATCGGCTGCCAATATTAATTTCCTCTTGTTTTGTTTACATTGCTGCTATTATAAAGTAGATGGTCCAATAAATCCGTACGGAGCTGTCAGTGTAAAAATAATATTGCGTATCAGTTGTTTTGATGTGTCAGTTGAGTGGGTGTTGGCACGCGACTTTGGTTTGTTTCTGATTAGGGAAAATTTTGACTTTACTCTTTGTTTCCAATTTTGGGTACTGATATTATGTTGATACAGAATCATGTGTATATTATGCGAAAGATTAAAGTTATTTATCGTTTTGCAAAAAACTATGAAAAAAATTAGTTAAGGTGTAGAGTTAAAAAGCAAGCCTAAGTTTTATGAGTCGTTCTATGATTTAATCAAGTTACTCCAACTAATATCGGTTTCAAGGATAATAAAAATATAAATGATTTCACAATAAATTAGTTCAAAAGTGTAATTTGAGATGTCTCACCTGATTGTTGCGTGTAATATTTTGGTTTCATGACCATTTTTTTTATTGTAACTCACCAAAATATGCATTGCTTTGTAAAACATTGTGCTTTTCGATTTTTTTTGGACCCACCGAAATATCGCCGAAATGGTAACAGACCGTGAAACAAGGACGCTCTAGGCGTGGCTTCGGTGTCCATTACACCTTAACTGATATCGACAGGCCAGCTTATGGGGCTCGCTCACGATTGTACCATGTAGTCTTATGGTAACTGCCAGGAAACTTTGTCTAATTGACTGACAGACGGCGCTTATGGTGTTTGGGTGTATTTCGAAATGGGGTGGATTTTTTAATTTTGGGTTTGGGTTTTTTGGGTAATGGAAAATGTTGGTAGTGATAATTTGTTTTTTTATAGTGTAAATTGAAAATCTTTACTTTGAATACCGTTTACAGTTGTGACTTGTAAATAATTATAGTCTGCGACTGTAAATAGTTTTCAATAAAAATTAACAAAAATGACTAAAATGAAATACTTATATAGATTTTATTATAATACTCAGTAGTTAAGTTTTCTTCCAATTGGACACAAAGAAGGAACCTTAGTAAAAATACATACGGACTATCAATATTAAGGAGTGATAAACGAAAACTTATTTTATTCTCATTGTTACCACAAGACAAAAAAATACCAAAACTAAAAGTATTGAAAATTCTGTATTCAAATATTTCATACAACAAAACGGAACGCATTTTATTTAAATTAAAAAAAATAAAACACACGCCTGCAATACACTTAAAAGTATTCACACGGCGTTGCTCGCAACACACTGGTTTTTTAGGGTTCCTTGTTTCAGGAAAATATTTCAGCATATAATAAGCAGGTATATTCGTAGTAATCGCGAATTTTCAATATAAAAATTCATGAAAAAATTATAGTTATTATCTTTTTAACCAACGTCGTGAAAACTCTAATTATTATTTTTGTTTTGTCGGTTTTACTCATATACAAATTCCAAAATTGAATGTGACAAACACAGGGTACACAAAAACTGCGTTTTATCTACAGTTTCTCCTACTTTCCTTAATTTTAGAACAAAAAACTGATTATAATGCTAAAGTTTCAATCAATGTATCATACATATCTAACATACATCCCTCGGGATGAGATCCTTGCCTAGCAAATGGACATTTATGAATTTAAAAAAAACATACATTGATACCATAAATCCATCGTGCATATTCAAAACTACTTACTAATAGTGTAGCTTTACGAAATTCATGACCACCAGCAATCCCAAAACAAAAAAAGAAAATATACAGGACCTTTAACCTGTCTCGACACATTCCAAACAAAAAGAATACGTTCTTAAAAAAATTTGCTTCCGTACAAAGCACCCCATTCACAACACAATAGATGTTTTGTAAAGGTTTTGTGTTCTATTGCATGGCCGTCAAATGTGTGACAATGCCGTGTATCGCTGCACTCACCGGATTGTTTTTATTTCCCAACATTATAACTGTTATTTCCATTTTTACTTGATATTTTCTTCTCGGAGAGCGCAATTTCAGTTTCTTGAGACATTCTTTACGAGTATTCACGTGGTTTTGTAAAAAAATGTGTACCCAGTGTATTTTATGTGCGGCAAATCTTTGGAGACTGTCTTAAAGTACGGGAATATAAATATTGTTGGATGTTGAGTGTGCTTTATTTTCATAGGGGAGGGATTTTCTTTTACATATTTTTACTCAGAGATATATTTTTACTTTTGTATGAATAATTGGATACGTTCCGATGTGATCGTGTTCATTCATAAATGCCTGAAATATTAAGCTGTAATAGTTTTTGATTAGTGTTTAACATAACATTGTATTAGTACCGGATGTTATGGATTCTTTTAAAGCTTCCTTAAGTAAACATAAAAACTCCAAGAGAAAGCGGAGACTAGAAAATGCCTCTTGGTACAATCCTTACAAACTTCCTTTACTTCATATCCATACATCTTGTCATATAGGATCGCCGGTTACGAATATCACGCACCTGACCTTGTCTTCTCTTCGCCTACATCTAAGAAAGCTTGATTTTATGTATGTATGAAAACACTAATTTAAGCCTAAATCAAACCTCATCATGTATAAACAAAACTCCAGAAATGATTCCTACAATCACAAAAAGCAAAAACAAATTTCAAATCAACGAAAGAAAAGTGTGTCGGAAATAGGAGTTCCCTGTTCGTTTGGTAATATTTGTTATATGGGGTATATGGGGCGCGGCGCGAGGGATCGATCACTTATCGCCAGTTATCGCTTTTATTGACATACTTTTTGGTGAGTGTGAAATTCGATGGAATGACTGGCTGGAAGAAAATAGGTACTGTGTGTTGGTATAAGATGTTTGTTTTTTTTTTGGCGACAACTTTTTTCTGCAAATAATTAATTGGATGTTTTGGTAGATTTATTTGCAAAATTCGGTTTAAGAAAATGTTATAACAGATAGGTACTATTAACATCTTCTGAATAAAAGTTTTAAATCTATTAGATTAATGAATATAGCTTTAATAGTTAGGTGCCAAAATAGTAACTTTAGTTAACTTCTTATGCCTACGATGAGAAAATTAATCTTTATTTTTTGTCTCTATCAATCCGATTTGTAAATTTGTATTTTTAATACATAACTACTGCTAGTTTCCATAGCATTACAAATTTAAAATTTTCTTAAATATTAAACCCGAACTCTTTCAACTCTTAAAACAAAGGGGTGGGATCATAGGGGTTGTTACCCAACTATGGGGTAACAAAGTTATGGGGTAATAAAAAGATCGTTTCTATTACATGTCGTGTAGAAAAGTTTGAAAGTGGATAACTTTTGATATGGTTATTGATATGAGGATAATAAATGATTTAACGCATTCTGTGGTTAGTTAGCTCGTGGCTTAGTTAACAACAGCCGCGCAGCAAAGTGGGAGTTTTCTTAGTTCTTTGATTATATTCAACTTAATATTCTACTTGTTATGTGTGTATTAGAAATAATTATCACATGCTCCAACGGTGAAGGAAAACATCGTGAAGAATCCGTGCATGCCTAAAATTTGTTTCATACATTTATTGAGGGCATGCAAAGTCCCCAACCCGCACTTGGCCAGCGTGGTGGTCTCAAGGCCTAACCCCTCCCTCATTACGGGAGGAGACCCTTGCCCTGCAGTGGGACATTAATGGGTTAAATTTATTTATTAATTTTATTCTACTTGTGGTATTTATTACTTTAATTACATTTTAAGGAGTGTCTGGTAGTTTCTAATGTAGGTACTACTAAGACAAGCTTGTCTCGAAATAACTACAGTTGTATTTTTATGCATGCACCCGGTATTGCATTGCAATGGGATGTAGTCGAAAAGTCACGAATATGTCCTAGAAGATAAAAAAATATATAAGACGATTTGCAGAAATAGGCATATGGCAAAATAATACCTGTCAATCGATTACCTTTTAAAGTAGATGTAGGCAGTAATTTCTGCAATGTTATCCATTAATATTCTCAAATCAATAATTTCCTGTAAAACTCTTTCCTATTCTGTCCGCAAACATAATTTGTGCGGTCATTACTCCGTTAAGGGTAGCTCTATCTTGCTCTCTCTAATATAAATGGAAAGAGAGGGTGAATCTTTAGAAAGTTGATCAGATAGTAATTACAGTCACACATTCCTAATGAACACTGAACACTGAATCTGTCACAAGAACTATGTGAAAGACATTCACTTCGTTTGCGGTTGGGTAGAGATACTCTCAGTAAGGTTGACTTGTTAGATACCACTTCTTGAATAAGACAAGCGGGAAAAAGGGTTTTGTTTGTGACTTTAAAAAATAAACGTGATGTATAGTTTCCATTAATAACGTTTTTCCGTGAATTATGTAAAATTGTTGCTTATAGTAAATTTTTTTTTTGCAGCCCAAGATACAAATAATACTGCCTGTCCGTTACAGTAAATGTATACTGTGATTTAAAATAAAAAATAGCATTTAATACAATATCAAAACTAAAATAAATAGTACCTTATTTCCCTAAAGAACAAACCAAAACCAGCCCCGTTTACAATTCATTTCTTTCTTATCAGAATATATTTTATAGCCCTTGGAAATGCACTTATTGTCATTGCAAAACTGATCGGCCAAACATAATAATATTAATATAGTATCAAATACGTTATCTGTACTGCGAGTGACACCAACGAGGTGTTAATTGGAGCGCCCCGATTAATGAACATGTTGGTGTCGCGATGTGTGGAACCTTTTGAATTACGAACACGTTCCATATTCGAACCTATTCAATTTGTTTTCTTTTTTATGCTATGGTCAGGATTTGTGTAAGAAGCTTTTTTTTAATTTGATGTGCTAGATTAAGCAAGATAATTATGGATATGGTGATTTTTGCAATAGTGGTGTGGAGGAACGAGGTGATCATGTTCCTCCAACACAAAGGGAGGATCCTCCGACCAGGCGAGGTGATCATGCCTGGTGGGCCTAGGCTGCCCGACTGTTGTAGTCGGGAACTTGTATTATATAGTCAGTTGCCGTGCAAACTTCGATAGCGCGATCTAGGACTTGTGGCGTCAGTCACACTGCGCGTGGTGGTTGGTTGCGCGCTGGTCCCAGTAGATGTCGCTGTATGTAGCTAGCCGCTACATCACTCCCCCTCAGACCGTAGGTCGATCTTCTCTTCATGTCAGTCAGTCTCTCCAGTGCCATGCATTGATGAGTTCCAGTGAGTCGGAACTCGAATTCCGCTTGTCCCAGTGAGTCGGAACTGTATGCCGCTAGTCCCAGTGAGTCGGAACTGTATGCCGCTAGTCCCAGTGAGTCGGAACTGTATGCCGCTAACTCCAGTGAGTCGGAGAGGTGCGGTGTGCGGTGTGCGGTGTGCGGTGTGCGGTGTGCGGTGTGCGGTGAAGTGTCCCCAGTGAGTCGGGGCGAGGTGCTTTTTGTCTGCGGTGAGTCGAGACGAAGCGTTGCGGTGCCCTGGGTGCGTCAGAGTAGCGTGACGATGATGCCCAGGTTGGATGCCGCTGAGGCCGTAGGGTATGCCAGTCATGTGCGTGAGCGACATGTTCGTGGAGTGCCCTGGTGTGGCCGAAGATGCTGGCTGGAGTTGTACGACTGCTGCTGTAGGAGTGAGGAGTGATGAGGGTGCGAAGGTTTGCTGCTGCTGGTCTGATCTTCGTGAAGGCTGCTTCCAATCACGTCGGGGTCACCACAGTGGCATTAAGTGTGCCTTTGGCGGTAGCTACATTAATGCAAAAAATGTAGCATCAATTAAAATAATTGTAGAGTGGATCAGGGTTATTTTTAGTATTTACATGCTTAGGTATGATGTTTTTAAGACATGTCAAATATAAATGCTTTTTTGATAATGCCATCGCCGTATTAGGTTAATATTCATCTGTCATTCAGAAATGTAACAAAACATTAGAATCAACTCTTCTCACATCATACTTTATTTATATTTCGCTTTTACTTTTATAAATAGAAACAAGAACAGTAATTAACATCATCAACACTAGATTTCATAGAAATACATTTCTGTTAAACAAAATGGAACAAACACAAAACAGTTTCAACTGATTGGTCCGTTCACAGAACATCAAAACGATTATACTTCTTTGAATTCGTTTGTTCGATATTTGAAATAGTGACCTCTACATTTCGAGTGGCCAGTGATAGGTCGAAGGCGTGGTTGTAAGGGTGCTTATACATTGATAAGTTATAAGTTAATAGATACACTTCCGGGCATAAAAATCACGGAGAACCTAATTTTCATGCTTAATAACTAAATTTTAAAAAAAAAAGTAGTAACAGAGTTACTTCGACAGTATTTGTTATTTTAGTTTCCAAGTTCCTTCAATGAACAGAAAGAAATATTTACAATAAACAGTTAACTTGATCACTGAAAGTAAAATTAAAATCAAATCAGTTACTCATTTAAGTCAAATGTTGGCACTTATGATAGACAACGATACAGAGAGCAAATTTACCACCAATTCGGAAGGTAAGGCCAATGAGAAGAGCTGGTAAGAAACTCCTGGCCACTCTTTTTAATGGCCATATATTTTTTCACCAAACAAGAAAATACCAAAAAAAAACAAGTAGTTCCATCTTCATTAATTTCCACGCTACCACCCTAACTAATGTGTGAACGCCTTAACAAATTGAAATAGTGTTCGTAATTTGAAACGTGTTCGACAATTGAAACAGCGGGTGCATGCATCCAAGTCATCTGGAAGGCCATCACTACGACCTACATTGAGAGAATTAGTCGATTAATTCGATACATTACTATTGTGATCAAAATTGATAAGCGTTTAAAATTATTATGCATGCTCTCTTATTTTTAGTTAATGTATATTGGCATAAAAATAGGATACTTTCAGTATTTTTTCACATAATGTATGGGTAAAAAATTAAGACAATCCTTTTCCTATTTTGTCGTCAAATTTGCTTTCACAATAAAATGACGTCCCTAATTTGTGTTTTTGAAAAAAAAGTGTTGATTATTTTACTCACGAAAAGAGTTGCAGAGTAAGAAATTTTGTGCATTTTAGACATAACTACAGTTTGGCCAAATATAGTAACTAATATTCGAAATCACGAAAAAGATTATAATAAAACGTAAAAATTAATTCTTCACAAGGGAACATTCACAGGTGATACATTCTAAATACAAATAAAAAAGAAGATAAAAACTACTCACTAAAGTATCAACCGAGCATACATTGAATAAAGAACAATTTTTATTTGCAATGACAATGCGAGTATCGTTCAGAAATTGAAATATTGATGGCATAATGTTCGTGCAATAACGGGTAATTATTTTAAAGACTACCTTTTATAATTTACATAGCCCTGCATGGTTAAATGTTAAAAGGGTTAGTTTTACTAGTGGTCGCTAAGTGGACTGCTCATATCATGTTATTATGTACGAAAGGGGTAATAAAGCGGTGCATGCATTATTTAGTTTTTATACAGTTTATTAGATAGTAGAAGTTATGATTTATATAGATTATTCTTTTAGAAGTTACTCTATTTTAGTATAATATCTGTGCAGTCGTGACAATGAAGGGTGTGTACAGAGTTATCTCGAATTAAACAGGATTCCAAATTCGACCCAGTAATCGGCGGCCACTTATAGTATAGGTGACGTCAGCAAGTAGGCAAGTTTTTTAAAAGTTATTATATTTTCTAAAGATAATATTTTCAAAACTAGAATAAACGAGTGACTCTTGGATTTTCACTAAACATAACACACATAAGTGACGATGAAGTTGAGGAACTTCATCGTCACTTACCATCAGGCGAGATGGGAAAAAAATACCTAATCTATACTAATCTATACTAATATTATAAAGCTGAAGAGTTTGTTTGTTTGAACGCGCTAATCTCAGGAACTACTGGTCCGATTTGAAAAATTATTTCGGTGTTAGATAGTCCGTTTATCGAGGAAGGCTATAGGCTATATATCATCACGCTATGACCAAAAGGAGCAGAGTAGCAATAAATAATGTTACAAAAACGGGGGAAATTTTGACCCATTCTCTCTTATGTGACGCAAGCGAATTTGCGCGGGTCAGCTAGTCCAATATAAAATAACAATAAAATTATGACTATTCCAACTTAAGTTTACAGCTACAACACAAAAAAGAGCTCTTTTTTGCCTAAGTAAGCAGATAAAGATGTTTCAACCGCAATTTCGACGTAAAATACGCAGTATCAAGTAACTCATACTTAACCCCCAATATAATAATAATAATCTATAGCCATCCTTATCTCATACAGTCGTCATGACTAGCACCGGATTGTATTCCGCACGCGGTCACACCCCTGCATTTCAAATTAACATTCGAATTTCAAACGTCTGTGGTAACAACCCGTCTCGGGTCACGTGACTCGACTCGGCGCGGAGCTTCCGAGATTGGACATGGGTTTAGGTTATATGAGTATAAGTACCTTAGTAGCAGTAATAAAAGTATGTATTTTGTATATTAGTTACGCAAATAAATAGCTATTTAAACAGTAAATACTATAAATATGCTGCTTATGAAAAATTAATACCCTACTACTTGATCGCGTAGTTAAATATGAATACACTTTTTAGGTTTTTATGAATCGCAAAATAAAAATTGCCATAAGGTATCCTCATTGTAACAAACCACTAATGTCATTCACTATAAACATACTGGCTACCAAGTACTCTGCGCTTGAGGGTATACTTTAAAAAAAAAAAGATTTTTTTTTTATAATTTGTTTTAAAAAAGAAAATATTTATTCCAAATCCTAAATAAAGCTAAAAATTAATTTATTATTGAATTTTTGTATACATTTAAATCTTAATTTCCACCATGGCTATTTGAAGCATAGCTTCAGAAACAATGAAAGGCTAAAATAGACTTTTTTAACAAGTATTGCCGAATTTTCCATATTTTCCCCAAAAATTACCCTACAAATTTTCCCCACAATATAATCGGTACACGTATTATAGTTCTGTATATGACGCGCGTGTCTGTCTCCTCACGAGGGGTATTAAATCTAAACCGTTTATAAATTACACTTTTTGTTATTATTATGACTCAAGCTTTAAGCTTCTACTCAAAAAGCTAACACTTCATAAAAAATTAAACAATATTTTGGGAACGACAAATTTTCCATCTAACTTCTATGCCATTCCTCATATAAGTAACCTTCACTAACTTTTCCACATTTTAATGTAAAATAGAATTCGGGAATTAACGAGAACACGCATTTTATCTCATGATGCCTAACGTTCTGGCGCAGGTTCCACATTTTCCCCAAAAATTACCCTACAAATTTTCCCCACAATATAATTAGTACACGCATTATAGTTCTGTATATGACGCGCGTGTCTGTCTCCTCACGACGGGTATTAAATCTAAACCGTTTATAAATTAAATCATTTTTTTTATTATGACTCAAGCTTACTTCTACTCAAAAAGCTAACACATAATTAAAATTGAAATAATCTTTTGGAAACAACAAATTTTCCAACTAACTTCTATGCCATTCCTCCTAGAAGTCACATTTAGTAAAGTTTCCACATTTTCCCCAAAAAAATTTCCCGACAAATTTTCCCCACATTATAATTAGCACACGCATTATAGTTCTGTATATGACGCGCGTGTCTGTCTCCTCACGGCGGGTATTAAATCTAAACCGTTTATAAATTAGATAACCCTCATGTGTTTATTCAACGCTTGTGAAATTTAGGATTTAAATGTGTGTTTGTTTATTTTTGGAATGTGGCTGTTTATGTTTTGTTTGTGTCTAAATGTTTTATAATTTTTTTCTTGGAATTATGTGAGTGTGTATATTTTTTGTTTTGTTTTTTTTTGACAAGTTTTGACATTTGAAAACGTTCAGTTAAAGAATAACATTCATTGTTTTGGGCTAATTTTAAAAAGTGAGGTTATCGTTATTTAAGTCTTATTTAGATCAAATTATTAAGGTTTTGTAATACGTCAAGTTAACCTAATTATCTATTTTATTTATTTTTATATTTGTCAATACAAAATTCTATATATTTTTCTACATCTAGGTATTAGAAAACAAAATTAAATGTTTCTTTGCGTACTTCAATATTATTCTTGCTGTAAAACCGACAAAACCTTTCTTCAAACACTATAATTCTTTAAAGAAAACGCACAAGCTTTTCCCTTTCAAATAAAAGCCCGCTATAATGTGTAGTTTATTAAATAAACGCATGCAACAGTAGTTAGGTTTATGTATGTGAGTGAACGTGAATGTATTATGAGTGAATGAAACTAAAACGAATGACCGAGCTGACGCTATCCGTCATTTTAGGAAGTTTAGTGTGGATACGATCCCTAAGAAAAAATATTTCCATGTGGCAATACGAAGCTTAGGATAAGTTTAGGGGAAAGTAAAAACATAAGTTCGTATTTCAACGGTGATGTGATAAAGGGTGCAAAAAATATTTTAAACTGCTATTTATGTCATTGCTATTTATAATAACACCTTATATAACTGTAATATAAGCGTTGTCTGTTTCTTTACAATTGAGTCAAAACTACTGAACAGTTTATCATGCGATTTGACTAATGTAAATTTAATTTTATTTTGCATAAAAAATACAAATTCGAAATCAATTTTCAATTTTATTATTGTCCTCGTCATTAAATATCTTAAGTTAAAAAATTTAATTCCATTAATGTTAATAATAAAATTGTAGTAAATATAAAGGTGTATCCACACTGCGTCCCTGTCAACACATTCAAGAGTTCCCGCGTTCGTCACGCGAACAACCTTTTCATAATGTATCACTGAAAGCCCCTCATGTGTAGACTCCTTAATGAATCACCGCGAAATTGCATACAATTATAAATGATAAACGTTTCAGCGCACTCACGAATACTTGCCATATGAAAACTGAGGGTAGTTTGTATTTTACGTTCTGAAAGGTTGATTGAAAACCAAAGGTGTACTGAAAATTATCGCTGGTCTGATATGTGGTTATATGTAGCGTGGTTGAAAAGTCAGGCAATGAAGTTGAGGTCAGATTTTGGTTGGGGCTACATAAAAGTTGGCTGTATGTGTTGCAACGGTCAACATAAGCAAGGAAATCGCGGTCGAATTTTGGATGGGGGGCCAGTAAGTATTTGGACGTAGCTATCTGCCATAGTCAACAATGGTAATTGTTCCGAATATACAGTGCAAAGAAACTCTCAAAATTACATATCATATTATTACATTCATTACCGACATAGCAGAAAATATACTATTTATATTTTCCTTTCTCGACAACGTAGTGACCTTTACTAATACAAAAAACATGCAGAACGTACATTCAGTCCCGAATCACATTTTTTTTATGGTAATCGAACCTGGGTAGCCCCCCGTGCAGTCGGCAACTACCGTAACCACTGAACTACGGTCAGTAACATAATTATTTGAAACTGCCAAAATAATATTCCTACCTGAAAAAAATACACGCTAACAAGACACTCGTTGTCCATCTAATCATAAAACGCCTGTAGCGTGTAAAAAATCCGCCTACAAGATACGAGTTACTCGATATGTCGAAACGATTCTCGATTATCGATAACTCGATGCTTATATCCCGCCGGCTATCGGATTCATATCCGAATTAATAATCTCGATACCGTGAGATGTGGGGACTTGTTACGTGTGACGTTTTGGTGTAAGGTGTACGAAGATGGTGGATGTGCCTTTTTAGTAAAGTGTATGGACATAGTATTTATAAGGAAATTACATAATTGCTGTCGTGACTAATTACCCACGTAGTTAAAAATTGTCACAATTATGTTTAAAATTGTAAACAAGACGATTAGTACGACTATAATTTTAAGGTGACATCACTTTCTTCTCACGTTCATTTATTCTTTCTCTATCAGTTTTTTGAATCTAATAAATATATTACTAAATCATATATGTTACCTAATACAATATGCTTATACAACTAGTTAGACTAGGCGTTTTCAGAATTTTTAACTGAAGAAAATACTGCGTCTCTCTTTCAAATTGTTGTATTTTGAAAACTGCCACATCCACTACCTCAATTACCTACACAGCTCTTCAAACAAATATATTAGATGGATTTAATTTCCGCGACACAATATTACTGATATATGATAGCCAGTACTAATGTGTTTTAAATGTGTGCCTCTCTGCTTACTGTCTACAACTGTTCGCAGCTCTAGTTAGTAGTGATGTAACAGTTTGGTATGATCGAATATTTGAACTTTTTGGGTGCAGAATTCGGATATTAGAGATGTCACTTTTTTAAATTTTATTGAGGTTAAGTGGGAAGTAAGTTGATAGTTATAAATAAAGAAAGAAATTCAAACTTTTTTTTATGAGGTTAAGTATGTATCGAGTTGATAAAAAGAAATAAACTGAGATTTTCTCACTTTACGATAACCAAACAAGTACATCAATCTCCGATTGTTGACTGCTTTTAATAGCTTACATAAGCTATTCAAAGCATGTTGCAGTTTACATAAGCTGTGTGTAAAAAATACCGGTTGATATTTAACGTACTTTACTATACGTTGAAAAAAATAATTAACACAATCATTGGTAATATTTCAACAATTTCCGTCATAAACTATGTTCTTCCAAAATACAATATTCTGTGATACATCTAACAGTCTATTAAAGAACTTCAAGTCATATATCGTTAAATTTGACGCCTAGACTAAACGCAGGTCATAGGTGTCAATAGAGTCAAAGGTCTGCCACGGACTGCTTCTTGTAAATATGAGCACGCGATACACTGGACTGACCCCAATATGTTGTGCTAAAGAGCTTTAGAGTTTATTTGTTAATATGAAAGGAAATTAGTCGTAAAGATGGTATAGTACAAACTTACTATATTAAAACAGATTTTATATTTTTGAAATAGTTAACGATTGCAATTACGAGTTTGAAGAACAGACCTTTAACATAGCTAAAGATTTCAGAATATTTTTTTATCTAAAGACTAGCGTAAGTGGTGTGAGGCTTATTTATACTTTACAAAAGGTATGAATAGTACTGATAACGATATGCACTGGTGATCAATGGCGGTCCACTTCCTTGTCATTCCTAGTTCTTCTGTGGTAACGTGCCTCAGCTGTACTCTAATTAACTGTGCATCTAGACTAAAATCTGTGATCGTAATACTTATTTGTATTGTAGATTAAGGAAAAAATAGACACTTAATTCGACACTCAGAAACACTATACATTTGCATGATGAAATTAAGAATTCATTTATCAAAACACACACATGTAACATTTTCATTAGCATAATTGATGCAAACAAAATATCATCGACCATTATTTGAACATAATACTTATTTGTAGTATAGTTTAAAGAAAAAATACACACTTGATTTGTCACTTAATATCATTATCTATTTGCATCATAAAAAAAGAATTCATTTAGCAGAACACTGTAACATTTCAGCTAATACGTACGCTTGATACATTCAAAATATCTTCCACCATCGTCCACTTACTGCCGACTAACAAGCCACAGTACATATTACACGTATCAACAATCACACAAGTTGGCAACTGACTACGTGAAACTTATCAGACGGACCGGCTATAATCCCAGATTATTCTGAGGGGATATCCAATAGATATTGTCGTGTTATGTCTGCCGTTTCTCATAGAAGGCAAAATTTGTGTAAATGTAGAGCATTGATAATAGTGCTAAGTTTTAAATAAGATACTGATTTATTTTCCACCATTACAGGTCCCTGTTATAATCAAAGGCTCGAAAAATACACCTATTTTTTCCCATAAATGTTAAAAGCCTCATCTAGTAGAGGGCAATTGCCATATACCCAACGGTAACTTTATTGAAAAATGAATAATACCCTTTTTTACTGCCGTTATCTGAAACGGGAATCGAACCTGAAAGCTACAATTGACTCAGAACAAAATGGTGGACCAGACAAGATATCTTAAACAAAAAAAACAGCCATCGGTATTCGTATATGACACCGGAATGTAAGAAAAAAACAATACAAGGTAAGTACAGCAACTTTCAATTTAAACATAACTCGAGCTAAACCCACCCAAACACATTCATTTTCCTAGTTCACCTATTGTATGATGAACATGATCTATATGATCAATATGATCAGTATTCACTCTGCAGCGTATGAACACGGCTGATTGCTTGGTACATTACAGAATAGAGTGTCGATCCGACTGAGAACGTCGCAAATGTCACGTATTTGATCGTTGCGATGATATACATCAACCTGTATATTACATGTGACTCGGGGATTTGTGTAGAGATGATGTTACCGCTGTTGGACTGATATAAAAGTCGGATTTAGGAAAAGATTTAAATTGTTTTTAAAATTTCAACATTTATTCAAAAACAGTAGTTTTTTTCGTTATAATCAAATATCAGCTTAGTTGTTATTTTTAAGATTTTCATAAAACATGCTGATTGGGAGGAGGACATTAGGGAACCTCTGGGTTGTAAGCTAAAGCCAAAGCAAGACAATAGGTACTGAAACAGCACCTTGCATTAATATAGGTAGGTACACGAATGAAAGTTTTGATAAAAACACTTAGAAATCGTTTTCGCTGTGTTTTGTCGTCTTAAAGCAGCTTTCATTACAGTGCCTGTGTTTAAATGAATAGTAGTGTGCTATAGTAAGAAGGTCATTTTATTTTCTATAAAACTATATTTTTGTTGAGTGTCTCCGTAGCGCAGGGGTTTAGGTCACTACGCCAATAACTCTGCATCGGAAGGTCGTGGGTTCGATTTCTACACGGAGCAATTATTTGTGCGATCCACAAATAATTGTTTCGGGTCTGGTCGTGTTTTGTGTCCGTTGTCGTCGTGAGTTGTCTTTAAAAAAAAAATGTTTACACCAATCCTCTGAAAGTAGGTTGCATCTAAAGCATATTGTCAGCAGCGGTACCATCATCTCTCTACCCAAAAGCAAGCAAGAACGCGATGTGTACAAATCAAATAGGCCGCGTCTCAGTAGCCAATCAACAATTTCAAGACGTTTGCACAGAGCTTGTCCGACGTCTTGGTAGATATTACTTGCAAGACGTTCGGAATCTCGTTTGAGTTCTGTAAAGGACTAACGTGTATTTGAATGCGGTTTTCAAGAGTCAACATTCGGAGGTATGCCTTGTACCCTCAATTCGTGCTGTGATTGAGGGGTGTTTATGGTTTTCATGTTTGTTTTGATGTGTTCGTGATTTTGTAGATATTAAACTTTAGGATTATTTGATCTGACTGGAGCTTGTGGTATTCAGCCAAAAAATATATGAAATTAGTATGTTAAAGAAAGTTTATGTGGGGCTGGCATAAGATTTGTTTGGATGGTATACTTTACAATCTTATTTCGTTTTCATTTAATTTAGATTAATTGTGAAGATTCACAATTCTCATAATACAGTAGTGCGATTCTTTACCACTATCGACTATCAACAACCAGGTAGCTATCGTGAAATGTGGTATGAAAATCTGATCAGCGCCTCTAGTGGAGGTGGTAGGAACTATTTTCGCAGTACATTTTAAATATCAAACTCTCTATACACGATAGTACTGACTGTAGAGAATTGCGCTACAGCGCCTGCCAAAGTCTCCATACTCGATAGTACCGATCGTAGAAAATTGCATTGGAGGTTTCATCACAAAAAAATGTGTCTTATTTCTTTGGTTCAACAAAGTTGAAGTATTTCCTTCTAAATATACGATTAATAACAATTAAATAAACACTACCATTATTTACAAACAGGAAGCTATACAAAAACATTTAATTCTCCTAACAATAAGGAAACAAGTCATAAACACTTCACTTGGTGGAATAAATTAAACGTGCAGCATTATATGTGAAACAAAAAGACTAAACTTTAAGTATGTTAGTATATTGCATTAATGCAATTTAATCGGCGCGCGCGCATCACGAGCCTGCGCCCACGCGTCTACACTTCTACCTTCACAAAATTTGTTATCCACTGTTTGATTGCTATAATATTTTTTACTTTAAGTCACTATTAGTTAATATTTTTACTCAGAGTCACCATTACTTTATAAGTATCGGCAGCACGATTCTCTACAGTTGGTACCAGATATGATAGAGTTTAACATTTAAAATTTACAGCGAAAATAGTTCCTACAACGTCCGCTAGAGGTGCTGTTCAAATTTTAATACATACTTCTTTGATAGTTAGCCGGTTGTCGATAATTGATAGTTGTAGGAAAAGACCCCTCGGTTACCTTACTAGGTGGAATAACTAATAAACTCTTTTGATATTTGCTGTATTTGACAATCTTTCGTCAGGTGTGAAACTGGACCTTAATCTCTATCTCTTACTTGACCAGGGTCGTGGACTAAAACCCGTCACCTTATTCTATTATGAGCCACTGCCAAATATTTTTTTATCATACTTATAGCAATGAGATAACTGTATGTGATGCAAATAGTCAAAAAGTATAGGACCAATATTTTAAAATAACTTTTATTAATCAAGGATTAACTACCTATCTCCGATCTTAAGATAAATTATGCCAAATCATTGTCTTCATAGCATAGCGTATTACATTTCTCGCTTCGCACTGTACACAATCCTAACCGAAGTATGCACATGGTAATGTAATTTAAACAAATGGTCGGGACAGTGTGTGAGAAACCCGAGATAATCGCAGTGACGCTACGTTTAGTTTATGGTCCCTGATTTGTGTGTCTTTGTGCCTTTATACACCTTTGAGAATTACAAACGTCAGTTTATTAAATATCTAATTCTTTAGATAAAGTCAAACAATTGCGCAGTATATATATCTAGTGACTCACATAATATTAGTATCATATAATATATGACCATCAACAGGATTAAAAATATAAAGTTTACCTTTTAAAAGTTTACTTCTAGATCGACAAATTTCGGTTCGTCTAAATGTTGGAGAAGCCCAGCCTATGGACCTTGAAAATGTCAATCCTTTGTAAAAACCCTTTCTCCTTTTACCTTATAATAATACATTGTAATGCGAGTCACACAGTTTATTAAAAGTTATATTTTTATATGTAGTTACAGGTAGCTTATAAACCTTCCCGATTTAAAAATCAAAAACAATATTTGTTTCATCTGTTCTTAAAAATATTGCCAAAGTGAGTATCTAGGCATATATTGGATGGCTTTTCGAAGTGTTTTGAAGACCTATACTTTATGTTAATGTTAGTGAATACGATCTTAAATGTGTCTACGTGTTTGCTTGTTCGCTCGCGTGAATGCTCTCTTGATGGCTTTCGTTACAATGTAAGTGTTCGTTGATATCTAAATAGGTTTTGTGTTAATATGGCGCTTGTGGTAATTAACTATTATTACTTTACATGTTGCAAGAGTATAAGATGTTATTAAGACGAATTTTTCTTTTTACTAAGTTCAGGCGTATTTATAAGACGTTTTTTGATCAAAACTATTAAAAATCTAAATATTGACAAAAGCATTTTTCGTTACTGCACTATTTAATTTATATCCAAGAGAAAATCTTTTAAAAAAATACCGCGATTTTCTGCGATTATAGACTATCGAAAACATGCTAAGTACGAACTATACTATAAACTACAAAAAACAATCCTAAAACAAAAATTTTTTGGTGAGTCAATGCTACATTATAATACGAACTTTTAAAGTTACTTTTTGTACTTATTACCAGTTCAAGTATTTAGGTACTAAATATGCAAACATACTTTTAACCGCAACTTAAACAGCACTATCCTTCAAGTAAATTATTCATACTAAACACATGACATAAGTGTTGGTATAATTCAATCGTCAAGTTAATTCACTCATGAGACTAATAACAAGTCGGTTAAGTTCTAAGTTATTTAGTCAAAGTAATAGTCCCGGCGATTATTTATTTAGTGTAATGGACATCCGTTGATAGGGCTGACGAAGACGGGAAAAATCTTAGAACAAATTATTTTTATTTTTAAATCGTAATGAAAGTAAACAGTGTTAGACAAACGTACTTTAAAACTTATTATATCCATAAGAATTTTATACAGTTCTTTCAAATACCTGACCCTCAAATCTCATCCCTTGTCGTCACGTCGTCACGATTCAACGTGAATCTTGAACTTTCAGCGCTCAGAAACCCCTTTTCTCTTCCTAAGTGTGTGTGTATTTAGAAACAATATAAATTCATGCATTTTGAAACCTGTAAAAAGGACTCATAAAAAGTCAGAACTCAAGTAATCAGATCTTAAACTTATACTTTAATAGATTTTTTTCTGTAGGACTGGCTCAACTTCATCCGAATGATATAATTCTATCCTGTCGATTTTATTCACATGGGAATTTTGATCTCATCGATCTCACGCAAACCTTGTCCCCTTGTAACAATCATAATAAAAAAGAACTATCCAACTTGGTTCTGTCGTTCAAGAATTTTGCGAGTACAAACGTCTCCGATTTGGTTCAGTTCAGTTTATTAATATAGATTACCTTTCCTAAAGCATCATACACAATATATTTCCTATTATTAAAATAGTTCTATACATCATGTAACAAATTCCTGGCAACCATAGCGTAGTGTGGACCGGTCGTAGTCACACGGGAGTCGCGATTCGGCACGCCACCGCGAGATTAGGCTCAACACACGACACTGGCTATTAAGTGACGACCTGTCTTGAAACGCGTTTAAATCATGTTTGGATCGTCAGCGACACAAGTAGTTCGTTTTATAGAGGTTCAGTTAAGTTGACTATAAAGAGATATGTATATTAGTCGTGAACAATGCAATTTCAGCTGCGTTTTAATCTATTTGATCAAGGAACCATTACTTCCAAAGACACAATAGTTCTTCAGTTTTCTAAATTCATTTTTTATTAAGGAGTATGTTTTGAAATAAAGCTTATTGCTATCAAACGGTCACAACTAAATTGGGAAGTAAAATTTTTAAGCATCTTTAAGTTCTTATTTCTTCTACTAAGGTTGATTAACATTCTTCCAAAAGAAACTTTAGGAACTGATCAACAAACTCTTATGCTAATCTAATTCCTTCAATTTTCTTTCACCACCACATAAAATGTGTTAGATTATGAAGTCGCTTTATCTGAACATATAAGATTTTACTGCTTGAGATAAAAACTCAGGCAATGATGTGACATAACGCCACTTTGTCAATTTTGTACAGGACAGTACCTAATCTTTAGAGCTCATATTAAACGACGAACTCACGCGCAATGGCGCGTAGCCGATTGTCTTATTAATGTAGAATACAGTTATCCACACCCACCCATCGGTGCAAAGATAATTGAACGTTTCATTAGCACTTTGGTGGCTTTTATACACACTTACATAGAATATAATATATATTATGTGTGTGTGAGCATAGCACATAGTTCGTACGGTGGCAATTGTGTGTGTGAACATAGCACACAGCTTGTACAATGGCAACTGTGTGTAAAATATGTATGAATTTTTGTAAGCTGTTTTAAGGTCCGTAGTACTTTGCTTTTTTCTTTAGCATCTGTCCCGTTTTGTGACAAAGTCAAGCGGTCTTTGTCACTTTTCTTTTTGCATTTCCAGTATCCAATTTTTTTACAAAATACTTTTCTACTTTTCTTTAACTACGCTCTTGCTAACATAGTTTCTGTATCGGCATACCAGCTGACGTTTACAGTAGTCATAGTAACAAGCAATAAAACGACAATATTTTGTACCAAAATATTAATGTAAGGCTTTAAACGTAATCCCAGAGTATTCCCAAAGCTTTTCCTATTTGTAAGTAAAGGTACATCGAATGAATCCTTGCCGGAGAGACCTATAACAAATTTTCATTTTTCGCAGTTTTGAGTTATGAAATTTTAATGAGATTGCGAGAGAGATTAAGAGTCAGAAAGTCATTTCCCGGTAAAGGAGAGGAGCATGAAAAAAAGGATTGCTTCGGTCGTAGCGTTTGTTAGCAGCGGGCCATTAAAATAGCGGATTTGTGTTGATGCTGTTTATGTTAAACTACAGCGTTACACATCATAGAGGTTTTAATGGGCAAGAGTCGAAATCTACAGCTTTAATAGTCAGTATGAACAGAATAAGTAAATTTTGAAAAAACAAACTGTGTAAAATACTTATTTGACTTTATATGCACTTTTTTCACGGGGTAAAAACATGAAAGCCTGAAAAGAGCAATAGAGCCCGAATCATTAAAATAATTTTAAACATTTAGATTATGTTTTATTTCGTTTGGCATAATGCCTTTCTGCCATTTATTTGTACCTATTCGTAAATAAACTGCAAAGAATGACTAACATCAATATGAGTTTCACCACAATTATTGGGGACTTCGCTCCTACATAGCCTATAGTAGTTTAATCCCGCTGTTCTTACGGCCATACTTAGAGCCCGTACCTATCTTCTCGAGGGCAATCCAGAACGTTTCGGTTTCGGCTTGTGTGCCGCTTAACCAGATTTTTGTTTTTTCTATTATATATTTTTGTTTATTTTCAGTTTATTATTTTAGTGCACGTCTCTACGTTCCGCTGGTACTCTGAAGAGCGTTGTTTTACTTTGTAGAGCCGTAGTTGCGTGGAACATGGTTTTTATTACAATTATGTTCACGTCGAGAGGAGCTTGTTTATAAGTGGTTGCGGCAAAGTTAAGCGCGGTCGTCGAGGAATGGTTATTGATGGGTTACCATTTTATGGACTTTTAAGTTTGTATTGTAATACCTGTGTGTTACCTAATGCATGTAGAATTATTTATGGTGCAATTTTTTGTATCAAATCTTGCTTTAAGTAAGGTAAGTCTGATTAAGCCACCGTTAATGTTACATGTCAAAACCTTTATCCAAATGACCTAACCATATCCTACTCTACTGTAATAATATGTCGCCTCTTTAAACGTGTTACCTTTATCATCTATTATAATATTTTAAGACCCATGCGTCGAAAATGTGTTTATGGCTACTCAAAATCAAATATTCCGTTCACAAACTAACACTCATTAATAAACGTTTACCTAAAACTGATAAACAAATAATTCCCTTACACATCTACACATAATGTCGCAAATAAAACACACTCCGTCTCTTTCTAATAAGTGTAGAGTGAAAGAGAGGTGATGATACCTTTATTGGTCTCACATGAACATAATTGTCGAATACAGATGTCGCAGAACCCAACCGAGATTAATTCTAACAAGGGACGCACTATAATTATACGGGTTATGTTGTGGTTAAAAGTGTAAACTTACAGCGGTGTACTGTGTCAATAGTGAAAACTATCTAATATCAAAACTCTATAAATATTTTGATTGAAATCATACTGTTACTGTTAAAATAGTATGGTAATGCCATTATGATGTTTGTTTTTGGTCTCTCAAATATGTTACTTTTGACAGAATTATTCCTCTCAGACTAGGAAAGGAAGGAATGCAGATTCATTAGTTACTTGATTCAAGCGATATCGATCAATTTTAATTTAGAAAAAATTATGATTTTAATCATATTGCTGTGAGTACCTAAATTAATTAATGATGCTACAGCAAAGGCGTACAAACTAAATCACATCACCTTTCTTTAGTTCCTATCCAAAGTTTTATTTAAATCATAAAACCAAATAGTGTCTAACATTTTAACATGTAAATAGTCCAACATTCTCATATAAGCAATCAGCTAACCTTTAATTTTTCTCGAGTTACCTTAGCACCTAACCTTTACCTAGAAATCCGCTCTACTTTTGTGCCTTGTCCCCCTCAATAACAATCCGTGTATAACACACGTAGGCGGCGATGGCGGCAGATCACGTGATCAGGTATAATCCCACCCCGCGCCGGCACACACGGACCACTAATCTGGGGATGAGCCCGCTAATATCGCTTGTTTGTACTCACGCCTAAATTATTACCAGTATTCGATATTGTTGAGTTGTTTTAAATGATTTTGTTAAATTACATTTGTATGTCTTATTTTCATTAGTGTACGAACACTTCATTAATGTCACAGAATATCGCTTGTTTGTACTCACGCCTAAATTATTACCAGTATTGGATATTGTTGAGGTATTTTAAATGATTTTGTAAAATTATATTTTGGATGATCTATCTGATTTTCATTGGTACCTGTACGAGGACATCTTTAATATGTCCCAAAGAGGAAATGGTGTTGATGATTATTTGCTATTCATGTGTCTGCAAAAGCTGTTGTTTTTGGCTTAGTGCTAAAAGTGGCAACAATGACTTACGTGTGAATGAATTACGTGGGGATTGATTCACAAATATAAGATTTGGTTACCATTGTTTACGATTTGATAACTATCAACTCTTTATTGGCGTCGTAGTAATGGATCTACTTAGGTACTTTATACTCATTTTTACCAACTAGGTATTTGTTAAAAGAATAATGCAAGCAATAAATATATCTCAATTTTTTAAATATGGTGAAAACAGAGCGTGCCATATGGGTGCTAAGAAATCGTACTTTACCTTCTCTGCTCGACGTTCATTCCCTAAAACCGCACTAGGATCCCTTGGGTCTGAAAGAATAAGATACTAAAGGTTATATGGTTTGGATATTTTACCTGAAAATACCATCCCAATAGAATCTCAACCACAATTCCATACCATCAACCCATAACTTATACATACATTAGGAGTTTCAATTAGAGCCTTACCTTACACTAAAAGTAGGAAATTCGGTCCCTATTCGTATGATATGTAAATGTATGTAAATATCGGACGTTTCACAACTATGACCTCAGAAACTAACCCGTAACTTTACGTGTTTATATACAGAATGCAGATGTGGGCTTAAAATTAATATGTTTTGACTTGATTATCATTACTGATGTGTTTTGAGATGGTATTCGCATTTGTGGTCGCTGTTTTAAGATTCTACATTAATCTAGTCTCATTATTTAGCTCGATCTTTATGACATCGTATTTGAAGTATTCTATATTTGTCATTATTTAGAAACATATCGAGAATTTGATGAATGTCCTTAGTTAACAGACGCTTTATTTTTCTATTCATTCAAAACATAACTGTTAATGAACTGAAAGTACAAAGAATTGACTTCATCTTATACTTGCAATAAATTGCTGCCAAAACATTTAACAAAAACTTACTGAAGTCTCATTCTCGTTTTCTCCTTAATTTCTGCGTATAATTTAAGATTAATACTATTTAATTGTAAAAAAGATACAAAAAGAAGAGTTTGGAGATGCTGGGATTTGAACCCAGGACTTTCAGCATGCGAAGCAGACACTCTACCACTGAGTTACATCCCCGATGAAACATTTTGTGTATTTATGTGACTAGATTTAGAGACTTGTATGAAGGTACACCCACGTTCTATAGCACGATATACACTTGGTACTTGGTACTACTAAGTAGCGAGCGAATGACAAATAAAATTACTATTGTTTTAAGTTCTTGTTGGTCAAAGTCTTCAATCAGTACTTAGCTTAGTACACTAGGATTCTACGAATCATATGAAGAGTAATGTAAAATTTCTATATTTTCCTTTTGCCCTCCAAATCTTAAGAATAACTTTGCTACAAGTTCCTCTTTTAGTTATGCATGAAATATAAAGGAATATATTTTTGTACGTCATAGAACAATTAATAAACCTCATATTCAACTCAAAGACATATCAATACAACAGTAAATTACTAAAATATTATTAACTTCACATTCGTATTCTATCATTCGTATTCCCGCTATTAACACAACCACACCCTGCCCTAAGAAGGCCAATTAATCAGTGGCGGTACTAATGAGCAAATATTTCATTGTCCAGCTCCTCGGCACTCGAAGGCTGACGAACGTCGCATGCAAATTATACGTCTTGTTTATAGCATTGACTATTTCTTGATTTAATTTGTTATTGTTTAACAAATACTAACGAAATACCTATTTCTGGAGAATAGTTAGTAGTGGATAATAGATATAATCTTTAGTTAAAAGTTGAAGTAGTTTTCTAAAACAAGTGTGTTTAAAAAAAAATAAGTTTTCTGTCGTCTAGAAATACCGTGATAAAAAGTTATATTAAAATGCATTGATTATTTCAAAGATTATTGACAAGAATAAAAGAAATAATAATAAAGTAGAAACAAACTGACTTTGATAAACGGAAAAATTAAGAACAATTTTTCGCTTTTTAAGTAAATTTTGACATGCACGTCAGTCTTTAAACTAAACAGCAAACTAAAGAACTGTTTTCACAAATAAAAATGTCATTCAGAGTAAGCCTAACAAAACATATTTCTTGTCACCAGAAATTGGAATTAGCCAGCAACACATTCTATTTATAACACCCACCTTGGCTAGCAACACGATCATAATTTAACCTACACATAATCAATAACTGTACCTATAAATAAAACAACCCACCAAGTAACTTCTGAAATCTTAAGTCAATTTTCCACACCAATGCCTTAGTTAAATCAAAGGTACGAGTCCGGTCTACACAAACTATTTAAATAAGCCCATATTCAAGCCGTTCTGCCCGTCGGGTGCAGAAAGCCATTAATAATTCCTTTAGACGCACATACGACAATCGCAGTTCTCATGTTATTATATTATTGGTGTCTGTGTTGGACAACCCTAGTACGAGATGTCTTGAGACGTAGTGTAAGAGCTAGAGATTTTGAATGTATTATTTCGTTGGTAATTTTTTAATTGGCAACTGAAGTATGTATTTGTTTGTAGAATTAATAGGAAAATTAGAAATTGTCCATCAATATAATTAATGTCATCTTAAGATATAGCATCATTGATTGCAAATAATTACTAGAGAGTACCATTTTAAACTTCTCAATTAGGTTTCGAATTTAAACAAATTTTAATTTGACTGCACTAATACTCTATCGTATTTAAAATTTCCTAACAAAACTTCCTACAATAACAAAAAATCCTGCTTATACAATTTAGAGGCTTTTAAAGAACAAGAATATGGCAAAAAAGAGCATTTCTTACGATGACTTAACCTAACATAAATCAATCCCCATCTCTTATCCTACAAGGGTTGTGTAACAGAAACATGTCGTCCACAATGAGGGATATTGGAGGCACATGCGTCACGAGCCGCTCTGTCACACGGCACACTTGCCAACTCGACGCAGACAAAACATTCTCTCTACGTGCTGATTGGTAGAGGTATGCTTCGCGGAAACGGTGATAGCTCTTGATACTTTTGAGAAAGGGTTTTATTTACTTATTGTGATGGTAAACTACTGTTTATTAATTGTTTTGATGTCGAGTTCTTACTAGTGTATAATTTAAGAAATTATTTTGCGTGTTATGCGAATAATATCACCTTTTGGTCTTGACTTTTGGTCCATAAATTAATGATGATGTCCATTTTTTGTTGTTATATTTGCTACTGTTAAGTGTTACACAGAACTATGGAATTTAAAATGTTTAGGTAATACGTCAAGCTTTAAAAATTCTTCAAACTATGCAAGTTTATTTTATTTTCGAGAAAGTTACAGTGAAACATCAAATGTCTTTGTCAAATGCTGCTTAACATACATTTACGAAATATGCTAACACAACGCTAACCATGTTACTGTAATGCGCTACAAACCGCGAATCAAAAGACCAGTTTCAAAATATGCACCATTTCTTTAAAACTTCTACAATGCATGTTGAAAGCTTGCTTATTTATTCCTATCTTTATAAAATTACTAATAACAAGTATCAACACACTCCAATCGTGCTACAATAATGACCACCGCCTGGGAGAGGTACAAATCTACATATTGGGGTGTGGGCATTTCTTGCATCCCCGACTGAGATATGTGTCTTAGTCCCGTGTCCAGACCGGGGTGGGGACAGGCACGGACTTTGAATAACGTAATTATGGAATAATATTCTGATTGTAATTGGGGTCTTTTGTTTTTGGATGTCGTGTTTGAAGAAGGAAGACGCAATTGAAAGATGTTTTGTTGATAAAACTATACATTATTGAACTTTTTTTAAAGTTTATCGAGTTTCATTATTGTTTGTTATTGTATTATAATTTATTAAATTAAAAATGTATATATACGAATTGTATGCTTTCTGACACATTCTTTAAATCATAAAAAAAAGAAGATGGTAGTCATTTTCGGTTCGACGTTACTTTCTATTTGTACGCTTTAACGCACACTGAAAGGTTCTAGAAGATGAAACGCTGAAATATAATCAAGTAGGTGCACGCTACACATTTCTTCATTAGTAAGGTTGTCGTGTTTCAAAACTTAACTCTCAACAGTTGATAAAACGTCTTGAACAATAAAATAAAGCAATCGTACAATCACCAAAGTCCGTCCCCCTCACATAAATGTTTAAGGTATGCAGATGCGGTACCAACGTGATAAGTTAATTCCTACTGGCGATCCCTTACCCGTATCAAAATTATAATGGCCCACGAATATTCTGCAATATGTGGCCCATCCTCTCTTATTGAAAACTTAATGGCCTCCCAAGATTATTGCTAAGTTATGTTAGGATTGTTTGGATTTCATGTGTGCCGCTGAAATTTTGATATTAATTTTGCAAGGAATAATTGGTGAAGCACCGAGTTTAATAACAATTGAGCATCAAATGTTGGATGTATCACTTCAAAAAGCTCAATTTAAGATTCATTTGACTTTTCTTTTTGTCAATAGCTTCCTAATTCCACCTACAGTTAGTAGCTATAGCAGTTTTTTTTAAGTTGCGCTAGATATAATAAGCATTGCGTAGATTTATTTGGAGTTAATACTATTATATAATGAGGATACTTTTTATAACATAGCAGCTTCTATTGATAGGTTTACTTGGGCCCGAACATGACAATGGATGCTTTGCAAAGATACATCTTGCTAAATATTCTCTACCTAACGTATGTGGTGCATTCATTACAAAGTCAATTTCCACCTTTAAATAAAATAATTAGTAGAAACTAGGTAATCCATTGATTGAGTCACTGAACTAAAATGTGCTTGCGTTGTCCAATGTCCATACAAGACTATCATTCCTTATTCTTGTGTAATTTCACGCCAGCACGGAATTTTATCACTATTTAAGCTATTCTATAGTAAATCGTCTAAAAGGTTACATTCCTAACACTTAACATGAAACAACTACGAATATAAACCACTATCGATTTGAAAATCCAGTTGGTATCTATTTTTTTTATTGTTAGTTAATTAGTGAAAAAGGTGCGCTGATTATTATTATGCCAGTCTTTATGATGCGATACCCAAGTCGTGCAAAGTGCAATAACTGTTTCTAAATATTGCAATTACTATTTATTTAAAGCATTTGGCAATTAGCTACACCTAAAAACATGGGACCAACATTAAAAATAACGAAAAGTAAGAAGATTTCGGTTTGCCCCTGCTTTAGTCTTTGGTTACATTTTACTGGCGTGAGATTATAAAAATACAGAAACATTTGAACATGCAATTTTTAAAGACGTAAATAGACTTGAAATCATTAAAAAAATCCCTACAAAAATCTTATAAAGTGACCTATTTTGTTGATACTTTTAACACCACTCGACACGAAAACGACAGAAAACAACATAGTACCTAAACTTCCTAGTTGCACTATTCAAATCAAAACAAACGAAGTAAGGAAGCTGAACTTTGCTCCGAGACCATTTCATTAACGTAGTGACCATAAAGTGAAGGTCTTAAATAGGTATTATGGTACTGTATAATGAGACAAGTGTGAGCACGGAAGTGTGCCAGATGTTCACACGTACCGTGTGGTACTGTGGACATCATGCTGCCTGTGAGTCGCAGTAAATATCGTCCTGGGTTCAAGTTAGGTTGAGGACATTGTGGCGAAAATTCGGTGGGGTGGATTTTTTGTGATTAAGTTATTGCCAATTATAAGAGAGAGGCAGAGAGAGAGAGAAAGAAACCTATGCTTAGCTCTTTCAAATTTTGTAGTAGTGAATGATTGACTGGCCTGTGTAATCAGCTCATAGCTGAGATTTGAGAGTCTATGAGAGATTTTTTTTTGATTATTTATAAAATAAAATTTATAAAATAATCTAAAAAACATGTAATCTTGTATAAAGTTGATACATCAACTACCCGAGAGTTATTTAGGGTGGGTAATTTTCACAAAGTTTTTCGAATTGGACATGGTTTAAGAATTTCTACTCATTGTATAGTAGTTTTGTTAAAGTAGTATATATCGTAATTACTATAACAATCTTGAGGGAGGGAAATGTCGCTACACACTTTCCAACACTCATATCTGTAGAAGGTAAGCTTATTTTAGGGATTTGATACAACGATAATCGAGAGTATAGTCCTACCAAGCTATTAAACACATTATTATGATATTTGAAATGAAATATTATACAATTTTCAATAATATCTTTATTCACAGTCTCCTAACACTATGGTCGTACCACATGTCATAGATAGGCCAACATCGTAGGCGGTGCGTAGGCGCAACGAAAGCTCCACACTTATTACTAGCGTTGCAAGGGAAACACTCACCAATCTTACCTGACCCCTCCACCTTTGTGTTCTCACAACAATTGTTCGACACTACACCGTCACGAGAGGTCATGTTAACTGGTTGTTCAGCTGATTCAATCAGATACGGTTTCCGTAACGTTTGCCAGATTAATGATGATATAAAGGATGTGTGTTATTTTGCATATTGGGTTATGATTTTTAATTAGAATACATATTTATTATGTAATGTTAAGGTGTTTTTTCCAAGTATGATAAAAGACAAAGATGTCACCTTAAACTTCTACGATCAGTAACTACTGAGCAATTGCAAAAAATGGACTAAATGTCGTTAACCCATGATGATTTTGTTATAATGCGTCTTATCGACCGCAGTCAATTAATGGTACTGACGTCCTAAACCATCTCGTATGATGCAAACATCATTGTGTCTTAAAATTGAGCTGCAATGGGAACCTTCTGTTATTTGAAAAAAATATCTCTAATAGTCTCATCGCGCGTGATTAAAATAATATGGTGCAAAAAAAAGAAATTTCATGCCTTCAATTTCTCTTGTAATCTACTTTCAGAAGACATTGTATACTTACGTCATTTTATACCACACGATACCGAAAAACTTGCCGTGCCAAACACATTCAAAAATCCTTATCCAAATTCGCAACTTAATCAATTCAAAACTAAATTCCTTCGGGGGTTGTCCCCACAAGGAGGGGGGCGAGGGGGGGAGTCCGTCCCAGAACTTAGTGGCACATGTGTGTCTAATATCCTTACATTTGTCAGTCTGTAATTGCGAAGTGATTCTACTTTCCACTGTCCCTTACTTAAATCTTAATGTTAGTTCGGTCTATAGTTTTGGTAAGGGTTTTCTTCCAGTATATGGGCGAAGATATATTGTTATGTAGATAAGTTATATTGGCATTAGTGAATGTTTACTTGCGTCTATTGATAAGAGCATAAAAGTAAATAAAACGATGCAAAAAAGAAGCTAAAAATTTGTGTATACATCTAATTGTAACATTGTAGCCACAAAATAACTATCAAATAGAATGGTCATTGACAGCGTTTTACTAAGTCAAGGTATTATTAACTAATTAACGAGTGTTGCAGTACAGACGTCAATCAATGGCCACCGATTGAAAAGAAGAATAACTTAATAATTAATTGAAGCATATGAGTACGTAACAAGATTTTATTAGAGGTAGTATTAGGTTAAAATATCTTTAGTACGTAGAGCTAACGGAATCTGTTTACTGTGTATTTGAAGCCCTGCGAACATTAAATATTTTGTAATCAAATAAGTTACAAAATTTTATAATTTTTATACAAATTAATTTGATATTAGTTTCGCATAGCTTGCAGTACACTACAGGCTTTAATAGCGCACATCTGCGACTAGTCACTTGGTATATGGGGACCAAGATCCCGCCAAGATATCCATAGATATGAATTTGTACTTTACAGATATTCAAATTATATCTGCAACTGAGAAATTTGTTGTTCGAAAAAGGAAAAATATATTGCAGATATACTTTGCAATAATAAATTAGTCCGGTTTTGATAGAGCTACTTTTAAAAAATTACGTCGATAGGATTTTAAGTGCTGAGGTTGTTCTTAATATAAAGACTCATAAGTTTACTTTCATCGAAAAGTAAAAAAAATATTGCTCACATATTAAAAACTACTTTTTTCTATTAAATCCGCGAAATGTCGTTGTTCGCGTCGTATAATTTTCTACTTCCTGAGATAGAAATAACATAATTCATGAAAGTACAAAAAAATATGTGCCACTAGAAATCCTTGCTAGTTTATTCTATCATCCTTATATGGCCTATGAAAGTAAAAGCCACGATGTTATCAATACATATTCGCACTTCTAGACTACGGTGTCAAAACGTGACGTGTCCGCCACAGCTCAGACATTTCATATCTATGACAACCCACTCGCTGATGCCCTCAGATAACCATAAGAGAATTGCACGTGGTTGCGTCATTTTCGATAAAAGCGTATATTCCTTGTATGAGATTTCGTATACTTCTTGAACAAGATAACTCTTTTGTTTTCTTCAGAAAATATTGAAGCATAATTGAGAATGCTCAATACCAATCTAAAGTCGCTCATGGAAATACAGCTGCCAATATCGAGCTTCGCAAAATATACTAATCACTTTTCGATTCATACTAACTTACTATCGATTACTTAAGTAAAAAGTGAAATTTCTTTTGTTTCTATTATTCTTTTTTTTGCTTCATTTTGATACTTTACTTGATTTTGATTTCTTGATCACTACTTATGTAACTTCCCTAATCGCACGATATGCTCGATTGAAACTCCGTCACGAACCATTCCACCAATCTTTTAGTTGCATTAGTTACACCACGATAATTAACAAAAACAAACCAAAATTTTCAAATAAAGCAAAACTAGAAATTTTCGAATCGCGTTTACCTACATCCAAACTAAATAAAAACAGAATAAAGCATCATTGGTTAAACAAATACATTTACAAAAACGCTGACTGCACCGTTGCATTGGCGGCCATATTGAATCAAAAATGGCCGTTTGTCAGATGTCAGCAGTTTTTTGCGGTTGCCGAACGTTCATATATTTTGTTTACGTAATCGGCTGGCCGCTTTTTGTTTGTTCTATATTCGAATTTGAATGTTTAAATTTTGAATCGTGTGTACATTGGCATGTTGGTATTTGCTTGAAAAAGATCCGTATATCGTTCATATTACTGTACGTTGGTTTGATTTTCGGTAAATTTAACCCATGAAAATCCCGCTGCTGGCTAAAGCTCTGCTTCCGTAATGAGGGAGGTAAGGCCCTGAGTCCACCATGCTGTTCAAGTGCGGATTGGAAACTTCACATAACTTCAAGAGCTGTATTAAAAATTCTCAAACTTGCAAGATTGCGTAACGAACTTCTGAAATCGTAAACGGCCTGTTTAAAGGTCTGCTGAGATCAAAGATAAAATATATTCCTCAATCAAAAAACTGAAATATTTCATTGTAACTGAAACGTTATTCAATGACGCAATAGAAACAAAGCAGAATTTTATAACATGGCGTAAACAACGTTTATTTTTATCAATGTCACTAAGAGCGCACCCTTTTCAAACGCGACTCAATGAACAGACATCCAATTCACTTGTGAATGAATTTGTTTCGATCAATACAACTCTTTTATGTTTTAAATTAGAAAGCAAGAAAATTGGAAAGAGTTGACTGAAAAGTAGATATTGTAAATTTCGATGCATCTCAAAAGAAATAAAGATATATAATTTGAAATTTCGGTTTAAATATTTCGTAATCTGTAGGACACGGTCGAGTAATAAAAAAAAATAGTAATCATTTATATATACTATCGGCAAGTATTTCTGTAAACGCAGCTTACGCAGTATAAGCGTAAGTGAACTCGAAGGCAAAATAACATCTTACAAAAACAAAAGTTCAATACCTTTAGAGCACTTTCTTTACGAAAATAAACCTGTTAATAAATAAATATGATTTCTTTGTCATAAAAATAGACCTGAAAAATTGAAAATAAAACAGATACCTTAACCAAACGCTCTTACGAATACGAATTATCTATAAAAACAAAGCTTTATTATTTACATAAGAATATTTACAATTTTCGTCAGGTAATTCAAGTAGAATAAACTAAATTGTATATATACAATTTAATTAGTATATTTTGGTTGAAATTTCTGTAAATTACAAAAAAAATATTTATAAAATAATTATACGAATTAAAAAAATAAACCGTGATTTCATTAATTTATATTTCTGTTAGTACACACTACACATCTAGTACGAAACACGAAACAAAACTCAGTCACAATCGAAAACTTTTTAATTGCACCCAATTTGCGACCAATCGAACTCGGTATTGTGTTCGAAAATTCGAATCGAATGCATTTCGCAAACTTTCTCACAAGTTCGCGTCGCTTCGTGTAAATTTTGAGTGCACACGAGTTGCGAATTTTTTAATTGCCGTTTTTAAAATTTAGAACAATTGATATTTTTGTACCTATTTGGAATTTGAAATGACGTTTTGTTGAAAGTTTAGTGAAAAGGAACAAAAGTGACATTACTGTTTTGAGAAATTTTGACTGTATTGATGCAAATCGGAAATGTAGTCAAATACTAATTGAAGTAATATGTGCAGCAAGTTTGATTTTCAGTAATTTTATCAAATTGTATGAAGCTTTTTTGTTTTCGGCGATTAGCTAAATGTCAAAAATAATATACAAAAAAATAAATTAGCAGCTAAATTCCAGAAAGCAAACATTAAAAGTGGAAATGATTGAAAATAGGAAGAAAAAAATAACTTAAATAAATTGTATCTAGAGGTGTTTCCCAACAGCCTTAAAACCTTTGAAACAGTACATCAATCTTTTACATTACGAATGCCGATAAAAACGAACCTAACACATCTATTACATTGATTGTTGCTTCGTAACGTATTGTTAGCGGCGCGTGCGCAGCGTATTCGTATTATCCAGCGTAGATTACTGCGCTGCTAATTATATAGATTAACGTTTAACGCGTACGGAGGTACTGTACTGTTTTTATTCTGGTCGTAGTGATCTATGATGAACGTGTGGTCGAAATATTTTGGTAGATGGTAGGCTTGAAACATTTGTGGTATTATCTTTGGATTTCTAAAAAAAAAGTTGTGTTAATCCTGAAGATCTTAGTTTGATTTCTAAATCCATGTAGCAGTTTTAAGCTTTAGATATTTCTTTTATTTTTATTTTTTTATGTTTCCTGTAATGATTAAGCCAGTGTTTTATTGCAAACTTCATGGTAATTCCTATAATATAAAATGTACATACCTAAAATCACACCTTTTTCCATAGCGGTAGGCAGAAATCAAAAAACGCCACTTGGTGCGATCTTTAGTCTCTGCCTTCCTAAAACTTCCCATAAAACATTTTTTTTTTAAGTAACAAACCTCTTTCATTCCCCTCAAATTACATAAAAATATATTGTTAAGAATATAATACTATTTTTAATATGAAACCACGCCTCCAACTACAATATTTCACATCTTTTATCTCGCATCTTGCCCACCCAGCATCAAGCTACCTCTTGACCTTCCGTAGTAAAAGTAATGCGAGTGATATGATATTGGCAAGCAATTTATTGTAACAAAGAATTTAGATGGAGTCCCGTTAGCCGCACGCATTTTTGATATACCGCACAAAGAAAGCGATATTATGTGTATAGATTTATTGATGCTGGATGGGATATTAGTCAAAATATTAGTGTAGTGATTAATAATTTTACAGAGTATAATATTGTTAAATTGGTTTGATGTTTTAATTACTTAAATTTACCATAGCTACACTGTATGAGCTGGGACATTTCTCGATAAAAATAACACAATAAACATCACCTGATATACATACATGTATAAATACAAAACAACAGTAATACACAGTTAAGGCCAAATTACACTTAAAAGCAGGTAAAATAAATAATCTAATAATAATACAACATGACAAATTTTAACTCCTTCCTCGCACGTCACAGACTTCTGAATGAAAATTAAATAAATATACAGGGTGTCCCAAAACTCAACGATAATCCGAGACAGGATGAAAGGCCAAGTCATACCGGCTATAGGAAAAATAAAAAAAAAAATCCATATCACTTAGTTCAGCAGTAATAGACATTTTTCAAAAAAGTTGAAATTCCACACCCTTGGTCGCATTTTCAAGTCCTGTGATCACCAATGTCACAATTTCGCTGTCTTTTTTTGAATTTCGTGATCTTAATTAAATATGCTATTAATCGTATAACAAATTAATGCACAAAACATTGTTAATTCAATAAAAAAAGTTAAGTTTTAGTGAGTCATCTTTCTCAAAAATATCGTTAGTCAACTTTGACGCTTCATACTGAAAAAAAAATGTACTACACTACCCTTGGCAAGTTATTTCAAAAGTTGGCGCATGTAATCAAGATTTCAAAATGGTATAATACTTGCCACTTTTCTTGCCATTAAAAATGTTATTTTTATTTGAACGAAGAGTATCCTCGCAGATGGATCGGACGCAGTGGTACAATTTTATGGCATCCTCGTTCTCCCGATCTAAATCTAGTAGATATTTTTTACTGGGAATGCATAAAAGAAAAAGATATTCGAAATCAATACAAAATTTATCAGAACTTAGCCAGAAAATTGACACAGCGTCAAAGGAAATAAATGCAAGGAATTTTGATTGACTGGTGCAAAGGTCTTTTGTAAGGCGTTGCAGAGCCTGAATTCATGCTAGAGGAAAACAATTCGGAATAACTTTAGTTTAAGGAGAATAATTAAATAAGATCGATGGTTCGTTCATTGTTTTTTTTTATTATTATTATAACCTATTATGTTTATTACATTAAATATTTGTTATGGACTGACTCAATAACCTCTTTACTAAAAATAATTGCTTTCCTCTGGCACGAATACAGGCTCTGCAACGGCGTACAAAAGATTTTTTCACCAGTCAAGCAAAATTCCTTGCATTTATTTCTTCTGACGCTGTGTCAATTTTCTGGCGAAGTTCTGATAGATTTTGTATTGATTTTTAAAAGACTTTTTCTTTTATGCATTCCCAGTAAAAAATATCTACTAGATTTAGATCGGGAGAACGAGGATGCCATAAAATTGTACCACTGCGTCCGATCCATCTGCGAGGATACTCTTCGTTCAAATAAAAATAACATTTTTAATGGCAAGAAAAGTGGCAAGTATTATACCATTTTGAAATCTTGATTACATGCGCCAACTTTTGAAATAACTTGCCAAGGGTAGTGTAGTACATTTTTTTTTCAGTATGAAGCGTCAAAGTTGACTAACGATATTTTTGAGAAAGATGACTCACTAAAACTTAACTTTTTTTATTGAATTAACAATGTTTTGTGCATTAATTTGTTATACGATTAATAGCATATTTAATTAAGATCACGAAATTCAAAAAAAGACAGCGAAATTGTGACATTGGTGATCACAGGACTTGAAAATGCGACCAAGGGTGTGGAATTTCAACTTTTTTGAAAAATGTCTATTACTGCTGAACTAAGTGATATGGATTTTTTTTTTTATTTTTCCTATAGCCGGTATGACTTGGCCTTTCATCCTGTCTCGGATTATCGTTGAGTTTTGGGACACCCTGTATAGTATGAAATATAAAAATATTTTTAATTATATCATATTCAGACTAAAAACATCAAATACCTCAAATATTAACCTATGCCTCTTCTAGTCCCCTCTCTATATAATAATAGATGATATCTACAAGTATTTATATCGTTAATAGGATCGACTCATTTGGGCATGACTCGCGGAATACATCGCATGTGGGGTCCACAACAGACGTACTGACGTACTAGTGAACTACGGGACTTTGTTATTGTTTGATTTTGTGGTTAGCATCATTTAAAAAAAAAATATTGTTAGTCCGGTTCTTTTTCTAAAAAGCAGCAAGTGAGTTTTCCGGTCAGGGTTGTATGGATTAGCTTTTTGTAAAAACATGTAGATATGTTAAGTTGTATCGTGTAGGACCTACGTGACAGAAAAAATATGGGAAAGGAAAGGTTCTAAAGTGTTGAAATCTTGGAAAACTAAGCGATCTAAAGGTCAATTATCTTTTTCAATAACGTAAGTTTTTGTAGCCTCCTTTTACATATCTTTTCTTTGATTGACTTTTATACGTAGTTTTGATACGCTGTACCCAAAACAAACAAACGGGTATCACACAGCTTTTTTCCTAGTCGGACAGCAAAGAACGGCAACTTGAATTTGCTACGATCGCTACAAACTTAATCCGCTTCATTCACATCCATATATATTATCTTGTCAACTATCAAATAGGAATGACGTAAAATTAAAGTTTATTAGAAATTTAGAAATCCTCTACTACTACATTCCTTGAAGAATTCCAACTGTATAATATCATAAATCCAAGATTATACGTAATCATCTTAAAACAAAATTACTCCTATAACTTTGACATTTGAATCTACTAATCACTCCCATACATTTCTCAGTAATCTAGAACTTTAAAAAACTCCACATGGGGCTCTCATACTAAGAATCTATTATAACATTGAATCAATTAGTCGGTATCAGTATCATATGATCATAATAAGTGACGATGATTATTGTATTAAGTGGTTGAACGGTTCTTTGTTATGTGAAGTTGTACGGTTATTTTAATTTATTTGATAACGTTTATCGTGAGTTCTACGAATTATTACGTAGCTTATTTTTTTATATATTTGCGGTTATATCTACGAAGTCAGTTTTTGAGTCTCGGTTAGAACTAAATGAAAAGGAGAATAGAGATTCTCAAAAACAAAAGTCATATTTGAGCAAATTTAACCACATAACAACTGTCGTGATAACTGATATGAAGTGCTAGAAACTATGACGCTATTACTATGCCATAGAAAGTATTTCATGTATGTCTCATCTGAAAAGTCGGCGAAAAAGAAATAATAAAAAAGTAATTTAAAATAAAAATAATCTTTGGAGATCAGCGCAAATATAATCTTTTGCAGGTTTAACTCTACCAGTGTTATATATATTATATGTAAAAACTAAACCTACAGTAACCTCAAAATCAATTCACAAAACTAAAGCCTATTAAATAGTTGCTCATATCTTAGCACCAATAAACGTATACTCTAATAATATATGTTAAAAAATAATAGATCCAAAATCGATCAACAATAACAGAACAACCATACATTACAGCACTATTCTCTTAGCAGGAAGAACGCGCACGCGCACGTTCCCACGTGCCTCCTTTGTCGGCTCGCGACAAAGCGTTGCCGACAACATGCCTCATCTATGTATCAACTTAACCCATCCAATTACAAACCTTAAACACAACAACAAACGATCCAAAATAACATTGCAACTCAACGGAAAAATCAAAGTAGGAATTCCATTTTCAAAAGTTGTAACTGTCATTAATGTCAGTTGAATTCGAACTGTAACGTTCGAAGCTAAGGTAGAAAGTTAAACAGCCTATTTGAATGTTGGTTTCAAAAAGTTTCGCCGTAAAGGCACTGTTGACCCCTCATTTAAGGTAGGGCAATTGTTTATCAATATGCCTATGATTAATGTGTATGATGTGCGTCGTGATCGCATTGTGGCCGGCTGTAGGCAATTAGCTGGGATCACGATCGAACCAATGATATGTGACGGCTAATGTTGCTAATTTGTTTGTGGGGTCGAAGCCTGGCCGATAATTTGTGTTAATTCTTTTTTATAGGGATAGATGATTGAGAAATTATGATGATGTGTGGTCTGATATCATAAATGGTTTGAGTTAAAATTATTCGAAGAAGCTTTGAAGAAGTTGATGAGAATAAAGGTGGAATACTTATGCATGTCGAACATGTTAGTAATTTTTTAGAGTATCATAGGACGCGTTCCCTTATATTTGTGTTTTAATAACTGGTATTAATTATATTAAATTTATTATTATTATATTAACTTTGTAGAAAGATCTTTTGTCTGCTACAAACTTAGTAATTGGGGCTTCTACATTATATAATGTTTTACATGCAAAATTATTTTTCAAAATACATTTAAAAAAAAATTCTCGTAGCTGCTCGGTAGCATCAGGATATCATTTAAACCCACATACTTCCTCTAGCTTAACAATTTCACAGCAAAAATAATCCGCAGCAATTCCCCAATATATCAAACATTAAGTTCATAAGGCCAATAAATATTCATAATCCCGTGCAGACATCAGTATCGTGGGCGCTCGGTCGTTTCGGCCTAATTCTAGTCAAATAATTTCGTTTAATACGTGCCTCGGTCGCCATAGAGCGCACAATGCGATAGTATGTCACACGTAATGTGTGCACTGACAACACGCCATACAGACTAGCTTTGTGAGACTTAGACGATTTGATACTTTGGCTAAGAAAGGGTAGGTTTGTGTCAAAAATAGTGTTCAGACATCTTAAGTGAAAAGTTTTCTGTTGTTTTACTGACCGACAAATTTTCTTATCCATTGCATAGTATTGGCATACTAAGTAAATATTTCTTTTTATTCTTCAGAGGATAGAAAGCAGACAGTCCATCACAATTTGACCCAAACAAGGATTTCAGTTTTTGTTAATAATAATAGCTGATTGATGACAAATTAATTACAACCAACTTAAGGCTATTAGCAAAAACATTTTGTTAATAACTATGTAGTACATTAAATTTCACAATTTTATCTAGCCAACCACTTTCTCACATAAGTATCAAGAATTTCTCTCTCACAGCGGGCACAGTTTCGGCGACACTAGTCCAAAGTAACGGCGTCGTTTATCCGATATACGAGAGACGCGATCCGTCGTCCGTGTACAACGATTAAACACTAATGCACGATGTGTTTAATTCACTTATACTGGGTCCTTGTTACGTGTGATACCACATGTTGCTATGTACTTCATAGAACAGCGAAATGGCTATTGACAAAAGTTTTTCTGTCGAATATGCTCTCGTTACTTTGATAATACTGATGACGGTAATGAAGATACATACTTAAACTTTACGCTAGTAAATAGTTAAAGTAAAATAGACAAATATCTATCATCGGTCTCAAATATGGCCATTTGATTACAACTTAGGCAGAGCTTGTACTATGGTAATCAATAACTGATATAATAGCGTGCCGCACCATATATAACTAAATAAATAATATATTTGGCATACTGCACACAAATATAGTTAAAAAAAGGTGTGATAAAGTCTATTTATTTCTAAATGACTGTTTGACGTTAATATTACAGACATTCACAGCACAGTAATAAAACACTCTTTTTCAGTAGTACTTATGACGACATTGTCTAGATATAACGACGAGTTCTCTGGCATAGCAATAGCTGACAAAACTCTATCCAAATAGCGTTCAACATCTAACACGATACGTAATACAATTCACCAACTTTTCACTAAAAGATAACGACTGAGCGCGATTATCGTAAACTTTCAGCATTACACTACACACTGCTGTATTAGGTACAATTTAAATGTAATTCGAACCTTTATGGCCGCCATCTTGGTGACGTTTGCAGCCTGTTATAGTTACATTTTATTGCTGTAATGTATGGAAATGTAAATAGATATAAAGTTGTATAAAACTTGATAAGGAATAATAAGAATTAGTTTCGTTTTCTGTTTAAGGAAATGTATAAAAAAGTGAGCTCTCTTTTTTAAGTATGAAATTCAGAACAAAGTAACTTTAACAGTCAGGACCAATCAGAAACTGGTTCACATCATGCTAGTGGTTCGGCACCATTTCTGTGAATATATATTCTTTTAACTCAAAGATTACAGCGTTTTATGAAATATATTTAAATTTCCTGATGATTACTTAACCAAATACCAAATATTATAAAATCAAAGGTATTCTTACATAACTTATATATACGTGTGTATTTGCTGGTACTGAATGAAGAACTCTTCTATGTGTATATTACTCTAAATAAGCTGCAAAAATTGTCTTCATTTCGAAAACTGACTTGACTGAAAATGATCTCTGTACCTCAATTATAGTAAAATTTTATGCATCTGTGATTGTCTCTAAACGCGTTTCTATTTAACACGTACAATTCAAAATCTTTTAGTTAGGTAAAGTTCATTGCACGATAACACAACCTACACCTACCAATTCTAAACAGCGCAAAAACAAAAGGTAACAAGTCCACATAAAATCCTTAAAACTTTCTCTCGCATCACCTACATTCGCGATCGTGTTACCGAACTTGTTCGCTGACGCAGCATGCAAGTAAACACGTCAGAGGGACAGCTCGAGCCGGGACACGAACCGCGACACGTACAGATACTACCGTATCGGGTTACTGATTTACTGAGCTGAGCGTCACATCGTGTTGCTTTGGGTGAGAGTATAGTGATGAAAGGCGGCGATACTTCTTAGTTTGGTTATATTTTTTATATCCGTCCCTCATCTTTGATGTAATAAATCTGTAAAGTTTCATTAAATGAGTAAATGTGTATAAAAACCAAAGAAAAATCATTAATTTAACGCATATATTCTACTAAACATTCATAGCAATCCAGCTTTAGAACAAGATACATGATAAAATTACAAAAATCCTATTTAGATGGTTTTATAACAGTAAAGATACTAAGTTCCTCAAACAAATAGAACTTCATGAGAAGGAAAGAATATTGATCTAATAAATGGCCATACAGGTAAAAAGTTAACAGAAAAACGGTTTATATTCTCAATAAGTCGCTTTGCTTATCAATACACTACTAGTCTAACCCACAAAGGGGCTTGTAGGAAACAAGATTAAACGTTGTATGTGATAGTTTATTCAGAACTTTATTTCACTACGCTATTTTGTAACACTTGACAATTTAACGCGAATTTTTGTGTTCACTTAAACTGTAAACGAAGACAATTAAGCAAGACTCGACGTTCTGCCTTAAGACATCGATGTCAAATTACTGGAGAAGAATTGACTGCTCTATAATTTTATGAGGTGACTAACTTATGTCCACGGCTTAGTAAGCGTGGTTTGTGACTTTATGCAAACTTTCATCCCCTATTTTACACCCTTGGGGATCCTCCTATTGATCAATATCCTTTCTTAGCGGATGCCTATGTCATAACATTTACCTGCATGCCAAATTTCAGTCCGATTCGTCCAGTGATTTGGACTGTGCGTTGATAGATCAGTATGTCAGTCAGTCACCTTTGAGTTATATTTTTGGGGTGATGAACTTTTTAGTAAAAGTTTTTTAAAAGTCTATTACACTAGCTATCGAAAAATGAGTTCGCATTAGTATTGGTGACCTCTTATATTACATAAAATACTGCAGTGACATATGTTGTGTATTTTTGGATTTCAATCAGTCTATTATTGACAATTGGTCTGCAATAGCCGTATAGGGAACGAAACTAGTGGAACATGCGTAATTGGGTTTAATCCGCACATTTATAAAAAAAAACTAAATACGAATGGAAATACTAAGCAAAAATACTTTTATGCATCAATATCTTCCGCGATTCAATGCTATACCTTCTCATTTATCGGTCTTTTCAATCAACAGTACACACATTTCAAAATTCACACTTCTCAAATCCAGCAAATATTTTTCAAACAATACCTAACCCACTCGTCTCTCCAAATACCCGCAATAAAGCCGTATGTAGCATTGATAAGGCTATCTGGCGCATAAATTTGTCACCGATCTGTCTAGCCTACGCCGATACGGCTACGATATGTATGAGTGTGTTGTAACCGGCGGTTTTGTAACGACTATATTGATTTGTTGAGTCAAATCGTTCGCTGTGTGGGCTAATGTGATTTCCTTGGAGAATATTTTGAGGTAGTTTTGGTATAACAAGTATGACGTCATCAATAAACCAAAATGTTTCGAAAAAAGGTCAAAGAAAGTAAATTTTATTTTTTTGCGATATTGATCTTGATAATGAACCAGGTGCTGCCTAAAAAATGTATGTGTAGATATGCATTCTTGAAAGGAGGAACTGAAACATACTGTTAATAAATTGCATTGCATTAAAAATGGTTAATTAAAGTAACGATATTGGTTTCTTAAAATCAAAAGGTGGATTTTGACATAGACTTCCAACTTTGTTCGAAGTTTATTGAGTGCACTCTGACAGATAAAGAAATCATGAATCAATCGTCGAAAACTATCAAAATTATTCCTAGCTATGTAGAATTTTACCTTTATGGATCAAAGAACCGAAAACCGAAAAGTTAACTCTATGTTTGTAGAAAGTAACACTTCTCATTCTAAGATTATTTTTCCCAGAATGTTACAACAGAACACAGATATTATTTGCGATTTCATATCGTCTGTTATTACGTTCAAATCAGCTAGATATAATCAAAGGGGAATAAACTAAATTTGTAATAGAATCCGAGGCAGTTTCGCCACGGTAACGCCTACATAGTCTTAAGTTAGACCCGTGAACTATACCGCATGGCTGCACATGATCATTACAATTGCATTTCGAGTTAGTATTTCATAATATTAATTGTTTATTGTCGTTCTTTATTTGTTTGAGTCAACGTAAATCAATATGAGGATTTTTTAAGTTGTAAGAAATATATTGGTTGTCCATTTCTTTCTTCATAGTGTATTTTAATGGTTAAAATATATCGTCAAAGTATTTCAAGAGATGCAAGAGCTTTTGTCATGGTTTAGCTGGCCATAAGATTACTGCATTTCTAAGGTAAAAAACTTACGAGTGTGCATACTGGAGTCAACCCAATTATGTTTTACTTTTAATAAATTAGTATTTTGCCCAGTTTATCTTGGTATATTTATAAGATATTATTGATAGGTACATACAAGTCTTTGTTTTGATAATTTAATATCGAATTATCAAAATAAAGACTTGTAATTATTTCGTGCCTTAATCGAAAATTACTCTATGATTTGCGTTTGAACACGTTTCGAAATTTCGTCGCATTGAACCACTTCAAATAAAATCCCCGATACTGAAGTTTACTATACAGGAACACAAACCCTTATCACCCACATAAACAGCCGATATGCAACCAGTAAGCTTTTAAACCGAAATCACAGTAACGAATACCTTATATATCATCGAAAGACCAATCATATACAAATCAGGGTTATCTCCTAGGCAATAAATATACGAACTAGATCTGCAACATAATCACTTCACCATAACTGGTATTTATCACGTGAACTCGCAATGTTTATGTTATGTTTTGAGTGTTACAACTATTTCTGCCAAGTGCTCGTATTGTGGGTAGAGGAGGGGCAGTAGGTTAGGTTTGTGCAGAAAGTCCTCATAAAAGGGGTCCCTACTGGCTAACTATAAGTGTCTTGGCCCATGGCAACAACGTGTTTCAAAGGTACAAACATTCTCTATTACATCTATTGCACCTTTGTGACCGTTTTTGAAAATGTCATGCAGAAGAAAATATTTGTACACTTTATATTTTTTACACATTAGTGTCCCACTGCTGGGCAAGGGTCTCCTCCAAAGGAGGGGTTACGCCTTGGGGCCATCACGCCAAGTGCGAGTTGGGGATTTAATTTTACCTCCACATTACTATTTTATAGGTTACTCTCACACGATTTTTAATTGTAGACTTTATAAATCCATCATCATGATTGATTGAATAACAGTCAAGCACCTTTTCAACTTTAACCGAACAAAATCAGTGATCCAGTTATTTTAGGGGAACTTACTTGCAGCAATAACGCTCAAATTAAATAATAATTTTGTTTATTGGTTTGTCATTTCTTTTGCCAGATTGCCGTAATTTCGCTTTCAGTGCCGCCAACGACTAGATAAAAGTAGAAGTCTATATTTTGTCTATTTAAGAAATCCAATAGTTTTTGCTACAAAAGTGGGTCTACTGTTGATTCCCTACCCAATACCCGTAGGCAAGGCGTTAAGATATCGTATCTCGGACGCTAATGCAGTACTAACTCATGTGCACGCGCCGTTACCATGGCGCAACTCTGACTTACACTCGCAACGGATATTTAGTTTGTTTTCCTAGCTTTTGTTGCTGTTGTTGGGTGTAGTTGGTTGTTGTTGGTTGTTGTATGGCGTAATGTAGTGTGGGCTTTTTATAAGTAATGTAGTTGTTGGTTAGACATGACGCGGAATTGAATTAGTTTGGATTGTGTAGGTTTTTCTTGGGGTCAAAAGCGACCATGGCTAGTGCGAAGTGATGGAGGGATTCGTCAATACAATTCATTTTGGTTTTAATTTTTTAGCAAGATAAACCTATGTGCATAGACATATTATTATGTTATTTATAGGTATGCTTTTAGCAATATAGCTTAAGCTCCTGTTGAACAACTGGGATTAAGCCTATTTTCATTTCAAACATCTTTTCATTTGTTGCGCATGTCACAACGTCAGTGTGTTTTGGTAGAGCAGATATTTAGCTTAATTTTATCTTCGTGTTCGTCCAAATCCTTAAAATTATGCATATCGCCTAGAATTTTAACTAGTATCTTATTTCATGAATATAAAACATCGCGACTTCTCTAAAGACTCATCTTCTTTCATTTAAAATCAACACAAAACATTACCACACATTTTTATTCTAAAAACTATTTACCCCGTCTTTTACCATGTATCTGATTTCACACTGAATAGAAACCATCACAGCCTTTCAACATCATATCATAACCCTTTTATTAAACACAACACATCTGAATTCATAAAATCTCATAAAATTTTTACGGCAAGAAAAAAATGTAGACATTTTTCCACACTACCGCTTTGAAGTGGGTATTCATATGAACACCTGGAGTGGCGCGAAGGGGCTATTACCCGGCTATTACGAGCTTACGACTATGTGACGTAATAGCCCAGACTACGGGATAATGTGTGGAAAAATTGTTCCGCACAGTTACAGTGAATAGAGGCCTTTTCATGCCGTTCTGGTTTGTTGAGATTGAGAAAATGTTGTGTGTAATGATGTAGATTATTTTGTTGTTGTAAATGCACTTATGTCTTTAAAGTTGCTAAGATTATTGTGAAAACTATTGTGCTTGGATAAATTCAGTTTATTGCAGTAACTTGTGCAACTTTTACAGTAAAATTAATATACAAACTTTCTTTTAAGTAAAAAATATGAAACCTACCAAACCATAGTAAGATTTTTTTTCTGTTTGAATGATAATAAGTTATTTAAAAAATACTGTTTTCCATTCAAACACTTGCGATTGACTTAATTGAGAAATGTAAGTTATTTTTAAAAGAATTATGAATTTACTTTTCTAAAGAAAAACGAAAAATTCAATCTAACTGTAACGACATACGCTAAATCATCACAGCTATTCATAAAAAAAACTTATAAGACGATGAAAAACCTACGTACGTAAATGACTGATGCAAAGTGCACACTTAAATCTTACATTACTAAGTATATCAACATAAATATGAGAATTGATATAAAAATAAACACTAAGTGTACATTGAGGCTCGCATTAACGCATTTAACATAAAAATCTTTTTAATTCACACGTTTTCAGTTCCCAGCATCCCTATTCTAAAGTATTCTGTGAAATTAAAATGTAGGATGGTCCTATTTCTTTAGTCTTGCTTTTTGAATAGGTGTGTTTTACTATTCAGTACTATGAATGAATAAACAACTTAAAGTAACAAAAAATTCTCAATTAACTTGATGGCCTAAATATGTGATCGTCTCGTATTGGGTAGATCGACAGTTACAGGTGTCATGATATTCTGATGGTATAGCAAAATCTACGTTTTACACTAGCTGAAGTTGAAAGACAAAGATAGGTTATTTGGCGACCATAATGCACCTTAGAGATTTAAAGCTTAGGAGCTAGCATATTATTATATATTTTTTTAATTAAAGGTTTACGCGACAGTCGGTTAATTATGTAAACAAGTGGTGGCCCAGTAGTGAAAATTATTTTAAAATTTTTAATTAATCTAAATTATAAGTTATTTAATATAATAGTGTATGCCATTCAGTAAGACCTCAATAAACATATAAAACAGTGTCTATGTCAGTTCTCTATGTACAAAGACACGACAAGACGTAACAGTGTGTGTAATGCTTTATTTATTGACTTAATGTACTTTATAAGCATTATTATTAAAAAATATTAGCGTTCTACACTCCTCCTCCACAAAAACTGTAAATTTGCCTAATTTCATACTTCTGCGACCGCGTATATTTCGTAAAAAGGGTCCAAAGTATTAATATTAAGATTTTGAAAAATAAAGTGCAAAAAGATTTTGAAAAGCACCTAGCTCACACGTCACATGACAGTTTCAATTAAGCTCAGTCACATGATATAGAAACTATCACAATGATGAACGACGTATCAGAATAAGTAGGCAGCGTGTTGTCCGACGTCTGTTTGAATGGGAGGCGCATTAACGCGCGGCATTCATCAACCGACTAATGACACGTCCGCACGTCACACTGACGGTGTGTGAGCGATGAGCGGTGAGCGGGCTTAGGCGAATATTATAGACCTGAAGAAAAAGTAAATTATAGACATAAAACAATAATTATAGCTTTTTCTTAAATAGTATCATCACAGTTATATTTTATAACGTACGGTACGCCTCTAAAATGAAATAATATTGTTTGAATAAACTCATATGGATGACAATCAGTTGGTTGACTGAAAGATAGAGTTTTATATGGTGAATTAAGTGTACTATTTACATGCAAACTAATATCACCCCTTTTACACCTAAACGTGAAAACACTTAAACAGAAATGTATGTATTACACTCACATTTCACATTAAAATTATAAAGTACCCTATAAAGTCGACAAGTCTATTGCCATATACCGGGCACGTTGCAATCTCCGAGTTACTATTAAGAAAATAATTGTTAATATAAGTTAGAAAATACTAATAGTACTTTGCCCAAGCCGGGAATCGAACCAGAGACCAATTGCTATAGCACTTGCTTGCATACTGCTCATTGTTACCTTGTCTTATTGCGTAAAAGTAATCAAACGAAAGCAATTATATAAATCGCTGTATTCTTTCCCTTGTACCAAACAGTGACGGATGGGAATATTAAAACATTACATATTTTCCTTTCTTCCTTTTTTCTCCGATAGCGTTTTCAGGTCTCGACCACGCCTGAATAAAACCTGCAAATGGTTTCTGCCTATATTTTTATACATCACTTCATGTGAAGGTTTTGAGACCTAGATTCTTTAAATACATTTTCTTTAGAAACTTATTTTGGTTAGAATGTTGCTTTACTTTCGAATTAAATGACTGTGCTTAATTCGAATACCGTTACGTATAATACAAACATATATTATATTATGTCTGGGGTTGTTCTTTGGTTTATCAGTGCTAATAAGAAAGCTATTCCTGGTAATTTGGCTGACTAGGTAAGGTTTGCTTTAAACGTAGTACTCAAGGTTCCTTACTTGAGGAAAGAAAAATAATGATAAAATATGACATTACAACTACACCAAATCGTTTATATACAAAAAACATGTCAAATATGTACAATAAAAGGCAATCCTTCAATTAAATTATTTAATAATTGCTGAAACTATGAAACTTTGATACCCACAATTATATATAACTAAATACCCCACAATTATAATACACCTATCTATATTTCTTACTAAAAAAGAGATGTAAAACTAGCACACTAATATAAAAAACCTAAGGACACATTACTTAGTTACCGTGAGCTCGACCTTCGCTTCAGTCGACTGCGTGCGCAAGTGTGTCTAATGACACGGAACATGTACTGCCGAGGTGTGGATGTGTTCAGTGGTTTGGTCATCATTAGTTACTAAGTTAGGAATAACTATGTGATTGATATTTTCTTGAAGAATTCTTGAGTGATACTGAAATGAAGAACACTATTGGAAGTGAAGTAAAAATGTATGTCTGTCCTACGAATGCGTTTAAAAGTACAGTTTTTTGTAAACCTATTACTGTCCCACTCGTGGGCAAGAGTCTCATCATCAAATGAGAGAGACGTTAGGCCTTGAATCCACCACGCCATGTGCGAGTTGGCGACTTTGCATGCCTCCAATAAAAGTATTAATCAAATTTTAGGTACGCAATTTCAACAAAAAATGTATCAAAATTATCATGCTTGAATCAAAGATGAAATGATAAAATTTTATGTCCTTTATTTTGAATATTTCATGCATACGACTCATCATCATTGGCCTTTGTCTATCTATTGCAAATGATTCAGGTGGCGTCAGATAGAGGAATATTTGTAATGAGGGAGTATCTTCGTTCGTGACTTAAAAGGGGTATGTTACAAACGAGTAGGTACTTAGTTAAGGAGATGTATTTCTAATACTGCCCCATATCTTCCAAAATTTGTCAGCAGATAATGATAAATGAGTCACAACTGAAAAATGTAGGGCGTAACTACCCTCTAAGTGAAGCAGTAGAGCCAGTTCTAAATCAATGTGGCGATTCAGTCCATATCAGGAACAATCACAACGGTACTGTATGAATGCAAGGATCACTTATTAAACGTCTACATTATTTATGTCCCTACAGATTTGGTCTAATTGTAATGTGCGCGGAGTTGTGCCGATTTATCAGTAGCTGCGAGCTGGACTTGGGGTGCTGTGGAGCTGGTGTTGCGAATACTTATTACCAATATTTTACGGCCGATGTTAATATGCTATCCATGGATAAATTTGCTTATCTTCTGTTGTATTCTGATACATTTTATAAAAGAAGATAATATGTCTAGATTCAATTGAAAATAAGGAAACTTTAAATGATATATTATTATGAACAACTTATGCATAACGGCCTTAAAATAATCTATAGTGTGGTGTGTAGTTTGCAGTTAACCGATAACAGATTAAGGACTAATCTACCAAGTGTTACATAGCTAAGTTTAAAATTATAGATAGCCTGAGTATGAGGGATTCAGTTTAACTTAACGATTTTGTACAAGTCTCTTAATACACGTACACATATGTACATTGTAATTAACATAACAATTGATTAGTGCACTTCTCACAAAAGTTTCGTAAAGCTCAAAGTCAAACTGAAAACATCATGCAACAAAACTAAACTACGAAATGGTACCTCAAAAATGTCAACCGTTTACTTAAACCCAATAATCTCTTCGAAAATTAAAGCAAAATTCTTCGAACATCATGAATGCTAACGACTCCGTAACATTTTAGCCGCTGCATTGTCCAGTCATCTGATTGCACAGTCCAACAACTTAGGTGTACTATAAGCAATGCCATTTACAATACTAATATCAAACCACACAATTGTACAAGCGAATTTCAACCTTATCAACACAGCAATAAGAGTTATAAAGACTGCTTTATATAAGTTTGTTGGTCTACACTATTTACTTAACTACTCCTGACCTGTGTCATATTTCGTATGATATCTAATTTTCTGATGCAAATGCGTTTTATTGCTCTTTCGGTTGTTTTCTATTGGTATTTTTACATGCAACTATGTTTCGATTGAAACGTGAATACTTATTAACGCTGGTTATTACCTTAGTTAACATTATCGTAAGAAAGTTAGCTAATTACATCATTACACAGTACCTCCTTTTAGCACTACTGGATATAATTAGCACCTGTAACACACATAATAAAGATATAATATTATTTTAATATGTATATTTCATTGTGTGTTTCTAGTAGACGAGACCCAAGTCTTTTTCTTCAAGACAAATTTGCTAGTTTTAACCTCACATTCCTTGGTAAAGAAAAAATCACTAAATTGCGTAAAAATCTATTATGTACCTACTCTAAAATAAGTAAATCTTCTGTTCAATACATCATCTTCACGCATAATATTTTGCGTGCTTTTTCTCAATCAAACTCTACTATATTGTCATGAACCCATGTAGCCATTAGTCACAAATTTTCTGTGATACCACTACTTTGGCAAAGAATCTTGCCCGATGCAATTCCAGTTTGCGCCTGAAATGTTTACTAGATTTGCTTTTAAAGTAATAATATACAAAACTACATTTCACAAATAAACCTCACTATCCCATAACCCAGCGAATGTAAACTAAACGCACAAAATGTTTTAGAAAGGGTATTTGAATGTTTTCTCCAGGTACAGATAGCACGACGCGTATGGTAGTAGCGTCAGCAACACAGCGTGCGTGAGATAGCGACACGCAAATAACTTGCACCGAGAGATTAGACAGCGAATAGCGGGAATGTAGCGTTGGCAAAACATATTGAGGGTTAGGAAAGCTTTTTGCCTCAGAAGAAAAATCTTAGCAGAATAAATCAGTCAATAATAGCATAGTTAAAAATTACAAAACCCAAACTATATTCTGCTTTAAATTTGGTCGTGGTTATTGGAAAGATTCTTTAGTCTAATAAGTAACCTGCATGTCAAGTTACCATCAAAATTCATTCAGTAGTTCACAAATTATCGCGTTCATAATATTATAAGGATAGCGGAAAATCTCCTGGCCTTCTCAAAGAAAGTTTAAGTTTAGTCTAATAAGTTTTACACGTGCAGAGTCTAAAAGTATGTTATTGTCAGTTGTATAGTGAGTGAAAACAATAGAAAGTTTCTGTAACTCTACTAGAAGGTATGTGAAGTCTAGACTTATAGACAGTATTGACAATGTCCCAACAATGTCAGTGAAATATGGAGATCGACGTACTAAATACTTAAGCTATACTTTTAAAGAATGAGAGCCACATACAGTTTGGAAGACGTCAAGTTCACTGAAACATATTTTCGACAACTTTTTACTAACGATGTGTCTTCCTTTATAATATACTGACGTATTGGAAGCAGACTAAGAAGAAGCTTAGTTAGGCTCGTATTTAAAGCTCATAGAAATATATAATATAAACGCTCTGTTGCCACCAATCAACATAATGCAATTCTAATTTCTAGTCGCAAATTAAATATTTACCAGATTATTAATTGAATTTCCTAATAAATTACTACAATGTTGCTCACAGTACCTATTATAGGCACATACGAAACTAGATTAATGAACAATTCATGTAAGTATAATCCTATTTGCTAGCGGTTAACGTTCGTTCGATACTGCTTGTAATGTACTAGAGGAGCAAAGTTTAAGAGTGAAGTTTCAGGACAAAATAAAAGGATTATTTTGTACGAGGAACGAAAAATACTAATAAAATAAAGAAAAAGAGACCACGCTTGTTAGATATAGTTTACTTTAAGTCATATTTGGGACAACCAACAATAAGATGTTGATAGAGTCGACAAATGTACACTCAGTATAATCTACTTATATTAGTTTATCTAAAAAAACACTAGATATTGTTAGTATATTTGCAAAGTAACCTTGGACATTCAATTTATCCTCTTACCTTGAATTGCATGCGATGATGGACGAGAGAACAAATATTTAAATCAAGCCTATTTGACACCTGGAATTAAAACCTTTGGATCAGTCTTCGTTAGGGGTAAGTTCTAATACTAAAATGGATTAGTACGCACTTTTTCAATATTTTTTGATAAAGTTTCTCCAAATACACATTTGTTTACAGTACCTAATGTAATAATTTAGTTTTTTAATAAAGTTTGTAGTAAATCCCGTGGCATGCTTATACATGGTGAGCCCAAACGCACGGCATGCGCAGGCGCAGACGTGAAATACTCAAGTGATAGCAGTGTCGGGAACTAAGGCTGCATGCCTAGTACGTACTAAGTAGATTATTGTGGCCGATGTTAGTGAAAGCTCGTTAGCACCTACTGTTGCTTATGTTGAAAGTTCTAAGTGAAAAATAAAGGCATTTGATTAAATATGTAGTGGTTTGGCACATGGATTACTTAATTTATGTTCAAGATATGATGTTTGTGAAATGATTTTTTGTGAAACTGCGGTTGAATGCGCGGCGCGCGTCCATGTGAAATATTCGCGATAGTCTTATGTGCCTGCATGCTTCTACTAGGGATCGTGGGATTTGGCTCACTGGTTGTGGTTTATTATAACCCAGCAATTTAGTAGAGAGCCTCCGCATACATAGGGTATCTAGTCTAATTTGTATTTTAAATAAGGTAGCTATATAAAAAAGCCACAGCCAGTTGAATAAGCCAGCAAGTCACTGGTGTTCTAAATTCTAATCCAAACCTTGCGCCCTGCCTTGCCAAAAATTTAGTGTAAAATTATATACTAGATGATCTTTTTCTCATATATGATTTATTATGATGGTACTACTGTCATAATATTCTTGTTACTAATTGAATTGTTTTAGGCTTAGATTATTTATAAAATCGGCGACCGCTCTCTAAAATGCCAGCAGCAAGCGGCAAAGAATAAAGTTGATCACTAAAAAAAGCAAAACTTAAATCTGCAATGTCCAGCAACTCATCTATACTAATATAATAAAGCTGAAGAGTTTGTTTGTTTGTTTGATTGTTTGTTTGTTTGTTTGATTGTTTGTTTGTTTGTTTGTTTGTTTGAACGCGCTAATCTCAGGAATTACTGTTCCGATTTGAAAAATTCTTTCAGTGTTAGATAGCCCATTTATCGAGGAAGGCTATAGGCTATATAACATCACGCTACGGTCATTAGGAGCGGAGTAGCAACGAAAAATGTTACAAAAACGGGGAAAATTTTGACCCATTCTCTTAGGTGACGCAAGCGAAGTTGCGCGGGTCAGCATGTTGAAAAATAAAACTTTAACTATACACCGACAGGTTCGCGGCTGGCGGAGGTAAACAAAATTTAGAATTTAGGCATACACAGCTTACCAGTCTAATACAGCTACTTTATAACTCTACACATAATTGTTAACTATCACTTGCAAAAACCTCTCTCTCTAATAAGTTGTCTCACTATATCACAGTACCATAACCAGTCTATAACAATTTAAAAGCCACACATCTACAACCCTGTTACATTCTATTACACGTATATTGTGGAGGGTAACGTTATCATCCCCGGGGAGGGCGCATTATCACGCATTAAGTTAAACGTTCACGCTTGCTCGCTGGGGATACTGTCGCAAGTGATTTTGTTAACTTTAACGTGGTGAGTTTGTAAAGTGCCGTGTGGGTTTTGGTTTAGGTAATCTTGTATTAAGATTATGTGTGATGGATGTAACTATTGTTAACAATTAAAATACACAATACTCAAAAGAGTATTGTGTATTTTTGTATAAAAAAATAAAAAATAAATTATACTTCTTGGTTGGTAACATAAACATAAAAAAATGGCGACTAATTTTGTTGTGATGATCAGATCAGATTAAACGCATTGCAACACGTCATAATACACGATTCCAGAGTTTGGTTTAAGAAGCCTTTATATTCATCTAAGCTGAAAAATGTAGCCCAAACTTTGTATTTATTAGTGACACATAACAACAATAAACCAAAAACACATTTCCCTTTTCCATTTGCATCAAGTAATATCCGCAAGCAAAAGAAAGACACACACAAATCATGCACACAGTATAAACGTCAAAACAACACAAAAACCATATTCAAACATAACTCAACAATTCATAAAAGGAACACCAAATAAAAATAAAAATAACAACCCTGGCACGAAAAACCGCCACCGGCGAAAAAGAAAAATAAAACCTTCACATATGAATATAACCCTTCAATGTTCACATGTCTTCATAAAAATAAAAATCAACCCTGGCACGAAAAACCGCCACAAGCAAAAAAGAAAAATAAAACCTTCACATATGAATATAACCCTTCAATGTTCAACCACATGTCTTCATAAAACAACTGAAGCTCTGTGAAATTTATTCGGTGCAAGGCCGTAAAACAAAAGTACGACATAAATTACCTCCCATGGGCCCTTACACGGTGTCTGCGGAATTTCCCAACATATGAGAAAACATTTTCCGTGTAGTGCTAACGGATTTTTGTTTTTGAATGTGGCTCTACTTTGGAACATTTTTGGATGGATTTTTTTATAGTGTTTTTGGTAATGTCGAATATGTTTGAGTTAAGATTTGAATGGTTTGACATTTAGTAATTACAATAATATAGGTGATTATTATAATATTTTAGTATACTCATCTGTTGACTTAAAAGCGAAAGTTTGACGAATATTTTTTTGCAAGATCGAGCTTACTTCTTCCTTGGATTTAAATAAAAAATAAATAAAATAAAAATCATTTATTAACAGTCCACAGTTGTACAAACATAAGATCAGTAACTTAAGCCACACTAGGCATAGCCTGTTTCGTGGCCAAAGATTTTAGGCGATTACATAGTAGGACTATAGGTACAAATAAGAATACAAAGTAAAAATCTTAGTACTAGTAGGAACAACATAGTATTTTATAAAATTAAATGTAAAACTAAAGTGAGTGTATGTGTGTGCGTGTGTGTATGGGGGTGTATATATATATGTGTGTGCGTGTGTGTGCGCGTGTGTGTGAGTGTGTGTGTGTGTGAGCGTGTGAACGTGACTGTATATGTGAGTAAGCCTAACGAACAGTTTTTAATAATTGTTCAACCTCTTGATAATTTAGACTACTAATATATTTTGTAGCTGTTAATTGAGCTTCGCGTACCGAAACTTCTTTGAAATTATTTTTTTGTTAATTAAATTATATAAGTGTGGAAACAGGTAATTTTGGAACCGTTGCGCGAATGAAGTATGTACAGCAGGCACTTGTGCCTTAAAAACCCTTTGTTTTAGCATATTCTTATAACTGTCGGATTTTAATAACGTAGTATGGGTGACTTTGACTGCGTTTACTACATAGAGCCTACGAATGCTGAGAACATTGGATTCTTTGAAAATTAGTTCAGTGGGATACCTTACAGGTTTTTTTAACATTACCTTTATGACAGATCTTTGCGCTCTTTCTAGTGTTAGTAGATATGAGGAAGCTGCTCCTCCCCAGGCACTTAAGCAGTATGTTAAGATAGACTGACAAAGAGAAAGATAGATCTTCCTGACCAGGCTTTCACTAGCCACGTTTCTGATCTGCCTCATTACATAAATTAATTTTCGGGTTCTAGCAGATAGGGTCGAAATATGATCCTTAAAGGACAGTTTCTCATCCAGGGTCACACCTAAGTATTTAATAGTTTGAGATCTCTGTATTGCTTTACAACCACAAACAATGGGAGTTGCATCTATACTATTTATGTTACATGTGTGTATAAAAATATCAGCGCTGATGGTAGGGGATGAAGGTAGAGTTTTGTGGAAGCAAAGGTACTTAGTTTTAGTGGTATTTAAAGTAAGTAGATTATTATTAAGCCAGCAGGTAATTTTTGCCATACCAGATTCAACATTTTGAAAACACTGATCCCAGGTTTTATCGTGAAATATAATTGCAGTGTCATCTGCATAACAGATTATTTCAGCGTTTTGTAGGGGTAAATAGGCTAGGTCATTTAGATATAATAAAAATAACGTAGGACCTAGTACACTGCCTTGCGGAACTCCGAAAGACAACTCTTTCGGCGTGCTAAGCCACGTGTCAACCTTTAAGCATTGCTGCCTTCCTGTCAAATAGCTCTGGAACCAATCGAGTGGAATTCCTCGGATACCTATATTTTCGAGCCGCTTTAATAGAATCGGAATTGACACAGTGTCAAAAGCTTTGGCTAGGTCCAAGAAAACTCCTACACATGAGTCGCCTCTATCTAAATGATTAACTATACCGTTAATAAGCATACTTACAGCGTCTTCAGTTGATCGGTTTTGTCGGAATCCAAATTGTTTTGGAGATAAGATTTGATTGGCTTCTATGAAATTAACCAAACGCTTATTAACGACTCTCTCTAGAATCTTTGAAAACACTGGGAGTAGGGAAATAGGTCTATAATTATAGGGATTATTTGTTTCTCCGGATTTGTGTATGGGTATAACGGATGCACTTTTCCAATTGGTTGGAACAATCCCAGAACTCAAGCTATTATTAATGATAACTGAGAGGGGTTCAAGGAGATGTGCTCTGAATGTTTTAATAGTTTGGACAGATATTCCGTCAGGACCAGGCGCAGTGTTTGATTTTAAAGAAAGTATGATGGATTCCAATTCATGGTGGTCAGTTGGCTCAAAAAAGAATGACGAAACCGGGGTGTTACTAGATTGCGCTATCTGGGCTAATGTTTGTTGTGTAGTGTTTTGTGTATCTAAAATCGCGTTTGCATAATTTTGACCTATAGAAACAAAGAAGTCATTACACATATTAACCGAATCTAGTGGGCAGCTTTTGATAGATAAGAGATCCAAATTAGATGTTTTAGTAGTGGGTTTTCTATGCGTCACTTCATTAATGGTATTCCAGAGTGCCCGTGGCACGTTTCTATTATTATATAGAGCATTTGTATAATATTCGTTCTTGACTTTGCGCAATAATGAAATGTAATAATTTCGGTATCTTGAGTAAATTATCATCTTTATAGAATTAGATGGATCATGCCTCACTTCCAGATGCAGTTTATCTTTAACTCGAGAGCAACGGAGTAATCCTTGAGTCATCCAGGGTTTTAATGTAACCTTCGATCTACGAATGCGTAATTGTTCTGAGTTATTGTCAAATATTCTTGTAATAATATTGGTAAAAGTATCGGTTTGTAATTGAACATTATCTATTTCACTTAATTTAGTCCAATCAATAATACTTAGTTCCTCACCTATGGATTCATAGTTAAAATGAATTCTGAATCTTGGAGGACTCACGGGTTTCGTTATATCCTGAGTAATACCTGTTATTACCATATTATGGTCAGTTAACGAAGATGCACAGACCACAGTTTCAACATCTACATCTCCCTTAAAGAAAACATGGTCAATACAAGATTCGTCCCTTGTCGGTCTATTTAAAGCTGGTTTTAGTCCTAACTCCGCCAGAGCGCAAAGATATGCCGAGGCATGCTGTGAATCGGCGTCATTGATATTAATATTTATATCACCAGTAAGTACAGTGCATGGGTAGGTGTTCAGAGTAGGAAACAGTGATTGGAGTGAGTTAATGAACCTCTCAGAGTTTCTGAATGATGGAGATCTATAAACACCCAGAATAGTGGCAACGTTTGGTATTTGAACTAAAATACAGTTAGCTTCTTCGATCATTGGCTCATGGACAATCGGGGACCATATGTTTCTTATGTAAACAACGACACCACCAGCCTTGTTAATAAACTTCCTAGTTTGATGAGACGTGTAGCCCTGAATTTGGCAAATTATTGAATTCTCAGAAAGCCAACACTCTGTAAGAATTATCACATCAAAGTCTATTTTGAATCTATTAAGGGCTATAAGAAAAGAGTTGAAGTTACGATTTAAACTGCGAATGTTAAAGGTTAAAATTTTGAATGAGTGATTTTTTACTATATCATAACACTTTTCTGCAATGTCTATTGAATGGCATTTCAAAGTATACGCATTATCAATATGATGCATATGTTCAAGTGTAGTCATAGTTAAAAATTGTAATTAAAATAAAAGTGACTAGAAAGCAATAATATTTAAATGCCATTATTTTATTTATGTGCGTTATGAGTAATACAGTGCTATGATATGAGTTTGAGAAGTTATTATTAAATATATGGTGTGAATGTATGTATGAGTATTTGTTAAGAGTTGTATGTATTGTTTTGTCGATTAAAATCCTTGTGTCCCGAAGAGTATTGATGTGTAAAAGAGTGATATGTGTGTATGTAAATAACAAAATTAAAATATAAGAATTTGGTGTTATACAAAAATATAGAAAATAACTTTGAAGCTGTGACCAGTTTACAGATAAGTTATTCTGAATAACCATAAGTTTAATTGGAAACTGTATCTGAAGAGCCAATGTACCTATCCAGGTCGTCCTGGGTTTGAATGCGTATGGCAGGATAATGGCTATTGGGACCGTTAGCACTTTTCTTAATGAATATGTTGCCATTTCGAAGCCAGCAGAAACGAAATCCTTGTGATTGAGCCCTTTTCCGAGCCTCGCGAAATAACAGCCGTTTTTCTTTTGTGACCCGTTCATTGAGATATATTCTTGAAGTGGTCGCGGCTACTACACCCTCTGACGTGAGATTTTTCCGCGTTTTTGCAGCTTGAAGTAGCTCATCTCTCTTCGATTTTCTAACAAATTTAGCTACTATAGGGCGGTGAGTTGATGAGTTTTGCCCTGTCTTTGGTTTTGGGCCAGCTCTAGATAACACATCAATATCTGTTTCTTGCAGGTTTACGCTTAGTTTTTGAGAAACCGTTAATAAAATGTGTGTCAGATTTTCATTATTACATTCTGGGACGCCACATAATTCAATTTCATTTCGCAGAGACATTTGTTCTAGTGTGCTGACCGTCGATTGACACTCTGATAGCGCTAATTTCAAATTGTTTATCTCTTGGTCCTTAGCTTCCAGTGATTTATTAAGTTTAGACAGGTGTTCAGAAAAGGATGGACAGATGCTAGCAACTTCTAATTTTAGTTCTTGGACGTCCTGTCTAAGCAAGTGAATGTCAGAGTTTTTCTGCTTCAAATCCTTTATTTCAAGTCGAAGCTCGCGAATTTCGCTGACCAAATCTGCTATGGATATATCGGAATCTACTTTAGATATACCGCGCGAACCTCTAACAATATTGACGTTTTCGCTGGATGCGCTAGGTGTTTTGTTGCCTTTAGGTTGAGCAGGTGTGTTCATGCTTACTTTTTTGAGCTGAGGGCATTTAGAGCAAAGCCAGGTTTGTTTAGAGGCAGTGGATAATTTCTTCCATGAGTCTTTAGTGATATCGATGCAATCTAAATCAAATACTCCCTTACATTTCGAACAAGCCAAATAGTAAGTATTTTGAATGCTCTTACCGCACTCCTTACAGTTCCCGGTCATCTTGAACTACGTAGAGGCGCGCTGGCAAAAAGTCACAATAGTAATTCCAGTACGTAATACACGATGCGTAGAGTTGTTAACGTTGCGTAGCGAGCGACAGAGACAGGAACAGTGCAGCGTAGTAGCGGCGGCGGCGCAGGCGGCGGAGCGGGAGGCGAAGAAGCGGGCGACCCGCGGGTTGTCGTAGGTCAGGGTTCAACGGCGATAATTAAAATTTTTGAATTTGTTTTTGTTATATCTTCGTAATTTGTAGAGATATTGCAATTTGGTTTTCGATATTATGTTGTGCGGACTTGAAATTATAGCGTGGTTATAAGATAAATACTAGATGATAACTTTAAACTACTTTTTTGAATTTTCAAAAACGGAGCAAAGAGACACAGTGTTAGCCTAGACGGTACCGAACGACGAATGAAGATTACAAGGTTACATTTGCAGTTAATGAATTAAATTATTATTTCTGTAGAAAATAAAATAAATAGGTGTAAATATGTATCTACTATACGAGACATAACGGGAGGGGGTATAGGGTGGGTAAGGGTGTTTAGCCCATGAAACTGAACAACATTCCCATAGGAAAATATGTTGAATTATGAAAAAAATACGGCTTTCCATACAAATTGGACTTATGTTTGCTCTATTCGCTCTACAAAAAGAAGTGAGATGCCATCAAAAACATTCTGTAAAAACCTCAAGTCTCGCCGTAAAAAGTTGTGAGATCTATATAATACCAAGTCGTTTAATCTATTTAGTCTCTACTTAAAGGACCTTCTGTCTTAAGTTATTACGTATGTTATTATCATGCCAATTTAAAAAAAAAATAGCTTTAAAACAAATAGATCGACTTGGTCATCGCAAGAAAACACAAATTCGCCATTAACATTTCAGGAGCATTAACTTCTCGTCGTGCTGTGTAGTGTGATACATACTAATAATCAAATCATGCGATGGCCAGGTCGGTCTATTTGTTTTAGAGGTATTTTTTTTAAATTGGCATGATAATAACATACGTAATAACTTAAGACAGAAGGTCCTTTAAGTAGAGACTAAATAGATTAAACGACTTGGTATTATATAGATCTCACAACTTTTTACGGCGAGACTTGAGGTTTTTACAGAATGTTTTTGATGGCATTCCTTTGTCCTATACCTAGAATCAGATAATTGCGTTACATTTTCTCATAGATTATTTCTTCTTCGGTACACTTCTAAGAAACTTGCAACACGGTATGGAAAACATTTTAACCGGGAGACAATTTTATTTAATATTTTATTACGGTAAAAGTGTTTCTTATTATCTTCAAGGAACATTACTGGGAACTCAAAAAAATACATGAATTTAAACACTAACTTAACTTTCAAATATATATTTGCAAACTATTTTAGCACACTATCAATACGTCCTACACCAAAAATATGTAATTTTTTTACAATAAATCTTATTTTCGTAACAAAATATATTTCAATAATTTAATCCCAACATCCAATGCTACGACAAATATAACCAAACATCCACACAAGGCCTAGACCTTCACATACATACATACATTATTTTCATTTCCACACATGACATTACCAAGTAGAGCATACTCCCCACCATACACACTACCGTTTAACCCTACGGGCTACCACCTGTTGCATTCATACGACAAGCCATATAACGTGTTACGTCCCTTACGGAACGTGTGTATAGGCCGGGACAGTGTCGCGCGGCGGAAAATTTGCCGGGACACGGTGAAGGAAAATCGAGTTCATTTTCGCAAGGGTTTATTTATTTTGGCGTTGATATTTTAGGGTTGAGTGTTACGGTTTATTGGTGATATGGGTTGTTATATGGAAATTTTGTTTGTATGGGAAAGGGTTTTTATGACTCCTTTGGTGGGATCGGATCAAATTGACATGTTTATCGACTAGTAATAATAAAGATAATTATTATAGCAAATCAGTAATGGCTCAAACAGGTTCGCAAGTGACCTACATAGCTACTCAATTCATGAAAATTCTATACGCATCTTTTATACGAAGAAAATGTACCACATTAGCTAAGAAAAGTTGGAGACAAACAATAAACTACGTGCAGCAGTTGTTAAGACAGCTATAATCATCTGTTATAACTGTAAGATATAAAAAGAAACATGACATATTACATAATCAATAATAAGAGTTCTTTCTCACTACTGTGACCTTCAAAACTGAAAACCTCAAAAAACTTTCGAACTACCCACTTAATTTCGCTTCAACAGTCAGTTCTGTTCTAATGAGTCAATGAAGTATTCAGCTCAGATATAACGGCACGGGCTTCCACTCGACCCCTCACCTTTACTACACGTTAATAAGATGTCGTTAGAACCTCCACACACGTTCCACTTTCGTGACTTTTTGGTGCTGTGATAGCTGTACAAGGTATGAGAGGTAGCGGGAGCGATTTTTTTAAGTAATTTACTAAAAGCTTTCTCATAATAATGTATTAAAATTGTAGAATATGTATAACGAAAATAAAAACGTTTGTAGTATGCTCAAACTCTGTATAAATATCTTGATGTTTATTCTTTTTAGGGTAAACTTGTTTTTTTCCTTAACTTAAAGTACTCTAAACGGAAAAAAAAACATTATTTCCTTATCTTTTTTTAGTTAGAAAATGCCGTAAATGCGCCCTGAGAGAGCCGCCTCAGGTCTCTAACTTTGAGTAGATTAGTGGGTAGTAAACGACCAAAGAAAAGTGATTCTCCAAGTTTAGCATACTTACGATACCCAAAACACTATGTTAATTTTTGCATGTATTCTGAAATGAATTCAACACCTTAAAGCGCATAGTCACATTGACCATTAAAGGAAAATAAAAAAAGTTAAATCGTAGTATATCTAATCAATTACGTTACCGCTAACCGCTTACTCTCTTCCTTTATCCCACACCCTCCACATTACGGTCTCTAGTTACTTAAGACGACCGCACACGAAGCGCTTGCGCGCACTAATTCTAATGACGTTATTATGAAGCATTTGATTGTGTGGATTATTATAATGTGTGTCAGACCTTTAATGTATGGGAGAGGAATTTCGATCGGACTACGGTGAAATGTTTTGATGCTTTTATTGTTGTTTTGGTTGTTATATTATTGATATAAAAATGTTCACTTGACATAAAATAGTACTGTGTAGAGCATTATTAGATACAAATAAAAACATGTTTTCAAAACAAGCTCCAAAATTTTTTTTTTATTGTAGTACAGTCCAATCTTGCCCTTTTCTTCGATAATATAATCATGGCTCATAATATTATATGTGTACCAAATCACATATTTTAGCCAAGGATCTTTAAAAATAATGTTATGATATCTTGTAAACACCAAAACTTTATAATACTAAAAAAACATTACAAAGTAGAATCCATTAATTTACCCAAACGTATCACCTATTTACTACCACAAAACAAATACAAAAAAGTATCAAAACCATTAACTCTCCACACAGATGTTATCACACTCATGCGCAGGCGCATACGAAGTAAAGATCAACTTCCCAACTTGAAGAACATTCCTAATTACTTTGCCGATGACTGACCCACACAACACATAATAAAACACCTTATGCACCTACAAATAAGGTTCGAAATTGCTTGGATAGTGATGTTGTGACCGGTAAATGTATATGAAATGCTCTATAATTCTAACTTAAATGTAACTTACTGTCACCATACTCTTCCCACCATCGATCAACACTCACTTATCTTTAACTTAAAAGGTTTTATCTTTCAACTGTTTATAATAGACGTTCAAATGATATGGATAGATTGTTAAGTAGTGATGAGCTTGGAACATTAAAAGTATGTCGTATTTGCTCTCGTTATTTTGTTTGTAAACATTGGAAGTTAAGTCCGTATTTCGGAAGGCACATTAAGTTGTCCCCGTCTGTCATTTTTAGATCTTTGACAATCGTTACTAGTGGTCAGAAGCTAGAAAGTCTGGCAACCTGTCTTAACAAGGGGTGTCTGAGAATGAGACTGGAAACCGACTCCAACATAACTATAAGAAAGGCTAGGCTGATATTGGACACTATTGATGAGCTACCAATCTTCAAGGCTCTATTTTTTGTTATATGATTTTCAAACAACAGGTCTTGTTCTTTGTGCTGCATGAGTTAATTTGATAAGCTTCTATTTAAATGACCTCTGCGTGTGTGTACCTATTTGATATGCTAGCTAAAAACACATTTACGTGAAAGCCTGAATTAAATAGCTAAATAGTAACTAAAGAGTCTACAGAATTGATACATGGAGCAAGGAACAGTTCGAAGTAATTCAAAAGTTAAAAGTCGTTTTAATTTAAATTCGTATCTTAAAATACGCACTTGTGTAAAAAACCTAAATTAGTCATTTGCCTAAGTTAATTGGGAACCACTCTTGATCAGCCATCTAGCTATCTAGATCTAGTCTATACTAGGTTTTAATTGTGAAAAAATTAAGATTTAGATTAAAACGCATGTGAAAAAACATATTGAGATTATCAGACTTGATACTGCCCATGAGTGACAGTAATTATCACCACTGGCGTCATCAATTGTTGTCACTGTTAACTAAATAAAAGAAAAACTTGTTGAAAGTAACTAAAGGTGAAGGAACCATCGTGATAAAACTTAGTGCCTAAAGCCACACGGAAGGGGGGTGCGTATCGAACTGGGCGGGAGTACTGCGAGTATAATTACTTGTATACATATGGAAGATATCACACAGAATGCTTATCTTTTGCTGTATACAAAAGACAGCGTGTACTGGACGGGTGGTCGTTTTCTCTAAATTGCATTTAGAAGTATGTTAACCCATTTTTTGGGTGCAAAAAGTCCTCAACTCGTACTTGGCCGTCGTAATAGACTCAAGCCCTAACCATTCCCTCATTTCGGGAGAAGACCCTGGTCCAGCAGTGCGACAATAAAGGGTTGAACACAAAAACCAAAAACGCATCTTTATTACCAGCTTTCAAAAGTCTGCTTGTTTTGTTATTTATTTATTATTATAGTAACTGCAATTGACGACAGGCGCCTCACTTTTACATTGATTACAAAACTAATTCAATCGAATGATTACTTAACGAAATCATGTGATCGAATTCGTATCGAGATGTTAGAAGTAAACGATTAATCTCATCTAATCGAGATCGCATCGAGAACACATTTATTTGGACAATCCTTTGTTTTTCAGATCCGGGTTGTCGAACTACTGCTTGCTTTCTTGTTTTTATTTAAAGCAAAAAGTTAATTAATTCTCGTTTAATGTTGACAATACTTTCAGTAAGTTTGAATGAGATGGGAAGACATTTTGTATCTGTTAGTATTGTTGTGTCATCAAAATATTATAAATTGCTATTGGTAGTATGGTATACATATTATTACATATATACGAAAAATAACGCCTTTTTCTTAAAGGAAGTAGGCAAAGACCAAAGAACGCCACTTGGTACGATCCTTACAAACTTCCCTTACCTTATTCACATTCATACATCTTGCCATGCAGGACCGCCAGTTAATTACCGCCATGAATACGGTATTAATTTATTATTTCAAATCATAATTATCATTATCGTCTTTGATTTACTTGTATAATCCGTGTTGTTTTTACTACACCAAACTTTGGTAAGCGATTTAAGGTAAAACTAAATAAAACTATATAACACACAAATATAATTTTTTTTGCTACAAATCAAATATAATATAATTCTATCCCGCTTACCAGTAATCAATTTGATACTATTTTTATTTAATAACTATCATAAAATACCAAAATGTGTTTTTACTTTAGCAAAAAACTGTAATCTCGCTTACTAAAATTGCTATATATTTTATGATAGAATTACGCCATTGTCATAATATTTTTCGTTTTACATAAAAACTGAAATAGCCAAAGTAGTTACAAGTAGGTACAGTTAATTCTAAAAGTATTGAAATTTCCGAATTTTGATAAAAAGTTAAACTGAATCTGTCATGTTTTTGTCACGGATTAAATAAATCTCTCTTCGATTTAAATGTCTTGTAAAAAAGATTACTTAAATTATCTTCGGAAAACATGACGCATTGCTTGAAATCTATCTAGGTCTTCAGTATTCAGTAATATCTCTATTGCATATACAAAAAATAGCTTAATAGATTTAACAAAAGTGAATATCGTTTTATTTATAAAGATGTATGCCTGCCTAGTCAGGTTCACTTTAGGGTATTCTGGGCTTAAAGATAACCGTTTAGTGCTTACGATTTACAAACATACAAATCTAGGAGCTAATACGACAGTACAAGGATCACTTGACTATTTTTGTCAGTTACTTACATACGTGTATGCAAAATTAATGGTAGCTACCGTACATCAAATACAAAATTAGAGAATTTCTAAATATTCCTCCGTTTCTAAAAGTTGTAGCCTCAAGAATATATTATTATACAAAACTAACTCCCTAATCTTAAAGCACGTTATAACCAGCATACGCGGTACAAATGCCCCCGTATTCTGTCACAGCGCAGCATCAATTATTGTAAGAGATATTGTAGTAGCGCGGTGACGAGTGACAAGACGGCTTTAGATCATATCAACAGATGAGGACTGTATAGGGTGGTGTTTTATTGGTGTATTGGTTAATTTGTATTTTTTAACTAGTTTAGAGGTGCTGTTTGATAATAATATTACGATAAGCCAAAATTAATGTTATTGTTTCTCCTTTGTGTTAAATTAATAATGAGTTCCAATCTCAACTAACTTTATTGTCATACTCATGACGTAATGGTTATTCGGGTTGGGGTCATTATAAAAGAATCATCTATTTATTAGAAAAAAATAAGTATTTCTGCAACATTTTGACATTATTTACCAGGATTTAATTGTTATAACGGGGCTCTTCACAAATTATTACATAAAAACTTTGAATTATTATTATCATCAGTCTAATCTATGCCAATAAATGGCACTCAAATGCATGATATTTCTGTTTCCAAAATTTGTGTTTTCTGCAATTAAACAAAAAATGTCTACTATTGTCTTATTTATAACATCCTGTACATAAACCCCGTTACACACTATCAGTTAGGATGCACAGCTCTTTGCTCCATTGTCTCAAAGTACAGGACAAATTAATGACCATCTATCTCATAAGTGGTTCTTTTATTATTTCTTTTACACGTGGGAATATTTACGATACGTGGCTATTAAAGTTTTGTTTTAAAATAAACTATTAGACTTTCATTAATCGGCCGTCAGAAGCTGGAGATTGATGGAAGCCTTTATGATATTAAGACTGGGGACTAAAATTGTCTCTTTACTAATATTTTATAGAAGTTTTCTTAAGTATTTTTGTGAAGAGTCTTCTATATAATGATGGAATGATTGTTATGCATCGGCTATCCTCAGCTTTATACAACTAATTTCTCATTACCGTTTTTTTCAGTTTTTATTATTTATTATAGTAGTTTTCACTGTTTTAATAAAAAAACCTTTTTGACCATTATTTGCAAAATATTTTCATTTTTTACAATGCAGAAACAGTCACCGCTGCTAAAAAAAGGCTTTAAAAGTTTACTGAAAATACTTTATATAATAACATAGCACCGAAAAACGATACATTCTCCACAAATTCTCTCACAATCTAGTCGTAAATCCGCGACAAAGTTGCATAAATAATAACACATGTCGCACTATCTGTCGACAAATTGTCGCGTTGTCGCGTTGTCGCGCCGCCAGACAACGGAACAAAACGCCGCGGGTACGCGACAACACTGAGTTATAGACGTGCAGATTGGACTTAGTTTGGAGAAATTATTATTTGAATATGTGGAAAGTGTTTCTGCAGTATTTTGATATGTTATTGCATGGAATTTTTCAAAAAGCTAGCCATTTTTGTTACTAGCCTGTCTTATTTGTTAAATTGGGCTCAATTTTGATTTATTTACCTTCAACTAGTCAGTTTTAAAACTTTTCATATTGCAGCTAAGGAAAAGTAAAGATGTTTTGCTGCACTTTTTTGCACATATTAAGCTGCATCTGCGATTCACCGATACTCAGATAATAGAAATATAACTAAATCATAACATTTAAGTAAACTTATAAGCAACTAGCTAACCCGCGCAACTTCGCTTGCGTCACATAAGAGAGAATGGGTCAGAATTTTCCATGTTTTTGTAACACTTTTTACTGTTACCTACTCTGCTCCTATTGGTCGTAGCGTGATAATATAAAATATGCTTTTTTTTCACGAAAAATATTCTCAAAATAATTATATCTCTTAGTATAACGAAGACGCGCTAAGGCATCTGCCATTAAAACAGTTGCCATGGCAACGGAATTTTGTTAATTCAATGTCATTATAATATAGATTTTTCGCGACTTCGTTGAATTTTCTGTATTTTCCCGGGAAATGCGTAGTTTTCCCGGGGTAAAAAGTAGCCTATGTCCTTTCTCGGGTATCAAAATATCTCCATACCAAATTTCATGCAAATTGGTTCAGTAGTTTAGACGTGATTGAGTAGCAGACAGACAGACAGACAGACAGACAGACAGACAGAGTTACTTTCGCATTTATAATATTAGTATAGATTTAAAGGAAGTAATTTCCTTTTTATCTCAAAATCAACCGTACTCTGTTCAATTTATATTCTAGATCATAGAATAACGAAACTTCCATGTCAAATATAAAATTATTAGTAGCTCAATTCTCTTCTACTATCGACTACCGACAACCGGCTAGCTATCGAATTTTGACATTTAGAATGTACTGCCAAAATGTTTCCTACGACACCCGTCAGAGGCGCTGATCAGATTTTCATACAAAATTTCTCGATGACAGTTCGGTTGTCGGTAGTCGATAGTAAAAGAGAATCGAGGCACTGTAGCTCAATTCTCTACTACTATCGACTACCGACAACCGAGCTGTCAAAATGTCGATAGCTAGCCGGTTGTCGGTACTCAATAGTGGTAGAGAATCGAGGTATAGTAAACTTTACTTAAGCTTAATGTAGACATAACATAGATTTTATAAATCAAGTTCTTTCATGTCTATTTATAAAACTAAATTCTATTTATATCTGAAAACTGTATCGAGTCCTAATTTTCCCCGAAACATTCAAACGTCATTCTCCATTACACCAGCTTAGCGCCAGTGTTTGCTCAACAAATAGGGGTGCGCTAATTTGATCGCCATTTTCGTATATTGATGGGTAGAACATTAGCTAATGTTGTTTGAGCTGGAGATTCATTACTTGTGACGTAGAGTGTTAGATTCTGGTGTGGGTTTGGTGAATGTATGTAGATATTTAGGTTTTCGATTTAGAGCTTTTTGCATGTGTTTTCGTTGGAGTGCCAACTAAATTAGCACACAATTGTGTAATTATTAACTAGCAGCGTTAATAATTTGAAAATTGCTGTCTTCTAATGAATATTTCACGGGTAAATCGTCGAGCTGATTTTGATGATATGTAGCACCGAGACAATTGGAACCTCAGAATAAAATATACACATATTGATTTTAGAAAAATCAACCAAACCGCCATGAAATTAGGGTTCACGCTTTTTGAGCGAGTGAAACTTCGCATGTCATATCATAAAATCATAACTACAAGCACAATAAAATACGTGATCTAAATCGAAACATCATCATTAAGTTATAACTATGAGAACCACACGAACTTCCAATATCATACGTTTATTATGAACTCATAAACTGATATGAGATGTACAGTCAGAACCAAGACATACTATAAAATAAATAACTACTAGTCTGCCATGCTTTCCCTGATTTCATTTTAAAGGATATCGTCATTTGATTGTGAACCCTTCAATTAAGTATACTAGCTGCTTACAGAATGTTCACTATATGTATAATAGATTCTGATGTATAAATACTGAACCAATTACGATAAAATGAAGCACAGTACGATAGTAGAAAATCAAATAAAGACAACTTTTTTTCAAAATACAGTCCGTATCAGCTCAATCAGCTAATAATATATTTGTGCATATTATGCAACTCAAAACCTTTATAGTAATGATGTACGGCTATTGTCACATGACTGTACCAGTATGTCTATGCTATACATATTATTGCATATGAAACAATAAAACATGGAGAGTGTACAGTCGCAGGCGCAGTGCGGTGAGCTGACCGTGTCCCGGACAAAAGGGAGAGATCGCCCGCGCACCGGATTATTGCGATATGTAGTATACGCAAATATTGAAGAAAAAAATACAATAGTTTGCATTTGATATTTTAAGTTTGATAATCGAAAAATAATGTAGTTTATTGCCCTAATCATGATTTATCCCGAAGTCTGAAATCCTGATCATAGTAACAGAATCATAATTATAGATCATATAAAGCATAACATAAAGTAAAAAATTAAATGAGTGAAATATCCTTTTTAAATGGAGTAAGTTTGCATTCTGATGCAACCGTTGAATTAATTTTAATAACTATTTAGTAGTAACTAAAAGTAATTGATTAATTTTCTTAGCTTACCAAAATATTTTTTAATCTGTCATATCGTGAAATAAAAGCTAGCAAAATGTTACTACCTTGCGATTGAGCTTTTCATCGTCACATAACTATAATAGTTAGATAAACATAACATGTCAAAATAAATCATCGACTAAAATTATCTATTAACGGAAAGATCAGCCAATAGTTAATGCTTCTTAATTCCTACCATATACTACAATCTCTATGCATGGCCATTGAAATAATCTATAAAATTGTCATGCACATACCGAGCGCAGATAAATAATACGAATCAGATAACTTGTGTCGCACAATAATAACATATTATTGCAGTAATTCTGCGCTTTGTGTGCCATTACTCGCTAATGTCGGAGGGATATCGGTGACCGTATTGTACGAAGTATTATTTTACTAAATATTCATTGTGACTTGATGTAAAGATGATGCCTTTGTGATGTTAAATAATTGTTGTGCAGGGTTATGGATTTTAGGTTAACTGCTACAAATTCTGAACTTTGTAATTTACATTTACAAATAGTAATTTTGTCATTATGGACACATAGTACGCGCTACTTAACTTTGTGTATGAAAAAAAGTAGAAGGTTGGTAGATAGTTTATAAAGTAGCGTGTCTAAACGTAGAAACAAACTATTGCACAGAAGGCAAAACATTTATTTATGACACGCTGGCAATTTTTGCCGTGTCTTAAATAGTGATAGTGACGACAAAACCAAAGGATGGAGCTGTTGCTTTTTCTTCTCGTTTTTGGCATAAAAAACTACTAAGCACAGTGTCCTATATTCTCAGAATCTAAAACCAATCCAATTACGACAACAACTTAAACTTGAACATAAGTCAAACCTAACCAAAACATTCTCAATTCCCCGTAAACTCTACCTAACACTTCTAAAAACAAACATATTCTAATCAATTAGTATAAAGCCCAATCTATCCATTGTTCCAGGCGTTTAATTAGCGCAACTGGTGCTAACATTACACTGACATTTTGTGTGTGTATGTACGGTTTGTACGTGTCGTAACATTGCAAATTGCTATCGCTTTACTAATTAGAAGTTTCTACTGAGATTCGAATGATAACACTTATGTAGGGTACGTTCACGTGTGCTTCTAGGTTTGTATGCGTTTTGTTTTGCTTTTATTCAGTAAGATAATAAGCTATATTACACGAAAATTATTTTTTCTGCTATCTATAGGTACTACAGTAGCATGGAAATTTCTTAATCTTAACGTTTTCGTGCTATCATTATTTTTGTTTATAAGTATGTCTGCATACTTAGTTTCTTAATAAAGAGAAAATAAGTCATGCTTATGGAGAATTGAACAACTAAAAGATAATACGGGTCTAATGAAAAGTGCGTCACTGTTTTTTTATAATTCATACTAGCTGACCCGGCTAACATTGTCCTGCCATATAAATAAAAAAAAGTGTCACTTAGGGGTATGAAAAATAGATGTTGGCCGATTCTAAGACCTACTCAATATGGTCACAAAATTTCATGAGAATCGGTCAAGCCGTTTCGGAGGAGTACGGTAACGAAAACTGTGACGCGAGAATTTTATATATTAGATAGAAGTAGTGAGTATAATAGAGTAAAATGTAGAGTCAATTAGTAAAGGAAGAAACGTGGCAAGAATTCTACATACATAATAAGATAAGAGCCAATCATACATTTTATTTTTGTTTAATTTTTGACATAAAAATTCATAAAAATAGTGAAGGCTATACTCTTAAAATAAACTACACACATTCTCCTCTCTCACTTTCACATCTTCCAATAAAATTACGTATTCCTGCATGTGTATGTGTGTGTGTGTGTCCTCACGAGCTCCTCACGACACATTCAATGGATGTTGATATTCAAAATTGATAATCAGATTGATAAGAAAATGTCATCTTTGCGATTGAAATGTCACGTCAGTTGACAGTGGGTGTCATAATAGGGCACGATGAAATGAACAATATGATCCAGCTACCGAAGATTTAGTAGCTAGATTAGAATAAAGTCAAAGTCAAAGTCAAAGTCAAATATTCTTTATTTCATAAACTTTAACAAGTATTTGAAATCGTCAAAATATTTTTTATCTACCACCGTTTCGGAAAAGCTGTTGCTCGTGAGAAGAAACGGCAAGAAACTCACGGCTTGCTCTTTTTAAATGTCAATATTTCCAAATTAATAACAATGTCATAATAATGAGATATAACAAATTAATAACAATGTCATAATAAATTAATAACAATGTCATAATATCAAATTGTAATACATTATTTTGAAATAGACTTGGTAGAAGCAGCACAGTCCCAAGCTTTGTTATCATCTAAATAATCTTTAATAGTATAATATCCCTTACGACATAAATTACTTTTAACTAATAACTTAAATTTATTGAGACTTAAATTTTGAATTTCACTCGGGATTTTATTGTAGAATCGCACACACTGACCTCTGAAGGATTTATTTATTTTTTGGAGCCTAGTGACTGGGATAACAAGTTTGTCTTTATTGCGTGTGTTTATATTGTGCATGTCACTCTTTTTTTTAAAAAGGGCGATATTTTTATGTACATAAATTAAGTTTTCATAAATATATTGACTTGCCACTGTCATTATATTTATTTCCTTGAATTTTTCCCTTAGTGAATGTCTACTTCCTAAATTATAAATTGCACGAATAGCCCTTTTCTGCAGCACAAAGATGGTTTGGGTGTCGGCAGCATTACCCCAGAGTAGAATTCCATAAGACATGACGCTATGGAAGTAACTGAAGTAGACTAACCTAGCTGTTTCAATGTCAGTAAGTTGACGAATTTTTCTGACCGCGTAGGCTGCAGAACTAAGTCTATTCGCCAATTGTGATATATGAGGTCCCCACTGTAACTTACAATCTATTGTAATGCCTAAAAATTTAGCATTATCCACAAGGTCCAACACATCTTCCTTCATCTTTACTGCTGTTTTCACTGGTTTGACATTAGGTGTTACAAATTTTATACATTTAGTTTTTTGCTCGTTTAAAAGCAAATTGTTAACATCAAACCAGTGTACCACCTTTGAGATAGCAATGTTCACGTCGTCAAGAGTGGTTTGTTGTCGTTTAAGTTTAAACAATAATGAAGTGTCATCTGCGAACAGTACTATCTCGTGACTATCCTTAACAAGATGTGGTAAATCATTAATATAAACTAGAAACAAAAAAGGACCGAGTATTGAGCCTTGAGGCACCCCCATTTTAACCGCAGATCCCGCAGATCGCTTACCGTTAACGTCGACCCTTTGAATCCTATTATCTAAATACGAGATAAGAAGATTCAGTGCCGAATGTTGTATACCGTAGTGATGTAATTTCCTGATCAATGTTTCATGAGGGACACAGTCGAACGCCTTGGACAAATCACAGAAAATGCCGAGAGCATCGTGTGAGTCCTCCCAGGCGTCGAAGATGTGGTTCACAAGCTCAACACCAGCATCGATAGTGGAGCGACCGCTTGTGAACCCAAATTGTTTCCTATGTAATAAATTGTGTTTAGTAAAGAAACAATGCATTTGATCGAATATTAATTTTTCAAAGATTTTACTAAATGTAGGCAGTACTGAAATAGGTCTAAAGTTAGTGGGGTCTGATGTACTGCCTGACTTAAATAATGGTATTACTTTACTATGTTTCATTAGATCAGGAAACACACCACCATCTACGCACTTATTAAATATTAGAGCTAATTGGGGCGCAACTAGATCAATAATAGCTTTTGTAATGACTACTGAATTACCCCAAAGATCTGCAGTATTTTTTACATTAATACTATTAAAAACTTTTATAATGTCCTGATGCGAGACATAGTCAAACCTAAAAGTAGTGTTACACATAGTAACGTTTTCTTTAAGAATGCTTTCAGCGACAGTGGGTGATGAGTTCAAAGATTGGGTAGTCGAGACTGGAATGTCTGTGAAAAATTTTTCAAAAGCATGGGCTACGTCGGAATCCGCCCTAATGGTTCTGTTATCAACACTCAAGCAATATTCACGATCGTGGCCCCTTACTCTTCCAGTCTCACTATTAATTACACTCCAAGTCATTTTAATTTTATCATTACTATTTTTAATCTTTGAACTCAAGTAGCGAGCCTTGGCAGTTCTACAAACTATTCTAAACAATTTTGAGTAATTCTTAACATACGTCTGAAATCCTTCACTTCTATTATGATTTCTCTCTTCATATAGCTCAAAAAGCCTAGCTCTACTCTTATGTATACCTAAAGTAGCCCATTCACTAAAGGTAGCACTGTCTTGGACCGTAATCGTTCTGGAAGTAAATACTGAATCAAATTCAGAACAAAATAGTTTAAAAAAATTATTATATAACTTGTTAGGATCATTATTATGTTTTAGAAATGGAAGACTACAAGCTAATTTATTTTTAAAACTTTCAAAACGATTAACGGTTTTGGGAACAATAGTAATCTTTCTTTTAGCCACATGTTTAGTCTTAGCATCAAATGAAATTAATTGTCCACAATGATCCGAATCTAATTGATTAATAATTTTCTTATCATTAATTTTGATATTAGTGAAAATATTATCCAAACATGTGGCTGTTGTGGCAGTTATTCTTGTTGGCTCCAAAAACAAGTACTTCAGATTGTATGATTGAAAGAGAGCTTTAATTTTAATACATAAACTAGAATTCTCCAATAAATTTATATTAAAATCTCCAGAAATAATAACAAATTTGTTTAAATTTGTTACCTTACTTAAAACATCTTCCATAATACTCTCAAAACTATCATACAACGCAGAAGGAGGCCTGTATACACTCAATACAATAAACTGTTCTACCTCTATACAAGCTATTTCTGCAGTCCGTTCAACAGAGAGAGAAACAATATCATGGCGTTCCTTGTACTTTAACTGTTTATTAATTAATATGAGTGAACCACCATGTATGGAATGTTCCCTGCTGAATGAACTGCCAACCTGGTGATTATTAAAGTTGAACATGAATTGATTGCTTTTTAGCCAATGTTCAGTAATGCAAAATATATCAATACAATTACAATTCATAAACAATTCAATTTCTAGCTCTTTGCCCATAATTCCTCTAATGTTCTGATGCACCAGGTTAATTACATTTCTATTTTTCTTAATTATATTAGGGCACTTTTCAATTGATGGATCTATATTGCAAGAGGTTACCTCTTTTGTCTCATGATTTAATTTAAATTACATGTCATGTCAACATTCATGTCATAATTTTTATTTGGAATGTCAAAATTATTAGCCAATTTACTGGCTAAGTTATTTGAAATGTCAATATTATGTTGCTCAATAGAAGCAACTTGTTTAGCCAAGTTCTTGGCTGTAATAGAAATAAAATAGGATAGCGAAATTGCTATTTGTCTTTTACAATAATAAGAAAGATAATAACTATCTTTGGTCGTGTATAAGCAATTACTAACAATCCTGTTAGTGTCAATAAAATGAAATTTATTATAATTAATACCATTAATTTGGCATGTCAGATTATGCATAATTACATTTAAATTAGATCTAATATTAAGTTCTTCCTGTGGCAAACCTTTACTAAGGGGAAGTGCAAACAATACAATTTTGTTTACATTCAGTTTTGATAAACATTCAAAATAGTCAATAAACTTCTTTCTGTTTACATTTCCCCTATTACCAACAAATATAATTAATGTTGTGTCCTGGTTGAAATTAGAATTAACAATTCTATCTAGTATTTTGCAATAAGGTAAATTAGGAGTACAATAATTTGTGATTGAATGCTCCATGTTAGTGTTTAATATGTAGGAACTTAGATCTTTACCAATTTCATCACTGAATAATGTAATGTTATTTTTTTTGTTAATTATGGGAGAACTAGGAGTGGGAATATGTGTTTGAGGAGGATTAGGAGTTGAGGGAATAAAATATGTCCAAGGTAAGACAATACGGAGACTTACTTAATTCATTTATAGATCGCTCATGAATCTTAGTTCGGCGATAGACCCGTCAACATTTTTGCTTTATGCGAAGAGTGTGTATCTGATTTATATGTAGGTCTTCGTTACAAATTTGAGTACTTACATTAGATTTTGTGATTCTGCCTTGACGTCTGTTATCGATGTTAATTCAAAGTGGCGTCGAAGTAATTATATTTAACAGAACCACAGATTCTCCTTTTTTTGTAAAATAATCCAAATTCTTATGGCATCGTCTAATTTAAATAGTCATATCATTGTCCTTGTCGTCTTCCAAATGAGTGCAAGTCAAATATAACTTTATCCGAATTACTATTAAACAATAAATAAGCTCTTATCTAAGCTCTAACTATAATCTAAATAAACTCTAAATATATCTAAGCTCTAACTATCACCACCAAACATTACACACACGACACTTCCAAAAACATCCATTAAAATGTTCAACATCACCCAAAAAAGAACAAAACAACAAACAATTTAAATTTGTACCATGCGTGCATGATTTTATTACGACAAGAGAATAGAAATTTCGAATTACTAGGCGAGATAGCCCGCTATTCTGGACGGTCACGTACACAACGAACTATAATGATATGACCTTTGATTTAGTCCATACGAGTGGTAAGGTTAATACATTTTTTTATCGGTACCGGTGGCTTGATTTGGCTATTGAGGTGCGCGTACATTGGTAATGGGCGGTGATTTATTGAAGTTTAATTGTGTTATAGGTTAAAAATGATTAAAGGTGTTTCTGTAATTATCGTACAATTACTTAAGTGGGATGTGGAGACTCCTCCCAGAAGACTGTTACTGGTTGTTTATTGCTCTCATCAAAGTATACTCTGAGTGAACGTTTTTTACTAATTGCATAATTCCATAAGTGTGCTCACTGGAGTAAAGTTTGAGCTATGACAATTTTAAAAGCGTGAAATTAGTAACCAGCCTCTACAGTCAACATAATCAAATATTGAGAGTTTGACATGACACAAAATTTGTCAGTAGCTGGCCGGTTGTCGACAGTCAATAGTAGCATCAAATTGCTCCTCTGTTGTCGAAAATTATCCAGATTAAGATAGACTACTTAATTTTTTTAAAAGACAATATGCTTATTGTTAAGTTACGATCTTTTGCATACAAATAATTTTCCTAATTTATTCCTTTCAAGGACCTCTCTTGCTATTTCTTAATATAACACGAGTTTATTCTAAACATTATTCAATTGAAATTATTTAATTTGTTGCATCACATTCGAGCACCGCCTTAGATCTGAGTGGCGATACAGAGCGCTTTGGCATTTTGTTCCGGACAGCGCGCTGTTGTTGCGCTTAATGGAAATCTTAGTGTTACTGTTATATGTTATAATTGTTTGTTGCTGTTAGGAAAGCGAGAATGACGGTAGTGTGTTGTAAGGTACTGACCAACTAAGGTTACTGAGGTGTAGTGTGCAGAATAGTTACATTTGCAAATCTTTATAAGAATCGATTGACCGCGAATCTTTAGAAGAATCGATAATTTGAAGCCCAAGGGATTTGAATGACTTCTGTAGTTTGAAATTGATTGTTGTTTCCGAATTCCAATAAAATAGGAATTTAACGTACGTATTTGTAAATGACGATAATTTGCACGAGTCAACAATTTGCACGTCAGCAATTCTAACAGCTGCCATAATCTGGTTATAACTTATTTATAGTGGGTTAAAATAAAATAAATGTTAAAATTTTATCTTTAAGGCTGTAACGGTTACTTCGTACATTTAAAATAAAACTCCAGGTTGTTACATATTCCACAAGATAAGTTTAAGAAGACATGCCAAATATAAGCCTTGGATGGACCCTACATTAGCCTAAAAGTTTTAGATACTGCTACAATATTCAATAAACAAAAATACATGCATATAAAAGACCACAGCTCGCCATTTGCAACCGCACGAGTATGTTGTAAAGGCGTGTACAGCATCAAGATGTGACATTTAAGTGTCCGGCACTAACGTGTGTAATGTCAAATGTTCCTATGAAAGGTCCCAGATATCGTGCGGAAACAGTTAAACTTTTACAGTTCTATTTAAAGGTTTATGGCTAAACTAATTTAGGTAAGGTGAGCTTTGCTAGTAGGTATAGTTAAATCGGCCAATTTAGTAGGTAAGCTAGTACCTAACTGATTATACTTAACTATTTATTCGGTGTTCCGATTGGTAAACGATCCGTGATTTAAGTAACTCTTGGTGCGGTCAATTCATGGGTAGGTGGATGCATATTCACATTTAAATTGAGATGATGAGTCTGTATTTTAATAAAACCATTGTGAGATTCACACTCAGTTACAATCAGTTAAGACAGCAATCGTTTAGCCAAGCCAAAAGCCAGAATTTTACAAACATGAATCAAAATTTGACCTACTGAGTGCTCAATTTAAATCAATAACATTCATGTAATAATCTTTCTGTAATACCTGTTTCTCCATACACCAATACTATTTACAGAGCCAACATGTATGTTTTCAGACAAGTTACTAGCCCGCTTGCTTTTGTCAGATAAAACCGCAGTGAAGCCAAATTTTCAAATTACGACACCTACTGATTGCAACAATTTAAATCAATAACATTAATGTAATCTTTCTAAATACCTGTTCCTCCATACAACAGACAATGTATGTGTTCATACAAGTCACTAGCCCGCTAGCTTTTGTCAGCTAAGACAGCATCAAGCCAAATTTTTAAATTATGGCTCCTACTGAGTGCAACAATTTAAATCAATAACATTCATGTAATCTTTCTAAATACCTGTTTCTTCATACAACAGACAATGTATGTTTTCAAGGTACTAGCCCATGGCGTCTATACGTCACGTCACAATGATATGTGATTCAGTATTACAATACTAATAACGAGAGCGAAGGACAGCGGGACGCCGTGCGTTGTCTGCGTGTTGCTATTAATCGAAATGTGGAATTAAGTTTGCTGGTTAAGAGGATTTTATACTGCAGTTGCGATACGCAGCGATTATACGTCAATGAAGAATTGTTGAAACTTCAATGTGCTTTAGCAGTAATATATGCTGCTACTCTGTAAAAGCAAAAATGTTGGCTTGTTTTAAAAAATAAGCTATTACAGAAGTATAGTTTCTTTGCGAAGTCTCCTCGAGTACCTAAGAAGACCGTAACGTGGCCAGTTGCCAGACCAAGATCGGCTAAAGCTATGTCATTTTCGAAGGGAATACCCAAATTCTATTTGGCAAGTATTGCAAGTTAAGGACTAACCCTTCTCTTAAAAAGAAGACTCGTGCTTCACAGCAGGACTGTTAAGGTTTTAGATAGCCAACATCGCAGAAACGAATGATTAAGACTAGTGTAAACTAGTCTTAATCATTCGTTTCTGCGTGAATCTAATTCCCGTTCATGTTAAAAATACAATTCATCCGGTAAATACTAAAGTGATGTCTACAATCACCTTTACAATATTTTCGCTGCGGACACGCATCGAAACCAACATAGCGTCTGGGAACGTGTTAATTTGTACCTTCATCTACAACACAATATATGTTGTACAATTACGAAAAATATTGTACGCTCTTGTACCAATAATATTGTACAGGTGAGTACAAATAACAATATGTTTAGAAAGTAAAACGGTGTTGCGGTTTTGGGCATTGTTTATGAACTTGTATAAATTAAATTGAATATTGGACTTTCCCAGAAGCCGATGTGGATTGTTCTTGGAAATATTGATGAAGGTATTGGCCGAAATATTGATTTGATGATTCACTGTTATTAAAATTGATTTGGAATCACGAACCAAAGGATCTATGGTAAATCCGTTGATGTGGTTTTAGTTACAGAGCAAAGTTTCTTAAACTAATTGGTTGTAAGTATAAGCAGAACCATGCTTACGAATGGAGTCCTACATTTTCATGTGTTGATGTCCTATTACACCGCCTTCCTATCAAGTGCTTTATATGCAACCTAAAAAAATATCTAATTACTACCACCGTCCTGCGACCACAGTCGGTGCAACCTGCGCCGAAATTCTAGGCATTCTAAGGTAAAATGCGTGTTGACGTTTATTCCCGTATTCTTATATATCAGTTAGGTACTTGATACCTTCTGGCAACAATTGGTAACACGAACGTAGTAGGTACCCATGAATTACAACGATATTTGATAAGTCTGTGGGATACATGAATTTAATACTACCTGTGACTAGATAAAACATATAACCTAGTCTATAAAACTTTAGTTTTTTTCCTCAGCAACTACTACTCTTACTACACTCAAATTACACATTACATAACAAAATGGGATGCTGGAAACTATTTATTTATTGCATTGTATTGAAAGAAAATTAATTATGTGTTTACAATACGGAGCGTGTGTTCGGCGAATTGTGGTTGATTCTTCATTATAAAGTGCTGGACACAATGGCAAGCTGACCGCAAAATGTGATAGTTGATTTAGATACCAACATTACGAAAGACATGTCGACACGTTGCTTTATTTTTTAGCACACGTATGGCGCTTGGGACAAAAAAGTGCTGTGTTGTAAAAAAATGTGAAGGTTTTTTGTTTATTTCTGTAAGTAGCTACCGCATTTGCTCAGTTAATTTGGTTTAAATAAATTATCTAGCTAGATGTATCACCTAGCATTTTTTTCAATTTGGTTTGTAGGTACAATGCCAGCAACTACTTATTAACTACATACTCGTCTCTTATTAATGTCCTATGATGTCTAATGGACGTTGTTGCTGTAGTGTTTAACGATCGGTTACCAATTTCGTATTATCTTAGATGAGTATTATCTTACTTATTGATATTTTAATACAACATTTCTGGGATTTGATAAAAGCATAGAAATTGGTGTTTTAAGTAAAAATAACGATATTGTTTAGGCAAAGAGTTGGTATTTATTGCTTCCATAAGTTATTTTTATGACATCTAAAACCTAGCAGAATGATATTGCTTAAAGCTCGACGTCCAGTAACACACAAATAATCACATATGAATATAAATAGCAACCACCCAATAATCAGAACAAACATCCCCAATAAATTCAATACGACACACAAAGCTCCCTCAGTAACCGTAACGCCCATACAATTCATCGATAACTTCCTAAGGCTGTACACACGAGGGCTCCTTATCAAACTTGTCGCTCAACCAGTTAAGTATCGTTCAATCACCTAATAATGTGAAATACACTGTATAACAATGTCACCAAAATACAACTACGAAAGAAAAAAGACATAAACGACAATATTTTGGTGAACGAAATGCAACTTTATATTCACAAGGGTTAGGTCGACAGGCCATGTGTAGAATTTTCGAAAAAAAAGAACGTGCATTTTTATTTTTCGGCTGATGATGTAAATTGTACTTTAATGTGTAGAGTTAAGGTTGATTTTTGTTTGCGGTGGTAGCAAGTCAGTAGCATGGGGGAAAAGGGCAAACACCATCATATTAAGTGAGCACATGAGAGAGGGAAACGCGAAAATGTGTGGGAAAAGCGGATATAGACGTTTATCGTTGGATTTTTCGCGTGATTTACTCGCGACAAATCTGAGGGCTTAACGCGACCAGTTTATCTTGAACTCTGACTTTTATACTAAAGTAAGTATGGCAGGGGTCGAATTATGTTGGTGTGTCAGTATTCACTAATATGCTGTTGACATAAGGGCATGTCGATTTATTGCCGTTTATTCGGAAAAGGGGAAGGTTTATTTATCTTTTTCTAGTTGAAATAATTCGCCCTTAACGTGTCTTGCGGGCGTGTCGAGTGATTCCTTTATTGATTGATTTATTGGGGCAGATAGAATAAGAGATATAATAAAATTTATGACAAAAAATGTTATATTAAATCATACGTGATAGCGTTAAATTTGTTTTTATTTTATTTTACTAAAGGCCGACCATTTACTAGAGATCCAGATTCAAAGATTTGTCTAGGATTATAATAATCAATTCTGTGTAAGAAATATAAAGTAGCTGTATCGAACAGGCCACCGCAAGTTACATAAGTCTGCAGGTCACTTATATTTTTAGGTCTCTTCCATCTAATTTTGTGCTGTGAGCATTGAGCCTTACGCGGACTCTCCATTGAGTTGTTAGACTATAGTAAAAATTAAGTTTTCTTGAACGCAGATTTTTCAGCAGTCCTTAAGTTTTGTAATGACCTATTAATTGTAATCAAATAAAATAAACCTTTAACAGTATAATAAAATATTGTTATTATTATACAAAACTATTAACTATGCCAATGTACAATGGATGTAAATTGTATACGTTTGTAATTGGTCATTTAATTGAGTTTATGACCAGATCCATAATCTAGAAACGAATCATAATTCTCCACGTTATGGTCATAGTTGTGACTTGTGGTCTAAGTGTAAAGTACGAAATTTACAATTATGAAGAAATTTCTTGATGAAATGGTGAAATAATTTTCCTTCCCTTCAGTACGTCACTTTTTATAATCCTGCCCTAGTAAAATCACAATTTTATCGACAGTAAACTAATTATCATTCTGCTCCTACTAAAAAATCTAATTTGAGACAAGCAGTTGACAAAACTATCACCCAGCTATCGAAACCTCAGTTCTCAAGCTAAGCTCTCAAGGCTTGCACCCCACAAAAGACAAATGTCCCCCTGCGGCCGGCGTGCGACACCATGCATCATACATCTAGTAATTGTTGCCTGCAGTTCCTGAGTCCAGCCGCACCGGTACTGCCCTTAGCTCCGTGATTAATCTTATAAACATGCTCAGCTATTAGCGATTTGATTGAATTATGATTTGATCCGGTGTGAAGAGAAAACTTGCTTTCGAATTCACTTCTGTAAACAGCATAGGATGTTATTATGAGGATTTCTGAAAGTGTCGTTTTATGGAACAAAATTTCTCTGTGTAGTCAAAATAAATAAATAATAATAACAAATTCTGGACTTTGAGAGCTACCTTAATTTTGACAATATTTAAAAACCAACTTGACTCAATACAGTACTATTGTAAAATGTCTATAATCTGATTCTGATGTTAAGAATTGTGTGTTATTCATATTCTGTAGTGACATTTGGTACTCCAAGTGACCTAAAGTTCCCATTGCTCCTACGCTGATATTAGTAGCATACTCTCCCCGCAGTCTTCCAAACGAAAGTGTCGATTTGGAGCATCTCGTAAAGCATTGTATTTAGTATGTCGACCGACCGTCAGCTTAGAAAGAAATCAGACCTAAAACTTTATAAATATTAATACATTACCAGAAAGTTGGAAACGCATTGTCACAATTATTTATGTATAAGAACTCAATTATTTATGTATAAGAACTAAATCGAATAAAATAATACCTATAAAGACATATACAAATTGTTCAAACGGTAATTGTAAGTAATATGTTACTTCAAACCTCTGTGTCACTGAGATCCGGGTTCGATTCTAAAGTTTAACACGCTATTATAATAGTACGTTGCAAAGTCATTGCGAAATGTAATTAAAATATACGTATGTAAGCCTTGAGGTCACATACTTATTATAAGTTTTTAATTGATCTTTCAAATGCTTTGATATTATTACGACATGTGAGTTTCTATTACATGTTAAAATGGAGGCTGAAATCTGTATGAAGCTAATTGTTTGTGGCTGAAAGTTTGCTTTATTATTGAGAGTATTGCGTTTGAGGTTTTATTCTTTCTTTATTTACGTCTTAGCCATATCATCTTTGTTACTTTATCTCACTGTGTTAGAACTTGCGATTTCTGCCCCCAGGATTAGAATGACCGAATAAAGGCCATTGAAATTTTTGAATGTATTAACATTCAAAAATTTCAATCTATTAACAATTCACAATTTTCCTAGAAAACAAGATATTTTATATCAAGGTAATTTACATGATTCCCTTAAAGGGAACTACTTTTGCAGAGCCTATTTGAAATATAATAATGTATACCAAATTATTATATTTCAAATGGGCCGTAAAAATCCCTTTACAGATATACCTAAGACGACAAAAAGGTTGGATATCAATCTAGGAACGGATCAGCCACTCACAGTAAAAGTTAGGCAGCAAACAATCCGCCTTCTGCAACCTCAACCCACAATAAACGTATCACAATTGCCCCCGGGTGCGACTAGTAATTGTAAACAATGGTATTGTGATATTAATTGAATGTAATGCAATTAAACCGAGCCCGATATCTCAGGAAAGTAATTAGGTCTCAGTTTGTATGCAAGTGGAGCGACCAACGGTGTCTATTGTATATGCTACATGTATGTCGATATATATTTAATTGATATTTATGATATGCTTTTTCAAGTACTATGTAGACACGAACACCTTTTTACGAACTATTTTGTAGAAAATATAGGTACTGTATATAGGAATCAAATCCTTGTTTTTAGTGGGCAGACGTTGGTAACCTCGACAACAATTTAAAAGTCTTTTCTAAGGTAACAAGATGCAGGGTTTGGTTATACTAATGAAAATAAGTTTCATATTTACGGATTACGGATGTGTTACCTACAAATTAGTTCTGAATCTGATTTCTAATGTTTTCTTGTAAGGCTTAAGTTTAAGGTTTAATTTCAAAAACAACGATTTAAGAATCCGTTTTCGTATGTCAAATAGTTTCTTAAAACTGTGTTTTCTAGTTGATACCAGTGTATGAATGCAGACTTTAATGTGAAATAATAGGTATTTCCAATGTATACTAAAAGCAACATTTCCCCACTCCCAACTACTGAACTGCGATACGAAACATACTAGAGATAACTAACCAGAGTTAAGCTACAGGTAAATTGAATATATGCAGCCGCGATAGGATCGCTTTCGTTCCACATTGTATTGTAACAATGAGATCTTGTCATACACGTGTGTCGAACTGTGCGCTATTATGGTATCACTCGATATCTCTTGGTTATATTTTAAGGCTTTTGATGGCGAAATTAGTGATGGATTTCGATTAGTGATGAAGAACCGTGGTTTGTTTTTAAGTTTTCAACTATGTTATAAGAAATTGTGTTAGTATTAGTGGTTAAAGTTGATGTCATTTCATTCTAACTAGTTGTTACATTAACGTTATAATAATGATTAGCACCAAATAATTACCTACCTGTTTATTTTTAACGAAAACTCCTACGTTCTTTGAGGAACATACAGTTAGTTCTAAAACGTTGCCTACTATGAGTTTCAAAATATGTCTCACATCATTCATCATCGTTTGGTTCATACCCAGTTAACCAAACCGAGAGCAACAAAAGTAAACAAAGAAACAATATTAGCTCTCAAAAAGGGTTTATTACTTAGAGTGTTTCAAACATGTATTGCAGTGTTTATTAAATTGTACTTCGAAAAAGTCGAATAAATAAGCTTGAAATATCGCACAACACAAGAATAGCCCCTCAAGAACATTGTCCTTCGCAGTCTTAGACCGGCGAAGCTATCGCTAATTGCAATCGAGTGTCATTTTACGGCCACGCATTAGTGTTATTACGTTTCCTAAGCTATCGGCCGGCTGATCTCGCAAATGTGCGAATGTGCATTGTTGAGCAAAACTGAGAACTGTCCGTCTGTAATTATTGGCTTAAGTGAATGCATGGTGGAGGAAATTGACTGCTGAGTGTTTTGTTTTGTGGGGACTTTCGTATTTTGTTTTGGGTGTTGAATAATTTAGTTGTTGTTGTTATCTTTTAAGACTCTTATTAAACACTCTAGCTGACCCGCGCAACTTCGCTTGCGTCACATCAGATAATCATAATTTTCCCCGTTTTTGTAACATTTTTCACTGGTACTCTGCTCCTATTGGTCGTAGCGTGATGATATATAGCCTATAGCCTTCCTCGATAAATGGGCTATCTAACACTGAAAGAATTTTTCAAATCGGACCAGTAGTTCCCGAGATTAGCGCGTTCAAACAAACAAACAAACAAACAAACAAACAAACTCTTCAGCTTTATAATATTAGTATAGATAAACATACCAGCACTTTTTAATCCTTTTAAATCTTGCATAATACACTTATTGATAATTGGGAAAATCTAATCTTCAAAAGACATCGTAACGTTTGCGCTATTAAAGTATTGCGAATGGGTAAATTTTGCTGTTTTTTTTTTAATTTTGGGTATAATAAGAGTGATATTGTGTATGTTTTTCTTTTTTTTTATTAGAAATCGAATAAATGTGCCTCAAATTTACCAACAGAACAAATGCTTTATTAACAAATTTCTGAATTAAACAACCGTTTCCTTACTTTTAAACCAATCCACACACCTTTCCCACAAAGTAGCGAACTAACAACTTGAAAAAGCCGTACAGAAAAACCTACCTGCGATAAGACTTAAAAAGTCCTCTTATCATAAAATGCATACAAAAAGGTCCTAGATGATGCCTTAACACACGAACAACTCTTTATACTTATTTGGAATACTACTAACTTGCATTTAACGCCTGCTTACCCATCAACCAACATACCTTTGCAGCTGCCTCACTAAAAAACTAATCAAATTTCAACCTTATACGTTTAAAAATAAGGTTGTTGGGTGTTTTTTAGTGATGGTAAGTACATCTTGGTAGAGTAACAGTATTGAACGTAAAACTTATGTGAAGCACACTTGAAAAGTTTTATGAGGCTTAAAGTTTCCATTTAAGAAACTGTAAAGTGAATTTTTCATGTGAAACGATGTATTTATTTTGTATATGAATATTAATGGAAGAAGATCGCTTCGTGGGATTAATAGGTGTCTTAATGGATGGCTCTTTTGGGAATATGGAAGAACGAACATAAAAAAGGAAGTAGAGGTAGTTTGCTAAGAGATACTTAATAGACTGGCGTCATTTCAGATATTTGTTATATATTTTTACCTACGTGTTAAGGTTAATTAATTATTGTGTTTTTTTTTACTTATAGATGGCAGTTAAGTTGGATTTGTGTTTTCACTGGTCTTTAGTCTTAAACACCTGACTTGTCAACTTGCGAAGCGCAGTTGTTAAGGTGGACGCAACCTTACAACCACTGCGTTGGGATGACTGCGTAAGTTTGATTCCCACCCATGACAAATATTTTTGCGCCACTACTAGAAGTTTCAGGTAAAGATTGAGTTTATACCAGTTGCTTGTATGTTTATAAAAGTCTAAATGACAGTAAAGGGAAACTCCTTCGGGACTTATCGTTAAAAAAAGAACAACTTTATCCCAAGTTTGACTTAAAAAGAAACAATAACAGTTAAATACATTTGTCAACAATACAGCTTACTTATTTCATCTCCGTATAAGCATTTATAGTATAAACGATCTCATATATTTTCCCCAGACACTGGACATATACGGGCCTTGTCCAGAGCAAATAGTGGCGGCACAGCGGTCGATTCCCACAGGCTGCGCCGGCGCATATTTACGTATCACGTACGGGCACGCGTGCGCACTGAATCCTAGTGCTATGCATCTATGAGATGTGGACATATTTAGGATAATATTATTCTAAGACACGCTACTAAACGTAACTTTGATAATTGTTTTTGATATTGCTTAGCAGTGCAAATAATGCAACTGAAACATTTTTTTTTCAACGATTTCTATTAATGGATACTGTTGAATTGGTAAAATTTAGTTTTTAGTTCGGATTCTCATTCAAATGAACAAAAAAACTATGACGTCATAATATGTCCAAATTACAAACGCAAAATCAGCTCTCGAAGGTGCAGCGTGGAGGATATTGACTGCCAAGCACAATAGAACCTATAGATGAGGTTAATAGTCTTATCATTTGAAATCAAATCATTTAGTTCAGAACAATGTAAAAGATGGTCATCCTTACATCCGCGGAATATTAATTTCGATAGTTCTGCAAAACGAATATTATAGTCAAAATCACTGATTTCTTCACAAAAATGCATAAGATTACTCTGATCTTTATAGAGAATCAGTTACTAATAGTCATCTTTAAATATACTTACATTTATTTTTAATGATCAAACACGGAAGAAAATCATCCAACATTCAAAGCCTGAAGGCACCATACATTTATCTCCTGCCCACATTGTTAGCATTACACCACATAAGTGACTTCCTTAAATCAAGCCAACACCATAAGTAATCGACAATTAATACCACCGTGTTCCCGTACCGTCTAACCATTCCTAAATCAGTATCGATCTACAATAGATCCCTCTTGTGGCCAGCGGCGCACGACCGTGAGCACGATTCAGATTAATCTATCGAAAATCGTTTTACAATATATTATTTATAGAGCGCATGCGCCAGCAATGATCATCAGTCCGTGTGCGTAGTGATGCGCTTCGACGCATACTCCGCGCACCGAACGATTGTCGATGCGGAAATATCGATACGACGTTATCGATATCGACGATCGTATCTACATGTGAGTGGAGAGTGGTCGGTTCTACTGATTTGTGATTAGTCATGTTACGTATGCGAAATTCTTAATTAGAATGGCGTATGTATGTCTGTTTATCGATAATGTGTCAGGTTTGATGTGTTTTTGTTATGATTTGACGTAGTATGTTGTTGCGCATACATGTATTTTGAAAGATATTGTAAAGATTACTATAAATAGGCAGCCGGATACGTTTGTGCGTCCTATCATATCTTTGAGTTTTGATTTTAGGAAAAGTCAATAAAAGTTAGCCCATACTAAAATATTCCCTTATCTCATGATCATAAGTCACACTATTTCTATAACACCAACGAAACATTTCACTTTACAGCCGAACTAATTAAATACATTTTAAGTAGACAGCTATAAAATTTTATATACTTAACATAAAACATTTTACAACTTATATATTTCTCTAAGCGTTCATTACGTCACGTTTACCGTTAATCCGTAATTAAAATTCAAAAACCATTAAAAATTAACACCATCAAATCAGGGGCTTTACTGTCAAAATCGGACGAAGTCGACTTGTTCTTCATAACTCGTAAAAGGGGGTGGGTTAATGTCGTAAAAATAAAACCGAAAGCATTCTAACTGGAGTCAACAATTAACCCTCGCCGTAATGAAACTTCTGAACTAGCTCCACGAGCGTCGTAGAATCGTGAAGCCTATTTTAAAGACATTGAATATTTAAGAGAGCTAATTGAAATGAGCGAGACAGTTTGGAGTGTCGCCAGGATAATTACCTAGCTCCTAAGATGAGATTTAACGTGCCACGGTTAAATGGTTCGAGGTCTTTTTTTAAGGGAGTTTATTTCCAGATTATATTTTAATAGGGCAGTCGCAATCATACAAATTAGAGTTGAATTTTAGTGTTATGGTTTTTGATTATTATCACAGGATTTGTGTAAAATGCCTTTTGGTCGAAGACATAACAAGACCATTAGGTACCTATGAGGACGAAAAATCCTTACTTATTAGAATTACAGTACCGTTCTGCACCATATTTGTCGGGAACGAGATTATCGCGATTATCTCAAAACACTTTTGCTTTGAAGAATCATTTTATCATGTGCCTGAAGCGACCGCTTTACCCCAAATAATCTCTTTATCCTAAATACCCCACACACGTCAAACATCGATACATCCATGTCCCATCCCTATCCCGTGTGATGTCGAAGGTTGTAGATTCGTGCCGTCCGTGTGCGACCTCTCTTCCGGTGTCCAACACCGCCACGTTAATGGACCCTTATTTGTACGTGAATTCACATCCAACCGATTACCTTGTTTACTTACAAATTGCACCACAATAATTATGCTGATTCTAGAGTACATACGGGAGTAGTGATGTGCATGCTCGGTTCGTGTGTTAAGTTTTGTTAAAATTTCAAATGAAAGATTTTTATAATGTTCAAAAACGTGATGAAACTGAATGTATTGATAAAGTATTTCAGTAACGTTAACTGGTTTCAATGAATCTAACCGCCTTAGCTGCCGCGTATCGGCTAGGAAGACGATATTAACGTAACATAATTAGTTACTTAAGAAAGAAACAAATTGTGCAAAAATAACTAAGCACCCAAATGAATGAGATATATACCTAATCTAAATCAATGATCGGTACGTGACACAAAAACAAAACTGAAAAGGCCTTTTTTCAACAGCTTTACAATTTTCTAAAAAACGTATAAAGAAATCAATTTCCAAACCACATGTAAATTTCCACTTTCATCCACATTATTTATCGTTTATTTGTCCATGAAATCACGGGATCGATTACCTTGTTTGCGTTCAAATTGTGAGAGCACAATTATGCTGATTCAATGGGGTTGCAGCTACATACGGACGGGTCATGCTTTTGCTTCTATTTTTAGGGAGGGAGACGTTATAGGAGTAAAAAGAACGTGTTTTGCATGATTATGAAATAATGGCCTGTGTTTTGCAAGGTTGTTTAGTCCGACGTAGGTCCTGTTTATAGGAAATCTAATGTTATTTACGGTTTCCATAAATAAAATCAACTTAGAACTAAATTCACTAAACATTAGTATTTTTAGAATTTTCTGTATATTTTTAGTTCATACAGTCTTACACAAATTGAATCAGTTAAGACATTAAACACTATGGTGCTATGATAAAAAGAAAACAGCTCTTACAAATATCCTGGTACTAACTAAAAGATTGAATTCGTTTGAAAAAAAAGCAATCGATGCTATACTACCGTACAAATACTAGTGTACAATGGTGACTTATTCATGCCTCACATGCGCGACATAACAGTCCCTAAAGGTATACTATTTGACTAGCATAGCACATTAAAACCTAGAACACCCTACTTATACAAAAGGCGTACAACACAAATATACGAGTATGTTCACCAAATACCCATAACTTTGATTGCAACACAAGCTCAGGACCGACACAAAATAAATCTTTGCCAAGTACAACTTATTCTCTCTCTCCTTTCAAGTCAATGTGGACATTTGAACATACAAATCGAGTGTAAAGCCATAATTGTTAATTTCAAGCAAAATGCTCGCAATAGCTTTCAAGTCGAACTAACTAACGATCCTATTGCTAGATGCCTATCGGGTTTCTGGGCATAGTACTTGGCTAGTGGCACTGTGTTAAACTGAGATTAAGATTGGAGTCTCGAGTTGCGTGAATATCATGTTGGTAACGATAGTTATGTAGATTTATTGATCAATTGTAGTCTGTTATTTCTTAACTTTTACTGCGTTATTAATTTTATCATAATAAGTTAATTACTAAAAGTAATTTGATTTTGATTTTAAATTTTTAGATTACTTTTAGTAATTAATAATAGTAATAGGTAATGAATTCCTAGACAAAATATTTTTGGCGTTAAGTGTTACCGGAATTTATAACATCTTTTATTAAATCTACAGTCAAATTTTGCTTTCCAATTTTCCTTTATCTGATGTTTGCGAATCGAATAGTGTGCTAAATAATGATTAGTTTTAATCAACTCACTCTAACACTATAAGCACCACCATACGATCAATTTAAAAAAAATGTCTTATGTGACATGAAACGAAAAATATTTTGCATTTAATCGAAAACTAAATCAAAGTAAATTCAAATACAATACAGTGCAACCGATCTATAAGAATGCGAGTACATAATGCATGCGTGCACGCCGCGACGCGTTCAGATCGATGGATCGTATCGATGCTCACAAAGGATCGAGTCGTGATCTCGATTGCGTTACGTTGGAAACTTTCGCCGTTTATGTAAAACCTAGTTTTATTCTGTTGCGTGAGGTACTCGCTGTGATATTGTTGGACGTTTTTGTGACTGTGTGGGGTCGGTTTTATTATTTGATAGTTTGAAGGGACGAAAATAAGAATGTTGCTGTACATTTTGCAAAAAGCTTTGTATCTTTGATCTGTTTCTTATCTATGTTATAGGATTGTATTGTGTGTATTTGTACAGAAGAGCCATCACTTAAATTTAAAAAATAGTAGTATCTTGCTTCTGTAGTAAGTTCGTCTTGAACGTGATGGGTAGGTAGAGCTTGGCAGTGAATAATAAGTCGATAAACAAATGGTTCTTTTTTTTTAATTAGCCAGTATCTTTGATTGTATAAACAGTACAGACTATGAGCTTTAGAGCAAATTTTGACATAGATTATTTTTCCTTTGATTTCATTCATTATTAAATTGAAATTTAACCTTTGTTTGATTGAATTGAAGTTTCCTTTTTTTTTAATCATCAATTTCAATAAAAAAGTCTCAAACCAAAATGGGTCAAGGATAACACTTATTATAAATATTGTATAACAAACTAATGTATGTATTTTAGAATGTATAAAAACAAAACCTTGTGCTTATAATGTATAATAGATGTAATTAAGATTGCCACTAGTGTTTGAATATCAATGTGTAGATCCATTGATAAAGTACTGAATATTTATCGAGCATTACGTATTAATGGAAACTGTTGCAAAACGTTAATGACTTATAACTGTATTCGTAATTAGAGCCTGAGATTTTTAGGCTTATAATACCACTATATTACAAACAGTTTGAGACACTCATTGCTATAGTTCGACAACTTAGAAGAATTTCGTGTGCAAAATTCGTAACTGGCAGAGGTTTATAAAATTTAGCAATTATAACATCAGTGACCCATAACTGTATGCACCACCTTAGGACGGTGATCTGTTTAATACAAATATTTTATTTTGGAAGTACACGTAATTATTAATTATAACATCGATAAATCGTGCTTGCCAAGGCTTTACTCTACTCTAACTATTCTAGCGTTCGTTAGTCTGCATTCGTTATTTTTGCGTTCGTTAAGCAACATGGCGCGGTCATTCAACAGATGGGTGGCCGCATAGCGGTATTCGTTTCGAGATATATTTTTAAAACCTTTGTTCTATTCAGCAAAATCTCCTTTATCAATACATTTCAGGTCTCGATTATTATCAATATACAAACGGGTGCACAAATTGTATCACAATAACTCGTCAATTATAACAGGTTCCTTACACAACACAAAGTATAGTGTTCTTACCGCATAGAAGAACTGCTAACACACAGTGTACAAGAATACAAGCAGTATGGAAACTTTGAACAACATTTTTCAGATGACATCGTGTCACTTTGAAACATGCTTCATCAAACATTTAAAACCTAACAGTGGCACAAATTCACGCACATTTTTGGTTATTTAATCTTGTCAGTCTGAATATAAGTACAAAATATATGTATATAACGTAGGCTTTGACTACCTTTCCTGTATTTACTTTGTGATTTCAATGTATTACACAGCGGGCTATGGTTAAAGTAAGACGTAAAGGTTCCTTAACTAATGTTTGTTCATCAATTGCGGGAATTGTTTAAGTAAGTAAAAAAGGCCCAAAGTGCAATTATACTCGAAATAACTTATTTGTTGATCACGAAACCACTTGACACTACAATTGTGGTGGTGTGGCTGCTTTAACCACTGAGATGTGGAAGCTGTCGTTTCCACTCTGCTTATAAGTCTCATACACTGTGGTAATAGGTTCGATCCTATAGCACCAAATGCCAAGCATTTAGCAATCTATTAAGTAGCCTATCTCGGTTTACCCTCAAGGGGTAATAATTTGAAATGTGCTTTGAAATATTGAAGCGATTTCTTCATGTAGAAAACGTTGTTAGTTACTCGCCGTTTGTGTTAATCATAGTAGTGTAGTTGGGAACTGTGGGTGTTGAACTATATCACCTTCAATAAATTGTTTTAAAGGTCCCTATTAATAGAAATCAATTTGAAAGCATGGTAAACCTACTATAGTATTTTAATGCAAAAACCATGCTTCCAAGTTCATATTAATCTATTATGACGTGTTTTTGTGTTTTATACCAATCTATTACAGACTGATTTTAATACAAACCTAAGCGCAGCTGAACTCAGTTAAAACTTAAATCGCGTTTCATGGTATGTATCATAGCAATTTGACCAAAGGCTAAAAAATACTTTATAATTGCAATTCGACCAAACGTTTTACAACTAACAACAATAAAGAAATGCTCGTCTGTTGACTGCATGACATGAATGTATGGGATACAAATACCAATAAGTTAAATGTCTGAAATTTCGTTTGCGTTTCATATATTGTCCTAGAAACATTGCATTTGGTCCCTCATTTGCACTCGTAGAACGACTGAATGAGATGAAATCTCTGATTTGATACCTACTGACTTCCGATATATTTTCAATTTAATTCCGTAAAACAGCCTCATCATGCATGTTAGGATTAAACTGAACCACAAATAAAAACCTAAGCCAACTAAAATAAGATCAAATTCGTCAGCTTGGGAATCGAACTATGAAAATCCGTATCCGTGACGGAGCCACTCGGGTGTGAACAGTGTGTTAAATGTAAAGAACCTTAAAAAAAGTTTAGTTTTGACATCATTTCACGTCGATCAAGCGGCCCAATGAATAACGCGGTCCGGTGGGAGAAAAAAAACCTCGCGTTCTGAATGCGACTCATTTTATGAATGAAATAAGATTTTTTTCTTACGGAACCGCGACAAATACGTGCTTTCCTTTCTCGGCCGTCTGAGGCGACGTGCATTCATTTTCGATTAGTTTTTTAATTCCGTTTTGATCTATCTAACTTTTTGTGGGAATGTGAAATGAACTCTATGTTTATAGCATAAGGTCTAAAATACGAAATGTTGAAGTTTTTATAACCGCATGTCGTAGGTTTCTTTGAGAAGTAAGTCCGTCGCAGCAACTGCTTCAATGTAACGCCCGGTACACAGATGCGGTTTGAGTAACGAGATTTTATTTGTAGCGAGTGATTTATTAGTGGGATTAGAGATTTTGCGGGATGTATAGGGAAGAGATCGAAGTTGAGTTTATTTGCTCATGTACTGAATTATATTTTAAGTATAGCTGTGTTTTATTCAAGTTTGTGTTTATTACTCGAAATTGTAAGAACTACATCATTCTGTAATTCCTTGTTGCTATGTAAATACATTTGCTACAACATTGTGACAGAAAATCGAAAAAAGAATAAAAGCTTTCTCTAAATTTTATTAGTTAACTTATATTTATAAACCAAAAGATGTGCTGAAAACCGCAAATGAACAAAAGATGTCTAACCAGAACTAACTACAAAAATCCATACAATTCACACCAAAGACGTCCCTAACATCAACATATTTAATACACGAACTACTTTACACCGTCTCACCACCACACTCAACTTTCATTGAAGTAAAAACTAAATACCCTGTAACCAGCATGTACGACGGAGGGCAAAAAGTTATCAGTGCTCGTGGGAAGTCAATTACTCGATTAGAGCCCTCGACACAGCCCGTAGTGGTCAACGAGACCGGCTGACGCGGCCACACCGCTCATATTAGGGTCGCTGGACGTTCCTCTTTTGAAAATTTATTTTTCTTTTTTTGTTTTGGTTTTGGTGGAACGAAATAATTGGCTGGATGGATAATTAGCTACTTATTTTTGTTTAGGAGGTCTTCTTGGCATTTGCTGTTCCCAATGATTAGGGCTATTAATGTTTCGTCGGATAGTTTTGATCTAAGATGATTATAGAATTGTATCTTATTTCTTATAAACCCGTATGAAGTAGAAATAAATATTAACTTTTATAATATACGCAATTCTATAGCAAATTTCAAATTATTTCAACTGCTTAGATCTCATCAAAGACTTGAACATTCAGTCTCGATTTGACTATCAGTAATAACAACTCAAATGTGACAGCTACACAAATGGACAAAATAAAAGACACAAAAAACACATGCAACGGATCACTGAATCTATCAAAACATCCACATTCACCAATCAAAGAGTATTGGTTGACAAAATGTGATTTCTTTCACACACAATGCACATATATACCAAAAAGATTTCACTTCAAACTGCATCAAACGTTTCATCAACGCGACATAATGGATCTTTTATGCACTAATTTTTGTTCGTTTTTCAACAAAATGTCTTACGGCATCCGTTTTTGCATACGATGAAAAACTATTTCGAAATGTTTTTAAATAAATTCTAGATTTTCGTTTTTACGTTTTTAGTATAGTTTGGGAAACTGCTAATTGGTTATTTATGTTGTTGCTTAACATTCGCGTGACAATTCGATGCAATGAACATCACAAGGTTCTTCTTTAAATGGATTTTCAAGTATTTAATTTACTAGATTACTCCGATGAAATATCGGAGTATGCTCTTGGGATGTTTCTTATGATTTCAATACTAATATTATGTGAGCAGATGCTGCATAATGCTTCCAATACCAATTTATATCATGTTTTCTAGCGCCTTAATACATAATAATATAATGATTTTATTAATGTTATCGCCGAAGTGTATTACAGCAGCTCTTTACATCATTAGAATGATTTCCATATCTTGGTCATGATGCACGGATAATAAACTGACATCAGTTTACTATACATACAAAAAAAGACCAACTGATATTATAATCCTTCAAGTCTTGATTAACAGTAGATAAGTATCGGATGAATTGACAGAAAATGCATTTTGAAACTTAATACAATTACACCATTTATCATAATTCTTACTGAAAGAGTGAAACAGCCTAAACAGGCCGTAAAATGTAATATTTCTACAAAATATTGCACAATTTTTTCATCCACGCATTTTTTCCGGCGGCGCCATTTCGTCACACGTCGACTAATCGCTGTTAAACGTTTGTGACACGTACAAAATCGGTCGTTTGCGACACCTGACAATTTGTGCACTAGAAAAAAAATACTGTATCATTTTAGTATTATAGTCTAAGTCTTATTTGACATGGCAGGGGTAAAAAACCCGAGGCGGATTGATGAAACCTGTACGTTTCGGTTCAAAGGGAATTAGTATCGGAATATTATACCTAGATTGATGGTTTTTGTTGTAAATTAGTTTATTGTACATAAAAATATTGTAAAAAACGCTGTGAGATACCTTGTTGCTATCGGCAACGAGAATTAAAATAGTTGTCCTTGGTAATATTATGAGGTCTTTGTTTCTTGTTCGTTTTTAAAACCGACTAATAAAAGAGAGAAATATTTTAAGCGACTGCATTTAGATATACATATTATGTTCATTGTTGTATTTTTATTTAAAACAGCCAATTATTGCAGAATTGTAAATCATTCCGAGAAACAGAAAAATATTACCCAGTGTTATTGCCATGGGAATCGTATTTACTAATCATGATTGATAATGGTGCACAAATCCCAAACGTCACCAATTTTACGAAAAATATGGTGAACTTTTATTTAAAAAATATTCTTTATTTCTTACAGTTGCTTATATTGAGTAGTCAAATTATTAATTAGTTTTTTTATAGCAAACGTCTAAGCTTTTCGAGGTAGCTCATATTTAGTTTAGTTTCATAGCCTAAAATATCAAAACTAAAATACTAAAATCCATAAAACTCAGCCATACATTAGCTAGAAGCCGGATAAAGCAACTGCACTTAGTATTAATAAAACAAGTCGTGGACCAAACAAGAAAAACGAATCTTCTCCATCCTACCGCAAAATCAATCAATGTTCCGCTTTACCACATTCGCTGAAGAAATAAGAACGCACCTTTCACATTACACAATGATACGACTTACATAACTTATAATAAAGACCTTTGCACTATATCTAATTAAGTTTTTAGCCTTACATTGTAGTAGAAAAAGCATTTAAAAATCTGTTAGTGGCTCAATGGAGCGGCAAAATATATTATCTGTTGGAAATAAATCCCATTTATTGAATGGGCATTGTTAATGTTATTTCGTTTTGGCACGTGGATAGTTTGAGTGTGACTGCTGTTGGCAAATGTAGGTCTACTCTCTAAGGGTAGAGCTGAACTGATAGGATTTTGGACATAGAAGAAGAACTTTTGTAGAAACAACTTAGAAAAGAAGAATTCTTTTAAGTTATTTTTAACGCTTTACTGAGGTTACTTCAACTTACTTGAGCTCTTTCATCCTTGCTGTGTGATATATCCCATAAGGAAGTAAGGTCAGCCCTCCCAGTCTTTCTGCTTAGCTTCGTTCTCTTCCTAACATTGTCTTTCTATAATGACCATAAGCACTTCAACATATCCCGAACGTTGGATATTTATTCTAATGAATATTTTAAAAATGTGTTTTAATTTTCCCATACCATCGCATCTCACAATATACTCGCTTTAATTCAACGTGTCCGATTAGTCGCCGGCGCGTCTCGCAATCGCCGATCATTCAACTAGAACATTTTCCGATCACCGAATCCCCCTACCAAAGTTAACTAGAACATAGGCGTTAGTAATTATTGATGACAAAAAAGTCGTAGCGACTGATTACTTTCACAAGATCTCACAATAGACCATGAAATGAGCTTGGTCGAGCCACCGCGTTACGCATCGTTCGTGTATTCATACTATTGGTTCTCGAATTACTGTCGATTGAATAAGTAGACTGAATAGATTTGGTTGTGTTTTTATTAGTTTTTGTCAGTTATTTTGCTGATGGACATCTTTGTGTCACATACTGATTGGTTTCTGTTGAATGCCAGTGTGAGGTGATTGCTCGGTACTATTAAACTTAAATCGAGTAAATTGCAACGTTGTCAACGTTTTAGGATGTCCATATTGGATTTGGTCTGCGTAGTTTTTAATTAAAACACGAGTTGCAAACATTACTTGCCGTACTATTGAATATTGTTCTTAAATTGGCGTACGTGACAACTTTTCGATCAGTGTTTCTTGAAATGTATGTATATTCGAGTAACAATTAGTAGGGGTAGCATTATTTCAACAATAACTAACCTAAAAGCCTATTCTTTTTAAATACACAAGCATATTAATTTTAAACTACTTTCCGAAAGTAAAAAGACTCATGTAGGCCTTAATAATGGACACATCAAATTATAATATGTTAAGTAATGAATAAGGAAAAATCTGCGTTTAAATGTGTTTGTTTTTTTGTTATTGTGCTACACATTAATAAAATTGCTTTGTTGGACTGTATTTATATTTTTTAATGCATTATTAACTCGAGTAAGTTCCTATTATACTTATAGGAGTAATAGGTCTTAAGAAGCAAATATTATTGTAAAATTAGTATGAAAATTTGTAAAATTTATAACATAACATAACCCAAAATTAAATAAGATATAGAATCATTTCTACGTCGCTGCACTCAATTTTCACTCACTTTTCTAATTTTAACCTATATAGACGCATCTCCTACTGGCAATGTATATTGAGAATGGTCGTTAGAACTCAATAACAGCAGACGATGAAAATTACAAAATAATAACATATAACCAAGAATCATTTCCAACAGGCTAACAGGACCTAACTCATATGAAACTCGTTAAATCTAAAACGCCAATTGCGACAATTGCTCAAGCCTCAAGGGACACTTTGGGTATGGAACAGTGAGTAGAACTGGCATAAATGTACAACTGATTATATGTGAATGGCTCAATCAAGGCTCTTGCGCAACGTGTTATGTCGATAGTCGATATGTTTTGACGTGTCCAGCTCAGACCGTCGCCGGCTGTGGCAGTAAATTGCTACAATTATGCCAGTAACTGTGTCAAGTGAGCGAGGGGAGGTTGGGGTTGTATGGAATCGTTTTTGTTGGGCTTTCAAGTGGGGTTAATTTGGTTGGTGTAATTGTGGCTTGTGAGGTGTTGTTTTACCGAATTTTTATTTGAAAATATTCGCTCTAGATGCTTATATTTTGTTAAATACAAAAGTTATTACATTTTTGATAAAAAAGCAATTCATAGTTAAATTCATTAATTGCTTCCAACCTTGTTAGCGTGTAAGGCAATAATTTACCGTCAAAACATTAACATTCGACATAAATTAATAGTTATGAGACAAACTCCGTGGATTTTAATAGTTTGTATAAATAAATTTTAATACATTTTATATGAAATCATTGATTTACAGAACCCGCTGATCACAAAACACTCTTTACTCAAAAAAATAGCACTGCATCATAAGACCACTGAAGTAGAGTAGTATAGTAATATATATAGTAGAGTAAGTTTCATTAACATAATAATCTCCGTGAAACTTTTTGTTGATAAACATTTATTTATTTTACTTCAATACTACACTTATAATTACAGGTAAACCTAATTTAACAGACTTGTCATTATTTACATAAACTTATTATATACCTACATATACAGCTTCCATGCCCTTGTTGTCAAAAAGTACAATACTATAACACAATTACCGAACAGAAGAATATTCTTAGCTCAAACGCCTGCTAACAAGCTACCTCAACTGTTCCATTTTCGCCTGCGTCACTCCATCAGTAGCAGAAACCGCCCCGCGCCGCTACATCTCGCGTATATCATTACAACAGTGGAAGCGCATTAACTGATTACATATTAGCCACGTGTGTTGTGTAACTCGCTTTACCGTACGATTAACTACATCGATACATAAATGCTGGAAAGTTTGCTGAAAGATACGTTTGATGTAATCAAACGTTAGGCTGACTACCCGTATGAAAATATTGAGGCGAAATCTTGTACACCTGGAAATATTTTGCGGCTCCCTAAAGTAAGTTAGCTAAGTCCGTACGTATCCCTAAAATGGTCAATGTGGTGGAGTCTAATTACCGTGCAAAAGAATATTCTTATCTCAAATGCCTGCTAACAAGCTACCTCAAGTGGTCCATATTTCCCTGCGTCACTCCATCAGTAGCAGAAACCGCCCCGCGCCGCTACATCTCGCGTATATCATTACAACAGTGGAAGCGCATTAACTGATTACATATTAGCCACGTGTGTTGTGTAACTCGCTTTACCGTACGATTAACTACATCGATACATTAATGCTGGAAAGTTTGTTTACATCAAACGTTAGATTTATTAACCGTATGAAAGTATTAAGAAGAAATCATGTACACCTGGGATTATTTTGCGGCTCCTAAAAGGAAGTTAGCTAAATCCGAATCCCTAACATTGTCAATGTGGTGGAGTCTTTTTACCGTACAAAAGAATATTCCTAGCTCAAATGCCTGCTAACAAGCTACCTCAAGTGGTCCATATTCGCCTGCGTCACTCCATCAGTAGCAGAAACCGCCCCGCGCCGCTACATCTCGTATATCATTACAACAGTGGAAGCGCATTAACTGATTACATATTAGCCACGTGTGTTGTGTAACTCGCTTTACCGTACGATTAACTACATCGATACATAAATGCTGGAAAGTTTGTTTACATCAAACGTTAGATTTATAAACCGTTTGAAAGTATTAAAAAGAAATAATGTGCACCTGGGAATATTTGCGGCTGCTAAAAGAAAGTTAAGCTTGCAACTCTTAATTTGCCAACGTGGGCTCAAACTATATCCCGCCATTTTTTTCTAAAAAGGGCAATAGACAGGCTACATAAAACTGTACATAGTAGGAAGTTTTGTTAGCAGATGTCGCTTTAATCATTTTTCTAATCTATTGGTGAACTAGGGTATTTCAATAGTATTTTAAATAGAAAACAGGAACAAAAACAGAAATCGATGAACTAAGTACTCTCCAGGTCGATCGATAACTACTTCAAAAAGTTCAAATTCTATTTTTTTAATACAAATTCATAAAGCTAGAACAGAGTGCATACAAAAAAGAAACGAACGTTCCATACTAAATTAATAAAAATAAAAACCCATGGAATACTTAACATCAACTACTAACAACGTATTCCAAACACCATACATTTATTCCAACAAACCCATAAACGCTGAACAAAGAGCTCAAAAGATTCATAATAAATCAGCGCCCGCGCATCCTCGGTGTCAAAGCTATCGGTGTCGACAAATCGCTGTCAATTGACACGTTCGATTTGACAAATGATAGCTGACTGACGGCTGATCGTTTAGTTTGTGACTGATGGCCGAGAGATGGCGTTAGTTGTTGTTTGATTGACAGATTGTTGAGGCAGGGGTTGTCGGATTTTTAAGTGATTTTTGTGTTTTGTTTTGTTTTATGGAGATGTTATATTTTACTTTGGTAAAGACAATACTCAAAATAATAAGCAATTGACTCACTCTCTCTCTTACACGGGACTAACATTGTTAACGGCGAAACGCTGTAAACACCACTGACTACAACTACGGGTATAACAGGCGTTATATTATGTATCTACGTACAACATTCGTAATATATCTACATATCTAACTTATTTTCTCAACGGAAGCTTAATGACCTAAACTTCTTTGATACTATTGTGTCGTCTCAAAAAAAGTTGCTTATTAAAAATCAATGTTAGCTCAGTCATAAAAAATGAAAATCATTTAAATAAAACCAGAAAAAAGGAGTATCAAAATCTTATTCGATGTCAGTATGTCCCGTTGATAAGTAAACAAAAAGCTAGACCATCTATCAATAACAGAAAAACGGTACACCTCATAAAAACAATAATAAAAATAAAACTTTCTATTCCGTTTTATTGATAGCATTTTTTTCATTCAGTGTTTGTAGTGCATAATACTTTTTATATTCCTAAACTGTTAAGTCGAAAGAATTTCTAATCGTGATCCAAACTCGATGACGAAACAGCTAAAAAAAGAACACAGACAAATACTGGCCTAATATAAATTTATTTTACGTTCGGAAAAACTTAATCTCGAATTCGTCGCGAATTTCGCAATCGATATTGTGTCTCGATGCAAAAAAATCGAGAATCGTTACTCATAATCGCTCATTACAAAAGAGGGTTTCACTTCCACGAGCGTCACGTCTCGCGATCAATTGGAAATAATATTTACATGGAATTAGTTTGAAACTAGATAGATCTGATGCGCAGGTACTTAGTTTTTTTCATGAAAAGACTACTCCAATTCTTAGAAATAGAAACTTACACTACTACTTTAAATGTTACCTTTTTTACGACATAATAAGACCTTTTTTATCGAGTAGCAAAGTGCTATGGGTCCAAGCACTTTGCTGTGTAATTTATATTTTGTTTTTTGGAAATTGATTGCTACATTTTTAATTAATCTCAACTAAACTTTTAAACATAAACTTGTTTCTTTATTTTAGTTTTTATTTTATGTAGGCACGTAAGCAGTGTAGATGTCTTGTTTAAACAAGAAAATTCTCATAATTGGATTTCCTGGAGCTAAAATAAGGTGTAAATATCTCCAAAAAATATCTGTAATTTTGGATGTCTAGGTAATTAATCAGAGATTTTGAAATATTTCGTTGCAGTTTTTGGGATATCTGCCTGTTTTCGTAAGCAAAGAGAAGATTAATGAACATACTATGTATATAAGTACAGATGCTCTTTTCTCTAACTTTTCACGCATAAAAACAACACAAAGCCACTTCCATTGAAACAGAACCTACACTCCCAATTCAATACTAAGGAGTCGTGTCCCGACTACCGTTCTGTTATTGTTCAATATGTTTTCCAATAATCCAGTTACTGATTACCGGTAGAAAGGCTCGTTTCGCACGGTTACATAGAAAGCTAGTGCGTGCCTTCCCTTAAATCATTCAATAATATCTAGCTAGAAGCGATACGTATTGACGTTAATTTGTTCTATAATGTGCCGTAGTTGTAGCAGTACGTGTTTGGAATATGAGGCGAAATAAGCGTTGTAGGGAGCCTTAAGACTTAAAAGACCTATGCGGGTGTGACAACCGTGACCGCATTTTTGGCATCTGCAATAGATGGACACAGGCCAATGATGATGATGAGGGAGCCTTAAATAAAACTTTATGTAGGTGTAGTAAGTGCTGTACTAATAGGTAGTAAAGTCTAGGTGGCATTGCTAGGCTTTCCTGTCAGATCTTTTCATTGGCCCTTTCAATCTGACTGTAACTTTGGCAATCATACGTGTATGCATGTTCTTTGTTAATTATTTAAGAAATTTAATGCCACCTAGTAGTTTAATTTGTGAACATAGGTTTTTTTGTGTATTAAATCATATTTTTTAGCTTAAGTGGTTTTTTAACAGATCAGTAGAAAGATGAACAAATGTTGCATCTGGGTTACTTTAGTTGCTTTCAAAAGATTTTTTTCTCGTTGGAACGAATGTAGTGATGATGAGTTGTTGCTTAGTTTTAAAAGTAACTAAAAAATATTTCTTCAGAGATTTAAATGTTTATTCTTCTACATTTAAATCTTTTAACGAAATGGTAATAATCTTTCCCAATCGAAACATTTCAGTAACAAATCGAATACAATTGTAATACACAATTTGTCACATTAGAGAATAATCGATGATCGATCCGAATCATTCATGTTACAACACTATTCGTAAATTGATTCGATAAAGAAAAACTCGAGTCTTGTAACTCGATACAGACGTTTGCGAAATGCAACACTAAATGCGCGGAGACATGATTATTTTGTCACGGTTGGTTAGCTGTTGTTGCAATTAATTAAAGTTAATTTTAAAGATTATATTGTCTAGGTTCTTGTGGTATTACTAATTTTATTGTTCTTTTATAACCAATCATAAATATTAAATTCCTTTGTTTCAACCAACAAACAAGTAAATAATAATAATTAATTTAAGTAAACTAGTAAATTAATAGCTGGCCGTCATAACGCCTGTCTCATTAATACTGCAATACTAATCGATTCTTAAAAGCAATTGAAAACAATATGACTAGTAAAACATCAGTGTATGTGCTACCAGTGTCAAAGTAGAGTTAAAGTGCTGGCAGCAACTGCTTTTTAAAAACAAAAATCTATCAACAGTAGAGTTATTCTCTACCACTATCGGCTACCGACAACCGGCTAGCTATCGAAAAAATTATATGACAATCAATCGGTTCAGCGCCTCTACCGGACGACGTAGGAACTATTTTGGCAGTGCATTTAGAATGTTAAACTCTCGATACTCGATACTCTTACTCTTCTTAAAAAATATTGAAGGTTTTATCTTCTCTTTTTTCTTGTAAAATACTGGCAGGGTATTTAGTCATGTTGTAAGTAAGTAGTAGCAATACCTTCGGTCATGTGTGCGAGACCTAGATCGGACGTAATCGTAGATCACAACATGGACCACGGCCAAACGGCTCATTACTAGCGCAGGATTCCGCAATCACAACACTGAGGGCTATTCTGTGCTAAAACTTTACAATTTTAATACTAGATTTAGAATATATTCGAAGGTAGTCTAAATCACACGTTCGTATAGCATTTGCCAAATACGTAAATTGATGGGTGCCCTTTGTTGACTAGGCTAGGTGCTTTTCGTCAAGTTGTTATTCGAACCGGCTGGGACGCAGAGTATCCAATTGGAGGTACCGCGTCCTGGCCACTTTATGGTGACTGTTGAAGGAACACCGTCAGGTTTTTAGTCGGTATGCAAAATTTAAGCCGGAACGCCTTGTCGGCGGGAGAGCCCGGCAGACCCCCGCTTCCTCCCTGGAGCGGGACATGCAGTAAAGCATTTTCCTGACAAAAAAAAGGGGTTATTCGAACGGGTGCTCTAGATGGACTACCTCCGAATATATTCTAAGATAATATATTCTAAAGAGGTAGTCCACCTCCATATTTGGTTATCATGTCCAAAGCAAACAATAACATTTTAAAGCACTGATGTCCCTTTTCTGAAGAAGGCCTTGAGGCCAGCTAGTTATTTCTAATACTCATAACTTCAATAAATCATTGGTGTGATGCTTTGGGTGCCCTCGACCACTTGGTTGACTTGGGGGGCGCAACTTATTAAACCACTCGGCTATCACTGCTAAAATAAGCAATAGAATAAATATTAGGAAGTAAAAGGAAACTTGTAAGATCTTTGCCACATAATCTACAAAATCATCAGAAATTATCCAGATTTTTGATTTTGCATATTTTTCCGAAAAAATAATTAAATCAAGCTCAACATAAACAAGTAAAGATAGTCCATAAATAAAATCTTCTCTGATTAATACCAATTTTGTTAGATATGAATCGAAATGCCGCCGGCAAAACTCGGTAACTTGAATGGTGAATTGAATTTTTTTCACGTTTTATTTTATTAATTGTAAACACTTTATTATGATTTATTGAACTATGATATAGAGATAATGTATTAAGTGTTATTTAATAGCCGCTACTGGATTTTTTCAATTAAAAGGAACAAGATTTACAGGTCTATTTTCTATTTAGTTTCAATGGCGGCAAAACATTTAAATATGAAAATGAAATGTATGAGACTAATATTATTATTCAAACGTGAAAGTTTGTGAAGAGGAACATTGAACATACATACTACATTACCTACAGATTTTTATGAAATCTGGTTCACCGATAGTTCATATTAACACTTCGGATACTTTATCCCTAAATGTTTTCCGAAAATGTTTTAGCACGAACAAAGTCGCGGGCAGAAGCAAGTATAATTTCAAGTAAAATTGCTCATAAGTTTATGGGCAGAGAAAAAAAATATAGTAAAGTTTAAAATCTATAAGACAGCTATTCATCTAACTATCAATCTAAAACCAGTTTAAATAAAACTACTAAAAATAATAATTCAAGTGGAAACGATTACAGAATAACACGTCAAAACCGCAGCGGCCATATTTCTTAGTTCGAAGCAAACCTCATAATTACACACATGGCTCCCGAGTTCCGCACACGACTCGATACTCGAGTTATGTGCCGACCGAGTATTTCTCGATTTTATGTTGCAGCTAAAGTGTTCAGAAATATTCAAAACTATAACCCTCTTATTCATTAAAATATATGATTTAATGAAAGGCTTATAAAGACTTTTGTTTCTTTCACTCCTTAGCGAAATGAAAAAAAAGAAAACATGTTATACATACTGTTGTTTTTATAGTTGTTTAACTACAATAGGTTTATAGTGTGTTTATGAATAAGAGGGTAAATTTCCAAGTTTTGTTTGCTTGTTTACAGACGGGAACGCTGTACACCTCATATCAGGCATTACCGGAGACCTTCTGGAAGTATCTGAATTTGAAAAAAGGCTAAAATTAAAAGGCTCAAGATGTCATCGAAAGGTGCACAGCAGCGGAAGACTTCTGAAAAAGAAAAAGTTGACTTGGTCAAAAAGTGGGACAACACCTTAAAAATACAGAGCAGGTGAATTACTCTACAAGATGCAAAAAATAGCCTATATTACAACACCTCGAAAGTTTTCCAGTAACTTTACGAAAATCCTAACATCCAATTCCACAACACGTGATACCCGTATGTGAATGGAAATAGGGTCCCATCATTATCCTATAAATCATTAACGATTCAACCAGTAATTGGTCGATGCACCGATACGATCGGCTCCTGTACCGGTAAATTAAACTTCGCCTTCAATATAATTTTCATATGATATGTGTGACATACTATAAATTATATGGTATTAGAAACTTGTAATATAAATCATGGGAGTGAATGGTATATCATAGTTGTTCTATATAAAGCGTTTTATGGATACTAGGAGTTTTAGTGGCTATTACTAGTATTGTGTGGTTTATGGTGAGTTTCTCCACTTCTGAATTTGTTCCGGTTAGGTTATCAGGTGAAATTTTGTCTTTTTATTCAATTGCTGTCATTTTATATATCAGAAAGGTTATCTCTACTCGCGAAATAACTTTTACGAACCTCTTTAAACATTTGGTGGTAGACAATCTAAGTGTTAATTTTCACTACAATATTAATTATAAATATTTATATTTTGTTGATTTTATGAAAAATGTTACGTGGATTTTATTTTGGAGCCTTACGCCTTAAACTATCTCTCAAAAATTGGTTTATAAATTTAGCCGAGAAAATGTATCAGACCGACAGATTGATATTTAAATATAATACAATTTTTTGTGTGAGTGAAGTTGATTATATTATTTTTTTTTTTTTAATACCGTACTTAGTTTTATTTTATAGATCTAGGGACACATCGTTGTAATAAAAAAATACGAAGTAATGATATTTAGTGTCCATCAAGCTCAGATTACTAGAGAATCCAAAAGTAAAAATCAGTTACGTGAATATGTCTGTCATGCATGTTACTTCAGTTTCTCTATCGTTGCGGTACATACATATAACCCTAATCGCGCGCTAAATTAACCCGTTCATCTTTCATGATAATTTATCCAGAACTAAACGTAACGTCTCATGTGTTTACTGTTTATGTTAAAAAGCCGCCCTGAGCCACTATCAGCCGCTTTAAATCATCTACGGTGGGATAGACAGCCGTCTGTAATTGTGCCCCCAGGCTCTCGATGACACATTCCATCAAACTCGAGTTTTCTATAACGGTTACTCTAGTTATACACTACACTGTCAATATGTCATTGTGGCTTGCAAATCGAGTTCTAGAGAAAATTGCTCTAATGCACTTTAACGTATGCAAAGGGAACATCCCCGGGGACATAGAATCGATTATAATCGATCAGCCTTTGCGTGCGTTTGGGTTGAAAAGAGTAAGGAAGATGAAGATGTGTTCATTTGCCTGAAAGAAAATCAATCTATCAATTCCTGAAAATCAGATCTTCAATAATATTAAGCAAATACAGTTCACATACTTAACTATCTATACATTGCTTTTAGGAATAAAAGTTAAGCAAAGTGCTAAGTACTTTCAAGCCTAAAACAAAATTGTACTGATAATAAATAAAGTACAGTTAGACCAGTCTTTACTCGTCAAAGTTTATGAAAACTCTGAGCCGATTACATGAAATTTTGTATGGAAATAGTCTAATACCCCGGGGTCAAAACTGGATATAAGCATGGTTTTCGTTTAAAAATTAAGAAGACACGCTGAATCTTGTCGTATCACAACAAGATTCAGATATTTCACGAGTACCTAATAGGTTGTCATATTTTTATAAGGCTTCTGTAATATAACTCATCTAAGGCTGTCCATAATAAATCTTGAGTGGATGTCATGTGATAATTGTGTGTTTTCTCGACTATTACTGTTTCCAGTCACCGTTAATTGTACACGCCGCATAGCGTTTAGATACATTACCACTTTGATTTAGTGTTACGTGTGATTTCTATGAAAAACTGTATATGTAGAGCAAAGCATACTTTGTATCTTTCAGATGGAAGGTATTGTAGAATGTCATGTCGTGTTACAATGCTTTTGTTTGTTTTTGTAAACAGCACCTGACTATAAATGATAACAATTACCGAAGTAAGAATTTTTGTCTTTTTCCTAAACTTCCGAAATGGGTAAAAAGGAGCAGCCCCCATTGGTAAGCATTCACTTTATCAAGTGATTGTGGGCTCGAAATTCAAACCCTAGACAGCACACAAATAACTTTTCGAAATTATGTGTGTATAAGAAACAATTGTCACATTTTGTTCTAACATTATTTCAAACAAATCTTGAAATGCATTTTAGTTTAGCCCTATGCAAAGTCTTGGAGCCGCACTTGGCCACAGTGAGGGACTAAAGGCCTAACATTCTAGGAACAGACCAATGTCGAGCATTGGGTCTAGCAAAATGCTTAAAAATCAATACGAACAGTGAAGGAAACCGAGAGTGGCGAGTAAGTCGTGACACACTTGCAAGCCATAGTTAGTATAAACACACGTATGTCTGACATTCCGTACATAATGAGTACATTTGTAATAAGCATGCCGGCTGTTATAGTTAAGGCGCTGTTGCATTGAAAGTAAGAGTTATTTATGTTTGTTTTACAAGCTTCTGCACCTGAATTTGCTTACCTTTACGATTTCCCTACAATCTCCAATTCTTTACTAAGTCTTAAGTAAGGTTCTAGGTTAGGTTTTATCATAGATTCTGCAATTATCGTACTTCTATCAAAAGATTCAATTTCAACTGTATAATATGGAGCTTATAAAATCGGTGAAACCTTAGAACTGACAATACTAATAAAAATCGCTCTCTTTTTAGTATGAGCTATTGTATTCCATCGACAATATGTTTATCATTTTCTATCAGTCATGTGTAAACCTTCAATAACAGTGAGCTGAGTGACTTCAGCTTCTTCCAACCTTACGCTTTTCCTGACTCACAGGAGCTATTCAGCCGATGTAAGTAATGCTTAGTGTGAAGTGTGTGTCTATCTAAGACTATTAATTTATCTATAGTCCACCAACTTAGTAGATAGCTTTCAGTGCAAGGTTCGCAACTGCCTGAGGTATACAATATTCAGAATTTAGAATATCAGTGAAGCTTAGAGTGACATTTTCCGACACAGCTACTTTAATTTGGAAGAAACTACATAGATTTCTTAATTATAAATTTAGATACACTTTTTACTAATTTGACGGACATAATAAAATTAAATAAAATCTTTTGAACTATATTTGTCTTCTCCTTAAACAAAACGGAATCATTACGCCATGTTATTAATAGTATGTCAACAGTAAGAGATTTATAAATACATGCAAATTAGACGTACATGATTATAATGTTGATTTTTGTACCATTGACTATTGACGCAAAATCGTACTAGATATATGAGAAAATTATTAGTCTTAAGGTAGCCCCTGAGGCAACAAACCAATGACTTTTGGAAGTTATGACATGTGTGAATGACTAAACTTTGCATGACTAAAAGTCCTTTAACACATTTCTTGAGGGTATGCAAAATCCCTAATCCTCGTGGTGGACTCAAGATCTGACCCCCCTTTCTCTTTGACCGCTTTGACCCTTGCCCAGCTGCAGCAGTGGAAGAGTCATGGGTGAAAAAAAACTTCGTTCGAAAATTCAACTGACCGTGAACCTGGTTTCAAAGTTGTTTCATCCATTTTCATACTTACTCCTCTTGTTACTGAAATGTTTACTTCCATTGGCGAATGGGGCTGTTGCTTACTACCTTCCTGCTGGTTGAATCATTTTCATACTCTAAAACAAAAATATTAGTATTCGATTATTTTGATAGAACAGTTTAGAAATACTTCAAACATAGCAAATTATAATGTACTCAACATTATCCTATAACCTTCAGCTACTAACATTATGTTAGTCCTTACAAGTAAGTCAACGAGATCACAATCAAAAACGACAATCACCGATTTACACACTATAATATCACGCAACCAAACGAATATGCAAATGAACCGCACTATTCCACGGTTGACCAACAACCGACAACCGACTCAAACATTAACACTTGAACGACAAACATTAGACAAACGTAATTACAAGAAATACGATATCGCTATTAAATTAACTGCCTAATGATAGAATTGTATTGATTCAGTTATATCAGTTATATTCGAACAACCGTTACGCATATATCAACCTGTCAAATACCGGACCAATTGCTGTGTTTAAAACGCAAAGGTGCGTTCAAACATGTCCCCCACTCGCGCAAATTCCACCGAGCGTTTCGCAACTACGGAGCGGGTACCCAACTCCGCCCTAAGATACCCACCTATTACACCGTTCGCTACTGAACAACCTTGACTATTATTTAGAGCACTGACCATTAACCAGAGCGCGTAAGCATAGATACGACGTCACCAGAGGCTGATATCTCGTCGACAGCACGAATTACATTAGAGAATTATCCTATTTTCCGTTCGGGAGCCTCGAGCGAGCTGCTAACAAGCCTTCTGACGTAGAAAGCGCTCCCATATTTCCTCCTTTAATAAAACCGATGATAGTCTTGGGGTGTTCTAAAAAACGAGCGCTGTATCAAACGCGTGCTGCGGGTAAACTAGCCGAGTATAAATTCTAATAAGCGTTTATTCTATGCGCCTCCCGAGGCAACAATGCTCTTAATCTTGACCATTATAGGTAGGAAGTTTTAAAATTCAAGAGGTAGTCGGTTACACTTAATATTTAGTTGCCTCCTACGCTCGGCCGGGTAATAAATTGCGTCGGATTGATGGTTGGATGGCGGGTTTTTAAAGCTTCCGTGTGTTTAGATGTACAGAATCAGTCACGGTTTTAGAGATAATTCATGTGCGCGATGGGACTTGAATAAATCTTTCTTTTGAATGTATTTTTAAGTCGTGTCTCGTGATTAGATTGGCGTGACATTTACTGATAAGTGTGACGTGAATGAAGGAGGCGACCACGCGACGTGTGCTGTACCGACTACTGTTAGTGAAGCTTTGTTTGTAAGCATTTCTTTTATAAATACTTTGTTTGTAACTGATTGGCTTAATAAGGCCTTCTTAATATCGTTCAAGCTAATAAATACTGGAATTCATAAGACCTGTGTCTATACATTTTGCTAGCTGCATCGATCTGCTACTGTATCTACCGAATCTGAATGTTGATGGTCGCGCGTGTATTTCATACACCTCTGCTTATACCTTCAAGCAACCCTTACCTTGATTGCTTTTATTAGAAGTTTATTCATTTTACTTATTAAAAACTACAATTATAGTTAAATCTTTACAATACTCGATAACCTACCTCAACGTTAAATGTGTTAAGTTACATAACACTGTACAATAATGAACAAAACCAGGTGTGCATGGCGTAACCTTTAACCGACCGAACAAGGAGGTGTGCGATGTTATCGTTTATCGAACACTATAGGATCACATCGGCCGCGGGCGGACATTGTGTTGCTATCTATAGCCTAGATTATTGTGAAGCTTTTTGTTCTTTAATGTGAGGATTCAAGGCTGATTGGAACCTGTTTATTATATCGTGGTACTTTGTTGTTTAAAAAGGAGTTTATGCGAAGTGACCGCAACGTTAGGTCCGATTCCTAGGTCGAGCTGTTGGCTTACTTCCGACAGAATCGAATTCGAATTCGAAATTGAATTCGAGCTTGTCCAATCGTACTTTTAAATTTCAAACTAGTGCAAGACGAAACATAATTTATGTGATTAATTGTTAATTGGTGGTCCTTATCACGTGGTTTGATTCTCGGGTCAGAGAAAAATTACTATTAGAAAAGTTGGTGTTCTCTGATCTCTACTACCCCTATGGGAAAAAAGCGTGATTTACGTATGTATGAGGAAAAGGTAATGTTTTGCAATTTCTCTTCGAATGGTTTCAATAAGTAGTCCGGATTTTGTAACAAGCGTGAACAAGAAAATCATAGCCATGTATTACTCACGCTATTTACTATTCATAAAGTGCAATATAATTATGTTCCCATATAAATATTCATTACTACATAGAGAGCTAAGATGACTGAGATCAAAAGGATATCCGCTTATAAGACTGAATTGAAACTATGAGAAAACTCATGAAGAGAAAATGCCTATAACGTTTAACTTACATTTCTTAGTTTTTAACCGACTTGAAAAAAGGAGGTGGTTCTTAAATTGATAAATGAATAAAATGGCCCCTGTTATTAGCCAATAATTGAATGACGCGGTAAAGAACACATACATATCTCGGACACATCTGAAGCAGAATTTAACGCTCTTATTTTCTGTGGACCAAACTCACTATCTTCTAGCGCAGTGGTAACAGATGCTGACATTCTTATCTACTGCGGCATGGAGACTACTACCGATAATATGAATGGACAACCAACAAGCTAATTCTTTTTATTGTAATTTTTATTAAAATTCCTCTAGAATAAAGCTCAGTATCATATAATAATTGACCAATTCACACCCCAAAAAGATAACTGCGAAAGATTTGCGTCCCAAAATGTATTATTAAAATGAATTACAGCATTAGCGCACTAGTGGCTGCTACCTAAACCGATCGGTGTATAGATTGCCCGGCGGCCATTTTAAATAGCAACTAAATAAACTAAATAAATATATTGCCCTGTTTCTTATTGTGCTGGTTATTGACTAGTAAATCTTGATCGGACAAAACAGTAATACAATTAAAACTATAAATTATAATTGGGTGAATTGTATGTTGTTTTGCAATTAGAGTTTTGTATCCTGTAGTAATGTTAATATAATCGAACAAATCGCGGCTAATTTTTAAAAATACTATACATTTTGCAAGAGGAGAAATTTCTGAGATCACAGAGCACAAATAAAATGTATTTTAGAATTTAGATCGAGTTTGTACAGATTATGAATAATTAGCGATATCCAAATCTGTTAATTGATATTGGTATGACATTTCATTATGTCAGACCGAAGTTTAGTGTACACCCGGGAGTTTCAAAATAAGATGTCTAAAAATATGTAAGTATAAACTATTATATAGATTTATGTAAATAAGTTTTATCTTCAGTAAAACACAATTCTACATACTAACCTTAACTACTAATCGAAGTAAAATACATTTATTTACAAAAAAATATATTATGCTAATAATAATAAATAATAAACTACACAATTTAATTCTAAAAGTTCTCACTATGAATACAGGAGGTTCACAAAACGGTAACGCGTCTTGTAATACAGCGTGTATTATAAGTGAGGAGAGTGAGAATTACTTGCTCCAGGACATCGGCCAGATTACGCAACACACGCCATGTTAGAAACATCTCGTGTGGATGTGGTATTATGAGTCTTAAGCAATGCGTTGCCATTTTGCTTAACCAGAAGAGTGGTTATGAGATGGTATTCTTTAATAATTGAAGAAGAGTTCGAGCTTTTTATGAGACAGAATATCAAACTCGTATAGTTAATCGCCTTGTTAAAGCTTGCAATTGCGTGTCAAATTTACTTGTAGGTCGAACAAATAATTGTTTCATGTGGGAATCGAACTCACTACCTCGCGACGACCAAACCACTCGCCACGGAATCCGTCAATTTAATCACTATTCCAATTTTACAAAATTCCCTATCATTTGGTAAGTGCCAGCTTATGGTATTGTTTATCGTTATAACATTGAGAAATGCAATAAAAAGTTAATGTACTTCTAAGGTTGTCACATCATTTCCTTTCTTCGTTCTAGGCCCAGCCATCACGTCGTCCTATATGAAATGCGATTACTATATTGTTCCATCGTAAACATCTATACAGCAAGTGTCGGCTTCCTTACAACTATCATTATCATTACACCTGCGACGCGTGTGGGTATGCAGTGTACGCAGTGTTCTCGAGGAACTCATGAAACAGGTAATTTTCCGCTGTTCATTTTGTTGGTTATAATTAAAAGCAATTTGAGGCGCGCGTGTTCCTGTATGAAGGTTGATTGAATTTTGAATTTCACCTTCTATTTTAAAATGTCTTACGCCTTATCGCATTTTATGTTTATGCTGGAAGTAAAGTTAATATAAAAAGTATGACAGAAACCTTAAAGCATACTATTACAGTAGAGTAAATTCTTGCCTAATATTGTAGAAACAAATTTTAAAATGGGCAAGTAATGTTTAATGACAATTAATCGTTGCGCAGTACGATTCAGAGCATAATCCGTTGCATTGGTCCTACTTGCTTTTCATGTAAAGAGTACTTCATCACGCTTGTTTTCTAGAGTTTACAAAACACTTTGATTCTATCCTACCTCTCTTGATCCTTGACGCAATATAATGAGAGTAAATGTAAGTCATATTGATGTCCCTAATTCAAAAGAGACAGCCGATATGACTTATCTTTCACGTACTATCAGCAATCTCACCGTTTCAAGTCCTCAAATAAAAACCAAGCTCCCACAAGCCAGTACACCACAATCAAGTAGTTTGCGTAACATAACTGGTCTATTATAATAATGTTCGCGCTAATCTCGGGGCCTCCTCTCGGCAGATAGCGATCAGTTAAGATGAATGGTCAGTAGATACTAGATTGCTAAGAGTAAACAGGAAACTAGCTTCTTTTTGTTTTGATCGATTTTGGCTTGGACTTTATTGAACACGGTTTAGTTTGTGATACGCTTAAAGTATGGCAAATGGTTTATGGGTTAAGTATTGCAAGCTTTCATTCCTTTAGGTTGTATTCTATATTTTAATGGTTGAAAAATTCTACAACTTTTGTTCTGATATTGTATCTATGGAACTTACTTAGGACAATGTTTTGTGTGAGTAAATATTATATGCACTAAAATTACCTTATGTAGCTTAATCATGAGAAATAGGCTACGTCTTGTATATACTTATAGGTTCTTTCCATAGTTGCCATTGGCGACAACATAAAGATCTTTAACTGTTTTTTTTTTTAATGGAGATTCTAAATTATTAACAGAACGTCTTACGGGTAGGGTAAGGGTATGTAGGGTAACTTACCTACTCCTTGTTAATTACTGTTCACCTTCTGATATGAGACTGGGATAGGTATTGTGTTCAGGTTACTTCGTACAACAAATCTAAGGCAACTTTCGCGACCTCCGTTCCTGTCTTCTTTGTCTTTCCGAAAAGATAAAGCGTCTGATCATTACGATTCAAGGGCAATACAATTCAAAATAAATAGCCTTTATCACATACCTCACTACTAACACAAAACTAATGCAAGTATACCACGTATCTAATAAATATCTACAACAAATATGCATGCTGCGTTATCACGTGATCTTGTATCTAGTCGGTATCTGGTATCGGTATCAGTATCTTACATGATTCGTTTGGACACGCCTAATGTGGCGTGACGCCGCTGATAAATGGCTGTGTTCGTGTGTTTGGGTCGCTCCTGTTTGGTGTCGTTTTGGTTAGGTAAAGGGCCCAGAATGTAGCTTTAAAACAGTTGACTAGAGGTAAAACGGTTTGTTCCAACATTTTATCAAAGTCTCTTCTAAGAAATGAATATTGTTTCTTTTTTAAATACGTATGAAATCATTTAAACTACATACTATTTAATATTTAAGTGTATGTATGTGAAGAAGAGACCGGTAATTGCGTCAACGTGACAGTTCTCTATATATTATGACTGTACCTTATTTAGTTGGTAGTAAAAAAACTATTGAACATGGCCTATTGATTATAAGAGCTGATTAATCTTCAAAAACATCAACAGGGACAAATTCTCGCAGTCAAAAGCTGGCAAAGGGATGTGCTGTACAGAATACTATGTGTTACAAAGTGAGAAAGTGTTAAATTTTATCATTTTTGATCGTTGTTTCAGGTATACCAACAGTCCTTAAACCAAAAGCCGACAGCAGCTACAACTTTGCCTCTATATTGTCCACTCACAGAAGAAGAACGTCATAAGTAAAATACCCAACAAAAGAATACCAAAACAGGTTGAATGTTACGGCGCGTGCGTGTCAGTGGCGTACGGTTGCCGGCGTGTATTAAATTTAAAACTATTTAATCACTTGTACTGTGATCCATATGCATTACTTTCACATGGTGTCCCATTACTTGCATGTTCTTTAATATGTACTTAGTAAAATGTATGGCTGGATAGATTACTAGTTAAGTTATATGGATACTATACTCTGTGGAATTGACTAAGTATGAAACACGGTAAAAGTTGAATGAGAATATATTCGATCAAATATACCATTCGGCAAAACGGTAATGGTTTTCCAACATATTACACTACACTTATACTACTTGTTGAGGCTTATAATTTCTACTTTAACGACAAAATTGCGTATCTGCGTATCTTGTTTAATTGCGATGGACATAATGTATTACACATAATTAGCAGTAGTAGAATATAATCTTTGATTCTGAAGCATAAATAAATCGTGAAATTAAACTCAGCCCTACGAAAACGCTTATACATGCAGTGCGACTGTAGGAACTACGGTTATCGTAGATTATATCTATAAATTTAAAACAAACAGGATAATATTAAGATATTTTTGAAGCAAAATCATTATCCGAAATTCAAAACTACAATTAAGAATCTCAAGCAAAAATTTTACATGGATCATTAAGATATTAAAAATATACTCTAACTAAAATAAACCTAAATGAAACAACACACTGTATCAAATCAACAGTGACCACACAATGCGGTCCGCGGACAGTCCATCTGTCAAGCACACTACCTGAATTCCTGGGACACAGCCCACGTGCCTCTTTGACGGTGTTTAATGGTCACCCTAGTCCCGCTGTGAGATCATTTGTCAGCATACGTGAACAAAAACACATAAATACCATCCCGAATTTCTACCCAAACCTTATTACAATGACATAAGGTTTAGATTTGAGTAAATATTTCGTTTGTAATGATATGTTAAGTTTGTAATTGAAAATGTAGTGTTTTGTCTGTGCTATATGAAAATTAATTTGAATTGAATTAAGTGTATGGGTGTACAGTTAGAATTTTTAGGTAGGTAGCTGCTAGTAGTCAGTGCTAGAATGAAAGACGTTTGAAATCTAGTCTACTGCGATTGTTTGACATAGTTTGCAGTATGTGCGCATAATATTAGATAGTGTCTTATTTGCATTGGTAGTGAATTATTATTTTGATTACTGTAATTTTGAGCCACTGTTTCCGATAACAACTGAATAGTGTGTTGTTGTAAAAAAAAATTGTGTGATATTAAAAAATACTCATAACTATCTATCGAGGTGACATAATATGAATACTAGATGCTTCTTCATACAATGACCGCATAATCTAAAAACAAACCTAAATTTTCGCAAACCTGCATACTTTTTCTGATGATCCACATTCCTACTATTTATTTATTTATGTACAGCAAGTACAAACCCGTGCTAGTAGTTAAACATCCAATTACTTTAAACTGTACTGTAACATCACAATAGTCTGATATTTCCACCCACCTAATTTTGGCCTAAATATCAAATATAGCAGTTTGAAGTACTAAATATAAACAAGGAACCAAACCGAGACTATCTTCATCTTAAATTGATTAAACAAAGGCATCTCAAGGTCAGGCCTCCGTTTAACGCCAAAGCACTCAATGGTTCATGACTGAAAATAATTCAGCACCACCGATTTTACTACGAGTTTTTACCTATTGAAGTAAACGACGGATCATACTATAGTAGATTTATGGTAAAGTAACAGATTTGTTTTAACGAAAAGAACTTTGACTATTTATCGATAACCTAAAAATCATGCATAAAAATACACACTAATAATCATACGCCTACGTAGAATCTGTGATTTAGGTTGCAAATCTATACTTATATCTACAGCAGCTGTCAAGCAGGGCGATTAGTAAATCCTTTTAAATCATGACTATTTCACACATTGAGAAGTTAAACGACCAATCCATTTTGAGTTTCTCATATTCGTACTACGAGTACACATTGTTAGAAACATCACTCACTAGTTTTTACTTAAGACTAAAGTTATCAACAATCAGTTTACTACACTACACTGCCTACAGTAAAACTCTCGCAGCAGCTCGTAGTAGCTCAACTGTCACCCAGCAAGATAATTTGCATGTTTCAGTCTGAAGTTGGGCAGTGATTTACATAACTCATGTTCGTAAGCCTCCCGGATCGACGGTAATCCAGGATCTGAGGCGCTTTGTATGATTTTTCTGAGAAGAAATTTCATTTGAGCAATGTTTCTTACATGAGCGGCTTTGGGAAGAAAATGTTACAAAGTTTGGCGAATTCTTTTGACCTATATACTTAAAAGCCTTGATTGTTATGCTTGTTTGTATTATAAGAGTAATTGTGATAAGTAATAGAAGTGAACATCAATATTCCACGCAAGTGACTATCAAAAAAATTAAAATCACTAATGTCTTATCGGAGTTATACAGTTGATTTCTTCATCATGAAAAATATTTAACTGGTGAAGCGTAGTGGTCTTCGATGTATGACAGTGTTATAGCGGTTTGTAAAAGGAAGCAATGTTCCTCTCCTGGCATATTTAAGTATAGCTAAGACCTAACCCTTCAGTCATGTAGCAGCTTTTACCTCAAATAGAATTGGAACCTAAGAATAAAAAAAAATTGGAAGATACATTCTCAGAAACGTTCTAATACCAAGTAATTGTCTATTATAAAAAGTTTATTAACTGTTTAAATTAATTGTATCAGAAAATCTTCTCCGGAAATCTTTGCAAGTAAATACATCACAATGCTATCAAGGTCTGCATTTGAGAGCCAGAAGTAAGGGAACATGATAAAAAGGATTAGATAAGTTCACCCCTTCTTTATGTTGGTAACAAATATCGCCATGGGCGATGCAGTATCTGAAAGTTGCTACCATAAAAGGAAAATTTGGAATCTTGTCGAGTGTTATAACTTTTGTAGGGACAATTTACTACTTTGCATGGTAACTTGACAAAGAGTGCTAATAAAACTAATACATTCTTGACAGGGTAAGTAATGTGTGGTATACACTGATTATAGTCAGTTTGTGACCAAACTTCTACCAGAACTATAAAGAATCCATGGTAAAAATAAATAAAAACTACTAGTAATACTACAAATAATAAGCTTAGAAATGATAAATGTATTTAAACACTCATCTTACGAATAAATATATATACGGTATCCAAAGAAAACTTCTCACTCATAGCTGAGTTGGTACATATTTTTTACTCATACCTAAGTTTAAAGATTTTTACTCAATACTCGATATTTTCAGGACCGGCTTCTGTTGGCGGACGTTGACAGCTCGTAAGCGTCTAAGTTAAAAAGATGCTATATACATATATCGATTATGGCTTTATACATAGACATAAGCAACTCTTATATCTTACAAATCTCCCGCAAAATCACACCTTATTTCACGTGAAGGTAGACACTAGGGACCAGGGAAAGCCAACTGCTATGATTCTAACAATTTGTTAAACAGGAGCGCAATTCTCTAGTCAGTTCTATTGAGTATCGCCAGTTTTAAATTTAAAAATTGTTCCTGCGGCGCCCACTAGAGCCACTGATCAAATTTGATTACGAAATTTTTCGATATCTTGCCGGTTGTCGAAAGTCGAAAGGGGTAGAGAATTCTTAAAATCAATGTTCCAAAAGTCTTTATACGTATCTTTATTTTTCAGTTCTTCACTAACCTACCACCACTTACCATTTACTGTAACGAAAACAAATAACGAATACTTGCGTGTTTCAGTACAACTGAACATTTCAAACAATGGGTATATGAACATTGTCATAAAACGTGAGCCTTCGACAAAACAAACTAATAACCGTGAAAGTAACGAGTCATATTCTACAGTCTACATGAAAATGGAGTAACGTGGAACAAACAGAAACTGGCAAAATTTACTTCAGACAAATGTAGGTAATGTGAATAAAGAGAGAATGAATGAAACAATACAGTTATGTGAATGAAAACTATTGATGGGTAACAATCATTAAGCAGGCTTAATCATTGTGACCCATCAAATGTTGATAGTGCCTGAAATATTCTTCGGTTGGCCACGTTAGGGTCTAAGTTTCAGGCTACTTACTGTTCAATATATGAAGTAAGATTGCAAATACTAGACATCTAAATGATCGTATAACCATTACATTTTAATAATTTTGACCCAGAATACTAAAAACGGTAAGCCATTCCACTCCAGTGCCCATTAAAGCCTTAAGCCGTCTGCTAAAACCCTATACTGGAATATTTATAGACTAAAACCAGACGAAAATTCCGGTTCATTAATAATTTACGAAGAAAAAGAGTAACTATCAAAGTTTCATCGTCGGCCCAACGGATGTGGTTTTATAACTCACAATTTTTCCGTCCTTAATCCTTTACGGAGCTCATTTAGCCGAGTTTTAATCTCAATCTCACCTCATTACTGGATCCCGAATACTCGGAATAGCCAATTTCGCCATTAATTACAAGCGGAGGCTCCCTTACCCTTCCTTTTTCGAGTAAAAATAAATTATAACTCATTTATCGTTACGGCGGAGTCGCGGGCGACGGAGGCATTGAAATAAATAGCTGTCACGTTGGCGCACACAGAAGTAACGTGAACGTGAAACGGCGTCACGTTAACGGTGGGGGGTGAGGCCACGCCTAGCGGCTGCGCACTGCTCCACACACGCCCATACGCGCCCATGTGTCGCACATACGTCGCGAACTCGCGTCACGTAACTGGGGCACATATATGCCACATGCTCGGTGGGCGTGCGCCTCGGTGGGCGTGCCACGTGTGCCATGTGTCAGTAAATGGGTGGAGATAGGCTCACGTTAAAAGGGAAATAGCCGCTCGCGTTCGAGTGACGACGGCCTATGTGCGCTCGCGAGTATGTGACCGAGTGTCACGCCCGGCGTCACTCACCAACCACCGAGCAACCACCGCACCACACCGACGACTCGCTATCACAACTCTATATGTAACTCCACAGTCTCGGGGAAATAGTAATAAACGCCGTCGGCGCTGGAAATTAAACAGACGGGCGAGAGAAAAAAAGAAAATAATATTCCCACCTGCGTCCGCAATTATCGGCGCAAACCGCGGAAAATTGCGAGGCGAACGCCAAACTGACACTCGTGGAACTTCCTCAAAATAAAACTTTGGAAAAGTTCAACCGGAAAAGAAAGAAAACGCGAAAATAAAAAAGCCATTGACTCCGCAGTCCGGCCCCGAAAGTTTTAGACGCCTTTTTAAACATTCCCGCGGATGAAATCACGACCGGAGGGATTTTTTTTATCGCCAGAAGGATTTTCAGTGCTCGTTTCTGTCAACTAATTAGAGTTTGCTCTCGAAAATAAAATTAAATGCAAATACTGACGTTATCAAAATGACACTTGAGTTGCGTCATAGTAATTGGACATCAGAGCGGAGAGCGAGCGTCGGCTCTGTAGTATTGAAAAATGTGAACGATGAGAAGAGTTTGCAGCGTAGCGAGCATGAGAAACAATATGGCAGAGAGTAACGTCGGATCAATAATATATAGGCTAAGAAAACGCGGGCACAGAGCAGCTAAGGAGTCCGAGGCACGCGCACATAGGCAAGAGCGAAAACAAATCAGTGCCGGGAGGCGCAAATTGAGCACGTACCCGTTCCGGCTAATTTTATTTTGCAATTACACCCCGTCCCCGCCCCCCGGCGTCCTACGACCTCACCCCTCTGCCTGCGACGCTCCGCTAATACAACATTCTTGACGACAGCCAGTTTTTGGGACAGAGGCTGTGGTGGGAATGTTACGACCAAATTATACAAGAATAATAAAATGATCTTAAATATGTGTAGGTAATAACTGATCACGTAACTTCTAGTCCTATCTTTTTCAAACACCTGAAGGTAACCAAAATGAGTCTGTTAACATTTTGAAACGCTCAAATAAAATCAAGAATAACACAGCTTTTCTCTATTTAAATTTGTTACAGAAAAATTCAAGCATCCTTTCAGACTAAAATATAAGCGTTGTCCTAGATTTTACTGACACATTTCGGGCACTAAACAAATAGTAACCCTTATTTTTGGAGTGAAAAATTTGCGAAAACATTTTTCATTAAAATGATAATGATATACCTTCGAAATACTCATTAAAAATCTACAAGAGGAAATTCTCAATCTACGCATACAAAGTCTCTGTAGGCTATTACTCTGCAACCCCCTGTGTAAAAAGGTTGTAAGAAGGCGGTGGACACCCCCGTCTAAGGGAGGCGATCGCCTCCACAACCCTTTCGCTTTTACCCCCAGTGGACAGGGTGATGTTATTGTGAAGAAAGTATTTTTTCTTACTTTTTCTTAGAGTAACATCTTTATGACGAGTGTAAGATAGTAAAATACATTGAATTCCAAGAGCTTAACCAATGTCCTTGAATTTGTTCATATTAAAATGTGATTTGCATTTAATTGACCGAATAGTCACACCTACATTTTTTTAACGGTTTGGCTCAGTGATAATAGTAGTCAAGTCGGTTCGTATAGTTCACTTTATAATTTACTACCAGACAGTATATCTAGTACTAAATAATTATTGATATCAGAGAATCGCTGTAAGAAAACAAAATATTCAATTATTTAAATATACAATTACTCAATTGCTCTTGAGTCAAAACAAGGGACACGTGTGCAATTTGACATACCGACGTGTTTATGGTTATAAAATTCATATTTAACACTCTTTCATCATAATATTTACTCAAAATCCAAAATACAAACAAAATACATTAAAGAAAACTCTGAAAAAAGTCAAAACACAAACGACTACACCCTGTACCCGCTAAGCTTCTCGCATTTCTTCGACGCTTCTTAAAGTGTTTTACATACAACCATTTACGTTTGTGTGCGTTTGGTAAATACTTACGCATTGATGTGTGAGTTGCTACGCATTTTTGCCCACCCCTCCTTCCCTTCAAGAAAAATACCTTACCCCTTTCGCCACCCACTTTGATGTACCGGTACCGCCTTGGTAAAGAAGATATGAGACTTTTTCAAAAAGCTTAATTTAAATGAGACGGTTGAGACGACTCAATGGGAATATTCTCTAATTTAAATACTATCTTGAAGGCGAAAGGGTGGGGAACGTTTTAATTGGTATTGAATTTCGATTGGAGACTCTTGTGACTTTGTTTTTTTTATCTTTTCTTAAGATGTTATGGCTAAGTGAGAATTTGTTGCTGTATAATTTAGTGTAAAGGTAGAAAGGCATTTATAATTTTCTGAAGTGTTCTTTGCTGACAAAGCATTGTTCATGAAGGTCTTCTATAAAAATATATTTTACGACGAGTATCAGGTAGTAGATACTCGATCACAATAAGAGGTAAATGATCCATGGCCGCTAAATAATTCAGTGACATATGGAGCAGTAGTCTTTTATGTTACCAGTGGTCTATATTTATGGTATCCCTGTTATGAAATAATTTATCAAACCAAGAGAGGTTCTTTTAAACAGTCACGCTGAAACTTTCTTTGTCATTTCCTGAACAGTCACGTTTTACAACCTGTCGTCAACGTATTTGCGATGTAGCCTTGCGAGAGTCGCTGTTGAAAACCATTCGTTTAATCATGTAACCAACATATTCACGAGTGCCTAGTTTCATCTGAGTACGTACAATATGTATGGTTGGAAATTAATGTGCTTGACTAATGATCTTCTAATATCGACAACCAGTTAGAAACGCTTCGTAGTAGATGAATGTTCGAGTAGTTATCCCTTCTTTAAGACTAGTTCATTTCTGTCACATGGAAAAAATCCAGTTAGTCAGGTTACAAAAAAATATATCTGTGTACGAATTTCAACAAAATCTGTTCATCTGATTTTGCTTGAAACAATAATAAAAAGCTACACAAATCCACCCCATCGATTTTCTTTATTTTTACAATCTTTCGTAACTTAACATTTATAATATTAGTTGGAAAAAATTTGGGCATATGCACACACCAACAGTATACCAAGGTCTAAAAAAACAATAATAATAATGTTAAGTGAATTCTTATTGAAAAGCAATGTAACCAGTTTTTCCATACACTGCAAAATTATTGTGGTGCTGACATAACATCGTTGCATCCATTTAATAAGTTTCGATCAGATTTTTTTCTGAAACAATATAATATAACTAACCTTTAGTGACGGTCTTTGAAAATAACCTTTACAGGGTTGCTTATCGGTGTACCGCAAACTATTTACTAAACGTGCCTTGACGACGGAAGATGGGAAATAAATCAAAAACATGTAACATTTTCAAGGTTTCATGTTAAATCGTTTGTCATTGAGTTTGTCAGGTTGCATGAGTCGACGGTTCAGCTGTTATCGACCATAGTATGACAGTGAACTAGAGCTGACAGGGAATAAAAATTATAAGGGATGCTCTTTGTATGACTTTGAATGGGATGTACATATCACTTATTCTGATAAACTAGGAGGTTTTTGATATAAGTGCAGTGCATTAAAAAAATACTGACTTTTAGAAGAGTGGCCCGATGTCAATTTTGGTAACTTATCATCAGTGTTCTACTCTGTAGCTTCGGTTTCTCAAGTCTGTCGGTATATGACAAAGTTATGGCCGAAGACTAAAACGGTATCTCTGATCCCATGTATTTGTCTGACGATAAAACTTCATGATATTGTCACCTTAAGCTGATCTCATATAACTGATCAATTGTCCAAAAAGAAAAATCTGAAAATAATTGTTAGTAAGTACCTGAAAATATTATGAATTTTCAAAATTTAAAATTTACTTACTACTGCAACACTAAATTGATCATTACGTAGATATTAGTCCGTAGAAATGGTTTTAGAGTACATACTTCCAAACGTAAAATGAAAAATACTTCTCTACTTTCACCAATCTATACTTATAATAAATCTGTAGAGAGGTCAATTCTGTACATTGAATATATTTAAAAAAAAACCAATGGGGGATGTTTAGTAACGGATACTGATACCGAATCTGCAATTTATAATTTTCTTTTCTGTCTGTCTGTCTGTCCTCCGTCTGTATGTTACGCTATCACGTAAAAACTACTGGATAGAATGCACTGAAATTTGGTATATGCATAGAATAAGTAGTGGAGCAAGTACTGGGATACTTTTTATCGCATAAAATTTCATAGATTTTTAGAAAATTGAAAAAAATACGTAGAATTCGTTTGAACCTGCGTTTCCCTAAAGAGACCATAGATGGCGTTGCAAGCCATTTCACAACATTCGCATATAGTTAACGCGGTGCCTGCCGTATCGATACCTGCTGTTCGCACCAACCAATAGATGGCGATATAGTCCGCAACACAGCATGTTTTTCCTAATTAATTTATTTTGATTGCTTTATTGTTAAAAAAATACCTTTGAAACAGGCTATACATTTATAAGATTTTCAAACATAAATGTTGTATGATATATTACTCAAAAATGTTGGTTTACGTGGTTCCGGTGCGATCGGGATATCCTAGATGGCAAATCGAGTAATTTCGTTTGTTGTCGTTGTTCGCCGCAACTAACAGATGGCGTTGTAGTTTGTAACACGTAACCAAATTAATTGGTTGCATCAAGGTGATAAATTGGATAGCTATGAAACAGACTATGTCGTAAGTTTTAAAAAATAAACAACGGTTTCGGACGTATCATCGCAAGTATACCTACATTATTACGCGTGTGAAGAGCTCCGGCGCAGATAGGTCTGTCTGTACCTATAATAATATTCTGAATCCAGACGGGTAAGCAATGGTCAGTGTATTAACCCTTATATTTTACACTGTAAACTGGTACGGATACAGACGAGAGCGGAAAAGAAGGTAACCACAGGAAATCAGGCGCGCCTGAGCCTGTGTCACATTGTGTGCTCTTCGGGTCCCTTTCGTAAATAACCATTAGATGACAAAAGAGTTGTTAGCATTTTTATGTGAAGGTGTGTAGTGCTTCGCAATTCGCGTGCTCAAATTCACCAATTTGAAATATAATTGCAATATTTTTAAATAGTACTCCATTATCCATTCGCTGTCAAATTTTAAATTAATTTCGATACAACAATGTAAGTTAAAATTAAAGATATAATTTACGACACCGTTTCAACCCGTTCTCGTTAAAAAATAACGCTGCTAAATTAAAACGTCGTCAACAATTTATAATTCTCTTGAATTTGGTGCTATTTATTATTGGTACTTAGTATCTTACGCTTTCGCCTGTTAAATGATATTATGATGATTTTTTTCTCAGAAATATATATTTTTTGACATTTAATTATAACGTTTTTATGTGCTTTCAAAAGGGTGTATTCATGTAAACAGGACAGTGTCTGAAATAAAATAAAGTACATGGTTACGTCGTGGACAAATGTTTTCATTTGCAACAAGTATAAACCTTACCAAAAAGTAAATTTTTCATTATTGCTTTAAAAAACTGGTTTATATGAAACTCACAGTTTGAATTAGAGTGTTTGTGTAGTTGTAGTGTATTTTAAAACAATAAAGAAACGTTCTAGCCAATCAATTCCGATTTCATATTTCGATAACATATACCACGAACTCAAACGCACACAATTTCCCAAACAGGAACTACCAACAAAATCTCAAAATTAAATTCACTCATACGAAACAAAAGAAAACCCCTACAACAAAGTCTTTTCTTAAAATCGTATTTCCAATGAGCAAACATAGCCCCTTTTAAAATTCTATTACGTACATCCATCGTACGTACAGGTGGGGGGTGTTCTTTGCACCCCTTTTTAACCCTTTCGGGGTCCAAACATTTCTTCTTTACATTTATTTCTTATGGCCTGTTTCTTCTTCTTAAATTATAAAGCTGGGTGTGGAGTGAATGGTTTTGATACTTGATGTTTGTGATTAAAGATTTTTGGAATTATTTTTTGAGTTTTGATATTTAGTATAAAGCGTTGTATAGTTACAATTTGTTTAGTTGCAGAATACAATTTATTTAGCTTTTTTGTGAATTACAAAATAACGGGGTGTTGCAATTAAAATAAACAAATATATATTTGGCTATAGAAAAAGTTAAACTTCAACAAGATTTTTGTATTTATATTTAAGGAATAAATTTTCATTATTATCAATATGAATGTGAACATTAATACATAGTGAATGTGGTATTAATAGTATTTAATACCAATGCTTCGATAATTTCAAATATGGTCAATTAAGACATATTTTGTTGAAAGTAAAATACTACATAGTAATAATAAAGTATTATTATTATGTAGTGAACAAGCAAAAACGACGTGTTTAGAGCCACCATTGAAGTAATATTTACATCGCAACAAAAACATATACCTTTCCCGTACAAATTCCTTTCAAAAAAATACTTTTGCAACAACAAAAGAAAATTCTCAAGACTAGTGGGTCGCACTCGCTCGGCAGCCGAAATGATGTTACAAAGGCGCGGAACTGGGCTAACACAAGTTTTCTATATTACAGTGCGTACCTCCCTTCTACCACCCTTATTTCACCCCCTAAAGGGTTGCGACCCACCTTTGAAGATGCGCCGAGCTTTTTCTATAATTCTCCTCTCCTAAGCGATTTGAATTTCGTTAAGTCTCGTATTTCGAGCAAAAAATAATTGTTTGAACCGATTTTCGAGTGTTTCGCTCGTTCTCTTGTATATTTCTTGTGTTTTTTGTGTCCGCAAGATAAAGGCGTGTTCTTGTGTCTACTGTAAATTAATTATAGCTACTGTTACGATGTTCTCTTTTGTGCCTTGAGTCTGATGAAGCCGATGATACGATACGTCGTCTTTATATTGACTGCTTTAATTGCAATAACGCACGGTGTTACAGTTTTTTTGTTGTTGTGACACTGAGACGAAATATGGAATATACAACCATATTTGTCTGTGTAGTGCAAAAACAAACAAAAGCATAACTAACTACAAACAAACGCTCAGTTTTCAGTTACCGATACGTAAAATGATCCACACTCAAATTGTTCATCCCCTTTCAATAGATGCTGTCTGTAATGTGATTGTACTTTCATTCGTTTTTTTTCAAAGTTATAGGCAGAGACCAGATAGCGCCACTTGGTAACCTTACAAACTTCTCTTGCTCGATTCACATCCATACTCTTGTCATACAGGACCGCCGGTTAAGAGTACTACGACGTTTTACTTGTTTTAAAAAGTTATATTTTTTCTAATTTTCTTATAAACGCGCCTTAAACATGACTTAGTAGAATTTTCACGAATCCTTTTTTTCTTACAAGGTCGAATGATTCCGTTTATTTATGTTTGTTACACTTCAGATTTAGTTATTATTTACGTAATGCTACTGTTAAGTAACCCACAATTTAACAAAAGAAAATTAAAAATATTTATCCGATGTTTTTTTGTTTCAGATTATCTTTGAGTGAAAGATAAATTTAAATCGGTAACGAGTTGGGGATAAAAAGTTGGCAGTTTTTCGTAGGTATTTAAAGTAATCGTTACTAAACAATCAGAGAAAAACCTTTTACCTTTTAAATCATTATGTGATTATATATTATTTGTTTCAGCTTTCTTAAAGGTTCGTTTTCAGAACCTTTCGGTTTAATGAACATCGACAAATTAAATTCGCGATATGACTTAAATAAACAATCCTAAGAAAACTCACATGATGGGTATTACATTAATACGAGAAAAGAATTAGAAATCTTATCCTTGATTAGACTCTAAAATAAAAATATTTATAAAACACACAATATAACATAAAGAAAAAGAAAAAAGTTATATCTTTTTTCACCGTGTTTACTATTAAGGAAAATAAACATTATCAGTTAGTTAACACAACCAAAAATTAGTTTTTCAGTGATTTTACAAAGTATTTCACGTATTGTGACTTTCAGTAAACTGTAATACAAAATGATAATAACGTACCGCTTCACATTTCCGTCGGATGAATATTTGAAACGACGTAATAACGCGGGAATTTCAACTCAGATTTTAGAGTATTTCACAAACAAATACAGACATTCAAAATGTATGTTTCTAGTTTTGCTAGACGATGTTTCGAATAAAACATAGTTTAAATATCTTATTCTATGTATTTTGTACGAAAAGTTTAACAGTCAAATCAAATGCAAACCAAAGTACAGAGAAATGTTTGAAATTGTTTGTTTAAATTCACCAATGATCTATTAACAATTTGTTATTTTTATGCTCATATTTCCTCCACACTACCTTGTTATTTCACACTATCAAGACGACAAATCCTTTAATTATTTGGTAGTGAATGACATCAATTAATTAGAAGTGATCACTGTAGTATTTTTATGTCTTATTTTAACCCATGGCTGTCTCACTGCTGAGAAATGGGGTCCTCCTGAGTGAGATAAATACTAAGATTAAAAAATCTGCTTCTACTGACTAGCCTCTAAAGTTAGGCTCTCTTTTAACATACAAACCGAATTATAAGACTTTAGTATTTCTAGGATCGAACCATCACCTTATCAAAGTATCTAGTATTAAAAAAAACAATTTTTACGCAGTGAAATATATCTACGTAATGTAATGTGGTTTCCACTCAAATTCAATTAACACACAAAACTACATCTGTAAGCGTTCAAACAAAGCTGAGGTAACTAATTTGAGATAACGCGAAGTACGGGCTATTAACGAGACGCATCACGCATAATTCATCATTGGACCCTACTATTGTATCTCGATCTTGTTACTGAGTAGCTCGAGTGTGAGTAAGAAGATACGAGTTACATGTGAGTTAATCTAAAACGTATTTGCCTTAAAAATATCAATTAACAGTTTTTTTCGTATATTAACACAATCACGCTTGGGTATGTGTTCCGCATTGTTTGATTGTCTTATCGGCACAGGACAACTTTCTTTCATTGCCGGTGTATGGTAACTTTTTATTTCTTTTTATGTAGCCTTGCTGAAATCCTTTCCAGTAAGTTATTCTTGCTGTCTAAACAACAAAATATAGCTATTTCGCTCAATTTACATATGAGGGAAAGAAATCAAACGAAACTAATTCTTTTGTTTGTATGTAGTTATTGTTTTCAAATTGACATTATAAAAATCGATTTTAATACTTAAATGTACAATACAGGATTCTAAATTTAGTGCAAGTCAATCTAGCCTCAATATATTTCAGAACAACTGAATAAGCCTATCAAACTCGTAAACTAAACTAAGTTATTTTGGCAATTGTCGTAATAAAGATACAACTCGATCGCCGTTTGTTATATTAAACGATATGCTAATCTCGAATCGATATCGAATGATAATACTATTGTTTTCCATGTTGTGACAGCCCTATTGTAACCTTGGGTAAAAATAGACCTGTGGGAAAAGAGGACTAGTATTTTTTAAAAGAAAAGCTAGGTTTTTCGAATAGGGTTGAAATGGATGTCATACATATATTCGTCGTAGTTTCTATGAATTCAAAGTAATATGTTGTAAGTATCTATGTCTGTTTATTCTGTTGTGTGTAAAAAGTAGTGCTTGGTATCCTCTTTCACAATAAGAAATTAAGATACATAATATATTTTTACTAACGCGAACATGCATTTTACCTTGGGTTACTTAACTTGTCTTTGGTTACAATGGACGGATTCGCAAACGAAGAATACAGCTGCACTTTTGTAGTCGATATTTTCAAGTAATTTCCTTCATGCCATAGTGACAATAGTGAAAAGCCGTAGGTAGAGTATCTTATTCTGAAACCGTTATTTTATTAGTAAAATCTCGTATATCTTGTTGTAAATGTATCGTGTGACAGTGGTAAGGGCGGCGAGCGCAGATACGCGATAGAACACGCGTGTCGCGGACAATCGCTCAAGGAACTGTTCGTTAAGAGTGGAGTGGGATTCACATACATTTTATTAGTATGATTTTAAAAACTCGTGATCTGCTATTTCTTTACAATAACACCTCATAGTAGTTATTAAATCAACCAAAAGCGGTAGAATTTGCAAACATCATACAATTAAAATTACATAGTGATGACAAATGTAGAAATCTATATCCAGTGATATTGTTCAGGTTATAATAGACTCTAAGGTACAGGTTTCCGACATTATCTTATTTTCGGCTTAGAGGTAGTAAACACTGCTTCGCTTAAAGCAAAATATTCAGCTTCGTACAATTATTGCTTAATTTGTGTATTTTTTTCTGAACTCGCCATTTAATTTCTTAACTTTAGCCAAATAAACAATTTTTAAAGAAGTTCTAAGATGCTCTCCATACTTATCGTGTAGAAGACGCGTGTTAAGACGATCTGTCTTGTTCAGATCTGTCAGCGCCACCTATGTGTTGAAGCACGTTGAGCGCCCCGTGTGTGACCGACATTATTCACTTACTGTTTACTTATATATTCTTTGTTGGTTTGTTACTTTCTGTATTATTAAGATATGCTTGAAAACTGAACAAGCTTAAACCTTAAAAGAAGTAGAGGTACGTTTTGAATATGCTTGCAGTAAAAAATCATAGAATGAACTTATAAAAACGGCAAAATACAATTTGTAATTCTTATTGGCAATGTAATTTCTGAAGGACTGTTGACGACAGTATGAGTAAAAAATAAATAAACACCTAATTTAAACAAACGGTGTATATGTGTATTATTTTTGTTAGATTTTTTAAATCAAAGTACTTTTAATTCCCTTTACATTCAAAGGGGGAAAGACAAATAAACAAAAAGGACAGAAAAAGCGTGAATTACGTTGGTATGTAAATCTGTAATCATCACTCACAGTCTTAATTTCCACGTCTTATCAGTATACTACTAACACCCCATACTTTTCACTTCAACCCTTACTTTATACCTTAACACAGTGTTATAAGGTTGATAATTGTATAGCAAATGTTTTTATCTAAAAGCGTCTAAGTTAACGCTATCGCGAACGACTTCAGTGACGCGTGAAAGAATCAAGAAAATGTCTATTTTTTGTACAAACTTGCGTTTTGTTGAGAGAGGAAGTGAGTTTTCTGCCTAAGATCCTACGACCTCTCTGAGAAACAAGACTGAGTGGCAATCTTTACTAATATTATAAAGCTGATCAGTAATATAAGTCCAATTCTATACGTGGTTTTGTAAAATATAGATCTGAAATAAATACCTTTAATGGCAGTAACTTAACGAGAAACTCCCAGATTCTGTTTCAGAAGTGTTGAAAATGTTAAAATTCATATATCTCAGAAAGGAAAATCACGTCTAAAATAAACATAACAACCTATATAACAAATTAATTGAATTACAACAAATCAAACTAAGTCATGTTCTAACTTTAGGTATCGTAATTGATTTCAGGAATTGGCTGATACTAGAGAACCTACTAACCTAATCTCAACTTGTGCTAAACTATTATGCACTTTAAAGCTCTGTTCAAGTTTTGAGGGGGCCAAGACTTGCGAGTACACTCGGGGCTTGAGCTACGTTTAGCTATTACAAGTTGTATGTTGTGTCTAGCAAAGGATTAGTAGAATTTGTACTGATCAATATGTTATGCAAAGAGGACAGACCAGAGTTTGTTAGTTAATTTTCGATATAAATCTATTTTGGTGCGACTGGTGCGATGTGTGAGAAGGTACTGCGCCCGTCGGATTTCGTAAGTTGAATATGGCATTATTAAGTAGGTATCTTGCTAAAGTTTGCACTTATTTTGTGATTAGGACTATATTGCTAATTCTATAGCTAACATACAAACCAATATAACTCCTGTTATATCCGAATGTGTAGGGAGAGGTGTATGCCGTGCACCCAGGTTTTGCGATCAACAATAGTAGTATTATGAGTGTTCCTGTGTAATAGGGATGAGCGTATTGATTTTTTATCGCAAGTGTATATAGTTTTAATATACTGTCTTAATATCTAGCTAAAAATGCCTGATTAATACGAAATTATGTCGGCTTTAGAACATGCAAGGCAAAAACGAGATAAAAGAACCATCTTCAATATTATTCTTTGACTGTCGCACCAGTTTGAAAAGTGCGAGTTGGTCCAAAGTTTCGGCTAATGGGTTAAAAAGGGAGAGGGGGTGACGGCTCGAATTTTTGGAAATTTCGGATATAATTAGAGGAGCGATCGCATTAGGGACGTCAGTTTTGGTTTATGGCATCGCGTCAACCGTCCGAGGACATCTAACCAAGTTCTATTGAGAGACTTGGCGTAAACTTGGCGACTTGTCTTTTGTGAAAGAAATGCTGAATTGTAGATTTTGGAAAGATGTTCGTGTGTTGTCAGCTGTTTGTTATTGTTCTATGAATGTTTTATAAGCCTACAAAATTCACATTTAAAATTAATTGTGGTGTTTAAAAAATATTCTGACCTTAGTTGATAGGTAAATAAAAATGAATAAAATAATAACTTATTGACTTTGCCTTCCAACACAGCTCGATGCCAAAACGCGATGATAGAGTCACCAACTGTCGATGCTAAAAAAATACATGTCCTTTCAACTCACTGCAAAATTGTCGTACAAGTTTTTGTGGTTACTTAAAATAAGCTTCCAAATAAAAACAGGTAATTAGATTACGCAGTAACATATTAAGGTCTAGGAAAAAGTCTTTTCGCATTGTAGTATGTATGAACTTGTAATAAAATCTCTTTGTCTTCAAGAATCACAAATGAAAACACGGTTCATTAGGATTCTTTCAGTGAGCTCGTGGGGTACCCAAATATCGAGCTTTTTTATGTAGAGAAAAGATTTTATTACAAGTTCATACATACTATAATGCGAAAATACTTTTTCCCCGACCTAATATATAAGCGAAATAAAGTATCCAAAAAATATACACAAAATTAAAATGCAAACATCCTACAGTTCCGTTCCATTGGTGGCGTTAGTACGGGTAAAACATTAAGCTCAAATATTAATATGAAGGAACAACGATTGGTATGCACCCTCCTTGCTGACACGTGTATGTATGGAGACTTTTGACTCCGACCAAATTGGTGATTTGAGTGTTTTTATCTTTTGTAATTTAGACATTTTTGCTGTGCAAGATTGTATATTAATTTCTTCTTCTTGCCGTATATTACAGCGAAGGATAGGTTTGTTTTTGTATAAATTTCTTTGGTGGTGTTGTCTTTCCTGCGTCTACTAAAACTAGTCAATTGCAATCTATGTTTTATAAAATCAAGACTTTTTTGTATTTTTTAAATAACAACAGACACCTTTTGAAGTTAATGAACAGCTCTGCTCAGCTACTTCAGAAAGACCCAGGAGTTAGTTTTAAATTGTTCACACTCATTATACTTGCTGTTGTTATAATAGCAGCAAACATAAACAAAATGCCCAAACAAATTAAATAATAAACCACCTCATAACATAATAATAGTCTAACACACAATACCTACATTCGTTCCATTAATCTTTATTATACGAAACCACAGCCAACCACGACCTTCCCAAAAGACAATAAAAGCGAAACAAGCATTTCACTAATTCGATATTTCGTTGTACGACAATACATGACAAGGGGACACGCGAACAAACTTCTACATCAACAGTTAAAACGTACATATAATAAATATTTTTTAACAAACAAAACCAATAATTTGAAAGCTTAATATTATGCTAAACGTACGAGGCACGGTATGGTACAAAACGTTCGTGCATGGCTTTTAATTATTATCATGTACCGAATACGGCTCCTAATAAATGTCATTATGAGGCTGTATCACCGCCAATTCGATGCACACTTTTATAAAACCACAACGCTCTTATTTGTTTAACTATAGAGTTGAGTTTTCCTCGGTGAGAGGTTTTCCAGTGGTAAAGTTATATCGGTACTGATATAGTTCTTTAATGGAACCGCAATGTCATGTGCGTGACAATGATGGTACGTAAATAATATAGTTGAACGTTTTATATGGATGCAAGGCTAGAATAGTCATTGTATTGAAACTTTTGTTGGTATTTTTGCATCGAAAATTGTGTATTACGATTATTATCTTATGATTTAGATTGCACAAGTTCTAAATTTTCGTTTTAGTTCGCCATTAGGTTGGGTTTTGTGTTCTGTAATTTCTGCAAATATTGCTACTGGCTTATGATAAATGAATGCCCGTACTTTGTGACTTTGATTACTGTTAGTGAGGTTAGCAAGAAGGAATGTCATACAATTTTGAAACTTTCCTTGTTCACTTCAATATGATTTATATTGTACTTTTGTCTTTAGATTTAACATGTCTGACTCAATTTTGTCTGGGTTGTGACAGAAATACATTGTCATTAAAGTTAAAAAATAATTTCTCTGCAACTCAAAACGATTTAATGTCGTTTTTATTCAAATAAATTTAACATAAACGCTGCAGGTGTACTTTTTATAACTACCAATTCGAAATTTTATTGTTTAAAGATTGTCTATCTATCTCACTTAGGAGAATCAAGTTCACTACCAAACGACAGCAAATAAAAATCGTCACAAGTGTAACACTTACACCTTAGTTCATAAATCATATCAAAACAAGCACCCCACGTCTTAAAAAACCAAAAAGCCTAACAAAAATTAGAAGAAAAAACACCTAAAGTAATATCTAAAAACAACACTTAACCCACCTTGATCGTCATCAGAATATCGAACCAAAACACTGAACAATAAGACCGGTAGGCTGTATAACGCGTTTGCGCGCACAACATCCAGTTAGGGGGGGTTTCGGGGAGGTTTTGGGGGGAACGGGCGGACTTAAGTCCTACCCTTTTAAAGATTCCGCCGTCCTCTCATTTTTAAGACTTTACAATACCAACACATAGACATCGCATATATTGGGACGGGATTTTTGACGTCTCACGATACGGTAATTTCGTGAAGTCTAGTTTAGTGGTAAAATTCTTTAGTGATATTGATCTCTAAATACTCTATGGTGTAGAATCAACCATTTATTTGTACGCATATATTTTTGATATTTTGCAGCCCCTTTTTTTTATAAAAATACCACATGCGATTTCGGCCGGTTAGGAATATTTATTTGTTTTAAGTCAACAACAAACAATCGTAGAGGCAAACATATAATAGACCAAACTACCTTATATCGCAACAGTATACCAGCCATCGTCTTCTAATGAGATCAAATCAACAGATAACAGCTACTGGATCTACCACCATTTCGAAAAGGAGTGTATTGTAGAGCCAAATAAAAAGAAACTCATGTCAAATGTTATACACGTCATGACATGTGTTATACGAATTATAACGCACTAACAAATATACCTATTAAGTAAGTTGTCAAAGCTTAAAAGTCAGTTTTACAGCTTATTGAGTAGTGTCAATTAACCTATTCGATACTCTAAATTCAATCTGGTAAGCTAACCGATATTTACTTATCCAAAAGTAGTAAAACGTGGGCTAAAAGTCGCTGAATACATGCAAGACACTTATTAAAACTACAGTACTTGGCAACGCAAGTCCATAATAACTCTTAGGGGAAAACTATACCTGTGTGTGTAAGGATTAAGACAACGTGTGTTAGATTGGATTTTTCCGTGTTTCCAGTAATTAGTGAACAGTTCATTAGGGAATGTGGGATGAGCCGTAATGAGGTCTTCAGAGGACATTGAACGACACTCGTATATCACGCAATGCAATGTATTTAGATGTTAAGTTCCCTTTTAATTGGAATAGAACCAGTAATTATTTTATGCAAACTTTTTATTTTTAATTTAATGATGATTTTATTTATTTGTAAGTGGGAACTCTTGTCACTAGTTCTTTGAAAATGTAAGGTTTTTTTACTAATTACACCTACATAATATAAATAAAAAAAATATATCTCAACGATTGGGTCAAATCTACTAAACAAAATTTTAGAAGAAAAGGTTCTTTCCCTTCTTAAATTGTCATTCTAAAACTATCTGATTGAACTTCTGAAAGGTGGGTACGCTTCAGAACCTAAATAACAAAAAGTTTTCTTTTAACCCATGACAGTCTAACTGCTGGGCAAGGGTCTCCTCCCAAACCAGGAAAAGGTTAGGCCTTGAGTCCACCAAGGCTGGCCAATTGCGTATTTGGGACTTTGTTTGCTCTTATGAAATATTTGAAAGAACTGTTACGCAAGTAGGGTTTATCACAACGTTTTCCTTCACCGTCGGAATAAGTGATAATTATTTCTTTTACTTTCACTTTCAAATGTATAATTTGTTTTGCTATCCTTTTTTAATCGGGTAATCATATCATTGCAGGCCACTACAACTTTTAAAAATCGTGTTCCACTATTCCATCAGTTAATTTTAAATTAAAATTAAATAATTTTAAATATAAAATTAAATACGTAAACAAGTTGGACACTCGACGTTGGTAGTTCAATATTTTTGCGGTACTATTCAAATACTCGACCGTTGCATAAAGATGCATGCACATTGAAGTGCAACATTCATAAGATTACAAACGTTCGGGAGAAAAATAATATTAAGTTTTAATGTACTAAAGTAATGATTTTTTTTTTGTGTAGATAAACAATACAACTAAAGCTATCTTAGCATCATGATCTTTGTTAAAAGTATTTATACCGCTTTGTCACCTTTTGTTACTTAAATCAGATTAATCCAATTAGATTTTGTCTCGTGTCTGTATAAAACATGATTACTTAAAATTTCTTACTAAAATGCGTTTTGGAATTATCATTAGTTTTTCAGTAATAATTATTAAGGTAGAGTGGTATAATTTGGTACCTCTACCATAGACTTTTCGAAGTTATGTATTTATTAGAAATAGTTACCACTTCCAACGGTGGAGGAAAACATCGTGATGCAACCTTGCATGCCTGTGAGTTCTTCAAAAAAGTTCTTGAAATTATGCTAAGACCCCAAGGTCCGCATTGACCAGCGTGGTTGGCCTAAGCTCTACCTCATTACGGGAGGATACTCTAGTCCAGCAGTAGGACATTGATGGGTTAAATTTATTTCTGTTTAAACTCGAGTAAAGTGCTACAAATGTGTAAAGGTCTTTACATCAGCCCATACAGCTTTCGTACCACTAATTGGCAAGCAATGATTCTTTGTTATCGAGCCCGGTGACCGGAACTTTGTAGTGTTGTTTGGACTTCACCGTTTTATACTCCCACTACTGGCTTATGGTACAACACTAATTATTTCATACTTGAGTGCTTGAATGCTCTTTTTGAATATTTATTTGAATTAAAATCATATTATTTGAAGTAAAAAAAGTTTGTAGCAAATGGCATGGTTTATGCCTAGTCCTATAGGAAAAAGGCGTCATTTCATGCATGCATGCATGTATGTATGTAATATAATGTTTATTAGGTACTGCCCCAAAGCCCTTCTAAGGCTTTGAAGATAGTGAATTACGTAAAAAACATAAAAAGGTACTAATTAAATTAGTACCTTTTTATGTTTTTTACGTAATTCAAATAAAAAGTACGAAACTTGAAAATTTACAGGTTAGCAGACTGTAAAAAAATACAATCATGTTTGTCTATTACCTAACATTATCGTAGCTAAGTTTTTCTTTCATATAAAGTAAATATGCCTCAAACCAAATATGACTCAAACCTTTCCCACCATTTTCATATATATCAGCAATCTACATTTTCTTCCCGCAATTCTCAAAACACCCTTTATTTAACGTACGTGCTCCTTCAAAATGACTAAAAAGTAAAAAGAAATTCTCTCGTTGCATTCATTAGCGCGTATGTCATTCTTAGTTCCCACATGTCAGCACACTACCCCTTGTTTGCGCCCCGCTTGCCGCTTTGAATACGGAACGGATACTTTCTGAATTTGAAATGAGAGATTTTCTTTTTTAAAGACTTGGCTTTTTCTGGTTTAATTTTACTAATGTTTGACAGTTTTGTTTCTTTTTAGTAAAGAGGTTTTGTTGTGTGGTAATTAAGGGTCTAAGAGTGTGTGAAAATGAAAGAAATTTGTTTCTTTTTTAGTTTTTAATACCTTTTGTGTGTCTCTTAGTTACAATTAAATACTTTTTATTGGAACTACTTTGTTTGTTGCAAGGAATTTTAGTTTCATCTGTTGTTATTTGTTTTCTGCGACCTTGTTTTTATATATACAGGGTGTCCCAAAACTCAACGATAATCCGAGACAGGATGAAAGGCCAAGTCATACCGGTTCTAGGAAAAATAAAAAAAAATTCTATATAGCTTAGTTCAGCAATAATAGACACTTTTCAAAAAAGTTGAAATTTCACACCCTTGGTCGCATTTTCAAGTCCTGTGATCACCAATGTCACAATTTCGCTGTGTTTTTTTCAATTTCGTGATCGTCATAAAATATGCTATTAATCGTAAAACAAATTAATGCACAAAACATTGTTAATTCAATAAAAAAAAGTTAAGTTTTAGTGAGTCATGGTTCACAAAAATATCGTTAGTTAACTTTGACGCTTCATATTGAAAAAAAAAGTACTACACTACCCTTGGCAAGTTATTTCAAAAGTTGGCGCATTTAATCAAGATTTCAAAATAGTGCAACACTTGCCACTTTTCTTGCCATTAAAAATGTTATTTTTATTTGAACGACGAGTATCCCCGAAAATGGATCGGACGGAGTGGTACAATTGTATGGCCTCCTCGTTCCCCCGATCTAAATCCAGTAGATATTTTTTACAGGGAATGCATAAGAGAAAGAGTCTATTCGAAATCAATACAAAATCTATCAGAACTTCGCCAGAAAATTGACACAGCGTCAGAAGAAATAAATGCAAGGAATTTTGCTTGACTGGTGCAAAAGTCTTTTGTCAGGCGTTGCAGAGCCTGTATTCGTGCCAGAGGAAAACAATTCGGAATTACATTAGTTTAAAGAAAATAATTAAATAAGAACGGTGGTTCGTTCATTCTTTTTTTTTAATTATTTTTACCTATTATGTTTATTACATTAAATATTGGTTATGCACTGACTCAATTACCTCTTTACTAAAAATAATTGCTTTCCTCTGGCACGAATACAGGCTCTGCAACGCCTGACAAAAGACTTTTGCACCAGTCAAGCAAAATTCCTTGCATTTATTTCTTCTGACGCTGTGTCAATTTTCTGGCGAAGTTCTGATAGATTTGGTATTGATTTCGAATAGACTCTTTCTTTTATGCATTCCCAGTAAAAAATATCTACTGGATTTAGATCGGGGGAACGAGGAGGCCATACAATTGTACCACTCCGTCCGATCCATTTTCGGGGATACTCGTCGTTCAAATAAAAATAACATTTTTAATGGCAAGAAAAGTGGCAAGTGTTGCACTATTTTGAAATCTTGATTAAATGCGCCAACTTTTGAAATAACTTGCCAAGGGTAGTGTAGTACTTTTTTTTTTCAATATGAAGCGTCAAAGTTAACTAACGATATTTTTGTGAACCGTGACTCACTAAAACTTAACTTTTTTTATTGAATTAACAATGTTTTTTGCATTAATTTGTTTTACGATTAATAGCATATTTAATGAAGATCACGAAATTGAAAAAAACACAGCGAAATTGTGACATTGGTGATCACAGGACTTGAAAATGCGACCAAGGGTGTGTAATTTCAACTTTTTTGAAAAGTGTCTATTATTGCTGAACTAAGTGATATGGATTTTTTTTTTTATTTTTCCTAGAACCGGTATGACTTGGCCTTTCATCCTGTCTCGGATTATCGTTGAGTTTTGGGACACCCTGTATATGGTATATATATAGGTATAGATTTTTGTGAAAGAGAGAGTAGAGAATTTTTAACAACAATCTATTTACGTGCAATTATAATAGCTCTTAGTGTTCAGGTGTAAAATTTTCCATCGAAACCAATCGATAAAATCATAATTTATTTCCATTAACACCCACATTTGTTCAAACATGAACACCCCTCGTTTCTTTGTCACCCATACAATTAGCATAGTACCAACATTATCGCGTTACATTCCTTTGATTACACGTCTATACAATAGAAAATATTATTTTATACTCTTTGGTTATTTGCTTCTTCAAAGAAAACGTTCGAGGGAAAGTTAAAATAATAACAAATGAAAACAATCGGCCCCTAAATGTTTAATGCTGAAACAATGGGAATGTCTAATAATAAATTATTGAATTTGTCCCGTTTTGCGTGAACGTAATTGTTGGAATATTAAACATATAGGCATAATATATTTCATTTAATAAAATAAACTTTACTTGTAATTCGTAGCTTAGACATTATTGAGTATTAATTTTTATACATATTTTGTGCTTTTGAAATTATGTTGTTACACTTGTGGTAATTAAAGATTAGAGCAAGTTCAGATTTGCAAGAAAGATGCGTAAGATTTTTTGTTTAATATAATATATTATGCTCTAACCATTACGTGTCTTATGGGACTTGTGAAAAAATATAGATAACATTAAAATGCTACACTGAATCATTGAAGAAAATTGGAAAACATAATTATGAAGAAAACAAATCTCAAAGCATCAACTGAAGTAGATCGACTAACAGCAAGTATATATAGGGAGATATTTCACGCTACCTTTTCTTAATTCGACATAGATTTTTCCAATCGAGATAAAAGGACACTGTGAGCAATCCGAAAAAGTCACGTAAAGTCAGGGGCGGGACACTAATTTTGGCATAAATATTAAGGCTCGGCGTTGAATTTTAAAGGCGGCAATTTGAACCTACACTCTCGTCCTGATCGCAGGATAATTTATCTTAACGAAAGAAAGGGGTGGGCGAGACCAAGCGAAGGGGTGGGGGGGACCCAAAAATTGGGTAAAAATGTTGCCAGCCAGCGATTAAACCGTTGGGGGAGATGCGTCGTATTAATCACCACCCAGGCGTCTTCGTGGATCCTCGCGGTATTAGCTGAGAGATGATATTACCACTGTTATTAATAATTGTGAAAATGTCAGAGAAATATCATAATAAAGAAAAAAGGATAAACTGGGCAAATCAAATAAGTATTATATCAGACATACAATTCAAGCATCGAAAAATAAATTGAATGTAATTTCTTTAAAAAGCTATGCTACGTGGTTTATCTCACACTCTGGTTATATTTTAGACTATACGTTTAATATAAAGCCTAACTACATAATAATATACTAATATATATTATGTAGTTAGGCAAGTTGCCACATATTCATTTAGCTTTTAGGAGTTACCTTGATAATTCACCCAACCCAATCGCTAATAAATTGTAAACACATAAATCTCAAGCTCCAAGAACAGGTGTGTCAAAACGTTCCCATAGTGTGACAGGGTCGCGTCTAACTGGAGTGGGACAATCACCTCTATACAGATAACTAAGTTGGCCTGTCCGGAGAAGGCGGGGCGGCCACCTTGGCTTTGTTTTAATATTTTCGCAAGCATTATGAAGGGTTTGCTTGCTTTCAAATAATTTCGGCTTCTGCTCTTGAAGTTTTGATAAAAGTTTCATTCTATCAATAATTAACGGGAACAATCCTCGGTTGCTGATGCGATTATAAAGGTTGGGGTTTTTGCATTATCTTTTGGTTTTTTTTTTTACCAAAATGTCAAAGTTCGAAAGCCCGGTCAGTGAAGTTTCTTTGTTGGTAATTGAGTTGCGAAGTTTGAGAAAGGGGCGCGCGGGTTAATGCTTATTTTAATTTATTGGTGCACGAGTAATTTTGATGGGTAGTACATTGTTAAGATCTATGAGATGACTCAGGTGAATCAAGGTGTGATGGTGGCTGCTAGCTGGTATTCTTGCTTCATTACAGCTTTGGTGAAAGAAACAATAAGCAAAGTGCTTGTTGCGTTTGTTGCTCGCCTTGTGAAATGGCTACCAAGGAACCTGTTGAAGAGATTGGTATCTAAGCATTCAAATGCAGTGTAGGTAACTAACCAACCAATCATAAAGGGAAGTCAAAAGTAATATAATCTTATTTAAATCGATATAAATCTGCGACTTAGATACATGCATTTGAATGAATGAAAGTCTGTAGATAGAATAGAGATAGGAAAAACCCTCTACATGTTTATCATCAAAGAGCATTTGTTTAAATTGGACACAGTCTGTCAAAGAATATCATTACAATATCATCAATTTAAGCTAAAGTATAAAATTCTTTTCAAAATGTAAAATAAACTTGAGGCATTCATACTTATAACTAATGTCCAAGACCTATAAATACACACTAACCGAAACAAACATTGAGAAAGTTCATCAAGACACGAAAAATAAGGCAAATCAGCTGAAATTTGAGCCGGTGCCAAATGTCACACAAGTGCGACGACGCGTAATGTCAACACACACAAACACAGTTATTATGTATGTACAAACATACATACAAAAGAAGATATAGTATGGGGACCGAAGAACGGAAAACTTCCACGAAATTTGCTCACCGAAATGACGCCGCTTGTTTTTTGTAGGTGGCTGCTTATGACGATGATGTTAGAAGGATATGACTCTCTAATTAGTAAGTTTGTCATGTATTTTACTATTTAAAAAATGCGATTACTTACCTACAGTTTTAAAGACTTAAATAACTTTTGAATCTAGGCTCTACCTTTCGAATATAATGGCCGACGGTAAATTAAATCGTTCGATGTAAAGCAAACATGTGTAGATATTTAATTTAAGTCAATTGAGCGGTTCAAATAATTAGATACGAGAAACGGCATTTTACTCAGAGTGTATTATACCTATACTTAAGTTGACCATTGGTAAATTTTGCAACATATACATTTCTAAAGTAAAATACTTACTATCACGTTCATAAATGCTGCACAACAGAATACAATACAATGACACTGCTACAGTCTAACCCACAATTCATTAGTCTCATCCACACAACACTAGCGCCCCCTAACAAACTTATTAAGATTTCTTTTCTTTTTACTCTACGTGGTTAGCGACGTATGACGCAAGCTAACGGCCGCAGGGGGGAGAGGCACCGGGGGGACGGAGGGGGGACGTCCCTCGCACGCATGGCCGCTCTCATGATTTAAGCACAGGGATAAGAATGAAATTAAAAATACATCCTCGCCATTCCTTAGGGTGCTGGGGGGACATATATGCAAATGAAGGGGGGGTTCATAAGATAGGGGGAAGTTTTTTGTTGCAAAGCTATTAATTTGGGGGTGTAAGTCCCTAAGTATGGGTACGCATGTATGAGGGAACGGTGCGTCTTGAAGATTCTTTACCATTTTTCTCGTTAAATTATGTCGGGATGTGAGCCCGAGATTATTAAGTGTTCAGGTGAAATTTATTAATTTTTTCTCGGTGGTTCCGTTTTGAAGGAATCCAATTTGTCAGTGGATATGTAAAATCGTTTGAGTTTGTTTTAGACGACAGAGTTTCTTAGCGTAAGTGAAGATACAATAGCTTTATGGTGTGTAAACTTAAGTACTAAAGTAACTAACAGTAATCATCCTTATAACAATTAGTTACACCAAATAGCCAATGTTTTTAAACAAACCTTTGAAGAAGTCTCTACTTCTTATCTTTAAATTATATATGACCGACATTGCCATAAACTAATTTTCACAAACCTTACTCTATCTGAAAGTAGTAAACTTGTACGCTAAGTCACTCTGCAACATAGTCTGCAAAAATATCAACCAAACCAACTCAAAAATTCCCATTTTTATCGCTCAAAGACTTGAAAACTCTCAAACATTCAATATGAAGCATGATTGTGTTTAACACGTAACAATGTGTGGAGATACAATCACGCCCGGGGTGTGAGATTGTACGTTTACACGCTCATACAGATGATTTGACACTTTGTAGCGTTTAAGGACTGTGATCCACAAAATATAATATAATAGCTACTGCCTGATGATGTTCGCGTGAAAAGATATTTCTGAGTTAAGTTTTCTGTATCTTAATCCAGGCTATAGACTTGCAAAGTTTCGCATTGATAATATTAGTAGGATTTCAATTCAAATTAATACGATCCTGTGGTCTTCAAGTGAAAAATACATGATTTCATGATTGTAGGTAATACCTTCAAATCATTAGCTTTTGGCAAATCAAGAAGAAAACTAATAAAGCTTTACAGATTACTGTACTATTACTGGGCAAGGGTCTTCTTGCTGAATATGAGAGGGGTTAGTCCTTAAGTCTACCACATTAGTCAACTGTGGGTTGTGGGCAATTATAAATTGTAACGTGTGAAACAAAACCAATTATCCAAAGCCTATTAACTCTCAAATATTCATGATGATTATGAGATTTTTAACAGATAATGTAGCGAGATTCTATAAGAAAAAGAAAATTATTTCTCTGATATAAGGCGATAGAAAATTCGGCCCTCGGTGTATATAAGAATATCTTTGTCTTTTCTTAGAACAATTTCTTGGAAATCTGAATAATTTATAAAATAATTCCAATGTCACCGTCATTATAACGAAAGGGGTGTCTTTCTTAAGGGTGTATTTTTGTTTGTAAACATAATACTACTGTGATGCAAACATTAATTAAAGATTGTAAGATAATATTGGAGACCAAATAAATGATGATAGATTAAGGGTTTTTAATTATTTTACGTTTTGAGAAACGAATAATAATGCATAAAAACTAAATGAAATAGGAAAAAAATATTTTTTCCGAGTCAGTATATTTAACTGCGTAGGTCTTATAAAGGTTTTGGTAATACATACTATTACATACTTAACAGTTTTACATGGAGTAAAATACACGAGGTAATAGAATGACATAATTAGGGTATGTAAAATGTATATCCTGTTATGTTAGTATTTATATATTTCAATTGCTTCGTGTCCTTCCATATGCGTTCGTTCTAAACCTAATATTTAATAGAGAAGCATTAATGCTCAAAAAGGCTGAACTTCAACTGACTTTCTCTCTTAACATCATTTTGTTATTGTTACGTCTGTAATATAAAATATATTTCCAATCACTTACTGCACTACACACCTACATGATTCAAATCGTATGAGGGGATCGATGTGGATTCCTCTCGTCACCGACATCCGCGAACAAATTAGATAATCCGCCGCGGATTGGTAAACATGTGACAATTCTGTTAAACGATATTAAAACGATTTAATGTCGTTTCGAATGTATGTTTGGATTAAAAGTTATGTGGTTTCGGTGGAAGACTTTGTGAGATGTGACTTGGAAAAGAAGATGTTTATGTTGATACGATTGTTCTTGTATGTTATTAATACGTTTCATCGTTGCGTGTGAGATATAAACGCGTAATGTTTGATCCTGTTTAGGTTAGAATAGGTTGCTAATGGAGAAAATTGACTTCGCGTTACATGACAACACTGGTGAAATTGGGTACTAAAACAGGCGATTCAAATCTTTAAAGAAGGCTAATGTGGATATAGTTTTCAGTGAACTTCTATCTGAAGTACATTTTACAGTCATACCTGCTTGTTTAATGAAGATAATTTTGTAACTTTGACTAAAAAACTCTCAAATTTCCATTCAATAAATCATTTGTCTAAGATTCTTTAAGTATTATTCAAGTATATTGCATTCTATCTTCATTAATAATACAACCACACACACCTTTCATCAATTTCCCCATCAAGCAAGCAAACATCGACTTTTGAATTCAGCATTCATCACCTTCATATTGACTTCACATTTTAATTCTACCACGTACTCACACGGCACACCTGCAGTACAGAAGCCCCATTATTCTCTCTAGATACCCCATGAACTTTGGCTGCTTCACGCCTCGCATAGCAAAGGGCAGATCGATGCTTGTCAAACAATAAATGTCACGTCCACTCCCTCATGTTAATTCGCAAAAATAAACTTCACACCAATCAATCGATTTTCAACCTTATGTGGCTTAACTTAAAGATGGTTGTGACTGTATATAGACTAGGCGTAACCACCTCCCGATTTTTCTTTGAGGTGCGAACGATGCCCCAATTTTTGGCGAAACGTTTGGTATATTAAAAAGTAAATGTTGGCTCGGTTGAGACAAAGGTGTAAGGTAAACTTTCCAATATACGAATTGAACCAGCGGCAGCGTAGCAATCTGAAATACAAATTGCTGTAACTGTAACGACGTGTAGAACAGTTTTAAAAAACGACTTAAAAAAGGTAGCTTAAACTGTTCATGGCGTTATTTTTTTAAATCAGTATCGAGGCCGTGGGAAAGCTCTCGGATATTAAATTTCTACCATCGTGACGAACTCCTTTGCTATCTGAAAATACCTTCTGTGACTGTACGTTGACAGTGATAAAAGACAATTTAATCACAATTAGCCACATAGTACTAATTCGGCTAAGTATTAATAATATTCCACCATTCAAGATCTTTGCAATACTTCTAATTGTCATTCCTTATCTCGCAACCAAAACTCAACTTTACAACCGCAATTTCATATCCAATAATATATTATGACACGCAAAATTAACACATAAATCTATCGTAGACAGTATAACATAATATCTACAAGTTACATGACATGGCCGATACAAATAAACTGCGCACTTCATTACACACTATTGAACAGAATATTACGAATATCTAAGGGACAATGCATTTTGATATAACGCTTGAGGACACTGCCCATATATTTTGTTATGAAAATTACTTGCACGCACTTCACGTTTTATTAAAAAGCGAATAAATGTAAGATTGTCGAGTTGTTGGTCATCTATGATTTAAAATTTGTATTGTTAACCTATTTCAGCCGGCTAAGGGTTAGATTATAAAGAAAGGAAGTCTGTATTTAGATTTTGGGGTTTCGACAATTTTCAACCTGAATGGTTTTAAAATCGGTTTAGCGTTTAAGCCGTATAATAAAGAGACAGACTGAATCAACTCAGATATTAGTATGAGTAAGAAAATTATCTGCAAGCACTCTAATACCTTTTCTCGAAGTGTTATGTCGTTTTTTTGAACCCTCATAGAGTTGTACCTAATACAATTTCTTACAAATACTTTCAATTCTACCAACTAACACAAAACTCCGTAAAACATTTGAATTACGTTACGAATAAATAATTCACACTATTTGTTTTTTGTTTTGTTGCTTGCATCTTGCGTCCAGTGTATGCATGAAAATAAAAAGATAAATAAAACCTACTACAACAGCTGAAAACCTACTACAACAGCTTCCCAAAAAACTTTAACACGGAAATCATACAATCTGTACAAAAATGACTACAGACATAAGCGCCATTAGCTGTTACCGCTTAGCGCCAACACCCACGTACGCATGACTTATTCCAGTTTGTCACATTCGCAATCACTGCGAAGCTGTCCCGATGCAATGATAAATGCGTTTCTTAATTATCAAGTTATCGTACCGCGGGGGGTATGCATGTGTTCCCGGCCTAATTTATTGACATTGTGGCGTGTTTTAGGCCGTTTGATTACATAAGTTTGTTTGCACGTGGCTTTTAATTTAATTTTACTTTTTTTGGTATGGAATTTGAGATGGTGTGATTTTAGTTTATTAGCTGTTGTGTGTGAAACTGATTTTTCTGCTTTCCTGTTAAGTAATTCTCTTCTTTTATAACTTTTTCGTTTTCAAAAAGTAAGTACGTTTAAAAACAAATGTCTTTAGTATCTGTATTGATATGCTACTGGATGTCACCGTTTTCTATCTATCAAACTAAAGTAATCAGTAAAGCATGTAAACTATAGGTAAGCATAATTTCAAGAAGAACTCGCAAGGTAGCTTCTAACGTTAGTCGTAGAAATATTCTGCTAACAATTTTGTTTTCCCAACAAGACGCTAACGAGAATCTACCCGTACACAACTGGCCATAAATAATGAATAATCACCCAAAAAAAATCGAACACAATCTGCATAATAACAAATTTGGAACATAAAAATGTTGAAACCGTCACCTTAAGCTTAATACACACGCGCGTCACGTTTCCCGCTCATTTGGAGGCGTTCATCGATCGGAGACAAAGCCTCGCCAGGCCCCGATAAACGAATTAAGGAAATGGGAGATTTTTTATCTGGGCCGTGGTGTTCGTGGGAGGGGGCCACGCGTCGTAAAGCGCAAGCAATACTTTCTTATGCAAAGTCCCTTCGCGCCGATAATTAGGTGAGCTTCGTCGGTGTGTGCGCGCCTTCATGTCCCTGTTTTGTTTTTAATTTTTAGAGGGGTGACGTGTTTGTTCAGTTTGCGAGCGTTCAATTTTCAAATTAGAATTTTTGGATGGTTCGATGTAGTGTAACTAAATATGCACATACGCACACTGTAGAAATACATTAGTATTGAGCATTGTTCTTTGCTGAAAGCCCGATATAATTCATTTATCTAATGCCTAGAGCTTAATGAACAACCCGGTTGTATTAGTTTTATTTTAACTCATCTAATAAGGGGATTCTTTCTCTTATTAAGGAAACCGCCAATTGAAGCGTCCGGTAATTGCTCAAGAAGTTGTTTTACCTAAACATAGAAATGCGTGCCTCCTTAAAGCTACTTTTCTATAGCACAAGAAACGAATTTGTAAGAAATTCTCATACTACCAAGTCAAACCAATACAAGTCACTTAATATTCCCAAAAAAAATCACAACCAACCGTATCGTAACGTGGTCTTACATGAAACAGAATAGGTACATAACAATAAATAATGAGTAATTCAGCAGTAACGACGCACATAAAACGCGTAAGTACCGCACATTTCAATAATACTGCGGCACACGACATAGATACGATTGTCGCTTGTTACATGACGAATGGTCTTATGCGACTTCACTTTGCTTGCAGTTACGCACATTTTTGAACTACATATTATGGAAATCATCATTGTACGCGTATATTTTCTCAAACTGTAATCATAATTGCTATTTTGAACAAATAAATAATGAGGAAGAATTAAGTATTAATTATTGTTTGGTCAGTCATAACTTTCAAATTTAATGTGTTTGTGTTTAATAAAAATAACCAATAGCTTTTGCTAAGAGAAGAAGCAAAATCTTGTAAGCCTTCATTTTCTTTTCTTTTGGTCCAGGTGACCAACTCACGCTTGACCAATACGTATATCAGACCTATTTATGAGATTATTAAGTAAGCCAGTTAGGTAAGTTGATTAAAAAACAATACAAATTTGTATTATCAGCAAAACACATTTGTAATGAACAAATTATTTTCAAACAATTTACCTATGAAAACACGTGTAACACGTTATGTAATGCATACTATATTATATTCATTTTTATTTATTATGTCGGTTATAAGTACGATATTGTCAAAATATTGTAATACCGCGAGCTAAAGATACGCGACATTACGATCGTTCGCAAATGAGCGAGCGAGACGCTTGTACTGCACATGTTTCACTATGTCACACTTCTTGATACTTGGACATTTTCTAAGTTTTCAGCTTTCAGCATTCTAACTCCTATAGTTAAACTATGCTTGATGATAGAGGGTACTTCTTTTGTTAATACAGTAAACTTTTTACTATGTTAATAATATAATTTAACTTTTCACAAACCTATAACTTTACTCAACTTTTCACAAACTTTACTTCTAATTGTTATATTTCAAAACTACACACGTTTTTATAAGTAAGCACCTATTGTTGAGCAAAATTTATTGGACTTACCAAAATTACGATATATGAGCGCTGGTTTTCAATTGTATCTAGTTACAGTGTCAATATCTGGACCCTTACACGTGTATAAGGTTAAGAGAACAATATTGAATGGCATGCAATGTCTCCGTCGGTATAAATAAATTTTTGCTCCGACAATTATTAACAGCAAAAAATTATACATTTCTTAAAAATAATTTACATTAAACTCATCAAAGACGCAAAAATATCTAAAAATACACCACAATATTTTAGTTATCAAATAGTTCAACCCTCAACCTTTCCACCCACAAAAAAAGATAATCAACATCTTAAAGTATCAAGACTATTCGCCCACACATAACACTTTTAATTTTCCCTCCTTAAAAAAGGGAGGGCAGCGGTGTTTTCGGCCCTACCGTGTGTTAGTAGGGGGAACACCCACTGGGTAAGGGGGGGTGGTAATCAAGACACGCAATCTTCGGCGAACCCTTAAAAACTTTAAAACTCATCGCCGCCTCACCCTGTACATATAAATGTGTGTACATGTTATGTGTTTATGTTTTGGGAGATACTCAAATTGTGTGGGGCTGAATTAATTTGATATTTTTTCGGTAAGTATCAAATTTTGTTCAGACATATCACAGTTTAACAGTTAACCCTTTCCTGCCTTCAAATGATTTATTGTGGTCAGCGTTTTAGGTATAGTGGTCAGGTATTTGTCCACAAAACTGGTAGCAGACTTTCAACCATTTAAATCTTTTACCATATTCAATTTTTCTTAAGAATTCCTCTATAGTCAGTATTTAAATCAATGAACATCAACGTGGTACATTTATCACCATTATAAACTTTTAATGAAAAATAAATTTTCGATAGTTCGTGATTTATTTAGTCAAAACTTATGTCTATAGGGCAAGTACCAAAAGATTGGTTAATCGATATTATGAATTATTTACAATTTTATGGCCATTTAGAGGGCAGGTACCATAATACTGAATAGACGCTTAACCCATATTGTAAACAGTATTAGTTTGTAGGGATCGTACCAAGTGGCGTTCTCTGGTCTCTGCCTATCCCTATGAGAATATGGCGTGATTTTATGCATACATAAATAGTATTAAAAAATATTTTTAACTGCCGTGACCTGCAGTCAACACATTTACAGTTTCAATACATTTTTATTTACACTATTCCCCTAACATGCAAACACACAGTAACAATTATTCGGGGTCATTAAAGTGTAACGGACGTGTGACTTTACTGCCAATAAACTAAACATATGGGGCCCTTAGCTTGTAACTTATGCGCCACGCGTTGAAACAACAATGACGTCATATTTATTTTGGACTTACTATAAACCACACACAAAAAACACCGTAATTATTAATTTCGACATGCCTTATTATATTTTGTGTACAGTCTTTTGTAAAAATATATGTAGGTATAGTCACATTTCCAATCTGTTATCGCACTATTTTGTATGTAAATATCACTATCAAGTACACAGTGATTGTTAAATTTCTTTGAAGATAATAAATGGTAGTACGTTTATTATTTCCTTGAGTAACCGTTGAAAATATTGTCGAAAACGTGTCACGCTGTACAAGTTTTTGTTTTGACTGTACCTATTATAAATTCATATCGACACTTTCGCTGGATATTCCAGCCGGCTTCTCTTTGAGATAAAATCTTTCATACTAAAATCACTTAACAAAAATGCAGTTTTTTATGTAACCTTCTTAAGCAGTGTCCACACTGGGCAAACCTAAAGATCCAAGCAACACATTGCATTATCCCATTTTAAAGTAGATTTGCTACTATACGGTAATTAACGCGATCATGTAATATTTAACTAAGTTTCATTAAAGCTTCGGTCAGCAAAACCTGACTGTGTAGTTTTAATCTCAATGAAGAACATTCTGAACATTTTTAATCATAAAAGAACGCATCTCAGTTCAGTATATCAGCATTCTACACTTAGATACCTACTTCTCTAAAACACTCTATATTTCACCCAAATTAAAAATACATACAAATTGGTCCTACGCACAAACAAAAACGTTTACAAGGGAACTCGTTTTCAGTTAACAAATGGCTCGCGTGAAGTGTCATCCGGACCCTCTTTTATTTATTGGGTCACTGCTTCTGACCACCGCTAAATTGTCCATGCAATCTTTCAACAATCACTTACGTGTTATGTATTTTATCCCTTTTTACTTCTTAAGATGTTTACAATAAAGAAGTTAACAGAAAATATTTCGATTATATTTTTCGATTAATTAATTACAAAAAAAATATACATACTACAGCTACCATATTATTTCTAACATTGATTTTCTTTATGTAACAGAATGGGTTTAAAAAGGGTTTAAAATAACAAAATATGAGTAAATTGATGATTGAAAATTGTGATGAATTAATATTTTAAAATTACTTATTAAACAAATATACTAAAATGTAAAAGAAAACATGTTGAATAGCGTTACAAAACAACAAATTTGTTATATGCTAATGTGAAATTCTTAATTCAAATGCCAAAGACAATAACAAAAACAAACAAACAATAATTCACCGAATTAAACCAAAACACAATTTCAAAATAGAACGCATAAAAAAAAAAAGTTCAATACGCAATCGCACATCCTGCCGTGAATAGTTCATTAACTTCTTTACATGTGTGCGTATCTATTAGTCATATTAGCATGCATGTGTGTGTAGGCATACAGGGGGTTTTAATTTTTCGGGGGTTCTTTAATGACACTTCTTCGCATCGATTTTAGCATTTTCCGAGGGTTACTCTTTTGTTTTGGGTTATCGATTCGCGTTTTTTTATTCGAATAGTCTAGTGAGTGCATACGTGCTTAGCTTGCACACACGAGGGATGTTCGGTGAGAAATTAATACTGACGTCATCGGTTTTTTTAACTATTGAGTGTGTGGAGGGTGGAACTTGAATGTTAGAGTTATTGCTTTGGAAATGTATTTTATGAATGTGGGGTTTAAAATTTAACTGTTCCTTGGATAAAATATGTATGATTGCCAGACAATATCTAATTTAACACAGACTTTAGGCCTACACAATTCAAGGTCATTTCCCATATTCTAATGGTTTGGTCAGCTGATATTCTTGTTGACTACCATGGCTATCGAAATTTGTCAACTTTTGGCTACTGCTGATTAGCACAATTTGTCCGCAACGGGAAGCAAGTAACTCCTGATCACACATTTTAAATACACAGAACACTTGACAATATATTTTTCAAGACGCTTAAACTTTTTTCTACAATAATAAATAAAGAGTTTAAGAGTAAAATTTGCTAAGATTGACATAAAATATACAGATGACCTTTTAATTTATAATCCAATCCCATTCAAGTCACGGAGAGTAAATCTGTACAACAAGCTCAAACACAAGACCTAACACAACATTGAATTTAAATTCTACTGCAGATTCTACCAGTCCTACGCAATGACAATATACCGATGTTAGAGAAATTATCACGTTTAATAATTTTATTTGAGATATATTTTTCATACATTGTCCGTCAAAAGTGACATGATTGTAGACTTAATAAGACTTGTTTATGATAAAATAATCGGTGGTTGATGTTGTACCAACAATATAACTAGCCACCATATTATCTCTGGACTAATATCGTAGTAATTAGGCTACCTTTGCTCGGTCAATCGTTTGAATTTACGAGAAGGTATGTACGATATATATACGTGTAAGCTTCTAATGCGCCCGATTAACATAGCTCTCACATATTATATAAAATTGACCATTTACAGTACAAACAATCATAGTTTTGGAGATAATATTACTTGTTGTTCTTAGCAAGCAACCAAAACCTGCTCAAATTCCCAATATTAGTCTCGCAATAAATTAATTACAATGTTTTTATATTGTAGTACCTATAATACATTAAGTATTATTTACCAAAAGGGTTTTGTGTTTAGTGATCGCAGTACGTAAGAAATCATTAAACATCCATCAGGCTCCAAACACAGCGAGCAGAAAATACACATTAACAAAGAAAAAAAAATTAACACAAATTAAAGAAACGAATAACTGGATGAAGACGCGCCAATGAAAGGGGCAAAGTTGCCACCCTAAACACCCCCTAAAAATTTAATTCATCACCGCCGGCCTGAGACATATCTCCTTCGTGTCCCTTCCCCTTTCTTCCGCCATTCTTTGCTTTCTTGCAAGCTTTTTCCGAGAGCAAGACGGGAATACACAGCCTGTATATCTTTTGTACACTTACAAGCAAAACTGGACCTTAGCACAGACTTATTAAGTCGATAATCCACCAATGCAAAATTCGACTTATGTCGGACGCTGTAATTCAATACACAGGCCGTTTCATTCGTTCACATTGAAAGCTTAAAACAAATAAACCTACAGCGGAGTGAGATAAGGTTTTCTTGATGTCGGTAGGTGATCAAAAGCCGATGTGTCTTATCGGCGGTTGGTACGGCTTGCATCATTAGGCTTGTAAAGCCTACACTAGTGATGCGATAGACGAACACCAATTACTGTGAAAAATGGTGCGTTTGAATGTTTAACAAGATTAATCTTATTGTTTTAAAATTTGAATGACATCGGTTGAGATGTGTTTCTAGATAAGTTGAACACAGATCTGATTGTTCGTATGTATATATTCTGTATGTACAGCATGTCGAAACAAATATGAACAATATAACATTTAATTATCACATATCTAATTACACTGTTACTCACAAGGTTTTTTAATTTCTTTATGACGTTATCGTTCTCTGGTCTCTGCCTACTCCTATGGGAAGAAGGCGTGATTTTATGTTTGTATATATGACATTATAAAATAAAAACTAATCGGACTTGGTAACTTATACAGGGTTTAACTAATATTTTACATTTCTTCAAAAGCCACACTAATATCAATTATATCCTTACATTCATCAACTAATGAGCCAACATTTTCAACTAAGTTTGTAACCAGTAACTCTGTAAGTAAAATTACAACTCTCCCAAGGTTTCTTCAATACATCTTAAGAACTGTGCCTTCGACTGAAGTCTAATTAGGTTAAGTGGAAAAAATACTAAGACTTCTACCTAGCTTAGATTACTATTGAATCAATCAAGACAAATCCAATGAGGAAGGAAATGTTCTACAATACTTAAAGTTGGTAATGATGATTACTGACTAACGGCTTTTATTGGTTAAAAGTCTGGTTGTTTTTATTTAGTTTAATAAGGGACAAAATAGGTGTATAATCGTAAGATTTTCACATTTTTTTGTCGGCAATTCTTTTTTGTCATATTATCGAAAGTGATATAAACAGGAAATTTTACCGTTTGTCACTATCTTCGTTAGGGTATAAAAAATAATTCCTAATATTTACACAAAGAAATATTTACAAAAATACATATAAATCCGGAATACACGACTTAAAGAGTATCTTGACAACCACGTAATTTTCACGCAACTAACCTTATTATTATCTTGAAAACTTTACAGACTTTTTTTATAAATGACCTACTACTGTAACACTGTACACTGAGGTACATTTAGCGTTACTTTATCTATTCAATAGCGTATAAACTCATATAGAAAAACTCTATTCATTAGATAAACTACCGCTAAATGTACTCAAAAACCGGGCAGTAGTCTATTACAAAATAATTTAGGTTCGCATCACCGCAGGCTACTCCGTTCCTCCCCTATGCTTGCATCATTAAACCCTCGGGGCTTCGTCCTGCAAGTAGCCTCTTTAAACGTTGACCATGACCCCTTTTTATTTTCAAAACGTTTTGATTTTTGAGATGAAAGAGTTTTTGTACGACTTGGGGTTGTATTTGGGTTATTTTGTTTTTAGGTTGTAGGATAAGAGAGGTAATAAGTTTAAACTGTAGATAATGTTTTCGTTTTCAATAAACATAGTATTTACATATTTCTTTACTTTTAATGTTATTAATGGAATTATTTTTTGTTTATTACAGAAGATTAAAGAACTGAAAATGACAGCTTTTTGTCGTAAAATGATTTCAACATAAAAACTTATACTGTGAAAACGTTTAAATCAAAATAATAATATCCTTCTGATTTGTCTTGTAGTCTAATGACTAGACAAAAGCGTACTTATCAAAATTTTCTTCACTTATAGATATTATTCCGCATATTGAAATCAAAACACTTACTATGATATCAAAATAACTTATAATAAAACCATCATCCATACGTCTTTTGTTTTAATGGTACCTGAGCAGATTCAATAAAGCATTTTATTTATACCGTTCAAAAGTTCAAAAATAAAATATCAATCTCGAACAGAGTATTAGAGCTCGGGCACCGAAAACTAAAAGTTTCACGTCCCAACTTTCCAACCGCCAAGTTATTTTTACATAATACCGAGAAAGGACATATTAAAATCAAAATCAAATAGAAAATGTCTCGATACCGCTGTCTTTAGCAAGGCTCTTATCGGAGAAACCGCTTTCAATTAACCAGTAAATAACGTTTATGTACTTACTAACTCTTCACATAATGAGTTAATAACACAACACTTACACACGGGCACGGTACAAATGGAAAATCGTCTACACACACATAAAATACACCCATACATTGACAATTTTCGCGGCTGTACATAAAACGCGTCTTTCTTCTTGTATTCTTAATTAGCGTGTCGTATGGTTCTGTCTCTTTCGCTCGCGGGGTGTTAATTAGAAGGGCGTCCCTTTCTCGCTTTCTTAATACATTCTTCCTCTCCGCGGTGTTTCTTTACGTTTTTATTTGTGTGCGTGTCTGTGTGCGGTGGTGTTTAATTTACATGTACTTGTATGTCAGTGTACAGTCGACGGGGAAACTGGATGATCGTGGGAGGAAAGGGATGTCCTCGTATCCTGATTACATTATCTACCAGATATAAGTAGTTAATAAATTATTTAACATACATTATGCTGATATCGTTGACGTTGTATAATTATTACCCTATGGTTAAATGCAAAACGCCGGACATCATTAATTTTTAAATCGGTTCTTCCTAGCGTCTAAAAGGAGGAACTAAACATAAAATTCAAAAAATCTATTAATCCTGTCGTCGCTTTGATTATGGGATATACTCGCGTAGATATAAATAATATAATTTGAGGAATTGACCAGTTTTGCTATTTACTTGCAATTTCAATGAAATTTCAACTAATTTCTTTCCTGTAAGATATTGTTTACATGTCATTACTCAAAAAGTTACAAAACACTATAATTAAGCATTTTTTTTTTCTTGAAAAAGCACCTTTACCGCCAGCATCCAAATTGTCGTGCGACTGTACTCCGGGTGTTTTATACGAATGTGGGTATGCGCGAAAGGGTGTCAGCGGCGCGGGGGGGTGCCCCGCTCCCCGCGCGGGCCGGGGGGGAGGCACGTACACATAAACACTTATAAAAGTTTTTTGACAACAACCCCCCCGCGTCTCAACCCCTCGAATTCGCTAATTTATGTTGCTTTTTTAATCAATACCGGGTGTGTACGAGTTATAGGTTCCATCGGTCCTTTGTTGGATTGTCTCGGACAATTTTCTTTGGCGTGACGTCAGATATTGGTTTGGCGTTTTGGTTGTTCTGTTCGTGTATTAATTTGTTTGGGTTTTTAATTATTGTGTCCTTTTAAGCGTTTTTACATAGAAGTAGGTTTTTGATTAACTTCTTGTCTGTTACGCGGCGGTGATTTATAAGTTTATCTCGGACCATTACAAGGTGACATCACCGTAACGAATAATTAAATAAACAAACTGATTTATGTCTTGCATAAATAAATGGAGTATTTAAGCTTTTAAGTTACATACGTTTTAAATGGTCTAGACTGGAAAAAGTTATAACTTACAGACTAAAAAACATACCATTTAATTACATATTATGCGTCTTTTTATACTGAAAAATTAATTATAAATAAAATTTTACCATAAGTTAAACTTAATTTCGCCCCATAAAAAGTATCGCACCACATTTTAAGCCATAATATTCAAAACATTTCATTCGTCAATAAACGTAACGAGATAAGCTCATATCACGGAATACATCACGATTCACCTACTTAAGTCGTCAATCTCAACCTTAAAAAATAAAGTTATATCGCAATTTTCCGTTTCGTCAACCCCCTGTATACGTGAAAAATCCGCGAGACGACAAACTTAAGATTGCAGTCACAAAACTTTTAATTCGAAACAATTTCTTTGCGAATTTGATTGCAGCGACTGCATTCTTAACTTGGTAACATATTGTCGAACATACTTCTTGGGCTCCTTTTTCAATTGATTTTAAACTCTATTTATATGAAGCTAAAGTTGAAATTTCTTTGTGATTGTTTGAAGATGTTGTTGGCATGCAGAGTGATAGATGACACGTCACACGCGTGACGTCACTGTCACGCTGTGGTTCTCTCGCTAAGTGACGTAGGTATTAATACTTTATTTGCGGGGTACTTGGTTGTGACATTCATTTTATTTGTGCCCCTTCTTAAAGTGGTGATGGGTAAGTGATCGAGAATGCAGGAAAGAAGGTAGATTTTTCAGGAAAATGATGAAAATAGATATTTATTTGCATACTTTTGATTAAAATTGGCTAAAATAAAAATGCTCAATTATTTGCTCATCCATTTTTGGTATGGCCAGCGTGGTGGACTCAAGACCCAAACCCTCCCTCGTTTGGAAGGAGATCCTGGCCCAGTACTGGGGTAGTAATAGGTTAATAAAAAGATCAGTGTAAAGTAAAGTTTGTTGATTCAGTTCTTCTGGTTACTTGTACCTCTGATTGTGAAGACGGAATCAGTTGTCATAAAGAAACGTTGTTAATAAATATATAAGTAAATATCTTATGACTCTTTAATGATTTGCTACAATATGCCAATGACGAGAGATAAACGTCTTTTCTACATTTTTACAGCAAGCTACTCCTACCAAACTCATATTTTACTAATAAATACTGAACTGTAGATCTGTCAAATTAAAGTGAAAAAAGACTGCTACATCAATATTTTTCCGCAAAAAAGCTCTATAACACATACCAAACATGGCAATTTCATAGAACATGACAAGCTCGTGACTGAACGGTCATACATCATGTAATTACTAGTAAACACGTCGTTGAGAGCGTTAGTAGTGCACATAAGTCACCTTTAATACAAAAGAAACTAAATTGAAAGCACTGCATCCGTTCGGGAGTTATGATGCCATAGACAGACAGACACGTTAAACTTATAACACCCCTCTTTTTGAGTCGGGGTTTAAAAATTGCCGATTTATAAATATCGTGATAAAAGCGAGCTCTTAGAGGGACTGATTCTATATTTAACAGAAAATAATCTTACAAATTTGACAAATCGAAGTGCAAAAGACTGCTACATCAATGTTTTTCCGCAAAAAAGCTCTATAACACATACCAAACATGGCAATTTCATAGAACATGACAAGCTCGTGACTGAACGGTCATACATCATGTAATTACTAGTAAACACGTCGTTGAGGCGAGCTTCAAGCGATCACAATTACCGTTAGGCACACCCCTAGTTTCTGCTCTCATTAAGCCGGGTGCTCACGTTACTGGCGGGTAAAAGTAAAAAATTGTTAAAGATTTTTCAATATTCTACAAAATGTTTAATAGACTATAGGTTTTTTTAGTTTGGTTATTAAGGTTTTATTTTAACTTATTAGTAGTCGTTTGTGTAGATTACTATTAATAAAATTATAAGTGTCATTGAGATATCAGCGCGGGCGCATAATCTACAATCAAATTCGACGGAAGCAATTACTTTAATAACAAAACTCTTTAGTCAAGGTAATTTATTGTTTTTTCTCATTCCTTCTTCATAGCATACCTAAATATAAAAATGCGTATGGAATTATGTACCTATGACTAGCTTCTGCCACCGCTTCGTCAGCGTGAAAACATTTCCCGGATATAAAAGTATCCTTCGTGTTTTCCAGGTTATAAACTATCTGTGTACTAAATTGCATTAAAAAACTATGTTGTCATTTTTGCATAAAAGAGTAACAAACATACATACATCGCCTCGACGAGTGTACCAATGTATATTCGCAAATTAAAATATCCTCAGAAAGGATTTATAATAATAATAAAATAAATTTAACCCATTAATGTCCCACTGCTGGGCAAGGGTCTCCTCCCGTAGTGAGGGAGGGGGGCCTTGAGTCCACCACGCTGGCCAAGTGCGGGTTAGGGACTTTGCATGCCCATAAATGCATTAAACAAATTTTAGGCATGCAAGGTTTCCTCACGATGTTTGCCTTCACCGTTGGAGCATGTTATAATTATTTCTAATACACACATAACTTCCAAAAGTCAATGGTGTGTTGTCTCGGGTTCAAACCTGCGACCACTTGCGTGGGAGGTGTCAACTTATACCACTCGAAAGGACTTAGGCTATTGAAAATGAAAACCAAACAGACAAAGCCAAAAGTATAAGTTAGTTGGACATAAGCTATTATTAAATCTTCCTTACTATAACACCTACTATTTGGCAAATACAAATTACTCGGTCGATAATACTAGATTTTAGTTACATATTGCATGATTGTACAACATCAATCTGAACATAATTATTTATAGAAAACAAATTTCAATCACTCAAACCTATAAATAGACAGCTGCTCACAAAATCATATATAATGACGACCATAAAATAATATCAATATCAATTCATAAAATTACAACAATAAAATCCTGTCAAATTCTGAACATAATGAAATAAACACATCAGCGTCGCGCAAAGTAGCGTTTGAAGTCACAATTAGACCTACCGTTAAAGCCGCACCCTGTATTGCACTCATTAGGCATAGTGCACAACGACTGAATCGGCCACTAACTCAACAACAGCCCGGGGGCCCGCGAACGTGTAATACTGCCACATAAATCTGTTGTATCGGCTGTTTTGAGCTGGTTTTGAGCTTTTTGTATAGTGTGCTCACGGGCTTACTGTGATGTATAGATAAGTGGGGTGTTGTTTTTTTTGCGAATATGTAATTTTAGTGGTTGTTTTATTTTGCTATCGATCATTATGTATGGTATATTTTATACATTTTCAAAAACTACTTTCTGATGAAATGTTAGGTTTAATTATAAACGTTTTTCACAAATTAACGGTTACTGCTGTAACCCAAAGTACATGCCTTTAGAATTATCTATTGCCTAGCAGTAAGAAAATAAGCAAGATACTATTTTAATGAGTTGTACTTATTTATGCATTATACAATAACTTTAAAGTTTTACATACGTACATAACATTACGCCTTTTTTCCATAAGGGTTGACCGAGACCAAAAGTGCCGCTTAGTATGAACCTTACAAACTTCCCTTACCTCATTCACATACATACATCTAATACAGGATCAGATTTGTACACTGCATGATTATTCAACATCTTTATAACACAGTTCATGGCCCACAAAACTACCGACGCAGGTTGACTGTAGAATCGAAATATGGTACATAATTATGGTTAATTACATTATTTCAATGAAGTGCTCAAGACATATTATTCTTTGGGTAAGACCTATCAACCTGACTCAAAAATCAGCACTAACATCATCAAACCACCTTTACCTACAATCAATAAACTAAACCGCTTCAAACTAGTTTCAGAGATATGATCAACAAAATCTCAGCTTTTAGATAAAGATCGCGTAAACAATCGATCGGTCCACAGTTGAAAGCATCGTGTATTATTTATGGACTACTATTTGCTTCGGAGCTGATGAAACGATTTAGGATATGAGGTTCGATTTCCAGTTTGGATTTGTTTTGCGTATAAGAAATTATTGCTTCAGGCGCAAGATAGTTGTAAACGATGAATACTTAATTTTTCCGACGGATTATCTTTATTGGAATAATAAGTTTGAAAATGTACGGAAAAGCTGTCAAAATGTATCTGAAAAAAGATTTTTCTCCCTTAGGAGAAAAAATAACCTGCACATACGAATATGGTCCCAAAAAAATGTCCTGCAAGCCTATATACCACCTTATGTTGTACCATTATATGAAGGCAGAGGTGTAAAAAAAAATTAGAAATGTTTGGCCATTAACAATGTTAGTACCACGTAATAGGTATGAGGCAAGCCTATTGCCATAAACCCGGCAGGTTACCAAACTCTGGACCGTTCAGAATAATCTAATATAAATTAGAAAAAAACCAATCCGACATTTTGTCCAACTTGGAAATCAAATCCAGGACCTCGTGGTCAGCAATTGGATACACAACCAACCGCGCCGCAGAGGCAGTCTGCCTCAAACAGTATGTACTTCTCATTATACTCGTATGTATGATTAAAAACATTTTAATAAATACATCTTCGCATTATGCACTATACATTATAGTTCCACAAATAGGGTATCATAATAGAAGCAGGAGCAAGCAGCATTGTATATCAGTTCCTGTGAAATTATTATATAAGCCGCTTACAGCAACTTTGTAAGCCTTTCCACCAGTACTTTATTAAGTGAAAACTACTAGTTTAGTACCACGTAATTATAGCTGTGGAATATATCGCAAATAATGCAACAATATAAGAGCAAAAAGACGTAAACGGTATTATGTCCATATGGCCATACGCCTTTGTTTAAATGAACTTATCAAATATAGGCTTTTACACTTCAAGAACGGCTTAAGTGTCGTTAATGGTATGTCATCTCACAACTTTTTAAAATTGAGAGTGAAGGAAACCTGCCACATGTGACACTATTGCGGCGAGGCGACCACCTTTACCACTGCGGCACGGAGGACGTTGACAATGACAACAGGATACGGTTCTCTTCTTATTCGTTGTATTACCATCTGGTAGAACTATTGAAGCTTCCATTGCAGAGTAACAAAATAAGTTGAAGTCAAAATATGTCAAGAATCATTTGAATTACCTCGTTGAATGGCAATGCTTACTCTTTGTGATATGAAAAGGCGATTAGAAACTAACTAGGACCTATATCACCGTTCACTTTCATTCGCTTTCATATCTTAAATAATAATCAAAACAAGAACAACATAATAAAACCTTTCCTAAAGAAAACTGGTAGCCTTTAATTAATAACCTATAACTAACATCTCCATACATACAACAGCATCGTATCGCGTGGCAACTTAATTGCGTATTAATCGTAGCGGAATCCGGCCCTGCTTTACTGTAATTATTGGCCGCACTCATATTGTGGCACGCCCTAAGCCGGCCCTGGATATGTGGGAAACTTTGATTAGTGACCACTATTTAATAGATATATTGCTTATCGATATCTAGAGATGGGGTTTGCAGTGAAAAATGGATCGAATCAGTTGGCTGTCAATGAAGCAAGGTGGAATGACCTCACAAGGCGGACTGCTGTAAAGTGTGTAACAGTACTAGTAGGGATGGGATGTCGTTATGTATATGATATAGATATGTATCTGCTAAGTAGCCTTTGGGTTCAATTTAACCTTTGCATACGAGATTGAAATGTTTATCAATGTACAGTTTGGTGTGAGGGGATGTTTGAATAAACTTAGATTGCTGTATTATTATAGTGTTTGTCGATTGCTATCTGATTGTCGATAGTATCAACTGTGAAGATCGCGCTACGGCGCTACTGATGATACTTAACCAACAAGAACTAACACGGCATTAGGAAAAATAATCATCTGCTCTAATGGTGTAGGAAAACATCGTAATGAAAGCTTTAATGCCTTAAAATTACAACCCACCCTTGACCGACGTAGTGGACTCAAGGCCTCACCCATCCCTCGTTTGGAAGGAGACACTTGCTCAGCCGTGGGACAGCTACAGGCTTACAAAAAACACGGTATAACTTCGCCTATTAAATTCAAACTAACGTAAACTGAACGCATTCTTCAAACGTTGTCAAACAAGTATGATAGGCAGGTAACAATGTGTTACACAAGAACACCTTGCAAGTGAACAATTTATAACAATGTACGGTATATTGATAACACACAGCGTCTTGAAGTGGCAGCTATTTTAATAGGAGCCTTGGCTAGTCACGTTGGTAGCTGAGTACGAATCACAATCAAGAATATGGAAATGGCACTTGCAAATTCGATATAAAATGGAAAATCCGTATGGAGTAGCAAGAATTGTTTTAGAAACAGTGTTTGTGATCCCCGGAACTATGAGCTAAAGTAAATTTAAAAAAAACAATTTTCAAAGGATTTATACCACTATTTATGATTCAGTACAAACTAAATTGGCGTGGACACGTTGTACTAGCAAAATTTTTCTTTTAAAATAATAACTCCTGCACTAAGAATTGCTCTCGTGTCGCGGGAACTTTTACAAAGGTACAAATAACGGACACACAGTACACCCAGACCCGAAACAACTATTTGTGGATTGCACAAATAAATGTTCCGTGTGGGAATCGAACCCACTACCTCTCGACGAAATAGTAGTTATAGCTGAATCTTTTACTTTGCCAAAAAGTTTACTGAACGGCGTTGTATTTGTCACTTTATCCGCAAGATAAGCTATCCGTAACTCCTAAAACTAGCCTTTAAACTATATCAAATTCAGGATTGTAATACGTGTTCCGGCAGCCATACTGCGCGCGCGCCTACCCGCACTGGTTATTGAACCTTGCGGTACTATTTATTAATTAAATTCGTGATTGTTTAATAGCTTCTTGTGGGGTAAACAAGTGATGAAAATACTCCATGTGACTTTTAAATGAGTAGTCAGGGTCAGGTTAAGTCTGATTAAATGATTAATATTATGAACTAAAGATTTAGAGCTAAATGTTAATCTTGGATTAAAATATTGTTACTGTTATGTACTTTGCGAATTTAATTTGTGTTTGTAAATTTTGCTGTCTTTTTCGCGACTTTTAACGTATGTAAGGAAGTATGCAGTAGTAGACTTTATTTATTTTGTACTCGTAGCTGCAATTTAATGTTTATTTCCTTTTCTGTATTGTCATTTTTCACAAATAGGGGATAAGAATGGCGGAATCCCAAGAAAAGTAGTTTTTGGCATCAAAGATGCATCGAATTTGATAATCGATCAACATCGAATGACGTAAATATTGGTCAAGAACAAGCTTATTTCAATCATTCTGAATACACGCATTTAGATTTATATATTTTTTTAAATCTGGCAATTTACGATCACTGATCATTAGCAAATCAGATCCTTTAAAAACTTTTGCTTTTTACACCTTAAAAGGTAACTTATCCTTTTAATTATAAATCGTTACAGTCCTAAAGCAAAACAAGACAGGTGGCGTCTCAAACACAATAAAAACAAAAAACAAAGAAACATAACAAACCGTACAAATAACGAAAGATATGAAACAGTCCAAAAAGAGCTACTATGTAAATCTTAACGAGGAACATTCTCGAAGCATCACATAAACTTACCTGCTAGATAACACTTTATGCAACTGTAAAATGCACGTGCTAGTACGCAACTTTGTCAACTTGTTACAAATGTTGCTGGCTGGTTTGATTTCATTCAGTTTTTTATTGGGATTTAAAAAAAGTTCGTGAAATGAATGTGAGTTTCGATTTTGAACCAACATTTTAGTTATTCATTTCAAATAGAGGTCATTTGATGTGTGTACTGTGCTATCCTTGAATTTATTTTTACACCTCAATAAAATCTGAAATGCGTTGTATTGTCAGTTTTCAGATTAAAAGCTTAATGTTGAGTTATGTTGTTGCTAATCCGTATTTATTAAAAATCCGATTTGGATACACGAAATTGCCGACTCAAGTAAAGAGATTGAAAAGATTGAAGTACTCAAAGATCATAACATTTTGAAAACATTTACTTTAGTATCTAAAGTATAAGACCGCAAACAAATTAGCATACAATCGTATTGAACCAAATACGATTTACCGCTTTTCAATTTGTTAACCTCTTTTTCATTCAACATTGCTCTTCCCTAAATCAAAACTGCGTCATAATAATAAATATATCATCCACTCATACATCGCTCCTTCAATGCAAAAGGGCCACAACTCAAAAAAAAATGAAAATCGTTTTATTGCAAAAATGACACCTGAACCGACTATATTTTATAGTAAAAAAAAAACCCCCATCATTTTTGCTTATATTATGGCTGCACTGACTTACTGCCCTTTTTGCATTAGCTCACTTTGACAGGTAATGTCAGTGTAAAACAGCCACTTTGTGAGTTGCGCCCGGAGATTCAACGCAAATGCTCGTCAGTTGCATGAAAAAGTGCCACAATCCAAAATATGTCTGTGTTGGGTGCAAAATTTCGAGTTAATGTGATTATATTTTACAATACAAAACTGCCATATTTTGGAAAACGTCCTTTTTGCATTCAAACATTAGTATTTGTTATTTTTTATTTTGTACTACAAAATTTCCATAATTGAAATACGTCCTTTTTGCAATCCAATATTAGTTAAGTATAGTTATATTTTATAATATAACAGTAGCATATTTTGAAATACGTCCCTTTTGCATTAAATTATTGTGGAATAAATAAACATTTTTAGCGTGCTAGAATGGGAAGGCCAGAAATATGACCGTTTGGCATGATAATAATTTTAGTTTTCGTTACAATTTTAAAAATAAAATAATACATTTTGATGCAGGCAAAGGCAAGAAGCACCCTTTCCTTTCAAATTCCTCTTTCAGGGGCAAGATCCGACCAGTCCTTTTCAAATGCGTCTAGGTCTTCCCGCCATCTCCATTTAAGTCTCCCGCGTCTGCTATGACCATCCTCTGGCATCCAGTTGGCAGATATGCGGGCCCACCTTTTCGAATGCATGTGGATAATGTGGCCGGCTCAGTTTCATTTCAGCCAGGCGGTCTTCTCCCCTACATCGGCTATGCGAGTTTGGGAGCGCAGTATAGAATTTCGGACGTGATCTGTTCTTTTGACGCATAATATACTATGCTCCATCGCTCTCTGGCTCTTTCTGGTTTTCCGTAAGGGACCATGTTTGGGCAGTGTAGGTAAGGACGGGTAGTAAAAAAGTTATGAAGGACGGGTAGTAGGTATAAACATGTCGACGAGCTTTCGCTTCAGTGACAGTGGAAGGTTACCCTTCATTAGCTCTTTCCTGGACCAGGATCTCTTTCAGGCACTTGTGACACGTTTGTCCAACTCTTTGTGCCGTCGGTTGTTAAAAGAGGTTATCTGACCCTAGCAAGTGTATTCGTCGACATAGTCTATGACGTGCCCGTCTACCTCGACCCTACGTTTTGTGTTGTTGGTCATAACCTTGGTTTTTGTACGGTTCTTACTCAGTCCAATCTGAAGGTTTGCCGTGCTCAGATCTTTGAGCATTGATTCGAGTTCCGATGCCGAAAAAGAGAAGAGGACTATGTCATCTACAAAACAATGGTTTGTTAACTGTTTACCACTTACAACTATGCTTTTGATTGCCATAACACCGCCAGGCTCCTGAAAATTTCTCTGAGGGTGCTGGTAAATAATTTGAGAGAGAGCGGGTCTCCCTGTTTCACGCTTCTTTGGATTTGGAATGATATTGTTGTCTATTGCTTTGATGAGTTTGATGTATGAAGGTTCGATTCTACATAGTATCTTTAAGTAGGACTTGGATGGAGTGATGATTCTATGGCGGAATGAGTAATGCTGTCAAAAGCTTTGGAATAATCCACGAATGCTAAATATAAAGGCTTATAAAACTCAAAAACCTTTTCTATTATCTTATTTCTTTAATACTCCTGCTGCACTCAGGCTACTCGTCACGTTACCCATTGATTGATGATGATGATTGATGTTTAATTTTACTAAATAATGAAAGTTACGCACAAAGTTGATCTCAATAATTTTACTTACTTAATAAAAAGTTAAGATTTTTTAATTTAGATTGTTTAATACAATGTTTTCCTGGTCTATTCAGTTATGGTTTTACTTAGTAATTATTATTAAACTTTTTGATACGGTTTTTTTACCAAAAAAGTACAATTAACCATTTTTATTTGTAAAACTGTGTTTAATTTTTGACATATTTCTCATAATCTTGGTTCAAATTTTGAATGCAAAAGGGACTTATATGCTTTTTTCTCTTAATAGGTAACAGCTATTACAAAGTTTATTTTGTAGAAAGATAGAGCTAAAAAATACGCATCTAATGATATATTAACATCTTATATTTAATAAATAAATATATGAAATTTTATAAAAAAACAGTTTCAAAAATTTGTTTTGGCTCTCCTGTAAAATTTATAGATTTCGATTTGTGGCCCTTTTGTATTCAAGGAGCGACATCACAGTAAAAAAATGTGTGTATGTAAAGTCCACAATATCGAGTGGTGCTGTAAATGGTCAGCGGCACCGAGTCCTCACGATCTTAGATATATAGTCGGCACTCGCTCTAAATAAATCACTTCCTACCAGCGGTACAATGCAACTTTCCTAGTAGCTAGCATAGCGTAGAAAAGACAGTGTAGGTAAAGACTGTAAGAGTTGAAATATGTTTATTATTGGTACTTTTTTGAAGTATCATAAAAAATAAAAACTCATAAAATTGATTAAAATTTTATTTGTAAGTATAAATACCCTGTATGACATAAATTCGCTTTAAAACTCGTATATCAAAAATAAAAGGATACCACATTTCATTACTACATTAATAGACTATTACATAACCTTTTTGTTTAGAATCAAGGAGTCTTCTACGACGTTCGATTGACTTTTGAGTATCGTATCGATTTAGTTCGATTTCTTACTCATATTTATAACTAAACAAAGATTTGTCATGCGTTTAGAGACTTAGATATTTTTTCCATTCAAATTATCGATACCGAATCGACAACAGTGTCGCAAGAAATTCGCAATCACACTTGCATGACATTTTCTTTAAGCCAATTGAATTCCCACTTAAGACAGACATTGTACCTCAACAAAAGATTCCTTTTATTTCAACAAAATCCCTTTATTCAGTGCATTGTAGAACAAATCTAACACTGTCTGTTCTACGGTATTACACGGTGTGTATGTGAGGGCCGTATGAGGGCGTGATATATCGCCCCTGTAGCGTTAATAAGCGAACAAGGGACTCGTGATCGCCAATAGCGAGAGTGCGGCGAGAGTGTGGCGAATATCTTGGCCTATAATAGACGATTGTTCGTGGAAAGTTGTTACAAAGTTGTGTTTTTGATTGAAATGTGCGTAGGTGACTTGGACGGGAAATGTTCTTAATTTATCGCATTCAATAGTCGTGGCAGTTGTTTTTTTTTATGAAGAAGAATGATAAAAATCATACCTTTACTTTTTATTTTTTTACAGGTAATTAAACTTCAATCTAAGCATGAGAAGTCAAGGCCCTCCCTCACTCCGGGAAGACCCTTACCCAGCAGTGGGGCATTAAGGGATTAAATTTAGTTACGTTATGAGCAAATAATATAATCCTAGATTTATAAAAATTGAATTTCTAGTGTTCGTAAAACTAGTGAAATCAGTCAGTAGCAGACTTACATTCTCACCACCGCCTCCAGTGCTTTCAGCTTCTTTCTGTTTAACTAATGTTGGTTTTATATCAAAAACTATTTAATAGTTAATGAGATTTCATTGTTCATTATTTTGAGTTCGCAAATTCATCTCAGGTGACCCGCACTTGTTACATCTAGGTCACATTCGCGCGAAGTGCCCGTGTTTGGACGCGCTGCGCCGGCGCCGATAAATATACACGTCACAGGAACGTGTAGTGCAATCACAAACATAACATTACAACCCACAAAACAAAACACATACAATATTCAACCTTATTCCATTGCAATAAAGATTGCGGTAGGTCATATTAAATGTAGATTGAAACTTTGTTGTATGTGACAAGATACTTATGAGGAAATATTTGCTGATGGATTTTCAACTTTATTGTGTTTCCTATAAAGGTGATGTTATAATTTCAGGATAGTAAATCAGATGTGGTAATGATACAAGATCCACACACGAGCGTTTCGTGATCGCCGTGACAAACATTCATTTAACTGATTAAATTTCTTACCTTTGCATAATCTACCTGTATGGTAGAAGATATTTATGGCCATATTGTCAATTATAGAGAATTTCCTGTATCGCCTAAATACGCCTGTGTAAGGTAAGCGATTGCTTACTGTCGAGCGAAGATTGAAAGGTCGGGTTTGAAATCACTTGGACAGTGAAAATCAACTGTGGCAATGAGTTTTATTGAAGTAATCCATATAGATTTCGTAATATTTCAGATCCGATCAGTACTACTTATCATTCATTCATACTTTAATATTGGGTATACGAAAGTTTATTATATATGATTGCCATAAAACAAAGTGTCTGTTTTCTAAAGTCACCCAACTTTACGATAAATAATGACACTATATTCGGGACATTACAAACGTGCGACTACGTCATACGTTGCTTTTGATGAACGAATTATTACATTGTCACACTCCTATAGTCCAACCACTTATTAGAAAGCCTTGTTTGTATGGTTGACGGCTGACGAAAGTATACAAAATTTAGACTTTAAAATATCAGTGATTCACAGGCTTATGTAGCTGACGGTGGTCTGTTTGGCACATCTCCTTTTTTTGATTTTTTTTTTCTCGAAATGTTAAATACAGGTAATCTACACAAATAGTGCATGCCAAGGCACTAACAATAACACTAGCCTGGCAGGCTATGAACTTTTCGAATATGACGTAGTTCGCACGTTTGTGATCCCCCGAGTATAGTGTTAAATCTTCCTAAACCTAGTAAAAACCTATTACGTAAAACAACTTCCTCAAAGATCTGATTGCAACATAGCCTTCTGACCCATATAATTTAATAACGGAGATACCCAGCACACCCGCCGGTTACCGTGTGTTCTAATGAAATCCACTTTCAAACCAATCTGTTGCCCAGAGGTGTGTATTGTTATCAAACTAATACTATATTATACGTATTGTTTAGAAGTTCAGTGATGTACTGAGAGTAATGATGGTTTGATTAATTTAGAGCTAATATATCCATCGATATAGTTAGCTCGAATAGCTAAATTTTTTTTATAATCGTGTTGTAGATACCTGATACCTAAAACAATTTGGGTTACATCATCTCATGCAAGTCGATGACAGTTCTGAAACCGGCAAACACACTTTTCAAAGTTTAATGCCAATTTGAAACAATACGTATGTGACGGTAAAGAAATAAGTCACATCTATACCTAATGATGTTTGATAGTGTTCTGGAAGTGATTTGAACTCCTTATACAGAACTGAGCCAACGTGATAGTCTCAAGACCTGACCTTCACCGAAACCTGAAGGCGACTCGTGCCATGCAATAGAACAATATTTAATAATTATTATTTATCTAACAATCTCAATGCAAATCAGTTAAAGGAAAAAATATTTAAGAAAATCACCCTGGGAATGCAAGATCGTTTTGTCTCAATAAACCAATAATAAACTATTTATTTCCAATAACATAATTATAATTCTATAACAAACTTCTTAGAAGGGCTAAAGCAAATTGGTCTCATATAAATTCAATTATGTTTCGAAATCAAAATGAGCAGTACATAGAATCTATCGGTCGTACAAATTGGTTCAATTTAACAAAACGCACGGTTATTATGACTTGTAATGATATCTAGACCTAGTACTCATATTGGGTACTAAATACTTAATTAAGAACTGAGTTTAAATTGCTTGCTATAGATACAGAAGTCACCACTGACTACTAAATGATAACTGATCAGTTCCTTATAAAATTAATCACTAACCCGCATTAAACGGACTGCTCTTGAGGAGATCCTTGCCATTAAGGGGCTATAAAAAAACACATTACTGTTGGTTGCAATATTTAGGAATCTAACCCTATTGCAATTGTTGAGAGGCATTACCTTATTTTCATTCACACCCTCTACCGCACCTCACGCGACTTAAATAGATCAATTAAAACACTGAGTAACTTGGACATTTATTTAATGTATGTAATTAAGAGATATATTTTGTACAGTTCCGTAACTTACAACCTCTTTTAATTATCAAAAGATAATAGCTCTAAAGCGCCAATTTCAAAACACTTTTTAGCATAAAACAACTTAAAACTAACTAGATGCCTAATGCTTCTAAAGCTAGAAAGTCTTTATCGATTATACCGTATGCATTAAGATATCTTTCAGTGTACCCAGTGTGCCTCAATCCCCAATACAGGTTGTTTGGCCCTCCATAGGATGATATAATATAGTTTGTAACACGGATATTGCAAGATAATTCCATGTTCCACTTATTTTACACTAGTCGAGATCTCGGCTCTGCTCGCCGGAAGTCATGATCGCTAAACTAATGTAATGAAACTTTCAAGTGCTTTGGCTACTGAGGCGGTGGTCTATTACAATTTTAGAAGTATTTAAAACTGCAGTTGGTTGGTTTCGAAATGGAGTGCAAGTATTTAGCCTAAACTGAGGTTTTATGAATAAAGAACATAGTGAAACTTCTGTACTACTTCTACCTTTTTGATTCATAGTTTTGCAAACCGTGTCTTACATCTAAAGAGCGATTTCCTACACTCAGTGCTATCCAAAAAAGAGCGGTAAATTTTTAAAATTAATCGAAATATTTTTTTATAAGGCATGGCTGTTCCATACTTTTTTTTCGGTAACCACATGAGGGTGGTTGGTAATTGGTGGTCGAAAGTCAATAATGCTAGTAAATTTACACTAACACTTAATTAGAACTCATGAACAATTTACACAAACAGACGATTCGTTGAGCATTTAGTTTCAATGATTCTATACAACTAATGATAAAGCCGTGAGCCGGGGTGTAGGCGTGATTGTTTGCGAATTTGTTCAACACTAGAACCCCAATTATGCGCTTAGGGTTTTGTAATCGAGAGTGTATACGTACAGAAAATATTAGTACAAAGACATATTTATTATATCAAGAAGTTATAGCATAGAAAATGTTATGTGTGTGAATTGAAAAATACAGTAACGTTATTTTTCACACATTCTTGACTCTAGGTCTATTTGTTTTTCTGTGTTATGTCTGTGTTTCGATTGTTACCTATGTCATGAGTTGGACCTTCTGGTTTCTGATTTCAGCTCTATATTCAACTAACGGTTAATAATCTGAAGTAGAACTAGAGTAAATAATACACTTTTGTTTTTTGTTATTAGTCAAAATCAAACTATAATGGTTGCCATTAATTGCAATGCAAAAGTTAGAGAGCGAGTGCAACTACAATTAGTCTGACAATTTTATTAAAAAAACAACTTAGTACAAACAACCAATAACAGAAAACACATTAAAACAATACCAAAACTAAACAACGGGCTATTAACAACAAATATCAACAACAAAATATAAGTGCACCGTCCAAAAGCTATCTGATATCTGCCAATAAAAGTCAATTTGAAGCCAATGGACGTCGCACAGAAGCACATTGTTCGGAGACGGTGATGCTATCGACCAATGATATATGTGTAACGAACACCGCTTCGGTGGTCTGTACGCCTGGTACTAGTTTATGTGGAAACTGGAAAAATGAAGGAAATATACACGGTAGGTTTTGGATTTGATCGTGATGATGAGGAGATAACGGGAATGGATGTGTGGAGTTTGTAGATTAAAGAAATTCACATACGAAGGAATGAAGAAACTCTGTAATTTTTTCGTATATAATGTTCTACAATTTGTTAACTCCAAAATGTGTCTTTCAATTACCCGACCTAGTAGTTTTGTTAAACTACTTATGCACATACTTAACTAGTATGATGTACATATGTGTAACGTACACCGCTTCAGTGGTCTGTAGACCTGGTACTAGGTTGTGTGCAAACTGGAAAAATGAAAGAAATATACAGGTTTTGATTTGATCGTGATGATCTAAAGATAATGGGAATGGATGTGTGGAGTTTGTAGATTGGAGAAATTCACATACGAACAAATTAAGAAATCTGCTTTTACAATAAATAAACAACTACCTATGAAGGTACATGTCTCAAAATGCTCTACATTTTGATAACTCTAAAATGTGTCGTATCAATTACCTGTTACAACTGTTTTGTTTAACTACTTATTTTCTTAGTATAATGTATGTGTAACGAACACCGTTTCGGTGGTCTGTACGCCTGGTAGTAGTTAATGTGAAAACTGGAAAAATGAATGTGATACAGCTAAGGCTTCTTTGGATTATTTGAAGCTCTACATTTTTATTTTTAAAAATAACAAATATGTCTTCTATGTGTCTCTAGTCGTATTTATCAATTAAAAAGAAATGTGCTTCAATTTAATTGTTTTTGAATTACTTCGCATCATTAAGAAAGTAATATGGCATTTTACTCATTCTTAGTAGTTCTATTTTCATAGTTCCAATACAATGTAACTCAGTCAATATACTTCTAAAACCTACTGACTCAGGATGTCGAAAGCCGGTAATAAGTTACAGTATATTGTTTTCAATGAATTCCTTTATAGATAACTTTTGCCCGCGGTTCTGTTAATCTGACCCCTGGGACAGGTCACAGTTATTTATTTCTAAATCCACCTAACGTGATATAAAGCCCTTTGAGCTGTCGTATATTTAATGATAGAAGCCTAGACTCTATTCTACTGAAATTCCAATCATGTATTTAAAGAAATATAGTAGGAACACCTTTTGAATCTGCCGATGTCACACTTTGTAGTTTATCAAATCTTAGCTCACATTTTCCCTTGAGAATACTACCACTTTTCGAACTTTGTAGGCTTGCAGACGGATAAGTAACGCTGTTATGAAGTGTGTAGATCATCAGAACGAAAGTGAAATTGTTCTATTCTGAAAAATCCCTTTTTTTAGGCAAAAAAAAGACTTGTACGACAAGTCTTTTTTTGAAACTTGACTGTTAAAAATGCTAAAAACATTTTTTTTCTATTGAGGCTGGTTTTTATTTGTATAATATTGAGAAAATATTTTATCGTTATAAGGTGTTCTATCGGAAAAAATATTCCAAACTCTAAATAGTTTTTACTTATGTTTGCCAGATGTACCTAATACCAACTACATATCTTTGTAGGAACAGCAAGTGAAAATATCGTAAAGGCGTTCAAAGCTTATGACAAATGTGAGACATTAATTTTAATATCGTCCATTTCGCTCGATGCCGATGCAATTTCGACTACAATTCAAATGTCCCCGATTGAAACTTACGGAACTTGTAAGGCTTTGTGTTCACGGCATGATATGTGAAGTATCTCTAACTGTCTTGAAGAAAATCAATTCTGTAGACGCCTTGTTTTATGCAACTTTCGCTTCATTTCTTTTTTATTCGTACATGTGCATTGATATTTGCGACCATGATATTTTATATGCAAGCTGAATACTGTGTAATTTTTTTTATGCTTGTCAATTTTTTGCATAGCCTTTATAGTCCCACTGCTAGGCAATAACATTTAAAAGTTACTAGATTTTTGGGGACTGCACTATTCCAAATTTGTTATTTCCTCCCTGGCCTATTGCTTTTATCATCTTGAAAGATTATTCATCTTCAGCATGTCTTTTTGACTTAGCATTCATAGCTCTAACTCACTTATAAAACTTGGACTAAAAGCGAATATGTATAAAAAATAACAATACAGAACTCAATATTTATCGAAAATCCAGCCAGATAGAACGCGGAAACCAGAGTTAGTGAATACACCGTCTGATTTCATCTGACGGAACAGTTCTTAGTGTAACATGTTCACACAAGCAGTGTCTCCGAAGTAAGAGATTGCGGCGTGGAGCGGCGCTGTCACATAATTGTGATTAATTTCGAGCGCGCGTGTGCCCGCGGTCACTGGTGGAATGTCGTCCTAGCGAGCGATACTAGCTGGCTGAGCACACGGTCGGGAGAGACGCGGATAGCGGAATTTAGACCAAAAAGCTTAATTTTTTTTCATTTGTCGTATGGTCAGTGGTCAACCTAGTGTCAAAGTTGTTCAAGCCGCCCGAAGGCCTTTGACATGGCTTAACGACTGTTATCTTATTGATAACAACCGGGGCGACTTTTTAAGTGCCCTCCGAAGCACAGAGACGCTCAGTTCAAATACCACTATGCGGCCACCCGTCTATGGAATGTCCGCGCCAAGGTTGCTTAACCCACTGATCGTTAACCGACCGGTGAGTGCAACTACCCACGAGCGCCTCTAGCTTAAAGTACTAAGAGGAAGTTTCCTACCATATACACCTTCAATCAAATTTTTGGATGAAAAACTGATTGCAACTCTACGTTTTCAACTACCACTTCTTGTGGAACGGTTTTGTAGAACGTCGTGCCACTAGCCACTTTGAGTTTGATAATGTCTTGAATTTCTAGAGGAATGTATCACAATCCACAATCAATTTACTATCATGAGATTTGATTCTATAAAAATAAACTTTCTAGAAGTACTAGAACAAACGCTAATGAACAAAAAAGCATTCATATTTTATCAAGAAAATTGCACTATTTCCTTGAACCAAAGCAATTTCCTATTCTCCTCGTACACTATACAGCCTTATATTACAACAACAGCCAAGCCCATAGGCGCACTAAATCCGAACGAAAATAGATCACACATCTGCAGGCACCTGACCGCTGCCCACGCGTTTACCGTTCAACAGCCAGCCAGAAATACTGAACTGCACTATGACGTCACGATATACACCTCTCCGTTTTAGAGCGAGAGGGAATGAGTATTGCGGTACTGAAGGTTTTGACAGAAATTAACGGTGGACAATTACAGACTGTTTGTGTTGAGGTGTTTTAGAGTAGACGCGGCGAGTCCGAGGCGATTCAGAGACGATATATGTGGTTGCAAAAATATAGTTTTCGAAGTAAATATTAGAGGTGACCCATGACCTTTTAATAGTCAAAGTAGCGAGGGTTAATAGTTGATTAAAAACACTTGTGTCCTAAACCTAAAAGAAAATTATTACCAATCCTAGCTTCTTTGCCTTTCTAGGGTGGCAATCTTGCAAGTTATCAATTCGATAACAGCATAATAAATATTTCCTTTATATCTGCTAATTATAGATACAATATATTGCTTTTTTAAATCAAGCTAAATCACTTCAGTCTTTAAAGATGGAGATGCAAAAATCAGATGCATAGATCATCTGATTTTTGCATCTTATGGAGATGAAGTCGGATACGTGTCGTCTCCGTACAATATAAACAATAGTAACAAACGTTGGTCAGGATTATTATTGATGTGTTGTTGGTTATGTTAGTTATGAGGTAATTGAGTTAAAATAAATAGACAACAGGTCTGTTCTGTTATGTTTACGTCATTTTGCTTGAAGACTTCTTGTGAGACGATTTGTTATTGTTTGATGTGAGGTCTAGAGATCGAGGAGAAGTAAATGTCGAAAAACAAAATCTTTAACACTTTGGTTTAATCTTAAATTACTGAGTGCGTTACAAACCAACAGAAAAACATTACATATGTATGATATTATATTTAAAAAAAAGAACGCCTTCAAATAAATTACATGTAGGAACGGAACGTATATTTTCCAAGCATAATGGCACCTTAACAACTAAACTTCGGAGGTCACAGAGATAACCAAAATAAATACAATTTGCTTAATATGGCAACCCGAAATCTGGCTTCCAAATAAAAAAAAAGCTTTAGATAAACGAACATAGTTCTTAGTAAGCGTATTTAAATTAAAATAAATTTCTATCACATCCCGTTAAAAAACCTGCCGTATATTTTTTCTCAGCCCACTGTATCCTGACCCTAAAACCGCATTTGCTAATAGAAAACTCCTGCGCACTGTATTCTGTAGAATTAGGCATATTTCCACCACCACCGCGCTATTTGGCAACACTTGCAACATCACGACTTTTGTACATCACTGCTGGATCACATTTTGAAACTAATTTGTAAATGGGGTCAAGTTACAAGTATAATGTAGTAAATTGTGTGATTTTGCACTAACAGGTTAAAGTCAGGTGCGTAGTTGTCTATTTTTCTAAAAGATTCGACATTGAATACAAGTGATCATAGAATATGCGAGCATAAGTTAAACATAAAACAATACGATTATTTGAGCTATCAGTTGACCACATTTTCTTTTATTAAAACGAGTCTACTATTACTATATGAGATTGTCAAAACTTCACCTACAGGTAATGTTTTGAAAAACAAGTAAGTACCTAAGGTTAAGTATAGTCACCACTCACTAATCAGCATGAATTGTTTACAAAAACAATTCTCACAAATTTAAGTTTTGATTCGATTTCCATAGTTAAGATAACTTTAAGAATCTATAAACACATTATACTAGAGCAAATGCACCTAATCCTTGTCATACCAATTTCAATTTCAAAACAATCTGCACAAACAACACACACCACACTACAGCATTTGTTACGACAGTGAACAATAAAACCGGTGGCCTAAATACTTACACATTTTATCACCTAACTCGGATTATTTAGACCTTAATATAACCACTGCACTTAACGTTGCATGTACTGTGTGAGAACTCAGATTTATAGCACCGTTTAGTGAGGAAATTGCGTTAGGTATATTATATTGATTTAATTTGACAATGGGCTTAGTTTCACCTATGAATAGTTTGAGAGTGTGTCTAATTCAAAAGAATCCAAATTTTATTCTTGTATGTGATGTAAATTACACAAAACCTCGTATAATTGTAAAAACTATATTAGCAGTGATTGTCAACATAATATGAAGCTAAGTGCTCAAGTCTTCTTGCTAAGAAATATAAAACTGCAGTACCAACCAGTAACATTAGAGGTATACTGAAATACAAAGTATCATTACGACTCCATGAAAAAATCGCCTTGTTCGAAAAGCCAATTGTGTCTTACAGAAAATGTAACCAAATTTATTTTTAAATATTTAATAATCATGAATCGAAAATCATAGCAAGACCACCTTGTATACCACCAACAATATCTTTAATGATTCTTCACTAGGATATTCTCGCAATCTTAGTCACCAAGGTCATTTCAACACAAAAAGATTCACACAAACCTTTCACAAACTATAATCCCGAACCCCAATAAACAATCCCACTAAAATAAACCAACCCATTGACTTGAAATCGATTCCTTATTATGTAAAAATGTCGGTGGTCGCCACAACATTCGTTCGGCATAGCTTAACACGACAGGAGACCATAATTCGCCTCTAATGGAGTCCGCAACACGCACTGGCAACACATCAACCTGAGACAGACAGACGGACTCGTACTGCCTTGTTTGGAACCACAAATGAATATAAACTTTATTGTGATACGATAAGATTTGAATTTCAATGGGCTTATTTGGTTGGGTGCTGTAAAGGAGATAACAGATTGGTAATGCTGTTGAAATGAGACGAATACGTGTTTTAGTTTTCGTACCGCAGAAACCATTTTATTCGGTTGTGTACTCATATTTACTGCATAATATCTAAAATGTACAATAAACCAAAGGAATCATGTATTTAAACATCTACTGATAATTACGTTGATCAAAGACTACCGTCTACTCTAACGGCAACCCCAAGTTTACTTAGTTCTTTTACTTCCGTTTTACAAATAATCTCGAGGCACTTTTAAACTTAATATGACTCACATGGAATTAACTTAACACATGCTGAAATCAGATAAGATTATAATTGTATTCTTCATCCTTTTAATTTTGTGACAAGCCATAAAATGTCAACCATACTTGTGTTACTTGTGATAAATGTTAATAGATCAATATTTATATTTCATTTTATCATTATTTTTATCTGTGTTTTTTTTCTCATCAAGTGTAAACACTCCTCTTTAGTGCTGAGCGTGTGCTCGTGTCACATCTCACCCGTCAAAGACGTCACATAACTCTGCCACGAGATGAAGTCACAAATCTGCAACTGAATATATCTATCTCACAGTCGATTCCATACGTACCTGTCCAACTGAATAATGTACCGATTTTAAAACTAGGTTAATATCGCCATTTATTTTACACATTATAATATTAGAATGGACGCAAGGTGGAATATAAATTGTGTAGCAAAAATAGTGAATATTGTATGCAAAGTGAGACTGCTTGAGTATAGTTTAGTGGCTTGGTATGTTATAGAAGCACCCAAGTTCAACTTAAATCAATTGGAGTATGACTACTTTCAAACGAGATGTACTTTAGGTTGTATCATTTTAAGCATTACCTTGTCTTATTTTTTATACCGTCAGTTAATGCTATCAAACTCTTACAGGTAGTTGGTTCTCGCATGTCAAACAAGGATCGCAGACAGCAAATTTGACATAGGCTAACCATGAGATAGACTTAGTACTAAAACCTTTTCCGGGTCCTCAAAAAGAAAATATAAAAATCATTAGGTAAGTTCTCGTCTTTTAAAATTTCAATCATAAAGTCCAATCAGTTCATTGACTCTAAAGTTTAACTTACGCAAAAAAGTTCCATTTTATTTCCCAAGTGGCGAGTAAATTACTAATTTAATCGGCACATTAAATGCATTTTGTTGTAGACGAGTGAACGGCATTATTAACTGGCCCCTGCATCACCATAAACTATGGACGTATTAGAATATCGACCATCTAAAGGGGACAACATATTCCATATTAAATATTCTATGCGCTCCGTCCTACGCGCAATATAAATTACTTCCATTCTGATCTAGAAACTGAAGAAAAATTATGTGAGGTTATTGCAATATAGAGGAATAATGAATAATAGGTGGGTGCCAGTTGCCCTTTGACATGAGATTTATTAATTGAGTTTTTCAAACTATTATTGCATCTTTATGATGCTTATATGTTTTTTTTATTGTGTCCGAGGACTTTGTTTCTATGGCAAAACTTTATATCCTTTCGCTTTTAGACCTATGTAAAGAATATCAAGGTAGTTTTGAACGGGACATTGTTTATCATAGATCTCTACCATTTTGACGAACTAGATGTCAGTGGTCCTAGCACAGCAAAAAAAGAAGCTTGCTTAGACAATGTTTACTATGGTTACAATTTGCAAAAGAAAACATCATGAGAGAAGAGAAAGCTACTTTTTCATAGATCATAGAAATCATAATGTCTTGTCATAAGACCATAGACTTTTTGTGTTTCGATTACCGCTTAGATTTACTACACATTTTTGTAGTACCAAAAACCTCTACAACTCAAATACCTTAATGAAGATAAACTTAATATGAAGTAATCAGTGTACACCACATGCGGGTGTATAATTGCGTATCAGACGTATCAAACGTTTGAAGTAAATATACTCGTAGATATCTCCTCTGTTGTGGTTCGGGAAATTAGTACGAGGCTTGATTATGTGGGACACTTATTTATTATTCGATAACCTGTCGGTCGGTAGTGTATGTGACTGCCGCGCAAGAGGTCTCGGGTTCGAATCCTAGGTCGGGCCAAAAAGTATTTACGATTTCACATTTTCTGTTCAAAAATTTTCAGAGATTGCCCCGAGTCAGAAAGTCAAAGACCTCCGTGCATCAGAGAGCACCTAAAGCCGTCAGTCTGCGCCTGACCTCTCTCTGGTCGTGTCGGTTATCCGTCCCACCGGTCTATGAGAGTTAAGGAATAGAGAGTGTACCTGTGTATTGTGCACACACTTAGGCACTATAAACAAAGTCCTGCACAGTCCTATACAGAGGCGACAGTTTTATTTCGCTTACACCTACAAGAAGCTCTTACGACAAAATTAAATGTTGAACATAATATGCTTATTAAGTCGCAAAAGCTGACTAAACAATAGAAATACATTGTCCAATTCTTAACCAAACCAGTAATTATTGAAATATACACAATACAGTACAGGAAACCTATTTCCAATAGCCAATGTTATCGTATTAATAATTACTTGAACAGATTTAACAAGTCGATACACACTCGCTTTTACACAACGATACCATTTTCCGTCGTTTACACTTAATTAAAGGATTTGTACGAGCGGCGCCGGGGCGCGGCGATGCTAGATACAAACTTGCTCTCCTGTGCTTGTAAAGGTGGTGACACATTTAGTTAAGTTTTGGTTAAATAAGCACTCATTATTAAGACGACAAAATATACATATATTTTGCAAAAGACGTTCTTTAGATGCAAAGATTTTTTTTATGTGAAATCTTTTCACGTGTAATCAAAATTGACTTTAAATGGTCGATCTATTTTTCGTATATAAATAATAATAAAAGAATTATGGCTTATTACACGTGCAACATCCTTGTTTTTATCATCATTTACCATCAAGTGAGATGGAAGACAAATGCGATAATGACAAATGCAATATTAAATTATCGAAAATTATTTAATATAAAATATAGTCTGCCTATCACCAAAATATTGTGGTCCTGGATAAAATGTCTCTAGTAAGTAAGTAAGTTTTCCGAATTATAAAAAATAATCTAAATATGACGAACATATCCAATTAATTACTATTTTCTAAATCAACAGTGTACTTATGTAAATTAACAAGTATAATAATTCCTGTTGGTCAATCCGCAGTTAAATCCGCACTATTATAAACGCCGCCTTTAATATGTAAGATTTCATAACAGATCTTATCTCATTGTTGTATTCGCCGCGCCTACAGCCTTACTACTTTTAATTGATACAACGCACTGAATATTCATACATTTATACCCTTTTTACGACTGTTTGATAAGCTTTCTTTAATTAAGTATCATATTCCTATACTGAAACTACACATGAGACATTATATCGCCGCGATTATAGTAAGCTATATAAAGTAGCTATATAATCATAGTTATATGGTTGAAGATAGTGGAAAAGTATTAATTATTCAACGAGTTATGTGCATAAATAATACGGTTATCTGAGTTTTACCATATCGGCTCTTTTTATCTTACTATACTTAGCACTTGAGAGTGCAAAGTAGACTGATATTAAGATTGCAAGCCATATTTATGGTGAAGAACCTGTTTTGAACGTAAATTGTAGTTTGCGAGGAATAAAATAGGTAATTAAAGAAAAATATATTGTAGACTCTGACAAAAACTACCACTAACTCACTCAGGATAGAAAAAGTGTTCTCATTTACCTGTGTCTCTCTGATGAGCCCTAATTTTGACCAACCAAAGTTGAGTTTCTAATTTGCATTAAGTTGCTAAAAGCCCCAAAGAAAACAAAAACACACATAAAACAAAACTTAACAATTTCGTAGCACATGTCACCAAAATCAAAAACACTAACACCCAAAAAATCATCAAACATTTTCTTACTTTTTGACACAAAACCTTACACGTTTTCCAACAACAAACACAGTGTACTTACTTACCAGTATTATAACAGTAACGGCACACAAGGCACGTTAATGCAAGGAGGCGTGTGTCCAATTTAACATATCGCTCGGCGGGCTATATCTCTCTAGCGACAGGCGACAGAGGCAAGGTGCGTAGGCCGGCGTAACGGACGCGGTAGTAGCGGCTAAATCAACCATTGTCTGATTGGGTGTAGCCGCATTCTGCGGAATAGGCGTGTAGAGGAGACGCTGCGAGCGAATATTATTGCACAAACATTTATTAGAATCCTTTTCAGTGTGTGACTTACTCTCTTGAGACTCATTGATTGATTATTTCTTATAAATGGGAATAAAGACCAATTTTTTTCATTAAAGATTCATGGGTGAAGACACATACTAACACTTCATATGCCTTGTGCCAGTGATCTCCGATCGTGGTGGACGTTGTAAAAAAAAAAAGTTAAAATATACCCAAAAAAACTAAGTATTTATTATATTTATAGTTATACAATATAGTTAGGTTTTTTGTTATACCAAAAAAACATCCTCAGTAGCTCTGGTTTGGTTCTATCATTATTCCAAAAACACATTACATGTCATCGTCATCATCAACAGCATCAAAAATTCGTCTGTCATTTATTGCGGATCATAAGTGCCCCCATAGAATTCCACTACGCACTTTATCAGTGTATTTCCAAAAAAAATCCTAGTACTAGATCCAGCTCCACATCTTCTATCGTCTTCTAGAGCACACGTCGGTTGAACACGCGCTCGCGTGTCCGCGCTCCCGCTGCTATATATCGGTCGTAACTCGCGGCACCGTTGCCCGGGAGTCCTACCGAGTCGATTATTCTCTACGTTGGTACACACAATTAAACCTCATAAAACCTATGATCGCCTAGTACTTTGTTGCTGTTTATTACTTGCGTTTGTAACGTGTTTCTTAGTTTATGGTCGGCCGTATGTGTGAGATGTTTTGCTAAACGATTTGATGCTAGGAAGCGAAGGGAGCTTGGGAAATAAATTTTATATAAGATTTTGAGTTGAGTATGCTTTGTTTTTTACCTGACTTGCACATTGCATTTATAAGAACTTTTTGTTAATTTTAGCGTCACGCCATTTTGTGATATAACTATTTGGCAAGGCAACATCTTGTAAAGATATGCCAACGTTTTTTTTGTTTAATATTTGCTTACAGCAAAACAATCATATCGCAATTTATTCTAAGTCAAATTGTAATATAATCGTAATCGTTTACTTTTTCACAAATATTTACTTTACTGTAGATATATTTAAGAGGTTGTAAAAGGCTAGATGACTGTTACGGTAAAAAGTGGATCGTTTTCAATATTGAGAATCGTCAATAATTTAATAAAATCTAACCGCAGACCTATTTTAAAGTTTCTCTTTCAATCTTCACAGATTATCACTTTCTACTTCAGAGCTAGATCATTGCGATTTCCTTAAAATTGTACGTGTATAATGTTTTTTTCCTTATTGGTAAGAAACTGAGCTATAATGCAAATAGGCAGATAGTATAAGTATGGACCAAGATGGTATAGTTAACAGTTTTTCAATACTATTTTTCAGTGCTTCATAACTCTCATGATTACAGGTTTTAATATAGCACATGTTCATTAAAATTTGTGCTTTAAAATGTAGAGAATACAAATATACTTTAAAAAAATCTAGCTTTCGGGATAGCTATTGACAGCATGCCAAATCTTTTACACTTCGTACTTTGACAGTGTGATAGCCGTTATGCCTTTTGTAAAGGAAGAGCGACATTTATAGATACATTTTTTTTTAAATTCCCCAGGACCACAAGTGATTTAAAAACTCGTAGTCTAAACATAAACAGGTTTCGAAGACCTTTCCTTACGACCTAATTGGTACCTACTAAGACCTATAAAGTTTATAAAGCCATCAAAACTAAGTCACGTTGTCACCCGATCTCCTCCACAAGTGTCCACACAGTAACATATATCAACGCTACTATGTACATAAATTATGTAAATAACATAAACGTAGTAGGCACTAAACCAAAACGTCCACATTAAGTCTTTTGAGATGTGGAACTAGGGCTACCAGATACTGCTAGGAACTTAAGTCTTATGATATAATAATAAGTATCTCTGCCGGTTACACTTTTATGGCTAAACGACTGATCTCATTTTGATGACATTTAACACGGAGATAGTTTAGACACAGGATCAAATATAGGCTAATTTTAAAGAGCTTTAAAGAGCCGCTATTAGAAATTAAACTTTGTCAGCAAACAAAGCCTTCACGGGTTAATTACTAGTACACATAAAAACATGCTTTGAAATCCACTTACATACCTCTTTTTTCATTCACATTTACATAGACTCCAATACCATGCACAACGCACCTGAATTTCTGAAGATTAGCTCTCTTGAGAAATGGATTGTTTGCTTCATTTGGAGAAAAAAGTAGGTGTCCGGAACAGTTCAGATAGAAGATGTCCTAGATATTTAGGGTCAGATTTCTAGGCACTGGGAAAGGCACGGAACCTCGGAGCAGTCTCGGATGACTCTGTCTTCTGGCAGCCCTATGTGGATGTGATCATAAAACAGGAGGCACTTACTTTGTAAGTTTGAACTGTATTACGATGCTCTAGTTTATTAATAACGAGCTTTTTACTTAGTAGTCACGTGCGATTGCCCTTCAAACTGGTATTTTTAAGTAGTAACTAGTTAATGTTATTGATATAGCGGCTTTTTTTTATCTTGGATGAAGATTTGAAGATGACTTATTGAGAGCAAATTTTGGTGGAATATTAACGACAACTTCAGTTTTTCGGCACGTAGTTATAGAATTCTGGATTTTATTATGATGATATGTGATGAGTGATTTTTAGTGATGTTTATTCATAGTCGTTGGTTTCTAATGACAGAGGTATTTTTAAACCTTCCTCAGAGATTCTTCTCAATATATTATAATAACCTAACGTTATCTATACTTATACTATCCATATTAATATTATAAATGCGAAAGTAACTCTGTCTGTCTGTCTGTCTGTCTGTCTGTCTGTCTGCTACTCAATCACGCCTAAACAACTGAACCAATTCGCATGAAATTTGGTATGGAGATATTTTGATACCCGAGAAAGGACATAGGCTACTTTTTACCCCGGGAAAATGACGCATTTCCCGGGAAAATTCAGGTGGCGAACAAAGTAGCAAATAATCAATATTATAATGACATTAAATTAACAAAATTCCGTTGTCATGGCAACTGCTTTTAATGGCGGATATGCCTTAGCGCGACTTCGTTATATTAAGAGATATAAATAATTTTAAGAATATTCTTCGTGAAAAAAAAGCATATTTTATATCATCACGCAACGACCAATAAGAGCAGAGAAACAGTAAAAAAGTGTTACAAAAACGTGGAAAATTCTGACCCATTCTCTCTTATGTGACGCAAGCGAAGTTGCGCGGGTCAGCTAGTAATATTATAAAGCTGAAGAGTTTGTTTGTTTGAACGCGCTAATCTCAGGAACTACTGATCCGATTTGAAAAATTCTTTCAGTGTTAGATAGATCATTTATCGAGGAAGGTTATAGGCTATATATCATCACGCTACGACCAAAAGGAGCAGAGTACCAGTAAAAAATGTTACTAAAACGGGGAAAATTTTGACCCAATCTCTCTTACGTGACGCAAGCGAAGTTGCGCGGGTCAGCTAGTTTACTTATATTCATAAAACAATAATTCCTGTCTTATATGCAAAAAATCATTAAATTATCTCATAAACTTTGTTCGTAGAGCTTCTATAGTTGAGTTCAAAGTTGCAATATGCCTTTCAGTCACTTAACATTACCATGAAAAGGCAAACTTAAACCTATGGGACTGATACTCACAAACTCTCACACAACATAGTAACTCCTCGCCCAACAGCTCTCAGAAGGAGATCACAACTAGCCGAGCTCATTCATAATAGTAATACTAGTTTATCTTCTCACAATCTAAGTATAGAAACACATAAAACGTATCAACGCTATCAAACTATCGTCCACTTATCTTTGCCGCTCTTTTAACTAGTTACAGATGGAAGGCTTTCAACTACGACTGTTTAATGTAGGAAAGAATATTTTTTGAGTTGAGATCTGTACCTAAATGTATCTTATTTTATTTTCCTACGCATTTGTAGATCATTAAATTACAACCACTAAAATAACCAAAGTAATAATAATTACTTTGTCAATGTCATCCACGGATCCATGATCGCTTAAGAGATTAGAGCATTTCTCTACAAAGGGAACCATCGAGTATCGAGAGTTTGACTTTTAAAATGTACTGCCAAAATAGTTCCAACTATGCCCGTTAGAGGCGCTGATCACCTTTTCATACATAATTTCTCGATAGCTAGTAGGTTGTCGGTAGCCGATAGTGGTAGAGAATCGAGCTCCAGTACCCCAAAAGTGGTGAATTCGTATAATTACAATTCATGTGACGAACACAAAATTTTTTTCAAAGTTTGATGTAAAATCTCTAAATGTAGAGAATATATTTTATGTTTAACATGCATCTGGCTACCAAAGTACAGAGACCCACTAAGTTTAAAATTTGTTGATCATAAATAAGTTTCTCCAAGAAGTTTAAATTTAATTTGTCATTGGCAAGTCGGAAATTGTAAGAAAACCAATGAAACATGCAAGCGAAGCAGTAAACCTATTAAAGCAGACTAAAATATAGCATATATGTTAGACATTTATGATGATAGTAGCAGTAGTAGACTTGCTTCATGTAAGCTTGAATTTTCATTGCCGTCGTTATTGTACATTAGAAATCCCTATTTAAAACTGGTCTGGAATGTAATTGCAAGAGTATATGGCGTAACTTATATCCCCGTAGGTACCTTTGAACGAAAAATAACATATTAAATTATTGACGAACCACGACGTGTTTACATTTCATTTCGGACAAAAAACTTAAAAATTAAACTTTAATGCCCAATAAATACAATTGTGACGTATTTTTTTTTTGGTATTGTATGACAAAATAATATATAGATGTGGATGGGGCTAGGGAAGTTTGTAAGGATCGTACCAAGTGTCGTTTTTTGATCTCTGCCTACCCTTTGAGAAAAAGGTTTGAAAGATGTCACCGTGAATTAAATATTTAAGACATGTGATCCTAAAAGTTATTTAGAAGTAACCAAGGACCACATACTTCACTTGTTTCATAGAATTTATGCATAAGAAAGAAAAACAAAAAATCGCATTAAACAGAAACATAATACCAGATCATTTAACCCTTAATCTCACCAATGAATATACAAGTACGACCATAAATAAGTATGCAGCATAAAATACAAGCGGAATTCAGTCCACGCAATATATGACATTGCGGGCGCCGGCCATAACATGACTAATGTTTTAGACCCACAGTTGCTTTATTTATAACTGTTACTGTTACATACGTAGATAAATGCACTTGCTAGGGGCCAAATTAACTTATACATTTAAATATACTACCTGTTTAACTTAATGAAGTTGTTTATATGATGATTTATACTAATAAGTAAGTTGGTAAGGACATTAGCCACGGGGATGGTATAATAATTATGGCCGGACGTGTAAATCTTGATATTTCTTTCAAAGTGAGCTGGGTAGTTATTTTGCATGAATGTATATATGAAGTTAGATATAAATTGAGAGTTAAGTAAAGGTCAGACATAGTAGAAGGAACTTTTGAAATAAAGTGAGATCAAAGACCAATAGACACTCTACTAAAAATACAGACACAGACAAAGAATCACTTACATTCCGATCTCCAATTTATATATTTTTACAACATCATATGCCGTTGTTCCCGTACAAAACTGTCATTTTGGGGCCTTGACTTCGATTTGCAGGCCGGGTGAAGTGGTATTAGTTTTCCAATTTTCGTTATCAAATTCTTAGCAGTAGTTTAAAATTGCAGCATTATTATACAGCAAAAGACTTGACTCTACATGAGACCAAAAATGTTGGCAACTAAAATCAAAAATGCTTGCACAAAATCACCCACGACACACCCTTTCACCTCTAAATATATCAAACAAAAAAAAGCAAAATTATTCGTAAGTACTTCATAAAGTCCAATGGCCGACAGTGTACAATCCCGGATAGCTCCCGTATCGCGATATATAGCGGCAGGTGATTAGGTGCGCGTGCGCATAGCCAACTGTTCATTGTTACAGACCAGCCTACTCCGAGTATGTTGTTAGATCGGAATGTGGCAGATGAAATGTGATATTGTTCATGCAAATATGAATTACGTGTTCAATTATTTTGCTAGTGGAATTTGGTTTTAATTTTGTAATTTCAGAGCAATGATAACTGGGAGTTGTATGAGGATATGTGTTTAAGTAATCACTTCTCAAGCAAGTAGTGAGGGGATCAAACTAAGGTAACCGGAGATGAATCCTTCAAGAACCGTTTCCAGAAAATCTTGGGTATGCAAAGTTGAGATGTTTTTCTCCAACTTTTCAATAAGTGATAATTAGTTAGACTGCAAACATCATTAAGTACTAAAAGTAATTGGCGGTTTTGCCTGCGGTTTGAACTCTTGACCATTTACGAGAAAAACCATTTTTAAGTCAATGTCACTGCTTAATTTCTTTTTATATCATAAAACAAAGAATGCACAGATTGAGAATCACCTCCTTTTTTTGATAAAAAGGAAAGAAAAGAAAAGAAGCGTTATTCACATTATCACCACAGGACTGGTCTTAAACAACCATATGCAGATAGTAAGACAGACATATCTCATCTCGAATCGTGTGGATCTATCGTTGGACGCGCGGCTGCGCAATTATTCAAATCAGCAAGGCTTTGTCGCGAGGGCAGGTGATGCAGATAGGCGCTAGTTAGGCACTGAGGTCGATCATTCTGTAACTGATATCGTACAGTATACATAGTACATTGGCTACTTTTGTAAGGTAGTATATATGAAAGAAAGCCGCGCAGAAAGCTCTTAGGCACAAATTATGACTACCATCACGTAACTACCATAATTTCTTGACAATCCAGGATTATTTTGACCGATAGTGTGTCCGTATATCCAACTGCCGTGTAAATGTCTTGGATGCTAATCCCAAGCCGCGCCGGGTAAAAAGTTATTCTTCTAAGAATCTTTTTTTTAGTGTTTGAGTGGAGTACGGGTAATGTCGTTGCAGTATAAAAATACAAACAAGTAAAGTTTTACATAGAGAGTAGAACTAAGAAATGGGCAGATACCACAATAGTGGTCACCACTCTATTTAATTTGTTGTACAATCATTGGTTCACTTTCCAACATTTAAAGACTATATTTTTGAACTTATCCTAACGAAAATATTTTTAATACTAGTGGTAACAAACACCATTCGATTGTGTTTTGTTTTTTTCTATTTTATCCTTCGCATCATCATTTTCTGCATCATTAATAAAGACGTCGTTCGTGTATTAATAAAATTACTAACTACCCTCAATTATCATTTTACATAAGACATCTATACGAGTACATGAGAACATAATTGTGTTTTTTGCATACATTGGTACACGTTGTGTGGTTGCGGTCATGGAAATAGCTAGTAATGATGGTTTAGTATCCGTAATCATGATATATCGATATGTAAGAGATACGTTTAGCTTACAGTTACTTTATGGAGAACAGATTATGAGCTTGTAGCGTCTGTGTATGAGTATTTATTAGGATTGAGTATTAGTAGTGGTAGTACTCTGCGTAACTGGAATCGGGGTATCGTTATTTTAAAAGCAATAATTTACTCTTGATAGAGTTTTTCTATAATTTTGGCAAATATCTTGAAATTATAACAGTTACTTAAATGTTTAAAGCATTTTCGAACTTGAATTCTATTGTTGTAAAACCACATTTTTACGCTAGATAAACATAATTCTAATCCACTAGAGGAAGGCACTTGCAACAGACCATACAAATATCGGCATCAAAAAGCCATCATTTCAAAATTAAACCTCATCTTTAACATTTATTTTATTATTTTAGGAAAACTTACAGCTACACAACACAATAAGTAAACAAGGTGCCTACAAATTGCCTTTTTACATAACATCACGCTGTTAACAGGTTCTCCGTATTACTTTTGACAAATATCATATTCCTTTAATGAGACCACTAACACTACCCGGGAATCAAATCCGAGACCGAGACGAGATCGTACACTACAGCCACAGTTATTTATCTTCTGTTTCGTAATAGTAAATACTAGAGTAAAATAGTCTCACGAATACATTGGTATGTAACGTATGCAAGCTGCATTATAATTCTCATACGAGCTCGGCGTGGGCGGTAATAGCGAATAAATTATTGGAGAATTTCGGTGCCGTGTACAGAATAATGGCCTTGATTGTACTATTGTCGCGAATTGTTTTACTGAGCTTTGAAATTGTAGTGTTTGGTGTTGTATTTGTATTGGGAAAGGGGTAAACGTGAAGATAATGTAAGCTTTCGAGGTTTACTACAATTAATACTAGTATAATTAAGATAAAATCTTTAAAATATTACTAATGATCCTTAACGCTGGGACTGCTTTGATGCTGAGTTGCTCCACTTGTCTACAGTATATTATTTGATCTTCGGAAAAACACTTTTGTTCTACATCTACACCGTAGTTTCTAATGGATTTTCCAGGTATACGGAAACAAGACTTAGAATTCAGAAACCAAAAATTTGCGTATCTTGTACGCAGTTTTTTATATTCATAAATAAAATACTTTTACATCAGAATACTTTACCAGTTTCCCATTTTAGAAAACATTATGATTCATAAGCAAAAAAATACTCAATGAAAATAACAGTAAACTGAACAATTTCCATAAACGTATGTACCCAAAGGCATAGAATCCATTAGGAACAATCCGGCGTTGTATCGGCTGTGTGTCGCGCACGCGCTGCGCGACATGTGATCAGATTGTGCGCACGCGTCGCCGCTAACTGCCTCCACTCTTACATACTGTTCAACTTCTACTACACATACTTTGATTGTTATTTTATTCTAGTTGCTGCTAAAAGAGGCAATATGCGAGCCTAATCTCTTACAAGCTAGTGTGTTGCATGAGATTTTATTTGTTACTGTCATCGACACCGTGCCACAGCTGAAATTCAAACATCATCACCAAAGTGACGTTTCTTGTCATTAATATAGCATTGGGAACTTTATAAGCCTCGTTTAGCTGACCCGACTTCAAAAGCGTTCGTAGGTGCCGAATCTCAGCCGCTTAGGGGTTAATTTCTGAATAGTAAATACTTTGTTCGATTATTTCCGGGTCTTCAACGTGCTAAAAATCAAAGTGGATTAGCAGTTTACCCAAGAAATCTCGACAGATGTCCTTGTTGATTTGTCCTATGCTGCTAATTACCCTATGACTATTTATCTTTTTTAAAGGAAAAAATTCGAGAGAACTCTCTCTCCATTTCCTACCTTGAAAGCGCAATTTCACCATCAGCAAATCTCTACACGCACAAAGAGACACAATCGAGAACCATAAGTAATAACCCAGTAGTATAATAAATGCTCACACGCACTCGACATGCGTTCCACTGCATCAGTCACTGACGCGCGTCGAGACGATGTCACTCGTAATGACGCTGATCCTTCAATACGATATACTAGAATTTATATTCATCTTCGAGTTTCTATAGTAGTTTCTGCTTCAATATTTAGGATTCATTTATATGTCAGTATTTTTATTTTGTAATGCTTGATTCCAAAACAATGCTCTGGACATTTTCGACTGCAAGTATGTTCTTTTTTGCCGAGGCGTCGAAAAATAAGGAAATCAAAACCTTTTAATTTTAATTGAATTTTAAAGAAACTTGTGACCTGGCGCTAAATTCATCAACCGTAATTTGACCATCATAAATAATCACGAAATAATTTGAAAAGGTAAACGACGTCACTAGTTTTTCTTTTCAACTTACTATACCAAAACCGTACGTAACAGAAAACAAACCGAATCTATTTCTTCGTTTTAACCCTAACAATGGTGGCTCCGTATCGACATGCAAGCCTGTCATTCTAAATGATGTTGCGATGCACAACGAAGACAGATACATCTGCGACCTGAGCTCCGTACTGCGCATGCGTGATCCTGTTTCTGATTTAATATCGCTATATTTTATACTGGCAGCTTCGGTTATCTACTGCCGAAGAAATTACATCGATTCTGTTGAAATTGTTCTCGTTAGCTGATTGTGTTTTGTTTTTTTCTGTTTGTTGATGATAGATGGCGCTTTTCTAAGTCTGGAAACAATTGTTGACAGACTTTTTGGGTAAATAAGCTTTAGGGCGAATCTTCACTTTGCCAAACTCTAAAACTGGCTTCACTTAGTTAAGTTACTATTCTTTAATCACCTAGCTTACACAAACAGAAAAATGCTTTTCTAAAGTATCTAGAACTCAACAAAAATATTGATACACGTAAAAAACATCCCAAAGTAACATTTAAGACGAAACAGCACAATCCAAAGAAATTGTTACTAAAATCCCTGTTCACATCATCTCTTACAAACTAACAGCAAAAAGAACAACCATAAAATCTAACCGTAAACTCTAACAAACTACAAATAGCCATACAATAAACGAAACATTAACCCGTTATAAATAAAGCCGCAACTTATCACGCGGTTTCCTTTTTCACCGCGTACGACTGGTCCAATATGCAAAACTCCGGACAAGTTATAGAGCGGTCATTAGATGTGCCGCACAATGTACAGGATGTCTCGAGGCCAACTCCCGAGATCTGATACACACACCGCACCCAGCTTTCTATGGGTGACCACGATAACTACTACGTTTTTGTTAGAATTTTATGTGATCGTTGGATTTTCTTTTTCAAGTTTTTTTAATGTGGTGGACTTAGACCTTATCTCTCTTTTTTGACAAGAAGACACCCATGCAATTTATTTCTCAAAAAATGACAAACATTTTGCAATAGGTTCTACCCTTACCATGAGACTATCTATACTAGCGGCAAAATGATAGTGTTTTTCGGTACACTTTTCCCAATCCAAGGTTAATAGCAGTAGAAAACTAATTTTATAAGTATAATAAGTGGATGTACATTCTGCGTGAAGTAAATAACAGTAAAAAGTACATATTATTAAAACCTATAATATACTGGAAGGATGTCTGGGCAAAGAGGTATTGAAGGAGAATAAATAGGAAATGGATATGAGTGAGAAATCAAAAGAAGAGGCACGGAAGACCAAAGGACGTAGGTTAAAAACAAAAATTAAATTCGATTTAAAACCAATTTAAAGTCTGTATTTTCTTTAGAAGTCCACGTACTTAATAATATAAGTTACTAGTTATAATATTATAAGTTAGAAGTAAGTGTAACACCGGCAGCAGGATGCAAGCAATCACATGACACACAACGTATCTATAACTATGATCTTGTCTTAAATGTGTTACTTAACGATCTAGATATAGACTGTTCTACATTAAATTACAATTATAAAGTAAGAGACCTTGGGCAATTTATAGTGTATTTTGGCAAAATACCATATTTGACTGCTCCTGGAGGTAATGTGTGTATGACCGTATCACTACTAGTTCACGAGGTCCCAGAGATGATTCCAGACCGGCCGAAACGCTAATTTTCTTTTTTATGTACATTAGAATATTCTTCAAAGTAGCTCAAAGTTCGGTAACGTGTCCAGTACCCATATATTTATATGGCAACAGGTTTGCCTCCAATTTCATGGGGTCTACCATAGTAAATAGTGAAACGAGTTGTAAACTTTAAAGAACACCAGACATGCTTCAATTTATAAAATCGACTTGTGAAAAACGTCTCTAAAAAGAAATCATCAAGTTGTTCTTTGGAGTTCACCTGAAATAAGAAACGTTACTTCGTTACAAGTATCAAAAAGATATTCAGCGAAAATAGTTTGTGTTGGATGTAAAGGTACCTACTTACCCTTGCTGAGCCTTCCGTGAAACAGAGAGCTATATACTCAGAAGTCAGTAGTCAAAGTCATTCACAGTCAGTCTCGGAAAAGTTATGGCTTTTCTCGTATACACATTTTCCGAGGAATATGTTATACTATATTTTTTTTTTTTGTAGATACCGAGAAATGGGGTACGCGTTATCTGTCTAGTAAAAGAGCTACCTATGTTTTTATATACATATATATTCGATGTTTCCAAGGGCATGCAATAAGACACAGGAATAAAATTATGTGAAAGTCATTATAACGATCTTAATAAAAACTTTGACATAGTTAACGCCGGGACTAGACCTAGGCCCAACAGGATAGATGGAGACAGATGGGTTTAATTTATTTATTTACGAACCTCTTGTCACATACTAAAAAAAATCGGGGACAAAGTATTCTATGGCCCAATCCAGGTAATAGATAAATATTATTTGTTGATCAGATTTCGTCAAAATCTATTCAGCACTAAGTTCTGTGTGAGAGAATCACAAACATACATAAAGTATATAAATTTATACTTTAAAAAAATTTAGAAGAAAGTAGTTTATTTAAATATTTGATGGTAACCAATATTCCTACCGTTAAACAAAAATTGGTACTAAGTCTCAAGTCGCAGCGCTCGCGATCGTTTGCAGAACACTTTCTATATGAATTGTAGGTGCATGCATTGTAATGGTTACATGATAGATACAGGATTGGAAAGTCTTTTCCCTCAGGCTTACGATTACCATTACACACAATCGATTCACTTACAACGCTCAACACGCTTCCGTTTTCAATGTAACAGTAAATTGATCCTTAAAATAATGATGTAATTACTACTTTTAATGCTTACTTTAAATGCGAAGGCTTGAATTTTCTTTAAAAGATAATCATTTTTACGGGGTACATAGACCTATGTTACAAAGTGGAATATTTTTTCCACCGTCAAATCGGCAAGGTGAAGCGCTACTCTCTCGATAGGATGGTAACCAAGAAGCAACAGAAAAGTCATGACACTTTCGATAAAACTATTTTATCAATACAGTTAACAAATTGTCCTATTTCTATAAACAGCAGCAAGGTATGATTGAGAAGATTATTTTCTTTGAGTCAATCTACTTTCTTTTATTTACATTGTTTGGCCATTTTACTACTACAATAAAAACGATCCCCTCACATTTATCTATAATTTATTTCAAAGCTAACTGACAGCAATAGACTTAATTACTGAAAGGAGAAAAAAAAAACGAACCAATATCTTGAGTACCTATTTATGAAGTAAAAAAGGAAACTAGTAAAAGGTCCGACGATCACAATTCTATCACATGAAGTCCAAAACCATTATGATAACCAGTTAAAAACCATCACAAACATAACACCAAAATATTCATTTAAACCTTCTAACATAAACCAGCGTTTGCTTCATAAACGCCTCAACCAATTCAATACAAATACCCAATTAAGGTTAGTACACACAGTATAATTTCATATAAGCTCTTAGCATCGTGTGTCGCCATGTTAATGGGATCTGATTGGTCCGTTATCATCGCATCGGAACACGACAACGGAATTAAATCAATATTATCTTGAATAGCGTTCCACTCTTCACCCATGCGTGTGTGACAATTAAATGAATGGAGTAGAGATAGTTTAGTGAGAAAATCTTATTTAAATAACTAATGGCTATTTTTAATACATTATTGGCTGGCCGAAGATCTATTGGCATTTGGTGACACTGGAAGCCGACTCTAACATAAAGGACTAGACTGATGATGATGTACTGGACAAAAAATCAGTATTATTTTATTTGATCTTTCGGTGATTTTTATCAGTTTATCGGAACACAGAAATTGTTTTGCGTAGGGCTATACCTAATCATATAGAAGTCTCCTCCATTATTATTAAAGAAAAATTGTAACAGGTGGTGAGCTGTTAGTGCCAGAAACGACGATCTAACTTACAAACGCCCAAATTAGACACAAAGATGCTCTCTTGCATAAAAGCTGTATAAGTATGTATACTATGTATATGACATAGGTCCAATTTTGTATTCTATAAATAATTTGTGACTTTCGACCAAAATAAAACACAATTAAACTCAAAAAATCAACTAGGTAGGTATATTTAAAATTGCACCGCAAAAAGAGTGATCATTACAAAACTTAAAGAGGACGGGAGGATATTTAACTTTTTTCGCAAAAGTCTGTGAAAGTCTCAAGTACAAACTTATACTTTGGAGCTCAAATAACAAAGTCGCTTTGTCTAGACCGAGTTGCGTAAGACAAATAATTTGTGACCAGAAGTATATTTTATACAGTCATAATAAGTACTTTTGTGTTTTTATTTCGATTGTAAAAAAAATATATAACGCGGTCCTGTGTAACAAGATGTATGAATGTAAATGAATGAAAGGATGTTTGTAAGGATCGTACCAATCGTATCGTTTCTGCCTACCCTATGGGAAGAAGTTATAACTTTATGTAACTATGTATTTTACGAAAAAAATAAAAATGTGTTGTTCCTTAGTTATTAGTGTTCAATGACGTCATTGTGCACATGTTTGAATCGTGACGTCACAGTTCGCGATCTTGTAGCTATAGTCATGTGATGTGTGGGTAGATAAAATGATTGACTGTCCACGATTTTACATTGTATGTAATTTTAAGATACCTAAGCACTTTTGGGTTATTAAAATTATGCGAATTTTAGCTTAAGTACACATTTATACAATTTATTTTGTTAGCACCATATCGTGTTAATGAGTTAAGGTTCTAAGTCTAGTATATAAGTGTTCATTTTTCGTATCCAACAAATGGCGATTTCGTTACCGCGAATCTAAATTGCTAATTTAAACGGAAATAATATATAAGTAATTTAAGAACAAATTACAAGACTCACGTATTATTTTAAGACGTATTCAGATTGATTTACTATTACAGATCAAGCACATCACTTAAAAAACGTATCATCTTATGGATTAACAGTGAAAATATGTCAAAATTCGTAACAGTTTTTTCAAAAAGTGCTTTTAGGAAGACTTAAGAAAGATTTTCTTCCAAACCGCAGGCCGCTCCACCCCTTTCTGCACATAATAATTAAAATAACTGTACCATCCCATAATTAAAAGACGTCTACTCCACACAGTCGTGTTTATCTGACTAATATGCTAATGTGTACAAACCGGAGCGTTTTCCTTACTCGGCGCTCGGGAGCTACAGGTTACGACTTATTCTGAAATAAGATACTAATTACTAATACATATACCATATCACGCCAGTTATATAACTGTAGGTGTAGCAGAGATGTTTCAAATTTCGCCATCAGTAAGTCCCATAAGTCAATTGCCATTTACCGAGCATGTTACCAAACCCAAGCTACCGTTCACAAATATTCTAAATTTAATTTTAAAAAAAATACGCTTTTCTCGACCCGGTAACCGTATCTGCGAACCCGCAATCAACAGTCGGATGCACTACTGACAGAGCCACAGAAGCTCTAATTACTAATCACTTTCATATTTAGCTTCTGTTAGCTTCAATGACGACTTTTGGAAGGCATACTGATAAAATTTCTGCGAATCTCAAAATAGTAACGGTCCGTAAACAATATATGTAGCTCGTAAGCAATATAGTCAACAGCTCAGTGGGTAAAGAAGTCACAACTGCACGACAGGTCATGGGATCCATTCCCCCCACACACAAGTTTATAAATAGGTATTTGGGTAATCCACAAATAATTGATCGGGTTCTTATTTTACTTTTATCCTCTGCTATCTCCACTATTAGTGCTAAAATAATCATTAACAAAAAATTACAACGGACAACGTTATCAAAACAATACAATAAAAAGAAAATAAATAAGTCCAAATTTCGTATCAAAAGTTTACATCCGTCCCAGAATAAGGCTTCTCACATAAGATTTTATTAGAATATGTCGTACGCATACATTATTGTAATGGTTCGCATTCCGATATCTATTTACCTTAGTAATTAAATGATTATTGGTAAGCACATAATATGCACTTATAGAGACCGCTACGTAAGTTTTTATGATAATCTTGACTTTAATTGGATTAAAATGATAGTTCTTACAAATGCCTGCTAGCTTGTGGGTCAGTGAATGACTTCGTTCGCAAAAACTAAACGCGTTAAGTCCGTATACTACTTAGCAGAATGTTCGCTACTAACTATCGGACTTATACGATATATATTGAATACGTTTTTTGACAGATGATGTATAAACAATTTGTCAAGACCGCTTAGATTGTTAGAAAAAATCTAAGGGTATACATATATTTTGTGTAATCTTTATTTTGGTTGCTCATTAACAAGGTGCTTTATGATTTAAGATAGCGTACAATGCGTCAATATAGGATGAAACTGTGCTCCATGTTACTCAAAATTTAAGCGGATAGAAAGTAATACAGCAAACAATCAGCAGCAAATTCTACGCATATTAAATACACAGCCTAATTTAAGGCCGTGGGCAATAACGATGCCTCAATTTCGCATAACAGTACTTATATGTATGACATTACTAATTATCGTATTAAACATACCAATTTGACTAAACATGTTTGTACTGCTTGTAATTGAAGCTAACGGCACTGTAATACTAACTTCTGTACACCTACTACTGTTCAAATATTAAACGATTTCGTGTGGTAATACCACCTGCAAAGAAAATATTAAGCATCAAGTAATTAAACGAAGAAAAATATTTTATGTCGAAAGCTACGATTTTACAAAAATCATGCATAAAATCAAGATCTTTTCCCGTAAGAGTAGTCAGAGATCAAAAATCTTGGTACGATCCGTACAAACTTATTTTGCTTCATTCACATCCATGCACATTGTCATACAGGGGGGCTATCACCTACCTCAGTTGACTACTATTTGAAATGCTATAGATTGTTTTCTTTCTTAGATTATAGTGATTTACACGTTACGTCAGAGAAGCAATGTACTGCATAGTGGCTATCAATTTGACGTACACAAGCTGTCAACTAAGATACGTGATAAGCCCTCAAATCCGCTAGTTACGTGTACCACGCTCTTTTTCGAACAACATCACTGATGTTCTATTTGTAAGTAAATATAAACTTAACTAGTGACAATATATTTTAATAACTAATTACAGCAGGGTATAATCTCCCTTATTCAGCCGCAAAACAGCCTGACAAAGTAATTACCGGCACCAAATACAGAGCAACAAGTATAATTTATACCGAACACTTTTCTAACGGATCTATTGCAATAAATCAATTAACTGGTATTCTCATTAAGAGTGCTGTTATCGGGAATCGAACCCGGACCGGTCGTGGTCGCGTGCGCGGGCGCAGGTGAAAGTGTTTGTTTGCACACGTTGCTCTGTTAGCTAGTTGTCGATGTATCAAAATGTTAGAAAATTAATGATTTAGTATTAGATTATTATTGATCGTTAAGAAGCCTTGTATGACAATTTGAGATATGAGAGTGATTGAATGAATATAATTATAACTAGATGGGTTATTGAGGTATCGTCAATTTGATGACGTCGTAGTGTAAACAGATTTCTGGTGGTTCGATGCAAACCAGTATTAATGTTCTTATATAGTCGTTTCGAGACCGTTTGTGTGTATTGTGAGATAGTTTTTTTTTTTGTAAAATCGTCCTTGACCTGTATCCCTGAATGTTTCACATCAACCATATCTCTTTTTTTCAGTCTTCTTCTTCTCAAATGTCCGCTTACTCATTTAAACTCATCACTCAGATCATCACACAGCTTATAAGGTAATAAGAACTCTATAAATTTCAAGACCAGAATTATTTATACCAGACTTAAGTACACCTCAACTTGTAAAACTTAACAGCGAATAGATTGACCACTAAGCTACGTTTATTTTTAAAAAAATTAAAAAGGAGAAAAATACAAAGCACACGTGCAAAACAGCTTCCAATTTATTCTCAACCCTTCAAGAGACCCGATATCTATCAAAACATAGCCAATAAGAAAACAAATAAAAAAAACAACAAGTATTTTCTAACTAAACTCTCTTGTTTATGAACGGAGGGTAATTTAAAACCGTTCAACACTTAATTGCTAAGTTTCGATGGGACAACACAATGGACGGCTCATGTTACTCAATATCAACTTACTGATTACGAAGATTAGATGTTTTGCTAACTTTAAGTATTGTTTTAAGTTCTCTGGCTATTTTTGTTTTGACTGCTTTGTGTACGCTACTGTCGTGTATGAGGGGTCGCGTTCGAAACCCTGGTCAAGCAAATGTGTGAGGTTTGATCTAATTTCAGATGGCATTTTTAATCTAGGCACTATTATAAATTCCATCTGAAATGGTGACCTGGTATGGTGCCACCTATGTATATATATGAATATAATGAATTTATCACAGAAAAATGTTTTTTTAAATATTATATCATTGCTCTTACTTACTCCTAAAACTGCAACTTCAAACTAAACAAAAGAAATTCGAAAACCATTTCCTTCCATTCCTCCACAATTTTGCATAAACACCAATCACAATAATACATTAAAAACATTCAACAAAATAAATTTAATCGGACAAACCATCCACATAGTATCACGTTACACTCGCCCACACAATACTAGAATAGATAGTCCATCAAACGAATAATTATTCAAAGCATAATAATTAAATTAACAATAATAATAAATAAGCTTCTAGTTTTACGCTAAGATCTTTGTCTCATACATTTGATCGCGGTCTTTAACAAACTTAACTTTACCAACCAAAAAACTAGTATCAAACAAAATTGATCCATAACTCAATGGCATAAGAACTATTTGAAACATTATTGTTGTTTATGAAATGCGTTGTTATGTTTGTAAAGGTATAAATCGAGTGTTGGCATATGAATACGGCAGCACAATGCGATGTCTCGCCGGGGAATCGAATCGACAATCCCGTAAATAAAACTAACCTATCAACCCTGAATCTTTTTAGCAGTTTCGCTAAATAGTATTTAGTCTCAGAATAGAATTGGTAGGAATTATTTTATCTTGAACTAAGATGTTTATTTTAGATTAGGACCAATGCCATTTTGAAATAAATTATAATTTTTAAGCTAGTTGCTAGTACAATGAGAGTTTAATGTTATTGTTTTTTGACTAAAATATAAAATTATTTTTTTATATTTTTTGGCACCATTTTAATTCTGGTAAGATCTTTTAAAAAGCTGTAAAATGTAGAGTTTGCTAATAATCTTTTAAACAATAAAGCACTAAGAAGTAAAAATAGTCTTCAAAAATTTCCCTAAAATTTTACCAACACTCGACTCTACAGTTTTCAGTTCTAAAAGACCAAAAGAGAAAACAATTAGTGGGTGTTCTCAAAAGTACTATAAATTAGCTCTATCTGCGTCCACACTGTCGCATAAAACTCTATTACCATGCTCTTTACTGCACACGAGCTAACTCTACCGACTCTACAGACTTTACCGACTATAAACACTGTTATTTTAAATGTGTGGATATTTGCTCTCACGATTGTTTGTTTTAGTTAAATTCTAGGAATAAGCGAAGGTAAAAACTTTTATTATATAAACCTTTATTAATCGTTAAGCGATTTCCAGATTGAGGTATACGAAATGTTGGTAAAAAACTGAGGTGTTATTTTTTGGCACAACTCGGTATTCGAACCGGAAACATCTACATATATGGCAGTCACATACATAGACTACCTACAATGTACGAAATCTCTAATTATTTCAGGATACAATGTCTACGCAAAAACGTTCATAAACCGCCAGACAAAACTAACAGATCAGTTTATAAATAACAATAATAAAATTAATTTGTTTGTATAAAAATTAACCATAATATTATATGTAAGTATATAAATAAATCCCAGTCTACGTCACATAATATCTACGACCATATAAGTAGGTAATACCACGTCAACTAGCACAATTTACGCACATACTTACTCTTAGCGCGTTCCCAACGTAGGTTTTTCCTACTGTGACCATACGAACATTAAACGTCATACATATTTTATTCATAGAATTTATTGGTCATTGGTTGGGAGTTTGCATGACCTTAAAAAATGCGCAAAACAATTTTTAAGCATGCAAGATTACATCACGAGGTTTTCCTTCGCCGTTACACGCTAGTGCACACATAACTTCGAAAAGTCATTGGTGTGTTGCCTCGTCCTCGGTCCTCCCCTTGAACGTGGAACGAGCATTCTTAGACCACGCGAGTATCACAGCTGAACTGTTCCAGTGCCCTCTATGTCCCACAACCTAGACAATTGAGGACCCAAACTAGGCGACGGATAAAGCAGCTGAGGTTGCCAAGTTCTGGTGGGCTATCACGTATTTCAATTGACAACTATTTGAAAGCCACTATACTGTACATTGTTTTCTCCGTTGGATCATAGTGATTAACACGTTACGTCAAAGCAGCATTGTACTAAATAGTGACATTGAATTTGACATACACTAGTTGTTAACTGAGATACGTGATAAGGCGGCTGGTCAACAATTGATTAGGTAATATCATGGTGAGTCGTTGACACCACAGAAGAAGACTGCTAAACTGTAAGAAAAAACACTCATATAAAATAGAATGAAAGCCTCAGCCCTACATTTACAGTTTCACCTAACAGGAGAAACTCCGATATTAGTTGTAAGATATTAATTAACACATGCCGTTGGCGGCGCATAAATCTGCCGCGTCGATACTTCGATACGTCCGCGTCGATAATACTTGACGCGTTCTACCTTCAAACGTATTTACGATCGTTGCGATCTTGTTTAGGGATCGATTTGAGAAATTGATTGAACGAATTTTCATTCGGAACAAATAATTCGACGATTCGCAGTTATTGTTTACTTAGAGGTCTAATTTACCATAGATTTTACTAATTTTGGAATATGTTAACACACTCGCAACGCAAAATCAAAATCATTTAAAATAATAAATTTTGATGACGGTTAAAATGACTCGTAGAAAAATAGAGGTAAATGAAGTCAGATAAGAATAAAGTTAGTAATAAGAAGAAAAGTGGTAGATAAAGGTTTCCCAACAAAGGCGAAATGTTTTTTAAATATGATTGAAGTCTCCTGTTTACAGTTATTTCATCAGCCCACGTGTGTCAATATTTTAAAACCTACATACTCGTAACACAGATGGCACCAGAAACCTGACGATGTGAAGGCGTACTTGCAGCGTAATTGAATAAGCGAAAATAACGTATATTAAGTTCCGACATCCTCTATATGGAGTCTTCATAAAATAAGAACTAACTGCAGATGTTAAGCTGAGTTGCTTCCAAACAACGAAAGAAATAATAGTGTACACCATTGTGAGACTACCTTTTACCTTACCGTCAGTATCTTGCCAAATATTACATATAAAAACTCACTTACACTTTAAAGAAATGACCAATCGCCTGGTTAACAGTTCACGTGACAAGAATGCTGGCATTTTTTGGGACAAAGATTAAGCATTGCCATCCAAAGTGGCAATCCTGGTGGCATTCTGGGAATGTTACCGATTGATAGCGATATAGAAGAGTACTACGACGCGTAGTGCGCTTCCCATATTTAGTAATTTTAGTAAATTTAGTTTAATGTTGCTGTAAATAAAACAAAAACTATAAACATACTCTATACTCATATTCGATAACGACTATCGATAAAGGCACGCTGTAGTTTAATCATCGCGAATGTCGACACATCGTCGATGGTTGACAACGCTACCGCTAGCCGGCGAGCGCAAACGTACCGCCGAACGACCACTACATTCTACCAGTCTAAGATAACGCACGTTGTAGATTACATACTTACATACAATCAATATTAAAAGAAAGGCATGTTTAAATCTGTTCTTTGAAAGATAATTTCTATTACAAGCCAGATAAATATGGAACTTGTAATTATAACTTATCGTAGTTTTGGTTACGCTCGAAAGCGATGTAATACATATTGCAGTAACAGAATAAAACCGATCTACGTCCACAGACTGCAGGTCGTTTTTATGCGATATATCCACTGTTCTTTCCACCCTTTCACGGATAACAATGCCTACCGAAATCAAAAATTGATATATTGACGAAAGATCTATCCCTTAACTTTGGTAAAAAATTAAAAACCGCCAGTAGTCAATTTTTATATCCTTAATTAATAAGATGCATAAAAGTTTGTTAAGAGAGTGCTAAGAAGTTATTAAGAGTTGATAACATTAGCTCGATCTTATACAGCTACTGTCTAGTATCGGGAGTCTGACAGTTAAAATATACTAAAAAAATAGTTTGTACGACACCCACTAGAGGCGCTGATCACTTTTTTATTCAACATTTCTGGACAGCCGGTGGTCGATATTCGATAGCGGCTGAGATTTATCTTATTGCATGGTCTTGTATGAAGGAAGGATATGTAAAATGTACAGTTACATATGACAGTCATTTCCCACTGACACACATGTTGTACAATAATAAAACAATAAACGGGAAGTGCATTTAATTGCACATTAATCAATATTAATTAAAGGAAATCATTAATTAATTTAATTAAATGGTGGTGTAGTTATTTATGGTCGCTTTGCTTTTTATGATCGCAATAATATCTTAAGATCACATCGTAATAAAATATAAGAAAAAGGACATTACCTTTATTATAAAAAATAATGGTCGCTGCACACGAACCAAACTTAAAGGTGGCCGAATGGTATAAGCATTCGTCTTGAAAGCGAGTACTCGAACCATTGTCAACACACATATGACTTTTCGAAATTGTGCTATGACTGTCACTGGTTCTAACGGTGAAGACACCGTGATGAAATTTTACACGCCTAGGAATCCTTAAAAATAATTTTCGAATGTGTGTAAAATCTCTAACCTCTACCTGCATGATTATTGAGCATCTTCATTGCCAACAAGTAGGTATACGTCAATATGATAGTCACGGTGCAGTACATTGCTGTTTTGTCGTAACATTACTAATCAAACTTTTAGAAAATAATCAACGTACAAATTAAATAGTAAACTGTGATACACAATAGCCCCCCTGACCAGAGTGGACTCAAAGCTTATTCCCTCATCCGATTTGTCAAGCCGTGGGACAGTAATCACAGTAATAAGTTACATTTACGAAGTCTATACAAGTACTAATCGGTGAAAACACAATTTATCATCCATATATGTAGATTGCAGATATACCAGTCGACTATAAATAAGAAAGTTTTGATTAGAGTGCCATTAGAAGAGCATGTATATTCATACATGCATTCATTACGGTAGCTCATGTAACTGCAACAGATACATGTATTATTTATGTGGCCCTCAAGATACTGGCCGCCGTTTAATGAGCCATTTATGTATCGGTCACGTAAGTGTAACTTAATAATAATGGTGGCAAGTGTACTATAAATAAAAGTTTAAAATCAGTGATGTTTTCATATTCACATTATTAGTCAGTTATACAATAATCACAAAATATACGGATTTCAAATCTCAATGAAAAACATTGAAAGAATCAATCAAAGAAGGAGATTTCTTCTGGGAAAAGCAAGGAATTAGGTCTAGAATCCACCACCGCTAGGCCAGTTCTGGTTGGGGACATTGCATGCCCTCAATAAATGTATTAAACTTAAGACTAAAGGGCTTAAGGCCCTCCCTCGTTTGGGAGTAGACCCTTGCCCTGTAGTGGGATAGTAATAGGTTAAAAAAAGTGAATTTAAATGTATAATGTCAATTATAATAAATATAATTCTAGTCTTAAGCAGTATCGAACAAGCTTAACAATAAATTAATTAAAAGAATCAGTTACTGTTCATTTAATAAAACAAACCACATTTTCCTTTTATGGAACGATATTACTACCCATACGTGTAATGTATACCTACTTGATAAAGTGGAGTGCTATGACAACAGTCACTTAAAATGACGTGTCCATGCAAACGTACGAGGATACGTCACTGTGACGTGCTTATCACTAAAATTATTATGTTATTATTAGTTTAGTTTAATGTGCATTTATTATATTCAATCATTTAATTGCTGACTATAGAATTAAGAGAGTAAAATACATTTTATTAACATTTTTGTTTTAATTTTCAATTTTGGTTATTTATGGCTGTTCAAAATATATTGTTTCTTAACAGTCTACTTCTCATCCTGGACAAATAATAATCAGAACATATTTTATTGCAGACGTATTTCCAAAACGAACTTCTCTGGTCTGCCTACCTACCCCTACAGAAATCAGGCGTGATTTCATGTATGTATTAATTTCCAACTAAAAACAAAATACTATACCGATTTCCCTTAACACCAGCCTTCAACACACATCACAAAGCAAGACCAACAAAACAAACTAAATCAAAACTTTCTAAGCCACAAAAAACAACACAGAAAGCGGAATACATCGGGTTCTATACATCAATCAATTGAGACTCGGTACTAACGAGAGGCTTTCCTCCACACATATGCATAAAGAAACCATAATTTAGACATAGCTCCACTCACTAACTCATAGGAGACTGGTGACAGGCTGATTTTGCGTGTACACAAATAATACTAACCTACATGCATATATATGGGTAAGGCTGTGTTTTATACGCTTCCTGTATTTTGTTTTAGAAAGTGAAAAAGTGAACCTTATGGAGAAAAACAACTTTGTGTTAGAAGAAAACTGCGTATCGAGATGTATTTATGAAATCATGTTTATATGAAGGAGCTTATATTATAATATATTATGTGGATGACCTCGATACATTTATGTATTAGCATAATTTTCCAGCTAGATTCAATCTAAAAAAAAACATCTACCGGCAGTTTTTTGTATACATTAACTGCTTTACTCAAAAACATCACGTAAGTTTGGGTTTGTTAAACATTTGTTACGTCTTTATTTTTCAAAGTCAGTTTAAAAATATAATGAAAGTGAAAAAACATAGCATGACCAATTAGAACTGAAACTGCATTTATAAAAAAATCAATCAATGTTTTCTGTGCCACCAATTATCTTGTGCATCTTTTAGTATTGAAGTAACCGTTTTGTATTATTGGTAATTAACTCACTGAGAAAAATCTACGGAACTGGCAGTATAAAGAACTCCGTAACGACCAAAGCTTATCAATATTCTCTCCCTACATCGTACATTAAACAAATTCCTCTATTACTTTATCCTCGCCATTTCAGGCGCTACCATAAGAAGGAATCAAGGTCGGACCACTATCGCCAATGCTCTCACACTGCGCTTTGTATGGAACAGACGTGGACCAATTCTGTTAAATACATGCTCTAGCTACTTAAGCACGCAAACAGCTTATAATCGCGGTCAATATATATTATTATAATTATTATAATATATATATATTATATTCTACTTTTCCATACACGTCGCCGCGGCAATGTTCCTGATATGTAGTAAAGAGTATTCACGCTCGGGTTCAATACACGGGTTAGGTCAAATAGTATTTCCTAAGTTTTGACAATTTGGGTATGTGTTTTATCTTTTAGATGCCTTGGATAGCACGTGAAACTGTCACATAAACTTCTGCGTCTATTCTGCTAGCTTTAAAGAAACTGGCCATCATTGCCATATACCTCTTTATAAGTTAGGAGGACATTAATTATACCTGTTTATAATCTAAGAGTACATTAATTTGCTGCAACAAACTGAAGACTGTACGGGGCTAGAATAAGCACTATCAGAGTATCTAATATTTAAAAAAAATACAAAAATAAACAAATTATAATTAAATTTAAAATCCTATAAATAAACAATATTTAACAATATCCCAGTATGAAATAAGCCCAATAGCGCGGTAAATAACAATCTGCGCAAACGAGTCGTGTTGATGTTGATACTGTTCACACAAATCACGCGCGCGCTCGACACTCGACACTCGACACACGGTGTGTACACTGTACACTAGTGTCGCGACACTAGACACTAGACACTACCAAATGTTCACTGTTGTGTATTGAGATATTTCGGTGACAGAAACAGAATTTAATGTAATTGTATTGATTGAAGTGCTATATGTTTTTACTTCCATTCATTCAATTAATGGGTTTGGATTTCGTATTTATCGTGTGGTATAGTATAGAGATGAGACCATATGAAGAAATTGCACCTACTTCAGCAACAATATTGCTTTTAATGGATATTGTAACCATCCCTATAAATCACTGAACGTAAAAAAGTGTAAGTATTGCATTTGCCATTTCAATTTCTGATCATAACTTCTTGGTACTTGATCAAGAGATCAATCTCAGTCAACACCTGCCTATTTATGCGAGTCAGTCTGAAAAAGCACTTGTTGCTAAACCGCCAGTAATATTTCAAAGCAATCGTAAACTTCATACTGATAACCAAACAAAACTGTACACCAATATTAACTGAACACACAAAACAGGATTAGTCAATAACAATTCTGCATTACGCGGCACTTATCTCTGCAACTATCGCGCCTACCTTATTTTCTTTTCTAACATTGTTTATTTCAACCGCTACTAATGTCCAAGCGAGTTCTTTATCTAAGGAAATTTATTCGCACCAACCAATCAGTTTTGCATACGACATGTTGTGAGTTCCTGCGAGGTTGCAAGCCGGCCGCGTCGTAAACCAGTGGTAGGGCCGTTACTCATAATGTTATGATAATCCATCGAGTGGCGCGTGTACGAGTGACTCGCTCCACTCACTCGACTCACTCGGCTCACTCGACTTGTGTAAACGAGCCGTGAGTAAACTTTACATAGCTATTGTTAAGCAAACTGCAAATGAAGTAGATAGCTTGAAATGATTTATGTTCAAAAATTTTGCATTCGTTTTGCTATGACCAGGTGTGCGTGAATTTCGGTATCGGTAACTGACATGCATAATTTTATGACATACTGTTTTGTTCCGGATTTACTTTTTCCTTGACACCGATTTTGGACGTATAAATATGCAACTGTCAACACAATTCACTGTTACTTTTACGTTTTATTTAGAGAGCAATGAATAATGCGAGTTTAGGAACACAAAGGCATAACAAGTGGGAATCTTGAAGCACTCATTTGACTTGTCAACAACAGGTCAGGTAGGAACAGGTCATTGCGGCAAATTACCTTCCTACTTCAGTACTTACGATGTTCATCATACATTTAGCAAACATGTAAGTTATTAAGATAACACTAGTGCCAGATGCTCTCATTGATGTTGGTACTATCAGTGGGTAAATGCATCCTTGAGCACGGATATCACATAGAAGGATAACCACTCTGATTAGAGCCGAGCGTACTCCAAAAAGAACGCCAGAAGTTTAATTAGATACGCCATAAAGTATGAAAATAAGGCCAGTAAAGTAAACTGTCATTAAACTACCGCTAAAGTCTTAAAATCTTCCAACAATAGCGTCTAACCATATACTGAACTACCATATATCAGTGGAAATCGCAATCAGCATTTGAAAAGAGCACAATCCTCATAAATAAAACGTATTGGTAACGAACAAACACACAGACACACAAACACGCATGGCTTTGCATACCAACGTGACGGTAAGTCATATTTACTAGTCGCAAATCTTGTGCCTAAGCGAATAGATTGTGACTACGGATTTATAAAGGTGTATATCGAATTTAGCAAAATATGAATAGACTAACTGACCTCTGATGATGTATATAGTTTAATCTCCTGTTTCAACCGCTTAGGGGGTGATGATTTGAAAAAGTAAAAGAAGAAAAAGTAATCTGTGGTTGATTCCGGGTCTTAATATATCTCCACGCTTGATTTTATCAAAATCGGTTTAAACCGTTTTAACGTCAGAGAAGGACAAACAAATACACCTCCGCATTTACAATATAACAACACCTAGTATCAACATTTCTAGACTAGTATCGGTTGAGCTCATTAAATAAAATATTGACAGTTGAATTCATTAATTTGCTACCACTTTATCTGTCAGATAAACCATCAAACAGTTATCCATAAGTCTTACAATTAGCCCTTAGACACACTCGAACAGAAAAGAGATGCCCTTATTCTAAAAAGAGCCATATTGCAATCGAACGATTATTGTTTATCATATTACGAATACCTTTTCTGATATCTCCTTTTATCTCGCGATCGGTATGGAATTTTAATCTTTACCTTTTGTAATTAGTAGCTGTGTTATCTGTAAGGTTTTAGAACATATCTGATGGTAATTATAATAACAATAATCGTTAGTGAAAGTGATAAAAACGAATGGGGTTGTTAGTTCTTAAATTGGAACATGTACTAGCCAGAAATGTAGCAGACTTGTGCGAAATTTCACCTACGAAATCGAAAAAGGATAGACTCTAGGCTTCTCCCTCATTGAGGAGGAAATCATTGCCCAGCAGTGGGACAGTCACCGACTTTAAAAGGAGTTTATATTTATGGGAGAATGGTGGTTTTTGTGTCATATGTTACTTAATAGTCAGTAATACAAATGTCGCTCATGTGATGATAACTTTGAATATGAATTCCTAAGTTTTGCAAAAAATAAATACATCAATACATTCCTTTTCGTACTATATGGAAGGTATCCAATATGAATGGAGGAAGTAAGACTTACTATGTGTAACGAAAATAAATTAATTGCACAATATAAAATCTCACATGTTCCGAAAAATCTAATAGCATAAAAATCTCTTGTTTTAATTTTATTGATGAAATGAACTGCATTTGTTTTTACATCACTCAATTACCCCATTACTTTGCAAAACAGGTAATAAAATGGTTGAAAGACATAATCATACTTCATGTACGTTAAAGATCACATAAGTAAAATTATATAATCGAGCGCAACACCGTTACGAGGCATAAAGTTTGTTTAATATCATTATAATATTAAAATGATAAAGCTCAGGCACCTTCTAACTGTAACACTGTAGGGTTGACACTACCATAACATTGAATAAAGATTTTGTGCAAAATAAATGCTAATTATTATTTGCTTAATTTGTCTTGAACATAATAATATTGTCTTACAAACGTTGATACATACGTCGTGCATTAAATCATGCCTTACCCCATCAGGCGCTGATCTTTTCCGTACTTCGCGTTAACGCTTACTTAGTACAGAAGAACAGTAACTTACGGCAGTGTGTTACGATTTAAGCAAACAATAACACGTACTACATTTTGTCGTTTCATTTAGCAAAGATGGGTAATTCACTTACTTAATTACATGTCCCACTTAATCCTGTCCCTTACTTACTCCTGATACGTCTTGGGTAAGAAAACTTAACAATCAAAAACTGACCAGCATTATAAGAAGACTAGTGAAAATTTGTGATTAAAATAATATAAAATTATGAAAGTTGATATTTTTATTTATCACTCACCTAAATTTTACATACACGTTTAATTTCACAATAGAGTGTGCGAATGTATCGGCAGCCCTAAGCTACGTATGGTATGTGTAGCGCGGCGTCCGCGGCCGTGGGCGAGCGGTAGCACCCACGGTATCGAAGGACAATGTACCGTAAGAGAAACATTACATACAGCCTGCTATTTTACAATACACTACCTTTAATTATACACCAATGATATTTATTAACTAGCGTTTGATCTGTAGCGCGATTAATATATCTAATATATAAAATTCTCGCGTCACATTTTTCGTTACCATACTCCTCCGAAACGGCTTGACCGATTTTGATGAAATTTTGTGAGCATATTGAGTAGGTCTGAGAATCGGCCAACGTCTATTTTTCGTAACTAAGTGACCATTTTTTATTTATTTATATGGCAGAACAACGTTTGCTGGGTCAGCTAGCTTAAAATGCCTAACGTTTCGGCGCAGGTTGCACTCGTGGTGGTCGTAGGCTGAAAAAAAAACTGTAGTGTGATTCTCAACTGCTGTCTAAAATCGGCTAGGTGTCGAGAAATGTTGTGTAAAAATCTGATCAGCGCCTCTACCGGGCGCCATTGGAACTATTTTGGCAGTACATTTTATATATCAAAACTCCGGGGCCCACAGAACAACCTACAAGCGTAGCGTAATCTCAGAGATTGGTCCTCTCGGCTGTTGTTAACTAAACCACTAGCTACTATATTTATTAAATGAAGTAAAATCAAATCATTATTATTTATATTTATACTAAATTGAATTGAAAAATATTTTCAAATATACTAAATTGCAAAACAATTCTAAAACGCAAAGAGCAATTTAAAAGGTATCAAATATATCGAAATTGCATTGATCAATTGTCTTTATGTTAACAAGCCGTAACCGTAAAAAAATGATCCTTAACAAACTACCACATCCTGTAGGTTCTATACAAGTATAGTCCCGTGGCGTTTCCATTTCGCGTTTTATAGGGTACCGGGTAACACCTGATTATCTGTTCGCATTGTAACTGCGCCCGCGCACTGTTTCAATGCACCTACTTGATTGTACACTCATTTAGATCATGCTGTACATTGATTTAGTTTTTATTGAGATAGTTATTGTTGAAACCAATTTGAATATATAGGAAAATGGTCTTGCTAAATGGGAAAAACTTGACTTTAGAAATATGTTATAGTATGTATTATTTTTGTGCTACAACAGTGATAGCCGAGTGTACAAGTTGGTACTTCCCACGCTAGTGGTTACGGGTTCGAACCCGAGGCAACATACCAATGACTTTTTAAGGAAAAGAAATCCGTAAGTTTTGTAAGTCTGTAAATCCTCGTTTGAGTGGCATTAAGTGAGAAAAGAATTTGCGTAGGTTTTATATACAGGACTTAACTTCATGAGTGTCACTATAGTACTAAATACTAGAGCATATATTGCCAGTGGATGCATTGTCTTTATCATTCAATCGATCTACATAAACGTTTTAGGTACCTGTAGATCAATCTACATAAAATTCAAATTAACACATGAATACCAATCAAAAGATAATTTCTAATTACAACGAAACTAACAACGACCCGTAAAATATGTCTTAAAGGGTCAACATGGCAACATAACACTAAACTCAAATATTTCACAAGCTACCACGCCTATGCCATAAGGAACTCCGACTTCCTTACAATTATCGATCACTACAATACTATCGAACGTTCTAGTACAATGGCAATTACAATAAACTCGGTATTAGTACGTAACAATGGTTTAATGGGAGCTGTTCTGTTAACCCACTGGACATAAATGTGTTACTTGCATGGGGTAACGATGTCTGTTAGGCATAGCACACATTGGATACTAAATACTTATACGAGTCTGAAACACGATGAGAATGTTACAGAGAAGTTACAATACCTTTTTTAAACGATGTTTCGGTCCAATGTCGATGTTTATTCGACATTGAACCTGTATTTGAGCGTCAACATAGTATGAAGAAGAATGAATGCTTTGGGTTGAAATAAAATCTGGATGACGAAGGCAATCCAGCTTGATGGTAACTACGTTCCCTTCAGACGATTCACCCCCAAATATAGAGGTATATATGTAATAACATCAATAGCGGGTGTACTCGTATATGGAACTAGAGTCCACTAAAAACTTAATAAAAATACATCTACAGACAAGAGAATGAAAGTGGATTTGAAATTAGATATCAACCGAGCTTCGGAGATGGATTTCAAAAATGCGGTGATAGCTTTTATGTTAAAGTGTACTCAATTAACTGTACCAAAAGTAGAATCAATGCTCACCACACCGACACACGATCATTGACCGATTTTGAATAAAAAAAATACATTGAACTTTTTCTTTAAAATATTTAAGACGACCAACAAATGAACATAAAGCTGTCCCCACACTAATGTATCACTCGCCGTGCATTACGCAAGTGCACATGTCCACTTATCTATAACGGTCACGACGAGATCACCTGATTGTTACTTTCGCGTTAAACTTTTATTATTGTGCCATTAAACTTACCTTATGCAACTTTGGCTCACGACTCACGTACGTGTTGTGGACCCACCCTTATCTTGATTTGTATCCGACATAATTATGTGTGTATGTTTTGTGGATATACTTTGTTAAATCTACTATATAAAAATAAGTCGGGTTTTCCTTCCTGACGCTATAACTCCAGAACGCACGAACCGATTTCCACGGTTTTGGATTCGTTGGAAAGGTCTCGAGCTCCGCGAGGTTTATAGCAAAGAAAATTCAGGAAAAAATTCAACAGAAAGGCGAAAAAACAGAGAAAATCATTTTTCTCATACAGCGCCATCTCTGATACATAGCATGTACTACATACCAATATTTGTATCGTATTTCTTTTAATATTTTTATTTGACAGCTACTCATTGTAGATGGTGCCGGTGCGTGATATATTGTTTGACAGAGAATTTCATGTGAAAAAACGGTATTGTGTTCAAAAAAGTAAAAAATATAAGTTATTCGTTTCCTAACATTTTAATTGGAAACCAACAAATCAATTACGTGTATTGTGCAGATTTTTATTCGATTTCAACAGCAGGCATTTTGTCTTTAAGGTGGTAAGTTAAACTGTGTAAATTATGTGGATCGTGCATTTGAGGTTAAATTCACTACTCTGTCCATAGTCCAAAATGCCTAGAGGACGACGTGCGAACATCGGCCGCCGCACAAGACATGCAAGCCAGCAACAAGTGTATTCACAGAACTTAAGCGAAGTAAGACAAAATATAATAAGAGAAAATGCCCGATTAAGACAGCGCGTGAGCACACGAAGATCATTGGCATCATACAATCGCTTGGCATTCCAATATGATCCCACTGCGAACTACAGTAATGATGAAAATTTAGATATTGGACCAATGACGACTGTATGCCGATATTGTAATGCGTTAAAGTTTAAAAGAGAAACGGCTGGATTGTGTTGCGCAAGTGGAAAAGTCAAACTGGATCCATTACTTACACCACCACAGCCACTGAAACAATTGTTCGATGGAAGTGATCACGATTCCTACCATTTTCTTCAACACATCCTTGAATACAATAACTGCTTTCGCATGACTTCCTTTGGAGCTAATATCATTCGAGAAGGCGGCTTTATGCCGACTTGCAAGGTAAAAGATACAACACACAGAACCAATCACTCACACTAACAAAATGAATTGCAACAATAAAAACTACATATACACCAAACACTACACCATCACACGATCAGAAGTTACACCGTATTCTTCAACAAATGATTGTTTGCAATTACAGATACAAGGACAAATATATCATTTGCATGGTTCAATGGTGCCATCACCGGATGAGCCGCATCAATTTCTGCAAATATATTTTATTTCGTCGATGGTGGATCAGCTGAATGTGCGTTGCAATATACAGGGAACACAACAGTTAAAGAGACGAATTATAGAACAGTTGCAAGCATTTTTTCACGCTAATAACGCTGTGGTTAATATGTTCAAAACAGCATTGGAACAAATGCCATCGGATACGCACAAATTTGTCATAAGAGCGGATTGTACCCCAACAGGTGAACACGTGCGAAGATTCAATGCACCCACCGTTAATGATGTTGCTGCAATTATTGTTGGCGATCCAACTAAATCGCGAGACATTGTCGTTCAGCGAAGAAGCAATATCATGCATCGTGTAAACGAGACACATCGTTTGTACGATGCGTTACAATATCCAATCATTTATTGGCAAGGGCAAGACGGATACGACATCACGTTGAAGATGGTCGATCCAATTACAGGTAAAATATTCACACACTAATTATATTGCTATTATTGGTTTCTATTAACAATTCATTTAATTTTGCATTTTCAGGTGTATCAACGAATAAAAATCTAAGCGCAATGAATTACTATGCGTATCGTTTGATGATTCGTACACATGAGGAGAATGTCATTCTGAAGTGCCGTCGGCTATTCCAGCAATTCGCTGTCGACATGTATGTCAAAGTCGAGACCGAACGTTTAGCGTTCATCCGATACAATCAGGCAAAGCTACGATCTGAGGACTATATACACTTGCGTGATGCTATTCATTCAGATGGCGATGTTCAGAATGTTGGACGTCTGACGATTCTTCCATCATCATATATCGGAAGCCCACGCCACATGCACGAATACGCTCAAGACGCTATGACGTACGTGCGAAATTATGGAACTCCGGATTTGTTTATTACGTTCACTTGCAATCCGAAGTGGATGGAAATTGAACGTGAGATGGAACCGGGACAAAAACCGCAAGATCGCCATGACATAATCGCCAGAGTATTTCAGCAAAAACTCAAGGTTATGATGGATGTGCTTACTAAGTATCGAGTTTTTGGTGACACACGTTGTTATATGTACTCGGTGGAATGGCAGAAGCGTGGACTACCGCATGCTCATATCCTAATTTGGTTGCTGAACAAATTACATTCAAATGAAGTGGATGACATCATATCAGCTGAAATTCCTGATCCAGTCACTGATCCCCATCTACACGACATTGTGACGACGCAGATGGTGCATGGACCGTGCGGTGCTTTGAATCCATTATCGCCTTGCATGGCTGATGGAAAGTGCACAAAACGATATCCGCGACCGTTAGTTGCTGAAACAGTCACAGGGCACGATGGATATCCAGTTTATCGTCGGCGTTCAAAAGAAGATAATGGTCGAACTATTAAAGTCAAAGTTCAAAATCAAGAGATTGAGATCGGAAATGAATTCATTGTACCATATTGCCCGCTGCTATCACGAATTTTCGAAACACATGCAAACGTTGAGAGTTGTCATTCGGCCAAATCAATCAAATATTTGTGCAAGTACGTCACAAAAGGCAGCGACATGGCTGTGTTTGGTATTGCGTCGGAAAATGCGAATGACGAAATCAGCAACTTCCAAATGGGCAGATACGTCAGTACTAATGAAGCACTGTGGCGATTATTGTCATTTCAAATTCATGAAAGATATCCCACAGTTGTACATTTAGCAGTGCATTTGGAAAATGGCCAAAGAGTTTACTTCACTGAGGCTAATGCCGCACAACGAGCTGAGAGACCACCATCGACAACATTGACTAGCTTCTTTTCAATGTGTGAAACAGATCCATTCGCAGCGACGCTGATGTACGTTGAAATGCCCAAGTATTACACTTGGAATCAATCAACAAAGAAATTCCAACGTCGCAAACAAGGCACCCCAGTTCCAGATTGGCCACAGGTGTTTTCCTCTGATGCACTAGGTCGTATGTATACTGTTCATCCTAGAAATGATGAATGTTTTTATTTGCGACTGCTGTTGGTAAATGTACGTGGACCAAAATCATTTGCGCATTTGAAAACTGTGAATGGCCACCAATGCCAAACATATCGAGAAGCATGTCAACTATTGGGTTTGCTGGAGAACGATTCTCATTGGGATTTAACACTTGCCGATTCAGTTGTTTCATCAAATGCGTACCAAATACGAACGCTGTTCGCAATTATCATCACCACATGTTTTCCTTCACAACCAATGCAGTTATGGAACAAATACAAAGACGACATATGTGAAGATATCTTGCATCGTTTGCGCATTCAAACGAATAATCCTGACATGCAAATAACCGATGAAATCTACAATGAAGGATTGATTCTGATTGAGGATCAATGCTTGACTATTGCAAACAAGCTACTGATTGAAGTAGGAATGATTGCGCCAAATCGATCGATGCACGATGCATTCAACCAAGAATTAAATCGAGAGCTGCAATACAATGTTGATACATTTCAGGAATTTGTTCAAAATAATGTGCCGTTACTGAATGAACAGCAAAAACAAGTATACGAAACATTAATACAAGCGGTGGACAATAATACTGGTGGTCTATTCTTCCTGGACGCACCTGGAGGGACAGGGAAAACATTTGTCATTTCATTGATTTTGGCCACTATTCGATCAAGATGTGACATAGCTTTGGCGTTAGCATCATCTGGAATTGCGGCGACTCTTCTAGATGGCGGTCGTACTGCACATTCTGCGCTTAAGTTGCCACTCAATTTAAACACAATTGATACTCCAACATGCAATATTTCCCGATCCAGTGCAATGGCAAAATTGTTGATGCAATGCAAGCTCATTGTTTGGGATGAGTGCACAATGGCACATAAGAAATCACTTGAAGCACTTAACTTGACACTGAAGGATCTTCGGCGAAATAACAACATCTTTGGCGGCTTGATGATATTGTTGGCAGGCGATTTCAGGCAGACTTTGCCAGTAATTCCCCGTGGAACGCCTGCAGATGAATTGAATGCTTGCCTGAAGGCATCACCTTTATGGAATAACGTAAAAACATTATCGCTAACCATTAATATGAGAGTTCAACTTCAAAATGATCAAAGTGCTGCACAATTTTCCAAACAATTGTTAGCTGTTGGAAATGGAAAAGTCCCAGTTGATGCGACATCTGGATTAATTACTCTTACCAACGACTTTTGTCGATTTGTAGACTCTCAATTAGCTCTTATTGAAAATGTTTTTCCAAACATTAGTGAGAATTATCAGAATTATGCTTGGTTAAGTGAACGAGCAATTCTTGCCGCAAAGAATAATGATGTACACGCACTGAATTTCACCATTCAATCAAAAATAGCAGGCGATTTGGTGACATACAAATCCGTTGATTCTATAACAAATCTCGATGAAGTAGTAAATTATCCGACGGAGTTTTTGAACTCTCTGGAGTTACCAGGATTTCCACCACATAACTTGCAACTCAAAGTTGGTACAGTTATTATGATATTGCGTAATTTGAATCCACCGCGACTTTGCAACGGTACTCGACTTGCGGTAAAAAGACTTATGTCGAATTTGATTGAGGCAACCATCATTAACGGAAAGTACGCAGGTGAAAATGTATGTATTCCTCGAATACCAATGATTCCGACCGATCTTCCGTTTGACTTCAAACGATTACAATTTCCAGTTCGCCTTGCGTTCGCAATGACAATTAACAAGTCGCAAGGCCAATCGCTTAGTGTTTGCGGGATAAATTTAGAGAATCATTGTTTTTCACATGGACAGTTATACGTTGCGTGTTCACGAGTTGGTAAACCATCCGCTTTGTTTGTGTTAACGTCAGACCAAAAAACAAAAAATGTGGTTTACCAAAGAGCACTTCAATGAATCTTCGAATAATTTGCGGACACGTATAACGCTTCGATTCAGTATTTACTTTGGATTCACTTTCATATACTTAGAGAAGTTCAACTAAATGACACTTCATTTTTGTATTCAAAATGAATTCATTACTGTTGTGAAATGCAATATTTTTTTCCTTTTCAAATATAAAACATAAAAAAATGTTTCTTCATCTCTTAATCACAAAACGAAATGTTACATAAAACGAAGCCATTTGGTGGCGAAACGGAGTTCGCCGGGTTTTCTACTATATAAAAATAAGTCGGGTTTTCCTTCCTGACGCTATAACTCCAGAACGCACGAACCGATTTCCACGGTTTTGGATTCGTTGGAAAGGTCTCGAGCTCCGCGAGGTTTATAGCAAAGAAAATTCAGGAAAAAATTCAACAGAAAGGCGAAAAAACAGAGAAAATCATTTTTCTCATACAGCGCCAAACAAACTTGAACTTTGACTTTAATAGTTCGACCATTATCTTCTTTTGAACGCCGACGATAAACTGGATATCCATCGTGCCCTGTGACTGTTTCAGCAACTAACGGTCGCGGATATCGTTTTGTGCACTTTCCATCAGCCATGCAAGGCGATAATGGATTCAAAGCACCGCACGGTCCATGCACCATCTGCGTCGTCACAATGTCGTGTAGATGGGGATCAGTGACTGGATCAGGAATTTCAGCTGATATGATGTCATCCACTTCATTTGAATGTAATTTGTTCAGCAACCAAATTAGGATATGAGCATGCGGTAGTCCACGCTTCTGCCATTCCACCGAGTACATATAACAACGTGTGTCACCAAAAACTCGATACTTAGTAAGCACATCCATCATAACCTTGAGTTTTTGCTGAAATACTCTGGCGATTATGTCATGGCGATCTTGCGGTTTTTGTCCCGGTTCCATCTCACGTTCAATTTCCATCCACTTCGGATTGCAAGTGAACGTAATAAACAAATCCGGAGTTCCATAATTTCGCACGTACGTCATAGCGTCTTGAGCGTATTCGTGCATGTGGCGTGGGCTTCCGATATATGATGATGGAAGAATCGTCAGACGTCCAACATTCTGAACATCGCCATCTGAATGAATAGCATCACGCAAGTGTATATAGTCCTCAGATCGTAGCTTTGCCTGATTGTATCGGATGAACGCTAAACGTTCGGTCTCGACTTTGACATACATGTCGACAGCGAATTGCTGGAATAGCCGACGGCACTTCAGAATGACATTCTCCTCATGTGTACGAATCATCAAACGATACGCATAGTAATTCATTGCGCTTAGATTTTTATTCGTTGATACACCTGAAAATGCAAAATTAAATGAATTGTTAATAGAAACCAATAATAGCAATATAATTAGTGTGTGAATATTTTACCTGTAATTGGATCGACCATCTTCAACGTGATGTCGTATCCGTCTTGCCCTTGCCAATAAATGATTGGATATTGTAACGCATCGTACAAACGATGTGTCTCGTTTACACGATGCATGATATTGCTTCTTCGCTGAACGACAATGTCTCGCGATTTAGTTGGATCGCCAACAATAATTGCAGCAACATCATTAACGGTGGGTGCATTGAATCTTCGCACGTGTTCACCTGTTGGGGTACAATCCGCTCTTATGACAAATTTGTGCGTATCCGATGGCATTTGTTCCAATGCTGTTTTGAACATATTAACCACAGCGTTATTAGCGTGAAAAAATGCTTGCAACTGTTCTATAATTCGTCTCTTTAACTGTTGTGTTCCCTGTATATTGCAACGCACATTCAGCTGATCCACCATCGACGAAATAAAATATATTTGCAGAAATTGATGCGGCTCATCCGGTGATGGCACCATTGAACCATGCAAATGATATATTTGTCCTTGTATCTGTAATTGCAAACAATCATTTGTTGAAGAATACGGTGTAACTTCTGATCGTGTGATGGTGTAGTGTTTGGTGTATATGTAGTTTTTATTGTTGCAATTCATTTTGTTAGTGTGAGTGATTGGTTCTGTGTGTTGTATCTTTTACCTTGCAAGTCGGCATAAAGCCGCCTTCTCGAATGATATTAGCTCCAAAGGAAGTCATGCGAAAGCAGTTATTGTATTCAAGGATGTGTTGAAGAAAATGGTAGGAATCGTGATCACTTCCATCGAACAATTGTTTCAGTGGCTGTGGTGGTGTAAGTAATGGATCCAGTTTGACTTTTCCACTTGCGCAACACAATCCAGCCGTTTCTCTTTTAAACTTTAACGCATTACAATATCGGCATACAGTCGTCATTGGTCCAATATCTAAATTTTCATCATTACTGTAGTTCGCAGTGGGATCATATTGGAATGCCAAGCGATTGTATGATGCCAATGATCTTCGTGTGCTCACGCGCTGTCTTAATCGGGCATTTTCTCTTATTATATTTTGTCTTACTTCGCTTAAGTTCTGTGAATACACTTGTTGCTGGCTTGCATGTCTTGTGCGGCGGCCGATGTTCGCACGTCGTCCTCTAGGCATTTTGGACTATGGACAGAGTAGTGAATTTAACCTCAAATGCACGATCCACATAATTTACACAGTTTAACTTACCACCTTAAAGACAAAATGCCTGCTGTTGAAATCGAATAAAAATCTGCACAATACACGTAATTGATTTGTTGGTTTCCAATTAAAATGTTAGGAAACGAATAACTTATATTTTTTACTTTTTTGAACACAATACCGTTTTTTCACATGAAATTCTCTGTCAAACAATATATCACGCACCGGCACCATCTACAATGAGTAGCTGTCAAATAAAAATATTAAAAGAAATACGATACAAATATTGGTATGTAGTACATGCTATGTATCAGAGACTAGCAAACCCGGCGAACTCCGTTTCGCCACCAAATGGCTTCGTTTTATGTAACATTTCGTTTTGTGATTAAGAGATGAAGAAACATTTTTTTATGTTTTATATTTGAAAAGGAAAAAAATATTGCATTTCACAACAGTAATGAATTCATTTTGAATACAAAAATGAAGTGTCATTTAGTTGAACTTCTCTAAGTATATGAAAGTGAATCCAAAGTAAATACTGAATCGAAGCGTTATACGTGTCCGCAAATTATTCGAAGATTCATTGAAGTGCTCTTTGGTAAACCACATTTTTTGTTTTTTGGTCTGACGTTAACACAAACAAAGCGGATGGTTTACCAACTCGTGAACACGCAACGTATAACTGTCCATGTGAAAAACAATGATTCTCTAAATTTATCCCGCAAACACTAAGCGATTGGCCTTGCGACTTGTTAATTGTCATTGCGAACGCAAGGCGAACTGGAAATTGTAATCGTTTGAAGTCAAACGGAAGATCGGTCGGAATCATTGGTATTCGAGGAATACATACATTTTCACCTGCGTACTTTCCGTTAATGATGGTTGCCTCAATCAAATTCGACATAAGTCTTTTTACCGCAAGTCGAGTACCGTTGCAAAGTCGCGGTGGATTCAAATTACGCAATATCATAATAACTGTACCAACTTTGAGTTGCAAGTTATGTGGTGGAAATCCTGGTAACTCCAGAGAGTTCAAAAACTCCGTCGGATAATTTACTACTTCATCGAGATTTGTTATAGAATCAACGGATTTGTATGTCACCAAATCGCCTGCTATTTTTGATTGAATGGTGAAATTCAGTGCGTGTACATCATTATTCTTTGCGGCAAGAATTGCTCGTTCACTTAACCAAGCATAATTCTGATAATTCTCACTAATGTTTGGAAAAACATTTTCAATAAGAGCTAATTGAGAGTCTACAAATCGACAAAAGTCGTTGGTAAGAGTAATTAATCCAGATGTCGCATCAACTGGGACTTTTCCATTTCCAACAGCTAACAATTGTTTGGAAAATTGTGCAGCACTTTGATCATTTTGAAGTTGAACTCTCATATTAATGGTTAGCGATAATGTTTTTACGTTATTCCATAAAGGTGATGCCTTCAGGCAAGCATTCAATTCATCTGCAGGCGTTCCACGGGGAATTACTGGCAAAGTCTGCCTGAAATCGCCTGCCAACAATATCATCAAGCCGCCAAAGATGTTGTTATTTCGCCGAAGATCCTTCAGTGTCAAGTTAAGTGCTTCAAGTGATTTCTTATGTGCCATTGTGCACTCATCCCAAACAATGAGCTTGCATTGCATCAACAATTTTGCCATTGCACTGGATCGGGAAATATTGCATGTTGGAGTATCAATTGTGTTTAAATTGAGTGGCAACTTAAGCGCAGAATGTGCAGTACGACCGCCATCTAGAAGAGTCGCCGCAATTCCAGATGATGCTAACGCCAAAGCTATGTCACATCTTGATCGAATAGTGGCCAAAATCAATGAAATGACAAATGTTTTCCCTGTCCCTCCAGGTGCGTCCAGGAAGAATAGACCACCAGTATTATTGTCCACCGCTTGTATTAATGTTTCGTATACTTGTTTTTGCTGTTCATTCAGTAACGGCACATTATTTTGAACAAATTCCTGAAATGTATCAACATTGTATTGCAGCTCTCGATTTAATTCTTGGTTGAATGCATCGTGCATCGATCGATTTGGCGCAATCATTCCTACTTCAATCAGTAGCTTGTTTGCAATAGTCAAGCATTGATCCTCAATCAGAATCAATCCTTCATTGTAGATTTCATCGGTTATTTGCATGTCAGGATTATTCGTTTGAATGCGCAAACGATGCAAGATATCTTCACATATGTCGTCTTTGTATTTGTTCCATAACTGCATTGGTTGTGAAGGAAAACATGTGGTGATGATAATTGCGAACAGCGTTCGTATTTGGTACGCATTTGATGAAACAACTGAATCGGCAAGTGTTAAATCCCAATGAGAATCGTTCTCCAGCAAACCCAATAGTTGACATGCTTCTCGATATGTTTGGCATTGGTGGCCATTCACAGTTTTCAAATGCGCAAATGATTTTGGTCCACGTACATTTACCAACAGCAGTCGCAAATAAAAACATTCATCATTTCTAGGATGAACAGTATACATACGACCTAGTGCATCAGAGGAAAACACCTGTGGCCAATCTGGAACTGGGGTGCCTTGTTTGCGACGTTGGAATTTCTTTGTTGATTGATTCCAAGTGTAATACTTGGGCATTTCAACGTACATCAGCGTCGCTGCGAATGGATCTGTTTCACACATTGAAAAGAAGCTAGTCAATGTTGTCGATGGTGGTCTCTCAGCTCGTTGTGCGGCATTAGCCTCAGTGAAGTAAACTCTTTGGCCATTTTCCAAATGCACTGCTAAATGTACAACTGTGGGATATCTTTCATGAATTTGAAATGACAATAATCGCCACAGTGCTTCATTAGTACTGACGTATCTGCCCATTTGGAAGTTGCTGATTTCGTCATTCGCATTTTCCGACGCAATACCAAACACAGCCATGTCGCTGCCTTTTGTGACGTACTTGCACAAATATTTGATTGATTTGGCCGAATGACAACTCTCAACGTTTGCATGTGTTTCGAAAATTCGTGATAGCAGCGGGCAATATGGTACAATGAATTCATTTCCGATCTCAATATTATAAAAACTGGGTACAGGGAAGGAAGATTTTAAGCAAGATAAGGACCTACATGGTGGACGGTCATGACATTGTCTTGAGTAAGGTTTTGTTGACAAAATATTTGTTACAAAGTATGTGTCTCGCCATGTTACAATTAGATTTGGATCGTAAGCATCATTGCTTACGACTGCATCAAAATTATTAATTTGTAACAGAAAATAATTAAGAAGGATAGTGCCTGTCGGATTCTTTAAGGAATGCAAATCCCCAATCCGCAATCGACCAGCGTGTGGACTGAAGGCCTAACCGCTCCCTTACTCCGGAAGGAAATCCTTGCCCTGCGAGTGGACGGTAATGGGTCAAATTTATTTATTTATGAAACACGAACTCTCAAAACAACATAAAACAAATCAACTTTATTCAAATGTTAGGAAACAAACATTCCGTCCACATACACTCATATTAATTGCACTGGTAACATTACAAAACAAATTGTCTTGCGACTCGGCGCCCGCGCTTAATTGCGAACAGCTTACAAAACTGAACTACGTGCGAATTATACTACACTTTATGTGAACATGGCCAGCAATGATTGTGAGAAATGCAAGTAAACAACGAGAAATATTCATAGGGAGAAAGTTACCTTACAGAATCTCATATAAAACCCACAAAACCTACCCCTACTGGGTTCTTTTTTTTATTTATTTCAAAACGAAAATCAAATAATTTATTCATTCTGATTATCCAGCTTGATAGATGGATAAAGATAGATGATAGTCAAAAATACAATTAGAGGATGTATCACCAATTCGGAAGGTGGGGGCCAATGAGAAAATTCGTATGATTAGTAGCTGTCCGAAAACACCCTTATAATACAAAAGGCCAGGTCTAATATACAAGCCCAATTGTGATACACCACGCGTCAGCCTTTAAAGAACTATTAAAAAAATCTCGAATACAACTTATAATTTGTAAAACGTTTTCTAAAAGCGAGTTCATAAAAGTCCAAGCTTTAAAGCAACTAGCCACAACTTCAATGCTAAAAACAAAAACTCACGTCACTAATTATCCAATACTATGTAGAATATGCAAACTCTCAACACGATCTTCGAAGCAGTTTGCGCAGACTGCCAATAAGTTGTCACAGATTACATCAATAAATGATCGAACAATTAACAGATACTATCTACCGGCTTCCTACATACGTGGCGGTGTGATAAGGACCACGTTTTAATCAGTACCGAGTTCTACCGACTTTTGCCGACTACTCCCGACTAGGACTAATGAAGTGGTCCACTTGCCTTCATTAGAATGTTGCTTACATGGGAATAACGGACCTCGAGGACGTGTGATGTGCTTTTTACGACAAGCAAATGGTAATACGATGATTTTATGACGATATCGGCGGAATTCAATACTAATGTAAGGCTAGTGAACCGATTTTAATAATTCTTTCGCTAATAGAAAGCGGTCCTTGATTGGTATGGTTAGTTAGAAATTCTTGATGTGAAATGTTTTGACGCGTGTGAAGCCATAACAAAAGTAACTAATCTCTTGTTTTTAATCTGGTCCTTTGAGTTTTTAGACTCTTGTAGTCTCATAGAGATTCTTGAAATTAGAAAATTCATATAATAATATGATTAAGTTTATGTTTTTAAAACAAAACTCAAAACACGCGTTGAACAGATTATATATCTATTTTTTGCTATGAAAGTGAAACCTAACTCAGTTTCAATATTTATACGGGGAGTTATTGAAAAACATCATATTTATGCGAATATTTAACCTTTGGGTCTCACAGAAGGAGGACAGTTTTGCTTTCACAGCGTGTGGTCAATATATTTCAATGAACAGAATGTTATGGATTTCATAAATATACTGTTCTTTACTTCTGCAGAAAAATAACTACAGTTACAATTCTAAAATGTCTTGTTTTAGGGCTTCGTGGAAATTTCTCACCAGAAAGGTTTCGCAGAAAAAAGATAAAAATATTCACATGTGTAAAGCAATATATTATTATAAATGCTTAAAAACTTTCGCGTGTATGTTTACACTTTCAATAATATACTGGAATTCACACTTGCAAAAATGATTTTTTATCTTGGATTACCGGACGTTTCGGCGCGGGATACAATGATCAGAAAATATATATTTTGGGGTTTTAGACACATGTTATAAATATCACGCAAAACAACAGTTCTGTCTCACAACCCGACATTTAATCTATTAGATGTTAGACCACGATACATAACTGGTTGTAATTAACTATCTATGTGTTCAACTTAGCAGGATATTAACAATTTTACTTGAAAATATATCCTCATCAAAGCTTGCCCACCCAAAGCCGTTATGTCTTAGACCAGTAACTTTAAAGCTATTAGCGATTCTAAGGCCAGATACATACGAATAGAGTCCCGAGGCCTATCGCATATTCTTAAATCTTGTAGTATCTCAATCATTTATCTATAAACTGGATACATGTTAGATGCGCCTGCGTCTCGCATCCTACAAGCTACCGTGTGTTCGTAACCTATATCGTGACAGCGCTTTCTTAACAGGGGAGCACAACCGTTTATAAAGGCTAGAAAATTTAATTATTTTTGTAAATTATTTGTTGTTGAAGTTGAATTAGTTTACATTATTATATAGGTAAGCAAGAAATAAGTGAAATATTTTGTGGATAGATAGATCGACCTAATTTATTTTTGATTTTTGCGTTTTTTAAATTGTTACTATTCTGTTTTATGATATTATTGTACTGTTATGAATAAAGTACGTTAAAGAGTGAAAAAAAAATTGAAGTAATTATTTAAAAAATAACTTTCACAATATTATGTATGTAGTACTGGACCTTGAATTTTAAATGCTTAGATAGTTCCATCTCGAAAGAGTGATAATTTATGCCCTCTAAGGTCTCCTCCAAATCCACTAGTGCTATTTAAGATATAGTTTGTATTATACACAATTGAAGACATTAATAAAACATACATTAATAAAGGCCTTCGGGCGGCTTGAACAACTTTGACACTAGGTTAACCACTAACCATACGACAAGAAGAAGATAAAACATACTAACAAACTAAGAACGTAGCCAAGTTCCAATTGCAGAAGCATAATATTCTCGTTTCTGCTAATTATTCTTCAATAATTCTATTCTCTCAAACATAACCTTTGCCCTTACTTTGAAGCGAGTATTACACCAATAACAATTTGTAGTCTTGACTTATAGGCGGCGTTAGTTCGACGTCTTAATGTACTGCATCTGTGGTTAATTGTACACATTCGTATTAACAACTCACTCGCGATGTTGCGACATGAGATTATAGGCTTGTCTGTTTGATATGGAAATGTATACAGATGATATTTTAGAAGGAATAGACTGTAACTTTAAGTACCTTTACAAATGTAAAGGCACTTAAAGTATTTTGGAGATTACGTAGTTAGTCAGTGAATAAAAAAGATTTATGGTGGTAAGGACAGCCGTTAAAGTAGACGATAGAGTTTGTTTCTATGAGAAAGAAAATGATGTTAGCTTCCCAGGAAAATAGCCACGAGACAATGAATAAAAAACAAAAATATTGTTTCACTATGTCAGATAAAACAATGAGTCTTACGACGTAATCTTCCAAAGTTCAGATTCATTAGTGATAATGCTATATGCTTTATTTCAAGGACATTCTATCTTATTCTAAACACAGATGAATAAAAGTGTGTCACAAGTTTCGCACACCACAACAACATACAACCAATACGCACCTTAAACCGATTGGACAAAACAATCAACATTCTCAGCGCTCAACAGGTGCAAAACAAAGCGATCGTCAACCGTCGGCCCATTTTCTATTTAGTACCGCACCGCGCCGCAATTGTGCGGAGGGCGCCACGGTCGGTGCACTAATAAGCGGCGGCGCCCGCGCACCCGCCTGGCACACATTCCCTCCCTTTATTAGCAATTCTGATATGCGAAAGCGATATTGTGGTCTCATAAGAGGAACTTAGTATCGGGCGCGCCATTTCATTTTATCACACAGATATTATACCGATACTGCATTTAATAGAATGTTGGAATTACCTACCGATATAACGTTATTGGCCACATAAACTCGCTTGACGTAATAAGCCGCGAGTTTCATATATTTGTCGTACAAATCGACCGTTTCGTATTATGTTACGTATATAGAACAATTTGCATGTAAAATATTTTGCTTTTATTGTGAAATTTAGTAGGAAATTATCATTTTACTTATTACGAAGTGTGGTTGAGTAAAGTATGTATGGAAATTTTGTTCTCGCTTAGAATGTGTATTATCTTAGCAATGGCTATATGAATGGGACAGTCGAGTTATACTAATGTACTACTGAGTTTATTTCGTATGGCCGCCGAGTAAATTGTATAGTACGAAGAATTCCTACTAGTCGTTAAGATAAACCGTTTACGTTGAATAAAGTTATTTCAATATCGTTATTATTTCTCGTATTTGTATATGTGAGATAGTTTCTTTTGATTATATTTGCATGTGTTTAAAAGGGCCGCTATATTGTTTTCGCTCGTTTATCTACCTATATAGCTAGCACTTAATTTGTATGACTCAATTTTGCTGCACCCATCCATTAATTTACACATTAACTTGACCCGCTGTAATAAGAAGGGGCGTAGACATCTTTTTACTTTCCGAGCATATTCATATAACACAACTTTTTAAGGATATTTCTGATGTGCTACATATATTACCCCTGAGCTGAGCTTTGAAGGGCAAGTTAAAAGCTGACCATCAAGACGCTATACCTCAACAATTTCAATACTAATGATAGAAAATAAATAACTCTTTTTCACTAGAAACAGTTGAGCACCCCATGTTACGGATACTCATTAAGATTGGAAGCCCCCGTGATTAGAGCAGCCCGTTAACCGATTGATCAATAAACAGATATGGCATATGCAGATGTGTAGCCGCCCTCAACGAATAAATAACTATAGCGAGTACAGTTACTTACTACGCTAGGTTTGCAGCTAGACTTTATTAAAATAATTAAAATAATCTATACTAATATTATAAAGCTGATGAGTTTGTTTGTTTGTTTGTTTGTTTGAACGCGCTAATCTCAGGAACTACTGGTCCGATTTGAAAAATTCTTTCAGTGTTAAATAGCCCATTTATCGAGGAAGGTTATAGGCTATATATCATCACGCTACGACTAATAGGAGCAGAGTATGAGTAAAAAGTGTTACAAAAACGGGGAAAATTGGGATCCATTCTCTCTTATGTGACGCGCGGGTCAGCTAGTGTTATATAACGCTTGCTCTAACGGTGAAGGAAAACATCGTGATGAATGCGTGCCTAAAATTTGTTTGACACATTTTTTGAAGGCTTGCAATAGTCGTCATCCAGTATTTGGCTAGCGTGGTGGACTGAAGGTCTAAATGATTCCTTGTTCGGGAGGAGACCCTTGCTCTTCAGTGGAATAGCCACAGATTAAAAAAGGAATTCTATAAAAACTGTCATACTAATTTATTTTGGGACTTACTAGTTACTTTATTCTTTATAACTGATTTTAAAAACATGAATGAAGGAAATAATATATTTGTATTGTTTTGTGTTGTGAAATAATATATTTGTCTTTATTTCTTTTAGTGATTTTTTATTTCAGTAATCTGATGATCTTTAATAACTAGGCAAGAAAAATTGGCTTTGAGTAATTTCTATCCGACTGCTAGTTTTGAAATTATCCATGTACGACAGTATTTAGTCTACAATCCACCCGACTGTCCTTAAGCACATTTTGATACATGACAAAAGACAAATATTACTTCTGCTGGCAGATTAAGAAGTATAACAAAAGAAGATCAATGGCAGCCGAATACGCCTCCAGTCAACTTTCCAGATTTCCACCAATTTTCTTTTTTACCTATAACTATCGGAGACAAAGCTTTGAGTACCAAGAGTTTCAACTAATACTAAAGATAAAAAATACCAAAGGAAAAGCGATGACTACCATCTCATACTAGCACGAAGGTTTGCAGATTTCCTCCAGATAATATCAGCACCCGTACGCTACATTCATTTATATACTACTTCTAATGAGTGATATTATTCAAGACGGCATTTTAATTACACACCTTTATATCAAATACGAGAGAATAAATATTATTATCTTTACCGTTCGTTTACACCTTATTAGGGAGAGAAAAATAGTGTATGAGACCCATGTCAGGTAAGAACTTGTAAGATTGAAACACTTGTATATGGAGCTATTAATATGTAGCCATGTAACTGTTCTTTTGATATCTACAAAATTAAAATTAAATTAAACTAATATACTTATTTATTATTACTTATTTGACTGCCTCTGTGGCACGGTCGGTGATCATGAGGTATTTTCACTATTGGTATATTTGAATTTATTTTAGACTAGCTGACGCGCGCAACTTCGCTTGCGTCACATAAGAGAAAATGGGTCAAAATTGTCCCCGTTTTTGTAACATTTTTCACCCGTACTCTGCTCCAATTGGTAGAAGCGTGATGATATATAGCCTTTAACCTTCCTCGATAAATGGACTATCTAACACTGAAAGAATTTATCAAATCGGACCAGTAGTTTCTGAGATAAGCGCGTTCAAACAAACAAACAAACAAACTCTTCAGCTTTATAATATTAGTATAGATTAGTATAGATAATATTACTCTCAACGGTAGTCTGGAGTTAAGTAACGTGCCCGGTATATAGTAAAAGGCTCGCCCTTTATTACATAGGACGAATATCATAGATGACGAAACGCAGGTGTTTTTTATACCAGCAGTCCGACCCAAGAATAGAACCTGAAAGTTACGATCAACTGTTGTATGCTCTACACTCCAGACCACAGAAGCAGTCAAATATCAAAGCCAAGTTCTTCCACTGTATAAATACACTAAATTACAAACGATAACGCGGAAGGCCCAGAAAGAGATAGCGAGATGAGTTGGACTCTCATACTAAAGATTGGCATCAAATAGCTTAAGACAGAGATAGATGGAAAGAGGGAAGGCAGACCTTTACCCTGCAGTGGAACAATATGGGCTGATAATATAGTCCCGACATATGAAAGAGACGCACATTATTAATAATAAATTACAAACAACACCAGACATTTCTAAATCACCACCAATCACAAATTAAGCCCACTTAGCATACCACCTTCGCACTTCCTCCACTTTTTATCTCAAAGATCAGAATGAAGGCTATAACAATGTGCTATTTGTCCCTCATTACGTGATACAGGCTTACAGTGGTAATGAGAGCTATCAGTACGACCAATGATCTGAGACCAAGGATATGCAAAAAGTTGACGGCTTTTTGTTTATGTAGGTTTATACGGCGGATACGATGTGGAAATTGTTTTTTTTTCTGTTTGAAAGTACGTGTAGTGCGGTACTTTAGGTGGAAATAGATTTGAAATTAGATTTGACAGACACTGTTATACCTAATCTACCTTAAGTCAAACATTTCGACAGGTCTATAAGAAATCTGATGTGTATTTTGACCCAATCTTAGTTCAATAAAAACAACAAAAAAATCTATTCCTCAATTGAATGTCAAATTCAATTTCAAGTTCAATTCAAATTCAAAGTATCCCTTATTTCATAAACTTCGTACAAAGATTATTTGAAATAATCATATATCGTATTTTTATCAGTAAAAAAGGATGGTAAATATTAAGTGCCTACATTGAAAATACAAAGCACATGCGAAAAAAATATTGCTATTTCATAATTCAGAAATTGCCTTCATCGGAAAAATATATCGTAACCGCACTCCCTGCTCGTATGCAAAAAAACCTGGCAACAATTACATAAAAACCTCATTTATCAAGATTACGTTACAGTGTTGCCATATTATTTTCCGAAGGTGTATTATTTCAGTTCCATAGACAATAACTCACGCATTCATATCGCGCCGCCATCTTTTATATCGCGTGTGTTTCGCGCCTTTTTCGGGTGCGGGCGCGTTCCTAATAAAATTAGGCTCGGGAATGTAGACGAATGAATTGATAGATGTATTGATGACTTATTTGTTTTAATAAATAGTAAGCTCTGTAATACAGTGTTTTGTCTTTTTCACTTAAATACAGTTTCAAAGTTGATTGAAAGTGACAAAACCCTGTACAACAATGCTTACACGTTTGTTAGTAAGACAGTAAGATTATAATATCTTTCGAAAACTATCAATTGAATTGTTTGACGTAAGGTAGAGTTCTCGCTGTGTATTTGCGGAAAGTAAATAGTCGGGTACTAAGAAGGTCTTTTAATTAAACTAAGGACCCCTAATCCCGAACCTTACTTATTTCCTCAATACATAATTATTATATTCACATCGCAATAAAACAGTTTCTTAAAAAATCCAAACACACAAAGCACAAAATCCCTCCATAGCTACTATCTACCGAACAATTTACACAGCGCGGGTACACTGACAAAGAAAAATCCCTTCTCATTTGCCTTCTCTATCCGTTGCACGCTCTACGGGAACACCGACCATAAATTTTCGGATTCGTTTCTTGTCTTTGCTTCACCCAATGTTGATTTAACATGGTTTTAGTCTTATTGATTCTTTATTACGTAAATACTCCCGCATTGTCTATGCGCACGCAACTTTTGTATGTCTTTTAATTAATATAAGGGTGCAATTATTTATTGTTTGATTATTACGCGTTGGCACGCTAAGAAATTGATTGGTGTTATGAAGAATAATTTCAATCTGTGTTTTGACCGAATGACTTAATTTAAATTGTCCTTATTTTTACTATATTTATCTAGTTTAAAGTCTTATTTAGTAATCCTTTTGAGGATGACGTTTAAACGACACGAAACATCTTACATTTTTCTACACGGAAGGCTTTCGTTGTACCAAGAAATTGTGACGTCGTACACCGATGAAGATTTGTTTCGGAAACTTAAGAAAACTTTGTACCTATTGTAATTGTAAATATTGGTCGAGCAAATCACTTAAAAGGTAAAATAAATAAAAAAAATTAACCCATTACTGTCCCACTGCTGGGCAAGGGTCTCCTCCCGTAACGAGGGAGGGGTTAGGCTTTGAGTCCACCACGCTGGCCAAGTGCGGGTTGGGGACTTTGCATGCCCTAAAATAAATGTATTAAACAAATTTTTAGGCATGCAAGGTTTCCTCACGATGTTTTCCTTCACCGTTGGAGCATGTGATAATTATTTCTAATACACACATAACTTCGAAAAGTCATTGGTGTGTTGCCTCGGATTCGAACCTGCGACCACTAGCGTGGGAGGTGCCAACTTAAACCACTCGGCTATCACTGCAAAGGTAAATAATAATAAAATTAATAACATATTAGATATTATGCACATTGTCTTGACCTGTAAAATTAGCGTTATCGTGCAACTACCATTTTAAATGCACACAAATATTTATAAACAATCACAATAAATTCAATTAAATTAAACTGGTAACACCTACTCAAATTTTGCATACAACTAGCCTATTAATTAAAACATAGAATAATTTTAGAACTAGAATACAGTGTAAACTGTATAACTATTATCAATATAAATAATTTTTATTTTCTGTTACTGAGTGACGGACAACGGACAACGGACAGACGAAACTACTGAACGTAGAAAGTTGAAATTTAGTGTATAGATTCCTTACGAAGTATAGAGCACTAACCCCCGGTTTCCAAGGTTTATTAAGCGGTAGTTTATCTATTCAGTAGTATTTAAACTCATGTAAAAAACGCAATTGAATAGATAAACTACCGCTAAATGTACTCAGAAACCGGGGGTAAGAGATGTATTTTGGAGTTTCACGGCAAAGCTGCGGGCAGAAAGCTAGTCAAAGTCAAATTCTTTATTTCATAAACATAAACAAGTATTTGAAATAGTAATATTATAAATGTGTAAGTTTGGATGTTTGTATGGTTGTTTGTTACACAATCACGCTAACGGACTGAACGGATTTTGATGATACATAGCAGTGTTGTAGCTAGGATAACACATGGCTATACTATGTAGTCCAAGCGGACGGAATCGCAGGCAAAAGCTAGTTAGTAAATAAAGGTCAGAGGACATGTTTTATAAGATAGGCACAGATTCAAAAGGAGTGGTTTTAATATATGTACTGGTTAGTTAGTACATTTTATTTGAATATTCACGTGAAATACCTTATTAAGAATCGAGAGACTGGCATAGAGTAAATACAAGTAACAATAAAATGTATGGTAAATGGAACAAATTGATTCCCTAACTTGAACCTAGCCTTGGGTCTTGAGGCCTTAACTAACTTGCGACAAGGTCTTGAGACCTTACTGCTTCTTAATTATTGCTTATTCCTGTGTCGAAGAATTTTTACAAACATACAAAAACCGTACATGAATTAATTACACTTATACCTGAACCTGTTTTTTTTGTAATTCAAGCAAATATTTGTCTCGAGAGGGAATTGGGAATCAAACCAGTGACTAACGTAACAACTGCACACCCACACTTTTCTTTCGTAATAAATATAAAAAATGTGTTTCGTTACACATAGCGGTAGAAACTGATGGCGTCAATTAGTAAACGTTTGTAACACGAACTTTTGCTAATAACAAGTCGTGACGTCACAAAGTTTACACTCTGCCCTCACTAGCCAACCAGTTGACAGACCAGTCGAGCAACTGATCGAGAGAACATTGATGACTCAATCAATGATAAAAGTCCGCAATAAAATACGAATCTATATAAATTACTTGTAAATTCAACCGTTTTTTATCAGCGGAGAAGCCGAACATACTCGTTCCGAATGAATATTCATCTCTTAATAGCCTTACAGGCATAAATAACATTGAACGAAAGCAACAAAGCGACCGTCGGTTACAGATCCCGTGAGACTTAATGCCGACGCCACCCATATTTCCAATATAACGATGTTCTAGGACCATGCCATTGCACTGCCATTCACATATCCAACTTACTAATTAAGTCAACAACCGAGAAGAAAGCTCTAACTTTGACAATGTTCAACATACGTAACAGTTCAAAACGGTTACCAAATACACAAGAGCCTTGCCAACGAAACTGATTCTTTTACCACAATTTACAAAGACAGCTCAAGTTCTACTGGTTGTTTCTAAAAGCGAAGCCGCTAGCATAGATCTATGCTTATTTAGACACGTCCAAATGCGCACAGTGGCGCCACCATATAAAGTAAACAATAGGGCACCAATGACAATCGCTGTGCCCTCATTATACTAGCATGTGTGGCTTGACTAGCCTTTGATATTAAGGATATGAATACGCCGTATTCAATAGTGAATAGGCGGGATAATAAATTTTATTTACAAAATGAAGATTGGATTGTTCAGTTTTGAATTTAGCGTCAAATAATGCTGTTGTTGGTTGAAATTGTTGTAAATTATGGGCATGGAGGCATTGTTGAGACATAATCGTCTTGTTGGATGTATCTATTATTTGCCTTAGAAGTTACAGTCTATTACTGAAAAGACTTACGATTTGATGCGTTTATAAACACATAAAACAAAAAAAAAACTACATTTATATTTTTCATAATATCTTCATTTCTTTTGCTTATATTGCTACAAACAGGTTTAGATCTACCTTCACGAATCTTCTTTTCAAATTGAAAACGACTGTATACTGAATATTTTACCAAATTCAATCCCCAAAGCCAAACCTTACATGCTTTTATTTCACAGTCCTCGGTGGCATACACCAGAGAAGCACAGTGCTTTCACTAACAACTTGATAGTGTATCTCATTAAGGAACGCTCGCGACGGACGTTCTGTGTCATTAAATATGTAAATAGTTGGAATACGGGCGTCCATTCAAGTGACATGTCGAGACGGCGACTCGCATAGACCTAGTGGTCTATGGAGATTGACGATTATGTTTTGTGAATATAAAATGTTTTGTGAATGATGTTTTTACATGATGAGTCAAACAAAATTACTAGTGCGTTCCATATGGAAAATGTTTGATTTTCTATCTTTGGAATAAGGTTATAAAATTATTATATCAAAGCATATTATATCCTTTAATTATTGTAACAAACAATAAATTGAAGAAAAAACGTGTCTATTGTAATCACTAAATGCATTTGATCCATATTATGGTCATTAAAGGAGATAACCTCTTCATAGAAACTTAGGCCCAAAGAGTACAGAGCTGAATAACTTATCTTTATATATATAATTCTTCTGTAAGTGTGTATGTCACTGAACTTCTCTTAAACGACTGGACCGATATTGATGAAATTTTTTGTGTGTGTTCAAGGGTATCTGAGAATGGTTTAGATTCACAATTTTGTTCGCTGCACAATGTAAAAAAGATTAAAATTTTCAAATCAAAGACGTGTAGACAGGACAACGTCTGTCGGGTCCGCTAGTATACTTATAATTCTTAACTTATATACTGCTGTAATACTCTGATTTAAAAAAAATATTGGTCATGTAAGTCCTAGCCTACAACATTGTGCTTTACCTCAGAAGTACAAGAACACAAACAAACCTTTTAACCAAAATTCAAAAAACTAAATAAATATAATTAGTTCACTACCATCACTCGCAACTCCATTCTTTATACAATAAAACAAAATATATCTCGACTCTATTCGCCGGTATATTCTACATGTTTGACTGTAATCGGCTTCAGCACAGACGTATGTAAAGCGGCCATATTATCAGATAACTTGGGATTACTCGCCTCCTGTCATTTATCAACTATGAAATCATTTAGTTTTAATCCTTTGAGATGATAATTATGTATAAGCTGGACGATTTAGCCTTGATTTTGCATGTAGAGTTTATTATTTAATGTTTTAAACGTAATCCCCACGTGCACGTCCGTAAGGATAAGTATGGTAGCAGCGGTTTGATATGACAAAATCAAATAGATTAAATAGGAATTAGACATAATTGAAGAAATGTCCTAGACTAATTCGTTTTTATGCCTAAAATCGTATATTATAATACAAGAAATACCGTAATCTGTGTTTGATATTATGATATAAAGCTTGCTATTTTACGTACAGGATTAGGAATAATACATCGAGCACTTATGCAGAGAAATTGATGCTCAAAAAGAAAATCACATCTTAAACTAACCTATTCCACACTTGATTAGCGTGGTGGACTCAAGGCTTAAATCTTCCCTTCCTTCTAACGGTCTAAAATGAATTTCACTAAACTACTCTTAAAAAAGATTTGACATAATTATACATCAACATAATATTTAACATATCCAACTAGAATTGAGCCCTACCATTAAAACTACAATTTATACGTTCACTGCGATACATAAGCACCCGAAACCCGGCGTGTAAGTCAACTAGTTTCCGACCAATGACACTTTCGATTGAAACGGATGTGGTAAATTAAATGCGTACATAGTGGCATTAAGTTGTCTCCTACATCACACCACGATAGTACTTAATTAAAGCCTTCGCTGATATCGCTTATGGTTTTCCTTTAAATGTGTTAAGAATTCATTTTATAAATTTTATACATTTTAACGTTTTAGATAATGTATGGAGAATCTGTCAAAAAATATTTCATGATATCAGAGCAGAAAGCATTAGCGCAATTCTCTACAGTCGGTGCTGTCGAGTATCGAGATTTAAAATGTACAGCCAAAATAGTTCTTACGGAGCCCGGTAGAAGCGCTAAATAGATATTAATTTAAAATTTCTTGAAAGCGAGCCAATTGTCGGTAGTTGTTAATAGTAGAGCATCGAGCTACAGATAAGCAAACTGACTCCTAATTTAGTAAAGCTCTGTTTCATAAAAATACCTGTAGATTTTAAAGTGCGTCATTGTATAGTTAATAAAGCTGTATTTTAGTCTTATTTTGTTTGTTTTTTTTTTCCAAGAAGTCTGTATCGCATTGATCATTATTTGCAACCATATCTAATACCGATACAATTCAAGCAAAATGATCGTATCGTCTTCCGAACGTAGTTCCAAATCTATGATTATGAAAATTTTTTAAAACCACATACTTGATTTTAACAAACTAAAATATTTCTTGTCTCTTTCATCTACATTCAACCGCACTGCAATAGAAATAGATTTCCAACTCAAGTATTACACGAACTAATCCATATTTCAATGCATACAGTGTCTGCGCTACACAGAGCTCTAACTAATAAGGTTATTTTAACCAGAGCCTTGCCATCATTTCACTTGCAACTCTGTGTACGATAGAAAAACGGCGGTGCACGGTGGTCGCCCCGCTGAACAAAGGCGGTCATAAATCCGTAACTTCTTAAATTAAGGTTTATTTCCATTAAAAATGGATTTAAAGTCTATATAGTTACACATAATTATTATAATAAACAATTCGATAAAAGTTGTAACAGAAATAAATTAATAAAATAATATTTTAAATCAAATGTTCCCTGGTTAGAAATGCTTGTGACTAAAAAATCATAGCTTTTCTATTTCTATATAATAATAATTGAATAAAATCTCTACTATATAGTGGAGATTTTATACATACATAAATATATACATATTATATGTGTCTATATATGAGCCTTATTTGAAATAAAAATCATAATCACAATATATGAATATATTTACCACCATAATAACAAAAAACAACTTACTATAACAAAAGTAAACGTATATTTAATAAATCTATAACCTGCTTATACATAATGCCCATTTTCTCACGGGGAAGTTTCCGAAGACCAGTAATAAATGGATCTGAACTAAGTAAAAGTCTATTTAATAAGTCGGTATTTGTAAGTTTTCTTGACATTTTCGAGTATGATCTCGTCTAAAGGCCATATATTTTTTTTCCCCAATATATATTAGACAATACTGTGCAACTTCACCACCATGAATAAGAACTTTGTGGACGGAAGCTGGGAGATTGTACCATGGATATTCTTGAACTAGAAGTCACGCGGTTTCCAAAGTATATTCACTAAATTTTTCTGAATTAATATGAAATCCTGATGACATAGCATGCAAAATTATAGAGCAACGATCGATTAAATATTTATTTCCACCTGTTATTTCAACTGAGATTGCAGAGTTATTAAAGAACTTTCTAGCAGTATTTCCATCGTTCGATGTCCCGCTTCCGCCACTTCGCGGTTTGTCTACTATTAAACCTAATCTAAGTCTAAATTGGTTCTGTATAAACAATTTCCTATTTTAATTTACTCCTATGCACATTTATCCAATTTATATCAAAACTTCTACATATGTTTGATATCTTTTGTTGTAAACACTTAATGTCAATATTTTCTTTATCCAACAGTGGAGGTAGTATTGTTTCTATTACGTGTATACATTTTAGTCCACTTTTCCACTAACAGATGACCAAACTTCAAATAAATGCAACCTCGAAAAGGTACATTTAATCAAAGAACCTGAAAAAAAAAGAAAATAGTATTGATTTATGTTTCGTAGATCGTGCTACGAGAGGCTACGAGCGGGCCTGCAAAGTCGTAGAAGCGGTGTAGTACGGAGAGATGCAAATTTGTGCAAATAAAAGCTAAATATTTTCAAATTAACTATTTCGATAATTATTTTAAAGTAAGTCTCAATCTTTCGAAATATATCGAAATGTACTAAAAGTCTACATGAAATCTACTTTAGTGTAAATTTTTCTCTAAAATCTTGTGTGGCGTAGCATTTAAAAATAAACACATAATAAGTAAATACAGGTAAAAAATACATTAAAATAATAAAAACATACCTTGTTCTTGGAAATCCATATCACAAACACCACTCAACAACAAAAAATTCCCGAGAAATCACAATTACACAAACACGTGCGCGTGAGTCACTGATAAGGGTGTGAGTTGCGTTAATGATGCGCTCACTTCGGAAGTTCACAAAGTAATGAAAATTAAGTAAAATAGTCGGTCTATTTATAGTTTTCGATTGTTTGTTTATCGGTGTATGATGACGTGTACATAAATAGTGGTGACGTGGCAACTGACTTTTCACATTTATGACCTATGGGCGAGACCACCGTGCGGTGGTCCGATCGCGAAATTCACTTAAAGGCATCGAACGCCTTCTGAATAATTTAACCAATAACAATCCGTCGGCTAATTTTAGCGGCGAATGGAAAAAATGTAGGGATCGAGTCGTGCGGTCTGTGGTCTGGTTCCGTGTCCTGAACATCGTTAATGGGTTTATACGTGACGATTGTACTGTCGTTAGAGCTCTTCTTGAGGTAAGGGGTTTTTCCCACACATTCATACACATACGCAGGAACATAATTAATAATATGTTTGCTCATGACTTTCGGTAAAATAAAACCTATCTCGCGGACTTATTCATTATACACCTATAATGAATAAGTTAGTATAAGGTATTTTATTTAAGTTGGTAGAGGAGGCCACCACTGCGTACGATTCCGACTCTCCAAAGAAATAAGTATTAGCGTAATAAACAAGTAGTTCTTTTTAGTAAGTCTCAGTACCTCAAGTTTAAAGTGCGTTTGAAGTCGAGTTTTTGAGTCATCATACACAACATGTTTTTTTGAACCACCAACCATTTCTTAACCCCTTTCATATCCATGTCTTCTTTCACAGAAGACATCCATGTTTTTTCAACCAAATAAAACAATATTTTTCTGTCATGTTCGGTTAGTATTTTACGTCAAGCCATAATTACAAATATTTCAACACTCAAACAAGGGTATATAAACAACCATAATGTAAGACGTTTTCTATCACCAATCACGGTACTCTAAAAGTGTCCAGCGTCTTAGCGGCGCGAACGTTCAGTAAAGCAATTTGCGTGGCAAAGTGACGACGCTGCGTGCGGTAACCGCTGTACATTGTAGATGTATAGATGTATCTATCTATGTACTGCTATAATTTGTACCTACTTAAGATAAGATGTATGGAGCTTTTGTACCTATTGAGATGTAAGGGGCTGAGATTTGTATTTATGATAAAAAGATAAAAGATATTCATGAAGTATCACTTACTCTAATGGTGAAGGAAAACATCGTGATGCGAACTTACATGCCTGAGAGTTCTTGAAAAAATGTAAAGTCCCCAACCCGCACTTGGCCAGCGTGGTGGTCTCAAGGTTCTAACCCCTCCCTCATTCCGGGAGGAGACACTAGCCAAGCAGTTGTTATTGTAGATTTTTTTTTTTCTAATATTACTTTTAATGTTTAAAGTTTTTTACTTTTTCAAACATGACTTAAAATTAAAAATAAACTTTAGCCGACAAAGATAAATTAATTCGTCTGTGTGCATTGTTTTATTTTTAACGTAAATTTTTTGACAACATGATTTATAATGCACTAGATGTCTGGCTTTATTGCAATAAATACTATAAAGTTCACAAAAAATACTTTTTTATTCGTGATCGGTTACCTTACCTTACTGTTGAAACCGAAACGGAGATCAGCAGTAGAACTTCAAAATATCCAAGAGTCGTCAGGTTTGTAATATGCTGATCTCAATAGCAACCCAAAAAATAGTGTTCTTTAATGTGGCGTTGGGACTCGTGTAAATGATTTTATATGACTTTAAGTCATATAAAATCATTTATCGGAAGTTTACACCGCCATAACAATATCAAACTTATATCGCATATGAGCAAAAAAAAACTTAAAAATTGTCAATTTTATATCAAATAATTTTAACTACTAAACGTACAAGAATTCGTTGATACTTGAGTATAGAATCGTTTTAAACACTCAATTATTCCCAAGGTATGCACATTCGCTAAACCTAACAAGCGTTGGTGTAAACCCAGTCACATGCTATGATTTATGGCCAGTACTTTCACTGCAACTAGGTATATTATATTATTAGTACTTGTAGTTAGTGGTCAACTTGGTGTCAGAGATTTTAAAACCGCCCGATGGTATTAAACATGACTTAAAGACTTTATCCTAAGTAACAAGAGACTTTTAACGTTTTCTCTGAAGCAAGGAGACGCTCAGCTTTTATACGAACGAATACCCATCTAAGAAATGTCCGCGCCGCGATTTAGAATACTTAACTTGAAAAATATTCTGTAGCGCGATTCCTTACAGTCGGTACTATAGAGTATCAAGAGTTTGACATTTTAAAATAAGTATTGCAACATTAGTCCGACTGCTTCGACTAGGAGCGCTGATCAGATTTTTATATAAAATTTCTAGATGGCTAGCCGGTTGCCGATAGTTAATAATGGTAGGGAATCGCGCTACAAGTCTATTATGCCAGGAGCGCTGATGACTTTTTTGTAAAAATTTGTCGATACATACTCGGCTTCCGATAGTAGTAATTATTTAATCGCCCCTTTTTTGACTGTGGGCGCCTCAAATCCTTTATCAGTGGTAGCCCTACATTCCCAGTACTTCAGTGTGACGTAAACGTGATAAGAAGTCATAGGTATTTACATTTACATACTTGACATGTAGGCATGCTTCTAATTAATGTTTTAATTTACGCGCCGACCAATCACGTATAGTTAGGTGAGTGCATACTTGTTGCTCGGTAATCGATAGGTGTCGTATTACTTATCTAGTAAGTAACTGGTAAAGGGACATACGTTGGACTTTAAAATAATCTTTGAAACTATTTAATATACTACACACACAACTACTAATAAAACTACTTTAATATCACTTCTCGTTCGGTTTGTTTCTAAAGGTATAGACTGGTGGGTAAGTAATGAGGAGACGAAACTATTTCCATATACCGGAAATACAACACTCAGGGCTACATCAGAAAAAAAAACAATTAGATAACCTCAACAGCCATTTGTTCCACCCAAGAATCCAACCCGGGAATCCAATCTGGAATTTGAATCCTAGAAGCGAATACGGTAAGCTCACACTACCAGAAATACTACAGAGACGGTTTACAATCACATTAATTAAATAACACTATGTATTTAAAAAACAACACGATTTTTTTGCAATCGTAGACAAACTATTCAATGCAATCCTAGACATAATAACCGAACAGACATTAATTTATTTATCTTTAGAATAGTAGGTATGCCTGTGTATGATTAATCCATAGGATTATCGTGTTGTTCAACCAAATATAACAAAACATTCATCGCACCTTGAAATAGTTTCATAAACAATAAAGCCTTAATTTGTACAAATTACAGCTAGTTCAAAACAGCATACTTTCAGTCACGTAGCGAAACGTTGACGGTTTCCAAATTTTAGTTTAGTTTCAGGTAATTTGTAACAAATAGGTATTTTATTTAAACATTTTAGGGGCCCGTGCGTGACACTGACGGAAATATGTATAAAAGCACTTCTAGAAATATTTTAATGTTTGAGGTAATCATATGCACAATATTATACCTATTATTTGTATGTACATATATTATATATATACTAACTAACTGACTAACAAGAAAAGCAACATATTTACAAATAACCAATAGTGAATGTGTATACCTAAAATATTTTGAAACTTGCATTCACGTTTGAAGTGTATAATATGCCCGGAGTATGAAAAAAGTGGTTTTGTTTTAGAAATACAAATAATTAATATCGAAGTACCAAATTTTTTAATTTTTGTACATGTACACACAATTTCATGTTACTTTTTAACAGAATAAATTATAAGTTTATACTTTTTAGTCGTAGACTATGCGTGTATTATATTACTCTATCATGACCCAGATAATTACAATAAATGAGGTACACAGAATACAATTTAATACATAATTTTATATTAAACTCAATATTTGCGGCCAATTACTGAAATTCAGCGTATTTTACTTGACGGTACTGTTTCTAATTGAATTCCGATAATCTCGTAATCGGAGCATTTAATTTGATACGACAACATTAAGATAATTTTGAGATTTACAAGATTTCACCAAATTATTATTAACAACGGTATTTATATTTAGATATCAGTTATTTATTTATAACAAGCTTTAACTCTGACATCGCTCGTCGACCTTCTTGAAAAACGATGTTTTTTGCTCTGGTCAGGTGCGTAGTACTCTTAACCGCGGGTCCTGTATGACAGGATGCATGAAAGTTAATGAAGCAAAGGATCTTACAAAGTGGCGTTCTCGAGTCTCTGCCTACTCCTACGGGAAAAATTGGGATTTATGTATTTGCGTGTTTTACTCTGGTTTATGTGTGTACCTTACTAATTATGAAATCTAAGCAACATAGTAGTTTTATTCCTGCATCTATGATACATGGACAACCATTTAGCTGTGTCTGATTGACGCATATCACTTAGACACCAAGCATGAATCTACCAAACACCAACAAAACAACAAAGAAAGCCTGTTCAACCACGAAAGGAAAAACATAACACCCCATTCAAACCGAAAAAAAAAACAATCAAAAGTTGTTAAAATCTCGGTAGAAGGTTACGTAAGGCTTGCGTGTTCCACATCGTAAAATGGCGGGCGCGCATTACCGAAATACGTATCAGCACGTATCGTCTGCGTGTGGACTATAAATTATACTAGTTAATACGAAAAACCCTTCCACTCGCGTTATTCGACTGTAATTAATAACGAAACCATACGATACCATCTTTTAGTTAAGTCTTACGGCTGACACGCACGCCGGATTTTCGGCGCGTACATATTAGGACATATAGTTACTAACATATAGTATACAACTTCTATATGGTAACTATGCACTTATCAACATCAAAATTTACATAACATGGAAGCTTAACAACGTTTTGATCCACTAGCTTTACATATACTTAGCAATTTACAATTTTGACCCACTGACGCGTAGATATTAAAATTGACTTATCTCCGACAAAAAGCTCGGAAGATCAAATCGAAAAGTAACTTATGCATTAGCTAATAAATCTCCGTCTATGGCATCATTTAAGTTACACGAATGCATGAAGTATCAATAGCACACATGAAGGACTCTGCTACTGAAATGACAGATTTACCATGTTAAAAAAATCTTTGTTTAATTATAAAAACAGCCTTTGCTTAGTACCTTTATCAGCAGTAAAGCCGTTATTTTTAATACCCCTGATCAAAATTTCATTTATGTCTCGTTTGGGTGGAGACCCTTGCCCAGCAATGGGATTGTAACGGGTTAAAAATAATAATAATACAAAACAAGCAATTTATTAAAATAATTGTGCAGAAAACCCGATCCAACCGCTATGCAACATTTTACAAACAGTTAACTAACAAGTAATAATACATAATCAATCTAAGATGATTACTAAACGAGTTTGTGAACAATAAAGTAATAGTAAGTGAGTAAATTGAAACTACTCAACTACTCCGCAGTTCTTGGCAGTTTGCGTTCAGTTAACAGATCACTTTTAATACTGTAATTTATGCAGTCTGTTTCTGTCCTTTTCTAATTAAGTAGTGCAAAAAGGGAAAGAAGATAATAGATTGAGATCATTTTAGATTGTGATGCAACTTATTTTGTTATTTTTCAACCGAAAAAGTATTTGACATCCCATACTTTTTTAAAACGGTAGACTGTGATGTGTGATGCAAGAAAAAGTACTAAATGGATTTTGATGAAAATAAGTATACAGATTACAGCATATTATAATATGCACCGTTCGATACAAATTCACAGGCAGTAGTTAGCAGTTTATCATAATTTTAAAAACATGTATTTCAAAATCATTGTATTGCATTGCCCTTTAAAAATCCTAAGTGCTTAAAGGTAGAGCTTTTCTAACAATGAAAGTAAGTTAAAAATATAATATTGCTATAAACAGTATCATAATATGTACAAGCCCATTGTTTTCAGACTAAGTTAATAGGTTACAGCGAACACTGGCCACCGTGTTCACACGTCCTGAAATTAAAGATTAATGGCTGCGATAAACGACGCGTACCGTTCTGAAACATTTGACATAACTCCATCTTGCCAAACTTTACGTGTTTATTTTGTTCACGATTGTACTTACAACTTTATTTTTTCTTTATCAAAGAATCTAGTTTTTTGCTTTTTTACTCACTAAGTTAGTGATAAGTAGTGTATAAAATAAGTTTTTTTATTACCGCTATTCAAAGATATTTGCTATTTTTCCGTAGTTTGTGTCAAAAGCATAACAATTTTATGTCGAGTTATATCGCTAGAAAGACATAATGATATAATTACAGTGGTTAGGTATTAAGTCATAGCAATACAACATTAACGATAGAATTAAAGTACTGAAAGAAAATAGAACAGTTATTTTAAAAAACTGTATTCGCAATGGTATCAAAAATACATTTAATTTTCGAAAGTCTGATTAAAACCTCTTTAGACTTTATTAAACAAACTGCTCTAAATTAAATCAAGTACAAGCCACCTCAAAATACCATTTAATAAAAAAGAAAAAATACATTACCAACCACACACGAAACTGTGCAGATGTTTAAAAAAAGAACACTGGTACTACCAACCTAATAACGTAGAAGGCAATTTTTTCCACATTCACAGAAAAAAAGGTTTTATTCCCATCTCATGTCGTTGTTCGATATTTGCGGTTACAATGTGCTTAGCGATTGGTTGAGAAGTGGTGTAGTTTCACACGTACGACTATGTGAGACCGCAGTCCATGTTATTGTTTCTTTAAATTTTACTTAGAACTGCTTCTGTTTCTGCCCATTGGTTTTTTGTGGGGAAAATTAACGACGCGGTAAAAAGCATGGGTAATGTGAATGTGGTTTCCTGTTTGAAAATGAGATGACTTTGTTTAGTTTAAGGAACTTGAATGGGTATTAGAGCCTTATAGAAATTTATTCTAATTGCCTGGACTACTTTCAATAGGCAAAGTGTTGAGACAGTTCTAGAAAACAAACGAATAGTTATGACATATGTATTTTTTTTTGTTATAATTTTTATTTATTCATTTTCTTCATATACAAGAATTGTATAAAGGCGGACTTTTGATTTACTTTTTACTAGCATTTATAATTGCAATATTAATATTGATTTTATTTTTAAATTATGGGTACTGATTTCCAGTTGTAAAATGTAAGTATAATTATAATTTTAAGAATGTATTAATTCAGGTTATAAACTGTATGTGTACGCAGGAATTTCCTTTGCCTGAAAGAGCAACAGATACATAATCTTCACAAACTCTCAGGTTCATATCTTGTCAAGAGGCTACTCTTGATAGCAACAACTAAAACCCAAAAATAAAGACAAAATACTACTTATATAGTTATTCAAACTTTATAAACGTTCAATTTAAGTTTATTTTATATAAACACAAACGTTCTGTTGATACGTCTGATAAATCTAAGTTAATATTATAAGAATTACTTCGCAGAACTAATATACAAAGTATAAGTTTAGTTATTTCACCGTTTCTTAGTTTTCTTTTATTAAGATTTTCTAGGAAATACCTTCACACAGTATTCCAATGTTTCTATTAACTTGGAATTAAAATGGCCTGCTTTTTTATCTTAAGAACTCCGAGAAACTGAAAATTGTCTCAATTTGATACTTAACTGTTGTGACAACAGCCTGTGATTGAGACGAAAAGTCAAAAAATTGTTTTTTTTTATATTGCTTGAATCGTTATTTCTTAGTCAGGCATGGTTATGATTGGCATCATATATGTCGCAAGAAAATAACTTGTTATACCTGCAGGTATAGACAAAGCCTTTTGAATTACTAATTTTGTGATAATTAAACTCGTAACTCGTACCGAAAATTATGTGAAAACTACTTAATAATATAGTGGGATAATAGATATACTAATTCCCAGAAAGAGATTGCGAGATGAGTTGGACTCTCACACTAAGGATTGGCACCAAATAGCTCTAGACAGAGATAGATGGAAAGAGGGAAGGGCCTTTGCCCTGCAGTGGGACAATATGGGCTGATAATAAATAATAAGGTCGGCAAAACATACATATTTCTTCTTCCACTCAACTCTTTCAGCTGTCAACTCCGCCCTAACTCCTTACAAACCCTTTTATGCAATTCGAAGAACATTTGTTCTCAGTCTTGAACATACGTACTGCTGTAATACTCGAAGTATTTACCGGGCACTTTAAAACCTACCCTGGTTATGAACCCAAGAAGTCGGATACACTACCGACCGCGCCACAGAGACTAACTAGTCTTCTAGTATGATAGAAAATTGACGTACAAACGTCTTATAACAATGATAGTATAATTCATAGTGTACAACACACAGAAACGTAGGCGTATTCCCGTTTAGACCGCAAATTTCCTGCCTTCCGTCTGATTGCAGGAATCACGCTTCACTCCACACACCTGCTTATTGTGGCTAACGAACATTGTACCCACTGCTTGCTGTATGGATATGGATTTTTATTGGACATCTGATTTATACCGACATTTGAGGAGCTCGTGGCTTAGTTAACAACAGCCGAATCGATCTCTGAGGTTAAGCTACACCGGCCAAGGATGGGTGACCATCTTATCCATATTGACTTCCTCCGAGTTTCGGAAAGCCTGTTAAATTGTGGGACGCAGCTGTCATTTTCAGACATAACAGTAGTTAACAGTATAAATAAGACCGTATAGTAACAAAAAAAATGTGTGACAATCGGTTTAGCGCCTCTAGCGGGTATCATAAAAACTATTTCTGCAGTGCATTTTAAATGTCAAACTTTCGATACTCGAAACTACAGACTGTATAGAATCACGCTACTGCTTTATATGAATAGTGTAAATGGTCATCAAATTTCCTTTAATAAGTGAGGTCAGTTGCAGATTTCAGTGCACATGTACGGGTTTTCCCCTACTAAACGTAGTAGTGACGATATAGTGACACATAATTATTTGGATTAGCGATTTCCATTAATTTACTTATTAATTACGCTTTTATTTTATTGCAATATCATGCTGATAGTGGTACTCGAGGTTTTACTAATTTGTTATTTTTTAGCAAATTAGTAAACCTACAGTGCAACTGTAGCGCGCTTGGGATTTTAAATAAAAAGCATTACTCATTTCTCTATCAAAAAATACATTTTTGTAATAAAAGTATTCAATCGGGAAATATTCCTCTAAGAAATCTCTGCAAGAAACAATACAAAAAAACGTGCAAAAGCACGCATTTAAGTTCTTTAAAAAAAGAATGCATATTCAACTATTAGACAATTCTTTTTAATTCCTCAAGACAATCACCTGTTTCAAATGTGACTGGCCTAAAACAAGGAGCGACGATGGCCGATTGGCCACACTGGTACAGTGGTACCAACATTAAACTTTATAGCGCCGACGACACAACGGTTTTTTGTGAACTACTCGTAATTCTCTGTAAAATTACTGTTTTTCTACACAGACCATTTTTTACGCAGATAGTTAATTAATTAATAAGTCGGGATACCGATGACACTGCAATTAGGCAGTTAAGTGCAAGTTGTGTGATAGAGTTTCAACTTTCAAAAAAAGTGGTAGGTAGATATCGATTTTTAACAAGAAAGATAAAATTCCTTAAACTGTGGTCTTAGTACACTTTTAACAACAATATTGTATCAACGCATTTTATCATGATATGATATTTCAGTCTTGTTTAAATAAATAAATTTATATTGATTAATTAAAGACGAACCGTAATTTTAGGACGCCCTGTATAATCTTCTGTTTCAAAAACCGTAGAATTGTACTTGGAAGAAATCCAATAGTATACCAATAAGACAGGCCACTTTTAAATATTTTCTTTTTTATGATTCATACCATAAACAAATGATTACCGTGACAGGTGTCATCATATTCGAAAATTGAATTCGAATTTCACAAGTGAAACCAACTTTCATAAATCACGACAAAAACAAACGAACCGCATAGTACCATTAGTGCATAAAATAACTGTTTATTTTTATATTTATGTCTAGACATCGCGAAAGCCTAAACTGGTCTAACGGAATACCTGAACGAAATCTAGATAAGCGAGAAATTCACCAAATCTGGCGCTAAGAAAACTTTTACGATGCGTTTCGGCGCCTAACCGTCACCACTACCAATTGTCATCGTTCCCTTTTTTAATATATTTTTTTTCTTTTGCCAATGACACTCATAATATCTTCCAAGTGTAAAGTCAAATGAGTGGCTGGCAATGGCTTTTGACTGTCACATTATTACTTACCTTATAAGGCTCGGTTAAAATTTATTAGTCATTGGGAAATTCTGATCAATTAAGGTTTTATTAACCATGTTTTATGATTCAGCAACATATGGCTGAAACAACCGCATTATTTTTTAAAAACCTTCTTATAATCTGTAACTTTATTTTCTCAAAGCAAACCAAAAATATTTTATCAAATCAGGGATATCCGTTTTAATCTCGAGCTATGCTGTAATTGGCAACATTCTACTACTTCGATTTTCAAAAACTTGATAGTGTTGCTAACCATTTTTTTCCGATACCTAAGATTTTTTTCTTGTTTTTAGTCTGTAGCCAATTATTAACTCGTAATGTTTTGTTTTTAATTGTTTTTGTCAATTACTTGTGTCATTTAGATTAAAATGAAAGTCAGTTTAGTGTTTTTTTTATTATTTATCACAATTTTTCTCGCTCTTTATTACCTGAAGGCCTTTTTAGATTGACTAGATTTTGTAACGACAGAAAAAAATGTTTTAATCGCGCGAAATTTCACTGAATTTACTGCATATTTATTATGCTACTCTACTTTCTACCGACCGTCATAATTGCACTGTGATACGCCTTGCTGTTTTTCTTTTTAAATATATTGTTACTATCATTAAATTAATTTTAAGAATGTAGTATACAGTCAAACTGTACTTAGGTCTTAGTCAATGTATTTTTTTTCTTGGATTAATTTTGCCCGCCTCTCTACCTGATCATATCCAAAAAATATACAGCCTAATAGCTATCATCTATCGATAACCAATTAAATATCACGAAGAGTTACGTGAAGAACTGATCAGCGCCCTCTAGTGTCTTCCGCAAGAACCATTTTTTGGTGAAATAATTTCTACATCTAAATCGTGTCCGGAAAAAACTGATCACCGCCTTCTAGCGTCTTTCAAATGTCTTTTGTCAAATATCGCTTTTCGGAATCCCGAATGGAAGAATTCGTATCCCAGGTAAAACTCCGTAAAAGAAAAACCAGCGACTCATGGTAGGGTGGGCAACATAACAGGCACAAAGCACGTTTCCGCCTCCGCCGGTGTTGGTACAAATTTTTACATTTGCACAATGCAGCCAACGGTATGTGTATTGTTATTCCTATTTGTAAACGTTCTTTGCTTTCTTTACTTGCTTTTAAGTGTAGCGTTTAGACAAATAAGTGTAAATGGTGTTCTGTTTAGGTATCTAGGAACAGTTTTATTATAGATAAACGAATTTTCAGGTTATTTTACATACGTAATATCACACTTGCTATATTCAAACGTGTAGGCATTTGAAATACACATAATGTACCCTTGTAATAAGCGTCAAGCGTATTACCAATCTTCAATCGAAGTACTATTAGGCAATATTCTAGTACAATTAAAATGCAATCTTCAGGCAACTATTAAGAAATATTCTAATAAAATTTGAAAATAGTACTTTGCCCGACCCGGAAAACGAACCCAAAACCTCCTGATCGGCATTCAGATACACTGCCAACGGAGGGTCAGAGGTAGTCCGATAGTTTTTAAGATTGTTCTATAAGATTAGAATGATTAGAACTTTAAAACTCATACAAAGCGTTTGCTATTTGTATTCTCAAAACTTTTTCTACGCATATATAATTAAAATGAACTGTGGCAATGAAAATTCTTACCATTATTTGCAATTTGTTTAACAATATTAAAACTTACTCAGTATCAAACTCTCTAATAGTTTACAACACACACGTATCAATTCCATTCAAAATAATAATCGACATAAATACAAAAATTATTGTATGTGTATATTTGAATGTAAACTTATTATATGAAATTCAATGGCCGCCTAACTAAACGTTTGAATTACTTTTTAATCGAACACATGCACTGGAACGAATTAAAACTATTGTTAATTTCGAAATTCAAATAAACATTCTATTAAAAATAATTTGTTTAACACACTATTAATTCAAAAAGGTCGTAAGTGACATTGAATCTGAATAACATTTTGCCTTTGTTACACTGAGGCTTAACGTTTAATACATTTTATATTATGCACCTACTATTATGGACTAAGATACGATATTTGTTGGCCTAAAATGTGCCTTATTGGCTTTGGGTAAGGTTGTGTTTTCAATGAAATTGTTCAAGCGGTACTTTTTTAATTGCGTGTTTTTTGCTCTGGCCAGCTATATTTTCGTAGGAACACCTGAAAGCAGGTTAATGACACTATGAAATTTTGTTTGGCTGACGACGAACAGTTAATTTATGGAAAAACTATTAGAGCGTGTGAAATGTTTTACACGCATTTAAGAAATTTTATTGAAAGTAGATGACCATACTGTCAATACCTAGTTAATAAAGTATGCTAGAAATAAATGATCACTAAAAAGTTACAAAATAGAGGGTCTCCTCCCGGAATGAGGGAGGAGTTATGTTAGGTTTGAGTCCTCGAGTCCACCAATGGTGGTGGATTGGGAACTTTGCATACCTTCAGTAACTGTTCTAAAGAGCTTAGGCATGCAAGGTTCCCATCGGAACTAGTAATTTAATCATTTTAAATATACTCGAAAAGTCATTAGTATGTTGCTTCGGATACTAATCCTAGACCACTTGCGTAGGAGGTGCTACTTAAACCACTTGGAGCGGCTATCACTGCTCAAAAAGTACTACAGTAAAAACGATTTATGTTCGTCATAGCAAAGGCACAAATATCCGTACAAGCAATGCTTCTACCTGTTCACACGGTACACGAATTGTGACGTCATATAATATGTATTTATTAAATGTTATTCTTGGTAAATATTTATCAGTTCACAAATATACCTGTTATTCTAATATATGTTCATATTTATTCCAATACATGAGTTATGACGTCATCAATTTATTTTCATGCACAGTATAGTTAATAAACACTTTAAATAAATTTATTTCTAAATGCACTAATTTTACTACTTAAGTGAACTTTGAAACTACTGCTCCCGAAACTGTTTACCACAAATTGTGACGTCGTCAAATCAAACTCATTCACGAAATCCATACTAATATTATAAATGCGAAAGTAACTCTGTCTGTCTGTCTGTCTGTCTGTCTGTCTGTCTGTCTGTCTGCTACTCAATCACGCCTTAACTACTGAACCAATTTGCATGAAATTTGGTATGGAGATATTTTGATACCCGAGAAAGGACATAGGCTACTTTTTACCCCGGGAAAATGACGCATTTCCCGGGAAAATTCAAGTAGCGAACTAAGTCGCGAATAGTCAATATTATAATGACATTGAAATAACAAAATTCCGTTGACATGGCAACTGTTTTAATGGCGGATATGCCTTAGCGCGACTTTTTTCACGAAAAATTTTGAGAATATTTTTCGTGAAAAAAAAAACATATTTCATATCATCACGCTACGACCAATAGGAGCAGAGTAACAGTAAAAAGTGTTACAAAAACGAGGAAAATTCTGACCCACTCTCTCTTATATGACGCAAGCGAAGTTGCGCGGGTCAGCTAGTTATTTAATAATAGGTATAGCAGTTTTTGTGTGTTCGGTCGTATGTGTGTTTGTTACTCGTTCACTCCAAAACCGCTAATTAGATTTTAATGAAACTTGGCACATAGATAGTTCATAATCTGGAATAAAACATAGGATCTATTTTATCGCGAGAAATGTATCTGTGTGGTGTATATGAATATAAAAGTGTATGTAAATGTTAAGTTAAGCATCAAATAGGCCAATATGAGTCATTGAACATGATTCATATACCGCATATATCCTGACTCGTGACTTAGATTATGAGTAATATAATCTACCTACACGTCATATGTGTTGTTGTCATTCATATTTACCTCTTAGGTGGATATATATAACCTAATTAGTGCATTAATAAGTTATAAATAATATTGGAAATACCAGTATACGTAAACACGTATTTGGCTAGCTTTTGTTTTTGTTGTTAATATTGACAAAGTTAAATAAAGACGTCTGGCTAGTTTTCGTCTTATAACGCATACGTTTTGACAGTATGTGAAGTCGTTGATAGCCTATGACGTAAAATATCGTTATAAAAATTAAAGTATTTAATAGAAGTCTGCCCGGATAACAGAGACATGTTCTACAGGAATTAATCAACAATGGTAGTGAAATTTGATTAGACAAAGCCGGCTTGAATATTGGGAATAATACTAAGAGGATTGAATTAATGTTTTTCAAAATGAAAATCCTAGCAACAAATATTTACGATATATTCTTAAGGAGGATACCTCACCAAAACAAACACATATACCAGGGCCCTACGACTTCAAAGAGGTCCTAATCCAAAAAATAAACCACCCGAAATCCCTTAATACGGAAAGAGGGCTACATACAGGAGGTGTAATAAAGGTACCTACACGCGGACGCCTCAAGAATTAGAAAGAAAGAAAACCTCGCGAGGGCGCACAAAGTCTACAATGTCAAAAAAGTCTCCGACGTCAACAAACAAAATAAAAAAAAAACTCCATATTCTTAATTTAACTTGAGTCACTCTTACATCCCTACTTGAGAACGACAAATTTCGGGTGACCTTCCCCGCACCCGACTTTATTAGACATTATGGGTGTTAGAGAAGTAGTTAGATGGAATCGTAAAGTTCAAGTTATGCTGGACGCGTGACTCGAATGGGGAGAGGAAAGAAAGCAAGCTCCCTATTTCTTAAGGCGGTACAGGGCTGTTATACGTGTGTGATACTCAGACGATTCTGTTAGGGGTTCACCTTAACACGTCGTTTGCGGTAACTTATACGAAGAAGGAAAATGTGGCCTATTTGTTGAGTTTATTTTTCTTTTTCCCCAGTTGTGAGGTAAGTAGCTGAATGTTAAGTAATTTAAGGAAGTTAAAGTCTATTGAAGGACGTGTTGAATGTATTTTATATTAAAATATATATAATGATACACTTTTACGGCCTATTGTAGTCATTACGAAACAAACATAAATAAAAGATAAATGGCGTCCAGCCTTGTATACAAATACATACAATAGTCAAGATAATATTGCGCAAGTTATTTTCTCTGGTGTAAAGCGAATAGACCATAAAGTGCTTTTGCATTATAACAATAGTTCAATGAAGTGATAATTATTCCTAAGACGAACATAACTTTGAAGATTATCCATGGAGTTATACACTGCTGAAACAATTACATAATGTTACCTAATAATCAAATCATGTTATTCGCTGCGAATAACATAGAAGAGGCCATTCAAATTGCTCTTGTGTCGCGGGGACTTTTACAAACAACAGACTCAAAGTACAACTAGACCCGAAACAACTATTTGTGAATCGCACAAATATTTGCTCCGTGTGGGAATCTAACCCACGACCTCTCGATACACTGGTAGTGGCGAGTTGAACACCTAAACCACTGCGCCACGGAGGCCGTCAAAAATTTAATAAATATATCATTAACAAACACTCATATAGCGTAATTCCCTTCAATTGCTGGTTTCTTACTGCAAAAGGTGCTTGGGCCAATGAACTGCGACAACACGTGGTCGGTCAACGACATTCACAGGTCACACTTGAATAAGATTCGAACAATACAAAAAATAGTGACATTCTCTATGAATCAAGAAGGAACTTACACAAAACAGAAATCATTGCAAGAGACTTGTATGAAACTTCAATGATAATGCTTGTTGCATCCACTGGTCAGAAAAATATCAGTGAAGTAAACAACATTAGGTGATACTAGAGGCGGGTTGTTCTACTGCTATATCAATTATCGACAAGTAAATATAGCAATCGAGAAATTTTACTTTATAATGTTACTCATTTATCACCAGTGTAGAAAATCAAACTGCAGGTGAGGCTGTGGAATTTATAGTTTTATTATCATCCTGTTGTCCATTCCATTAAAAAAAATATCTGTTGAATCTCTATTCAAGCTGTCCTTACAAACCGATGAATTGTTTGCAAATGCTCGTATTTTTATCATCCAAAAGCGTTAAAATATCCATATTCAAAACAAGATCTAATTAAAACGCACCCAAAAATTCGTCTGCCACCACGATCAATACCCGAAAAAACTCCCTAAAATCTCCCTTATCAACTTGTCACTAACTTAAAGAACACCCTCCACACACACACGCACACACACTACTCATTATAAGGGTAACTAATCACTGAGCTGAAGGAAAAAAATGCGAATTTTTTTATTCATTAACCACCCTCTCTTCTTAGGCTGATGTCCCTCAGGAATAGAGGAAGGAATGGAGACGCGTTGTAATTAACTAAGCTTTAATGTACCTTTATCTGTTCGTTCATATGCTGCTGGATTACGTTTTTAATCCTAACTTTGAATAAATGAATAATATATTTTTTTAAATTTCGGACTCTGGTTTGTTATTGTTTTTAATTAGAACAATTGATAATGAATTAAGCAAAGTTCGTGTGTTTTTATTTTGGAAGTTAATCATACTTTGAACGCAAAAAAAATAATGTAATTGACACGTATATGCATACTTTTACTATGTACCTATGTAGTTTAGGTGATAACACAAAATTTATGTAAAAGTTAACATTATACGGAACCCATATTCCTTTTCATCTCCAAATTAAACTTAATTATTTAATTTGGTTGCGAGTTTAAATTAAGAAACTATAGGATCCGACACTATATGTATAAAATAATAAGCATTTAACTGAACATTATTTTTTATTTTTGACAATATTCATTAATTAAATAATCTATAAACTATTTGAAAACGAATTTCAAACACTATTACTACTATAACCCAAATGACCCCAAACAATGCGTGTCCTCTCAACAGCATCCTCTACTCTCGTCTGCATACGGCGCACACTCGGCAGCGTACTAAAGCATGAATTTGCATATTTGCTCGCTCACTAAGTGCAATGGCTTGTTTGTACGCACTCCATACATTCTTCCATCTACATTGTAGAACGATTGTTTAATTAATACCGTTTTTGAGTAAACAAATTGTAAGACGTTTGTTTAGTGACGTTGTTTTGTTTTTAAGGAAATTGCGCGTACTTTTGTCTCCCTGTGAATACATTTAAAATGCTTTATTTTGTTCTATTTTATTGTGTGATTTAAGGTGAAACTATGTATGTTAGGTCTGTATATAAATAAGTTAACCGTGTGTCAGACAAAGAGGTGCAGGTGATAAGGTGGTAAACAACAGTCATGGTCCTGGCCTCATTTCACACACATACGAGACATAATTCACAACTAATTTATAAGTAGTTTTTTCGGATCTGACTGTTTATTGACTCCTTTAATTCTATATTTGTAAAATTCGATAAAAAATCTCTAAATCGAGCATAACCATCAAGATATCTGTATGCGATTTAAGTATTTCAAGTCCTTTAGACAATGTTGCTTATTTATTGATACTGAGACTCATTGAGAACTTTTGTGCAGGGAACTAACTACATCTAGTAGGTACACTTTATTGTGTGTTGACGTGTCACCAGCCTGTTGCGTATCGTGGTCCGGAGGGAGGCAAGTACTAGGTAACACATATACCTACACTACATCATAATATAAATAGTAAACAAGAAACAAGTTGTGTCCACAGTACAACATACAATGTTCTTACGAATACTATCAAATAAATTAGAAATCAAAATTATTATAAACAAACCAATCTTGTCAAATATTGGTTCAAATATTGGTCTATGCATATTGCTTATAAAGTATACTGCAGATAGAGTATTACAATCTTGATATTTTACTCAGTGTCTGTCAATGTGTATCAAAATATTTGTATCCGTCGCGTTGGTGTTGATGCTCCAACAAGTGACTCCCACACATTGTTACCCTTGATTTCACAGAGTGAGTGGGTGCGTGGAATAGCTTACTTGTGTTCGACACACTCGCAAATTGACCCCAATTCTATACGATAAGATGATAATATTGACATTAAAACCCCTTCGTATTAATAGAACTGTATTCGAGAATCACTACGTATGATTTGAGAAGTAACTAAAATCTATGAATTTTAGTTTTCCTTTTCAATAGCTTTAAGAAACGTCTTTAATGTTCGAAGTCACTTTATCCTTTTTTTGTCGCCGTATACTTTAGCTGTTATTACCTGAAGTTTGTAATAAACTTTAATAAACGCGAGACGCGCGTCATTTAGAAGAAGATGAAAATCAAAGAAAAAAATACCTCGCCGTATAAAGGCCGTTATAGGAGGACCGTCAAACAAACGCTTTTCTTAAGCAAAGCAGCGCCTAATTTCAATATCCGAACGGAACGTGGACCGTTCGGAAACTCTCCTCGGGGAATAAATTACTCCGTCTATTCAATATTTCATCAGGCCGAAAGGCCGACTCTGAATATTCAAAACTAGAGGAGACACGTAAAAGCACGCGCAAGCCATTTTTCGCGCCTATCATCTCGGTAACAAAACGCACTCGTAATTACCCCCTCCCCGCCGCACCCCGCCCGCGGAGCCTCACTCCCCCCACTCGCGCGGGGAGAGGGGGCCGCCCAGTGACAATTATTGATCAAAAATTCTCTCTCTTCTTTCGCAAAAGAAAACTTGGACGGGTTATGTGTGAACCGGTATAGCTTGATATTCGTAATTAGATATTTTAATTATTTTTTCTGATATTTTTTTGCTGGATTCTTTGTTGAAGGGCGACAATTAGTCAGGTAGTTTACTGTGCATTAGACTTTGTGTATGTTACCCCATTTATATATTTTATTTAAGTATAGGCGTAAGTATATGTAATTCGGAGTATCCAATTTTAAAACAAAGGCTCTTATTAGGTAAACACTAAATAGCATAACTGCCACTCGGCTAATAGAGCACACGGGCTATAGTGTCAAATAGAATCAATTTCAAATAATATATTTCTATCGACATTTCAGCTGCGAAAAAGACAGTATTTGGCTCCTTTTATAATCTCTGTACTATTTTATAAAACAAATTAGGACCCGTTTTGACAAATCACAACCTATTTTCTTTTGCCCATAGATTACAAAGGAAATTAGTAGTTCAAAACACACTTTCAGTCAACCTTCCAATAAACATATTTCTTACATCTATGTATAAACACATTCAAAATGACCACTCACATATTTATTTCCACATAACAACAACAAAAAACCCCTAAAGTATCAGGTCATACGGGTCGTGGTATTCGCGGCCGCCTCGGCATATTAATTGCACGCGGCGCTACCGGGCGGGTGGCAAGACATGGGGAGGCGCGGCCGCGAGGTCAACCGTCGCCTTGCCATTGTTTTGTGCGTACGACTGTACTTTCTAACCTATCTATATATATTTCTTAAACAAAGTGGGGTAAAGAGTTTTGTATGTATTTCTTTACCTTAGGAAAGATTTTATATTGAGGTTTTGATTTTGAGGGTAAAATCAATAGTCGATGAGTTTAAAGTAAATGTTTTCTTTTAAATGTTATGATACTTATTAGACATAGCCATAGACATATATTTATTGCATCATAGAAACTGTGTACATAAGTTGATACAATATAATAATAGTTCCAACAATTACTCATTTCGGGTGTTGCAATTTACGTCTTTAAATATTAATAAAGGCAATAAATAGAGTCATACGGATTTATAATATGAAGCAATTTTTTGGTAAATGTATGATTCTATTTGAGTTATAATTCATGCAGTTTCAATTAACAGTATAGTTTAACGAAAATTGATTAAAAATACTCGATAAATACTAAAAACAAGAAATGCGTATAGTTCTTCAAATTAAGAGTACTAACGATTTAAATTAGGGGTTGATACAACCATCACTCAACATATTGTATGAGGTATAGTGAACAAGTATCCGTAAAATTAATAAATATTAATTAATAATATTATTCCTTTACTTTCCAACCGATACCTTGGGTCTATTTAAAAGTAACATATTTGGGAATGTTGATATTTTTGCTCTATTTAAAGAAATATATCCTGAGTCTATTATTTAGAAAACCTAAAAATAACTACACATAGAAAAACATACATCTAACCATATCCTGTCGGATAAAATGTATGGATGTGAATGAAGCATTCGAAGTTTGTAAGGATCGTACCAAGTGGAGTTCTCTGGTCTACCCGTAAGTGAAAACGGCGTTTTTTTCTATAATTATGCATGTAGAAATAACATAACTAACACTAACAGAACCTCTAAAAAAGTTCATGTAAATAAAAAAGGTTTGTTTATATTTATAAGAGGCTACATAAATAAAGAGGAATATCTCAAATAGATTATTTTATTTTTAATAGATTAACTACACGACGACGTCTTAATACATAGTATATCTGTAACTGTAAATAAATGAATAATATTATCATAATCTAGAAAGTCAATATTCGAAATCTAGAAATTTTGTTACAGTTTTAGGTTATGACATCTATATTTGTTTATCATTTTATCACATAAAATAATTACCCATAAAGTAACTAAGGACTAAAGGACAAATATTGGTAAACAGTTATAAACGCTAAAACTAAACGTTAACGCATTTTTTTTATCAATATAATTATGAGATTAAATGAAAACAAATAAACACACGTTTTATTTAAAAACATGTAAATTAATTTTAAAAATGATGTTATGTCGGCTAAATTATAACTATAAAGCTCAAACAACATATGATGTTAACCTTAATCCTTTCATATACTTAAAACCTTGTCACCCTTAATACAAAGGTACACAGTGTACTTCGAATGTAAATAGTGAAAAAGATAAAAATCTAAAAGCAGAATCTACAATCTGCAAATCATAACTCGGTTCTTTGTATGATTTACAATCTACATAGTAAAACATTTGAACATACAGCAGAGCTTTTTAAAGCAAAGTAATAAAGTTTACGTTGCACTCGTATATTTGGCAAGCGGTATAATGTATTCATATTCCCATCCAATAATCCGTGGGAGCGGATTGTTTTCTCCGGACCTCGCCATTATGCAGGACCACCGCTCCGAGTGCAGTCCGTCGCATAAAGCAAATCGGAAAACCGATCGCTTCCTTCGATTTTCCGCGCCTCTGTCCATTATTGTGTTTGTGAGCTCACCACGTATGTAAATCATTCAATCCGAGTCGCACACACAAACACCTTCTATCTCTCTCTCACCTCCGACATCCCCGCCACTCAAACAAGGACAGCAACAACCGAATTGGTGTTAATTTACAGTTGGCAATTATAATTTTCGTATTCATGTCCCTTTCTTGCGTTGAATTTTTTGTTGTCCGTCTCTTTTGCGGCGGGGGGTTAAGATAAAGCGGTGAAGACGCGAGATATGTAGAATTTTTTAATAAAAACCGCGCTTCTGTGTGCGCTAAGTGATATGCCTTGTTCTTTTTAATTTCGTTGCGAATGCGGGCGCAGTCGGGATCATCTATCAAGCTTTTTTTTTATTTTTTCTGTGTGCCTCCACACGGCGCGTTATGAAGATTTTGCATGGGATATGAATATTGATTGTTTCGTTCGCGACTAATGAAAGCTTGATTGGTGTGCGATGTTGATGTGTAATGAACCCGCGGGGAATGGGGAAGCGTAAAAGGTTTTTATACGCGTTAGTTGAGATATTTTTTATTGTAATGGACCGCTCTTTAATTCTGTGGATGATGGAGGTATAAAGGCTTTTATTTTATCACAGTTTGGAAGTTTTTACGGAGTCGTTTATTCTAGAGTTTGAATGTTGTAGTACGTGAATAATACTTACAAGGAAAATACAAAACTATATAATTTGACAAAAAGCATATCACTTAAACTATGAAACTACAACAATTCGTACTCAACACAGCCCAGTTAAACAATATCAACAAAAAAAATAAACTTAAAAAATAAAGTAAAATTTCGTAGAGGCGTAGCGTAGGTGCGCATACGCTGCTACACGCTACACGTATGCGTAGACGTGTCTACATGTGTGTAGAAGAATTCAACGCACGCGTGCTACGAATGTCACCTCATTTCCCAATACATTTTAGTATTTCATTTATTAAACCAGTATTTGCATGGTTGAGACACAATTCTTTTTTAGTTTTTATTTCAAAATAAAGTCCCAAAGTAGTTGATATAAATTGTTAGGTGTATTTTACCGTTGAATGTAGAATTTCTTATATCTACTATTTTCGTAGTTGTAGCTTATATTTCTGCTTCCACATAATATTTATTGCTTAATCCCGTCCAGACACTATGCTGTATTTCAGCTCTGAAAAATGCAACGCGATGCAACTTATGTTCATTCACACGTAAATTATTTAGGATTTGAATTTTAAATATGTTTTATTTTTCTTTTTACTTTTAATAAAATGTGCAAGTGGTATTAGAACTATGTAATGGCCAAAATATAATAATTATTGGACGTGAACGTAAACATTTTGATACTTGTTGAATAATCTTTGATTTTGGCTTAAATAGTGTACAGATAATTTTCCTTTGCAATAGCCAATTGGAATAATTTGCAATGCGATATTAAATAAACATATATTTGGCCCAATAATGTCCCACTACTGGGCAAATGTTTCCTCCCGGAATAAGAAAAGGGTTTGAAACGCATTGAGTCTGTTGATATTAATCAGTATAACATTTCTTCTATATGTCCCACCAAATAAGAAACGAAGTAGCCCAATATTTAATACATTATTTGAATAGCCGAGGCCTTAACATTACATAGATCGTTATATACATGTATAATAAATAAGTGTAACTTTGTTCCTTGTAACAAAGTTCATAATGAAAGCATAATTTAGTTTTAACTTGAGTTCGGGCCCAAAATGAACGCCTTCAAGCCTTTACAAAGTAAAAATTAAATTTTAGATCGTGTTCCGTTCTCTAATTTCTCATTAAAATTCTGTTTACTATACGTCAAAGTGTACTTACACAGTTTTTGCATGATGTAACAAAATTATGAATAAGAAAAATCTGTGACATTTTCTTTATACTTACAGTTTTTAAAATAATAATAATAATAAATCTTTATTGAGCAAACCTTTGTTACAAATAGTAACATTATTACGTAAATGGCCACAGTAGTATAAACTGTGTCGTAGCCATTACAGAAAGATCATTTCTTGCATTTTTTTGAAACAAATATTTTTCTGAAAACAGTTTTAATCGGAATAATACAAAAACTACTTACAGTTTTGCCACATTGTTTTTACCTTGTGGTCTACTACTACACCTTAGCCAAAGACTTCTAATGCCTTGAATAACTTTGAAACTTCTAATTAACAAACAAAAAAATACACACATTATATGTAATAAACTTGATTATACGTTACGCTCGTATGACAAAAATTAAATTGTAAACATTTTCTTATGTCATTTTTCGCGACTCATTGACATTAACTGTATTTCAACACAAATGTATGTTGGCTGTGAAATTACTTACTTACTTTCGGTATTTCTATACAACCTTCTGCTACATCTACGATAGTTTAAAAAGCTTCTATCACAGCCTTCCACGGCCACCATTCACACATTCCCAACACAAGGCAAGTGTCGTAACGAATCCTGTATCCGATCACCTATCGTAGCGGAACGCATCTGTGCGATGACTCTGCCGTTCCTGTCCCTCTCCACCAGTCGCGCGTGAAGGAATCAAACTGAGATTGGAAATGGTTTAACACTACTTTCAAATAACACAAAGGAATTTATACCTTGAGGTACAGTAATAGAGTTGATAATTGTATTGTTATGATTGAGATGTCTCCGAATTTTTTGGTGAATGAATTTGAAGCTTCTGGTGTTAGAGTTAGGGTTGGTTTTTGTTTGTAATATAATGTGTAAGTGTAAAGAATGGTCAGTGTATTTAAAGGCATCGTTCTGGTCCGCGTGTCGCGAGTCGAATCGTCTTCCGGCGTCAAACGTGATTTCTTGAAGAAAGTCGAATCAATGGAACGTTTGGACATTGGCCTCCCCGATTGTATTTAAATTACGCCCTCTGAGAGTGATTACGCACTGTCGATAGACGAAAACTAAGTCTTTCTGTACCTTGTGGTATGAAGGAAACCACTTTTAGTTCCTTTAAGCTGGACTCGGCCTACCATAATGCTTATTTTATTTTAAAAAAAAATAAGAATTGCTCCTGTGTCGCAGGGACTTTTAAAAACATACAAATAACGGACGCAAAGTACGACCAGCCCCGAAACAATAATTTGTGGATCGCACAAATAATTGTTCCGCGTGGGAATTGAACCCACGACCAATGGTAGCGGCGTGGCGACCTAAACCACTGCGCCACGGAGGCAGTCAAACTTTTATAGATTCAACAGTACCTCGATTCTCTACCACTATCGACTACCGAGAACCGGCTAGCTATCGAATTTTGACATTTAGAATGTACTGCCAAAATGTTTCCTACAACACCCGTCAGAGGCGCTGATCAGATTTTCATACAAAATTTCTCGATGACAGGTCGGTTGTCGGTAGTGGATAGTATTAGAGAATTGAGCTACAGCACATAATAACTCTAAGTAAGGAATAAGTTAATAAATCAACATTAAGAAATATTTTTCATCTTGATTTAACAAGATAGTACCTTTAAACTGTCATAGTAGGTACCTACAAGAATTCTTACAAGAAAATACTGCAATCGTTTTAAATTGCGCAACTGTTCGGATTCGATACAGAAGAAAAGTTTTATATTTTGTTTTTCTTTTAATATTGTTATGTAAACTTTGTTTTTGTGGAGCAGTTAAGATGTAAATAGGTTTGTTTTATAAACTCCCGTGTATATAACGCACTAAATTTTTATTACAACAAGGCTACCTGGAAAAAATATCAATAGAAGACATGTTGCCTTTTTTGGCTGTTCTCAAAATGCTCTTCAATTAATATTCTGTATATTAAATTTGCACCTGTGCATTGATAAATAAATTTACAATTACCTGGCTACTTACTAAGCCCGTCCTATTCATAATACAAGAGTATCAACGACGAATACGATGCACGTTATCATGAAACCACATACAATCAGGCCGAAATGTCAAGTAACACCCGGTAAATAAACAACGTCTTAGCAACAGCGTCAACATCTTTGCCTGATATAATTTCTAGTAATTGCAAAGTTCAAACGCCAACACACGAAATATAATACATTAAAGAGTGACTTTAACAAAAGTAATCTAGTCTTATACCTACAGTATTATTTGAAGTCAGTCGCTACGTGATACGAACACTTCAAAAAACATTCACAGAATGATGTCATTCACTATTTTGTATGTGCTTTGATTACTTTACTGTAACTATTATTACCAAACTATATATATACTAGCTGACCCGGCAAACGTTGCTTTGCCTGGCCTGAAATGGCTATTAAAAAATAGGGGTTGGGTACAGAAGGGTAAAAATTTAAACAAAGAAAAATGTTAAGGGTGTACAACCTAATCACTAAGGGGTATGAAAAATAGATGTTTGCCGATTCGTAGACCAACTCACGCTTACAAAATTTCATGAAAATTGGTCAAGCCATTTCGGAGGAGCACACGAATATACATTGTGGCACGAGAAATTTAAAAGGGCAGATAGGTAGTCTAACTATAATGTTAAATGCCTGAAGTGACATTGGTGGCTCGGGTGACTGATTTGTGAGAGTCTTTATATAAGTTTGATGTCGGCCTAGTAACTGTATAAAAGTATTCTGATGTGTAAGCCAAAACTTTACTGAAAATCTCAAAATAAGACTATGAACCTTGTTTGTTGAAAAGTCACAGTCAAAATTATTCTAAAAAGGAAAGCTATCGCCAAATGTCGGTTCCTTGTTCACAATTTAACCGTGTATAACAGGCAGAAAGGAATTTACAGGTTATATGTTACACAATCTTTGGAACTTTGTAAGCGACCTATTCATATAATTACCAGCAACCAAAATCTTTTATAAGGAAAACTCTACAATTTTGTTAATTAAATAAAAGAGCAAATAAAATTCCCAAAGTAACTTAATACTAGCGATAAAAAATCACAAACAGATTCTTGGAAAACTAAAAAAAGAATGTCTTGCATTTTATTTTTAAAAGTCGTACAGATTTTAGTTGAGTTCCATTTTTAAAAGTGCAAAGTGCCAGTAACCTCTGCTCCTTTAATTTCAATAGTGGGGTCGCGTTCAAGGTCACCGCCCGCGAGGGGACACTTCGCGATCAGCTGATACTCTGTTATAATATTTGCCGCGTTTTTTAATCTGTGCATTTTTATAAACTCTACAATGTTTTGTTTATTATTATTTCAAATCTTTTTGTTGTTATATTTCTTGATATTTGTTACATGTTTAGTTTGAATAACTTACCCATTAGTGACTTGAGTATGACAATTAAAACATAAGAGTTTAATTTAAACTCTAATGAATCGTTAATTTCTGGAAAATATCAACTAGAGACTTGTATAATGGTACGTAGAGTTAAATCCAGTATTTTGGGTAAGCCGCAGTTAGACCGACGACTAGCAAAACTTTTGTGCCTAAGTTCAAGACACCATTTCTGTCATAACAAGTATAAAGCGGAACTTCCTCAACTAAGACAATAACTTACACTTTATCACTATCAAAGGCCGCTGACCCGACCCAAAAAAAGGAAGACCAAATCCCTAAATCATAACGACCGAAGTTCCGCAAACTTTTTTACGCATTCGCAACTTAAAAACTACCAGTTGCATCCGAAGTTTAGGGGCTCGATAAAAGTAGCAATAAACCACGAGCTTGGGCAGAGGGCAGCGATGCGGGGCGAGGGAGGGGGTGGCGGAGGGGGTGAGGGGCGCGGGGGTGGCGGTCATCTCCCCCTTTTTATCTCCGCAAGTCAAGGGCGCGTGGGGCAGGTTCGGCCGGCCGCCGGCTATTGACATTCTGTTTTCAAATTTACCTACTTTTTTCCATTGTCCGTAACTTTTTAATATGGCGGGGTCGACGAACCGAATGGCCAGTGCGGCCTATTACGTAATCGGTTTTATAACGTTGCCTTTTTTAAGGAATCTTGTTTTGTTTTTAATTGACCGTTCGTTCAGTATTGACAGTTATTGCGTAATTATTTTTTTGTTATTAATTTTCAGACTACTTATTTTTTTATTTGTATTACCGTCAATTATCACTGAAACTGTTAATTGTGATGAAAGATTTATATTACACCTGGTTGAAAACATTTGAAGGCTAATATTTTTTATTAACTAACACCAACGAACATTAAATATAACAGAATAATTTAGACATAAAGTATCTTTTTACATAAAACCTATTTATAGGCAAATCATAAACTAAATTACTTAAGACAATCAATTATATAATTTATTATTTTCTATTATCACATCTTCTTATTCTTTCGATTAGTTATTTCGTATAAAAGTTACTATTTTTCGTTTTTTTTTAACATTGACTGGACTAGCATTGCTGATAGCAAAGGTCTATTTCATACACCTATGCCTATACCTTAGAATTTAACAGGGCGTGTTATGTATGTACATATGTATGTTAGTAATTTTTAAATTGTTGGTCATTTTTAAAATATCCTAACGTATCGTTTAATTAGAGATGTGTATGTACTTAGATAGATTAGTTGTGTTAAAACTGAGCACAAAACAACGCAACATCGCTTCAGATGTAAGATATCTGTCTTTTACACTTCATATCACCAGTGTACTATCGATATATTACTATCTGCTACAGTTAGACACCAAATGTAGACATTTTACTAAATTACAGGTTTTAAGTGCATAGTGCACAGCATAGTGTAGTAACTTTTACAAACATCTTTGCTTTTTGTAAAAGTTATAGTGTAGTAACTTTCTGCTGCCTATAATATAATAGATGATAATCATATTGTAGAATATGTATTTTCTAATTGTAATTAGAAGCTAGGTTTGACTTAAACTGTATAACCTGATAATCCAGCATACACATAGTAATATGAAATTTATACACACACCTTAGGCTTGCTAAAAAAGTGATAAGTACCTATGAGAATAACTTTTTGATATACCACCGACTAGAATTGGAAATATAACATTCCAATCAGAATCTGATATTAATTCCAATAAGATTCATCTTACATTCATACATAGAACTCGGATATTTTCGTATAAGAAACCAACTTTATTCTCCTCATAACCAAGTTCAAACTAATCCCGCAACATAGATACATAGACACGCACACAAAAACTCCAAAAAGTTTGAGTGACAGGACCGCCATAGAAAAACAGATGTCGATAGTCGATAACAACAAAGCACCCGCCGGCCCATCTCTACTGACAGCGCGGCCAGAGCGTGTGCAACGTGTGAATGTTATCGATAATCCAGATGTTCATGTCGATAAATTGACCATTACGTACGCGTAAAAATACCTTGGGAAACGAATAGAGACCGATTTTATCGAACATCAAAAATTTTTGGTACTGTATGTGAGATGTAACTACTTGTTGTTTTGTTCATTTGTATTCGCGAATAAGACTTGAATTTTAATCTGTTATTAAGTTGTTTCAAACTAAATGTACCCGTTCAGCATTTCGATCAATCGAGAAAAACTTTGCGTCCACCCAAAAAAACCCAGATTAACATTTCTTGTCATTGATCCAACGCACAAGGATGTTCTTTGAATACAATATCACAGTTAGATAAAGCAAAAACTTTGTAAAAAAATCTCAAACAGAAGTCTCAATTAAAATTCGCGAATTGCAGCGCGAAACTAACAGAAACAAAGTAAACAGATCATTGGCTACCACAAAAAAGATTGTATTCTCAGGCGACAGACGAAACGTGTTCGTTGACCTCTGCGTGGCGGCGCGTGCGACGGACAGACAGATGTGCCAGTCACTTCATAATCATAATGGCGGATAAAATACAAAGCCAAATCAAATCTATGAGATATCTCGACAGGATTACGTTACAAGTTTTAACTACAATTATGTTACTGTTAACTACGGACGAGTAATGAACCCCGATCTGATCGAACACTTTAACGTTTTAACTCACGTGAATCGAACCACTTACGAAACAAACCCGAAACGTAAACATGCCACGACGTTAACGACTAAATAAAAATCAATTTAGAAATCGCGCGACGCAATCGAGCCGCGGTCCGATTGACGATTTCGTCTCGGACGGTGGGCGTGTGTAGTCGATGAAAAAAACATATCACTCCCACTCCGACCGGTTACACAACGACAATCTTATTAGAGCGATGACATTAACAAATTGAACTCTTTGACGAACACAATAAGAGTCATGTTAAACGAAGAGTTACGCTGGCAGATTCGCACTGGCCACACCACGCCTCGACACCCGTCATTGGCAGAAATAAAAACGGCGACCACGCGTAACTCGTCACGTCTCGCCGGACAGTGAAATCGTGAGACCGGTGACAATGTGTCACTTTGCCAATTCAACGAGAGCCGCCCTGCCCCTGTAACTGTACCATCACAGGTGTCAACCAGACTGTTGAAAACATCATACGGAGTTCAACAATAGCTGGACGTGTTATTCATTCGTGCCGTTGCGTCGCCGTGCCTTATGAAATGACAGTTGAAGCTTCAATGCGCAAACGTTCGCCCGCAAAAGGAAATTTCATCGATCACGCTCACAAATTGCTACGTAACTATCGAGATGTAAATCGCTTATGCTACCGTTATTTTGAAAAATCGATTCTTTATAATCGATTCGTTACAGTTGCGTTCCGTTTACGCAGTGGAGTGTCCCACGGTCGCCGGTCGGCGCGACAAAACGTCAAGGCGACTGTGCGACTAGTCGACCCGTGTGACTACACCGTGTCGACCTGTCGTGCGACTGCGAAATAATCAGCTGTAAAATCGGATTTGAAGGACTATTAAATGATTGCCACACATTACAAATTTCCAAAGACACTTGCAATGTGTTTTTTGTTTATGGGATTTTTAAGAAAAAGATAACACAACATCGTGAATTTATAAAGGCTTTCAGTTTTATACAGGCCATTGCACACAAACCCACTAGACCATTTCTGGAAAAAAATATAAATGACAAAAAATAATGGAAAGCCTGCAACAGTGCAGAGATGTCGCAACGAGAGACACGCAGGTCAATCGTAACTACTAATACCTAAATTGCTACACGTGCCATATCATCATTACTATTGCCAACTTCATCAATTCCTAAGAAAAATAAGTACAATCACGCACGTATTTCCCTGAGAGTTAGTCAAGCATGCTTACACGCGCTTTTGCTTAGCATAATTCCAGGAATGTACTGGTAGGAAATCCCTCTAACGATGCCTAAACTAACAATCAAATGCTTAACTTGGAAGAGTTTCATTAGAGATAACAACCTGTGCAAATCATTGGGTCATGAGATATTAGTATTATAAACATCAGCTTAGCCTTTCTTCCAACTATGTTGGAGTCGGCTTCCAATCTTACCGAATGCAGCAGGATACCAGTATTTTATATGGAGCCTATTGGACCTCCACATCCGAGGTACTTGGGTTTTAACACAAAACCTTTCGGTAAAACTGGTTGTCAGACTTTCAAGCTTCTGACTACTGTTAACGACTGTTAAAGATTTGTGTAAATGACAACCGGGACCCAAAATTTAACGTGCCTTCCAAAACACGGATTAACTCGGAATGTATAAAACGGTAATCTACCCACAGAACAACCTCGGCAAGCGTAGTTTAACCTTAGAAGTCGAGCCGCGCGGCTGGTGTTTACTAAGCGACTAGCTCCACCAATCTAATACATTTTTGTGTTATAAACGCGACATCAAATTACTCAAACGCCATGTATCTCAATATTAGTTTCAACATAAAAAAGCCGCTGAAAACTATAAAAACGCAACATAAATAAGACCAACATTAAACACCTATTAATATGAACTGCTCACAGCTATCATGAACTGTGACGTCATAAACGTCAAACTTAGTACAGTCATACATAAAAAAGTGGTGCAATAAAATGGCAAGTTTAAAAAGTACAAACATTAGCAGTGATACAAGCACACGTGAATGAGACAGGGCAATTATGCAGTGGGCAGAGCACGGCCTGGCACCGAGCGTGCCCGAATTTGCGCCGACAACTGTACACAGGCTGTTTGGATTAGTGCCGTGTGAATATTAATTGGGGTTGCTTTTTTGGGGGATTTTTTTTTTTTATATGAACAGGTTTTTTAAAGGGTATTAAACTACGCTCTTTTCATATTCAAATACGTTATTTTAAATGCCAATTTGATGTCAGTAAGTTCCAAAACTGCCAGTCGTTGTTTAGTACCAATAACTGTAGCGCAATTCTCTACAGTCGGTACTGTCGTGTATTGAGAGTTTGACATATAAAATGTACTGCCAAAATAATTCTTACGGAGTAAGAATGGTAGAGGCACTTAACAAATTTTCATGTAAAATTTCTCGATAGCTAGCCGGTTGTCGGTAGTCGTTAGAGAACCGACCTTCTGAGCTCAACTACTTTTGGTTCATAATCCTAAGATTACTGATTTATCCAAAAGGTTTTTACCTTCTAAACGATATTGTCATAATTGGTCTATAATAATGAATTTGAGTGGCGTAACAAAACAATTGCAAACAAACGATTCTTTCCACAGTAAAAAAAATACCATGACTTTGCATAATTACAGCAAAGCTCGACGCCATACCCACTCACCACATTATAACACTAAAACATTAATTAAAACGAACCGATCATTAATATTTAAACGTATAATTGTAAGCACCCTATAACGAGTTAATATGAAAGCTTATTCATTTGCATTTGTCGTGGAGCACGTGTGTCGGCTCGCGTGCCGGCGATGTATTACGAAAAACGAATATTGCACGTACATCCTGTATATATGGGAGTGAGTATGTGATGTAAATGCGGTAGAAGGTAGAATATGAAAACAGTTGAAGAGTGTAAAGGGTTCAAATGTAAGTCAAACGTAAGCACGGATTAAAGTTGCATTAGTTAAACAAGTTTTAGTTAGATATTGATTTAATTGGATTACCAGGATGATAACGGATTTAGCTACTAATTATTTTACTTAAACTTAATATGGGGTAGATAAAAGAAAGCAACATGAGGCCTCAAGATCTAACCCCTATTTCTTTACTGGAGGAGACTCTTGCCAAGCAGTGGGGCATTAATGGGTTAAAATTATTTTATTTATAACATAGAGAATGAGTAAAATAATAACCAGCTATCTGTACCTACAACTTTTGAAGACCTTAAATAAAAATATAATTGTTAAAATCGCCCTATTTGGAGATAATGAATTTTATACTGATTAATTTTACGTAGGAACCTTATGAATGCCCATAAATGACAATAATTTTTAAAAAACTTCCATAGAGTTCTTCGCGGAATAGCGATTCTTCCCCAATAATCTATGGTGTAACCAAGTACAGTATGAGCGAACGATGTATCGCCCTTAATGAATCACAGCCCCGAAACAGTTGGGTAACTCGGCTCATTAATACGACCTGTGTGATCAATATCTAACCCCATATACCCCTGATATATGGTACTTTCAACCGAAACCGAACGTTTTCAAACCAAAGTATGATGCCGTCGTAAGAAAAAACGTCGTAACTGCGTAGCGTCAATGTTTTCTGAGACAATTGAATGTTTATGAAATGAAATCTTTACATTGTCTTTACATAATATATTAATAAAATAAAATAAATAAAAAACATCAAAACAAAATCAAATAAAAATTAAAGGTACAATTGGCGGCTTTATCGCAAAGTGGCAATGTCTTCCAGGCATCTAAAATTAAAAAAACGCGATTTACAGATTTCTTTTAGTACCTTTAAATGTTAAAAATATAAGTGTGCTTCGTGAATAAGATCATTAGAAATCGTTTTGTTTGCTAATTCCAAATATTCTACTTACTATTTGTTTACAAAATTGTCAGTTGCAGCCTTCTTTATCAAGACAGTATGGAGGTATTGAAGGAATGGAAGTATGCTGATGTGATTGGTCATAAAAACCCGTATTCGCAAATCCGAGTTGTATTTAATTTAAGAAGGTCTGCTTTACTGATATGTGGTATCGTTTCATTTGTTCCGAAGGTTTTATAACTTAGTATATTGTGAAAGACTTTGAAACTTTTCTATAAGGTCTTAAAAATAGTTTGGTTCTGGTATGCTTGTGTTTCTTTTATTGGGTAGAATAGGTATTAGTTAGGTAGACTAAAAATAGGTATTGCTTGTTATAAGAATTCGGACCGCTACTTTACCTACCTAGTGTATAACCTATTTTTAGTCTATGTCAGACTATGTCTATTATCCCGTCAAATCAAATCTGAAGAGCATACAATAAATAATACATCTGTGGAGCCGTAAGTTTTAATAAGTTAATAACATGGAAAAATAAATTTAAAATGAGTAAACCCATTGATGTCGCACTGCTGAGCAAGTGTCTCCTCCCGTAATGAAAAAGGTTGGGCTATAAGTCCAGTCGAATTAAAAATTCCGTCACTTTGGCAATCGTCTGTGTTACTAGACCTATTCTACTATCTCTCTAGTGATGAATCACATGATTTTTTTTAAAAGGACCCTTCCTAAAACATCACACACAATACTGATTTAAAACAAATTACACTATTACCACCCCATTGAAGGTATTTGTTTTCACAGGTACAGTCGGCCATAAAAATTACTAACACGATTGTCTGTCGGCCTGTTTGAACCAAACATGTTACTGGGATAGCCCGATAACGCTCTTTTTAAACAATAGTGAACGGCTCTAAGGGTGAGTGAGAGAAAAAATATATGACTTGAATACAATAGAAGAAAAGTGAGTTTACGTGTTACTTACGCGTGTAAGTAAGTAATGTTGTAAAATGTTGTAAAAACGTTAGTATTTTGGCCTTTTGGGAATTACAGCTTTTAATTTCTTTTGTTGTAGAATTCCGAGTTTTGTTATTGAGTGTGCGAGGAGTCTTCGCTTCAATAACTATTGCTATGTTAAAAAGTATTGTCGTCACGTGTGTGACACGGTGATAAGATAAGATGGTAATAAGGAATATCAAATTGGGTAGTTAACTGGGTTAACGAGAAATGATTTAACTTGTACTCGTAAAAGTTACACTAAAAATGCTCACGCTATGTTATTTCTTTTTCGTTTAAAATGTCGAAATTAAAATGATTACAGATTGAAAAATATTATATTTGGCAATAATTTGATCCTTACAAAACTACGATACTGTGACGTCACTGTATCGTATTTCTATACTAAAATACTAAATTTTGACACTTTTTAAAAAGAGTAGCTGATTTGACTGGTTGTCAACTACCCTCTTACCAAAATTTTCATAGTCTGTTTCGATAAAAAACAATCAGCATACTCTAAAAGTAACATAACCTACAAATCAAAACTCAATTTAAAAACGAACATAAATAAACACATAATAAACAACTCAATAGAGTGGTTAGTCAACTTAATTACTGGGGCGACCGCCAATTTCTTGTTAATATAAAGTGAACATGATTTTTCTAGCTGACTGTACGCCCACTGTCGTGACAAACTGCGGCTTATTTTTAGCCATTTTATAAATAACTAGCTGACCCGCGCAACTTCGCTTGCGTCACATAAAAGAGAATGGATCAAAATTTTCCCCGTTTTTTTAACATTTTTTACTGATACTCTGCTCCTATTAGTCGTAGCGTGATGATATATAGCCTATAACCTTCCTCGATAAATGGGCTATCTAACACTGAAAGAATTTTTGAAATCGGACCAGTAGTTCCTGAGATTAGCGCGTTCAAACAAACAAACAAACAAACAAACAAACTCTTCAGCTTTATTATATTAGTATAGATATTAGTATATAGATATAAAGTGAACATGATTTTTCTAGCTGACTGTACGCCCACTGTCGTGACAAACTGCGGCTTATTTTTAGCTATTTTATAAATAATAATTGTTTGAGTGTAGGTTGACGTTGTTTTAATTTTGTGAACGATTTGATAGCCTTTGATGTGATGATAAGGGTTTTATAAAACACCCTGTGAAGCTATTTACAGGGTGTTTTTTTAAGTGCCGTTGCTAGGGTGTTATCGACGTGTAACTTTTAAGTTTCATTGCGTGAATAAATAATTAACACAGTCTTATTTTCTCACAGTATTTTTTTGGGTTTATAATTAACAGAATTATGTGTCGCTGAAAAAAAACATAATATTTTGTTTGTTTTTAAAATATCTTAGGACAAGATGATAAAATAAACACAAAATTGTAAAAACGCTGAAAGTCTAATTAATTATCTGTCAAAACAAGATTCTTATGAAGCTTTTTTGAAGCACTCGCAATTGCGGAATTGTTCCGAGCAACACATCCCTAATCGGTCACCCATCCAAAAACAGACCACATAACCCATCACCTAACCCTCTCACAACAACACAACTTTCCAAAGCAATTTCTTTATCGCCGCATTAATTAATCAACAGGGCTCAATTACAGCCATTAGTATGGGTTAACTATAGTTAACTATAGTTAACCGTAGTTTGGACGATAGTTTAATCGGTGCCATTGTAACTCCTGTTATGTTTATGATAGTAGTTGAAATGGTGAAACGATTAATTATGGGAAAGGGTTCTTGAAGAATATCGATCGGTTAAGGAGTGGTCGTAAGGTCATATGGTAGATGGATGGGATATTACTGTACTTGTACAAATACAAATCCTGATAATACGACGAAGACCATACATTTTTATAAACAGGAATAAACCTATGACCTAAAAGAGACTACAGTAAATAATAAAAAAGATTAGTTCCATCATCACGCACTGTAGTTCTTAATGAGTATAACACATTTTGAGTACATACGAGTATGAGTTACTTTTGTATTTTTAGTTGTAGTTTAAAAAGTACATAGTTAATATAGAAAAATAAAATCTTTCAGAACGACTTCTGCCCTAAGCTTTTGTAGAAAATATTTCTTGCCTTTCAGTTTGCCTGATATATTGTATCGTATTGTAACCATGTAGACAACCCCTTGACATAATATCACCTAAAACGAATCAAGTTGTAGTTGATTACTTCACTTAAATTTCTTGAGACAATTTAAAACAATACTCAAGGGACAATAAATTGTACCCCACGTCACCCTAATAAGCATAACACAGCCTCAAAATTAGCCTCCAACAGTTTGTGACCCATAACTCCAACACCAAAGAACATTACTTTTACACATGGTAGAAAATAACCCTAAATCCTGGTCATAAAAACTCGCGTGAGTGCTACCAACATTAACACATGACCTCAAAGACATACTACCAACATGCTATAGAAAAATGCTAATGCTACCGATCTTAATCGTGGCCTTAACGCGTGCGCCGGACCACGCATACTTACTAAGTGTAACCCTTGAGCTATCTGATAACCCACCTTTGATTACCACCAGTTAACCCAGACCTCCCCACCCTCCCATATTTCAAACATCTAAAGAAACTTTTGATGAAATTTTTCCAGTATGAGAGGTCTATATTCAGTGGTTGTTTCCGACATGCGACGTTTGAAATATGTGTTGTGACGTCACATTTATGTCAGCCAATCCATTAATGTCCTTATCTGGACTTCCGAATTCGTGTGTTCTTAGTTCTTAAAGAAAGTGTGTGGACGTTATTGGCGTAAGACATGACACAGCAAGTTTCAAAGAATAACTGTCTCAGTTTTTCTTTGAGGGAACATTTTTGTTTGTCCTTATTTTCAATGTTACGGTAGTTGTTGTTTTATTTTGTTTACTTTCGCGTTTGTTTTAGTGGGCGATTGAATTCCCCCTGACAATAGAATGAACAGAACACTATTTACACGTGCCTATTTCTCTTCGAAAAATGGATGATATTATTTCTTGTAGTAAAGACTACAAAATTACGTAAGAGTTGCCCGAGTTTAAACGACAGTTAATATCACAATGGCAAATCTATTTTTTTGTAACTTTATGTTTTGAAAATCGGCAAGTCAAACTATGATCTTAGGACCGAATGTCGTTCAACCAAGCCGTTAATTTATCTGAAAATATTTAAACTTCTCATAAAGAGAATTTTAGTTATTCTTGAAATCTGACTTAGGTTATTATGACGATCACCTATACATATTGATAAAAAATAACACTTAACTTCTGAATTACTATTAACTAAATGACTTCCTAAAATGAATATTACAAGCTAAATTCTCGAACATTCACAATAAAGCTCAAAGCATACATATTCCTACCCTTACTTCAAAAGTCCCGTTACACCTTCAATTCTTGGAACATAAATACATGTGCTATTAACTTTACCTCTCCTTTTGTTATTCACTATCAGTTATTCTAAGAAAGGTATAATATATGTCAGGTAACTTCTACTTGTATGGTAAATTCATTGAATCCATTGTTTCGTTATAAGAACTCTTTTGTTCATAATTTCTAAGTATGTAATTGTCTAAACGAGCTTGTAGTTCGGTTTTAATTCTATATCCTAGAAAAAATTTACATTATATACCGTACGTAATCCAGGGTACCCACACTGCATAAATTTTAATAGAAACATGCAGGAAGCAGGCAAAGTTCATCTCGGTTTCTCCTGGATCCCATCAACAGATCCTGACCTTATATATGGGGCCTCTTCAAATAAAACAAGATTTTTTTATAGACCTACCCCTGTCCTAGTCATCTTGAACATACATTAGAAAACACGTAGAAAACCTCCTCTTTTTTAAAGTCGGTTAAAAGATTTTTGTAATCAATTTACGTCCAATACTTTAAGATTCCAAATAATCACACTAGTAAAAACGCGAGTTTCAAACGCTTACGGCAATAGACAGTTGTATTTAATAATATACGTATCATGTCACTATAGCACAAATACTAGAAGTACGAATCCTATGTGTCTATTCATTCAATCAAATCTAACCTCCGAAACCGCTGCACACCAGTCGCCGTCAATCAAAAAATCGCAAAGAAAAACAACATAATTAACTAGCTAGTGAAAACTCGAGCTCATTACATTCCCCTTCATACATATAGCAGTACAGCAGTATAGCAGTATAGCAGTACACCAGTATAGTTAATAACTGGTGGGAACACAAAACGAGGCAGACAGTGAACTAACTAACATAACAGGCGTAATGGCGAAAAATAAGCAAAGCCCATGTAGGGCGCGCTTCGAACGAGTTGCGCCTGTGTTGGCTTAACATGGAGCTAATAAGCTTATCATTTTGACTAAATAGTAATATTTTGTAGCAGATATAACGTCCAGTTGCTAGGCAAAAGTTAAGGAATTGCCTAGGCATAAGCCTAGGCCCTCCTTTAACTCTTAGTCCACGCTGGTCAAAACTAGATTAGGGACTTAGCATTTTCCACAGGAACTGTCTCCGGGTCCAATTAAAATATAAGGTGAATAAAAAATGCGCAAGGAATATATTTCATACAAAACACAAAATTTTTATAGTTTCATAATAAAACCGGGCCCGAAGTACAAATTGCACTCACTACAGCAACACATTACTGACACAGTGCCCACCCTAAATATGAAACCACCGGCACCGCCAAGGTCAAGTCACATTTAACAAATCAAAACAAAACCAGACTGCTAAATGGTATTATGGCTTATGGATTAAAAATAGCCCACTGAAAACTCAAATAATCAACTAACACTCGCTTTAATCACGTCGGTCATTAACTCTATTCTTCATTCACTTTTCCCAAAGAAAATCAGTACCTAATTCACATTACCTCATCCGTTGTATCACAATGAAGGTTGTTCATAATCACGTGTGCTAGTACAGGTCGGTACTATGGAAGGCTAACCCGTTAAAACTGTAGGAAAACATTGAAAATTTCGGCGCTTATCAGCTATGGTTCTAACTTTTATTTTTGGCGCCCCGGGGCGGATGCCGGGCCGTGTGTGCACGAATTGAATGCAGACTTGCGAGCAACAGAGAAGGCGTCGCTTTATTTTTTAGGTTTATTTTTAGTTGCAGTTTCGTAATTTTATATTTTGGGAGTGTTTCGAGATTTTTTGGAGTGGTAGAAAACTGCAGAATTTATTTGCTGATGAACAAGTTTACAGTGGTAACCTTTGCTTAGGAATAATCTAGGGTAACATAAATAAATATTTGATCCAAGTTAATTGTTTTGTAGCTGGTTATTCTCTTGCAGTCTATCCTAGCAATAATAATATGTTAAAATTATATCGAAATAGGGACCAGCCCCGGCTTCGATCGGGTCGAATGTCATTTAGGGATTCGTGTTGGTTATATTGCTTTCATAGTATTGGTAGTTGAAGATGTTGAAATTAACGTTTCCACTGACGACTAATTACTACAATTGATTTATTTTATTAACATTTCACTAATTATAGCAAAGTGCCGAGGGAAGGCGTCATGTTGGGCAAGACTAATTTATTGTCATACAATTCCGAACTCCGTAACCGCTACTCAGAAGAAGCGAAGTAATGTCAAGTTATTCACCTCAAACACACTATTTTTAAATGTTGTCATTTCCACTATCCACGCGTCTCTCTTACTTACTTCCAATCAAACTCTTATATCGTCTAATTGACTTACTTATATTAAATTATGCGAAATCTTAGAATGGCATTTAGATTCAACGGTGATGATTACCAAACACATTATTTTTACGACCAAGGAACTCGAATAAATTTTTATAACTACCTTGAAATACAAAGACAACTCCCACTCCATAAAACATATGACTTTATCATCAGAAAAAAACAGTACAATAAAAATTAAAAACTGACTAAATTTTGGTACCTAAGTTAATTTTTCGGATCTGTTCTTTTCTATCGGCTTGTAGAGGCGTCACAAAGCGCACGCGAGCCAGTATTTACGGCTGTTATTTCGGCCGTATGTTCTCACACGTCCAGATACAGATCTGATTCATTACCGCGCCGATCCCTTGTCTATACACGAGTTAACGTTAACCTGCACACGATCACAATACATGCGCTTTGTTTGCCAATTTTTGGGTGAGGGGCAACCCTAATTTTGGTTGAAAGTTCTCGTTTTACAATATGCTCAACCCTAATTTCGGAAGCTTATAGCATTTTTGTACTTTATTCAAAAGTATCAATAGAGAGCCTTGCTATGCAATACTTGTCTAGGTTGTCGTTAAGAATATTGAACACCAAAAGATTATGATCCTTATCTTATTACGTCAAAATCTATTGCGAACCTAATAACAGCAGTGACATGTGAAAGTACGGAAGCAACCTTCCGCAATCACATACCAAAATGTTGATCGATATTGATAAGGCTCTGTAAATAGATTATACGAATTTTAATCGCTGGAATATGCCACAGATATACAAATCGTGGTCAAAATAAAATAATATTACATGATTCTTCCTCTAATTGTAATGGCATAACCATCGTCACTTTTGAGTCATTTTAAAGATTAGTCAAAATTATTATATAAAAATACTCTGCAAGAGCCATAACAAACGTTGAAATATATTATGAAATAATTATTTTTTTATCAAATCCATTATTTTTACATTTACTCTATCCGGATTTGTATATGAATAAATAATACAACCAAGGTCAAACTGCAGTTACAGTAAGTTTCAAATGCACCTGAAGCCTGAACACGTACGTCTATTTTCTAAACCGAAAGTTGAATCTAACAAAGGGTTAGAAGAACCTGAGTTAATTGTCACCGAGTATTAGAAACCGTTGCGCGTTGGTACATTGAGGCCGAGAGCAACAATACATAACAATAAGTAGCAATGAGTTACAATTGGTAACTGTAACTGAAAACGAAGTATTCAGTCTTCCTACGTGTGGTTTGAGAACAACCTTGTCTTGGTTCGACTAGTTGATGGCCTTTGCACTGAAAAATTTAAGTAGATGTTACACAGTATTACTCTCGAAATAGATACGACGAAGACCATATGCTTTCCAGAGTAAAGTTTATTAGGAAGAGCTAGAATACGTGTAGCATAGGGATATATAGAATAGGGATGACTAGCAAGATTGTAGGAGGTTTATGTTGTTTGTTCATGAGTGGGACGAGAAGAACTGCGTCTGAATAAAAATAATTAATTTGTTAAAAATTATCATTATAAAATACTGAGAACATAATTGATTGAGTATGGAAATGTGTAAGTTCTTCCATGTATGGTCCCAGTTAAAAATTGTCTCTACTAACTCAAATCTCTCACTGAGCGATAACCTATAGTTAACAGATTTCATGACAAGTATCTGAACTATGTAGATAGTTTCCTCTTCCGTAATGGAAACCATCTTGAATAAAATACGACAAAATAAAAAGGTATTCCGACAATTCGTTATCACCATTCATATTGATTTTCCAATCGCTTAACGGGGTATTTCGGGGTTATCGCTCTAAAAATAGTAAAGCAAATTTAATTTGTTGTGGCACTCCGCTAATTTCTTCGTGATGTTTGACGCGACCCTAACTGTTTTATTGTGAAGAGAAAAAACGATATCAAACAGTGTTTTTTGATGTTTCACACGACTCTTAGGTTTACGTAAAAAACTGTTTTAGAATCCAATTGGATTTGAAGTTATCAGTACATTTTGTATAGAGATGATTGAGGAGTTATTATATTATATTCTGGTTGTAATATACCCCCTGCGATGATCGTACATGGTGAATAAACTTATAAACAGATTGAGTAAAATATAGATTTTTTTGTGAGCGGTTGTAATAAGGTAAGACGTAAACGGTTTAGTCTAAACTAGGTGGCTTCCGTTCGCGCACTGGCTCGCGAGTCGGCGAAGAATATTGAAAATACTTCTTCGACAAGGCAATCGGTTAAATTCAATTTAAAGCGGTTCTACAGTTAGTGGGAACTAATTCTATACCACGTTTGTAATGAAAAACTTTAAGCTAAACTTAACATGAATTTAGAAATGCATTTGACAATACAAAAATAACAAAGCCATTCAAATTATTCTAAAAGAACATTAAAATCTTTAAGCTAAACTTACACAAATGTAGAAATATACCTATTTATCAATTCAGAGTCACTACAAAGTAAATCAAAATTAACAACCATTTAAGTCAGTATTCTAAGCCTTACTTCTCCATTTTTTCTCTAACAATATCTACCCAAACAACGTCAATTTAATACACGAACTGTAAAATAAAAGTGTACCCCAACATCACATGTCAAACATCCCACGCGTCACCTCACGTTCCAATAAAAAGGTGAACTTTACGAACGCCGTGGGACGGGTGCAGCAGTGCAAGTTGCAAACTAATCTAAGTGGCAGTACAAGTTGCCTGCTACGTGGACGGCAGGGTTTTTTGCAAGCTGTGATATGAACATCGCATGCATGGGTGAAATGCAGAGTAGCTGTGGAGTTAGAGTGTTCGGGGTTGATTTATGATTAGAATTGATCAAAAAACCTGTAAAGATTGACACGTGTACACATTTGCGTAGAATACGTCATGTGTATCATGTTATATTTTTTAGAAAATTATGAATGTGAAGTGCATGCGTTTATAGGAGAATTGATTTGGTGAAATAAATATAAACACTTCTTGGGATAAGATTTTTCAACTTAAAAAATTTAAGATTCCTTTCTTGCATTTATTTTGCCTAAACATGGTTCACTTAATTATTTTCTTTTAGTTTTACCAATTTTAATTATTATATCTAAAAAACATGTAACATCATTGCAGTAATTTGCTTTAAAATTCTTAGATAAAATCAAACTTTTCTTAACTTCTCTTAAACATATTTTTTGGTAATCATCCTAACTAAGCACCTGGACTTGGGTTTTCTCTGTTTGAAACTACCCTGTTATCTCAAGATTTGGAAGACGTGAGCACAAGTCGGCAGCGAGAAGCAGTGAGCGCGCGGAGCCAAAATATTCATTTCTTCCGGCGCATCGCTCTGAAGTGAGCATGCTCGCTTGCCACTCCGTGATTTATAACCTGTGGTATGTCCTATACTTGATATATTCTTATAATATATTTGATGACTTACTTTTACTTGCCCTTTAAAGTTAGGAACGTTGGCCTTTATAGGAGAATCCAAAAAAATGTTCGAATATGGAGTTGTATCAGACTCAAATTAAGTAGTAAGAATTGCTCATAAATATTAGGAAGGCTCGGTTATTAAGATTTTTGTACAATGCAGATTTGTAGAGTACGCTGGTGACAGAGACTGTACTACCAATTATGTTGATTTTTTTATACCTACCTTAAAATGGACATGCACACGGTTCACCTGATGATCAGCGGTTACCATAATCATAGACGCCTGCAGAACACGCGCGCTGCTGTACCTTAAAAAAAACTACTTACTTTTGACAGCACCATCTCCTCTATCTAGGTCTCATGCAGCGTTTCTAAATAATTGAATATAAATGAGGAGCTCGTGGCTTAGTTAACAACAGCCGCGCGGATCGATCTCTGAGGTTAAACAACGCTTGGCGAGGTTGATTTGTGGATGGGTGACCATCTTATACATATCGAGTTCCTCCGTGTTTCGGAAGGCACGTTAAATTGTGGGACCCGGCTGTCAATTTTGAAGATCTTTGACAGTCGTTAACAGTAGTCAGAAGCTTGAAAGTCTGACAACCAGTCTTACCGAAGGGTACCGTGTTATTCCAGGTAACTGGGTTGTGGAGGTCAGATAGGCAGTCGCTCCATGTAAAACACTGGTATTCAGCTGCATCCGGTGAGACTGGAAGCCGACTCCAACATAGCTTGGAAAAAAGGCTAAGCTGATATATATATAAGCACTCATAAAACGTTTAATTCTCTTTTAATCGATAATAACACACAGCTAAACTGTAGGTACACAACTATATGTAACTCCACTATCAACAAAACTCCCCAAAAGCAAGTTTAATCAGAGCCCATAAATATGCTAATCCGAGTGACCGCTGGCCACAAAGAGCCAGACATTTTAATGAAAGGTCACGCAAAACTACCCACATGTGACGCAACACCTTCATCGGTCAAACCGTAACCTATATAATAAACAATAAATCATAATATATTGTTAAGGATATAGTCGTATAGAGCAAACAGTTTGCGGCAAATAGTCTGCTGGTTAAATGCAATGAACTTTGGCAAAGGTCTTTTCTCACCAGCTATTGGCTTGGATGGGCAAAAGGTAATCGTTGGTAGGTTTCACTTCTTGATAAGTTTGTTTTATTTCACATTATCACTATAATTATTTATGAAAAATTCTAGTTTTAATCTAGCTCTAACCTTCACTTGAGATAGGACTGATAGGAACATCTTACTTAAGCAAGCATTTTAGTTTTTGTCCTCCAGAGATATTTTCAAGCTGGCAGTGTCGTTGAAGAATCTGCTTGAAACAGCTTTCCTAATAAAAATTATTACACGAACATATCTTGTACTGAAAATCTTTTTGATTCACCTCTATTCCAAGATCAATAAAGACCACATTAATTAGCAACGTTACTGAGTCACTGACCGACGTTGTCGTTCCCGACCACAACAACAGTCACCTGTGACGTCACAGCGTCTAACCAATCACAATACGCGAATATTTTCCTTATGTCTGCATAGTAATATATTGTGATAAGAACTTATATGTGACGTAGTTGTGACGTGTGAGACAGTAACATATTATTGAATTACTGTTTATTACCAATGTCAGTGTTATATTATTATGTCGGAAATAGCAGCTGCAAAATTTGCGATCTTACCTCACCAACTTCAGGTGTCTCTAAAGAAAGATAGTTCTGAGCAGTTGCAGTGAGTTTGCGCAAGCACGACAACTCTTTTTACCATGCATCTGTCAACGCTTTAACATACATTCAGCTGCTAATTGTATGCAAAGTTCGAAAAAACGTATAATTTACGCGTGGCTACGATAATCACACAAAACTTCTAACAGAATGGAACTTTGTGATTAAGCATCGTTATCATTCCTTCATTGGACACAAATATTCAATGTATATTTTTGTTTTAATTATAAATAGGGCATTTATATTAATTATTTATAGAGTTACAATTAAATAAAAACAAATTAAACAACATAAATAAATCTACTAGGTGTAGAATTCGTGCACATCGCTGTCATCGCTCCATATCATTACCAACACACCATCCTATATCTAGTGAGCCTAGTGAGAACATGTCCTTTTCCCTCAGTAGCATGTTTCACCCTCCTTGTCGCGAGGTCAGATGTTATCAAGAGCTCACATACTAATGTACGAGTAATGTTCACTTCGTTGTATGTGGGGGCACGTGTACCAAACAACCCTCAAAGAAAAACTATAATTTTCTTTATTGAAAGCTATTTGGAGGTACAAAAATGAATAATTTGAAAATTATCGAATTGTTTTTTTAATAAGGGAATTTTTTATGACTTCATTTTTTCTTTTTTTGAACTGCCTTATTTGTTTTTTTCTTTTTTTAACCCATTACACACAGTTACAGTGCTGGACAAGCGTCTCCTCCCAATTTGGGGAACGGGCCGGGATTGAGCAAGGAGTCCACCACGCCGGCCAAGTCTCATATTATTATAATAAATAATAATAAATAAATTTAACCCATTACTGTCCCACTGCTGGGCAAGGGTCTCCTCCCGTAATGAGGGAGGGGTTAGGCCATGAGTCCACCACGCTGGCCAAGTGCGGGTTGGGGACTTTGCATGCCCTCAATAAATGTATTAAACAAATTTTAGGCATGCAAGGTTTCCTTACGATGTTTTCCTTTACCGTTGGAGCATGTGACAATTATTTCTAATACACACATAACTTCGAAAAGTCATTGGTGTGTTGCCTCGGGTTCGAACCTGCGACCACTTGCGTGGGAGGTGCCAACTTATACCACTCGGCTATCACTGCCATATTATTATTATAACTAAGTTAAATCGTTTTCAAAGAAATAATGAAATACATGCATTACATAATATATCGTACATAGTTATATAGATAATTCGAAATCAATAAATACTCAATTATTTTTTAAGAAGACGATACGACTTATTTTCCTTCGTTTCGGCCATAACACACCGGCCTAAGTCAAATATAAAAGATGTTGAAATGTTCAGACTAAGTGCAGCTCATTCATCAATTTCTTTGAATGTACGCACCGTACCGGCCATACGGTGTGATGACTAAACTCTTATTTCAGTTCAATTGTTAAATAAAAATATTACGTGATGTTTTACGTGTAATGTCATAAACATGTTTTCATAATATTTTTTAAGTAAATGACTCACTAAAATCAATATTTTTTTCCTTAGCCTAGTTGGGATTTCCAGTGCTAGGCAAACACTTCCCCCCTTTTCCTCCCAAAAGACTCTACCGAAATTATTATCACCCTATGGTAATGAAAGTTCAAGGAACATAATCCTTTATACCCGTTCTTTGAAACAGTCCTTGAGAAGATGCAAAGTCCATAGTTTCGATTTGGCCAGCGTGATAAACCGAAGTAATAAATCCTCCCTCATTCTAGGAAGAGACCCTAGCCTAGTAGTATGATAGCCCACTACTATCATACTATTAGACTGTTGAATTAATTTAATTGCAAAAACAACATAGGTTGCACTCTTGCTAAGACTTTAAATTTAAAGTAGACAGCGGGGCATCCCAAAACATACACGTGAGGTTTCCATCAATCTAAATTCAGAGAAAACCCCTTTCTGAATGCGTAAAAGGATTCGTAAGTCATCGCATGCAACTCATCATAAACATTTAGAGGACAATAATTAATATAATATTAACTGAACACCGCATAACAATATTATTCATCGCCACAAAAATCCATTCTTAGAACGTACTGAACGAAATTACGTGTAAACAAAGGTAAGAAGGATGAGTATTGAGTAAACGTTAGTAATATACAGGCTCTTTGTTGAATACCAGTCATGGTCTGAAAATCTTCTAATACTTTCATAAAATTCTCGTATCACATTGACACCTTTATGATCCTTCAACCACCACAATGACACGCCTCCGACAGGGCTTTACCGATTTTTACCAAATTTTATATGCATATTTAGTATGTATGCCCCTAAGTGATAAGGTTTATCCAACCGATTTTTTTATTTATATGGCACATTTAGGTATGATCGGTCAGCTAGTAATTATATACAAAACAAACAGTCACGCTAACGGCTTATGTCACTGTTATGTACCTCTAGATATCGCATATTTGGAAAATTGAATTTCTAGCGAACATATATCTAAAGAGTATTTCGTTTCTATAGATTCCAGATAACCCCACGTTACACTTACACTACACTAAAGTCTATATCCGGCGTTTTCTACCCAACTCTTCTATGTATCAACTAGTCAGTAAATCGCTACCCATCTCAGACAACGCTGACATAAATTCCGCTCTAATAGCTTCGGCGATGGTCAATACAATATGAAAACTTAGATATAAGCCTATTATTATTATTTCTTTCATTAATTATTTTCTTTTTATTCATGTTATCAAGGCAATTAAAGGGAGTCAGGGCCAAAACTCTACACCCTGATTCATTACACCATTCACAGACTCTCGAATTTATTACACTAAATATCTTCAGTATCTATGCAGTTTAAACCTTAAGATTAGTTTCCCATACCTCTGGCATCCCATTCACAAATCCGTTTTTTCCGTAAAGTATTTGGGTTCAACAGCCGAGAAAGTGATGGCTATTTTCACGCTGTATCTGTTTGTGAATGAAACCTTTTTACTTAGTTGTTCATAGATATTCTGTCCCACGATCTCTTTGGTAACACTGGCCAGTCACATTTTATCGCGGAGGTTCGAAAATCCAGAGCACGTTTGGAGGTCTGATTCATTATTATTAAAGGAAAATATTTTAAGGAAAGGCATTCCCAAGAATTGTTTGTTAAATTAGAAGAAAACACAATTTGTCATACGAATTATGGTTGAAGAAAATATTATTATGACATATGGATGTATGACAAACGTCTCATTTTGCCACCGTCTGAAAGTACTACTTTGAGGAATATATTGGCGTATTTTAAGCGATGTGATTTTAAGTGATGATGCAAGAATTGGTTCTTTGACACTGTATAATTGTTTTGTCTATAGAAGCTAGTTGCTGCCCGTGACCTGTGCTTTGAACTATGACCTACCTATTGTATTAATAACAAGCGTCTACCAGCGATTCCATTCGTATTTAAAGGTATCTCCGAAAATCCCTGTACACGTTGTGCTTATATTCGTGGAAAACTCAGGTTGCTTTATTGGTTAAATTGATGCTTGTTTCATCCAAATAGTTACTACTTACCCCAAATTTCATAGGAGGGTTGACGTCAGACGTTAAAGTCAGCCAAAACTCTTTACAACATATTTTTGAGAACTAAAACATGTTGTGCCGACTCTAAAGAACGCGGGACAAGACTAGAAGGATCTCTCTTTCTAGTCTTGTCCCGCTTAGTTACTACTTACTTACCTAAGTTTGTCACGGGAGATCAACAAATCGTATAAGACGTAGACATACTTATTGAAGAAGGATTTTTACGAAGAAACAAATCTAAGAGTCCTTCAATACATATTTACCTAGATTTTAGTTTTATACTCTCCCAAAACTACAAATAATATTATGAGTAATTACATAATCTACACGGGCCTTGTCTGAAATTTCTAACAAAAATAGTTCTTTACAAAAATGTAACTACTGTCGGTTACCCTTGAATCGTATATGTAAATGAAGTCCACAAGGTTACTAGACTCGAATATACTCAATATTTGTCCTGTTTTTTCCACTAATCGACCTCCTTGTCTAATAAATAGAAGAGTTTATTTCCCTCCAAAAATGTAGGCTGAGATCTACATACAAATTAATGAATAACAATACATCTACCTAGGTATATACCTAAGTGATATCACTTATCGATATACATGATCGAGCCACGCATTGGTTTTACTTTGTCAGTACTTTGTGTGGAGGTTCTGGATTCGACTCCGTCTCAGAACAGATATTTGAACTTTGTGTGCGTTTAAGTTCTGGGTTCAATTCCCACTCGGAAAGAGGTTTCATCATATACCTGATTGTTACGGCTCTGACTGTGTGTGTATTAATCGTTACGGGCTTTGCATGTCTCCATAGTCATTTCTAAAGAACTCTTAACATTAGATATTGCGCTGCTTCCTACTACAGCTTAAAAAGATGATTTCCGTATAAATAAGTTGTATTAAAATTTCTCATAGTAAACAAATTCGAAAAGTCGTTACTCAGTTACCTAAGTTTTCAACACTGCCACTTGCGTGAGAAGCGTTTCCTACCTAACATAAACCTAATTTTATTAAAATCGTTCTAGATTACACATTTGTTAAACCACACACAGAAATTCTAAAAAAGAGTATTTTCTTGATGGTATCGTGGTACAAATGGCTGCGTAACAAGGCACTTATGTTTCACTAAATGTTTGTTTCATTGGTAGCACACGCGATACACTTATTAGTCGCCCACTAAATCTATATTAACGAATAACTTGTGTTTCAAATACTTTTGCCGTTAATGAGAACGTGTTTTGGATATTTATTGCTTATAGTTTCTGTTTATTTCGTCCGAAGAATTACTTTGAATTCAATTACGCTTAACAATTTCAAGTTGACCAATATTTTTACAAGATTGTTACTCTATCCTAAGTAATATACCTAGTCCTTTTAAAAGTACATGAAATTGGCGCCTCTACTTACTCAACGAATATGAAAAATAAATACGTTTTTGTATCTCTTTCTACCGTTACTAACATAAAACATACAGTTGATCATATATATAAATATATTCGGAACTTTACCCAACAAAAGTTTGACTCAAACGAAACTTTTGTCCAAACGGAAAACGTGGCGCAACATTCTAGAAAGTCAACACACCACTTTTTTAATATAAATAATATATTATATTATTATATATACCTATTATTTCACATATTATTATATTTAAAACGGTAAACAAAAGCATATTACTAAGAAATTAATTAATAAACAAATGTTATAATCCGTTTAATCGATGGATTAGAATTCATTAAAAAATAATTCTATTGGATTGCAATAAGTGACGGGAGGGATTAAAAAATGTATGACACATGTTACACTAATGAGATTAACGTTTTTTATACTTTTAAAAGGAATTACACTAATGATATTTATACTTGGAGACTTGTGTTCAAAAGGTTTGAATATCGTCGATTGTTCTAGAACATTTTTATCACATTTGTATAATTTAAGTCAAAAAAATATGCCTATGAATAATGTAAAATGTATTAGATGCAATAAAGTAATTATAATCTAGACTTAGATCCTACCGTCTTAGATATAATACCGCTGAAAGCAAGTTAAAGTAAAGTTTTTCTGCCAAAATAATCTCCAAAGGAAAGAAAAGTTCGAAATGAATGACTTATGTTACCTAAATAAAATATTAAAGTCTAAAAATACGCATATCTAATAGACACTGCCGCAAAGCGAAAAACTTACACACTACACTGACTAAAACAGAGCAATAACTTTTGTTCAACGATACAATTTATGCCTGCATGCCGCCATTAAACTAAAGAAAAATTTTAAAACACGAATGTATTCTAAATACACGTACCTAAAACAAAGCTCTCGAACAGGTAGTAATAGTAATAAACACAGGTAACATTAGCGAAACAATGGCACAGACACTCATTGTTTCAGCCTCTACCTGTTACTGGCTGTCTGCGCCTAACCCACTGCCACCTATGAATCTATACTTTAAAAAGTATTAGCACTTATTCAAATTCGTTTTTTTAAACATAGAAGCTTTTCATCATCAGTAGCCCGAATGTAATAATTGTACAGTCTATGCATGCGATTACATTGCTTTTTTTTTTAATTTGCAAATATTGATATTTAAAGTTACTGGCTGGTTAGAATTTTGGAGTATTCTCATAGTAAATCATATTTAGATCACGCCTCTCTTAAATGTGTTCCATTTTTAATTCCATCAAACGTCATTTGCAAGGATTAAAACCTACTAATTACTGTCATTAAGTTTTCACACGGTTAATGCATGTTTCTAAAGTTTGCATTTCAAACTGATTTTGGTTTTAGTGCAGCTTTTTTTGTACGTGTAGGGTACATATTTGCTGTTCTAAAGTTATATTAGTGATGCCCCGATACTTTTCCTCTATGAGTGTCAAAATTAATGTTTACTCTGTTAAGTACGTCCAAGTTACTAAATGTGATGGATTACGTAGGTACAATAATTATTATCATGTCTGTGTTTGCTGCTTTAAGAACTAGAACTATTTCTAAATCTGGTCTCTACATTTTTCATTTGATCATCTCCGTGTTCATGTTTTACAAGAAACAATTCCACTTGCCAATCTTACTTACACAATTTACAAGCAAATACATTTTATTATAATATTATTCTTCGCTTCTAATATACAAAATCTACCTACTTATTTAATTTCACTTGACTAAATAATATCAAGAAAATGGAATCCTCAATTCTAATTTGTCCATATCTCCTTAAGCCTGTTCTTATCCCAATTACTTCCTCAAAATAAACTCTCTATAATATATTTGTCGGTGATTCGTGTAGTGTCTCCATCCGTCCGCGTTATCTCGGACATGTCCTAATTCTCGCTCGACCTCCACTCGACTGGGGGCGCGCGACAACAGCTCCTTCCCGATGCAAAAACTTACCAAATTCTTTATTTAAATAACGAAGATACCCGTCCGGCCAGTGTCTGATCTTTCAGTAACGTTACTGTTGCGTCCCAACCAATTGAACAAAAAACCAAATACATTTCCCGTCGTGAAAATTCAGAATCGAGAGATAAATAGAGTGTAGGCATCCGAAAAGTATATAGTGTGAAGGAGGCGTCACATGTGTGTAGGTATTGGAGTAATGTGACACATGTGTGGTGCGCGGGGTGCGGGGGCGCGCGGGCGAGGTGTGGAGGCGCGGGCTGGCGGCGCACGTGTGTGTGTGTGTGTGGGGCGGGGCCGGGGGCGGGCCCCACACCGGCGCGGGCGGCCAGTGCCCGCCGACCGCACGCCGAGCCGATATTCGGCATTCGCGCGACACCGCCGTCCCGCGCGCTCGTCTCTCGGCTCACTCCGCGCTCGCGAGCCTCCCGCGACACACATACGCGCCGCGCTCGCTCCCGTCGCCACCCTCGACACGAGCAGCCGCAGCCGCGCGAACCGTGCAGTGCTACCAAACTTTACGGTGACTCAGTGCACGACTATCGTTGAAAAAAAAATCTGTGTGAACTCGAACGGAATAGTGCAATGCGAAGATTGCGGTCCGGCGGGAAGGCGATTCTTTGAGCGACGAAAGGGTTGGGGAGTGCGGGGTGCGAAGCGGGCGGAGGGCGGCGCGAGGCCGCGCACGCGCCCGCCGCGGAACCGAGCCGCGGCTCGACACACGCGTTGACACCGGCGCGCGCGATGGACGACAAGCCGACCGCCGTCGGCGGTGAGGAGCACTACAGTCTGCGCTGGAACAACCATCAGGCACACCTGCTGCGCTCCTTCGAAGCACTGCTGCATGCCGAGACACTGGTGGATGTGACCCTTGTGTGCGCCGAGCGCCGCGTGCGCGCTCACAAGGTGCTGCTCGGCGCCTGCAGCCCGCTCTTTCGCCGGATATTTAGCGAAAACCCGTGCAAGCACCCAGTCATCGTACTGAAGGACTTCCAAGGATGGGAGGTGCAAGCGGTCGTGGACTTTATGTATCGTGGCGAGGTGTCTGTGGCACAGGAGCAACTCGGAACCGTGATCCGAGCGGGAGAGTCGCTGCAGGTGCGAGGCCTGGCCGACCAGGACCGTGAGGAGCATGCGAGGTCACCTCCGCCGACACCTCTGGCGAGGAGCCCGGTGCAGACCACACCGCCGGCACCGTCGCCACCTGTCAGCCCGGCGAGTCCTCAGCCGAGGCGAAAGCAAGCCCGACCGAGGCGTCGCTCGGGGGAGTCCGACACTCCGGAGAACTTGTCGATGCGACGGTCACCGAGCGGAGGACTGAAGGCAGTGCGACTGTCGCGACCACGCTCGCCACCCAAGCAGGAGCAGGAGGAGCCCGAGGCGGAGGTGCCGCCGCCACCGCGGATGTTCCCGCCACACCAGGACATGTTCCCTCCCGTACCCCCGGCAGCTGTATCCGCGCTATCACTCACGCCACCACACAGTAAGTACTACATTTTATTATAAATTATCATGTTTGTTTTTGCGTTCCACCCACAAAGTGTGACATAATTTTAATTATTTGGTGAGACATTCCATAGTTTTGTAATGAAATAAAAGTATTAAAGTTATTTTTGTTAACTCAAGTGTATCAATTATAACAGTAGGTAATCACATGGTGGGTAGTTGTAAATGATAGAAAAGTGAAAAAACAAAGGTCGATCATATCAATGCCGCCATGGTTGATCTATTACTGAGTAAACAAATAATTACTGGTAAAAACTGGCCTCGATCACTCATTGTCAACATCTCAAATTATAATCTTAAGATGTTTTTGCTAAATGTATTTGCACTAAACTTAGTTTGTGCAAGCAAGAAACGTGTAAAAAAACAATCAGAGTTAATTTTACTGAACAAATATTAGTGTGGCTCAGAGACAGATATAAAGTTTTTTCTAATAAGAATCTAATGAGATGTGATCTCGGCTCACACGGAACTGGCTGGGAATAAATCTAAAAGTCTAATTAAACTCGAATCATCAAAGGATCCGTTATCGACGGATCGTTATCGATTTCATAAATCGCATACAGGTAACCGGTGACTCGATTAGCGACCGATACCGAGTGTTAACCGGAACGCTTCACAGATAAATTAAGATCACCTATTCATACGTCGGGTGCATTATCTGCACGATCGCGTGAAAGGTTTTAACTTTATAAAGTCCATTAAGTGAGCATGTCGCAAACATTGGCCGTAAACTATCGTTATAAATGGACGGTAGTGTTTCGTACGAGTGTACTCGTGCAGGACTATGCTACCCATAAAACTGTGTCAGTGTACCTTTTACACCTCAATAATTGAGGCCTAGGCTCTCCTAGCGCGCTCGCAAGAGGAAGCAATTCCAACAAGCATTTTACGAGCCCTTTTCGAACCGCATTTATGGTAGAAATTCTCTGATTGTCATAATCTAATGAGAAATCATAACTTAATCCAGAACTATTCAAACCCTTATTGTTATAACACACTTTATTGGTTACTGCGTTAAATTAAGGATGAACGAACTAACAAACTGTAATAAATATAATGACTCATGATTTTTGCTCAACCAATAGTTTAGTTTTTGTTACCTAAATTGAAAATTTCAAAACTAAGTATTTACATGCAACATTATAGTACGGCTGATAAAAAGAGACATCAATTTCGTCAGTTATATCTCAGCACCCAGTACATTTTGAAAGCGCGCTCATAAATAACAGTCTAATATATTTTACACAACAGACCTTTAGTGGCTCAGGTTGGAATTAGTCCAAGGAGTGGTTTTATACGTCAATTTTGTTTTATTGTTTCCTCAGTTTCGCGTATGTGCCGAGTGCTTGATTGCGCCATAATAGTCGTAGGTTGTAATGAAGGGTTGCACGCACAGGCCTCTCGGCACAGTCTCGCCAGCGCCGACTGCGTGGGGATACTGAACACGAGGGGAGCATACACGTTTCCGCACTTGTCATTCGAATCGAAAATCAAATTTTAAATTGCCCTAACTTAAAATGTTTATGCGTGTTTACATTTTCGTTGCTAGCAATTCGACAATCAAAGTTATAGGTTTATTTTTTGTTGTGTTGGCTATATTTAGCTTTGTTTTTTGTGTGTCGGCTACTGCGGCGGTATATTTCAAGTGCACATTTTATTGTTCATCTCCGTGTGTGATGAGGTTGATTACAGTTAATGGTGGCGCGTAAATGTAATAAGGGGTTGTCGGTGACTCGCAATCACACGGCGGCGGCGAGCCTTCCTGATTGGACTCGCGCAAATCCGAATTTCCTCGCTTAGTCTTTCATTACTGCACTACTTCATTACTGGATCTTAGCGTATTAAATAACATTTTATCTTATAATTGAGCGCGATACGTGTCATATTTACAAAAGGTAATGGCGTTACTATTTTTAAAGTCATGACTTATTCTATTCCCAAGCTGTTCTGCATCATACAAACACATACAAACGATGCAAGATCACATGCATCATACACTTGTCTATATGATAATTAATAGTTATCCATTGTTCTACACACGGACCGGTTTGAAAAATGTCTCATCAAATTATGAGTAATCATAGTCTAGTTATAAAATAATTAATTCTAAAATTAATTATTTGCATTAGAAAACTGAAAGTAAACTATTTTATGACATTTAACAGTAATTTGTCTTTAGAAAAATATACTTGAGTTTTAGATTTATCGCCTACTAAAATGTTTACAGATTAAAAAATGTATGGTTTGCAATTTCGACGCTACAGATTATGCAAACTCCAAATAATTGTTGTAAAGTGTGGTCACCCTATTTTTATATGTAAAATTTCAGAGCAACGGAACTTTGGTATATTGGTTTACTAGTTTAGTGCTTTACTTTCATTTACTACTGCATAAAGCACAATAATTTAGCAATGTTAATATAGCAATTAGGTCTATGAAATCCATTTTTGTGTCAATTGCATTCAGCGTCATTTTGTTGAAGGCCAGCCAATTGTGATTCACCTTATAAAATTAGAACTAGTTCATCATCAGAAACACAATTTTCCTCTAAATCATACTAATATTATGAATGCGAAAGTGGGAATGGATATTTAATCTTTGTTACTCTATCACGTCAACACTACTGAATCAATTTGGACGGAACTTAGCAGTGTTGTAACTATGTGCTAGAATAACACATAAGTTATAGAAATATCCCACCGTGAACACGACTTAGTAAAATAATATCAACTTGTCCTGCAAATATCATCGCTTCAAGAACATTCAGAATGATATTACAAAAAATAAAATAATGTTCATGGTATCGTCCATCGTGTACACTTCTACAGTGTAAATAGCGTCATTTGTTTACATTAATTCATCACCTGACACGCGAGGTTCTGCATCAGGTACACGACCTTCAAGGGTGACAAAAAAATGTGAAAAAAACTGCGCAAGCGACGACATTGGCACGGCGCGCTAGATTCTGCGCGCGCACGCAAGGGCGGCTAAGAACAGTACGCGATACTCATATACGGGATAATATTGAGAATTTATAGTTTTAGTACTGTGATTTTAGATGTATTTTAAAACTTTACACATTTAGATTATATTTATGAATGTACAAACACGGATAAGAAGTTTTTTTTATGAAATGTTTTGTACCCGACTTACATTTTTCTTTTTGTGCTGACTTAGCAAGTTAGTAGATCCAAAAAGTAAAAAAAAACACTCCAATTTGAAATGACTGTTAAGATTTTTTTCTATTTAGAAATATACATATTAGAATTATATTACTCTTATAGGCACAGCCACAGCTATGGTATTCATAACATTACATTTTTTCCTGCTGATAATAAGTGCAATTAGGTTTACATTTATGCAATAATATGCACCACAATTGACGTATAACCAGCAGCCACACATACTTTGATAAAGAAAGTGGTCTATTTGTATTGTGACGAGGAGCCTATGACGTCACAAATTACACACTCCACACGCGTATAACATACGTACGAAATATTAATATTACTCAGTAGTAAGAATTACATTCAACTACTAATTAGTCATTCTATATACCAGTAAATAGCAACTAAAATTCCAATAAATTAATTGTTGACAAATCCATTCAGGAATTTAAACAAAACAATTACTAATTTGAATAATCATGTTTGATATTATAAATGACAGCTGTCATTGTAATCAAATATCTTTGACTGATCATTTGTTATTTCTTAATGAGAGATTTAGTGAGATTTCAAACACTTGTTATAGTAGTAATTTCATAACTTTCTTTTCATTATTTTAGTTTTTCCTTGAGCTTTTGTTAGACTGGAATCAATTTTATGATTTTCCGAAGTTTTAAATTGATGGTATTTTACTTTTGTACATCTAAGCAATAAAGTAACTTAATATCGAAAACAATAACCTTAACGTACACAAACTATTCGATCCAATCATATAATATTTAGGTAATTAAAAGCAAAACTGCTTAAATCCTGCACTGATAAGCGAATAAAATCTGTTATCCTCAAACATCGTAACAATTTGTATCCATTTCTGTTTATAAATTTAAAAAGCTTCAAGTGAAAAAAATAGGGTGTGAAAACTTGTACTGTAAATTTTTTTATTGATATTTAAGGAAAATATTCAAGTTATGTAGAAATATAAGTAAAAAACAATATAATTATGTCAGTTACATATTTCTTGGAATATAATATTAACCCACATAATATACTTACTAGTGAAACTACGTTGGTAATACGTTTTAATATTATTGTTCGATTGTTACTTTTCCATGTATCATAGCGTGACGTAGTCATATGTCGGCGTAATTTCTAACATACTGTCATTACGCATTAAAGGTAAATAAGAGGATAAAATGTACAACAATCTTATAAAATAACCATACAAAAGTTAACAATATGAATAATAATACAAATAAATAACAAATTTTGGTTCAGTTTTTTACTTGTTGTTGTGGTAATTAAAAAAGTAACCCTGTCAAAATTAAAATTTTACCAGACAAGAGATAGATTATAAAGTAATAATGGAAATTGTAAAGTAATATTGAAATCAAGACTTGTCCTACGTCGTTTGAATAAATGCGCGTCCTACAAAGGATGAGATCGCAGATGCGCGCAGTGCGCCTGCGCATTTACATTCAATCGACACCGCGCGCCCGGTGACCTACTTGTACCTTACACGTTACAGTAGGTACTATACCCCTTATACCTGTAGGAAAAACATATAAATTACTCTATTATGACGTCATAGTACCACTTTTTCGCTATAACTATTTGACACAGATTAACAACAAAAAATAGTATTGCAATCATAATTGATCGTTTATTTGTTAAAAGAATTGTGTGCTAAACACGACACCCCGCTACGATTATAACGAGAGTTAAGTTTGTTTCTGTTTCGGAACGAGTTAAAAACTGGTTGAAAAAAAACACGATTTACTTTACGAAATTATTTGATAACGCAGCTACAGAACTTATATTCTTTAAAAGTAACTTCAAAATGCGTTGTCTCGTCGCGTTGGCAACAAAACTGCATTGAAAGGGTTCAGACAACTTGCCAAACGGTCAGAAGCTGGCCCACTCCCCTTCTAAGGCTGGCGAGGACAATTCAGTCTGGTTAGGGCGCAGCACTCACCTGCCAATCTGTCTGGCGAGCCGACAGACACTGACCTACGACAACTAAACAACCAAAACTTCAAAACTGGTTCTATAAATACCGAACATTTCCTTTTAAGACGAGTTTTTTTATCCGACTCGGAAGCTAATTAATTCTAAGTTACTAAGGAAACCGCTGTACAATCTCAGCTTCCTCGATCGGTTACTTGCAAATAAATGCCTTATTTAATTTAAACCGTTTAAATCTGATAACTTTTAATAATATTATTACTTTTCAATTATTGCAAGTAAATTAGTAATAAAATAATATAAAGGATGCGTTTCTATTTAATGATCATTTGCGTGTCAAATGACTGTACGTTAAACTCTCTCAAACATTATGAGTTCCGAGATTTATTGCACTATTTAACAAACTTATATCTTGAAATCTTATTCAACCAATAAAGTAGAATTCAATTGTTTTCTCAAAATTCAATAAAAAGAACTAGCCATTCATAATCAATACTTTTAAATTTTAAAAAAGAACGGCCCATACTACCCTACAAATATGTCCCAAACAGCTATTAAACCAGCAACCTTAGCATTACAAACGAATTTCCCATAAACGTTTGCCAGCGGCGACCAATTACCGTGGCCATAAAAACAAGTAATAAAACATGCACACACTACTAATCCGTCAATTATGAAACACGTAACATATCTTCGTGTCTCGATTGTAATTAACATTCTAATCAGCCATTGTGATGAGACGTGCTAGAAAAAAGCGAGCAAGCGCGACCAACGTACGTTTCGCACCTTTATGATTTATATTTTCGTTTTAGTTTACACGAAAATGTGTGAAATAATTGTTATGAATTTTTTGTAACAAAAATGTAGAATTCATGTTTTTTAAGTAATGAGTAATTTTAATAATGTGGAAGTTATTTTTTGCTCAAACTTAGCTGTATATTTTTCTTGTATTACAAACTGTAATGATAAAAAAAATATGAATGACAAAATACTCTCTAATGTTTGAAAAACAGCCCATTCGAATTTTTATGACGATAGGTATACCTTAACTCAAGACACTAAAATTCTAAGTCTAACGCAATGACCGTCTCAATATTCATTACCAAAGAATACTCAACACTTAAATGAAAAATGACATCTTCAAAAAGCTGAAAAAATAATTCCATGTGAACTTTAAACTTATCTGTAGCAAACCTTCATGTGTTACGGATCTCTAAAGTAGTGCATATTTTTTGCGGCGCCTGTTCTACACTCTGACGTATCTCAGATGCACGTGTGTATAATTAATACTTTGCTAACTTCACTGATATGTTCGTCTATTACCTCCCACTAATCACTATTGTCTTTTTTTCTAATGCTTGTACTCCTGTGACAAGTATAAGGCTTTTAACTATGGGATATACCTAATGTATATGACAACTTAAGTTATAGTGTGGACAACTACCGCGGGATGAAGTACTTATATGCATATTACAGCACAGTTTGAACGGTCTCATACAAAATATATGACAATTGATGATTGAGATCTACCTCATAGGCAAAAGCGGGCTTAAGGTGGTCTTAATTTTGCTATAATTAGACAGTACAAATGCTCACACTGGCTACTTACACTTTTTTTCGTCTGCTTGTCTATACAGTTAATTGGTGGGATTTCAATTCTTAAAAGCGAAATTTAAAGTCGAAACAATTGAATTTTTATGTGAACATAATAATATACTTTCTATAAACCTACTGTTTTTACAATTACATTACTTTCAGCGTTTAAAAAGACGCTTACGTTTACAGTTTCAATTGAATATTTCACTAAATCAAACTAACAAAATATTCCTTTTTAAAATCAATTTTCATTTAGATCAAATACAGACACTTACTTTGTCATTAATGTCGCGAAAATTAACAACAAACATAATCATAATATGACTATAATTAAGTCTTTCCCATCAAATTTTATTTATTCTAAGTTAAAAGATACTACCTATAGCTGTAATTACATTAAAAATAAACATACCCGGAAAAAAGCTAACTTACCTATTTAAAAACCTGATACTATAACACATACTTACATAAAAAAATAAAAAATATTCGAAAAAATTCAAACTCTCCTTTTTGGAAGACAATGAAATGAAAACTGTATCTTTATATAAGAGCTGTTTTATCATAAAGGTATCATATAATAACTTTTTCTTAAAAGCACTCTTGTACAAAGGATCAAATAATTTCCGCGTACACACAGATCTAGCGGAGACAATTTATTCAGCAGGTGGCCGTGTCTAGGCTGTGTCGTGAAAGGTGAGAGTTGTCGACACAGACCACTTCAATATAATCCACTACGACTGCATGTAACACAGAAACACCGTGTTTTACCGCCGTTCCACTTTTAACGGGTATTTTAAGACAATAACTATTTATTCACCTAGTAACTTTAGTTTAATAAAAACGAATTATAACTTTAGAATACATATTACGAATGATTTGTTCTCTGCCTATGAGAAAAAGGCGTGAATTTATGTATGTATGCATGTACCTAATAAATTGCGAATCACCAACAAATATTTTTAATGAATCGTACATATTAATTGTGGTACACTTTTAAGATCTCGAATAGAAATATCAGATCAGAATAATTGTCATAGAATAAAATGAACCACTAACTATACTGGTAGCCATAAAACAAAAGTCGAAAAAAAGCGATACAAGATATATTTTAAAAGCTATTAAAAATGACACGAGAAGGTTTCACATTATGACATTGTTTTACGACACTTAACATTTTGTGGATGGGGTTAGGAAAGGGGTGATTTACCTTCGCGTTAATAAGTCAAATAGGTATACTACCTTTTAAACTGAAAACAGAAACATTTAACATTTCCAATAACATACGTAATATATGAGATGATATGAAAACGCATTTTATAGCAAACATAACATGCCGCAACCGGACATACAGTTATGGACATAAATATATAACAAGCTTACATTAAAACCACGTACTAGTACTCAGATTATAGTTTTATATATCAATTAAAACTAACCTACGCATTCTCTTATTAATTGATTTTAGTACAGTTAACAGGAAAAATAAGCTTTTTAAACTAAACATTAGATTATTCGGAAATGCAAGTTGCACCTAATTTATTTATTGTAAACAACATACATACATAAAATCTCGCCTTTTTCCTATAGGGGTTGGCAAAGACCAAAGACGCAACTTGGTACAATCCTTACAAACTTCCCTTGCCTCATTCACATCCATACATCTCGTCATACAAGACCGCCGAATGACTTCTTTGTAATACATCGACGATATGTATTTTTATTATTGTTTTTCAATCCCATTTTACTATTAACTATTGATATTTTGATTGCGAAAAATATCTGTTACTGAATACATAACAGTGGACTATTTTTATTACAATATTTTAAAAAAATAATACCATTTATTATTCTCAGTAAATAATATCTCAATTCAGTTGAGAATTTCCCGGAAAACTGTTACTGCGATGATACTTTAACAAGCGGTACTGAATAGTGGAAATACAAAAGCGATCGTTTTTTAGAAAAAGATATTACTGTTTATATTGAAAACTAATTATTATGTTGCTTGGTTAAAAAAAAATATACAAAAATTCGTATAAACATAAAAAATAATATGAAGAAGGTTTTTAATGGACCTTTTTTATGAAAATAGTAACTAAAAAGGCCTGGAAAATTTAGTTAGTATAACGTACTCCGAAGTGAATGTACATAAATTCATTTTATAGCCATTTCCTTTTCAAACAGTTTACCTGTACGCACTTACTCATGACCATAAATGTCCTATGCATAAGTTTGCCGTTAAACCGTGCGAGCACTTAAAGAGCACCATATTTAAATTCCATATATTCATTAGTGGAAACAAATCAAAGCGTTTTGTCCGTAATTACGCAAAAATAACGCGCGTAAATCAAGTCACATTTTACTGACAAATTACGCGAGCGTCCATTGTTTACGTAGACATTACGCATTGTTGTACCATCGCAGGAAAATGAAGCATAAATTAAAATTAAATTATTTTATATTTTAAACTCACTGTACTCACTTTTGACAGTTAATGTCAAAGTTGTAGAGATTGAGTTATTGTGCTTTATACGTAGATGATCCTATAGAAGATAAATGAAGTAGATCTATAAACATAAAATAACGAATTAAATACTAAAAGGTCGATTTTAATTCTGCCAATTTGCTCACCTAGAATTTATTTAGATGAGTAATAAATGTAAATTCATAATTGCATGTACCAACATTAATTATTATAAAATGTTTATGACGTATATCCGTTGGGAATCGTTGGATCTCATTGAAACAGAGATAGGAAGCTGGCACTAAAACTGTAACACTGACTAATGATGGAAATTACAAACAGAATAACATGATAAACTCTAAGGAAATTGAATCACACCAGGTAATTACAATCATTATGATAGATAATTATTAATTAAACTATTAAGTAGTTGCATTTTGGACTGAGTTTCCCATAAAGATATTGATCACGTGTCAATTTTCTTTGACCAATACATCAAGAAAAAGCATTCGTTGCTACGCTTCGCTTTAATTTTGAAAGCATAAATATACTGCAACTTGCTCGCTTCAATACTTAGACGCCATTTTTTACAGTTAAAATCCTGAAAAAAGTGTTGCAAGCTTTTTCATGAAATATTATAAAAACTCGATACATAGTCATCCATATCATAAATTGAGTAGATCACATAAAAAGTGACTCAGTCGCCTGAGCATGAAGGTGTAACAAACGATCAACCATGAAATACTGGTAATTGTCTACAGCAAAAAAACATTAGTGGCGCAATAATGAAATATTATTTTTCCTTACAGCATATAAATCGATATGGAAGAATTAATGAGTCATGTTGCTTTACTCTCACCATAAAAACTGCTGTTTGAGCTATAAAAGTAATCAATTAAGAGCCAAATAGAAAACTTAATAACATGTATTTTCAGTTTCTTATTAAAGACGTGTGAATGATGGTTTCCCTCTGAGCCAGAGGGATATTACTAGTTACAGACTTCATAAAAGTATGTTGGTAATTATTGTAAAACTTTGAGAGTCTCCTGATTAGTTTGAGGTGGACGCACGCGCGGGCGCCTGTAGTCAATAGCGGATCGTTACTCACGCGCATTGACAAATACTCGCGGTTAATTGGATGAAAATACGCATGCGCGCGCGCGCATGGTCTCACCGCGCCGCGCGCTCTACGCTGTAAATAACGCGCTTTACGACGCACCACTGTTATCAATAACCGTTGTATTGAAAGCTGTTCTGCTTTATATGCTCGCTTTTGATAGGTTCAGTTATCGCATATCCGCTAGATATGTCTGCTTTATGAATCGCGTTAAAGGTTTAAATTCAAGACAAATGTACGAATATGAATTTTACTCGACAACTTCTAATAAACAGTTTAGGATATTGGTTTCTGATTCAGATCAGAGTCACCCAACGTTTGCTTAAATAACCAATCGATAACATATTTTATGTATGTATGTATGTGGTTACATATCGATTAGGGGGAACTCCCAAGACAATGACATACAAATTGTGATTGCTTATTATTTTTTATTCTTACAAGCCTTCAACGTCTAGTTAGTTCTTACATGGCAATCATCGTCTATGTCATTGTTAGAGCTAAACTGACATCGCATCTATGTGGTCGAAAAAAACTGCTATTGGCCAGGCACGAGATATTTTCCTTGTTTCCGGTCGTCTGGCCACGGAGTGAGTGACTAACGCTGTGACAGGGATATACGTCTTCAGTGCGACTACACACATTGTGCTGCGTCATCCGCCGATACGATACCATTCGTGACGTGCGTATTGTTTTGCACTCACCACGCGCTGCACCATCAGCCGACGCGTTCGCCCGCCTACTCGGAAAAACCCAATGAAAACAACACATTCAAAATAATTACGTCTACGCAACCATTACTTAGTACAACAACATTAAAATAATCACATATCAAAGCGCGTTTAATGAAAATTAAAGATATGTAGATACATATCTCCTAAGTACGGGAGCACACAAATTATATGTAAATCATTGCTATTTCGAGACACGGATTTGTTTGTTAGAAAATCTCATAGAGAACTGTTATTCGGGTTCCCATCACGAAACCGGAACTGAAATCACACATTAGATTTAATTTTATACGAATTTAATAACAAGTGAGATGCGAGCCCGGCCATTGTGTGCTCCGTGACCATGAGAAAAAAGCACTGCTCGATTTTTTTGTTGTCGATAAAGAGGTGCCGACGTACAATTCGGAGCAAGATTGATGCGTGTGCATGATCGTATCTACCCGCTGTGAGCGGCCGCGGCAATAATTAATATTCCATAATCCATTCATCCCTACATTACGCGCTCCTTTCACCGCGCCCTCGTCGCTAGCTGTCGCTCGGCCGAGCCACGGCGCGGGCCCGCCTCGCCACCGGTAGCAATATGTAATCGTCACACATCCGTAATTGATTCCGTCCGTTAAATTCGTAATTTGAATGAGCCCTCGCTGAATGAGAACCGAAATAAGATCACGAGTGTGCGGAGTGCGCTCGGAGACGCTGACGAGCCTCGGCGAACCTCTCACTGAGCGGCACAATGACCGCGGCGCATACAGCCAGATCTCTCTCTTGATAAACACATAAAAAACGTAACGAAAAAACTACATGTCATGCATCTACGTGTGCGAGTCAATTTCACAGCGACCGTCATGGGAATCGAGCGACGAATGGACTTTAGAAAGCAATTAAAATCTGTGCCCACGAAAATGAACGCAACCAAAAAGTGCGATCGACACATGAAATCGGCGAACACGTCGCGCTTTGTGCACGAATGTCTTAGATATTTAGTGCGCGATAGACCGCTGCGCGATGCACGACGCCCCTCTCGACAATACTTCTCCGAACTCAATGGTTTTGACAAAAAGTGTACAACGCACGCCGGTAACGAGACATAAAGTAGACAGGAAAAAGCAAATCAAAGAATGATCTCGTCTACTTCACTCCGCACAAATTGGTTATTGCTTTAAATAGCGACAGCGGCGAGTAACTGTTTAATCTTTTAACGATTTTTACCTTGGCGCCACAAGTTTTATTTGGGCCTAAATCAAGGAAAATACCTTCGCAAACAACTCTTAAAACTTTGTGTACCTTTTACTTTAGAAAGACGATACAAAGGGGAACTACTTAGAGGCCGAAAGTGGACTTTACTTTTTTATCGCCACAAAAAGGTCGGTATGAAATCGAAATCAGATTACGGATCCTGCGATTACAAAGTTTCGGCTGCGTACAAAGGGACTGCGACCACAATTTGTTGGTGGCGACCACACGACCATCGAGCATGCATTATGTAGATACGTTACTGTACGTACGTGTTATTTCGGACGTGACTTCCGAGATTGGAAACGATGACAAAAACGCAATTGGAAAACAGTTTCCGTGCCGTTTTTGGGTTCAACAGTTTTCAAACAGAAACTTTGACCGCGAAAGTTGTTAAGTACATAAAATATGTTCGTAGATCGTGTCAAGTTCTGCGATACGGATTATTAATTGCAACATTCGTGAATGTTATTTTGCTTGTAGATGAACAGTTTGTTTCCGTTATCCGGTTTATTGAGATGATTATTTCTAATGATGACTATTACATCCGGCGCGGCGCCTACTGGCCGCTGTTAGTTTAGTTTACTGGGTATTTAATTGAAACATTATTTACTACAAAACCAATCAATCAATGAAACATATGTTTCATTCATAAACACATAGTCTTGAGTCATGATGTACTTATTCGTTCAAAACTGAGATCTATACTGGGAAACAATAATGTCATAGTATTATTTCTTAGTAATTAAATTACAAGCTGCACAGGTTTATTTATCTGTGCACGAGTGAGTCACGCATGTGAGTAATGATGGTGGACAAAGCGCCGGGAGCCGGTGTTGCCAGACCAGGATATTTTACCATTTTAGGGGACTTTGACCGATAAGATACTTGGACTTCGATTACTGGTTATTTTGAATAGGGATTGCACATTTGTGTAGGTGAATATTGTAAACGTGCAACGCGTGGGAGATCAGGCTCCCTCTCTGAAGCTTCTATAAATAATAACTTTAGCTTTTCAAACTGTCACTTCGAACAAACTAACGAAAACTTTTTTAATCAATAGTAACTGTTTAAAACGAATCACAAACAACCATTAGTAAAATTCCTCTTAGCATTCAATACTAATCTCAACATGTTGATAGACAGCAGACAGAATAAAACAACATATTTAGTTGAACAGGATAACAATCGAGGTCTTTTAATATCTTGATCTGGTAACCCTGAGTGGCAACAAATCATTTGCGCGGTCAACCGCACTTGTAAATAGCAATTTTGAAATCAATCTAAACTTTTTCTATCGGTCCAATATCAATAAACTTTCATTCTATACATGCTACCTTATCAAATCGACGGAAAAGTAAAACGACTTAAGCGCCTGTGAATGAACTCTAAGATAGAACGTTCTTTAAAATATACTAAACAATTTGATTTTATCACTCACTTTTATTGAATACGAATTCAAAACCGTTCATTCAGAACTAACATACAAATAAATAAAAGAACAATATTACCCTCTCACTACCTGTTACTTAACATGAATTCTTCAATGATTTCTCATTACATTTCGTTTGTAGGACGTCACAACACAAATCAATATAATTACCACAAGATCAACCACAATTAACGCACTTCAATTAATTAATAAATAAATTATTTTCCTCACACTTAGGTCGTTTTGCTTCTGTTACATCGGACATGAGTAACACATTCACTGTTTTGTATAACATTATTCGTTGCTTTATTAACACAACAAAAGGTACTTAATGTATAATTGCACTTCACTTTCCATTGCGCTAACATAATTTATGTAACGTTTGCTTTGTAAAAGAAATAATTTGACACTATTTTATAATGAAAATGACATACGAAAGATTTACAGATAGTGGTATCTTGATTGGATCGTGTCACAGTTTGTAAATTTTATTCCAAATTGGTTTCACATTTAAATTGAAAAAATAAATACAGATTTCCACCCTTATAATTACGCTTTTTACGATGTAATGGACCGAGTAATAGATAGTAAAGTGATCGTAACTGAGTTTCTACGTGTAATTACTGCGCGAGCACACGTGTAATTCCATTACTTGTTTTAGTTACGTATATTATTGAATGTAATTGTCCAAGGCTAGCTTTTTTTCTTTAACCTAGTTAAGTGTCCCACGGCTGGGCAAAGGCCTCTCCCTCTTTCTTTCCAAATCACCCTTTCGGCGGCAAGTTCCGATCAGTCCTTCCCAAATACGTTTAAGTCATTCCGCCATCTTCGTTTGGGTCCACTAGTTAACAAAGAGTAAATCAAATCATAAGTACTTTTAGACATATAGGAAAAAAACACCTTTGAAAAGTTTAAATATTCCGTTATATTATGTGTGATCTAATAACCAAGGTCTGAGTATTTTCCTGCGAATTTTCCAATTGGATCACATCTTTAAGCCGTCATCTATAACGAGGGTATATTCCTAGTATGTCTGATTTCTGTGGTGAGTATGTGTCAATAATCACACGTCTTTGTCACATGCGACAAACATACCTTCACAACATAAATAATTACAAATGTCTATCTTAACCACTCTAATTTTGTAAATAAGGTGTTTTAACGATACATGCACATATGTATTCTTTTGTAGAATTTATCTCAAAGATAGTAGGTAGATACCCTAGTCGTTAACTATTTGTAAAATTGTAGTGTATCAAAACACATATTTAAATTTTCTGGTTTAAAAAATCACTTTTTATCTTATTATAATTGATCGAATAACAACTTAAGCTGTAATACAATTATGCTAAGCGATGACCTAATTCTATATAAACTAGATTCGTGATATAACTGATGACACAATTAGATACAATTTACCACTCATTGATAAATCATTGCAACTACTAAAATTAATAACACTTACTGTGGATAATTCAGCTATTACAAACTGCGAGCCGCGAAATCGTCTGTAATAACAAAACAAGGCAACATCAACCATTTAATCTAACTTCATTGTACTCTTAATATCGAGAACACGCCTCTTATTATTTCGTGTACAGCAATATACACAAAAAAAAATATAATACGCAGCATACAAACAAACAAAACTCAGATCCCGTATTAATTTTCCGTTAATAAAGCTAATATAATGAAACTCTCGTACATTCTATTAATATCTCATTTTAAAATTACACAACAAACTAATTTCATATAAATTACAATGCATTTTTTTCTTAAGTTCACAGAGAAAGTCACTAACACTCGATTATAAAGAGTGTATCGATTTTTTATTTACTCGTATCGTTTTAGCCTCTGAATCGATTCTCGGACGACCGCAATCGTTTTGGATATCATTCCACATGATAGATTACATACGCAACGGAAGTGAATAACAACCACAGAATATATTGTGGGAAACGCTACTTCGATTTGCAGCCATCGAACAAATATTTAAATAATTACGTTTATTGTAATCGTAAACAACTCGTAATTACACTACTAAATCTGTGGTGAAAAAATAAATGAGTACAGTGAAGGCTGTATGACGAATTACTTTTGCCTCATAAAATTCGACCAATCATGTTTATGAGTCATAACCTCACAGAAAAATTAACCCTTTGATTGATTCATGTTGGCATTTCGACCTAAAAATATAAAACAATAGTTGATACGAAAATATAATAACATTAAGATAATTTGGCAATAAAACTACAAAGCGGCTAGTTTAATTTCACGTCTATAAAAAAGCAAGCAAAGTTTTAATATTTGTATAGATAAAGTAGGTTTTATAGTTGCAGATCTAGGCGAATAACAGATTCAAATAGAATATCTGTTAGAATAAGCCGAGAATATAATACGGAACTTGAAAGGACTGAAAGTTATAGTGCACTAAACGTAACGTACGGTGAAAGTATTTTAAGATTTAGCTGTTAACCACATTATTTATTCATGGCCCGCAGTAAACCTAAATTGCATTTTAAACAAGTGCATTTTATAACTTCTTAAAAAAGCTGCCATAAGCAAATCGTGATGGGTCTTATCTTTCATCTTAAACTTTTTGTTATAAATATGTTTAAATAAGAAGTACTTGAATGAATTAGTATGATGAATGGGATACATTTTTCATTTTATTCTTCACTTTCATTGTTTATATGATCTATTGCAATGAGCTATAGTACCTCAAGTGAGGGAATATGTATAGTTGAATTAAATATTATCAAGCCTATTAATAATATTAAGCACCTTACGTCGAAACCTACGGTTCAAATAAACTAAATGTTAAAATCAGATTAGAGAATGCGACCTCTTTCTAACTCTTATATAAATAAGTTAATCAAACAACAAAAATAATTAATGAATAGCCTTCCCTTCAAAATCAATAATTACACATCTAATTAGATGACTGAGCTCAATTTGAACTACAATGGGCAATTTCATATTGGAGTGTGAACGCGGTGTGGTCTACAAATGGACCATACAAAAATGAGATGTCTGGTATTAAAGCCTCATCTATGGTAGGTATAGAAGCGCGCATAGACAATGAGCGACTCATTTTGGAAGCTCGTTCGGAAACAATAGAAAGCGGGGCCTCCTACAACTTCACACGGGACGCGCAACCAGTGGAAAGTTAACGAAAATACATTTCAATAGCTAAAAGCAAAATTGGATGAGTGAGCTTACGAAATTATCGCGTTAGTGGCCGTAATTCATTTGTATTTTGTATGAACTCTCCCAGGCGCGTCGGTCGTGTGAGCGTGTGTGATTCCACTAATGTGTTCTTGTTATTACACTTATTGCGCGCCGTTTGGAAACCGTTCTGTCATTGTGAAACTAACTTAATTACCATTCATATTCATTCACACATGAACTAATGTTCAAGAATTTTTCTACAAACGCTTACGCTGCACCAGTTCCATTTAATAAGATTACATAAAATAAATGTTAGAAGTAAGCGGCCATTGTTTTATCAGTGATAATCAAAGGTGCTCAAGGTCTACCAGTCTTATAAATATTGAGTTGCCTTTATGAGTATTCGCCGGTATTTACACCCCATATTATTTATGTAATGGGGACTTATATTGGACACGCGATCTTCTCGAACAATGCAAGGATAGAATGCCCATCATAATCGACCTAGACTTCTTTCCACTTTAATTGTTCCTCACATCGATTACAGCGTATATTTCACTGAAACAATAGATTAACCCAGTTGCGGCATGTTCTATAATAGTTATGGCGTTTCTCGTCCCGCGATATTATTGCTTTCGTATCCTTGGCGTGAGCGGCTATCTATCATGTGATCTATTGTACGTACAGTCGACATCGGTATTAGATTAAAGCGATAATTAATGCTGATTCCATACGACCTAGATTCGGGCCCGCTCGATAAAGTTAATTTACAGTTATAGTTGTAAATCTCGTTGCAAAATAAACGGCGAGCACGCGCGCCTGCCTGACCGTAGACAACACGCGGTGACTCCCACACACCTCGGTACGTCACCGCGCCTCCCCCGCGCCCCGCGCACGTGTGTGCCCTAGGAAGCGCCGTGAATGGAACCCTTCCCGGTCGTAAACATCACGTCACGTGGCTGCACGCGCCTACAACCCGGCCCGGTGAGAAGCATCCCCCGCGCGAACCCCTTGACGAGCCGCCGAGACTTTCTCAATGCGCCGGGTAACAGGGAAACGCACGCATGTGAGCCGGGGAAACGAAACAACACATGTGCGTGAAGCACGCGGGACAGAGAGGGTGCGTCAACTTTTGTCTGAATGAACGGGGTGAAGTTTGACAAGTTGTGTACACATGGCCGCGAAAGGGTTGAGCCGAGTTGCAAACTAAGTTTGTGAGCGCTTTCGATTTCGACGCGTGTTGCATATGGGGCAAACGTCGATCGATCGTAAACTTTGTTGCCGGCTAACTTCGACGGGTGTTTTCATTTAAATCAGATTAATAGTATCGTGAAAACTTTGTTAACGACCTAAGTGTATTGCGAAAATCTGTTAAAAATTGCGTTGTGAAAATTAGTGGAAAAAAGGTCGGATCGAATCGCGGCGCTAACGTATTGCGAGTTCGCGAGCGTCTGGTTATCGGGTGTGTTTCGTAAATCATTGTTTATGGTCGAATAGCTCTCTGAAGGGGTCCGAGAGACCGGAATTAGAAAGCGTCAAGCGAGCCGACTGCGCTACGACTAATTGACCGCAAGGTTTACGCTATTCTGCTAGAAATTGTGACGTAATATAATCATACTGAAAACGACACTACTTGCTATAGTTAGGTTCTAACATTTAGACTCTAGATCGTCATAACAATTATTTCACAATGTAGGCAGATAACACCATTTTTAACAATTTCTTTTTTAAATTTGACGTTAAATTAGTTTCAAAATTTTGCAACTTTCGCGTTAAGTTGCTCTTATTTCGAAATCGATATTTCGGTTGATTCGATGACAGAATTGATTTCGGATTATATTCGAAATGAGATGTAGCCGTAAAATGTGAAATAGATTTAAACTTATAAACGTCAATATCACAAAATATGATGACAGAAAAAAATATTTACGAAACGCCGTCACAGCAGTTGGTTACTATTAAGTTAACGACTATTTTTATCACGACATGCTTACGAATCTGGAATTTTACAATCTATAATAATTCTGAATGAAAATAAAAGCTATAGGACTGTTATACTTAACTGTGTATTTGTGTAATTGCGTGTTTTCTAAAGAAAAATATTGACATAGGTACATGTATAAAACTGGTAACAAACATTAAAGAAATCCTATTGTGACTAGATTACGACTGTATTGCAAGTTATCAATCAACCTTGCACGGGCGTCCTAAATATAAAACAATATAATAATTATGATGATTAATATAAAAGACAAAATCTATAAACTATGATCAATTCTAGGTTTATTTTTATATCTTACAGCGACACGTAGACTGTAAAAATAAGCCAATTAAAAATGTCCAGTGTACTTACATCTCGATCTAGATTTGCCTACGTTTATTAGGGTTCCTTAATTGTCTATTAAGAACGTTTACCGTGCTTAATTAGTTATATATAGCTAAGATTTTCAAGCACCTGTGTCAACGATCTTCTATTAACTTAAACTATTATCATTCTAAAATTTGAGATATTAGATTTTACAAGAATAGACTATTGTCAAGTTCATTTTCATATCATATTTTGTAATGCCATTGCATAGAATACCTGGACTTTTGTCAGCAAATACTGCATAATTTATAATTTCATCATTTATAGTAATTATAATGCACGGGATTATTTACACAACATTTAAAAATGTTTCAAGGAGTAGGTAATACTATATGAGGATACACATTTTATGTGTTAATAAAGAATAAAGAAGCAATAAAGCGTACAGAACCAACTTTCTACATCAACATATAAGTACGTTTATTTTTAAGCTTCCACCCGATACGAATGTGGGCTTATTGATTGTCGGTAATTATGCAAAATAACGAGTCGCGGACTGGATCGCAGTGCTCTAACTAGTGACGTGTATTAACGGTTCGTTAGTACCGTCAGTAGTAAAAGTGGCCGACGTTACAAAGACACTGCGTGCGGAAATCTTAATTAATTTAGCGCAACGCAATTTTACACCAAAACATTTTGATATTTAATTAAAACGTCGGATTATCATTTATTTAGAAATATGTATTTTAGTATATAATAAGGCTGGTGAATTGTATGAAAACATTTCAAGCACTATGTATCAACTTGGTTCAAGATAAACGTAAGCGACAACTAAAGACGTTACTTGCAAGACCTAAGACATTTGTCCAGCTGTAAGAAAAGAAAATTTACATAGATACTCGGAACTTTAGCATACTTACTTTTTAAACATACAAATATTATCATCAGTCTACCTAACTCCAAAAGCCGCGAAAAATCCAATAGGTACCAAACATTTCAATGAATTTTATCTCTAAAGCATAGGTATCAATTCTAAAACTTATTTCACACCTAACAAATAAAGGCAACACTTATGTCTGTAGATCTTCGAAAGAGCAGTAAAATTACAGCAAAACGCTAGTATGTACGCAGAAAAAGCAACATAATAATCTAATGCAACATACAGCGAATGTAATCGAAGCTCAAGCCGGGTAATAAAATATGTATGCTCCCACATATCGCTTTAATACGTGTAGCCGTTTACCTAATTAGATGAACCGACGTTTACTTTACGATAACATCGGATTATGACTTCAATCAATGTTTCTTAACAGTTATCTGAGGACTTATTAAGTTCCGAGAGTGGGAAAATAGTCTTTTAGTAAGACTTTGAATAATTAAAGTCTATCATATCAAATGCATCAAAGCCCCCAACCCGAACTTGGCCAGCGTGGTAGACTCAAGGCCTTAATCGTCACTTGTTTGGGGGAGGACTCTTGGCTATCAGTGGGACAGCAACGGGATAAAAAGACTACCACCAAGTAACAAAACGCTGCCTTTTTCGGCAGCAAAATACCGTTCTGTGTATTATTCAGAGGTCTTAAAATTTTTGCTTGATTTCCTAAGGTCTGTGGACTAGAATGTTAAGAAACGCTGCCTTAAATAGCGGTTGTGAATAAAATAACTATTATAGCTAAAGAAAGCTACTTTATAATTACGTTTTCATATGAGTGAAAGAGTGAATGATAAGCAGTGATGTGGTAAACATGTTCAAGCTTATTCAGCCTATTCATGTTTGATATTGAGCTGTTTGAATGACTTTAATAGTGTTTGTAACTATCTTGCAAGTGATAGTAAGATTATATTAAAGTTATGTTTAGATTGAGTTTTCTATTCATCAGTTGAAAAAACCTTATGTTTCTTTAAAAATGTTTAGAAGAAAGATGGTCTCCTGTAGTATTCTTTCGAATATTTCCCAGTAGAAATGATAGCCTAATAATTAGTAGTATTCTACTGCTGGAAACAAATTTTATTATTGTCTATTTGTCCTTACTATCAAAGGTTAACTTTACAATATTATAGTAACTTAATTATCTAAGTATATTGTGATTTATTGGAACCCGTTATAATAATTAATTTATAATTATCTAAGCATAGAAACTATCTCTAATAAGAGTCTAATCTATCATTAAAGCACTGTACAGTGTACACTGAATATAGAAATCGAGCGGCTACAGTAGTCATTGTATAAATAGTTAGAAACAAGAGGTTTGAGAAGAAACCGTCTGGACCGATATCGAGCGGTTACACAGTTTATTGTAAAATGTAACAACTCGATGACAATTATCGTGAAGACTCTCGGAATAGATATGCCAATGAATAATTTGTTTCTCAGACAATACACAGATAGATTCTTAGTGCAGAATTGTTAATATGAACTTAAAATATCTACTTATTTTTCAAAAACTGAATTATTATTGCTTAGATTGCCAATTTTGACAGATATTTTCATATATTTATTTAATTCATCGGATACCCTTTTTATAAGCAGACGCAACCGGCACATATTTATGATGGTGACGGCTTCCCATTTAAGTATGAGAATAATCAAACCGTAGAGCACATCGCTCTTAACGCGATTTGATATATTTGATTCTTCTAGAAAACTCCCAAGGAAGATTATCTTACATATTTCTTCGACATCAAATCAGCATAATTTTAAGCAAATATATCAAAACTATTAATTACTGAACGAATTAACTATATAATGACGTTTCAATTCAACATCTCCATACATTTCTACTACCATCTTGCAGTACATATTATGCTAAACTGCTAGAACAAAAGCATCGTCCGCGAGTCTCGCAATAAAGCACCGAGTATCGATTTGTCGCATCCGATTAGCGGACGTCGACACCTAGCCGAGATGCTATTTACATTCCATACTTGTTATAGTCCACTTTAGCCCTAGCCCTTCAGTACTGCGATGAAATAATTAAAAGATACGTATTTATGCTATTGCAGATAATTATAGTCGGTAGGAGAGTACTTGTGGAAATGTGTTTGAGCATTATTTGATCGGGTTTCGTCTTTTTAAATCAAACTCTAGGATATATCGCATTTAACTTTTATAGTTTGGCTGCTTGAATCTCCGGTCTAGTAAAGTAGTAAACCAATATTTTAGTACAATAATATAAAACGTCGAAATTACTCAATATTCAAGTAATAAAATTACTTACAAAGCCTCGTTACCATTTTGAAAAGATAAGATATCGTTACATTGCCGAGCGTAGCACTTTCAAAACACCTAACGCCATCTAGCGTCGAGTAGCAACACTAAACAGTTGCAGTTTTACAGCGAGCCTTCAACGCTATACTTTCGCGCTATCCGGTGTATAAATTATTCATAACTTACTCTACATATTAAATATTTATGCTATTCAATCAGCACTGTGTTTAATGGCAACGTTAGTATCGATTTATGTTAGTTTACCTATTTTCAATACTAGTCCGACTCCCGAGAAATAGAAAATGTAACTATTTGTATTTCTATAAGGTCAGTGTAAAATACAAAACTAAATAAAACGTATATTATTTATGTATAAACGTAAAATGATAATTTTAAGAAATGTATATAATATGTAGGTGACAACTTATCATGTTTGAGAATTCTACCTTTTTGAGAGAATTTTAACCAACCACAAAAGATAATGACAAAAGAAATATTTTCAATTCCATACTGAAGACTAATATTCAAAATACTTATAAAACAAGAATTCTAAACCAATTTAAAACCATATTTTAAATACCACAAAACAAAATCTATTTTAAAGACCAAGATGTTTTACGATTAGTTTTACTAACGTGAATGTATTTTGTCAACAGTGTTCGGCATGGACTCTCCCCTGGGCTTGTTCCCGCCCGGCATGGAGCACAAGATGTACCCCCTCATGGACGTAGAACATCGTCCACCACCACTCGATGCACAGCTCTTCACCAATGTTAAAAAGAAATGTAAGTTCAATCTCTATTTTTTTTATATTTCGTAAATCTTTCCGGAGTTTGGAGTTACTAGGTCGTTGAAAAAATATAGCCGTGTTATAAAACTATCTAGATATAGATCAGTAGGGATAGGTTCGAACAATTTTTACACCCTAATTAAGCTACCGATACTAAAGATTCTGTCTACTTAGGTGCCGAAAAGTAAAGACAGACATTTCAAAACTTCCATCCTTATAAAGTACAAGTTGTCTGAAAGTTAGTTGTTGATAGGGCGCCATTTGTAAGGCTCACATGTTCAACTTATCTCCAACAATGGAACAAGTGCTACTTTACTCGTATCAGGAATAGTAGGAGCACGCCAGTATACAACAATGCATCGCAGCGCAATAATGCACAAACTGCATGTTCGCATCCCCATCACACATCGAGTGGACTCGCAATCGCACCGCGCGAATGTTAAACGCCCATTGTTTCCGAGCAAATGTTTATTAAGACGATCTGATAGCGTATCTCATAGGGGAACAGACGGCGAGTCTAACGTATGCTTTGAATGCGCTCCCAGCTGTGGCGGCGGGCTGCGCGGGCGGTGCGCTCCGACCGCACAATAGTCCCGATCGATTAGCGCCCATCGCTCGAGACAGCGACACGTACGCCGCTGTCGCCGACTCGCAGCCCGTCGCAGCTCCCTCCTCACTAACGAGCTACAAATGGAAAACATCCTTTTTTAATTTTCAACCGCGCTCGCGTGACCCGCGACGACTATTAAAAGAAAAACTAATTTCCATAATAAAATATCATTTCTCCGACGTCCCGAAATGTTGCTCGAATTATCTGATCGGAATCGAGTTAACGTGCTCCGTTGAAATTATAAAACTATAAAGTTAGGGGCGACGTCGCCGGCGTATGCATGTCCGCGTTTCTTTTTGACAAACCGCCGTAATAGTCGCGTGCCCGTATCGAATTAATGACAAATCGCCGCCAACAAAATGTCGCCGCAACCCGCTCATTTCGCTAGCTCGGAATACCGCTCGGTACACAGTTATTGCTCCGCCGAAACATGGTTATTAGATAATGGTGCATTCGCGTAATGCCGTCTCGGTGGCGCGCGGCACACGGCACATGTCGTGCCGGTGTGCCTGCACTTCGCCGATCATAAATCACACAACTCCGCGCTCGCGGTTGTTTCTTATGTAATTAGTTAACTAAATATTTCTGTTCGGTTGTCACGAAACCTAAGAGCCGCAATAACACGAGTTATCTATCTTTCTCAGGGCGACCGAAAGGTCAGCACAGTGCGCCGCGCGGCGGCCCTCCTCGCTCGTGGACAAACGCTGAGCTGACGGAGGCGCTGCAACACGTGTGGAACAAGAAGATGACGACAAGCCAAGCGTCCCGGATCTTCGGGATCCCCTACAATTCACTACTGATGTACGTGCGCGGTAAATATGGCAAAAGCCTAAAGCTAGAGCAGCTGAGGAAAGACTGTATCGGCGGTCCTCTGGACGTGCTGAATCTCAACTCCGGCAACAACAACAACAATCAACCTTCAAGCAAACACCACGAGAAAGACGAGCACCAGAATGCGAGCCAAAGACCGGCGAGTTCCGAGCCAGACATCGCCTCGAATCCCATGTTCAATCCATTCCAGCAAGGGTTCTACCCTGAGTTCCCTCCCGGGTTTCCGATGCCGCTGAACATGCTGCATCTACTCCCGCCGAGTGAGAAAGCGAGGGAACTATACCAGTCGATGCCGATGGCTCTGGACTCGCTGTCGGGAGTCACGAAAGAGGAAGATTGTAAGAGCGACAGATCAAAGGAAAACTCAGCCGACGAGGAGGGAGATTCATACCGCGCGCCCTCACACCCGCCGCATCCACCCGACACCCGCACGCTGCTGCATCACAACGGACAGGACTAGGCGACACTAGCCGTCCGCCACCATCATACGTCTTCGATATGCACTGTACCTTCAACTGTTACACAACGTTAAGTGTCTCTGCGAGCGGGAGCCACTGCTCCGGCTGCCGCGTGCAGCCCAACTACATCTGAAGCAGCCCGCTCATTATATCTGTTGACGGACTAAAACTGGAATTTAGTTAGTGTATTAATAAGTCGTAAAGAATCTTAATTACGTGTTTTAGAAATTAATTTTATATCTTGTGGTCGATCACTAGCAGAACTTCAAGTCGGTGTGCTTAGTGGTACTATAGTGAAACTTGAACAACTTTTAAATGTCGACACGCCACAGCGGTGAGGTGACTCCTTATATCTAAATTGGTGTAAGTCACAGAAATATGAAAAATGTGTAACGCGTGCCGTAAACGGACGAAGTCGTTTTTGGTATTTCTGCGATGTTAGCTATTATTTGTTAATTTGTATATTATGTAGATATCACTCGCGAGGCAAAATTGAAGATCTGGCGGGAGGCCACATAGTGTAATATTTCGATTGGAACCTAAAACTCGCTTAAATAACTCGGACGGTAGCTAATGAGCCGTGTATAATTGCTATTGTTTTAAATGTGCAATACTTAATTGGAACTTACTATGAATACACTAGAAAAGTTTCAGTTTTACGGATAACGTAATTTGTATTAGGATGTATTTTGTGAAATCTCCGGGGATCGCGACCGGCGACGTCCACATTAAAATTAGTTAAATTTATATTTAAAAGATGTGTTAATATTGTAAATGTATATTAATGTCGCGTAAGTGATAGGCGATAATTTATTTTGAAGGAGTGCAATAAGTATGAAAGGTGTTGTGATTGTTATCGTTAAGACATTCCGAATTTCATTATTGTTAACATTCCGTTACATTCCCTATTTTTAGATAATGTACTATAATTTCTTACGATTTTTATTAAATAAATTGCATTGATTTGTCGATTGATAGTGAACCTAATGTAGATATAATACGTTATACGTGCGAATTCACTTCTGCATTTCACCAAAGTTTGTAAAATATTTCGTAATAATAGTTTATAATTCGATGATAAACAATTTTTAAATGTAAATAGTTATTGATAAAAAATTAATGGGATATAAATTTTTGAATTAACCAGTAAATAAGGGGACATTATATGTGTCTAAAATGGTAAATAGTAGTGTATTTGTAATTGTTGTAGTGTTAGTGATGTGAATCAGTGAGCTCAGTGAGCTGGCCCGAGTGAGGGGACGCACCACGTCATGACGTCACAGGAGGTCCGCGACGCACTAGTCACACACACGTACACACTCACACACACATGAATACGTCACAAAATACAGTATAACCAGATAGCAGCACTAACTGGCGCAATACTATGAATTTAGTTGTCTATAAATATTCAAACCTTTTCTTTACTCGTAAGACCGGGGTATAACTGCAATTATCGAGAATAACTACTGTTTATTGCCGTCTAATGTTGATTACCTTCGACCGGCACGATAATCTGATGATTGCAAGTTGCATGACCCCATATGATAAACATTTGAAACACTGGAAGAATACAATGACAGTGCGCGCCATGATTAGACAAATAATGTATCTGCACTCAATGTTCAAATAAAAAGGAGCTTTCAAGATTTTAGTAAATAATGAAAGTTAGTATAAAAGGTTCAATACTATCTGGCTTTAGATAAATGTATACAGTGATCACTAGAGATACCGTGTGGTTAGTTAGAATACATGATTTTACCTGTTGTAAATATAATTTGTATAATAATGAAGTATATCTGTTAAATATATCGTTTTCTTCATACGCTATACCCAAATCTAACAGTATTTACGTTCTATGACAGTTTCATTACTTTCAAACAACGATGTTTCTCGAAACAAGTTTTGATCCAAATTAATTAACTATAGTCGTCGAAACATGAAAATCTCTCAACAGAAGACTGAACACTATTTACGATTCTATTTTATAAAAAATATTGTACATTACACATACAGTACAGCCGCAGTTGAATCCTCATACCTACATACAGTAGTAACACATAGCGTCACTTCATAATAACAATATTATCATTACAGGGATTTTATATATTAAACGATTAAATATGATTAAAATATTGTAATAGTTTTAACAGATTTTATATTGCTTTTTTCTCATTCCGTTTACGCTGGCAACATTAAAATGGAAACATGCAAACACCGCGCACTTTTGTATTTAAATGTAACGGATTCACGTGTAGATAATATAATAAGGTCATGTATTGAATAAATAAACAATTGTCTGTATGAAACGTAAATACATGTGCCAAAAATGATAATGAAATAATTTCACATCATCGCGTTCGCGTTGTTTTACTGATCTGAAGAATGATGATGTTCTCTCCGAGCTTGTGTTGTGACTTGTGACCATAGATTACGTTCAATATTTACCTAATTCGTACAAATTCAGCAGTATTAGAGTGATTTTGTTAAAGTTTTAATTGAAACGTTTTTTTTTGTAATTAAGTTTTGTTATTTGTTAATGTGTAGGTCCTGCGATTGACGAAATGGTTATGATGAGTGTTTTACAAAGTTCAAAGGGAATATGTTTTGTATATTTGATCGTTTACGGTTCTGTGGTTTACCTTATGCTTTAATCACTTCGTTATATAGTAAATTCGTTTATCCTGGCTTCTCTACGCCGCTAGGCACAATCTTATAAACTATGTTCAGCTTTTCAGCACCGTTCTCATTAAGCATAGGTGACATCAGGAGCCAAATGTAATAACGTAAAGAATTAATAGATAATATATTGTACGACATTGAGTACTTATTTTTAGTTGATAAACATAATGTGATTGTATTAATTTAGTAAAAATTCAAAATATTTAGTTCCTTCAATTTTTGTTACGAGTATTTATAAATTGTAATTGCAATGATTTTTAGCTTTTAGATAATTGTTCTCTCCGATAAAGAGTATAATTAATTGTAAGTTTTATTTTTTGTAATTTAATTTGTTATATTTTTGCTTAATATAATGACAAATTAAATTAAATGATATCGTTACATTAGGGTGTAAAAAAGATTATCTATTTGATCTTAAATAAAATACGAAAAAATATTTATGTTCTAGTATCATTCTAACGTGTAATTGAAATGATGGAGCGATGTAGTAAAATTCGTTTACGGTCACCGACGTAAAGTGTAAAAAATAAAAATATGAAATACCAATTCGTTGTTTAATTTTTTACTTATATTTAATCCTGGTATACAAATAGTATTAATTCACCCTTTCACACAGAAAACAACCCTGTGTTTGAAGATACGTAAGTATGAAAAATAATCGTAATTCAGTATTATAAAGGACAATGAATAAAACAAAACATTTCGATATCACATGAAATCATACCCTTTTATTTTCAGTTTCATTAAATATGATTTTATAAATACAAAATTATACACTAGTCGAACGGTGGATACTGTTAGCTTACAATTATCGTAAATAGTCCACATTGAGCAAATGCAAGCATAGTTTTATACCACGGGTGCACTTATAGAAAAAGTGCAAAGACACTCCTGCACACCAAAATCAGCACATTTTGCATTTTTTCTATATTTGCAAGGTAGAACAGATTGACAATGTCCGGTCATACAAATTTAATTAAAACAGTTTCTATCTAATTTAATATCGAATGTTTAACCCGTGATTTCAAGCAAAATAAACTTATGGTTCTATTCGAGTTCATTATCACTACATTTTCAACAAAAACGAAAACACAAATTCCAATCGGTAAAAAGTTAGACATACACAAAACTTAATCATTGCTTCTTTGTTTTATTAATACATTTTAAGGCTCAAACACAAAGTATTTTGAATACTATCAGGTGCAAATTGTTCAGACATTTACAATATATCGAAGAGTGTAAGAACAAATCACACTATAAGGATTCCTTCATTTTATCATCTTTCTATTAGTGAAATTTTTCCTTACACAACTTTCCTGTCTCACACCTCTCTCAAAAAACAACAAATATTTTGTCATCACGGGTTAAAACATGACCTATTACTTACGCATTTGTAAATCTTATGAAGTTATTCCGAAGTTTGTAAACTGTTTCGTAAGTCAACCAGGTTTAGGGCTAGCACGGTTTTAAGAAGAGAGATATATTATTAATGGCCTATTTGACGGCCCATAGATAAGTATCCGGTACATATCCGATGGATAAGGTAACAGCAAATGTATGAAAACGGCTGTCCCAATTCCACCAGTATCGTAATCAATACTTATTCAGGAATGGTCGTAATGTATCAAACTGTTTTCTGAGATATTATTTTTAGTTGTATTCATATCCCTCAGCCGTTAACACGTGCTTAGCCCTAAGACTTAACCATGGCAGCTAAAACTCCTCTACAAAATATTGCACAGCAATTTATTTAGAATTTGTACTATAAATAAAATTTTATCAGGAATATAAAAAAATCATAGAAATAAAAATTTACTTTATAACTTCAGAACGTGAAAGTATCAACATTTTAGCTTCACTGAGCGTCAATGAGTCCTCCATAATAAAAAAATATCTACTTTTTTAGGAAAAAAAATCAAAAATTATGTCAAACGAAATAAAATATTTAAAGGACGCTATACCAACGAGCACGTATACGCACGCACACGTTTAAAATATAGTGTTTCTAATCTCTACATTTGTTTAGTATGCTTGTTTTTAGCTGTCATGGTGGTCGTTTCTATCAAGTTTTGAGGTAACTATATTGTATTTAACGGCTAATGTTGCGTTTATTCCATCAATATCACACGGCTTTGTATCAATAATATTCGATAAATATTTACTATATACACGTTACACAGATAATAAGTAAGTTACATGAATTATATTAAGTACTTATATAAATGAATATAATATCAACCTCCTTACGATTAATTGCACAGATTTGTTTTCGTTGAAAGTAAAAATTATCATTTTTCTTTAGTGTAATTACTTTCTATAGGCAACCTTGGCAAAAATATGACATTTTGTTTATTAATCCATGCTTGTTTATAGCTTCACTTAGGGCCAGTTCCATGACACAAGGATAAGCGTCTGATGGGGTATATCAGATACATAAAATGATAGTGTGATGAAAAAGTCTGTCAATATTCCACTTTAGCGAGCTGTTGGTTACCCCGAAGCGGTGAAACCGGGAAAAATGTGTTTAAGTTGCCGATAACAATAAGATTTAAGATTGCAAACATTTCTTTATGCATCAATACAGTGCGTTATTTAATACTATAATAATTTTATTTCTCTCTTAATCTATCGCTTCACTGCAAAGATAGCTTAGAAATTAATACGTAACTTTAGTAAGGAGGTCTTACAGAAAATAGCAGTTACAATAATTATATTATTAATATTAATTTAATTCGTCAGTAATGTCAAATAAATTCTTAAATTTAAAAATAACAATAGAACAAATTCATCAAAATAATCGGCTCAGCTAAGGATTTTGTATTTAAAAAATCATAATAACATAATTATTAATTTACTTACTGGCAATTATGCACTTAATTGCAAGACTTTAAAGTGCAATATCGTGCAAAATAGAAAATCCTGTCTCTATTCAAACTAGCGCTGAGCCATACCCTTCATATCGAAAGCAAAACAATTCAATCCTGTAACTGCTTATAATAGAAAAATAAATACTAATTTATACCCGATTCGATCCAGAGCATGGCAGTTAACCCACAATTCCAATACAAACAATTTCCTCTCTAAAAAAAGCACCCTTTCAAACGAAACTATGAATCATAAACTTGAGTGCAAAATTTCTTGGAATTTCAACTTTACACTCAATTTTTTGACAAATTGATTTCGTAAAGGTATAGATTCCTTCCCAAGAGCAACCCAAAAGCATTTGATGTGTGCACTGAATTTGCAATCTGTTTATGAATAAGATTCATTATTTCTGAAGACAAACAAATAACAAAATACTTTACTTTTAGATCGACTTTAGAAAGCTGCTATCTCATATATGATCTATAATTCTTAGTGAATAGTGACATTAAATTTCTAATCCACATTAGCTTTGTTTTTAATTATATTTTAATGGCATATAAAGCGCCATGTTGAATGACTCACGTCTAATCAAGTGCACACATCAAACCACTGTCAGCCATCTTTCATAACGTTCTTTTGTTCAGTTAATTAACTCATTAGTTGGTAACACAAATATTATACAAATGGCATATCAGTAACACATTCCTGTGATGAAAATGACGAAATGTCATGATGACGCATAATACAGTGAGTTAGTTTCATACCAATGTTTCCGACATACACGTATAATACGAAAATATCAAAGTTCTTCGTGAATATATTACGTATTACGTATGAATACGCAAACCACGTGCGTGTGTTCGTGTGTGTTACGTCACGAAACAAAGGTTGACGTATATTACTTGACATCACTACTTCAGTTGGACCTTTATCAACTGAGCGACGTGTCACATTATGTAAGACTCGTATAAACAGCTGCTAAATAATACCCAACAACATTGACATTTTAATAAACAACAATAAATTAAATATGTGGTTTTATAATAGTACATTGTTTTTAATCTTTTAAAAAAATTAGGAACGCATCGGATTCTTTTATTAAACACTATGTGACTGTAACATAACTTAAGACTTTATTTCCAATATGTTTAAGTCGATTCAACATTGAGTCATGACAGGATATAGCGTCCTTATTTCAATTAGTACGAAACTCACTCCATATAACCGCGTCCCGATGACACATCAAATCGTCATTTATCAACACATTACACAACAGTCGTCAACAGACGTCAACATTCCTGTAACTAAACCTTTTCCAACCACATAATACGGTACGCATTCTCAATGACGTCACAACAATAATTTAGAATAAAAAAAACAAACGTGAAAATCTCTAAATATTATGTTAGTACCTTATTCTACGTAAGCAATATTAGTTTAGCTTATTTGGTAATAATTTTAAAACGCAAATCAGTGCATTTATTTCACGCCTAAAAAGCCAAATTGTTTTACACACGTAATTTTGGAGCACACGAACTATGAATTTTATTCTTGGATTTGCACACATGCCCTATTTAATTGTTAAAAAGTAATATTCGAATGTAGAAACTAGTGTCGAAACATGTCTTATAGACAAAGCATTTATTTTTTAAACTACTTTTTTAAGCTTATGCATTACGCTATAATTCTAGTTCAATTAAATAGGGTCGTTGTGTTGAAAGCGAATGAACTATACACATACAATATAAACGTCCTGTACATATCACAGACCACGGGTTTTTTTTAGTTGTTTTTATTTAACCTAACCTAGGTGTCTGGCTGTAATGTTACGGGTAGTTCATAATTCTAATACTATATTTTTTCTTAAACTGCGAACAACGCCATCTATTGTCGAATAGTAGGATTGCGTGCAAACTAAAATATTCTTTCGTATTTTATCGCACTTTAAGAATTCTAGACAGTATACCAACAAGTAACATTACAACCAAACATAAAATATTGGTAATCTCACTCACAATTTGGCTGATTAGGAATGGTTAACGGTTAATCGACTACACATCAACCACGTACACAAATATAATCGGTAATACTCGGTAATTATCGCTAGCCGTTCGGCAGTGATCGGTTTTACGTCCCTACGAGAGGACCACAACACACGTCTTTTAAAACTAACAGCTAGATATGATCGGGTGGAATGTGCTATTCCAATATTTGTTCTAATACTAAAGAGATTTTGAAATACAGTCGATTATATACCAATTCTTTAAAGAAATAATACAGGTCGTTTTTGAACGACCGATTTGATCAATGACATTTTTTAGATCAAGCACTCAAAAATTTGTTCGCGTCCCTTCAACAAAGTACATGCTATGTACTGACACAACCACAATAGGGACTTGAACAGTTTAGATAGACAATCATAGAGGTATAATTCACACCTGATAGAGCGCGAACAATTTTAAAGGAAACTGATCCATATTCTTTGACAGTAAAAGTTCATATTCCTTTGGAGATCGTGTCAAGACAAGCGTAAATAACGAGCTTTTCGCACTCTATCAAATATAAATTACATTATTATTTTGTTCATATCACTTTAGCATAAAGTTACGCTCACAGTGCGAAGTGATGTATAATTCAGAATTTAATTTAAACACCTACTTCAAACTTTATTTATTATCTTTAAATCTATGTCCTAAACACATTCCGAATATCCAAGCTCATTTGAATGCAATCGTATTTAGAGTCTTTCTTTACAATAATCAAGTACAACTTATCCTAAACACGTCATCTCTTTCTATTTACTTTGCAAAGAAAGAGACAATGGACTTTCGTGATAAATGTACTTGACACTCGTATCATACACGTTTATACTTAAATAATTTAATTCCACTCACCCATACTGGATACAACTTCCCATTTCATAACACGTATACATTTGGACAATTTCTTTACGCACTTTAACATCACCACTGAAGACTGTTCAGTCTTTTCACTAAAGTTTCAACCGGATTAGTTTCACAACGAGTTGTCGCTTGCAGCGCGTGTCGTGGTCTCATTTCCTATGTTGTAAGTACCTGGTGACGATGGTTAGGAGTTCTGCGGGCAGCTTGGTGCGGTCGTGCCGCGGCGCGTATGTCTGCACCGCGTGTGACAGCTGAGCGTGCAAGTCTAGTAACGCCTCGAGTCCTATTGTTCGTAATGTTTTCGCGTTCTTATATACAATGTTATCTAACTCAGTCTTGTTTATCAGTACTTTCTCGGCATCTGGAATAGGTAAAGAGAAAAGTAAGTTACTGCATAGACAAATTTTAAAAAAATAAAATTATTGGGAACACATACCTCCACTCGAAGCGTCGTGCCCTGAATTCCTCTTCTTTGGTGATGTCTTTGATGGCGTCTTTTCCGTTGACTTGGTAGGACTGTAATAAGAAAATACTCATTGCAACACTATTTTAGTTATGTCCCATCCAAGAATCATTTTATCCCATTTGATCACAAACGACAGAGGAATCTACTAGCACTATTGTTTTCAATAGTTGTGTTTAGTAGTAATTAACAGGGAACTGTCTGACATATAAATAAACTTGTTTAGTCATCTGAAGCGCTCTTCTCAAAACCTAAATGTGTAATTTTGTTGTTGACTAGATAAACGAATCGGCATTTTTTCAAGTTTCCCTTGCAAGTTAACTTTGGGCCAAAAGCAGAGAAGGAGTATCTGAAATTATCATTTGGTCGACAGTGAAAATTTCATATACATATAAATCACCTGTCGAGCACATGGTTGTTGACGACACTCTGCGCGGTGATGTTGAAGACGGAGGAGTCGGCGGAGTCCTGCGGGCGGCGCAGCGGCGCGTCGTCGTCGGAGCCCGACGATGACGTCACGTCGCCGTTGGGCAGCGGCGTCGATGTGATCGGCTTGTTCTCTTTGGACTCCTCGTCCGTTATCGCCATGCTTGAGTCTTTGAAGCTCTGTTGAACAAGTAAAAATAGCTTTTAAAACTTTTGCGTCACTCCCCTTGCGCCTATGATCAATTAGGGATACAAACATCGGAAAACATCGATGTATCACAACGTCGATGTTTTCAAAAAACGCTCAAGAAAGATTCTTGCCATAACTTTTTTAGCACCTAGACTGGCTTATTTCAAATGTACCTACCGTTCTTTTAACAACAATCGATACGCTAAGCATCGATGATTATCGGTTAAAACTCTATAGACCCTACAATAATTCAAGAGTAAAATCAGAAAAATACGATTTACTACTAAGTTTAATCTCTGACTCAATATTTAAGTGACTCAAAGGATCTAACAGTATCACTATAATACTAACAAAAGTAAAACAGCTTACCTTAGAAGTCCTAGGCCGTTTGACCACCAATCCTTTAGACCAGGCATTCATTCGTCTACGCTTACGTTTGGCGGAGTGCGCGTCGCTCTTGTCACCGTTGTGTGGCGTGCGAGGAGACTTGTCGCTCGCTATGGAATCTATCATTGAGTGGTCTGGAAACAAAGAGCATTATTATTACAGCAGCCATAGTTAGGTTTGTCTTAATGTGTAACAACAAGGCAAGAATTAGTGTGACAAGAACATTGATTTTATTCTAGTTTCGATATTATTATCAGTTTAAATCATTCTTCTACGATACCACAAACCAGATTCAAGTTTTTTTTCTATTCCAATGCAATTACACGACAAACTTATTTATATGAGTAGCAATCAGTTCATTGAAGATAGAACAAAAATAATTAGATGATATTAATATTATTTTTGTCCTACTTTAAACAATACATATTGGGGTAGGTAAGGTACCATTAACCTTTAGATATCTAATACATTGAGTATAGCGAGTAATCGTTTGTGGTTTAATTATTGTTATACTATTCAATCTACTATAAGCTTCACAAGTAAGTAAAATAACTCACGTAAATTAGAAGCAGTATATATAAAATCGGGCAGATCATTGTCAGCCATGTTGCCCTCCTCGCGGCGTCGCTTCGCTATCTCCTGGCACTCGAGCTCGAAGTCACTGTCCATCTCGACGTCGATCAGCGCATGCGCGTGGTCCCGCAGCGAACACGCCTCGTGACGGATTTGTTTGTCTGATGATGTCCTGTTTGAAAAGTTTAGATATATGAGTATTTGTTATTGTGGTAGGTTGATTTTATGCTTCAGTTGTTTTTTTTTTTGGTGTATTTTGAAATGCGTTTGAACTCTAATTTGGAAGCTTACGTGCACTTGCGTATACGTTTGTATACGTGCACGGTTTAAAAGCTAGTTAATCTCAATGTATTAAACGGGCAATTCCCTCTTGAGTCTATGAGTTCTTGATTATATATCTTGTATAAAAAATATAAAAGATACACATCCAAAATACACCTAATGATAATATTAAGTAAATATTTAAATATACTTTATAAATTACTTAATAATAGTTAGGCCTAGACTGTTTTAGGCGTATATAGTTTTACCATTAGACGTACTAATTGGTATAATGCATTGTAAGCACTATTGCTTCCTTTACCGAGTTTTCAATACAATAGTAGGCTTTTTAAAATGATGACCTTACTGCTTAAAGCTGTATACTTAGCTACTACTTAAATACGAAGGTGAGAATTGACAAAACAATCGTGTTCTTAAAGCAAGAAGATGAAGGTCAAACACAAAATCTACGTTATTAATTTATTTTTCTAATGAAGATTTTCGTATTGTTTGTATTCTCAATTCTCATTGGACTATAATCTAATTATGTATAGTATAGTATCTTATTCTACATTACATGCTATTCTACATGCTAGTCCGAAATATGAACGGACAAAAGGTTAGAGGAAGTAGTTATAATAGTTTAGCGCCGGCGCACCTTTATAAACAAAACATTATCGACTTTATATGCTTTGAAATGAGGTCGGAAATAGGCATGCGTTCTTTTTAATTCGTCCACCATCACTATAAAGTAGTAGTAAAGATAGGTCAAGCTTCAATAGCCTTATAAACAACTTAAATTATAAGATGCTAAAATTACGTCTCATATTTTCCCATGACTGATTAACTAACTATAACTTCGTTTTTGCAGATGACAATTTAATAACGCGGACAATATGCCCGTTCCAATCTTCTAATTTGATTTTCGACTTTATTACGAAGCAGGCATAGTCGATAACGTTTCTTAAGTTTTATATATTTCTAATATAATAATGTAGGTATTGTAGATACTATATTTAATTATACAAAGTGTTGTTACTCATACCTATACACCCCTCTAGCCCTTTGATTGGCACCAAGGAATGTGGAACAAAATGATAACATGTTAAATTAAACAAAGTAATTGAACGAGTGAAGATGGACGGGGGTGAAGTAAAAATCATGTTAATAAAAATAATAGAGAATATTACAGTTAAATTAATAGAATTGCAAAATAAGATTAATTAATGAACCTAATACACCTTATAGTAAGTCTTAATAGCTACTATTTTAGGACCTTTATCAACAATAAAGGTAGGCTCTTAAACTTAAAGACATCCACTGATATACAATTCTGTAACTATGACTGTATGGAATATCCATATTTCTTTATAAGAATGTCAAAGAATAGTGTAAAATTAGAGAAAACTCCTCTGTAGTTGCACTTGATGTTTTAGAAAAACTTCTTCATTTCAATTTATTGGCAAGGTCTTTAGCCGAGGGCCAACAGAGGGGGGCTATATGGCCTATGTACGTGGGCCTCATAGGGAAGAAAAAACTTATCACTGTAAATTTATCGTAGGAAACATGGACTCGTAAATGAAAATATAGGCCAGAAAGTTCTAGACTTATATTATAAACCTATCTTATAGTATTGGTATACTGTAGTGTAGTGACGTCACTCACCTGTCCGGGTTATACTCGAGTGCGTTAGCGCAGATGAGATCGATGTCGTCGAGGAACTCTTTAGCGCAGTTGTACTTGTGCATGTCCACTTTCGTCATCATCGTCTCTAGGTCCATCGGCTGTTTAATTATGTGGAGGTAGTCGGTCACCTGAAATAATGCATATATTAAGGATTTTTTGGCCGTTCTTTGAAGTAATCTTAATGGTATCTGATGATTTTGGAGGTGGTATAGTGAATTTTGCCAAGTGTAAGGTGAACACACAGTGAAGAGATACAGAATCCAATTTTGTAACATTTCACATTTCACAATTTATCAATTCCTACTGTTTTTTTTATACTAAGGTCTGATTAACTGTCAGATGCTATAATATTCTCTTGATAAAATACCTTTATCCTATTCAAAATATACTAAGAAAGGCACACGACATTGTAGGTTGCATAACAAAAATGCGTTAGTGTTACCTCTTCCAGATCGACGGGTTTAGTAAACTTATAGAAGCGCCTGTTGGAGGCGAGCTTGCGGCAGATATCTCTGAGGAATATTCTCAGTTCACGCAGCTTGTAGTCCTCCTTGCGCTTACGACGAGTTACTTCTTCTGCGCTCTCGCGGGGCGGCGGGGGCGGAGGCGCTGGACATCAAGAATAATACATGTGAATATTGTAAAAGCACTATCAAGCCCAGTCTTAAAAAAATGTCGTTATTTTGAAGATAAGCTTTGAGATACTACAATCATATTATTATTAACAAGTGGTGTGTATATTTTTGGGCGCATAATTATAAATGAGTTTACATTTTTTTATGTGCTTGGTTATTTCGTCAGGTAATTTATAATTTTCAGTCACTTAACTATACGTTAATAAATAATGCATTGTTGTTAACAACAAAATGTATTTGCTTTACCTCTAGGTAACGGCGGCGGTGGTTCCTTATTCTCGGGTGGCGGAGGATCTAATAACGCCTGCGCGAGTACGGGCTTGAGGAAGCTGATCACTTCGGACGCGCTCGGCTCACGAACACGGTATACGCACTCTTTGTATATCGGGAATAGTTCTTGTAGCTGTAAACAAAATAAGTCATTTGTACCTTCGTTATGGTAAATGATAAATAAGGATTGTGTTAAGAGAACATTGATGCAAAAACACTCAAACAAAAAAAGGATATAACGATGGCGAAACTGTGATATAATATGACATAAGTTATTATTTGAGCAAAGCTTAAAATTCTCCATCTGTATTCTCTTGATAACCTGAGCTCTTATTTACACATAAAACCGATCATCATAAAAATAATTTTGTCTATGTCTATATTGAAATCTACTTATTTTATTAGGGCTTTCTTTCGTTAGGTGAGCAGTAAGTCCTCACCTCCCCCGGCAGCTGGTCGTGTGCACAGTCAGTGGTGGCCAGCAGCAGCGTGTGGTCCCCGTGAGCCCGGGCCCGGCACAGTTGTCGCAGCAGCTGTGCGCCGGGCGCGCCCAGCGCCGCCCACACGCAGGCCACGTCGCGCACGAACAGCACGCAGCCGCGGTCCGCGCGACGACACTCCGAGAACACCTGACGACAACAATAACTCAATAATTAATTATTTTATAAAATTATTTTATAAACTTTATGCACAGATATACCTAAATATAAATTTACTAGCTTTTACCCGTCTTCGACTTCGACTTCGTCCGCCATTTTCAATTGGGAATGCATCATTTTCCCGGGGTAAAAAGTAGCCTATGTCCTTTCTCGGGTATCAAAATATCTCCATACCAAATTTCATGCAAATTAGTTCAGTAGTTAGGGCATGACTGATTAACAGAAAAAGTTACTTTCGCATTTATAATATTAGTATGGATGACCGATTCAGTCAAAATTAAAACACGCGAACAATTTTAGTGTTAACAGCACTAATTTGAGAAGAGAACTTTTTCGTAAAACGACAAAATATAGCATAGCAAGACATTTCATAAATCATTTGGAGACGTCAAAAAAGGTTTCATTTTAGGAAAAACAAATAACCAAACTGAAAACCAACTTGAACAAACAACTCTTACCGATATAAGCGCCTGTTCTTGAGTGAAGGAATGCGCGGAGTGTAGAGTGGACATGCTGAGCTCCTTCACGGTGCAATGTTCCAGCTGAGCGAGGAGTGCGGGCGCGATGTGAGTTTCAGCGCATTCACCCGATATTAGTAGTGCGCTCTGTGATAAGGCTGGGTCGCCGAATTTACTGCAATAGAGAAATATTATATTAGAAAGAGCATATTTACTAAAATAATGTACAATCTTAAAGTCCTATTTTAGATATAATAGTGGTCTTATTGAAATCAAATTTTTATTTCAATTTTTATTTCTATTGATGAAAAGCTCGTAGCGACGCTGGCGACACCAATGATCAACCGTAAATCCTAGATAGCTCCTTGTAGTTTGAAAAACTTATTCCATGTGAAAACACATGAGCCATCCTATACCAATAGATTACAACTACACAATACATTTATAAATGGAGCCAAACAAACAAATAAAAACTCACCTTTTCTCAGTATCACTGAACAGCGGGAACACATTCTGCAGTACATTGGCGGCGGCCTGCACTTGCGCTTGTAGCAGCGGCACGCAGTGGGCGGGGAGGCGCTTGGACGCCAGCGGACTCGTGCGAGCGCCTGCCGCCACGAGCGAATGCATGGCTTCTAGGAGATCACGGCGAGTTACTTCCACCTACAGATAAATAAAAGTATTGTTTTAAAGAAAAATACAATAACACCTACTGATAAAAAAATATAAAAATAAAAATCATTTTTGGACTGGTAACAAATGATCCTCTTTTTTTTATCAGCAGGTTTTATTTGAATAAATGATATTTTCTTTGGATGGTTACTTACATTTTTGGCATCAATAAGTAAAGCATGTTCGCTCTCGTAGACTTGTGGGTATACTCTCCTTAGAGCTTTCAGCACCGCTTCTGAGCATAGCGCCTTCAAATCGGAACCTAAAACAATATAAGTAAGTTACTCGAGCTTTAATAATTTTATATTACGTGTAGCTAAAACTTTAACAGTAGATTCTTGTGTAGCAATATTTTAAATGAGAAAGTTTGCTTATCTATTTAATTAACAGCTATTCATAACCTGAACCGAATTTAACGACATTTTGCATCGACATAGTCAAACTCCGGGGATGAAACATAAACTATTGCAACAAAACTTTTAATATTGAAAGAGGGGATGATACTCTGAACACGTATGAAGCCGCGTGAATCAGCCAGTCTTCTTACCTCCATATCCGCCGGTGACTTCAGAGATATAGTCCAGGGTATCCTCACTGGGTCTCGGCACCCAGTCTTTGGTGTATATCTCGAGTATGTCTCGCCTCGCAACCGCGTGTGGCGGTGGAAAGTGCAACTCCCGGTCGAAGCGACCCGCGCGACGTAACGCCGGGTCTACCGCGTCTAAGCGGTTGGTCGCACCGATTATTACTACTTCACCTCTGTGAATAAAATTTACTTTTAGATCTGGAATAAGGATTATCTTAAAATAGCATATTTATTATGGAGTGAGCATAGTAACGACCAACGTGGTTAAACTGCTCTCCCACAAAAACTATGCGGACAAGCAGTCACAGGAAAACTACTATTTTTAGGTGGTTGATTCAAAGGGTTTACAAGGCCTAACACACCGTTAACTAGATTATTGTTCCCAAAAAGCTATGGTGATCTTTAAAAGAAACTTTCTTACATTAGAAGTAAAAATAAAATAATGAATTTCAGCTTTATATACTTGACAATAAGGTCTTAAATCTCTTACCTGTCGCAGAGTCCATCCATTTCGGCAAGTAATGTACCGACGACACTTGTATGCACTTGTTCTTGTCTCACACTTCGCACGGGAGCCAGTGCGTCTATCTCGTCGAAGAATATTATAGATGGTTTCATTTTATTCGCCTAGGGAAAGAACAGACATTTGTATATACATACAGTCAATTGACCTTTTGACGAACGAAAAAAAGACAGATATTGGCTAGCTGAAGGCAATTAGAGACGCTCAGAGTTTTCAGAGGCGAGACTCTTCAGTTCAAACTTAAAAGAATATTAATAAACTTATCTGTAAACAGTTAAATCGTCTCATTGCTGACGACAAACACCCTCAACCGTAAATATACGGTCTCAACATATTTACTTTGACAAGTGCAAGCAACTAATCAATTCTCTCACCTGCTGAAACAACAGCTTTAAATGCCTCTCGCTCTCTCCAACCCATTTCTTCAGGCAATCAGCTCCCTTCCTCATGAAGAAGGCCACTTTCCTCCCTCCCATTATAGAACATTCATTGGCTAAAGCCCGAGCTAACAACGTCTTGCCAGTACCGGGCGGGCCGTGGAATAGAACGCCTTTAGCCGGCCGCGTTTTGAACTTTTTGAATAGATCCGGGTACATCAGCGGAAATAGAACCATTTCACGGAGACATTTGATGTGTTCTTCGAGACCTCCCACCTGAAAAGATATGCATGGTTAAGTCTGTGTCTGTTTCAAGTGTTTAGTATTATCGCCGGCATGGCGTAACGCGCCAGTGTGAAAACGTCGTTAGTGTTGTGTGTCGAAGTAACGACCATCTACTAATTTAAAATAGTGAAGACCAAGTGGGGGTAAGCGTCGAAACTTGCGCCACAAGTAGACATCGCTTAGCAGCCACATCACGCCACGTTCGAAGCAATTCGATTGAAAAATCAAGTTTAAGTACTGTTAGCAATGTTGTATTATGAACAGTTCATATTTTACGTTCTGTATAGTTGTTAATTTTACTCTGCATAAAATACTCTTATTTCCGGCATTATTTAAGTAACTCTATATAAAATGTATAATGTATACTCACAGAAGTAAATCTAACGCTGCCATCAACTTCGACTGGTTGTATGTCTCTCAGAGCTCGGTCAGTCTTCTTATCATCCATTGACTTTGACTTTTGTCTACAAAATACACCACAATTATATATCAATACATACTCACACATTCTGTCATAATATCAAATATATAAAATTCTCGCGTCACAGTTTTCGTTGCCATACTCCTCCGAAACGGCTTGACCGATTCTCATGAAATTTTGTGAACATATTGAGTAGGACTGAGAATCGGCCAACATCTATTTTTCATGCCCCTAAGTGGTACTTTTTTTTAAATTTTTATGGCAAAACAACGTTTGCCGGGTCGGCTAGTCTTAGTATAACATTTCACAAAAAAATTTAGTGTTTTAGTGTTTACTAACCTGCCTTTGGTCTTATTTTTCATAGACACATTAAGATCCTCTTCAGTATCTGAGCTTGATGTGCTGCTACTAGTGGTACTAGAGGGTGATTGTGCTGCAAGGGAAAATGAACTTTATTGAAAAGACCAAATATTTTGAAATTGATTACTAAAAGTGTAACTATAATAATTATCACACTAACAAAGACCTTATTTCGAAGACAATAAGGTGGAAAATAATTCTGAATAGCCACATGCAGACTTACATCTGATTGTCTTTCTACGCAGTATTTTTGGTTTCCTCTCTCTCAAACAGTAGGGCTTCTTTCTTATAGTGAATGTTTTAGCTGCAACAAATTGTATTTTTGTAACAGACGCTACAATTACTTGTTTCCTTAATATATTAGACCAAGATGCATTTTGGTCTTAAGTATTAAAGTATACCTATGATTCACCGTCGACTGTTTCAATTTTTTTTTTAGAAATGGTTTTTTGTTTTGTAGCAAAATATGATACTCAAAATTATAAGTAATAAGTCATAATCCATGCAATCTATGACCCGGGACCCCATTTGACAATTCCAAGGTTCAAACCTGTATCCTCTACACATCAATTTAACTCACTATTGGTGCACTAAAAAGTGGCAGTATTAATATAAACTACAAAAGGTGTTACTACCTCGTCCCCGTGACCGTGTCTCGCCGGGCGTGAGCTGCACGAAGGCAGGCTTGGGCTTGCGCGTGCGCTTGGAGCGACGCGGCGCGCGGCTCAGTGTCAGCTCACTGCCTGACTCCGACGATGATGACTCTATGGGGATTACAACAAACGAAAGGGATATAATTTCTATTATCAATGATTATTTTGTGCTCCACTAATGAGAATTTGAATTCCTCCTTTGCCTTTAAAAATAGAAGAGTACTAAATAGAAAATACGCTTACATCACAATCTAAGAGTATCCACCGTTCGACCTGAGAAAATGTATGCCACACACTAATTTGGCATAACACACCACAACACCTATGGTTACGAATATTGCTTCAAGCCAACTACATCCAGTAGAATGATTTTATCCCTCAATAAACATCCACAAAACACATAATTTTACTACACAAAAACATATAAAAAATATCACAAAATAAACAAATAATTTACAAAACAAACATTGACAAAAATGACATGTTTACAAAATATTTGACAAAACCAGCAGCAGCTGTCAAAAGAAGAATGTATGAAAAATATAATTTCATAAAAAAGTTTGTATACCTGTTTCTTGTTGACTGTCCTCCTTCTTTGGTTTGCCTCTCCTAGTTCTTCTGGTCCTAGGAGGAGCTTGGTTACTAAAAAATAAGAGAAATATGCTTTAAAAACAATTCTTTAATGCATTTAATTAAATTTTCATGTATAGTTCTGTTTTAACCATGTATGTCATGCAAGCAATAGACTTGGTATGTTAACTGGTATTTTGTTGCTCGTCTACTACGTACTCATTCACAGGCAACTTATTGTGCTAAGCACAAACTATCTTTTTTACTTTATATGCAAATCCTATTCTACTAATTCTAAATAACCCATAGGCTTCTTTTTATCCCGAAGTTCCTGAGGGATCGGGATTTACACGGGAAGGGTACACGCGGACGAAGTTGCGGGCTGCCTCTAGTTCTTTATAATTTACAGAGTTCTTACCAACCTTTCACTATCCTGTCCTTGCACAGGTTGTTGTTCTCTCTCCGTCTTCACTTCTTTGTTATCTTCTTTGGCAGCGTCTTCTGTGTCCATCTTCTCTTCTTCTTTCTTGTTCTCCGCTGGCTTCTTCTCGATGACTGTCTGGTTGTTGTCGTCATCTGAATCTGATTCTGTGTGGTCCTTTTAGCATAATAGAAATAAATAATTTAGTAAAACCACAACAAAGGACATAATACCTGCTGAGTTAGTGAGTGTATTTAACACTAAACACCTCACATGATTTACTATAAGACTTAAGTTTTGCTTGTCTGGCTAGACTCGACGAAGTTTGCCACTAAGAAGATAAAAGTTATTATCTACAAATGTCGACAAAACTAATCTATTTGCGGGTTGACATTCGCAAATGGTATGTCGCGGAGAGAATTTGTTAAGTCAGATTTTCTTTTTCGAACAAATTTAATAATTTTAGTTAGTGTGAGATTGTTAGAACAAGGGATTAATATGTTAAATACTTGAGCATTACCTGGGGATCGAAACCCGGGCGGCGCAGTATTGGTAATAAAAGTTCAACTCACAATGACTTTGGACTTGTTAAATCTAGCCGACGTTCGCCTCTGTCGAGACAGCTGAGTGTCTTCGTCCGTGTTGGTTGGCGCGTGGTTACGGGTCTAGGGAACAGAAATAAACGACATCATTGATAATTTGAATGTAATACATTCAATTACTACTCACATTAAAATCCAAAACCTTTTATTATTAAAGTTTTAAAATTAAACAAAGATGACTTAATGATTTATATTTGTAGTTTCCACGTTGGTACATACGTGTACGCACGTACGTAGCAACGTGCACCTCGAACTCCCCATAGATCCCTCAGTCATGTCGAGGGCATTCTTTGCCCGAAAACCCGAGAGTTAAAGAATGTAACTCCCATGAGAGCCAAACCCGAAACCGCGTTATTTTGAATGGCATGTTAAACCTCCTATCTACTTCACCAAGGACATCGCCGAACATCAACTAATGTATTATTCAAAAGCATTGTAACACACTTACCAATTTCTTACTATTATCTCTGGCTTCATCAGCCGAAGTGGATTCGTCTGAGGAGCTAGAGCCGGGGAACCCGTACAGGTCGGGGTAGCCCTTCACCTTCAGCTCGTTGGTGATCCAGCTCTCGTTGAAGTTGTGGTGAAGGAGCTTGCGCTTGCGACAACTGCGACGCACATCTATGACGAGAGACATTTGGTTAAACTAAAGCCTTCAAATCAATTTCAGCCACTAATGTCCTGCTGCAAGGAAAGGGTCTCCTCCCTAAATTAAAGAGACAAAATTATACCTAAATGAAAGGGCATTGGCGAGCGTAGTAGGTCTAAAGTTTTACTAGATTTGCAGGCTGGAAACATTGCAATCCTTCACGGAATTTTAAAAACACTCAGATTTATTAGATTTTTGAAGTAATTTCAGATGCTAAAACACTCGACACAACATTATTAAAAGTAAGATATAAAGCTACTGAATACAGTATCGTGTTTTGAATTCCTGTAATTGCAATCCTATCCTTACTTGCTGTTTGTAATCCTATGTTATTGCTGTTTGTAATCCTATGTTATTGCTGTTTATAATCCTATGCTATTACTTATTACAAGTAACTTGAGCTGAACGGTAACGAAAAGAAATATAAATAAAGCATATAAACGTAATAGATTGTGTTTATTATAACTCAGTCAACGACTTTTCTATAGAATTTTATGAGAAACCATTCATACAGAAACTAATTTTGAATATTAGATCGTTCCCTGCGAATAGAGTTGCGGGCTGCGAGTAGTTCGTCATATTTTGAATGCGCAATACAAATCGCGCAGTACACAAGTTATTCTACGAAAACTATGCTAATTTTGCTCGCTTTGCTCATTCATTGGGTTTCGCTTTCAGTGTAGAATGTACCATAATCCTTCAGAGTAACAAAATCATGCAATAATAATTTTCAAAGGGTAAACCAAGTTCTTGATACGACCTTTGACCACAACCGGCACTTTGGAAACCAAAAATATTCTTAAAATAAAAAGTTACCAACTAATGTAACAGGGTCGTTAAAGATCACTTACTTTCCTGTATGGGTTTGTCCTCACTATCTTCCATGTAATTCTTCCTGGGGCCTCGACTGCGCCGTATCTTCACGCTCCTGTTCGTCGACTCATTGTCGTCGGCGAAGAACACTCGCACTTGTCTTGAGCTATAATAAAACGTTTATAAGTGTACTGCTAAGGCAAGAGACAGTCTGATATCAATTTTGGAATCCGTCACACTTAAGTACAAAATGTAAAAAGAGTTATTCAAGAAGGCAGTCCTCTGATATCATCCCTGCTAAGTTTTGATTTGTTATTTTTAACTAAATTGTTCAACTTTTTTTTGAGATATTCTTTCTATCGCATAATTAGTGGTAAACCTAGTGTCAAAGTTGTTGAAGGTTCGAAGGCCTTTGACTTTGAGGTATGAAAATGCTTAGCTTCGTTGCGTTCTTTGTTTTAGTATGCTGAATATCTAAAATCTAAAAAATACTTTTGTAACATATCATAAAGATCAACTTGAAAGTGGTCGTACAATTAAGTAAACTCAGACACATGCACACATTGCAATTTACTTACAAAGCATCTTCATTTGACCCTGTTTCACTAATTTGCTGAATGGAACACATCAGTTGTCTAAGCTATGCCGAGAACATTGTGTACAAAACACAGTTGTTTTGAATATTCCGCGTGGTTTATCTAACATAGTATCTGTAGTAGTCTAGTATTTAATCATCGTGAGAGTAGTCACCCGACCAGTAATGCATGCAGGGGCCTTAATAACCAGCTTCCTTGCACGCCAGTGTCGGGGGTCGCGTAACTAATATTTGCATAACTTTTCCAATGATACTGCTTCTACAAATCTAGACAAATTGATCACCCGTCTGCAATGGCGGGAATTTTTACTCATCGCTCTTCATAATAATCAACAAACCAAATACGTAGTTAATTCTTTTATATAAAGAATCTAGTTTGCATAGCAATAGTACCGATTTCCAACATGACAGCACTTATTCTGCACCACGATATTTTGATTGTAAACGTGAAAATATAAATAAACGAAATATGTTTTACCGTCTAGAATATTTTTCAGGTTCAGTGTCACTTTCGGGAAACATGATCCGAGGCATCTTAATTGTCCGAAGACGGCGGCTATCTGCAATCAAACGAACAATATAAAGTAATTTCATTCGGAATGCTTTTAAGCGCGAATACCACCCCTCATCTAATTACCTCTATGACAAAATTTGACAAAACTCCAAATACAGAAATACGCCCTGTGTGAAGACTTCCATAGCATTGTAATAACAAACTCTTGAAGTGTTGTCTATCATCCTTGGTTCGAGTTATTACTCGAGTTTTATGGCTAGTTGTGCTTTATTTAATAAGGGCGCAGACTAATGCCTAAAGTACTATAGCATCTTGGTATTTAAGACGATTTACTATAATGTGCACTTACATTTCGTAGGCCAGCGTTGTATCTTTCTCGTAACTTTATACTGGCTACTCCTCAACTCCCGCGGTGTCCAATTAGATGCCTAAAATGATGACGTAAATTTTATTATTTCTACTACTAATAGGGTAAAGTTGCCTACAAAAATACGTTTCGCAATCAGCTAGGATTTTTATTTTACTTAAAATACTACTCAGGTATATTTCGCCAAAAAAAAACATGCTTATTGTTTTTTACAACATCGAAAAGCTTAAATTGAAACTCATAAGGTAAAAAAATATTTATCGTATTTTAATCATGTGTGAATCAAAATGATATAAACATTTAAATATATATAAACAAACTTTTCTAACATAAAGGTAATTATGGTCTTATAAATATAATGTAGAACCACATACACCCCATGCGAACATCTAGTTCTATATAAACTATTGTAAGGAAACTTAGTAACATGTGGATATTATTGGTGTTTGTTATTTCAAGTGAACAGAGTAAATATAGTATGTATTATATCGTAAAGTATGTGTGTGACAAGAACAAAATTCCATGTCATATCTTCTAGTACTTTATGCTAGCTATTTCTCCCTCAGAGTTTTGGAAGGTAACAACTACAACACAGTATGTGAGGAAATTTTCCACAAACAATGTCAAAATACAGTGATATAACTATTTTCCGTACTAGTATTTAAAATGCTACAGTCTGCATGTCTCTTTTTCACAATTTCACACTGCACTAAATTTCAGTTTCATAGAATTTATCACTTGTATGAAAATGCATTTCCATTGGATGGAAGAAGGAAAACATCTTCATGAAATGTTGCATGCCTAAAAGTTCTTTAACACATTTCTTGAGGGCAAAGTCTCCAACACACTTGGCAAGCATGTTGGTCTCAAGGCCTAACCCCCCGCGCATTTAAGAGCAGGGACAATCCCAGGTTAAAAAGAAATTGGTACACTTATTTAACCAAACTGCAGAAGAAAGTACAAGTAGAACAAGTAATAAATTTGTAAGCCTATATTACCCAAAAAAGGTCCTATTGGTGGTATTATTACTGCCAAAGATACTTCACAATAGCTGTGACCAGATACAATATCTTATGCATAATACACAACAAACAATTTTGTTATATTGCAGGTACTGCTTCATATTTATTTACACAGAAATAAACATGAAGCCGTACCTGAAACCCTAAGCTCAGTGCATCATCATTGGATTGTATGAGACCTGTTGTCAACTTGCATGCAGGTGTTTTCTAGTATTGTTTTATGACTTTTGATAAGGATAGAGCCTTCTATCTCTGAAGCCTCCAATATTTTAAACATAATTCACGTTGTACCAATTTTATTCTATTGTGTGGTTATTCACATACATTTTGTTTCAGTCATTTCTGATATTATAAATACTCTAGGAGCTTTTAATGAAGCATCAGTTATTGACAATAATAAAGTTCATTTTAAATTATTATCTGCTTGAAAACCTTGTTTTCATACATTTATATTTCAATCCGAGGGCCTCAAGTAGGTTTATGTTATACTAAATTTGACAGGATGCTACTTCATTATGATTTCAACACAAAATATTGAAGTTCTATTGATAAAACTTATCAGTCATTCTGTGGTTTGAGTGGTCTCCATTCTATGATAAAACAATGTATTAAACCCACTTCAATTAACTCATAACTACATACTCAGTATTCTAATGTATGAGTTTCTTATACACATCTTCCAATTTTACAACTCACATTAATCAAATATTGAAAGTAGCACAATAATCTTGTTGCATAGAAATAGCAGACAGAGATTGCATCATTATTGACATAACATGTGCATATTCAATAGATATTATGTTATTCATACAAGTTTCTCATGAACATAGTATACATAATATATGGGACAGCTGACATCATTACTATACCACAGTGTACACATCTATTTGACTCCAATTGAACCTGTGATAAGCCTGTCTAACCAGTTTACTTGTGTATACTTACTGTGAATACAAAGAAACCCCCAGTTTAATTCATAATAACAGTACATTTCTAACAATAAGCACTAAAAGCACATGCATCGACGTGCACTCGCGACAATTATGTACCTACAAGGAAACAGGGACAGGAAGTTGGTGTTCTAAGTGTACTATACAAAGCCTTGGTACCAAACCATAGCACAACAAACGAGGCTCATAGAATGTCACCTTCTCCGCCTTCTCGTCAGAGACGCTGCCCACGTCGTTCATAGCGTAATTCCCATCCTCAACCTCCCCGTTCTCTCCATTACTGCGACGGGTTTTCACCATTGCAGTATCTGTGTCGTAACTTTACATTCAAGCCCAAAAATCCGTTATGTAACAAACGTACGATCTTACAAACACACACAGCGCATAAATCATTAATAAACACGACTGCTTTACACTCAAAATAGAAACTAACTCGACAAAGGACGAGCGTTATCGCTCGCACATGTCGTTACACAGCGCCATGTTATACGAACAATGTAGTTCTGTTCCCAGCGACTGTTATGATGGTTAACTCACCGATCGCACGCACCGTTTTCTCTAATTCACTTTTCAATTAAATAATACACTATTTCATTAACGAATCAATCGAAAAATTAAAGAATTCAACTGATACAAAATGAAATCCACAACTCACGATGTTTTTATTGACAACTGTCAAAAATTCCCGCAATTTGTCATTTTTCAAAATATCGAGGCTATGCACTGAAAATAGCATTGAAGTATGTCGATACTCTTTAAACCCATGCAGAATAGCATTACGTAATTTATTGATCTGAAAGCTTCAAATCCTGTTATTTTTATACCTGGACATTTGAAAGTACATTATGTGAAGTCCAATGAACAAAACCAAAAATAAATAGAATTAGGTATTTGAAAAGTGTACAATACTCCAGTGTTAAAAAATATTAATGTAAGAGTTTTAGTATTAATAAGCAACAAAAAAAAATTATAGAAAAAAAATATTGCAATTCGTAACGTATTTGTTTGTTAAGGTTTTTAGATCTACACCGTAGAACATGGACCTTCATGAAAGATTTATGGTTTAATATTATTAATATAATACAAAGTATAGCTATTCAGAAATAATTTCAAAAAGCTGAATATTTTGAAATGTTTGTGGACCTAACCCTTATTTTATCGACTTTTTACTTTTTCGTTCATAAATCTATCTCATTCATGTTGGTGTAAGTCCATTCATTCACTCAATTGCAGTTGATTTTGACATCTAGGAGAAATAAAAGAATTGTGTTTATTATTTTATTTATTTTATACGTAGATGTTTAATTAAACAGACGGATCTCGTGTATAGTTAAGTAAATCCCAGGTTAATATCGCGAGTGTAAATAGGTTGTTATCATTTATATGACATAAAACAAAAATACAAATAAAAGATAGCACTTATCAAAATTACTAGGTACCTATTTTGGATTTGTAAACGACACATAAACGATATAATTATTTTTTACAGACTGAACTATGGCAGAAAACCAAGAACCAATGTCTCCTTTAGGGGAGCACAAGGGTTTACTCAGTGATGGTTCTGTCAAACAGGGTGATATTGATGTTGACGAAGAAATATCAGCGAGAATGACGGCGTCATATAGTGAAATATCATTCCATTCTGACCAAGGACAAGTAGAGCCACAGGAGAGAGCACCAGGACCATCCCGACCTTATGACTTGCCTTCAGAAAATCGAAAACAAGAAAAACTTCCCTTAGATATGGATGGACATGTTAGGTATGAGGGAGATATGACACATTATGTTGCTGACGACCTAGAGTTCAAAATAAAATTATCTAGTCCAATAACAAAAAGAGGTGAAACACCCGTTTTTGGTAGTTCCAGTGCATCACGGTCCAGTACACCATCTGGGAAGCTCTACAGACAAATACTAGCCCCGCAGATTGGACAAATAGATATAACAGTATTACATGACCTAGAATATGAAGCCCAGAGGATAGCACAATCAGTTGACAATCTAATAGAAAACCTATCAAGTATATTGCACTCAAATTCTTCCTTGACTGCTGAGAACATGGAGGTGTACAAAGATGCAGTAGGCAAGACTTGTGATGCAATGGATAATAATATCAAGAGTATGTATACAATCTTAGCCAAGGGTGAAGAGGTTTCACAAGCTATGATTCCAGTGCAGGCACAAGCTGCAAGAATAGCAGAGATAAAAAGACTCCTCCAGATATTTGAAAATAATTTCTAGCTGTTAGTTACCAAATGCACCTCACTAAATAATAGATTGTTTTCCAATATCGATTTAAGAGTTCAAATAAATTAATTTACTGCCATTGTGTTTGTTTTGTATTCCATTTTTTTTTACCTTACTTTATTGCAATGCTAGCAATAATAGTAAAAGTTAGCTCCGAAATGTCCTTGCTCCCAAAAGGAACTTTATAATTTCAAAGGAGCTACCCAATATAAAATAATGTTGGTAATATTTTGATATAGAATAAATTGAATTTAATGGTACGGTTGGTTTCTAAACGAATGCCAATCGATTTTTTTCAGCTCATTCTTTATAAACCAACGTATACACTGGACACTGAGCCACTGCCATGGTGAGCCAGGTTTGTAACATTCAATATCAAAAACCTTTTTTGCAATGAATGACTGAGTCAAAGTTAATAACCTAACATAATTTGACGGATATCTCAAAATAGATTACATACAAGGATTGTTTATGTACAGTATACTCATGTTTCCCGTAAATACTTTTTTAAATCGACATTGTGTTATCGTGTGTAAGTAGCTTTACCATCAGCATCGGTCCCATTCAATCGCTATCAACTCATTCATTCATGTTTGAGTGACAGGTTGACGTTTGTTGTCATTCATTCTGTCATATCGCATCGACCGAGGTGGTTGTAGAACTAAAAAGATAGGAAAATGTGTTTTTAACCAGAAAAATGTAAATTGAATTACTAACATGAATGTTAACATCATTATAAGATTAAGCTTACAGTCGTTGGTCTCATGACCATTTAACATTTAGCTCCCATACTGATAAAACGTATAAATGGGTGACGTTCTAAGCTTATTTTCTGTGATAATAATGAAATTTAAATCTAAGTTCAATGAAAGTAAAATTTATTTCCACTATGATCTTCCGTGGGACAAGCTCAAGACCGTGAAGTGGATGAATGAGAAGGCTTCTTCGAATAGGGCTTACGTCCCTACTACGGTGAGTACTTTTGCGCTTTGGCTATTATTAGAAATTATCGCAAAAAGTATTTTTATTTATAGTACTCATGTACATAAACACGAGATGTTATTCGTATGTCAATAAATAACAAACAATATTTTTATAGATAGTTTTTTTAGTTCCTGTTTTAGGGTAGTATAGAATATAGAATAATAAATAATTGTTATTTATGTTTTAAATTTATATATGTTTATAAATAATTTTAGAGCCAAGTCACAGATAACAGCTGCTAACATTTTATCCTCTTAGTTTGAACAGTTGGATTCACCTAAACAAGCCTGATATCCTAAATTAGATTTTAATTATTATCCTCTAGTTTTCCTAATATTATTGTGTCCTTAAATAAAAATAAATATAAACTTTAATTTTACAGATCCTTATTTCCAACAACAAATAAGTAAATTGAAATTAATTTTCATGTCAGAAAGATAATATTTGTTTTAATTTTGTTATAAAACCCATCAACATTATACAATACAAACAACTTCAAAAACATAACAATCATAATGTCACACTGTAACATTTTGTAGTGGTGATCAATCATAGAATAATGATACAACCTTCATCGGAACAGTATATATATCAGCTTAGCCTTTTTTCCAAGCTATGTTGGAGTCGGCTTCCAGTCTCACCGGATGCAGCTGAATACCAGTGTTTTACATGGAGCGACTGCCTATCTGACCTCCACAACCCAGTTACCTGGGATAACACGGTACCCTTCGGTAAGACTGGTTGTCAGACTTTCAAGCTTCTGACTACTGTTAACGACTGACAAAGATCTTCGAAAATGACAGCCGGGACCCACAATTTAACGTGCCTTCCGAAACACGGAGGAACTCGATATGTATAAGATGGTCACCCATCCACAAATCAACCTCGGCAAGCGTTGCTTAACCTCAGAGATCGATCCGCGCGGCTGTTGTTAACTAAGCCACGAGCTCCTCCTTCATCGGAACAGTAATAAATAAATAATTTATTCAGGAATACTTTCACATTTGTATTTGCTGTCTATGAGAAGTAGAATTAGGATCATATTACTACTTTCAGTTTAGTTACTATGGCTTGATCTGTTAATGATATTGAAGTCTTAACTCTCTTAACATTACATACATAGGTAATCATAGACAACTTACCTGTAGGTCTTGTTTTGTCTATTTAGAATAAGCATGTTTTAGTTGACAAGCTTAGCTTTTTAAGCTTTTAAAAAAGACAATTTCCTAATAGTCTGAGGTATTTGAAATTATGAAACTCTCACACAAATATGGTTACAAAGTACCCATGACCAGATTCAAAATAATATTATATAAATAAAATGTTTTTCTACGCTGCCATATAAAAAAACGTCTTTAATATTCTTCTTTTTGTAAAAAAAATGTATTTGATAAAGTAACCACTTAAATGAAAATATGACTTGACTAGACCAATAACGAAAAAATAGACAAATGTTTCCCGTCATCCGATCGTGTAACCATATCGTTACCATAATGTCGAGTCATAATAATCATTGCAATGATAACCGTAAAGCACTATTACTTCATCAAAATGAGGAACATCCCTCCGCAACAGCATTGCCGCAATTTTTCGCGCGTTACGAAAACAACAGGATGTGATGCAGTGGCGTACTATCATAAAACTCAATATAAATCATAGGACAATACTTTAAAACGTTTCCACATAAAATATAATACAAACATTACATGTAATTTATATTTACTTTGGGCATTAACTCCGAATTTGATATGATACGGTATTTAAACAGTACTTAAGTATAATTACTTTTACATTTGGTAGCGCAGTTTTTGTTTACAATTTATGCCTACGCAGGAAATACTGGCTCTAGGTATTATTAGTATGTTGTGTAATGTTTACATACAAAATTTAAGTAGATCGTATCTAATACACCGCGTCGGTAATAGAGCAAGCTTTTATATGATAACATGCGGTGTTGGAGCTGCTTCACGTAAATAGATCGATTGGCGATGTTTTACGGTCTTTTCACCACGCTCATATGGGTATTGGGTAGATTATGATATTATCGAGTTTTCATACATTTTCCACCACTCGATCCGCGGGAAAGATTAGACGGAACCCAGTACCTGAAATTCGGGGCTGCCTTTCATCAATCAAATGGTTCCATAATATGTCAATCACCGAGATCGTAATTTATTATATCCCGTCAAGAAGATAGGTCACACGCTCTTTGCAAAGAACTGACATTCGCTAGTAGATACATGTAGTTTAGAACTAAGTGGACCACAATGGCCAAATTGCTTTAGAATAGATCTAGAAAGATCAGCTTAGAATGGCAAGCGCACAAACAAGATTACATGAATATACCTAATATGTGTATTATGGACTCGTGTACAATCCATTATCCAATGGATATGAATACTTGTCGTCTCAATTGTCATGTAATTTAATCCGTTTAGAGGGAATTACGGTGAGTTAGTATTGAGTGAGCTATCACGTACTTAAACTTCGCGACTGACAAAAGACAGCAATTTTCTGTTGTCATGCCAAGAGACTATTGAAAAAGTTTCCGACAGAAAATAGCTGTAACATATCTATAGTAAATCTACACAAATGGGGCTCTTTAAAACTAAGGAACACTTTCTCATATAGATTAACGGCTATCCCTGATTAACATTGACTTACATGTATCCCGCGAAATAGTCGGTTTTTTTTTCGATTTAGTCAGTTGAAGCTATTACATTTTAATTTACTGGTTTTCAACATGGTTTTATCTTTGACTCTTCTTATTCCTATTCTAGTAGTTAAATAACATACTTTTAACATATTTAAGGCCACTTTAATGGTTCAGAAATCATCCCGTGCACAGGTGTTCGGCTACAAAGGGAAAATTGGACAAGTGTGTCATTGATAGGTCGGCTTCACCGCAGAATGTGCTGGCACAGACTAACCGCAATAACTATCATCAGACACAAATACCTGAAATCATTGAAATGTAGGAACGATGAATGATTGAACGCTGACCCTGAAGAAAAATAAAGACGTTTTATTAGTGTTAGTAAACATTGATTAACGATCTCATACATACATGAACGGCTTTTATCGAGTCTCAAAGAAAACTTCAATGATAAGATCCGACGAATATCAGAGACATAATATGAATTTCGTAAACGTCCGTGCAAAACATCTACTTAGGTAGGTATCTACTACATAAGCAAACGTCACGCAATGTCTTACTAGGGTTTCATTTACTCACGGAACTGCAATAAGCCGCGTATTAATAGGTCGTAAGATATGTTTACATACAAAATTAAGTATATTAGTATCTGTCGCGTTGATATGTAGTATAAACGTGGAATCATTATACGCCTACAGTCACGCGACGAAAGGATGTTCTACATGATTTATTATTACGTTCGAACACACCGGCTTAATAATAAATAATGGTGTACATTTCGGTTTATTGATTGTTACTGGCAACGTTTACATGTGATTTCGTTTTTATTCGGAAGTAAAATATTATTTAGTAGGGTTATAGAGGCCCCTTTGAGCGAGACAAGGGGCCCCTTACACTATTTATAGGTTCGCAAATAATTTCTGGCATCATTTACGCGATTTTTTTCCTCATCATTGCGTAAGGGCTAAAAAAAACTTACAACACAAAAAATGCAAATGTATAAGCGCACGAGCGTGTTTAAATATGAAAATCCCTTTTAATCCCAAGAATTACGAGTGAGAGTTTCTCGAAAATTTTCTTCATTCATTTTATGTATGGTAAGAAGCGAATAAAATGTTTGTGGAGGTATGAAATTTCACGCTGTTGTCGAGATAATAAACAGCCCTCGTAAAATACAACACGAAGTCACACGCGACGCGACCGCAATTTCGTTTCTGAACAAAAATTCTTCCGGACTACGGACGCTTTGCCTCTAGTGCCCTGAAAAGAACATTTGCAAGTCTACATAATGAGATTCTTGTTGAATTTGTAGCAACATTCATATTATAACTGAAGATTTTCTTTGTAATAAATTCCCGGTTTTAATGACGCATAATGAATACGTATTCAAAATACATTTTTATGGTTGATGCTCATTGCAAAATGAAAAGGAAATGTTTCTATGGGCAGTGCTCTTGGTAGGTAGGTACTTATTCGTAAACAAAATTAATAATCACATGCTACTTAAAAATAAACGAGACTTTGTAAAGGAACAATGTAAAATGTAAAGTCGTAACATCAAGCTATAAAATATGAAAAAGATTTATTATTTACCAAAAAGTTATTATATTCTCTTTCTCGATGATGAGTTTTCCGGCTTCGGTTAAATAAGCATCAAACATTGTTTAATGATTGAGTCAACCTTTACCTTTGGTTGAATGATCATTGATCAGCCCACAGATGCAGGAGGTGGGAGTAAGTGTCGTAAAGGTTGTCAATCTAAATAGTCATCTTGCTACCTTTCCAGCGGGGAAAACTTTCCACAATATCAGTAGGATAACAATATTAAACGCGTGGGAGGTCCGCCGGCGTAGGCGGCCGACGATATTAGAAATATTGGAAGGTCATATCATGTTGATGCGATTACAGCATGACCGGCAACAAGTACGAACAAAGGGAGCTCTGAGCTCTGTGCTCTGTACCACTGACATGAACAGAGCCTGTATTCGTATAATGAGATTATAGATTAGCCTAACTCACTTTACGGAGTGGCTTGATAAGAGAACCTAAAAGCCTTGGCGGTTGACAGGCTGTGGGATTATTCGCTTTTCCGATTAAACTTGATAGCCATAATGAAATCGTCTTGTTTTATAATACTGTGTTGTTTATTACTTATCTCTCAAAATGTTATTATAAAGAAACGAATTATTACATAGCTGTTAAGATATTTGCTTAAAATATCTATTTAATAAAACTATTTAATAAAACTTAATATGTGTGTGTGACCAATGTCTTAAAGGTCGATCTAAGATGAAGAGTGTGTTGAACTTATTTTAAGAATGAGCGGTGAAGCATGCATATAAATACTTGATGCTACCCTACAGGTTGCCATTCAATAAAGGTTGAATCTGTGTGCCCTAGATAATAGATATTATTGGATATCCAAAGCTGAAAATAGACTTGGACCACTACAGTAGATGTTAATTGTAGCGGGCGGTGCGTAGGACGATGCCGCCCATTTTCCCGGTAAAATCCCTTACATGCCTGTTACTATAATAGCTTCCTACAACGTCTGCTCCCGTTGTCATGAACTTGTATCTTATCTCTACTCCCCAAACAATTTTAGCTCAACATGTTGCAGATCAAAGTTTGATTGTTAAGTTTCTGTATTGAAAGTCATACTAAAATAAATGTAAAGATTTCATTTACTTAATATAATAAAAAGAATATCTGTTGGAACTGTGTACCGAGAAATAAAAGTTAAAGCCTTTTATCTCGCTGCTGAACTGGTCCAAGATCGAATTTTGCTAAATAATATTACGTGCATTTAATAGCCATTATACTAGCATATTATGCTGCAAAACTTATACTATAACTAACTTATACTACCCATACGTCGACGCAGATAACTTTTAGCGGCTATTATTGGCTGGACTTCATCGCTAGTGTAACGTTAAATTAAAAATCAATAGCGCTGTACGCTTTTGTAGATATAACTTATTAATATATGAAGGCTAATTGAAGCTTTCATTTCAGAACAACCTTTACCAGCTTCCAGTTGGAAACGGCTATAAATGTGTAATATAAAAACGTATTGAATTGAAAGGGATCTCGAGAAACAATGATCGTTTAATTTTACGATCTTGGTTAATTAACCCGTTCCTTTCAATTGCAGTCTTATGGAATCTTACAAATGTTGCTGTGGGATGGAAGTAATTAAACTTCTTTAGGAATATTAAACAGTCAGCTATGAGAGAAGTAATCTCATAAAACATCTGTTACGATTTTGAAAAGATGGCATTTTTTGGTGTAATTTTCCATTTTCTTCGGTATTATCTGAAGGAGATTTTCCTGTTGGACGTTCGTTATTATCAATACATCTTCAGAATGCGACAAACGTGTATAGCATGCGCTAAAACTTCAGTTTCAAACAACTTCCTCAAGTTTCGACTTCTCCTACTAGTTCAAATTAAACTTCAAGGATGAGACGAAACTCGGCTCAGTTTATTTTGTTCATAATGTACTTTGAAGAACTTATTCCGTGGAATATGCGAGTTCGCAATCCTTTGCCGTTTTCTGGTATAAGGTTTCTGTCTCGGAATATTTTTCAAACCTTCACGCGGAGATAGGAAGGAATTTTTAATATAGTTTTATCTCATCGACGGAGGCTAGGTCGCTGCAAGCGAGTTAGTAACCAGAGCGCATCTTATAAACTAACTTGCAGTGCCTTGGGACTTGCTGAACTCAATTATGGGCGATTAAGTGGCCTATTTTCTATTCCATCTTTATTGTAATTAAAGGCAACTTAACTAAATGGAGCTTATGGATTAGAAGTATTTCTGAAAAAAAAAGCAATAAAGTATAGATACTGTTTGCAAATTGCAAATCATAGCTGCGAGTAGCGCACATTAAAATTGATAGATGGAAAATGTATCATATTCCGACCCCTCTAAAAAACATACCTGCTAACTATATAATATTGGTTCCAGGCAACAAAACCAACCATTTGCGAGCTGAAATAACAGACTCGTTACAAAATATTTGAATACATAACACGAATGATAGAATATATGGATACATTTACATAATAGAAGGGCTTCAAAGGAATAAACTGATTAGACTGTGAATTCATTCCCTGGACGGATGACAGCTGTCGTAACGCTCTACTCCTTGTCACTAGATATTACGTAAATATCTTAGTTGATAACTGACATACACGTTTATAAAATACATTTACACGATTATTAATCTACTTTCTTTTTAGTACCTATCAAAATAACAACTGTTGGCCAATTCTTACGAATGTGACGATGTACCTACTTATCAGACGGTATAAAAGATGACTTCTTTGATATAACAGCAAAATTCAGCATTCACTTAAGACCGTTCGTTATGCAGGTTCCTGCCATCAGGAACTGCAACACTGGGGTCGCCGTTAGTCTTTAAAAAAATGTATTTCTCTTGTGGTTATTTATTACATTTAATTGTTATTTCGTATTGTAAGTAAGTTTAAGTCTGTATTTCTTAATAGTGTAACATCCGGCAACCCATATAAGACAGAGCATGATAAGTCACGCATTGACTTATCTCCAAGTCTCCTTCCTTAGTCTTCAGAACATATCGTATCTATTCATATTACCTACATATTACGTTTTTCTTTGTCAGGTGGAGAATGTAGCCAACGTGTGTACGCATGCGCTGTGCGTGGCGCCTGCGTCGTTGGGCGCCAGGGAGCTGCTCACGCGCAGCGTCAACGCGCCGCAAGCTATCGCCGCCGTCGTGTACGGACTAGCCCTATGCCTCCTCTTCGCGGTCTCAACCACCTTCCACTCCGTATGCTGTTGCAGATCTGATACGTAAGTTTATAGTATTTTTTACTTACAATGATTAGTTCTTCTGTACACTTAATGCGACTAACGCGTTTCAAGATAAGGACATTTACGTTCATTATTTCTTTAAGATATTCCGTGAATAGGCGAGTGAATTCTTATATTTAGTTTACTTTCGGTGAAGCACTAGAAAGTGTGCTCACTATACCAATAATACGTCCTAAAGGCAATCTAATAAATTCTTTGAAAGCCAGTAAATTGAATGATACGCCACTAAAATATCGTTAGGATTCTAGATGTCAAGCTTATTTTAGAACTTGATTTAAAATGGCAACCCCTAGACAATTCGCGATCGATTAATCACGTCCGAACACCGAAAAGTTCAATAAAAACACTGAAAGTAATATCTAAGAAGAAATGCTTCAAGTTTGGTCGTTGTAATAAGTTTTAATAGCGAAGCAGTTTTACCTCGTGGCTTTATTTTGTTTGGTTGGCAACTTGGCCCTGTGGCATATCAGAAGAACGTAGCCAACCCTATATCAGCCCCATATATTACGCTCCTAATGTACGACTGACCTCGATTATAAGCAATCGAATATATTCGTCAAGTCCCCTCTGGCGTATGGGAATAATCAGGCAGAAAACTTAAGTGCCTGCTAAGGGCGAGTTTGGTTGCCATTGCCCGGTCAACGGAGCTATGAATTTGTTGGAGCGAATCTAATCGCGATAGATCTTGAGACAGTTGGCTATTTTATCTGATATCGCACATCTAGAGCTTGTAATTTATATGCCCACTGACCGCTGCTGTCTAAATAGAATCTCTTCACTTTTTTCTTAATACCGATTCTTGGTGCAAGATTCGATGCTCCGCTGACAGCTGAACCCATTGCCTACCAAAAGATTGATTGAGTTACAAAATTATAATATTAGAATAAGTACTAATAATGAGTACTTATCTCGTAATAATTTGTAGTTGCGGTAATCGAGAATGTTCCGATCACCGCTACCACGAATCTCCCATTTATTGAGCCACAAATAACGCGAGCGCCGGACGGGGATGAATGTAGGAACATTAATTAGGGCAAGGTCGCAATGCAAGGAATTTTCACTACATTCGCGGTACGAATTCCCTTGTCGGTAATCAGTGAAATCGGTGGTATTTATAGTACAAAATTACGATCCTTTGAACTTTTGTAACTAATTAAGCTAATTACTTAGGCCTTAATTTGACAACCTCTAACCCTGAATACCTTAACCTTCAAGTCCTCACACCAAAATATGTGTATTTGATATTTACCGACTTAGGTATTCAATCCGAGCCGTGTTTCACAAATATTTTATTTAAGAAACGCTTGCCTCAAGTTATCAGGAATTCAAGTCGGCCGAAATGGAAAAAATCTTATCGCGATTTTTATTCAAATATTTATTTATAGAGAAACATTCTCTATTCGTGGCTAAAATATTTAGTGGTTGAATAAAGAACTAAAACTTGCTACAAAAATCTTCAGCTATTTCAATCACTGAAGATTTCTATTTTTGGACGAGAGCGAGGGTTGTTTGTGGCGAGGCTGGGGCTTACAACAGACCGAAGCCTTTTAATTGCTATGCACTACATCACGTATTATGTTCGCATGAGAACATGTGTACAGTTATAAAAGACGACATACAATGTTGTGTAATAAAATGCAAGCACCTATTAGTATGATGAATTTCATCTTGTCAACGGACGTGGGTTGCAACAGGCAAAAGTTATTTATTACGTACAAACATTGATTGTTCATGCCAACTTGTTTAAAAATAGTCCTTATAGTTAATACTACGTTGATTCCAGCAGAGTTTTCTGAAATAACACCTATGACACAAAAAACGGCTTATTGTTTCATACGTACATAGTATAACGCCTTTTCGCCATGGAGGTAGGCAGTGACCAAATAACGGCTCTTGGTACGATCCTTACAAACTTCCCTTGCCTCCTTCACATCTATACATCTTGTCATACAACACCGCCGGTTACGAGTACTACTCATTGTTTCAATGTACGCAATATGATATTGACGACAGACGAATTTAGAGAGAACATAGTTTCATACTTCCAAGATATTTTGTTCTCACAAAAACTAGTGGTGGAGATATTCTTATATTTGATGTTTATCATTAGCACTTCACGTGGTTTATTGTTTTGATTTATTAAAGCATTTTCTATAAAATTCTTTCACGTGAAACATAATAAGTCAAGGCCTTCGGAAATAGTGTGAATTTGTAGGCACTCATTACCTTCTCTGGTTAAAATCCTGTGTTAAGCGTACAATAATGATTGTAGAGTATTTTAGTTATATCTAGAAAACCGGTCTGACAGTTAATTGCTTTAAGTGTCAATTATATCATTTGTTTTATACGTCTCGGGTTTTCTCATGACCGTGCTAAGTTTGCAGCCATTATACATGATATTTTCTCTATATTACTACCAGATCTCTATATTATTTATTTGAAAGAAGAAAATATTTACTTTTGTTTCCAGTTTCAATTCTTATTCTTTATTAGCTATCTCAAGTAATTCTTCAGCTTCCTTAAGAAACTTGTATTTGTTTTGTTAGCATTAATATAAAGCATCAGAAGTCTTGCAGACCAGTCTTGTTTTACAAATTTACCAGTACAATGGAAATGTCGTCGTCAGAATTCTTTGTTAGCTTTTCTCACGGCTATATTTAGATGTAGGTACTCTAACTACAGGGTACATCTTGTTTACTTAAGCCCTAAGTAATGACCTTAGACGAATTAAGTAGCATTCCCTCAGGTGTCGTTACCCGTAATGGTACAAGGTACCTCATTTTGACATTAGCGTAGTAGGGATTAGGGAATACTAAAATCTTTTATAACCTAGACTTTGGCGCTAAACAGGATTACGTTAAAAGAATTTACGGTTGATACTAAAGGTGATGTTTATTAGGTATTATATAAAGAAGCTCCTGATACTGTGCGAGCGTTAAACATTGTGAAGTCTGTATAAAATGTTCACACATTTCCCTGTAGATGTTAGTCCGTAGAGAAATACGTAGAATTCTGTAAAAACAAGTGACAATATTCCCAGAACAAGCGCAATTTTCTCTACTATAGCTTCGGCAACATGACAATGTGAAACAGACCGTATTTAATATATCTTTGAAGACTGTTATTTGAATATTCCTGATTTTGTTCTTCATACCTGTAATACTATAATTTAGAAGTAACTACATAATTATCTTATATTCTATCAGTATATTTGAATTCAATTCGAGTCTAGTTAATCCCATTTCCGTCAATCACATCCTGCAATCTGTTAGTCTAATTGCCACTTAGCAGGCTCTTCGATTATTAGCTATCAGCTAATTGAATTCGCAATAGCTGACAACACACATAAAGCTTATCTACTAAATCCCCCATATATCTACGAGATAAACACAACAGCGAAGGTAAGAAATACTTAAACACTAAAAAAAATTGTGCTCAGCTCCGTTTTCAAAAAGTAGTCTATTAACAAAATTACAGGCTATTTCATTAGTAAGTACGTGTTGCAATTATTTGAAACGCTCTACTTTCAAATGCCTCTCTAAATGGCTACAACAAATTATTTTGTAGTTCCCCGCTCCTTTCTTGTTGGCTCAAAGGGAGTTCATTATTGAATTCTGTTGTGCCTTCCTAAATACACAGAGGGAAAATCTCGTTTTTCTTTACGAACAATAATGATTACATACAAACGACTTACGTTTGTTACTTTTTTTCTTTTCTCTTAAATGGAAATGGCTGTCGGCCACACGCGGCCTTTACAGCTCCAGTGAGCGAGAGAACTCACCGAAGCAAAAGGGTTGCAGCCGCCTCGGAGACAACTCAAAGAGATATAGCACCGGGCGGAGGTCGGGCGTTGTTCAACACTGTTAAATGATACTCTTACAAGTATGAATAACGTAAAGCCTGAGTTATTCAATTTATGAAGGTATTAAAACTGCCACTGTAAACCGTTATCGACAGGTACCACCTGCTCGTAGCAACAACACAGCGCCGTCATAAATCTACATTGTGAATACAGCAATTTTCGCGAATTTCTCTCTTCGTATCGAACGTGTTGGCGGAGATATTATGCGGTGCGTGATTAAAGCCTGATTGAAAGCACAACACAAAGGACTACATAACGCTGTTTGGATGAAGCCTTTGGTAACAAATAGCAAGCAAATAAATACGTTTAGTCCCAACTCTCAGAGTAAATAAACTCGTTTAGGCCGGGACATGTAGTTTCAGGTTGGAGCACTTAAAACTTTATAGTGAGTTGTGTAGAATGGCTCTATGTTTTTGCTCTCGTAAATAGAATTTAAAAACTCCCACACATCTGGCTTATTTTGTAGGATTTTAATGTTCGTATAAACTTTTCTTTTTCTTTGCTTTATGTAGGTTACGTTTTGGTCTCCAACTAACTTTTACCGATTAGATCAGTCAGCTTTACCTTTTTTGTTCCACATATAGGCAAGAAACTATCAAAGGCGTGAACCGTATGTGTCCCAAATGGTTCAAAAACTTTCCTCAATAATAGCGTTCATTTACTTTTAGTAGGTTTCCAAATGTCAGTCGTTTATACTGAATGATTAATGATAGAGTAATTTGAACGAAATGATACCGTGTAGTTAGGTAAATGATACATTTCGTCGACAAGCACGTGGTCGTGGTCGTACACATGACTAATGATAACAATGAATACTTTGGACATTTCGTCTTATAGTATATATGTCCTCATTCCAATGAGTTTTTTATTGTTCGAAGTGATAGTGTTATTTGTTGAACTATATTACAGTTATTACGGACTCTAACCCTGTCACTTGGAAATTGTGAAATATACCATGAATGATTAAAACTCTCGAGTGTCGTTCTTTGATAACGCTTGTAGCGATAAAAATATGAACGGACATTAAAATTCTGTTGTGATAGCTTTTGAGATGAAAGCGAATCGTAACTCCGGTAGATAACAGTATGTTGTAATCGTAACACAGGCGTAGGTTATTCAATGACATTGTTTATGAAATAAGTTATAACAATTAGATCACGTAAGGAGCTAAAGGCTAAATCATCACAGAACATTTATTCTAATAACATTTATAACATGTGACACGACGTTTTGAAAGTGATTAAATATTATATTTCTACTAACTTTAGAATTATTACTTTTAACGTCTGAACTAACACTACACTCTTACATAACCCACTTATTGTTAACGAAGATAACGAAGCAAAATCAATTCAGACTACGTGTTCTATAAAAGCAGTTAAAGTTGCCAACTTCCTCTTGGCCAGCGCGGTGGACACTTCACCCGCGCTTCCTCTCATGCAGAGAGGAGACACGTGTCTAGCACTGAAGCAATATTCTGATGACATAACGACTATTGAAAATATAACTATCGCCACTACACATTCCGGCCACAGAAATGGAACATTCCAAATTGAATCCATGACACGTTGCAAGCCAAGTGAAACATAAATCGTTAGGTACTGTAGGGCAACTCGTCATAAAGGTTGTATTATGTATGTGTTCAAGCATCAATCCTTATGTAAGTATAAGGCTTCGTGTTTGCGTACAACAAGGTCGAGCTCAGGAAGTTGTTCGTTATGAGACGTTTAGATTATTGAGAGATGCGTGCTGTAAATTAACGGTTCGTGTGGGTCTGTTGCTAACCCATGTTTGACAGGATATACGGAATGAGCAGTGACGGTGTACTGCGAAAATTTGGCTAATGAAGTGTCATTGGATAATGTTCATATAATGTCCCTCGTTGAGGACAAAACATTCTGTCTCTACCGAACTGAAAACCTTGTTTTAGTAAATCTTCTAGTATTTAATCACCTCGGTGTTTTCCTGTGTTTCTTGCCGCCTCCATATCTGTCCGTTTTATGCTAACTCGTCTTCCTCGGTATGTGAAACTTTTTGTACCACATTCGCAGCTCGCTCTACATTTTCCACCAAAAATGGTTTAACCGCATTCATTTTGCTGGCAGGTATGCAAATATTGCATTTGAATTTTGAGATTGGCCTGGTTCAGAGCTGAATGCTCGACATAAAATAACCAAGTTGCGCCTGTAATCAAATTTATTCCTGTTGAACACTGCAGGGTAGAGGAGGCCAATCTTATTACGTATTCTAAAAAGCCAATCATACAAATCCGCACTCGACTACAACCACAGCCGCTATAGGCAACATTTTTTATGAAACCCTCAACCTATGATCAAGATCGAAAATAAGGTCAAACATCTGAAGAAAGAAAAAGTATTTTTAAAGTAAATTGGAAACGCGCGAAGCATCACTAATATTCTCGTTAAGCTCGGAACAAAGCTGTTTATAATACAGGTCGATTGGTTACCGTGTGAATGAACACGACCGAATTAGGGTAGATTACACAACGTAATCATTAGACTATTGTTTCCATATATTTCAATTCATTGGTTGTGTGGCGATAAATTCATTATGAATAATATATGAGGGCGGGTAGTGAGCGCTTAAATCAACAACATCTATTATTTCTGTACCTTTTATAAACTTTTATAATATACCACTATCGTAGTTCTGATCACAGCGCCTTTGACTATCCTGAAAGCTTCATAAAGTTAGTCGATTTTGAGATATTCGAAGCGTTTAGTAAACTTGAATTCTAATTAGGAGTGCTTTAATCAAAATAGAGCTAAATTATAACACGGAACTCGCTTTTGCTCAAGAATTTCACTAGAAAGGATTCGGGTTTATAGTTATCGATCTTATAAAAGTCCAAAAACGAATTAAAGCGTGCGTAGTGTTAACACGATAATAATATATGTTTATAGCCGGTATTATAATATTTAAAAAAAACAATAGGTTTCATTTACGTAAACTCAGTCGTCATAATTGCCTCTAAGGCTTTCAAGGCTCACTATAACAGCGGACCGTAAACATCGTACGAAAATTGCCTTTATTACGTAAAATGTTTTTAACATCCTTAGTTTAGGTAACTAGGCAATTGTAAAAATAGCAGACTGTAATTAGATAGCTTTTTCTTTAATTACGCTATTTTGGTGTCAAATCGCTTTAATAGTTACCTCTTTTGAATAAGTGGCTTATCAGGTGGAATTTGATAATTGCTTTATACATTCGCTGTCATTTTAGCTGTGCAATAAGTTATAGGTACGATAAAATAGCCTTTAACGTCTTATCGAGATCACGTAAAGACATGAATTTTCTCTGAACTAAGCCTAAATATATTCGAGAATGAAGGGATACTAAGATAACAAACCATTGAAATGTAGCTATTAATAAATTATACAGACAGTCACTGAAGCCAATGGTAATTAATCAGTCCTAACATTTACATGGAAGTTGGAACATTCCCCGCCTTTCATATTATGCAGTCTTGTTAGTAAAATAAAGTCTGTCAAAATTTTAAATGCGCAATTATGACCAACGTTCTTTCTTGGCCTTGGCTAGACAATTAACGAAATATATTATGAAAACACAAAAATACGACATTACAGCAACAATATTTACAAAGATAAATAACAAAATCATTGCTAGAAAGCAGGTAGAATTATGCTACTCAAATTGATTGCCGTTTTACCATTTTAAACTTTAGAAAATTGCAAGTAAATAAATAAAATAGTGCATATGATACACCGTAAATGTCCTTATCTTAACCGAAGCACGTAATTCACATAAGACGGAGCTATAAACCGATCTCTGCTTACTTTACCATAAACTAAACACCCCTTATAACCATAACCCAAGTGTATGAGCTAAATGCGTACTAAATTTCACAGTAAAATGAAACACTTCCTGCACCGATGCGACCGGGCAATGATTTACATATTCATCGCGAGTTCGTACTTCCCATGGCTGACGGTGGGCACGCTGTCCTGCTGGATGCTACGAGAGCTCCGGTGGGTGATCTGGCTGCTCGCCGTCCTCGGCATCACCTACCAGCAGATATTCCACGAGAGATACAAGATGTTGGAGCTGCTGTTGTATCTCGTCATGGGACTGGGACCTGCGGCCATCATTGTCACGTCTAATGTACGTCCACTGCTTAATTGTACGTTTTGTTACCAGCATAGCAACTGTATTTGGTCTCAAAAAAGAATTTAAAATTCTACCTAATCTAGTAACCAAATTAATATTCCGTCATTGTTTCCCCGCGGCACTTGAAATTAGGTCGATAGGTTAATCTATCGATGAAATAAAAGTGGATTACGAATATAGGCTATTTCTAATGCTGAGTTCATACGATATCGGCTGTGGTTAATAGGTAATTTCCCAGCCAATACATGACCGTGGAACTGTGATCTTTTATCTCGGCGGTCAGCAGACTAAACGTGACATTTATCAAGATAGATCAAGTGCAGTTGTGGTGCTGAAAATATCACGTGTGTTATATGCTTGTCTGTTAGCATGCTTGTTTATCTAGTTGTTGTACTTGCACGTTTGTTCGCTTGCTTGTTTGTGTTGTTACGTCATAGTACACTGTTCATGTTTACGTGTGCTTTACTTAGACTTTCAGTTGATTTCAGTAACGTGTGATTGTGTAATAGACTTTTATAGCGAGTATAGTTTATAGTACTCTGTTTGATGAAGGTTACGTTTGTGTACTATATCGCTATTTAAATACGCGCCAGCATGTTGGCTATAGCCGCTATAGGTCCGAGTTTAAATAGAATGAGGTCGTTTGCCGTGCCGCTGTACTATATAACGTAAGTAACAATGGTATTACAAAAAGTTGTTGGTACCTAGATCAGAAGTCACGTAAGACAATATATTCAACAAGTTGACACCTATTCAACATTGTTTGCGGCTCTTATCTCGGCCAGAATGTCTGAATGACATGCAAAACCTCTCCGTACATCATGTCAGTTTAAAACGAGCCTTTTTCGACCTTTGCTCGGTAAATAGATAGCAGCTACACAGCTATTATAAAGTTAATAGGTATTAGAATGATTAAACATATTTGTCATTGCATAACTTATACAAACAATACCTACATATATATATATATATATAATATTAAATGAAAATAAACGCTAAAGAACTGTCATATTACTGTTCAGAGTAGTTTACAAATGGTTGCCCATTCACGGTAGCGTTGCAATTTATTTTGATTCTAACTTTTGAAAGTGTTCCAGCATGTAACATTTATAATTATCTGTAGTACAAAACATATTAATTATGATCCGTACTTTAATTATTTCCTTATTTATAGTACGACAGCGACTTGAGGCGGAGTTCAGAGTTTCTTGGCACGAATTCTGAGACTACTGTTTATCATGCAAATATTGCATTCATAACTAATAAAAGCTATGTATAAAGAGTCATTTATATTAGAATGAGAGCGTTGACTGTCGTCTCTCTGTTGAGAATCAGTAGTAAATGTCAAATGAATGGAATTACTCAGGCCCGGTCGTTCAGTATCGCTCACTTTAATCGCGATATGTCATGCAAATATTTCAATGTTTTACTACACTGTAGTATTCAATCGTTTTAAACGTAATCGTTATTGAAATGTTTGTTTTATGGATAGTACAAATGCAATGGCTAGGAATTTTCCGATATTTTAGGTAATACAGAGTTAGACTTAGCTAGATCGGAAAACTAAAATTAGGATTGAATTATTGCTCATTACAATTTAACGTATAATTATAAACGTAAGACTTATATGCAAATGTTGTTATAAGGTACAATAGATTAAATTCCAGCATACTTACAATAACATACATAAGGTTCTATGCGTGTGCAAAGGTAGTACCTATATAGTTATCATTCAGTAAGATGTTGCGTGACCTCTTTAACATTCGGGTCAACTCTAATATCTTAATGTGTTCATATCAGTGATGCTTTGAACATGATTATGTGGTGATCAATCAGTGTTTTGGATAAATGTAATAGCTATTTAGGTTTATGTTCAAATTAAGTACCATCCTTTAGAAAATCAAAACCATAGTCCCATAATGCGTGCTCTCTGAAAAGTAGAGACCCTAATTGACCCTATTTACTTGTTATGGTACATAGCTGGTTAGTTATCATAACTTAGTGTAGGGAAAATCATGAAATATTATCGGATAATTTCATTACTTAAGAAAAAAGAGTAAAGAAATATCTGACTAGTTGGTTAGGTTGTTATCCATTTCTTTAACAATTCATATTTAATGTTATGAATGGCAAAGTTAGAAAAAGCAGTCTCACATTTTTTATGAGCAACTTAACCGGTTTGTGATGACCTGTGATTCAACCTTGTAATACACGCAAGTGTTTAACTACAAGTTACGCCCTCTATTATATGGAAATAGAAGCGAATCTATTTACCATCATAAGACTTATGTACACATATTATGTACTTAAAGCATAAGGATTTTAATGTGGAAGCCACTATGGCAGTAATCACTAATCATGACTAGAGTATCTCCGAAGATATTTTAAAGATCGTCGGTTTTTTTTTGTTGTCAATTAATAATTAAACGAATGCGAATTAAACAAAGAAGAAATTCGTACCACGTGCGGGCACGTATACTTTTGTGAAGGTCTCGTTATTGTTGTGTTAGTAAATAAATATCCGTGTGTATCTGTGTAACTGCATGTGTACTTTGATATCTGCAATTTGTTTGTTTGTAAAGTCATTATAAAAATTGCAATGAAATAATTGAATGCATAATTGAATAAATGCAAATATCCCCTGCACATCCCTTCTGGGAAACAGTTGTGACGTATTTATTTTACTACCAGTTAATTGAGAGCCCGATTAATAAAATACTACATGGCTTTACCTACTATACGCAACGGGTCTTTTTTCCCTGAACTTTCATATAATTTAATATTCGGTACGCCTCTGTGCGTGCTCTATAGTTATATGGCTTATTATCCATATACATAGTTTTCGTTCCCGTGGAATGTTCCAGGAATAAAACTGTCCTATATCCTTTCTCGCGTCTCAAACTATCTTCGCACAAAACTTTATCTAAATCAGTCCATTAGTTTAGGCATGAAGAAGAGACAGGCAGAGTTACTTTCGCATTTATAACATTAGTAGGAATAGGCACATATTAATGAAGAAACCGGTTATAAGTAAACTATTTTATTCTGGCAACAACTTACTACATTTAAAGGCAAAAGTAACAGTTTTCTTACTTTGTTGATGTGGTTTACCTTGAGTCGTAAGAATTAAGTAACTCGTAGTAGATCTGAGGTCTTATTCATTGCAATTTATGTCAGTTCACTTTAATTAGTGGCCAATTTAACTTTAGATTATGTGTAAGTGAAGCTAAGGTTTGTGAGATGGTAGAGACGTAGTTTAGATGTGTTTTAAAACGTTGGTAATGTGATTAAGGTCCATCTGTAAAAGCCAATATTTTTTTATATTCATTATCTTTTTAAAATATGATTTATAGTTCTAATAGTTATTGAGTAGGTGCTTAAATCAGTATAGTAGGATAAAAATCTCGTTCCAAATTTGCACATCGCATTAGTACCTATAAAATTCAAAAATAAATACTGCCCGGCACTGAAACGTTTTTGTTAGAAACAACGAAACATCGAAGCAAATTTAGTTCGATGTAAACAAATGAACAAAGCTTGTCTTTATAAAAACCAGATTGTATAGAGTACGGCTTTTAACTACTGATGATATGACTACCACTGGACCTCCTTTATTAGGTAGTTTATCAAATCTACATCGCTTAGGACCAGTTTCACAGTTTATGAATAAGTGTCTAATAATTTTTCTGACCGATAAAATGACGGCAAATATATGAAAACAACTGTCAAATATCTGCTCGATACCAATACACAATCGAAAATAAATTAAACTGGATCTTAATAGTTAGAAAATAAATTTTACGTAAAAATAAATTGAAATTGATATTTTTCAGGATTTGTTTACGTGGATAGATAGCCTTAACAAACAAAGATAGATTGGAGACTCTTTTATTTTGGGCGTAATGAAGTAAGGTACATTGTCTTTTTTCTTTGAACCTTTTAGCAACCTTTTGAATTTGAATTTGTTGCTGACCTGCCAGTACTTACATTGAATTAATTAAATTGTATAATAGAGTTGTTAGCTTAGTCATTGTTACAGGCTAGTAGGTGAGTTATTCAGGGTCAATGAACTTGTGAGCTTTTTGTTCCGTCCTAGAAGTAATGCATAATTTATCCTTCTTCCTATTCTCGACAGTTTTCCCGTACTAACCCTCGGTTTCTTAGGTACATTTAACGGTAGTTTATCTATTCAATAGCGATAAACTCATATAAAAACGCTATAGAATGGATAAACTACCGCTAAATGTACTCAGAAATCAGGCATAAGTAGTAGATATCTATGAACAACGTATGTATTTGCTAAATCCATTTTGCAATTAAATCCAAGTTATTGTGTAACCGGGTGGGAGATTAAAACATGCTTAGGTTAACTCGGTCGCATTCCCGAGAGAGACCCACAGAGCCCTGCCGTATACCACTACCTATAGGTATTTCTACGTTATTCTATAAATTCAAGAGTACCTATGTATTTCTCATTTTATGGCAAGACGGCTAGGCCGATTTGGCAGAAATAGATCATTTTTAGGGAAAGGACATCGGCAAGTTTTTTGTATCTGCCTATCTCTATAGAAATATGGCGTTCTTTTATGTGTGAAATGGACTAGGTACTTCATCATCAAAAATAAACCAACGGCAGGTGGAAACACGGGTATAAATTAGTAACTTGAAAATAACAAACTAATTTACGTATGAAAATAGTACTCCATTTCCTATTACAATTTACATTTGTTAGTGGCCTAAATTACCTATTTTGAATTCTATCGATTCATTTTACATTTATAATTTACGGGCCACTCTTCAAAATGGATTGCTTTAATTGTTCCGTACTAAATGGCTTACTTGTTTGTTAAGTTTGAATAGAAACAGGCTGGATTAATGATACAATAGTCCTCATAGTCCAATGTAACATATGATCTCTTTCTTATGTTATACGCTAGTGCTTGCGTCGAGTGGGCTCTTATTATCCAAATAAACTTTTAGAAGATTATAAGAATTTTACATTAAATATTCGAGACTATTTCAATAAGATAGCTTTACCAAAAACCCGTTAAATTAAAATGTTAGTCCACTTAAAAACCCTACAATTAAGTTAATGGTAGAATAACCAGAAGAACTTTTACAAATTATACATTTCCAGTCACCATATGTATTAGATAGTGTCTGTAGAGTAATTAAACTTCGTCATATATCATATGGTATTTGTTTTTGTGTATAGCTTATCGGTTCGTAGTGCTGTCCATTCATCCATCAAGTAATTGCTCCATATTGTACGAGTGCAACTCATGTAGAACATATTGTACTACGTTCACGACACACTGAGCAATAACGATGCAACCGATGTGCAACTACTTTCCTGGATTAAATATCGATTGGTTTATATGAGCACTTCAGTTTTAAGTGGGTTTATTACAATATAATTTACTATGGATATTAATGACTACCCCCGGTTTCTGAGGTACATTTAACGGTAGTTTATCTATTCAATAGCGTTAAAACTCATATAAAAAAACGCTATTGAATAGATAAACTAAATGTACCTCAGAAACCGGGGGTAAAATAGAAATTGCACAAAAGACGATTCTGTAGCACTACCTTTATTTTAAAATTGTATGATTGAATGAATTGATTAAATTAATTTCGAATTTATGATTAGGTACAAGAAAGGTCTTAAACATATCAATTAATTTGCATAGCAGCCATTGTTATACATGTGAGTGCTTCAAATACAAATATAGGAAACTACAATCTTCCTATGACAGTGTGGAAACCATTATAGGTAGGAAAGGATGAAGGAAATCATTAATTTAAAGAAATGTAATAAATAGTAATTATTATGTAAGGATTTGTTGATGAAATATCGCTATTTAGTTTTTAAGGTAATTTCGTAAGTAGACCACTTGCAACCAATTGTTGCACGCGTTGCGAATTTCATAATTTTATCCGCGAAATTCACATTTTATTTAACGCTTTTGCCTGCATGAGCTGCTATTTGTTTACTTAAGTCCTCTAGCATAAAAGATAGCAGGTCTACCTTATGAATATTTGCTTTTGGAGTGAGTTACTATGGGAGAAAAAGAGTTGGTTCTTGCAACCTCCGAACTCCGTCAGCTGTGACTCTACCGTTAACGGTATTGCATTTCTCATTAAATTATGTAAAATGCATGAAGCGTAAATTATTATTTTGCATGTACCTACGTACGTAATAGGTTATTTTTGGCAGTCGCATTGACTTTTTTTCCCAAATATAATGCAATGTTTTCTCATTTCCAGCACCAGTTCCCGGCTATGTACGACCTGAAGCTGGGCGGCATTCTGTACCTGATCGGAGTGTTCTTCTTCAAGTCGGACGGACGCATCCCGTTCGCTCACGCCATCTGGCACGTGTTCGTCGCCCTGGCCGCTACGGTACACTACCTCGCCATACTGCGACATCTCTTCCCCGAACTCAAATCTTATTGAAGACTGCCCGTTTAACCTATTGAATCTCCATTACTAGAGCTCTCTATAGCTATTTTTGTATCCTAACTCGACGACAAGGCCGCAGATTAAATAATTCAGTTGACAATCGTTCGCGAATCGTCGGACGATCGGCACTGTGCAGCTGCGATCATTGTGGCTTTGTTAGGTCACTAACTTCGTAATGTGTGTGTGAATGTTTAGCGTAGAGAGTTGGATTAGACTATAGTATGTTCTATGCTGTTGACCGGAACCCAACGTAAATGTATACCTGTTTGTCTAACGACCTAGGCCGCAATAAGCGACATTTAATAACTGGCCCGCACTTTCGGTAGATCTTAATCGCGGTCTCGCATGATGAATTTTTTGGTCATCATGTTTCGGTTACATTACGAACATTTGCCACGCATCGTGTATTCGTTTGGCCAATGTTTTACTATCATCATATTATTAAAGACATCGGAAATAAATTTATGTGTTCATCGAATTTATCGTTGGACTTATCCACGGAGGAGTTTTTACAACTGGGCCGGGCAGACGTAATGTCGCCGAAGTAATTTCGTATGCAAGTAAATTATCATAGACCTATAAAGACTGCTCCAGTCGGTCGGGTTGTGGACGTAATGCCCCATAGTATACAGTTACGTGAGTTTCCGGCTCCTCACGCGCCGTATTGCAATCAATATCGTTGTCATATCAAGGTTACATAAAGGAGTGTTCATACACTGGTTACATGCATTACTCGGCGTAGGAGTTCGCAGACGTCACGCGAGAAGCCGTACAGTTTCTTACGTTGAAAATAACCCTGCTTATAAATAATTTAAGCCAGTTGCATTATACCGTGGTATAAAGTTCCCTGGTCGGCTAATCGATTGATCGTTTCGACAGGAAATTGCAAAGGCAGTTTATCGTTTTACCGCAGCCCCTCAATCGACCCGCCCTGTAATGTACTGCCCTTAAAAGTTACTTACTGTAAGCCGTTCCTACCTCAGCCGAGACTCTTCAACTTTTAAGTGTTTTACCACCCGAACGAATACGTTCTGCATTATTTAACAAGTTGTCCGATTTGACCGAAGTGTCCTATCACGAAACCGATAAATACTTTGCAGTTTCTCCGAATTTCGAGTCGATTAACGGTCAGGGCAAATAGCGTCAGTTCTGTTGACTGTAGAAGACATATGAATACTTTAGCCCTTCTATTACAAACGTGGATTTTTAATAGACCCGAGTTTAAAATCAACAACTGAATTGATTTTGACACTACACTTGGGTTCATAGTACATATACGTTTTGGTTCAATCAGGGGGTTCAACTATAATATATGTTTTTATTTCTTGTTTAGATACTTTATGTAGCCGCTGTATATGACAGTAAAATGTCAGTGCATTCCGGCGTGTGTTCACTCGTTGATCGGTTCTCTAATGCAATTACTATAGATATTGAATAGATGTAAAGTGAGTAGCAGCATGAACCACGTTCGGCCAAACTAACTACAAAATGATGGTAAATGTGTGTATATTTTGTAAAATATTGTTGAACTTATTGTACTATACATAGTGTTTGTAGTCGTATCTCAGAATCTCGAGACCAATCCAACCCTTTTTAGAATAACTATTTAAAAAATCTTATTGAGGGTTTTTAGAAACATTTATACCTATTAACTTATTATACTTATATGAAATCCAGTTTTTTCAGCGAAATCTTTTATACACCTCAATGTGACTTTTCCTTAGTATTAGTTCGTTATAGTGTAGCTAGTTGAATGTATATACCATCTTGTATGTATATGAATAGGATTTTAAAGTTTTAACATCAAATAATATTTATTTCAATTTTAAATTATTTATTTACATGTCCCAATTTAGATTTTTTAAGGATTGCTCAATCGTTCGTGTGACTAGGTAATATTTTGCCAGACTTCCAAATGTTTCACTAGAATCTCGATGTAGCGGTACACAGTTACACGACACACCATTGATACTCATAGTTGTAATGAAAGTTGCGAACGTCTCGTTACTGATGTGTCACGATGATTGTACGTACGCGATGCTCGAGCCCCGCCCCGCACTGCGCCGGGCTCATCGCCCATTGTTCCTTGTGCTCACATTATGATATCTAAACAATCGAGTCTGTTTGAAAACTGGGGCGGCTCGACATCGCGCCCGTACGTACACACTTGCGTGTTCACACAATAGACAAGTAATTCAATAAACTTTAGACCTTTCACCTATTTAGACTATTGAACATAATCTTGCGGAACCGTTAGGCGTTAAGTATTTTAAAATGATACAATCTCGTAATTCCTTCAAGTATTTTAATTGACTATTTTATTGAATTGATGTGACATGAATCAAGTGCTAATAACGTTATAACAATTTCTAGTCATTGTATTTGCTACAAACATTTTAATGTAATGGAAGCAAATTAATTTTATATCAGTGTCGTACAGTCGCGTACCTACACATGGTAAAAGGATGGTAAACAATCTGTTTCGTCGGGCTTCGGTCCGACGCTAAACACCGGTAGTAGTTACGTTAGGCTAGTAGCAATTTGACGCGACGTATGACTTATAAGAGTTTTTGTGTATTGGTTGCGAGTAAAATCATGAAAACCGGTTAGTCAAGGTTATAACAGGGTAATAAAGATGACAAGAATGCACAAAACTGAATAAAAATTGTAAATTCATTTAACATAATTAATAAAATCCTGGTTATAATTAGCTGCAATCAAAGCTACTTTTAAATTAATTAGGGGATGGTGTTTTTCTTTTAGAATATAACGGTATCGGGTAGTGACTGTAACGATACCTAGGAGAATATCATAGAAGAAAATTCCTCTAAAGTGCAAAGTATTCGTAAGTAGGGAAGGGTAGTGACAGATTGTGTTTTAACTATAATGTCTCGGATGTTATTAGGGTCCTATTATTAAAATACGTACGATGGAGACCATTTTCTGTAGTTTTAAATTTATAGTTTTAACCACAAAAGCGACGTTATCCATCAAATGCTCGTCGCTTGTTATCTAGCCAAAAATGCATGCTGTTTTTGCTCCTAGTCTCATTCAGATAAAGTCCAAAATTGCCTGTGAGTTAAACTTGCTGAAACGACTGTCTCAAGTCTTCCAAAGAGATGCCATTGGTAGGTCTTCTAAACCAAATTGACATTCCTTACTTATTCCATACTTATGAAAGTAATTAAACTTTCTCAAGTGACCTTCTTCCTTTGGCGTATCTTTTTTGTTGTTCAACCACCTTGAGTCGCAAAGCCCTCTATGTTTAAAAGTTTTCAAGTAAACTCAATTGGTATTTTAAGAAAATCTCTTATGGAATACATTCATATATATCATAATATTATAAAAAATATCTTAGCTGAAGTAAAATTGAAATTTCTGCTACATTTTGGTATTATATTCATAATATAAATATTAATCTCCCACCGTTAGAATCTTGCCTGTGTATGTATCTTATCCCATAATAATTGTGACGTCAGTATAACAAATACTAGAAGTTTGATGTATTGTTAGTGGAAATATTCTGTTCTATTATTATTATGCACAAGTGTTAGTTATTGTTAGCCTGGAAAAAAAATATTTTGACATTTTATTTTGTGATTTATTCATTTAGTATTTGACCTGTTCTGTGTATTCATGAGACTGTAATAACTAATGCTTGTGTGAATACCATAACTTGTTGTCTGTATGATGTTTAATGTGACGTAAAGTGTATTGTTATAAGTGGTAAGATTATACATGCATCAGATACATAATGTTATAGTAATACCCAGTGACTATTCTATAATTTTTCTATCAAAAAAAAATAGTGTTATTTCATGAATGTTACCTTTGATATTGGACCCTGGTATAGTTTTGTAGAGGTTTTTGGGAACTCAGTAAATAAAAATTTTACAAACATTAATCTGTCTTATTATTTCATTATCAAAATGTTGGTGTCCACCGCTGAAATCTAGTTACCAAACTATGCAACCCAACCCAGAGCAGCCTACATGAATGAACTACATCAATGTACTTACTGAACCAAATAAGATATATCATAATAATATGAATGAGTGTGGATAATATTGGATAAACAAGTCTCTTAAACTAGTAGCCAATAACTAATGTGCGTTCAATCCCTAACATAGGTTCAACCATTAATGTTTTGCAAAAGTTCAACAACCATTCAGTAATGTTAAGAAAAGGCTACAACCCAATTGGGTCGAAATAAGAGGAACGGATATTATGTTAAGTGAAATAATACATAGACTTTCAATCCCGGGAAGTGTTTGTATGGTCATAGCCAGAAATTCCACAAAATTGCATTTGTTGCGTTCACCCAATTTTAGTAATAATGACTACAAGGCAAGGGTGACATGTTTCTTATTCTTAATAAATTATCATAGCCTGCACTGAGTTCTAGAACTGAATTAATAGTAATACCTAATTTAACAAAACCAATGACAAGCTACAAAATTCTCACAAAATCATAGCATCGAACAATTTATATTTTATTTGACAGCTGGACATATTATGATTAGATACGATCAACAGATAAAAAATCTATAAAATCAGTGATTTTTTTATATGGAAAACCGGAAATCCTGATTTTTAGGAACAGAGTCATACTTTTTAATGGTTTGGACACCTTACAAACGCTCAACAAAAGCCTGTAAGGCTTTTTCTTTTTACTTCTATTTCTATTGAAATCCAATAGAAATACGTAATCACTCTCACAACTACCTACTCAATTTCAACCTATGCTAAATCGTCAATCGACTAAATATTAAGACGCTTATAATATTTTCATCACGATAACGGCTAAACCGGTAAATGTGATTCTGATAAGAAAACCCCTTCACTGGTACTGATAAGTACATTCCAGTGATAAGGCTTGTCATATCTGTCATCAAAATAGATGACAAAGTGATTGGAGAAGTTGCACTTAACCTTACCTGTCTTTTTCATTACTAAAAAGTTCCAATAAAATAAATTGCAGCTACAAGTTAACTCTAGTAAGTCGTCCTACAATGTCGGAAGAAGAAAAGAAAGTAGAACTTCGAACTAGCCTCGCTGAAAAAGCAGCTGACGCAATTGAAGCCGAATTGGATATGATTTCAAAGGGTGACCTCAGTTATATCGGAGACCCTGAGCTAGACAAGCTATCGAATCAAAACGAGAAGCTTAAGCATCGTTTAGTTGTTTTAGAAAATGCAATTGATACTGAAAGTTCTTGTTCCAATGCACCTTCTGCCAAAGTAAAACCTAAGAATCTTCCTTCACTTATTACTGATATAAGCTCGGTAGAAGGGAATATCTGCCTGGTGGATGAACTCAAGAACGTATTTGAAGTAGCTATCAGATCTGCATACCCTAACTTAGATGATCCTCCTGTCGTCATCAGTTTGTCTGGCAGCAATCCTAAGTTTGGTGACTACCAATGTAACTCTGCTATGGCCATCTCACAACTGCTCAAAGCTAAAAACGTTAAGACCAACCCCAGAGAAGTAGCCAATAACATACTGAACAAAACTCCTTCATCACCATTCATAGAGAGGATTGAAGTTGCAGGAGCAGGATTTTTAAATATTTATATCAACAAAGCTATTGTTGAACATATCCTGAATTCCATACTTCGCTCAGGCATCAAACCACCCAAAGTTAAGAGGCAGAGAGTGATTGTAGACTTCTCTGCTCCTAATATTGCCAAGGAGATGCATGTGGGTCACTTGAGGTCAACAATTATTGGGGAGAGCATATCTAGGTTGCTGGAATTCTTGGAACATGATGTAGTCAGGTTGAATCACTTGGGAGACTGGGGCACACAGTTTGGTATGTTGATAGCACATCTACAAGATAAGTTCCCTGACTTCAAGAAAACTTCACCACCCATTGCTGACTTACAAGCGTTTTATAAGGAATCAAAGAAAAGGTTTGATTCAGAGGAGGACTTTAAGAAAAGAGCATACCAATGTGTTGTTCAACTGCAAGCTTTCCATCCAGATTATATAACTGCATGGAAACTGATCTGTGAAGTATCCCGACAAGAGTTCCAGAGAATATATGACCGTCTTGATGTAACGATTATTGATCGAGGAGAATCCTTCTATCATGACAGGATGCCTAAAGTGGTGAAACAATTAAAGGATGGTGGGTTCTTGGAAGAGGACAATGGCAGGTTGATCATGTGGATGGATCCTGACAACAAGAAGAATGGTTTGATACCCCTGACAGTGGTGAAGTCTGATGGTGGGTTCACTTATGACACTTCTGACTTGGCAACTATCAAACATAGAGTAGAAGAGGAAAAGGGCGAGAGGTTCATTTATGTAGTAGACAATGGACAAGCTAACCACTTTGTGATATTAGATGCTTGTGCTCGCAGGGCGGGCATCTTGAAGGGTGACCATAAAATAGAATTTGTAGGATTTGGAGTGGTATTAGGAGAGGATAAAAAGAAGTTCAAGACCAGGTCAGGTGATACTATCAAACTGAGTGAGTTACTGGATGAGGGCCTGAACAGATCACTTAGTAAACTAATTGAGAAGGGACGAGACAAAATCCTGACTCCAGAAGAGTTGAAGCAAGCTCAAGAAGCAGTTGCATATGGATGTATAAAGTATGCAGACATGTCACACAACAGACTGAATGATTATGTGTTCTCATTTGACAAGATGTTGGATGACAAGGGCAACACAGCTGTGTACTTGTTGTATGCCCTAACTCGCATCAGGTCTATAGCTAGAACTGCACAAGTCTCACAGGAACAGCTGAAGGCTGAGTTTGCAAAAACTGGCTTCCAATTTGAACATGAAGCAGAGTGGAAACTTGGCAAAGTCCTACTCAGGTTCCCTGAGATAATATTAAAAGTGGCCAATGATCTGTTCTTGCACACTTTGTGTGAATATTTATATGAAATATCATCAGTATTTACTGAGTTCTATGACAAATGCTACTGTGTTGAGAAAGATAAAGATGGTAATGTCATTAAAGTCAACTATTCAAGGTTGATGTTGTGTGAAGTAACTGCCACTTTCATGGAGAAGTGTTTTGATATATTAGGTATCAGGACTGTGGCAAAAATGTAACTCGAGTCTTATGAGCAGCAAACAGTATAAGTACTTAATCATTCCAGTAATTGTAGCTGTAGTAGTAGTAGCTTTAGTTATACCAAAGTGTATTAATAATTTTGTTCCTGTTCCTTAAATGTTAAAACGTTTCGGAACAATGTACTATCATGTGTGGGTACATATTTATTTATAACTTGGAGACCAAAAGTATTATAAGTATTTTTTGACTTACAATTAAATTGTAAAATTATATGGTACCTAAGTAAAAATTTTTACATTATATGGGTATGAAAAATACTCATATTTTTGTTTTCTTATCACCGATCGACACCTTACTACCTAATCCTTATCCTTGAGCTTTCTTAGATCACATAAATATTTGCTTCGCATGGAAATCGAACCCTGGTGATATTCGCGGCATCGGATATAAACTTACCATTTTAAACATTGCGCTACCTATGCTCACTATAACGTTTTAGGTAATATTTTATCTCGTAAAAACTACAATACGTTGACCTCAATATTAAAAGCTTGAGATAGGCCAAAGAAAGAATCCGTTAAGATAATCGAAGTTTTAGCATGGCGATAACTAGAAGTTATCGGTAATCATGTCACCCTACAGAGAGGTTATCAAAGAAACTGCACAATCAGTTGTAAATATTTAGATATTTTAAGTATGCTTCTTATGTAAACAATATTACTTAACGTATACCTTATATTGTTTGTAGTACCTATTTAATAGTCATATTGCCTCATATTTGTAATTGGATAGGGTGAGTAGGTACCTAACCGACACGACTGGCAAGAGGTCGGGCAGCATGCCTTCCGAAGCACGACGATGTACAAATTCAAGTGCCTAGGTCCGAGCAATCACTAAGAATTCTCAGGCACAAAAACACCACAACAACTTTTTTGGCCCACTGGGATTCAAACACAGACGCATACACACCGACCACACCACATAGTAACATAGGTAGTCAATAGCCTTCATAGAAAATATATACCTACCAATCTATATATCTAAAATAGAGTGAAGCTATCTCGATTCATCAACCTGTAGTACAAAAACGAGGTCTTACCTGGGCAGGCATGAGTAGCCACCCGTCCCAGGTTTGCCGGGACATGTCCCGATTCTGATAGTACCTACCTACTTATTGTCCTGCGTTCCGTCGATATGTTTGACGTGTTCTCATTATTTCACTCTAAATAATCTTTATCATCGCCTTCTGGAATGTCTAGTTGTCTCGATGTATGCAGTGGAAATGTTCCAAGACAGCCAAAAGACAATGTCATACTGTCAGCAAAGAGTTTATGAACGCTATGTTTTAAATTTGGCAGTAGCAGAAAACATGGGCCCAGCCCGACCGCATAGCAAATTATTATTTAAATATTTCAATTGAAAAAACTCAAGGAGCCGCCAAAAGGTTTAGAACCTTCGCAGTAGAAATCTGTTGGGTTTACAGAACGACCGTGTATGTTACAAGTGGAGGTTTGATTCCTGATCAGAAGATACTGTAAGTATAAAAGTTATTTCGTAGAACGGGTAGATTACATATTTCTAGGTAGGTACTTCCTATATGAACGAATCGAATTAGTAAGCAGGCAATTGAAATACGTAAGTTTGCATACTTTATTACAGCTACTGTGTTTACACAGGTTTAGTATGTTTCTCTTCATAATTGAAAACTGCCTATCCAAATTGGTGTAGTAGACTATCAAATAACATCCAGGTATTTAAATTAAATGGTAAAATTAACAACAAATAAAAGATATCATTGGTTTGCTCTTGTTATTTAATAAAAAAGCTTACACACATATAAAATATAAATTAGTATCATTACTTATAAAAAACTGTGATATGAAATGGACTACAAGATCTGTAAAGAGAGTTTCTGTAATAGAGAGAGAGTAACTTTCAGTTTGAAGTGTATCAAAAATTGTTCTCTTTGAGTATTACATCTTTGATACAGTCTGAATACCTAAGATATCAAAGCACTTCTCCATGATGGTGGCAGTAATTTCACACAACATCAACCTTGAATAGTTGACTTTAATAACATTGCCATCTTTATCTTTCTCAACACAGTAACATTTGTCATAGAACTCAGTAAATACTGATGATATTTCATATAAATATTCACACAAAGTGTGCAAGAACAGATCATTGGACACTTTGAGTATCACCTCTGGGAATCGAAGCAGAAGCTTACCAAGCTTCCACTCTGCTTCATGTCCAAATTTGAAACCAGTTTTGTTGAATTCAGCCATCAGCTGTTCCTGTGAGACTTGTGCAGTTCTAGCTATAGACCTGATGCGAGTTAGGGCATACAACAAGTACACAGCTGTGTTGCCCTTGTCATCCAACATCTTGTCAAATGAGAACACATAATCATTCAGTCTGTTGTGTGACATGTCTGCATACTTTATACATCCATATGCAACTGCTTCTTGAGCTTGCTTCAACTCTTCTGGAGTCAGGATTTTGTCTCGTCCCTTCTCAATTAGTTTACTAAGTGATCTGTTCAGGCCCTCATCCAGTAACTCACTCAGTTTGATAGTATCACCTGACCTGGTCTTGAACTTCTTTTTATCCTCTCCTAATACCACTCCAAATCCTACAAATTCTATTTTATGGTCACCCTTCAAGATGCCCGCCCTGCGAGCACAAGCATCTAATATCACAAAGTGGTTAGCTTGTCCATTGTCTACTACATAAATGAACCTCTCGCCCTTTTCCTCTTCTACTCTATGTTTGATAGTTGCCAAGTCAGAAGTGTCATAAGTGAACCCACCATCAGACTTCACCACTGTCAGGGGTATCAAACCATTCTTCTTGTTGTCAGGATCCATCCACATGATCAACCTGCCATTGTCCTCTTCCAAGAACCCACCATCCTTCAACTGCTTCACCACTTTAGGCATCCTGTCATGATAGAAGGATTCTCCTCTATCAGTAATGGTAATATTGAGACGGTCATATATCCTTTGGAACTCTTGTCTTGATACTTCACAGATCAGTTTCCAGGCAGTTATATAATCTGGGTCGAAAGCTTGCAGTTTCACTACACACTGGTATGCTCTCTTTTTAAAGTCCTCCTCTGAATCAAACCTTTTCTTTGATTCCTTATAAAATGCTTGTAAGTCAGCAATGGGTGGTGAAGTTTTCTTGAAGTCAGGGAACTTATCTTGTAAATGTGCTATCAACATACCAAACTGTGTGCCCCAGTCTCCCAAGTGATTCAACCTGACTACATCATGTTCCAAAAACTCCAGCAGACGACATATACTTTCGCCAATAATTGTTGACCTCAAATGACCCACATGCATCTCTTTGGCAATATTAGGAGCTGAGAAGTCTACAATCACTCTCTGCCTCTTAACTTTGGGTGGCTTGATGCCAGAGCGAAGTATGGAATTCAGGATATGTTCAACAATAGCTTTGTTGATATAAATATTTAAAAATCCTGCTCCTGCAACTTCAATCCTCTCTATGAATGGTGATGAAGGAGTTTTGTTCAGTATGTTATTGGCTACTTCTCTGGGGTTGGTCTTAACGTTTTTTGCTTTGAGCAGTTGTGAGATGGCCATGGCAGAGTTACATTGGTAGTCACCAAATTTAGGATTGCTGCCAGACAGGCTGATGACAACAGGGGGATCTTCTAAGTCGGGGTACGCTGATCTGATGGCAACTTCAAATATATTTTTAAGTTCATCCACTATGCACATGTTACCTTCTATGTCATTAATGTTAGTAATGAGCGTGGGAAGTTCCTTGGGTTCTTTTTTGACAGCTGGTGCTTTAGAACTGCTGCTTTCCACTTTGATAGCATTTTGAAGGTGTTCTAATTGATTCTTTAATTTTTCGTTTTCATTTAACAGCTTGTTTAACCTGGCATCTCCGATAAAACTGAGATCTCCTTTGGAGATTTTATTCAGGTCCTGTTCGATAGCATTCGCTTCTTTTTCAGCACGCGCAGTGCGCTCTTCTAATTTTTTCTGATCCTCTTCAGACATGTTTATTAAATAGTTTGTTTACTGATGTTTATTCTATTCAGAATTCTGTATATATTACGGCTTATTTATATGAGTTAAAATAGGTTATCCGCCACCGCTACAACACGCTGATGACGCTGACGTTTGTGACACATTTCAATTTTGGCTGACGCAATACTTTTCTGCCTTCGTTCTGAAACCTAGTAAGTGAAGACATATTCTAAATTAAACAAAATTATTCCAGGTTAGTTATTTACATTTACTATCAGAAACTTTTATACACATTTGCTTGTTTCTTTTATTTAATATATACTTAGAACAATTCAATAGTCCATCGATACCATTGTATTCTTTGTCACGCCTACTGCAACTGTCGACAGCATGGTAACCAAGGTGACCAAGGTCAAACAAACAGCGGCAAAAATATGTTTCAAAAGAAGCAAGTGTGACTGAAGATTTAAATTAGAAATAACAGTAATAAAAAGCTTTAATTATTTACCTCCTTACTTTTCCAAATCTAGCAAAACCGTTAGCATCTGAAACTGAACTTAAGTGAGTGATTTATAATGAATATAACTGCCTGCAGATTTTTATTTTCTGTGTGTAGATAACGATAATCTCATGGCTCAAGGATGGCACATCAACAAAATGGGCTCGACTTCTCAAGCAAGGATAGGGATCTTCCTTATTGGCTCGAAAACATTACCAAGTAAGTTACTTTTCATCTATAAAACATAGAATGATTAATGAGCGCATAGGTACCTACCTATACAATTCACCTACATAATGGTAAGACGTCAATATGGAAATTCTTAGTACAATGCACTCTTTACTTCCGTGTCAAGGTTGGGCCAATACTGGCTTTGTTGTAGTTTTCTATGGCCAACGTGACTTATACGCAGTTCATTTCTTCCAGGGAGATGAAGGAGACGCATATTCGGAACAGCAGTACTGATTCGTCTCCTACTCTAGAGGAAACAAAATTCAAATTTGAAAATACTAAATTAGAACCTCGAAGGTAATAAATTTGCGACAACTCTTTCTGAAATTTCTTTTTTTTATTACAATAACGATGATTGTTTTTCTTATTTGATTTTTAAGATTAAGTCGGAGGACCTCGTTAGATACAACTATGGACTTTTTGATGAAACCACAAATACAACCAGTGGCACACTCTGCGGGGACGTTGCGTCCAAATAAAGGTATGATTTCATTGACAAAGTTAGCAATTAAAAAACTTATTTCGATACTCCAACTTCCTCAGTGCGGCCTCTACGTAATTATTTTTTGTGTATAGGTAAACAACATACCTACTCACTTAAGTTGATTTTCCGCTTCTGTTTAGTAAAAGGTCTAAAACAAAAACTGTATAAACTGTATAACCTGCGTGACCTGATAGATTGAAGCAATAGCAAAGTTTCTCAGTGTTCGTCTTTTTTACTGAAAGAAGACTCAATCAAACGATATTGGATAAACTAATCATCATTCGAAAATATCCGATAAACATAAATAAATGACCTTAAAGTACTTCCGTAACGTCATGGGGCCTACCCTCATTTTGTAACTCTTTGATATAATTACCCAGTAGCGTGACGGCTATTATTATTGTTATCATTGTTTTAATTTTTAGGCTACACACAAAACGGACGACGGAGTTACAATGTCGGGGGTAAATTGGATTGGGGAGACTCGTCGAATGGTACTTCGAATGACTTTTTATCAGATTTGCTGCCACATTATGTCACACCCAGACATAGGCGGGTAAACGGCGCAGACGATGACTTTCATGACGTGATTATTGGATCAAGTAAGAAACTAATTTAAATACTATTTTAGATTATGTATTAGATTCATTTTATGTAGAAACAAGAAACTGGACGTTTCCTTCTGTAATTTATCTCCCTCTTCCCTGAATAGCTGCTTGTACGAGTTCTTAATAACATCTTCTGTTTCATCCATTTTAGGACCTCTAGAGAACAAAAGCCGCAAAAAGGTAATCGTAAGAGAGACTGCTACAAATTTTCCACCGAACAATTCTTCAAGTAAAAGAGCTAGCACGAAAGTCCCGACCAAGAAACCACCATCACTCAACCTGGCGCCAACGAAAAATGCACAGAAAGAAAAAATGAAAAATGAGTTTGTTATACCAGAGTTACCTGAAGGAAGATTATTGGAACTGAAGATTTTCTCCAATTGGGGTGACAAGTATTTAGTCGGTTTAAATGGAATTGAGTTGTTTGATTCTAATGGTGACGCCGTGCACGTAGAAAAGGTACTTATGTTTCAGTTCACGCTCATCACATCAGTCTTCTTCATTATTACTACAGTTAGATACACGCAGCTTTACTTTATCTTCATCATATTTTTAATTTTATTTTTGGTACGTATCAGGTATGGACAGATTCGGACACTGGTGACCAGTCGAAGCATGGTCGAGCTGAGAACATAGTGGACGGTGTAGTGCGCACGCGCGACGAACGTCATGTGTGGACAGCTCCGGCGCCGCGCGGCAACCCTATTGCACTCACTGTACTACTCGCTTCATCTGTTAAACTTGCTCTTTTGAGACTATGGGTAAGAGATCCTGTATGTAAACCATTACCTGTTTTAGGTAAAGTGGTTTCCACTATTTCAATTGACGTTTTTTAAGCGATTGCTGAGCAACAGAGTTTCTTAAAGAAAAAAATAAGGTTGACTACAGTTTTGACGAGTTTTTGCTCAACCTTGTAATGTAGTAATCTGGGAGGACTGTATAACACCTGTTAGTGCTGTGCCTTATAATCTTCTGCACTCTCGTATTAGTTTTGGTGAAGTAACTGATTCATGAGAGGTAGGTAAGGAAGAGTATTATAATATCTTCTGATGTTTTACAGAACTACAACAAATCTCGCATATATTCGACGCGTGGCATCAGACTAGTGCAGATCAAACTGGACGACCAGGTCATATTCCACGGAGAGATAGCCAGGGCGAGTGGAGAGCTAAAGGGGCCACTGCCTTCCTTCGGTGATGTAAGTACTCATCGAATAGACTGGCCAAATGTAATGTAATGTGAATTAACATTACTCGTAACCGTATCGTACCGTAATGGCTGTTTGCGGAAGCACTTCTAATCTTATCAAATCCTCTAGTATTTACTATTCAGGAAAGATTAACAAGACCTAATACCGGAAAATTATGTTGCCTTAATCCAGGTAGTTAAATTTACTTGAATTTTCCAGACAATTCTCTTCACAAAAGACGCAGTAATCCTTGAATCGTTAATGCTGAATGATAAGAACTTCCAAGCATTACTGAAGGACAATGAGCCCATGAACGAGTCGAGTATGATCGACAAGCGACCTCCGACTGCTAACGATAACAATCACAACACCAGTCCTACTGCACTGCTGGACTCACTGGACATTGATGAGAAGGAGATCAAGTATGTCGCTAAGAAGGTGAAGATAACGCTTATGTCTAATTGGGGACAGAGGCATTTGATTGGACTTACAGGTGAGATAATATATCTTCTATACCAGAACTGCTTTTTCCCGTCAAATATTTATATAAGCTGTGTTTTTATTTTTACCTTTTAAGTGTCATGGTTTTCTGATTAACTGAGTCTAGGATCTCATAATAGGTAATTTGGGATAAAATTGTGATTTTGTTGCAAGTTGTAATGTTAGTTAGGTTAGGTTAGGTTAGGTTCCTTAATAAAATAACACGAGTCTTTTGTCTGCCGAATTTATTAAGCAACAAATTATATTGAATAGATAGACATGTAATGTAGTATGGTAACTATAGGTACTATTTTATTGTTTACTGTGGTATACCGCCGTGGCGCAACTTACTCGGGTTATCATACTCCCATTCGATAAGGGTTTACGCTATCGTTGTGTATTTGTTCTTACTGTAACAATGTACGAACATGGTAAAACCATTTTTACAAAAATGTTTCTAATTTAAATAAAATTTATCTATGCAGAACGGCAAGGATTTAATTATGAATCCATACATATGTACCTACTTTAAATAACAAATTCGAAGGTATCTATAACACTTTCCGGGTAAACGTCTCAATTGAAATGAGGCATGGGGTTGTAATAAGATAATAAACACTTTTGTAAGACCAAAATTATTTAGTTGTCGTAACTTGTTCATTGAACGTCGAAATTCCTTTTCGATACCAAAAAAGCTGAAATTATCATTTTCACCCTAGGTATGGAACTGCTCTGCTACAACGAGCCAATAAAGGTTCACCGCGCGTACGCGTACACAGCATACATTTCTGAAGACCAAGCGCCTGAACACAGCAGCCTCGTAGAATGCAAGAGTTTGTTCAACGGACGAAACATCACGACTGACTTCGAAGACATGTGGTGCTCTAACTTCGCCACTGGTGATAAGTTCTGTCATATCGTCATGGAACTGTCGGAGCCCGCAGAGATTACCAGTAAGTTACTAATCTACCTATAGCAAATTATTATTTCAGCAGATTTGGACATGGCGATGATTTGATGCCGCATCCGTGTCAGCATATTTATTTCCTTTCAATTCTCTCCCAAAAAAGAAAAGTTTTTGGCCTTGTGGCCTACTTATCCACATATCTATCCTACTTTTCTTGGGTTATAGCTACTTCATTATATCTTACGCCGATTTCTGATCTCATACCATTCACTAGAAGCTGACAATAAATAGTTTTAGTAGGTACCCTGTAAAAGTAATTTTCTTGCGTGATAATTTACCTGCCTGTCGTATGCACCAGGTATCCGCATATGGAACTACAACGCGAACATGGAGCTGTCGTACATCGGCGCAAAGCACGTTCGCATCAGCCTGGACGGCGTGCCCTTGCACTACAGACCGCTGCTGCTGCGCCGCGCGCCCGGCGACACCTGCTACGACTACGTGCAGCAAATACAACTCAGAGCTATCGACGACAGGTAATGTAACACAAGGCAAGGTCGATTCACATGTGACGGAAGATGCATCGGGTGTAGCTCAATTAGTACGGGCTTCGTACCGACGCATCATCGGTTGAGTGTAAGCGGTCGAGTGTTTTTCTTTACATTTGTCTATTCTGGCGTTACGCGAGGTATGTTCCGTCAGATATGAACCGATCCTAAGGGCCAGTTTCACGACTAATAGATAAGTGTCGGATGACAAAAAAAGAACCTACTTACCATTTTTTTAACTGTGTTTATATATTTCCCAAAGGTTGGAAGATGCAAAAGATTCAGACAGTTTCCGGATGGACTGTCTCGTGTACGGAACGAACTTGGACATGGGAGCACCTACGGGCTTCGTGCTACAAATAAACATATTCTCCACGTGGGGAGACCCGTACTACGTCGGCTTGACGGGAGTCGAGTTGTACGATCCGCACGGGAATATGCTACCTTTGACGGAGACAAGTAAGTGGATATCATACATGTTTTGTTATTTTAAGGAATTACGCCGGGTTTGGTTCAGTTCACTTTAATAACATTGGTACTTTGATTAGGTACCACAATCAGTCCCTCGTTCGTTGTTTTTTTAACATATCGAAGTTTTTAATTGATCTATGTTGTTGACACTGCATCATGCGTTTAAGTATTGCTGTGTCTCTATTTATTTGTGTATTTGTTTCTAGGTTTATGATGCTATAATTAGCAAATAACAATGTGTGTATGTGTGTGTCAGACGTGTGCGCGCAGCCGGCGAGCGTGAACGTGCTGGACGCGCGCGCGGGGGACGTGCGCACGCCCGACAAGCTGGTGGACGGCCACACGCGCGACCCCAGCGACGCCGCGCACTCCTGGCTCGCGCCCGTGCTGCCGCACACGCTCAACAGGTACTCATTTCATATTTGACGAAAACCTATGAAGCATGCGCAGAAAATTCGCACTTGTAATATAATAATATGTTGATATGCGCCTATTATGATTTAATTTATACTAATTTTGTTTCAGGGTATTTTTCGTTTTCGATGTGCCGGTTTCCGTTTATGGAATGAAAATATGGAACTATGGGAAGACTCCAACTCGCGGCGTCAAAGAGTTTGGAGTAAGTTAGGATTTCTTTATTTAAATCTTGTTTTGTTGTACAAAAATGTGGCTAACTTATTTCGTGTTTTTAGGTTTTGATGGACGACCTGCTATTGTACAACGGAACGTTAGACTGTGCCAAAAGCGATGAAATACTTTCATCGCAATGGATCTGTTTACAGAACTTGGACGTTGAAACTTTAACGCCTTCGTAAGTAACTAATACAGTTCTTTTCTAGAGAGAGTTTTCAGAGTTCTGCTTGATGGCGCTACTGTGTTTGAGGTTTTTGTTATTATTTTTTTAAGAAGTTTATTCTTATTATTCCAAGTAGGTATTCATTAATAGTTGCCTAAAATTACAGATCATCGGATCTCAGTCAGCGCACGACGACGAGTGGGTCCAACGAGTCGGCCGACCAGTCGGCGCGCCCGCACACCAGCGTCAACAACGTGCGAGTGTTCACATACAAACAGAGACACAAATAAACAACACACATACAGACCGCGCTACTGATCGACCGACAGGTCACTTGACTAAATTGACGCGTATTATCTATTATCGTTTTTAAACTTGTTATTTAATACATGATTTTGACTTTATTCTTGTATACGTCCATTCATATTGTAATTGTTGATTCATTAACGTAAGATCTGAAACAGATACTGCTATTTATTGTACTACAACGAATTTTGCCCCATTTAAGATATAAATAAAATAGGTTACGATGTTGATAAGGAGTAGATCGCATTATTTTTTGTAATAGAAACTTAGCACTTGAGCCACTGTACCCACCGTGCTGAGTGCTTGAAATTATATAGTTTGTATCATGGAATGTAGTGTAAGATGGAATTATTTTGAAATGAATGTAGGATAGCCACAAGAGCACGACTTTATTGAGATTTTATCATTAATCGTAGGATATGCCGCATGTAGAACTACTGTAGACTGCACACCCGCCAAAATATTCATATTGTTTATAGCCACTTTTACTTGTTGTACCTCAATAATGTTATAAAAACCGTAAAATGGAAACGCTTAGCCATACAGTTTGAAGTATTCGACACGATACACAGAGGTATTGTATTCGTCCAGTGTTAGTGAAGCCTTCGAGGTGATGTTGCTAGTCTTTAAATTGTTGTAATTAGTTACGTGACATGTAACATACATTAGATTTTTTGTACTGCAAATAAACGATAATATAATTTTTGACAACGATATTTTCTTTTGCCCTACATTTGTCAACAAATTACATCAAGTCAACGACCTGAGAGCACGAAGTTAATTATAATGGGTACCAGCTTCAATAATATTTACCAAACCATTCCTATAATTGGAATACCATTGGAGTCATGAATGTCATCGACCTACAACTTGACGCTTCAGTATGTAAAGGTCATTGCCTACTGTAAAATTGTTATACAAGTCTTTAACTTTAGAACAACATGTGTTTATAAGCTGACACGGTAATGTTAAATAGGGTAGTTAGATATGTTGTTCGAAAATAGTCAGAATATAACAATAATAGTAGGATATGCCGCATGTAGAACTACTGTAGACTGCACAAAAATAACATATAAATAGAATAAATATAAATATTTCACTTTTGTATAAGTTCACGATATATTATAGCAATAGACTTGCCCCTTATTACATCTTTCATTGTTAATATTTCACACACATCTTTTTACACCATCGGGTATTACAGACGTGATAATTATGTATGTAGCAAGAAAACATAATATTTTGCTTATAAAAATGGTATAGATACAATAAAACAAGTGGTACAATTCAACTTAGTTTAATCAACTACTAACAATCACAGTTTGTTATGCTGCATCGCACACGCAACAAGTTAACAACAAAGACTGAAATCATACAAACTCCAGTCTCGCGATATTTGGTTCACTACTTAATTTACAATGGACGAATCCGTCGAGCATTATGTGTCCTTCACAAACTTATAACTTGTATCAACTAGAATATTTTGTACTCTACAAGAGTAAACCAAAAGAATTGTTATATTTACAAAACATAATTAATATAATACTTTAGCTCTTTGCATACAAATCTTATGAACATCTTTTTGCATCTATTCAGAACATCATATCAATTTAATCCTAAAAGTTCAATAATATAATATGCTTGTTAAGTTTATAGTATTAATAGAATCTAATTCTGTTGTAAACGAGGCTTATACGCCTTTCATATTTAACGGTTTGCGGTACGTTATTTGTTACTCGATGTTTCGACCGAGTTACACCGGTCGTGGTCACTGGCAGAGCGTATATAAGATGTCGTTTGCCGTTTACAGTAGAATTACGTTTACAAGTGGCAATATTTTGAAAATCGTTATAGATTTGTATACAAACAGCTAGTTGACTAAAGTACAATAATTTCATGTTATTGTGACAATACAAACTAAACCCAAAGTTAATTCTATGGAAGTAGAAATAAGAATGTATAAAATTCTTAGCACAGTGTTAATTAACGTACAATAGAAAGTTACAAAAGGCATTCATCAAGCATCACACGTACAATTCAGTCTATCACTAGTCTCAATGATATATTTTGGAATATACATTTTTTGAGGGTACTTTTTTATACCATACTCCTTTAAACTTCTTATCTCCAAGTACTAAGGCTTACCAGTAATAAGTACCGATTCGATAATTGCTCTCAGTTTCTCCCTTTCCAAATTATTGTGGATAAGCTCTCATCTCCTTACTTAAAAGCCACGCTAAATTGCCAATCGTTTTAATAGAGAATTCCCAAACTAATGCAAGCAACAGGTAAATATTGCCAGTTTGTTATATTTTGCAGCGATTTTAAGTATGGGGATAATGATTCTAGTTCGTATAATATAATACTAATAGGTAATCTACTTAAATAATATCGTTGCGCTATGGAACTGTAACAATGGCAATTAGTGAGGAACCGTACATACCGTAAAATATTAAATCAACCCGTTTACTCTATTTGAGTTCTTACAAAAATCGTGTTTAAAATATTCGAAATGTCAACTCTGTCTAGAGTTAGTTTTGTTGTCGTTTAACTGAAAAAGTATACTGATCTGAGAACACTGTTGAGATCAAAGTCTCCTTTGCTCGGCACTTTCTGTAGTAAGCTATTGACACGCTTTTTGTTCACCGCACTTCTCTCTTCCAACTCACTGAAACAATGTAAGTAGTTGTTAAGAATGCTGTTTAAACTAATTAGTATAGATTTATAGATGTAGGGATCTTACCTTTCATCATAACTGTATCGTTTGACCATAAATTCGGATAAATCTTCTAGAATCGGCTGTGAGTGCAGTGCTACAAACTGTTCTCGACAAATCTGGAAAAAAGCACATTTCGAATTTAACTTTTATTCTAAACCAATTCACTAAATTAGAGAGTCAATGTGAAGCAAATCATTTGGCTTTTCTAATAACTACTAGATAAAAGATACGTACTTCACGTATACGTAATTTTACGTCCCATTTAAGTATGAACAAAATAATATTAGGGGATAAATTTGAAAGCCTATAGGGTATGTCTACTTTGATAGACAAGATGAAGAGTAGATAAGTAAATAATTTTGGCCAGCTTTTCCATAAATGTTAAAATTATATGACTATTTCAAATACTTTGTACGAAGTACAGTTAGTAATGTACCTTGTTCATGAGATCGACGGTGTGCGGGTGCGTCCAGAAGCAGTCGTGCACGGACACGAAGGTGACGGCGGCGGCCTGGCACTGCAGCCCCGTCAGCATCATGTGCGACGAGTCCAGCGAGTGGATGAAGTTGGGCGGGAACGCGTTGCGCTGCTTCATCGTGCACGGACGTCTGAAGCAACCACATACATATTACATAAATATTACAGTTTCGACCAATTTTCATTAAACAATCTTGGGCTAAAACGGTTCAACATGCTTTACTTCAGAATATGACTGCAAAACAGTAAAAAATTATAGTGGATACACTAGAGGACAAAGTGTGTAAAAAGTATCGATACAAGTATTTTACAAGTTATTAACAACTCTAAAAACACTGTTAAAATACTATTCGATGAATCAAAAACAAAGTGTTTTATAATAAAACACAATCTGGTACAAAACAAACACATGGACAAGGTATTGTCAAAGTGTTATGGAGGCAAGTATACTGACTGTTGCTGGTCGATGGGCGCGCGGTAGGTGCAGGTGGCGGGCCCGGCGCGGCGGTAGTAGGGCTGCACCACGGGCAGGCCCAGCGGCGTCACCCACTCCACGCTCTCGCCGCACACGCCCGATATCAGTCTGCGCACGATACATATTTACAAAATAACTGCTTATATACAGTTAGCAATACGTATTTGTAGTTTATTATGTTATTCGCTTCTGTTCCTGCTTATTTAAGTTACATATAGTTGTGCAAAATATTGTTATGTACATTAATTCATTTCTTGGAATGTCAATACGTATACGTGCACGTATACGCAAGTATCCGTAACGCAGGTTTGAAAGATGACTACAAATGACCGGTAATGAATATCTAGTGAAGCAATTACATAATATGATACTATTGCAATATTGCACTTTTACATATTATGAATATAAAGTTACTAACTTGGCACAGTCGGTGAACCAGTCCTGTATAAGTTTGGTGGAAGTGAACATTTCTCGCAGACTGTCGAACGTCTTCGCCGTGAGATACTGAGAGCACGACCACACGTGCTCTTTGGGGAACTCGTCGATATCTGTCAAAACAAATAAGTATTAGTTCATACTGGAGGCATCAAAGAATATCAGCTAGTGTAAAGTGTCAATGTTTCGAGTTTACTGCTTAACATACTTGAGTCAGTCACAGATAAATACATGTTTTATGTGTTTGTTTTTGGCAAGAGATTCAAACTTAGTGCAAAAAATGCCTTTAAACGCAATTCATTGCATTTACATAACCAAAAATATAAATGTTTTCATTTATTATTTTGATCAAACTTACCTTTCAGCTGTTTAGCGATTTGCAGTCGGGCTCCGAACCTAGTGACTCCGTACACGGTGGTCATGACGGTCTGCTTGATCACCTTCCTTCGTACAAAGTTCTCCAGTATGACTGCAGCGGGCACGCCCGCCGCCGCGTCACGTACTCGCATCTCCTCTACCTGTGTGAAACAAACAGGGGAAGGTACTTAGTAATACATATCGAATTTTGATGTATTCGTTTGACCTACAACCCTTTTGAATGAATTATCTAATTTGCGTTGTTTGCAGTTCAATAAATTAATGTTTAAAATAAGTAATGTTACGTTCCCATACTAACAAAGGTTAACATCTGCATGAGATATCTGCAAAAGCATGCAATACTAATGTAATAATATATTTTAAAAGTGATTTGGGGCATGTTTTGATACGTATAAACTCGTATACGTTCAAGATACACGAATGTACACACGTATTCATGTACTTTTTTAACAGGTTATGCCGTCAAAATATGACGTCATAAATGTCGGAAACACTTCCAGTGATAAAAATCAATGTAAATATATAATGTAGTATATACGAGTGCGGCGACGGCGCTGTAGACGTCCTGCGGGCGCGGCAGCGGCGCCAGGTTGACTGCGGCAGCGCCGGCCGCGTCCCCGCCCAGCGCCGCGTAGTGCTGCAGGCCGTTGCACGACCCGTCCTGGTGCACCGGGAACCCGCACAAGTACTCTAAGCATACAAGCATACATATATTAATATATTGTACTTGAAATAGGCATCTAATGAAGTCTTGGTCAGGTACTGAAGAGGATTTTTGGTATATCTTTTCTGGCAATTATTGTATGGACTGTAAGGCATTTACCAATAAATAACGAAATCACCCCTTTAGAATTTGTACAGAAACTCAAATTTAAGATAAGTTTACTAAGCTGAATATTTTGGAATATGACTAAATATTTTGTCCGTTATATTAATTCACTGGGTATCCTTCAAATACATAATTTAACACTATCTATCGCTTATCCAAACGTTTGGTTACACTTTAAACCAATTTATTATTTAAACAGTACCTTCAGGATTAGGTGATCGTACAGCATTAGCGATCTCCATGCAACATGCGAGTGTCTGCCACGGCTCTTCAGACTGTGTCCACCATCCCTCACCGTCCAGCGGCCTGTCCGCCGAGTCCAAGATCTTGTCCATTATTTCATCAGCGTACGACAATCTTGGAACAAATAAATAAATTAATTAATTAGCCACACATAAACATTAGAACTCGTATTTAATAATGGTTTTGATGTTAAATACTTACAGACAATTTTTTTAAAGGTCACATTTATGATATTTTTTTCAATGCTTGTAATATCAAGCACACATGTATGTAACATCACAGTCAAGCAAACGTGAATGTATTTTAGTGTGCGTACACGTGCACGTACACATATCGTTTAAAAGACGACAAAATATAGCATAAACTTGCATCAAAACTGATTCTTGTAACAAAGATTCTATTTAAACAGCAGTAAAGTCACCTCTCATCGACAGTGCTCTTCTTCATAGTGCCAGTAAGGTTGATGGCGTGTAGCTTGAGCCACATGAGTCCGCGCGGCCCGAGCGGCTTCTTGGTGGCGAAGCGTAACAACGCGCGCTGAGTGTCGGCGCCCAGCGCGGACACGTGCGGCCCGCACGCGTACACGCGACCGCGGAAGTCCAGGTTGTGCGGCAACCAGAACACGGAGTGTCTGGGGAGAATTAACATTACATTATTTAAACAGTATATAAACAATTTTTACTTTAAAAAATTAAGGATGACAATAAAAAGAGAACGGCATAAAATTTATAGAAGTAAATAATAAAAACAAATATGACATTAAATTTCGGCTGTAGGGAAAGAGATGTACCTTGTACCTTTAATGAAGCAAAGACGTATAACAGAGTTTTCGGTAAAATCACAACTATAAAATAAGTCATAGTATGGCAAAATTATAGGTAATAAAAAGATCTTTAATTAGGGATAAATAAATGACTCTTGTATAATGAATGTATGTATGTATGTATGTAAATCTAGTTCACCTGTAGTGGTTGGCGAGCGACAGCTTGTAGAGCGAGTCGCACCAGAGCGAGTGCATCTCGGCGCGGGCCCGGTTGAGCGCCACGCGCCGCTTGAACGAGTCGGCCGCGCTGGCGCCGCCCGCCCCGCCCGCCGCCTCGAACTGAGACAAGTCTAGTGCCGACGACGGTGGGGGGATGTCTAGCTTCTTGTTACCACCCGCCCTAATGATGGAAATTATTATATTTTTTGGTTAATAATTGCCTGAGGCGAAGAAAAAAGAAACAAGACTTGAAAATATTTTAAGCCTTTCAAACCATATGTTATAGAACAGTTGATATTATTTTTTATTATACAAGCAAGTTCCGTTGAATATTGAACGCTATTTTATATTAATAATAGTTTATTAAAATCGTTTTTATTAACTTGTCTCTTACTCTACTTCTGATTTTTGGAAGAACTTACGTAGAGAAACAATATTTTTGGAACTCTAGGTTTTAATAATTAATTATTGTACATACCTAAACAATTTTATTTGCAAGTCGAGGATAGGTTGGTTGATGACCCACGGCACTTCGCCCAGTTGGTTGAGACTGTCCAGTACCGGGTACAAAGTTTCCGGCGGTGCTGACTCCAAGCGCTTCCATTGACTCATCACGTAGAATGGCATCCTTTATCAAACAGAATACCGTATGATTCGTTTCTTGAAGATTTTAGTACAAATGTTAGTAAAGAATTAGGTGTTGTATTTCATAAATTTAGTTTAATGGCACATTTCTACACTTTTGTATCACATTATGATAAGCAAAATAGATGGTTTAGCGAGGCACAAGTACTTATGTCTTCTTTTAGACTCGTTACATGTTTAGAGGCGACATGTTGTAAAAATGGGTTTCAAATAATGTGTGTACATTGTTGCACCATGCATGAGTGAGTGACGGTGAACAAGGTAGTGATAGTAGTTACCTGATGAATGGCGTGGGAGTAACGAGCAGCGCGCCCTTGGTGGGCGAGGCCCAGGGCGGGGGCGGCGCGGCCGTAGGCACCAGGGCGGCGCGCATGCGCAGGCGGCGCGCGGCGGCGCCGGCCCACAGGCGCGCCAGCGCGGGGTGCGGCTTGAGCTCCAGCCGCACCAGGCGGCCCCACGGACGGTGCACCTTGTACACCGCCGGCAACTTCTTCCTGCCCGACACAATGTACGTATTAACACTCATACATATCTTCCAACCGACAATCGAACTAAAATTCAATCTAGTTAAATTCCAGCTAGTATCAAAATAACACTTCAGAATTCCAAACTAGAACTAGACTAAGCGATTACACTGCAATAACCGATTAAACATTACCCAGCATCATAATGAAATACGCGCACACACGCGGTACAAAACTAAACAAAATATTGATGCAAAATTGCAAATAGTATATTTTTTTAATAAAAATTTGTTGTACCACAAGTAAAATACATTAGGTATTTACTTACTCTTTAGCTTTGGGCTTGAACATATTAACGTCAATTTTTACATCGTTAATTATAATATTGTACAGGAACTTCCCGATATTCTGTCGCATCTCCACAGGCCAAGGTGATTCGTCTATGTCCTACAAACAAAAAATCATGAATCAGCAAACATTATAACCTATGCTACGACAATAACGTATACACCCGTATACGCAGATTACAAAGGTGAGGCTGTATGATGGAAACTATGTCCGTACAGGACATTTGTTTTTCAGTCACGAAAGAGAGAAAGAAATGTTATAATAATATGCAGATAGGCTGGAGTAAAACAGAAAATTTTTACTTTAAAAAGACTTTTCAAGCGTAAGTCGAAGGCAAAGGCTATTTAAAAAAGAAGAAGGCGAAAACAAAGCCCGTACTACTAAACATATCAATCGACTAAAGTAAAGCTGTACTTACCATACTAGGTCCCTCTCTATTGAGATGTATGAGCGTCTGCCACGCCTGGCGGCCGTTGTAGGGCAGGCCGGTGTCGTCCACCGACTGTCGCCTCACGTACCACTCGCAGTACTTCTCGTAGATGCGCCCGATCTTGTGCATGATGCCGTTGTTGCGGTACTGCTCTATCTGATATCTACAGAAGCAAATGAGAAGTTGAATTATAATGATAAATCGTAATTAAATTATGTTATACATATAGTTTAAGAAATAAGGAGTCCTTTATGTAATCGATGTAAACACCAATAATCGTGTTTCTAGGAGCTATAATACCTATGAGATGAGACAATTTGAATTTTTTCCGGTACATCGACCATACCAAATACCCGCGCCCATATTCAAAGGTCAAGAAAAAACAAAGTAATGTGATGAAAATATTATTAATGCTAAATAATAGTAATAAAATAACTTACTTTTGATATACTTGTGTTCCTAAATCCCTCTGCAACAATTTGAGCGTGGGACTGTATGTTTCACTGCCGTCCACCAGTTTAGTCAGTTCAACCATTATCAAATCTACGAATTGGTCAACCTGTAACAAATTAAATCGTGGTAATCTATTATAATAGAGCAGTACAAGTGGCGCCATCTAGTATGAACTTTAGTCAATCTGAATTAAGTAACTTTATTAGTGTAAAATCACGATAATATTTTGTTCACTTACGTCTAAAACCTTAAGATAGGGGTAGAGCGTGATGGCCGAGTGTGACGCACAGCTCTGTGACTTGAGCGTGCCGAGGTTACGAACAAAAGCCTCGTGGACCACGCCGCGCCATTCCTTTTGAGTCTCTTCCAGTTTCTTCCTCTGTAAACGAATAAATGTATCAATTAAGACATGCGATTCGTAACTCTTTTTTTTGTTATATTAACGGGAGAAATGTTTTATATTTTAGTTTGATGTAGTCAAGGCAGACACTGTGTAGAGTTAGAGTGATCTTTCGAGCGTAAAACATCACACCTACCCTCAATTTTCTGATAGCAAACGAGGGCTATAGATAAAAGCTATGTTTGGAGCAAGTATTAAAACATTTGAAACGCTGACTTTTATCAATTGATGACTTTAGTAATAATCACATAGAGTTCAAAATACCATAACATTTATACTCACACAAAACACAACAGTAGGAGACGTCTCATCCTTAACACTAATATTCTCGATCTCGACATCCCCTTTGATTTCCATTTCGAGTTGTTCCTTTCCCTTACTGATCATTTCTTCAAGGGACAATATATCACCGGCTGGTGACGTCATAAGTCCGTGTCTATTCTCGACATTGTTGAGAGTGAGTTTGTCTAGTAGGGGACAGTTGTAGTCGAGTACCGGCGGCGTGTATTTAGGCTCAAATGACGGCTCTAATCTATGTATCGCTTGTAGAACTACTTCACGTTGATCGTAGAGAAACTTTGATTTGTCTAGTAAGTCGTTTAGGGGTATATTCTGGAAAGGGAACATATAATTCGAATTAAAAGTGTGCAATACAAATTGTTTTTCCTGTTTGATGGTACATATCAACCAAAGTCGTAAATATAACTGTGATTTCGAATGGTTGTAACATCATAGTATTCGTTTCTAATATAGATAATTATAGCTGTTTAGAAAATAAGACTAAACATCCATGCGTGCACACTCGTGCACACAAGATTACGTAAACGGGCGCGCAAGTTAGTATACGTAAATTGCGCATATGAACGTTCTAATTAAAGTATAAAAGTTGGTATGAAATAAGTGGCAGTACTAACCTTGCCATACATTTCCTGTTGATAATGTTTAAGTAAGTCCAACTTGTTGATAGGATCTGTTCTCTCGATACATTCGAACACTGCCGCGTAAGTCTGCGCGTCCATTTGTATGCCATCCTCGGACATTGAGTGTAATAACTCTTTAGTTTTATCTAACATGCCCTGAAAATAAAAGCAGAATATTATTATGTAGATAGGCTGCCGTAAGTTATAGTATCATAAGGTATGATACGCACTGACTCTGTATAAAGTCGGGTGCAAATATTCGTTTCGGCGTTGCGGACGTTAGGCAAGCTGGACGTAGCCGAAAAGTCAAATAAATAGTATAATGGTTTGGCATGTCTATACAATTATTATAAAGGTAGATTTATAGTGATCTCAAAATTAATAAAATTTATTTGTAGGGAAATATATAGTTATTTACCGATTGGTTGCTACTACATATTTCTGTAACATCGCGATGTAATCATATTACTGTAAATATCTGCAATACTTACTACTTTAGCATATCCGTGGAGCAGCGTATTGTATACTTTGACGTCATTGATCCTAGGATGATTCATGACCCTCAACCCTCTATGCCTATAATACTGTAATACTTGATGCGCCTGAAACCAAAACATTCGCATTATGATAAATTATTAAATACATTTGCTGAACCATAACATACAGAATAATAAAACGCATTTTAAATTAAGAAAGCAAAGGTAATTTGGCTATCACTACTTATTATAATATTGGGTCTTTCCGCCGCATCTGTCTGTTTGCGTCTAACTGAAAATATTTAAAATGTTATAACAACAGAAACTACTGATTTGCGAGAAAGGATTGAGTGTATATTTTGTTACGACTAACCCTGCACCGGGCGAAGTCGAAGCGGGTCGCTTGTATAAAATATGATTATAAAAATAATTCGAAATATTAGTAAAAGTAATTAAGCTAATACTTATTGTCAATTACATTTTTTTAGCATGTAACATTAATCAGGACAATCATCCAAGTTCTTACTTTCGTCGTAACTTTTAACTGCGTAAACGTGAGGAGCATTCTTTGATGCGTCACTTCAGATTTGTTTATTACGTTTTTATTATATGTATCTCAAATTAGGACGCAAAAAAGTCAACCAATCTGGGAACAGATAACTGGCATTACAATCTGGCTTAATGTACCGTTATCAGTAGTTCCTTGTTCTTGTTTATCACACTCGGTCAGCGACATGCTGATAAGAGAGATAACTACTATTTAAGATGTTATGTAGGTTAGTGATGAATTACAAATCGTAAAGCAGAACATTCGTTACGTTTTGATTTAAAATTGCATTAAATATTTATTACACGTGACCTCTTCGTCTTCGTAATTTCTATTTTTTTTTTTCTCAATACTCTTTTCGTTTTATGCCAATTCAGGTTCTTAAACAAGAGTTGTTGTCAGAGAAGAAAACATTGGCATCCGTAACACAGCTTCGGCTAGCATAAATGTCAGGACAATGTATGGATATTGTAACAGATCTTATGTCAATAAAACATATTTTTTATTAAAAGCAAGTTCCATCTTCTACGTAAATCGGTTTAACAAGTTAGCAATGAAAGCGTTATAGATGCAAAGAATGACCTTCGCATTTATAATATTAATGCGTTTACGTTATCCATATTCCTTCCATAGATCTTTACAGTACATAAGTACCAATTCACAGTACGGGTAATGATTGTGTATACGAGGTATTAACGCAAATAGACGTGACCTACATCACCTACGTGAACTATTCAGTCACACCAGACAGACGAGGCGATAATTGACACACTTACACAAAATATTGTTTGTAGTTTAAAAAGTAAACTTAAGTCAAGTTGCCGAACTTCTTTATATGGGTAAAATAATAATATAAATAATATAATGTTCAAATGATAACATTTTTAAAATAAGCGCGCATTACGGTTTAAGTTGCATTACTTTGATATGAGCCATGGGTAGCAAGCGCGGTTTATTAGCTTTCGCAAATTGAGCGTAAACCTAGGACAAATCAGGCACTACGTAAAACAATGTAGCAAAATGTTGCACATAAATTTACGTATGGAAACAAATAAACCCATCTCGTAAGGAAATCTGGACTATATTACCGGTCTAAAAATATATAGCAACATAAATAACTTTACCTCTTGTATCATATTTAGTGAGCAGAGTAGCTGCAGGTGTGATGTGAGGACTTTATGCAAGGATTCTTGCTTGCCTTGCCTCTCCATCTCTTTGATGTCTTGCTTCATGTTTAACTCTTGTTTCGCCCGACGTTTCTCGCGCTTCACCTTGTTCTTTTCCCTCAGAGCTTGTTTTCTGCAATGGACATATATTATGTAAATACATACATACATACATTAGACACACAATATCACGCCAGTTATACCCGAAGGTGTAGGCAGAGGTGTTTAATAATTATACTAATATAAAATCTGAAAATTGCACTTTGTCTGACCTGAGAATCGAACCCAGGACCTTGTGGCTAGCAGTCGGATACACTACCGACCGCGCCACAGAAGTAGACTGTAGTGTACAAGGCAATGTAAATAAAATATTTAAATGAAACTAATAGATTATGTATAAAGTTATTTATCTTCTCAAGTCATGTAAGAGGTTTAAATCAAGTAAAACAGTTTTGAAACGAACAATGTAAATCGTGACTGAATTATACAGATTTATGCAAGATCTAACTAATGCAGATAGCTAAGTTGTGTTCAAAGTGCAGATGAATGAATTGTAATGTTTATGTAGAAAACATAGTGTTAAAAATGAAGTTTTTCATAATTTATCTAACTGTTTCACCCGTGTTTTCACATATCAGGATTTTTTTTTAAATGCAGCTATCATATAGAACTCTGATCTTATAATTAACTTTTTCAATATTATTAGTGCGTCTGGCCTGTGACCAGTATACATCCATTTTTATTTACCACCAGATACGAAATACATTGGGAATGCATAGGGAAAGCCTTTGCACAGCAGCGGGTCAAAGCAAGCTATTATATAAAAAAAAAAAAAAGTGTCGCCAGTAAAAACTTACGCCTTCTTTATCTTCATTGCCTTAACTGGTATTGTTTCAGCAACATCCAGATCTACATCTTCCCTGGTGTCAGGTATTTCATTATGTATTGAAGAATCACCATATAAGTCATCTATAGCTGGATGTGCTAGACCTTGAGCCCTATGGAACATGGATTAAAACAAATAAAAATTGGAGCTAAATATTCAGCTCTGGTTTGGGAATAAAGCTATGAATAGATTTAATTTATTTGTGACCATATTATTTGCGCAAAAGAGAGGAAGATTAACTTGCTAGTATGTTTAACTAAAAGATCAACAATATCTTTGTAATGCAGAGTGTAGCTAGCTTTAAGTATAAAATTTTGATTTAAATTATTTCATAACTATAATTACTAATTTAAAAGATAATTTAATGTTTGTACTTACTGAATACTTGTTATATGGTTCATAAGTTCTTGGTCATAGCTATCTAATTGATTATCTATAAACAGCTCCCTGAACACAGCATGTGGGCCCTTGTGCAACGGATGGAAGAAGTCATCTTCACTAGCCAGATCACTTTTATTTGAAGTCACTTCATTTAAATTTAATTCCTGTGTTATTCCTTCACTTATTGCATACCTCAGGTCTTGCAACCTTTGGTCATAAATTGTTGCTTTTCTAAAATTATAATAACTTTCTTTCACCATATCTATGTATTTTTTTGTCTTTAGTTTATCTTCCATATTTGATAAGGAGTGACTTGTATATATCAATGCACATTTATCATCTTCTAACACAATATCTCCAATTTTCGAGTTCCCCGTAGCTGATGTAGAATAATTATTTACAGATGCTGTTTTCTTTAATAGTTTTTCTCTGACACTTTGAAGAAGTTCTGAATCCACTTCAGCCACTTTTGAATTTTTTATCGCTTTTGTGGTTAATTGATGAAGTTGACCTAAGGAAACTGGACTTGTGGCTAGTTTAGAGAGATGCACAGCACGCAATTTGCTTATTGAAACCTTGGTCTCCGTCATGGCTTGATCACCAACTAAAAAAAATTGTGTTTACATTTTAGGGGCACCATAACCATTAATGTGTGTGTCTGAAAATAAACAATACAAACCTTCAAGTAATTCCCCATATTTCTTATAAGATTTATGCTTCTTTTTTCTGGTTGAACTAAGTAAATTAGCCGTTTTCGTAGACTGGTGTCTTGTTGTGTAGATATTTTCTAGAAAGAAGAAAACTCGTGTTATGCAATTGGGTAACCTATGCGTCTTAATGCAAAATCAATGTTAATTTGCAATAATTGTGATAAACTAGGGTTTAAGAGGTAATAAAGTAATAATTTACCTGCACCGCTGCGGCATAATAAAATCCTTCGACAAAAAGAACATTTTATTTCAGTAATTGAAGAACTTCTGACTGAATTGTTCGAGGGTAATGAAACCCCATGAAAAGAACTTTGATATAAATTCCTGGCAGATGCAAGTCGATGCATTATCGCCAATTTTATTCAAAAATACAATATATTTCTATAAAACATGCCGAAATGTGAAAAACCACGTGAAAATTCTAGGGCAAATCGCAGAATCAAAATAATGGAATAGAGATGTCTATTACGTCAAGCAACTGTCAAATGTTAGTCGACTTAGACAAACTTGAACATAGCCAAAATTGTTATCGGTTTTTATTGCTAAACTAAAATGTAGCCAATATAAAAAACTATACTCAATGTCAAACTCAAATTGTCAATTCGTTCGAATGTCAAGTTCTCGCCAACTTGTCAATTTAATATTTTTATATATTTGTTTTGAATTAATGTAAATTAAATAAAAAAGGAAATAGATGTAAAATGCAATATTGTTTTTAATTATATGACAGAGTGTATGACTATATAAAAACATAATGGAGGACAAAACCTTCGTCTGTAAGTAACGATACTCGTATATATTTCGAGTCCATTCATATTAAATTTCATAGAAATAATTAACTTACATTGCTTCAGGGACGTCTGAGCTAAATAAAAGATTATTTCAACTTCGATTCGAAAATGATTGGCTGTTTAAATCTAAAAAACAACCTTGGGGGTGAGTAATACTCTTTTGTTTACATTCAGAAAAATTGCAAAAACTTGTAACAAATGGTGTTTATTTTTACATATTATGCTGCTATAATAGTATTTTACATGTGCTAATAATACATTGCTTAATAATAGTGCTTAATTAGAAGATAATAATGTTATTTGTTGTATACAGAGAGTTTCATAAACTACTACTAGAGAATGGGTTCCCTAGAGAGATGACTATTGATCATGTGAGGAAGAAGTGGTCATACAATTATGATGTAAGTTTGTTATGGTACAATGCTTTCACAAATACATACTAACATTTTATCCCATCAATTGTTTTAAATATTTGCAGCTATAAATTACAATATTTAAATTTAGCACATTTCTGAATGCAATAATTCGTGTTTTTTCATTTCAGATGTACAAAGCTGCAAAAAAAACTAATAATAAAAATTGGAAATTCTTCAAAATGTTTGACAAGCATTTTGGAAAGACAAAGATTTTAGATAAATATGAATCCTGTGAGTTTGTTTATTTTCTTATTAGAATCTTAGGAGAACTTTATATGAAAGGTCAAGACAATAAGTACTGTAACTGTGTTCTAATAAGTAAACATTAAATATATTAATTTAGCAGTGTCCTTTGATTACTAAATATATTATATTATTTGCTTTTAAGGGAATGATGAATGGAGACTCAAGTTAATCATATGCATTTCAGAGGCGAAAGCTATGAAGCTTGATGTTTTAACTATGTGGAGGTAAGTTATAAAATTATATCTTCCAATAACCTACACAAACATATGTCATATCTTAGATCCAATTCTTGTAATGAATAGCAATCCTAATATAATTCATGTGTGGTGTTGATTGCAGTGCTTTATGAAAAAAATATCATTACTATAGGTTTACTCAATTTTCCCCTCTGACCTTAAATAGAAACATGTGTAAAATTAATCCAAATTTATTCACTTCAAAGATTTAAACTTGTCAGTAATGTTTATAAATGGATTAAATAATTATTTGTTATAGAACAGTGGAGAGAGCTATGAGATGCCAGGACTTACCCATTGACTGCTGTGTGCAAGACATCCAAGGATTGTGGCATCACATTAGAATGACTTTTAATGTATGTAAATTTTCGTTACCGTAAAACGGGGTGAATAGAAACTATTTTCAACTTTGTCCTAAAAATTTGTAGCGAATAACTTGTTATTTTTATTGTCAGGTTGTTTTATATCATGTCCGGCGCCATGAAGAAAGAGTTAAAACCATATTTGTCCAAAAATATGCATAGTTTTACGATATTTCATTAAAAAAATGGTCAATTTCTATTCACCCAGCGATAGGGGTGAATCGAAACGACCAAAGGGGTGAATGGAAAAATTGTGTTTTAAAACGTTTTTTCAGTTAACAATATTGTATCTTTATAGATAAGTATACACCTAAAGAGATAAACACTCCAAACAACTCATTAGAAAAGAAATTCCACTTTAAATCCAAAGTTTAGAAAAAAATGTATGGACCATTAAGGCATTCGAGGACGGTTGACTAAAGTTGACTTTGAAGCAATTTTTTGGGTATAAATATCAATTTAAACATTTAAACAATTATGACACCGCAGAGAAGTAATATCGACGTGTAATCATTTCAAATTTGAACAAAATTCTTAAACGAGGAGTACTCAAACATTGAGCTTGAAAACTTTCCTGATTTTTTTTCTATTCACCCCGCGAATTCTATTCACCCCGTTTTACGGTACTGTATGTCTTGATACTAGAAAGCCTAAAACAAAGTCTGTTATCGTATTTATATATTTTTTTATTTTTGTATTGGCTGTCAAAGACCCAAAAAATTGTTTACATATTTGAATTGTATTGTAGCTGTTATATGTTCTTCTGTAAACATATTCAAAATTAATTTAAATTCAACCAGATACTATTAATTTAGATATTTTTACAAAAAAAGCTTACTTAATTATTTCGTTGTAGAGAAAACATCGTCAAAAAATAAGGAAAGGTACCGACCACAGCGACTGGCCGCTGTACGACGCCATATTAAGTTATCATCAGAAGTTCGACCCTGACTACATAATCAGACTGGAAACAGAGCCTCCCAATGTATTCGCGCACTGCTTCAGGGACAACCCGCGATATTTGAAGAACAAGAATAAAAATAATGATATCGAAAATGAATTCCATTGTAAGTATCATACTGCTTTGCTTATTTTAATTTAAACTTCCTTGCGAAAACTAGCTGGACGCACTAAATATTCTGACAGAACAAAATCCCGGGAGTACTGTTTATGACTCGTGAGATGGCTCCCACGATGTTAAAGAAATCTATCTATTTAAGCAAAGAGGAAAGGAAATATTTCCATGATAGATAGAAACACTAGACTAATAAAAATATACGAGTCGTTTAAACAAATCATTCAGTCCTTGTGCCAATTAGTGCTAGCAATTTGATGCCCCCATTGTCTACTCGAATATCAAATGTACATAGCATACATTCACTCAAATTTATAGTCCATAAAACATAACTGTGATTGGCATATTTAATTACTTAATGTTCTAAATCTTGGCTCTATTGTTTTTATTGGTCTAAATACGGTCAACTGAATGCGCGTTTGTTGCAGGGTCGAAAGATATAACGGAAACTTTCATACAAATTAGACTACAGAATGATTGGTTGTTTAAACAGAAGAAATGGGCGTGGAAGTAAGTAACTTTACAATTACTTTAATTCCTATAGTAATAGTATGTTTTGCATGCTTTTGCAAGTGTTTTTTTTTTATCTCGTAAGTAGCTAATGCATAATACATGGTTGCTAAAGTCGTGTTCTTTGCAGTGAGCTGTCTAAAATAATGATAGAAGAATATGGGTTCCCAAAAACACTATCATCGAGAGAATTAGGCAGAAAATGGGCGGCCACATTCGCAGTAAGTACCTATTACTAGATACTTAAAATTGGGCAGTATTTAAAAAGCGTATTATTGAACACGTATAAAATTTAAGAGAGATAGGAATCACAGATTTCGCCTAGTCATGTTAATTGTGCGTAATATTTTTGTCCCACAGGAGTATCAAAAAGCCAAAGCGACGAACAACACATCGTGGGTGTATCACCATTTGTTCGAAGTATACCTGGGTGAAACAAACCTGAGTTTGAATCCTCTCGTCGGCTGTAAGTATAATACGAAACTGGCCGAACGTATTTACATAATACTATAACTCTATTTAATGCTAGCGTATTCACACGTGCACGCACGAAGGTATATAAATGTGTACGTGCGAGTATTAAATGGAATCGCTAGAAAACCTATTTATTATCGATCAAGCGGATATGTACACTAAATATAGCGGCTTTTAACACTTAATGTTCGTAAATAGACGTTTCTGTTTGTAATTCATTGTTATTAACGCGCTGTTCATTTCCTCGCAGGGCAAGAAGAATGGGTGTTTAATTTGATCAGCGCAAGAACAGATTTAGAACATTTATTCAAAACAAACAAGGATCAGAATCGTGGATGGCGGTATGTAACAACTAACTAAACCTATTTACAGCTAATTTCTTATTATATTAAAATCTTATATCATTATGTAATTGTTTGTTGTAGAGAAGTTGAGAAAAGACTAAGAACGATAGGATTGCCACTGGACCATAGTTTATTAGATTTACAAGATATTTGGACACATTTATTGAAAACGTTAAGAGTAAGTATGAATCGCCAACTTTCCACACAATTACTCATTTCGAGTCGAGTTGCAATGTACACGAATACGTAGACAAGGCCTAGAATATTCTGTTCCTAACCTGTCTTATTATTTTAGTGGAAACAAAAATTCGCGAACAAAGGTATTCTGAACGAACAATGGCCATACTTCGAAGCAATGATTCGGTACTCCGAAGTAAGAGAGAAGCACTCTATCAAAAAGCAGAAGGAGGAAGATACGACGGACCACTTCGGTGACGTCACTCATGATGATGACTTCGAAGATGACATCAAGTTAACAGACCTTAAGAAGAAACTGCAGTTAGATGTGGAACCCAAGTTTGAGATAGAAATTAGTGAACAATGTCGAACTTGTTCTAATCTGGATGCATGTGTCGATATATTTGAACAAAGAGATGATGATGGACTGGATGTCGCGTATAAGTTGAAAGTTATTGCTGGTGTTGAGGTACGTACTGATTAAACTATATGTTTTTTCAATGTGCTTAATTCGTAAAGAAAACAACAGACTTTATTTTTAGTTAAACCAGATTTTTTGACCATTACACCTTTTTTACCCTTAAATACATTATACGTACAATATACTGTTAAAAATATCTTATTAATTGGAATCAAAATTTACTTTAAATAACAAAAAAATACTTTTAGGTGGAGAGATTTGATAATTTGCCCTCCCAACTATGTCTGAGTTGTCACGAGGAGCTAGAAAATGCCTACAAGTTCAGGCGGAAATGTCAAGACATTGACAAACGGTTTCGTTGTTCAGTAAGTAAAGACATCAAAGTGGAAGTCACCTCCAAACACGAGGATGACGTCATGCACGACCACGCTAAAGAGGAACATGACACGCACCACTCAGATGACATTCCTGACATATCCTTCGAGCCGGACAATGACGACACGCTACAAGAAACGAAGCCCAAGAAAAAAATCATGGTTAAAAGAAAAAAGACGCGAAAACTGAAATATGACTACTGGAAAATATGTGAAGTGTGCGGCAAACATACTAGGAATCTAATGAATCACTTAGACACACATACTACTGACAAAGCGTATTCTTGCAACGTGTGCGATAAAAAGTTTAAGTTCCGAAGTGGCTTGCTCATACATAAAGCGATTCACGATCCTACGCCGAAGAAAACTTGCGAAGTTTGCGGAAAAACCTTCCATATTTTAGCTCAGTATAGGCGGCATTTTGTGTACCACGCTAATGAAAGGAAGTACGGATGTGAAACGTGCGGGAAACGGTTTAATACATTAGACATATTAAAAGTGCATAACAGAACACATACGGACGAGAGACCTTTCACGTGTCAGGAGTGCGGTAAAACGTTCAGGACGGCCGGCTGCGTCAGTAGACATAAGAGAATTGTACATAGAAATATAAGAAAAACACAATAAATGTATATTATGACCTTGTTATATTTTATTTATCACAATTATCTGTACTACTCACTAGTTGGTATAATTTATTATTGGAGTATGTTATCATTTCTTAATTTCTCGGATACTTTTTATCGGTCTGTTAGTGTAGATATATTATAGGTCGGTAGATGAATTCAAAACGTTGAAATAATAACAAGTTGTATTATTGTATGTTTTCTTTAAAAAAGTAAACAAGCAAAGGTAAACATTGCAATTTGATGTATCTGCCTAGTTATAATTAGGCTAAAGAGATATCACATAAATCTCCAATGATATCGCGTGGCGCCAACTCATTACCGTGTTTACTTAACCGAAATAAAAGAGCAACGTCCTAGGATACAAAACTGCTGTTTGCGATGGACCCGAGAGGTGATTAACTTTAAAGAACAACGAGCCTTTGTTTGATGAAAATAGCATAATAGATTGAAGCACTTGTGATCGTTTTAAGGATTAACAAATGCCGCGTTGATTGACCGATAGTGTCCAAAAATACGAGCCTCTCATCCCCTGGAATGTTGATCGAAATATACGTCAATAAGTCATTATAAACAGGCGCACGCGTGCACCGCGACTACCGTGAGTGCCGCAGTACCGCGAGCCTGTAGCCGGCGCCGGCGCACCCGAGTTCATCGTCAGTTGGTGGCGGACAGCGCGCGGGCACACAGCGCAGTCCCGCACTCGCACATATTTACACACATCTCCGCGCACGTCCCGGTGCTACACTAAAACGAACAAAGGGTGCTTCCTAGTTTTATTTATAATTAAAAGGGCGACATGGCGATATACACTCCGGTGAGTCCATCCTTTTATTTATTTTTTCAATAGACGAAGTGTCTCCTAGTCGAGATGCGTTTATAATAACGACGACACGAACGTGTCGCAAATGATCATTACCGCTTTAATGAGATTATATTTTCAATGAATAGTTAATGTCATAGGTCTTCGATAGTCGCACATAAATAATATTAACAGACTATTGACTAGAATTAATTTTGATAATTTGAAGATTTTCCGCAAAGCTTATACTTATAATTTGTGCTTACACGAAAAAATACAAAGCAAAACCCCCCAAGGAAATACATAATTTTTCAATGAGAATAGCCAAAGTTTAGAGAAAACTACGTAAGTGCATCTCTATAGTTATGTAGATATCATTACGTAAGGAATCCATTCCCGATAAACTCTACCTAGAGCTTAAAACTTAGCACCTACCTAGTAGATCGTTTAAAGCTATCGGCGTTGAATTGACGACAGCAGTTATTTTTTAAAAGTAACAAGTCTAACGAAAATAATACGTACCAGTATGTTCATCAATATGTTTATTAAGATAAGTTTTATCAGACCAGTTGTAGAGTTCAATAAAAGTATTAAAGTTCAATCGTAAGCAGTTTACTAACCGAACTTATTATTTCGGTTCACTTAACTTTTAGAGCGCCACGATTCACATTTAAACCAAGATATTTCTTTAGATAAAGGGTACAAGTTTATTGTGATTGTGGTAAAGCTACACTTGACACGATTGTCCAGTAGCCATTGCCCATCAATGCGAAAGTTTATTGCCCCAAGGTGTTGCATTAACGAGGGCTTTTCGCACCTACACGTCGACGCATTTTGCGCACGCGTCGTTTATTACCGTCTATTTGTTTATTTTGAAACCGATAATTGAACCAAATATGGTGATGTTTCGAATTTGTACTATTTATGCTAGCAGTTTCATTCAATGTTATCACTAACTGTTTACAAACGAGTTGATCTAGTTCATTGCGTCAGATTTATTCAATGGAACTAGGTAGTCCTTCATAAATAGGTATCTCCGCTTCGATATCTAGGTACCTAATTAATTAGTGGTTATTATTGAACTGATATGTATAGACATATAGAGAAACGAATGTGTATGTTATCAATAGATTGTTTAAGCACGTTACTTGATTGTATAAAAACATTGACACATGCAGAAACCAAGTTACTACACACAGACAATTGTGTATATATAGAGAAATGGAAACAAAGTTGCGCTAATTAGATACAAAAGCCGTTAACACTGCGGAAAATCTGTCGCGCGAACCAAACCGAGTTGGTAATGAGTAACACGCGCCATAAACCTTTGTCAGTCTGCATGACTTGCCTGGATTCCGGCCAAGGCTCCAAGCCTAAACTCCTTTCGCTTTGTCTGACGTTTACTTTAAAATAGGATTACGTATTGGCATTAGGTAGCCCGAACCGTGTGCTAAACATACATATGAAACGATTCCTGACCCACATGTCACAGCATATGCGGTGTATCTCGTCGTATTATATCTCGGTGTAGTGAATAAGGATTGTATTTTGTGGACTGTTCATTAACTATATAGAGTGCCTGTTCCTATGTAAATGGGGAAGTTCTTAATAGTTCTACAAGTAAAATAAGCAAAGAGGTAAGTTATTATACCAGTAAGTTGAAAGTTGGAAAAATAGACCGTAAAGAAAATTCTGAAAGATGGAATGCTCAATTTTTAGCTTAATGTTTGGTTATGTGAATTTGGATTTATATAACGGATTAAAACAAACGTGCTTTGAAATCAACAACAATCTCGTCGATACTGGGAAATGGTGGAAAAATGCCAAGACTCTTTGTATTAATTTTCTCCAATTAAGCAAATTAGATAGCATATCGACTTTTTATTTTCTACTACAGCTTAAAATCTATGTAAGTATTTTAATTGTCAGCCCCTGAAATAAAAAATGTTGCAGGGAAAAGAAAGCAAGCGATAGGATTTAGATAAAAAATATGTCTCTTCATAGTAAAAGCTTTTCAAGGTACTAAGTATAACGTAAATATATAACATTTACTTAAAGGGTTATGTAGATATGTCACACTTCTTAAATTCCAGTAGCAAGCGTGTTATTTTTTGTGTGGACATTCCGAACTAATGACGGCTAGGTGGCGGAACCTCCAACGCTCCATTAAATAACTAAAGGTAGTGTCTGGAGCCTTGTATAAAATTATTAATAGTTAATTCTATCACAAGTTCGCTATCGTAGTAGAGACTGTAGATCCGAGACCTAAAGTACCTGCTTACATTCATACATAGGAACATAAAATCACGGCTTTCTCTTATAGGGGTAGGCAGAGACCTGAGAGCTTTAATGTGTCCCAATAATCATCATTCAACTTAATCAGTATTTACGAAATTGAAGGTTTAAATAGGTACCTTTGTACTAACTACAAATATGGATATGTTAACTTGAATTTTAAGTAGCAGGATACATAACTCTTAATAAGCACCTAATGATACGTTAATCACTTTATTACTGGGTAAGTATATCCTTTGGGCAGTATTCCTTTACTGACTTTACTTTACTTAAAAATGTGACGAGTGAATTAAAAATAGATGTTTTTTTTCATTGAATTGGAAGGGAGTGAAATGTCTTAATTTTTAATACTTTATTTTCTTAAGTATTTCCCTGTTATCTCACTGTGTATTAATAAAATAATCAGATCAGAAAAATAAAAAAGTTTTGGTTTAATTATACCGTGACGTCATGGGTTGCATACTTTTATCAATTTGACAAGCTTCAGTGAAAATCTAGTGCTATTATAATAAGCCCTGTGGTTGCACTCTCTCTGCCCATCATCTCTGTGGATTACCGGCGAGTTAACTTGTTAATAATGACTAAACTAGTAGTTAATGTTAAGCAATTACTTGTAGTAAACATCACAAACCGGCTGACTATCTGCAACATGGTCTTATATCCTGATATGCAAATCTACGTACTAAATAATAGATAGCTACAGTAATCACTGGTTATTGAATAGTTAAACATGGCCTGTGCCATGCATCTGATTACTATAATATTATGATTATATCCATTAATCTTCTCACTAAAGCATAAATATCGTATTAAGTACTAAACGTAGGTACATATCCTAGAACCGTCAAAGAATAATTTTGTCGTTAAGTTGAGCTTTTTCAAAAACAAGTTTTGTGATGAGACTGATAGTTATGGAAAAAAAATATGCCCCCCTCAACCCTTAACCCCTAATTTTGCAACACAAACAATTAAATCTGCTTCATCGCTGTTAGTAGTCAGGTCTAATTTCTAACTCCGCAGACCACGATCTCAGACTGACCAGATCATACCTATGTAGGTACCTGGGTACCAAATGCGTTGATGTCTTTACTTTTTGCTGAAAGCCCTACGGAGTTACCTACATAGTTTACATATACCTATTTATTTACTAGTTAGTTCTACCTTTTGGTTTTTTCTCATTACCCAAACTTGTCAAAGTTTTATGTGCGTGTGTCTTACATGAATGAATAAAATATACCAAACGCAATATTGATGTCAAAATCCAAACGTATTATGACTATTTGAGTATCAATATACAAAATCAATGAGTATCTATGACTTTCACTAGTTGCGTCCGATTGCCACATCTACTAAAGGTGCACTTAAACGATGAAAAATGATGATTTTATTGACCGGTTACAACATCCCACAGTTGCATCGATTGAAGATCTATGGCCGAAATAATTTGAGCCCCCATAACGGACTGCCACTACACAGACGAAGGTCTCATTTCAATTGAACTTATAATCATAAATTCGTAACAGCTGTCCCTAATATTGATACCCACGACAGGTTCATAATCGAGTCAACTCACAATATAATTTATCGTATTGTAATAGATAGATACTTACGGAATATTTATTGTACCCTCATTGGGTCAAGTTAATGCTAAACAATGTATATTTACTCGTAAGATAATACTGAATGAATGTGTTGACAACACTGATTTTATCTATGACTGAGGCCGTTTCGCGGTAATGTTTGTTGCTAGTTATTTATTTTTCTCATAGGAATACCTACGATTGTAAAGGAAGCAGAAATGAAAACATTTTCTAATTGCGCTTTTAGCAGAACTGGATTCGATATTGGGTACCTAGTACCTACCTAGTTAAGATTAGGAGCGTTCAATATAACTTTCCCTAGAAGCTGGCTATAATGAGTGGTGAGTACGGTACGTGCGCAAGCATTCGTTTCCGTCCATTCTTCTCTCAAATTAATAGCCTCTTAATGCTAATTTACGCGCGAAGAAAAGTTTTACTGATGATTTAAAAACAAATTGCAGATGTACGTATTTGACTGTACAACAGTGGATCTCCTGTCAGAATACTAGGAACTGGGATTAAATTCCATTTCTTTTGTTTCTTCGCTTGTCATAAATGAGGGCAATATAGTGTGGTTAATAATTTTTTAACTAAGTATTTATACAGAATGATCACAAAATACAAACATGTTTTTCACTCGATCAAAGGCGCCCACTGGGATTAATGATTAATGAAATAAAATCATTTCTATTAATGATTATTGGTATATTTATGGACACCAGCTGTTACGTGGATGCAATACAGCCTACAGGTTATGTAAATTACAGATTTTATTGAGGAATTACTTTATAGCCTCATCAGTAACTCTATCTAACTCATTTTCATTGGAATGCAATTAATTTATGATAATAGAATTAAAGCTGAGGCCGTTGTGTTTATTGATCATTAATTTAAATATATGCTATAGAGTCTGTAATGCGAAACAAAAGGGATTTAAATATATTGTATTGTTTACTGACAAACTCATAACAGAGAACCATAATACGTAGGATAATAATCAATATAGGAAGAATCTTATGATAAAATCAATAAGATAATCATCAAATGACTAAGTAGTAAATAAGTTAAGTACCTAGTAGTAGCAGCAGTAACAATCTTGCAATTAGAATATCAAATACTAGTCGTAATGTGTTTATTTTATTTATTAGATTTAATATTCTGTTTTAATTGCATGCGCGCTATTTACTTGGTACAATCTCACGTAGGTATCGATGAACAAGACAATTTACAAAGCTTTTTACAGTAGGTATTTGCTATCTAACTGTGCAAATAACTAATTAAAAATTCGTTGCAACTTGAAAGTTCAAAACAGCAGATATCATTATCCCGTGACATTATTTTTTAACACAAACACTAGCAAAAAGTGCAAATACCTTGTAAGTAGCCAGTAGTATCTGCTATCGTAATGTTAATGTCCTATAATTAAAACATTGTGTGTCACCTGCGCTCGTCTGCGACTGTTTACTAGTCAATTGAGGGAATTAGGTTGCAATTGTAACGTTGATCAAGCGTCGATGTATCGTTAGCTCAGACACCGGTGACATTAAGACTAGACCTCCTTTTATTGCGGGTCAAGTCATGCGCTACATTGTACATATCCAGTGATGTGTGCACGACCTACAATAGCTCAATTACAACAATATTTAATATTGAATTAATTTAGGAACGTTTTGTTTTTGTTGTTTTGTGTTTTGATTTTGCCAAAACGCAGATTAATTAGATTAACTGACTGCCTCAATTTGCTAGTACGAACTCAAAATACTTATTGTTATTTTACCATGACTCTAGTATTTTCACCTCTAACCTGTCTACACGTGTTAGTGTAGGTAAAAAAATATTTTGAAAAAGCTTTTACCCTATCGTAATATTTATATCATAGTGGACTGTTTGTCTTAATTTTTTAAAGTTAAATTGTTGATGAGATTATGAAGGTAAGCAAGTTCAAGATCCTTTTAATCGACTCTATGAATGGAAACACTCAAAGTAGAGTACTTATATACTTAAATGAGTTTTAATCGTCGGTTGATCGTAGACAAGTCGTCCCCGTAGAGCGAAAAATCACTAACTAACACTTAAGTGATTTTGAGATACGAGGTGTTTTATGTCTTAAATGACAAAAAAAAATATAACTTTTTTCGGAGATTAGTTATCGATGCATGAAAGGTTTTGTTTTGAAGATATATTAATTAAGTATATGTTATATGTATTAAACCACGAAAATAGTATATAAATTATTAACTGTAAAGGATAATTTGTTTTACCCCAAGGTTTTCCTATTTATCTGTCACTTAGTTACTTTTCACATGTAGTTAGTTAGTTTTCGCATCAGCATTTAAATATTATACTAGTAACTAAAATCACTTAGTTATTTTAGGAGTAAAACATATTTTACATAACTATGTCTAAATAAAATACCCAACTAAATAGACTTTGCTTATTTATTAATTTATTGCCTAATTTAAAACTAGTGTCCTATCAGTTGAAAAGTATAAAAGTAAAACAACATTCTTAGGCAACATTTATTGAAAAAAAACTGTCTTTAAGTATACAAAACCTAATTAAAACATAATGAACAAGAACACGTTACAAAATCATCAATAGAACAGCATTAATGATGTAGCCACATCATTTTCCTCTTCTTCCTCGAGCTAAGTGACGTCAGGCTCACATAGCCTATCCAACACATCGTTACTAACAGGTAAAGATTCATACCAAGGATAAAGTTCGCTTAGTATGACACTTTTGACACAAAGATTTAACAAATCTTTCCTTGCAGGGGTGTATTTACCCTAGGGCTAGAAGGGCTATAGCCCGGGCCGGTTTCCTCTCTTGGGTCTGCATCTCGTCGGGGTGAGGGGGCTTAGTAGAATTGAAAGGTTGGGGAAACAGTGATCGCGAGTAACAAAAAATTACTGCGCGTGTCCCTCTGTTTGCAGAGGACACAGGTGCGGGACAGGTGAGCCGTCAGTGGGAGGACGGGCTCAGTAGGCACTCACACTGCCCCGAGCTGACGAAGAGCCAGGCCGCTGCCGCCCTCGTCAACCGTCAGTTATCGTAAATCCGTCCATCCTTGACCGAGGGCCTTGCCTTAACCGGCTGGGTCGCGAGGAGACCACCTCTGTGAAAATCCCGAGTAACTCCAGCAGTGGCGCCCCCTTTAGGGGCTTTGCGTGGTCAGAGTTCATTCGCTTTGCGGGGACCCCCGCGCCAGAAAAACCAGACGCAAGCGGCCACTGGGGCACCTCCCGCCCTCCAGTAGTATAAGGGTCACCGGATTATGGGGCCTCTACCTCGGTGGAACGATACTTGCCACCACATTCGCGGGAACTGTTTGGATAATATAAATTTGAAAACGAACCCAAATGATGTAAGTGGGAGAGGCGAGAAGCTCAAACCCGAGGAGATCGGGGGCAAGAAGCCCAGCCGTATTGACTGCATAGCATAGTTGCGGAGGGTCGGAGCACGCCCAGTTTTAGCAAGTGTCAGACAATGACCCTAAGGACAAATGCACCATCCAGCTGGCGGACACCATCCTCACTCACCACTAGGCAGTGGTGGAGGTGGCCGACAAATCCGGTCACCTCAAGGGTGACCTTTATAAAGTCCCTCAAAGACGCTGCCAGGAACGTCAAGCCTTATGAGAAGAGCTAGCAAGAAACTCACGGTTATTTATTAGTCTCCGATCATATCGTATGTTGGGAGCACCTACTAGCATGTGATAATAAGAATATGGGCAACAAGTGAGCACATTGGTTGTGAACAATATAAAAGAAAAAAAGTGTCAGTTTTATGATTAACATCAAATTGTATGTAACATCACCTATTTGCATCATTAAGTGCCCATATTTTACAATATTTAGACCTACTGCTACTGAGTTTATACAATTTATGGCAAAGTTCCCTAATTTCAAAGAATCCTAATCAAGCGAGCGACTATTCCCAAGAGCTATTGTCGTTTAGATACTCATCAATTCTGTAATAAAAGAAGGAGGAAGAAGAAGGCGCCCAATCTTCGGGCACCAGCTGCAGCTGAAGGCGGCAAAAAGCGGTGCGACATATAGAGACATTATTAGGGACGCAAAGGACAAAATAAACCAAGCCGTCAATGAAATAGTCCGCTTCGGGGTTGCGGCTACGGGAGCTCGAATGTTGAGCTCCCAGGGGTCAGGGACCGGAAAAGCGGATGCCCTGGCCTCTAAATTGAGGAAAGTTATCGGGGAGGACACCTTCCGAGTGTCCAGGCCCACAAAGACCGCGGAACTGAGCATTACAGATCTGGACGACTCAGCCTGCCCAGAGGAGGTGAAGGTCGATTAAAGCCGATTTAATAAATAAAATTGATCAGGACAATGTAAAAAACTAATTTGTTAAAAATGAAAATAAAGTTTAGATTTTTCATTCCTTGATGGGGCGGAAAGCTAGCGGAGCCCAGGGCGCGCCATCTTAAAATACGCCTCTGCGAGTGACTGCAATAATGCGCGGGCGCGGCGAGGGTCCTAAGGTCAAAGGGCGTAATCTCACTAAGTAGCATCGTATCACGGGACATAGTTACCAACCTTTCATCTAGTAGTGTTTTTGCTGAGTGAAAAGTAGCCAAAACATTTTAATTATAATACTCTAATGTGTTATGTCATCTACAGTCAGGGAAAATATTAACCAGAACACTATAGTTAGTTGTCGTTTTTTCTTTTAAACGTCTGGTCTTAAATAATATAGCTCGAAAAATAATTAATGGTAGTTAGTTACTTTTCGCACAAAATATCACATACAATAAAATTACTAAGTCACTTTGATGAGTTTTCGCATTACTATTTTTTAAGACATGCCTATAGGGAGTAATGCGGAAAAAGTAGATAAGGGACTTTAATGCGTAAGTATCTTTTTCAACAAAGAAGAGAAAAAGTAATCAGGTGACTTAGTTACTTGTAACTCAACTGTCACAAATCAAATAATGTACTTAATTAAGTCTCGCGATTTACATTTTTCTAAATAATTACGTTATGAATACGAGAGTAAGACAGAAATATGGAGAAAAAATTACTGATTTTATTGGTATTTATAAGTCGATTTTGAACATTTTGTTACTTAATGACTTTTCGTTCTACGGGGACGAAGTGTCCGATTGAAGTCTTGTTACATCTGTAACATACTACCGGTATGATATCTTTGCTTATTACGAAGTGATTTATTCAAACCTTGTTTAATTTTGATCGTGGAACGGTGGAAATATGAACCCAATGCGCTTAATCAAAAATTTATATAAAACTGGTCGAATATAAATGAATACAGATTGGAAGTTATTAAAATTAATTAGAAATGCTAAAGCTCATGTATTTTTAACATATCCGTTCTCGTTTAAGCTAGTTAATTAAACTAATTGACCGTATTACCTCTAGTTTTCAACGCTATCTGTCTTTCTAAACGAATGACCATTTATTAGACATAATTAAGGCGACCTAAGTTAATCATTAGTAGCGAAAATGTATCGGTGTTTAATATTTTATAAGGAGTATTTTTCTGCTTCTTCAAATTGCCTCGAATGTCTTGTTGATGGCCTGAAAGTCAGTCTTGTTCTTAAAGTCTCTGAGTAAAATCTTTGGAGATCTTTTATTTTAACGTTCTAGGTGCAAACCTCAAAGATGCGAAGAGCGAGACGACTTTTGATTAATTAGACTTTGTTTTTGATAATATACATACCTACGAATAGAGTTATATAACGCCTCCAGCCTTACCGATCTTAGCAACTGATGTGCATAGAACAGCAAAATTTATTAGTTGATCTACAAACAACAATAAGATCTGAAGCATTCATTAGCATTAAAACAAAAACATCTTCAGAATGTTTGACCGAATTCGTGGCTGCACTTCATTTATATTCAGAACCGCTGGCCAGTTTTAGAATAGTACGTAACAGTTTAGCACAAAGGTTCTTGAAACAGCTAGAAAGTGAATGACGCATTCACACATCCATATCGACGAGGATTACAGTTTCACATTTAACTCCCACGACTTTGCACACACAAAAAACATCACAACACAAGTCAACGTTTCTATTTGACATATCATAACATGTAACTAGATTTAAATACAGGTTTTTACTTGGTCGTACTATGATTTTGTATGTACCACACACAGAGCTATTATATTATTAGAAAACCCTCTACCGACTTATTACATTCATCGTTTGACAATACATTAAACGCCCTGAAAGCTTGTCATCCTAAACAACACGTTTTTGTCCCATATTTACATAACACACACGTGAGGCAGACCCCACAGAAGTTGTATTTGCATAGATTCATTTAATGTAATCTAGCCAACGTATGAATGATAGCATGTTTAAACTAAGTAAACAAGTCTCAAACGATTGCAGTGGGCGAGATAACCGTGACGACACGTGAAGGGTCACATTATCGCGACCGCTTTACGCTCAATTATTCATTACTAAATCATATTTAGACGCTGACACGCTTACTTCGTAGGGCTTTTATGTAACCGCCACCGACGCTGGTTTTTCTCGTTGAAAACAGTTTCAAAATGACATGATCATAGAAATCCGCAACTTACGGTAGAGGTATGCTCAAAAACACGTCGTTTCAAATTGATTATTGGGACACTAAACTAATAACATATGAAATGACATATAAATGGGCTACTTTATATACGTTCAATGTCCAATGTTTAACAGTGTTAAGTGTATTATACAATAATAAAAATGGTCAATTGAATAGTCTAGACTTTCAATTATTATGTTTTTTTTACTATTTTGTCATTGATTGATACTTACTTATATGAGTCAACTGTTTGTATTACTAACTATTAAGTTGCATTTTTTTTTCAACAAGAGCTTTACGGTCAATAACTACTTAATTGAAATCCCTTATTAATTAATTACGGTAATCATAATACAACATTAAGTACACAGCTTAATTTCATAGCATGAATTAAGTCTACCAAGTATGACACAAATGCAGACTGATAAAGGTTCGGAGTACCTAAATACAGTAAAGAAATTGGTGTATCATAAATAACAAGATGATATTCTAATTGAAAGCTATGTATAACACAACCGCATTAAAAATAATCATAAGCAGGAAGAAAGATATTAGGTACGTTAGAAGTCAGGGTATTAATGCGGACGACAATCGTCCCGTAAAAAAGTGACATCAAAGTCTCTCTACATTACAAAATAGATGAGATAAGCCCCTTAAGTTGAACATTAATGAATAATGCAAATAGAGAGAGGTCTGTTTGGATGAACGATGTAACAGTACAGCTGTGATGTGATTCATATTTCTGTGTATAAAGGTGATGGTTTAAGCATTTAAAAGTTCATCGAAGTAGTACTGACATGTAAAAAATTTGCGATTAGGAATGCAAAGATTGTTGCAGCAATCGATCTCAAAACAACATTATGTATTTTAACAGATTCTTCAAATACTTAAAGTTTGTATACGTATGTATTTATGTAACAAGAAAGAAAGAACAATCATGTGAAAATTGGATAAGTATTAATTATTTCCACTCCCTTTCAGCAATACATTGAATAAATAGAATTCACTTTGCTTAGACATTTACGCAAATTGCTAATAAAGATTCAACATCGACACCTTTTACGCAGTGAGCTAGAGGCTAGGCGTAGTGTTGTCGATCGTATCGCATGAATAAAACACCATACACTATGAGCTCATCATAGCTCACGAGTCACGAGTAGTCACGACTTAGTTTAGGCATTCGTTAATATTCAAGTTATTAAAGTTGCCACTTGTCCCCAGAGACTATGGTGGGTCGCCATCGCGCTACTGTTGTGGGCCCCACACACACACTGCCGGGAATTCACGTAAGTACACACTTGCACATAAGCAGGCTTTCAAAGTCCTTTGTAACACCACAATGCGTCAAAAAGTTAGCGTATATTGAATGCAGATACATACAAAGGTAGTCGCAATGCAGACTTCACGAATTCTTTAAAACTGGCCCCACAAGTTTACACACTGAAATATTTGTGGAGCTTAAATAACCGCGTACTAACTCGAAAAGTGTTCCAAAAGGTGCACATTTTTGGACAATGTGCCTTTTTACAAAGAATTGTATGAGCAAGAATAAGAAAATAACATCATAATAACTTTATATTTTTTGAGGCTTAGTTAAAATTACTTGCAGGTCATTGTGTCCAAAACATTGCACATTTTTATTGGCCGTAAATAATATAAAATTAGTCTCGTTGAACTGTAAAATAAACAAACGAGAAACTGTTTACGAGGCAATAATCGGTATTTTGCGTGAACTGCGATATTTTGCGGTCAGAACTAATTTCCTGGGTCCAGTGTCCGTACACACCTCAGATTTTCCTTTGTACCAGAACTACACACCTAGTAAGTTCTCATTGGGTAAAATCTTTTGAAAAACACTAAAAGATAAGTACTTAATTGTGAATTTATTGCCTACCATGTTTAGTGGCTATTTTATTAGAAATATCGAGTAGGAAATAAACTTTATGGCGACTCCTTTTGAAATCTGTCCCTCTTATGCACTTGTGGTTCTAGTCGTAAATCTTCAAATATTAATGCTATCTCTAACCAAAGTGCGTGGTGAGATAATGCATGGAAACCCATAAATCTTCATTAAACGGTTCGCTAGGAAGAGTCCACAACATAAAACCATTTCTATTTAGGTACTGATTGATGTTCTATGAATAGATCACTCAATTAAAGTTTGAAATTAGATTTTATACGCTTTGCGGGTTTCCATCTTTTTACGATCGTGTTTGTAGGAATAAAATTTATTAAAACTAATGTATGATCTCATAATTTAAGTTATTCCGGAACAAATTAAAACGGAAATTGTAAATTGCTCTATACTTGTAGCATATTGCGCTAATTTTGGGATATTTGAACTGAAATGTGAAACTTGAAACTTTACCTACTCATATTTTTATTATTAGTCTAGACATAATTTTGTAGCTATCACTTAATTAAACAAAAGTAAAGAGCCGTTCTAATTAGTCTCAACAAATCTAGAAAGGCACATCCTCAAAATGGCAAAAGAGAGATAGTCTTAGTAAAATGCATAGGTACTGTTATCTCAGCTGTAGGATGTTATTACACAGTGCTGACTGCTGAGTGCAGTATAATAACTAGAACTTGAGAGCTATTAATAATACACTGCGCTAGTTCTTGTTTCTGCATTTCGTAGTATTTTAGGAGTACGGTAACCTGCCTCGGAATAGTTGTAACAGCTTGTTAACAAATTAAAGAACAATGCCGCAGTGCTGAAGATTTTCAACTCGCTTTTGCCAGGATGTCGTAGGTTCGTGTCTCATGGAAAAAATGCCATAACTCTTGTTGTATGGCATCGTTTAAAAAGATAGAATTACTTTTTGGAGTTATCATTATTGCCCAATCCTTCTTCGAAAACATACTTAGTAGTTACCTAACGTTCATTAACGTCGTACATAAAGCTTTGTTTAGCTAAACAGTCCAGTCATCGACAACCACCCACTTAATTCGTGAAACCAGTTTAGACAAAAATGGGTAGGTAGATTTATTTTAGTTCCAATTAGGTAGCGTTGTTTTAATGTCGCTAATAGTACAATGAACCTTCGAAATATTACAAAATTACGACTTAGTTAAAGACTGAAGTAGACTCTTTATTAAGGTTTAAGACAGATTTAAAAGAAAACTAAATTATCTTTTAATTAGGAACTCAAACGTAAAGAGATAAAGTCGGTGACTACCGTATTGATATCTATTTATGTGTTTCTTTTCATCAACATCCGGAATCCAAGAGCGTTGAGCTCAAGAGCTCTAAAAGCTAGATAAAATTAAATATTGATTTAATCTAAAAAAAACTAGCTAGTATGATATGCGGAAATCTTACGGTTTTTTGTTTTTTGGATGCCTGACCTGACGAAATAAGACAAACACCCGTCACCTATGGACGTTATGAGAACGCTTATTTTGTCTTTGATAGACTACTTTCCAAAATGTGCGTATACGTACTTATATACACCTAATAAGTATCTTTATGAATGACAACTTTGAAATTACACAACTTTCTTTTAAAAAGTTAAATCAGCATTCGGTATTTATGAATGGCCCTTTCTTGCCTTCAGGATTGCAGTAATCGATAAGTAATTTCGGCCGTATTACCGGAAATCGATTAGTTAGTTAAATATTTATCACTTAGCCCGATGTAAACAGTAATCAACATAATTGCTCACCGTAACTAGTATGTTTCGATTTGTAAGGAATCCGGTCAAGGTGAAGAAGCTCCACAAAGTTCAAACTGAATTTTGCTATTAATTGAAAAACTGTTGTGTATATGAATGTTATTCAAAGAAATTATATTTCTTTGTTATGAAATATTTTAGTTACAACTTACTGAAACAACCTACTTAATGAGACACATTTGATTAATGCAAAACAAAGCACAGTGCAAGTCCTAGGTGCGATGGGTGCAAATTTCGAGTTCGATTTCTATTTCGACTACTTACCTATATTTTAAAAAATGTCAATGCCAAAATGTTATTTATTATTATTTTACGTTTTAGACACGAAGATATAAGAGAAGCAATGTTGTCAATAGTCCACATGATCAGAATGTCCGAGGACAAGCTAGAACGACACGAGCAGAGAGAGAAGGGGCTCGGCGAACATCTCAAGAAAATGCTCAAAGACCTGGACAAAAAGCACAGAGCACTGGAACCGCTGAAAGGCATGATATCTAGATTAGATGACCGCTTGTCGAATGTCGAAACTATACTTTTACAGGTTCGTATTAGTCTAATACATTATATGTAAGATAAATTAAATGTTTAAGATAATTTCAAAAGCAGAATAATTGGTTTGAAAGCTGAAAGCACCAATGCTGAGCCTGAGCACCTTTCATTGATTCACTATATTATTTACATACATAGCAATCTCTTGGAAAACACACAAAATAAAGAAATAAATATTTATTAGTCTACTATTTATATTTTAAGAAGAAAGAATATTACAGTTTGGTTTTATTTCAGAGAGAAGAACGTGAGAAGGCGTCTCAGACAAAGATAAATGATGCATTAGGAAGTATTCAGAAGACACTAGTGGCACTAGTTCCCGCGCAGAAAGCGCCCGCGGAATTAGACAACAGCTTGACGGTGAACGACGACATTCAAAGGAGATTGGACGCGACTAGCGCCAAAATAGACGCAGTCACCAAAGAAATAAGAAATCTTAAGAACAGTTTAAGTCCGGTGAGCATGATCTAAATATCCCGGCTTTTATTTCAGTTTATTTTATTGTGTTACATGTCCCCATAAAGGCTAAGATTGAGTATTGAGTGAGCTTTAATACACTTTGAATGTAAAGGTAAGGTAGGTACGTTTAAAACAATACTTAATTAGGTACAAGGGTCAAACCGGGACCGTAAAACGAACAAAAAATTGTAATCGTATCGTATATAAAATTCTTTGTATATAAAATTTCTGCAAACGAGCTGTTTATTTATTCAAAATGGGAATATCTTCTGGTTTAAAAGATCTTATTTTTACTTCAACTTCTTTATATCAATAATCGTATTACAGGAATCATTACGTGCCATATACTTAGACGTGGCGGCCGACATGAACCCCTTCGAGAAACACATGACTAACGCAGAGAAGCTGCTGAACAAGTACGAGCTGAAGCTGAACGAGTTCAACGGCACGGCGAACAACGTGCCCACTGATGTCGTGTCCATCAATGAAGTAGCTGCTGCCGATGAAGCCTGGCATAACAGGATGAGCGAAGGTAGGGCTACTAAGACATGACATTCAGAACAAATCACTTTGTACATTGACTCTTCAATGTATCTTCTTTCCTTCTTAATATTAGACGTTAATTAAAAAGAAAAATGTAAGTAGTAAGTTTAAATCTATTATGGACTTAATTCCTTAGCCTGCCTGTCCAGTAGTGGGAAGTTAATGGGTTAATTTTATTTATTTATGTAAATAAGTGACGATTTTGTCAAAACAGACTAAGTACGTACTACTCTAGCTCGATTGTAAAAAATTTGGACATTGTTGTATTGATACGAAAACATTTCTTTTGTCCATTGTCTAAGTAATTTATTGTTTCACAGTAATTGAACGCCAAGAAAAGGAAATAAAGAAGATCCAGAACTTGCTATCGGATGCTGAGAGCATGTGGAAGGATTTGCCGAGACTCGCTGATCTCTACCGTTCTACCAACCAGACTCTTGAAGCCGTTTCGAACTCCACGGATGTGATAACAGTAAATAATGGCAAACGTAAGTTATTTCACTCTCCTGCTTTTAATATTAACTAAGTATCTAATAGTTACTAAGTACTAATAATACATACCATACCTAAGTATTTTATAAATTTGATGCTATATTTTATAACCGACAAAAACTACAAACAGAAGTATTTTAAGTAATGCGATTGTTAACAACATAAAATAATTGCTGACAAAGGTAATACATATTCTCGCGGGACTCAAATGAAGAATTCCATATAATCCGATTAATAAAATGGATATTCCCACGCGTTATAACAGGTGGAGTTTTAAGTAAACATGTTATCTAGATCACTTAGTAATTGCATTGTAAAAGTGTTTTGCTCATACATAAACTATTAAAAGTTTTTGAAGGTACTTTTGTGTTCTTTCCAGCAGTCACCTTCAATGTAAATTTAAAAATGAAACTGGTTAGGAACAAAAACGTATCGTATGAATTTTCAGTTTGAGACTCCTCACGATTTTCAGCGTAAAAGTGATTTTGTTCCACTGTATAATATTTTAAAAAAATAACCTGAATACTAATTTGGCACAATCTTTCTTGTATCGATAAATTATTGATCTCTGAAGAAGTTTATCAGAAATAATCATTCAATGTATGTAACCAACCACGTCTGACGATTTTCCAGGACAGTGTTGATGAATGTTTTAGAACACACACACACACCCATAGACAACACATTATACAGTGGTATCTGTTTGATCGTAGTTGAAATAATAATTAATCAGTGTCTAGCGAATGTTTAACCAGTACCTAATTACAAAAATATATTTGGCAGACATAGACAAAGTAGTGACGAAACTGCGTGAGATGAGCGACCGGCTGGTGGCGACCAACGAGGATATTCAGGGAAGCCTCACAGAGAGCAACACGATGACAGAACGCGCCTACAGCGACATATCACGAAGTTACGAGATGCTACGCAATGAGGTACTTATAACAACAAATTGCATAAAAATTGTTATTTTTTGAGGACTTTGAAGAGTACTAGACTCAACATTCTTAACATTCAAATAATACTTACCGTAGTTATGTAGCTGGTATCTATCGACTTACTAATATTTAAACTACAGCCAAGCTTACGGTCAAAAGACAAAATAATAAACAATCCATTTGAAGGTGCCATAAGGCGGTGTCCTCACTCCACAAAACCAGCGATTTAAAGATCGCTCCACTTGAATCGCATTGGTAATGAAACAAGCTGCACGCCACGTATTCTAGAGTTTGGTTGCTGATAAGTGCGATTGCCATTCGCGTGTACTCGCGACACAGTATAATTTGCTTTTTGGTATAAAATCTACGAGAACTTTTCAAGTTATTTTTTACCCTCGCAGGTCACACAGTTGGCGAGAAGCAGTGAATTAGTTCAAGCGACGTCTGACAATGTGATCGCTACGAAGAAACGCCTCGAGTCCGTCGTGCTGCAGATCATCATGCAACTCACCGAAGTTATCAAAGGACAACATAAGGACGCTGACAAGACTGTCAACAATAGGTCAGTAATGCAACATTTAAATACTCCTTGGTTGAAGTAGCGTATGTTTTACTCCGACCATGAAAAACGTTCCCGAACGATTTGTACCTAGGCTAAAGGCACACAAAAAATTGTTCAATCTTTTAAAATGCATTACAAAATAATTATGATTTTTTTTAATAAACATTAATTTCTCAGATTGCTCAAACTCCAAACGGCCATTACAAACAATCAGACGTTAGCACTTAACAACTTGAACTCGACGCTAGAAGACGAGATGTCACAAGTATGGAGGCAGATCAGCATCATGCACCAACAGATCATGATGACTCAACAGTCCTTGAACAAATTTTCTGTAAGTACACAAATCTTCATAAACTATTGTGCATATGAAAATATTGTATTATAACATTTTCTTTGTGTCCAAAGTGACAGGTCAGCGTTCTAATTTATTTAATGTCGGCAGGAAAACACGGAGCAATACGTTAATAGCAGCACGACTACAATGAACAAAATGAAAACTGACGTAAGTTCAATGTCCTTAGGGTGTGCCCTTACTAGGTAAACAAGTAGGACATAACGTTTATATATTTACAATGTAAACATTATGTGCAATTAATGTCTTAGTCCATTAAAATATTTTTCTACTGTTATAACTTTACCTAATGCAACATGAATTAATTGATATCGGAATGAAGAAAATTTCATAAATATTTTACAGAATAGTCGGCTATAAAAAAGCGTCCTTGTTTACCTAGTGGATATACCTTTACCTAGCTGCAAATGGGTCGTGTGTGAATGTATTAAATGTTAAACGTTGTTTTGGTCCCAGGTGGCCAGCATTTCACAACGAATGTTCGAGTTGGGCGCCAACATGAACCACGTCGTCGGTGAAATGTCCGTTTCCGCTCAAGACTTCAGATTTATGGTGACTGGAATGGAAAGAACTATTAAAAACTTGAATAAAAACTCTACTCCTGCACCTGTAGTCAAAGGTAATTCGTCTCTACTTTCCAATCTTGTAGTGGCATAACGTAGCGAGCTCCAGCACTACATGAATAGTTTCTTTCACCATACCCGGTGAAAGCGACCCGAACTATGTTTGTTGCCTTGCATGTGCTCTTTGATGGCTAGCAAAGCGAAACTTTGCTTTAACCAGACGACTGCAGTCGTGATAGACAAGTTGACCGTTGTCACTTGTCATCGTAAGTGTAGACATATAATGGGCTTCAGACGATTTTTTGATGTTGGTGCTTATTGTCTAGGCCATTTATTCAGAACCCGAGTGCTAGTCGTGTATTTCTTTGCACTATGTATAACACGCCGAGCGATATTCAGATTTTGTCGAGCTCGGTATTTCTTAACATGAGCAAGAATTTTTAGGGTGGTCTTTTTCACAATCATTAATACAATTATGTTTTCAGATGCAGGCCCTGGACCTCACCAAATCCCAGACGAAGAGAGTGCAACATTTAAATAACTGATACCAAATAATATAAATTTATGAATAGTGTAGTTTATAGCTAATTAACGTATGTGTAAGTTCTTACCGTGTGAGAATCTCTTGTAGGACGACTGAATGTAAGTGGTGTTTATATGAAAACGAAATAAAACTCATATAATATTAACTTTTGCAAATATTTAATCTCTTTCATAATCGTGGATCTATATATTTATATTGTACAAGTTATATGATACAATCAAATTAGATCGTGACTGATATCCCAACGTCACGTACAAGTGAGCGCATAAAACCAACAATATACAACTGACGAGGATCCTCTAAGAAAAACGTGAATCAACTGTACAATCATAATATTCATATAATATTTATTATTGATCTTAAATAATATACACACAAATTATTTGTCATCCATTTTGATTATTTTTATTAATCCTGATTACAACCTCATTTTCCTATGTGCAATTAATATTAATGTAACAAATGAATGATGCTTACTGTTTTACTAAATACGTAAACAACGTTAATAAAAGTCCGTGCCCTTATACTGAACAGTTACAATATAATGAATATCTCGTGGAACTAAATACACGGTTACATCAGATAACAAACGAACAACGGATACACAAGTCTTAACTTAGGCTAATTGTGTCATATAAGTGCGGTTATTATTGTTGTACATGTTTGTGGATCATCGTATAACTTGGAATGGAGGGTTGTACTCCACTTAAAGGTAAAAACACTAGACACATTCGTTGTTAGTGAACAGCCTAATACGGGACGTCGCTAGTCTACATGATCACGGTGAGCCCCGAGGCCGCAGCGGCCGCTGAGCACGGCGGTCGCGGCGGTCACGGCACAACATAACATGCCCGGCACAAACGATCAAACAAAACGAATGTCAGTTATAACTACGCGAACCAGTCGCTTCTCATCTCTTTAGAAACTTATCTACTTAGTAGGATCTGTTTACTATAAATTATTTTATCGTATGTACTTTATTCATTTTATATTATGATAAAGAAAACATTAAATCGAACATGTAAACAAACAATATTATAACAAATAGGCAAATCTTCATGGCAGTGGCATACAGAACACCCATACACGTGAGTACATAGCACTTGAACATTTTTACATTATGATTGTATGTACATGGATAAATATACATGTACACTATATTAATGCAAAAAATATTTACACGTCCTTAATTAATTATGTGTTAAAAAGCACTTAAGCCACCTCTTTGCACACACCCCTGGATACTATCCAAAAAAGTTATACCAAGCAATAAACAATGACATAAAGATAAAGCAGTAAAATGAAACAGTGAAATACGCAAAACTATTAAATGTTACATAGTACATTGATCATGCATTAGATAAAAGTATTTATATCGATAATTAATAAACAATATATTTTTGAAGCATAAGTAAGCTTTATAAAGCTGTTTAGATAATCCAAAAACATTACCTATGTCTATATGATTAAAAAAACTTAAAAAATAGTAAAGTTTAACGTGAATCTATCAAAAGCCCGAATATGAACGTACAACAAGCTCCCTAAGTGAAGTAAGTCTAAGTCGTCCATGAGATGAACCGTACCACGAATGTGAGACATCTACACTTTGTACAACGCGGTATAACGCGGTATAAAACGAGTGGTGCCACCGACAACACCGCTTTATATTACTCGACGCCACAATCACTGTACCCTACTATTTATAATTTATTAACTCCTAACTAAGTTTCAAGTGTAAAATTGTGCCACACAAGCGATCTCGATGGTACATCTAAAGCCGAACGCGACCGGGCCCGACTCCCGCTGTTGATGGAATGTCGAACATGGAATGAATATATTAAATTCCTGTAAACGACAAGGTTCTCAACCCTGTAACATTAGTGAATTAATTACATTGTGTAATTTCCACTACCACTCGTATCATATATAAAACACCCGCTACTGATTACTCCACCAGATACCTATTTATAATATGACTATGCTCAAATTTGGATTCAATTTGGAGCCTATTACGCGATAATTTTATTACATTATCTAACATTATAAAGATGTGGCCGGATATAAAGGTGATGTTTGTATACCCTAATACCGTTCACATACACCATACACCAGTTACATTACTCCGACACGTTACGCTAATTTTGTTCATAAGTGATGGACTAACATAGGAAGACTATTCACATACGCCTTTTCAAACGTCGCGAAATAATAACATTTAACCTATTACGTAGTACATTCCGTAATGAAGGAAATCATCGGGTCCGCAATAGCAACATGTAGTATTGTAGATAGTGTGCAAGTATTGAAGTATCGCAACAGATCAACGGAAACACAACTGAGGAGGTTGGTGAGCGTAGCGTGATAGCAGCACGGTCCAGACAAACCGACACTCGCGAACCCTTCTCGGAACGAGTCTGCAAATTAATTCATGACCACCCCATAAATCCGAGGCACTTACATGATCTTAAGAGTAATGATATACAACTACGAACTAGTGGTACCAAATGTTAGCTCATTGTCATCCCGCAAAGGACCCGTTGATACAACGGATGTGACACAATTAAAGCTATGGACATGTTCCACGTACTAATCGTTAATAAAGTCTAACCTAACACGGAGAGAGAAGGGAGCTATCGTACACGTACAAAGTACTTAACTATATAAACCTACATTCAGCTCTTAAAACTTACACGAACTGACCGTTAACCAGTGCGATTACATACAAAATTGGTGTGGTAAAATGAGTGTCCGAATTCATAAAAATGTCTAACGTGCTGCCATGTTAAAAAATATACGTGTCTCCCGGTGTACGTTGAAAATATTGAACGAGTGCAGTAGTGAAAAATATTTGATCCATCCAAATCATTACTCCTTATCTCATACTTTGTCCTAACATAGTATATGATTAATAATGGTAAAAGTAGGTGCCACATGAACCCCTTCAACGACGAACCGAACCTACGAAGCGGAATGTCACAACGTCCACGCGTCATTTATGTACATTATATCGACAAGTTGCAATAACAAAACAACAATTACATTATGTATACTTTAAAACCATCGCACATAAACCTTATGTACAAGTTCAACGGGTTCAGTATTAATTTGACTGAACGTAACATTAATAGGGTTTCAGTAATCGCGCGGCACTCCGCGCGGGGGCAGGGCTCCGAGCTCCTCGCGGCGCGATGCGCCTTCAATTCCTATAACGCTATATTACATGTGAGCCCGAGCCCTCAGTCGACACAGTGCCGGGCGCCACCGGCGCGAGGTGCCACCCGATGCATTACAAAATATTAATCTTATGTACATATTGTCGCTCGAAGATAAGAGTAAGAACTAACGTCTATGTTAGGTGCGGGATATAAAAGGTGTTGGCGCGGAGTTTACCTCCGCATGCTCTTGGAGGAGGGGCGCGAGTGCGAATGCGTATGGGGGGTCGCGCCCCCCCCCCTCTCCTAACTGGAACACGAGGCGGCCGACACCGGAGACAGTGGGGAGTCGCGCGGACAGCCCGACAGCGTCACTACCACCTGCATCAAACATACAATGCTCATTAATCTAATTATTATATACAAATTTCTTTTGAGTGGAATCGACCCATAATTTCTGAATACTTGAGACAGATATATTAAAACCATCAAACACATCTTCGTGCAAATATACAGATAGTTGGAGATTACGGCAGGTTACTAGAGATTCCTTGTAAACTAAAATATACATATATGTACATTTGGAGTATGTACCCAATATAGTAGCACGGTCTTTGCTTTGTGTACACATAACTAAAACCATTTACATAATATAACAGTAACACTGCATATTTGAGATTGAACAAGCATCACATTTATCACAATAAGGTGGAAACAAGTATTTTATGCATATCACATAAAAGATCTATTTCTTAGGTGTAGAAATAATGATAAAGTAATCACCTTCCGGCTGCCTGCATGATTCCTATGTTCACAGAGCCAAACCCCTTGCCAGGTGCCGAGGTTCAGCTTGCCGTCTGTGATGGGGATGGTTAGCGATGAGCCCAAGAAACAAGCTTTCACATGGGCTGGCTGCGCAACAATAACAATACATATTAAGTTTTGTCCACAATGTAAACAGTCAACTATACCATAACAAGGAAGAGTAAACTAAAGTATTTCTGTTAACAAAGCCTAGAATACAGGAGGCAAAATACAGAATAAATAGTGTGCTCAAAGACTATACACTGAAATGAAGGAGGTAAAAATAGGTAACTGGTGTGAAAAGATTATTAGAGAATTAACATTATTGAAGGTTTATAACTCTAAAACTTTATACATACTTAATGAATATAGCATTACTTATTGTTATGTAAATATATCTTGATAGATCTATGACTATGCAACTATCCTAGATAGTATAAATAATTCAGTTTTGTTAGATGTTGTTGCTGTTGAGAAGGATGTGATAAAAATGATGATATCTTCAAAATTAAATATTATATTTTTGATGTGTACATGTGTAAAGTAATTTGGAACAACCTGGAAGTAAAGCAATACTTCAGTTAATTATTAAAACTAGTTCCTCATTACTGTCCCACTGCTGGGCAATGGTTAGCTGCTGAAATAAGGTAGTTGAGTTGCTCTGGCCTATCATTAACTGTCATATTTTAAAGACAGTTTTCGAGGCATGCCATGTGTAGTAAATATTTTAAAGCTCTCTCTTCCCTATTACAACAAGCAATAACATAGTTTGCAAATAACATCTATTCTGATAGAGTCTATTGAATTGAGTTTGTTTTTAAAATGGATTGAGACATAGTATTTTGAACCTTAAGGAATCACTCCGCACAAAGTCATTGGAAGAAGCAGGTTATTTATTGTATAAACATTTGATACACCTTAGGGGAAAGGCATTGGTGTGTTTGCCATGGGTTCAAACCCAAGAGTTTGAAACCAAACAGGAGGCGTATGCTTATAACCTTATACCTACAACTTGAATATCAGTGCTCAATAATTCAGTTAAAATACTTTAATTAGAGTTTAATCATGTTTACATCTACAAAGATGACATTATCTAATGTAAACAAAACAAATATAAATGAATTTGACCTCTATTATCATTAAGACAAGCCAAGGTTATAACTCATTAGCTACAATATAGACTTTAGCAGTAATATGATTATTTAACCTTAACTTTAATAATGAGGTCTAATTGGAATACTTTACTTTGTTAATACTTAAATGTAATTGAACAGCTTAGCGTTTGTATCACTTCTCTCTCCAACAAGCAATTAAAAAAAGGAATACTCCAAGCAAGATTATTATTTATGTGAAAAATCATTAAAAAAAAATACTGACATTACACAATATGAAAACACTAGATGTTATGTGAAACATCATACACATCAACTATCATGACTACAGGCTCATTAGTTATTGCATCAAATAATAAAGATTCATCACAAGACATGAAAGAACTACATAAACAAATGAATGTTCTGTAGTGGTTCTTAGTTTAACATGACAAACAAATGAATCTGCAATGTAATGTCTGTCATATAAGTGTGGAGCAAGTGATTAGCACAACAAACACTTACCATATCGTCAGGACCTTCGCACGAGTGGCGATAAGGGAGACCCTCTGGCACAATTTTGTTGAGCATCATCTCCATATCGTCTCTAACATCAGGGTCCCAGCTCTCGTTGAGTGCGAGACTCGCCGATGTGTGCATTACTGGAAACAACATCCATTGATCAGCTGGCTACCGCGCGTGGATCACGTTGTCAGGCTTTCACAACACTTGCCGATACCACTTCACTTTGTATATGTTATAAAATAGCACGTCAGTACCAGTAAGGTAAATATGACAGTCGGCGGGGATGCAGCAACGGCGGCAAGACAAGAACGCTGGCCTGACGGATACTCACTCTGGATATGGCAGAGGCCAACAGCAAACTGCGAGAGCTCCGGCACCTGCTTGAGGATCTCCTCAGTGACGAGGTGCACGCCCCGGTGCTGCGGCCTCAAGTTCAGCTTCCGTTGGAACCACGCGGATCCGATCTGAATTCCTCGGTTCGAGGCCATGTTTAATTTTTTAAAACGCTACAGAGTGACCGCAAGAACACAAACGATCTTACACAACATCACTTAGAACAACCTTTACATGAATTAATCCACAATTATCATAAAAGATTCATCTTCGATCTTTAAATAGTAATAAATATATCGGAGGTTATAGGACAGATTCGACACCCTATTTTCTGCGGGAAAGTGAAACAGTCATCAAACGAAAGAGAAAAACGAATTAAATGTTGTCAATATCAAAAAAGACATCTGAGCTACAATGGTTTTCATTCATAAAACGTTGTTGAGTGTTATCTGTCTATAGAGAAGAGTGTTAATTCAACTATAAAATACACACTTTAATATTATACCTATTCGGACTTAATCATAGAATAATAGTTGTATAAACGCAAAAACTTCCATTGATATGTTTTGCTTCCACTGATTACACATTAATGAATTTTCAAATATAAATGATCTGATTTTGACGAAAATTTTTAGGCCACTAGTAATATTTTTGCAGTATTTAAATAACGATAGAACAAAAAAAAACATTTATTTTTGTATTTGTTTCACTATGTATAATAAATACTTTTTATTGTATAAATAACGCTTATTAGCACTAGCAACATTATTGTCCACCCTCGGTCCTAAAACGTTAAATAAACGCGCGTGATTTGAAATACTTAAGATTTTCTTTAGATACATTATCAGTAACTGATTTCATTTGTTATATTTTAGAATGTCGTCAATGTTCCAATATTTGTATGTCTTGCTAATAAAAATGACATAAAGCAATTAATCGCTGAGTTGGCAGTGGCACCTATAATGGCAAGGGAGTGCCGAAGGGCGATATTTTTAGAGGTGTGGCATGCAACCACTCCTTAGAATGGAATTGAAACAATTAGGTAGTTTTAGCTGCCCCCGAACTATTGTCGGACGTGTTCAGAAACTGGTTTTTAATTTGAGCGCGCCGCATTCACGAATAAAAAAAAACCATGGACCCTCTAATGGACGCTATAAAAAATTCTGAAGAGCCTCTGTGGCTCGAGAGCACCGTGACTGGTGGCCTCAGAGTTTGGCAAATTACATTACTTTGTTTGGCTGGTATTACCGCTCTAAGTAAGTACCTATCCAACAGTCAAGTACTTACTTAGGTACATCGTCATTTTTATTTAAACACTAGGATTTCCAAACATTTATGTAAATAATTAATATCAATTAATACCTTTATACCTGATATAACATACATAAATAATATTAGTTGTTTGGTTACTAGAGTGCAAGCTCTTCTTAATTTTGATTCAGATGACTGTGTGTGCGTTGTCCTAATATTTTAACGCAAGAGCCTAAATAACTTACAACACATTGGTGTTTTGCAGTTGTTATGGTGTGTTGCTGCTTTAGATTTCGTATTCCGCGCACAAAGCAACAAATTGAGGCAGACTACCAGAGACGGAAGATCACTACAAAATTCCGGGCGGAATTGGAGACCATACAAGATGCTAAAATGGATGCAATGTCTTTGAAAGATGGTTAGTAAAAAACAGAGCTAATTTTACTTTTTGAACCCAATGAGCAATGAAAAGAAGTCTTTAGAAGTTCGCTCTCTTAGCCTTAAATACATACCTTCCGCGTGAATAATGTTTTAAAATTATCTTCCGAGTTTTTATTTAATTTCCGTTGTATGTTTTATAAAGTCGTATTCACACAGAATGTCATAAGATGAGAGATAAAAAGCGGTACTTAAATACTTACAATATGATAGAGGCTGCCAAACAACTTGAACAATTTTGCAGCATCATAATAATCGATTTTTAGATCAGCTTGTAAAGAATTGCAGGGCGCAATGATGAGGGCTAATGCGCTACGATCTTCCGATTAGAACACCTTTCTTGTCTCTAAGTGGTTTGGAGACTACTATACCTAACTTTCACCCGTCGCTCCTCATTACACCTCCTGGGTTTCGCCTTTGTCCAATTAGTTAACAAAAAATAATAAATACGGAATTGGAAAACGTTATTCTGGCTACATTCATTCACACTTACTTATTTGGCGTGTGCTATACTTGATTTCTATCTGCTAATGTCACAAGACCACAATATTCAGGTGCATCCATGTAATCGTGTTCTTATGAGACAGATTAATTCATTATCAAACAACATCTTCATTTATTTACTTTTGAATCTTGAGATAAGATAGTAAACACCGTACACCTTATAATGTATCATTATTCTTTCTTCCAGCATTAGATCTACTTCACGAGAAGACAAATCACGAAATGGAGGGCGAAAATCAACAAGGATCGCAACCCAGCTCTATCGTGTCGCCGCAACAGAGTAAGATGATGATATTATAAACAGAAATTCCATAGTAAATTAACTAACAGAAAAACAATCCAGTTTTTTAAATTGATGTCACTATCATTTATTCTTGCAGGTTCACTTGATGCTTCGTTCCAACCTGAGAGTGGTCAGAAGTCAGAGCCCCAAGCATCAGGCCTGAGCTTCGTCAAGTTTGCGTCCAAAGTGGCCACGCTATCGAAACTAAGCCAACCGAAGTCACCCACCTCCCCGACGCCATCCTCAGCAAACAAAATGGAATTTTAAAGCCGATGTTGGTGTTCAAGGCTTGTAGCATAAAGTAGGTACTTATGAATTATCATGTATGTTTATTTTAGTAACATTTCGGTGAAAAATATTATTTATTGATGTTGTAGTTTAGTACAAATATGGTATAAGAAGCAGATATTTAGAAGTTTGTATGTTGTATAAATAAAAAATATATTAAAATGCAGTAAGTTTTCTTTAATCTAGAAAATAAAAAATACAGTATAAACGGATTTTAAATCACAAGAATAATTACATATTCACAAATAACTTCGGTATTCTGCGCTGTTTACATAATCTCGCATTAAAACTGACAGTAAAAACAATGGTCCAATGTAAGCAATAACTTTAAAGCAACATTTAACTTACACTTTATAATACATAAATAATACATCTTGCAAATTAAAATTACATAAATTCAAGTTAGCTAAGTTTTTCATTAAATAGTTAAATCGTTCTACATACTTGTATTACGTTCCATCTTATCCCATATAATGTTACTTTGATTACCTGTCATGTTCAATTCAGGCTTAATGTCACTACTCTTCATTTATTTGACTTAGGGAATTATATTAAATTTTTATTGTAAACCCATTGACTCGACACACTTTAGATAGCCTAACCTCTCAGTCCATGACTCAATATAACTTTTAGCACAATCTCATCCAAACACAGGTATTACTGTATCTTATACACTAGACGTCGCATCTACTCCGTATTACCATCATATATAGTACGCGCTGACTTCAAACATTTATGTCGGTTCGCTCTAATCTTCAGATACTTTAGCTCCTTGGTGTTTGCGATTATTTGAGCAATTCATTGTTTGTTGGTGCAATGTGCTACGATCACAAGAGGTACTTGCGTCGAATGAGAAGTGTTTAGCTACAGGACGAAACTAACTACATTTAAAATACTTTGAAAACGAGAAATAAATTTTTGCTAGAATATATTTTATAGAGTTTTATTCTCTGCCTAAAACTAAAAACGCATTTTGGAATCAAAGAATGTGGTGAAGAATCAATCGAATTGCACTTAAACGTTAGATACATAGCGTATCGTGTTCTAAACTAGCGACTCTATCGAACCGAAGACCCGACGGCTCCATAAACAGAGCAAACTAAACTCAACCATCATAAATAAGGCCATTATGATTTATTCATCGAGTTCTCCTTGACTATGGAAGAATCTATTGAGAAATACTATACACTTTCACTTACATTATAATTGAATCGGACCTACCTAAAACGTAAGGGTGAAACTCTTAATAAAATTATTGTTCGTATATATTGCGTAGCGTTATTAACTAAATAGAGGGGCGGCGTAAAATTAATAATTGAATATAATTCGTACGAGTTTTGTGCATGATACCTGTCTCGATATTTCAGTGATATACATTTTTACAAGTTTGCTTCCGAAACAGTAAGTATAGGCTAGATTTTATAATACACTTTACCCTACATGAGGATTGGTAATTGCATAACTTACAACAAAATTACGTAAGCTACAAGAAAAGTTCGCTCTCGATGGACACTACGTTTAACTAACGTGTAACATTGTATGAGGGTGTATACTAAACATTTTAGGAACCCAAGTTTTGAATGTCGCAGTGCCACCGCTATAAATAGAACTCTCGTTATAATAAAGCATATTTTTTTGTTATCAACAAGTACTACGGCAACATTATTTATTGACTTTAACACTATGCTTGAAGAGTTGACAATAAATATTTATGATAAAATATACAATGTGCACATTTCTTTCTGCTAATATAAAAACGTCCGGCACACGAAACATTGAGCATAACTGTGACTATTTGGCAATTTTTATGTTAAGAGATGGCGTCGCAGATGATTTAAAGGATAAGTACTTTGTGACGATTGAATGGAACACAAATTTGGTGTGTTGTAATAAATAAATGATCGTGAAATACGCACATTGTGTTTCGTGGTGGATAACGCGTCCACTCAAATAATATCTCTGAGTACCGTGTGATCCACTGCGTGATCGGATACAATGTTCGCAACTGCTCTGCGGGTGGTTTAGTAACTATGTTTATTGCTCTCCCTTAATCTATTCGTGTGGAGGGTTAGTCGTCGTCTGTGGAGATGTTACCGGAGTGGCGGCGTTACAGGTAGCTCGTAACAATGAAGCTCGGCGCCTACGTTCCGCCGGCACGTAACACTCAATCTCGCCTCACAAACGTTCTTCCCCTGTATCGACAATGACAAAATATTTAAGTTAATATTGAAAATAACTAATTTAGAGATCGAGGCGTGTGGATGTGTACGTACGTGATAGTCTTGCGCTCGGTGGGGCGGGAGGTGTTCTGCGGGCGCGCGCGGTTGAGCACCTTGAGCAGGTCCCCGGCCTTGGCGCGCATGCGCGAGTGCACGTACACCTTGGAGCACTTGATGTGGTAGTGCAGGTAGTCGCGGAACATGTGCAGCAGGTCGATCGTGTTGTCGCGCGCCGCCGAGCACGTGTGCCGCGGGAACAACACTGCAACACCACACACGTACTGCTCAATGTCTGAGTTACATGTTCACGACCATACACTCATTTCTAAATGAAATAATTACCTACTAAAATTACTTATCCGTTTGCAACGAGACCTCCAAAATCTTTTATATAACTACGGACGAAATATAGTTCTAAATCTCGATGGGGTAACGGTTACTAATGGGTGACATAGATAATTTTATTAGGACGTTGATTAGACAGTAAGAACGTCTTATTCTATAATACAAAAAAAACAAGACTTACCAAACGTAACATAACTGATATTGTCGCCTACTCTCGCATCAGTGTTCATAAGTTCTAGTGGTGGCTCCTTGTGTGAAAACAAAACCTGTAAAAAACAACAATATGATCACAATATTATCAAGCCATTAACAGTTTATAGTTTCAAGATTACAACGATATACAAGAGATTTAGTTTGTGGAAATAGATTCAAATTAAATTACCTATTTATGGGGCAAATAAGCAGATGGCAGGTAGATAGATAGATAGATACTGTAGTTTTTTGCATTTTCGATTGTCTATTTCGGCGTAGTGCCTGATAAAGTTCACCATAAAATCGTATTTCCTGTAGCACCGTAACTATATAAACATTCGTTCGGCGGATACTATTTCACGCTATGTGTGCAGCACACATAGCTAATTTAGATTAACACGTCATTGTATGAATTAGTAGTAATGATTGGCTTATCTATTAATCGTTGTAGAGTTCATTGACTGGATAACTGAATAGGTCAAATATTTATTTGTTATATTATCAATATTTTTTTTTGTCAATACTCACATCAACCTTGTTTACTTACGACTCAGGCGAATTATATTATGTTTTTGATCAAGGTAATCGGCATGTGTAGAATTTAGAAATGCTCGATTTGATAAGATGCGTAACAATTGAAGTAAGGCTAATAGTCAAGTCTGGCGTTAAAATGATGTATACAGACCTGTGGCGCGGTGTGAGCAGCTCTCCGGCCCTCCTTGAGCTCCTGCATGAACACCTTGCCGATGACCATGTCGTCCTCGTGCCGGAACACCGTCGAGAACACCACCGTCACGCGGTCCTCTTGCGCCTCCACGTATCTACAACATAAAACACACCGTTTTTTAACTATGCTATTTTTATAAATATGAAAGTATGAACATAGCCAACAATGTTCTATCTATTATAGTTTTATATGTGCACACCCACTTTTAATGATCAAAGCTATTTCTACGAACAACAAATAAACAAACAACCGTGTCTAATTATACGAGCGTTTATCCTACGCTACTAAAGTATTGATAGGGGCCGGTTATACTCGAAGCTACTCTGTTTAAACAGGATAATTGACTTAGACGGCTGACCTTACTGAATGTTATAGTAGTACGTATTGTTGGACATTTTTCGTTCAATATGATTGAACTTATTATTATTATATGAGGAAGATAGTAGGGAATAGGAAAGAGGGTCGGAAATGCCCTGACACGTCTTTTAGCGCTGTTTTCGTACGATAATTTATTCTATTTTGGAAAGGACGTGATTAACTCGATAGACAGTGATTTCCTGTCAAACTATATATAGAAACTTCAGTGAGGATAGCGAGTCTTGTTTATCGCTTTTTCCTTTACAACTTCCTCTATGTTTGTCAAATGTTGTATTCAAATGTGTATTCATATTTATGCAAGTATATCTATAGACCATCATTGCAGGAAGAGCTAACTATTGGGTGCTCCGATGTTCTACAAGCCATACTAATCTTACCAAATTCAATGAATAGAGAATGAAATTTGATGAACAACTACAATTTTTTACCAGTTTGTCTACTACTGTACTAGTTATTGCATATTAGATAATTCATTTAACAATATACAGTGTGATACTAACAGCGTCTCATCCTGCCTGTAGTTGATGACGGCACGCTTGTGGCTGACGTCACCGTCCTCCTGCAGTCGGAAGTACCGCTCGAACACGGACGCGAAGCAGTTCCTCTTCAGTAGTCCCACCTTCTTCACCACATCCTCCCAGTCGTCTGGAATATTCTCCAAGTCCAGCAGCAACGAGATGTTGTAACCTGCCGAATTATGTTAAACAATTGATTAATTATTAGTCTATCTAATAAAGATACCTAAAAAAAATACTGAGTTAATGAAAATCTACATCAGTCTATATCTAACTTTCGATGTTATTTACAAACACCTAGGAAAAATCACGCCTAACATAAATATAGGAAATTTTAAATCCAATTACAAAGCAAGCATACAGCATTATCTTCGTCTATTTATAAGCTCAACAGCTCAGTGTAACGTAAACCTAAGAACGACAAGTAACGTAAAAATATGGCTTTAAGATTTATAGGACCGCTCCCAAGTGCGCGCACCTTTCTAATCTTAAATGTATAGACATATTTGTCAAACTCATTAGCCTAGATCTGCAACGAGCTCCATCATAGTACTTAAAATATTGTTTGCCTTGCGTATAGATCATATAGTCGTGTGAGGCTGCGTGTAAAGAGTCTAGCATATCTTTCTAATAGGCTGATAAAGATAAGCCCTATAGATTTTTTTAACAAAATTGCTTATACCGTAAAGTTAATGAGCAAGTAGTATTACGTAAATAACATGGCAGTGCCAAATATCAAACAAACGATTTCAAATATACAATAATACGTCATTCTCGCTACGAGTGGTCGTAGTAAGCAGTTTTTTATTCCTAGGAGACAAGTTATAATTAATTCCAACATAGGTGTGCCACTTTATGAGTAATCAATACAAAAGTTCAAAGTGCTAGGTCGAAGTTAGACGATAGGCGTTAATAAGCGATTGATATTTAATATAGAAATATCCACTTTGTAATACAATGACTCCTGGACATATTCTGGCGACTACTGTATGAGTCATATCAAGTAGAATGACTAGTGGCTGAATATGTTTAAAAAATCACATGAAAATGTTAACAATTCTATAGCTTGAAGTTGAAAAGGAATTACATGTTAGAATTTATTTTCACAAGTGCTATAAATATATAATAATAAGCTACATAAAATACTTCAATAAGATAAACAGCGATGTTTCAAATTAATGCCTGATATCTTATCACTTTCGTGCTTCGAACCCACTTCAATCTTATCAAATATACTTTAAATACAATGTTTTTGTGTTGGGAGTGTTTTAAAATAACATTTATATTATTGCTGCAACATGAGACTGGAATAAAATCGTGATAAACTTGCATTCTTAGCTCTTATTTGCAATGTCATTGGGGTCATCAATTCAATCTAAGTACTAAGCAGTTATTGCCTTAGATAGACACTTCAATGAGATCATTGCATTACACACTGACCTAGACACAGATATATTAGTATATTAAGTTCAAATTTAATAAGATACTAATACACTAACATAGACAGCAAATCTATTTATCTGCAATTAAATTAATTGCTTTAACAAAACAACTAAGTGACAAATTTCCTGTACTTATCAATAAAAAAATTAAAACATTTGTTTAGAAAGATAATAATGTGAATAGAAAAAATGGCCCTTAACACAACAGTTTAGGGTGGAGTAATGACTAATGCATTTGTGTAGCATGTAAGATAAAATAAATAAAAATATTTTTATCAATGATTCATTGACAATTATTGCTAAACTACACTGTAACATATTAATATCATTTGCAGTTGTAAAACATTATGTAGCATGTTAATACAATTAATTTAAATATATATGTAGCTTCATATGTATTTGAAAGATACATATTCCTGTTACAATAACAATACAAGGAAGTTCTACAAAAACCTGCAAATACAATTTTAAGGAAACCATAATAACCTGTATTATTTCAAGGAAAACAATAAGTATATTAATTCCATAGTTATTTATAAATGAATACAGTATGCCAGTCAACAATGCCTGCTCCAATGAACACAGTTAATTATGCAATGAATAAAAACAGGCTTCACATGCTCGCTTTCATTTTTATGCAACACTTCAACAGTACTTTTTGTGCAGTAGATCGGAAATAGTGTGCATTGCTTAGATTCTATCATATTACTTTAGTACTAAGTAAGAACTGTAAATACAAAACATGTTCAAAATTATATACAAAGGATATTTAAATTGATTTAATGCAAAAATCTGGTCAGAATAATAAGCTATGAGTAGGTATTTTACACAAACAAATTGTGCATAAGATTTTTTCAGAATTCACCATTAAATGCAGTTATTTCGTATTTTGTCTATTAGAGATTATAAATCTAGTATTGTGGTTAATTTCACTGCTTCCAGATAAGTTTCGGCTAATCAGGAAGACAATAAATAACATATAGAAAGCATTTAAATAAATATTACATCTTACCTGACTCTGCAGTTGTGAGGAGTGGTCCATAAACTCTTTTGAGCAGTTCATCAGCACCATGTTCCTCTAACTGCTTGTAGAACTTCAATGATATACTAACCTACAAACAAATACATCTTGTTATATCTCTGCAAATTATTATTTGTATCAAGTTTTTCGTAATAATAGCCATCCAATCTAGTGTATTTTTGTTAAGGTGACTTTCAATATATGTTTTACACTAATACCTACAGGTTAAATAGGTCATATCTGTTGTGGGTGGAGTTTTATCTTATTCAATAAAAGATTTCAGATAGATTTTAACTCTCATCTCATTAATAAGAAGTTAGTTTAGAAAGTTAATAGATGTGTATAATCTTGTACATACCCTAACTTTGGTTTTATCTCCATTCAAATTGGATATATGAAAGAGTACTCCATCAAAATCTGCAACTTGGACATCTATTGACTCAGGCTTTAAGCTGAAAACAACACAGCACATATAAATTGTTGTGGCATGATAAATCAACACTCAAATTACTCACATCCTGAGTGAGTGTCATTGCACTAGTTGTCATCAATTCTTTTACTATATCAAGTGGATATCAGATTCATTACATTGTTTACCACCAGTGGAATCCAAAAACATTATGGGACGTTTCCTCACGCACACAAGTAGACACCAATAAACAATTGATATGAGTCATCCATGCTGAGATAGGCACTATCGCGTCATACCCACTACATGACATAATACCATTTATATTACTATGTGGACTGTTTCTATACATTTACATGAATCTGCATGATGCGGCGGCCAACGTGGGCCCACCCCAGGAATTTGACACTTGTCAAGTTACTTCTGAAAAGGGGTTATACCAGGATCCAACCCCCCTCAGAGATTCTTCCACAGGAGCAAACGTACCGTGAAACTCTCCGATATGAAGTTTATGCTCGTTTAACACATCACAATTATGAAAAAACAGAACACTTTCTAAGCGTAACGTACTCACCGCGCCAGTGCATTTTTATATTTAACTGTTAACGTATCTTCTATAATTCTATTATTGATCTCGAGTAAGATCATTATTTAACAATTTATAACCTACAGCTTTTTCATAAAATCAACGCTTATAGCACCTTCATTTAATAATTTATACGGAAATCTTCAACGATGACCGCCCGTACAACATAGATATCCATAAACGACAGAAAGAAAAGGAAGCTCTAAATGAATGAAATATCGGCCATGTAACCATAGAGTATAATTTACTTTGTAAACCCTAGAACACACTTTAGAAACAATACTAAATCATAGTTTTATAATGTTTTGGCATGGTCAAGATAATTACAAAAAATATCAATGGACATATTACAATTACTTTACAAAGCAACAAAATGATGATCGAGTTTCAAATGAAATGAAATTCATTATTAATTGAACTGTGTATAAACCGGAACATACTAAAAGAGCATCACTATTGAGTGACAATAACAATGTGAAAAAAAAAAATACATTGTCTCTGATCCGTTTCCGAGCGGTGTGGAGTATTTTGCACACTTTGTTTATTTATATCTTGTAAAAATAATACGCGTGATAACTTACGCGTCTTTATCATATGTGCGCAATGAAATAAATCAGAAAAGATGTCTAACCAAGTCGGAGGATTCGTAGCGGGGCTGAAGTCCCGGGTTGTGGACGTACAAATCAAGACTGCTCGCGAACTTTACCATTATGCGAAGACGGAGTTACGAGAAGTCCCTCAAGAGGAACTTACACAGTTCCTCGATGAGTTCAATCATCAAATATTTGAGATGGTTTCTAGTAACGATGTCCATGAAAAGAAAGGTGGAGTTTTAGCTATAGGTAGGTAACACTCCACCTTGACTGCTATCATGTTTCTTGGAATGTATAGTTAGATAAATAATTAATAATTATTTTTTAGTTTGTCTTATCGGCGGTGATTGTGATACAACCAAAACGCGAATCACCAGATTTGCTAACTATTTACGCAATCTACTACCTTCTTCCGATGTCGGTGTGATGGAACTAGCTGCTAAAACTGTAGGTCGGCTGGCTACTGTATCTGGCGTCAAACGTGCTGAATATGTAGAATTTGAAGTCAAGAGAGCCTTTGAGTGGCTCTCTGAAGAACGCAATGAAGGAAGACGTCATTCAGCAGTGTTATTGCTTAAAGAACTGGCCATAGCTATGCCTACATACTTCTATCAACAAGTATCAGGATTCTTTGACCATATACTAGTAGCTCTCAAGGACCCCAAGCAACAGATTCGTGAAGCAGCAGCAAAGGCACTCCGAGCAGGTCTAGTTGTCACAGCACAGAGGGAAACAGCCAAACAATCAACTGCTAAGCCTCAGTGGTACATGCAGTGCTATGAAGAAGCCATGTTGTCCTTTGAAGAAGTTCCACTGAAAGAAAAAGGAATGACTAAAGAGGATAGGGTCCATGGAGGACTACTAATTTTAAATGAACTACTTAGATGTTCCAATGCAGTGTGGGAAAAGAAATATAGCTATCTAATGCAAAGTTTAAATACTCAGAAAGATATCACAGTGTCTGATGATATTATTTTCATAAGTACTAAACTGCATAGTCCATCAGTTAAAAGGGGATACCTTTGTGATGGTTTTAAGACTGAAAATGTTACATACCCAGTTCCTATATATGAATCTGAAGTTTGTCGTAAATTGCTATCCGAGAAGTTTGAAAAAATATGCAAAGGTAAATAACTTGAAAATTTAATTATTTTACAATAACATTCATTTTTAAACAAAAAGAGGAAATATAACAATGGTCTTGTATAAAATAATTATTTATACTAGTGTGCACGATGGAATCATATTTAGACATAAAATACAACGTTTTCATTGACGCATGTAGAACATTGTAGAAATTAGTAGAAATAAGTGTATTATTATTATTAGAAAATTCTAGTCGTAAAGAATAATACGAAAGAACAATCGCGAACAATGTAAGCGGCGGCGATCCTTCGATCAAGCGCACCGACTGTTCCCGAATAGATGGAACGAGAAGGACATATAGGCGAGTCGCGTACGCGCGAGCGAGACGGCGGCGTTCTCGAACCTCGCGCGGCGCGGCACGGAGCGCTTGATCATTCGGTTAGATTCTAGATTAGTGTAGAAACAATGTTTATGAATATAAATAGGGACGCGCGCTGCGTAACGTTAGTTTACGAATTAAACTCATGGTGATCACATCACTCGGAAGAAAGAACATTGAATAGTATGAACATAGTGAACATAGTGTAGAATATTATTGTAAAGTTTACGAATTAAACTCATGGTGATCAGATCACTCGGAAGAAAGAACATTGTACGAACATAGTGAATAGCGAACATAGCGAATATTATTGTATAGTTTAAGTTTTAAACTCATCGAATGAAGATCACATCGGAGAAAAAAGAAAAGTACATAGTGAATAAACCGTACATAGTGAATAAACCGTACATAGTAAAGTATATGAACAGTGTATAGTAAATAGTTTATAATACAGTCCACATTGAAGATTTGAAGAAAATAAAGTAAATATATTACTTCGTCAACCGGTGTTCTTATTGGAAGAATAGTAGTCCTCCACATTGCTGGTCCTTCGAGCCGGATTGGAACAGTGCAAGAACAAAGGATGCCGGTTACGCGAAGTCTTAAAGGAAGAATAATCGAACAGTTGGCGACGTCGGAGACTACTACTGCCCTCACGTCAGCCACAGAGATGTTGAACACCGCGACAATGTTGGAGCCCGCCACTTCGATGGTGTCAACGACCGCGATCGCGCTGGGGTCAGCGACCGCGACTACGACCGCCACTACAGCTGTGCCTGCGATGACAGCGGAAGGTGCGAGGTCACGTAGGACGTCGCGTGTGTCAAAAATACGAAGAATAGAAATTCTTGCGGCCGAAGAGGAAGTCGCCGCGCTGAAGCTCGCCCTCGCCGAGTTAAAGTTAAAGCGTCTTCGCGCCGAGATCGAGGACGAGGAAGAAGATTCTGCTTCATCGTCAGATGAGGATGAGGAGAATGCACTCAGCCGAGTGAAGGAATGGCCGGACAGGAACAAGGCCACCAAGGAAAAGGATATTATCTGGCGAGAACAGAGTACTTCCGAGGAGGACGAAGTACTTGCGCCCAAGAAAGAAAATACGCCGCGGTACGAGCAAATTTATGTGGCGATGGATAAGAAACCACAGTGCCACGTATGTATGAATGAACATAGACTGGACGATTGTAGTAAATTTCGTATCGCGAGTGTGAATGAACGATGGGACATAGCGAAAAAGTGTAGATTGTGTTTCCGCTGCCTGCTTAGCACGCATAGACGTGAAAAGTGTCGAGCGAAAGCTTGCGGCGAAGATGGCTGCAACATGTCTCACCATCGGCTGTTGCACCATAGGAAGAACATTGGGAAAGTGCAGCTAGCGTTATCGAAACCTGCCGAGATAACGCCGACTATGGAAATGGTAAAGACATGTTTTTTGCGCGATCGTGAAGCTCCCGCTGAAAAATGGAAAATGAAAATGGTCGAAGATCAGACCACACCGAACAAGTGGCACACTAACCGCGCCACAGGACAATTGCTGCAGTTCAATGACCCGTGTGGGAACAGTAAACACGTCGTGGCTGCAGCATGGAAACGTACAAGGGGAAGGTCGCACAGTGACCCTGCCTGGAGAAAACGTGAAGAGATGAAAGGTGGAGAAAAGCCGGTGTTGAGCGAGCAACAACGGCAGCACTGGATTTATAGCCACCAGCCTGCACTCCAACACCGGCGGGAGCAGCGCACATCGGGAATATCTACAGCCGACGAACATGGACATGGACATCGCCACGGACAACGCACATCCAGTGACGACCGAACAGAGGAGCCATCGTGCTGCCAAATTAATCGCGAGTTGCGACGGCGGGAGAAATGTGCACGATGGAATCATATTTAGACATAAAATACAACGTTTTCATTGACGCATGTAGAACATTGTAGAAATTAGTAGAAATAAGTGTATTATTATTATTAGAAAATTCTAGTCGTAAAGAATAATACGAAAGAACAATCGCGAACAATGTAAGCGGCGGCGATCCTTCGATCAAGCGCACCGACTGTTCCCGAATAGATGGAACGAGAAGGACATATAGGCGAGTCGCGTACGCGCGAGCGAGACGGCGGCGTTCTCGAACCTCGCGCGGCGCGGCACGGAGCGCTTGATCATTCGGTTAGATTCTAGATTAGTGTAGAAACAATGTTTATGAATATAAATAGGGACGCGCGCTGCGTAACGTTAGTTTACGAATTAAACTCATGGTGATCACATCACTCGGAAGAAAGAACATTGAATAGTATGAACATAGTGAACATAGTGTAGAATATTATTGTAAAGTTTACGAATTAAACTCATGGTGATCAGATCACTCGGAAGAAAGAACATTGTACGAACATAGTGAATAGCGAACATAGCGAATATTATTGTATAGTTTAAGTTTTAAACTCATCGAATGAAGATCACATCGGAGAAAAAAGAAAAGTACATAGTGAATAAACCGTACATAGTGAATAAACCGTACATAGTAAAGTATATGAACAGTGTATAGTAAATAGTTTATAATACAGTCCACATTGAAGATTTGAAGAAAATAAAGTAAATATATTACTTCGCAACCGGTGTTCTTATTGAAGAATAGTAATCCTCCACAACTAGTGTACTGATGCACATTCTTGTCCAATTAGAAATAACCATATCCACTAATTATGTTATCAGTTAATTGATAAGGAAAACATACAACCATTTAAAAGACTTTGTTATGACATGAGGGCAAGGTTGTTTGATATTTTGTTTACTTTATTCTGATAATTGTATACCATGCTGTTTTCACTGCATTTTGATATCAATTAAAATTTCTTTTCAGATGTAATGTCTCAAAGAATTCTCAAAGCTCAAGGGATCCCACAGATACTACTTATAATAATTCCAAGACTAGCTGCCTTCAACAAAGACTTTTTCCTGAAGAAATACCTGACTTCTACAATGAACTATTTACTCTCCAGTCTGAGAAGCAGAGAGAAAGATAGGAACATGGCATTTACTACACTGGGGCTCATGGCCGCTGCCATTGAATATGACATCAAAAATTATGTCCCCAGCATTATGGATGTTATCAAACAAGCTCTGCCTGTCAGAGATACTCAAACTAAAAAAAGAGTTTGGATAGATTCTTCCATTTTTGCTTGCATCACTCTTCTCAGCAGTTCTGTTAAAGATCTAGTTGTTGCAGATATCAAAGAAATATTAGATGCCATGTTTGCTACTGGCCTTAGTGCATCTTTGACTATTTGCCTAAGAGAATTAAGCTTCTACCTTCCCTCTCTAAGAGCTGAGATATCTGAAGGTCTTCTAAATATGCTTTCTCTAGTGCTTAGAAATAAGCCATTTTTGCATCCTGGAGTTCCAAGAAGCTTAGAACAGCAAATGAGTAGTATGAGTTTAGTCATAGAGCCTCAAGATACAGCCAGCATTGTGTTAGCTCTAAGAACATTGGGAACATTTAACTTTGAAGGCCAACACAGTTTGCTTACATTTGTAAGGCGATGTGCAGACCACTTTTTACAAAGTGACCAACAGGAGATTAGATTGGAAGCTGTTAAAACTGCGGCAAAGCTTCTAGCCGACGCAACTGCCAGAACCGCGAAAACGCCATCAAGAACTTTGACCCTTTTGACAGCAGAAGTAATAGGGAAACTGTTAGTTGTGACAGTCACTGACCCTGACTATGAAGTTCGTTATTGGGTTTTGGAATCATTGAACAATATATTTGACATACACTTGGCTCAAATTGAAAACTTAAGTTTCGTTTTTATGGCGATGAATGATGAACATTTGGCTATTCGAGAACTAGCTATATGCACTGTTGGTCGACTTAGTGTCGTTAATCCTGCCTATGTTATGCCTGGACTTCGGAAGACCTTGATACAGTTCCTAACAGAGCTCGAACATTCTGGAATGAGTAGAAACAAAGAACAAGCAGCAAGGATGTTAGATAATCTTATACTGCATGCTCCAAAACTCGTAAAGCCATATATGGAGACAATTCTCAATGTGTTGGTGCCGAAACTACGAGAATCTGATTCTAATCCTGGAGTGGTCATCAGTGTATTGAAAGCCGTCGGTGATTTAGCTGATGTGCACGGCGATAACAGTGGGCTGAAGAAGTGGTTGCCTGAACTACTCAGTATTCTTCTTGAGTTGTTATCTGATGCGAGTGCTACAGAGAAGAGAAGTGTGGCGCTATGGGCGTTCGGACAGTTGATCAGTGCTACAGGATATGTAGTTACTCCGTATACCGAATATCCTAATCTGATGGATGTACTACTCAATTTCTTGAAGACAGAGCAACAACCTAAAGACAGGCGCGAGACAATTCGAGTTTTGGGTTTACTCGGAGCTCTAGATCCTTATAAACATAAAATAACCAGGGGACTTATTGGTGAACAGCCAGATTCGAGTTTGGTGCCGGTTGCCGATAGTAAGGCCGAGGAAAATAACTTCGACATGACGACAAGTGAAATGTTGGTTAATATGTCGTCACCAGTGCTAGATGAATACTATCCTGCTATAGTTATTTCGACACTAATGAGAATATTACGAGACCCCACTCTCCAGCAACATCACACGAGTGTGGTCCAAGCAGTAACTTTCATCTTTCAGTCTTTGGGAATCAAATGCGTGCCGTATATATCCCGCGTCACTCCTAGCCTTCTGTACGTGGCGCGCGCTACAGATAACAATAATTTTAGAGAATTTCTGTTTACGCAACTAGCTAGACTCATTGCTATTGTGAAACAACACATACGCAACTATTTGGACAAAATATTCGACTTGATTAAAGAGTTCTGGACTCCCAACAGCTCTTTCCAACCGACCCTGATTCTGTTGGTGGAATACATCGCAGTGGCACTAGGATCTGAGTTCAAGGTGTATTTACCTCAACTCATGCCTCAGATTCTGAGAGTTCTCGCGCATGATGCAAGTAAAGATAGGATGGTTACGGAGAAATTGCTGTTTGCTCTGCAAAAATTCGAGGACAATTTAGATGACTATATGCATTTGGTTATACCATCTATAGTGAAGTTGTTTGATGCATCAGACTGTCCGATAAATGTCGCGAAGGTGGCAATGGAAACAGTTGACTATCTGTCTGATTCACTGAACTATAGTGAACTAGTCTCCAGAATAATTCATCCTTTAGTACGGAGCCTGGACACGTGCCCTGCCTTACGGCCCACTGCGATGGACACATTGTGCGCTTTGATTGTTCAGTTAGGAAGAAAATTCACTGACTTTATACCTCTAGTTCAGAAAGTGGTAGTGAAACATAAGATTCAGCACCAGAATTATGAATTACTGTTATCTCGAATGCAATCTAGTCAAACTTTGGCTATGGACGAGTTTCTGCAAAGTACGAGACGTCGACCAAGAAATAATAATCAGGAGGTAAGTGTATATTTCTATTTTACTGCACTATTTCATCACTCGTATAGTATTAATTAGGACATTCTCAGGCATATTACGTGTTTTTATTATATTAGTGCAGTATTAATTTCGGCTTCAACAACTTTGCAGGCTCGTATAGTGACGGCATGCGACACATCGCAGTCGATACGCAAGTTGTGCGTGAACGCTCACAACCTGAAGCTGGCGTGGACGGTGAGCTCTCGCGTCTCCAAGGACGACTGGCTGGAGTGGCTCCGACGATTCAGTATCGGCTTGTTAACTGAGTCTCATAGCCCAGCTCTTAGGTACGTAAAGTTTTTTATACGCGATATTAAATTTACAAATATTTCTGTACAATGGAGGAATAATATATTACGTTACCTAATGCATATAAATTTATGTCGAATTTAATCGTCAATATGTAAGCCGACGTCTTCCCATGAGACGCAAGCATTAGCGGTCAACCAATGTCATGTAGTTACGCCATAATACAATACACAAACTTGTCATTAGCACTAATCAATTTTATTTATTTACAGGGCATGTCTGGCATTAGCTCACAACTACTCGCAACTTTTACGAGACTTGTTCAACGCGGCCTTCGTGTCGTGTTGGACTGAGTTAGACAACACGTCGCGCACTGAACTGTCCAACGCGCTAGAACAAGCTCTGACTGCCCCCGATGCGCCGGAACTAGCGCACACTGTACTCAACCTCGCCGAGTTCATGGAACATTGTGAAGGCGGCACTATACCTATTTCAACGCATCTTTTAGGAGAGAGTGCCATGCACTGCCGAGCATACGCCAAAGCCTTACATTACAAGGTACATTGATTCTTTTTTCTTAAAATAAATACTCGGTCCTTCCTTATTTGATGTGTTTGTTTCTGGTTTCAGGAAGAAGAATTCCGCAATGGAGCGACGTCTCTAGTTGTAGAGGCGTTGATCCATATCAATAACAAGCTACAACAGAAAGAGGCAGCGGAAGGACTCCTAGAGAGAGTTATGGTGCAGCGTGAGGCCGGCGACGCCAATCTTAAAGTTCAAATTAGATGGTATGAGAAGTTGCATAACTGGGAGAAAGCACTTGATTTGTACGGTGAAAAATTAGCTGTTGATGCGACTGATATGGAAGCCTACCTCGGAGAATTGCGCTGTTTTGAAGCGTTAGGAGAGTGGGTAGAACTGTACAACACTGTTTCTAAGAAATGGGTCAATATGTCTGATGAAGAGAAGTATAAAGCGGCGAGACTGGCCGCCGCGGCTGCCTGGGGCTTGAACGAATGGGACTCTATGGCTAAATACGTAAGCTTCCTTCCAGAAAATACACAAGATGGTGCATTCTACAGAGCAGTTCTTAACATTCATAGTGGAGAATTTGGTCTGTCGAAAATGTATATAGATCAAGCGCGTTCCTTGTTGGACTCTGAACTTACAGCTGTGGCCGGCGAAAGTTACCAAAGAGCATACGGTGCTTTAGTAAGTGCTCAATTACTAGCGGAATTAGAAGAAGTAATAATGTACAAATCTGTTGTTGAAAGGAGAGAGTCCATTAGGCAAGGCTGGTGGACAAGGCTCCAGGGTGGTCAGAGACTCGTGGAAGACTGGCGACGAATCCTGCAAGTTAGAAGTTTAGTTCTGACACCGCAGGAAGATATGGCTACTTGGCTTAAATTCGCGTCTTTGTGCAGAAAGAGTGGTGCGCCGCGACAAGCTCATAAGACTCTCGTTATGTTGTTGGGAACAGACCCGAGCAAAAATCGGGATATGCCACTGCCCACTCATGAGCCGCGGTTGACTCTAGCGTATGCTAAACATTTGTGGGTCGCTGGCGACAAACAACTAGCGTACGATCAGTTACAAAGATATGTGGATTCCAACGACACGAGCGACGCGGAACATTGTCGACTACTGGCTCGCTGTCACTTAAAACTGGGCTCTTGGTGCGAGTCCCTGCTTGGAATAAATGAGCTCTCCATTCCTGAAATTTTGCGCAACTACGAAGCCGCCACGGTGTTATCTTCTGATTGGTACAAAGCTTGGCACGCGTGGGCGTACATGAACTTTGAGACAGTTCTGTTTTACAAACATCAAGACACGAACAGCACTAGTGGAGGTTCAGGGGAGAGGCGTCCATCGCCGGAGTGTATTCAGCAACATACCGTGCCGGCCGTGGAAGGATTTTTCAAATCGATTAAACTGTCTCACGGCAGTTCTCTTCAAGATACTCTGAGGTTGTTAACATTGTGGTTTGACTATGGACACTACCCCGCTGTGCATGAAGCTTTAGTAGAGGGCATCAGAACTATTGAAATAAATGTGTGGCTACAAGTAATACCGCAGCTTATAGCGAGAATTGATACACCGAGAGCCTTAGTAGGCAAGTTGATTCATTCTTTGCTCATAGACATAGGTAAATCTCACCCTCAAGCACTCGTATATCCATTGACGGTCGCTTCTAAATCATCGTTCATAGCACGGAAGAATGCTGCCAACCAGATTTTGAAATCTATGTGTACGCACTCGAGTAATTTAGTTAATCAGGCCGCTATGATTTCTGAGGAACTGATTCGAGTGGCTATATTGTGGCATGAACAATGGTATGAGGCTTTGGAAGAGGCATCAAGGCTCTACTTCAGTGAGAACGACGTAAATGCTATGTTTAAAACACTGGAGCCGTTGCATGCGATGCTGGAGCGAGGGCCGCAGACTATGAAGGAGGTGTCCTTCAGCCAGGCTTATGGAAGAGATCTGAATGAAGCGCAGGAGTGGTGCAATCGATACAAGGTAACAATATAACTATAACGCAATTTTTTTATATATATTTAAATTAATTATTTAGTTATTGGTTGGAAGTAGTTATTTACTACTTCCAACCAATCTATCAAAAATCTAAACCATAGGCACTTGTTAAACTCGTTTACACAATAGAGTACACGTTAACCTATCGCTATTATTCCAGGAGTCAGGGTTGGTCCGTGACCTGAACCAGGCGTGGGACCTGTACTACCACGTGTTCCGCCGCATCAGCCGCCAGCTGCCGCAGCTCACGTCGCTGGAGCTGCAGTACGTGAGTCCGCGGCTACTTCACTGTCGCGACCTCGAGCTCGCTGTACCCGGCTCCTATGTACCTGACCAGGATCTCATCAGGATTGCGCACATACAGAGCAGTTTACAGGTTAGTTACGAAAGTGATCAAAAGTAACTGGGCATAAAAGAGGAAAAATTGACTTCAAAATTTTATGGAGGAAACATGATAAACTTAACTGTTATGTATATTAGTAATAGAAAGAGCTATTAGTGCTATATTTTCTCAATCACTTTATTCTTCTGCCACAGGTTATTACCTCAAAACAACGACCCCGCCGGCTCTCGATCCGCGGTTCCAACGGCAAAGACTACATATTCTTGCTGAAAGGCCACGAAGACTTACGTCAAGATGAACGTGTAATGCAGCTATTCGGCCTCGTCAACACACTGTTGCAGGCCGACCCCGACACCTTCCGACGAGATCTGGCCATCCAACGATATGCCGTCATACCTCTGTCAACTAACTCGGGTCTTATCGGCTGGGTACCGCACTGTGATACTCTACATACTCTTATAAGGGATTATAGAGAGAAGAGGAAGTGCTTGCTGAATATTGAACACAGAATCATGCAGAGAATGGCGTCTGATTTGGATAAACTCATGTTGATGCAAAAGGTGCGTAATATTTGATCTAAGATTGTAAGACGCGATGTGTATAATATCGGAGTCGGTTTTTCTTATCATGAAATTATTAAAGCTTTCGAACGGATACGTGCACGTATTCGTAACTTGTATGTATACGTGATATGTGCTCGAGTGTGTTTTAGCTTAATATCATATTTGTATTACAGGTGGAAGTCTTCGAGCACGCCTTGGAACATACAGCTGGCGACGATTTAGCCAAACTACTCTGGTTGAAGAGTCCATCCTCGGAGGTTTGGTTCGAACGTCGCACGAACTACACGCGCTCGCTCGCCGTCATGAGCATGGTGGGGTACATCCTCGGCCTCGGCGACAGACATCCTTCCAACATCATGCTCGACAGAGTCACCGGAAAGTTCCTACATATTGATTTCGGTGACTGCTTCGAAGTGGCTGTGACTAGGGACAAGTTCCCTGAGAAAATACCTTTCAGATTGACCAGGATGCTTATCAATGCTATGGAGGTAAGATCTTAACTTGTGTATTGTAATGAAGATTTACTTTTGTAGATTGTTCAATTAAAGTGACTATAAATATATGAGAGCGATTAAACCGGAGCATTTATTTACAGGTGACTGGCATCGAAGGCACTTATAGGCGTACATGCGAGTCAGTCATGGAGGTGCTGCACCGGCACAAGGACAGCGTGATGGCAGTACTGGAGGCGTTCGTGTACGACCCGCTACTGAACTGGAGGCTCATTGACGCCGGGCGCCGCTCCCGCGCCGACGCCGAGGTGTGCTCCACCTCGGACCCCGCCACCTCGCCACAGCCGAGCCGCAGCCGAGTACACATAGGACTTAACGACGCTCTCGACCAACCGGCGGAGACTAATCTCAACAAACGCGCTCTAGCCATCGTCAACAGAGTGAGAGACAAACTCACCGGCCGCGACTTCCCTCATATCGATGAGATCGTATCGGTTCAGAAACAAGTAGATCTGCTCATACAACAGGCGACTAGCAATGAAAACTTGTGCCAGTGTTACGTTGGTTGGTGTCCGTTCTGGTAAACACATCCAAAGATATATTTTATGGTCAATGCCATCATACCTACGTGTAGAGAAATATAGATAGAAATAAGAGTTGTTGCCTAGCAACCAAGTATCCTGTACCGTTTGCCATTAAATATATGGTGTCAGTTTGTCGATAGTAATCTTAGCTAGGTAATAAATCTTTGTAGCAGGCAGCCCGAAACAGATATCGTACGTATACGTGTCCGTACGTACGTACTGTCATTTGCTACGAGCCTAATATAATTGAATGTTATACAATTTTGTTTCTCATCTCTGTACTCAGTTTAATAATAATATAATTGATTCTGCATACTATTATTCTAATTATATACTTGAGTAAAGGAATATGTAACTCTTAACCCACCAATATTGTTTATTGTAAAAGCACCTAATATAACACTGATTTGGTAAAGAGCATGTATGTCTATTGTCTATAAAATATTATTGTAAGTTAAACAACTGTAACGCATTTTATAATGTAGTGCATTATATTTATGTGCACAGCAGCATTTAGTCATAGATTTAATGTTTTGCCTAAATATGCTTGGACGTTACGGCACGCTTGGGGGGTTATATATAAGAACATTTAGTTTTAGTTATTTACGAGATAAACGGTCATACATACTAGGGCAGAATGACAGACTATAGTCATAGTTGAAAGGTTTGATAGATAGAAATGAGCTGACTTACTCCCGACCGAATCGAATTCAAATTCGATGAAATTCGATCGAGTTTGTAACTCTAACTCCAAACTCACGATTGATGATTCTAATTAGAATCGAACTAATTGGATTTTTCAGACTATTTAATTTTTTAAACCAGCTTTCGAATCACATTAGTAACAATATAATTCGATGGATTTCGAATAAGATTATGTCGAGAATAAGCCAGCAATTGGAGTTGAGGATTTATTCTCCTTACATAGATAGATGTATTGTAGTATGTTCTTTTTTAAGAAAATACGAAATTGTGCCTCTGTTGTGATAACATCGTGTTTTATACTTATGAAAGGGATAATACATACCAGTTGTAAATAAGCTATGTTAAATATGTCATAAACTAGATTTAACTTTGTTTTTCACAAATAAACATTTTGTTGTTATTGAAGTGTTGTTTATTTTACTTTAATTTAATAATGTCTTGCGTCTGTCAGTACTTACTCCTTACAAGACATCACAGTCGATAAAAAAATATTAACAGTAAACCGTTCCGTTCATTGTGTCACTCGTTCTAACAAAATGCTATGATGATCCTTCTACGTTAGCGTAAAATCTTCTTCATCTTGTCAGGATGGATGTATGGATGTTTGTTACTCCGCCACAAAAAACTACAGGACGGATTTCACTGAAATTTACGGATTAACACAGATCTTATCGAGCAGACAAAGTCGCAGTCAGAAGCAAATGTAAGATAATCGTATCCCAGGCCAATGAGTAAATTACGAGGGGTCAACACAAAATTATCAACTCGCATCTTATACAAATACGCTAAAGGCCGTCACTTTAATTGTAATCACATGACACGTTCATACAATAATTTATAGATTTTCTACGATTGTTTTTATTGTCCTAGTTTATCAATGGCAATAAAAAATGGTAGTATGCCAGTAAAACCAATAGAAATATCGGTATATAGAATGATTATGTATAGAGCTAAGTTATTTAATTGCGAACTTCAGTCGGCAAAGTTGTAGCGTTTTGTTGCAAAGAAGAATTCAAGCTGAAATGAAGGACAATGATAAGTAATTAATTATTGCCTAATGGTTTAAACATAAAATTCATCTAATGTAATAAGGATAATATATGTCAATAAAAGTAATTTATAATGTAATCATAGTTGCGTGAAAATATTGGACCAGTTAATAAATTGACTGGTGGTCATATCTTTATGACTGCCAGTCAATATTCACGATAATCGATTATGTAAGATAACAAGGACGATATCTAAAGTATAGGTAAATAAATATCTATCAGCTTGTTGTAATTTATTTTTGTACCTGCTAACTATATCGAAGCCGAACAATATAAAAATTACCGTAATTAATGAACGAACGTCTCTTTTGTTTGTTGGCTAGTGCAGTGTTTGCGACTGCTGATCACGAGGTTCAATTTACGGGTCGTGTAAAAGTGCTTTCGGGCTTAACTACATTTTCAATAGAGGCTTATTCACACTCATCAACTATTATATGCGACTTACATTTTAAATTGCTAATGGTGCCTGCTGTATTCTTACAAATGTTATAAAAAACCATAAACCAACTAAAGCAGCATGGAAAAAGTGGCTAAAAAATTACTATAGGTAGGTACCTATTGCCACACCTTTCTGCATCAATGTTATTCGATATTCTTATATTTTAGGAAATTCTCTTTGTAGACCGGATATGTGTGAAGTGTATTAAAAAAACCTTTAGGTAAATTAAACACTCGGCCGACATAAAGAATTATGACACAAGGTTACACGCACGTTACACGGTAGGTAATTATAGGTTCAACAAAAAAAAAGCCGTGATATTTCTCAGTGTCATTAACCTAGCTATACCAGCTACGTATGGCCATGACCTAACGCTCAAAACTGCAATTATTTCATTCGTAACCTATTGGCAAACACAATCATGTTTCATTATTCTTAGGAAATAAAGGCATAGGTGGAGTAAATAGGTATTGTAACAGTATTGCGGTCACTGAGAAATTAATTATTGTATACTTTTACCCTGAAGCGAAGTGACAACGCGTAAGGGGTTTTCTACTTTACCCTACAAAATATAATTATATCAACAGAAGCCAGTAGCGAGTATAACTGCATATTATCTTCAGTCATACTAAGAACATATTTAAGTAGTAGGTACCTATATTCGTGCAAAATTTAGGGCCTCCAATCAGATGGGTGATGCTTCATATTTCCTACGTAGCCTCTCAGTCATCAAGCGCAGTACCAATTCAATAATCCTTTCACACCATTTATACCCAGGCTAAATCGACAAAATAATGCATCGTACCTATATGTATGTATATGTACCTAGTACCTACCTACCTACTTACAGGTCTAATTGAAATTGTTTGTAGTACGCAGTACGCACACAATAACCGACATACCTCGATCAAACGGTACCTGATAGGAATTTGCATAACATAACGCAATACCTTAATGGTTGTCGAATACTTCCGAACTAAGTATTTGACTACAATGCACATGCGATGTCATGCTTTTTAAATCAAAACTGATAAAATCGTGATTACTTAACGGCAAAGTAATTCAGAGGCTGGAATCGAAAACATCTAGTCAAGCCTTCCAGGTCCAGGACCAGCCCAGACGACTAATTCTCTCGCTCTATCTTAAAACTCACACTGTTCACTTGCGTTTACAAGCTTCAAGTTTTGTAGATTATTACATTTTACTCCTAAATAAAAGTATTAGAGTGCGGTGCCCTCTTCGACTCTATTGTAGATAACTGTCTAGTAGATATGTTCCACAAAAATAAAAGCAAGTAAGATGATTTCAGCATTCAATCAAGGGTTATTGTCGAAATTAACACGTGTTTACAAATTACAGGAAGGCAAAAATACCTAAAAATTATAACCGAACATCATCGCTCTGCTGCGGACTTTGTCATAGTGCAACGTAGGTACTAACGCAATACAATTTCCCCATGCGTAAAGAAAGTAATCGTTTCCAGTACACGCTAGACATTTAAAACAGAAACACCACGCTGTTTGTCACAAGGGATCTTCAATCATAACAGTCTAATCAGCGATCGTTTGACTTAATCAGTTGGCCGGTGACCGCAGTGAGTGCTGGGCGCCCCTTACATTGCTTCCTACTGTGTATTTCGCGAACGCGCGCTCATGGATAATTTCAAAGTAGTTCCGTTTAGCTCTCTGAGTAAGTGTTTAATTACCTTTTTACACGGACGCGATATTATTATTTAATTTAATTTTGTTCTTATTAACCAGCAATTATTTAAAATTCCAATTTTTATGAATTTATATTTGAGTTGCGATTTAATAATCTAACTCTAGTAGGTAAGCTCTTTTCTCGGTTAGCTATTTTTGCAAGACGATTCTAATAATAAATCTAATGACCTCGATTCTAAACGCAATAGATTTATATATAACGACCATAACAAAATATGAGCGGCTTATAACACTCGGTAGTTGCTGGCTGTTTGTTGGAGTATTGCTCCAACAAACTCGTTATCCTTCCTAATAAAACTCTTTATGATGTAGGTATAATATGTATATATCTATATTCTAGATGGCTGTGCTATATTTCCTTCCGTGTTGTTATACCTAGAGCTGGAGGCTAGCCGGAAATATCAACAGAAACGAAACGAAAATCATCACGTATCGTAGTTGAATGTGTACCTAATTGTTGTTGAAGTCATTCTTTGAAATAATACAATGCTACGAAGAAATCAATAAACAAAATACAGTATAATTAAATGTAGTGTAGACAAGTTTAAAAAAATAAAACTTATTATGTACCAATCATAAATTATATTTACGGTAACTCTGCATCGTCGTCATGGATACTAATTGGCTTGACATTGCCTTTTATAAAATTTCGTATTAAATAAATAAAATAAATTTTAACCCATTACTGTCCCACTGCTGGGCAAGGGTCTCCTCCCGTAATGAGGGAGGGGTTAGGCCTTGAGTCCACCACGCTGGCCAAGTGCGGGTTGGGGACTTTGTATGCCCTCAATAAATGTATTAAACAAATTTTTAGGCATGCAAGGTTTCCTCACGATGTTTTCCTTCACCGTTGGAGCATGTGACAATTATTTCTAATACACACATAACTTCGAAAAGTCATTGGTGTGTTGCCTTGGGTTCGAACCTGCGACCACTTGCGTGGGAGGTGTCAACTTATACCACTCGGCTATCACTGCATCCCAAATTTCGTATTAATCAAGAGAAAACTAACTATTATGCCCTACTTTATGATATCGATTGCATATGTAAGTATTTTGTGTATTGACTTATTGAGCAATTTAAAATCAATGTCGGTCGTCGATTGTGTTTGCCACCTTATTCTGACACTTAAGTGAGAACGTGTAATTTCGACCGTGGCTGCGATCTATACTAGCTTCCCTGTTACAACAATACTCACAAAACATTACATCTGTGAAAAACACAAAATACTGTCGGTATACCGAAATAGCGGATATTAATCACACTTTATCAGCGCATTAACTCGATAACGTAACTACAATATTACTTAGAGATTGGCATTAATGAAAATCACTTTACAGGTGAAACAGTACAGAATCTCTTGAAATCGGCGACTGAAGTAAGGACCAAAGCATACTGCCCCTACTCGAACTTCTCAGTTGGGAGTGCTATTCTAACTGAGAAAGATGGAAAAATATACACCGGCTGCAACATAGAGAATGCAACGATGACACCATGTATGTGCGCTGAACGCACAGCGGTGGCGAAGGCCGTGTCTGACGGATACATGCAGTTCAAGACGGTTGCCGTGGTCGCACATCAAAAGGATTTCACCGCACCCTGTGGAGTATGTCGTCAAACGCTCAGTGAATTCCGCAGTTCTAACGGAGACATTGAAATATACTTGAGTAAACCATCGCTGGACAACGTATTGTGTACGACGATATCTCAGTTGCTACCACTGGCATACGTCAGTTACAAAAAGGATAGTTTACCTTAACCGTAACGTATTTTCTATGATTTTGATATGTATTTTAAATTTATTTTTATATAAATTGTTCTTCATGTCTCTGAAGTAAGTTTGAATAGATTGTCAAATAAAAATGTACAAAAAGCTTTAACATTTTTATTGCGCATTGTATTTACAAATACTTATAATATAGTTGTATGGGTCCAATATACACAACGTAATGGCAACGCGTTTAACGTGACTTACAATTAGGTTTAGGATATTTACAATCGTGTGTTTTTGCTTTGGATAAGCATTAAAAGCAACAAATCTTAAAACAAATAATTGGCTGAGTAACAAGTACAGTAGTCATTAGATAAGTATTCTTAAAATAACACCAGATTACTTGACTTAAATTGAATGAACTTAGCTTTTCTACATTGTTTGATATTCGCGCTGGTACAAGACGTAATGTCGTCAAGTATTCGTTATTTATGATGATTCTTACAAAAACAAAATATATGTTATCTAAGATTATAACAAACAAAGATATAGAAAAAATGTTCTACTTATAACTGATAGTTGTCGGCAGGCGCGCAGATGTACTCATGTCTTTGCGCTATGATTCGGTGGTACACATAATAAAATACTGAGTAGATTACAGTTAAAGTATATAGTAATAGTTAAGGAACAATTAACTTTCATTGTAGAATCTTATCAACATAAAAGCGATAGTAGTGATTTTGATGACACTGTTCTGACTGTGCACATTTTCCATAACTTTAACTCATAATATATTAACATAAACATTTTATATGATAACAAACTTATAACTTAATTTTCTTAATAAACACTAATATCATAAAAATAAAATAAATATTTAGCCTTATGTAAATGACTATATTTTTACATCACGTAAGGTGCAAATAGAGATAAAACAATAGTCGTAGCAATAAAATAATAAATCACCTGTATTTACATTAGATGGTGAATTTACGTCACGCTTTTAGCGTTTTCCTATACTTAGAATAATACATACAATGCTACAACTATTGCTGCAAAGGAGCGCTGATTCTTGTCAAAAATATAGTGTCCTTCTCTTTTATTATATCAGTCTTTCTCTAACCTCTCGCTTTCGCGTGTGGAGATACAAAAGAGAAGTCAAGAAAAAACGCTCTGTCCAGTGTCTATAGCGTAAGGTGAACTCACGTTGATTACCAGTAGGGACACCAGCCGATATAACACTGACACAAATTCTCATTGTTCGTCGCTTGTTTGATGAGTAGGTCCACCTGTTTGGGCACGCTCACCACAGCTTCTACGTGAGGGAAATCTCTGCCGGTTAGTTTATCTCTTATTCTGTTCAGTATAGACAGTGCTCGTTTGTTGAGATTGGCCTCGGGCGGTATCTCGAGAGATTCATAATGGAGATGGTTTCGACTTCTACTGGGGAGCGTGTACGAGGAGTCGATGTCTGATGAGAAGGAAGATTCGGTGAGCGAGCGGTGTTCGTTGTCGACGAGACGCCAGTTGAGCAGCGGGTCGTACACGAAGGCCTCGAGCACCGCCATCACGCTGTCACGGTGCTTGTGCAGCACGTGCATCACTGACTCACACGTGAAACGATACGTACCCTCGATACCCGTCACCTATGTAATAAAAAAAAAAATATAAATATCACGGAAAATATTTATACGTATTATAGTAAGTCATTGTCAATGCAGTAACAATAACATTTTATGCCTGTCTTACGAATGCATTAATACATTTCTTTATTGTTTTATCCTATAATGCAATTTTTGAATGAATGGATCTATATCAAAAGTTCATTGCATGCATTCGATGCATTAAGGGAATTACATAAACATATTCGATTTATTTAGGCACTTGTTACGTCAATAGAATTTTCTTATTCTAAACCCTTGGAAGTGTAGATGGTATTGCATAATATATTTGTCGAAAGAAACATACAGTAGATTAAATAATTAACGTTGAGTGTTAGTTGGTCCAATTCGTTAAGGCGCGAGGTCGGCCGGATCAAATGATCAAGAGAACGACTCAATGATCAATTTGTTGTGTTTAAGCTTTAAAATATGAACTACGCTTCAAGTATCTACGTACGTTCAGAAATATGCGCGTACACGCTCAGTTTCGTAAATGATCTGTATTTCAATTTAGGCTATAGAAAAAAAAATCGGTAAGTTCTTCAAAACGATCAAAGACCAGATTAATGAAGAATTTATTGTTGTCCTAACAAGGGTATTTACAAAATGATTAAAATAAAACGCCTATAAACTTAAATAATTTTGTAGCAGATTGAGAGATAACACTTTGTTACGAATACATAATGACTTTTCCCATAATTGATAAAATGCATTGTTCCTAGTAATAATCCTTTTAATTGAATGTCATTCAAGCAGTGCAATATCTTAATCTCTATAAGGATAAGACGATTGTGATTGGTAACTACATATTCAAAGTTATCAGGACATTGAAAGGTTAATTATATCCTGATAAAGAGAAACCGAATTTAAAATAATTTTCCGTAACAGCAAAGACCAATCCACAAGCTAAGGCTTTGGTATTTTCCCTGAAAAAGTAATCAAGTGGCCATAAAGATAGCAACAAGATTTAACTGCCGCCTAACGTTATAAAAATGTCAGGTAAAATCACTTATACAAATAAAATAATATTAATGACATATTATACTACCTAGTGGTCGTATTAGCAATAGTTAAGATTCTCCAAGATACACAGATATAGCATGTAAATACATATTAATACCGATATCTATCAGCACATTGTTATCAACTTTATATTGTGATTGATTGATAAGAAAACAGCATTTATGTATTTAGATAACCATCTATAAGTAAATAGCAACGAAGTTAATATAATGTTACCATCAAGCTAAACATTCTACTGGAGACTCGTGAAGAAATCAGCGCATACAACTTACCTCCATAGCATTGATAAGCATCCTGGTCAATCGGAACGGTATTTTCTCAGGGAACTTGTCTCTAGTCTGAGTTACTTCAAAACAATCGCCGAAGTCTATATGTAAGACTTTTCCCGTGACTCGATGTAGCATGATGTTGGAAGGATGTCTGTCGCCGAGGCCGAGGATGTACCCCACCATGCTCATGACGGCGAGCGATCGCGTGTAGTTCGTACGACGCTCGAACCACGCCTCCGCCGACGGACTCTTCAGCCAGAGTAGTCGCGATAGATCGTTACCAGGAGTCTGCGATAGAGTGTATTCGAACACCTCCACCTAAAACACGTTTACGTTATTACAACTTGTAATTAAACGCTAAAGATTATAAATGAGTGCGAAGAATAAGCTTTACTCGCACATTCCTCATCCACACAAAATCTCAAGTCCTACCTTATGTTTCAACATCAGTTTTTGATAATCAGACGCCATCCTCAACATGATTTGTTGTTCAGTATTTAGCGCCATTTTATTGGACTTCTTGTCTCTATAATCGCTGATCAGATTATACAGCGTGTCACATTGTGGTACCCATCCAATGAGGCCGGAGTTAGGTGACAGTGGTATGACGGCATATCGTTGTATGGCCAGGTCGTGCCTGTATGTGTTAGGGTCTGCTTGCAGCAGCGTGTTGACTAAACCAAACAGTTGCATCACTCGTTCGTCCTGACGCAAGTCTTCGTGTCCTTTCAGAAGGAACATGTACTGCTTGCCGTCCGATCCTTGGATGGTAAGTCGACGCGGACGTTGTTTGGATTTAATTACCTGTGAGAGAAAATAATAATAATGAACATATTATTTTATGTTTAAGTTTGAAAACTTCATTCAAAAAATATTATGATTATATTATACCTGTAGATGACTATGTATATGTGATATTCTAATAACTTTTTCATTAGGCACATAGGAGCCAGGCACGGCGAGCTCGAAGTCTTTACACGTGTGCAGTCTCTTGCTGACATACTGCAGCTCCAGTGACGTCAGCGAACGGAACTGAGACGCGATGCGCCGCACCACGTGGTAGTACAAGTCCCACGCTTCGTTCAAATAGCGGTTCTCGCCTGATTCCTGTACAACATACATTTTAACGTCAAGATAGGTGTGAAAGAATGGAGTAAGTACTCGAATAAATGAATTTAAATGTCGAAACTTACTTTATACAGTTCACACCAACGGCGTGCTTCTTGCAAGTCTCTTCCATACATTTGAAGGAAAGAGACTTCTTTCAAAGTTTCCGGGGGACGGTCCAACATCGCATGCATTTTGTCCAGCGTCTTGAACATACCTCTGTAGTCTTTTTCACTGAAATATAATCTAAAAATGTCATATTATTTTGTATGCCTAGGAAAGAAAGGAAGCGCAGTATATAAAACAAGAGTTGTATTATTTACCTAGACGCTTCATCCAGCGCAATGAACACTTGGTCGTGCCACAAAATAGCCACTTTTATAAGTTCCTCGGATATTATCGCGGCTTCATTGACTAGATTCTGTGAGTGTGCGCTCATAGTTTTAAGAATATAGTTGGCAGCATTCTTCCGCGTCACAAACGACGATTTAGTAGCCACTGTCAGAGGATACACTAAAGCTTGTGGGTGCAGTTTACCGATGTCTATCAACAATATATGTACTAGCTTCGCAACTAAACTTCTCGGTGAATCAATCCTAGCAATAAGTTGTGGTATTACTTGAAGCCATATCTTCACATCGATTTGTCTGATTCCTTCGAACAGCGCATCGTAAATCGAAGGGTGATGACCGTGATCGAACCATAGCGTCAAAAGCCTCAACGTATCCTGCAACGCGCTGCCATTCGATAAACTTATAGACTTGAAGAAGCCTTCAATAGCAGGTATAGTATGTGTGTTAATAAAGTCTGCTCTAGAAACCTTTTTCTCTCCTGAACCACCAGCAAGGCTACTTTCAGATATATTGTCCTGTTGTTTGTAAAATAGAACCGTTTCAAAGTTCATACAGGCCCATGCGTGACACGCTTTGTACCAATCAGGTGCAAGGAACGTCGCGGCAGCATAATTACGTAGTATCTCAGGAATCGATAACTCATTAATCTCCTGGAGAGATTCGCACCAAGATCCTAATTTCAGGTGACAACGAGCTAATAATCTGTAATGTTCATCGTGGTCGGGTTCTGCATTGTCTACAAATCTCTGCAGAACATCATAAGCGTAACGCTTATTTCCTGCATCCCAGAGATTTTTGCTGTAAGACAACACTATCCTCGGATCTTGAGTACGTAACAGTACATCAGGGTTATTGATAGGATCGCTACCCAATATAGAGAGAACAATTTTATGTGCTTGATTAATGGCACCTGTTTTTCTACACAGAGAAGCAAACTTCAACCAAGTCTGAAAATCTTCGCGAGGGGACATTACTAAGCTGCGGATCTGAAGCATCTTACGCCAATCCTCGACTAATCTTTGCCCTCCCTGCAGCCTCAACCACCAACATTTGCGGATAGGGTTCCTTCTTTCTTCCACCAGCTTATATGTTACGACTTCTTCCAATTCTGTCAGCAGTTGTGCGTTGACAAGTGCGCCATACGCTCGTTGATAACTTTCACCAACAACAGCAGTTAATTCAATATCTAACAGATTCCTAGCGGAATCGATAAAATGTCTAGACTCTGACCACTGGCCTTCGTGAATAGCAATGATAGCTCTGTAGAAGGCACCTTCCTGGCTGTCTTCAGAGATGGACCCCACGTACTTCCGCATCGATTCCCATTCCTGTAACCCCCATGAAGCGGCCGCAGCCATTTTTGCCGACTTCTTCTTAATGTCTTCGGACATTTTGTCCCATTGTTCAGATGTGATATTGTACAGCTTCCTCCATTCACCCAGAGCTTCTAAACACCTCATCATACCTAACCGTGAGTCATCGTCTTGTGGTTCTGTTTCCAACTTTTTATTATACAAATCTAACGCTTGGTCCCAATTATGTAGTTTCTCATACCATCTGACGTGAACATTGAGTGAAGTATCTCCGTTCTTCTTTTGCATGATGACTTTTTCGAGTAAGCCGCTGCTTGCTTCTATTCTTTGAAGTTTGTTATTTATGTGTATCAGAGACTCAATAACTTGTTTGGAGGGATTTCTTTTGTACTCTTGTTCCTGTAAAGCAACAGACGTAATAAGCTTGTTTAGTGAAGTTTTATACCTTACAAAAACCAAACGACAAAAGTTACTAATCTTACCTTATAATACAACGCTTTAGCATACGCTCTACAATTTATAGCCGTGTCTCCGAGCAGTTTGATGGGTATGGGCAGGGAGCCTTTTTCACAATGTTCCAAGAACTCTGCAAGGTTGAGTACAGCGAGGGCAACTTCAGGATTGTCGGGAACAGTCAGGGCGTGTTCGAGAGCTGCAACCAGTTCTTTCCGCGAGCCATCATCCAGTTCCGTCCAACACGACATGAGTGCGGCGTTGAACAGTTCATTTGCTAGCTGTGGGTAGTTTTGTGCTAGAGATGAACACGCTCTGAAACACAAAATTAATTAGATAACGTTATGATCTTACAAGTGTGCCATGAAAGTTTAAGTTGCATTACTCATTAGAATCAGATAAGATTTTATATCTCACCTTATAGCTGGACTATTAGACTCAGTCAAGAAACCAATGCTCAATCGACGAAGCCATTCGGTCCAATCTTCTTTAGAAATAACATTGTTGACTGACCAACACTTCCTCAAGTTGTACACATTCAATGTTAACCTGGGTATAGTCTGCATGTCACCAAGACCAACCTGAAAACAAGTATAATATACACATTTTGTGAAAAGCAAAGCATATATTCGTTTCGGCAATATTTATCGAATAACAAAACCGACTCGACTCTCTAGCTCGGCTTGTCCCGTTTCTGTTTTGCCTCCCAGTTAGACCGATTAATATATTATGTAAATAATAAACAACTAACCATGCTGTCTTATAATAAAATTACCAAATATAATACATACATCAGTTTTTTTGTTTCTCAGCCGTAATCGGGTTTCATCTAAATAGTCGTCATCTGACGCCAATGTTGAAATGGCTTGCAATCTCGTCACCAATACGATGTAATGAGGACATTGTATCTTGTGTTTGATCAGTATTCTATCCACCGATGGTATGTAGTCGATGTACTCTCGACCAAGTTGTATCACCAAAGCACACAGTGTATTCATAGCTGCATGTCTCAACACAGGATTGTTGTCTAACACTCTTGCCAGAGCCTGAATTATAATGGCCGAGTATGGTTTAAAGTACAAGTACATAGACAGATATTCGATAGTCTCCATCGCCAATTTCGAAATAGATATCGGTATATTTCTACCGTCAAAAAGGCTGGTTATAGCAGGCACTATTGACAGCAACACATCATCCAAATTATTTTCAAACTTCTGTATGGCTAGCAACAGCTTTTCTGTTAACATTTTGTCTTTACTACTGTCGTATTTAAGAACTCTCAAAATATTAGGCAGTATTTTCCTGAGATATACTTTAAACTCTGGTCCGATGGCAACAGTTATGTGTTCCACCAACATTATCAGGGTAGATTGTAGCTGACTGTTGGGAGTCCAGTACTCTTTAATTATATCAAATATATCCTCCAAGTAATTTCGTATCTGTATTTTAACAACGGAAATTAACTGCGCCAGTTGGGTGAGCAGAAACTCGCGAAAGTTGCTGTTGTCCGTTGTACGTATTACATACAGAAGATTTGGTGTTACTCGAGATATATACGGTACACATTTAATACCGAGAGTTTGAAAAATAAAAGTGACAGAATGCACGACGCTTGTGTGATGCTGCGTTAACATTGGGTCACGTAGCATTTTCATAAGTGATGTGAGAACAATGGCAGGATAAAATTCATCAAGAATCAGAGGAGACATATTGACAACCATTTCACTAATATTAGAATCAAAATGCTCGCTGGTTGAAGGATCAGAGACTGGAATCAAGGTAGACACAGTTTGAAAGTCGATTAGACCTTGGTTAACTTTGTGTTTGTAAGGATCCAAAGCTCCCAATGACCCAAGTACGCGAATCGTTTCTCTTCTTTCTCTTGTCTGTTGCTCTGTTTTTAGAAAGTTTAGGAGCATGTCCATTAAGTGCGGGTATTCCATATAGGGAGTGACTACATGACCAGTGGCGCTCACAACTTGTCCGAAAGACCAAAGAGCTACACTGCGCTTTTCCAGTTGGTTCGGATCCGACAGAATTTCGATCTGAATAGACATAAGCTGAGGGAGCCATTGATTGAGAGCACTTCCACCACCATTCACTTCAGCCAAATCACCAATCGCCTTCAATATTGTCGATACCATTGTGGGATTGTTAGATTCCTGTTTTAATTTTGGCACGAGAACATTAAGTATCGTGTCAACGAATTGACGCGTTATTCGCGGGGCATGAGATATGATGTTGTTAACCATTCTAAGCGCTTGTTCTTTATTACGCGTCGATTCGGAATGTTGAAGCTCCATCAAAACTTGTACAAATAATTGACGCAATGTTGGTATAGTGTAGCTAGGGTTAATATTGCTGAGCCTACTAACTATGCACAGAGCTAATTCACTCACATCATTGTTAGAATCATTGATAGCAACAAACAGGCAGTTCAGATGCTCTTCTATGGCTAAATACCTATCAAATATCGGATTGGTAAATATTTCTAGGACTCTGTATCGAACCTCATGATCGAAATCTGATCGACCGACTGACAATAATTTTCCAAGGGACTCGTCAATTATCACGTTTAAAGTGCGCGAATTTGTCTGAGCACATCTCTCAACAGCCTTCATTAATAGTTTAGCAGCAGTCTTGACAGCTTCTATCCTCACGTCATGTTGTTCACTCAGGACATAGTGATCTGTGCATCTTCTAATAAAAGACATTAATGTATTGTTCCATTCGAAGTCGAAAGAGCCTAATGTCCGTAAAGCTAAAACCAACTTAGCAGCATCATGCGGCTCCACCAACATGGCAGTTGTAAACATATGAACTATCTGATTCTCATCAATTGACAGTTTATTTCCGCCACCAGCATATGGTTTCTTCCGCAGTATTAAGGACAACATGTTCAGGAGTCTGTCTGTTATTTCTTTCTTCAAAGAAGGTAAATTCTGACTTAGTTCTTTAAAACATGTAGTGAGCTGTGGGCTCAGACCAGTAGCACACATTGGATCTAACAATTCTTTTACTTCATTTGCTACTTCTTCTTTCATGGCAAAGCCTAACAAAGTTACACAATTGAATAATGGTGTGTCAGAGCCATTTCGCTTTTTAGGTGTGTCTTTCAGTGGTAATGTCAACTTAATAATTTCTATAATCCTTGGTAAGTATCCATGGACATCATTCTCTACAGCTACACAAATAAGGCCCAAAGTGGTAAATGCCATAGCTTTCTCTTTCTCCCTCCCACGTAAGAAAGTTATTAAGTGATTGATTGTGGACTTAAGGTGTCTCTTGGTGAATGCATCTCGGTTGAAAGCAGCTAGCCGAGGGATCAACAGTAAAAGCATCTGGTGTACACTGTGTGCTCTTGATATTTGTTGTGCCATAACGTCTGTAAAAATAAATTGTTAAAGTATAGCAGTTTAGACAAAACTGTACTACTGTTAGTATAAAACACTGATTGATTACTTCACTTCAATGAAATATTGATGAGGAAAACTGATTTGTTAACTTGGTTAACATTATATTTTAGCATTTATATTTTCCTTGTACATCTTTAATATATATTCTTATATTATTATATATCTTTAATTTTACAAATGATAATCTATAACTACTTTTTGTGGTAGTAATATGATGTTATACATAGTAATATTACTATAGCATACAATTTATATAAATTTTTAACAAAAAAAGCCATAGCAACCTACTAATCTACTAACCTGAGCAAATTTTTTCATATGTCTCAGTGATAAGCTTTTTGCAAATACTTGACTCATAAACTATTGTATGTTGACTTTTATCATCAGGAAAGTGTTGTATTGTCCAAGAGCTTTGTACTTTTGAGTTCAAAGGAGTCATTTCATCTGACAAATCCTGCTCAGAATCAAGTTTCTGCATTAAACTGGTGTACTTCTTCTCCCAAGCTGAATTAGAACATCTCAACAGTTCATTTAGAATCAAAAGTGCTCCATGCACATGATCATCCCTACTGAGCCCCCTCTCACGTCCTGTCTGATCAGCAAATGACATCATGGCTTGTTCATGACATTGAATGTACCAGTGAGCTTTGTTACTCTGCTCAGGATTTTCTCTCTGGGCAGTTATTACTAATGCAGCTCTCAGAGCCTTTGCAGCGGCTTCTCTTATTTGCTCTTTAGGATCGCGTAAAGGGATCATGATGTGGTTAAAAAAACCATTAATATGTTGATAAAAATAAGATGGCATGGAAATAGCTAATTCCCGTAATATTAAAACAGCTGAAAGTCTTTTCCCTTCATTTCTTTCTTCTGCCAGCCACTCATAGGATCTTTTTATTTCATATTCCACATATTCAACTCTCTTTATGCCAAGGGTGACTGCAAGTTTTCCCATTGTTTTAGCTCCCAGCTCCAAAACAGTTACATCATTTGAAGGAAAAACATTTCTCAGATAGTGAGCATAACGGACATTTCTTGCCTTTGTTGTTTCTGTATCTCCACCAATTAGACAAACTGAAATAATGAGATAAATGTTAATATGTGTTTTTGTAACATGATGACAACATAATATAATCAGCTCCACTTCTGAAATACTTTAGTAATTTGGATAGGTTAGATTTATATTGGTTAGTATTCATCACAGAGATGTTTAATTGGATTTTGCCTATCAACCTACATTTATTAATCTGACAATCAGAATGATATAACCTATAAGATACATACCAATTGTGAGAATCCCCGCCTTCTTCTCATTGTTGTCATAGCTGGAAGTGAGAGCATGTATCTGTTGATTGAAATCATCCAATACTTGTGTTAAACAATCTGGAGACATCTCCCGAAGATCCGTTTTTGTAAAATGCAATAACTCTCGAATAGCTTTATGTCTGGTCTCCGCATGGCGAGATTTTAGCCCTGAGACTAAATCTGATACTTGATAACTCGTCATTTTCATTAATTAAATACCAATAACGATAAAATTCACTATATTATTTTAGATTATTTTATCAAAAGAATCACATCCTTGACTGGCTTGAAATGTAGTTCACATGATTATAGCAATTTGATTTCTTTAACTCAAAGATTACATTAACACTACTGTATGCTTTGGGATTGTTCACTAGAAAATGCAAATCGTATTATTGCAATTTTTTAACAATCCAAACGTAAACAAATTAACAATACAATACATGCGGCCATTGACCACATATCTTTCGTTCAGAATTTTTCAACAGAAAAGCTAAGAATTTAAATCAGGATAAAATGACATAATATTTTCAAAACTGTTGAGCTATATACAAAAAGACAAAAATGCGGTACAGTGCCCAATGTTTTAAAGATTATTTTCAAATCAGATATTTGTATAACTATCAGAATTAATAAATATTTTATGCACCACATTGTAAAGTTATATTTTTTGAACGAAATTTTTGGTATCGGTCCGCCCTCATTCAATACCTACTTAAATTAATACCATCTGTGGATTTAAAATTTATTAAATTGTTGAAAATAATGTAAAAAAGTGATGAACAATATCTATTTATTTAAATTTAATACAATATTAGGCGATGTCTGTACTACTAAGAATATTATAGGAAAATGATTACGTAAAACCGAACATAATGAAGTATACATAATAAACATGCCCATAGGCTGTATACATATGTATAGACAGCAAACCTTTTTTTATGTTTTGTCTCTTTTTTACACACCACAGGTTGGCTTGTGTGAAAGAGATAGTCGAAATTATGCTTTGTTGAGCCTAGAGTTCGAACAAGGATGACGCGTGTATTTTCAATACTTTCTCGTCATTCTACCAGCCACAAACGTCAAACAGCTGAGCGAGGTGACTGACTCGCCGTTGTGTGGCTTGCTCTTCTTTCTTATCCAAATTTTTGAAACTAAATTCAAAGGAATAGTGGTTTCGACAAGATTGTTCAAAGTGCATAGTAGTAATCTTCCATCATGAGTGAGCTGAGTCAAGAAGAGGTAAGTAGCAAATTTGTTTTGTAAACGAACCTTGGCGTAATGCGTATGGCCAATCTAATTTCGTAACAAAACAAAGCGTTGGTGTTTGATGTTGGCGCGTGTAGATGATGCATGCACGTGCAGCATCAGCTCATGTTGGACGTTTGCAGATACGGAAGCGTCGCCTAGCGCGGCTAGCAGCTCTCGGTGGCGCAGGGTCAGCGCCATCGCCAGCCAGCCCGCCCGTCACGCCAGGAGCTTCGATGCCATCGCCCGATGTTCAAACTTCCTCCCAGCCTCGATTTCCTGCCGCGCCAGTTCCTCGTGGCTCCACGGAGCCATCCACCCCTGATGTTGCCAACACAAACAAAGAACCAAATTATTCAGATGGTGTGAAAGATAGTGAAACAGACCAAACAAAGATTCCAGCAGATGGGCTAATTGTAACAGAAAAGACAGATAACAATCTACTAGATGAGATGCCTGACACAAAGATGACTGACTTGTCACAAACCAGACAGTACAACAGCTTTGACTCAATGGGTGATGACACACTGTTGAGTTGTGGTTCAGTGAGAGTGTCTAGTTTACCACAGTCTACTGTTGGTGGTTCAGAAGGGGCCTCAACAAGAGAAGACAGTACTTCAAGATCAATATCTCCAGCACAGTTTGCAGAACCATCACCAGTGAGGCCCAGGCCCAGTAATGCATCACCTAGTTGTTCACGACGGTCACTCTCCATGGATGTTGATGATGTGTCAGAGAGGAATTCACAATCTGAACAACAACAAGAACCAATGGAGGTCAGTTGTTTTCTTTTTTTAAAGTAGCTGTGTTTCTTTATGAGTCCCCATCTATCTCCACCCTATATTTCATAACAAAAGGTTTAATAATTTAGCCATGAAAGCATAACAGATAGTCAGTAATATTAGTGTTTATTACAAACAGTGAGTTGGGTACAGTAAAAATTACATCATAATGAAAGTTAAATATATTGCATGGTACACAGTTATATAGAAATATTGCTAAATAATCATTGCAAGTAATTCTTTAGAATAAAGGATTGAATATGCTACTACATAATGTGAATCTAAATTGATTACTAATACTGATTTTGGAAACAAAAGAATGTCTGATTGGAATACACATAGTAACAATAAGTTTTTGTGACAGGTTGATGACAGTGACACTACAGCATCACCTGCACGCAAGATACACCGGTCACGCACAGTCAGTTGTACTGAACTCACAGAGGAACAGCTAAGGAACATTGTAGCCAAGATTTTACAAGTATCTTGGTCAGAAGATAGTGCAGGTTTGACACTTTATTTACTTACTTCTTTCTTTTTTAACCTAGTTCCAATAAACTAGTTGAGTAATTTATAACTTAAAATTCTCACAATGTATTTTGAAATACAGCTTCACAATGCACTGATTAATAATTGCAAAATTGTAGTAGGAATCTTTTCATAGGCTACCTTCCATTTCAAGTTTTAATTACTGTATCTATTACCAAATGAATATCCAATATGTTATCTTAGTTAACTGAATCCACTGTGATTTATCAACCACAATTAAATTAACTATTATTCTATATATAAAACTATAAAAGATTTCAGCAAGCATTTTATTAAGAATTACAATTAAAATTTTATAAGTACACATTCAAATTGTAATCTGTACTTGCATGTTCCAAGTTGCAGCCCTAAGCAATGGGAGAAAGAAAGCCCAAAACAGAGGATAATCTGTATTCTATTATAAAACATAGTGTAGGTTAATTTTGTCTACACTGCACTGTAACAAAACTGCTAAATGGCTGCCTGATTAAATAGGATTAAATTAAACTCTTCTTGTAGAATTATAGAATTTATTTTATAATATTTAGTGATTAGATGGTAGAAAATATATGTGGAAAATTAAAGGATGATTGTAGCCATGTGTACCATTTTTTAATTTTCATCATTTAACTTCACTATCACTTGGATACTGATTCTTAGATCTATTGGCTGAATTTGATTGCCATTCGAGTTGTTTATTACTGTAGTCAACATATTTTGTTTTCTATTGCTTCTAATGACGTTTCTCATTAGATGAAGACCCTGCAGATGACTGTAGAACACAAAGGGTGCGGCGGAATGTCGTCAGCACGTCGTGTCATGGTCTCCAGCATATTGCGGATGCAGTCGTCTGCGTAGTTAAATCCTTTTTACTACCATTACCGACAGTCATTACTAATTTCAGGAGGAATTTTCGTGCCATCGGTCGCAGCGTCTCTCCTCGACAGACCTAAATTAAGTTTAGACGAGCTGGCGGCACAAGCCGTTATGGACGTTCTCACCCAAATAGCAGACGGCTCAGATCCACTAAATCAAAAACTGATCGCAATAACGGAAACGACCAAAAGAATGACCGAAGACGGGGATGATATGTTGACGAGCGGACAACTCGGTTCGGAGACAGAATCTGACAAAGCGGATTGCCCCACACCGTCGCTGCCTCTACCTAAGACGATTCCCACGCAAGGTCTGGCCGTGAGCTACATAGTGCGATTCTACGGTAACATCAACACGTACGAAAGAGAACATCCTAAAAAGAGCTCCGAGCCGCCCCTGAGCGACCTGCTTCAAAGTTTGAGGACATTACTCGTGAACCATTTAGTGCTAGTGCTGCAGGGCCACCTCGAGCTCGAAAAGTGTAGGAAGTCTCCCCTCCTCCCGTACGTGCTGGTCGTGTCGCCGCCGACCGGCCTCATCCCCGAACTGCTGCTCGCCACTTACACGGACAAGGAGGTGTTCGAGGAGGTAAGCGTGCTTCGGCTCACACTCGCCACTCGCGGCGGGCTGGCGGGGAGCGAGTCGTGAGCTAAGTTTGCGTCGCAGGTGTTCGTGCCGCTGGTGATGGGCATCCGCGAGGAGATGCGGCGCGCCGTGTCGCCGCTGGGCGCGCGCTCCGGTGGCGGCGGCAGCTGCGCGGCGCTGCGCGCGCTACGGGCGCTGTGCGAGCTGCGCGCCGGCCCGCGCCACGCGCGCCGCCCGCTGGCCGAGCTGCTGGCGCGCCTGCCCAGCCTGTGCCCCGACCCCGTCACCACGGCGCCCGGCCGCGAGATCGCGCGCGTCAGCTTCCTCGGACCATTCTTTGCCGTGAGTGCCGTCGACGTCGACTCGTCTCTCGCTCTTAGATGCGGAAGCTCCGCAGGGAATTTTTGTAAATCGATCCGAAAACGTTCGACAGATATCCCTTTTTGCGGAGGAGAATCCGCGTTTGGCGGAGCGCCTGTTCGCCACCGGCTCGGGGGACCGCAGCCTGGCGTTCGCTCTTCAGCGTGAGGTGGAAGTGAGCCGCAACACGCTGCATAATATTTGCCACAACATCCTCCTGTGTCCCGACGCCAGGGAACCGCTGCTCAACTACTTCGCCGCTCTCCTGCAGAGGAATGAGCGACGAGCACAACTACAGACTGATGAGAGATCTCTAGCGGGTAAGTTACGAAACATTGTCTATAGAAATCCGTCATAAAAATTCATCGACAAACAAGTATTGTTTATTATTAATTAATATTGCATTATTACATATGCATTGCATTATTCTTAATTTCTTACATTGACTTAAACAATTATCTTTTTGGTATGCCATACTTCAAGGCGGGCAAGAAATAAACGCGCACAAATCACGAGTTCGTAGTTCGTAATTATGCATAAATATTTAATATTAGGGTGTAGTGGCGACACGAATAATAGTAGTTAACCAGGTATAATCGATATACGTAACCTTCACCTTTGCTCATTTGCTGTCTTTGTTATTAGCAATAGCTTTTCTATAGTTTGAAAACTACATACGGCTTGTTTTCAAGTAGCTAATTGAGTTTATTCGTGTTTGTTGCCACAATTTCTGAGTGAACTACACGAAGTTACACTTTTATATGTTGGCTACCTTACACGCAGCAACCCTATTTCCGGGATAAATGTAGAACTTTACAATCCCGCAATAGCCCTCAGAAACATCGAAAACACACCAAACATACCTACTTAACACAATTTCGTACGAGCCATGAAATTCATTTGTGTATATTTTGGCACACGAAATGCATCCGTGCTTTCGAATTAAAATGATTTTGGATTTTATTTATTATTTAATGGCAAGAGTTGTTCGATGCGAGCGCGTCTGTTTAGTCTCCTAAACTAATTGATAAAGACATTACTGCACGTTTAGCGGTACACTGACAACGGTAATAAATTGAAACGTTAGCATTGTGCGTCGTAGGACCCTGCGCGTAATGACTGGCGAAAATAGAGCACATATTTCTTTCAAATGTCGCTCACCTCGTATTGGTCTATTAGACGAATTTGTATTGGCGTCAATCCAAATTATTTACTTTCCAAGATTCTGATTGTATCGTTAAGTCGCACTTGTTGTCAGTTAACAGTAAATATTTATGTTTTCAATGTTTTCACTTGGTCGCGACAAACAGATTGCTGTCGCAAAACAAGACGCAGATTATTTTTGTTATAGGTATTTGATTAATATACGTAGTTACCTACATTTTAAAGTTCAAACCCTGTATTCATATATTATTATACTTATGAAAAAAAAACAGTTCGGCGATAATCCCAATTGCGATACAGATGAATATAGTTTTCAAAGCAATCGTTAAATGTAAAAAAAATACTTTACCATTGGTTTATATTGCATTTTTATCGATTTAATCAAATTAGACGTTCCTCTGTAAGAATTAACCGAAGTAACTTGGCCCTCAAGGTCCACAAATTAACAATAACAATATTGGTGACATAGCACGGTGGTTGTATGTTATTGCAGGGGACGGATTTATGCTCAACGTGTGTTCGGTGCTGCAGCTGTTGTCTGTGCGCATCAAGCTGGAGCGCGTGTACCCGCTGTACACGTTCCAGCCTGACTCGTGGGTCAACGTGCGCGACGAGACGCGCCTCTACTTCACCGCGCAGGAGGCGCAGGACTGGCTCGACTCCCTCAGTCAGTACTACTTTCTTATTGAAGAGTCATTGAACTAAAACTGAATTCTAAGCTGACTCTTGGTACTTACTATAATTTGGTTTTTAAAATATGTTTGTTTGGTAAAACTAGACAAGGACCCGAACCACAAGTGGCCCGAGGCGAAGTTCCAGACGGTGTGCTGGTTCCTGACACTACACATGCACCACGTGGCGCTCATCCCCGCGCTGCACACACATCAGCGACGCATTCGGTACGTGGTCCCATATTTTTGTGTTGTTAATGACGTGTTCAAAATATAAAATTTATGATACAACAACATTTCTGCAATTTTAATGGACTTATTCTACTAGGATTTTTTACATACGGTTTTTGATATAGCTGTGCGCGTAGTTAATTCAGTTTCTTTTTAAAGTAAGAAACTATGTGTATTTTTCAGGGCGTTCCGTGACCTACAGAAAGTGATCGAAGAGCTGATGGCTGCCGAGCCCCAGTGGCGTAACAGCTACTCGGCGCTTCGCAACCGTGAATTGCTTCGCCGTTGGCGCAGACAGATAAAGAGACTACACAGGTAAAATCACGAAAGTCGATCTCTTAATAACATTAATTTGAAACAGTTATTCTCATACAGATATAGAATATAGCGCTTCGATTTCCCGGGGTTGGACAGGTATAAAAGAAACTGAAAATCTTGTTCGACGTCGAGTGACGTGATAAGTGTGATAAATGCAGAAACGAGTAGCTATTAACCGTGCGCGTCCCGACTTGCAGATCGAAGCAGTGCGCGGAGACGGCACTGCTGGAAGGGGAGCTGATGCGACGCAGCCTGCAGTTCTACGCGTCCGTGTGTGCTCTGCTGGGAGCGCAGCTGGAGCAGGGCCGCGCCGACCCCGCCGCGCGCGCCGCCTTCTGCGCCACGCCCGAGTGGTACGTCGAGGACATCGCCGAGTTCATGCTCTTCGCCGTGCAGTGAGTGTCCTACCGCCGACCCCGCTCATTATCTATATTAGTTCTACGTGCCCGTGAGCTGGAGCAGGGCCGCGCCGACCCCGCCGCGCGCGCCGCCTTCTGCGCCACGCCCGAGTGGTACGTCGAGGACATCGCCGAGTTCATGCTCTTCGCCGTGCAGTGAGTGTCCTACCGCCGACCCCGCTCATTATCTATATTAGTTCTACGTGCCCGTGAGCTGGAGCAGGGCCGCGCCGACCCCGCCGCGCGCGCCGCCTTCTGCGCCACGCCCGAGTGGTACGTCGAGGACATCGCCGAGTTCATGCTCTTCGCCGTGCAGTGAGTGTCCTACCGCCGACCCCGCTCATTATCTATATTAGTTCTACGTGCCCGTGAGCTGGAGCAGGGCCGCGCCGACCCCGCCGCGCGCGCCGCCTTCTGCGCCACGCCCGAGTGGTACGTCGAGGACATCGCCGAGTTCATGCTCTTCGCCGTGCAGTGAGTGTCCTACCGCCGACCCCGCTCATTATCTATATTAGTTCTACGTGCCCGTGAGCTGGAGCAGGGCCGCGCCGACCCCGCCGCGCGCGCCGCCTTCTGCGCCACGCCCGAGTGGTACGTCGAGGACATCGCCGAGTTCATGCTCTTCGCCGTGCAGTGAGTGTCCTACCGCCGACCCCGCTCATTATCTATATTAGTTCTACGTGCCCGTGAGCTGGAGCAGGGCCGCGCCGACCCCGCCGCGCGCGCCGCCTTCTGCGCCACGCCCGAGTGGTACGTCGAGGACATCGCCGAGTTCATGCTCTTCGCCGTGCAGTGAGTGTCCTACCGCCGACCCCGCTCATTATCTATATTAGTTCTACGTGCCCGTGAGCTGGAGCAGGGCCGCGCCGACCCCGCCCATTATGTGTATTAGTTCCGTCACACGTTAATAGAAAAGTCTCGATATCCATCCTTAGCAGAGTACACGACATTAACGATCTCCGTAACCGCTTTTCAGATATGTGCCGCAGATCGTCGCCGACTACATCGAGGATCCGGTCATCACTTGGCTGCTCTCCGCGATATGCAACTCCAGTCTCTTCAAGAACCCTTACCTTGTCGCCAAAATAGTCGAAGTCCTCTTCGTGATCAACCTGTCCGTGCCACTGAAGCTCAAGAATGTATACGAGAAGTTTATGGACCACCCGATGTCGCAGACCGCTCTGCCCAGTGCACTAATGAAGTTCTACACAGATATAGAAACCACCGGACAGAGCACAGAATTCTACGACAAATTCACGATTCGATTCCATATCAGTATCATATTGAAAGGCATGTGGGAGCGACCTATTCATAAACAGGTACTTTTTTTGTTTGTTAAATGATACTATATGTACAAAACATTAGAAATCGTTTAAAAAAAAATCTTTAATATTTTTTTTATAATTTAATGGACGTTATGTACGTACTGAGACCGGTCCGTCTCGTATGTAGAAAGTATAAAGAATGTACGCAGAAAGTACATAAGAATCGTCAGGAGAGTTACCAATAATATGATCGTCGTTTCCAGGCTATCGTTAAGGAGTCGCGGTCCGGCCGCCAGTTCGTCAAGTTCATCAACATGTTGATGAACGATACCACATTCCTACTCGACGAGTGTCTCACGGTAAGTCGACATTCAGTTCTCATATTTACTGACGCTACGAGCGACTTGCACACGAGTGTCAATTTATAAAGCGGGTCGCCGAGCTGTATTTAGCTGTGGTCGTGATATTGAGTGATTGTATGTGTATGTACATTGTGTGTGTGTCCGCAGTACCTGAAGCGCATCCACGAGGCGCAGGAGGGCGGCGCGGCGCCGGCGCACGACGCGCGGGCCCGCGCGCTGGCGCAGGACGAGCGACAGTGCCGCTCCTACCTCACGCTGGCCAGGTACACCTTCTCTTACATTTACAATAACGGCACCACCGCTTCCGCTGACCTACCTTAGCTTTGCACATCTCCGCATCGTTCGCATTATTGTTTGTGACCCAAATGTATTTTTCAAAATGCTAACGTGTTTTACGTTTTCCGTTGCAGAGAGACAGTCGACATGTTGGAGTATTTGACGGTGGAGATAAAGGAGCCGTTCTTACGCGCCGAACTGGTCGACAGACTCGCGTCCATGCTCAATTTCAACCTGCAGCAACTCTGTGGGCCTAAGTGTAAAAACCTTAAGGTGAGAAACGCAATTTCTAGAAATAAACCATGGATGATGAAACACTGGACGCTATGAGCCAGAACCTGTTAAAACGATCGTTTAACCGCATCTAAGAAACTTTTCCATTATTCGCATTAGATATTATTCTACCGTTTAGAACAAAACATTTTACCTACGTATTTGAGAATTGTAAAATTAAATAAGCAACAACGCAATATTTTCACAGGTTCGTCGGCCGGAGAAGTACGGCTGGGAGCCGCGGCGACTGCTCAGTCAGTTAGTAGACATCTACCTACATCTCGACTCGCCACTGTTCCACGCCGCACTAGCGGCCGATGAGGTAATTTTAGTTCTAAATCTTAGTTAAATTATGCTATAGCTAAATCCTAATTCTATTTGTTAATAATGCAACTCTTGTCATCGTGCAGCGTTCATTCCGCAAAGAGCTGTTCGAAGAGGCTGCAGTGAGGCTCGCGAAATCATGCATCAAAACTTCAACGGAAATAGAGCGCTTCAAGGCGCTCGCTGACAATGCATATCAAATTGCTGGTACGTATTTTTAGACATATTTGGCCTTATAACAAAAGAGCTTAACTGATGTACTGTTCAACAACCCATTTAATATATATTCTTGTACTAAGAATACATGATGACACGCGTGTGCAGTTCTTTAACTTTTATAATGGCCCTGCAATATTTTATTTTATTATATTCTCACGTTGTATTTATGTATTTCAGTATCCAATCAACAAAAAAGTGATGAATTCGCCGATGCACCTGAGGAATTCAGAGATCCTCTCATGGATACACTTATGACGGACCCAGTATTGTTGCCTTCAGGAAAGGTGAGTGAGATTATTATAAGAAAATATCTCTATACAATACAAAAATTCATATAAAAACAGTACAGTAACTCCTTAAATTTAGATAGTGATGTTCAATTAGACTGAAGACTAGTCAGAGATTACAGCAATAGCTATAGAAATGCAAAAGTAAATCGCAGTCACTATTCATGTCTATAGAATTAGAGTAAATAAATATGATATTTTTGTATTCTTCAGGTTATGGACCGGTCGGTGATTCTTCGTCATTTACTGAACAGTGCGACCGATCCCTTCAATCGACAACCTCTTACAGAGGATCAATTACGTCCAGGTATTACTGTTATTATTTATATTAAAGTATTGTTTTTATAACAACTTATTTAATGGAAAATAATTCGAAATCTATTGTTTTCAGCAACGGAACTAAAAGAGAAAATAATTCAATGGCAGCGCGAAAAGAAAGCGTCGACGTCATAAGCGTCAGAGGCCAACAATAAAGTCTGATGTATATAACGTAACCCATATATAAAGACTACCGGACGGATTTTTCCGCCTTTGATGGACTATTGTCCGTAGCATGAATGTGAGATTATTACATGTATGTTATTCCGTGCAAATGTTTCGTCAAGTAAGGAACTACGAGCTCATCTAACGTTCTGACTGAACGGATTGTTCTGAATTCACGTACAGGTGTTAATTTAATTGGTAAATTGTTTTAATAATAAAGCTAATATAGTCACAAAATTCTTCCATTAGTATTTAACAACTGTGACATGAACCAATAAATTAACCCACCTTCATGTTTTTGATATGCTCCAACTCTTGTCACATAATATTGTAACAAATCTGGCAACTTTTGAAAGCTTTAACAATATTGCACTTAATTTTGAATATCGTCTCGTCATCACTAACTTGAAAATAATTAAATTTTTAATATTATATTTAAATTAACATCTGTTACATGTAAAGTTAGGCGCTGTGGAACGCTAAATACATATGTATGTTTAATGTTACTAACATCACATGTAGATATAAAGGCCTAAATTCTAAGATGACAATGGACATGACATTTTGTGTGTAAGATATCTAGGTGCTTTTGTCTCGAACTCTCGACCCCAAACTGTACGAGCGTGGAACACTAGCACGACATAAAGTATTTAGTGTGAAACATGTAAACTGAACGTCTTTGTGCATTTTATAGGAAATCTCTGTTACGACAATGTGTGCAAGTAATTTCGATTTTAGAATGATTAGTCCTGCATTAGTTTAACTAATGGTTATACATTAGGATATAAATATATAAACTTATAGGAATTGTATGGAATGTTGAAGACTTCTTATTTTTGTGCAAAATGGAAATTAGAAAAATGTATTTAATTATATTATGGATTTGATTACTATTCATTTTAGTGATATTATGTTTAGTCTTTGTTAGCAAACATGATTTTTGTATTATCATTTAATACATTGTGATTTGTTCCTTTATATCTTTAGTTATGGTATGAAATATGAAATGGATTTTCACTTGAGAATTAGAATATACACTCACTATGATATCATTAGCATAATTTTCACTAATAATATAACATTATTATGATTCAGTGATAGCAGTATAACTGTGTGGTGGTGTAATATGTTGAGCCCGTGATCAACAGGAGCTCAATGTATAGGCCTAGCACAATGCGCCGTCACTCTAGTGGAAGTTTAGTTTGTTTTTACATGTATCTCAATAATAACATATTTCTCCAGTCACTGCCAATATATTCAATGTAGTTCTTAGAACAGGCATTCCTGAATGAAATCCATTTCTTAAATTACATGGTCTCACTTGTATGATAATTTGACTTGTAATTTATCAATATATTATGAAGATTCTATATTATAGAGGTCTCCTACGTTGATTATATCAATAAAATTAAATAAATGGCAAATCATTGTTTTTATCATCACAATGAAAAACAACATATTCATTTCATCATAAATTATATTTGACTAATTTTTATTATACAACTAATAATAACAATAAATTATTGTCTATTCACAATAAAGACATTTCATTGTATAGGTAAAAAAGTAGTACAACCACAAACTTGAATGTAAACTCACATAACTGGCATAAAAATCTCAACAAAAATACCTGCCATTCCCAACAACAGAGGTAGTTTATTTATAACTAAACAGATTTATTTTTCATATGCAATAACAAATTGATGACAAATTATTTTGCTTAACAGTTGTAAGTCATAAATCAAGCCACACCCTTCATGCTTAGGTATCCAATAGGTTAAATGTACACTTAATAATAAACCTACTAGGGTATTCATATAAAATACAATAATAATTAGCATTTGTATGGAGAGATTCATAATCATGAATATAGCAGAGTCATTGCATACACAACTAAAGTTTCTGAACATGAATATAATGGAATAAATTATATTTCAACATTACAAAGGGAAGAAGGAAAATCAGTATCAAATACATGGATTGGTGTTCAGCTGATTGTATATTTGTGATTTTTTTATTCCCAGGTTTTTCATAATGCACCTGAGTATCACATATGTTATACCTGAATATTTAGCTTAAAACTAAAACATCTTTCATAATATAATTCACAATTTGCTTACTTCTTAAAAAAAAATCTGTGTGATTGAACAGCAATTATGTATAAAAAATCTTTGCAATACTTAATATTGTATCTAACTGAATACATACAGGAGGGTTATCTTAAAATACTTTTATGATCCACAGTTCATTATTAAAATATTGGTCAACCTTATACTTAGTTGATAAAGAAGTTTTTGTATATTGTTATCCACTATTTGTAAGCTCTGTAAGTAAAACATAAACATTTACAAACCAGTTATACATCATTTCACCGTAGTAGGAATGGCAGACGAGAACCAAATAAACATGAGATCATGTACAACATACCAAAGTAGAAATTCAGTCTGGCTGTTTGTCTTGGTACATATTTCATAGCCTCAGGACTTCTAAACCTTCTCTCTATCTCAAAAGCTCGGGGCAATGTCAACATAGGAAGTAAAAACCACAGTGAGCAACGCACTGATGCCACTACAAACATGATGTATGGAGTAAACAATAAAAATGCATATAACAAATATGAAGCAGTTCTACCAATCAAGATGGCTAAAGTAACTATCTCTGCTTTACTATCTGTCTCTAAATCTCTAGTATTGTTGCTGTGTAATATAGCCTCAGTGTTCAAAGCAAGTGGTATTGCATAGTAAATTATGGGCCAGTCCACTCTACCTGTTTGTACCAAAAATGCAAATACTACAGAAACTGGTCCAAAAATTACTAAGACTAGAATATCACCAAGAGCTATGTATTTTAATCCAATACCACCAGTGTACAAAAATGATGATGATAAGCCACCAAAATAGACAAGAGCCAAGTGCTCCATCCGAGCTGGTGATAATATAACTAGTGGGACAAATGAGGCACATCCTGCAAGATATAATATAGCACCAAGAGAAACTACTTCATCTATGCTCAATATATGATCCACGAGTGTTCTGTCATCAGATTTACGATTATCAATTCCTTTCACGAAATCAAAGTATGTATTGACCACATTGCCTGCACCATGCACTGGGATAACTGTACACAACGTTAGGAACAAGGTACACCAACTGAAGCCATTATCACCAGGGAGTCTGTACGCTAGCGCAGCCCCCAGAAGAGTTGGTAGCAAACTTACGCTAAGTGACCATGGACGCAATGCAAGCACGTAAGTCCGCACTTTCATAAGAGGGTTTCGAGCTGGCAAGGTTTTTTCTTTAGGCTGCTCCAAAAGGTTGCCTTCTACTGTTGGAACATCCATGTCTTCATTTTTCTTGTTGTCCATTTTACAAAATAACAAAACTACTAAATATTTTTCACAAAAACAAGCCTTAATCGTTGCATTACACTACCGTACGTATCGATTCGTTCGTCGAATCGTCACAGAAGTAAATTTTAATTTTAAACAAATAACTAAGGCTACAGCGTAAATCCCGTTAGTTTACCGGTATTCAAAGAGAAATTTGTTGGAGAAATCATCGTTGACATCCCATCACAATCCACATCCCGTTTGGATCAGATTTGTTAAATGTCAATAGTGTCAAACACATCAACATAAAATTCTAGAGTAAGTAAAAAATAACTTTACGGTTTAAGCTAAAAATCGACTAGATAATAAATTGATAAAATACATTTATTCTATTTTTTGAGTTTCAAAAATACTATAGTCTATATTAGACAATAATGTGTTGGCATTCGTGTCATAGAACGTACTTTACAGCCACTAATGATGAAGAAATAAATATTCAACCACTTATTGAAACATGCAATGTCCGAGAGTTCTACACTTTGAAAGGGTCAATGAAATATTAAGGTATTTCATTGCAACTTCTACCGGTCATTATTGAATATTATACTATAATTTAACTACTGTAATATAGCAACAGGCTGCAACGTATCCTACCTAGAAACAATAAATCCTATAGTATAGGTAGCTGAAGACTTGCAGTCTAAGACGGTCAATTTTATATGCGAGGGGCACATAATGTGTTGCTTCCTAATTTTCCCGTGTTTCATGTAGCTGTACAGCTTGTGACCACCGGGTTCATATCGTTGAACATATCAATTTATAAATGTCTCACTGTCGGCAGTGGCAAGGAGTTGTAGACAAATTGTTTAATATTCCAACAACTTAGTATCCTGCAAGCAAAGTTCGCGGTAAGAGATGTTAAAAAAATCAGAATTAATCATCAACGACTCGAACTCTTTTACAACTGACAGTGAACTATAAGATACAACTAAATTGTTTTGAAAATGCACAAAATTGTGAATTACAATTTAGATAAAGCGTGCACGTCAAGGCTCTATACTAAGTTGCCGGATCAATTGGTGGTTAACTTTATTTTATTTGTTTTATTAGTTGTTATCTTTCGGTCCCTAACGATCTGGAAATACAAATATTTGTTAACAATGGGGAACGACATCTGCCTACGACGAAGTGTCATCATTGCGATTACAAACATTGCCACTGACAAGATGTTGAATTTGAAACATAAGATTGCTATAACAATAAATAGCAACGGCAATAAAAACTACAGCAATGCGACAGTACCTACTATAATTATTATGATCATTAACTAGTGCAGCACGGCATTAATCCACGCGACATAAACAGGAGGTAGGTACACTACGTAATCAATAAAACAGCAAGTTCATTTAGGTTTCTTTTTACTACCGGTAAGTTTAGCTTCTATTAATTTAACCCAGTCTTCATACTGTTGATTATCTTCTTCGTTTATTTCATCACAGAATTTGTCAATATCTTCATCCTTGACGTCATCTTCTTGTGATAGTCCCGTATCCTTCGGCTTTTTTTGATTATTCGTTTTATCGTCATGACTTTCTTCCGCGGAACCGTTATCACTGAATTTTATTATTTTATTCTTGTTTGGACCATCTTTGCTGGCTTTATTTTTCTTTTTGGTCTTTGCCGTTGTAGTCCCATCTTTAGAAGGTAATAGTTTTACAGGCTCAGACTGTGAAGCTTCAGTAACACTTTGTGCTTCTTTACTCTTTTTCGGTTTTTTATTCTTAACGGCACTTAATTCGACACTCTCCGAACTAAAATCATCCTTTTCATTATTATCAGCAAATGTTATCTTCTTATTTTCTATTTGTATATTCTTCATCTCCTCGCTGGCATTGCTACATATCTTTTTTCTTTTACCCATCGTTCTGTAACAACAAATTAATATAAATATTATTAACAGAATGATTTTTTGCAACTAAACATCTTCACATTTTTTTTATAATTTTGTTTGCAAACATAAAATCTTTTAGTGGTTTTCAAAGGATTTAGGTATAATATACTATTTTGGACAATATCAAACCACACTATTAGAATTATTTATTAAACTGTTTTAATTTGTAATTCCGCGCGACACTGTACATTTATCTGACGACCTTTAACCTTTAGGTCGGAAAATTTTACCCCAGGAATAGAAAATGTCATATCAATGCATCATATGCGTCTGCGTATTTAATCTATACATTATATTCATACGTCATATAGTTTTATTAATGCTTATCAGACACTTTACAATTTGTAAACAGTGGCTTTTAATTAAACCCGTAAACCCATACACTTACGAAGGAATCACTTATTGCTGTCATGATACTATTTGCCAGTTGGAAACAAATGGCTTATCTAGCAGATAATACACTTGAACAGCTCATATTACCCAAATCGCTAGGAGATAAGAATATTTAACAATAAGACTAGGCACTTAATAAATGTCGACATGCAAGTAACAAAAGTATTAGGGATCTGAGAAAAGATTTTTGTTATTTTATTTAACGTAACTTTATGGAAATATTAGACTCGTTATAATTTGATTTTGACGCCCTACCTCTAGACTATTTAAATCATATACAACATAGTGTTTTTTTAGATATGTAAATGCATATTTAATAAATATATACTCTCGTAGGACTAGACTAGGGTTTATCGAAAATGCGAATGTATATTTTTATATGACAAACATATCATTATGCGAAATATTTCGGTTCCTGTTTCTATGTCTTAACTTAGTAATGCAATGTTTCGCAATATGTTATAAACTGTATATAAATTGCTTTTTATTCGTAGGTTCAGATTATTATTTAAGTATGTCGACTATTGCACAACATTTACGAAGTTGGCAAATAGAGTATTTAAAAAAGACGAACTACCGCGTTAATGCAGTATTTTTTAATACAATACAACTAAAACTAATTATGACGTCGCGTCGTCGTCGCCAACAACTAATTTGACACATGACATGACAGACTTCTGACGATTTCATACCTACGCTACGATGTTATGTCGGTAGTATAAATGTACACATCGTTTTAGGAAACACGAATTTATTCAGAAACGTTTTTTCAGCCTTAACATTTTATTTGCATTAACACACACCTGTGTAAGAGTCTAAATCAGATAGTGCATAAATATTTATACCAGCACGATCATTTTAAAGTAGGTATAAACAGAAAGAATTCCAACTAGATTTATGGTAAAACTAATATCATTTGACGTTATTTATTAGTACAAGTCAGTGAATTGTTGAAGTGTATGATAAACATACCGAACACTCGAAAGATAAGAAATACAAACACTACCTTTACGTAATAACTAACACGAAGTTGATGCGGGCGCATTGCCACCAGACTAGACCTCCCGCCCGCCACCCACTTCTCATGCGGCCTGCCGCTGTGATCGCACAAATGAAACAATTTGCCTCACGAGCTGTGTCGTGTCATTGATACAAGTGTGTTATTTTACTCTCGTGTTTTCAGTTTATTTTTAAGAACAAAATGTCTGAGAAAAAATATATCTTGGGTATTGACATCGGAACCACTTCAGTAAAAGCTTGTGTTTTCGATCCTATCACAAAAGAAATTGTGGCTAAACAAAATAAGGACACCGCAGCAAACATACCAAGTGACCAGGGGATCGAAGGGAACAAGCAGGACGTTCCAAAAATAGTATCAGCTGTTCATTACTGCATCTCCCGTCTACCAAGAGATTTATTGCGGCATGTCACTAAAATCGGGATTTGTGGACAAATGCATGGAGTTGTTTTATGGAGAAAAAGGTATGTTAAAATTAAAATATTTTAATAGTTAATAATGTTAGTAACCCTACATAGAAAAAAATCTAAATAAGTTTGATGATTGATCTAAGAGTTCTCACATCACAATATGACATTTTTAAATTTTATGTAGTTATTTTAATTAATATAGTGTTCGTCTCAAATACGGATTAATTAAATTTAAATACAATTCCTTATTTCCATTTTGGCATTGTTTTAGTGCTTGGGAAACCGTAGAAAAAGATGGGATTGTGATGCGATTCGAAGGTAAACGAGAAAACATGTCGGCGCTATATACCTGGCAAGACACGAGGTGTAAACCCGAATTTCTAGACTCATTACCGAGACCAGAATCACATCTAAACTGTTATTCAGGATATGGATGTGCAACGCTTCTGTGGATGGTAAAACACAAGCCAGAGAAACTAAAGCAGTTTCAGTATTCAGGCACAGTTCAAGATTTTATCGTAACGATGCTGTGTGATTTGGAAGTGCCTGTGATGTCCGATCAAAATGCAGCAAGTTGGGGCTATTTTAATACAGAAAAGAACGAATGGAACGTTGATATTTTGAACAGCGTTGACTTTCCTGTTAATCTACTACCGAAAATCATGAAAAGTGGCGAATTTGCTGGAAAATTAAATGTATGTTGGAATGGGATACCAGAGGGCACGCCTGTAAGTGTAGCTATGGGTGATCTCCAATGTTCTATTAAAGCTACTCTTGAGAGTCAACAGGACGCAGTATTAAACATATCGACGTCCGCACAGCTTGCATTTGTCGTTAATAACATTTCCGAGTTAGGGTGTAAAACTGTCGAGCATTTGCCATATTTCGATAATACATACTTAGTAGTAGCTGCATCTCTAAATGGGGGAAATGTACTGGCAACTTTTGTGAAGATGCTCCAACAGTGGATGCTTGAGCTTGGGTTTCCTACACCTCAAGCTAAAGTATGGGAAAAACTCATTGCTTTAGGTTTAGAAGCGCAAACAACGTCATCCATGAAAATTACACCTCACTTGCTCGGTGAAAGACATTCGCCGGCAGCTAAGGCTTCAGTAGAAAATATTGATCTCTCTAATATACAACTGGGAAGTGTTTTCAAATCTCTTTGCGATAGTTTGATAGACAACTTGCACACTATGATGCCCAAAGACATATTGCGCAACGCACACGTAAAAAGGATTGTGGGGAACGGTTCGGGTCTCTCAAGAAATGCTGTATTGCAAAGAGCTGTAGAGCATTATTACAGTTTGCCCTTAGAATTTACATCAGGAGGAGATGCGGCTAAAGGCGCAGCCATAGCGATTATGTAGGAACGTAGAGGTATTACAAGTCTCCATCGAAAGCGAGGCATTCGTGATTTTTTGCAACAGTTCATGACATTGCCATTACTTATGTATTTGATTTTATTTCACATAATATATTTTGTTAAGATTATTTTGGCATTTCATAATAAAATAAATAGTAGGTAGGTATGTAGAATTTCTAGACCTAGTAAGTCTATAAACTTCTGGAATGAATGATCTAGTGTTTTAGGTAAGATTTTTTATTAAAATACCTACAAAGACCATTCCATTGGAAACTACAAAGTATTGACTTTGACTTGTATTTTATTTATTGTAAAGTAAGAATGCTTAGCTATAAATAGCTTGACACAAAATAAAAATAGCGTCATAGTTAGTGGAACTCTATTTTACTACAATACGTCGTTACTTGCCCACATTATTTGTTTTCCAAAAATAAAATAATTAACAGACCACCTAGGGATTTTTATTTTATATGTTACCTATTATCTATTTTTACCTATTAAACCATAAAATTAGACAACTAGGGTAAATTACTTATAATAATCGAGCATTCGAAATAAGGTATCACAAAACACTTACTTAGTGTTAATAAGAATTAGAATTGATTATTGACTAATATTGTTAAAATAACATTGTATACCCCTGTACCTAACCTACTTGCCTTGTAGGTTTTGGTTAATGAACTTATGCCACATACCTATATTTACACAAAAACACAAATATTTATTATTACCTGCTAAAGATTGGTTTGTTGGTCTATAAGTTAAATTTATGATAAATTTGAGTAAAAATTCTAGTTGCTAAAATACACGAAGATCAAAAGTAAGTTTTACGTTGTATTTACCTTTTTAGAGGTTGTTCTTTCTTGGCGTTAATTGAGGAGTGCCTAAAGTACACGATTTGATTAATAATTCTATATTTACTACTATAATAACCTAACAAACATACGATTTTGAGGTTATTATATTTTTTTGCTTTATTTTTCTTGCAGCTCACCACAGACTGCGCAATACTTAAAAAGCTATCAATGGTAAAAAAAAACCGTAAAACCGGTAACTATAGAGCTTAGTACATAAATAGGTACCTACCTTCACACTATTTTTGATAGCGGCTTAGTAAAACAAAGCAAAGTGATCTATTACCTAGACTATATCGAAATCCTAACCCAAAAATAAAAATGAACGAAACAATCTATTATCCAATCCTCTCAGCTCACTATTTACTCGGTGATGTCTTTATGACAAATGTCATTCATGAATAGTTTGTCAGACATGGTCACTCCTGTCAACAGTGTCACCTCCTGTGCCAGTAACTACTGTCAGTAACATGCTTTTAGCCTTTTACGTGTTTTGTTTGATTGAATAGTATAAAATAGAGTTTGGCACGTGTTTCAACTCCTCGTGTATTACACTTTTGTCCACAATCAAACGCTATGACAAGGTTTGCTAGAGCCAGAGGCTCAAAATCTTCAAATGAAAGAGCCCCTGAAGACAGTACACCATGGGAGGTTATGAAGGAACAGTTATTGAAAGCGAAACAGGAGAGCAATGATTCAGTAAAGAGGAAAGAGGTATAGATAATCTTGACTATTATTCATTACTCTTAATTATTGATGTTATTCATTTGGGTTGCGCCCCTTCTTGGACTATGATGTCTGCATATAGTTCTGACTTAAACATTTCTTATTATAATTATTACAGGCTGAACAAAAACGCATCGAAAACTATGAAAATTTTCTTAAAGATCAGAAGGTCCAAAAAAGAAAAGCTACTTGGTGTGACTTTCCTGAGAATGAACAGAAGAAAAATGATACCAAACTGTCTGATAGTAATGAACCATTAGCTAAAAAGAAGAAAAATAACAAAAAAAATACAGCCAATGTAGCAGAGGAACCTAAAAATACCAGTGTAGATAATAAAGGGAATGATAAGGAGGAAACTAACTCTGACAATGTAGGAAAAAAGTCTAAAAAGAAGAAAAATAAAACTAAACAATTAATTCAACCACAGAATGATATCCAAACATCAAACACAGCACCAATTGAAGCGAATTCTACAAATAAAAAGAAAAATCAAAAGAAGCAAAATTTCCAATCAGGTGATAAAGTTCAGAACAACACACTGAATGAGCCCAATGTAAATGAACAAAGTAAACAACAAAAATTTGAGGGTAAACCACCTAAAAATAAAAAGAACAAAAAATTGGTAGATGGCAAACCTGTGCGAAGGAAAGAGATTAATGACAACAGTTTTCAACTTATCATAAATGGTAAGGAGGTGGAGTTAGTGAGGTTTGATGGCTTCCCAGTCATGAAGAAAGATGCAGAGAGGCTTAAAGAGTTAAAAGATAATATGATCAAGAAAGGTATACCTAAGAGTGAAGTTCAGAGGACCATGAAGTTGGAAAGGAGGAGAGCTGAGAAAGCTTTGGCTAGGGTAAAGAGAGATGTTTGTTATAACTGTAGAAAAGGTGGCCATGTGTTATCAGACTGTCCTGAACTAAAGTCAAAGATCCCAGGTGCAGATGGAGCCGATGGAGTATGTTTTAAATGTGGCTCCACTGAGCATAGACAGTTTGAATGTAAAGTACAGAGAGACAAAGAGTTCAGATTCGCTACATGCTTCATTTGTAAAGAGCCTGTAAGTATAATTTACTTATTTCTTGTCTATTACCCATGTTGTAAATACCATATAGGTAGGAGATTTTTTTTCTGAAATAACTGAAAACAATATTTTACTAAAGTGTAATAGACAAACAGAGATACTTATGCATTTACAGTAATAATATAATTATCAAAGAAGGATTTCTTCAAATGTAATAAATACTTACACAAAAATGTATTATTCTTTCCAGGGTCATATAGCAAGACAGTGTCCTGATAATCCTAAAGGTCTATACCCTAACGGTGGCAATTGTAAACTTTGTGGTGATGTCACTCATTTGAGGAAGGATTGCCCAACTGTAAGTAGCATTTCTGACATCAAATATGTAGATATTGATAGCCTGTATGTATTTCCTTCAGTGTTTCATAACTGTGTTGTTCTCCTTTCAGGTTATGGATAAAAAAGAAGGTTCCACAGTAAAACTGCAGACATTAGACAGTGGAGAAAACATAGAAGATGTAGGACAACAGTTCAATAAAGTCACTCCTACAGAAACAATTAAAAAACCCAAGAAAATAACATTCTAGTATGTATATAATATTATCTTAATATGAGCTGAATAATAAAACAAATTTGTTCTATAATACATTGTATTTATTAGAGGAATACAACATTCAGAATTTTGAGAGATCATTAGTTTGTATATTGTCTTTTAAAAGCTTTTCCTAAAACAAATTCACAGTTATATCATAGGTATATCATATCATAGAAAGGATATAGCCACTAAGTGAAAAATCTATTAGATGATATTAATAGAATAGGATGGTTAAACATAACATCTTGCTGTCATAAATCAGACTAAGTGCTATATATCTTTCTATAGATATAGTTAAACAAACCAATACTATTTTCAGCGGAGTGTTAGTCAGCCTACTTGTTTTATCTACACATCAAATTTACAACAAATCTAATGGAACATCAAACAAACTTTAAGAATTATAAACATTCGAGACTAGCTTTCAGTTGTTCCATACACTGTTGCGCGATCTGTCCTGTGATGCCCTCTGGACTCTGAGGATCTTCTCGCATTAATATGCGCGCAGCATCAGCTAAACATTGAATAGGCTCTTGTAACCTCTCTTTCAGTTTCTCTTTAGTTATGAGACCAAGTCCGAATTCATTTCTCGCCAAGAACATTACCGGCGCGTGTAGTTCATACAACATCATACCTACAAAGCATTTTAAATTTTGTGTAATTTATTAATGGGTAATTCTGTCGAAAGTGCAGTTTTATAATCACAAAGTGAGTTTGTATTTGCATGTTATTTTTTCTTAGCCTAAAATAATAATTACCTCTCATTCGAGTATCGCCAGGCGTGATAACATCTAGTGTTTTGAGCACAAGCCGACAAAACTCGGCTTTCCTCTCCAGCATCAAGTCTGGTAGTTCGTCGATGTTGTAGCCCTCCACGCGTCCATACAACTGTGCCAGCGAATGTTTCACTGACAGCAGAAGTGAATGACGAGGGTGAAATACTGATTTGTACTGGAATTTGAAATGTAATTAAGTTATTGTCATCTTTCAATGTAACATAAGCGTCACAAAGGCATTCAAGGGTCCGCGTGATTTGTCTCAGATAGCAGCTATTGCTTTAAAACACTATGCGCCTATATTTTACAAAAGGTCGCTTACGTGCTCCAAAGTTGGATGGGAACGTTTATTTCAACAAAGTTTTTAATATCTATTATCTTAGGTGAATGAGGCAAGGGAAGTTTGTAAGGATAGTGCCAAGTTGCGTTCCTTAGGCTCTGCTACCCCTATGAAGTAAAGGCGTGACATTAAATGATGGCGTGTGTGTATGTATGTTTTTACCTTATTGATGGTCGCCTCTCGTTGTTCGATGGCGGCGGGGCCAGGCTCCAAAGCATCCAACTGTTCGATCTCTGCTTGAACGACTGCTAGCATTTTGCGTACGGCGTTAGACGATGTTTTGAATCCGCAGTTTTTTTCGTTACAGACCCATGGAGATTCGTTATCTGAAAACGGACAATGAGACAATTAGGTAAATTAAAATGAAAGATAAAGGCTTTACATTTCTTTGCCTCCCACTGCTAACTTTCTTAGAGTAGAGTCTATATTATCTGACACAAGTAACTACTTATCGTAGATCGGATATTGAACTCAATAAAATAAATCTGAATAATTTTTACGTTACGGTTGAAGTCGCTAAAGCAACTTCAATATAGTTGTAAAATGTAGTTGTGTCCCATAAATTAATAGGTATTAGGTATATGCTTAGATCCCAAGTGTGCCTAATGACTTAACATAAAATGATAATGTGGTCTAAACACACTAGTGTAGACGAAACGTTCCACTGGCTTAGTGTTCCATTTGGCACAGTCTCTGGCCGGTCTGGTGTAAAACCATTGAGACGTCAACTCTTTTTTCTAAAAATACATTTCTAAAATATTTTTTATTAGCTGTTAATGTAAGAACATTTTTTATTGCAGAGAATTGTGTGTTCATTGCTTGTAATTTGTTCGCCTATTACTTGTAAACTTATTTTATTCATTCATTTTAATATTTAAAGGCGGCCGTCAAGTAAACGCGCGTTTGTTCTAGAATAGCAATCAGGTCAAGGTACATCGGTCTTATACAACAATACAATACATCCATAAATAATGTGTGTCAGCGTATCGCTATAACAACAATATTAAGTACCAATATCACACCCCATTGAAAACTTCATGATCTCCACAGTTTCTGATTTTCTGAAAACATTGTCAAGTCGACGTTGCAAATACCTATTTCTACTATTACTTAGGTATCCTATATTATTATTTACTAGATAAGTACTTGTAGCTATAACGCCTTAGGTACTAGAAAGGTTTCAGTTAGCTTTCTATAAAAAGGAACGTCTTGATAAATAATAACATACCCAATGGATTGGATGGTAGGATGACTCCGTTGTCGCACTTATTGCACTTGAGGGTACTGAGATGCGTCCCTAACTCAGTAGGGTCAGCACAGCGGGGGCAATCACACTGGAAAAACTTTGACTCCAAGAGAAAATCCCTTCGCACTAGCGTCGGCGACAGAGAGTATGTGTAGCATAGATGGAGAGTGTCACCGTTTTTTATTGGAGTCGCTGCTCTCACATGTACTCTGTAAGTAAACATAAGTCTCTGAACTTAAACAAGAAGAACTATCCAAGTCTTTATAGTCTTTTTAAAGTAAAGGAATCCCAAGTTACCGAAATTAGTGCACTTAACTTACTGGTAATCGTTTTGCATAATCGTGTGGACGATGTTGGGCACACAACTGTGAGCAGCAATAGCCAATCTAGGGTAAAGAGCTCGAACACTAAAGCCCGCTCTTGAAGGAACTTCTACTGAATTCACCTGTGTACAGAAATATGTAAGTGTTATCCAAACTGCGTCTTAATTACTTGTTTCTACGGTTTAGTTGCTTTTTATTTCTTGAAGTGTCTAGTGCTCTTACCTACCTCAAGTATACCACAAACTTTCTGCACCAGGTCTTTATCGAACTTATTGCCTAGTTTGCAGTGGTTGACGAGGAACTCTGCTACGTTAACTTGGTCCGCGCCCCAGGTTGGTCTTTGTTGCCGCGCGGCTGAGTGCTCTTCCATAACAGCGACCTCGCGTTCCCATCGCTCTGGATCCTTCTCTTTATTTAAAAGTATCCTGCCAAGAAAATGCCAAGCTTATTTCTAGAACTTCTAAGGGGGTCGATTCACTTACAAGTAAGGATATGATTATACGAAATCCGTATAATAATAATATCTATGTTTCGAGACGTAAAGGCGCAGGTGAGTACCTACGAAAGAATGCCTGGGATCTATATTATCTATAATTAAAGTACAAACCTCAACGGCGTAATGCAGTCAAGTTGCGGAGAGCTTGCTGTCCAGTCGTCGATAGGTTGGAAGCGCACCTTCGCCTCGCAGAAGACTGCGCACTCGGCGGCGTGCTGTGGCGACTTCTCGCAATCTTCACTGCATATCGGCCAACCACATCGGGAACATAACTTGTTCTCGATCGGACAGTAACATCCGAGGCAAAGTGGTGGAGTATCTGAACAACAGACAAATACTAAAAGCTCTACACAAATAACATGAGTTTTGTTTAACAATTAAAGTCGACTTAACATGTTTTAGACCTTAAATAGTATCGAACTACGGCAATATTCTTCGACCATCTATCGTCCTGCGCCTGTCTATCTTAAGTAAGCAAGTACCTATGTAAAAGTTCTCCCATTTACTGCTATAAAAACAAAGATTATCTATTCAATAGAACCGGTGAGCTTCAGCTCAAAATAAATCAATTACTAATTACTACGACTATGTTACTACGAGCAAACACTAGTTTATAATTAAGATGAAGAATTCGGCAGTATCTGCAGCCCAAGATTTAATATGCCTAATTATAACTTTAATGAACGTCGAACCGTTAAACATAACGTCTATTAGTGAATCCACTTATAACATACACTCAATTGACACTATAGTTTTTATTTTTAAATGACTGACAGGCAATTAAAGCAATATAAACAAATACATTATGAATTAAAATAATGTAATTTACCTGGTTTAGGTCCTACAACGAAAGGCGTATCCTTAAATATTAATTCACCAGCTCCTAAATCTTTATTTGCGGTCAAATATCTCCCATATTTGTCATTTTGTTCAATATTATAATAACAAACATCGTCTTCCATCGTTGAAGTGTACTAATGAATTAGTAGCGCTCTTTGAGTTTGCCGGGTTAAGATTGAAAACGTCTGAAAGTGTTTGCCGACTGAACAAGATTAGCGTCTATAATAAGCTTCGGGCCTTTCGAGAATTGGGCCGGTCGAACTTTCGAAACGTTTCCATATGATACGATATATGTTTACATTCAGTAATACCTATTGTGTTCCCTATTTATATCTACTTATATGTGACTGCATCCATTAAAGATTCCTACTAAAAATAACACTTGTTGGCGTCCGAGTCACTCCAATATCAATATATATATGACGCCAATCTGACTTCTCCGGAAATGCTGAAGCCGATTTTTTCTAGGTAGAATTATCCGCAAAAAATCTTATTTCGCGAAATCCTACGTAATATTTTATGTTAGGTAAGCAGGTACTTAACAAATTCTAATTCACAACTTGCGATATTTTTTATCTAAGCACAAAATCTTTATTAATTTATTTTGTTATTATACCGACCTCTGGGCATCTCTAAGCGTGTGCAGTGTTAATGTACTTATTTAATCTTAACCTTTGAGTTTGACCCTTACTACCCTGATACGTACAAAAATTTTCAGCTGAAAGTGCGCCCGCTAAGCAGAGTCAGGCGCCAATTGGTATTAAGGTTTGGATCCTCGCTTGGTCTGCATTAGGAGGCCTCGTCCTGAATGACCGTAAATCTAATATTCTCATTACTTGGAAAAGTATTTAGTTGTAACCCTCGACCACTTGCATGGGTAACGAATGCTTAGGCTTAGACCACTCAGCAATCATTTCTTAGCTTTTTACTATAAAAAAATAAACACACTAGGTAGGTAACTAATACTGGTTAAATAAAAAGAATTCCCGTTTAAAATTGTTTTCATATCACACAGATGTGTAGTATGGAGCAATGCCAATAAGATATTTAGTCTAAAGGAAGATTAACACACGCAATACCACGGAATACGGGAAGGTGATCCAGGTCATTCACATTTGAGGTTTATAGATAGGTATACAGCAGGTATTGAGGTAGTAACATAATAATAATACTTGTCATTGTATAACTAAAAATTACGAGATATTATAGTAAAACCTTCTATGGCAAGGTACTGGTTGTGTGATTTTGTGATAGGTGTTTTTGTGTAGTCACTCAAGGGTATTAATTCGATGAGTCCTTAATTCGAGTAAGACTATTAAAGGCGGCAAATGCTTTGTAACTGTTCTGCTAGTTACATGTTTGCCGCAGCGGTTACCGGGTGCCTCACCACTGCGCACGAAAGATGTTGTGGGTTTGATTTACACCTTATGCAAATATTTTTGTAATCCACAAAGTACCTAGTAGTTTCCGGCCTGTTTTTACCTTGTATGCATAAGTAATATATTTATTTGACATAATTATACATAATAATATGTCGTCTATTTGATTCTGGTATGAAAGTTGTCTGTGTAAAAACTATTATGTTCTTAACTAAGTAAGTATAAACGGTATAAAGTGTCGAAACTTATCTACGGACGAATAACATCTGATTCTGAACTAAGTATTTAATTTAATATTAGCCTATGAGATTATTCAATCAAATTCAAAATTCCTGGTAATCTAGATGTACTTGCTTGTCACATAATTTTCGGATATATATTTTCATAATTTAATTATTTTTTCTTATTAGGTATGTCCATTTTAGAGAATTTATTTGATTTCACAAACAAGAGCGTAATTGTTAGTTGTTGGCGGAATGTTAAATTATTTCCTACAGTAACTGCTGCATTGTGGGATAGAAGCGACCCGTGCGACGTAAGTAACTTGTGAACTTTTATGTTACGTAACCTCGGAAAAAATATAGAAACAATAAGTAAATAATCATATACAGCAAGATAGTAGGTAGGTTTGTCTTTTCAATTCACTCGCCAGCCTTTCACAGTGGGTAAATAATTTATAAGAACAGCTTTGAAATTCTACTAATCTTTGTAGGATGATTTGCCGCCGGAAAATGAGACCAAGGTAAAAGAAGAAAGCAAAATAGTAGAATCTGATACAGTATGTGGATTAGCACGTTCTGGGAGAACCGGTGACTATGATGATGACAGTGATTACAGGGTAAGTAGCTATAAGTAAGCCCAAAGAGCGTGGATATACCTACCTAAATGATAAGCATTTTACTAATTTACTTCGAAACAGTCAGTCAAGACTCAAGACGCATAGGTAATAACTATAGTAAACAGGTTCCTTAATAATATGATACTCTTAGGTCCTATATAGATTAGAAACGTATTTATGTTGTGGCGAAAAGGTATCTTTGCTTTACTCTCAAACTCCTATTAATTTCAGTTTTCTGTGACATCAGTTACCATTTAACCGTGAAAGTATAAAAGACAGTTACACTGAGATTCGGATTAGCTTAAATTATTGTTAACACGATTGCTAAGCTTACTGTGATGCCAAATCAATACAAGGTTCTGACTCGTTATCTAAACTGAATTTAAAAATCCCGCGTTATTTGTTCAAGTATAAACGTACCGGTATATTAAATGCTACTTAATAAATAATGGTCTGGAAAATCATATGAAAACTTAATACCTTTTTTCATTAATTAATCGTTCAGAAACGTTTTGTTAAAGCCTCTAAAAACGCAAATTGGTTTCTAGTTTCTGCCATTTCCTTCGTATTTCCTACGTCATCCTCATGTGTTGTAGTCAAATACCTTTATTATATAGGTAATTACGTTTTCTGGGTTTAATATTGAATAAAACTTACTTAAAAACTGTAAATTTATTTTTAAATGATTTTCTGTAGTATACATAGTACCCATACATTCGTAATAAATTATTTGCATCTACTATAAACCGAATATCAATAACGCCAGTTCCGGTTCTAGCGCCCTCTTCAGGGTACTAGACGAAATTGAAATTGTCTTGTGGTGTGGTAGTGTTAGGAGGTCTTGTTCTCGGCGAATTGCCTGGAATTCGCAGTAAATCGTTTCAATTTGTGAACTAATTCAGACAACAGTAAGTATTTCTTGATTGTGTATTATCGAATCAAGCTTTTAGCCCATAACGGTAGCGTATTCTAGCTTTCTAAAGGTATAGGTTACAATTTACGGGCCGAGCCGGTTATAACGGGGAACTATCGACGTCATTTTACAATTTTTAACACTTTATAGAATAATATCTTCTAAGTGGACATACAGTAATATCCTTGTGATGTAATATCTCAGTATAGCTACTTCAGTACTCATTTAGGAAGAAAATGACGTATTTGCTTGTAAATCTCTAGCGGGCTATCCTCTGACTGACGCATGTGATTTCAACACTTGAGTTCCTAACTCGGATCTTTACCCGAAGGTCAAGTTTACGGCCTTATCGATATCTACATTGTAATTAGATTTTGTTTCTGCTATCATAATTGCTAGGGGACACTATTTGATGAATAGCCTTAGTCATAATGCATCGACGTTATGTAATACCTGTACTAGAAGTGGCTTGTAAATAAGTCAGTAAGCCGATTACGACCCTGACACAGCTGGCACTGATTGTAATTTCGCGACTTTACTATGCGTGTTAAGATTCACCTTCAGTTCTTGTGATAAGGTCTAAAATTGGGATTTCTAATAATGGTAAAACTTATAATTTAAGGTTATTGAACCCATGCCAGATCATTGATTAAACACTTCCTCTAATTCATGTTTAACTTATATGAACAAAATTGTTTAGACAATGGCTCCCCCATACTATGCTGATCTTGGAAAGAAGGCCAATGATGTCTTCTCCAAAGGCTACCACTTCGGAGTATTCAAACTTGACCTCAAGACCAAGAGCGAATCGGGTGTTGAATTCAGCAGTGGTATCATCTCCAACCATGAAAGTGGAAAGGTAACTAAGGTAAAATGACTGCTACATGGATGAGTGAAGTATTTAACAGCTAGACTTCATTTTAGTCACATGGAAACAATATTATCATCATTAATTTACTTGTCAGAAATATCTAGTATGAAACTAACACTCATGAAGTATAATTATTTTACTAAAAATATTATGTATATAATTATCATACAACATCTTCTAAAAATAAATACTTTGCTCAACTGCGGTGGTCTTTTTACACATTTTTAGTATGTATTATTGTTTATTTTTTTACATTTATATTTATGTGTTATACCATTGAAGCTAAGTCAGTTAAATGTGCCACTTTATGTATTCATGTTATATGTACCTATTCCCTCACACATCCATTATTCCACATTTTAGGTTTTCGGAAGCCTTTCATCCAAATATGCAGTGAAGGACTATGGTCTTTCATTCACTGAGAAATGGAACACAGACAACACCCTAGCCACTGACATCACCATTCAGGACAAAATTGCTGCTGGCCTTAAAGTAACACTTGAGGGAACATTCGCACCACAGACAGGGTGAGACCCTAATAAAATTACATATGACTAAGTTTGTTGTAGAATTTACAGTAAATGATAGATTACTATGTTTTCTTAATAATTCCACAGCACCAAGACTGGTAAACTGAAGACCTCTTTTGTGAACGAGACTGTTGCTGTCAACACCAACTTGGACTTAGATCGGGCTGGTCCCATTATTGATGTAGCTGCTGTGCTTAACTACCAGGGTTGGCTCGCCGGTGTTCATGGACAGTTTGACTCACAGAAGTCTAAGTTCTCAAAGAACAACTTTGCCCTAGGATACCAGAGCAAGGACTTCAACCTCCACACTAATGTGTAAGAAATCCATTATAACTTCATACTGAAAGGGTACTTAACTCATTTATGTTATCACATAAAACATCAGACTGAGTCCATGTTTTATAGCTTGCATGATTTAATTAAACCAGTACATATGCATCGAAGAAAATCAATAAAAAGTAGTGTGGACTTAAAGGTCTTGAAGTGGCCAATTGACAACTACAGCCGTGAGTCACTACTATTGATTTTATATGATTGCATAACACATGGCCTAGTTGAGTTTAGCAAGGATGTCATCTCTCATTGTTATGTAAACCAGTTGTAGACCAGTTAATTCCAGCAATGTTACACTACAATAATCTTAATAATATATGTGCTCTGTTGTTTCTTTATCTCTGAGTAATGAGCAAGCTACTAAAATTGAGGGCTTATTTTTATTGACGTACATATTTATCAGGAGAAATGAATTTTTAAATTTGCTCACTGCCACTGGCTGTGAGATATAAAACCTACTAAATGTGATATTATGTATTTATTTTTAGTGACAATGGCAAGGACTTCGGAGGTTCCATCTACCAGAAGGTGAATGAGAAGATTGACTGTGGTATCAGCATGAAATGGACCTCTGGTTCTGCTGACACACTGTTTGGTGTTGGTGCTAAATACGCGCTCGACGCTGACGCGTCCCTCCACGCCAAGGTCAACAACAAGTCTCTCATTGGTCTTGGATACCAACAGAAACTGCGCCCAGGTATGTTCAACATGTTTTATTATGACTGTTTACTTGTTCGAAACTATTTGGCTTTAATATAGTAATGAATTATTACCAAAAATGTTAAGAATAAATTGAATTAATATTTAAGATGAAAACTTTTGATAATAGTTTGTCATGTCACATCATATGATCTATCATTGTCTTGTTTTCATAAATGCGTGACTGCGTTATCGCGTCCTTATCTTCAAAAAGTATTCGCATTTAGCACACGGCGCGATTTGATTACATAATGTTTTTTTTCCAGGCGTGATTCTGACGCTATCGGCTGCCATCGACGGCCAGAACTTCAACGCTGGTGGACACAAAGTTGGCGTCGCCCTCGAGCTGGAGCCCTAAATTCTCGGAGGCGGAGCGGCTTTTAGTCATGTAGATAATACATAATGCCACATTGACTGTTATTTAATAATAACAGAAAAGGAAGCGTAACATAGCAAAATCAATTTATTAAACAGTATCTTCAAGTGTTCTCTGTATAGTGTATTTGAGCGTTATAAACGCAACAATGTAATTGTCGTACACCTAATACTTCGTCTTTGTCGCAAGTGCGAGTTAGCGCCGCCAGTCAATACTATCATTACTATTTCAGAATGGCGGGCGCACTTATTTCCTCGAAATGTTATTATTAGAGTTCTCATGTATTATGTATTAGCACGCGGCGTTATGAGCATCCCTATTTTGCTATAATAAATTCAAATAACGTCACCCACGCCAGATGTCTTGTAAATAAGCACCTATGGTGTATTATCCTAATGATTGAATGGAAATAAAAATGAATAGTCTGTTGGAATCAGTGCTTATTTGTTTTATTAGACCTTCTACAGACAGTATTGATGTACATGTATCCTTTCCTTGTGTAAGCTCCCATAATGCTCCAGTAAGTGTTGTTATTGAAACATGGGAGTGATATTTTCATTTGTACTGCTTTTGTTGTCTTTATTTTTTATTTTTGATTTAAATGATATGTTTAATAAAGGTATTTTTTAATACTACTCTATTCAATCAATTAGTCTATTTTTTTCTATTATTATAGTCTAGACATTTTGATTACAAAGTTGAATTAATATAAGAGAAACCATTTTTAAATTTCAAGTAAAGGTTATATTTTAATAGAAAAGTAATGTGACATGGCTATTACTATTGAATCATTTCTTCTTCCATAAGCTTGGCCATCCACTCAGGCTCTGCAGCTGCTATCTTTTCGATCAAGCTATTCACTTGGTAGCACAGGCTTTGGATTTGTTTATCCCATTGTGGAAGGATCTCACGTGCTGAAAAATATAAAAAAACATCACTGGTTTGTATTTAGGTTGAAACAAGCGCAAGGTTTAAACAGCTTTTTTAATACAACAAAATCAACAACATATGAAAACCTAATGCCTAACGGTATTGCGTAATCTGAAGTGCTAAAGGAGACATTGATTGATTGTATAAAGGTACTATATTTGTTTTGATACATCTGATTTCCCGGATTGTATACTTTGAGACAGATCTTATAATAGAAACCAACATCAAATGACTTGTGAAAGTTTAATAAACTTTTACAACAGAAAAAATATAAAGGTTGATGTAGCAGTGATAACAATATCTATACTAATAGAATAGAATAGCTGAAGAGTTTGTTTGTTTGTTTGTTTGAACGCGCTAATCTCAGGAACTACTGGTCCGATTTGAAAAATTCCTTCAGTGTTAGATAGTCCATTTATCGAGGAAGGTTATAGGCTATATATCATCACGCTACTACCAAAAGGAACAGAGTACCAGTGAAAAATGTTACAAAAACGGGGAAAATTTTTAATGCTTATGTAACGCAAGCGAAGTTGCGCGGGTCAGCTAGTATATTATAAGTATTATAACAATTACATTACATTTATTAGCAGAGTAGAGTAGACTAATTTAATTTTTAAACTTTCATCTTCATTTTTAGATATAGTAATATAGAAAAAGTCTAGGTATATTTTCTGAGATTTTTAGTGAATGCTTAGATGCTCCTGATAGGGTGTGGGGACAATTTATTTTATACTGATTTTCGTGGGAGCCAAAAAGGCCCAAAAAAGAATATGATAACTTTAAGTAGCAGATGGGTAGTGCATACAATTTGACTACACATTGCATGCATAGTCAAGAAAAGAGATCAGAATTTATTTGTCCCTATTGTACAGAATAACTTAAACTTTATAGCAGGCACACTTACTTTCAAAATGCACAACTGAGCTAATCTGGTCTATGTAACCATTCATTCTTCCTTCACTGATCATGTGGCTAGCAATCCTCTCTGCTTTGGTAGGTGGTGTTTCCAACAATGCACCCAATTCTTCAAATGTGATGTTATTGTACAGCTTACTAGCAGAGAGCAAATTGTGTTCGAATACTGCGCGATCCAGTATAGTCGAACCATCAGGTGTAGTTGCCTAAAGAACAAATTATTTTAAGTTAGAATAAAAAGATTAATGTCAAATTGAACAAACAGGTTTATTAAAATGTTTATTACCTTCTGATGTGTTTGCATTAGTGCTTCAAATTCATGCAGTTCTGAACGCCTAATAATCCGATCAAGGTACATTTTCTCTAAAATTGAATATGCAGGCAACTGTTGACATCTTTCGTCTTTAAATAGAGTTGCTAACATTCTGGATCTTTGCTGACCTGAAAATAATGTAACAAATTTAATGGGCAGGTTGCAGCCATTTGGTACTTATTGAATAGCTCTTGTTTGAGCTAAGATTTCCTTTGATAATGTATCCATGTATTCATTATAATGTAGTCATGCTCATCTTAAAATGCATCAAGAAACTAGGATATTGGGTGTAATAAAAATCCCAAATAGCAGGTCTCAGCATTTCTGACTTTTTATCACTTAGTTTATCAATATTTGTTATACATTTGCTGTCACTTTAACTATTGGAAAGGTTATTACACACTTATCAATGAGCTGTAAAACTAGATCAATGGGCACGAGTCTTATTATATGGTTAGTCTAATAATTTAACACATAAAGAAATTTTGCAGAAAGATAGAAAATAAATATAACTACAAAGTCAAATTACCAGCAGAGGCAAGTACTGTGCAGATGAGTGCATTCCTGAGACAGGTCATTCTTTCATCTTCATGGATAATGTTGCGATATGAAAGCTCATTGTACCGCTGGGCTGCTTCTATGAATTTCCTGAAAAATAACAAAAAAGTAATTAATCTGACAGTGCAGGTGCTTTTTATTTAGACTATATTATTTATATATCAAATCACACCCATCCCATAGGGGTAGGCAAGACCAAAGAAAACAATTTACTATGATCCCTACAAACTTCTCTTGCATTAATTTGTCCTTACCTTCTGTAATCTAATACTCTAGCATAGCACACTTTGTAGTATATCTGTAGCTGTTCATTAGTTGTTTCTGCCTGTAGCAAAGATGCTCTGTTCACAAATGCCTCAGCCTGCACAGGATCATCAACCTCCAGGTACAGCCTTGCTATTTTTAAGTAAGTCTCTAACTTGTAGTCAACGGAATATTGCCTGTAATCATATCAGAAATTAATCATATTGGTTAATGGTTAAATATTACACACACATAGTAATACATATTAATAAAAATAGTGTGTAGCTTAAACAGAGTTGTTATCTGACAATTTAGTAGAGAGCCTTAGCATGAACATTACGGATTATCTAATATATAAAATTCTCCTGTCACAGTTTTCGTTGCCATACTCCTCCGAAACGGCTTGACCGATTCTCATGAAATTTTGTGAGCATATTGACTAGGTCTGAAAATCGGCCAACATCTTTCACACACATTTTTCATACACCTAAGTGACACATTTTTTTTTATATGGCAAAGTAAAGTTTGCCTGGTCAGTATAATCTCGCTAGTATTAAATACTAGTAATAATTCTGTGTATTCCCAAAATAAAGTAGTTGAATTTTGTATACCTCAAACATTAAATACAAGGCTCTCTACTAAGTTGTTAGACTACAAGATCAACTACAAAGTTCTTGCTACATTTGAACTCCTAATAAGAGTAAAAGGTTATATTTGTCAACATTTTTAGAGTACATCACACTAAGTTTATGTATCCGGAAGAGGATATTATTAGGTAGATAGTAATCAAATAGATCTTACTTTTGTCCAGTTTCTAATGGGATTCCAACTAAGACATTTGCAGCTTCTTTCCAGTTCTGATTCCTTTCATAGATATCAGCCAAGTGCTGTCTAATGCTGGCCACCTGTAAAACATATTATATTTAAAGTCAGGCTCAGTAAGTAATTAATCCACCCATAATTACTACTAATGACTACCTTAACAGATAAGCAACAAACATAGTCCGGGTTACCATCTATTTGATATAATAAAGAGGAGTATACCATTCTATATGCTAAGTTGATGGACACAGACTGTGTTAGTGTAATTGGTGAGATTTACACTCACAATCCTGCCATCACAGTAAAGTTACCCTTAGAGTGTATAAGTTACCTAGCTAGCTATAACATTTTCATATTACAATCATTGGGTAAAATGTTTAAAAAAACAAACCTGTTCTTCAAATGAGATGACTCTTGGTTGTATTACATCCAGGGCGAAGTGGGAGACTTCCTGGGAGACATGATCCGTCAGCAGCGCCAAGTGTGTGCTCACATCTGTCAGCAGTTGCCTAGATATTACTAGGCTCACATTTTCATTTACAACTGAAATGACATAATTAAGAACAAGTTTAAACAATCAAACTGATGCCGGAGGAAGTTTCCGACTAAAATTAAATTACAAGAATTATTATACTGATTACAATAATACACAACCAACAAAAATGTACATACTTGCTTCAACAAAGGCTTTGAGAGATTCTGCCAACTCAGTCTCAGGGCTCTTAAGAATTTCCATGAGAACATTGCGATACCTATAACAAAATATACACAAAAAGAACTTAATACATTATTGATTTATTTTTCCGAAAAATGCCTGCTGCAAAAGCAAAATGCGAATATCACAGCTCATACTTTTCTGCTTGATCTTTGTGTAATCCTCCAGAATTCCGAAGTTCACTAAGATACTGGCGTACACCTTGTATATTCAAAGGCATTTTAAATCTCTAGAACTACAAATATTATAAATAAAAGCCAGAAAAACAACACACAGCAAGTTTATTTTTTGACAGATGTCGTACGTACTTTTTTATGTAGGAACGGAAATTGAGTGGTTTGAATTGTGGTCTTTTAATCTTGCAGATTAATAAAATCGCTATTTTATATGATATCAAAAAAAACTAACCGCGTTTTTCACAAAAATAAAATAATATTTAGTCAAAGTAATAATCGTTTTAAAATGTATGTTTTAGTACACGATGTCGTTAAAAAGGTACCTAGGTAACCGGAAAATCATATAATTATTGATATTTTTATTTGTAGCCTTTATCACAAAACTAAATTGGCGTTAATGATGTTCTAGAATCCCCTACCTACTCATATAATATTATTTATTGATTGAGAAAATAAAAAGTTTCATATATATAAGTAATCGATTGAAAAAGGTTTTCACCAAGTTCTCTGTGATTTACACTTCTGCTTAATGTCAAAAGTTTTCTGAGGTTGGCAGCATGTGACATCAAAAAATTGAAAGAAGCGCCATTGAAATTTTATTCACATTTATTGCGTTTTCTAAGCAAACTGTTTACTGAATTTACATTTTAGGCATTAGAAAGTGTAGCATGATAGACTATTTTTGATTTTAAGTGATTGTTATAGAGTATATAGTAGAATTTTGTGTTTTATTATTGAATTAAGTTTGTGTCGATTTGTTTTCAACCGTGGCGACATAAGAGACTTCGGGAGCTTGTCGGAAGAATTTGACAACTTTTAAAAATGGCGGCCTCTTTTGAACTCAAGAATTATTATGATTTTACTGCTGTATAGTGCTTTTCTGTAATCGTCAGTCGTCATAAATTTATATGTAAAATATCAAAGCTTTGCTCCACAATATGGATCACAATTTGGACGACTCTTTGAATTTGGAAAGTGCTATGGGGAGTGTAAGTAATAGAAGTTTTAATCTGAATATTTTGCCTTATTCAAATAGTCTACTTCTACAAAAACTTCTAAAAAATCCTGTGTTAATAATAGTAGCTTACCTCTAACATTGGCTGAAGATAAAACAAGAGCTGTATTCATTAAATTATTTATGAAGTATTGGTATGACAAGTTTGAGTTCAGGCCACTAATTTATTTGGTTGATATTGCCTTGGTATGAGCTGTGTTCATAGTTTATAAACTAAAAGTATTAGCTACAATACATCTATTGTAGACAAATATTACAATTCATATAGAATCTCTCCATATCTTTTATATTATTATATTCCTCTGTAGTCCAATAAAATAATTTATATTTGAATAAAACTGGCACATTTTAACCATAAACATACAGAGTATTCAAGTTTAATTTAGTATTTAAATTATTCAAAACACATCTTTTGTAGTAATGTAACATAGAAACAATCAAAGTTTTGTAGACATAGTTTTTATTAATATTATTTCAGGTATTTAGTTCTTCTGAGATAGTACAGTGGAAGCAAGAAGTTGGCTAATTTAAGACATCTTAACTTATTGACCACAAAAATCAACAAATACGTAGAATTTTAATTAATATGTTTTATGTAGGTCTCAATTAAGCATATTTTTTCATGTTTATAGATGGACTTTGACCACTCTGGTGTGGTTGTCAATCAAGAAGACATCACACTTGAAACCACTGATCATGAAGGTGATATACCAATGGAATTTGAACACATTGAGGAGCAGCCAATGCTCATGGATACTGGCAATGAAGAAATTATTGGTAATATACTTATTAAAAATAAAAAATATTGCATGCTACTAGTTTATCCTTTCCTATGTAAGATTTTCCACATCCCAAAGGTTACTTACTGTATAATATTGTAAACTTAAATGTTCCTAAAATTGCATATGGCATATAATTTATTAAGATTAAAAAGATATGTTTGTCTAGTTTCAGATTTTATGGGTGATCAATTCACTTTACAAGAGTACTCAGTACAAGATGAAGTTACAGCTGAAACAAGTGGAGTTGATACCAGTGTATGTTAATTTTAACATATTTATCAGTTATTTAAATAAGAAAATCTAAGAGGATTTTGTTCTGATTACAGTCCAAAGATATAATCGAGAATTGAACTTTAGAAAATTAATACAATGTTTATGTTTTATTTTGCAGCAACTTAACATTTTGACATCTCAGTCAGAATCTATGATAGATCTATCATTTGACACAGACTCAGACACAATGACACAGGAGGCTACTATCCAGCCTAAATACATACAAGTAAAGGTAAATAAAATTCACATTGATAGATAGAAATCATGTTTTTTTTTCAATCATTGTGACTAGTACATATAATACTGAGATGTACACCAGATCTGGCACAGTGATAATTTTAAGGTTACACTGATCATAGCCAGGGGCAAACATCGGCAGATTGTTAGAATTTAGCAGATTTTCGTTTTTTATTTCTAACGCATTTTGTTTGCAGGCTGCAGTAGCAAATCCACGTATTGCAAGGAAAGACTCCCCAGCATCAACTAACTTACCTCGACAAATTGCCATCGCTCCGAAACCGCCGAAGCTTGCGCCTGCAGTAACTAAGGCATCGTTCACACAAGGCAAACAGTATGCTATTGCACCTAAACCTGTGACATTGGTTGCCAATAAAACACAGAGTTTAGTGAAGACAATGGCTCTCACTGGAGTCCTTCAGGGTGGCAGTAAATCTGGGAGTGCAGTGTTGAGTAAGTATAACTCTTTGAGAATATGTGCCATTGTCAGTAATAATGTTAAAACAAATCCGGATGAAGTAAAACAATTACTTTAACTAATTGCTTTATTCCTCCTTTTAGCTCATATTGGAAAGCCACTTGTTATGGTGCCTGCATCCAGTGGTCAGAAAATAAAATTAGTGACATCTGGCTCAGGAATGTCAACCATGCATTACGTACGCGCTAATTCTGATCAGGTACAAACTTATTCAAATCATTTGCTACATTATCTTAACCAAATTACGCCAGTAACGCTCGCGCTCGTATAACGCCAGTGGGAAAGCGCTTTATTATACTCTTTTTTCTGACCTTTTACATCTGATATACTATGTTTCAGCCTCATATGATAACCAAACAAATAAGCGCAGGAACGGCACAGAAACAAATATTGGGGAAATTTATTGTACAAGGTGAGATATTAACATTTACTAACATCTCTGAAAACATTTAATTACACCATTCAAATAAAGGAATTCAAAACTGCCAATTAAAACAGTGATTGCCTCCGTGGCACAGTGGTTCAGGTCACCACGCCGCTATCATTGCGTCGGTAGGACGTGGGTTCGATTCCCACACGGAACAATTAATTGTGCGATCCACAAATAATTGTTTCGGGTCTGGTCGTGCTTTGTGTCCGTTGTTTGTATGTTTGTAAAATTCCCCGCGACACAAAAGCAATTCTTAGTGCGGGAGGTGCCTTAAAACAGTGGCAAATACATATTTAAAACTCGGTTGTTGTTTTAATAGGTCAGTCTAACATAGACCCGTCGAACCAGCCGGCAGTTATAACAAAGATAGTCCCTGGTATGAGCACGACACCACAAGCACGATATGTGATGCAACAGAAAACTGTGCCTATTTCCATTGGAGGCACTAAGGTAAATATATATTTGCTCTATAACATAAATCGGCCTAGTTATTTCTGTGCAATGTTAGTTATGTAGTTAGATCTAATATTGGCCTGTTTAAATTGCATATTGAATCCATATTTCAGTAGATATAATGTGGATGTATGGATGTAAATAGAGAAAATTAAGATCAAGAGGTCATAGTCAGTGGCGTTTTCAGGTTTCTACCTATCCAAATGGGAAAACATGTGATTTTATGTATGTATGTATTTCAGCAGGCAAAGAAAATTTATCTATTATGTGTGTCATTGCATGATGGCAGTAAATTGTTTGATGTGGGTCATCATTCAATTAGTTAGCAACATGTCGTTATTGATGGAACAATGTATGGATAATGTTAACTAATATAACTAATATATTTACAGGTTCTATTGGCATCACCATCTAAACAGGGTATGAAAATCAAAAAGCAGATAATATCAATACAGTCACCACATCCAACCACTTCCCAAGGTACGATAAAAAATCACATTTTATGTATAACTTGCTTACTTCATGATATACTATGAAGGGTATATAATATGTACCTTTACCATACCATTTTCATGTTATAATAATAAGTAATTTTTGTTGTAGGTGCTACAACTACCAAAAAAGTTGTAATTACAGCAAATCCTAGCCAAAATGTAATACTTAAAACCACAGCTCCACCTAAAACTGCACAGGTATGTTACCTCGACTCTTTATAATAAAGTACAATTAAAAAAAGCTTTTAAACTAATTGAAATAAAAATTAATTTCAGTTAACAAAAGATGGCAATGTTGTGGTACAAGGGGGGCAAAGGAGTCAACTACATCAAATTAATGTTCCAGGAAAAGGTGTAAGTAATACAAGAAGTAAATTACATATTAGAACTAGAAGAAGGCAGATACTATGGCTGAGATTTATTTGAACTTATGAGGCAGATCGGTTGTAAACACATAATGGTATGTTGCAGATTCAATACATTCGGCTGATCACAAACCCGACGCCCGCACAGCAAAAGTTGACTGTAAAATCACAGCCGCCTAGCGTTAGTTTGCCTTCCAAGAGCTTCGTTTTGACAGCAGACAACAAAGGTAATTATTTTATCTTTTTATTAAAGTATGTTTCAAAGAAGTATAATTTGCATTGAGTTGATCGCGTCATATTTTTTGCGCCTGATTTCTCCATTGTCATGAGAAAATAATATACTTTTCAGGTAATTTAATTCATATGACTGCGCCAAAAACCGTTAGTGGTGAACCGCCCCCATTAATAGTAACCGGAAGTCGTGCGTCTACTCCTAAAAGTAAGATAAATCAAGTTTTACATTAATAAAATAAAATGAGGTACTAATATGTTTGGATCACTACTTCCACCTGACTATCACAAACACAAATAAAGTTTGTAAATGCAGCACAAAGACTGAATGATAATGGTGAGGTGTGGTATTTTGATAAGGTTTCATACTTTTTGGCGCTTTTCATAAAATATTAATTTTAGAAAATGGAAACCTAATTCAAATAATAATGACACGCAACTCTATTTACGAAAATAAGTTTCTCTATTTAAAACGACATAATTTGAAAATATTAAACATGGAACAATAAACTTTGGAATGGTTTAAAATTACAAAGTCATTTGTCATCAGTCGAATATACGGCGATATTACGCGTGGGCGGTGTGCTAATACGTGAATTATTAACATTGTGCAGTGACTACGAAGCCACAAAAAAAGTTGGTGCGAATAGCTCCCGTTGCCGCCAAACCTGCGACATCCGTGACGGTAAGGGCCCGCCTATTTCTCTCACAAAAAAGTTTTTCATTCAATTTCTATCGTGAGTGACCTACATTAATTTAGACACTTGATTGCGGATGTGCAGTTTCCAATTATCAATGTAATACGCGCTGACTTTAGATTAATTAATAATTAATATATAATATATACCTAACTTAAACGAATACATTTTAACAAATACCTCTTTAATTACAGTATTTAAGTTGAGTTTAAAGGGCATCTAAACCATTAGATGAAGATCGTTAACCGTGTCGAAAGTTTTTATTAGTAGATAATGATACAAGCCGTGTCGTGTCCCGCAGTCGTCCCGCTCGTCTGCGAGCCTGCTGGCGCCGCTGTCGCCGGAGCGCGGCGACATGTCGCGCAGCTCGGAGGACGCGGACTACGGCGCCGCCGACCACGCCGAGTCCAAGGCCGCGCTGCAGGCGCTGCTGGCAGACCACGACCACCACCCGCACCACGACCACCACGACCACCACGTCACCATGCAAGAGGTGGAAGTCGAGTTCGAGAGAGAACGGGTACTCCATGCTTCTCTAATATTGTATTACTTTTATATCGGTAGTGCTGCCGGGAATTTTCTATTTAACATACGGCTGTGAGTTATTTATATGTATTGATTTGAATTTCTCTATAGACGCCGGTGCAGGATGAATCCAACAGTATGGACGCGCTGGACTCGAGCAACAGATCTGACGAGCATCCGCTTATCGTGATACCTTCCACTTACGGCAAACAGAGCCAAATACGAGTCAGCAGTGAAAGCTCGAGACAATATGTGAGTACGGAATTAGATGTATGTCCTACAAAAAAATATAATCTTACTAAAATCCATAATGTGACTCACTTCTAATTCTAGTAATGCATGTAGAAATTGAAAACAGCTTTAGTTTGTATGTAAAAGTAACAAAAACTCATTTTGTAAAAGTAGGCATGACGCAGATTTCAAACTCAATACCTGTGACCGCATAATTGCATTTTACGCTGTCACTGGGACTAGGGATGCATAAGCTTATATGAATAAAATGGTTTCAGAGTGAATCCAGGGATTTCCCAAACATGCAAGTTAATGTAGAAACTGAGACTGTACCTGCTCCCTACCTGTCGCCGAAACCGTCACAAGCGCTCTCAGAATCAGGTAAAAAATTATTCAAATATGAAATCTTAATTGAAACTGATATTTTGAAAGGTGTAATTCATTTATTGTGTAATTCGGAAACACCAGATTTCGCATAAGACACACATATACATATGAGTGATTTTTCATTTTTTGTTGAACAATTATATAATGTTATAAGTATTTATTTCCAGATTTAGTGGCGGGTGACTTGGGTCTGAGGCCACGCAAAGCGTGTAACTGCACAAAGTCACAGTGCCTAAAGTTGTACTGCGACTGTTTCGCGAACGGAGAGTTCTGTAACCGTTGCAACTGCAATAACTGTCACAATAATTTAGAAAATGAAGAGTTAAGACAAAAGGCTATTAGAGCCTGTTTAGATAGAAACCCAAACGCCTTCAGGTATAATTTAATCCTATTTATCACTAAACATTTATTTGATAAAGCCATTTGTTAAGTTATTGTGATTTTTTAGGCCAAAGATAGGAAAGGCGAAAAGTGGAGGTCCAGACATCGTACGAAGGCATAATAAAGGATGTAATTGTAAGAGAAGTGGCTGTCTGAAAAATTATTGTGAATGCTATGAGGTAATTATTTTGAGTCTTCTACCAATACTATATTTATTTCGTCTCATTTAAAAAGTATATTATTTGTTAATTTGTAATGGTTTGTGTAGGCAAAGATAGCATGCACGTCGATGTGCAAGTGCGTGGGATGTCGCAACGTGGAGGAGACACTGGAGCGACGACGAGATGCTATGAGACTGCGGGACAAACTCGCAGACCCCATGTTCCGACCACCGCCTGTCGGACAAGTCAAGTTAGTAACTATTTTGTTCTCAATTTTTTTTATAAAAATAATTGTTTAATATTACTGTATTGTCTCATGTACGTTTTTTTCTTCAGGCAACCATGCAGTTTTATGACCTCAGAAGTGATAGAAGCTGTATGTCAATGTCTGATTGCGGCGGCGGTCGAGAGCGGGGATGGTGAAGTTGAGGTGGAGAGCGAGAGGGAAGAGGGAGCGAGACCTGACGCTGACCCCATCAGTGACGTCATAGAGGAGTTCGCGCGCTGTCTGCAGGACATTATCAGCGCCTCGCACCAGTCTTCTTCACTTTCCGTTATAGATGAGGTACTGCTTACTATAATAATTGAAAATAGTTTAAGCTTTGACTCCAATGTTGTAACAATTCATGTCTTATGGTGGATAATTGTTTCAGGGACAATCCTGATATATGGATGATAGCGAGGGCGAGGTAACGTGGTGTTATTCCGAGAAGAATGAAGTCTAACATTAATTTGGTTGCGGTTCGCGATTTGTATGCTTGCGTTTAATGTATAGATGTGCGAAAGATTTTAATAGATAGCAAATAAACCTTATATATGGGATGAGAGCTAAAGCCAAATAAAAATTCTTAACTAACTCCACAAAACCAAGTTTAGAGTACAGATTATTTGGTATTAGTTTGCGGGGATCAAAATGGATTTCGATGTTAGATTGTGATAAGTATCAGTCTGAAATGTTTTACAGTCAATTATTGTTTAAAAAATATAATGAAATGTGTTATTATAATAACGAGCAAATAAAGAACAGCGTATCAAACAGAGGTCAAGAAACTGAAAACACCACTGAAGATGATTTCAAATTACGAACGGATCTGAAATAATCGTCTTAAAATGAGATGCCATTTATTTGACTATTTGTGTGTTATATACAATGCAGCAATAATTATTGTAAATTATAGTAAATAGCTAGGTCACATAACTTTTCATTAAGACTGCTATAAATAATATTTGCTACTACTCATTAAATAAAATTATGCACGTTTATATAATCCGTTATAGAATGGAATAAAACTGTACATTATTGAAAGTAATTTTCAGATTTTTATAGATTGTTTTTTATAGAAATGTACATAATGTTGTTGTAAATAAAATATTTTACTAGTCATAAGAATACCTTTGAACATAAGGTAGAAATTATTGTAAATAGCAATAATAAAATGCAATGTTTCTTTCTAATCTGCATTTTTATTTTTTGGGTACTGGATATCTTCCGACGTTTTTAAATTCTAAGCTGCTATATAGCGGTAATAATAATAGGTATGTCATAACACTCATAAAAAAATATCAGGCATCGAGAGAAATTCCATTTAGGTACAAAAGTGCCAACAAACAGCAATTTATGTCCTAGTAATTGCAGATGCTGTATTTTCAAAACGGGAGATTTACTTTGCGGGAATCGAACCTACTATACACAAATCTTTGTCTTGACTACAATGCCACACAACATAGACTTTCACTGACTAGGGACGCGTTGATTGCGTTTAAAAAGCACAATTCTTGTTTATGAAAGTTTTAATTAGTTACCTATTTTTATTTTCAAGGTATACCTGTAAATTATAATACGATTAAACAGTTCATTGCTGTTTTATATTAACATTATATTATAGCTTCTACTTCACATCACTAATCATACTAAAGCAATGTAAACGCGCACAATACATACTAAACGCAGAACAAAGCATCGAAGTCGATTGTCTCAATCTCGGGCGTGAAAGACACGTACTATAAATAGTTCACTCCATGTTATAAATACGAAAGTGTTCAGTTTCGCGCGAACGTGTGGAGGTGCTAGTCTCTGTAATTTACCGGTGACTGACTGACTACATAAGTGCCGCACCATGACCGCACGTTACGAAGTGCAGACCTCTGACAAACTCGGCAGGTGTGTCCAAAATATATGATAGAGCTAAAGTTCGAAATTACCGTGTTATAATAATAATACCATATATAAATGCAGCACCTACTATTGAATTACCACTGACTTATGCGTCTGTAAATTAATATAAGGCGCTCTTAAAAATCTAAAGAATTTGTTTATCTCGACGCAGTGAGTAGATGAGGATTCGATAATATTAGTCTTGCTATTTTTACCTTTGCGGTTGGATATGGTAGCAAAACAACAAATTAGATTGCTATTTAGGTCGCTGTTCAGGTATTCTATTTAATAGATAATAATTAGTTAGTAGATACTTTGAAATTAATACAGTCACTTAATAATAAAATCACGCTTAACCCAATGAGGTAAGCAGGCACTCTGAAATTCCGTTTAAACATGCATTGATATAACATTAATTATAGGAACTTATTATTGACTTTAATTAATAGGTTTATTAGGTGCATAGTTAGTACTTGCTTCGTGATATTATGTTGATTATTTCGCATAGGTACCTCGTAGCTGCGAAAGATCTCAAACCTGGCGAGAAGATTCTGACGGACGAGCCGTTTGTGCTGGGCCCCAACACCGACACCTCTTTGGTTTGTTTCAACTGCTACTTGCCGCTGATGAGCAAGTTCGTCGTGTGCAAGAACTGTGCCGTGGCGCCTATATGTCCTGGAGACGGATGTCCGGAACATCTCGTTCACAAAAGTAAGTAGGTGTCAGTGTTTGTCGTTAGTTCACTCGAGCGTTTGAATTCGATGTAAGTACTTACTAGGTACCTACCTACCTATCCGAATTACAGACAAGCTGTGTTTTATAAAGCAAAAATGAAGATTTGTACCTCGAAAAGTTTGCGCAGTTATTCCGAGTTCGATTCCGTATAGCAAAAAGTTTTATGTGATCTACATATATTGGTGATTGATGTGTCTGAGTAGATAATTATGATATCCAAATTTTATAACGCTTTTAAAAAACAATTAATTACGTTTTAGAGTGGCACACCAGTCAGGAATGTGACTTCTTCAGGAGTATGAAGCTCATTAACGGTACACATCCGATGACAATGGTTCAAAATGTAGGCTCGCTGTTGGCACTCCGCGCATTCATGAAGAAAGGCGTTGATCCCGAAGGTTGGAAAGAATTTATGAAACTTGAAACTCACTTGGAAGAACGAAAGGGTTCCAGCGTCTGGGAATTTTCGCAAAATACCGTAAAGGTAGAAACATTTTCTAAAGAAATTTAAATAACTTTTAACAAAACCCCGGGTGATTAATTATAACTCCATTTTCATGTTTCAGTTTATCCAATCGCTAAGTTACGCAGGCAATGAGCCCGATGAAGACTTGATTCAAAGAATATGCGCAGCTATAGACGTGAACAGTTTTGAAGTACGTGGACCACCGATACCAGCCATAGGTTGTTCCGAGATCTTACGTGGAGTTTACTTGAAGGCTGCACTGCTGGCTCACGACTGTGTAGGAAACACGCACATGGCTATAAATGACAACAACGTGCTTGTGTGTCACGCCAGCACCGATATCAAGAAAGGAGACATCATATATTACAATTATACGGATCCGTTGAAGGTTAGTGGAGTTGAAAAAAGATTCACATGACGATATTCTTCTAACCAACGTCCACAAAGCCAGTAGGTACCTATAGTAAGACTAATCAAATCTGTTAATATTTTGTTTCAGGGTACATCTATACGCCAACAGCATTTAATGATCGGCAAATACTTTAAGTGCACTTGTACGAGATGCGCGGATATGTCAGAGATGGATACTTACATGAGTTCAGCGAAATGTCCCGGATGTAAAACTGGATTTGTGTCACAAACGTCTGCTGAAGAGTGGACGTGTGGTGGTTGCAAGAATACGTTCCCAGACTCCAACATTGGTTACAAAGTTCAATGTTGTACAGATAAATTTGGAGTCATCAGTAAGTATATATATTCATTAAATTCGGTTCAGAGTCGTAACCCAGGAAAGGGTGGCTAACTAGGCTCGCCTTTAACATTTCCTTGTTTGTTGTAAATATTTCTTTTTCTAAAGTGTGGTAATGTTGCAGATAAAAAAGACGATAAAGAGCTTGAAGAATACATACGCAATGTGTCTCTAGTTCTTGCTCCGAATCACTATTTGTTGCTAGAGGCCAAGCAACGGTTAGCAGGAGTCCTCAGAGACACTATTAATAGAGAACCGAGACCCACGAAGAAGTTAATGAGGCGTAAAATGGATTTGTGTAAAGAAATATTGCCCGTGTTAGATAAATTGTGTCCAGGAATATCTAGAACCAAAGGTATCTACACACCATCTATATTTACTGCTTATAGAGTCGTAGAATTATAATAATTTATATAATTAATATAATTTCGAATTTAAGACGTTTCGCTGTTGACTTATAGCCCGCTCGCATTAGATTCAAGATATGCTTGGTTCAAATAATAGGTAAATCGTATTAAGCCCACTGTTTATGATTCCAGCAATAACATTGTACGAATTACATTCTGCGATGGTGCAGTTAGCAAAGAAACTCTTTGATGGGCGTGAAATTACAGGATCGACTTACCTGGTAAGGGACCGTGACTTAGATAGTTTCTATAGATATAATAATTGTGATTAATATTGTTCAGTTTGTTTATATTGAACTAATGTCGTTTGCAGGATGAGTTGGTGGCGGCTGAGAAATATTTAAAACAGGCCTTAGAAATGCTATTCATTGAACCTGGTAACTCCCCCGAAGGAGAATTATGCGCAAAAGCGCTTGAAGAATATAGAGCATTGAAGGGGACGATGAGTGCGGTTCTAGATGGCATTCACGCGGAAGGCAAAACTTACGAATACGCACTAGAAACAAATGGTACTACAGCTGAATAAATATTATTTAATATATATTATACATTGTTTTTATTTTTAAGTCCAACCCCATATCTAAGATAATTTATTTATTTGATACAAATGATTACATGTCATACTATTCTGGTAAGCCCAAATGGAAGGGTTAACGAGCTTGTTTCCATCCGACTCTGTCTTTAGAGCTATTCTGTCTTGAGACTATCATGCGGAACCGAAAAATTGTAGTCCTTAAATCCGCAATACAGTATCGGTTCAGCGTATGCTACCGGCAATCATTTTATTTTATTGTAAAAATTTAAAATATATAAAATCTAAATATTATTAATATTACCTATTATTTCGGCTTAGATATAAGTAAGTAATAAATAATTGGTACAAAAAATTTAGTTTTGGAAAATATTAAATTCTAAATATATGACATGGAGACCATGGAGTTCCTGAACGATATTCTACTGTCAAAATACAATTTGTCAGAATGTCAGTATTTGTGCGAAACCAAAATCCCAACAATTTTGTAATTAAATGTTGTTTTAGCTTGTAATTATTTAAAATAGTGTATGAAAATTAAGTAAACCGAGCTATCGAGTGTTTAAATTGTAAAACATCACTATTATTCATTCATCATACCGACAACAGTGAGCGTACGGTTCAATTTGTGGAGGTAAATTTACCGCAATTGTTGGGTGCCGTTTCTATTATTATCTAATTAACTGTATAACCTGGATTGTTGTCGTAGTCCAGTCATGGCGGATCAATCCTCGGTGTTAGCGTTGGTAATACTGGCAGTGGGAGTCACGGTGCATTTCTCATTGCACAAAGTTGAGGAGGGTCATGTAGGCGTTTACTATCGGGTGAGTTGATAGCGTCAAGACTTGTGCATTCATGTGAAACTATTATTCAGATGATGTGAGAAGACACAGTGAGTAAATTTGGAACACTGCCAGACTAGTGGACAGTATTGTACCAACATTGTTTTACTTTCTTTAATAATTTTCTAACCTTAAGCTTAGAAATGTGTACGCGAAAGTAACATAGCCAAATGCTGACAGTAAATCACCTAAATGTTTTTTCATATTATAGCAGTTAACAATGTCAAAGTTAATCCACTAAGGTTGAGGATAACAAAACAAAATAATTCTTATCAGTTGAAACTAGGTATAAATACATTGTTTGAATTAACAACACTATTGTTATGTTAAACTATAGTAGTTTTAAGAATAACAGAACAAATATGTTTCATACAGGGTGGGGCGCTACTGCCTGTGACAAGCCAGCCTGGATTCCACATGATGATACCACTCTTGACTTCATATAAAGCTATACAGGTAAAATATTTTTTAATTTAAAATATTTATTTGCACCAGTTACATTAATTATTACTTTCATTGAATTGGCAAACCAATAATGTTTTCATCTGTAATTTTAGTAGTAGGGTTTCATGCTCAAGGGATAATCTGTCACTAGGCATCTCATGAACTGTGATGGATAGGCAGTGACTTGTTATTAACACAAAAAAACAGAATAAAGTACATATTTAAGGGGGCTCCCACACAAGAAATATAAATTACTGTTTTTATAAATAACTAGCTGACCCGCGCAACTTCGCTTGCGTCCAATAAGAGAGAATGGGTGACATTTTTCCCCGTTTTTGTAACATTAATTACTGGTACTCTGCTCCTTTTGGTCGTAGCGTGATGATGTATAGCCTATGTCCTTTCTCGGATATCAAAATATCTCCATACCAAATTTCATGCAAATTGGTTCAGTAGTTTAGGCGTGATGTAGCAGACAGACAGACAGACAGACAGACAGACAGAGTTACTTTCGCATTTATAATATTAGTATGGATGATGTGTGAGAGTCTAATTTGCACCTGGCTGGTATCTTGATTTAACATAAAACTGTTTGTTTCAGACAACATTACAGACTGATGAAGTGAAAAACGTACCGTGTGGTACAAGCGGTGGTGTTATGATATACTTTGAGAGAATTGAAGTTGTCAACAAACTTGAACCTATCAGTGGTAAGTAATATTCATGTTCTAATTAAACATTGTATCATTTATTATACAATACCTCTTTCAGCAAATGGAGAGATTGATAACAGACATCCACCCTCATATCCAGCCTTCTACATTTATAGCAAAGAATTCAAATATTTGGGGCAGTCAGATAATCATGTATTTCCTAAAAAATTATGTTTGTCTTAAATAGTTTCAACTAATCATATGTTTATGTCCCTCAGTGCTAGATATGGTGCGAAACTTCACAGCGGACTATGATAAGACATTAATATTTAACAAAGTGCATCATGAACTAAACCAGTTTTGTAGTGCACACACTCTACATGAAGTCTACATTGATCTGTTTGATCAAATTGATGAGAATTTACGAACTGTAAGTGTACTAGAAAAGTATTTCAGATTTTTTTAATACTTTTTTGATGCTATAATTTTCTTATCTCAACATTTTGTCTAAACAGGCTTTACAAAAAGATCTGAATGAAATGGCACCAGGCTTGAGGGTTCAAGCTGTCCGTGTAACTAAACCAAAGATACCTGAGACAATTCGTAAGAATTATGAACTTATGGAAGCTGAAAAATCAAAACTGCTGATTGCTGCACAACATCAGAAGGTATTTATCAATAAAACGTTACAAATATAAACAGTAAAATAATCACCAACTTATTATTAAACTTGTATTTGGTTTCCTTTACTTTCAGGTTGTGGAAAAGGAAGCCGAGACAGCAAGGCGCAAAGCTGTTATAGAGGCGGAAAAGGAAGCTCAAGTGGCGAAAATCCAGTATGACCAAAAAATTATGGAGAAAGAATCTTTACAGAAAATTGAACTCATTGAAGACAGCATTCATAAAGCGAAACAACAAACCAAAGCTGAAGCAGACTTCTATCATCTAAAGAAGCAAGCTGAGGCTAATACAGTGCTCTTGACGCGCGAATACCTAGAGTTGAAGAGATATGAAGCTCTTGCACTTAACAATAAGATTTACTTTGGTAATGACATACCTAACATGTTTCTACAAGCAACTGTAGGTGACAGTCCCATCACAAAAGGTGTACAAGCAGAATGATCAATCACAATACCATTTCTATTTGCTAGTCATTAAATAAGTTGAAAAAGCCAATAACAAATCATCAAGCATATGGAAATTCAACAGATTTTGTATAGTTTCATAATCTGACTTCATTTTAATTAACTGAACTGTCAAGTTCCTAAAGAGCTTTTATTTCTGGCAAGTCAGCATCATTTTCTAGGTTAGGGAGCTATTGGTTGACATGATTCTTCATGGCCTTAAATAGGTTTCACTCAAATTTTTATGCTAGTATATTATTATATTACAATACCTAGATTTATCTTTCACTCCCTAGACCTAAATCTCAATCCATAGAAAACATTTAATTGGACCTCACTATTTTTTTTACACATAGTGATATTATTATATTTGTGTAACACTGTTTTGAACTTAATGTATCCTTATTCTCTTGAAATTGTATTAAAAAAAAAATTACAGAGACATTGCATTAGTTGCACCTGGTTTATTTGACTGAATTATTTATATTGGTGATAGATTGCCTTTGTAAATAGCTTTTTTATATGTGTAATAATAAAAGTACATAAATGTGGAAAAAAAGTGATTTTTATTCAAAAATTTAAACTTAAAACTTAATGGCTTCGCATCTTAGATTTTGTTGAATGCAGCAATATCTACAGACTGGACGAAATCTTCGAATTCCTGGATCTGTTCAGTGAGGAGGTCCACAGATACCTTGTCGTCTTCAATGACGCACATGATCTGCAGTTTGTTGATACCGTAACCGACAGGGACAAGTTTGGAGGCTCCCCACAGGAGACCATCCATTTCAATGGAACGGACTTGTTTCTCCATCTCCTTCATGTCTGTCTCATCATCCCAAGGCTTGACTTCAAGGATGATGGAGGACTTAGCAATTAAGGCAGGTTTCTTGGCTTTCTTGTCAGCATAGGATTTCAGGCGCTCCTCACGAATCCTGGCTGCCTCTGCATCCTGTAAATCATTTGAATAGGTATAACTAACTTATTCCACATAGGAGTGAAAGTATCCAACGTGGTAAAAGGGAAATCGGAACTGACCTCTTCCTCATCACCAGAGCCGAAAAGATCGACATCATCATCATCGTCATCGGCCTTGGCGGCAGGTGCAGGCGCCGTGGGCTTGCCGCCGGCGGTCAATGGGCTCACTCCAGCAGCCCAGGACTTACGCTCGGCGGGTGTGTATGAAGCGATGTGGTTGTACCAACGAAGAGCGTGAGCCAGGTTGGCAGCGGGTGCCTTTCCGACTTGATCGAACACCTGGACATCGGCTTGGGATGGTGTGTAACTAAAAATAAAGATAACGCGATAAATATGGCATTCCGATAATTTCCAGCTGGATGTCAAGGTCAGTGTACACGAATGAGTTACCAAGGGAACAATCATGCTGCGTCACCACTTATTTCACTTAATTTTATATAAAAATTGGAAAATAATGCACGTAAATTATGATAATTCATTGAAATTGAGGTTATATCAGGAATCTGTACAATCTGTGTCAGGTTGACGTGGTGGAAGTTTTATCTTATCATATAACTTACCCTGACACATAACTCCTTTCGGCTAGGTAAGTGTTCAGGTCATTAAGGCCTTTAGCGGTTTTCACGTCTCCTACTGCCATTTTTAAATAAAATCTTATTTTTTTCCAGCAACAACCGCACGCCCCGGCACAATGTGAGCGAGAAGGAAAGAGAAGGGAGATTGTTAGAGGGAGAAAAACAAGGAATGAATGAACGATTACGTCATTCTAGGGATGTATTTACTAGAATAATTAAAATCGCCTAAATCATTTTTAGGAAAAACCGCAACAGTGCTGGTGAGCACTTTACTTAATAATTATTGACAGTTCTTGCATCTGTCACTTATCTAAAGATTTTCGAAACATACATTTTTAGGTACGAATTTTATGAAAATACAACGCAAATTGTAATATCCTTACAATTTAATTTGATATTAGACAAGCATTTATTTCATGTAAAGTATACAATTTGGCAAATATTGTAATATTTATTTAGGTTAGGTGTTCATTCTTATGTAATAATAACAACAGATTTGCCTGTATTTAGTGTAAATTACGTCTAATCTATTGATTAAATTGCTATTATACTTATAATAGAACATTTTTAAAACCGTGCTGTGGCCTAGAGTTCGTGGGAAGCAGTCATTTTTGGTGTGTGAGCATTAGTGTACGTATTGGTGTTTTCTTCAGAAAATGCTGCGCCAGCCGCTAACCCGGGCGCTTGCGCTGAGCTCGCCAGTACGCGCAGCACCTCTGGCGTCTCGCTGCCTCGCTGGACAGGTGCAGGCTCAACCTGAGAAGGTTGAAGTTTTCATTGATGATAAACCAGTACATGTTTTACCTGGAACCACTGTCCTGCAAGTAAGTAGCATTTGTCTGATTAAAGATGAATACGAACAACATTTGTTCCTTAATTTTTATAAAACCTTAATAATTAGATAAACACACTCCTCAACAAATTGTAAAGATTTTTGATCTATCTGTATCTTGACATGAATCACTTTAAATATGTTCTTATTTTTTTTTTTTACCTCAAATCGATTTATTTTACAGGCGGCTGCCATAGCTGGTGTAGAGATCCCACGTTTCTGTTATCATGAGCGCCTTGCAGTTGCCGGCAATTGCCGTATGTGTCTTGTTGAAGTTGAGAAGTCTCCAAAACCTGTGGCAGCCTGTGCTATGCCTGTCATGAAGGGAATGAGGGTTAAGACAAACTCAGACCTGACCAGGAAGGCCCGTGAAGGTGTAATGGAGTTCCTCCTTGTAAACCACCCTCTGGATTGTCCCATCTGTGACCAGGGAGGTGAATGTGACCTTCAAGATCAGTCCATGGCCTTTGGTTCTGATAGGAGCAGATTCACTGATATCCATTTCTCAGGCAAGAGGTAAGTTGTAATTGAATCTGTACTTTATTTACTTCTACTTAAGATACCATACAACATTTTTATTTATAGCCTTCATGTAGCAAATAAAGCTTATTGAAATAGTATGTAATACTGATGTTATTGATACTAAATGCATGTGTATTTTTAACCCTTATATCCTTCACCTTTAACAGAGGTATGCATTTTAGTTATTGTATGGTTATGTAATTTTGTTGCTAAACTTTTAGCTGTCCACATAAGGACGACAAGCTCCCTGCATTAGTTTTGAATAAGATAAAAAACAAATAACATTGATACAACTATATTCTGATGAATACTGAATCTCCTACCCATTTCCACAGCAAAGATTTTTATTTTATTTGTTTATTTTTTTTACTCTCCAGAGCTGTAGAGGACAAGGATGTTGGTCCTCTTATTAAGACTATAATGACACGTTGTATTCACTGCACGCGTTGCATTCGATTCGCGTCAGAGGTTGCGGGCGTCGACGACTTTGGTACCACTGGTAGAGGCACTGACATGCAGGTGAGATTTATTAAAAAATATGATTTTGTACTACTGTGGGGCATGGATCATGTCAATAAGAGTTTAGAGAGGTTTCTGTTTCCTTGCAAGTGATAAAACAAACTATAAAAGTCATTGATAAATTTTCCTAGTGTTGAACCCCTGTCTTCAATAGCAGTTTGTGTACAAATTGGCTTTTAAAGACTTCATACACTTCCATATGAGGAGAAATACTCACCAATGACATCATCATTCTTTTCAAGATCTATTAAACACTTTTGTGTTTACCTTTTCAGGTTGGAACTTATGTAGAGAAGATGTTCCTATCCGAGTTATCTGGTAACATCATTGACTTGTGCCCAGTAGGTGCTCTCACCTCCAAACCCTACAGCTTCGCCGCACGACCCTGGGAGACCAGAAGGGTGAGTTTCACTCCATATAATATATTTTTTGCATTTATTTATTGCATAATGAGTTAGTAATATATAGGGTTTTTTTAAGGTGTAAAACATAGCTTATTTTGAAATCTACTAAAGCTGCATTACTATAACAATGTGTGCAACTGCAACAAGTTTGCATATGAAAATTGAATATCACCACGACTAAAATGACTAAAATATTGCACAATTTGTACCCTATATTAAATTATGGTCAATAGTATTGTGCAATATTTTTGATTGTCTACGAGCAAGCATACAAAAGAGGTTGGAGCATGAAATCATTATATTTGATCTCATTATTTCATTATTTGAATGTTTCAGATTGACTCCGTAGATGTGTTAGACCCTCTCGGCAGCAACATCGTTGTTGCGACGCGAACGAACGAAGTGCTGCGTATTCTCCCGAGGACCAATGAGGTAATGTTTACTAACTATAAGTACTATGAAGGCTACTACTTTGCAATGCAATAGCTATTGTTTATGTAAAACTCTAAAACTATAATAGGTTACCTACCTTTAATATAAAAGTGATGTCAATGATATGATTATGTTTAATCATTAACATGATAAGACTCACTTGTGGTTATTGTAAATACGTTAAATATGTATGTCATGTTTATTTTTGTAGGAAACCAAAAGAATGAACAGTAATGATACAAAAAAAAAGCAAATGGTACAGAAACTCTTTGCATCGTTCTGATATAATATATTTATAATTTTAACCCATTAATGTCCCACTGCTGGTCTCCTGCCGTAATGAAGGAGGGGTTAGGCTTTGAGTCTACCACACTGGCCAATTGCGGGTATTTGAATATTATTTTAATATTTGTAGGAGATCAACGAGGAGTGGTTGTCGGACAAGTCTCGGTTCGCGTGTGACGGTCTGAAGCGCCAGCGGCTGGTGACGCCGATGTTGGCCGACAGTCGCGGGAACCTGGCGCCCGTCGAGTGGGAGGACGCCATCGTCGCCGCCGCACGGGCCCTCAGGGACTGTCCGCCTGGCAAGGTATCAATAAAATACATCATCAACTAAACATTAAGTGTCGCATTTAATAAGGTGACAAATTTTGTGTTACCTACTATCGATTTGAAATAATCGATCAACGTTTAAAAAGGTTGTTTTTAATATCTTTATGTAATTATAAATAAACGAGAATCCCAAGTTTGAAATACAAAAGTCTGCAACTCAGTTTCGTTCATTGACTAACTACATCATCCATTGCTCTAATTGATAACGAGGCAAATTATGCGACTAAAGATATTCCCGAAGAAAATCACGTTTGAGAATAAAATATTAAATAACTAAGTTTTCATTTCCAGTTGTTAGCCGTCGCCGGAGACATGGCTGACGCAGAGTCGCTGGTAGCTCTGAAAGACTTGGTGAACAAGCTAGGCTCAGAGAACACCTGCACTGAACAATACTTCCCGCTGGACGGTGCTGGCATCGATCTGCGCTCGTCATATGTCTGCAATACTAAGATTGCCAGTGAGTATAGAATATAATGTTATTGAAACGCCGCCAGTGTCTATGGCGTGTTATGTGAATTTAGTTGATAGCCCTATGTATGTAAGGTGCGTGGGTGGCAGAGGTATTTAAAGAACTTAGAATGTTGAACGTCTTACCCTCTGACTTATGCAGTGAATGGTTGCCTATATGCCGTATAGATGCTCTATTTATGGTGAAACAAATACGGAATATTTGAAACATCGTGAATGCCCAGGCTCTATGAAGTTGAGCGTATTCAAGATAAATAAGCATATTGTCTAAAACGTAACGAAATAAGCAAGAATAACGCTTTTACATTTGCTCTACATTATCTAGGGTTTTCATTCAGATTTATTTTCATAGCAAATTCTGAAAAAATGTTGTTATTTGCCAGACGTGGAGGATGCGGACTTCATCCTGTTGATCGGCACGAACACCCGCTTCGAGGCGCCGCTACTGAACGCGCGCATCCGCAAGGCCTTCGTGCACAAGGAAACTGACGTCGCGCTCATCGGACCACAGGTCGACCTCACCTACGAATATATGGTAACTAATATTTATTTTTTATACGTTAAAGGTATTAATTTCTACATAAATATTTAAACTAAACCACAAACATGTATGTTGTCTTTTCTATTGGGAGTATTGGGACTCTAGTGTTAGAACGTTGTACCTGAGTATACAGGTTAAATACAAATTTTTGCTATTTCTATCCTATTTTAGCTATAGCTATTCGAATCAGTATATAGCTATTCAGTAGTGGGGTATAATTGGCCATAGTTAAACGGAAAGGATCCAACCCACACTATGGGTAAAATGAGTTATGTATACCAAAACACTCCTTGAAGTTAAAATTTTAATATCACGAAAACAATCCAAGTAAAATTCAAACCCACCATGAAGTTATAGTCCTGAGTTAGTCCCCAAAGTTAGTGATCTGAACTTAAAAGTTAAATATCTCGAAACTACGTCTGTGTGGGTTGGATCGTTTCCGTTTAACTATGGACAATTATGTTATACTTCATTGTTCCTGAGATAATCACTAACAGAATATTTCACCTAAATACTAATCGTAACTCATATTTCAGCACGTAGGTGACTCAGCGTCCATCGTGAAGGACCTGGCCACGGGCTCGTCATCCCACGAGGTGATGAAGCGCCTGCAGTCCGCCCAGCGCCCCGTCGTCATCCTCGGCGCCGACCAGCTGAAGGGACCCGAGGGAGCCGCCCTACTCGCTTACACACAAGAGCTCGCCTGCAAACTGCAGGATAATCTCCAAGATAAGAACTGGAAGGTACTTATAACTGTTATGTTACTTAATTATATAAGGATCGCGTAAACAGTGTTTTAGAGACGTTGATTTGCAATATCAATATATTTAAATTGATTTAAATCCATGTTAAAGCGTCACTGACCCACCCACCATTGATTGCGTCGTTATAGTATAGCATCACATAATTATCATTGCATGCATCACATAATCGCAATTCGTACTGTCGTTGCGTGCACATGGAAGTGTCTTTATAGTTACTTATTACCGAACGATGTGATCACCAACATGCCAGCTAATAGAAAATATAGTATCTTAGAATGCTATGATTTGATACACATGGTTGTTTTCTCGCCAGGTCCTGAACGTGCTGCAGCGCACAGCGTCCCAGGTGGCGGCACTGGACCTGGGCTACAAGCCGGGCGTGGGCGCGGCGCTGCAGGACGGCCCGCACGTCGTGTACCTGCTGGGCGCCGACAGCGGGCTCGTGTCCCGCGACCAGCTGCCCAAGGATGCCGTCGTTATCTACCAAGGTATGTGCTATTGTTCATGTTATTTCATTTTTTATCTCTGGGCAAAACTCGTCTGAGTAGGCCTTATAATGATAAGCAATTTATAAAAAACCGTTTGTCATTTGATTGCATGTAACTAGAGAAAGCGTTCATTTGCCCTACTTTAATAAGCAATAAGAATATTACCTGATTTTTTCCATAATTCTCAATATAACATTTAGTATGATTCCCCAAAAAGCGAATTCACAATAGAGCTTGTTTCGAGACACTGTTCAATATCTGAATGGAGTATGTTTGTGGCAGGTCACCACGGCGACGCGGGCGCGGCGATGGCGGACATCGTGCTGCCGGGCGCGGCCTACACGGAGAAGCGCGCCACGTTCGTCAACGCCGAGGGCCGCGCGCAGCAGACCCTCGTGGCCGTCAGCCCGCCCGGCAAGGCCAGGGAGGACTGGAAGATCATCAGGTATGCAAAACACTATACCAATTGTTAACATACACTTATAGATTTTGAACTTGTTACTGATGGGTAGAAAAACATATAAGGAATCAGAGATATATCGAGAATGTATTAAGGGTATATATAAATAGTTTTGAAAGTGTACACGACAGTCACGACATATTCAAGATACAGTTTAACGAGCTGTTGTCGGACGTTAAACGCCACGTTAATTGCGTGCACTCTATCGACATACCCTAAATACTGTTATTTGTATAAACATGTTAGCTAACCCCTTGTTGTGTCAACAGAGCGCTGTCCGAGGTGGTGGGCGCCCGTCTGCCGTACGACAACCTGGACGAGGTGCGCGACCGCCTCAGTGAGATCAGTCCGGCGCTGGTCGCGTACGGCGACGTGCAGGAAAACAACTACTTCGCACAGGCGCGCGCGCTCGCACAGGTACTATAGCTGTCTCACTCACACATAATAACTTTCTCACTTACTCTTATACAATATTGTCAGATTACTAAAGTTAAACCTAGACTTAAGATTGAATGTTGCTTTTAAATTTATTTATAGATTTTTGTATCGCATAATATCAGTAGTTTAGTTTCGTAGACATATTTATTTCGTTATTTCATTTTAACATACATATTTATATTTGAAGGGTAAATTAATTACTAGCGAACCACACAATTTTAATGAAGGTATCGAATTAGTGCCTTGGTTAGCAAAGTGACTTATTTTTTGTAAAATAAAATCTCTAATATTTTTGTTACAGAGCCTGCAAAAGCCAGTGTCAGGCAAGATCGACGTGCAGCTGAAACAACTAGAGGACTTCTTCATGACCGACACGATCAGTCGCGCCTCCCCCACCATGGCCAAGTGCGTGCAAGCCGTGCTCAAACAGAAGCAGTCGCCCTACTAAACGAACAACACGCTTAGTACAACAACACACGAGTTTCACAACAAACGTTACAACAATACTCTTCGATAATTCATTCAATATTTAAATACAATCTACAATAATAGGTACTTATTAATCACCTTATTCCGAAATTTGTGTGTTGTGAAATATTTAAATGATTAAGTATATTCCTAACGTTCACTGCTTGAGTTTTGTGTAACTATGAAACAGAGAACTCAAACAGTGCATGTTGAAATTAGTATAATTATAAAATTTATATTTTGCCTTTCTGCAATCATTTTTACGAGGGAAATACTACAGAAATGCACTTTGCGTCGTCGAATGTATTCTACCTTCAAGTCAGCTTCAAACATTCGATAGCGCTCGTACATTGTGATCTTGAGCTATTTATTTTGTTATTTAATACATAAGCATAGCTGTGTTTTCGACTCTACAAAGTTTAAATCCAATATAACAATTATGATATTCACTAGTAGAAATGGAAAGTGGAAACGATACCGTTGGTACATACTGGGATGTAAGGACAAATGATGTAAATAGTAATGTTTGTAGTATAAAATAAATGTAGTATAATGATTGTCGAATTTGTATTTTATTTCCAATTTATCCAATAATTTCGTATAAAATATTCATCGGTAGTTAGGAACATCCAGAGTGTGTAGTCCGTTGTTCTTCATATATTCCTGAAAATCAGAAATTACTTTTTAAACCCATCAAAAAATTAAATGAACGAGTGAACATGTAAAGAACCCAAGGCGTTAACCAAAGATCAACAATCTGTCTATTTATTTATCACCGTAACACGCAGCCCGATAGCTAAATTTGTTACGACCGACGTGACTTACCATTACTATACACAAAGGAGGAGTAGATACCGCCTAAGTATGTATGTATATGTATGTCTTATCACCCCTTAGCTGATCAGCATGATAATATGAAGTATTCACAACTATATTATAACTTACATCAACGACTTTCCTCCCCTCGACTTTATACTTGCATTCACTAAGCATTTTGTCAGCTTCGCGCGCAAAATGTTCATGCGCAGCCTTGCCTCCGGTCCAGGGTGATGGCTCCTGCATTCGCTTTTGAAGAGCTGCTCTCAACTTATTGCTAGGACCGAAGTTTGGTGGACGTTTTTCTGAGAATACAACATTAAAGTTAAAAATCCTTAATTGCTACTATGTAATAAAATTTATTATTCAATGAAGGTAAGTATATGGAAGGTCGTGTTTCAACTCTCGTCACACATCACACGGACATATTTAACTATGCACAAATTAAACCTTTGCAAAGTGCAATCAAGATTCAATCACGTAATCAGCATTGGCATGCATGCATAAAAGGATACGTGCGTGCAAGCACTGTCTTTGTAAATACATACCATCACTAAAGTAGTTGTGTGTCTTGATTGAAACCTCATCCGGACTTTGATCCTCAATATAATAAAATGAAGGTCTTAAGTGTACATACCTTCGGCTTTTTTTGGAACACTTTCTGGCTTTACTCGGTCTCTCTGACTTTTGGAAAACAGGGTCTGTCGATCGCAGCAACACTTATTAACTTTAGTACATCGTCTTTGCCTCTCATACTTCGCCAATTGTTTATTAGTTTCAGCTAAAGCGTATCTTCTTTTGAGGTCTTGTTCCTCTTTCTCTTTAGATTCCTTTTCTTGATTATTGTGTCTAAAATAATTGACAATTAGTACAGGGCAATTTGATAATTCAGAATACCTAACTGAATAAGATGCATGCTTACCGATTTTCATCTAATTGTATACTTTTTTCTATTAGGATATCATAACGCTTACGGTCTTGTTCTTGACATAGTTTGATGGTTTCGTAGATCTTTTTAGCCCACGGCAATTCTTCACGTTTGGTCATCTACACGGACAAAGGTTTAGGTAACTTATACTGAGTGATTTTTGATGAAATTGAAATAATTATTCAAGCATTTTGAGGTACACAAAATGCTAATGTAATTTTGAAATCAGTTAACAAACCTCACGAAGAATATGGTTGATCTTGCAGTTATACTCATCTTTTTCTTTCTGGCACTTTTCTATTTTAGCGTAATATTCAGCGTCCCATTTAGCTCGCTCTTCTTTAGATTTCTTGTTTTCAATTGAGTATTGAATTAAAGCTTCTTTCTCTAGAAGTCTGAACTTTTCCTGTAATAATACAAAAAAATCTTACTTATTGTAGTTTCGCGCGTTGGCGGAAAAATAATTGTGTAATCACTTAATTTTAGTAGTGGAGTCAGGTAAGTCTAAGTTAAAAGTTATTGTAAGTACAAATGTTTTTAGAAACGTTAGTCATGGCATAATCAAAGAATAGCGTAAATAAGGTGATCAAAAGTAGCGTTCGAACTATCGTAAGGTTATTTAATTAATAAAATACAAGTAAATATGTAGAAAGAAGAATTTCTACCTCCGCCTGCTCTTCAAGGTCTAGTAGTTCTTTCATTAGTTTCGCATTTTGTAAATCTGCTTGATTTTGAGCTTCCTTTGCCTTAGCTGCTTCTGCTTTCTGTTTCTCAGAACTAAAAGGTTTCATTAAAAAAACGGATTGAGAATAACTATTATAAACAAAAAGGACTTAATGCTTATGATAATTAACAATTTCAAAGGTTTCACGTAAGAGTACTAAGCGTAACATTTAAGTCTATCCTTACATTTCCTTATTCTGCAAAGCTATTTCCAAGTTTTTACATTTTCGGAGTTTCTCTTCCTCGGGTCCATGTTTACCCAGGCCGAAAGGACATTCTTCTTTAATCTGTCTACTTTCTAGTTCTTGTTTTAGTCTCAATTCCTTTAGATATTTTACTTGAACGTCTCTTTCTTCAAGAATTTTTGATGCATGAAAAGCACTGAAAATCAGAGCAATAGGAAAGTAGAAAGGAGGTATTTTTTAAACAGTTAGTAGTAAGTCAGTTACATCCTACTTTATTGTCAAAAACCTATCTATCGTAAGTTGATTTGTACTTAGCAAGGGACTTTGATTACTGGTATTGACTATATTTTGTTACCTTAGTAGCTTTTTGCCGTAACAACTGTTGTCAAAGATCTTTTTCCTCGCTTCTTTGATGACTTCTGCGCCGTCAAAGTTCTTTTTCTGCTTTGCAAAGGCTGCGACTTTTGCTAAGTCAGCTTCACGTTGTTTTTCCTTCTGTTTTTCATGACTAGCTGCGCATCCCTGGTTAAACATAAATTATATTAGACTTCATTTTAGAGTAAATATTTAAATATTACCATCAGATGAAGTATCTGATGGTAATATTTAACTATTGACTCTAAAATGGAGTCTGATATAATTGTTGTTGAAAGCATGTAATACACCAGGAACTTTTTCTAGTAGCTCGATAATTTTTAAACGTTATAACGTTTAGAATTCAAGAAAGACGGATTAAGCTTGATTGACACAGACTAGTACCTGTATTGTATACTTAGTAGGGCCGCATAACAAAGCAACTGCCGTAGATTTAGGTCACCGATACACTCGATACAGGCAGGAGGGGTCGGTCTGACCTCATCTTTGCAACTGTACGTGTGATGCAGTGGGAAAGTGATCGTATCAATTAACAATGCATCGTGGAAAGCTAATTAGTTCCTTGTATATGTATCTACAAATTATTGTGCGATTGAAATTGCTGTGGGTTGGAGTGTACTTTGTATGCATTTACCTTTCATGGATTTATGATAATTATGTACGAATCATTGATAAATAAGCAGATTTTTTAAATTTTTGACCACAGAGATACGGTGCGAAATATTTGCATGTTAGAATTTTGTTTCCATATTTTGTAGATAATAGCAAATAGGAAATAAATGTAAAGGGTTATGACATACTATATCAGTATCCGGCCAAGTTTCCTTCCAGGCGCGCGACTGTTCGATCATAGATTTGATGTATTCTTCTTTCTGTGTGTCGTGCGAGGGTTCTTCCGGAGGGCCCGATTGTTTCTTCAGGCGGTTCCATTCGTTTTCACGTAAAATCAAGTAGTTCCGTCCTTCTTTTTTATTTCTATAAAATTGCATTGTTGTAAATATAATAAGACATATAAAATCTAGGCGACCCCGTTTTTCTGTATTAAGTTGTTTCAACGAGGTTGTATTATCTAATGATATAATTATTTCAAAGTATGTAAATAGTAAAACCGTATCCAGTACATCTACAATACTTGTACCTATTTAAAGTATTTTATCATGTAATTAATCTTCTACCAAGTGGTAGGCATCATCAGTTGTATCATATCAAATTGTAGCTACTACAACTTTCCTTGACCATTAAACAAATACTTAAGGATAGCTTCAGAATATGGAATAAGTTAGGTCATTCAGCTACCTATATAAGAGAGGTGATTTAAATCCATGTCACGAGGCTTTGTGTGATGCGATGTATATAAGTAAGTAGTTGATACAAACAACTGTGTTTGATCCATGCGCTTTGTAGAGTCACTACGCGTCAATTTATCACTCGGACTTCTACGAATTGAATGTTTATCCATATTCCTGTTATGTAGGTATATCCGTTTTAGGCCAGATGACGTAATTGTAGCATTATTAATCTTCTATTGTGTTCTTAGTACCTTATGACAGATAGTTTTAGTACCAACTGTATTAGTGAAGTTATCTATAGAAAGTAGATCGAAATAAGATACTTCTAAACTTAATATTTTTTCCTCGCTCGTAAATTTACACAAAATGTTTGCCCGTCACCCTGTCAGTACGGTACCGGACCGACGGTTCGACACGTCTGACCCTTCACTAGTACAAAACCTATTCCCGCGTGCTAACGACATGTAAAACAACCCTTACGGACCTAAGTCACAGCTACAATGACTAGAAAAAATATTTGACACGTCTCTTACGATAGTATTTTCTGCTAGCGTGAAATTTTGCCAGTTTTCGCTAAACAGTAGTTAGCTCTAAGCTAGCTCTAATGAGCCGTAATAACCTGTACTTACACATGCTAAGCTGTGTCGTTACCTGCAAAGTACAAATTGCTTTATCAACTTTCTAACTGACGCTCGACACTTGCCAAATGTTGTTCCACACAGCTTTGGTCCGATGTTTATTCAAGAGGTAGTAAGTACCTACGATATGTATCACGTTTATCATGACATACGGGTATGCTCTCATTTCAGGTCAACATCAAATAAACCCGATGGTCCTTCATGTGGTTATTTCAGTAAACATTTGGCTCTTTGAGTCTTTGATACTCAGTTTTATTTCGAGCGGGTATAGCGTTAATTAGATTAAATAACCGACACGGTATGGAGTGGGATAGGAAATTGAGCGCGGCGTCCGAGTTGCACCATTTGAGGCGGTGCGTCGGACTCATTCGTCAATGTCGCCCCGCTACGTTGTTTGCAGTATATTTTTGCATAAAAATAACTTATACAGCACTAGGAAATGCTGTGGAAATGATGTATCGTTCAGAATAAAGTCTTTGTGTGTACCAAATCTGAAAATGATCTAAAAACGATTTTTGTAATGTATGTGTGCTGCTGTTGTGTTTGTTCTTCTAATATAACATTTGTGTTTTGTTTGAAATAAGGTATTAGCACGTATGCAGTTTCATAGCAGAGAAAATTGGCTTGTTTTTAACTGTAAAAACATACCCGGATCAACAGCTCTTCTCTCTCTCGAACGTAGCAGATGCCAGACGTGCAAAAACTATTCAAACTAACCAATAACCCAATGTTTAGCTACCCAAAGCTACGTATAATAGTTATAAATATTATGATGGAGACAAAAACCTGTCTGTTTTGAAAGAATTTTTAACTGTAAAAAACAGTATATAATATTTGTGCACACCGGAATTTTTATATGGAGTATGAGGTCGTTAAACATTGTTTTGTTGGGCATTGTTTTCAGCATTCTGCGCTGAGCTCTCCGGAGGTTAATGAGAATTATAAATAACGTAGAACTTGCCTACGATGTGGGTAGGATTATGAGTTGGTTTGTTTATTTAATGCAAGTTGTGTATTACATATAACTTTGAAGGGTTGAGTCATTACCACTCGTTCAGAATCTGGAAGAATTAATCATTTAATATAAAAGTTACGGTACACGTAACATAAAAATAAGTCGCCAAAATATATTTTATGAACAAAATACGTATGTACCATTGGCTGTATTCATATTAATTCCATATCAACCATTTTTTGCTGTTCCATGTGTGACATATGATTCGCGCTAATTGTTTAAATATTGTGTCGACGACTTGTTCGACGACGAAACGACTTGTACCTATTTTATTTTTTCCACTGATAAAAAATGGAAAGCGTACATATAATATTGTTACACGTATGCGTACTTACATGCATAATAATATATATTATATACATGTACATGTATGATCAATACCTGAGCTAGAGGCGAGAGTTTTATGTTTATTACATCATACGCCGTTGACTACAAAATCTTTATCAAACCGCAAGACGTGGATAAGCCTTTGTCGCCTGCCAAAATATATCAACGTACAAGCAATAAAAGGGTGTTATACGGAAAATGGGGTGATTCATACAAGGTCACTTAGATGATGTGTAGGTAACTCAATCTTTTGGTAAAGTGCTTGTGTTCGTTTTAATACATTTGCTTTTCTTACCAGAGGTAGTACCATCGTGAGAATGAATTATATTTTGTAATTAAGGCGGAATTCGCTAGCGCCGTCACCGCGGTTTTGTTATACGCGGAATTTGTTTAATGCACACCAAAGTGCACAGCAATTACTGTCTTGTATGTTGAGAAATATGTCGTTATGCAAATGTTAAGTAGATAATAGATCTTTTGTGTGAGAAATATATGGGATCAAGAATACCTCCCTGCGAGACCCTGCACCAGCTGCAAAGTTTCAATGACTTTGAAACTGTTGAAACAGATATTGCAGATGCTAAAATTTAAAACAAAATCACTGCAAGTTGTATCAATTGGATTGTCAATAAAATGTGTTTACGTGCAGGAAACGATGAGAAAACAAAGAGTGCACGTGTCGATGGCGTTAACGAGATTGTGGAAACATACGAGAGGGACAAACAGCACAAATAGTCAACAAATAAACAACGAGCCCCACCCGGCGCCCCTCGCGATTCCGACACGTGTGAGCTTTGCCACTTTGTAACTGTCCAAACTTTTTATGCATGCACCGCACCCGGCCATTTATTTCAATTGCACTATTTGTATGTATAGCGGTGGATTTTTTAACACAGATTTGGACAATGTACCTGAGTTTTGTAATTATTACACATCTAAATAATTTTCTGGTGCATTCTTTGTAAATCAAAATGTTTAAAATGCATTCCTATCTATGTATTAGAAAATAGACAAATAAGACAAGTAAAAGATATTTTTATTCCACTTAATGGAGTTTTCTTGTAGGTACTACATAGGTACATACATATAAGTATATTGCATGCTTACTGAAATAAATGTACATTTGAAAGAGATTTCGGGGATATAAGCCTTTCTATCAGATGCACACCTATCTTAGTGTGCTCCTGTAAAGAAAACCTCTAAAAAGGAATCCTTTGAAATGTAAGTGTATAGAAATGCGAATGTAAATGAGAATAGAGTGCAATGTAGCGAATTCTTAGTAAAGTGAATGCGTATGTTCCGGTTAATGGTCATGGTGAATTAGTGCTGACGCCGTTAATTGTCAGTCGGTCTGAATGTATTAACGTAACTGTTGTTCTAATTAAAGGAATATTTTGGGAGAACATGCATTTATTTGTCTCAACGAACTAATTGTTGGGGTAGTTTTCTTTAGCGCTCCAATAATTAGGGTTGCTGACGTTACATTTGTTTCTTGTGGGGTTTTGTAAAGCATTAACTTAATAAATAAGGCGATCTGTAAAGATTTAGGTAAGTTTGTAAAAATAATGTGTCATTAGCTGGTCTTTCTTGTTTCTATTAAGCACATACTCTACAATCTCTACATAGTCACATCACAGACCACAAATAAATAACTTATCAAACAAGACATCGTGCTCGACATTACACAAATATGACGGTCACATAAATATACAATTTTCAAGATATTAGTTTTTCGTTCTCGCATGCAGTAGGTAGCAGTACCTAAAGCTTATGTAGTCGGTGTCTCCGATGCGAGCTTTATCGGAAAGCCGTGAGATACGTCTGCGTGACTGGCATGGAAATTTATTCATGAAAGTGTGTTCCTATGCATTGATACAGATCCCAGCAATAAAAATAAAAATGTTTTGTACAGCATTTAGCAAGTAAGTATGAGTAAGTTACTATTTTTACAAAGATAAATCTAGTATTTTTTCAGTATCGTTACGTTTTCCAAAACAGTTTCTTTTTAGTTGTATTTTACTTCGTTTTTTGGTTTTCGTCTTTCTGACTGTCATAACAGTCCTTTTGTTATAAAAGATAAAAAAATGAAAGCACAAAGATCATATTATAGCTACATAGATACTTTATAATATTAAGCACACTAGCTGCTTCATAGGATTGTATATTTCAGTCAAAATCCATGCATTTGTTTAATTATAAGACAAGCATAACGCCTGGCGCCACTTGACAGTTTCAAGTGGAGTCGTTCTGTCCGTTTGTCCCACGTTCGCCCCACTTGACTTTCAGCAGGTAACGCCTAATGCTAACAAGGACTCTGGCATTCGTGTTACAATGTTTAATTTTTGTTCACTTTTATTTTTCTAGTGCGCCCAATTAAAGTATTGTAATTAAATTAAAAAAGGTTTATTTGTATAAAATAACCTGTATATTAGTAAAAAACGGACACAACAACATTTCGCTTAAGTTAAAAAAACCTATATATGAGGAATTTATTTTACAATATATGAACTAAGACTAATATTTCTTTTTATATTTATAACTTTTAGCTAATTTGTAAGTTAAGTATCGTATGGGTATTGAAAAATACCATAAATCATATTTTTAGAAAAAAAAACTGTTTCAGTTTATTACCAAGTCCTGCTACTGAACAAAATTGGTCACATCTGTGCACTGTTTAAATTAAAAGTAATTTTCTTATGCAGAATTAATTAATGACTAACGAGCTCAATAGGGTTCGTCAGGCGGAAGCGTGTAAAAGAGACAGACTGATACACGAAATCTGTTGTACGACAAAGACAGACACTGTAGAAGCTGGAGTTGAATGAATTTATGCCGGTCTATTTAGTAACGCGTCAATTTGGCGCGAGAAAGGTTGTGGGGGAGGTTACATTGGAAACTTGTCGAAAAGCGCGCGAATTTACTATCGTGTTTAAGTGAGTGTGAAAAATTAAAAAAGTGAATTAATGTAAAAATATTTTTTTCTGTACAGACAATATTTTTTGTTTGTAAACTTTAAAAAAGTGTAGCCTAGTAGTGTTGTAGTGCATCAGTTATCTGGTTAGATGCGGGAGCAAGATTAGGTACACACAATAAAGATAAGCCATGTCCGGGACTTCGTTGTGAAGACACATGAAATGAGAAGAGACGAAAATAACTTGCAGATATTAGAAATAACAACACACTAGGCTGATAACTAATAGGTACTTTACATACTTTTACTACATTTGTTTGTCTTAAAGTAATTTATCACAGAATTATTTTGGCTTCATTTTAATCAAAAGACTTAATTAAATATGTTAAATTTTTTCTCGTTATCTAAATATTTTTTAGAGCTGAGCAATGACTTCTGCGTGTGATCCAATTTCCCAAATATAATTTTCCTTTGATCTTATTTAATGACAAAAATTTCCTCATAAATCATAGAGACTACCGACAGATCTCTTAGATCTAACATATTTAAATTAGTTAAATTAATTTTGAGAATATAGGTTTATATCGGATCTAGGCGTTTATTCTGGATCAGTTTACGTTTCTGTACAAAACAGCACTTCAAACATATGAAATCTAATTTATTTTATAAAGTTAGTGAATGTTGTCTTGTGCAAAATAATCAACATATTCTTGGAATAAAGGTTATCAGAAACATTGTTTATGGAATTGTAAAATATTTTGCTTTCCGATATAACTAAACTATTTCTTACTTCATGTAGAGTTCGTGAGAGGCCAGTCACATTAATTGAAATCTACAGCAGGATACGTTAATTTAAGGACCGCATTGAAGACTGAACAACTACAAGGAGTAGCATTTTGAAAAATCTTAAGACTAGAGTAGTTAGTAAAACAACAATATAAAAGCATTTTAATTTAATTTTGAATAGAAATGTATATCTACAATAATATTTTTTTAAACACATTATTGGGTCTAATAACTCGTAGAGTCGTAGCACGGAATCATAACTTCGTTTTTCTTAATGCTCTCCCCCGTAACTTTTCTTAATGACCGTGCTTGTGTCGTAAAGCTTAATTTTTGTAGAGTTGCTTAATATTTTCTTTTTATTGTTATTAGGTTTCTTTTTTATTTTTAATGTGCTCTATTGGGCGCGAAAACTTTACTAATAGTCTTTAAAAAGTAGAGCCGTATATTTCTAGAACCCTTCCCATTTTGTTGCTACAATTTTTTTTTCGGGCATTTTACACCGACCTTGCTGTTACAACTTTATAAACCGTATGTTTTCGCTGTATGTACGTCGAATTCCTGCTAAAATAATTTATTGCCGCTATAACATTTTAAAGGCCAAACTTGTAGACAACACTCTTAGAGCGTAAGAGGCTAAGTTTTCTTGAAGTTTGGTCCGTATAGGGCAATAAAGCATTTTTATTTTAGTTACGGTAGATTCACACGGTCCGCCGGCAGGGTTTGATTTGTGCGAAAACTTGCGCGGACGAGTGTGTACGCAAATGTTGCACCACACATGAACGTAAGCACATGTTACTGTGCCTCTACATGTGCTCTATTGCTCTCCTACATTTGTTACACTCATATGATTCTTTGATATGCCGACCATTTAATTAATGTTCACTTATTTAGGTCACATTCGTACGAATGGATTGTTCGTCTTATTTATCAGATTTATATTTTGCGTATTCATCTAACAAAAGTAGACAAAATATTCAAAAGAAAATTGATATTATCATAGCCGGTTGGAAATCAAAAGATTTCCCCGCGACAGACAGTTCGTTGGTGTTAATTAATTTAGAATTGAGTCTGTTATCCGGTTTGATCCTTGATGACAGTTACGGTCTGTTTCTTTCTTCCGTTTCTTTGTGAAACGCGAGTTGAATACTTCTTTCACTAATTGATATATGGATACAAAAAAATGGGACATCTTATTTTAGTTTCTTGGGCTATGTGATTTTACGGATGTGTTTGTTTAGTTTTAAAACATAAGGAAACGTAATTAAATATCAAACAAAAACATTTGTAGGTCGGCGACATCTGTTCCGTCTGGTCAGACATAAAAAGTAATTTACTGTTCATCATAAAGTGCCAAATATCTATGTTCTTTATTAAAGTTAATCAAGTGCGATAAATACCAGCATGTTTCGTGTCGTACGTGTAAACGAGAACGTGCACTAATTAGTCCCAACACGGCGATAAAGGCGGTAATGTGATAAATTAACGACTCTTCCTCATACACAGTCTTCCATATCAAAAGCTTACTTTACACTTTGGTTGGATAATAAACTTCGTAAACACTTACATGATTTGTAAACGGCCAATTTAGTGTATCGTGACGTCATGTTACGAGATGATTTTGATGTTCGTCTTAATTGCGTAATGACATGTTTGTTGTATGTCCCGCTGCATTCGTTCAGTAATAAAAGTTAAATAAATCAGTATGCGCACCGAGTACCGATACTTGAAGGCTAATAAATCATTTGTAGGGATTACTTGAGTCATTGATGTAACTGGCTTTATCGATGCATTTCGATGACTCAATGAATTGACTAGCAGAACGTCGTTGCTCTTTTGTTTGTATTATTTCATTGTATATCCATTATTCGACCAATGCAATACAAACTTAATTTAGCTCAATCGAATCTTTTTATATTTTGAACAAACTTGTAGCCTTTGTGTATTTCTCTTTTACAGATGTAGAAGAAAATTGTGACATTTCGAAAAATATGGAGGCCATTAAAAGTTGTAGCAGATTTCAACGAAACGGAAATGTGTGGAAATCCAGTCTCATATTCGCTGCAGTTACTCTAGCCTGTGTGAATTCGCAAGGTAAGGAAAATAATAAATTTGAACGTAGCGCAATAGTTGAAACTGTTTTATTTATGGCTAAATCGTTTTAAATATTCCCGTACTGGGTGGAATGCAGCTGATTTAAGCCGGTATACTTAGCAATAAAATGTTTCATATTTTTGGTGGTTCACCTGTGTGGGAACATATTCCATTAACGAATATACTTAATGTGTATTTCAATGATTTATTATGCTGCTAGAATTGTTTGCTATTAAGTCATTATACACAAAAGAACTCCAGCTTTAAACTCATAACTTGTTATCCAGATCGATAAAGTTAGAACTTGGAATAGAACTTGATCTGTCTAAACGACGTCACATGCAAGCGACATCAACTCGAAAGAATAGAGCCAGACTGTAAAACTACAGTTTTGTCAGTATCATACTTGCAGTGCGATGATTCAACTTTTCTCATATTTTGAAACATCTCACTTGGAATTCGATCAGTAAATATCCTTATCTCGCTTCTGGCATGAAGAGGAAATTATTAATAGCTGTTATTTCGCGTAGAGTGGTCCGATCAGTGTGGTAATAAGCTGGCTGTGAGCGATGTAGGTTATAGTAAAGCTTTATAGAATAATATGATGCGATTATCCGGTTTAGCGACAACATAATCACGGATCAGAGCATTCAGAGTTGAAGACAACTCTCCTTAGGGCCTCGTTTATATTGTGGTATAAATATTATGTTGTAAAATGAGCCTTAATACTTTACTTATCTTTTAAAGGTGAAGCTATATCTTAGGGCTAGGCTATATCTTTTAATAATATCACAGTACAGGATACACACTATACAGCAATTGATGATTTTTATAAGTTTTAAAATAATGCCTCTGTACAAAGTAGGACCGTATATTTCTCGAGATAACATACAAATTCGGTTAACAAACACATAAAATTGGAATAGAGCCACATAGAGTCGCCTAAATCAAATCTGATTACTGTCCGTTCAAACATTTGTGTTAGCGAACAGTGTGAACACTGAGACATAAGAGCTCTCAGCACGTTAGTGTAGACCAAGCTTAACTGGGACATTTTACTCGTAGCTGGTGCATACCCAGCCTCTCGTATATTTCCTATAATTTGGTTCTAACAAAATCGGGCTCCGGGGATTGGCTTATTAAACTGGTTCGCAAACAACTTTATAAACACTCCCGCTTTCACCGGCGTTATTGAAACTCATTTCTTTCTAAGTTTATGCAAAATACTGTTTTACTTTATGAAACTTTACGTGGAACTTTAGTAGTTGAATTAACATATCAGATATTTGCTGAGCAATAAGTGTCATCTACTGGGAGTAATAATCATATATTGTTTACATGATCATTAATATAACTTGAAAGAGTTTTCCGGTCAAGAACGTCCATTACTCTGTCCCAGGTATTCATCTCAATAACTAAATAGTCGCAATAACAGCCAGTGATATGAATAAAAGCGGTCGTTAGAGGAAATAGATCAAAAGCTTTATACCGTCATCTGTAACTGTCACAGCTACTTTATTGTGGTCTGGCACCAGCTGTTGTGCTCCAGCCGACTGATCCCTCGCGTACGTTTATACAAATAAGTACGATGCTATAAAACATTCCTTGTATTAATGATTCTAATTTTGTTCCAGACATAACAGCGTGCTGCGACAAAGCTGAGGGTGTCTGTCGCAGTGTATGTGACAAGGTGAGTTATCATCATCACTTGACTGCATTTAGTGTCGATGTAGCCACAGTGTGCAGAGGCACCGATCTAATCGATCGTATTTTCCTATGTTCAACGCTGACCGTCATATAAGAGACACGTTTCGCTAAGTGTGTGAATAGTCGTAGAGAACGTGAACATTCTACAAAGTACTGTCTCCGCCCTCATCCGTTAAATCTTAATCGTAGCCACAAAGATTTCCAATCAAAGTTTTCAGTGGAAAGCTAAATTGACTAATTAAGTAGATTTATTGCTTCCCCAAAACTTTTCGGTCGTCGATATTTTTATCCCCGTCTGCCGAGGTCATTCAATATTTTGTTCAACATAATGGTACCGTACTCAAACCACAAAAGCGACGCTGGTCTTTGAAATTTTAGATTCCTTTTATAGAATCCATACGCTTCTTTGATGTAGCGTTTCATCTAAAACAAATAAAGACGTTGACATGTACAAAATCATCAATGAGTTCCACTGTGGTGTGTCTTCCTGCGTTATTGAAATATTATTCTAGAGGATATTATAGGAGGCGAGCGTCGATCCTAATCAAGAATCGCGTCACAGCGCGCTCTGTTCCGAGAAAGCGCGTCGAGTGAATAAAAGTTAAATTATTAAAACGCGTAAGAAGAGACGAACGCCCCGGACTAATACATTCGTATTTAATTCCGTCTTGTTAGGGAACACCGCGTGACGGCCGCTTCCTCCCCCGCGACACTGTTTGAATAACTTACGTGCTACCATCGATACTTACTTACATTCATAAACGTAGCCAATAAAAATATTATGTGTACTTAAGATACTCGAGACGATAATGTAATAGATACTTACATTATATTTCATTTACATATTTGTGGATCATTACTCTTATTCATCGTTAAAATAATCCTTCTAATTATGCTTTTCCACGATTCCATTAAGTGGTGGTCACTAGTTTTTGTTATCGTTATTGATAATCGATGCGATAATAATGTAACAACCCTAATTGATCCGGTGATTTGGAACGTCACAACTCAGCGGGGTCGAGACGGAGACAATCTAAATAAAGTGGCTCCTCGTTAAACCGGCTATTAAACGTACTTAACCCCTTGTAAAGGCCCTTTGAGTATTAATTGAACCGATACACAAGTATGTGCTTTCTATGAATAGAAAAATGATTAAAGGACAAATAGATAGTAATTTAGATACATACGTCATGTTATTGTTTACTACGTATAGTACTCTAATTGGTACTAGATGACAGGGCAGTGCTATTCAGTGTAATGGCTTAATGGTAGCGTCGGCCATTTTGCTTCGGGGGTGGACAGGGTAATGACATCAAAAAGCAGTCGTAATAAACCTATAGTGTATATTTCATGGGGTTTTTCCCTGAAACAGTGAGCAACTGAGCACACTCCACGTTAATGTTATGAACCTATAAACTTTTATGTAAATAGCGTCGCTATCTGGTGACAACGAAAACGTATTTTATTAGCTACAAAGAACTTTAAGGGTAGCATTCTGAACTAAATCCCGAAATAATGTAAAAGAGTTTTCCAAAATAAAATAACATCTAAAATAGTGGACAAATATGTAGGTTGAAGAAAACACAAACCATTAAATAATTTATACATATTTGAGTCATCCTGAAATAATTTGTGAGAATGTATCCAATATCCGGTACCGTACTGAAATTAACTGTCTTTAGACTAATTTTAATCTAATGATTCTAGCAATAATCTTGACAAGTTTAATATCGTTATAGAAACAACGGTAGATTTGAGAGAGATGTAACAATATCATAAATTGTCGTGGAATTTATCGCATGGCAGTGATGAATTTAGCGAGCATGTGTAGAGTACGACATTGAGCTCAAATAAAACAGCGCTCCCGTCCACTAACGATTACGTTAGAGATTTCTTTGTTATCAGCCTGACAAGTAATTCTATAAAGAATACATACCAGACGTATCAAGATATATTTGCAGCCAATGATAGGAACGTGTTAAATTATAATTAGAGATTTTTTTCTCAAACAATCTGTCTGTTACAGATTAGTTTTTATTGCTAGACCTTTGGTGTCTTTAAAATGATAAACTTTATCTGCTTATAAAGTATATTTTTATGAGCGTATTTAAGCTTTTATGTTTTCTAAGTGCCAACGCTTTCTATATAAAGCTGACAGCCCTACACTCGTAATAGTTTGTTCAACCAGCGAACAAGCGTATTTATTAGATACACGACGTGCGATTTTGTACTTGCTACTAGTTAAATAACCATCGAAACAAATGTTGTTTATAGTCCCCGCCGTACCTACATACAGCATGACCGCGTAAAACAGTTTTATTAATATTTTCAGCTGTAAATAGCTGTGTGCGTATGACGGTTTCAGGCGACTAGATCAAAGATAGCGGCTCCTTTGATTCGCGAGCGAAAGACCTACGTTGTCACAGCTGTTTTTAAATTTGTTTGTACACCATAAATATTTTGACGGCTTGCGAAAAAAATTAGAATTATACCGAAAAATAATATATCACTCTTATAAAACTGTCACCAAGTTGTCGATTTCCTGAAAAGCGTCAATATATTATACCTACTTAATTATTATTGTACTATTTGCGATAACAAATTAGTTTTAAAGTTGGGCAGCCGCTAAATTATAACTGAAGTATTATTAAAATAGTTTATTTTGGTCGAACTAAGTCTCGTGTTTTGCGTCTAGATATCTCGTATTTTGTACATAAAACTGTGGTCATAAAAATCCATTACGGCATGCCTACATGTTCAGATGCTTAATTTTATGAATGCAGTGCACGGACAGATTGAGTTTGAACTGTGTTCATGTTCATACACAGTACACACATACAGGGTGTGTGTATGCACGTGACATTTCGTTACTGGGATCGTCAACCGTGACAATCACGGTGCGGTCCCGTCGTATCGGGAATTTGTTAAGCGTGATCGGGATGCCGAGCCGGTCGAATCTATTGGATGCCGATCACGTAGATCCAACTTTAGTGGCGTTTACCCGACATTCACGATTCGGTTTGTGCGCCCGAATTATTTGTAACAGATGTCCAAATAAATAAATAACCTTTACTCAGATACAACTTCTATGTCGGTAAAGGTTGCCTACATTTCGATACATGCCGTACCACTTTCAAATATCTCCTGCCAATTATCACGCCTACATTGATATATACATCCGACATCATGTCTCATACTGCAGTTGTAAAATAAGCTTTTAACTACTAAACCTGAGTCCATCATGACATGTGATAAATTACGAAATAATTTCGTTCTAAAGTAATATCATAATCCGTCGCAACCGTTCTCCTTCAACTTGAAAGTTGCGAAAACAAACAACAAATGTGTCCGAGTTGGTTCAAAGCGGGTGAAAATAGACGCTTCTGAAACCCTTTCATGTCTGCCCGTCCGTCCCACGTCCGCGACACCGTCACATCACGAAGGTGATACGTAATATCTTATTAAAGTACAGCCATATATTTACCTGACAATAATTTGTCAACGGCTGTGTGTGACTGAGTCGTAATAACCAGTCAAATCATAACTTCAAAGTTCGCCGATATAAAAAAACGTTAGGTGTTAATATATTACTTGGCTCACAAATATAACCCGTTCTCTGGTACTGCCAATTACAACTACGGAAACTAGGCGAACTTATTTTCTACGACAATTCCATTTTAAATCTATTAGAACGCCTGACACGACTGTGAAATTGCGACGGAAACAAATTATTACCGCCGCCGCCACCGGCCATATCAAAATAAGTTGTCCATTACAAAAATCACTTAGCTGAGAGATATTAAATTATTTTCGTAACACCTAATTAATTGGATGCCAGGAACGTGTAATTTATAGAAACGTTTATTGTATTTTCATACTCAAAAGAAAATAAAGTATGTACCTATTCGGGAAAGCTATAGCTCATTATCAGCAATAAAAATGATTTTATACGAATCGGACATAAGAAGCAAATATAACACTTTTTCGGAAAACAACGTACGTCGGCGTTAGCGAGGTAGAGGAATAAAGTGTCAACAGATCGTTAATCACTGTTCTGTCAGCGCTCTCGTGACGTCTTCAACGTTTGGCCAAACTTTATTACTTCTCAGACAAGGAGTTTAGTGAAAAAGACATACGTTCTAACCTCGTAAATGTCCCCACTGTTTTAAAATAACAATTTACGAAAAACATTTGGGCTACGTTGGCTCTATGTCTTCGGCGTGCTTGAATAGTTTAATAGCAAATGGAAAATTCTTCTGAAGTTCGAAAATTCTTCACTTCGAATATTATGTTTACAAACAGTGTTAGTAGAAAACCACTGATAGTTGGCGCGTTTGAAATACTCAGTTCAAAGTCAGTTATATCTAAAGGAATCGTGTAGGTCGGTATGTAAATCAAGCAATAGGAATGGCATCAAGACAAATTTACAAAGAAACATCAAAGCTGCGATGGTGATGGTGCCGCCGCCGTTTGATTCCGTCCTTTGATTACGGCTTGAGTTTGTCCCGTCTCGCTATTTTAGTGCTGTGCGGTGTGGCGTGACGCAGTTGATAAATTGTGAAAGGCCGTAACAATAAAAATATGCAGTGTCTTTGAGTATTTCGGTGGGCTCGGTAGAGCAATTGAAACATACGTGTCGGCACAATTGCATTAGTGGCAACCCTGCGGCACATCAGTAGCCGTTGCCACGCGCCGTCGGCTTCCCCGTGGCAATAATTACAGGCGGGTAGTTGCTAAACTATTTAGGGCGTCGTTCAGTGTACGTTGCGTGCATCGTTTTATTCTGTCAACTGAAAACCCTTTGTGTTTTAATTAGCCCCGAAACGGCACTCTACATCTTTATTAGGTGGTGCGGTGTTTTAAGATCTCGTTACTTGCTGACTTTATGTGCATTTGAATTGAAAAGCCAAGTTACTTTGATACTAAAATTAATGGTTTTTTGTCATAAATATTTAGAAGAATCCAATTGTAGGCACGGCTAATGCATGAAAACTTGGTGGGTAATGGTTCCGTTGAATAATCCCATGGTAGAGTCGAGAAATTATTGATATATAAAAGACACTGTATTAAATTATTATTAGTTACTTGGCACGTCTATATATATCTACTAAAGATATGTTCAAATTAGTTAAATTATGGCTATATGATATGTACCTATATGTTTTTGCAATTGGTGACATATTTTTAAAAGCACTTACTTTGGTTTGAGAGATACTTACATAAAGACTCAACATTTTAGGTCTCTACTCATGCTTGTTAGTATATATTGTTATATATATTTTCTTACAAGTTTTTGTATTGTTCGAATGCTAAACGACGGACCAATAAGTGGTTTGATAAGATTGATCCTCCCCTTATTAAGCAGTCTTTGTCCTTAAGAAACTTTTAACGGAACAGGGCGAATTAATTAGAGATTTATCTTAACAATAGACCTCGCGAACTTAATAAAATCGTTTCTCAATTAATTTACGAAGCTGGTACATATATGTAGAGTTTAATATGTACATATTTTGTTATTCGATATAACTATTCGAGAAAATAAAAAACAATATAGTTGGAATCAGTTTGTAAACACAGAAAAGCAAGGAAGGAAGTGAATAAAGCCATAAAGCGTCCGGATAACTAGCACCGACCAATTGAAAACGACCGGAGTAACGCGCGAATTCACCGCAAAATGCACCAGAGAGCAGTTAAATTTTATTAGAGCTATTATTATTACGTTGTTATATGCAGAATTGTTCCCGTGCGTGCGCTCCGAATTCTAATAGATTCATTGTCTTCGCGGATACCCTGAATGGTGCTATTTGTCACAAGCGCAGGTCGAGGACCTCACCGGCTCACTGGCTCACTGCTATCACAGGTATATCATCATGTAAATCATGCTACCGGACTTAATATGAATGCTGAGTGTCGCTTAGTCTTACCAGAAACCGAATGAAATAAATAATCTCAAAGCACTGCATTCGTGTCACCTCATGAATGATTATTTTCTTAGAGTTTGAGAGACTAGCTATGCAAATAGCGTATTGCAAATACCCGATCGAAGTATCTGCAGGTATGCAAATGCAAATTTATAAATAAGTATTAAGTAAATCACGTCGAGCCTTTAGTGTTAAAGCCGACATATCCAGGAAGTATAAGTGATGATTGAATACTTGCATAAACTAACATTCCGACCACGTATATGACAGGACGTGTCAACTGTCATGGCGTCAATGCCAGCGCAATGATGTCAACCACATCCGATTGTCTCCATGCTAATACCATGGGAGACCACCTCCGTATCATTGTGATACAACCGAACACTTTTTATTCACCCACACCACTGACAAATGTTTGTCGCGGATTGAATAATAAAGCATTTTTTTAGTTCATAAAGTTTATGATTACTTCTGGCCTCAGTCTTCTCTTTCTCTAGTTTTCTGTTGCACTTATTTAGTGCTGGTTAATTCGAGCAATCTTTGAACAAATTACGTATTAGCAATTAATAGTCGTAAAATATAGTTCAATACACCTTGTGGTAGAGCCAATAGTCTCCGTGAGTTTAATTGTGTTTGTCGCATTAGGAAGTTATATTGGAGTTGGGCGGCGTGTGCTGCCAACATTCATACTATGTCTGTCGACTGTCGGTGAGAAGTCGTCTGCCGACTGTAACAACGTAACGTGACTCACACTGGCGCGACAAAACGATTTAAATACTTAAAATAACATTTCGGCACCACTTTTTAATTAACTTTATTGTACTACTGGTTATTAGAAAGAAAGTAAATTGGCGTACCAATGAAATACAGGGGTAGTGGTGAAATAAGATTACCATGGAATCATGTGCGATCATAATGTTCATAACTATTCATAAGCAACCGACACTAATGATGTTGCGGGAACATGTGATGGAACTTATGGAACCGAGTACCCCTTTTGTAGACGTCTGCATTATGCAATCGTTGATGCCATTAGATAACAGGAGGATATCATCATTAAAGCATTACGAACTAACATCCTAATGACTTATAATATTACATTTCTCAATAAAATTACTTATAGATATTCCCAGTTTTTACGATCGCTACACAATCTGAGTACTGATGAGGATATTTGTTTTTCTACAACGAAATATGACATTATCATTCAGCATGTATCTGAATACTAATTAAGAATTCGTCGATTGTTCAAGTATAGACCATGATTGCAGATGGTGTGGGTCGAATTTGTATACAATGATCATTGTTCCGACACTTTGACGCGCGAGCGAGGAGCACGAGGGTTAATCGATGACATTACTATTACTGCTTAATATTTACTTTGAAATCTTATTGTGACGATTTTATAGTTAAAAATAAATTATGCATGCCGCTTTTCATTTAATGGTTATGTGTTAGTGGTTGTATTTTTAAACACTTATAACTGTTGGGTTTCGTCACGAACAATATCGTAAATTATGTACTCAGAGAAGTCACAGCTGTCAGCATAGACGATTAAATTCTAAATAATGTATCGTCTGCAGAATAAGGTCGCATTATAATTATTGTTATGGCGTTTATCTTATTTTATTTACTAGGTATTTTGTTTTCTGTCACCGTCGAAGATATTACAGACGAGATTCATGTTATTACGACAAACATTTGTTATGAAAATTTTATTCACTTCTTCTAAGTGGTAGAGTTCGGTTCTAAGTTCATCGTACATGATCTTTAAGTGAGATGCTCTCATTTTATTAGAAAAGTAATTTAAAAAACTTATCAGCAGCTAGTGATCGTGTGTGTTTATGTAATGTGCTTACCTCTGGAGCGAACCACAGACGTAGTGATAACCTTAGCGCCCTCGCTCTGATAACTCGACCCACCAGATGCACATCTCAGTTAGGGTGCGAGTACATGCCACGAACTTTCTTATCTTTTCGCCTTTTATGGCGTATTTGTTAAGATACGATGTAGATGAGTTGTGGAGTCAATAAAGAATAAATAAAGTTATACACTTTTTAGGGCATGTACACCTACCCTTATACATATTTATGCATATTCTGATTTCGTAAGCTGGCGTCTATGTTCTTAATTACGTTATCTAACGCTTATAAAATGTTGTTCCCATAAATATTATTTCAATTTCGTTTGACACGATTTCTTTGATAAACCCAATAACATTGTTTGATGTGTCAGAAATGTTAGATGGATGGCATAACGGAATGTAAAATTATTTAAACCCACACATCATATTAATAGATCTTAAGAAGATATTTATAAAAGCAATAACGGCGCACAGCTATTAGATATAAGTGATGAGAATATCTGAACAGTTAAGCGTGACACCATTATGCGTGCTATTCATTCAAAGGGAACACATCTCGGGCCTATTTAGTATTCCAGATGAAAATTGGCATACCGTAGTACCAGATTTTTATTTATTGACCAAGTGAGAATTTATGATAGTATGTACGTCTCGTTTTAACTTTTACTTAGATTTCTGATAACAATAATTTTACTCAAACAAAATTATTTCGTCAAAACATATTGGTTAACGTTTCCTCTGGTGACATTGACTGTTTTTTTTTTTATATTTTTAAGACAATAACCTATAAACTCTAAACTAGCTCTCGAGTAAGAACACAAATCTAGAAAACTTAGAACCATTGAACGTTGAGAATTTGAACAATGCAGTGTCCAAATCTAAGAACAATTTCTGAAGAACATCGTCAATTATTTCGTCATTGACGAATCTCAATAACTCAGCAACATCTCAGTCTATCAAACCAGCATTCAAGTCGAGTCTTTAATTAATTACACCAACGAGGGACATATCTAAATGGATAATGTAATTGGATATTTTAAAAGGGACGTGGTACTGTCATTCGTTAGTGTTGGGCACAGTTGGGCACGATTGAGCACGGTTGGGCAACATGTAGCGATGTTCGTACATCAATTAATGTCATTAAGCGTGTGTTGCGGGTGTTTTGCCTCCCATCGTTGGGTACACGTGTTCGCTCCCAACACTCCCGACTAACGCTCCTTGCACAACTTTTATTTCGTGTTATTCGTTCCCAATGTTGTAATTACGAGGATGTGGCTGTAAATCTGCGTTATGGATGTTGTGTATGAAGATTGTGCTAGTAAGCAATAGTAATAGTTATTCTGTAGCTGTTAGAAGTGATAATATAATTACAGATATTCGGTAAATGTTTTATACATTGAAATGCTGCTGATTAGAAGAATTTCAGCAAACAGAATAGTATTTATGTACATTGTACATATAATTGCCGTAAGCACCTTTTTTATTCCCTTTGTTTACAAATCCACGCAGATATTTTTTGTAAATGTAAGAGAATTTTGAACTAAGTACCTACTTAAGCGTTTCTCCTCTTATCTTTTGGTTACCCACTCCAAGATTATAAGGCGGAGAAAGTTTAAGTCAAACAAGAACAAAAGAGAATCATCTCATTTGTTTGTTTCAGATGTCACTAGTGGAGATAGCGTCAAACTCGTCCACGTTCGAACAATGGGTACCAAACATCTATAGATTCTGTACGCCGCGATTAGTAAGTATACTTTAATATCTTGATTCATTAATCATTTAAACGTTACATTTTTTTTGGAAAAGGTTTTAAAAGTTCAAAGAAGAAAAATGTCATGTTTCTAAATCCTAATCAAGATAACAATTTTTGTGACCACCGCGATAATATCAGAACACGTTTGGCCCGAAATGACACGAAATATAATTAATTACCTTCCCAAGTGAAGTAATGAGCAAGTTAAAGCATCAAGTGCACGAGATCGTAGGCGGTAAGGCGACACCGTTCATTCAGACCATCACGGCTTAGGCCCGAGTATTGAGTGTGCACTTTGAAATAAATCTTCATTCATTTTCGTCAATAAACCGCCTATCGCCATTGTATTGTAATTGGGGTGGGTTTAGAGTTTCCTGCCTTCGCACAAAGCTCCTCACCGATGTATAGAGTTACTTCAAACAATAGCGTACGAGAAATAAAAGCAGCACTTTGATTTACAAATGACAGGTATCAATGAATTACTGTCGGAGTGATGTATGCAGGTACTGTAATTATGTCTCTTGGTTTGTTGCAGATTGAATTTTGGATATGCATGAATAAGACAATACAAGGTTAGTTTATTTATAATTTTCTAAGAAATAAGTAAGTTCAATAAATACCTATGTATATTACCTGTGAAAAGTCTCCATTTGTAAATAAAATATGAGCAACTAATCCATGTTTGATTTAAAGATTCTAATCCGTGATTCAAATCATGTTTCGTAGAAACCTTTACCGCATACTTAATAGGGCTACATTTTGAATAAACATCCTCGGGACCTTTTTAAAGGAAGCTTCACATTAATACGTGTGGTCTTTGCTAGGAATAGACCACCTATGATTACCGTTAGTCCTTTACAATTTATTGAATAGATAAGTACTATTTTGTTAATGGTAATCTCGATTTATTGTACCTAAGTACAAGTTCATGCTATACCAAGGAACGCTAAAAGTTGTGTAGATTTGTCTTGTTTTGTTCTTGTCACGAATAGCTTGATTCTTCTTAGTTTGGAGTTGACATGATAGATTTTTATTTGTTTCAAGCAGAAGTGGTGTCAGGCTCGGGTTGGTGGGGTCGAGCATGTTGTTCCTTAGGGCGACTGCACACGTGTCGGCACGCATGCGCGATGGCCGCTAACGAAAGTGCGCTTATCGGCGCTGGCGCATGCCGCAGGTCTGATGAGATTGACTTCTTCGACTGCGTGCAAAAGCAGGAGCAAGCACAACAGTGCTGTTGTGAGTACGCAGATTATAATATATATTTATAAAGTACCTTTGGGTTGTATTCATCTATATTATTAGCTTGATACGATAGTTATGCTAAATACGAATATGCAATTGTTCTAAACAATGCATTATGTATGATCTAAGATGCGTCAACCACCATACATATTATCTATAGTAGTAAGTGTACAAACAAGCCTTCGTGGCTTAGAAGATCTAGAAAATACTTCATTTTATTTGTCGGATGTTCAATAATTGCTTATGTTTTACAATTTCAAACTTCATTTCAGTTTGTAGCAATCAAAAAGAAACGTGAAAAATAATTAAGGAAACGATGTCCAGTTTAAAAAATGTGCTGTAACAATTTCTGAAGAGGAAACAATAAATTAACATGGAACTTCCTTTTTATAACGTGACGGTTTGAAAACGGATAGTTTTTCTTCTTCTCACAATGAATCATACCAGCTGTTTCCATTCCTCTTTATGGAACATCATTCTTAGCTTTATAAACTGGAACAAGCTAATTTGACAATCGAAACAACAGTGCCTTTTTGACAATCAGAAAGGCAGCTGTTTGGTATACTGCTACTGCTACACTATGGATTCTAAAATTTATGAAAAGTTCCTTTTTTTTATTAACGTTGAATAAATCAATATGTTTTTCCAAATATCCGCAGCGCAGACCCAGTCGTTAACATGTCACGATGAATGCCAGAAGACTCTATGGCGACTCGGTCAGTCTCGGGTCGACGTACAAGCGAGGTCTACGGCGTTGCAGGCGTGTGAGGAATCACCTGATTTAATGAGGTGCCTTCGAGACCTTACTGATTCTGTGGTTTCTACAGATACGTTAAAATGTGAGTTAATAGAGTAACTTTAGTCGAGGCTGACTTCTTCTTAGGTATATGATATAAGACATCTTAGGTATAAGATAATTATGTTTATAAGACATCTTGTTTGAAGTGTGAGGGAATACGAAGATCGTATGTTTTGTAAAGCAAAAGCCTTTCAAGTTACTTAGTAGTACCTCGTGGTAGCCTTTAAGGTCGCTATAATCTTGAGTTAGGCTTACTACAGAAATATATCTTAGACAACATTTGAAGTGGGTCTAAAGTTCTTTAAAAAATCTTAAGTATTTTTTTTTACTTCATCAGACTTATCATGTTGCCGTGAATCAAACAGACAAGAATGTCAACCAACATGTGAGAGGGTTCTTCGAAGTACGGGCGTATTGCAAGAGATTGTCGAAGAGTTGGAGGATGACTGTGGAACTCCAGCTATACATGACGGCTTCTGGCAATGTTTCTTAAAGAAAGATACACCACCTGAACCAAAAGACTTAATTCCTCACGACATATCGAAACTACACTGTTGCCAAAAGGTAAAAAATTACTTTAAACACCTTTATTTCTTTGTAATAAGATCCATATTTCATAATTTCGGGATTTCCAGGCGGCCACAATAAACTGCAGAAGATTATGCTTTGACACATTCAACACTGGCTGGCAGACCACTTGGCAAAAGTTCTATACAGAATGTTTGGGAGATCCTCAAGAGATCAAGCTCTCTGAATGCATGGATGACGGTATGTCTATTACTTAAAGAAGTGTATATTCGTATAATTTATGTTCAACAACAGCTGATTACCATTTCCACTCTGAGACTGACATAGGCTATTAAATCTAATGGTTTAGTATCTTACTTAGTAGATTTAAATTGCAGAAGTCGGTTTCGCGTTTAGTCGTTGACCGTTGTAATTCCATATGTATGCGTGGAATTCTAGTGCTTTGATGTCGCGATACGTTTCTCATTCTAAATAGAGTATCTGACTGGAATAGATCAATCTAGTTAACTGCTTGTGTGGTTTAAACATTCCTATTATACTACCTACAGATTGTTTAGGGAATACGGTACCTACATTACATTACAAATTCCTGAATTAAAATCTACATTCCTTGAATGCAGAAGAAAGTTTTTAAAGGCTTAGAACTGGAATATTTTGAATCAGTAAAAATAAATAATAAAATAAAAAGGATCATACTGAAGGAAGAAAATATAAATAAGAGAGTCTAATTTAGGAACGTTCTTTTCAGTGGACGCCCCCTGTTCGCTGGGTTGTGCAGGTCTGACTTACTGCAGTCAATTAAATAACAGACCGACAAGTCTATTCCGTTCATGTACGGCGCAGGCAGACCTTGAGGCGCATCTAGCTGTGGCTGAGCAGAAGGGAAGTGGGTAAGATTTGTATAATTAGTACCTACATTACTTTTTAAAGAAATTATAAAAAAGCATTAAGACGAACCCCTTGTATTGCCATTTGTTATTTGTAGTACTGTAATAGAAACATAATTGTTGCAGAGTGTTGTTAATATCTGGGATGGAGCTGCCCTTGAAGAATTCTACTCAATGTCCGATTGATATTTGGAAAAGTGTTGCCTGTGCTCTACATGTCAAACCGTGCACGGCTAAGGTAAGACCAGTCGATTTATAAATATTAACTGAAAGTTGGTTCAAAGTATAACCTTGAATAAGAATTTGTTAATAACTTAAACTAATTTCTTCTTTTAACACTGTCGAATTTCTTGCAGGGTCATAGCAGTCTGCTTTGCGCAGATGAATGCGCTCGTTTAGTGTCATCTTGCGTGGAGTGGTCGCGAGCACCAGCAACTTTGACAGCACGGGCTCTATGTGCTCGACTTACTCCTGCTAGCACTAAAGCACCCTGCGTACCGCTACAACATTATATGGCTCATAGTAAGTAACTATCACTGAAGTCTTACTAATCAATGATAGTTTTTCCGCTAATTTATTGTAATTTATTGAACCTTACCAGCCAAGGTGACCTTATGACACCTTCAGCTTTTCTGTTATCGAAGTGACCCGGTTATCAAACAATGTTAGTCAGCTTTAGTCTAGACTGTTATCAAACACTGTTAGAGGCGAAGTATTTCTAAAATCGTTTGTGTTTAGGTACAGAACCACCGCTACTGTCGGCGAAGGAAGTGGTGACGTCACCGTGCGCTGGGTCTCCGTGCAATTCGTCGCAGCTATGTGTTATTAACAGGAACTGTCTGAGAGGCGGGGCCTGTCAGAGGTACCAGTGCATCGATGGATGTCCACTTGGTAAGGAACTGCTACATTTTAATATAATTTGAAATAATTAGTAAGCTATGATAGTATTTTATGAAGAAACTTATTGATCTTTGGTTACAGGTGATAGTGCAACACAAATGGTACCTATAGGATCTTGGGTGCGGGTGCCGATGTCTTCTTCATTACAGAAGGCTTGTTTCAAGATTTGTCGCTGCAGTACCAAGGGATTGACCGACTGTCAGCCGTTACCTTGTGTGGAGTTAGAAAACTGTCAGTTGCATGACCGAGAAGTAATGCAAGGTAAGCTAGTAAGGACTTTCATTAAGTTATTTACCCTGTTCCCTGCGTTAGACGTAAATTACTGCTAAAGTCTAATGACAAAATAGGACCTAGGAAACTTCCATGGGGTACGCCTTAAACAATACTATGTTACTAAGGATATATTTTACTTTATTTATTTATTATAGTGATTATGTTTTGTTAAATGAACGTTTGTCGGCTGGCAGGCGAGAAGTACTACATGGAGTGCAACGCGTGCGCGTGCCGCGGCGGCGAGCGCGTGTGCGCGCGGCGCGCGTGCGGCCGCGGCGCCGCGCTGCCGTGCTACTGCCCGCCGCACCACCTGCCCGTGCGCGCCAGCCACAGGCCCTACCCCAACGCATGCCTCGCCAAGTACCGACACTCTTCTTACGATTATTATTCGATCGATTGTAGATCTCACTTTAAAAATGAAATGTTCAGATGAACTGGATCGCTGTCCCAGATTTACATTTTTTTACTCATTCTGGTCCTCAATTAGATACAAAGCATTGAAGACGGTGGAGCTAAAAAAGTATCATACCACGTTTCGTATGATATTTTATTTTATCTGAAATGAAATGAAATGAAATTATTTATTCTGCGAAATATGGGTATTACAGATCTTAGATGCGAAACATATTACGTACCACCATATTCAACCTTAGTGGCAAGCAGAAGTTATACAAATTTAACAGAATTAAATCATTAACAGATAACTAGAAATCATAAATAATTATAATAATACGTGATCGTTGCTTATCATTGAGAAAAACACGTAATTTCAAGTAAAAAGTCTATAGCCATTTAATTTTACTTTTGTCTATAACTAAATTCTTCTTTGACAGATGTGCTGGAGCATCAGATGGGGAGATCGAATTCAACAGCGGAGGTGCGTGCGCTCGACCCAACACTTGTGGGAGACGACACGCGTGTCTGCCTTTACATACCGTGTGTCTGTCCAAACTACAGACTTCATGTCCCCAACACTATTGTGGTAAGAAGAAGCTGTTCTTCTTTAAATAGTATGAGGGTACTTTGATCTATATTTAATTTGAATGTGTATTTTTTGCAGTGAGCACGGTAAATTGCAACTCCCAGGCACCAATGACAGTGTGTGACAGTGACGGTCGGACACACATCAACCCTTGTCATCTCGTGATGAGTGGCAGGAAATTCGGCTACTGGGGTGCTTGCCTTGAAGGGTGTTCATCTGTAAGTAACACTATAATTTTCTTGATTCAGAGATTTTCACTTTTTGTTACTTCCTATCAGATACTAAAATTCCATATTTTTCTCCCAGGTTAGCTCAGTTTGCGGAGTTAACGGAGTCACCTACATATCAGAATGTGCAGCATGGGCTGAATACGTGAGCGTGGACTATTCAGGACCTTGCCTGGCAGTAGGACCAATATCTGACCGCATGGAACCAAAGTGTGCTTTCGACAGAATAGTCTGTCCTAAGCTAAAGAAACCAAATTGCCTTGGATTCACAGCCCCTGGAGCTTGTTGCCCAAAATGTGGAGGAGCTTTAAGAATACTCTATTCAAAGAAACAAATCGATAGAGCATTATACGGAACAAATATTTCAGCATCTGTTATTAATCTTAACAATATCTTAAAAGCCCTAGAAAGGCACGTTAAGATAGCTGAATGTGCTCTGAGAGGGTACCTCACTATAGAAATGGAAATATTCGTAACAGTTGAAACAATGTTAGACAATCCTACAGATTTACAACTCAACGTGTGTATTTTAGAAGCAGAGAAAATAGCAGATATGATTAACAGAGAGAGTGTGTTAATAACTAGTGATCTAGGTTTAAGTTCTTTATCTTACGCGTTGACTGTTCACACGTACCCTACACAAGGTGCAAGTAGTGCTACCCTATCTATAGCAACATTATTAACTTCTCTAATAGTTTATTTAAGCAGTTACATATTAAGATAAAATTGAAACCAATGGTATTACATATTCTGTACATATGTAAAATAGTTGTAAATATTAAATGTTATATTAATTATAGTGCCATCGTTAGGAACGTATACAAAGATTACAGAGATTATGCTTTGGTTTGCTTTAAATCAGGTGCGAAGTATTTAGTCATGAACATAACGTGAGTTCGTTGTGCCATTGTAGATATAATGTGATTTTGAATGCCTTTAATTTTGCGAACAATGTATGATAGACTGCCACAAGCATTTTTATAACATTTTTACAAAAGACATTTTTATAAAGTACTCGTAGTCCCTAAACCAAATATGTATTACAATTATTACTTTGTTATTAATTTTTAGATGTTTAGCAATTTTGAAATTATATTGTTTACGAGCTAAAAGATTATTGAAATAAAATTGATCATCATAATATGATTTTATTTTGCACATAACACTGAACAATCAGGAATATAACATTATAGTGTGAATTTTATATTATCACATTAATTGATCACTTATAATTAAGTTCAGATAAGTCTTTTTTATCGAAAAATATATTGATTCTATCGAGTAGTTGCGGGTCCGTCACTGTCTTAGCGAGTTGTACGAAACCGCTCTGTAATACTGGGTGAATCAGCTGGAACCTCTCCAGTGAGAATGTTAGTACCAACTCTAGGTACGCCATTAAAATATTTTGGAAGCAATTGCGCTGTACTTCAGTATCCTAAAAAAGAAACATAATATTATAAATAGCCGTTCATAATATCTCTATACTAAAAATGGCATTTAATTCTTAGACATCCCTTACCTTATTAATGCTCAAAGCTCGTTGTTGCTCAATCTCAGGCGGCACGGGTTGCGGTGGTAATAAAGGTTCAGCAATTTTAGTCTTCTCATACGTAGGTCCATCACATATTGTGATATTTACTTTACGCGTGTCAATAACATCAGGCATGCTACCTCTTGGCTTCGATGGACTATCTTTAGTTAGTTCCAATTCTTCAGTAGTTTTTATAGTAATAGGTCTGTCCTCAGTCTGCTCTATCGGTTCTTCTTTAATGTCATTTGTATCAGGTTCTACCCTACTTTCTGTTTCTGTGGTCGGTGGCGTACTCGCTCGGTGTACTTCAACACTTATTGAACCTCGACTATTTGCTTTGAAATCTGCAAATGTAAAAGGTTTTGGTTTCTCCACACCATCGTCAGATGTATCAGATCCATCTTTGTTTATAACGACAGGTTCGTTAGTAGTTTCTGTCGGCTCTGGAGCATAGAACTGTTCGTAATGATTCGAAGAAGAGTCACTCTCGGCTGAACTACAAGACATTCGTTCTTTGATCTCTGGGTCGTCGAAGTCTGAAACACTAATCAGGTGCTTCACATAACTATGACACAACAACTCCCAAGTATTTTTCAAATCAAATATCTTCGTGACGAATCGATCGTATTCCAACGTTAAGTTCAATGATGTCGTATAATTGTGGAGTATTATAGAAATATCTGTTGATTTCAATTTAAACGTATGTACGCCGCTGAAGAATATTTCAGTCAAGGCAATAATTTTGATCAGCCAAGAAGAAGTAGTTTGCTTGTAAAGATTAGCAGCGTGATCTAGATTTGACACTTTTTGTACGAGGAACTTTAAACCAGGCCGTGAATCGAATTGCATCGCTCTTGTGAATGATAATTCTAGAGCTTTAAGCAATAAGTCAGTATTATCGCAGTTTAGGAAGAATTTGTAGTTGCAGACATTAGATCCTGTTTTCAGACTTTCGAGTAAAATGCCGTTGATTCCACGGAACACATCGGAAGATGCTTGTATAAGTACTGTGGCAATGATTTGGATGAGTATTTGGTGCGCCAACAGTCCAACAACCAATCCTCTATGAGGAATCCGGCAAGTGTAGAGTTCTGGATTCAAAGAATTCACAGACTCCTGAAGATAGATCAGGAATATGTAACTTCTGTCATCGATCAGTGCTAGATTTTGCGACGAATTCTTAGGCGTTATTTTAACATGACCATCTCCTTTCAACTGTTCTGTAAGGAAGACTTGTTGTGCCATAGCATGGAGTCTCACATTATCATTTACTGAGCAATCCCGTCTTGCTGCTACTTTCACAATAGCGAGATCTCCATAGAAACTGTTTGAATTCTCTTTGAATGCGTACGTCAGCTGTTTTAGTGGCGTTAGACTCACGTTACAAGCTCTATGAAGACTTGTACAAACGATCTCCCATTGATTGTCAGTTAGCAAATGCCCTGAAGTTAAAATGATATGCCTTATACACGACGCTCCCAGTCTAGCTATCGGTTCTTGCGGTTGAGCGATACATTCAACAAGAATCAGCATTATTTGTTTCAAAGCGAACGTCGCTTCAGGACTTTCTATGGGTTCTATTTCTTCATCATCTTTCTCTCCAACAGTTGATCTTTCTACATTAATAGCTTGTAGATGATGCAGGTATACAACTATAGTATCTGTTGTCATACCGCAGCATTGCTTGAAGTTAGGCATTACACTGTCCCAGTGTGTATTCACATTAGCTATTTGTCGTAGCCAGTTCTGTACTGTTGGTAACAACAGATGATTGATGCAATGAAGACCAAAGTGTGTGCCAGGTACTTCTACTGTATTTCTTAGTAACTTGAACAATGTCTCCATAGCTGCCGGTTGATTTTTCTTAGAGCATACAACAGTAGCTGAGATCAAACCTTCGATTAACACGTACCATACTTTCAGAATGTTGCTTGGTTTATCAAGCTTTAGCAAGCAATTGTTTGTCGTATTAAAAGGAGGAAGACTTGTGGATAACTTTCTGTACGAAATGAGATCTTCTTCGTAATGTTCATTTGTGATGAATTTCGTGATGTCTAAAGACCCGCTTGGTATTATTGGGTCTACGACACATAGAGGCATGTCGCCTTTGATTCTGTTGCCTGTGTTGAAGATAGGGCATTTAGGCATATTATACATCATCGTGAGAATATCAGCGCAACTTTCTAAATGGTATAACGCTTCCCTGCACATGTCTACTATAACCTTCTCCGACTTCTCTTCACTGAGAGGAATAAACTTGCTGTTCTTAGAGAATTTGAGACTTAAACTCGGTTTTGGTTGTGTTGGGATCGAGGCTTTCTTAGGCTTTACTTCAGTCGCTTGAACTTCTTCGTAGTGAAGTCCTTTGATATGACTTAAGAGGCACAAAATGCAGTCCAAAGCTGCATTGGCAAAGACTAGTGTGTTGTCAGTACTGAGGAACACTTTGAATATCTCCAGTATGGCGGAGTACTGGTTAGAATTGTTCGCGGCCCGTAATGTATTGAATAATGGTCGCCAACCTGACCTTATTTCCATTCTATTGGTCTCTACGAATTCACAGATGCAAGATATGATTTGTTCCTGAAAGGCAATAAAAGAAGTGGTTTTATTTTCCTAGAGTTTCTGAAAGTTTCAATTTTCTTACAACTAAAGTAATAAAATATGTTTTCATACCTGTATATCGTCATCACAAAGTTCCAAGCACAGAAGGTTCTCGAAAGGCTTCAGTAATGCTTCATTGAAGTGGAAATGGGGTAGTTCAACTTGCTGGTTTAACAGTGCTGTCGCGCAGTCATGTAGGCACTGTATTGCGAGGCTCGCGATCTGGATGTCTTTGTGACAAGCCGCCTGTAAACCAAAATATAACGTCACGTTTCATGAAAACTGTAATTAAAATAATGGAAAAGTTTCACGTGCTACCAAATAGGTCCAAAAACCCAAAGAGTAGATACTGACTGTTGGAATTTGGTCTGACTTCAAAGTGAAATCATGTTTTTGTATTTTAAGTCTCAAATAATGATAATGTAACAAATTTGCAGCAAGAAGCTATCACATTATTTTGTTCCTACCTGCATGAAGTGCGGTCCCACAACAGTCCATATCCCCATACGATGCGCGAGTGGCCGGGCGGCCCGCAGACACCGGAGCGCCACGTCGCCGGCGCGGCACAGTGCTCGCGCCGCCTCGCCGCCGCCGCGCGCCGCGCCCGCGCCCGCCCCGCGCCGCCACCACCACACGTTGTTGTTCGCTACGTCTTGCTCCCACGAACAGAACAGCTGGAATATTAATTGAATTAGAAATTATTTAAACTGAGACTTTGACTTCTCAGATGTTTTGTCGACGGTTAAACGAACATTTTATCTTGTTAGCATAAAACTTTGAGTACATCCGATCTATTTCTTAAACAGCAATGACAGGAAACTGACACTACGGTCTAAGACCAAAAATTATTATGATGCTAATGGCATTACGTAAGGGTAGTCTTTTGAGCAAATTAGTCTGAAATAAAAATAAAAATATCTAAAATTATTGAATGATGAATAGTGCGTACCAGTCGATGGTGGTGCTGCACGAGTCTCTGCAGCGCGGCGCTGAGCGTGGGCAGCGTGGTGGTGGCGGCGAGGCGGCTGAACAGCGTGTCCGCCGCCGCCGACAGCGCGCAGCACACGCGCGCCGCGCCCGCGCCTGAGATCACGTTGCCGCCCTATACACACGACAAAATAGCCACATCATTTTTTTTATCTTCAAGGTGAATAAATCAGCTATAACCGAAGATAACTTTTTGTTCAAAAAATTCTGTAGTGTCTAGGTTACCTTACCTCTTGACGACATGTTTCTACGATCTTGGCTACTGACATGTCATTGTTCAAATTATTTTCGAACACCGGCTGTAAGAAGTTGAACACGTCCACGCTGAAAGAGTTAAAAAATATAAATTTTAACCACGCAGTACGTCTAAACAATTATCATTTCAGAAGAAGACAATACATTTTCTCGTAAAGGCTTTGTTCGATTCGTACATCCATTTGATAAACCTGAATTCTCTAGTAATCTAAGCTCTAATCAAGTTGTTGTTACACTTACCAAGTCTCGTCCTCTCTTCCATCCAAGCCCAGTTTGGCATCAGCTTGCAGTATAGACACAGTCTTGTTCCTGCCAGTCTGCATGGTGACTATGGGCGTGGCGTTGTTGCCTTGATGCCCGAACAACGAGTGCTCGAAGCTCGACACGTACTGGCACGCTGCGAATATGTGCTCCCAACATTCCGGTGCTTTTGAACCTAGCTCTAGACCACCTGGTATGAGGAAAATGATATATAGACATTGAAAAAATAGGACAAAGTCTGTCTAAAGATTTGCTATGCATTATACATAAAAAATGGGATTTTTGAATACAACAAAAAAAAAACAATTATGAAACCGATTTTAATTACACAATTCGTAGAAATAAGACTAATTACATTGCTTTGCCAGACCCTCTTTAAACTGTCGGCTTTAAGGTAAAAATTATTCGATTTATACAGCTATAAAACGGGGCAAATGTTGACCTTTAATGGTACTTGCTTAGAACTTATTGGCGCCCAACATGGTACTCCTTAGAAACTCAAGTGCTTGATTTGTATCTTACCTGTTATCAATATATCCAACGACAGTGCATGAGTCGACAATATCTTTCCATTAGGTGGCTGTGAGATCGCGGAGTTAGCTAGCAAGGCCAGTATGCTACTGCAGCGGTTTTGTAAACTCAACGTGTTGCTTACTCTAGCTGCCTAGAAGATGAAGGATTTTCTACATCAGAATCAATAATTACACTCGGAAATATATAGCTATAGTAAATAGAGATAGCTGGACAAAAAAAATGGACAAAAAAACGGACAAGAAAAAAAATTTGGGAAAAGATTGCAGTAAGTACAAAAGAAGAAAAAAAAATCTCTGTTTCTTTTCTCGATTCGACATTTTAGATGGCGATTAAAGAAATTGCAACGAATTAAAGAGACCTTTGGTAATTTGAAACGGCGAAAGAAAAAAAATTGCTCTCCTTACCTTGTGGAGTCCTTCAAGGCACTGTATAGTGAGACCTTCCCAAGCGATTCGCTTTCTTTTGCCGAAAGTATTGATCTTCTTCGATATTATTCCATGTAGTTTCTGCTTCCTGTTCCTATATCCAGTTAGTGGCACACTCAGTACCGTCACCATGGAGTCCCAGATACATGTTAGGATCCTAAAAAGTTATAAAAAATCACAAAAATTTGAAGTCACTCACATTGCCTCGTACGAAAACATTATGCTATTTGTAAAGACTACATGTATTTATTTAGATCTCGAAACGTGCCGTGGCTTTTTAAGTCCCAGTAAGAACGAACTTTATTTCAAGAGCAGTGTACAAGTCTTAAGGTGCTTCTTATAAGTAAAATATTCGCCAACATGAAGTTATCGACCTGAGTCTATAGGCTGGCGACTATGGTGTGTATAGTCCATTACGTCTTTGGTAAGTGACCACTTCTAAGTTTAATCTTAAGTAATAATATGGAAACTTCTTTTACCTTCTAGCCCAACGTAAGCTAGCTTGATACTCTGGTGAGTCGTTAGTGTTGTTGTATAGAAGGGAGACCTCTTTTAACTTCTGCCAATCTGACATCACCGGGCTCTGGTCTAGGCCTCCAAGGTCTGTGGAATAATAACATAATCCACTTTAATTTTTATACAGCGGAGAATCAAATGTGTTCTAAGAAGTCTGTATGCATATTTCCCTACTGAGAGACTCGTCTAGGCTTTTACTGAAGACAGTCAAAGTAAAAAGGTGAATGAAAGCAAGTGGACATTATTTTTGTAAATCAATATGTTTTACGGAAAAGAATTTTCGTTTTGAGCCTTGTACCTCAATTAGATTTTGTTTTGAGTTATATACATTTATTACTCGTTTACTTATGCTGATTTTGAACAATTTACCGACCTGACAGTAGGTGTATGAGCGGGTGGTCGGTGGAGGGTACATCGTGCAGCAGGTCCACCGCCAGCACTTGTTGGTACAGCTCCCGGAGCCACGTCGCTGACAGGTACACCAGCACTCCGCTACCTTGTACCTCTTCATCATTAGAGCAAGATGGCGGACTCACCTGACAGTAGATGTATGAGCGGGTGGTCGGTGGAGGGTACGTCGTGCAGCAGGTCCACCGCCAGCACTTGTTGGTACAGCTCCCGGAGCCACGTCGCTGACAGGTACACTAGCACTCCGCTACCTTGTACCTCTTCATCATTAGAGCAAGATGCAGACTCACCTGACAGTAGATGTATGAGCGGGTGGTCGGTGGAGGGTACGTCGTGCAGCAGGTCCACCGCCAGCACTTGTTGGTACAGCTCCCGGAGCCACGTCGCTGACAGGTACACTAGCACTCCGCTACCTTGTACCTCTTCATCATTAGAGCAAGATGCAGACTCACCTGACAGTAGATGTATGAGCGGGTGGTCGGTGGAGGGTACGTCGTGCAGCAGGTCCACCGCCAGCACTTGTTGGTACAGCTCCCGGAGCCACGTCGCTGACAGGTACACTAGCACTCCGCTACCTTGTACCTCTTCATCATTAGAGCAAGATGCAGACTCACCTGACAGTAGATGTATGAGCGGGTGGTCGGTGGAGGGTACGTCGTGCAGCAGGTCCACCGCCAGCACTTGTTGGTACAGCTCCCGGAGCCACGTCGCTGACAGGTACACTAGCACTCCGCTACCTTGTACCTCTTCATCATTAGAGCAAGATGCAGACTCACCTGACAGTAGATGTATGAGCGGGTGGTCGGTGGAGGGTACGTCGTGCAGCAGGTCCACCGCCAGCACTTGTTGGTACAGCTCCCGGAGCCACGTCGCTGACAGGTACACTAGCACTCCGCTACCTTGTACCTCTTCATCATTAGAGCAAGATGCAGACTCACCTGACAGTAGATGTATGAGCGGGTGGTCGGTGGAGGGTACGTCGTGCAGCAGGTCCACCGCCAGCACTTGTTGGTACAGCTCCCGGAGCCACGTCGCTGACAAGTACACTAGTACTCCGCTACCTTGTACCTCCTCAACAAACTCATCTTCTGTTAGTGATACTTGCACCTTCTGGAAAACAAAATAGGAACTAATCGTATTAAACATTTCAAGCTTCTGCTAAGGAATTAGATACTGACACAAATATTATGTTCTTGAGTGTGTTGGCAACCAATTACGGCAAAGATTTCGTTTCTTTATTATTTTGATATGTTGGAAATTGTCTGAATGTGGAGCTTTTTGGAATTGTCTGGATTTTGATTGGTTGGGAATTGCCCAAATTTATCAATCTGTATGTTAGGTCTCCTATCGCTTAGCTGAGGTAGTTTAAAAATACATAGTTTTTCTATGAATTCATAGCTCGGTTTAGTTATATGATAGTTTTTTGTGAACTTACACTGGGTTGGTTATAGTAATTAGTCCTCCGTTGCTTCAGAGTGAGTAGTAGCGCCGCGTAAGTAGCCAGGTACACTCCATCTGCGTTCATAATACAAGCAGTGGCGGGGGGCTGGGCTGCGTTGTGCTGGCAACACTTTGATGCGAACTCTTGCATTGCTTCGTCCACCTGGAGGCATAAAAATATATCAAAAATTAATTTAGAGAAAGACAAGGAGAAATTAGAAATTAATGAAGGATGAATGAGAATAAGAAGTAGGTTATAGGTAAAGTTTCACAGATCAATAAACTTTTATTTTTTATACGTACATATATAGGTTTTCATAACAAAGACAAGGAGTTTTAAAAAAATGTGTTATGGATATATATTTTAGACATTTTTTTATGATTTTTTTCTTGAGCGGTAGTAATAAAGTTACCTCAATACAAGTTCGTAGATTCAATAACTTTGGCAGCAGAGAATTTTGTAGTGTCTTCACAAATTGCCTTGCGTTGTGTCTTTCTAAGTCCACGTTGCATTCTGTTATGGTGCACCTGGAAAAGAAAATTTATATTTTTTGTAATTTTAGTTGCTACATTCTGAACTTCAGGTTCTGATTCTGATAATTCTAAGTTTTTATAAATAACCAGTTTTCAGTAAGTAAAATTTATTTTTAATTCCTTATTTTACCATCAAGTACTATCAAAAAGTATAATACCTTCCCAAGTTCAGTGTCTTGGGCACAGCTCTAGGCTTGTCGTTGACAGTCTGTCTGTCGGGGTCGTTAGGTGCAGGGTTGCTGGCGCGTGACGGTAGAAAAACATTGTCGGCGTCTGAGTCTACTTCCCCGTCACTACCGGAACTTATATTCTCTGGACCTGACGTATCTGAAACGTATGGAAATATTATTAGTTCCTGATTTGTTAATATATTCTTCACTCCAATGTTTACATTGATAAATCTTCTGAGAGAAATGTTTACATTGATAAATCTTCTGAGAGAAATGTTTACATTGATAAATCTTCTGAGAGAAATAAAAATATGCCAGTCTTACCTGATGAGTCATGTTCCTTAGTTTCGTTGCTTTGTAAAACAGCTACTACATCCCTGAAAATTAAGAAATATATGTTATTAGATACTTCTAGAACGCACCTATACAAGTGCTGAATTAATAACCAACTGGATTTTTTATACTGACATCTCAATACTTTACACGATTTTGATTTTTTGGTTACCTTTGGTGTACCAAGACATTTGTATCACATTGGTGACGTCGCGGGCATATACTGCGTACATTAAATTATAATATAAAGGGAACATTTTAGTATCTTGTTCTTCAGCATAATGAAGTTACCTATAAGGGCTGGGTAGTCTGGCCAGCGTCTGGTAGGTGAGTGGTCCAGTATAATCAGCATCCGGCAGCTTGGGCCAGTGAGCCAGTATGAGCGCGGCTATCTCAGGGCTCAGGTACTCCACAGAGCCTGAGCACAGCTTCTCTAGAGCATCGAGCAGAGACACCACACATTCCACTGCGGCTGCTACTACTTCTGGGTTGCCGCTTCTACCGCATTCTTCTATACCATCCATTATTCTGAATAAGAAACATTAATGATTAGTTTTTTAGGTTTACAAGTAGAGTTATTTGTTATAGTGATATAAATGTTAAGATTTTCATCTAAGGTTAAAGGTTTGGTATTAATATAAGCAAATTATAACTAAAATTGTTAAGCAAATTTGAGGTACTTCGTATATTTTAGTAGTCATTAATATCAAGTCTAGGATTTACCCCAGTTGCGCAGAGCGGGAGTCGATGTAGTGGTTAAATTTAGATAAAAGTATGAAATAACTAGTATTTAAATATATAAATAAAACTTAATCCCGAGCATGTCTCTGATTGCGTCTGCACACGTCTGTCGTACATCTGCGTCATAAATCAGATTAAATATGTCCATGATTACAATATACTTACAATCTGATGATCGCCATGTCATCACTATGTCTCTCGTGATGGTCGACTTTCTTCAGCAGCACCAGCTGGCACAGTCTCTTGGGGTTCTGCAGCAGTTCCCTGGTGCTCCTCAGAGGTTCCACGCGGTGGGTCACCGGCGGGTACAGCAACATTCTGTGGTAGAGTGCTTCAAGCACTGGCCGTAAGTTTGATGTGGATCCCACTAGACGTACTAGTTGGTTCGCTATGCTGGAAGACAATGTATTCATAGGTTTAATTTAATTCGGAACAATCATGACAATAATTATGATAAGTATTTTGTGGGTTTGCTAATGAGTTGGATTACTTGGATTACTTCGCGATAGAAGCAGAAGGTGAATACTTGGGCGAACTTATAGAAAACCCTTGGAAGTATAGTTTATAGATTATCTCAGAGTGTTAGCAAATATGTATGTTTCATGGAAAATTGAGCGTCCAGGCTTTGTGAAGCATCAAATTAAGGTTAAATGTAAATAAGGTATTCTAGATCTTCTTGAACGTTCACAGACCTTTGCACCGAAAACCATACCTGTATATAGCTTTGGCCTGCTTGCTGTTGAAGCTGGGTGCTGAGTTTAGCGCACCAGAGCCTCGGCCGGAGTCGTCCACCAAGTGACCTTCATGCTCTCTGAAATTAAAAGACTTTTTGTATTTAATGTCTTTTTTCCAAATGTTGATCATAATAATAATCAAGATGAGCGTTGCATACTAAGAGTACCTAGCGAATTTTCATCAAGTTTTAAATCTGAAGTGCTGAGTAATAAAAATAATGTTAAAAATCAAATTCAGAATAACTGATTATCTCCTTCTTACCTTGATTTAATATTTTTATCCACGCGCGGTGTTCCAAGGAAGGAGATGAGAGCTGGACAGAACTTCTGCCAGAGGAACGTGGTGAAGTGTGAGTTGCCGCTCACTCGCTCCGACAGACTCGACATCAGCGTCAACAGACAGTCCAGGAAGAATAGGGCCACGGGGTTCTGTTTTGGAGTCCTAGAAATAAGAACAGTAATGAATCTTTATAAGTTATAAAACGTTATTTTTACGGTATATGTATACTTTTTAGTATATGGGGCAAGAAATATTTTTTATCGCTGTGTAAATCTGATGAATAAGAGATCATTATTTTAATCGATTGAAATGTAACAATTTAAGGACCGAATTTTGCATTTGCTAGAGGACGCAATTTTATTTCGCTATCAAAAAAAGGTTTTTGTCCTTAAATATGGTTCCTATTCAGTTCTCATGATGTGGTTAAGAGAAAAAAGTGTTCTTTCTCGAAGTCTGAAAAATTATTTTGCGGTGAAGTGACGTAGAAGCTATATGAACTCACAGCTGTGTTTCCGATAGTCTGCTGCATAAGTACTGAATGACTGGAATCACTTCGCTGTAACATCCTACTGCTACGATGTGGTTCCGGCCCAGAGGGGAGCCTTCTGATAGGAGTTCTTGGCACTCTTCATCTGAAAATAGATAATAATCTGAGGTTCTCTATGTTTTTGAAAATAAAGCTTAAAGGCACACCAACAGTTTAATGTGAAATAGATCTGCGTATAAGAATCACAGGAGAGTCTGTACACACTGCTATTCTTCTCAAAGTCTGCTAGAGGAAGCAAGATTATAGTTTGTTATTGATCCTGTAAGTACCTAGTTGTGCGGTGTAGGCCCGTAGCTGCTGTGCGGCGGCAGCACGGGCTGCAGCAGCGACATGTGGCGGCGCGGCGGCGGCCTCGGCGCAGCGGCCGCACGCCCACACGCACAGGCGCCCGTTCAGCGTGCGCCGCGGACACAGCGCCAGAGACAGGTACATGCGGAAGATCTGCACCTACACCACACAACACATATTCTACAGCACTGTTACTGCCAATCATCACGAGCCACTGATGGAAGGAACCAGGAAGTGCGCTTAAATTACCCAGGTACTGGTACAACACAAAGCTTGATGTTTGTCTCCAAAAATCCGTTATACGTACAAAGAATAGTCCCTAACAATGAAAGAAGGTCAAGAAAATCATGTTTAAGAGGCTGACTGCACTGACCTACGGTACGGTATTAAAAATTCGACAAACGTTAATTTCTGTGAAAACTGAAAAGTCTTTTCTAGAAGTATTTTGGTCTAACTCCCTTACTAGCATACCTGCGTATCGGGCAAGTGATACATGACGGAAGCCGTTGCACAAAGTAACTGCGAAGGCATCCAGAGCGAGTCATCTTCTGGCTCGATGCCGCGGTGGAATCTGTCATCGCGGAGGATTTTCTGTAGAAAAACAAAAAATTAAATATATTGTGAATACACAAAAACTCTGCCATTAATTGCGAGATTCAAAGTCGCAGATTTCTTTTTAGTCTGGGTAATAGATATGCCTGTGGTCTGTTATCAGCTTGCTAGAGTCATCACTTTATACATTAAACTTATTGTTTGGTGCAGTAACAAGAAAGTTTTAAAATATGACACTTACGTGGAAGCCCTGTAAAGCGAATGTGACGAGACGCGGGCGTTTTGTTTCAAGTGCAGTCTGCAGCGGTAACAGGCACGCTCGGCGCAGCTCGTAGGATGGGCGTCGAGCATTACTCTCTTGCACGCATAGCAGTTCTGTACAAAGTAGTGAATAGGTCTTAAATATCTACTAAATACACAGAGCGAAGTAAGGACCAAGGTTTATTCGCTTAAAAAGCGTCAAGCATTATTCTATCTAATAACATATATCATTAATTTTTCTGTTTTATTAAGTACTTAATTACTCTTTTTCAATCCATGGTACCTGTGGTGCTTAAGATGCTAAATGGAAATTAATCATATGGTGGCCGCAGTCATAGCCAGGAAACGAGGAAGAGGATACCACCATACCAATTTCATACAAATAGTTAGTGTTAATAGATCAAGGTGTAAGAAAATAAATTAAGTTCGATTAAGATTTATTTTTCAATCGTAAGAGCTTCTATTTTTCAGTATATATTCTTCGAGTATACCTAGTTGTGCAATAACACGAGCGTAACATAAAATGCCATATGGGTCGATGTATAAACATATCCGTCAACTATTATTTCGTATATTTTATTGTTTATATAAAAAGGGAATAGAGGGAGAAAATTCTGTTTTATTAAGTACTTAATTACTCTTTTTCAATCCATGGTACCTGTGGTGCTTAAGATGCTAAATGGAAATTAATCATATGGTGGCCGCAGTCATAGCCAGGAAACGAGGAAGAGGATACCACCATACCAATTTCATACAAATAGTTAGTGTTAATAGATCAAGGTGTAAGAAAATAAATTAAGTTCGATTAAGATTTATTTTTCAATCGTAAGAGCTTCTATTTTTCAGTATATATTCTTCGAGTATACCTAGTTGTGCAATAACACGAGCGTAACATAAAATGCCATATGGGTCGATGTATAAACATATCCGTCAACTATTATTTCGTATATTTTATTGTTTATATAAAAAGGGAATAGAGGGAGAAAATGGTACAGTACATTTACAAAATATGCTTCTAGAGTCGAACTAAGAATGCAACGTATTGCACTCTACATCTCAGTGGCCATCACTGCAAACATCGATCAAGTGCATTGCAAAATTTCTATCTGGTTTATTTAGAATAGTAACCGATGATCAAGCACGTATTTTTTTTCTTAATATCTATTTATTTACCTAGAGCATCTTGGCACGATTTTCTAAGAGCAGTAAACTTTACTCCGGTCGCCTCTTTGAATATATCCTGGAGTAATTCCTCCATGGCGGCACGGTAAAAACATATGACTCACTTCCTTATATTTATTACACACTTTTCATCTACATTATTTTGCAACCGATCACAAACTTTGCCAGTAACAACGCCACATCAGTTAAATGTTTTGTATAACACTAAATACTGCGGAATATCGTTATTTGAGTGGGTGTAAGTGTATCTTATCGGGACTCTACGTAAGCATACCAATGGAGCATGCCCAGTCCGGAAAATCAATACTTCCAGTACGACGTAATGTTTGCAAAAAAACTTAGCCAACAGGTGGTTGATTTGTGAATATGATTCAAAGTGCATTTTTATCGATAGCAACAAATAATATCATGCCTTGTTCATTGTTTAATTGTTTATTAAATCATTGTAAGAGATTAATCTGTCCTTGAATGTAAATAATATTTGAAAGGTATCTTGATTTTATTGGCACGGACACCTTAAATTTGTTGAAATAAACGTTACGTAATTTAAAGATCATGTAAATCAAGATTAAAGCTGGGTAAAATGTAAGTAAATATAAAATGATTACAAGTGCAACTTTATGTTTAAATATTCGCGGGCAATGAAATGACACATGACATATTGACATCATGACATAAGTGTCTATGGTTTTGTTTGTAGCCGTAGGATTTTATATAGAGAGGTAACTTTAGCTTTTAATAATTTGTATTTCAGTTCATTTAACTTTATGCTAGATTAATATACAATATAGGTCAATAGTTTATTTATGTACTTGGATACACAGGTTTATTTTACTTTTGACATCATAAAAATCTCTCCAATAAAATAGGCTGTCAATGTTATCCTATGCCTGGTGTCTATTGGCTTTATGACGGTCGCACAACTGTCAAAACAGTGCAAAATAAAAATGGTGTCCTGGAGTGCGTTGGGCCGATCTTTTGGCATAAACTTGGTTAAAAATAACATTAAAGTACCCCAAATCACCAACAATGTAGCTTTTTCGACAAGTAAAACTCTAGGCGCTGGCCATGGACACAAGACATTTGCGTTACAGCCCTCTAGGTAATGAACATTTTCAGTGATTATCTAACCAATTTTTTGGCAATTTGTTTACTATTTCAGTGTAATTTTCTATCAATGTTATTATTTATGATTCCAGGGACTATTTAAACTTCAATTCATAATGGTAGTAGCGTTAACAAGATGTTTTCATTCAAACGAAATTCATAACCTAAACATTGGTAATTTGCAGATGGCAATGGCACAAATTCAAGGATATGCTCCACTTCTACGCGATGTTGGGGCTGATTCCTGTAGGCGCCATCATCTTCTACACCAACGTGTTCATTGGTCCAGCTACCCTGACTCCAATTCCTGCTGGATATGAACCCAAGCACTGGGAGTACCACCGCCACCCTATTACCAGATTCATTGCCCGCTACATTCATAATCCTCCTCAGCAGGTAAAGTACGAGCTAATCAAATTGGGTTCATATACTAATATAAAATCATAGAGTTTGTTTGGTTGAAAGAGCTAATCTTAGAAACTACTGCTGAGAATTGAGAAAATATTTAAGTGTTGGATCGCCTATTTATTGAGGAAGGTTATAGGCTATATAACATCACTACTCAATAGGAGCGGAATACTGGTAAAAAAATGTTTCTAAAACAGGGATAATTATGACCCATTCTCTCATATGTGATGCAAGCAAAGTTGCCCGAGTCAGCTAGTTGCTATAAAAACAGTATTTATGAATGTGTAAAGGTGTAATCAAGGAGGTTAATAAAGTTTAATAACATTGTCCTGGCTAATATTCAAATAAGAATAATTGTGCAGGAGCTTTAGTATCCAAGTGTGCACAATGCACAAAATACTCCATGTTTGACTACTCTCAAAGACTGAGCGAAAACTGAGACTTTTAAGTCTTGATCACTATGATTTCTTGACAGATCTTTGGAATAACTATTTGGTCCAAATATTTGATAATATATATTGGTATAGTTAGAATATGGGTTTAGATGGAATGCTGTATTAGCCCCTTGCCACAGTTATACTGGCATAAGGTGCCATGACCGATATACTCCACCTTTTATTTTAAAGGCCTATAGTTTCAGTTAAAGTACTGATAACAAAGCAATTTTGTTTTTGAATGGCAACAATATAGTTTCTAGAAACCAGATATTCATATATTGTAAACTGTAAAGATTTTTGATTGTATATAATAGGGCTTAACCTTAATATGATAATTGACTTTTATACTTAAAAATGATATTGTTTCGTTACAGGAGTATGAAAAATTCATGCACTTCATTGATGAGGAGAAGCAGAGGATGAAGCTTAGGACACTGGAGAAGCAGATTCTTAAGAAAATGGCTGAGCGCCAAGACTACCAGGCGTACTACTACAGGCCCATGGTCAACAAGTACCTGCGCCATAACAAGCAGACAGGAGACGAAATCATTGAGCGCATTGGTGATGACTACAAAGAATAAACACTAAAACCCTGTGCTATTGGTAGAATATTAGTAATCAAGTGTACTTTTGCATTATTATTTCAATGTAGATAAATAAATCTGTTATCTGTTGCTCACATTTTTATTTATGTCTACCCAATGCAACAGTTTTTGTAAAATATTTATTGAATATTATATACTTTCATTTTGATGTGCTGCATGCTGTGTTTCTATTAGTTTATTGTATGTACAAAGAGAATTGGGGTATAAATAAAAGAATTAGCTTTTATGGTAACATTGTTATTTGATTTACAGGAAATTTCTAACGATTGACAATAATAAATTCCGACATGTGGAACCCTTACAAAATTAATGTCAACACTTACCTAGCTGTATGCTAAATGCCTGATATGATGCTACTTATACATTAATGCAGGTTAAAATATTTGTTATAATGCCACTGGTCATATGGATCTTGGAGAAAGAGGAAGGATTTATCTTTATTTAGGTAAATTATTTCTTGATTATCTGAATAAATGGGTTTAGTTATTTGAGTCATGATTTCGAATCATTCAAGTTAGATAGCTTTTGTAAATAAAATATAATCTTCATAGAATCTTTATTATAACATCCAGTTGTGTTTAAAATTAAACTCATACTAAATTAAGTAATCGACTCTAATGTAAGCTTCCTACAGACGAACTAAGTACGACGAAATCTACATAATAAATAAATTCTTCGGCGGTGCTGGAATGCACGAAGCTCTTAACTATACTGTTACACAATTAAATTACAAAACGATATGATTTCATTATCCCGTTCTTTCAGTCTTCGCAGTTTGTAGAGTTCCAACTATGACCCAACAACTATGTACTTAGATTGCTCTTCATAATAACATTTTCGACTTTAAAAATATTTACAACATTCCTAAGTTAAATAACAATTTCGATTAGAAATTGCAACTAAGCTAGATAATTATAACAAAATTGTATAAATCAGTATCAAAGCGTAAACATAATGTCATATCCGATCGAAGTAAAAAAATAAAATTTAAACTAACAGTATCTAATTTACTGTAAATAAGTAATATGGACTACAATAGACTGTTAGATATACGCTATTTAAAATTGTTTTTTACGATTTCTCAATGATAACAATCCTCAAATCTAAAATTTAAGACGGCTACGAGTTTCTACAATGTAAAATTTAAACATTATATTTCTATTTGCTTTTCTCTTTCTCCGCTTGCGCCGCGAGCTTCGCTTCTTTTTTGGCTTTTTTCTTTTCTTCCTTCGCCTTTAATTTGGCTTGTCTTTCTTCCTCCTTGGCTAATAATTTCGCCTGTCTCTCCTCTTCTTTGGCTTGTTGTTTAGCTTCTTTCTTTGCTTCCTTTTCAGCTTTAAGTCTCATTTTTTCTTCTTTCTTTCTTTCTGCTATTTCGTTCTTTCTATTATCACTGCTCTCCTCTTTTTTGCTTTTGTCTTCTTGTTTTGTGTTTTCATCATCTTTTTTCTTTTTTTCTTCTTTCTTAGGTTTCGATTTGGGGTTTTCCTTTTTCCGTTCAGTCTCTTTGCTGTGATCTCTGGATATGGGCGGGTCGTCCTTATTAGAAGGTTTAAGTGGCCGGAAGAAATGTTGCTTATCCTTTTGAGGCGAAGTTTCTAATTGCGTAACAATTTTCTGGGCACACCTGTAATTAAAATAATTAAAAGTTTGTGTTTAATGAAACAAATGGCATTTTAGATTATATATCTCGCTTCACTACAATTGGGTTTGATAAACAATCGATAACTACGATTTCTATTTAATAACCTTATTCTAGTAGAGGCGGATGCAGCAGCGGCACTCTCCCTGCGTCCTTCGCGAAATTCCCTCTGGAACTCCCGGATAGGAGGTAAGCGACCTGAAGGCTCCCCGGCCGGACCTCCCGTGTAGCTAAGTACTTGGTAGTCCTGTAACCGGGCCTGAAAATATTCCAATAATATATATTTTATTAAATAACTGCTAGGTTGCAATTAGGTATTCAATTTTGTTTAGTTGTGTTCCAGTATAGGTAATGCGAGTCGTAGCGTTCCTCGGAGAGCACGTAAAGCCGTCGGTCATGCGCCTGACCTCTCGCTGGTCGTGTCGGTTATCCGTCCCACCGGGTTATGAGAGCAAAGGAATAGAGAGTGTACCTGTGTACTGTGCACACACTTGAACACTATAAACAAAGTCCTGCATCGTTATAATTTAGATTGCGAGTCGTCCTTATCGATCACCGACAAGGGCTGAAGAGTCATGGGAGATTTCCAGTGTTGGAGAACAGTTAACTCTATGTGGACCGTTGAGTCAGCGGGTCGATGGATCTGTTATAATCGCTTTATTACTTCTTTTCTTTAACTAAATACAGGGTGGAGTGCAAACAGCTAATAACCGCCGCTAATACTTTCAAGGCTTTCAATAATGAAGTTTAGGTCGACAAAGTAGAAAATATTATGATCAGTAATTCACCTTCATGCTATGATGCTGCGATCGTCGCAGTGAGTTGGAGGCGGGCTGTCTGGGGCGCGGCGGCGTGGCGGCGGGAGGGCGAGGCACGGCGCCAAGACAAGCACCCCCACACTTGGCGCCGCCGCATAGCTTCGTGGAACAGCTGGTCGGAACGTTCCCGCCGCTGTTCGATGACACGGAAGACACTCCTGGAATAGAAGATTAGATTTTCTTTAGTATTAGGACACGTAGAAACTTATATAGGTAATCCTCGTTTTAATATTATAAGGTAGGTAACCGACTGAATAGGTCTTGCCTTGCCTTTAAAATAACAAAAACCAGCAGTCTAGCGACGAGGGTAATTTTTGCCACTGGCAGTACCATCTACATATAAAATTATTCGGAGATGTGAAAACCATGGAATGATGGGATGACTTTCCATTAAGACTAATCTTGTATCATAGTTACCAGACAGTGAAGACTCGCCGCTGGTGACAGAGTAGAGCGAGGCAGAGGCTGGCACAGAGCGCGCGCCCACAGAGTAGCTGGACACAGAGCCCGGCACTCCCCACGATTTGCCGCTGCCACTTGACACCTGAAAAAAGATAAAGAATATTTTTTTACAGAAACAGCGTCCAATAAGCAGACTACATCAAATGTGTTAGGGGAAGTAGGTAAAACTGGCAAGGGGTAGCAAAAATGTTGTCAAAGATTTGTCTCTGACACTTTAAGAAATTATATTAACATCGGTCGCATTGATACCTACTTCAAACCAACAGGAAAAAGTAGGTACATACCTGCCAGCTCTTGCTGGTGACGAGTCGTGGCGCCTGCCGTAGCCTCAAGATCTTGGCACGGCAGATGACGCAGCGTAGCGGCAGCAGGCGCTGGCTCACTGCCATCTGGATGGTCTTCACGAAGCACCGCCGACACACGACGCGGTGGCCGCATGGCGACGTCTGCATAGTCGCCTTCGCGTTCACGCATATTACACACTGCAACATTTCACAAGCAAAATAACAATAATAGCTTGGTGCGAATCAGTTTTTGTATATCAAATTAATCAGGTCTTGGGGTTGTTGGGGAATTTAAGATGAAGGGGACCCGAAACGACAAATTGTTGTTGTAATTGTATGCCTGTTTTTTTTCGTAACCATTAATTCTTCTTTTAGAATGGTCCCATAATCATGATATCATTAACTGAAACGGAGGTGACTTTGTCTATTCGAGAATCGGAGTCAAGAAATTGCGAAGGTATCCAATTAGATTTCTCAAACTAATAAGTTATTTGAATAACTTAATTTAAAAACGTACGTAACGAGTGTTGTCACTTGTAAGGTTGCTTAGTTATAAATTTACGTGACAATAAGAACAATAATAATTGTGACTCCTTTGTTTAGATGTCTACTTCATTTCGACCTTATTGGTCTACTTAATAGTCAAAAGTGCGGCTCTCGAATGAAATGTCTAGATTCTATTGCAAGGTCGAGCGGTTATTAGATTTTTCAATTCTGTAGCAGTCTGGAGCTGAGGTCATAGTAACTATTTGATATGAATGGACAAAGATCTACTCTCTCTGAGATCTAGATTCTATGAAACGATCTTAATCATTATAAAAGCAATTATGTAACAAAAAACATTTGTCTAGTTTGATGCTTTTCATATAAAAATTGACAATGCGATGCGCCCAACAGTGGTTAGTTAATAGCCATATTAGCCACCAATCCTAAATAGCACAAACTATCTCATTTATGAATCAAATTCGAATGCATAATTGTTATAGTAGGTATAATAATTTCACAATTAGCTTGCTACAATTCAATTGAATTCAATATCTGGCCTTGATCTATTCAAGGCCGTCGCAGTATTTGTATCGGAAATATTCATTTATCACTGTTTACTTTTACATTTACTGTTTTTACAGATTTCAAGAAGATATCATTCCGATTTTTGTTGCCAACGTTCGACCTCTAAAATCAATTAGGTACTGAAAACATACTAGGAATTGATATTTGCTCAAGAATAAAGATTTTGAACTTGCACTGTTTGTTTCAAAAGCCTTGTTAACTTCTAGATAAATAAACTATTTACGTTACTTTTACTTCGCCATCCGTTTCGCTACATGGGTTTCTTTAAACTGAAAGCGTAAATATTCAATATCGAACCCAATAGGCTACATCAATATTAGTCTTTAATTAAACTAATTGCTATAAGCATCACACAAATAATTATATTTAATGAAATCATTACTTATGTTCTGGAAACTAGTGTCATGTGCTGGTGCCGAATGAAAGATTATGAAGATGTATTACCCCGGTTTCTGAGGTACATTTAGCGATAGTTTATCTATTCAGTAGCGAAATGTCCCTCAGAAACCGGGAATTGGTATTGGTAGGTATTTTCAAAAAATGTTTCCTAAAATATTATTATGAATGCCCATAATCAAGCCGCCATAAGCCCACGGACTAACGCTATGAAATTAAAAGCTTGATAAAGCCCAAAATATCTGTCTAATTAAGGTTTAATCTTGTAGCATTAACACGGAACCTCATTTCCCCGGGATTATAAAGTTGATTAAAGAAATATTATTTTTCCGCTCCGCTTAGAACCTTTACTTTGTTTTTACCCATTTTCTTCTTACAAGAAAATTAGTTGCTTTTGCTGACTGTTTACATGTTCGAATGTTTGTTGTGTATGTACAAATTAAAGTTACAATGGGCAACTTATTGCGCATTTATACATTATTGCACGATTGATATTTCAGTCAAATACTGATCATACTGATTAAGTTTGCTCTACGATACCTACGAAATTGTAGATAATATAAACTTATTACAGCAAAATTATGAGCCCGTCAGTCTAAGACATTGACCATGGATGCTTCTAATGACGATCTATTTTTAGCTTGACTATAAGGCAGCTAAAATGTTAAGTATACTTACTTCCTCATCGGGCGAAGTGGCAAGTTCCGGTTCATTTTCTTCCAACTTATTGAGCAATTTGTCCTGCAACAAGAGAGATGGCCTTTTAAAATTACGCCTCAGTCTTCTCATAAAATATGTACTGGTCTTAAAACTTTACCTCCTTTCAAATGCAAAAAGAGGTTTAGCAACCTGCGTGTTTTTATAAAGTTTTACTTGTTACTTTATTCAGGTAACATTATTCTGTGGATTATTTATGTGTATCACCGTGGGCAGATGTAGAGTAAAGACATTATAACAACAAAACGACATCAACGAAACCCATAATTAGGTACTGGTTTGTTGTCAAATTAATATTTGGTACAAGTTATCGCGTATCCTGCATACACAATACTTCGGTAAAAGTCTTTAATAATTCTTAATAATTATTAGTTTCATTAAGAGATCAGTTCAGATCAGTTGTCTAATAATAATTGGCTATGTTTTGGACTTTGACAAAATTCTGTTTATATTTCCACCAAGTTCCGTTGTGTGTTGATACTGTTGTTACCGAAGATGTCCTTTATTCACAGGAAAAAAACATGTATATTTATTTTTTTGACACGAGTTTTTTCCATTTCATCTATAGGTAAAATGCGAACCCTTTTCATTTCGTCATATCTATCGGTGGAGCACGGCAATAATACATGTCAGCCTCAGAAAGAAATACGGAACATTTATGGAATTACTTTGATGTAAATGATATACCTGTCCGCCTGCTATTGACATCGATATCGACCCGAACGGCGACTATTCTTTGGTATACACTCGATATATGGATAGTTTACTATATGGAATAAAATATTCTTAGATATTTTGACCAAGAATATGTGGTAAGGGTACCCTTAGTACCTATCGACAATAGGAAGTCATCAAGATGGTCATACTAAACATTATGTTATTCACTACGGGTTGATTTCATGCATTAAACAAATATTTTTCGTCTACAGATTCTAGGCTTTGAGTACTTTTTTATTTAGGAACCTATATTTAAAATTTAAACTACCTACGCTGCCCAAGGATATGATTGACTTAACCAGAATAATACATAAATTTACACCGATAATAGAGTTTTTGGGATAAAAAGAATTGACACACTAGAGATAAGTGAACATTTTTTTTTCTTTTGACTGCTACAATGAAACGTTACCTACTCTATGCAGCACTCTCACCACACCACACCAAGCTACCTTATAAACATCACTACTTGCATTATGTTATAAAATATTATGTTCAAATACTCCTAGTTATTAAAACTTGATACATATCGAAAATACGTAAACAAACCCCATGATTTAGTGTGTTTATTTCTCCGTAATATTTTAACAAGCTGTTCACTCACAAATACATGCATGAACACAATTAACTGCCGCCTCCGAAATGTTTAAGTCTGATTTATTACATCATTTATTAATTCCAAGGTAAGTGCCTACCGAGTTAATATAACAGTTAAAAAAACATTTCGTGAACATACATAGAGTTTCTTGAACAGTTCTTAAAGAAGTATCAAATAGCCGAACTTTTGCTAGCAAGATAAAAACAGCTAGATAAATATAATGGCTATGATTATATGAAATTCATGCCTCCTTCAGTTATCATGTAGCAAAGGTAAAGTTATCGACAATCTCTGCCATGACGCTAAAAAGACTACGATTCTTTAATGAAAAGTGGCTTACTTTAATGATAAGTGAGGCATTGATTGTTATTTATATAAAGCTTATTTATAAGTGATTGTGAGAAAATTAAACAAAATTTTGGCGAAACGCTTCAAATAAAATTGAATTAGGTACTTATTTCAAATGTATCCAAATTGCGTCGGCCCTTAAGTAGCACTTGTACTTCAGATTTCTCAGATCTCGAGTAATTACGACTGAGTCGCACTTCTAATAAAATAAATATTCCTTTTCTCGCTTTTAAAAGCTGATTCATTTGAGAGTCAACACGTGGAAGCTATCTAATCCATTTTGGATTTTGTAGGGTTAAATAACAATTTTATTTTGAAAATACATTAAAACATTAATTTAAGCTTCCATAGATTGTACGATATCTGATCCATTGTTTCAATGAAATTTTCTATCTGATATTAACATTATTAACTCCTCATTATTTAAGGAAGATTTTGGGAGAATCCTACAGATAGCCTTTACCTGCAAAACAGTCCACAAGAATCGTTAAATCCTGTGTCAAAACAGTTCAAGCTGCCAACATTATATTGGACTAGAACAACAGAAGTTTGATTACAGCGCCACCGTCTTCACGTGCCTACAGAAGCACGGAGACGTTCAAATACCGCAAATTGCGATATTGCGAATATTCCCCGTCGATTGATGCTCTACGTATTCCAGTTCTAACTGGTATAAAACTTTATTATTCATGATGCAGCTGCGCCTGCATTTAATACCAGTACATAGTATAAAAGCTACTACTGCATTACTACTCGGTTTTGCATTTTCCTCACGTAGTTGCAATCAATTCGTCATAGATATAAATAGTAGAGTAGGATACCGTCGATTATGCAATTGAATTAACTCTTCCTCGATGCATTAATAGGAAAATGATGGAAAACTACAGTTTGTAAGATAATGAAGCCAAGATAGATAGATCTTTGTTTGAAATACATCCTTTGCTTTCCGTGTGTTTCAACAACAAGACGTTATTTCTAAGTGAAACGAGCAATCACATCTGAAGCGAAATCACCAAACATTCCCAGGTGACGTAGTTTTCATCAAAAATTGATTACGTGGCTTTAGTCAAAGTAAATATAGCAGTTTAATATCTCTCTCGTATTTAATATCCACAGCATAGTTTAGGCAAGATGCTTTAATATCATCCACCGGCGCTCGCCGTGAATGGCTTTAACCACGGTTTAATTAACTCTTGGCTGGATCGCGCCTCGTCGATCTTAATATACAAGTCTTTAGACACGATCACACGCTCCGAACAGGCGTGTTTAATTACTTCTTTCGTTTATTGCTTATTTGTTGCAGTAAGATAATGTTTCAGCTATAAGTATACAAAGCTACAGTCAATTACTTTTTATTATTTAAAACTTATTATACAAAGCTGTGTAAAGGCGGACTTAATGCCAATGGCATTTTCTGCCAGTCTACCTTGGGGTGATGCAGAGATTATTGTGAAGGTGTTTAGAAGAAGACGACTATCGACTATAGACCACCGTCTAGCTATTAAAGAATTTGATATGGAAATCTGATAAGCGCCTCTAGTGGGCGCCGTAGGAATTAGTGTAGCAGTACAAGTAGCTTACTCTTACCCCGGAAGGATACCGTGCCCATCAGTGTGACTGTTACAGATTATAACTTTATTTTTTATTTTAATTATAACAATTAAAACCGGCCGTTTCTTTAATCAGGATGTTTATAGCGATGTGGTTATATGTTTCAATGTTTTTATACACAATACGTACCTACAAATAATATAAATAAATTCAAGTTTAACTCAAAATAACACATAGATTTAATTGTGAGAATTATAATTTTATTTATTATCTTATTGTAACGGTGAAGTATGTATGAAGGTTAACAATGTATTAATAAGTAGGTACAAGTACAATAGTAGTAGATAGTGCCCAGAGCCTTATTCAGTTGAGATTTCATTCGTCATTTGCTGGGTATTGGCTGAATGAGGATTAAAAAGAGCTGTTATCGCTCTATTTTAGTAGTGCGCTGCTGAAATATTGAATTCCTTCAATTGTAGACACCGAAAAATTTATATGGGAAAATATTGGAACTGAATTTCAAATGGCATGCTGCACATTTAATTTTAAATTTTTGTAGTTTTATTTGAACTTTTATTATCCAAGTTACCTGTTTATGCCAATATCGCAAAAAAAAATATGCATTTGCATTGCTAACATATTAGTTGACATACTAAATCCGTAAGGCACTCCTAATAGGCGTAATAGATATTAACAATGCATAAATCACGTTTAAATCACTACCAAGTAGGAACAAATGTGTAAGACGTGTACAAACATTGGTCCCAAGGGACTATGCGTGACCTCTTGCTCACTAAGGGGCTGTGATAATGGCCTTTTGAACACCATTAGTTACCCCGTTTATACATAAATAATCCATTTGTCTACTATTATTAAGTAATCTATATCGTCCCAAATACTCGTAATCCCAAGTTTCAAGGCCATGTCTTACTTTAACGACATTGCCAGTAACTAATGAATTAATAAAACAGTAATTTTATTTGGTGAAATCAATTCGACAGACTAGATAATTCGGACTGTTTTTATCTTACAGAATCAATTGCGTAAGTATGGCTGCCATTAGTACTGCGGTTCAATTTTTCAAGCAACTTAACAGTTTTTCAATAACCCTCGGTCGTAGCAGTTCTGATAAGCCTGAACTTGTTTTGTGGAAAAGTATAATTACGTTTCCTTACGAATAAGGATGAGCGCGCGGGTGATCTGCATCTGAGAATCGTGTGTAAAAAAATCGTCTCTCTTATATGCGCGTGTGTTTCCGTGTATTGTTATAGTAGCCGGTAAAACCTAATAAGCTTCGGTTCTCTGGTTAATCGGAAAATTCTTCGGAAAAAGAAAAAGGTTTTTAACGAGCTCAGAAGCATTGTGCGGGGTCTATTGTATGGATCTACAGTGTTCTCGGCTCCCGTCTCGTTTGTGAAAATGCTTCATGTGCTGAGATGACGGCTCTTAGCGCTGTTAGTGCTGGAGTGTGTTGTTAATCGTTATTGCTGAGATATTGCACCCGGAATATGTTGGCGAATGCTACGGCTTGCCAAGTTGCCTCATTTTTCATAGGTAAGAGTTTTATATTTGAAAGGAAGTAATGGATTTTGGTAACAGATAGAGTTGAAAATGTTTTTAACAAATATTTTAAGATTATAAAATAAATATATAAAGTAATTTCCCACCGACTTACAACAACTGAAAAGTGTTTTTCCAAGTTGCGAAAGTTTAAATACATTTCCCTCCATATTTTCTCCGAAACTAAAAAGTAGAATATGTTCATAATTTATGTAATTGTCATCAGTAGGTGTGCTATAATTGTATATCTGCGATTCTTATTTTCAGTTTTAAACTATGGGTAATTATTAAAGAAATGTCTACCAATTTATAGTTAATATACTTAATTATTTATATTTTTGTTGCAACATGAAATAGTAAAGGAAACAACAATGTAACCTGCAATAAACAGAGTTGATGGGTATTGATCGATTGTGCAACAAACTACGACGGACTACTTCCTATTGTCGTCAACTCGACAATTAGCACGGTAGCTACAATCACGAGTTAAAATGTATACACGATGTCACACCTCCTAACATACTTTAAGTATAAAATACTCATAGCCAGTTGCGTTCACTGGTCAATAAATCTATCGATCCAAAAACGAATAGCCAAAAAATCCAGAAAAATACTCCATTGATGGGGAGCGGCTTTGTGCTATTCGATCTGAGCGACTCCATGCTTCTGAGGGAACGTAAAAAGTCGGTCCCGGTTGTTGTCTATTAAGATAACAGTCGTTAATCCAAATTGAAAGTCTTTCAGGCGTCTTGAACAATTTTGGCACTAGGTTAATCACTAACTACACGATTAAATAAATTAAAAGTGTATTAATATCAGTGTTACTACTGTAAATATAAAATGTAAATACACAGTGTTTGTAAACTTTCTTTAAATTTTAAGAACAGTGGTTATTTGTCTATTTTATCTTTCATTGTTTTAACCAAAATTAAGGTTGGGACATGATAGTGTGTACAATTTACATTCTACATATTTTGCATAATTTCGCCTATGACTGTATCATTTGACGTCTTCGCTATAAATAACCGTTTAATGTGTTTATTTGTTGATATGATTGATAAACGAGAAGAGACGAAACACGATCTAGATTATTTATGTCATGAATAACTTAAGCCGGGATGATTGGTAGATAGTTTTTGCTGTTTCGAGGTTGTCTGAATGGTCAAAATTTGGACGTGTAATAATATTCTATACTATTAAACATTTTTTTCAGTCAAAATTATTGTTTCATAGTTGCAGCTGAAAAATCTAAGGTCTTGTCTAGTAGTTAGTAATCCTAGTTATAATTCTAGTATTCATTATGATCTGGTTCTGTTACAAAATAAAGTATAATAATGAAAAAGTAGAATTATGTTATTTGTTGTAAATGCTAGAGTGCGTTACATTCATCAGGTTTTTGTATGTGATATTGACAGCTAGTATAGTACATAAGATACCTGTATACTCTAATTAATCGTAATGTATTTATTTATAGATTATCTATATCTGGTCGACATGACACAAATTCCTAATAGAACATATTAAGATATATCTTAATGAATTTTCCGTTCCTTGATTTAATTTGATATTAACAGAGGAATGTGGTATTCTCTCTTGATAAAACTATTGTTTATGAATTATGCCTGTTTAAAAAAGTATTTCTAAAATAAACTTCTAAAATGATTTGGCAATATTTGACATAGAGCATAAAAACTTATCCTATCTACAAATAAGTAAGTAAATAAGATTTACGATTATTTATATTAAGATAATACGTAAATAAAGTCTTCGTAACTTTGGCTGTCGTAATAAAATTTAAAAAAATGAATAAATTGCTTATTGTTCACATTATGGAAATTATATTTTTACCTTTAATGTTTATTCTCAGCAAGTAACGTTGAATATTTAATTAGGTACAAAGATTAATTTTTATTCCGTATAACATTATGATTTAATAGGAAGATGTACTTTGCAACTCATAAATATAAGAGTAATCAGCTACGTGATTTAAATTGAAAAAAATTGGGAACTCTTTGGATAAATCGATCCTGCTTGGTAATTTTCCATAAAAGTAAAAGAAAATATTTATTTCCTGCATAGTCCCACAACTTAGTAGAGAGCCTTGGCGTACACGATTGATCTAGATTATAATTAATAAATATGACATGGTATCAGACAGGCCACCGTCGGTTTCGTATAAGCCTGCACGTCTCTCATATTTTTTATTCTGAATTTTGTGTACCTCAGCCAGTCGCGAACCTTGCATACAAGTCTCTTTACTAAGTTATTGGACTATATTAAAATAATTTGTTTTGAGATAATAAGTACTATGAGAAGAGATGAAAATATCAAAACATACAGCACATTCACCAAAAACTAAATTTCATTAAGCGATTTTTAAAACTGCAGTAAACATATCGTACTTTACCCAAATACTTTTACAGTTCCTCTTATCTTTTAGTTCTCGCTCTACTTTCATACGTTTACGATCACCTCGGGTAATAGTTGCCGATAGTTTATCACAAGTTATTTATATTTATTGACTTTTAAACGCCTTCTATGCAAGCCAGAACATTTAAATGTAATGAATTTGTTGTGTAACGATGAACGAATGTAACGACTCGTTCAGAAATTTTTTGGTGTTCGTTTTTACAATGATACATCTATAATATCATGCCTTTTATTTCCGAAAGTGTAGGCAGATGTCACAAAAGCAGTCGATCAGTTCGTTTTTATAGATCAACAGAGATGTAAAATACTCCTTCGACTATTATTTATTTTTATCTCTGCGTTATCCTAGACTAGCAGAGAAAGCCTCAGGCATTAAGTCCGTCTTGTATCTTTTGTGTACATGAAGTTCAAATACTTAAATAAATAAATAATTCTAGATAGAAACAGGCATTATTGCAAGTTGTCCTCATTCATTATTAGACTCATTTTATGCTATTTACTTGTGACGAAACCTTGAAAAATAAATTGAGACGACAATCCTTGAAGCTGTATTATTTAAATTATTGAATTGCCTGAACAATTCAGAATGTTTACAATGGAAAATGGAAATTGTAGTCATTTATTATATTACCTGCGTGCAAGTAATTTCATATTAGTTTATGTAGAGCCTTTATATTGAGTAAATTGTCCATTTGTTTTAAAGTGATATTCTTTCTGCAATTTTCTTATTTATAGATTACAATCCTATGTTATTTGAGGTATATCAATATTCTATTCTTTCTTAAAACATTATGTAATAAAACATAGTTTCTCTGTAATACCTTCAAAGTAAATTACGATAACAACTTGAAATTAGTATTTAACTTGTATGTTTAGTTCTTTGAAGTCAATTATTCAATCTATTTTGGAGTAAAAATAGTAAACAAACATAAACAAACCCGTATTCTCCATACAAGCATGACGGATTGCTTGTCGACCGGCTGCGACAAGAGACCTTTTTGCTGACGTAACAAACTTCTATTGAAACAATTTTCGTCATCGTTCTGCGTGACTGAGTGAAAAATATACAAAGCAAATATTACGCTTAATCTATTACAACGTATCTTGATTTATTTTTGTAATTAATTATAGACAGCGCCTTTTGAAGATATTTGAACGAATTAGGTCAAAAACCTGGAGACATTGCGTGTCGGTGTTATTCCCGAACGGGAACAAATTATTTGTGTAATATTATTATAGTTACAACTAGTTTGACAACTAAGAGTCAGCATTACGAAATATTAAAACAAAATATTCCTGCTATTATGATAAATTACTCTTTTCTGAATTTTGAATCAAAGTATAAACGAAAATGAAGAAGAAGATTGACATTTGAATGTAAGCTTTTTATTTATCAAACATAGAGCACAGAATCTATAGAACTTTCTACTAAAATGCAAGTACATGAGGAAGTTAACTCTAAGTTACTTCATAGAACAGCATTAAAATCTCTGCTTCCATTCAATGAACGATGACTAGGTACGTATATCGTATAGCTATCGTGTAAATATTCATATTTCGGTAACATTATAGTAAGTAATACAAGTTTATGGTTTAAGGTGTGACATGAATTTATAAAGGCTCGTAGCCTTGTCCCAGATTTTTAGTGTTTCACAGTGGAACATACAATAATACTATGATTTTGTTTGTCTTTGTTAGAAATTGAATATTCAATATCTAAACTAATATTATACAACAAAGTTTGCATTTTTCGATATCTGTAGGAACGTATGTTTGTTACTCACTCATGCCTACTGAACAGATTTTAATGCAATTTGGTGCACAGAGAGATTAATTTTGATATAAAATTGGAAAACTTTTCTCCTAGTGCTTACTTATGTGAAATCTCAGTCCAAACCTATCATGACACTTTCAGACAGGTATCTGCGGGCGCAAATTTTAAGTAGGCAGCAGGTAACGGTAAATTAAATTCTGGATATTTTTTGCGATAAGTCAAATTAAATTTACATTTGTTTTAAAACTCAACTAGCTGACTACTAGCTTGTCCAATGTATTCCATCACCACAAAGATAACTAATAAAATTCTTAATACTTTGTTACTTAGTAAAAAAAACTGTGATTATTTTACTTTTCAGGTATAGCTGAAATATGTTTCATGTCAGCCCCCATCGGACAGTGCAGCTATTGCTGCCCGAGAGATGACACCGTCGACATACAGTACCAATTATACACTAGGTACGTTACGTATTGTTTACATATAAATTAATTTAATACAAACTAAGATTAAACAAGGTCATTGTCAAGGAGAGTCAAAAACGTTCTCAATGTAATTGTTTATATTTTTTTTGATTCTCCCATTGACCGTCAAAATTCATATTACGATTCGCGTCACAGTAACTGGCGCAGGTTTACGTCCTTGTATGTTATTTACCTATCTAAACAAGGAAGTCTCATAAACGTGTGTTCATATAAACGAGTGCACTCAATTATTCATTATATGAGATAACATTACTACAACAGTATTACGTGACCTGCATGGCTGCATGCAGGCAGGTTCAATCACAAGGCTGTACAGTGCATAGCTTTGTTTAACTCCATAATTGCCCTAACCTTTGTTCAGCAAAACACTGGCTGAGTTTCATGACTGACCACCGTTAGGAAATAACAAAACATGGGTTTGGACATGAGGTCATGTGTTCGTGACAACTCCACCCTTTAATATATCCTTGTATGAAGAATGGGACGACTACGGAAATATAATTTTGATTAAAAACGAGAAATATGAGACGGAAAAATAAATGAGAATGTTTCGGTAACGATCGTTTTCGTTTTGGACGTTTGTAGTATTTATTGTCCTTTGTTTAGATTACATTACACTTTATTTGACAAGTTATTTTACGATGGCTCCAAAACTTCTTTGTGCTAGCCAACACACCTAAATATAGGATGTCCTAGGGAATGTTCTGTGACAAACGGATCAGTGATATTACAGCGAGACAGTTAGCACGGCGACTGGAAACGTTCTCAGGTGGACGCTATTACCCAATTATTTCCTACGACACCCACGGGAAAAAACAAAACGGTTATATTTTTAGCCTAAAAGACTTACAACTTTTATTTTAACAATACTCCCACGACATAAATACGTACAATGGCTTTATATTTAGCTGGAAAATTCAAGGATTCCTTTGAAGTCCTTTTATCAAGTTTTTACGAACTCTTTCCTTTATCAAACTACACAATTACAAGTTGTGCAACTTGTTTGTTTATAGGTCGAATCCCACGACATATCAAGTAATACCGGTGAATGACACCGCGGGGCTGCGCGCTTCCGGCTTTGACTTCGCGAACCCCACTGTCATTTATCTGATGGGGTTCTCTGAGTCGACGCAAGGGATCGGCACCACTACTGTTAAAAATGGTAAGTTAAGGATTATTCTCATTGATTAAAAGTATTATAAAAATATCTATATTAAGAAAAAAAAAGATGTTTAGTAGTATTGTCTTTTGGAACTCTAAAAGTACCATTGTACCATTACATTAAGGGCTTTAATGAGGGTTTCTGTAAAATTTTGCATAATAACTTTTTATCTTACTTTGTGTTGATATTTTATTCTATAGTCTCTTGAATGCATCTACTTGAATCGAGCTGTGGCATATGTATTCTATGAGTACTAACATATAATAATAGCTTTTAAATTGTTTTTAATTCTTTAATAGTTTTCGTTCGCGAAACAGTTGTTAATACATGCATGGCGTGACCACTTCGTAGCATGAAGGGGTGTCTACGACGTCTACGCCGTAGCCGCTCTGTCAAGAGCTTTTTACTTATATGATTGGCTATGGCTTAAGTCGTTTACAAATCATATTTAATAATTGGCCATAGTTAAACGGAAAGGATCCAACCCACACTATGGGTAAAATGAGTTATGTATACCAAAACACTCCTTGAAGTTAAAATTTTAATATCACGAAAACAATCCAAGTAAAATTCAAACCCACCATGAAGTTATAGTCCTGAGTTAGTCCCCAAAGTTAGTGATCTGAACTTAAAAGTTAAATATCTCGAAACTACGTCTGTGTGGGTTGGATCGTTTCTGTTTAACTATGGCCAATTATTCATTCAGTAGTATTCATATTTACGGAACTAAAAATTATAAACTGTTACAAAATTGATGTCTCAAAAGCATTTTATCTTTTTCATTGGAATAATTTTACTAGGGAAATTGTGAAACAAACCCTTTTCATTATATGGAGGGTTTCGTTTGCCATTTATTTTATAATTAAATATTGTTTGAATGAGTAGAATCCGTATCAAAAGAGTTCCATTTCTCTCATTAAAATTAATATTTTTATTATATCACTACCTGTTAGAATAGTCTAGTAAAATATAAGAGTAGATACGTATTATCTGCGAATTATGCTCGAAAAATATTGCTTTGTCCTAAAAAGCACTATTATTTCACCTTTGATTTCGTACAACCTACATCGTATGAACGAAGCCATTCATGTGAGTTTAAATCTCAACATTTTTATTGACAGACACCCACGCGTACCCAAACATAGTCCTGTTTCGAATAAACGTGGGCGAACACGCCAATATCCTTGCTTAAAATGTATTTCTGTTCTAATTATAGAACGCTTTTTATTTTAACGTTATAGTGTACTTACACTTTAACATTTTTCAAGTTCATAATCTTTTGATTCGAACACACCACTAAAAAGATCTCATCATATTTTATAACACGCTAAATTATTTCAGTTTAAAACATATTCTATCTTAATACGTTAAATTTCACCTTTCTTATCTCGGTAGACAAAGACCAAAGAACGCAACGTGTTACGAACTCTACAAACTTCTTTTGTTTTATCTTGTCAAACAGATGCAGTACCTCGATTCTCTACCACTATCGACTACCGACAACCGGCTAGCTATCGAAATTTTGACATTTAGAATGTACTGCCAAAATGTTTTTTACGACACCCGTTAGAGGCGCTGATCAGATTTTCATACAAAATTTCTCGATGACAGGTCGGTTGTCGGTAGTCGATAGTAGTAGAGAATCGAGGTAGATGGTTAGATGAAAGTGTTAACTGCGAGCAAAGTTCAGTACAATCAGTGCCAGTGATCAATCTAGTTGTGATTGATAGTACCTTAACCCTATTGCGTTGTTAATGACTGTACCACACCGTGATAACTTCTGCCCGTCATTTATTATTTATGGAATATAAATATGGTGGCTTTGCGGTAATAAAATGATCGTATCGTGCTGTGACAATATCGTTATTTTTATAAGGTTAATGCTAATGTAATTTGGGGTAGTTTCGCTTGAGATTGTTGTTGGTAAATATCAGTGTTTTATTGTTTTCAGCATTCCTGGCGGCGGGTAATTATAACTTCATCGCGGTGGATTGGTCGAGGCTTATCGTCTTTCCATGGTAATTGACTAAGCTATTTGTTATTGCACACCAAATCTGGTATTCAATGACTTTCGATAATACGATGATAAGGTGTACAGCTACTTATAAGCCCTTTCTTTTTCAAAAATGAGTATTGAGTGTTGATATATATGTTTTCAGTTATGCTATGCCCAGCAAAATGCGATTTATTCCAAGATTGTAAGATAATACTACTAAAGTTAACCTTTATATCTCATTCTTATACATTCTTGTGTATGAATAAGTTGTAAGTGTTAGGTACATTACGTTAATTACGTAATTTGTAATTCGCGAAGTTTCCATGTAAACATGCGACGAATATTCTTCCAAAAGGAAAGCGTTATGGGACTGATATTTATTGCGCAGTGGCCGTTAGCCAACGTTTCAATGTATTTATGTCTTGTTCCCACTCTCACAAGTGAATCACAAAATACTGTAAGTGAAATTCAACACTATCGGATAGTTTACGATGCGCTATCAAATATTGTCTCATGAGGAAAGTTTAGAAGCTCTGAATTTTCTTTAAAGTATCGGGATATTATATATAGAGGAATTTTGTTCCGATCTTTATGTTGTAAAATCTGAAAATGTTTGATGTGGTGAACCTAAACTCCACCTAAACTCCTTCTACTCTATGGTAGATGCCATATATTAATCATATAACGATTTGGCATTCTCTGTCAATAAATATATCAAACACGTAATGCTCGTATTTTATTAATACATAATATTGGCGACGAGGAAAAAACTGAACCTAAATGGAAAAGCTACGTAAAAAACGGAGCACCCTACGTGGGATGCTCACCAGACTCGATACCTACATCGAGCAGAGGGCGACGATGTCTGACGAGGACATCACCGCTCGCTCCGCAGCCTTGAAGGACACCATAACAGCACTGCGAGAGTTACAAGAGAAGATAGAAAACAAAACCATAGATGATAACGATGAAACAGCGTATTTACACGAACAAAATTACGGCTACGAATTCGAAGAACTTCACACTATTTTAGTATCAAAACTGTTAACAAAAAAAAACCATTATTCAAGGTCAGCGACAGGAAGACCAACATAGAATATACCAATACCATAAGATTATACCAAAAATACAATTTAATCCTTTACATGAATCAGAAACGTTCAATAACTTTAAAAAACGTCTGGAAGTGTACTTTAGACTTAATGAAATTACTGAGCCCCACATGAAGACAAATATTCTTCTGTCTACATTATCACCAGAACTCCATGAAAAATTATGTGATTTAATAGCACCAGACGAACCATTGAATAAGACATTTAACGAAATTACTGAAACACTTGACGACTACTTAGACCCAAAACCTAGCAAATGGGTTCTACAACATAAATTTATATCGAGAACTCAAAAATCGGATGAAACAGTAGCGCAATACGCCGCAGATTTAAAAAAGCTCACTACCAACTGCGAATTTAAATGTCAACACTGCCAGAAAAACATTTCAGAAAGCTTTTTATCTCTTCAACTCATAAGAGGATTGAAAGATAGCGACGCACGTACAAAAATTTTACAAGACCGAACAGTATGTACATTTAAACACCTGACACAGATTGCAACATCTATTGAAATGAGTAAAGCAGAAAATACATCAATGCTTCCGAATGAACAACCAAGTAGTGACAATATCAATAAAATTTCCACTGATTCCTACAATAATTCAAAAAAATCTCCTTTTAGAGGAATCACACCAAGAGATTTAAAAGGGAAATGTTTCCGCTGTGGTTTAAATCACGAAACCAAGAAATGTAGCGCTATAAACATAACATGCTATAAATGCAAGAAGGTCGGACACTTAGCTAGTGTAGTGTGTCTACAACGGCGCTCAGATGTGAAGCCCAGTAAGACTACACCGGATATAAATCAATTAAACGACTCAGCGATAAGCGATGATGATGAATGGAATGATATTAATGTTATATCTGGTGAAACATCCGAAAAATACATGATAACGGTACACATTGAACATGCTAAGATGAAAATGGAATTTGACACTGGAGCCACACTTACTTCTATGTCATTACGAGACTACAGAAAATTGAAAATCGGCAAAAGAATCTTTAAAACTAATATAAAACTCAAAACATATACCGGCGAAGTAATCGAACCTGCAGGTGTTGCATACGTTCAATGCAGATGCCAAGGAAAAGAATTCCACGGTAAATTATACCTCATCAACAACAACGTTGACCCCGTTTTTGGCCGGAGTTGGATGAAAGAACTCGAAACTCTAAATTTAGCAGATATAAAAACTTTGCAGCAATCAGAAAACTTAGAATTAGACCAGCTTTTGGAACTTTACAAGACATCAGTATTTCGATCCGACTTAGGCGAAATACCCAATTACAGAGGACACCTAAATCTACAAGAAAACACAAGACCAATTTTTATCAAACCACGTAGAATACCGTACGCTTTAAAAACCAAAGTGGATGAAGAGATCGAGCGACTATGCAAACAGGGTGTCATCACGAAAGTCGACCACTCTGATTGGGGTACTCCAGTGGTACCAGTTGTCAAACCGAATGGGAGTATCCGATTGTGCGCTGATTATAAAGTTACACTAAATAAAGTCATACAAGATGAACAATATCCAATACCTATGATAGAAGATATATTTGCAGAGATGAACGGAGGTAAACTATTCTGTACACTCGACATCACCCAGGCATATCTCAACATGACAATGGATGAAGAAAGCGCAATGCTACAAACACTAAGTACGCATCGAGGCACTTTTAAGGTGAACCGCCTAATGTTCGGCGTTAAGGTCGCGCCGAGCCTTTGGCAGAAATTTATGGATAAACTCCTTCAAGATCTCGAAGGTGTAAAATGTTTCTTTGATGACATCATCATTCAAGGCATCAACAAAGAACAATTACTACAGAGACTTAAGCTCGTGTTAGACAAACTAAAAGAAAGTAACCTACGAGTAAACAAAAATAAGTGCCACTTTTTCAAAACAAGCATCGACTATTTGGGACACACTATCGACAAAGAAGGTCTACACAAAAACAGAGAAAAGATTAACGCAATAATTAAAACAGAACGCCCAGTCAACACCGCAGAATTGAGGACATTTCTTGGAATGGCAAATTTTTACAACAAATTTATACCCAACCTATCATCGATCACGAATCCACTGAACAACTTACTCAAGAAAGAATCTAGTTTTCGATGGTCTACAGAATGCGAACAGAGCTTTATACACATTAAAAAAGAAATTCTAAGCGAAAGAGTACTTATACATTTTGATCCCAAGAGGCCCTTGGTTCTTGCAACAGACGCATCTCCACTGGGAATCGGAGCAGTACTATCACATAGACTCCCAGATGGATCAGAAAGACCGATAGCATTCGCTTCCAGAACACTATCGGATAGCGAGAAGAAGTACAGCCAAATTGACAAAGAAGCTACTGCCATATACTGGGGATTGAAGAAGTTCTTTTATTATTGTTACGGTAGAAAATTTATCCTAGTGACAGACCATAAACCACTGACAATAATTTTCCACCCACATCAAACGTTACCAGCAATGAGTACAATGCGATTATTCCACTACGCTCATTTCTTATCTGGATTTGACTACAACATTGAATACAGAACTTCGCCTAACAACTCAAATGCAGATTACCTATCCAGGTTCCCAGTAGAAAACACAAAGGCAAACAAAATGGACCAGAATTACAGCTTTCAACTTCAACAAATACATACCATTGATGTCAACCCAAATATCATAGCGAAAGAGACAAGTATTGATTCCGATTATACACCATTAGTACTCGCATTACAAACTGGCCGATCACTTAAAACGCTCGGTTACAATGATAATGAATTTACTTTACAAGATGGATGTATACTAAGAGGAACGCGAGTCTTAATCCCAAAAACATTACGCGAACGAGTGCTGGACGAACTACACCTCGGTCACCCGGGCATTGTGAAAATGAAGCTACTGGCCCGCAGTTTTGTATACTGGAAAGGAATTGACAATGATATCGAAACAAAAGTTAAGTCCTGTAGAACATGTAGATTACAACAAAATGAACCAGAGAAAGCACCACTACACCACTGGGAACACCCAAAGGGCCCCTGGCAAAGGCTTCATATTGATTTTGCCGGACCTGTTTACGGATACTATCTTTTAATAGTTGTAGACGCATTTTCGAAATGGACAGAGATTATACCTACTAAATCAACGACAAGCTCTTGGTGCATCCAAAAATTGAAAGAACTATTTTGCACCTATGGAACACCTCTACTCCTTGTCTCAGACAATGGCCGACAATTCGTATCGGGAGAGTTCGAAAAATTTCTAAAAGACTGTATGATTTCGCACAAAACCTCTGCTCCATACCACCCTGCAACCAATGGACAAGCTGAACGATACGTACAAACAGTCAAGAGAATCTTACGAAGCTTAGAGGGAGAAAGGGGTAATCTTCAAGAGAAACTTGTCATGGTAAAAACTCGCCTCAGACGGACACCAAACTTGAATGGTCAGACACCTTATCAGTTAATGTTTGGAAGAGAAGTTCGAACAGCATTACACTGCATGTTTAGAAACACCCATAAAAAAACTACATCAAAACATCAAGAGATCAAGGTCAGACAGTTGGAAGTCGGCGAACGAGTACAGGCCCGTGACTACACGAGTGCTAAGCACCATTGGCAGTTTGGTACCATCACAAGACGTCTAGGCCGACTTCATTATGAGATCCGCACCGACAACGGCGATGTCTGGCGCCGACACCTCAACCAGGTGTTGGCTGCATCTTATATTCAGCAGAACAGCTAAGAGGTTAGGAGGGGAGAAATGTGGTGAACCTAAACTCCACCTAAACTCCTTCTACTCTATGGTAGATGCCATATATTAATCATATAACGATTTGGCATTCTCTGTCAATAAATATATCAAACACGTAATGCTCGTATTTTATTAATACATAATATTTGACTTTATGTTCGTAGCATTAGAATGTAAAATTACGACATAAGTATTGTGAAGATATTTTTAAAAACTTTAAAACCAAGTTCTAAGTGCAGCAGTAAACTACTTTAACAACAATTACATGAGTCTAAAAGTACATAATACCACAGGTATCGATAACGTTGACTCCACAACAGACCAACAGTAATATTGGTGTACTCACACATCTACTATATCAATAATAAACATATGTCTAGGTACATAACAGCAGTGCGCAACACTCGCTACATGGGCAGACGTCTGGCTGGCTTCATACAATTCCTCGACTCAGTCGGGGTTCCTGTGTCAACCCTGCATGTGGTGGGGTTCTCCCTCGGCGCCGAGGCCGCCGGGTTCGCGGGCAAGCGCCTGCGGTCACAAGGCCTGGTACTCGGCAGGATTACCGGTGAGTAACGCCGCTATTAACGCGAGATATTGAGCCAAAGGAATTTGTGGGCTGCAACAAATACCGCAAATTCAGCTGGTGAAATTTCAGAGAATATTGTTTAAGTCTGTGTTATTGAATAGGTATTAAAAATATGTTGCACAGTTTGCTGATTATTGATTTGTAATACGATATACTTAGTACACTGGATAATAAAAATGCACTTAGTATTAAGAAGTCATATTGGAAGAAAGTAGTATTGTAGTAGAAGTAAGTAATTCAGGCTTTACACAAATTTCAACAAGAAACAAACGAAGATCCGTTCTTGACACGACATTTTAACATTTTTTGTCCACTAATGCATTTCGGACGCGGATGACGACATAATGGATTCACAAGAGATGCAGAAAAGAGCCGACAATTTCGTTCCATTACACAGCACTTACTCGCTTTTGGGACAAAAAGGTTTAATTCCTTTCTGAAATTTTACTTCGTTTCTTTGAAAATACATTTTTATTGTAACGTGACAATACCGTTGCGGCAGTCTCTGATTTTGTTTGCACGTGGAACAAATATTTGTGTGAGCCACAGATATTCGTTTGTATGTCGTGTCCACGTGTAAGTGAATTGTGTGCTTGAAATGCCTTCGAAAGTAGTTTTAAGTTTAGTCTTTTAAAATTTACTTCCTATGTTTGTCTTATTCTCCAAATTATTAGACTCATTTAAGAAACTAGATAAGTTTATAATATGTCCGTAGGTCGGATTATAGTATCTAAACCTTCTTTTATCAATACAAGATATAAGAAGATACTCGCATTGCAAACTTTTTAATAATTTATCACAAACGCTAGTGCAGTTAGTTTATATTGTAATACTATAATTATCATTTCCAGGGTTGGACCCGGCCTATCCCGGCTACGGCCTGGCCAACAGCGATGGCCACCTGTCAAGAGGTGACGCAGCGTTTGTAGACGTTCTACACACGAACCCTATCCTAGGGTTCCCCACGGCTATAGGTGATGTGGACTTCTACGCGAACCCCGGGTCCTTCGTACAACCCGGCTGTTGGATAGATCAGCTTATTGTTAATAGAGAGTTTAGGTATATTTGTAAGTATTCTTTTCTATGTTTTAATTATTTTGATTTACATAATTACAAATATCCGTCACGCGATTCTGTGCAGAGAAATATTAAAAAAAAATTACGAAACTAGTTCTTGAGAAATACGCTAGTAGCGTTGATCAATTTGTGATACAAAATTTGTCGATAGCTAGCTAGTTGTGGATAGAATAAAAAATCACACAGGTCATTATACATCTTTCCTATCATCATTATTTACAGTTTTATTTCACCCACTACAAACTAAAGCATTCTCCCGTTCACGCCAGTCTAGACTAAGAAATTCCCGTCGAAATTCGACCAACCTCTGTCTAGTAATCGATCCTGAAACTTCACAACTTCGCGGTCGCAACGATTAAACCAATACGACAGCCATGTTTGTGTAATGTCTACATCGGTTCTTAAGTACCTATATTGTGTTTACAAGTTCTCCTACTGTTTACTGAGAAACAACACGAAGCATATGAACACTGTTGCGTTTTACTACATATTACTTAATATTACATAACTACATACCTGGTTTTGGGTACAATTACTGTATGAGGTTCCCGAAAGTATTTGTGAGGGGTGCCAATTGCTCCACCATCACCTGAATGAGATCGCTTCAATTTTTTTGATTAATAGCACAATTCTGTACAATCTGTACTGTCCAGTATCGAGAGTTTGACATTTAGAATGTATTGCCAAAATAGTTCCTACGACACCCGTTAGAGGCGCTGATCATATTTTCATACAAAATTTCTCGATGACAAACCGGTTGTTGATAGTCGATAGTAGTGGAGAATCGAGCTACAGCTCACTACTTTAATTGTTGTTAGCTCTTTGAAAGCTGAATCTACGTATCTAGAAATTTCACAGCAATTTAGTTTAAACCGTAGCAGATGACTTTCAAATAAGAAGAACGGATTTCTAACCACGTCTGCTATAACTCAGATTTGTCTTTAGAAGAACCATTACACGTACGACTTGTCATACAAGATGGTAATAATCTTTAAATATGCAGTCGAATGAGCCATTCTCACATCGTTGGGTTTCTTTTTAAGGGCTGTAAGTAAACAGAAATTCTTTTGAAAGACGTATTACTTGAATAATCAAGTTTAGAATAAATATACATTAGAAGACCCTCTTGGTTTCTCTTTTTATAAAAGACATCTCCTGCACTAAGAATTGCTCATGTGTCGCGGGACTTTGACAAACATACAATAACACTTTTATAGAAAAACATAGTAAAACGAACTGTAGTAACAACCATTAAGCAAAAAATGGAAAGCCAATTTTATCTTTTCAATTTAAAACAATCAACCAATCAACATCAATTTGCAAACATTGCAAAATGGATGACTGGGTCAATATTCGTGGAATCGAGTGGCACGTTTCCATTCACTCCTTGACATTCGCAGCCAAATGGACAGATTGCATAAATTTTATCAACGAATATCTATTCAATTTAAAAGAGAGACGCATTCACTTCATAGAACAAAGCCTTTTTACTCAAGTACATTGCGTTACGTAACTCCCAAGAAGGGATATTTCGACATTGACCTTCGCAGGGTTGATAAATGCCTCTACGTAGAAAAAAGAAGGACCACTGAACGCGTATAATAACAGAATATATTCCAATTATTTATAATACACATTTCGCGTGCTCACAAATAGAACAAGAGCCATGTTTCACAATAACGTCAGATTATGTTCATAAATGATGGCGTCGCAATAAACAATTTACTCTGCACTAATCCAATTACCTCGTCAATTTTGCCACGTTAGCACGATGATAGTAGGATGGTGCAACCCTAACAACCGCACATTTCGGCTAGAGGGTGCGATCGATGTTCTGACGTCACGACGCGGATGCTGCGGGGTGCGGCGCCGAAGGACGAGGCGCGGGAGGGGGGGCCGGTTCAACGTTACTACTACGCCAACCCTGATTATTTGCCTTTCAAAAAGCTATTATTAGCGTTCGTGTTTACTGAGCGGTGTCTGGCAACGGCTAAAATTAAATTACAAGGTATATTTTTTTGTACATTTTATCCGCCTGTCGCTTCATGTTGCCCTCTATAATTTTGGGTTATCAGCCCCGTCGTCCACGATTCATGTTACGCTTCGATTATGTAAGGTCTACAATGTTGGTCCGCTCTGATTCTGTAGCCCGGCCGTTATTGTTGAAGTTGCTAAAATTAATATTTATGGTGATTGCGATACCAAATGATTTACGATCATAATTATATTTGATCCGCATCCGAGAATTAATTTCAAAACGTTTCTTAAAAGTTATTGATTTATTATTATTATTGTTTTGAATAAATAAATTTGTTAAATAGGAATAAAAAGTCGCATTACCCTTGCTAAATAAATATTATCGCGTCATTTAGACAGTCTTGCATGCATGTCGCGTTCGTGCGACGCGTCGCGTCGTAGCAAATGCTACGAAAAAGAAAATTAAGTAGCCGTGTCACAGAATTTGAATTCTTCCATGTACCTAGAATTGAAAAGAATTGAAAAAATGTAATGTGTTATTGTATTTCGAAATGTCAGTGACGTTTTGTCACTCAAACATCATTCGGAAACACACATCACTCGTGTTTTAATCTTGTTCCTCATCGGGCTTAATACGTTTCGCAATTACATCGCTCAGAACATCAAACCACGTTTATAGCCCGTAACGAGAGCTTGTTCGTTATAAAAAATCGAAATGAGCCCGTACAATGGAATGCTTCATAAAGCTACCATGCGTAGGAATTTGACCTTTGTTGTTTCATAAATGTGCGCTAATTAAGAGTGATAATACGAACATATTTGGGCCACTCGTTAAGGTCGAAAATGGCGTAAAAGTGAATTGTTTTGGGAGGTTTCTACGGTAATTTGTGGATCATTGTAGACCTCGATTAAGTAAGGTTTTAATAGGGAAAAAGGAATTACTTCTAAGTATCAATTCCATTCGATTATTAACCTAGAATACAAGCAGCAAACTTATTATGCGACAGTAAAAGTAATAAAAAACGATCATTTGTAATACGAGTGGGACGGAACAGTTTCTTTCCCGTCATCACGTGCACTTTTATGTAACACATAAATATAAACAGTCTGAGTCCTCCCCCGCGCCGTATATCTGCCTCTAACTCTGAACAACTGCAAAACATTTTTTATTCCCGCCATTCCGTATAAATATATAAGTAACGAGAACGAAACACAATTGTGCAGAGATTTGTCGAGGCATTTTGCATTCTGCATTTTGATAAGAACTCAGCATATTTTGTTGGCACCAAGAATTTATAAAGAAGTAAACAACTACCTCTACTGTTTCAATATTACCATTTTATAGCTTGTTGGCTCGACAAGAGATTGTTTAAAATTTCTGCCCATTAACGGGCATAACTTTAATAACAATGCCCTAATATATAGGTGAACGAAAAGTATTAAGTCTTAGTATTAAAATGATTTCCTTTAACTGGACTTGCACTACCTATGCATACTATATTATATTACATTGGCTGGGATACATACATGAGTTAATAAAAGCACGAATCAACTACCGGACTGCAGTAAAGTTAGCTTAATATAAAGGTTAATACCATTTTAAATAAAAATCGGAAAGATTTTCCATTTCATTTCATCCAGTAGATTTCTCATCATTGATTCGTTTATCAATTTAGTTCGTTCTACCGTATAAATTTCGATAGCCTTACGTTTTATCTAGTCGTCGTGGGTGGGTACTACCACTTGGCTCGCGTCCAAAGATTGATCGTTAAGGCAAAATGTCAATAGCAGATTACTTATAGGTTATAGGCACCCATAGGCTACCATACGACCTCCCCTTACAAAATAAACAATGAAATTAAATGCTACTGGGGCAAAATATGTAGGTTAATTCCCGAGTGTATGTTTAGGTACCTTAAATTACAATAATGGGGGCTTGTAGACAAAATTGTACTGGATATATGGGTATGTTTCGTTTCTCTGCACTGAGAAAGAACAACAAAGAGGTAATGGGCAAAGATAAGTATGTTTTACAGCTATTGTGAGCTGTTTATCTTTGTGTAAGCTGTTAGGATTAACTGACAGTCATCGTTTTTCATGTGTATATACTTATATACTGTATACGGTGACCTTTAGTAGAATTCTGTTTGAAATGTTTTTTAGGAGCGACCTTTACCGTTCGCTTTTTGTAGATGGATGTTACGGATGGTTAATTTATGGAGTGTACTTTGTAACATTTACATTGGGTGCTTACAATATTTCACAGCAAAAGTTGAAAGCAAAATATTTTTTGCCCTATTTTTTAGCATGAGGATTTAACACTGCTTAAAAAGCATTAACATAAAATAAACGCAGCTAAAGATGCATTCGCAACAACGTCGTAACTCTCATAATTGTTTTGGGCCTTCTGGCCCTTGTTACAAAATACAAACCATTTATCACAGTTTGACAGACAGTTTGTATTTTGAAACAATTCACAACAAGTGACGAGTGTAACTCTTTGTTCTCAGACGGTTGTAGTCACGTCCGCGCATGGCGCCTGTATTCAGAGTCCCTGACCAATCCTGCCGGCTTCCCAGCCACTAGGTGCAGGGATTGGACGTCAGCTACAAGCCGATGCAGTTTCCAAACTGACGGCTATATGGGCATCGGTGCTGCACCACCGTAAGTTATTACAAAAATACATTATTTCACCAGAGTATTGAAAAACTTATTTGTAAATTAAATCTTTGCATAATGGCTATAAAGATCTATGTATTACTAAATATACAATGAAGTTCACTTGAACGTAGAAGTTTAAACGAGATCCTAAGACTTTTAAAGGTCTTCTTAAGGAATGGTTACCTACTGTATCACTTAAATATTTTATAGTTCATTTAATATATTTAATTCGCAACTGTCATACATATACATACACGATTGCCAATAATAACATGCATGTATTTAGAATCTATACTGCATCATGAAATTTGTAGTACCATATCGCTTGCGGATATCAGGCTGACCTACTTCGTACAGAACCTTCCCGGAGTCGGCTTCCTGAAGTGCACGCAATAACAGAGGAAATCGTTTAAAAATACCTCTATATTTATTCAATAAAACAGAGATAGGACACCGCTATATTAAACCGTGTTCCTGATATTAGATAGTTTAGTTTTACGATGATCCGTACAACTAGTAAAGGATATTTAAATATGTAAATTCAATTGTGATTGTCATTTTCATACCACTTGGACGAAATAATATTTCTAAAGCAGCGCGGTCCAAGATCAGATACAGTTTTGACGAGCCTTGGTAAAAGTTTTGTACCCTGTTATAAGTTACGAAGCGTAACAAATAAATAGGCTTCCCCAACTTGACCTTTAGTTCTGAACTACGGCACCATCCTACAGAGACCTGCGATAGACCTATTAGTCCTTTTCTGCTTCGATTGACTGACTACAGTGATTGAAACACTGTATGGGTCTTGCAACACTGGTCGTGGCCATATTTGTGGGCGTTTTACGACTACAGTGTACAAAGCACGTCTGTCGCATAGATCTGTGTGTAGACTACATGCTGAATTAAGACTCCAATAACAAGATTTCTGTTTGTCTCGCGCCAAATCTCGTAGCCTACGTGAATATTCCCTTTGATGTCAGATTGGCTCGAGCACATTAGCATATTATTGCATTTTTTCGTCTCCCACTGTGGGAACGAAGCTTCATTATAAGTTTTTCAGCATAACTGATATTTGTTATTAAAATTTTGGCCTCAAGCTTAAAATATTTCCATTGTTCGCAGGATGGCCGGGAAAATGTATTTTCTTACGAACACAAAACCGCCGTTCGCTCGAAATGGACCGTAGATGTAATTAACCAAATGCCAATCTAAATGTACAAATAAAAATAAACTATTGTGTGTTTCAAGACTTTTATTATTCTCTTTTTTTGGGTTTTTGTACACAGCAACAAAATGCATTTTATTCTTCGTCTACAAGCTGTTCTTTTTCATATCGTTTACCGATGTTACCTAATTAACCATTTAAGATATCTATTTTATCGGCTCTGATATTTCGGTTTAAATTGACTCGCTCGTAAATAAAGAATAGCATTTTTAACCAGCTTCATATAAAGGGTTATTACAAGAACGAGCACTTGACAGCATGAATACACATAGATGAGCCAACATTCGATTTACATGCCAAAAAAATAGTTTATTTCTAATCGCCATACGTATTAAATCTCGTCGAACATCAGACGTTCATATGGACGATATTTTTGAAATTGGTCTTCCTTGGCATACTGATAGTTGACAACCTCATCTTCGTGGTAAGAAGCATGCCAGTCTTCTGCCATTTTGATGCCTCTTTGAAGACGATTCATTCCCATGTCAAACAAATCTAACTCAATCGGACTCATCCGAGGTAAGCCAAGTAGCTTGTGTATTCCGTTACTGTCCAAAAGAACTTCCATGGCCATATATCTGCAGTGAAAATTGCAATTGCATGAACAAAAATAATACGTAAGAAGTTGATAAAACTGTTTTACTGATAATACATCATTGATAATGAAACAGAGAACACAATTTGTAAAGTAACATTTTATTAATTTAATAACATGATAAAAATACACTGATCGAGTATTAAAAACAATAATTTTATTCAAGTAAGAAATAATATTACTATAAAATCGCAAAGAATTTGGACAGCACCCACAAAATTACAAAGTGGCGTAGGCGCAATCGTCGAATCTGTCGTAGTTTCTCGGCATGAAGAATTGCAGCTGGCAGGCGTCGAGGCGGCTGGAGGAACTACAGAATTTACAGTACCAGTCGTCGACGAGCCGCAGTTTCATACACAACTCGGTCAGAGCGAGATTTACTCGAGTCGTTTCGGCTACACTCATCTTCGGCAGACCCAAGTTGTTAATGATGCCGGTGCCGCTGAGTTCCACTTGGGTGGCGAGGAATCTGAAGGCAGAACATCTCGTTGTATTCTTCTATAAACTCACTACACGTCACATAATATACCCGCAGTAAAATGTTGTCGTCGAAGATAAGTGTAATAAAATTTTACAATGACCGAAATGCAGACTATTGCAGTGATGTAAAATGTTTACGAGCGCGTCTTTCGTTGGGATTCGAGATAGACATATTAGATAACAAACTATTTTATAGGTTACTATTGTAGTTCTTGATAGTTGTTATTGTTTACGAAGAAAGTTGTAACAAAATGTTTCACGTTGCCTAGACATTTAAAATTCAACATAAGAGTATGTTTCGTAGCAATAACACATGGACAGGGTGTATTTTTACCACACTTAAATGTTGAATTAGATAAATATTTTAACATTGATTTACAGTACAATACTTCTTACTAACTACTACGCTACCCAAAATGCATAGCAAAAGCATTTAAGACTTTTGTATTCAGTTGAAATAATAACCTTGCTGGGGAGAGGACATCAGAAGGAATAGCTTCGACAAATCCGGTGACTCTTGGTATATCATTACAAATGAGGGCATGGGCCACTTTGGTAACGAGGCCAGCCATTGCATGAGCCTCACTGAGGTCCGCGACTCTGGCACACGCGTCCTCGTCTATTCTCGCTACAGCTCTCGGAGCGGTGCGGATAACATCCGTCATTAACATCGCGTTGTTCTGTTGAAGAGTTAAGCAGTTGAGACTTTATTGAAATTGACAGCGTACGTATTTGAACTTTGCAAAAATATTTGGACGACATATTATTATATTATTGCAAATTCAGAACCTGTCAGTTGAATGACATCCAGTTGTGTACTGACGTGAATTGAATCCCTAGTTATGCTATGATGTTTTGATAGGAGCGTAAATATCCCTGTGATAGTCCCTAGAGATAGGTAGCAGCCAAAGTTCTACTATCCATTTCCTGTACGTGGCACTACGTTACAGATTAGTCGATGCGACGCTCTTTAATGCTACCGCAATAAATTCTGCAATGTCCTAGGTAATGAGTAAACATTGCTATTTATTTTCTGCAGTCTTTGTTCCTCTCACGATACCCGCGGGCAATGTTTTCGTCTATTTTTAAGTCTACGGGCTACCAAGAGTGGGTAAATATCCGGATTATTGAAAGGGAGAGGTTAATCCGCGGATTTATCGGATTTGCTTCCGTTGGGAGTGAGTCGCGTACTTTGCTGATCATTCGTAAGGTTTCCTTATTCTACTGATGTATCTATGAGTAATTAGATCGGAATTAGCGCAATAGACGGAAATAACAAATAAGAGATTAACGCTATTAAATAGAGAAAGGCCAAATAGTGACTAATGAGACACTCATACTATATAAACTATACCTCTTTTTTTAAGAATAAGGCAATTGCTTATTTTATACCTGAGCAAAGTCATAGTATTCAACAGCCTTAGAGAACAGCGGCACGAGTGACTCGCCCTCAGTGCCGCCTACACAGGGTACCCGCGTGTACCGAGGCTCCAGGCACAGTGCACGTGCGGCCAGCGTGCTCGCGCGCATCTCCGGCACTGCGAGTGATCCCAACAACTTGCAGGGATTATACCACCCTGTCTCTTTTAATGTCTGGAGAAAGGAAAAAGAGAGGACGGGATGAGAGAAGGAAATGAATGGAGAAATGAAGCAGCGTCCACTATTTTATTTTGCATTTACGGTACCTAAATATTTTATGCTTTCCCTTATGTTCGAGTTTCAACACTAGGGAGTAAAATATTTACTGATATCCAATATCAGCTCCAAAATTTAATTTAAAATAGTGGCACGCGTCAAATTTAATACACCTACTTCGCCACCCACCTACAACAGATTTCATAAAATCAATGTGGTTTGACCCAAAAACCGAATGCGAGCCGGCGAAGATAAGCTAAAATTTAGATTATTCCGATAAAATATGTACAGTTGCGTGACGAGAAACTGCTTAACGTGATTTTGTTAATAAACCACTCAACACTTGAAGAAATAAAAAACAACACACAAATCTTGACTTTACGAGTCATAAAAAAATATTAAATTCGTTCAGGAAGCTTCAATATCAGAATGTTTTTATTCAAGTTCCTAAAGCAAGTGATTCTGAGCCAAGAGATTACAAAAAATCCTTGCTTTTTACCGCAAGTAGAGCCTGTTACGTAAGAGGATGGATCGTAACAAAAACAACGGTTAATTTCTTAGGGAGCTGCGCCCTTGTGAGACCATTGTTATGTAGAACGACGTAAACAAAAAACTAATCTACTAATATTGAAGTTCCAAAGCGGCTGCTTTACGTCGCCGTTATTTTGTTTGTATGTTTTGACTGTCTGCATATATTTTTGTTTTGGCAGCGAAAGTGTGCCAAAGTTATCAACAGAGAAATCTCTTTCTCTAGGTCGCCTACAACATTTGTATGTTAAACACAATTGTGGTTAGTAAGTTAGTATTGTAATCGAGAGTGCTTTGATAGCAACAAAACGCATGGAAAATAAACAGACCAGCATATTTGTTCTGACAATTACTAAACTCGATAAATATTGACCGGAATAGCCGGGAAAGGCAAACATTGGCAAAATACTCGGCTGATGGGGGACGACCGAAATGTTCGTAATTGGGCTTATTAATGGAATTGTTCTACTATCAAAAGCCTGGTCGAAGATCAGATAAGCCCCGCATTATGAGATACGGATTATCTCTGCGGGTGATAACATTGTAGCTAATGTATCTGAAACCCTATCACTGAACTCTGTAGCTGAATTTTCGTGACTATCTCTGCGTCGTTTAAATTTAGCAATAAAAATTTAATTTCATATTTTAGAATCTGTGTAACCAGTAACAAACATGGCATTAAAAACCAACAATAACTTATATTTAGCATTATGCAGTACGTTTACAATACAAAACAAAGACATTTCTGGCAAAACGATTTTGTGATCATAGTACGTAAGAACACTTCCTGAAAAGTGTATTCCCAATGTTCACAGGTTCGTATAACAGAACAAACCTATACATTCCAAACACAACCTCTTCAGAATGCTCTGCCTTTATCCCATTATCGTCTCCAGTTCACAAGGATCAGCAAACATGACTGTTTCAATGTTCGTTTGACAAATACCTCCGTTGTAACAAATGGGATGCGCGAGGGAAACATAGCAATCTGACTCGAGATTGAGAACGTTCGGCCCCTTGGGACCCAGTTAATATTTATCGCTTGCCTTTTGGTGATTGTGTGAATTTATTTTGACGTTAAAAGGACAACGTTTAACTTAGATGAAAGGACTAACCCGGTTTCTGAGGTACATTTAGCGGTAGTTTATCTATTCAAACTGTCATTTTTATATGATCTTAAACGCTATTGAATAGATAAACTACCGCTAAATGTACCTCAGAAATCGGGCATAAGACTTCTTCAAACAAGGAGAAGAATGAATCAGATCAAAGTAGCTCTATGGAAAGCTTCAAGGAATCCCCGATGTAATATTAGTTGCTGAAGGATAACCGCACCTGTTTACAAAGGAATAATCTCCCGAGACCACTGATACTAGTATCTTTTCATTGAACAAAGCGAGCTTATCGCAGCGTCTATACAACGCGGCCGTTATCATCGCTGTCATTAGTTTCTGGTACTTTCCCGATTGAAACATCGAGCTCAACCGCAATGGGCGAAGTAAGTTTTGCGGAATAAGTAAGGAAATAGTTTTGGAATCGTCTAAGTCAACTATTATTGATTTATTTACTGCATAACACTGGTAGAGTTTATAATTAATATAAATGGATCTTCTGGTTGAACACAGAGGAAAATATTAACTGTAACGGACTCAATTAAATATTACGGAGTAGCAAAAGTAAAACCAATTTAAAACCCCACCGACGGCAATCTTTCCGTTTATTACCCGTTCAGAAGGATGGGCAGATTAAATTTATATTTGGAGTAAGAACACGGAGTAGCTTCTAATTGAATACTAAACGGATATAGATTGTGGTGGTATCGAACGATCTTAATGGTCCATCCAACTAATAAATTGTTCCTGGCTGACGTTATCTGATCGTGAAACGCTCATGTTGTTCAACAACTGCAGCGCGGTGACAAAGACAATTAGCTCATTAACCGCCGGGCGAAGTTATGAGCAGCGCTTTGTTGAGCCGACTACATAACCAAGTTGCGCTATTGTTCATACCTACTCTAACATCACACCTCAGAAGGGTTGGGAGGGAGGGTTATTAACAAAACATGTTCCAAATAACCCTTTACCTTGTAACGAATATAAACTTTAATTGTTATTTAAATTTTATTAAGCCAAATAATGTAATAACATTTATGTTTCATTGTGTATGACGTCGAAAACTAACAAAGGGCTATAATTTTTATGTTCCCGTAAAGGAACAGAGCATGATATTCAAAACAGATTACGAGTACGAAACACAATACACAGTTTCTTTACGAGTCGTAAACCCGAAGGTCAAGGGAGGAAGAACCTATTGATTTCTCATTTCCACCTGTGTCCTCTGGCAAAACTTGTGCGATTATTATCTCGTTCTGTACCGAGAGTTGTCTCTCGCACAAATATTATTATCAATTTGTATTATTCACAGTCTGCTAGCCGTGATCATTGTGGTTCGGTCGTGTAGAAATGATGGATGAAAGAGGATTAGACAAAAGGATTGTACTCTGAAAGCCCAGTGGTAACATCTTAAGGCGTATAAATTAATGCCTTTCTGTGAACATTAGCACAAAATTAGACGTGCATTTCTCATCATTTTCACAGTACAATTATTTGAATCTTCTAGCTTCAGTTATGGTAGACATTTAGATAACTTACTAGTAATATCTTTGTTAGACAACGACGCAAATAAATTTTATCGGGAAGCTCGTAAAATATATTATCATAATAGTCTTTGTTTATATCTAGTATGTAGAAGAAAATACCCGGCTTCTGTAATACTATCGACCTTGGAACTATTTTATATCTTATTTGGCGTCATATTTGGGACAAACATTTGACGGATATGTGCCAATACATTGTTTGTGTTAGGAAACACTACAAAAAGGATACGGTAAGGTAAGGCTACTTCTAAAATAGTTTTTGAAGAGTAATGCTAACCTGTGCGACCAAAGGCACCATGCAATCTATCGGCGTAGCTCCAACGATGACGAAAGCTTTAGGGCACTCTGTAGAGATGGCGTCCGCATAACACTTTACTATCGGCGCTTGATTGTAGAAGCGTTTGTCGTATGGCATATCCGAGTGCACAAATGCGCTCTCCAACATTAAAACTATGTCGGAATTCTGAGGGAATAGAAGGAAAATTGTTAGGAAAGGATGGGGAAAAAAAACCTTCGATTTAAGAATTTCGTCGACTTTAACGAATTTTGAATTTTAATGTGGCTTTCTATAGCGATGTTTTGTGTAGTCGATACTTTCGACTAGTGTGCGTTTGACATATAAAATTACTTGTCAAAAACAGTTCAAGCGGAATACGCTAGGGGTGCTGATGAGGACTTTGTAAACCTTTTTGCGATAGCTATTCGGTTGTAGATAGTCGATAGAGTAGAAAATCGCTCAATTTTTGGAGTTTTATATTAGTTGTTATCCTAAAACCAGTACAAAATTTACATTATTTCGTAGTACCTATTATCCTATTGTGCTATCTAATAATGGTAATGTATAAACATTTCAGTGGAATACATCTAAACATGTTTACCAGTTTCACGTTATTCCGTCGGTGTGAATGTATAAGTGCTCATACATTTTACATTTGTTGTGCAATCATTCGACGGGGATTGGCACCGGCTATTGAATTGCCACTAAATTAGGACATTGATTGAACTGGTTTACAATACAATTGACAATTTTGGGACTGGTATCGTTGTTTATTTGTCCCACTTTTCACAAATAAGTTAATACTTATACAAACTTTTGGTCTAAATTACTTTTACTACTTTGAGTACAAGGGTGAAGACTGAGTCATTTTATTCTAATGGCATGATGCTACTATAAAACTTGACCATTGATGTCTGAGCGGACCATTTGATTTTATTATCCACTTATGTTTGAAAGGATACTTGTGACTCGATCCACTTTGTGTACTCTCTAAATGCAACTATGTGTGGATTTAACACTGAATGATAAATTACATTGAAATACATTTAATTATTCTTTCTAAACTACAATAAAGGATATTGTTGGAATAAATTAAAACGTTGTATACGTATTTGTATTGAAAACTTGTATATTAAAGGCAGGTTGTGTCGGTCGAGGGTATTGATTGGCCATGTGGGGTCAACGCCATACCCTACTTGCGAATACCATGCATGGCCGACGAAAGAAATCGAATGAAACCTGTACATTGTACAATTGATTCCACTATTATTGTCGTAAATTGCTTCTATTTTTAGTTTCTTTCATTGAAAACTATAGGTGGGCCTTTTTAAAAACTGTTCATATAAACGCTTTGACTTTGCAATTGTAATTGAAGGCCGTAGAAACACATTTGCAAATGGTAAATATGAATCAGTTGCAGAAATTACATACAATTTAAAAACATTACTTTTTCATAGAAACCTTTCTACGTTTTTACTTCCTGGTGGAATCAAAATACAGCGGAAGTGAATCGAAGCTAATACTCCACTATTAGGAGTTTATGACTAAAAGTAGTACCCTTTACCCTTTGACGAATGCAGTGTTATTGCACAAGGATTAGTCATCAAAACAGAAGTACAAAACTACGTAGAAACCTTTTGTTCAACGTGTTTCTTTGTTCTATTTCCTAGAAACACTACAGAAAGTACGTTAGTATTAAATCGTATAAAAAGTATTTTTTATCGGGAGTTGTTCGACGTAGCGGCGCGACGTTCCGGACACCCCTCCGGGCCAGAAATCCGGTTCGAGGAACAAAACTTGCCCGTATAGGAAAAAAACTGTATTTCAAGTTTCTATTTTTCATACGAGATTATTTTTAAAAGAGATGAAGTTTTGGAAGTAGAATTTTCTACGAGAAGAAGAATTTTTAACCATTATTTAATATCGACGATTATTTTGTCATTGTTAACCACACTAATTAGGTAGGAGAGAACCGTAACATTGGTAACGCAAAGTTTATTCAAATTCAATAATATAGAACAAAAACTTTGTACTGAATAGACATTCGCAGTCAAATCAGTAAGGAACATTCACTGCCGTCTAACTAACAAATTCGATATAGGAAGTTAGCTTCAAAGGCAAGTTTGTTCGCAGTTTGACATTAGCGCTGAAGTGGCGCCGCCGCTCGCCTGCGCCTCCCGATATGCTAATGTCAATCGGTTAGGAGAACTCTTGTATAAGTCATGCCAGGTAGTTGAAACTAACGTACCACTTTTTAGGATCGAGCAACTAATGCTGTAGCGCGATTCTCTATACTTAGTCAGTACTGTCGAGTATCGAATGTTTGACATAAAAGTACTGCCACAATAGTTCCTACGACGCCCGTTAGAGGCGCTGATCAGATTTTCATACAAAGTTTCTCGATAGCTAGCCGGTTGTCGGTAGTCGATAGTGGTAGAGAATCGAGCTACTGATTGTGGACTATGAAAAGTTCAGTTGATATAACTAGATTTAAAATATCTATGCAAGTATAAGATGATGCAAATGATATCACTATTACGTATGCCATAAAACACTATACACAATGTGAACAAATATAAAACGCAATTACGATACAATTATTATAGCGTGTTACTAATTATTACATCATTTACACACGTCGGCGCTAACAAGCCACGACATATTGAACAATAAAAAACCTTTTTTAAACCTTTAGAGAAAATACAACAATTTTCTAACGATATATGTTTTGACAAGGACCTGTAAACACCGTTCGAGTTGATAGCAGGCGCAGGTGAATGCTTCTACTTGACAATTAGTGTCTATGTGCTGCAAGTCTTGGACCACCTGACACATGTTCCTAGTGCAGCCTCCGCTGTCCGTAGCTTCGTATAAACGTATTCTGCCGAGGAAGGAGCGAAGATAATAGAAGGAACGGGAGAAGACTCGTTTTTTGAATAGCCCAACCAAGGTTTGTAACATATTTGGTAATTAAACTATTTCGTTTTGATATAGGTAACTATTATTTGGTCGTGGATTCGAGTTTGACTGCATCAAAAGTTTAAAGAAACCTGAACTGTAGAAATAAGTTGAATACTGGCTAATAAAAATAAAACTAGGAACAGTATCAAGTTATTTGTTCAAGTAACGTTCCAGTTTGTGCTGCTGAATTCTTACTAACTCTATTGGGGGTTGTTCGGGAGAAATACGACGTGTTGAAATTACGGATGGTACACCAAAACCAGTCTAAATCTAACCTCGTTAAAATTGCAGCTAGAGCAGTAAGCATAGTTATATAATTTACAGATATTTGATAAACTAACATGATAGCGCTCGGCATAATATAATTACGGCTCTGCCAAATTCTGCTAAATATCTCGCGATCAAATAGTCTTTGTTTCATATATTATGTATCATTATGTTTTGCCCATATTTTTGCTAGTAATGTGATTGAACCAGAAGAAAAAAGCTTTTCGTATTTCGATGTTGTTAGAGATTAGATTATCTAACGCTTTCGCGTTTAAGGAGCCCCAGGAAATCGACTTCCGGGAATTCGAGGGCAAATACAGAAATGCGGGATTTATGTAGTGTATGATTTTTATTTACTCGCGTTCGAATTTATTTTGGAAATATGAAATGAAATGTGTGGATGTAATTTTTGGCAATTTGTAAGGAACTTTGACAGAAAGTGTGGAGTGCGTACGGTTTGCCTTTATAGCTTCTGTGCACATAAACACCCTTGGTTTGAATATTATTTGGTATATGGTAAAGTTATCTTTAGCACCTCCGTGAATTGCCAAAACACACTTACCGATAAACAGTACTGCATCTTTACGATTATGACATCGCATAAATCAATCCGAAACCTATTAAGATGTCAAAATGGAAGTATGAACTCAGTTTTCTAGCAATAAAAATCTTGTGATAAAGATTGTGAGCGGTGCGGTAGTCACGGCCTGCTCGTAAAATCTTGACTCCTTTTATTACGTTCGCTTGAATGATCCATATAATGGCATGTCTAAGGCCCTAGTAAAAGTTTGATGTGTACTTTCTGAATGCCTCGCACATTCCTATGCTTGCGTGGCGGGAATGTATGATGCTTGTCAACTAAGTGCATGTTTATTAGTGTTGTTCGAGGGTCTTGTGCTAATATTGTGGGAGTGAGTGGTCTTTGATTATTTTCCGGGATTTGGGCAGGACTTTATTTAAATTCTGAAGTAAGATTTCCTAGTTCAGTTTGTGCTTAAATTGCTGCTTAATTAATGTCAATATTGGGACGATGTCAATATGAAACAGCAATCTGAAAATGTTAAAAGAAAAATAGAGAATTGTTTTAAAATAATCGTGACTATAATTTGCACAAGTCTATTTTCGTCATGAAAGCAGTGTCAGAATGTTTCAGCAATAAAACCTTAGTGTCCAGACATCGAGCGGCTCCCTCGAGACCCGATTCATGAGCCGTGCCTTACTGCCTTCTATGTTCCGCCTTATTTTATGTTCCAGCCGCTATTAAAGACTGAAACGAAACAACACAAGTATACGCGGATACTTTTTATTTAAATTATGAAAAAAGTTGCGTAATTTTCTTGTTAAAGTTCATATTTTATGCAAAATTGCGTGGTTTATGAAGTGTTTATTGTAAAAGCTGGCTGGCAGTGAAGAATTGTTTTTTAATAATATGTATTACGTACTTGACCTTGGAGGTTAATAGAAAATCACCAGACGTGAAAATGTTAGGAATACGTATCGTAATTTCCTTTGATTGCGAATTTTGTTGTAGAAAGGCATCGTCTATTTTTATGTTTAATACCAATATTGTTTTTAAAGCTTAATTTATACAAAGGTCCTTGATGCGCTTTCTTTCTTTTGAGTAGGAATATTAAATGCTTTCCTCGCAAATATGTTCTAACATAAATTAAAAACAAATCAGCGTGAGAAACCGTCAACGTTTTCTGCTTATGACATCGGTTTTCAAAACACGTTTATTTTCAATTACAGCACAAAATTTTGAACGGAATGCATGATAAATTCCAACAGTCCCATCGGTGCAAGCTCGTGACACAGCCGTGCCATATAAGCTCATGTAGTGACACGGCGAGACGAACGGTCCCAGAGGGCCGCCGATTTCATGAGCCGTACATGTCTTGAGGGTTCAAATTGTGACGTCACGGTCAGCTGGTATGTCTGTGAGAGGTATCTGTATGTGTGTCTTTGATTGATGTATGTGTGGGTTTTTCATATGTGTGTGAGTGGGGTTTCAAGTAGTCTCGGTTATAGTAATTGCTTTACGGATTTTAAGTTGATAAGTTGAGATGACTTTTCTTACGTTTCGATAGGCACCTAATATATTAGGTCGGGGAAAACGTCTTTTCGCATTATAGTATGTATGAACTTGTGTTTGCGAAAAGACTTTTTCCCCGACGTAATACATTTATTCGGTAGTTTTTGTACGACATTGTATTATACTAAGTCTATGTTTATATATCTTATATTATAGTACCTATCTGTATTTCCCTCCACAAAATTAGAATTTTAAATAAATCTATGCAAAATCTTAACCGTTACAATGTTGAGACATTTTTGTTCACGGATATTGATTTTGGATGACTTGTGTAACCTTGGTACATTTTTTCAATAAATTCCGTCACTGCTATTATGTAAAAACGTAGCAAATTTGTGACTCTCATTGACTGTCTATACAATTGAAAGTATTTTCGATGTAAATAAAATTGTACTACAATATTATTGTTGTGTGTTATTTTTATGCCTTTTACTATAATGGATTAATTGCGGGACTGAGCGCCGAAATAATTGTTTTTAGTTTAAAATGTACCTAAACGACTATGAATGATAATTTATTTCCCTTTTTTAGCTGTATGATTGTCTTATTGCCCTCTTTCAATACGCAAGATCTGATGATACATTCTTTCCCCGTTACTGTCCCACTGCCGGGCAAGGGTCTTTTCCCAAGCGAGGGGGAGGGGTTAGGCCTTGAGTCCACCACGCTGGCCAAGTGCGGGTTGGGACGATACTTATGACGATACATATTCATTCAAAACTCACTTTTTAATACACGAACACTGTTTCAAGAGCAATGCCACATATTGTCCTATGGCGGTATCAGCTCCGAGTATCGAGACCTGCACCCCAGCCCGAGGCGCCGGCATCGCCACCTCCTTCTTCTTAGGGGGAGGCAGCGCCTTCGGTTCCGGTTCCTTCTCCGGCTTACACACAGGCTCTTGGCATTCGAGCCGCCGAAAGGGAGCTGTGAGGTTAATATTGTAAAACTCAGTGGTCTGGACGGAATGAGTCAGTAATGAAAATAATGCGGCTGAATAGTTGAGGTTACGATATTTCCAAAAAATTAAAATTTATTGATGCTTTGATGTTGGCATGTTCTATTACGAATAATTTAAGATGTAATGACTGTGGCGTAGTAGCGGCGAATTTTTCCTTAACATCAAGTTCAAATTTTGTCTGGAGAGGTTGGATTATAATAACTACTTTGTAATGCAACCTGAATATAGAAAATTCATAATAATATTGAACAACAGTTTCATTCATTACTACCTTCTATGGTTTATAACATGACTAATATTACTCACTTCCAAAATTAGTTCCGCCTTCAATAACCCTCAGTTTTATCTTATGAAGAATACCAGTTTTTTTGGATCTTCTTTTACAAGGTTCTGAACAAACCGCATTAGGGTCTGGGGGAATATCAGCCAAGGCCCTTCTACAGCCGCTCTTGTACCTTCTGTCATAGTTCCTGAAAAACATGCATTCGGCCCTATGATTCAATGTTTTTGATACATTTACTAAATTTAACCAAATACATCTTGTTGTGGACAACATTTTTAGAATTAAAAATGTATTTTTATTATTTTTTCATATGTATTGTGGGTGCTTCTTGTTGCTGTGAAAGATATTTGTCTTTGTGACGTTTGTTTGTTTTTAAAGAAAAGTTTTTGTCTTTATGGTCATAGAATTTATTTATGCGTTCAGTTGAGGATCTGGATAGAAGATCTAGATCTCTACAGAGGAAATAGTGCTCACATCAAATAGTTACAAGCCAATACTATAATATGTTATGCGATGAGACTACTATTTTTGTTGCACAAACACTCCAAAACATTTATTAACAACCTCTTAAATTCATCAATTATAGTGGCAATTCTTCATGCAACCCCATTTTTATTATGCAAAACATTCCCGTCAATATCATCTTTACATAGACGGAAGCATCCCATTCATAAAGTTTTAATTACCTGCATCGTTCTATTAAAAAGCCTCGGAAGTATTTATAGTCCAGCACCGGTTGTCGAGAGGGAAAGCGAGCGTCAACGGTCTGCCTTGACACTGCTGTATTTATACCCTACTCTCAGCTGTTATTGGCCTATTTCCTACTACTAGTGTGTCTAAAATAGGCTGCGATTCAATCACTAACTTTGTTTTGCTTCGGCTTGTTGTGATTAAGTTTCAGTAACATTGAAACTTTTTTGTTCTGTCGTCTTTTTCGTTTATAGGTTTTATTAATTTTAGTTTTGCCTTAAATATGAGTAGTTTGACTAGGGCGTACGGAAAATAAATGAAGCTGTAGTTAATGATTCAACCTGGACTCATTTGACCTTGGAGGTTCTTCTGCATAAGAGTTTCTCTCTCATTTGTAACCAAAACCATACCTCTAATTACCAAACCGCGGCCCCCAAACAGCGCGAAAATTTATAGCAAATTAAAAGTTTTTGTAACCGGTATAAAAACTGCCAACGAAGACAAAGTTCGGTCGACGTAATGGAGGAACCAATTATAGGATTCAGCTGAGCTGGCGCATTTACAGGCTACCAACATTATATGATAGGGGGTTTATTATGATCCCCTCGTAATTAAAACGTGTGAATATATGAAGGACATTTACTTGATATGGGGAAGCCTTTTTGAAACAAAAAATATAAAACAAATTTATTCTTCAAAAGGACATGGATTGGATTTCAATCAAAATAATAAGTATTGATCTTTTAGTTTTACAAAGTTACGCAAGCTATTCCGCAACTGTCCTTGAAAAAGTACGATTGATGAAACCGTACAAAATCAATCAACGTTGCTCAGCAAATTCACGATCCGATTTAACCAAGCATGACAAAAGGCAGCCTAGAAAATAAAAAGTTGGGGTTTAAACTAGACTAACACGTACAAAGTAATAAGACGACCAAAGGGATACAAGCAGGTTAATGGTGCTATCGATATTAAATGTATTATAACCAGCGCATATTTTTTGGATTCATTGTTTGTACATGTCTTGTGACTTCGTAGTTATTTTCCCTTCCCTTAATACGGTATATAAAACAAAGGATCTAAAGAATAGATTCTTTTAAAAACGGACGTTAAATTTTTAAACAAGATTTCAGATTGCGACTTCGGAACGACACACAGAATAGGTAAACGCGAGGAAGGCAGCCAAACTCATTACAGCGTAGTAATTCTACTTAATAGAAGCAGTAATCGAAGTGATCAGTCATGATGTCTGCCCGCGGAAATTGCGTGACGGTTAAGGTACGTGGTCACCGACTGTACGTTCGTGATATTAACTATTACTAGCCGACTGACCGTTGTACGAACTCATAAACTAGGTCTCTTTGAAGGCTTTTGACCTGAACGAATATTACTATATGAAATCTGAACGCTTATTTGCTAGTCCAGCTTTCTGTTTGTGTAAACCCGAGCGAAGCTAGAGGGGATTTTCACTACGGCTTGTTTGTGTTTCTTTTGAATGTAATATAACCGTCTGTGTGCCTCGAGGACTGGGATATTGATTTATTTTTTTAGGACAAAACTTGTTGTGCAATGAGTAAATTGATATTTTTAGCAATTTTCTTATTACGGTTTCGAAAAAGTGAAAAAAAAATGTAAAAAATACATTGTTCCGAACGAATTTTTCATGAAATACTTTCGAAGCTACATAAAACGTTATCTTGTTGGCTGATATCACTAGTAACGTTATTTGTTAGCACCTGAACCAAATCTGTTTCGATCTATGCCCAAATGTAAATGTATGCAAATGTAATATGTTAGTACAGGGCTTCAAGGTGACATGATTCAATTTGATATGCGTAAACCTGTAATTAAAATTCTGAAACCCTGTAGCGTGAAAAGCATTAGGCGAGGATAGGCGACGATGGGCTGCCTTGTAGCCTCTATAATAAACTACCAACAAAATGGTTGTATTGTGATAAATGATACAATAGCAGTTATTCATTGCTATTTTATTTCAGGTTGGACAAAGGCCAGGTTTGTAAATCATTGTCAACATACCAACCTACTAGGCAATTGCCCAATATGTTGAGGTCGGCTTCAAAGAAGGTGAGGGGTAGTCACAATTATATTAGTAACCAACTATATTTTTACGTAACTAGGCACTACTAGTTATAGTAGTAAGACTTTCTTAACGTGTTAAATTTTACATTTACTTCGAAAACCGAACTAATTGACCTTTGACACGATGCAAAATATGAAAGCGTAGGTCCACGAAGTATTTACGTATAATGTGGTGTACTTTGGATTTCCTAGGAATGGCTGAGTCATGGGAAAGCCCACTATTGTGTGGAGTCACGTCGCGTGTAGCTTCTGGCGCACCCAGACTACTGATGTTTTAGTTTTTTTTCTGTAAAAATGACCTATCGAATTGGTTTGGCTGACGGACTCTAGCGTTAAAAGGCCAAAAGTGGTTTTACTGGTGATTGAACGGTCATGAATTTAGATTGCGGGTCATTAATATTTTGATGTCCATACTAGTGGAGAGTAAACTACCTACCTAAATTGCAGTGACTAATAAATCCATCGTTAGGCAAGACAGTTACTTGTAAAAGAGAAAATATAATTTCTAGATAAGTACTTACACAGCCCATGTGATAATAATTAATAGGTACAACTTGCTACTAGTGTAGAGGCACAAGCCTTGATTAGAAAAGGAAAGAAAGTCGTGAAGAAGTTAATTAAAAATACAGTTGCCAGTTAATACTAGAGGTACCTTTAAATGATTACCACTTTAGTTATCACTTTAATTCCTTTGAGACTGCTACAAAGATACGTTAACAAGCTTCAGCGCTAAGCCACCGAGTACTTTAATGCAATCTTCAACTTTTTACTGCTTTCTGCTGCGTTACAAGTGCAGTTTTGAAACTCAGGAAAACCTTTTCGCGCTCAACGCTCAGATGATACTTTATTCAAGGGCCCAGGAGTCTAAAGAACAGTTTTACTGCCTCCAAAAGAACTTTTTCGGATCGCTGAAAGATGATTTTTTCGTTTTTAAAATATCAAAATATATTGTACGGACCTACAGTGGTGTCGTCACGCCATATTTTAAACTGTACCACGAGATTAATCAGTTATGTTTCTAAAGATCAGTTTCTTAAAGAAAAAATACGTAAGAAGATACGCTGTGGCTCTATCACAAGAGATTACCGAAGCGCAAATGTTGTAACAGTAGCCACATTAAATGCTAACTTACTTACCATCGGTTTCTGAGGCACATTTAGCTGTACTTTATCTATTCAATAGCGTTAAAACTTATATAAAAATAATTCAATTGAAAAGATAAGCTACCGCAAAATGTACTCAGAAACCGGGGTTTACTAATACAGCCTGTGTAAGTGTCGAGTAAGTTGATATAAATCATTTACGCATGAGATTTAACAAGAGGATGTCGTAAGTTGAGTTGGGACAAAAAACTTTATGCATGATATCTTTCTGACCGCTCGGGATCTCCCACGAGGACGCACGGTTGTTTCATTTAGCATTCCTTTAACTCTCTTGGAATATGAATACGTTGCTTACTCTTGCATTACCTATTTAGGGCTGAATTTCGTTTTTTTTTGTGGGTGTATTTGAATTAAAATTTGGGTTTGAACTTTCAGGGTTTAATGTTACATCTTTAGGAACGTTTTCGAAGTACCATACCATGAATGTAGTCGGTGTGACCATTATGTATGGTTACAGTTATTTTTACAAGGCACATAGGTACGTGGTCTTGTTAAAACATTGGAACCAAACTAACCCGTAGACATCACGTAACACTATTGTATGCGTACGTATTAGAATTTCATACAAGTTCTTACGAATTTTTCGACACGTCTACGCGTCTGTTGTTAGTGCGTGAGCGTTGGATTAGAAAAACACATTACAATTCTCTACAATTTACTAACATTTGTCTATGTCCATAAATAACTCAGCACTATGAATACATCAAGGAAAAACAAAGTGTTAGATGGTAGATAAGAAGAAGAGGCGAAATATTTTTTCACCATGAAACAGTTTTGTAGCAAAATACTATTTATTTGACAACGTATTTAGTAAAACATGAATGTCAAAATGGCACTATTTAGCATTTCTTGTCGTTGGTATTACTTAAATGTCACCGCGAAACTTCTTAAAGCAAATGACAGAAACAAAAAGTTTGCTAAACAAGGACAGTTGGCAACAAAAGTTTGTTGAATATAATTGGTTTGTAGCAACCAGTGTGACATTTTGATACGACTGAAATTAAATTATAATATTCTTTGATACACCTGTAGACTAGTCAAATCCTTGGAAACGTTTGCTTTATAAATAAAAATAGTGGTATTTCTGTAGAGTTTCAAATCGTTCGATTATGCCAATATGTGTGACGGAAGTTTAACATAACGTTTGTGGTGAATTTTACGATCAGCAAAAAAATATGCCAATGTAAAGTATGTACTAAAATAAGTCCAGCAGTTGCATTTACCCTCATACTACAGCTACCGGTTATTTTACGGTTTTTATATGATGCTCGCGATTCCACGATTCAGCTATAAAATACATCACGCGCGGACTTGCTGGCGTTGTGACTTTCAGCGAGCAGTTCCTTTAGCTGATTTAAACGACGTTGGTGGTAAGTTAGAATTCTTAACAAAGGAAAAATAAGCTACGAGAATTGTTATAGAAATAAAATACGCTAGGCTACTGATGGAATATTGATTATCCCCGTGTAAAAAGCCTGAAATAAGAATCTCGTCGTGAACACACGTTGAATATAGTTTCAAATGAAACAGGCTCTTTGATGTTGCACCGCTAAACTCCTACATCCTGAAAATATGAAAAGGAAATAATGTAAATACTCACGATTTTGGTGTTGAGGTGCATAAGCTCGCGCTCGGTGACTCGGCGCCGCGCGGTCTCCATTTGCTGCTGACGGTACTGGTTGTACTTATACAGCAAATACATTCCGGGCAGGGCCAACACAACGAACGGTCGCATCAAGTTTGACGACGTCGGCGCGCGCTGCGGCATCTTCTTATTAACATTATTTTATTCATTTAACAGCTATGCACTTTCGTCGTCGACTGTACAAGCTCTGACATTTTGCAATTTGAACTTTATACTATTCGAATTAGAGATCATTTTGCTTATTTTAACAGTTACAATCACGCCACATTTTTTATACTAAAGTTAAAATATGGAAGATTTAATTGTATTATTAACGTATTGCTATAAGCACTTTATATAGCGTCACTACGGGGTTTCTACGTTTATAAATGGATTATTGCTTTAGTAATAGACCTATTTATTTACACAGCGCTCTTCTCAGGACGTTTCCAGCATAGTTACGACTCTGAAACAAATTGGGATAAGGTCAGTAAATTGTATTTTATCTGCCTAAATGAATTTATGTTTGAGAAATGATCTGCATTAAAAGGGAGCAAATTGAACGTTACTTGATGAATGATGAACTTTGAGTTTTGTGATATTATCTCATTTTAAGAACTAGATTCTTCAAAACAAATTGCAATATTTCAATCAGCCTAGCCTTTCTTCTGTGTTGGAGTCGCCTTCCAGACTTACTGGACGCAGCTGGATACCAGCTTTTTACATGGAGCGACTGGCTATCGGACCTCCACAGCCCAGTTACCTCGGTAAGACTGATTGTCAGACTCAACAATACACAAGACGAATTACATTATTTGAGCACAGTATTATTTCAAAACATATGCCCATTACAATTTTATCTATACTAATATTATAAAGCTGAAGAGTTTGTTTGTTTGAGTGTTTGTTTGTTTGTTTGTTTGAACGCACTAATCTCAGGAACTACTGGTCCGATTTGAAAAATTGTTCATATAATTCGATCGTTACGTCAAGTTTCATGTATCCAATATGTTTGGTTCAGTATAAATAAAGCCAGCACTACCCTGCACTGTCGTTTAACTGATGTCAACATGTGTTTTATTTGTCGTTGTCACATAAAACACGTGCAGTACATTGCTTCAGTGTAATGAACCCGCACGTAAAATCTTCGGATCGTATTGCCCTTAGTTGGTGACGTAAAGTTTATATACTATCTGCACTATTCATTTACACGAACAAATTAATTGAAATGCGGCTCATTTAGCCTACGGTAAGGTTATCAATTTAGATTTCCACACTTCGTTGCGTTTCTACAATGATTTGAAACGCCGTTTTATTAAATCCCATGTTAGGACATATGATACCTATCACGAAAAATAACAAAAAGTTGTTGCTAACACATTGCAATCTTAGCAAATCGTTAAAATAGTTATAAAGTAAGTTTCTATGCATATATTGTCACTACTGAAAATCGTCAAGAATACTGTTAAAATTATAACAGTCAAAGAACCCCAATATACTTATTATTAGAGTATCCAGAACGATATTGCAAAACCGATGCTCGAAACCGATAGACGACTAATAAGCGTTGTATAAGAGCCGGGGGAGGGGGCGGCCAATGAGTTGATTGAAAGCTTCCTCTCGGGAGCAATGTGGACAGTGTTATAGGTTATTTTCCTCCTATCAATGGCTATAAATGTCCGTAATGCGGTGTTTAATAGCTCGTTTTAATCGGACAAAAATAGACGAATAGTTGGTACTTATTACTCTTGAGCTTGAAGCTGTTACATTTATGAAGGTCGTTAAATTAAGGAGTGATGAAGAGGCGGTTAAAAGATTAAATTATCGTCTTTAAACACTATTGATGTTCAAAAAACCATATAATAGTGATAAAAGTTTGTAACATACTTTTAAACGCTTGTAGATCAGAAATTGATTGTTATTTACGTGAGTAGAAGGGAAAGTTATGATAAAAAGCCAGAATAATGTTTGAGGAATTAAAGATATATTTGTTATACTAATTGCCGGTACTGTTCGCTCAGCAAATGGTCACTTACACTAAACTACAAAAAAGTATTTTTAAATATATTGGCCATTCAACTTTTATACCCGGTACACAATGTAAAAAAAAAACAATTTCATTCGAGACTTTATAGCGAATGGAAAATATGGATAAAAATTCTATATTGCACTTTTCCATGCAAAAATGTCTAACGGAAGGGTCCATTCGAACTGGATATTATTTTACCTTCTGACGTTAGCACAAAGCCAGTGAGTCAGTTTTTTATGAAATTCTAAAGTTTACAATGAAATTTTCTAGTTTTAATGAAGCAAGTACAGTTGAGACAAATATTTTATATGGACTTTTGTAATAGCGACTAATGATTTTCCTACGACCACATAGGCCATGTTGTTAGTATAACGAGAACACATCTGTTCTTACTGTCAACCCGATCATGACCTTTTGAGACTTCCGACGTCCACAAAAATCGTTAACCTTATCCGAATCGAAGCATCCGCTCCTTATTCCGTACGTGCTTCCTTTTCTCTGTCGACATTGATCAGTTACGTCACCAATCGAAAGTATCGAACGTTAAGATTCATAGTATCGGTATAAGTCGGTACCAGCCCCAGTATTGACGCGATACGATCGGAGACAGGGCACGAATCAACTTGATCGACAACCACGACATCTTGGCTTTGTGCTGAATGAAGTTTCAGTGCCTTTGTTCAGTAATGAAAAATGTTTTGGATGAATACGGAAAATATTTTTCTCTGTACGCTGACGATAGCAGTTTTAGTCGTGTGGTATGTTGGTACATGTAGGAATCATATGTTGCAAAAATTTGATTAAATCGCTTCTAAATAAATGGTACCTACCTGCAAAGGTAGAAAAAATCAACTTACTTCCGCATTTATAATGCAAGGTAAAGTTTTAGATAGAAAAGATTTACAAACTTTGCCTTGTAGTAAATATTCGATGTCAATGACTTCAAAGTATGACGTTTCTTTTTTAAACTGCTTCGTCGCTACGCTCGTAGCTCGTAGGTTTACGAAAATGCAGAATTTTATTGTGTGAAAAAGTTTTGTAGACAGTCAGGCGAATAGCGAGTTTATCATGTTCTTTAGTTTGTTTGTGTTCTACTCTAGTAATGGCTCAGTCGCAGGTTCTTTTTGGCTAAATCACTAATACAAAGTACGGATAGATATGGACCAATAATATAGGCTTTCTATCATAAGGAAAAATCAAGAAAGAGAATCTTTAATATCCAACATAAACTTTCTAATCAAACGTAATATGTATTCAGAGAAAGCATCGCAAGCTAGATAAATCTGCAGATCGTATATAAGACGTGATCAAGTCGCCTCTATTAACATAATGAGTTGGGGGTTATTCTGTACGCCTCTCAGTACTGCGAGTATGTTTGTTCAGTTCTTTCTAAATTCGCCAGTGGCGTCGTTGCCAAGCTTCCCACTGCGCGGCCGAATATTAAATTATTACTTTTGCTGGTATTTTCTTTGTCAATAGATTTGGAGGACTCTGGGTTACGTCATTCTTACAAGGCCTTATTTTCGTGAATAATGTAAACATGCAACTAATATGGCGTTGATTTTGCCACATATATGTGTAATGTAACGTCATAATACTTATGTTGTAAGAACGATGAAAAAGTCGTTAGTGTTGTTACCCTTACATCCATACAGTTATTTTTCTCAAAACAGAATAAAATCGTTATTTAAAATGTTCAATCAGCTGCTTATATATTGGTTGGTTAAATATTTACTATTGCCGCAGGTTTAATTTCAGTAAGTACACACAAAAGTTCCTTTCTGTCTGTTCTTGCAAGAAAAGTCTATAAAGAAACAAAACCGAGTCCCAACAATAAAGTGCCACAAAATACACCGTCTCGATTTTCGATCAGCTTAAAAGTTAAGAAGTTGTGTGTGAACCACGCCGCTCGAGAATGGCTTTCGCCTGATTGAGCCTCGGGATAACAGGCGTGTAACAAGCTTAAGCTACGAACAAACTCGTCGACTGTTTTATGCAGCATCTTCGGAGACAACGTGTGAAATTGCCCTTAATTCAGATAGAGGTGTTTTATTTGAAGATTTGAGAACACCATTCAGGCGATTACGAGTTTTCTTTTGAAATTGAGGAAGCGCGTAAACTGTGTGTTGTACTTGGTACTAGCGAATATCGGAAGATGGATATTTTAAAAACTTAATAGGTTATTAAAAAAAATGTCATGATCATGCAGGCACGATTAGATTTGGTATATTTTGTAGTAGCCTACAAAATGTGATTTCAATTTCATCTACATAACTTGGACCTTGAGTGTTAAAATTAAGACAAAAGAAGGACCTCTTGGCAAAATGAGCCATGGCACAGTCAGATATTAATTCAACTAAACTATGAGAAGCCTAAAAAAGGCAACGATAGCATTTAAATTATACAAATTCATCTCAACACAACCTTGGACAAAGGCCATTAAAACCGTTGCTATTTTTACGACCCCATTTTTGGCCTAACAACAAACTAACTGACATACATAGGCACAAAGGCTGTTAATCACGGGCTTACAGAAATAAAGTGGACTATAAATCCCTAATGAGAACGAGTAAAAAGAAATAAAGTGCGCACTAGTTAATACCTAAGCTATGTGTAGATGTAGAGAGAGCATTTACTTGCGTTCCTAAGTGGGGAGGGAAGTTCTATGGCTTACTCTAGACACTATAGACCGTAATATAGTGTATACTACTGTTAGTACCATCTACTATTATGGAGAATCTAGATATGTCAATAATTGGGATGCAATTATCTTGACTGAATTACTACTATACACTATCCACAAAGCTTTGTACGAAAACCTGATCAACTCTACTAGCGAGTGCGCTAGGAAAAAAAATACAGTTCACTTAAAATATCAAACTCTCGATAATAGATGGTACCAATTAGCTATTGAGAAATTTTGTATGAAAATTTGATCAGCGCATCTTTCGGGTGCCGTAGGAATTATTTTTGTAGTTGTACCTACATTTCATAGTCATAAACTCTTGATACTCGATAATACCGTTTATAAAGAATCCAGCTACTGGTTGCAATGATATATCATGTACCAGTATTAATGCTTTAACTTTAAATGGTGTTCTAATTGTTGTCAAAACAGACCATTAAATTACCGTAATTCTCGTAGTCACGCAATCAAATTTCCTTAAAAAGTCCGAAGTTAAGGGAGGCTCAATACCACTTATTAATATGTAAATAGCAATCTTAATCTCAGAAATCATTGTTCACGCGAATGTATGTAGGTCTATGGGTTAAACCTTCTTAAACTGTTCCGACAATTAGGACATTTAAATGGCTATTGACCTCCATAATTTTAGGTAGAATAGTGCTTTAGTTTATTTTTCTATGAGCCCGTGAATTAAGTGTCACAGGAGAGTCATGCGATGTTGTTGTTACTGTAAGCTTATATTGTTTTCTAATAAATAAATAAATTGCAATTGTACTAATCTAAACTCTAACGTAGTCTAAGCGGATTAACAAGCAACATTAACGTTCTTATCGATAAAATATTTTTATTACATTTTCTTAAAACACAACGTATTTGCTCTTCGATGTTATTTCCGAATCTCGATGCGGATACATATAAACATGCTCGTACTCAACACGAAATGGTCTTCCAATGATACAACAGATTGTACAGATACAGTCCATTTGCTGCAAAGAATCCGAACATGACGCATCACAATCTTATCTACATTACGTAACATATTGCCTCTCTTAATATTCTCCTCGGGTGTAGTATTTGACATCGCTAGCTCACACTTGCGAAGAACTCTAATTCTCCCCAGAGGTACGAATTCGAGAACATCTCTGACTTGGCAAAATACACTAAACAAGTATAAAGTTCACACACGGACATTTTTATAATTCTGTTTACCGTTTCAAAATGTCGGTTGTCTAGCCAAATTGTTCAAAACTAGGTGAATGCGGCTTTAGATATTGTAGTTTCCGATATCGGTCGTTTGGGAAATGGTCAGCGCATACTTTAGTAATAATATTATGTCATACAGCCTATAATATTATTGAATCCATAACTGCATTATTTACTGGCTCATTGGAGATATTGGAGACCAATAGCTAACATAAAATATGCATTACTTACTTGCTTGTATATAAGTATCATTATGAGAAGTTGTATATTTATATTTTTTCTATATAAATACACATATAACGAAAAAATCTTCACCGCCCTTCAAAGGCTGGACTAATGAAAGGGCAGTGCGGTTCGTAGATTTGAAAAACACGATTCTTCAAAAGGCTAATCAGCTTAAAAGCAAGCCTTTGACTGCAATCTGAATGGGAGCCAAATGACATTAGAGTAAGTTCGTAGTGTTCAGTTTGTTTGTCGAGAGAGCGCCCAAAGCACAGCTCCACTAGGAAAACACTGTCTTACTCGTATGACGTAACATGTGTACTTTGCAAATGGAACGCGATTCTGCTGACAAAGTAGTGACGGTAGTGACGGCAACAAACAACCAAGATTTTTGGTGTAATCTGCGATAATCTCTCTTTTAAAGAGAAGTTAATACTAACATCAATGGCAAACAAATTATTTTTAATCGTATTACGAGTGTTTAATAATTTGTTCGTTTGTTATGTCTTCAACGCCCTTGTTTGTGATGTCTGTCTCTTATAAGATGTTATCAAACTACGTGGTCATTACTTCTTTTGCTAAGATTTATTGTTTTTCTGATAGAGTTCTCGCTATCGACACCGAAAACATAATTTTATGGCTTACTTGCCAACCGCCATCGAAAACAACATTACAACACAAACTCTTCATAGTTATTTTTTATTTGTCTTCGGCCCGTCCTAAATTTCTCCATTCATAGCTCTTACGTGAAATAGGTATCACAAAGACGTGACGTGGTTTCCTCAACTTTTCTCTAAAGTAGTGAAGTTCCTAGTGGCGCCCTCTTGCGGAAAATGACAGCCAGTCTGCAGCTCCATCTTGCAAGCGCCGACGATTTTTAATATTCTTTCCTTTTAAAAGATGCCTTCATTCTTTTGTTGTTGCAAGATGGTTAGTTTCTTTTAGAGGTGAGTGAAATTACTATTCTATTTTTGATAGCAGTCACTTTCTTATTTTCCATGCACCACGCTGGATAGACGGTATTGTTTGGATAACATACGAGTACATTGTAGTAAGGTCGTCGGAAGATCTTATCATTTGCCTATCAGTGATTTCGAGGTTACAGTAGATAAATGTTGAATGAATTAAAATACATTACTTGATTACCACAAAACCTTTGGCACGCGATTTTCCTATGATCGCGCGTGCGGCCATGGAAACTGACAGTTCCGGGTATATTACGCCTATAACATGTATTAATAATCATACATTATACATATGTTTAACAACAAAAAAATCATGGATGCTATCCTAAATATATGACGTACATACATTTTCACGGATTAAAAAATAAATATCAGTAGCTAAAAGTAGTCGGATGTACTCAGTAACCCAGAGTACCCAACTCTACATCGTCGGTCTATACCTAAAGGAGGTCTGAAGTCCATTATATCGTAATATAGCCCCTATTGACAATATATTATGTCCTAGTTATTGAAAGGGAAACCTAATATCCACGTCTAACAAGACAATACCTAGAAACCTAATACCATTGTGTGAGGTAAAACGTTGTAATGGAAAAATCATCTGTGGTTTAGTCTTTGTTATTATAAGACCTTACTTGTCATTGTTATGATATGAATCCTTGACAGTCGTTAGCAATTTAAGACATATAAGAGAGACGACGAAAATGTCGGCATGTTTTGTTTACGTTTTTTAAAAATCCGTTGTATTGAAATTCCTAAAATAAAAGCGGATCGATCGGATCAATCAAGTGCAAAATGTAATTGGTAGGTTTAAAAGTAGTGACCCAAGCAAGGGTAATCGATAAAACCATCGAGGGACACTTGTAACTTCTTACGTAAAAGCAATGCAAGAAGAGGCCATTCTTTACTGAACAAAATATCTCCATACTTTGTCTCGAGGTCTTTGCTTGACGTGTTCCGATGAATTTAATATCAATAATTCTTTTGACGAAGAAAAGGCTCCCAGCATGTTCAAATTAAAACTGACATAACGCCCTTCGCTTCGAGTCTTCGAGCATCAAAGCTGTTTACGTTGTCTCGTTGTAAGTTGTTTCATTGTCTGTCTGACGAGTCTTTTGTCCCAACCTCCATCTTCCATCTTGTACACTTTTATTATGACGCGAATTCAACGGGACGGAAATTTCGTAAAGGTCGCGTCATATTTGCTCGATTAGAATGATCATACAGACAGCAACTCAAATGAAGGTATCTACATATGTATCTGAGCTTCCACCACAAACATATACAGGACCTATGGTAATTTTACTTCAAACCTCATCCTGATCAGAATTCTTATAAATTATATTAATTTAAAAATACTTTTTACAAAGTTTCTCGATTCCATATAAAGTTCCATAATAATATCTCCATTCTTTATTTCAAATCCTTGAGTAAAATATTGAATGCTATTCTTTCAAGGGCTTGAAAAGATTGTCGCATTATCCTTACACAATGCCAATCAAAACGGAGCAAGTGTGACAGCACTTTTAAACGTCTTTGTTCTGGGAAAATATGAAATAGATACAAGACACTTCAAGGTAACGCGTGTGCACCAACGTGTATCAAATTGATGTACATTTTCTTTGAAACAATACCTTCGCAGATAACGACGAGAATATTGAAAGTAATTTTCACAATAATTGAGTTTCAAACTTTACGTTGTGTAGAAACGGCGTGGGAGTTGTTGCTGCGAATAAAATGTGTTTATTAGTCAATAAACGTTGTTCTTAAACAAGTACTGCAGTAAATACCGTTCATATCGGTCGTTAATATGAGTTTGATTCATTATTGCTTTGTGATCCACTGGTTTATCGTCAGTTTATTTTGGTATTAACTACTGCTTAATAGTTAGCACCATTGTATAACTAGTTACATCTCTGGACCACACAGATTGCGTTGAATAATCCTTTAAATTGAATCTGTGAAATTTCCTGAATGCCATTTCATGGTAACTAGACACCCTCATAAAAAAGGAGGCCGCGATGAGAACTTATCTCTCTGAAAATTTTAGCCCTTCGTGTGATTTGTCTGTACTAAGCTCATATATTGTTATAATTGCGAACAATAAAAGACAATGCGGAAACGGTTGACAACAGAGCCCCGCCTAGTGTTTAGGCTAGTACAGGGGGTCCGGGGCGAGGGTGAGTGACGTCACGTCCGCATCCGCCGGCCAGCCCGCCATGCCGCAGCGCGCCAAATAGCCGCGGACATTCCACTTGTCCGCCACAAATTATTGTATTGTCAGACCAACTACCACTGTTTTATATGTCCTTTATACACTAGTTTTATTCGCAGCTATTTGTCTGCTTTACATTTTCACGCCATATTTTCGCAGCATTGGATGAATATGTCAAAATATTTTTGGCTTACCGGGTAAATTTTTGAGTTAAGCTAGGCTTATCATCAGGCGAAAAGCTACCTGCAGTGTTTTCTGCGCTATTTATTACTTGTTAATCTTTTAATAGAGAGGAATAAACAGTAGTCAAGTGATGCGGATATTCATAATTATTTAAGGTACATTCCGAAATTTTACACAAATACGCGACTCAAAATACTCGAAGCTAGAATTCATTTTTATGCGTTGCACACAATGACATTTAATTTGGGACAATGTTAATGAGAGCATAGTCATACATTTATAAAATGTATGGACGTCCTTGTCGCTCAGAGCGGACCATCCAGAGGTCGCGAGAAGTAAATGCACTTTTGTTAATAAGGTCTGTGGCGGAAAATTGTGGCGTCGAGTAATAAGATGGGCGGCGTTGCAATTTGCTGAATTAGTGGAATGAGAGGCGCAATGCCAGCCTGAAGAGAATTCAAGAGAGCTAGTTAGATACCTACGTTTTTAGTTATGACTACAAGCGACCGAGTTTCTACCTTATTCAGTTTTTTACTTCATTCAGTTTAGCTAGTTCATTTTTGTTATGTTGATGTGTGTTTTTAGATCTTTATTCGTTTGCTTTAAACGCATGCTTGTTGATTTTATTCACGAAAGTTAATCTTAAGCATAGTTTACTGTAAATAATTGTATCCTAAGCTATGAATTATGCTGACAGAATTATTAAGTAATATTTTTTACATAGCATTGCTGCACAATCTACACATGATTAATTAGATTATTTTTACTGAATCTTGAACAAACAGTGCTAACATAAAAAGTATAACATAACTATACCTATCCTACTACCCTCACATAATATGTATAATGTGCATAAATTAAAAAATCGTGCTTCCATTGTGCATCTGTTTATGTGTTAGCACGTCACGTCACGACACTCGGCACTCACCCCTCGGCACTTCAGACATGTTACCGCTATGCCACTATGTTAGCTTACTAAGCTTATGCATACTGCTACGCAAACAGCCGGCACTGTGATTACTTGGTTTTGTATTACAGTGATGGATTACCCGGTTCTGTCCTTGGTGTTTGAATAATTTGAATATACCTAGAAGTAGGGAAAGAGAAGGACACACACGATTCTTTGCGACGTAGAATTTGAAACTAGTATCTAAAGTAAATACCATTTAGTACCTACAATACGATCATATCGGCATTTCTACAACTAGATCAATGTTATCAAAAACGAAGGTTTAATTAATAAAGAAACACTGGGTTCCTGAATAATTGCTGAGTGTATACATCAGCGTCTATATATTTGGCTGAAATCAAATTTAAAAGCTATTTTCTAATTTGCGATTTTTTTGGCAGGAGCACTTCTTAAAGTTCTACCTTCAACCCGCAAGCTGTATTTTACGCCATAATAACATATTCATGAATACAAGAATATAGAAATAAGTCACGTACGTCAAGTCAATTATATTGTATTATTAGCCGGGGGCCATGGGAAGAGCCACGGGTCATGCGGTGACACAGTTACTGGCTTGCTGAATATTTCATCCATGGTGCATACGTCACGAGCGTATCCAGCGCACGGTGGCCTCGTATTGTCGTTCGATTACTATTTATAACCGTGTTTTAAAATGTTTTGCTGTTTTTTAAAGTTGTTTTGTTAGAAAACTTATACGAATTAGAAAAAATAAATAAATAAAAATATTTATATTATATGTAGTACGGTCTATACGGGTATATTATTATAAGATATACTAAACCATTGTTTTAGGTACAATTTAAGTGTTATTTCCATTTGCATATAATTTCACAAAGGAATGGTACTTTTGCCATTTGGTGAAAAATCGTTTTGAGCATTTTTTAAGTCCCAGCCATTTTAGACTTTATAATTAGGTAGGTACATATAACCCTGATTTATTTGAAATTAGTTTTAATTAACTTTAGCAAACCAATAATTACCTTTTTTATTCAACTGCCAACTGGACATTGCAATCATAAAACATACCTATCGTACATTTAATCACGTAATTAGTACCTACATTTCCAGATACGACAAATCAGAAAATATAATAGCGTAGGTGTGGTCGTGGGCAGGACTCGTATTAAATGAACACTATTTCCACAGTTCTGGCTACTTGTTAATTGATCTGCAGTAATAAATAGTGTGTTTTCTAGGGATTGTTCGATATGCTATATTTTTATTCAATTTCTATTTTCTAGGAAACCGCAAATGGTTTTAATTTCATATGTTTAGCACTATACCTAGAATATAGAACAGAATTATGTTTGTAGAAATAGAGAACATAATCCCACACCGCTTACGGATTGACAATTTCTACAAATATAACTAAAAAAGAAACTAGCTTTAGTAACATTCTGATGAAGAATTAGACGCATAAGCTTAATATTAATTAAGACATCAACGAGGTCTGAAATAAATATTACAATAACCATGTAATATGTATATAAAATTTTACAATTTGTGTTACAACTACGAAGGAACTTCGCAACCATTTAACGCTTCAGTTATTTGAACAGTTCGTCAATTAAAAATTCCCGTTCCATTCTTCGGGGGTCAGTATTTAAACTTTCCCAATAAAAATCCGTTCGAACGGTTACTGAAGTTAAAACTAAAAAAATACAACGTAGCAACAGTTAGCAGCTGAAACTTTAAAACAACTTCAAGCCTTGATTAAACCGACTTCTGTACACCACATCGCATAGAAAAAACAATCTGTTTGCCATTATAAGCCTTATAAGGTAAAAGATTAGGGTGATAATGGCTTAAGGTTGATGGATGAAGTCGCGGGCCTGTACATAAGGCTATATTTTGAATAAAGTTCAGTGTTCGATGTAAAGCGAGGAATGAATAGAAACATTTAACTTGTTCTAATAAACCGTACGCTCTGCTCCTACGAGTTTGATTGAGTTCCATTGACGAATGTGGAACACGTAAGTTTAACTATGTGAGCTCTCATGGCTTAGCCATGGACTATTAGATTAGTTACTGGTTTTGTGCGCTATTAACTGTATTAACCGAGACTCTAGAGTCGTCAGTATTACTTTATATTAAGTAAAAAAATGGGAACAGGAAAACCAGGATACAATTTGAACGTAATGTATTCTCTCATTTACAAATTGCATTACAAGTATCATATATTATAACTACCAGTTTTTTGTGTGAATAAGTACACATAATTCAACTGAAACTCTCGATCCAATAACATTATCAACTTAACAGCTTAATCTCTTCAAAATTACATTTCACATGAATACAACCGCAAAAAAATAGTATCCATTTCTCGTATGACACAAAGGGTTGGCCAAAGCCCTGCTGTCAGTCCTCATGTCACATTAATCATTCCTTTTCGCAAATCCTTTTAGTCGTCGACCTTTCATAACTGAGGTGAACTGGAATAAGCCGCTTACAATATCACGCTTTGTACACCATTATTAAGTTGCCAGCAGGTAGGTTGGTGACTCCTTTTTGAATGTATAACTTGATATTAGGGATGATAAAGATGTGGACGAATCCTGTTATTGGTGTTTATTCTGGGTACTTTGATCTACCACAACAGGCCACAACGCAATGTGTGAGTTTTTTAAGAAAAGTAAGTAAGTACATATATGAAAATGGCAGTTTTATTAGATTTTTCTGTTACTGCTTGTCTGCGTCATCCCACCGAAAGATAAATGCCTCTTCCTATGATCTCTATTTTTATGTTTTCTGCTGTAGTCAAAACTACTCAAGACCAAGAAGTATACACATAACAGAATGATTATAAAGATAGGTAGTAGCTGGTATTGGAAGTAAATCTTAATTCCTTATAATGGTGACAATTCATAATTTTTTACTCTCGTTAACGTCGACTACCTATGTAGGTATTGTCTTAACGCCACAAAGCAAAACAATTCGCCTCCTTGAAATTCAGAGTACGAAATGTACCCAGGGCAAGAGATCAACTTGGCTATTTCCCGAATGCATTCAATTTGGTTCACTCTAATCAGATGCGGGCTGTTTCCAGAATTTACACAGCGCTACAGCGTCTAACATCCGCTAGCTAAATACCTAACAGCGATTGCATCGCATAACAACCGGACCGAGAGTTTAACGTGATCTCCGAAGCACGGATTGGTACCGAAATGTAATTAACTGACTCTCATCTAGGGACTGAGCGTGGGCAGTTTATGCTGCGTTCACACGCAATCGATGGATATACGGTACCAATTAGATTGCAGATTTAGGTTAACATAGAAAGATGTTCCTAAGCACAAAAATGAATGTAGGTCAAATATAAAAGCAAGCACAGCTTTAAATCAATTTGATCAATCAACGACATTTAATTAAGTAGGTATTATCAACATCAACTTACTGTCTGGCATAAGTTATACTTAGAGCAGCCTGGATTTTCAGTGTGACTTAGAAATATAATAAATGTACAAGTTAATACAAAAGAAAGGAGAGATACTGTTAAAGAATAAGTCTTAACGTAGCGAAACCTGTACTGCCCCATTCCATTAAAAGTACATATTTTTTCAAACTGACTCTTTTCATTTCGCCCAATACGTATTCGGCACCAGAGATCTCATAATTAGGTATTAACCACCCATGGGATCGTCAGATTCAATATTACGTTCTCCATTGCGTCTTAAAACTGCGGAACGGTTTCGGTTCCCGCACGGGCCGAATATTGAATAACCCACATACATTTATTCCGGGTAAAGATATTCTTGCATGGATTCCACCTCTGACATGAGAAAAACTCTATCTGGTTTTACGTCCGCTTTATAAAATGGATGCATATTCTTCATTTCCTACGGGAATAATATGAGTAGAACGAAGACAATTTATTATTACTTTTTTAATTAGGTAATGCTAGAACACTGGAATTAAAAAGTAGGTATAACGTTATGAAATAATGCAGTGAGAGTTGTTTTTTCTTTTTTTCATTTTTTGATATCAATTAACTTTGTATATTTACGTGTTTTCAAGACGTCACGGATATAATATGAGTAAAACGATCTAATTTGTGTTTCAGGCATACTATAACCAGTATCTGCCTTTGCATCTCACATAGGTGATTATGCAGCACTCTGCAGTAGGTATTAACTTCAACAGCAAAATAAAGTTACATACTCGTATTTTAAATAAATATAATGGTTTACGAGCGCACAAGATTACTATAATCAACTAAAATTCTTTCAGTGTAACGCATTCATTCATTGTAATTATTCATTCATCAAACATAGTTGATCGAGCATATTTGAACGCGTGGCCTGATATTTCGGTAACACAGCGATTATATTGCAATCATTGATATGATATGTTGATGATATAATATTGAGTACGTTGACACTATTTTATCGTAAATAATGGTAAATAGAGTCTTACTGTAGTGAATAAGTATTGAAGAGCAATGTTGAATCAAGAATTCAAAGGTACGGCTGCCTCTCGAAAAGATAAAACTGAGTAAACTGTCTATGTAACTGATTGATTCTTTCTTCCTTTTTTCTTCTTATTATGCCGGTAATTCAAATCATAAATTATTAAAAAATTGTTCCGTGTTAAACCGACTTAGGAGTCTACTCACATGCTAAGAATCTCACACATGAGTGAGTTAACTACGGACCTTTATTTTCAATGGAAGTTTCACTCGGTGAATGTGTGAGTTTACTACTCATACATTTTAGAGGTGGTTGAATCACCTGATTAATAATAATTAACTTGAACATAACGTTTTATTTCTTATTATCATCAAATATCATTGCGACATATAAAAACATAATTTAACATAATAACAATAAAATAAATTGCACAGTCGGCTGCAAATTTGCTAATTATTTAAGTTTAATTTAATCAAGTACTTAATAAAAATATTGTAATGCATGCTCGAAAATCGATGATTTGTTGCATATTTTAATAGAATGCAGTTTATATAACAATATTAGAGCACAGTTGCAATTGCAGCATTTTTTTTGTCATAATGGTAGTATAAATGTTATTTTGAGTGATCCATTTTCTGAAAAGGCGATTAAAATTTTTAAGTTTTTTAGTTATGTTTTTTCTGTAAATATGCTAAATTAAAATATATTCAATTTATTTTTCTCTTTTTAATTTATGTTTTTTGAAAATTTTAATTGCCTTCAGTTAGAAAATTAGTTTTTTTTTAAGATTTTGCTGTACACTTTGTTGTAATTTGAGTTTCCCTATGAGGCCGACATAGCCTTTTGTTGGCTAAAGGCCTTGACAATAAATTTGATTAAAAAAAAAAAAAAAAAAAAATTGATTCTTACCTCGTTTGTATGTCACATAAGCAAACAGTAAATATGATTACACACTATAATAAGACACTATAATTTATAATTATTTACACACTTCCGCAAACATAACCGCAAATAATAAGTGAATAGGTGCTAAAGTTTTATGATTCACCTACATTCAAAATATAAAAAGATTTCTCGGATTACCCACTATGCTGTAATTTATTACAGGAACATGTCGTTATTATTTTTTATACTTATTTAATTTTGGTATATACTTTCTATATGTATACTTGATGTTTCCATGTTATCTACTAAGTAAATAAATAATAATGAGACTTTTATTTTTAACAATATTTCTATTAAGTACTTGATTAAATTAAACTTAAATAATTAGCAAATTTGCAGCCGACTGTGCAATTTATTTTATTGTTATTATGTTAAATTATGTTTTTATATGTCGCAATGATATTTGATGATAATAAGAAATAAAACGTTATGTTCAAGTTAATTATTATTAATCAGGTGATTCAACCACCTCTAAAATGTATGAGTAGTAAACTCACACATTCACCGAGTGAAACTTCCATTGAAAATAAAGGTCCGTAGTTAACTCACTCATGTGTGAGATTCTTAGCATGTGAGTAGACTCCTAAGTCGTTAAACCTATTAACATTATTTTGCTAATGTTTATAGAACTACTAAATTGAAGAGTAGAAATTATGTAACAAAATCTTAAGCCTCAATTTCAATGCGTCACTTAAATAATACACAAACAACAGAGTACTGCAAGCTCGTAACTAAATCTAAAATTGATTACCAACGAAACTGTATATCTATAGGAATTAACAGCCAGTATCATGCAACTTGCAGTACCAATATCACAGTGAAATCACAATTCGCCTGTCAATTGTGGTGAATATTTGATAGCCCCAAGAGCTGTTCACTGTACATTTTCACCGCGGGAAGGTATCGGTTCGAGCTAGTTTATTATGTGTTTTTCTTATATTTCTGCTTTCTAACTTGTATGTTTTTTATATCATGTAAATATTTATATGCAAATATGGAATAGTGAATGATGAATATACATTACACCATTACATATTTTTATGCGGTAAATAGGTAGATAATCTAAGGCCTCAGAAACACTTATTTTGTTTTGTTCCAGAAATAGCCATTGTTTTAGTATGACCCAATTAGGTATACTTAAAGTTGACCTATCATTGTGTTTACATTACGTTATTCTTCATAAATATTTAAAGTGAAAAATACAGGGTGGCAACAACAAGATCGTAATGTATTTATGTCTTGATTGAGAAAATTGGTCTCATTCACCAACTCGTTTGGGTTACTGGATCATTGCCTTATCTGTAAATTGATTAAATAACCAATAATTACAAAGTATATTCCTTAATTTTAGTATTAACTACGAGATACCTAAATATATGTGCACGATTTTTGTTTTGCGTTGTGCAATTTGGAGATATCGATTAACAAACATTTGCCATGAACATAGGAATTAATCGGAGACTCGCGATAACTTTGAACTCAAACTCAGATAGAAGTCAATAAATAAACTGATCTTTCGAAAAAACTGTAAGTACAGCTTCGGAACAAAGGTATAATCCTTTGTAATAAAAAAAAAAACAGAACCCAAATAGTAGAATTGCAGTTGTAATCACCAGGTAACACCTAATTGCTAAGACAGAGAATTTTTCCTTTCTCGAATTTATCTATGAAAAGCTTTAACTAGTTGTCAGAAATGGAGGGTAGTTAGTTAATTCTTTAGAAAGTAAAGCTCTTTCAAAGATTTAACGAGCACTGAGTTACTTGACTCATTGTGAAGCTCAGACCGTTGAAAATTCAATAAATCGACCCTTTATGTATCTGCAGTTATTTATGTAAGATCATTTCATTTTGGTTCAGTTGAATTTAGAGCATCGTTCTCCAAAGAGTATGACGGCAAGGTAGAAAAGGAATTGAATGTAAGCTTTTCTTTTATATTGTTACCATAGTTTAACTAAGATTTAAATAGACATATATCTCATCCTTTATTAACTTCCAATTGTTAACACGGAAGTTGTCAATATACTTACCGTATTAAATATTTGAAAACTGTTACAGTCTCTGAACAAAAATTAAAGAATCCAGGATTTTCAAAAGGAATCTTCTTATACAAGGCTTATTAGTCAATGTTTTGTATAGTGATTCAGAATGCGTATTGCGTACCTCTTTTGATTGTCTTCAGTTGTAAATAATGTTTCTAATTGCACCAGGAATGTAACTACAACATTGTTACAAAGGCGCATTAATATTTCACAATGTGTTAACAAGTGTTTGATTGGCAAAGTGCTTTATGAGTCATAACTTTATTCTCGCTCACGCACCCTCTGCAAAACACTCACGTTACAGTTTCAGTTACCTTTACCTTTATATAAAAAAATACAAATGAAAAGCTCATATATGCCACAATGTTATGTTATAAAAACTCTGGCGTTTATCGTATCAAATCGTTACAGGTTAATGAAAAAAAGCCTCGCCAGAATATGCCAGCAATTTTCTGAATGATTTCACCATACAGGCCGGTCACGCGAACATTTTGCCATAGTATGTGCTCACATACGTGTGTACTTGGCATTACCAAGGGCAACCTCCGACCTTAAACCGGGTAAGAACTCACCTCATCAAAACAACGACACTTTAAACAGTCAATCACGTCTGTATACTAAAGGAAGACACTACGGGCAGCTATCATTAACGTTCTCACACACTACAACAGCAGAATTGACTGATTAAGACAACACACACGATTTAAACACTACGGAACATTATTTTTATTGATGAAAAGGACATTCGTCGAGCTCTGAGGGCCCGATGGCGAGCGGCAGGCGAGCGCGCAAGCCGGCGCGCCGCCTTACTTTGACTGAAATACGCGCTCGCGAACTGTTTTTTGCGCAGGCGTAGTACAACGCAGGATCGGCCGAAATTCACCCTTACCAGCCTCTATGGAACGATCGAACCACCTTTTTCGCCCCGCGCTAAAATGTACTTCAAATCTTTCATCATAAAGACTACAACAGCTTGTTTCTTAAGTCCTCGTTGTTCCATTCTTACTAGGTTGTTGCGTGTGCCGCACTGCACACGATGGTAATTAAATATGTGTTTGACAATAGTATCGAGGCTCCGGCGGCTGTGCTCTCCTGATGACGTCAATGTTCCAAACGTTCAGATGAGCCCGTCCGCGTGGAAACCGTTTTGTAGCCATCCGCAGTCAAAGCGAGCGAGAGGAAAAAATTGACGGTGATTTGCATTTGAAATTGGAATAAGCTTTTTCCATTTATATAGGTATTCCGTTTTAATTTCAGCTGGCGTTTCTGCCTCTGCAATAAAAATAAGCTGTATCAGCGTTTTTAAAATTGCTATTGAAATGAATGTAAGTGGTATTCGTGAATGGTGATGTCCAGGTAGGTGTCATAATTAGCTGTAATTGTATGTCGCGTTATTACCTAAGACTGCTTATTGGATAACTACTACCTACGTCGATTTTTCTCAAACATTGAGTTATCTCTTTAGGTTAACCTGTGCCGGACCGATAAAAGTTCAACCATGATTTCTGGTTACAGCATTTACGTACTATTGCATTTGAAAGTAGTAACTACGAACAAACACAGTACAAATTGTATACTTACTGAAGTTATAACGTGAACCAGAATTAATACCACATGGCAATAGGCCAACACATTCGTTCGTTTGGTCGGACTTCAGCGAACCTTGGGTGCGCCGAGAGCGATACTACATCTTCCCTGGCTTACGAGTGACGTTAACTTATTTGGGTATTTTCAGACTCACTTAAATGGTTCTACAGTAGTTTTAAGCAATACTTTTAAAAGATTTTGTCTGTATTCTGTACAGTCTTGTATAGTCAGAGTTAGTGGCGGTACCAAGTAGTGGGGATCTCATTTATACAACAGGCATTGTTATAAGATATTTAAATGGGTTACCGCTTTTTTGTGTCTATGGTACTATATCCGAGTTTTGAAAGGCACGTTAAAAGGTGATCCCCGTCTCGGCCGTCTCAGTCCCGGTCGTTGTCGATAAACATACCAGTTCCTACGTATTACTAAACGCCTTCGGATACTGGACTTATACCCACACGAATTAAGACACATTCAAAGATTTATTTTATGTTCCCATTACCGATGTTTTAAAATTATAATTTATTTTCTTCATACTGAAGTTGGGTTTAGAATAATATGTCATTACATCGTCATAACTACTCAGAGAGATATTATAACAGTCTTTCCTAGAAACCAGTTATTTCAAAAGGTAACCTATATTGTGCTACCGTGATGAGTACAAAGAAAGGATGTAAGGCGTAGGTAGAACACGTTTCCTCTGACGTTTGCCGCCGGTGCCCTATGACTCAGCCTAACATAACACCGAGCTGAACTTTGTTGTGACATTAACAGGTGAATACTGGGGAAAATGTACGTCACTGTTTGCAATACGAGGCACTCGCGAAAGGCATCAAGAATTGATGGTTGGCATTGCGTCATACTTTGCTATATTTTGATTTTTCTCATTAGGTGTTGAAACAGTTGTGGAAAGTTTTGTCTACTGTTTTCAGAGGAGGAGACACATAAAGGCCAGATTTGCAGAATATAATGAAATAACCGTAAAAGCAGAGTTGTCATCATATAAAATTATGAAACTGACAATACGCGCTTAATTACAAAGATTGGTCGACGAACGTCTCTCTCATAAGCACGGGAACGCATTTTACTAACCGATCAGTCTCATCTCAGGCTGTTCCCCACATTGCAGTTACAAAGTAGAATGTTCGTCGTAAACGGGCGTAATCTATTTCCTTAAAGTGACTACGTAAACGCTGCCAAAGATGATGATTGCAAACCGTTGAACGTCTATAAAACCATTCTGCGAACTGAAGTGAGAATCCAATATTCGTCTTCCACAAACACGATCTATCTCCGTCCACTATCTACCTACTATTGATGTCTTTGTATAAAGTCTATTTCCGTTTGTTTATTTGCATATAAATATGCGGTCAGTGCTCTTGAACTGAGTGTTTCCGAGCTGAATACGGTCGTGCAGGTGGAAATAGATCGTATTGATTCACGGTTGATAAGTTCACTGATCTGCTTGGTTTATCGACAACGGCGGAAGCTTGTCCTGTCTACTGGCTACGCAGGAAAAACGCAAATCTATGTTAAGTGAGCAGATTATCCAAGTTTGTTGTTTCTCCTTTAATTTTATTTTAACTGATAAAGTTGCACGAGCTTTACTATCACTATGTACCAATGCACTTACATAACCAAACTATTTGCTTGACTTATTAATGGTTTTAGTGCCAAACTTCAGCCGTAAGCGCCTGTTTAAATTGAATAGCAAAGTTGTAAATCTCCACTTCTGAAATGCTCGAGCATCAAAATATTTTTAAGCAGGCGTTATAGGTATTCGCTATCGTAAATGTTTCGGAAATCTCCTCATCTGTATATAAAATGTATCTTGCTGTTGCCGTGCCAAGAGGAAACGTTATAAACAACTCCGGATAGAAACTAGGAATGCCAATGCGATAAAATATCGGCTATGAATAAATGTAGGAAATACAGTTCTGTTATATCATACCTACTTATTGAAATGTTTATCAGTTGTTTTTGTTATATCGGGTACTTATAGTTTCTTTAAATAATCTCAATTTTGCTATACACGGTTAGTTATAAATGTAGCTAATGTAGCTATAGATCTAGGAATAAATTTTAAGTAAGTACCTTCTTCGGTTTAGTGAAAACTTTTTACTTTACTTTTTATTTTGTTGCAAGCTGATTGCAACAAAATAAAAAGTTACTCTATACTATTCTAGTTCCTGACAAAAAATATAACTTTTATTGTTTGAATTGTTGTAGAATATGTGCCTACCTACCTACATACTAATTAAAAGAGGGATTTTAAATTACCTACAATTTACAATATCAAAGGCATTCGTTTTGGTTGTAGAATGTAATAATTTTATTTTAGTAAAACAAAGAAGAGAAATTTCTCCTGTATTTAGGTAAACATTTGTAATAAGTGCTAAAACAGTATGTTCGGTAATTTCATCTCACTCTCTCAACCTTCGATAGCTCAGTTGGTAGAGCGGTGGACTGTAGAGGTTAGATAACATTGTCATCCATAGGTCGCTGGTTCAAATCCGGCTCGAAGGAGTTCTTTTTGGAAATTATTAGTTAACCTTCATTGTTGTTAAAAAAAAATAAACACAATTAAACTGCTACAAAATCAATGGCAATACATTTAAATATTTTTTTTGGAAATTTATTTAAAAAAACATGCCTTACCAATTTTTAAAACCATCTATGAACAAATTTGGTATTATTTTCATGTAAACAAGCCAAATAAACAGATACATCAAAGTTATCGGAACTAAAAGTAAAAACCGCTGCGGACAGGATTCGAACCTGTGCGGGTAGAACCCAATGGATTTCAAGTCCATCTCCTTAACCACTCGGACACCGCAGCTCGTATTAAAACTGTCGAAACAACTGATTCTATATAAGGTCGTTTCAATAACATGAAATGAACCGTTATATTAAGTTCTTTTTGGTAAAACATGTCGTGAAAACTCATTCCACACAAACCATACTATCATATTGAACATCGTTTATCATAGTCTATAGTAATCGTAGTTATAATGTAATTAAATGTTAATGGTAAAAGTTAAATTAAATTATTGTGTTAAGTGTGAGTTAAAATTAACTTACTGTAATTAATTAAATTATCTTAATAGTAGCTAGTCTAGATAAAGTCACTTACAATTAAAATACGCATCAATTATGGTCAATATCGTCAAAATAGTTATCAAACTTCGTTTTTTATTTAGAAATATTAGAATTATTTGAGACAGATAGACCAGGACAAGCATAATTTTTTGTCCAGTCCAAACGCTGACATCTATAGTTTTAGCTTAGTAAACTTGAACTGTCAACATTATGTTATTAGTTAATCTATTGCATACTAGATGGCGCTCAAAGATAGTGCCATCATGTAACACTGGTTTTTCTATTGGATACAAGATGTCGCTACTAGTTCGTTCCGAAGTTTTGTTTGTTCTAAGTTTTGTTTTGTTTTAGTGTCCACAAGGTAAATATGTAGCTGTAGCTGCTGCGTAAGCTATGTTACTTAATGTATCATGCGATGCTTCATAAAAAAATACAAGCTACAATATAGGTACTTATTTTAAGGACAAAAACTATTTATTTGATTAGGTTAGGCTATTTAGTCTAATAGCAGTATATTATATTAAGTATATAAGCTAACTACTCTAATGTTAATTAATGTATGGTGTACAAATAATTGGTAAGCTTATTTACAAACAAGACATTACTTACAATTACATTTTACTTTTACTTAGTAGAAACTGTTTGATCTGCAACTGAAGTTGAACAAAAAGTCGTTTATGGAAGCTTGCATGAAAGTAGTCATATGAGAACACGAACCATATTAACACTTCTATCATTTGCTAAATATAGGCGCCCGCGTCTTCGTTTTATGTTAGGTGCACTTTCATAATGTATTTTTAAGATCACTCGATAACTTCATGGTGCGTAAACTGTTACATGTCATGTAAAATAGCGCGATGAAGTGAAATATTGCTACAATATTTTGGCATTCATTTATTATAACCGAACCGAAATTATTTTACAGACTCTATGCTTTGCGTTTTATTTTTAGGGATGACAAATGACAACCGATTAACGCTACAAAAAAATAAACATACCACAGATTATACAATAAAATTTAACCGCGCTTTAATTTTTTAAGTTGCAATAAAACAATAGAGATCATTATCAAAGTTTTAATGTTACCAGTATAACTACACACTTCGGTATTTATAAATACGATGAATCATTTATTTATCCTGACGATTTTAACAGATTATACTTTAATAGCTCAATAATAAGAGTCAAGTATATTTTTTTAGAGTGTGTATCTACTTACGTTTGTTCGTGTAGGTAGCTTCGTAATGCCAAAACAATGGAATCTACCATTAATTTTTTGTTTGTAATTATTTGTATGCTACAATTTACATCAGGATTAAACGCTTACATCCTTGTTAGATTGGCATCAGTTTTAAAGACCGAAGGCAATTATATGCCAATTGGTTTGTAAACAAAAAGTTTATTAAATGGTCATCAAACATATTGAATAATTGTACGGCATGAAATTGTAGTGTTTTGTTTTTTTTTTCATTGTGCATGCATGTTTTTGTTGGCATAACCACACATGTTTGTTATTGTTATTTACAATACCAAAGCTTGCACCAGATATCTATTCCGAACGGTTTGCTTTTAAATTTTGTATAGTACCTACAAAAAGGTAAATTACCCGATTAACCAGATTCCTATTTTTACCAAAATACGGTTTTTTAAAACCAATATAATTATCCGAAGTCAATATGGCCAAAATATTTTCTAATTTATGTTCATTGCAAAGTTGCCGGGGCTGCTCGAGTTGCAGAATGCTTGTAAAAGACAGCCGTTCTCAAATTATTTATCATTTAAATAAACGAGCATTGTTGTGAGGAATCATTCGTAAATATTCACGAGAACAATATGAATTGTGTATGAATGAAGAATGTAAAAGTGTAGTGAAACACTTCCATGGAAAACGACACGCGCCATCGCGCACATTTCTTTTCTCTTGTCAAACGATTTTACAACCTATCAGATTTATCGTGTCGTTTTTTGTTTTTGCAGAAATACCTATTTATGTATAATTTGAATTTTACACTGTTTTGAATAATTGGCTATGCCAATTTATTTATTTTACAAATATTTGTTTATGGTAACACCTGACATTAAAATTTGACTATTTTTTTTTAAATTGTTATCTGACTCCTACACATTAATATGATAATAATATATCGCGATCTGTAATCATAATTCTAAATTGCTAAAAAAGTCTCAATGTCTCGGGTGACAAATAAGGTATCTAACCTGTAAAATTCGCATTGCGATTAAGAACCGCTTAGCAATTTAGTATTATATTAACATAATGTTCTACAGTCTAACTAGTCGTAGGAACCTACTGCATATGATTTAAAAAAATAAACTTATTATTACCACTACATAAATACGTGCACACACTAACCCACTCGATAAAGCAAATAGTATTCTAAGGAGCCCGCACCTGTGCAACCCCGTGTGGTATTACGGCACTAAGCACCACGATCGCGGTCAAATCAAGTCCCGCGGCGTATCGCTTACAGATCCCGCATGCCGCATGCCGTGACATGACAACCGCAGTCACGTTGTCCTGAGCATCGGTAGTCTCCACGTGTGCCTCATTACCTTCCTAAAGCCCTTTGAGGAAGCATGCGATGTTTTGATAGGATAATTAGACCTTGAAAGCGTGGAATTTGTATTGATAGGCCATGATTTACATCACCGGCTGGTGAGATTTCACAGGCAGATAATGAGAACTAGGCACGAAGAACAAGCGCTACAAAAGAGGTGGAAGGACACCACAGACGATATAATAATACAAGCTCTAGGGAAACTTGCATTTCAGTCTTAGATTAAAATACCTAATAGACTTAAAAAATCTTTCGAGTTTTTAAGTATGTAATGATATTTAATGATTTGGTATTTTGTAGGTAGAAAAAAATATGATGAAAGGTAGGTACCTACCTTTCAAGAATTCAGATCAAATAACGTAGGTACTTGTAGGCATGTCGATATTAGATAACATCTTAATAAGGATTTAGTCTCGTTGCCTCAATAAAAAAATATATCAGGTTAAATTATTATTAACTATTAATTGAATTAAATAATTAATTATACCTACCTGCGAACGGTTCATGAGTTGCATCCTTTTATCAAAAGGTAGCATTTATTACACTTATCGTGTAGGTATACCTAATTAATTGACCTCTTTAATTTAGTTGCATATCAACATGGTTTTAATTATTTTATTAATATCGTCTGCAGTTCGAAATATTTAATACCTACTTGATAAAAGCTTATCGGGGCACTAGGTAAGAAGATAAACGACATTTATCGGTCGCTGTCTCCTTTATCGATTAGAGATCTTTGTATCGTTCGCATGAATCTGACATATGAGAGGAGTGCGTTTTTGCATTTCTAGGAAATGGAATTGCGCACGTGATTGCGTCGGAGGTTGCGCACGCGCCGGTCAATAAACAAACGATAACTGCAACGAGAGTTTAAGGAATTCTGTAAACATACGTATCAATTTACTTATGCATTGTTGCTATACATACCTACTCACAAATTGCATCCATTAGACCTCCATTACTGAATACTTATCTCTACAAATTTTCTAAGAACACTATCTTCGTGAAAGTATCTTTTTGTAATACAGTAATTCTAGTTAGCATATTTTAGCTCTATTGTTTAAGAAAACAAAGCCATTATGTTATAAGCCGGAACCTAACTTCCTTAAATTTCTCGAAGAAAAAAACGTTCTTAAAGTTCAAGTGGCTGTAAACAATTACCTATGACGCAATTACTCATAAACTTTAAAAAAAGTTAAACATTCCTTGTGGCGCCAACCATTTATTATCTACATACTTGTAACAGTATTTACTCGAATACAATCTGCGTCCTTTGCAAACAAAAAAATACTTAAAAAGCTGATAAAATGACAAAATATTTTAAACAATTTTTTTGTGACTTTTTTATCTGTTTTAGTTTTTAAAAGGTTTTTAAATGTGGTAGTGTAAACATTCAATAGCTATAAAGTTCGTGATCTAACCTGCGTGGTTGGTTTAATCACCTACTAGAATCCAAACTTGCACTTGAAGCATTGCTGTTGAATGTACAGGCGGTGAGAAAAGTGATTGACTTCTTTTATATTTTCGCTTTTCCAGATGAACTTACTTGAATATATATTACTATATGATGGTTGTCTACTTGGGTAGATACGTAAGTACATTTAATCCTGCCACATTTAGGTAAAACATTATTTTACGGTTTGCGTTATTTTAAGCGCTACATTAAAATAAAAACTGCAATAATCTTAATATGATAAAATTAAGTTTTGAACTTACAAATAGATTATTTACAACTTTATGGTTTTAGTGACAACATTATTCTTCCATTCAGTTCAAGACTAAAAATAAAACAACAATGTACCCGCTAATTATAATACCATTGAATAAGCATAAATTACGATGAGGTTTATTGTTTTTTTTTTTAAATAATGTAAATGTATTATTAATGGCGATGTAGCACATGCTACCGAATGCTTTGTTACGTTGTCTTTGGTACAAGTAATTAGGACTTAGGGTCTCAATTTGGCAAACAAGGTGCATTGTATGTCTTGGCACCCAGTTATGTCGCAATTACGCAATAATTTGAAGCTTCATTAATTAAAAATCAAAAGTGAAAGCAGAATTCGAAAAACTATTGTTGATAGTCTGAAAGTAGATGTCAGAAATATAATACTATTTTGTTAGGTTTAACATCTGTATTTTGGGTTTTGTCATCTTATTATTTTCACATATGCTGGATTCGTTATAGCCGTTACTACTTTTAAATATTAACTTTTTGAATGTTGAACTTGTTCAACACTTCTGTTGTCACCTGTACTGTTTACGTTTAGTAAGCACACTCTAATGCGAGTTTTACGATCTATCCTTATAGGTGTGCGTTTTGTTTTTATGTCCGTTCGTCTGTCTGTCTGTCTTGTCCTAACTGAGACGTACTAAACTCCAAGCTTACAAGTTTTTATTAGCCTAGCGACGTATAAACGACTGTTAGAACTTAAAAGGATTTTATCTTACGGAAGAAAGGATTTTATTTATAGTCGAATTAAATTGGTAAATGTTACTATCCTGTTGATATAAAGGATCTGAAACGTTTTGTTTTTATAAACTAAATATGTGGCTCTCTCGCCTTGAATGACTTTTGAGAACGTAGATTGGATCTATTCTTGTTCTTACATTAATTTAAACTTTGAAATAGATCCCAAGAATAATTTGAATTGCTTTTGAAGTCCTGTAACTTTACTACGAGTTTTATTTACACTGAAAGCTGTTTATATATTCGATCAGATTTTTCGCCTTCTTAATATAAGTATAAATAATAACGCTAATCACGGAAACAGGAAATTTAGGAGACTGTCACACCACATTTCTTTACAACGATCAGTCTAGAATATTTCATAGAAACTATTTTTGTGCGTCGCCGTTGACAATAGACAACAAACAAGCAGTTAACATTTTTAATTAGCTAGTTATTGAGACAGTTTTTCCCTGCCTATTGTAGTCAGCCAGGAAGCACAGTCCAGCCTTCACGCTGAATGCTCCAATTGTCCACAGTACTGTAAGAAAATGTCCACTAGGTCTTCAGAAAAAACTAAAGAATAGACTTGTAAATTACTCGCCCGTTCTTTGTTGAAAAAATGCCGCTATTTTAATTTGAAATGCATTTTATTATAGAAGGCTCTTGTGAAAGGAAAAATTGTTCAACGCGTTAGTAGAATTAAGGAAATGTTATCTTTGTGAATGATTCTAAGCTATATTATAATGTAACGGGTCTTAAACGCGATTGAAAATTATGTATAAAAGTCGCGACAGTTTAAAGCTCCTAAGTTAGTGGTAACATTACCGTCACTATTTTACACGTGGACAAAATAATACACCAACCTTCAGTTATTCATTAGAAGTCAACCCCCATTGAGAAGGCAAACCTGTTAGATCATAATACACTCAACATTGAAGCCGCAAATAAAAGATGATGGCTGAATGAATTCACAGTGACGGGCAGACAAAGGCCCTACAAAGGTGCGATGTTACTTAATATTCATCTGATCAGTATTGATGGTATTGATCACACGACAGGACGCGTCACTCACATGTCCGTGATAGTGTTATCTGATGGATAAGGATAAGATAAATTGTATTACTTCGAATATTTCATGGAAATGTTCCGCTTTTAACGCTGATGAATAAACTAATGAAAATATGACTGGGAGATGCCGTCATGTGCTGCATTTAGGAGATCTCAAACTAATGACAACTCCAGCTGTTAAAACATTTTTTATATTATTGATGAAGTGTTCGACATAATTAATGTTTTTAGGTAGGTATTAGTATTGGCGCACACTCAAATTACTATACCTAGCTACATCAGAACTGGACAAAGTTGAAGAAACGTGTATTAGTTTAGGGATATGGATTTGTATTCTCAATCATTTTTTTTAGCCCATTATTGTCCCATTGACGGGCAAGGTTGAGGGAATATAACGAATAATTTAATTAATGTTCATTTTATTCTATGTTTAATATAGACAATAGAATATAATCCATCGCATATTTAAAGCATTCGCTTTCAAAACCTACAACTTTCCTTATTTAGCATTAGTTTGGGGGCAGGTCGAATAACAAAATATGAAGGTGTAAAGACTGACTCATTGCTTCATTGTGTGTGGTTAGTACGTAAAGATGGCCACGACTTCCATACATAAGTGCTAAATTCCTTGCATTTTAGGAAGTACATTGTATTGTAATTGATGAATGTGATTTGACGTATATTGACAGCTTATAGTAATGCTACAATGAAAATATTTTGTCCATTAGTAGACACATAACAAAGGCTTTTGGTCAACAGTTTGGTGAGTAAAGGTGATGATGGGAGTCAAGGAAATGAGCAAAATATTAACAAGATTATATCTTTAGTTCTCGAGAGAAGGTTTAACTTAATTTTTATAACACTGGACACAATCGTTTTCTCTTGGCACGTTTGAAGGAGGTGTGGCTTTTATATACCGAAAAATAAAATGAATAATAAATCTAGCGTGGGCTGCAGGTTTGCGTGCAATAAATTATGCTTTCCGACCTGTATCGTAAATAATCGAACTTTGCCGAACGGTAAAAATAAAATGTGTTAGTGCTATGTACTCAGCTTAATCTACTAATATATAACAATATTTAAACCTAATAAAGAATCTATTGTTAAAATCTATTTACATTTAGTCAAACGATTGCAAATTTAATGACGTAACCTTAATAATAACCCGTTGGTATTCAACCAATATGGAAATCCGATACAAACTGATCATGTACTGCTTAGTAAGGCATTTGTTAACATTCCCTGTAGGTACTAACGGGCCTACGGTTGCATAAAGGCCTTCAATGTCACGAAAGTGCTATGTCATTGACACTAGGCAGTAGGCACCCATTCACTTAATATCCACTGAGCTTTCGTACCCGACTGACTGATTACCTTAATTCTGTAAGAGATCTATTATAAGGTATCGTATTACTCGTTGAATTGTTATGTACAAGCAGTTATTAATATCTTTATGAAATACCGTAGAGTTAATTTAATGTCGGAGTGTAGTACTAATGTTTAATGTGATTTATGCTGTACGTACATTATTGTGTAGAAATATTTAGTAGTTTACTGTCGTCCCCGTTCACTAAATTCTTGTGTAAGCAAGGACTTCAAGCGATCTGAAATGATGACTTTGCATAACTTTTATTGTAAATTGGTAGATTTTAATTATTTTTAAAGTAACTTCAGTTCTTGTAAATTCCTAAGCAATTAGAACTAAATCTCTCATTAAAGTTGGCACTGTTGGTGCTTATTCTACGTATAGTAATTTTTTCTGATGAATAATGTCTAACTAAATTGAGTACTCACTACATAACAGGCATGGCGACATAACAATATTATCTGATGGCGAATAGTCCAATGTTTTCCACATGCTACTAGTCGTACGATAGAGTCAATGAACTCTTTAATATAAAGACCAACTTCCAGCTGAAGCTAAACAAAAATAGAACCACAACGTTCTTAAATGAGTATGTTGTAGAAATGTTAATATTTTTACCAATTTCTGGGTAAATGTAATTCTTTATATTCTTTTAAACTTGATGAACTTGAACTTTTGTAGTAATACATGATATTATATACGTAGTACTTCTGTGAAATACCTTAACTTTTGTGTTAAATAATCGTCCCCAGTAAAATAAATTGATATTTCTTTTAGTCGACAAATGAGTTTTAATGACACGGTAATGATGGACAGGTTTCACGTGTCATTTAAATAATTACTTACCAGAATTTTGAGTTCAGCAAAGTGCAGAAGCATTTTTACCAATCACGATAATAACAGTGATTCGACAAAAGTCAAATTAGCTCACTCGCAGTCTGCAAATTAACTTTTATATATGAATATTTTTTGTATTTCTCTACATTACTTATCAAAAAAATGTACTGGTTTCTTTCCCTGCTTTGCGATTGAAAAGCGAATCAGCCGCTCTTTTTTTATGAAAAAAACTCCTACATGATTAAAATTATATAAGTACAAAATAGTAGATAAAACTCTATATACGAATCTGTAATGTATGAAATCTCAACTTGATATAAAAAGTTAAAGCAAATAGTTCAATCTGAAGAAATCTACAAATCGTATAGCTTATACTGGCCCTCAGGCATGTACTTGGCAAGCACTTAAGCGTAGTCCTGGAAGTGTGCCAGACTGTGTGGCGCTCCAGATCGCGTGCACTTAACGTCTGGATCCTGGATAATGTTTGTCTTTATGTTTTATGGAAAATGCCGCCGCCCCGCGACGACATGGGACTCAAGTAATAGCTTTGTGACTCAGCACTGCGGACAATTTGTTCATGTCGGAAGTGGTATTAGATTTGTCTCTGTTTAGATAAAGGGAATAATATTATTGTTGGCGAAGATGTCACTACGTTTACAGTATAGAAACATTTTATTTCATTCTTGCTGCCGATAGTAAAATGTCTTTTGATAGAGATATATGGAAAAAGTTCGTGTTTATATTTAGCTCATATTAAACTTTACTGAACCTTTAAGTAGGTAAGTACTAGTAAGTAGCATTTTTTTCTTGTTAGTAGTAACAAATCATATGCTTAATTAATAAAACCACATAGTATACAAAACGCCTGCTTTTTTCGTTACCAACAGAAGAATTTCTCGACTGAATGAATCAACTGTATTAAAATCAATAAATTAATTACAATCAGCAGACTCATTGGGGCGTCGTAATATAAATTAATGATGTTCTTATTAACAATGTAGTAAAAACTAGTGGCAATCATCTGTGCCCGTGATCAATCATTTATTATCTGTGGGTTAATTACGAACTCATGCGTAAATAGGCAGGCAACTGTGTGACATGATGTAATTGATAAAAAAATTAAATAAAAAATATTGTGTGATGTCATTTTTGTCGTGTGGGTTAATGGACTTTGAATGTTATATTAATAATAGTATTGTATGTATTATAATTGAACGCTATGTGAACTTTATATAGGTACTTTTCAGTTGCAAATTTTTGGTTTCATTCCTTTAGATTGAAGTTCTGCTGTGAGAAAAAGATAACGCTATTGGGTTTTTAAGTGCTATCCTTTTCCACCGGTGAAATACGTGTCAGAGTACGGCCCCTGATCTTACACTCTTCTTGTCTTTCAAAGGGAGAAACATTTATTTCGTCTCCAATGCTCACGATCATTTCAAACCAGTGTTCATACGTCTTTAAGTAAATATTGCAATTTGACACCATTATCCGTAGCACGTCAATGCCCTGCCGTGTCGAATCCCGCATGGCACTACGATCCCCTCTTTGCAACAGGATATATGAATTAAGAGTATTTGACGAACAAATCGCCGAGGGGCACTTTTAACCGTTATGGGAATCGGATATCGGATGTACGTTACTTTTGATATTACCTATTACATTTTGTAATTGGCTCAGGGCTTATAAAAAGTACAAATAGGAATAGAAACGGTTGTAAATATGAGATGGAACGCATGACCATGTTCTTGAGGTTATTTTAGATAATATAGAAAATGACTAAATTAATAGCTGTGTATGATAGAACAAAGTCCCAATAATATAGCTCAAGTATTGTAATTTTTTGTAATTAATCATTTTTCCAAAGATGATTTCTTGTATTTACCTAGCTATAAGGTTAAGAGCGTGTGTTACATAAAGGATCTATGTACGTTAGCAGTACTTGCCTGCAAATGCTTTAAAACGTGGTACACTTACATAAGTAATGCGTGGTTGCGAGCACTTTACACCAATATCATATTAACATGAGTGCTTTAAATATACATGAAGATTTCGAGAGAACTCTCAAACCGAGAGAGCTTCCAGCTTTCGCTTAACTTTATAATTTATTTACAACGATCTTTCAAGAATCCATGTTTTACGTAGAATCGTAAAAAGACGGAGGTGTATACGCTTTAAAACTTACTTTTCCTGAAACTGATGATTAGATGCTGTTATTTATTTATAAGTTTAGGAGGTAAGGCTTCTTCGCATTGTAATTTCTAGCTTATATATTTTTTTTACTCAGACAAGATTAAACAAAAGAAGTGCTTACGAGTTCTACAACCCACGTTTACTAATCATCTCGTCGAAAAAAACTTCTTGATGATATAATTACTGCAAGAATAACTTCACAGAAAAACAACGACTTCCACATGTTTCAAAACTGTTCTAAAAAAAGTAAAAAAACCTGCCAGACCTTCTCTATTTAGATTAAAACAAAAAGTTCTTATGCTTTCATAAACTTGAATAAGCGCTTCAATTAATTAAACCATCCCGTGTTCCAAGTTTAAAAGCTCACTCAAAACAAACCATAAAGATCGACATGATTAATCGCGCATTAGTACCAGCATCAGCCCACGTGTCTGTGATATGGAAACGAGAGACCCTGCTACACGCTCATATCTTTAACAATCATTTATTAGGACATCATTTATGCCATAATATGAGTAAGTATAAAACGAATCATTGAAGCATTTTTGCTAACTTGTGATGCTCGCTAGATAACTACACAGCTTCGTGCGAATATAGCGTGCGAATTCAGTCATTCATTCAAATAATCTTTCCAATTCTTATTAATATTCAAATGTGGAGTTTCAATTATAGATTGACAAAAACGTTTAATGATCACAAATTGAACGTGTAACTAAACTAATGATACCCATACTGCTGAATGCAATTAGCGCGTATTGTCGTCCCACGGGGAGCGATGACCCTTAAGACCATTGTTTCGAGCCCAAGATGCCTTTTGAAACTTTTAAATTCTTTTTAATTAGACCTGACTTAGCTTTATGTAAAGGCTGGACTAGTTGGACAATAAATTCGCGGGCACAATGGTACATGGTTCTGCGTTTTCCTAATAGGATGGTGCGTGCAAACGTTACGATTGCCTCTGAAAATGGTATGAGCGCTACTTGTAGGTGTAAAAATAATTGCGTAATTATTGGTAGAAGCTAATAGGCTATTATACTAAGCAGAGGCTTCTATTCCATTAATTGTACAGTTAACTTGAATTTATTATTGTAGGAAATAATTTATTTTTATTGCACTAAGAGCGCTTCTAGTGCTCACTATGATACTTACCTAACTGTAAGTTAAGTAGTCTTCATTTATTTATTTTTAATGAACGTTCTACGTGAATAACAAGCAAATAATATTATACTAATTTGATAAATTGTATGTATAAGCATGTCGAATACTGATACACAATCTAAGTATGCCTGTTTTAAACAGCCAAATGTTGCAAAAGCCACTTAAATTGCCATTTGCATCAAATTAACAAAAGTATTCTGATTTTTTTATGATGATCTGGAACACATATAATTTGGTAAAGCAGAGTAAACCTTCAATTATACCGTGGCGTGAGGTCAACCACTTGTGGCATGTCATTACCACCGTAACAACATAACGAACCTCTTTCTGACCTTTCAACTTTGAATACAAAACAAGTTCTATATCTATTTTAAACAGCACGTTTGGCGCAGTGGTTAACGTGGTCTCCTCGCCGCAATAACTGTAGCGCCGCGTGTGGTGGGTTCGAATCCCACCCGGGACAAGTCTTTGTGTGTGGACAAATATTTGTTCTGAACCTGGTTGTTAATGTATCTATGTAAGTATGTTTTTATAAGTATATAAGTATGTTTATCTTTATCAGTTATTTGGTTACCATAGTACAATCTCTGCTTAGTTTGGAATCAAATGACCGTGTGTGAGTTGTCTAATGATATTTATTTATTTTTGCCCGCGACTTCGTCCGCATGGTATGTGACTTAGGACAGAATTTTCATACCAACTTGCATCCCCTATTTTATCCCCTTGGGGATAGAATTGATCAAAATCCTTTCTTAGCGGATGCCTACGCCGTAACATCTACTTGCCAAATTTCACCCCGATCCATCCAGTGACTTTGATAGATCACTATGTCAGTCAGTCACCTTTGAGTTATATATATTAAGATAATAATTATAATGCAACTGCCATGAATTTAAACAAGGTTGGTCTATGAAGGTATGTTGTACTGTTCAGGAGCGAAAGGAGACATAATCATGGGGTAATTTGCGTGTAATAACATAAATATTTTGGCATACTATTGTGACCTTTAAGTGTGAAAGGAACTAAAACATTATCCATTTATACATTACTTATGTTTGTATGAAAATGCTAGTCATTAAAGTGTTAAGTATAAAACATTTTTGGGCACATCTCACACATATCATATCTTTGTAGAAGTTTTATTTATACAAACGAACGCGAATTTCAAACTTCGGCCAAATCTTACATAATCATGTAATGAAATATGTTGATTAACCTCAATAAATATTTTTACTCATAAATATATGAAGCCGTGTAAGTAAACACATGTAATGTACAATAATATGTACATTTGTACGTGTGGCCAGTATTTGTCATGCGTAAATAAATAACAACGTGTTGGGTTCAAGTACATGACATTTTGATTGTTTACTAAATTAAGTTCAAACACACCGTCGAACGCCGGAGGTCGGAGGCCGACACAAAGGCAGTACGAATGATCATCGGATGTAATCGTACCCTGAACAAAATATTTACGAGTACATCATTAGGTTAGTTCCGCGTATGCGTATTTAGTGTAACCGTAGACTGTATAACACTGCTTAGATTGTCATAAGAATTAAGTTGTGATATAATAATAAAACTGCAAGCTTATTGAAGATAGTATGGTTAGTACAACAAATGAGAAACCTTGACACATCGTCACTTACAGGCTTATATAGTTTGTCATAGCTACCTTTGTTGCTGTCTGTCAATCCTTACTATAGTTCCTATATTACTGTTTTGCCGGAACCGTAGAGCAATAAATAATCATTTTAGTACATGCAACACCAAAACTCATGAAGAACAGTTACACAAATACACGAATTGTGCACTTTTTATCAATTCTAACCCTGGGAAAATAAAAAGGAAGTAAGAAATCAAAGAATTTTAAACAAAGAGCCGTCACAAAGATGTATAGTTGCAAAAAAACATGATCATTGAACTCGTGTATTTCAGTCAATTATAAAAACGATGCTGCTCAAATGATACTATATTACAGACCTGTTGGCTGTTTGTATGTCCTCATTTCTTGCATATTTATGGTTATTGCAACGCTAACATCTTCATTCTAAAATTTACATAACACATTATGATGGTTAAATTATTCGCAATTAAAGTTGAATGCGCTTTGTGCTTTTGTTTCATGTCTACATTGTCTATGACACAAATGTGACGTCACGTTATAATGACATGCAATGCAAGCAAGGAACAAAACGGTCATGCCAAAAAAAAGAGTAATGGTTTTTCATTCAAAAGCGATCCGGGGCGCTATCACGTATCTCAGTTGACAACTATTTTAAAGCCACTATGCTGTCCATCGTTTTCTTCCTTAAATGATTGTGATTAACTTGTTATGTCAAAGTAGCAATGTACTAATTAGTGACCATCAATTTGACGTACACTAGTTGTCAACTGAGATGCAAAAACTTTGAATTGTGGACGAGAAATTTCTTTACATTCAAAATGCCTACGTGACTTTTTGCACCCATTTACAGTTATAGCAATTAGGACACGTATCCATGTTACAAATGTTAAGTAGGAAGAGATTATAGTAATTTTGTTGAAAGTGTAATGCACTCTGTAATTACCTTGATAGCTGTCTCAACTGAAACGTTGAGTTACTTTTTCTGTAATTTGATACTTTGGGCGGTCTCGTCGACACGTTATGAAGATTGAAAAGATAAATTACCAAATGTTTTTGGGGGTCAAGGGTGTCACACAAATCTAAATACGAGATTTTTTTGCCTCGTTTCGTTTTATTACTGCTACGGAACATTAATGATTGTCAGTCATTATGAAGGAGGGTATTTGAGTAAGCTTTTTTCGGTTGTTGCTTCCGAGAAATGGGTATAAGGCTTTTGAGATATATTATATGGTTGGCTGAGGCCATTGTTTCTAGAATGACCATATGTTGACAAGTCGGCATCGTGTGTAATATAAGCTGGGCCAAATGCCAGTAAATTATTTGAACAAAATAAACAAATGTGTGTGGTCGGGTGCTAGACGAAATTTTTTGGTTTGACGATTTTATAGCTGACGATTTCGGGAAGTGAGAGATAATGGGCAGCCAAGATTAATGTTACTGTTTTATTGTACATAAGTAAAAATATACTATATTTATATGAGTATCTGTATATCGCTAGTTCTCAAGCCCCGATTCTAGGTAAGGTGTTATCTTATAGGCACAAATCCAAAGTCCGGGTTGATATAGAGAATTTTAATGAATTTTGTATAAGGTATTTCAGAAACACCTTCGGTTATAATAGTTACGATATTATGTATGTTTGTATTTCTGAAAGTCATGTTGCTTGATGAAACGATACTCAAATAATCTCAGAAGCTAAATTACGGAAAGTTTTAACTCGTGATTTCACAAAAAATTGCGATATTATCTTAACTCCCATTAACTTTCTTTATAATGTCAATAATCATATCACACGGCAGGAAGAAAAGTAAAAATGATTACTTACTTAATGTTTGGAAAGGTTAAACATTCTCTATAAAAGAATTACTTCTATTACAAACCGGATTTACTCTTTTACTACGTCTGCGATGTTTTTCACACACATATTTTATTTTCAGTATATATATATTAAGAAATTATTAATGAGCTAGCTGTTAGTTTTTGTGAATAAAAAACTGTACGTAAAATTAATATACAATTATAACCTGTTTCGTACGAAAATAAATAACGAACTGGCCATCGACCCTCAAGAAAATGTTGCAGAAGCCATTTGTAAAAAAGAAAATAAAATTAAAAATAAAATTTTACGGCATCCGAGATACTCTACAAGAAAACAGCCAGTGATTTTGGCTGAACTGGATTAAAACCTTTTTGTTTAAAATGTATTTTTTGCTAAATGTTTTATTTGTGTATGTGATTATATAACAATAATTAATTATGTACTGGGGTATAATCAAATGCGGGTGTTTGGTAGTAGTCGGGTGTCATCGCACGTGGTTCGGAAGCATTTATCTCCGGCCTTCACGGCGCGCGCGCACTAATCTCACGCGCAGCTTCCTGCTCCGACGCTCCGGTTGTTACACTGTTCACTTGATAGCTAATGAACAGGGCGAATCTTCCAGTTTTATCTGAAATAAAAATAATAATCGTTTTTCGACTTCATTTAAACAAAATAAATATTAAATAACATCTAACGTTTTCATTTGTCTTCACTATTGTTCTATGAGTCGCTTTTTTCAAATAAGTGACTAGTTTGGATAGTGGCTTTCTTTTTCAGTGTTTATTCAGTTTTTTAACTGGTATTTAGGTTGCTATAAAAAAGAGTGAGTGTGGACTAAGGACAAAATTTAATCGGACAAATTAAAATTCATGAAATGTATTTGACCACTGATCGGGAACAGTGCACGTTACCCTAATACTTTTTTGTAAAATTAAAGCATCTTTCAAATCGTTGTTTTACTGGATAATTAGACATTTCATATCGTAATGAAATACCCGGCCAGTAATAATCTGTGATATGTTAGTTTTTTAAATAACTGATGGTGAGCTGCACAGCTGCATTTGAAGCGTTTCTTTATAGCCTCATAGTACCGTTATTACTTAGTAACACAACTCAAAGCACTAAGCAGATAACTATAATTTTGCTATCCGTCAAACAGAGATTAATTAACTTTTTAATTACGATTTACTATTATTGAATCATATTTAACTGATTTTTAGTCAGAAAAATGAGTTAAGTAAGATTAAAGCCTTGAAAAATAAAGCTTTATGAGGCTTCAAAACGGCATTTTGAGTGACATAAATTACGAGATTAAACAACAAATAAATAAATGGCAGCACGTACAGTTGCATTTGCACTGAAATAATGTAATTCGGTGTTACAATAAATAACAATATTGAATAGCAAATCAGATCAAGTTATTATTATATTTTAAATTAAAACCACAAAAATATTAGTCTTAAAACCGCAAATAAAACACGTACCTAATATTAAGTAAGTAAATTATATTGAAAATGATTGCACAGATTTATTATTCTTTAGAAGGACGAATTATGTTTTAGGTTCAAAGACCTACGTTCCTGTCAAAGAATTCTTTACCATAAGAGGAAATATCTCAAATTAAATCAATGGATTCTTTCATCAAAAAAATTCCAATTATCGAAGGGTTTTAACGATGCGTCAGGCCAACACTAATCGGTATCGGTTTTTGAACACCTACGTGCCTCAAGTCATGTTTTCTTACTTGGGTTCAAATATACAAAGAAATACCTTATCATCGTCAAAATTAATATCATACCTCAAGAGATTACTTAAAATTAGACTTATTTTTATGTTTTTATGCTTTTTCCGGTACGTAGTAAAGTTACAGGTGTCATTTCTGTTTGTAATGTCTAAACTTCTTGATCTAGAAAAAGGCAGAATTTCAAGCTTGTTCAGGAATTTTCTGCTACCACAACGAAAGGGTTCAAAGACGATTATTATAACGATGAATTTGAATCGTCCGAGGCACCTAATTACGGAATTCCATGAAGCGCGGAAGCCCGCATCGTTGCGATACTGTTTTGAACTACCAGGAAACCATGAACTTCTGTTGGTGCGAATAATATTCCATTTTGATTGCTTCTCCAATGATTCTCTGTATAATTTTCATTGTTGAACTTTAGTAGTTGTTGTAAAGGTCAAGTTTATTGTGAACAAATGATGGGTACTCGTCTTTGTACAAAGGTCAGGTTCATAGTTACATTAATGGCGAGCCGTAATACCGCGTCGTGAGACTGTCGAACTGTCAAAAACTTGTCGAATATGCCAATCTGTATTTTAAAAAACATTATGATGGTTATTAATAAAATATTTGAAGTGAAGGATAATGTGTTATTAAAACCTGCTGAGACTTTATTAGTATTATTAATTGTGTGTAAAACCAAACTGTTTTTCTATTAATCAAGCTCTTCGAACATGCTCAATGTTCGTTATTTGAAGACACCTAAATATACCTACTAATAGTTACCCCTCTTTGCTTTTGCAACTACAACAATGAGTGTAATGTGCCTACCTACAACCACCTATGTAACCAATAGTATCATAACATATAAATTATTACTTTTTTTTTAATAGAGACGGGTATAGCCTGATGATTGGACTAATATACTGACAGTTATTGAGACCAACTACGGCTAACCACATGGCGACATACCTACTTTTATTTGCAATTTTATTGGCTTGACCCATACTCGTCAGCTGTCAGCTTCTGTGTTAAACCAACCAGTATCGAAACTACTGTGTGAAGGATCACGTAATAAATCTAACAGGGTTATGAGCATACCGCCATAAATCTGTGTTGCCCAACGAGTAATGCGGGGCTTATCAGCACTTTCACTGATACCAACTTGCTACAAAGTGTCGCAATTTAGGCTGTCACAAGCCTCTATTAGGTTAGAACTACTTCACTGTAGTTGGTGGTTTGGCTTGTTGCCTTTGCTTATATTTCACTTGCTTTATTAATAATCGTGGCGTAAGTTCAGATAAGTTAATGAATATTTTGTCTTTTACAATCACAGGTACTTCCAAATATATTTGAAAGTGATATAACATGTACACAGTATGTTCTGGAAATTTATTAAGTTAGACCACTAAACTTTTAATGCCCCTTATTACGGCTTTAAACGGCTTACTCACATAAACAGAAGTTTTCATACAGAAAAGACCTAATCTACACTTTTAACGCCAATGTTATTTTTACACCGTAATTAAAAGGCGCAACCTGATTTGGCGCAAGCATTACCTCTCAGATACATATATCGGTAGTATACAAATATTTCCTACTGCAACTACCACGAAGTACTAAAAAAACAGTGCAATACCGAAAGTTGCCATTGCTGGAGCTAGAACAAAGAAAAGGGAACAAAATGATTCGGAAAGTAAGTCTCCACAAAACTCAGTTTATATTGGTTTTCAATTTGTTCTCAAAGATACTGAGATGTCATTGCCCTTGTTGGTTTGTCAACAAGGACATTCAACACCATAAGTAAACATCTCCAGAGACGTCCTTGCGAGGGTCAATGACTGACCTCGGATGTGGAGAAGAATCATTGAAAGTTTATTACACTTTTACCAAACAAAATACTGCGAGGGTTTTCAAACTTTCGTATTTTGTTGGTTACTAGCTGACTCGCGCAACTTCGCTTGCGTCACATAAGAGGGAATAGGTCCAAATTTTCCCCGTTTTTATAACATTTTTTACTGGTACTCTGCTCCTATTGGTCGTAGCGTGATGATACACAGGCTTCCTCGATAAATAGGCTATCTAACACTGTAAGATTTTTTTCAAATCGGACCAGTAGTTCCTGAGATTAGCGCGTTCAAACAAACAAACAAACAATCAAACAAACAAACTCTTCAGCTTTATAATATTAGTACAGATTTTGTTCTTCATACCAGTCTGGCTAGCACGTTATGTTATCAATGCATTATAATTTTTACAATGGTCATACATCAACATCAACAATGTCATAGGCTTTTAGGCGGCTTGAACCACTTCGACTTTAGCTTTACCTTGACCACTAACCACAATAAAATAAAAATGCTTAAAGTATTCAAATAATTGAATGACTATTAATTTAATAAGCCTACAGATATTTTCTTTATTTTAAAGCATCACGTGATCGTTCAATATGGTTCCAAGCTCGCTCGTCAGCATACTTTACATATTTTCACATGTGACTTATGTCATAATGAAGCAGTTACTACACATAAACACTGATTTTGCATAAATTACTCATTACTAGTGCAATATGTATGTACTTATTACGTTATTTTTTCCCGTCATACCAGTTCCTCTAGTTATCTAATATATAGTTTTTAGAGTTCCGTAACCAAAAGGTAAAACAGAACATTATTACTAAGACTTAGCAGTTTGTCTGTCTGTTTGCCACCGGTTGAATCTCATGAACCGTGAAAATTTGATTGCTCAATTTTTCACAGATGATATGTTTCTGTTGCCGCTATTACGACAAATACTAAAACAGAATAAAATAAACATTTAAAGGGGTTCCCATGCAACTAACATGCTAATTAATAAATAATGGTACAGAACCCACGGTACGCGAGTTCAACTCGCACTTGGCCGGTATTTTATTAAAATTTTCTTGCACAACACACGTTTAATACATGATAGCGTTTGTTGTACTTTAACTTTAAGTAAATGAAGCAATGTCCGTTACATTTGCTATTAAAATGATTAAGTTGCTTAACTACTATCTGCGTAGATTAAATTAAATTAGTTTGTTAACTCTTATCCTTGTATATTAGTTAAACTTGAACTGCAACTTAATAAAGAGATTTGAATCAAAGAATAATTTATTTTATAAGCTTGTCTAAATGATATAGATTAAATTCCTTCATAGTGCCGATATAACTGGATGGTTAACGGTATATTTATCGAATAAGCGATATCTATAATAATGATAAAGTACTATTTAATACCTGTTACTTAACACCATTAGTACTATTATCATACTTACCATAGAATGTAAATACGGCTGCCATTTACGACGATATTTGACAGTCGTTACCCGTAGTCAGAAGTTTGAAAGTCTTACTTGCTTGGTATCGTGTTATAACCCAGGTAACTGGGTTGTGGAGGTCCAATAGGTAGGATCCATGTAAAATACTGGTATTCAGCTGAATTCGGTGAGACTGGATACGGACTCCAACATAGTTAGAAGAAAGGCTAGGCAGATGATGACCATAGAATATAAATAAGTATAGTCTAATACGTTTTTTTATAAATTAGGAATTCATTCGTTCAAAAAAAAAAAACAATCGGATATCGGAATCAGTTCATCAATTGCAACGCGCGGCGCTCTGTTTGAACGATGCACCTTTCACCTGTGGTCAAGCGTCAAACACGCCGAGTGGCATTGTGCTAAATAGCCGCTTGCCGCTCATTAGTGCCGGCATACTTTCCACAGCGCTTCTTTACGGAAATAGACCTTCAGCGAAAATCTGCAAAAAAAAAAATATTTTAAAAGTCGAATGAATTTCCTAGTTGGACAAATAAATGGTTTGTTTTTGTCGTTTTTACAATTATTCAATGTCGTGTTTGAATGTTGTACAAAACCGTACGGTACTGATTAAAGTAAGAATATTTAAACGTATTTGACATTACATTACTTGATTTCCGGATTTGGATAATTACGATTAACGATTTTACAAAATAATTCAAAGAAGCGATTGTTTGTGCGTTTGTCACGCTCGAGGTTTACGCGTGCTGGCATATTTGGTTTCAACTTAAGAGCCACATATGTTTTGACAATTAGTGATGAGGGCACTTACTAAGAACATGATTTTACAATCGTTTGTGACTTTATCACCATGGCGAGAAGAAAGTGAGAATACGTGTTACGTTATTGTAAAACTGTCCAACTGAAAGCGAAATTTCACTTGTGTATCGTAAAACATAATTAGCTGTGTAAGTAACTGTAATTTATAATTATATCAAGCTGATGCTGTTGGATATGAACTTCCTTTTGAAGCGTTATAATTAATTAAAGTACTAAAGGGGAAATTGCCATATTAGTCATGCTCAGTAGATTGGTAGTCGCGATAAGAAATCAATAATGAGATTTAAACCTGGCAGTCTGAGCTTTATCCGCGTGGTACAAGAGTGCATATATTATTGGAAATTACGGTACATAATTAATGTCTGAGGTCTACTTAATGCCGATTATTGATATACATTATCTGATGATGTTAAGACTATGTCAATCACTGTATGAAAGACATACGAATGTATTATTAACTTTAAAGTCTACCACAGACAAAACAGGTGTAATAATTATTCACTAGAACTCTAACGTTATGGTTTAACGATTATGGGTATCTATTATAAAATCGAAGTATACATTATTACAACAAGTTACAAATTGTTATGGAAACCAGAGCAAAAAGTTCCCAACACATTGGATGTAACACATTACATTGTAAGAATTGAATTGCAAATAAGTACGTACATGTTATTATGTGTACAATCGTAACACTACTTTGAATAGGTAATAACCATCCATTTCATATATCTGCAATCAAACGCTTATTTTTAAGAAAAAGTCAAACGCTTATTATATTTTATCTTTTATCTAAAAAGCAGCAGAAAATTGTGATACAATTTTGTTGATGTGATCAAAGTATCGATATTATTATTTAATCGCAACAAATAGATATCAAAGTAGGTTGTTTGTGTAATATCATAGATAATTGTACGTCAACAGTAGGCTGTATAATGAGTATCAGTATGTTCGATAATTCGATTTAGCAAATATTAATTGGCTCAGAATATTGCGCCAAACCGCGAGATGCAAAAAGTCGCTAGGTCGAAATTTAAATTTAAGCAAGCCTAGTTGCAGCATCTAATAAAACATAATTACGATTACTAAACCTAGTACACAAATATTACACCTCATATTTTACCAAAGCTTTTGCTCAAGCACCGTTTATAAAAGTGGAACGGTCAAGTTTCAAAAGCAAGTCGGCTTGCTTCACCGAACACACCACGGCTTCCAAACAATGTGTTAATAAATTGAAGTTATTAAAGTTGTTTCGAAAAATGATTTCTAGGACAGACCACACATAAAAGGAGGAAATATTAATTGTTAGTTCTTGTTAGGTTTTTTGCGGAGCTTGGATTAGCAATCAGTGTGGGCAATGGTCTAGATTACAGAGTAATGGAACCGTTTATTAGTGAAATCGCCTGACTTTCATTGCAGTGGTGTACTATAATAGTAATGGTCTTAGTTAAAAAAATAATAAGTGTGGATTTCGATCAAATAAAACTGATTGTAAACTCTACATCAAACGCAGGAATTAGACGCGGGATTGATTTAGTGTGTATCAAATTTATTTATTTATAATATTTAGATTATATATTATGTCGTAAAAATAAAAAATACAGCCGAAGAATAGTAAAGCATGGACTATGCTCATTTATTTTAAAATGAAGTTGATTATAAATTATTAACAATGCATCGGAAATAAAAGCACAATGTACAATTTTACACGTTTCAATCCATATTGTTCTTGGAAAGTTGGTTTGTTAGTAGGAGTGAATGTCATCCGGTATTACTCTCATCCTGTAAATTCCTGCGAGCGCTCACGACTCGGGAATAGAAGACGTGTACATTATATCATTATTATAACATTAATATTGTCACATTTGAATCTATAAAATGTGGCAATCAAATGTGGTAGTTAAATCTATGAATGTTATTTCATTTTAATAAGCTTTTGTTTTATAACTTCTCTGTGGTTTATGTGTTGCAAGATTAATAATATTAACTTCACAATATTTGATTGACTTGATATTTCACGTGATTTGTTTCAGAGTCAACGGATCGTGTTAGGTGTTGCCAAATAAAAATATTTTTAGGTATAATATAAGAGCTCTTTTTTACTATTTTAAACTTCAAAGAGTCAAGATTTAAAGGGTAACTGAGTATATTTTAGAAAAAGGCTAACTCGTGCGTATCAAAAATGCTCTTTATACAGCCACTGACCTTCGAGACTAAAAATAATCTGTCAATTTGTCAGTTCAACCCAATGTGTGTACGTGACGAATGTGTGTGGCCTAAAAGGGCTCTAAAGATATATTTTGTTTGGAACCAAAGCATTTGCATGTGACGTGACTTGGCGACGGGAATATTTAAGTTGGGTACATTTAAAATGAGACGCATAAAAATAAGCTTTTGTATACGTAGGTAGGATAGAAGGTATGAGGTCTATACAGAAGTTAAACTCAATTTTTTATTGAAATTCAAATGTTAACTACAAAAAAATTAAGTTTACCTACAACTTAAGTCTATCTGCTAAATACACGAATTTTATACTTTTGCGCTATTCGCGAAGAGTGTATTAAGAAAGACTAATCGAGATCCTTCTATAATATTACTAGATTTATAAAAAAGGACTAGAGAAAAAAGTATAGGTATCCCGTAAAACTTAGCCCATAACAAAATGTTCAACTAAGTTATAATTCAACATTTTGTGTACTCACAAGTTTAATATTTGAAACTTTTACCTTATACGTAATACATTTAAGTTTTGTATATTTATGGGAAGCATGTTTCAAAGTGCAAGCGTAGTGACAAGTCCATCGAGTTATAAATAAGTGTGGACATGAATCCAGGTGTTGTAGTAATAACTATATGACACCTGCCGCCTGCCGCGTGTGCTCGGAGCTCGTGGATACTTATAAACGTGATGTTTCAATTTGTGATCGATACACATGTAATATCAAGTGAACATTTTATGATATTTATAGAATAAAGTCCTTTTGTAGTCTAGCTTTTGTCCGCAGTTTCAGCTGGTACAAATAAAGATAAAAGTTAGTTCTTTTTCATCCGTAATAGTCGAGACGAAATCCACGTCGAATTTTAACTTAATCGGTTGAGTTGTTAATAGCTTTGTAGATGTGTAAGTATATTTATATAGAAGCAAATAGAAAGGCTTTTCCTTACAGAATATTGCTATTATAATTGGAATAATAGTAAACACGTGCTGTAAGATCAAGTTCATCTAAGTACAACAGATAACTTAGAGTTAGAATAGCAGTCCCATGCGATATTTTGTGGTCAGTTAGATGACTATGTCAACAATGTCAACACCATTTAGTAGCTAGGCAGCTGTGTATTGTTGATTATAACCTTTACTTAGAAGTTAATCATTTTAATTTACCAATGTAATAACAGATTATTATGTTACTACGATCGTTAAAGACTAGATCTCTATCATTTTATTCATAACCACGTTGTGCGTATAACCTATAAATACGTTTTTTTTCTTAATACCCACCATTTGCATGCGTATGTGTCTCTAGAATGGATAATTTTGCAAGTATGTTGGTTTTACAAGTTAAGATTCAGTAAACGTATATCTCGAACAATATTTCGCAGCCCATTTATGTACAGGCGCGTGCAGAAATAACTTCTATTATTTCATTCGTACCCTTTAAGTATTCTTATACAGTCATGGTTGCGTCATAATTTGAGAAAATATGAATATAAATAAAGAAAGCGGAGGAAGTAGACGTGAATAATATAATTAAATATAATGAGTTTATGACACTAACTGTAAGAAAACGAACTGTTTTTCGACCTTATGTAAGTGAACAGTCATATTTTTATTTAGTTCCACATACGCTGTGTGTTTAGAAGTCAATAGAAGAAAACTTTCTAAAGTTCTATAAACAAGGATAGCTTCAAACTCAAAGGGTAAAAATCCTTATTTACAGATTCAGTAATGATCTTTGTTGATATTGGAATTAAACTCCATAACTATAGCATCACAAACGGTGTCACGGTTCTCTTAGCGCTACACATTCCCACTAAAACTCTCGCTTTCCTACATTTTCCCAGGTAACCGCAGTTGTACGCGCGAGTACTACATTTGTAAGGCAACCGGTTCACCGAGTCCGAGTGTCCTAAGGGCTTATGTGTGCGTTTATTTACGAGCATGCACGTGGCTGGCGACCTTCAAGGACGACCGCTTCACTTCAACTGTTCTAGGAAAAATACTCCGCGGGAATATAGCGTTAGTGTTTGAAAATTACTTGTTTGAGTTTTTGGGTGGATCTGTGACGTCAATCGGGTTGGTTTGATTGGGACGAATGATGTAAGGTGGAGGTCAGTGTCGCATGTTATGCAAATGTTTGCTTCAGGCCTTAAGTGGTGTGGCGAAGAGAAACTTTAGCATGATGCATTGCGCTATGAAATGTAAGCTGTAGATAGGTAGGTGTACCTACAATCTACATCTTTTTGGGAATAATTACGGTTGTTTGAGACTTGTTCAACAGTAAGTACCTAGGTAAATAACTTATTAGTATTCCTCATTTTAGCACAGATTATAAAGCTTTAATTGTAGAGTTCCAAGATGTCGTTCTACTGAAATGTCTTATTGAATATCTCGTTTTTTCGAGTACTTAGTGCTATTATATTACCATTCGGAATTTATTCATCTGGACAGCCAGCATTAACTATGGAGATTATTCTAATGGGATCGTCAAAATAAATCGCAACAAATTAAGATAAACACCACTTCAAAAGCTGTTATTGATAGATAACTTTAACAGATCAATTACAGTCAAAGATTTAAATAAGCATCATAAGTCATGTCCTACGATACACCTGTATCTACTTATAATAAATCTTGATCCATTCATAAAATGTAATATTAGCCGTTCGTTAGATGGGTGCGGTCCTAAGCTTCTGCGTATTTATAAATTGTTGTTGTACCAAACTTAATAACGTCTCTGATGTAAGTATTCGTTAGGGCGTGCAGATTTATTTAACTACAAAGTTGTAGTATCGTTAAACGTTCGCTATCAATTCTGTTTATAGATGGATATCACAAACCCGTGCATTGCCATAAACTATTTGAATAAAAAGTATTTGAATGAATACTATTTGATTCCCACACAATACATTTTATACTATTTAAATAAAGAGAATTAGAGAGACATTCCATAGTTAGTAACTAGTCAAAGGTAAATGATGGGAATAATTGTAATTATAAAAGCACAATCAATGTCCCATTCGGCCTACAAGAATATAATTGTCTTTGTACTATTGAGCATCAAGCTTATGTCTCAAACAATTTTTTACACTTAAGTTTAACCACCGTGTGAAGGACATTGCAAAACAAAAAGATCCCGTTGTCCTTTCGCTTCTGTCATGTCCACCCCAGTTAGCAGAGCTCTGCTCCAGTTTGTTGTATATTGCAACAAGATCACCAACTAAACCACCTTATTATGCAACTCTGTCATCTTCGAGCCACATTTCACAATTCATCTATTCGAGCTTTCAAGTCTTTCAAACGGGTTCCATAACATAACAAGTCTGACCAACCCTTTACTATAACAAGAAATATGAATATTAAAACAACCTTGTGCAAATGATTTATATTGTTATAACGACATTCTTCGATTGATATTATATTATAATCTGACAACGAGATAAATCCATCAAAAATATATTTTTCGACCTTGTCGAGATCTCATTATGATACGTTTGTTTCATAATAGATTTAACAGGCGTGAAATTTATTATGGCCATTTATTTTCAATGTTACATATTTTCGCATAGCTGTCACTGTTTGTGAAATAATGTTAATGTAAAAACTCGAGCATTTAGTTAACGCGAGGCGGTTTGGCGGTTCATTTACCACGTTATTGTTTGATTGTAATCGTAGTTGCAAATTGAGTTGTTCACCTTTGTGTTTACATTACCTACTTTATTTATTTTTATTTAATAGGTGTCGACAGTTGATTCGCAGGTGCTACAGATCGCCTACTAAAATTAAATAAATAGAAAACTTGCTTGCTCGCAGGAAAAATTCTGACCGCGATTTCCGAATATTAAAAGCACCGTTTGAAAAAAAATTTGAACCTTCTAAACCTACTTTTCGAATCGAAACTTAGTATCGATCCAGACACAGTCATGATAGGTAAGTATGAATCCAACATGAAAATATTGTAAGGAAACATTGTAGGACTACAGGTTTTTTTATTGAAAAATTTGGTCTGCTTATGGCGGTACCTACTCTATCATTCAACGTTTAGTAAACTGTACAGTCCATGGCTTGCAATAAATGATGAACGGTTAACACATGTTACGGTCACTTATTGACACTATCAAACTAAAGAGTAGTTCTATTGACATTTTAAAAGCAGATATTTCTATTCATCTTTGAACCATTAACAATTTTCAAAGGTCAATTCTAGACTGATAACTTAAATGTCAGTACACTTTATAACATGGTCAGTTTATTATAAGGTAGTAAGTTACTTGAGGCTTGAACTCTTGACCGATGCATCAACATAACTGAATTAAAGTGTTAATGCATTTAGCGACCAATCTCCCGCCCGTGGCGTTATTTACTGCCAGTTTCGTATTAGCACGATGCTTTGGTTTAACTAAATTGCGGGTTAAATTAGAGTTCAGCTGGCAGATTTAGAACACTAATCCCCGGTTTCTGGGCGTTTTTTTTTGTATGAGTTTTGACGCTATTGAATAGATAAACTACTGCTAAATGTACCTCTGAAACCGGGGGCAGCTAATTTAAAATTGGACATCATTATACACAAAAATGAAACACCTGGAGAATTACACGATCTACAAACATCTATGTTGTTACGAATAATCCCCATCAAACTATAGAAAATGTATAGGTTCTGCTATGGAAAGACAAAAGCCATGCCAAAGGCCTTTCGTGGGGCGAATCACTTTGACTCTAGATTGACCACTCAACAATACGGCAAATAAATACTCTACCATTTATAACAAATAGAAGACTAGGTTTTAAACCTACAAACTCGTTTAAACAATGACGCAAATACAGCACCTATTACGCCTTAGTGGCCAACAAACACCCAATCCTTTTTCTCCCCACAATCACCTCAGCTAAAACAATGTAACCACTATCTGAACCTTTAACTAACACTGTAATACTCAAACTCAGTGACCCCATTGCTCGACAACTAACCTAACAACCTAACCGCGCTCGCAATCTACTCGATATACCAAGAATTCCGCTCGACTTATGTATTATGAAAACCACAATAATAATTCTGGGTCTTTATTGAAAAAGGGTAGAAGTCAAATTTTGACAATAATGAGGCAAGTACAACAGAATGTTCAGAAAGAAATGCTCTATTGATTGGTGAAAACCGATTTAGTTAATCTTTGATTATTCTGAGAAAGTTAGCAATGTGCAAAAGGGGTTATTTTACCATTATTTTAGCTTTGTGGCGATTCTGGCTTTATAACCAGATAACACTGTATTAAATAGAATATGTAAAAAAAAACGTATTTTTTCGACTGTTCTAACAAAACCCAAAAAAAAAATTCAAATGTGGGATGTAAGTGCACTCTAATTTCTTAACTCATTTTCGACTAAATCGGACTTATACCCTTTCTCACTAGAGGCACAGAATTTCAAGTCCCAGTTTTCGACCGGGCCAGTGTAACGGTGCCTTAATAATATAATAACAGCGGGCCCGCCGTCGCGTGTGTAATTGCCCTAACTTCGGTGTTGAGGACAAAGTGTACGTGGATTTGATTAAGTTTGGATAAGAGTTTTGAATTGAATTTTGAAGTTAGTCTTAATTGTTTTCGGAGTTATTAATAAAACTTAATTACCAAGACTTTTAGTAGGATTAATAAACAAAAGTTTGACGAACTGAGAAACTTTGGTACTTTCGTGAATTTTAATTTTATTATTATTATTATACAATACATTTTGATTAATTTCAATCAACTTACTTAATTGTGAATTTCGCCGTCACACGATTAAAAATACGGAAATATGTCTTAAGAAAACCCCTAAAAATATGTCGCGATCAGACATCATCAAATAGGCATTTTGTTTCAAGGACAATAGGACATCTTATCATCCCAAAAAACCTCAATTTGCAGCACGTGAATTCCATTCCACAATCAAACAATCCTAGTCAGAAATCACAGAACATTTCGCGTGATGATTTCGCGACCGGGACAGTAATTGTATGTAATTCATGCACAGATCAGTGCCAACAGAACGATGTAACGATGTAACTTACAGTATCGTATTGTATCATTGTACTGTGTGAACTAGGAAATGTATAATGTTACTCGTTTGTAAAATTGCTGAAAATGTCAGACTATTATAGTATTATGTTTCTTCATTTCGTTATGAAATTGACTTCAGTTTTGCGTTTAGAAATAAATGTGTATGCACTGAGTAGAATACTGTACTTCGAGTATGCTTTTTATTATTTAGACACATTTACATCCGCATATTAAATAATATTTCCGGCTTTATTCTAACACCTACATACAGACATAAAATCACGGCTTCTACCCATAGGGGTAGGCAGACCAGAGAACGATTAGATACATTATTTAAATTTATTTATATCTTTGTCACAACATAAATTAAATCTTAATTAGTTGAGCTAGTGTTAAATTGTACTTCTACAAATTTAACTATAAAGAATTTGATAAATGAGCTCAGTCTTAAAAAAAATAATAAATAATTTTTCAGTGTCAGTTAATTCTATTATTTAGTGCTAGTCGCTTGTAATGCAATTGTGAAATAATCTGAAGAGTCAATAGAGTCATTATTACAGGCTTTAAACTTAAGCGTTTAAGTCAAACGAAAAGAGCGTTTTAGAAAGAAGACATAACGTTCACATTTTCACTGTTTCTATAATTAAGTATAGTGAGTATTTTCCTGTCTAAACTTCATTACTTATAAACTTTCGCGTTGCATGTTTATTATAATAGAAAAACGCGAACATGCATTTTATCTTATAATTACAGGTCGCAGGATGACTGACATCCTAAACTTTCTCTAATATGTATTAGGTATTCGGATATAAACTATGAATTTATCTTAAAGTATCTATTGCACAGAACTGCGGTGAGGATTTCAGCGCCTAGAGTTTGGAGCATAAGTAATAAGTACGTAAGTACCTATTATTATTTACTGAAGCTTTTTAATATTCTGTTGAAATCGCTATCGGCTTACTCCTTAACCCGTCTAAAAGCCAGAGTGCTTTGCTCACGGCTTAAATAAACCCCAGACATGAAAGTATAAGTTGCAGGAGAAAGTTCCCAAGTGACTTACGCTTTTAAACTACGTAGTTTTTAATAATAATACGTTTCGTTTGTCACCCGTTTAGTGTAATCTCTTAATAAATGTCCGTAATGTCTAATTTATTCTAAGTGAAAGTGTAATAGGGTTTAGTTAATAAGTTTAAATTAATGTATGATGAAATGTGGTACTGTTACAAGTGTACCTGTTATGTGGGTGTCTGTTTCATCATTGGATCTAAAAATCTAACCTTCAAAATGTATCTATGTGTATCATTGACTATCTTTGTGGGTGACGATATCAATTATAATTGCGTGTGACTAGCGCCAGTTTATTATGAAATTAATACTCAGTGTCTAATTGTTACCATGGTAACGTCGGCTTAGTTCTATTGTATAATATTTGTCTTTATTCATGCTACTGTGAAAAAAATGTTGGCGCCTTGGTGGTAAATCTCAGTATACAAATCAAATAAGGTAGAAGTACAAAACGATTAAACTTAAAAAGCTTTAATAGCATTTTATTGTTACCAATACAAGAGAAATCATCAGAGAGGTCTGGAATTAAGGTACACACAAATAGGTCTTTGAGTGTAGTATGTTTCTACCTAGTCTTATAGTATTGTGAAGGCTCAAGACATAAAATGTACCATAAACAAGCATTTACTGTAAGCAAATATAAATATGACATTATTTAACTCAGGTTATAAATTCTCAGTATTTGTCATCTTGTACAGAACATAAAATAGTTATTGTTGCTAATGAGGCCAAGTATATTTAGAACTTCACTTACATTTCAGAGCTTATTCGTGACTCAGTAACCACTGGCCAGTGATAAACCATTAATCCTGTAAGAAACAATTCATTGAGACAAAAACAAGCTAACCGCGTGTAATGTATAGACCTACTGGCTTACTCCTGTTATTCGAATGCGTATTCAATGATGGCGGATTCGAGCTAATGTCGAAATAGTATTTTTAAATAAGCTAGCGCATGATCAAATCAACTCAAGGCCTAACTCCTCTCTCGTTTGGGAGGAGACCCTTGCCCAGCAGTGGAACAGTAATGGGTTAAAAAAAAGTTACGCTGGTTTAAAATATAATAAATCTGAACAAAACATTCTAATTATTTGTAATGAGTTTTATAAGAAAAGAAAGGAGTAATTAATGTTATGTTAGTTTGAAATTTTAGAGGACGATTCGACATTAGCTCGAATTCGAGTGCCGGGAGTAAAACAGCAGATATCTATTCCATTCAAGTCTACAGTTAAATGATGTAAAACAATAGCGTACGAGGATAAAAATAATGTAAAATTATATTTATCAATGAATTATTTAGGTTACAGTAATATTGATGTGTATGTTTAACACTTTGTGAATTCTTGATTTATTGAATTGTATGATTTAACTACCATAATTCTTTTAAACACGTACAGAGATACAGTAGGTAAGAAGTTTTGAATATAATACTAAATAGGGTGCTTGAGTAACTGATAAATACCACAATGTATTTAGTAAATTAGGAGTAAGGATCAGGATAGAAGCAGCAGTAAGCACAAAAAATGGCAAGAGAAAGCTATATGATAGATAATTACGAGAGTTTATGAGAACAGAACTCAAATTAATTAGCTCCTCATAAATTATTCGAAGAATCCCTAAGACAAATAACCTCTTCTATAATCCGTAGACTAAGCAAACCATAAACAAACTATTCAAATATCAAATCCATGTGCTATTCGGACCACGTGTGGCTGTTTTTGCCGGCTTTTTTGCCCCGCATTCCTTCTTCAACGGTCGGAATAAAAAAAATAAATGATTGTCTCATTGTAATCGAGATCACGTAGTGGGCGTCCAAGGACAATTTCAACGTGTCTCTCTGCTTATTAAGCATTATAATTTCGTGTTTTTATTGCACATACAAACACTATATTAGCAAGTTTGACGTTTTATTTTTGCCTTTGTTTTTCTGCGCTCGTGTCGACTTGCCAATGAGATCGTACATTGAAAATGTTGTGCTCAAAAAATATAATCTCCGTGTGAAAAACAGGCGTTGAAACTTAAACAAAAGAATTCTAAAGTTAGCATTTCAATTCTGCCAGTTGTTTTCATAAGCTTTGAAGGAAACATTTTGAAGTGAAATGTCGACTCAGTCACTGACGGAAATTGAATGCGCGTCTAGGTATATTTCGACTTTGAAAGGTATTTCATGTTATTCTCAATTAAATGAGTTTAAAATAACACTGTTTTTGTTTATTTGTTGATGTCCTTTTAAACATAATATTGTTCGTGGTAGTCAATAATTGTAACGTTGATCAAGTTTACTATCTTAAGTCATCATTGCGGTAGTCGTCAGGCAATGTAATAAAAATAAAACATTTTTGTAAATACGCAGTTAGAGGTACATTTCTAAAACCTAGTGAACCATATTTTCCGCTGTTTCGCGTTGGTTCACGACTCACAGTTCACGGTTGACCATTAACCTTGCCATAGCTTTTCTATTGTACGCGCAATGTCATCTAACCATAGACGGTTTTGTTTTTCATTGCCACTTGTTGCCATTACGTCTAGGCATACTGCCTGTTGTCAATGCCTTGAGGCTGCCTTTTTAATGTAAGGATTTTAAACGATTTGGGAGTGGTCTACAGATATTTAGGCGGTTTCTATTTTGAATGGCATCGTTTAATTTTGGTATCGATAAAATAACGCTTAAGTTTAAAAAACTAGTTATAGCTTTACATAAAGAAGTTGGAGAGATATATCTATCTAATCCTGCAGTACTGCCCATATGGCCAAATTAATAACGGAACAATCTGTCTAGAACTCGAAACCGGACTATTTCGGCGACATCGTGAACACATGCGCACGAGCCCCTGCATATTTTTAAATGATAAAAAGCCGCGGGAGATCAAACAAATTAATCCTATAAGCTCATTACAATTGTAACCGGCTTTAAATACTTTAGTCCTTTACAAAAATACTTTGATACCGTATTCCTTTCGAATATTCAACGTGACAATACGGGCACGTAATTAGTTAAAATGCGTTTACAAACCTGTAAACAAAGCTGTGGAATAACCTTTCTCGTACAACAAAAACGGGATTAAAGACAGTCACTAATTAACCAGTCGCCGGCTCGGTTCAACTCGACGTTCAAAGGGTTAAGTCGTGTCAGCTCCCGTACAATTGCTACTACAGATAAACAAACAGTAGCCAGACAGAATAAGAAGAGAAGGGTCTCTGAGACCGTCTGTTTGATTAATTACTGAAGGGGTGACCGTACTATTTAAAGGACGGGATTATTCTACACGCTTTGTTGAGGTTTGTGCTCAGATTTGCAAGAGTAACGAGCTTCATTAACCACTGTTTGTTAAGTAAATTAGTCCCTCAATGAACTAAGAAAATATACCTTAATTTACATTTGAACATTTTTAAAGTTCTTTAGAATAAATATACATATTGATGTCCTTAGATTCAATGACGCGCAATGAATAATAGAGTGAGTCAACTGTTACTCTCTATTAAAATAACAAATGAAATAGTCAAAATTGATAAAACAATACCACTGCACTAGCTGTGGCAGTACAGAATAATGACTAACATAAGATACGCTGTCTAAAAATACGTCTACGCGTGGTTCGTCCCAGTCTGTACTCCCCAACGTCGCTGGACTTTGAAACACAAGAAACGATCATCCATGTTCCAAATGATATCCATTGCCTATTCTATTGACCACTTGGGTAAGGACATTTGAAGTTGACCAGCATTGTATATGAAGTTAAGGGTTACATTCGGTTTGTACTGATCGTTTTTCAGTATTGGTTCATATCAAAGTGGCCTAAATGTGTCACAGTGTGACTCAGGCGCCAGTTGGGGTGTTCGCAGTGTTTTTAGTACTAAACTTGTAAATATTATGATGCACATGCGCTGGACCTTGTTTCTTCAATAAGAACAACAATTTGTTTTGTTATTTTTGGCCTTTTTATAGAATTCAAAATAACCATGTTTCCGTACTGATCAGCGACACGATCTAATGTTTAAAAACGAAAAGACTATCGACTGGAATTAGACTTACGCAATTTAAAATTAGCAAATTGAATTAGGTATCTGCGCAGTACGCACTAAGCTGCGAATATTTATTACCTATCATGATAAGCTAGCAATCACGTGTCGAGCTTAAAGAATTAATCACTATTTAGCTGACAGTCAGTCCGCCTTAATATCATAATACTATTTCACACAAACAAGAAGTAAGTAAGTTAGGGATCAAAAACTTCAAGTCTACTTTTTTACCAAAAAAAATTCTGAAAGAATACATTGTGTTAAAAACATCCGTTATTTATTCACACCTACATTATGCGAAAAAGAACAAAAATCCGTAAGCTTTATCGATTTATTTTTCTTATCGCCTTCATCTACGATTCATGAATACGATGAGTGCACTTATTTAAAATTTAAAAACACCCATTGTTGAACCCCACGCATTTAATATCAAGATTTATGTACAAGAGATCATAATCAATACTAATTATAATCTGTGTAACCAATAAAATTTAATCAACCGGGAAAAAGAGTCCTTTTTTTAATGCGTTTCTTAAGATCGGACGCACTGATATCGGATTTTTAATTTCCTTTATTGAATCCTTAAGTTATTAGATAAGTTTTAATGTATTTTGTAATTGGGTAAATGGTTAATGTGTTTTTTTAATTTGATTTGAAACTAAGTTGACGGAGAAACGAAGTAGGTAAATTGGTTGTTAAAAAAAGATGCTTTAAGAAGAAATAGTTTTAACATTAATCGAAATTTGTTTGGTTTTTAGTTGTCTTTAGTTTGGTATTTTTATACAGTTGAAGCTTTTATCGCCTGCTTAGAAAATAAAATTTATGTAAGGTAGGTGCGTAATATTATTACACAATGTGTATTGTTGAATAATATTTAAGGAGCAATAAATATGAGTCTATTACGTGTATGAAAACAAAGCCCAGTAGACAATACCAATCAATATCTCCCTGCTGAGTAATAAATGTGACCTTATTAACTGCAGTTTTTTATTGTCACACATAAATAAATATTCGGCTCTCTAACAATCACTTTCGCTCCTTTATTCTTTATGCTCGTAAAAGGATTCATTATTTATATAAAACGGAATAGAAAGCCATATTGGCAATACCGACAGACGGTAATGTCATTTGGGTTTCCTTTGCCTTTAGCAAAGACAAGATAAAATATCTTTCAGGCCTACTTTCGTGAATTGATTGTATCAATATGACATTGTCAAAGTATGAATTGTCAGTAATGAGGTTTTGGTATGTTTCGTGGCTTTTGTTTCGAAATAGTGGGTAGAACGAAATAGTGACAGTTTGTTTGACACGATTGTTATGAGAAAGTGAGAATGGCCGCACGTGTGCACGTGAGACGGTAAATATCATAAACATTGCTTGTTATAGTATTGTACGGAGACTGGATACTGCTACCAGTTAAAATAGGTTCCGTATAATATACTTAACTGCTTATTGAATATAAGTAATATTTTCCAATTTAGAACTACAATATGCCTGTTTCCAAATTTAGGGTTTCAAAAGATTGAATTCATCCTACAACTTTTGGGACTGACTGTACATTGGTTTTCCAGTTAATTCGAATTAATGGGATAAATTGTCTAACAATCACTTATGGAAAATGATAATACGTTACTCAGATGGTAAGTACTTGTGAATTAAGTGGGTGGTATGGTAGCCCATTGTCAACGCGACCTGATAAAAGATCTATTGTGACGACATCTAAAGTATTCATTATCTTTTGTTGTAAGAAAGTATTACGTGTTCCATATCTATTTTCTTTGGAAATTACTACTAGCGGTTATTGTAGGCGGTAGCACTTTGTGTTAGCACTTTGTTTTAGTCCATAAGTGTCAGAAAATAAGTTCAACCAATTTGGATGAACCCATTCACAACATTAGAGCTCAACTTACGCTACTTTTCCGTTCAGTATAATATTGGCCAATGTGATACTAAAATTTAATTCCTCATAGCTACGAATTATCCACAAAATAGTAAAAGTTACCCCTATTTTCTCAGATTTTACTTCTGACCTTTTTTATAAAATCAGCCCTAAATAAATCAAAATCAATCAAATATTTACTACCACTAAAAGACAAAGACAAATAACAAAAGTCGGAAGTTTTGAACAAAATAATGATGGGTTTGTAACGCTAACCCAGTTTATAGCGACCGCGCCTACTCCAGGGCACGACATTTGGGCCATACCACAAAATAATTACATGATCTGGGACGTTGAACTTTACGATCGATGGATAATCATGGTGCCCTGGTACCTTAGATTGTTAGTGCACTTTACAGCCTTAAATTGTGGTACTACTGGCCTCAATAGCTGTAGTGTGAGGAGAATTGGTCATGGCTTTTATTTTCTTGTTTGTTTTTTAATTATACATAGTTGTTTTGGAATCTAGTTGTTCTATTGTTGATTGAATTGGAGCTTTACTAGAAACGATAATTTTGGCTTAAAAATAAGTGTCCAAGAAGACCAAGAAAGAGGCAACTGCTCTAAAAAGTCTAGCTCAATCGAATAGGAACGTAACTAATGATGTTAGAGCGAATTTTAGTTTTTTGGAAATAAAGTGTAAAGCTTTATAAGTACAATAAACAACGCACACATCATTTTACAACCAGAGTCATCGATATCAAAACGAATATAATCGTTACAGTCTGTGAAGAACGGATATTCGTTGTAATAACTATATTTATGCACCAACATTACCCAAGTACGAGAAACATAATTTTGATAGAAATACGGTTGTAATTTCATTTTTATAAAGAATTATAAAAATGAAATTACAACCGTATCTCCCATCACATAACAAATACCTGCATGGCTTTCAGAGCTTACGCTTTAATCTTCCATAATCTTAATTTATTAACAGAGGGGACACATCTGAATAAGCAACCGGCATTAGTATGGCGAAGGACATACTTGGCAACGTTAAAAATCATCCACTACGAAAGCAAAAGTCATTGAAATTGGAACTCTATTGCATTATCTATAAGGTGCATAGAGTTGTACGTTTGATGGTAAAGTTATGTTTGTAAGATATTTGTGAATGGTATAAAGTTATTCATCAGTGTTGAAATAAGACGCTGTGGTTATACAGTAACCCTTTAGCATTGGACGCCTCACGCATAGTGATTAATATGTACCGGAGACATCAAAATATATGTATGAATATTTTTAGGCTGACTAACTGGTGTTCATTGCCACCAAAAGACCCTGGGTGATGGATGCGACGAAATGATGATTTTTTTTTATTGAACAAGTTGCATGTTAAAGTTCTGTGTCGGTCCGTCGAAAGTAGAGCATACATTTCCCAAAAAAAAACATTACTTACTTTACTGATAAATATTTTTTGTTGTGAGTCTTTACATACATATTCTAGATTATATTCAAATGTCATTATATCATTGTAATATTCTGTAGCCTATATTTATATACTTTTATTTATCGCATTTTCTTTCTACTAATGTGGATCACATGATTATTATATGACATTTTAGCCTGTCACTGATATTATTATTTCAGGATATAATGTTACATTCAGTGCAATTACTTCTTTACATCACAGTCAGTTAGGGCCGTTACTGGGTCACGGGATTAACGAATTCTATACAATAATACCAGATAATAGGTGCTCAGAGTTCACTTCAAACATAGATTTTTTGTCATAAACTAAGTTAGACTTTTATCACTAAAGGTCACAAATTAACATCGGCAATAAAACGTTTCAAAGTCGAACAAGCGACAATAGGGGATGAAAATTTTATTACACACCAAAAAACCACATTCTGATGATTTTTAAAACATGTTTATTGTGTTTAAGCTCCGATAAAAGGGGACTCCGTTCCCAAGGACATAATTTTTATATTTGGACCTTACCTTTTGAAGGGCGACTGATCACGTACGCAGGCTGCACTTTAAACCCTTATAACACAACCCAAAATGGACTTTAAGTGTAACAAAATATGGTCTATATTAATTTAAATGTGTACCTCAAATATCAAACTGTCACAAATGATAGATCCGACAGCAAATCTTTCTAAGAAACCACCCAAATCATAAGATTATTTGTTTAGAAGCAAGATTAATGTTAGCGGAGGTGTGAAGTTTCTAATCGCCAAGTGTATCTTCTAGGAAACGTTAATGATTATTTAAATGAATATTTTTCACAGTTCCTAGGTTGTTTTAAGCGTGTGTGGTTGGTAACTTGAAACGTACAATGTTTACTAAACTTAAATTGAATGCAGCTGGTGTAACCGGCTTGTTAAAAGATCATAGTTCTTAATTCAAAAATGTTTAAGTATGGTAATACTGCCTGTTTATTGGTTTGGCTGTTAAAAATCTTCTTTAGAATACGGGCGTATTTTTATTTCAGCCATTAATACTGTTATAAGGAATCTGAATGCAAAATAAGTAATTTTTTTTCGTTTATAAAGTACTGTAATTATTTATTCTCCGTTTAGGTAATGCAGAATCTAATTTTAATAAAAAAAACATTACTTATTGAACTTCGAAAGAAAGATTTGATAAAATACAGGCCAGTGATAAAAAAAGTTATTGATAGAACACAGGTAGCCCAAGAAACGCTTCCAAATGATTAGCATCGGGGATTCTATTTACATTTTTTGTAATCTATGGATGATCTATGGTTCGTTATTTTTAGAGTATTCGCTGGTAGCCGGTCTCATGTGTCAACATGGGTTTTTATCGGGAGCTTATCTGGTGTTAGAAAGATGGATTCCTTTCGTGACATTTTGTGTACAAAGTTCAAGTCACAAATAACTTAGTTAGTAGTTGAAGATCCTTTCGTAATTTGTGTGATGCGAAGGTATTCTGCTATCTCTTCTATATTTTATTCAACGGCCTATTTTAGGACTACGGTTTAAACAAAATATATTTTACAGCTTTTTGTTTTTATTACTCTGTGAGCTTTTCATCCGTTATACATAAAATTTAGGACCGCTTTGGCTTATGATACAGAAAAAAATTACAATAACTGCCTTTGTGTTGCGCTAGCCGTTAAATCTGATTATATAATCAACTTATTTTATTTTTCGGTAAATAAATTATGTCCGAGTTCCATTAACATCATAATAGGGTAAAATATTGCCAGTCGTAAAAATCCCATTGTGAGTCGTTAAAATTTTATGATTTGAAATTTAAGGACAGGCGTTAAAATGTAATAAAATGTTGCCACCCGCTAAAGAGATTAAAGGTCCAAACAATATTTACAAACAGATGCAGTGCGAAATAAAAATCGTAAAACTTAATATGTGTGAGAACGGGGATAGAAGAGCGTAACGGATTTGTTGACCGTCGCTGATAAAATAATATTATCTGTTGCAAAAATAAAATAAAATGATTAAAACTTAAACCCACACGCTATAATCAGTCAATCACTATCCGGTCTAAATTCGTATATTTTTTTTATCGGCCAGCTAAAATGCCAGCCATTACTGAAAAACAACTCATTCTCCAAAGATCATGTACGTGTCCTTGCCCCTTATTAAAGACACATAAAAAAAATCATAACAAAATCGAGAAATTACGAACTGACTTACGAACTTACGAACTTTAATTACGAAAACTTAAAACGAAGAATAGTATATGACTATTCTTCGTTTCAGGCTAGTTGTTCCATTTCAGCATCGTCACTTTTCGATGCTAAATACTAACAATACCTATGTCATTCCCCTGTAGCAATTGTTTGCTAGTTTTAATTTTCTACTTCATTGATCAGTGTGTCCTTTGATGAGTCCGAAACGTTAATGAATTTTCCTTATTCTTTCAGTCACTAAAATGTCGATGAACCATTTTGCATAGAAGTGAAACAATACGTATAGTAACTACTTTGTTAATTAAAGAGCATGACTTGCTTTGAAATCAGAATGCTTGAATAAAATAGTGGAAGAAGGAAATCAGTCATGTTTGGTATAAAATCCAAGTGTGTAGTTGTATAACCTAGGGGAGTCTTGGTCTTATTAAGCGGTTTGAAAAAATAATGAGAACACGACAGGATGATGCAATGCAAATGTGTTCTTGTTATAACAACCCTGCGGCATTATTGAGAATGTCTTATTTGGCGAATGTAATAATCATAAGTTAGCAAATATGCCATCGGTTATTTATTATATTTTTAACCAACACAAAAAATAACGTAAAAGTAGAAAGTTTTTTTAATCCAGATAATCTGCCTTTTGTCAATAAATATTATCGGCAGGATACAATAAAACATGTTATTCGCACATTTAATTCACAAATCGCGACGGAATCCACATTGACCTCCATTGTGGCGATAATTCACCGACAAACATGTCGGGAGTTTCCGACTGGCGCCATCGACAACAGATAAAACCCCTTTTGTTTTAGATACAGCCAAATGGACTGAAACACGATAATGTTCAGGCTTATTGACGGATGGTCGAAAAAAACAAAAAAAGGGAATATTTTCGTACTGTTGCACAAACCAGACGGACTCCTTTCACGACAGCGGCGCCGTGATTCTTTAACACGCTTTTTTCAACGACACATGGGTTACGATTGCAATAGCATAAAGTGTAGACAATCGTCTTTGCGCTTTCTTTTCTGGCATACTGTTGGCATCTGGCGAACAAAATTGACAATAGATTGAAAGCGTTTGGAACTAGGCCGCTAGAGTCGAGATAGGTATTATTTCACAGCAGGCGGTCTGTGAAATATAAAAATTTGTGCATGACTGTATGTTATTATTATGTTAATTTTAACTTAAGTTTTTGGATGTATGCTTTATTTACACACCGCAACAATTTAGTCAGATTTCAATTATTGTTATAATGCAACGGGTCTGAAGCTTGAACATCTTTACAGTCCTTTATTTGTTACCCATTGTTTTTTCAGGTTTTAATAATCCGGCAATTATAGTAATTTTCAAAAAATAATATGTTTAACAATTTTATTCCTGATACTTTGATGCTATGTGCGTCTTTTTACACGAACTGGCTTCAATATTGAAAATTATAGTTTTCTAGAAAGTAAACGACAAGAAATTACCACGATTTACGGCAACTCCGAAACCAGACCATTTCAAAATATCTTACGAAAACCTATTTACAGGCACTATTGTAACATTACACAGAATTATAACAAAAAATAGAGAAAATCGGAAGCAAGTATCAAAATACGAATTGTGAAATAACACAATCGAATTGATTAAATTTCTATGAAGGTTTCTAACTAAATAAAGGCGAAAATTTGCAGTAGACCTTGGGAACTCAATGCATATCGAAATGGCGGAAGTGTGTTGGGGAAAATCGGAACCAAGGCTTTGAATAAATAGGAAGAAGTATAGTATAAGTGAACCTTGGCGTTTATCACATTCATTCATGTTTTGTAAGTTTGTAACTATTGTGGGCGTGGGAAGATCGCACAAAATATTGTTGTTATCATTATCATACAAACACGTTTTGTTTTGACAGGAACATCAGAATTGAACTATCGCGCGTTTAGGTCACCACGCCGATACCACTGCATCGGGAGGTCGTGGGTTCGATTCCCACACGGAGCAATTATTTGTGCGATTCACAAATAATTGTTTCGGGTCTGGTTGTGCTTTGTGTCCGTTGTTTGTATGTTTGTAAAAGTCCCCGCGACACAAGAGCAATTCTTAGTGCGGGAGTTGTCTTAAAAAAAAAGTAAAAAAAAAAATAAAAAAAAAAGAAAAAAAAAAGAAAAAAGAAAAGTACCTATATTTTAACTGTTGACAACAGTTTATTCATGCTGTGTAATCGGACATAGCGTTTGCATTCACATAATAATATGCCTAGCTTATAATGGAAATCAAAATTGTATTACTTCATTTTAAAACATTCACAAATAGCTATTATTATTTCAGTTTAAACAGATATAATGTAGACCTCGCTTCTATTAAGACCTTTAGATGGTTCGCCCTTCACCTAAAGCAGTTCTCGAGAACACAACATCCATTACAATTACGTTTAGTATAATTTAGGATACCTTCAAAATGAAGCATTGCGTGCTGAAACAAACACTAATAATAATTACTGTATTTAGAGATCTAGAACATCAAACCTACACATAATTCAAGATTCTCATTTATACTCATATTATAAAGCTGAAGAGTTTGTTTATTTGTTTGTTTGAACGCGCTGAGTTCAGGAACTACTGGTCCTTTTGGAAAAAATCTTTCAGTGTTAGATAGCCCATTTATCGAGGAAGGCTAAAGGTTATATATCATTACGCTACAACCAATAGGAGTAGAGTACCAGTAAAAAAAATATAGTATAATTTTAGGATACCTTCCAAATAAAGCATTGGATGCTCAAGCAAATACTAATAATTATTATTATTGTATTAAGTGATCTAGAACAAAAAACCTACACATAACTACTTGTAATATAACTCTTACGATAGCTAGTTATTTTAATAACTGTATTATACATAAACATATAAAACTGATACCTTTATATCCAGTTACATATCAACCTTGTGTACGGCTCGTCAGGTGTCCTGGCCGTGACAAATAGACAAACGATCGTATTTACTATAGCTAACTATATCAAATAATAACAATGGATGCTGACGGACAAGTGTCGATGTTTACTATATTTGCGAAAGATGAGATTTCGCTACCCGGAAACATTCTTTCAGAATACTTTAAAGTTATACCTAGCTTTAATTTAGATACTTTATTACTTAAATATGCTTCTAGAAGATATTTTATTGATACATGACTTTGTTGGGATATCAAAGTACCCAAGGATTCGCTGCAAAAGAGATATACGGACTTTACAACTCTTGGATTTCTCTGTTCCGTTCAATAATAATGTTAGTTTCTGGGGAACACATCTATGTAAATGGTAAACTCTTGCGAGGTCCTAATTGGTATACATCGAAAGGAAAAGATTAAGTAGTTCTAGTAACTATTTAAGAAACAATATCAACATTAATATGTAATTACAATTAGCTGCGAAACTATTTATACGTAACTGCAGAATACTACGTATTCTCCAGTTGAGCAATAAAATGTGTAAACAAAAGACTTTCAAAACAAAATAAATGATGCTTCATGATTTATGTTTATGACCGTAAACTATGTAAATTGTAGTATTGTTATTTTTATTAAGCACGTGGATACGGCAGAATAGTACATTATGTACAACATAGTATACAACTGATCATTTATTTTTATTTCCCTATAAACATTAGTTCTAATCGTCAATAGACACAAGGTAAAATAAACGTTGCATCTTCTATTGCTTCTGCTACTACTAAAATTAAAAATCTATTACTTTCGATTTTGTTTGTGTATTTTGTTTCGGTAATTTGAATAAAAATAATCCATTTCACATTCTCGACTTCTGGAACTTTAAATCATTTCTCCGTTTATTCAGAACGGTCAAGAATTTACGTAACATACATATTTACCTACGATATTGGAGAGACTGTTGGTTAAAGCGTACTTAATTATTATACTCGTGTTCAGGCCGGTGGCGTAGCATTCATGTAGGCTTCTGCTTTCCTTTGAGAAGTTGAACAACATCCATAAACTTATCAGCGTGTAAGCTAAGGCCCTCAATTCATTTCGCTTTATAAATGCTACAGATTGTCTCTAATTTGATGATGAGCAAGTCTTTGTGGCATTAGCACAAAATACTTCCTTCTTCATCCATTGTGTTGATACTTATCATTCTGCTTTAATATAACGAAGGTGTTAAACAAAAGACGCCCAGGGAGTACTGAGCTCATGATGGCAAACAATTGTTTTACTGAGCGATAACCTTGTGGTGTCGTGCACGTGAGACGTGCGTTCTCACGGCAGCCGGCGCACGCGCATGTCACTTATGCTCACGAGTTAACTATGTGTGTTTGTAGGTGGAGCAGTTCTTCAAACGATGGATGAGATGGATGAGATCCCTACTGACATCAAGTACCCTATACTTGATGTCAGTAGGGATTTTCGTCTGTTGAAATCCGAATCTTCTATACTTATAAAGCTGAAGAGTTTGTTTGTTTGTTTGAACGCGCTAATCTCAGGAAGTACTGGTCCAATTTGAAAAATTCCTTTAGTCTTAGATAGTCTATTTATCGGAGAAGGCTATAAGCTATATATCATCACGCAACGACTAAGAGTAGCAATAAAAAATGTTACAAAAACGGGGAAAATTTTGACCCGTTCTCTCTAATGTGACGCAAGCGAAGATGCGCGGGTCAGTTAGTGTATGCTAAAACTGCATGCTTACTATTAATTATTTATTTCTATTGGTACAAAGGTTTCGACACATAAGTACGGTTAGACCGGCTCTCAAAGAGCAAAACTATGTCTGAACGAAATTAAACCAAATTTATTTTCCAGATGTCCAGACACCTGACATGACTGGAGGATGTATCTTTTTCAACTGTACCTACGTTAATTCCAAAAATCTTATATTTTAATCTCTTTCGTGTATTTGTAACATAGTTCTGCACATCTCTTATGTTAAGTAATTTTCCATGCTGTTGAATTTGTTAACTAGTTTATTCGGTAAGCGTTAAACTGTAACAAAGAAGAACAAAAATTGTTACACCGTTTATTTCGTGTTACATTATTGTAATTGCTTAATTTAAATTATTGTAATAATTAACATATTTAAGCAGTCCATCATAGTCTTATGCTCGCGTTTTGTAATAATTATGAATTCACTTAAGATGAATTTTATTTTTGTTAAAAATGGTAATTCAATTCATTTCATATGTATCTAATTAAACCGTTACAGTCGTTGCAGGGAATGAAACGTAAAATTGTAACCCGTAATTGGAAAAGGAAATATTTATGCTAAATTATCGAACATTATATTAAGCTCTATGATGCTGTATGCTACTGAATCAAAGGAAATCGTAGCTGCGAGGAAATAATGAAGAATTACTTTTGTATAAATACTGACAAACCGAATAATATGATTAGTACGACAGGCAAATGACATTCAGCAACACAGTCGTGACAGTTTTTGTCGCCCTATAAAGCTATATGCTGATGATACTAAATAAAAAATCTTCGCACATCCTAAAGTCTATTATGTTCATGCTAAGTCAGCCTTGTTCTTTGTCTTACATGAATTGAAACCATAATTCTATCATATTAAGTATTTCCGCGAAGGATCTTATACCGGAAGAAATGGCTTAAAAAACTTTAATTGCAACACCAAGTTATTTTATTGGAGGTACAGAGTGCATGAGTTCGTAATGGCTTTGTTTTATCGTGTCATGGTACAATCGGAAATAAATGATCATTCTATTTTATTGTTATTACTTCCTATTAAGACTATGGGTTTCTATTTTTGCATGAAATTAATGTCTATTTTTTGCATTCAATTATACGATCCTATTGATAAAAAAGCGTAAAATAAGTGAACGGAGGGGTTGATTTTCATCAATTCTATTAGAAATCATTAATTAATTTTGTTCAATGAAAGTAGACAGCATTGTTGTACTCAGAGGTTCAGCAAAACTTATTATCCGCAGATCGAGGTATAGATTTTTTTAACCAAATTCATATCTCAATGCATAAAATCCGTCCAGTTAAAGTTCAAATCTTACCCGATTTAAAAATACTGTCGACCTTTCGTCACCCCTTATTTAAAACTGTCAATCCTTCTAGGCCTGTCACAAAAAAATAACAAAGCATTTTTTGTTACTCTTTCTCTTTTGGATAGATCCATTATTCTGTGCGTGAAGTGAAAATATTGACAAATGGACACATTCATCAACCTACTTACGCATTGAATAAGCTTATGTTGACGCCCTTAAGCTAAATTAGACTCTCTCGTTCATTACGCTGATTGATTTGAGTATGGGGTAGTGACTATGGGCTCACGATAGATTTCTTTAAGCCGCCCGTAGGCCGCGCCTATTGTCTGCTTAATAATAAGTGAGACCGTAATTTTTGTGAGTCAAAATTGGCGTAGGTCGCGATTGCGTAGATCTATGTAATAATATTAATAGATAGAACATAATCTGTATTATGTAAAGTAGCTGGAATTAGTTATGTAAGTATTGATTAAATTCAAATTAGTTGTTACTGTAAAAGTACCTATGATGTAGGCATCCCATAAGAAAGGATCTTGATCAATTCTTCCCCAAAAGGGATAAAATAGGGGATGAAAGTTTGCATGAAAATTCTGTCCTAAGTCATAAACCACGCGGACGAAGTCGAGGGTAATATCTAGTTTCTATAATAAAGTCGTTCTTCGTAAAGCCTGTCTTACTAAATAAGACCACCTGTACCAAAATTACATAAGGCAAGACTTCGAAAATCATTAAACATAAACCATACTCAAAATTCCTTGCAGATCTAACTGAATTCCATCCTTATCTATCTGTGGTATCAGTGCATTCCTGTCAGTCAGTCGTTAGTTACAAACTGTTACAGGTGTTAAGTTACAAAGCCTATTAATAGTTTCAGAGATATTAAGATAATTTCGCGGGTTATATGCAAGGAATTCACCTTCACCAACAATAGAGAATTTAATTGAGTTTGTTGAAATCGCACAGGCATTTGCAATTGTTCTACATTCCGTGTTATGTTTTAACTATGTGACTCATTGTGATAGCTTATTGGACTATGGATCTTTACTACGGGATCGCGAGTGCAACAAGTACTTAATAAAATTATGAAATAAACACTATTATTTATGCAAATATATATTGCGTTTGTTTATTAGTTATTTTCCAGACAGGAAAATAATGTGTGAACTAGTTAATGTGTCCTAGATAGAGTAGCAATACGCCTATTTCCTAGATGACGCATTATTCTCTGTTCGAGTTAAAATACAAGTTATAGTAAACCACCGGGAAAAGGATCTTCAGGGGATTTACCTTCACTATCTAAAGCATAAACGTTGGCACAACGTTCAATCTTCAAGCATAAGGGAACTAACGGAAAATCCCCTAAAGATTTTTTTCTATAGGGGATTTTTTTCACTCCTCTCATACGTTTAAGATTCCTTTACTAAAACAATATTTAACGGATTGATTCCACAAAAGATAAGTTGATTGATTAATTGCAATAAGTGCATATTTAGTTAAACATCCACCCACTTTTCAGTAAACAACAGACACGCTTCCTAGCACCCACATGAAACCATTTATCTACATTTTAATCGTAAACGTCACATACCTAAATCTGTACATGAAACGTAAACAAAAACCGAAAAAGGCTCGGTCATAAATAACTAAAAAAGTAATAAATCATTATAGTAAATATTGTGATGATTGCAAGCACCTTGTGCTTTGAGTCACTATGACCAAACTGGTGTCCGCCCACGGCATTCCTTCTTTATCCTGTAAGTAGGAAGGTAAGGTCGCTGCATCTTATAACATTTGTTATCTAAGTTATATTTCGATAGAAACGTACGAAATAAATAGCGATACAATATAATATGCAATAAGGTAAAACCACAGGCTAAATTTTATTATCCTTAGAATTGTAAACTGTAAATGGCTTTGTCAAATTTATAGATAACATTCGTGAATGAGGCAAAGGAAGTTTGTTGGGATCGTAACAGGTGGCGTTCTTTGGTTTCTACTCACTTCTGGGAGAAAAAGGAGTGATAATATGCATCTATGTATGTTTGTAGATAACATTATGCAGGTCAAGTAGATCTCGGGAAGCCCTAGGCCATGCATCCATTGTCGCAAATTTTGATGTAATTAATTAATGTCAATGAAGATTGAGAATATCTTCCTAAACGTCTATTCTGCATGTAGTCATAAGTCTCCTTCATTAGTAGTAGTAGTTTATAAATTGATTACTTCATCAATTAGCTCCTCATAAATCGTAATTAAGATGAAAATGGTAGTGGAATGATTAAATTTTAACACATGTCGCTACGTCGCCTGTCGCCAGTACATTGGCATTTTAATTGTTCTGTGAGCTATGTTGATGGACTGTGAAGATGATGCGAGATGTCTTAATTACTCGCTTTAATTATGACAGTCTCTGTAGCGCAGTGCCTAAGGTATTCGCCAACATACTACTAAAAGTATGTTCGGAGGTCGTAAGTTCGATTTCCACATGAAACAAATGTTTCTTGCAACTTGCGATCCACAAGTTATTGGTTCGAGTCTGGTTACACTATTGTTCCCGTGACACTGACTATTTTTGTGCGTAATTTATCTAAAAAAGCAAACATTATGTTCCCTCTCTTTCATTTGTAGTTCAGTTTGTAGTTGATTTCGCTCTTTCGCTGTATGATAAGTTTTGTGTATTGTTCCACTATGTTTATTGAAACTTATTTCAATACAAGTACTTAAAATCATCTTGTAAACAAGTAGTAACCAGACAGATTTTATAGTGGCAGTTAGTTTATTATCAATATATTGCCAGACGTAAGTCCTTTGTGGTTAAGCCGCCTTGCCGGAATGCGTCATTGATTGAAAACTATCTATGTAATAGGATGAAACGACTAATTGTCAGTATTGACTGTATTTTATAATACTAGTGCATTCAAATGACATTATACCTCTTTGAGTAATGTTAGATTACTAATTTGTTGTTGTGTTTGTGTTATTTGACAGCATATTGTAAGGGAAATCCGAGTTTTCTACTTTAACCTCAGTGTTATGTTTCTTCTTGCTTACTTATATTATTACTATATTAACTTACTAGGCTCTCAGGTTTGGCGTAGGTACTCTCCTTAGGGCGAGTACCTGTTAGTAAAAAGAAATATCTTTTAAAAAGACGGAAATAAAAGTACTTCCTTTTTCTTAACAAAAAATGAATAAACATATGAAAGTAAACATTAAATCACGCGAAAGTATTTAAATAAAAATTGGCAAATTAAAACAAAATTGCTTCCGTTATTAAATAACATATTTAATAATATAATTAAGCAGTTTCACCCTACCGATATCATTGTCTCACGTAACGATTCGCAATACTTAATCATTATTGATTGGCAATTAAAGTGATCAGACATTTGTGCCGATCACGGTCATTGAACTTTCGCATACTTGACCATATCAACCATATCGTGTCTATTGGCTGCTATTGAGTATCGTTACATAATTGACGATAAGGATACCAATTGTTTGTTTATTGATTAACTCAATTGGTTTGTTCTGTAGAATTGCATTTACTTTAAGTAGTATGAACAAGTGATCTTTACTGTATCCGTGGTTTACTAAGTAACAGTGACCTCTTCTAACCCTGAGAATCTCAGATTCTATATAATTATAGCCATTTTTGTCAATGTCAAATGTTTAGTCAAAATTGTTCAGAAGTACTCCGTAACAAAATGTTCTAACGAGGTATAGCGGCTATACTATAGCCCCGTATTATGTGACTCTGAAAACATATTTGGTACAAAATTACAGTGCATTTAGTTTCTGTTAACTAACACGCGGCATAATTGTAAAATTTGTGTGAACATTCATCAAGCTTCTAAATGAATTGTAAGTAGGCACTTGTATATTGTTAAGAGTTCTTTAAAAATGTCTACATAGCAAAGTATGTTAATTCGTACTTGTCCTAAATCCCTCTTGTCCTGAGTGGATGTCCGGCTCCGGTGAGTACTAATGGGGTCATTATGTAATTATATAGGATGTTCAAAAATTCTCCTTCAAGGATGTTCTAAATTTGTAAGAAGAAAAATTGTAGTAGTTTGACTGCTTCTATGTAAGAATACGAATGCTGACCACAAGATCTCGTCAGGATATTTTCAATCGTAGCCCGGAATTTGGTGACTTGACATATGACAATAGGCTCGCCTCCTATATATAGGACTAACATTGGTAATGGCGAACCATAAATGTATTTTATGCACCTATACCTAGACCCTTCAGTACTACGAGGCTTCTAGAATAGGTATACTTTGTTCTCTAGTACATTTCATAATACCTATAAGTACCTAAAGCAATTGTTTGTAAACATCCTGCAAGGAAACTTCCGCTACAATCAGGATAATATACTAATTAACTTGTTTCTTTTTCATTAATTATGACAATCGCTAAACATCCTGTTTGTGCCAAGCTAAATTACTAGTACTTATTAGTTAATCATTGGTAATAACGTCATGAATTTTCAGTCAACAGTTATTATATTATTTTGTTACCTGTTTTGGCAAAACAAATCTAGACGCCACAAGCTCTGTTTGGTTGAATAATACGAAAATTATGAATGAGATAATACAAGCAACTACCGTTTGGCGAGTTATTGAAAGGCACAAAAGACTTTAAATACTTTTCACCCTTACGTCCTCTAAATATGTAGATATACAGTTTTGTAACTAAAAGAAAAAATAAAAAGCATTATTATCAAAGTCACGCTAGTTGCTGATTGACCAATTTTACTTGGAGACACTGAAACATCACCAATTCGGCCTCTATATATGCCGAGAAATGGTCTAATATCTAATTCCGTCAATACAAAAAATAAGTTGGTATATGACTCTCGTAGATCTTAGTATAACTTTAATCTGCTTAGATCTCGTTAGAAGTTGAATAGTACTTGTGGGCTCACAAATACATTCGAATATGGTAGTTTCAATTATAATCAAAAATATGCATGAATGTGCGAATGTCTATTGAAAACCCACGCAAATCTGTTAAACGAAGATCCTACTCATTTATCCGAGGATTGCCACATTGAAGTGACGTTCAACAATAGGCAATAACTCAAGGTGGGACAATCGAAGCGTAGGTAACAGATATGTGATCGTGCTGCTAGTTCAATAGCAAAGTTAACTATTTTCTAACACTGCTCAAAGTATCTATTGAGAAATAAAAGCCAATCGATTAATGTATGCCCATACTTTTCCAATAATAAGTATAATTTAACTAACTTAGAATATTGGGTAAGTAATTAAATCCTACTTTTATTGATCATCGCATAATTAGCGCAAAGGATTCAAACTGACATAGCAACGGTTTTAATTGCGGCAGTGATCAAAGAGAGATGTTTAATTTACAAGTCCTATCGATCACTTGAATTATGTTACACAGTGTTTAAAAGCTAATTACCTATACAATTTCTTCATCTAATACCAATAAATCGACTGATTATGCAGAAATTATACTAACACATTAGACTTTAATACACGAACACATTACACACTAACCCGCTCATACATTAACATAAATAAAAGTAAAATTGCATCAGCGCAGGCGCATCGGCATCAACTAGTAGTGCCGGTAGACGGCGCGGCGCCGCACCTGCGACCGCGCATGTGTGCCATCGTAACCGGCTCCCTGCTGGATAATGAGACCACCAGACTAACATTGCGTTATATGTTGCAATACTTATACCAATATTTCAGCTACTACAAAATTATAACTTACAGCGACTTTTGTAACTGACAAAAGTCGCTTAACAAGTTTATATTGTGAAAACCTCTTTATTTCGAAACTTTGATAAATCCCTGATTAAATTTAGAGAAAATTAGTTGATTTAAACTTTTAATTCTCGGTCAAATCAAATGCTCTTTTGGTGGAATGATGCATGCTGCAGAATAAAACATTTACAAAGATTTTCAGCGACTTTTGGGGCTGAACATAATACTGGTATGTCATCCAGACTCATCAATCTTGTGCTACCAGTCAATAACCGAAGACATCAGAAAATTCAAACAAACAATTCAATTACGTTTTATTTGAGTGCAATTAGAGACTTCTCGAGCGTAACGACATGTAACTTGCACGAAAGACCAATTTGTCATTGTTAACTGTACATTCAGGTTTTTCAATATCCACACTTTTCATTAAAGTCAATTATGAATTTAAGCAGCTGTTAGCAGTTCAGCTGCAAAAGTCACTTGTTTTCTCAACTACCAAGAAAACCGCTGCGTCAACGCAACGTTCGTATGACTACGACCTAATAGTTTGACAGTGACGACCGGTCGTCCTCTATTTTCCCTTTACACAAAGTAAATAGAGCAAGTGACTAATATCTAAGCTTTCTACGTTACTTAGTGATGTATGAGCGTTTGTAGAAAACGTTCATAGTGTCACGTTTATGCGGTAGGTGGTAGGTAATTAGTCCACTTGCAACTTCCTAGATGTCGCTAATTTATAGTTAATATAATTTACAGGTAAGCCATTAATTTGCGGTTGACCATTATGTTTGCTTGAAGAAAATTATGTAGGAGGATGCTATGGAATGCATTGCACCTTTTTGTTTATGACACATACATAAATATTAGTCATTATTACATTAAATACAAGTGTATTTAGTGCTAATAACAGGCTGGATGAGTACATTTTCTTTACGTTAGTGGTCTCAGAAGAAATAATAATCAAAGGATTCTATGAAGAGATCGTCAATAATAACCCTACCTTTTTATTTACTGACATAAACCCGATCCTGAAACAGGCCTTCGATCTTATCTGAAGGCGTTAACATTATTTCGGTTTTGGTTTGCGTGAACATCGCTCCATTAACAACATAGCTTCAGTATTCTTTACCTCAAAATAATAGTTCTAGTTCTAACAGAAAAAGAAAACAATATTTTTGATGCTACTTTTCTAATTTAGCAACCGTATCGTACTCGTGTCATATGCTAATCAAGATCCTAGTAGATAATTTTGCTTTGTGTCGTATGTCGCGCGGCACGATTCATCTCTGAACTGAGTGACGGGAGATTTGTTGCGTGACTGATACAACCGATACTGTTCAGTCACATGCTGTATGTATCGATGCGTTTGATTGTACTATGTCATAATATTGACGATGTATTGTTAATGCGCACTTATTATTTGTTAATATGGTGTAAGTATTCCTTTGACTTGTAGAGACGTAACTGCTTTATTCCACGTGCTCTCGTATTTTTGAAAATAAGCAACGAAAGCATTGACAATGACTAATTCTAAAACTTCGTTATAAAATAATTAATTATAACTTCGATATGGCTATTCCCCGAACTGAAATTTACTTGTTCCTTACTAGGTGTAAGGCTGCCATGTCTCCATGACTGTTAGCAGCAATAAGCTTGAAGGTAATAAGTAACTAGGTAGAATAATAGTTATGCTTGTTGGAATCTAATTTTAATCTAATGTTTTCTTTATACAATCAACCGGCAGTATATTTAATCAAATCTACGATAAATCACAATATTTTTTTTCCTTTTATGACTCGGCAGAATATTGCCAATCGTATATTTTACTTGATAATGGGTCAATAATTACTCTCCACTTGACTAAACCCGTTCACATTGCACTTCAAGAAACGTTGCGCTTAAGGAAATTACTAACTTCACAGTATAAAGTATTGATTTTCCTTCCTTTTACAATGTATGACTTTCCTGTGCTACACACCCAATGTTTTGCCTCTCTTTTCAACCTATGTTTAATGCGCTAATGCGCTAAACAGGAGGTGCATCGATTGTTACGCCTAGCTCTACGAGTACATAGGTAGGTACCTTCATATTCATAATTTTGCGCGGTACCTATCTGCTGGAAGCTATTTGTATTTTAAGCTACCGTTTTCATTTCCGCGGTAATGTTTTTACAATATGTTTGTAGTAGAGATACGAGAGGCTCACTTTATTGATTCTCGTACTCACACCTTGAGAATCACTTTTTATCACTTAAAATTAATGATGAACATTTCCACGATATAATGATACCTTATCGCCTCCAATTTTCAAAATTAATACAATTAGAGTCCATAAAATAATTAAGCAGCACAGTTTCCTTACGCAATCAGGTTCGGAGCTATAAATAAAGTGGCCAGTAATATGCAATAACATTTGATGTGTTTATTGTGTGGCCATAAACGTCACTACGACCGGTCGGTTTTGTGACCAATTAGCTACCTAACTTTCACTCTCATGCTCGTTATTTCGTGATGTCTGATTGAGGGTTCCATGTTGAAAACATGACAGATGTTACGTAAATGTATTTATAAATTCTATTTTTATTAATCGTCTATCAATTTGCAATAAAAAGTAAACAAACTTGTGAATTGCGCGCCAAATTACATGTCAATGTCATCTGTCAAATATGTTTTTCTCACCATAAAGTTAGAAAAATAAACAAACAAAAAGTTCCAATATAATCAAATGACAAAGCTTTTTAAATTCAGTTGCGATTTCTAGATATTTTTCCAAGTCATTATTTTGGTTTTAGTTTGCATTTTTTTATTTAATGGTTGAATAGATAGTTATATTGCGTGCAAGTATTTTCTATCAATTAATATTCACGGTTGAACAACTCATTTAGTTATTGTTGTTCAAAAATAGAAAGTATATCGAAAGAGTGGCGCTAAATCAAAGCCTTCATTTGACAGTTGGCTTCTCACTTTCTTATCAAGCCTTTGTGATTTTAAATGTTGTTTGTAATTTAAAATAATCAAAATTAGAAAGAAAGCCATCCTGAATACAGCTTCGTATTCAAGATTAAATTGAAAACAGCGTTGATGGTTAATGCGTGGAAAGTTCGCTCTTGACGTTTCGGGTTGTATTCCTACTTTAGACAAAACGTGATAAGATATCACATAAATATCATGGGTTCTAAGAACAGATAGATAATTCGAATGTATAGATTATAATATAAAGATAATATAAGCTAGGTACATAACTTCTCGCAAAACATACGGGCACGTGTCAGTCGAATACGTTGAATTCTCTCTGAAACAGTAAATTATTCATAGAGTTCGAAAAACAAACTCACTAACAGGGGAAAACCAGGAGCCTGGAGTTAATACCTACTTTAAGATGTTGTTATTTTACTAGAAATATACCTTTTCATTTGGAATAATATTAGATTTTAAAGTCCACATTCGGTGGATTTACCCGTATTGTCTTATGGGCGCTACACATAAGAGAAAATACCCATGTAATCAAGTCTGAAAGAAATTACGAAACACGGCAATCCAAAGTATGTTTTATGTTTCTAAGCTACTCACAACTGAAAGAAAGGAGTGCTCAAATCTGGCCTCACCGTTTGCAATCACTGTGTGGTCTCAAAATGAATTATGTGTTTATACAAACAAAGTATATTACTATATTATCACGTGGCAGAAAGTGTAATAATAAAGCACTACGGAACTGGGGCATCATATCTGGAGTATAGGCCTTAACTCATCTCATTGTGAGAATATCCGGTATTTGAATAATTTGTATCTCCCTATTAATGAAAACAACGTTTAGTTATGAATTGCAATTATGTATTACCCCCTTTCCGAGCTAGTGGTAGATTCAGTAATTGTAACGACTATTATAGGTGGCAATATTTGACCTAAATTAATAAATGATTTGATTTGATTTTATTTATGAGTAGTATTACGAGATTATACGACTACAACTGCCTGGGAACTGTGAGTCCGGGCACAGAACCCATTTTCTTTAGTCTACAAAACATCGCTTTAGGAGTCCTAGCATACTGTATTGGTACATAAAAATAGTATGTTACAACTGAACTCCTAATGAAATAGTACTATGGAAAAGGTCCTCTCTTTTAAGAAAGATAGGAACACATTCCCATATACTTTTAGGGCGGTATATTTGCATTCAAAATGTGATTATGGTTTTTCTTAAAGCATCTTTACAACAAAATAATATATTTACACATCGTTATTATACATACGTGAACAAAAGATGCTGCAAATAGTACTCGAAAGGAGGTTTTAACGATTGCGCAAAGGTCATACCTAGGCAATTGACATTGAGAGCTCATCCCACCCACGCTCCTTCTATTGTAAGATCTTAACGACCTGCTATGAATCATTAAAAAACTGTACCGTGATCCGAAGTCTAATTAATAATGGAGATATGCCATTGCTTACGCTTCTATTTCCGTCTCTTTTCCTCTTATCGGCGTACATATTGCTATCCCTTTCGCACCTCCCTCTTCTATACCACCACCACCAAGAGGCTACGTGTAGTTTGAAACTCCTTTTGCTCGGCATTGACGTTGTTGTTTTCGCTTCGAATAGACGTGCACTGGTGAGTGCTTTAGTATCCGTTATTTTAAATAAGTACTATTCAAATATTAAAAAAAAAAAAAAAAAACAGGAACCATAGTTATTTTCACTGTTGTAGAATAGACTGTTCGAAATTCAAATTACCCACATAACAAATAAGTTACTTACTTTACTTAACGATTCATACTTTATTATAAGTGAATAAGTCGTTCTATTACTTAATTCTTACACAGCCGAGATTGGGTAAGTGTTTGTTGATTATACCAGTGTACAAATACATAGCGTCTCGTTTTTATTTCGTCGTGTGTATTTTATGGTTAATAGTTTGATATAACGGTGTGACCGTTCGTGTATTACTTAGAAATTCTCGTTCTTATTTTGAATATGTCTTACATATTTTGCTGTATTACCTATTTAGCTATCTGTAATTATGATCGTTGAACCCTAATTTAACATTTATTTTAGCTGGATTTTTCTCAATATGAATGATCAAGCTAGTGAAAGTGTTCAAGTACAAACACGTGGTAGTGCCAAACGAAAACGTCATGATAGATTGTCTGAGTCTTCATCCGAAGGTGGTAGCTCAAGCAGTACGAGTAGTTCTAACACCAGTTCTTCTCCTGCAAAGCGTTCAAGGCGTCACCGACGCAAACGCAGACATCGTACAAGTAAAAACGTGAAACTAGATAAATTGATTGAAGAAATTAACGATCTTAAATCTAAGTTTAACGGGCCTAGCTATTCTTCTTCTACCCGCGATCACGAGTTTGACGATGATTCTTATATAGAAAATAATGTAAGCGGGAACTTATATGAACTTAATGAGAATGAACAAGAGTTTTCGCTTTCCTTGGCTACAAAATTGAAAGATTCGGATGTACTGAAAACCCCGCCGTCTTACTTGGAGTTCTTAAAATCTTTTCAACGGTTGGACGATGGCGAATGGCAAAATGTAAGATATGCAGAGGTGCAGAAAAACTATTGTCATTCTCCTGGTTTCACTAAACTCGAGGCAAATGATGAAATTAAACGATATGATACGTCTCGCGCAACAGCTAACGCTGACAAAGCTTTTGCATCTATTAGTTTTGCATTAATCAAACAAAAAGATATTCTTGAAAAAGAACTGCGTGATTTTCTTTCCTGGGCAAAGGCTACGCCTGACCTGAACTATAACGAAATACACCAAAAAATTGAAAACATTTTTGTAAACGGGGACTTTTCCAAAGTTTCTAATGATGCTCTACAGTTGGTCTGCGGCCACAGAGCAGAGGTCATTCAACATAGAAGGGAAGCTATCTTAGCTTCAGTTAGGGACCAGTTGCATAAAAGTAAATTACGCAAGATACCTCCATCGTGCAGTAATCTTTTTGACGCGGAAAAATTTTCGGCTGCCTTAGAAAAAATTGGGGACTTGCGAAAAACCTTTTGGCCTCCCCATAGAGACCGCGTATCTGCTTCGCAGTCCGGTCCGATGGCATCTACTTCAGCTACCGCTACAGCTCCGAGACACAATCAACCTGCGTACAGATCAAATCACGCACTACCTGCTCATACTAGCGGGTCTCGTGGTACCTTAAACTCTAATAAGCCCTTTCGAGGTAGAGGAGCTGGACATGGCAAGAGAAATGATTATCGACAAGCAGCATCAAAGGGTACACGTAATAAGTACCACTCTCCCTCATCCCACCGGGATAGGAGAGGAAATCGGAAATATTGACTCGCCGAGTCCTTTCCGTGCGGGGCAACTGACGCTCTACCAAGAGAGGTGGGAAGAAATGGGGGCGCCCACGTACATTCTCGACATAATTTCACGTTACCGTATCCCATTCTTGGACCGACCTCCTCTTCATTTACCAAATCTATACAACAGCCTGCAGGCGACTCCAGAAAGCACAGAAATGACAGCAGTCATAGAAAAAATGAAGGCAGAGGGTGTGCTGGTACCAGTTTCAGTTTCTCAGAGCTTTCTGTCCCGCATGTTTCTAGTCCCAAAAGCAGATGGGACAATGAGACCTATCTTCAATCTGAAACATTTAAACCATTATGTCTCGACAACTCCTTTCAGACTAATAAATGTTCACAAAATTGTCTCCTTCATACAACCAAAAGACTGGCTAGTGAAAATCGACATTTCCCAGGCGTATTTTCACTTATCGGTAAGCGAAAGTCACCGGCGGTTTTTACGCCTGCTGTATCGCAACCAACTCTTGGAAATGACTTGCTTGCCCTTCGGGCTGAGTTCTGCTCCAAAGACATTTGCCTCCCTCAGCAACTGGATAGCTCAGTTGTTGCGACAAATGGGAATCAGAATCCTTGTCTATCTAGACGATTATTTGCTCGCAAACACCAATGTTACGACTCTAAAGGAGCACACGGATATAACTTTAAATATGCTGCTTTATCTAGGCTGGAAAATAAACTTCGCAAAATCCGTACTCGTTCCAAGCAAAAGCATAGAGTACCTGGGTGTTGTTTGGGACCCATGGTCCAATTGCAAGATTCTTCCGCTAGCAAAACGTCTGAAAATACGAGCCTTAATCTTAAAGATCTTGGAATCTCATCCTCATGTAACCAAAATAACAGATCTCCAGAGCCTAATAGGAATGTTGAATTTCGCCAGTTTTGTAATTCCTCAAGGAAGGCTCAATTACCGTCAACTTCAAACGCTGACAATCTCTCATCACCGCCGCAAATTGAAAACTGTAATTTTAAACAAGGAGTCGAAAATGGACCTCGAATGGTGGCTCAACCACCTCAAAGAGAGCTCACCGATACAAATTTTACAACCCACACATTTTATGGTCACAGATGCTTCAGCCCACGCGTGGGGTGCTCAAGTAAACAACTTGAAACTTTCAGGAAATTGGTCACCTACGGAGATAGGCATGCATTCGAACATGAAAGAACTCCTTGTAGTACAAAAAGTTTTACAAGAGCAAGGTCCGAGCCTCCGGTCAACATCTGTCCATTTGCAGTGCGACAACAAAACTGCGGTGTCTTACCTTCGCCACGAAGGAGGAACAAAATCTCTAGATCTATTGGACGTGACCTACAACATTTTTCAATTACTGAACGAGTACCACATAGATCTAACAGCGTTTCATATTCCTGGATTGTACAACGCCGAAGCCGATCGACTCTCTCGCTATCGGATTGCGCCAGAGTGGCACCTCTTACCTCGGGCGACAATGCTAATTTTCGCCAAATGGGGCAGGCCGCTCATAGACCTATTTGCAACGCGTTTGACACGAGTGGTCACCAAGTATTGCTCTCTAGACCGCAAGGACTCGAAAGCGGAATTTCACGATGCCCTATCACAAACATGGGACTATCCACTTGCTTGGGTTTTTCCCCCTCCTTATCTAATACCGAAAGTCCTGCAACATCTACATCATTGTCGCGGGATTTACCTTCTGGTAACACCTCGGTGGGACAAAGTCTTTTGGCGACCGGACCTACGCAGCAGGTCATTGTCGGCCCCTTGGACGATTCGAAACCTTCACAGAGTTCTAGTGGACGTCTCAACCGGTCTCCCTCCTCAGAACGTGGACAAAATGGAGCTGGAAGTTTGGAGGTGTGGGGCTGGCGTGATGCACTAAGGGGCTGGACTCCAACACAAAGAGATATATTATTTAATAGCTGGCGCCCATCAACATTGAGGACTTATAAACCTGCGTGGTCGCGATGGGTTAAATGGACAAAGGAGAACAATATTTCTAACAGCAAGCCCTTAGGTTCGGATCTGGCTCGATTTTTGGCTGATTTATTCTATAAAGAGAAGTTATCTTATAATACAATCCTGGTTTACAAGTCTGCTGTTTCTACGCTGTGCGATCCAGACCAATCTGAACGCCTCAGTAATCATCCTTTTGTCAAGCGAATATTGAAATCAATTGCTCTATTAAAACCAACCCCGGCAAAGCCTCCGGTGTGGGATATTGACCAGGTGATTAAATATTTGTCGCAAACTGATCCTTGTACAAATAGCCTCTACCAAGTGTCTAGGAATACGGCCGCTATTTTACTCTTGTATTCGGGAAGAAGAGTACACGATTTAACGCTCCTTCAGATAAATCCTGAAAACTGTATCGTTAACAATGATCATATTATTTTATGGCCAGTATATGGTTCGAAAACTGATTCAGTCAATTATCGTCAATCCGGTTGGAAACTTATTGAATACCCTGCCGTTATGAGCTTGAATCCTGTTCATTGGATCAAGCGTCTAATTGAAATAGGTCAAAACAAAAGGGAATCTATTAATTGTAAAAGTCTTTTTATTACCACTTGTGGTCAAACAAAACCAGCGTCAAGGGTTGTGATTTCTAACTGGGTTAAGAAATTATTAAACGATGCTGGAGTAGAAGCATCAGCTGGTAGCTTTAGGGCTGCCGTTGCCTCTAAAAGTTGGATTGAGAATACACCTGTCGAAGAAATACTCTCCAGAGGCAACTGGAGATCACAAAAAACCTTTAAAAAATTCTATTGCAGGCAAATAGCTCAATCAAATGAATCCAGTTCATCAATGAGAAATATAATTTTTCAAGCTGTTTAAGTTGATCCTAGTAAACTTATTTATCAATCTGCTCTCACCGTTTTTAAGTTATGTACCTATATACTCAAGAAAGTTGTTTTGATTACTTGTTTTGTTCTGGAATTATTGTTACCGTAATAAACGGCTTTTCTTCTATTAAAAGATTTTTTCATTTTTTCATTGATACTTCAAATCTTCTATAACTATCACATTTCGACACACTATTAACTATCCAGTCACATTAACGTTGTTCACCACCACCACCAGGCGATAACAAACATCTCTCATTATTAATTAGACTTCGGATCACGGTACAGTTTTTTAATGAAGACGTTTTACCTGAAAATAAAACGTTTATTAAAATACTTACCTGATCCGAAGTCTAATATTTTAAAATTCTGCCTGGTGGCACTGCAAAAACAACCAACGTAATGCCGAGCAAAAGGAGTTTCAAACTACACGTAGCCTCTTGGTGGTGGTGGTATAGAAGAGGGAGGTGCGAAAGGGATAGCAATATGTACGCCGATAAGAGGAAAAGAGACGGAAATAGAAGCGTAAGCAATGGCATATCTCCATTATTAATTAGACTTCGGATCAGGTAAGTATTTTAATAAACGTTTTATTTTCAGGTAAAACGTCTTCATTAAAAACCTTAATATCACATTTTTTATGTGCTTAAAAGAACCTGAGAATTACGGGATAGATTTACGATTTGACGACTATTAAAGATAAATGAATTAGGCTTATTACTTAAGTTGGATAAGCATAATTACTATTTAATCGTAGAATTACTTACGTAGCATTCTTTTGTTGCTTGGTAGTTATTTAAAGAAATCCGAGCTATTGTTCTGATAGATAGACCATATGTTATTAAAATTTGTGATAACGAAATATAGGTATGCTAAAATGTTCATAATACGAAAAAAAAAACATTTTCAATAGTACTTTTTTGCAAAAAAAAAAATATTATTGCTTTCGGTCAACAAACAATAAACAGTGATTGAAAATTACTTGTAAGTCAATATACAGTAGTAATTTAAATATTTTTTACTTGCAAAGGGTGGTAAAAAATGTGTATTTTTTAATTTGCAGTTCTTCCTCCCCATCAGCAAGTTTTCAAGATTAAATTGTTGTCTGAGTATACCGAGTAATCGAACTTTTTGCCAACGGGTGTAATTAAGATGGCGATCGGTATGCATGATCACTTGTAATTATTAAGGTAGAAATTTTAATTAAAAATAATTGAAACAAATATGATGTTACGTGCGGCCTTCAAATTGACAGGGTTGGTTCAATCAATCAATCGTAGCTTTTTGTATCAGCATAATACAACAATTTACTATCATTACTGGAAATAAAAAAGTTTATAGGCTGTTTTTTACTCGCTTAATTTTAACCTAAAAAATGATTTGCGCCTTGTTATTCATACACCGTCACGTAAAGGTTTAATTCTGGAGTGTAAAAAACGTAATATCATTTCATTTTGAAGGAAAAACACCAATCAAACGTACAATCAATCACAATCAAAAACCTTGATCGAGTACACTTTTTAACCTTCCATATTCCTATTGAGGTTTGCCGCTTCATATACAAAACAGGTATAATAAATAAACTAATCACGTATACACAAAAATGACAGAATATCAAAGCAAATTTAAAAAACTACATTTTTATTTGACATGATAAATCGCAGGCGATTTTTTTAACAACCGCTTTTATACAAATTCAAACAAAACCAAAATAAAAAAGTTACCTTCAGTTTCCTTGAAGGTTTTAAAAAAGGATACAAGTAAAGCAAATAAACAATAATGCTATTATAGAAACAATGTTTGCCGATCACATCAAAGCACTCGATCGATCATACGCAGAAGGTCACGGCCATTTTGACAACGCAGCTGGCATCCATCTTGTTGTAGATATAAACTAACACCGGCTGCATGTCAAGATCTAGATAAGTTTGTGAAGTGCATGTTTCAATTTCAATATTAAAACGCTCTTTTGAATGACTTTATATTTTATCAAGATTAACTTGTGATAAAGACATTTTGAGTTTCTTGTTAGATTAGTATCTGTTGATGTACATGACTAAAACTTTGACATTAAAATTTATTTCAAAGTAGCTGGTCGTAGCGTGATAAATGGGCTATCCTACACTGAAGTAATTTTTCAAATCGGATCAGTATTTCCTGAGATTAGTTCGTTCAAACAAACAAACAAACTCTTCAGCTTTATAATATTAGTGTATGTAGATTATGAACAGTATTATTCTGTGTATATGGTGATGTTAAAGGACGAAACAGGACCAATTTAAAACTTACATCTAACGGGAATGAGATTGATGCGCTCGCGACTAATTATCAAGTATTTTTGTAATTCAATTGATCAGAACGAAAATGACACAGGCCGGAATTATATCCTGAATGTGTTTTATAATTACTAAAATTGGCAGTCAAATGATAATGCTATATCTTCGCAAAATTGATTAAAGAAAACATTTCTAAAATTAAATACCAACTAGATGTTACGTAACTACAAATAAATCATTACCAAAATCAAAATAGATTTAAGGCGGCATAATCCTTTTGAAAACCGGATATAACATTTATTTTTTAATTAAATAAATGTGTGCCTTACGGAACCATTACGTAAGTGATGTAACAGATCCATTAAGAAGAATCGATAACATTTAAATGTGATCGTGAATGGGCGATATTTACTTATAATATTTTCACTAATTTGAATATCGTGATTGTTTTATTAAGTAGGTATTTTATAATTATGTCATTGTCCCACGCTAGGTGAAGCCGGCACAAAATGTTTTCCTCTTCCACTCATCCCTTTCAGCCGTCAACTCTGTCTTCACCCCTTTCTCGTTCATATCCTCTTTCACACAATCCATACATCTTTATTTTGGTCTTCCTCTACTTTCATAAGTAGGTTATTTGTGCTAAATATTTTATATTCATCCGTTATACATATTGAGGTTGACATTTGCATGTGTCCTCCAGACCAATAAACGAATCCGAATTCGCAGTCAATTAGCACGTTTAAGGAATGTTATTGAAGACTTTGTATACAAACAGTTACACTTTTTGGAACGCTGACCTTCGTCTTATAAAGGTAATATAATTATTTTAATATTTGGAATTTTGCGGCAATTTTTCACCATATTTCGATCTGATGTCTGGCGTTACCCACTTTTCTTTTCTTCTGTTGAACAATCAACGTCGTTTATAATCTAAATGGGAATAACAATGCAAATTTTTAGGCCATTGGGTGCTTGTATGTAATGAAATGACATTTCATTAATTCAAATTTGTCTAAGTTATCTGTGGTTTTTCAATGACGGATGATTGTCAGATAATTTTGTGCAAATTTATTGATATAAAACTTATGATTTAATTTGATTCCATTTAAGAAACGATGTAATTCAGGAAGTGATATTAGTAAACTTTAATTTGTGTTTTCAGGTGAGATAATTGTTATAGTGTTAGAAATTGATAATTGTTTTGTTATTGTAAAGACGTATGAAATAAAACAAACCTTTGTGTTTTCAGAGAAACAAATTATGGTTTATTTTTGAAAATCCTGAATAATATATCTTATAAAACGACAATTTTGTTAACTAAAACAAGATGGACCGGTTGCAATTTGAGTTTACGATGATAGCTTCAAAGGATGGCAAATCTAATGTATTAGCCATAACCTCAATATCTACAGAAGATGGAAAATGTTATGTTTTACCTGATGAACTCGAGCCGGTGATTCATCACACATATATTGTCAAAATGAACACTTTCTCAAAAATAAAGAATAGCATAAAGAAAAGGCATCAAAGTAGAAAAATATGGATAAAATTGGATGAAGATCTAAAGAAGACATATATTGACGAGGAAGGTAATTTACAATTTCATGATCAATATTTAGAAGAAATAAGCACTATACAACAAAAAACCAAAGATGACAATTTGCAACATATCTTAGAAAAATTAATAGAAACTTCAGCGAAGAAAGAGAATCAACATAACCTAAAAAATATCTCAGAAAAATTTATTATTGAAAAATTCACAAGCAAGAATACTAATGCAATACAATGGATAGAGACTTTTGAAAAAGAGTGTGAGCGCTTTAATATAACAAAAGATGAAACAAAAATAGATATATTGAGATTATTTTTAGAAAAATCCTGTTTGGAATGGTACAGCTCGATGATCATAAAACTAACAGTAAATTCTGAATAGACTGAATAGAAAAAAATTAGAAGAATTAAGAATAGGCCCTTTCAAGATAGTAGAGAAAATATCGAACTCCATTTATAGGATTGACACTGGCAACAGAAAAACGGAATCAACTTTATTCCACGTAACAAAATTACAACCTGCCACAACAGAAGCTGAAGAAATGGAAGTAGAAGAAAACGAATATGAAAATAACTTATAGATACCTACATTATGATATACTATTATTGGGAATTTTCTTTCTTAGGGGGGGAGATGTAATGAAATGACATTTCATTAATTCAAATTTGTCTAAGTTATCTGTGGTTTTTCAATGACGGATGATTGTCAGATAATTTTGTGCAAATTTATTGATATAAAACTTATGATTTAATTTGATTCCATTTAAGAAACGATGTAATTCAGGAAGTGATATTAGTAAACTTTAATTGTCGTTTCTTTGTGTTTTCAGGTGAGATAATTGTTATAGTGTTAGAAATTGATAATTGTTTTGTTATTGTAAAGACGTATGAAATAAAACAAACCTTTGTGTTTTCAGAGAAACAAATTATGGTTTATTTTTGAAAATCCTGAATAATATATCTTATATGTATAATACATAAGTTATGTTATTTACATAATATTAATGTAGCTTTACATATTTAATGTGCAAGCTCGCCCACGCATAGATTCAAAAGCACGTAAATAAGACGTGGATTGGCGTTACTATTAGCAGAATTCCGATAACCGATATTACTATATTGTAGTTAAAAAACTAATTCCTAACTTTCAGAGAAAATTACTAAGAACAAAAACAGCAGGAAGATATATTAAAAGCTCACAATATTCTTAGCTCAACCATCGTCAATAATGTGGGTACTTATAACTGAGGTAAATTATAGGCTTTGTTAAATTATATACCATTTTTGGAGGTACCTGACCACCCAAATATGGTAAATAATTCAGCAAAGCCTTTAAAGCAAATTCTTCGGTTCACCAGTTTGTTGAGGACACCGTCCTACTGAAACAATGGATAGGATTGGTTCCGTAGCGATGCGTAACTAAAGTACTCGATACGCACAATCAAAATCATCGCAAACAATCACCTCTTCAGAAGCCTGAAGCATAACGTTTCGGGATAATGAAAAAACAAAACGTGACGTCATACAACTTGTTTACTTGTTATCTGGTTACAACCGGTTCCGTACGTCATTAGACCTCCCATACGCTATGGCAAATCGAATAGACTATGGTCTTCTTTCCATAAGTGGAAGAGAATAATATTATAGTAACAATAACCATGTATAATATGTTAAAATATTTGTTATGTAAACAATAGTTGTTTTTATATTTGTCGCAAAAAATACTACGCAGAAATTCTTCTTATACACATAGCTGAAGATAGATGGATATGTCTGTCAAAAAAATAATTCTCAATGAAGCTACGCCACGGCGGTATTTTACCAATTCTACCTCTAGTTACCTTCAGTAGCGAAGAATATTAAACAAAATAGATTTTGATCTTATTTTCAATAACTTCTTGTGCGTTCGCGCAGCGGAATGTTGTTGAATTTAAAGATATTAATTATGCAGATATTTAGTGTATGACGTCGTATAATTGTGTATGGTAAAAAAAAAATTGTGTACGCAGCCATTGTGGAGAAATTCACCAAAAACTGATTCCGCTGGGCGAAAGTTGTCCTGGCGGAACTTATTTTAATCCATAGACTTTAGAAGAAAAGAGGTGTGTCCAAAAATTAGTGTGTATTTGTGTGTAATTGTGTATGTATGAATAAAATGAGTGCATGCATAAACTTCGGAGAAATTCAAGTTTCCGCTACGCGAACGTTTGGCCATTAGCTAGTTTTCATATAAAGCGCTTACATAGAGAGCTGTAGATTTTTACATACGTTGTTTTGAATTTGTTTATATTTGTTTAAAAAACAGATTTAGAAAAAATCGTAGGGCTTAAAAGATAAAAATATAAACGTAAAATACACTTAATAGGTCTTAGTTCTTAAAGTATGCACTTTGGGGTCTAGATTTTCACGTTTATACAAACCTTGTAAGTATCTGAAACATGTTGCCAAGTATCAATGATGTTCCGTTAGTAATTAAAGAGTTAAAGGACAATTTTACCATGAATAGATCACTGTTTACAAAACAGTCAAATATCACGACGTTCTAAAGGAATTGCATGGTAAAATGTATGCCAAAAATTAGTTTATTCATTCAACTATTCACATGCAAAATTTCATGTCATTAAATTTAGTAATTAAAGAAATCAATTAAAATACTGACGAAGCATCGAAAACCTACATAACCCGACCAAGTTCGGATAGCTACAAAAAAGCGTCCATGCAATATATTTAGGTAACATCCCAAAATTTACCGTATAATACAGGTATTGAATTGGTATAGGTGATAACACAATTGTTGTTTCGATATAATTTAAAGGTCATTTATTTTTGTACACCAAATTGTTGTTCAATTGTTCTGATTTTTCAGCTCCAGAATTGACTGGAATAATTCCGGAGTTCCGATAGGTATTCACATTTTTTAAAAGTTAATATTTTGATTTAATTATATTCTTGTGAACGCACGTAATTTAACGTCTGTGGAATATTCCACAAACTGCTAGTCGAACAGGACGCGCGCGGCTTCCCGCTTGAAACGGTACTTCCATCCTTGAAGAAAAGAGAGGGCAATAATATGTAATATACTTAATAAAAAAATTTTTTGTACACAGATATTTAAATAGAAAAGTACTTGTTAATTGAAGATTTGTTTTTATCGTAGATAGTTGGGTTATTATTAAAAAAATATTTTAATTCAAGAAATGCAATTGTTTTATTTTTCCTAACGCTTGTGTACGGAACTGTACCATATTAGTAAATACTATATTGGAAGGTTAAGAACGTCTCTTAGATATATGGCTGGGCCGCTTTTTTGTAGCTATCCGAGCTTGGTCGGGTTATGTAGGTTTTCGATGCTTCGTCAGTATTTTAATTGATTTCTTTAATTACTAAATTTAATGACATGAAATTTTGCATGTGAATAGTTGAATGAATAAACTAATTTTTGGCATACATTTTACCATGCAATTCCTTTAGAACGTCGTGATATTTGACTGTTTTGTAAACAGTGATCTATTCATGGTAAAATTGTCCTTTAACTCTTTAATTACTAACGGAACATCATTGATACTTGGCAACATGTTTCAGATACTTACAAGGTTTGTATAAACGTGAAAATCTAGACCCCAAAGTGCATACTTTAAGAACTAAGACCTATTAAGTGTATTTTACGTTTATATTTTTATCTTTTAAGCCCTACGATTTTTTCTAAATCTGTTTTTTAAACAAATATAAACAAATTCAAAACAACGTATGTAAAAATCTACAGCTCTCTATGTAAGCGCTTTATATGAAAACTAGCTAATGGCCAAACGTTCGCGTAGCGGAAACTTGAATTTCTCCGAAGTTTATGCATGCACTCATTTTATTCATACATACACAATTACACACAAATACACACTAATTTTTGGACACACCTCTTTTCTTCTAAAGTCTATGGATTAAAATAAGTTCCGCCAGGACAACGTTCGCCCAGCGGAATCAGTTTTTGGTGAATTTCTCCACAATGGCTGCGTACACAATTTTTTTTTTACCATACACAATTATACGACGTCATACACTAAATATCTGCATAATTAATATCTTTAAATTCAACAACATTCCGCTGCGCGAACGCACACCTTAGGCTCTTTGCCATATACAATTTATATAATACCATTTATAGAGTATATATTTAGTGTTCAACGATCTATACAGTTTTACGAAGAAGCCGTTTCTAATCACAGTCTCGAACATTAACCTGTCGCATGATCTACGGAAAATAGATTTTTCAATAAAAAGAGTAATTTACTGTACGTTCACATACATCAACATTATATAGGTATAATAACAAATATTATAGCTCTAATAGCGATATGATTGTACACTTTGATTCTCGTAATTGTAGGTTTGTCACGCGATCAAATTGGTGTCTTTTGCTTAGTAAACAAAATTACCGTAAAATGATGAATGATGTCGCGTAGTATTAGCTTTCTTAGTTCAAGTGTTTGACTAACCCCTTGTTTCTAAGTACATTTAGCGGTAGTTTATCCATTGAATAGCGTTTTTTTATATGAGTTTAAACGCTATTGAATAGATAAACTACCGCTAAATGTACCTCAGAAACCGGGGGTTAGTAAAATATTTTTCTACAATAGTAAGAATCAGTGCTGCAGATGTGCTCTAGCTAAGCTCATATCAGCAGAGCAGTCATAATAATACCAATTTGTATTATCCCTATTGATAAAATCATTACGAGTCTCTGATTTTTTAACTGTTACTGATTTGTTTTTGACTGGGATATCTGTAGTGCATAAACGACCAAAACATATTTCGATATATCCTTATATTGGAGTCTTTTCAAAATGTTTACGTCTCCCAACACTATGAGATGATCACTTTGGGAAATGACAAGCTGAACATCCTACATTTTTTGCTATCATGTCAAAACGGCTTGTCATTCAGTATTGCGATGTAACTTTTTACCAACAGATAATTGCTTAGCAAAAACAAGTTCAGTGTTTCGGAACAACAAATACTGATGGTACCAGACAAAAACGTATGTATTTAATGTACCTATGCTTATTTACTGTTACCAAAATATAGACTGATTTCGATATTTTTGTGTGTTATTGTGAAAGCTTGTTTCGGCTCTCTTTCGTTATTATTTAAACTACTGCTGCAAATAACGGCAGTAAAGGATATCGCAGCACTGCTTAAAACTAAAATTGTTGGATTACAGTATTCTGTATACGCTTAAGGAAAAATATTATATTTGTCTGTAACTAGATATAAAACAAGACTTTTCCTTATTTATTTCCTCAGATATTTTACTTAACGTTTCAGTTTATTCAAGTTGACAACTTTTATATTTTTTCAATGAACATTCTTATCTTATAATTACTTTAGAATTGCTAACTTCTTATTAAATTCCTTACCGAGATTTCCCTCTAACGAATAACTGTCGTCATGCCTGACATAATTCATTAAGAGTTTGCTAACAGCTGCGGCGAACAACCGCATTAAGTTTAAAGAAGAATATCTAGAACAAAATAGTAAAGGATTCTTCTTTCTTAATTTAGCTATTGTTATTTCATTTTATGGTTGTAAACATAACATTTAGGAATAGGGTGTAGCGACTTCTACTGGCTTCGGGACTTCATGTATAATGACTAATTTCTACAGAAATTAGACTACATATGTATTGCTTAACTATTGACACTTTCAAAGATTTATATAAGGTATCTTTAGAGTCGACTGCATGTTACAAGTAAAGCACAATTTAATATTTGCAGTCATTACGTATTGTCTTGTCAAGTGATAATTTTATGACGGATGTGTTAAGATGTTTTACACTCGGACGCTAAGTCACACACAGTTAAAGGTAAGGTACCTATAGAATGCAAGCGAAACTTTTATGCAAGGCAATACATCTTTTTATTAATTTTACTGTGGAATCTTTCGGCGTCGTTCTTTGAAAACTAAGCCTATACGCAAAATAAGAAGTATAAACAACAAATAAACAGTCTGGCTATTACACATACAATTATGTCATTTTTCTTCGAGTATCGTAAATTTTACGTGTCAGTTAGTACAAAGTCGGTGTTACTTTCCTGTTTTTGCACAACTTGTTGACTTACAAATTATTTCCTTAAATGTCTTTTATATTTGAGAAGTTATTGAAATTTAAAGCTAGGTTGAGTACCTCTCTAAAAAGACTGGCAATATGAAAGCGTAAAAAACAAAATGTGCTAATTTACTTTTATTAAAAGCTAGATATGTAGGATATTTACACAACGCTGGCCACTTGTACATTTAGGCTCTTGCTAGTGGATGATTCGCAGATTTTTGATCATATCAGTAGGTATATGCGTGAGTGACTGACTGATAGACAACGCACAGCTGAAACTACTGAGCTTAGGAAGTTGAAATATGGTAAGAAGAAGAAGGATGGCTAAGGAAGAGTAGCGGAGCACTAAATAATATTTTTTGGAACATTTCCCAAACGGGGTGACATTCCACGCGGTCACACCTGCGTAAAGCTAGCACTTAATAAAACTTGACATAGTTGATGATTATATTTAATATAGGTATATTTTAAACAAGGATGCAGAATTTATTAGAAATCATAATAAACAAGTCGCTAATTCAAAGATGTTCGTGACTGTATGTTTGTATGTCTTGTGGTAAGTGTATATTGTGTATAACGGATAAAACGCAAATCACGCGCGTGGTATTTGAACGCGTTGTTATAGTATCACGACTGGCTTTAGGTTTTGTTCAAATGTTATGTCGTTTGCTATAGAATATAGAAGACTTGTTTATTTCAATAAAGGAAATGTTGATTGGAGGGATCATCTCAATATGGAATGTACCTACTGTTGAATTTAATATCTAGTATTTTTCGAAGGAAAAATACCTTTGTGCCTGTGCTGTCATATTTTGTGATTATGCATTATGCACCAAGACAAATAAAAAATATAAACTTTAAACGATTTTTTTTTACTTTAGGGGTGTGCTTTAGTGAATCTATAATAGAATAAAGTATTGATTTATTGACGATATAAAACTTCGCAATAGTCCCTAGATAGAAGGATTACGGGTAAAAACAAAACGCAGTTGAAACTCCAACGAAAAATATTTTTATTTTCAACAATATTTACGATTGATGTTTGTAGAGCCTACTTCGTCAATCACTGAGATAGCCGGCTATCACTCAACATGGTCATTCCACTAGTGATAGCTGATATCTCTTGGATAGATAGTGTAGCTAATCTTATCCAAAGCCGGTTGTATTGCTTCGGTGCCAAAAACATTTAGCTTCACATTCTTTGGATTCTCAGTTAGTAGGTCCCTAACTATGTATGTATTCAAGTAATAAATGTAAAACCAACTATTGTGATTGAGAAGTTTATATTTAGAGCATATTTATTTGCAAAATGAATAAAACTCACTTGCACGATATGCGTCATAACGATACCAAATGACTAGTTAATTAATTCTTTTACTTTTCCGTTTTACTCTCTTGAATTCTGTATGTACAAATATGTATCTTCAAAAACAATAAATATTTAAATTGCTAGCATCTGTATGCCTTACCCTTATAATACTATGATATAACCGCAACCCACGCTCAAAACTGTGATTTGTGTATACGCAACACGTACTAGACAAATCCTCTTGAATAACGCCCAAGCACGTCAACAAAATCCTTTACTGAAAGAGATTTTCCTCCTCTGACGTCATAGAAATGTCCCATTGTATATAGGTACCTACTGAAAGTAGTAAATGTGTGGAGCGATGGTCACGTTTACTGTCATGGCTGCGGTGACAGTTATCAGAGTCTGACGAATTGTTTCTTAACCTTCTCTTGGGTAAAACCAAGTTATTGTTTGGTATTTAGAAAGGTTTCTAACATTTTATTGTTGTGAGGGAATAATATGAGTACGAGTGTAAGAAAATAAAATTCATTTGTACATGTCAATTTATGATGCAGATGGTAGATTTTTAAGTCTGTGAACATAACCTAATTATGACCCGTGACATTTCTGACAGACCTTATGTACTTAGTTCAAATTATATATAGTATGAGTAGGTATGATTATTACATTAGAAGCCTTAAATAATAGAAAAGTGTTTTCCTTTAAACTGCAAAGATTTGCTATTATATGAATAAAACATACTTTTACTACTTCAAATATAACCGTATTTCAATCTTCACATAAAATATCTAGTTAGGTATTATTTTCAGAAAACAGTTCATATCATCCAATTAACAGATAGATTTACAACTTCGCACGATATAAGATACAGCACGATACAGAACAATTCACGCTCTAATGCATTGATTTATAATTATAACCTTGCAATAAATTACCTATTGCAGCGAGTCAATGCACTGAAACCGCAAAATGGCTCCCGTAGACAGCCAGGCTTTGACTTGAATAGCTTAGACGTTGGTCATCTTCTATTGAGAAGGTTTTCAGGGACAAATGAAGGCCTATTCTATTCTGTACCTCGATTCACTACCACTATCGACTACCCTCAACCGGCTAGCTATCGACATTTTGACATTAAGAGTGTACTGCCAAAAAAGTTTCTACGACGTCCGTCAAAGGCGCTAATCAGATTTTCATACATTTTTTTTCGATGACAGGTCAGTGGTAGTTAAAAGAGAATTGAGCTACTGATCACTGAAGATGATCGAAGTAGCCTTTGGAACTCTCATTGGTGTATGATGTCAATCTATGATAAATTCTTAAGACGAATCATAGTATCGTTCAAAACATCTGCCGCAATAGTGATTCACTATTTACTATTATCATTATGCAAACGGTGGACAGAAAATGCAGTTTAATTTGAAAGGAGAAAAACAGTAGATGTTATTATAAGGTGCCGTTGTAAAAAAATGTATTCAAAAACTTCTACCGTACAAAAACATTTGTCGACACGAGTATGATGAAAACGCCCAATAACTCGTAAAGTAATGTTAAATTATTGCTTCATACTTTCATAAATAATATACGAATAAAATTATCATCGCATAACAAACCAATATATTACAGTGCAAATAAAAACGCGACTAATCAAAACAAGCAGCACAATTAGCTGGGCCTAAAGGTCGGTTCACACCGATAGTAGACATGACATATTGAGTCCCGTCAGTGATAAACCGCCGATAATGAGGACTTATGTCTCTATTGTCTCCTGCACGCTCAGACGCGCTGGCTGACGGCACAACTTTGCATTACCTACTTTATAATGAGCCCATTTTGTAATTTGCTGATAATACGTGAGTCTGAAAAAAATCCTGGTAAAAAACCGGGACAATAAAAATCCTGGAGTCGATATAGAAACTTAAGAAAATGTATTATTGATAATAATTAGTTTTTTTCCTGTATCTATGAAAAATATGTTAACTGCAGCGGTCGTTACATAATAAAATCAAGTAAATACGCTGGTATAGAATACAGTTTAAATAAACTTTGCTGATTGCATGTAAAAGTCCAATAAAATATTATCTGTCGTTACTCATTTCAAGTGCAGTTATAATTACAATAACAGTCAACAAAAATCCCGCGTTTTTATCTTTTTCAGGAAACATTAACTTTACAAAAAAAAACAGGAAATAATTTAATCTAAAAAGTTTTTCTTTGTGTGATTTTCATGTCATGAATATCTCGAGTCCGTTATATAAGTTCCCTTACGTAAATTTTAATTAATTAAATACTTAATTAAAATTCCATTAGCGGAGTAATTAACACATCTGCAGTGGGGCAACTGTCTTCCGTAAACAACACAAGAGAGTCCTTTGTTCTTTGACCCTACAAGAGGTCAGGTCTGAGAAGACCCTTGCAAGAAAGATTCTGAGTTTAAACTAATATAAATATCCAAAATTGACATTGGCGAATATGAATAAGTAACTATAACTTAGTATTACGATTATGAACGTTCGATAAAACCGATATTTAGATTTTGGTTTTATAATACCAAATAAGTAAATTTAACAAGTAATATTGATTGCGGAGATAGCGGGGTGACAAGGATCATAGTTCATCAATTTAGAAATTCCTAAGCAATGGGTAATTCAAAAGTTTAAGGAACAAGTAATGTAACAATTGTAACATATGCTGTAGTGACCCACATAAATACAATACCGACAGTGCCCTCTCTTACTATCCACTATCGTAAAGTTAATGATATAATTGTTTAAAGAAAGCCAATATCTTCTATTTGCGACACAGGATGTTTACGAAAGATATAAATGTTGGTCCATAGCCATATTTCCGCTCGTATCCGTGTTAAGGCCCTTTCAATGTCACATTCACTTACATATGCGAGCCCTAGTTACCGATCACCCGACAGGACGGAAACCTAATACAACATTTTGTAAAATTATTTGTTCCAGGAGGAATTTCTGTCTAAATGAAAAATATAAAAATTGCATAGTCCCGCCCCACTACACGTTAAAACCTTCATAGATATATCTATTGGAAACCGTATGAAAATCTTCTGTAGTTTGCTAGATTATCGCAAAAATACAGAAGCCGCGAGAGGACTTCCCTTTTTATAATATGTAGTGATTGGCTCTTCAAACTCTGTTTTCAAAATATCAATGAGTATGAAGTCCCTTTGCAATAAATTAATTTCATCCTCAATCCATTTCTCAGAATTTTCCAATATTGCATCTGTCAGTTACGTGTTGCTCATGCATCATTACGTCTGGATTCAGCACATTTTCTTCATTTATAACATAACTCACAATATATTATTTAATTAGTCATTAAATGCCGATGATTCACCAGTTTGGTAAGTATTAACTGGGTTAATGTACTACATTATCACTTATACGACCTTCGTGTTATTCGAATGCTATTAAGATAATATTATGTAAGTATTTGCAAATAAACTCAAAAACTTTCTATTTCGTTCGAGGAAAACCTTGCCTTATAAGGTTTTAGGAAAAACAGTAGCATAAAAAAATACGCACCTAATAAAAAAATCAAGCTTGAATAACTTTGAAATATTTTTATAGAAGGGACAACTTCACCGGTATTAAAATCAAAAAGCATCATTCACATCACACAGAGAACATAGCAGTCCTCTGAGAAAAATATAGATCACATAAATGTTTACTACATGAGACAATTCACGTGCCCGTTTACCTATCCCCCCCCCCCCCTCCCAATTACCGTAAGGGCTTCAAGAAGGACATAAATAACAATGCTTAATTTTCAATGGGCATACTGTTAATTAAGAACATTGGTGGTCTTAAGATTACTTACCAGGAAAATTATTCCATCTGCCATTTTGTTGCGTGCGGTTATAACATTAGGTATTGGATGTATTGTTATATTCATTCCCCTTGGAACTTGGTTTATCAATCCGCCATACGGTGTGATGAGTAATGGAATCGCGGAAAGTCCAGCATACTATCTCATGATATATTTTTCTAAATAAATGTGCGTTTCCTTCCTCAGTTAACTTTACTAACCTAAGCTTTCTCTAGGTTATCAAATGTTGATGATGACCACAAGTGGACGTGTTTTCTTGTCCCTGCCAGTGTTCTTCGTTAATTTTACTCTAAACTGTTCTACAAATACTAGGCAGGACACTTGAATGTCTGAAAAAAGACTTTAGTGCTCTCAAGGCCTTTATCGATTTTACTAAAAAACTTACAGTGCTCTTGAAGAAAACTCACAGCAACTCTTTGTAAAATAATGAATTGTAAAGGTAATCTTTAAAATAAAATAAAAAATTACAACTAACTTAAGCAAATGTAACGATGTAACTCTTGCAAATATTCAAGCACATACTTCATACATCTTACCTAGGTATAGCTTCTTCATTGTTTGACAGCCAATATTTACGACAAACATTGGTAGTTCGGTGCATATTGAGTAAGTCACCACTCCTTCGTGTCGAAATGCTTGTACTAACAGTCTAACACACTGACGCAACGCTCGCTTCCTTTGAGGAAGGTCTAATGCCCTCGTTTGAATGTACTTTATTAGTAGGTTAAACAGAAAATGAGGAAATAGATATGATTTTGATCATCCTTCTGATACGAGTCATAGTACATCCTTAAGAGATGATTGTTGGAGACTATATAGGTAAGTTACATTTTTAATGCTGGAAATGGTACCACTATAGACGAGTGATTACACTGTTGAGACCGTTTTGCGAAGTATCTGTGGTCCCCAAATGTGTTGATGTTGATTGCATATGATTGCTATTGTTTGTCCAGTGTGCTTTCTAAAGATTTTCATTTTGGTGGGAAATTTAGAACCAAGAAAAAGTTGAGCTCCAGGCGATAAATGTAAGTGAGTGAGTGACCTGTCGTCTTAAAACAAACCCCGATAACCGATTGTTATAATTTCGCGGAGTGTAGTTTAATAATGTACCTACTTTCTGAAGTCCCACGAGACAAAATGTATTTAGTTAAATATTGGTAGTGTAGTAGTAATAAATATCGATGGTATATATTATTATGGTTTCATACAATCGAAATTTAGTAGAGTAGGACAGAAATGTTTCAATAGGAACCGCTAGTTCTAAATACATTCTGTAAATTACGTGGTCTCAAATAGAACTTCGTGTTCTTCATAATACGTTATTATAACTGTTGTCTATACAAATCATACGAAATTTTTCGCGAGTAAACGTTAATACAAACTTTACAAATAGCGGTACAACTTTACAACTGTTCGCAAATAGTAACATTTTGTTTTGAACCTATCACTTATCCTTGGCAAAACCGCCGGCTTACAACTGGTTCGACCACAAGAGAGAAAACCACGGGAATTTACGCTTTATTTGTAAGTTTTATAAGGGTTAAAATTGCCTGTTTTTGAGAGATGTCAAACGCGCGTTTAACACGTATTTCTTGGTAATTTCCTATATTTGAATGGTCTTGTATTTGTGGATGAACCATATAATACCTACATTAATACAATGTGAGAAATTCTGACCTCGATTGAATACAAATATGAATAGTTATATACCTACGAAGGATTTAATAGGTGTTGTTTTGCTAAACGTAATTACGGGGACATACTGTTTTAAAATTATCCTGTATTGCCAATAAAATATGTGAAGTATGCAATAATTACACTTTATGTCTTGTATGTGGAAAACAGAGCATATTAAATAACCCTACTCGTGGTATATTAATTCAAGTTATTCATTTAATGGTGGTATCGGAAATAACCATGACGGAACTTGAGATTTTATGAGAACCTTAGAACCAATGACAACTAGCATTGCATCAGACACATAGCGCTTTTTAATTTGAAAACTATAACCGATGACTTTATGGATAACATCTTTTAATTCGGGCACTATATCAAGCTATAACAATTGACACTACTTCGACATCGCTATCGCCTGAGCGTACTACTATACACCTTCAGTAATAAGTTATTTTTATAAGAAAATATGTATAAATTCTGTCAGAAATTGTATTCGTAACCATCTGCCTATCGCAATTCTATATAAGATAAATTCCCATATTTAGTTATCATAGCGTAAACCAATTTACATGACAATAACGCGTATAAAAGCTAGTTTATTTCCTGCATACCGTCGCAAGACATCTAGTGAATAATGATTAGTTGTAGGTACATAAGGCTATTATATGGTCACAATAAACAATCGTTGAGATGATGGCAAATAGCCCGCGACGCCCGACTGTCAATACGATAATTGTATGGGCGACGAAGCGGTTAGTTTAGGAGGTAGATGACTGAAACTGATTACAATACACGATTATATTTCTGTAATGCATCATTGATGTTTTGTTCATGAATTGATCAGCATGTGCCTAGCGACACTAGTTTAGACTAATAGGATAATGGAAGAAGAATACGGAAGAAGATTGTAGTGAAAAGTAATTACATCATTTATAGAGGTATTTTCTCAGAGACAGATGATGGGTAAGTCTAGAGTATTATGATACGTATAATAGACAGAATTACAGTCTGTGTTCATTGTAGAGCAAATATTTAACGCTGCTGCATATTCCCGGGCATCCCCATACTATTTAATGTTCTTAACTGATCTTCTAAATTATGGAATTGAGAAACAAGTCTACAAAATCAAAACCCAACTCACGTATATACTACCTATTTCGTGCTCACTTTTACAAGTACCTACAATCAATTCAATAAAGACCGCCTCATTAAGCAAATAAAAAAACACAGCAATAAAATCGTTTAATAGACAATTAACAAAAAACACGTTCACTATGATATATCGCAGTGTCAATCAAATTGAGAGGCTAGATGGATTTATTGGTGATAAAAAGTAACTGCGATACTTGTCTCTAGCTCCTAGACTATTCTATAGAGTAGGTAGTACATTCCTGTTCGTTGTGCACACATGAATTAACCATGATGTGACGTCACAAGGCCTTGGTTGACCACATGTCAGTGTGTGGTGTAAAGACTGGCCGAAACTGCGTGTTGCGCGAATATTGTGGTTCCATGTCTCGCTTAATTTGAGGTTGTTTTGTCATTTCAAAGGACTGATAAACATTGAAGCTGTACTCATGGTAGCAGCAATATAAATCCTAAAGAGGTAATTTGTCATAAAATATCTAGTAATGTTCCTTATTTTCTCATTTTGTTACAGAAAATCTTCAAGTTTACGAAAGGACTGCTAAAACACTTAATATTCGGCAATCTGTTATATCGTCTTCTGAAATATTTGAACAAGAGTCCATAAATACCAACGAGGCCTCAGAAACCGCTGTTAAGGTGTCATCTTTGTTTTATTCTCAGAGAGAGAGTAAAAAGCCGCCTATAGCTGTTCATTGAATCTAACGAAACATGTGCCTTACTTTGTATATAACAAAGTAAGGGCACGTCAGAGGGGGACGGCTGAAATAAAAACCTCATAATAATTCTTATTTTGTCACAAGGTTTTTATATTACTTTCTCAGCACTGAACTTTAAGAGCTTTTCTATCTTAAATCTAAGCACATATAATTAGCTATTTCTTATTCTCAACCAGCATATTTGTATAAACTCCCGGTGTGGTCTAAGTAATGTGATGCATGCCTCATCTGCGTGCAGTTTATGTGAACACCTGTAGCTTAGCAATGACGTCACATGCCTAACTCTGACAATATATTCAAATTGAATCTACATCGTATCTAGCATGTCCTTTGACATTAACAATTGAATATACCTAGGCAATGTTATAAGACTGTGCTTGGCGGCGCGGGCCGGCTTAATATTGAATTAAGTATTAAGTATGTATGTATTGAATTGAACTTTTAACATTTCATATTTTTCGATTACCATCTTCAAGATAACATCAGTTTCAACTTAATTTGGTATAATTATATATTGGTATTTGCCTATAAAATACAAAAGAAATCTGTAACGTTACTCAGATTTATCAATACAAATATAGATGTATTTCTATATTTTCACAGATACACAGATTTTTCAGTAACAAGCATGTGTATTATGACAAGTAAAAATCAAACAATACGATTACACAACAAATATTTTAATGAACACAAACCATAGTAAATTGAACATGCGTTACAATCGGTTTGTCTACAAAAACAATCAATACAAAAATGATTCGTTTTACACTTTCCATTGTCTTATACCTTCATGCATATCAGATTGCTCAGTACATTCCGAACAAAGAAGATCTTTATAAAACAGAAATTTGTTCATCTTGATGAGTTTATAAAACTTGTTAGCGAAGTTCAATTTCAATTTGGGACGCGAAATTGTTTTGACTTTGCGTGACACCTGACACATGAAGGAAGAATAAAAACATGTACAGTCAGCTCCAAAAGTAGCTCAACAAATTCATATTTTCAAAACTTCTGTGTTACGTAACTTTAATAAATAACTGATCAAAATCAGGTGGAATGAGTTAGAATTAAACATTTCAATCAATGACAAATGTTTTTTTCCATGGAATAATGTGCGCACTTCAGTATATAGGTTTTCAAAAGATTGAGTATGATCAGCTAATTTTGGAGCTGACTGTACCTACCGTACCTAATCGAAAACCTTAACCTTGCTTTGATTACTTTTAAATAAGTATCAGTTAGCTTAACATGTGGAATTTTGACAGTTACTTTCATACATTTGGTTTCACGACAAAGTTATTCGATACTTATCTATAATCAGTGAAACTGACCTTAAAGTTGTGGAAGTGTTGGCTTACAATCTAAATTTTAATTCTACGTCTATCCAAAATTGAACTTGCTTCAACAAATCAATACTAAACAACGCAATAAAAATAAATAAGTACAATATAATTCAGGCTATCTACTACAAAGAAGGGAAAAAGACATTAACCTTTACAAAACAATAAACAATTTCGCAATGATCTCTTTTAGTTAGATCAAAATTGGCTAACATGGTACATAGTAGCGCAGGATCGTGATTGCACTATCTGAATGAATGGGTGCAGCTGGGTGAGACTCGACTAATTATAGCAATGCTCTGACCCTTAGATAACCTTTGTCTGAGAGCAAGTGCTTGCAAACATGCCTTGAACGATTGTAGTTTTTCAATTTGGTAATTTATTTACTAATGTATTGTGGTAAGGATATGACTTAATATTTGGTATTCCCGTGCAGATATTTTTTGTGCACTTAATTTTCCTGTTACAATATCAATGACGCAGACGGCGTTTTGCTTTATATTTATTTCATAACAAAAATATTAATCAAGTCGTATATATCCCGACTTAGAAGCTTTCGGGAAAGAATTGAATAACTTCACGATGGGTGGAGACAAGAGGTCTACTGGTACTGACGCTGGATTCGTAGCGCCTGTGAGAACAGATACGAGTAGACCGGCAGCTAAAGTAGCCGCACATCCTAACCCTGTGTACCACAAGTAAGATACTCGGAACAACCAAAATACAGCATCACCATGATATTCCGTTGGGTCCAATATAACGTGTGACGTCATATTATACGGAGCCACACAACCATTTATATTAGACGGTAAACGGTGGACAGGTAATTGTGCTAACTCCGCTCCTCCTCCTGCAACCGCTACTACCAATAAACCAAACAACCCCCCGACCACAGCACCCTTAGAATTTGCCCAAGGGAAGAACATTCCTAGAGTAAACAGTCCAAGGGCAATCCCACCAGCCATTCCATTGAAGGAAAGTGCCAGTTGAAGTACAGGACCAAGTTTTTCCACCAGAAATACCAGACCAAAAGAAATCACACCACAAGCTATGCCCACCCAACGTGCTATGAACGCTTCTTTATGTTCGGGAAAGGTTATCCCAAAAAATCCAGTCAGTAGATCTTGACATGCAATAGCGGCTAAAGAATTCAGTTCTGATGCTACGGTTCCAAGGCTGGCTGCGAAAATTCCTGCCACGAAGAAACCAGGTATACCACGCGCATGTCCCAACTGCTTTACAACGTATAGGGGCAAAAGTCTATCAGAGGCGTTGATTACACCTGCTTGAATTGGGTCACAATCAGCATAAAATAGTGCAAGTACTGCTCCAGTCAAAAAGTTAATAGTGTAAATGACTATTAAGCCTATCGCTGACACCCAAAGTGCTACTCTCACTTGGTCTATTCGTTGTACAGACATGTACTTTTGTACTGAAGCTTGGTTGGTGCAGAACATGCTGATCCAGTACAATGTGCCGCCTATCACAACCGACCAAAACGAGTGTCGAACTGTTGGGTCTGGGTTCATATCGAAGAAGTTAAGTCGGTCAGTTTTCCATGCATAATTCCACGCAGCTCCAATTCCACCGACCTGTGACGCGCCCATCGCCAGTATCGCTACAAGTGATCCAAAAAGCACTCCTGATTGAAATGTGTCTGTATATATAACTGCTTTCATCCCACCGAGGGATCCGTAAAAGATGCACACCACGTATACCAAGGAAACTGCGAGGTAGACATTCAATCCGGTCACATCTGATAGTGCGAGCGCCGGGGCATATACACACACAGCCGTGTACATTATCATCTGTAGGAAGTACAATGTACTGGCGTACATACGTACTGGCTTGCAGAAACGCATTTCCAGATACTCGTAGCACGAGGTTAGGCGTAGTTTCATGAATACTGGCAGGTACAAATAACTGGCAACTGGTACTACAATGAGAAAAGCTGAGCAAATCATCCAGAATTGTGCACCTGACATGTACATCTCTGCAGGGTTTCCAAGGAGTTCTATAGCGGTGATGAAGCTGGCCATAAGACTCAGGGCCATGGGGAATGTAGGCATCGTAGAACCGCCTAGGAGAAAGTCTTCACCAGTCACTTGTTTCTCTCCAAAGTGTCCATAATATATACCAATCATGCAAGATATTGTTAGCATACCGGCTAAGACGCTGTAGTCTTGCCAGTGAAACAGATCGTCGGAGTCGGTTCCATTTTGTCCTATATCTATGGTTTTGTTTGTTGTTTTATCAGAGTCTGTAATTAGGTCAAATGCGCTAGTAAACGATAATAAACCTAAGCACAAGCACAGGGTGAAGAACATCTTCTTATTTTCCAGGGACATTTTTTTCTATTGTTCTAGCTACAAAATTATTTAATAAAAAGTCCTATCACAAAAGAAAAATAATTCCTCTAATTTGTCCAGTCACACTAAGAAGCTAAACGTTTTGTATTGATTTTCTCTTCTTGATAATTCCACATCCTATATTTTTTCTTTCCTTCACCACTAAATAACTTTAAAAAATCACAGTCGCAGTACTCTTTTTCTCTTATAAAATCCACAGTCGCAGTACTGAAGTTAAACTCTTAAACATAAATGTACTAAGTTTATTCGAAGTTATCACTTAAAACAGTTATATCGTGAACTAGATCCGCGGCTATCGTTCAGAAGAACACTATTACACTAATACGAATCATAGAGATTTGCTGAACATCGTAATATATAATATTTACTATATTATATTATATTAGTTGTTACTGGGGTCATGGCAACACGTGTCCGTATTTGTATAATGCAGATTTAATTATGTGATAAGTTATGTGAAGTCAATTCTAATACGATTTATAGCCGTATTGAAGTGATTTATGTTTACAATTAAAGATAGAATAAATTTCTGTCTGTAAGAGGTTTCTAGGGAACGTTGCAAGAATAAGAACAACAGTGGAACCTAGAACCTACAAAAATATCGGAAGAGTCGTATAGTTATTTTTTATTATTTACTACGAAGAGGAAAATTAAGCTAACAACTGAATAAAACAATAGTTGTTGTTGTTGTGGTTTACCGATTGTCTATGACAAAAAAGTTAGTTTTATTCATGACACGTATTATAAATGAATAAGACAGTTTTCAGTGGTATGTAGTAAAACATTTTTAGTAAAGTGCTAATGGTTTCTACCGGCACAATGCAATGTACTTTTTTGTTGTATTTAACTACTGACGTGAGAGCCTCTAAAGCCCTTCTCCCATTACGATACGCCCGCGCGACTCTAGTCTCGGAGACTAGTCGCCACGAAGTATCTCACATACATTTGTATGGAGACTCTCACATTACGATACTGGTAGTCTCCATACAAATGTATGTGAGATACTTCGTGGCGACTAGTCTCCGAGACTGGAGTCGCGCGGGCGTATCGTAATGGGAGAAGGGCTTTAGGCGCATAGATATGTTACGAATTTATTTATTCTGAAAATCTTTTAATTTGAAAATTAATGATGAAGCTTGTCATTAATTTTTGAATGAATGAATTTCCATTAAAAATAATTTCATGTGAAAATAACGTGATCATTAGTAAAATATTATGTTACGAGAGTACCCAGAAGGTTTAATTGTATGATAAATCAGCGATTTTATAATACCCAGTCGGTTGTTATGGGATCAATTATCACTAATTACGTCTATCATCTACTAATGATTCAATATTTATATAACAAGCTAATCAATATGTAAAATAAAACGTGCAGAACCGTCTTATCAGTGGCGGAAGTCATAACAGTCGGTGGAAAAAGGGATATAATTAATTTATAAACACGTAAGATTAAGTTTTATTACAATTTTATTTTAAAACAAATTTTTACTCGTGGGTTTTCTTGTTTGGTAGACGCGAAGGCCTTCTTACCGCTACTTCGTTCGGGGAGAGACCCTTGCCCAACAGTGGGACAGTAACAGGTTAAAAAATATAGTAATATATGAAATCATGGCGGGATATGGCACAAAACTGTCAAATTTGGAAGGAAAGACGGAATACTATTGCCGAGTAGTGGGACACTTATAGGGGTAAAGCTAACAATAATAATAAGACTAAAAACCGAACACAGTGTACTTCAGCGCATTAATTAATAAGCTGCCATGTTACAGGTAAATTGTAACACAAATTATATATCAAATTATTTAACATTATATTTTTGAATTGACGTTAAATAACAGACGTCATTGTGTTTACGAAAATCTTAATAATACATTGATCCATTAATTATTTAATATTCATTCATGTTTTGTCACATTCATTGAGGAATTTCCTTCTTTTGTTTGTTTTCTATCGTAAAATAATACGTCATAAATTCGCAAGCTATCACGTCACATACAATTCATTAAGATTGATGAAGCCTGAACTGAAATATTTAAGTAAATGTAAGAATTTTCAAAGAATAGTCACTACAACGTTATTAAGTACTTACAAACTTAATATCCGCGACCTTGACTACGTGAAAGGTTCCCAGAGGTAAAGTAAAGATGTGGCAAATTTTAGAAAAACCTTTCCATAGTTTTTGCGAGAAAGATAAGTAAACATCCATCAAGAAAACTCTGTTTTTGCTTCAATTGTAGGAACGAAGCAGGATATATCTGAAAGTAATAAAATATTCATGTACACTAGGAGTTATAGTGGTACATTAATGCTTAGGCCCCTCGCTATATGGGACTAATATTGTAAATGGTGAAACATGGGTGTAACTTCTACCTACACCTTCGAATGCAATTACCATAATCATTTGAATAAATTAATATTTTTGAAATAAATAAGTCTTCTAAAGATAATATTTAGCATAAGTTGACTAAGAACTACACAAAGTTGGTTACTTTATGCCAGGTAATTAATTAGACATACGTGTGCTCAATAAGAACACAAATCAATTAATTCGTTATCATAGTTCGTTATCGTTGCGTATCTCATACAAATCGTGATTGACTGGACATCGAACTTTGAACTGTAATTTGTAAATTTTTCAGAGATGTATCTCACGTTCGACCTCGTTACACACCGCAAATGCTACGTACTATCCGTCAAAAATACATATCAACATGTAAAATGACGTCACGATCTTCTATCTTTATCATTAAAGCGAGAGGAAAAGAGTTAGCGGGGTTGAAAAAACGAACAGAGGGGAGTCTACATTCATAGATGATGTTTCGAAGTTTTCAATTTATTTGTGCGGAGTTGTACATGATTTGTACATAATTGCATTTACGGTTTGATAAATAATTAAGATAAATGCTTTGTTTGTGCATTAGTTGTTAGGCATGCATCGAAGGTAGACCACGAATCACGTATTTCCAGAGTTTGAGAGACGTATGGCGCAATAAAGCATGGGTTTTGCAATTTAATTGATCAATTCATGTGATGGGAACTTTGTTTATATTGTACGTGTCAAGGAAAATGTACGGTAACTGAATTACGATTATGTATGGTGATTAATATTACGATATTAACTTCCTGGGATTGTTGTAATTGTAACTTTAATTGTATGTAAGTACAAGGATTATATAGTCCAAGGTGATAGGTACTTTTAATCTTTGAACTGCTTCATTATTTTATTTAAATTGCTTTTAATTTGATCTCCAAACAACATAATATCTATAGTATTTGCAACGAACTCTCTTTAATAAAAGTTCCACCGTAGTAATAAACAAATCGAGGTTTCAAGTCCCAAGGGCCGTGAAATTTCACTGACACAGCTTATTTCGTAAAATTTTTAACTACATTGAAAGTTGAAAGTTAAGCAAGGAGATACCGTTTTGTGCATCGTTCTTTCTTAAAATATAGGCAAAGATTATATGAAGTTACTCTACAGACTCCGTTTTACGGATCTCTCAGCGTACAAACTTTAGGCTCCTAACTATTACATTAGCAAATGAGTCACAGACTCTCAAAATGGTCCTTGACTTTACCTACAAAGAATTGAATTAACTGTCTCTTACCTTGTACAAGACATAGGAGTTGTTCGTGAGTCATCCGCGACTGTCTGTAAGTCTTTTTTGTTCATAATTGTGTAATCTGTAGGTCAGTTTTGAATCGTTATTAAGTCACGGATGCTTGAAATGTTAAAGACGCCGATAAATTGTAGTGCACGATCACACCTTCAAAGTTTATTTAGTTTTAAAATCAGGGAGTACAGACGACAAAATAATTAAGATCGAATAAAACATTTATGTTACAGAGTATGGAAATCTGAAAGATAATATGAGTTATATAAATAATATTCTGTGCATCATGTATTATTAGACTTTGAATGAGTTAATTTTCAGGTTCATGTCTAGGTATGAACTGAATCACGAGGCAATCAGCTGGGTTATGTTTTGTTCAAAACGAAAAGTCCATTACGAAATTATTTCCACGTGAAGAAGCTTGGTAAGCTGGCAGCTTAATTATTCAAGTTCACAAAGATCGTCGTTATATAGTTAAGCAAAGCATTATATGTACATAGATGTAACTTAAAGCTTGCGTAGTGTGCTACAATAACTTCACCACTTCAAATCAATTTCCAACCACAATTAATGAGTGTAAGTGTTTTGTGTTCTTAAACTCGAGAACATTGTGTTCCTAATTAGGCGTATAGATGTGTCGAATGGTGACCTGCTTTCTACATACTTATATATCTTCTGCTCTCCATTCTTATCTGTTTTGAAATGTCAAACTTGTCATACTAAAGGATATATTAATCAGGGACCGGTCGTATCGCTTCTGGAATGCATTGTTTACATACAAGGAATATTATGTATTGTACATAATGTACATGTAGCTTTACAAATTGATGAAAAGTTATTGTTTGTGCAATTTGTAAGCAAAGATGGGTAGAATATGTTTGTATTTAATTTTACAGTTTACCAGCCCTTACTTTAATAACTCTTCTAAATCTAGTAGTGGTTTTTTCCTTTACATTGAAACTATTAACTAAAACGCAATACAAAACCACAATATGTCTAGTTACCTTTTTCCTATATACCTAAGTTCCCATTGCAAAAAGTCGCCCTAAATCGGTGGTTTACCATCATGACCCACGCATTAAACCAAAATACAGATTTAGCAGGTACCTACATTCCTCACCAATACATCACATGATAATAATTTTCCTATACACACATTACGACAGTCAGAGACCTGTGACCAGGATTCGAAACAACGTGGGAGGTCAAATGGTAACCACTAGGCTATCGCCGCAATAAAATGTGCACAAGTAAATCACCGCGAAGAATGAGCAAGAATGAGCGAGATGTCCATTAATGCCAACTGATTACTGCGAGATATGCGCTATGAAGCTCACAGTAAATAGAGACATTACGATAACCACTTTATAATGCAAATGTTAGAACAGTGTACATTACACCTTTGAGGTCAGTGTGACTCAACCTTAAATGCACCCGTTACTCGTATGTCGCAGAAGTTTACGATAAACTGATAGTGTTACTAAAAGACTAGTAAGCATTGAAATAGTTTAACCAAAATGTGAAAAATCCAAGACTTGTGTAAGTTTTGCCTAATTATAAGCCCATCCAGCTCTCTATCCAAATCCAATTATGAATAAGTTTTAAAAATGTGCTCTTATAATGACAACAAAATCAATAAAATAAAATATTACCTACCATGGTAAGTAAGGCTCGTGCTTGAAGCACTTTTCTTACCTATTGTACATAGATCCGTTTAAAATCACCCTGTGTTATATTGAAGCCTAAACGAAGTCTTGACGATCCAGTGATTGGTGTCAGTCTAGACATTTATCTAACAAAACGATTTGCTGTAACCGTCTGCGACAAACACACATTAATGCGTGCACATATTTACATGACAGTGCTATGTGGCATGTGAGCGTGATTTAATGGACTTGGACATACAGGGGAGGTTTCCATTAGCACGTTATCTTCAGTAGTAAAAGGTTACATCGTTGCTGCAAGTCTGGTCTCGTATCACGGATGTCGCATGATGCGACAAGATTATGTCATGCCGGTGAATCACTGCTGCAATCGTAATACTTCTAAAACGATATCTGTTTGAGTTAACTTGTAAGTGATCTATCCGATAATTTGTTTGATGATGATCTGGACGACTCCAACTTTATTTCTCCTCAGGAAGTAAAATATAGATGGACACGTTATGGTTGACTATACGATCTGTATAAAAAGAATTGCTAACAATTTTGAACATGGCCCGAACTATAATTTACACAACATTAGCAATCGTCGAGATACTTGAAATGTATATTAAGCTATAACTATCCAACACGCAACATTAATTAAAGACATAAGTACATATACTTCGCATTAATAACGCTTACATAAGAACATCTTCAACCCATTCTTACTTAATATAGAGTAACATTTAAACTAAAATAGAACGCGAGAGCCGCCCATACGTTGCGCAGACGCATGTACCGTCGACGTAAAACTTGTCAGCAACATAATATAAACTTGACGAAAGTGTTACGTGATTTGTGCGACCTTTTGAGTTCTGTCGTCGCCCACTCGTCTAATCTGAACTTGCTGACGGTACAGCATCCCACTTTTACCATCTAGAAACATTTTATACTCACACAAAACTAAACTTTATAATTTGCTTAGTATGGTCGTACTTGCTTTGAGCGCGTGTGAAGTGAATAGCTTATGTAATTTGTATATTTGATCAGCCTGCTTTAAGTGTGAACTTTATTTAGTATTATTCGCCTATCACAAATGTCAACAATCAATTACTATTCAGCTTTTATGTTAGTGCTACTTGCGCTGATAGGTGCGGTAATTTGGCCCATAAACGTCGCCAATGTATACGTAATATGATTGATGTTGTAAAGCTTTGAATGTACCGCTAAGTGCCTGTAAATAGATTTTTAATTTCTTTAATGCTATATCGTATAATGATAGGCCTTGAGTCGTGTATAAGGACCTAGGTTTTGCCGGTCAATCAAAAATCAATTAGGAATTCTCTCAGAAGCCCCCCACTGTGATAAATGGTCATAAAACGTGCGTGTAAGTGCGGGTATGTGAGTACTACAATCTTCAATTATCGAGAATTCCACGGAGCGAAAGTGTGTTATTATTTTGGCATCAATGAAATGTGCCGAAGGTTTTCTTAGACCCAATTACGGTGAACCCAGTAGCCGGCAACACAAAATAAAAATACTGAAAGCGTAATTATGTGTCGCTATTGAATCGACCTCCTTTGAAACACTTCTTAATAACTTTCGTGTTAGCACCCCTAGCACATAATTCCTGCATAGCTATTATTTGGTAGGCACAGAAGCCCTAACGAAATCAAGTAGGCAGAATCCACTTATGGATAAATAAGACCACCCGTTGATTTACGTGATGACGGTCTATTCGTCACGTCAGTAGCGGCGGGTTGAGTGATGTGGGAACATTGGGAATGTTAACCCTCTCGATGCAAGAACAATAAGTGACGCACTCGCGAGTTATTCGGTGCGATGGGTGACGGCGTAATTTTTACATGAGTAATTTTATTTTTATGCGTAAATGTAGGGAAAGAAATTATTGATGTATTGCGATTAATTTTTCTCATTCATGCATACAAATATTTTTTTATGCAAGGGTTTTTCACACATAGGAGTACAGACTTGTATAATAATACAACTCCTTGATAAGGACTATGAACGTCACTTAAAGAAACATTTTAGGTAAATGTTATAAACATTTAACCACAATAATAAGAAAACAGTGTGCAGAACATATTAGTTTCACAATTATTCAAATTAATAAATTTATATCTCGCATGACGTGAACTTTTAGTGCCTATTTTATTGTTTTTCTCATTAAGTCCAATACATATACATATAAATGGCTTTTGTAATTACGTTTAAATTATATTATTAAGTGAAAATACTTTGTTGGAAGTATAATTTATTAGTACTCATATTTAAATTATAAGGATATTAACTATAGGTGTAAAAAATCAATAAAATCCGTTCAGTAACTTTTTCGTGAAAGATAAACATACATACCTACATCCATGCAAACCATCGCATTTTTTTTAAATATTTAAGATATAAAGGGTGCATCAATAACTTCTATTCACGCATTTAAACGATATCATTATGTAAATAAAGAAATAAATTGATTCGTCCGTGATGTGGGAACATTGTTAACCCTTTATAAGAGATAGAACAATGATCACTGACTTATGAGTACTTATAAACTTAATGGTCCTATGGGTACATTCTTATGTCGAATTTACGGTGTCGATTATGCAAATTAAAAGTAAATAAATTGTTAACTTAAATGTTTGCATGAATAATTGATTTTGATAGTAACGTCTGCAGTTCAATTCTCAGGCCAAAGAAGGATTTTAAGGATTTGATTTGGTAACCTTAGAAATAACGAACTTTTAGGTAACTTAATTAATAGATTTTGTTATAATTTCATATCGTCTTGCAAAACGGTCAGGTCCGTAATACTCGTAACCGGCGGTCTTGTATGTCAACATGTATGTATGTATGTTTGTAAGGATTGTACAAAGTGGCGTTTTCTACCCTGGACTTACCCCTGTGAGAAGAATTTATAACAAGTTAATATTTTTAAAAAGTTTTTTATAATTATAACTGATAGTTCAAGATTAATATCCCGAAATAATTTGTCTATCTCATAATCAAATGTTACTCTATGTTTTTTCAAAATATACATATGACGTATATGAACGTTTATTTGTGAGCTATTGTTGTGGTTTCGTACTAAATATGATTGTTAATGTCAAGTGCGTGAACAATAGAAAATATTTTTTAGCTCAAGATATATACGTATTATATTTTGTATTCTATTAAGTATATTAAACAAACTTATTACCACAACGCAATATAAACCAGCTTCCAATACAATAAATGATTATAACTTAAATAAATTATATTAATACTATTACACCCTATCTATTTTCTTATATTATTATTATACTTTTCGTTATTTCTGTATTAAAAGGATATTGAAAAGTAATATTGCACCCATCTCTCCTTACTTCTATCTACACCGTTTCACATTAAGACACCATCAATGGATATTAGATATTTTTTGTAGAAATAAGTGAGAAAGTTCAAAAGATGATTCGACCCGTATTTGAAGCTCAATTGTACGTAAACTAATTCTTTGTATGACTCTCAGTATTAGGGGAAAGATAGCAAAAAAGTGTTCGCGCAAATGGATCGTGAATTTTGGAGACACTTTTCTATAGACCAAATATTACGAGATTATAGAGTATAACCGGCGATGTAAATAGATTTTTAAAATGATGACTACAAAATTTTGATACTCAGTTGCTTATTTTTATTTTTGTTTCTCCAATAAATATGGTATAACAATAGCCAGTGCGATCAAACTACCTTGCGCTATTGAGTAACCAAATATAAGATTTCTTGGTGAGTAATTAGCACTTGTCATCTTTATGCTTAGGATTGTTGAGTAGCAAAATAATTTCTAAGAAAGTAGCTGCTGTAGCAAATTATGCCCAATTTAGCATCGAGCAGTACTTAAACATTTTTATCGCAAATCAAGCACATTCACGTAAAGAATTGCGTGACAATTCTCAAGGAGAAGACCCCAAAATATTTCAAATTACGACATTTTGTACACAGCCGTTTAGGCACGAATTCAATGTAATTACCGCTACTTCAAAACGCAACGCATACAAGAAAAATATTTATAAAGCACATATATTTACATTAAGTAATTTATTTGGAAACTCACCGATTCTATGCAATAGAATTTCCACATAATTTAGTGATATGTTCTTTACTGCACTATAAGGGCCTTCTTTCACAATCGATATTGCCTCATCGAATAATTTATGTCTTTCTATTTCAATTCGAGATAGTTGCTATGACACCATAGTGTGTCAATCATAATGTTACGCACCCAACTGGTTGTAGAGAAATAGTCATAACTTTTTACTGCTTTAAGTTGCGCGAGTGAAACTTTACTTCGGGGTTTTACTCCAGGGATATTCCCAGTTAAGAGAACTGTACTCAGATTCTGCCAGATGCTATTAGTCTTAAGCGTAAGTGGGTATTGCACAGCACCGATAAATCCTACAAAGATGATACACACAAATATCACTAAACCTAAGGAAACTTTTAGTACTAATTAACTTTGTAGAGTCTATATATTTTGCCAGTTGAATAGCATCTTCCAGTATTTAATATTTAAAAGTTTTTTTTTCTCAATACATGATGCTGAGAGTTTATCATGCCTAGTGTTATTCTAATTTGGACTAGTTGGCACATGAAAGTTCGTTGCCACGAAAGCTAGGTTAGGTAGGTAAAATAATATGATAATTTTCGTAGTTAAAATTAATAAGGAAATACTGAGAATTGCTATAAAAACAGTTAAAACTAGTATATAGTGGCTCTTAAGTTTATGTCACTGCATTAAACTGAGCATTAAAATCAGTTGGTGTTCTTGAAAGTCATGCAATGTGTAAATAAAATTTATGTTATGTTTGTATATAAAATGGCCTCGTTATTTAGAATACTCATTATCCTGCTTATAAAGATGGCTGATAGTGTCAGCAGTATTTAAATTAAGTTGTCTTTGAGACGACATTTTTGGTAGAAATGGAGGTATAAAAAAGTTATAATCATTGCTTATAGTGATGAGTAATGCGATATCTGAACCTATTTCCATAATTTATTCTTTATTAGTTAAGTATGCTCTTGTAGAATTGATCTGGCAAAATAATCATAACAGTTCATAATAACTGTTCCAAGAAAACAATTATTCTTACGCCCTGTATAATTAAGAGTATAATTAACCTAACTGTATCTTGCATACGCCACGTAACTTCCCCATATCACCGATACGAGGATAAACTAACAACTAAACGATAAACTTTATTTACGACGGGAGGCTCCAAGATGCAAAGCAAATTAATAACAGTAGGCGTAAAACCCACTGTTAAAGATACCCAGGAACCTTTCCTTCTCTTAAAACCTGTATAAACATCTGGTAAATCCTCAAACATCTTTGTGAAGATCATGGTCACAACCGGTTGTTTAAGGAAGTTCGTCTGGAGAAATGAGGTAAGTCTGTTGGGAATGAGGAGACTGGAATATCCTGGGGCATTTAGCATTTTTGTTACTTAAGTACTGTGAGTAAGTCGTCGCACTTATGGTGTAAATACTAAATGTTGAAGTCCTCCGTAGTAATATTATTAACTACGATGTCAAAAGTCAAAAATAAAATTTGTTCCAGTTGAGTATTGTAAAGTATTATAAACTTTTATTAGTATACCTCATTCTTGATTTCTTATTTAATTTCTGGTTTTGTGAAACTATCTAAGCTATTGCTGTGTAATTTAATATTTTTGGATGCCAAACGAGTACAAGAATATTTTTGAAGTAGTGACATTGCAAAACCACACATGAGAATACAACGACATACATAAATATGAACTGTCAGCATCCGCACGTTACCGTGTGCTTCTTACAATGCATGTGAGCACGAATCATTTTATCTAGCCATCTTGCGTCTAGTGAATGTACTGATAACATCTACTCCCTGCGTCTACCACAACTTGTGCAACCAAACCGCGGTGCATTGTACCAAATTCTACGACACCCTTTAAATTGTATTGTGGTTTTCGACTGCCGTTTTGAATATTAAATTGGATTTTTATCAGCAATCAGCATGGGAATTTCGTAGATTTGACTAAGTACGTTATGTAAAATGTGTGCACAAAATTAACATAAAACTATCGGTTATCGTTCTAAATAGTTTCCGATATTCCGTAAACTAAAAGAAAGCCTTAAAATGCCGCTTATGAATTGCACATATGACATGTGTTCACAAAAAAGTCCGTTATTTCATTATTCCCGTACATTATGTCGTGTGAAATATCCAAATAATCCTATGATAGACCAGTCTGGACTCCCTGTTGTCAAAGGGGTGAGTTTCTATTGCACTCGATGGGGCTTTATAGTGAACACATTCCTTTGATCTTAACTCGACCATTAGTAATGCATCACGGTTGCTTACACTACGGACTAGTACCACATATGATTTAATAATGCGAGTTTTGAAGCTTTACTTAACTTGATTAGACGTTCATAGATAGTTTTGGCGGGGTAAAACGAGTAAACAGATGTGAAAGGAATAATTGGGTTAGGAGCGACAAAGACAGTATTCTGTTGTCATGTCAATCATCTGTCTAATATTTTGTAAACACTCTCAAGCAACTAGCTAGTGGTGATCGTAACGGTCATTTGGTAAAAAAATCTTTAACAGCCAGCTGAAATCTAAAGCCGTTGGAGAGAATAGGGCTTCCTTATACATAAGTGTCACTAACCACTATTAATGTGACCGTGACGGCTTGAGTAGTAATTAGAGATGAAACGGATAGCAGTTTGGCCGGATACCGGATACCGGATATTCGGCCTACCACCTGGCCGGATAGCCGGATATCCGGCCGCCGAATATTCGGCAGAACTTAGAGCGCTTGTAGACATCCGTTTTTTTCACCGGAGAACGGACCGTGTTTTTTGCCGGATAAGCGGTGGCGTAGGGTTTATAATGAGTATGTGTACACGCACCGGACATCGGTCCGGCGAACAATTTACGCCGGATGCACCACCGCCTCCCCTCGGCGCGACGGACACCGGTCCGGTGTAAGAAAGAACGGTCATCCACGCCAGTGTATTGCCTGTTTTCTGTAAATTGTGTGCCGTCTACCTGCGTTCTTTTAAAAATTCCCTATGAAAATCAAGTTAAGCCTCAAGAACTGATGCAGCAAGATGATTCCCAATCTTCAATTGTTACTGAATTAAGTTCAATCACAACGCCTGATTACGATTTCGATTTTTTCTAAAAGTCCTTAATTTATTTTTTGAGTATAATAAAACAATTACTACCTACCTACTAAATTTTGTTTTAATTAATACAGGTAATTCGGTATGTAACGTTTTTTTTTCGAATGTCCGTTATTTGTGTAATCCAATCTTTAGGAAATTTTAAGAAACTATTTTGAAAATTTTTGTTTTCGAATCGGCAGTTTTATTTTTATAAGCCTTCAAAAGTTGTATGAATGACCTACATATATCCATACTACGCTGCAGAATCTTTGTATAGCGAAGGTCATTGCACATAAAGTTTGAAGCTCCATAACATTAAAACTATCGATTCGGCCGGATGTCTATCCGGCCGAATAGTAATTATCCGGTATTCGGCCGGATAGTATTAAGACCGCCGGATAGGCCGGATACCGGATAGTTACCGGATATCCGTTTCATCTCTAGTAGTAATGATTGAAAATTCAATGACAGTAAAATGATCCGGAACCAAACTTTCTTACTTCATATTACAAGAATGTCTGTAACGTATTTTAGCTAAAGATTGATGAACAGAAACACGCATTTTTCATACCTTGTTAACTGTTTTTGTATAGGAAATAAAATGAATAGTTGTTACGTCTACAACTGGCTATTGAATATCCAATACTAACAAATTAATACTCTCCCGCACTGATATCCTGCTGCGCCACGGTGATGGATGCTGTGTTTATCTCAATGGAGAAATATTACGCTAAGGGTGAGTCACGTATTCTGTAAAATGGTTTTAAAAGTTTTGAATTGAAAGTAAAATATTGATATTGGTCGTTTTTGCCTTGGTTGTACGTAACTGATGATACTGCAAGCTATCAATCTACATGCAGTTTTTTTTAAATAATATATGTAGGTCAAAAGTCTGGTTTAACTAATATCGTTCAAACGCAGCTGTTTATGACGTTAGTCTTCTCGTTTATACTGCAACATCTTTATCTTGGTTTACGAGAAAATTTAAACTAAAAAAACGTAAAAGGTTCATCAAAATGCTGTGTTAATTTTCTTCGGAAGTAATGTTGAAATTGAAATGATTGCAGACTGAACCATAATAATAGGCGTTCACTAGATCCATGCAAAAATTCGGTGTAGTGGCGGCACTATGTCCTATCTCTGTACTAAAATATGTTTTTAACATTTAATAAAAATTTACTTGTAGTCAACTACCGCCTATTACATAATAGCATTTAAGGATCAAGAATAATATTCAAAGTAGTGAGTGCAGCACTATAAATCCTCACTCTTCGTGCGAAATAACAGCGATCAATTCATCTGTCAACCGAGGCGATATTACGACTGTTTTATTTCCTGAACGATCAATATTCTAGTGATGTATCACAATATTCAATTGAATTAATCTTCTGTCTTTATCAGTGGCTACTTTATATCCTTTCTGGTACATCAATTTTATTGATTTGGAGAAGAGATTTGTCTTTGATAGACACTCGATATTATTATAAGACTCGCTTTAAACATCTTTCACATCACAAAATGTATTGTTAAATATTAATTATTATATTAGTTAGTACCTTATACTATAAGTAAAATTATTGTAATACTCGGACTTCCCGCTGTCTTAATATAACAACGGACATGACTACAGCAACATTTTAGCGGCCCAAATGTCGCAAGAGCAGCTAAAACAGTTGCATGATCGTATCGCATTGTTGCGAGCCGTAAGTATGTTCACAATGTTCACGTCGGCCACTTTCGCAAACCAAACAATATAATCGACGACGCTGAACACGAATAATTATGCCTTATTTAGTTTGTTTCAATTCGAATTACACTAATTATAAATTAGTACGTGTCGACTTAATTTGTATTGTGTAAATGGATTCCAGTTATCTTTAAGATCGGTTTAATTAAAGATTAGATATGTAGAAATAGAGCAATGGCACATCGCATGTAACCATCTCAGTGACCCATTTCTCACAAGTAAGTACATTTTGCAGACTTACTGCATTAATGTCTGACTGTCTTTACGTTAACTACTTCTCACTTCAATAAGAATGTTCCTGGCATCTTTTCATGCATTCGATTAATCAATGTTCGATTTCAATCACGATCATCACGCAACAAAAAACAATATTTAAACACGAACTAGCGATGCTGTCGTCGAATTGTTACAAGTATTTTTTTAATGACAACTTTCATACAAACTTACTTACTTAATATTATAATGCAACGGGTCTTATACGCGATTGAAAATTTAAAGGTTAGGATACCTTATTTGTATGTAATGCGATCGAAACGTCGGGCAGCAAATAAGGTCCTATCCTAACCTTTAAATTTTCAATCGCGTATAAGACCCGTTGCATTATAATATTATGTGTACTAGTCGCGAGAGTTTAAAAACATTAAACTTACTTACTTGTCTTACCATCATCGCTACCTTATAAAAACAAATAATTTTTCGAGTATATTCAAATGTCACTCGAAACTGAACGATTAAAACCCTAGTATAGTTAATTGAAGTCCAATGGTCCCCTCACTTGATATGAAGAAGGAAGTAAAAAAAGTGCCACCCAGCTAGCATCGGTAGAAGTGGTTTCAAGTATTCAGTTCCGATTTTTTAACGTCTTTTAAAATCGACGTTTGTTCCTCGATAATTAAAACTGATAGAATCAATAACGGACAGGGAAAATAAAAGGAAATGCACAATTTTGTAATATATTCAGCGAGTAATCATACATTAGTAGCCGTTCAATCGTGACGTTTGTAGATAGACATGCAACTTACTATGTGACAGGAACTCGATAAGTAAATTGTACAGTCGTGTTGGTCATCACTTTTTGTACAGAAACCTGTTGATATTACTTTAAGCTTATGCTACTAGTCCCTACTTTGTTACCTATATTTTTACATTATTAATAATTGGTATCTTTTCCTAATATCGGCAATCCCTATTAGGTAAGCTTGCGTTATTAGCGCGGGCTTTAAGATGGCTTTGGTTTTAAAAGGGGTGCTGTTAATATTGAAACCGACTGACATTTTACACTAATATATCCTTGGACCTATTCATAAAATCATAACAACATCTTGGTTGGTTCCTCAATCACCAACTGTGGCAACGGTCAGTCCTTCGATTGCTAAGACATTGCTTTCATAGACTATTAAACTCTTTACTAATCATGTCCAGAATTACCTCATTAGATGTTCATACACCATACAGAATATTGCAAAAGTTACTTCAAATCCTCATTAAACTAGGCCTATTGCTGAACATTTTCTTACACAATGACAAATAAAGAGAGGATATTGCTCCACCGCTGCCGCTTCAGTGCGATAATTCCAAAACGTAACAACTGACAGTGCAATTGATCAATTGATTAGCTCGAATGATTCCGTGGAATGACGTGTGGATTACTCACTGCGAGCTTCAATTAATCAATCAATTGATTGTTGTCATTATTGGTAATTGTCAGCGATTCAGCCAACTGCTGTTGATCTTTTTATACAAAGACTTTTCCGCGTTACTGCCGAAGAATTTAAAAATGTAACTCTAGAAAAGAAATTGCAGGTCTAACTAAAGGGTATGTTGGATTATGGGCTTTTATTTATGTGTATAATCATCGGACGCAGGGAGAACAAGGTTCTTTTTTTATTAACAACAGACAGCCTGATAAACGGTATTAGAGATATATAACTGCTACCAACCGGATCTGCTTACGTCATATTTTTCTGAATTCAGATCACAGACGTCATGACAGTATCAATGATTTATGATTTGACATTGCAATGAGATTTGATAAAGGTATCTCATAGTGATGGGTGATAAGATTCCATTGAGAACAGTAATCATTCTTGATAAAGAGATAATAAGTCTTCGTGACTATACTAAACTAAACAGATGTAATAAATAACAATATCCCCGATGACATGGCTCTCTGAATTACAACAGACAGGATTATGATACTAAAGGTACTTCGCAAATTTCCGTTTGGGGTCTCTATAGCATGCATGATCAAACATCTATTGCACATGAAATGCGCGATCTAGCGATCAAATTAAATTAGCCATGATATTTTAATGGTTAGCCAACTTATCAGGATGACTACCTGTCAGTTCAAAATTATAAGCAATGTAATACAACTAGATAATTATCTTATTCGGTGACGTTCCGTAAAATTGATGGTGGATTATTCTCAATATTCTGGAACACAACAGATTCTAATTTATTTGGAAAAGCACTCGTTATTGATGTATGAGATAATGATGATAACAATGTCACATCGCAGTGGAAAATTACCTTGAAAGATAAAACATCGCAATTTTTCCAATATTCTGTAACGATCACATTTACTGAGCAATTCGTATCGAAATAATGAGGTATTTTGTCTGTATTGAAAAAGGTAGATACACAACGACTTTTAGTACTTAACTGTATTCTTTTCGCAAGATTAAAATTTGCCGTTATTTACCGATATTTTTTGGAGATAAAAATAGATTTCGGTATTTATTACATGATATAAAAAACTGTTAAATATTCGATTACGTTACTTTGGGTAGGTATTCTCCAATCTAAATACAAACTATTCTGTGCGATGTTATTGCCCGTTTTTAAAATTTTGAGGATTGAGAATGAAGTAGAAGCCTATGACAAAGCAAATATCACTTACTTTTAAACTACAGGCTGAAGAATACAGTACGTTCTAAGTACTCATTTATTACTCTGCCAAGCTGTTTGGTTTATCGGTGCTGCACATGTTATTTGATATATGTACAACTGAGGTATATAATATTCTTATTTCACGTTAGAAAGTGAGAGAGAGTGTTTAAATTATAGAAAAATGGTTGATTTACAGACAGTAGTCATGCGCAGTGGTGATTTAATAGGGTATCATGTTTTTATCGTTTTTATAGAGACTTCACGCGTAGAGAAAGTTATTACAAAGTTACGAATGAGCTTCCCTTATGATATAATGACGGGTGTGTGTTGCTTATTTTCAAAAGGAACTATTGAACAAAAAGATAGAAATATACGAGAACAGATCAGAAGTAAAGCAGAACAATTGTGACGAATTAATGAGTTTAATTTCTTTCTAATTTTAATAATGAAAATACCGACCAATTCTTTTGCTAGTTAATTCGCGGTGTAGATTTCTGCTTTTATGCAAACATTGCTATCCCCATTATACTTTTTTTTCCTTAACTTTAGCTGGTAATAAAATCCCACATATTGCAAACAATTCTACCAACAAGGTCGCCTTCGAAAGTTCCAAGTAATAATTTTATTGACATTCACACGCATTATCTAAGAATGTCTTCCATAATAAAACTAACCACGCCTTAATCTGCCGAAGATGATCCTTGAAAGGGTTAAGCAAAGATATGTCTTACCCTTGTCCTGTATTTTATTGTTTGTTTGTTCAATGTACACCACAAATTATGGTTTAAGACCCTATAGAAATGGAAGAATACTTATTTGTTTAACGCTGAATAAAATTCAGATGGCTTTAATCCTTATTCATTGTGCTACTGTGGCCACAAGAAGGACCGATTCATGTGCTACCAATAAAGGTTTGTATATTTCTTGGCAACAACGAACCATTTACGCACATTTTCTCAAGTACTAAGATGTGTGCCTATGTTATTCCGAAGTATCTCTTGTTCGGCCTTATCAAGTTGGAAAATATTAAATGTTTTCTTCGATCCGAAAAGGTACCTACATCAATTTATAAACCAAACATACGGTGACCCTTTCACCCGTTTCGCTCAAAACTGTTATTTTAACTAATCTACAAACGCCATTAGCTTTAAAAACATCGTGGTGGGTCGTTGTCACCGGATTTCACGGTGATCGCTCGAAGGATTGACAGGCGAAGCACAATGGGAAGCCATTAGACGAATGTCCTATTATCTCATAATAGTTCGGGTTACGCCGGGTTACTGTGAATGTACGTCTTTAAGATGAATCGATTCGGATTAGGAACGCAGCCATGACTGATGCAGGACATTCGAAATCGACGCCATGTTTGAATTATTTAAATATGGAACATTGAATTGATAGTTGTCATGGTGATTCTAATTTTGAATTGTAACCCATTTAAAGCGGCCAGAATGAAAGCACTAGATTGATTGTCATCTTAATTTCATGGAGCAAATTCCACACCAATTACTTATTATACGCCAGTCACTACACCTCAGATTGTGAAATATAAAAAACCGGCAAAGTGCGAGTCGGCCTCGCGCACGACAAGTTCCGTACGAAAAAATCACTTTTATTTTATGGGGAACCCGCTTAATATGATTACTTTTTAACTTTTTGTTTGTTTGTTGTTATAGCAGCAACGGAAATACATCATTTGTGAAAATTTCAGCTTTCTCGCTATCTCGGTTTATGAGAAACAGCCTGGAGAACGACAGACAGACAGACAGCGGAGGCTTAGGGTCCCGTTTAACCCTTTGGGTACGGAACCCCAAAAAATATCGTTGCATATATCACTCCAAAATGACAAGATCATCCATCAAGATTGCAATACATTGGATCAAAGGCGGAAGAAAAGTAAAGAATCGAAATCGCCAACCTACGCTTGCATACTAAACAAGTAGATAAGGGAAATGTTACTCAATTTGTTACATAACATTCTGTCACAAGAGATACATTGTTAGGCTTTTATTATTATTGACATACTGGGCAAGCTGAAGGAAACTTCTTTCTACTTACTCCAACAAAAAGGGCACTTAGTAGTTAACAAAGTTATTTCATAAAACGTATGTGGCCAAATATTTGCTCAACTACATAATCTTTTGGTAAATATAACTGAGTACACTTCTGCAACGTCTATCGGCAATGAGGCATAGAGAGATGTACATAAGGCAGAAATAGGGAAGATTTATGCATTTCGTAGATTTAAACAACTCTTTTTTTTATCCCATGACTGTCAAGACTTGATAAGTCTCGAGTCTGGCCAAGTGCCGGTAAAGGACTTTTCATGCCCCCAAGAAATGTGTTGAACTGCTTTTTGGCATGCCAGGTTTCATCACGATGTTTTTTCTTTCACCGTAAGTGGGTGATAATAAATTCAAATAATTAACAAAGTAAGTTAAAGTCAGGTCAGTTAAGTAAGCTTAGGCTTTTATGACCAGTTCCCGCTATGAAAGTTCAATAGACCAAGCAACTTCCATGATATTTATCATAACGAGCTTTACGATCGTACACTTACTTACGTATCACGATTGTGACATCTGGCCACTTATCCCTTCAAGCAAACAAAGCCGTAATAATATAGTTGTTTACACTTTCATTCGCTTCCAACCTCTTCCGTGTACCTACTAAGTTACGTACAACCAATATTGGCACCAACATGTACCAACATACCAATACTCCAATACATTGTTTATGGCCACACGTCAAACATTTGGACCAACGTCGAGGACCAACTTTCTTTCTCCGTAATTAGTAATAACATAATTTGAGTCATGTTTTTTATTGGCATCCGAGATTAATATATTGGAGAAAGTGGCGTAATTAGAAATCAGACTAGCACTAAATAAGATATCAACTTACGTAATTATTAAACGCTTCTATGTTTTACACCCAGTTGCACTCGTGTTAAAATCTTGGTTGTGATTGGCTCACTAAATTACATTAATAAATTCATATAGCTTGTTTTAAGATTCCAGCTGTCAAACCGTTATCAAGGGTAAATATTTGTAAGTATTTGTTTTTAGACACAGATAATTCTTATGTTTAAAAATTAATATGCATAAAAATCAAACCTGTCTCAGCATTGATGGATTGACATCTGTGTTCCTATAAAACAAAATACGCTACATCTCAACTCTGGACGAACCGAGCATTCCGTATTATCCTTTTTGACTTCACCAACAATAATATTCTAACAATTAAAATCTACTACTTTTTTTCCATTTCACCAACTAGCATAGGAAGGGTGCAAAATATCAGCATTATCAAGAATGTGAACATTATAACATGATTCGTACTGAGGAACACCGGGTGTGGACCAGATGTGTGCGCTGATGGTGGCGGCCTGATAACCACTACTTAACGCGAACAGAATCAATGAGCGTATTCATGTCTGTATCTAGCCTCCACACTGGAACAGTACTGGGAAGTGTCATATCGGATTCTGTGCTCTCGTTTCCAGGATGCCTACTAAATATACTATAGCTGAATTCATTTCGAACAAAAATAAGATTGACTATAAACTGAAGGAAAATCAAAAGGATGTAAAGACATCCGAAACGTTCACGCTTTTATCCTCCAAGAATTTGTAAAGCACGCCATTTTAGAGCCATTGTCCGATACACTCAAAAGAATAATGGTAGATAAACTAAAACTTTGCATGATTAATGACGGATCAAAATAACCATCACCGGACAATAGTTAAATCCCAAAAAAATATGTAAAACAAATTATCCATCGCATTGTTGATCTCCACGTCTCAATAAACCGACGACCGTTAAAGGAACATCCGTACTATCGATTTAAAAAAATAGAAAAAAACAACTAAAAAATTCATCATTCATCTCTTGTCCAAAGATACCACCCCAAAAACTACAATGACATAGATAAAAGTGCAAAAGTAAACAAGAAAGTAAAGGCGTCATTAAAGCGACACGGTGACGATAAAAAATCGTATCGTGGTAGGGGACAAACGAACAAAGGTCGCCTTTGAACCCGTGGGAATGTACGTAGCGCACAGAGAATTTGCATCGACTGCCCCGTACCAAGAGTGCGTATGACGATGAATAAATCCAGTATTGTTGTTGCTTAGAAGATGGTAATGAATCGGAAATATTTGCTATTGTTGTTATTGTTAGCAGTTATTTAGTGGTTACCGACTGAACTGGTTTTTAAATAACTCCGTTTGATATTTACGATTGTCTGGGAGGTTAGAATCATTTTCGATTTTTACCGCTTAGCCGTGGTAATCGAAGAGATGGTAGGTATAAGTAGTTGAAAGGTTTCAAGGTTTAATACATCTTGAGATCTGAAGGTCAAAACTGTTTCCAATTTTCAAGTCACAAGCACAAAATTGAATTAAGTAAGCTTTAATGTTATAATTGTCCTTACCGCGGTTGGGAAATATATTTTTGTAGATGGTAACTAAGTAATAAAATTACCATTGCTGTTTTGAATTAACAAGATATCGTGAACGTAAATCAAGTAGAATGTCATAGTATTAAATTACCTTAAAGGACACAGTTATTTTGAAAACTTGGGAAGATTTATAGCAATGATGTTTTATCTTACAGATCTATGCATGTCAAGTGAAAATATGACATAAGGTCATATAAACACAAAACCAAGCTTGGAAGGCATTTGTTTTTTAATGTCAGAATAATGTAATCAATTGGTTATGGTTATGAATGTCACTAATCTAAAATAAAAATTTTTAGAATGAAAACATAGTTTAGTGACGACACGATACCGTTTTTTCGTTGTATCAAAAGGAGTGCCTAATAGAATGTTTCAGTCTGTAGTAATTACAATTACAATATTGATTGAAATAAATGACGTAGCCTGAGAAGAGCCATTTTAGAGGAAACTTTTAAGAATATTAGTTTAATCATTTTGCCTTATTATCCACTAAATGACAAATCGTAAAGCTGTAGAATTACGCGTTCTCATGAACGAAATATCTGATCAAATACTATTAAATCACTCAGTAATGAATACAAACAATGTCTAACACTGGTAATGACTAGTAATGAGTAATTACTAAGCAGTTGTTTTGTCATATCTTAATGTCGATGTTTACACAAACAGTTTGGAAACGAGCTATTGGAATCCATTTGAATGACATAATGGAGACACGTATAAAGGTTTTAAGTGGAACAAATAAAGCGAAAAAAAGTAAATAATAGTAAAAATTAATTAGGTATATAAAAAAAAATATGTACATTTGACTAAATACAGCCACGCCCTTGTCGGCACGATGCACGGTTTGAACTGAAACTTAAATAACGTTACTTCAGTCACTACAATCCCTGCTATTTCATTAAAAGCCAGACATGCCTGCCGATTATTTTTTCATCTTTATAGTTTAGGCCCTGTTCTACTCAGTCTCAGTCACTAGTCTTTCAGCTAAATTCAATCCTATATAGTCCTACTACAGACGATTATTAAACATATTTTTTAATATTTTTTAACATTTTATACAAGATAACTTTTTAAAAATAAATGTGTAGTGTAGAGAGAAAAAACAGTGAGGGGATTACAGAAATCTCCTTGATTTATTACATGCGAATCAATCATCGTACTAGGAACTGAAATGTTCAACAGTGAAGAAACTATCACTTCTCGTTATGTAAATATTATGAGCGTTATCATTCATCAGGCGGCTTTTTATCAATACATCTTCGATTAGATTATTAGATTTCGCTACTTCCCGATTGACTAACATTCACTTCGTAATTTCTGCTGAAGTAATTTCATTTTAGGTTCTGTATTGTAATCAAATAATTTGTTTAAAGTATCTCCGGGGGAAATTGAAAATAGAATTAATAAGTAGGTACCATATTTAACCTATAAGTAAAACGTGCTAATTGTAGCCTTAAATTAAACTCAAGCAAATGTTTTACCTCTTGTAATTTAATTAATAATCATGACGGAAAAATATTTCGTTTACCAAAATTTTATAAGCTTTTTCCAGTCCCTGTGCAGAGTTTCACTGCTGAATAATGCCCTCTCTCTTATTCTTCTAAACATCTCGATTTTGTGTGATCTCTTTCCACACTGCTCCTGGACGATTTCGGTCTATGTATAACTAGTTAATTCGTTTTTAATAAAAAACCCTCAAACTTTCTGTAATTTAAAGCAAATCATGGTCCTTATTCAATAGCAGTGATGTAGCGACTACTTATACATATTATACCATTGCGCAATTAATTGCTCAATTCTATTAATTTACTTAAACTGAATTTATTGATATTACAAAAAGTTGCGTGTTAAGCTAATTAAATGACTCGATTTAATAGATAATCGTTTATATTTATCGTTTGACTATTAGAGGAAGTTATAAATAGAATCGTTAGTTTATGCTTGTAATTTAAATGAAGATTGCAATAATGTTGTATGTATGCTTAATTGAAAAAACAAAATTACTTTGTGTGTTGATATATGATTAACTAGCTGACCCGCGCAACTTCGCTTGCGTCACATAAGAGAATGCCGAGAATGGGTCAAATTTTTCCCCATTTTTGTAACATTTTTTATTGCTGCTCTGCTCCTCTTGGTCGTACCGTGATGATATATAGCCTATAACCTTCCTCGATAAATGGTCTATCTAACACTGAAATAATTTTTCAAATCGGACCAGTAGTTCCTGAGATTAGCGCGTTCAAACAAACAAACAAACAAACAAACTCTTCAGCTTTATAATATTAGTATAGATTAGTATAGATTAGTATAGATTAGTATAGATAGTATTGATTAGAATTTAAGAGTAATATTTTTACACTTTATTATATTAGTATAGATTAGCGTCTGGTAAGGTGACGAAAGGATACATTGAATACACATTTTATCAGGCATGTTTTTAGACGGAGACCTATGTGATTATACATGTATTAGGAGGACTCTATTATATGTTATTAAACACGTGATATTTTTAAATATGTTACAAAACTAGGGAAATAGTAATTATCATAAAACCTTGAAGCCTAACTCTACTTTCAATAAAACACACTACGCGTACTAAATACAGCTCTAATCCTAGGCATTTCCTTAACTGCCATTAAATCTGAATCACAGTGTCTTAAGCACACAGGATATAAAAGTATCAATCATATCTGGTATCCGAGGACCGGTTCCTTAGAGAGCGGTCTACTTCGTCCCACAGGTCTAATTGAGCAGTAAATTATTGTAAATGTAGTTAGCATTATTGCCTCAGTGGCCTACTGAACACGAGTATTGATTTGACAAGGTTCTAGTATAAACAGTGATCGGATTTGTGTGATTGTCGGCCAAGTTTACGATTCTTGATCCTTTTGGTTGTGACGTAAAATTGGTATTTAGTTTGTTACAGCTGTAGTTTTGACATAGTAATGGAAGTTCAATATCAGGAATTAGGTGACACAAAATTTACCCAATTTGAAGAATAGGGACAGAAAAGACGTTGAATGTAAAGAATGAAATGTCTGTTTTTTTAATATGTAAATAAATAACAAATAACTTTCCAGGGTAGGTTTTACTTTTACTTCATCTACAAACTTGTGTGATTTTTTCTTATCATAGGGCGTCTAACACTTTAGTTCTACTTTCTATTAAAAGGCTAGTTTTATACAACTACACGAGCGTCACCAATAAATTCAATTCATAAAATTTCCTCACAAACATTTCCAGAATCACAATCTACACATTTTGATTTGCAGAGATAACAAACCAATACAACTATTACAAATCACGAAAAGGTGGGAGCAATAACATATCAATTTGTACCTCATTCACGCCGCATCAGCTGCTATTTTGTTTCATAACTCCTGACCTCAGCAGGCCTCAGCCGTTGGCCCCTACGATCGTTATCACTTTTATCAACCATCAATAGTTAATCTCGAATCTCTTACAAACTGTCAGATGTCAATTGCAACGGTTTAGTTAGAAGTGGTTTATATTGATACGAAAGGATACTTACTAAACAAAGTGAAAATTGTTGTGTAGTCACGCTTGTTTATCCCTGTTAAGTGCACCCATATTCTAAGCAGGAACAAAAATCTGGATACTGTAACTAATAGACGCTTTCGAGACGTGCTTAGCCTAGTGAAAAAGTAATTAGAAATATTATTAAAAAAGACAATTGTAACATATTAGCCAATCGTAGTTTAATAAGAACTGGAATGTGATTGGTAAATAAACATTATTCTTATTTTTTATTTGATATTTCCAGCATTTATAAATATTTCAACAAATTCTAACTATCAAACTTTCCGTCGCGTTGGTCACCTATTAATCAATAAGATTCTTTAAATTAAAATCAAGTAAAAGATTATAATAAATTCACAATTAACCTGCAGCTGACTTTTCATGTTTACATACTCTTTTTATGTTATTTGTCTAAATATAGAAAACAAATTGTTTGTGTAATTAAAATCGTATCATAAAAATGTATGTGCATGTCAAATTAGAACAAGGTTTCGAACCAATTAACACATCACACTTCACACTACACAGTTACGTTTCATTTGAGAATTTATTACAATTAATTAGAAAGAGAATTATTCAATTTATTTACATTGAAACTTCGTCACCGTATAAGTGATCCAAATTGGAGTTATCATTAACGAAAACTGGTAGTAATTTGGATTATTGCACAATATAAACTAATCGGAAATCCCTATCAACGAAAAATAAGTTGGTACACGTTTCAAAGGATACGAAAAAAAAACAGCCGAATTTTATCTTCAATTTAAATTAAAAAGAAATTAGGATATTTATTGCTCTCGTCCTAAATTAGACAAGCGAGAATAGATCTTAGAATACAAAATCAGCAGGTCATAAGACATATTTCTTTCATTTTAGATCAACATTTTACACCCAGACGTTTACGTATTGTTCACGTTTGAAACAATTTATAAATCAGTTTAAAAGTAGCATATTTTTTCTAAACAATTAACCAGAAGTCGTAGTTTAACGGCGACATGTAAACGGCCCCGCAAGTGAAAGTTCCAGCTGATACACCCATTCATCACATCACAGAGTAGGAGTGTAGGTAGAGGTAGTGTACACAGACTACAACGAACGACCATTACCGGCCATCTGTCTGTTTCCATTATTCTGTGTACAATACACTTATGCAATACGGAACTTATGGGTTCCGGTTTTTGAGTCATTTTTGTTTACTTTTAAGGTAATGGTTTTAGATAATTTTTGTCTAAGGTTTTAGAAAAGGTAGCTGTGATGGCAGTCTAGAGTATTTGTACTGTATCCAGGGAAATCCTTCCTTGGGGATAATGTCGCGAGCAGAAATGAGAAAGATTATAAAATCTATGCGTACTTTAAAAATGTACACTTCGATTCCTGGACGGAACAAATATTTGTTTCGGGTCTGGTTATAAAATGTTTGTAATAGTCCCTGGGACACAAAAGCAATTCTTAGTGCGGGAGTTGTTTATTTTTAAAATATTTCTCTAGCCTTATTACGTTGCTTACGAACATCAAAGAAAATACCAAAATAGATTATGCAAATCATAGATATAAGAAGTACAAACAATAGGCTATTCGTCTATTCAATCCATACAGACTAGATTTAAAACAAACACATTTGTAAGAAAAATATACCAAAACAAAACCACTAAACATACGCTATTACAAAGACATTTCAAAACATAAAAAAATATATTACAGTAAACGATGCGTAAAACTTAGAGTAATTCTCGTTCATTGTTGCTCGTTATTATTTATATTTGTATATGTTTCAGACCTTGCTACAAATATTTTACGTTCAAATTACGTTTTACACTTTACACTAAACAGCATTGAAAGGTCCTTGACTTGTGTCTTACGTTTTAATTTTATTACCGCTAAGAAAATGTGTTGATGGCTTAAGCAGGGTGTGATAATGCTTATTAGTAGCAGCCTCGGGTACCTAAAGTAGTTTGCACGAAAAATTACTCTACATTAAACTGAAGAAATCTTATTTTAATGAAAAACATAAATAATAAACCTCCATCCATGGCGCATCCATGGCACAGTGGTAGCCACGGCACTACCATTGCGCCAGGAGGTCATGGATTCGATTACCACACAGAGAAATTCTCATTTTCAATTTTTAGTGCGGAACTTGTCTTTTATAATTAAACAGATAATTATAATTATTGCATGGAATATACACATGATATAGTTTTAAAAATAATCCTTAAATGGGTTGTTTGATCAATGCTGATTTATGAATATTAGTAAAAGCGCTTACAAAGTGTTTAATGGCTATTCTGTACGCCTTTTATTGTTGCATCTCGGTATTACACCATATCAATTTAGTTAATAGCTAACTGATCGCCTACGGACAATGGCCCATTTCCCTCAATTGAATGGAGCGTGTGTTTATTTATCACTTTATGTTAATAGAATGCCGTGATTCTCGACACTCAGGCTATGATCAGCGCGTTTTACAATACTACCAATCTTTCGGTTATTATGCTGTTTAGTTAAAAACTAGCGTCTTAGCAATAGATATGGCTGTTATGATGTAAGGTTAGCATTTCATTCGTTAATGCATATTCACACATGTGCCGACATAAGACTGAAGTGTCCTTTCTTCCCATACGAATTAACTTCCATTCGGCAACAATAACGTATTGTGTAAGCACGTCACAGTAACGATTCCTACCGTGTGATGTTTTCATAATATTTACAAGTACCACTCAACACTTAAAGAATAGGAAGAACAAACAACTCTTTGTTTCTCTCTACCGTGTCGTTCTAACATCGTAACGCCAACACTTAGTCCTATCACGACAATAAACTAAACAAAGCGAACAATTTTATGCAAACAAGAAATTGCTTCATCCAACGCCGAAATCCATTTAGTAAAAGTAAACAAACCTTGGTGCAACAAGTGCGGACGTTAATTTGAAAGTAAAAGTGTGTGAGCTTGACCCAACGTTGGTAATTATCGACGGCAAGCGCCATTCATGACACAAAGCGATGCGCGAGCGCATCCCATCACTCTCACTTTCTGCATCTGTGTAGATGTACGAATGTTTAGAAAGGTTAATCCGATAAATGATTGAAATATAGACGTTATTGAATGGAGAGCAAGATAAAGGATTGTGAAAGTACACGGATATAGCAAAGACATTGCCCTTTAGTGAGTCAGTCCAGGGCTAGGAACATGCAATTTAATATGAATGTCATTATCGTAAATATCCCTTTTTCAGACATAAGAGAAATGTAGACAGAAAGACAAGATCTAATAATGATCCTCCTATATACCGGGTAAACAAAGAAACACTGAAAAATATCACAGAACCCCGAGTACCCACGAGGCATGTGTCAGAATAGTCTATAATTGGTATGATAGATTAAGCGAGCATGTGTTCATGCCTGACTCAGTAGCTCCATTCAATCAAAGTTTGTTAGTCACGGACAACTATCTGTAGAATAATTCAATTATGAAGAAAACAACAGCCCAAAGAGAAAGTCCGATGAAAGTAACATACCACACACTTAAAAAACCCAGAACAAATGAGACGAATGACTTGTATTCCCTTAATCACCTTATCCATCGAGTCCACAGAATACATTTTTCACTGTAACCAAACTAGGCCGTTAAAGAAATAACAATCTCTTCTTACAATTTATCAATTACTGTGAACGGTGAAGGAATCCCACACATTTATTAGGAGGTAATTGCATCAAATTTGACTCGAGCCGTTACTTTAGTTAGTAGATACGGGTGAATGGCTGCCAGATAAACGAGAGCGTTTTAGTAGTCCTGGGAGGTGTGATGCAATCTTTTATTAAATTGGTGAGAGCATCTTTCATAGTTTTATAGGTGATGATTTACGTAATTTAATAGAGTAATTTCGGAAATTCTTTCAGTGCTCAAAATTCAAAATCTATGAGTATCTGCTGAGAGATAAAAAAATCCTAATAATTTTATATTTGTAAGTCAGAATAGCGACTTTTTACAACCGTTTTAAAATACGACGTAAACCCAAGCAAATTTCGCTTGTCCCTACTATTTATTCATTAATACAGTAAATTACTTCCAACACCGTATGTTCCAGAAAAGCAACTAAGTACTTAATAAGCTCTTCATTTTAATACACTCAAAATATTACAAAAGGCAATAGAATAGTTATGTTGACATCATTATATTTTAATGAGCTAGCTCTTATAAACTCTGTCTGTGTGTATGTGAGTCTGTGTAAAGGCCTACGACACGATTGTTTGCGGTCCGCTTTTGTTTGCGGCGGCTGCTCAATGCGCTATGTCGTGACGGGCCTGCTCGTGAAAAAGCTGCACTTTCACGAACCCATAGTAGGGCTGCGAACTTGCAGAGCGTTCTCGAGTCGATGTTTCAATCGATTTAATTTTATTCGTAGTTGTAATCGTATTGTTTTACGTGATCAGTATTTTTGTTACAATTTGTTGGTGGATAGCTAGGATAAGCAATAATTATTGCAATATTGGAGCCGACATGTAGGTAATGAATAAATTAAATTTAAAGGCATGAAACAACTAATAAAAATTAAAGAACACTTTATTTTCTACTTAATATAGCAATTAATCGAATCAATTTAACATAAAAGGTTTTCGAACTGTGCCAAGAATCGAGTGAAATTACTGGTATTTCTGCTCGATAATTCGATTATTCATTCGATTTACACATCAATTACTAACTCGGTACTACTCTATGACTAATTGTTACCTTCGCTAGTATTGTTCTTGTTATTATTTCGTTTTTACGCAACTGAGATCACAATCACGTCTATTAACGCGAGTTACACAATGATATTCTACTTTTTATATCTTATTAACCATGTGAATGAGTTTTCATTGATTCACTTATTACGTGTTCGTACAATGGCGGCAATTATGTGTTTTTGAAGTATTTTTATTGACATTTCAAAACGAATTTTCTCTTATGAATTGTATGTGCAAATATGAAGTTATTTTTCATTTGATTTCACTGGGAAGTTTGTCATGACGTATGCGAATAGAATGTCGAAAAAGTTTCGGCTAATAACACATTTGTATAATATTTTGTTGCCTCAACATTTTCGAGGCACCGATGTGATAATGTTCTTCTGAAAATAATTAAATTAAACCCGTGATAAAAACGTTCAGTAGCTGGCTTCAACGCAGACCTATGGGAATGGCCAAAACTACTGGGTAGATTCAAAAGATCATACACCAGTCAAAAGTAACAAGATGCATATAAGTAGTTTTATTCTATTATACGAAAACGAGTTCTTATACCACATTGCAATGCTACTTGATAATATAATAATGTTACAGTAGCTGTCCATTCAACCCTTTCTAGGATTATCAGCGGGATGCAAACACGGCCGTTACATTATTCAAAGAAAAAAGTGTGAACTACACCCTTTTCTATAAAGGTCTACGAATAACAGCTGTTTACCGAACTGGTCTTATTAAAATGTGACTCAACCACTATTATCTGACAACCAAAACTAGGAGACCTCTGCCCTATTATTAGAGCTCCGGAATTATCATTACAATCGCTTGGAAATCTGAGAGTTGGGGGGTCATGTTAAGGTGGTGGATCTATAATGTCATTGTGAGGCACCGGAATTAAGCTCATGCGCAGCCGGGCTTGCAAGTGCCATTTAATTTCCTTAAAGTTGTTCGCAATCATTGTGTAGTACCCTTTGTTTAGCGTAATTGTCATGTAATGATAATGATTGTGTATACTGTAATTGTTGAGTCTCTGGCAGTCGGGATAACGTATATGTAATCAGATCTCATCTTAACAGAAATTTTTGAATATGATTTATCTAAATATGTAAAGAAGGTAACGTTAGTATTGTATTGCGAGAATTGTAGAACGTATTTCTATCTCAATGAAATACACCTTTTAATAAAATGTCTGAAAGTAAGTATATTTCCGTGTCACACAGCGGAAGTTACGTTCATATAACAATCGAATAAAAGTTTAAGAAACTGACAGGACAATTGATAATAAATTGTTGATAAATCTGTATTATCAATTATAATGCTTTTTGTGTTTGTGTGTCGCGAATTTCTATAAAAACCGTTACCCACACCGTGACATACTCTTTTAAGGAACAACATACAAACAATTCAAGTTTGGCGACAAATCATTTATTATCACTTCACAATTGATTGTTTGTGAATGTCAAAAGATACAGTTAAAATACCGCTACTCTCGGAAAACAAGGTACACAGTAGAAGCATTTCAAAGCTATTCGAATGTTGACTATTTTGATTGAATGTTAAGGTCAAAACAATGAATATGGATTCCTTTGCCATTATTTGAAAATCAGCAATCAAAACACCGTTTACAATAAGAAGCAGTATTCTAAGCTCCCGTCTTTAAACCCAAAAAAAAATACCTAGGTAACCCCCGGTTTAAAATATTTAAATATTCCATTTAGGTATATCTTTAAAACCGGATCACTTTCTATCTGCCCTTTATTCATAATTATTCTCAACATATTACGATAAGAAAATAAGAAAAAACTTTTACTAAAGTTATCTAACAAACTACATCGGCTCGTTATGTTCAAACAAGTATGTTAATAACATTCATTTCACGGCTGTTAATATTTTTAATGAACTCATTTACTGAACTAATTATACCACTATGTTTAACATCTATGTGAACGTCGTCTAATGATCGGTATTGAAAGCATGTAGAAGCATATTTGACAGGAAAATGCTTCATTGAATTTCGACACGCGATAATTACACTAAAGAACTTGTTTTATTAGTGATACATGCATACGAGTACATTTTCATCACACGTAATAAAAAAATATATTGTAGCGATAACTTTCAAGTCTTTTTTAAATAAATCTAAATACTTATAAGGTCATGTTTTTGGGATATCGCCGACCTGTCATTCAAGTATTCAACCAACTGTACTAGGTTTTAGCAAATGCTTAAGGTCGTAAGTTTAGTTAGTTATGCTATCGGATTCCTAAAACAGTAGGTAATGAGTATTTTTTATTCAAACCCGCTCATTCGCAAACTTAAAAAAAACCTATACCAATATTTTGCAACTCGCCGACAGCCCTGAGCATTCTTCACATTTTTTATACCATAGATATCGAAACACTCTTTAGATATCGAAGCATTCCTCGATGATCTAATGAATCGCATCATTAGTTCCCGCCACGCTTCAAGTCTCCTAGTATAAGTTGATTTATATAAACGTATGTAAATTCACCACTATTCGCTATGATCACGCAATCGCAATAAATTCACTGTCTACGTTACAGATGGATACTGAAGTAGGACAACGCGTATCTACGACCTAGAATTGTCTGCAAATATTTAGTACCTAACACCAGACAGCAGAACGACGTATAGTCATATTTTTATACAGTTTATTTGTTACAAGTTGTGTAGATGACTGAACAACAAGCCTGCTAATTGCTAGTGCATGCTTTCGTGCACACTGTTCGTGTATTAATACACTTATGTTAATATTATACCGTAGGGAAAAATATGGCTTTGCAAAATAATTAACAACACTCTACATTACTATTTTTTACTTATCACAGGATTAGAACGGTTGTAATTTTTACAATAGATACAATTTATTGTAATCGAGCAATAGAATACCTATCATTTTTACAAGACAGTTCTTCGAAAAAGGAATCTCATAGGCGCCTACATTAGGCATGGCGTTAAACACGTGCCCAAATCGCGATTTCCAGTTAAAACCGGTATTAATTTAGCCGGATGACGACAAACTAATACGACGAATAAAAAATATGTGTTTCCGAAACAATATCACCGGAAATGCCGCGAACATTTTTAAATCAATCTAAGTTAAGTCATTTCTCCATAAAAGGCCTCCCAGTGAATGTTGCCGACGCCAATACAATAAACCTACATAAAAAAAGATTGAAAAGTGCTTAAGACTCGATCAGAGGCAATTACATCACTTGCATTAAACTGCATGACGCATTGAGATCCTTTTTTAGATCCTTCACTCTAAATGGAGATACGTCCTGGCGTTTAAAAGATTGCACCCACACTGAGTTACTCACGAGCCAAAGTCATTGGCTTAGACTTTTAAAGAGTTTTTTTGTGCATAACCCCATATTTTATTTTTTAAAGTAGACTAGTCCTTAGTCCTAGTCCTACAAACATACAAGCAACGGATACAAAATACAACCCGATCCAAAATAACTATTTGTGGATCGCACAAATAATTGTTCCGTGTGGAAACCGAACCCATGACAAAATTAATAAAGATAAAGTAAACTACGTAAATTAACATAATTCAATAATATTCTAAACTGTCCACAACTAACCAAGACCTCATCTAGTTCCAATAAGGACAGTGAAGAAAAAGCACTTCGATACGTATTCCGCCATTAATTACATCGCTGTTTGGTACTTCAGACTTCTTCTCACATACTGAACAACTTTCATAAAGTTTCTGTAATTCAATATCTATATTTGTCCTATCTGTCTTCATTCATCATGAGGTGCCATGGATCCAATTGACTACACTACCCCTGACATGCTTGGTAAGTAATTAACGTACTATATTAATCAAATGTACTCCATACGGGTATGTTACTATCTCAACGAATATTTATCTCGACGACAGCCATGAGCTATTTCATCAAGAAACACATCAATTCTTACAATGTGGACATGTATGAGGCCAGTTTATTTCTGTCTACTCCCTACCGTAATGAGTAATCAACGGCGCCTCCCGCCATCGACTGTCGCACCAGATTAATTTATAACTCCACAACCCTTGAGTCATTGCCTCGGAAATATTCTTTTAAACAAACTCTGAGTCAAGTGTGTCATTGTTCCGTTTCGTTGCCTTTCCTGTAATTTGATCAGAGGCATGTGCTTATATGGTAGGGCACTCCAGGATCGACGCATGAAAGCGAAATGAATGTGATGGAGATTACTCATAAAGTCTCGATAGAGATTTAGATTTCTCAGAATCTAGAATCTGACGTTCTTCATCATTATTACAATTTTGATAATTGTAGCACTTACGGCTAGTTTCAAAGCTTATGGATAAATATCGGATAACCTGTCCGACATTTATCCATTAGCTGTGCATTTATCCATAAGCATCTGAAGTAAAGTGACAGTTTATTAAACAACTGACAAAATACCTCCTGATAAAATGGTAAAATCACGCTTGTTTTCTTCATTAATAATGCCAATTCAATATCATGAAAAAACAATTTAGTCCAAAACGTACCTTTAACATTAAATACGTTTCTACGCTAGATTGACGACAAACAGGTATAATCCTTGATGTTTTCTTGCAATAAAAAGTACTAAGCCTATTGCATCATGAACTGGTCTACTTACTATATGCAGTTCTATGTAACAATGTTTCATTGGAATCAAATTAAACGCGTGTTAACAAATTGGATTACGATAGATGATAGTTGCGTGGTGAGCCTACATTTTGTAACTAATTAGGACTGTACAAGTATACAAGCTTATCGACTTTTTATTATAACTAGTTTTAGTAACGCGTGAGTGTTATTTGGTACTAGGCACCGTTTTTATAAGTGACTAGCTGACCCGCGCAACTTCGCTTGCGTTACCTAAGAGAATGAGTCAAAATTTTCCCCGTTTTTGTAACGTTTTTCATTGGTGCTCCGCTCCTAATGATCATAGCGTGATGTTATATAGCCTATAGCCTTCCTCGATAAATGGGCTATCTAACACTGAAAGATTTTTTCAAATCGGACTAGTAGTTCCTGAGATTAGCGCGTTCAAACAAACAAACAAACAAACTCTTCAGCTTTATAATATTAGTATAGATAATTGATTATTACATGGCCTGTTTAATGATTTGGAAACATCTTAACAGTCATCAAATGAAATGCAAACTTAACGCCAGGGTCGCTAATTCTAAAAACTTATTAAAGGTTTCTAATCATTATTATTACCAATTATTCTAGTAATAATAATGATTAGAAAACATCGAAACTTTTTGCTAAAGATGAAAAATTCTTAAAACAATTCTATTTATTCAATTCTAATTACGTTTATCTACTTTTTTTTGTAAATCGAAGATGAAAAAGAGTAAGGTCAGAGACAATAGCGTTCGTTTACGAAATATCGTTTTCAAACAACCAGACGAGTACTACTGGCCTATAAATTCTTTCCGTTAATCTTTAATCCTATTAAATACAACACCACGAACTTTGAAACTACGCCTTACTTCTCGTCGTAATCAATATTATTCGTGAACAGATTAAATTATATGAAGAATCCGTCACATGCCCATGAGACGTACATCAATGGACATTAATCTCTATGAAAACTGACAAGGCGCGGGTTGAGACCACGACCTAACCTAACACTCTATTTATTAAACTATTAAAATCATATCTAAGGAATTCCATGTTTTATCATGTCATAGATTAGTTGTAATGTGAGGGTGTGATATCAAATATTATTAGTTATGTAGCTTTTTATTGACTTCCAAGCATGAATTATCTCTGATAAAATATTGAATTTAGTTCCGGCTGCAGTTCTTCGACAATGTAGTACACAGTTGTGTACACATGCTATAAGCTCATGTTAAACCAGAAGTTTTTCAGACTTTTCACATCATCAAAGGTCAGTTAGGGCAAGGGCGCTATATTATTTACATTGATTACGATGCAATTTTTTTTAATGCTGAGTAACCCGTGAACCTTTATAAAATTATCAATATTTGGAATGTTGCAACTGCAAGAAACATCAATCCAGTCAATTCTAACGATATTTTTACGATATTTTCAATTAAATTCGAAATCGTCTAAAAAATCAGTGTTTTAAGGAAAGGTAATGTAAATGTCGAATTATTTCGAAAGAGCTTCCGTGATACAATTCCTTACAATAAATGAATTTGTCGTCCATCTATCAAGTTCATCGGTCATTCCTAGATAAGGGTAGAAGTAATATTAAACCAAACATCCGTTTCCGAATGCCATTCTAAATAAATATTGATTATTATTACATGATATAATTACTATCTCAATAGTTCCTCGTTGAAATATCTATGGGAGAAAGCTTTTTGTAAAGATACCTCTGTTCTTCCGGAGTAATTAAAAACGTGTATTTTTAAACAATTTATAAAACCTATCAATTTGTCAACAAAGACGTAAATGTTCCCGTTTTAAAGAATAGGTAATAAATATGAACATCAAAGATTAGGATTCTGTTTGTGCGTCCGAAGCAGGAAACACGTGTCCGAGAGAAATAATGGCTCCAATAAAAATGTATAAAACACATTCGTTACAAAATAGAATAGAACTGGCTATGAAATGTCTTCTGAATGATTATATTAACTAAACTTTAGTGTTAGTCAAAATGACTAAGGATATTATTTTTTAAAATACAGTCATCTAACAATTAGAGGTGATTTAACGCTTTACCTGCTGTTGATAAAACATCGAACTTATGGCTACGTACGTAACGTTATCAGAACTAGACACGAAAGACAACGACAGTTCACATATATGTACTATACTTCCTTCAAAAGAAAAAAGGTAGTGCTTTTGAGAGAAAAAAAGTTTCTTCATCACTGCTTTCTGATTAATCTATGTTACGCAGAGCAGCCCACCTAATCACACTATTACGCCAAAGTTTCTAACCAAGTAACATTTTCTCACCCAAGACCACAAATAAATTAGCTTTATAACCAGGTAAAAATGAGGCTTGTTCAGTGCTTGTGCCACAAGGCAATTAAAATAAGATTTTTAAGCAATATTTTCTGTTACGCAGCTAAATGTGGGAACCTAAGATTCTTGTTAAAACAATGGGTTATTGCAATAAATTATTATGTAACTTTTCGTATAACTGTTGGTTTCATAAATACATAAGAATTATGACATGTTACTGAAGGATTGCTAAAATTTAGAGATCGGTTGTGGCACTTTCTAGTACCTCGTATTTGATATATCTTGGGAACGTTCACACACGCTCTTATGGTATATGTATATGGTTATAAGGCACGATTTATTTCTACGACCTTTCTCACTATGATTGTTATACGAAAGAGTACATTCTTTGCGATATTTCTGGTATTGCTGTCTAGAATCCATTATTTGTTCATTCGTAGCTTGAAAGGAAACCAGTACAAATTCAAAGGGTAAATCAGGCTAAAGAACATTTCTTGCTACTTTAATTGCTCATAATAATTACGACCAATAAAATGTGGGAACCATGCAATATAGTTACCAAAAAAAAAACTACACGCGAGCAGAGTCACGGGAAAAAAGTAGTAGTAAACACTTTTTGCTCAACTAAGTTGTCATCACTCATTACATAAAAACTGTTAACTTGTTTACTCCAACGTATTGTGTCATTTGTGAGAAAAAAATAATTGAGTGCCACTTGACTTGTAAGGCTTGCTACACACATATTCAGTTCGGCATTAACCGGCCTAGCCGGGCGGCAAAACCGAATATGTAAAAAACCGTATGTGAATGTTCGGTTAAAATGCCGCTCGACATTGCCTAGCTGAATGTTCAAACCAAATTGAAACAGTTGGGCCTGAAGGAACTACGCAATTGGCAAACGCCGAACAAGTGTAAAAATTGCTTCGAGTTGGTTTTGTTGTTCGATGAATATTGCCGAACTTTGGCTTGATTCTCTACTACTATCGACTACTGACAACCGACGTGTCATCGAGAAATTTTGTATGAAAATCTGATCAGCGCCTCTGAAGGGCGTCGTAAGAACTATTTTGGCAGTACATTCTAAATGCCAAACTTTCGATTCTCGACAGTACCGACTGTACAGAATCGCGCTACTGAACGTGCCGAATCGAATATATGTGAAGCAAGCCTTACGATTGTAAATGAAGAAAACGGTGCGACCTACTAACATGTACGCGAAAAACTGTATTTATATGTCTTTAACTCTTTATATAATAGTAAAACGTAACGGTATCCTGCGAATTCGCATCTATTGTCACACATGTGGTCATTAACTTTTGACTATTTTTAAGACATCTCCCACATTAACTGTTGACATAATTAAATTGCTTTTTGCGTTGGTGGCAGAGTGCCTTCTTAACAAGCGACGATACAGTCTCTATTTATTTTGGGCCTAGTATAAAATATTTTATCTAACATTTGTAAACCACGTAATGGCATCAGCAAATGGGAATTTCAAGGAAGCCCTTGAATCTCCCATTTTCTCATTCCTCTCATAACATCTTCATAGAATACAGTTCATCATACTATTTAGTGGAATGTTCACTTTTGAAATGGTAACGTAAAAGTTGTTGTACATTATGTGTTGTAATTCACAGAATTTAGCGGCTATTTGTAAACAAACCACATAAGTAGGTACCTATAGGTAGTCAAATATTAACACTCGCGTTTCTTAATAAAAAATACTTTATTTAAAATATCTTAATACTAAACGAGTGTACAGTCGAGCGTGAGATGCGGAACAGAACCCTTAGGTCTAAATGACATGCACTTATATTCGATTACGAGCTTTACATGTGTGTATCGGTGAGACCTCACCTCATGGAGTCTCATGACCATTAGCCAGAATCGAATGTTTATTAGTTTTATTAGTTAAGAGGCAATATGACCAGTAGCAAGAATCGAATGTTTATTTGTCTTATTAGTTATTGAGAAGTGGATCAGCTTGCGTTGCTATGGCGAGTGGCGTGATGCGTTTCAGTTAACTAATATCGTATGTATGGGACTGGGACGCATAACTCCTCCCTCCGTAAGTTCAAAATCACGTTCTTTAGGACGTCGATTTTGACACAATAATACATTCTTATAACGATACACAGAAATAATTAATACAATGATTAAAATGAGGTAAATTATTATAGTTCCTAAACTTATACTATGCACATTCACAAATTGTTTTTCACTATTTAGCACTGCACTTTTGTCTTTCAACACATGTGTCAGGAACTGAAGATTTTCTAAATCAATCTGGTCCAAGTTGATTGACTTCTTATGCGTGATGTCTTGCGGCGTGGTGATCTTTGGCAGATGTATCTTTGGTGTACTGCTGAAGACTGATTCGCCTGTTTGAACACGACGTTTCCGTAGTGTGAGCTTGCCTATTTTAACTTCACAAGCGTTGTTGAGGCTCAAGAGATAAGTGCCCATGATGACGTGTTGACTCATGTCGTTTTCACAGATTTCCGTGAGAACTGTATGCGAACCTGTGTATATGATCCAAGAATCTGGTTGAATCGATTTTATCTTAATGTCGGATGTTTCGACACATAATGGAGAACACGATGTAATCGGCGTTGTGAATTTCATTAAGTCTTCGATGCACTGGCTCTCTGCTTCAGGTGATATGTAAGTTTCATAGCATAGTAGTAGTAGCTTTCCATCGTCGACTTCTCTGCATGGCTGAGAGAGTGGTAATACTTTCGACCCTTTTGTTAGGATGAAGGAATGTTTGGAGGTAAGCAGGAAGGTAAGGTTTATGTGAGGATTATACATAGGGAATGGATATAGTTTATAATAACTGAACACATCTAACTGAACTGTAGGAACTGTCATTATAAAAATTATTTGTTTGCCTTTCACATAACCTTTAATATTTATACAATTTTCTAACTTAATTAAGTTTTCCTTAGTTACTGGGAAAATCAACTTATCTGTGCTCTCAATATCCTTTAAAACATTATATAATTCGTCTGAGTCTAATATCGATTGATGCAGTACATTCAGTCTACTAAATGCTATGGCTGTTTCTACCTCGTCTAAACGCACAAGTAATATTTCGAAGTTATGTACCAACAAATTAAAAGTGTTTAAGACTAAATTCTTACTCCTTTGGAATTGAGTCGCATTTAAAATTTCTTCTATTTCCTGTATAGTCTTATCAAGAATTATGAAGTTATTCCTTGTGGAATTTGTGGTATTTACGAAAGTATCAACTATTTCGGAAATAAGAGTAATTTTATTAACAAGTGCATTTTGCTTTGATTCTATTTTATTTAACAAATGATCGTATCTTAAAGCATCTTGGTGATCTAAGTTACCTGTTATAGCTTTTATAAGTGAGCCAATGGGGTTAATCAATCCTCGTTTTATTCTAACACTAGGAACTGACTGGTTATATTTGTCTATAGTTAAATTCATAATATATTCGGTTTGTAAATGAGCATCTACAATACTACCATCTAATGTGTATAAAGCTAACTTATCGTTTATATAAGTAATTAATTGGTTATATTTTTCTACGTTATATTTCAAACTACTACTTACTAGTTCTAAGTCTAATTTCTTAATGATATTCCAGTCGTAAAGACTAAGCGAAGCTTGACCTTCCTTCACGGGAAGGATGCCGGGATTGTCCTCAACTTGCTGCAGTTGAAGGGCCTGGCTTAGGGCTACATGGGTCATCATCCACAGGACGTACCTGCGAAGGACGTTTTATATCTTTAATAGGAACTTTATGCGTACGGTTTTGCGTTTGAACAGCGACTGTGTTCCTATTCATTTCGTTGATTATTTTCGCGGGTTGATAACGGGGTTTGTCTTTGCTCCGTCTGGTATTTACACCTTTAATAAACACGTTATCTCCTTTTTTAATGTTAAATTTAGTTTCACCGCCTCGTTTTTCCTTTATTTTCTGCTTGGATTGTAGCATTTTATCATGGAGGTAATTATACAAATATTTGGTTCTCTTAACATGTTCCCTAACTAACTGTTGCGTATAACTTTTGTTAAAATCTACGTTAAACATAGAAGACGATTCGGTGTGACCAAACACGACTTCAAATGGTGTAAGTCCCGTTGTTGAATGTATTGATTGATTGTAAGACATTATTGAATAAGTCATTACGGTCGCTGCGTCCGTAATTTTCCTATCATATTTCGCGAGTCTATAAATCTCTATAATAGTAGAATGGAACCTTTCTACAATTCCCACAGAATTAGGGTTATGAGGTGTCCCTATATGAAGATTAATTTTGTAAAACGTTAACATTTCTTTTAATAAATTATTGTTGAATTCGCTACCTGGGTCAGCGCTTATTTTGGTTGGAATGCCGTAAATTGAAAAGTATTTTATTAATGCTCTAATAATCTCTGGTGTGGATCTATTAGATACTTCAAACGCCTGTCCTAATTTGCTGAATGCGTCGACTACTGTTAAGAAGTATTTACCTTCTATTGAAAACAAATCAATGAAAATTTCCTCGAAAGGTTTTAATTGAGTTTGTGTTAGTTGTAAATCCGGTTTTAAGGGTTTTCTATCGTACTTCATTTTTTTACAAGTTTCACACGAATTAATTATACTAGAGACAGTTGAATCTAGATTATTCCAACAGAATGTCCGTTTAAGGTGCGCGATTGTTTCCTTAATTCCGCGATGGCAGGTTTTTCCCTGATGGTATTTTAATACTATATCGCGTTGTTCATTTTCATCTTCAACGTAAATTACTCGTTCCGTACATTCGCGAATTTTAATAGAGTCCTTTTTAAATATATTTGTTACAATATTAGAAAATTGTTCGCGATGTTTCTTATCCTCAAAATAAATAAAATATGTAATTTTTGGTCGAATATATTCCTTTAAGAATTGTTTTATTAAATCTGTATTATTTATTGGTAAATGAACTTCTAAAATCTTTTGTTTATCTCTTGATAACTTTTTAACAAAACATTCGTTTTTATTCCAAGTAAATACTAGAATTTGATTCGGCTTTGTATCGATAGCCTCGTGTAATATTGGTATATCCGATGAATCCATATTTTCTTCAGAATGAACTGTTATAATTTGTGAATCTGGTTTTTCAGATGCCGTAAGTGTACCACTACTTATAGAAGGTACAGGATACTGTGATTCGATTGATCGAACCGAACGCGTCTCATCGTCCGATGAGATAATTATAGTGTCGTCTCGTTGTCCCGTATTGACAATCATAGATGACGTTTCCTCTAAAGCGTTTATTTTAATTCGAGAGAGAGCATCCGCATTATTATTTTGTTTTCCGGGCTTATATTGAATGTCGAAATTATATTCGGCTAACCTAAGGCGCCACCTCGTTAGTCGGCTGCCTGGTTCCTTAAAAGAGTTCATCCACGCTAGTGGCCTATGATCACTTAAAACTGTAAATTTGTTTCCGTATAAATAAGGCCTAAAATGCTTACATGCCCAAACAATGGCTAATAATTCTTTTTCTATGGTACTATACCGTGTTTCAGCGTCATTTAACGTTCTGCTAGCGAAAGCGATTGGTTTATCACTGCCTACAGGTCCCTGTGATAACACTGCGCCTAACGCATAGTTCGAAGCGTCTGTAGTAAGTAAAAATGGTTTTGTAAAATCGGGAAATTGCAATAATGGTGCATTCGTAAGAATTTCCTTGCACTTTTCAAATGCATCTATATACTCTTTATTAATAACTATCTTATTCTTTTTCTTAAGACAATTGGTTAGCGGTTGCGTTATTTTCGAGAAATCTTTGATGAATTTTCTATAATATCCTACTAAACCTAGAAAACTTTTTATTTCCGTTGTAGTTTTAGGTAATGAAAATTGCAATACTGCTGTAATCTTATCGTTATTAGGTTTTAAACCGTCCTTAGAAATAGTGTGTCCCAAATACAATACTTCCTTGCGCAAAAACTCGCACTTGTCTAAGGTGACTTTGAGGTTAGTTTCCCTCAACCTATTGAAGATTTTCCGAAGCTTTTCCACGTGATCTTGAAGGCTAGATGAATAGACAATTATGTCATCTAAGTAGACCAGGCAATGGATGCCTTGAAGACCTCAAAGCACATTAACCATGGCTCTTTGGAAAGTAGCCGGTGCCGTCTTCAAGCCAAAGGGCATACGAGTGAATTCGTAATGTCCAGCCTGTGTAGTGAATGCAGTTTTAGGAATATCCTCTTTACTGACTTCTAACTGATGGTAGCCACTTGCTAAATCGATTGTAGAGAAATAAGTGGCTTTCCCTAATCTATCGAAAAGATCGGAAATGTTTGGCAATGGGTATTTGTCGTCTACCGTTATTTCGTTGAGTCTACGGTAGTCGACGACCATTCTATATTTCTTTTCGCCTGATGCGTCTACCTTTTTCGGTACTAAATGTACAGGTGCACTCCACGGAGAGTGGGATTCCTGGATAACATTATTTTCTAAAAGTTTTTCCACTTGCCGCTGAATTTCCTCATTTTGGGCAATGGGATGTCGATAGGGACGAATATAGATTGGGTCTTCGTTCTTAGTCCTAATCTTATGTTTAACTTGGTTAGAAAATGATAGAGGGATTTTATCGCAATGGAAAATATCTTTAAATTCTGTGCATAGATTTGTTATACACGATTTTTCCTCAGAATTCAAATGATCTAACCGTAATTTGGAGAGATTTTCCTCTAATATTTGTTCATAATTTATACTACTATCTAACTTATTCAACGTACATTTTACGTATTCTATTTTAATTACGTCTACTGGTTTATCGAAAGTTATGGTGACATCTTCGTTTGTCGTATTTTGCACGATTGTTTGCGCGAAATTATCCTTACACGTAATGATCGCGTCCGGCATACGAACGCCTGGGCAAAACTCCGTAAACTTAAACATACCGCTACCGTTTTCTAACAAAGTAGGGATTTTTACTCTTGTTTCTGAGCGTTTCGGAATTTTAATGTAATGAAAATAGTTATACCATATCGGTATATCAGTAAACTTAGTTTTTAATACTTGACGTTTCATGTCAATGCTAGCTTCTAAACTCTTTAATAAGTCTATACCGATTAGACCGTCGTAAGCGTTATCTACATTATATATATAAAACGTATGCTGTAAATCAGCACAAAAGGTTTGAGGTAATTTTATGGAAATAACCTCGTTGTGTTTGCTACAACCGTGTGTACTATAGATCTCGAAGGGCTTATTTATTTTAAATTGAGCGAAAAATTCGTTCGCCTTTTCCGGACTAATAAAGGAACGTGTGCTTCCTGTGTCAATTAAAAATATTGCGTCTAACTCCGGTAACCTGATGTGCGGTAAACGTAACGCATCGCAATAATTAATTTTTATTATTTCACGTCTTCTGGAGGGGCTTCCTCCTGAAAATTTTCACAAGAATATTGTTCCGATGCGTAGTACGTTTCTTCCGGTTCAGCTAACATATTATTTCGCACGGTGCGCATAGTTGCGTCAGTATTAGGCTTATACTGCGCTTGATTATTATTTAGACCAAATCTAAATTGGTTGTTCGGGTTCGGCTTAAAGAAACCCGATTGCTTATAGTTATTTACTGTCCTAGGAAACTGCTGTTGTTGATTTGGAAATTGTGGCCTATTAAAGTTTGGCCTAGGGCTAAAAGCTGGCTGCATACCAAACCTTTGATTGTTATTAAAATAAGGCTTTTGTGGAATAAAAGAAGGTCTCGTTTGAGGTTTAAACGAGTTTTGTGGGATTCCAAACTTAAAATTATTTTGTTGGGGGTTTACCTTAAAATTAGGCTGATTTAAATTATTACTACTGGAAGGTTGTGCCTGAAAACTATTAGAAGGTTTTACTTTGTTTCTACAATTATATCTCATTTGGAAATTAACTTCCTCAGTGACAACACTTAGCGCGGATTCTAGTGTTGAGCATTTATTTAATCTTACAAATTTAAGTAAATCTTCGGGCAGGTTATAAATGAAAACGTTTAATGCCGTGTTATTATATATTTAGCGGCTTTTATGCCTTCGTCTGTTAAAATATTCACTTTAGATATTAAGGAACTCCTAACATTTTGTATCCTATGACAGAAATCGATGTAAGATTCCCCTGGTTTAATTTTAATATTTTCTAATTCTATGGCGATACAAGCCTCGGATCTAGGATCCCCGAAATGTTGAATTAATAGATCTTTTAATTCCTCCCAAGTGGAGATATTTTCTCGTTCACTAACTAAAATAGCTGCTTTGCCTACTAACCTACTCGTTACGCAGTGGTATAAATAAGTTGCCTGAACGGGATTGTTTTCTCCCCTAAAGCTCCTTATAACGTACTCACATTTGTTAATAAAAAGATTCAATAGTTTCTCATCTCCATCATATCGTGGAATAATGCATTGAATTTCCTTAGGGATAAGTGTAATTTGTTGAGCCATTTTATACAATAATATTACACAAAAACACACAAAATTATACACACACAAAAATAATAAGGCAAATAAATAAATATCTGAGTTATTGGAAATATTTTTGTTAACTTACTCTACTAGTGAAAGCTCGCGATTTGGGCAGAACTTCACTTAAAAATACGTTAATGGCAATTTTCAGTCCAGTTAAACGTATGGATGGATAGACATGGGAACGGAGTGAATAAAGGGTCTACTCACAATATACCGCTCGATCTCATGCCGGTGCTGCCGCTGCTCGCCTTGCGTTTTTGACTAATTTGTAGATTCTTATACGGATTGTAGTCTATGCGATCAGAACGACGTCACGACCGATTCGTGTGTACGTTAAACGACGACTTTTCGCGACTTGAACAATCCGACCCGACTGCGCCAGTCAAATATTAACACTCGCGTTTCTTAATAAAAAATACTTTATTTAAAATATCTTAATACTAAACGAGTGTACAGTCGAGCGTGAGATGCGGAACAGAACCCTTAGGTCTAAATGACATGCACTTATATTCGATTACGAGCTTTACATGTGTGTATCGGTGAGACCTCACCTCATGGAGTCTCATGACCATTAGCCAGAATCGAATGTTTATTAGTTTTATTAGTTAAGAGGCAATATGACCAGTAGCAAGAATCGAATGTTTATTTGTCTTATTAGTTATTGAGAAGTGGATCAGCTTGCGTTGCTATGGCGAGTGGCGTGATGCGTTTCAGTTAACTAATATCGTATGTATGGGACTGGGACGCATAACTAGGTATATTCGTACATATTAGTGTAGTAATTAATTAATTTTCGGAATACAACTCCGAATATGCCCAACAACACGCTTGTTTGTGTTGTGTGTTTTTTCCGAATTGAAGACATTCGCCAAACTATTTATTATATTCCAGAAATTCAGTGGAAAGTACTGCCATTAAAAAAATAATTAAAATTTGGTAGCAACAGTCAACCACACTTTTTTCGTCCCAGCTAACTGGTACTTTGTGATAAACAAAAGACATTCACTGCTTTGACTACCGAAGTGCATGCTGAATATTTAGAAAACAATGACGTAGTCTCTTTCTATCGTATTTTATTTACAAATAATCTACAATAATTGTTTTATATTGCATACCTAATCATTACAACAAGCGATACAGATAACTAGAACAACGTAGATAAATGATTACGAGTGTAGTTGGAAATAATGACTCACTGAGCTCAACTGGATTAGAAGGCTGATAGCAAATTATGCGGAAATTAGTCAAGACCAGAATATCTGGAAAGTGTTAATTATTCTCATTCTGATTTCCCAAAACCTAACTATCGATTTATTGATAAAAGATAGCATGATGTCAGGCCTCACATATTTCGTATGCCCACTGATCATAAACGATCACGAAATAATGGTCGGCAAAATTTTACGATCATATTTTCTACGTGTCTGGTATCTCAATATCTCCAATCTATGACAAAACGATGTATACATTTTTGGTCGATAGTATTATTTTAAAGAGAATGTTATACATACTGGACTGGTCTGAATCATACAATGTGTGTCCAGAGGTTGAATCTTTTGTAATCACAGCAAAGAATCGTGTATTCGTTGCTGTTCATACCATAATGAGTGATATTTATTGTGCTTTCGTAAAATAGTAATTCGGCAACGAAACTTGAAGTGCTACCTACCAACGATAGAATACCTAACAACCAAGTGGTCATACTGGTATCAAACGGCCATCAATCCTTCTGTCAAGCACAGTGATTACACCGCACTTAAGCTATGTCTACGATGTCGAGCAAGCAGTTACAAGCTTCACTGGTTGTTTTCATTTGATTGATCGATGTACACAGGGTGCGTGTGAACCATGTGTCACTCTGTCCACGGCATTTTAGCCGCCCTCAGTCCAAACAATACCAGCTTTTACTATAAAACCGTTACATTGGGGGCGGTAAAATCCTACTTTTAATTTGATGAATGAAATGGACAATGCATTAAAATTGTTCGCGATCCATTTACTCTGCATTCCCCCTGGACTGTAACGGCTTTCACGCCCAGTTGAGGGCGGTGTTCCCGCTTTATACAATGACCTACATTTATAATTTTAGGGAGCAGAAATTGTTATTACAATTTATTTTAGTGGTCAACATTTTCAACATTAACAACTGGAGCTACTTTTTCGAAATAAAATATATTTACCCCCAGGCATGTTATCGCCGTTCATATCCAAACTTAAAATCTTATCGCCGATAGAATAAAGATAACTATGATATACTACGGTATAGTTAAAACTATCTACTTTGAAATACATAATCTACGTCATGTACACGCGCCATTGATCTTGGATTCTTTTAGTTTTTTAAACAGTTCTAATATAGAAAAGAAACGCATTCCATTGTGTAGACTAAACAACAGTCAGTTACCGCAAAATATTATTAATTGTTATTTTGCACATCAAACACCCACACCATTAGTACCTGAATACCTAACAAGTATCAAGAAACTGCTCTCTCATCGCAATACCGCAAGATCAAGTATCAAAAAATGTGGTCGCATTGTTCTGCTATACATTTTTTATAACATAACTGTACAAACGCCTATGATATGATAAACATGTGGTTTTATAACTACTGGTTAGTTGACCGAGGTTTTTGGTTCAAGTGATATTGAATACTTGTGAGTAGAGATTTTGGGTTCGTAGTTAATACAATCATGGGCACAGGTTTGCGATCAAATTACTTTCTTACAAACCTGCGCGGAAGAGATAAGCTGTTTACATGATGCATATTATGAAGTTCACGATCCAATGGCAAAGCACTTTTGCTGTCTGGTACAAATTGGGTCTTCAGTCTTCCGATCATTATTGATCTGAAATTTGAAACTAGGGTGATTACAATCTGTCAAAATCCTAGCATATCTACTTACCAATAGCAATCAGCGCAGAGCAACGTGGGATTTACTTAGTTAATTTGATAAGCAACTCAAAGTCTAAGTAATATTAATGCTGAGGTTTTCTTCTAATCTAGTTTGAGGAAGACCAAAAGTTCTGCTAAGGAACGAAGCCGCAACAGTGCGGCTTATGTTTTCGTTGTTCAGATTTAGTTAACGTTAATTTCATTAAATTTAGATTCTGGATCAGTAGCTGCGAAGGTTTAGTCTTAAGGAATTTCAGCCTTTGAGTAAAATTTCTTCGTAAATTGATTTTGCACAAGTTTATATTAAATTTTCTTTAAAATAAATTGATTATTTCCACTTGATTCTACCGCTGTTATTTTCATGAGTACTGACCAATGTGTTGTTTCATTTCCATCGTCACGTGCCAACGAACTCGTAAAATATAATAGGTAACGTGTCGAGTTCAAATACTTTTAATATGTTGGGTTCAAATATCTCAATTGTCTTCAAGTAGCGAACGATTGGTGACCACACAGATAGTCTTGCGACATATTGGTAACAGAATCATTGAGAGAGTAAAGATCAGTTCAAAATTTCACAGCCAGTTTCATTTATCCCTACTAATCTTGTATATTTTTTATGTTTATTCCTCAATCAAGTAAAAACTTAAGAACGGTTAAAAGTACGACCTTATACAGAAGTTTGGACTTCGCATGAAAAGTTAATAAAGAAGGTAGGTAATCAAATTAAGTAAAATTGTTTATTTAGACACAAGTCCGAGAAATTCTCGCATTGCTTCTAGATCACTGTTAATATAAAAAGTCCGCAAACAGCCAAAATAAGGTTGATTTGTACTACTCTGCTTTGACAATTTTTTTCTTTCAACTAACACAACAATATAGTTATTTTCTGTATTTGCGTCAAAACGCATGACGTATTAAAGGTATGCCTTCGATTCATATTTAAATCGATTCTTGATGACTTTATGACTAGTGGCAAGTGGTATTTGAACTGGGTCATTAGCGTTGACGTCATCCTCCCGTCATATCGCAATATTTAGGGCATTGTTTTGTATAACTTACACTTTCATCAACAGCAAATTAAAAGGCATCTTCGCAAGAAGTCAGCTGTGCTTCTGTGCTCTAATTAATAAAGATTATCGGTCAGCTGAATTGATGACATAATGAATTGGGTCTATCCCACTAGTCCCGTTGAGTTGTCCCGTGACGGGACAACTGGCACTATTTTGTCCCAGTTGTCCCGTGGCGGGACAAGTGACACTGTTTTGGTGTCAGTTGTCCCGTTGCAGAAAAATCACGGGACTAATGGGACAGACGGAAGGGTCAAACAACTGGTTCCATTGAGTTGTTGTGTAACAACAGGTACTTGGTAGTTTGGTAAGATAGCAGACGTTGTACGTTGTGTTGTAGTATATTTTTTCTTAATTTCTAGTAGATAAGTTGAAATTACATTAGGTACATGTTGAATTGACTTGAGTGTTTGAGCTGCTCCAGGGGCCTGTTAACAATATATTTTTAGTTTCCTTACATTATGTTTTTTCAAGAAGGGAATTTCCGATAAGCATTTTACATTTATGGTATGAAAGGTCATAGATATAGACACTCTTGTCAATTTAATTATAAAGTGAAAAGTCCAAATGGTAAAAAAAAACTTCTAGTGAATTTAAAGTTTACATAGAGTAGCGTACAATTCATCATCTACTATCTTACCAAAGTACCAAGTACCTGTTGTCACGCAACAACTCAATGGAACCAGTTGTTTTGACCCTTCCGTCTGTCCCATTAGTCCCGTGATTTTTCTACAACGGGACAACTGACACCAAAATAGTGTCACTTGTCCCGCCACGGGACAGCTGGGACAAAATAGTGCCAGTTGTCCCGTCACGGGACAACTCAACGGGACTAGTGGGATAGACCCAATGAATTGGGTCCCGTCCTAATTTTTTTATTGATTACGAGGAAGAACTCCTACGATGTGGAACGGTGAGCGGCATTCTCAAAGGTTCGTATAAAGTTTATTATACATGGACTAATTGGTCCAGAGTTGGAATAAATGGGGCATTGTTGCTGTTTCACTGTTTGTCGCCGCGTGTAGGATTGGCTGCAGATTAATGGAGATTAAGCCGACTGATTGGAGCCTACGTATTGAAAGCTTAATCGACATATTGATCTCGAGATACCAAAATATTAAGGTCGACTTTTGAAGTGAATATTGTAACAGTAATTAAATATGAAAGTATGGAGAACAGTTTATACTTACCTAAAAACGTTGTTCGATAAATTGCTTGCACCATTTTTTGCTTTTTCATATTATTTGTTATAGGGTCGTCTTTTATTAAACTTGATTTTCCCAATTCAATTAAACTCACCTATTATGTTACGTTTATAAACAACTAACCACACAAAATTAAAAACTTCAATAGCACTGCCAATTTTATGAATTACCTACATTGAATTATTACAAAACCACCGACTACGTATGGTCATACAAAGCCGTGCACATTGCAGAGCGGTCACTTCTAACAAAAAACTTACAAACGGGTCACGTAATTAGGAACAATAGAGTTTTGGGACAAGATTAATTGTCCCCGTCCCCAAACCTACTGACCTATCCGAAAGGAATTTCAAAAGATGTAAGAATAATTCGATTACGCCGTCCTTTTTACCCCTTTTACTCATTGTCGGTGTCTTGTAATCCTCACTAGACTGTTCTCATAGACACAAAGGATGTTCTTTCTCTAGTTTCTGGTTTGTACGACGTATTTATATTCCCACAGAGGCAACTGGTTCTACAGTTTTGATTGGATTCATAGATCTCAGACTGAATGGCTACTGGTCTGTCAATGCTTTTATTTATCTTTACAATTTGTCTAGTTCTTATTGTGGAGCACTGTCCGAGATGTTTTAATCCTTTGTGGGAATCTGTAACATGAATCGAGTTGATTTTAAATAAAAGATCACAGAAAGAAATAACAATAATATAAAAGCATACGGCCTATAGGTTCTTATACTTTGTTATTTTGCTAAGTCAATATCCTTAACTCCTTATCATCAGTAAATAAACAAAATTCTAGAATTACATTATTCTGGTGCTCTATTTGATATACCTATTTTTAGCGTGGAAATTATCCTATTAGTCTCATGGAAGAAACTTAACAGTAAACAATTACTTATCAGCACGTGTACGCCCACTGACTTGCACTATTCGAAGGTAATTGTTAATTATTAAATAGTATAGATTCATTGTTTAATGTACTGAGCCATTCTTCCAATCAAACTAATGTCACTTTAATTAACCCGAAACAAATCGCTCCTAAAATTAAACATTCCGTTCGATTAATCGATTCTAAATTGGGTAGTTGATTGAAAAATCTTAAATGCGTACGCGAATAAGTACAGTAGACCCTTCTAACGGCGAGTTCACGGTCCCTGTCTCTATATTATTCACTTCTACCGCTGACATTTACCTTTGCCAAGGGACTTTAAACCTTATTTATATGGAGTTTTACACACGTTAAGGTATGCTGCCAGCACGATCGTATCGCAACATAGCTAACCTTATTTGATATTAACCTTGCACCTGCTCAGAAACATTCTAATCTATTTTTTGTCATATCGTTTACTTTGGACGATATCCTTGCATACAAAATGGAGTGTTTGAATAGTTTTTACTTTATAATAGTTTTCGATTCGATTCGATATTGAAACGTAGGTCTACAGACGCAGAAAAAGTGTATTTTTATTCAGTAAGTCTAGAATCAAGTATAATTTAGTTTTTACTGCTTTAGTGAAAAGATAAGGTTACCACGTAACAAATTGGCAAAACTATTCCTTCTTCTTGTAAAAAATAATAACTAAGTAGGTAATTTGAAGGTCTCATAGTCTTGCTGCAAAGGCCTATCGATTCCTAACATGATCGGGTTTGATCTGACCCAGGTCTTAATAATTACCAATTCAAATATCTGGTATACTTAGGCCATATAATGAGTCGACATTGACATCAAATCTAAATGGTACTTCACCATATTTCAACGTTATAACAGCTCCGACAACAGTTATTGTTTATAATAATTACGTCACTTTACAAAAAACGATAACATTATCGCTAGTTTTTCACCTAATACAATTCCAGTAAATGGAACTGTAACAGTTTGACTCCAAAAAAACGGAATGGCGAGTCACGTTCAAGGCCAGAGCATTCACTGACCGAATTATCTGATTGATATTGGCTGTTTAGACAAATACCTTCGACAATAGCTGTTACATAAAATTAAAATTAAATGCGAATGATACGCCGTATTCTCAAGTACGTACCTACAAATTCATAGGTAGAGTGCAAGCGTGAGAGTTAAAATGAAAAAACCAAAAAAATCACGTTTGTTGTTTAATTTGTGAAAATTTCAGCTTTCTAATTATCACGGTTTATGAGATACAGCATGAAGACAGACAGACAGCTGAGGTTTAGTAACAGGGTCTCGTTTTACTATTTGGGTACGGAACCTTAAAAATGATGATTTTTAAAAGTTAACTGTATTCGGTACATTTCACCGCAATTTCATCGAAAGTAAATAAAAGTATTGGACGCCCATAATTAGTAGTACCGTATGAACCCGGAGACGAATGGATAACTGTATGTTATTTTACATTAGGTCATTCATTAATTTTTCAATTTAGAGTGCCAGCCAATTAAAGAGATACTACTTTCCTATTTGAGGCATGAAAGAATACAGTTAACCATAGAGAAATAAAGACAACAAAAAGACCCGCTCAATTATGAATTAGAGAAAAGAGCTAGAACTTCTTCAGGGCAGATTAATATTTAGAAAGCCTACCTAAAGTTCAGAGCTAGTATTTTCTAGATAGTCGCTAAACTAAAAAAATGTATCAGTGCATGATATCAGCTGCTGCAAAAAATATAGATAAATTACTCTTACTTGCTCTATTATCATGGTGGGACACTTTTTCATTCTCTTTTCGATTTTTTTAGACTGATTTGGACTAGGTTTCCGTAATAAAACGGTTAGATACAAGCCTACAAAATTTTATGATCATGTCCGTTAAAACTTTGTAGATCGTGTTCGTATCAAAGTTCTTCGTAATCCGCTACCTGTCTCATCCCTCGGCGCCCTTTGTGCTTTTTTCCTTTCCTTCACTATCTCTATTGTTAGTTTTTTTTTAGATTGAATTACGGGTTTGTGAGGTTGCAGCCAACATTCGACACGGCCGCATTCCGGCTGCTAATTTGGTAGTATTAAATGAAACACCCATGTTGTGATAGGTAGTCTCTTTTTAACTTTGTAGGACAGAAGGAGATAGAAAGTGGATCATATTTTCTAATGGAGCATGGGTAGCGTGCTTTTGATTGTGTTCCGTGAGGTGGACGATGTTCTTGAATGAATAATTGTTTTTGTTTTGTGCTTCTCAAAATAAGGCTACACATTAAAAGGCAATTAAGGTGTTTATGGTAAGTATGATTCAGATTAGTAAAATTCTAGTAATGTGTAGACTTGTGGTTTACCAGGTATACTATGCATTCATTTACTTACAAAGGTATGTAATAAAATCACGCCTTGTTTAGGCCAGGCAAATGTCTATAGAACGCCACTTGCTACGATCATCAGAAACCTCTTGTTTTCCTTCCTTGTAGAGACATAACTACCACCGAATACATTTCAAAGTTTCTTTCCAGTTTCAGTTAAAGAAGCCTGCCTATCTACAAGACTAAAGAAATGGACAATCTTTTGTACTTACGAGGGATTGAGGGGAAATGGTTTGTGGTTTTGTGGGCAGTTGTCTTACCACCTGTCGCGAGTCGATCTACTCATAATTTGTTTTGACCGACCTTACCTTTCAAACTGTTGGTTACTTTCAAGAAATGCATGGATAAATTACGTCAGGATTTATTTCCTGGATGTAATTGCAATGTCAACAGTAGTCATGTTTCATTGACGTAATAATTGCATCATTTACTAGCAATGACCAGCGTCAATTGACGACAATAATTTCTTAAACGCGTCAACAATGGTAAATGATTGTCTACTTAAGAATGAATGAGTGTTTTTTTCTAATTTCTCAGTAGAATAGTAGTGAGTAACCTTGTATTCATTTGAAGGTATTTTTGTCTGGCAGATTCTTGGAGAAAGAGGAAAGATGTTTGGACTACTACATTTACGAGAATATAAACCTTAGACAGCAATGATTGTTGATGACACTTATATGGGTTGTGTTAAGTGTTAATTAAAAAAATATTATCTAGTTGTTACTATATTTAAGCGAATGCACCTGGAAGTGATTCATAGCCCAAAAGGTGGCTTATCTCAGTAAGTTCATTATAACCAGTGCGTCATTTCGCTTTCGTAATTATTTAGGAATCTTATCGTGTCTATGGCATTCGTGCATTCCACTTTCATTTGTGACAACAGAAAAGGAGAAGCGGTGCTTGTCACGACATCGGAGTATTCAAGTAAGGATAACAGACCTATTGTGCAAATACGCGAGGATCACGCGTTCTACTGGAGCTGTTCCGAACCAAACCACTCAAACAATAACAGCATATTATCTTTACAACAATTTGCATAATACAAGCACTCAGCACGTAATTTTGTTCTAGGTATATTGTAACTGAATGCGTGGTTACAGTTTCGTTACATTTAAAAAAGTCAACACACGACAACAATAGCTAAGTGTAGTGTTCAACGTTTCGAAACATAATGTTCCTTACAACACAAAGTAATAACTCCGAGGACGCCCGCGCCGCGCCGGGCCACACTTGCGACCTTTGCTGCGCATTGACATTTCACCGGTCTCCATGCCCAAACGTTATTTAATGACTTACCGCACCAATTGTCTCGTGACAAATCGATTTTTCAATAAAAACAATGCATCGAGACAGAACAAGGCTACAAATATCATTACACTCCATCCAACAGTTTGCGCAAGACGCTCGCAAGTCCCTTCGATCATCATTGGCAGCTAAGCTTCTCGAGATACAAGGTTGCGAAAACAATAAAACGACAAAATAATAGACAATACATCTCATTTTATTTATATTAGGTACTTCTATAACAATACTTTTAACAGTCTTAAAACGAACGACTTAGTGAGATAGCGGTCAACGCCGGGATTCTATCTACAATATTTACAACAGAGGATGCGTCAGGCGCACGTGAGCGAGGTGAAGGCGCGCGGCGCGGGGCCGGGCGGCGCGCTGTGGCGCTGCACGCCCGCGCAGCCGCCCGCGCCGCGCGCCACCGCCTCGAAGAACTGGCGCAGGTCGCTCACCGACCGCGTCGGCGGCGCCTGCAGGTCGTGCAGCGACGCGGCGCGCCGCGGCGTGGTCTCGGCCGGCGGGCGCTCCACGCGAGCCAGCTGCTCGCTGCTGCGGGCCAGGCTGGCCGCCGTGCTCCGCGACAGCGATTCGAACAATGCCCTACGCTCCCTCACAGGAACGTACTGAGCGACAGCTTCGTGAACATTTGGCGAGCAAGACCTCGCCCTGTTCTCCAGTGACGCGGTTTTGCGTCTAGCAGCCTCCATGGCGTATCGGCCCCGTTCCGCACCTCCGGCCGTCCCCTCCCATCGCTTCAAGTAGCGGCGGCCTTGCTCCGATTCGGCTCTCGCGGCCCGCGGCAGCGTGTGGTGTTGCTGCGAGCTCGCATTCAGTTTACTACAACTGTCACATTTGATGACCTCTGCTTTCCGTACGGGCGCATCGACCACGTCTGTGGTCTTCAAGGCGTCGAGGGACAGGGTTAGGTCGAGGCTGCGGTCGGACGAAGAGTCGTAGTCGTCGTCTTCGACGACGATGCCTTCATCCGTTGCGGCGGGGGAGTGATCCCTGCGCGGCAGAAGCGTCTCGGTCGACGTTAGCAACCTCCGGCGAGCTCGCGGGGGCGGTTTCGGGGGACATAAGGGTGTCTCCTGTTGCGGAGTCTCTTTCTTTGGTTCTCGGCCGGCGGTATCCGCGGCGGGCAGCACGTCGAGGAATCGGACTTGTGGTAGTGGAGTCTGACCGAGGATCTCGACGCAGAGCGCTCGCACCCATCTCGCACACTCAGCTGCATTGCAAGTCTGCAACAATAAACTTAATTGTAACATTCATCTGCGACGATATGTAAGATTTATGACTTAATCTCCTATAGAAACGTTGCAATTTGCATAATACATTTTATAAGAAGTTCCGTCCTTCGACGTGATGTATAAAAAGTGAGCAAGCGAGTTTCATAGGGTGACAATAATGGAACATCTGATCTAAAGAACTAGTCACGGTCGCATTGCATTAATAGACATTTTTTATCGGCTCGATATTATTACAGCGCGGAGTTTTCTTAAAACGTGTTTCCTTTACGTGTCAACACCTTCGCGCTTCTAGCCCTTCTTATGGTAAATAGGTACATGAAAAGGTCGCGATGCACAAAGGCCTTTGATTTACGGTTGTTTCGCTTTATTGAGGTCTATTAAAGTGTACGAATCGTGAGAAAGGTGTTACTTAAAGGGGATTCAACTTCTTGCAAGACAACGCTGCAATCGTATGACTTCGCTGTTTTGAGTCTAGGAAATATTAATTTAGCAGCAAACACTTTGAGATCAATTGACTATCTTATTTTGCTATGGCCTATTCAATAACTGCATAATAAAAGGCAAAGAACGATAATATCTTTTATAAGTTTGCCATTTTCAAACTGCTAACAAAGTTGCTGGAATACTGGCTAAGTGTTTTCAAGTAAATTAGTAACAAACCGTCTTATGACATGCGTTACTTTTATACTGAAATCTCTCCACGGTTCACCAACAGTGACGGTGACATGTGAACGTTTAAATATTTTTATTATTCTCCATTAGTTTGACGAGGGACTCATGTGACATCTGTGTTGATAATTATTTATGAAAGCATTGTCTTCTAGACAATGACCGACGTACGTGACCGAACATAATATACGATACAGAATCATGTTAATCGCTTGTAAAACAGATCGATACGCCGCTTACTGATGCCACTATCTGTCGCTACTAGATTATTTGATTTATATAAGTACCATACATGGCAAAAATAATACGCATGAGTACGCTTAAGAATCACTGCAATAAGTAATTTATCGAAATAACGGTGTCCATATAAATACAGCATTTTACAAACCCGCATTTTCTTAAGAATACGAAGAACGGAAAATAAATTGCTGAAGTTGCCGTTAATTCTTCCGGCAAACAATCAGAGCTAAGATGATTTATTTTGGATTTCGTGTACAAAGAAAGAGCTGCATGCGCATTCGTGCGAGTGGGATATAAACATAAAAGATATCGGATACATCTTTATACTTTGTAATTGTTATGGTAAAATGTGCTCCGGTTTGAGTGAAACTCAGTACATTTCCGTCTACGACGCACGCTATCGCAGTACCACAAATAGCGGTGATTCTTTTTTCATCGATTACGCCCACGTTTCCCGGACATCGCAAAATCATTTGCCACGAGGAAATTAAAGCGGTAACTGATAAAAACTATAATCGAAAAACAAAAACTGACACTGGTCCGTTTAGCGGTCGGTAGCGTGACTGTTATAATGGGATCCGGGATTCTATTTCGGAATAATAATTTTGATTATGAAGCAGGAAAATTGCTTACAAAATGATAGCTATTATTGTAATATAAAGCCTGGATGACAAAAGGCTAATATTATCCGCATTTTCTAATGTGCCAAAGAACGCAATACATTCTGAGGGATATACCTTGTTGAGGGATATAACTTTGAACTTAACAGAATTCTCAGAACTAAGATGCAACAGCAAGCACTATTTTCTAAAGACAATAAACGCTTGTAAAGTCACATTACAGCGTCGTAATATGACACAAGGCTCACGTAACATTAAGGATCCGCTATTTCTTAGATTTTGCGATGTTATTATTGTATAGGAGTGACAAATGACACTGCAAACTGCTAAACAGCAAATGATGAATTGCAGTATTCAATAAAGGGAATTAGATACGCTAAGAACTTTATGGGAATGATGGATATTGAAGATGACATCAATCAAGTATAACGTGTTGCAGTGAATAGGTCTGTCAATTGATAAACATTATGAAAGGATGACTTATCTGAAGATGAACTAACGGTCTAGAATTGTGATGTCACCTTATTCAGATGATGTTTTTTCAGTCTCATTGTAAGAGAGAAAGCTGACTGTCGCTACTAAAGAATTGTTTCTTATACGAGCTCACTGATACAAAATTACAAAGAAATAAATACGAGTTCATAAGTTCCCACGAATCGTCATTTAAATTGCAAACCGAACTACCAACTCATACCTGACAAGTCAATTACAGCAAAAATCAAACAAGAAATGATATTAACGTGTTGGCAACACTCGGCAATCACACAGTTGATCGATTCACTTCAATATGTAAATTAAAGACTCGTGACTTTTTTCTCCAATACCTAAATGCAAGGCAAACAAAAACAAGCTGCCTGCGTGATGTTCCAATTGTGACGATTAATATTTTTTATGAAAAAAAAAATGGTACCGGTTGTACAGTTACTTAGATACGTCGAAGAATATGAGGGGAAGCTTTAACAAGATAAATGAAGGGATTGAAAAAAGGTTAGCAAATACCCGCAGGCATGGCATGTGTGCGGCAACCCCTATTATGCAAGTAATTTGCCATTTGCAGCCGCCCATAAGTTAAAAGCGCGCACCCACAACGCATTATTATTTAGATAATGTACGGTCATGAGACTTGCTCCCTGGGGGTTTAGAATTTGGATGCACATTAGTAAATGACGTAAGGTAAAATAAATTTCAATTGCAACGTTTCCTATTTTAGTTTTTTTTTATATTTCTACTCTACAACGTTCGTACAGTCAGCAACAGACTTCTAAAATAAACCATATAAACAGCTGAATAATACAAATCACAAAGATTTCTACGCACTACGAATTTAAAGTCTGTTCCATACTCTTTGTTCGGGACTGTTCCTTAAGAATCATCTTTTTTATTCAGATATTCACCTGAAACGTGGCGACGGCAGTGTCGTCACGTAGCCTGGATAGCTGGAAGGCGTTGGGCAGCGAAGTCGCAGTGCGCAGGTGCAGGTCCCGGAGTGGCAGTCGGGCTGGGGTCCTGCGGGGCAGGGTGCCGTCCCTCCAGGCGAGCAGGCAGCCGCCTCGCACGGCCGCTCGCACCCATGCCCACGATTCTGTGTCGTCATTGTAATACTGGCGGAGGACGCCTACGGACAAAAGAGAAAAATATAAGTAAGTATTGACGAAATAAGAAAATTACGATTAGGGATAAAAGAAAAAAATATAAGTAAACATTGGCGTAATAAGAAAAATACTTGGACATATACTCAAAGAAAAGATGAAAGCAAAAAACGAAGACCTTAAAATTAGACTCCATATCATTGACGAATTTCTGCTAAAACGGCGATTTTTCACCGACTTATTAAATAACAATTACGAAACGCTCAGACATTTCTACGCACCGTTGATTGATTGATTAATTTTGACATTGACAACGAACACGCTAGATAACGCGACGTGGCGTGACAATACCACAATAAACTGCTGACGTCACTTACATGAACAGACAACTTATTTGATCAGCAATTAACACTGTGGACAATTATAATAATTATTCTTTACATGACTGAAACCGGACGTTTTGAAATAAGCCTTTGTGTGAAGGCGTGGACGCTTCATTCCCTGCAACGAAAAGAGGCGGGTATTCCTCAATTACGTAGGTCCTTGCTTAAATTTTACTTTTGTTGCAGCCTCTTCAGCCAAAATTGACTTCTGGATCAAAATTGTGTAGCAACCTCAACGAGAAAAAGTTATATATTATAATATTATATATAAGTATTGTTTTGTAATATTGTTTTATCTCTTATGAAATTATTATACAAGGGTTATTAGTTTGGAAAATTGTTTATTAATCAGTATTCATAAATTACAATAGCTGTCAATACAATCATGCATGCTCAGATGAAAAGTTCAAGGACTAGAGATGGGATGGGTAGCGCCTGTTACTCGATTTCCAAACTTTCATTCGATTATCTTCGAGCCGATGGCGTGTAATCGATTTATTTTAATTAAAAATAATGTTTTGAATGGTAAAATAATGTATGTATTTAATTACCAACGTAATTTAATTACCGTTAAATACAGAAGACTGTCATTTTCGTTAATAGGGCGATTAGTATCTTATTAATAGCCATTTCGAAAAAAAAATAGGGTCCATGTTTTATTTTTAGAAAAGTTATGTAAAAAAATTGGTAGTAACCATTTATCTCGTAATCTCTTATTCTAGATTGATGTAGCAATCCCCGCTAATGTACCTAATGACGTTATTCCTACTGCAAATTGCAATAATAGTCCGTGGCTACTTCCACCGTCTGTCAGTCCATTGTAAACAAATACAATAGAACTTTTACTCGGACAATATAATTAGTCACGGTAACAGTCAGTTATTCCGTGTTAGGTATAAGATCATCATATTTTTCAGTGAATGTACCTATGTAGGAGCCGAACGTTCATACCAATATTGAGTATGTAGACGTACTCAATATTGCTATGCAGAATTTTCTTTTTTCAGTGTATAAGTTTGTAGGTCCTTTAGTTTATCTTTCATCATCTACTAGTAAAAAAGATAACTACCTAGGTATAATCGATATTATATTCTGAAAAATAAATGTAAGTAAATATTTTATTAATTTAAATTAGAGTCTTGTGTAGCTAGGTAGTCTTCATAGTAATTAGTTACATGTTGCAGTTTACCACTCGGAGTCTAGGACAGAGTACGCTTAAAGTAGATTCATTCAGCATCTTTGATCTATGCCTACCTTTGCATACAATCTGCATATTCTGCGTATTAATGTATTACAATTTTTATATTTCATATTTGAATACGTAGGATATTAACTTTTAAAAAAATTAAGTGTCGAGTTTGATAAAACCATTTTTATCGTTCGTTTGTGTATATAAAAGGTGGAATTCTTACATTTTGCGAAATAAAAAGATAGCAAGTACCTACACATAAAATATATTAAATACCTAAGTGATTAAATATCCGTTTTGATATAACCTTTACATTGATTACAACACGACACATGGGGATTCACGCAGTTCGATAAAATGTTGTAATCAATTGAACTTGAAAGTGCAAAGTACTTTCAACTTGATACTGATATCACGTTTCATTCATAACATTACTGGGCAAAATACTCGCAATCACACAACAACTGAATGCCAAGTATAGTTTAAAATAAAATGCGTTACGCATTTATTCTGATTTAAGCTTGCAAGTCGTTCTAGATATCATTGGAATGTGCATACGATGTAAACAAACCAGAACTCCTTATTTCACGACGAAGCAGTTTTAAATTTATTTACAAACTATATTTTAGTGATGTATTGGGACTTTGACGTTTAGAACATAAATGGTAGAGTTCCTTTTCTTATGAAACAAAGCAGATGAACTAGGTTGTATAGTTCCTAGTTCTTGTTTCTAAGATAAGCAAGCCTTAACAGATTTAAACCATTTATTCTCGACATGTCAACATACTTGACCGTTCCTAATTTGGTTAGTTATTTGAAAGTTAAGTTCCGCTTATTTTAACGTTTGAAAGTATTAGCGAGCTAAGTACGCAAGCCGTTATTTTCATAGAAAATTCTCTTAATATTTTCATAGACTGGTTTTTGTATAGAAGACTGTTGACCAATGTTTTCAGAAGATTTAAGAGTTAGTTACCCACCAACTTTGATTTTTGATCATCATAAATTACGTATGCCCCTAAGGGAAAAAGGCTTGACATTATATTGTTACATACATAATGTCAAGCCTTTTTCCCATAGGGATAGGCAGAGACCAAGAAACGCAACTTGGTAGGATCCACAAACTTCCTTTGCCTCACATTCATACATCTTTTCATATAAATGTGTCCTTACAGTACATATAATTTATGTAAAATAGTTTTGGTTCCTATTTTTGTTTGACATCCGCCCATTAACATCCGAGCCGATAAGATCAATAACAACTTTGTCGTTATCTACTAATGACTCCAAATATAACTATTAGCGTGTTTTATTCCAGTATTATTCTAATAACGTATTTTAAACAGTGGGACAAATAGATAACGCTGGTTTTAAAATCAACATGTAAACATGAAATTTAGGGATAATTAAGATCTTTAAGGTTCATATCTATGTAGGTACCTATGTACCTACCTACCTACTCAAATAAATAACTTCCATTGCAAAGAAGTCTACTTCTTAAAAAAAAACACCTAGGTTTTACTTTGGTCTACCAACAACAAAGTAAAACCTAGGTAGGTAGGTACCTAGGTAGGTTTTTTTCAGTTAGCCTACCTACCTTTAGCAAAAGAATACAAACTGGCTATGATTAATAAATATATTTTCCGTGCAGTATCGTGATACATTGTCATTGACAGTAAACAGCTGATTCTATCTGAAGCACAGCTGATTTATCTTCCTATTGTTGTAGTTTGACGCAAAAACTTCACGGTTCTGCCGTCGTTTGGCGGTTTTTACTTGTGAAATATCGTCACACAGACGGGTAAAAAACTCATGGGAACTGTAGTTTATCAAAGTCTTACAATAATAGTGTAGCACTACCACCGGTGGATTAATCGGACAGCCGTGAATTTACGAACCTACCTACTGCAGTTTTTTGAAAACTCTAGTTTATTGGATATCTTTAGGAGATTTAAAAAGGATATTACCTATTATCTTGTACTGATTGAGTTTTAGTTTTAATCAAGAAAAAAATCGTCGACGGATCATGGGCGGGATGAATTTCCGTGTTAATAAAGTCCAGTGCTATGAAATCAGGCGGTAAGGTCATTGTCCCGGGGATAGACCACTGGTCTCGAGGGATTTGATCATTAATAAGAAAAATATTGTCTTATGTGCCTAGCAATAGATAAATAGACACTTAATATGGACACAGGATAAAAGTAACTTAGAACTAAGTAGCTATTTACCTACTTGTATTTGCAGAATTAAATAAAAATCTTGCAGTCACATTAAATTTTACAACTTAAACGGAATCCGATCGGAGAAGTTTTATGTTCTAGTCGTTGAGTCAAAGTTATTGATCGCGACTGGTCTAGACTCCACAACTAGTATTGACATCATCCATCCTATTTCCAGTTTAAATATTCAACGGACATTTCATGCGGTTCACAATGAAAGCATTTATGAATGGAGTGATTATACTTTGTGAATGAAACTTTTTCTTAGCAGAATGTGGATCATTTGTTAGCTTATATATATATATATATATATATACGATACGTCTATGGTAGTCATAAATTTAAGGTTTGTTTTTAAGTTTTTTTTTTACCAAGTATGATTTAATAGACAGTTTTAATTTCTTACAAGTTGTTAGGTAGGCAGTTTTATAAAATTGATCATGAGAACTAGTCTAGCAATAATGTAAATAGTTAAACGGCACATGTAGACCAGCTGATTAGCTGATGTCTGTGAAATAATGGCGGATGTACAAGAATTGCATTTATTTTTCAACCATTAGTTTCTAGTTACGCCAGATGTTTGACACAAAAAAGATAATGGAGCTAGCCGGGAGTCTTTAGTTTACAATGTTATTTCTTGCTTTATAAATAAACGTGTAGTTCATTTTGTGTGAGTAATTTGCAGTTAGTAGGCGTGTCACATCAAGCTGGTTATGAACGCAATAAATTGCGACATAGAACAGCCTGCCCTAAACTTGTTTACTGACCTGATATCCTAAAATCAGGATCTACAGGCGTAGGAACAGGTCCAGGTGTCAATTCAGGTCGTAGTTTCCTCAAACCGGCCACCACCCGTGGTGCCGGCGACTGTTCTCCTACTAGCATCGCCTTATCACAACATTGCACAGTAAAACACTTTCCACCACTTCATAATAATTCATCACAAATATCACTAAGTACAGACAATTCAATAACACTATTATATTTATTTACAATTTTTTAAGTCAAAACATTAACTGTCAATTCGTATTTAAACGTCGAAATAGTTCGTTACAATTTGCGCGCGGCGCATGTTGTCATTCGATATACAGCCTACCGTGTCGCCTCTTTATTACCGACTGGCCGGCCGGCCGGCGCGTCTATGAATGAATGAAGTTGATTCGTGCGCCCCACTTTACTCCACTCTACTCTACTACGAACTCAGTCGTCGTCGCGAGAACTGGCTAAAGGGTTTGGCCATCTATCGGTGAGTAGAAAAGTTAAAGTCTGCAGACTAGACTGCATATTTAAACATTATTAGGTATATTATTTAGATTAGGTACTTAAGTAAGAACACGTATAGAGAATACTTTTTTTTTTTTTTTTTTTTTTTTTTTTTCGTCAGGAAAATGCATTACTGCATGTCCCGCTCCAGGGAGGTAGCGGGGGTCTGTCGGGCTCTCCCGCCGGCTAGGCGTTCCGGCTTTAAATTTGGGCATACCGACTAAAAACCTGACGGTGTTCCTTCAACTGTCACCATAAAGTGGCCAGGACGCGGTACCTCCGATTGGATACTCCGCGTCCTACGTATAGAGAATACCTAAGATTATTTTTATTGTCATTGTCATTATTAGCCGCTTCCTTATTTGTAATTTTTATACATGTAAAGTGTTGGGCATACATTACACCAAGACTTAACGCGGAAAAATATTTTTATAAATACTAATACCTGATTTAAAATAAAAAAAATGATGTTTGTGTGTCTGAAGAAGTCCAGTCATGCGTATTTTCACAATTATCCATGGAGTTTTTAGTATAGTACTAACAACAAATATATATATCAATTTCTTGATGTAGGTGACATCTAGTATTGAATAGCAAACAAGTATACAAATAGTGCTATCTACATTAATACACTAGAACTAATGTTCAAAACTTTAACTAAGAGATGGCAGTAACATAGCGATGTTAACAGCTGTTAGTGCCACCTAGTGGCTTAATTTTAGTACTAATTTTGAATACTTACATTGTTATTGGTATTCAACAGACACAGTAGATGGCGCTTTTAGAGTATGATTGTTTTCTTTAAGTTCCAATAGATGGCATTAGCTTTGATTTTGGAATGTACAAGTAGATGTCGCTGTGTGTAGTGTTTTATTTTCAGTCTGTGGCCGATCGAAATTGTTTGGCATTGTAAACTTGTGGATTATCTCTATAAAATATATTCTCAATGATAAAACACGGGTCGGACAAAAACTGAGGGTTTTATATTTGAGTGTAAAGATAGGTAATTTAATTCGTGCAAGAAGCTTCCTCTCAATTTGATGGGGTACAAATGAATTGGAAAATCTTGTATAATAAATATAAAATTTTATTAGGAACAATATTTATAAAAATAACGATACATGTTTTTTAACCGACTTAAATATGGTGGAGGTTCTCAATTTTACCCAATTTCTTTTTTACTTTAACTTAGACATGTAATTGAAACCTATTATTGGCACTCGTAGTAAAAAGTGAAATTTTAAAGTAGGCTACATAACTATGGTTTCAATGCCTGAAAGTTTTCCAACTGGGTATTGCTTATTTGCAAAAGCTTGTCAAGTTAGTACGTATCGTATGAGGGTATCAAGTAGCTAACCTACAGTCCTACAATGTATTAGTAATTACAAGACGTACAGTACGTTCGACCTCGTCTTATTCTGGTACAAGACCCGTACTTAGTACAATTTCATGGGTTGATGAGAGTATTGCGCACACACGTATGTGAGACTATAATTATCTTCAAATTACACTTGAAAAATTACTCGGGTAAAAGTTTTTTTGTTATTTTCTTTGCTAAATGGTAGGTATTTGATTGTACTTGGGTAAAAATAAAAAAAGTAATCCTTTACATCATTTATTATAGTTAAAGTTCAATCGTTTAATATACATACATGGAAGACTACACATGTCTGCATAAGTACAATATAATAGGAAGACATCGAGATCAAAATAATAATATGTAATGGCACATAAATAATGTTCAGTAGGTACCTATCCGTTAACAATTTTAAAGCAAATATAAGGCACTTAGAATCTAATACTAAAACTACACAAAGATAAATTAAAACAAATTAAAGCTTTTTCGTGGAAGAAGAGACTATTAATATCACAATGTGTGAGTGTGAGCGCAGGCCACACTTCACCACGGCCGCCACTTATTTTCTTCGTCGGGTTGAGGCCCCGCCGCGCCCTCGGCGTGACGTTCCTTTTTTTCATGAAAAGCCTCGAGTTGGCGACGAGCCGCCTCCTGCTTTTTATATTCTTGGTACTCGATTAATTTCCTTTTCTTTTTAGGCGGTAGGTTGCTGTAATCCATCGGCAATTCGCATTGTTCCGGAACATTAACCGTCACTTCAACTTTGCTCTGGGGAGTCGCGTCTAATTGATTAGCTGCGCAGTGTGCGACGGATTTTTTCGGCGAGTACGCTGTTTCGTTAGACTTGGCCGGTGATCTAACCTTCCTGAGATCAAGAGTGTCGCTGGCGGCGGTCGGCGGCGAGTACTGGTACGCGTACTCGCCCCTGTATGCCTCGTCTCTGTGTAAATATTTTGGTTCGGGCGCTGGCTCCGAGCTCGCATTCATGTCAACGTTGTCGTTGCTACGCTTATCCATTATGTGTTGTCGAATTTTTTGCAGTATAACATCTTTTGCCTCGGCCGGAACTCTTTTGAAATACGGCCCGTTTCTCTGTCCGTTTTGTTCTGTCGTGGGATGGTTTATCTTGTCGACCGTCGTCAGGAGCCCGGTAGGAGGTAGTTTATGATTGGGCCTCGCTGGAGGTCTATTGTATGCCCATTGTTTCGGTGCCTCGCCGGAGTACACTGAATCTTCGGCGTCCGATGACGATCTGTCCTGATCGCTGTAGTAATGGTGTCTGTCGGAGATGACGGACGATGGTGAGGTGGGCGGAGAGAAGTTAGGTCTCTCTGGTACTTGGATGGTAAGAGGTTGGGCTGTGATGAGTCTCGACAGGTGACTGATCAAGTTCTGGCTGACGTTGGCGTCTAAGTCAGGTACAGACATGATAAAGCGGCAAGCTTCGGCGGCACATTGTCCGAAACCCGCTTGAAACTTCTTCGCTTCTAAAACCGGGTCTCTAGGACTGTGTAGCTTGGTGAGATGGTTAACGGTTAACTCAAGGATATCTGCCTTCTCCAACTTGCTCAGGTTGTCGTCATCGATCTGTGAAAAAAGGCAAAAGTGAGTAAAGTGTAGGCAGGTGCGCGGTGCCGGCCGGAGCGATTCTCACGGTACAAACGTCACATTAATATAACTGTACGTGAATAAGGGACTCCTGTTTCTTAATGGAACTTGTACTTTTATATTCCAGTTTGTAGTCGGTACAGTTGATAAGTGCAGTCATAAACAGAAGGACGACCGGTCTGATATAAATAAATGCCGTGTGAATGAATGATGGATTGCATTTTGATGAAGTTAAAAGATGGATAGTACAATTTTAGATCATAGTTTTTACACATACAATATTAATGGAAAACTTTATTAATAGTGTGAAGAATCGGTTATAAAATTACGTTAAATTCTACAAATAGTATGAGCACCACATTTACATATAAAAATAGCAGTGTCAACCACTTAACTAAGTGTTGATTACAATCTCAGGTTAATCATTCGTTTCCGTCTGCATAATATATCATAATGATAAAGTAATTGCTTGCAATGATATATTAGACAATTAATATCCACAGAAACTACGCAAGAAAACTGTAACATTCCCAGTTACTACTATCTCTGCCTTCTTAAATTAACTTTTAAAATAAATATTTTGTTCTAAAGGATCTTCAAAATTTGATAATATATAATATAATGATAATGTAATAAATATGATACAAACCTCGAGAGCTCCGACCATGAGGTCTTTAAGTTCGTCCAAACATCGGTTGATGCGCGCGCGTCGCTTTCGTTCCAAAAGTGGTTTTGTGATCTTCTTATATTTCGCCGTTTTCGACAGCGGAGCTGGGTCCGACGACATTTTCATATCTAACAAACAATAATTTATGAATTAATTGATATTAATCTATTTATTATTTAAATATGAGCAATTTAATATTGCCGTTGTTGATCGAATTATTTTAAATATATTCAAATTGATATGACACTATATTTTAGTAATTGCGATTATATGAATAGGTTTGCATAAGGTAATACAATTCACGGAAAGGTTTAACTTCAGGTAAAGGAAGCGCACATCTCCATTGATGTATTCATCTTAAAACTACGGACAACTCTACAAATATTTACAAGAAAAAATTAAATTTAAGAATCAATACTCACAAATGAATTAAACTTCCAAAGAAACACAAAACAGTCACACACAGTCTTTATAATGAACACAGAATAAATGCGTAAGCTTGCAAGCACAGGACGCGCGTCTCCGCCCGCGCCTTGCTTCGTACTGCCTGAAAAAAGCCTTCGCCCCCGCACCCCGCGCGGCCCGGCCCTTCCCCACCCTTGCCCTGCGCCATTCATACGCTGCGCAGGAGCACGTGTGGCCCAACGATCGAGTTTCAAGCATGCGTAACATACTTTCCCAGGGAATTCTTGGAGATTTGAGAACACTTTGGTTTTTTGTACGTTATGAAATATTTTAATAACTGGAGTCGAGTTATAAACAACATTTTAAGTTCATAACATATTTCATGTGGGTCCTGTAAATCAGAGGGCACGTGGCAATGTATTTTTTCTTAGAAATATGACAAAGAATGTTGTGTGATGTTGTTAGTACTCAGGTAAGTTTACATGCTTAGTTAACAGGAATATGAGGCTTTGTTCAAATGTTATACTTTTTATAAAAGCAGTAAGTACCATGAACATTACTCATTGGGGATAATTTTATTGATTTTAATTTAGTTTCATTTTAAAAGTCTAGATGGGGTAGGGTTGACATTTTGGTTATATTTATTCTGGAAGTAAATGTATTTGCCTTGAAAACCAGTTTAGCACATTGTAATTAATAATCGAGGTGTAATTTTAAATAGTTTTAAATACAGTTATTACCTTAGTGTAGGTACTTATCAATGTTGAATCTCTACCACCCAAGCGAACAATTTCTATAGCGGTACCCATTCACAGTTAAAAGAGAAATATCTCCTATTGTTTTGTCAGATACTTAGTGTAAACATCCCAAAACATAATTCACTTTATTACCTATAATGTAATTTTAAAACCGTATTGTAATTAGTGATAGTCTGTTAACGGTTTTATCTCTGACTGATGTTACCGGCTTACGACCTCGAAGGGCTTTGGCGGCTTATTCCTGAAATGACGTAGACAAAGGGCGGTATATAAAAAGTTGTACGTAATAAATGGCACGACCCAAAACGGGCCAAGTTAAATGAGGGCTGCGGTGACCATTTTTTCGTCAGTGGTCCAGGTAAACGCGAGCCAAGACTCCGATTATCTTTTGTCATTCTGTCCGTCGTTAAAATTGCAGTTTAAAAACTATATAATTATAGGTTATTCGGACAATTTTAAGCCCCTTTGATATTTTAGTGTTTGTCTTAAAAAACTCACGTAGCTTTTTGTTGAGTCCTGTCGGAACTTTTTTGTTTTATTGACGCTGGCGGGCGGAGTATAAAAGCTGAATTACTTTTCGCAATTTGTACAATTTGGAAAAATATTTCTTTCTGTTTTGCAAAATGAGTTGTAAAACAATTATGTATATGAAAACATTTATTTTAACTGCTAGCACGCTTATGAAATGCAGGCAAAAAAATATTAGAGTTACGAGTTCATTAGTGCTTATAAGTATAAATATGTTATAATTGTGGCAACTGATATGGACTTATAGCTAATCTAATTCAATTTCAGTGAAAACCAATATCAGAAATTCTCATGAACATCCCAGATTTTATTTCAACCAATAAGATTATATGACACATCGCTTTGCCATCTTTTAAACATTCCAATAATGCTTAAAACAAATTATACCGTTTGTTACACCCTGTTTACTAAACAAACAAATATTTCTCCCACACACTTGGAGTACTCACATGTCAATAACATACCGATCAAGTTTGACTGATGACGTCACATGTTATCAGTTATTTCCTGAGACGATGGCTATTTGGTCTACGATGAAGCTTACATACACCTCATACCTCCAGGACATGAATGGCGTAAGTATTTGTTACTGACTTGATCTTAAGACGTTTTACTATTGAAGTTGTGGCATGTAGGCATAGCTTCAGACAGCAGACTAAACAATGAGATATGGAATTCACAGCAAGTGTGAGATATTTTACTTTTCCTTGTGACAGTCTTGGAAGATAAAGTATACTTATCGATCTTAAACCATTGACTTCTAATGATAGACTGTGACTAGACAAATTATAACTAGTATTATGTAATAAAATATAGTTATTGTAGTATATAAGTTTCCTTTGTAAAAAACTACTAACCAAATGGTGATTGAAGATTTGAAAACATGAAAAATTGCTGAACTAGTGCTGTTCGGGCTTGCTACCCCTTCCTTGCGTGGCGGATTTTGAGCGATGTCATGGAAAAAAGGTAAATTAAATATTCCCTGATGGGGAAAGAAGCGTGATATTATGTATGTATTTATTAGTGTAAAAATTTGATATAATATAAAAAATATGCTTTTATGAAATTTTAATAAAAGTGTTGTATAGAATTTGCAATATCCGTGACGTATTAGTCAGGATCTCTACCAGTTAGTAGTAACAGGGAAATAGGATGGTCATCATATTTCCCTATGATACGCAACATGACATGACTTGCGAAATATAATGTAATATCATGTAATAACATGAGTATTGTATGTGTAATAAACTTGTACATTACTTGGTAGTCGGGGCTTTACGAATTCCCTCAACTATGGAACAATTTTGTTACATAATGTATTTGTTTTAATTCAATATTACCTTAAAAATACAACTACCACGGTAGGATTTGCTCTAGTTTCGTTGGGACTTCAACAAACATACAAATACTGGACACAACTTGGTAGAAACAACTTTATAATAAGTGCGGATCTGGTGATCCGAACTAATTATTTGTAGATCGTACACATATTTGTACTGTTTGGAAATCAAACTCCTTGACTACCCGAGGTAATTGTAATAGTACCACTATAATCAATGTACCACAGAGGCATGCAATAATTTTGTTACATACATTTCTTTTGAAAAATCAACTCCTACAATAAGATTTGCACTGTTTCATGATGACTTTATATCAGTGTATATTTGTTCCTTGCGGGAATCGAACCCAGGGACCCCCCCATACCACTACCACAACGGTAGTGGCATGGCGACTACCAAAACTAATACGCCTCAGAGGTTATCGTTGTATTTCAGAGCTGAGGTTTACATGAGACCTTATAACGCAATCGTGTTTATCGGAAAGTTAACGGGTAAATTCCCATGTTTTAAATATTGTACAATATTTCTCTTTCCTGAGATATCAGGGAAAGTGTTTTTTTTAATATCAAAATTCCGTTTTATTTTCCTGTTAAAAAGTATAACGGAGAACACACTTATTAGAATATTTCCTTCCTTCTAAAAAGTCCAATTAATGAGTGCGTGAAGTATTTGACAAGAGACCTTCGAATTTATAGTATAGGGGTCATTAGTTTATTAATACTGACAATTGAATTATCGTATATTTAATAGAGGTGTGTAGCACGATTCTCTACAGAGGGTACGACTCGGTACGAGTAGAAGGTGTCGAGTATCAAAAGTTTGACATTTAAAATGTACTGCCAAAATAGTTCCTACAACGCCCGTTAGAGGCGCTGAACAGATTTTAATACAAAATTTCTCGATAGCTAGCTTGATGTCGGTAGTCGATAGTGGTAGAGAATCGAGCAACTGTTCTGGATATAAATTTTGTTCTATATAACTTCACATTGGCTCAAGACTCGTGTGTTTACGTCACAAGAACGGGAACGGCCAGTATATGGGTAGGTAAAATAATTATCTACTGAGACGTCACTTCACAATACATGACGTTCACATCCAATATATTGATGTTACTTAAAGTAATACGTACTCATATAGGAAACAACAATTACTTTCGCATAGATACTACATTAGCATACGTCATACTAGCTAGGTAAATACACATAGTTACTTAGAGGAAAATAATCAAGGACGTAGTGTAATAGTTGACCGACCGTTGATCGTGCTTTTGATGACGTACTGCATAGAAGGAAAAGTGAGGGTGTGTACACGATTAATCGAATGCTACCTATGACGTCACAGTTCATTACGTAGCTGCGTTTGATTGACCCATATATTGTAAGACTAGTGAGTCAATGTAAATGACCTTTACGTAAACTAGGCCGATAACTTAATTTGCGTGTCTGTCAAACGTCATAACATTAGTATATTTGACGCTTAATGACGTCATAAAGTGTGTAGCCATTTTTACTATTGAGATTCTCTCTTAGTCACATCCCGGTGAATGCTCAGTATAATACGGGAGTTACATAATCCACGTTAATAAGATCGTCTAGTCAAGTCTATTGCCTATGTAGACATCTCTGTGTCAGTGTCATGTCTATATAGCTTGAACGATAGTGACTCTAGGGGATGAGTGGTATGACACATAGTACGCAATGAATTTAGTGCTATCTATGACGTCACAGTTCATTACGTTGCTGCCTTCGATTGACCCACGTACTGTATTCAGTCTAGTGAGTCAATGTAAATGACCTTTACGTAAACTATAATAAGTGATAACTTAATGTATGTGCTTGCCAAACGTCATAACATTAGTATATTTGACGCTTAATGACGTCATAAAGTGTGTAGTCGTTTTTAATGTGAATATATAGTATATAGTTAAGGTGAATGCTCAGTATAATATAGGAGTTATATAATTTTTAGGCCTTATGGGATACATCTCTATGTCAGTTGAACCTTAGTCGTCATTGTCAATTTACAAACCCCCCCGACGCTTCAATAATAGTGACTCTATCCTAGGATCTCGGGAATGAAAAAAGTAAGAAAAAAATATAGTTGGGATTCCCCAACTGATAATAGAACGTATATATTACCTAGACGCAATCTTGTAAATCCCGGGTTGTGAAAACACTCTTTGCCTGAGCTGCGTTTGAGGAGCGCTAACGTAACTACCGGGCACAGTATTATTGGGTTTTTTATCAGACGGATTACCCGATGTTCAAACCTAAAGGGCTGACGTTTTCATTTATTTTTGTTGCTAAGAGTATTACACACATTCAATATTTTTCTGAATGCCTGTCGATACATCAAAATGCAAAGTTAATGTCCAATTTGACCTCTAACTTGTCCCTGAGGTTACTTAATAAGTCGTAAATCTTTGACTTGACATTTTGCATACATACGGTATCTAAAAGCGTTCCATTGATAAATAATTACTTTGTTATCATTAGGCAGAACAGCCAAAACTTGTGCGTGGGTGTTTTTGTTTATCTGTGGCACGCGTGGGAAATGTACGAAGACCCGTTCCCACATGTGGACATACCTACCACACGATTTAGTGATGCGACATCGATTGACATCGGTTTTTTATATCGGCTTTTTATAACCCGTTTTTGCCGCGTGAACTATCTTGAAACCGGTGTGGAGTTGACTTTGTACTGTTACTCGGTTACGCTACTGTAAGTGAATTTACTTTGTTCTTATCCTGGACGAACTGGATCTGTGTTACACTTGCAAGAAATCCACTGCAAGTAGCTCTTTGAATAAAGTTTTGCTCTTTATATGAACGCTTAATACAATTATTGAACATCTAGGTATGGATTACACTAATTTATTTCAATTCTGACTGCCTAATATTATCATAATCACCAATTTCAAATTTTAATTATTAATTGGAAATCCGCACTTAATTTCTAATCGATACCCAGCAACGTCACTATTTAAGTGCGTCACAAACTTGATGGCGCGAAGATGTGTGAAGAACACGTAATTGTTTTATTATGATAAAAAAAGTTGACTCATTCTAGAAAGAGGGCGTATATCTCTCGTTTCGTGTGCGGTACTTTTCTCAGTTTCATTGCCAAGGCAGTATGTGTGATGTCATTGCGTGAATCGTAAACATAGTGAGTCATTAGTGACGTTTGAGGTAAATGCACTGAATCGTAAAAGATAATGTGTTACGTCACTAATTAAATTCTCATCTAACAATGTGATGCTTGTTGTTTGTTGTTCATACTTTTGTCCTCCTATTTGAGATCTGCTTTACTTGGGTATATAAATACATAATAGAGCAAACAGGTTTGCTTTATTATAGTTAATTCATTTTATGAACTACATTATATTCTTACAGAATTTTGATGGATTTTTGTGAAAAGTAATAATATAAACTTATATGAAGCTTAGAATTAGTAAGCACAATACTCCCAATACTACCAACCTTAGGATTTTGAATTTTCTACTGAAGAATTTGAAACAACAAAATGTAGCTTAATGACCTCGACGAAGCAAATATGACCATATCATCAGTCAGTGAGGAATTATAAGAATTATTTTATGAATTTGGATAGAATAAGAAGTGTCATAAAAACCCATTAAATCTATGGGTACTTATAATAAATCCACAAAATCATCATAGAGTAACTAGATCGATCAATAAAAACTATAACAAATTCTCACACAGTAAATTAGTCAGGATTGCCATAATTCGAAACGAGTAATAAACATTCAATTTACATACAGATTTAGTTATCTGTGGTACCGTTAGAAATATGGAAAAATCACGAGCACTCGACCAATATTGGCCAGAACAAAAAGCCAACGTTTGGTAATAAAATTTTGCACAGCCGGCTTTAACAATTCAGTACAGTTAGGTTACGTTAAATGTTTAGACAAATCGTCTGGCAGACGACAGTAAAGGCCTTTGCCGACTGCCTTTGTTTCGAACCCTTGTGAAGACAAGCCGACAGATTTTTGGCTTAAAAACAATAGCTGGACATGAATAAATGATTATTAGGCTCGTTAGTACAGTCCTTGACGGCAAATACCGTTAACACATTAGTAAAACTGTTAAATGCGCTTTTTAGACCCTTAAAGTGTAGAATTGTCTACTGGGATATTTTATTCAATGTCATTTTGTCCTTTGAAAGTGATAATTACACGTATATTTCTTTATATACCAGTATGGGGCTAAGGATAAGCAATTTCCGATAAAAAATGTAGTATTTTGCGAAACCCAACCTGAGAATCGTTTGAACAAATAGCCTACTTTCCTACTAATGAACGGAAGCCGAACTCAACGTCAGCGTTTATCGGGAGCCTTATCGTCGTAGCCGGTGTGCACGTGCCCTAAAGAGCCGACAGATCGAAACTAGTTCGCAGCGCCCGCGCAACTAATTGACGGTCAGCTCTCCGACGGAAGCGATAGCAAAATCATTGACTACGAAAAAGATAAGAAAAAAATGATATTATTTTTGCGGTTTTCCTCCTGGCTGAAATATCGGGAGGATATGATAATTGATCAAAAATTTCCACAAATATTTTTAATAATTTTCAATAGTTTGGCTATTGTTATGAAAAATAACATCAATTAAAGACCATCAAAGTTATTACTTCCTACATTAATTATTATATTTTCACAGTTAAAAAAAATATAAATGGTTATAAAAAATAATTTTGATACTCAAAGTATCGTCTCTATTTCGTATATTTACTTAAAAAAAATTGTTTTTCTAACGATGTAATACTCTAATCGACGAGTCTCGTGCGACAAAAATGACAATGCCTTAACGTATAATGTTATTGAGAAACTCAAACGAACCGTGAAATAAAATAAGTAAGTGTTTAGCAAAAGAAAAGATCATTAATTTATTTGAAAACAAAACTATTCAGTTGTCAAGAAAGTTGAGCAGTCTGTTGTAAATCGTTTGCTATTCATTGAGACAATCGTATTTTTGCGATCTGTAGGTAGGTACGTTAAAAACGTATTTTTGTAAAGGATTCTAAACGTCAAACACTATGAAATTCTAGAAATTCGAAGCGAACTCGATCCTATCGTGCGGAAAGCTGGGGATCGAGCTACAGAATGAAGAAGTAAATCAATCAAAATGAACGATTTATCAAGCGGTTGTTTCTGCCATCGGTACCAATATAGTTAATTCTGAAGATATCTGTCAAAATTCGCCTCGGCCGGAAGGCATGCCGTGGGAACCGGGGACGATCGGTTTTCTCAAAAACAACTATATCTATCACAAATAGAGATAACTCTTTCATTTTGATACATTTTTTTTTAGTTTCGCAAATCGTGAAACGGACGAATGGAAATGAGCTTTTTTATTATTCTGAACTGCTTTTTCTCGATTTGGCGGTCGCGAATGACTTGCATTTAATTTATTTGAGAAATTTTGTGATCGTTTTAAAATTTATATGTAGTGGTGAATTTGGAGTGTAATTTTATACAGTAGGAAATAGGCTTACCGGTTTTCAAGCCGTTTTATATATTCTATTTTTAAAGGCAACTCCCGCGCTATGATAACGTCTTGTGCGATATGGGGATCTTCACGCACATAATTGTGATCTAAGATAGACTTAGAAAGATTTTTGTAGATCACACAAAGTATTGAGAATTTAGATGTAAGCCTGCTTAGTTAACTTGTTTTCCCGATGCCAAATAAAAAGCGATCAATATTTTATTGGTAGGTACTTCGGGAAGTCATAATTTAATCACACTGTAATTACATATTAACTTGGACCCGATTTGTTCCAATAATAGCGCGTTGTATTTTAGTACTATGTTTCTATGCACTTACTTTATGATTGCTAAATAGAGCTCGTGTATTTGTCTGCTAGATTTTACGATTATTTCTGTGAATTCTAATAATAGCTTTGACTGCATCAATACTGCTGATAATAAATTAAGGTGACCTATTTAGGAGTTCTTCGCAATATTCTCGCATATGGAAGTAGAACATTATTTGCTTTTATTTGGCCACTGGTTTCTTTTCGAAATACCATTTTACGCCAGTACAATTTTCGAGTAAAATGTAGCATATTTAAGAAATTAGAAGAAAGATTGCGTTCTTTTGAGGAAACAATTATGAGATTAAACATGATTAATACGCGTTAGTGTTTTGAAATTAAAACGTAACAAGATTTTTATTTGCACATTACCTAAAGCTCAAATTATCGGCTCAAAAACCTCTTCATATCTAAGTGTAATAATTAAAACTAAATGATGATCTGAAGCCGCCATTTTATTTTATATCGTTCGTTATTAAGGCTTTACGTATTAAATTGGGCGGCACGGGTCAATGATTACGTTATCCAATGCTTCTTTAGTAGACTGATTATACCCTTATGAGAAAACCGGCCGGTTAATCAAGCGTCCAATAAATCTCGGATAAAGAATTGCTTTTAAGATTGCGGTTTAGTGGTTTAAGGTTGAATGAATGGATTTTGGGATGTTTTAGTTTGTTTGCCGTGATAAGGTTATTTTGAATGAATTTAGTTACAGTGCTTTGTATGGATGGGATATAGCGGCTTTAAATATTTTTGAAGTAAAAGTGAGGCCATGACAATGAATGAATACAGCCAAAGTTCATGGTATGATATTTTGGGCTCTTCATAGCTCATAACTCATAAGCTTTTAGTCCTAATCGACATCTTTATTTCGTCAAGAAATCTTTGAACTAAAGAAACTAATCTAATAAACAAGAAACAAGTATCTACATCTTAATCAATAAGTTCAATTATAGTTATTTGTAACTATCTAAGTGACCTGGTTCGTCGAGATCGCAGAGCTACTTCGTGGTTTATGCTCCGAAGCCCTCAGGACGGCCGCGGTGAAAGTGAAACCCATACCGTAGTCCATTGAAAGGGAACTGGGAACTGCGGACACAATAATATAAGTAAAAGTAGTATTGGACCTGTAAAAGGTGTTTTTAAACGTTTAAGTAAGAAAAGAATTTACTTTTTCTTCATGAAAAGACGTGAAAACGTGACTAATAAACTTGTGAGACATTCATACTATATGACCTTTACCTAGAAACAATACACGGTACAGCAATAAATGCCCAATTAACGAGCACTAATAAAGTCATCAACGCAACAAAATATAATCAAAACAGACACCGTCTAGAGATTTTCCCATGCGAATACCGATATCATAATATATGCACAGGAGGTCTACGTCCGCTAATGACAATGTTGTCAAAATAACGATCGACAAGAACATCACCTATTCAAATCTAGTTAAACTAGTATACATTAGCCAGTCTCGGTCTATTAAGAAATGAATTGGCCGTCGTTACCACAAGTGTTGGACGACCGAGTTGAAAAGTCTTTTGTTTGGTCGTGTAAATTCTTGCAGTGAGTGCTTGGTTACTTGGCTGTGTAATACGGTAGGCTGAGGGGGGCGGGTATGCAAATGGCAGAGCTATACTTGGCCACGAAGCGGGCCGCCCGCGACCGTGGGAAAACTATCGCCTGTGGCGAGTTCGGTGCAGGCGCGGATTTAGACTCACATATTTCTAGATACAAGTTGATCGATGACAATTTAATTGGTTAACGATGTGGAAGTATCCGGATACATTTTTTACAATTACTTTGTCAAATACAATTGAACTATTCATCTGTTCATATACTTGCCTCCGTTATCATATATTATGTTGTTATAACTTTTTCCTGCCGTTGCAGACAAACATAATAATGAGTAAATGCTGTATTTTAGTATGGTTCATATTTTGCAACTTATACATTGACATGTTTTTATTTTAACGAAGACCGTTCCGTATTGTGATTCGAGACAAATTTTACGCAATAAACCGTTTTTTAGATGCCCAGGAAACGCGTATTCGAAGCTCTCATTTTTGCTTTAAGTCCAGCAAAATTAATGAAAACCGACTCTACGTATTCTTTTCATGACTGTTCATTAGAAGAGTGTTTTCACGAAGTTATGTGCATTAGAGTTCGTCCCTGGTCGCTCGTGCACGGCCCACGGGCGCGTGACGGGTCTCGGCGCGCGCCGCAATCACGACCGTTCTGACGCGCGACTTTTTGACGCAACCGCGGCCGCTCCGTCGCTCGCCTAACGTAACACTTACTTTTGTTCTTTTACTCCAACTAATCTACAATAAAAACGCCTATCTTCATACTTTTTGCAGCCGATTAAATAGGTATATGTTAGGAAATGGACGGGTTGCGAAATTTTATTACGGTATATCGTTTTTGCCGCTTCTCATGAACGTATTCCGAATTCGAGATGGCATATTTCAGACATAAAATCACGTTTACAGTTGCCAGAAAACATTTATATATTTTCTTGCTTTGGTAGTAAGCTAACGCTAAATACTGAAAAATTACTGAAATACAATTCTTATCCAACTCAAATAAAAACTGAACGCATTACGGCAGTTATGTCTGCAACCACAGGCGCAAAAACTGCAGGAATGTAAAATTAAATTCTGCGGACAAATGAAACGGACGAATGATTTTTCTTTCAGTAATCTTTATTTTGGTAAGTTCTAGTTGAGTGCACTGTTTATGTAAATGTTTGGTTCATCTGTCAGAGTCCAGTGATCTCACGTTGGCCAACGTTGCGACGACGGCGGCAACGTTGCGCTAATGTTGCAAACGAGTCGCATTGTTAGGGGTGACCGTGTCAGTAACAATTGTGCTTCCTACGAGTAGGTATATTACCTACAGAGATTTTTTAAATAACCGTTTCTTTAGTTTGAGTTTTAGAAAAGCAGTGATAGCCTCGTAGTAAAAGTTAGAACCTCCAACGTAATTGGTTGCAGGTTTGAACCTGAGGCTGTTGCCTCAGGTTCAAACCAATGACGTGACCAGAGACCCTTGCCCAGCAGTGGCGTTTATAGCCTTTTATAGCTGCGTTTCTGCTATATTCCCTTAAATATGATAAATGATAAATATGTTTTTCGATTTGTTGCAATGCGAGTATATCACTTTGGATCGTAGATACGGAACCATCACCGTCCATAAATAATGTACCAAAATATTATGCAGTTTATTGGTGACAAATAAAATGTTCCCAGGACCTCTTTAGTTCTTTAGGTAGCCTAGAATAACATTTGATGTTATCTAAGTTATTTGACTTTTACATTTGAATAATATCAGGTTACATGTTTCTCACGATTATTTTGGCAATTTTATTAGTGTTTTTGTGTTTTCTGGTTTCGTTATTTATATGTATTTAAGACATGTTTGATAGAATACATTTTACAGGGTATTACGTATTCTATTACAGCTACTCTTATACAAAAAAACAAATCGAAGACATTTTTTTATGACTTTCAACGCGTTTTTCATGCGTTTTCCGTTTCCGTCGGCGGCCCCGACGAACCATCGGAACGGAACTCTAAAAACCCATCTCAAGCCATTGGTACGCTTTTGCGCGTTTTTTACAACAATCAATTAACTCTATTGCTTTAAACCGAGAGGTCGTCACGATTCTAATTACTTTTTATTTTATTTTTTTATATATTTTTTTTCGACGTGTGAGTGCAGCGTTGCGTTTTCATTATTCACGACTGACGATGATGTCAATTATTGAAATTGAGATGTCTTATCTGTTTAAGTGTAGAATTTAGATTGTGTATTAGTATAAAAGCTTTTGAGTAGTCTGTTTGTGTAATTGCTAATGATAGAAAAACACTGCTTATAATAAAAAAAATGTATCCTTAATTAAAGAAATCTATTGATTGCAATGTTCGTTAGCCAAAACCGGTGAAATGTATTATTGTTATATTATAGGTTTGTATAAACCAGTAGGCAAGCAGAGTTTGTGTGTAAAAGTAAACGCTAATATAGCAAGTGAGAGCAGCGTCTGAGCATTTACTCGCAGTATTAAAGTGTTGGTTTTAACACTCGTTTTATTTGGAGCCAGACACCACGTAATGAATTCATTGGTGCTAATAGCCCGTGTAATTAAATAATTCGCTCCTTTATTGAAAGAGGACTGGCTGGCTGATTGTATTGTCCCGAAATCGATAGTCAGGTCAAGTGAAGCATATTTTCCAATAATTTCTTAGTAATAAATATTTACTCTACTTCAAGAAATGTATATTGTCACAAGTTACAGGACAAACGAGGAACAATCAAAATAGCTATAACTTATGTTTTTCCGGGAAAAGTGTATTTTCGTTAAGCGATGTTTAGTTTTGTCTAAATCGGTTCCAGTAGTACGGCCACGAAAGACAGGAAAATTACTATCACATTCATACTTGTATTAATAATGGGCATAAGCACAGAAATACTCGTAAGCATGTGTGTATAACAGATGCAGGCTCTCCAAAGAAAATAATGAATTCTCACGATTAGTTCGATAAAATACTTAACACAGCTTTTTAAGTTGTTATTCAGTACTCCTACACACGCCTACACGTTGAATAATTTTACTACCATTTCTTTGGGAGCTGTCTCTTACAGACATACTGCTCGGTGAGATACGATTCTCTTACATCTTTTATCTAAATAGGGAAGTTAATTATTTATTAATACACATAACAAGTAGTGTACGTACCGCATCTCTTATTTCGATAAAAGCTAAGCATTCTTATTATTTTTCAAATGATAATGTTGATTTTGTAATTTTATTGAACAATCCAAAAAAATGGACTATAGAATTCAATTTCTTTCTTCTCCTTTCTACTTCTTTTTCAGTCTGCATCATCGATTATTTTCGTCTGTAGGTGGATAAATACATTAGTAATCAATAAATACATAATAATTTAGCGAGTTGTTAAGTTCGTTAAGCGTGTACACGTTTATGTCCTCAAATAAAAGTAATTGCAACCTGTATTCCAATGTTTTCTAGTTGCACAGTCAACGTGCCTAATAAATTATAGTTTAATGTTACAAATTATACCGTTTTACAAGCTAACATATTTAATTAAGGTTATATCCTACTAAATAAAAGTTTATTGACAACATGACAGACTGAAATAAATAATGTCATTTGTATAAATGCAAAAGTAGCTAATTTCTTGCCTGGCTGATAACATTTTACGGCATTAAACTTTTCGATACCATTTTTAACGATCTTTGCTGGTCTAAAAGTTTACCCCCTATACAACAACATAGGTTAAAAACAATATTAACATTATTAGAATATTGAATAGAGAAGTGGTTACAAATAGTTTTAAATTAAATAACAGATAATTCACAAATTTTACAAAATTATTTCTTCAAGTTCCGGTATCGATTACAACAAAATAATGTTATTTTTTATGTGAACATCGTGCGTTTCCGTAATCGATTGTTATATTTATTACAATAGTGAGGAAAGTATCGATATTTTATCGGTAAAGACGGTAAAGAGCGTTATCGAAAGGGACTTACGTAAAACTAGAAGCAGATTTGTACCGCATTGACTTTTACTTTTTATAGAGTTACGCTTTCAGTACGGATCGATACTTTGTAGGTTTAGTGGTCCGTTGAACAATTGGTTATGTATATAAGGGCTTATTTATAGGCAGATTATGTTGAATTGTATAGTAATAAATTGTAGGGTCGTGGAAACGTGTTCATCTTCGTCTTATTAAGATTTCCATTTTAATGAGGAATCGTCTACAGCTGAAGAATCGTACTAATGTCACTTGTATTATCGAATACAATAATATTAATTTGTAGTTGAAAACAACACTTATAGAAACAATATAGGCAGCAATTAACATACAGCCTGCTTCATTTAAGCGCTATAAAACACAATCATTGTCGTAGATACAATTATTATAATTTTTAACATTTAAAAAACAATTGTAGATACATAAAAATCGTACAAATTAACATTTATAATACGGAACACAATTAACAGAATCGATTCGCGTCCGCTTCGAATAGGAAGTAGTTTTATCGATTATTTATTTTTGTTTTATGTAGGTAATTAAAGTGTTGCGACGATATACAGACAGACACGCGATCAGTATAACTGTACTCTCACGGTACTGAAGCGGCTTTATTGAGTGACTAGCTGACCCGCGCAACTTCGCTTGCGTCACCTAAAAGGATGGGTCAAAATTTTTCCCGTGTTTGTAACATTTTTCGTTGCTACTCCGCTCCTAATGACCGTAGCGTGATGTTATATAGCCTATAGCCTTCCTTGATAAATGGGCTATCTAACACTGAAAGAATTTTTCAAATCGGACCAGGTGTTCCTGAGATTAGCGCGTTCAAACAAACAAACCAACAATCAAACAAGCAAACTGATAGCAGTTACTAATGTTATTGTAGGTGCCGACAAACAACTTCGATAATTTCGCTACATTATGTTGAACGATTTTTAGGTCCGATTGAAAACAATTGCAGTTTGGGACGGTGCGGTGAGGGCCTTCGCTTCGATTGCTCGATTGATAGAGCAGTGAACATAGAGTCATCTGTACTGGATCTACGTTCATCTTGCTTTCTAAAATATCTACTCGTCCTCAAGTTTTTGACAATTATACTGTTTATTACACATCTTTTTTATTTATATAAAAGTTTTTTTCAAGCTTAGATGACACGGCTAACTGCAAACTGCAAGTAACGTAAGAAATTGTTGACAATATTAAGTGCGTAGAGATTTCTATTAAGTCTTCATACCTATTAATATTTGCTTTTCACGGCGCCATGTCTTCATTTCATATAGGCGTTTATTAAACTTCTGCGTAAAGTAATTCCTTCTGGGCAGTAGAATACTAATCAAATATTTTATTATAACGTAGAATACAGCAAAATTTTATTAACTACTGCGATCTGCATTCAATTTTGAATTCCTAGCATAAAATATGATAAATTATAGTCTCTAGCCAGCTATAAAGTAGTGCACTCAATAATAACTATAAATGTTTACACATCTTCGATATTGCGAGTTCATTTATACGTTTTCCCTCACTGCTTAACGAGTGATTTCCTCTCACAAACATAAATTGTAATTAATTATTTTATTAGAAATGATGGCGCCTCGGTTCTTCCTGTGCGTGAGAATCATTATACTTGTAGAAATTTCCTGTTCATTATACCTAATTAGACGTGCCTTTAATGTAAGCTTAATCAATGTTGCTTACACAGATTCTGTAGTTATAAACCGGTTAGATAAGACCTATTTGTGTATTTCATATTAATAATCCCTTCAAACTGACTAACAAGGCTTACAGGGAAATCCTTATAAAACTGAACGGTTTGCGTTGCCCTTATTTTCTTTATGTATTTATTATATATTATTTACTTCATTTTTTACTGTTCCCGCACTAAGAATTGCTCTTGTGTCGCGGGGACTTTTACAAACTTACATACAACGGGCACAATGCACAACCAGACCCGATACAATTATTTGTGGATAGCACAAATAATTGCTCCGTGTGGGAATCGAACCCACGAGCTCCCGACGCAGTGGTGTTGGCGTGGTGACCTAAACCACTGCGCCACGGAGCGCCACTCGTATTAATAAAGGGTCTCTGCTCTAGAAAATCTTAACACAATACCTACTTCAGTAACAGTTATCAACAAAGGGTACCTACCCTCATATAATATTATGTATAACATACATTTAAGCTAAGACTTAAAATTGACTCATTACTATTACCATTTTTTTGATACTCGTTTTATTGGTCGGCAAAATCATAAAAGAGCCAACTATTATCCTCAACTGACAGGCATTAGTTATATGAATTAGCATACATATTAACAAAACTTTCTAGATAATAATGTTAAAATAATTACTTGTTTACTGGTCTCGTTTTACATAACACAGTTTGGCAAGTAACTATTACGTACAAAATCACATACTTATGGGATTAATAAGTTAGAAAGGTGTTGAGACGTGCGTGTTGATGCGTTACTCGTTACATGGAACAGGTACTAATACACGGGTCGGAAAAGATATCATTTGAATTATATTAGGTACAGAAAGTACTTAAAATGTTTTTTTTTTTGTGAAAAGACAAGTCCCGCACTAAGAATCGCTCTTATGTCGCGGGGACTTTTACAAACATACAAACTAAAGCCACAAAGTACAACCAGACCCGAAACAACTATTTTACGATTGCACAAATATTTGTACCATGTGGGAATCGAATGCACTGCACTCTCGATGCACTGGCAGTGGCGTGGTGGCCACCTTTACCACTGCGCCATAGAGGCCATCAAAATAATAATATCTGTCGCAGAAAGTTGGCGGTTTTCAAGTTTAGTCTTAAGTAAGGTCCAGTGAATCATTAGACGTCATGAAGTTTTCGTACTTTTATGTAGGTATTTCAAATACCCTATTTCATTCCTAATCAAATTGCCACTAGCCAATAGCAAAATCATTTTAAAACAATAGTTACCTGAGCGTGTCAACAGTGCCATTTATTTTCAGGCGTCAATTAGTAGTCAGATAAACTTAAATTGAGAGCTATTTACACAATTTACTGAATATTACATCAGTTAAATTTTCCTTATTATAATCATCATATTTCCAGTAAATTTCTCAGAATTACGTTATTTGGAATTATTAGACCGGTGTTTGAGTTATTGTTTGAGGTAAAATAAATCATTAAGTTTTAATTGATCTGGGTTTTTCGTTGCTGTAGTACTTACCTTATTATCAGAATTATTTTGAGTGTAAATTGGATATGTTTCCTTATTAAAGAATCGAGGTGTTATCAGTCGAGCAGGTAATAATGTAAGTTACTGATAAGTCGTTATTTAATTAATATAATTTAAATGATAGATATTCAAGAGAGACATAGTTATTGTGTGACTGAATCATAAAATACATAGGTATTTCGTCGATAACCATTGCAAATACGGTAGTCGACTACCAGTCAAATCAGCGACTCTTTATGAGATGTTAAAAACACATTGTACCTCTAGTATAGATATATGCCATCAAAAACATTCTGTAAAAACCTCAAGTCTCGCAGCTCAGTCTTTCTGGCGTAAAAAGTGGTGAGATCTATATAATACCAAGTCGATTAATCTATTTCGTCTCTACTTAAAGGACCTTCTGTCTTAAGTTATTACATAAGTTATTATCATGCCAAAATTAAAAATATTTTACGTTTAAAACAAATAGACCGACCTGGCCATCGCATGATTTGTATGTATTACACTACACAGCACGACGAGAAGTTAATGCTCCTGAAATTTTAATGGCGAATTTGTGTTTTCATGCGATGACCAAGTCGATCTATTTGTTTTAAACGTAAAATATTTTTAATTTTGGCATGATAATAACTTATGTAATAACTTAAGACAGAAGGTCCTTTAAGTAGAGACGAAATAGATTAATCGACTTGGTATTATATAGATCTCACCACTTTTTACGCCAGAAAGACTGAGCTGCGAGACTTGAGGTTTTTACAGAATGTTTTTGATGGCATCTCACTTCTTTTTGTAGAACGAACATAAGTCCAATTTGTATGGAAAGACGTTTTTTCTTATAATTCAACATATTTTCCTATGGGAATGTTTTTCAGTTTCATGGGCTAAACACCCTTACCCACCTTATATCCCCTCCCGTTATCCCTCATATAGTATGTACCTATCTACACCTATTATTTATTATTTTCTACAGTATTAATGATTCTTAACTGCAAATGTAATCTTGTAATCTTATACATTTATATGGGATTACAAAGTTAATGTTGCAGTTAGTGTATTTAGAAAACTGGACCGAAATTAGAAAATATTGAATTTTTCCCATGATTAAGACACTAAACCCTATTTGTATTCTAAATTTTAAGCTTCTAAGTCTGCTAGAAGTACCTTAGACTTTTGATGATCGGTGAGTCAGTGAGTCAGTGAATCAGTGAGTGACAAAATTCAAAATTTTAACAAGTTGTCATTTTTAAACTACTGGTTCAAATTGACTGAAATTTTAAATATACCGTGTTTATACAATGAATAATTAGTTGCTGAAAATTCAGGCTTCTTGTTTTATCCACAACGACATTATAGGGGGGTCGAAAATAGCCCGAATTGCTTCGAGAAAAGGATGGTACGGCCGTGCCGCTTTTTTTTGCTCGACTTGCGGGGGCACTTCCGTGCCCCCAGATGATATAGTGACGTCACAGTGTTCTATTTTCGTTGGTATCAAATAAGTGCCTAATAAAAGGTTTCAGTCTGCAACAATTACAACTTCAACATTATTTGCGAATTATTGCACAGCCTGAGCATTTTGGATGAACCTTCTATGAGTACAATATATTTTCGTTAACCCAGTCAATTACCCAATTGCTTGGTCTTTAGACTCTAAAACAAAAGAGTGTAGAAAGAAAAAATCTTTCTAAATAATTGGCAAGAAGTAGGTACCTACCTGGGGCGGATGTGGTTAATTATCGCGAAACACGGAGTGACTTCCGCCTGACCTCTGTGCGTGTTGCGTGGATACTGTGGGTGGCTCGTGTACGACCCGCGGATCAACAGTTGCAACCTTATGTTCACCTCAAGTACTTTCGCAACACTTCCTCTGATAGAAGCTACATGGTTCATGAAAGGATATCCTTAATGCTAATCCGTATGTGAAGAATAGTCGACATAAATCTTAAGTTATTATATTCTGTATTTACACTACTCTACATTCGTATTTTTTTCTAAGGGTTGTGTTTATAGCGTGACTGATAGAAAATGTATGCACCCATTGTATGCATAATGCCAAAGTTAACTTACTAATTAGGTACATAAATTATAATATTGACGTATTTTCTTGCATGTATTGTGTATTTCATCTTTCATTTCCCAGGCAGGCAGAATATTAAATTTAAGAAGAGCATAGTATATTTTATTTTCTATTTCGTGTAAAGCTTGCGGAAGGTTTTGCATACTTAGTAATTCAGGTTTATATTATTTTAAATTATTGGTATCATCAGGCTATAACGTTCACCCTAGAATAATCAATTCATATTCAAAATATTGACTATGAATAATGAATACATTAACATGTCATTATATATTATTTATTATATTCGTTGCGCTCGTTTAGCGTCATAGATTTTCGTGATACTATTTGTAATTATTTGTAGCAACTTTCGATAGTGTGTGGTTTTGTGGAATGTTACAGAGAGTGATAATTGATGTAATAAATTTAAACATGTATAAAAAAATATAACAAATCAATCTCAAAATTCATTCCTATGTAGGAAAAGAATGACTTGTAAAATATGACGTAAAATATAATAGTTTAGTTAAGGATAAACACTGACTAAGTTAATTAAATACCCACTCTTAAATCACTTTTCCTAGCGGATTTGATATGAAAGGTAAAAATAAAAATTAAACGGATGTATATTTACCGCAAAGGAAACAAAACAAAAAATATTTAACCTTCGTATAGGTACCTATAAAAAGTAGTGACGTGACGTAGGCGTGCGCTTCACATATTATGGGAGTATGTTGATTGATAACGACGTCAAACAATGCACACTTGTTACCCATCACCATCAACACAATCAAGATTGTTGACAGTTTTTGTAACAATTACTGTCATTGATATCATAACAAGGTGATCAGGTGCTACACTTTCTATTGTCATTTTGTCACGTATATATCTTTGTTTTTTAATCGAGAAATAATTGTCACACCGTGTCTTGCCTTAAATGATATGATACGCCAATTTGTATTATAGAGTTACGGTTATGTCATCAAACCGTTGTTGAGCCCAGCTTCAAGTTGGTGAACTATCAGTAGCACGATTCTGTACAGTCGGTACTGTCGAGTATACTGTCAATTATCGAAAGTTTGACATATAGAATCTATACTAACTGTTTGTTTGTTTTTGTTTGTTTGAACGCGCTAATCTCAGGAACTACTGGTCCGATTTGAAAAATTCTTTCAGTGTTAGATAGACCATTTATCGAGGAAGGTTATATACATATCATCACGGTACGACCAATAGGAGCAGAGTAGCAATAAAAAATGTTACAAAAACGGGGAAAATTTTGACCCATTCTCTTACGTGACGCAAGCGAAGTTGCGCGGGTCAGCTAGTGTACTGCTAAAATAGCTACTACGACGCGACGCCCGTCAGAGGCGCTGACAAGATTTTCAAAAATTTCTCGATACAGGCCGGTTGTCGGTAGTCGATAGTAGTAGAATCTCTCTCGAATCGAGCTACAGATGTACTGCGATCGTTTCCACTCGAACATTGCTCAGTCTTTTACCTACCAGAGGTATTTATGCCGTTTAAACCTGAACAGGAAAACAGTCCTCCCGTGCCTAACCTACCTATTTGATAAATAGGTATTTTAGTCCTCAGAAATAACTAGACTATTAAAACAAAATGGATAGAGAATATAAAAACATACAACACTACAAAATGGTAACATTTATTTATTTTAATTGGTCATTTTCCGGTCACTTAATTATTATGTTCGTTAAAAGTAGAAGAATAGTTAACAATTAGCGTATATCACGCATGAAATACAGGTAACAATTAGTTACCTACAATAATACCGCAGTAGGTAAATATTTTAACTGCTAGATTTTAATTAAATTGAGACACAAAATTCAAGTATATTTTTATAACATTGCATGTTATTCTGCACTATCAAGTTAAAACAAAACTATTAAAAGCACTGAAACAAATTCTAAACATGACTTACACATCAGAACTCCCAAATTGTTTATCATTTGATACCAAAAAAAGCTTACTGCCGTAACTAAATCTCAAATTGCTGCGATCCATAGTATTTTCACCGGGCGTTTCCCACGGCTTCGCTCACGCAAGCGCGTTCCGAATGTTCCAATTAGGTTGTACAGAACTAATTCCTATGCTCATGCGCACTCGTTTCGACGCCCATAATCGCTTCTTCTTAAATGGTGGCGGACTTTTTTGGGCACTCCCGTTTTGTATAATGATGTGTTTGATTTTGAAGGTACGTGAAATTTCGGTACGAGATAATGATACAATTTATTAATGCGTTCAATTCGACTATTGATATGGAATCAAATAAATGCGTAGTATCTGCGTATATTTAAAAAAACTATGACCGGTGTATTGTCTAATAATTTACATCATTGAACTGTTCAGTAACTTTAAGTACTTTTACAAATGTAAGACATCATATATTATAATATATTTTTCTCCATATTTGAACCTCCCAGTTAAGGACGTCAAGATTAAAATTCTGCCTACTCACTAAAGCTTTAACGGTACGAATACACCGATCTTGCCATTTAATAACTGCGTTAATTCAACAGTTATCTTTCGTTAGACTGATACCAACGAAGTAGCATCGAAGGTGCTACTCAAACATAGCACTTAAGATACTGCCAGGTAATCAAATTAGTTGTATCTTCGCAGGTTTTGTTCTACACATCAGTTAGTAGCACAAGAACGAAGTATTAAGTAGCACATTAATCGCTTACCGTTAGCTTCAATCACGCGATACAATATTATTCACGGAGAGACATTTTGACGCTGTTTGTCTTGCAACTTTTGATAGCCAATGATGCTCTTAGGAGAATATGTTGCGGGAAAAAGATTCTTGATTATGATCTAAACTTACTTGATGTAGTCAGATACCTAGTCGGAAAACATTATAATGTGAACCACACATCAACAACTCGGTGTAATGTTCAATTTGAACATTTTGTTTTTCCTGAATGTATCGGATCTTGAGTGAGAAATCCGCTTAAAATATTTTTAGGGTATACAATTTCACGGGTATAGCACTTCATTAAAATAATAGTTTTAGAGATTCGTTTTCTTTGCTAGTCTGTGAATAGTTTTAAATTGTTTCCATTGACGCATAAACCTCACAGTGTGAAGCGAAAAACGCAGTATTTGCATTTTTACAACAAATACGGCTCTTCATTCAACGTTTCGGTATTTGTCGCACGCTTTCGTATGGAATCTTAAAGGTTTCATCACCAATAAGTTATGTACATGATGTCATACGGTTTTGTTTTGATACTGGCGCCCATATTGCGAATGCAACGGACGCATCCCATTGGTAAATCCTTAGGTCTGACCCACGCGCGAAGTGCTATAAAGATAAGTGTACGCGACACAATTTATTGACAGTATTTTCCATGTAAGGTATATCAATTAAACGATAATACCGATTCTTCATGTTATATATATAAATCTATGACGCATTACTTTTTCAGGCTACTTTCAGAGCGTTTCATTCGAATGATTTTATGACGTATTAAGAAATAAGAGTGCACGGTCGTCGGACAGCGTGTGAAAATGTTACAATACTTAGTTTACTTGAATATTTCATTAAACAGCACTCCACTGATTTCATTATGAACGATGATGTGCAATGATAACTGTAAAAGGAATCTCGACTTAAACTTATAAGCTTTAAGTATGATTATTGTTTGTACAAAAGCTTTCTCATGCAGTTGCCGCTTGTAAGGAAATGGGAATAATAGTTGCGTGAACGAGTGCAATATCAAATAATTAAGTTTTTATTTATGATAATGTAATGTTAGTCTCAGACTTCTTAATTGGTAGAAGATAATATCATTGCGGTAAGAAAGCTCGGGTCCGTTAAATGTAATTAATTTGTGCTTCGTAATATATTAATATGTATGTGATGATCACGTATAATAAAATTATACTCTAAGGAATTAAAAAAAAAGTATTTTGTCATACTTCAGAGTTAAAATGTGTTATTCCCTTAATAAATAGTGTTTGTGAAAGGCTAACGAAACAAAACAAATATTATTACAAACATATTTTATTATCTTTTTACCATCATTTCAATATCCTATAGTAGACATAATCTAAATCGTAAGCTAACAATTCCTACCAGAGAATCTATTTATCACAGTATGCTTAGGTGCTAACTACGCTATGGTACTTATAAACAGTAAATGCTTTGTTCGCGGAAGACGTTGAAGTTAGGAATATAAAAAACAGATTACTACTGAACAAAAATCTTAATTTATTAAATTAATAAAAAAAACAACTTCAACAAGCAAAGCGAGCAGGACAATCCATACTTCGTTAACACACATCAGTTCTAGGAACGTTAATAGAAACAAACAACAATAATGATTATCACACAGTACTCCTCACAATATGCAAACTGATTTGTACATTTGCAAACATATGCACGCACACGCATATCATGCAATAATTCTTTCATAAGTATATTCCTCTCCCACACTTCGGGCTGGAATATTTGCGTGTATGTCTGAACATATATAGTTTGGCAGTCACACGGTCCTTGGGCTGTGATGAGGAGCAGCGTCACCACGGCCGCCACATCGACTGGGCGGAGTCTGTCTCGGAGGCGGGGCTGTGCGGCGGTGAAGGCGGTGCGTACGCACGCTTGGCGAGCGCCGCTTCCGAATCCATCGGCTCTGCCAACCTCTTGATACCTCGGTCTGGTAGCACTGTCCTCTGCATGGGAACCTGCTGGGGTTGAGGAGCAGGAGCGATCGGCTGCAGAGGCGTCGGCCTCGCAACTCCGTTGGGCACTACTGGTTGAGGCTGTACCACTTGAGGACTTTCCAGTCTTCTTATACAATTACTTAGATGCTGCAGCAATCTTGCACCGGCTTGAGGATCTACCGGCCCCTGACGCTGCATTGCGTTAGCAGCCAACGTAGCATTTGCTATGAACTGAGACACTTCTGTAGCACACTGAGTAAATCCAGCACGAAAACGTTCAGCGTAGGACATTTCAGGTTTGAGCACCAACTGTCCTCTTCTTTTAAGGCTGTGTAGATGTCGGACGGTGAGTTCCAGAATGTCTGCTTTTTCTAGTTTGGAGACATTTTCTCCTTCGGCTTGCAGGGCGGTAACCATGAGGTCTTTGAGTTCGTCCAGGCAGCGGTTGATGCGAGCTCTCCTCTTTCGTTCGAGCATTGGTTTCATAACTTTTCTGTATTGATAAGTGCGGGAGACGGGTTCTTCATCGGGTTGCGCGTGCGCCGGCGGATGGAAAGCGCCGTGCGGCGGCGACATAGTACGGGCGGGAAGAATCATTGGTGCGCGCGCGACGGTCTGTGAGCGAATGGCGCGCGCGCCGATTGCCGCGCTGCTTTTATGCGCCCTACACGAAAACGCCCGTGATAAAGGTAGGGGTGGCACGCAGGGAAAATATGTGTTGTTTATTTTGTAATCTACTATTTTAAATAAGTAACGGTTTTAAGTAAAAATAAATAATATTAATAATATTTCCAATACTGCTCTACACAGGAAAATGATATACATTAATTATAATCTTTTTAATTTATGTACTAGTGTCTGAAAGTATAGGAAACTTAAAATATACAACGTACCTACGCGATTCATACGCTTACATTTTTTTGTGTGTAGCCTTTGTAGGGGATCTAGACAAGGGCCTACTATGCTTGCTTTTTTTTTCTTAAGACTATAGTCTAGAAAGAGGACCTAATATTTCTATTTTTTTACAAATGACAGCAAATATTTTTTATTATTTTTATTAAATCATTGCCGCTAAGATGAACCAGCTGTTCGGGTAAAAGCATCGAGGGTCTCAGCTGATAGCACCTGGCTAGCACGCGTTCCCACGCGCACCCTCCTTACCATCTCCGCACAGACGCATGGCAAGACGCAGAAGCTCCCCTTGATTCGCGAGTGACGTCACAACGGCTATTATTCTTACAATGAGACTCGTGGCGATGAATTTAACCATTGACAGGGGGACAAGTAAAAGTTATAGTACTCGTCTTTAGAGCTATTCTTACCAATAATAAAAAGTACCCATTAAAGAGTTATACCAGTTTTAAAGGAATCAATGCTTAGTATTTTTACCAATTATTCGATGTAATAGTGTTAATATTAAAATGTATAACAGTTACTGATAAACGTGAGTAGTGTGTGGCAGCCCTAGGCGTGCGGCGGCGCAGGCGCAGGTCTGCGGCGACACGAGGCGTGTTATCGCCTCCGTCGGTCACACAGACAGACTGACGAATAGAAATTATTACTGTCGCACTTTTTACTGCTTACTGCTGTTATTAATTATTATTTGTGCCCTACTTCGAGACACGTTGCCGCTATACCTACTGCAATTTTACGACAAACTCCATTTGTACACCACACACCAATGTAAGTCACATTTCAAAATATTTGTACTTAATTTTTTCCTGTCGTTCGCTGTGTAAAAACATATATGACTGCAATATTTCAAGTTTCTGATATTAAATACCTGTGACAGGCAATTTAGCTCTTGAAAGATATTTAGGTAATAAAATGAATAATGCAATTATAAAAGTTCTCGCGATTAAATACTTTTGACAGGCCATTTAGCTTTTGATAAATATTTGTCGTAATATGAGCATGAATAATGTAATTATTCACTCTAATCCGAGAACATGACGTAGAGTAAGTATTTAACATCAAACACATCCTTGAGCAATAAAAAACATCATCCTAATTAGTCAGTCAAAACAATAACATTGACTATCACCTTGCAAAGGTGTGAGTTTGTTCCCAGCACCGCTAGTCGACTCGACACCGACCCATTGTGCGGTCGAAGCCGCGTGACGCTACTTACTCCAATTCTGTCTCACCTCGCTAGACGACAAAACGTCTTAAGTGTCAGCAGTGCTTTAAGACTAGGCGAGGAGCGGTGCTCGGCGCACACCGCTCGATACTTACGACCAGTCGACACTAGAAGGCGTTTGACACGCAATCGGATAACGGCGTAAGCGACGCTTCTGTATCATAGCCAATGAGACGTTCTTCGTCGCAGTGCGGCGTCGTGGGAAAGCCCGTGCCGCGCGCGTTCCCACACACTCGGCCGGCACAAGCCAACCGATAAATTATCATAATTCCATTGTGAGTGAGACGGTACTAAGAAATTTTATACTTCATCAATCGCCGCGTTGAATACATTAGCGCGTGGGCACCGCTTTGTTGATACGGTGACGCAAGGATCAAGGATGCGAACGATATGTAGTAGTTTGATACGATCGACCCACCCGTGTCGTCTTATTTTTTCTATCACGTATCTATTTTATGACAGCCACAGCTATAAATTCCGTAGAGGCGACGTAATATGCTGATGATATACACCCTAATGTTGGTTTTTTGTGTGAAAAGTAAACCGCTTATTCCGCCCACGTCGGTGGGCCAAATACATGAGTATCGCGGCTTCAAGTAGCGTTAAGTAGGTAAATATGTGCAGTTCATGTTGTATCGATAATAAACATTACAAATAAATAGATTTTTGGAAAACTTTGATTGTCACGTTGACGCTAAAAATAACACTGAAATCGTCTAACGTCTTTAAACTTTTCTTTGCACACTTAGAGTTGACTGTGCTGAGCTTTTAGCGATAGGCTGGTATTTGAAAACAAAATCATAACCATGTTTTATGTAGAGCCATGAAATTTAAATAGAGTTGTCTCCGTGATCAAGTAAAATTATTTTCTTGTTAGTCTGTAGTAAGTGAAAGTATTTTATTATACTGTCCTAACAGCCCTTGCCGACGGACAATTGTCTTTCATTCTTTCCACCCTTCTTTTGTTATTCTATGTTTTCTTAGAATAGCTTCAATGTTGCTGTATTTACCGCCTAACGATATTTCGTACATACATTTTTAGTTCATTTCTCTTCATGTAACATGCCATACATCGTTCGAAAGGTTAAGTCGTGCTCTCCCTCACGATTAGATTTGCTCAGTTTATTAAAATATTAGAGCTTCTGTTCGCTTCATGATAAACATGAATTAGGAACAAAACGTGAAGATTCATGACACTAAAATTTGGTCGCAAATCTAATATATAACATTCTCGCGTCACAGTTTTTGTTGCCATACTCCTCCGAAATGGCTTGACCGATTCTCATGAAATTTTGTGAGCTTATTGATTAGGTCTGAGAATCGGCCAACATCTATTTTTCATACACCTAAGTGACACCATTTTTTTTTAAATTTGTATGGCAAAACAACGTCTGTCGGGTCAGCTAGTGATATATAAAGATATCCAAATATGATAAATAGATGCATCTCATTACAATACGGTTATAGTTTGTCGGTGAAGTCAACCTTTACTTTGTAACGGTGTAAAAGTTTAGTTTTGATCCCTGAAAAGGTAGCAAATACTTGTTCCTTTTAAAACTCTCATATTTATTTTGGGGCTACTCAAAGGGTGCCGCTTATAAGGTTGAATATTGATATCATCATTGGTGAACTATTGGTATGGGCAGGTAGAGACAACTTTTGGGACTTTTAAACTTTTCTATCCTTAGTTTGGGGATTGGTGACTCTACATATGTATACCTTTTATTTTCTTTTTATTTCGTGTAAATATGAAATGAAAGATGAACATATTGAAATAAACTTTACGTGTGCATTTAGAACTTACAATGACGATCCTGATTTGTTTTAATAAAAGTACCTAATCTACAAAGATAAACGTCCGCTGTCATTGCAATATTTTACTAAAAGTATCAATAACATCGATTTAAAATATAATTTAAAGCTTCATGTTCTCAGTATAACTAAAAAAATATAATTCCAATAAGTCATAATAAATATTTGTGTAAAGTTTCGGGTGTATCGACCTCTTAACACGGCTCACGGGACTGTATCGCCGGTTAATCTACAAAAAATCAACATAAGACCTATTTGATGTTTACTTTGAGCACTTGATAGGGAAAATAAAATATGTTATCTACAGTCGGTGAGCAGTAAGGTACTGAAATATACAGGTGTGTACTCACGGACGTTTAGAAGTCACTTTACAATCTGAATGTCAAATATTGAAGTGTCGTACTGCGTTGTTCAGTTGGACTGTACGTTTTTAGGCTTTGAAAATTAGGTATTACTAAAACTTTAGCAGACACCGAACAAATAAGGGTCGCAAAAATAATGTAAATCAGTCATAGGAAAATTTATATATTCTGAGATTATTTACTGAGTATTTAATGAAGGAAAACTGAAATCAGCAATAATGTTTCACGTGTACATTACACAGCACTTTATTTTTAATCCCCTCTAATCACGTTAAAGGGTATTTAGTAACAATAACAGTTTAAACAATACTACTGATTGTTGAATAGATTGTAAGCAGTTTAAGCCTCTACAATAAAGTCCTTTTGCCTTTTAAAGACACGAGTCTTTTGTCTAAATGTTTCGAATAGAAAGTGTGAATGGCAAACACGAAAGTGTGTTTTGCACAAACAGGGAGCGCGGTTCTAGGTCAGGAATACACCAACGTGAGATAGTTTCAATTTCAAACGTGCTGAAATAACTCCGCTTGGTAATGTTCACGACCGATACCTGAATGTTCTGAGAATTCCTTAGATAAGTTGAATGAATAAAATTTATTTGCTAGAGGTTAAGTAGGTGGGTTTAAAATAGTTTATTTCGTTGTTTAGATATGGATTAGATAGTGTACTAACTAGCCAGTGCAATGTTTGAAAAGGGTTATTCTTTTGATTGGGGACTATTTGATTGGTGAATCTAGCCGGAAAATACTTAGAGAGATCTCAAATAATAAATCAAGAATTAGTGAGTTCATGGAAGTTTTACGACATTCTGGCTGTATCGAGATTTTTTAATACTTACAAAAAAAAGTTACCCAAATTGTATCACAGGTAAGTATAAGATATGTATTACATTACATAATATATATTTCATTCATTTTGTGATTCATTCCATTAGCTGTCAGGTAAAAAATTGACTGAGATATCTTTTGAAATCATACATGTGTCTAATAATATGTACATCCGCTGAAATCTGGTTAAGTCAAGATTTGACGGAAACAGAGAAATTGTGCTTCTTGTTTATCTATATTTTGTGGTCGAGTAGTCAATTGATTGATTCGTTTGTTCTTCTCACGCTAACTTTCTGATAAATATAGAAGAGTGTTCCTATACTATCAATGTTATATTGCATTTATTACTAGTACTTTTGTGTTATTCACACGAAAGAAAATGTTTTTGGATTTAATAGCTAAGCTAGCAAAATTAATTTGATGAAGTGTTTCGTAAAAGATGCATAGAAGTATTTTAAATTATGGTAAGAAGATACAGATTGTTTAAGCTAAAATAACATCATGCAAATTAGGTAACAATTGACACAAAATATTGCGTAAGCGTTAAGCGTCAGTTTATTTAGTTACGTGATTTATACAGCATTATAATGATCGGCAAAATGATAGCGGTTTTGATAACAATTTGAATAACACACAAAAAGACTTAGAATCTTTTTTTATTATTGGTTTTGTTTTAGTTCATACATCAATGCACTTGGACAACACAAACTTTCTCTTGCTAGTTCCTCGGCGTGAAATTCAGCATAGCGTAGAGACCTCTTGGAATTTATGTGCGCCTGGTAAAAAATACCGTCATGACATTTTTACAGAATAATTAGGGACAGGAAAATGTAATGTTGCTAAACTACACCTTCATGGTTAAGGTAAATTAATGTTGTAAAATAATTTGAGATTTTATTTGGTAAAGTTAACTAGCTATATTGCGATATTTGATCTTAACAATAGCATTATTAACTACTTTTTAGAAAATAGGAGTCAATAATACACTTTTATAATTCATACAGTAGAGCTCAAAAAGGACTAAGGGTTTATAGGTACCTATCAATTGAGAGTAACACTAAACGATTTCATTATTTAATTACGTGTGTCTGTTTTTCCCGAGTATTGACATTCCCGTGTCCATATTGGTCGTGGCGGTACAATCAAATAGACAACTTAATCACCTCGGCACGTAGTTGTTCGTAATCGAATATCAATACACTAAATATTGAGGATAAATATTGTACGTCCGCTTTTCATTTGTACGACTATTATTTAGTACAAACGAATCAAGTAATGTCCCGTTTGGTTAAGTATTTGATTACTGTGTAGGAATTTGGCTTTTAAACTTATAAATTACATGTTTCTTAGAAGAGTATTTATGCGATCATCAAATTTTCATTGATTTTTTTAACATTTCGGCAAGGCAAAGCCTATTAAAAAGGAAAATGAAATAATAACGTAAAATTACCTGCGCAGACACCACTAAGATTTATCATTTTCATCATACTAATTTAAAAGTCAGCAAATAACAGATCAAAATATTGTTCAGTTCATAGTATTAAGTACGTAATAACCATCCAATCATCGTAAAAGTAAGTTACTATCACGATAATCTCAAACCCTACCTTCCACCCTTGGATGACATCACCGCGGCGGCGACAAGTGACCGCCTACCGCCACGCCTGTACAAACAGCGTTGTACAAACACGACCATGTTTACATACACCAGTGATTGTTCGCCCTCACTGTACAACTACTCACGCTGAAATGACCAACTCAATGTCAAGACTTAAACAAAGTTTTTTTCAAAGTAGGTATGTTATCATTCTGCGTTTTTTCAGGCAAAGAGTCAGTTTTGCTAGTTGTCTCGTAAAATGTAGATCATCTTTAAGAAGAATTTAACTTGATTACTATTTTTTAAAATGTAACGCTTGTTGTCGCCTAGGTTTACTGGCCATCCGCCGCTTGGATGTGAGTCCCGTGTAACTCTTGGTAAGCCCGTAAAAATATGTCGTATGAAATGAGAAAATCTCTACAGTGCTTTTCTCGACCTGAGTATTTAAACCGAGTTGTGTTAGACTATGTGAGAATTTGTACTTCTATTATAACCTTACAAAATTTAAAATGAAAAAAAATATTAAAAGGAAAAGAAAGGGAGAGTGCCCTATAAGCGTCGAAAAATTTGTAACCTACGAAAAAATTGTCTTGTCTTTAGATAATGCATTCACTACCAGACCACTACCTTACTAAGCGAAATTTTTCTCAACCAAAAACTTTAAATATTGTAAATATCGCTCTTCCGCCACTGTGCCTTCTTCAATGTTTTTGCATGGTCTATCACGTGCCTATCTGTCAGCAAATACATTATGAACTCGCATTTATATGTATCTAAGTAATTATCAACACAGTTAATTTGTGCCAGGTACATTTATATAATGGAAAATAAATATACATGAAGCATTATTACTGACGTCATTCGATTTTTCTGATCAATGAAAACCGGTTGTTTGACGTAAATACTTTAAAGGTTACCCAGCATTAACCTCAATTGCAATGTAAAGACAACACTGTTTTGTTATTTACTGAAATTTACCATTAACTTTATGAAAATTTTAAACATTTTGGTAAAATTTCGGGGCCTTTGAGTCGGCAGTCGTGAGCATGAGCCACGGCCCAACAACAGTGCTTCTAGCCTCGAACGATCCCTAATTAATCAATCTTCTGAAGACTAAACGGTCGACAGTTTTGACAGGTGCAATATATCCTATGCTCAGCAATTATAGATTTAGGGCATCACAAATATAAGTTCGATAGACGTTAAAATAACAATAAAAAAAAACACATAAAAATATCTAAGTTACAATCATCGCAGAAATAATGCAATGACTCTTTCTAAATCAATAGACAATGCATAATAACTTTGCAAAATTCTATCCTATAATAAAACAACGCTCATTAGAATATCACCGTGTTTTTTGCTTCAGTTATTCGTTCTTATCAATATGCAGTACCTAATTGCGTATTAAAAACATTAGAATTGAATTAAAGTTAAAGTCAACCTATTTATTACATTGTAGCAGAGGTGATAATTGCTACTTTTTTAATTATCAATCACAGTTCACAATGGAGTTGTTCGGTATATTCTTGGTACGAAACCTTATTAGTTTGACAACATTGTAAGGTGTATTTTAATACTATTATTGACGTCAATCATTACAAGAAGTATTTGAGACTGCAATTAGCTGATTGCAATTCATCAAACCGTTTAACACTGAACACAATTAATTGCTATGGTAATAAACATAATTCAAATTATGGTCAGCATTATTGATAATATTACGGACGACCTAAAACCTACATGAATACAAAAATAGTTCTGTTGCAAAATTCTAATAATAGGGGTTATTCAGAAACTCGACACGAGAGACTGGACACACGTATGTATTTTACCCGAATTCTCGACAAATTAAGGCGTCCACATGACGAAATATATAGTAGTACTCATTTTGAATTTCACTAGCTGGACACACATGTGTCCAGTCTCTCGTGTCGAGTTGGTGAATAACCCAATAATAGGCATTCTATTTTATACAAAATACAGTTGAATGGAACCTCCTCCTTTTTTTGAAGTCGGTTACAAATTGCAATAGCAATCTTAAGTCAATAGTAATTAATAATCAAGAAAACCAATTAGTGATTGAATGTTACTGCGTAATTGTCGCACAAGCTCGTTGGGTGTCAATTTGAGCAACGTGTGCGTAACTTAGGTACCGTGAGTTCTCAGACTTCTCAGGCTGTAATATAAGAACTTTGATCACACTCTACTGCACCAAATTAATCAGGACTCCCGTCAACTTTGCGAAAGTTACTACGATAAGTCGAATTTTTCTCACCTTCATTTTGTTAATTATTATTTCTATCTGAAAATTTTGTTCTGTATTTTATACTAAAGTAACTCAATTAGAAAAATAATAAGAACTTTAATTATATTGATGTTATTATTCAGCATCTATATTTATTTGAAGATTGTGATAAAAATAAGGAAGTAATGATAGAGCCTCTTATTATAAAAAAAAATAAAAATAAAAATCTTTAATTACCAATCACAGAGTTTTTTACAAGTTTATTTATCTTAAGCCTAGTTAACATAAATTCAGATCCTTGAATACTAGTGTCCTTACATATTATTATAATAATATTTGTAGGTAAGCCCTTTCGTATTTCAGCCGTGGAGGCAAAATTAAGGTTTGATCTATTATATAGATAGATAAATTTCATAATTATTTATTTATTTATTTCCTTGAGGTTTCTTCACAGCTTACAATGATTTGTGCAGAATTAAAAATAAAAAGACATTACACCAATTACGAAGAACACATTAATCAAAATCGTTATTATCACGATGTAACCGTGGTAGAATTACATTCTAAAGTATTTAGTGCAGTTTAGAGTATTATGCTAAACATTCTTACATAAAACAAACCACAGTCTAAAAGAGTTGTTTTATCTCCATAATACTCCGGTTACATTCCAAACAAAACTTAATTAACTACTTAACCTCAACCATTTCTTTTAACCTATTACGTATTTGTTATTTAAGACATCTCCCGTACATTATGAATATGTATACTGGCTATTTTCTTAAAGGTATTTCGTGTAAACATATAAAGAGTCGTCTAATTGGTAAGAGCTTCCAGTAGTTGAACTATATTTGTGTAACCAGTTCGTTATGTAAAGGTTTAAAGATGTTATCATGGAAAGTGTTAATGTCACTTTCTATGAGCTATCTGAGAAAGATTAAGGGCCGGTGGACAACAGTTCTAATAATCTTCAATATTGAGTACGTGTCGTGGTTGTTATGTCTCCATCAGCTGCACTCCTTAACTACCTTATGATCGGTTTCTGAGTACATTTAGCGGTAGTTTATCTATTCAATAGCGTTTAAATTTATTTGAAATAAAACGCTACCGCTAACGCTACGCTAGATACCTCAGAAACCGGGTAAGTGTTTTAACTATTCGCCTTCTTTACTATCTTTACAGCGGGTCGTTGTTTTGTTCAGATACGCAAAGTTAATCAAAGCATACGTACAGCTACAAATACACATATTCTAAATGAATTCTGATTTGTATTTCACATAAAACTAAACAGTACTTACTACTTATTAGAAGAAAATTTTAAAAGAGTTAATTTGTAAGTAGTCGATTTATCGAAAATAAATAAAACATTTCAATTGCAAAAAATAAAGAAGTGTTTTTTAAATGATAATATACATTTTCAATGAATATTTAGAAATTCTAATGGAAAACACAATAGAAATTATGCAATAAAAGTGCGCACAACACTAAAATAAACCGCCCGTGTAATTTGTACGACAAAGCCAACCTTTTTTCAGCTATTATTTGTTTTGTTAAGCAAATTATGACTGCAACACCACTAGATAATGCTATTGGCAATATTTAGACAAAAGCGGTGAATGCATAAATACTAATTTAGTTAACAAAGTATATTAAAAAACTCCTTTGCTCCGTTGTGTAACGTTTCGAAACATTAAACAATAGAAGTATTCGTACAATTTTTGTAGAATTTGCTGTTATTTTAACAGAAATATCTTCAGAACTTAAGCAACTGTAGTTCGAGGTTAAGTCGATGCTGAAAATCTCAGCTGAATACTGACTAACCTAAATTCTATTTTATAAGCTGCAAACTAAAGAATATGTTAAAGTGTAAGAAATTGTTGACACTGAAATTCTATTGAAACCGCAAAACTTATTCAACTCTTCTACGGTAAAACTTACCTACCTTATACTATAGGCACTAACAGACACTATCAACGAAGCTTATTAGTTTAAAAATAAATTCTCATAAAACTCTTAACGTGATAATAACAATAAAATCATTATCGCCATAAACCATACACTCAATATACGAGACATATATATATTTTCCATCAGCTCCAAGGTCTAATTTTCATAATGATGTGTGTATGTAAATTCGAGTTCCAATAGTAATTACTTTACAGGATATTGGACTGTTATTGGCGTTCGTTCACTTAACGCGGACGTGTGAAATTGGACACGTTAGAAAAAATTGGAACCGGTTGAAGGTCCGCCTGTCAGATTTAGCCAAAACACGGTAGCTGATGTATCTGTACGACTTTCAACAGTATGCCGTCGGTTATACTTTTAAGATACTCGTAGCCTTATCAGTATACTAGCGGGAGTTTGTATAGCGACTATTGCTATCGACACTGAAATAGATTGACGGATGATTTGTAATAGATGAAAATGTGTGTCTTTTCTTGTTCTGTTAATTATTTCTAATGACTTTTTGATGAAGACTGTAAATATTTTTTTTCTTCTTTGCGCTGATCAAGATGTTTTCAAGGATGGCAGCAAGAATGAAATACAACTCATGCCCGATTTCTGAGTAACATTTTAATTTTTTACCAAAACTGTGTTTTTTATATGAGTTTTACCATTATTAAATGGATAAACTACCGCTAAATGTACCTTCAACCGGAGGTTAATCCTTCAACGTTTAATTAGAACTCGCAATTATATCTCGAAAGCCGGACCTCTTAAATTACAATATCAAAGCTCGACATAATGAGATTGATTGAAAGTTGAGAACAATTGATCTCGAACGGGAAGGCGACAATAGATTACTTGGCGGCACTTTTAAGTCAACCGATATACTCACAACGTTATCGTTCGTTTGAAATCGATGCCGTAGCGGCGCGGCGGCGACACCGTCGTCGTATGAACTGGCTCACTATTTGTATGGAGCGCCAAATTGGCAATGTATCGATGACACTTTGAATTTATGTCCGATACCGTTTGTTGCGATTCCACGCCGATACGTCGTCGATATGCAAATTACAATTTAGTATCTGTTAAATTGTTGCTTTGAATAAGGTGAATTTCTCAACCTGATAAGATAACTTATCGTTATTTATTTCGCAAGTGATAATGATGAGGAAGCTGTTTTATCGTTTTATAAATCTCGTGTGAAACCGTTTAAAAAATCTTTTTGTATCTTGTAAATGATGGCGATTTCCACAAAAAAGATTATTTTCATAGTTTAGCATGTCACGGCTTCAAAAATTAAGTTTATTCTCAAATTTAATGAACGTAAAATTCACCCAAAACTTGCCAATGATAGGCGAAAAATCCAGTTAGTTTTTGCTGATATACTAAAACGCAGTCAGGCTCAAAATTACTTTTTCACTTAATGAATTTCCTACTTTTTGTAATACTTTTTTGGAATTACTTTACGTAGTTTTTGTAGCTAAAATGCTAAAATCTTGAGAATTTTATGTAGATAAAATATATTATAGCCGACGTAGCCGTTTTAGTAACTGAATGACGATTTGTAAGTATGGTGTGAAAACGATGATGTTATCTATTGAAGTAACTTATTCTTTGGTATATCCAAATTATTCTCATTACTGGTCATCTGACCTGAGAGGACTTGTCAACATTTTTCCCTAGGACCGTTAGAGCAAAATGAGCCTGCATCCATTAGTAATGAGCAGACACATAAGTAAAATGCAATTTGCATTACTTTTCTCAGTGCGAAACTTCGCGAAGTCTCAAACTTTAACGTCTTAAATTCACACGAAATTAAAACTTACTTAATAAAACGAAATACGGAAATCAATATTTCATTACGTTAAAGTAGGTATTACGTTCCGAAACAGTGCAGAGTCGAGTGACACGGTTCTCAGAACTTCCTTGACGACGACACGTGTACACAGACATGTTACATTTAATACACACATGCAAATTTACATTACGACACGTGCTTTTTATATTGTTTACATTAAAAATATACGTTATATATTTTTTTAGGTGAGTTTTTTGCTGAATATTGTCGTAAAAACCGCTGTGGAAACTAAAAATAAGTTTATCTGTGCGAAAATCTTGGGTGACTAATTTGCTTTTTTATTGTTTTATATTTAAAACTGTTGAATATATTTTGCAGATTCTTTAAATACATTTAGTAATGAAAATTCACATATTAATATTTTAATATCACTAGAAAATATAACTATCTGTATGAGCAAGCCGTGGCAAGAGATTCGCTCTCTATTGCATGAGACTAACATCGTTAACGGCGAAACTGGAATGTTCCTACGTCAAACACCTCTGCCTAAAACTTCGCGTATAATAGATGTGATATTATTCTACAATATACATATATATTTAACTACGTGACCCGCGCAACTTTGCTTGCGTCACATAAGAGAGAATGCGTCAATTTTTTCCCCGTTTTTGTAACATTTTTTAGTGGTACTCTGCTCCTATTGGTTGTAGCGTGATGATATATAGCCTATAACCTTCCTTGATTAATGGGGTATCTAACACTCAAAAAATTTTTCAAATCAGTAGTTCCTGAGATTAGCGCGTTCAAACAAACAAACAAACTCTTCAGCTTTATAATATTAGTATAGATACATACAAATACAAAACATCACACCATTGTAAATACTCGCGAGTAATGCCGCGAATACATACATGTAATACATACATTACATTTAAATTAATAATATCTAGAAACAGAGATTTGTATAAGCTTTCATACAGCAATATATCATGATTAGTGGCTTGACCTTTGACATTCTGATAAAATTTCACACGCTCCAGCTAAATCAGGTTCTTTAAATAAATCTAACTGCATAATTCGTATATTTTAATGTTGATCACAAATAATGTGACATTTATTTGGTCTGTTTTATTGCATAACGTTATTATAACATAATCATTTGATATCTACATTTACATATTATCTCTGAAACATTTTAATCGACTTTAGAAAAAGGAGGTTGTTCTCAAATCGACTATATTTTGTCCACTTTTCATAAATTTAAATTGCGTACCGCCAAAGACTATTGTTTCTCTATTAGACATTGTTCTTATGTATTATTAGGTCGTATTATTATGATTGTGTTAGGCTCTGATTATTTACCAGACATAGATCACTTTCATCGTATCCATCCTATTTATTCATTTTTTCATTTACACTTGTATGTATGTTTGAGTTATTTTCCGAGTTTAAAAGAAACACAACTTCTACACTAAAACTTGCTCTTGTGTCGCAGGGACTTTTACAAACATACAAACGTCGAACAGAAAGTACAATCAGACTGATACAATTACTTGTAGATCACATAAATAATTGTTCCGTTTGTGAATCGAACCCACGACCTCTCGACGCAATGGTAGCGGCATGGCGACCTTAACCACTGCACCACCGCCACAGATGATGTGTTCATTTTTTAACAAATGAAATAGGACTCAATAATTGAGACTAACGTTTCTAAAACTACAATCACCGGATACACAATCCAATACGGAACCGTATAAATACAAAAGTACCGTATAATAAGAGATGTAATTATGAGATGATGGAGAGCGTCGCCGCGGCTCTGCACGGTTGCAACAATCGCACCGAACGTGAGGCAACACCAAAAACGTAGTCTTGACGGACACACAGTCATTGTAGACCTGTCCATCTATTTATAAAGAGGAAAGAAATACTTTTAATTGATATTATTCAATATTTCTGAAGATTCCACTTGATTTAAGGTCGTAATAATCGTCTTAATTAATCTTATTGTTGGAAAGTTCAAGGTTTTACTTACTTAGTGGCATGGTCTTCAAGTTGTGTAGAATATAATAAAGTTGTAGGTCGATGTGCGTTATTATAGGTAAGAACCTATAATATACATTCTCGTGAAATAAAGCAATTTAAAGCTAAGGATTAGACAACACTACTAATGACCTCAAATCAATTTTGTTTTATTTTTTAATTTTTCATGATACTAATGCGTACAAAACGGCAGTGGCAACATGAAGGACGGTACAGTATAGCGGTATCTTCCTCATATATTATATTCGACCGTAAATAAATACATTTAAAAGAATCTGAGATTGGTGCCTACACTGCCTACGTAGTCCTTAATAATATGAACCAAACCTACAAGTAATTAGCACAGCCTTGACATTCACAATGAACCTGCCCACTAATTGGAGCCTTAAGCGAAACAACTTAAATAAACGTTCGTAAATATAAAAGAGGCTGTATACAAGAACACAATTGGTACCGATCTTTATCGATCAACTATTATTTACATAGCAGTTAAAGTTTGGTCATGCTTTGCATAATAAAATTGAGATGATCTTATATGCATATTAAATAAATGAAAAAAAATTGTGTTGTGAATATGCCTGAAGCGGTGGCATATTTTTATAGCAGGACAAACTTTATTGTTACAAGGATAAAAATTCACTATTTCAAAACGTTTTGAGGTAAGAAAAGCTATAAATATTGTAATAATTCAGTCAAAGTCTCATTTAAACTGTTAACTACCTGGAAAATAGCGAAACTATTTCTTATATTGTTCTATTTTTTTCTACTATTTATATTTTTCCTATACCTAGTCATAATAATTTCTTAGTAGGTAACTTGTAACATTGATTTTTACTATTTATATTTTTATATCCCTGTACCTACCTTATTAAAAATCCTTAAGATGGCACTTTCTGGCTTGTACTTGCTGAGTTTGATAGCTCTGAAAATTGAAGTAACTATTTCAGAATAATATTTGGCTTTTGGATAATTGGTCCTACTTAACGTTAATATTATTAACTCTCATTTATCTATATCTGATTCCAATATTACAATAGAAAACAAACGCGTGCTTAGGCATTAATTCTGCCTACACAGTAAACACACTTGGTTATAAGAAGGTTAATGTACTGAATTTTATAGATGACCCATCAGATTGCGCACCTACAATCACGTTTATGTGTTTTCTGTGTCACCAAAGGCCAAAATTCCTTGAAAAAAAATTGACTTATTCGCTAGTCCAGAATCTGTCCAAGTTGTCACACGATGTAATGTACCTAACGATAGAAAAATCGTCCTTAAATCCATAAAAGTCTATTACCATAATGTCTTCTACAATTCGCAATACATAAGAAAATGCTAATCTAATCGTAGCGTAAAGAAAAGTGGTATAATAATGTCATTATATTAGTAGGAGTGATGTTTGTAGTTACGGCTAGCCCTTTATTGGACAAATTGCCTCAGGGCACCAGGACTAACATTTAAATCAGTCTTAATAGTCACATTACCATAAGTAACGTCGGGTTTCCTCCCAAGCTACGATGTATCGAGGATGTGGCAAATCACCATCGATTATATTGATATTATAATACTTTATTATACTTTAGTGTGAAATAAAGATAAGGCTAAAAGGTTAACGACCGGATCTGCTAACGACTATTTATTTAGATAAAATAATTTGTACGTAATAAATGGGTTAAATTACTTATGTATTTAGCTAATTCGTTTACATTTACTTGGTACCAGTTTCCCAGCAGTTATATATAGGTACATTTCTTATGAAGTTTTCAGTAAGAAAAATATAATGGTGGTATCAAAAGATGTATTACATAAAATTATCATTTTATTATACACAACGTTAAATCATTTGGTTTCTAATAATAAAATGGAGATATAAGGCACTCAATCATAGCATCAAAATATCTACTATTCTTCTAGTCTTGTATATTCTTCACAATGCGATTTTCATAGATCCTTGTGATATTCCGCATACAATTGAGTTATCATGTTAATGCGATTTAAATTGGCCCCGCGGCTGTTTGACACCTGTGCCGACCTATGGGAACGATTGGGCGGTAAGAAGCATCATCTGCATGTAGGGTTACCATGAGATGTTTGCGGATAGTCCATTCAGGTTTCTATGGAGTCACCTTTCTCTGGACGGAGAATTATTGGGTATGATCTTGAAGCACAAAGTAACCGAATTCGATAGATATAAAGGACCATTTTCATATAAAAATAATAATCTGGTCTGAGTTAGGTTAGGTGATTAGTTAATCTACAAACGCCAGATATAAAGATATATACAATATTTGTGTGTATAAATTGCAGTTAAATTAAATACAAGCATGAAACCAATATAAAGTATTGAACACGGTTTTGTAGGTAACCCAATGATTGAATTTGACCTAATACAAAATCAGAATTGCATCACAATACTAAGTAAAACGCGCGATTCTCAAACAAGACTTATATTTAAACAAAACTTTTATCAAGAAACTGTCCCGGTCACCCATCAAACATGGAGTCCGTACCGACGTGTGACTTATTGTCGACAATCCGACTGAACTACGCGTGTCCGTGAATAATTCCCGTGCATATTGCGTTTTTGCATACATTTACCACACGTACCCACAGTAACTACTAGTAGGTATTTGGAATTAGTCACTTTTTGTGCTACTAATGTGGTCATTACGGACTTCGGTTGGCTATGGATACTATTCGAAAACGCGCTTATGACGAATTGCGATTGTTATAGTTGAGGCAAATTTTATATAAAATACGTTGTTAATGATGGATTAATCATAAAATTTTATGACATTAATGAAGGCAATAACGTCTCACGTTGCTAAAATAATATGTACCTATATATTACCTATAGTATTACTCCTAAATAATTACTACCTCTGGGCCTATAAGAACACGATGACGGCAAAAAAGGCATTAAAAACTATAGTTGTAGTATAGGAAATTGCGATGTTTGATAAAGTCATCACCATTTCCACAAACAAGAGAAACTTTCACTAGAAAAGTCAATAGCTATTCAATGACAATATTTTTCTTTCTCATATTTGATGGTGATGCAAGTTTCTATCACTTGACTCTCCCCTGCCAAGTGATTGTAAGCATGACTGCATTACGCATCATTAGGCTTGGTTTAACGATCGCACAACAGCTTGTTTTACGACGATTCATTTGTTTCAATGCACAATCCATCCATCGTAAGTTGACAATTGTCGTGATTGCAGGATGGTGATGACTAAGAATGAGGGTTGGCAATGAAATAAAGAAACAGTGTTATGTGACTGTTTGTCTAGTCAAACATTAGTTGATTAACTACCGGTTTCTGAGTAGATTTAGCGGTAGTTCATCTATTCAATAGCGTTTAAACTCATGTAAAAAAAACGCTTTTGAATAGATAAACCACCGCTAAATGAACCTCAGATACCGGGGATAAGAAAGAAAAAGAAGCGTTTCGTTACTTCTTAAATATAAGAAATTGTGCCCTTGCACTTCATAGAAAAATTATGAAAATATCGCTCACTTCAATGTGCTTAAATATCTGTTCATGATTGAGCTTCCAAAAATTAGTGGTAAAATTAATAGCATTCAATGTTTAACACGTTACATAAATATAACATAAGTAGAGTTTAAATCTATAGCGACGTGGTTCTCAAACGAAGATAGCCCTACCAACGAGGTATAATTCAATCTGATTTGCAGACGCAATTGAAGCAAGATTGTAATTGCAATTAAATTGTTGGCGATGTTCGATGTTGGGAACGACCGTGGCCACTAATTCAATTGACAACTGTCTCTTTAGCATTGATCGGGCTCAGATACAATGTATAACATATTATGATCAGTGTTCTTTTCATATATTTATACTAGTATTGTAAAGCTGGAGAGTTTGTTTGTTCGCTTGTTTAAATACGCTAATCTTAGACACTAATGATACGAATTGAAAAAATATTTTTGTGTTGAAGAGTTCATTTATTGAGTAAGGCTATAAGGCATATAACATCACGATATGACTAATACAAACTGTTACTAGAGCAAATTACAATCGAAAATTAATTCATCGATTATTTTTTCATTTTGTATATTATATTTTTATGTACCAATTAAGTTTTAAACTACATATCTGTCAACGAAAAACACAACGTAAACTAAATTACCCGAACTACAGGTTTACTAAGGCATTTTTTTATAAAATAGAGACAATATTTCACAGCCATATATTTCAGAATTAACATTCCTATTTAATCAGTGACCGCTAAGTTACTTTAAATGTAGTAATTCATACAAACGCGTTAATATTGTGAGCGCAATCCAGACTTGTCACATTAAGTTCATTGCGTTCACAACCGACACAGACATAGTAGTTAATCGTATTAATTAGAGATTACGAACAGATTATTTACTGCGCCTATTAAAACGATTTATATGTGGGCTCTATCTAGGAAGACAAATTGGATGGACTCGGGAGGAAGTTCGATATATTTTTAAAGAAAAACCGTGTTAAAAACATCACTTGTGTATATCAAAAGCAAAGGAAACTGATCCTTATTCGTAGACTTTTAAGGATGAAAGTATATACAGTCGGTGGTATGGTTAATATGGTAATAATATTAATTTAAAACTAATATTACGCCGTAAAGCCGGGCTCAACGAAGAGTTTACAACATGTAAGTGAACAGTTTGTGATTAAAAATCCAGTTTCAACGGATATAAGATTACCGAAACAGCTGCCATCGGATTAGAAAATCACGAGATTACTCATAACTTCATAAGGTTTATTAAGACATTTATTAACTTAGAACTTATTAATCTAAAATGCTTAAGCAAAATACCGCATCTGAAGAATCATCTTAAATCAACTTAAAATAGCGTAAAGTAGAACCTCCTCCTTTTCCGATGTCCGTTAACCTATATCGTTGATTGTGTTCTCCAAACGAATAACCCCAAGAATCATTCCGTCCACCAGTTGCTGCTTTTTTTCTTTAATATGTAAGTAGTGTTTTAAAATAATCCTTACATAATTTAAAGGAACTCCCACGCATTCTATTTTGAAAGTCAGTGTTGCATGCGGATCTGGAAGAAACTAATAATGTAAAACTGATTATCAGAAATCGCTCAAAAATGAAATAACGTTTTGGAGTTCTATTTAAATAATAAACTCCTGTATAAAATTTAATTAGCGACGATGCGGTCATCGTCGCTTTTACATTTTCAGTATTTCCTGATGCTATAAATGTGAGTCTTTATGAAATGATTGTATTGTTTTTTGGAGTTTTGAGCAGTTTCGGCAAACAGTACTTTTACAATATCGATTAGGTACCTTACGGGCTACTTACCTGTAGCCCGTAAGGTAATCGGGTACACTTTTGGGTATTTCTTTATACATCATGCAGCAGGCATGATGTATAAAGTAATACCCAAAAGTGAACTCAGAGGTTTCCTAAATACACCCACAATTCATCAATAACAAAGTAAATCTCATGTAATGTTTCATTTCACTATGCAACCGAAATTAGCGAAACAAAAGCTAGTTCATGCATAGTTTTCTCTAGATTTTTTAGATAGTTCTTCTTGCTCTACGTTCTAATTAAACACAAGAACAGTCATTACACAATCAAGAATGAGCCTGACGATTCAAATTAAAGAGAAGGTCCAATAAAACATCAACATTTAATTAATTGTCCATATTTAGTCGCATAGCATTGGAGAACAGCTTCCGTAGATGATTTATGTTCATGCCGATAGCTGGGTGGTCCAGAGCCACGCATTTAAAACTAAACAATCAATTACATACACCTGTTGTTTACCGAAAGTTAATGATATTGTTTTGATTGTTCTCTTCTGATGAGCTTCGAGATTTAGACCAGGTATTGGCATTTAAGAGTTATTAATCGTTTCGTTTTATATGCAGTAGAAATAGTAATTAAAAATTGTTATTAATGATCTCGTAATTTGATCACGGAGAAATCTTAAACGCGTAATCAGTGAAGCTATTCAGTCAGTCAGTATTTCCTAAACTGGTTATTAAGAAATATGAGTCTCATTATGAAAGATTAACTCTTAAAAATTGAGTCCTAAACACTCTTCCACTAAATCTTTAAACTGCTAAAATTAAGAACTTAACCATAATATATGCGGTCACGTGAAAAATATCTAAGACTAAACATAACTATAGAGGCCCGTCGATTTGCTTCTCTCCTACGAATATTAAGATAAAGATAAACAATACTACGCATTTCATTGACAATCAAACCAAGCCACACCATCATAATAAAAATACAGAAACCTCTAATAACTAAACAATACTCCGTACAAATCCTGACAATTACGTCATTCTTACAAATCACATAACGGCAGCAATAAATGCGTTTCATTTAACACTAACGTAGGTGTTCCGAGACTTACGTATATGTTTTCAGATAACTTGACAGGCGACATCCGTTCCCGTGTGGGAAAAGTGGACAGGTGTTGTCACTTATCGCTTTAACATGCTGCAAGAACCACTTAAAAACAACAATATACGATGCAAAGTATACTTTAGTACGTGTAGTTAAAGTTCGTTTTTGCTTAGGATGTAAATGTGAGTTGGTGCTCTTCGTTTCGTGGAAGACTGGAGTCAAATGAAAGACTAAGTGCAATGAGATATCAATACAGTCATAAAACAGTATTGAAATGAAGATAGTACTTCAAATTGAACGTGTTATTTTTTGTGGCGATGAGTTGTGTTTGAAATGTATGAGTTGCAATTGTGGAGAGAAATCGAAACAGATAAAAATGCTTGTACGTATAATAAATATGTATTCTGAAAGCGACATAAAGACATTGTGAACTGTTGTTTATTGCAAACATTATTTTTTTTGTTATAAGAATACTTTGACCAGTACATGGCGATAAAATGGGCGTAATTGCGCAATGTATGAACATGAGCTTAAAAGAAACACACTCTTTAATATAACATGCAGTTTAAATAGAATTACTTAATCTTTTTGTTACATCTTTGGCATCAAAGATCTATCTAGCGCCGAGTTTAATAACACTTTTTATCAGGCGAGTTTAATATCACTTTTTAACACTCTTTAAGGCGCCTCTATCTAAAGGACAGAAGAAAGTCATTACACAAAACATCAAAACACAGCCTTTGCATCGAAACCTTGCTCGCAAAATTGAGAAAGGTTATAATATTATTAAATAAGTATTGAAAAGAACTTCCCAAAATAAATCACATCCTTTCTCCAAAGTTTTTGCGTGTGAAAGAAACCTTACAAGCCTGGTTATATCATATCCAAACCACTTCCATTTTGTCCTTGAAATCTGACAAAAGTGCATAAAAAACGTACATATTAAGTTGCGCAAAGCCAAATAACTGCACAACGCACTTCGGGCATGTTTCATTCATCGTATAGTTATCAATTTTTTACAACTTTATCGGCGTATAGAGATTGCGGCAATAGGAATTTTATTTTCTTTGAATATTATTCGTACATTTAGCTTCTAAATGTAACAAAACTTTGGCATTTACGAGTGCTCAATCGATAAAATCAACCTTTGTAAGTATATAGCTGCAAGCAACACAATTTTTATTCTCAGTCACAAAGTTGTCTTTTAACAAACAAAAAATGCCAAACACTTTCTACCAACAGCAATCCCACAGTAGCATACAGCATTAAAAATGCAAGCAACAACTATCTCTAATCTAATACCTACTGGCAGTCGAACGATTAAAATCAAAAGCGTCATAGTGATAGAGCCGCCACCTCGTTCTATGATAAAATAAAAATAAAGCAAGTCTATACCATCGCCACACTTCCTACACTTAATTAGACCGCACTTGTCTGATATTAACATTTTGAAAGCCTTTAAATGTTAATACAGTTGCATTAAACACAGTGTTTATTGACTTATTTCTTTAAAATATGGCTACTGAACTTTTGACGATTGGAGATCTTGAAGCTTTTTAATGTAATCGCATAATCTTAGGATGCACACGTGTTGAGATCGTAAAAGTAGAATTAATTAGGTTTAATAAGATGTACTTTACTTACTCAAATAGATTCCCATTGTTCTTCCATAGAATAAAATCCCGAGTTTTGGCAATCTCAAGCTAAGAACAATATAGTAAGCAAACAATAATACCTATAGTTGGTTAGTCAGACAACACCCAATCATATGAATAAAAATTCCTTCAGTAAATCAATTGCTTGCCATTAATTTTCTTATATACAGGTAATATAATAAGCTTTTAGTCTAAACATTTAGATCTAGCACACAGTTAACGCTTGCAAAGACAGTAATTATTACATTTCTAACTCCCGTAAGGATAATAATCTGAGAATTAGAATAATTATAGGTAGTTATTTCTAAATAGCAGACTTACACAAATCTTTCATCTTAATGACTGGGTAATCATACTAAGCGTACATTGATTAGAGGCTTTGACGGAGTACTTATAATCCCTAAACATATTTACATAGCATTAATGAATTTCCTAGCTTACCCAAATATTGGCAATTCCGTTGCTCAGCAGTGGGACAAAGAAACAGGCTTATTTTAAAAGTAGGCAACACTCGAAGAATCAAAGTTTACTATATAAAGTCTATTTAAGAATTTTATGATAGTCAAAGCTACGAAAGTTACTGTGACTAGTATTTCAGAAGAGATTTTCTTCCGTGTTCAGTTTTCCTACCAAAGTTAAACATTTAGGCCTGATTTACGTATCTTATAAGAAGATGACTAACAATTACGATACTGCCTAAAATCCTTTTCATTAAAATGACCATATTCCCCCTAGATTTGTTTATCAAAAACTTTCAACACTTACACAGTACGTATACGTGGTGCGTATAATTAGGTGTTATGGTGGCAGTAGTGGCAGCAGTGCCACGTGTGGAGCACTGAGGGGCGAGCGTGAGAACCGAGCTCCCTCGCCACTCGGGACGTCTTACGTACAAGGGATATTGTTTCTTGAGCACATGCCAGCTTGACGTTGGGTGTAGTAAGGATATGACGTTAGATTTTATTTAATGTAGAGCGATATAAGTCTACTGGCCGTGTTGGTAGTTGGTCCGAAGATATAATGTTGTATTTATTTCGGTGTTTTAACAGTGTTTTGTGAAGCAAATCCTAAAGTGGCGGGTTTTCTTTATACTCGCCGTATTACTGAAGGCCTAACTAAATTCGAATCAACAGTTTTTAAGACAATTAAATTATTCGAACATTTTGTTCCTTTCATCTTACTCTGCACAGAGTTTTAGTATAACAGTACAAGAGGTTACCTCATATTCAAGTAGCTCCTCTAAACATTTTCATATTAAAGTTTATTATCATTGAAGATAGCATAAGATAAAATATAAATTCCAAAAAAAAAATGTCCCTAGTATAATACAGCTACGATTTTTCTATCACTCTAAATCCAAAAGTGAATCTAAGAATCCAAAAAAAGGTACATAAACATTATTTAACAGATTTCATAAATTTTGTGCAAAATCACTGCCACATTACAACATCGTTGGTCATTAAATTAAATCAAGAAGCTAAGACTTACATTTAAAAATAAACACATTAACAACCCACAAAATATTAAAATATCCTGGTAATGTCCACGCTGTCCTGTCGTCGCTCCCGCCTGATTGAATACGTCCCGCATAAAAGAACGATTCGCCATCTGCCGTCGCCCGCGCCTCGATCACACAAACATACAATCCATACATAACATTTGAATGATATCGCGACATGCGACGACACAATTTTCCATGTATTTAAAATTCATAATAATTCCTTCCAAGTAAAGCTGAAGAGTTGTGAAAGTAATTCTGGAAAATATGTGCATTTTTTTATAAGCAACTAGCTGACCCGGCAAACGTAGTTTTACCATTAAAATTTAAAAAAAAGTGACACTTAGGGGCATGAAAAATAGATGTTGGCCGATTCTCAGACCTACTCAATATGCAAAATTTCATGAGAATCGGTCAAGCCGTTTCGGAGGAGTACGGTAACGAAAACTGTGACGCGAGAATTTTATGTATTAGATTTACCTTTAGATCTCCTCTACCCAGAATAATGGCGGTACATAAGTAGTATTCGTTTATAATATCTAGACTGACGTATTTATCTATGTATTCTGTAAAACGGGAGGCTTTTCCCTCATTTCAGATAGGCGTTTTAAACCAAGATCTGCATAAGAACATATAATTCACACATCTACCCCATTTTATTTGCTCTGAAGTGATTGAATTCCAAAACTCATAACTGCGTTATTAAACATTACAGAGTAGCTACCTCTTTTGTTAAAGTGTATGACTCATTTTATTACAATTTAGGTAAAAATTACAAAGCTTCTAAACTCATGCTCCGAATATAAGCTCCTATTTGTAATTTATTTAACATTATTAAAACGTATACATATATTTACGTGCGTCTCGTTATCAAAATCTTAATAACGATAAGCTGTTAGTAGACAACAATATACAAATTAATAAATTGGGATATTTCCTCAGTGTTACAATTTACTATTTACATGCTTTTAACATATAAAATATTATAAGTACTAAATTATGAATAATAGCTTTAGCTCCTATTTTGTGCTCAGATAGTTTATTATAGGTCCTCCTATGTTTTTGTTATGACTCTCTTTCTAGGGAACATCTGTTACCTAAACACATGAGACTCGTACGTTATGACCTAAAACAACACGCATGTTCTAATTTACACTTCACTGAAACGATATCTTGGGAATGTCCCAAAATATCTAAGCCCAAAACACAACGTAAACAAGTCTATATTAAACTTATTAATTAAGAAACCGCGATTTCACAAGTTTCTCAAACTTCAAACATATGGCTAATGAATCATTTTATTGTGAAGTTGTTATAATTGTGTGACCTAAATCTTTTTATAATTCGCACGACATATATGAGTCAAATTAATGGGTTTGCAAGTTCACATAGTAATTTATTTAATCTGAAAATAAGTTTTATGCGTCATTTGAAATCCTAGAAATTGTTCCTAGTTTTAATTTACGGTATTCCCAGTTGCGAATAGGTAGGTACTATCGAACAAACTGAATCATGACCCACCATGTGCTCATTTTCTAAAACACGTCTATATACGCGAAGGTCGAAATTGGCTTGAACCTACGTTTCCTTGGTAATGAACTTGTTATCTGTCATTCTGCGACAAATCTATGTGCGCCAATACAATAATGCTTTGTTGTCGTTTTCAACAGGCTCCGTGGCGTAGTGGGTTGATGTTACGACTGCCACGCGTCAGGAGTGAGTTGGATACCCACTCAGGGCATGGTTTATTCGGCCATTATGGAAAATAATGTAACTATAAAAATTAAATAATATAGGGTAACCAGCATAGTTATTACCCGGTTAAGGAATTGATACCCAATTTTGGTCAATAGTATCTTTATTTAGTAAAACATTGACATAAACTCTATTATAAACGCAACTTAAATATTATATCTAAAAGAACATCAGTCCTTTGTTTCAACTTAACTTTATACTAATTCAATATAAAACACTTAAAAACCAGAAATACTAGCGAATACTGTTAATTCAAATGTGTTATCCTTAACAAATATTGCAACAAACTTTTACTTTTTCTTTTCGAAATACACACTTGTCGCACAAACGTCGGACATGAGTTCTATAAATTAAAAATGTTACCAATATTCTAAAAGTGACACATATCGCAATTAATTTGAACTGGTTACTTTAGAAATGAAAATAAACGTAGTATTCCTTAACATTGGCAATCACTGTATGATGGGCAATGACTATAATGGTTACCCTAATCGTTTCACAGATTTCTAAATGACGTGCTATTTGATATTTGACACAAATAGGTTTTTTCGTAGTGAAAAGAGTTTAGACTATTTACATTCTACATTCAAATTAAGAGTGATTTATCGAAAACGTATCTACGCCCTGTAATAACAAAGGTCAAAGTTGTATGTAGTCGTAGATACATCACAACACAGTCGTATGCATGTTTAAAATGTCCTAAGTGCAACTTTGACGATAGAGACGAAATTCTTACTGTTTTGACGGTGTCAAGCGAATTATCGGCAAAATGGGTCATGAATCAGTTGGTTCGATAGTACATTAACTCCTGGTAGAATTAAATCTATATGAATCGTCGCGACTCATAAAACTTGAAATAAGTAATTATAATAGTATTAAGCGAATCGATAGCAGATTTATTGCTACATGAAAGTGATCTGCCTGTATTTAAAATTTTAATTGAAATAAGAATAAACGCGATAGCCTATAAAACGTCCGATCAAATCGAAAGATCAGCTTTTTTTAAAGAAGCAAATGTATATAATAATATGCGGCATAATTAACAAAATCAAATCAATCTAAATCTTAAACACTTAATTAAACGAGCGTCTACGAAACGCTACGAAATTATGCGCTACGAATACGTAGACCATCAACATTCTAATTGGGTCTAAACTTAAAAACATGTTTTGCCCAAATTTTGAAGTAGGCACAAAACACAATTCATTGTACAGTAGCGACCAAAAATTAGTCTCTGTATAACAATAATTTAAAAGTCCGAGGCGTGGACCACGTGTCCCGTATAAAGAACTATTATTACCGTCAAGTCGTGTAGGTAGCAGCGTGCGCGATCATAATTGTATTAATCATTCAGCGCGACCGGCAGACGTCGATTTTCTTCAACAAAGTGCTCTTGTTTGTTTTTTTCGTAAGGAAGTCGGCCGAAGGTGAACCGTGGGAACGCCGGGCGGGTGCACTTCCCAAAACATCGACGCACGGCAGCGAGTCCGACATGCGCCGGACAGAACGAGAAACGACATGCGGACGTCTTAGCGCAAGACAGGGACGGAGGATGTGACGTGTGCGCGCCAAGCGACAGCTCACAATCGCGTGATCATCTACAAGAAATAATAAAACGGCAATAAAAGAAACACGAGACAACGGTAACGATGGACCGCGCGTGTGAGCGAGATGGAACTCGGTGGCCGAAGGCCTGCGCGCGCGCCGCTCGAGTTACCGCATTCGAATTTCAAAGATCAATGATCGATGCGATAGGAGCGAGACGCGCGACAAGCGCTCTAATGCCGTCGTGTGAAAGAGAGGCCAATACGAAGTTGCTGGTGAAGAACAAAGACAGCATTATCAGTTTGGCTCGTGGCGGTTTCAGCACGGGCCGACTTTGGTTCGACGCTGTGTCGACAGAGGGCGCTGTTTACATTTCAGTGGCCATGTTGAAAGGCTTTATGCTATTGTGATCACTGAGTTTAATAACAAATCGATTTCAATAGCGTTAAAGTGAAATTTGCAGTTGCGAGTTTAGTAAATATAAAGATGTTTGTCGGTTGTTGGGAAACGTCTGTTTGTATGCGGTTGGTTTGTGGCAGATTTTTCAAAACAATAAAATATTAACTACGCGCGTAGTTGTTTATAGTTAGTAAAACGTTAGATACTATAATAATATTAACATTATGATATTTTTTAATATAACAAGACTGTTTTGCTAATTCAGGGGGAACCTATATACGTGAGCTGAGGCGATACATTATAACCTTTACAGCAAAAATAAATAGAAACAACATTTGATTTGTAATTTCAGTTATTTTTTCGCGAAGTATTGTCTGTTACACTAGACGAGATGTCGAATCAATCGAATAAGAAAGGCGACGACAGCGCACGTGAGCGTTTTACGAAACTTTTAGTTCCCTCTTTTTCACACAGATGGCGATAAGTGATACATTTCAAAAAGCACATAACCGTTTATTTAAAATCGCTTATATAGTAATATATTTAGTTTTAAAGGACACTTTTCTTTAATGTCACATGAGTAATTGACAAATATACATAAAATATAAAATATACCGCACTGGATAAAATTGCAACGATAGTGAATATAGTGCTTTTCTGCGTTCAAAGTAACAAAATATGCAAGTCAAATTCGTATGTCAAATACCTCTGAACAAGTGGGTCTCATGACAAGTATTTCTTCACAAGTAGTACATGAGTGTCAAATGTTTTACAAATAAAAGATTGTTATATCTCGAGCACGGGCGACGGTGATGTTTGGAAAAGTCTTACGGAATGTTATGGCTTCGAATAAAAACATCATACCGAATCAAAATAAGAAAGGAATGGAATTATCATAATAATGGAAAAATATTGCATTTGCTATTGCGTAAGTGATGTGAGATATTGCGTCTTAAGGATACGTGTTATGATGAGTTCTAGAACAAAATCGACTTGAAGTAGTTGAAAGCAGACTTACTCTATATTGCGACTAGCAGATAGAGCCTCAGGCATTAACCCCCGATTTCTGAGTACATTTAATTTTAGCGGTAGTTTATCTATTCAATAGCGTTTTTTTTTAAGTTTAAACGTTATTGAATAGATAAACTACCGCTAAATGTCCCTGAGAAACCGGGGGTGAGTCGATCAATTATCTATTTAGCATGTGAAGCCAGTAAATGTATAGATTATAGAACCAACTTATGTTTCATATCATCCATCAGTAAAATGTCTTGTGTCAAATTAAAGGATATATAAGGATGACGTTGACCAATGAAATCCTCCAGAATCTCGGGTGCAACGTTTTTTTGTAACCTCTGATTAAACGGTCAAACTAGGTCAACGAGATGACAAACTATCATAGTGTAACTTTGACACTAACATTTGTTCAGATCTTAAGAGTGGATTCAATGACAAATGTTTACACTATTAATCATGTTATGGAACTTTGTCTTTACATGAGTAAACAATCCTTGAATATCCTTGCTAATATTTCTAGCAAAGTAATGTTTGATACGTAATCATGGAAAAAGCTTGCATGATGAGCTTGAACGAAATTTGACCCAAAAATAGTTTATTATATGTAACTATAGTAAATTCTTATTTTTTACAGGAAAAGTTTCTATTTATTATGTTTTAGATCCACATACAACTTAGCTGAAAATTATAAAAATATACGATTTAGTTAGATAGATAAAACTGTTGCTATAACTGCTGAAGAGGACTCATTTATGTTTACAATTCAATTACTTAATCGTAATTATTGAGATATTTATTAATTCTAAAGTACATAACGCGTTTTACATTTTACACTGGTGTACCAAAAAGGGTTATTGCACACCATCTTAATAAACTAGCAGCTTTTTTACATGATTTCCTTCCTCACTCAGCCCGTAGTGTGTGCACGCATCACAAATTAAGATTTACGATGTGGATGTTCGTGTATCAAGATTTCGGTATCAAAGCGATAACGTATCGTTCCGTTGATGTTAATTTCCTGTAACGCTCTTGATTTATCATTTTATGTTAATCAACTGTTTATAAAACCGATATTTTGTAGTTCGAAATTTTAATGCGGTAGTTGGAAAGTTGGGTGTTGCTCTCTTTATGTAGGACTACTTGTTAATTAATTTAACTACGTATATGGCCAGGTTAATTTGGAAGTTTGAAAATATTGTGTTTTTGAATTCTACAAAAATTAAATAACTATCTAATGAAATATTTCTTAAAAAACGTAAAGTTCTCGACTTTGCTTTGTAAGAAGTATAACGTTGTAAGTTTAACAACTCGTGATACCCGTTTTTCATTATGTATGCATATTTGCATTGTCATAGATACACAGATACATACGTGTTTCGAAGTTAATTCAAGTATGGAGGTATACAAACACAGAGCTTAAACACTTGACAACTCTACAAATAGCAACTTGAGAAAAACTTCAACGGTAAATAACGGTCGAAAATTAGAACGCATTTGTACAGAATCTATTTGAATTCAAAAATAGAAGTTAGGAAGGCGTGCGCGCGAACGCCCGTGGGCCGAAACAAGCGTTACTATTGGTCAGGATTGAACCAATCACGGCACGATGCTGGCCTAGGCGTGATGAGATTTTCCGCACCAAATTGTTTTAATGTTCGGGGAAATTTGCGTAAGAATGCTTTCTTATTGGATTTTGGTGTGAAAGCTTTTCGACTAGAAGTTTTCTTCGTATTCTTTCATGATATAATTGTTTCTATTACAAACACAATGACATCATTCAGTAATATCGTATCCAATAAAGCTTTCGCATACCTAGGTCTATTTCAGTAAATTAATGACAAGTACTTACTTGACTCCTTTTATTCTTCTCAATTAATATTCCTCTAATATTGAACTTCAAGACTCAAGACATATTAATTAAAGCTGAAAAAAATAATTTAAAAAAAGTAAGTCTACCACACAATTTCTAGCAAGTTCTTCAACCAAATGCAGGTAAATCACAATAAACCGAAAGAACACCTCTCAAAAAATCAGAACGAACATCTAAAAAAATACGTGACGAACTGAATCCAGTATTTCAAACAAAAAATTGACCAAATCTTTATCAAGGTTTGGCCTAATGCCCTCGAACGAACAATGGCTGCAAACCTTCAGAATACGAGAGCCATGCTTATTTGGACAATAACAATAGCACACCTGTTACACTACCATATATTTCGGGACAGTCTTTTGCTCATCTGTACTCCATTGTATACAATAAGAGTTTTTTCGAAATTGAGTTTCGATTTGCTATAAGATTATAATTTTAGATTACTTGGTGTTTTTTTTTTTGTTAAAATATGTTAGAAACATAATAATTTTGGAGGAATGAGAATTCAATTAGCATTTTAAGCAGGTATAAGTGCAGTAACAGTAACATAAATATGGCAATATGAACTAAAATATAATTGTAGCTAACAACTATGCTTTAGATTAACTTGTGATAGTTGAAATAGTTTTTTTGAAGAAATGTTCTGTTTTATACTTTAATCCTACTTTTTAATTTGCAATAACCACAGTTTAAAATTAATTTGACACATTTACACCAACACAGTTATAATAATTTTCTTCATATAAAAATGTGCAAACAGCGACAAAAAGCAACTACCTACTTAATTTACGACGTGATAAAAACCTAGTTGATAACATCCGTCATCACACATGAAGAGCCTATATCAAAATATAATTCCAATCTACCAACGATCACTATTACTTACTTTAAAAACACATCGAAAACAAAACGTTTCAAAAACTTAATCGTTAACTGGCACTCATAAACGCGCCATAAAATGAGTGACGAGACGTGCGCACGAAAATTGCGAAATTGTAAGGAAAGTGCTTATTTTATGCAAAAAAATAAAATAAAAAAAACTACTGCGTGTAACACCGTGGGAGAAGTTGGCAGGTGCAGTTGTGCAAGGGATGACGCGATACGTCGTGTACGTGTACATTTTTTGCACTCACCGATATTGATTTTTAATTAATGTGTCTCGTATTAAGTTCTTTTTTGAATCGTGAACTTTTTTGGCAGCTCGTTAAGATGTTTTGATTGGGAGTGGTGCAACTGACAGTTTTTGATAAGATTCTATCTGGTCTTTCGCACATCTATGTTAATTTCAACTACTTTTTGTCGCCACCGGTGTTTGGAAATACGATCTAATAATAGAGGTACTGTTACCGCGATATATTAAATATGAAATGAAGAAATAATGTATTCTCCTGTCTATATTTACATATATTTCTCGTTTTCATATATTGTTTTGCAACACACTTGCAAAAACGCCGTTAATTATATCGACTTCAAAATAAACATCGTAGTTGCGTTCATGGGCTGGTTGAATTGTCACAAACACAATATTGTCCAACCCGTTACCTAGGCATAACGGTGCGCCCGCGCCGACTATCATTTATTTTCTTTATTTATTCTACTCATTTATCGTACTACGTTGTCAGGCAGGTTCTACAACGACCTTTTTTTTCATCCATAAGAGGACAGTATGACTATTTTTGCAACGTTGTTTTCGTTTAATGGTAACGGAGCGGACTTAAAAATAGTACATTAGAATAATTGTTTTAACAAGACACTCGTTTAAAGTGCTTGTTTACGGTTGCGGTTTCGAAGAAGTTTATTTTAAGTCCGTTGAGTAGCTTTATTTTTAGTACAATATAGCGGTGTCTTAATTAAGCATAATTCGATATACCTATCTATCTGATAATGAATTAGTGGACATCGGTTGTTGAGCAAATAAGATGAATCGCTGACGCTACAGATAACACCAATGACCAAAATATATTCGAAAGCAATTTAATTAAAACCGAAATGTTAATCTAAAAGTGATAAATGAATATTATTCATGCACACATCACATCACACGCATTAGGCCGCGCCACACAGATTTAGTCGCGTGACCAGATAAAAGCTTGCATGTTTCTATCACTAAAGCGTCGCCCGCGCACCCGAGCACGCCCGACTACACCCGAAGACGGCCGAACGCTGTCGTGGGAAAACGCGGCAGGTGTTACCGATCCGTAGCACTTCTTATTGAGTAAACATTCAGCGTATACAAAATTATAACCGCCTCGAAGCGTCTGTGTAAATGGAAAACATATTTTGTGTGCTTAATGATACTGCTTACTTTTTTGGTGCGGCACGGTTATCGGGCGACAATGTTTTTTGCGATGGTTTGAGGGCTCGTATGTTTTACGTTTTTATTTTAGTTAAATTTATGGACTCACCCTTAATTGGTATGGGTAAATGAAGTGTAGTCGTTAAGTGCGCGCGTGACCTTTCTGCTTACTTTGTGATTATGTTGGCTGGCTTCATGAATATCGCGGACGTTTATAAATGAGTGCCTGTGACCTATCTTGTCGCCGGCGCACATTTATATGAATCTACTAGCCATTATATGTTTATGTCCTTTTGCTTGAGACGCATTAATGTCACTATAAAATCAGCAATGTATTTTCTTAAGCTTTAATATTCAACAACAAATTTACGCTGAATAGTTTATGAGGCTTATGAGGATTTTTATTTTTAGACATTAGGTTATTTCACGTATTGGAAATGTTTTGCTCACTTTGTTTACTTGTATAACCATACTTAATTACCACGTTTATAGGCTTGGGGTTGTTTGTTTGCGAAATGTTTTCGTAACGATTAAACAAAGCGCGAAAAACACAGTTACAATACTAATTTTGCTTCTCATAAAAATGCTCATTATAATCATACTATATTGAACCTGGAACTGTAAGATGTAATATATTAATAGCGCAATACGTTTGCTCTTAAATACTAAATACATTAATCATAAATTAGTCTAACGCATAAAAAGCGATACAAAATCGTAATACAAAAGGGTTACTTTTAGCGTAAAAATAGCACAGGTCTATTTATGTCTATCTAGTCTAACAGATAGAGATTATTATATTTTATATCTAATAACATATTCAATGCGAGGCTTTAAACCTTGTAATAAAACAGCCGCTGCCGACTAGCATATCTTTTTCTCTTGCAAATGATATATGACCGTCTTAAGAAAAAATCAGACGTTCTACATGAAAAATAAAATAAGCGAAAGAATCACGTCGCACAAAGTGGCAGGACTACACTATAATAGGCTGTACGTTGTACTATAATCACTATTTATGTTGCTCAGGTGTTCCGGAGTAATTGACTTATTAAACATACTTAATTTACCTCATACGGGTACATTTAATATTTAATAACCTTTTCCTACGTTCTTAAATATGAATATATTAATACCTAAGAAATGCTGATGTGAGGAAAAAAAGAAATGTGTGATTGAATTTTAATGCTATATTCGAGTTGCTAGTTATTCCGTTTTTTATCTCACAGCAAAGACTCTATGCAGTACATTGTTGCTTTGACGTTACATGTTAATCACCATTACTTTACGAAAAAGCAATGGTACAGTATAGTGCGTATCAAATAGTTGTCAACTGTGGGCAGGACTTTATAACGGTGTTCTATGTTATTAGAATTTGTGAGCACAGGTTGTCTTTAAAACTGTTTTAATTTTATTAAATGTGTATTTAGCGTTTATTTTTGTTTTTGACAAAAATAACAACCGAATAGTAACAAATCAGGAAATTGAGAAAAATTACTATATCTACAAACATTATAAGTAGCGTGAGCGGGATTTTTAAATGTTTCTCTAGAAACGACGGAGTAAATACAAGACAAATTGTTTCTATTTTGAATTGTATTTCATTTACGACTTTTACTATACAATTGCACACCTTCGACTCATTAGAGCTGGGAAAAATAAATGCAATCATCGTAATAACCATGTACGGGCAGTCCTTCCTTACAAATAATTCGAGAGAAATCTTAAAAATACTACATAATGACCTAAGTGCTAGCCTATTATACCCATTATAGGCACACTTCATAATACAAGCGAGTGTTTAAAATTATTGCTTGCGAACGTAAATAGTAAGCCAAAATGTATACTTGCATACATTTTCAGTTCTCAAACTGGAAATTTCCATTTACCGATAAATATAATTACTGTCATATTTCAGGGTTCTTTAGTTGTTGTCGTAAAACTTTAACATCGTAGAGGTGTGCGGAGAATGTTTATTATATACGATTACTTTTTTATTATTCCGACCATAATTGTCACCCTAAAATGGATCTTTCGCATAGATCTTGTGCAAATGATAAAGGTACTTTTTTATGGACTAATGACGATGAGAAAAAGCTATAGTAAATACAATTATACCAGCAAAATGGTTATTTATGGCCTTACTTTTATAAATATAATAACTGTTTTTAAATAAACAATAATTAGTCTTTGCCATGTGAAGCACTGAAGACTGAGAATAATAATTTAGTGTATATAGCGATAAGAACTTTTTGTTTTATTGTGTAAATTTAATATGTTAAAATCGATGGCGGGATAGTGTGAAACAGGATATGAACAAGAAAGGGGTGAGGAGAGTGAAGATAGACTTGATGGCTGATGGAGATCAGTGGAAGAAGAAGACAAGTTGTGTTTTCCTCACCTAGCGTGGAATGGGGTCAAGAATCTATTATGTGGTTTTTGTCTATACTACACTATACTAGAGTAAAATATATTGTAATTTTGTTACGATCGATTTAGCGAGCATTGGAGAAATATATCAATTAGAGTTGAATCAGAAACTCCTGAAGTGTGAGTGAAATTTAAATCTGTTACTTATCGGTTTAGTGATTACAAAGAGAAACGAGTACTTTACAAGGGCGCTACCAATAGTACTATGTGTTAAATTATTATGAGATTAGGGCACAACTCGTGCAAGAGTATCGTCAGTCGTAAAACAATGTATTTTATCTCCTTGAAGACATGTTATATTATTGATATTTCAACAGTCTACCGAAGTATCGGCAAGTATCGAAGATTGAAAGGCATATGACCAGCTGTAGGACATTAATACGCTAAATTTATATGAGAGAGTCTCACGTAGGCGCACATGTGTATATTACAAATGCTACACGATAGTTTCACAAATGACCGCAATATATAACCGAGACACGTGATCCCAGTCACTAAAACACGATTTGTCTTGTTGATAAGGATTAAGTTCCACATTAATGAATAACAACACTGTTGCGCCCTAAATGGAGATGCATCATAGCAATTATATAGAAGGATTGATGAGAGGTATATGTTATCGTAATCTACGGAACCTATCAACCTAATGTATGTACAATGTTCGTAGAAACATAGTATAATGTGTTCAATGTGGGCGGACTATCATCTAAGAAGTCTCGCCTCCGTCTCTATCATTATGACAAGTTATATTTTTTAATATTTATTTGGATTTACAGTTGTGGATATTATTGTTAATTGTTGGTTTCAATAGAACGTTGTTGAGTCATTATTAGAAGAACAAAACGCTTAGACAGATGTTTGAATCACTATCATCATTAAGTCAACTGAAAGATACAAGTACAGCTTTGAGTTTATTGTACGTAAAAACACTTATCAGAAATTCACAGTTATGTATATAACTTGGTTTTCTTGTCCTTAATCAGTTTATCATACCATACAAAATAAACCAAAACTGATTTAGGTAATTCAATTCATATCTTAAAAACTTAACAATATTTATCATCCCACTAAATAAGACGTGGGGGCTAAAAATACAAACCACAAAACTTCAAGAGTACACTTGTATCACACATCAATATAATACACTGTACAGGCTCCTCAAAACAGTAGCTGAGTATTATAAGAGATCTGATGATTGCACCCCGCGGCGTGGAGCCTTCAGACACAAACACGCAATTATCTTTGAGGAACACGTCGTACTATAATCAGAGGCAAGGGAAAATGTCACTGTGCCTAAGGACACCGGTATTTAACGATATACTTGTCATCTTTTTGACGAGTATTAATGTAATGGTGGATTTTCGCTGAGAGGTATTTAAAAACACTTTGTAGTCTTATTTGGTATTCGATATTTTAAATAGTTGCGTAAGTGAATTGTGATCGTAGGTTTGAACAGAGTGCTTTTACTAAATAGTATACAAGATGAATAGTAAAAACGCTTTTGTGCCATATATAGAATTACTGTTACAGATAAAATAAAACTCAACTTGTATATGATACAGCGATATACATATGTACATTTGAATTAATCATGAGGTCGGCGTAGTATCCTATAGTCAATTGTAAAGTACGTAAAACAACAATAGACATTAATTTAAATGTTTTTCACTACTGTCACAAGTTTAATGTTATGCGTCGGTTTATATAGTTACCCGCCCTTCCTTTTGCAATTTTTTTTTATTCATATATTGTAATAGACCTTTGAAAAGGATGCACAAACATAATTACCCTAATAAAGGTACTGTAAAAAATTCATACGTTACAATTAACAATGGTTAGGGGTGGCGTCAGTGGCATCAACGGTCATAGCGCACGAGCCGGAACATAATGTACCGGACCGGAACAAACTCGGAACAGGTACTATAAACAGGTACCGGAACAATCGGCCAAAGGTCAACACGGTACCGATTGTTATCGATGACGTTATAACGGCTTTTGTTTGATTTGAAAGGGTGGGTTAATTTGGAATGTAAGGGTATGTTACGATTGTGATTGACTGATATCGACTTTTGTTTTATGATTTGAACTGAAGCTTGTGTATGTTTTGTCTTTTCTTTTTTTAATGTTCACCGCAGCGTCTGCAATTTTGTGATTTAAGATAAAGTAATTAGATCGGTGGGTGTGGCATTTGCATGGATAAGTAGAAATAAAGTTGAGCATGAAACAAGCAATTAACTGATCGAAGTGATAAGTTAAAGGCAATCTCCTCCAAGTAAGTCTTCACAGCATCAAGATATCACATAAATAGACTGCGAGTGTTGTAAGCGTACAATCTGAGGTCGCTCATGAGTTATTAAAGTTACAATGTATTCAGAAGTTGACGCCACAAAAACCATGAAATGAGTTTCCTATAATGTGAAATTATTGACGCAATCGATTAAGTCGGTGAAATCACCATCAGTACACCCCCGTGAGCGAGCTCCGGTATCATTAAGATAAAATTAATTGGGCTCCACCGGTCTTCCGCGTCCTCGCCGAGATGAAAAAACTGGGCACACGTGGTCACTACCGTTCATTTACGAACGCGAATTATGCGTAGTACGGCAGGTGGCAGGTGGCGGAGAGCATGGGAACTCGGGGTTGAGCTGAGTTCCCACGGCCGCGTCATTCACTACGCCACACCTGCGCCCCTTAACGGGGATGCTACACACACGCCCGCCACGCGAAGGAAAGCGCCGATTAGAAGTGCCACGAGTGTGTGCGCGCGCGCTCGCTGCGTGTGCGCACGCGTGGAGGTGCGCGTGTGTGCGTGCGTCGTACGCGCAGCTCGAGTTACACCATTTATTCAAGTAAGTGCCCGTAGAAGGGCTGTTTACGTTATGCTCTACGTCGTTCGCGCTTATGTGTTTTAACAGGTGTCCTATGTGTGTGTTGGCGTTTGATTTATTCCTTCGTGTTAGCTGTATGATAACGATAGCCGTGCTGCGTTTTCTTTTGCTTCTGTAGTTTATTTTTATAGAGCGCTCTATATGATAAGTACCCGCAGTGTTTTTAGATTTTAATTCGAATCATTGAAGTAGTCTCATAAAGTTATCAAGCCACAGCCATCTTCGTACGTCGTGATAGCCGACGAGATAGCATTATGGAAATTAAATTTTCTTAAAGATCCTGGCCCCTGTAACTATTACAATTATGGCAATGATTGATACCGCAATAAGATTTTAACTAACTATGAAATTGCAATCAATTTTATGACAGAATCATGGAATATCTAGTTACATCGGAAATTAATTTAAAATTATAGGGAATTTAATTATTATGAAGATTTATTTGAAAATAATAGCCATTGGAAGTTATTCTTTACCCATACTTATTAATATCTTAAACAAAATAAAAATTGAAGACATGAATGTATTAACAGTGTCATCGGCCCACATTGGCTGCGGTTACTTTATTAGTGTGTATCTCATTAATAACCAATATAGATTTCAAAGCTTATCATAGATAGTTGATAGGTATGCATACTAATAAAGACCCTCGGTTGACAATGGGCGACGATATCTAAATGAGTGTCACAATCCACCGGTTCATGATCGCCCTTACTAATATTATAAGCGTGTGTTGTTACTGACAAATATGTATATTGGACTTTCTGGAAACGTCAATGGGCTTAAAGAATAATATCAAGTGTAGGTGTATTGAGTATAATGAGTACCTATATCGTATATTAGCGTGGTCTAACTTTAGGTACATAGGTACTCTAGCCACCTAGAACTGTTTTATTCTTCCACTGAACTCTACATATTATAATATGTACTTTTGAGAAAAAAATTGTAAGTTTTGTCTCTGAACTATGCGCAGATTTTGGAAAAATTTTGAATGTTTACTGAAAGCACTATTCACATATCACATTTAAAATTAAAATAGTTTCAGTACATACTCGTAAAGTCACTTGATTAATGATTCAAACTTTTTCTCTTTTTCAGGCTCTCTACATAAACGTTCCTGCATCATCGTCGTCTGTTGTTTTGAATCACGGTACCTACCCGTTTGTTCGTTATTGTCACGCGATGATCGCGTGGCGTGCGTACGCGCACTTTCAATAACGTTACCCATATTGAAACTTATTGATAAATGTTCAATACAATTTATATTGAAGGCCATCGATTTTGAAATCAAATATTGATATATGCGACAACAAGTTAATTTAGTTATTTAATAAGATTTTCTTTACAGGCATTATTTTCTTCAAAACTGTGAATTTTGTAATGACAGCAATTATAAGTTGGGAATTGAGATAAAATAAGGATATAACATATTTATATAAAGTAAGGTTGGATTCCTATTTGATTTGTTCGTTATGTACTTTATGCATCTTTCTTAATTTTATGCTTATAAGTAATGTGTAATAAAAAATAAATATTTGTACTAAATTGTACTTTTGTTTTTTTTTATTATTTTTCATTAACCTTTCAAAACCAAAAAGGAGGTGATTTTCAACAGCACATGGTGTCATTGTTTTTCACCTTGATACAGGGTGCGTGTGTTTTATTGTCACGCAACAGACTCGTGCGTGGCGTGCGTACGCGCACTTACACAACGTTACCGCTTTATTGGCGCTACTAATGTTTCAATAATTGACCAAAGTTAAAGAAATAAACAAAATTGTGGATATTCGAAGGTGTGTTTTGATCAACGATATTTTGTTTTATATTAAAGTTGATTTTTGGTTGTTGGTATGACCGTTATTTTGCAACGTTAAAATTGTTGGTATGAAGGCTAATGTAAGGAAGTCCCTAAAAATATTATAACAAATGTTAATAAAATTATTATTTACCCATAAAAAAATTGGCAATTCAGGTATTGTTTTCGTCATTTCTTTGTACTTTTCCGTGTCCTTGTTGTTCTTTCACTTTCCATTCCCAGCCATTTCGAAAAGTTCCCGTAACGCTCACTGTAGCATATTGATATAATGACAAAAGTAAGTGACAGCCCGCATAGGAATGTTGTGAGGCGGGCGCCGCGCGCGCTGCGCATACGCACTTATCTGCCCACGTGATTGTTTTATTGAAACTCACTTTGAATAATTATACATCACTAGCTGACCCGCGCAACTTCGCTTGCGTCACATAAGAGAGAATGGGTCAAAATTGTCCTCGTTTTTGTAACATTTTTCACCCGTACTCTGCTCCTATTGGTAGTAGCGTGACGATATATAGCCTATAACCTTCCTCGATAAATGGACTATCTATCACTGAAAGAATTTTTCAAATCGGACCAGTAGTTCCTGAGATTAGCGCGTTCAAACAAACAAACAAACAAACAAACAAACAAACAAACTCTTCAGCTTTATAATATTAGTATAGATAATGGCCACGAGGGTCCCATGGGTGGTAGTAAACAATGGCTTTCGAGTAGGGGAAATAATGATTTATGTTGTGATTGATAATGAAGTTTTTATACAGTGTTCTAAACATCGATTTAAACATCAGGGGTGGCTAAGTAAGTGAGGGCTCGTTTCTTGATCGAGAAGGTGTGCTGATTTCTACTACGGGCTTAGTGGTTTTCTAGATTGAAAATGTTACGAATCAAACAGACTTTTCGTGGATAGCGATGCACATAAAAAAATGTTTGAATTCCAGTGAACATAAAACATATCAGTCACGTTACAGACCTCCTAGACACTCATCTATCTAATACAAAAACTATCAAAAACCAACAAAATCAAACCAATTAATTTCCCCAACACTTCCCATCACAAAGACAATAAACCCACACGAACTGTCACAATTAACGACACGAAATCCCCTAACGCTAAATCAACGGGCGTGTGTTGAGCGCACTTCGAACACACGAACACACACACACGCACACACACAATACATACCCTTATAGATGATACGTACCAAATACAAAGTTCCATTTTGTAACCCTACCCAGGGAGAAGGGGCAAAAAGTGGAATCTTTTTTTAAAAAGCAATCGTTGCACGTGGTCGGGTTGTGGTCGAAGGTTTTTTTTTCTTTTGACGAAAGTATTACGTTGTGAAATTCTTCAGAGTAGAGAGGTATCGGTTACGGAGCTCGGATCAACTGATAAACTGGATTACAGGAGTGTCGGGTTTTACTTAACTAATGACTGGACACCTTTGATAGCGTTTATGGGATGACTACGAGGCTATGATATGATTATAGTACGCAAGTTCTAGTCTCATAGTAGACTTAAAGGAAAATAAAAATATTTGTTTCCAGTTTTATAATGCTTTCTGGCGCGCACAGGAGAGCGTTTGACACGTTAAGTTACCATCGAATTAGTTTAAATGTAGATTAAGAAAATTCCTTTCACAATATTGCCCTCTATAGCAAATATCACTATTTGTTTTACATCGATATTATAAAGTCATTGAATTAAGATGAATTCGGGCTAATAAGAGTATCAGCACTGAAACGGTCTTATAAGATTACATTGTTGCGCAAAATTCGCTGACCATTAGATTTAGCTGCAAATAAGCGTTTATATTGGCTCTGATTCGTACATAAAACGTATTATCCCCAGATATAATCAAAGGTTGTAAAAACATCGTAACACTAAGCAGGCAGGATGAAATGTACAAGATTAGTTAATTTAATGTCAATGTCTTAATCGACGCACAAAGGAGTGCCGAAGCGCATTACGTTTTATACTGCACTAAAAACCGAATTGCGAAACTAAATAATCGAATTTACCTCTAATCTTATTAGAAAAGATAAGAATCAAAATCGTAACGGTCTTACTTCAATAATATACAAACGTGGTCGTAAATTTTCCGCGAAAATTGCTAGCATACTATTTTCTTAATGCATGGTGCATTAGAGTACAGTAAATGTGAAACATACTATTATGCTAGTAGGGTACAGTTGAGAAAGATCTGGTCTAGGTATGACGTTTCAATGTAACCGTTACTTATGACATCCAATTAGTGCAATGCGAAACCATTTCCAATCTCCCAATGGCTATTCCACATTTCTGTCCCGCAAATATGTGTCTACATCCCTAAATATGTGGACGTGTAACTTAGTATCGTGTGCAAAGGAGTGCAACTCGCCAACTTTGGTGTGTACCGTCTTTAAAGGCATAAAACTGTTATTACATCCTGCGCGTACGCAAGCAAATGAAAATTTAAATCCATTAGAGTCCAGTGTATAAGCAATTGCGCACTTAAGGCTAACGGTCCGCTTTAATTTATTGATTATAAAATGGTTATATCAATTCTGAATAAAATATTAAGTTTTATTAGCAAGTAGTACCCTTTTATTCTTACTAGAGGGAGTTTTATGGTTTATTTAGATAAGCGTTGCTTTTTATTAGTGGTCGCAAATAACGCCGTAAAAAGCTTTTTAGTGCGAATTTTTCACTTTCAAGTCCATTAACAGAAATAATAGTGGTATTTAAAGTTTTAAATATATTTAATGGTCAGGCGCCATTACCAAAACAAACATGACATTAAAAAACGCTTTATTCAAGAGACGTTTCTTATCAATTGTTATTAGACTACGGTTTAAAAGGTGTATAAATTCTTATAAGTCTTATTGGTTAGGTCTATTATAAAAACCGTTGGAACCGAGATAAAATTATTCTTAGATGGATCTAAATCTATTAAAATGCTAAACTAGACAGGATGCGATTAATTATGATATATAATTTAGTGCAGCGTGTTAAGCATTCATTAAACTTTTTAAGATTATAAAACGAAATCTGAAAAAAATCTTGTCAAGAAATACTTATTAGATTGTTTATTAAAGACTAATCTAGTTATTAGCAGATGTGAATGCAAATTACGAACATTATTTCATGAAGATTTGTGATGGAAACACGAAAACAAATAAATTGCGAGCTTAATGCGAGTACCTATAAGTTTCATTCGTTCTCATTTAGAATCCAGGCCTTTATGATAGAGCCGAGATAAAATAAATAGCAAATATTAACTTACATTCAAAACGCTCGTTATTAACAAATTTTCCGTGTGTTTTGGACGCGTATCACGTTACAAAGTGTTTCTTAAGTTCTATTTACATATTATTATGTGTAAGAATTCCGGACAATGGTTGAAAGATATCGCATAATGAATAAATAATACCTTATAAGGTAGTCTCGTGTTATGTAAAGCGGCTAAACGTTTGAAGTGATAATAATCTTGAGACGGAATTTCGTTGGCGTCTGTTTAACGAGCGTATGATAACTTCTTTCAATTCTTATGCAAATAAGTAGCAATATTTTGTATAACTACTAGTCCCACGCTGAATAAATTTAGAGCCTACTTAAATAACATTTGATACAAATGTTTGTGTTATAACATTCTCATATAAAATGTATAGCAAAGTAAATGACGACACGTGCCTCAATCAAAGGCTACACGAATTAGCTACTGTTTCTACGAAAGCGCTACGATTACGTAGCACTTGTAAATTAGAAAGGAAAACATTTTTATTATTGTTTTACACAGTCTATGCTACGTCTTCTAATAATATTTTTACCTGTTGTCAGACAGATCACTACAGAAAAAGCTCCTAATACTTTTTTTTGGTATATTAGCTAAATAGTTTTGGAATGCGTACATAATTTTGTACACGTGAAAAATAGAAGAACAAACTTCGATTATATTTATATTTTTTAAACAACATTTATAAATATTAAAGGAATACACAACGACGTCTGAGTTCATGCAATTCATTCATTTTACGCAATCATAATATCATCTTTCATGTACCCAAAGTGCAATTTACAATATTTACGATCATGACAGAAACGCACTTTATAACGGCCGTTTCACACCTTCAGTGCGCTATACACAAGTCTAAGACGTAACATGATATATACGGGAGTAGCGTCGTATCTAACATGAATATAATTTAGCCGTCGCGTATCCTTCGCTCAAGTGACCAGAGGAAATGATTTATCAGTCCCCTGTTCGTGATTTGTGCGCGAGCGCATGCGATTTAATCACAGGAAGCGACACCGGCGCACAGTGATAAATCTGCACAGGAACTTATCTATCCGATGGCCAGCTGCACGCCGTGATTCATAATGCAGAGATAGCGCTGTTTATTTTGCTAGGAATCGCCTAAGGAGCGGCGGAACGACGGCTAGTGCCACAACTAGTGTACCTGCACAAGACATCGGCGCTTTTGTACGTCTTATTTTGTTGCAAGCACCGAGATTTATAGCTAGAAAGCCACATAGAGCGTGCTATTAAATTAATTCAATAGCTAAGTTAATCGGTTGTTTCATATCTACGAGGTTTCAAACTTCCTTTTTGATGTAATTTGACCGTTATTAACGAAAACGACATGACATTTACAACAACCTACGTAAGAAACGAATGATGTCGGAGAGTTATCGGACAAAAACATCAACATAACCATGACTCATTTGAAAAAAGAAAACAAAATATATCAAACAGTGATTTTTAAGTCTCACATCAGTCCAAGTTAGTCATCAATAAAGCTTTACGAGCACAATCTACTCAGTAACTATTCCAAGTCGCGGCACGTCAAAGCCTCTATTCGTAGAAGTTGTTCGTAAAAACCAGTCTGTAGGCGCGCGCTACCGCTCGCGTGCTGCGCGCGCGCTCGTCCCGCTCCCGGCGCACGCGCATGCGCGCGAGCTACAGGGCCCGTCCTATAAAAGGGCCCGCGCCCTTCCTGATTCCATCATTCCCTGCTAACGCACCGTGCGCGCATGTCGCTCCGTGTTTAATCGTAGCTCCTGTAAATACGTAGTCGTAACTTGTTAGACTAAGTTGTAGTATAACAGTAGACGTAGTATCTAGTTAAAATGTGTTTGGCTAAGGATGAAACGCAATCCCCGCAGAAGGAGGTCCCGTCACCTCGCTCACCTTGGGCGAAGCTTTTAAGTCGTCAGGTATGTATCTGAATATTCTTGCAGTTTTTAAACTAAGCGATCGTAACATTAATCCTCCTGAATACAAAACCCTGTGTTTATTGAACGTTGTGACTTATGTTTTGTTTCGTTGTTTACAGAGCTCCAAGCCGCGACTTCCTCGCAAAGTGGCGACCTCGACGCGGGTTAATCTTAACAAGTGCTGGTCGAAGTTAGGAGAGTTGATCTCTAACTCGGGCCCGCGCACTGACCTACCATCGCAAAAGACTGCATACCCCGAGGAACCTGTTCTCGTACCTTTCTCGGACTTCTTCTACCCTGTGGACCCGGTCAAACCGGTGCCGGTCGAAGAAAATGACAACGCTGAAAACCAGAACATTGCGAACAACCGCTTCGAGCTCATCAACGAAGACCTGGAGATCAGCGACAACATGGCCAACGAAGTGAGGGAGATCTGCTACTCGGCCACTAAAAACTGCTTCGTATGTAAACTTTGTTATTAGTTTAGAAACTTTGCTTCTTCTTCCTTCGGTACTAAATGCAGTGAAAACAAAATCGCGTCTTCCAACAGTAGTTTTAAACGTGCTCGGTTGCACAAATCCAACGTCTTCCATTAGACTTAGTGATGTGATTGATGCGGCGCCTCTCTACTGTGATTTAGCGAGTAATGTTTGTGATCTCTAGCAGATAATCGCGAGGCGCCGTGTCGTCCTATTAAATTAGTGTGTAAACAGTAAATTGTCACAAGTTTTGGTAGACAGCTTTAATGAACTGCACTGTAATTTAATCATTGCACCGGCTATCACCTAAACTTTTAAAGCGTGCTTCACACTCGCCTCTCTTAGTTTTCAAAGTATTTGACGTTTTAATTCTCTTGTAAATGTTCGGAACACCCGCGAAAACTGAGTGTGCAGCGCGCTTAATGCGTATTGACTCTGCTTGTTTTCCATTTCTAAATCCAATGTCTTCCATTAGTGTTAAGTTTGTGCCTGTGATACCAGAGTTTATATAAAAATCGAAAGCTTTAACTAGATTGTAAGAAGAGTTTATTAGGTTTAAGTATAGATGTTCACTGAGAGTTCTATTATATCACTTTAAACTTTAGTTGTAGTAGGTTCGAGCTTTAAATTCCATGTGATAGTACATTAGGTGAACGAAATTTATTAGATTTAAGTATAGATATGAATCATAGCATATCACAATCGAAGCTTTAATAGTTCGTAAGAATCTTAGTTCTAAGTAATATCATAATCATTTTGGATTTTGTTTCTTTTTTGTCTCTTAGTTACTTTGTGTCATGTACCTTCTTTTTCTAAATTACTTTTCATTCATAAGTTTAGCAGAAGTGGGCCGAGCGTGCCAATCTTTAGTTAAGGTTCAAATATTATTGTAAGCTTAAGGTTTTAGTTAAGTTACTTTTTCTAATGTTTTTTGATGAATTCTTCCATTCGTGTCAATTTTGTGTAAGTTCATTTTTTTTCTTAATCATTTTTATGTTTTTAATTAAGTTAGTCTGTAAGTTTCATTGTGTACTTAGACTGATATGATTTAGTTAAGAATTCAAGACTTTCGTTTGATCTCCGATTCTTAATAAACATTAATGTGTAACTTTAACTTGATTTTCATTTGATTGCCCTATAAATGTTAAGTGGCCATTTCATATGAGCCATAAAGCCATGTTTATGGTCTTACACATTGAAGTATAAAACACGTGCTTCAGATAGCCGAGAAATTAATAACGTTATAGCATGTAGAGCTATAAAACAAACATACACCAATTACACAAACATGAAATAAACACTGACGATGATGTAACTTCTCCTCAGTTGCCGCGCATTTATAAACAGGATAAACATGAATTTGTATATTTTACTTGTAAGGACTAGTAATTTCGTATCAGTTATCTTATAATTAAAGTACAATCTATACACGTTACACAGGTTTTGTCATCGAAGTAATTATACTTTTATAAGGAGAGGCAGATTTAATCGTCCTACAGTTACACAATACGCAATGAAGATAAAAATAAACAAAGAGTTAATCATTACTAGTTTTCGTATATGAAATCAATAATAAACACATTTTAACGATACTTTATAGCAATCGAAATTCCTACGTTTCTAGAAAAGTCTTTTTAACTCAAACCTACTCGAAGACTTATTCCCGCCAAAATTCAGGCACGTGTGTTGGTTGTACGAGTAAGTAAGTAACATTGCAAATGTAAGGTTTCTTTTTTACGTTACGTTGTGATTAATATCGCAATGACAGTTTTATATTAACAATTTAACGTATGCAGCTAAACCTTTACTCAACTGGATTTCTTTAGTCGTATTGACCTAAAGAAATTCAGCTGAGTTCGCACAAAATGTTACTAGCACATTTCTGCCCATCTGAGGCTGAAATGTTAAAATTGCCGTGAAGTTACAACCTAGCTATTATTAGCACTTTATTTTGTGCCAATTTACTCAAGTTTAGTTATAAAGAAATTGTGTATATCAGCAAACTTAAAATGTTAAAAGTAAAGGAGAATGGGCACTCTTGGGCGGTCGGCGGCCATTAATGAAAGTAGTGTCAAATTAAAGTAATGATAACTAGGAACAACTTTTACTAAGAACGTTTCGCTGCAATCCTTTCAGGAAACAATATATTGACATGTAAATATAATGGAATTTCATAGAACAAATACATTTTTTTCGTGTCTGTAATGCATTTAATGTTGTGTAATAACGTTACATCTTATTATAACGATTGCAATGCCATCAAAATGAACAATAATCGTAACTTGTATCTATCTATCATATGGTTCACCTAGTTTCAAAGTTGTTCAAGCCGCCCGAATGTTATCTTAGTTGACAACAACCGGAACCGACTTTTTACGTGCCGTCGAAAGCACGGAGAAGCTCAGTTCAAAAACCATAATGCGGTCACCCATCTATAGAAAGACCGCGCCAACGGTTGCTTAACCAACAGATCGTATACCGACCAGTGAGCGCAACTGGCTATGAACGCCTGGTTTTTAAGCTGAGCATTCAAGACAGATAAGTCGTCTCAGTGAATATATTATAGAAGAGCAAGATGTTTACTTGTTACGATATTTATATATTTACATGTTATGATTGTTCGAATATTAATAATGTCTACATTTGTATGCAATAATATAAATAGTACTTTTTATTTAATCTCCGAATATAAGCCAAAAATATGTTTTTATACTATTAAAAGTGCTCAAAAACAAAAATGTATTTTGTTCGTCATATAAGTGCGTCGCGGCAATAAAACTTCTACACGGTAATTATAGGACTAAACTACATTAAAAAAACATTAAATCAAGTTTGGCCGCGGATCGCCCAGGCTCCATACTATTTTGCCCATTCTCCTTTGCATGAGCAATGATGTACCAAGCAAATATGCGAGACTTTAATTCAACTAATTTCGGGAGGAGACCCATGCCTAGCAGTGAAATAATGACCTTGAATTCCTAAAAAAAACGCATTGAAAAACTATATATTCTATAACTTAATACCATGGCGAGTGTAACCTGCGCCGAAACCTTTCGCATTTCAAGGTAATTCCCGTATGCTATTTATAAAAATGCAACGCGAAAATTTTGTTATGATATTATATTAACGTCGCGAAAAGTAAGACACTGTTCCAATCAAGTTACCCTATAATTCAAGTTAGATAGTACACAACTAATACAAGTGGTATAACTGTGTGCAGCTATTTACCATAATGCACGTGCTAAAGGTCGCCGTAGTTCACCACTTATGACAGGTACACGGACTAGTGCGCGATAAATCTGATACAACATAAGCATTAGTAATGCTAACTTTGAATTATTACATGTGTAATTGATCGTTGAATGGCTTTCGATTTCTATTACAAGATAAGTGTAATGTAAAAATTAAAGATTTTGGTTATTTTAGATATGAATAATAGCTTAACACGCACACACATTAAGGATTTTAGGTCGAGAGTATTTTTATAATTCTGTATAAATCTTTTTAGCCACGAAAGAAAGTGCGCGAATCGTTATTGAGGCCATCTGAAATAATTGATAATGCCTTAAGATGTCATTGATGATGAGTCTGATTTATATTGTTGCATATTTATTTAGGTTCATTTTTATTGCTTTTTGGTACTCGTATAAACAAAAGTCACTAGATAATCAACAGTCAGATAATCAACAGTCAGGCAGCGATGAGACCGAAAATTCCGGACAAAAGAATGTAAAAGTAATTTATGTAAAAATGCGTTTCTATCATCATATCGTAATAATGTCCGTGTATTTACATATTTACAACAATAACAATGAAGATAAGTATCTTTTAAAAAGTTTTATTCAAATTACTGAAGTAGTATTGTTATCTAAGAATGGAACTTAACCAACACTTCGGTCATATTAATAAAAAATAACGGCCTCATCAAATTTTACAACCGAATAATTGCGTTATTTAGTGTCCATTCACTTATCAAGTGTAGGGCTTTTTACTGTTATAGGTACTATTAATGACACACTTGTTTGCTTAGATATACACAATTTACATAGTAAATATAAGGTAGGTGTATAATAATAATATTTTAATGTTGCTTGCTAGTTACATTAGAATATGATGTTCAAGAAAAGCGATATTTACTCTTAAATCGTTTATTTTTACATGTACAAATCTAAAATGTTTCGATACAATACCTACTTTTAAATACTTATTGCTAGTGCGTCATATGAATAATTCAACTCAAATATAAATAAAATAAACAACAAAATAGTGTATAATAAACGTAGTCATAAGTTCCACCTTACAAAAGGAATGTATAAACTTCAAAGCTCATTATTAACCTGTTGAAAGATTAGTAAATCTATTTTAAATGCAGAGGGGTGAACAGGGGTGCATAGGCGGGAATTGGGGTAGAAATTCATGAATGAACCGCTCGTGACCCCTATCCTGTGAACCGAATCGTGCCACATGATAGGGTCAAGGGACTTTTTTATTAGTAGAACATATGGCGTTATTTGCGACAAATCTGGTGAGGGATATTTGTGAGAAATATATTTTGTACTGTATTGCAATAATTAAACTGTAGGTAATAATGATTACATGTGGGTGCAATGGTTATTGTAGCGTATTTATTTTTGTCGAAATAATATTTGGAATTAGTTAGTTAGTGTTTTATAATGTTAATAATAAAATGTCACCTGGCAAATATTCAGGGTGCTATGCAAGCTACATATACACGTACCTAATGCATCCACGATTACGACATATTAACAATAATGTTATATTACGACGTAAAAGGTAAGCCCGAAGGAAATTAAATGTCCCTTTCGACACAAATATTCAATAAATAGTAAAAATAACCTCTTAAAAGACATTTATAATTGCAATTAACAATAAAATTGCATCGAGTGAATTATACTATTGACGTAAATATACGTAATACACACAACTTATTCAATTAATTACTTATTTTATGCACGCGTCGAGAGGCGATTCATTAACGAAACGGTATTTAATTTAAACGCTTTCCTTTTTCAACCTCAATATGTACAGATAAACTTGTGTGTACAAGTTTTGTAAATAAAATTCAAGAAAAAGAAAATGTGAAAATAAAGCCAAGTTGAAGAGAAAAATTCTGCATTACAAGATGTTTTTAACATGTGTTCGACGAGAAGCTTTATCGGTGCCAAAATACGTCATGTTTCTTTAAAATGGTAATACTTTTTATTAATGTCTCTTCTATGTATCTAAACTGCATTATGTCAACTCATAAAGCTACAAATTCGTTTCTCACTATAGTATAATAAATTGGGGTATTAATTTCTTAAGTTAAGAGAAGTCTTTCTAATAATGCGATTTCAAAAACGTTTAAACTATTTTGTCTAGCAAGCTAATATTTATTTTACACACTAATATTATTAATTGAAACTTGGTCCAACGCACTGCCGCGTGTCTTAATTAAAAGAAAACATACAAAGTGCTCGGTGCCGTATGATCTTTATACGGTACTTATTAACAATCTTGTACTTGTTACTGTTCATTAACGGATAGTAGTGACACGCGACTTCACTCGAACAATACCGAGTTTTTATCGTCAATGGAGCCAAGAAAGATAGCGTTGTCTTTTTGTTAACTACTTGTTAAACCGGCATTTAAATGAAAGAGGTTTTGTACCGATAGTTAGTATGTTGAATAAATAAACTTAAGAGATAGCCAGCTTGGAGGAATCACTTCCTCTATTTTATTTTATTGTAAATTATACCCAATACTGATGTACCTCTCTAGAGAATTGAATGCCCTTATTACAGATAATATGATTATAACAAAACAGTTATTTTGATAAACGTACGTGTTGGGAATAAGTTACTTTTATCATAACTCCATATTTTCTACTTAAAATTGACCGTATCTTAAAGTTCCTTAATGTAAATAATTTTGATATTTTCTCCGCTAATTTCTGCTTTAATTGCTTCGCATTAAGATCGTCGTAAAGACTCGATATAACTCGATATCCCTTATCGGCTGCGATTATGTTCCGAGACATTACGATGACACTATACTTTTAAAAAATACTGGCAGTTTTGAATCCAAGCGTGTTTACAGAAGCCGACTTTATTGAACATTTGTAATAATTACAGATAAATAAAAAAACCTTTAAAAACCGCGAACAGATTTTTTTAAGTTTCGTAAAATTTGCTTTGAGTATGTTCGATTGTATGTACCTAATTTTCTTTTTATATTTAAAGAAAGATTTTCTATTCCGCCACCTTTTTAAAGTCTTTAGAATATATACTGATAACCTTCGTCCCGTCTAACTGTGGTACTAAAACTATCCGTAACGTTAAATATAAATGAGTAAACCTTTATATTTTTTTATTTTTTAGATCATTTTCAGATAACGACATGTCCAGACGTGCTATTGGACACATACAGCTTTCAATAGGCTCTATTCACCTCAAACCTGGAAACAGAACATACAAGACAAGATAAACTACACGTCGAATATTCACGTTTTGTAATAAAAAATAGAAACCTACGTGTGAGGGTTCAGTTCAAAATACGTGACATTTGACAGAAACTAGGGATGTCCATTTAGTGTGTACAAAGCTTTGGCTAGCGTTTAAGAATGATAAATCGCTCGCTATTCTGTTCGCGATTCGTTCCGATCCGACGGTGGACACAAAAGTGCTACACCTTCGTTGCACCGCGCAGGGGTTGACAACTGCGAAGCCTACATTGACACGTCTTGCATTCTATATTTTTCAGTTATTTCACCTATTCCACTTTGTAGTATATTGAGCAAGCTTGCGTTTTTTTAACTATTACGATCTACCTACATGAGAAAAAAAAGTCTGAGTGGTTTTAACTCCAAACAACGTAATTATCTGGTTAGAACATCAAGAAATCAAAGCATGAAAATACATAATTACATATAGGCATCCAAGACACACAATATTTGATTTGGTTCCAGAATCATCAACAATTTACATCCAAACTATCGTTCATAGACAGAGTTAAAAACGAACCTCGCTAGACACCAAACGATGTGAGACGAAAAATGTTGTCAACTTCTGACAACAAACACCGTCAAAGGTTTTATAACACGTCGCAGGATACAGTAATAGGATACCGTGAAATCTGTGTGGAACGAATTGCTGAAAAATTTCGGTTTTTCGGTTATTTCTTAGAGATTTGTACGGGCTTTCTTCGTCGATTCGTCATAGCACGGGTGTCAGTATTACAAACACATGTCTTTTGATTTAGACTTGGTATTCTATACACAGATATGTTTCGCCTTTTGAATTTCGCGACTGATTTCACGGTTTAGAGCCGTTACATTGATGTTGACTTACCTTCCGTCACAGCTGCTAGTTATGAATCTTTAAGATTGGCAGTTTGCAGAATCACTGTAATCCCTATGTCCTATAGTTGTACAGTTTTTTTTATAAGATCATTATTCATGTTAACTATGTATGTGGCTATTGAAGTCATACGCATATGGTATGTTTTCCAAGATCTTTTATTATTAATCTTGGAAGCTGTACTCCTCATAAAATAATTATGAAACTTAAAGCAAATTCGACGAATATCACAAATCTAATAGAAAGTGCAAACATTTATGCTTTCCTAAAAGCAGTAAAATAAAAATAATAAGAGTAAAATAAAGGTTGATCAATCAACTGCAGAGTGTAGAGTTAGTTTTCCTAATACGTCTCGGTTAGTTGCACTCACTGAACTGTAAAATGATTAGCGAAGTTTAATTTGTTTTGTTGCAGACTTAATGGATTGTTAATGGGATTCGAGTTGAGAGCGTTTAGTTAAGATTACTTTCATTGATTTCTTCTGAAGTCTTTGGTGTGTAAGACGTTTTATGTTAATGAATAACGTTTAGATATTATATCGAAACTTATAGTTAGGTAAGATTTTATATTCCTTGCCTATTCTAGGTATATCCCATACAAAATCTTACTAATGGGGAAACTAAAATTGAAACAGTAATTAATTAATATCAATAACTTTTTACTTAAAATATGTGAAAGTTGCATTTTCTCATAAGAGTAATGAAGTTTTTAAATTGCAACATTTTCTTACCTATATTAATTACTAAACAAGAGTACATGGAATACTTTCAGTAGTCTTCGTATTTCTATTTTTGGGAAAATAATCTCTATCTTTGTGGCCTAACGACACTGTGAATCAAACCGACACAGTATTACATAAGCTAGCAGATAAGCCACATTTGGATCAGTCCGCGACAATCAGTGGCCACTGTATTACCACCTCTTTGTCGGCTGTTACATAAGGCGGTGTCTTTGAACGCAATAGTTCTTTGGCGGTCGGTGGCGTGCCGTCCGAAAGAAAAGGAGATTTAGTAGCAAGGTGTGATTTAATTGGGATTCTGTGTATGTAGATTGTAGAAGAGTGTTTTGGAATCGGCATGTCAAAGAGTCGTAATATGACGCTTAGAAAATTTATTTCGTGTTTGGTGATTTGTTGCTAGATAATGGAGATGACCTAGTGCTTTATCTTTCTAGGTAAAATCAAATTATTTATTTGATTACGGTTGATTATTGACAGTAATGATAGTCATGAAGTGAGAAGATAGGTACAGTAATATTTTCAGAATGCCCATACCTTGCTGGGTAGGTACTAACCTATTGCTTGGCAAGGGTTTGCTTTCAGACGAGAGACGGAATTCATACTACATTTAATATTGCGTTGCTCAGAATTGAATACTGGGCGCATTAATAATGGCAAGTCACATTATTGGGCAGGAAAAAAACATATCTAAGAAAACTTTTGTATAATATAATGTTCGAAAATTTTCCTGCCAGCTGTACGATCAATATCAAAGTATACGGACGCAACTAATTCCAACACAACAAACAATATCAAATCGAGACCAAATATCCGTTCAGAGTCACCAATCTGTGAAAACCGACAGTTCGAGCCACTTGCCCTGTTAAAATTCACATCTCAACAACCTTTACGAAACGGCCTCATCTAAAACAAATAAGTCTTGCGTGAAATTCGGATAATATTGTTGGTAAAGCACGCTAAGAAACCAACTTAGATCTTCAACTTAAAAGCAATCAGCAAAGAAAATCCAACCTTAACACAAGAAGATAAAGTTCACTTTTGTATTGCCTGATTTATTAAGTGTTGTTCGTAGGTTGTCGTTCACACTTTACGCTTGAATATTTCAACAAGAGAACCATAGCCGAAGTGCCGCTTTTAACAACTAGTAAGAGCTTAGGCGCGAATGACTGTTTCACGGGCCTTTGGTTTGTTAAGGACGCCAATATTGATTCATGGTCAGTCAAGGCGTTAGTTTTAGCAAAGGAAACCGGTGGTTATCGAAATAACTTTGTCAATACAGCTTTCAGGGACAAAAGGTGAGATAAAGGTATGTGTGGATTAGCTTCTTATTATAATAGCATTGTGAGCCGAGTGATGTTCTAATCAAAATAATATCGTCTATAGAAAAGCATCGATGCAATGTCTCTCTAAACATATCTTTACTCTTTTATGCTTCAATGAAAATTGCACTACAATCACCTTTTCATTAACATGACTCAGAAGGAAATCTTCATATCTTACCTAATTGATAAAATTAGACCGAGAACCGACCCTAGCTTTTTCAAATGCGTTGACGAGTACTAAGAATTGCTCTTGTGTCGCGGGTACTTTTACAAACATACAAACAACGGACACAAAGAACAACCAGACCCGAAACAATTATTTGTGGATCGCACTAATAATTGCTCCGTGTGGGAATCGAACCCACGACCTCCCGACGCACTGGCATCGGCGTGGCGACCAAAACCACTGCGCCACGGAGGCTGTCAAGTCGTTCAGTGTGTAATTAATAGACCTCTCGCACTAAATAACAGTCGTTCCCAAATATAGGTACAATTTGTTTCTAAATAGGAAGCTCCAAATCAGTAGCTATACGATAAGGTATAAGTGTTACTTCGTCATACTTAAGGTCTGTCATTATGGGTTTAATGAACTGAAAATCACTGCAGTAACATTTGATTACACCCATTTTGGATGTCCGGACTGAGAATTATGTATCCGAAATGCCGGAAAAATAATTATTAGAATTATCAACCAGACACTATCGTATCTATCTTGTCTTACTAAATAACTAGTGAACGAATAAATTTATTTAAATTCCTTATTTATTTTAATTGAACTGTGATGAAGCCGATCGTAGATAAACCAATTTGTACTCTCGTTAAGGAAGTATAAATGCCTCATTTTTATTTTAGTAAATTCTTTTAAATTTTTGATTAGATCTATAAATAACTTTATTCCTGTTTAGTCGGTAGTCATTGATATTACACTAGCTTCTGCTTCCTTACATTCTTATAAAGCATAAACTTTTGAACACATTAAAATACGCTTTGTAGATTTTTCTGTGAAAGTATGACAAACATAGATAGATTCTGTAAACTTTTGCATTTATAACATTTGTAGGATAGTACAAGACCAATGAAAATATGACGACCTCAAAATGATAAAAATATTTTTTAGGCTCCTAGCAGTTTCTAACTTAAGCCTGAGCTTTATTTAGCACATTATTAACTAAAATCTCTACACCTGCTATCCATCACACTTATAACTAACACTATACTGGTAAAAAATCTCAAAACTGCAACTGCAAAAACCCATCACAATTCGCTCTAAAAGCGTGGCTCTTGACGGCAAATGACCATCATAAGTGTCTGTTCCCACCAACTAGACAATGGCTGTATAGCCCATTGACACGATACTTACATTAGCAAGGAGGTTTTGCACTCGACGGCAGGAAGCTATTACTGCCACATAATTAGGTGCGGTGTAACACTTAGTCGCTTCCGATTGGGTGATGTAGGGTGACAAAGGTTAAAGTTCGGTTTCGTTTGCGATTCTGGTTATTTTGGGTTTATATTTGTAACACAGATGATTAGAGCTAAGTAAGTTTATTTTAAATAATTTTCTCGTGTAGATGGAGATAACTTTGCCGTGTAATTTACGCTGGTAAAGAAGATTTAACATTGATCTATCAAAAAGTTTTTGGTCAAATTAATTTCTACTAATAATGTTTTTTTTTTATTAAAACGACTTACTTTACCTTTGGTACCGTGTTTGTTACTTAAGATAGGAAATTAAAAGTGAGTCGAACTTTAAACCATGCTATATTTCGAAATATATTATCTGATGACATAAGATAATATCTCAAATCTGCTCCAAGATCTTGTCGCCCGAGTGCCGCCGAAGCAGGCGCCTAAACCGCAATATTTGACGCAATCAACTAAAGGAAATGTGGCGATAACACGCACCCATTAGCCCCGAACACAAATCACTAACACGTGACAATAAATATCTTATAAAAACAACCTTGCATTGCCTACAATTTTTTTCTATAGTTTTTTCCACTTTTTCCCAAAAATATATACAGGTACAAGTGGTATTTTTATCTGCACGTGTGTAACGGCAGCAATTTTGTGCGGTTTTAAATTACGCCGCATTCCATTTTTTTACCGGAAGATGTGAATTTTTGTAACGTTACGTTGTGTGACAAAAAAGTAGCGAATTTTTTGGAAGACGCGCCGAGTGATATTTTTGGCTTCTGAAAAAACTTTAAAATATGTCTCTGGAGTTTCAGTTTTTGCTATCTCTTACTGCTTATGTGGGCGCTGATGGTGCACACTTTTTTAAGTCAAACGGAAATTTTAACACGGTTTTACTTATAGAATGTGATATGGTTTCAGTCAATAAGATCTCTATAATAGAGCAAGGCGTAAAGGTATGGTTCCTTAATCTGTTACAAAATGTAATGGTAGTAATTTTGTCTGACCACGTGTGGACCATAGTAACTAAAACATATAATTTGCTAAAAAACACAAATTGATATGTTTCAACGCAATTCAAATTACACAAAAGGCAGGTGCAACAAACTAAACTATCTGATAGAAACCTCTGGCTACTTATCTCGCACAAAACGCGGCCATAAAAGATTAAAAATAAAAAAAAATACGCCAAAGAATCGCCAAAAACTCACGAACACTGCAAACGGTTTTTTCGAAAAAACTATTTTATCTAAGATTCGGTAACTTAATACTTACGAACTGACCGAAAAAAGGAAAAAAATCAAAAAAGTTTAATTGTTCTCGCAAAAATTTGGTCGAAATCCTGGCCTCGGGCACAGGAAATGACGGAGCGGCAAAAACAGGGGAAAAGCGGCAAAAAGCTCAATAGAAGCCAACGAAACGTCTTCAATTTGATGGATCGCCGTAACACAATCATTTTACGAGAGAACTGAGAAGAGCCTTAAAGTGCCCCTTAAAAATTCAAGAGATATTCTTCACTTTTATTGCTATAGTAAACAGGATTTATCTATTCCAGACACAATCGAATATCACCTTTGTGTCCTTTACATAGATCGTAATATCGTACGTCTAATTGGTGCACTTGTGACTACTTGTCATAGTCCTTATGCTACAAGTGTACAAATCACTATTTATACAATTTGATCTTTATGTCTCCTATGCACGGTTCAAATTGCATCATTCTATATTGTAAAGATACTGTTGAAGTAACAAAGCATTCTGAACACGTGTTAGATGGCCACTAGAGGGGCATTTGAGCTTGTTTGCGTGTATCTAGCGATAATGGACGTCGTTATCACAACCTTCATAAAACAACCTACCTGTGAGGTCATCTATAACAATAACACAAGGAAATATAGTAGCGATGAGTTATGCAAGGAAATTTATAAAATCAAGACGAAAAAGAATATAAAACGAGGATAGGAATGCATAAGGAAAGGGCACGCCCACTGTTGCCTATTTTTCTGTTTTTAGAAGATTCTTATCATGAATTATACAATTTTGCGTCGGTCGAGTACGTTACTCGGCAATGATAGCAGTTGCATAACACACATGAAAGAATACAATGTACCTCATGCACTGAATAAAATGATATATAATATACCTATTATAATAAAATTCCAATGCAAAAAAAAGACGGTAACCATAAACTTATTCTACAATCTTTAAAAACTTTTGAAGACTGCACAAAAAGGATCTAAAAAGTGGGCGTAACTTTTACTGTCATTTCTGTTCTGGCATAATAGCCGACGGCCTTAGCTCGCGCCGGCCTATTATCTATAAAAAAAGAATACCCGCCTTACACAATCGAAAATTCAAAACGAAGCGTAACCTTTGCGAATCTGGGCAATAAATTCCTATTGATTGAATTTCGGACCCATGCTGAGTATAGGGGTTCATTATAGTCCCGATAATTTTAGTATTTTTTATTAGAAAGTTTTTTTGCTTAATTTTATGAGCCCTAACGACCACTTGGCGACGAATAAGGAAATTGGAGCGCGTTGAAGTCTTTTGTATTAGCGGTTTTGGGTGCAACTGTATGGTAACAAACACTGGCTTAAACCATTGTTTAGAAACCGTCTAATTGCTTCTTTATTTAAAAATAATGGACATTTTAGGGTTTTTAGAGATTTCCAACTCTAAGGACTTAAGATATTTAAGAATACCTACCGTTTTTGTGGTCAGGTATCTGGGGGCACGGAAGTGCCCCCGCAAGTCGAGCAAAAAAAAAGCGGCACGGCCGTAACATCCTTTTCTCGAAGCAATTCGGGCTATTTTTGACACCCCTATAATTTCGTTGTGGATAAAACAAGAAGCCTGGATTTTCAGCAACTAATCAGTCATTGTATAAACACGGTATATTTGAAATTTCAGTCAATTTGAACCAGTAGTTTAAGAATGACAACTTGTTAAAATTTTGAATTTTGTCACTCACTGATTCACTGACTCACTGACTCACCGATCATCAAAAGTCTAAGGTACTTCTAGCAGACTTAGAAGCTTCAAATTTAGAATACAAATAGGGTTTAGTGTCTTTATCATGGGAAAAATTTAAGATTTTCTAATTTCGGTCCAGTTTTCTAAATACACCAACCTCAACAATAACTTTGTAATCCCATATAAATGTATAAGATTACAAGGTTACATTTGCAGTTAATGAATTATTATTACTGTAGAAAATAAAATAAATAGGTGTAATTAGGTACCTACTATATGAGGCATAACGGCAGGGTATAGGGTGGGTAAGGGTGTTTAGCCCATGAAACTGAACAACATTCCCATAGGAAAATATGTTGAATTATGAAAAAAAAACGTCTTTCCATACAAATTGGACTTATGTTCGCTCTACAAAAAGAAGTGAGATGCCATCAAAAACATTCTGTAAAAACCTCAAGTCTCGCCGTAAAAAGTGGTGAGATCTATATAATACCAAGTCGATTAATCTATTTAGTCTCTACATAAAGGACCTTCTGTCTTAAGTTATTACGTATGTTATTATCATGCCAATTAAAAATATATACCTTTAAAACAAATAGATCGACTTGGTCATCGCAAGAAAACACAAATTCGCCATTAACATTTCAGGAGCATTAACTTCTCGTCGTGCTGTGTAGTGTGATCATGCGATGACCAGGTCGGTCTATTTGTTTTAAAGGTATTTTTTTTTAATTGGCATGATAATAACATACGTAATAACTTAAGACAGAAGGTCCTTTATGTAGAGACTAAATAGATTAATCGACTTGGTATTATATAGATCTCACCACTTTTTACGGCGAGACTTGAGGTTTTTACAGAATGTTTTTGATGGCATTTAGATTTTTCCTTACTTAAATATATTTTAGGCAATTTATAGTATTTGATTTTTGAGCTAATTTATAATGAAAGTTACGTAATTTAAGTTACTCATCTCATCCTGAGCTCCTAGTATTTATATTTTAATTTATATTTAATTTATATAATAATTTCTAAACTTAACTGTTTTTTGCAGACATACTTCTATGAATTTATGTAATTCGAAAGCATCTTCAGCGAATACCATTGTATACTCCGAAACGCCCACGTTACAGAATATTGTAAGAAACACACTACAGTGTACTAGAATACAATTACAAAGGAATACTCAGCTCATAAGTCAAAGTGTCGATGACGTCACAAACTACTCGTTCATTCAAACTTAAGGATCTTTGCATGGTCGAGTCATGAATGGGTGGTGCGCAATCGATTTCACAACGGTCGCTGGTGAATGGCGGAAATTCACTTAAAAGGCTTCACTACGGAGTAGCAGAATCCAGAATAACGTACTTTGTATAATTTATTAAGTGGCAGTTTGCCAGCTTTTATTTACGGGTATGTATGTGTGGATAACAATAAGCATTCATTTCGACCACAGGGAATTTCCTATTTATTTCTCTACCTAAATTCTTAATCAAGGTAAATACTTAAATGGAGTTTTCCTAAATTTTATTACGATAATCCCTGAATTTTAGATGTACCCGATTAGGAGAATATGTACCTATTTCGATTCTTTACCTACTATCCAAATGCTCTATATTAAATTCGTCTAGCCAAACCTGAACACCGCATAATCACCTTATCTTTAATTATTGTAATTATTTATTAAAATAAAAAATATCAGAATATATTTTCAAAGGTAAGCACCTTAAACAGGCGGATTGTAACACGTACTTATTACTTCTTCAGTATTTCATACATTTAAAGCGTGTAATCGGCATTTCCTTATTATCTGGTAGAAGCCTCCTTGTATAGTCAATTATGTAAGCTTGAAGCACCGTTTAAAAGAGGTTTTATGAATGAGTCCGCACTACGTAGCATTGATTTGATAAGCGCACGTATATTTCAGTCATTGTGCTTTTTGAAATACTTTTGTACAGTTTGAAAATTCCTTTGTAAGTGCTATTTTATTCATAGGTTTATTGTATATTGATGCCTTGTATTTGTGTGGAAGGAAGTTATTTATGTTGAGAGTTATATGAAGTCCACGTACTTGCATTGTAGTGTCTGCAAAGAATCCATTGACAAAAATCAAGAGTTTTTGTTATACAGCATTCACCGGGAATTTTAATGGACTGAATAATAAGCAAGTCCGTACGTTCTGATTAAAAAAAACGTTTTTTTACTGGAGAGGCTTCTAAATCAGTATATAATTATGTGTTTTGTAAAGAAAATAGTTGCTTTTGGGAAACATAAAAATCGCGTCAAAATCCAACGATGAAAGGTAACAACCTTAAAAGACTGTGAAATATAATTTGATTGATATTTAGGCATGTTAGAATCACGACAGCAGAATAAAACTTATGCCATCGATTACGTTACACTTATTTATGCTGCGTTTTCCATGTAACGGTTTTTTATTCACACTTTGAAATCGTAGTTTTATTATTTTTCCTATTCAAATAGTGACTGGGTTTTACCAGAGTGATTGAATAATTTTCATAATTTCCTAAATTTTGATTCTATTTAAAGACGTAAATATTTTATTTATATTTTTTTCCTGCATTTTTTACGCATGTGTTCAATCTTATTCTCTTTTTTGTTTACCTTATATTAACCTTTTTTTATATGATTATCAGGATTACATCACTGTAACGAATGTTCATTTTCCTATTTTCAAATCTGGGGGCACGGCAGTGCCCCCGCAAGTCGAGCAAAAAAAAGCGGTACGGCCGTATACCATCTTTTCTCGAAGCAATTCGGGCTATTTTCGACCCCCTATAATTTCGTTGTGGATAAAACAAGAAGCCTGAATTTTTAGCAACTTATCAGTCATTGTATAAACACGGTATATTTAAAATTTCAGTCAATTTGAACCAGTAGTTTAAGAATGACATCTTGTTAAAATTTTGAATTTTGTCACTCACTGATTCACTGACTCACTGACTCACCGATCATCAAAAGTCTAAGGTACTTCTAGCAGGCATAGAAGCTTCAAATTTAGAATACAAATAGAATTTAGAGTCTTAATCATGGGAAAATTTCAATATTTTCTTATTTCAGTCCAGTTTTCTAAATACATTAACTGCAAAAATAACTTTGTAAACCCATATAAATGTATAGGATTACAAGGTTACATTTGCAGTTAATTAATTAATTATTACTGTAGTATAATAGAAAATAATAGGTGTATATAGGTACCTACTATATGAGGCATAACTTAAAGGTGTTTAGCCCATGAAACGTAACAACATTCCCATAGGAAAATATGTTGAATTATGAAAAAAAAACGTCTTTCCATACAAATTGGACTTATGTTGGCTTTACAAAAAGAAGTGAGATGCCGTCAAAAACATACTGTAAAAAACCTCAAGTCTCGCTGCCGTAAAAAGTTGTGAGATCTATGTAATACAAGTCGATTAATCTATGTAGTCTCTACTTAAAGGACCTTCTATCTTAAGTTATTCCATAAGTTATTATCATGCCAATATTTAAAATATTTTACGTTTAAAATAAATAAATCGACTTGGTCATCGCATGAAAACACAAATTCGCCATTAAAATTTCAGGAGCATTAACTTCTTTAAGATACTCACCTCAATTATTATATTCGGAAGGACTCTAGTGAGGAATTCGGTTGCTGGCCCGTCGTGCTGTGCAGTGTGATACATACTAATAATCAAATCATGCGATGGCCAGGTCGAATTATTTATTTTAAACGTAAAATATTTTAAATATTGGCATGATAATAACTTATGGAATAACTTAAGACAGAAGGTCCTTTAAGTAGAGACTACATAGATTAATCGACTTGTATTACATAGATCTCACAACTTTTTACGGCAGCGAGACTTGAGGTTTTTTACAGTATGTTTTTGACGGCATACAACTTATTCAGAAGTCCACTTGGCAAAAATATTATGTGCCCATCTAATTAGAGTTGCCATAATTGTATGCAAAAATATAATCTGGTATCATTTAACTATCAGTGATCATTTCAATACACTTAAAAAAATAAAAATTTTATTCAGACCGAGCCCTTTTTTTAAAGTCGCTAAAAAATATCACTGAAATTTTAGGAAATCTGGGTCTACATACGTGTCTTGTCGTAGACGATATCGATATTTCGTAATCGTATCGTTCGATGAAAAGGGCTGTTACTCTAAAAGGTCATGAATATCTTTGAACCTATAAACTGCATCTCTGATCTAATAAGGCATGAAAGCAAATAAGTGAGTGTTACATCGCGATTTCTTTCCTTTGCAGTCCCCGGATGGACGAATTCATAAGATGCCAATGTATTAATTATTGAATATATTGATTGAAGTATCTTTATATGTATGTCGCGTACAAACTACTTAAAACTTCTTGCTACACTTAATTTTGCTAAATGAAAATGTGATCTAGTTTTCGTGTTAATTTACAAAAGTATCTCTTTCAAATTCAAATACAATATGATATTTCAAGGACAGTAAACTAACTTCCCAGAAAACGAACTCTTTTGATGTACCACATTTGCGTAAACACCAAAAAAGTTGACTCCACAAATCGCTAACGAAAAAATGAATACACCACTCTGGTATCAAAATACGACTTCCATAAGTTTCCCATAACGTTTTAAGCCTACACAAACATTTCTAACGTATCTATCGCCGCCATTTTACTTCCAATAAACAAACAAGCCCCCGCACTTGTTTGCAAAGATAACACGAGTCAATCCCGGCCAAAACAAATATGTGTAGAGCTCTCAAGGACGAGCGATGTTTAGATTGTGATATGAACAACCAGTGTAAGCTGAGCTCCCATTTTGAAGGTTACTTATTAAGGGTGTGGATGGATTTGGTGATATGTGGGTCTGAGTGTGTGGTTTTTTAATGTTTTTCTTAAATATCGAAGTATGGAATCTGGGAACGCGAATTCTTTGAGTGCTGACTTTTAAATATTTAATTCTATTTTTTTGGAACGTTGTGAGTCTGTGTCAAAATTTTGAGACATGACAGTGTATCCTTATGGATTGAACTAGCTGACCCGCGCAACTTCGCTTGCGTCACCTAAGAGAATGAGTCAAAATTTTCCCCGTTTTTGTAACATTTTTCGTTGCTACTCCGCTCCTAATGACCGTAGCGTGATGTTTTATAGCCTATAACCTTCCTCGATAAATGGGCTATCTAACACTGAAAGAATTTTTCAAATCGGACCAGTAGTTCCTGAGATTAGCGCGTTCAAACAAACAAACAAACAAACAAACAAACAAACTCTTCAGCTTTATTATATTAGTATAGATTAGTAAGCAATCTAAATGATGTTATTGATTTTCGTATAGTTTGATCTATAAGGATATACTTAGAAATATAACTTGACAAACGATGATGGTAAAGAAACTAAATACTACTACTACTACTACTACTACTTGTTTAGTTATTAGTCAGACTACAATGACATGGAATCGTGATAACGAACGTCATAAATTTTATCAAACAAACTCCGTACATGACACAACTGTACGACCTTATGAATCGAACTCTTCAAGAAATCGCGGTTGATACGCACTATTATTACCAATCTACAGATAGCCTTTAATAGATTCCTCCACACGATCGCGCAAAGCATTTATCTACACCCCTATCCCACTAACAAGACCTACACAATCAACATGCCAACACAAAACAGTAATTACAAAATCGGATCTCTATCGCCCTCATAAGCCGCGCCCTATAATTCAATTAGGCGTCCAAACATAAATAGGGTTGTCAAAGAAACCTTCTAAGGGCCCATTCAGTCCGCACGTGTGCTAACAATGGTTTAAACTTGAGGCTAACCCGACAAACGCTGCGGGTCGCCAATGCCCCAAGTGAGAAATTTCACAATAGTGTCACACTATTGAAGTTCGGCGTGACGGTTGATAAAAGCCCAGTATGAGGTCGATCCTTGCGTCTCTGATTTGTGCCCTGATTGCTAACCGCTTTGTAGATGGTGGATCTATTTAGCGCACAATGGCTTTGATTCACGTTCCTGGTTGATAAATGAATGTATTGATACTTATGTCTGGTGATGTCTTGGTGTTGCTTTTATTAAATTATTTTAAGTACCCCTACAGTGTTGTGCGATACACAAATTTTGAAAGCGATGCTGATCTTTATTCACGTGTTTAAAATATTTCCTAGTATTTATCTGTTGGCTTATCCTCACATTTGCTTATTGAATTATGCAGTCAATAATAAAAATAGACTTTTTCCGTAATTAACGGTGTTATTGGAAAACACAAAATGCAGACTAGTTAACAATTTCCCTAATTTCTTTATCGACTACAACACACGATGTTACCAAATTTGGCTTAACACGAAACAATCGTGATAGTCGTTAAGTAGTCAACATCGTATAAGATTTAAGGACAGAGCTGAACGGAGAACGTGCTATAAAACACGGACAGTCGCTGTAAATTTCTAAACAATTGACTATTCATTCACTCACTTCAAATATTGACCTGCGAAGCACCAATATTAGACGACAAGTACCTTTGCACTGACGGGTTAAATCTTATCTCGCAACACGCACTTATTCTGAACCTTAAATTAAAGAGATAAGGTTGAAAATTGATCGAGGTTTATGTAAATTAGAATGACATTCCTAACCTAAGTCAAGTATTCTTAAAGTAAACCGTCGGTATCTACACAGGATGCAAGGTCGTTAACAGGTTTTATCACTTCCTTCTAAGTATTCAAATCGAGTGTTCGTTTTTATTATAAACAATTATGTGCATATGTGATAAGGTCGTGTTATGTAAGTAGTTGCACAGTCACGACGTCTTGTGGAATTTCTCAATATTAGTATGGATGAGGAAGGGTGTTTTATGCAGTGCTTTAGGAAGGATAGACTGCTTGTCACTCACACTCTGTACAGTGAGGGAATACTGATCGTTCACTTCATAAACAATGTCCTGATCCCTGATACTATGGCGAACGAAAACGCCCCTCTTACTTACTGTTCAGAAAAGTACCACAATTTTATATTAGGTCGGGGGAAAAGTCTTTTCGCATCATTAACTCACGATTTCAGATAAAATGGTACAACGATTACAATTTATCTGTATCTTGAAATCGTTTTTAATTGATTAATCATGAATATGAATTTGTCGAATGTAGACGACAATCTTAAGCATAATTGAAGGGACATAATGAGACTAATGCCCGGAATTTCGTTGCGAGTCACGCTCGTGCTGACTGTAAACGACTTTGTTAAGAGTATTAACAAGTAAGATGGATAAATAAAGGCATAGAGAGGCACAATAAACGCGCGGTGGTCGAGAACTCCCGCGGTGTTCTGCGGACGTGAAAACATACTCGCCAAAATTTTGGTTAAGGTGCAGTACTTGCAGCGAAAATTACGTGCGATCACCCGAAGATTCTCTATCAGATTATTGCATACAATATTACGAGTAGTTCTATATTTTGAAGAATATTATATTAACTTTTGAAGCTACGGTCGAAAATCACTTAACTATTAATGCGTATGGTGTGATAAAATAAAAAACACAATGAATGCTAGAATGTAAAAAATGTTTGGTGACTTTTAACACGTTTCAAGGCTTTTAATGTAAATGTTCTATATGAGAGCTAAATATCACATACAGAATTTTGTAGATTTATATTTAAGACACCCAAATCCTTTAAATCGCGTTGAAGGAACAGCCCCTTAACACAGTCTCCGTGCATCACAAGAAAACGTTAACTGTCCCAACGGAGGCATTGTTTCTTTCATTCGTAAGGCAAATATTGGTCGAGCCTTATTCAGGCCGTTTGCAAACATTACTCTACTGGGTGGCGGGCAACAAAGCGCTTCTTAGAAAATCCGTGACAACACTTCAAATATAGTGATTATACACTAATTGTGCTCAAACACCTGGCCTGTTATATAGTTTTTAACTTAGACGACATATTTAAAGGAATGGAGCTGTCGTTGTCTAATTGATGGCCACTCATTGTGCTTGTAGTACAAGTCGCGAGAAGGAAATGCATGTAAAACATCTGCGGATAAGACGCTGGGTACTAAGAAGTGTATAATACCACAATAACGTTAACAAGAGTGTCAAAATATTTCTGTACTTGGCTCTTTATTGTTCCTGCTCAGTGAGGTTCTGTTGATTTATTCTGCCTTAAATTAAAAGACGCCTAGTGTTTAGCGGGAGGTCACCAACTCACGTACCTAAAAAACTGATATTAGTTACCTTTCTTATACTTCTATCATATGTTCAATAAGCCATGATAATATTATTTGGTATCTTTTTAAAATGCCGACTCACAACATCACTTCAAAAGAGTAGTTGTAATAAAAAGTCTACAACTAAAGATACTTAGTCAATGCTGTACATGAGATCAGCTGTAGATGTACTTCCTTATTACATAATACCATCGTAGCCTTCCACAAGGTTAACTTTTAATTTAAGTTGTATTAAATATTTTAACTTACCAAACAAGCTATAAACATCTAAGGCGGGTCACATCTCTTTCTGATCGTACTCATTTCGCTATCTCTAACTCAAAATATAATAAATCACACTGTTGAACAAAATCTACTAAATATGTAGAATATTATAAACATTATTATCTGCTTTAAGCTACTGTGTTACAAAGTTATCGATGATATGAAGATGAGATTGTTACTATTACTGTTAATATTGTCTTGTCTTTATTTGTGTTATTTGGCTACGATTATGTCATCATCATGTCATCCTAATATTTTATTTGAATGTTCATTCATATAAACAGGAAATTTGTTTCATTAAGAAATAAAAGCTATTCCAATCGATTATAGAGAGGAAAAACAGAAATATCTTCATTTGATTAAAATATATTACTTTAAGTCATACGCCAGACAAAATAACACGTCGCTGAATTTTATAACCATCACAATATTTGACACTAAAACAACTGTTTATTTACTTCGCTTGTAAATATTCAAAATCCCGCTTATTTATTTATTCAAAAGTACCAATAATAATATTATAATACATAATATTTGTTACTTTATGTAGCACAATAAATACAAATCTTTTGTGGAGTCGACTTTTCATATTTCTACGGCACAAGTCTTAACAATGACAAGCCCGATCCTTTCTGGCCAATGTTTGGTTAGGTGCGTCTTCATTGTCGACTCGGAAATCAATTTACGATAATTGTCATTTATTATGAAATAAATATGATGCTTTATCCTGTCCCCTATTGTGAACGAGCTGCCTCCAAAAGATCGCAGCCCATTGAACGCATTTTATTTTGCGAAGAAATTCATTGGAGCGAAAGAATATGCGAGATGGCATTTGACAATAATTATATTAAAGGCGGCCGTGACTCGGGAGATATTAGGCGGAACGCGAAGCCTTTGACGTAAAGCCTTGTCAAAGAATGTTTTCTCAGCTTATAAGCAGATGTTGAGAATATTTGTATTGACATTAAATGAAGTGATATTTATGAACATGTTTGTGAAACCAATTAAGTGTATGTTTAACGTCCAGATTGGATACTTGAGTGAACACACGTCATGCTATAGAATATAAGTATAGACGAATATGAGATTAATAATAAGTCTTTACTCATCTGCTGTAAATATTCGCATGTTTCAAATTCTCGGTCAATACGTACGTAGTACATGTATCGAGGAAAAATTAATTACCTGACAAATTACAGTGAAACCGTCATTTTTAATATTGTATTCATAATTTTTAGTCATACTCAGAATCAAGAATCTATCACGCTGTAATGCTGACAGTTAGGTAATCACTGCGGTTTATCCTTTCAAATCATCTTGCAAAACGTGGAACTTCGGAGAATATTAATTTCTCATAATGGAGGAAAACTGAAAAAACGATGGATAGTGTGAAAAATAATAAGAACAAGGAAATACTACATTATATATGATAAAAGGTCGAGAATGTATATATCTTTCCTTCCTCTAGTGTAGGTTCAAACTACAGAATTTAATCATGTAGGGAAGGAAGCGAGTAAAATTATGGGTTATGTTGATCCCACCGAGCCTTTACCAGTCATAATACCGTTATATTCATCGATATGATCATATTGTACACATTTAACATGCTTTACGAAATTAAGTTGTTTAAATGAGAAGGACTAAATACCTTTTCACCATAATAAAACATATTATTTTCACAATTTTTTTTAACAGACAGGAACAAAATCTTTTTCCCGTTTGTATACGTAAAATTATTACAAAGTATGGGTTATATGGATACGACAAGTGATACTAACTATGCATGACAAATAATTGTTCACAATGCAAACTACGCATTGTGAGACCTATACTATAAGGTATATAATAATGTACATTTTAATAAAGCTTGGGATTATAATGAAACATGTTTAATTATAATTTGCAGTTACATAAGAACTATTCAACGTCTCTACGATATATTACACATGAATGATCCCAGTCTATTTTTATAGTATGACTACCGTGACACATTTCGACTAGATTATGCATTGACTTACAAGTCTTTACTACACTACACGTGTTCCCCCATTCATAACGTGAATCATAACGCCGGGCGCTCATAGTAATACCAATTAACTATTCAAATGTTATATGAATCAACACAAAAAGCCATTCATGCACTATTTTTATATTTTATTACAAATTAATTCTATCCAACGGTTCGAAACATCATTTTTGTTCGATGATTCGACTAAAATCTTTCTTAAAGTGACAAAGAAACTGTGATATTTATCGCTTTAGTTGGTTCGAAAACACGTTAAAATTGGCTTTTAAAGCGAATTTGTCTCGTTTTTGACTACTAAAAGGTCCATTAAATCGTTCTTTGTTGCCCATTGATTTGTAGTTGGATAGGACACGGACCATGGAATAGATACAGGACGTTTTATTTTTGTACTAGCTGACCCGCGCAACTTCGCTTGCGTCACTTAAGAGAGATTGGGTCAATTTTTTTCCCGTTTTTGTAACATTTTTCGTTACTACTCCGCTCCTAATAGCCGTAGCGTGATGTTATATAGCCTATAGCCTTCCTCGATAAGCGGGCTAACTAACACTGAAAGAATTTTTCAAATCGGACCAGTAGTTCCTGAGATTAGCGCGTTCAAACAAACAAACAAACAAACATATATTAGTATAGATAATATTAAATTTGTTGAACATATTCATGATATAAGAAAATAAATTGATACGTCAGACATTTACTATCTAAACTAATAACCTAACATTCATATTTTCCACATACCTAAAGGTGTTACCGAAATTTTTCCCCTACTGCGTTAAAACCTGATTCGTATAATCAAATAAAAGCCTTATAAACACCAGTGGCGTAACTATACCGTTCGAGGCCCGTGGCAAATTCATCAGATGGACCTCCTCCCCCAGTATGGAAAAGCTTAAATGTATGATAAATAAAAAAAATGAGTTGAGATTTTCCTCTGATCAGGGGCCCCTTCCGGCTGGGGGCCCGTGGCATTTTGCCGACTTGCCACCCTGTAATTACGCCACTGATAAACACCATTCTGAACAGAACAGAAGTGCATTAAATTTGTAATTTGAGCAAAATAAAATAAACAAAAATCCAAAAGTCAAACCTGCTGTATATACAAAATCGTTTAGCAAAAACATGGACCATCTCACGTGACAAAGGGACTAATAACATCAATAACTGACTATAATGACGTCTATTCTCTCGCCTCGCTGAGCCCTTTGCTCTCAAGAATTTATCAACACTTGGACATATTAACTTACTCTTACACACCTTTTAACTAACAACAATAAAGTTATAATATAGCTATGACGATTTCTTCATATTGTTCATTTGAGCGAATGTATTTGACACATATTTTGTGTGACATTTTTGTTGACGCTGATCTGAGTTCCTATTTTTGGATGTTTTCTAAGAATATGATTACGATTTTATGCAAAGTTTATATTTAAACAAAACGTTAAATTTTCAAGCAATATCATACCTATAGTCTTGCAGTCACTATTACTGGTTTGAAAGTTCTCCTTCTTGATTAAGTGCAACATTTCCTTGAGGTAAATTACAAAAAATCCCTAACCCACACTTGGACAGCGTGGTGTTCTTAACGCCTAAACCCTCCCTCATTAGGGCAGGAGAGATTTGCGTAGCAGTGGGACATTAACGAGATAAATTTATTGAATTACAAAAGCGGTTCATCACTAATTCACGACTAATACCCATTTTGAAGAAATGAGTAGGATATTGTCAGCTAATATCCTACTCATTCATGACTTACCTATTCATTTTAAATTTGACCGTTAATATAATAATATAGTTTCCTTCCGCCATGACACAGAAGGAAAAGTAGCTCGTACCTAACTGATACGCATTCCACGTGTTGCGGTCACAAGTCACTGCACATAATTATTCTTGTATTTTACGATATCGACTACTAAACGCCACCCTGATTCATTAATTGAATCATCAGGTTATCTCATGAATCAATGTTATTTTATTAATCAATTTAAGTCTTACTCATATTGAGAAGGGTTTACTTTGACAAGGAACATTTATATTTTCGTATTTTGTTGGTTTAAAATGTACTTACTTTGTCCTTCCTGTTAGGTTTTAAGTTTCTATAAACTTAACTGAATACGTTTTGACGTATCCTGAAGTGATTTCAGGGATTTATACCACAAATTCAACTTATAGTGCATCACTTGACTAACCATCTTGAATACATCGCTTTTGAAACATTGTTATACATGGTTACAATTGTTGCATTGTTACTTTCGGTTTCGCGCGCCAAATAGTAAGTTGATATGATTATTTAATATTCGTAACAAAAAAGTATATAACCACTAGTAAAAAAAGTAAAAATTTACATGCAACTCTTCAAATACATAATACATCACTGTCTGAAAAACAAAACTCATATTCGACAATAAAAAACTCGATCATAATGCCCAATTTGTCCACGTGTGGCGATCATTCGGGTCCATTGTTTGGGCCCGTTCGGATTATGCCCGCGATAACATCTCGGGTCTTAACATAGATCTTAAGATAAGAGAGAGCACTTATTGTTTGGCACAAAGGGAAGAGAAAAACTGCCACCGAAGTTCTTGTCTCGTACATTTTTTTGTTTAACTGTATTTTGAACGCTATTCTTCATATTTCGTATTTGAGAGTATTGGTTGGCGCCCTGTAGAGCTTTAAGAGAGTGCATAGTCATCTAACACTCTTTACTGATGACTATGATGAGTGCTGTTGTCTGTCTTATTGTTCGTAATACAATGGTATTAAAATTACTTAGACGTTTGATAGCTCTGTGTTTATGTAACGATTACGAGACTTCAATTTATGTACAGAAAAGCCAATCGATAAGTGATAAGTCATGTGATAGTTGTATGTTATTTGTTGTGTTTTAATTTATGTAATAATAATAATATGTAACTTAATTTATATAGATAATGACAAAAGTTGTAATGACAAGTTTATTTTTATCGCACTTTATTTGAGCATATAATATCTGGCGAATTAAACTTTTCAATACCGAAAATGTAGAGCTAATTTAATAGAAACGTATATTGCCGCCTTCGAGTGTTTTTTTATTTTAGTTCCAAATAGGAAAGTGCGAAAGATATCAACTTTGCGCCCCTTAGTAACAAATACCCAGAATCGATTTCCAAACCGATTTTCCTATCAATCAATTGAACAGACAATGTGCGAGAAACCGTCACTTAAACCGCCGACATGACACTTCAAACCATCACCAAACACGAAGTGCATGTATTGAAACATTTAACAAAAGATCCAATCTTGACCAAACAATTTACATGTCAAGAATGAGGCGGCGCTTCAAAAGATACACCGCGACGGTATTCCTTGTACTAAACAGAGAAACGCCTATGACAAGAAGGGTATCCCTTCAATAAGATCCTTCATAGAGTGACTGCAAAGGTCCGCCGGGCGTGAGAGGGCGGAGCGCTCGAAACCTTAGGCGTGGTACTCCAAACTACAATGTTTGAACTCGAAACTACTTCTAAGAAATATTTGAAATGATGCCAATTTGTAAAATTAATTTTCAGACACCTTTAACACGCCGACGCAAGCTGCGAACTCGCTTAGTCATTTGAGAAGTCAATATTTTGGATTTATTATAGGGAATTAAAAATTAACGTGATGAAGGCGAATTCTCTGAAATCATGAATTGGTGTGTGACGCAAAGGTTTAGGATGTCTTTCTAATAAATTTTGCAGACTTTCCTGCAAGTCCCAGAATGAACCATTTTATTAATATTACTAATAAACTTTCCCGTGAATTTAAGCAAATCATCAAGTTTGCGTCACATCAAAAGTGGAAACGAGCCTTATTTAACCAATGAATCATTTATAGGTGATAACTAACATAACTTACAAACTTTCACAGATACTAAAACATGTTACATATCTTTAGTTTCCAGCAAAAATATCATCTATTTTCTTCAAGAAACTTAGGCAGCTGCTTGCAAAATCCACTAAATCATAATCAGTACATTTAACCATTTATAAAAATAACCATAAATACGTATAATTAATGACACTACTAACAAATAAACCAGCCTATTTCGCAGCGAACTTGTTACTCGGGCGTTGGGCGTTGCCTGGGCGGGAATCGAACCTTGGGCGGGGTACTACCACTGCAATTGATTGCCCTCTTGTTGAAATAAGCAGATGACGAGCTATTTTATATAATTAATATAGAAGGCGTGGTTTGAAGCAGCTGAATCTATTCTATGTTTAATTTATTTTCTTAAAGATATTACTTACTAAGCAGTATTTGTTTGACTTCGATAATAGGACTTATAACGAGTTCAGATATAGATTCTTCCTTGTTTTAATCTTTAGTTAAAAGAAAGATGATTATCGCAGTTTTAGGAACTATATTAAGAATAAGTGATTTCCAGAAGTGTGCTTTCAGGAACTACCTTAACATTTCTGTAAACTTAACAAAATAATGAATTATAGATGGTTAATATTTCCTCTTATAATTCAATGATTAATACACAGATCTTTATAGCCAACTCTGGCTACATAGATCTCAAAAATTCGTATAAGCCAGATTAGGTGGTCTCTTTATATGAAAGCGTTTTTCATTGACCCAATTTAAATTCAACAACATCAGCAAATATTTAAATCACTAAACCTTTAATACCTATTACAAAAATGATCCGAAGAGTCCTCGAAACATCGTCTAAATATTGAAATAATATTAAAAGCATTATTTTCATACAATATCATCGGAACAAATGCGCACACAATGAAACCGTATTTACCGTAACTCATATTATAAATGTGTAAAACCATTTAAATAGCTGAGTATCAATAGATGAATGTTTCTTTGTATGGTGAACCAACTTGGCCGTGATGTTCACGCACATTTTATTTGAAGATTTTATTGAAATCGTCTTAGAACCCTCCCCGATTAACTTCGCACCTTATTTGAACAAAAATAGTGTTTAAATTTCACTGCCAACTTAAAAACAGCAAATCAATTTTAGTTGCTGAAAATTGGAGTCCGAGTCTTAGATAGTAAAGTCTAAATTCGGTTGCAGAATACATTCTGAATTTACTTTTATTGCAAGGGCTTTTCTAAGGCAGCTAAAGGTATACGTATTGTCGATAATCATTGAAGCAAACACTTGTTATTTTAAGAGATCATCCACCCTTAAAGCTTTACATTGAGTTTGGCAACAATGAGGTGTATAATGTATTATTTATAGGACACAGTCGGTAGGCACATTCGGGGCAATGGATGTGCATTGTTGAAACTCCACGGTGCTAAATTGTTCGTCCACTGTATCATCAATCAGACTATTTTATTTCTTGACAATTGATCTGCAATATTGTTCGGCATGTTATAAGTTAGGTTTAGTTATCATTGTTGAAGGACCCATATAAAGGATTTCGATTTGCGCTGGTTTCCTTTCGTGATTTCTTTGGTCATTACAATAGATTTAGTCGGAATTCGACTATCATGAGATCTGAAGATACCACGATTATTAATATGAAAGATTCGAAACGGTGACTGTATAAAAACAAAACAACCTCTACATGGCAAATCAGTTTTTTCCTCAAAATCAATTTCGGATATCGACAAAAAGTCGCGTCGCCATTATAAAAATATTAATATACAAAGATTTTTTCGTCCTTCTATTTGTTATTTATTAATGTCGCTGTCACAAATATGACAAAAAAGGCACACCAAAAAATGGCTGACAATGCTGACGCTAATCTTTTTGAGGCACGAACGAAGCATGTCAAACGAAAAAGGGTCCAATTCTAATACTTAGTAACCATTAAATAAATTTAAAATACAAAAACTTCGAAAAAAAATGTCCGTAGGCAAACCACTTTTAAATATTTGTGCGCATATGGCTTCCGGTTATTTGGAGTGGGTTATGCTAAAAAAGTGCATTAGACGGTAGACCCCTAGTTTTTGTCAGTGTATAGAATATCCTATGATTTATTTACTTTGAGATTTGAATGCATCTCGATGAATAGATTAGGTACGGTCCGAAGGGAACCTTAATCCGTATATATGACTGTCCTTCAGGACTACAAAGATTTTTAAATGTATTGAGGAGCTTGCGTGTGTCCAATGTGTCCTTATAAATGGCTTACTATTTTACGCATTTCACGTTACAGTTTTTTACAAGACAGTAAGCTATAAAGTGATATCACAGGTATTAAATTTGTTGCGGCTATCCCACAAGAGATACTAGTGGGTTTTAAGCCTCTCGAGCATAAGAAGGGTACTTTGCACCCCAATAACTAAAACATATTATTTGGAATCAAGAATTGTAATGACATTTCTGTAGCTATGCCGACAGAAATACATTTCTAGAAGAAAGTTCTTGAAAGATTTCGCTCTATTGTAAAATAACATTGGCTATTTAAGGGTAAAACTTTAGATAAATAAATAGTATTTGTCTAGAAACGGCCCCAGTATATTATTTTGTACCGTTAGCAACCTTCTTGATATTTGCATGGCAGGTAGCTTCGTCACTACAGTGTGAAATACCATTAACCCTCTCTAATAGCCTCCGCAGTTCGTAACACAGTGAAAATTATTGCATATCACTGCCAAAACTAGTGGTATGCATTAACCTTTTTAACATAAACAGCCTTTCGGCGCCACTTTGATGTTTAGAAACAAGCCTCAAGACTTTTGCATAAGTGTTCGTCAAAAACGGAGATTGACACAATATAGTTATATTTGCATCTCAATATTGTCTAACTTTTTTGTAATTTACATCAGCACTTCGTTTTCTCTTCTCTCAGAATAGTTATACGTCAAGCGAGCTCGGGGCTCAATTACCTTTGCGGTAATCTAGTAAAGTGGTAATAGTTTTACAGTCGGAAAATTGTTAACAACGACCAATTTACATGGAACTTAGAAATATATAAGTAAGGATATAATGATTACAACTCTTTAAGGAAACGGGCTGTTCAATTTAAACAAATCAACAATAAAACCCGACACATTTATTTCGCAACAAAAATATTATAATAACAAATCAACACTTATTAATTCACTTATTCCAAGTTTGCAAAAGCGTATTTTCTACATCATACTTATCACTAGAATCACACTCGGCTGTCGTGTTGAACTATAATTTGTCGCGCAATTTACACGAGATACGATCATTAGTAGCGACCTGACGCCACGCCGTATTTAGATACTATCTAACATCTGATAAACTCCACAGATACTTGTAAGCTAAGGGGGAAAAGCTTATTTTATTTCAGTGTTTAAGTATATTTAATTACTTCTTTGAAACAATGTAATAGGTAGCGAGGCAGTAAGGAAAACCGCTAACGATTTTTATAATTTAATCATGACGCAAAATCACAGGATTTGTATTTTTATGATTTCTAAGAAAGCGAAGAAGGAAAAAAAAATTCGCGGTACTCAAAAACGGTTCCTTGCTAACAGAAAGGTAGCGGAACTTGAAAGCCTTCAGCCCTATTGAGAACTCAAAGCATGAAACAGAAACAAGCCTATTGACGATCACGTAGGTTCTGCGTCAAAGGATACAAGGACTGTACAAGAACCCATTGAAGAACCGTAAAATGGGTGCGTCTATAACAACGTTCACGTTATATCGTAATTCCGCAAACCGACAAAGGGTTCCAAAGGCTTCCAAAGCTGTAAAAACAATCTTTATCCAGGCCCGAACATAATCCTTTTCAAAGTGCGCCGACGTATTTCCAAAACAGTAGAAAATCCCTTTCGGTATCAATTTGCCGCCTGAATTATTCCGTTTGGTTCCTTTTTTATTAGGAGCGTGTTTTAAAAATATTTTTTCTTCATTTCCTCTGCTTTATGGTTGCGAAAAGCTTGAGATAAAGGCAACTACGCGGTGAAATCGTTTACGCCTCATTCCTTTGTGAGTTTTTGTTTATTTTGTTGCGTGATTATAATAAGGTAAATATTTGATAATAAAATTGAAAGCGTACGTTCTGAATGCGCAAATTTTCAAGAAACAAAACACCTTTTTGCAGGCAGGGTTAACATTTAACTAACAAAATAGATGTTTTTTTCCTATAAAATAGTTAATATGTAGGTTTGATAAAACTTTACGTCGTGTTTGGTTTCTATTGAAATTATTCGTCTAATACTAGAAATAAATAGGTACATCATTTATTTACTTTGGTTTTGTTAAAATTTAAAATTAGCAAATTGTAGGTATCTAAAGCTGTTTTGCTTCATGCAAGTCATGTTATCGTTAGTACTTAGAAGTTGCAATTCATCAAACAACAATAACTGTTCAATCAGTAGTTGAAATACATCACACTTGCGAATCTTTCCGATCCCGATAAAGTAAATTGTATAAAGAGGCCGTGTCCCGAGGCGATAGCAGATAGAAGATACGTATCTAGTAAGCCGAACAGGAAGCCCATTGTACAGCCAGATGCGAAATTCCTCTGATTCAGTTCAATACAGTTCAATAATAGTGCACTTGTGGGCGTGGCTGATTGTACTCAAAGAATTTAGCCTTACGTTTCGGTAAAATTCTATAGGTATACGAAAAAATCAATGTTTTGAACTTTTCCGATGTTCCGCAATAAAATTGCGTTTGTTAAGAATTGTAGGCGGATAACTGTGAATACGGTACAATGGCGGAATAGGAAATATGAGTCGGTTCCTCCTTGAAAGGAATTATTCTAGATAACGAACACGCCTATGTTTACCGAAGGGCTTCCGAAGGTAGGTAGAGGTGTTACGTTTTACACCCACTAGTTTAGTTCTATGTATTGGGAGGTGAATCAATAAACATGTCCGGCAAATTACCAAGAACTTTAATACAAGAATGCAAGTATGGGTCGCACGTGTTATGTATGCCTATAATAGTCCTGGAACGTTACAATACTTACAATTTATACGTTGGTTTTGATGTATTTGTAATTCCAATATTCGATCAAAACAAGCCTCGGAATTTCACATTAACGTTATTATAAATAATAATCCAATCAAGCATAATTACAGAAAACCAATTAATATAAAATATTTTATACAAAAGAATTCGTATAGTATTCTGTCAGTTCCTTAAAACCGACCACCCTGATTCGTTCCGCACTTCAAACTCGAAATGTTCTCGAAATAGATCCGACTGCCACAAAACTTCACAGCCTAATTATGAAAAATAAGACATAGTTTACAGTCTTCGTGTTCATTTAACACGTGCTCTTAATTTTTTTCACTAAATTCCTTTAAAAATTAATTTCGAACGAAATAGTGAAGCAAAAAAGCCTAATTGCTTTTTGTATCGGCATAGGTTTTTGCGTGAGTGTAGTTCTGTCTCGCAGCAAATGTGGGCTTTGTCAGTGAAAAGTGTCAAATTACGTGGCACGAGATGCGAGATAAATATTAGGGCTGGCGCGACGCGACGGCGACGTGCCTCCGAGTTTTGTTTATATTGTTCATAAACAAAGATATGCTAAACAATGTTGGTCTTCATCTTTAAAATTCCTAAAACTAGAACTTAGTTCTATTTTGTCAGAGTAAAAAAAACACTTAACATATACTAAAAACGTCTTAAAATCGATTTTAAATTGATATCCGTTAATACTATAATTAATAACCAAAAACAGGATCCATAAATTCATAAACATATCCCTATAAATAACGCCATTCAATAAAAAAATCACAACCTATAATATTTTAGGGAACATCAATCTGTAAAATTAACGATATAATTAAATTAATAAATTTTAATTTATTACACAGCCCTGCATGCATAACTGGCATGCGTTTTTGCGCGCATCCATTTTAGTTTTTCGTGAAAATTTTGGTGCAGATAATAAATTTTTGTCCATCTTACAGCGTCACAACCACCTATCATGCGCCAGAGAACAGTGAACCGTATGTCTCGATACTAAAGTTGAAAATCGATTGCTTGTGGAATAATCTAAGGCATTATGGTCTGGAGAGGTAGTCAGTATGCAATAAGCAACTAAACGGAAAGGAGCGGTAGATAAAACGGCGACAAGTTGGAGAAATATTTTGGAAATATTTGTAAGTGAAGCCGAGACCGCCCGGGGGTAGGGCACGCACTAGATACCGGAATTTGCTTAGTGAATATGATGAACTTGAAACTTTGCTTTTTTGGGAATTGGAAAAAATTATGCACGTGTGTTTTTTGGTTTAAGAAGTAGGAGTTTTAGGAGGGATTTAAATTTGACATTTCATTTTGTTAAGGGTCAACCGATAAATGTTACATCTAAAGGCATAATTTTAAAACCTAATGAAGAGTTTTCTTGTTTCAGCGCTGTATTTTAAAATCATCGAGCTGTTGAACTTAATTAGTTTTCATGTGAAACACATGTACGTCATACATGAACATGATTTTACTTTTTGCACCACGATGTATCATAACGATATCATCAACAATCGCGGTACTAAAAAACCGAACCTGGATGATTAAATCATAACATGCAACACACAAAACATCAAAAAAGTTTCAAATAAAAAAGGAATGATTGTATGAGAAAATCATCGAAGCGTCGCGTGACGTCTTAAACTTATAAGCAAATAATTACACCCTGTATAACCAAACCTACACTTTATATATAAAACACGAACAGATTATTACATCAGCAAAAGCAACAGATGAAAGGGACAAAAAACATTATAGGAAATTAATTCAGGCGTGAATTTTGCTTTGGTGGCAGTTTCTTAAGGCTGTATTGAATGTTATAGAATGTCTCATTGTAACCGAACACCGAATAGATGGTGTCCGCAAGATAAGGAAGGATTTAGGACGCGCGGGCTGCGGCAGATTTGCACCGCGTTTCTATAAACTATTATTTGAAAATGTTTGTGTTATCGACTTACAAGAATACCTATGGGAAGAAAGAACAGTTTTCTGAAAAAAAAACACAACTGGTACATATTTTTAATTTTAATACGGTCCGAGAAAATTGCCGTTCTACGTTAAAAGCTGTATGAATTTACATAGTGGTACATTCAGATGACGTAATCATTTCACTTTTAAAAATATGAAATTAGGTGTGTGAAATTTTGTAAACATATACTTTGATATTTTGGTAAAGGTATAAAATAATGCTCAATTAATTATTTCAATCATAATATTTTTTTTGTAGATTATATAAACATATGACATGACATACAAATAAATGATTTCAGTCCCTAACTCATCGGGCCTGGTTTCATTCATACATAACCGCTAATAAATTCACCCAACATTGCATTTCATATTAATAACGAAGTGTTACAACCCTTTGATCTACCTACACATAACTCCGACATGTCGCACAGAGCAATGAAACTTTATATAGCGACAGGTATATTGCATAGGGCGACTTGAGGCCATTCACACTACTGACTTATAGTGTATTAAATGTTCACGGTAATTTATAACTGAAATTATTTATAAACTAAAAGTCCGAAGTTATGAGTCATGTCTCTTATTATTTATATCAACATTTTTTACGTAGGTATGAACTTTGAAATATCCTTCAATCAACTGTTATTTACCAAATACTTTAGTGTTCTTGATACAAACAAGGTTTGATTTAGAATACAATTTCGAAACCAATTATTTCATTGAAAGAAACTAAGGCTCACGAAATTTTATTAAGTATATTTTTTACAGACAAACAAAATAGATCTTTCAATCGTCACGTGTGACGTAAAAAATTTAAAACGGTGATGTGGGACTTAGTAAAGCCCAACATGGTACCTTTAACACAAACCAAAAAACCAACAGCCTACCTACATAATAGTGCATCAGAACAAACTGTGTACATATCCATTATCCTCACATATTTGCACAATACTATAATCTCGTCACGGTACACTTGACACCAATAACGTCGCCATTGATCGAGGATTACCACCAAGATGTTTATCAATATTTCCCTTACAAATATTTAGAGATACCATTATACTTATGTGTCGAACTTCTTACGACAATGACATAATATTTGTATAGATCGCAGATACATAATCTTCATATTGTGTAACGTACAATTTTGCATGACATTCAATTTTAAGATGTAAGCAAAAAATGCAGGGCTTAATGTAAATGTTGAGATGAACATCAATATCTCCTTCACGAATAATAGTCGCAATGCAACGTTCAATATGCGGATAATTGTAAAATATTTCAGCTGCATGTTCTATTTTCTTTTCAATCTTTTGCTGAGTACTATTTGACCCTTATTTACATAAATAATAACTCTTACTTCGATGAATCTTTGTCAAAAAGATGCATAGAATAAAATAGTAATCTGGACTGTCATAGCACTACTACTATTTCCAGCCAACGAGCAAACAAAAAGTAATAGAAGAGCATTTTTCCTCCCCTTCAAAAACCTTTGACCCTCCGCGGTGACTACATATCATAGAACGTTCATAACAAAAGTCTTTAAAGTCACTTAGGTGTAACAAACGCATATCAAATCAATCCAAACAGTAATCTAAAAATAGTTTCAATAAAAAACTCAAAAACAAGCGAGACTTCCCGCTCCATTTTTTCAATTATCTCAAATCTTAGTGGTGTTGGTTACATTGAGGAGGCGAGGTACGGCAATAAGGAGATGGCTCGATGATGTTGTTATCTGATCGACGCTCCGCGTCGGCAACTTATCGTTCAAACTCTTATCTGATATTGGATTCTGAATGATTTCTGCTTCACTAGACGTTTAGGATTCGGTTTGATTGCATTAAAACTGGTCCCAGTGTTACTTGATACTGGTTAATTGTATTTGTTATTTTGTTTGTGTTCTTTTCAATTATTTTGTTATTTGGTTTCGGTTGTAATGTTCGTATTGTAAGCCAGAAAATGGTTGTTAGTCCTTCATGATTCAGTCTTTTCTTTTTTCGAGAGTCTATGATTACTTCACATTTGTAAATGATCCTGCGTAATGGGCAAAAAGAGTAGCGAAGCGAAGTATCACGATGACTGGCAAATTTGTAAATAATCAATACCTATCTATGTAATCTTTAAATCTGATAAAACATGACTACTGAGAGGATATTTTTAGAAATAATGGAAAGTACCACAGTATCCAATTATTCATATCAAGATTAAGACTTGCGTATTCCATTTTTTTATTCTTTACGTCTTCCACTTATCTTCTTGTCTATCACTGACTTTACATTGCAAATCAACGGCCCACAGGTAAAATAAAAACTACTGAATTTATTTCCAGTCAAATTAAACCAACAACAACTCTTGCAACATCGACTTGGCATTTAATAAAACAAAGAGCAGTCTAGTAAAGGATAACAACTATCCTAATACATCACACAAGCAGTTAACCCTCCTGATATATTACCTTAATCACCGAAATAAAAATTTAAACGTATCACAAAAAGTTCCTCACACATCCCGAGGGATATAAAACTAATCAAATTAGAATTAACTAAGTCGAGTCTATCTGTCAACGTGTTCGTTACTACATGTCATATATTAGTGAGTAATGACAGGAAGCAGGGCGATACTCGGCTACAGATGACAGCGGGAACTGTCAAAGACAACGTGACATTGTGACACATATGCGTGTGTATTAATGTGCCCGTGTTTGTTTTCTGTGAACTTGAACTGTGATAAATTATTAGGTAGTTGTATGTTCGTCGCATATCGCTCCTTGAATACAAAAGGGTCACAAATCGAAAACTATAAATTTTACAGGACAGCCAAAACAAATTTTTGAAACTGTTTTTTTATAATATTTTATATATTTATTAATTAAATATAAGATGTTAATATATCATTAGATGCGTATTTTTTAGCTTTATCTATCTACAATATAAACTTTGTAATAGCTGTTACCTATTAAGAAAAAAAAGCATATAAGTCCGTTTTGCATTCAAAATTTGAATCAATATCATGAAAAATATGTCATAAATTAAACACAGTTTTGCAAATAAAAATGGTTTATAGTACATTTTTTGGTAAAAAACCGTATCAAAAAGTAAAATCTTATTAGTAAATAAAACTATAAGTGAATAGACACCAGGAAAACATTGTATTAAACAATCTAAATTAAAAAATCTTTACTTATTATTAAATAAGTAATATAATAGAGATCAACTTTGTGCGTAACTTTCATTATTCAGTAAAATTAAACATCAATCATCATCATCAATCAATGGGTAACGTGACGGGTAGACTGAGTGCAGTAGGAGTATTAAAGAAATAAGATAATAGAAAAGTTTTATGAGTTTAATAAACCTTTATATTTAGCATTCGTGGATTATTCCAAAGCTTTTGGCAGCATCAGCAATTCCGCCACAGAATCATCACTCCATAACCAAGACCTTCTTAAAGATACTATGTAGAATCGAAGCTACATACATCAAACTCATCAAAGCAGTATACAACAATCTCTCTAAATCCAAAGAAGCGTGAAACAGGAAGACCCGCTATCTCCCAAATTACTTACCAGCACCCTCGAAAAAATTTTCAGGAGCCTGGCGGCAATCAAAAGGCATTGTTGTTAGTGGCAAAGAGTTAACAAACCTTCGTTTTGCAGACGACATTGTCCTCTTCTCTTTCTTTGCATTGGAACTCGAATCAATACTCAAAGATCTGAGCACGGCAAGCCTTCAGATTGGACTAAGTAAGAACCGTACAAAAACCCAGGTTATGACCAACAACACAAAACGTAGGGTCGAGGTAGGCGAGCACGTCATACACTATGTCGACGAGTACACTTATTTGAGCCAGATAACCTCTTTTAACAATCGACGGGACAAAGAGTTGGACAAACGTGTCACAAGTGCCTGGAAGAGCTCCTGGTCCATGAAAGAGCTAATGAAAGGTAACCTTCCACTGTCACTAAAGCGGAAGCTCGTCGAAATGTTTATACTACCCGTCCTAACCTACGGTGCCCAAGCATGGTCCCTTACGGAAAACCAAAAGTAGAAACCGAAGGTTTGCCAGAGAGCGATGGAGCGTAGTATATCAGATGTAAGAAGAACAGATCACGTCCAAAATTCTATACTGCGCTCCCAAACTCGCATAGCCGATTTAGGGAAGAAGACCGCCAGGTTGAAATGGAACTGGGCCGGCCACATTATCCGCATGCATCCGGAAAGGTGGGCCCGCATATTTACCAACTGAATGCCAGAGGATGGTCATCGCAGACGCGGGAGACCTAAACGGAGATGGCGGGATGACCTAGACGCATTTGAAAATGACTAGTCGGATCTTGCCACTAAAAGGGCGATTTGAAAGGGCAGGGTCCCTCCTCGCCTTTCCCTGCATCAAAATGTTAAATATTGTTTTAAAATTTTAAAATTATTATCATGCCAAACGGCCATATTTAATGCCTTCCCATTCTAGCATGCTAAAAATAATTATTTATTCCACAATAATTTAGTGCAAAAGGGACGTATTTCAAAATATGCTACTGTTATATTACAAAATATAATAACAAATACTAATGTTTGAATGCAAAACGGTAGTTTTCAGAAAAATGGCACTTTTGTATTACAAAATATGGTAACAAATACTATAGTTAGAATGCAAAAAGGACGTTTTCCAAAATATGGCAGTTTTGTATTGTAAAATATAATCACATTAACTTGAAATTTGGCACCCAATACAGACGTATTTTGGATTGTGGCTTTTTTTCACGCAACTGACGAGCATTTGCGTTGAATCTCCGGGCGCAACTCACAAAGTGGCTGTTTTGCACTGACATTACCTGTCAAAGTGAGCTAATGCAAAAAGGGCAGTAAGTCAGTGCAGCCATAATATAAGCTAAAATGATGGGTGTTTTTTTTTTTACTATAAAATATAGCCGGTTCAGGTGTCATTTTTGTAATAAAACGATTTTCATTTTTTTTTTGAGTTGTGACCCTTTTGCATTGAAGGAGCGATATGTTTGTTTAAATGATTGACTTTCGATACGATTAGCAGTGACTCTTATTGAAGAACTAACGATGTACAAGTAGAGATACACATTCGACATTATAAAGCACTGATCCCTATTTGATTAGGCTTTAAAGCCCCCAATAAATGTGCAATAAAAATCAGAGCGAACTCGAAAATCAAGAACTTGAAATGTTAACCAATGGAACACATACTTACACATCTAAGCATTCGTTTATTTTTATTAGGATCATTAAATGTTTGTAAACAATTTGATTCTGATTAGTCATCTCAATTCTATTCATGGATAAGTTGGTGTCACTTAATTGTCATGCAAAAACAAGAAATTAACACTTGACTGAATTTATTCACTTATAATAAAAATAGAACAATGACTACGTCGATGACCTTACAATTAGCAAACGTAAAAATAGTATCTACGAAATTCTATTTAATAGCTGTTCCGACAAACCTGATTCCTACACTAAACATAGGTATTTTATTGCTACAACATATCTTAAAACAAAGTCATATTAATTGACATCATCGAGGAAAACCAAACTTTAGAAACCTAATTAATTAAAATACGTACTTATTTTGCTAAATTCCTAAAACATGATACGAGTGCAAAAGGTCAAGTTAGTTATTTATTCTAGACTCAACACGTCACAGGTCTGCAATCTGTATGCAACCACACCTCGCTCACGTGTGCTGATAAAGAACTGGGGTCAAAGATCGCGATCTATCAACAAAACGAACTCGATTATTGCTTACACCTTAATGCTATGAGAGCCTGGTACCGATTGCTCATGTCATTCAACTTACACTTTTTACTTTCTTTTTGCGAACAGTATCACGATTAATTTGCGAGACTTATCGGCTTGCTAGGTATGTATACTATGCTAGGTATGTTAATAAAATTCTCTTGTTGCACTATACACAATAAATGATAATTTCGAAAACAAGTATTCATTTCAAAGTCAACATTTATAAAATGCTAGAAATAAATTACAAATTCGATATGACATTAAAACAAAGATTTTAGGTAAATAAATTACATTTTCAGATTTATGTGTATTTTTGATGATTTACAACAACATAGATAATAAGAGGCTGGAATTAAAACGTATTATCTATAGCAATACTTCGCAACCTATTTAAATCGTACTCAAAGTTCAAAACGTGTTTGATAAAAGCGTGTATGAAGGATCACAGTCTATATCTCTCGTGTTTAAAGGATATTCTCAGAACAGTTTGTAAGCGACATCCACGACTTATGACCCCAATGTCACGACCGACACACAAACGCAAGACCTCGGCCTTATTATTGAGATAAATATAGCACTTATCTGAATTACATTGTGCCGATAGCCCGTATTTTATGTGCCTAAGTACCAGGTTTTATATTGTCAGCCGGCACTAGTTCATTTGATCGATGGCTATACAAATTCAGACATCGTGGGACTACTGAGATTTACTTCCCTTACTTTACCGAGGAAGTGTCTATTTCAACATTTGATAAATATGTTCCTTTTTACGGAATCCTTAAAAAACAGCCACTGTATCGGTCATTGTTCCTTAAGCCCCTCGTTAAGAAAGTATCTAGCCTGTTATCCTGCACCCTATTGTACAATAGCACTATCTCCGTAAAAAATCACGTAGGAAAGGAATTCATAAACAAAAACAAATGATTGCGTTCAGGACACGTGCCGATGGTGCGAGATAACATTGTGGTTCTCTCAGGAATGCATTACAATACAACCCTTTTTTATCGTATTGTCTATAATCGCCTTTACTCACAGCACGTGATATGAATTTCAGAACAATGGGGATTGTGTTTTTGGTGGCACGCGTTAATTATTTTTGTGATAAAATAAAGTGTCATAAATTGTAAGTGATAGTAATTTATGTCACACGTGGAGCTATTGACGTGAAAATGTGAACAATAAGATTAGCAGGTTGTTTCTTTTCGCGTGGCCGGGAAACAATGTGCGATCATATTAGCGACACTTTTTTTAAACTGCCATAATTTCTTTTTAAGTCTGTTTCTTTAACTCGCCAAACGTTGAGACTACGACGTAATAAAAAATACATCCTAACCTTAAATTACTGGGGACAATCAATAATGATTGCTGTGCGTGATACGACACCGTTACCGAATCCTGCCCAAAATTACCCACCATAAGTGTAAAGTACGACAATTTGATGTGTATGTCCAGGATTCGATTCGACGAAGTAATCGACCAACAAACACCCACTCATCGAAAGTTACGTGTAATTTGCCAAAATCATCGGAACCTGATCAAGCCTTCTTCACAGCTCGGCTGAAATCAAAACATGGTAACACGCAATATCTAAAAGCATTATCGAGCGTTGAAAAAAACTTGGTAAAAAACAGTGGTGAACCCGGGCCCGGCTATTATCTCTGAACACCGAAGTCATTTTAGCTATAATAAGATAACATTAAGGGAAGACAAGGACAGAGATGCTCAAGCTTTTAGCAGCAGTTTAATTAATAAGTTGAATGTATTATATATAAAAAATATTAATTTTCAGTGTGTAAGTAGAAGTTAAATAATTTCAAAGTGTGTGTCGATTTTAAATGAAAACGATGTTTGCAAATAACCATTTTACATTTTGAGAGCTTTTTAAATACAGTAAGTAATAGTGAACATAGTCGTAAAATGTGACATTATTTACACATATTATTGATTTACTAGCCTACCACATGGACCGCTTTTGTATCGAGTATATCAATCTAACTATCAAAACGTATTTCTAATGAGCAGCGTATCTCAAAGTTTGAGAGCTCACCCTTGAAGAGCGTGTCAGCGGACCTGTCGCTCTCAACTCGCAGGGAACAGGTATTAGTTTTTTCTTTTACGTTTTTGCGCGCGCGCACGTGTGCGAGCAGCCCCTTAATTACCGACGCATACCATAAACAGATCTTTACGCTCCCTTAAATAAATCTTCGGGAACATTTTTTTTCTTGTTTTCTTAGGCCCGTAATTTCGGAGCACAGTTTTTGGTTTACCGAAAGCGTTGAACAACGGTCTCCTAGAAAATGATCGATGATGACTCTTTGTTTTTACAGGTTTATCGGTAAATCGATTTGGATGTTTATAAAGCTTTACGGATTCACGGATCTTTGAATGAGCTTCGACTGTTGATTTTGTCGGTTTATGACGTTGACATTTGAGATTTTAAATTTATTTACTGCTCATTAACTTTTATGAGTTTATAATTTAGAATTCAATCTCTCGAGTTATCTTTTAATTAATCAAATTAACTTTTGAACTGAGCACATTAAACGTTAGATAACATTTTCTATCGACAGATTCATTTATCTCTTTCTGAATGTTGAAAAACTGAGCATGTTAGTAGATTAGACACAAACCTTAGACCCTTGATAAGGGTATATTTTGTGGCCTCCCTTGATCCAAGATAAGTTGCCCTTTCCCTTTCTGCTTTTATTGTAGTGTTAAACGATATTTTATTATCAGGACGATAAAATTCCTTGACTGGGACACGACGTATTTATCTCTCGAAATCTTTTTTTATTCGGTACTTTATCACTATTATTTAGGGTCATGATAAAATGCTAAAATATGGTGAAGCTTTATATTTTATTGCGGCGACGTAAAAGGATTAGGATATTAAAACGAATAAGTCCAATTATGGAAGAATTTAATCCTGATTACCATATGGCTATTATGTGGATATAAATTGATTTTTGTGTTCGAAATATATGGCTTTCGCGTAGGTTGAACTTTACTCTTTCATAAATAAAGTATTGGGACACTTTTTACTTTATACGCCGGTCAAAGTTACTCGAAACTTTTAACTTTTTCGGTTTTTTAAAATGTGCGTGTTCGAACTATTCCCCACGGAAACCCTGCACATATGGAAGTTCTTTAAAGGCCTAGATTTACTGACTATCTATGCTAAACTTCCCCTGAAAAGAACCGTGACCAAGGACACACTAAGTCACTATATTTTATCAGGAAATTCTAGGCAAACCCTCAATTCAAACCAATTATTTATGTTTGACTAGTTGTATAATGTTAAAGTTATTTATTGAATCATTAGCTTTTATGCATAGTTGATGTCAACTAAAGAAAATCAAATTGGGCAAAGTAACCAAAACTTTTAACTGCTTTTTTACAGATTTTCCTTATGTGTATCATGTATTATGTATCCTAAACAACGCTAAAATATAATGTTTCCATTTATCTTACTATATGGAAAGTTTTAAGATCGAATTTTCCTATACGCTACATCTCCTTAACGAATTCTAAAAAAAGCTTACACTATTTACGCTAGATTCAAAGAATGACTAATCAAAGTTATAAGTCCAGAGTCAAATTCCGTGAGTGTCTCCTAATTTACCATCATTCGGTTACACATATTAAAAGTCATTATAGAAACGCATTCAACATCAAAGATCTAAGCACCACTATATGACATAACAACATAACAACCGTCAATTAAAAAACCTTCATAAAATTGTGTAAATAGTAGAAACTAATGATCGTCAATAAGTAGAATTCCCTCTGAATATCTCTTCAGGTTAATTCCACCAGGACCGCACGGCCTGTTCACATTTTAGTGCTGTAATTTACCATCATTAAGACAAATCAAGCCGAACGATGCCAATCATCGTAAATTAGGTGTTCCGGGCTTGCATTAGCGCAAAAAGGTGTTATACTCGAGGCTTTTAAACTCGTTCGTGTATTAAAAACTCATAAGTGGACCATGGGATAAGTGTATCATTTACACTAAAATATCGTTTAACGATACATCATTATAGTAAGAGAAAGCTGCCCTAAACTGTTTGGGAGGCGTTGACTGAATGCTGGAGAAAAAAAAAACATTCGGTATTAATATACTAATATAATTATGATGCATTTTGTATTACTCGTGTAACTAGATCAAAGCCAATTCGATTACTATTTAATTTGAAATGTATGTAAACAGGAGATTAACTGGTTAGATTATATGAAAATTGTTTCTTGCAGTCGATAACAATAACAATGTTTTCTATTTACTTAAAAAAAACATTTACTAATTTTATGTGAACCAATAAAAAAGCCATTAAGATGCATTCAACTATATTTAAATACTCGCGCACAAGTCGATACCAGAAATGCTATCACACGATTTTTTCAGTCCCTCGCTATTATTCAAAAATAATACTTTAAATTGAAGATATTAAGCCGTCGTAAAGATATATTGTAGTAATTTAATTTTTCACTGGAAATGGCTACTGAATTTGCTTGAACAAAAAATGTGAAGCGTTTTAAGAAAATATTGGTGGGCGTTGAAGCCTTGCCGAACGAACGTCATTAAGTAATGACTGAAATATAAGTCCGTACTGCGTTCTTATTGAACGTAATGCCTTATAATTTTAGTAGTCAATTTGACACGTTTTTTCGGTTGTAAATTACGGTCTTAAATTCAAGTAATGTGTGTCATTCGTTGGTCTAAATATGGCCTGTTCTGAACAGGAAACGTGAACAAGTGAATGTACGTACTTATGTACAATTTAAGGAAAGACGATGGTGTCAATTAGTCCATTTTATTTCACTAGCAGACATAATTTCGTGATAATCTACAAGGGCATTAAAGAACTTTTTGTTATATTTTTATATGCACATATTTTTTAACTAATCTCACCATTATTTCTATATTTACAACAAGGAGTACGTCAGGGATTTTAATTAATGTTGACTAGTAAAATATAAGGAGGCTACTGAGAACAGACTATATTCTGATGTCCATGTGCGAAACATATATTCTTACAAGATTCTTTGTAATGTATCTTTACAAAACGCAAATGATGACAGATGCATCATGCACGCATCCTGATATTCAGTAGCTCTGCTGATTGTACCCATTATGTTATTGTAATTTTACATGTTTTCAGCTCTTTTTGCATTTAAGTATATGGTTCTCCAATCATTTCTTTTGTCGGTTGACGTAACCAGTAAACACTTTCAGATAATTTCGCGTCTTCCTCTCATAACAGAGGGTAAAAAGGTGTTTTGGTAACATCAACCACCACATTTACCTACTTAACTCACAATTTACCACAATTTCTGACAAATTGTTACTAATTGCAGTAATCTGTAAAGCCCCTTTAACCGATTGATTGCCAGTTAACCTGCACGCAAAGGGTTAAATTACCGTCCCTTCACAAAAGGGTTAATTTTTTACCAAATCACCTCAACCCTCTACTGACGTGTTAATTTCGTGATGAATAACAATATTGTGGTTAACGAGCTCTGTTGTGCTCCATTTTTTAATAAACCATCGAAAATACTGAACAGAAAAAAGTGAAATGGTTTTTGAAAAGAACTTCAAAAGTGAATATTATACTTAATTATACTATGTTTTTTTCATGTTGTATCGATCCATTTTAATCAATAGGCTGAACTTTCAAGTGGGTTTAAAACCCCTAAAAAGGTCCTAACAGTGTAATAGCTGCTAATTCATTCTTGATACGCAAGAAAAAACAAAAGGACGAAGCGAAGTTAAAACGCTGGTGGTGCTATTAACCATATAAAATGTTACTAATCAAGCTAATTTTTAGTCCCCATTGTGCTTTTGAAAACAAATTAACGTTTAACTACCGCCATTGTCTCAACAAACTCTGTTGTCATTTGTTTCTTCTGTTCAATCTAAAGTCTTTGGTCGATCAATCGATCGTGATGTAACTACAGAACTGTTCTTGTTAATTTTGTTAATTTTCTAAAGAAACAAGATCAAAACGTCTTAGATTCATTGTAACAGTCGCTAACGACCGTAATTACTTCTAATTTTATTGAAAGTCGGCTTTAGATAAAAAGAAGGCGCCTTCAGCCAACTACAAAGTTACGCAACCCTCCATCGCGATTGTAAAACTACTCGAGCTTTATCACATCCATTACTGCCTTTGTATGGTAAAACTTAAAATTCTCGAATGTAAAACGAGCAATGTATAGTTAATTCAACGATATTCACAGTATGTCGAGTAAATTTATAGTAATTAGTGTAGAGATGCAATTACAAGTTAATGAACTCGAGCCCGCGTTTAGATTGGTATACGATTATTAGAGGCTTTGTTTTATAATGTAGAAATAAACATTAGTGAATGTTTTCACGAATCGCATGTCGCATGCCAGTTTTTGTGTACTTACTAAACGTTTAGTTAGGGCAGGAATTTGATTGAATTACTCAATGATTATTCTTGGACAGTCATTTACGAGTACGGCAATATTTCTTCGGTAATTGCAGAAGGCTTGGATTTTTACATTGACTGCACAGTAAGAAAATATTTACTGCCTATTTATAATGCCAATGCTCACTACGTATTAGATTCAAATTCCAGTTGAGACCGTGACTATTTTGTGCTATGAAAAATATTGCCTTTTCATATGCTTATTCGAATTGGCCTGAAAACCACTTCTTTTTGTATTATTAAAGTATCTTGAGAAATCAGCCGTTCATGACAAAACCATCGACATTTATGGAGCGTTATCAATTGTTCATCCAAAAGAGACAAATAAGGCTACCGTTTCCTCAAACTTTTTCTCACATAGTAATTGAAACCATACATCGTCGATCTGTATTATTAATATCAAAGTGAGAGCAAGATCGCATTCCTGTCACTAGTATATTTATAATCATGTCGATCATTAGTAAGTTTTTTGCGTACCTTACTTGGAAGATGTGAACAAATATCGTATACTCACGTGTCATGCGTCTAGCCCAGTTTTTTGCTTCGCCATCTTCATAATGATGCACAGAACTGATTGATACCATAATAGGCTTGTATTTTGAAAAAGTAGAGAAACTTTTCAAGGAATTGTTTAGTAGTACCGGGTTTGCAATCTAATAGATTTATGACGTCTGTTCAAGAATTACTAGTCTAAACCCAAAGAATTTTAAACTTTCCTAGTTCTTGTTGGGATTACATAATAATTTATTATAAGTGCTTCAAAATAGAGATTAATTTGATATAATTAATGGCAACAAATGTCCATACTAACACTCAAAAAATAATTTCTATGTATGTGTTGTTTTGGGATTTGTCGACTATCTACTACATTTTTAATGTTTATGTCTGCAAGAATTCTACTGATCGACAAAAAAAACAAAGCTATACCAACTAATCTAAAAGCTATAAACTTCACATCAAATATTTATTTACGAAAGAAGGTTGCAAACCTTAAAGCTGCACAATGTATTTATTTCACCAGTACGATTAAATTCTAGCTACCAGCCAGCAACTCATGAACGTATAAAAAAGAAACAATTACTTAGTTCCAAGTATAAAATCACATTGGTTGGCGGCAATGTTTCGAGGCTGTAAGTGTGGAGTCGGCGACGCTAATCCGAGCGGTCTAATGGGCCGGCTCGCGACAACTATTAGCCGCAATTACCTACTGCGTGTGCGCATGCCGACGTAAGCCATGAGCGGGTAGCGGGTTAAGAACTCGTAAAATTAAGTATGGATATGTGACTTTAAAAAAAGGGGAAAATGTAGAGATTATAAACTGTCGAGTAGAAAAGTAAAATCTACTGAAGTCCTTTCATTATATTTATTTAGGATTGAAGAGATTTGAAACTTTTCTTGTTGACTTTAAGAACGAAACAAAAAAAGTCTTACGGTATACTTAGAAGCAGAAAGCTTTATAACATTAATGCCGATGACTCTGATGACAAATTCTCTGCCGATTGGAGTTACTGTTGCTGAATCGACACCATAAGGTTGCTGAATTATTAATGTTTAAACAAAAGATCCCTACAGCTAGTTAGTTAAGAAACACTTGACCTAAACAAAGGAACAGGACCTAAACTTTTATATGAAAAATAGGGATGTAACAGAACAACACAATGCCGCGTAATACAAAATTCAATTAACTCTTCTAAAATCGCTTTAAGCTTATGTCTAAAGCCGTATTGTTTGGAGCCCAACAAATTGCTAGAATTAACCGTCCGTTGCACTTAACTATTTATTTATAGCATGTTTCATTGCTTGTTGTTGCCGCCCGTAGCCGCCTGTTGTCGACGCTAATGGAAGCTCAAATGATTTGACTTTAACAATCAGTACTTACTCCTCACTATGTCTGTAGGCGGTGTGAATAATAGACTTACTTAGTAATTAGGACCATTGTTGGGTATCGCTACTGAATCGTTGATGTTCATTGAATATGTTCGTATGGGATTATGCCTTAATTATACTCGTATACTTTTCATAAAGGAATAGCTTCGATAGCAATTCATCAATACATAATACTGAGTTAGATTCTCGTTTCACGTGGCGCCGTTCGTTAGCGACATTTGATAGATTGATATTCGCGCTAGTTACAGTTAAATTTCAATGAACTAACGTATTTACGATTTATACTTTTATTGTTATCAACGTTGACGCAAAGCGTCTTTAGGTCAAGAATCAATTATGACCACTCTAGGGGCGTCTTAACATCGTATATTATTTTTCCCTACCAGCTTCCCATCAACGAAGTTAGAAACTACTTATAACACCGTAAATCACTTGACAAAAAACCATAAAAACTTTTAATGAACTTAAATGTGACAACACTGTCACATAAAAGTCAACTTGTTCAGCACATAGACATTTATAGACAATAGAATATAGTAAAATATTTCTTTTTAATGAACAATTACGACCAAGTTTTACTTTTTACAATATATAAAATACTATTTCTCTGCAAGTCTTACCCCCGGTTTCAGACTATACTTAGCGGTAGTTTATCTATTCAATAGAGTTTTTTTTTGTAAGAGTTTAAACGCTATTGACTAGATAAACTACCGCTAAATGTACATCAGAAACCGGTGGTTAGTTAATTAGTGAAAACACAATATTTCTTTAGAGTCTTAAAGAATTATATCTTCATAATTTAGAGCGATAATAAATTCTTGGTTTATAAAAAAATATGGAATAGAAAAGGACAAGTTAAAGTTAGTTATATTTTGATTGCGCCGCCATTACGGGGCGCGTCGAATCCCTAATTAATACTTCAAAGTAAGAACGATCCTTTTTTACTGAATATCGTTATTAAACTTAATACCCGAGTACAACTCCCAAGCTATTAAGCATTACTCTCGAACTCATCTTCTTGAGCATTCCAAATAAAATACAAGTGATGAATAGTGTGGGTCGCCACTAAAAGCGTTTTAATTCCGTTGGTAGGTATACGTAGTTCTCTTCTAAAGCTGACATTGAGGACTTTTACTGACCATATCTTTTTTTTGCTACACGATTCTCACTTAGTGATATTAAAAGGACTTTGTCTCTTGATTGGTCACTTACAACTTTGGAGTAAGACTAACTTTACCCACATCCTGACAAGAGCTTTTATGGTCTTAGTTCCAACAGGCTAGATTACGCTACTTTGAAAATTTTTATGAGATATTTTATAGATACTTCTAGATGCACTTAAATCTCATATTCATAGTCTTAATGTTAAATCGCTCTCAGTGAAACTGTATCTCTAACGAGGGCTTCCAAAAACGGAGGATTATTATCACCTCCCACCTCCTTTCGATCCTTTAATGATGGCCTCCTCATTAGAGCCACGGCTTTCTTACACACAACAATAAAAATAACTCAACAAGACTTTTACTTTTTCTTTCATTTATTAGGAATTTAATAAAATTAAAAAAACACGTATCTAGTTTTGTAATGTTTTTGTTCGTTACAAAACAGATTCGTTTTTTAAGGTTATCTTTATGTGATGTTGCTGGAAATGCTTTAGAAGATATTTATTTTATACGTAAACGACCTTTTTCTCTATTGAATAAATAGTCCTTATAAGATTCCCGAGGTAATAACGGATAACATTTGTTTACGTTATAAATCTTTGGGATTTTCACTCAAATTGCTATCTCAACTTCTTTATTGCTGTTCTTAAAAAGGCCGTCTATCAATAGTATCAATAGAATCTATGTTAAAAAGGATAAAATATATAAAGTTTGAACACAAAAGCGTTTTATTAATAACACATTTACATTTTTATAATACAACATCAACCATACAAATCAATAGACCATTTATTATCCATAATATCCTATTCAGTCACATGCAAAATCGTATTTTTTATCCAATTTAAAATAAGTTTACCTGCGATTCCCTTAATTGTTCGGCAACCCCTAAAATTTACCGCCCCCATATACCCCGCTTTTACCAAAATATATAATACAACTTAACAAAAATGTTTACCAACTTTATTCCAACTGAAAAAGGTTCAACATCAAATAGAAATTTGGTTTTTAAACTGCAAATGTACCGTGGTACTGAATCGCATACAGTGTGGTGATGCAACAAGTGTAAAGGACAACAAAAGAAGCGATTAGGGGTGATTTATACATTCTTTTATTTTCCACCCCCGTTCTATATTCAAGTGATACCGTAACTGAAATTCCCACACTCGGAATACGAGGGGACCGTAGTGATTTTTTTTCTAAGTTGACAGTTGGAAAATTTCGTTTTCATAGAACCTTTTTGTTGAGTTTAAATTACACACAAAAAAAACTTAAGACAACGTTTTATTATATACAATATAATTGTCCTATATATATAAAAATGCAATAATGATGATTTTATCTACAAATTTATTTACAATTAATAATAGTAAAGTCTTGATTTTGAATAGCATTAATAAGCCAACTGTCAATTGTCGTATACACTTGTCAGATAACAAACCAGTAATTTATAACGTAGGTAATTTCATAACCATTAATAATACTAATCTAGATCTACCAAATAATAAATTATAACACTGTACATTATGTAATTATATCTATACTAATATTATAAAGCTGAAGAGTTTGTTTGTTTGTTTGTTTGTTTGAACGCGCTAATCTCAGGAACTACTGGTCCGATTTGAATAATTCTTTCAGTGTTAGATAGTCCATTTATCGAGGAAGGTTATAGGCTATATATCATCACGCTACTACCAATAGGAGCAGAGTACCAGCGAAAAATGTTACAAAAACGGGGAAAAATTTTAACGCTTATGTAACGCAAGCGAAGTTGCGCGGGTCAGCTAGTTACAGATAAAATTACTTTAAAACAAAACATGTCATCACGAGTCTTATAAGATATTGTAAAACTAAACATTTTAAGGCACTTATTTCCAACAAGTCTTTTGATAAATTGATTTATATAACAAGTACTTATTGCTAAAACAATGTACATATGAACATATAAAACATATATACACGTATGTGTCTCATAGAATATATACAGTTGCAACTTTCCCCCTAAATTCAAAGTTAAATAGTTAGCTAGAACATTATGTACATATTTACAATAATTATTATTGAATAACAATAAAGAAATCAAATAATCACATTCTTAATGCATGCACTTTCTACTATCAGACTGTAATCTCACTCTTAAACATAAAAGGTCATTTAAAAATTATTTAACAATTTACAATACAATTTACAACAAAAATTTCTAACTTTTCTAATATTCACATTTTTTCATAACATATATGTAATACGTACTTGAAACTAATTCAAAGTTCACCTAAATACAATATACATATTTACAAAACCATATCTTACATTCATGCGATAAAAAAGTATTTCATAAATAATATTAATTACAAAATCCGATATCTTTATTTACAATATAAACAGGTATATTACTGAAATAATAATTCACATACAAAAAAACCGAATTCAATCTGACCTTTCTCAACAACAAGTGCAATCACAAACAAATAACAATAGACTATAGAGGGGAGCAGGGGTGCCATCATTATGCCCCCTTGCGTCACACGCACTTGTCACGCCGCAGGGCACAATGCTGAGCTTTTTAATTTTTTTTTTCATGACGCAAAGTATCTTCCCTATCTATTATCTTCTTTTGTTACGTTTTTGCATCTTCTCGTGGGAAACTGGACTACTGATACGAACTCCTGAAAAAAGTGACAAATTTATAGCCAGGTAGTATGAGAGAGTATTTTATGTTTAATTCCGCATTGAACTGTTCCACAGTTGCATGCTGTAATTAAGTATATTTACGACTACTATTTACGATTACTTAATTAGATTCGAAACAGATATAACAATGTTACAAAAGGCTTTTCTCATAGTCTTTTACCAAGATGTAAACAACTAACCATCCATCAAGTCATTTATAAGAATCCAACTAGGTCCACTTATCATAAATCTACAACTAATGCTAAAACAGCCATGCAGTCATTATAATCAAAATTCAACCCCTAACAATATCTCCTAATAATCACAAAATGCTCCTAATAGACATTTAATTATAGAGCGGGTCGAGTTCCACTGACCCCTTTTACACTTGTTTACATCTTCATCCCTTCAACCCCCTCCCCGCAAACGCGCTGAGCCATCAAAATGGTATGTTTAATTCCAATACCCCATACGATTTATTATAACAAAGCAGAACGGGAACGATCGACCGCTTGCCATCTGTCGTCGTTCCGAATCTCGAATCGCCGAAAAAAACTCAATGTGCGAGCAACCCTGGGAACCTAGGAACGAGGAGCATTCCCACGAACAACCCCTCAATTTTCAATAACCAAATTAGCCTTTGCGTTACCCTATTTCGGATATGAGGGAGTCGTGAATCTATTCATATCGATAAAAAATATCGCATGTCCCGCTCGGGACACCGTCGAATGTGTATGTTCATCCCCTTCGAATGCACGTGTTCAGAGATCGTATATTTAAAGTGCACGCGTGTGTGTGCGAGAGCCTTCGGATCGTAGCACCTGCCGGCGCGCGCGCACCCTATTGGCTGAGCAACCACTATCACCGCTACACTGATTTCTTTTAAACTTAATTTTTTTGTAATACTCTCTTCGGACATGTTAAGAAAAAATCTTACATGTTTGGACCGGTATCAACCGAATATTTTTGTGTGTAGGTGGTATCTTAACTTCAATAATTCTTTTTGTAAACAAAATGCTAATAAACTTTGACTTGGATAATTCAAATACCAGATCTAAGATATAGGGTTACGTGTAAGAATTCCAAATGGGACCACTAGGATGTTCATGTATGTAAAGATGTTGCGATAATATCTATAACAACTAATGGTATGAATAATAACAAGAGATGATTGAGTAAGTATATTAATTAATGAATCAGCTACCCTAAGTCAGGTGTGACGAGGGTCTCGTGTAATGCGCGTGAGTGGCGCGCGAACTCGCCGAGGGGTCGCCGTTACCCCTCGGCCCGTGACTTAGTGACCCCAGTTAAAGGGATAACAATCGCATTGTCGCGGCCACTGCGCACTGAGGGGGCAATCAACATGTGTTGTGTTTGCCCACACTTGGGCGTGTGGACGGCACGTGGACGATTTTCCCATGGAACCCCTTTGAACAGTTGTTAATTGTGTAACTTTATAATATGAATATAAATAAGCCCCAGATGAATATTTCTGACAAGTGTGCGAATTTTCAAGTAGAGCTCTTCAAGCTGTAGAGCTCTTCAGACACGTGCAGTAAAACGACTATATGCAAAGTTTGTAAAATGTTCATTTTAAATTTATAAAAACTTATACATAATATTTCTATGCTGATAGACAACCAAAGCAATACGGATTTATTTCGACAAAATCGCTTCAAATTATCTAAATAGGTCATAAACCTACTAACTTATAAATTATGGACCCAAAATATTACTTCCAATAACTTGTCCCAACTCTACGAAAATTATGAAGACCTGTCACGATATACGAAAGGCATATCGGGGTATCGAATAAACCACTTGACTCACCCACACATACACAAAGGGCGCTTTTCACGTACGCGGGCCTTTTGTGCCGGGGGCGGCGCGCTCGGTATAAAAGCCCGACCGGCTCGAACAGCCCCACATTCCCGCCTGTGATCTCACTAGCGACACACGCTCTCTACTATTACTATTTATCTATCCACATCTTCCAAAATGTCTTACTACGCTAACAACGAATACATCATCGCCACAAACAACTCGATCAACGAGAACAGATACAACAGTGAAAAGATGAAGAACAGCGGCATCAAGGCGCTGCTCAAGCCTTTGATGAAAATGATCAAGAAAACCACAAAGCGCGCTCCCGCCAAAACCGTGGACACGTGCTACGAGGAGGAGCAGAACTCGTGCAACGAGATGTTGGAGCGCAAGATCTACGAAGAGATGGAGGCGTGCCAGCCCGGCGCGCACTTCCTCGTCTACAACAAGGACGACACGTGCGACCTTGTGCCTGTGACCCCTGACAACTTCTACGTACCCGTGCACTTCGCGAGGACCGAGGCCGGCACTTTCTTCTGGACCACCGTCTCCAAAACCGAGGCCGACTTCGCAGCGGCGCACTGCTACACCGAGTGCCAGACCGCGGAGCAGCAGTACCCCGTCCTTCAGGACCGCTGGGTACAAGCTTAAACTCAATCTTCGACGACAACAATCAGTGTCTTCCGTGAAACCAGTGCCTGCTCCGTTGGTTTCTGCAACCGTCTGTGATGTTAGCTTTAAAAGAATATAGTTCAAGGTGCCATATAGGGATAAGTTTAGGTTAGGCCTGCTCAATACTCGTGATAACTCCTGAAAAGCTTTAATTTTAATCTCGAATGTGTTGTGATATTTTGAAAATAATTGTATTGTATAAATTAATGTTAGGGATTAGTGAGCTTAGCATTGTGATCTTCCTATCGAGCTTTAATTGTTTTAGGGACTATTTATTGTATACAATTTACTTGCGTTATAAGTTGTAATAAAAATGAATTGAATGAATTTTCTATCTTTCAATATGAACACCCAAACCCTTTACACACTAAAATATACACAAAACACAAACATGAAACAGTAGCAAACAGACAAATAGCCGAGAACTAATAAGACAAGAGTAAATCAGTCTATAAAGCGTTCCAAGTTGGAGCTTATTCTGGAAGTTGTTCAAAAAGCGGTGTGACGAGATGTTCCGTGGCGTCCGGCGCGAGCCACAATGTTACCGGCCCGCGGCCACTGCCATATTCAGAGAGCAACATTTTGCGCTCGCGCACGTGCAAGGCCCGGGGCACAAACCAACTCGCTACTGGCTTTTTAATGATCTTTTTAACTCGCCGCTGTATCTCGGACGAATATTTATTTTATACAATTGGGCTTACACTATGTAATTGTTGAATAATGCTGGCCGTAAAGTTAAATGGCTAGTTAGTTCGCCAATGAGACTTTTAAAAGTTTATTACCTACCTCTAAATTGGCGTAGGCATCAATTATGTAATTATTCTGTCCAGATTTTTGTTTTAGAGTAATTTATATATGAGCTTTATGTGTCAAAGCGTAATCGGGGTGTTTTCAGATTTTTACCGCTCTTTTTGATACGAAAATATAGTACCTATGAGATGCAAGTTGTTGGTTCCTGACGCTAAAAAACATTTATTGCCAATACAGCTAGTTTAGATTTCAATTTACTTGCCTATGCGAGGAAATCTCCGTGTATGATAATTTACCAAGCGCAGCTTCATATGTATTTTCATATGCACCACAAATTAACTACAGTAAAAATACATGCGAATAAATAAACCTACGTCTTTTCTCTAGACCAGTTACTAATATTTTTCATGCAAATAAATTAAAATCCAATAAAAATCAAAAACATATGAACAGAATATTTATAGACTGGCAGTCATTAACTACGAAGGCGTCTCTTTAAAGCCTAGGCAATAAACACCCACGTACATGCATTATTCATCTCACCAAAACGACAACTTTCATTATTCAAGCAAAAACGATCAATTTTACATGTACATTGTAGAAGACGATAATTACAGGCTGTATATAAGCAATATAAGTTTCTCTTGCGTATAAAAAAAAGTATTAAAAAAGGTAAAGCCACCCTTGAGCGCGACAAGTTCGAACCTGTTGCGAAAATCGAAGTTGGAACATGTTCGAACTTGTTTGAAGGCTACTATTTAAATTCAGGTGCATTGTGCAATCAAAGAATAGCGGAGACATAGCACTGGGATGAACAATCGATTGATAACAATACATTTTGTGCATGCATTAATGCACGTGCGATGTTCAAAGCCACGAATACGCATTTACTACAGAATCCATTCATTTATTGTAGTACATTTCTTTTGTAAGTAGTAAAAAGACACAATAGTATTATGCAGAAGCATTCCATGAGAAACTCCTTGATTAGATGCTAGGCACTTTCAACCACGTGGTTAGAAGCGTTATTTTTTCTAAAACAATTGCAAGATTTATATGAAAATACATGCCGCCATATCTACGTCTAAATTGAATAATTAAAATCTACGTGGAATAATAAACATACTACAAATTCTTATTAATCTACAAGCAAACACAATATGTTAATACAATAATTACAAATAAATGTGTCACAATGTCTGGTTATATAAATCAATAAAAACAATAGAAGAGATTTGTAGCCACTTCCTTAAAAAAAGAAAACAATAGCATCCATCATTTTTTCTTGTAACAACAAACAATACAATAATTTAACAAACAATTACTTATTAAAACTAGTCAAACAACAAATAACCCTTAAATTAAATACCCGTATTCTTCCTTAACACGTTACCCGTTAGTTTAGTCATCTTATACAAAACCAATTCAATGTTAGTTAGCAATATCAAAACCACTATACTTCAATACACTTAATATATATGCCATGTTCATTAAACAGATTCAATAAAAAATGAGTCAACCTCTCAATTCAGGATTCTGACTCATCCTCCTTCATTCCAATATTAAAATAAACAAACTACCTCAAAACCCATTTAGACGTAATGAAAAGTCCGAAATGCAAATTGGTGCAAATCTTATTATGTTCATGCGTAAAACCCAAAGTAATCCAGTACGCCCCCGACAACTAATGAAAACCCCGCGTGATTTCCAAAATATTTGATATATTCAGGGAATTGTATCATGCCAGTTAGTTTCAGTGCCTTCAAAGACTTATAAACATTCAAAGAAAAGCAAGGTAAAAAAAATAATTTCGTAGAGTCATGCTAACATAAAATCAACACTACGACTTTTAATGGTACTCCTAATTAAGTATCAGCATCAACTCCATTGCAATAATTTGCATCTCAAACTTTGCATAATTCGCTTCTCGACTCGCCAAATGCCACAAACCAGATATGCTAATTGCTAGTATTGATTAAAAAGTTCCCGGCGGCGTGAGGTACCGCTAGGCCAGTCGTCATAATTACCACAACAGCAGATCTATAATACGCGGGTAGAGATAGCGAAGTGGTCCGGTATAATAATACCATACTCGCGTTCGAGCGACGGATCCGTGAGAAATTTCGGCAGATGTACAATTCCTTGACGCGGTACGACGAGTGAGCGCTTATCTTTTTTTTTCTTTTTCCAGTTTAATAATACGGCGTTCTGTATCGACGTTTCGAGGCTCGTTCGTGAGTCATCGACGCATTGTTACCTCATGCACGTGTTCGATGCGTCGGACTGTCGGGTTAGAAAGGATTTTTTGCAACCCTTATTTCGAATTCCGCAACTCTTGCAAAATTTGGGTTAAATTTTTTTCTCGTTCTAATTTCGTATTCGGAATCTTGGATGTACATTGTACACGTGCATGACCATTGTTACTTTTTCTGAAAAATCTTGTTTTCTTTTGGCCCACGTGCAAGGATTACAATTTAGGGGAAGGGTCATTTTGTAATTGAATCGGAGTGGATGGCGTGTTAATAATTTGTAATTATTATGATCTATAGCTAATTGGAGATTGTGCTCGGCGGCAGAGTTAATTAGTTTTCAATTACAATTAAATTGCCGTTAGGGTGCTGCCGATGGTATAAACTCGATAAAAGCAATTAGAGTAGCATATAAAACCATTTCACGGGACTTATCATTTGTGTTATTGTGGGAGATTCTGGTTCTGGAAAGATATTGGATTCTTTATTACACATTTATTGGGTTCGTTTAATGTGTTTCACGTTTTGCACGCAAGTCTACAGATATAAAACCGGCCCTATTTTAATCTATGCTTGATATTCATGGGAAAAACTTACAGTGCGTGATATTAGCAGGCATTAAGAAAAAAAAAACATATATGAAGCGAAGCCATAACACGTAAGGTATAATATGTAAATCTAATGTTAGAAAACTGGCTGGAAATCTAGGCAATAGCAATACAGACTTGCAGCCTACTTCGATGTCCTTGTTGAAAGGCGCGTCATTAAGCATAGAGCATAAACGTGAACGCTTTACACCTGTGTAACTCGGTGTAAGTAGTGGTGATATCATCCAGTTTACTATTTGTTCAGATGATCGCAAATACGATCGTGTCAATAAAACTGCTTGCGTCAACGATGAGCTGGCTTCAGCTTAATTAAGGCCGAATACTCTCAAAAACATTAATTTAGGCAAAGGCAAGCAATTTAACATCTACTACTTTCAGACATGCATAGTCAAAGTGAATTTATGGTTGACAAACATTAATTTACATGCGTTTACTATTACAAAAATGTTATACGTAACAGTATTGTGATTATTTTTTGGCAACAATGTTATAAGTATAACATTTTTGCCTGTGTAGGCAAAAAAAAATCACATGAAAGAGCCTGTTACGGCCAGTTTCTTCATCAAAAGTAAAAGGTACAGTCAAATTTGTTTGACAATATCATTTTTACTTTCGATGAAGAAACTGGCCGTTAATCAGCTACATGATGGGATGAATCATTATGACAATAGTATTAAGGCAAAGGCAACCACATCCTAAGGGCTTCGCTGTGGGTCAGTATTAATTAAGGAGTATTGCGTATGAGCAGCCATCTCGTTGACGATTAATTGCGTTGATGATGACAGTTATTGACCTTTGGCTTCGGCTAGGGAAAGGGTTCTAAGAAAGATAAAATGAGGCTTATTAGTTTGCTCTCTACATTAGGTGGGAAGAAAAAATTCAGATGATGCTTTATACGAGAGATATTACAATTAATTCATTTTAGTCATTTCTCTTGAGAATCTAAATTATTAATGTAGACTTTTCCAAAGATTTTCCTTCAACATTGTCTTTTTAAGGAAACTGATAACAATAGTGTTGCCATATCATTAGGTGTTTTAGATATTAGATGTTAAGACATGTAAAAAATATAATCTACGAAGATAATAATCACTCCCCTTAACTTGATCAAACACGGGTGAGTCACATCAACACTTGTTAGCGGCCGCGTGTCCGTTCATTACACAACTGATAAAATTTATTTTATTATCTGACATCAAATAATTTGCTCAATGCGTTACAGACATAAATACTTTTGCGTATGACTCATACAAAGATACAATTTAATATCAAAATACAAGATAATAAAACATTTAAATCTCAAAGTATTTTTCTGAAATAATCTAGAATTAATTTGGAAAAAACGGCGCTAAATTAACTTTTACATGTTTGTGGCTATCCGCAATTCTAGCTTGCAACGGACGTGACTCATTGGTCTATCTGCTAGTTTTAACACTTTAGTCACATTATACGGAATTCCCGAGCTTGTTATACAATTTAAAATGGTTTATTTGCTATAATTATTAAGTGTGACATGCATGACGGAAAAACCCAGAATATGTACGACTACTTTTAGCGTATTTTAACATATATAACGTTAACAAGAAATAACAGCTTAGAGTCTTTAATAACTAGCTCTTCTTCGAATATCCGGCAGTTTTTCCCATACTTTCCAGAATGATACAGCTTGTTTTCACTGCACTTCACTGACTTTTACATTCACAAGACACAGTAGACACTAGACACTTTAGAATGAACACAGCACAACACATTTTGCGACCATTTCAACTTATTTCGCACTACACTAAATTACACTAAGAAAAATTTTACTTTTTCACTACTCCATTACTTGAAGATTCTTCTCAACACCGTTACTTCCTGGTCGATGACACTCAAATAACTGAACAGTGAACTATAACGGGAACTATATATACAGGAATCACCCTAAGCTTATTGCAATCTTTCCCACGTATTCAATGCACTTTGACCTAAAGACATTGTCTGCGAAACTATTGTCTTGCAAATAATAATAACTTCCGAATTCCGACACCCCTGTCTGTAGGGGAATCTGCCGGCTGTCCCGTTAGTGTGACGGTTTGCCGCGAGATGGCTCTGATTTTTATCGTGGACTTTTCAAGCCATTTTTGCGAGAAAATATTTCATTTTTATGTAAGTATATGATACTTGTTTTTGATAAAATAATCTTTCACTGAATTGTCATCATTAGTCTGAAGTATGGAAAAATTCTTCTTACTAATGATGATTTTGCGTATTCAATTTATCTTATTCAATGTAAAAATAAGTAGAATTTTTTGATACACTAAAAATATTTTCATTTTTGGTGTATTTTTCCGACTGAATACGCCAAAATGTTATATCAAGATAAAATTGAAAAAATATTCCACTTACAACAATTTACAATTACATGACACATCTATGTAAACCATAAAGCACAAACAGAGCTCAATAAAATTATGATATCATTGCACAAGTATGTTGAAAGTGTTCAAAGTGTTCAAACAGTAGGACTCGTGCCGCGCACGCGCCGTCATTTACTTAATAATTATAAGTGTAACAATGCCCTAATAGTGCCATTGTTTCGTGTCCTTTGTACAGTACAAGTTGTTTTTGCTACTAGAAATTTGATTGTATTGGGAATTTGTATCACAATGTTTGTGTTCCGAGAAGAAATGATTTTGCAATTTTCCAAGAAAATCTTTTTCCTTCAAAATTATTGTGTACATTTCAGGAGCTACAAGATTTCACTTACTCTTAATTATTTTTACAGTATTCTAACACACCATTATGACATCAATTGAAGGTCAGCAATCTGAGATATCGGCTATTCGATTTAACATACAATGCTCTACATTTAATTTTTATTCGTGTCGTTAACAAATTTTATAACTGAGAAAGAGGTTTGGATACCTAAGGTTTTTAATTTAAAAAAAAAGTTTAATTAACTATCGTCCTTAGGATTACAACTTGGCAAGAGCATTAAAAACTGAGAGATAGAGCAGGTTCTGCCAAATTACATTTTAACAACTAATAATCCCCTCAAAGTAATATTTTGCAACATAAATTCAGATACTTATTAATACCTAAGTAATTCAATAATTTTGTTAATTGGCAATCATGGTACGGTGTCATGGCAGCGCAGACGCCCGGTGTTCGAAGTTCGAACCGTGGGAACAACGACAGTTGCGCGCGCACCCACCTGCCCCCGCGGTAAAAAACATTCCAAATTCAAATTCGGATTCGCTCGACCTTGGTATTTTGAACTTTTTTTAGAAGCTCGTTAATTTGATTTTAGTGTTGTAAATTGGTTACAGCGAGGGTTCATTAGAGTCATGCTAGATACAAGACCTTGATTGTAGAGCTGCAATATTCTTGAAATTACACCTATCGTAAAAAACCTTAACGATGAGATGAAGCAGGAAAAAAACATTTTGCAGTCATGATTAACATTGAACTACGGAATTACTTTTATTTACAAAATCACATTATTATCTCATTTTTTCATCAAAAAAGTAAAACAAGCTAGACAGTTATAATTCGCAGCCTATTTCTAAAGTACCGGTGTGACAGCCTGTCAGTCCACAATACCTAGTATCTTATCACAAAAGCTACAAACAGCGTTATCGTAAAAAACCGGTAAACGACGTCGCACTATACCGGTTTCTTATCTCTATTTACGGGAGAGCATCATCCCATAGATCCGCTAAGTCCGAGTGAGTTTTTTGTGCACGCGTCACCGTTGATCACACGTAAGTGCAGCCAGCGCGCGCCATATGTCGCGTGGATCGTGGGAACGGATCCGCGCGTAAACGCAATGTGTGCTCTCCACTCAACTGTCGTCACTCAATATACATTACACTACACAGCAATCCAAACTCTCCTTGTAACACAATAAAGTCCTTTTTTGATAAACGCCTGGATTTATTTCCCAAAATCCCCTGCAACATAAAGTAGACCTTGACAATGTAGTTTTAGTGAACGATTTTCATTGCCTCATGGTAGAGCTTTTTATGCACATGCCCCTTATTGATTGAATGTGTATTATGATAACTCACAGGCCAACTACGCGTGAAAACATTATTTGTATAATTAAGTGTTTGTTTTTCATTACGGCTATTGTCTAAAATACTGGCTGATGCACATGTACAAATTTCCCAGGAACTGAACATGCTTTAAAAATAAGATATCCAAAAGTAATTATAAGGTTTTAGTACAAATTAATTAAAACAAAAATGTTACGTATAAAATAAATAATTCATAATAAAAGATATTCGCATCGAAACTACATAATTACATTGGTTGAACACGCCAGTCAGACATAAAAGGATATAAAAACCTTTTAATACCGTTCTGCTCGCTTGTCACACAAAATATCGCCATCATAATAGAAAAAAACATAATAAGATCCAGGGGAAGACGCGCGCAACTGGCGCGAGCGATCGTGGGAACGCGACCAGTTTTCAAATATAGAACGCCTTAGAAAAGGTGCAATTCCTTTTTTGTTCGAGTTTTTGTATCTAATAGTGGCCATGCGATGCGAATGGATTTTGAAATTGGAACCCGTATGTTTTTGAGGTATTTAGAATGTGTTTGGTGAAAAAAAGTATATTGAATACATCATTTGCACATTGATTTGCTGATTTACTTGTATGAATCTGCTACGTTTTTTCTTCGGTGGGCATTACTTTTCATAATAATCAAAACAAATAAAACTTTATAAGTATACTTTATTTCTAAGTAGAGCACAAAAACAAAATTCAGATTCCAAGCTAGGTCTAGTTTAACCATCTAAAATGCAAATTAAAAATCGCTATAGTTGTACACATTTTCGCAAAAACAAAAAGGATACAATTTAAGGGTAAAACTGAAATCTGTCACGTATTCTACAAAGTCTCTACAAGATCATAACTCAGTATCCAATAAGACAACATAAACCAAAACAGTATGACGTCAATCAATTCACTTTTCAATCGAGTCCACACTTAACCCTAGAATCGCGCATCTGCCTTTACAATAGCGTACCCCTACATTATGCCGGCACGTATTTTTTCTTGACCTCGATAGGCCTTTATGCCCAAGGGGCGAACCGTGGGAACGATCTTGCACAATCCCTTTCCTTGGCCATATGCGACAGAAAAAAGTGCAATTATTTATTCCCCCTCGAAGAAAAGGGGAGTTGTGAGAACGTGACCTAACAATGCGCTTCCTGGCTTACGATACATTCTGCTCGAATAAACGATATGTAATTTTAGTTCTTAATGCTTATGTGAGACGTGCGAAATTAGTGTAACCCTCAAACACGTTTCGATGTTTAACAAATAATCTCAAATAGTTACTTCGGTTTCGTTTATCGAGGGAATATCTACTCTATATGTTGAGACGTTCAGATCGGTTTAGTGTGGAGTGTAGATTATTTTATTTGTAATTTATGGATGGTTTCTTCAGTATGGAGTAATGTAAGCTGTGTACACTGAATGGCATTACGCGTGACCTTTAGACAGTCGATTGTATGAAAATGATAATCGATCTCGCGCCGTTAGTTGTTCGATTCTTTTGTGATTTTCTCGCGCGCGCGTAGGAAGCGTTCCTATTGTGTTATTTTCACATCGGCCACTGTTATTGCGTGATTTTTTTTGTAATAAATTATAGTAGGTTGTTGAACATGTTCGTGTATTAATTATAGTGTGATTGTGGTGTAGATAGAAGTTACGAGTTGATCAGTATACCGTGGTGGTGTGGGGAAATACGGTGAGATTACATAACATGGGGACAGACTTGTAAACGAAATGCCTATACCTTAAGATCTGAAAGATTTAAGACCGTTGGGACTGTGGCCAGATTTTCTGTCTAAAACCAGTCTATGAGCATTCCCTTGCACTCAATACTTACTAGAACACTATATACAATATAAATATACATAAACCCTAATAACCCGATCCAGGGCGCCGATAAAACAAATTGAACGAACAAATAGCATTACAGGCGAACAATGTAACGTTAAACGAACGTACTAGGTTTGTACCGCGAGCGAACGCACAGGTCACACACCACGAGCGCAATACACAAGCAGTGTTTTATGATTAGACTTAGACAATGTATTAGGAGTTACGAACAAGCTATTAGAGTATTTATTTGATTTAATAGTCTCAAATATGGTAAAATTTAGAAGTTTAGGTAGTTCAGGAAGGTTGTACTTGCAGAAAAGCGCAAAATGTAGGGAAGGGGTTAGGCTTTGAGTCCACCACGCTGGTCAAGTGCGGGTTGGAGAAAATGAATTAAGTAAGACTGAATAAAATTTGAGTTTCTTTACATTTTCTTCTTAGTCAATATCCGATGTGTGAGGAACTTGAAGGCCAATTCACATTTTTGTGGTCAAAAATACGTCGGATAATACAATTACAAACCTTCCTGCTCTTTACCTCATTAAAAATACAATACATATCAAAATTAAACCCAATTTCTTGTCCTGGGTTTTCCGTACCCAAATATCGAGTTGACACATTTCACCTCAATTTTTTAGTACCTTACCTCTGACCGGAGAAACTATAAAATGTATTGAATAAATACGGTCAGTTGTTTAAATGAGCATCTTCCATGAAGTAACTGTCATACGGTGCGATGTTTATGGGGTGTTGTCTGGCGCCGCGCACGCGTGAGCGGTCGGGCTCGCACGCGCACTCGCCCGCCGTGCGCCAGTACCGCAGCACACGGCCTCAATTTAGTACGTGTAATATTTAGCCCTTTATTTCTATGATAGTGTTTGATTATACTTTGATATGTTTATGAAAGCCTTTTACCCTCGGTTCCTGAGTACATTGTACATGTTTCTCAGGAACCGGGGGTTAGTAATTTCTCTTTTGTGAGTCAAAGACAAGTCTAACGAAGGCTGTGTCGATCAAATTAGCACACTTTCTAGAGCATTATAGAAAACTTAATCATAGTACTCTTCTATGTAGTAGTAAAAACAAAATATCTTTGAATCAGAGGTTACAGGCTCAGTCCTTTAATACTCTGTCCCAAATAAGGACAGTGTTGCTGCTCATTTTATTGCAATTTCCGAAATGGTACTCACTTAGCGAGAGACACGTGTCAGCACTCACAACAATATCCCACCACCGAACTTAACATATTCGTTGATGATTGACTTTTTATATAGTCTTCTAAATGGTTGTCAAAGTACAAAGCGTGTACCGCCGCCGCGCAACAGTGAAGCACGCGCCGACATTAAGGTCGCGCGCGCATAATCATCGTATGTCCCCACAACAATGGCACAATACACCATAGTACTAAGCCTACTTAGTACCATGGTGTACTGCCATTGTTGGACAAAAACTGTCATAATCATAAGCACAATAGGCACGCGACTATGTTTGAGGTCGCACGCGTGCGAAGTATTACTGCTAGAGTACTTCAATGCTCTACAAAATAGTCCCTACGTAATGAATTAGACTAGTGCTTTTGACTCTACTTTTGACTTCTACACTGGCATGTTAGGCAAAATTGACTTATTGCGTTCAAGCACTTCACATCACCAGACCAATAATAGTTTTCTTTTAAATAGCTCTTCTATACTCTTCTCTTCGCTCTTCGTTCTATTTACAACTAAATTAGATTGCAGGTAGGCAAATAATATGTAGATTTATAAAAGTAAGTACTTTGTCCTGTATAAAGGACCTTAAACTTGCAGAATGTGTCATACATCAGATTTAGCTTTCGAGGAAGCAGGCGTGATATAATGTTGTTTGAACTTGTATGCAGAACACCGGCACTCGCACGCGCTAAATCGCGCACAATGTCACGAGAACACTGCATGAGTTGCGTTCAAAGCATTGTTTGTTTTAACCTATGACTTTTCAAGTGCTTTATATGCAGCAATGCAATACTATTTAGTCCCTAGCCACTGAATGTGCTAATGAATAAATTTAACAGCATTGTTACGGAGTTATTTCAATTCAAATGATTTAATTTCAATTCTATTTCGCTGCACCTATGTATCGCGTACAATCATACTGTATTACTAATTCAATGGATACTTTCTAAGCTTTCGTTAGTTGATAAATACGACTTCTGTTTCAGGACAACATGGCCACGGTTAAAACTAATGGAAACTGGAAATATTGTATGACCATAGAAGGAGAAACTATATTGTCAGATAACATGAGAAAGTTGAGGACAACGGTACGTTCTAAGACTGGACATTACATTAAGCACAATACACACTGTCGAACATCAAAACGAACGTCTCTAAAAGCTAGTATAAATATTGACACATTTGTTTATAGTTCATTACATACAGATAGTAGGTACAATAATTAAGATATAAATGGTCAAGTGGGTGAAAAGACATAAGCCCTTTTAGATTCTCCATATAAATTAACCTCAAGATCGGAGTTCACCTTGTACGGACACTGAATATTTTTGCAGTCATTCGACTACTAAATCTGACCGACAGACACCGGAGAGCCTACCGTAATCGGCTCTACAATGTGGTCTGAGCCTTATTTGTGACAACAGTTTGCTTGTTGCTACTGGAATTTCTCCAACGCCTACGCCAGAACGGACAAGAACTAAATTTGCACAATCACTTCGATTAATTATTGTTTGAAATGTTGACAGGTATACCGATTATCTAGACTTCAAGTCTACTGTCCAAGCCTCTTTCTTACGCAACCTGATCACCTTTTTGTGCGTTCTGATCGCCGATTGCATCTCATTTAAATTCACATGTCCTTTCACTTTCATGCGTGTATCATAAACCTGTCTAAAACATAAAGAACTCATTGTTTAGTGTCTGCAAATGTCAATTGAGAACTTTCTTCTAACTGATCGAGCTTGTCCTTTCACATAAGAAAGTCTATAATTTAAATGCAATATTCTAGATAACCGATAAACTTTTAGAGAAAGAATTGCCCTTTCCTCCACTTTCAACGCTTTAAAATCTTCAAATAACATTTTGCAATTGGAACGTGCTGTGCGGGCACTTTATTTCATTGGCACGAGTGTCCGGAGTGGAATCACGCGCAGCGGGCGGGGAGGTGCGCGGGGGGCGCGTCTGGCTCGAGCCCGACCGTGGGAACGATCTGCCTTTAACGTGTCGCACGTGCTCGAGACGCTACTACTGACGCTGCGAGCTAGAGCGGGACGGAATGAGCGTTTACTGCGTAAGTAATAAGGATGGCAAACGAATCTACATTCAAATGAAAGCAAAAAAATAATACGACAATAAAATAACGAGAACCAACAATAATTTGTGAGCGTTCGAATACGAAGCGTGAAAGGGACAGAGGCGAGTATTATTTATTCGAAAGTAAGAACAAAATTGTTATGGAGACGTTGATTTATCAGCGAGGTGTTGCCCGCGAGAGTCGTCGCTACTGTATTTAAGAGTCGTTTGTTATTTTGCAATTGCGACCGCTCAAGAACCATGATTACAATGAAATAAATGGGTGGCGAGCCGTTTATTAGCCGACTGTTAGTGTGATAACTCGAAGCGATTTAAAAACGGTCGTTGTTACTAAGAATTATTGAATAATAACAGCTTTTTTGCGTGAGTTAACATGACGTAAACAAGGAAGGTGGTAAAAAAATACCTCCTTAGTCGACCTTTGGCACGCCATGTGTTTTAGCATGTGGCGCGAATCTCAGCGAAAGGTATCGGCTAGCTCGGGTTACAGACGTAGGCCACATTTGGCGGCCACACTGGTTCGCCAAATGCTGCAAAAACCGATCCATTGAAGTTCTAAGTTCAGTGAGCCGTAGAACCGTCTTATAAATCCTGACCTTACGAGATTTATATGAACTTTGACAGCAGTTGGTCTCAAGTGGACGTCCCAAAGAGACTCTCCAAAGAGATCTCCAATGATGATTGTGGACCTCCCTCATAGAACGACATCACATAATAAACTGTCTACGATATAGCTGTAATCAACGTACTTGGCAGTTGAATTAATGATTGCTGTACGATGTTATCAATACCAGTAGCTGAGAGCCATCCGAATAAAATACTGCTCATGTTTAAGTAATTTCTGTTTCATAAATATTTCCCAGAAACTAAATAATATGCAAATATGGAGTGAAACTCTTAGTTAAATGTTGTTTTTCTTAGAAACTTGGAAAGGCGTGCAAAACCTTATAAAAACAAAACCACCCTCGACGACATACAATGTATAAAGTGACGTAACATAAGATGTTTTTGTTAAAATCAGTGAAACACGAGCGTCTCATCCGGTCGCAACCCGATTTAATAGACTGACCTACACGGTGGACAATCTCGTGCCATGTAAAAACTGACCAACAGGATCACCATTGAAATTCAAACCTTATGTAGCTTTTTTAAGGTTGAAATTCTGCAGTAGCATTCTGAAGTACATTTCGGCGAAGACGCTCGGGATGAGCAATGTTTATTGTACCCAATGGTTTGAACGTAACCATATTGCGAACATCCGGGGTGTCTATTCTAGTGGCTATTCTACAATATATTATTATCTTCTGAAGAGCATAACAGGAAAATTACATCGTCTTTTGTGAATAGGAAGTGCGCTACGCGTTAGTAATATGATATTTTATTGCGTTGATTGTCATGATTCGTTTCATTGATGGTTCATGGTCGACTCCTAATAATTGTCAATATCAATTGTTATCAGTTCTTGGTAACAATAAGATGTAACCTTACAATGTTCGCAGCAGTAATCAATGATTCTGGGCTTTTTACGGATCAATTAAGCTTTAATTGCGATACCAATGATGAAGTGCCGACATCAGTGGTCCTCCTCCCGCTGCAGCGTATGATTTTGTTGCTTTATTTCATATAGTAATAGTAATTCCCAGTAGAAGCCCCAGGGAAAAGATACACCTTATAGATAGACCTATAGGACTGGAAAACATTCTACACAAAAAAAAATGTGAAAGTGTTCAATAGCGTACACTTCCCGGCCCTTCAAGGAAAACAGGGGCACGATATGAAAAAAATATATTGTATATAACATCATTAATATTGGCATAGTTTTTACAAGTCCATTAAAGCGTACAGACAGGCACGGCGTCTCCAAGTGAGAGATAATAAGCACTCAACGGGGTGCCCGGTACAGTTACTCTACGACTCACGACTTCATTTACATTTAAAACTCACTTTACCGGAGATCACCCGGCTTTATACGATAATAAGCTTACATATTACTACCCACTACCTCAAGATCCTCTCTACACTCACCGGTCTCTAAGCGGACAAGCCTGGCCGTGGATGATCGCTAGCAATATTACTCTGCAGAGAAATTAAGCCCTAATAGTTATTTGTTAGTTAGTTGCCTTCGGGCGGCTTGAACAACTTTGACACTAGGTTGACCACTAACTATACGATAAGAAGAAGAAGTTGCTACGAGAAAATATTCAAGGTTGCATTTTCGATTCACGTTCAAATGTGATCTTGAAAATATAACATGTCATTAGGTTAGATGTGCTGTATCATTATGTTATAATACACGGATTAACCCTCTGGGTGCCAGTGCTTTACCGACTGCAAATTAAGTTATCATTACATAAACATCTTTTGCCGCCGGCGACCGCCGAATGTTATTAAAAAGTCGTTTATTTTCATGTTCTTTTTTAGTGATGCGTTTGATGTATTAAGAATTAGATTAGATCATGACCTAATAAATGATTATCATTATTGTTCGGTTAGATCGTCTAAACACTACATTTGAAATTTGATATACATTGAGTTCTCTGGCATGACATCACACAAACACATTTACAGTCTCATCAGTTGCTTATTCTATAAGTAATAAGTTACTTCAATATGAAACGAATACAAGTAATTAAGTACTTACATTATTTTTGCGACTCACGTCCTACCAAACATCCGTGTTTACCAAAAAATTAATCAACATATAAATAAGCAAATTAGCATAATATAATAACCAATCAATTAACTTTAACATAATTTGCAAGTCAATGCGGTTAAGTTGTTTGCGTCAATCTTTTATAAACCACGACGTTATAAATCTACATTTTTCAAGCGATACGAAAAAACGACTCTAGAATTGCAGATTTTTCTATGCTACGAAGTGCTACGGTGCTACGATATGTATCCCTCTGTCTGTCCCGCTCTGACGCGTGGCTACAGGCGCAGTGACGCACGTGCAGTGCACGCGAGTCGTAGCTCCCGCTCCCACTCGCACACTTCCTGCGCGCGCCTCCAGCCCGAGCTCGAGTGTGGGAAAAGACGGCAGGTGTTATGCGGGATCGTGAACAACCACGCATTACCATTCACATTATTCAACAATAAATAATAATAATAAGAAGCCGTGGAGCGAGTGGCGAGCACGCGTACCGTCCTCGCCGCGCCTCACATACTAATGGGTGACGCGTGCATGTGTGCGTGTGTGTATTAACATAGTGTGAGTTTCTTATGAGATGTTAGTTGGTAGTGGACGTATGTTTTTTTTTACGGACGCTTCATGTGGGCGGGCGCACGTCACGGATTTAACTTTGGATTAACTTTCGTTAATTGTTTTGGGATACGTTTTTTGTTTTGACTAAGTAATTGATTTTAGGGGAACATCTATGTAAAGTTGTATAGTTGAAAGGATTATCTACGATTTACACATAATACCCAAAAGAGCCATGATTTTACTTATGAATATTCTCTTTTAATTTATGCAAATTATATTGCAGTCTCTAAACGGTCTATTTATACGTAAACAATGTAATTATGCTCTTAATACAGTGAGAGAAAGTAAATAACTGTCAATTAGGCGCCAATAAACCCAATTCCAAAACACTGATCACAAGAATTGTAAACTAAAATAACGAAACGATGGAAACATAAGAACTGTATAGTGAGTATTTCACAATAACAATACAATCCCATACAATTTTATTGTAATTCATTCATGTATCGAAGCGACGTAATTACCGCGTGCATGCGCAAGCGCCGTTCGTCCGCGTGAATGCCTCAATACTTACTAGTGCACTCTGGATTGCGCCGTCCATTCATGCCGCACTTACACCCGTCCACTATTCGGTATCTTGATATACGTAAATTGTTTTACTTATAAGGCTGTAGCTATTAATTATAGCTTTTAAATTAATGTTTTTATAGATTCATTCATGTTTTATTCACTGTCTGCGCGGGAAGTCTGCGTTTGTTGAACGCTGATAAGGTCAGGAGTAGCTTTCAGTTGCTATTTGATTCTTGGTGGACCATGAGATGACTATTCTAAAATGTAATGTAATATTCAGTTATCTGGCGCAGGAAATTGAAGTAAGGAAACATTCCTTTTTAAAGACTATTCTGTAAATACACTCAGCGGTGAATTTCAGAGCCCGATTGACACAAAAATAGACAATAATAAAATAAAACAGGTCTACGTCGTCGGTTGATGATTTAAATAATCGTTTTATTTGCATATTAGCCTTTGTGAAGGTCGTAGTAACACAAAGCCGACAATATTTTGGTCAGTATAGTGAACTTTTTTACATTGAACACAGGTTTGAAACATTTATAAGTCAATCTCATGCCTCAGGAGTGATCTTCACGTACATCTCTAACAATCTAATTCACCATAGCGTAATTTTGTATTACTAGGCTTTTCTATTATTGCGACGTGTATAATATACAATTCGCTTTTAAATATACAGACCTTTCTAAATGAAATAAAATGTTGGACTGCCCCATGTTGACTGACCCAATTAGATACGTATATCTGACCACATAAGCAGCAAAAAAACACATAGTTTCTGTGTTATCTCGCGGGAAATTGAGGGAAAATAAAAAACCGGTAGCATTGTAAACAGCAACGTGTAATTATAAAACGTAATTTAATGCTGACAGGTCGGAAGAAAGTGACAACCCCAAATTGGTTATATTTCATCCGATGCAATATTCACTACATTATTATATTTAACGCTTCCTGCCTGCACAAGACGGTAATAACATAAGATTTTAACTACATCTTTATTTGTTTAGAAATAAAGGTGATTTTTGAAAAGCATATAGAATGTTTTAATTAAGAATATTATGTGAAAATAAATTGTTGTTAGCTTGTTGAGGATCGTGAGGAGAAATGCGATGTAATCAGTCATACGAAGATTTTACGTTATTAATTCTCCGCTCGTACTTTAATAGGATGCTGTTAACAGTACAAACTTCATTGATTTTTAATCTTATTTAAACTTTTATGACTGCGATGGTTAAAGCAATATAAAGCGTGAATTTCAACGGTCTATACTATCGACTAGTAAGCACTTGACTTTAAATAACTCTCGCAGAATACTCTAGGGGCGCTAATCAGTTCAGTTCAGCACACATCCATACTAATATTATAAATGCGAAAGTAACTCTGTCTGTCTGTCTGTTACTCAATCACGTCTAAACTACTGAACCAATTTACATGAAATTTGGTATGGAGATATTTTGATACCCGAGAAAGGACATAGGCTTCTTTTCACCCTGGGGAAAATGGCGCAAGGGGAAATTCAGATGGCGCACGAATTCGCGGGCAAAAGCTAGTTTCTATATAAATCGCTGATGAATACCCTACGGGTTTATCACGTACCTCAAGTTGACAACTAGTGTACGTCAAATTGATGGTAACTTTTCAGTACATTGCTGCTTTGACGTAACTTTTTAATCACTATTATCTAAAGGAGAAAACAATGTACAGCAAAGTCGCTTTCAAATAGTTGTCAACTGAGATACGTGATAGCCCCCTGGAAGATATGACTGCGACTACTGTGTAGAGTCCAAAAGTAAAACTTATACGTTCACGTGCTTTTTCCTATTACACCGTATTTAGTTATCTCAGCCAATTTACGTCACATTCGTAGAATCGAGTAAGGCCCCGGGTCACGGTTTTACCAAATAAATATGTACATACTATTATATTTCACCACATGTATAATCGAGGTTTATGTCGTGAATTCCGACAAGCAAGTAGTTAATTATGTATATCAAACAACAAATATTTAGTGATTTTACTCAATATTTGTATAATTTCATAGAGAATCTCTCCAAAGGAATCCCCGATTCTATTTACTTGCTATACGAAACTCAACGTCATTTTAGTTTTGCATAAAAAGAACCGACAAACGGATTTACAAATAAGACTACAAGTTAATCAAAAGTAAATTAATTCAGGATGCTTATAGTAAATCTCGATTAACAAACAACAAGTGAACGTCAATTTGATAGCCACTGCAGTACATTGCAGCTTAGACTTAACTTAATATTCACCATCATTTAAGAAAAGAAACAATGTACAGATTAGGCTGTCGAACTAAAACACACTAGTCTCCTCATCGTGCCAAGGGTTCTTCCATGGCCAGATACATTTTGATAACTCTGCTGAGAATTTCCTAACAGAAAAACCCAGCGTCCCGGCGCCCAGTGTCAATCAGTGGCACACGTTACCAATATTCCTCTGGGGAATTACGTTTATTAATTGGCTAGTGTGTGCTTTAATTCAATCATTTAACCTTTTTCTTAAATAGAATTGGCGTCTTTTATTACGGATATATAACACGGTTTTTTCTCGAAGCGACGGCTACGATATCTTCATAACTCGAAGGAATATTTGATAATCAGATGATTTGTAAACTTTCATTTAAATTTCAGTCTGCATCTGCTACTATTTTTCGTAGTATTATTCTACTTAACGGTTCCTTAATCAAAAAACGCATAAAATCTAAATTATGATAGCCCATTAAATTATGATAAAAGCAAATTACAGGATGTTAAAATGTTGCATTCTTTAATAGTACCGTAAGAGCTTTATAACCTGCTCTATCCACCTAACGTGATAAAGATTTAAAATTATAATATGATTTTAATAACTTATTTATACTTAATATCTATTAGATTTTTTTAATAAATTGATTAATTTAATATAATTTATCAGCAAAAAGATTACCTTAATAGCCTTCTCTGGCTGTATCTATCTAAATTGGTTCGTAGGTATATAGTCTAAAATTTTACAGATGGACAGTTACTTTCGTATATATGCCTATATTTCGTATATACATATATAACGTATGGGCGCATGAATTTGTTGTACTCAGATAAAATATTGATCACTTCATAAAAAAAAAACAAGATTAAATGTTTGAGATTTCACAATGACCACAAGTATTCGATGAAATTTTCTTACGAAATATGCAAATTAAGTAATGTTTTGTTTTTACTTTTACCACAGGAAATGTGAACAATATGGGATGGAGTAAAATTTATAAAAAATCCGTGATCTCAATGGAATTTGTTGTCATTTCTGATGCAATATTTTGTCATTTTGATTATCCTCAAAAATATCTAAGATCAGAAATAAATATTTTCGCTCAAAGCTTATTAAGGCGCCTATACCTAATACTTATATACTTTTCCTTAAACCTCTCAAAATAAATCAATTTTCTGTCTGGAAAGTTTATTGGTTCATGTGTTAATCTCAGCTGTATTTACAAAACAAACGTATTATTGTCACAACCGTCTTCATTTCGTCGTATTGTCAATAACGAGTGATATTAAATATAATTAATGACATACTTATGTACATAAATCATAATTGAAAAGTAAGGCTAAATTACGTAGAAACCACAATTATTACAGTAAGATACATATTCCAGTAACTCCTCAATGTAATATTTAAACAAGAGAAATGTTATTACAGATCAAGTCATCTTTACAAACTAGATATAACGATAACTGTTACGTGTTGGTTTGACACCAAAATCTATAAGTCATTGATGACCAACCGCTGGCTTGAGTGACTGAAATTCAGCTATGTTACAAAGCAAGCACATTTCTTTTAAATTGTTCAAAAATTTGACCTGCTACCCGAAGTGCTTGATGTATTCAGTGCACCGAAGTGACAACTTTCCTAATACACCGTGTGTAAAATCACAACGCTATAAAATACAGAAGCCACGCCACGAGTCAAAGCAAGTACAAGAGGAAAACAAGTTTGATTAGAGGCCTTAAATCACCGAGTAAAATAAATAACGTAATTAAAGAGCTCATTAAATTAAACCGGCTACATGTATCTATTAATATTTCTATCCGCGAGAGGAAATGAGAAGTGAGCAATCAAACTGAACAGATCGTTGGCGGTCTTGCAATTATATTACTTTTTGTCAATATTTTTATCGTTAAGGAAAAAAAAGTTAATGTACTTCAATAAATCCTATCACACAAGGGTGTAATCTAAGAAAAAATAATTGCGGGATGCAGCGCAATAGATAGATTAGTTCTTATTTCCTCTGCACCAGGTGTACTTCGATTCATTCTCAGATCCTAGAGTATATTCTAATTAAACGAAAAACTATTATTCATAAAAATGTGTTTCTTACCACAACACATTAGTCTAGATCCATGATACAAGAGAATAAATAAACTCAATCGATACATGCCCTGTTTGTGTTTGCACATATAGATGTTACACTAGCAAAAGACAGATTGAGTATTTTACAGATAGTGACAACTAACCATGAAGTTATTCTACAAAAAAGGAAGTAGCATATTATTTATCCGAGTAGTAATCAAAAGTAAAGATTCCTTGGATGACATGTAAATTACAAGTTCAAAGCACGAGCGATGCACAGAAATTTACTTATACATTGTAGTGACAGACACTTTGTAGTGGAAATGTTGAAGGTTTTCAAGACATTATCTTGCGAGTGTTTAATTCGCTTAAATGTCACTTGTGTCAACTGTCGGGAGACGGGACCGATAGCAATTTACTTGAGGAAGTCTCGCTGATGTTGTGAGTTTTATGTAAAATACTGTGTCACTATGAATGTTGAGAACACAGACATATTGAATGCCGTTTAGCATGTTAAAAATATTTAAAGGTTTTATATGGTTGTAAATATAGGCTTGAGATAAATGGTACCACTTTTGTAAACGCTATAGTTTATCACAACACATAAACAGATTTTTATTATCATTTCATACAAAAAAAAACAGAACAGGGTTAAAAAATTCTAGGCACACATAATGTATGTGTAGATAGATACACATTTTTAAAGTAAAGTCGTGTGAAACTACATATCCAGCAAAAAACGAATCAATAACTGCATACAGATACTTATACCAAATCAAATACAGCCTAATACACACTTATGTTTTCAACTTCAATACCTATATACCTAACAAGTTAAAGTACACAGATTCATTCACATATTATATACATATAATATTTATACACAACATCCTTTCAACTATAAATAAGTAATATTGTACACCTGTGCTAACGTCTAAGCGCCTTGAGCGAATACACCTCACTATTAAAGGCGCCATTTATTAACCTTCTCTGAATCAAAACAACTACGACACTCAGTACCACGAATTGACTATAAAATACCAGAATAATAATACTGAGAATGTAGCAATTTAAATTAATTTTACGAGTCTTATTTCTACGAAGTCATTTGTAGAAACATTTCTATTTAATCACTTTAAATGAATACTTTGAGTTATCTGTACCTATTGATGACTTCGAAAATCATGTACACTATTGTACACTATAATTACACCAAGTTGTTCCCAACTAAAAGATATACGGGATTTTAAAAAACTAGGATTTTCTGTGCTAGAGTGCAGCAGATCAAATTTTTATAATTGAGTTTAGAGCAAACTAGATTTCAAACATTTGCATTTTACACTCGTGAGATCGACCGTAATCCCATACATGATTATTATCATATCATCATTATCTAGAAAATTCTCGTCTTATAACTAGTACTAAACAAGATGCAGAAATAATTTTCATTCCCACAGAAAAACTTGTCTCGCGCCATTACCCGTAATAATGGGCCAACTATGTATGCTAATATCTCGTTTGACGTCAATACGTTGACATCAGGAAAATAAATAAATAAACTCATAAATAAACGGTCCAAAGGTAATCTATGTATTAAGTTCGCGATTCGTGCAACGACTGTTGTTAGAAAAACCGCAGAAAATAATTCACGGTAGAGAGAGGTTTGAAAGCTTCTGAGAAGATTGCGTGAAGGAAAATGTAGACTCCAAAAAATGCCGTATGACTCGTGCGTTTTAGGTTTGCCGGTGGTTTTGTGACGTCACGTGTGGTTTCATGGTATATAATAATATCGGACGTACGCAATACTCACGCGGTTGCAGAAGTCGGTGTGTCAAAGAACTCATAGGCAAATTGTCAACGCAAGTGATGTTGTATTACGTACAAAACAACTGGTAGGTATTTACATTTTTTTAAAGTAAAACAATTGATTTTATGGTTTGTGTGTATCGCACAATTTATGAAGCGTTCATACTATTGTTCTTTAAGGCTATCTGTAACCGCATTTTATTACTGTTTACAATTATACACGGCATGATTTTTGTTTAACAGGACACTGTAAAAGTTTACTTAATAAATAGGTAACTTATTAGTCATCATCAACATTAGCAAACTCTACATAGGTACCTACCTTGAATAGGTAAAGGTACTTTTCCAACACCTTTACCTGTATCCTCAATTTTAAACCCAAATTGTGTCATACGTATACTTGGACACTTTCTTCTCAACATGAAGGTCAAGTACACCTTCAAGATTTGTTCAATATTTTCATAGAAATAAATGAATATGTTTTATTTAATTTAAAAGAGAATACTGAACCCTAAATATGACCGGTAGTCATTAAAGCGATTACACACTAGGTGTTTGGTTAGGCCGCGGGCGTCGGCAGCCGTCCACGTAAGATTACACGCGTTAATACCGCACTCGTAAATACGTCGAATGATAACCGGATGCCGATATTAATCAGTGATACACGAACGGGAAGCTGGACTGACCATCTTATCGCTTTGTTACTGCGTTGTAACACTGCGCACCTCCGAGCATTTATTTATCAAACAAAGCTATTAAACTTCCTTTTACTGACGCTATTATATTGCATTGCTGAGTTAACGCTTTTCTTGATTAAAACTGGCACAGACAGGCAATTGTTTGGTCTCTATAAAGACAGTTACGGTCATAAAGTTACACTTACTCCTATAATATGTTCCGTTTTGACTCGGTACAAGTAGTTAGTTCAATATTAATTGTTGCTTCAACCATTTTGTCATTGATGACTAGTATCTTAAATTCAAGGCAATATTTGAGTAATGTCTGGTATAACCATATCCTTTTTATTACATCCAAAAACGTTTTGTACATTGATAGATTGCACCAGTATTACAAAATATCAGTAGATTTAATCGAGAGTTGTACTTGTCTTGTACATAACATAACATAATAACAGAGAGGTGTTATTGATAGACCAATTTATCACTCGACAGGCTTCTGAATGCGCCAGCGTAATAACATGTCCGAACATTGTAAATTTTACTTACAACCACCAATGACATACGAGTATTAATCACAGAAATATTCCAATATATTGGATACTATTATCGCTGCAACATACGAAGGTCCCCTTTTATAGCCAGAGCCAATAAATTAACAATTATAAACGTTATTTCAAAAGCCGACTAAAAGCATATAATATGAGGCACATTAACGTCCTATCTCACTTTGATAATTAACATTATAGTAACCATAAAATTGCGGTGACACCACAAAGTGAGCGATTGTAAAGACCCACAGCATAAAACTAAAATCGGCCGTAAAATCTAAACTAGAGACTACAATAAAATATGACTTTTGAAATCGTAAACATAATTTTCTATTCAGAGAGGCTGTATAGCGGCCCGCACAAAGGCTTTTCAAGTATTTTTATTATTTCTAGCGCGTCCTTCATAGTAATGAGTGGACCCTAAACTGTAGTCGTTTGTCGGCAACAAGCACGTGGATGGTTTCGCGCACTTAACACTAAAAGGGGTTTTTAATCTTTCCCGGAATTCCTGCAACGCCTCACCACACAGTTACCCAAAACATAAAAGCGTCTTTTCATTGATACACTCACGTATCTTTGGACAAACTGTGTATTATTTTACTTCAAAACGTTTTGTACAAAGTTCCGAGGATTCTTTTAATGTTGAACAAGTAAACCCACAATTGTAAACGTTGAAAATTATGCGCTTCCTTGCATTGTAATAAAAGCAATTATTGATTTCCAATAAATCCGGTAGTCAGTTGCCATACAACGATTTAATAAAAAGGTAAGTTAATTTCACGGTGAAAATCTGTATGTTATTACTTTTGTCGAATATACAATAAGAATAAAGGAATTACGTTCGAGGAAAATACATCTTGAGATATTTGAGTAACAAAAAATATGACAAAGTGCGCATACTCGTAGATCACGGAGTCACGGTGGCAGTTATCAGTCGGTGTATCCGCGTCACGACAAGGGGCGTTCCTATTTTAAGGCATGTTATTAGCCGTCGCATTCAAGTGTCTTGTGTTTCTGACACTTGAGGGTTTAAGTACAAAAGCCAGACATTTCACGTCGTTTGTCCCAACACCTCCTGGCGGCGACTAATCTCTGGAGGACTTGACAAGTTTGAAAAAATTGGCGCCACATTGTGTTATCTCGACCCCCAGTGCGCCGTAACTGTCTCAAGTGTCGTCCCCTTTGTTTATTCCCAAAATGCACTTGCCTCTGTACCTGTTTTACAAGCCATTGTCGAGTTTTTTGTTTACTTCTGAGGAAAATTAGCCACGAACACGTGTTAGTTAGGCTATTGTTTCCTTGTACGTTTGAGTTCGTTCCGAGATGCCGACAATACTATAAGGAAATAAATGGACTGTTTATTACACTTCAAGTGTGATCATAAAAATAGACGAAGTACAGTTAGGTGAATAATAATATAATTTCAATGGTAGAGCCATTTTAAAAACCCCAAGACAATGAATGAGTATAATGTTGAATGAGATTAACCGTTTTTCTGCACAAAAAAAAGTAATGAACATGTTTATAAAAAAACATTTGAGTTAACAGTCGTATTTCAACAACACCGACCGTTAATACCTTACGCTCATGTCTACATCTGCGCCAATCATTGCAAACACTAAGCTTTTAAGCTTTATGGTCTCAAGTATGGGAAGTGAAAAAATCACAAGTTATCGCTTTAAGAATGTAAAAAATGGTGTGCACATGTAACTCATTAGTTAGGGCCGACATGTCGGGCTCAAATATTTGGCGATGGTTGCAAATCTCGGCGCCACCGTCTTGAGAATGCCATTTACAGATGCCGCCAGAGAGCCGCTAAAGAGCTTTCACGGAACGGCAGCTAAAATAATATTTGTCGAGACGGCGTATGAACACAAATGACCGTTGGATTAGGTATCGGAGTAGCGCTAATGCTACTTACGAACATTTGCCGATTGTTTACTTGCGGACATATTGTGTGCATCTTTTTTGTTATGTTATTTAAGGCTTAAGCCTTATTTAGAACAAAATATTTCCGAGATGCGGCAGATAAAGACATCACTAATTCCAAAAAATGATGAAATGAATGACGCACATTATACGATCTAAGACAAAAACACGGCAAAAGTTCGGTCGGAAAATATCAAATCAAAGTTCTGTGTCGAGAGAAAAAATAGGGATTTACACGAAATAAAATTTGTGAAATACCAAGAGAAACTTGTTGTTATGAGTCACGATAAGCAATGACATTGTCTTATTTGTATTTACACTAAGAACCCGATAATTATTAATTGACTGACTGCCTCCGTGGCGCAGTGGTTTAGGTCGCCACGCCGATACCACTGCAACGGGAGGTCGTGGGTTCGATTCCCACACGGGACAATTATTTGTGCGATCCACAAATAATTGTTTCGGGTCTGGTTGTGCTTTGTGTCCGTTGTTTGTATGTTTGTAAAAGTCCCCGCGACACAAGAGCAATTCTTAGTGCGGGAGTTGTCTTTTTAAAAAAAAAAAAAAAACGAAAAAAGATTAATGATTTCACACTTTAAAATAATTAGTATTCCGCGAACTCTAAGGACGTTTGATTAGAGTACGACCTAGGAACAAAGATTGCACAACTTTTAGTAATTTTTCGTATCAGTTGCAAAAATCATGAGACAAGTTGAGGCGTAATCTAATCTGTTATCTATCAGAATATTAAAGAAGTACGAGTGGTAAATAAAAGTAAGTGTATATTTCCTATATTGATAAAAATAGTAATGATACGGTCAGGTGTAGAAATTTTTTATCATTTAGTCAAATGTGCGATGTTTAAAGTCATAAACGGTTTATTTCGTATTCAATTGTATTCAAATTTATTTAACTATTTGAAAATTAAATGATAGAAACTTCTTTTAGCATCGTATTTACTGTATTCATTCCAGAGTCGAATGTCTGTTCCATAAGTCATCCTATGATGCGATGCCAAAATAAAGAAAGTACAACTTACTTTTAATTTATTTTCATTTAATAAATCTTTATTTTACCAATATGGGGTATTTGAAATGCTCACCAAATAATCAAGGAGAAATGTTTTCATTGACCTAAGTATTTACAATAAACAGTTCCCTATTGTAATAATGAAAAAATCTGCTGTTAGTGCTATATTTTTATACATTTTTAAATAATATCCACCATTTTACCAATCACCGCATTTTTGTATTCTTTTACGGCCAGCAGTAATAAGTTATCCATGGATATTTGCTACCCTCAGTTAATTTTGGACAGGTCTTCCATATAAATTATGTCTGAATTCAACCGAAGATAACCAAATCTATCCACGGACAGTATATTAATATCTCTCGATAGTTATCTACGAGTAAATAAGAAAATAACTTGGTAACTCACACTTATCTGACTCATTCTGGAGTACTTTCCTCCTATTAGTAATCTCAGGATTCACATGAGGTGATGGAGGATATCCCGTACAGTTTTGATGATACACACAATTATTTAATTGAACTGTACAGGCCAGCCCGTGTATATTAGAGCACGGTTTCAACGTTCTTTCCCGTTATACATTGTCGACAGGAAAATGCTATTAGTTGAAAAAAATATATTCTGTACAGATAAAAGAGGCTAAAAAACTGATAATGTTTTTGAAAGCTAAATCATATTTTTAATTTTCTTTTAATATGAATTTCAATTTCTGCTTCGAGGTGTTCAGCGTGCACGTTTTGTCGTATTGTGATTATTCATACAGAAAGTCTTTAATATGAGTTACATTATAGTACCCAATTCTGAGATCTACCCAGGCGAAGTCTTGGACAAACCTAAATAAAATAAAATTTTATATTTATCCCGAAGTTATTTGTAAACATTGATTGTTTACTATTATTTATCCTTGAGTCTAGGGCTTTCCCTGTAAATCTCGCCACACAGTGGTAAACGGTAATGCATACACCGCGTTGATGTCGCGAGGTCGAACAAATTGAGATCATCACAGACCGCAATGAAGTCCGTCCATTACGCGGATACTATTCGTGCGTAGAACACACGCACACAGGATTAACCATAGCGTAACACACAAACTGAATCATAAAAACTAGGCGGGCAATCCCAAATAATAATACCCCAAACCATATCTCTACCATGACTCATAGTTTACCTCCACGAATCACAACAAACCCCATAATAAAAAAGTATAATCAAACACCGGAGATTCCGTAAAATCGTAACAGTTCTAAGGAACCCGGATCACGGGCCTTTCTTAATTAGTTCGAGATAAAAACGTAATAATGTTTACATCATCAGTGACATGTACAAAGAAATGTATCCGTGATTCAGCCGCCGCGACGTCATGAGTGAAACGAAACGATCGTCATCGACAAAGGTCATAGAATGATCATGCCACATCACGCGCGGTCTCGCCTTAGAACCGGTTGTCTCGCGAACTAAAACACTGACTCAAAACAAGTTTATATAAACTTGATTAGAATGACGATATTGCAGTATATTGGAATTTGGACGCGTAATGTTTATTATGAATTTGGGTGTGTATTCGTAGAAAGGATTCGGAATTCCATTTGCATTAATAATTTATGTCCAATGGCCTTTTTGTGAGGGAACCCCTCGGACCATTTTTGGGTATTTTGTTGGAAATCCATTTAAAACATTTATGGGAAGTTTTCATATGTATATTGACAGCGCAGACGCAATATTTTGTAGAGTCAATCGATCTATGTACATATATTTCGAATCAGCAATCGGGGAATAGCAATTCTATCCCAGCATTTTTTTTGTTTACTTGATTGTTAACATCACTAACTTATTGAACCTAGAAAAAACTGTCTGTAAACAAATCAAAATTCAACCTCATATAGAATCCATAGATGTAAAACAAACCTTTTTGTCTAAATATTTACCACCATTCTTGAGAAAAACAAACATTTGCGCAATGATTTACTCTTTTAGACATTGGGTAGGTATACGTAAGTTTCAATCCTGTTATTACAACCGGATAGACCGAATTACACATAATTGAAACAAAAACGTAAAATTTCATCATCAAACCGATAACATGAAGGCAACTCATGCAAAAACTTTGAAGACTAAATTATCATTATTTTCATTTATTGTTATCTTAATTTGGATTTTCCGACAATCCAAAAAACAACACATACCTAAATTCAATGATATTGCATTAAATAATGTATCAGGGAAATCCTCTAAAGTAACAAGTCACTAATTGTTGAATAGTACCTAAATGTTTCCAATTAATATCACACATACCTATATAAAAAAAATCATAAATGTCTGCTCATCGGAGATAATTAAAAATTATGAAATTAAGCCCAGTGACATACTTGATTTTAGCATTGTATAATTTGTATATGTTTGTTTCTAGCTATTTTGATTTTATCCAAAATCACGCGATAACATCCGCATAGTTTAATTTGTAAAGTCATATCGAAAGACATGACTTTTGATATTCAATAATCCATATCATATCACTTATTTACAAGTCTATGTACATCAGTGAACGTCTGCATGATCTGATGACATCAACATAATAAAGTATGATTTGCATTTCCAATACTAATCTTATTAACGCCTTACATAATCTGACGCGTTTGGTGACCGCTATCCGGGTTTTCCATCTATACTAATATTATAAAGCTGAAGAGTTTGTTTGTTTGAACGCGCTAATCTCAGGAACTACTGGTCCGATTTGAAAAATTCTTGCATTGTTAGATAGTCCATTTATCGAGGAAGGTTATAGACCATATATCATCACGCTACTACCAATAGGAGCAGAGTACCAGTGAAAAATGTTACAAAAACGGGGAAAATTTTGACTCATTCTCTCTTATGTGACGCAAGCGAAGTTGCGCAGGTCAGCTAGTAAGTCATAATAACTCCCGATGTGATTCCGCTTTGTACACATAACCAGCCTTGAACCCCTATGAGTAGCTCATCGTATGACGCATAGAAATACTACAGCTTCTCCATTTCTTAATACTCACGCCACTTAAGTAGCTAGTATAGACACATTACCATGATTCACGTTACAACAGTAGCGACTATCCCAAATCGATGATTCAGCTACGATTTTCAGTTGACATGAAACAAAATAGAATAACCCGTGGTTTCTGAGGTACATTTAACGGTAGTTTATCTATTCAATAGCGTTTATAATTATATAAAAACACACTATATAGTTAGTACAGTTTATCTATGTATTCAACATAGATAAACTACCGCTAAATGTACTAAGAAACCGGGCATAAATGAAGTAAATCTGTATAAAGTAGGTGTTTCCTCATGCGCCTGCGCCTACGCATTGTTTAGCACGTGCGACGAACCATGTCACCAGTTCGCGTGCGTCACTACAGGGTTGTCAAACACCTCTTACTGCCGCAACCGTCATAACATGAGAATGTTCTTGAAACGATGCTAAAATTTGTGCTCGGAATTGCTAATTGTTTTTTAATGAAAAGATAATGAAGTCTCGACTTTTCGCTACTTAATGAGTTCCGGCGAACTTGTCAATTGAATTCGTAATTTACATTTTAGTTTATAGTTGTACAATTTACATTTTAGTTGTACAATAAATTGCCTTTGTAGTATTTATCTGTAACTCATAAAAAGCAAGTCGTGACATATAAAAAAATATTTGCGTCATATGTTTAATACAATGTTGTTGCTATCGTATTTTCTGCAAATATCAATATGTAACGTTCAAATTCAATTTGCACTCAACCCTGTAATTATCGTAATACTAAGTAAGTGAACGCGTGGTGGTAAAGCACGTAGATGGCTCATTTAATTTATTATAATAATATTTAATATTCATTTAAACATAAATGTGGAACCGCATGCCTCGCTGTTTACAGGACAAACGATAGCTAAATATTGGCCGCCTACGTGACCAATTTAACGTGTGCATAGCCTACATACGAAATACAAAGTATTCAAATTTACTTCATGCTCATTAAAATTGCAAGAAATGTAGAACTAGGTCACAGAGAAATGCAATCAGTGAATTCCCTCGGTTAGTCCAGAAGCTGCAAATCAAAAGCATGACAAATCACTGTTGTTTACGTAGCAGAAATACGCAGTACGATAAAACTGTACAAAAGTCAATAACTTTTTGATAAATATTAATCTGTATATATCAAAAATGCGGTAAAAACATAGCGGGCTCAAAACTTTCCAGCGTGCGTTTATCAGCACGTGGAGGCGAGCGTGTGATTGTGATCAGTCCGAGCTGCGCGTGTGCCACTACGTGAACGTTTAGACACATCGCACACTAAACTCTCAATCCGTACCAATCCATTAACGTTTTTAAACTCTCGCGACTTGTATACACAATATTATAGGATCTTAAATCGAGTTTAAGACCCCTTACCAATACATTTTCCTGTAAGTATTTTTGGTTAAAAGCTATTTGACCATGTGTCACATGGATATTCACGGAACACATGACTAGCGTCGCGCACGCAGTTTGACCAGTGGTTTGTTTATCATACTTGTGTACCTATTCCTTCAAATTCCTATTACCTACATACTAAACGGTACTCAAGGTTTGCGTCAAACTGTTCACAAGAAACTATAGTCTTTAACTTCTTGGACTAAATAAGACACTTATACAGTGCTGTAATGACAATACGTTATGCAATATCTCAGTTAATTGCTTCACAGTACGCAAAATTGAATTTTTTGAAGAACTCTGAATTTTTCAGGAATTGGATTATACGAGACTAGTTTTTTTATCAAGCAAGTAAAATTGACAGTTCCTCTCTTTGCATCTGTTGCTAACTAGGTCAATAAGTAGAATTGATAACTTTTCGATCGCCATTCTGATATCAATACTATTAGATTATCGGTGCTTAAATACTGTCGTGTGCGCCGCACCTTACAGTGCACCCGTTATCGCTTCTCGAACAATACGAGCGGTAAGTGAGCCAATTTTGACTTATTGTTGCACCCGACGGTGCGACGCGACGGACGGCCTTGTGTACAGATCCTTATCGATTACTACATAATTATTTAGTGATTGGACGTGTATCACGCACGTATGTACAGCTGTTTATCACCACGTGTTAAACACAATGATTACTTGAAGGATATGACTGTGCGGAATTGTTCAAGTCTTATGCAAACTCGTCTATATGGTCTATAAAACACGACGTCTTGTATATTTTCCCTACATTTAACTTAATGTTCTAACTTCCCGAGGCTGGATATTCAATTTTCTTGAGATTCGTATCTGCGTACTAATATTTCAAAGCGCCTGAAGGCTTGTGCTAAACTGCTGCTATTTACTGGTCTAGACTGACATGTTTACTAGCGTCGTTCAGTTAACCGTCGTCGGGCGGAGCCCAACATTACTTGACCTTGTTTATCACTAATCATTAAGTGCTATGTTTTGATATGACGGTTTCAAGAACCAGATGTAGTACGTTTGCTTATTAATATTGTTATTGTCATAACAACATGTCATCGGAGTGGTGCTCGAGTCTTCGACGACTATCTCATATTAATATGGAGCACAGAACAATAGGAGCACTCATAACATATGACGCTGTGTGTAGTTATGCAGTGTTATCAGCTATATTTAAATTATCAATCAACAATTACGTGCGCGTGCACAGAAATCCACAAACAATAAACAAAGACTGATATAAATAGGAATTTTCCTATTATTATAATCAAGTACACATTATTGTACGAACATGACTTCGACGATTAACCTGATTAGTTTATCTGTATGACAACATTGCAAATAGATATTTAATGTGTTCATTCATTAATGTACATTAAGAAAAAGGAAAATTTAGCAATTTGACTTTTTTAATTGTAAATATTCCTTTGACCTCTGTGGGGATACAGGAAAAGATACTTAAGAGATGTAAGTTAAATAACCACTTGACCACTTTATTATAAAAGAGCTGGTGGTACTTTTCAGCTTCTGAGAAACATAATATTGAGTCGTGAATCAGTGGCGCCAGCTCTAGAGTCTGTGTGTTCTTTTATTCATAGATTTTCCGCGATATTTCAACTAAGGACGGCGCTCGAATGTTAAGTAATTTTTCTTTACAATCTCTACTTGAGAAGTCATATATTACAGTTACGTTGCCGGAATCATTTTTAGAACATATTATTGTATACTAAAGGCCGCCCGCGACTTCGTCCGCGTGGAAACCTTCCCGTGTAAATCCCGATCCCTCGGGAGCTACCCATATACCAAATTTCATCGTAATCGGTACAGTAGTATTTGCGTGAAAGAGTAACAAACATTTATACATACATACAGACATTCTCACAAACTTTCGCATTTATAACATTAGTAGGATTTATAAGCGTTGTATTATATTATGTAGTTTATTTAGTTCGTTGTATAACGAACGTGCGCCAACGATAGATACACTTACAAAACCGCACGGGGTTAGGTAATTGAAACCGTTCCGAAACCGCATCGTTATCATCACACGATATTGTGTTTATTCTGTGATACTACATTAGTTTTATAGCTGGCTATTACTTTGTACGAGCTGAATTTTCCAGAATTTAAAGCGACACTGGCATCGTTATTCGTCATTAAAATTTCGTATAGCTCTACATAAGAGGGCGATACGAAAAACGAGTGCACGAGTGTAGCTTAGCAAAGCTCTGAGTACAACATTGTACCTTGATAGTTGTGTTGATGGTTTATCTATAACTATCCATACTTAATTTAATATTTAATATTATAAATGCGAAAGTAACTATGTCTGTCTGTTACTCAATCACGCATAAAATCGAACCAATTTGCATTAAATTTGGTATCGACATATTTTGGTGCCCGAGAAAGGACATAGCTACTTTTGACCCCGGGACAAATTCCCATGGGAAAATTCAGGTGGCTGATGAAGTCGCGGGTAAAAGTAATCAATATTTTAAAAAGTAAGTACAAATATATCAGCCGCCGTCGCGTTTTAATGTAGAGCACTTTTTTGTGAGAAAATCGGATACATGCTGTTCCTACAGAATCATCAATAACGTGTGTTACAATTAGAATTAGTAATACGACCAAGCACTTTATTTAAAAGACGAGTGTATTAACAAAATATACTTATGTTTTCATCCACCGTAACTGCTGCTAAATTGATTTACATGTATGTCACTGTGGTTCAATGTATATTCTAAAACAAATAGTTAAAATGCGCATAATCGTTATTTTTTGGTATATAATCAAACGTATTTAATTTACTGACTAATTTAACATTATAACAAGGAGTTAACTGTCGCAAACAATTTGGTAGTTACTGTAGTTAAATATTTAAATCTACGTAGGTAGTTGGTGCTGTGTACTATTGCGAGACGATTTTTAAACCAGTATATTTCAATACGACACGTCTAAAATGTTTTGTACATGTTCCATTGTCAATACACTGTGTAGACACAAGTCAGCAATGCGTCATAACACGATGATGCATATAAATAATAGTTGCATAATACATACGCTAGCTACCTCCGTGTTTCCTAGTTAGCGCAATTTATGACACATGTTCTTTACAAGGTCTCACTCCGGAACATTCGCAGGTATCTGTAACTCACAGAGTATCCGATTGGAGGTACCGCGTCCTGGCCACTTTATGGTGACTGTTGAAGGAACACCGTCAGGTTTTTAGTCGGTATGCCCAAATTTAAAAGCCGGAACGCCTAGCCGGCGGGAGAGCCCGACAGACCCCCGCTACCTCCCTGGAGCGGGACATGCAGTAATGCATTTTCCTGACGCAAAAAAAAAATATCTGTAACTGTTCAGTAACGCAGTTGCGAACTTTCGTTATCCTATCGCCTTCATGCTGACCGATTGATAATCACTTGTGAAAACCTGTACGTTTATGCGCTAAATGGTGGTCGAAATTGGCTCTGCACCTGTAATTGTACCATATAACATTAATTTTTCAAAAAAAATATAATACTTCCGAAGTCTCTTGTGAATGATAGAATGTCCTCTGTTTATCAGTGGGTCAAGCTTAGTCAGACAACATCATGCTTACGCATCATAAATCAGTGCTCACTGCATTATGATATCACAAGGGAAATAGTGCAATAGTGATCAGTTGACCACGTCATGTAATTAACATAATGTGTAATGTTTCCTGGAGTTTCCTAGCCTTGACGAGCTGAGTAATGAGATGGTCTGATACGGCCGAGGCGTCAACGACCCCCTTCTCAAAGGTACTAGAATTGTCTGCCGATATGACTCATGCTACATTTTTTCTGTATGTGTGAAGCAGTTAAGTCAGTTTAAATTAACACAGAAGGCCTTTGTCATTTCTTTTTTAACTTCTTCGAACCATTTTCCTTAATGTCGAACATAGCTGTAAAATCTTAAACTTTTGTATATTATTTACTAAATCGCAGGGATTCTTGCGGATAGCATCGTATTTTTATATCACATCAAGTTGTATAAAGTAAACAAATATAACCTTTAAGTATCAATGTATCTTGAATAAGGGAAAGAATAAATAAGATGGTCCAATATCCTCCGATGATTGTCAATTTAATGAACAAACCATCACCAACCACATCGTTACATTGCGTTGTTGTAATAACATGTGACAAGCAAATTATTTCATCCGTCCGCCCACATACGTTATGAAAACCGAAAATTGTTTTTATTGAAACTAAAATGTATTTAGGTATTTAAATATTGTTGGCTCTCAATTACCCGTATTTCTTCTCCTCCAAAAAAACTTCGGGTATTTAAAATAACCATAAAACACTTAAAAAAATAGAGCAGGTAATTAGGCCTAAGTGACTTTACAGTTTCAAAGCGGTGAATTGCAAACGAAATGTTTTATATGACCATAAATTTAATTATCATCTTCATACTTTTTGAGCTTAGCGGTACTCAAACAATAGTGGAACGCACCGACCCAACCCTTAGCGGACAGGTAGCTACAGTCGGCATACAAATCAACAATTGTGCATTTATTATTGACAGGTAGGTTGTTGCCTATAGGGATTACAATACAAGCGGTATTCTGTAATGAGTGTTTTGTCTCTCCCAAGAAACAAACAAGTTTACCGACAAGTCTGTTTCTTTGACCGATAGAGCGATAACAACGGTACAGATAGCTCAAATTAGATAAGTACTTTAGTCAATAAACTTTCCGTACGTTAATGTTCGTCGTTATTATTAATGTATTAATGGTGGTCATGCTCATGTTCTGTGCGCGCGTGCCTCGTTTCACGGAACCATTTCTGATGATTAGTGACAAATTAACATTTTTCCATACATTAGGCGAGTGGAATATTTTTACACATTTAACAATTAATAAACATGATAGAATGCGTACTAATTTGTTTTGCTATATATTTCAAGCCATATAATCACTATCAAACGGTTGCGGTTCTTATAGAAATTAGATGGGCTATAAAATAATGACTACTTATTACATACGACATTTCCATTTGGCTATCAAATTGATCGTTATACTCTACATTACATGTAAAATATGTGCATGGCATACATTACACGATCATATATGAACAAACTCACATAAACATTTGGAGTGTTAAAGTGGGTGTATTTCGGAGAAAGGCCGATAATGAGCGCGTGTCGATACCGGACGCGGTGGACAATATCTCATCGGCGCTGCGTAGGACGTGCGCCCACTCAGCGCGCGCGCACCTCTGACTAATACCCACCTACATACAGCGCCGCTACCGACGACGGCGCCGGCGCATAACACCATGCCAGTCCCAACACACGTACCGTCGAATACCCGCTGCAACATGTAAGATTGAACACTCATTAGGCAAGATACTCCTCTCATTTAGGGCAAACTGCGACCGTAATTCTGTCTGTCAATAATTATTACGGCGCGTAATCCGTGATTGATGAATGCCAACAGTAGCCGGCGAGCCGATCGGAATATAATTGACGCCGGGCCATTGTGTTGTGAGACTTGTGCGCCCGCGCCGCGGCTCTACACTTGATTGATCGCTTTACACCGACATTACGTTGCGACATCGATGCATAAATCTGTTCTTAATTAGACTCAGCTTTAATTAAATACGGGCATGGTGAAATAGAAGCTCTGTTTGATCTGCAGCAATAACACTTGATTAATTGTTACACGCAACAATTACAACAATTGGAGTGGGTATGACAAAATTCTGTGCTACGCACCGGGCCCGTAGACAACGCTACAAGGTGCTACGAAACTTCAAACTACCAATTTATTTTTCTTATTAATTTAATTTATACCTTCTATTTAAAAATTATGACAATTATCTGAAATCAAATATTGTAAATTAATATTTAATTCTTTAAACGCTATTAATATCCTGACTCAAGTGTGAAATAGCAGTTATATTAACTGACATGACCCAGGCCGTTACAATTGTTAAAATGATACATGGCGTTATCTAAACAGAGTCCTAGGTTAGACAGTAGCGACTTAGCATAGAATCCGCAACAGCGGCAATTACCGGGGCCAGGCGTCGCGGCGTGCGCCCGCGCGCGATTGTTTACGGCGCGCACGCGCGGCGAGCGCGTGTCCCCCCGCGCCCCTCGCCGGCAGCTGCTCCGCACAGGTGGCGCGTGTGGGAACTCGACGGCTCGGTGCGTTCCCACGATCGCTGCGCCCTACGCTCCCTATATAAGCCCCCGCCAGCGCAGAGCACCGCATTCCGCGTTCAACGCTCAACGCTAACGCACACTCCCCACTCGCTCACACAAATGTCCAACATGTCTTACGAGATCGCGTATTCGATCGCAGACGACGGCCCGCAGCCAGTCTCGCGCACTTATCAATACCGCAAAGTGATGAAGCCGATGCTCGAGCGCAAAAGGCGCGCTCGCATCAATCGCTGCCTCGACGAACTCAAAGAGTTGATGGTCAGCGCTCTTCAGTCCGAAGGAGAAAATGTTGCAAAATTGGAGAAGGCCGATATTTTGGAATTGACCGTTCGCCACCTTCACAAGCTCCGCCGTCAGCGCCGCCTCTCGCTGAACCCGACGGTGGACGCCGACCGCTTCCGTGCTGGATTCACTCACGCCGCCAACGAAGTGTCCCGCTGCTTGGCTTCCATCCCTGGAGTGGATGTGAGGCTGGGAACCCAGCTGATGACTCACTTGGGACACAGACTCAACGACATGCAGCGCGCGGCCGCCTCCGCCGACACACCTCCGGCGAGCCCGCCCAGCCCCGCTCTGTCGACTGCCTCCTCCACCTCTGGATACGTGACTCCGTCGCCGCCAGCCTCTCCCGTGCACATGCACACCGCGACGCCCCTGGACTGCACCACCAACACGTTCAGCAAGAGCCCCGCCGTGTGGCGGCCCTGGTAAACAGTTGTGAGTGGAGCTGGCGGACCCGGCTCCGCGGTCACATCTGTTCCAGCACCGATCGGAGTCGCGCGCGCACTTATGTGTCCGCTATCATCCAACAGTTACAGTGATTCGTGTCTACGATATCAACATAACTTTAGATCTCACATTCAGTAGAATAAGTTTAAAAAAATCATAGTTAGTAAGTTCAAACTTGAAAGCTTTAATAAAAATTAGGATTAAGTGTACTTGTGATATTAAAGAGTAATAATATTATTGTATAAGAAATGTTGTATCGAACATGATAAAGTTCGCATTGTTATATTTTTTATCGTTGAAAAGAGTTCACAGAATTGTGAAAAAAATACGAGAGAGTAAGTTAATAAAAAAATATTATCTACCTTATTTCTGCATTTTATTCCACCAACTACCCTAATCACGTGATTTAGAAATTTTAAATCACGCTATAGTAAACTAAATATCAAAATATTCATTAACATCGAATGCTTAAAAATAGACAGTTAATACTGAAACAGCTAAATATAAACGAAACATAGCAAATGAGACAGTGATAAATATTAAAAGAGGTTAAGGTCTTGACTTGGACCTCTGACACGGCGCGAAGCGCGTGCTTGGTAACTTTCCTGTTTACGATATTCTCACATACCCGAGTCGATAATTCATGTAAATTTAGTATCAATACTTTCCACTGGTGACATTAAAGGATAATTATTCTTGCTACCACGATACACACGTTAATAAAACATGTAAACAACCTGTCTATTTAGAATTGAGACGTGCGCCAACATTATTAAAATTGATGATATCGTACAAGTTGTAAGGGCTAATATAAATTAAAACTGGTACTGGGTAAGTAATATTTTTCTTCTGGAAGCTGCGGAGAAAACTGGGCGCCTTGTACTTGTTTGTATCACACGATATCACACCTATGTCAGGGATATGAAGTCAAGCTCATTATCCAGAGTGTTTATGCCTCATTGAATGTAGATGTCGATGAATAAATTTTAGGCCGGTTATCGATCAAGGTGAAACAGAAACCATTTAACAGTTTACATTGACGCATCACACTGCATAATAACATTGTCGTTAATTAGAGGCAAAATATAGTTATTAAACTAATTATAAATTCATATGGTTTTGGTGTCAATTTACAGTCATATATTGAATTTAATCCGTGTGTAGCCATAAGTCACAGTAAATTATCACTTTATTGTTATTATTATGATTAGAGATTCAGGTAAAACTCGCTTAGGAACATATCTCACCTCATCGTCTTTGATTTAACGCAACGATCTGTCTACCTGTTTTATTGAATGCTCGCGGACTGGGTTTCTTCTTAAAACGAGGCAAGTACCGCCATCTGTCGGTGATGCGCGGAAAGTAAACATTGGCCTTACTACCGACATCTGGGGTAAAGCTTTGAGATTAAGAAAAGCTTTGAAAGCACAGTGTGCTTCAAAATAAGCTCTGTTTTGTTAACGTTTAGTTGAACTTGACAGACATTGGTAGACTCCAGCGCCACTAGGCATAAGGTAAGTTCATGTTACTTTTCTACTTTATTTATTATAGAAAAATGAAATCAGACATTGAAATTTACATGAAATAATTGCAGTAATACTATTGATAGAATTCCTAAAGAACTTTATTTAATCACTGAAGTTAGGTATTTCAACATTTCATCCGTCATTTATTAAAATCAATGGCTTTTATATTAAATTGTGTTCCAATAAATTCCCTATTACGAACAAATTACACATTATGACGGATGAAATGTCACGCTATTATTTATTTCGTCATCAAGAGTTTAAGGATAATGTAAAATTAAGTTATTTGCTCTAAATAACGTAACAATATGGCTATATGAGTAATCAAAGAACCAAATGTATCAATTTAGGTACAATAAAACTATGTAAATACAATAAAGATGTTAACTATCTAGAATACAGATAATTCTAGATAAATAAATAGGACGGCAAACTAGACTTTGCTCTGTAAAATTCACAAGTTTTTCCAAACTTATGCATACGTTCTTTATGACGTAGAAAAGCAACAATTATATTATATAGTATGGATTGACGTCATATGAATTGATACTTTTGGACCGCACACTGGACTTTGGTCGCCAGTGGCGCATCAGAAAGATGACGCAAAATGGTCTAGGACTAGTGCCTATTAGGTACTTCGATTGCAATATGTTGGTGCGAATCCTTTTCAATTACATAATATTTTTACAAAAACAAGACTAAGTTATTAATAACAAAATTTGATTTTCGGATTCATTAAGTGTAATTAAGCTTATTATTAGGTCTCATTAACAGCCCTTAGGCAGCGATGCAAATATTAACCCCTGGACACAAACCCTAAGAAGAGTTTTTTACTAAGTATTCCGTTTTGAAGAACGGAGAAAAATAGCACTATGAAAAAGTAAATTAATCATAATTTCTTAGCTAAAATTGATGTGTGAGTATGTGTGTTCAAATATTCTTAATAATCTAGAGCCCTTTATCACATGACTCAACACCGGCTATAAATTACTCGGATGACATTTCCACGTTATGATAAGCTTATGAACGTTTGTTCAGAACTTCTTTATATTGCATCATGCATATGTAGATATGTCCAAGTTCATATAAATGATGCTAGACTGTCAAATTATTGCTAATAACATATTACTAATTTATTAACTGTTGAAATATGACTCACACTGTGATTTTGGTATTCTAAAATATGTTTCATGACTAAGTTTGATGTGCTTTTTTTTACTTCTAAATAAGAGGTGGAATACAAAACATATTTTTGAAATCAGAGATGAATTCTTGATCTTAAGAGTCTTTTATATTAGCAACCCAATACTCGAATATCAACCAGCAGAAAATTGTAGATTCTTAACCGATTTTAGACTGGACTCTATCTCGAGTTGTGTGGTCAACACTGTAAAACTCCTACTTGTCCCGAAATGATGAAAATGTATTTTTTTAGCATTCCCTGATAAGAAAGGAGAAAAAACAGCTAACAAAGACTGCCTTGCAGTTATAAACAAACAATGTGAGAATTATATAAGTCGTGGAATGTATGACACACGCGTTTTCATGAGATCAGCGAATGAGAGAAAATTACAGAGTGTATCGTGCAATCACCACCGCGTGGTGACCTCGGAGAAATGGGTTATCTTCAGAACTATGTATAGTAAATTACACGCCTCTTAATCTCTCACTAATTATGCACTAAGGATCTGCATGCTTTTGCTTACAGTTGCATGTCTGTCATTTATCATTACGAGTTCTCCGCATGACTTGGAAACTAAAACATTACTGTAAGATGACAATAAAATATATTTCAGAAAATTCTTATGTTGCTGTCCAGAATACGAGTAGTGACTCTCAACAAGACGGGGATTTACATGTTATTGTTATTGTTAATCTTCTTGCGTCCCGTATTGCAACTGGTGACGACTGTTTTCATTTTTAAGTGCATTAAAGTCCTCGGGAAAGTACAAGTGCTCTGATGAGCATGCTGTACGTACCTAACATTGTTTTTCAGCTAGAAACAAACCCAACGGCTTTTGCAATGAAATAAATAATTAATATTGATTAACAACACTATATTGTCGAAAAAAATAAACTTAGGCTTCCGATTTATGATGCTGATGGCTGACTTCATTTTTTCACTATGAATTAGAGAAAGGAACTATGTGCCATCTCACACACTATCTGCTCTACAATTAAGATAAAATTAGCACAACATAATTTTAAAACAGCACAAGATTATTTCGGCGAGATAATGTATCTGTATTGCATAACGTCGGTGTGTGAACAATGTCTCCTGCGTCAACATAATCGGACAGACACGTGATAATCTTATCAATGTAATTGGCTACATCCGTATTCATCATCGTCGCATGATCTTCACGGGATTTATCGACTGATGTGGATTATTGAGGTATCTAATCGAGGTAGTAGTATGGTTGTTGCAGGAATACTGCAACCGCATGTCTTATTCACGGCTGACTAAACCCCGGTTTCTGAGGTACATTTAACGGTAGTTTATCTATTCAATAGCGTTAAAACTATAACTCATATAAAAAAACGCTATTGAATAGATAAACTACCGTTAAATTTACTCAAAAACCGGGCATAAGACCGTAGAAGTCACGATTTATGTTCTTCATTCTCTTTCTATGTTTATAAATCTACAAGCCACTGCGCTGGTTATATACCAATAACGTTACCTGGACGAAAATCTTTTACATCTGTAGACTCTGCTGACTTAAAGACAATTTCATCACGCTACTATTTTTTTAGAGAATCTCCAGTAGTTCTTGATCTACAAATTATTGAACAGCTAAGCTGTGATTTCCATTAAGTCTTCGTAAGATTATTCGTTGTCGGCTAGTTGTGTGTTCCGAAAACCGATCTCTTTCAATAAGACTATATACTTACCTACAGCTAAAGTTGTTACGTATGATATTACCATGACATACATAAACATATACGTCAATCAGCCGGTATGAGAACATACAAGTTATTATTGACAACACAGGAAAATTAGCTACAAAACTATCAAATCATAATATTTACCCAATACCGTCACTCATTGTTACAGTGACGTGATTAAGTACGTTCGAGTGACAATCAACTGGAGTGTCTTCCTTCTTTACCCAATAATAATATCTGTAGGTATCTAAAATGATTCATATTTTAACAGAAAAACAACATTTACATTGTAAACACTCACAACAACAATCTTTCGATTAAGCGCGTAAAAGACGAAACATATTATTGTAAATTGGACGTAGTTAAGCAGAAAGTCAATCCACACTTTGACCAGAATGGAGTTAAGTATGCAATCATTCTCCTCAGGGTTAAATATATGATGTAGTGAAATCCTTCTTTTTTTTTAATATACATGGAAACTACTTTTCCACTACCTCGACTCAACCCACAGTATGAAGAGCAGACAAAATTTACCCTCAGGAGAATCCAAAGAAAAGATCCAGAGAAAAGTCAAAGTATGGATTCAGTCCTTTCTACTTAACTACGACCAATTGAGCTATCTTTTAACCACATCAGTATGATACCTACCAAAAATGTGTTGGGTAAAACATTATACAATACTGTAAATATTTAATCCATTTCCGAATAGATAGTACTTAGATAAAGTAAATTAGGCGCACGTGGAACAGTGATAAATGGGACTTATCAGGTTGCCGGCCTGTCGTGTGAAAACCACGCGCAACCACACTAACCCATTGCCCTCCACACACTACTTAATGATAACAGAAGGCTAATAACTATTTTTTTGCGATAGTAGCGTTATTTTTGATTCTTGTAAATAAGTACTTAATCCCGAGCCTAACCTTTGTACTGAATTGTGACTACTTAAAACTGGTGTCAACATCATGTAGCGTGTATGAAGATATAAAAACACTTTAGGCTAGTATGACGTTAATATGCCCAAGTGGACTTAAATGAAACATTTTTTTGAGTATTGGATATTTCAATTAGGTTATATTCCAGAAATCTTCAAACTTTACAAGAGTCGTCTTGACGACTACCTATGTAGGTACATATTATCATGAATAGGCTTTGAAGCCGTTTCAGGTTACTGGCTTTCGCCTGAAAACGCGAAGATAGAGCCGAAATCACATTAAACTACTCAGGAGTTAAACGTCTCACACTGTGTCGTAAATTTCTATCCTAGACCAATAACTTAACCATGTATCTCAGCGTTGAACAGTCATTCACAGCACCAACACATTTGACATAACAACACATTGTATCAAAGGAAGTAATAAGTAACACAACTTGTTCTATTGTCATCTTTCAACGTAATTTTTATCAGTACCAACTATTTTAAGAACTTACGTATTTATCGTCGCACTTCTCAGTACATTCTAACTACTAGGTCAATCAAATAATCTACGTTTTAAAAATAACACTGAGGCTAAATACAGATACTAAGAATAAAGCAATGTAATTGCGTATATGTTATGTTCAAATGGAAAGTTTATTCGTGGCAAGATAAGAGTGCGTGAGTAAATAAGGATGTTAATCATAACAGCACATACACATGACACATGATATTATCGATTTTATCGTTTGCGGCTAATGATACATAAATTATTGACTTGGATTTGAACCAAGATCTTCATGGCTTTTCATAACTGAGGGTCGTGATAGACTTTTAATCCCTAGCATTATCTCATTATGTACAGCTAGTGAAATGTTTACTGCGTCTTATACATATAGTAGACCTTCCGTAATATTATTTCAAGGCACCTTATCCAGGTGCTAGATGAGTTTTCTTATAGAACTCTCATAGTAGCAGCCTACAGTTTAAGTTGGTTATCCCTCTTTAAACATAGGACTGAAATTTTGCTTTATAAAAGGAAAAACTATATTAACACTGTTCATTTAATTTGGTGATTCATTTAACACTAAATTATTGTTTTGTATTATTTAAATCCTTATTAAAATCAGAGCCCTACTCAGACTAGAACAATAGAAACCACTGCATTAATCATTTGTCAGAGGAAACAGATACAACAGGAACGAAGATGAATGGTGCGAATATGAAAACACGTGGACAATTAAACCCAAGTTATCAATGGAAAAATGGAATGGAGGAGAATGGGAAAATTATGATGTTAATATCTTCCTCAAGCCTCGTCCAGACAAGGCCGGTGATATTGTGTGAAGGTCTGCTCTAGATACTTAATAATCTGAACGCAAGTTCCGTAATCACTGCATTCGCTTCTACGAATTTTTCGCTTCCTCAGCGAGCTCAGCCTAATGCTTCGAAAGTTTTAGGTGCCGAAGTGTACATGGAAAAGAAACCGCATTTATAACTACAGCCTTATGCCATTGTGTCTGCATTAACAAGACATAAATAAAACATTAGACGGAACTCTTAGTCTAGGAGATTTAACACCAAATGTTTACTCAAATTCATTAGAAAAGGATGTTACGCTTTGCTCTCTGAGACGTTGAATTAAGACTTCAACAGGCGAATAAATTTATTTACACAAGATTTCCTTTGACAAACAAAACTTAGTCAAAACACTATTCGAATGTTCTGAAAATAATAGTGTAGTGTCGTCAACGAGCTCCTATTATGACGAAAATTCATGAGTCATTCTTTTGTTTCACTATTATAGCGTTAAACTCGCGCCTTGAAGTAAAAAACCTAATTACATTAATTATTGAATTTGCGTCACATTGACGTACATACAGACAATACAAGACACACTAATTGCGAATAAAAAACTACGATTCGAGAGATAAAACTAATAGTCCTGTGAACTCACCTTTGGCATGAAAATTAATATAATTAAGTATTTACTTATACCTTACATCTGTGACATAACACAAATAACGAACAGTTTTCTACAGAACTATAATTTCGCTTTAAACGTCCGAGGTTACTTACCTATTTCCTACTCAAAGGATTGACATCTATTGACTCTTACTTAAATAAGAAAATTCATAAACGATTTTGGACATGTTTCAAACCATTTAATGGTTCCACGTTCCACAAACAGATTAAGAAGTACCTAGTCGCATTCAATCATAAACCTGTGCAAATCGCAGGTGGATGTTTGCCAAAATGGATAATCCCCTGTTCGTCAGTTTGGACGCGTATCGCAACAGGTAGTGTGCTGCTGTTTGACGAATATCTTTTATCTGTTTTCAAAGATTCGCATGGGTTTATTTAACTTATTTATTAAATAAAAGTCTGTTAATATGCGCTTGGACACCACAAGGCTTCGGCCTGGTGGTTTCCAAGCGCATATTGGGCCATTCATAAAGCTATTCTCATTTCGGGAGGAAGCTCATAGGTACACAGAAATGGTACAGAAATAAGATGATTTTTTGCATTTGTATTTTAATCTCATAGATATTCTGCGATAAACATTCTATATTGTAGGTATGTGAGCGTAAAAACCCTCCACGAGGAACCTATTAATATGATACAATCAATTATTATTTAATTGCTTTTGTACATATTTAATCAAAAATCTAAGAGATAAACGATTATCTCAGAGATTTTCTAATTAAACATAGGTACCTAAATCGTGTGCAGTTTATCAATAATCATGTATGTTATATATCTTCAATGTACCTTATATATCTTGTTGCCAAAGACCGCAGATCTTTTACAGATTCCGTCCATTCGTTATCATTTTGTTACTAGTTCTATTTATAAAGTAGGTACTTATAATAGTTATACCAAGTTATGAAGCTACCAAGCTATTCTTTTCACTTTAAAATTCAGCAATAGTGACTTTTATTTAAATCTAATATTTTAACTACGTAACTTCGGAATATAATAAAATCAGTAAAAATACTCATAGACCAGATCAGTACTTAGGTACTACTTTTGTAAAAAATATATATTATAATACAACTATGAGCTATCTTTATCAAATATACCTAGCACGCGTATAATGTCGCGGGCGGGTGTCAGATAGCTTATATCCAAATATTTACAAAATAATGCAAAATATTTTGATGATAGCTTATAATATTTTTATGGGCTGATTCGCGACATTTATGAAAATTTATAGGTACCTAGGTAAGTTCCTAAAAATAAAAGTGCAATTTGAATGCGATTACATCTGATTAATCGAAATGAGTCATGCAGACTGAGGAGTCATGCACCTAAATGTCGATTTAATACGAAATGCTCTTTAAGATAATACCAAATCAATTTAATTTTCTTGTCATGACTAATCCAGCAAAACTTCGTAAAACTATGAGCGTACCAAAAGTAAAATGAAACTTTGTTTATTCTTGCCTCGAACTTTTTCTTATAAATCATTTTCAGAAATGTGTTGTAGAGTTGCAAAGATGAGGCAGTTCCCTCCTACCCTCAAAAAAATCGAAAACAAACAACTACCGAGCACCTAACACTGAACTTTTATTTATTTTTGAAGGACTTCCTTTAAAAATGACTGGTCCAGCATACAATCGCAAATGGCCGTTGCAAGTCTCTTAAAACTATAAAGTCCGAAATTTAGAAAAAGCTTTTTCAATGAAGTTGTCACAATCCCAGGCACCTTTTGTCGAGCTATATTATTCTATCACTTGATTACAACGACAGGGGTATCAACCAATAACTCGATAAACCCAAGTGATTAACAGTGTCGAAGCGAGCAAGCAATTTGCACTCGACATAAGATGCCAACGATTTATATCAGCTGTCTGATAACATCGTGTATCGCTGTATCGAACAATAATACTTCCTGTTTATTATTAATCTCTATTAGTCGTTTCATGCTACATGTTACGTAAAACTGAAATTCTATCACATTATACTTGCTCGCTGTGGTACGAGCAAACAGGGTTAGATGACAGCTAAAGTCAACCTTTCCATTTAAGGTATGAAACTTTATCTAAGTATAGTTCCGTAAACGACATCATTTTAAAGTAGTTACTATACAATTGACCGCATGGCTGGCATTATGCGACTTAGTTACCTATATTTTTTATTTCGTACCAAACTTTTCCAGTAATGATCGATGGTATCATGGTGTTTCATGTAAAACCAATAAATTCAAGTCTTCTCTCTCTCCTTTTAATCTTCGAGTAGCATTGGACTGACGTCCATAGAAAAATATATCCTATAAAGACTGGTCGTTTTGAGCTTTAAGATATTCGCTACCAGTGAAGAGGCAATGGAAATCCTGAAACAAAACTAGCCTTTACTGAGGCTTACGAATATTAATAACCAAATTAAAATCGAGAAGATTATTAGGTACACTACGCTAATATATAATTAAACACGCAGTTGAATGTTTCATAATAATAAATTCATAAATAAATATCACTATCACAAACAACTAATTTGTGTCTGACTTGACTAAGCATGCGCTTGCCCATGTGATTATTGTGTAAGTATTGCCCAAAAATGTCAATAACAAAAACATCATTCTGTCTGTAATACTTGTATGTTCCGCGTTTAGTGAACTTGTCTACACTTTGATTAGATACCAACATTTACATTGTCCTGTTGAAATGACAATTTGTTTTGTTTATGTTTATCAAACAATTACACAGTACATACGCGAACAATATTTCTTATAATTGCGCAATTAAAAATAAAAGGGTTATTAGCTCGTTACGATTATAAAAAGAATAATAAATGTTATTTTTATGCATGTCGCACCACTTTATTGCCAATATCAAAGAAAATAGTAATTTCTAGAAGCAAATGATGATGCAAACGAAAACAAAACGAAACACTTATCTCAGCATTGATTGAGGAAAAGAGTTGACGCACATACCGTTCTTCTCGTTCAATTGTGTTTATGTACGGCGCAAAACTTGAGCAAATTACCTCGTTATCATTATATAATAGGTAAACCAGCACTAACGTAACACGAGAACCAGAAAAATCTGATGAACCCGCAACTCCGTCAATCCATCAATCGGAGATCAATAGGTGGCGTAGCGACCATTGATAACGAACATTTTTAATATCGTTGTCTTCAAATTGAAATCGTGCCTGACCTTGGTATCTAAATAAACCCTAAGTTATCGGTTGTGAGAAAATTTGTTATCTCATAGATAGAGGGTAAGAGACAAAGGATCGTAAAAATGTGTTAATTAAACTTTCCACAAGGGAGTTAGTACAACTTAAGGTTCAATATCGCTTGAAGATAATGTTGGTCGTGGTGTTGTCGTCAGTTGTTTGCCGTGGAATCTTCCCGCGGCGTCGATAACCCGCGTTATCGAGGAGGCGGCGCCCGCGCACGAGACCGAGCTTGTTCTTGCGGTTATTTATAATTTATAATCAAGAAGGATGACACAATTGTAACGAGGAGTGGTCCACTGCAGCGCCACGTGCTGCTTTGAGCATGCGTTAGCGTTGCCTACGTGATCAAAAGTAGGTGAGGTGAAAAACGTGGAATCAACGCTCTACCTACTAGCATGCAACTTCAGTCAAAAACGCGCAACTGTTGCATATTCAGTACAAAAGTAACAATCGCGTGTTTTAACCAATTGATTGCAACTTGTAAAGGAAGTTTTCAGGAACTACTAAAAAACAGTTGATAGTATCTGTATGACCATTTGTCAACTTCCCTTGGATCCTAAATCGCTAACTACAATTAAACTGATCTGTGAAAGCCTCTTACATAGTTGGGTGCCATTATACATTAATAATATTTTCAGGAAGATTTGAGTAGGTCATGTACCAAACGCGGCTCCATGACGAGACGGTGACACGATTATAACCATAGAAAACAGAGAAGTAGAGTGTTTTGTGTTTCCTATGATTATATTTCGAAAGATTCATGTCAAAATTTGTTGAAAATGTAATTCCGTTGCAGGTAACAGTGCCTCGATTCTCTACTACTATCGACTACCGACAACCGAACTGTCATCGAGAAATGTTGTATGAAAATCTGATCAGCGCCTCTGACGAGTGTCGTAGGAAACATTTTGGCAGTACATTCTAAATGTCAAAATTTCGATAGCTAGCCGGTTGTCGGTAGTCGATAGTGGTAGAGAATCGAGCTACAGATATCTTCATAAGACGACGTACACGCATCGTTCACACTCAATTTGTGCCAACATACAAACTCTTTTCATAGACGAGGCACGTGCTACTTCACTAACAAGCTGACAATAGAATTCAATAGATGGAAGGATGACTAGGAAATTATGCCCCAAGTTTCCAATTCAATAAGCACTCGTTCCTAATAACACGTGAAAATGATTCAAATCACAACGGTAGTATTTTCATGTCTAGTGTTATAGTAAAATCAAATAAATTCAAGTATTTGAATGAATTCATATTTTGGTCAGCGCCTCCATCGGAGCGTTAAAGAACTAAACACATCTATCGATTTTTTCGTTTAAACTGAAATGCAATAATAAAGGATTATTGTGAAAGGTTTCAGGCACAATGACCTGCTATCCAATCATAGGAACTCCAATTTATCTACCGTCCGAACCACGGTGACTTGTGTATTTCCCCAGCAGATTCGGCCGATTATCAAATACGCGATAGCCGTCCTATCCAAATCAATCATCGTACAATAAGCAGTAGGCACTTGTAATCTATACGTGCCTACTAATAACCCCTATCTCTTAAGTTATCATAATGTACCACGCGGATGTTAGCCGTCTATTTAAAGACTTAATTCTGGCACATTCCAATCACGCTTCAATGGAATATTATCTTATCCGATCGCTAATCGCCCGTTACATTATTAACGGTCGGACTGCGGACGTCTTATCGTGTGCACACTTGTAATACCTACTTATTGTAGCCCGCATTGGGACTCGACGCAATACTTATTTTAAGTGAATGTCCACGTGTAAATGTCGCAGTGTTATATGCGTAAATACATATGTAATATAGTTATTAGTTAAGTAGTTTGTATTTCTTTTAAATACAACATAGTTTACATTTATAGGTATTTTTTCTTACGATTAATCGCTTACTTTGGACGGTGAATATTGCGAAGCCGGCTCGCGATTGTTGTTTACCCACAATTTGTATTCTATGGTAACACTGACCAAAATAATATCATCAAGCAATCGTTCTAACTTCACTACTCCCTTTATCATTGATACAAATACAGCTGACAAGTAATATAAATCTGTGTAGAAAATAAAGTACATTACAATTAAAATTCTACTTTTTGTACTGCTTTTTTAGCCGAGTTGACACTTTTTGTCACAGTTCTTGTACTACACACCTGCATTGTTTATTACTAGCATTTCCGCTAGTTCATTATCTTTAGAATCATCTGACTTGCAAATAATTAGGTATCACGTAAGATTAAACATAATTATGTATACTTTATCAAGCTACTTTAGAAAGTATAAATTATTATTATAAGTAACACAAGTATACTAATCTAAGCTTGTGTATAACATTACGCCACGGGTCAGGGGTCACCGAGGAAATAAAACAATATTAACATATCTACTCCAGTTTTATTCCGTTCATTTATATGACTTTGTATCTGGCTTTGTTGATCATATGATGAGCGGAGGTCTGCAACTTGAGTAGTTCTTCTTTGATGAGGCGCGTTATTTCTGACTTGGCTTTAGCTACGGCGAGTTCTTGCGAGCTTTCTATGGCGAGGTAGAGTTTGCGCTCGCCTTCAGGTGGTGTCTTGCCGGGCGGGACGTACGTGCCACGGACCGTGATGCCCGCTTCAGAATACTCGCTGATTAATGCCAGCGCCTCCTGCAAATTTATGTCAGGTGTTAAAAGGTGATTGAAAATTGATGTTACTAGTTCTTATATGACTGCCTGATTTGTCTATAAACCTGATTTGTCTTTATATAAATAAACAATTTGTTAGCATGTGTGGTTTACTGTTTTAAAAGTAATTAATGACAGTTGGAAAGTATGGACTGATGTAAATAATTTAAAATATTACAAAATATCTGCGCAAATTCATTTAGATTGTTTTTGTTAGGTTCGATAATGTCGAATTTATTATGAATTTCGTTTTATCGCAACTGAATGAATTCGTTAACTGCGCAGCTAAAATGATTAGGCGAACATCAGCTGAGGCTTCAATACGAAAACAATGATTATATGAATTACCTTCACTAAACTAACTAATGACAATAATGGTGATAACACTTTGAAATTGATCCATCATGTCTCCGTAGTAATTTTACACAGAGGAAAATCAAAGCACCGAGAATTGCTAGTTTGAGCAACATGTTTGACAACTAATCGCTTCGGGAAGAGAAATTGCACTGAGAATGCAGACAGACGCATTGTGCATATACCTACTGAACACAGGTTATCAGTAATAAGGTCAAACCGACCCCTAGATAAACAAACAATCATGTAAAATGAGGTTGTTTGCTCTCAATAAAAATCATAAATGGCAGGGTAAATAAGGTCGCGTGGTCATTGTTATCTGCGAGAAAAAATACCTACTTATTATTTCTTTTGTTTTGACGCAAACGAAGTGAAGCGGTTATAGAATGACGCAAGAGCTCATAATCGCGTGATCGGCTACTGGTTCATTTCAGTAGGCATACTGAACACTTGACACTCGACACAATGAGTTGCTGTGTGCACGACAGATAACAACTAGATAGTTTTCGTATTTACGCATAACTAGATTATTATATGATAACTATCACAGGGTGGCACTTTACACAAATACTAGAGAACTGCCGATTCTAAATATAACATTGACGTTGTAACTTTCATATTGTTTGTGATTCACAAGCGTCGAAACCTTTAATGCTTTGTAAGTGCACCATGCTGACTATGACCATCTCATATTAATAGTGAAAAGACCTCACCTTCATATTTGATAAGAAATTATTCAGCTTTAGACGCGGTTAGTTCAAAGATGGGAAGAGAGAATAATGGTATCAGGGCTAGAACGGTTTTTAAGTTTCTTTATAACTATGTAATAGCACAATAATTATACAATGGGTTTTTCGCTAAATGGTGAATTTTGATTAAGATACACCTTAAATTCAATATAACTTCGCTTCTTATAGTTTAATCGTAAGTAAAAGATCAAGTGAAATGGCACGGGTAAAGTACGTCAGTATTTACAAACTACTATGTAAATATACGATAATTAATCCAGATAGAGTTAGTACGTATGTCATTTCACTTTCAAAGTCTGACGAAACTATTTCAATGAATAATTTCGCATGAATAAAATTAGTCATTCGTGTCCTTGGCGAGATCATTTTAATTTACATGCTGTTTTGAACAATACAAACGAACTTCTCTATCTATTAGCAAGACTTATAAGTATACTAAAATTGAGATCTTTATCAAAAATGCTAGTGAATGATGAATTTTATTCAACTGAACATAGGCACAAAGGTCACAAACCATGCGACCGTATTTACCGTCCAACATCGTTATGTCATTAAGCAAGTACCCTACGGCGTCATTTATCGAATTTCTAAGGGCAAGTTTAGTGGTAAGTTTCAGACAACCCATGTCATAGATAAAGCAACAACAATCATAAACAAAAATCTGTAAATATTCCACTTGTTAAGCTAACCGAAATTTATTCATAAGTATTGAATGCGGGTATAAGTGCCGCCTTTTTTGAATAGTTATTGAAGTTAATTACCTTGCTAGTGACTCTCCAACGAGCTTGTTGCGGGAAGTCGTTGATCTCTAGTTCGGTCTCGTACTTGCGGAACACCTCCTCGGCCGGCTCTGAGGCGCTCTCATCCCGCGGCTGATAGTTCAGACGAGTGTTCAACTTCGCCGCTAACTGTTCGGCTACGATTTTAGCCTGAAGAAAAAAAACATAATTTTAATAAGTATCGATGACTCAATGAAATTAGAATAGAAAAAAATATCATTGATTATTTAACAATACTGCGAAAAACAATTTCATTAACGAACACTAAGAAATGTATATTTATGTAGTTACAACGTTTTTTTGTAAATATGAATAAACATATTGTAAGATATTCACGTTGTGTTACTAAATAATGCAAATAAATTGAAAGTTTATGTCATAAATTATTGAAAGACGTAGTTTTGTTTCGTTACTTACAAAAAAATCTAAAAGGCTGCTAAAACGATCTGGTATTAGAAATTCTACGTTGTTTCCTGTTTACTCATATTCACGATTGCAAAAGATCAAGATGAATGAAGCTTTTGCCGAGAGAGTCGTTTGCCGAGTACTCGGATAACAGGCTAACAGTATCAGTATACTTAATTGACATCCAGACTCAGAGCAAATATACTAGTACTCGTCACACAAATATTTGTCTTGACTGAGATACACATCACACGCACGGTTATCGCAGCTCAGTGAGCGCGTTAACCAGTGCAGCAAAGGTTAATAAGGAGGTGGTTACCGTGATGAGCGTGTGCGCGGAGGGCGCGCCCTTGAGGATGGCCTCGGCGGCCTGCTGCGTGGCGCCCTTGTGGTCGGCGCCGAGCCCCTTGGCCAGGTTGATGCGCGACGCCGCGCGCCGCGCCAGCTCCAGCTTGCCGTCCGCCGCGCCGCCCGCCGCCGCGCCCGCGCCCGGGCCCGCCGCCAGCAGCGGCTCCTGAACAGTGGCGCACATACATTACATAATATGTTTATTTAACGATTTGGTACAAACAACAAAAAATTGGTAGAAGTATGGTAAGTCTAAGGATCAATTTCTGCAAACAAATATGTTGCTTGACATAGTTTTGAAACTGATTATGAGCTTCAAAATAATTAAACGGTTTTCTGTACACTGAAACAAATTAAGAAATCGCATTTCAGTGTTTTCTAAGCCGCATTTTTGTATTTGTCTTAAAATTTTCCTGACTACACTCTTAGGCCTAAAAAAATCTCTACGGACCTAAGGATTGCCTATGATAGAATTTGCAACAAAATATAAAGTGTGGCTTACTCATAAATACCTAATTCATATTGAATCACATAAATTACTGAATGAGTCTACTTTCTTTGATAAATGCCTACAGCTAATGAACTTAACATGAATGATTTAACATTATTTTTATTTGTTAATCTAAAATGACGAAACATATTTGAATAAAAGTGCGATACACAAAAGTTGCACGTTTTATTCGCACATGTATAGCGACATGTGACCACCAATGAAACTAACTCACGTGCGACTGTCCCAGCGATTACTTACGCCTATTATTATCAACATGATATAATGAGTCAACAAATATATAATAATAAGAGATAAACCCTCTATTACTGAAAATTATTATTTTATTGATAAGAAAGTCGCGAGATAAACAGATGTCTCGAAAAACTCAGTATAATGCAGGCATTAATAATTAAACTGCGATAAGATTTGATTAATTCCAATACATCAAAATTATGATTATCTCTGTGTTCATTCATTTTCAGTAATTATAAAGATATAAATATAAAACCCTGCTGATATTCAAGAAAAACAAGTATGATAAATATTATAAAAAAGACGATAAGGAAGGTTCTTAATCACTAATACTGATTTAATTCGAAATTGCAACCTACTCAAAAGAAATTCAAACTATTTCAAACTCAGACAGAAACCAAACATTGTCAAAACAAAAGATCTTAAAGGTCGCAGCGACCCATACAGCAGTAAATACAAAAATAAAAAAATATGTATATACCATAATATGTTGCAAAATCTCACAACAATATACAGTTACGACATCATAGCACAGAGAATCCATACAGAACATTTAGACTAAGTTAAACACTACCCATTTAATAGATTTTACAATGTTAGTGTAAATGTTTACCTTGATTTCCTTAACAATTTTCTTGGCAGCGAGCATGGTCTCGATCTGCTGGTCAAGGTCTCCTTCGACGTCCTCATCGTCAGAGTCTTGCAGTCCAAGTGCAGCCTTCTGATATTTCTTCTTTTCAGTAGCCGCTTGGGCTTCCGATTCGTCAAATTTGAAACCTACGAAGGCGAAATAAAAGTTTGTTAATAGTACTTGCCAAGATAATTTGCAGTGGTGCTACCTCAACCATCGTAAAAGTCGAAAAGTATTGATTGATACTTCGATGAATCAATTCCTGTATTATCCACCGACCATCGTCGAATATTAACCCAATCTGCGATCGTTCGGTTTGTGTGTCAGCAATCCCTTATTTAACCCATTTTTGTACCATAAACATCCCCCCCCCCTTCATTTTCACTCCGTGATTCCTATTTTACCTATCATCAAAATGTCTTAGGGGGCATGAAGGTCACGTGAACTTCCTTAAATAAAGCCATTGATATCATTGTCACACTTAATAACAGTGTAGTCAGCGCAATACTGCTTGTTAATACTGAGTGTACTCGCCTTTCCCGCTGAATCCGCCGCCGGTGTGCACCTTCTTGCCCTCCTTCTCCTGCTTGTCCTTGTAGCGCTCCCACAGCTGGCGCAGGTCGGGCGGCGGCGCGGCGCCCGCCAGCTCCATGGCGCGCAGCACGTCGCCGGCGTAGCGGCCCTGCTCCGGCGTCAGGAACGTCCACGCGTAGCCCTTGTTGCCCGCGCGACCCGTGCGACCGCACCTGCACGTTATAATAACATTTTAACTTACGTAACTTTCTATTTTATGCAGGTGCCCTAGTTAGTTATTGCGTTTCGCCATTTAAAAGTTATAATACAAGTCATTAAACCAATTTTGGAAAGCCCGTATGTAAATAGTATCATCATCAGAGCATCTATGAGGATATCTACCATCCCATATCTTTATAAAAATGATAAATCTAACGAAAATTAATGATTCTAGTTTGAAAATAGTAGTACTCGTGTATGATCGCCTAAACATATATTATGATCTTCAAAAAAACTTCGCGTACGCATATTAAGCGTGTACGTATATGTACATGCACGCAAAAACTAATAATAATACGTCATAGTTACACTCACCTATGGACATAGTCCTCATAGTGATTAGGACAGTCATAATTAACGACGAGCACCAATTGCTTGACGTCGAGTCCCCGCGCCGCGACACTCGTGGCGACCAACAGCTTCACCTTGCCCGACTTGAAGTCCACGATAGTTGAGTCCCTGTCGAATTGATCAATCCCTGTAACAGGCCACCATTAATATATTCGTCACTCAACAACAAAATATGTGCCGCCAGTTATAAACGTACCGTTTTGTACATTTTTAATAATTTGAATATTGCAGACGCCATTTTTTATTATTATTCACGTCTTTTCTGTATCTCGATAGAATTACTTGATTTAGCAGTAAAGATTTGAATTGAAGATTATGATTGACAATTTTACCAATACAAAGATGGCATAAGTTCATATTATTCTATTGCATTGAAATAAATTATTGCCAATAATATATCTTTAAATGATGCCAGTATTTAATCACGGTGCGCTTATAATTGGCGACAAGAGTAAGAGATATTATGCAGGCTCCCCAGATCCGATGGTCGCTGAAATCAAAATATTCTATTAGTAGTTTTGTAATGAATTCCCCTATTAATATTTAATTAATAATACTCCCCTATTAATATTTCCAAAACACTTTTGAAAAAAAGTAAACTAAACTGTAAACTTTGACCAATTTTTTCACCCAATCACGAACGGGCTGGCAAAAGATATAAGCTATAAAACTTGAATATTAATATCTCGCAGGGCTCGAACCCGCAAACTTTCGCCAAATAAGGTCACACATAAAATAAGTGAATATTTCGATATGTTCCTTTTCTCGTGAGATGGTGGACATACAATTAATATACAAATACAACACGAAGACACAGAGGGAACCTGCAAAAGAAAATTATAAAGCCTGTAGTGTTTCCGAACGATTACTCGTAACTTACTTTTTTTCTAATAAACTTGTGTTTTTATATGTAGAAATAAATATTAGAAAAACCATTATATGAAATGTACCAAAAATACCCCTTTTTAATTTTAGCACCAATGTATTGAAAGTCGAAAAGTTTATATGAATATTGATAAATTTACTTTAAACTAGAAACATCAAACATAAGTACCAAAGTGGTACGTTAAAACAATCGACCAAAATTGTCATTATTCCGAATCCTACATGATTTAGAAAACCGTAGCATCCTAGCACACACATATATGTACAAGTATCAGGTGTATAGCATCGCAATCGCAAAAGTACTCCCACTAATATCTCACCTCCATGCAAACTCATGCAAGAGTAGGAAGCCTTCATGAGGTCCTTGAGCAGACTGTCTGCGTTCTCCTGTTTGTCCACGAACACGATGATGCTGCCCAGCTGACTGTACAGGCCCAGTAGCTCCAGCAGTTTGAAGAACTTCGCGTCTTCTTCCAGAATGGCCACGTGCTGTTCGACATCTTTGCAGACCACGCTCCGACCGCCAACCTAGAGAAAAATTACATGTCGTTACAAAAATGACGGTATGTGAGGATATGATTATAATTACTTTAGCTATTTTTAGTAAGATCCAGATCAAGCAAAGATAATAATTTGCGGCCTTACAAGAAAACGTGGATGAATGTGGACTAAAATTGGTGCTTACCTGAACTTCAATAGGTTTTTGCAATATCCTTCGGGCCAGAGCTTCCATCTGTCGCGGGAATGTAGCACTAAACATCACAGTCTGCCTGTCTGGTCTCACATTGTCTATAATCTTCATTACCTATAACAAAACATTTTATTTTAATACGAAACCAAGCTAATGACTTTATATTTTCATTGACAACAACTATTATATTAGGTCGGGGAAAAAGTCTTTTCGCATTACAGTGTATGTATGAACTTGTAATAAAATCTTTTCTCTACACAAAAAAGCTCAATATTTGGGTACCTCACAAGCTTACTGAAAGAAACCTAATGAACCGTGTACTCATTTGTGAATCTTGAATCCAGAGATTTTATTATAAGTTCATACATACTATAATGCGAAAAGACTTTTCCCCCGACCTAATATATATCAGACAATTTAATTTTCAATTTACCTGAGGTTCAAATCCCATGTCGAACATTCTATCAGCTTCATCGAGCACAATGTAGGTGACACGTCTTAAATTCGTCACTCGGCCAGAATTAGCCGCTAACATGTCAATCATACGGCCGGGAGTGCACACTATCATTTCAGCACCGCGTTTCAATTCCGCTATCTGTAAAGTAGAATCAGTATAATAAAATAGCAACTTATAATTGTTTACATATTTTTAAGTAAACACCATAAGAAAACACCTCATCTTGGCGGGAAAAAATTGTTAGAGGTTATTGGCAAGTGAGTTATGTACTCATTGTACTCTAATGATAATGATCATATTATAGAGTACCGAATTTGAAATGTGACGTGAATATTTTATTAACAGTAGGAATCAATCAATCAAATCGACTTAAACAAAGCCAGTGTGATATTGTCAACCTAACTTTGTAATTTATTAAAGCTTTGTCATAGAAAAATAGTAATATGTTATTTATGAATACCAACCTGTTCAGAGATTCCAGTACCTCCATAAACGCATACAACTCTCAAGCCCAGAGACTTGGCGAACTTTTTAATGTCCTTTCCAATTTGCATGCAGAGTTCTCTTGTTGGCGTCATAATAAGGGCCATGGGACCATCTGTATCTTCTAACGGAGGCTGGTCCAATACGTGCCGGAACATAGGAAGAATAAATGCAAGGGTTTTGCCAGATCCAGTCTTTGCGATGCCGATGAGATCCCTATAAAAAATGGTTTATGAAAATATATAGGTTATTCATATAAAATACAAAGATTGATTTTGAATGCTCGCGTGAAGAACTCCAGAACTTTATTCCATTTTTCTTTCACATTAGTAGCTATCAACTAACTCAAGACCACACTATTTAACCTTATGTATTTTTAACACAACACAGTCGAAAATCAATGACGCTTGTGTCGTATCGTGCAGAGCAACTTTTAAGTATGTCACTATGAGTGTGACTATATATATATTTTTTAAACAGAGTTTTAAAAAAATGGTGTCTCTTACCTTCCAGACATGATAGCAGGAATAGCTTGAGCTTGTATAGGCGTCGGTTTTTCAAAGTTCAGTTTCTTCAATATGTCCATTTCCTTCTTACTGATTCCACAGTGAGCCCAAGTCTTTATTGGTTTAGGACAGCCCTTGCCTTTAACGCGAATGCCTTCCAACTCTGTCCTATATGCTTCGACTTCTTCAGGAGTCATTCTTGCCAATTCACTCACCTGAATAGAAAAAGATTGCTTTATAACTACATGTCACTGAAATCATGCACCTTGGCACAAGTTTTATATTGTCATAAAATGTGCTAACATCATTGAAAACTTTAGATTTTTATTGCATTCTTACTGCTTACAACACATGAAGTCATGATAAATTCCCATACTTAACAAAGCACCTACGTGACCTTCTCTTTATTATGATTGACTTACGAAATCCGACATTGATAGTGCTAACACACTTACCTCAGTGTAAAAAGCTTTTCTGTAAGGCATGTAGTTCAAACTAGCATGGTCAACTTTAGCCAAGTCCTTCCTCTGTTTGGATGCAAGGTTTGCAGCCGCGTCTTTTATATCCTCTGTCTCTTCCTCAGAAGAATATTCTAGACCATCTTGATTTTGTTCAATAAGTTCACCTGGTAAGAATAACAAAGGTATAGTTAAACTGCTGAGATATTAAGACAGAAGAAAAAAATGTTTACAAACTATGGCTGGTTTTCATAGATCATTGTATTTGCTACTGGTATTTTATGCGTGACTAATATATTATAGTGGCAACAAATAGGCAAGTAAGAAATAATAGTATAAACACTTTTGGTCTACAAGAATATTAAAACCTTACAACAGAGACATTAATAGGCCATCCTATTAATGTCTTTATAGGTTGACATTTAAATTCAAGACTTGTTGGGTACCTTTGTTTTTCTGTTCAGCTACTTTCTTCTTTGCCATTCCTGTGACGACGACGACAGTGCCGCCAGTAGTAGTCGGCACATTGATGATGCCTCGTGCTTGGTCCATCTGATTCACTTTACGTACTTCCTTCAGGACAAAAGACACTGTTTAATATATTGGTCGGTAACAATGAAAAAGCAATGAAATCATAAATAGGACATGTTAAATGTTTGTTGCATCCATATTCTAAACATAGAAAAATTCAAGCTGTTATTTTGAGCTCCCCCAGTTTTACCATTTCTGTATAAGAACCAGTTAGTTTATCAGGTAAAATTTACTGTTGTTTTTATATAATTTATCTATTGGATAGGTTACTCGACACTTATCAAAAAGAATGTGGCTCTAAATGTTTACCTGTTGTACTTCCTGCATGTATGCATCAAGAGGATCAATCTCGTCTTCTTCCACTTCTTTGATTTCCTCTGGTGGAGGTCTCTCTCTAGGTTCACCATCTTCACCTGCTTTAAAACCAAAATGCAAAATTGTAATTTCCTATTTATGTACAAAACATTAGTTGATAAAATTTCATACACAGATGGTATATAACCTGGATTAACACAGTCACTAGCAAATAGTAGATTTCATCAAGTAAGTAAATCTATTAAGAAGTTTCAACATACAAGAATAACAATTAAACACACATCTATAATGCATTGTACATCCATCTTTGTTAGTGAACTTATCTATATTCTTTAATTTGTCTGCTGAATACACAGCAAGATTAGTAATATTAAATTCAAACCTTCATCTCCAGAGTCATCTTCCAAGGACCATTTCTTAGTAGCAGGTACTTGTATGTTGGTCACAATGCTGCCTTTCTGCACCTCTTTCTTGGCAGACTCTATTTCCTTACGTTTGCGTTCGGCGCGCCAACGCTCTATGCGATCACGACGCTTTTGCATCTCTGCTTCTAAACGACTTTGTTCTTCTTCCTGTGTTAATTTAAACTTCGTGTTTAATTACAATTAAGTTTGTTATAGTTAAAATAGGATGATTTAAGAATGTAAAGGCTTGCCCTTGATTACTACTTATTATTGAGAATTGGATAGCACAAAAACTACTATCATTAAAAGCAAAATGGTGCAGTGATTATAAACTAACTGACATGTTGAGCTACGCTTTCATTTTTCTTGCCTGGTTTGGTTGAATGCCTTAGGCAAAGACCTCCCATATTTTCTTCCAAACACCCTATCAGCAGCCATATCCAACCAGGCTTTCTCAAACCCATTATGGTAAAACTTATGTTATGATAAATAAAACAATGACTTTATTCAAGAATCAAGTACCCCCATAATAATATGTTACTCTTACATCTATGCTATATTACTGTAGTTACATTTATTAACAATTATCCTCACAAAGTTTCCCTCCTATTATTCTCATATTAATATAAGTAAATTTAAAGTTTAAACATTAGTTTGTCTGAACTAACCTTGTCAACAGTCCCTGGGTCATACTCAGAAGAATCAGTTTTGAGTGTCTTCTCATTTGACTTAGATCTTTCCTTCTCTTTGTCCGGTGACTTTTTCCTGGATGACTTGCCAGACCCATTCCTTTTGTCATCTCTCTTGTCACTGTGGAACAAATAAGATCATTTATTTAGTTATACTGTAAATAGTGTAAAATTTGGAACATTAATTACATGTTCCCAAATGGTCAATCACCATTGAAGCTAAGGATTGTAGATTAATACCAACATTATTCCTAGGTGTGAGCAGGGGTGGCAGACATAATGTAAATTAATTCATAATTCATGCATATGAATATAATGAAACCACTCTTGACTAAAAATGTTACACCTTTGAAACTATTTTTTTTTTTCTGCACATGTTGTAAACACAAGTAAGTACTATAATACAGTCCACTGGTGACTAAGACCAGTCAAAATCTTGGGTAATGAAACTTGTAACCCTTAATTTTAGACTTAATTAACTTGCAACTGCATAAAAGAAATATTGATTATATTATTTATAGAACAAACCTTCTTCTATCTCTATCACGATCCCTGTCGCGATCCCTTTCGCGGTCTCTATCCCGATCGCGTTCTCTGCTTCGGTCACGACTACGGTCTCTCTTCGACTCTCTCTCCCTGCTACGACTACGCTTCCTCTTTGATGATTTAGATGATCGGTCTTTGGACCTAGACCTCGACCTTCTTCTCTTACGATCAGGCGTTGCAGACCGACTGTGGGATCTCCTCCGATCGCGATCACGGTCGCGATCACGCCTGTAAACATTTGCGTAACTTAACAAAAATGCCACATACTTCTACTAATGCATCACAACATAGGCCAAAAACTTACCCGCTTCTAACCATGTTTACCCTACTAACTAAACACTATTATAAAGTTCATTTATTGCGCTACAAACAAAGTAATTTATAAGTAACAATTAACAAAAATGCACAGCACGCGTTTACGAAGACGATTTTGCTGTCAAATTTTGACAAATATGTCCTCCATTTTTAATGCGTAGTGTGGTGCCAAGGAAATAATGTTTTTATTTTAGTCGATTTCATTATTACCATGTGAATGACTTTTGGTAATTATTTGTAGTTGTTGTTATTCGACACATAAATTAAATATAAATTGTGATTCTATAGGCGAATCGACTGGGTGGTCCGTAATCAAAATATTATAGAAGTAAATGACATCTCTAAAGTATAAAGTACTATAAATTGTCAATGTCTGTTCGGCAGCTGTCAATTACAATAACCTAAACGTTAACGAAGTAGTAGCTTGCCGCTTCTTGTTTACTGATAAAACTGTAGTACTACGAATCGTCTTTTTATTTGTGCAGAAACGTCCTTTTGAAGCCATGGCTGAAGATGGTGAAAATGTAAGTTGTATTGTATAGTATCTTTCTATTTATTGATTTAGATGTGTAGTACAATGCAGAGGTCGTCGGTATATCTAATTATTGTTATACTTAACCATATTTTTCTTACAGGTGTCTGTTATGACAGTAAAGGAACCACTGGACCTTATTAGACTCAGTTTGGATGAAAGGATATACGTTAAGATGCGCAACGAACGAGAACTACGGGGGAAGTTACATGTAAGTATTAACATTCTGTGCAGCTCTCTTTCTCATAACAATGTTTAACTACGTTTCGCTTTGTTGTATTATACCCGTATCTTAAGAAGTATATATTTTCGTAGGCTTATGACCAGCACTTAAACATGGTTCTGGGAGATGCAGAGGAAACTATCACAACAGTAGAAATAGATGAGGAGACATATGAAGAAGTATACAGAACAACAAAACGGAACATTCCAATGTTGTTTGTGAGGGGCGATGGTGTCATACTTGTATCACCACCTGTGAGAGTTGGAGTGTAAAATAAAATTAATATAAGTTTAAATATAATATGCTTTATTTTAACATTGTTTTACTTATTTCTGTCCTAGAAGTTTAAGAACATGTTCATTTTTGAATTTGCGGTTCTTGGGAACCAGTAATTCTTCTTCATCCATCGGTTCAATGATTGTACCAGCTTTGGTGATTACACTTGGACGAATAAGTTTCTTGTGTGCCTTCTCTGGTATAAATGTGTTCCCCAAAGGTGCTCTAATCGAAGCTTCATAATCTTTTACACTTTCAAATGGGAATGGCACATCTTTTACTTTGTGTGCAGCTAATTTAGGGTCTTTATACTCTCTGATAATAATATCACCCTTGTTTTCATCACGTCGTGGCATTTTAGGTGCAGGTTTTGCTATAAATCTATTTCTCTTACGCTTCTGTGGCTTTACACCTTTTCCTCCCCAAGATCCCCAACCAGGTAAACTAAGACTTATATCTTCAAGTTTGTTTCTATTAACTTCATCCTCTTTCTCTTGCCTGAAACTGTCAACAACATCATCTTCCTCAAACACCTCTTCAATATTGACTCTGGGAACAACTTGTTCATCATCATCCAGTTGATCATATGCATTGACTCCTTCTGTTATAGCTGTATTTAAATATTTGGGTTTTACTTCAATAAACCTTGTAGGGTCTATGTTTGAGTCAGTAGTCTCTTGGTTAGGTTGAACTGGTTTCAATGTTTTAGACAAAGGTATTTCAACATTGTTACTCTCATCAACTGTTTTAGAGCTTGTCTCAATCAATTCTTCATCAATTATTGGTTTTACTTTTTGAGGCTTCATCATCAAGTATTCTAAATTATTTCTTTCTCTTGTTTCATTCTGCATTTGTACAGCCCTTTGATGTTCTAAGCGTGAAGCTTTCTCGAGTTTTTTTACATAGTTTCTCATTTGCTTCAATTTCCTCCCAACAATCTTTTCCAAGTTCCTTTCATTGTGTTCAAAAGCTAGTAATATTTCATCTGGAGTAACAGGTTCAATAACATCAGCTGATTCTACCATCCAATTTGTAGTGGCTACAGTTTTCTTAGCATTTGATTTACCCAGCAACTTAATGAGGGCTTTGTGTATTCTTTTATCTTTTACTTTCTTTATATTTTGTTTTACATTTTCATTTACCTGTGGTAATTCAGCTTCATTGCTTTCTTGTGTAACATTCTCAATTCCAGACTCTTCAACTTGATCATCTTCCTGTGATAATTTGTTAATGCCTTCTTTTAGAACACTAAGTTTGTCATTGGCATCATCGGTTTCATCATTAGATTCACTGTCACTATCATCTTTCAGTTTCCTTTTGTTTTGTACAAATTTCTTGTATCCGAAGTCAAATTCTGCATTCACATTTGATTTGTCTGATCTTTGCATCATCCAGGGATTCATGGGATCTTGAGCTAATGCAATATCTGGTATTACTTCCTCTGCTGCCTCATCATCTGAGCTTTGAGTGTCCACAACTTTTTTAGTTAGCCCCCTACTAACAGCCAGCTGATCTGCTAATTGTTGTCTTACCTAAAACAAGATGTTGAGAAATTTTGTAAGGTATATGAACTAACAATCACCACATCTACATATTTATCCACAAAATAAGCAATTTCAATAACTGTAATATACATTTGATACAAAGTTGAAATAAAATTAGTAATGTAATGAGGTGAACTTCAAAAACTGTGTATTTAATAGAACTTGTCACAATAATCATTAAAATAATGTTAAAATCTTACCTCTTTATCATATTTAGCTCTGATCAGTTTATTCTTGGCCCATTTGCCAGTATTCTTATGTCTCAAGGTGTGTCGTTCTAAAGCCCTTGCTTTCTCAAGAGTTTCCAGTTTCCTCAGAGCTTCCTCAGGATCTTTCTTCTGGAGCTCCTCAAATTCCTTCAGTTCCTGCTTGAGTTTCTCCTTTTTCAACACCCTGCAACAATAATTATTGTCACATAAAGTTGTAAATAGAAACTATGTATAAAGACGTTTTTATTTTATTTTAAATGCCTTTTGTTCAAGATCTATTGAATATTTCATGTCATAATTTACAGCCTAATTCTACCTATTGCTGAGTATAGTCCTCTTCTTGTGTATGCCACTCTTCCCTATCCCGTGCTAATCTCAAGCATATGCTGTTATCATCCACTCATATAAAGATTTAAGCCAAGTTTTAAAAAACTTGTTTTTATGTGACCGACTGGCATTTGTACTACAAATTGTTACTGTGATGTCTATGTGTTAATGTTGACTTTTCGATCTGGATGCAGTTTCTACTGTTAATTCATTACTAGCTGACCCACGCAACTTCGCTTGCGTCATATAAGAGAGAATGTGTCAAAAATTTTCCCGTTTTTGTAACATTTTTTACTTGTACTCTGCTCCTATTGGTCGTAGCGTGATGATATATAGCCTATAGCCTTCCTCGATAAATGGGCTATCTAACACTGAAATTATTTTCCAAATCGGACCAGTAGTTCCTGAGATTAATGCGTTCAAACAAACAAACTCTTCAGCTTTATAATATAAGTATAGATGTACCATTCTATCAAGTGAGTATGTGATTCATTCAATATTTAGTGTTCTTGTTCAATTTCATAATCATAAATGATTTATTGACTCGCTATTAACTAAAGCAGTTTTTTGTGTAATAAAGTATGAAAACGCTAATAACCACTTTTAAATACACAATGTCAGAATGCTCATAAAATAATTACTCACCGGTGATACTTCTTGCTTTTAATTTTACTTTGCCTTTTAGCTTTTGCAGCCTTATATGACTGCTGAGCCCTCATTTTAGCAAGATGTTGTCTGTGTTCCACCATTTCATCGTAAGTCATGGGAAATACTGGTTCTTCTACTTCTTCCTCTTCCATCACAGTAGGAGGATCCAATTCTTCTAGTTCTTTCTCAAGATCTGATTTTATTTTCAATTTAGATAAGAACTCTCCTGTGGGCTGCATCTTTGTTGAAGTATGTTTCAATGGGAAGGAAACATAGTCCACAGTTCTTCCCCGTGCCACGACAGGATCCCATCTTGCCACTTTCTTCTTGGTTTCGTCGTAGCCTGTAGCCCGCTTTATACGTTCAGCCTGCGGTTTCTCCAGCGGTTTACTCAAAACCTTCGACTCGTGCTGTGTTTTCTTGAGTTTCTTACTAATCTGTGTATGGTGCGACGTGTTCTCCAATATCTTAGCAACATTCTCAAGGTTGAGCTTGTTACTTCTCTTTATCAGGGTGAATTCTGAGTTAAGATTCGTAGGCTCATTTCTGGTAGGCTCTGTTATGTGTTGTGTTTTATCCAACTTTGTTATAGCACTGACTAGTCGGTCGTGCTCTGAAGCAACAAACTCGTTATCTTCAATTTCCTCCATTTTATAATTTCTTTTTAACTGAAGTTAACTAAATATTAATTAAATTCGTCAATCGCGACATGTAACGTGATTTAACCTACAAATATTCACTACACTTCAGACGTCACATTGAAATAGTATTGATTTTACATTTCTGACATTATTTCACGGTGTTGCCAGAAATTAATAAGGCCAATGACCATAGACATATTTTTTAATACTTGTTGCTTTTTTTCTTGCTCTTGTTAATATTGTTCTTTTTTAATTCATATAAAAAATAATTAAAAGCTCGTTTGGCGTGCCTAGTATAAGAAAGAAGTTTCGCTCCCTATTTCTAAGACAATTCCTTTAATAATGTATTACACGTTATAATTTACTCCTTCAGATATAACAAGAGCTATGTTATAAACTCATGAGTAAATAAAAAAAAATCGCCTTCTCATTTGGATATTCAATAATCCCCATGCAAAGCCAGTAGGTAATGAGCATGTCAATGCAATAATAAATAATATTTAATTTCTTACAGGTCTGATACCCTGGACTTAACTTTTCTTTTGCTGTTAACTTATTAGTTACCTACAGCTGCAACCCCCACATCTACTTAATTGATACAGACCTTTATTTAGTGAAGAATAGAGTTGTAGGGCAATAATGAACCATCTCATATTTCAATCGTATAATAAATGCAGTAATTAATAATTAATTACAAATAATAATTATTTCTAAACAACATTTAAAACTAACAAATCAAAGTCATAGAAATACATGTCACGTCATAAAATTAAAATAATAAAATGTAAGAAATTTTAAAATATTATGTAGGTAGGTAGGTTAGTTAAGTTTTCGGATGTGATCATATTTTTGTATTAAGTTACTTAAGTAATAGATGTATGTATTTATCATAGAAACAGACTGTTTAGATGTTATAGCGTAAACAAAATCAGCGAAAAAAATGTACCAAAGTCTTAAAAAAAAATGGAAGTTGGTTTCTGCCTGCAGACTTATCAAAATTTTACAGTGTTTGTGACTTTGTAACAAACGAGTCAGTAACCATTTTTCAACATTTCCATGCAAAATTTTGATATGCCCCTAATGTAGATACCTATGTATTAAGTACCGAGTGTTCCATTTTTAAGCTGATCCTGTATGTAATATGTAACTGGCTTCGTTCTAAGTTTCAACAAATCATAAACATATAATTCTATCAGTTACAAAACAAGTCCTACATACTTATGCTCTTAGACTTAAAATACCAATAATAAGACACCCTAAACGTGAACAGAGTACTTATGAGCCTATCTTTAGTATAAAGTTAATTAATTACTATGTTAGAAGAATCGTCGGAAGAAGGCGTCGACGGCGGCCTGTTTTCGTCGTTCTCGTTAACTTTGCGTTGTAACTTGTACTGCAGCCGCTTTCGGTACAATTTGGCTTCATCTGTGCACTTTATTGTTATGCTATTCCTATGGAGGAAAAAAAAAGAAGATGATCTGTCATTTCAAAAATATTGGACGTGAAAATCTAAAGATCGGATTACACATGAAAATATATTAAAGAAGAATTGCAGAAATTAATTTTGAAGAACAAATTCGAAAAAAATAAGTCTGTGAAAATATTACCTGACCAGATTCTTAGGAACACCACACCGAGTCGAAACCATCTTCACGATATCCTCGACGAGTTTGGGATCTAAAATTTTCTTAGGTGGCCGATTCATGAATGCTGGTGATTGTTTCCCGGTCAAACAATGAGTTGCTAAAACCCTGTAGAATTAAAATAATTTTATTTGAACGTTTTCACACTTTCGTTTATTTAAGTACAAACTCATGTGGATAAATTATTTATTTATGTAGGTATCTACCTGACAAAAAAGGGTGGAATAAGCTGACACAGCTTATGACATCTTATTATTTGACATTGTAATAATATCTTTGATTATGCTTTTCTGGGAGAAAAAGAAGATGTTTATCCCTAAAATGTTTATGGACTTATGGATAAATGTATCTGTATTAAGGTTCTAAAGTTCTACTGAGCAACATGCAAAATTATAAGTTATGCAAAGATTGCTAGTTACCTTCGCGGAAAAACTGCCTGGAGTAACTGCCTGGTAGCATTCGTGTGTGAATTCCAATCAATATCGTTCAGCAATCTTAGAGGAACCTTAGCATGACCGTTTCCAATGGGAACCTGAAATATAAAAATATAAATAGGTACTTACAGCTACCTGGGAGCGTAACAAACACAATGATGTTTATAGGAAATATAAATACCATATCAGAATCGTTTGACATCGGAGTTTCTATATTATTAGTAGTTTGCGCCGACATTCTGCGTACGCGCAGTGAATTTGGGTTTCCCAAAACTTCATTTTTATTAGCATTTGAACAATTAAGCGGTTCGTCTTGTAGAGTTTCTTCGAGTACTTCCTCGGCTCCAACTTCTTGAACAATCTCTGGTTCGTTAGCATCCCTTTGATCTAAATCAGATTCACCATTATTTGGAATTATAGCAGGAACGTCTTCATTATGATCCGATTCTGACATAGACGTGGAACCAGTCGAACCATTCGACATGGCATTAACTTGGTCTACTAAGCTCAGATATCGGGTATAAAGGTTTTTGAGGACCGTCTCCATTTCTTCGATTTTCTTTTTTGGTACTTGGCGTGGTTGTAAATACTCTTGTTCTGTCTGAGTTCCCTGGTTGTAACATAATGTTGCGTTGCGGCGTGCTGCTGCAGAGAGAGGAGTGCTGCTGACTGGAGGCCGAGGTCGAGGTTTAGGCTGCGTAGTGTTTAGAGTACCGCGGACTGGGTGAACTTTGACTTCTTTCCGATTGTAACGAGAAAATGATGGAATAGACTTGTTAAAACTAGAAATGCTGCTACTACGTTCTGCCACAGGTTTGATAGGCTGAAAGAAACGATAGAAAACAAATTGATTCAGGTTTTATAAAAGATCCTCTCCTCAATCCAACTCGATTTTCGACTTGAAATCAAATCCATCATCTAGTCAATTAGTTTGTAATCATAAGCATCTATACTAATATTATAAAGCTGAAGAGTTTGTTTGTTTGTTTGTTTGAACGCGCTAATCTCAGGAACTACTGGTCCGATTCGAAAAATTATTTCAGTGTTAGATAGACCATTTATCGAGGAAGGCTTTAGGCCATATAACATCACGCTACGGCCATTAGGAGCGGAGTAGCAACGAAAAATGTTACAAAAACGGGAAATATTATGACCCATTCTCTCTTATGTGACGCAAGCGAAGTTGCGCGGGTCAGCTAGTTAATGATAAAGTTAAGAGTGGTTTATGTCTTACCAGCGTGGTTTGCGCCCTTTCCTCTTCATCACTATCGCTGCCACTGTCGGCTTTCCTCGCCATTAAGACGTGAGGCATTGCCACAGTGTTGCTTGCTTGCTGAACATCGTATTTGGGGGCCTCAAGCTGTCAACAAGCACATTGCTACGTTAAGTCAGACATTACATAAAACATTATGTTCAAGATAGAAGAAGGTAATAAGAATTATCGGGAGATTGCCAAAAGGCTACTAAATGTTTTTTGTGTTTTTCCTTCATTTTCTTATGATGAATGAGATGGATCTGTCTTGACGGCTTTCCTCACAGATAAGTACTTATGTAGAATAGGTAGATTTAGACATTATAATTACAGTAAGGGTACTTAGGTATATGATATTCCCCATTGTATAGGTTTTAATCTGCGATCTTACTAATAAATCATAATTATTATTATAAAAAACAATGAAACTACACACTTACCCTGCTCACATGTATTGGGTTATTCGTCTTAATTTCTTGGATAGTTCGCATACACATTTGCAGCATATTTTTGACCTGCTGGTTCTGGCGTTCCAGGATTTCCTTGTGCTCCTTGACATACTGTTTGCTTTCTGTAAATTAATTTATTTCAAAGTTCATTATCACTGAAAAGAATACCTTTTATAACAAATAGGAAAACCTCGAATAGGCAGGTAAGGTAAATAACTATGTGTACCTGCTTTATTAATGAATAGTAATGGAGCAAATAACAATACCTTTAATTATAATAAGTGGTATAAAAATATAGCTACAGGAATAGTAGCTAATGTAATAGCACCCTTATGTCTAGAGCAATAAACGTCACTGGTTAAACCATTCAAGAAATTACCGTTACATTGTGCAATATGCACGAACTAAGTATTTGCCTAGTGACTAACAGGCGAACTATTTAAATTACTATATTAAAGTACGTATAAACCCACTATATTCTTTGTTAAAATATCACACCTAATCCTAGTGAACAATGAATACGCAGAATAACATGCAAATAAATACCTGATATGCGCAAAATCTTTGCACGTTTCGGCGCTTCTTGCTCTACACCAATAAAAATTACGTTGCCGGGATGCAATTCTCTCTCATCATAAGCCATGGTATCGATGTTTACCACTCCATAGGAAGAAAACATATCATTGCCAGCATCCACCCACTCCACAAGTAACCACACACGCGACATTCTCACACACAATTTTATCGTCACGATATTAAACTGCAACTGAGTTCTTAGTTCTAGCCGAGTGTAATGCGCATCACTCAGGTAAAAAAACACCACAATACAATCGTAGTTCCGCCCTAACGTTCGTAGACGAAACCCCTCGAATGTGCAAGCAAAAAAAACGTTAATAGAAACAGCAATTGCCGTAGCTACAACCTCATAGATATATTCTTAGGTGTACACGGTACCGTTAATCTTAAAATAACTCTTCTTATAAGTGCTTCGAAATCTATCTGTTTACGACATTTGAATTTCAAAATAATATTTTTTTGCAAAATACAGGGGTTGAGCAAATTTTGAAGATAGCTGGACCACTCACTCAGACGCCCAGATAAAAAAGAAAGAGTTCGCTCCAATTTGTGATATCTACGGTGCTAATTAGAAACTACCCACAATTTACAATATGCAAGCAAGGGCTATCCTGCCTGAGATATCTTTGATCTACCTGAATATTTTGTAAAATGGTACGAGGTAAGTAAATATCAATGTCAAGCAGAATTCGTAAAAGCGGTAATTATGCACATTGGCAATCAGCAAATCTTGGTGATTCAATTTATGAATTTACACTTAATGTGTAAATTCGATTCGACGGCATTCGATCACTCACGGAAATTACGGAAATACCACCATCTTCTTAGCTTACACTACTTCCACGTACTTTGATATTTAGACACGTTTGACGTCATGCAAGAAATACCTACCTAGGTAGTACTAGGTACTTATTGTTTTCCTTGTTATAATGATACCTAAGCGTTTCATTTTGCTTGAGCGCGCCAAAATTTTTTCGAGGAAAAGTTGTTCATTTAGTTGTAATTGATTGAGCTAGTGTTCCTTAATTCGAGTTGTAGTATATCATATAGTATAGTATAGTTGTAGTATATCATAGTACATTGTAGATCTGAAGACTGTTGCAGTTTTTAGGAATTTTGTCAGTATTCTACGACATCCATAAGGTTGTGTTGATGTGAATCAGGGTTGTATGGCCATTTGAGGCCGTCACCACGGCCCTTTTTCGTTCACTCCAATATATAATTGCATCCAAATCTGTTCACACAAACGCGAAACAATTATATAAAGTTACACTTGCATTTTTAATGCTACAAAGTTTATTTTCATTATCTTGCTCATAAGTGGAAAACTAAATGAAATTCCTGAAAAATCCTGCATAACTCCGACTAAGAATCAAATAAGCAATACAGCGAAGCCGTTCTGTAGACATTCTCATTCAATATATTATTACTTAACTGTAAAAGCATAATAATATTATATTTTCTATCTACATGCGTATACCATGGCCACATAAACGTAAAAAAGTTAAAATCATAATGTAAAATACCACGTGCTGCGTTTTCAACTCCTGCCTAGTTACAATCGAGTTAAGCGGGACGCTGGCTCCCCTTGAAGTCTCCAATCCTCTTTGAACATAAAAAATGCAGTTACCACAGAAGCGTATTCTGGAACTTTCTATATCGTAGCATAGCAGACTCCCCGGGAATCAGATTTCATGTCGGACTGAAGTATCGCAGTTTTTCACGAGTGAATTAAATTGATCGCAGATTAGTTAATAACGTTTTTGCCTACATTTACCACATATTTATCGTACAAGCATATATTGTTTATATAGGTACCCTACGGTTCTACTGCTGGGCTAAGGTTTCCGACTCCTTTGCTGCTCTTAATCGTCCGCCGTTTGCATCCGACATTGATTGTATGACTTCATTTGCACACAATTAACTAAATAAATAATAGTTATAATTAGGTATTATGTAGGAATCCGAATCGACCAATTGGAAAAAATATGCGTTTAATGTCTTAAGGCTTTATAGGTAAGCTTAAGTCAATAGGTGTGTACCCACTATGTACATAAGTCAGTGACTTACCTACGTGGATTTAGAAGCACAGATTTATTGGCCACATTTCAACTTTTACTTCAAGGCTTCAACAGTAATAATCTTTATTATCCATGGTAGTTACAGAAAACAGGTACGAAATTAAACAAATGAATGCTAGTCGAACAGAAAGTTTTGTGCTCTCAAACAAGGGATGTAAGCTCGAAACAAAAGGTCATACTGACAATAGCAAAAAGGTTTTATAACTTATTGGAAATATGAAAGAGCTAAGCGACCATGACGGATTATCGGCAAAATTTCCTAGAAAAGACAGTAGGTAGGTACACAGATGTTTTAAATGTATTAGCGATTATTAAGAATATGGTAGTTAATGTCTGTGTACTTAGTTGTAGATAGATTTAAGAATGAACTCAAAATATCAGTATTGAATTATTGAACTATAGTTTAAATTGATTTCATTGAAAATACTCAATCGCTCTATATTAGGTGCCTATCTAGTACCTACCTAAATACTAAAATAATCCTACAAGGAAATCAGGTAGATTAATGCTGCCACTTTCGCGAGGATTTACTTGGTTTAAAACGTAGAGACGCATCTATAATTTTAAATAATGAGAATCTAATTTAACATTTACCTAGGTATTTCCGTATCAAAATATGTAGGTATTTCTATATTCCATCGTCGACGATTTTGAGAATGCTCTTTACAAAAAATACCTGCCTAGGTTTTAATATTTCTAAACGTAAAAGTAAATATATTAAAAAAAGACCGGTTAGTTTTTAAGAAACGAGTATAAAAAAATAAATTTAAATAAGTTTATTATTAGTATAATAATACAAAACGATTGTGGGTAGGTAGATACCTACCTACATTTTGGTGACAGTTACGTATAAGTTTCTAATACGTTACTATAAGAATGAGAAGCTTAAATACCTACATACCTAAAGCCTACCTACCTCTAAATCCTTTTATCTGTTTCTTGAATGTAGGTAGTAAGAACAAAGCCTGATAATAGTTAAATTATCTCTATTGTTATTAGTTAAATTTTACAAGAAGTAAGGCAAAGTACACGACAATGACCAGGCTTACACAGGTACCGGACCCATAATACTAGTAGACAATGAAGTAACGCTGAGGAAATTTAAAGGGATTTACTTTTACTACCTGAAATTTAGAACAGCAAGTAACTTGGTGCTTTATTTTATGACCCATTGAACTAATGGTACATAAATGCAAGACTTACAATTTTTTGGTCAGTACGATTCGATCTCATGTTGTGAACAGATGTAGCTCCTAGAAGAATAGTCGAGCAAAGTTTGTTTGTGAGTGAATGTTAACTTCTGTGTTGTGAACAGAAATAAAGTAAGTATTTTGCTGTTTTAAAATGAATAAGAAAATGGTTTTTTTTTTGTATGTTATTTTATTTCGCGGTATTGCGTAATTTGAATCTAGAAAATTCACTTGCTTTTTAAAATGAAAGTACGTTAGGAAGAGCCTTTTGCCCTGTAATAAATATACTTTACTGTCTTGTAATAGAAAATGAGATACAAGAATTTCTTTATACACCTATGTAGAAAATGAGTTTTCCTAAAAATGTTGGATATATTATTATTGCACATTTACCTGTAATCAAATTGGAGATTCGTAGAAAAAAATGTATAATATTTTTAATGAGAATATGCATTGAATTTTGCACTAACATGTTGGCTTAAAACCTGTGAAGATGAACAGATTGAAATGTTCAAATTCTTCCCAGTTTAAAGATGTCGGTTGGCGTACCAGACTTTGATGCTGCACAGGCACTTCTGGACCTCAGCGGTGTCGGTGAGCACAGAAAAAGTAAGTCATTACGACAATTCACTATAAGCTTATTTTACCAATAAGTGGTTATTTTAAAATTTAAAATATATTTCAAATCCACGGCTTTTTGAAATACTGTCGTTTGGTGTTCTTCTCGCAAAAAATATTTAATAATTAAATTCTTTATGAATTTGCTTGCTATATTTGTTTTTCTTTGCCTATTTTGTTCCATTGTTGGGCAAAGGCTTTTCCGATTTTTCCAGTTCCCCATAATATTGTCTGTTTTGCATGTCCAATTCCTATGAAAGATATTTAATGTCATCAAATAATACAGTCAATATTTTAATTATCTTCTAATACAAATTAAAAACTTGCCATAAACTTTGATTGAGCATCATTTAGATGCTCAATCAAGTAGGTATTGTTTTTAAAAATAGGTACTTATTTGCATCTAACCTTTAAACTAACGTTAATTACTTACGTGTAAAACCACGGACAGGTCAGTTACAAAAATACCTCGTGCGAAATAAGAGTAGGTATCGGAAACAATCATCAATTCATTTCATCGAATTGTAGTGTGCAATGTATGTTTTATTTTTTTATAGATGCTGATGGCCATAGTGATGAATCTGTGGAAACTGCGAAGTTATTCCTTAGTTGCTCATTTGTTTCTAATAATGAGGTAAGGGTTTATTAATATATTTTTTTTAAAGGTTTACAAGTGCATACTTAATTTCTGATTTTCAATATGTTTTTTTCTGATTTTAGGAACATCCACCACCCGGTGCAACCCCAAAAGACAAAGTTGGAACAGTCATTCCCATTTACCTAGTCGCCAAAGATGCTGATGAACCTTCGGAAAAGCCAATGACGTCTACAGTAAGAAAAAAAATCTTATATTTTCAAATAATTGTAAATTCTAAATAGAATTAATTTTTTACATAACCTTTGTTTATTTCAGCCATTACAAAAAAGAAAATCTCCCGATAAAGAATTACCACGTGACCCCCGCGTCAGCGCCATTCAAGAAGGACAAGTTAGCAAGCGCACGAAATTATTCAAAAGAAAACCTATAAAATTTTGCCCTGAGACAATGCCAGTGCCTGTGACTGTACCAGCACACGTGTCTACGAAGGTGTCTGTGTCTGTCAAAGTACAAGCATCTGTGACAGCAACTTTGCCTGTATCTGCACCGTTGCCTAAGACTGCACCATTGCCTAAGAATAAGACAACAAAATCGCCTAAGAATAAAACTGCACCTGCTTCTGCCACTGTATCCGTGCCTCTGAAAGTGTCTACGCCCGTACCAACAACTTCTTCCTCTACATCCACATCAGACATAGAAAAACCAATAGATAAGACAAATAATCACGATAAAAGTGATACTAATAAAGTATCAGAAGCTGGACCTAGAAAACTAGAATCGCCATCGAGCAGTAGCGATGTAATTAATCGCGAAATAAAAACACGAGATGTGGGAACACAGACTGATGATCTGTTTGAATTTCCGCCAGTAGACGCAGTGGAATCCACTATAAACAGACTTTGTGATAAGATCAAGTCTTTGGAAGCGCAAATTCAGACAAATTCTCAGCTTATTGAAACTATGAACATGGAGGTTTCGGACAGCGATGATGATGATGATGATGATGACGTTGAAGAGGTTATACCGAGTAAAGACAGAAAGGTAGTTTAATCAATAATTTCTTTAAATCACATACATATTTTTTGGTACAATGATTAATATCGTTTTTGTTTTTCTACAGGCTGCAAATATTAGTACTGATACAAACGACACATTCAACGAAGATCTTGATGGTGGAAGGGGTTCAAGAGCAAAAAATAAATCTGGTCCAAATCGCGCTGGTGTTAAATCTACAAAAGTACTTACCAATAGAAACACGAATACAGATGCTAATGACATGGTTTGTACCTACATTGGAAGCCGCCAAGGCATTTTTATTTGTAGCATGTAACAGTAAGGGTTTTTATTTATTCTTTTTTCTTTCAGGTATCAATTGGCTACGGGCACGCAAAGATTCCAGCAAGAATATTTAGACACATCAATTGGAATTCTTATACAAGCGCAACCAGAAAACTATTGACAGCAGTTTTTTCACGCAGGTTGGTACAAAAGTATACATTTATCCTGCTTAATAAATCTTGAATGTGAAGAAGTCAGTCTTTTCAAAAGATAAAATCTCAATTTACGAATGCTTTTTTTTTCAGAGTTCTTGCAACACATTCGCTTACTGGCAAGCCGTCTCCAGCTTTTCCGCTAAAGCCCCCCAAGGAAAGACTGAATGCTGATATAGTAAACGACATAGTGCAGACAGTAGTTGATCGGTGCAACGTGCCAGAAAATGTTGTAAGGTAAATATCTTGAATCATAAATCGGTGCTGTATTTTCCAATAAATAGGGACTCAGTTACCTACCAAACACTTAACTTTCGTCTTGTTGCGATTAGGCATACATATTTTAAAAATATTTTCATTATGGCTTAGTTATTCATGAGAGGACTGAGAGCTAAAAAAATAATTTTATATTTCTTAGAACAAGCATTACAACAAAGTGCGCTGATGAAAGCAAGATGTTCCGCACTCGCCAGCAGAATAAAAAGAAACGTAAGCAAAAAGTTAACAGAGAGAATATCCCACCAGACTCTGAATCTGACTCGCAATAAAATACCTGCAATAAATAAATCTCTCAGTCGACATAAATATTTATCAATATACAATTAGGTAAGTTAATTTATTATTTTTAAATCTTAATTTTCTCCTAGATGTTTTTTTAAAGTAACTGTAATAATTAGTATTTCTTAGGTATCATAACTTTTACCTACCGGCGTAAAATGTCGTCTGCATCGTTTCAATTTCAATGATTTAGCTGTGCTAGCTAGCATGCAGACTTTTATACTTTGACAAATTAAAATAAAATATAACGCAAATAATAATTGAAACACTTAATTAAATTTCAGGTGAACTATGATACTATTTAGTGGAGTTGTACCACTAACTCCGCCACTTGGATATTGTCAGTGCCAGTCTCAAGCCTGGGAAAAGGAGGAGAGTACCTGAGTATCTTACACCGCCTACTTTTGTGATTTTATTCTAAGATATTATTTTTTAATAGATTTATAACTCTATTTTATGGAATAAAATAAATAATCGATCTTTCAAATGCATCATTTTGTTTTATTGTAAACATCTGTACGTATAACTCCCTTTTTAACACTGATAATTAATAAACTGTGTAATAAAACAGTAACTGTGCTCGACAAATATTGATGTTATAATGTAGGTACCTAGCCATTCTCCAACTCATTTTGCAGCTATCTGTAAAAAAAAATACTATAAATATTATTATTGTGATTGATGACGGTTATTCATTAATGACCATAACAATAAAAAAATACTTTGTCGAAATAGTCGCCTAAGAGGATATCGATATAAATTATTTTGAATCTGTATTGTAAATGTGAAAATCAGTTCTCCTCTACAACTGTCACATTAAAATGTGTTGGAATGGAAGGTTGTCGGAGTTGTTTTGATACGAATTATGCAATTAAATTGCGATAGTCGTGTGTGATTGTTATTGCGACACGGAGCAAACAATGTCTCAAGATACGGATCTGATAATATCAGTGCCGCGTTCTCGTGTTAACGAGTTTTACAGCAAATATTTTAATTTAGTTGAAACTTTTTACTATGTCACATTGTCTGAGAAAAAATCGTCTCTCGGAAATGAAAAACCTGATTATGTGTATTTCAACGTCACGTTCAACTTGAATCCAGCAGATGGAAGCTTCAATCCGCAGGAATTAGTTGGAAGGATACAGGTAATTAGAATTTAGTTTTTTTTTATCAAATTGTATTTGTCAACTTAATATGTCAAGTCAAGTTGGTGTAACAAAGAGTATCGAATAATAATTAGAGTGTACCGTCATCTCCTGTTTTAGTGTTATGTAGGTACAACATAGTTTTCCTTGTTAACCACCTGCTATTAGATGCTACTTGTTTTGACCATAATATTATTCTCATTTCGCCTGTATTTAATTAGGATGTTTATATAAATAGCATTAAATAAATGTAATAGATGGATGTGAATTAATTTGGATTGATTAATCGCCCTGTTTACACAGTCCTTTGAATAATCACAATTATGTTTGTACTCAATTTAATCTAATGATTGCTGTGTCATAAGTAAAATATTTTTTTTTGAGTGGGTACAATGTTTTCATTGTCTTTTACTGTGGACTGAATCATTTTCATAGACAGTTAGGTACTTAGTCTAAAAGTTATTTGTTACTTCCTGCAGCTACTTTTTGTTCAATTTCAATATTCTAATTTACCAAAATTTTCCAGCCAATTCTGAATTGGCAATAAATCATTCACTGCTCACTAGCAAGATTATTTAATCAAAGTTATATAAATATTTTCTAATGTTTTTATCTGTCATATAATTATAACAGTGGTACAAATCAATTATAAAACAATATCATAATTTTCATTACATTTTAACACTTCAAGATGTACCAAACTATTTCCAATTGTTGTGACTCATTACACATTATAAAATCAATTTTGAATATTTGTCATTTTTGAGATATGTAATCTTGTTGTTCAAAATAAAACTTTTAAATTGTATTGCATATTTTATGAAATAATAAAGTAATTCATAATTTATGTGTAAGGCCAATGATCACAGGCTTCCATAGATTTTGATGTGATCAATAATTAAATCTAATATATACTAATATTATAAATGCAAAAGTAGCTCTGTCTGTTACTCACTCACACCTAAACTACTGAACCAATTTTCATGTAATTTGATATGGAGAGATTTTGATATCCTAGAAAGGACACAGGTTCCTTTTTTCCCTGGAAAAATGACATATTCTCACGGGAAAATTCAGGTGGCGGACAGAGTTGCGGGTAAAGCTAGTATGTTATAAAGTTTTAAGCAGAACATGACTGATGTCATCACTGATCTAACCAGGTTTAGTTATTTGGTCAATATTTTTGATATTGAGTTCATATTCAGTTTAGTAGTCTCTTACTAATGTTCAATGAAGTTATGTGTGTTTAGTGCATTCAATTCTTGGTATTGGCACTGAATGGATTTTTTGTGTTGTTATGAATTTTTCTCAGAACTATTAATGACTTCATACTTAAAATATAATTTAGTTTATTGACATGTTCCAAAATATTTATGAAGTACCCACATGTAGAACATTTATAAATAATAAGGAAATGCATGTTTTAATAACATTTTATTTTTTTCTTAGTAGATTCTCATAATGAATTCTACCTTGTGGCAACAGATTGCCATAAATATAATTCTAAGAAAATATATTGGTTACTGTATATTTGGACCTGATACTTAACCTTGTAGAATAAATTAATATACTGGCCTATGACTTAAACCTGTGGAACTCTTCAGTATTCTTTAATGTTTTTACGGGGTTGCAACTTCCAAGTTAGTAAGTCAAATCAAATCCTACAGAAAACACAATAGATTTATTTATTAATTCAGATTCAGAACTAGCATTGGGATAAACAATTAATCTTTTGGTTTGCAAATGACATGACTTGCATACCTTGAATAGCAAAGTGACTAAATAGCAAAAAACTTGTATTAGCATTTGTTTATACACCTAAGTGTACATTTGTCATAATTATAAATTTATTTCAATATTGGTTATAAAATTTTCGCAAAGTCCAGATATGAGTATTTAATACGAATATGATCTTCGTAACTAAAATATGAACATCACATTTTGAGAAATTTACTTGTCACTATTTTTACTAACTCTTCATACTGCAAAACTGGTGTTAGAAAGTTAAATTTCTAGTCTATTTCCGGGTACAATTCATCATATCGTCCCCGTAGAGCGAAAAATCACTAACTAACACTTAAGTGATTTTGAGATACGAGGTGTTTTATGTCTTAAATGACAAAAAAAAATATAACTTTTTTCGGAGATTAGTTATCGATGCATGAAAGGTTTTGTTTTGAAGATATATTAATTAAGTATATGTTATATGTATTAAACCACGAAAATAGTATATAAATTATTAACTGTAAAGGATAATTTGTTTTACCCCAAGGTTTTCCTATTTATCTGCCACTTAGTTACTTTTCACATGTAGTTAGTTAGTTTTCGCATCAGCATTTAAATATTATACTAGTAACTAAAATCAGTTAGTTATTTTAGGAGTAAAACATATTTTACATAACTATGTCTAAATAAAATACCCAACTAAATAGACTTTGCTTATTTATTAATTTATTGCCTAATTTAAAACTAGTGTCCTATCAGTTGAAAAGTATAAAAGTAAAACAACATTCTTAGGCAACATTTATTGAAAAAAAACTGTCTTTAAGTATACAAAACCTAATTAAAACATAATGAACAAGAACACGTTACAAAATCATCAATAGAACAGCATTAATGATGTAGCCACATCATTTTCCTCTTCTTCCTCGAGCTAAGTGACGTCAGGCTCACATAGCCTATCCAACACATCGTTACTAACAGGTAAAGATTCATACCAAGGATAAAGTTCGCTTAGTATGACACCTTTGACACAAAGATTTAACAAATCTTTCCTTGCAGGGGTGTATTTACCCTAGGGCTAGAAGGGCTATAGCCCGGGCCGGTTTCCTCTCTTGGGTCTGCATCTTGTCGGGGTGAGGGGGCTTAGTAGAATTGAAAGGTTGGGGAAACAGTGATCGCGAGTAACAAAAAATTACTGCGCGTGTCCCTCTGTTTGCAGAGGACACAGGTGCGGGACAGGTGAGCCGTCAGTGGGAGGACGGGCTCAGTAGGCACTCACACTGCCCCGAGCTGACGAAGAGCCAGGCCGCTGCCGCCCTCGTCAACCGTCAGTTATCGTAAATCCGTCTATCCTTGACCGAGGGCCTTGCCTTAACCGGCTGGGTCGCGAGGAGACCACCTCTGTGAAAATCCCGAGTAACTCCAGCAGTGGCGCCCCCTTTAGGGGCCTTGCGTGGTCAGAGTTCATTCGCTTTGCGGGGACCCCCGCGCCAGAAAAACCAGACGCAAGCGGCCACTGGGGCACCTCCCGCCCTCCAGTAGTATAAGGGTCACCGGATTATGGGGCCTCTACCTCGGTGGAACGATACTTGCCACCACACTCGGGGGATCTGTTTGGATAATATAAATTTGAAAACGAACCCAAATTTATTTATTTATTTATTTATATAATTAGAACGGCCAGGCCAATTACACTAATTACAAAGTAATACTAAAAACAAAAAAAAAATAAACAATGTACATAAAAATTATTATAAAACAAAAATTCAAAACCTACAGTAATAAATCTTTACAATAAACTAAAAAAATAACAAATAACAATCATATAATTTCACTATCACGCGTTCATCTCACAATACTCCAAGCATACCGACAAAATCACGCTCCAATCATCCGCAAACACATCAAAGTTTGGACTAGCGTCAAGGAGAGCATTGAGTGCGGAGAGCGATCGGGGGATAGGAGATCTCGCGCGTGAGACAGTGCGGCACGTCGGAACAGCAAACAGCTTGTGTTTTCTGCTCCGGCGGTAATTATTTGGTGCATATATTTGGCACACCTCAGAGATAAGGTCAGAGGCATCGACCCTACCTCTGAGAATCTTGCACATAATAACCACCTGATCATGAGATCTTCTAACCTCCAGTGAATGTAGTCCCAAAGCGCCCAAAAGGAATTTAGTTGGATACATGTAAGGGTAATAGCCATACCTACGCTTGTACAAGTATCTCAGAAACGCCTTCTGAACTTTCTCGAGTAGTAGTGTATACTTAGTCTCGTGCGGATGCCATATACAAGAGCTTGCCTCAAGCTTGGAACGAACCAAGGCACTGAAAATCAGTTTAATAACTCCTACGTCCTCAAATTCATTAGAGTTTCGAAGAACAAAACCCAATCGCCTGAATGATTCTTTAGCTAAAGATGTTATATGATCATGGAAGGTAAGTTTTTTATCAAATGTCACACCTAGGTCTTTAACTGTTATGGATCTTGAAATTAAGCTGGAGCCTAGTTGGTAATGGAATTCAATGGGATGTCGCATTCGGCTGAAAGTCATTTGAGTACATTTTATAGGATTAAATTCCATTTTGTTTTCAACACTCCATTGATATACTGCATCGATATCACGCTGGAGTAATAAACAGTCATCCGTTGTTTTGATCTCCATGAAGAGTTTTAGATCATCAGCGTATAGGAGACATTTGGCATATTTGATGACAGCAGGAAGATCATTTACCATCAGGATAAACAACAGAGGACCAAGTATTGATCCCTGACTAACTCCGGAACGTGTATGATAGGGCAGAGAATCGTATTGCCCGAGTCGAACAAACTGCTGGCGACCTCGAAGGTAACTGGCGATGAAGCGGAGAAGAGTAGGAGCGAGCCCCAAGGCACTGAGCTTCTCTAACAGTATGTCATTATTCACTCTATCAAATGCCTTCCGAAAGTCAAAATATACGACGTCCACTTGACTTCTACGGTCGAGTCGGGTGGAGATATAATCTACAATAGACAAAAGGTTAGTGTCGACTGACCTTTTCCTTCTAAAGCCGTGCTGTTCATTACAAAGGAATGGTTCAACCTGATTATAAATTTCATTATGTATTATATGTTCAAAAATCTTAGCAACTGTGGGTAAAATAGCGATAGGGCGATATTCCTCAACTGACGTTTTATTAGAGCTCTTAGGGATAGGCGTGACTCTCGATAATTTCCATTCAGAGGGGTAATGGCCAGATTTTAGGGCTATATTAAACAGGTAGCAGAGTGGATGGACTAAATGATGAATCGCTTGTTTAAGAAACCAGGCAGGAACACTATCAGGACCTATGGAACTATTTGCCTTTAATTTACGAATACCGGCGGCCACATCAGCAGGGGTAATTTCAATTATATTAATGTAGTTACTTGACGGTAGAAGATTTGGATAATTTACACTATCTGCATTTAGTTTAGGGACTTCAGGTAAAAATACACCGGAAAAGAAATTCGCGAACGCTTCAGCGGCCTGTATACCTCGGTAAGTATTACCTTCATAATCTACATTAGGCTCAAAACCTCCTTTAGCTTTCAAACTAGAAACATGTTGCCAGAAACCGCGAGGATTGGTTTTAATGTTCTTCTCAACATTGGCCACGTAAGTGTCGTATGCAAGCGAAATGCGGTTCTTTAACGTTCCTCTCAGCTCGGAAAACAGTTGATATGTTTCTTCAGACTTAGTTTGTTTCCAGATACTATGAAGTTTGAGTTTAAGTTTAATATCCCTTATAATATCACAAGTAAACCAGACTGGATATCGTGTACTTTTAGTTTTTTGTCGATGCTTTTTAGGAATACAGTTGTCAAATAAATCATAAATAGTTTTATAAAAATATTTAGTACCAGAATCTACATCCTTGATATTATAAAGATGTTGCCATGATATGTTAGAAAGCTCAGTAAATAACGTTTCATAGTTTCCTTTTTTAAAGTTCCAGTCTCTACTGCCATCAATGTTACTGGGCTCAATATGATCGGAATGACTAGTTGTACATAATTTTATATTTATGTCAAGAGGTGGATGATAACTGTCAGGTGGGACCATTCCTTCTATAGTTTTGACATCGATCTCGCCGACGTCACTACTCTCCCTGACCAGTACAACATCTAACATACTACCGTGCACATTCATCACTTCATTCTTCTCTTTCAAGCTACAATAAGACAAAAAGTAACAATAATAATTATTAATATTCTGTGACGCACTATTCATATTCATGTCGCCACATATTACAACTATACCTTTAATGTTATTTATAAAACTTTCAACTTTGCAAAACCATTGCATGTAATCACTGTCACTAGCACTTGGTTTGATATAAACTACACACACATGAACACTACGGCCGCGCCATTGAAAACTCGCCCACAGGTCTTCACCGCGATCAGTTTCATAACCAGAGAGTCGATGTAACACTATGGGCGCGCGCGCTGCAAGCAACACGCCGCCACACGGTGTGCCTCTGTCGCGACGTACTACATTCCAGTCTCCAGTAATAATTTCAGAGTCTCCCACAGAGTCATCTAAAAATGTTTCCGTAGCTGCTACTAGGTTATGTTCCATTATCAGTAAATTATTTCGCCACGTTCGCAACTTAGTTTTAATGCCGCGAACGTTTTGATAGAGCACGTTCATGTCTGTAAATTTTTTATGCCCTTTGTGAGGGCTGTCCAAGAAAGGGCTGGGGCCGCAGTTGCCAAATGATGTAAGTGGGAGAGGCGAGAAGCTCAAACCCGAGGAGATCGGGGGCAAGAAGCCCAGCCGTATTGACTGCATAGCATAGTTGCGGAGGGTCGGAGCACGCCCAGTTTTAACAAGTGTCAGACAATGACCCTAAGGACAAATTCACCATCCAGCTGGCGGACACCATCCTCACTCACCAATAGGCAGTGGTGGAGGTGGCCGACAAATCCGGTCACCTCAAGGGTGACCTTTATAAAGTCCCTCAAAGACGCTGCCAGGAACCTCAAACTGGCAGTGTCGGAGTCGAGCAGGCAGTATGCCACGAAGGAGAATTTGGCGCGTCAGGCCCAGAATTATCGCTTGCAAGAGGAGGTCGATCACATGTCACAGGCAACGGCATCAACCTCCGCGCCAGAAAAACCAGGGGCAGCGTCCTCAGCTGTACCTGCTAACGCATTCGCCACGCCACCGCCACCGCACCGCAGCTCACAGGTCTCCGGACCAAGGAGAAGCAGGGTAAACAGCCGCGTCTTACAGTGCAGTGGCTTCCAAACCGCCGTTCACTAAACCGACGGCTGCCAAAGAGTAGCAGCTCGTCGGGAAAAATAGCAAGGCGCCCAAGGCTACGGAAGCCGACAAAAAGGGCAAGAAAATCAAAATCAAATCATTTATTCATTTAGGTCAAATATTGACACTTATGATAGTCGTTACAATTACTGAATCTACCACTAGCTCGGAAAGGGGGTGGAGCCTTATGAGAAGAGCTAGCAAGAAACTCACGGTTATTTATTAGTCTCTGATCATACCGTATGTTGGGAGCACCTACTAGCATGTGATAATAAGAATATGGGCAACAAGTGAGCACATTGGTTGTGAACAATATAAAAGAAAAAAAGTGACAGTTTTATGATTAACATCAAATTGTATGTAACATCACCTATTTGCATCATTAAGTGCCCATATTTTACAATATTTAGACCTACTGCTACTGAGTTTATACAATTTATGGCAAAGTTCCCTAATTTCAAAGAATCCTAATCAAGCGAGCGACTATTCCCAAGAGCTATTGTCGTTTAGATACTCATCAATTCTGTAATAAAGGAAGGAGGCAGAAGAAGGCGCCCAATCTTCGGACTCCAGCTGCAGCTGAAGGCGGCAAAAAGCGGTGCGACATATAGAGACATTATTAGGGACGCAAAGGACAAAATAAACCAAGCCGACAATGAAATTTAATAGTCCGCTTCGGGGTTGCGGCTACGGGAGCTCGAATGTTGAGCTCCCAGGGGTCAGGGACCGGAAAAGCGGATGCCCTGGCCTCTAAATTGAGGAAAGTTATCGGGGAGGACACCTTCCGAGTGTCCAGGCCCACAAAGACCGCGGAACTGAGCATTACAGATCTGGACGACTCAGCCTGCCCAGAGGAGGTGAAGGTCGATTACAGCCGATTTAATAAATAAAATTGATCAGGACAATGTAAAAAACTAATTTGTTAAAAATGAAAATAAAGTTTAGTTTTTTCATTCCTTGATGGGGCGGAAAGCTAGCGGAGCCCAGGGTGCGCCATCTTAAAATACGCCTCTGCGAATGACTGCAATAATGCGCGGGCGCGGCGAGGGTCCTAAGGTCAAAGGGCGTAATCTCACTAAGTAGCATCGTATCACGGGACATAGTTACCAACCTTTCATCTAGTAGTGTTTTTGCTGAGTGAAAAGTAGCCAAAACATTTTAATTATAATACTCTAATGTGTTATGTCATCTACAGTCAGGGAAAATATTAACCAGAACACTATAGTTAGTTGTCGTTTTTTCTTTTAAACGTCTGGTCTTAAATAATATAGCTCGAAAAATAATTAATGGTAGTTAGTTACTTTTCGCACAAAATATCACATACAATAAAATTACTAAGTCACTTTGATGAGTTTTCGCATTACTATTGTTTAAGACATGCCTATAGGGAGTAATGCGGAAAAAGTAGATAAGGAACTTTAATGCGCAAGTATCTTTTTCAACAAAGAAGAGAAAAAGTAATCAGGTGACTTAGTTACTTGTAACTCAACTGTCACAAATCAAATAATGTACTTAATTAAGTCTCGCGATTTACATTTTTCTAAATAATTACGTTATGAATACGAGAGTAAGACAGAAATATGGAGAAAAAATTACTGATTTTATTGGTATTTATAAGTCGATTTTGAACATTTTGTTACTTAATGACTTTTCGTTCTACGGGGACGATATTGTCGTTTATGGATGCGACAAATCCAAAACGATCGGTAGTGGCAGAGGTCAACGGTGCGCGGTTTGTTTGGGGGCCGCCCGGCGGGTGCAGTGGGCGCACAACCCGGATCTTGCGGTGCCCCGCTTCCCCTTCACTCAGCGGGCTCGTGCGTGGAGGTGTGCATGCGCTTGCGCCACATGATACGCTAGTCAATAGTCTCGCCGCGAAGCACGCCGCGGTCGCACACGCGCGTGATGCCATGCGACGCGCGCACGCATTAACTAAATATTATGTACGCGATCGACAACTCCCAGGTGAGCGCGAATCTATATCCCCGTTAACGCACCTGTTGCACCCAACAGGCGCAGTGGTACACCTCTCTTGTCTCCGCAATATCTCACTCGTTCCCTCGCGAGTTTCACAGTGAGCTGTGATTTTGCGTACAGCGCATTGTAATGATGTTCATTCACGATCGGCCGATATAACGATCCCGGAAGTAGAGCCGGTTCGTTAACGTCATGTAGGTATGCTAATTATTGTATACAGTGCTCAAACAGATGAAATGTCTTGGATTATATTGTTAGGATGATTTATAGTGGGTAAGTGACACTGTGGACTAATGTAGTGAGTGCGTGTGAGGAGAAAATGAAAACGTTTGTTTGGTGATGCTCATTAGAAAAGATGATCGTTTATAATGGTAATTATTGGTGCATACCATCGAGTAAATCTCGAATGTGACGGTAGTCGTTAATCACCCAGTGCTACTCGGCGTCTCGTTGGCATTGTTGTTCTGTTTACAACATGTTGTGAAAGCAGTGTAAAGGTTTAATTAATGTGCATCTCTTCTGCTGTCGCCTGTGCAAAGTGTCGCAGGTCCGGCACTGCTCAGATATCACGGCAGACTTTCACTTCGCCTCCGCGATCGCTAGTGATTTGTATTCGTTCGTTATCTACGATATCTCATCACGGATTTGATTTAATTAGTGTAAAGACGTTGCTTGCTGGGGACTGTATTAAGTTAGAACGATGTTCTGTGAAGGTTCTGCCGTTGTTTTTGTCGTAATTGGATACCAGAAGTGGTTTCTGTATAATCTCACTTACAGATAGTAAACAGAGCATCGACACTTTCAGGATATCTTTTATCTGTTTTCCCTCTTGATAAGTTTCCATAGATATCAGCTGCACGTGAAGGTTACGTTACACACGGATGTCTCGCAAGTAAACAAACTGAATACATAAAAGACGTCACTTTCATTTTATTAAAATACATCGTTACTCAAGACTTGCATACTATCATTAGGGAAACACGATACGTGGGAAACTCTTCAGATTGTTATAGCTTACCTCGTAAACGTCATCGTTTGTGGACTTTACGTGGAACTTCTTTGCGTGTTAGTGGTCTGTAAAATGTAATCCCATAGTTGATTATGACTTACTACTTACGAATAACACAGAAAACAGTTTTAAACAACAGAAAGTATCCAGTAGCCCTAAATAAAAAAGTAGGATTTTGATACAAAAGTGGTTTCGCAACCATCTAATGTTGAAACGTATTAGTATCCGGTATGATTATGGTCTGATGTAATGAATGTCAATAGGTAGAATGAGTGAACGAATGAATCGATAGGGGCCCACTTGCGGTTTCTGATGACAATGACACGATCATTGTATAGGTGTAATAACGAATTCGGTTGTCATCTACGTAACGTGACGTAACGATATCCAATGCTTACGTATCATCTATCAATTGGGGACATTGGTACATGCCTTTGGAGGCGTTCATTTGATTTGTTAAATTCTCGTGACGAATGTGATCTATTCATAAGCATGTCCAACAGTTTGGTAAAGATTAAGACAGTCTTCTTCAACCATACCAATATCCTTCCTTAAAACATCAAAAGAATGACGAGTAGCGAATTAACTAATATATATCATGTAACTTTAACTAACTGTATTTGGTTAAAGGCCAGTTTCAGGACTTATGAGTAAACCCTGAATAACTTTTCTGATGGAAAAAATGACAGCATATGAAAAAGATCTGTCAATAACCCACTTGCTAAGCTAACTGATAGTAATATTGAATGATGGCCTAATAGTATGTCATAGGAACTTTAAAAATACATTTAATAAATTGATGCTCCACTTAACTTGCTAAACAAATTATTTTTAAGGAGACCCGCTTATTGGTAGTGTTAAGTGTATTAAGTATCAGCTAAGCAACCGTTGCTATGCTGCATTTAGTTAGGGGTTCGGTTGTGGGACTTTTTAGTTCACTTGTCAACATGACGTGATTGGCTGACTTTTAAGATTGGTACAAGAATATAATTCGAGTTGTTAAGGATGTTTGTCCATAAAATATTATCATCGGGCGACAGACAGATAGTTACAAATTTAAGATAATTCGCAAATGCCTTAATGTCAGATAACCTACATAGATAGGTCAGAAAAATAAAAAAAGTATCCTGTCTTATCTGAGACTGAGCAGAAACGAAAAATATTTTTCTAAACTTTGTTTATTTTTTCGTGGTGATTGTGTTTCAAGTTTTATAAGTCGTCTATGAGAGATTTTAACCTAGCTTCTTTTTAATTAATTAAAATGTACTATTACTTGTCTACTTTGTCTATATAATAATTAACATTAGAGACCGCCTATGTTTCTATACTCTGGACTGTTTTCTAAATTCCCTCGCGCGCTGTAAGGAAAATTAACCGCAGCAGTCCAAAAATAAACAAATAGTGCCAGCGGATCAAAAGGCTTACTTGATTATAATCTTTACGTCTAAATTGGACTTGTTCGTATACTAATAAAATGGACTTCTAAGAGAAACTTAATTACCTGTTCAATGACTAAAGTCTATGCTGAACGCTTTAACTAACCCCTCAGATGCGCTGTGATTACGACGATGTTCGTGTGTTATTTACAAGGAAGTTATTATTCTAATTGCTGTGTTTATTTCATGACGTTAGAGAAAGAATGTTGTCGTACGGTCGCCGGCCGTCAAACAAACTGTGAAGATCACGCCCTTTTTATGTATACGTAGACTTCTTAATTGCAACTAGTGCAAATTTAAATATCATTAGCATTATAATGCTCATTAACTTCTAGACCAGGATAAAAGACCAGTAAATTTGTCAGATATACCATAATAATCTTATCCTACGTGCTAAAATTTATTTGGAGAAAAATTTGTGACACATCACTTTGAAACATCAGTTTATCAACAAAAACGTTTCCGATTAGTACAAGTTAATGTGTTATTTTGTATCATAATCTGATAAAATCTACTGACGTCATAGTATGTATTCATTTGATCATGTCATTATTGTAGACACTGGTCACAACGTTTAGCTACGTCATCGAATAATTGCACGACCATGAATAGTATAACTTTTAACCGACTGAAGTTAGATTAGCTTACATACAGACAACTTGTCTGCTTCTAAGTCTTCTAGTTTGTAATATCGTACTGTGAATAAAAACGTAAGCGAGAGCGAACCATCGCCGTCACGTAAAGACAATACCTTTGTTGTGGCAACCGAATGTTTGAGTGCAGTTGTAACATACACATGTGTGTGTACTGTATAAAGTATGTCGCGTGCCCGCATCCTGTTCGTCGCTGACGCCACATCGCACGAGGTGGCGTGCGCCGACGTCGCCCGAATACTCCCACCCTATTGGCCGTTGTTATCTCTTCAACCAACGATAGAATTTCTCCTCTACAAACGGAACTAATTGTACTCGACTACTCACTCACCCGCAGACATTGCACCGTATACACATATTCAATGCAAAACAAAGTCAAAAATAGGTCATCAATTCCTGGTGAAGCAAATCACGTGCCTCTGATACAGGTCAATCACCGTCGGGATTTTATTAACACTCAGGACTGATTACTTTGAATAGTGAGTTGGCCATTATTAATTTTCCATGGAACGATTTGAAATTGGTTACGCGTAGTGTTCAAGGACTACGAAGACTGGGCAGACGCAATATTTTTCGAATTGAGTTGAAAACATTTCACAATAGTTATATTAAATGAATACTGAGTACTGACTGTACTGAGGGTCTGATCGGGGAATCAAATGGAATAGGTACCTGACGACCGTTTTAAGAATATAGGTACCTACCTAACCTTTGAGTAATTCGTTGAGTTATAAAATTGAGTCCTTTTCAAACGATAGTGTTAAATATCGTAAGCGAGTAAACGTGCCGATTATTATAACGATATCAAAATTTCTAAGACCACCGAGTATGATAACCTTATTGGATATCCGACCGAAAGACCTTCCTACGTAGTTCCTTTATTTGCGTGTAAACGAGATTAAATCGCCTATGCTGACGTCAATACTATCAATTTAGTCACACAAGGGACGTCAATGGAGGAAGAAAAATAAACATTTGCGAACATAGTTCAAAATAAGATGTGACAAAGTTCAAATACAAATAAACTGGGACATGTTGAAGCCGAATGAATAAAAACAAAAGGTGCGAGCGAGGACGACGAGAAATACCTAGGCATGTGATGTAATACACTAAAACAAAACTTGCGAGAAAATGTAACAGCTAAAGCAAAATGGTAAAAAGCCATAATCGTGAACAAGTGGAACGTTACGTCAACACTTGTATTGGTTACTTCATATTCTGTAATGTTCCCAATGCAAGTTTCTTGTTTGTACAACCTTACAAGCTTTAAATTCTTTTACAATTCTACTTGACAGAACTAGAACAGTGTGTTCTAGAGTCATGTACTAATGAAAGAGTATTATGGAGCTAAATTATTCGGTCGTTTTGCACGACCTCCAAGTTTAAGTGGGTCACAGTGCGGTTTTTTATTCAGCGTCGAAGGATTTAACAAATAATATTCTAAATAGCAGAGACTGTTTGTGTATTTTGTAAGGAGTCTAGCGTGTTTCCTTCCCTGTTACAACAGATGAGAAAAAACCTAAACAAATAGATGGTTCGACGTAATCGAGCGTGGCTAACGCGGGATAATCCGATGGGTTTTTTGTACTGCCTAAAATTGCTGCTACTGGTTACAAGGAAATTAGACATAGAAGCAATCAAGATAATAAACAATTTTGCTTCCTGGTTGTACGACCATTCTATCTGATAATTGTTGCTATAATTTCTATTCAATATTAATTTCCTATGTTCTCAGTCTGGCTTCGTTTCTGCGTCGACGACATTTAGGTAAAAGTGAAATCTTTATCGTACGTTGAAACAAACAGTCGAGTAGTAAAAGATTTTAGATAACAATAATATAAATAACTTGTTTATTAATTGAGATATACAATAATCATTATGACTGACCCCAAATACGTACATCGTATGATGTTTGACGTAACACGTTCTTAGGAATCGTTCGGGGCGTTAATTTACCCGACTGTATTTAACATTTTATTTTCTTTACTTTACAAGACATAATAATAGTAGGTATTAAATAAACATAAACAGAGAATAGGTAACTGCAAAAGTTAACTGTAAAAACGATAGAATCGATACAATTCTAATTACGTAACAATAAGCACATCCTAAAGCGATTGAATTTTAAAGACTGTTAATTAATCAAATGAACTTTGAGTTAAAAACAAAAAGAAAGTAAAAGCATCAAAACAATATTTTTTGTCTTACAATTTCTCGTTCATAGCATCATAGTACAATATCGTTCTCTAACCGGTGAGTGCTCGGCTTGATTTTTTTAGAAAGTCGCATCCGGCTGAGCGCTGTAGGCGGGGCGCTTCCGTACTGTGCCCAGCCCGGATGTAGGCTCCAGAGACCTACAAAACTTTATCGCTTACACACTGCCGCTTTAGGTACCTAATTTCTAATAGGAACTCGACCATGCGCCGGCGCACAGATGAAAACATGTTGTAAGTTTCGCTTTGCACTCCCTTGCTTTCCTTTACTAGAACTCAATAGAAGTTTGTTAGCGTAATGGGTTGTCACATTGGGGAAAATATCTAGTTATTGCAAATTTACCTATGATCGAAGATAAGTTAGTTAATTACAATTGTATAAAACTGTCTGGAATAAAAAAGTTGCTAAATCATTCCAACCGAATGTCAAATATGATAACCTACTGAATCGATTGAAGATCAGCACTTGGTGGAAACCTCCTCTACGATAAGAATATTATTAAATTCACGTACTTGGTCCACATCGTGTCTTAATCCATACCAAAATCAAGATCTGTATTTTAGTTTCGAAGCCAACTAGGTCTCAACGCGGATCTTGGGTAGCTATGACTAACAGTTATTTTGTAGATTATTAAGTAAATTTTCTAACTGTAGCCGTGCTGATACTATCGTTGCTCTTACCGTAGGTAGTACATTTAGTATGCTTTTACATTGCCTTTATGTTTTCGACCGACATCTAACCATAAACGATTGTTATCATGTTTTGTATTGAAGGAGGTGCAACTTGTATATTTTTTCGATATCGAGATAAGAATGACTGGGGTCATATCGCCAGTAAAAACGCGGCTGAATCTTTAAAGCATCTAAAATACATTGACATACAAGTTTAACCATGGCCTTGTAATATTTTACCTTTTTATAACTCTGCGTTTGTTAAGTCATTCGTTACAGAAATAAGCGTGTATTACTTTTGAATTTAGGACAATACAGGAGGTCGAATAGTCATAGTAATTCTTTTCTGATAGTAGTTGTGAAGCGGAGATTCCTGTATTTTAATTCAGAAAGATTTTTGTCAATTCAAGAATAATGAATTACAACCGGTACGGCCGACGTTGCGCACTCTAAAGGTCAATGATCATCTGTAGATCCGCTTCGGCGCCCTCATGACCCTGTGCTGAGCCGGTGTCGGTCGCGGCTATATAAAATTTGCTTATTGATTGGTAATCATCACAGTTCGCATCGCACGAATTTGTATTTACTTGTTCTGACTTATTATTTTATCCAATGGCAAAAGCAAAATCGAATTATTTTATGTACTTATAACATAAGTGATTCATTGTTGGTATGTACGTAGGTATGTGCTAAAAATGAACGATAAAGAGTTGCTGATAACGACGTTATGTTTCATATCCTAAAAGTAGTGCAAATCGACGTATTTTGGACTAGCTGACCCGCGCAACTTCGCTTGCGTCACATAAGAGAATCATAATTTTTCCCGTTTTTGTAACATTTTTCACTGGTACTCTGCTCCTATTGGTCGTAGCGTGATGATATATAGCCTATAGCCTTCCTCGATAAATAGGCTATCTAACACTGAAAGAATTTTTCAAATCGAACCAGTAGTTCCCGAGATTAGCGCGTTCAAACAAACAAACAAACAAACTCTTCCGCTTTATAATATTAGTATAGATAATAGTTTTAACGACTGCCAGTAAGAATAATGCCGAATCTAAGTAGTGCCAATTGAGATGAAAAATGACCGATGGAAACGATTCGTACTGACTTTGAAATTCGGCGTCTCATAGATCCGTGTCAAACAGAAAAGTCACCTGCAATTTAGTATCGTCTCCCAAGGTTAATGTTAGAAAATACAGAACTGCATTCTAGTTTAATCCTGTACAAGTGCAAGTCATATGTGAAAGGATATTATAATCAATTGCTATTTTAAAGGTTTACGTGTCAGTTTGAAATGTTAATGCAGATACCTATATCATATCGTTTAAATCTGCAGTCACATTTCTGTGCAAGCGGATGTAGTTATAACTGAGACTGTATGCAATATAGTGCTAAATTACCACACAAATTACTTTAGATATTCTTTGCCTGACTCATTTTAAATATTAGCAAGTACTTAAATAATATTCTCTGAATACTTATTGTATCGCTGATTGAATAGTTCACCGCCAAGCATGATAAATGTTCTGATTATTGTAGTAGGCATTTGTTAAATGTGTTGATATTGTTTCAGAAATATGTGGAGTCATCGTTGGGGTGGGCAGGCGAGCGCGGCGAAGATTCCAGCTACGACTCGGAATGTGAGGACGAGGGGGCTCACAGGGCAGCCTCGAGGACACCTTCTGACACTCTCGCCGCCGAGTTCGCGGAGTATGTTACTCTCACGCCTACACCTGCGCAACCTAATCCGGTAATTATTCATCCGTCATCTTTGCCTAACATAACTTTATGAAATTCCACTGAGACTACTATTATTAGTACCTACTCGATTATTGTCCTAGGAGATATTGATTTTATTGGTTGATCGTTAATTTTTGGTTTATAAAGATCAATGTTCTGAACGAACCGAAAAGAAAAGGGGAGGCTTTCTTCGACCATTAGAATGATATTGTAATAGCAGCCATTATATCCGATTTTGGTGAAATATAGAAATTTAAAAACACGTCATACCATATAGGTAGGTATTTTAATTAATTGCACGACAGAATATCTTCTTTTCTGATATGTACAAATGAGCGTGCCTGATTTTGATATTATAGAGTAATCTTACAAAAGGTACTGCTAAATGAGGTGGTGTAAAAAATTGGGGGTCACATCAGGTGACAAGCTGCTCATTAATTCACATATTAAGGTGTTGACCTATAAACGCCTTTATTAATCGGTACATTCTACTCCATTTATTTAAAAGAGTCGATCTCATCATTTTGTTTTTTTCTTCAGGCCAAGATCGAGTTTGCTGTAAAATTGGGATATTCTGAACGTCTGGCTAGAACAGCGTTGCAACGATTAGGGCCGGATCCGCCATGTAACGAGCTATTGGCTGAGCTGATAAAACTCGCGGCAAAGCAACCGCCGCGGGCGCTGTCGCCGCCACCACCGACCGAACCCGACCCGCCCCCGGACCGAGCGCCGCTCCGACACATTGTGATAGATGGCAGCAACGTCGCTATGAGGTAAAATATTTTCAGCTTGTTGGATCACACTACTTGTGTTTGCCTTAGTTCGCACACATTTTTATCACGTAATTATATACTGAATATCTAAAGCCGAAACATAAGTTACGATGGCTAATTAGCTATTATCTTTTAAATTAAAAACAGAATAGCTAAAATACACACTACATATCAATATAAGCGTGTATACTAAGATTAGGTAGTGATTTCCTTACACACACAACATACACATAATTGTGTATCGAGTACTTTGCACGGACAAAAAGATAAAGTAGGTAATTCATGTTGAACATTGAACAAGCATCATAGGGTATCATCAGTCTAACAGTTCCGGTTGATAAAGTCATAAGTGAAACAATCTTATCTTGACGGTATTGTACATAAAGTATTGTAACCTACTTATATAATTAAAAAAATGGCACATTTTCATTTTATTGTTTTATTTTCAGCCATGGCAATAAAGAGGTATTTTCGTGCCGCGGCATCGAAATCTGCGTGGAATGGTTCCGCGCTCGCGGGCATAAAGAGATCACCGCGTTCGTGCCTAAATGGCGAAAGGAGGCGTCGCGACCCAACAACCCGATCGCAGACCGCGACGCGCTCGAGCGACTCGAGCGTGACCGCGTGCTCGTGTACACGCCCAGCCGACTGCTCGGCGGCAAGCGCCTCGTGTGCTACGACGACAGGTACATCCTGCGCCTCGCCGCCGAGACCGACGGCATCGTCGTCTCCAACGACAACTACCGCGACCTCGCCGTCGAAAACCCCGACTTTCGGAAGGTCATCGAGGAACGACTCCTCATGTACTCGTTCGTGAACGACCGGTTCATGCCGCCCGACGATCCTCTAGGCCGGTCCGGGCCGACGCTCGACTCGTTTCTCAAAGCGCCGCAGACGCGCGCCGACCCGCCGCCGACGTGTCCGTACGGCCGCAAGTGCACGTACGGCAACAAGTGCAAGTTCTACCACCCGGAGCGCGCCGGCCGCCCGCACAAGTCCGTCGCCGAGAAACTGTCGGAGCGCGCCGCGCGGACCCTGCGCGCCCGCGACCTGCACACCGTCAGCCTGCCGCCCGGCGGCCGCCCCGCCGACGTCAAGCGCCCCTTAGCGCGGGCGCACTCCGCCGCGCCGCGCCTCGCCGACGCGGCGCTCGCCACGCATTTCGACCGCGCTCAGCTGCAGCTCGCCGGTCCGTCCCAGCAGCAGCCGATGGGCCCCGGCCCAGGGCCGTGCCCCGCGGGCCCGCCGCCCGACGTGAACCCGCACCGCAAGCTGGCCCGCCAGCTGACGCTGAACCCGGCGTGCGACCCGCGCCTGCACGCCATGGCGGCGCGCGTGGCCAGCGCGCCGGCGGGCGCGGCGGGCGCGCTGGGCGGCGCGGCGGCGCGCGTGCCCGTGCAGCTGTCGCCCTGCACGTCGGACGGCGCGCTGCAGCACTGGGACGCGCGGCGCCGCATGCACTACCACCTGGCCGGCATCTTCCCCGAGGCGCAGGTGGCGGCGGCCATGGCGGCGTACCCCGACGAGACGGACGCGCAGACCATGTGCGCCGTCATCCTGGCGCGCTACCGGCCCAGCGAGGCGCCGCTGAGCCGCCCGCGCTGATGCTCGCGCCTCCGAGCTGCAGAGTTACCGCCGGTTTTATGTTTCCAAAATCGGACGAGTAATCTCTACTTCGGTCGATGAACGATCGTGTCGACCGACACGTCGGCGTTCTCGACTCCGGCGCCGGTTCTGTGGGACGTCCCTGCGGGCCCGCGTCGGCGGCGCGGTGGACGGACGGAGACTCGCGCGACCCCGCGGCTCGTCATCGGTAAATAGGCATTTATTTTGTACATTTTCGACGGTTCTGTCATGCGCTTCTGCGAAGTGTATGCTGATATTTAATTAATATTAAATAGTTACTAGAGATGTACAAATACGTATTTTCACCTTGTACAGTTTATTACGACTTGTCGCGACTAGAAGTGCGACGATAGCTCGCTTTCATTCCTGTAATCTTCCAGTGGATAATTTCACGATTTATATGTAGTAATGATATACAATAAATTGTTGCATGTAACGTTGCGAGGATGTTAAGACAATTAATTATATATAACTGATATTAATAGTTAAATGTGATCATGTAAATCATTATTGGTACCATGTACCAATTAAAATTTTTATTTTAGTTTAAATATATTAAAAATGTTATGATTTTGTATTTAAAGGCAAACACATGATACGATTTTTGAATGGAATATATTTAGGTAAGATTAAATTGCACCATGGTTATGGCATTTTGTTCATAAACTAATACTTGAGGAGTGGCACTTCAGAAAACTTGTCATGTTGTTGTTTTAATATTATCTTGGTTTATTAGTATGTTTAGGTGTAAGCAATGGCCAGCTATAATCGACTAATGTAGTCATTATTGTAGTTGTAACATTGAACCAATCTGTTGTTTGATTTTTATTAAATTGAACTGTTTAAAAACTTAAATGCAATGCATAAATTGAAATGTAAGATACATATATCTACTCACATGCTATACTTCATAGAGTGATTGTTGTTATATTTGTATAGATTCATTTTTATGGAGTATTGCATGATATATTTAGTGTAATTAGTGTATCAAATTTTACCAGTGTTGTGTGTTGTAATCAAAACTTATGGTAAAATTTGGTATATATTTAGTAATGAGAAGTGTTATGGGATAGCTTAATTTTATTTGCATAGTTACAAAGATGTCCCAAGCTGTTCTCATTACATATGGTACACATTCCTTGTGGAATGTATAACACAATACATGTCTTTTTTGACATTATAGTTATTAATCTTATGAATAAAGCATCTTTCTCATTAGAATCAGTTTATTTCTTTTTAACCCTGTCTGAATTATTTGATATTCGTTTTAGTATCATTTTCATGTAGGACTTGCTGTCTTTTTCTTCAAGTTTATCAGAAAAATCAATGAAATCCTGCCCAACAAACTTCTTAGTAGCTTTGTGAAGTGTTTTTTGACCTGTTGGTACAAATACTCTACTTTTCTTATTGGTTCTATATAAATATGGAGATTCTGATACATCCATTTTGTCTGTAACAGGTTTTATTACTTCTTCATTGATATCCATTACTTCGACTTTCTCTTGTTTTAATGGCAGACTTGGCTTAGGCCTAGGATATGCTTTAGATATATCTAAAATTTCATTTTGTAAATCAGTAAGGCATTCCTTTTTTAATCCTAGGCAGGTTGTTTTCACACCAAAGTTGGCTAATGTTGCTTTTCTTAAGTGATTCATACAAAGTAGTGTTATATTTTTAGATGTGCACATTTCTATCACTGGTTGAACAATCATCTGAGGGTTGACAGTTGCTTCAATGATGACAGCTGAACAATGCCCTTGTTGTATAGCAGTACTGCACTCTGATATTCCAAAGAATAGTCCCTCAATTTTTCTGCAAATTTAATAGTTTAGCTAACATTAATCAACAATTTTATACCCATTTTTCATTTAGTATAATATAAGACAATATCTATCAAAGTAGCTATTACTTATGTAACATGAACTGTGCATGACCCACTGATGAGGTATAGCAATAGTTACATTTGACATGCATGCCTACTGATGGGGCACAAGTTATTCGTCAATTTAAATGGTTTGGTGTGAGATTATAATGTATAATCCATGGGTGGATCATTGGAATAATTATATTCTGCTGGTGTAAAAAAATCAAAATAGTGTTTTAATATATAAGGCTTATTCCTAAGAAAACACATTCCCAATTGGGGTTTGCACAATTTACAAGTATTTTTTGAAAATTTCGTGCACACAGGAACTTACTCCAACTTTGGTGGTTTCGGCCTTTTCTCTTTCGGTATGTCTTTTAGATCCTTCCAATGAGGTTTCTTAAATTCTGGTATTTTTATACTGTATTTCTTGATGGCAATTTCTAATCGTTTTGCTTCATTTTCTTTTATTTCTGGCCTGGAACCGTACACAATTAGCATTCCACTATACTGTTGTGCTCTTGAAATGTTAAAAAGACTGGCTGTTGTAGTAAAAACTTACCAAAACAATTGGTCTGGTCGACACAAGACATTTTTAATACTTTTCTTCAATTTACCTTTACTAATAGTATTCTTTTTCTTTTGTAATGTAGAAGCTTCCATATTCTACTATCGCAATGAATTCTAAGTGAAAAGACTGGTGAATGAATAACAAACCAATTATCAAATACAGCTATTTGTATCACTTCTAACCTAAAAGTTATTATTCTCGCTTCGGTCAGTTTTGTTTGGTTATCTTATGCCAATGTCAGCCTGTCAGGCAACTGTCAAAATTGAAACGATCAATTGACACTTGACAGCTGCGTATCTATAGTCATTGCTCATAAGACCGAACAACGCGGCTACGGACCGATCAATGTTAATATTATTATGACTGTAATAATAAAATAGGTAAAATTAGTTGGATCGTTAAGCCTCGTGAAAATAATAAAAATTATTGCTTTTTAACCAAATTGTTTTGCTTATAAATCAATATAAAGATGACGTTCTTATTTATTTTTACAAGAATATAAATGATTGTTATGGATGAAAACAATATTATTACTTTTCTACAGTATACAAGTTATAAGGCAGACCGTCGTCGAAATGATATAGACATCTCGTCAGGACTGCAGCCGACATGTCCGCACCTACCAAGCTACCATTCAATTTAAATTAGGACTTAACGATTCAGATATATGACACTTTATAGTATTTAATCTTTGACTCAAAAATGTTTTAACTAAACTGATACCTACCTAAATATATTATGATAGAGCATTTCAGCGTTATTTTGTCTGCAGCTCTACACGGATAAAATTTCTTGTCACACACAACTTTCCTACAGAACAATACTCGTTTTTTTTTTACTCGAATAATCACACGCGGGAAATGCAAAGATAGGGAAGAAGCTAGTATTATACATTGTAGAGCAATAAGTGCAAGGGGATAAAAGCATAGTTTTATAATATAAAAATAAACTATAGGCATCATATTCTCCCACTCCCCTTTGGTCTGGGCGACCAATAGTATACGCCATCGGTAAGCACGACTGCTGGTCACGAGGTCTCCAGTTCGATTCCCGGATCTGGCAAAGTGTTATTGGGCTTTTACATTACATTGCTTGCAATAGTAAAAATTTTGTAGCGTGTATGCCTATTCTGGCAATAGGCTCGCCCCTTTTTGCACAAAAAGCATTGTATCTAAAATAATCTAAATGGTGAAGCGCGTGTTAATTTCTTACCTCTGCTTACACTGGTTGAAGCAGGCTTGATGTTACGAGTAAGTAACGCCAAAGTTGTAAAATTTATATCTATAGCTTGCTACTAGTAATCGTTAACGGCATCATAAGATTAGGTAAGCTACCTACCCAGTTGGTAGGTATCTTTGATATATTCATAGTCGGCGAAAGTTCTATAACCATAACTACCTAACACAAAACAAAGAAGGATCTTGTTTTACGCACTTTTATGACACGAAGACAACTGAAGGCAGTCGTACAAAAGATATTTAATATTATAAATCTCCGCTTAGAAACTTACTAGGAAGTACGTTGCAAAAAAGGATGCGTTTTTTGTTCAGTTCGGGGCCGCTGGCGAAAACCATTGTTCGGGTTTAAGGGCGGGGGAAGTAATAACTGCAGTAAGGGTGCGTTGTAATGAAAGTTTTACCTGAGGAACCGATGCACTTCGACGAGCGATCTAGTCATATTGCACCTTTTGACGGAGACGGATGTGCTGTGATGTCTTCTACAAGAAGTAGTGAGAACTGGTTGTTAGTGGAGTGGAAGTCTGGTGGTCGTGATGTAGTGTATGTGAAGTCAGTTGTGAGCCCCGCCATCAAGGAGCTGAAGATTGGCGATGCAATGATTGTGAACAGGCGAGGCGAACAAGAAGCGGCAACGTTGATTGCGCGCGCGCGTGAGTAATTGCTATACTTTTGTGTACGCAGGTAAAATACCCCATGGAAGTGTAACAATAGACTGAATGCGACTAACTTACCGTGTATTATTTTGGTAAACCATAGTGTAGTATGTAGGTACCAATGTTAAAATATTTTGTGTAAATATAATGTACTTTAAGTCCCCGCAAATCTGCCAATAGGCCTGTTAGTTAAAGGGGGCTTTAGTCCATTAAGTAAAAACGGATTTAGATTTATAAAACTTATTAGAAAACAAATCCTGTATTACAATTAAATACATTTCAATTCATATCCGTTATTGAAATTTTATTAAACTGGTCTTATTAGACATTATTTTAATACAATGTGACCCCAATGTTCCATCTTTCACAAAACGAAACTGGTATTCATTTCATTGACCAAATTAATGCTTTTATTTGTATAGACGGGAACCACTAAAGGGGCAGATGTATAGACAGTGTTACATTCAATTTCTGGCTGGCAGATGTGTTGTTAAAGACGACCAGTTGTAAATTAAATCTTTTTAGTACAGTTACCCTGATAAACTTGACTGAATAGATAATACACACTGTCTGATTTATACAAAACGTTTCGCAAGCTTTTTATGAAACATTTAAATACCCGCCTTAATATAACCACGTGTACATTCGTAAAGCTTACCAAGGGACTATTGACTATCCTATTGTGGACTTTATCTTGTTAGTTTTAGTCTTGTTCGATGCGCGCTCAAATACGGACGTGCATTAGTAGGCTCTGAATATTATTTACTTTCGGTGTTGCGCGGCCGTAGCCGTTGCACGTGATCATGGCTATGAGTACCCAACTTATAGCTAACGAGTTGTTGGCATTTATTCAAAATGCCATTGACACTATGGACGAGGTCAGCGTGATGCAGATCTGCAAGTCCAATTTCAAAGAAGAGGACATCAGCAGCGGCAAGAGATTGTTATACCAGTCCCTTGGCAAGCTGGACCAGATGCCGTCTCGCAGAAGAGATGGGACAGAGAAGAGCGTGCAAGATATCATCGCTTTGCTGAAGGTAATGGATTCGGATGACGTGCCGACCTTTGTGGCGAAGGAGCTGCATAAACTCCCACCTGTCACATTCGACCACGTCGACGTTACCAGGCTGTTAAAGGACATCACGTTCTTAAAGTCGAGTCTGGCTGAGATGCAGTCGATGCTGGAGGTGTCTAATAACACCATCGGTGAATTGCGTGAGGAGTTGGCGCAGTTACGTGGCGCTGTTTCGTCATGTAAGTCACCCGACACCTCCAACGTCAACACACGTCGCGGGGCGCAAAACGCATCCGTCGGCAATTTGGAAGCGGCGAGTCCTAAGTCGTCGCTAGCTGCCGAAACTGCTTGCGTCGCACCGCGCCCCGCCGCCCGCCCCGTCCCCCCAACAACATCGGTCGAGGTAGTGACACGTGCCGCTACGTTAACACCGACACGTGCCTACGCGGCAGTTGCCGCCAACCAACCAGCTGGACAACCACCACAGTGGCGACAGAAAGGGGATAAGAAGATCACTATGAGATCAGACGTCCATCCGCATCAGGGTAAGAAGAACGAGGCTACGTGCGAAAAGGATGGCTTCATCAAGGTGGAGAAGAAAAAGAGGAAGTCATCTCGTCGCAATCAGTGCGGTACTGCACCGACCGGACCGAACCATCTGCTGCGTCCAGCCGTGCCTGCGACGCTGTTGTACGTGTCCCGCCTGCACTACTCTACAAAGGCCGAAAACATTGTAGAGTACGTCCAAGTGAAAACCAATTTCAAACTGAGGGTCGAGCAGTTGCAGTCTTGTCACAATGTGAATTTCAACTCATTTGTGGTGAGAGTGCCGACTGAGCATCTGTCGACCTTCATGAAGGAGGAATTTTGGCCGAGAGGTGTTGTGTTCCGGCGGTACAGAGGACGGCTACCCGACACCACGCGTCAGGCGACACCTGGATAACGTGTCACTTAGAATAAGTTATATTTTGTATGTATTAGTCTATTTATAAGTTGTATTTTGTTTATTGTATTACTATGGGCCTCAGTTGCCTGAAATAAAGGAATAAATAAAAAATAAAAATAAAAAAAAAATATTGTTATAGAAATAATGTTTTAAATTGAGAGTTTAGAAAAACGACATAGATACCGTTCTTCTACTTACCAAATTCTCATTCAGTACGTTCCGAGAAGCGAGATAGATAAGTCCTTAATCTACTTCTACTCGTGACAAACCAATTTTTATTTTCTTGTCATCAATTACTTTTGTTATTATTAATTGTATAAGGTCAGTACTTAAAAGTTAAAAATTGAACCAATTGTCATTAAACTAATCTTACTGATTCGTACACGACAGGTGAACGAGACATGCTAGACTCTATGGTGAAGAGAGATGTGGCCGGTCCGAGCACACGAGTGGCTGATGATGATGATGAAGGAGACTACGCGTCCAGCGCATCGTCCTGGGTGCCCAGCGATGATGGTGCTCAGTCCGGTGACTCCGTGGAGGTAGCTATTGCTCTTTCTAATAATAGTTACTTCTTTAAATAATTTGGTAGGGCAGCAAAAGTAATGCGTCTACTTGAGCAAATTATGTACTCCCGAGACGGTTTGGTAAACTCACCGTAGCGTACCTGACGGAATATTGGTCGGAACAACATAGAGGGAGATACAACACATATTATAGTTTTCTTTTTTTGTCGACACTAATTATATCAGGAGCCCGGAGCTAAAATTCATCACACATCCTTTTAAGCGAACATCGACACCAAGGGATGATAATTAACATGCTCGAAGTTGTTCTACAGCCAAATCGAAGTGATATCGGAGAAGATACATTTCAAGCACTGGACACCACTGCACATCAGCTTACTGAGAGCGAGACTATATGTATCAAAGAAGACCCTGCAAAAACTACGGAAAAATATTATCAATCGCTCCCCTTGCCTAAAAAACTTAAGGAACTTATCTCAAGAAAGCGAAGGTTACGCAGGCTATGGCAGTCGACACGATGTCCCACACTAAAGGCCGAACTGAATAAATTATCGGCCAAAGTCAAGTCTGAAGTGCACTTTTTTCGTATCGTTAACTCGAAAGTTTTTACTATAATATAAGGGATTACCCCCTATTTTGCTTTAATTTTTTTAAATTATTTGTCTGTTGATTTTGTTAATGCAAAACTATGTCCAACGGACAGTTCCGTGTGTTGTTTTGTTGTTCCTTAATTTCATAATGTTACCCGCGGCGCGCTGCAAAATGGAGGATATCCTTCACTTAATAAACTGAAGTATCTAAATGTTATTTGTATTAAAGGTAGTTAGTACCTAATTATTTTGTAAATTGAAATAATGATGTCTAATGTCTTTGTAAAAATCAGTATAACTATTTAATTTAATAATAAAAGTATAATTTAATTAATCTTGTTGTTTTATCAAATTTTATACACATACCTGGCTTGGTATAGGTATATCAAAGTTAATGTGTCTGAACTGTTGACAGTCTAGATTAGTAAGTAGTTATGGGACCATTATTGCACTACCACATAACATCGTAACTATTAAAACCGATGGTGGGTACTTTTATAAAAATATTGACAAACTCCCTCTATGATTGCAGATAAAGAGCAAAAAAATCAAATTGGAACGTTACAAACGTCAGTATTGCAACAGAAGATCCAGTAAAGTGCTGACTCCATCGAACAAAGCCAACGCAGTCATGAACATGATCAATCGGAAGAGATCGCACAATGATAGCACGAAGACGGGGAATTCATCTATGAATAAATCTTTACCAGATTCGACAAAGAAAAATCAGAATGGTGCAAAGAAAGTTACGATAGATGCCCGGGAGCTAAAGGAAATAAGAAATACTTTCAAGACGTTGTTCAAAATACTTGAAGACATGAAAAGGCCGTTGAATGCAAATGAAAGTTCTACGGGACGTACACTGCGTGTCTCTCCTGAGTTGGAAGCACAAGATACAACACATCAATCGTATAGCCAACTGATTGATGAATCCATGGAAGATGACAAGGAAAACGATATCAGTGATAATGACGAGTTCAACAGATCTGATGACAATGTTCTAATTAGTAATAGGTATAGCAACGCTGCTGTTGGCGCGGCGCAAAACAGGCAGGTGGAGGACGCTGAGTGGGTACGTACTATATTATTTAAACAATAAGTACTTATTAAGCCTTTCTAAAGGATGTTCTCGAATATTTTACCGTTAGGAGAGTGTGACAAAAGAAAGTATCCGATTCAATTCAATAACAAAAGTGAGTTAGAAAAAAACGTAGAAAGAAATGCCATTGACTTTTGTTTATCAGGTAGTCGAAAGCCGCCTCAGCTTTATGTACTTAGTAGTATGCTTTGATTTTAAGCGACGTTTATGACCGTTGAATATGAAACAGTGTTTTTGAAACAGTAACATTTTTTTCAGGTACCTATTGGAAGTGGAAAGACTTTAATACATAGAGATAAATTCAAGAAAATCAAGTGGAAGTCATACACAGTTGCTACACGTACTTTACTGCTGGCTGTATTTCCTAGAAGGTAAATAAACTAATACTATTTTTAACATGATTGCGCCACTTATAGAATAAATGTTTGTGTGTATAAAACATAAAAATTGGTCAAAATATTCATTCAAATGTGTGTTACTAAAAAAACTATTGACGTCAACATACACGCATTTGAATAAAGTCAACCTAATAAAATTTACCAGTTTTACCAAATATGATGTTATGACGCAAAACCTAAATAAATGTTGTTAAATTCCAGGATATTAGCGACGCACTCGCTTACTGGCAAGCGGTCACCGGCCTTCCAAAATAAGCCACCGAAAATGTGCTTAGATCCAAAAAAAATATCTGACGTCATCATGGAAGTTATGGATAGGTTTAATGTACGAGAAAATCTAGTCAGGTAAGATGACCAATCCACCCTTAAGACCTGTGTAATGTGTAATATTTATAAGGAATGTGAAGGAATACACATACCTTCTTAGTTTACTCTGAATAATCTCGTAATTGAAATTAGTAAGAGATAACTTTTAAATTGCTACTTATAATAATAATAACATTGACTCATAAAATAAATTCAAAATAAAGTAATGTTTGTTATCGCCAATCTATATTGAAAACCGAAAGAAAAAGATTTTGAGAGCGTCGCCTTTAACGTCGCAAAAATAACACGATTGAAATTGCTTCAAATGACATTTATTATGTGCCGTCTTGAGGAGAACGCACAAATTTGGGTTACTGGAAGATTGCCAGTTTGTATTTGATTAGCACAAACAACAAGAGCCCGCGATACTTATTAGTGGTATAAAAACAAGATTTATTTATTTCCAGGAGTATCATTACGACCAAATGCGCTGATGAATGCAAAATGTGGAAAGCGAGAACCAACAAAAAAAAATCTGCTCAAAATCAGGATGCGTGTGCAAGTAATGGCCAGCAGTAAAGATGTTTTGAAGAACAAAATTAAAAAACGCAAATAAATTTTCGAATGCTCCTCACGAAAGAAAATCTTTATGTAGGTGGCGCTAGCATAGACTTATGAGTACAATTACAGGAGTCTTAGATGCATACTATTGTATCCACACAGTTATTAAGTTAATTTACTATATTTTTTCTTTTCATGGATTGCATTCGAAGATGTAAAAATGTTGATTGTTGAATCGGATTGATTTTACCAAAAATTGTGCCTATCTTATAATTATGTTTTTAAAATGTTTACTTTTTGATTTGAGTGTCGTGTTCCTCATTCTACGGGATAATATAACTGTTTGTTAGGCTGTGAATTTGTATTATAGGGAGGGAAAGTAAATCACATTTTCCTTTCCTCTAATAAGGACCAGTATTTTAGTCATTGTTAAGACATAATCTTGATAATTCTTGTGTTTTCATTATGTTACTATTAGTAATGACAAATATGATGTTTTAATATTCGGTAGGAATAAAATGTTCATTTTAATAAATAGATACAAAGTAATAAAATATTTATTTTACCTTATATCCACATAATACATGTTCCAGAATATCTTAAGTTAAAGGTAGCTTTCACTGACTAGAAAATATCATTATTAATTGCCCCCTTAATACATAAAAGCGTAGCAAATAAAGTGAGATACATACACTGTAGATATATTTTAAGTTACCTACAAAATGAACATCGGCATTTATTAATACAAGTCCACTCACCCACTTGTGACTGTTAAACAAAGTAAGAGTGAAAACTCCGAAAAGAGTGTTAAAGAAAAGCAATCACTATCGGGTACCTTAGTATTGCTAACTTATGCCAAACGTACATTAAAATATACCTACAGTGATGCCCACAATACTGATTAGCATTATCAATAATAATCAGTTTCCTTGTTGGAATATACCGAGTGGTGATAGAACTAGGTCGGTATTGGTACTGGCAATGATCGCTCTCATCAACATCATGTCGTCGGGAGTATACCTCCAGCCGCTGAGTTGCCCGAGGCTCTGCAGCTTGGGACAACACTCCATGAGTAGTTCTACCGTCGCTACTGTCAACCGAGGAGCGTTGGGGAACCAAATGCCTTCTAAATGCTCGAACTTGTAGCGACGAAGCATGCTGGAATTGATTAAAAAGTTAATTAGCAAATTATGGTTTGATTTCACCTGTTTGGTTTATGAAATTTTCGAATAATTATCATGCTTTCGCCCTAGAATTTTCTTCGTACAAGCTGCCTGGTGCCAAAAATCTGCTGAATGTTATTTTGTTTCTAATCAAGTCTATTACTTCTTCAGTAGCTTAATTTTTTAAATAACTAAGTATAACATTCACTACCTTGAAATAATATCAATGAAAGCGACTACCTAATTGCAATTATTGTCTAACGAATCCCCGGGGATTAAGATTTAAGACGATCTAACACAGCCGTCTATAATAAACACTGAATTTATGGCACATAAATATTTGTGCAACAATGTGGCTTGCTACGGATTGTATTAACATAGCGCATAATATGTAATACAAACCGTAGCAAGCCACAACAATTAGATTATAGGTATGACTTCGATTTGTAAGATGAAAAATATTTTTACCGTTTCTACTAAGATTTTTTTGTGACTTGTCGATGAAAAAAAAACAACAAATAATGATACTCACCGCGACATATCATTGTCGTCCAGCTTAACTTCATCGCCAATGATCAGTTTCTTTAGTCTGGGACTACCAGTCATCAGGTACTTGAGACACGACGTGGACAAATTACCGCCAATTATTTCAATATGTTCCAATTTGTTGAACGGCATCTCTTCCTCGTGTGTTGCAGTCTGCAGTTGATAGAATTCTATGGTTTCTAAATTCCTACATGTCTCCGCTATCCTAGTGAAGTTAAATGAACCAGATGACGCCGAAAGCATCAGTGTCAGAATTCTGTGCCCAATTTTATCTAGTAGCTGATGAAGTTCATGACACTGGAATTTATTTAACTTAATTTTATTCACGTTGTTCAGTTCTTTGATTTGCTGCAGGACTCCTTGATCAGGCTCCTCGAGGTAAATGGTCTCTAACATCGGACACAAAGCGAGGATAGCTTTCATAGTTCTCATATTTGTCTGAACATCGTGCATATACTGCAAGTTTGTTTTGAAACCTGGCGGACAGTCATTATTGTACAAGTGGTAAATAGATTTACCAACAAACGAGTAACTGCCAAGATTTGTGAGGTTTGGCAACTTGCGTATCAATAAAGCAACATCTGTGTGATCAATGTTCTCCTCGCCGTACATTCCTATGTTTACGATGGTCAGATTCTGTGTTAACTGCGGGTTACCATTCAACATTGCATCTATACCGATCTCGGTAATGTCTGTTTCACCAGAAACGTCCAACAACTTCAACACCTTATTGTATTTACCGATGTGTTTCAGCACTTCGTCGTTAGCAATGTAAGGGATGTTCAAACACGTCAAATTAGGAGTGTTCTTGAGTAACTGATACAATATTGTCAGGTGTTCGTCTTTAACCCACACTCCTTTCAAATTAAGAGCAGTCAAATGGTGACCTTGCTCCATAATGAGCTCAAGGACTTTTCTATAATAGGGAAGAGGGAAGATTCCGGTGGCTAAGCTTTTGACGTTTTCTTTGAGCAGCAGACGCATTGTGTAGTATCTTATAGAGGGATCTAAGTATTCTGAACTGAGTATTAAATTAATGAGATCTTGAAATATATCACTCGTTGCACCCATACTCTCGTAGTAGGAGGAGACCAACATGAAAGGCAGCGCGGCATCTTCCTCGGAGGTAACTTGAGACAGGGCGTGGATCAACTGTCTCGCGACCAGCGACAGTGTGATGTCCTGGAGAGGCGGCACTGGACACTTGGGAGACATACTTTCACAAAACTAATCGTTCAACTAGTATAAAATATCACTGGCACTGGAAACTTCACTAAATAGCACTAATTGAGCATCGCACTACGAGTGTTACGACTTTCAGTTTTGGGAAGAGAAAGAAGTGAAAAATCGTGTAGCTATTTAGCTCACGCATGCGCACCGCGGTTGGCTCGGCGCCAGCACACGTTTATAATTCAAACTCGCGCGCACAACTCGCACAGTATTTTTAGAAGTTTTATAAAAGGTGTTTATCGCTCGTGGCGTATGCAATTGTTATTATAAACTCCGCACATAAAAATTGAGACCTACGCAGGAATGTATCGCGCGTGTAATTAATGATAGATTTTATGTTTGCAGTGATTTTAATGGATGTTATGTGTTTCAAATATTTTTAAGCGTAAATAACGAAATAAAGACGGAGGTTGTTTGATCACATAACGTATTTTGGCATCACGTGCTTTGATGTTTGAGTTTAAAAACAATAGACGACATTAACTGCGATTGATAGTGTTTCTCATTTATTTTTAGTAGAGGCTGACAAGATTTGTATTCACCGTCGTTTTACGTTCACGCTAACATTCTAACGTATCATAATAACAACAAAACTATGTTAATTAAATAAACTTTATTTTAATTTCTAATTAAAACAGTTTATTCTCACACTTACAAATCTAATAAAGACGACAAATTTTGTACACAATACAATTATCTAATACAAATTTCGGCGCGTATTGAGCGTAGATGGGTTTGTCTAACCATGAATGTATTGGTTGCAAATATAAACTATGTTTACAAATACATAAGATTCAAAATAGTATAAGAAGTAAGTCAACGATAGAAATTAAATACCAAAATTCAGTGTTACTCACTAAGGAACAATTCTTGTTCCGTTCCACACAGCTTTTTCAAAATTACTAACAAATAATCTTTAGCATTAAATTCATTCGGTTTCTAATTAATTTATGTTCATTTTGTAATAAATTCAACCATTTTTCCAAACGAGTCCAGACTAGGGTTGTTGCGGATGACAACGCAGGGTTTTTATTTAAGCGCGGATGCGGATGCGAATGTCTGACTGCGAACTTTCCGGTCCGGCATTTGCGGTCCAACAACCCTGGTTCAGGTTCAAAACAATTATTATTATCATATGTTTCATAGTAACTCACACGCACCACAACTATAACACATTTTTAATTATTTGACGACGTGACATCGTATTACTTTAATACGACTTATCGTGTTTAAAGTAACGCTACCCTCTGCATAAACTTTCTTATTACAAAACTGACTTAAAACTATGAATGCCAAGGCGTTTTAAATATTCTGAAGTAAAACTTGTCTTATATTTCTGACTTGGGTTTATTGACCATTGTTTTTGTTGTAATGTAGGAAATCATTCAATTACAATACAATAATATCCACACGGGTCTTACGCGCGACGAATATTTTAAGTTATCAATATATTTTTTATTATTACCTGACTATTTGACCGACTTACACTGGTCTTGTTTGCGGGTAGCCGGCCAAAACGACAGAAAAAATATATTTTCTCGCACTTAAGATCCGTGTGTATCTTAGTATTATGAATAAAAATCGTATAGTTTAAACGTCTTACAATATTTTCACGTAGGTACAGGAAGGTTCTTAGCGACTAATAACAGTATCTGTTCAGTACTGAAGCACCAGTTGGCTATTTCTTTGGACACTTGGCACCACGCCTCCCCGTGGTGGGGCTCGGCGGTTTTACAGCGAGTCTTCACGTCTTCTTGTTGTTGCTCGTTGCCGTGCAGTAGCTCGAATTTGTAGAAGTATGCCCACGCGTCGCCTAAGTCCGGGTCGATTTTTACCTGCAAAATGTTTAAAGTTAGGTATATGGTAACCATTAAAATAATTAAATGAGGGTTTGACCTTTTTCTGCTATGAAGCAACTATCGACCTACTAGCGCCATCTACCAGTGATTTATTAATTGAAAGTTTCGCTGAATAACAATACGCAACAGAAGGTCTCACTTTGTCCCAAATATAACAGTTAGATTACTCTTATTTTTTCTAATAGAGTAGTATCTGATACTTTACATTAGAACGTAGCGCATTTGCTTGGATATAGCAAGAGCTATGAAGGTTAAAATTATCAGTTTTATTTTCTACTACGATTACATAAAAACACCAATAATAAGCGCGAAGAAAGTATAAATAACACCAGTACTTACGGTTCTGTTGAACCACTCGCGGCACTTGTTTAGTTTCCTCTCGGTCCAGAAGAGCTGTGACACCGCCAGTAGCACGTGCGCGTCGTGCTCGCATTTCTTTAGCGCGTCCACCTGTGCATGAATTGTGTTAAATTAATTTTATATAGTCTTAACTGAGTGTTACTGTGGGCTGGCTCGACTAATTACAGTCAGATATTAGGGTAAGAAAAGTTAACATGAAACAATTCACAAATAAACAAAAATACTAAGTCGAAATATAGCTTGTGCCTTAAACAATACTCGTATCTATCGAAGCCAAATGCCATAAACTGGAAAAAATAATATAAAGTCACTTACACTCTTAGTTTTTCTTTGAGGTCTTGACTCCATGAAGATAGCCTCAGCCCACAGTCTGCCCGCGTTAGTGCACTCTTGTAGCGCTTTAGCCATCACCGCGTTGGCAATCTCTGCACTGCCGTTCCGCCTTTCCAAACGTACACTTTCTAACCTGTATCATAAATACATACAATATTATCTATTAATGTTGTAGTTTTACATTTATATTTAGCATTGATAGAATTTTAAAATATTTTTTTAAATCCGGTCCTGTTTCACTGCTGGGCAAAGGTCTCCACCATAATCAAGGAAGGGTTTAGGCCTTGAGTCCACCACGCAGGGCAAGTGCAGGTTGAGATTATTTATAAAAAAAATGCCGCAATATATATGCCGCATATGATATTGTCAAGTTCGTTCGAATGCTTGACATTTAGACGATGCTTACAGAACTTCGTTGTTCTAATATACCCAAAGGCGAAGTATCATTCAGTTAGAAGAAAGGTTTACTCGAATATTCCAAAATAAACTAACAAAGACATTATAGTAGTAGCACTTACCACAACTCCGGGTTCTTAGGATTCCTTAACCTGGCCTTTTCTAGTACCGATCTTGCCTTAGTGACATTCTTTAGTTTTTCTTCTAGTCTCGATAGTAATATCCACATCGGCACGCTGGTCGCACACTTTTTAAGCTATAATGAAAATGAGATTTTTATTATGTAAATGGATCTTATGACAACGTCGAAAGACAAAAACATTACTATTTATTCCAATGGCTAGTTAAAGTGAAAAGAGGGATACTTAAGTCACAATGTAGATGTGAATAAATTTTTACATCACTACCATAGGAATATTTTAGTCAGAACTAAAAATGATATAGTATTTCCTTACCCCTTGGGAATACGTGTTTCTCGCTTCCTCGTCCTTGCCCATTTGTTCCTCAATCTGTCCCTTCATCATGTGAAGTTTCGCGTAGTCACCGAATACTTTGATAGCTTCCTCCAATAATTTCAATGCGACATCCAAGTTGTTCAACGCCCATTCTAGTTTTGCTGATTTTATCATTACCTGTGTAGAAATATTGTAAAGGTTAACTACAGGATATTTGTATTAATTTATTTTGTTTGCAGTTTTGGTAGTAGTGTACGTGTATACGTATACGTAAACGACTGTGTACTTGCGATAGGGCAGAATAATGATAGTTGTCACTGGAGATTCAAAAGCAGAGAAACAGATAATATGAAATGTTGCTCTATGTTAACCAATATTTAAATAATAAATTGAAAAATAGGGTATTTTGATATATTTGCTTAAATGCTTACTCTTGGTGTCGGAGCTGAGGCACGAGCTTTAGAAAGTAGTCGTCTCGCTCTGTCGTATTCTTTGTTTTCACTCTCCAGCTTAACGGCCGCCAACCAGATCTCTTCCGAATTGGGATTAGCTTGGAAAGCCAGTGAGAGAATACCTCGAGCTGCTGGTACGTCACCTAGGAATAAAAAATAAACGTTAATATTGTCTAAAATGTCTTAGATAAACGCTAGGTGGTAATGATAGTTAATTCATTTTCATAAACTGCTGAACATATTGTGAAAAGAAAGTTGAAATATGTCGTTGATAAAAAAAAAGTTTTTTTCAGGTTCGGTTCAGCAGTGGCGAAGGCTCCATATAACCCGATTCCTACCGGCTTTACCTTTGGAACACTCCTAAAAATGCATCACATAAATGTGTATTATTCTCACAAAAAGATCGTTTATTTAAATTTAATTCTATATTTATTACGACATTCATCAATATTTTCAATACGACTAATTTAAAATAAATAAATGAATAAACGCCTGATCTATTTGTCAAAGCAAAAGTTGCATTACCGAAAATTGACGTCAAACAACTCGACGGCGCGCGCAGGAATCGCGTAAAGGGAACAAGATGTCGATGACGTCACGCGGACGTACTTTTCTATGGCGTGTTTTACCGGCGAGGTAACCCGGAATTCATCGGCTTATTGGGCGACTAGTAGGTACAACAGGCGCAGCGGCGCGGGCGGCGCGGGCGGCGCGGCAACTAGCGAATGTGTGAGTGAGATGCAATGATATTTAATGAGAGAGAGACAATGAATGCAATTTTTGTGATGACATTTATGATTTTAGATTTAGTTTTGTTTTCATTTTGCGCGCCTATTTTAGGTTATTTTGGATTATTATGTTTATTATATTTGGATTAGTTAAATGTGTTAAATTATCAATGAATGTTATTATTTTGTGTAAAATCGTGGTGATTGTGTGAATGTACTGGTCGTATCTAACGTGTATTTGTAAGTATTACTTTCATTGTTATTGTTTGTGTATTGCGATCATGGACAACAAGTAGGTAGAAGTAGAAGCAATAAATATTGTTAAATTAGTTATTAATCAGTAAATTAATGTTGTAGAGTGTAGACATTGTTTTCAAAATGCTCCTAGTGCCAACATGTACCTATCTACCAAAATAAATAATACAGAATGCAAAGGACATGATAAGTATTTTAAACATTCCCATAAGTTATTCTCTACGATATAACTTTATAAATTTATCAATGGCTTATCGGTACCTAGCTGTAAAGTGTTTTTATTATTTCTCCGATTGTTTCTAGTAGATAGCATTTGGAGTCAATCAAAGTTGTATTTAAATAATAAGACACTTATTTTCTTATTTTAACATGAAATTTGAAGTAATAGGATATAATCATTCCTCATCAATAATTTCGTTCATAGGTACTTAGTTCTTACCTATTATGAAAGTAGTTCGGTAGATCGGATCGCAATACAACGATTTATTCTGTTTACGTATGGTTAGTGGTCGACCTAGTGTCAAATTTGTTCAAGCCGCCATCGCATCGGTCGCCCACCTATGGAATGACCGCACTAAGAGTTGCTTAACCTTAGCTGAAGCAGTTTTAGCTCCGGCTTGCCTTTTAACAAAACTCACCCTTCGCCACTGCGGTTCAGTCAGTTTTTTTTTTAAATCATCTTTCCTAAAGAAAACAGGCAGGTTAACATAGAGTAATAAGTCAACCACAAAACTCGTAAGTATTCTAATCATTTACGCAAATACAGAAAAAAGATTAAGAAAAATCAGGTGTCTTACCAGCCAGCCACTTAGACTTGGCGCCCATGAGCCACAACACCTCAGACTTGGGACAATGTGCGACGGCTCTCTGCAACAGTGCTTCAAGACTGGCTCTAGTACCGTGCTGTTTCTCCAAGTACGCAGCACGCAGCCAGATAGACTTCTTAGACGGAAATACTGATAGCGCGTATCCGTATACGGCGCGCGCGCACTCGTACGCACCTTCGTTCGCACACTGGAAATAACAAACATGTTAAAACTGGCGCAAATGTAAAAAGATTTTAAATTCCAGTTATTGTTAATTAATGCCTATTTTACTCGTTGTTATACATGATATACATTTGTCGGGGATAGGGCAATTCCGCGTATCTAACATTGGATAATACCACGTAACCGCTATTCGATCAAATTTTACACGAAGAAGGTGAAACCTTTTAATAATTCATATAAATATATATATATATATATATATATATATATTGCAAATATTTGTAGTTTATGTTTGATCTACGATATAATTTCAGATTTTTTATAGGTGCAGATACAGCAACTAAGTATAGAGAAATAAAGATAAGTCTTACCGCTTCAGCGTCTTCCATCCACGTGTGTTTCTGATCTTCAGGTTCGATACCGTGTCCGATAACGGCGCGAATGATGGCCTGTTAGAACAAGAAACAAATAAAATATAGTCAAATACTTCACAAAAAGAGATTCTCAAGTAAATTCTAGTAATTGTTTCAATGTGTGTTTTATTACCTGACAAGTATGTACGGCTCCTGACTTCTCAGCTTCCATAGCCTCTTTGAACCAGTGCTCTCTGTTGATCTCCACACCGTTGGCGCTCAGCGATGTGATAGCACGGTCAATGATCTTTTCTACCATGTGTGTGTTGCCTGGGAAAAGAAAGTATTATTACAAATGCTTAAATTATAATGAGGGATTAAATGAGTACGAAAAGTTACGTTAAAAGTCGACAAATAGTAGTGAACACTAAACCTAAATATTTATATTTATATATAAAAATCTTACCGTGAGCTTCCTCAAGCTTAGCAGCAGTGACCCAAATCTGTCGATCAGTCGGAATATTCTCTCTGGCCTTATTCAGTACTTTTCTCGCGTTCTCATAAGTTTCGAGTCTAGCCAACGCAAGCCATAGTTCTACACTGGTAGGACAACACTCGACGGCTCTTGACAAGAGAATACGAGCGTCCTCTGGGTTCTCGAGTTCAACGGCCGCCTTCCATAGACGAACTGAGTTGGGAATGTGTTCCAGAGCTTTGCGGTAGACGCGACGTTTTGCCTGGTAAAGAAAATACGCATTAATAAGATTAATTTTAGTGAAGTTCAGTAGCTTGTATAGAACAATGATATATTTATTTAAAAAGATTATAATATCAAAATCTGATTCAAAACCGTTTTCTTGACGGATATCTGTCTTTTATATTATGATTAAATACCAAAATTAAAGTTCTAAGTATGAACATTTAATGAAACTGAAAAGTATACTTACTTTAGTCTCCTGTTCGAGGTCAGCAGCTTTGACCCATATCCGGACACTGTGCGGCAAGTTTCTAGCAGCATGAGCGATGACAGCACGTGCTGTGTCTCGCGGCTGTAGACGCGCCGCCTCCAGCCACAGCTCCTCGCTGCTCGGGTTCACTTCACAACCCTTCATTATCAAGTTACGAGCTGATTGCACCTTGCCTACAACACAACAAATTATATTACACATAAAATACATTATATCTTTTCAATTACTTAAGCAACTTTTCTTGCCAGGAGTATAAGATTACCAATTAAAACTTTTTGAGCCATACAATTGTTAATATTCAGTCTGTATAGTTACTTAAGGAAATTTTAATTCAATAAGAAACTGTGTTTAAACAAGTTTAAGTCACTATTAAAAGTACTAATACAGTGAACTCTAAACAAAATAATTTGATACTGAACTGATACAAACCTGTAACTTCTTCTAATCGCGCACTAGCAATCCAAGCAGGTGGATGATTAGGATTAGTTTCTCTCACAGACTTTAAGAGCAGCCTAGCTTTCTTGATATCGTTGATGTCGCCGCCGTACGTAGGTATCATGGACTGTAAGTCAGTGAGGTAGCCCTTAGGATCAACCACAGTTTGTCCTGTTACCGAGTCTGATACTTGTGAAAGTTTGACCGTCATGAGCGTGTTACGAGCCTGACCGATCTTGCGGAGATCCAAGTCACCTGTGAATAAAAACAAACGAAGTTGTAGTTTAGTTTTATAGCTAGAAGAGTTGTCTTGAAATTAAAATGAAATAAGATTGTAGACTATGGTAATTTTATGTTTTATTACTTTCATTTCTGGATTTACTAACCAGAAAAACAAAAAAATGGTCAACTATTTCTTTTGGATATAAAACTATTAGCCAATAATGGTTTTCAGAGTGATACTGAAAATGCAGTCAATAGTAGTTATATTTTAATTTGAGATATTTGTAATAATATCTTGAAATGCTTACCAGATGGTGTCAACATTCCAGGAGTCATGACACCAGGCATCATAGAGGCTAACCCAGAGCCAGGGTCAATAGATGAAGAAGATTCTCCGCCTAAGTTCCTAGACAACACACTGTCAGGCAATGGTGTGAACTTCTCTGCACGAGGGTTCCTCTGTTTTCTGTTACGAGCATCACCCACTTCGGGAATGGCTGACCATTCATCTTCAGATACAGATTTGAGTTCACGTTTCAGATCTGAGAATTGTTGTTGGATTTTTGGCCTAGAAGAATAATATTATAAGTTTATTAATTTTGATAAACAACTTTCTTACAATACTAAAGTAAGTTTCTAAACAAAAACTCTAACTAAGCATTAATCCTAAAATTCTATCATATATTATATAGTTTTCACATTTACTTATACTGAGCCTGTTTCATCATGGAGTTCAAATTTAATTTATTTTTTTACCTTTCCTGACGGTATCTTTCTAAATCTTCTTTGAGCCGTTTCTCTCTGTATTCTTTCCTCTTTTCATCCATTCTTTTGTCAATTGATTCATATATAGCATCTGCTTCAGCATCATCTTTGTCGTAAGGGTCCTGTAATATATTATGGTTAATTAAGTATGCTAAAATATTCAATTAAATTAAATATCTTGCATAACCATTACTTTTCAATAACTTGTTTAGGATATGTGTTCAACAATATATTCATAAGAATATTCTGCCCATAGCATTAAATGTACTGTATTGAGCATAGGCTAACAAAACTAGACAAAATCTAAAATAATTAAAGGTAGCTTATATCACTTTCCATATTGGATGATGTAGATTTTTAGAAGCATCATACAATAGCTTACCTTAGAGAAAAGAGATCCACTGTATCCTGAAAACTCATCATAATTGGAATCATTTAGATCTTCATCGTCATCTTCTTCCTCGGGCTTCTTGCGTTTAGCGGCTGGCGGTGCGTGGCGGTCATCACTAAAATATAACAATACAAAGGCAATTACTACACAGCTCTGAAGTGTATTTTATAATGTAACATCTTAATTAATAAAGAACATTATCAGAAATTAAGAAATCAAACTACTTGATATATACAGATATTGTGTTGAACTTTATGCAGTTAAACTCCTATTTCGTAACCTTTTGTAAGATTAAATTGAAATTTGGAAAGAATAGTGTACTTACGATACATCATTGGCGTCTCTCGCTGGACCGATATCAGACCGTGTGGTGAATCCAGTAGCTCTGGAAAGTAATTATAAGCATTATTATTATAATTTTATCTTATTATTAGTAAACTATTAGTAAATAAACAAATACGTACCCTCTACCAACACCAGCCACATAACCTAGGGGAGCTGGAATCCCTAAGAAATGCTTCTTGTTTTTATTAACGAATGCCTGCGGCGGCACCGACATATTTGAATATTTTAATTAAATACAGGTTAAGTCAATTACAATGATGATTTCTGTAAGTATTTCGTATATTTATTTTCCTTTGGGAAACTGATATTTACACACTTGACATTACAATGTTAGTGTTACTAGTTTATGTGAAAATAGTTGAAATTAGTAAGCCAGATCAAAAAAATAGCACTCAAATAGTAGCTTTGGTAGAATTTGTAAGCTTTTACGGTTTCTATTTAAAATTCAGTTGATAGGTTTAATGTTACTGATATTGATCCAATCTGATTATGATTTGTGACTTGGAAGAAAAATCAAAGATTACTGAATGTGGACAGGCTATGCACATTAATTTGATAGATAAAAACCGGTTTTTTACTGCTTTAGGTTATAGCCAATCACTAGCAAGTTTATACGTTGCGTAGCAACGGATAGTTGTGTTTGATTGAAAACTGATCGAAGTTATTGTGGAAATATTTTCCTAAATTATTCAAAGCTGATATTTTATTTATGCTATAATACCTTGGCGTTAGCGTCTATCAACCATGGCGCAAAGTTTGATGGCCCTCAATCAAGATATAGCATCAAACGATAACAGCATGTCGACGAAGGAATTCTTGCAATTTGAAAAGACTTGTGAGGCTTACAAAGACAGTGACGAAGAGATCAGAATGATTTTTAACGAAATCAAAAAGTTATCTGCTAGTAACAAGTCAGAGAAGGTTTTAAATGATGATGTCGACGATGTGGAATTAATTCTAAAAAGAGCGGAAGTTATTGCACAGGAGACTGAATTTTTATTAAAAAATAGCCCTATTTCGCCTAATAATAATTCTAATAGTCCAAATAAGAGTGAATCTGGTGCTATTCCTCAGATAAAAGTAACAAATCCTAGTGAGACTGAAAAGGAAGTGTTTGAGAGTAAGGAGTCTTCAAATAATAAGGTAGGTACTGGCTTTTATTGCTATATAATTCTTGTAATGAGAGTGATATTAAAGTCACAGCATATTATTGAAATAGCCTGTTGGCTGACAACCCTTTATGGAATAATGTTATCAAGAATGGTAACAGTTGCATGTCTACGGTGTATTATAAGATTTTATTTGTATCAGACATGCCATGGTTACCCCTAAATTACTACTTAACCGATTTGAAGGTGACTTTAAGTTTCCTTTGTTTACTGAAACTAGATATTGCTAGTTACATGCAAAAACAAACAATAGAGGGATTATTAAAAACAAACTTATTTCTATAAATATTTATTTCAAAGATCTTACCACTTATTTTACTAATTATTATTGTCATATTTATTCAGGCTGTATTTGTCATCATTCATCAATCAAACATACATCTCCACAATAATATTCTAAATCTAGATCATTTTTACTAAAGACGTTCAAAGTCGAGTCTTTTTTATTTTAAATAAATAAATTAAATGCATAGATCTATGTGTTACTCTTTGCACACTTGGTGGGCAAGCACCCTCAGTCCAGCTAAGTTTTCTCTAGCAACAGGCTCAATTTTTGATGCTGGCAGCACAAAGCCATACCGGCCAGTATCACTGAGTTCAATAGTGTAGGAGTATTTAATGCCTTGAGATTTGGCCCAGTCATCTGAACCGCCAGAAGCAGGGTACAGGAGTCCACTTGATGATCCAACACTGTATGATGAACCACCTGTCTTCTTTATAGCCTGAGAAATACACATATTTGGATTAACAACACAACTAAAATTTACATAGCATCAATAATTCATTTTCATGTTGCCAATAACATTGAACAGGGTGAGCTATTTATAGGTAAATGATATTGGAGTGGTTGGAATTTCCATCCTTCACCCTCATGTTGATATTCATTGTCAATGATGGTAAGATAAGCATTACAAAATAGTGCCATGGTCAACTATAGTAGTTATCTGTTTGTTTATTTTTATTAGTAGAAAAAAAAAACTATTATTGCAAAAATATTCTATGACTTGACTACTCTTTGAATTAACATGTTACTTTCGTTCTTCATGTTCTTGCGCTTTAAGAGTGAAAATCAAGTAGCACCTAAAAGTTGTCGAAATCTCCTAGAGCTCCAATTGTCCAATCTAATTTCGACGTCTAAAAAACAATCTCCAAAAATGATATTTACCCCAGCTATCTGCTCTCCAACAGCCTGTAATTCTTTGTAGTCCGGCGGCACAACATTGTCGTATCCCCACGGGTACAGCAAGTATTGTCCGTAGCTATGGTAGGTCAGGTACGCTGAGAATTTCGTCGCGATGGATCCTACGAAGTCCTGTGAAACAAGAAATATTTACTCAGCAATTATCTTTTGTGAGAGGTTCTGCGTAGGCATAAAAACACTCCTGTCCTTCCAGGCAATCTATCAACACAAGTATTATTCAAATCGGCCATTTAGCCGTGAAAGCGTAACAGCTAATAGAGCATCGAAGTAATAAAAACATGTGTGGGGTGGGGTCTTCGACTTGTTGCCATTCAGATGGGAACTAAAATTGCGAGTGAATTATGCACGTGACTCATCACTAACCCTCCGGGAGAGCCCACACTAATGTTGGACATGGTCTTTTCCAAACGATTTGTCAAACATAATACAGTTATGTACGTATCTAATGTACCTATGTGAATATAAATAAAAAAAACTAGGTGTTTCCCATGTTTTTTTTCATTCATCATTGTTTAGATCCTATATAAGGATGTAATGTTTTTGAAGAGACGATTATCTATGTATAACAGACTATACTTGTATACAATGTGTTCTTAATAGCAACACCTTAGAATGACTTCCATTAAGTATTAACTGGTTACAAAGAGCAGTCTTAGTATTTTTAATTTTTTTTTCACATGTTGAAGAGCACCTTTTTTAAAAAACGAGAAATTAAAAAGCGAGAGTTTACAAAAATGCAATCGAATCAAAGGAACAAACACACACACCTCTAAATGCCCGCTGTAGGAAACTATCTTTAGGATAAAGAATAATTTAATTAAAATAACTGGTTCCGTCATCACTTACCGCGATCGCTTTAGACTCCGGCTCTGAGAACGCAGCAGCGCCGCGATAGATGTCGCGACATGGGGAATTGGAAGCGCCTTTACCACCCCAATGATATCTGAATAGGAAATAGGTATTCACGTTAGCACTTAACCGCTGATGAAGACGTTAACACTAGTTTAACCCCGGGATATAAGATCAAGGGAATCAAACCTTGAAACCTATAGCCGCGGCTGGCAACTGTCATCTTTAGGAGGGACTTGTAATTTTCTGGATTTTTTCACAACGTAGCCCTTAATCGACTTCTTGAACGAATTGTTCGGGGATTAATTTTATTCGAAAACGGAACATAATATATTTGTGTTAGGTACAGGTAGTGGATTCAACTTTGTAGATCTCTGTATTATTCTACCATGTCATCTTTATTTATTGTTTGCACATTACCCAAAGTTTCTGTTCAGATCTGTTCCCACACAAACAGAGTATCGCCTCCTATTTTTCCTCCAAAGACGGTCAGTTGTGTGAGTATATTCGTAGCCATCAGGATTTACAACGGGTAAGAAGTACCTGTGAAGTAAAATCGTAGAGTATAATAATCTAAAAATTGTATTTGAAGTCATGTATAGCTATTTGAAGCTGTTGAAAATCTTACCAATCGATGTTTTTGATGTCATCAGATTCAACATCAAAGTTTTCGGCAAATTGGTTAATGAAATAAGTGACGACTGCCGGACTGATCCACTCACGTGCGTGTATACCACCGTCAATGAATATCGCTTTGTTGGTCGGTTTGCCGTCGGAAATTCGTAATACCTATCGAAGCAATAGTTTATTATCATATTTTCAAGAGTCTTACAATTCAGTAAGGTATTGGTGCCGCGATATTATGCATTATTCTGTCGCTCAAACGTCATCAGTTCAATTTTATTGATAAGATATTTCTGATGTTCTTTTTTGCTTCTGAATTATTTGTATTATCAAATCTTTACCTTAAGATCGCGGCCTTCAACAGATTTTCCGATAGTGTTGACACTGACAAGTGACGGGTACGTCTTCGCCAGATAGTCCATAAAACCGTGGATATCTTCTACTCTGTGGTACTGCTTCCACGTCATACGATGACCTGCAGAATTTGAATTCTAATAAAAATCTTTAACGTAACATAGATAGTCGACTTATTATTTTCTTGCGCTTAAAATATAATATTCTACCTAAGAAGATGGTTTATTGACACGTCCTTCCCAGTTTCAATTGTCTTCTGTGTTCATATTAGTGACGAAATCAGTGGTTTCATGCTTCCAGTGTTCATTAATGTTAACACAATCCGAATCCAATAAGTTAGTTTTCAGTCAGTAGTCAGTCACACACGTCAGACAGAGTACAGAAACAAGGTATTAGAACAATCATAGTGCGGAATAATAAAGATTCGGTGCCTAACGTCAACAACGAACCCCAATTTGCATTTGGCCAATACTCCATGGGTATGTCGAGAGAATTGTAGCCCATATATGCGCTAGAACCTATCCTGCGATGAGGAGCCCTGTAACGCCAAAAATTGTAAGCTCTTGCTGCAACAAAATTACATCGACCCTTGGAATATTGTTAGAAATCTTCAAAAGCTTGTAAAATACAAACACGATAAACACAAACCTCTTCTGTCCTGAAGTTCTATTTCATTCTCGTCCAGCGGTGGGTTCTCTTCATTGATAACTTGTTGAAGATCTTCAATGACTATGTCGTAGGGAATGTTTTTGCTGTTCAATACGCTTGTTACGTTTTCAATCACCTTTGGCTTCACCAGAACATCGACAGTTGAGTGGTTTCCTCCCCATGATGATATCACTAGGAATAGAAAATATATTATATTGCATACTATTGGTTGCCTAAATTGATGTTTTATTAATAACACCTCTAAAGTAATATCTTACGTTTTTCAGACGCCAATTGGCTGATAACTTTTTTAGCACCAGTGTGTGTTGTGGTCACTTTCCAAACTTGGCATCCACTGTAGTCTACCTTCTTTTCTGGAGTAACCTTAAGTTCGCTTATCGCTTCGGGAGCTTTATCAACTTCGATAGCATCTTCAGTCTCTTTAACTACCCCGTCTGTGACTTTTTGAGATTCGTCTGGTTTCGGTTGTTTGACCGAACTACGTGTAGGCCATTCTGAAAAAATGTTAATGTGAGTTTACTAGTTTAACGGGGACAGGTTTTCATTGATAATGGTTATTGATTTTATTTATTTTCATGGCCGATGGTCGATTACTATCACCGCAATGAGGCATGTATATAAAACTGTATATTCGATTAAACAAAGGATAAAATGAAGAAGAGCATGAATGTGGTATTCGATGTTCGTTCCAAATATCTAAAAATATTCCGGTATCAAAATTTTATTTCATATTAAATAAGGTATTTAGTATGTCGGTACCTACTGAAGTATCATACAGATTTTAGTTCAAGGTGTAAAAAACAATATGCTAGGGCTTTATATTTGTATGACTCTAAGGTAAGGAACGATATTCTATCATTTGTTTCGTAAACTAGTTACGTTAGATATAGTTTTGTTACGTACAATTTCCGACTAGTAATAGTAAACTAAAAGCTTAACTAAGTATGTGTACCAATTTAGCTGTGGGTCTCCATTGTTTCTGCTCTGTGATTTTGATCATCATTCCGCATTCCTTTATGTTATTCCACAGCTTACGTGACTATTATTTGTGTCCAGCTTCCGCGAAATCATTGTTTTAAACAATATGTTCATTTTTACACACATTGTACCTACTTATGAATGGACCGAAAATGGATTAGGTAGGTTTGGTAACAAGGTTGCCCAATTTGTCTATGTTTTTCACAAAAAGTCCCAGCAATATGTTACTCATTTAAAAAAAAGTACGTCGAGCAAGCTATTCTTTGATTTTTAATTATATCTGCGTTTAGGTGATAGGTATTTTTTTGATACTTATTTGTTATTCGGACAGTTTGATAATGTATGTAGCTTATACCCCCTGAATACCCCTGATACGTTTTCCTGTTGTGAAGGTTAAAGACCTTTGTTTTAATTTTATATCTAGATGTTTCTAAAAAGACATACCTACCTGTATTATTATTTACCCAGGTATTATTTAGCCAAGTACGCAAGGCTTTAATGACTACTAACACAAAGTAATAGGTCAGTGCCTATCAATTAATGAACATAAAACGTGAAACGATTTCTACATTGATTTACTACAGCAAAGAACACGTTACACCGCGAGTTGATAATAGAGCAGATTAAAATGCAAGCCGCGTATCTCCTGTGACATGTTTAATGACTTTCTCTGGCCGAGGCTCGGTTTCCATTCGCGACCGTGACTGGCCTGATCTTGCTTCTAACGGTCCATGTCGAACTTGAACTGGACTCATTCAAGGGTTTCCGCGACTTTCGATATTCCATTTTGCTCACGTCTCACGAAGGCGACACTTCGCTCTCAGAATTAAGATGAACTTTGAATAATGAATACGGTATTCCGATTTGTTTGTGTCCGTTTCCGTTTTTAGAATTAGAAAATGAAATTATGACACACTTTTTATGGGAATATAAATAAACGAAAGTGGATTTGTTGGTTGATGAATGATTTTAATCAAGGATTTAAATTAATGTTTATTTAAGTTAGAATACTAAATCTAGAACGAAATGATTTACGGTAAAATTATTTTATTTCTGTGATGCCTTATTAACTATGAATATATTTGCGATTTAAAACACCCAATTTATCATATACAAACAGACTGATTATCTTAATGATTTATCTCATTTACGTGTGTTAAAAAGGACATCAAATCGTAAAAACAAAAATTGAACTATTTTATTAACAAAAATTGCATTATTTTTATAAGTATTTTTTGTACGAAAATTAGAGCAGTATCTAAAATTCTAAATAAACAAATTGAGTGAAATCCATACCTTGTCCCGGCTGCAGTTGATTGATGAACGGTGTACATAGCACAGCTGATGTGACGTACAGGAGTACGACTATCTTCATCAAGGAGCCCATGGCTACTAACGCTATTGACAGTGCCGGTGCGGACGCGCCGCCACTAGTGATCGCACTGATGCGCCTGCGCACGACGAATGCCTCTTTTAAGCTCCGATACAACAAGCTGTCTTTATTGATAACTTGATAATGCGTAATTACCTGCTAGAATTCCATGACATTAATTGCAGTTATGAGGTTGCATACCTCTGAAAAATACCTTCGTGTAACAGATGGATGTGTTTGTTGTGATATTTATTTGTATGAAACCATCTTATTAGTTAGATTCTTTGATAAGACTGCATAGAATTGCAGATAAGCACTACTTATATTTTTATTTAATTTAAAATATAATAACTTTATTCTTCTATATAGGTAGTTCTAACATAACTCCACATACATCTTGAACATTTTCACCGTTCACTCCTCAGTCAACTGCAAGTGCGAACAATGTTCTAATTCATACGCTCTTTCGGTCGTGGGATAATCGATAGTAACACAATAGAACTAACATATCGAAAGAAACAATATTATGTTGCGTTGAGATTTACTGTTCATCTATGCCGTTACTTACCGCCTAGACTTTGCTCTTCATTTAGAAGTCCATGCGTGTATCATTACAAGTCTTATAATATCACAACACCTATGCAAAACGATATTTTTTGGATATCTCAAAGTTAACGATTGTAATTGACGTGCATTTTGATTTTATGGTCATTATTTATTCATATTAAGTATCGTAACCTAATTAACGTGGGAATCTGGACTGTATTGCTAACATTGATTAAGTAATTCATGCTGCCAAAATCTTGTTTTGCTTCACATAAAATGCAAAAGATGTGATCGCCTTTTCTTAATGCCCAAAAGCTTTTACAAATATTTTCGGTTATGGTTTATGATGATATTTTTTATATTAGATTCAGATGACGATTGCGCGGAAATGTCATCGCATTGCTTATAGGTAGTCAGTTTGTTCGGAACCAGACTGACAACTTTTCTCTCGGTCGGGCGCCATGCCCGGTCGTTGGCACCGTTGGTCAGTTGCAGTTATTTAACTTGATGACAAACTTTGTTTACTGTAAACACGTTTTTAACGATGCCTTTATCTAATAACCATTACATGGTGCTATGACTTCTCAGGAGTTTGGTTTATCTTTATGAAGATAGGTACTTAGAAACTGACAATGTTATTTTTAATTATGTTGCTTAAATACTCAGAAGTAAGATATTCCTACATCCTGCTGCTCCTCCAAGACTTAATTCGTATGCTAGACATATTCCTCTATATACAAGAAAGCTGTTAAATCAAGTAAGTACTTGTGTTTGATCTTAAAATGTGTTTGTAGGTTAACCAGTATGCTAAACAAAATGCTAAAGAAAACACTGAAATCCGTCGCAAGCCAAAGTTGAGACCTTTCTCCGCCGGCGTTATCGATACAAAGAAACGAGAAACAGTTAAAGTTTCCAAGACGATTACAAATTCGCCGAAAAAAGCTTACACAACAAATAATTGTAAACATGAGAATTTGGTGGAAGAGTTAAAGGACACTATAGAGAGAGCGAAAAGTCTAGAACTATCCAATGTCCAACTGAATGATGATAATAAGGCATTGAGGAAACGATTGGAACAAGTTAGCGAAGATAAGCACGTTGCTGACTTGAAATTGGCCGAATGTGAAAAGTTCGTCAATAGACTTGGTAAAGAATATGAGAACAGGAATACAGAACTAAAATCTATTAAGGAAAACGAGAACAGATTATTGGCAGAACTGAACAGAGAAAGAAATGACAGAAAGAATCTGAACATACAGCATGAGAAAGACGTAATCGTAATACAAGATCTTCAGAGACAAGTTAAAGAAATGGAGATGATTTTGAAAAGAAAACACCCTGATTCTGTTTCGGCCTTGATAGGTTTTATTTTATTTCTTGCATTATATATATCTCTTACTTTATTTAGTTAACTGCTTTCTATTTCTTATACCTATTACTTTTGTTTTATAGTGGCTTCTAAATCATCGACTGTAGAAGATAATAAGAAAAAATTGTTAGAAGAGCGTATTTGTAGGCTTGAACAAGAGCTTAAGGACAAAGAAGATCATTTTCAGGGTATATTGTTGACTTTGCAAGAAAAGTTTGGTGATATGAAGCAGAAATATGAAAGTCATATAATTGATGTAGAGAGGCAACTCATGGAAGATCGTAAAGTAAATACAGACCTCAAAAATAAGCTGAGTAAGATCAATCTCATTGATTCTGCCACTCAAACGTCACAGCGAAATCTGCATACAACTGCGACCCAGACTTTTATAAAACCTGATAGGGCATCGTCAGCTGTGAGCAGGCTGACACAGAACTCGGCTCTCATATTAAATAAGCTTAAAGAAGATAGCTACTTAGTAGCTACTATAAAAGGTCTACAATCTGAATTAACTGTGAAACAAAGAACTATTGCTAAGATAAACAGGGAAACTGAAGAGTTAAGGAAAAATCTACGTAACTTGCAAAAGGAAAAAGAAGGTGAGTAAGCAGGCTGTTTTTGTTTTTATGTATAAATGACTCCTTTTCACTTTTACTTGTTTGTTTCGTGGAAGCTTGACTAACTTTATATTTGTGGTGATTTATTGTATGTAAATTAAATCCAAAATCTACATACAATAAATCACTTTACTACTGACGCGTGTCCTCAACGCTTTTCACTTTGTCATTACTAGCATATAAATTAATATTCTTTTTTAAATTCACATAGCAAAAGCAGTGGGGCATGCTTTAAATAAATTTAGTCAATTTAGCTGAAATACATGTTTGTCAACTTTTTAAATCTAATTTTAAGTCTATTTATATGAAAGTCTACTTTCTTCTCGAATACTTTTTATGCTGTAAAAATGTTTATAAAGTTCCCTGTTAAATGCAGTCAAATTGCAGCAATTAACATAGATAACGAATTAAATGAATAATTGGTGATTTAAATATTAACCTTCTCAATTTGTTGTAGTGCTACTAAATCTAAATCCTCAAAAGAGGTCGGGATGTAAAGCAAAGTCTACTGAGAACATACTAGCGCGAATGAACACGGAAATGGATGCGGAACTGACGGAAATAAGGAAACAAAAGGAGGTTCTCGTACAAGAACGTAACACTTTGCTTGACTCGCTCAAACGTACTAACGAAGAATTTATATTGTTGAAAAAGAAAAGAATTCAAGATGTGAGTATTTTTATTTGTTTATTATTTAGTACTATTATAATTGATAAGTGTTACTTTACAAATACGAATGCGATCTACTTATCGCCTAATTAACACTAAAAAAAAAATGACGCATAGCAATAATACACGACATTCAATACTAAATATTTTAGTTTATTTTTGTGCATTACTTTCTCTATAATATGCATTATTATTACAATATTTATGAGTGTTACATATTTCGAAATAATTGTTTGAATAAAAGTTTTATAAATATTTAATAAGGCAGTGGATTTTACGATTATGAATTGCGTGTTTGTTGTTATTAACGCCTACACAGGTGCGTTTAGTAAATAATTTCTGAAATGAATATTGTATTGTGATAGCGATGACTGCGTGTCGGATGTTAAAGAAAACACCGGAAATTGGCACAACCTCTCAATAGCTATAATATCTATTATGATATTAATAGATGATTATTGTTTTCATTGGCATCTGAAGTCACCAAATTCGTTCAATCTTAGAAGTTGTGTCAGGTTCAATTTTCTTTTAAACCTAACATTAAAGTCGAAAGAAAATATTGTAAATTATAATGTTCTCGTACATCACACAGCTCCACACATTGCAACTGGCCCATGAAAAAGAGTTGATGCAGATGAACATGCAAGTTTATCCTCTACAAGAGGAGATCAAACTCCTGAACCGAACGGTGGAGATTCTTCAAGAGCGCTTGCGTAGTGCCGACGATAAACTGGTCAGGTACCAGGCGGGTATAAGAGACGAGGTGCATGCAGGAGGTGATGCACCTAGTGTTAAGAATAAGAGAGATAATCGCTGAGCTTTATGCTGTCCTAGTCGTACTAAACGTCAAGCTTGATACACAAAAATCAGTTAGGTATAATGTTTTTGTTTATTTTTAAAATGTCGTTTAAGAATTTAATAGACCAAGTACTTGGAAATGTTAGTTATGTTAACGTACATCACCAAGCCTTGTCTTTAAATTCCTAAAATTATTTTTTTAGCAGTTTGTACTAGGTGACGTACAAAATTATTGAATTACATTAATATTTAAGGACTCCGCGCTTTTGAGATACGGGATCCTAAAAATGAGTAAACTTGGTACGTGTTTAAAAAAAAGATGATGGTAAACATTCCAAAATAAAAATAACATAAGGCTACTATAAATAAATTCCAAAAATCAGTTTTCAGTTATAAAAAATACTTCCTTTAGTAGCAAAGTATTTGTTTACTACTCAAGCATTGAAGCATTGAAGTGTAAAACTATATTTGTAAGGTCCTTTACACACGGGATTTACGTTTACGTTTTCAAGTAGTTGTAGGGTGCAGAGTAGCTCTACTCTCTACGAACTACATTTAAGCACAAACCTTTACTATACCATCAACCATGGTAGTCACTATTAAATTGAAACCGTTATGAAGAAGTTACATAAGATCTATTTTAGTGCTTAAGTTTGTTGTTTGATGCTTTTTTGTTGGTGTTAATTTGTTTTCAGGAGTGGCTCTAAGCTTGGCTTGTTTTACAGATGACAAGTTGCACACGCAAACATTAATATATTTTATTTCTATTCAATAAGAAGTTGTGATGCATGCATTTCTTATAAGCCTTTGTTTCTTAGAATAAGTTTGTTGTTGCTGTTCAACTGACATACGCTTATTTTTATTTGGTCGACAAACAACGAAATTCGCGGAATGTTTTTGCTTTAATTGAATAATTTATGATATGAGACCTACATCAATAGTATAAGATAAATTGTGGCAGGTAAGGTTCGTAGGACTAGTCGTGAAATACCTTCTTCAAAATGTTTTGTGAGGCTTAATTTTTTGGCGTTATTTTGAGAAATGTATAAATTTAGAGTCCCAAAAAACAAAACACAAAGGTCAAGTTAGAGTGAGACAGCAAGAACTGTGACTAATATTATTAGTTGGGTATAAACTGCGTATAAGATCGGTCGATGTCCTGATTCGTCAACTGGTTGTGCCTAAATTAGCCGTGCTATGATCGGGCAAAGTTAAATTACCGTAAGACAATGAAGTATTGGAATGCTTTAGAGATGTACCTTTTGGTCTAGTCCAATTATTGATAGAATAGAAAATTACACATTGAGGTAGTAAAAAAATCTAGTTTGATTGTCATGAAGTAGGAATGCGCAAAAAATATCTAATAAGTACCTAGTTAATAGTCGAATGAAATACCTATTGGATTTAATTAAACTCTTACCTACTACGCATGTTTGCAAACAGTGCCTTGTTTTGTGTTAAGAAAAATATGTGAAAATAATGTCACAACCTGTCTGTAGTATCTACCAAAGCTGTTCAACGTGTATTTCTCATGATCTTGAACAAACAATACAAGAAACAATTTATCAATGTTGATAGACTGGGACCATGTTATTAGTTTTAATTCTAAGTCATTATGCGTGCTATGAGTGCCTAGAGCCTATTTTTAAATTAATGTGATCGTTGGTTGTTCAGTGAATTAGATAACGCACAATCTACATAGGTAATAGTTATAAAATACGTATACCGAACTTTACGATGTTCTTTTAGGTAAACAGAAAAATCTTCTAGTCATATTTTCGTGAGTGTTTTTAAAGCTTTTAGTTGTAAACCCACCGATACAGCGAGTCAGAACAAAATTGTGGTGCCTTCTTAACTGTAATAAATAAGTATATTTGTGTATGATATTGTTTTATTCGGGAAACCCTTATAATTAGTTCAATATACGTACGTATAACTACTATTTTGCTAAATAAAAGCTGAAGGAAAGTAATCTTCTGAAGCCATATTTTTCAATTTCTATTTTGCGTTTTCTCTCATCAGATGATCGATAACTGGCTAAGTAGTTCTAATTACGCTTGGACTAAGTTAGATTATGAAGATTGGTGGTAATGCAATCAATAAAACAAATTCAGCCAACCAATACGATTAATAAATATTGTTTTCGTTCATAATAGATTTAATTTGACTTTCATCCAGTAAAATTTGTAAATTGGGCTACCTACATCTAAACATTTGATGAAAAGAAGATGGAAATCTTATAAAGTCTAAAACCACGATTCATTTTCTTCTTCTCCGCGGTTTCTGATAGAAGGATCGAGGATCTTCGCTAATGTCTTGACTGCTGCGAAGATTTCCTTGCCCGTGTCTTCTATCTCTGCTTTAGGAAGCAAAAAGCCAAATTTTCCTTTATCCCTAGCTTCTATTGCATAGCTGTGTATAACCCCTTGAGAGTACATCCAGTCTAGAAGGGATCCTGTAGCCGGATAGATCTTGTGGTAGGTGGGACCATGCGTGTACTGCTGTGAACTTACCGATTTGATAGCCTGTAAAGAATATACAACCTGCAGTCGATAAATCTTGAGGACACAATATTATTTATGCGAACATCCTCAACTACAGGCCAAAGGTCTTAAAATAATTGTGTAGACTATAACTAAGTAAGAAGGTACATACATAAATACGACCATCTCACACGCACACGCAGACCACAGTCTGTAACCTGTGCCGAAACATCAAGCAAACTTGCTAATGCTGTTAACTCTTTCTGCTAAATTTTTAAGCATTCATGCATGGGTTTATGTTAGTTATCTTAACTAACGTTACCTTGACCATTTCGTCGGCAGCTTGCTTATGCACCTTCACGTCGCTGGTGCTCTGAGTCCTCGCGCTCCACGGGTACAGGATCATGTTGCCATACGAGTGGATATCTACTAACGCGCTGGGTGCTTTGTCTAACTTCTCCATCATCTCCTGTGTCATAAAAAACAGTTAGTATCTATCTAACAATGTAATTAATAAAAGAGCTTGCAAATATTTATTTAATTATTGCGAGCTCTAATTAGCAATAGTCTTGGCAAGCAAACAATACTAGGATAAAGTTAATATGTAACTCTTTACAGTCGTACAGTCCAATGTTCGGGCAAAACTACCGTTTACCCGAAAGAACAGGCGGGAACATTTCAGCTACCTACTTTGCTAGCTTACTGTCGACTAGTTGTACACTGAATGAAACTCATATTGATAACTTACACGAAATGCAACTGCCTCGTATTCTGAAAATGGGAAAGGGCCTGAGTAGGCATTGCTGCATTCATCGTTTATTGTGATGCCAGCGATGCCCCAGTCTAGTCTGAAATATGTATCCATTTACAGCTTTAATGCATCCACGCACCGACCTTTTGTCAGCTCAGCGAAGTCGAGTGTAGGTAAGCAGGTAGTCGGGCGATTTCCTACTTTACTATCGACTATCGACAACCGGTGAGCTATAGACAAACAGACCAGTGCTCCCAAAGTAAATCATAAAATAATAGCGTTTCAAATATTTTTAACTAACTATAGAGTATCGAGCTTCTGGGGTGGCCAACTTGCTTACTCTTATTGGCGACTCTCTGCGATAAAAATAGAGGCCTCTAGGTAGATAAAATATCTATGCTTCAATCAAATTACATTTTCACATCTTACCACGATCGACTGACCTATTATCCACGATCGACCGGTTGGTCACCCCGCCCACCCCTCTAGTATGCTAATCGGTATTACCAACGGTAAAACTATCTTTACTTACTCAAAGTTCCTATTGATGTCGGCACCTCGGCACACGATAGATTTGCGACGGTTCTTCCGCCACAGTCGGTCATGAGTGCCTGAATACTTGTACCCATCTGGGTTTACAACTGGGATTATCAACCTTTAAAAATAGAAAATTAATTCAGAATTTGATTTCCTAATTTATGATTAGTAAGTAGGTTCTTTTTTCTTCTCCTACCATTTACCGACCACTTTCAAACTCAAAATGGTTTGCTACTTAGATTCTCTAGCAAAATAAGGTTATTTTGCTAGAGAATCTAAGTAGCAAGAATCGAAGTCCAACCCAGAATGACAAAAGGCAAACTATGTTTCAGGCAGGTATCTTAATAGCCCTTACCAGTTTTTAGATTTAATAAAATTCGGTTGGTGGTCGAACTTAGTGACGATAGTGTTAAGGATATAGAGTGCCGTTGTAACTCCAACCCATTCACGACCATGCACTCCTCCTGTTATGATTACCACCTTGTTCTTAGGGTTACCATTTGTTATGTTGAGCATCTGAAAATAGAAGACATAGATACAGTCACCATCATTTTACCATGCGAGGAATGATGACCATGATTTATTTTGTCATTGCAATGCAGTACATTTTAATTCCGTTTATCTTCACCAAATCTATAAAAAAGGAAAGATAATTAATTGTAGATCATCTCAATCAATCATAAGGTAGGCACTAATATGGAAACCCCCTGGTAAAATGTTTTTTAAAAATTTGTAGTGGAGGTGTAGGTGCTTTTCTTTACATACTTTTAGTGTCGAAGTAGGTTACTAGGTCTTACCTTAGACCTGCATATTATTATTTGCATTTCATATAATGATTATCTATTCATAAATATTAGAAATTTGTTATCGCTCATTAGAAAATAGAAATAGTTAATGCATTTGTTTACGAGAGCACCCGCATAATAATATGCCTACTTATCAGGTTATCGTTTATTTTATAACTTTAATCGGATTTGCATCTCTAAATAATAGGAACCATTTGTAGGTTACCCTAAAGGCCTATCTAAGAGAGTTAAATTGGATAAAAGAACAATTACTTATGGCCTTATAACAAAACGGTACATCGCTAAAAAATAATCTAATGTTGGCTAAAGCAAGTACCTAAGTAGATCTCTATCATTCATACTCCTCTAGAAACTTTATAATAATAGGTATCACAGACCCAGTTTATCAATGGTTGTAAGGAACTATCCGATCAGGTACGAACTATAATTAAGAATCTAGCTCTGTCTAGCGCTCCGCAAACCTGTAACCTGTGTACTTACAAGAATTGGTCTATTTTCAGCCGTGTGTCCAATAGTCTGTAGTTTGCATATAGATGAGTACTCTTCGGCTAAGAAGTTGTAATATTCTTCAATCACGTGCCATGTAGGATATGATACCCAGTTCAGCCTGTGGCCTGCAGATGTTATACGACTTTTTACATAGGTACTGGGTACAGTCACCATCAAAACTGTCTTTAGGTAGTTAACTTTTTTTAAATACATTAGGTAAAATTTTTGACAAACTGCTACTTCAATTATATATTATGCTGTTAAACCTTGATCCTTACTCTGAAAGTTATTGTATAAGCCACAAGAGCGATTTCCTACTATTGATTATGTTTTCGAAAACTGGATTGGATTTTCGACAAAATTTGTATGAAAAACTGATCAGTGCCTCTAGCGGGCGCCATAAGAACTTGCAGTAGGAGGTACAATTTTTAATGTCTCGATATGTGATAGTTACAGCAGAAACGAGCTATACGAACACATATTGCAGAAACTATTTATTTGTGTATTCCTCATATATTTATGCTCTCTGCGAAGTTTATGTATAACTTATTATATTTCTACAGTGATAGTGGTAGGCAGCCAAGCCGCTGCACTGCTTACACTATCTGCTGTGAATAAGCAAGAGACAAACATATAAATGCCTAGCTTACCAAGTCTAAGAGTATTCTCATTCCACATGACTGGCTCTGACTTTTGATCATCGATGGTTCGTTGTACATTCGGTAATTGCACGGTATAGCTCACGTTACGAGCCGTTAGCTGGTTACGTACTTTCTCTGCTTTTGCAGGTAACACGAGGAAGTCTGATCTAGTCGGGCTTAGGCTCCATACTGACACATCTGGTTCAAGTCCAAATAATAATTACAGGTTAGACTTATAAAAAAATATCTATTGAAAACGAGGTCTCTAAAAGTCTTAGCACACAATGTAAGCCTATGTAGGGTAGGCACTTACTAACTATAAGCTACCACGGTGGAAATCAACGAAATACAGCGAACCGAATACACACAATAGTGAAATAAGTTTAATTAAGATGACAAACAATGTCTTCATAGAAAGCAATACAATACACATGTAATGTAGAGTAAATAATGTAATGTAGTCTAAATAAGTCCTTAGAATGAGTAAAAATGTTGAATAATCTACTATTACGTAGATAATGAAATAATACGAAACCTCCATTATCAATAAGTTTTTTGACGGTGATGATATCTGAGGCGCCATGTAGATCTGTCTGCCATAGTTGTGCGCCCTCGTACGTTACTTTTTCGTTGTCCGCAAACGTATAACGCACACATTCTAGTAAATTTAATTTAAATTATTGTACACTTATGAGCAGGTAGTGGTAAACACAGCAAAATAGAAGATTTACAGAATTTAAGAGCTTAGACACAACACTTGAAATACGGGTCATATGTAGATATTTTATAAGCGATTATGTCTCCAAGATCTTGATTTTAAAATTATTAAATTGGTTATTTCTTACTTTTTCACTTACCTAGACAAAAGAAAATCAAATAAGCATTTACAAAATCCATTTCATATCGGCTTATTAAAAGTAAGTACTATTGAATGTTTTACTGCAGTGATAAAGTTTTAAGTGCTGTTTCTACCAGTTAGTACCTGTGCACAATTTTATATACCTTTCTCAAGAAAATAATAGCCAAAACATGATGCAAGTTATATATGTTTATTAACATTACTATATACAATAATTGTAATTTGAAAATAGAAACATTTCATATTGAAACTCACATAAATTTATTAAAAATGTGACAATTATTAAAACATTAGGCTTGGTGTTACACATTATTGCTCAATGTACCGACAGGCTCAACTTCACTATTCTCCCGCTGGCATGTAAATAAAATAAATGCCACCAAACATCTAAGTGTCGCAACACAAGTCATTGCATTTCTCATATATTATCGGGTCTCTCTAATAAGTATCACAATTAATTCACTTATTATAAATAAATTATAAAATCGTCAACTCAGTGTCTAGTCTTATATTTCAAGTGTAAAAACAATGTCAAAAACGATTCACTATTAAATCTGATCACATGGTCCACAACAGTGCATAAAAACGCAAACTATACTTTTACCAAATGTTTCCTTCATTTTCACGATAGACACAATCATCACCAATTCATTGTCAATGGAAATGACACATATATTTGTCTATTTAGTTTGTCTTCTAATGAAAGTACATGGTTTTTTTAAAGAATACACTTTTTATGCTAATAAATAAGCATTTCACATGTTTTGAAATGAGTGATTGACACCGAACCAGCGTTATCACGTCAGTATTAGACATTAATGATCACTCACAATGATAATTCATCGATAATATTTCGAGTTAACGAAATGGCCGTAGAGCTAAATAGATACGATAGCGTTTCACAAGTTTCACTAGTTCATATTAAAGTATCGTGTTCTGAATGCGAACACTGAGGTCCTGGGCTAGTCGGCGTCGCCGTTCGTCACGGTGAGCGGCTCCTCCTCCTCGTTGTAGTCCAGCGACAGCACGGAGGCGCGCCGTCTCTTGCCCACCGGCGTATCGCTACACTCACTACCGGAATAAGTCCGTTTCTCGGCGGGCGAGGGCGGCCTGTTCCCGTTTACCGTGGCGTGCGTCGCGCGCAACTCCTGCTGTAGGAACAACACCGTGCTCTGCATGCCCTCCACATCCTCGTCCAACTCTTGTAGGAACTCGTCCAACTCTGAAATGTTACATTTCGTAGGTAATATTGATGTCCAAAGAAAGATAACTAGCGTGAATTTGGAATTGTCAATACCTGATTGTGATTTTTTGACTTCTTCACTAAAACTTTTTTGTAGTGCTAGATCACCTTCTAACTTAGCTATCCGACCGCTAGACGTCATTCGCCCGAGGTCTTCATTTTCTTGGTGCAGGAGCCTGCATTTTGCCATAAGTTTCTTGCCGGTATTTGAATCTGGAGTAAACTTCCAAGCGGATAATTCGTTCTGAGTTTCTTCTAGCCTCGCCTTCGTCGAAGTTAATTCTTGTTTTAACCTTAAAATGAGTACATTGACAGCAGGGTCTAAAAGTGTAGATCGGCCATTGAGACTCGCGTGTGAAGACTTCAGTTCAGTAATTTGACTCTGGAAATGATAAATATTTAAATGTTAGTATGCTCTTAACCAATTCTTATTCTCAATTATTATCAAGAGATCATTTGCGTGTCTATAATATACTTTAATAATAAGGCTATACTCTATATTTTAAAAGCACAGCATTTGACACTAACAATAATGTTCATATTAGAGAATATCTCTATCATAGAGTTTATGTACTGTATACAAGAAATTAACATTAAAAATTATCTAGTACCATTAATAGTAGTACTTGCTGTCCATTGTCTCTAACGTCCATGGAGGGTATTGTAATATAATTTTGGATATTTTAGTATCCATTGGACGTTTGAGTAGCCATGTAACAATTTTTATAAAAGTAACTTACAACATAGTCTTGAATTTCCTGTTCTTTAGCAGCAAGTCTCCTAACCAATACTTTCTCTCTATGTTGTGACTCAGCATACTGCTGTTTTATCCTATCTTCTACCTCTTTCGCCTTTTCCAAGCTGCCTGCACATATCAACAACATACATTATAAACATTTCTCTCATTTAACCACTACACATAGTACAAACATAACAATATTATATCATCTTGTGGTTGTATATAACAGTCTTTTATATTATGCTGATATTTATAACATCAACAACCTACTTAAGAATCAATAAAATCCACTATAAAATGAAACATTTCAGTTGACAACATATTTTTATGCTTCTGATTAGATAAAAAGGTTATCAATATGTCAATATTGCAGACATACAATGCATTTTATAGTGAATTTTATTTAGTGATTTACAATATAATCGACAACACCTTAACTAAATTATAAAAATAAAAACAATTTGGCACAAGTCTGTTGACAATAGACATTCATATAAATAAATTGCTAAATAAGCATTGCAAAATTTGTGACACATATTTAAAAAAGATGTGATTATATCTGTATACTTACAAACTGAAGTGTGCAATAATTTTGAGGTTCATATCAAGCATTCGGCCTGAATGTTCCATAAAATGCCTGCAACTTCTACAACTTTTCCATTATAAGGAAAATTGTTTTGAAAAGAAAATTACCACAGCATATTTTCTCTCATTAAATTCACAAAAGTCATCAGAAAATCCCTAGCTACACAAATATTACAGAAGAAATAGTAAGAACAGTTTAAAACATTAATTATATGATTAACTAGCCGGACCACCCTTTTGTAAATCTAATCTATAGTTCTGCAATCTGTGGTAATAGTGTGGTGATCATCCTTACACCATGGGACAGTTAATATTTTCTAAATTTACAAAAACTTAGAAAATATTTATCTGTAATTATTATGCCAACTTTAAGTTCTAACATAATTGTTATCCTCAACTTCTTCATTCCATTTTAGGTTTTATTAGTACCAAGATATTCTTTTATATGGATCAAATATTATCATAAATGATGTCTTGAATTATATTTATAAATACCATTATAATTACATGTTAATTAATATGCTGCATTATCAGATCACAAGTATTTCAAAATGCAATAAATATCTCAGAATAATGATATAAAGAAAAAAACTAAATGAAATCAATATGGACCTCCTTCTTCATACTAAAATAGATAGTTATAATATTGGCAGTACAGGTTGTTAGCCTTGATACAAATACTTGAAACCTGTTTGCTTCACAAACCCTTGGAACTTTCAATAGGGGCTTTATTGTAAAGGTCATAGGGAGCTTAGCAGGTCATTGAACTGTACTCTTATTAGCACAGTGTTGCCAACTAGATGTCCTTGACCCAGTTTAGTTGGAATTTATTGTTATTTTTTTCTACTTAGAAGTAATAAGTTTTTGTTAGATATAATCAAGTTTGGATTGATTTGAGAAGTATGACTATTCTAATACTCGATTTATTTCCATATATTTATGTGAAACAAATCTATATCCTATTTACTACTCAAGAAAATAAACTAATATAAAATGAATTTGTTAAAAACTTCTTGTTTATGTTTCCACCCATTCATGGTCGGCCTAAAAAATTATTTCACAACCCTCCTTTTAATAATAATAGTTACACCAACTCTATAGTATTTGTTACTTATAGTTGTATTTGGACATACTACTCACAATGACCTCCATAGCCCACTGGGGGATGTATTGCTCTTAATGGCAATCTTAACGGCAAACTAAGTTAACTGAATAAACTAAATGTGTAACTAGTTAGTATTAAAATATACCTACCTAAAATATGCCTGCCTAATGGTGAACTATCTCCTCATCATAATTAAGTGAATTGACCAAGGTACCAATTTACTCTTTTCATGTTAAGACTCAAAATATTTAAAGACATATATTTTTCGTTTTGATTTTACACATAATGTGCAATACAAACAATAGATTTAATAAGATAGTCTATATCATACATGTATCACAAAGTAACTATAACTTAGTTAAATATATAGGAGTAGTGTTAGTCATAATTGCTGATAAAGCTATGAACCATGATCTAGTTATTTGCTCTGTGAATAGCATGCAATGACTCAAAGCTAAACAGCAATGAAGAGCTTTTAAAGCAAGGTTTTAAAATTTTAACCATTTAATTTGACTTTAACATACTCGCATGAAACAATAATTATTATAAAGTTTTGTTTAACTTTTATCTATAATACACTTTGTTTAAACCAATCTTGAAATGTTTTCTGTTTAACCGTTTTAAAGTATGTTAACATGTGCTTAAGCTATAAAGAAACCATTACACCACAACCAAAAGATTATCAATGATTAGTCAACAGTCATCATTGTAGAAGAAAGCATACTTTTCCAAACTTACAAGATAAAATTTATAACAAGTTATAAACATCAATTAACAATAATGAGAGACAGAAGATAAATAAAGCAAGTACAAAATAAAATCTTATCTATACAGCAAAAGAAGTGATGAAAACATATTTACTTTTTCATGTGCACATTGAGCAGACATCTCGGCTGTTTGGCCGGTAACCGAGTGTAGCAACACACCACTGAACATGGACACTGCACCAGAGTAGCCTGGAGACATCACACGGCCTTGTGCCCACATAAGCACTTCCACTGAACACTCCACTGGCACCTCTCTTACACAGCAAAACACCAAATCTTCATCTTCAACTTTTGATAACTTAGAACACCTAAATACACCCCGTACCACATTCCGTTTTATAACTAAACAATTTTCAGTATCACAGTAACATTTCAACATCATTTCATAACAGTATCACTAGGTAATTTTAGTTAAAGTATTGTCGATATAGATAGTAACTTAACAACTCGCGGGTCGATCGACGCCGACCAGGGCGCTACCAAGCCGATGAAACTCTCTTAAATACCTTCCAACTCTTTGTTCAAAGTTTCGAGATGGTCAATGTACAAGTCCTGGTTTCTCCACGCGGCGCGGAGCGAGTCAGCGGAGGCGGCGTCGAGCTGGTGCGGGGTCAATAACACGCGCGCTATGCTCGAGCCGCCGCCACCTGCGCCGCCGTCAGACGTCGCCTCACCGTGCCGCTCTGTCTCCTCGGACATTTCACTCTTACAAAAACGTTAAGAGCCTCTTTTCGACTGCAAGCAAATAACCACCATTAAATCCTACAAAGAATTAGTTCATTTGCATTTCTCCGCCGTTATCAGAAACCTGTAGTAATGTTAAACTGACCATTGGTACCAAAATCCGAACTACTTACAGATGATTATTATAACGTCAGAAGCTTAATTGTACGGGAAACTATTATATACAACTACTTTAAAACACTAGAGACTGTCCTTATTTTATATTACGAGGTCATCAAACGAAACACGACAGACGCCATTTTATCACATACCACTACACTATGGCTAATGTTACCATAAAAATAGTTAATCTGTCAATTTATTATTTTGTGGTAGGTAACATAAATTTATTGAAAATTTTACTTACAGAACAGTGAGCTATTTTATTTCAATTTCTATTAATTAAATATATATTTTTAAGCGTGAATTTTAACTACTAGTAATTTTAATTTATAAAATAGTAGATTTTAAATTTTTATCATAGCCACATCAGAAGTGCTGTTCCATAAAAAAAATTGTGACGGTTTTTTGATTACCGGTTTTTACAGTAGAGGTTGTTATTGCTGGTAATTAGCGTTAACCTTTAAAATTGTTTATTCCACCTACTTTATTGATCTTCTCATTTTTGAATTCGGAAGCACACAACACAGTTTACCATTTTCAGCGACTTAACAATGAAAGTAGTGAAGTTACTACATACTGCATAACATTATATATTATATTTCCAAGTAGTTTTACATCCTTATCAAAGCCGGCTAGGCAATAGAAAGTATTTATCATTATTGAATTAAATTTGTTAAGTTAATTGATAGGTAAACAATAGCAGTGAAACTAGGTAGTATATATCAAGGTGATTTATTTTAAATGTCTTAGATAGGTATCTTTCTAAGCTTTAGGCAATCAGTTTTTAACTGATTATTTTATATCGTTATACGACTGCAACATAATACTTAATCTGCCGTCTGATAGCTGAAAATTAAAGCTTTTCGAATGGGCAGAGTGTATTATTCCCAAATCTACAACTTCATTTTCTTTTGGTACCTAGATGTCGCTACAAGAAGCAGGTACAATTTAGTTTGGTATAAAAGCTTTCTATTGAGTTGAGTCTTTATTTTATTGAGGGGTATAAAAAATTAATAGCACGCAATATATATTTAATCATTTTAATTTAATATTTTATTACTTATTCAATATATTTAACAATTAACGTCTAATTAATGTTTAACATTAATTTAGTTTGAATTTATTTCTATACATTATCAAGTATTATTTATAACATAGATTATATCACAATATGTACAGTGGAATGTTTTTGTTGATAAGGTAGAAAATAATGTCAATATGGTCTCCACACTTCTTGGTTTCCCGTGCCGTAGAGTCCGTGTTTGACTTCATCATTCGTCTCACAAGATTGACCTAGAGCGCTTGCTTCCCCTGACGCTTGCAACTCAGTAGTAATTGAGATACCACCATCGATGTCGCTAATTTTGATTTCGCCAGGGAAACATTGCGCTTCTAGATTGTGTTTGTCACTCGAGCTGCTGTGAAGGTGTACGTGTATTTGGTTCTGATTGACTGTTGAGTATAGGTTTGGAAGGATCATTTGAGGGTTGGGGTTGATGTAGGGCGCGTGGGATTGTAAACAGGCAGGATTGTTGTTGATATTGTTGTACTGATAGTTATTATAGTTGTAGGTGTTGGACGACCAGTTGTAGTAATTAGGGTCGTAGCGCTGCGGCGTCATCGGTGTCGACGAGTTGAGGTCTGTGAGGGAAGAGCCGGTACCGCTCGGACTGCCTTTCACGAAACCCGTCGTACTTGGCTGGAAGCCGCTGTAGTCTGTGTGACTCAGAGGAATTTCAGACAAGGGAACTGTGGGAGAGAAGAAAAAAGACAATTAATAAAGGTACTTTCATTGAAGTGATTTAAAAAAATATCAAATATCTGTTTTAAATGTTGAATTAATGAAAAACACAATATTCCACCACTAATAATAATGATTTAGAGTTAATTGTCATTTAAAATGTAGAAAATTGACTTTAAACAAGTAAATATGACGTGATCCTTTAAGTTGAATTGTAATATTTTATTTTATTTTCCCTATGAGTAATTAAATACAATGAAATGTAAGTAAACGAGTGACTTGTAGCTAATATAATATTATGTTCTTTACCCACCACATATTTACCTACCCATATAATTAGGTAGGTACATGTAAAAGGATAGGATATCAATTATACATACACATATTTGTAAATAACGTACCCCACATAATGCTGATTATTAAGAGAGGGTAGAACATATTATGCCAACTGAAAGTTTGGTCAGAACTCAGAAGAGAAGTAAAGAAAGTACTTTAAACAACACGTTTTATAACTAGCATTTTTTATAAATATAACTAGGTCTATACGTAAATGAAACATTATTTGTTAGCTACGCCCACTTATCGATATTTATTTATTTGCCTAATAGATTATGCTGGGTCAGGTCATAACATTTATATAATAATGAGGATTATAGGTATGTATTCGGCTTCTATAATGTGGTCAACCGCTCCATTACCGTGGTTACGGTTATGAATGGAGGAAATTCGTTTATCAACATGTATGTGACGCAAATTGTTGCCTTATTAGAAAAATAACAGTTAAATATACTGATGTTTTAGCAATATTTAGGCCCTTTATTTAAAACTAGCTGACACGCGCAACTTCGCTTGCGTCACATAAGAGAGAATAGGTCCCAATTTTCTCCGTTTTTGTAACATTTTTTACTGGTACTTTGCTCCTATTGGTCGTAGCGTATATATGATATATAGCCTAGAGTCTTCCTCGATAAATGGGCTATCTAGGACCAGTATTTCCTGAGATTAGCGCGTTCAAACAAACTCTTCAGCTTTTTAATATTAGTATAGATATGAAAATCGTTTCGATGATAATGCTTAAAATTTTTATTAATAAGTACCTTCAGAACAATCTTCGTGTTACTTAGTTGCATGTCTCATTTATTGATATCAAACGAAGAAGGGACGAGGCGTATGTTTATACACAGCCAAGTCACGACTGTTGCATTATTGCAATTTACAATTTCAATATGTTATTGCCGTGCGGAGTCTCAAAGGTTAACTTTAAGGAAATATTTAGAGCAACAAAGTTTATACAAGTTAGATATAAAACATCTAAGTATAAGAGTTTTAACTCATCATTAGGAATAATGCTTATAAACGTCTACAATATTTAATCAGAATAATTGAAAGAACGAGGAAAGTTTTATGTGTATACTAAAATACCACACAATAATTACAATTACCTATAATGTTACGGTATAATAAATTACAAATGACAAATTAACTCTCGAAATTGAGATATGTTTAAATAGGTTCATATTTTGACCGCAGGGCGGCGCCACTAGCAACTTAGGTCTACAAAAAATATGTGAAAAGGACTTTAAACGATATTTACCTGCGGGTAAGTGTATGGTAGGATCTGGCTTGTAGTACGGCGCCTGTAGAGGGCCATACGTAGGGTACATGGCTGTCGTCGACGAGTAGCCCGTGTTCCATTCACTCGCTCCTAAGATGTTCCCGCTGGTTTCTGTAAAACAAATAAATTAAAAGTTAAGTAAATAATAAATTTATCGTTTGTAAAATTAGGTTTCGTAAACCTTTGAATAAAGGCCCGTCTATTTATAGGTGGATATTATGTGTACAAGTCGCGATATTTGAAATCGTAAGTCGACTAGTTTGGTTTGAGTAAGGCAATAATTATAATATTTATAATTTATGAGTAGGTATGGTATACTATCATGTTCAACGTATTGCGATTTATCATATTATTATGTTAAATATCCTGAAGCCAAAAGTTAGCGAATCAATAGACTCTTGTTTATATTCCTGATTTCTTGTAAATGCAATCAAAAATTAAGTGCTAAATTTACGGGAATTAAGTTCCAATAATTCAGCTTACAATGTAGGTTAGCAGTGAAACATTAAAACAGGATGTTTTGCCACAAAATTAGATAACAATATAGGGTAAACGAAGTCATTCCAATCATTAACTTTTTGATCTAGACTTTTCCATAAAAATATATAGGTATTTCAATTAAACCGATATTTTTGAAGCGTATGCAGGTAAATATTTATTTATTTCTTAGCTTGTAAATTTAATATCATAACAAGGTCAATTTAAAATAGTTTTACAAATTATATCCCGTAATATTATCGGATAAAGGATTCCAAACAAAGCATTAAAGCAATATTTACCAGAAATGTTGTTCCGAAATTGTATGCTTATTAAAGTTCGTTTTCATGAAAATAATATATCCGGAGACGAAACGTCTCTTGATGACGAGGAATGTTAAAAGTGGTAGTTTTTATTCTTATCATAATAATTACTTATGAAACACATACAGTGCGTTGAGATAGAATCGGCAAATTTTTACTTTTCCGTTAACGTAATTCATTAGTAACAATGTAAACTAATAAATTTAGATAAATTCTTCCCCCGGATACTACTACTACTACGGACACTAATAGTAGCGGCACGTGCTTTTGCCTCAATCCACAAATGTTATCAGTATCACGCGAGTTGTACGTCAAATTGTAAAGATACGGGTAACTTGTAACTCTAGTAAAACGTTTCTGTTATAATTACTGTACACGTGAGTGACGTATTATAAAGGTTTGACGTAAAATTCGGCTAACTGTGGCCGTATCGTTACTGATTTTGTTTAATTGTGGTTAGCGGTTTTGATAAGTGATAAGGGTCAAAATTAGGGATATTTTTATTTAAAATTTAATTAATTCTTGTAGTTCTTTGTTTAAGAGCTTTTTAATCTTTCGTCATTAGCTAGCATGATTGTTTCTGTAAAAAAAAATACGACAACTTCCGCGATAAAGTATCGAGTTGTAAGCGATTTTCCAAATTTGTTGAATTCAACGTTTGATATTTTTCTAGGGTAAACTAAATATTTGTTTATTGATTCTGTTTCTTGGATATTTCAAGCATTGTCTGTGTCATACGCATTTTGTGCAGAACAATGTCGCCGTCGGTAACATACTTCTTTAGAAACAAAGTTGTATCTTTGTAAAATCGTGTAATTATGTTATATCCATAAGGAAGTGGTTTTCCATAAATTTTTTTATTATTCTATACAAACCCAAATAGAATCTGTTTCACTATAATTGACTACTTAGTCACAGTAAATTGTCTTCTAGGAATAATTTGATTGTTATTCATATCTGCCGATTGTAGAATGAGCACCGTTGCCGTGGCGCCAATTTTTTATACCAAAAGTGTTTTTATAACTTTTAAACTCTCGCGTTGCATGTTTAATGTATAATAGAATACGGGAATTAACGCGAAACGCATTTTACCTTAAAATGCCTAACGTTTCGGCGCAGGTTGCACTCGCCGTGGTCCCAGGCAGTCTGCCTGGGACCACGGCGAGTGCAACCTGCGCCGAAACGTTAGGCATTTTAAGGTAAAATGCGTTTCGCGTTAATTCCCGTATTCTATTATACATTAAAAGTGTTTTTAATACGCAGATCAAAGAAATAAACCGCAACATTAACAAGAATTAGAAAATTAATCATTTAGAGATATCAAAGTCTTAGTGAAAATATGTTTGATTAGTTCTACATTCTAATGAATACCAAACAATAAATCTGTATGATTTTTATTCTATTGGTTAGTTTTATATACTTGACGATATCACAAGATTTATAGACAAAAGCTCACTTTATTTATTATATTTTGATTGGATAAATATTTAGGTCCTTTATGCTCTACATTTTTAAAGGGTATGCGGCAACACAGTCTATTACGGAAGTCGGTGATTCACTTTTCGTACTCACTACCTAGTATCGACTAACTTGAATCTCTAATCCATTACCGGCTGCTATCAAGTAAAGTCAATAAAACAGACTTGTTATACAAAATCAAGATGTTTATTATGTGTGTCACGCGTACGGAACCGGTCGCGTGCGACTTGGGATTGCCGCTGATTCATACCGTCGCGATCGCATAGAATAGACTAGCTGACCCGCGCAACTTCGCTTGCGTCTCATAAGAGAGAATAGGTCATAATTCCCCCCGTTATGTAATATTTTTCGTTGCTACTCTGCTCCTATTGGTCGTAGCGTGATGATAGAGCTATAGATAGCCTATAGCATTTCTTGATAAATGGGCTATCTAACTCTGAAATAATTTTTCAAATCGGATCAGTAGTTCCTGAGATTAGCGCGTTCAAACAAACAAACAATCAAGCAATCAATCAATCAAACAAACAAACAAACAAACTCCTCAGCTTTATAATATTAGTATAGATGTGTTTCGTGACGAAAGTCAGGCAAAACTAACGTCTCTATACAGTCAAGGTTTATTGCAATTGTGACGTCATAACACTCGATAGTCTACGGATTATAATTATTATTGGATTAATTTAAACTAAAAAGGTACGAATTGTCATTGTGAATTTGTGACCCACTTTGTATAAGGCTCGTTTTAAATTCGTTGTTAGACCATACACTCATATTTAATTTTTAAAGAGGTTATATGTTTGCTATGTTCAGTTCAGGATTGCGAAGTAAAAGATTAATATGAGTCTTGGTCTAAATATTAGAATGTAGAGTAACCAATGTTAGTATAGATGTATTGAAATGATAATTTCATTCTAAATCGCTTAAAGTTCAGAACAAAATTCCTTGAGGTAAAGAAGGCAAGGCCTCTAGTCATAGCGATGTATTATGCTAAGTATTCAACATTTGTTATCCGATTACGTTGTCGTCATGTCAAGCGTATGCGAACTTAAGTCAAACGGTTTCAAGGGTTTCTAGCAATAGTTTTGAATACAATAGATAGTAAAAATAACCCTACAAAGTAAAGAAATCTATTTTATTCGTTGTATTTGTTACAACATTCAAAATAATATTGATTTAGAATTTATCAACATTCAACAGTATTTATTACATATAATGTATGTACTATAGTTGGTATGTGGTCGGTGGTTATCTGCAGTTGGTGCTATCGACTATCTTGAGTTAGACTAGGTAATAGTTCCTACGGCGCGGCGGCGACCAGTAGAGGCGTTGGTCGGATTTTCATACAAATGTTGTTGTTGGTAGTCGATAGTGGTAGGAAATCGCCGCTCGTATAGTTTGCTTGTGTATGCAGCAAAAAGAAAAATATATACCTACAAACTGGAAACGGGTATTATTTCCATGACGGGTAGTGGAAAATTATCGACACATGAAACGTCACTTATGACTAAGATATTAATACGTAACTATTTCCAATGATTAAATAGAAGTTCCGTGTGTTTATGACGTTTCAAAATAATTTCTTGGATATTCTGACACACACGATTATGAGTAATGATAATAAAATCCTGGTGAAAGTGCAGTACACATGTGTTGTGTTCACCTTGGCACGTTGCCAAATACTTTGGGATAATGTTTTTTTATTCATTGGTAGTTCCCAAAGTATGATTCAGATTTCATTGATATGCATCTTTCACAGCACTATTGACTTATGTCAAACTTCTCAAGAAATTCCTAGACAAGTAGTTTAGTAATTTTTACTCAGAATTTTAATATTTCGTTATGTTATAGAGTATGGAAAAAAATACATTGTATTTTCTATATAAAAGCTTATTTTCCGGTGATTAATGTCTATTGTTTGCAGTGTTGTCAATTAATATTGTTCTTAGACGTAAAAGGAAGGAACATTTTGTCTCGCTATGATGATACATACATACTATAGTATAAACTATAGGGTGTTTCCAAAACGTGAATCGTTTGCTTTATTACCGAGTGTACTGACTCAGCAAGGATAAGGATGTGTTTCCATTGTATGTTTCCCGTAAAACATTTCAACATTGGGCATACACAAAATATTGGTACTACAAAACATTTTAAATTAGTAGTGTAATACATAATTTGTATTCAATATAGAAAGCTTTTCTTAACTTTTTGATTTGATGAATATTTGTTTTTGACTCTGTAGAGTTCTATAATTCCTTCGTTAAGTTGCCTGTAGTAAGATTAAACTGTACCTTGTGCTCTTATAAAAATACAGATTTTATTATTTCAAAACTTGATTTAAATATAGATAATGTCCTTTCTTTAAACTTTGTTCCTATCACACTTCGTGTAAAAATAGCGTAAGCTAAATATAAATATAAGCTAGCTATTTGTTTCATGTTTTTGTTGAACGTTAAGCAAAAACATTCTTGCCGTCTTTGTACTTACATTATTATGTTAATTCGTGCGTTAGCTTTGTATGTATATTCGTTTTATGATTGTACGCATTGTGTACCCGAGTAGTAGCACGTACACACAGTTATTTAAATATTGCACCAACAATTTCGGCAGTTTCGAAGAAAAATGTTGACCGCCATTAAAGCTTATCTGATTGTTTTTATTTTATCTAATAAAAGGACAATCAACTTCGGTTAAAAAGGTTGTATGTCTGAGCTCATGTCTGGCTGGAATATGATTAGCAAGTAAGTAATTAATATTTAGTACTTGTAACCGAAGATCAATATATGACAGATAGGATCGTTAAAGCAATAGAAGTCGCCAAAATTGTTGTTCTTTAGTCTCCGCCTTGTTAGGTATAAGGTGTGCGGTAAATGTACTTTGTGCATATAATATTTAAAATGCAAAAGTTTGCATAGCATTTGTTACTCATACACGGCAAAACTGATTTTGATGAGTTTGTAACGAAACGTATATACGATACATTTTCATCCCGGGAAATGTTAACACGCGGACGCAGTCGCGGACTGAAACTAGCTCATATTAAGTATAGATCATATTGAGTAGTGCGATTTCAATTTGTTCAGCAAAGTTCAGTTTTACTTCTTATTGTGTAAGTGCTTGTTGATATTCACGCCTCTACCTAACCCTCGGGGGAAGTACAGGAGCCATGTTCCGCCAGTTTTTAAATAAATTAATTAAGTAAATTGAGTAGGAAAAACAAATTTCCTTATTTATTACAAGGAAGTTAACTGAAACATGTATTTTAAAGTGATTGGTGAATAATGAAATGGTGTGGCATAAAAAAAACATATTGGTGAATATGTAAATATTAGTCATTAAATAACATTATTTTGGGAAAATTGTATGAAAATTTTGTACAAATTATTGTAAGTTTAAACTTTTGTCAGTGGCTTTCTCCGTTTTGTTACTGCAGGTTCCCAACCTTTTCTTAGTCCGGGACAACTTTTATATTATTCTTGTTAGCATGTCAGTATATTAAAAATAAAGTGTAATAATCATCCTGGAAATTTATTCTTTTTAAATCATTCGCGGGCCGGCCATATCTTCACTACTGCGGACCACTAGTTCTTTTACGTTACATTATAAGAACAAACAGTACTGTCTCAAACGAATTTACAGCGGTGTTACTGTTTTCTCTATAAATTATGTTTATGATCAATACTAATATTATAAAGATGAAGAGTTTGTTTGTTTGATTGTTTGTTTGTTTAAACGCGCTAATCTCAGGAACTACTGGTCTGATTTGAAAAATTCTTTCAATGTTAGATAGTCCATTTATTGAGGTAGGCTATAGGCTATATATCATTACGCTACAACCAATAGGAGCAGAGGACCAGTGAAAAATGTTACAAAAATGGGGAAAATTTTGACCCAGTCTCTCCTATGTGACGCAAGCGAAGTGACGCGGATCAGCTAGTAAGATATATTAAAAAAGAAGTAACAATCCTCGAAACTAAATAAAATTCGACTGAATAATTTGATTCATAGGAAAATGGTCAATACTCTACTATTTAATTTAAAGACAGCTATTTTCTAAGTATTAGGCCCCACCCATACTTTAGTGGGCACTGGTAAAACCTATTGCAATATACATAAACGGAAACTTGACGTGCTTTTAGCAGTTGTAGTGAACGATCTGTCTATAACCAACATTAAGCAATCGCTTGCTTATTCTAAGTAACGATTCATGGACGTCGCGGTCACAACAACACTGCACTGCCTTACTTACCCCTGGTTTCTGAGGTACATTTAGCGATAGTTTATCTATTCAATAAATTAAATGCATATAAAAAAAACGCTATTGAATGGATTAACTACCACTGAATGTTCTCAGAAACCGGGCTCTAATCTTTGCCTGATATTCGGCTTTCATTTGTTCGTTACAAAACTCTTTTACGAGACGATAGAATCTTTATAATATCTTCATATATAAATGAAGATGGTAACCTGATGACGATCCCGCAAGTTATTTCTGATCGGTAGTTATTTTTATAACTTAGATCGATCAGAATAAAAAAATAGTGATATTATTGTGTCCTCATAATTATAAATAACAGATCGCAATAATATGTGTTGGATAAATATAAAGAAAATGCAGAAAGTAACTATATTTAAAATGCAATCATTTTTATTATAAAATACCTAATTAAAAGTTTACCACAACTCAATCGGTATTTAAGTCTTTTGTGTTGTAAAAAGGTTGAATGACGACAATCAGTGTCACACATTCGACATACAGAAACCAAGTAAATTAATTAACAATAGTCTTTGTTAGCCCCACAAACCACAAGTAAGTACCTAATGTTGTAATTACATAACACTTGTATACAATGGCTTACACATACATACATACATACAAACATTATAATATGTGTGTATTGTTAGCTTAGGGTTTATATCGTTGCTGTAAGGCTTTAAAGGCACTCATAGCAAATTTAATCAATAAAGTTTAATAGGATATACATCTCGCCGCTAGAACCGCGTGTGGTAGGTTCAAATCCCACCCGGGACAATTTTTTTGTATGATGAGCACGAGTGTCTATTCTGAGCCGGGTTGTTAATGTGTCTATAGAAATATGTAATGAAAAGTATATGAATAAGTTTATCAGTTATTTGGTTACTATATACAAGCTCTGCTTAGTTTGAAAGCAAATGACTATAATATATGTGAGTTGTCCAATGATATTTACATTTATTATTTTATTATTTATATATTTTTATTTATTTATTTTTCCCTTTACTGTCCCACTGCAGGTCAAAGGTCTCCTCACAAACGAGGGGGAGGGGTTAGACCATGAGTCCACCGCGCTGGCCAACTGCGGGTTGGTATTTATATTTATTAAATATATTAATATTAAGTGGCATTACATAAGTAGGTAACTAATATGAAGTAATATGGTTAATTCAATAATTATTGAAAACATCTCTTACGTTTGAGAAGCACGCAACGCTGGGAAATACCAGTATTTGTTATGATTGCTCACTTCAAAACAATCATGTTTGCTGTTCTATTTTATTTAGCAGCAATATATACCTTGTTAATAATAAGTATAATTTATAAAGTAAGGAGATGGTTAATTACATGATTTGGGTGACTTATAATAAAATAGAAAAAGTCTTATATATAAGCATTTGTAAGTATATTGTAAGTCCGTATCTTTCCGAAATATGATGACTAATCATTTCCAGAAAGGTGAAACAAAACATTAACGATGACCGAGTTACCTATTCCAGCCAAATTTACTTAAAAAGTAAAATTGTCAGGAAAATGTCTTTTATTTGTTGTGTTCTTTCTACCCTTCATAATTGACAACATTTCATTTTTTTAAGTAACATATATTATCATTTTATTCTAAACTAGATGTGAAATAAAGGGACCCATATTTTTTATTTTTGTGATATTTAGTTATTTTCATTCATGATTTTCACTTTGAAAATTGTTTCATTCTAAACAGGCGTAAGTGCCAAATGACGTCACATATACGGCGGAATAGCATAATGCCTTTGCCTCACAAGTCACATCATTTAGAAAAAAACAATATATAAATGTCAGTGTCTTGTCAACCTGGCACGTCTATCGTATTATTGTTTGCTTACAAATACATTAATTGTTTTATAAGTTATTATTTTCCGTTCTCCGTTATTTATAAATCATGAAAGTATCTGAAGAACTCCAAGTTGCTGATAGTGGAACCTGCCCATAGTAAATTACTTAATGCTTTTGGAATATATGCACGAAAACATACCTACTTACTTATGCATTACTTTGTCCATATTTTCTGAAGAATGTGAGAAGCGTAAAATAGACTCAGGACTAATCCTGAATTATTGTGGTAAACATCAGCCTACTTTAAATGACTACAGCATATTTAATTTAATGCTCCAGTATATACACCAGCAGCAAGACCATAGCTATAGGGATTTTAATCAGTTCTGTCAAGATGCTCAAAGTGAAAAGGTGATTGACAGTGTGGCTGAAGCTACAAAAGATCAAGCAGATTCAAAGCTGTGGCATTCCATGTGTCAGGGAAGAGTCACTGGTTCTAGGATCTATGAAGCAGTACATTGTCAAACAGGAAATGGTGTTTTGGTGCAAAGTATCTTAGTTGGCTATAAGGTGCCTGAATTTAAAGCCATATGACGAAGTAAACATTATAAAAACAATTAATTTAAATATTACAAAATGATTTTGGAGTTATTCTAAGTTCAGGCCTAATTCTAATTTCCCCTGTTATTGGTGTTCCACCAGATGGGATTTCTGCGAAATTTGTTCTGGAGATAAAATGCCCAATAGGTGGAAAAACAATCAAGAATTATGTTAAAAATGGCAAAATCCAAGGATAATGTAAGGCCCAAATAATGGTTCCGATGCATGCTGAAAGATCTGTTTTGTATTGCTGATCCAACTTTTGAACAGACAAAATTAATACACAAATTGAGTATGATGCAAATTACACTACAAAGATTTTAGAAGACGCTGAACCATTCTGGAAGCAATATATTGTTAAGACTATTTTAGAAAGTGTTAAATAAAACAAATTGAAATTAGTTTACGTCTTTTTATTCATTTTTTATTATAGGACTATAGAGATTTTTTGACCCACATGCTACTGTGACTTTTTCATCTGAATTAGTTTATTATATATAACAGTGTGGCTTGAGTATCTTAAACACGGACACACAACACCCACATGCCACAGTATTACACTATTCTTGCTTGTTGAGTTAGGCGCAGCAAAAAATTGTTTTCGATCGTCTCCAGAACTGTTTTCGTAAGATGGCACAAAACAATATTTAAGATCCTTCATAACCCTATACTGTTAACTAGGATTCATTTCGGGAAATCTATAATGTTTACAGTTCATAAATGATGCTAAATACTTCAGTAACTTATTTATTGTTGTATTTTCGTGTTTGTTTACTTTAAAACATTAATGACATTTCAAATGTCAATCTACATAACTTTTATTCAAATTGCAAAGGCAAAGGTAAGACGTTATTCTTCCGTATATGTGACGTCACAGCGTAATTTTTGGTTTTTATTTTATTTCTCCCGAAATATTGAGCCAAAAAATATAAAAAAATATGGTTTGTATTCAGGATGAGAAAATGAAGAAATGGTATTTTTATTTTAGGTACTTTAAAATTTTGAAATGTTGTCAATTGGGTAGTTACCTGGGTTAACGAAAAATGATTAAACTCGTACTCGTAAAAGGTTCATTTAAAATGCTCAGGCTATGTAGCTTTTTTCGTAAATTATGTTGAAATTGTAATTATTACAGACCGAAACATTTTATTAGACACTCATTTGATATCAACGAAAATCTGCAATAGTGACGTCACTACGCCGTATTTCTGTACTAAAATGTGTTTTTGACATTTCATAAAGAGTAGCTGATCTAATTGGTAGGCAACTACCGTATTACTGAACTAAATAGTAATATTTGTATGATGTAAAAGTCATTCACTACTTCCGGAGTATAGAGACAAGAGTCTCTAGTCGGGTACTAATCGACGACGATTACTTTTTCTTAACGTCAATATTGCATTTTATTTCGTAACAACATGATGTCTTATTCACAATGATCTAATAAAATAATAAATGAGCCAGTGAGTAAATAAAACAGGCTATATAGGTATTAATGCAGCTCTATCTATTACTGACGCAAATCACTGTGACCCTGGTAAATCCCGTCCTATAAATCTTTCTATTTTTAATTGTAATGACACCAATTATGTTAATATTGTGGAATATTCTATATAGAATTAAATGTAAACAAGAGTGCTTGGAGACGAAAAACTTTTTTTGATATTTTTGTATAAGTAGAGTCTGATTATGCGTTACATATTATTTTTTAATTTTACTCATTTTATTTCAAAAGACAAAGTTTAGAATAGTTGAAAATCATATAAATATGACTGCATTTTGCTATTTGCATTGTTCAATTTGCTGGTGTTGTGTACCTTAGGGACTAGGTGCAGTCATAGAGTATTAAAGTTAGTATAAAGTAATGCAAATCATATTTGGGTCCAACATATATCGTAACAGGACAAAATAAATTATTCAATAATTTTCGCAAATACTAATAATGTTTAAGTTTCTATCAGCCGTGGCAGTTTCGGGAGAAAAAGTATTTATATAAAACTATCATAATAATGTATTATAACTGTATAATAAACTGTCAAGTTATACTTAAATCGCGACAATGATTTTACGCAAACCATTTACGTCAATCGCATGACATCTGCGCTTGAGTGAGTCACGGTAACGCGTTTGTTAATTAATTCACAGAAAATTATGTGTTGTAGAGCCAATGACCCATTTACTATACATATATTATACAAGCTTTTTTGTACATAGCTGTGCGTAAAAACACCGTAAGTGAGGTAAGGCCGCAGTAAAGTAAACGATCTAAAGTCTTGCAACAAAATGATGCCTAAATAAATAGTAAATATAAGTTATAGTATAAGGTTTAAGCATACATTCGCAATTTATTTATAGCATCTGTATAATAACTACTTACATATATTATAATAGTTCTTTCGCCGTGACTGTCTGTCTGTTCGCGATAAACTCAAAATCTACTGGCTAACGTGTAAAAAACATATTGCATTTTTGTAAAAAAAACTTTATAAGCTGGGCCAAGTCAGGGCGGGTGGGTAGTACCGTGATAACTGATGTATTCTGTGGTTGAACGATACTATATCCGATGTCGAGTATAGCAATTCTTGAGAAAACGATTATGTTTTTTTTATTGAGAACGATGGTAATTCTGGTATTTATAGTCTACTTAGAAATCAATTGAACACAGATTGCTGTAATAACTGACCTACATATCTTTGTGTTTTGGGGTCATAGTAACACATGCCTTGTAGAATATGGCTATGTTATGTACTGTAATCTCGTCTTAGTGGTAACTTAATACAATTTTATGGAATTAATATGAACTTGGGGACGTGGATAGATAATATACATATTATTATTATGTTAATAATTTTGATTGAATGCAAATACGGGTAGGTTAGTACGCTTATAAACACATAACAAAAAGTTATGTTTTGTATAGTTTTTTTTTAGCGAATAATAGGTCTATTTAGTTCCATATACAAGTGAGGAATCATTTTACTACGCAGAATACAAGAAATAAAGATTTACGTGGTAGCAATCAAGTCGGTATTCCCCACAACTTCAACTGATGCCAAGCGCGAGTTGGCATACATTCTAATGTTTACGTAAAGACGTTTCTTAGAACAACATAAATAATTAAGCGATCAATTTCATTATCATATGACATTGAAACTTATTATGTCAAAGTCCACTTGGTACAGATGTTTATTTTTAGTCGCCTAAGGTGTGAGAGTTTTCCAAGTAGATCTTAGTATTTTTCTTTTAATTACAGATCAGTTTTCCCGTCATTCCTATAGAAGTTTTTCGTCCATTTTTTTATCCCGATGCGAAACTTTTAAACCTGTCTTCGGCGTTTTTACATCTAACCGTTTTGGTTCAAAATTAGAAAGAAGGTATAACATAATTACCTTTTTGTATACAAGTAATACGGCGACGGCGCAAACTTTATCGCGAGTGAAGTCACGACGACAAGCTAGTTTATCAAACAAAGCCATGTACTTCAACTATGACAGCTCATACAACAAATAAAAACTAATGTACTACCTATAAAACCCATCTATTTTCGATATGGATGACTCAGTTCAGTTAAAACGTTACGAAATTGTTATAAACAAGTTTGTGGTGTGATCCCATCAATTATAAGGTCAGGCGTGTAATTTCTATGATGTGTTGATAGTGTGACAAATGTATTTACCTGACCTGTACCTACAGTGAGAGGAAATCCCTGGTATACTCGTGTTCATGACGAGTACTACGTTGTTTGTTTTATTACGTGAATACAATACGTAAGGTTTACTTTCGCAAAGATCTAACGCATCTTAGATCTTTTCGAAAGTAATCTTATTAGCTAAAATACATAGTTATAAGTCGCTCATTTTCATTGCCAAAATTAAGGCGTTCAGCCGTTAATTATACCGAATAATGGTTTCTAAGAAAAGTTCTTAAGAGTGTGCCCATACACGTAACACTAAACTGAAGTAGCTAAAAGTAACAATCGAAGCAAAATTGGTATTATAACTAAAAGTAGAAGACTCCTACTATAGTTCAAGGCGTCTCCTTAGATAAAAGTAGAAACCGCGGTGATACACAGTGAAAAGTTGTACAAAATCAGTTAGTAAACAGTAACAGAAAATCAGCGTCAATCAAAATCATTAGTAACAATTTGAACGTCATTATAACCCGCAACTAAACTCTTCATTTAGTTCAAATCAGCTCTAAAACCCGTGCTCACATATGCAATAATTACAGTACAAGCAGTTTATTAATCCAAAGTGTATTCGATAATGATTTTCCCTAGTCGATGCCACTCGCACACGGCCTCGGCCGCACTGAACGAATCCACTTCATTTTGCGGTGCCAGCATGCACCGTTCCTAATTTTGCGCGCTCGTACATGAAATTAAAATCGGTTTAATGTATAAATGTGATATGCACTTAATTAATATTTAATTAGGTGTCTAAATAAAAGCGCTCTGCATTGGGTGTTGCGGTTCGCGATAGTGTTGTCATGTAAAATTATGTACTGTTTGCTAAATAGCTGTTTGGTTGAATTTTATATAATCTGTACATTACGGACTGGCTGTTGGGCGCTGGGCTACTTTTTACGTAATACAGAGATCAGGCTAGAATTTGACCGACGACCAATACTTTACAGCAAATGTCGATAGGCAATATAGGTACAATTGACTTAATTCAAAGAGTTTATTTAAGTTGTGATAAAGTTAGGCCGTAAGTGGTCATTGGTTCAAATTCGGACTAAGTATTTTCGTATTCATGTAATTCATAAAGGATCAATTTAATATGAACAATACACAAGGAACTAAATTGTTATTAACAGTGTTTGAATAACAACTTTGTTTTTGCTTGTAAATATGTGACGCAGGATAATTACGTCAAACATTTGAACTTTTTCTGTTTAGTTCTATGTATATTCCTGTTAACGACACAGCGATATGGGTTAGCACAATAATGAGTCACTTAGTTCACAAGTAAAATAAGTCTGAACAAAATAGCTGGAAAATATTTTTCTTGAACACAATTTACATTTACTGGACTATAACGCAGTAGTTATGAAGGCTAGCTGTTAACATAGGCACGGACAGGGAGCCTAGGCCTGCCGGTGACGTGGGATAATTACCGGCCCCCCTCCCTGTCTCCCCGCCGCCTCGCCCCCACACCCCCTCTGTCGCCTACGGTAATGTCACATTAACGCCCTTACCTCGGGGCGTCCGCGTGGCGAACTGTCAAAACATCGCGCCCCAACTGTTAAACGAAACGATATGAAATAAATGAAAATACCGATTAAAATGGCCTCGAAATCCTGTCAATGTGTTGCTCTGATATGAAGCTGTTGTGATTGCAATTTTCAATTGTTTTAATGAGAGGATTAGGTAGGTTTTACGCATTTATAGCAAGCTAAGTACTTTGAAACTATTGCTTCGTTTTAGAGATTCGAATGATGGGAGATAATTTGGTTTGTATTGTATATTGTGTTTTTTTACAATTATCTATGTATGTATTTCTAGAGAAAAACGTGCATTAATGTTGAATGTTATTCTTAGGGAGTAGGTTCAGTAAAGGAGGCTTAAACGTGGTTGAAACATCTTCCAAGTATGTTGCGGTCAGCTTCCAGTCTGCAGTGATGCGACTGATTACCGATATAAAATGTACACTGAACCTTCGCAACTCGACTAGCACATAACGGTTGCTTGCATCTTTAAGTTCCTGACATTTCGTAGCCACTCATGTATTACATGCCATTTTGTAAAGATTCTGCTCTGTATTTTTACTTCCCTTTACCTACAATTTTGTCACTCGTTTGTTTAAATATCGTCTTCTTTGAGAAAGATTATTCTTTCAGTCAACAAATTCGAATCGATGTATTTTGTATTCGCTTAGCTACGGACGGATTCTCTCGCTACGCGATTTTATAAACGAACGGAGAATTCTTAAAATATGGATAAGACGTTGCTTGTGTAAGTATCAATGAAATTTTGACGATATATGTACGTCATGACAGTGTTCCAACACAGTAATGTATAATTGCATCTTGAAGTGAGTTTTTGTCGCAACAATAGCATACATAATAATAGTTTACACATCGTCAAGTAGACGTTGTCGTATGCAAACAGGCTGAGCCAATCAAGGCGTTGATTAGGGGTGGAGGGTGCAATTAGGCTCCTTTGATCGCGCCGCGCCCGTTCTTGTTACACACACATTTGGCACGTAATTAGTCATATAATCGACATGTTTGTGTTATGCTGAACATTAAACCGCTATAATTTGCTTAATATTATGTAGTGACGTGAAAATGTGCATGGAAATGTATAGCAAGTTGCAGTAGACAATCAAATAGGTTTACGGACAAGCAGCTCCTCTAGAGCTAGCTAATAGTTTCAAAATTAATGGAGGTAATACAATACAACTTTTTTAACAATTATTACAGTGGTAGTTAACACAGGAATGCTACTAACAAGAGCTGACATTTATTTTTGGATTTTTAAAAGTTTGAAACTTAAGTAGCTATATTTATTGAACCATGAACTGTATCAAAATATAAGTCCAAAAAACGCGTAAGACACTGCTTACATTAGTAATTTAATATTCACATAAAATTATTCACTTAAATGCCCAAGAAAATCCATACAAGCATTAACAGGGTTAAAACAAGACAAACAAAGTATCGCATAGTTGTGAGAAGCTTTATAATTCTCGCTTTACTGCCATAAGAATATTCTCACCCCTCGGAGCGAGGCTCTTTTGTTTTTGTTAGTGATCACTTACAACGTAAGTTGGCGTAATTCGATACATCCTGTGCTTCATCCAAGCTTGTACTTGAAAGGATCTAACTGCCTTCGTTCCCAGACCGTTTTGGATTTGATTTCATTTTGATATATGATTTGATTTGACTTTAGATCAGTTAGGGCTTTATTATTGAGAGTTGGGTATATTGCAATAAAATGCCATGATACTTTTTATGCATAACTTAGCAAAATAAAAAAGGTAGAGCTTTTCGAGCTAAGAAAATCTGCCTACTAACTACTACTACGTCCTACAACGGATAACATATTTCTACTTCCAGGTCTACTTAAAAAACTAGGTATGCCACACTTTTGTGTATAAAAAACCCTGATGTGGGTTACTCCATTTATTTACGTATTGATAAACACAACAAGGTAAAGCAACCACGGCGACAACTATACAATATGTAGCACTGAATCCACAGCGGCGGCGGTTACCTCCCGAAACTTACATTTTCAAACCCTATATCACAGAGAACGAAAATGCCAACGGTATTGACAATAATTATCAGCCGGATAACGGATATCCGGTCTAAACTTACGGCGGGCGGACGACCGGACTTCCGGCCTCATTTATTCATCTTACAAACAGCATTTCTTGTTGAGGGTTGCAAATACGAGGCCATTTTGTTCAGTGTCAGGCTTAGTATTTAAACGTAGATCGGGAAAGGGTTATACCTTACCTGTACTAAAGTTGTGGATAGTACTGGGTTCTCTTTGTTCAGTACCATATGGGAGATATATATTTTTAGTAACATTGCCATGATTGTAGTGAATACGTTGACTTCAAATTAAATGTTTTGGAAAAATTCGCTTAATATAAGAACGTTAAGCTAGTAGTCTAATATAACCTTTTAGTTTTATAGATAAGATATAAAAGTGTACTGAACAGAAATAAGGTAACTAGTCGTATCCTGCAATTATGTTCAAATCAAAATTTAAATTGTAGAATTCAAAATCGTAAGTAGCGTTTCGGCTCAAAAACATTAAACAAAAACGGAATATTAAGAGAAATTGTTGTAGTAAAAACGAAATATAAATAAGATACAAACGGTAACATTGTTCGGTTCAATGCGTTCGATTCTTAAGACACGTTCACTGTGGGTAATGTAAGTTGTCGAGATTAGATGCGAGGCCACGAAACACGAGTATTACGATACAATATCGTTACAAATCGAATGCTGTAAAATGTTTCTCTTAAGGAAATTTGGCTTATTTTATTGTATTGTACTATCAAATGATAAATTGAAAGAGTGACCTGCAGAAAATTAATTCTCAGCCGTTAGAAAGTTGGAACTTAAGAAGTGTTTCTTACTGTTTAATATGTATGTTCTTTTCAACGAGGAGAAAATGCCGTTTTTACAGGTTTTCTTCTCAAGTAATTTTTCCTTCGCTTGTATGTAGTGCATTTTAAACCTGGTAATGAGTTATACTGTGTACAAATCAAATTTTGTTTGGTTACACACTGCAAATCGCTTAGAGCGGATTCTGGTAATAGTCGCGTTTGCGGCAGTACGACACGAGGAAGCTGTTTTCTTGGCTCCACCGAAGGTATTGTTACACGGAATGGATCCGGCCGATTGACGATCGTTGATACAGCCGGCCGATCGCGTAACATTATCCGTCGTACACGCGATACGCAGGCTAGCGTTACCTATCTCGCGCACATACACACGTCTACAATGATCTACAGGCTACATGCCGACGCCGGCGCACACTCTGCGCAAACCCACTCACACTTATTGATATTTTTATTGACATATTAACGACCGATTGGCCCCATTTATCAAACTGTCCAATAAAGACCCCATCATAAAAAATAATGCTCCATAATGTCTCAAAATTACCTCAGAATAGATGAAATACTTTCCACTACAGTTAAGTAAAACGTATCAAACTGGTGCGATCGACAAAAGGAAAATGGCATGACTAAAATTAGCAGTTTCTACGCGGCTACTCCACTAGTGTTCTGTGAGCTTTGTGCATTGCCCGTGCTCTTTCACTGAGATAATCAAATCATTACCGCCTCACAACACAGCGGCGCACTTATTTAGAGCTAACCCTAAATAAAATAAAGTGTCCTTATCCGTTTACCGGATCGTTCGATAGCAAATTATATGGCCGTTTTAAATTGTAGTCGAAACACAACATAATGTCGTAAGACGAAACGCAAATTACCGACACGAATTTTACAATATTTTTTTGTAACAAACTCAAACACATTACCGACAGAAGGCAGCCGGGCAACACGTAGAACAATAATTGATTGTATTGAGCCTGGCCGACACCTCAAAAATGTATCGGTAAGTATGAGGAGCCAATATTAATTTTGCCTCCCTCTCGCACCTTCATCGTTCTACACGAAGAAAGAGAAAGGAGCGTGGACGGTGCTATCCGATATGCGTTTTCCTCTGAAGGATACGAGTACGTGATTCGGTGTGTTTTTTTCGTGGGTGGAATTATTTGTAAGGCTTCGTTATGTGTTGCTCATTACTGTACAAGCGCGTATCCTGCCGGCAGCGACCGCAAATGCGAGACATTACGGCTCGCCAGAGCCACCTGAGCCTCGAGATGGTGCTTCGGCTGCTCCTGCAGTTAATGCTTCATACGTGCTGCGATACCGACACACTACTTACTAGACTTTTGTAAAACAAAAGCTTTTATCGCCTGGCAAGTGCCAAAGCTTCTGCACTGATCAAAACTTTAAATAGCGCCCAAGTCAAGATAAGTATTTGTGTGAAATCCTATTATCTTATGAATATTTCAAAGTAAACTGTAATATAAAGTAACTGTTCAAATCTATTTTCTATAGAGAATCAATTGAACATTTGCAGAAATAGAAATTTCCGAAGAAACGATCAAAGTTGTGTTGTTAAGTGAACTTATTCGAACGGTGTTATCGGTGGCTGCGGTGGCGGTAAGTTTGGGGCGGGCACTCGCCGAGCGGCAGACCGCAGACCGAACAATAAATACTTATCTGATACTCAGACCAACAGATTTTAGAACTGTCTATAATTAAATTGGTAAAACTAGGAAAAATGTTATGCTATTCGTACTGGAGTTTCGAGACACTGAGATTGTAGTCATAACATCTTTTCTTAAAAGTTTCCGGTGGGAAACAGCTCCATGACTCTTTCTACCAAATATAATGTCGTCTACATAAAGTTATCTTACGTTTAATAATATCAAAAAGCTTTTTAACCCTTTCTATGAGAGTAGGTAACAAGGTTAGGTTAAGAACTACAAATGTCTCCTAGTAAAATAACGACAACTTTTCCGAATTTCTTCTTCTGTAAACGTTGTTAGTTCTCTACCAAGTGTAATTTTTGCAGCCATTGATATAGGTACTGTTAGGGTTAAAACCTCGCGTTTTAACCGACTAAAATAACAATCGGATCTTTGCGGTTTTCGCTTTTCCACTGCACTTTGCTAGTACATTTTAAATGCGCGAAAATCGACACATCGGAAAATAGTGGCGGATTTTAATGAGTTAGTGGATACGCGAAATTAGATGAATAATGTAACTGTTTGTCGGGAAAATATCGACAGAATCGTTTGATACTTAACTGTTTAGAAGTTTTGCAGTGCTTTTTGTTACGTCCGCTGAGCGCTGGGGTGGGGGAGACGCGAGCAGCAAATGATATCGATAGCTCTAAGCTAGTATTGTTTATTTTGTTAAGGGTGGCCAAACTGAATTCGAGCTCAACCAACACGTTCAAACAATAATTAAAAACACTAAATTGTCTTACAACATTATATTTTTGTAATAGTAAGACAGAATGGCGTGCCACTTACGCACAATACGCCGTGTAAGCATAGTCGGACAAAAAACAGGTAATTATAAAATTGACGTATCGGTAATACTCAGCACGTACCGAGGTAACTGTCCAGTCGATCCAGGAGCTGTGGTTTGTGGCCACCGAGCTTAATTCCACCCGCAGAGCCCCGCCCACCATACATTTTAATAGTTTTAATGCCCAAGAAGCTATCTTCAGTAGCCGTACGATTTCGTCCGATAGCTGATAAACATAGAACTACCACCTTAATAGGCTTTTTCGAATGTGTTTTTTGTGATGGCTAGTTATAAAATACTAGAAAAGATTTGAAATGAAGACGTTACGTTGTACGTGATTAATTTTCGAGGGTCTCCATAACTCGTGTGAGGTCAGATAAGGTTCAAATTATATTTGTAAGTAGTAGGTTCAGATGTACGGGTGGTTTTAATGTTTAAGGTTTTTTGGGCAGGTGAGAGGCACCGATTTCCGTTCAGTATTTTTCATTCATGTTTGGTGAATTGGATGCTACGCAGCTAGGAAATCTGGTTTGTAAGAATGGTTAGGCGTGTGCAGGGGTCATTCATAATAGGAAAAGTGTTTATATTGTTGTCTTTAAGTATAGGTATATTATTTACAGATTCTATTTCCGAATGTGCAGTTTGAAATTGTCTTAAAGATAAAAATAATACGGAAAAAAATATATACGATACATTTCGTTGGGTCGATGCTAGATTTAACTGAAGTAACATTTGAGCGTCATAAAACACAGAAGTGTATGTGTGGAGGGTGTGTATTAGTTTGTAATAGGGCAGGTGGTGCGTGCCAACACTGCCAACACATGATCACAGAGTAACAATGTGATATGATGTACGGCGCTCGGGCGGACGGGCTGGCGGCTCCGGCCGCGTAGGCGGCTAATCCGTTGCCGCTTATTACATCCCACAGTAGCACACCGATTGAAACCGCAACCATTGGCCCCTGATTTCTGCAGCCCCATCGATCTATAGTTTCGTTATCAAATTTTCACACGGACCCTCGCTCGCACCAAGATTGACTTTATTTGAGTAAGTGTAACCGCAGAAGTACGCGCCGACTCAGGCTAACGTTCGATAACCGACGGTGTTGACTCCGCTTTACGATACATAGCTGACTCGCTACCATTTTTCAATTGTATCTCTAGTGAATTAAAGGTATTGGAGTGTGAAACAGTGAAAAGTATCGATATAATGTGATAGCTACTCGGTCGGTAGCCAATCACGGCTCCCGAGATATTGATGATCGAAATTGATCAATCAAATCGAAATTCTTACCGGAAATAAGGCGCGATGTAATATTATGTTATTCTTTGAATTGAATGTTTTCGAAAATAGATTTTATATTCTATAATAACTTAGTAAAAGTGTGAAAAGTTTTTGTGGTGGTTTGTGATCCAATTGCACAGTAGCGTTGTTGGTATGTTTGTATATTTCTTATCCTAAATTAGTGTTTAGTCCAAGTTAGATTAAAAATATAAATATTTCTTTTAAATCACAGTTATTTCGGCTACTACTCTCCAAATCAGAGAGTGCCTGTAATTATTAGGTAGGGCTGGTAGCGGGAGAAATTGATAGTATTTGTCGAACAAGTGATTACATGGTGCCGTCGCCAACAGCCGCCGTCAATGGACCGACACTCTGATTACTTTGGATTCAAATAGTCATAGACAAGTGCGCGTTCACAGGTGAGATAAATAATAGAAGCGACCAATAATATACACATGTAAACTGTTTAATACTAATACTAGCAACTTTTCCTGCAAAGACAAAGATATCCTGCTGACTGCATATTTATGAATAATTCGTATGACTGATATTACCTGAGGAAATTTGAAGTACTTGACCTGATTATTTGTAAGGCTACAAACATGAGGGCTATTTATGACGTCAATAGTGAAAAAGCCAACCAAACATTTTAGTTCTAGAAAAAAAACACTTTGAGAAAACTGTTGCCTTCGTCGGAAACTGTAGAGTATAAATAGTTCTAGCAGTTTCCTAGCTCTACACCTCACGATGTTATGCCGGCGTCGTAATGACATTGTGCCGACGGTTTTTTCTCGGGATCGCATTTGATGTTATTGTTATTATTTTTCTCTCTAACCTATCTGGAGGTCGTTGACATTTGACGTCTAGTGGAAAGTAAAAAAAGTTTGATTGAGAAAAACGGTTACTAAACGCAAATTCATGTACAAAGTACTTAGATGTAGAGCAGCGAATGAAAACCCTAAATGCCTTAGGACCAGTACAAATGCTTTCCCGTATTTCTTTTGTTGCGTTGTGATAAGTTCGTGTCTTGTAGGAATATAGGACTCTACCGTGACTCTACAGCTCATCGTATTATATTGACAAGGAACCGTCTGTACTGGCTCTGACAATTTATATATACACCTAATTTTTTTTTATCTTGACCTGTGATAATGGAAAACTTATAATCACAACATGATTCATATCTCAATATAGTCCTTCGCAATACGTTGAAAAAATACCTGAGGTCCGAAAAACCTTGACATAAAAACTGTTCTGAGAAAATTCATGAGTTTACTAGTTAAAACCCAACACTTATGCAAGTAATGTGATAATTATTACAAGTCTTTTAAGGGATTTCCCATATCCTGTATTATAATTTTCTTGTTGTAAACGTTCTATGCGGAATCTTGAACTAACCTTCTATAATGGCCAACTACGTACTTTTAATCGTCAAGCACAATTTGAAGGAACCTTAAGAACTTTTGATATACACTATTACGATAGGATTTCCTTCGTCCTAGACTTTTTCAATTGTCCATATACGTAATTTGTTGAACATTAATGTTGGCGTTTTGACATTTGGATGAGACGAGATCGATATTGTCGAAAGTTCGCGATCTCTGCTGCTTACATAACTTTCTATCCATCGCGTAATATTATAGATTTTGTGCTATTGCTTTATACATGTTATTATGTACTCTCATATAAAATTAAACCGTTATTATCAGTTTTTGAAATCCTTGTTTCAAAGCAGATTCTACATCATCAGATCAATAGTCTATTTGGTAATATACGAAACGTTTAAATATGATTACGCACAGCTAAGTTGTAACCTAGTGTAGTAGACTCGTTCGTCACTTTCACTTTTAAGGAAAACTTGGAACAAAATCCATTGCGTCATAAACAAAATGTTATTAAGTGCTAATGTATCAGTGCGAAAGTGCTGCTGCCGTTGAGTTTGTGCATGTCCTGTTTATACTTGTATTGTACTGTTATGGGTTAAAGGAAAACAATTTCGGAAGGTCGTTCATTGTCTTGTTTAAAATTGTATTTTGTAACGATTAGGTCACTTTCTTGTCTTGTATATGTGCCTTGGAACATTGTGTGTATGAGTACACATGTCGATTTTCGATTTTTGAGACTAGAGTGTTTCCTACACTAGACTAAAACGAATTAAAGTCCAACAAAACCTTCAGAAAATATCGCATGTTACATAAAAATGGGGCAGTGTTAGAAAATTGCGTTACACCACTAACACACGACGCATTTCCAATAACGCGAACATAGTTTAGTTTAGGGTACGCGTGGGCTCGCAAGGTGTTCCATCAGTCCACATAATTGGCCAGTTCCGATTGTCCGCCCCCGCCCCCCGCACCGTCTACGTCATCACCGGCGACCACATTGTTTGTAGCCTCGTCTCATACACGTGTTATAAATATGAATATGTATTCAGTTTAAAGGTCAGCTAGAGAAAATTTTGGACTACTTGCCAAAAGTGATCATGACTACTTTCTGTGTGTTAAAGTTACTTATGTTTGTTAGCCCCATAGAGTCAAAGGAATCAATACATTATGTCAACAAAACGAACTAAAAATACTAGTTTTATGAGTTAATACCCAAAGAATAATCAATATTACAATATCAAGTTCACTCAAAATGCGATGGGTGTTGAAACATCCGTAAACTGGTCCATTCTATGAATGAAAGAAATTACGTTTCGAAATTGACAATACTGGGAAAATGTGTGATAGAAACCACGGAGATGTCATTAAATAACAGCCGTGAATCACCGGGTAATCGAACCGGTGTATTACGCAGGTATCTAAGACACGAAATTGATCATTACGGATGCAATATCCACCGTTTTATTTAAGTATAATTTTGTACAGTTCGTCAGTTTAGCGATCAGTCGCTAAGCAATTGGTAAGTCACAATGACTGGGCTACAATTGAAGAAAAAAGCTTATCATTAAGAATGTAAAAACAATGTCTTGTAATTATATTAAAATTACCATTAACTACACTACTACTATTGGACTTTGTCTTAGCTGTACTTGCGATTTCATTGATTTTTTCGACCTAGAAAGCATGACTAATGTAATCAAACCGTTTGGCTTTGGATGTTAGTCATCACAATAGCCTGACATAGGCATTTTGTCTCGCTGAGCGCTAGTGGTTTAGGCTACAACGTATTGTATTTAATAAACCAATAGTTAACACTTAAATGGTAATTAATGTTATGTTTGTAAAATAACGCAATGCTCGTGGTATTGTTTCATATTTTGGTATCTTGGACGAACACCTCAAGAAGGACTTTGTTTGAGATATAATATGTGACAAGAGGAATAAATATGTTTGTGTGAGACGAAATAATATGAAGTAACAACAAGCATTAGAGTTGACATGGGCTGTCGGCACCGCGGCTAATAACGTGCGTAATGGCGGCTCGTCATTAGGCGGCGCGCGCGCAGATTGCCGCGCTGCGCTGATGAAACCCGCTGGGATTGCCTTGTAAACGCCCCGGAGCTGGCGTGCCCAAGTCATTCTTAGACTGGACAAATTGTATTTAATAATTTTCTCAAGTATTCGCAAAATATGGAAATACCAAATTAAAATCTTTGGAATGTCCCAGATTACAACCAAAATCCCAAGATTTTTTGTGTCTACTAAGTAAATATTTTCACCGTAACTAATAGTGACTAAAGATGGCAATAATAGTCGGATTTTTCACAACCAACCTGTATTGACATTAGCGAAAACTGGAATCAAATATTTGTGGTTTACGGAACACCACGATAATTGCAGTAGCTATAATTTACGACTGTTACGCACTCCATCGAATGTTTGTTAATTGTACAATTTCGGTTGCAATTAGTGCTAAATTGGGTATCAATTTTGAAAATAAGTCAAATCGCATCGCGGAACAAAAGGATAAGCGGATTGTTGGAGAAGTCACTGGCACTATTTTTTGTCCGGGTCTATTAGATACGGTGGTGCGTCGCTCTCGTCGGCAAATAAGGCGGCAGTCAGTTAGAGGTTCGTGAGGCTGAGTGCTGCCGTAATGAGCGCGGATATTAATAAATTTAACGCAGGCTCCGGGACACTTTACAGTTATTTAGGGCATAATTACGTCAAGAAAATTAGCTATCTGTCTGCCTGTTGTTTAGATGATTTACGGCTGGATGGAAAACACTGGGCCTTATTACCGCACACAGGTAACCGAATGGTGAGGTTGACAGGTGCATGTTTGTCACTTAGTTTTGTTTAACTTTAGAACACCGAATAGGAGAAACGCGAGCCGGATTAAATGTTAATCATTATGCGTATTGATTGTAGGATTTAAATCATGCCTCGACCGCGTACTTCTACAATTTTGGTCTTCCAATATTTTGGTAATATATTTCTGCCATCCATTTCGTATTATATAACTCCTCTAAAAATAATCAAACACAGATTTCCAACGATAAAATCGAAAGAATAACTTAAAAAAACAGCTTAATAAAAAGTACATACCTCCCGTAGGTAGGTTAGCGTTGGTCTTGTATTCTCGCTCCTCGTGTGACAGTGACCTGATACTCCTCACAGAGGAGCTCTTGTACTCCATGTCACGGAGGGCGAGCGACGCGCTCTCACACATAAGCGACCGCTGGAGACCAAACGATCGGATTTGGTGCGTTGATACATTTGTACCTGAAAGTCAATGTAGAATTTTAAAACTTTACTCTGGGTGTAAGTCATGTTGATTGTGAACCTATAATTGCCAAGAATCGCTTAAACAATTGTATACTTTACAAATTGGAAAGGACATTTTAGGACATCTAAAAATAATTTGCACGGTAACTGTTGGAAACCTCTTTACATTAAATTCTGATATATATTCTGATTATATCTGGCGTATTTGAAGTGCAACGAATGCAATGATGCGCACAGACTTTTACTTAAGAGGGGTGAATATAAAAAAAGTGGTTAGATGGATGTAAAAAGTTGGTTGCATGGGTAAGAAACAATTTAGTTTGGTTATTTAATTTAATTTTCTAACCGAATAAAAACTAAGTTACCGGCGTTCAATCTTCAATTAAATTGCAATGTGTCAATCACCTTGTTACATAAATAGGTGGTCTTTTTTTCGAAATTGGCGGACCTTCTGTCGGTGTGGACCTTTATTTGAAAAGGTACCGCCCCAATTATTTGGGTCCTTGTGTATAAAAAAATATGGATAATTAGTTTATGAGTTTACACAATGCCGCTATTATGTGGAGGATTCCACACAAACAAATGCATTCGGATAATTATTTGTTGTTCATTTATAGAAACAAGGAATGTGCTTAAAAGATGTCGATATTTTAGCTTTGAATACGTTATCTATGGTTGTAAGTAAGCTTGTTTGGTATTGTAATAGAGAGAATTTTGAGATATTAATAATTGGACTCTTCCAAGTGGGCAGAAAATTTAAAATTACCCATTTTTTAAATTTGTTTTTTATTCCTTTGCGTTGCATGTTTTACAGATTTTCAATAGACATAAACTAAACAAACCATTCGTATTTTATTGAACAAAATTATATTCAGTTCATCTAAAAATATTGAATCCCACAGAGCGTGACGCATTATAGTTTTCCTCCACAATTATATAAATATCATTGGCAACGCGCTACAAATAAATTGCATTTTATCGATAGTCGATAGTCCATGTAATGTTGGGCACAACGCAATTAGCGAGGGTCAACAGCGAAGCGGCTTACGCCGGCCCACCTACAAATTAAGTCTATTAACTCAAACTTTTAAGTCCCCTAGTACACGATATCTTCCTTTCTTGCGCCGCACGGTGGATCGAAAATCGGCTGTAGAAGACATAGAATCTCGAATGTCGTGAATGTTATTTTTTTTGATGGAAATGTATTTTGCTGATCATTACTGTTCTATAAAATGTCATATGAACTAATTCTGTGCGCAAATGGAAGAGTTATAATTTTTTAAAGAAAAAATTGTATGGAGCTGACATGAAAAATGAGAATATCTCTGGAATCGCAAGGTTGGCCGTTATATCCTTGCACACTGTTATAGTACTATTTATTTGTGAATTTTTGACATACTTTATATCGCGGCATCACTTGCGATTTTTTTTCTAAAAATCGTCAAAATTTTCAAAAAAAATATTTTGTTTGTGATACATTTAAATGCTTAAGTATGACTATAACAAGTGTAATTTACAATATTTTTTATGCTTATACCGAAACGTTCAGAGAAATCACAAAATCGTACTACTCCTCCTCGAATGGTGTTCTCTAAACCTCGTATAATCTTTGTTTCGGGCCTCTGAAGCTTCTTCCGAAAGACATCCAATTGGTACAATAGCATTTACTGCAATTATGTCCCCTCTGTGATCGACAATTTGTGGACAATTGATGACATTTAGTACCCATCATACAGTTCCACCACCTTTTCAGCGGTTGTTCTAGCGTATTCTTCAATTACGCCACGTCTACAAACTCTTCAGATGTGATAGCTCTCAGAATCACAGCAAACCTGCGTATTAAGTTTTCATCTAATCCAAATACCGAACTTGTGAGGACAAGAAAAAAAATTGATATTAATATCAAACTGGGGATTAGACGGTTCATCTAATCAAAGTAGATATAAGCGAAACATAGAGAGTGTTCAAGATGATTCCAGCATATTTATGACTTCTTTGGTTCCATTAAGGTTGATAGCTGACGGTGATACCGTATGGGTGAATCCAAAACCCTACTCACCTATGTATTACCCTCCAGTCCAGTTTAGTTTTTTGAAAGCAACCAAAGAAGTTGTCATAAAGGAAAAAACTGCTATGGATAACAATATTGAAGCTCTCGTTACGGATAACAAAATTGCAGCTCTCGTTACCTCAAAATGTCAGGGACATGAAATTAGTAACCAATCAATGATGACGATGATTGATGGCAAAATTTGTATAGATATGTACAAAGAAGCGAAGTCAATGCGGCCTGCTACATGTGTTTGGCTAAGACCACATAAATGAATGAGTTAGATGCCGTTGCGTCAAAAACCATTTCTTCTGGTGTGTATGAGTTCGGATTATCATCATTTCATGCCCGCATAAATGTGATGGAATAATTTTTACACATACCGTATCGTCTCGACTACAAAAAGTGGTCTGCTAGAGGAGAAGGCCATCAAGAGTTATTGCATCCACGAAAAAAAGTAATCCAAGATCGATTCAAAGATGATCATTGCATCAGATGAACACATAATACGCAGATTTGCTGTGATTCTGAGAGCTATCACATCTGGAGAGTTTGTAGACATGCCGTTATCTTACGAATACGCTAGAACAACCGCTGAAAAATACATGGAACTGTATGATGGGTGCTACATGTCATCAACTGTCCACAAATTGTTGATTCACAGAGGGGACATAATTGCAGTAAATGCTATTGTACCAATTGGATGTCTTTCGGAAGAAAACAAAGATTATACGAGGTTTAGAGAACACCATTCGAGGAGGAGTAGTACGATTCTGTGATTTCTCTGAACGTTTCGGTATAAGCATAAAAAATATTGTAAATTACACTTGTTATAGTCATACTTAAGCATTTAAATGTATCACAAACAAAATATTTTTTTTGAAAATTTTGACGATTTTTAGAAAAAAAATCGCAAGTGATGCCGCGATATAAAGTATGTCAAAAATTCACAAATAAATAGTACTATAACAGTGTGCAAGGATATAACGGCCAACCTTGCGATTCCAGAGATATTCTCATTTTTCATGTCAGCTCCATACAAATTTTTCTTTAAAAAATTATAACTCTTCCATTTGCGCACAGAATTAGTTCATATGACATTTTATAGAACAGTAATGATCAGCAGAATACATTTCCATCAAAAAAAATAACATTCACGACATCGAGATTCTATGTCTTCTACAGCCGATTTTCGATCCACAGTGCGCCGCCGAGTTTTGAGGCTTATTCGTTAAGTACTGGACCTTTTGTCCTCACTCTTTGCTTTGTTTGATATATTCTGTTGTAAATGGGATTTTTGAGTTGATAAGCATCTGATGTTAATGAACTGGGGAATGTTTTGATTACGACTCTGTTTACGCTGTGCTGGCAGCTTATGACCGTTTGTATCGACCAGGCGTGGATTGTAGATTCTGAATTCTTGGTGAAACCTGTCATTAGGCTCTCCCTCTTTTGCAGAGCCTAATGATAGAAGGAGAGTGAGCGTTTTACATTGCCGGACCATTTAGTAAAGAATACTACAGGTACTATATGATTTTTATTAAATACGAAGAAATAAGTAGTAAATAACTTGTGAAACGTAAAAATACGTATGTCCCTGAGTGGCTGCCATAACGCGTCATGCCGGCTGCCGGCACAAAGGTCCTCACAGTTGCACAGTGCGTGAGTGCAACTTATTACTGATATAATTTCACTATTGTTTGCCGCCGGCTTCACTCCATATGGCGTAACGTGTTTTTTTAGCCAGCCAATTTCGTCGATAGTCGAAGCTTCCAAGTTTCGAACTCCTTTTGAGCCTCCTTGTTCTTAGTTTTGTGTTTTCGTGACTGACAGCCGGAAGACGATGTTTTATGATATTAATTAGCTTTAAGTTTACCGTGGGGTGGATATTATATGAAAGTTAAGAGGCACTGTTTTGGGAATAAAAAGTAAACTGACATTTCATTGGTTGCGTCATATTAAATCGCCCACTTTTTCTAGAACTTTTTAATACGAACTTCATATCGTTCTAGCTATCTCCTATTATCTCTTTTCCTGTTATGCAATAACAAACTCACCACAAACAAAATATTGCACAATTATTGTTCCATCCTATATCAACCGCAAAACTAAGTTGGTTTTCAATACAAAATGATATAGACTGTTGAACTGCCTCCGTGGCGCAGTGGTTTAGGTCGCCACGCCGATACCACCGCAACGGGAGGTCGTGGGTTCGATTCCCACACGGGACAATTATTTGTGCGATCCACAAATAATTGTTTCGGGTCTGGTTGTGCTTTGTGTCCGTTGTTTGTATGTTTGTAAAAAAGTCCCCGCAACACAAGAGCAATTCTTAGTGCGGGAGTTGTCTTTATTATTATTATTAAAGAACGTGTCTGATAACAATGCTGTGACTGAAATAACAACTGAGCTGCTATTTGAACCTGGAAGTAGAACAAACTGGTGACATGAGCACAGTGAAGCACGACCTTCAACGTGTAACAACATGACACAGTAAAACAATGAAGTAGGTAAAAATAAAACATACGAGGACGTTATCAGTTCGAGTCTCGTGGGAAGAAAAGTGCTTATCTACGAATTGTGATATCTCGGTCGACCGCCACCGCCTATCGCGTATATGAAAATTACACGATAATAATAGAAACGGTTCATAAAATTATATATATTTTAATTGTTTATGTCCCCGATGCGGTTTGCGTCCCGCTACGTCGAAATAACAAATTGGGCTCACGACATGCCCGATCGAATTATGTTTTCATATTAGTTTTTTAATTAATTGGTAAGTTGGTAATGTTGTATTTCAGTGAATAAATATTGTTTGTGATTAATAATTGTATTGTTTTTGTTTGTTTAAATAAACGAGTGTGTTGTTGACAAAATGTGGCTAGAGTTGTATTTAACTAGTACCTAACTGAAATAAAGAGATGGATAAGGTAGTTATTGTTTTTAATATTTTACTGATTTGAGATGATTGAATTATTTGATTTTTCAGATACTTTAGTAAGAAATGTTTCCAGTTTCAGAAGACTACCTTTTGTTGTATCTTAAGCATTGATTTCTGAAAGTGAGGCGCGTCTCTTCAGAGATATTCGAAGTGATATAAAAGAATAATAAATATGACATGAAGATACGTTTTATTTTTGCTTGAAGTCTTAATGCTAATTAATTGGTTTGCTAACCATGGTGGTTGTGGTAAATGTCGACCGTGATTGGCCGTTACAGCGGCTTTTGGTTGAGAATCATGTTCCGCAGTGGTCTATGTAGACTTTGTACTAACTGGTTAATTACTATTTAACTATCAGAGCCTAGAGCTGTGCTTTCGATGAAGAAATCGAATTTAAGCGGTGTTACAAGCAATTTTACAACGTATGTGTCTAAAAACTGTAGCTTATTAATAAATAGATAGATGTGAGTACTTACTAGTTTTGGAGCGTGGCTCCCGAGGTCCATCGACGGTGACTTTGATGGCTTTTTGGTAAGTTGCTACTTGAGGTGGGTTCGTTGATATTGTTATGGTCAATGAGAAGCTCTTCCCTGAAACAACGGAAATCACACGTTATTTTTCAAAGTCAATGTTTAATAAATAAATTCATAAAACTATATAATTCTAATGCTGCAATAAGCTCTAAATGATACAGACAACCACATCATCAGGGTTATAATAACGTACTAAATCAAATACAAGTACACAATAAATCCTTCCGCGCAACTATGTTCAATCATATTAATCAACTTATTAGCCTCTATGTAGTAGATAATCACGTGCACGCATGTGTGTGTGAGTGCGTATGAGTGCGTGCTGGTGTGGGAACGCACCCTAACTACTGCGGATCGCGTATGGGTGGAAAATAGCGAGCTTTTTGGGCGTCCGATTTGCGGTCGCCAGTAATGAATGCACCGATAAATACCGAATAAAATTACAGTTAAAATGAGTGGATTAACATGTCTAATGCAGATAATTCGTGTGTAGAGCACTCCATTCCGAATAAATGACTGATTTCGACGTGTTCCGCGTGCGAGATTAGCTACGTGTTTTGTTATTCGTTTCGGTTTTTTCGACGGATTGCGTTAGGCTGAGCCCACAATACGAATTATGCATGCTGCACTCACGGGTAATTGATATTAATTATAATATTGTAGTGCCCGTTCAAATTTTGCAGGCGTTTTGTTAGTATAACTGTAACCTACAATTTAATTATTTTTAGATAGGTAGTTTAGTTTGTAACGTGCGCACGTTGTGATAAGATATTCTATTAAAATTCAGAAGCTTCCTGTTTTTTCAATACGAGTTAAGACATGTTTACCCGTTACCGATAAATCATACACTATGCAGTTACGAAAAATATACATTTAGTATGTTTAAAATAATATTTGAATGGAACAAGCATACACTATTGCAAGTTTTATTGCGTTTATTATCCGTCATATAAATTGCAATGTTGATGACACGTTCCCGTAACCGTCAATCAAAACCTTCAATATAAGAATGTATCAAAGTGTTCCATTACTTCCATTCATTGAAGAAGTTCCATTTGCATGGACATTGATGTTTGCGTGAGCGTGTAATAGGGCTCATTCATGATAACGATGGGTTTCTGTAGTAAACATAGTGTGAGTATAAATAATAATTTGTGCGTTTACCTACAGTTTTGCCTGTTAGCAATTTACGGTTGTGTAATATGATATGACTAATCATAGAATTGCAATCTCAGGACCAAAGTTTAAAACTAATATTTGTTGTTGACTTAAACTGCGGCATGTAAGTCGGATACATATGAAAAATGCACTGTGTAACTTTACTCTTTTCAAACAATTCTGTAAATTATGTTATGAACAAAATAATTTATGATCTCAAAACATTAGGTAGGTACTAATAAGTTTTATTTCCTAAGTCGACGGTCGGCAACTTTACATTTTCGGTTTCGGCTAACAAAAAAATATCTCCACATTTTCGCGTTAGTAAAGTTATTTTAGTGAAGTAAAACTTGCATCTCAATACGGAAACAAATCATCATAAACATTGGCCGCTAAGCTTTAAAGGCGTGACTTGAACGAGGTGAAATATTGCTTCTAAAGTTGCTATTAAACTTAATGCATTCCGCATGATCACTCATCAACAGTTTAGGACCTAACACAATACGAGCGGAGTCATAAAACATAACATTGTATTGCAACGACCATCTCCAGGAGGTGTTGAGAGAGGCGCGCGAAATATTCAATTATTGTGCGCGGGCGCTGGTGGGCCGCAAGGGTGCAGGGGAGGGAAATAGCCGCCATCTTGATTTACGATCGAACGTAAATCCTGAGTGACATTTGTGAGTGGAGACGACTTGTAAACCGTCGCCTCTTATGTACACGACTATGACACGATTTTCTCGGAAATATTTTGCGGTCCCTTTTGCATTACCTTGTATGTACGCGAATTTCCAGTATAGTTGGTTGAGTCGCGGCAATGTATGACTTCCAACTGTTTTGCGTCGTCTCAGATGTTAAATCCGATCATGAGTTCTCAATATTGTATGGAACGCCCAATGTGCATAAATATAAAATGTTATGTGCTTGTCGGTTCATGCGACTGACGGCTTGTCAAAGCTTTCACACATTTCAGGAATATAAGCTTTAATCAGCATTTAAAATGACATAAACACCGATGCCGAGGGCCGATGATATAGTATCTTAACGTCTTTTAATATAAGTTTTGTTCATAATTTATTCCAAAAATTATGAACAGGCATTGCTTTGAGTGCATATCGAATTTACTATGTAGCGACATTTAATAAGTAGTACCTCTACCTAGGTACCTACCCTATCATATTACATATTGGTTGATTACTGTGAATAGCTAATAACAATATTTACAGGTACATTTTATGCAAGAGATATTAGCAGAGAGTCTATAGGAAATTCGAAAATCAATCTTAACTTCGTAACCATGAAAATAATCATGGTACTCTGCTACTCTTTTAAAGTTAAAAACTTTATCAAATTCTTTGATTTCATGATTCCATAAATTGTGATTTATAGACGCAAATAGTTTTTCTTGCATCAGCTAAGATTCGACCAACGTTTTGGAAGTATTGATGATATTTATGACAGAAAAGAAAAATAAGACAACAAATAAAAAGTACATTTGGACAGAGATGTGAGCGTAACTCGATGATGACCACACAAAATGATTTGGTCACACTCTGGTCATGGCGTTTACGTGCGTCGCTCACTCGGCCCGCTCCTAATTATGTGTTCAATTTAACGACAAGTACTCTCTCTTTCGAAATAACGCATTACGATCAAATTACCAATGACGAAATAACAAAAATGTCAACTGTTCTAATGTTTATTGACGGGTAATTGTGTTTAGTTGCATAATTAGTCCATTAAATGTACAAGCTTGTAGCTCCTGCAATTATTTTGCAGAACCTGATTTGAGCGTGGTTGGTTAGAAGACAACATTGTTGAAATATTTCCAAATTATAAAATAACTATGTGTTTAAATATCTTTTCATGGGATGGCGCGGGGGTGATTCATTGTTTAGATCGTAATCAAAATGTAAAACTTACTAACATAATCTTAAGTCCGCACTAACCCCATTGGAGTCTTGGTTACTTGAATAAACATATATTTATTTATTTATTTATAAAATATAACAGCAAAGTGCAGTACAGCAGCTTGTTGGGCAATAAGTGGTATTCAAGTTTTTTTTCACAGGGTCTTATCTAAATCATATCAAAGCTCTACCAAATTTCAGTTGAACAAACTAATTGTCGATCCTTCGTCATATCCATTCCACATTCGTTACAAGATATGTGTATAATAATATTCAAAAATTAATCAGACGACAAAAAGAATACAAAATTGTCGGCCTCGCCACCGAACCAGTCCGCGCCTGTCGTTCCTAATCACATCGCATTATCGATGCACTGTTTTGATGAACGTCACAACTAATGGTAGTTCACACACGATGGTGTAATGTTACATTGTATTAATAGCTGCTGGTATGTTATCAAGTTTGCGTTTGTAAGTCGCCTTTTGGAGTACAGGATTAGTATGAAATATATAAGTGATGTGCCTTAAGTGATCTGATGTAGATATTGATACATTAAATACAACGCTACCAGATTTTAGGATTTAGGATTTGAGCAGGTCAATGTTTCGTTCATTTTTCTTCAAGAACTGTTCAAAGATTTTTTTCTTTTTACTTTAGGTAGTAATATAATCCTTTCATAATCTTTCTAGACAATTTAGTTAATTTTTCAAACTGCTCACGAAATTTTTTTTGAATTTCACAAACAATAAAATTATTAGTGAAAAAGCTCTACATTATGTGTTGTGTTGTATGTGTTGTAAATGTAAAAATATATCCCAGGTAGGTATTTTTGTGGTTTTCTCAACAGTATTTAGTTATTTGGTCAACTATTCACATATATAACAATGTATTGGAAATGTGGTTTCGGAATTTTATTGAGTGTAGGCTTTATTTGCCAGAGTTTTAAACAATAAATGGATTTTCCGTTAATGTGCAAATTATACATACTTTTTATGGGTTTCCCAAAAGGTATGGGATTTTGATATTTTTTTGGAGTCATTATTTATTTTTTTAGAACAAATACGGCAGAATAATTTCTAGTTTAGATTCAATGTGTTTCTTTTATTATGGATACTTTTTATCAATGTTGTATTCTCTGAAATATAACTACGACCATTTCGGAAGACCAGTATGATATATCAATCTGTAAATATCTCCAGTCACAGAAATCATGAATATCTTTATATATATATAATTCTTCTGTAAGTGTCTATGTCACTGAACTTCTCTTAAAACGACTGGACCGATTTTGGTGAATTTTTTTGTGTGTGTTCAAGGGGATCTGAGAACGGTTTAGATTCACAATTTTGTCCGCTGGACAATGTTTTTTTATTTTATTTTTATGGCAAAACAACGTTTTCCGGGTCAGTTAGTAGAGTATAATATTTAGAGTTTGTAGTTATTAATTGTAAATATTAATTCAATGAATGCTGTTTTGTAAAGCGTGTTTATTCATCGATGGTTTTCTTAGAAAAGTATCAATTCAACGTAGGAGGAGACGCGCTGCGTTGAATACTACGAACTATAAATTCTAAAAATTTATAAGCAGGTTCGTATTATATTTGATTAATTTGTAAGGTAACCTTGCCGTCTCTATTTTTGTAGCAATCGCTATCTTTGACCATCACTAGATTCTGAGAAATAAGCATAAATACGTGAGCTTCCGCGCCTATCTGGAGGTAAAGGAAAATACCTGCTTAAATGTGAATTCAGATTATTTCAAAGTAGTGTACCTGTATGTAAATTAGTTAAAATTAAATAAATATAATTATATAAGGAAGTAATATTTCATGGTCTTAAAAATGTATAGGGATTAGTTAAAGTTTCGTAAGCAGATGACCAACTACTTTTAGTCTGTTTTAAAAGCAATGTAGATTATAATATATAAAACTCCTGTATACCAGTGTAATTGAAATAGCGAACACATAATACTGTGCAGGTATATAGAGGTATAATATTTTCTATATAATCCAGTAATGTAGAACTGGCCAGTCACAGCATTGATGGCATGTTAAAACGATCTCCGTGATTTTACTGCTCTTCGCACATTGTTGGTGCATGAGGGCCGGTAATGGCGGCACGCTGCGCCGGCGCATCTAACACAATGGAACACTAAAGTGCCAACGTCGTTTACTGCCGCCTGCGGTTTGGAAATTAAAATCCAACTTGCTGATACGACTTTGTCGAAAGTGTGACGGTACTGCAAGACGCGATTTCTTACTCTTAACACTATCGTATCACTTAAACTGTAGATAGGTAGATAACATTTATTTCCTTCTGTGTGTCTATCTGTCTGTTTAAAATAAGCTCAAAGTCAACTACGCAGATTTTCATGAGATTTACACTAATAAATAGCGTGAGTCGAGTAGAAGGTTTCGGGATGAATTTGTTAAACTTGACTCGGTGTAACCAGGGCGAAGCTGGACAGGGCCGCTGATCCAATAATTTTCATTGAATCCTAATAGCTGAGGATACGCAATAGTCGATAGTGGCAGGAAATTGCTTCTCTGGATATAATATAAATTTCCTTGACGTTTTCTGATAATAATCGGAGTGACCTTTAAAATAAAATTCAAGATAAATATTGATTAGGTTTTCCCAGCATCGTGGGTGTTACGTTAATCACGTAGGAATCAAGTTCGTGACGTATTTACTTGCGTCACTGTTTAACTTTAAATATCAGTACCTTGATTCTCTACCACTATCGACTACTGACAACCGGCTAGCTATCGAAATTTTGACATTTAGAATGTACTGCCAAAATGTTTCCTACGACACCCGTCAGAGGCGCTGATCAGATTTTCATACAAATTTTCTCGATGACAGTTCGGTTGTCGGTAGTCGATAGTATTAGAGAATCGAGGCACTGATCGCTTTTGAATACTCTCGAGTAGGTAGGTACTTATATCATATGTTTTGTTTGATGACATAATCGCCCACTTCACGTTTGGTTTGTTGTTGCTGGGCTATTGCCGCGAGACGAGTTCTTAAAGTTCCTTATCTCTGTGGCTTAGGCCCGACGCCTCAGCATCGGCAAGGAAAATAGTCATCCTGTATCTCTTCATTTCCTACACTCACTGTTGTAACGATGCTTTAGCAGGCCTTAGGATTTCTCAACATCCTTAAAGGCGTTGCAGCCGATGGTGATAATGGGATTCCGACTCTTTGTTAATCTTGTTGTTATGCATGTAAAATGATAAAGACTTCTGCATTACGACTACAACACTTTGTAGTTAGCTTTGGTATTTTAAAGTAAAATAAATAAATATTATTGGACAACTCACACATGGTCATTTGATTCCAAACTAAGCAGAGCTTGTACTATGGTAACCAAATAACTGATAAACATACTTATATACTTCTATATACATACTTATATAGATACATTAACATCCAGGCTCAGAACAAATACTCGTGCTCATCACACAAAGATTTGTCCCGGGTGGGATTCGAACCCACCACGCGTGGCGCTTCCTTCCTTCTTCTTTTTGTCTTCCTTCTTTTTGTATGCATAACAAAACATTAGTTACGTTACTTATCAGTGCTATATGTGTTCCTTTATTGTTTTAATATCAAACACAAATATTTTGGTTCAATTGCAATTTAGTTTTAGTACATTTTACCCGTACAGTTTCTCCGAATCATTTGCATTGATGACGTTGAATGAGAGGATTAATTTAAATTCTCATTCGGCAGTCAACTTGTCAGTGACACTAAATAAAATACTACTTGGAGTAGGTATACGATGTCTAAAACAGGTCAGTCATCGTCTGGTTGAAGAGTTCAAAGAAATCTAGCAAATTTTCATTTATAGGTACTATATTTGTCACTGCTAACACAAAGTTCTTACTTCGAGCGCATCTCTTTAATCTAAATCACATTGAGTAAACTCAGTAATCAGGTACTATTTTTATTTCATCCAGGATTCTATGGATATGATTTGTATTTTCGTTAAAACGGTTGGCCAACGGGAATGTCCAGTAACATGATCATTGACCATGTATGTCAATAGGTCATAATAAAACTAATACCTCTATAATCTTCTCATGTAAACCCTTCCTCATGTGAATTCGTCATACCTCCTCGACAGTTACGTTGTTTATTTATGTTTTTTTTTTCTAACGGCTATTTATATCATTATCATGAGTAGGTAAAACATGGTTCTTCCCATAGTTTTCCTCTTATAAATGATGCCTAAGATTTAATACATCACTACATTTTACGATGTTTACACATCACTTGTCTTACATCAGGAAGTTTTTTTTATATGAGTCAAATGTCATTTGCATTTAGAATGTTAAATTAATGTTATCATTGCATGTAGATATTAAAAAAAAAGTATTTTTTCAACAATTACTAAATGTTTCAAATAGATTTACCAATACAGGCCCTACTAGCCTAGAACTTGAACATATAAAACCAATTTAAATACGTTTTTATTTCTTTTGATTGTGTCTTTAGGTGACTGATGGGCGTTAACATAAGTTATTTAGTTTGTATTTAAATTGCACTTTATCCGCGTAGCAGTATTCGAGACTAATTTATATTTTAAAGCAAACTGTAATCTTGTTAATAATAGAAACATAATTATTCGTGTTACACTTTAAATAGGTACTTTAGCTATATAAATGCTACCTATTTTCGTGTTAATCATTACACGCACGTCAAAGATTAGATTAACTTTTTTTGTGTTTTCTAATTTAATATTCACACAGATTGCTAACAAATTGTCAGTTAATAGACACGACAGTTACAGGTTAACGGCAAACGCTGGTTTTCACATTCGTGATTTAGAAAATGCGCATTCCCTCACCGCAAACGATTATTTTGTTTATGAAGGGGACTCGTGGAACGGGGCCTTAATCGCGTGATCGTTTAGTTTTCTTTATTCGATTATCTTACTATAGTTTTATTTTATGAATTACATTTATTTATATTAAAATTATAAATATTTATATCTACAGTGTGAGCGCTTTTGCAGGATGCCTGTTAGTTATTAGGTTACGAAGCGATTTAACGTACATTCTTAATTATCTAGAACGTTTGGAATGTGCTTGCTATGAATCAGAAGCAGAGAAACAAAAAAGTAACATTTTGGACGTCTACATTCAATCACAATTTGATCCAAAGGCTACCGGCAAAACCAATTATTATTGTTCTCTGGGTAAAACTCAATTGAAATACGAAAACAAGACTTTTTGTGCATTATAATAAGATCCTTAATCGATTACAAACATTAGCAAAAAACAGTAACACGGACACATGAACTATCAATAGATTGTTTTTTGCTCGGTATTTAATTAGTGGTGATGTCTTGGTTAGCAACCACGATTACTTGTACTAGACCACAACCGCTGCCACCATGACCTAGTGATAGCGGTACACTTACAATCATTTCATCATTGTTAACACGTGTGGGTGCGCCAGTGAAGCGTGCCCACTAGCCACTACTACTTACTACTGGGCTGCTTGCTCCCAAGAACATTGGCTGATTAATCATACATCCGCTTTTCTACACACAGTGGCACAAGCTCACTCACACTGATGCATTCACCACGGAGGTGTGACTGTTGTTTATAGAGTTGTATGCAAATTACACAATATAAACATTGATTATGTCTTTATCATGATTATGTGTGACTAAGAGTATTTATTTAGGCTTTCCCGTGCCTCAAAAGTACCTGCATATTTTTGTTATTAGTGCGTCAACGTGTGTTAATAAAACTCTACCAAGTACACATTATTTGCAGGAATAACATGATATTACAACAATTTATTGATAGTTACATAAGGCCATATGGAAGCGAAACCCACCTGATCATTATTGACGTGTAGTAATGCAAATTAATGAGACCCACAGCGTGGGCACTTAATTACTGATTCCAATAATAGATGTACGTAATAGTCGGAGCTGACAGTGATTCGATAAATATTTATACATGGACGTGATATGAATGAAAACCGGTCGGTGGACTATGCGCGCGCGCTCATCTGTCGTCACGGATCTATGGTGCGTCATTCACACTTGAATTTCCCAACTTTTTTAATGACGTGCTAGGGGGTTTTTGCGTTTCTTTTGTTGCGAATTTTTTGCATATAGTTCGGAAAAAACTTTGCCCGAGTTTTTTAATTCTGTTGTTGTACAAGGTCGTTGTATAATCTTCGTATAGTAACAAAGGTCAAACTATATACTTTGTACAAGCCGGTCTCTCGATTTAATATTGGTTCTTTATATGAGCGCTTTTTGTGTATACCACTTTAGAAAGTAGCGTTATGAGGTCCGTAGCGGTTATTACGCAGGTCATTTGATGCGCGTGGTTAAGCTACGCTCTGCGCGGTCGACGGATGGATTGGAGACTGTTTGTTGTGTAGTATGAATATCCAACCGGCTTTTATGGTTGAAATCTTTTTAAGTCGGATGTTAGCCTTCTTTCTAGTGTTTTATATGTGTATTAAGATGATTTAATCTTTAATAATATAAGGTATTTCAATGAGTATATTAATAAACGTAGTATTGTAACACTTAAGATAAATGAAGCGTTATGCCGTTTGAATCTAGATCTCTTATTTGCGCTTCCAATCTTTGATTTACGTCAATTAACCTCACAAGGCGCGAGCAGTATTGCGATTCAATTGTATTTATTTTCAATTATATTTTACTAAATCTTAAACATGTTGTCTCTAAAGCTCGGTATTACAGGGCGGTGACTATTAGTGCAGGCGGATAATAATCGGTTAATCTGGCGCAGAGTGCGGCCCACCGCCGTGATTTGCGTGCCGCCAGCCTGCTAAGTGAATTACTAGTTTTATTCTACTTCATTTTGGGAGCTAAAACCGCCTTTATTATTTATAGAAAATACATTAGCCTCATTTGCAACATGTAGTCAGGTTATAAGGTTTGAAATCATTGAGTTAATTTTTTGAGGCCGATATTATGAAGGTAGTACCCTTACTGTGGTTTAAAAGAAAGCTTTCGTCTGCGAAAAATGGAGGATGTATGCCTATTTCCCACTTTTTTAAATTTCATCCGAGTCGGTTAAGTAGTTTTGTCTTGAACGCGTAACCCACAGCCACACATAGTGAGTATGAATTATACAAATTGGAATGCAGAGATTTAGCGATCAGTAAACAGTTAAGTGATTGTTATCTTCGAATTTACACGTTTTTTATTATAATCGATAGGTAATAGATTTCTACGGAAGTTTTCTAAGAGGCTGGTCTTTCTAGTCTATTCAGTTTCTTTTTGTAATCTCGAACTCAAAATGGGAGTCATAAAACAATTTGAATACATTTTTTGAAAGCAAAAAATATTGAATTTATAATCACGTTACCAGTTATGCTAAATTTAATCAAAATGGATAAAAAACAAATCGATTTTGAGTTGAGTTCTTGAACGACGATTATTTTAGCACTTTAAAAAATCTCTATGACTATGTACTCTGTGTAACGATTTTCTGTTGTCTCTATAGTCGTAGAATACGTCGATCGTATTGTATGTTTTATTTGTCACATGTATCGTACAAAACTATGTTGTTCGAAGATAGAACAGATAATGTACATAATGCCTAATTTTTAAACTCTAGTCCTCAGAGACTGACATCTGTCAACACTTCCTTGAATAATGATAGCACAATTTTTATAAATTAAATAATAAACAATTATCTGTCTTGAAAAAAGTGGTTATTACGATATAGGTACCTACAATTCTAGCTATAGGTATTCATATGCCAATCACTTCTTGTTATGAGTATAAGACTTTTTCTTCAAAGTTTTTTACATATCTGATAATATCAATGTAATGTTCGCAGCCTATTCTGAAAAAATATTTGATTCTCCGAATCGTTCAATTGAGTGCTTGAGTATTATTTTAGTTGGTCGTACTTGACACTTGACATATACAACTTTTTCTAATTATTCCTTCATTATCAAAGGTTAGAAACTTTTTATAATAAACTAACGACGGTGACGTCATTAAAAAACACGTAAATAATAATTGGAGTACCTATTTAATGACTATTTAAGCAGAAGTCATTAATGATAAGTGATTAAAACTGTAAATTTCAAGTCTGACGCTACTGCACACGATAGTATATAATAAAGATTGTATTTTCCTCCATTCTTTGACGTCACTTGTGTGATAATATTGTACGACAAAAATCACGTAAGTAATCCTTGAATCGAAATTGGTAAATTCTAAGTTTGACGTTGTCACACAAGTTAGTTTATTGTTCAGACAGTTTTTTACTAGAGGTTTGGTGTGAAACAAAAAAGTGGGAAACACTCTTGTACTACATAAATACGTAATAGTATTTCAATATTGCTGTAAAGGACAATTTTACTTTTATTTCTGTCCCCTTATGTTTTTTTTCGTAATAGTATTAGATAAAGCAGACCAATAGTGCTACAACGATAGAGTAAAAAAAATATCAAAATTGTATCTCTGGCTTTGGCTTACAAGGGTTTTTTACATAACGAAGCAACAATATACTAGACTTTGAAACAAAATATGTACAAAAAGCTATCAAATAATATTAGACTCACCTCTCCCACTTCTGCCAACGAACCTCAGGTCATTGAACTTAGCAACCCTATTCTTCATCACAGCGGAGTTGTTCCTCAGTTCAGCGGAACAGTTCTCATCGTTGCCAGCTCTGACGGTGACCAGCGTGCCGTCGATGACGTCACCGAGGGCTACCACCTTGAACCCTCCCGGCAAGGTCTTGTTCGACCGCCAGTGCTGAGGCAGCATTGAACACATGTAGTCTGGACTACCCGTCCTCACTGTTGACAAGGAAATGCAAATTAGTGAAACTATGCCAAATCTTATACAGGAGATAGATAAAGAGAATCTAAAATATACATCACCGTTTTAGTTCGTGATATTTTACATTTTACGTCTAGTGTTATATGTATGTACGTATTTTCAGAGAAAAATGACTGAAATATGTTATTCGTATTATAAGTGAAATTATTCTATTGATTGTTCGGTTTTCTAAAATTATATAAAGAGTGGTAAAATAAACATGATTAATTCAATTTGTAGAGTAGAGTAAACAATTTAGAGAGGACTACGAACACTGCGAACATTCAAAATTATAAGCAATGGGTTTGATTTGCAAATCAAATTATGATGTTTTTTTAATAACCACGGTGTTTTTCGTAGCCCTATGAATTATTCATAAAAAATATTTTTGAAGACGGATTTTTAACAAGTAAGTAATAAACTAATAATCTTATTTGCTACCTTCGAATAAGCAGTATTTTATTGATTTACTATGAATAAATAACTTAAAACGTATTCATGGTGGTCGTAAATCATTATTTTAGTGATTGGTAGCGGATAAATTGGCTCCCAAGTGTATTATAATATTACATGGCTGGTTTGTCGCTAATTGGTAACACTTCCATTATACAAAACCAACCTACCAACCATTCGATTTTAAGTTAGCGGCGAGAGGAAGAAAAAATATTCCTGGGAGCCGATGTTAAAATTATATTTTTCGGAAGTTATAAGTAGTAAATATTCTATTCATGTTTTAATTGACTTATGACTATGCTGAAAATTGGTCTGTGTGCATGTACTGAGTATACATATATTGGAAAAGAATATATCTGTTGATCTTGTTTTAAGGATGTTTATCGTTAATTAATTTAGTTTTAAGATCTAGAAACATAAAAAAAACGTCTCACACCCTTTACTTTCATATGAACCCAATATTAATATTAAATACTTTCTCTAATCTACATAATATTAATAAGATTTACTGCGACACAAAGCACGTAAACGTATTATAATGGCGTTTTTATAACTCGCAAGGAATTCTAAAAGTAATCAATTCAATAAGGAAAAACTGAGTTATTTATTTAACTGAGCCAACACATGTTATGTTGTGATGATAGCGTAAAAGCGGTACTCGCTCTATTCGATTACGGTAAAGTAAAGAATAATATTGTTTGCAGTTAACAAGTCTTAATTTAGTAAAGCCTAATTGATTAAATGGGCATTTTAGTGTTGTGTACAAATCTATCTCATTTTCCTGGAGTATTTCAGAGTAAAAATGTTAAAATATCATGATTTGTCGTTATAAAAATAGTCTGCTATTAAGTTTTCTTTGCTAAAGTATCCACAGAGAAACTGACACAAAATTATTGAAGCGAAAATAAAAAATCACCGTATTCTCAAAATAAGTTCAAGAAACGACGAAATATTATGTTATATCCTCCGATTAGCATAAAATGATGATTTACAACGGTTTGCGTGCATTTCAAATCTAATTTAAACCCGCACGTTCAACAAACCATAATCAACTAATGTAAACGTAATCCTCAAATTAGGATGCGGTTACACCGTTCACACCGGGGACTGTCTCAAAAAATCACCGTATAACGGTCGGAGCATCATAAAAACATTAAATGGTGTAAATGCGGTTTCACTATTTACGGAAGCCGATGGTATATAGGAATTATGGCGCCGCAAACTGCGGGTTAGGTGCGGTCAAAGATTTTGTACAGGGTGTCCGACGTCCGAACTACTGAATCATAGATTTGAAACTACGTATCCAATTGAAATATCTGTAAGGGCCAACTTTTGGTTTATTACGTCGTTTATAGAATAAAACGTTCTTAATTTCTGATTATTTTTTCAGTATTAAAACGAGTGGCTCCGGTTCGGTAAACAGAGGTAAACGGAGGAAATTCTTAAGTGTATGTAGAATTTAGTAGTTCTAACGAACCACAGGGGAGTCTTGTGATATTTCGTGTTTTAAAATTACTATTACGGTAATTCTTGGTTAACAAATTAGCGCTAAAATTGTGATAAGTATTCTTATAAAGCATCGTTTAAAAACGTGATATTCGCCGTCCATCACCAGGAAGACGGAAATCACACGACACTGTGAACGACCACAATCTATCTTGTGGTCACCATAGTTCCCAGTGCAGTTCGCACTTCATATCACGAACTTGAAGTCTAAACAAATTGTTTGGTTCTGAGCCATATTGGGAATTATTTAAAATCTGCCAGGCTTATAAAACTTATACTTCCCCCTCTCGGTCGCTCCTTAGTCCCCACTGACCATCGCAACCACGTATGAAATATGCTATGGATTGCTTCAGTTACATACAGCCGTCAACTTTCCAGAGGCGTTTAATTTTCCATGTCCAAAATATCAACGACAACTTTAAGACTGTCTGATTGAATATTATGCTAGTACAATTAAATTTTAATATTTCAGTTCTACACTCAGTATGTCACGCAATATGGTAGCTTTACAACAAATTATCGGTATAGCGGGGTGTTTCTGCCAATTGTATAAATGAAATATTTTACAAAACTTTTGATTTCATTAAGATATAGTTGTCTTGTAACGTTTACTAAAATATGTACCTTGTTAAATATTTTTATAAGTAAGTAAGATAAAAAAAATCTTGAGGTCATTGTCTCTTATACGTAAAAAATAATATCTGTATCCTTCCTTTAGTACAATAATACAAACTTTTCGCCCAAATATTACTACTACGATAACAGGATACATCGTAAAGAAACCAGTTTCCTTCATACTTAAATCATATTAGCGTTATTGCGTAACTGTTATAACGACGGCTACTTATTTACAATAAATAACGATTTGATGAATTTTGACATAATTTAATAACGCAAATTTAATTATAATAATTAATCGTGCTAACTTACTAAATATTAATTACTTTATTTATACTCAAAGTAGAGTACTATTGGTATTTTCTAAATTATAATATTTCTCAACAATAGTTAGAAATTGGCTAACGTGCTCGGCAAACGACAATAGGCTCGCCTCCTATTACATAGGACTATCGTAGACTAGCTGACCCGCGCAACTTTGCTTGCGTCACATAACAGAGAAAGGGTCATCATTTTCCCCGTTTTTGTAAAATGTTTTACTGTTACTTTGCTCCTTTTGGTCGTAGTGTGATGATATGTAGCCTTCCTCGATAAATGGGCTATCTAACACTGAAATAATTTTTCAAATCGGACCAGTAGTTCTTGAGATTAGCGCGTTCGAACAAACAAACTCTTCAGCTTTATAATATTAGTATAGACTAATTGGTGTAACACGACTGGTGTAAACGTTGGTGTAACACCTTCGCCTATAACTTCGGCTGTAAGAGGGTGATATCATGGATGAAATTTCTTCTTTAGTTCTTGTCCCTTTCTCATCCTGTGATATCTATACATATACTTTAAACCACTTCTACTGTCTACTGATTTCAGCTGTAAGGTGATTTCCTACACTCGGTATTACAGGAGTATGTACATTTGGTGCACCAAGAAGATGTGTTTATAGGAATATAGGTACACATTCTGAAGCACCAGCCGGGTGTAATTTCCGATCGAGACAATCGAGGGTCGGTACCGGGGTTCGGTAGCTTGTGTGTTGGTAAGGTGTGTTGCGCAAAGTAACTATTTAAGATTCCATTGACAGGACAAATTGATGATTATAATAATATGTATATTATATGCAATTTTAAGAAAAAAACCCTTCGTAAATAGCTTATTTAAACTTAAGTATATGTATATTTTGATTTTTTGTAATATAAATATAGGCTTATAATAATACGGTATATGAATTAAACTATGGAAACCGAACAGTTAGATTATTGTGTCGTTGATCAAATTTTTTTTGTGTTTTATTTTCCCTCGTAAATGTCATAATTATCGAAAACATTTTTTGTATGTCGCAACATATAAGTATATCTTCTATTAGAATACACGTGCTATGACATAAACTAAATAAAAAATAATAATGCGAGGATTAGCGAATGATTAGTGCTTTTAGAATAAATTAACACCAAGAGATGATTTTATATAAATCCGGTTTTAATCGTCGTAAAGGTGATGCAAAACGTCATGAGTATTTTGAAAAACTATGTTGTAGGTATCATTGATATACCGACTGGGTTTGAATTTCCTAGATTAGGAAAAATATACTATTTGCGCTAGAATTTGATTCAATTATTTTTATACTTTTACAGTAGAGCAAATGCATGAATGCCGGAATGGTTTTATTGGAGTAAAATATTTCTTTTTCTTTAATTGTGTCATTTACCGGGTTGTTTTCCTTTTTACAATGGTTAATTACTAATATCTTATAGGTAGATGGACGCATTTGTGTTTTCTACTCTTTTACGTCTAAACTCACGATAACACTTCACGATACAGTACAGTATACAATCGCGCCTATGCTAAAATTTCATAAAAAAGTACTTTTCTTCACATACTATAGGCAAAGTATGAATAGTTCCAGGATAACAAAAAGGTTTTTTCCTAACTATTCATGACGTATGACCCGCCATATCCTCATCATAAAACCAACTAGGTATACTGATTGTGGTTTTGTGTGATTGTGACTGTACTCTATCCTTTAACCCTTAGTTTATAACTCTTCCTTCATTGAATTGAGAGTATAATGGCTGAATACTCAATTTTAAGTTACACTGTCTTGTGCTGCCCCTATTACTTGGTCGGGTGTGGGATTAAATTTATTAACGTTTGAGTATTAAGCAATAAGACGCTTAATTTTTACATATCTTACATAATAGGTAAAAATTGTTAGTAAAATGCAAGCCTTATGTATATAGTATTCACTCCCGTAAGAGTGTTCAAAGCAAGATAACAATGATTTAGTAGAATGATATGATATGATAATGTATTAGACTAAAGTCGGCAAGTAACTGACTATGTACCCTTAAGATACAATTAGTTCGGCTTCTAATATGCCGAGGACAATAAATTAATTATCTTTCGACTGAAAAACGTGGTCCGCTACCTTAATTAACACACAACACTGCCCAGACCAACAATCTTGATTTAAATTAGACATATGGTTGTGTTTCTATTGTAACTATGTACTCCAGTCTCCAACATATTTTTTTACTGCAATGGCCAGTTACGTATGTACGTATGTTCATATTCGAAAAATATATGATTGGTACCCGTGTCCCGACCTCATTAGCTGGTATTGAGCGTGTTCGTTACAGTGAGAGCTGGTCGATGGACAGTGTGTCACCGCCCTAATGTCATTGTGCGTGCGAGCCTAATTGTACAGAAGACTTGAAATAAATGATAGGACAAATCATTGCAGAATTATTTCTCCTATAAGAATGATTATTCAAAATTGGATATTTTTAACTATTTCTTTAGTAATCCATTATGTTTATTAAGTCACATATATAGTCACGAGACTATAATAATATGAAGAGAGAAGTAAACAAGTAACAATTCTTCTTGAAGAAATTATTACAACGCATTGTTTAGAGAGAATTATCATACGTATTAAGAACGGTCAAAGGTAAGATTATTTTAACACTCAGTCTGTGAACAATTTATTACTTTAAATGTTCAATGGAAGAAAGGCTTAAGATAAAATAAATTTAAAGCTTCTTACGCCTTTCTTGATATGAATGTGTGATTTGTTTATACAATTCAATGTTTTGGCACAGACACCTGTCTGAGAGAGTGTTGAATTATTTATATAACAATTCAAATGTCATGTTTTATTCATTATTCGCGTGAAATACTATGAGTGTACTGCTCTTGGTTTTTGGTATAGTAACATTTGTATACGCGTATTTATAGTAGTAAAATTTCCTATAGAAATTTTATTGATCATAAATAATAATAAATCCGGCTACTAGTACCATAGGTCCAGTTAACCACGGTATCAGTCGCTGGAACCCTTTTATAAACGACATTTTTAAATTATTTATGAGATATACAGATTGTCATATTTTTGCATTTTTAAAACGTCATTTTACAGTCATATAAAATCAAAATATTTTCGTCTTCGTCTGGTGAATGTAATGCCGGTTGTTAAATCATTAGCTTTGCATATTTCTAATAGGATTATAGTGCATAGACGAATTCACTTGTAATAATATGAAATAGATCGTTATAGTTTATGAGTTTTGAAAAAAACTTTCTCTTGAAGCCGCGTTGATGTCTTTTCTTTGAACGTGATTTTATCTAAAGACTCATATTTTATTTTGGAAAAATCAAAAGAATAATACGTAAAAATTCAATCTAAGCTAAAATTAAATCAGTTGTTTGTTTATTTGAGATAATCTTAAAAACTGCTAAAGCGTCCCTGCCTTGCTACGAAACGGATGGGATTGTCTACCTAACTACTATGTTGATAAATGGTATAGGCATTTGGGTCTTATTACATACTATGCAATTGTTATTATAAAATTGCAATATACGAAATTTTAGCAAAAAATAATCATTTTAGATATTAATAATAAAAGTGGTAGGTACTGCACCTATATTCCGGAATGCACTATAACTATATTTGAAGTTTATATCTTTTTGAATGTATGATTATGGCTATATTGTTGATAGTAGTATGAATCATTGAATACGTTTTAAACTAAATAAACTAAAACAAGTAAGTACAGACACTTTCTATCCCAGCGGGGAAAAAGGCATAATATTATGGAAATTATTATTTAAATAGTATTTCGCTAATAATCACCGGGTCATAAAAAAATATGAATAGCTAACATTTTGACCTATAAACACATTATAAACCGGAAAGAAGAGCGTCTCTACTCACTGAATCATTGACCTTAAAGCCTCTCGGCAGGCTCTACGTGCTAGCGCCCACTGTGTTTTGTCAAGCGATGTCACCTGCTAGTGTCTAATGACATATTTTACTACATTTATTGTTTTTTTTTTGTATGATTGTTTTACTTTGTATTTGAATTCCTGAGTTCAAAAGTAGTAACTTTTTTTAAGAAATTACATCTATTTTTTTTTGGATTTGTATTCATAGAAGTTTGACTTTACAGTTCACAAATGTTGTATTTTTATGTGGATGATAAAAAAAAAGTTACGATGAAGGGAAGGAGATGTATTTGTATATGTTCCATGATTACCTAAATCGGGATATTCCTGGAGTGTATCGTCAATGATGGACTGCAGCCACCACGGCTCCATCTCTGCCATCTCGCGGCGCCGTCGGCCCCGGGACTCGAACGGCAAATGCATCCTCACACCATCACACTACACTGCCGCTCCGCCTCGCTCGGCGAACCCAACCGGTCCTACTCAACCGTCAATGGACACGTCACACAACGAAACTCTCGAAGGTCAACTAATTCGGCAAGTTAGGGCTTGAATTCCAACACTTCCGCACTTCTCGAAAGGTACTTCGATGTTTGGCGAATTTTGGCATGCGTCCAACACGTTCGTGTATTATTTATGTGTCGAGACAACAAACTCACAGGTTCTCCGAGCTTCGAAGTTGTATTGTACCGTGACAGTGAGTACTCTGTTAGCGTCGACACGATAATTTACTATGATTAGGTGATCTTTGGAGTCTAATACTGGTTCAGTCTCTTCGTACGTTGTCGCCGTCTATATTATTATTAAACTAATGTTTTACATACAATAAACAAATACGTCGTATCACACACAAATTGTCCGTGTATGTGTGTCACACTCGTGAATATTTTAGTAGTTATTTCCTCAAGTGGCCGCTCATAGTTTGTTACACTGAACTCTTCAACTTAACTTTCGTCATTTTAGATGAATCACAACACAGTTCCCGAGGGGTTCACTGGAGCCCGAGCGGTAGTACATCAAAGTTCCGGTGATACTTCTAAGAACACCTGTAAGTCACTCGCGTTATGTCAACATCAGCTGAGATTTAAACTATCGATATTTCCCGCCGAAGCCGGCAGCCGGTTGTGGAGTGTGGATGATGTGTTGGTGTCGGCTGTAGTGTGTGTATGTGGTCGGTGGCCGGTGGTCGGCGCGCAGGTATGACCGCGTCGCGTGGTGCACGAGTGAGGCGCGCTGTGTCGGCCGCGTGCTCGCTGCTCGCGCGACTCTCTACTACTGAACCGCCGCCATTCTGTCACTCGCTGCCTCCATTCTCTGCGGTCAATCTGCGGTTTGGCCACGCTTCATTTGTCGGGAAAATGCGCGCTCGTCTTCTCCCGCTCGCGCACGCCCGCTCTGCTATATGTGCGAGAGAGACGCGTGCAAGTTTGTGCCATTAAACATTTTTGTTTAGTTCCATTGTTGAAAGGGAAATATTATGAGCTTTTTCATTTTGAAGCGTGGCTGCGTATCTCCCTCTTTCGATCCGCTAGCTGCGGTCGCAGTGGAGGGAGACGTCTACAAGTGTACTGACCTCTTAATTTTATCTAAACTCAAGTTTCAGTTAATTAAATAGTAATAATTTATTATGTAATTTGAGTAATGTGTCATTGCGAAATTGAATTACAACACGGCGATCACATTAGGAGGTAATGTCACTCCGAATTATGGAACTAATGAGGTTTGATTGGCGCGCAATTGTATGTAATTTGACACGTTTAGGCTAATAATCTAAATAGTGATTATCATATCATGTTGGTATGTTCTGTTTGTTGTGAAGCGATACGGTTGTGTAGTTTTTGTCGGTGTGTGTCGGTCTCAAGACTGCGGTGGGCGTGTCCGCGGCTGGGCGGGGCGGCTCCGCCTACTGTCGCGAAGACGGCACTCGCGGGCGGAAAAATTGAGTCCGCGCCGCCGCCGCGCCACTACCGCGCCGATGTAGCGCCGACAGCACGCGCTGCACTTGTTGCACACCGAACACCGAGGCGCTAACAACATGCCAAGTACACACGAGCTTAGAGCACGCAACACGCATCACAAACTACGCTAATAAATAGTTGTATTATACAGGATACGATAGACATCGTTATGTAAAGGATTTTCCGGACAAGATAGTTCAACTATTTATAGTACAAAATCATTCAAACAATGCATGCTTCCGACCTACATAAACAATACAAAATAGTTTTTTTCCTTCAGTAGCATACATTTTAATTTATGCTTCTAAATGAAATTACGCAAATCATAAAACCCGTTATGTGTCATTTGTAAATGTATTTTAATAATTAATTATGTTTTAATGTTCTGAATGTATTACGCAAATTAAATCTATTTTCGATGATATGACTAAATGCTATTAATAAACGTGTTTTTAATAGAGATGTCCCGGGTAATCGGTAATCCCATACAAACAATACAGTGTACGGAAGCTGTTTGACGCTTTTTATTATTTGTCTGTAAACAGATTTAACAGATATTCTGAGCTGATTTGGGAAATACAAGACTAATCGTATTATGAGATGGTATTTCAATAAATTTGGGACTTTTATTGGATTAGTCATCACCGCAAATGCGAGATCACGGATCATATCCAATTGCTTGCAAGAAAATAAAAATAGAATATTATTACTCAGGCCTGCTACACACATATTCGGTTCGGCATTAATCGACCTAGCTATTCGGCAAAACTGAATATGTGTAGATGAACCCTATTGGCACAAGCCGAACAAGTGAGTCGAGTTTGTTGTCCGATAAATATATCCGAACAGATCGTGTCGAACCAAATGTGTGGAACAAGCCTTACGTGATAAATTGTATTCCTCCGAAATAAATTTATGATACGAAAGTAGGCTATAGTTAAGTCCAAATTGTAAAAATATGTTTGGGTAACTCACACAATTTATTTTTCAATGAAATTTCTTGGAACATTTAAAAAACCACGAATTACGGTGAGTAACACAAAGGCACGTGTCAATATCGCAGCCTCCTCTCCCGATAACCGCAGTGAGAGTATTTTTGCCGCGGCGACTGCGGCAAGGAGCGCCCTGTGACCACACCACCGCGAATCAATTAGATGAACTTGAACCCACTGACCTCTATACTTGTTGAAGTTTTGTCTTTATACGGCCATTTTCAATATTTGGTCAGAGATTAAGGAATTATGAAGTTAAAATGATCTTTATCTGATTTTTGAAGGGATTGCTAGACATACATTGAGTTCTTGAAAGTAGAGTACCGATAAAATGAGAGATAATGCTTGAATTCATTGGATCTGCACTGTCTCAAATATTTTTTATTAGGTCCCTACTGGGCCCATACCTAAATGGAAAGAGATTTTTAACTGCTTATCAGTTATGCGATATTAATAAACAGATAACAAACAACAACTACTTTTCCTATCATGAAGCATTTGTTGACTCCATTACGAAAATTTATCTGGCACGTATAATATTATTGTGGATATACGAGCATCCTGTCGCTTAGATGGCTTTGGGAGCTTCGTCTATGCAGCGGTATTTATGTAGATACCGCTATAAGAACAACATACAAGGTTTTGAATCTGTCTAAAAGCAGGTAAGTATGTATAAGTTTTGAATTTGTATTACAGTATTTTATACAATATGAAATTAATTTGGTAAATTAATGTTGAGGAAAAGGTAGACATGACATCATTAGCTTTGTAACTTTACTGGACTTTGGCATACAGTAGGTGATACGAAGAAAGCAAAATAATGACCTAATATACTCGTAGTTTATTTTCCTTAGGAACCATTCTTGACGTAGTCACCCCTTTTACTACTTAATCAATATACATAAACATAATTTGCTAGTACATAATACCTATATTATAAATGCGAAAGTTTGTGAGTGTGTGTGGGTGTTTGTTTATCACGCAAATACTACTGAACCGATTTCAGTGAAATTTGGTATTAGTTAGCTGAAGACCCAGAATAACACATAGGCTTATCCCAGAGTTCTCGAGGGATCGGGATTTACATGGGAATTTACATGGTTTTCTCGCGGGCAGCCTCTAGTTATCACTATATTATTATGTTCTCCTTTAAAAAAGAAGGCTGGGTTTTCAACACAGATTTAGTTAACACTTTCCTACACGAGACTATTTGATAACCTCGTTGGCAGTCACTTTACCAGTTAATTTCATTAAGTATTCTTGTGTCTCCTGTTCACAATAATACCTAGTTAGTGCATATAAATTAGTATCCTACTTCTAATATTAGACTAGACGAAAAATACCACAATTTTCCGTTTGTTAATAACTGAAGAAACAATTGGCCGCAGGTACTGAGGAATATCGGTTAGCTGTAGTTAGTGTATAGCGGTTAGCATGGAATTTTTGACGATTGTTTTCAAACATATGCTATTTATATCTATCGCGTGGTTATTCAAGATGTATCCATTATCCAATAATCAGAGATTTCCATTTAATGATAGTTTTTTGTACATTGCCCATCATGAGACCTCGGGTAAGATTTGCAGAGTGCTATTGGTATTTTAATCTAACTCATATTAGAATAATTATGTTCAATAGTAGTCCGGAGCTTGATAACGTGCCCAGTAAATGGCAATAGGCTCGCCCCTATAAAATGGAAAACACATTGTTAATTGCGAAATGTGGGTGTATTTCATACACCTCTGCCTCAATTTTGGATATAAAGCGAAATATTATGAATGTATGTAGTTTTTAATAATTAATTGAGTAGGAAGTTAATCTATCTATCGTACAGGAAAGATCAAGTCTAGACCACTGTCCCAGACTTTGTTTCGTTTATTAGTCCATTAATATAGTTGGTATAATTGAACAATAGGTAGGTTTGTGGTATTGTGGTATTTACGTCATAAACACTGTTGTCTTGTTTATCCTTAAATTAAATGTCCTTGTACAATTCACTTGACAATTGTTTCAAATTTGACGTTTAAAATGTCTGTCTGTAGGCTGAAAGAGAGACTAGGGAAATTTTTTACCTTATATAGCACAAAATTATCACTCTTACCTTTCCCAGAGTTTATTAAGTTATAATTCAAGAATTCGAAGTCGCATGTTTTATGTGATATCACGAACGAAAATAATTTGTAAAGCCTGTACTCCACGTTGCCTCCTGATGTTATAAAAAGATAAAACTAGTTCAGTTTAAATATCAAAATAAGGTATTCCTTTCATTCTGGCCGTGAGAAAGGAATGAAGCACTTTATAGGCATTTATTTATCCCTTTTTTAATCTAGTTAGGAAACTCGTGCGGCTACAATTGCAGAAAATACAGATTTGGAGTTTTTACATGTACCTTCACGAAATTAAAAAAAATAGGTGAATGTTTAACCCCCGGTTTTTGAGGTACATTTAGCGGTAGTTTATCTATTCAATTGCCTTTAAACTCATTAAAAAAATGGTTTGAATAGATAAACTACCGCTAGATGTAAATCAGAAACCGGGGGTAAGCCGTTTTCGAGTTATGTTTTTTGTAAGAGCGAATTATTTTAATTTATTTGTACATTTATTTATTAAACCTGGCAATGCCACGCAGTCTCATTCTCATCGTCATAGGCTATGAGCCACGCATTGATGGTTCATACTTGAGGCTATGAATGACTGTTTGATTCATAGCCCACTACTACAGTTCAACCACAACTTGTAACTTTCCTGTTCAGCCTGTAGTATTTACTGTGTTTAGTTAAATTAACAACTATGACCACAATACTGAAACAGAGAGTATATTTTATTAGTTGGCCTTAAACTATTGTAGATATAATAAATATTGTTAGTTATATTTTGCGTGTTTATTATTACTACCTCTACCGGCCGCCTACGACTTCGTCCGCGTGGACTTTAGTTTTCCCGTTTTTCCCCTATTCAGCCCTTTCGGGGGCAGGGGGAGTTCCAAAAATCTTCTCTTAGTGCTCCCCATACATCCTAAGGAATCTTCATACCAATTTTCTAACTTTTTAAGCTCAATCGTTTAATAGTTTCGGCTGTGTGTCTATATACATAATAATATGCATATTGAATGATTGATGATGAGAAACGTCAGGCATTCTAAGATAAAACGCGTGTTCGCTTTAATCCCTTATTTAATAATAATAATATAGTTAGTAGAATTAAAGGTTACGAAAACATTTTTATTTTCAGACTTTTCGGGCGATAACAGCAAGGCTCGCGGCCACACACATGTTAGTTGCTTGTATTTCCACGAAAATGTTCAAAGTTCGTCATCAATATATGGCTACCTGTTGTTTTGGTAGCTAAATAAGTAGTTCATTGGTAGGTTTATATGAAGTCATATTTCTATAATAAATTGTCATACGAGTAACCATAATGCATATTTTTTCACAAAATAGGTATCTGTGTAATTTATACTGTATCATGTGTGCGATACTTGACCAGTTACTGTCGTTTGTGTAGTAAGCTTGTTCATGGTTTAAAAAAAACCTTGGTCTGTAACCTCAGTTTCAATAAGCAGAAGTTAGCTTATTATCTAATTTATAGTGTAAAAAGAAGTGCTAGTTATTTTGTAAAGTTCCACTCTATGCTGTAACGAGCAAGCGTATTTGCTCAGAGCCTGGTTGTAAATTTATCTATATAATTCTATATTTAGAAGTGTATAAGAATATTTGTTGTCCAAAATATTAATTTATTTATTATCATTTTAATTGTGTGAATAACGTCATAGCGTTGTTCATGCAGAGAAGAATATAAATAGTATGTTGTCGTCCAGCCACAAAATAGGTACAGAAGAAGATAATAATATGAATTGACGTATTTATTTATATTACACAATATAAATATACATTATTATTGAACAATATTATTTAATTAACAAATAAAGAAGGGTACAGTATCAGTGGGAATAACCACACATCGCCACTCGCCCTTGTGGTTATAACCGGTCTGATGAAATAATTATTTACTAATATGTAATTGGAGAGGAACATTTTCAGAAAATCCGTATACATTTAACAAATAATAACAGTGGACATTACGGCAATACATATTGATCTAAGGTAAATACACAAGAAAATAAAAGGTCAGCGAAAACACACTCCTATACATTGGAAAGCGGCGTGAAGTCAAGCAAATTAACTCAATATAAGCAAACCAGAGTTACACTGTTCTACAAAATCACGTAAATCCCACACTCTTTAAATAGTTCACATACACAATTTGTCTCATTTGAATACACGTGTTAACAATAACAATTAACAATGGCGTACGTGAGTAAACAACAAAAATTGTTACTTGAAAAACTGAGAAAACACGACGAAAATGATAATATTTGTTTATCGTAATTCGGTCACAGGCATTGCTGGGTTTTTCTTGTTGTATGTGTGTACGCAGCCTTAGGAAAACCAACTCGTAACGATACGCTAAGTGAATGGTTTGAGTAGCGAGTGTGTGATAAATATTTCGGTTAAATCGACTACCATTTGTGAGAAAATTTGTTTATATATTGTTAAGCTGTGTTTTTTTATTTGTTGTTGCTATTACATCATGTATTTTTGTTCCTTCATGGAGGTTTTGTTTATAGCTTTTCGTCGTGTTTAACAACTTTGGATCAAGTAAAGAATAAATGATTGTATAAACTTTTGATTTATAGCAAAAGTTTCGTTATTATAACCTTATCGTACGACTGGGAATAGCCGAAACGTGTATTGATACTTTTATGTTAAGACGTCGCTTTCGTCGCGTCGTCTCTATTTACATTCTCTGTGTAGTCACAGTATTACAACATAATTTGTGATTGAAATATTATGTAATTTCTAATACAACTAAGAAAATAACAGATTTTATTTCCTTAAGGTTTTCCTGCGTCACGGGAACTGTCAGTTAAAATGGTTTTTGGACAAAAACAAGTTACTCACATGTTGTTTTGCGATTGAAAAGGTTAGAGACATGGGGAGTTTCCCGAAGTCGTAGTAAAATATGATTCAAGAAAACTAACGTTTAAATACTATAATAAAATAAGACACATATTTATTACTTTTAAATATATTTTATTGTGTAACTCACGCTATGCATATGAACTGTGCATAAGTATTAGAAAAATAATGCTGCACTTCGCTTTTGCCTTATTTCAAATTATGAAATAAGTTAGTAATAGATAATTTGAATTAACATAACATAGAATAGCCAGCGTGATAAATATATTTTTAAACGTCATTTCAGGTGCTTTTTGGACGTAAGTGAACACGTCTGAAAAGCTTATTCAGGATAAACTTTTGTGATTGATCTAAAAATGTAGTGTGATGTTCCTTGTAATACACACCGTGGTTTAAAGCAAGTGATAAAGAAGAGTATCCTAGATTTCTGATAGGTCTAAGTTTAAGAGGTTCGCTTCTAGGAACAATCAATGATATTGCACAATATAACGTATTACACAATTGTATTCACTGCTCTGTTTTATATTGTGCAACAAAATGGATTATGTAGAAACAAGGAATAGTTCAATTTCATCATGCAATTCAATAATGGAAAAATACTGGGCAATATTTTTGTAGGTCTAAGGGCGGCCATAGGAAACTCTATGTGATATTTGTTTTGTTCTGATCATTAGCGAAAGCATCCCTTGATAGGTATAATTCTAGACCACATAATAGAGAACTGTAGCTTATTTATTAGGCAGGAGAGATATTATCAGAAATAGTAATAAAACTCTTTTATTTTATATCTATTGACGTAGGCAGCAGGCAAATGCGTACTAGGCCGAGATGTTTTTATTTGTCATCTTTTAATGAGTAATGTTCGGCAGCTTTTGAATGCGTCACTTTACTCATTATTCTTTGAATATTCATAGGCAATAACTTGCAAGTAAAGTTTAATACTTGCAGCGCTCCGATTAGGTATTGACCGATTTCTAAGACCAAGCAACATCGATAAAAGTGTTGTTACATTATCATTAGAAATAATTGATCTATAGGTACGTGAATTACCAAGGACGTTTAAGTTCATGTAAAAGGCAATGTGGGAGCATAATAATAGTGTGTAACTGCCATAATAATGCAGCAACTTACTAAGTATTGCGGATACAGCATGCCCAGAAAATCAGACCAGTCTTGCATAGCTTTAATAACGTATGTAAAGCTTTAAAGGCAGGCAGAGACGAAAGAACGCCAAAACGCTATTTATTCATTTTGCAAAACAAGTAAAATATGAGATATAAAATAAGTTCCAGATTTACAGCTCATTTCCCCGTTTAGTATAGGTATCCATTTAATTGCGTTTAAACTCATATAAAATATGCTATTAAATAGATCAACTACCGCTAAATATACTCGGAAACCGGGCATTAGTCAGGTCTACCCTTTAATATCTCTCAGTAATATAACTAGCACAACCCTCTCACTTGGTTCATAATCTGGTTGCAACACATACTCTCATTTGTTTAAAATGGCCAGTTCATTACGTCGCTGCATTGTTTTTAGTCAATGAGATTAGTGCCGTCTGTGAGTTCATTAGAATATAAACCGATTAGTTGGGCGGAGCGGGGCAAGACACGGCCCTAATAACAGGGGACCCGCGCCGACCATTCTTCTACACAAAACAATACCACTTGTGTGTTTTCCTTTGAGCTTTTAAACGAATATTATTTTTAAAGTTTCCGCGAATAAAAGTATGAAATATTCTTTTACGGATAAGTAATGAGGTCTTGAAGCTTTTAGAACTAATTCTCATTTGAATTATTAAACTCTTTTACGAAATCAAGAACGCTATTGCGTATGATTAAGATTATTAAACTTGGTATAATGTCTATAAAATTTAATTCCACGTCTTCTTTTGATTATAGAAGAACCAATATTGTGCCAACTTAAAAGTTTAGAATCTGCGTTAAGCTGTAGTACCGTGATGACTAGAGAATTATTGCAATGCCACAAAGTCTCGCATTTATCGTTAAACTCAAGTACAAGTAGTTATGAGCTGACGAACAACAATAAAAATATTGGAATTTATTTGTGAATCATCATCATATCAAACAATACAAACAAATATAAAGAAATCCTATCCTTTTAGAGGAACGGATGAATCACAAAGGGCTTATGTCGTTGTTGGTCGTTAGAATCAAGTAGACAGCATAAAATAAATTTCATAAGCAAACATTTTTTATGCAAAGATCGGTGGCCTACTGTGGCCACGATCACGCAAGATACAACTAAGCTTAGATGTAAAATTTATGATTTTCTTATGAACTTTTTCTATTAATTTACTTAATTTTTTAGATAATCAGTTCCTCTTCCTACTTTTGATGACTTGAACTACGTAGTGGCGTTAACATTATGTCAAACAATTCCCTGCCAACAAGTGAAACTACGGTTGAGCTTTCGTGTACATAATATAGCGTGTGTATCACTTATCACTGCAGAAACTTCCACTAGATGATGTAGGCTGTTAGACTTTTATACCAAAACTGCAAAATTAAAAGACATTTTCAATACAAAATATTAACGTATAATACGACTATCAGTTTTTAATAATTTCTAATGTATAGCGTCATCTAGTATGAGATTAAGTAAACAATTTGTTGGTAGCGTCATCTATTAGAGAGTAGTAATAGCACGTAGCAGTATGACGATGTACGTGCCAAAATCCTAGCAGTTATATGATACTTTGGCTAGATGTCAGCACTAGTTCGTAGTTCCGACTATTTCGCAGAGATGGCGCTACTCAAGCTTGTTAGAACTTTTTGAACTCAATGAAAACTTAACACAACTTTACCAAAACTTTATTGTATTATATTACCACATTAATTTGTAACTTCATAGGAACTAGAGAAATAATAATTGAGTAAGAAGATAGAAAGACAAAGCTTTCATAGTTGATTTCGCATTTAGTTATAAAGCCCGCAACTTTTTAAGTTACATACGAAGTCTTGTCTGATAGGTAACGTGAAAGCGAATGTATAAAAAAGTCCGTCAGTTTTCCACCGATTTTCATTTGGGATAAGTTTTTCTGTACCAATTCAAAATTGGTAAACAAAAAATAAAGTTAAAATAACTTTATTTGTAAAATCTCGTAGGACATTTCGATTAAATAAAGGTAGGGTAAAGGTTCATTTATACGGATAATAATTAATTAGTCTAAATACTTATTGTGATTTAAATCATTGCGCTAGCTAAAGTACCTACCTATATACAAAGGCAACTCGTTCAGTAAATTTTATGTTAGTTAGGTTCGTTTTGCTATAGATAGAAATGAGAAAATATTGAGCTTAGTCATTTGATTTCAATGGTCAGTAGGGGTAAGTACAATGCAATACAATAAAGTGACAGTTTACCCGCCTATACCATAAAAATAGTACCTACCTATCTATAATTTTGTTACCTTCAACTTGTTTCCCAGACTCGTAATATTTCAAAGACAAGATTAACACATACCTACTCGTAAAATGCTATGTCTCCGCCTACATAACACTAAACAACAAAAATTCAATAGAATTGAAATAAATAATAGGATTCCGTGTAAGTAAATATTTGGATAGAGAGCTTCATAACATTACTGAATGAAAAGGATTCGTTTTTCTTGGGCGCGGTCACGCCCTCTAACGGACACAATGTGAAGTTCGAACCTTCACCAAAAGTGCAAATTGTTATTTCCACACCATAAAATTTTCTAAAAATGCGTTCTTTAATAATAAAATGAATGAAATGGTTTGCTCCGCGGACTATTAATCCTTGTCAATGAGATTTTGGAGCAGATGGGGACAGCAGTCATGTTTTATTTTGGATTTTATGGTTTTTATTTGATGTCGTTTGGTAAATATGTGTTTTGAAAGAAACCTTATGTTTCGTCTGACTTTTGGCAGATGGATTAAAAAAATCATGTCTTAATAATATTTATCAGAAATGTGGCGATCCATTTGCTTGATTGATTTTGTTGTGGAATGTGCTAATCAACCTAAAACCAGAAGTAGATATTTTTTAAATAATTATTACGCCTGCGACTTCACCCCGGTTGAATAAAACCCTAACTTATTTTCACTATTCCTTGAAATAAAATTTTGTCGAACCAATATCTACTTAATTATGTTTGATTTTAAAATAAAATAAAGGTAGGTAAATTATATTTGCCAAATTATGAATTTTTTATCACCGTTTTCTTTGGCGAAGTTTTCTATCTCTTAGATTCGGTTTGTCATCACACACTCATTGTCTGGGCTTTTCTATCATCAGTAGCCATTTATTATCAAATACATGAATGGCTTGTCGCATCGCGCCCAAACAAAGCTTTCTGAGGTATAACACAACCATTCAACTAAGACCTTTGGATTTCTATTGCGAAGATATTTTTTAGTTCTGTACTGCGAACGTTGGGAAGGACGAGGGGGAGCTTGTTACGCTGGCGAGCGTATTATAATGCGTTTAATGGCCTGTAATGAATGGCATAACATCCATAAAGCGACAATGCAGCCACTCGAACATGCCCTTTTATAATAATACGTGATTTATAGATGATCACCGCGAAAACGATGATTGTTTTGCACGTGTTTATATCGCAACGCCTTCGGCATCACAACTGACTTGAAAGGAATAATAGCTAAGATACGATAAGTCAAATGTTGAATGAATAGTACGGTAGGCATGGTAGCCCGCTTGGCTTTCAGTTTTTTGCAATCCAGTTATAGTTTCTCAGATTGAGTTGTACTCAGTTTTTTGAGATGGGTGTGAGAATTTAAATGGAGCAAATAATAAGCGCATTTATTATATTGGTCTGAAGACGGTTTGCAGCTCAATGTATGGGTATAATGTCAGTCAGAAAATGCTGGCAAAAGTACAGATGATATGTATATTATCTTGACGTTTCACCCTGTTTCTTCTCTTATTTATAAAGCGCCAGATATTTTTTCAATATATTAGTCACAAATTGTTTACAGAAAGTTGCGCAAACCTAGATCAGTAATTCATTTATTTGTATTCTGTCTTTTTAATCAACGCGATTAACCCCCGGTTTCTGAGGTAGATTTAGCGGTAGTTTATCTAGCTAATAGCGTTGAAACTCATATAAAAAAACGCTATTGGATAGTTAAACTACCGCTAAATATACTCAGAAACCGGACACAAAAATGTTAACACAGTTTGGCTAACTCGTGATAATGGTATCGTTACTAATACGGACAATAACCGTGTTACAGTTGTTCAACTCTACGTCCATAAGTAGGAAAGAGTATATAAATAACAATTTATACTGATTCTTACTTAATCAGCTAGTAATTTTAGTTGATTGTTGAAATGTCGTACCTATATCGCGAAAAAGAACACAATACAATCAGTTACACATGATACTTCCATTCAGCCATCTGGGCCCTCAGATAACAGTCATTCTTTTAGCCCCGGCTTTACTTAAGACGATTAACAGATCCGAAACATTTCAACTACGACATGTGTACTCCTTAAGTAATAAAAACTTTGCTCTTTTTACAGCAGATAAAGATCCCGTCTCCACAAAAGGACAGATGTCCAAAATTTTTATCGCGAGAATAAAAAAGTTTATATTCTTTACACCTACGTAAGGTATTGTTAGACAATGGTGGAGCAAATGTGACGTGAAATGTTCAGTAAGTATAATCCACTTATGTGAGGCTTGTTCCCGCTTTTTGTCAAAATAGAGCCGCATGGTTGATTGACTTGTGAGAGACGCCGCGGGGCGCCCATACTGTGTGTAAATAAATCTCATGCTTCATATTCATTCGGTGCTTTTGCTGTTCTGTTTTATTTTGCGACAGATGGAGTTGCGTTTTAATTCTAGTTAACACTAAAGTTACTGTAATATTTTATTAAATTTATATATTTTACTTATCTGAAACGGGCGGAAGTCCAACAATAATCGAATTAAGAATTTAAACAAATCCTTTTCTTGATTTTTTTGCTGAGAACGTTAAATAGGAGAAAGTAAATGCAAAATGTTCGATTTTTTCTCTTATACATTTAACTATCCTGCAAATGTACCAAACTGTAAAAATTGCACATATAGCTCAAATATTTGCTATACTTACTACTTTTGCAGGTTGACGATACCGGCACAGTATCGGCTATTATCCTACTAGTGAATTACATCAAAACTAAAGCTCGATTCTCTACCTCTATCGACTATCGACAACCGGCTTGCTATCTAGAACTTTTGTATGAAATTCTGATCAACGCCTCTGACAGGCGGTGTAGGTACTATTTTGGAAGTACATTTTAAATGTCAAACTTTTGATACTCGACAGTACCGACTGTACAGAATCGAGCTAGAGGTAGTTAAACTATCTGTAAAACTGTTAAGAAATTTACAAACAATCTTCTCAGTATTTAATCACAAAACGATTGTACCTAATTGGATTCGTAACTTTTGAATCTACATAAAACGTTGCTTAAATCTACAAAAATCGGATTTTGCAGATGTGGTATCACTGGCAGTTATTCTTCTAAGGAATTAGTTCAAAACCGTTTCCCTCTTACAGCCGCAGTTTTCTTACTAAAGAGTCGTTGTAGTTAAGACAGTAACAACTGTAACAAGTAATTATCCGTTTAGTTAACTTGATCGTTACAACTTGTTAGCGTTTAACTAGCCTCCACTTGTACTAGTAACCAATGATTTCTTTGAACCAATGATCACAATTTTCCTTTAAAAGACAAGACCCGCACTAAGAATTGTTCTTGTGACGCAGGGACTTTTTCAAACATATGTACTAACAAACAGCGAAAACAAGGTACAACTAGACCCGAAACAACTATTTGGAGACAGCACAAATAATTGTTCCGTGTAGGAATCAAATCCAAGACCTTCCGACGCAATGGTAGCGGCGGCGAGGCAACCTTAACCACTGCTACGGAAGCAGTCAATTATATAGGAAAAGTTTTCAAATTCTAAATCAACTAAAAAAACACAGTTATTCTTATTATTTTTTATAAAAGCCTAGATAAGGTTTTATGAAAAATATGTATGTAAGATGTTATTTGTCAGTAAAGTACTTTACCGACTTTGCCCTTTGAGTATAACTTTCGATTACACAATCTACAAAAAAGTAACCACTGAAAAAGAATACGACAAAAAGGTTTTCCACTCCATACAGATTTTAATGTGGATGATGACATGATAATTATTTATTTGATTGTGCCTACGATAATTACATGTCGAGCCGTTTCCTTATTTTTATATTCCATGACGTTTTGCGTTGTACCAAAAAACGTGTGATAGAATTCCTGTAATTTCTTGGATCAAATAAAAAAACTGCAATAAACTCCAAAATTCCAATCGAACAGCTTTTTTAACTCATGGGTTCGTTTCCCATACACTAACAAACATATTCAGGTGGATCCTTTCATTAGGCGAGTTACCCACGATAATCCACGCAGTTGAATAGAATGTCAAACGTTAGGTAGTTTCCGTCAAATGGCGAACGACCACAAAGTCAGTGGCCAGCTATTCACAGTATTCACGCTGCCTACAATAGTTTTTGTCACCTCCACTGTGAAGAGAATCGACAGAAGTTTAGATTTAGGTTTGTGTTCTTTGCGATTTGGTTTAGGAATTTGTGGAATGACTATAATGAAACAACGAATATAAGTTTTAGTTAGAAAGTTTTTTAAGAAAAATATCGACTCTACCATCGACCACTCATACTTGTGGCTATTCAATTGCCATGCGTACTTTCTCAATAAATTCATTATTTTTATTTATATTCACCGAGATATCAAGACAAAAGCAATAAATAGTTCTCAAATACTACATACATACATTATAATATACAGTCAGTTTATTTTCTTACTTTTTTTTATATGACCTAATTGCTTCTCTAGTTAATGAACAATCAAACACAACCATCAACTTCAATAACATCCTTCTTAAACCAGACGGTTTTAACATTTCAATTATTCAAAACTATATTAAGGAGAACGACTAACACAAACTTATACTTCTACCATCTACCTCAACAGTGGTTCTTTCTTACCTTAATATCTTGTTTAACATTTGATTTATGTCTCGATGTCTTTACGTGTGGACGTCTACTTTTGTCCTACAACTTGAATGGCTCGCCAAAATCCTGCGAACATATCTCTTGAACATTTTCTATAGATTTCACGGTACTCCTTGAATGTAAATAGAACTTGTGGGCATTTATGGGCTATTTAGGGTGTATCTCATGATTAATGACGTGTTTTACTTGTCGCTGTACGTCTTATGAATGGAATTTGATTGACGATCGTGTAGAATTGAACTGTTTAACGCTATTTATGCGTGCTTTTGATTTGTGGAGCGAAAAGCGAGTTTGTACGGTGCACTGTTGTATAATATTTAGGTGAACCATTAACCATATATGTGGTTCAGGTTTAGTAACGGGAATGTTAATATTGTAAAGTAAGGAAAAAGGACCGTTGGGAAGTAGATATAATAACTAAGATGATGTTTTAAAACTTCATATAGTCACTAGAGGTATATGAAAATATCAAAACAAAGCGTTTCATCTGGCATCACATTGCTCCACATTAAGGTTCACAAACTAAACAAAAACAGTACAAATCCGATACAAATCTGGCAGCAATAAAGTCGCGTCTAACTTTATGTCGGGTGGAATATCAGTTTTCCGACTTTACCCAATAAAGGGGTAACCCTTGATCCGGTAAGTAAACAGAAAAAAGCAAGGCGGGGGCGAGCCGCGAGGAGACATAACGAGTAAATCACGGTAAGCTCCGATACGCGGCGCGCCGCCCGGCGTCGCTCGTAAGCCGCGTAACCCCTTTAAGTTCACCTACCGAATACTACCGATATCCCTGGATGTGCCGAGTAAACGACACGTCGCGAGCTGTTTGTCAAACGACTTGTGCTCTTTATTACATCTTACAAGATTGATTTCTTGTAATTATATTTTTGGTATGTAGTGGAAGATCAGTTATTTAGCATTATTAGACATTTATCTAAGTATAAGTAATGGTTATTTTTTGTTGCTAGTCAGGCGCCAAAAAATACTTCTTAGCTTTTGGGCGTTCCTCTATAAGGTCTTCTAAGGAAATTAGTATTGATTCTATAATAACTGAGCCTATGAATATACTAAAGTTTTCATATAAATTTATTTCAACCCCTGACATAAAATACAATATCACCACTTTTATTGGTCACCGATAAAATTTCAATAAGATTGGAAAACGAATTAGCAATAAAATGTTCGCGGCCAATCGGTTATCAGCGTCTATTATCTGCGATCACATTGTATTACATTATAGGTGGCGGCACGGACTCAATGGAAGCCATTGGGCGTGCGGTGCGTGACCGCCTGCCCCGACGTCTGCCCACACTGACCCCACACTTGCTCAGCTACTTTCCTCTACGCCCTTAACACAAATTGATTTTAAATGGCGATTTATTTCCGCCTCATATCGCCGATCCGATCTTCCTATGAGTTTCACGACCGGCTTTACGTGGGGTTAAGGAAGTCCAAGTTATAAAACGGTTTATTTCTTTTTCAGGACCGTAGTTCGACCCCTAATTATACCAGATTAACCCCCGAATGTACCCTCATTATTTTGCAAACACATAGACCCATTTCCAAAGTCTAACGCGATCGAGCTCCGGAGCTCCAGCTCACACAAAGGAATGGAGTTACACAGAAACTGAGGACCTAAACGAGTTACAAAACTAAAGGTATAACGGTGTCGCACGTTTTTTATCGCATATTCTATACATAACGGGTGTTTCAAATAAAAGTTAAACTGTATTGCAAAATTTTTACCCTTTGCAAATTTGTGCAAATTACTTTATGAGCACGCTTTCAATTTGAGTTGTAGTTTTTTATAGTTTACAACTGCAGCGAGGTGAAACGACCGTTTAGTCGAAGGCACTCGGCCGCGTTCAGATGGCTTTCTGATTTTACGAGCGCCTTGGCCGAATGTGTCGTACCCTAAACCGTCGGCTAATAGAAATAAATAGTAACCCTTCGGTGGCGGCGCGTTTGCCGCCGAAAGGTTTACTTTTATTGCCGACTTTCTTTCTTACTACCCCTTCATAATTGTCAGGGTTGAACGAAAAAATAGAAATCCTTGTTTTTGCGCAAAACCTTCATTGTTTAATTTTAGCAAATTGCATGTTTTGGCGAGTGCAATAACCATTTCGTTTGTTAGCGTTGGTGTTAAAAAGCCAATATAAATAGACATTTTTAAAGAGAATGGGCAAATCCTTTCAATGCAATAAAACCCTTGCAAATATTATGGTAACGGGAAAATGTTGTTTTGCGAATTTCGCGCATAAAACGATAACAGTACTTTTAAAAAAATCGCATCCGCTAGTCAATGTAAGGACTTTCTATCACAACATAGTTATCTTAACCCTTATCACTAACACAACAAGGATCTTGGAATCTCAGAACCTAATTGATATCTCAACTCAACGCTCGAGAACGCATAAATATTGTAAGTATAATTATACCATCGTCACAGCAGGATCGTTTACGAGAACGGCGATCGCAAAGCAAACTATAATGTTTGTATTTTTTTTCTAATGGCTGCTTCTAGATTGAGACATTTTGCGACCGCAAGAGCTGAACAGTGGGGGGTTGGAAGTAAGTGACGGACCGACTTTTTTCTTCTTCTTAGTAAGATGTCAAGGTGACAAAGTGTCGTTAGTAATGTGAGTTGTCGATAGTTGGGGACGCAAAAAAGATATCGTGCCAGTGTCGAGAAAGTTTGGACACAATAGATAATGTGGTTGTATGCAAGTGACACGCAACAAGTGTACACCTGAGATTAGTTGGATATGTTTTTCTCACGATAACTTTGATATCTTGATTATTTATCTTTAGATATTAAAATAATTTTATTGTTTAATGGAAAGGGGAACTACTAAAAGAGGCTTATTTGGGAAGTCTAAAGGAAGAATATAATGTGTTTTATCAAATGATATACATATAATATATCAAATTATATATTTTAAATCGGAAACAAAGACATAATTATTATATTTTTAATATCGCATCAAAGACGACCGAATTGCTGTAACGAAAACTACAAAAGGAAGTTATTAAATCACATCGTTTAATATAAATAAATATCACCATTGATTGTCTTATCCCTCATTAGTGGCAATAGTTATAAAATTTTATGTGTGTTTTTGTCCATTCATAAATAGTTGGAGAGTGTAATTTCTACCTTATAATCACTGCTCAATATCATAAAATTTTATGTGATACGGAAAGAATAGATCGCGAGTGCTCCGCCCAAAGGGCTTTGCTACAAAAATGTGAAAAAACACCTCTACAAACTAATTCATTGCCGTATATTTACAACTTTACAAAGAACTAAATCTAAGTAAGCACGCAATGGATGATGAATACATTTTTGAATTAGTATGTTATTTTAGTTTAGGGACCACCTTGGAACTATTTTAGTAACAACGGCGTTTACTGCATTTAAATGTAGTCCGTGTAGATGGATGGTGTAAACAATAATGGATAATTAAGTGAATCGCTCCGCCGATTACCAAAATAATCGCCGCTTAAATGCACTCCGAATTAGTGTGACTAACTGACTAACTGAGCGGATGTGTTCACATGTTGCAGTTTAGTGTTTAAACATTATATTTGTTTACAAGTCGAATGATGATGTTTAAGAATGTGTCTTATGATTGTCAGGTATTTGCTTAGGTTAAGGCTAGATTTTACGTTATTGCTAGCTAGTTTTATTGTACTACTCATTGTCTTCTTTGACAGAAAATTCTTATAGGTACATAATATTAGTTTTAGGATTTTTCGGGAGTTACAAATTCATGTCCTCTATACTCTCAATCTATAGCATTTCTGTGTAATCTAGCTGCGAGAAACAATCAAATTTTAATGAAATCATTAATTGTGGAAGGTTACTCCGCCATTACTTATTTTGGGTATCAGGGCACATTGAAATTTGTTTTTAGTTTAGAACTACAGAACCAAACAAATTAAAAACAATTAGATCACATTTCAAAGTAGTATGTGAACTAATTCTAATAAATAATAAGTCGTGCGACACACGGTGCGTTTGTGCGACGCGACTGACGCGTTTGGAAAGTAGCGAACAGTCGTAAAATTTTATCGCCTCTAATGGGCGCGTGCGCTGATTTGTGTCCGCGTCGACGCCCATACAACCCATACATACTCTCATACAAACCTCAATGTATTGTTTCCAAAGAGAAGGCTATTTTGAACAGGTACACCCTTAATGCGACTAGATGTGGAACTAATTGCTTCAATAAATATGCCGATGACGTGAAAGTAATTTCGAGATTGGATTTGGATGCTATAGTTAGGTTCTTTTTTGTAGTCCTCTGATGGAAATGTTGATAAAAATTTTAACACTACTGGGCATATTCTACCACTTAGCGCGTCTCATGACAAGAATAATCGCAATCTGCAACGCTTATTAAGTTTTCGATATTATCTAGTTAGTTAATAAAAGAAAACACTAAAGTAGCTTACTTTTTGTGTTCTATTTAATTGTCAGGCTAAGCGCATTAGACCGAGCGGGTTGTTGTACACTTGTCTCAAAGTAAATTAGTCTTGACAGACAAGCGTAAATGACGCAATATTTATTAGCTATTTGCCACAAGGTGGGTGATGTCTGACCCGTGCGGATTAAATTCAACCCGATGATCTCTTCGATATCGTTTGCCAAACAAATTAATTAAATATAATTTATTGTATTCTGTTGACCAACTAAAAAAATATAATCCCACGAGTAAGGTGGATGTGATCATTCATTCGGATGTTTTTGTCACATAAAAACACTTTTATACGTAATATTTATAGTTAAAAGATCATTTTGTTGAAATGGAGCCAAATTTCCGGCCGAGCTTTCAACGGAATTTACAAAAAGCGCCATAAATTGGCAAATAATCCCCCGCATAACGCAACCTTTGTTTGGCCACACGTGCTTTTAATATCTGGCTCGCATCGCGAATGCAACAAAAGCCGGATTTAGTCTTTGTGCGCTCCACCTAAAGTAAACACTCGTAAAAACTTCCTACGGAATGTGAAAAAACTGAAAAGTACGTACGTATATAGTTGTTAATAAATTTTATTAAATGATATTCGGACAAAGAGGTGGGTGCAATTGTGAAGGCGACAATCGGCCGCGTCGAATTTGTCATGTAACTGCGAGCCTTTGTTTGGAGTATGAATGGCGTGTGAGAAGGAAGAGCTTCCGGTACAGCGAGCGTCCGTGTACCGGGATCGATGCCCCCGGCGATACCTTGCCATCGATATCCACCATTGTTATTTTTTTATCTCAAATTGATACCTATACTTCATTCAACATCTCAACTTACGAGATTCGTTTCACAGAACGAAAAAAGTCTGTATGATCCATTTCATCCTCACTTTTGTTAGCTAATTTTGTAATTCGTTGTGAACAGGCAGCGGGATCAGTTTATTTTTATTCCACCATTAACGTACGTAATTACATTGTCTGCGAATACTATTTATATTATGGAGGTTCATTCACGAATTAAGTAGTATTGATATTGTCGTGGACGCTTAACGTAATGTAACAAAAGTATAATAATATGTTTAGTAAGAAATGTTACTCATAGGATGTAAGTTAATGTCAAAATATTATGACGGTTTATTTGGAGAAGAGTTCTAAATTAAAGTGAGAAAGAGTTTGTTATTTTGTTAAAATAAAAAACAAACCATTTTGATATATTACTGACGTTCACGATTGTCAAAGATCTAAGAGTCCATGGAATAACTAAGCAGAACCAATAAGAAGAAATGGCCAGAATTTTCCAACCGCCAATTCCTAACGTTAATATTTTTTTGTAACGATATTATAAATTATATAATCGCGCAAGGAGCCGCAACCAATGACTCGTTATAGTTGACCTCAGTTTTAAGTCCATTTTATTAATGCAGTTCACACAAAAAATTATTTGAAGAAAAAAAATAGAAATGCATGATGAAATTAGTTGTATATATGTTACATAAATCGTTATACATATTTATTAGCGAAAAATCTCTACCGAAATCGTTTCAAAACCCACACAATTCGATTAGAAATAGATGTTAGCGCTATACATATGTTTATAAAGACTGGCTACTAGCAAACAATCCGGTGGACATTAAAAAAAAAGGAAAAATGCCTGCCATGTGTCGATCGACGCATCGGTGGCGCGTGTATGATACTGGGAAAAAAAGGCAAAACCGCGCCGGAACAATCGAAGCTAACTTATAAAATATGTATCCTAGTGCTGGCTTTTGAAACTTGCGCTCGTACTATTTTGACCACGATCGGGAATTCCGACAGGAGAATCAAATCGTAAAGCGTTGGACAGTTGTGTTGTTTTTTAAACTGAACAATTGTTGGTCGGAAAATGAAATATATAAATATAGGGTTTTGTAGCTTGTGAATTGGTTGTAGGTATTTTTTTGCAACAGAATGTTAAAAAGTGTTGTGAATTCTTGCGTAGCTATTAAATGTGCGACCTCATTGACCGTTACTACACGTATGATGGCTTTCCTACATATTTGTTATAAGAGATACATTTGCAAAACCTATAATTTAAATACTTTACTATGAATAATTTCCTCGAAACATATTCAATGATTAGGCAACAAAGAAACAAGTTGGAAAACTTGCCCATGAAAAACAAACTAGACTACCCGACTTATGTAATTTGGGAGTCAAAAGTCAACGGTTTCAAAATTCCATACTTTAATCACAAGTAGAGCTCTACCTTTAATACTACAAGCTTTTTATTAAAGAAATCAGTTTTGTCATCAAAGTTCTGGTGCACATAAATTATGTTCAAACAAATACTTCCGCACACGGTAGTTGATGGGCGACATCAATAAGACGTCTCGATCAAGATGTCTGCGACTTATCGTCGCACAATCGCACCGACAAAAAAGTCGCACTGTCGCACGTCTGTGACGGTCATTAATTTTGTGGCTCCTGACTACCTTTACGATATTGTTGTGGACAGATAATATGTCTGTCTGACTTTTTTATCAGTTTTTAAGTGTGACATAATGAATTTTAGATCTTTAAAAATAATAGAAATCCAAAATTTACATACATTTCATGGATTAAAATAAAAGTAACTTTAATTAAAAAAAAAAAACTCTGAATATAATTTTCGTAAATTACCATACTTTTGAATGAAAATATAAGATTATAGATAAATACAGGATAGTAAAGACAAATGAACACAATAAATATAAATGACAACTGTGTATAATTGTATAATTATAGATCTGCGAATATGTGGACATAGAGTCGTTATTGGTTAATCCCAAATCATTATTCATTTGTGAAAATTACGTGTAATATAAAATTACTAATGTTGCATTTAATCGTATCATAACAATAATGAGAGAACGCTCGTATTAATTACTATTTACATCACACAATAGCATAACCATCACCTAACAAAATGGAATCCTCTATTTTAATTACGCGGTATATTTAATTAGCAATTCATTTTGCAAATAAACATAACCGAATTAATAATGAATTCATTATCTATAATGTTAAAACAGCTTCATTATAATGGTGGATTCATTTGGTGGTAAAATAATGCTTTAAATTAATAGGCTGAATCTGTAGCGTCGTCTGTGCCTACATTTATAACCGAACAGGCCAATACTCCCGTCATTTTTCCCCGTCAACGCTAATTTGCCATTGTTTTGCCCACTGACGCCACTTTTTTGCCCAAAACCATAAAATAGATAAACGTTTTTTGTGATTTTGGGCACCCTTAATTGATTATAAACGTTAAGATGTTTGATCTGGCCATACGGAGTTGTTTTAAGTTATTTATCATTAACACGTTTTTAGCAAGTCGTTTATTTTTTGGTTTTACGGGTGTGGATGTGAATTTTATTGGCTTGTTTTTATTTTTAAGACAATAGCATGCGTAACTGAAAAAGTTCTTTGGTAAAGTTTTATAACACAATACTGGCCTAGCATTAAGGAAATGTACAGTTCGTAACGTAAATAATGGCAACCGATGATAAATATAAACGATGTTTAATTGAGGTGATAAAAAACATAATAAATATTAGAGTGTTGGCACCGCATCAGTAAGCACCGAGCCTAGGTGCAAGTGCAGCAAAATATCGTCGCATGGCGATGCACGGTGTCGTCCCCAGGCTGGTATTTGCATAACGCGGCGGCAATACGTTAGGCGCACCTCTCGGAGGCATCAAGGCGACACTGCCTGGGCCGGTATAAAGCACAGTGCAATAAAGAGAATGGATGCCGCCCATCGGAGGCTCGCCGGCCGCCGGCTGGATTACCGGAATCGCCACTATTTATCGCTCCAGCCTTGCGCCCAGGTGCCATCAATCTATTTAATGATCGGGTCAGCACATACTCTTGGTCTTTTTACCGCTCCCGCTCGACGCTTCGGTGCAAAAACGAAGAAGAACTCCTGCGCTCCGAGATGGACGTTTGATGAGGCGCTTTGTGTCGATCGCTGGCGTTAAAAGGGTTTTCAAACGCACTATCACAGTATTATAAAGGGGTTTTGCTTATTTTTTTGGCTTTAACCGTCGGGGGAATGAAAGTGATGTAGGCTCCGTGTAATTTCAGTTCAGGTGGGAAACCTTTTATTTTCTCAAGCACATTTTTTCCTTTTGCTAGACGGCTGATTGAAATTTCGTAAACTATAAGAGGCAGTGGTATTGAAAACAGGTATAAATAGGAATATGATGAAGATTATAGATCACTTATCGTACAGTAAATTAATTTTATAATGTGGTACACAGCCATCTGAGCTATTTTAAAATAATCGTTTTATTTATTCATCAGTTATTTTATTAGACCTTGAGACCATAACTAGCAAACCGTGTAGAGAGTCAAAACTTCAGAATTTGAATGAAATAAAGCCGCTATACGCTTCACTTCTAAAAATCATAAACCCATATCCATTTGATCGTATAAATCTTTCAAAGGGACAGAAATGCCATCGGCCATCAAGCAAACCTATCAACAGACACAACACAATACAATCGGAACCTAATCCTCGAATAAATCAAGTTAATTCTTGGAGGGCCACCACACTCAAAAGTGGCTGCTCAATGGCCGAAGAGAGTCGTCCATTTTAAGTCCGGCACATACATCTGCGGGGTTCGTGCGCTAAGCAATGCATACAAGGATTTGACGGGTCTTTACTCACTGTTGCTCCGCTTTGTTTAAACTGATCTTTGTGCGTTTGACTCGATTTATCGCCTATAATAAACGTGTGAAGGATTGTTCTGGCTTTATGGCTTAGCGTAACGGTAGTTTATTTTTTGGTTTATGTTTCTTGATTGATATTGAGTGGATTATGTCTCAATCAACTTGGGAAACCCTTTGTAGGATGAGTAACAAATACATTTAAATTTAATATATAGTACTATATTCTACCAGAAATTAATCTGCTAAGTTTATTTTAGCCTAACGTAGTTTTTCAGAGCTTAGGTAGGTACTTGCTTTGCAAAATGTTACGTAACAATTTTCAGTTTTGCTACTGTTCATACTTTTTCATATTTAATAGAGCTAGTTTCTTTCCTTTTATAAGCATAATATGAATACTTCGTAAAGAAACCACTCATCAAAAACATAACTCTTGCATAATTAATAACCAAACATTTTCTATAGTCCTACTCGTAACCATACTATACCTATGAACAGTATGAACCACAAAAGGGAACAACAATCCGATAGAGCAGTCAATCAGTCGATCAAATATTGTATCTGGTCGTAAAGGTGTTTTCTTGTGATATGATTAGGCAGTAATGTAGGGTCCTACCTCAATAAGCCGGGGCTTGTCTACGATTCGTAAACTCGCTTACTTCACCTGAGCAAACTGCCTCCCGACTTGGGGTGACGGGTGCGTTTTCATTGCGTGACGTGACACGATATGTAGTTTTTGATCACATGAATAATATTTTGTGCTGATAGGCAGTAAATTACAGATAAAAGTCCTAGAATTAATTGTTCTTAAGCTGACTGTATAATATAATGCGATGTTGAATGCCTAAACTGTGGTTAATTTAACGAAATAGATCAATGTCGGACTGAAAAAAGTCACAAAAAAAAAACAATTGCCATGTAACATTAAATTTTAAAGACGACGTATAACAACGATATTCCTGAAATAAACCCGATAAAGTTTATTTTCCGCCATCGAGTCTCATAATTTTTTCCGTTCTTTTATTATAATTATATGATAAGTACGATATAACTACTTAATCGGCCTCTAATTGATTAAATTCAGTACGTTTAACTTTTGTTTTACAAAAAAGTAGTTAATAATAAAAATATCAAGTTTGCAAATGTAATGGAAACAGTCGACAAGGCGGGTAGCACATGGGCGGGCGGCGCGCAGTTCCGGTCAAGTCGCGGGCGGCCGTCGGCTTCCGGCCGTCCAATTTGGCCACATTCAGCCCAATAGTGGGGGCAAGACGTTTGATACCCACCCCCTCGCCCGCTCACTACTTTGTGCCACCATTTTATGCTGCTTACGTAAAGTCTAGATTTTTAGATTATTTTGTCAACTAATTTTACTTGAAAATAAAGGAAAATTATTGTCGACTTAAAAATAATTACAATTTTGAAGTAACGTGGTAATTAGGTATTCGTCTGTTTCTTCTGCTGACTATAATACCTCAATCATTTTAAATCAATACAAAGTTATTATTTGGAACGAAAGTTGATAGTCATTAATAAAGGTATTTAATATATCGACATGATTTCAGAATAAATAAGGTAAATTTGAAATAAATAGGTCAGTTTTATTTCAGCTTTTCAATAATTAATATTTTAATGTTGAAAGGACAATGGCCGGAGGTAAAACATTTTTCTATTTCATTTGAAACATAATTCGTGGAAATTCAGCTTTAAAACTCATAACTTAGTAATCCTGTGTAGTTGTTAAAGCTGTGTTCTATTTGAACATTTTTATATTAAAACATTAAACAAAATTAATGAAAAATACATACCCTGTTTCTTGGAAATCTGGGTGTCCTATATAATTTAAAACAAAGCAAGCAAAGAGATATGATGTACAAATACGAACATTTACAAATATTTTTCTAGGAATAGGTATTATCAGGTTTTATGTGTTTTTTTTTTTATTTTTCAGTTTGAAAATTTTCTAGTTCTGGTTTTTGTATTAAACAATGAAACAATATTAAAACTACTAACAGCGCTGTTTTAATCCAGAATACATCGTTGTTTTTTAAGGGTGAACCCTTAAACATAATTTTGTTAGTCTGTAAAGCAGCATTTGTTGATTGGAAACGAAGAAGTTCTTAAATAACTTTTATGCATCGTTGAATCATCTTCCCCCCGACTCAAAAATTCAATCAAACTAAATTTTCTGATTGTAATAATTACAATCAGAAAATACACATAACAAAATAGAAAAACAAAACCGGCTTCTAATAAGTTGATAAAGGTGAACGACCAGATTTTTCCGTACATCCATAGGTACGGTCCATAATCTGACTGTAACATGTGACGTGGCTAATTATAAGATGAGCTCATGTTAATCCCCGTCTCAGTTTGCCTCGAGGTAGGCAATTAAACGGATCTCCGGCCGAAACTAAACAGATCCCCCTGTATGCCTTTGAGGGAATGGTCAGAGACCTGTGTACTTAGGTACTTAATTTACGTGGACTGAAGGGCATTTGGAAAGCAAATGAGAAGGAAGATTGAGACGTCTTGAGGTTCTGGTTTCTTTAAAATAGAAATCGGTTGGCGTATACCAATATAGTCGAAGACTTTCATGTTCTTTTTTATAAGTGGTGTTGCTTTCTGTCTTCTGAACAAAATAAGTCTTAGAAATATACTGTAGTAACAATTTTTACTTGATGTTTATTTCATCTTTGCTACATAAAACAAAACAGAAACAATTCGCGTGTAAACTCAGAAGTGACCCCAAGTGCGTTGTACGGTGCGTCTGGTGAGCGCTTCCTGCCAAGTGCGAGACCGCTACAGGGCTGCGGCCGCGGGTTTTCCTGCCGACATTATTATTGCAAATTTTTGTCCAGAGATACTCACCACATAATATGAAAACAAAGCTTGTGTCCCGTGAAATCCACACTAGGTGGCCGGCAACAGCTCATTAAGGAGTCAGAAGGGTAAAAAGTCCAGTCCCTCGGACGCATCGGCCTTTTTGTAAAAAGAGGCTTAATTAGGGCCTCATGCGGCTACCCTACAACCCCTGTAACTTTTAATAAATGTTCGAAGAGCGCCATTTACATACCCTATGTATAGGTAGGTAGGTAGGCTTACACGACGCCCGCGCCCGTCGGCTCGCTGTATAATTTGGCTTTATTGCGCGTAAGTTGCCTATTGAATTTACTACTTTATTTAATGTGCGATATTATTGTAAAATTATTAAAATTAAATTAAATATAGTGGTTCTTTTATTTGATAGTCATAACTTGCGCAGGCTATTATGTCGTTTCAATTAGCCTGATCTGCATTTTTGCTAAGAAAAGACCGACAAAGTAGCTAACACTTGTAAGGTCCCATACGGCATACATAGAGTTACCACATATGAAAATGAAGTGCATACGAATCTATGAGAGTATTTGCAGCAATATCCAAGGTAAGACTAAGAAGAATAGAAAAATCATCGCATTCTTTATCAAAAGCATTTTTACTTTCTCTTTAAAATCAATACAATACATGCAAAACGCTTAATACCTTTCACCCCAACATTTATTATCTCCGATGACCGTAATAAAGGGGTGCTCGACTTCAAAAGGTGAGTCGAAGCAAATTACGTCAAAATAATGATGTGGACGTGTAACATAGGTATTACACGCTTACTTCCCACGTATCACAGTAACGCGCGTGTGTCTATAGCCTAAGTACTCGTGGGAATGTATTAAATATCTCGAATCAGTGCACACCGCACTGAATGAACTCCAGATCCGTCCTTAGATAGTGTTGTTACATGCAATTATACCAGCATAACATGAGCTCTTACTCTGCACTACAGTGAGAGTAAAATAGAAGGTAGTATACACGTTTGGGGGTCATGTTATATTGGTCTTATCTACCTAATAAAGCGATGCGCACACTTATCAGCGAGATCTGTCCTCGTACAATGACGGATCATCCCGTAATGCGGACGGGAAAAAACAGGGTATTATTGTATATTTTTTGCCCACACTATTCCGGGTTATTGTTGCCATGTTTTAATTTTATGGGATATTTTAAGCAAATGATACGGTTTTATCGTGCCATCTTTGGTGATGTAGAGATATGGGATTCAATAAGCGGGCTCGTTTGGTGTAATAGACTGATTTACATAGATATGGTGTTTATATTTTGGAATAGAGATTTTTAGATTACAGACGTGCAGTTTTGTTACGTTGGTAATGTTTTGTTATCCCGCTTTAATGAGTTGCGCATTTATAGGTAGGTAAATGTATTTAGCTAGTTGAAGTTTCTTACAAAGAGAGAAGTAGGTACATCCTGCTGAGATTATATTTTGTCACTACGTTTAAGTTCTGAAGTTTATAAATAAAAAGGTCTGAAAGTAAATTCGATTAGGTATCAGAGGTCAGTACAGCTAAGCTCTATCATTTATGTATAGCATTCAAAGAAATTCTGGCGCAGTGCGTGACCATGGCTGAAGAGGCGACTTGTTTTGACAAAAACTCACATTAACCTTCAAACACCAAGTAGCAGACCTTTCATAAAAGGTAAATACATAAAACCAGTACTAAAACGTCGACGTCATATGTTTGCGTGAATAGGAATTGTTTATGAGCGAGCAGCGAAGGCGGGCAATAATGAGAGCGCTGTAAAGGCGATGCCACATCGGCGGCGTATCGGACGATCGCGTCTCAATGGGGGTTATTTACATAGCAATAAGGCGAGATAGTCTCGTCCCACCCGCCACCTTATCTGTGTATTCTGTGTTATTGCCAGTGTGCACACGGCTTATGGTCGGAACGAAAATGAACTGGGGCGTCAGGAAATAAAGAGTTTTTAAACAAGATCCCGCGATTTATCTTTGAATGAGAATGAGATTGCATCGGTTGTGGAAACGGCTCGTAAATACGATTGGGTTCGGCTTTTGCGTTGTATTAGTAGTTATGGGGACGTTATTTCGGCGCATATCTTCCCTTGTTTTGGTGATAACGAAATAACGCTTAGGTACCTATGTACCTTTTTAGATCGTATAGTCTCATCCGACTGTTGCTTGTATGTATGAAAACTTAAAAGTAATGATAACAAGAACTAAGGTCAATTGAGGTCAAGCTCTAAATATCACTAACGACATGTACATAAATCACTCACATACAGTCATACACATAGGCATAATAATCAAATACAATAAACAAGTAACAATGAACCATAACCCGATGTCCCTCTCCACAGCATTCAATAAAGCGTCGTACAAACACACATAAATCTGGCTTTTACGTTCCTTGTCCCAAATTATGCCATCAAACTGTACCTCCGGATAACGCTCGCACCGTTCACCGAGATGTTATGCCAAATTTCCATACAAATCGGTTCGCCACGGTCCGCCATTGACGATCGCAATGGTACGACGGTCTCACTTCATAAATTTTCATTTTAATATTTGGCTTCACCCCTACCAGTTCAATTGGTTATGAATTCTCTGTTGTGCGACAAATCTTTATACGTGGGGATGAATATGATTAAAAAACGTGTTGAAATCGATGCTTATTTTCTTATTGGCTTGCTACTTAGTAACTCCATCGTGTCATATGCTTACTGTAAACTTGCTTAATTAATTTCAGTACTTTTTTATAATTGTTACTTATTATTTCTAATTTCTAAAATTAAATAAATTTCACCAACCGAGCGTAGTAACCAAGTAGCAAGTAAGTTTTTAATAAATATTAGCATTCGACATAGAATCTTACTAAACTCACCGATAAACTATCTGGCTCTTATCAGCAATGTAACACTAGCTGCCGTAACACAACCCTGATAGACATGGTTATATAAACTATGGGAATATTTGCTATCACTGGAGCGGCGAAATTGAGTTTCCTCGATGACTTTAAGCTGCATCGTTCGTCAGCACAAAAGCGTTCATTCGAAACCGTTGAGAGGCACCGATATACTATAAGACCAGTCGTTCAATGTCCTGAAAATATACGTGGTATCAAACATATTGTTGTTTCAACAAATGCAATACAAAATCAACTTACAGTAGGACCATTTTTTCGGACTGTTTTATTGTGATAAAAGTTTGAGGAAAGTGCCAAAAGTTTGCGGTTGAATAGTTAGGATTGATGTCAATAGATGGCATTAGTAGTTTGTTAAGTAACGTTTATGTTCGAGTAGAGTGATTTTGACTGCTGTGAAAACGTGGAATTAGATTTTCTTGCGTTTGTTAAGTTGAAGTTAAAGTAATAGTACATTTTAACATTTTAAATATACCTTCAGTATATTACTAGTTCTAGTATTATGTTTTGTTTACGAAATACTAGAAGGAATACTTTTGATGTTGCATGCAGAATAAAAAAAATAGATACCAAGCTTCATAATATGAGTGCATGAACGAATTCTTGAATACATAATAAGATGATTATTCATTGCAGAACATGAAAAACAAAAAAATCTAACTCAAACCTGTTTGACATAGCTGTCAAAATATCGGTCACGGTCAAAGTTCTCGTATGAAATCGTAACCAAATTGATTTACTTAAATATGCCTGGTAGTGTCAACGCAAAGCCGCTCAGCCGTCATATCGACTCGGCTCGTTGCAATGGAATCAGTTGAGCCGCGTTTTTTACGCGCCCATAACTGAACCACCTATGGCCAGAGTGGAGCACCGATAGACAAATTTCAGTGACGATTTTTTCAACAACTGTTGTGAATTTCCTTTGTAATAAACAAAAAAATATGGTGCGCCGAATTTTTGGGGTGTGTTTGGAATTGTAAAAAGTAGTGAAACTTGATTGCGTTTTTAAAGTTTATTCCTAACATATAATTCTGTTTATGTTTGTTTAAATAATTGTTTTAGTAAAATCAGTTCTTTGCTGTTCAGTGTCTTACGTAATAAAATATTGTAGGGCTCTGACATTACGAAAAATAATTTATTGGTAGATTTGGTAGTACATCTTATAATCACTTCGTTGGTAGGCACATTAAAATTTGATCTTCTATATATTATTTAGGAATATTCATTATTAAGTTTCATTACAGATTTATTAAGAAACGTTAAAAAAGTGTTTGGGAAACTGTAAAACAAAATTGCACGTTCTTTAATCGTCGTCCTACTTGTCCTAATATCCATACATTATTACTTTATTATAGATACGACAACATGAGTGTACGACACGATTGACACCGACACAGTCGCACGTCGCAGCGACAATTCGCATGTCAATTAATTGCAATCGGATGTTGAATACTAGTCGTTTCATTTATTCACACTGAACAAAGCTTTGTCTATTATTAGGTGGGTATATTTGAATCTCAAATACGAGCACAAACTGCCCGTGTTTTATACACAGATAACTGAAAATATCGACAGTTTGTTGGGAAATGGAACACGTTATTCTCAATAGTCAATGTATAGAATGCTGGTGTATTAATAACAGATGGATGTTTGATTAAAACTAGAGCGTGTTATTATTGTCGTGGAATGCAGAAGTGTTGGGTTCTTAAAGTCTTTTCGCATTATAGTATGTATGAACTTGTAATAAAATCTCTTTGGCTTCAAGAATCACAAATGAGTAGACGGTTCATTAGGTTTCTTTCAGTGAGCTCGTGAGGTACCCAAATATCGAGATTTTTTGTGCAGAGAAAAGATTTTATTACAATTTCATACATACTATAATGCGAAAAGATTTTTTCCCCGACCTAATATAATTAAATTCGTCCTTAAATGTCTCCCAATATTTGGGACAAGAATTTAAAAGGTAAGTATGCTTTTACTACTACTTCCACGTGCGTTTTACGTAAATTGTCGTTTCAAAGAACGAGATTAGGTTTACTTATCTTATGCCCTACACATCATCAATACACTTTTGCGAGTTCATTTGATGCAAGTAGAAGCAATAATAAAATGATGATGATTTAGAAATCATGAATAACCGATCATCCTTCTTACTTTCTTATGCCTGTTAGATAAAGTTTTAATTGCGTATCATCAACTTGCGATTTATAAGTTGACTCTACTTTTACCTAACTGTTTGTGTTTATCTTCAAAATTGTTCAAATTGCCAATCATAAAATTATATTTTAAAATTAATAATTGTCATAAAATTAAGGGATCCTGAGTATCCCCAGAAACTGGACTTCCAGCCGCTTTACCATCGTTGCCACTATGCTGATCGCTGGCACGTGGTATACGATGAGGGGACGAGGTGTCCTCATTTCCATTGCCCTACTCTTGCAGTCAGTCAACAGTGGCACTACCTCATCGTCTGAACGACTAAGGAACCCTACACATTACAGTATCAGCAACGGCACAGCAAGTCAATCATTTGAGACCTGTCTTTGGCTGTTTGTATTTGTTTTTCCTTCCATTAGCAGTTCATCCTGGTTAATATTTAAATACCGCATCAGTATGTAGTGAACAGTCAAAATCAAAGCCGACGTTCGCAGCTGCATACAGCTCGAATGCAAATGTTGGGTGGGGTGTGCTGTGAACGCGCAGTTGGCTGCATTGTGCCTGACCCCCCCCCCACACGCCGCGCGCCTCACCCCCGCACGGACCCTGCACATCCCGCGAGAGTTTGTTTTTCGGGGCAAATAGCTATAGGCTTGATAATGGCCTCGCGGGCTGTGGATATGAACAAGACAATGCTCTACTTACCTTTAGTACGCAACGTGGAATTTGTTAAATTTTGTGTTAACTGAGCGTTATTGCAGCAGTAATTTTAAACGAACATTCGTTTATTTTTTATTTAAACAAGTTATTTCCGCAAAAAAACAAATAAATAAATTAGAAAATAACTTCATTCCATATACAAAATCTTACTTGAAAACTCTCCCAAATATCTACTACCAGTACTACTAGTACTGACAAACCCAGCGGCAGCGTTCAGCAACATTATATGTCCCATCATTGTCCGTTTGAAGTAGAGCAACTTCCCCACCGTTTGCACTGTATCGGAGTGGCGGATGGGTTTTGATTTTTGTAGTTTCGTATTATTTGCGTATTTATCCGCCCGCCGCCCGGCAGATACATTTATTTGCGCCGGCGTCCACCTCCCCATACTCTGCCCCCCTGTTCGATTGATCGCGATATCATTGCGATAATAGGAGCAGAGCGATCGACGCGCGGTTCCGTCATGCGACCAGACCTGGAATATGGCGGACGAACCACTCAACCGCGGTCCTGTGCGAAAAATACAGCTAATGCTCACGTCAAAGATCTATATTAACGCCGATCTGTGTGTCGTTAAGCTGTCCATTGACAAAGAAAGGAAATACAAAAATCGGCATTTAAATGTTAATTCCGTCAATCACTTACAAAGCAGCAAATATTTGCTTCAAGATGCTCTATCTTGTAAAACATTCTAGACGTCAATATGTCAAAACATTCAATAACCAATTTTTTTTATGAAAATACCTAATGGGTACAGTAAACAAAGTTTATGAGACCAATAGATCCATGAGACCTATGATCTATAATATAAAAACAACTCTATATTTTTTAGATGGCATTCTTTGTACGCTTTAAAGTAAGAAATCGTCATGCATGATAAGTATAGCTGTAACTGTAACACTAGGTCTTGGTTACACGTTCATAAACGAGAACTTTAGTAGTAGAGACAAAAAAAAACATTACGTGCTGATTTTATTATTATTCTTTGATGCTAAATATAATTAAATATAATGGTTAAAGTATTAATTAAAATCACTGCAACGCTATCAATAAATACTTGTTGAAAAGCACCCACAAATAAATAATTATAAAATTAATTTGAACAAACAGAACATACACACAAAAATAATCTCATTAAAATTTAAAATCAATTGATTTCATGCATATGCAATGAAACTGTGTCAAAACATTTTTTTTCTATAATAATATAATATGCTAAAATGCTATTTAAGGTCAATCAATCATAGTAACAAGTTCTCAGTTACACAATAGCAAAGGCGACAAACTGTCGGGACATGCAAATGACAAGCACATAAAAGTTCTAAACGACGATACGGTTAAAGTTTTAACCAAATAATATTAAGTAAAAAAATAAAGAATATTTGTCATGTGAGCCGCGCGTACGCATGGGTTGGTTATCAATTTAAAAGTCGGCATTATCCGCATAATGCCGCTAGGGGCTGAAATAAAACATTTCAATTTGGTGATCCGGTTACCCCGGCCCCCGTTTCAAATCTGCATTGTGGGTCTGCGGGACCCCATATACTAGTAGTTTTGGGTACTGTCGGGCGCGTAATGCTTTTGTCATTTTTATTTTATTCTTTTTGATTTGATATTTTTGTGTTTTGTTATCAAAGCACATGGATTTAGTTTTTTCTAGTGTATAGTTTGCTGCTAGCAAAGTTTAGTTGTAAAGACTTTGTACAGCAAAATAAATTATCAACTTTTGTTTAAATTACAATTAATGGATGACATAATTGAGTAATTTGCAGAAAAGAATTATGAAAACAATATCTTGATCGTAAAACTAGTAAAAACCGAGATTTTGAGTTTTGAATAATAAAAAATAACGTTTGTTTGAATATAATTATTTACTTTTTTTCTTTACTCATACGTTCATCTTTATTATTTTATCTATGGACTTAAATTAAGACATATTCCAGAATCTAGACCAATGGAAACGCATAGACAACCGAGTTAAAGCAAACTAGTATAATTTGTATGACAGCTACAAAAAGCCACAGCGCCACTCAAACTTAAACCACTAAAACCGATATGAAATCAGTGTAGCGCTCGTCAGTCCCCACAGTGGGTTCCCCAAAACGCAGTGTATGCTTGGTTAAGCCCGCGCCTCCCGCGGCCGGCCCGGTTTACAAGAAAGGGGTAGTTAGCCGCTATTGTCTCCAGCCCCCAATACGCTTGCATGCCCTCCGTGCAACGACAAAACTGGATAAGTGACATTTTTTAAATGTCAAAATAAGTATATAATTAGGTGCTTAAGTAGTCCTTTTCAGTCCGTCTCCGCGTAGCGGTTGAAATACAAAATGATTGAATTGAATTCTGTAGAGATAAAATCTTTTTTGCTATTCATAGTTGCAATAATAAAATAAAATCTGGTTGGTTTGAGTTGAACCTGAAATTGCAGACGGACACGTCTATAATAGCGAAACAGTTGTATGTATCTCTATGCGTAAATGTAAATTGTCAATATACTGGTATTCTTACAATACCGAAACCTACAAAACTTGGTTTTGTCCAAACCTTTAAAGTTTGTAAGTATTATTTTATAAAAAACAGCCCTACAATTTTCAAATCAGTCTAAAGTAAGTTAATAATTTTAAGCTCATGACATGTTCTACGAAATTTTAATTTATCTGAACACAACGATCAAATAAAAATGAGATACTATAACTACTCACATATCTACATATTAATCAGACTGTAATTATTCATACGTTACATATTGATATTTATTAATCAAGGCAATATACCAAATAATATTGAGCCTTTACAGTAAAATTTCTCCAAACAATTACAGTACAAATGACTGTCTCCACATTTATCATGCCAGTGTCAATCACCCTACACCAAAACTAAAAATAATAATACAAATAAATCACAGTATAAACTCATATACCGTGTTCTCACGCACAGGAGTGAGCTCGCACGTAGCGGCTGTAGCGGCGGCGGTCCCCACAAAGACGCGCTACACGGAAAACACTTAGCGCTGTTGACACTACACTTTACACTGATTCTACTTCAGATTCACCCCGACACTTTGATTCTGTGCGATTGTCAACGCGTTTTATTTCAGCCTTCGAGCTGCAACAGTCGTAATTAAAGATTTAATGAACTCTTTGTGGTGTTGCCACTTTTTCCGGGAGTTTTGAAGTCTGGCTCTCAGGTTATTTATTATTTTATTTCGTTGTTTATATCGTTTGGTTCGTCGGTTTTTTATCATTATGTATGCAATTTTAAATTTTCCAATTGCTTCTTTGTAATGATTCCAGAAAACATTGTTGTTATTAAAAATTGATTTCAAAATTTTACTCTATGAAACTTTAGGTAAACTTTCTTATCTTACTTCCTTTCTTATTTTACTTTCTTATCGTGAGTGGTTAGTAGTTTTACTTTATTAGAACGCTTAATTCTTCAAACTAGGCCAAAAGATAACTCAAACATGAGAAAATCTTGTGACGTTTGCAAACTTGACGGAAACTTTAACTACAGCGCAAGTAAAACATCTCATTCTATAGAGACCAGTCTCTACAGACAATTACAATAAATACAATACCTTTAAATAGTAATGTTAATAATTATAACAACATTTTAACAGCATTAAAATTTAACCGGTCATTATAGCCTTCGTAATTCTTATAACAAAAAAAAGCATTCGTCTATAAATTATACCCATTATCGTTAATCTGCAAACAAATTACAAAAACGTTACAATAAAACTTTAAAGTTCACGACAAACAGTAGCGCAGTGTAATGAATGGCCGCAGTATTATAACCGGACTGCAAATCTAGTTTGGAAGGGGAGTGCGGCAAGTACGGTGAGCCTCCATGGCCAGACGTTCACCACACTCCGGCGTGTACTATTCCCGCTTTTATTTTTCTAAAACATTACAAGATCACTTGCATACACATTCAAATTTCGATCCAATAACTACACTTATAAGGGTTCAGTTTCCTCTGTTAAAATTTCGTATGTTATGCTGGATCGTGTTCAAGCGTTTCACCAGATCGCTATAACGTGTTCTTTGTCGCTTTAGCCACGTCCCTCTCACACAATGGCATACTTATTAGGGATTTAGTCCAGATATTAGTTGGGGATGTCGGCATTGTTTGGATTTTAATAGAATTCGGCTTCGCCCCGGGCGGTTGGGTATACTTACGTGTTTGTTGTTGTACGTCGTAGTCCGCACGCGGTACCTTGACGCATGTGCTCGCAATTTCTTTCTGAAAAGTTACTACTCACTTATTCGTCTTGATATGTTAAAATTTCGTTTGTATTTTGACGATTGCTTCTTTAATATGATTGATGGAGAAATGGTTTTTGATATTAAGTTTTGCAGTTTTAGAAGTAATTAAGATTCACTTTTTAATTTTGAGTTCATATTGCAACTGGATGTTGCAATCTTGAGGTTATCGTTATCTTTTTATTGAGTTGTAATAGGAACTATTAAATGAGAATTGCGTTATGGATGTAGAAAGTATTAACGGAGGAAGTAACTTGTGTACCATACGTACCCCTTTCTAGAGAGAGACATCTTAATACTGAGATGACGAGTAATAGCGATAAAGTTCAAATACAGACAGCGGACCCCAATCATGGGATAAGGGCTGCATAAAATATATATTTATTCTATAGTTATGTGTATATTTGAACGTCAGCAAAACTGTGAGCGTTTCCTCCGACTGTTTACTAACTGCGGATATTTATAGTTGGATGCACACCACAGAAAGGAAGCTGAATGATGCATTCGGGTGATATGCCCCCCGCGTGTAGTGCTGGATCGATAGATGCCCCTCTATCGCGCCCCTTATTGAAAATTATAACAATGGCACACCGCGCGCTCTCCGCCGCCCTCTTAACACTCACTGATTTCGGCAATGCATAGTGGATATGCCTCGCGAATATTAAATATGTATGAGCTTTATTACTCTTGCCACTCAATCTTAGATGCATGCATTTTAAAATAGATGATGGAATAAAATATTTTGTTAGATTTTGCGTTGTAGAATATAGTCTACGTTCAAAAAGGGCAGGATTATCATGCTGCTGAAAATACATAATTATTATCAGGCTTGTGCCAAAGTATCAATTGCTTCCACACAAGACGGTAAAAATACACACATACAGAGAGTTTAAATCAATTAGTTTCCTGAAATGGACATAAATTCTCCTTATCTGGATTTATCAAGGGCGTATAATATGTCTTTTCATGATAACACGAAGTCGGTACATTATAGATAAGAAAAAAAATAACAAACATTTAACATAAATAATTACTTTTTTCACGACTGTCACATTTAAAACAATTTTTCACGCGAAATAATATGAGTTGCGCATCCATACACAGATGTATCGAATGTGGACGTGTTAATATATCGGTCGAATCAACGAGAGGGCGGAGGGCGGCGGGATGCAGGGATTATAATGAGCGCAGCCCCACTAAGTATTTTCGACATGCGTCGCCGTCACCCGGCAAACATTCGGAGCTCCGGGGTTAACGAGTGCAGCTCGCATCGCAAATTACACGCGCTACCGGGACGCTTTAATGTCCATGTCATAGGTCATTCGGGTGCGTAAAAACTCTGTGGAGGCATCGGCTGGTTTGTCAGGGATATTATTTGGTTGGAGACTAATTTGACTGTTCTACTGTGACATAGAGAATGCTTTTAGGGATGTCGAAATTAAAATATAATATATTACATAGTATTTTGGAGATATTGACTGAATTAACATGGTGAAACAAAAAAAGATATTGCTGTAGAAGCCGATCTTCTTGAATTATAAGTTAAGATAAAGTGTAAACATTCCCACAATTGTCCAGAATCATCTAAACCAGTTTGACAATTTTCGCAAGTCTATTATTGAAATAATTTTAAACATAAATGGTAACTGTTATTTCTAGAAATAATTATCATTTTATGTATAGCGATTTATCAGAATTGCAAGTAATGAACACAGTGGCAACAACACTCAATAACGGATTGTAGAATAGTTGAAATAGGTTTTTTCATCGAGTAGTTACTGGAAGTTAACTAATAACACGATTCAGCATCCGAGGCACGCGTATCGTTTTTTAGGCCAACCATCGTCCCAGTTTCACTCGCATTCGAAGAATTGACACATCCATAGAACAGTGTTGGCAAAATACTGGAACTAATGGGCGTTATGGTGTCGCGTGGGTGCCATAAACGGGCCACAATGCGGCCGGTTTGAAATGTCATTAGCCAAAGAAATCCGGCATTGTATCATCGTACCGGGAACGTTGGATACTTTTGTCCGTTTCTCATATTGTCGCATTGTTTTTATTTTGTTCTTTGTATAATTGTTAGGAAGTTAAATGTAGTTAAGTCTATTGTGTTCTTTGTGTTTCGATTTCACGGAGCTACGTGTCGTCTTTTGGTCGTAGTTGCATAGAATCGCGATGTTTATTAGTGACGACGGGGACCTGTCGTGAGTGATTGAGGTGTCTTTATTAGTCATCACATTGTGTGAGTGCATTACATCCTACGGTGCGATAATGTGCTCGCGTTAGGAATTCGGGGGAGTATGAACAGGCATACTTGTTGATGGTTCGGCCTACGGTTATGCCGGATATTTTTTGGGTGTTGTTTTTTCTGGTTCTGCGTATCGGTTATGCTTCTACTTGGTATTCGTAACACTTACTGTAGAATGGTATAGCGTTTTAAAATATTTTAATGAAGACCGTATGTTATTAGAGAATCTAATAACAAAAGAACATCACATAAACATCAATTGCTTTTTTTTTGTATTTCATTACAGGTTCAACTTTTATTTAAGCTAGCTGAGTAATTCCGACACATGGATGCATTGTACACTAGCCGTTACTTGAAAGAAAATATGATATTATTCATTGAAATGTATTAAGTTCGATGTCAATATTCAGAAACTCATGGCATGCATCGTATCAATATGTTTTACAGAATTATAAGAATCGCGTATTTCTATAAATTCTATAATGTAAAACAGTAGACAATTTATGATATTTTCAAGGGCAGTAATAGCACATTTTGTCCTTGTCCGTAATGACTCAGTAACAAAAGCTATTAAAATGGGTCATGTTTTTACTTCGCATTGAGCCCGAGTCAGTGTTGCCAATTTAACAAAGCAAACAATACAGGGTAACACCAGCGGCCGTCCAAAGACAATATTGTTTATGACAACAGAAGCTGTTTGACAATAACATTACGAGGCAAAAAATACGAAGAAACGCAAAAATTTCGACGATTGATGTTTTGTTCCTATATTAGTTAGGATGCTGCTTTAAGTTTTTCTACGATGAAAGTAAAAAAGGGTGTCCCACCAAAAATGCATGACGTTTGAGAGTTGAAGTGAAAGATGATGTTGCTGAAAACTGCTGAATTTACACCTACACTAGTACATATATGTACCTAAAAGCCAATACACTTAAAACACAAACTTCAACTCCAGTTCTTAGTTAACAGTACCGTAATTTTGAAAAAAAAAATCTTTAGTAAACTCAATCAATACATTTTATAAACAACATAACCTCAAAAGGAACCGTAACGTAACCTCCCGGTCATAAATCAAACTAACGGACCATCTTTCTCCGATCACTCAAAACTGTATTTGTACAAAACTTCAATGTAACGGGAACATCGTCATGTGACGTCAGAGCACCGTTATCCATAAACATAGAATAACGGACTGAACCATTTTCAAGCAACCCTTTACATAATTACACAAGGCACCGTAATATCAGAACAGTTATACAAAGAGTAATGTTAGTCGGCCTTGACGAAGAAAGTACAAAGGACTTTCTCCGTGAAAGGGTTTTGTCACTTCCTAGTTGAGCGTGACCAATGCGTATTGTGTGATTCAGTTACTTCAAATTGTACCACAGTTACTTTATTGAAAGTGATCCTGTTGTTCGGAGAAAAGGATTGCTGTTTTTGAAAGTTGCGAATGTAGAGCAATTTGTGGATTTGAAACAACGGCCTGTGTACCGCTGTGTATTTGTGACAGCAATTTCGACATCTTTAGAGAGGAATATGTTATAAATGGTAGGAATAGCTTTGCTACCCATACAATTTTTACATACGTGGAAGAACAAAAATATTAGTCCCTCATCTATTTTAAGATCTCAGCCATATCTACTAAACTTTGAAAAAGTTAAAGAATGAAATAAAACTTCACTCATTTATCGTCACTTATTCAAAAGGGTCTACACTTCTACAGTAGTGTGACTATCGCATAGAACGTTGGGACTATTGATATTTTACTTAATTGGACCTTCCAGTTCTAAAATAAAATGAGCGGCTGTTATCTCTTATAATCATAAAATATTTCATAGCTCAATCTTATCCATCAAAACAAACAAAGATTAACAGCTCATCCTGTATAACCAAACAACTAAGCTCTTTAATGCTCTTAACCTATAAAAAAACAATGTAAAATTGCGTCTTACTTGTAAAAGCCTCTTAATAAAAATGATTAACAGAAAATTCTCCGGCTTGCGAACAAGGGGGAATCATGTCCCGAACTTGGGAGCAGATTGACTCGGCCTAAATGTAAGCCATTGAGTAAGACAAAGTCGCCTCTTAATCCGTTACGTCTATGCACCATCTTAGCTATTCAGGGAGGGATTTGGCCAGATTAAATGGTCCCCATTTAACGTGTACGGGATTCTTTTTGCCGTAAGCTTGTTGTGATTTTAATGTTGTAAATATCTTGACGTAACGATCTTGTTGAAGAATGTTTTGAATTGTATTGCAGATTATTGGATTAGGCTTTGTTACGCAAGGAGATTAATACAAATATAATAATAAAGAGAGCTCTACGGCAGACGTGTTTTTGTTTTTAATTTTATTAGTAAACAACAATATAGAGGCCAAATCAGAATAAATCATGAAATTGTTATGAATGAGTGACGAGTTATTATCTGAATATGATTAAACTTAGTGCACTTAGCATCAGCTAATTCAAAGCACATATTTACATGTCATATAAAAGAATTAGAAAATAATATTTTATTGAAACACATATTTTAGTGAAGCTTCACTACAGTGCATGTACCCATATACGGTCTTCTATCGAATCTCGGTTTGGCTGTCAAAAATCTATATCCGAATATTGATCTTCGTACCCATATGTGTACACGGCTCGTTAATTTTCCTTAACGTTCGCCATGGAGCCGCGTACTAATGAATTTCAATTTGTGGGCCGCGGACGTGCGCGGAAAAATCGTTGCAGTTAGGAGTATTAGGCAGAATGAAATTTTTTAATTTGGAATTTTTGCTCACTCGTGTGTGCCGGCACTAGGTGTTTATTTGAGTAATTTGTTCACAGCTACTCGGTTGAGCTGTATTCGTTTTAGAATAAATTCTAACAAATAATTCAAACGGTTTAGAATTAGTTCAGTTATGTCAAACTTTTCGCTTCAAATTGTATTATTGCTATATAGATTATTTTAGAAATGCTATTCTATTTGCTCTAGCAAAAAACTCTCTACTAAAGGCATTCAATGTTACATTTTATTGCAATTTTTGTTGTTTATTATAAGCAAATGTTTAGTTTCGATTAAATTTACTGACAGAATTGTTAAGACGTCGCAAATGTCGAACACAAACGTACTTAACGACTACTGTAATAAGTTTTAGTAATCTACCAGTGTTTTATGGTGCATAAAAATAAAATCCTTCTCTAAACATCCTATTTCTCAGTCTACATACTTTAATTGAGATGCTCTAATTTATCAATCTATGAGTGACTGGCTGCTAAATTCTAACACCGCAACATTACAATTCTAGTAGCAAGTGCCTGTAAAAGTTACATTTATACAAAAAGCCGCACTCAAATTCGCGTGCCCAACACAATAAAAGAAAAAGAAATATTTCTTATAATATACTGAAGAGTTTTCCGGCCAGTACTTGTGTGAGCACGCAAACAAAACTCGTATCTGCACCGCAAACGCGTCGAACCGCGAAGTCCCGCGAACCTACTCATTCATATTCGCGAACACACCTGTTAGCAAATTGAATAATGGAAGGTGAAAGGAAAGTTATCATAATGTGACGAACGAGAGTATAGGGCTGCTGTCTCTGAGGACTGGTTTCTCAAGATAATAATACATCTTATTTCGGTTCCAGCAAAATATATTTGAGACGCAAATAGTCTTGGTGTACAACGGCATAGTTTGCCATCAATTAAGCAGTTAGATAAGACGGTTTCTTTTTTTATATTTTACGTATCCTATAACAACCACCAGAAATCAAGTCCTATTCTGTCAGCTGTTTCTAAACTACACCTCAGTTAATTAAACTAAAATTCGACAACTACAGTTTACACTTTTCGATGATACGAGTATAAGCTTTGATTTATCGTAAAGAGCGTAAGCCAGTAATTTCAAAGATGTGCAAGTAATTCATTAACATTTACGTATATGTAAACGATACTCTAATTTTACTGATATTTACATTACTTTGAAACAATTTTAGTGCTCACAAAGCAGTGAGTGGGTGACGGTGACAACCGATGTGGTTGTGGGCGGCCGCAGTTTGTACGGAATGTTCGATTGGCTGCGTGTTGAATGTTAAGTTCTTACTGTCTATGTCTGTCTTATTTTACTGAAACTTTTTGTTTTCTTGAAGGAGAAAATACACTGATGATTTGGAATTTATAAATTATAGAATCCTTAATTTACAAACATCATGATTACACTAATTAAAGAAAAGTTTTGATGAGACATAGCAGATACATTCCAGACGGCAAAAAAAGATATGATAAATGTGTCTGGAACAATGTGTCTTTAACAAAGTCCCGCTACAGTTAATATTGTATTAATTCTAATGCACTTAATATTCAAATGACAAAAACACTGCCGTTAACAAAAGCTCAGAGACATTTACAAAATTGCTACACATTTTTTCTTAAAAAACATTAATGACACTGTTACCAATAATCATTTCTAACTGCATTTCTTTACTAAGAACATTCATTGTAATAGTACCGTTTCGACTTTTTTGCAACAATTTCTTCCAGTTTGCCCCATTTAAGTTGCATAATATTTACATATTTTATAACTGTATTGGCGAAAGGTCCTTGTAAAAAAGTGCTTTACATTTGGGCTCTACTTTTTACCGATTTGGGGCAATAGCTTTGGGACCGGCCGACTTTTACCTAAGTAAATAAAGACATTTTTATATGGTACTATAAAAATTTGCCTATTTAAAAAAGTTTACCGTTAGTAGAGCACGTTGGATTTTATTTGTGGCGATTTGAGTTTAAACTAATAATGTATTAGGGTTTACGGTGTGCATAATTACCACAGTTACTTTGGGTTAAATGTAATGATGTTATTGCCCGTAATTATGAATATTTTACCAGTATGGTTTTACTATAATCTTGTTACATCTACCTGGTTTTAAAAGCGTCGGCCTTATAATGCTTAAGATGAGTTAACTCTAAACTTGCAAACATTTTTTAAGCAGTGATTTCTTTTTAACTACAATTATCTTGAGTCATTACTGTCTTTAACAAAAATTCAGACAAAATAATAGGGTAGTATTAATATTTCTTTCAAATATTCACGTTAGTTGAATATAACTCCTCACAAGTTTCAACAGCTACTGTACTATTAAGTTCACATCAAGTTCACTCCACTCACAATCCGTTAACCCTCAAACGCGACACGAACTTGGAAGCCAACCCTCTTTCCTCAATCGTAAATCATAACAAACATCTTGCCTAACCCTTCGGTTACCGACGGACCAGTTCGCAGCACCCAAGTGCTGTTAATTGGCGACCGGTTGGGGAAATTGGTCCGCTGTACTTGCTTCCGTGAGTTAATGACTAGCCGCCCAGTGGATGGACGCCGAAACCCATTTAGGCGTGTGCAATTTGCGTATGTGCATTGGGGGGTTAGCCGGGCGGATTTGGTGACGTAGTTATAAGGTTGAGGTTCTAAGATTGTTACGTGAGATTGTATTTAACGCGGCAGATATTAGTTATGGCTTGTGGTACTCGGTTTTCGAGGTGGCGTGAATTTCTACGCGCTATGATTAAGGTCTGATGTATGAGTCCTTTGTAGGTTTTGTGGCAGGGAAGCGGCAAGATTAGATAGTGTAATTTGTAGATAGTTACGGCTTATGAATTGGCATTTGTTATACATTTTACGTAGTTTTAGGCTTCAACATAATATTTTGTGTAGAGTTGTAATATTTTTTCTGCGTTTGGTAGTGACTGAACAATAAAATACCGCTAACAGTTCCGAATGTGTGATGCCAATATTTTAAACGAATAAAATTAAACAAAATACCTACACAGATATAATTGTAGTGTAAACAACAAGATATTTCTTCTATTCATATTGAATGTCGTAAAAGAAACATTTTACCAATTTCTAAGGTTACCTACAAGAAAGTATCTACCTAATAAAAATAATTGTTCTAAAGAAAATTATTGTAACACCACAAAGGTAGGAAACAAAACCAGTAGCTTGTTTTGGGCCGAGGTGTATATTTTTACTACTCGGTTTAGTTACGGCTATTATATAAACAATATTTTCGGGTCATTTTATGATTTTTTATTGCGCTTGTTCTTTAATGTTGTGCCGCTTGTCGGCTTGTTTGCCGACTTTCTTTAGAGCTAACTTCAGACGTTGGCGGCTCTTACCTATGTTGGGATTATATTGTTTTGCCGGCAACCATAAATCCACAGATGTGTTTTGTTTTAACGATATTTAGCCTGCTTTACACCGGCCCGTTTGGTTTGGTGGAGTTTACCCAGTTATCGTAATAGTGTATGTAGGTAGGTTTTATTTATTCCTTCAGGTATTGACAAAGGTACTAACAAAGAGAGATAGGTAGAGATAGAGATAGTCAACAATACCGTTTTTCTTGTTTCAATCGATAATATAATGCTACCACCATAAGAATTACGAGTGATTTTAGGAATGAGTTTGAAATATGAATATTATTATCAAATGTTTTTATGCTACATGCTAAAATTGTTTATGAATCAACGACGAGATATATTTTGAATACGATTATAATATCAATGATAGGCTAAATATATAAAACAACTAGCTGACCCGCGCAACTTCGCTTGCGTCACCTAAGAGAATGAGTCAACATTTTCCCCGTTTTTGTAACATTTTTCGTTGCTACTCCGCTCCTAATGACCGTAGCGATGATGATGTTATATAGCCTATAGCCTTCCTCGATAAATAGGCTATCTAACACTGAAAGAATTTTTCAAATCGGACCAGTAGTTCCCCAGATTAGCGCGTTCAAACAAACAAACAAACAAACAAACAAACTCTTCAGCTTTATAATATTAGTATAGAAGTATAGATTTCTCGGTAGCGCTTGTATTGATTAAAGATTTTACATTTTACAAATGTGAGTTTCATTTCATGTAAATAATTATTGCGAAAAATTTCAGTTCACACACGAATTTATCACAATTATAATGATATACACGTACGTGGAAATTGTATGCATCAGATACGTAATAAAAAACTGGAGCTTTAATATTATTATTCGTATTTATTGAGCGAGAAAATGAAAAATATTTAAATTATACGTTTCTAGGAAATTTTCTATCGATTTACTTGTGTCTGTAAACTCATATTTTTACAGAAACCTTATTCAACCTTCTATAGCTCATTACTGCATATGAAAGCATTATACTCCTCAAGTGAAGCAATTTTTATTTTCATATTTATGTGTGGTAAATTCGACTTGGTTCCTATCTATATAGCAGTTCTTTAAATTTACGTCTTTGCTATATCAGGTGACACAATTTATCACAACGTAATTTACTTTTAAACGAAGTTACCGCCACATCTTCCAAAATCCTTTGCAGAATATAAATATACCGACATGTAAAAGTGGGACCGTTTCCATCAATTTATTTATCCGATTCATTAGGCGATCGAAGTGTTTCACAGAGATTTATTTTTTCCCCAGATTTGTACGGAAAGAACGAAATAAATATTAATAATAAAGGAGGGTTTGCCTTCAAAATTACGCAGAGGAGGCGCAGCGTGTTGACGACTCCTAATTTGACGTAATTTGCATAGATTATGCCGGTTCGTTGAGTGCCAATCTTTTTAAGTGGCTTCTTCTACTCATTTTGTGTTCCTGCCGCGGCCCAATAAGGAATTTATTATATCCAAGTGCTTTCTTTGCGAATATTTTATGTGTTTCATAAGGTAACTTCCCGTCCCCTATTTGTTTAATACAGAATAAAAAACATTAAATTTTATAATCCTATAGATTGTTTTATATATAGCGTGTACCTATTTTAGCTATAATTTCTATGAAAGCTCTCGTTGTTTTCCACGTACAACGGATTAACCTAGTTGCATATGTATTAATACATTACTGACATATAGAATCAGTTCGGAGTAGCACATAGAAAAATAATTACATAGTAAAATATAAATGTATTTTTCAGATACAAAAACTGTATTTGTGCCGTAGGTGAAGCCGTAATGTATCCACAACGCGGCGGGCGGCGGACCGGTCGCCTTCGTACATTCCACGCAAATATCGCCTAATCCAGCCCTGGCCCCAGAGTGTAAGCCAACATTATCTCATGTTATTTTTCGATATTACCCCGTTACAGCGGCTGGGGGCGCGTAAATCAAATTTATAACCTTTTTATACAGGCATTAAAATTTTATCAGCGAGATTTCTTTCTGTATTGTCCGGCGTTGTCGCCCCTTTTGACTTTCGAGTGGGATGACGAGGGATTTCACTGTTGTGTATCAACATTCTGCGTCCATTGTCTGAAGTTTTAAAGGTTTCTAGGTCTCTCTAGGTATGAGTAATGGCGAGTATATTAATTCAACTGGACATATTCATACAATGTTCATCCGTATTTCAAACTCTACATAACTCGATGAGTTCTATTAATTCACATTCACATCATGAGGTTTTGGCCTGTATTTTCAATGAATCCCCATGTAGCCAGACCAAATAATACACCATTGTGCTTTTACCTGAAAACATGAAAACACAGGCGAGTTTTCCATTTGAATAAAAATATTCTTGCATATACCTAGATAGAATATCGTTATAAACAAAAAACATTGATCATTTCCATGAACGTAATGGTTCCTAAGTGATCATACCTGTACCGTGTGCTACATTTAGGAGGTTCCATTTAGATTTTTGCGCGCCCGAGGCTTGTGAGTGTCGGGTCTTTCCGGCTGATGGGCTGAACAATAAAAGCAATGGTGGATCTTACCGATATCGATATGTGATGTCGCTCACTAGCCAGCGGCGAGGTTTAAGCCGCGGTTCCTGCATTGCGACGCGGCGGAATTAAAACGTTTTTATTTTTACGTAACGGAACGTAGGCCCGCTTTTATCTGAAAGGTAAGCTTTAGTGGATATTGTACGTATGTGCTATTATTTTTTTATGTGTTGTTGATTACTGAAAATTCAATAAAGTATCTACCTAATTTCGTTGTCATGCCTGTCAAGTAACGCAACGACTGATCTTCAGTCAATTTTTTCCTATCTATCAAAAACCAAGCGACACGAATGACTAGTGCGAGATGTAAAATTCGTCTTTCACGTAACACTAAATTCAGCGAAACAGATCGATAAACTGTACAAACGAACTTTGAATTCTGCTAACAAACATCGCACGACATCCTTTGCAGTGTAGAGTCAATAAAAGAAAATTAAAAACGCATTACACACTGCCAGAGCTCATCGGGCTCTTCGTTAATTTACCTCCGATGTTACACACATACGTAACTTATGAATATACTACACACACATAAGCAAATACCTCATACAGTAATCACTGTTGCATTGAATACATACGCCCATTCGCTCAAACAAAATTTCAAATTCAAAATATACTCACTGACGCGAGGCCGTCTGGCCACAAGTTTTTAATACGACCAAATAGGATGGTTGTACAGTGTACGGTTAATGTATGAGGGCTGTGTGCTCCAAAAAGTAAGTCATAACCACTGTGCGAATCAAAGGTTTGTATAATGAGGTGCCTCTATACAGTGATGCATGCCCGCGACAAAATTGAATGTGTTCATATGCTTTCAAAGTAACTAGAAGGCGCAAGCTAATTTTAAATCGTTTCTTCTACTTCTTTAATCAATTTATTCATCATGTAAAGTAAATGGTGGATTTCAATTTGTTCCACGTTTGATTGTGCTTCGTATCTGTAATGTTAAAGTTTGTAAAGTACCAAATATTTTTGTAGCAGAATTAGTCTTCCTAAAAGACAAATAATAGACTTGATTTTAATTATGCCTCATAAACATGTTTCGGTTCTTATAGCATAGTTTTTGTTATAGGAATTGAATACAGCATGAAATAAATAAGTTTCGCCCGGCTCCGCTGTAGAGTGTACATTTTTCATTATTTCCTGCCGAATATGGAAATGCATAAAGAATTTTCCGTTACATATGTAAGTAAATACGCTATATTATGAACCGGCATGATTCTGATAAATCCATATTCAAATGAATATTGGTTCTGATAAAACAAAAAGTGAAATCGGAAAAGTATAAAGGCATTCCTGGACAATGTTCGCAATACTTTGTTGTAATTATTATTTTATATTCAATATGCTCTATCACCATTAGGTTAATAGGCATAGGTTGTAATTTATGATCTGCATAGTTAAAAAAATAATCATGTTGGAGAAACTTAACTCCAGATTTAATAAGGAAGAAATAAATCTTTTTATGGAATAATTCTCAAAAAGTACTTTAGCGAAGACATGACACTTTTATACTACATAATATATTAATTCCTCTATTATTCTTTGACATAAGGTATGAGGTATTCAAATCCTAAGAGAATCTAGATAAAACTGTCGGAACAAAAGCTGCGGATTCAGCTTATAGAACCAAACGAGCACTTCAGCAGATTAATAGATTACCTATTCTTTTTATCATAACTTTGGCAACTTGTTAGTGATGATTTTCATCATTACTCATAGTTATGCCTGTTCCAACTTTTGCTGGTTTACTGGTGACAGAAAAATCGGACCATTCGGACCACGCAGGCTGTGGTGATAGGGTTTGATCCAAATTCATCTCTTATTAGTTTATTACATGCAGCTTACATCTACTCTGATCATTTATTTAACACATTAAAAGTTTGATTAAAACTAAGATTAAACCTTCAAACTTCAACGAGGTTGATAATTATTTACGTTTTTTTTACTTTCAGATAAAACTCTTCTACTACATTAAATACACTAGTCCCAAAAATTAAGGGATATAAAAAAAGAATCCAAATTTTTGGGTGATTTTCAACAAGCTGTAACTCCGAGGAAAATGGTCGTACAGAAAAAATAAAAAAAACAAATTGTAGCTTCAAGTGTCTAATTTTTAGATATGACCATGAAATTTTTTTGTCATGGCCAGGTCTGGAGAAATCCAACGAAAACTACCAAAAAAAAATTTTTCAAAATTTTTTCCCTCCTAAAAAAAGGTCCACGGGCTTCAAAAATTTTTTTTTGATTCTTTCGTTCTAAATTTCTTTTAGAAAATTTAATCCGCTTTAATTTGCCGTATTCAAAAAGCCTGTACGACGATTTGCCACGGAGTTATCGTCAATCAAAGCAAAAAAGTTATTTTTGACTTTGATATTCAATAACTCCGGAAATAATGATCGTACAGGAAATCAAAGGAGGGTTTTGAAAACTGCACAATATTCTCTATAAGAAAATGTAAACATCTTCTAAGAAAAATTTTTTTTTTAAATTGAAACCTCGGACTGAAAAAAAGACAAAAATTCGCGAAATTAAGGATATTTGGATAACTTGGTATAACTTTGGATAAAATCGATGAACGAAGAATATAATCGGTAATTTTTCAACCTCAAAGTGTCCCCTAATATCCCTCAAAAATTCAAAGCGCTGCGATTTTTTTTTCATTGTGCCCCGAAGCTTCAAATTCTTAGTTGTTGCAAAAATCACCATTGTGAGCAATTTTGTGATTTTTATTCATTTTTTTAATAAACATTTTTTTTTTCTCTCTAAAATCTTTATTTTTTCGATTAAAAATCAAATCGCGTGCCTATGCTCACTCCACGACATCGTCGAGCCCGATTGGCTTATGCGCATGACCATCACGATTGGGGTCGTAGACAGTGGACCAGTGTCTTATGGACTGACGAATCTCGATTTTGACTTCATGGCAGCGATAGACGATCTCTCGTTTTGCGATTTGCTTTTTAATCGAAAAAATAAAGATTTTAGAGAGAAAAAAAAATGTTTATTAAAAAAATGAATAAAAACCACAAAATTGCTCACAATGGTGATTTTTGCAACAACTAAGAATTTGAAGCTTCGGGGCACAATGAAAAAAAAATTGCAGCGCTTTGAATTTTTGAGGGATATTAGGGGACACTTTGAGGTTGAAAAATTACCGATTATATTCTTCGTTCATCGATTTTATCCAAAGTTATACCAAGTTATCCAAATATCCTTAATTTCGCGAATTTTTGTCTTTTTTTCAGTCCGAGGTTTCAATTTAAAAAAAAATTTTTTCTTAGAAGATGTTTACATTTTCTTATAGAGAATATTGTGCAGTTTTCAAAACCCTCCTTTGATTTCCTGTACGATCATTATTTCCGGAGTTATTGAATATCAAAGTCAAAAATAACTTTTTTGCTTTGATTGACGATAACTCCGTGGCAAATCGTCGTACAGGCTTTTTGAATACGGCAAATTAAAGAGGATTAAATTTTCTAAAAGAAATTTAGAACGAAAGAATCAAAAAAAAAATTTTGAAGCCCGTGGACCTTTTTTTAGGAGGGAAAAAATTTTGAAAAATTTTTTTTTGGTAGTTTTCGTTGGATTTCTCCAGACCTGGCCATGACAAAAAATTTTCATGGTCATATCTAAAAATTAGACACTTGAAGCTACAATTTGTTTTTTTTATCTTTTCTGTACGACCATTTTCCTCGGAGTTACAGCTTGTTGAAAATCACCCAAAAATTTGGATTCTTTTTTTATATCCCTTAATTTTTGGGACTAGTTTAGAAAGGCGGAGGTGAAAAGTTTTTAAGCCGTTTAAGTCATATCGACGCTTCCAGTATCCAGGTGTTGTTTGAGGAGTGGTGTGACCGCGGCGGGGAGAGGGGGGACTGCAATCAGCTAACCGGATCAGCTTGGGCGCAAACACAATTGATAGCACCCACTACGCACCTCCGTGCTAATGACCGCTCACTTAGATTACTGTATTTATTTTTGACGGCTGTTTCTCTAGATTGAATGGACTGATGCTTCTTTTTTGTTTGATCCTGCAACTAAGGTATTGAAAAGAAAGAATGTGGTGTGTAATCGGTGAAAGATTGCAAGGTTATAAAACATTGCATACCTGAAAGGTCTTCAAAAGTAGTTCTTGGAGGAATGAAAAGTCCTCAACCCTGAACTGCGAGGTAAGCTGAAAATTCAAACTCAGCGCCTTCTTATTTCGGAAGGTATTAGTTCCCAGCTATAAAAAATTAAGACTAGTCTTTGGATGAGACGCATGGTTAAGAAACTAGGTAAACTGTAAACAATTTGAAGAATGACGTAAAGATTTGGTTTTCTACATGTTATGTAAGAAGTACAAATTACATTAAAGACTGGTCAATTGAGACACTGAACCTCGTAATACAAAATAATAGCATCTTCGCAAACACAATAATTAAAATTAAACAAAAACTGAGTTAGTAGGCCGCCACTTACTTAGTGGAACTATTTATCCCAATTAACTCAATTGACCACTAATAGTCCAAGACAATGTTAATATCACACGCCGCTTGCAAAACAACTGTCAGCAATTTGCCTTCATGGTGACTGATTATAGTTAGTAGTCACAGATTTTGATAAACAAACCAATAGACATTTTACTCCTTCAAACTGTGAAACTTCACTAGTTTGTCTACGACGTTCCTTATAGGTAGTATACGGTGTGAGATGTTCTCATTATATTATTATGTGGCCCGCTCCGCTATGTCCTTGTTACGAATACGTGCTTTTGGAAAGATTTATTTGGGCTCTATATTTTTATTATATTATCATATTATAATTACTATAAGTAAGGAATAAGTTTTGAGTTTTTGACAGATGGTAGCAAGACTAATAGATAACGCGTAGGTACCTGCCTAATTATCTACTGGTAAAAAAAGTATTAATTTTATCTCGCACTATAATTATTAGTACAGTGAAATAAAAATCTCAACGTTTCTTCTCACGGTTTTTTAGCCAACTGATCATTCGTTGACAGCATAAAACTTTGGTCTGATAGCGGGAGAATTTCAGTACAAGTCGTATATTAGATGTCACATTCATCTCTATAGAAATACCGTTATAAAGTGTTGAATAGATCCGTCTATATATTAGAGCAACAAGTGCTCTATTTCAATACTACTAACAGATACAACTGCATGATATACTAGCGCTTTAAATATCCATCTAGCGAGTGAAATATTTTCGTATACAATAAATATGGGCGTTCAATATTGCCTGCCAATCATACCATCTGATGACGAAAACATACGCACAATGTTATTACATAACATGAAGTGGTTTAATATTTATAGGTAAAATGCGGCTACACTTTGTGTAAAGGTAAAAGGATGGTCATTTACTCTACATTACTTCGGCGACGGGAGTTTATGCTTCAATGTTCACAATAACACATCATCTGTACTACGCTATAGATACTCAGTTTTTTTGCGAAGTACATAGGAAACAAGTTTATATTCGAACAGGGCGAGCCCTCTTATTCTTTGAAATTTTAGACTGTACCAATATATCATGATGTTCGTATGTAATAACACCATTACAGTAGCTTCAAGTGCCATAATATTTACCAAATCTAGTAAGTAAAAGTCCGAGATGTTCTGTGTTTTTTGAGTTCGGTCTTTTAAACGTACATTTGGCAAATCTTGTGAATTGCAATAAAGACTTGGTAAATATGACGTAAACAGGAATTGAACGAGAACATTTTCCTCTTTTTATATTAATGTAAAAAAATCGAATATTACTGCAAGTACTGTGTTGTTTTGTATGCAATTGTATATAAGAAGACACGGTTATCAAAACAATAACATGTGCATAGCACGTTGCGTCGGTCTGTGATGTGCCGCTTCCATAAAAATATTGTGAAGGTTAATCAAATCACTTCTAATCGGTTTTATGGATGTTTTAGTTTTAAGTATTATGAGCCGTACTGTTCCATTGCTATCCGTTTTTCGTGGTCTTGATAAAAAATGGTCTTCTTTGTTTAAGAAGTCTATTAATGTCTTTACAGAAAATTGTAGAACTGTGTACTGTGTATTTTATAATTTGGTTTTTAATTAAGTGTCAAATGTTGTGTGTAAATAAGGTCTGTCTTGCTAATCTGACTTGTCGTTGGAATAGATAAAATAAATGTCACCTTGTCTGCGGTGAAAGAAATTAATTGTAACGAGGGAAGGCTAATTGTAGAACAAGTGTAATAAAAATACTTTGTTAATTTCTCAGATTTTCTTTTATCTCGATATCTCTAGATACATATATACATTTCGATTATACATTGCCAACTGGCAAACATTAATTGTACATATCGTTCGTTTAATAAATACCCTTTTACACTATTTACAATTATACATTTGTCTTTCTTAACTAAAAGTAATCAGTCGTTTCTCGAAGAATATTAAAATTTTACATTTACAGATAAATTTACAATTACATGACGAAATAATTATTTAGATAAGCTTGAACACATCTGCAATAAAAGTAACGAATAATCTATCAACATTTAATTTTACTTGGCTAGTCTAATTTCTAATCTAAATATATCTAACAATAAATATCTGATTTAAATCAAATGCTTTGTTTTATATCTATATTATGTACAAGCTCATTGGTTTATCACATTTCAACAGATCCGTCGGCACGGATGCCTAACTACGTACACTAGCACTTAAATGTCAATATGGCCGCCACACTGATTTATGCGTTGATATCGCACCGTTTGAGATTTTGGTTGACGTGGGACTAGATGAGAGCACTCTGGTGGTGCGCTGCGAGGGCGCTTTTAGTTCATTGCGGATCCTTGGCCTGTCCGCGACTGTGGAGTCTGCGGCTTGGACCCTTTTCATCTCTTGCAGTTCTACGTTCGCAGGCCGTGTCGGGTGGAATGCTGATTTCACTACTTCAATTGGTTCTTCATCAGACTCATCGGAGATCGTTGCATCATGTATTGAGTTAACTTCAGACTTGGAATCAGCTTTTGATCTATCAGGACTAGCGTTAAGCAAGCTCCTCGGGCTACCACTCTGCCGGCTGCTTGTTGGAGATAGCCTTGCGCTTGAGGTGTCGATTGACATATTGCTTTGAAGGTGTCTAATGGCATCGTATGGGTTTACTCCATTCTTTAAAGATAGTTCTGGTGGGAGCGTTTTTAATGCAAGGTCTGCTGGGTGCGGCGGGAACGGCAGGAGACCGTTTGGTGGTAAAAATGCTCCTGGAGGTGGGATGAGTCCACCAGGTGGAAGATTCGTTATCGCTGGAGGGAACGGGAACAGATCTGCTCCTGGCAACGTGACGGGAGGTGTTGTGATAGGGCCTGCGCCACCTGGTAACAAAAAAGATAGATTGTTAATTTCATCACATTTCATTATGTTGGAATGTATAATTTTGTTTATTACTTATAAATGTATATTGCTTATAATCGTTGCTTCTGTTGATCATATCATCCTAAACTTTGCCAAACTATATCACTCTATCGACTATAGCAAAATAAAAATTTACGAGATTTAAAGATTAATGCTGTTCTGTGATATGTCGAAGTAAAAACTATTTGAGTTCAGCTACCGAAGGCTGATTTGCTAACATGACGTAATATGAGAGACGAGCCCCCGGGGAAGGCCCGCGGCGCACGGGCACTCCGTCTATTCCCCGAACAACGGGGGTGCATAATCGTACTAAGGATAATGTACAATCTGTAGGCGTTTAAAGGCGGCATCACCGAAAGGGATGTTTTTTTTACTACGATATCGGGAGGGTGAGGGTGCAATATTTATTTATCCGAACACGACGTAGTTCTTTGCGAGGCGGACACGACATTCCGGCGTAATTCTGCACGATACGAGAGGTTCTGTGACACCGCGTATGTGTCGGCGCATTATTGATGCAGGGCACGTGTGTAGGTGCTGCAACAGACACGTGTGCGCTCCACAAAGCGAGAGCATCGCGATAAGGAAGCACACCTCTATCTCCGCACGCGGCGGACAAAGAGAGCTCCAAATGTGAAATTTTCATTAGCAGCTGTGTTCAAAAAGTTCTTCCTGGGAAGCTTTGATTCTCGATAGCGTGTAAGAGAAGCTCGCGTATAAAAAGGACACGATGGAGGCGCAGATTGGGCCACAAAGAGCTCGGAGGTGGTGCTACGTTCGTTTCTCTTTTGCACTTTTTCTGTTTGCAGCAGTGGCAGTGCGCAGACCACTTTAAAAGGCAACGAGGGTGGGAGGGGACGTAACTAGGGGGTAATTTGGCGAGGAGGGGGCCAATATCGGCGTCGCGCCTGATTGAGGTGATTCCCGATCGTTGAATTTGATTCTGTTTGGTCCCGGCCGTTATTTTTAATTAGCATTTATTGGGTTAACCTGGTTTTGGTCCTCAGCATAGAAAAGAATCCGCATAGACAGTATGAGAATAAGCGGATCTAACTTTTAATTTTTCTATTAGCCTACAAAGCTTTGATCGATAGCGCGCCAGGCAAGTTCATAAAATGCAGAACCTTTTGCTCTTTATTTCCGTGATATCGTGATGAAAAAAGCGCAAATCAATTACACATTTTCAAAGTACGTCTCATGTCTGTGAACGAGTACGTACGTAGGTTTAATAAAAGTCTGTAGGTGTTTGAGTACATCGCTCCTCGCGTTTCAGCGTCGGAAACAAAAAGTGGCTGGTGGCGCGGTCGCCTACATTGGAATAAAATTGACTCCACACTCTCTCGAACGTGAAGGCAGAGCTTTTTTGTACGTTTAGTGAGCACCCCCCACTTGCCCCCGTGCACCGTGGAGCGGACTTCAGCGGGTGGTTTTGCTTCGGTCGGTCCGGTGTTGTTTTGCAGAGTTCAAGAGTCGCTTCTTTTATTTGAGCCGCTTTTGCGTTGTACGGCCTTGAGGGGCGGTACTGTTGCGAGCAACATGTTTTTGAGTGCTGTTTGCTAAATCGGGAATTTTTAATTTAACAAATACCGTTATTGAACGCCGACTGGAAGTTAAAGAGGATAGAGTTTGTAATGCAAATCTATGTTCAACAGAAGCGCATAGTTCAAAGTCTAATAACAAAAGAGTAAACGCGTGTGAATTCTATACCGTCATTCTAACCCTAGTATGAGAATATCGTTGAAAGTTGAAAGTGTTTATTACCTTTAACAAGTGCAGCGGTTTGGTTCATTTGTGGTGGCCTGAAGTAGTCAGCCCAGGCGTAGTTGAGGTATGCCGCATCCAGCCAACCGGGGTTCAACAAGAAAGGACTGAACGCGCCGGGGTGACCGTAACCATAATCTATAACAAAAAGAGAACATGTTGTAGAATACTGTCAACGAAAAATTAACATAAAATGATAATAAGTTACATAGTCATGAATAGTATATTGATAAAATATTGTAGCAAGTTCTGTATCACGTATTAGACCTAAATCAATATTAGATATAATCATGTCTAGACAAATCACTAAGCAGGGTGGGACTTGTCCGCACAGTATAATTCGTAAGTCAAAGTAGAGACATACGCAATGGGTTATTAAGTAGATATAGACGTGGCGGGGTCACTAACGTCTTGAGCCACGTCCGCAAGCACTAAAGTCACAAAGGGTGGCCGTAAAGGCGGCGACACACGGCCCGCGCACTGTTTACCACCCGACGACTATAACAAGGGTCTGTATACAATACGAGCTGGTTTACTACTGCAGTTAGACGGCTCCTCTGTACCATACGATTTTACGACCCTCCAACGTCACGTTGCCTTTCGCCTTTCATAGCGATTTTTTATTTGTTTAATCGATACTGAAGACATCGTCTGCAACTATTTTCGGCTTTTTACTACATTTTTAATCCAATAGAGACAACCCAATTGATGAGATCAGGTGTAACGTTTTTATTACGGGATTAAACTGTTTACGAGCACTTCGTCTACTTTGTTTTGAACTTTGTATACGCGGTACTTCTTACACTCTTTATTGGAAGTTTGTTGTTGCGAGTTTCGTTTGAGTATCCTCCTAATTTTATCGTTAGCTAAACATTGCACGTGATGGGGCGCAGTCTTTTGTTTTTCACATAGATGACGTCGTTTATCGCGCACTAAAATTGTTTACGAAACAATTAGTTTATTTACGTGAAGCGTACCCCTTTCGAGAGATTAGCGAGTGTTTCGTGAGAGCGTTTCCCAGATCGCGGGTATTTTAAATTAAGAACTTGATGGATGGCCCGTCGCGCTGTCACGCGGCAATCCGGAGCGAACCGAGGAGCTCCGACATCATGGAACAATAATAAGTTAAATGTGGAACTCGGAAACGGGCCGCTCCATTTGTTAATGCCAGTATTCAATTAAATTCAGTTCCCCGACCCTTTGCATATGCGGGGCTCTGAATATTAACGCGGCAAAGAGAGCATTTCTAATGTTGAGAAGTGCTATATGATTACTGAGTGCTCGAATTAATATTAATCTGGGTAAGTGGGAACGTTAACCCGCGCGGTAATTTGTTGGGAATGCATTTAAAACTAATTACACTAAACATTGGCATTTGTAATGAGAAGAAATGCCGTGAATCTGAACTAGAAGTATTAAAGATGTGAACGTGTTGTTTTACAATAGAAGTAGCCGAACGTGAATTCCTACCGAAAATACTGCACCGGTACAGTGGGAAAGTTTGTGTGTAAATCTATAAAGTTATTTCTGCGTCCGTTAATCACCGCGGCCTAAAAGTGTACAATAGTAAGAAGAATGTGGCTCGGATCGTATCAAACGTGCTCGTGGCCAAATTTGTACCGCTTCGGACATTAAACCGATGATACGAAGCATAAGTGTCAAAATGGGCATTAAATATCTCGGACGAGATGAGATGCGAGCCTTGTCACTCGTAAATTACTGTTAAGGAGTCGTCCTCTTAAATAAATGGAATCAGAGTTATGGCTCATAATTTGGACGGGGTGGAGACGATGTTCCCCAACTAACACCGCATGTATAATGTCTTCGCTTAATTGTCTGCTTTATTGTTGATTTACTGCCGTCTATATAAAACTTGTGTGTAGAAATAGTCTTACGAATATATAGAAAGAGTTGACAAGTTGTAAAAATAATATTTACAGACACGCGAGTGTTGGACTGAGTTATTTGTCTCGTCTAATCATATTTTTGAGGATTTCTGTCGTGGTTAATTGCGTAGTTAAGTTATATAGCACTTTCATACGGCCACTTCGCAAGTAGTTTCAATAACTTTAAAGCCCAAATTTTCCATAAGTATCTTAATATCTTGGCAAAGTCCTTGGGCCTCGGTTATGAGGGTCGCTGGCTGTGGATGTGCGGTATTTCAGCAGCTAGCAGAGACATAAAATCCATATTTTAGAGGCACCGGCGTCGGGGTGCAGGCGGGGAGATCAAACGGGAGTTTACGACGCGGACGGAGATTGTTTACATCTGTTACGCGGTACCACCGTCCAACTTGGTAACCGCTGCACACCAAGTGCTGGCTATAAGCTAAGCCGTTCTACTAATATTCTAGAACGTTCTTATTATTAAAAACGTATGGGAGAATACGCTCAGGTCGACGAATGAATGGAAACCGGAATTAGAATTGGGGAACCGCGTCAACAATAAAAATGTTTGCACATTTAGACATGTGCGATTTAATTATCCGAGCAGATGTATGTTTTGACGAATTGAGTGATTCGTTGTTAAGCTTTGTTAATCGTTTAGTAGAGATTGAAATTATGAAACCGTTTTGATGTGAATTTACGTTGAAAAGTTACCAGCGAATTATTTTATCGTCGATAAACGGCGAACTAAGAATAAACTAGAGATGGAGCACGTCAAAAACGATTTATGTACTTTCATAATGTGTCTAAATGTAAGCTTGTTTTACTCTACTACGTGATAATTAGAGCGGGGTAACGGCCATTAAGACAGCTTCATTGATCGCTTTATTAACTTGCCTTTGAAGTTTATGAGCCAAGGATGTTAGTTTTTCCACATACTGCCTTTTTATTATTGGTTGAAGTTTGGGCGCGACTGTTTGTTTATACAGTCGTCTCGGTACGTTCTAAAATAGATTTGTGGTGTCAAAACATTATGATTTCAGTTTAATTTGTTCGTTGCTTTGTCTCTACGTCAGTTAAACGTTTCGTTTTAATTTAGCGGATTTGAAAGCCGGAGTAATACCAGCGTCATTTTGGTTACGATTTTGTCCGTCATCAGATAACTTAATTTGTGGAATAATCTCAATGTTTTGGAAAAGTTTACCCATGCTCTTGACAAGATATTTTTTTATTCTTGGAGTTGCGAAACAATTAATAATGGCAATCTAAATGAAAGAATCAAAACAGCGATTAGCATAAAAGTAATCACAATAATGTACGGACAATTCAATCTTAAGCCAGTACATTTGTCAATGCAACCAAATAAATTTATTTGTTCACCGACCTTCAAAACCGCGTAAATTCAGCAATCAGAAAGACGTAAGTATAAAACCGTGTTCGTTGTAAACACCAATAACCATTTATAAGCTTCTGTCAAAACATGACGATCACTTAACGTTAACTCCTTGTTCAAAATGCTCTCGTAAAAGCAGACAATCGGTTTTATTTTCGGAAGAAGCAGTGTTAGCTGTAATTCTTCGAGTAGTGAGGAGATTAAACTGAGTAGGCAATTAATGTCTCTGTGATTGAGTGTTGCACACGCTCGGGAACAATCACACACATGCTAAATACGTTGGACAGATTTTTAGCGTGCGATCTAAAAAATCTAATAGTATCTAGGTAGGTATATAGAAATTGCATGCAAGTCTCTCTGTTATATTTTAAGTAATGCATATTTTTGTCGATTTAGTCTAAATAATGCCCTAGAAATGTCCGGGTTTTAAGTTTTAAAAACTTATCACATTCAAATTTTAGAATACTATCAGCCACTCCGCAAGAACGTGATACAATTTGTATCATTAAATTCAATTATTGTATTCTCATGGGTCTAAAATGAATTGTTTCGGATTGCCCGTCCCAATGCATATCGGCTCTACGACAAACCGCAGTGAAAGCGGCCGGATTCACGCTCGAAAGCTAGTTATGTATAAAAATCTCGGTATTTTATAAACGTTTATTGAATGCTGATGTCGCGCAAGTGTTAAAAAATATTAGATTTTAAATGGATCAGAAATAAAACTGGTTTGAATGTGGTTGGATGTTGCGGCGCCGCAAAATCGACCTCGCTTCTGTGGACTGGCGACGGGCCAACGACGAGCCGCGCACGCGCACCTTACTAATGTATCGTACGAATTTCATACTTTTATTGTTTCAAAGTTTATTGTTTCAGTGATATCTGCCATACGGACATGTGACAATAAATGTCACGCCTTTATGTCAAGGAAGACAACTATGTAGGTCATTATGACGGTTATTTTTGCGAGTAAATTTAGCGATTGGAGATTATTGCTATAGTTTTTAACATTATTATAAGCAGAATTAACGATTTTTAGGGAATGAAATTTGAAAATATAACTGATTATTTGACATTTTCATGTATATAAACGATTTAAATGTAGAAAATAATTTTACTTTAAACAAATCTAATTACAACAATTTTTTTTTGACGACTAACACAAAATTATCATAATATTTTTTTAAATATGCCAATTTCAATGAAAAAGGAGCAACTAATAAGTAAAAAGCAAATGTATGGTAATTCTACATATTTTAAAAGTAATAGAAACTTAATAAACCCAAAACAAAAAGTTTGAAAAAAGTTTGTTGGAAGTGGAAACTTACTTTGTTTAGTTCTAGGTTCTCGGGGGCCGTCGACGGTGACTTTGATCGCTTTGGTGTAAGTAGCCACTTGGCTTGGGAACGTGCTGATGGTGATGGTGAGTGAGAAAGACTTCCCGCGACCGCTGCGTCCCACGAATCTCAGATCGTTGAATTTCGCGACCTGGTTCTTCATGACCGCGGTACAATTCCTCAATTCTGCCATTGCGTTCTCATCATTTCCAGCCTTGATGGTGACCAAAGTACCATCTTGCACGTCGTCCAAGGCAACTACTTTGAAAGCCACCGGCAGCGACTTGTTGGACCTCCAGTGTCCCGGGAGCGCCGAGCACAGCACCGCCGGGGAGCCAGTCTGCACCAGCTCACCGTGACTCTGCCGGTAGTACTCGTGGATGTGTGAATAGACGTCCGCCATGCTGGGGGCCGGAGGGCTCGCGTGCGGGAGGTGCATCGACTTCAGTCTACCCTCAACGAACACCGTACCGACTGTCGACACGCCACTGAAGTCCTATGTCACGCCACTGTAGTCTCTAAACACTTGGGTAAAAGTTTCAGAACACGCGATCGTATTACAAACTCGCGGCGAGTGGGTTCGCGTGCGCGGAGCGCTCACAAAGTTGTTCAAAGTACGGGCGCGAGACTCCGTGTGAGCCGCGACTAGCGTCTACACCACTTGTTGGGCGCGGACGGCAAGACGCCGGGCGGGGGACTCGGAAAAATAAACGGGCGGCCGTGTGACTCGACACCGCAAGCCGAAGACTCACGACGCGCTCCGAAGTCGTGGCGAAGAGACGCGTGCTCACGAGAACTCGGTTTCGACTGATGACTGTGATACGACGCGACTTTTTCCGATGGTCAATATTTTGCGTTCGCGCGGTCGCCGCCCCCACCCGGGTGGCGGCCCCTACGTCTCGTAAAAAGCGGGAAGGAGACGAAGGGTGCGGGTGATGCGGTGTCGCGGCGGGAACGAGCGGGACGGCCGCGGTCGGTCTCTGCGTTTTTATAAAAATGCTCGCTGGAGTGGGACGCCGCGGCACACCGCCGCCTAGTGGGAGAGGGATGGGTGGATTTTTTTGAATCACCGCGGTGACGTATCGCGAGGCGGCGGTAATTAGGCCGCGGGGCGGCGGGAAACCGCGGCCGGCGCGAAAACCTATCAACGAGCTCATGAAAAATTATGATTTTCATGTTTGGAGTCGGCGTCGCGCTCGCGGGGTGGCACTTCATTTTCATTGAAGCACGCGAGGAATTTCGATGACAGGGGTTTTGACTGACACTTTTAATCAGGGGAGATTTTTGATGTACTATTTTTGGGAACTCAATTTGCAATTATGAAAAAATATTTTCGGAAAGATATAAAATTTTCGGGTTTTTTAAATCTTAATCATTCAGAAGTTTATGTTTTTACACCAGCAAATAATCAATTAAGGTGATCATCCGAATCTTACAACCTATTTTCGCATTATAAAAACCGAATAAGTCCATATTATAGTTTTTTGATAATTCAATGTTAAACAAGAATTAAAGCAGAAGTCGAAAAATTCGCGTGCACAAAGAGTTGATACGGGCCGCGTCCGCGTGCGGTTAGCCGCCGTGTTGCGGTGTGAGCAAGACAGGACAGGGCGCGAGAGAGACAGCTTGATATGGGGGCGGGGCCGCGGGCGGGCCGGGAAACTTGTGTGGAAGTTTGGTGAGTTTCCCGCGCTTTCCGCGTAACGACGCGCGACTCTACACACGATCCCGTACGACTTACGAGCTTTATTTGACTTGAAAATAAAATATTACAAACGAATTTGGTTTCTTATTTGTAATCGTATACAATAGAACACAACTTTCATCAACAGTATTATCTTCCATGTAATTTTAAAAGTTATAAGGTGAATAGTGACGAAGTTTCACTATAGTCATTGCGTGAATAGTGTATTATTATGTAAAAAACATCAGATGTTGGGAGAATTTTGTGTGTAGAGTTTGTTACCAAGTAATAACTGCTTAGTATTTGTATCAGCTTTTGTTCGACCAAACAATATTCGCTGGAAATTTATCAGGTGCGAAAAATCAAACATCCACCGAATTTTACGACTTGATAACAACCACACGGGCAATTATTTCGGCAAAACACTAAAATTTATTGCATTGCTTATAGCAATTCCCTTATCAATATATTTATGGCGGTTTATCTAAAACGAGGTAGACCCAAACAGTGCCATTGTTTTATCCCAAAGTTATGGTTTTTATTGCTGCCAGGCGGTGTCTTTGGCGGCCTTATCTTAGCCTTTTGTCCTTGGTTTCAAAACTAGTGTTGTAAAATTTGCACTTTTTGGACTTTTATTGTTTGAAGTTTGCGAATAAAACAATTTGCGGGGTATCATAAAGTGTTGTAGATGTAAATGTTTATGGTTATGTGTATAGAATGTTTGCGGGTAGGCCTCGGTTTATCGGTTTGGTTCCTAACGGCTGTTTCGTATGGCTGAAGGTAAAGAGTTCCGTGATTACTTTATTACTTTTTTCAACTACCTATATATTTTTGTTTTCTTCGGCGTTTTATTGTTATATTTGGTCATATTGTACGATGTTTGGTTTAAATTGTGTTTTGGTTTAAAAAGTTTTAAAGTGCCGCCCGGTTTTGTATATTACTTGAAAGAAAGTGTCAGTTGAATTTGATCATAGACGATGTACCTATATCGGTTGATAGCCATATAATCGAGTTAGCAACGTGTGACAAGACGCAACACTGTAGGTCGAAGGATAACTCAATTGCATTGTAGCAATGTATTATAACTGCGCTATTTCCATTTTTTTACCCCCTAAACCTATCGACATGTGTGTCATATGTATATTTTATTATAATTAATTTAAAATAATATTGACGTGAAGTACCTACACACTGCGACAATGACTGAATTTTAACTCTACTTTGCTAATATTATATTTCTTTGGTTTCTCTGTGACCTGCCTCTTAGAAGAGAGTTTTCTTAAGAATTGGAAACATTTTAGATTGTTATGTATTTCTAGTTTAGCCGTTAAATGGTTATTTTTCGTAAACCGGTTGCTCAACTTTGACACATGAAAACTATACCCACGTCAAGAGATCATGAGAATTGAATTGTGTATTTTTCTTGTTAAAAAATGTAAATTGAAGTTTAAACCTAATTTAAATTAGAATGCCAAAAAACGCAAACCTTTTACAAAATAGGAAGCTCTTCAAAAAAATTATCATCAGAATAAAAAACTAACAGAGATGTCAACCGAGGAGAATGAACTATAAAAAACCAATTGTAGAGTATTATCAATAAAAAAAACATCATAAAAATTAGAAAGTTCAAATACGAGGGCTGATGACACCGTTCTCACAGGCAAAGTCTCAATTACTGCAATAAAAATAATATTGTAGGCAAACATTGGACGCTTTGAAGTGAGCGCCGGTAGCTACCGAGCGGTTTTGTGCAAGCGTTCTAACTTCGCCGAACAATGCGCAGGAGCACAATACGAAACCCGGCTTCTAAGACATCCCTTTATGTTGGCCCAAACATTGGCATTGGCGCATTGTGATCCCTTTTGTTAGCTATTTACAGACTTTTGGGTTGTTTTCAAGGGGTGCCGAGAGAAGCCGACAGAAAAAATGTTCTCAATTCAAATGCTGTTTGGTGAATAGACTCATCGACGGCTAAGTAATAATTTAATTGAGTTTTGCTATTTAGTGTAATTCGATTGTAGTTTTGTTACTTAATTATAAAGGATTCATGGTTACGCGTATAGAAATCCAAAGAGTTAACTATTCCAAACGAAAAATTTGAAATTCAGAATTAAACTTTTCGATGTTGTGTTAGGATTGAACGTTTATAAGGCTTCTACTACCTTCTGCTCTCTTGAGTCTTTTTAGTCCCGTTTCAGTGCATTAGAAATGATAAAATTATACAAATTCCTAGACAAAACCGTAGCTTGATTCTGTACAATCGGTACTATGGAGTATCGCTGGATTGATATTTAAAATTTACTGCAAAAATTGTTCTTACGACGCCCGCTAGGGGCGTTTCTCGAGTTTTTGTGAAAAATTACCTATTTAATTCAGATAGCAAGCCAGTTATCGGTATTCGATAGTGGTAGACACCAGTAATTTGGCCAGAAATTTTCAACAACCTTTTTTTGTTTAGGTCCTTAATTTAATTTTAATACTCAAATCTTTAGCTCTTTTATAATAAATTTTGATGGTTTCAGTTGTAAGCATACCTACGTTACGTTTTTTCTAGTGGTATATCTTGTACAGTTTAAGTAACCATTACAAACAACATGTGGTCGAAGCGTAGCCGTACGTCGTAATCGTCGGACGGAAGTATAGACTGTCCGTCAAGGGTGAGCGGTTCGATGCCTGACAGTAACGATCGCTTAATTGTGAACAAATGTTTTGTAACTTTCTTATAAAAGGGTTGAGAAAGGTTGATTAACTCGGTTTCTCTGGTATTTGGGAATTAAGTAATATCTTATGCAACTTGTTCTTGGATAACAACGAGATACTAGGTGTGTTCAATTGATTAATTGAGTAGTAGAACGTACAGTATGGTTTTGTTTTATGTATTAATTTGTAGTAAACAAGTAATTAGTAACGAGCTTGACAAATGTGTTCTTCAAGATTGAATGAAGTGAAGACGAATGATAAGAATTCAGATCTTAAGAAAAAAGTAAGAAGAAGAAGAAGTAGTCATTACAGTATCATGGAAAACAAATGAAAAACTTATCCAAAGGATAAAGGATACGCTTTATCAATCAACATCACCATGTTTTATAGAACTCTTTCGTTATTGAGCGACAGACTGACTGATGGAACGCACAGCCGAAACTACATAGCGTAGAAATTTGGTACGAAGATTCCTTAGAAAGCGTAGAGAAGCATTAAAAACATTTATCGATACAATAGACAGCGAACTATCATCAAGTTCTTAAAATCCATTACACTCCAAACGCCTACAATCATTACCTAGTAAAATGCAACAAAAAAATATTGGATAAACACAATTACTACATTATTACCTACTACCCTACTCAATACTTTTCACTACAATCTAAAATCAAAAAGGTATCGAAAAAATATTCGTTGCACATTTACAATGGTACCTCATCGATTTAGTACTTGAATCGTGTCGTGCTGTTCTGTTATGTGAATGTTCCGCAGTGTTGCTAAACGTTTGGTGGACACAAAGGGCTAAAGAGCCCTTAACGTTAAGTACTACATACGTAGACCAAACGTAACTCCGTAATTGGCCACTTGAATTTTAAGGGAAACCTTTCCGGTTTAGGTGTAGAGTGTAGAAGGGCTAGATGCGGCTGCGATATTTAAACGTGATCGTTTTTTAAACAAATTGACGAATCAAAATAATTTTAGTAAGACAAGAAGAGAAATAAAATATTTTGTATATCGTCGATAGATAATATAAATATTTAGTTTTACACGAATCTGCAGGTATTTATGAAAAACTTTGTCAAAGTTACGTTTTTTCAACATTGTTCTAACGAACTTTAAAACGTCCAGACGATTTGCCTAAATATTAATAGAATAAACTAATACTTAATTATTTTGCTGTCATAGCAAATACAAACATCTTAGCTACTACTAAATATGATATTTGTCATATCTCTGTAAGCTTTTGTTATACTGGTTAGTTTCTATGTAATTTAAAAGCAGGTTATCTAGGAAAAAAAATAAGTTTGACATTGGTGCTCTTTCATACTTCTTTAACTTTGTCATAATATTGAAATTTTGTCGACATCTACACAAACTGCCACCTCTAATAGACTCAAAGCTCTCTACCGTTTGTCCTTATACCAAGTATTGTGCAAATAGAGTAAATTCGGTAAGCGCCCGCGGCGACGTGTGTTCAATCCCTTGCCTTGCGCTGCCTACAGGTGAAGGGAATAAGCAGGAAGTAAGGACCATATTGTTGTACATATACAGACTTATTAGTGGAAATAATTGGTATAGCCGTTAATATGTACAAAATGGATTAGAATTATTACGTCAATATGATTTTTTTTATGTGTTCGCCTTTTGTAATTTCGTTTATGCTTGTCTTCTTGGAGTGCAAAGAGTTGTATGTACAGTGTGCGTTATCGAATCTTTTTTACAAAATATGTATTTTTTAAAAATAGCTCTAGATATTTGAAATTTAGAAACTCGATACAATAGTATCGATAATTCGTATGTCTTTACAGTCTATATATATAAACAGTATTTAATAATAATATAATATAATAGTATACACAGTAGTTGTTCTTAATTGTATATTGAGCTTTCTGCTTGTATGCAAACCTTTGAAGCTTCTCTCAAAATAGTTAGGTAGTATTTCGCGCATGCAATACTTGTAACTTCTATGAAAAATGTGGCACAAAAAGTTTTAATAATGTGCAATAACGATTGTAGTCTGTTTCACTGAAATATTTTGTAACAGGCTCGTATCATGTACAACGTTTATAAAACAGGGAGACTGGCTGACAAAAGTATACATATTGTTCGTGTTTTAAACTCAAATTTCAAACGGGCAAGTTACTTTTCGGTTTGATTATATTTAGTGCTATCGACATAGATAAATTTAATTGCTTGTGAATTGAATTCGAGTAGTTGAATTACTAATTATATTTATACTATAATTTCGTATTTTTTTTAGCAAAAACTGTCTAAAACGCGATGTTTTGCATGTAAGATGTAAACCCGTTTACTTTCTGCTCGTTCATGTAAACAACTTTTTTTTTTAGTCATTTATTCAAGTTTAACAATAAAAATTAAATTTTCACAAAAAATCGCCAAATTGCATAACAGTTTGTTGGCGACAATAATAATAACTGTATATAATGTCCTGATACCTATATCGGTTGATGATGGTTCATAACTGCCAAAATTCAGTATATAAAACAAAAAAAAGCGCACGAAAAAATGTGACATCATAAATCCAAATAATCAGAAGTATGCGTTGTATGTGCGAAATTCCATAGTAAGGCAGGGGAGGTAGGGGCGTTTGGAACTCATTACAGGCACGTGACACGGCCTCACCGCTCCCGCCGCTCCACTCCCGACACTGTTATATTTCGCCAATGAGTTATTGAGTGCGCGGAAGGCTCATGTGTTAACCGGCAGTATTAATGCTTGACTTTGATGGAAACATTAAAAATGTGTGAAGTATGGCGGCGTTTTTGTGCTTGGTTTGCGTTGTTGTATCTTTCAAACTTACTACCCAAACGTTAAGGTTTGAAAGTTTGAAGAACACGATATTAGTTATTTTAGTCTGATACAATAATATCAGACATACTCCCTATGTCTCTTATTGAAGAATCATCTGATTTTATTTTAAATTTTTTAAGAAAATAAAGATCTATAAACCAGAACAACCCTCTCATATGGACATTTTATTAAAAAGTTTATTACTCAACCTCGTAAAGTTGTCTATTTACTTTTAGAATTTGATATCTTTATTGTCACACAATACGCCACTTCAACCGATTTCATTGTTAATTGCGTTTGATTGATGATGCAATACAAAACGTCAAATTACCCTGCAAATGTGGCGCTCCAGTGGAACGACGACAAAATCCCAACGTTTTTCGCCCAACGCCCGCCGTATTTTTCTAATTGAATCATGTGTGATTTATTATTGGTCTGATGATGTATCATTCTTTCAACAACAGCCGTGGCTCACCCCATGGGCTTGCGGCCCAAATTATTGCTACAAATGTTCACATCCGCGCTTTTTAACTGTTCAGTTTTACCCTACACTCCCCTTCGTACGTTTTTTATTAAACTGAGTAATCGATTTTTCGACGTTTTATTGACGATCGAAATAGTAATAATGTTAAATAGAGTCGTTTTGCTGAGATTTGGAAGTGTCAAGTTACTGCAAAATAAAAGTTGTGTTTTTTTCTTTTTTAAATAGAATACTACATGATGATAATATATGATATTAATATAACAATTAGCTTGTTGTCTTGTCTGATAAAACTAGATTTTATGTGACTAAGAAATCTTAAAGTGATTTTGATTTACTGCACACCGCTTAATTCTGCTGTATCCGTGAATGCAACACAGAAAATAGGTTCATGTATGTTCCATGTTGACATGGCCTATTTACACGAGAGCTAACCTAGGCATATGTCGTAGTTCAAAGTACCCCACACTTTCATCTCGACCTCATCAGCTAAGAGTCGCTGATGTTTCCAGCCGGCGCGCACTTTGTCCACGCCTGCATTGTTCCGTGCCCGAACATATGAAGAACCCGAGGTTCGTGCATATGTTGGAATAAACGCAAATGTATTACGACTAGATGACTATGGGACCTAGAAGTTGTAGAGCTGAAACGACACTATGTTTTGTACACACATCTGCAATTCTACATACATTTTACAGGCAATGGTTTTTCCGGAAGATATTCTTTCAACATCTTCTACTAAAATTACTTAGTGCTTATTTAATAAATGATAGGGCTGCAAAACTCTACTTTTATCGATTATAATGTTATTCACAGCCGGTTGACCTAAAGTCGTCTGAAGTACGTAGCACAACTTTTACATAATAAGGCTTATTGTAAAAACCTATCAATTTAGGTCCTACGGTTACTCATTCAGGATACAACAAAAATTCAGGGAAGAGTATGTACTAGAATATTATTAACAATAATAAAAATAATGACAGAATGATTGTTTTTTGCAAATAAATCGTCGGTCGTCGGGCGGGCGTGGCTCCCCCAGGGTTGACACAATGCTCGCGTAGTTTCCGCGCGACTGGTCGCCGACAAAACTCGCAGAGTCGCAGCACGCGGACGCACTGACACCCCTAATGTCACTGGTTCCGTATGTGGTGTTGGGTGCTGTGAGGTTCCTAGCCTTGTATGAGCAAGCTCAAGAGCAGGGTTGGCACTGCTTGGATTTTTGTGATAGATTAAGAAGCCGTGTAAACTTTATTTTCCGCTGTTGTAAATAATATTCTCCCACATATACCGCCTTTTATGAGAGGAGTTAAAAATAAAAAGTCTTATGTTTTAGACTACTTTTTTGCACTTTAAATAGTATATTTTTTTAATAGCTATTTATTTTCAGGGCCATTAAAAGCACATCTGCATCATTTACCTAATTAAACTTAACTTAGTGCTAAAACATACAAAACAACTTTCAATTCAAAAATGCCTGAATACTTTATTTTCACGAAAGAACCTTGCAAAATTCTGTAATAAACGTATGAGAAAATGATCTGAAATCAGTTACAACCCTGATATAATGTGGGCAAACGCGGCGCGACGCCCCGTCGCGTCATTGTGAGTCCGCGCGCTATGACGTCACGCCTTTGAATGCGACTTTTGTTTTGCACAGCCCTTAATTATCTTGATTAGGAGCGTGGAATTTATTCAGATGCGTCGCTTTCATGCATTCACCGTGTTTTTACTAAGGTATGGGTTTATCAGTGTGGTGTCCGGTACGCTTATTCAAGCTTAATAAGGGGAGGTAAAGTAAGCCGTAAAGTAATGAAGCTATGAGTATATTGGTTGCTCTATGTGCAACTTATTTCGTGTGAAACTTGTCATTTCTTTTAATATTTTCAGTCAGTAGAATTTCGTATCACTGACGAGCATGTTGTCTTGATAACCACTTTTACGATGGTGTTACATTTTTCTTCTTTCAACTGGTTTCTGCTTAGCCTCTATGATCCATAAACCCTTTTTTAAAGTATATTTCCTAGGTGGCCATTTGTATTAATATTTTAGTATTAAATTAGTAGTACTTAACTAATACATTATTCTTTTAAGTAGGTTTAACATCGAGTTTCCATCATCGTGTAACTTGTTTGATTAATTTTTGCCCTTTTGACAACCTCTGCATAACGTCCAAATTATTCAAAGAGCCAAGTTGTCCAACGATTCAATAAATAGTCCTTGCTATTAAGACTGCCTATAGCCGATTCTACCCCCTAACTCACTTCTTACCATGTGGGCGGTAAAATAAAAATAAATAACATCAATTGGTGTACTCGCAATTATGTTTTAACCGACACGGAATGGTTCATGGCAATGGTTAATGGTACGTGACCATGCCACCACGCTTCGCTGCGCGCGGCCAATTAATAGTTCCATATAAGAAACTATGTGGTATATAACTTTAGGGGAAATTAAGTTATTGAAGATAGCCATCGTATTACTTTAAAGAAAGGTGGAGATTGGCTGTAATGGTGCTAAAATGTTTGAATTTTTAGGATGGTAATTACTGCAAAACCGAGTGTGGTCCAAAGATGAAAGAATCGACCTTTGTGCACAGAGCACTCTGACACAAAAAACATAAGACAAATTATACATATGTCACTAAGAATGGACAGAAAGAAACAAGAATGCCTTAATATTTCGTTCGTGAATAGCTTTTCAAAGTAACTTAAGTTCTAAACAAATATTTAAGAATTTAAAACGACACCTTTAACCGTATTGTTGCACCGTATTCAGGTCATTTACAACCAGAGACGTCAGCTGCGGCACATTAGCCTCCTATCACATTATTTAGCAGTCGTAATAATAAAAAGTCAATAAAGACATAAACGCCGCATCTCCTGCGGCTAACCTAATGGCCGCTTTACTTTTAACCGTTTCTAAACAAATAAAATACTCCGGAACTGTGAAATATATTATATAACTGTAACAGGTGGATTATCGTTCACCGTGTGACGTCATATGGCGAGCCTTTAGTAATTAACAACGTTTAACATTCAACCTGCTGTTACGTCGATTTATAATAAAAAGAAATGTTCAAATTAGTTTGTTTCTGAAGGGGTTGAGTTTATTAAGTTGTAAAGTTAAAGGATGAGTGTTGGACACATGTTATCATTTCTTTTGTTTTGATCTGAACAGGCTAAACCAGTGTACTAGTGAATTGATCACGGTCACGTGCCGGTTCTTACATTGATACCACTGGATAAAATAGCTAAGTTACATTATTGTGTTCAACTACTTGATAATTATAATAATGGTCTGCTTACGTTACGTTACGTTAGTAGTATGTAAGTAAGTAGGTACTGCATAACCACAAGAATATAGAATAAATAAAATAGTTTGCCTCCCGAAAAGAAGTGTTTTTCGCCACCATGATAAAAAAACTCTAGTTTTAAAAGTAAGATGCAGTGCTTTATTAACATCTTCTTAAAGCAAACACAGAGAGTAAGAAAACCATCACTATCATTTTCAAAATACAAAATTTCCACAAACAAACTATATTAGAAAAATAATGAAAGTATGAAAAGTTTTTCCATTTGCCATAGAGGTTTACATAATAGTGGAGATGTGGGGATAAGGAAGAGCGGAGAGTGCTGGAGAGGCTGAATATCGCTCACGTGTATCGGAAGCGGTGTCGCGGGAAGCCGACACCGCACCGCGCACAATGTAACCTAGGAGATAGACTCACACCATCGAATAAACATTCACTATAATAATATGTATTTGTTTTTTAATCCTGGCTAAAATGTTTGAATAAGTATAATAAAGATTTTTAAATGGAATCTTGGCAATAGGTGAGGAAAATACATGTATGATATTTTGTAAGAAACTACCAAACTTAACCAGACGGACAAAAAAATAGTTAAAGCAAATGTGAGAAATCAACCGGGATGACCCTGTTGCTTTCTCACATTTGCAGTAACTTTATTTAGGTAGTAGAAGATAGATTGTCAATGAGATGAAAGTCACAACTAGAAACTAGTCTTTAGAAGTTCTTATGGTTATGGAATCATAAATCTTTGCTGCGACTAATTATATATAAAATACCATTTGATAAGCATGTAAAAAGTTAAGACTTCGGAAAGCTTGATAATGATTTATAAAAGATTTCTAAAAGTTACGATTCCTACAAGCTGCTTTTTTGAAGATACGACTATCACATTTCATTGAACCATAAACTCAAGCTATCAAAATATTATATCGCTATGTTCCAATCATATTACGAAATAAAAATTCACTCCGATATGAAATCATTCCTTATACTCTGCTCGAGCTACGTTTATGTACCTCTAAAATCTAGGTGAACTCTTTTAAACTGAGTCAGATTCTACCTAAAGATAAAAGCCACGTCTTTTCATAAACTCATATGATAGTAAATTAATCACATTGGTATTTCTGAAGCACCTTGCTCCTATCCTATATATCTGCTAACTCAGCTCGCGATCCTATCAGCAGCGTCAATTGCCCGTGCCAAATGCCACTTCCCTTTGCCCCTTCCACCCTTACTTCCCCCCTTTATACCCCTAGTGTCGTCTTCCGAGGATCTTATCTCGAAAGAAAGGAAAAAGCGAGCGTGATTGAATGTTTCCGCTGATTTCATGAAACAGATAATCTTTGTGTGGAAACGCAAGACGACGATGATGATTGGAATACTGATAGGTGATATTGGGTTTCGGGTTTTGGGCTTTGTTCGGTTTAAAATAGGGAGGATTTTGTTGAGAAGTTGATATTCTACTTAGTCGGTTGGTGAACAGCATATTCATTCATTTTGCATTAGTATTGAACTCCCTTATAACTCAGCGTAATACCTATACCTACTATACCTCAAATTTTGTTATGCCATCGCTAAAGTATGTTCGGCATGATACATCACTATATTTAATGTTTGCTATAGTGTTTTAACTTTGACTTATTAACCAATTTTTTCTACATGAAAAGTGACAATGTTCTTGAACTCCAACATGTCGACTACATAACCGTCTTGTAACTCCAATTTATATGCAAGTCATAATATGCAAAGCGAGCCACTAAAGTTTCCATACAACGGAACGCAATGAACCAAGTGTAGGTACTCGTATGGTAGAACAACGGTTTGAACTAACGGAGCGTATAATTTCGACTTTATGGCGTCATTAGGCGGGAACAGGCCAGACTTTTTGTTTAAACGCATCGCAATTAACCCGTGGAACGATAATCGATCGTTTCTTGCAGACACGAGCCCAATTCAAGCTGACATGCATTGAACGACGCGGAATTGCATCCGACTGCGACTGTACACATGTTCGTTTTTATTTAGTGTTCCAGTTAATGTATTCACGATTAATTAATTATATTAATGTGGAAGGGACATGCTATTTTTGTTGCCAGTGTATCAATATTTAACTAGCAATGAAAGGCTTACACTGTAAAGTAGACAGCGCAGTTAAAATAGATAATACTAAAATACATAGATTTTGGAAATTGTGTCTGAAGTTTTGGAACATTTTATCTGCGAATTCCTGTAATTTATACTTATACGCAAAATATAGTTGTATAGTGAAAACTCCGATACATGAACAGCTTTACTTAGTCAACTCTAGCTCTACATTGGCAAAGGTGATCGCTTATTGACAATGTAGAGCCAGCATTATGCATACACGTATATTTTCGTACAAAAACCCTTTATCAATCAGCGAAGCGAAATAAATCTAATATAAAATCCCGCACGTTAACATAATGTCGGAGCAAATGGGCCAGCGGCAGCTATCGCATATTGGAAGAGGCAGCCCCGTGACAAAGTTGTTTTATCTGCGGCGATAAGGCTCAATCCCATTTATGCCGTACCTCTACCATGTGTTCCTAGAAAATTGATAACGACTGTAGAATAAACAGAATAAATTTATTTTGGCAGTAGATGCCTGATTCAGTATCATAATCACAAAAGAAAGAAGAGCCTCAGAAACTTCTACTAGGTAGGTATATAGTAGCGTTTTCTCTATACCAATCTTTGTAAATATGAAATTTTGGGAAAAGCATCATCCTGAAAATATTTTTATATTTTTTATTCTAAAAGTGAACGTAAGTAACGTAATTTTTATAGAACGAGTACAGTACAGTATAAAAGGGCTTTTAGCGCCTTATAGACGATCGAGTAAAGCGAAAAGCGAAAGATATAACGAGAGTCCTTATTATTATACTTCGGTTAAATAACCAATCTTCCAAGAGACACCAAGTAATCTTTATCTTAAACTACAGTAGTTAAACTTAAGAAACATATGGTAAGAGTATGGGAAGCGATTGGGTAGAGCCGTAGAGTCGCGGAGACGTCGCCCGCGACGCGACCGCGCCGCCCGCATCGTTTTATGACTCTCCCAGGGAAATCGACACATAAAAAACCTCCGAGGTTTTCAGGGAATGTGCTAAATTACGTGGAAGGTATCGGTCTTCATTTTGCCGCGATTTGGTTAGTTAATATTACGAGGGAACTCAATTGTGTATCATAATAGCTTGTCTACTATGAGGTGGTAATAATGATATTAGCTCTGATTGTTTAAATAATGAAGCGTTTTGCTTTTAGAAATCATAGGTATCATAAGATATACGATTTGTAGAATATGTACTTTACTCGAGTTATCAGATTTATAGTCTAGTCTGAGCTATCCAAAGTTCTATCTTCAGTCAAATGCCAATCAAACTGAATCACTGAAAAGTTAACGTAAAAAATAAACCAAATTACACGCATAGCTGCCATCTATTTTTGTAAAAAAAGAACCACTTACGTGGCAACCAAACTGAGCTTTGAAAGGAATACCGTGGATATAAACCGAATAAAAAAATAAATAAAAAACTCCAACCAGATTTTCGTGTGGTCAGCTGAAAAAAGGCGGGAAAAACTATCATCCGTACATTGCGCGCGACTTTATAGCACCGATAACGAAGCCAGCGGATTGGGTGAAACGATTCACTGTTATCTACGGCCAGTCATATAAACCAAACGTATTTATATACGTTATAAATAGACATTTTGAAAAACAATTTAAGGGCACCATGATATATAGGTAAACATCGAAATGTAATTCTAAATTCATTGTTTAATCACATCTCTTTACTTCCCTACTACATAGGCACCTAATTTATATTATTCTTGAAAGTAAAATTATAATGCTACGATGAGTTAGCAAATTAAATGGTTGTAGATCAATTACTAATATATCCAAGCATGGAAATATCATACAACAAAAACAACAACAAAAGTTCACGTAAATCGAACACGTTTTTTCGAGTAAAAATGTTTGACATGTATCGGTGTGAGCGACCGGTAGACACTGCATAGCGCTGATATGCTCAATACGTCAGTTTGACGAAGGTCAGTATGACGAGCCACGGCCCACGTGCCGAAACACCACGGGATTTTTTTTCCTCCTTTTTGACATACGTGTGCGTTATTTGTGCGAAATAAAAAGCTTTTTTGTATAGGTTGATTAATTTGTGAGTTGTCAGTAGGATTACGTGTAATGATGATGAGGGTACACTCTATAATAATTAAACCGTATTTACTTTATTTCAACACCTTAATACATGCAACAAACAGTTGGTTTTAAACCTGCGAGAATCTAATACATAATATATGCAACAAACAGTCAGCGTTAGACCTACGGCAATGTAGTATCTATTATCAGCAATTTTCAGTAATCCTGTGTAACTAAGATCCGGCAATAGGAATCCAAATCAGACCGTATGTTTACCGAGATTTGGCAAGAAGGAGAAAACTCTCACCATAAGTTTACAATGTAAGTGTATTTGATCTGTATGTATGTACAATTCCGGTCCGATGATAATCTATTCAGCGGAAATATTTGTATGCGTATTTGTTATGATTGCCAACCGTATTATCAAACTGCGTAATACGTACGTCAAATACCTCGCTGGCCATTTTTTGGATGCCATTGTTCAATTGGGATCAGTTTTCTACATGACATTTCAATACGATTCCTCGCTTGTCGAATTGCAAATCTCAAGCAGCTGTTTATTCAACGCATTCACAAAAATTATCGCAACAACAAAATCTAAATCCATACACCATAACTAATTATATCCACCGTGTAATAGTGTGTCGGGACCATTGTTCAACCGAACCTTTTGTAAGAACCCGAATTACTAACCTACTTTTGGGGATATTTTTGGCAAAAAATGTTCTCGAGATATCACGGTTTTTTGGTTTTGAATGCGAGTAATATTTTCTTTTGTCGGTGCAGGGTATTAGTGAGTGATATTTAGTTACGTAGTCGGTGTACCGGAGTTGTGTTTGTTAGGGGCTCCACGGCCGACGCACGGTGGCTGTATTACAAAAGTTTGACGGGTGACTCGTTCGATAGGGTATCGATTTAGCTCGGCTGCATTCGATTCTGTTCGTTTATTTTTACAAAATCGGACGTATGTAGGTTTTCGGGTTTGCGGTGCGTCTGTGTCCAGTTAGTTGTAGGTGGTCTGTTCGAATAAAATTTTCCTGTAGTCTTTTTTTATTGAGATTTTTCTATTTCGCGTGTCAACAGATGCAATAGTTTTTGCGTATTTTTTTAGCTGGACCGTTACTGCAAAGGAAGTTTGCATAGATGAATGTTGCACATGAAAAGATTATTTACCAGCGTCAGCAATACAATCGGCGATCATTGTTGAATATAGATTAGTCCGGTTTATTTAGAACGTAGACAATTATGGCACATTAGTAGAAAAGCAAGGCCCCTAAGACATAAAAGTGCAGCTATTTGACATAGATCATATTACAATCAGGCTAGCACATTGTGAGATGATCGGGAGACCCTGAAAATGCTATAATGACCTCAAAGCCACATCTACATTATAGACTCTACAACATACTTATAATTAAAAATAAACCTAAATTTAATACAAAAGCTGATCAAACAATAGGCTATAATAACAAACATACCTGTTATACGCAGAATATCTTAGCAAACACAGACGGTGTGCGACTGGGCGTTGCGTCCGGCTTGATTTAATAGCCGCCGTATAAATCTATTCATTTGCCAGCGAAAGCTTTGTACAAACAGTGCTAATGAAAGCGGGTGCCCCGCCTAGGCACTCGGTAACTCAGTTAACCCCGTGGCTACGGCGCACAATTCATTTTTTGCACTCCATAATGTTATTTAGTTGGTACTGTTGGTAGTCCCGGTTAAACATGGTTTTCATTGGTTATTTTTGCGTGTGGAACTCATGTTTATGATATACATCGAAAATAATAATGGTTGTATTTAATTGTAACATACAAATTTTGAAACTCCTTCAGATCCGTCGTAAACTGTCATCATCATTCACGGCTTTTCTTAAACCACTGTCAGTCATCACTATTTTATGCAAGTCTTGTTCAGAACCTTCCAACAATCCTATTTAAATCGTCTACGGTCGACTAATCTTGTCATAGTTCTTTCTAATACACCTTTTCTTCGTGGTTATAGATCATAGACTAGTAAAGAATGCGTCTTATAACAACTGTTATATTATTAGGTATAAAGCTCTATGTTGGGGCTAAATAAAGGTATGACTGTATAAATTATCCGACCTTAAGCATGATTTTAAAAAAACCTACATACATCCCGTCTTTATTGAGTGTAGTAGAATATTATATACCAAACAACGTACATTAACATTCCAGAAATACTATTTTCTGATAAAGCTTATTAAATTTAATGGAATTTTTTCCGTTTTCATTATTCCTCTCTTATCATTCGTATTACTCGTTGAATAAAACAAAAATAAGTATCGGGGATTGGTACATAAAAGCATATTTTCAAATCTATCAATAATTAATTAATTAATTTGTCGGGCTTTTATATTCATCGTGATATTTTCTTCGAAATAATAATGAAATATAATTTCATTATGATTAAAATATGAAATTATATACAGTTAGGTATTTAATACAACACAGAACAATAAAATAAAAGTTGAAAATTAAATGGTGTAGCTAACTTAAATAATTATAGTTAATTGATCAAGGATCAATACTATTTTAATATCGTAGCCGTTACTATTAAAAGGGAATGCCACCAAAAACATTCTGTAAAAACCTCAAGTCTCGCCGTAAAAAGTTGTGAGATCTATATAATACCAAGTCGATTAATCCATTTAGTCTCTACTTAAAGGACCTTCCGTCTTAAGTTATTACGTATGTTATTATCATGCTAATTTAAAAAAAAAATACCTCTAAGACAAATAGACCGACCTGGCCATCGCATGATTTGATTATTAGTATGTATCACACTACACAGCACGACGAGAAGTTAATGCTCCTGAAATGTTAATGGCGAATTTGTGTTTTCTTGCGATGACCAAGTCGATCTATTTGTTTTAAAGGTATTTTTTTTTTAAATTAGCATGATAATAACATACGTAATAACTTAAGACGGAAGGTCCTTTAAGTAGAGACTAAATGGATTAATCGACTTGGTATTATATAGATCTCACAACTTTTTACGGCGAGACTTGAGGTTTTTACAGAATGTTTTTGGTGGCATCTCACTTCTTTTTGTAGAGCGAATAGAGCAAACATAAGTCCAATTTGTATGGAAAGCCGTATTTTTTTCATAATTCAACATATTTTTCTATGGGAATGTTGTTCAGTTTCATGGGCTAAACACCCTTACCCACCCTTTACCCCCTCCCGTTATGTCTCATATAGTAGATACATATTTACACCTATTTATTTTATTTTCTACAGAAATAATAATTTAATTCATTAACTGCAAATGTAACCTTGTAATCTTATACATTTATATGGGATTACAAAGTTATTGTTGCAGTTAGTGTATTTAGAAAACTGGACCGAAATTAGAAAATATTGAATTTTTCCCATGATTAAGACACTAAACCCTATTTGTATTCTAAATTTTAAGCTTCTAAGTCTGCTAGAAGTACCTTAGACTTTTGATGATCGGTGAGTCAGTGAGTCAGTGAATCAGTGAGTGACAAAATTAAAAATTTTAACAAGTTGTCATTCTTAAACTACTGGTTCAAATTGACTGAAATTTTAAATATATCGTGTTTATACAATGACTGATTAGTTGCTGTAAATCCAGGCTTCTTGTTTAATCCACTACGAAATTATAGGGGTGTCAAAAATAGCCCGAATTGCTTCGAGAAAAGGATGTTACGGCCGTGCCGCTTTTTTGTTTGCTCGACTTGCGGGGGCACTTCCGTGCCCCCAGATAATCGTTGGAGTCTGCAATTTGTAATATTTACAACAGTTATTTTATATAGTTTAGCCTTTCTTCCAAACTATGATGGAGTCGGCTTCCAGTCTCACCGGATGCAGCTGGATACCAGTGTTTTACTTGGAGCGACTGCCTATCTGACCTCCTCAACCCAGTTACATGGGTTATAAAAAAATACCCTTCGGTAAGACTGAAATTCTGACATCCATGTCAGACTTTCAAGCTTCTGACTACTGTTAATGACTGTCAAAGATCTTCGAAAATGGTAACCGGAACCCACAATTTAACGTGCCTTCCGAAACACGGAGGAACTCGATATGTATAAAAGTGCTATATGAAAATACTAAAATAATAAAGAGCATAAATCATAGCATAGTTTATAAAGTAATCATGCACACATGTTATACGCCGCAATCAATTAAAAGTTAAAAGCTGTACAGTAACAAATGAAGAGATAGGCAGGTACCTCCATATATTGTACAAACTTGTTATGAACCAATAAATCAATCTAACGTTAAAAGCAATAGCGGAAAAGTAGCAAAAGTAAACCCAAAACAAAAATCAAACAATCAATAACATTCTAAAAGTAAATCATCAGAAGTCACCACAAATACATTGATGCTTTCAATAAAAAAGTACAGTTTTAAAGTATCAGCACTAGTTTGGAAATGTGATATCGTATACATATTCATGTTGGTAGCTGTACGCGTACATATGACATACATAAACTGTAGTTACATAAGTACATGAGGTAGGTGTTTAAACAGTTTTTCACTGGCTACAGGCCTGTCGTTGTAATTCACTGACAAACGCATATAAAAGAGTCCGGTGGCGAACAGCGAGATGCATGGAGACTGCTATTTATTGTAAATATTTTTGAATATGATTTTTTTCTTCAAATCAATTACCAAATTGACTTTATTTGATTGAAATTGTATGTTGTAGCTATAATAAGTCCAGGTACAGTGAGTCAGTTAAAGCACATACTTTTTTACACACAGTTTTTCAGTTCAATATCATATCTTACTGATAAAAAGTAAAAAAAAAACTGTCCATTATTAGATAAACGGCATATTAGTAATGGGTATTACACGTTAGTAGAAAAGGTTTAACAGAACCTTCAAATTGTGGTTCAGTGGACTGCATAAAGGCATACTTAAATTACATAGAGATCTCTAAAAACTTTTAAGCATTATTTAATCTCACAGTTAAACAGCATAACATTACATCACCTGTACAGCACTAAATCAACTAGATTTTTCATAATATAGGTAGTCAATAATCACGCCTTTTATAGTCATTTTGACCCTGAATTAACACAATTAATGACGTTTTCATTATTCCAAATAAAATTTGAGGTCAATCATCCTACATAACACAGAAATAAGCAATTAGAAAACCACGTTTTATCAAATACTGTAAATAGGATTTATAGATTCGGAAATAAAGCTTCATATACAAAGAAAGATTATGAAGGTCGAGTACTTGAATTATGGGTGTTAAGAAATATATTTTTGTAGAGTCGAGGCGACTCTATTCACTCCGCTGTTGTCCGCTCGCGCTCGCATCCTCGCGGGAGGTAATTATGCATGGCCGCTTTTTAGCGCGTCCACCATCGAATAAAATATAAAACGGGCCGCAACTAATGATTTCACGTACAGTTCATGCTATGTACTTACTGTAATTGCACTGCTATACGAAATCTACCCACTGATGTTGATTGCAAGGTTTTCCTTTATAATATCGTTTTAATGAACTGAATGTTACCAGAATTTTTGAGCTTATATTCATTACTGTGATGATAATGATGAATATTTTTTCATGTTTGTCATGTATGATGAACCTTTGATTGTTCTGACAGAGAGCAAACTAAGAATGGTAAATGATTGCTGAATAAATTGAATTAATATATCATTAGGCAAATGGTAGTATACAATTGAACACACATACCTGTATCACCCGTATCTCAGAGATAAATGTAAGAATTTGGCATATTATATAAAATTCGTAAATAAAACAAAACCCACTTATTGATTTAATTACTGATTAAGAATAAAAGGCTAATGAAATTTTAGAAATAAGATCACAAAACAATTATAGATCAAAACGACTAAATTCGATATTACAATAATATAAACAAAACATAATCAAAAATGAAATTAATTTTAAATAAGTTGTAACAGTGCCATCTACATAAAAATGCGCGAACTACAGAGCTTTCTTTATAAGCTTCAGAAGCTTTCAAGTATTTCCGTCGCGCGGGGAGGGCGCTGCGATCTTTTTTCATCGTCGGAAACTCGTTGATTTCCACCGAGTAGGAGCCAGTAGGAGGTATCTCTCCGGCATTGTTAGGAAACGGGGATGGGGGACGGACGCGTCCACGTGCGCCGTGCCTTGTTTAGAATTACGTTAGACGTAGTTTACGTATGAATGAATTCACGAATCAAAGCATGTTACAAGGGTGATATATTAGTAAGTGTAATGAGTTTTATGTTATAAACTATAAAAAATGTGGAAATTAATATTAAATTTTAAATAAAAAAAAATTACTGGATTCTATAGGTATTATGCACCAATAGTCACGTTAATGTATTGTTAGTCGCTTTCAGTTCAGCATTTAGCCTTGTTATTCGAATGAGGTTATTAAACACATAAGGTTCTCAGGCAAATACATTTTCAGAAGCAGTACAAATTTAGATGCCTAAGTAACGTCCCAAACAGCTCACTTCGAGATAACAATTAACTGGCACTCTTGAAAAACTTTCTTGACAAATATTTGATGCATTGACTTTATAAAATGGCCTATCATACAGACTATCACATCTAAAGTTTCGGTTAAAATTGTTCTCTCCCTATTTATGCATAGCTCCAGTGATTAGTTATGTAAATACAAATGCTAATTGGTACAATCCGCACTACACAGAATTAGATCTTACACGTGTAAGCACATTTCAGGCCAATTAGTGTGCTTACGTCATAATAATAGCTACTATAACCTACCAAGTAAGTTGGTATCATAGAAGTAGGTTAGCTGCAATGAACGCATTATTTGTTGAAACAGTACTTTACAAACTTGTAAACGGTCCTGTATGATAAGATGTATAAATGTGAATCAGGCAGTTTGTAAGGATCGTTCCAAGTTGCCTTCTTTGGTCTCTGCCTACCTCTTTGGGAGAAAGTATGTATGTACTACACATAATATCATTTAAGTTCTAATTTACACTTACTACGCTTGCTGTACTAGGTAAATAACTTGTCACTTTTGAAATAACTAAAATAACATTTAATATAAAAAAAAAGTTATACGTATATATTCGGTTTAATAAAATTAATATCAATTGAATCATGACTGTGACGAATTACGACGGCGTAACAGTTACTAGAGTTCATGTTTCAGTCTGTTGTGTCTTATTCCTCCTAAAGAAATTAAGCCATAGATTTAGCATCTAATTACCTAAATACGTTAAACTTCATCTAATAGTTCCAAACTAAAACAGTCGTTTTCTCGCTAATATTAATTAGGTCTGTCATCGCCATTACGATACATCAGAATAGTGGCTGCGATAATATATCAGTTTCACCAAGCACTGACCAAATATCCAAACTAATCTATATTTACTCACGTGCTCTAAAGGTGGCCGGAACTATAAATTGACTAGTGTGGCCCACCAAATCTGGAGGAAGGATCGTTGGTGGGCCGCGGTCGAGGTGTCGGGTTCACTTCCCGGTTCGGACACTCGACGTGTGTTCGGCTTTAACGAGATTAACTTTTTTGATGTTCACGTGCGTTTTGTTTTGTCGTGGTTTCAGTAAGTTGAGAGAAGTGAAGGCTAGTAAGGAGAACAAGTTTTATAAAGTGTTCTTTTCTCTTTAGTCTTTTTCAAATTGAAGAGTGAAATTGTACTTTAGTTGCGTCTATAACGAGCTAGGTATTTATGTGTAAAGGTCACAGCAGAGTGACTTAAGCTTCAAAAATATCTTAACAAATTGAAATGTTTTTCTAAAGTTATGCGGCCATCGTATTGTTAACTTGCACATGGAACTTAAGTAATGTCAATTGCTATTAACACGCGATCCAGTAAAGAACAACCATTATTTTTAAACTTTTAGGTTCATAACTATGATAAAAGTAGTGTGGAATCGCAATTAAATTTTACAGGGGTGTGTTTTTTTGGGAAAAAATATTTCTAGCTAATATTCCACATAACTTAGATTTCTAGTTTAGGTAAAATGAGGTGAAATCATAGAGACATAATAGGTAATGTAACATGACTGTCATAAATAATTACTTGCTATTTATATTAAGCGGTAACTAGAAAATGCGTTCAAATGGTAGTTAAATCTTGTACTTAGTTTGTTTATCCTTTCTTTAATGATTTATACCTACGAATAGCATATAACAGGACGAATATAGTCCACCATACAAACATCAACAATATCCCAGGTGTATCACACAAATGGTTGTAATATATGAACAAAGAGCGGAAAGCCGGATAAAATATTCTCGTTCAACCCTTGACATCTCAACGAGCCATTTGTCAGCTACACCTGAAATCACGGCCGGTTAACCGTTCCACTCTGGGACAGGATCATTTCATATTTTCGCGAGGTCCATCTCTCACGCGCCGCTCAATTATTCACCCGGCTCCACCCGGGCACCCGGTCAAAAGTAATGACCGGTGAACGCGAAATTACACGTGTTACAATGATGATTCTGTTTACCCCGGGCGGAGTAATTTCGCCCGGATACTGTTTGAAGAGCTGTTAGGTTTGTGATCATTTTATTTAATGCCCCATTCGGCCATTTTGGGGTTGTGTTGTTTGTATAATGTTTCTGTTTTAAGTTTTTAAACGTGTGTAAATGTTTTCTAATAACATCAATTGGCTGAGGTAATTACTGTGCGTATGCCATAGAGATTGTACCTTTTTATTTTGCCTGAATAGTAATAAGTTTAACGTGGCTTTCTAAAAGGGTAGACAGAATGCCACTTCAGCCGTCCGTTACTAGTCGATACGGTTGTACTTATTGTCTCTATCACATAGACAAAATCCATAACAATTACAGACAACTAACAGTCCTAACATTATAAATCCATTAAAAAAAGATAAGGTATTAGAATATTGTTCAAAACTTACGTGACAAACTTAGTTCCTGCTTATTTTTTGTTGGCCTCAGCCACGCGTCGCCGGTGTCCATGTTTGCTCACATGATCGTCGCGTGACCATATCCGGCTTCAGATTTATCGGCCACATGTCCCTGTAGGCGGTAGACTATTTATCTTCATGTTTGTATTAGGCAAAGGCACAAAAACTCGGTGCCAAGCAGTCTGGAGAGACAGTAATGTGACACCTTTTTTGTGATGGGTGCTCAATTTTTGGTTTAATGGTCATGTTTAATGATTGACATTTGACCCTCTGTAAAAATATACTGCTGAATTTTAACTAAGTACGTTTTCAAATGAATTTACGTGAAGTAGGAGACATCATGGTGAAGTACCCGTGGTCCGTGGACTCACCATGCTGGGTGATGATATCTATCTAATTATGCTTAGGAAGCAAATCGAAGTGTTTTAGTGGGATTTACTAAACATAACTTTTGTAACAACAAACGTATATACACACACATGATATTTTTTCTCTACCCAGTCCAAGGAACCTCTCCTGTTTCATTCTTTTTTTTGCGGAACAATAATAACATATTTTTAAGGCATTCTGGCAGTATTAAGTCTATGAATTTTATTCAAACATTTGTTCAATAATAAATCAACCCTAGCGTTCACCAAATACCTCCAAGAGGATCAACAAACACATACAAACATACATACATAGATGCTCAAGACAAGTGATCGTGAGACGTTCATAACATTTGACGTATGTGCGTAATGAAGCGCACTGTGTATTTATTAAGTTAATTAAACCGTTCTTGAAGCCCCGGGCTGGGGCGGGGATCGCATTCTGTATGAAAAGATTTCGCTTGGATTCGGTATTTAATATGGGAGTAAGTTAGTGGGTAAAGTATTTTGTCTTTGGGGATAAGATAAGATACTCGAAAATTTTTAAGAGTAGAGAATCTTCAGGTGTGGATTTTTGTGTCTACGTCTACCAAGTAAACGTTGATTTTGAATGACCTTTAATCAATACGATTTGTAAATTATATGAGGCTAAAAATCTCAAAATTATTTTACACTTCTTTTTTGTACACTTGGCATTTGTATGGATGGCACAGATGATTTTTTAAATTTTTATGTACATTTACACTTCCTACAAGACGCTAATTAGAATTTAATAACAAACCCAGTATGGTATTCTTATCCGACTCGACACTAAATCAGAATTATCCACAATTCTAATAAACACTATACAAACAGAATAACAAACCAAATAAGTACACATAAATATAATCAAATTAATATATTTCATACAAAATGAATAGCAATCTTCAAACAAGGAATGTTTATAAGTAAATCTTCTTATCATACGGGGAGCGTTAATTTTAATAACGTAAGCAATAATGAGACATTATTACGTACGGAGGTCATATTTAACTTTTGAAGAATCGACTCAGTCTAATGAAGCAAGCGTTCATTACTCAAATATGCATGTGTTGTGAAGATTAAATTCTGTATTTTAATATCAAATATTTTTGATGTTTGCTTTGATTAAAAAGCTGTAGCAGAGAGTCGAATAAAATGTAACTGGCTATATTATTATATGCTTTTGTATGAATTAAACTTTAGATTTATAAATATTTCTTATATTATTTTTGTTCAATTGGTTATGGGAATTGGGTAACATCACAAAGGTTTTATTTTGAATTTTAATTTATCTTTTAGAATATATGCTTCATTTAGGTCCCACAAAGTGCACATAAGCAAAGACAAGCAAGCGTCACTCTTCGTAGATGATGCAGAACGTTTGGCGCATTCAGTTATAAAGACTCCACTACCAAATAAACCAGATCCAATAACAAAATTCACCGAACATCTACATGTAAATCACAATAATATCTCTCAAGAGATCCATCTCAATTCGAAACAATGTGCCACTCGGCCCTAAAACATAGATCACTCGTAGACAGCCGAAGCTTCCAGTAATGAAGACAGCCTCTACAAACTATAATACGCCATCTAAATGCACCGTCGACAGGCATAAACAATTGAAATAATTATCAGGATAAGCTCGAGGATCAGGGAAAGCCCTCGAGAATCTCAACCCTTCTTAGAACCTCCTGACAGGTCTTATGCAAATTCACAAACTTATCAATACTAACGAGATATCACGTAAGTTAGATTATCCTACAATACATTATCAACCCTATTACAGCCTGCTAAGGCTTACTTTCCAGTGTAATGAGTTAGTCGTAAGATTTTATGACATAGGCCGATGGTAATAGCCGCTCAATTGGCTCTCCTTCTATGATATGCTAACTCGTGTTTTGTTTGTACTCTTGTAATGATAACGACTGCCACTTGAAATATTTCGAAGCTCGCGAACATGTAAAGGTGCTTAGTTTTCGAATTCAAAGGGCTCTGCTATATCCAAATAATGTTTTTGATGAAAACGAAATTTGGTTGGTAGTTTTTACACATTATTGAATATTACTAATACATAAAATCACGTCTCTTTTCCATAGGGGTAGGCAGGGACCAGAGAACGCCACTTGGTACGATTCTTACAAACTTCCTCTGCTTCATTCGCATCCGTACATCCTGTCATAGAAGACCGCCGATTACGAAAATGTCGTACCTGCTTTTTTTGCAAGACGCAGTACGTACGTACTACGTCAAAATTTAATTGACTACATAGTAGGTACCTACTTACTTAATGTTCGCGACTGCTTCGTAAAGCTACAATCTCACGAGCGCAATAAAACATCAACACTAAGAAGTCATAACGATTCGTTTATTATTTCTTTCCTTTAATAAAACAGCAGTATTAGTTGCATCAACAAACTTGATGTTAATTCAGTAAACACGGCGCGGCGCAAACAAAATTTAGTGATATACGGAGCGACCGGCCGACTGTAAACTGTGGTCGAATGAATACACAACATATAACGAACGTGTGCGTTCATACTACTGTGAGAGAGGATCATGCTGTATGACGGTTCACTAGCTTTTATTCCATGTCTACTGTTTACATTATGATGTCACGAAATTCCTCAAGTAACTAGGCTAAGTAATACCCCTTCTGGTACGTTGGAGAAAGAACGTTTGTAATGTAACAGGCTACCTATGGAACTGCGTGAGCAAAGAGCAGTCTGTAATTCTGTATTTAGTTTTGAGTTCGAAGTGTTTTGAAAGTGCTGATAATTGTTATAGCACTTTTTTGGACGATGTCGAAAAAAAGAACAAAAGTAGTTTTGGTAACCGTTTATTTTCGCATTCGAAATGAGTTTTTTATTCGAGAAAACAAGTTTTAATATAAGTATAACACAGTCTCAATACAAAATCATCCGTACTATAATGATAAAAAATAAACCGTTACAAAAATAAAGCCGTACATCTGTACGCATACTTGACTAGGATGTGGTTACATCAAAAAGAGATCTGTTCCGTCTTCGCGCGGGGCGGGCCACGGTTACGAAATATTTCCAAATCAAAGGGCCGCTTGGGTGGCCGACGATAACAATAATTGTTTGGACCTCAGAGAATTCGCTGAGAAAACGCCGACAAATATCTAATTGGAATTTCTAATTACGTAGAGTTTCGAAACGCGGCCTAATTAGTTTTCAATTGGGGTGGGTGATGATCAAAAAGGTCCATGTGCTGTTTGAAATCTAACCGGCTTATGTCGGTGTAATAGATACGCTTTGTTTGATATTTTGCTACGATGTAGATTAATGAAATTGTTGCAACTATTTTTAACAAAGAATTTGTTACGTGAACTATGAAAGAAGGGTCAATGTTCATATAAAAAAGTTGTATCAATATTGATTTTTATTCACAGTTCAATCGCCAGGACAGTGTCTTGTATTCCTGAATTTGATAGTGGCTCACTTGCGGCTCTTCAACCCTTTTCTGACATGAGTCGGAGGATGTAAGTACGTGAACACTGTAGCTTATTTTTATTTTCGCCTAACATTGTAACATACTAACCTAAATATAGGTCTTATTAGAATCGCCCTTAAAGGAACCGGTTTCATAATCGGTGTATAACAACAAAGGTAAGAAAGAATCACAACACTTCTCTTGAACACGAAATTAGCCGTTAGAACACGAATAAACAAGAGAGAACAATTCTAACCCTTTCACATAAATTGCAAGTACGATTTCCATTTAAAACACACGGGCAACATTAGGGGTCCTTAGGTATGTCGGAGGGACCGCTTGACCGTGCGGGCTCTATGGAAGAAAGGGCTCATTTTCATTAGGCAACTAAGCGTCAGCGGGTTATACGTAGATTTATATAGAATGCAAATTAATGTGGTTCTCAATGTTTTTGTTTGGTTATAATATTTTAAATAATTTTGTTAAACTATTGAAAGTCTCGTTGCTCAGCCCTCTAAGTTGTTGGTATCCTTAAGTAAACATAACACTATATAGCGATTTGTTAAGATATAACTCTGATAGAAAATCATATAAGACCGACAATACTTTCTTACAAGAAACATGACAATCTAGTATAAGTACCCAGTATCACCGTTCCTGTTTAGTTCATATTGGAAAACATAGTCTGATAGAGCTGTCTTGTAAGAATGGAACAAAATTGGCGTGTAAATTAGTAGTAGTACTTTCTTTACATAAACTTTTTAGTTTCTTTAGAGTCCCCTAATGCTGCTCAAAAACATTTTGACAATTATTTATCGGGCGCCATATTTTCCTTAAAGGTTATGAAAATATGAATAATAACTAATTACAAGAAGTTTGAGATCCACTGTCGGGGCTAACGAGTGGGCAGTGTCTGACCCTTTCGTTTGAAGCCGGAGCACTTTTTGTGTGCACTTACATTCCAAGCAAGGAGCTCGCTCGGCACGCTGCAAAGGCGACGGCTGAACTATGCGGACCTGGTATTAGATGCCTTCCTGTCTGCTACCCTGCCTTACGTATATTCTCAATTATATTTTACTGTTGTTATGATCAGAATAGGTGGTGTTCTGAAGACAGCCTACAGAAGCTGGTAAGAAAGATTTTAGTCATAGGTCAGGGAGGAGAATCTTGAAACATTTTAGCATCTTTCATCTGAAAATTTTTACCATCTCCGAAGTAAAGAAAACCTCTATCTTAAAATTATGTAATGAATTGAATCGTCGGAGTAATCAGGCTGTATGTGCACATAGTTGATATATTATTTAATATCCACACATATACACACATAGGTACAGTCGCGAACACGTCCAAGCCATTATCCCCTACGAGTGAGTCCGACTTTTGTTTTAAAATGTAGAAAATTAAAGTTTCTTTTTTCGTTGGAACAATTCTAAACTCGGCAACAACTTGTATTTTAGCGGCCCACCCTCACATGTTTGTGGAAGTTTAAAAAGTTCGCAGCGGACTTTAAAACGGCGATTCATCCCCACAATACAGTTAAATATTTTAATTGGTCCGCCAGACGAAATACCTACCGGTGTACGGATCGTAAAAGAGATGTAAAATATATTATGTTTTATAAGATGTGAGTTTTGATGGGCCCGATGCGACGCTTCTAAGAAATCATAAATTGTTAATAAAAACTGCAGTCTATTGTTGTAAGCTGAAACAATGCGATGGAGTCTGCCAATTGGGGAGGAGTTTGATCATAAAATTAGTCAATTTTATATTTTACATAAAATAAAAGACCACCCACACATGAAACGAAATGCATCAAACAGATGTTAACTTTTATACACTCAAAACTAATTTTATCCAAAACCATGAATTATAAACCAAACCAAAGAACATCACGTGTTGTGATGACAACACTATTCATTCCCAAAAACTTCAATGAAATCTTTAAACTTATCTCGAATAAGACATCTACACGCAATGCAGCTACCATCAAACAGTACACAGGCAATACAGCTCAAACAACTTCAAAACCAAACAGCATTACGTTCTCAAAACGAGCTTACTTGCCAGTACTTCATGACTGTCAAATAGCGCAGAGGTAGTAGTAGTAGAGCGATTAATCAGCGCGTGCGTTTAGGCGCGGTGGCTGCAGGCACGGTAATTAGATTTAAGAACAACTGGGCGGCGTCAGCGGGAGAATGGCCTGCATTAATTTGAGCTTCTCTAACGAGGGCGACGGACGCTACGGACTGGCCAGGAGACTTGGAATACAAGTGCTGTGGAGACGCTGTTAGGCAAGAAAAAAAAATTATTGATTTAAAGATGGACAATTATATTTTCAAGTTGTAGGTAGATTATCAGCTAGAGCGTCGACTTTCAAAATAAAAAAAGTCGATTCAGGGCATCATAAATTTATAGAAAAACTCAGATATGACTTTTCGATCCCGGTACTTTAAATTGTCATTGTGATTAACTAATTGGAGTTGGAAAACCCCGAAAATTATAATATGGTATGTAACTTCAAATAAAAAGTCTTATTTTTCTTTTTGTCGTTTCGGATCACGAGTTACCACCCTTAATATTTCTCAAAATATTTGTAAAAATACCTACTCCCAAACAAATATAGCGATACAAAACAATGCAAAATAACACAAAACAAATTGTATCAAATTTTATCTCAGCGTCTCCACTCTACGAAGTTCTACGTTCTCCGTAGCCAAGCTGTGTCCGGCGTAGCAGTGTGCTACGCGTCCACCGGGCTATGTTTATTGCAATCTGGCGGTTAAATGCCCGTCTGCTTACCCCGCTTATACCGCCCTTTTGTTACACCGGATTGCAAACCCCCTGTATTTATGTTATTTCCTTTTAAAATCACAATATTCCAATTGCGTACTTATATTTTATTGGGTCACATGTGCATTTTAACATTTTATATTAATTAAGAGGTATTTGTCGGTAACCTAAATTAAATACAGATTTTGGTAATGACTTAGATATAGTTCTTTCACATATTTTTGCAAAGAAAGTTTACTTAATAGGGTCCCTTGGAAAGGAAAACTTAATCTGAAAGTTTTTTTTTCTGGATGGTAAATATTCTAAGCATCGATTATAGCTTAACAGTAAAAGTCCCGTCGGAAACACCAAGATATTTTACGTTCACGCTTATAGACTGGGATTCTTAAGTCTTGAAATGTACTAGTATTAAAGGTATTTTAAAATGTCTAAATCTCGGATTCTGATTTTTATTTTACTTATTAATTTATAACATTCTGAACACTCTACTAGTGTCATCCCTGCCTTCTATTTCCCCCTACTTTGCATAATACAACCAAAGACAACTAAAATCTGTTGATAATAACTAAAATCCATAACGCGTATGAATAAAACAGTTCCAAATGATGGCATAATCTAATCGTTCTCAGAACTGGACAGTAAAGGGTTGTTGAACTATCTCCCTCGGCCCTTGCCCTTGCAAATAGGAGACCCTTTGTGTGCGGGACTTAAATAAAAGGTTTGATTTTGTGTTGTAAGGGGTTCAATCAATATTTGTTGAGTGGACCGACCGATCTGCATATCTTTATGGTCAGACGCTTTGAGGTATGCTCCTGTTTATGTGTTCGGGTTTTTGGCCTGTACGGTGAAATGTTTTGGATTTCGTTTGTCTGTGTTGGATTGACCAGCCACTCACGGATGACCGAACTAACTTTGATTGTTTTATGCGACTAGACGAAATTATTTTCCTTATAATATTTTTCTGTAGTCTACGTATCGAACCCATTACATTTATATTTGTTACTATGTCGATAATCATACCATTATCATAGACCATGTTGTAGCAAGAAGATCAACACTAGTAACTGAAAAAGGATCCTAAAAACTTGTGAGTCTGTCTCTTCCGTAAAAACTAATCAGTCTTGTCATGTGTTGACATTTACAAACTAAAACTCACTTTTTTAATTTACTTTTTTAGCCTTGCCTCATTTTGAAGTTTCGTCCTATTTATTACTCTTATTATTTTTTTAAGAATACGGTGAACATCTACTATGAATGTAGGTACTGTATCAACTTTTACAATATCCCAATATCGTCTAAAACCATTTAATTTCTAAGACATAGTCTCAACTATAAGAGGCACATGGCGTCGCTTGCGAAAATGACAGCTGCAGCACGCCGGTCTAATGGTTGTCCGGAGGTTCCCACACTGGCTTCACCACCGACAAACATCACCCTTATAACATGCCAATAAGGTTTGAATTCCTGTCGCAAGTGGTAATAGATAGTAGGGAACCATCAATGGATTGTTGTAGAGAATTTATTGTGTGAGTGCACGAGAGGTTGCTTGTACGGGGTGCGTCGCTAACTATCTGTAACTTACTGTAGATTTAACCCTATCTACTTATGATGAGTTTCTAACAAAAGTGGGACGGTAATACAAGAACATTAACTAAACTTATGACCGTAAGGAAACATATTGTGTATGAAGAAACAGTTATGCTAAAGTATTTCTAATACAGCTGTATATTGTGTCATGGCTACAACTTGTGTAGCCTAGTATTCAAGAATCTTATACAAACCCAAGATCATTACGAGTTGTCATACATCTATTTCCAGGTTGTTGCTTCGGGTGCAAATGATCAAGGTGTTTGAACAGTGAACAGTCATGTATGTAGGTATGTATAATGAATAACATCATTATCTGCTATAAAAGTAGGCCTAATGGAAAGTCTGGAAATCTCTAGAAGTTTCGTAGATTAAGCAAATTTATCGGCTCAGTTCTGATATTTTCGGGATACTAATCTTCTAAGTTCCACTGTAAAAAACTATCAAAAGAAATTAGTTTGATTATTTCCGTTGCACTAAGTTTCAATAAAAATTACGAAATTCTGTACAACTACAAAATATATTTTTTCCGAAAATAAATGTGTTGTTTCAAACGCATGTAATGGTATCCCTACATTTATACGTGATGCGGTTTTCAATAGTGCCATTAGGGTTGACAAATTCCAAATCCACGTTTAGCTAATTTGTGACCAACAATCAATTTTAATGTGCTATCATACTATCATGTTAATGGGATTAAATTCTCACGCCGAATTTTCGCTTCATTTCATATTTTACATGAATGAATTTTTGTCTATTGTATAGTTAGTTAGTTTAGCTTTGTGTAAAAGTTTCAAGAGAAAATTATAGCTGTAGATTTGTTTATGAAGGTTACATTATTTTTGTTGCGTTCTATTTACTGAAGGTGTTTAGTAGCATACCTTAACTAAAACTTAATTATAAATCCTAAATCGTAACAATCGAACGTTTAACTTTGCATACAACTGATTCGTAAATGTGTCATTCGTAAATCACGTCTGTCGTTTCTCTAGTGCGAAATATGAAGTGTATATCATCGATAGTCGCTACTTGAGCTACTTGTATGTCTTAATCATTGTTCAACATATTAAATACGCGTATATTCTCAAGAGCATCCCCGCTAACCCTATAGTTTCACTCCCTCACGTATTAACAAAATCTCTTGATGGGTTCGTCCGAGGTAAAACTGATCCCGTAAGCAGATTTGAGACGCGCGTGTCCGACGTACGGTAACAGGCTTCGTTAACGCGATCTATGGAGCTTCCGACCCGTCTCATTAAACCGACGAACACTAGATTTAATCACATCGTCCTTCTATCCTCTAAGAGAAAATTAATTTGTGTAGAGTTGCATGTTGCAGTAGCAAGTTTTAGTAAAGAGTTATTTAGTTAATGTGAGGATTTTATGTTTGCAGAAACTTTTAAACTTTTTTATTCACTGTAGATATTCGATTTAGGATATCACAGGGGTTGATATTTCTCTTTCACTGCACATTATTCTAAGATATTTGTAACAGGACGGGTATTGTGGTATGTGATCGTGGTATGGTCGTGGTGCTGCGACCGCCGCAGCGCCGATGCCTGCTGCCGGCGAGCGGTTCGGCTGCTAAATGCCGCAAGAGCCGCGCGTCGTCTCGCTTGCTCCTCCGCGATCGCCGTACCTCTCGCTCGCGCCGGCGCGAACACGTGTTTATTTGTATGTTTTATCCTTCGGCGGCTTTAAACCCAACCCACCCTGACCGCAAAGTGCGCTCCGCCGCCCGCCGCGCCCGCGCCGTCGCCGCCTCTCGCTCGCCGCCGCCGCTGCCGCGGAGCCGCACCGACTCGCCCGCGAAACTTTGTCCGAAGTCGACGGGCGCGGACGTACGCGCGTATTAATAGCCACCGCGAGCGGTCACCGCAACCAAGCGCTGTGAGGGCGGCCCCACGCGCCACGAGTCGCACCACGACCGCGCGCTCAGTCGCACGCATCCCGCGCGTTGCACCCCACACATTGTAAACACTCGCGCGACTCAAGCCCGACGCGCCGCACCGAAAAGCGAAACTGAAAACGAAACTACAAAAAAGTCAAAAAGATCAACGCTGAAAGTGAGAGGGACGTGCGTGCGGCGATCGCGTAAATACGCGGTGCGAAAAAAGTGCCGCCGTCAGTGAAACTAGTGAAAAGTTTTTTCGCCGCGTTCGGGGGAACCACCCCTCGGCGCCGGAAAAAATCGGCCCCTCGCGTCCCGCGCCCGCCCGCCGCCGAACTTTTCATTCACCGGGGAAAAAAGTGTGGCAAGGCCGCCCGTGACGTCACCGCGTCAAGTGGCCACGCGCGCGTTCCCTAGCAACGTGTTGTCACGTCCCGTCACCGGCCCTTCGCGTAAACTTGGAACTGTCTCGGAAGTGCGTTGACGGCGCGCGTTACGATGCCAGCAGTGAGTGACAATGTCGCATGGCCACGGTGAGCGTGGGCGACGTGTGGTGGACAGTGACATGTAGCGACCGTTCAGGACAAGTAGACTCTATGTGTAGCACGCAGCGCGCGCGGGTGTCGAGGATGCACCTGACGGGCGCCACCAGCGGGGCCGTGTCGCCCGACACCAGCTCCACGCTGTTGCACGAGACGTACACCAAGATGACGTCAGACATACTCGCGGAGCGGACGCTGGGAGACTTCTTGTCTGAGCACCCGGGTGAGCTGGTGCGGACAGGCAGCCCGCACTTCGTGTGTACGGTTCTGCCCCCGCACTGGCGGTCCAACAAGACCCTGCCGGTGGCGTTTAAAGTGGTGGCTCTAGGTGACGTTGGTGACGGTACTCTGGTGACGGTGCGAGCCGGTAACGATGAGAACTGCTGCGCGGAGCTGAGGAACAGTTCAGCGGTGATGAAAAACCAAGTTGCCAAGTTCAACGACTTGAGATTCGTCGGCCGCAGCGGTCGCGGTGAGTGCTGAAGGTGCAGTTATGTGACACAATGAATTTTTGTGATTAAATATTATTTAGGGCGTATATTGCCGTTCAAAACCAGTAACTTTGTAGGAAAGTTTAATATTAAATATACAAAGTTATTCTGAAGGCGCACATATCATAAGTAATGCATAAAAATAAAATATCGAATCACTCGTGAAAAGTTAATACAAATAAAATAATTCCCTACTTACTTACGGAAAATCATCTAAAAGTTTAAATCAAAACTCAAACACGAAATTAAAACAACAGCAATTGAGGAGATTATAACAGAACAAGCTGGTTAACACAATAATAACATTCAAATATTCTGTCAAACTTATTAAGTAGGGGAGAAGTCAGCGACATTGGGAAAGTACTTCAAACTTTTTCCTTACAACTCAAGAAAATGCGAATGTCAAATAAGGAGGGCGGGAGATTTGGGCGGCTATTTCCGCCCAATGAGTGTCCCGCCCGCCCTTTCTAAGAAAGTAAACTTTTCGCGAAGGGCAAGGTTTTACGAAAGTTACAAATGCAGTTAGAAAAGTTTTATTGAATACTTGAAGATTAGACTTTAATTGTGTTTAATCGTCAACACAACCAAATTAAATTAATACGATAACTGCAAAGTGTTTAATTTAAGACAGCTATTATTGTGTAGAGGAAGAAAAGTTAATTATCTTTCGTAAGTGTATCGAAGTGTGTTGGTTTCACAAACAAATCTAAACTCAACGTCCCGCCGGACTCGACTAATTGAGGGCTAATAAAAAAACGAACTGAATCGCGCCATACAAAAATAAGCAACCAATAAAGAACATTCCCTACATAAAAAATAACCAATATAATTTTGCAAGTTCTGTGGTGAACAAACGTAAACAATCATAAATTATATCAATTGCATAGCCCCTAGGTGCATGCTCAAAATTTGCATCGAAACTGAACCAAAAATTAGAGTGATTAAGAATATTGCGTACGTTGTTTAGGCCTACATAAGATTAATTTTAAAGTTACTTCAATATGCGGACTGAATAGCTTACCTAAAATGATCACAAACTTATTAGACGAATAACGCAACTTTATATTCCAGATTTGTGTGACTAAAGACCAATTTTTCTATTATGAAATCTAATATTTGACGGATAATTGAGGCTTTGCCTTTTTGACTGATTTTACACATAATAATATGATATGCTTATATAGCTTACAATCAATGAATAAACTATACAAAAAAAAAACTAATAAAAAAGAGCTGACCATTTTATTTCTAGCGTCGGACATCCGTTAAGCGAACTAACCCTTTCTAACCCAATGCTATGTACCATCAATAATAATAATAATTAATACCAAACCACAACAATAACCTTTCTTCAAGAAATATTGACCTGAACCTGTAAAAACCATCACGAAGTTTTACTCAGAAATGAAACCAACCTATTGAGTAGTAGTGAGTACTGGGTACTCGATGTCAATATACTTACTGACATAGGCCATGTCAAAAGTCTTCGGGTGGCTTGAACAACTTTGGCACTACGTTGACGTTACACTAGGTTGACCACTAACTATTCGATGAATGAATAGTCTACCTTACGCACTGCGCCATACGCACTGACACTGAAACTATGTAAGGGTACTAATATCTAACCCTCTTATTCATAAACACACTATAAACCTATTTTAAGTTAGAACACTGCTAAAATATGTTTTCTCTTTTTCATTTCGATAAGGAGTGAAAGAAACAAAAATCTTTATAAGCCTTTCATAACTTCATATATTTTTATGAATAAGATGGTAAGTGTTTATTTACAGTATTGTACCTTAACTTTACCTTATTAGGAACTTCTAAGTATTTGAGTTGTCTTTTGCTCTCAGACTAACTCTCGGTTTGTAAAATAGAATCAGTATAAAAATTATTTAACGATCTGTGGCCATTGTAGATGCTGAAAGCATACTTTGATTTGAACTTCGTTTCAGTTGAATAATTCTGCTCTATATATCATAATAATCTACCCATTATACATACCTATTATACGTGTAATTTTCTTGAAGACTTCAAAATTGTTCTATGAATAAAGATAACAAATCTTTATACATAAAACTTAAAGGTTACTGACTGACTGACATAGTGATCTATCAACGCACAGCCCAAACCACTGGACTGAAATTCGGCGGAATAACGTAGGCATTTGTCAAGAAAGAATCTTGATACATTCTACCCCTAAAGGAATAAAATAGGGGATCAAAGTTTGTATGAAACTTTGTCAATTTTAAACCAATCGAGCTGAAATTAACCTAGATTTACACATAGTTTACTTTTTACTACGGAAAATCATTTCACGCGGACGAAGTCGCGGCCGGAAGCTAGTCTACAATACTTTTCTATCGAAATCTTTCCTAGAAACCGTTATCAAATTAATTGAAAGCTAATAAAAATGCTCTGATACCATATTAACACACTTAATCGTATTTTGTTTAATAATACAAAATTGGTGGCAAAATGCTACTCAAGATAATTATTTTAACTCTTTTCTTCACTCTTCTTTTACCAAAATTCAATATTTTTAAACTTCTGCAATTCTTAGGCCCGATTTAACAAATCCTGGAGAGCTTTTACGTATATTAGTTGAAAACTATTTCAAAGCCACTATGCTGTACATTGTTTTCTCTCTTAGATTTTAGTGATTAACACGTTACGTCAAAGCAACAATGTACTGCATAGTGACCATCAATTTGACGTACACTGGTTATCAACTGAGATGATGATACGCATATTGGACACCTTTCAATTGAAATTTGGACAGTTCTTTTTTATTGATTATCTACGAATTTGTCTCCCGTCAACAGTTATTTTTATAAATTAGCTTTTACTATATTTAGCAGTTAGCCTATCTGACAAATCCATATACTATAAAACTGGCCGTGAGAGTTGATATTATCACTAACTGTTTCGCACATAGGGGGACACGTTATAAGAATAACATACATCACTAAACAATGAAGGCGTTTAGGACCCCTTTCCGTTTTCATTAAGAGTTTCTACGCACTGTGCGATTAAATGCCAGGTAGACAACGTGGGATGGTTTACAAAGTCTGACTATGCAAATGAAGCACTTTATCATGTTAGTAAAATTATTAGCAGTTTTTTTGTGTTAGATCTGTGAATATTGCTCATCGAGGAAGGAAAAAACCAGATGAATTCCATACATTCTTTTAAATTCAAAGTGGGAGCCATTTCAAATATATCAGCTTTTCAACAAAAGAACACTATCAGTATTTTTATTCAAAAATGCGACGCAGTACTAATAATCTGAAAGTCAAACCTTATAAATAATAACACTATAGCGACGAGGTTTAAACACTACATTAAAGTATCTAGGGAACTTATTACGAATATGTATATTCAAACCGTAAAATGTGTAATAAATATTGTAAAAAACGGTTAAGAATCGCATATTGAAAATGTAGATTAGGCTGGTTATGCTGTCATGGGACTACGCTGTAAGTAAATGCAAATAGAAATAGGACAATGGCTTCTCACGTAACTAAAATCGTAAGTGATTATGAATCAAAGTTAGAAGCTAGCTATACTGAGCCTGGATGACAGTGTACGGACACTGTCATCCAGGCTCAGTATACGCGTACAGTAATTTTAGGTGACTGAAAGCAGCCTTAAATCAGTAATTGATAACCATTATACTGACACATTTATGGTGTACAGAATATGATAAGCCCTCTTATAGGAAGTGACTCATTTATCTGATTAAACAGGTCGTTGTTTAGTTTATATCGACGAATCGATCGAATATAAACAAATGAATCTATGCGTTGCCCTTGTCCCACGTTGATGGGACAAACGGCCGCTGGCCTTAGAAATTGGGCAGAGATGGGGATGCGAGTAAATATTATAGGAATTTGACATAATAGATGGGGCGGGACTGGCAGACGCTGCAGTTGTAGGGAAGGAGTTAGTGAAGCTCAGGTAGCGAATGTCTCTATTCTATGATAAGACTGATATATACATAAATATTATACCAGCTGACCCGCACAACTTTGCTTACGTCACATAAGAGAGAATGGGTCAAAATTTCCCGCTTTGGTATATTTTTTTACTGATACTCTGCTTCTATTGGTCGTAGCGTGATGATGTATAGCCTATAGCCATCCTTGATAAGTGGGCTATCTAAGAAGATAAGAGAGAGATTAGCGCGTTCAAAACACAAACAAACTCTTCAGCTTTATAATATTAGTATAGATTATGGATATAATAATATTATGTGGACATAACACTGACCGAAGAATATTAACTAATACATTTAAGCCGTTATTATCCCTCTGCAGGGAGGAGGCCGGTTCTTCTATCAGAAATAGATATCGAAGATTAAGTCCTCGAGAATAGTATCTTAAGCTGTTAAATTGTATTTATTTCTTGATGGTAGTCAAAAAATAAAACATTTTCCAGTACAGCGATTTGATGTTGCTACTTCGAAAGTGTTTTGTGTCTTGGTAAGATCAGAGAACCGACGCATGACAAATAAATTTTGATATATTATTTTTGCTGTTTCTCTGCCTAATATTGTACAAAATATCTACATGCAATACATATGTACATAAAATCACGCCTTTTTCCCATACAGGTAGGCAGACCAAAGAACGCTGCTTGGACGATCCTTACAAACTTTTTTTGCCTTACTCATATACATACATCCTGTAATACAGGATTCTTGATTATCTATCTTAGGAAAATAGCTGAAGCCTCATAAGAAAACGTTTTGCTCTTCTACCATTTTAACCCATTTACCACCACAAAATAGCAATTATTTTTTAATAAAATTAACAAAAAGTGGTAGAATAATAAACAGTCAACCATACTATGTTTCGTGTTTATTATAATAACAATCAGTAATAGGATTATCTCTGATAATATAAATAGCTCGTGGGTAAACGTTTTAAATGCACTTTGTCGCGTGAAGGCAGGTATTTCGCGAACAAAGGCCACCATCATATTACTCGTAACGGCAATATATCGGTAATGAGCCGTGTATTTACTTTAAGCTCTTGTCATGTCATACGATAAACATGCTTAAATTATTATGTAACTATTGAATTAATGCGGATATACGGTTTTCGTTATATACCTGCAGTGTGGATCTTACAATATAAAGTGCCTGCAATAATTCAGCATTATGACAAGCGCATGTTGCGTTTATAGCATCAAAATAATAAGTCTTTAAGCCGGTGGTGTAATGGCTTAGATAGTTACCTCGCAATACCTTCAAATATTGCGTGAGGAAAATGTCATATATCATGTAATTCTTGACCATTTTCTTGCGGAATAATTATTTATTATATTTTTGAATGATGTATCTTTGTTTATATCCGAGAGAGACACAAAATTGCCTAAAAACTAAGAATATTTTATATTAGGCAAAATAATATATAATAATAATAAATTTAACCCATTACTGTCCCACTGCTGGGCAAGGGTCTCCTCCCGTAATGAGGGAGGGGTTAGACCTTGAGTCCACCACGCTGGCCAAGTGCGGGTTGGGGACTTTGCATGCCCTCAATAAATGTATTAAACAAATTTTTAGGCATGCAAGGTTTCCTCAAGATGTTTTCCTTCACCGTTGGAGCATGTGATAATTATTTCTAATACACACATAACTTCGAAAAGTCATTGGTGTGTTGCCTCGGATTCGAACCTGCGACCACTAGCGTGGGAGGTGCCAACTTAAACCACTCGGCTATCACTGCTCATCATGAAATCATCGCGAGGATATCTTGCATGCTTGAAAGATATTTCAATATTTCTTGAAGGAATGGAACGTCCTGGTTCCATCATTTTGATTTGGTAAGGCCTCAATTGTTTGAGAGAGATAGCCCTCTAATTTTAAGAAGGAACACTTAGCCAAAAGGAGGACGAAAAATCGTCAAATTAATTGATTTAGCTGAACGTATTTACAATTACCCAAGAAATGATTTATATTGTGTTAGAAACATTCGGTCACCATTAGATAAATGTTAAAACTAGTATTTGGCCATGTGACCGCATGATGTTTAAACCAACAAGTTGTTGCTATCCATGACGCCGAGTGGTTTCAGCGCTAAAACTATTGCATTGTTAAGTTTGGTTACCCGCAATGAGGAAATCATCAACATTCCATTTTATTTGAAATACCTTGTATCACGCTTTTAGTACGAATCTGTAGGCCTACTATGGTTCTTCAAAACGAAATTTAAAGAAATATTAATCGTTCATTGATTATTTTTTATTATCTGTACCTATCGCAATATTTTTTTTTATTTCGTTTTTTTATTAATTTGTAAAATTTTGACATTTACTCGCCAAGCTCATTCGCTTGTTGGCCAGATACGCTGCATTTTAAAATATGGTGTCATAAGACGTAATAGCGTGTCGTCGTTATGACAATAAATATGTAGTTTTGTTTATCTTTTTAAAAACAAATAAGTAGTTGTATTTTACCAGTTTTAAAGTTTTGCTTGAATAATGACTGAAAAAATTATAATAGGTGCACAATATCTAGAAATACTAGCTAACCCCGCAAACGTTGTTTTGCCATAAAAAATAAAAAAAAAGTGTCACTTAGGGGCACGAAAAATAGATGTTGGCCGATTCTCAGACCTACTCAATATGCTCACAAAGTTTCATGAGAATCGGTCAAGCCGTTTCGGAGGAGTACGGTAACGAAAACTGTGACGCGAGAATTTTATACATATATTAGATTCAATGAAGAATGGTATCATTCGGAGAACCCTGTGATTTTTAGCAGACAGCTACACATGGGTTGAAAAATAAAACTTACATTTAGGTACAGAATGCAAATATACGCTGGAAAGTTTGTAACTAATCAAATATCAAAATCCAATACTCTATTTGTATCAGCTTTTTCTGTTTTTGTCCCGAGTGAGTAAGTTTTAAAGCGAAGAAAATCTACATTTTGTGTCAGCTTGAAGGCACAGGCTTTCTCAATAACGAGAATTTTTAAGACTATTGACTAATGAATGAACTGAATTTTAAAAAAATATAAAGAACTTTCGCGCACAAAATATTTGCTTAAAATAAACTTATTTTTAACATTAATACAGTATTCCTTCTCAACAACTAGCAATTACTGAAGTCTAAATGATGATCATGGTCTGAAGGTGTTTCAGAAATAAATGATATCAAACTTTTAACCTGTGATAGATTGACGTCTGCTGTGGCGACGGTAACTAAAACTGCTTGGGTGATCTGAAGTAATTTTTTGCAGTCTGGAAGAGTTGAGATGCTTCTATCAGAGTCAGTGTCGTTCAAGCCTGTCTTGCTAGATAAAATGACAGCAAATGTGTGTCAAAAATCCACCTCCTAAGCTGATATTTATCCAGAAGCGCTGAAACTGACCGATATTAAAATATTGTTACATTTTTGTTTATTCATTACCTAACAATCTTGTTCAACCACAATGTAAAATCTTAAATCAATTTTTGAAAGTAGTCGAACGTAGTTTTTTTCTTCAAACTTGAGGAATGTAATTACTTAAGAATCTACGTATACATATATCTACAAGCTTCTAGAATAATTTCAATCAACTTAAACAGGAAATACAAGAAGCCAACGGTTTTTAATATAGTCCGTAAAGTAAAAGCCTTGCCGCAACTTATTAATGGAAATTGAAGATCTACTGCATATTACTTAGGCGCGCGAACAAAAAATACGTCTGGAGGAAACCGCAGCCAAGTTCCACGTTGCGCTTTAATCTGAGGCTATATTTCAGTGCTGTGCAAATGAAAAGTTAGTCTCGAGGAAGACTTGAAGAAGGCCCGCCTTCTCGCCCGCCAGCCAATGGAAAAGGTCGGGAAAACGACTTCTTCCGTGGAGGCGGGGCGCTCGCTTGCGGTCGCCTCGCCATTTGAATAAAATTTTTCCTTTGAAGAGTTTATTTGAATATATTGTGGCCGCGTGGGATCGCGCTTTATTATAGCGACACGTTTTATGGCAGCTTTGATGAAGGATCTGTTGATACGCGAGCAATGCACGCACTTTTTTAAAGTTTTAGGTGTCTCATACAAAATATCAATTCTGCAGATGTGTTGTAATGATCACACGATATAATATTTGCAAAAAGTATATTGCTCACTTTTAATGCGAGGATTAAAAACTCATTTAAATTTTAGTACTCGTACTTTGAAATTTAAATTGCGGATCCGAAAATGCTTTTACATTCTGCACAGTGTATATCTTGAAAACACGACGTAACTATGTATCATCAAACAGCGCTTCAACTGTTCTACGCTGTTCGTGTCTGTAAACGTGTATACAGTTTGCGGATTGCGTTAGAACCATCAATCCTTTGTTCACCAAAAAGAAACTTACCTCACTTCAAAAATTACAAATATCGTCGTACAAAACGGGGCAATAAAAACGCTACAAAAGGTAGAAAGGAACACGAACATCGTGTAGGCTTGGTGGCATCGCACGCACGCGGCCCGTCACCTATAACAGCCCTTGTCAACCATAACGCGGCCGCACGGGTTAACCGGGCCTCGACCGTCCCGGACTCGGCCGGTTTGTTGGTAACCGGGTTGGTTAGCCGCGGTGGAAAACTACCATTTCATTTACGGTCGCCCCTTGGTTTCGGGGTAGTTGCTAACAGCACAGGCCGCAACTTGCGTAACTATGCTTTGTGGGCGCGTTCACTCACGCTCTATTACCGACGTTTTGTTATTAGTTTAGATATTGGAGTTGAATGCGTCGATGAAATATTGTAACGTTCTGTTCGTAACGGTGATCGTAAACATTGTTTGCTGTTTACAGCGGCGATCAACGCGCGAACTGCTGGTAATTTTCCGAAACGAGACTTCACACTTGTATTAATATCGCGTCGAGACTACATTGTTGTTTTGGTTATAGAACAACATTGACTGTTACATGCTGCACTATTCCGTGAACTAGCTAATAGCCACATAATACACTTCGATATGTACGACTGTTGAATCAAGACACAGATAATAAAAACACCACTCGCTACGATAACGACAGCAAAAAAAAACGAATTCCTCTAAACAGACTGCGAGCAAGCACAGTACCGTACATCAGCCATTCTTCTTTCTATTACATCTTTATCTATACTTTCAATCGTTATCTAAAAAAATTGCCTACTAAACAAAGGTCAATCAACACAACCGAACAGTACGCACGGAAACCCCATCATTCATAACATATGAACCTACGCCACCACATACATAGATGCAAACACCTTAGCTTACACGGGCATATTAATTCAGTCAATTAGCGCGCCAGCATTAGCACGTCGTTACCGGTCGACGACGCAACGCTCAGTAATCGCGCGACTGCTACGACCGACGACGAGTGTATTTGACAGCTGTCAAATTGGATTGCATCCAGCTATTAGGGAATGTCGTCGGGCACTAAAGGAATAGGCGAGATAAGGCGCCGCCCTTTTCAGGTTTTACGAGATAATATTACATGTTGAATCGTACACTGATTCTACAGAGTGCTGAGGTTTAGCTACTTTTGAAGAAACATGTCTCACTAAATCAATGTTAAGTGGAAAAACCAAGTTCCTCATAAAAATACTATCAGACTGACAGACAAAAAGGAAATTCCTTGAACACAGTAATGTCATGTCGTTCTATAACCAAGAAGTGAACAGTGCAAGGGATTTTATTTTGATAAATATTCGAGTTTCCAACATTGGAGGCTATGGGCAGCTGTACCTACCTCTATATGTAGGTAGCAACCGGAGGTCACTTAATAATGCATTCTCAACAATGGGGTTCTAAAACTCTGTTCATAATATCACACACGTGAACGTTCCATAATGTTATGCGAGAACGCATCAGAAAATCATTGAATTTTAATAAAAATAAGAAAAAATAGAACGAAAATAAGAATTTGTGCAATTTTTAAGCTTATTTTACCTTTGGAGTAAAATTTTTTTCCACCTATATAATGTGCATAAGAACATTGAATGATGGCCTCGAAGGATACTTAGTTCCCATTTATACTTTCTTAGAAAATATTTTCGCAATCAATTTATAAGGGTATGTCCACAACAATCGTTCTCAGATTGAGATGTCGGTCGCTGTAGAAGTTGAAACGGTGCAAGTGTCGCGCGACTACACTAAACTGGTGCGACTTACTGGTTACTACGAGACAATTACATTACGAGTTCTATCACTTGTTAGACAGGTGATAAGTTCATTGAAACAGTAAATATTTATTACAATATCTACCTGACATATTTTTCCAATCATAATATGGAGTTGTAGAGTAAGGAGGCTGTAAATAGGCCACCACACGAGCCAAGTAATGTTTAAAGAAATACACAATTCGTTGCTTATTTTCTGTAGGTGTCTTAATTATTTTTATTTTAGACTTGTATCTCATACCAGTTCTTATTTGAAGAGAAGTCTCCTTCAGAATAAGACAATTAATATCTAACGCATCATCGCAGCTTAAAAAATTATGGAACCTAGCTGAATACTTCGCTTATGCTTCGCAACTACGTAAACTTAAGCTTTACGATCTTAAATCAAACAAAACAATAGCGTAATAAAAACACGCATACACCACTCAATAACACCTCACGTACGTGTCAAGCAAACTTTAGCCGTCAATCGAAAGTTGTCGCCTATCACCCAAGCAAATCGTGAGCTTGTAAAATCGGCGCTTCCACGATGGTATCGTGAGACCCCCGCATTAACTAGGGGTTATTTATTTAGGCGCGCCGTAGACCGCGCCTCGCGGTGACTGGCACCGAATCGGCATCACTCATTCTACTGTCTTGTATCGTTCGAAATACGTTTTGTTTTCTTTTGTCAGTTTTCGGAACGTTCAAGAAATGTGTTCAAGTAGTTGAATTTTGCAATTGTATTGTTCATTGTTTAAACTGAAATATTATTATTTTTATATATTTCCTTTTAATTAAAACCAGATAATGAGTATTTCTTCTCCGTCAAGCGTTACGGTCTGGTTCAATCTGTCCAGCACATACTGTTATCGTTTCCAAAAACTGTCGGAGTGCTGTTTCACTATCTCGAGATATCATGCAGCAATGATCTTAATGTTATTATGTGAAACGTCAGTAAGAAACGAAAAATAGAAACGACCCTATGCGTTGCTCGTATTTAAGGGAAAAAGATAGACCATCATTTGTCAGTGAGTGTCAGAGTCCAATTGCGGATTGAATAATCTAAACAAGTCGACAGAAAGAGTGAACAACGTGAAGGTATAAATTGTATCAAAAGCGGGCACGTAAAGCATCGCGAACACTTGTTTTGCGAACGGTGCAAGCGTTCCTCCGGTCACGTTAATAAACTCCGATAGGCCGCAACAAGCTGGCTGCGTGTACGGCCTCCATTTTTAACGAGCCTCACCGCCGGGCCCGCAGAAAGTAGCCTACACATGAAATCACGTATGAATGAGGCTTTTTTTCAGTTTTTTCGCGTGTAGCCGGCGGCGTGCCGCTCCGAGGCCCATTAAAGCTTACATGTCACTCTCCCGCTGCCCCCTGAGGGAGGCGGCCGCGAGGGGGACGCTGGAAAAATCACAAAATCGGTATTGGCTGCATCCCGCAGCGCGAGCGGCCGCCAAAGCGCTCTACAATACAGCTTTGACGGACGGTCATTTAATATTAACTGTGGTTTTTCCGCAGATGGAAATGTTTTTTTTATTGCCGGCGTTACGCCGTGATGAAGTGGTCGGCCCGTTGTTTGTGACGCGCGCTGATGTGTTGCGGATGAGTTGCTCTTTTACACACTCCATGTTTCAATGAGATTGTTTCGATTCGAGTGCTTGTTTTCGTTTGTACTTTTTTTGTAGTGGTCATCTATGAAATTGGCTCTCGGTAATAAGTGCAATATAATCCAATTTATTCGTGCGTTGATGATATTCACATACCGAGGTGGGGTGGCTAAGAGTATTTTTGATTGTCAATATTTGTCGCGGACGTGTAGTGCCTATTTCATATAGAACGAATTCATTCGGCGCGCAGAAATTGAAAACGAAGCGGCAATAAATTTTTAACTTTTCGAACAAGTGATCAAAATGGAACTACAAAAAGTGGGCTCTCGTCGAAAAGAGTGGCGACCACAGATTGAATTTATGGCTTACGCTCACTTTGAGTGAAAAGTTTGCGCAAATATTATTTTCAGTTTGTTATAATTACTTTTTCGCTATCGGGCGATTTAATGAAATGTTACGCGGAGTTTGTTTTAAGGGAATGTCGTATAGTTTCGTAACGAGGAATTGACGTGCATGGGTTTATAACGTGTAACTTTAGGTTTGTTTGTAGTTTATTGTGGGTGTTGGATACTGATAGTGGATTTTGTTTCAGGTAAATCGTTCACGTTGACGATAACGGTATCGACGACGCCGCCGCAGGTCACCACGTACAACAAGGCCATCAAGGTGACGGTGGACGGACCTCGGGAACCTCGCTCCAAGACCAGTTAGTATATAAACTACACTTTTAGTAAGTAAAATTTGTCCGTCAGGAATCAGGTATTTTCAAGACATTAAATCTTTAAAAAAATGGGCAGATGACATGAAAGCTTGACAACATTACAGAAAACCCTATGTATGTAAGTTGTAGGTATACGTATAAAAAAATATATAGCACCTGGTAACACCAAAAATTTTACACCCGAAACAAAAGAAAACTCACGTCATTAAAGGAACGTCGCTAAAATCAAACGGACCGATATTAAAAGGTCAAACCCCACTCGTCAGACCCGAAACACGCGTGTACACGGGCCAATTAATTTCACATCACTATTCTAAGTCCTAAAAACATCAAAGCGTCCAAATTTCCAAACACTCGAGAACAAACGAGGGTGACCGCAAAACATTGCAAAACAGCCCTTAATGAAGGTAATTTATTAATAATTTGTACCTTTTGAGTTCACGCCGCGTGAAACGAGAGGGCTCTTCTTGAGAACGTCATTGTTATGATGTTAAACGTTAATGGTCGGTCTGATTGTTTGTTTTCATGACTGACTCTTAAAGGAAATTTATTTGACTATCATTAAAGTGATTGTTTTAAAGGTATTTTTTGAGATTTACTGTCTTATTCTTTGATTTGATAGAAGATTATGTATGATTTGTTCTTATAAATTTACCATTTTTTATCAAAAACAATACATATCGAAATATCAATAATAAAAGTTACATTGGGTATACATATTATTCATAATTCATAAATTAGAAAATACGTCATAACTTACCACTGAATTATTAAATAAATTCTAAAACCGTACATCCATTATCTACAAAAAATATAATGAAAAATATAAAGAACCAATCCTCTGCAACTTTGCTCACGAAACAATACTTGAACGATTTAACTGAACGACATTTCAAGTGGATCAAGAAAGTAATTTAAATAGTTAGGTTGGTAGTGACGGTAACTAATGAAGGAGTTTTACGTGCTCGATCAATCCTCATCACGTAAGAAATTAAAATAATTGCGAGCACCGCGGGATAGTGTCGGCCTCTACTCACTCGGCCGACTGAAGGGTTCGGTACCGTCGGATCGTTACACCACCGAGAAAATTAGCGATTTGAAATTTTCTTTTTGTAGTTTGGAAGCTGTTTAATTATAGATTTGTTGAGTGCAGTAGAATGTAAGTATGAATTGAGGACAACATGAATTTGTTTTTTTCAGTGCAAAGTTTTACTTTAATGAATATTCCGGTAAAACATCAATTCATTCCGCAAACATCAATTCCGGTAAATCATCGAAACAATTACAAAATCTTTTCAAAAGTTAGCTCTAATTTGCATACGTTAGAATAGACACAGTTTAAAGTTCGGCAATGCTGTCTGTACCTCAGCTCACTAGACGAATGTGAGGGTACAAAGAGGCTGCTGTAATGAATCGGTTGTTTAATTAATTAGTCAAGAAAGGGCCGGGGGTGGGGTGGCGGTGTGTGAGGGGGGCATGAAGGCGGACCCTCACCGCGTGTGTGCATGCCCTGCATATTGATTTATTAAGCCTCCAGCCTCTATGCGAAGGCGATAAATTATTTAATTCTAGTAAGTTCCGACGCGTGTTCATCTTATATGTAGGTTGTTATCAATTCATGGGAGGTTTTGTTGCGTCCCCGTTGTCTAATAGGCCCGCGAGTATATTGGAACTTCGATTTTAAAATGACTGAGCTGTTACAGGCACTGGAAATACTAAAAACTAATGTTGTAGTTTGACGAAAGTTTGTAGTTTCGTACCTATATTTCTATTTACCTATATTATTATGTTTTCCCGCCAGTAATATTGAAACGGGCATGACAAGATATAATCGGGCATTGGTACCAAAATATGTATACTATTATCCGCGGGTTAGTTATTTTTTCCATTGACTCTACATCGATTTGCCGAACTTTAGCTTTCATAGAAGCGTCTGCATTCATTGGCTATTACGTGAGGGCAAGGGTTCTATTTCCACAACACAACTCGTAATTTCCCAGAGTTGATATTGCACCTAAACTTGACAATAACAGTGTCCAGTAAACATAGACTGAACGGATATTGCCGACACATTGTGCACCCTCCACTATTTTTGTCCGCCGGGTGGGTGGCGCGTTTTATCGTCAGCCAGTAGCTAACTATTTAATAATCCGACTATTAACGATGTTTTTCTTGATGCAGCTTCGGGTGCATTCGGGGCTATTCGGGCTATTTCGGGTGCGCGCGCGATGCAGACCACCCGTGATCGGCGCTAGCGTCGCCTGCGTATGCGCCAGTCATTGTTTACACCGTAAAGTCTTTTGTTTACTTCACAGGGCGACTTGGTTTATAACTTTTGTTTCGCTTTGTCCATATTTTTATGAAGCTGATGAACTTTGGCGGGGGGTTATGTATTGTTACGCGGTCGTTATTAAGAAATACACGATTTTATGTTTGGGTTCAATAAAAAAATTAAACTGCAACAGCACCTCAATAAAGGAGGTAGATACACGGCATATCTACTTGACCGTGTCTTAAAAAGAAAAATAATATAATCTCTATTCATTTTTAGTTCTTACTTATTTCTAGTTTTATTAAACCAAATTCTTCTGGCAGAACTATATCTCTTTCAAACGGAGTACTCAAGCACCCTAAATCTAATCCGTATCTTCTAAACGAGCGTTCTAAACTCGCCATCGCTCTTTAAAGCAAAGGCTAACTAGTAGAAATACTTGGCATAATAAATTTAGCTAGACCGGACGCCACCCGATGTAATCCTTTAATCAGGTCCACAGTAGCCCTTGCCCGCACCCTATTTTTCCCCATCTGTATCCCCCCTTACCCATTCTACCCCACACCCCTCGAACGGTGCAAATGACAGTTTCTAATTCCAACTTGCCATGAAAGTGTGTAATTGTTGCGCCGTTGATTTATACACTCGAACCTTTTGCGCGGGAATGGAGCATGTGTGCAATATAGGGCTGTCTGATAAGTATTTTTTAATGGGATACTTACTATTTTATTCTTTGCTGTGTAAGCAAATGCATTTTATTACGTTCTTGACCGATTTTCCTGAATTTGAGCCTCCTTTAATCGTCTAATTATTGAAAGAAATGATCAAGGCATGAAAAGTCAAAAATCTTAAACTTACACGGTACACCTAATGATAATAATAAAACGGTAATAATTAAATTAAATTAGCTCTTATCACTAGATAGTAGCTAGGCAGCAGAATTTAGTAATCAACTATCATACTATTTTAAGGCAATTTGTAATGTGTTGAATAAAAACAGTTCAATCAAAGCTGCATTACAAGTGTCCTGAAACAGCCCTACGGAATAATGTAATGTCCGTACGACGCACATCCCTGATTCCAATTGTTTTTGTTAGTGTGCGTGCATTTGTCAATTTAATGTTCGCTCTGCAAGTGCATTTATATGCATTTTTATACTCAGTATGATATCTATTGCTTTGATTGCGACCCTGATGGCTGGTTGAGAGGTTAATGGAATTTTACGTACAAAGGGCTGATTGTCTGCTCTCGATTGGAAGTTGACATGTTTGGTAATGTGAAAAACTGTTTGCGGTCGATCCGTATATTGTTTTGAAAAATTGTGGATGATTCAGCGTCGTGTATATACGTTGTTATTTATACACGTGTTGTACGTGTATAAAGGTTGTTTCTAATACTAGATTCTAGAGTTGTAGACATAGAGTGAAATCCACATCCTTTCTTATCTCTTATCATTGTAGTTATGGCAACTTTTGCCTATAAACTCTATTAAGTTTAGTTACTATTTTACGTTCTTACATCGCAACTCCTAAATGATGCTGTTTAGTTTGTTAACTTAAATTTAATAGTTTATTTTAAGCATTTTTAAGACTAGTACGTATATTTAATTAAAATCCATACATGTCAAGTTAATTCACGCGCGTCTTAAACGCTTAAATTCCATTTCCCTTAAAACCCGTACACATTTTGCGTACACAAACCAATCTAGGTAGATATTGAACACACGGAAGCGCCGAGATTGAATTATGTCGCGCGTGAAGAGTGTCGTGGCGAGACAATGCGGCCTTGTCGCCTGAATAATTTGCCAGATCGGAATGTTACACCGCACTACGTAACTACGAATATTCCCTGTACTATGTAAAATGGTCGGGTATGATTTAAATTGAATGCCGACGGGTATCCCAATTATGCTGTACAAAGTCCTTTACACGTCTAAAATTTATCGAATATTAGGGATATACGATAACATTCAAATAAATATGATTTTTCAGACTCATAAACAAATTGTTAGGGTCAAATCAAAACGTTTCGTAGGGATCTTAGTAAGTGGCGTTCTTTGATCTCTGTCTACTCCTGTAAAAACCAGAGTGACTTTATGAATAACTAGCGGACAGGCCCGTCTTCGCCTAGGTTTAGTATTACTTATCCCGTTGATTCATTCCCAAAGGAATTTTGATCCCATCGATCCCATACAAACCTTATCACGACAGTTACAATACAATTTGGTTTTATTTTTCAAAACTTATGCGCTTACATACATTTCGGTGATCCATTTTTATTTATATAGATAATAGATAATCAGAAAATTTAAATTTTCATGAACATGGAAAAGATCAAACAATTTTCTCGGAAAATATTCACCAAATGGTAACTGTTGAATATTTTTTCCGGGAATTACTGTCATAATGGCTATGATTGTGGGGCCGAGTATTGGTAGTGAACCTTTTAAATAGTATGTATGGATGGACCAATAATGTTCGCTCGGTTTTCTCAAAACAGAGTAAGAAGTTTGTTTGGTTATAAAGTTTTAGGCCCTAAATATCGACTACCTGTGTGAAAGCCGGAAAGGCAAATGCCGCAACTTTCATCTCTCACCGCACTTACCTATCACAAAAAAAATATTGCACTTTTTTTGGCGTAACAGTACTTTCAAAAAATACTTGAAGATATTTTTTACCGTAAGTGTACTTTGTTTCATTTAAAATCAATACTAACCATTATCAGCAACAAAAGCATCCCAATACCTTTTTTACAAGAACTTTTCAATGCAGCAAAAGACAACGCGAAACGTATAACCAACCGATTACCTCTCTACATCAAAACCTGGACACATGTACACATAGCAAATAACACGGCTATTAGTGCATAGTGCACACACGCGTTAGTTTCTAACTTGACGCGTAGACGTAGCCGACCTTGATTAGCGTCGATTGCCTCGCAATGTAATTCGGAAGTGTTGAATTGTGAATCTGAATGGAGTATTAGATCTGTTCATTTGTAGGATTTGTGTTCGATCATGTTCGTGTGTACCGGGTTTAGGGTTAAAATGTAGTGCTGTATAAACATCGATAAATTTAATGGAATGTATTGGATCTTTTGTAACTACTGTGTTTATCTACTAGTGTTGCTGAAGTGTAGACTTTCTTTGTTCTTATGGTTTCCAAAATTGTTAAACTGATTTAAAATCAAATTCAATTAGTCATGTATGAAAAGATTCTTAATGTTTCAACACAACATCTAACAAAACTTTTTCGCAATAATTTAGAAGACCTCAATATTTATTCTCAAAGTACTAATCCTAATGTGACCACCTATTCATGAGTTTAAAAAATTATAATCAAGATTTCTTTATCGGTACGACTGAGTTTAACACCTTTTTAGCTGAACACAGTAAAAACATACTTCGATTGATAGAAAACACAGTTTACATAATCCCACACGACACTCGGCTACGACATCCAATCTCTGCGAATTCTAATTCATCCACGTGTCGGCCGCTTGTCACTAGTGTCAATGAATTATCGAGTGTCTCCCGCGACACGTCCGAGGGTGACGGCGATGTGTTGTACCACTTATACAGTGTATTAGTATTTACACGCGAGTTTAAGTGACTTGGGTTCGAGGGGAGTTCAGGCGGTCTTTTTCTTGGATTAAGGGATGAGAAAGTGAGTATGGAAAGATGATGGATTTGTATTTGAAAGGCAGTGGGATAATCGCTGGATAGGATTCTTTCTAGGTTTCTTCTTTCTAGTTGAATGAAAAGCCTTAATCTAGCCTTAAAGAACACATTTAAATTAAGAGTAAAGAATATAGGATATATCCATCGTCGCGTAAGTTTCTTTGCTGAATGAAAAAACCATATCTGCCCTTAATGAACAACGTTCGAATTAGGAAAAAGGTAAACAATTTATCAATTAAGCATTGTTAAAAAAACATGGTACAATAAACGCAAGAATGGTGTTATCTCCCTTACCTTCAGCAAGGCGATTCATAACGTGCTGAATTAACGATTAGATACTTGAACTTGTAAACTTTTTGGAAGTAATATAAAGAAATACTTTTTAACCCTGACAACTCAGATTGTCTTCACACGAAGCGTTGGTAATACCCGTAACCAAAACTGAATTTTCATCTCTGTCATAGCCAACGCCAACTAGTAATTATATCAGATATGCTACTCACAAAGGGCAGCTAGTATCGTACTGATGTAGTGCTCTCTCTCCTAGGGCAGCAGCAGCAGTTCCACTTCGCGTTCGGCCAGCGACCGTTCCCCTTCCCGCCGGACCCGCTCGGAGGATTCCGTATGCCGCCCATCACTACTTGTCAAAGTAAGTAACTATTTTTGTTTTCTTGATATAAAATGTTTGTATTTAATTGATTTTGGAATCCTCACTTGGATTTGGCTGAAAAGATTTTGGTTACTTAGGTAATGAGTCAAGTGAATCAATCAATAGATTTCTGCACTGAAGTCTAAACTGTTATCTTCTTCATAATATGAATGAATGTGATCTTGCAACCTAAACATTCGATAAGGCTAAAACCACAATCTCTATAAATAAAACTTTAAACTTTCCCAGCAAAAATATCCACCAAAAACGAAGACGAACAAAAATGCGAAATCAAACCAGGAATCTAAATCGGAATCATACCACAGCAAACCTTATAACGGGGGCCGCGGCTCAAAAGTGAATGAGTCACCAAACCGAGCGATACGCTAAACTACGTCCACTAAAGCGCGGATTCAATCAGCCGACGCCAAAAAGAGGATCGAACTGGAAGCTGACTGCGGACGCAATCGAACAAGCGTGCACGAGCCCGCTAAAATCCACGGCTACCCCAAAACAACTCATGCGGCTCAAAACGGGAAAAAAAGCCTTCGCAAATCGACGCGGGGAACGCGTACCGTATAAAAACCCAGTCCGCCGATCGCCGGCCAAAAACGGAACCGTGATACCGAAAAATAAAAGCCGATGATGCGGTGGAAAAAATAAAGTGTAGCACCGATCGACATCTTTATAACTGACCGCGCGCTTTCATTACAAACATTTCGATAGTCGGACGTTCCGCGCGCCGATTCAATGGATACGTTTAGGAAATAAAATGATAACGGGTTTACTGAAATTGTTTATAAATGGTTTTTCAGGTCACTATCAAAATAAGAGCATGTTACATACATCCATTATTAACTCTGATTTAGATTCACTATTATAAAGCTAGTCTTAAAGATCTTTTAAGTGTTTTTACAGAGTGCTTTTTTACTATAATTTAATTACATGGAAATTGCAATAAAATATAAATTAATGTTTCTACAAACAAATAAATTGCTAGGAAGTACTAATAAACAGCTCTTCAAATAAATAATTCGATTGATCGCCTCGTTATAAAAGTTTCATGTGTAATTTATGCTATGATAGTGATATTATATGGGCAGAACAGTAAAGCCGATGTACTGGATGATGATTAATCAAAAATTTATGCATTTAAATATGATTTATGATGAAAGTAACATAAATTAAAACGTTTACGATCGATGTATGAGTATAAATTAAGGGTAATTTTAAGCATGCAGAGAATTAAAATGTTTTGCTTGTATTTACATGGAAGTCATATACCAATATACATATTAACCAAATAATGACCAGCATGTTGTGGAATATTAAACTTGACGATAAGCAGCATTCGATATAATGTTCGTGCGCAAAATGAATTAGAATGAAAAAACTTTTAGCTGATTCGGCATTGGCCACATAAACTTGATCGCGTAGGCCTTACGTTGTATTGTGTAAGTCGAAACCGATTTATGAACTAAAACCTTTTGCGTTTTTTTGTTTTGGATTGTGTTTGGATACGATTTTTTTTACAGTCGGTACTGTCGAGAATCGAGAGTTTAACGCGTAACATAAGTTCCTACAGCACCTGCTAGAGGAAATGATCAAGTTTTTCTTACAATTTTTGTCGAAAGCTATCTGGTTGTCGGCAATCGATAGTTACCGTCGGATTCCAGTTATGCACGTTACAAAATAAATCACAGACTTATCAACAATTACGGTTTCCAGACCTAAAGCCGGGTCCATTGGTGAAACGTTCGCATTGCCGCCCACACTTAGAATTCACGTTACATTACAATGACATGATGCAATCTGTATTACACGTTACATTCGACTGGATCCGGCTTTATGCAACTACTAGTGGGCCACCCGCATCTTCGTCCGCGTGGAAGCCCATCCCGTGTAAATCCAGATCCCTCGGGAACTTCGGGATAAAAAGTAGCCTATGTGATATTCTGGGTCTTCAGCTACCTATATTAGGATGTATCATTCCGCAAAAAAACTAAAATATCTAGAAACTAACTTGATCCTCCTTCCTCAGACATGAGTCAGTTCGGGTTAAGTTCGAGCAACTCTCACTGGGGCTACGGCGGCGCGGGCGCGTACCCTGCGTACTTACCTTCTTGCGCCGCGCCCGCAGCCTCACAGTTCAACCCGCCCGCGCTCGGCTTCGCTGGCACTGTACCTGATCAAACTCCTACACAGGACTTCACTGCTAATAATACAGGTAACTATGAACAAAATATTTAGTTAGAATTTAGCTGAGATTACGTTAAATCTCTTAACTCGTACCCGTTGTAAGTTTAAACTCAAAAAGGTAATGATTGGAGAACAGGTTAATTGAAGTTTGTTCAATGATAGCAGTTTTAAAGCGAGATGTCTTCCTTAGATTGAATATCAATTTAGTGATAAGTTATAAATTAAGTAAACTTTTAAATGAATAATTTATTGAGAGAGAGCTAAGTAGAGAAAATTGTGAAATAATAACTACCTCTAGGATTTTAGTAAATGCTCTGAGAATAATTTTAGGCCCTTTGGCAGAATGAGGCCGTCATTGAGAGTGTTGTAACAATTATTGATAACAAAGACTATTTTCGCTCTTCGTTCTTCCACCAGTCTTTTTTTAAAGCTATAGAGCTTTTCATATCAACAGTAAACTTTCATTCATAAAAAGCCCAGTAAAATGGAGCATCGTTTTTACGAGTTCGAATTCTTGAAATGATGCGTATAATATCGATACCCGAGGCCCGCCGGGTGACACCACTAGTCGGACATAAACGCCTCTCATTATAATTTACAGCGGGTCGGATGCGCCCGATACAGCCGATGAATTTATAGCTGATGCATGCCCGATGAACGAAAAATATAGCCATATTAAAACCATAATAAAATGCCGTCGGTAACCGCTATTTTTGGACTAAGAATGGAAACTGTAGAGGCGATTGTTTCTTATTTAGAAGCAATATTTAATGGTTAAAAAACTGTTCTCATTAAATAAATAGCACATTAGCTATTAAAAAAAAAGTATAATATAGAATCTACGTAGGGGGTTCACTTCTTTTATAATAGTAAGTAGTAGAAAGTAAATACCATAATAGGAAGAAAACTCTTTGGTATTCTCCTTTTTATTTTATTTAATAACTAGCTGACCCGCGCAACTTCGCTTGCGTCACATAAGAGAGAATGGGTCATAATTTTCCCCGCTTTTGTAACATTTTTTACTGGTACTCTGCTCCTATTAATTGTAGCGTGATGATATATAGCCTATAGCCTTCCTCGATGAATGGGCTATCTAACACTGAAAGAATTCTTCAAATTGGACCAGTAGTTCCTGAGATTAACGCGTTCAAACAAACAAACTCTTCAGCTTTATAATATAAGTATAGAAGTATAGATTACGATCATTGTTGTCCAACAATAAAATCAGTTTGATACCAAAATTCGAGAACGCCGATAGCTGATGCTGGCATGTGCTGCAATTGTACATTGTACTATGTGAATTTGATGACAGAGCAATTAATATGACCGTGTGCTAATGCTGCAATTAGCTGCGCACTAACAAACATCTCAATGGTTTATAGTAGTTGACATGTTTACTATTATCACTCTATTTGGATAGTTAATTCTGCTATTAATTTTTCTATTGTTTGTGCAGTTTTACCGGACACGACGGGAGTAGACTTAGACCAGCAACTATCTGGTCTAGTGGGCTCCTCGCCGTCGCACCACGGCAGTCTTCTACCGCGCTACAACAACAACACAGACTACAGCTTGTCAACAGGCCCGCGGTCACTAAGTGACAACAGTTCACAACCTGAATCCCCCGTACAGGACGATCTGCTTACGTCAAACACGTCCACAAACCTCGGCCACAATCACTCGAACAGTTCCAACTTCCCTTCGCTAATGGGATCACAGAACTCGTCGTACGGCACCAGTAATTGTAACAACTCGCTGTACCCCGTCCTACCGGCTAGCTTGTTATACAGTCAGTTGTACACGGCGGCGAATCAAACGCACAACTTCCACCCGCTGCACTCGAACTCGATACACTCGACACAAAATCACCACAACGAGCTGCAGACTATGATGGATCAGATATCTTCGACGACGAATAATCACAGACAGCACGGGAACCACGGACAAGATTTGTTGCTGGGCGGAGGCAACTCGTGTGCGGCGGCCGCGGCCAGGGGCGAGGACGGTAGAGTGAACAACCTTGGACAAAGAGGTAATCCGCAGCCAGACAGCAACACGGTGTGGCGACCCTACTGAACGCTGTGACGCTTCCTTTGTTATATTTGTATGAACAATACGTGTTTGTAGATATACGTCGTGTCGATACCTCAGATAAACCAGTAGCGTGTCCATTTTATATTTTTCATGTGACGAAAAGTGGTTTTACACTGTTTCGACGTTTAGATTTCCCGGAATGAAAACTGTCGATTATATTGGGATAAATTTGAGGCTGCAACGAAATAGATTTTCGATGACGATTTAGTTTTATGTGTAAAATACGAGGTGATTCGATTAGTTAAAATTTGTATCTAGTTCCGAAATTCGCTCCCGTCCTAAATTTATACGATTTTCGTTGAATTATGTAATTAACAGATAGAATTCATTAACTGATAGTCTGAACTAGACTAGAATAATAATTGGATACGATGTTATAATAAGCTTGGACTTGGAGCTTGGAAATGATAAAGTCTCATTTACACTTGCTCACTGATTGTGAAATTCTTCACCATGAACTAGAATACCACTTACATGAAAGAGTAAAGTGTAGTGATAAGACTTTCGGGGAAGAAATGAAGCTATTGTCATCTTTAAACAGATCGACGACTTGTAAATAAGAACTGTGAATATAATTTGTTGTAAATGCATCTTGTAAAGTGCAATAGATGTGCAATTATAAAGTTGAGTAGATGTATACTTAGCGTAAGAACTATCTGTTGACGATGTGAACTCTGTCCAGTTGTAGATATTTTAGATTATTTTCTATATTCTGTTATTATAATCATTTGCAATTCATTTGTATTGTATTTTAAATTGTTTTAGATATTAGAATATTTTTTATATAGAATATTTTAAGGTTTTAATTGATTCGTTTTGTTGGATTTAGGATCTATTTCACCACTATAAAATAAATTCACTTTGATGGTATAACCTGTCATTCTTTTTTAGTTTTGTTACAGTCTGTCCCCGATGTTGTTTATTGCAACCCGCTGTCTATTTTTATTCACAAAATGGTTCGTTCCATCCGACGTCAAAACCCCGTCATTTCACAACTACGAAAATGAACTAACCTGTTATTTCGTTTCAGGACAACTTACTACAACTGTATTCTGTTTTATTTACTTTTTTATTCTCAAACTAAACAGTAAAAGGCTTTTATCATACAATATTAAAAAGGAAATTTTGTAACTGGCCAGTTGAATAGTCATTTGTGTCGATAAGTACAATTAATTGAAAACGTCGCTTTTCATGTCATTATAAACGCTTCGTTTTAAAAAAGGCATGATGCATTTGACAGACCTAATAGGATAATTATTTCCTCCGTTTCCTTATGTTTATTTTAATTGTGATGAAATAGAACCTAAACAATGCGCTATATTCTAAACTAAAAATTATACAAAATCTGTTCTTCCATAAATATAAGTTCGATATTGTGTCCAAGTATCTTTATTTATTCTGTGCAATATAATAATGTAATGTAATGTTTGTGAAATTAATTTAACTTGCATAGCAATTGATTTGTCACTTCCGCTTATCGTTAATTATTTCTGTTGACTACAAGTAGCGGAATTCATTTTACAATAAATAAAATCTACAAATTCAATATTGGTGTTTTATATCGTACTCATTATTATTTTAAATTACTGTACACTGTACTGCCGAATATCATTTACAAAAATCTTTAAGACAATCATGTCTTAAATACAACGAATGCAAACTAGTTATTCAGCAGTTTTTTATAGTAGGTCTAACTCTACCATAACTTCATACATAAAAGTGCCATAGAACTGTTTTCTTAACATTGATATTAAAGGAAGTCAATCTAAAGAAAGCATTCTACATTTTACTTTCATCATTTTCATGTAAGTAGTTTGTTTCAATATAATTCAAGGACTACAAGTTAAATCACAAATACATCAAAGCTGCATTAAAACGTTAGAAAACAACAAAACCAATAAAAATAGTACATTTGAAGTGATTAACAGTGACACTTTCAGTAATTACCATATTCACAAGTATCGCGGGGGCTTACGCGTCGAACACCAGCCTTAATGAGCTCATTACTCTATGTTTGTATACTATATACGTGATACCTGTCATATACGTGAGCTGATATTTTGGCAAGTGCAAACGAAACTGTGAAATAAATATCCCACCCTCATTAATTTGCGCCAATGCGATACGATGGACAGACGGACGTACGCCCACTGATCTGATGACTATGTGTTCTGATACTTACGGATAAGTTTTGTTTACGCATTATATGTTTGTGTTTGTATAAGGCGTGTTAAGGTTCTAGCTATTGTTAAGATTTTTGACCTTATTTCTATGGAGATGATTCAATGAGGACATTGCTTCTCTCTTAACTTTGTATGACGTCTTCTCAAAAATATGACACAAGCCTTTATACTTGTGATACTAACGATGATGATCAATCGATACAATAAGAACACGTCTAAAACTTACTGAAACAAGTATAATATAAGATGATACAATGTTTCACTCTATACGCGGATCAAGCCCACAGTAAACCACTGAAATTTTAATCAAACTAAAATATTTCAACTATTTGCCAACAAATTAAATTTCACTAAAACCGTCCATAAAACGTGCAATTCAAAACACCAAATAAATAGGCGATTAAGCTAACCACAAAAGAGTATTAATAGCTTATTTACAATCCAAAATCCACACTAATTCCATAATGAAATGATTGTCACCTGAGCATTGACGATAATATATGCGATTCCACCCAGAGCTGCGACGAAAAATCGATGCCAGACCGATTTGAACGACTATAATGAGATTTTAAATTGCCAAGTAATTAATGAGGATTAGTACGGCAATTTCCATGATGAATTTTAACGCATGCACACCCTACAGCTGCGATGTTATAGTTAAAGTATCAAATTATAAAAGGGTTTGCTCGTGATGTTTTGGTAATGGAGCTACTATTTTTAATTACAATTTTATTGCTGTAGAATCAAAAGTCTTCTGCAACCGCTTTTTAATTTGAATTCTAGTTAGGGTTCTTCACGCAGAACAGACCTTGGTAGTGTGGTAGCAGTACCTAGTAAGTTTATTCATAACACAGTTACAAATTCGATATTAAAGTCACAAGTTATCACACATAGGTTGTTGTTATATTTCTCAAACTTCTAGTTGCACAAAATGTTTAAGGTAAGTATCTCTTACACATGTACGAGATTGCGTGACAATCTGTCAGTGATTTGTTTGTTTGTAAACACAGCAACTAAGAAAAAAGTCATCGCTATTTCGTAGCCTCCAGTGTCATTTCAGTAAAATAAATACAAACAAAACTTACACAAGTAATTATAAATGAGTAAATCACACACATTAAACTAAAATCCTAAACAAAACACTCTAAATCACACAACCAATGAATTTTCAAACGGCCATATTGTGTTGTCAGTTAACAATTTTCATTAAAAACAATACGTTTGTTTATTTACACTATATTCTAAATTAACAGGCTCATTGTATAAATTGATATTTCATTTTATCGGTTGAATGTTTGCAATTAATTACAACAATCAATAATTTCGCGCTTGGTCGAGCGAAAACTACACACAAACTGTTGGGGCCAGATAAAGCGGTGCTGTGCGATGTACCAATAAAAGTAACGCTGTGTTTACTTCGTTACATTATTACACAATCACGTTTTAAAACATAAAAAACGGGTAAATGTTGAAGAAGAGTTTATATGAGTTCTTTTAAGAGGAAGGCGTGAGGATGATTGATTTAAGATGAAATAGTATAAAGGTAAGAAAAATGTAAGTTAATGACCGTATCGTGGCAGGTGTAGAACAAATAAAGCCTGTCTTTGCTTTAGTATACAGAACAATTTATACAGGACAAACTTATTTAAAAACCTGCGATTTACCAAATATCTACACATTCTACACCCATCATAAGTAGGTTTGTTCTTTGAACACTCAAAGAATGTTATTAATCTTCAAAACAGAAATTCTTCTATGACAATCTCAGTTCAAAAGAAAATACAAAAATACATCCAGCATTCCAGCCGCAGGAAAATAAATCTGTGTATTACACTTAAACACTCAAACATCACGACTATGCCCTACCTAAAAGCGGCAATGATCACCTTAACATACCGCGACGTACGTGTTGAAGCAACAAAGTACCACAAGTGCCAATAACATCTGCTTTGACCATCACAAGGCTGACGCGATCAAACCATTATACCGCTACAATAAATAGCCTATATTTTCATACAAACCATACGCACAGAAGCCAATTATATGTATGAAACTCAGTGTTGGATAAAACAAGCCTTTCGAAATGACGGCGGGCTTATCATGGCGTCATTTTCATAATGCACGGCCGTGCATTTAGCCTTCGTGTTTAAGGGTAGGTACTGACTGGGTTATTAGTTTGTTGTGCGTGTGAGGCGCGAGGGAATTGTGTATGGAAAATGATGCAGAAACAGTGTAGTAAGTTAGCAAAATATAAGATTATACAATTTGAAATGAAATGATTAAATATAATTCAAAAAAATATATGAAATTTAGTTTTGCAGAGTGAGAGTTCGTTGATTTTGTAAACGTAGCTGATAATAACACCTATGATCTATGAAAAAGATGAATTAAGACGACAGCATTTAATGAAAAAAATCTTCAAATTATAAGCAAAAGTGCAATTAATCAGCGTTCACCAGCAAAAAATCAGTGGCACAAAGTTCGCCTTGTCAGAATACAACCTTACCCTTCCTGTATAATGCAAGCCGCGCTTCCACACTGACGCAGCATATTAATTACATACACACAGAGCTTAATTATTGATTTTTAGCATTAAACAGCCAGCCCGGCCGCCTGCTGATTTATACTTGCACGTCCTAAGTAATATGATAGGCCTATTGAGAATTAATTTCGGTTACAATATTGGCTTGGGTGGTAATTTCCAATGGTTAAGCTGCTTATTATATCGGGGGATATCCGATTCAGACCGACAATATAATTGAAATAATCGCTGAAGGCTAATTGCAACAAACCATTAACTAAAAATAATAGGGCAGTCAAGACTAGGGCAAAACTATGAACTAGGAACTGCATTTTAAACTTACGACAGAGTAATATCCTTTTCGGTAATAGGCTTTTCGGTATTCATTCGCACTAACTGACCACAAGTGTGAGCTATTATTTGTTACTATTTACCGCAACTGTGTGGAATGGTATAGGCCTAGAAACTGTGGGTACCTTCTCAACTTTCTAATTCTCTTCATACTCTACATTAAGGTAAGGTAAGAGGTAAGCTAACTACATATAATATTTCGGAATGTTTAGTATTGGGGAACAGAAAACAATGAAATATAAAAATATTGATTATTACCATCCTATCGAGAATCAAGAAGTTTGTCAACTGAAACCATCTGACATGAACATAAAACTAAACCCCTGACCATAACAAACTGGGCTATAGAATTGCACGAAATGATCAACTATCCGCTAGACGGCCTGTCGAACTGCAATCGTGGGTGGAAAAGGGGGCGTAATTTAAAACCGCACTGCACCCCCGCGCCCCCTAGCGAAATTAAGTGCGAAGCAGCGGGTACGTGACACCGGCAAATGCGACGCGCCTACCCGTGTGTACCCACCTTAATTGTGAAGCTTCATTTGTATCTCGTCAGGTCCTGCCTTTGTATCCCAGCATTCGATCAGTGAGAGCATTCTTGGGGACGACACACGGAATTAAAGCTATGTGGAAATAAATTAGGATACACGTAATACCTTCGAACATTGCAACTGAACAAGACACATGGTTTAAACATAGGAGATAATATTTTGAAAAGGTTTTTAAAAATGCGCCTACTCCGTAAAGAAGCAAGAATTCTAATTTTTTTTTCGTCTGCTCAGATTCTTGAAGTATTCTGAAAAGACAAACAAAACGACACAAGATCATTGTTATTTCGTTCCTACTTAATTTTGCAACCTTGTAGAGCTGGATGCCGCAGGTTTCAACACATGCCTATACAATAGAATATAATGTTGTATTTACACATAATTGAATGATAATCATGAGATTATTATGTAAGTCATAGAATGGTGATCGAGTTGGTTGGTGAGAGCTGTCAGGACAATCCACTGCTGGGGTGAGCACATTAATCATCTATCACCGCGGACGCAACATACGCGGCTTCATAGTACTCGTAAGTATGTAGAGACGGGTACGTAGTACGTTGTACTTTTTGGATAAAATTATGAGAAGTAATATGCGCTATTGTTGTTGATGATTAATTGAAGCGCTGATTTCTGCAACTTCAGGACATAAATCGACTCTCTTTACTTGTAGGGAATATAAGGTTTCTAGTTCCTTTGTTTTATTCTATCGTATGGTTAGTGATCCATCTAATGTCGAAGTAGTCCTAGTGGCCCGATAGCCTTTGACAAGTTCTAGTTCTTGAGATGTTATCGTACAAAATGTTTTTGTTATTGTAATTTTATTGCTTATTGCAATTCTTATTTGAAAGCCTAATAGTTTGGATAATTATTGCGCTAACTAAAAGTAAGTAAATTGGCAATATTTTTTCGGCTTATGTACAGACTAAAAGTGACTAAATTGAGAATACTTTTATCGGCGATTAATGAGAATAATAGAAAAAGTATTTAAACGTACTAATGGACCTACATATGTAAAGATATTGTCAAGTCCTCAGTCTATTATTAGAAACTCCCTCCTTACACCTTTGTCTAACAAATAGCATGTAAAGACAAGCTCTTATTGTACTGACCAGACGTGCCACAGTGCACCAAGTACAGGACACTACTTCGCAACAAATATTGTACAATCATACTTACATACATAATTTACATACATTGTACATGAGGCAATAGTTAGGATGGGCACTACATCGCTGAGTATGGGGTCGTTTGAACGACTCCTAAATAGGAATAAATCTGTTTAAAAACTAGTCTAAGTATAGAGTTGGTCTCTGACTGTGCTCATTATTTTGTTCGCTATCTGTTCCTCTAGTTGGTAATGTAGTTATATCACCTCAATGACCAATCGGTATTGTCGGAACATTATCCTACGTAAGCCAGCACAACATGTAGCATTAGTTTAACATGCAAAAGATTCCACGCACAAGATATTTAACTTAAAGCAAGTTGACTCACTGTCAGTACTCTGTGTTAAAACAGACATACGAATGTATGTAATTAGTGCACCTTTCATACGACCCTCCTAATTACACTCCTTTGTGTTTTGTTCGAACGCCAATTATTGCAATAAGTGAGTGAGCATTTGTCTTGAAGCTTGCTTTGTTATTACACACGCATCTATTGGCACATTTCGTTTTGTTGTTTGCTTGATGTGAAGGGACTGGGATTAAAATAAATTGGCGTTTAAATGTATTTATTTGTATCATGTTTTAACGTATATTTGAACTGACATTTAAGAAACGTTATTGGTATCATAATAATATGCTATAGTTTTAAAGGAATTTTAATTTCGTAAAATAAATACAAACTACGAATTATATTTATAAAATGAACTTACGAACGTATGTTCACTGGTAGACTAGACCTTATTAAATGTCTAGGGAACATGTATTTTCAATTACCGCATATCTGAATGCTATCGCATTCAACTCTTTATATGGAAACACACTGAATATTTTGTAAAAACGTCGAAAATAAACAAAAATAGTGATGAATACTGATTAGGGTTGTGTATTTTAATTAAACAAAGCTCGATGTAGCAGAGCGTTGTGAATGGGAATATTTTAATTATCGCCATCCTTGCGCGTAAATTTCCCACGACTACGATAAAGAATAAACATCGGCATTGTCTTAAAGCCCCCGTCAAGAATTACTGCAGCCAAGGGCTGGCACGCAACAGCGAATGCTGTGTTTAGACACATGTTTGCTTTCAAATTTCAAAATTCTGGATTGAATTTAGTTGCCGCTTCAGTATGTTATTGGTATTGAAAAGACAATATAATATCAAAAACCAATTACTATTTCAGGTATAATTTGATTTAAACAATATAATTAAAAGTGCTCGTAATAAGTTAATGGTAGAATGGGGATTTTAAAGTATATTAGGGTGATATTATTCTATTAAGAGACAAACCTCTACTTACAATATAAATAATACTTTCATTTCGATAAAAAAATAACTAAATTCTGAAGAAATTGCTAGGTTTAATTTCTATAAAAGATAAAAACAAACAATACTTAAAACAAACTGATTCAAGAATAACTCGTACGTAGTGTGAGCCCTAGACAGCAATGGCTCAAGTCGTCGGGCGGCTCCCGGCGGGGCCATTACGCGGTCAGCGCCTGATTACCGCCCGTCTTGATTTCAACCCTTCTTTATCCACCACCTACCTACTGTCTTAGAGTGCGCTCTGTTTACCTTGTATGGGTGTATAGAGGTCTTAGAATTAAGCAAGAGTTACTAATATTTTTACTGTATTTTTTTTTCCAGAAGTCTTAATGAACAGGGAAAACTTGAAAGAAAAGGGGGAAGGGAATTTGCCCATAAGCGTAATACGCAATTGACTACTTTTTCTTTTAAAAGTGTACCTACTACTTAAATAATTCTGATAAATAAAATTAATGTTGACGTATCGTAGAACTATGTAATCCATCAGCTCCAAACTTTAGTACACGATTTAAAAATCGTTCTTCTGTGATTGTTCAACCTCTGCTTCTCGTCGATCGTCATCTCCACCCTTCAAGAGTAAGAAATAGCAAGTAAAGAAGAGGGTAACGTCTCAGCGTCCCGTGACAGTCATTAAGTGGTCACCGCTTCATTGCCCCGCCGTGCCACTAACAGTCACCCCTTCTTTCAACCTCGGCCCTTACTAATGATTTTTATTATAATTCACACCGTTTTCAACCCCCAATGAACATTCTAAGAAAATGTTAAGGTTGCATTCTTAGCAGTGATAGGTTCTTATGGTTGGACGAGGATTATAGCAATTAATTTGTTTTGTTTTCAAAAAAGATCTTTTCTTTTTTTTACAAAATTTAACGGTATTATATTGATCTAGCGAATCAAGCGTAGCAACTAATTATTATGACACTTTTTGTAAATGTTATTACTATTTAGTAGTTTTTTAGAAACCAGGTAGGTACAATAACGTATTTATAATTTTAATGTCTTATAGGTGGACCTGTAGCACTAGTTATTAGTACTAATGACTATCAAACTAACTAAGACTTTCATGACTTCCGGATTGCTGTTGAATATACCCTATCTAATACAAAGAGCTAATGCATAAATAAATCTATCTTATACCTAATTGTAAAGCTAACTTATCAAGATACTGGTATAACCGTAAGTATTAGACAGCAAAAACAGCCCCAAAAAAAAGGCTGCATAACATTTTAAAACCGATGCTCAAAACGTAGTGTGTAATGAAGGTAGATAGGTACATTAAAGCATAGCGCGGCGTAATGTGACCAGCAAGAAATAAATAGTCCAGAAAATTACCGGCGTGCACCCCCCCTCCCGACCTCACGCCTCACCCCCGCGCTACCCCGCTCTCGTATAGTTTGGATATACCACTATGAACGTATAAGTAGGTATAAGTATTGTTTTACAGCCATATAACGTGTAATAGGAGAATCAGTTTTGTAAGTTAATTTTGTGGGTGGTTGACTATGATTATAGGTAATATTATGAATGCTGTTAGGTTGTGCCGCCACCTGTGGAGGTGGTGATGGACTGTGGATTTTGTTGACGTGAGTATTGGACCTACTTTAGGAAATTAGTCGTGGAAAAATCTGTTGTACCTTAAAGTGTTTTACAGAGAATCGAAATACTAAGAACTAAGTATTAGCAGTCACACAGATAAGCTATTACGAATTCGATGATGCCAGGAATTAAAAAGTATAGGAAACACGAATACCAAGAGCAACTTCTCTCTCACCATCTCCAAAAACTGTCGGTGGAAGACAATACTCTTATGAAGACCGACCCAACCACCAAGCAATGACATAATGATGAACGAGAGTAATAACAATCGGCAAGCTACCGAGAAACTTTCAATGAAAATCTAATCAGCGCCTCTAGCGGAAGCCGTAGGAACTATTTTTGTAGTGCATTTCAAATGTCAAACTACTCAATAGTACCAACTGCAGAGAATCGCGCTACAGTTTACTTTATAAAATAAACCTTAGGTATACTTAAAAGTTCACAATCGTCTGTAACTTCCGCGTCCCTCGAATGTTCATAATCTGGTTCGATGAGACGCGTGTAATAGTGAAAGTTTGAGTGCCATTAACTACTAACTATCAGTTCAAGGGATCTGTTCCACCTGTTCAAGGGTTATTAAACGCTAATAAGACTGTGCCAAATGTATGAAAACGGTTGTCTTGGGTTCGTATATAAGATTTTTTTTAACAAGTAGATTTTGTTGTCGCGGAATGTCACATTGGTTTCAAGTTTACTATAATTTTTGTACCTGGAAATTTTGCATGGTATCTCATCGAGCAAATCATGAAAATGTGTTAACAGTGGCAGCGTAAAGTAAACGACCTGACTTTTTACTAAGTCCGAATAAAATAAAATCAAGTGCCGTATGTACCATAAAAGTTTTAAAAAAGAGCTCCTGCTCTCTCTGCTAATGACCATTTTCACCAAAATCATGTGAACAAAACAGTTTTAATTAGAAACAATTCTGGCTAAAGTGTAATCAAATAAAGATATTATCTAAACAACAACTACTAAGTTCTTCTACAAACAAAAATATTAGTTCGCTCAGTTCTAAAACCCACTCTCGCAATACAAATACAGTGTAAACCTCATTTTCCAAACAGCTCTCACTTTTGTAACACAAACACCAAGTTTAATATAATTAAACTAATCTAAGAACTCACACTCCCAAACTAATCTTCTAAAAGCGTTTTCTCATCTTTCAAACGACTATCGTATTTCGGAGCACCATTTATTTCGTCTCAGACCACAAAGACATACAACGCCATCTCACGGAGATTTTCCGTACTAGAAACACACTAGCGCCAATGACAACACACATTTTTATCCCCCTGTAAATATACTCACCCACACAACCAAGAAGAAAAGTTTCCAAAAATTGTCTACGCGACTTTTGTTGCAAACTCTGGTAAACTGTGCAAGTGATTTTCAACTGTAACACGTTGTAGTAGAGTCGAATTTAGAACGCGATAAGTAAAAAATAATAGCTATTTTTGCTTGTAGAAGAACTGTTACACAAATAGAAAATGTCGAAAGACACAGTGTAACGTTGTGTACATAAGCCGTTTTTGAAATGAGAGCTTCGATATCGCGTTGTTCAGAATCGAAAGGTCGTACAAACGCGCTCAAAAGTGTTCGTTATGACATTTCGAGTTGCGTAACTGGGGACTGTTTCTTAGGGGAGAGTGGGCTCGGCGTAGTGTGCGTGAGACTCGCTTGTATGTGAACTTTCTTAGGAGGAGTTGGCTTTCTTAAGAACGCGAAGAAAGTGAAAAGGTTCGCACTTGAAGGAGTTTAGTTAAAAATACTGAGCAGTTGGTTCGCAGCGCTACCGTTAGAGGGCGCGTTTTTTAAATTTTATTTATATATATACGTGTAAGAGTGATTCTATAGCTTATGGAATACCTACAGTTATAGCACCGTGACGCATTAGATACTTATGCCCGATTTATAGCTTCAAGCAAGATGGAAATTACTAGGGCACGCCAAACAAGTGTCTCATATTTTGTCTGAGTCTATTTTGTCCAAGTAATCGATATTTTTAACGCTATTTATAGTTTAAGTCAGCATAAAAACGATTATCATTAATCCATTCCTAAAAAACACAATTTAAAATGACTAATTCGATAAAATAACATTTGAGTAATTCGCTCGCAAGTGATTCGTCGAGAGCGGAACGTTTAGATACATATAAAATAGATAATTGACACCTGAAACCGCAGCGACCAGTGAGCGGCTCGAGCCCCGCGACAAATCCTACCAACTGTGTCCACAATCACAGCCCATTATAATCTTAACGAATAGCGTTTCGCGGTTAACCACAAAATTACCGCGATCGACCAATCACAGCGATGCTCAACATATATTTTCCTCTATCTATTTTTCCAGGGGTGAAAATCTTAGAAACCACAGGACTAACCGCAAAGGTCAAGTAATCGACCAATCACAAGTTGTAAATATAACCACAAGCCACGCCCATTTAACCGCAAACCAACCACAACGCGAGACGTTCACTTCACGTCATCGATCGTGGTAACGGGAACATTCTTTTTTGGAATTACGACTTGCGGTTGGTTATTTACGGCTACATGCTCCGTAATTTATTCGAGAAATGTTCGTGGGTGAGAATGGTCGGGAATTTGAAAAAGGGTACAGAAATAGGATAGTTGTTATAAGATAGTGGTGTGTTGCGGTCTTGTTGTGTGTAAAAGGACAAGATGAGATCGGTGTCGGTGCTCCACAAAGATGAAATATTGATTGGAGCGCGTGGTAGCGTGGTAGAAGCGCCGCACACACGCGTGGCGCACGTTCAGACGCACAGACACAGTCGCGACCGCATTATATTCATAATGAATACAGCTATCCCACTCGCCAGTCGTCTTTGACTTTGTATAAATATATTTTGTCTCTGTCGCGCGCTACTTGAGCGAGCGTTTCCCCCTCGCGGGAGAGGGATGGGTGAGGGTTAGGAGTTTGTCTTCGAGAGGTCGCCAATTTCTATTTCATTAAGTGGCGCGCCTGAAACCGCAGCGGATCGATGAAACTTGGCCACCTGAAAAAACGTATCCTCGGTCACTTCCTGCACCAAGCTTATGAAATCTTTTCACAAGTTTTGAAAGTGCTGTAGTTCTTTACTGAAATCAGAAGGCACATTTTTATTAATTAAATACGAAGAAAAGCTCTGCTAGTTCTTACTAGCTTCGTCGTCAACGTGAGCAATGTGTCAGTAAATCTAAACCAGTTACCAAAGTATCCACTACAGAATGTATGTCATACCTGAATGCTTTACTGACCTAGTTATTAATTGTGTTTGTTTTGAACACACGAGTAGGTACATGTACATGTAACAGGACGACCCTTTAATTGAATTATCCTGGATAGTTATACTATCGTGGAGTGAGGATGTGAATGAGGCAAATATTTTTTTAGGAAATTTCTTAAAAATTGCAGTCTTATCTTAATGGCTAAGGCATCGTTTAATTGTTTTATAAATTCTATCCACACACACATATACTCTTTGTACATAGACGCTTGGGTAAAAATTCTGTCTTATACTATGAAACACCAACAAAATTCAAATACACTTATGTATCGTATGATTTTGTTGCATACTTATTCCTTGTGAATATATAGACACTACCACTAAGTAAATGTAACTACCATTAGGTAAATGTTAGGGTTTTATACAGACCACGAACCTTATGCCCGGTTTCAGAGGTACATTTAGCGTTAGTTTATCTATTCAATAGCATTTGAACTCATATAAAAAAGGCTATCGAATAGATAAGCTACCGCTAAATGTACCTCAGGAACCGGTGGTTGAAGAACTCCATCAAAAGCTATAATAAACAATAACATTCCAGAATATTATCCCGTAGAGTACTCTAGTGTATAATAAAGTGTTTCCACGTAACAAAGGTGAGCCGGTACAACGCACTCGGCGTTATCTCCTAACTAACCGCCTACTAATTCGCACTAATTAGCTCGCTGCACTCACGCGCACCGATTATCGTATTACGCTTCGAGACGTATTATATATATGTAGGTATGTATGTGTTAATTGTTGCTAAGACATCATTAAATTACTGTCAATTATACAAGTGCAAAATACTTTATAGGATTATTGACAAGTTTGCGGTGAAATGGTTTTTTTTTTGGGCTTCTAGTAAATAAGTCAACTGTATAAAAAATGCGTAGTTTTGAATCGAAAACTCATCAAAACATACGTCATATAAAGAACTTAATTTTGTTTTTAATTTCAGTTAAAAATACTTCCACTTTTTTCATAAAACTCTCTCTGTACTTTCTTGTATGTAGATCTAAACCCTAAAACACGATGCTTGGGTCCGCTTCTCGAGTCATACAAAATGATAACGATTTAAATGTAAAATTCCGGAGTATATACCTCTGTACATTGATTCTATACAGTCGTTCTAAGGTTGTTATACAAAAAATACATACCTTTATATAAAGCTTTTCTCTATCCCACATATTTTAGTTCATATTCTTCATACGTGTAGTATGCAAGGAACGGAAAGTAATTGTGATACGTAGCCGGGAGCGTGCACTTGTGCAATCTTTATACCGGTGAACGTAGCTATAACTCTGGCGGCACGGCGAGGCACGGCGCGGCGCACCGCTACTCTTATTTCTTTCGGGATGAATTTCTGAACACTACGCCATATTTTATGACGATTTTTTGCGAGAAAAGTATGAATCTTGTAGTTTCTTTTGAAACTATAGCCCGTTTTCCTTTAATGTACTCTGCGTAAGTGCAAGTACATTCAATGTAACATAGAGATGTGTAAACGCCGATCGAAAACGCCAATATACCTAATCGATTTTTTACTGAATCTGGGATTTGAATTCAGATGACAACAATCGTTTATGTTACACGATTAATAATTAGATTTTGAATTATAAACGATCAGTTATAACTTGAAATCTGTAATTTTCCATGAATCCTTAGTACCTACGTAGGTATACCTTTCCCATCAGACACAAAAGATAAAATAAATCCAAAATCTTTCCAGAGATAGAGAGTTATTTGAATACCTATATATCTATACAAGTGTGTATGTATAAGCAGGTAGGAACACATTTATATGAACACCACCTCATATTGTATTCAGTAGTATTTCCTTTGAAAGTGGAATTCTTATTGTGATTTGAGTGCGCATTAACAATTCATTGGAGGACATGTTGGCGAGGAGTTTGGGACGAATGCCTACATTGTGAATATCTATACATACATACATAGTTAAGTTAAGCTATTCATATTCAACTTGATATTAAAATTTATTAATATTTTTAGTACCACGTAAAATTTTGCACCAAAGATTGTTAATTGGGCATGGTTATCTAGTCCAAGTCGAAGTCTAGTCTAAAAATAGTTGTTTTCATAACAAAGATTGGTATTTTTAACCTTAGACTTAATCCTTAATCTTAATCCTAATGCAAGCAGTTCGTAATCGTGCTACACCCTTAATACTTTTAACACTTTTTCAACAGAATATGTGATAAAAAATAAATATCTGCATACTTTTTGCGGTCATTAAAGTACGAATATTTCATAACGCAGACAATAATTTAATATCTAACGACAATAAAACAGAAAAGCCTTTAGCAAAGCCGGTGTAAATTGTAGATAACCCCAGTTCAACAGGCGGGCCCTTATATTAATTAGCGCGAATATTTTGGGGGATATTATTTACGTAATAAAGCCTTATTTAGTACCCCCTAAATGAAATATGAGCCATTGAGGAGAATAAGTGCTAAGTACGAACGTTTATACTCACCTCATTGTTGTTACACTTACTGCGGCTGTTTAAAATTGTTTGTGGAAAGTTCTGGAACCTTTTAGTTAAGTCTAATTTATTCTTAATACGAATATGGTTATAATAAATCATCGTTTGTTAGAACTTACAGGGCAATCAGTGGTTATTTTGTCAGTCCTATAATTTGTTCCAATTTCGACTGATAATTTAGTTTTGACGTAAAAGATAAAGACTCTGTAAGTAATGAAAGTATTTTTTTTCCAAAAGCTTCAGAATTTAAGACCGCATAAAAACCTCCAGTTACGTCGGGATTACTTTAAGCCTTACTTTTCTGTGAGTCGTCTCAACGAGCATGACCTTAGTCGTCTTACATAAGCACACTAGTCTGAGACAAGGTTTAATGTGACAGGATCGTAATTCAACAGAAGCATTATGTCAGTTATTTCCAATTACACATGATATTCACGTATTCACGCTTTACAAGAACATTACACATCGGAATTTCCATTACGAGCAGACATATAAAGAACCTATGTATTAACGTGGGTTGTTCGTCCGAATTGCTGCATTTCCACATTTTGATCACAAACCCATCTAATTCGGGCTCGGAGCTCCGCGGAGACCGTTCACCCGTGATTCGATCACGCAAAAAGTCAGCATACACATTATTTAAATACAATGGTCGTTCGTTAGGCCGGCGGCAGGCCTCAGGAGTTCGATGCAAGATTTAATTAAATCGCCCTCCTCCCGGGAAGGTCCTCCCCTCCCCCGTCGCTGGTGTTCCCTCACCCCCGGGCGCGTCGTCGGCAATTTCCTCGAGGGTTGATTTATTGTCGCCTCTGGCCGCGAGGTGCCGCCAGCAAGCCTACGTAAAGGATTGAGCGATATATCTATGTTGCTTCAAATCTGTTCCCTGAACATACGATGCCTATGAGAATGATCAATCCTTGGTGTACTAAGATTTCTCAAGCTGAGACTGACCACCATAGTAGTACAGTAACGGGCTAGCTGAAGTCTAAGATTCACCATTCTAAGGACTATTATTTTTCTTTATCATAGTCAAAATAACTTGAAAACACCTAACGCACATCTCAAAAAAAAACTCAATTCAACAACCAAATTCATTCCACTTCAATACCCAACCCAAGGTTTCATACAAAAAGATTTCCCGAAAAATGCAGCAGGTACGTTGAATAGAGCCTTTTCTCCCAAACTTGTGTAAGTATAAGGTGTTAAGTGTATTCCCGTGTCCGGCCGGTCGGGTTACTTTTTCTCGCAGTATATTAAGGCGGGCTCAGACGAGGGCGCGTATGATTTATGCCGTTCTGACGACGTCCCAGGGCTGCTATTTGTTACTTTACGTGTGGTTCGTCTTGGTGTTGTGGGATTGAGGGAGTAGTGGACTTGATTGCATGGTCTAGGAAGACTTGAAAAGGAAGTATTATTCAATAGGTATGTAGCTTGTATTTATTAAAATTCTGTTATTTTATGTAATTCTCGAATCATCATATGTACTTTATGCAAAACTATGCATATAAACAAAACTGTACAATCCAACAGCGACAAAAAAAATTTAAAACCTAGTATATTCGGTTTTTTTAAGATATTAAGCTTATAACGATCGACGCCCAATATGCGTAAATCTATCATCAGATAATAACTCTTACGTACAGAAACTTTTAAAAATTTCTATAATAATACCTAGTATTACACCGTACATTAACTCGTGTACCAACCCTGCAACAGGGTGGCGGGTATCGCGCGCGATTCGTCTCTCGGACAACGGCTGACAGTCGCACGATAACGCGATACGCATCGATGTGAACACGCCTTATCTCACCAATTTATACACTCTGTAATACTCAACCAAACTATGCATATTAAATTCACTTTAATAATGTACTTTATAATAAAACTATTATTAATGTAGTATATTAATATATTATAAATCAAAAATATTTTAAATGCTAATATCTTTCAGTTAACTGAATTGGATGAACTAAACGTAAGCCTTGAGTATGTCATAAATGTGTGTCATCTATGATGAACTTAATGTTGGCTCTATATACATTGAAATAAAGCTATTTTAATACAACTGCATATGATCATTAAATTCACAAAACATATTCGATTTTATGCGTACCTATAAGTCTTTTATTAAGTCGCAAAAAAAATATTTTATTATAAAATAACATGCACGAATATTGAACATACTTCAAAAACGCCAAGTTTATATAAAGAACATGAAGATGTTCTAATCACATCTGCGTCAACCCCTCGTCTCATCAAAGCGCTAAAGTTTCACTCAAAAAGACGTTTTGTACGAACTTCGCTTATTAAGTCAAACAAACTCCGAACTGAGCTACTTTTCATATCAGCCCTACTAATTAATCAGCTATCCGGAATACAACAACAAAGTATTAAATTACAACCGAAACTCGGAAATGTTCTTATAACGTTAATTAATTCAAAACTTCGGAACCTCCAAAATCGACTATTTGAAAACTCGTACTTTACAATTTTATTCTATCGATTATTGCTGGCAGGCAAGACAACATGGAGATTCAAATATTTAAAAGCAACATACGAAGAAATAAACCATTCAAAAGTAGAACATGTATTTTTTTCGCGTTGGTCATTCTGAGTTGTCAAATTGTCATCCTTATCAGCTCATGTATAGATAGGAAGAAGATAAATAACATTTTAGTTGAGTTATCGCACTTGTAGGTCCCATAGGGCCTGAGGGCTCAGGGTCGCGTCAGACATCGCCTCGATAAATCTCCGGGGTGGACAAAGAAATGATAAACACACGCGTGCGTATGTGTTATGTTGGTAGTATGATTTACTGCGTGGCCACCCCTACTCGGTATTGTAGCAGGCCTTATTTCTAGCCTGTCCTGCCTTGATTGCTTTTAAGTCAGTAAACCAATATCGGATCTAAAATATAGACTGTATTCAAGCTCACTCTACGCAATAGACATACGTAACTTGACCATTGAGACGCTTCGAAGATTTTACTAGTTATTTATCAAGCTAAATTCATTATTAATGAAACCGATTTATAAAACTATTTATTATTGGTAGGGCACTAAACAAAACACTAAAACCTAATTAAAAGATTTTGGTTCGGATGTTGTAGTGGACTAAACTAAGTCGTTATCAAAATACATTTCTTGAAACGTCTCATTTTCCAATCAAATCTAAGTGATACATTAGAAAACATCTGAGACGGACGAGCTCGTGTTATATTAGGTTGCATCGCCGGCTCGATTGCTATTAAAGGATTAACGTCCAGTACAAAGCGGTGGCATTTTGTTCTCCTTGCCCCTTGTCCACCTACCCCCCTCTTACTTACCCCCCACCACCCTGTCACACCCCCGTGCCCTTCCAGGCAGCCGACCCTCAAGACCTTTGTACATTTGCATAGCTTTAGAGCTTAGGTTTTTTGCTTTCACTAAGTTCTTAAAGGATAAAAGAAGGAAGCGAAAGATTTTCTCGACGATTTTTTCTTTATTTTTCCTCCCACGGATTCGCCGGCTATCGAGAAAGAAAATTTCAAGTGAATATATTGTTACTTAAAGTACGCTTACTTTCCTTTAATATATTGATGAACATTCTAAGGAGGACTTGTTACTTTAGACATTTACTTGAAATTAAAACAAGGAACGAACTTAGAAGCTTTGTGTGTATATGTATTGTAATAAAAAAAAACATGTATAACGAAACATCGCATCGCTTAATTTAAGTTTTTCGTGTATAGGCAAGATTTAATTCACGCGGGCACCTAATGATAGAGACGAACTAACCACAGCACTAATGTCCACATGATGCGAAAGCTCTTTAACAGATTGTGAATGTGAATAGATTTTATATTTTATATAAAATCTATTGCTACGGAAGATGATAATATACCGTAGCACTAATTATGTTCTACGCTATGCAAACCAAATTTCGCGTAGCCATCTTACTCTAAGCAGTCTAAATCTCGTAAACGATATCTTACTAAATCATGTAGCACGTACGTAGCACTGTATACGTAGTTATAGGTGGAGGTGTCGTAGTGCCCGCCTCGAGTGAGCTCTTAAGCCTGCTTTTGCTTTTAATTATTAATTCAGACCAGCTACACACTGTCCGCCTGCATATTCATGTGGGTGTCTAACGTGTCTATAATATTCTCACAAATAGTGTGGACTCCAGTTAAATATACAAGGAGGCGAATTGCACTGGAATATGTGTAGATACAAGTGTATGCTTGAATATCAAGGATAAAATTGAATAAGTTAATAGAGTAATTTCAATTTTACCTCGACAGTCTTACCCTTTTGCGTTTTTGTACTGGATAATTTTAACTGCAATCTATACTAATATTATAAAGCTGAAGAGTTTGTTTGTTCGAACGCGCTAATCTCAGGAACTACTGGTCCAATTTAAAAATTCTTTCAGTTTTAGATAGTCCATTTATCGAGGAAGGCTATAGGCTATATATCATCACGCTACGGCCAATAGGAGCAGAGTAACGGTAAAAAATGTTACAAAAACTGGGAATATTTTGATCCATTTTCTCTTACGTGACGCAAGCGAAGTTGCGCGGTTCAGCTAGTAAAACATACTTTTAAATTTGCTTGAGTAACTGATACATATATAAACCAATAAAATATCGGGAAAATTGTACTTTATAATAGGCACTGACTGGTTCAACATTTTTGCGAATTTTCATCATCATCATTGGCATGGTTATACCTATTGAAGATGATTCATGTGTCGTCAGATTAATTAGAATTAGAACATCAAGTTTTCTTAGAAACAAGATTGTTTACTCATTTATTGGAAACACGATATTCTTGCATCAGCTTTCCTTAATTATAATATTAAGCTTTAGCTTCTGATTGCAGGATTTAGGTATAAAGTGTTGAGCGGAGGTTGTGACGGCATTCCTGCAGTGACGCAGTGTTCGCTCGGTGCATATCTTAAATAGCTGGGCATCACGGGGCATCCGCGGCGACGGCACGCGCGGCACGCGGCGCAGCCGGATTCTGACGCCGACCGTCAATACATTACTATATTAGCACATTCCAATCGATTATATTAGTTAGCGATGTAAAACATAGAGAGTAATTAGCTTTGGATGTGCTTGATGTTTAGTGCCTTAGTTCTGATTGCAATATTTTTTACGTCTAGTCCAAACATAGTAAATAAGAAGTGTTTTAGATTAGATACATGATCCGCGAATAGAAAGTAGATCCAGAGAGAGACTCATATAATGCATGATTGTCGCTGAAAAACTGTGATTAATGTGATTGTTATTTAATCATGAATACAAACCTAGAGGAATCAAACGAGTTTAAACCACTACTGATAGTTCTCCAGACTACAATACACTCTTTCGAGATTCTATTTTTGAGAAGTATTTTGTGACCAAAAATAAAAGGCGATACCTATAAATATACCACATTCAATCCATACCTAGCCGCTGTCCATCCCCATGTAAAACTCAACAAAATAGTTTTCACAAATGCACATGCATACAGCTGCCCCCTTATACGATGGAAATAAGGTTCAATTTAGCGTAATGGTAGAGTAAATATATCCGTGGTGCGATATTGGCGTGATCAGTAGGTTGACACGCGGGCCTCGCCGACAAACTTCGCCGACGTCTGCCGAGCTCCCAAGATATCCGCACAAGTTTCACGTATCGGTGTACGGTTATTTGTAAATCGTATTTGTGTGAAATGTCGATACTTTGGCTAACGTTGCACTCGGTAATGTGTGATATTGTTTTAAGAACATCAAGGATTTAAGTCATCATTTGTGCAGCCCATAGGGCTTAAAAATACGCATTTATTCTTAAGTTTAGAATCATACTAGTTTAAGAGCCTCGCGGGTGCTTTAATAAAGGTAAAATGTTTGATAAATTATACAAACACATAAGGAAAACCGCAGCAATAACATAACAATACCAAAACTATACATTTTAAATTGTAAAGAAAGCAGTCAAGCTGAATACCACACCCAAAAAATACTATTTCTATCACGAAATCTAAAAACACGATCGGTTCAGCCAGCCCTTCAGACAGGTGGTGCACAAATATGTCAGTACATAGCGGGCATTCCTCGCGTCCCGTGCGAGCCGCGCCTCCATCACTACACTTCATCAGGTGTCAATATTGCATAGATTAACAATAACTGTAGTCTCCCCTGTTTTTTGATCTTCTATACGTAAGAGTATATTGCACGGATACACGTTAAGAACCGCTATCTGTCGCTCTGGTCTCACTACATTATATGGCCTATTTATTTATTGAAAATGAAGATATACATTATACATACATACAGGCTACGAACAACAAGAGGTGAAACATGAAAAACAAACTCCACAAAAAAATATCCGCTACACATGTACTTTTCTTTAAAAAAGGGCCGCTGTGTTATAATCTGTACCTAATCTACATACTTTTTCATTGTCTTTGATATTTAAAAGATATCATAGGATTATAGAAAAATAATTATTTCGACTGTACCTTAAAAAATAAGCATCTAGTTCGTACTTTTGTGATGATTAATTTAACTAAGGAACAATATCTCATCCACTTCTATTCTTGATACTTATCAAAACGAAGTTCATACAGTAATCTTCTCTTCTCTATCTCTATAAACTAAATTGCTTTTAAAACTCAGCCTTCACACCAAATGTGGTATACAAGTAAACTAATACAATAGTTGACTTTTATAACCACCTCTTCCTGACAACAAAAAGGCGTCAGCGTGCATTTAGACAGGTGACGTGCAAATATGTCACGCTGAACACGCATCACGCTCCCCTACGCATGCATGATTCAGTGGCGAACTACATCAGGTGTCAATACACGTGTACATACCGGGAATATAACAGTATACTCGTAGATATAGATATTTATGATGTGGGAATTTGGAAGATTGTAGTATTTAAATCAAGATGCGTGTATTAAATTAATTAACATGTTCTACACAAAGATTTGTGTATGGATTTTAGTGAGTTAGACAAGTGGGTAGCAGGCTAAGCCTGCTTGAAGCTGACTAATTCAGAATAGTTCATTGATTGAATACTATTGTAAAAGTAATCAAGTCATAATTTTAAATAGCGTTAACAGCTTTGTCAAACACTATTGGCGGCTAAAAGCAAGTCGTACTTTATGACTAGGCTCTAAAAGATGGTCAAAACAGAGCAAAAAAATACGTCTACATAGATATATTCATCCTAGATTAACCTTTTCTATTCTATCATTAATCAGTATTATTGGTTTGATTGATTACTTATCTACTTAGCTTCTCAAGATTGTGAAACCTGATGTAGGCATTTACAAGATTTTAACATACTGTTTCAAAACTTACTCGTATGTAAGCAAGGCTGCTTATACCTACTTTGATAATTAATTATTCATTATTTCTACACTTCTAAAGAATACAATCACCAATAAATAGAATATTTGGCATTGTACCCACCATAAAAAGGGCAAAGCTTATTACTGAAGATATAAAACTGAAAGAATGATATAAAGGAGACTAATAAATGTGAGGTCAAGTGTATCATAGACTTGATAAAGTATCAATACTATTTATATTTACTTACAAAATTATTCAGTTTAACAAATTCACTACATTTACTTTGTTTTTTAAAAGGGTTGCTCATGTCAAAAGGTATAAGTGTGGCCACGTTGCTTTACTATAATAATGCATAATCACTCAAGCGATATGATTATAAATAGGACCAGCTTTAACGCCTAACCTTTCCTCAATCCTAGGAGCACCGACATGGCGAGTAGAAGGGCAATCATAAATGGAAAATCATTTTTATATACTCGTCAACATTCAAACAACAACTCATTTTCAATTTATAAAATACATATAACAGAAGAAAATAGATAATTTGTGTAAAGTATCCCACGATCAAATCAGTATTCAAAACTTGAAAGTGTACTGAGCATCACTCATCATAACGAGAGGCTCAACAAACTTGTAGAACTTTGCTTCTCGGATATATTGCCAGTATAAATATCCTGCCCCAGCCCTTTCGTGGCACTTAAGATATCCGCCGCGGACCCTTACGGCTAAGAACATGTATTTCGGGTCACATTCACCCATGGGAACTAGTGCACAGTTTGAAAACTTTATTGATGGGTTGTCAATACCTTTTAAAGGATACGTTAGTCTTTTGGAGCCTCCGGGCCGTTTGTAACAGTTATGTAGATTATGTTATAAAGGTATTAATTTATTTCCCGTATCCGTATATACTTATTTAACTAATCTTTTTACAATTGCTTATTTTAATATGTCCTTGGTTCTGTACCTTCTATTTTATATTTTTCTATTTTAATAATATAAGTTCAGCTTTTTTTATGCTACTCGTATTTTCTCACTTATCTCAAAATCTTTCTCAAAAACATACTCGGCGTGATTTGTATGAATATACTTTAATCGTATAACCCGACCAATTAAATAATTTAACAAATCCTTCTCCGTTTATCCATATTGGTAGCTACAAACCACATTATATAAAGCACATCCACATATAAATAAAACAATAAAAATGAATAGAAACAACGCAATCACACGTCAAGTCGTGTTTGCGCCATTGGCTAATGTAGTGGGGGATATTTCGTTCTTGCTATTTATGCCCGAGACCAGACAGGCGTTTAATTCAATAACTTTCTTAGAACTACGAACTACAGTGCTATATAAGGAGACGGCAAATTCTTGGGAACCAGTAATTCTCGGAAAATAATAATAACTCTCGTCTTAGTGCTAAAGGGCAATAGCACTTCAGTATTGAAAATGTCCAATTTGTCATTGTAGGTAATATTCAAGGCGCCATTCTGCAGCGAGATTTTCTACAGTCTTCAGTCAAAATTACTTAAAGAAAATAGTTCCTGCAAAATGCGAAAGAGGCGCTTTTTAAACAAAATTTATTGTAAAAATTTGTATTCTTCGTGTAATCTATAAATGATAACCCAAAAAAACTATATATTAACTATCGGTTTTGGCAACTAAAAGTAGTGTTTGGTTGATGAGGTTATGTCGCTCTATTTAAATAATAAAAATTAATCAGGTAAAAATATAAATCAACACTAAAGATCCGTTTAACTAAGTAAGAAATAAACTATCATTAATGTGACTGACTAGTTAACTGGAGGTAGTACAAAAGATTTGTATCCAATACCATATCCAAATGTCGTGTTTTCTTCACTCCCATCAAGTGGGGTCCGGTCGGAAAATCACTACTTACGCTGATTGAACAAGTTTTTCCCATAAGAAGCGGAGTGAGAGCAGCATCGCGTGAAATTAGCCAACTGTACTGATTGCTCGCCTCTTTACTGTGAATGTTTCACGTTCATAACTTGTTGTAATTAATCATAATGCTTTATATAACATTTATATTAGAAATGTTAGTACCTATGCTTATACTACACAGGTATGAAAAGTAAGGAAAGAGGAAAAAAACAGATGCAGTCCGATTTAAAAGCCTTTTGATTCTTGGAAGAAATCTGAATAAAAGATTAGTTGAACATTACAATATAAGTGAAACCAAAAATAATGTTTCTTTAATGTATTTCATTATGAAGGTACACAAATAGCCTAATGCAATTTAGAGATTAAATACCTCTCATTTGGGTCAGGACTTTAAAGAGCAAGTTCTGTTTTGCTGTAGAAAAACTGTAATTTTTCCATAAATTATAGGTTCAGTCACATTTCCCATCATCGTGTAGCGTTCCACGGTGGTTAAATAAGATTTTTAAGTCATGTATTTTTTTTTGGGTTTTATGTCTATATTAACTTTAGTAATAACGTAAATACTATGTAATACTAAGTATATAAAGTACACAGTAGGTCTTCGCATGTCATAACGCTAATGCAGGCTTTAGCCGGAGTAATTATGATGACAGCTCGTAATCTCCACTAATGCTCAGTAAACACCGCTGTCCGTCTGTAATTAGTTAGACAGCCCCATTTGTTTGTGTAACCTATTGACCATGATTTATATGTATAGCCTTACAATTACATATAATAATACAGTTACAAAATTTCTCTTTGTTCAGATACGCATGTTTTGCTGTTTAAAAATTGATTGACTGCTGATTCTACATTAAAACTTGATCATTAGAACTTTCTATTCATAAGAGAAATCAATGAAACAGCCCTTTAGTTTATGATATGACAAGTTGTCGATATCTTCCTACCTCTATACTCCACATGTTTAGCTTGAGCTATGCGAATGCTTTGTTTGATAATTAACTTTGGAATTTATATATTTCAATTGATCATCATCGTAATTGTAGAAGTTCAATCAATACACTGGTGGTCGAAAATTCGACCCCTAATCAACAACAGTAAAAAAACTCGTTTAAATCTAAAACCTATCAGAGAGGTGACTTGACTTGTATTTTCCCGGGCGTGCACCGTGTGCCTGAGCCCAAGGGACGTTCGATCACAGTAAACACATGACGTCACCGACCTGCGTCGTCGGCTAAATTAAATCTCATTGTTGCTTAAACGAACCGAGTGACGAGGAAAACGTTACGCTGACGTCGTTCGTGTATTATTTATTGATAGTGATCTTACATTACAGAGTGGAAAGACTTGCGTCAAACATCTTGTTGGACGTGATTGGAAGGAGATGACTGGCATTGCGTGGGACACGTATAATACGCGAGTGAGATTCCAATTCTACAGATCAACTTTTGATTTTAGATATTGGCTGCTTTGGCTTTAAGGCACCCCGCGAAACAAAAAAATATCATGATTAGGCGTAAATGTCTTACTTCAAAACAAGCAAAAGAATCATGTGTAGTTTAGTCGAATACTATTTATCCCCTAAAAAGTTTGGTTTCACTCTTACCGCACTCCTATAGTTAAAAATACAACTGGATTAAATTGTACAGTAAAATCTTGGGACGTTCTCATTGTAACAAGGCTTCCTGTCCATCCCGGGCCGGATCCGCGAGGTTACATTTATTTACCCGCCGCTCTCTCCACTGTTTACTCAGTACGGCTCTCATTTACCAAGTTAGACGTCCGGCAAAGCCGTGTCTGTCTTATTTGGATAATGCTAAGCAAATACGTAGATTTGCAAGCATTATGTGCCCTACCAGTTTTTGACGGTGTTAAAAATGCATGAAAATGAGCCACCCTTTTTGTTACGGACCGTATACAGTCTCTACGTCGCGCATACATAATTTTATTTGAATAAAAATGAGACGGCGTATTCCCTTTAATTTTAGAGGCTATTAGTAGTCCTCGGCTATAGTTTTTATATGTTTTATATTCATGTATATTCTGTACAGTGATGCTGGCGCGACGCCGGGCTCGCGACAATAAAATTTCACGCGACATAAAGCAAAAACACACCCCAACGCATTACCACTGTTATATCTAACGGCCACATTAACTTGAGCTGCCAATATGTGAACAAGATCTCTATAATCCCTACAGCTTTAAAGTAATGAGAAGGGAGCGGTAAAGTGGTGCATAAAACACATCTTGTTATGTTAGTGCGGAAATCGACAAACTTTAGTCGGATGAGATAACAACTATGAAAAGTAGAACTATAACAGTTCACGTTTGGTTTAATGAACATTATGTTTGGGGGTTATACTGATACACACTTCTATAACGATCGCATAGTAACATGCGTATGTACTATATATACTGGAAATCTAAATAACTAGTAGTATTAATATAAATTGAGAAAACACATTTAAATCAATGTATGACAAACTAATTTGTGTATCAAGAGACTACACCTGAAGTTTACGTAAATAAATAATCTTGCACTTAATGTGTAAAGTAAATACAATTCCAATAATTTTATAAAAATAACTCAATCAATACTCGCGTCCTAAAGTACACCAACCAACGATACATCGAATAAACAATCTTGATACTTTCATTTAGGAAAATTTTATCTTTTATATTTTATTATTAGTTTGCTTGCTTTTCTGCGTATTTTAATAGGATATATGTAGTGCTAATCTAAAAACAGGTTAGCCTGAAGACAGATTTTACCTACACTTGAAAATTATACTTTAAATCAGAAATGACAAACTTGCCTTACCTCATGAAATAAATAACAGAAAACGTAAAATAAATCTCAAAGTGTCAAGACATCGGTAGCTGGGAGTTAATCTCGCTGAGTTTTAACGTTTGCCCTCGTTAGCCTGTAATAAGACGGAGTTGTGTCAAATATTGATGTTGGAGCTACATTATATTGATTAACTCGACTCTACCTACGATTATGTGAATAAATGTATAGCAATATTACTGGTAATTATGGTGGAAATGTGTGTGTAATATTGTGAACTTATCAACTGTAATCTGTAGCGCGATTTTCGACTGTCGGTACTATCAGCTATCTGGATATTAGCATTGAAACTGTCCTTCAAAATAGTACCTACGGCGCCCGCTAGTGGCACTGATCAGATTTTCTTTTTTCGATCGCTACCCGGTTGTCGGTAGTCAATATTTGTACAGAATTACATTTCTAAATTAGAAAATATACTTTTATGTAGGTGTTATAATATAACATATTATAGGGTTCTGGGAGATCATTTAATAATAATGACAAGCTAAGGTTTACACATCTAGTGACACTTTTCACAACTTTTTCATTCCTATAGTTTACTTATCGGAAACATTAGGTATATTTATTATGTTCAATTTTATAGATAAATTATGCCCTATTGAATTCGTTAGGTACATTTATACTATTAAAAGAGAATGTTGAACAAATATCATAAGTTTAATAAAAACTGACAATAAAATAAAAATACATTCTCCACTGTATTCTCAAATTTAGATTCATCCTTGAGACCTCTTTTATTGAGGACTTTGTTACTTTGTTTTGACTCCTACGTAAATATTCACAAAATATGTTTGTGTCTAAGTAATTGATAAAAGAACTATTCTTTGACTTATTGGTATAGAGAGATTTGATTTTTAGATAGAAAGAATGGATTTTGTTAAGTTATTTACTTATTCATATTATATTTTATGTAGATCACCTCATTTTATTTTGTTTTACTTACCTGCTATTTGTGTGTATGAGTCTCACGACTAGATTCATTTTCTTTATTTGAGCTGAAATAACTAATTTTCGACATTTCAACATTTTAAAAAACTTCAATTATGATCCAGAAACTTAGACAATAAAAGGATTGTTGAGCCCTTAATAGAATACTATAGCACGGACGCACCGATTTAATATACAATGCAAAATTAATTAACCTACAAACAGCTGTGTAGTAGGTAAATAGATAGGACACGTCCTAGAAATCAGGATGTTTGTTGAAACATCTAGTAGATTGGTGTGGCACTCTCAGTCAGTCGTCCGTCTGTCTTCATTAGAGTAAAGCAATGACCGTGAGCGCGCGCACCGACACGCATCGCCCTCCTTGCTCAGCTCCTGTCACCTGCTATTTGCTTTCAACTCGCATTCAACACAAATACTATCTACTGGAAATGAAATTCACACATCAAAATTCGATGCAGTTTCAGATTATTTTCATGCAAGACCTTTTAACACAAACAACCTAAGCAAGCTAAAATAGGTGAATAAAATACGAGCTAAAAGCGGCTCAGTTTTGGTTCAAGATTGCTAACAAGTTTCAAATCCTTCGTAACTCTAAATATACGTATATTCGTTAACAGACTTAATGAGAAAATCCCTTCAGACGCACAACTAAATATTTGTTCGCAAGACCTACTCACGGCTCAAGAGTTCGTTTTGCTAATAAGAAAATTAACTTCTGCTCCACAAAATAATCTCAAATGTCAAATGTGTCAAATTCACACAGCGGGGATTGTAATTTGTTTTCTTTAGGTTAACACCTTTATACATAAAATATTAATTTTGGTGAAAACTTCATTTTAATTGTTATATTTAGGAGTAAGACACAATTTAAACTACGAAGCCATTTATGGGCTAAACTTGCTTTAGAATTATTACTTAGTGTTAAATGTAAAAACGTTTTAACCTAACATTGACGGTAATGCTTCGAAAGCCTAGTTTAAAAATAATTTACTGTGCATATTTTTACATAAAATTGTTTCTAACTTACTTCTAAAATTATATTTAGTTCTACTGAGAACAAACAAGCCATATACGCGTCAGAGGCGCACAATATCAACATGTCGTAGCCATCTCGTAGCACGTCGTAGGCGTCGCGTAGTAACGAGTGCGTCGTAGCGCGAAGCGTGAACGTCACCTGCGTGGTGCTACCTGCCACCCGCCCTATCACCGTAGCACATCACTCAATATTGTATAGACAGTATCTTATGTTATACGTGGCTTTATTTATTGACTTCTATTTATAGGGCAAAAAATAAGGTACATGCTTTAGACTACCATGACCACGTATTAAAAATATTCTAACATGAACTATATCAACATTCCGTAAAGAAACTATACAAATATAATTAGGCAACTTATTTTTTAGTTTCTTATTTGGTACTATGTTACTTTTTATTTAATAATTCTATTTATTCGTGTTTCATTACTATCGTGTTAAGTGTCAACAAACTATTTTAAAACAATTAATTTGAATAAAACCTTCACTCGCTCTAATAATAAACACGTTAACCTAATATCTTTAACATAAAACCATTACACGTGTCCGTGAATTTCAACAACCTCTAACATTTCATCAAATATTGATTAGCATCGTTGAGAATGTGTCGCTTCAAAGAATATCTCAATTGATAAAGGAAGGCGGAAAGATCGCTCACAACAAAGAGAGGACCGGAACTGCCTGAGGGCTGAATAGTTTGAGTTCTCGGACCGACCCGACGATATACGAGGGTGCGTCTACATACTTATACCCAAAAATTGTAAGTGGATTTGTAGAACAGAAATAAAATGTCGCTATTTCCATTATTTTAAGATTTTTTAGTACTTCAATATTGGAACATATAGTTATTAGTATTATTCTAATAATGTTAGTTGTAAAGTTGTATTAAATTATATAAGTTTGAGAACCAACTCTATATCTCATCTTTTGCCGCAATATTAATAGTCAACATAATATTTTCCCCGAATCGTAACGTCACCAAGTTAACTTAGCAACCGCCTATTCCCGTACAGTATCAACATCGTAAACCTCTGTGTACAGTGTACGTGTAGTCATGTAAGAAGTACGCTACACACACGACACACACGACACACACTACACGCTACGTATAAATTTGGCAACATCTCGGAGCGTCTCGGGCACGTCTCGGTGGGCGGCGGGCGCGGGGTGTAATTTGAACAAATGAGCGACGGCTACCGAACCAAATTAGATTCTCGCCGGTCGCCGGTGACCGCCGGACCGGACCGGCACCGGACCGTTCACCCGCCAACAGATTACGCCACTTGGCGTGCTGCTCCGCCATTTGTATCGACTTTATGTCCGATAGATAGCTCGGACGGGCTTGAGAAATGCGCCTCACTCACTATACTCAAGAATGCAAAGAATAATATTTCTGTGTAAAATAATTCGCAAACTTATTTTGCACAGAGCTCGGGAGTAACTCTTGAATTATAAAGTACTTTCTTATCTGACTCGTCCTTTTGTACCCCAAAATTATAATTCAAAAACCGTCCAAAAGAGCAACTTTTAAAAATAAATCAAATCAATATTGGCCGAATGTAAATAAATGCCCTGTTATCCGGTGTTTAAACAGTGTACGGCGAGGGCGTCGCCCCCCGGCTCCTAATCAAAAAATTGAACTTTCAATAAAGGGAATCATTAATTCTGCTTAGGGAGGGATCCCGTAACATCCTAACGAACTCCACAAGAATCTTGGGATGTTTTTGTCGGATAATTATTTGAAAGAAATACTTAGGCGCACCGGGCGGAGTCCACTTGGGAAATTGTTTTCGACGCTTTACAAACATCCCTGAAAAATGTCTTACTTTTAACGTGTATTGATTTGGTGGAGGAAGAATACATTTTTTGTTGTGAATATATTAATATGAAGCAACTATATATTATCAAGGCTAGAAATAGTGTTACTCTGTGAAAACGTTGTAATTGCTGGATCGGTAACAGGTACTGCATACAATTCTGTAATTCATTATAAATATGTATAGATGGCTATTCCCTGTTAATGGCATTAACTCATCAAATATCATACCTATCTGAAGATACGAATTTAGCGAGAACCATTCATTCACTTGCACTCTTACTCTCACCTTAATAAAGTACAGTCAAAACAACTCACAAGCAGATGCTTCATGTGTTACGAATACCTTAAAAACCTTTGTAATGCAACTCAATGTACAATCACAAACAAATATCAAAAAACAAATGAGTGGTACAGTCACAAACAGGAGACAATCAGCAGAACGACCACAACAAACGTAGCCCCGCGGATATTGATCCGTTATTTTTCTCAGACGCTATTACCGTAATGCAGCCAATCCCCTGACATCGCCTCCACCGGGAATTAATGATGTCCTTTATTGGAGACACCATTTTTTGATTCCTTTCCCCTTACTAAGCATTGTACAAAACATGAACGACAGTCTCGCTTCCAAGTACAATTATATATCCATTACACTTTTTGTTTTGAGCTTGAAACATTGTACACGTTTTGAACAAGCAATGGATGAGAAATAATATTAGTAAGTGATATCTTCTTCTATCATTTGTTGGTGAGGTTGTGAATTAGAAGGCATCGCCGCCGGCAGAGGAAGCCAACAAAATCTTTGTTTACACGATCTGTGTTCACATTAAAAGCAGACCCCAGTCGCTTTAAGGCATTACTCGGATCTGTCAGGGATTAAAATATTATATTGTCAAAAAGGGCTGTACTAAATTAGATAACAATTAAATTATGCTTCCGGCAATCGTGGAAATCTAATAAAAATACATTGCTAATAATGGATACTGGAACTGAGAGCTCGATTCCGTTTCACAGAAAAACAAATTACTACTTAAAACCTACTTACCAGAAATAGTAAGAATATTGAAGCGGTCTATAAATTATAATGAGTTTAAGCTTAAAACTCATTAGTAAAATGTAGTCTTAGTTTATTCCTATGAATTGTTTTTATAATCATTTATTAGTTTCACACACGTTATATTTTAATTGTTCAACATTTATAAAATATTCGCCCTTATTTCAATAACCTATCCCTAAACAAGTCTATTAGTACCATGATTGAGCTTATTGGCGAATGATCCAATGTAAGCGCGACACTGTATTTCTAGGGCAGCCAATTAATTGTGTCCTGCGGGAAGTGATACGATCAGCCGCGTGCGTTTGTGTTACACCCCTGCCGCATTTGTCTACCTAATTGGTCAAAGGGCTCGTCGAACTATTAGAAATATATACCGCAAAGTTTATTTAATAATTTAAAGTTTATTTCGTTTTAAAAAAAGACCGGTAGTACGCGAAGCATTTCATTGAAATAAATCGACGACCATAAATAATAAGTGGCTCAAACAAAATTTTATTTTGACAGACTGAAATTGTCTAATCTAATAGTCTGTGTAAATTGACATAAGATAAGATTTAATGAGCCCGTTTTTCCATTGTGGCATCCCACGTGCAAGAAAATCTATTCACGTAAAGTACCTAGTAGTATATGAAAGCTAACTCACATGCTACAGAGTGAATGTACGTTTAGAGCCATTACACAAAGTGCTTACTAATTGTTTTCGTATTTCAAAACGTGATTAGCAAGTCATGATACACATGGTTTCAATAACACGCCATGAACATTGATTTATTTATTATTATTAACTTGATACCAATGGATTTCAGATAGCCATTTTTTTCTAATACACGTAAATAAGGCGATTTTTGACTTATAATAGTGATACTCAATTTCGACCACCTAGATTACATGAGCGTAGATCGATCTGATTTTTAATTTCGTAGTTGTAACAATCTCTACACACAATCTGGAATGTCCTGAAATTCTCTCATGAATAAATAAAGCGCCTTATATAATACGTTGTTTTTTCCTCTTTTTTTATATGCAAAGTTTTAGTTTTTCATCTCTAAATTAGTGGTTTATCAAACCAACTTCTTTCTTGTCAAATTACGTAGCCAATTAGTAGTGTAGAAAGCAAAGTACAGCAGTTGTCGGCTGTGTCCGTTACAATCAATCTCATTAAACGTCGACAATTAGTGCGACTAGCTGCAGAGTACAGCGGTGGATCAAACTTCGACCGACTACTTTAGCACCAATGTTCGTGTAAAAGCGATATCGTTGCGATGCCGTGTTGTTACATAGTACGGAGAGATTGTTTCACTGAAATGAGCTTATTTTTTAATGTCTACAACACATGTTTTTTTCTCTATTAATCTATACTAATATTATAAAGCTGAAGAGTTTGTTTGTTTGATTGTTTGTTTGTTTGAACGCGCTAATCTCAGGAAGTACTGGTCCGATTTGTAAAATTCTTTCACTGTTAGATAGCCCATTTATCGAAGAAGGCTATAGGCCGTATATCATCACGCTAAGACTAATAGGAGCAGAATACCAGTAAAAAATGTTACAAAAACGCGGAAATTTTTGACCCATTCTCTTATATGACGGAAGCAAAGTTGCGCGGGTCAGCTAGTAGCATATAATATACAAATCGACAAGAATAACCAACTTTACTATTGTCTACGTTATGGAACAAATTAATTAATCTAATTTCTTTTTTATGTTCAGTCTAGATTTCAGTAGTCCTCGATAAAAGTAAAATATCATCTATATAATCACTAACTTGTAAGTTTTCTACACATTGTCAACGTATAAACTGCAATGAAATCAGATCTCTACTATCGTGTTTACTTCACATTAGAATCGCAACGATATCTCTCGCAGTGTCCACAGTAGTCAGTCGCGGAGTGACATGGTGCCCGTGTGATTGGCTGCACACCGCAGCGCGGCTGAATACGCCGAGTTTTCTGCCCGCGGTTTTCTAATCTGAGCACAAAATTCGTCCGCGATTTCGACAGTCACATTGTTTGGACACTTTTGTCTGCTATGCACTTTGTTTTAGCTGCAGTTTTGGATGTGACTTTTTATAGAAATAATTAGCTAGAGAGAAATATAAGTGGCAGGTATAAATGATGAGGTTTACAGAGTCAAAGCAACATGAAAAAAATACATATACCGATGTATAAATAATTATTAATCGGAATTATAATGTGCTATTGTTAAAGCAACACTTTATTTAATGCCCTAAAGTTCATTACCAGTACCGCGATTCTCTACCACTATCGACTACCGACAACCGGCTAGCTATCGACATTATGACATTTAGAATGTACTGCCAAAATGTTACCTACGACACCCGTCAGAGGCGCTGATCAGATTTTCATACAAAATTTCTCGATGACAGTTCGGTTGTCGGTAGTCGATAGTAGTAGAGAATCGAGGCACTGGGATAATGATTCTTAAAATATTAAAAGGAGATTACAATCAAGTCTAACCTTTTTCATTAATTGTTTTTGATAAATCCTTTGCTCTCTAGATTTCTAACTTTGACACGTGTCAATCAAAAGTACACATAGTCATTAGTCAGTCTCAATCTCTCAGTAGTGCATTTTATTTTATAAATTCCAGTTATCTTTTGCGTGTTTAGCCATTATGAAATTTGTATTATGGGGACAGTATAATCATAAGTAATTACTGTTGAATACTTGTTAAAGCCAAGTATATAACCTATAAACAGGTGAATGGAATAAAATAATAGAATAATTCATTATTTATATTTTTCTGTATTCGTTAAAAAAAATAAAGAACAAATAATTTGTGATAGTTTCTTTTTGTAAATATGCATATTTAGTTAGTACCAGACAACACTATCAGGCAATCAACCAGCTAGCCTCACTGGCTTGTCAATATTTTTGATTATTCTTAATTAGCTCTAAATATTTTCAGAACGTGAAGAAGTATCAAAATGAATATGGTACAGTCATGTTGCTCGAGGCGCGCGGACCCCACGCTGTTCCACATCTACGATGAAGGGGACTTCAATGATCAGAGCCAAATCAAACGCGCTGAAAGTGGTACACAGACCAAACTCGGTAACAAAGGTAAATTATAAGAATAAGTATTATTATTCTTTTTAGTTTTTGTCATGACTAGTCTTTGCCCCGAATTGACTTTTCTAAGTATTGCGGAGGCTGGTCTACACAAGTAATAATAATTTTAGACCTATTTCTCCTCCTCTTGTATGCTAGAGAACCCTCAGTTGGTAATTCCAAGCAGTTAGTAATTATCAAATTCTTCAAAAAGGGTGCAAAGAAGCTGTTTTTGGGACCATTTTAAGAGTAACCTAAAACAAAGAAACACGGGCAGCTCGGCAAAACTCTCTATAAGTACACTATAATTTTCTTCACCATTAAATTTTGTCACGTTATAATAAAATTACATTAATTTAACAGATTCCCGCGCCGTGTTATACAAAAGTCCAAGCCATAAAACAAAAAAAAGAAAAAGTAAGTAGTAACAGGTACAGTCATTACATAGAAGTTTCCACTTACGGATGGTTCTTACATCAGATAACTTTTGATTTAAGAATAACTATGACATTGTGGCAGATAATCCTTACATTAACTGTCAAAAAGAACAAATTATTTGTCGAATAAAGTCAAATTATAAACTCTTTCAAATGTAGAACTTTATTTAATCCATATTATATTATTTTTGTTTAATATAAAAGGTACATTGTTTCAGTAAAGCTTATGGACTGGAAGAAATATCACAGACTCAACGTGATATATTCGTTTCTGGATGATTTGGAGAGAGACTACCCCGCTATCTGCACTGTGACGGTCATTGGGAAATCAGTCGAAGGAAGAGATATTAAGGTTATAAATATTTTAAAATATGGATACATCTGAGAATTTAAATGTAGAGGACCTTTCGCTTAGTTACTTATGTTAAACTTCCGGTTAACTTATCTTGGGTTTAACGTAGACTTTATAGTCAAAACTATTCTAAGATACATTTGTCTCGCTTCGAGATTGTCTACATATAAGGCGTTTTGTTAAAAAACTTCGAAAACTCCTTTTGACATTTTTAAGATGAACTGCAAATAGTAGAGCTGTTAGTTATCTATATAAATAAAAATGAATCATCGAAATGTATGTACGCGTATAACTTTTTAGCAACTAAACTGAATTGGATAATTTATTATTTTTTTAATATGTTTGTAACTGTCGGGAAAAGGATTGTGATCACAATTCCTACGAGAATGGAATTAACGGAATAAACTTGCACTGTGCCCAGAGAAAGTCGGGCAAGTCCGCCAGTTATAAATAAAATTACATAAATAAACTTGTAATTTCAGATGCTAAAGATATCAAACAGCAACGCGAGCAACAAGGCGGTGTGGTTGGACGCGGCGATACACTCTCGCGAATGGATCAGCACCGCGGTCGTTACATACATCGCTGACCTACTCGTCAGAAAGTTTGATTCGCTCCCCCCGGCTGTTGTTAATAAAGACTGGTAATTTGTTTTAGTCACTATTCGTTTGAATACGCTGTATAACTTAGTGTAACTATTTGAATAAAGCAATAGATATTCCAGTCAAATTCCTCTCGCAAGTTTCTTGATGTTACTTTTTGCTTTCCACGCTGCCGCATAAATACATTAAAAAAATAACGAAATGTAACATGGGAAGGGTCTCTTCTTGTAATGAGAAAGAGGTTTAGGCCTTAAGCCCACCAAACTGGCCAAATGCTGGTTGCGAACTGTACACACCTTCAAGAACCGTTACAGATACAATACAATATCGAAAACAACATACGAAGAAAACAAAGACAATCTTTAGTTAAATTTTGTTGAAAGTATATATATTTTACTTCACAGGCATATAGTACCGGTTCTGAATCCAGATGGCTATGAGTACTCTCACACTCATGATCGCATGTGGAGAAAAAATAGAGCTCGGTACGACGGCGCGTGTGTGGGAGTCGATCTCAACAGAAATTTCAGGTACGTTCGGAAAATAATTGTGTTCGTATAATAAATTGTATATTTGCATTTCTTCTTTAAATAGCCTTTTTATTTGTAGTAATTTTAATATAATTTTTTACAGCTATGGTTGGGGAAACAACGGAGAGGAAGGGTCGTCTGAAGAACCTAACAATATTTTCTACAGAGGCCCAACACCTTTTTCAGAACCTGAAACTGCTGCAGTTCGGGTACTTTATTTTCCCAAATCGAATTTAAAGTTTTGGCATAAACTTTTATCAATATAAATATAAAAACGTTATCTTTCAGGATACCATCTTGGGATCCTCGACGCCCTTCGAAGTGTATCTGTCCTTCCATAGTTACTTCGAGATGATAATTTTTCCATGGGGCTGCCGAAAGGAGAACCCTCCTAATTACCTGAACCTACTTGAAGGTGGTGCGGTCATATCAAGGGTAACTCCACGTAAGAAAATAGTAGACTAGTATCGTGATACCAGAAAATGGATTAGTCGACAAACGTCAGATTCTAGAAATGCCAGACGAGTTTAAAACGCCAGTTTCTATGATTGCCAGATTCTACAATTGACAGATTCTACAAATGACAGATTCTAGAAAAGCCAGTTTCTAATAATGCCAAATTCTATAAATGCCAGATTCTACTAATGTCAGAATATATATCAATGCCAATAACTTTTATTTTGGTTCAAGGAAGATAAAAAAACAGTATTTGTAAAATCATTTATTAAACAAAACAAGACAATGAACAGTACTTTAAGATTTAGAACTCAACTTATCAACAAAAAATAAATAAAATATAGTTTTAATGGAGGAGTTGAATGTATACATTATACAACCTTTTTTAAGAAGTCTTTTACATTGATTTCCCCCCTTTGTAACTGTTTTAACAATCGCTTGTATTTTTGGTCAAATAAAATATTGTAAGCGATCTCCACAGGATGACGTCAACAAGCCTATAAAAGACAGCCTTCTAGACAGGCTCGTCCATTTTGTCGTTGGCGCTCGCGGTGTACGGACGTGTGATTAGTGTTAATCTGTGTCGGTCGCTATTAAGGTCACGTAAGCCATTCTTTGTTAATTTCGTTATATTTCTTCGTTAAATTAGATGTTATTGAAGTGTGCAGTATTTGGTTTTGTAATAATTGTGTTGATCGTTCTTTGTGTTATTTTTGTTTGAATTGTGAAGGTAGTAAACGGATTTCTTGTTACTTTTTGTTTTTTTTAATTAAATTCTACTTCTGAACCCAAAATCAGAAGTGGGATAAAGAACTTAACTACCCACATTAACGTTAGCTTGCCAAAGGTCTAAAATTTTGTTATAAACAAGAAAACCGTTAACATTTTAAACGAGTTTTGTTCCCAACTACTGCTCACTTTGTTTCTATGTTGTGTGGTACTTTATTTTACCGGTACGAATGAGACGAACAATGACACCTAGTCCACGAAGGAGTCGTCCCAGGAACGAATTGCGTTATCAAACCCGGCGTGTTTCTAGCAGGTCCCGCGACCGCCGCGACCATAGTGATGATAGATCGAGCCGTGGTTCAAGCGTTAGACGTGATATTTTGGAGGATGGCTTGCGTTCTCGAGATCGACAGGATTTTCACCGTTCGGAGACGCGTCGATCGCGTACGCGGGATAGATGCGGTTCGCGTTATAGGGATCGTTCTCGTAGTCACCATCGTGTCCGATCAAGGTCGAACTCGCGTCCGGTTTCACCGATAGAGGCGCGGTCGAAGGTTAGGCCACAACCGGTTTGTAGGACTGATCAGTACCTGGAGTCTCCTACGCCAGGCTCTGAGGCGTCTACCCTCGCTACTGCTTTGTTGCAAGCTATAAAAACGATGCAACCCTCGCGGTCTCAACACTACTATGTGTCTAGTTTCGATCCATCAATAAACAATATCCAAGCATGGTGCGAGGAGGTGGATCGCGCCAGAGAAGCTAACGGGTGGAACGATCACGAGTGTTTGTCGCGGGTGGCATCGTGCCTCAAAGGTGACGCTAGAGTTTGGCTTGATTTCAGAGCACTCAATCGGATCACTATAAAAGATCGCTACCCTCTGCCACTAATTGATGACCACATCGATAGGTTGGGTGGTTATAAGTTTTTTTGCTGTCTTGATATGGCTACCGGGTTTCACCAAATCCCGCTCAAAGAGGAATGTATTCACCTAACTGGCTTTGTAACTCCGGAAGAGCATTTTGAGTACGTCAAGATGCCTTACGGACTAGCTAATTCCCCGGTAGTTTACCAAAGAATTATTAATAACACTCTGCGTGCGCACATTGAAGAGGGAAACGTACTGGTCTACGTTGACGATGTCCTCCTTTTAAGCAATTCCGAAATCGAGGGGATTGAACTGTTGCGTAAGGTCCTTCAGACTCTCACAAGTGCTGGCTTCTCCATCAATTTGAATAAATGCTCGTTTCTAGTAACGGAAGTCGAATATTTGGGGAGGCTGATTAGTCAAGGTCAGGTTAGGCCGAGTCCACGAAAAGTGGAGGCCTTGGTTAATACTTTACCGCCAGAAAATGTAAAGCAGGTACGACAGCTCTTGGGGTTGGCAGGTTATTTTAGAAAGTACATAAAAGACTACGCCACTAAAACCGCGCCCATCGCTATCCTCACGCACAAGAACGTGAAGTTTAACTGGTCCCCCGAATGCGAGACTATTCGCTTGAGTTTAATCAAAGAGCTGACTAGTGAACCGGTACTTACCATCTTTAACCCCGATCTTCCTACTGAAGTTCACACAGACGCCAGTAGTATTGGATATGGCGCTGTTCTTTTACAAACACATTCCGATTCTAAGAAACATGTGGTCGCATATTTCAGCCGATCGACGCAAGGAGCCGAAAGTAAGTACCATTCGTACGAACTTGAGACCCTTGCCGTTGTTAAAGCTCTCCAAAACTTTCGCCATTATTTAATTGGTTTAAAATTCATTGTAGTCACTGACTGTAATGCGCTTAAGTCCACAGAGCGTAAGAAAGACCTCTTACCTCGAGTAGCTAGGTGGTGGGTGTACCTTCAAGACTTTAACTTCTCGGTTGAGTATCGCAAGGGAGCAATGTTACCCCATGCGGACTACTTGAGCCGCAATCCCGCCGTTGTCAATCAAATTTCCAAACCCCGTAACTGGGCTCAGGTCGCACAGTCAGCTGACGACGAAACCAAAGACCTGGTTCAGAAGTTGCATGATGGTAGGCTTGACGGTGATCGTTATCAAATTCAAAATGGGGTCCTTTACTATAAATATGTGCCAGTAGGTCAAGAGCCGAGGTTACTTTGTTATATACCCAAAGGGCACCGACTTAGCCTCTTGAGAGTGTTCCACGATGAACATGAGCACATAAGTGCAGAGAAAACGATTGATCTCATTCTTAGACACTTCTGGTTCCCGGGTCTGAGGCGATTTGTCTCTAAATATGTCTCTCATTGCCTTGTGTGCATTTCTCAAAAGAGGGTTCCCAGAGCACCATTACAAAGTATAATTTCTTGGGAAAAGCCCGATACTCCATTTAATACGGTTCATGTTGATGCCTTAGGGCCATTACCAGTTTCAGATGGGTATAAATTCATTCTCCTCATTGTGGATGCTTTTACCAAATACACACTTCTTTATCCTATCTACCGACAAGATGCCGCTGAACTCAAACGTGTCATTACTCAGGCTATTTCTTTGTTTGGGGTGCCTAAACTATTGGTCACAGATAAAGGACGAATGTTCGAGTCTCACGAGTTCGTAACTTGGATCAACGAACTGGGCTGCAATCAACACGTCATCACGCCCGAAATGCACCAGGCCAATGGTCAAGCAGAGCGCTACATGCGGACCGTTCTTAATATGCTACGCATCCAAGCCAACTACAAGCAGCTGGAATGGTCAGAGACCTTGTGGAAGCTACAGTTGGTGCTAAACATCACAAGGCAAAAGACGACACGAGCATCTCCTTTAAATCTTTTAATAGGCACAGAATCTACTACGCCCGTGGTGCGAGCACTGGTACGTGACGTAGCGATCGAGGGTTCGGCGCCTAACAGGGAAGCTCTGCGCGAAATCACTAGGAGCAGAGCCCGTGAACTTCTCCGAAGTAACCAATCTCAGCAAGATGAACGAGCTAACCGTCAACGGCGAGCACCTCGACAGTTCTCCGTCGATGACTGGGTGTTTGTTATAAAATATTCTCAGTCGGCAGGCAAACTGGACTCAGGCATGCGTGGTCCGTATAAAGTGGTCAAAGTTTTGCCAAGTGGACGCTACACACTGCAGTTACTCAGCGGCAGTTACGGCAAGACTACACAAGCTGCTGCGCAATACATGGTGCCGTGGCGGGGTGAATGGAGCCCCGAAACATGCGCTGCGTTTTTCGAGAGTGAGTAATTATGTGATAAACAATGGTCATTATCATGCGGTTAGTGAGGTAAGCCTGAAGGGCGAGCTTCACGTGAATATTTATGTTTCATAAAGTATCCCTCACATGCACGATTACGCTCTGCATGTCGAGATGGCTCAATACGTAAGATTATGATCTGCGTATTGGGAAGCTTCGAGTACATGTGACTATGTCTGCGTGCCGATAAGTCTCGGCACATGTGGCTATGTCTGCGTACTAGGAAACCTGGGTACATGTGGCTATGTCTGCGTGCCGGGAAATCTCGGCACATGTGGCTATGTCTGCGTACCAGGAATCCTCGGCACATGTGACCAAGTCTGCGTGCCGGGGAGCTTCACACGTTCGAATACGGTCTTCGTGTGGAATACACTCGTACGTTCGAATACGGTCTTCGTACGAGTGGGTCTTAGAGGCCACGTTGTTACAGGATCCGAAGATAAATTAACAACGAAGTCAAATGGAAAAATGGAAGCGCTCTTATCTTTGGTATCAACAGGAATATGCCTTGGCTTTATTATGTTTTTTTTTGAGAAAGATGTATGTAGTTTAAGCGAGTGTGAGTTATTGTGATGTGTGAATTAAGAAAGAGTGATGTATGAATTAATTGAATGTGGATAGACTGATAGCCTGTGAGGTTGAACGTTTTCATTTTTATCCTTGAAGGAGTATTACAAATATTTTGTTTTTAGGTGAGGTCACTGACGATGAGGAAACAGTACCAAAGGATCCAGCACCTGCAGTTGGACTGTCTATGCCCTTGCTTGACGATGACGTAACTAACCCACCTACATCCCCAGTGGCGGGTCCTAGTGGGATAACTCGGAGATCTTGCGTCGAGGACGACTTGGCGTCAGGAGAGGCCGTGTAAGCGATCTCCACAGGATGACGTCAACAAGCCTATAAAAGACAGCCTTCTAGACAGGCTCGTCCATTTTGTCGTTGGCGCTCGCGGTGTACGGACGTGTGATTAGTGTTAATCTGTGTCGGTCGCTATTAAGGTCACGTAAGCCATTCTTTGTTAATTTCGTTATATTTCTTCGTTAAATTAGATGTTATTGAAGTGTGCAGTATTTGGTTTTGTAATAATTGTGTTGATCGTTCTTTGTGTTATTTTTGTTTGAATTGTGAAGGTAGTAAACGGATTTCTTGTTACTTTTTGTTTTTTTTAATTAAATTCTACTTCTGAACCCAAAAATATATTAATTTTTTCGATTTTTCCTTTGGGACTGGAACAAGCTGTTTTTTATTATTATATCAAAATGCATTGCTTCCTTACGAAGTTTTTGAATAAAAAGGTACAGATTTGGTCTTTTTGACATCAGGACATTCATGCGGTGGTGCCACCCCACCAGTGCATTAGTAGTCCGATGGCGCTGTCCGGCACAACTCAGAAGCCTTGGCTGTAGTCGTGGGTACCATCGATTTTGAAAATATACTTGAAATCGATCCATACTTCGACGAGAATCCTCTTCCATTTCTTCTACAATTGTATGCCATCCTTCTGGGATATGAGAAGCTGGCAATAACGGAAGAATTGAGACCATGCGGATTATTTTCCTTTGAGCGCGTGATTGAGTAACTTTTAAGTCTTTAGCCTTCTTTTTAATAGCTTTTTGAAAATGAAAATAGCATCCACTAATATTGGCCTCTGGAAACACATCTCTAACCGCGTTCATAACGGCGATTTCGTAATCACATTTAAAAGTACTGTTCATTGTCTTGTTTTGTTTAATAAATGATTTCACAAATACTGTTTTTTATCATCCTTGAACCAAAATAAAAGTTATTGGCATTGATATATATTCTGACATTAGTAGAATCTGGCATTTATAGAATTTGGCATTATTAGAAACTGGCTTTTCTAGAATCTGTCATTTGTAGAATCTGTCAATTGTAGAATCTGGCAATCATAGAAACTGGCGTTTTAAACTCGTCTGGCATTTCTAGAATCTGACATTTGTCGACTAATCCCAGAAAATATGCATTCACTAATTGGATTTTTTTTCAGGCGATATATGAAACCCACGGGAAAACCTACAAGGTAGGCAGCACGAGAGAACTCACGTACAACGCGTGCGGGACCAGTACCGACTGGTGCTATTCGATAGCGAAAATCCCCTACTCCTACATGGTGGAGCTGAGAAGTAAAAAACATAAATTTAGATTGCCAAAAGACCAAATCTTAGACACTTGCACCGAAACATGGAATGGTGTCAAGAGTCTAATGGATTACGTCGATAAACATTCAAAATAAAGAAAATTGTTTCTAAAATGTGTTCAAGTATTCGCAACTTCGTCCTGTAGTTGTCTAGTGGTGACTTTTGTAGAGTTGAGTAAAAAGTTCTATCTGATTTCGTTTTTTATTGGTTATGTATATTATAAGGCATCACTTTTTGTAAACCACAAACATTACTGGACTATTATTGTCTGAGTTTTTTTGTAATAACGGTACAATTTAAACACTTTTTTCGATCTACAAACTCTAGGAGGGCTAGTACTCCGTTGAGGGCTTCTTTACAACAATCTTGTATTTCTTCTCGCGGCAGTAAGAAACGGTCTTGTTTACTTCTTAGCTCGAGAAGATAGGAGAAAGGGATGTGAGCTGTTCCGTAACTCCAATCAATGCTTGTTCCACAAGCATTATACATGATATCTTTGAAGTTGCCAACTTTATACATGCGACCGTTTGTCTCATAGATAGCCTAAAATAAAGAATAAACATCAGGTTTTTTTCATTCAGAAAACATCTAAAACACCATTTTAAACCACAGAAATAGTTTGGTTTTGATCTTACTTTAGCCATAACAGTAGCACCCTCTAATAAGTTAACGTAGTCAGGACATGGATCAGCAGTGTGGCACCAAGGAAAGGAGATTACTTCACTACAAGCGTGAAATGTTAAGAATATTTTGAATGGAGTCCCGGAGTATAAAATTATATCCTGCAAAATAAAAATCAATTAGTTTTTATAAAACCTGCTAATGCGCTAGTTAGGTTAAATGGAATATTTGTTACCTTAATTGCAATTGTTTCTGGTTCTGAAAATGCATCTATGCCGCGGTAATTAATGCTGTAAGGATCGCCAGATGCATTTTCGTTGGCATTATTACCCGGGTTACCCCAACAGTATCTATCAAATGGAAGAAAATATTATTACCTTCGTATAAAGAAAAAAAAGTACTAAAGGCCCATTTAGATGGGGAGAGTTTCTCGTACGGTTCCATGCGAGAAACTATACACTACTATCACAAGAAATAATCGCCATAACTCAATCGTATCAAAATGTATACAGGCAAGAATTAAAATCTCGCCTACGATTATAAGGACATAACAATATTCCATTGCAAGGCAATTGTCGCCCAAAGAGCGAATGGCTAGACAAAAAATAATGTTTTATGGTTCTTCGAAAATCGTATCTTCGGGACGAGAAACTCTCTTAGTCTAAATAGGCCTTAAAGGCCTGCCTAGACGAGGGACTTTTTCCACAGACAAAAATCATTGAATAACTTGTGTCAAAGATTGTCCATCGTGTGCATAGGCCTTCAATATCTTAAGTGATATTACCCAAAATTTCTATTTAGATCAACACCCGTAATCGCATTTCCAAATCGAGCTCTGCTCTTGCGCCACATTCTGTCTTGTGTATGTGAATAGATATAGCCGTCGGGATTAACTACTGGCAAGAAATACCTGAAATACATATCAATGTAGTATTCTGCACAATGTAAACTTGCAGTTCAGAGCAAGTAGAGTGCAGTGAAATTAAATGGGTCTGTTGAAAGAATAGCAATTTATTAATAATCAGTAGTAGATTTACATGGAAAGCACGATGCTTTCCACGTAAATTGCGCAATTCTAAAATCAGGTAGCAATTGTCGCAGTGTTTAAAGTGGTCGCCACGCCACTACCATTGAGTTCTGAGGACGTGGGTTCGATTCCCACACGGAACAATTTGGGTTGTACTATGTGTCCTTTGCTTGTATGTTTGTAAACGTCCCCGCAACACAAGAGCAATTCTTAGTTCGCAGTGGTCTTTTTAAAAGAAAAGTAAAAAAAGGACTTGTGACTGAAGGAATTTACAACGATCACAATGGTATCGTTAATCGTTTACCAATCTTTATTAGTGACGTTGTTTGGTAATGAGGAGAAGTTCCTGGCTACGTAATCAGCTATGTAAGTGACTGCTGACGCCGTGATCCACTCTCTCGCGTGAGTCGTCCCGTCCAGCCATATCCCTGTGTTGTTCGCATCGCTGTTTGATATTTTAAGCAACTGGAAAATACCAATAATGTTGAGGTCTTGTTATTTCTAAAGCATTAAAAAAACGCTTTATAAAGAGTTTAAAGTTAAATTAACAAATCTTAATAAAATAATTAAGACTAATTTAAATCGTAATAAAGCTTAAATAAGAAATAGGATGCCTTTTATACAAATAATTACACCATATGCCATACATTTTAAGGCATGATTTAGTTATTATAATATAGTCTAAACTAACCTTGATATCTCTACCCTCCACAGTCTTGCCGATAACACACACGGTGCACGTCGATGGATAACATTTCTCCAAGTCATCCATAAACTGATATATCAATGTAAGGGGGTAAAAGTCCTTCCAGTCAAAACCGCGCTCTGAAAGTCAACTTGATATTTAAAATTTGAACTCGAGACCGAACGAGAGAGGAGTTATCTCTTTCGTTTTCAGAAGAGAACCTTGCCTAACATAGAGACACTAGCAGATTTATCTAACTAACTAAGGTCCAACACGCTGGCTAAATGCTTTGATGACTAACCCCCGGTTTCTGAGGCACACTTAGCGGTAGTTTATCTATTCAATAGTGTTTTCTTTATAGGAGTTTTAACGCTATTGAATAGATAAACTACTGCTAATAAAATTGTACCTCAGAAACCGGGGGTAAGTCCCGTAACTGCATTAAACGAACGCCGTATTACATTTGTATGAGACCGCGCTAGCGTCCGCTTCACACAGTTTCAGTCCTATTGACCTCGCATTTCTATTAATAAACTGGATGACACAGACAACTTGAACCCGCTGATGGTGTCGTTTCGATCCAGATCCAGCTTCAATAGAAATCCATATATTTAGCCACCTCCCTACACCGTAACACTACATTACCTGATTTAAAGGGCGACCGCGGTCTTGAGATGAGGGGGCTGCGTAGGCGCCGCGGCACTGCGCTCACGTGGCCCATCGCGTCGTTCATGATCACCTCGTACGCTATCTCCCTCTCGCGCAACAGCTTGTCCACCTGCATCGCCCGCAACCCTTCCACTAGCACCTCCATCGAGCTTGGGTTATCGCTATTTATGATGATGGCTACAACATTACACTTATTTTGTTAACAAATAATCGGTTACCTCAAGTAGAATGTCTATTTAGGACTGTCACCGCCAACTTGACACGATAAGAAGAGTGTCTTTCAAGTGACATGACATAAGAAACAAAATAAAATAATTCATTGATAAAGTCTATCTTCTACGAGCTTCGCTTTCCTGATCTATGTTATTCACATGAACACCACTGACATAGTTATTTTGTCTCAACTTTCGTAGCTATACTTTCCTAAAAGAACCTTTAAACCTGATAGAATTATTAAAGCTCATCTTTCACTAGAGCACTTCTGCGCACGCACTATGTAGGTATGGCTATCATGTGAAAGATAGTCAGTGTCCCTCAATAAAACGAGACCGGGCGAGGCCTACGTGATATCAGTAGACATTTTCTAGCTTGCGCTGAGTCTTAAGTAAATGTTCCTATAGGAAATAGCTGCATAATTTACTTACCACCTTTGTTGTCCAAATTCTTCATAAACATTCTTTGTCCGTCTTTTATACATTTTACGTCCCATATTTGATATCTCGCGTCTTTCCGTGCCACTTTGATCGATGATGCTGTCTCGTTGCTAGGCATCTGTGAACATCTCCGCGTGAAATTGAGATTACTAGAATTTTGATCTAAATTAAGTTTTTTGTCTGTTACATTTAAAATTTTAATCTGACATCTATTGTATTTATTTGATCGATGAAAATGACAGCTTTAGTGTATTGATTAGTAAGATAGAGGTGAGATGGGTAGTCGAGTAAAGCGATTAAAAAACTAATAGGTATGCCTACATATAGATTTTAATAAACATAATTTTACGGTTCCGTGTATTACATAATACCGAGCTCGCTCCTCTCAAAGCAACTTTAGACACATTTTTCGTAGTCTGGAAATAATATGATATATTGTTCAGGAATACAAAACCCAACTAATTCAAACAATGACTTTAAGGCCGGATCTACATAATATACCTTGTAGCTAGATACAACTCAAAATTCACGGCCGGCCTACTAGTGACCAAGGTTTGTAACTTTACATCAAAATAATTGAATTCTTTCGTGTATTACTGATAATGGCATTGTAATGAAGAAGTGTTGGTGAGCGGGGCCGCGTTCGATAATTACACGTAATCAGATATTTTGTGTAAGCGGCTCGCTCGCCCTCGTCTCGCCCATGCACTCCCCACTAATGAAACAGAACACCCTACCAGAGGTTCTCGAATAGAATAAAACTCACTTTTATTTCACTTTAAAAAATCTATTTTTCTTCTAGTAAACAGTTTGAAATCGTTCAATGGATACATTTAGGCGTTGTTAAAAAATATTGGATTGTTTCTTAATATGTGTTTTTTATTTTCTCCAAAACTATGAAATGCTGAATATTCATGCCACGTCTTATAGATCATCAGCAATCGGCTTAAAGACTTTCAACTACGTGACAAAAAGGCTTATCTGCAACAAAATTCTAAGTACTTAATTTGTTCTTTAAAATTTTTAGTTTGTCAGAGTTTTTATTAACGTTAAGCGATTTAAAGCAAAGCTTCTTCTGCTTCTGATTTTAAAAAGCAAATGTCATTTAATACACAACCTGCTTTCATTGTTAAAACGTAGGCACAGGAATACTGAGAATCATGTGCTTTACAGACGATTCAGTTGGCATAGCAGCATGGAATAGCAATGGCAAGTTTGATGACATAACTTTTATGTAATGTTTACATAATAGTAACCAATCGACAAGCGTCGCTGAAAGACGATGTTATGAAAGTTTGTAAAATGCCCTGATTCCTATAAAATCAGAAGATCATCGACTGATTCACAGACCGCAGATGTAAGGTCTCTCCTATTTTTTCTTGCCCCTGATTAATTGTATCGAACGAGTTCCTAATGAGAACCGATAGTAGCGTTTAAGATCTGTTGGTAGCCCGCTAACCAGACGGTGTACCCCAAACTGCGCGCCGCCCGACTGTCACCTCGCCTCGGTCTTACGCGCGTTTATCTTTTTAATTGTGCCCCCGACTGCCTCCCGCCCCCTCCGCCCCCCACATAACCTCGCCCCTCGGAGACGCTTGTTAAGCTCGTTACATTTATCCTGATCATTCATGTGCTGCCTTATATTTGACTTAAGAAGGGATTAGCGCTAAGTAATTCCAGAGGTTTGTCTCGTGTGCTACAGAAAAGATTGTTTATCGCTCAACAATAAATTGAACATCTTTTTGAACATTTTTGCCTTAATGACAGAATCTTGGTGAAATGGGTAAATAGGTCACTAGTATAATAATCAACGTTGTAAGTATTAAACTAATGATGATCATGTATTATGGTCGTCGTACTTTTGTCACTTTAACTTTTGATTGATAACTGCAACAGTTGTGTTCCGATTAGCATACCTACGCACTTGGTGTGCTCTGTATTTTCACTCAATACAACTGGGGCACTTTGTAACATTTCAATAAAGTATTGACATACCTACTCGTGATTCTATAGACTCTCGATGAACAAAGAATAAAGAAAAAAACTAGACAAATCTATCGAAGCATTGAATCAAACTAATGCAGTCCGTACCTAAAGCTATCTTTTTCCAGTCGATTTACAATACTAGTGCGAAAACTAAACTAATTTATATTTGCGATTTTCATCACTATTACTTCTTAGTCACAAGGTTGAATTTACTTTGATTTAAACGAAATAAACAGGGATTAACAATTAGTCGCAAAATGTAGGCACCAAGTGGGTGTTCAGGGGTGGTAAACCGGTCGACCAAGTCACTGTACAAATACAAACAGAAGGATAACTTTGACAAAAGCTCACTTTTTGCTTTTGACCTGTATTAGTCACTTCATTATTCTATTTGTAGATTTTGAATTTACTTAAACTTTATTACAAAAAATGTGTATTATAAAAATACAATCATTGACAACAACGCTAACAGTTTTAGACTAGATTTTATATGAATATCATCCCTACCAAACATTGACTAGGTATTCTGCAACGAAAGTTTTAGAATATGCACCAAAAAGTTTAATTTGAACTAAGATCGTAGGAATTTATATGCGAGTCTACATTCGATACTTTTTATATTTTGCTGTAGGTGTAATTATATAAGTGAAACTTCTGCAACTATGTTTGTAGGGGTTCTGCTTTGTTTTTCATTAGACGCTGCTTATGGGCCACCGTCGCGACGCTCGCTAAGCACTTAACTGCCAACCCTGACTTAGTATTCAATGTGAAAAACGTTTTAACGATCTCTTTGAAATCAGATGAATCTTTTGTTCACACCTCTTGATGAACATTTCAATGTGCCTGTCACTCACATTGTGTGGGAGCTGGGTACTTTTATATAAACGTGTTTTTATCTTTGAAAATATCTACAAAGTATTTCATTGCCGAGTTGTCCTCTTACTAGATGTAGTACCTTATAGTTTTGTTGCGTGAGTCGATAACACTTTTGAGATCTATTTATCAAAGCATTTATGAAAACTTCGCCAAACAACTTTAAGGCTAGAAAAGAAAATAAAGTTGTCGTAGCTTATTGGTGTGATTCCTGTCAATCAGCAATGACATTTCAAGCATCACAGCATTGCTGCATAAAATAATAAAAAAAATGCAGAAAGCCCGATAAATGGGCAAAAGAAACAATATACAATGGACCGGTTTTTATAAACACTTTAATATAACACTTGAACAGTAATCAGTTTCAAGTTTGAAGCCCTAGGGGAATTCTTCGCCATGAGTCACTTTGAAAGAATCAACTCTGCATCAAAACCTAGAATGAAATTTGCGACTGGAACGAAATCGAGTTTTTCTACAAAATCTATAAATAGTTCTAGTCACAACACTCCTAGCAGTGCAGGTCACATCGACCGCTCCAGCTGCAAAGATTTTATAGCAGAAAACATCTTATTCGTTGATCAAAAAATTAAGCAGAAACGAAAGAAAATGGATTTGACAAGTGTTCCTAGATGCTATGCAACTTCCGGTCATATGACTTGCTATTTAAGTGGAAATTCAGAACCAAATATAGAACAGAGAAAACCAATGGGGCCTATGAAGAAAATGGAGATAGATACACCGGGTAAGTTTAATATTGCTGTACTTAGGAGTTTACCTCTATTAAATATCTAGTATTTAGATTAGAGTCGAATCATTGAAATTAAGTTATTTACTTAATTCGTATTTTTAATATATTTGAAATTAAAAGAGCGTAGTCTAGGAAAGTAGAAGTGATTTAATTTTTTAAATTTTACATTACTTACTTACTCGATTATCACATACATTTTATTGGTAACATGGCCAGTTTTAAATCCAGAAATAATCTTTTCAGAAAATGAAAAGCCACTCATAGATCCTGAGGAAGTAGCAATGGACTGGGATAATTACCATCGTTTGAAAGTGATACACAACTTCATGGAGGACCTGGAGCATGAGTATCCTTCTCTTTGCACCACGGGAAATATCGGCAAATCTCTCGAGGGACGCGATCTTAAAGTAAGCATATAGCCTGTTTATAAAAATTTTAACGAAACAAAATTTTCTATTGATTCCAACGTTAGTAATCCAATGCGGAGGTGTATCAATCCACTTTTTTTTTATTGGAACAACATAGGTATATCAATATTCGTCTCTCTTTTCTTTAAAATTACAACTCTCGCACCAAGAATTCCTCTAGTGTCATGAAAACAACCAGACCCGTAGCGACTATTAGTGCATTGATCAAATAGGTACTTCTTCCTAATGTATTATAAGGTGTTGTTATAACAATGTAAAGCAACAGTTTTTTTATTAATAAGCGATCTTTTATTCTTAGATCCTAAAGATATCGAACAGTGAAGCATCGAACGCGTGTGTGTGGATAGACGCGGGCATACACGCGCGGGAGTGGATCGCGCCCGCCGTCAACACTTACATCGCCAACCATATCGCAAGGAACTTTGAAGGCTTACCGGACTCCGTTAGAAGCAAAGATTGGTGAATTTAAAACATATTAATTTCATAACATTACCTACAGCTTTTCTTTTCTAAATGATTTAGTTCATCGCAAAATTACTTTCATTTTATGATCCCAAGTATTGTTAAAGAAGCCAGATTAATCATTTACTAACCAAATTACACGAGTTAACATAAAAACAATGAAAAAAACAGTGATAAAAATATTAAGTTTGTTTAGTTAGGAATCGAGGGCATTCTACGGACTACTCGAAATGCTCTAACTTCCAGGTATTTCATGCCAGTTCTAAATCCAGATGGATATGAATACTCGCACACCACGTATCGTATGTGGCGTAAAAATAAAGCTTATGTGAAACACAAAATGACGGGTGTGGACCTTAATAGAAATTTCAGGTATCCATATTATATTTATAGATGTTTTTAATTTCCGTATATTCAGAAATAAGTATAATAGGTGGGTATAGACTATTTTTATACGGAGGCGTATAAACACCCCCTGAGGTATCGGTGAGATTTCAACTGAAGAAAAAACTTCGCATACTTTTTCATCGGGAGTCGAACCCGATACTGATAATCTTTCGTTAATAAATTACGATATAGTGTACAAAGGGGCAGTTAGGGGCGTTTATGAATACAGTAATCCATTTAGGGAAATCACTACTTTGTAAAAATAATTGATTTTTAATGAATGATCAACACAATTTACTCTTAACTAATTTATTGTAACCAATTATAGTTACGGTTGGGGCGGCAAAGGCTCATCAGATGAACCACAACACGCGTTCTTTCGCGGACCACATCCGTTTTCTGAACCAGAATCCGCAGCGATGAGGGTTAGTAGTACATTTCATTCGCTGTTTTAAAATATAACCGTATTAAAAATATCATTAATTCATCCAACTATTTGTGATTCAAACTTGCTTTTGGCTATAGTAAGTATTTATCTTCTGGTAATTCCTTTGAACGTTATTGCCTGCTTGTCATTGTCACAAAACTGCGTCAGCACTACCGAGAATCCGTTTGCAATGTTGTGCAATAGTTAAACTATACACCAAAAACAGTTGATGCTATAAATGTAAATAAGTCACTTTTGCTGTCTTTAAAGTAAATGTATCATATTTTAAACCTCGAGCTACTGCATCAACATATAACCAACATACAGGCAACATAACAAATTAGATAATCCCAATGAAAATCAATTGAATACATTTAAATGTTGGAAATGATGATTGGAATCGCGCGCGATCATTTAGCAGTAATGTGCGTTGATACCGAAATCGTGTCGTCGCCATTGCAGGCAGAGATTAAACTGCAAACAGGATTTAGTCGTAAATCAATTTCATTGTAACGGTTTTATATCGCTCTGTTACATTAAATTTAATTCATTGTTTGCACTATTTAATGTGCTTACCTGAGAATGATCAATGTATGGCGACGACTGTGTGTAAGTCCCAGCAAATTAAATTAATAACATGATTGTAATCACAAAAAATCACACTTTCACCGACATATCTACTTTAGTCCGACAAGTTAGTATAGAGCCTTGGCACTCACAGTTTATCTAGATTATGATTTTGAGAAATGTCACTGTATCAAACAGGACCCCTCAGCGGGATAAGGTTGCTGATTGATATTCTCAATTCTGAATTGCGTATGCCTCCGCTAGCCGCGAAACATACAAGACTCTGCTAAGTCGTTGGACTATAGTAAAAAGAAATCGTTACCTGTCAATGAAATGTAATATATGTATTTTATTATACTTCAGGATATATTTCTTAACTCGGGGGTCGAGTTCAAAGTATACATAACCCTGCACAGTTTTGGACAAGTCATTATAATGCCATTTGCGTGCAGTGAAAATCTAGCCCCAGATTACATATCTCTCCTTGAGGGGGCTACTGTTATGTCCAAGGTAATTTATTATGTAACTATTTATCTGCTTATATATTTATTAGATAGTATAGTGGTAATTTAAACTCATCGTTATGGCAATAAAGATTAATTTAGAACATTCTCGATGAAGGACTTTGCGATCAGTATTCCATAGATTTTTTTATAAGAGCTGTACTCGCATGAATCATGCTGCATACATTTGCATTGTATTTTTTAAATAAACCTATCTCTGGACTTTGCTTATTCAACCCCTAAAATATGAGTCACAAGATAAAACAATTGCGTTCATAGCTTATCGCCTTTTTAACTTACTCTATACTGATAAACTGATTCAATATTTTTTGTGAGCAGGCGATCTATGATACTAACGGCAATACATATAAAGTAGGCATTTCGAAAGACGTCATGTATCCGGCCTCAGGCACCAGTAACGATTGGTCACACGGAGAAGTCGGTATTCCATTCTGTTATCTCATTGAACTCAGAAGTAGAAAACATAAATTCAAATTGCCGAAAGAAGAAATCGCGGAAACTGGAGCCGAAATACTGAGTTGTGTGATTGCGTTGATGGAATTTATTGATAATTATAAAAATCCTAAGACAGAAAATCTTCTCAACAAAACCCCTTCAACAGCAGAAAGTGAGTCTGTGGATGTTGAACTAACTAGAATTAAAGAAGAATGTATAAATTCGTTAAGTGAAGATTTAACAAGTACCTCCTGTGTGGTGTCTGAACAACTGGAACAACAAATAAGTAATAATTCTGAAGTACAAGAAGCTAGTAAAGACACTGAAATATGTTCATTCTGTGAAACCGAAAACAGTGAGCCTGGGGCAGATAATGATCTTAACCAACATGAAGTGAAGACCAAAGAATTAGATAAAACTGAAAACAACTCAAGCTTTGAAGACTTAAGCAGTATCTCCACAGAGAATGAAGAATCCCAATTACGAGAATTACTAGTAACTCAAAATTCTGAAGAAGAAATCAATCAATACTTTAACCGTGATAATAACTTAACAAATGAAAAAGATTTAGAATTCCAACATAAAGCAGTAAAAACTCAAGAGATTGATAAAAATACAGAACCTGACGACTCAAAAAGTAATTTGGATACGGAATCTGAGCAGTTAAAACTATTAATGAGTCGGAGTTTAGTTATAAACACTGAAGAGAAAGAAACAGAAAGGAACTCGTTTTTCGAAATTATAAAATCTAGTCCTGGTACTCGCCTGGAAGATATCTTTAGAAAGTCATTCTGAATTACATTACAAAAACATATCTGAGGTAAGTTATATTATTTGAGCTTTCGTTTATCCTATTAAAACTCAAGAACATTGAAATATTTTAGCATAGAGAAAAGCACTTATTAAAAAACATGAATTCTGACATTGTTGTAGTTGTCATACAAATCATAATTTTCAACTGTCAATATCATGCCAAAATTCTCAGTGACTGTGTAACGTGATTTATTAAATTTATTTATGAATAGTTAATCATTGGTCAAACAAACACGAGCTTACGACAATCACAAAAAAACATTTTATTCTTCTAATTACTATTAATCTTTCAAAGTGGCACCGCTAAAACCAAAAACCCAAGTATGGGAACTGAAATTTATTGAAGAAGGCCAGAGGCACTTTGTCAAGTCTCTGGACGCTTTAGGAGGTGCGTAATACAACTAATAAATACCTACAAATGATTCAGAAAATAATAATTGACGCAACATGAATTTTGTATCTAGAGATACTAAATTTACCGAAACAAATATACGCTACCGCCTAAGACACACATTTAACACTTTATATCTGTTGAAGATCGTATGCAAAAATAACTTACGGCGCAGTACTCTTAGTGATAAATATATTTTAATCTTTGCAGCGATTAATATATGGAAGGAAGAGCATAGCACCATGGATGTGATGGTAGAAGGACCTCGGGCCGGGCAAGTCGCCGGCATGTTACATGAAAGAGATGTGCCTTATACGATTGCAATACCCGATGTCAATGCTTTGTGTGAAAAAGAGCAGGGCAATGTCCTCACAAAAGTCGTAGCAAAACAAACCACATCTGGTTCCAGTAAGTGGCAGCACAATTATATAACTCTAATTACTTCCTCTAGAAATAACCCCCTTTAATTTTTATGGTAGATAAGAATTGGGTAACATTTGAACTTACTAATCACCCGTAATGACTCCTGTCTTGATACAATAATTTTCAATTAACCCTTTTATTGATAAATGGAAAGTAATTAAATATTTATTATGTTAACTAATTAACACATAATACACTCGTAAAAGACATTATATTAAACAATAAATTTCATAATTTGGTCATTTGAGCAACTGAAGCACGTATTAATGATAGGCAACATATAAAAAGGAACTGTGTGGTAAATAGTTAGTCATTTTCATCACACTCTCAGACAGCAATGGACGTTGCAGGAACCACCATGGATTGGACCTGCTACCACAGAGTAGACACTATCTACGCTTTCTTGGACAAGTTAGCACAAGAGTTCCCATACTTATGTACTGTACATGTTATTGGTAAAACAGCCGAAGGAAGAGACATGAAGGTATTATCTTTTATCTATACTTATATAAAGCTGAAGAGTTTGTTTGTTTGTTTGTTTGAAGGCGCTCATCACAGGAACTATTGGTCCGATTTAAAAATTATTGCATTGTTAGATAGTTCATTTATCGAGGAAGGTTAAAGGCTATCATCACGCTACGACCAATAGAAGCAGAGAACCAATAAAAATGTTACAAAAACGGGGAAAATTTTGACCCATTCTCTCTCATGTGACGCCAGCAAAGTTGCGCGAGTCAGTTAGTTTTCAATATTTGTAATCTTTGCAACTTGAAGAGTGATGTGATAACAGTAAGTATTGTGTTTCAGATGTTAAAAATATCCAATGGTGGGGAAACAAATACAGGTGTTTGGATAGACGGCACGATCCACGCTCGCGAGTGGATCAGTGCTGCTGTAGTGACGTACATAGCTAATGACATCGTCAGAAACTTTCAAAATCAACCTGAAAGCGTTATTACTAAAGACTGGTAAGTACAAAACAAAACTGTAAATATATAATATAATAATGTTTTTATTTAAGTTTATGTGTAAAAGGTTATTTGCTTTTCTCCAGGTACATTCTTCCAGTACTGAACCCAGATGGTTACGAATACACGCACACAACTGACAGAATGTGGCGAAAGAGTAGAGCGCGATATGGCGAATGTGTTGGTGTCGATCTTAACAGAAACTTCAGGTAACCATTTAATTGTGTCTGAAATAACTTAAATAATTTTAAAATAACAATGGTATCGCTTACTTATTATTTTATTTTTCCAAATGATTTATTTTATTTAGAAGAAGACTTCCAGTATTGCAATGTTGTCTAGTGATCAAGCAGGTATACACACTGTTAAACGTGTAATAAATATTAACTATCCCTAATATTTTTAGCTACGGCTGGGCAGAACGGGGTGAAGAAGGATCATCAGAAGACCCGGGAAGCATATTTTACAGAGGACCAAAGGCTTTCTCTGAACCTGAAACCACGGCAGTAAAGGTACCCTATCACTTTTAATAGCAACCCTTCTGTCTAAATTATTCAAACCAATTGTGAAATAAAAATTCGACCACCATAAATTACAATCTTATAAATCTTGAACCATGTAATAACCGAAGTAATTTGCAAAGACAGCTTATTTTAATTTTGTTATCCTTTACTTCCAGAACGCAATATTAAAGGCACCGATAGAGTTCAAGGTGTATCTGTCATTTCATAGTTACGGCGAGGCGATCATATTCCCCTGGGGCTACACCAGTGAACCATGTCCCGACTACGTCATGATGCTTGAAGGTGGAACGGCTATGGCTAAGGTAAGAAATAACTTTATACATCTTTAATCAATTTACCCCCGGTTTCTCAATACATTTAGCGGTAGTTTATCTATTCGATAGCGTTTTTATATGAGTTTTAACGCTTTTGAATAGATAAACTATCCCTAAATGTGCCTCAGAAACCGTGGGTTAAAGTTTTTGAATTAATGAATTTCATAGGACATAACTTGATCTTCGATTTCATTTCGATTTACTGTTCTGATTCAAATACAGTGTTGTTATCAATCGTAATTTGAGGTTTTTGTTACTCTTAATTTAAACGTGCTTGTATTTTTTTTGAGAATTAATGTACGTGTTTTTTTTACTAGGCCATCCACGCATCTAGTGGTCACACGTACAAAGTAGGCAGCACGAAGGACCTCATGTATTACGCCAGCGGCACTAGCAGTGACTGGACCTATGGCGTCGTCAACATACCATTCTCTTACATGATCGAACTTAGAGGGAAACAACACAGATTTCTACTTCCCAAGGAGGAAATAGTTCCCACAGCAATAGAATCCCTCAAAGCAGTTCTAAGACTTCTGCAATTTGTTGATGGTAAATGCGGAGGCTCCGACTTATCTTGTGTCTGTCCTAAATAATTAATCAATCCGATATTCTGAAAAAAAATTGTAATATACAGCGAATTACTCCCAATCATGTTGACTATTTATAAGTTATGCACGTAAATAAATTATGACAATAAAATTTTGTTTTATTAATACCAGTACTTTAAAAGACCTTTAGTAATAGTTGCAAAAACAGGCTCCGTAGTGCTAACCACATCCAGAGTAAAATCTTAGTCTCTCCATCTGAATCGAATTATGTTATGTCGTACGCAAAAAAATGAAAGAAAATGGGAATTGATATTTGGGTTTCTCTTAATATTATTATAGTTTCATTTCTTCAATATATTATTAGGTATAGTTTAACATAGTTCAAACAAGGTCTCTCCTATAATTTTGAGCTATTATGCTGTAGGATATCAGTAAAACGCTCACTATATAAGTAAACAACGATAAAACATTTCATTGCTCCATACATTCATAATGCCTGGACGCAATGACCTGTGCCAAATAGCTCGGCGGTGTGGTTTCGACTATAATGGACACAATCCAAAACTTTTTACTCGCGCTGCGCTATAAAATATTTTGTTTCTGCGGCCTAAATTGCTTTAATAAAACTGCAGTATAAAAAATTCGATAACTTTATTTACAGATTTGCATTATCTTATAATACAGTCAACAATTCATTAAACGTTACGATTTGGAATTCACATTCAATTTATCTAACGTAAAAACACCTATCGGTCGACAATAACCGCTATATTATCGTAGACGAGCACAATGTGTCCAAATATCTGAACGTCTCAACACTCGGGACGGGACAAGCCGAACAGTTGTATAAAATAAAATCTCTGTCCACTACACGTATCATATAACCATCTGATGAAACACTAATACAAGGACTCGACAGTACATACACTGGAATGTTAAACAAAATCCTCCTACGAACCGCAATCATACGTAACTCCAGTTGAACTTTGTAAATTGCACGCTCCCGCATCGATAGTGTTGTTGTTAGAAGCGCGTACACGCAGGTCCAACACGAAATGGACAGTAATGATTCCTGTAATAGTCAGTGGCACGTCAATCACTAGTAGGGACGCCAAACGTCAACAGGTCGTCTTTCTGACGTGATGAGGGACTTGCTTCGAGTTCGTACTCCCTGTTCTGTCCACTCCGGCGAGGCGGGCCGCTTTTTGCCAGTTCCTGATGCTGACGAACTTTCTTCTTCCCTTTCCGGACTAGAATTGTTGGAGTCTTCTTGAGGCGGTGGCGGTCGAAGCCACCAATCGTAGCCGCCGTATAGCTGCGAGTACAGCCACGCAGGCGGAGTAGGGAGTAAAGGGGAGTTAAGAAATAGTTGTGCGGCTAAAGCACTGTGGAATAAGCTTGACGGTGCTGGCAGTGGCTGTAGCGGTTTCCTTGTCCTCGTGACTGAGGTGAACGCTCCGGGGCGGTCATCAGGAGGTGGACTACTTGACGCTGTGACGGATATATCGTCGTCGTCGTGGGGCGAGCTAGGCCGGGAGGTAGCGGGACTTGTCGTGCTGTGTGCGTGCATCGTTATTGGATTCTCTGACACATCTGCAACAATTACGATCCATTTATTATTCAGTTCATGACAGCATAAAAAAAATCTACCTTGAGGTATTGTAACTCGCATACTTACCAGTCTCATGGGGTGGTGGAGGCACATGCTGCGGCTGCGTATGCGCAGGCGGTAGTACGTGTGGTGTGAAATGCGCGGGTGTAGGCAACAGAGGAGGAGGATAATGTCGCGCCAACGCACCCCATTCACCACCCGGTAAACCGGCCAGCTGATGAGCTATACCTGAACCAAAGGAAATAACGCTGATTAACAAGGGTGACCCAATATTAACACAATGGAAAAATCGGGAAGGATCATTGATAAAAACAAATTTTGCTTAATGATAGTCATACAGTAACATGACTGCTTACCTATTAAGAACAGATAGAATAAGATTCAAAGGTATCATTCAAAGTCAAATTATTAAGTACTTCATAATATGAGATTCGGTAATTTGTTGTCTTTATAAACCCATAAACATAATTTTAAACCTTGTAAAAGGTAGAAATCAGAGCACGTCATACAACACAACATTTGCCACCCTACTATTCAAAATTCAATCAACAAAACAATAGCGCTAAGAGTTATCGCGTGAAACGCTCCACTAACGCTAATGCGGTGCTTAACGCACTCATCGGAATATTTAAATAATGAGAGAGACGAAAGCCTCCCCAAGCTTGTTACAATGCCTTATCTCCGCCGCGGCACTCCTCAATTGTTAGATTGTTACCTACCAATTGTCAAATGGTGGTTTTGTTGAATCGAAAGAAAAAGCTAAAGCAATATTATAGAAACTAGTACCAAGATGTTTGTGAGTTACAAAGAAGGTATTAGTACAAGGCTTCTGTTACAATTTCAACAAATGGTATGAACAACAAACGGACGGGTATGTAGGTCAACGGCCTTTTTTTAGGCAATTTATACCAATATCAGCCAATAAACAATCACAATAACAATCACATTCATACAAATAGGAAATGTGTTTTGGCGTCATAATTTTCAGTTGACATTTTTAAGCGCATAAATTAACAAAGTTTGCCGGCGCCGCGACCCCGTATATTCGGCTTAACCCTTTAGCACCCACCTTGGGTAATTCCCACCCCGAGCCAACCCAACCCTTTCAGCAATAGAATAAATTACAGGCCGTTTTATGTCGCAGATACCGTCGGTACGAAAATGTAAAACACATTATTTTGAATCCGACCGCTTAGCCTTTATAGGTGTAGTGCTTTATGAGTCCGTTGCAATTAGACAAGAGCTGCTTTTTAGGATAAGCCCGGCTTAATCTTGCCTCCAAGCGACTCACGGCTTTTACGATAATGATTTGAGATATCGAATCGGTCCCCGACCGGTTAAGTACATTATTATCTACAAAGCGTTTTCATCGTAAAATTGAAATTGTTTTTTTACTGGCTATTTTAGAACTTTCGAATAATAGAATGTACTAAAACTTGATACATTAAACAACACTAGGGCATTCAGATCTGCGGCTTAGAATGCTTCGCAGGATTGGAGGTAGAATAGGTAAAGGTCTCAATATATAAACTCGATTATCTCTTCGGCCAACTATGACTAACTTTATATTTTGTTTCTTTTGTTTGTTTTTAAAAGACAACTCTCGCATTAAGAATAATAATTACTCTTGTATCGCGGGGACTTTTACAAACCAAACAACGGACACAAAGTACAACCAGACCCGAAACAATTATTTGTGGATTGCACAAATGAGAATCGACCCTTCGACCTCCCGACGCAATAGGAGCGGCGTGGTGACCTAAACCACTGCTCCACGAAGGCAGTCAAATGTATGAATCTTCTGAGCTAAGAGGTTCATCAGAATAAATCGCAGTCCGTTACTGAGCTATTTAACTTCGTCTAATAAGTGCAGTAAGTAAACGTAAGACAAGTCGTCTCGGTATTCAAAGCTTTCTTTCAGCTAAAAGCATCGAGCTCAGACAATATCGGCATCGCTCTCGAGACACAAAAAATAACTCTGAAGCTCAAGATTACCCCGACTGGGTTGCAGGCATTCATTACTCTTCGCACTCAAAGGCATATAGAGCAGATTGAAAACAAATGAAATACCGCGAGTGTTAAAAGTATTCAAAGCTTTAATGGAAACTGATATTCACATAAGTACATATTTTAATTTTTCACGAAATATCATAATTAATTTATTTAGGTAATTATTATTTCCCCACTGAGCCGGACGACGTAGAAACATACTTACCATGTTTCTACGTCGTCCGGCTCCACAAAATACAAATTGCGGTTATTAACGTTTTAAACTACGTTTCAAGGACTTAATGTAGTTTTTTTTCGTTTTGTAATATTCTGGAAAGGTTTCTTCTGTGCTGTGAAAAATGGCGCGGCATTGTTTCATTATGTATTCTCTATTCAAAGATTCAGAAGAAAGGGTAGCGCCAGACGATTTGCATTCGTTAAAAAAATGTTGGAATCCTTTATTGTGTGCACGATGCGTAATCGTTGTATACGACGTCTCAGCTATTTTGAATCATTACAAACACAACAACAATTTTAAGTGATTATGTGTATAATTGTTATTTTGTACGAACAATGGAGATGCGAAGACTTTATTCTCATTCCGGGACAAATTCGTATCTCAGTCCAAAAGGGACGTTATGAATCTAGAAAAAAATATATGTAACGTCGTAACTCATTTTACCTTGATATTGTTTTTTGACTTATTTCTAAAATCAAAGATGGCTTAAATCAAAGAACAACAACAAAGTATCAAATCAGTACGAGCACTGTAGTTGTGGATTGGCCGCATCCGAAGACGTGCCAGTCCGCTACATTGCCCCGGACGAAGGGGTTTTTTCTTCGACTTTGAAAAATCGCACCGCGCCAAGAGAGGGTTGAACCCAAACATTTTAATGCCATTTGTTAGATTGCGTCTTGCATTTTTCCTTCTCCCGATACTACAGCGCTAATCCGCGAAGACGACCGGGATTACGCGGATAAAAGTATTTACGTTTTTAGTGTGATTCCGATGTTCAGGATTAGGGCGGATTTTTTTAAAGACTTCAACCCTTCTTGATTAGAGAAAGGGTTGGAAGCACTTTCCACTAATTATTTTGCATTTCTTCGAACATCATTTATGTAACACTTAATCGAAGTTGAGCGACTAGACATTTCCTTCGGATTAACGACTTGTATCCAAATGAGTTTTTCTTTGAAGAGACATTACAAAGTGTATTAGAGAATTTGTTATTTAATAAGTAAACATCACACTGATATCCCTGCGAGGTGGTTGCGACTGACAATCGCAAATATTTAATTATTTCCGTGAAACTAACAACTTAAATTAATTTTGTGAACTGCTTGTGCCATATAAATCTACCTCCACTTTCACTATTTCAAATGTCGCGAGATGAAAACTGTGAACATTGTATGATATACTTCAAGGTGCTTTGCGTGTGTTAAATGTGACAGTTAATTAATTATGAAGTAGTTTTGAATAATAACGACAAATTAAAATTTAAAAAGTATGACTGTTTTTGTTCCCGTCGATATTAATACATAAACTTTAGTTTCTTATATCGGTTTACATTTTATGTTGTGAATTATTTGAAGCAAATTTCGTGAGATAAACCAACAAAAAGTTTCAATTGAAACTTCAACTTTACAGCGTCACTACGTTACGGATAACTGTCCCACAACACAGCGGGTGCTGTGATATGACACCGGTCGTATAGTTAGTGCTAAGGGCTGTGACGTCACAGGCGGCAAGCAAGACGGATGCCCTCCGTACATCATAAGGTTAATAAGAGGGCTCGTGAACTAACGACGCCGCTTTGTCAACGCGCCTTAACCCGCCCGCCGCCATCTTGCAACGCCATGTTGAATTTCAATCTGCTTAGCGCTTAATGAATTTGCGTCTATTGATTTTGTTTAACCCCTTTTTGTTTTGCTTAATTAACCTTTCGGTGTAAAAGTAGCTTGACAAGGGAGTAAAGGTTACTGTTATCTATCTGATAGATGCGATTAATTAATTTCTTTTAAAAGATAACTCTTTCTTGTCCCTTCAATTCAGTTTTCTATAGCCCCTATCAGCTGAATGACCTTTTAAATTTTCTTTGTAAATCACTCGCGAAGATAACATTACACTGTTACAGTATGAACCGCGTTCAATGTAGAGTCATAACATTACACGTAGCATTAAGAGTTAATTGCGTGGGAGTCATCATACGAATTCATTTGAAAACGTTTAAAAGGTACAGTGAGTGCGAATCACGTCATACAAAAGGCTGTATGAGGTGGGTGGAACATTTAAAATTTACAAATGCGTAATTATGCACCCGCATTGTCGCGCGCTGGAAGGGTTATGTTGCCCCTCTTTCTTCCCTCCCTCGCCCCCACAATCCCGGGCTTCCGGGCCTAATGCTATATTAATTTTCTCTAAGACTCCCTCATTAATAATGCGAAGGCTGCGACTTTAAGTGGCGCTCACACGGCGACGTGAGATACACAGATGTGTGAAATTTATGATGTGACATGATGTGCCTAAAATCACTGAAGATCTAGGCCGCTTATTTTTCTTATTGAACAACTATTCCACAATTACTTCGTCAACGAGAGTCAGTTCAAGGTTGGAAACATAATAAAAAGAAAAACTTTCGTGACATGTAATTAAACAAAATAATGAATTATTAGCTACCGGAACGTACCTCCCGTAAAAGTCTACTTTGGAAGAGTAACATTTGATTCTTATAATCGTAAACTATTTTATTCTGTAATTATAATAAATTACCTAAACTACGAAATTAGAACCGTGCAATGATTGAATATGACAAACTGGCACATCCAAAGTTTCATAGCTGCACAACAAAAGTTGTGTCTATAAGAGAGGCGCGTGAACGTGAGTGTGGATAATTTATCATGATTTCACAAGGGTTATTGGTGCTCGCCGTTAAGAGGGCAGCGGAGACTTGCCTCGTACAGTACAGCCGCGAAGCGAGGAATTTACATATTGAAGTACTCGCTAAATTGTTTCTAAAGAGAGAACAAAGCGAACTCGAGCCCCGGCGCGATGAAAGAAGCCTCTCTGTTCAAGTAATCTTGTAATGTGCGTACATTCCGCTTAATGAGAATGCCTGGCAAGTTCCTACTTGCCGCTCCCACTAATTATTACCCAATGAGTAGTTCACTGTTCAAACGTGCGTGCTAAGTCTGCTCTTAAATAGTTACTTGAAACAAGGGCATAAATGTAAAGTAAGATAATAATGTTTCTTTCTTTTGTCAATTTCATAACGGTCAGATTTATTAATTTAACGTTGATATAAAATAAGCAACTCACTTTACCATAGATATTTTATACGCCTACAAAATTAACATACTCAGTCAAAATGTTCAGTAGCAACGCGTATCCTTTATTAACACACATATCTAAACAATGTTAATTTGTGAGTGATTACAGATCAAATCCAATATAAAATCGAAAGCAAATTAGCATGCATTAATTCCGGTGTCTTGGCACGTGTGGCTCGAGTTGAGCGCGACGTGGCGACGTGTGCTCGCTCAGATCGAGGCGTAGCCGACAAGAGCGCGAGGTGTATAATTGAGTTAGAGCCCTTTGACACCCGCCCTAACGAGGTTTGCGAGCACTTGCGTGCCGTCGCCACTCCGCCTATAAACTACACAAAGGTGACAACGAGTGCTTGTGTCTCTGGTTGCTTTACCACCACGCAATCCTTTGTCACAGTTTTTGTCAATTGATTTGGTGGTGCTGTTGTTGTTTTTAATTTGCTTTTTTAAGAATTGCTATTGCAACATGTTCAGCATTTACCAACAGAGGACAAACTGCCTTAACGTTAGACAAGAACTTTTTCTGCTAAAGATGTTGATAATCACATGTTAGTGGTAGAGAAAAATATTAGCGTATCTACTCTTTATTGAAAAAAATTCTATCCTAATTGAAAAAAGTAACTATGAAGATATATCAATTTGAGATTATTCATAATGACTTATAATTCGCAAATATAAGTCATAATACAACGAACATTTTATTGTATTGTGATTTGAAAAATTACAAATATGATGCCCTAATATGGAAAAAACTAAAATTTTCTTAATAATGATTACGTAATTCGTAAAACTCTTTTGCAGGTGCAATTTATTTTTTATTTGGGCACAGCTAGGTGTTCGTAGTACACAATTATGACGGTGTTTATTAGGTGCAAGTGAAGGGAGCGGGCGCCTAGCGACGAGGACTCCCTGCGACGCGCCCCGCCTCGCGCTGTACTGGGGAAATCTTATTCACCTGCCATATTTTACGCTTTACTATAAAACACCTTCGTAGATTTTAGGTGTAAGGCATTTTTAGGCTCAGCCATAATTTATTATTTACGAAGGTTATCATTAATTTGTCACAGACTGACTATATCACGATTATACAAAAACTACGTGCAGTGTGTACCATTATCATTCTATGCAGACGACACAAATATATACGTCTACATACCTTCTTTGGATCTTTTATCCAAAAGTTCATTTATAAAACTTTATTATAACGTTTATGCTTTAATTATAGACTATTAAGAAACTGTAGCAAGACCAAGAAAACAAAACTATTGAAAGTTACATAAAGCAACAACTTTGTTCCAGGTCACAAACATTTTTCTCAGCTCTACCAAACTTTGGTAAAACTCCAAATTGTTAATATTAAAACTGTTCTGTATCTCGCAGGTGTCAAGCCGGGGGCCCCAAATTGATAATTAATTGTTACGCAAAACTTCTCGACCAAATTAAATCCCCTTTTGAGGCGCGACAGGACGCGGAGTGACAACGGTACGGGTGACAATTTAATATCTTTCGGATAGAAACGTCGAGCGACTCAAAACGAGCGAGACAGGGGGTCACAACTCAAGTTATAACAGGTATCAAGTGGATAACAATACGCTCTGATGTTGTACTTCTCGCAGATCCTTCGTTATTTATAACTTTGAACATTTCATATGAACACTGATTATTGCCTCTACAAGTTTTAATCGTTGATTCGATCTTGTGGGTAATTATAATATTTGTAATATATTTAGTTATATATAAAACGTGTATGTATGTATTTAAAACAATAATAGAGTCATCTTAGGGATCGGGGACTGTTTATATTGCCTAAGAGTTCCTAACTTTTCGGACGTTTTTACCAATAATGTTAAACGACTTCATTCTGTACTCTTACCTGACAACTTAAAAGGTAACGATCCCATGAGCGGATCAGGCGGGAACCGTGGTCCAAAGTGAAAGGGGTGGAATCCATGGTGGCGTGTCTTCGACCTTGGCTCCCTCGGTCCGTCCACCGTCACCTTGATGGCCTTCTGATACGTCGCCACTTGAGGAGGAGATGTCGCCAGCATTATCGTCAGAGTGAACGATTTACCTGCAGACCAAGAAAAAAATAAAACAACTTGGTTACCATAGTACAAGCACTGCTTAGTTTGGAATCAAATGACCGCGTGTGACAACTCACAACTGGACAACTCCAATGATATTTATTTTATAACTAGCTGACCCGGCAAACTTTGTTTTGCCATATATATTTTTTTAAATGTTAGGTGTGACCAACCCTTATCACTTAGGGGTATAAAAGTTAGATAGTAGCCGATTCTCAAGCTTACTGAATATTTGTACACATTTCGGTAAAAATCAGTAAAGCCGCTGCGGAGGAATGAGGTGCTAACTTTGTGACACGATAATTTTATATATTCGATTTCATAGTCATTTGTATGACCTTTATAAAACAAGAGTTACAAAACGAACTATTTTGATTTTAAGTTTGTAACAAACTTTAAGAAAGTGGATAACTTTCTTAACTAATGTTGACAACCCATTGAACGATATTTCGGAATGAGAATGAAAGCATCTTAAAATGTTAAACGTTGCATTTAAGTTACAACCGAGGCACGTGCCAGAATCATCTAGCAGCCATCACCTTGGAATGCATACAATTCGCGGTGCACTCGGCAAACATTCTGTGTCGTACGCGGTTGATTTGTGGGCCAAGGCGTCCGTGCTAGAGAGCCCACGTGCCATCACGAACTCACGATTACCATGAAAAGATTCCTGTAGCAGATTATCACTCAAAGATTTTAGTTACTTTGAAATTGAATTTTCAACATAACCAAAATTTTAATCTTAAACTAGTAATTTCATTATAACTAATGTCCAAATTCCGCTTAGATCGTATTAATATGGACACGAAATAAACCAAATTCAGGGAACGCCGCAATGTAGTTGCGGTAAAAGCTTAAAGGTCCCTAATAGATATTCAAATAAGAACATTACTTTTACTGTGAAACTGGTTACAAACCGGTTCTGTACAAAATGATAAGCACTGTGTAAATGTGGTCGTGGTCCAGCCTATCACTTAATAAGTGTTGGAAACTCGCGACACTGACATCAGATTACGGGTCCTTTTATTAAATACTTAACCATTGCTGGCTGTGTTCAGCTTTGCTTTGCAGTTCTGAGTTTCAACTCAGCAATGGTCGCTTAACAAGTGGGCGTTACCATACTACATACGCGATGAATATCGAGAATATGAGTGGTGTAGTCGAAATGCCATCGTAACACATCCACCGCAGAGCGGCCGCAAACACGGCACCAAGCGTTTGAACAATCACTGGCGTATCGGCACACATACCAAATGGTAATTCTGGCAGTTCATCGGTTGACATTCTACACCCGCTAGTAATGAATCATGATGGGTGCTAATTGAATTTTATATCCTGCGGCGGGCTGGTTATATCGCTTGCTTATTTACGCACGTTTCAAATTAAGAATACGTGTAATTATATCTAAATGTTATTGTTCAAAACCTTAGATACAATAGCATGGTTATTGAAATGGAGGAGTGTATGGACGACATAATTTCGTCAATTTTTTTTAAGAAAATATGTATAAATATTATATTTACTTTAATCTCCTGTATCTAAAATATTAAAATATAATTTTCATATTTTCTACATCTCGTTTTCCAATTTCCGCGATGCAGGTAAACAAGTGCTGCAGTAATTTAGAGCCAACAAACAAGCTAGAAAGGAAAGATTTCATATTTAGATCCCAAATTATATTCTGAATAAAAGAAACGTACCGAGATAACATTCCGGCGTGGCGTGCAAAACAAAAGAGAGGCTACCATTTCCAACGTCTGGCTTGAGGCCAAAAGCCGCGGCGGTGGTCCTTCGAGCCATGAAAACGACATAAACACCCCCTCCCTCCCCGCGCACAGCCCGCGGATCCCCACCACACACCCCACGACCCGAAATGAGCGGCCACCCGCTTATTTTCATAAAACCCACATAAACTCGGCGAGAACTTAAGAGAGAGACCAAGAAATTGTTTTTCTGCGCAAATATACGCAAAAAAGAAAAGTTTTATTGTCTCCGGGACGTAGATACGAATTACCCATTCCGACTACTTACATAATACGATGGAAGAATCTACATGAGACATGTTGAACGCGCTACAATATGCCGCTTAATATTCATGAAACACCAAATATATATCAAAGACAAGTTTATTAATATAATTGGGCCTTCTTTATGTACAATAGTACCCATTGCTTGAACATGACTGCGGATCGTTCAGAGTTAGCCAAATTAAAACTTATAAATCACTATAATATAGAATAATATATACGATTCTTTGATATATCTCCTAAAATATTTATTTGTATCTGTAATCTGTATAACTTTATACAATTTTGTTTTTCTAAATAAAAATCCAAACCAAGAACACCGCTTTTTCATTCATACATATGCAACATACCTTTAGAAGGAAAATAAAGGCGTTTGCTTCATAAATCATTTAGTTATTCATAAAAAGGCTTTCGTCTGGCCACCCCCTCGCGACTCCTGAAGCTAACATATTGCACTCGGGGTGCACGTGCGACACACTTCATAAACTGTTCATATTGATCCCCAACGAGAGGGGGCGCCACTGATTGTCCATAACAATCGTCTGATTTGTAAACAAAAGACTATTGGCGTACAGATATTAATTTGTAATTATTAAATTCCACTGACTGCTCCTAGAGTTTACTCTACCACATTCGATTTAGAATCTATAATGTTTTAAATATGTAGGCCTGAGTTAAGTTTTGCAACGGGATATCTTTAATGGTAAATCCGGTCCGTATATTCATGAAACACCTGACGCCATCTATCTGTAGCAGAGGTGTATCAATTTTAAAGGTAACTACAAAACCTGTCTTTAAATTTGCTACACAGAAGAATATAAACAAATTATGAACAAAATTTTAATCATATAGCTGATTAGTTACAGATACTACTGTTTACTTAAAAGGTGTTTCAGAAAAGAGGGCTTCAAACCATGTAAAAATACATAATTTAAACAAAGGCCTACTTTTACGAAATAGATAACAGTTGAATTATGAACAAATTCAAATTCTAGGGAAATTCAAATTCGGCAATTTCCTGGGCACGTCAGATTAAAAATCAGCTTTATAACGTCATAAAGTAGGTAGGAGGAACGTTAAGATAAGAGTTCGCCGCTTGCGAGCTAAATAAAAAATGAGCCACAATGGTAATGGCGCCGAGCTCCTTTGATCTCGGTTTCATGGCTTACAGGGGATTTTCGGCTCACAGAGAGGCAATTTGGATATAAAATACCGACCGATACGCATTAGGGACATTAGTGAATTGACTGCTGACTGAGTGTACACCTCATATACGTATCCTACACACATATACAGACTTTGCTCATTTATTACGTAAAGGAATGTTTGCCGAAGTAATATAAAACTCCCCACCGATAAAATAACCTAATACAAGCGAGACACCGTAAAATCCGAGTTTATTGAAGCGTCTCAAAGAACAAGAGAGGAAAAGTCAAAAGCGTACACAATTAAAAACCGTCCCCCGGGAAGCACCTTGCCAACGAGCCGAGCGGTCAATATTGCGAGACGAGACCCTCAATTTTCACCACTCTCCCCAACGCTAATAACAATAATTAGGAATGAGTGGTTCAATAATTAAAAACGGAAAGAGAACAACTCCAAAAAGACGGATATTAAAAGAAACTCTCTCCGTCCCTCTTTTCCACAAAAGCAATCCGCATAGTGCATCTCGCTTTCCGTCTCAATTTCTGTTATACATTTTTTGCACAATGCTCCTCTTTTAAATTAATAAAAATTCAAATGGATGCTCTTCTCAAATTGTGGTGGTAGTTAGCAACGGTCTTAACAATTATTTTAAGCCAATGCCCGTTTCGAAATGTACCAATTACTACATTTTGTGTTAGAACTTGAAGTAAAATATGGCCTTTGTGTTGGTTTTGTAGAAAATGACCTACAGTATTTATATGCATAAAACTCTTCAATGTAAACCTATGGAAAGAACTAACCTATGGAAGAAACTTTGTCCCTAAATTATATAAAATTCGCATCGCATTATATTTTACAAACAACTTATATGAAACCCTCAAACCTTACTTACTTAATCTTCATTTACGATATTAATGTGCCCCATTCTATTCAAACAACATACCCTTGAAAGGCTAATTTACATCCTCAATCATCTTTACAACATACAAGTTCTCAGAATACCACGGTAAAATTGAAATCATTAGTTTGTAAAGGTATGGAGTGCATCAAAGGCCCCTCTCGAGTTAATAACGAAAGGTGAGGTGATGGTGAGGCCGAGATGTTTTTCGCCGCGGCCCTCTGTACAAAAATAATATTCCGAGGGTGGAAACATAAGGCGCGCATAGGGTGGTGACTATTGTTCTACACTGTTTGGTTAACTGGACCTTTGTTGCAGTTTCAAGATCATATGTGATGTTTTCTGGCCAATTACTTGTGCAGAAAAAAAATATGTGTAATGTGTCTATTGAGTCTAAATTAAAATATTAAGAAGAACTAATGGACATAAAACATCTTAATAATCTTGTTTCCTCTTAGTTGAAACGAATTACCCGTTTTGAAATCAATTCTTTTCACGGTCTTCCCGCTTAAAATCTTGTAACGCACAATATAAAAGCGCAATTAAAGAGCCCAGTGTAAAGAGTTCAGAGACAAATGAGACTAGGGGCGTATTTTTTATCTGTCTAGCTAAGGTGGGGCCAATCAATCGATTAGCAGATGTCCCTCCTTGACTACTGGTGCGATAAATTGGCCTCTTACTACGCCACTCCGGGGTATAATAAGGTAAGGTTAAATTTAAACCAGTCGTGAATGAAATGCATTTAATTTCTTTTTGAAGCGCTGATTTAAGAACCCGTTTAAAATGCAATTATTGTTCATTGTTCATTCGAATTTATATTTTTTTAAACTATGAAACATGAATATCTTTTACATAATCCAATCTTTACTTGTAGGTAACATAATGAACATGGTCTTACAGATTTTTAAGAAGAAGAAAACGATCTTACAAGTAATTAATAATTCTTGCCCAATAAGCAAAGTGAAGGCAGCCGCTCCTCGGCGAGCTGACACGGCACACCCCGTGGCAAAAAAAGTGGTTGGGGGGCCTCATTAAATTTTTCGCTTATTAAAAATTCCCCGCGCCCCGTCCCTCGACGTTAGATACGCAACTTTTTATCCCGGAACGAAACAAAAGTTATGTTCCGCCGCGATCCCCCTTTGTCTTTTTTACCCGATAATTTGAGTGAGATTTTCTCGCAATTTAAGATAAACAAAGAGAGCGCTTACCCTTAATTGGAAAGCAGAGCGTTATTCAGGAAGGAACGTGACAAATAGACACCTCTTAACTTCTTTTCCACTTTCCCGCCGCTCTGGGCTATATTGGTTTTTTCGTGTACACGCTAGCCGAAAGCTTTTGTTTGTTTGAGGAATTTTTAATGAGGGTTATATTTGTGCTACGGAGTGGAAATCCACTCTAATTTTCCACGCATCTATCAACGCCATTTAGGTAATTATCTGTCGTTCTTGAACAATTAGTGAACGTATAAACCGATGTAAAAGCTCGACATTGCAATTCTAGTTTAGGGTGTGTCAAACTTGTTTAGCTAGTTTTAAAGTAGTTGCGTTGTACTCGACTTATATGGGATTTAAGGGGAATGTGTCTAGAGAGTGAAGTAAACTTACAGCGTATTAGTGACACTATACCATATTCTGCAAAATTTTTAAGTAAGCCTCTATATTTTAGAACACCAATATTTAAAAAATACAATTCTATATACTCGTATAATTAGAAACTAGCATTTGTTTCGGCAATTACTCCATTGCGCTGGTTTCTTGTCTTTTTTATATGAAGTATTCAAAGAAAAAAGATATTATACGCAAATAGAACAGTGATACTCAAATATAATGCTCCAATAATTGTATACGGTTAAGTCGAGAAAAACAACACCTACGCAATAAAACACTGCAGACCGGCCCACGTTAGATTTCTTTGAAACTAAGGCTTGTTTGATGTCATTGCCTGTTACGCAAAATCTTAGCACGACCTATTAAAAATGTAACAGTTTTCCTTTAAAATATCTTTGGAACTGATGACCCACATTCAAAATACTCAACAAATCAGAATATAAACAAAAGTGTAAGCCCATTCTATTAGCATTGTTTACACGCCACACAATTTATCTCGTGTTCAGTTTGTTTACCTAACGTATCGACATCGAACACCGCTGTGACATGCATGACATAAAGGGGGAACCGCTATTCATTGCCAAATGTAAGGTGGATTTGCTGACAACTGATATTATCAATCCTTTAAAACTATAAATTTCTTGCAAGAAAGATATAATTTTATTTTTATTAACTTACAGCATATCAATGCGATAATGTAAAAAGCAAACTAGTGGTTGAAAAATAATGATAATTATCGACAAAGCAATTTAAGTGTGGCAAGTATGGACCTTCACAAAACAGCAATCGGTACATTTACATCACAAAGCAAAATTTGTAGCAGGTTTTTCACTAATTTTCATGTGGGTATGACGTGTATGTAAAGTGACAGACAAACTTAAAGGCCCATTTACACGATGCAAGTTTCTTGCCTGTTGCATACAATAATATCAAAGCAATAAATGACTCGCATTGTCTAAACTACATACAACATTATTGCTTTTTTGGGCAATATTTCCCCGCCAGAATGTTCTTGGTATAAACAATACATACAATAATTTCTTAGCAATTTTTGGATTCAATTATATTCTCTCATTTGTAAACATGAGTGCAGTGAGTGAGGGTGTATTAATCGTTGCTGCTCTTCTAAGGCAGGAAATTTTGAGAAAAAAACGTAAAAAAAGGTGTTGGATCAAAAAATGGATAGCAAGGAGAGATATTCTTGGTGTATCTAACAACCTTTGTTTGGAGTTGCAAATAGAAAATGAAGATGACTTCAAGAACATGTTTCGTGTGAACAGAACCCAGTTTTATTATTTGTTAGATAAAGTTGGTTCTTCTATACAAAGGCAAAATAGTACAATGCGTAATGCTATTCCTGCTCGAATAAAATTAGAAATAACATTAAAATATTTGGCAACTGGAGATTCACTTGGTACACTTTCACAGTTATTCAGGGTACCTAAGTGTACTATAAGTACTTTCTTGGTTGAAGTTCTCGAAGCTATTTATTTAGCATTAGAAGATTATATAAAGGTATGTTCTAAAAGTAGCTGTCTTTAGAATATAATAATTTTACTAGTTTTACAAAGTAATTGATCAGTTACAAAATAGAAAAATTATGAGTTCCACCACGTATCTTCACTGCCTTGTTTTGAGTATGGAGATTCTGGCATAGGAGTAGAGTTCTTTCGTTCCTTTTCTTTGTGATCCAGTAGTTTAAATTTAGACAATACTGCTTGTATTTCGTCTTGAGCATGTATACTATTTTCGGTATTTAATATACGCAATGAAGATGCAACATATTTGCCGAATTTATCTAAATCATCATCAGTTTTCTCTAGTCTCGCCCGTTTTTCAATATTATCCAACTTATTTAAAGCCGATTCTATGTAACCAGAAGTCTTTTTGGTCGTTTTTTTGGGCATCGGAGATGGAGCGTGGAGGACTTGTACATCTGAATTCGGAATATTAGGGTTATTTTCTGTATTATCGATATATTCAAAAACGATATCATCTTGTGATGTATTCGCTTGCGATATGAAGAAAGCTTCATCCTGAAAACATATATTATTTTACAGGTACCAAGATGTGAAGAGGACTGGAATAAAATTCAAAAAGGTTTTTTATTGAGATGGAATTTTCCCAATTGCAATGGCGCCATTGATGGGAAGCATATAAATGTAAAATGTCCTCCCTGCACAGGCTCAGACTTTTTTAATTATAAAAGTACATTTAGTATTGTATTACTAGCTTGTGTAGATCACGATTATTGTTTCACGTATATTGACGTGGGTGCAAAGGGTAGAAACTCTGATGGTGGAATATTTAATAATTGCACATTAAAGAAGGCCATCGAAGAAAACACAATACATTGGCCAAGTAATTCAGTACTTGTTGGCGATGAAGCGTTTCCCTTAAAACCTTATTTGATGAAACCATATCCTCGTCGTAACGACTTAACAAGAGAACAAAAAATTTATAATTATAGATTGTGTAGATGTAGGAGAATCGTAGAAAATGCTTTTGGAATATTAACAGCCCGATTTCGAGTGTTCGAAAAGCCAATTACTACAAGTATAGACAAAGTAGACGTTATAGTGAAAACATCATGCGCATTACACAACTGGCTAAGGAAAACCTCACCAGCGTCTTATACACCACCAGGTTTTATTGATGAAGAATGTCCAAGAAGTGGAGGTCGTCTTGGTACTTGGAGAGAACATTTTTCAAGCGGGGCTTTTGAAAATATAACTTCACAGAATAATAGGCATAGTACAAGAGAAGCTTTAAGAATCCGTGATAATTATTGTCATTATTTTAACCATGGTGGTGCTGTACCATGGCAAGACAATGCCATTTTTTAATTATTTAAGGTACCTATACGATAAAATTAAGGAATGCTTTATTGTACACTATTGCACCTAGCTGTACTTCACAAAATTACATAAATACATACCATATTTGATGTTGTTTGTCTGTGTTCAGAACTTTTCTTTAAAAACGAATCCATTAGGTTATACCAAGACAGTTTAGATATAAAAACATCAGCAGTACCGGAACCAGTTCCCATAGAATCTTTAATCTTTTTCCTCCCCATGATACGGCGTCCTTAAATTTTTGATTTTATTTGTAATTTCCTTCGGTCCGAAACCTTCAACTCCAAATTCCTGCGCAAATGCGGCTAGTGCCGTATTACGTGGATCACGATTCTTATAGTTCAGATTTTCAGTATCCCATAAACAATCATGACTGCGATAAATCTCAATAAACTTAATTAAATCAGCAGAACCGAATTTTAACACTTTTTGACTTATGTTTTTGAAGAAACACCTTTGCTCTAATACGTTCAACAATTGAATAAAAATTTGCCAATGCAAATACGTACAATAATTGAAGCAAGTCGCCAGTAAATGGTACACGTACTTACAAGTCAATGTTTAGACAAGTCAAGACTTGAAAGCAATAGTCGCCTAAACATAATCGCATGGTATGTAAACAAAAGACACTTGCGATTATTTCTTGTCTAGATTTGCATTCAATTATTGTATTCAATTTTTTTTACGACTATCAACGTGTAAACAATTGCTTACAATTCTTGAAGGTCAATTATTGCCTTTAAATAATTGCATTCAATTATAACTCTATTCTGTGCAATAAAATGGCATCATGTAAATGGGCCTTAAGGCCCATTTAGACGGGGAGAGTTTCTCGTACGGTTCCGAGCGAGAAACTATACGCTACTATCACAAGCAATAATCGCCATAACACAATCGTATCAAAATGTTTACATACAGGCAAGAACTAAAATCTCGCCTACGATAATGTCATACGAGATTCGCTTATGACTTATCGCTAGGCGATAATTGCCTATGTTGGTTTACACAACGAAGGTGTAGTAAGCAGATTGTTGCTTACGAGAATCTCAACTTGTTTAAACACGATCTCGTGTGACATATTTTCAAGTTGATACGAGTATCGTACAAATCAGTTTGAATCGTTTTTAGTGCGAGATTTGTCATTCGAGTTTAGTGATCCGATGCATTTTCAAGAACTGATAGCGACACACAGTGGTGGAATTCAAACATGCAAGATGACTTTCCAAATGATTTAACGAATGCACAATAATATTTTTTTCCAAATATCTCTATATTAAGTTGATTTACATATTATAAGCTAATTGCCATTTATTTGTTTGGTTATCTACCTTATTAAAGCAAGACTGATTTTGAATAAATACTTAGATAATATTTTGATAGTTAAGTGATTTTGAAATTAATCGTGTTTCATTCATACCTTAATGAAATCCTCCAATGCTATGTAAATAGCTTGCAGAACTTCTACCAAAAAGTAAGTTATGGTACACCTATATACTGTAAATATTTCTGATAATGTTTGAAATGAATCTTCTGTAGCCAAATATTTTAAAGTTATTTCCAATTTTGTACGAGCGGGTATAGCTTGACGCATATTTGTATCACTTTTTTGTATAGATGGTCCAATTTCTTGAAGTAGATATTATATGAGTTGAGTTTTCGTAACCCGAAATATATTTTTGAATGTCTTTTCATCTTTCAATTGTAATTCAAGGCACAACATGTTAGATGCTCCCAAATCATTTCTTCTAGCTATCCATTTTCTATACCAACGCCTTTTCTTCTTTTTCCGTTTACCTTATACTTGCCTTAGAAGAGCAGATATAATTAAAACACCATCGCGCACTGCACTCATAGTAGCAACTGGCATAAAATCTCGAAATACGATTATTGCTTTGAAATTATGTTTACACGGACATAACAATATTACATTGCAAGGCAATTCTCGCCCAAAGCAACGAGCGAGGAGAGCGAATGTTTAGACGAAAAAAATGTTTTATATTCTTTCGATAATCGTATCTTCGAGACGAGAAACTCTCCCCGTCTAAATGAGCCTTTACTCTTGAAACCATGAATGATATTCGATATAGAGTTTAACAACCATACAAAGTTCTTGAAGTGTCATCCAAGTAATTTAATGAACCGCGCAACAGTTATCAGAACTCTTGCATGTCATAAGCTTGTGAAGTAACACTGCGGTACTCGTCAGTGGATCATTCCCTTTACATCCGTCTTGACGAGATATTTTCTTACAAGTCGAAGCCACCCACCCCCGCTAGTTCGTTAGCTCCCCTGCACTATTTGAATATGAGATGCGAGGCAAGTTTACAGTTCGCCGATGTTAGCAATGTTTGCGACCCCAAACTTTAAGTTTGTTTCCCGCTTCGTTGTTCATTTACATCGATCCAAACTGTTTACGTTAATAAATGGTTTACGTAATATTCAACGGAATTGTTAGAGTTAACGATAATTTCACTGAGTAATAATTCTTCATTCTAGATTTTGGAGCTTTCTATATTTTCATTTATAAGTGGTATTGACATAATCAAAAATATTCTTGAAACAGAAAGACTTAATAGGTAGGCATCAACATTTCAAGCTTTATAAAATAACAAGACAGGGTGTGAATTTTTAAAAGCCATGCCTTGTAGTAAAGCATATAAAAAATCTCCACCAATATAACTAAACCAAGAGGCAATTATTTATACAATAGCTATACATGAAAAAAAAAACAAATACAGAACAAGTACTCCACAACTATAAGACGACGTATAACAGTTGCGTGTCTGGATACAATTAAGGGTTAGACACCAAAGTATCAGCTTAAGCTGTAAAGAGATCCGAAACGCGAAGTGCTATAAGTGCTAAGACGAGCGCAATTATCCCACAGAACTTAATACTAGGCTATCACGTATACTGCACTGTGCATTATGAAAGCCTAGTAACCACTGTAATATATTTGTAGGCAACATTATATGTGTAAGTAATGTGATTTTGAATCAAGTAACACTCATTAAGTTAAATCTTAATGGTCTTTCGAATACTTTAACACGAAAATACCTTACTTGTTCCAATTTATAGAAAAATACTCGTTTTAGAAAACAATTTTAATTACTAATTACTATTAACGTTAGTTATAGTTTTTAATCTGTCGGTGCTACGATCTACGAGTCGTAGCAGGCGTAGCTGTCTACGCGTAGCAATAATATTGAAAAATTTTATGCATAGAATAACGCGTCTATATCAATAAATACCATTTACGGAACCTAAATACTGGTAAATAATACAGCGATATGTGCAACACTGCGTCTAATCGGCCACTAATCGTCCGCGGCTCGAATCACCACAAGTGTAGACGTTGCGAGTCGCGACCTACGAAAGGCGGTTGACCGAGCAATTAACTTCTTACAACATGTTGGTATGTATGTTCTGCGAGTTGTTATAAGAAAACTTTGTTTTCTATAATAGAAATGTTAGTGTGTAATTCTTTTTTAATATTGTTCATATGGTTTTTAATTACGGTCACCACTCCGCCTAGTATAAGAAAGGTTAGAAGCCGTATTGACTCAGGCGATCTTAAATATTTACAAGCTTTTATTAAACATTTCAAGCAAAGTGATTACCCTGCATAACCCTGTTTGAATGCTGAATTTCGAAAATCAAATTATGAACAATATAAAATATATTTAAAATTTTCATCTCTCTACTATAGAGAAACACATATATGGATGTTTACGATAATGCAGACATCTACTCATAAAAAATCCCCTTCTCCCCTGAGTAAGCACTCAAAAACAAAGCCAGGGGCGCCTCGCCTTGTGAATATTTCAACAGGTCTTCTCTTTGTTGGAATATTAAGTCAATGGGGGTAATTGATCTGTTAAGGCCTTGCCGTACGAAAATCTATGCCATAAATCTTTAAATAGGTTAGGGTATGTACGCTATAGGTAGAGGTAACCTCTTAAATTCATAACGTATTACGGCGGATGTTGTTTTAGGAGAATGCTTTTAGTTACGCATTATTATGAAATTACGGTATTTTAATACTTTACTATGGCTAAGTAGAAAATAACTCTCAACGGTATCCAATTTTCAGGCAGAAATAAACAACAAACATTCTTACTAAACTGCCTGTCCAACATTGTTTATCTGATATTCATGGAAACGAGTAATTTTTTTTAATAACATGAACCGAAGTTCATATTATTCAAAAAATTTACTCGATTCCAACATCTTAAATATATGGACAAATAAAAAAAGGAAGCAAAATGGAAATTGCAATAAAACAAAAATTTAAGACCATAACTCACCTCGTCCACTCCTGCCGACAAATCGAAGGTCATTGAACTTCGCCACCTGGTTCTTCATGACTGCAGTACAGTTCCTGAGCTCTGCGGAACAGTTCTCGTCGTTGCCCGCTCTCACCGTCACTAGTGTACCGTCGCCGACTTCACCCAGGGCTACCACTTTGAATGCTACCGGTAATGTCTTGTTTGATCGCCAGTGAGGGGGCAGAACTGTACACACCTAGAAAAAATAAATATGTCAAAGAAAAACTACATTTGTTTGTAATGAGAATCAAAACCTTAACGGTAAAATACACGAGTAATCAATATTATGTTTTTACCAAGACATTAATTTAAATGTCTTAAATCCAATGTAAAATCATAAATCGAATTTAAATCATTGTTTTCAGTTAATTAATATAAAGGTTGGTCCTTACGCCAAAAGGTCAAAGTTGTGGAAAGGTTACGTCTATAAATAGAAATATGGACGGCAGTGATCAATTCAATTACGTGTTAAACTTTATCAAGAGGCTATTAAATAGTTATAATCAAGGTACTCACCACGTGAGGACTCCCGGTCTTCACCAGCTCTCCTGGATGATCTGCCAGTAAACCTTCCAAGGTCCGTTCAGCCAGTAGCTCGGCCGTCAGCGGCTGACTCGGCAGTGCGTTACTGCCATAGCTCGACGACGGTGCCTCGTGGCCCAGTCCGTTCGTAGTCGAACTCACTTCACTCGACAGATGCATCGTTATGTCCACTTCAAACACTTATTACTTACACATTACATAAATTATACAGTCTTAAGTCTTTATAGTTCACAACCGTCACATAACTTTTTCAGCCAGCGGCTGAATGGAATTTGAATTTTCGAGTAATTTCGCAGTTGAACTTCTTGAGTGAGATGAAGATGTCATTGTTGCCGTGGCTATCTGAAATAAATATTGAAATGAGATTCGATTCAAAATATTTTGGCTAGCGCTGTTTAATCTCTGTGGATATTGTTATTCGGAATTTTGATAATCGAATGCCAATATTACGAATACCGATTGGTCGTTGGGATTGTGCAAAAGATTCATAGGATGTTTTGTTCTAACTGTACTCTCTTAACGTTGTATTTATTTACTCGTGTCCCTCACATCTACGATTACAAATTGTGTCTGTGTAAAGTTCAATCAAAGTGCCATAAAATCACGTAGAAGGAACTCGTGGAGCGAAAATCTTTGAACTTCTCCCAGGTTACTTATTGACAATGGTGTGTGAAGCATCAAAGTGACTTCCGCGTCGCGACAGCACGCACAATCAGAGAACAGACCAAGGGGTGAACTCCCGACCGGGGTGACAACTCAACCGAACAGAATAAAATATTAGTATTTTTGTAACATACGACTCCGTACTTTAAATATTGACTCCCCGATATTATATTACGCAGGAAATTTAAAATGGGTTTCGTTTTAATAAAATGTTTTCTGTTTACTCGCTACGTCCCTCGGAGCAATTTTTAAATTAGATACTGCTCAGATGTACTGGTATGGCGCAGATGTTCCAGGCTTATTTTATTCTCTACTGAAAATGGTATCTATCTAAAAAGCTTCTTACAGTAACCATTTTACGCCAAAATAAAAAATATTATTTAAGTTTTTATTTTTATAAAATACATGTGTCAAGTGAGTTCATTGTAAACTAAGACAACAACTTGTATTAAACAGAAAAGATCACAAAAATAGCTTATATTCTGTCTCCTGACATTTAGCAAGTATTGGTCAATAGGTTAATGGAAAAAATGTAACGACGCGACACTAATACGATGTTCAATACAAGCATATTTATTTAAAAGTTATCTACTCAATCAAACCTGTAGTAAAACAAGTTCATACAAATAAATATAATAACACCCGGAGTGTGTAGGTATGGGGCCGTCGCTAGGTACGGTTGGTTAGCCACCACTGCGATACTAATAATGCGCTAGTCTCTTTGATCTTCCGCACTGGAAATATGTAGCCATTCATAATGCACTCGACTCTGTGTTTTATTGGCCATACCTGTATGGGGACGCCAGGTTATATCAATAAAGGGGCAGCTTTGTACGCAGCAGAACGTAATTGAGATTCTAATATTATTAAAATACTAATTGGTAGCTATTATAACAACTCTACGCACTTGATGTCATAAGGTGTAGTTTGGTTTAAAATAGTTCACATAGGTACTTAAAACAATTAAGAAATTATAAAAATACATTTTACTGGATCGGGGTTGTTTTGCGTTCTCTCTAAGAATCATAAATAGGTACTTTTCTGCAAAAAGTGGCCACGAAACGGCCTGCGCAGACATTCTGCATTATTTTGTTTTACTTCAATCTCTTGTGTATCCTAACCCAGTTTCAGTAAACCTGATAACACATTGACAATAACACTTAAAGCGGTACAACCAACCCCTAGTACAAATAGGCTGTTATACGTTCGCGAAACACGATATGTCGATTGGGATGTTAAACTTAATTCCGGCAAGGGGTGAACCCCACGCCTTTCGTCTCTATCCCTGTTCGCAGCTCGCTTTGATACCAACTCATAAAAGTATCGTAGATGGCTTTGATGGATTTGACAAACGATGCCTTTTTGGAAAGAGAAAAAAATGTTTTGTACGTTTACTAAATACTTATGTCATCGCAACCTTATAACTAATTTTACTTTATCACTTATTTATTTATTTATTCATCCTTACATGCCTGATAACTAGTGTAAGATGATTCTGTTCTCATATTTAAAATATGTAAAACCACTATACTAATATCTAGCAGAATAGGAAAAGGTATCTATTGTACAAGATACAGAAGGTATATCCCCACAATAGAAAGTTAATGGAGCCATTACATGAAGTGCAGACAATCAATGCTCACTCCCAACACTGATTCCTCCACGGATTTAGCTCATGAATAGTCCAGCAATAAAATCTTAGCGTAAAAACATACATAAAGGGTAAAGCTCGTAAATAATAAAGCATGTACGGTCGTGTAAGGGTTCCGTACAAGTGGGCAATGCTCGTTACCCTACGCGCTGCTACAAAGGAACCCCGGAGCCCAAAGATACATTACAACCGACCATTTCTGTTTCACTGCGCTCGTTACCATTCGGACAATATTTTTAATAAAAACTTCACGCCCCGATAGACTCCAAAGCTTTTTGTTTTAGATAAAATACTGTTTTGGGTCTCGTGATTAAGGTGCATCCCTAAAATTCATTCTCTTATTCTAAATTTACGCACGCATCCTTACGGTGGTAAACAGATGTAAACCTTTGTAATAAATAAGTTAAAAATATTGTTTTATTTTTATTCTGATGGTTTTATGAGTTATAAACTTTGTAACGTTAAAATTTTCTTTACTATCTGCAATAAAAACTGCAACTCTGCATGTCTGAACGCTAAATTACTTTAAATATCGAAAGTCGTAAACAGAAACGCTCACAACATAAACCTGCTTACGTGTTACCGTTCAAAGCCTAAATAAAAAATTGCGTCATTATGGAACAAACATTCGCCAATTTTATTTTAATCATTATACACCCAACAGCTTCAGGGGTGACAATTTTCGAGCGTTATTTTCAGAATCTCAATAATGGCGCAGCATCTGTGCGTATAATAAAACGCGTCAAGCCCTCGGAGTTCCAATAACATCTATTATCGGCCCAATTTTAAAGAGGAGCGAATGTGAAGGGAATCAATAGGACAGCGGGGGCATTCCTGAGGGTGGTCTCTGGAGACGGGTCGGACATGGATAATGATCGTAGGACGACCAGCGACGGGTACAAATGGGTTAGCAAATGTAATATCCGACCGTGTCCGAGCGGTGGATATTCAAATAGACGGATAGATGTAAGACGGTGACGGACTTCCTGATTTTAAAGTCGGCGCGCGTTGTCACGTGATTGGAATGGTTCACAAATCTTAACTCAGAATCCTTTATGTTGAAGTACTACAAGCCTAAGAGGTTGCCTGCGCAGTTTTTATATTTTTAATACATCCAGTAAACCATCAGTTAACTATAGCCGTACATAATTAACGTTTCAAAGATGCATTATTGGTATTATAATAAAAAAATCCTTACTTTCAGGATAAGGAGATTTGCATATTATGAATATTTGATAAAAACTAGCACAACAGCCACTGGACATGACAACACTTAACAAGGGGTAAGACAGAAAATAAACATTATCCAAAAAATCCAATCGTATAAATTGCATTACAATTTATACGATTGGATTTTTTGGATAATGTTTATTTTCTGTCTTATTATTGTCATTATCAAAACACTTAGACAGCAAATAAAAGAAGCTCGAACCTCGACCCCTGGTGCAATATTGGTGACAATAAACAACACGGAACAATCAAGCAGTTAAACAAGAATCACTGGAATGCGGCGGGGTGATGTGACGTCATTTATTAAAATCCCGGCAAGGCCTCCGAGGGCTCTGACGTGGTTTTAACTTACAAAGCAAAGGTTTGACGTTTGACTTGAACATTTCAAATATTTTAAAAGGATTTTAAAGATATTCTGTTTTGGGAATTACCGTGTTTTAGATAAAACATACCTCCATACATACAGACTGCCTCAGTGGCGCAGTGGTTTAGGTCGCCACGCCGCTTCCATTACGTTGAGAGATCGTGGGTTCGATTCCCACACGGAACAATTATTTGTGCGATCCACAATTCTGGTTGTACTTCGAGTCCGTTGTTTGTATGTTGGTAAAAGTCCCCTCGGCACAAGAGCAATTATTAGAGTGGGAGTTGTCTTTTAAAAAAAAGGAAAAACACATCAAACAGATGGCTCACGTGGTATTGTCACAATATAAGCTGGTCCAGGAACCACAAATAAGAAACAACTATGGTACTCATTAAACTGTTCATAACATCCTAAAAATAAAAAGTTTTTTAAAATTCTTTAGTTTTTACTTTCTTAAGCAAGAGCAAATTAACGGTTTTATTTATATATGTTTAGGTAAATAGGTGAATTCCATATACATACTCACTACTAAATACGATACTTACACCTATAGCCAAATCACTTAAAAGCCTATTTAACATACTCTTAGGTAATTTTTTATTTTTTACCACCACATTGGTTCCGACGGCAACGAAAAGATGAACCTGTATTTCTAGGCGCAATGAAAAACTTACATAACTAATAGCATTGTTTTAAAATACTAATTTTTAAAACTGTGATGTTATTTTATAATTATCTAAATAATGTAGAAAGAAATAAAACATTAAATATTTACCAACATTGTAAGTTACCGCCAAATTCCTGAGATCAACAAATTCTTCGCACTACTTGGAATTAACGTTGAATAATAAATAAATTCTCATTATGGCGCGCGGATCGGCTAATAGCACGCACGCCTACGGTTTAATTATTAATAAGTATACATTAAACCTGTCAACATTTTACGCCTTACGTCTTGAGAAAGGAAGTAAATTATTACGTCTTTACTGTCTAGTTTTATTTTCTACGATATTTTTTTATCCAAAAGTTTACAACATCTCAGAATATTACAAGAAAATTCAGTAAGTTAAAACTGATTCTAAAGGACTATGGGCGGAATCGTCCCCACCCATCAACAAAAATGAAATGTAGCTCAATTGATATATCTTGGCAAGACGATATTTTTATACTATGGCGACATTGCCCAAATGCATGGGGTTCTCATAGTATCTTACGTTTAAACAAATATCTCGTTAACGTATTATTGACGACTAATTCCAAAATACATGCTCATTTATTTATTAATTAGTGCACAGCGGCGGACGCCGCATTCACATAAAGATAGCTGGGTACAAAATAACCCTCTCCCCCCGCTCTCCAACCCACGATTTTAGATCTGATCAGATTTTAATCTGCCAGCGCATCTGTTAGACAGCATTATAATTGACGAGTAAAAATAATTATTGAAATATGAAATCAATAACATGTATTAACCATATAATGGAAATGATATAAGTATATACATATGAGTGCCTCTGTGGCGCGGTCGGTAGTATATGCGACTGCGGTGCGAGAGGTCTCGGGTTCGAATCCTGGGTCGGGCCAAACAGTCTTTTCTGAGATTTTCTGTTAAGAATTTCCTAGAGATTGCCCGGAGTTAGGAAGTTGAGGTCGAAGACCTCCGTGTCTCGGAGAGCACGTAAAGCCGTCGGTCCTGCGCCTGACCTCTCACTGGTCGTGTCGGTTATCCGTCCCACCAAACTATGAGAGTGATGGAATAGAGAGTGTATCTGCGTATTGTGCACACACTTGGACACTATAAACAAAGCCCGGCACAGATGGCCAGTTTCAATGAAACTGACCGCCGTAGCCGTATATCGGCTAGGAGGACATTATTATACATATGAGTTAGTACTGTAATGTAACAATAATGTTAAAATAACTTACAAATGTAAAATAAAAATATACGTTAAATAATAATTACAAATTGTTTTTTTTTTTTTAAATATACTTATATTCCCACTGATTTATCAAAAACAAAGGATTTTAATTAAATAGGGGGCACTTTATGAACACGTTGGTATCAGTTCCATGTTTGTTGGTAGGTGGGGACGGAGCCCATACATTTTTGCCCATAGTCCTTTGCAATTTTTTTTCTCGTTTTTCTTCCTATCTTAATTACAAACGGCGAATCAGCCAGTATTTTGTTAAATACTTTTTCGTTTTATGATTTTAATTATTTCTGTTTTACCTCTTTGGTGACACGAGCTTTTGTGTCCATTAATGGGTAAATGTTGTAACAGTTGTTTAACAAAATATATAAAGGGTAATTACGATCTGTGAGCATTCAAATGGACAAGGGCTTCTACAGACATTTTTAAAGTATACCTGGGGTATACAGAGAATCATAGTCGATTACCAATTTTTGTATATGAAATTGGGATATAATTAAGGTGTTTTGACTTTGTAGAGGGTAGATTGATTCCTAGAAATCTTAGATAGTGCAAAAAAACACTATCGATGCAAAAAAAATGTATCTGTCCGTCTTATTTATTTCATTTTCCTATTTCGCACTTCCCCTTTGAGACTTAATGTCACTACATGAGACAAGCAGCTCGAGGGAGGTATGTAAGATCGCGCAAAATTCAAAACGTTACATATTCGAAATTCAAAGGTCGTGCAAACAACAAGTCGAAGCCCGCGAACAATGCCGCCAACCCCACCCGACGAATGTACTGAGGAATTATCTCAATCAGCCTTCTCTAAATTGTCGATCGATTTAGAATGTAGTCGATTATTCGACGCCTTTTATCACCTATTTTTGTAACATTTTTCACTGGTGCTCTGCTCCTATTGGTCGTAGCGTAATGATATATAGCCTATAGCCTTCCTCGATAAATGGGCTATCTAACACTGAAAGATTTTTTCAAATCGGACCAGTAGTTACTGAGATTAGCGCGTTCAAACAAACAAACAAACAATTAAACAAACAAATTCTTCAGCTTTATAATATTAGTATAGATTATAATTATAATATTATAATTATAATTATAGGTATAGATTTTAAACCAGCGTAGCATACAAATAGTTGTTTACTAACTGGTACGATGAATTCCTAAAACACATACCACACATAAAAAAGATGACAAAGTACCCGGCTTTTCCTTGAGTTTGTATTGTTTTCTAAAGTAAAAGTAAGATAAACATTAAATTAATACATTAAATAATAATTTTATATGTACAAACGCAAAAAAAATAAAGGAATTAAACATAAATAAAATTAAAATAAGGCATCATAAAAGTAAGATTCTATTTGAATCGAATTATAAATTTTGAAGTTTATTGATAAAAGATACCTAGCTACAGCATAAAGCTGATAATGATAAAGCTGAATCTAAGGCTTATATGCCACCCTAATTAATTAATATGGTTCATTTTTATCACGGTGAGTGATAAACATACGTTAAAGCTAAAAATACTGATGGATTACCACAGAAAGGCAACTTGTATACTTTTAATATTGACGTTATCACAAAAAATTAATATACAGGGTGTCCCAAAACTCAACGATAATTCGAGACAGGATGAAAGGCCAAGTCATACCAGTTCTAGGAAAAATAAAAAAAAATCCATATCACTTAGTTCAGCAATAATAGACACTTTTCAAAAAAGTTGAAATTAAACACCCTTGGTCACATTTTCAAGTCCTGTAATCACCAATGTCACAATTTCGCTGTGTTCTTTTGAATCAAAATTCATTGCATTTATTTCCTCTGACGCTGTGTCAATTTTCTGGCTAAGTTCTGATAGATTTTGTATTGATTTCGAATAAACTTTTTTTTTTATGCATTCCCAGTAAAAAATATCTACTGGATTTAGATCGGGAGAACGAGGATGCCATAAAATTGTACCACTGCGTCCGATCCATTTGCGAGGATACTCTTCGTTCAAATAAAAATAACATTTTTAATGGCAAGAAAAGTGGCAAGTGTTACACCATTTTGAAATCTTGATTAAATGCGCCAACTTTTGAAATAACTTGCCAAGGGTAGTGTAGTACATTTTTTTTTCAGTATGAAGCGTCAAAGTTGACTAACGATATTTTTGAGAAAGATGACTCACTAAAACTTAACTTTATTTATTAAATTAACAATGTTTTGTGCATTAATTTGTTATACGATTAATAGCATATTTAATTAAGATCACGAAATTAAAAAAAAACTGTGAAATTGTGACATTCGTGATCACAGGACTTGAAAATGCGACCAAGGGTGTGGAATTTCAACTTTTTTGAAAAGTTTCTATTATTGCTGAACTAAGTGATATGGATTTTTTTTTTTATTTTTCCTAGAACCGGTATGACTTGGCCTTTCATCCTGTCTCGGATTATCGTTGAGTTTTGGGACACCCTGTATAGAAACATATTTTTTGTTTCATACATAGCTGAGTCATTTCCTACTAGGTTAACATTTATTATAGGTTTACCCTCTTTTTCTTAAACACTATAAACCTATTTTAGTTAAAAAACTACAATAGGTTTTCTCTTTTTCATTTCGCTAAAGAGTGAAAGAAACAAAACTCTTTATAAACCTGTCATAACTTCATATATTTTTATGAATAAGCGGGTTAATGTTTATTCATGTTACGTCAGAGATCAGTAGAACAAACAAGATAATTGCGGTCAAAGCTCAGGATAACCCTTGTGTACATATAGGCCTCGAAGACGGAAGCTCTTCAAATCTCCTTAAGCCGACGGTCAAACCGTCTTGGACACATCTTTGGCCCATACAAGAGGTATTGCAAATAATGCTTACACTAATTTTACTGAAAACTTACTGATGTTTGATTTTTTTAATAAGAATGATGATCGAAGGGTATATGAAAAATATTGCTTTATTTTTTGCTAGATAACACAATACTTATATGAGATTTTTATTTAGACTATAAAATAGTTTTAGTGTAAGCTATTTGATTTTTAAAAGTTTATGTTTGTTTTGAATAAAAGCAAAGGTGTTACAATATTGTTACAAACTAGAAATATTTGGATATAAATAGATAAAATAGTATGTAATAGATAAAATTAATTTAGTCAACACATCAAACAATTACAGTTATACTAAAAAACAATATTCTTCATGTCATTATTTTTCAATTGTAACACAACGAAGTTTTTAATCTATATCACCGTTCTTACTTATAATATTGTCGTTTTTTAATACACACATATGTAAACGTCATCTATAGCTCTAATTAGGATTAAAAGAGAAAAGTACATACGCACATTGAATGTATGTGTGCGTACGATTATCATGTAAGAGTTAACGAGCGTGTAGGACCGCGGGACAATTACAGGTAAAGTGAGCAACTTTAGGGATCGCTACAACCACTCTAATGGGAGTTCGCGCGCACTTTTTAACAAGTTTCCGCTTCCCGTAATGGGATATAATTGTATTACGATGTGGACAGTATGAAAAATACGTACTGTACTCAGGATTAACGTTTTTATGTGAACGTTGTTTTGTTTTTAAATTGTAACTGCGTAAAAATAGAAAGTTATATACATTTTTATCTGAGAACTCATGTTTAAGGATAAATATGCTATATAAGTCTTACATTTTTAATACAGTTATTAAAATATACAAAGTGCAAAGTTATTCTAAATCTCTAATAAGAATTTACGAATATTTTGAGCTTATTAAACTATGAAAAAAAATCTTAACAGCTTCGGTTGTATTACAAAGTTTAATTGCTTGCTCATCAATATGTAAAGATATCTAAACAAAAGGCTGATCTCATATCGTAACATAAACAAGACAAGAACTAATCTAATCAAAGTCATAGGCAGTATAGAACAAAGCGTTTACCCAACGTTATCACAATATGTGCCGTTATCTCGGAGTTTAATCGTCGCGGCGTAGTGTGCGCCGAGGCTAATGAGCCTGCGGTTTTTGGGAAAACAACACGCAAGTGAACGCCGCGCCCGCCGCGCCGCCCGCCCTACGCTCCACCGACTTAAGTTTACCGACTTAAACAAACTTTCTACTAATTAATTTTCAACATCTCATTACTATAGTTTCTCTATTTATTTTATACTTTTTTAAAATAAAACTTTATAAAAGCGCGCTTACGAAAAGTAGTCGTACCTCAAAAAAATTATGAAGTCTCGAAAAAATCCACAGAGAACACTATACACAAAGTCCGCACTAAATGAAAAAAAAAGTTTGGAGCGGTAACCGCGGAAAGGCGCGGGCGTCCGCCACCGAAACGTGGTCGACATTAAAACCTTAGCGGGAAAGAAACGGTCCCCTTATTACGTCTCGAAAGAAATTCGCCCGCACACAGGGGCACGTCGAAAGAAGTCCACTCACACAGAGACGCGCTGCAACGCGACACGGGGGGAGGACGCCTATGTGAGTGTCGGGTACAAATAAGTATTAAAAGAGATAGTTAGGTGCGGGACAAGCACACGAAACGTGAACCATATGGCGCGCACACCTCGCATGGCGAATGTTCGCTCAAAGGGCTCCTTCAGCGGTACACACATTGTACTTGCCTTTTGTTTCATTCCACACAAGTAGTGCGTGAAATATTTACTGCCTACATTCTTTGTTTACTGAAAATATATGTATTCAGTGAAAAAAATATTTTAACCAGTAACTTTAGTACAGCTTAAAATATTTCATTGTTTCTGTAACGTTAGATAGTTAAAATTCTAATGGCATACTAAACATTTTTCTAGTTATTATCTCATTTTTCTGATACTTAAAATTTTTTTTATTGTTATATTTCTGAAGGATGTTAAAATCCGGATTTACCATTAGAATTCCATTGAAAATTATAGAACCAGCAGCTTTCCAACAAATTAATATTCTGTGAAAACCGCAGCCTTTGGCACGCGTGATGTTTACAACAAAACGATGAACAAAGTTTTGAATACAAAGTTAATACTGTACATTGCAATCAAACCTTTTTAACAAACTAATAACTACTAATAATGTAATACCATATAGTACCAAAGCAATAAAATTCTTTTCGTTGAGTGCTACGATTTGCTACGCCGTAGGCGTCGTAGCTCTACCAGTGCTGAATATACCATCCCTTTACGCATAACTGAAAGTATATATTTAATCATACAGGTATTAGTCAGGGTATTAATAAGGTCGAGAGTTGCTTATTATATTTCGATATCGCCGCATAGAGGACCTCAAACCGCCCTCCAGCTAGCCGACAATGAAAATTTTATATCGTCGTAAAATTTAACTGCGCACTTTAATAACTAAAGCACGAAGCCGATATAGCGTCGTATCGTTGACAAAAGGATGAGCGTGCTTTCAGAACAACGTTTGAGCGTCTCACACCAACACATCGGCGACCGCACAGCCACACGGCTGTACGTACACGCGCACACGAGCGCAGCTCCACCACTACATGAACGCAACCCACACGCCCACCCGCCAAACACGCCCAACGTCTTGGGTTTTCTTATAAACCACGTTGTGTTCGATGTCCCATTCTCGTGCACGGCACGCCAGCGCGTCCTCTCTGTCTGGCGCAATGACGAGCTTCACATAAAGCGACGCCACATTCCCGCCTTTTTTCCCACTCCATTTTGACAGCTCGCGGCTCCATATCTGGCCGGAAACTAAGACAGCGTTCACAGAAGTTGAAGAGATTGAGCATCTTATATTCTACCCATGTCAATTTGTTCATAATAATTTTATTTACTATCGAAACATTTGGGAGTTACCTTACCCGAACTTAGTTCTTATAAGTAATTCTTCACAATTTTAAATCTTCACCAGTATCATGTTTTATCATGAGTAGACACTCTGCGTCCTTTAAAACAAAATTAACAGCAATATCGATTTAAACCAAACCCAATTAATCGAAAACAATCAAAAATACATCCTATAAACCTACAAAAGAAAAATGTCAACTACAATTTATATAACTTCGAAAGCACCAAACATTTTCTAAGCCCTTATTCTAATTCTAAGAAAATCATACAACATTAAGAGCAGACATCGTGAAACGAAGATTCATCAGTACTTTTCAGTTTAACATCGTGTAAGATGGTAAGATCGCTGAAGGTAACAATGTGTGCGTCGTCTTAGCGACTAAGTGGCTCAAGACGCGTTAGCGGACGCGGGTGCGGGCGCGGGCACGATGGGCGGGGCTGCGGCGGCGCGGCGCTCCGCTATCGGCACACCGAAACACACATTTTTCCCGCCGCAAACCGAGCGCCGAGGGTTAGCCGCGACCCGCAGACCTCGTTCAGCGAGAACGTGATACAACATACCTTCGTCTTGTTCTTGCACGCCTGCGTATAAACGCTTCCTAGCGCGCCAACTTTGACAGTTCTCCGTTGAACTTTGGGCCGACGACTGGTAGCGGATGTTCACGCGATCGGATGCTTTAGATTACAGTTATCTCTATCTCTTTTAAAGGAATGAAAATAATAGTAAGAAGAAAGTTACTACACTTTTACTTACACTACTTAATAACTACTCAAGGTAGAAATTAAGATTGCCTTAATATCTAGAGTTGAAAGACTCTGGCTGAGGACTTTGCTGTATGTTTCATAATCACAGAATTATATATTAATTGTCTCAATTCTTCGGTGAGTTTTTATGTCATATACTTCAACCGTGAAACATAATGATCAACGATGGATCGTTTAATCGCGCGTAGACCTTTGATAACTTTTTGACTTGATCTACATTTCTATAAGGCAACAAACAAATTGAAATCAGTTTGTTTTCCAAATGTAAAACTAACAATCGTAGCGAACTAGGAGCAGCGAGTGGGCGAACCACAAACTGCTCGTACCGTGACCCGAAACTTACATGGCGTGTGGCCACAGCGGTGGCACGACTGTTGGGGTCGGGCATATCAAAACAAAACGGCGAGCGATACGGCCGAGCTAATCACGCGGTCGGCCCGCTGACAATTTGCAGGTTAGCCGCGCGACCGCCGCTGCGGCCGGCCCGCTCTCCTACTACCAACTTACTGGTAACACGTCATAAAGTTACGTTTACTTAGCATTGGTTACCGCTACACCCACTCATGTCACATCACTCGAACCGACATATTTAGCGGTTACATTATTTTTTAATTTCGAACAACTTCAATCTTAAACGTCAATTTTTCTTTTTTTATATTGAAAGGTTGAGTGCAGTCTTTTTTAGATATTGGTCATCCATATTATCCTTCACTGGCCTATCCAGTCCTAGCCTTGACATCCCAAGGAGATGACCGAAGCTGAAATGTGGAAGTTGTTGTTGATCGAAGCTGCTATTATTAGATGTATTAAGTTACCAACATCTCTATTAATTCTAACTGGTAATCACGACGGCAGTACATAAATACCCAAACAGGAAACTAAAATCAGAAGCCAGATTATCCTGCGAAAATTGGAACATCTACCAGGACATTATTACCCTTAATTAGAATTTAGCTGATTATATTTGTAACCGCATAATTTCTACTTCATCAGTTCTACAACCAGTCAACAACCATGATGATTTTACGACGCTGCACGACTGCATAATTTTCTTTATAGTTACTAATTTTAAGCAATATTCGTAAAGATATGCCACCATAATAGGTATAACCATATATAGGTATAGCATTTGCAGCAACCAACACACGAAAGTTATCTTATTGCTTAAAATCCTCTACACTAAAAGCCATCTGTGGCCTGCAAAATACATACCGAAAAATACGCATATGGCGTCGCATGTCCACTGTTTAAAACAGTTCCTAGGCGTATTACAGCGGGTTTTAACTGCGGGGTGTATAGCACACATCACGAACAACGACGTTTGAATAAATAACTTGACACTTGTTCGCAAATAAACAATTTAAAATGTCAAGAATAGGGAAAGGGCACGCGACCCAACCCTTTTCCTTCGCCGACATAATGTTTTCTGACAACCAATTTCAGACTTGTTTGCGTTCTCGTACATGTTTATACAATGTTAATGTTTTGTAGACATTGTAAATATCCTGGAAATTAGACTACATAGACCGAGTGGACTGACTTGTCCTATCATATACTTTCTTTATCGATAGTACAACCTTAAGTAATGTAACAATAAAAATAACCTTTGTAACACGATAACTATGACAAACAGCGCTACTCAACAATCTTTTATAAATTAATAGACGCAAATCTTAATGTATAGCGCAATAGTTAAGTGTATTAGTGTTTAAAGAAGGTATAATTTGTCGTAATTTCCCCACACATGCAGTAGGTAGTGAAGTTAGCACACGTATGTATCGCCGCCTTCAGTGAGCTAGTTATAATCGAGCACCGGCCCGTAGTACTGCAGCTGTGTCTGAGGAACGAGCAACGATCATAGAGATGTGACCGCACCAGAAAATCTATCGATGGAAAATATTAGGTCGGGGAAAAAGTATTTTCGCATTATAGTATATATGAACTTGTAATAAAATCTCTTTGGCTTCAAAAATCACAAATGAGTACACGGTTCATTTTTTTTTTTTCAGTGAGCTCGTGAAGTACCCAAATATCGATTTTTTTTTGTGTAGAGAAAAGATTTTATTACAAGTTCATACATACTATAATGTGAAAAACCTTTTTCCCTGACCTAATATTTTGAGGGCTTGTGTTACACTACTTCTTAATAAGTATGGTGACGAACACTTAATTACAATATAAATACCAGGAGTGACCTCAAGCATACAAGTTAATTTTAAAAAAATATCCGCCCTATTCGCCTAGGTACATTTTAACGACATATAAGTAATGGTTTGCTTGTGAGGTAAAATTTTACCAGTAGATTTCATTTCATAGATTTCCCTGCAAATGTGCAGTCATTTTACCTTTTCCTTTTAGATATGACGCTTGTCTACAAACCGGTAAACCGGCCCTTAGCGTAGCAACCTTCGTAGGCGAGCTACGTCGGCTACGAAAATACTTTCTATAGCAATAAGCGTATCTATTGCGTCACTCAAGAAATAAAAATAGGACCTCCGCACGCTTCCTCATTTAATTGTTTTTGCTTTTTAAAACTACGTTAGATTCTTTATTATTTTCTATTTTTTTTATTAAGCTTAGATCCTAAACTTGTACCGGTTAAACTTTTGACGGGTCCTTATATTATAATATAGACATTTACAACCACTATTATACCAAACTTATCAATAACAAACATGAAAACGTAAATGTCCACTACTTGAAGTGTCTCTTCCCCACAGACCACTAGAGATATCTCCCGGGGGTATAGACAATTACCATCACGCTCCGTGGGCAGATCAGAGAGCATAGGTCAATTTTATTATTAAACAGGGGAATGAGACTGCCTGACCGATTCATATTATAGCCGTTTCACCTTTTTACGAGGTCCATGGGAACTGCGGAAGTGATAGTATTGTGCCTATAAATAATTTATTTTGTGAATAAAAGTTGTACAAACAATATGTCTGACACCTTATTGAAAACTTTAAGTTTTTAGTCTTAAATAGTTTAATTAACTACTATGTTTTAGCAAGTGAGTCTTCTTTATTAGGTAAGTTGATGAATAAGTAGACAATTATAAAAACAGAAATATGCACTTGTCCGTCATTTTCCTTAAATAAGTACCTACTTATATGAAACTTCATTTGGACAAAAGTACTTTCGCAAACGTACCCCGCGACCTTTTACCATAATTGCTTATTTTTATTACCTCCAACAAAATCACTCACCAATAAAAAGATCGACATGAAAAATAAATCAAAACATCGATATGATTAGTGTGTGAGGGGTAGCAACCCTTTCTTTGCTAGCCATATGCCGCGGCGCGCGAGCTCGCCCTTAAATTACAGAACTTCCCGCTCATAATAGAGAGATATGCCTTTAATATCTGCCGGGAACTGCCTCTGTGCCTTGTTTACTTTTTGCCTCGGTTCTTATATTAGAGATTGCGTGCCGGCGATACCAAGGCGCTTACTTATTGTGAGTTAAACTTACTTGAAATGTGAGACGTGTAATTAATTATAATATTATATTAATTGACTTAATAATAGAGTATTGCTTTTTTTTCGTAGGGGACTTTAACGTTATCGGAAAAATACATAAACAGAAAAGAGCAATATCAGCTCAATAGTCAATAAAAATCAACCCCCACACGGCGGGTGCAATTTCAATCACAATCGCGCGACGTCCTGAAACGCACCTGCTGACTGTCACGGGACAAACACGTGCCCGACTAAGAGGCTACTTAACGTAAGTGACCCTACTTACAGAATCCCAACTGTGCCGTCGGAGACACTCCAATAGCCGGCAATTTCACGAGGCCTGCCGCCAGCTGCGACCGACGCGCCAAAAAATAACATTCCCCAAAAAACATTTGCGAAAGAAAGGGATATTAGTCTCCGCGGAGCAATAATCGAAGCCAATCGGCCCACCGAACGCCCGACACGACACTTTCTTTATTTATACCATTACTTTACAGTATGGTAATATCGTAAAGAATATTTTATGTTCGCGTGTAGACACCTTCTGATTTCGCAATATTGATATTTGTAACCCCCGATACCTAGAATCGGTGAGGGGCGGTTATTCAATGTTTTACTGTTGAATTGACTCTACAACTGCACTGGGATGGGAAAACGAATTACGAAATTCTGTTGAAGGTGAAGTTCATTGATGTCTATTTTCCTTTTCACAAAAATCTGCTGCAAGAATAAATTTTCTCTAAATGATTACGTTCAGCTACTAACAACCAAAATACAGGGAGTAATTTTCATCATCTTTAACGTCATCGGATCTCTAACAGCATTTTTCTCTCCTTATACATAGCAAAGCCAAATATATATCCGTACTAGATTTAATTTTACCGCACTACATAATTACAAGTGCTACTTCGGCGTCGTCAGCATCGATTATGAGTAGAACACGCACGATGGGTGTTGTGCCGGAGTCGCCATTAGTCGTCAAGATTAGATTTCAAGAGAGGCGACAAGTCAGCGGGTGTGTCGCGCTGTCACGAACACTTCACCACCCCACTGAGTATCTACATCCTGTATACTAATACATGGTGCACTTTTGTTACAACGAAATGGCTACGAATTATGGTTAAAGATATAATATGGACTAATGGAGTGAAGTTAATGGTACTTTTGTTTCAGTGAAGAGTTTACTATATAAAATTCAAAATAAACATGTGTTTAAAACTGTTCTACGCATAATTTATAGTTTTCTGTATTGTAAAAAGTTTGGTTAGTTGCGAAAAATATTAAATTCCCTTATGCTATACGAACAAATACAAAAAGGTTGTATGCAAGCTCATTCCCTTCTTACTGGCCGTTTTCCTCGATAAAAATGTAAAAATGCCACTAAAGAAAAATATTTTATATTCAAAAAAATATATGGCTATTGATTAATTTTCCTTAGCAAAACCAACCAGCGTTTATGATGATTCGAATATAAAACCTATTTAAATGAGACTTTTAATTTAAAGTATTGGGTAAGACTGTCTGTAATAGTAGCAACGCACTGTAGTCTGTCGCGTGGATTTCATCCAATTTCTCTCGCCATTTCCCCCGTATTTTTTCAATACGCGTTCGAGATCATTTAACATTTTTATGTGTAATCTTGCTTGGTGGCGATAAGACAAGGAGATTTTTGCGCGCCTCTCACTTTATTTTATCGGGTACGTTTTACGGCGAACTCTAAACAGATTAAATCTAACAGTGGGGCGTCTTCCGGACACATTGTACATTTATTGGCTTGTATTTTGGCTTTTATAAGATTACTGGTAGATTCACTTTCCTTGTAAACGTCGAGTATTTCTTATCTTCCATACTTATCGTCGGGCGAAAGCGGATTTGCCGCGCTGGCGTTGCGGCTCTTTACCATAAAGACCTCCTGCAGAAACAAATAGTTTACACTATATGAGACACTTAAAATTGATTTACATTGACAAAATATTATTAATTACTTTGTTTGAGCAGGTCCTCAAAAAGCACTCTTTTACAAAAAAGTACTTATGAATGATTTTGCACAATAAATACCACCTACATAATTTTATTTAATTGTTCAATATAAAATATCATTATACATACCCAATGGAAACACCTTATACTAAGTCATACTTCCCGTTTGACCGTCTATTCTGATACTGTCATGGGTATTCTTCAGAATACACCCTCTAAAATCGCTCCACAATCTACCCAGCAAAAAGTTCACAGTTCGCGCGTTCACATAATATAAGTATGACGGTCTACGTAATGAATCGTATAAAACACGAGTTTTATAACGCGAGAGGCACATTCAGAGTCCTTTTTAAATTATGCAACATTTGTATGGAAATACAAGCGTCACCCCTGGCCTACGACGCCTCCTTAAAAATACATCCAGTGTTATTTGTTGCCTTGGTTTGACGCTCACTCGCGATTTGATTGCTTTTTCATGGAGATCATATCGCGTTATACATGCGCAGATACCTATAAGAGGTTTGCTTATTTGTAGATTTTTTAGTTACGAAATCAGGGGTGACTGTGCCCGTTTAGATACTTTTTTTGATGTTTAGGTATGTAATTTAAATATTCAGATTTGATCAAAGAAATAGTTTCAACATTTTTTTTGTTGATAATTCATGCTTTTGTGTAACAAAGACTTCAAGCAAAAGAGGTATTTATACAACTACGAACTTCGAGCAAAGATGTCTGCCTATTATACCAATCTGTAATCATATCGCAAAGAGGTTTTATATTATAAGGCTACTAGTAAATAGGTTTAATGTCTATTAAACCACAGTACCTACTGGCTTAAACTGTTCAAAAAAATAACAAAAGGCCATAAAAGAAAAAATACTTAACTTTTTTTTTTCAGTGACCTAATGGCCTCTGCATTGATATTTTGAGATGTGTCAGCCAGAGCTTAATAATCATATTGCTGATTATCAAACCTCATTTGCTAAAATACTTACTGCACCTATTAAGAAATATTCTCTAAAAAAAATTGAAATAGTTTTTTTCAATCTGATTAATTGAACATTTCGCGCCGAATGAGAACTACCTATAAGGTGTCCCGGCACAAACACGAGTTTCCGCCGACTCAACAACAAACAACACTCGCAATCACTAGTGCAAATGTTGACGTTTCTATTCTATTCGCACGTGCGCCACTACTTCTGTTCGAATTTTGAACCACGTTTCGGATGCGTTCATAAAAAATGTACCAAAGAATACAAGGTGCGAATTGTGCGTCCCTTTGTATTTGAAGTTTTGTCAATAGAACTTATGTTGGCGCGCATTTACGCTTGAGAATAACTTAACATTATTATAAACTAACCACTTCTTCTTACTAATTCAACTCTGTAACACCTAAAGCTTGTTTACTAAGTATTAAAGATAATAACGTGCCTCTTACGGCTCACACCTCCGCATCGGGTAAAAGATGACTTCCAGTAGATAACTATTTAAGTAAGTCGAAAAATAAGTATACAGCCGTCGGAAAGAAGTTCATACAAGAGCCCGTGACCATCCCAGAACCCCAAGAATGGAGTTGAATGGACATCTAATACAAAAGGCACGTGCCGCTCTGTTTATATCATATTTTCCATCCGGTAGGCTTTATTTTATTATTTCTACACATAACCTTGTCCGCTACTAGCAGAACAATTTCAAACCGCTATGACGATACCATGAACAGCTATTTAGAACCCTCGTGGGATGTGATAAGGTCTATTTTAATTTGTAGGTCCATCGATTTTACGTAAGATCGTCATTCATACCGACTAACCTTATATTCTTCGAAGAATGGTTGGTAAATTTTCAATACTCACTTTATTAGGGGTGAGGGCGGAAACAGGGCGAGTGAAACTGCCTTTATTAGATTTTCTAGAAACGTGAGACGGAAAGTGTTGAATAGTAGTCTGCATCCGACACCTTCATATTGAAAATATTAAAGAAACCTTAAGACCACAAAACGTTCAAGTTTTTGTAAGTAGTACCTAAGTAAGTAGCATTTCTTAAGCTATGTGTACGGGAATTTCGGACACTAAAATTACCTTGGTTAAGTTCACATTCTTTTTTATGACGCTACGTATGTGATACACAAAGGTGACCGAAGTGTATAAATTAAATCCACGTGTCGCTGTTTAAAATTTTTGTTCAGTGCCATATTTTGGGCTCGTTATCAGACTCCGGGCCAGTATTAGAAAATACCAATAGCGCAGTAATCGGCGATCGCATACCTATCTTGCTGTTCAGACCACAGGGACAGCCTAAAAAAGTTTAATATAGGTCTGTACATAATAATATTACCTACTACTTATTACAGGTATAAGTACTTATTATGTCAATAACTGATAAGTTAATAAAAAATGACGTGGGGAATTCGCCCGAACGAGCGTCATAATTATATCAAACTTTGCAAAAACTGACAAAAATGAGATTTTTTAAAATAGGTAAATGAGCCTGAATCTGAATCCTCTTATTCCAAACCAAAAAAAATTGAGTATTTTAATGAGGAGTTGAACTCCGTTAGTTTATAATATTTCTGGGCAATTGTCTTATTTACATTTATCTAAGCAGTAACTATCATCATTTTATAATATATCATTTCAATGCAACTGATATGAGACTATAATGAAACACATTCGCATTAGCATAGGTGTATTCTTTGTAAATTTCGTTGTGACACTATTAAAATATTGGACTGGCATGATTCAAACAAAATAATTCTTCAAATACTAGAATTCCTAGTCTCGGGAACTTCTTGATATTGGGCTGTTAACTGGGAACTTACTATAATTTTGCTGTTGGGTACTAAATTTTTTAGCGACATCTGTTTTAAAATTAGTGAACTTCTTGTCGCCTACAGATGTAGACTGTGTGCGTTGAGAATATTACCATCTTTATCCAAAAGATGGCATTATCCCCCGAATGAAATCAAAAATCATCAAAAAATTAAATAAAATATAGTAAACTTTCCTAATTTTCTTGCAATAGAACAACCTTAATCCCACACACTTAGAATGATGCAATATTTTTAGTAAAATTATTGCAATAATAGAAATCAACAACTCATCAAAAATCATTCATTTTATTTTAATGGCAACAACATTACAAAAGTGAGGTTATGTAGTGTATTTATTTCGCAAATTCTGTGATGTGTCAAAAATTTTGATAAATAACGTAGTTTTTTAGCGATTGCTATGAAATGATACTATACAAGTGAAGAATATCTAACGATCTAAATAATGGCTGTCGTAATCGAAACTACTCTGGGTGATATTACCGTGGATCTGTATTTAGATCAACGGCCTGTAACATGTCTAAACTTTTTGAAGCTGTGTAAGATGAAATACTACAATTTTAACTTATTCCACTCCATCCGGAGTGGCTTCATAGCCCAAACAGGTGATCCATCAGGAGAGGGTTCCGGTGGTCAGTCTGTGTTTGGCCTTCTTGAAGGCCCTGAAAAGCGTTTCTTTTCGGGAGAGAAGATGCCAAAAATTCGCCATACAGATGTCGGTTTGCTTTCAATGGTAGGCACTGGAGACATGATGATTGGGTCACAGTTTTTCTTCACCCTTGCTTCGGACTTAGACTCGTTAGATGGTGTACACTGTGTTATCGGCGAGGTTACAGAGGGCCACGACGTACTGAGAAAACTTAACGATGTGATCTGTGACGAGACCCACCGACCCTACCGAGATGTACGAATAACACATACTGTAGTTCTAGAGGACCCTTTCAATGACCCAGTTGGCTTAAGAGCTCCATCTAGATCTCCATCTCCTAGTGCTGAACGTCTTAAAGGGGGCAGGATTGCTCCGGACGAAGATATCGATGAAACTGAGGGTAAATCTGCTGCTGAAATTCAGGAAATGATTGAAGAAAAGGAAGCTAAAGCCCGGGCAACTATACTGGAAATTGTGGGTGATTTACCTGATGCTGATATTGCTCCTCCAGAGAATGTACTGTTTGTATGTAAACTGAATCCTGTAACAACTGATGATGACTTAGAAATAATATTCAGTCGGTTTGGCACAATTGTCAGTTGTGAGGTTATAAGAGATAAGAAAACAGGAGACTCTTTGCAGTATGCTTTCATTGAGTTTTCAGATAAGAAGTCATGTGAAGATGCATACTTTAAAATGGACAATGTGTTGATAGATGACAGAAGGATTCATGTTGACTTCTCTCAGTCTGTGTCCAAGATGAAATGGCTAGGAAAAGGCAGAGGAGTCAAATATTTTAATGATAATGAAGATAATGCTCATTTTAAAAGTGAAAAAAGTAAAAGATCTACAAGCAGAGATAAAGATCGTAACAATGATAGAAATTCTTACAACAATCACAAAAGGCATGATAATAAAGAAAGGGAGAGGGATAGAGACCTCCGCTCTGAAAGACATTATAAACGTGACACAGACAACGAAAAATCTACTAGAAGAAGAAGTAGAAGTCCATTAGATTTAGAAAGCTCTAGACATAAAAATAATGACTATAGTAATTCAAGAAATAATGACCATAGTAACTCAAGAACAAATAATTATGATTCAAGAAAGACTGAAAGATCTAAAGAGTACAAAAGGGATTCAGAAAAATATGAAAATGATAATAATAGAAAACATGGTGACTCACACCGTTCACGCTCATCACCATCTAGAAAAAGACAAGATGAAGTATCAAGAAATCACAGGAATGATAGAAATGACAAAAGGTCCAATAGAGAAAAAGATGACAAGTCCAGAGACAGAAAAGACACATCTAGAGATCACAAAGAAGAAAGAGCCCGGGATAATAAAAGTTCAAGAGATGAAAGAAATAACAGAAGGGGCTCTAGGGGACCTGACAATCGGTCCAGAGATAAAGCAGATGAAAGAACAAGGGACAATAGGAATAGAACAGATGAAAGAATACAAGATCATAGAGCCAGTAGACATGAAAAAAATAACTATAATTCTGATCAGGAAAAGTACTCTGATGATAAAAAAGAAGAGCAACAAAAGACTGAAAGAAACTCATATAGAGACACAGAAAATAGATCAAATAGCAGAAAGGAAGATAAACCCAGAGATCATAAAGATAAACAAGACAGGAATGATAAGAGATCTAACGAATCAATAGTTAACTCATCAAGAGATAGTAGGGATGAAAGATCTAGAGAGAACAATGATAGATCTAACAATGAAGATATAAAATCTGACAATGAAAGAACTGACAGTAGGAAAAAAAGACACAGGGATGATGAATTAGAATCACATAGATCTAAAAAATCTAGAACAAGTTCTGGAAATCTAGAACCCAGAACTCCATCTCCTACAAATGATAAAGATAAGAAAAGATCTAAAAACAAATCTAAGCAAGCAGATAAAAAGAAACGGGGTTCTAAAAAGAAACGTAAACCTTCCACTTCATCAGACAGCTCCACAGAAACAAGTTCCTCTAGTGAGTCTAGTTCATCCAGTGATGATGGAAGGAAAAAGAAATCTGTAAAACGGAGAAAGAAGAAATATTCTACATCAAGTAGCAGTAGCAGTGGTAGTAGTACATCCTCTGGTTCATCATCAAGCTCAGAGTCCAGTAGCTCCTCAAGTTCCAGCTCTGATAGTGATCATAAAAAGAAAAAGACTAAGAAACACTCTAATAAGAAGAAAAAATTATAGAACAGTACAAATTGTGGGCAGGCATTGAATAGTGTTAAACTGTTAGCCATCATGTCCATAAGTTGAACATTAATTTATTAATTTTAAGATTATTAATTATAATCCTATTAAATAAAATTAAATTAAATAAAATCCTATTGCACATAGGTAGCATAGGTTTAAGTACCTAAGATCCAAATATTCCATGTGGCCATTTTATACTGTGAATTAAACTATGCATAATGAATTCCTAAGAACACCAAACCGACTGCCTGGATTCTTGTGTAGTACATTGTTATTTACATATAAAGACAATATTTATGGAACAGTTCATAGTAAGCAATATACTATAGTTTTTATATGAAACTAGAAGTGAAGATGTTATTGTTATAAAGTTATTTAATGAAGTATTACATCATGATTATGTAAATCAGTAGGTCAATTCATTATGATAGTTCTGAGTGTTGCACTTGGACCTAAGTAAGTGGTTCATGATCATTTGTGACTTGTAACTAATAAGCAGTGTGTAATATTTGTTTATTATTATTATTATTTTCTGAATGGTGAATTAGCCTTGATTATAATCTAATAGTTACAATTGGAAGAGTTTGTTTGCCATAAACCATTTTACATTTTGTTACTCTATTTTATTTGCCTCCAAGGCTATGTAAATTAAATTAATTGTATGCATTTGAATGTTCAGCATTTGTTTAAAGACATCTATTCCTTGATTTTGTGCAATTTTTCTGTGTTCAAAGTGGGATAAAAATATCAAATCGAAACATTCTGAGACTATTTAAATAATGATTAATTTATCATGTAGAACAGATACCAAAAAACGCTTTTTCATGCAAAAATGTGTTTTTCGGATATTCTGTAAAAAAATGTTCTCTGGTTGGCATAATTTTATGTGTGTGTATAATATGTAAATGCCTACAAACTATACCTACGTTTTTCATCATTCTGTTGAAAAGGAAACTATGAATTTTATGTCCCTATTATTTATTTTAAAATGCACATCATGTTATTGCGTTAATAAGTTCAATAGTTTACTGTGAATTTTGCGATGATCTGGCCTAGATATTATAGCGAAATTTAAGTGTATTGTAAATCACGAAAGTAATTTTAACTCCTCCCGTAATTGTTTTTCAGTTTATCTGTCATCCTTCAATACCCTATAGCCTGTACCATAATTTTTCACAAATCACGATGTCACACGGTCTGTTTTAAAGAAAACGTAGTTTAATATTTTTAAAATACCATAAGTTTGTAGTTGTGATTAGTTGTTATATAAATCCTTCTGGGTTCTATGACAACTAGAATAACGTCGTAAGCAATACTTGTTACATAATGTATGCCTATTTTTACATAATTAAAAAAGCATTTCATTGCACATACTCGTTTTATTTAACTATAACTGCCTACCTAAATTACTTCTATCGCGGTGGGATGTTAAAACTACGCTTGTTTAATCTATATCTTAGTATGTTTGGTATAACGCTTAAACTTCAGTGGTCAATTGGGAAACGTACCAGACGTTCGATTCCCGTCTCGAGCAAATTTTGTAATTGAGCGAATTTCGCTACCTGTAGATATGTACCTACCTATTTAACTGAGTTTCAAAAAGTCTGGAAATATTTAGTTAATATGTATATCTTTACAAAACTAGCTGCGAGAATTAAATATTGTTATACCTAAGTCCTTGGCGACGGTTTATGCGCCCACAACTTCCTTCCAGGTTAATACGGAGAAGGACAGATAAAGATATTCCATGAAATTTTTAAATTAAATACGTCGATAATAATCACTGATCTTCTATCAGTTTTGCCTAAGTTCCTTTTCATTTGTATGTAGTAAAGGAATGCACTTATTGTGACTAGATACCAAAAGGAAATCATAAAACACGTCAAAGTTTAAAATGGAAGGTAGGTAATCCATATCTCATCTATTTACAGGACGTGCTAGTGAGCATAATCGCGAACGTTCCGTTGGCTGGGCCTTTGTGTAGTTAAAGTGTCTGAACGAGAAGATGACTCTTGTTATAGTGGTCCATTGTGTTCCCTGGGCCACTGTACGAGTGCCGTGTACACTCACAGGATGAATATGCACACATACCTACCTACATTGTTATAGCTATCCCAATAACGTAAAATCCTGTCGACAGTTATTACTTTGTATTTTTTTAACTCTTTACCTAGTTTAAAAATCCCTCATATATTTTTTTTCTTTTTTCGTCATTGTGTCTACAAATGGGTAATATGTCTCCAAACGACATTTTTCGGTGCTAATTACTTACTAATCTACTTTAACTAAGTAATTCGCAGGCAGTAAGTAGGTATGTTCGTACATTCGGTATCTATACCTTTCTCCTATTTATAGGGTTCCAATCAAGGGAAGTGCTCCTACTCACGATGTATTAAAGGCACGGACTTGGAAACAACCTTAATTCGCCCCTTATGAGTGCGAGGCAAAAAGCTGAAACATGTTTAATGTAATGTAATTAATAACCTCCGACGCCTCTACCGTCGCGACTCATCTTCCAAGCAATAAGATTTATTTTATGAAGGGCTTGTTTAGCTCAGCAGTGGCAGACGTCAGAGTTGCAGAGACGGACTAGGTAACATGTGATTGTATTTCAACAATCAAAGACCGAAGGAATATCAGCCAAACACTAATATGATGATGTCTCTAGTAGAGTACCTAATGACTTTATCTCCTCAACAGGATGAGGAAAACCTTAGCTGCACCGAATTGCTTATAAAAAACTAATAGTTTAATCTAGGTGACCTGGAGCTACAGAAGCGCACTTAGGTCGCTCACACTTTACTTAATCTAAAATACTACTTCGGCCCCCTTATACAGAACATTTAACTTACATTATAAGCCAATACCTATGTCCGACTGGATAGATAGTTAAAAACTAGCCAAAAATCCTAACCCTCCTCGACGTAATCTCTATTAACCCCTTGTCATAATTTGGGCTTTAATTGTTATGGTCTGGTAATATATTTACCTATGAAGGCAGCTTAAAGGCTTTAATTAAATTGGTGGATGCGTTTGTAAAGTACCTTCCTACGTACTTATAAGTATCTATCTACAACCAAAAATTCAAGAGAAAAGACTTGAAGCTACTTTGCATATACATGTGCATGTAGGCTACATTTTATTCTCAGGTAGCAGAAATAAACTATGACTGATAAGGTTCCATAAAAATATTTCGAAGGGATTATAAAATACGGGTGGCTATCTGTAAATATATTTTTTGTACCGTTGTTGTTTATCAATTCGTCTCTGTGGTCCTCACTGCGCATGTCGCGAATTTATCGACAGGAGCAATGGGTTTTCTCTCCAGCTTGAGCTCAGCTAAACGACACTCGCTCTCTGCGTGCGGCCACATCAGTCGCCACCAGTGTTTCTCTCGTTCATTTTCATATTAATTCCAAATTAATTATCTCAAGGTTCAGACATCCAGTAAATATGTTACTAATTACCTCAACCGCATTATTTGCGGTTCTTTTAGTTGCTGAAGCAGTGCCGACTCCTTCAAACAATAAAGGTATGTATGATATCTATTGGATGCTTTTGAAGCCGTTAAAGGCTGATTAAAAATGTTGATAGTTATCTTTATTGGTGTTTGTATTGGCAAGGATTTTGTGGGTTCGTTTGTTGTTTTGGTGGGCGTATCGATCAGCCGACGGGGCCGGGAACGCTCTATATATAGCAACAGGTCAACAGGTGTCTCGTCTGCGCCGATGTTATTCCGCGGCGTAGTTCCACCTTTCTTTATAAACTATGACCTTTTGGACACTATTCCAAGTATAAATAAATAGCCTAACATTTATAATACGCCATTCATTAAATATTAGCAAGTGTTTATTGATCGGTTGCTTTATTGGGATGTCTAATTATTGTTGGATTAGATAATAAAAATATAATGCGTGAAATTTTTCATGGAAAATGAACTTTCTTTTCATTGTGAATAAATACTTATTGATGATGTGTAGGCGTGTCTCTATTCTCCGGGTAGGTCCGGTAGGTAGGTGCCCGCCTGGGTGTTTTCCATGCAAAACAGAGACGACGTTGTTACTGTATAGGTACTTAGATACTGAGTACTTCTTTCTTATTAGGTACTTAATCGACGCGTTGATCTACACAAAATATTTTAAATAGAGTAGTAGCTTAAATAAGGGTTTTATTGGGTCCTATGTTACGTAATATTTTCATAGACGATGCTGTTTTAAGTCGCTCTATATTGCGTACTTACTAAAAGTATCCATATGCTTGGTCTTTACAAGAGTTTTAAAATTATTTTACAATCAACTCTGTCGTTTAACTGGCAGGCGTTATACATTTGCTTAGATGTCGGTACGAATGCAGTACAAATTCGAATGCCATACTTATGGTTGTTGGTACTTTTTTATAATTCAGTATTCTAGTACACTTCATGTTTTTTTTTTAATATGAACGCATTCTGTATACATTTAGTAGAGGTTCAAAACGTACCTTTTAAAACGACAAAATGCGAAGTTTGGAAAATAAAAATATAGTAAAATCTTGTCTCGGTTTATTTAAAAAATACTGATTAGGTATATCAGATTTTTTTTTAATTTTATTTAAAAACATTGTTTTGTAAAATCCAAAATTCCCTGTACCGAATATCAAGGATCACATGTAAATCTACACGTATGACCTCGTCGATGAATCGAACCCGCAACACTCCGAGCAGTAATAAATAGCACGCACTAGTCATGCGTAGTACTTACCTACTTTTCTAGTAGGTAGGATGAAAAACGCGTATTAAAAAAACAAAAGAGTTATTCTCCTATTCTAAGTTCTGACGAAAAAGACTTAGCCACAGCACTCATGACTCAAAATATTAAATTAATTTCGATAAATGAAATAATTTTCCATAATGGACTAGATTTTCCCTTACCTTAGCGTAATAACAACCTTCCAATTTAGGTACCTACCGTTGAATATCCTATACATAAAGTTACGTAAGTGCTAGGAAATTATTATTATCTAATCACAATAGTTTTTGAATTTGATCAACTGAAACAAATAATTGAAGAAACCTTTGTCAATCATCGTCTTAGCAAACAATAACGACATTCCGAGGTATTATCAGCTGACAAAGAGGGAGCTCTAGATATCCATATTATTCCTACAGGCGCACAAAGCCAACAAACAGTCGGATATACAACAATAGAGTTCCGCTCACTCTTCGGGTTCGGAAATCCTTAGATACTAACGTAAAATAGTACAATATTATACGAGTAGGTACTGTACCTATCACATAGGTACATTCTTATTTTCTCACGGAATTAGGTCATCATTATTCTAGTATGTTGATGAATTATACTTTTGCTACTTCTTTCATTTGGATATTATCCATGGAGTCAATAAATAATTACAAAGTTTATAAGCTTATTATAAAAAAAAATTGAGCGCTAGGGAGAGGGTAATATAAAATTAATAGGATTAATTAAGTTAATGAGTTCATACTTAAATAATTAATTGTTTTTTTCACAAATGTGTTTCACCGGTTCAACCTATGTTTAACTGAGGTAAAGTCAACTTTACTTGCATTTTAGATGGCGGTGTTCCAATTGGAGAGTTACCAGAGAACTGGGACCAGACAAAGGACGATACCCAGTCGCTTTTCTTGAACAAGAGCGACAAAAATGACTTGGAACCATACCCCTTGGCCCTCAGCGAGGAAGGTAATATAGAAGCAGGTAATAAAAAACAACCTTAATTCAATATTAATGTATTTATGTTCTACATTTTAAAAACAATAAAAAACATGTTAAAAATGACCTAGTCTAGTACTTTCGCAAACTTTATGGTGCTTTTATTGTATTTTTTTTTACTTTTAGGGAACGCAGAAGGCTACGAACAGGGTGTGGATCAAAGATACGAATCTCCTCAGCCTAATGGCGAGCTTGACAACTTAATCATGAGACCCGAGCTGTACGGTGAGCCACCGGCGATGGAACGTTTATCTTCTGGTTATGAGTCCCGAAGACGCAAGAGGGGAAGCGGAACTAAAGTCGGGGGCGCTGGCGCTGCTACTAAAGTAGCTACCAAATCCGGTTCGGGCAAGAAAAACCGAAATCTAAAGTAAGTTGTTTAGTCATCTCGATCTAGATGCGTTAGCATTTGCTATAATAAGAACGCTAGGCTTACAGCATTCTATTTTTTCAGACCGGAGGATCACGATGCTCTGTCGCCCGTAGATTCGATGACTCATGAACACGATGCTCACCGCCGCAAGCGCGGCAGTGGCACTAAAGTGGGCGGCGCAGCTGCCTCTGCCAAAACCGCCACCAAAAATTCCGGCGGAAATAAAAAGAATTTCAGGTCAACATAAACTCCATCATTAATTACAATGTATCAAATAATATGCTTAACGAATAATTTCATTTATATTTAGGCCCATCTCAGAACGTCGCAAGCGAGACTCAGGACTCAGCGCTGCTGATGTCCGAGCCTTGCTGAACTTATGGGAGGCACAGGAACGCAAAAAACAGGAATGGAATGCAAACCAATGGGCGGCCGATCATTACTATGGACGTGTTAACACTGAAGACGAACAACCGGAGGTCGATGAGAATGGCGACATCTGGTATAATGAACCGGTTGTCATCGCACCCCGTGAACGAGACTACCCACGACACTCGTACTTCTCTGAACAAAACCGCATGGCGCTGGCTCGAGGGTACCCTGACATGTATCCCGTCGGTCCCGCGGAACTAGCTCAGAGGTATGAAGAGGCGCGACGTAAAAGGCAATATGCTAACAAAATGAAGCGATTCATGGTTGCAAGGAAACGTTCGGACGGCATGATGCACCAGAATAATTACCGGCCCCGCGACGACCTCTACACTCTTGCTGAATTACTCCGTTCTGCACCCCGAGTGCAGGAACAAGATATCCCTGTGTATCGACGACTGATACTTTAAGCGGTATCTAAAATAGGGTGTCCATTCGCAGCGACCTGTGATTCGTCTACCATCCGAATCAAATTGAGCATTCACAAAATGCGATAAGCTGACAAGTCTACTCTCGTGTAGAAGTTCACCAACTGACGGATGGACGCCTATCTGGGCTCTGATTTTGGGTGGGAGATTGTCGTGCATTTAATTCGCAGTTTGTAGCGGATACCTAACAAACACTAGCTTTAGGAAATAATAGTATTAAAATAGTGTCATTTATAGAAAGTATTTTTTCTTCCTCTGGGATAACAATATTTATTAAGGCCTAAAATTTTATTTGTTTCTATGATTATTTATATTGTTTTTTGTGTTATTTTCTTCATTTATTTTGATTTTATGTAATAATTCTGTATGTTTCTATCCTTATATACCTTCTATGAGTTAACATTTTATGTTTAGTTTACCTACATTTTATATTTAGTTAAGTATGTAGGTAATTACAATTTATAATCAAGATTTAACAAATAGGTGTCTAGTTTCATTATACATTAATAGTTTATGGTGAAGTTAAACTTCACATTTTATTAATGCCTAGAATTAGTTACTACATGTAAATGGTAAATTTGATGTATTAAATTAGTATTACCTTTATATTGGCTTTTATTTATTACATTGCCTGCACACAGTCAACAGCAACGAATACAATATCCCGTATTAAAGGACCTAGATCAAACCTATTTACTTGAATTAATTCATAGATACTGTCACATAATATATGTTTCTTAAAATGCCTGTCAATAATAAAATTTAATGAAGAGAAAAGTCAAACTACACATTAATTTCGTTGCAAGGATTTATAATTTAAGCAAAACGGGATATTCATAAGTTTTTAATATGAATGAAGACAGCCATAAGCGCTTGGTAAATAATAATAAGAGTTCGACAGGAGTATCGCAGGAGGAGTCAGTTAAAGCTAGTAGCAGCCACCACGGTTCAGAAGATGAGACGCCAGCTACGCGGTCGACGTACGAATCATTTTTTTGGTTGCTTAATTATACTAGAAAATTTTCAACTCGTTTAACGAACGACTTGATTATGTCGTTCATCCGTTATTGGTTTCCTAAACTATTGCCGCTACCGTATCACCTCGCGGACCTGTTAAAAGTTCATAATCGCCTTCGTGCTGAACGTGAAATGCATACATTCACCTACAGCAGGTACAGCTTGTTAAAACATTCTTATGTTAAATCCGCGACCGAGTGCTCAACGCAGACAATTTATTTAGTTCCAGAGAACAAAGCAACCTCGGCTCGGCACGGATGTCCATGAGAGAATACTTCAATGCGCAGTGAAGATGACGTGCGCATCCGACAAAATACAAAAAACATTGAATGCAATAGAACTAACCGAGAACCTTTGTTCGTCATTGTTGATTCAAGTTGCGCAAGCAACCCCAGTTCTAAAGAAATACTTATCGAAAACAAATGTAATAAGGAAACAATATTAAAGAAGAACTTTTATAAAAATAGTGAAGTACCCTCCACCAGCACAGAATTTAGAAATCAAATATTACAATCACAACTGAGGCAGTCTGATTCTACCGATGAACTGCAAGTGATCGACATAAACCTGCAAAGCGATAATGATATAACTCTCACTGATTCCGACGGAGATAATGACTCAATTGTGATATCTTACTTGCGAAACAAAAATTCATTTCTGGATATGGATAGTGCAGTAATATCATCGAAAAAAAAGTCTTTACTTGAGAGTGTACCTAAAATGGAAACTATATTAGAGAGTGAGCCATGTTCCTCGAGTCTTGTGACGTCTCAAAGTGGTATTGTCTCATTAAGTAAAAACAATGGAGAAAAATGATTCAAGATATTAACAGGGTTTGCTACAAGACGACCTTATTATATTATTAACTTATATCTAAAATTATTAATGAGCGGTTAAAACTAATAATATTAAAATTGATCTATTATAAGTTTATTTTCTTTTATTATGTACTATGTAATAAGGTAAGTAGGTACGTAATAGAAGGAATATTTAGACGTCATATTTAGGAATGGAAGGACCAGGTTAGTATTACAATATATTATTATTATGTTTATGATAGACCACAAAAAGTTTATAGTTACCTACACGCAAGTATTAAATCAGTATTTTTCTATTGGCAGAGATGTTTTGTCATTCGTTATTTATTTTTTATTTACAGAGCTATCAGAGTCTTCGCTAGACGTTTTAGTGCCATCATTGCCGGGCTCTCCGAGGTCATGGATATACAATCGTAATGCATCCCAAACCTCGGTGGAAGATGTGCAGACGAAGAAGCTTAAACAAGCTATCGACTTCCTGCATCACGATGATGAATTGTTAATAGCTGCCGAACTTGGGGACGAGGAGATCCTTCAACGTCTTATAACGTAAGTAACTATTTTGGTATTAAGTGAAACTTCAATTTCCGTTAAAGTTCTGTATATTTTTCTGAAAAAATGTCTAGCTGATTTGATTGTTGGTACTTAGGAAATGATAATGGAATAGAAACAATTAAAATAATAATACCGACCGTAAGAGCTAAGGCACTTAAAATAAATAACATTGCGCAAGTGTTTCAAAAAATTGTTATACGATATTGTTACAGCCGAGGAGTGAATATACATGTCCTAGATCATCTCGGCCGAAATGCGATACATTTAGCAGTATGTACGGGCAACAGACACGCAGTTCTTACACTTTTGAATGCTGGAGCTAGTCCCAATGTAAAGGACAATGTCGGCATGACTCCGCTCTCACTTTGTCTAATGCGAAGGTAGGCGACCCTTATTATGATGTCTGTGATGTTAATGTAATGCAATATTATTTAAATTGGTGGCACCCCACTCGACCTATCTTTATTCTGTGCAAGCAAGTATCTGGCACTTACCGCTCTTACCTACTGTAGACAATTTCCATTACATTAGGCCAATTATTAATTGTGTCTTAACGAGTGACTTAATAATTTTATAATAATTAATACTACGATAATTATAGCCTAATTTATATCTACACATAAGTTTTTTACGATTACAGTCCATCGTGGAGAATGGCTAACATGCTTTTGGATTACGGAGCTGAAATACTTCCAAGATCCAATCAAATGGATACAGGATTGTTTCTACGTAAGTTATAACACTTATAGGTAGTCAATGCCAATTAAAATGATTGTTAGTATAATTCATTCTACAACCCAGATTGGTCTCAGTTGGAATCTTTTATTTCATTATTTCTCAGTTTCCTGAATCCGTGAAAAAAATGTAGTTTTTTTTTAACTGCAGTAATTTATTTTATCTACAGAATTTGTAATGATGTGCATCCCTACTGCAGAAGAGGAGAGAATTCTCCGTTTACTTGTCGAAAAAGGCTGCCTGGTCAACGATCCTAACGCTCCTGGTGGACGTCAAGCATTACACTTTGCAGCAATGAGTGATAACTGTCACCTGATTAAGATACTACTCAACTTAGGAGCGGATTTATTTGCTGTTAATCACAGGAAAGAGACTCCCCGGGAAGTTGCTGCCACATTTAGATGCAGAAATGCTTGTAGGCTATTGGAGGAATGGGAAGATTTTTATAATGCGAATAACCGTACACTCACGGTTATGTCCTTGTAGATGTTTATGAATAAATGTTCGTCTTTATTATTTTTTTCATGAGTTTTATTTATAGTACACATAATTTCGCCATAAAATCACAATTATTCGGCTTACCAGTGTAAGGGTACCTAACTATATATCACGATAGATAACATTTTTAAATTCTATTTATTTACTTGCTCTATCTGCTTTGTCGCCGTAGGTCCCGGTGTAAAAAAATATTCTGTGTTAATCAGACGTACCTAATCAGATTATAAACTAATTGTATACGTAGATACCTACCAAATTCTATTAAAATAGTTCAGTAGTTTTTACTTGAATTATAATTGATTGAATGACATCCATCCAAATACAAAAAAGAAATATTTTTTCAATATTAATATCGATAGGTCGATTTCACGAAAGTGATGAATGAAAGTACATTTGTGCGATATTTTTATGGTTACAGGTACTGTAGATTATTTCTGTACAATAACATTCTATTCCTTTTAAAATAATATGCTATATACCATTCACAATACTGTCGTAATTTATTATAATGTATTAATGCCTATTCGACTGTAAAAATTAATGAATATATTTGTTTGGCGATCGAATCATTGTTTACTAATTCACTTGTGATGGAACCACTCTATCGTGGTGTGACATTTGGTCTACAGTTTCAAAGATGGCGGCCTTGTCGCAGTTGCTTTTCTCTGCCAAACAATACTAAGAAAATTGAGATAACCAACTATTTTTACATTTTTATAAAGAAAAATAGGTAGATCTTAAGAAATAACGTTAATTTAACGTACTAGTCGATTTGATAATGTGATATTAAGTGTACCCATGGCTTCCAATGTGCAAGACTCGCCTGTTCTGCAGACTTTTGTGGAGGAGATAGATTACAGTGAAATTCAGGAATTATCGGTAAATATTTGAACATAGTGCTTACTACATTTGGTGGCGACTCATTAACTGGACATAAATAACCTGTGTTTGTGTCGCCAGGTCGTGGGCAAAGGCGCTTTCGGTGTAGTATGGAAGGGTCTATGGCGGAACACATTTGTGGCTGTAAAACATATCAATTCTGAGGCAGAGAAGCGAGAGTTTTCAATAGAAGTGCGACAGCTGTCACGCGTGTCACACCCGAACATAGTGCGGCTGTATGGAGCATGTACAAAGGGCGCCCACGTCTGTCTAGTCATGGAATATGCTGAGGGAGGATCACTCTACAATGTGCTACACAATCGCCCTAAGCCTAAATACACAGCAGCTCATGCCATGAGTTGGGCTCGACAATGTGCTGAGGTTATTATTTAGTTTTTAATGAACCATACAGTTTTAAGTTGTATGGGTCACTATACTTCAAAATGTTAATTATTAATATTTTGTATCATTAATTATGTTTGAATCCGCAAATAAATTGGTACTTCCACTATCTAAAAACACATAATTAAGAAAACAAGTTTACAGAATAACATGAATTAAATCAATGTTACTATAATTGCAGGGAGTAGCATACCTTCATGCGATGAAACCAAAGCCATTAATACACAGGGATTTAAAACCACCTAACTTGTTACTAGTGGGTGGTGGTCAAAGGCTGAAGATCTGTGACTTTGGTACAGCAGCAGATAAAGCAACATATATGACTAATAATAAGGGTAGTGCGGCATGGATGGCACCTGAGGTTGGTAAACTAATTGTTACTATTCAATATTACAGTTTGTGCTATAAAAAAGTCTTGAAAAGATGTAATAGTGTAAATTACCTACCAAGCTTCACAAACCATAAGAAAAAGACCTACCAAGCTAGATTTCTGAATTGACCTGGAGTCCAAAACTTAGACTTAAGTGTCTATGAAAGATTAGTGAAAGCCAAGTTGAAACTGAGTATGTTCTATGGACGAAGCACCAATTGGGAAGTTGGCATTGCATGTTATTTGTTGTTGATATCCTTATGCATTAAGGTAACAATTTATAAAGCTCCTTCTACCAAATGACATCCAGTATGATATGAAACAACTACCCACAGTATGCTTATGGCCAAACATATATGGAAAAGACAGTATTTTAATATATACTGCTATTATAATACCTTGCTGCTGTACTATGCAGGTTTAGAAAATAGGGCTCAAAACCCAGATTTACTGTTTATATAAGTTTGGAATACAACTGTTCCATTAAATAAGTTTTTATAGTGTTTATTTATACTGGAAAACCTTTACTGAGAATTACATCTACTTGAAATAAAAGTTCTACTCAATTATAAATATTTTAATAAATATATTCGACATAACATTTACTAATATATTTTTGTACATTATATTTCAGGTGTTTGAAGGATCTACCTACACAGAGAAGTGTGATGTGTTCTCATGGGGAATTATCCTATGGGAGGTGCTGTCGCGACGGAAACCTTTTGAGGAAGGTGGTTCAGCGTTTAGAATAATGTGGGCTGTACATACAGGTAATATGAAATGTTTTTATATGATTGTTAACCTTACCTGCTTAACATCGGTTTTATGAGCTTCTGAAGGGCTGCTGACTTAACAAGATAAACCCTGTAAACATGTTTGGTTCATATACATTTATTGACAGCAAAATCTTGGCCCATATGCCCCTGTATTAGTTAATATGACTATATTTAATCTATGTGATGGTTACCAGTAGCTCAATTCTTCCACTGCTGGTAAACAGAAAGTATTCTGTGGATGGTTCATGACAATGATTTACTTTATACCATAAACTGTTAGACATTGAATAATACCACTTTAAAAAAACATACCAAAGCCACATCCCTACATGACTTGATAAAGTAAGAGCCGGCTAGCTGCATCATAAGGTCATCAAACTGTGATTCATATTTGTCGTGTCATTGATCGTAACACCTGTTCGTTTTGTTATATTTACGCCACCCACGAAAATAGCCAAGCTACCTGTCAATGATGCAAATGAAGCTTCCTATCAGCACATTATACAGTCTTTTGAAATGAAAATGCTAAATGCTATTAGCTCTTTTACTATTATTGCTTCTGTAGATTATAATCTATTTGAATTTAAAAGTACCCAGTTCATAAATTTCTTAATTTCGCAGTGGTTAATCGTATACGACACTTCCTTACGCCTATATAATAGATGTGTGCACCTAATACATGTAATTTAAATGTAATCGAAAATCAACGATGTGTTCTCAGTATTCAATGTTTTATGATTTCAATGCAAAAAATAGCAGTTAAGTTGTTAGTTCTAGTGAATTATGACATCATAAAAGTGAATCAGTCCATCTACCTTTAATTACATTCTGCGATAAATTTGTAAGTATCATTTGAGTCTAGTAGATCTAAGTGATCTGACATACAAAAAGCTGCCAACTTGCATAATAAAAAAATATAAAATCTAAATCAGTGAAATAAAGTAAGAACTATCTATTAATTATATTTTTTAAATTAATTATCTGTAATTTATATGTTAATATTATTTCAGGTAAACAATATGTGCTTCCAATTCATTTGTGTTTATTTTGATTATCCACCAGAAAAATAGCTGCAGAATTTACTCTTTGGACTTACAGTCATTCTTATCTGAACTAGAACCAATTTCCAAGTTTGAAATAGTCATTTTGAAAGAAATGACTATTTCAAACTATTATATATTGTGATATTTGAAAAATACATATATTCTGATAATCAGAATGATAGCACCCATTCATACATATCCTAAAATGATTTTAACATAAGCCTTTTTTTGTGTTTTAGGGCAGAGACCAAACCTGATTGAGGGTTGTCCAGAGCCGATTGAGCAGTTGATGACACAATGTTGGCACAAAGTACCTGCAGAGAGACCCAGCATGGCCAAGGTAGGCTTCAATCCAAATATAAACTGTGACTACCACCAAACTGCTGCCAATACTAAAGGTTATGCTATTATAGACTGTTTAGTCACTACTTGCTGCACTCGCATACACTGACAAGGAATGCAATTGTTGATTCAATTAATTAAATAATTGGCTGATCAGGTATTTGATTAATAAATGGTAAGGCCACAGACACAGCCAATTCCGAAACATGTTTTCAATGTTTATTTGTACAATAGCATAAAAAAGCTATCTATATAAATTTTATTAAGTTTTATGGAGTCAAATGGACTACTTACTGTTTTTTTACTTCCTTGAGGTAAGCAATGTTATTAAATACTCAGTCTATTATAAGCTAGTGTCAATTTTAAAAAAAAACCTAAATAATTGGCATCAATAAGAAAAGGAATTTCCATACTAAAAAATAATCAAAAATCTATATATTTAGATTACTCAACTATTTGTTCCCTGTGGGAAACACTCTTGTTCGAAGTGGAGACCATCTTTGGAACCACGACGTCGTTAACTGTTATACTGAAAAAATTCCAACTGCAGTAGAACAATATTTTTTCTTATCTGGCTGGTTGCATGGCTTGCACATAATTATACGTACGGCTGCTGCTCAAACAAGCCGGGCCCAAGATTTTATCAAGTTTTTGACCTTCTACTTCCACAATTTTTCACCAAGATAAGAGTTAAGGAATAAATAGAAATTATTCGTGTGCTGCACTCATATTCAGTGACTATAAAACTCACGTACAGTTGGCCAGTTTCAATTAACTAACCACCGTGATCGAACACGGTCTCCCAAATATTACATTCTGTTTCATTATATAAATTGATTTCAGTGAAGATCTCACGAATCCTTGATTTATATAAAATTCAAAGGTGACTGACTGACTGACTGACATAGTGATCTATTAACGCACAGCTCGAAACTGGAGTACTGGACGGATCGGGCTGAAATTTGCTATGCAGGTAGATGTTATGACGTAGGCATCCCCGAAGAAAGGATTTTGATAAATTTCATCCCTAAAGGCTAAAGGGATAAAATGGGGGGTGAAAAGTTGTATAAATCTTAGATTTTTATTAGATAGAACTGAAACTGAAACACAAACTGAAATTAACCTAGATTCACACATAGGATACTTTTTACAACGGAAAACCTATTAACGCGGACGAAGCCGCGAGCGGAAGCTAGTATATTATAAAAGCTAAAGTCTGCCTTCCTGTTACATGTTCATAGTTAACTTATAAACCGATTTAAATTGAATTACTAAGCTTGGAGATAGTTGAGAATGGCTATTAAATACAAGCTATATTTTATGTATTTATTTAAAAATCTGCATTTTAGCAGATCATTGAGAGTATTGTGAGTTCGATTTCCACAATTCTATTGCAGGGCATAGATTCAATTGCTTTTCTTATTTTTTTCCATATTAGCTTGTTTCAATAAGTCTGCATTATGGAGCACTGCGCGTCAATTCACACTAAACTGGCGTATTATTTAGTTGACGTATCATTACGGACACATAGTACCGATCTTTATACAAGTTTGTACTATTGTGTCCGTCATTATCTCTTGAGTCGTAGTCTCACAAACGCGAGCTTACAAAACAAATATTGCGTGCACGCACGTGTCAGTTCATATCGTACAATTGTCAAACGATTTTGCTATGTTATGCTGATATCGTAAACTTTAATAAACCATATTATATTACATTATATTATTAAGATGACGTAGTTTACGCAACCAATTTACCTAACGTTATTGAGTCACATGAGCTTAAACTGGTTGCATATTTCAGGTGGTAGAGATAATGGCGGCGTTATGTGAATTCTTCCCCGGCGCAGACACGCCCATCAACTACGACGACTGCGAGGATGACGAGTCGGAGTGTTCGGAGGATGAGTGCATGACGTCATACGACAGTCCCACTGACACGGACGATTTGTCCCAAGTACACATCCCGACACAAAACACCGACTACAGCGCCTCCAACCCGGTCCTACTCAGAAACAGAGGCGACCAGTCGCCCCGTCCTCGCAGCTTCGTCGAAACTCAAGTGAGTAAGCTACAGAACTTAATGGCCGCCGAGGCGCATCCCAAAACCTCGGCGTTACCTAAAGATGAACCGGATGTACATAACAGAATAGGACCGGTTCGCATCCCACAGCACTTTAAAAAGCCCGAAGCGTATACGGAAGCGGGGCGCTCGCCGGTGAGCATCAACAGAACGTCGAGCTCGCCCGTGGGCTCGGCGCCGCACGACTCGCTGCGCGTGCTGCGCAGCCCCGCCGTGTTCAGCGAGAGCTCGTCGCCGCGCCGCCTGTCGCCCATCGCCAACTACAACGTCGGCAACATGAACCCGCGCCACGTCGACATGGAGCAGTACTGGAGCTCGCTCGACAAACTGTCGCCCGCCCGCAGCCCCACGCTCACCGCCACCTCCAACTCTCTCCGGAAGGAGGACTACAACCAGAACTACTGCGACCGGCTGAGCGCCGCCGGCACTCCCGTGTCGCCCGTTGACGAATACAACGGCAATCTGTCACAGAGACCGATAGACCCGAGATATCAAACGCCATTACAGATAGAAGTCGATCCAGTAAGTCCTACAAATAAACCGTATCTAGTTATTACCTTATCCTTCGTCGTGTCGTTGAGTAGATTAGGTGAAATGGTGGAGGGCGAATTAACGTTACTTACTAACATTTCATAAGTAAGTGCTCCAGATCGAAATCCCTAATTGATGTTGCGTTTTAATATTTCAGAATTCGTGGGACTTCAAGCCACTGCCACTCGATTGTCACGATTACGTGGAAGTGAGAAATACGGCCGGTTTCGATAAATGCTATACTCTGGGTGAGTGCTGCATGTCGTGTTGTGTTTGTTTATAAATAAATCTAAAATTACTGTTTATTTTTAGCACCGATTATTTTTGAAATCTGTTTACTCTGTGATGATTGAAAGTGTATTGAAAAATGAGCTCATTTCTGCCAAGCTATATCAATTAAGGTACACGAGAATGCGTTTGTTTTCTTCTATTTCTTATTGTTAACTTTAGAATGCAGGTGTATTTTATTATCGCGCCGGTATTTCCGCGGTGTTCAAAAATAGTAACGTATTTGTAGTGATTCAGTGATGTGTCTTACCACGTGGTGTTACGCAGCGGCACGTGAAACTAACTAATGTGAAATAGCTTTTAACACACAACTAACGCGGAGAAACTCATGTAAATCAGTTTATTTATATTGCAACTAATATCTTAATGTAATTAAGAAGTCTTGAGCCTGACTCACAACTACGCTCAAGAAAAGCAAAAGCTAAAATAAACTTTACAATACAATGTAGGAAATAACAAAAAGAGCTTTGGGATAATATTTCGAATAGCGAAAATTGCTACCGGGAATGTTAAAGCAGTGTATCGTTTCTCCATGATTCAACCTTTTTTCGTTGCACTGATATTGTTACAGTGATGTAAAATCGAACCACCGTTATACAAGCACTTTCCTCAGATGCTGTAAAAGGTTCCAAGACCGCATTTTAAGTTTAATTGCATTTTATTTTGTGGCAGTTCATTCATCACAAATTCTTACTTGAGAATAAAAAATATTATGAAACTTTTCAAAATTCTGATTTATAATATCTTCCGCATTCAAAGCATCTATTGTCTCATAAGTTTTTCTGCACGTCATACTGCCTCGTACAATAAGGATTTGAGGATGAATTTTCAAAAGAGTATTATTTCTTTCCTACCTATAAGCTATAGATACACAACTCCCAAACAAAAAGGAAACTCCAAAACAGTTATTTATTGGCTACAAAACAGATGATCGTATGTATTAAGATACGAGATTGTCGTCTAAACTCGTACCAATGCATCATTCGCGTGAGTAACTGCTCTGAAATAGCCGAGTCCTGCCAGGACACGCCAGCGCGCTGACTCACCATAGCGTTTATTTATCATACGCCGTTTAGGAGTCGGCCCTACTGTTTCATACTTGTTTGTAAATAAACGCGAACCTCTACATTTCTACTTTCGTTTATATAATAGCGTAAAGAGTTGACAGCGTATTAGATCATTTCTTTCTTCCCTTAAACATGTTAAGGTATTATTTTCTTCTTACTATTTTCGATCTCCTAAAACTTAAAGATGTTATCATAGTAAAAAGAACAAACGCTCTTTCTTTTTATTTCGTCATGTTGTCATGAGCCAGTATTCCAATTTCTTTTGTCAGCAGAATCCACATAAACGAATTTGCTATTGTCTATTTATTACTGAAAGTAAAGTTGTCTCGTGATTTCTTTCTAATGGTTTTACTCCCACATGAAAACTCACCTACTCATTGTTCAAGCTTTTCTTGCCAAATAAATTAAAAGCAGGAACACTTTTAAATCTAGTAATTTCTCATTTCGTTATTATTATATCTTTCTTGCTATTAATGTTATTCATAGATGCACAGACTTCGATGTGGTAAACAAGCAAACGCTAGTGTAACAAATTATCATATTTCACTTGACATTTCAGCCCTCCACCGTTACAAAAATATGTAAACATCTTCCCTATTATACTCTATCAAGTCTATCAACGGGCACTTTCACAAAATAAACGCGGGAACTAAAACTCATTACCTCGCAGCGTACATTAGAATATAATTCAGAGTGGACTAAACAAGAGCCCTAATGTTAATTATAATGCGTTGTGTTAGGTGTTCCTAGAAGCTGGCGGCTTCAGGCGCGCAGCCATTTGACAGCAAATACCGCGCACTCAAATATCAAGCGCTTAGTCATCGCAACCAACAGACATGTTACACTAGTTTTATTATTACATAACTTATTTTTGCACTTTGCTCGAAATAAGTGCGTATTAAAAGCGTCTAATCCAGGTTTTTAAAACACATTGTGAATCATCACCTACGTTTTAAACAGATAAATGAGTTTTAATTTAGCCGACGACGGAGCCAATTTGCGAATTTATTTTCAATATAGAATACGTATATCTCCCCTTTAAATCTTTCCCAATTAGCTTTCTTTTATTATTTTCCTGCTGTCAAAACTTTCAGTAAGAGCGAATTATTTGACTAACACAAGCAGCTCCAGAAATATTGCTATGTAACCTATTTGCTACCCACTAATGTTTTGATGAATGGAAGAACGCAAAATACAGAAGATTATATTCTATATTTTCTCAGTAATAAATGAGTATTGGGCGGTGTGGTTCCGGCATTATTATTATTAGCAGTGTTTTTTATATATCGCCGAGTTCTAGTTTAAATTTCGGATGAGATCATGAGCCTATTTATTATATTTTGTTCTTTGGTGTTCCAATCAAAATATAAATTTTAAAAAGCTTTTTCGAGTCTGCAGAACGGAAAATTGGGGTCATATTGAAATAGCTTTTATATATTATTGTCTAATAGTTAAGTCTTAATACGAATAATATAAGCGTTGTATAATCGTACTTAATTTAATTATCAAATTGATGCAATAACTTCAAGCTATGTAGGCGCAAGTTACGTGAAAGTACTCTGGCGCCAACGCCTAATGGGCGTTTTTCCCTGTCTCTATATGTTCCAAATAAATTACTATGTTTGTCGTCGAGGTAACATTGTTGTTTTTTATGACAATTTTATTAAAAGCACGTACCGATTTTTATTACATTGGAGTAATAAACTAAAGTAAGTACTAAGTACATGATATCGCATTGTTTTTAGAAATCGCTATTTACAATTTCAGTTCGTCCTGCAGACAATAAATCTGGTAGAAACCTTGTGAAATGCTTTGCTCTTTCACCACCAATGGTTTTTATTGTAAATATCATGAGTAATCTTCTGCGTAGTAGATTCAACAGCTCTTTGACACAAAAATACTCCTGAAACACGAAATTTGTTCGAATAGATATAAAGATAAATTCTCTGAAATGCTAACAATAAAAACTGCTGGTTTTCCTGGTAACAAAACAGATGCCTGATATTAGGGAGTCTTTGTTGATCAACCAACAAAATATCGATATTATTAGGTTATTGACGTTTTCCCGAGTATAGAAAGAAAGCCCTGGGCAACTACAAAATTTGAAATTCAAATAAAAAATTGAACTTTCACTCCATGTTAGGCGAAGATGTGTTTAAGTAGACAATATCTAAGAATTTAATTAAAATAGATAATTCACGGTTTTGATTTACGCAGTGCCCGCGCTCGTCATAAACAAGGAGCATCAAGATTGACGTGCTATTGATTAGCAATACGCATATATGCGTATATAGTGCGGTCCAGATGCGGCTCAGGACGGTCCCGCCGTGACTCACGTTTCTCGGAAGAGGCCGCGACTATTTTAGACTGTGTCCGCTTACCTTCTAGGAACCGGGGTGTGGGACCAACGACCGATCGCAAAGCCAAACGTATTGTTAGATCGGTAACGGGGTTGCTTCTAACCACCATCGGTTCCTAGTCGTATTCTCGCTAATGCAAATCCAGGAAGTTGCCGCTTGCAATGTTTCAACCGTTTATATGTAGCGTAATAGATTGCTTCCTAGTATGAACTTATCTAAGGTATTCGTGTGACCCTTGACTTGTGTGATCTGTCTTTACTATCATAGTACATGTTTGCTTATCTGATATACGTCATTCCGCATTCATATCAAAGTCCATTTTACTAAAGGTAGGATCAAACCTCTTTACTATCTCCTGTATAGTTATTTTTTTATCTTTCTTTATGGCGTGTCCTTTGTCATACGACTGTACCTACCACGTAGTAGTCGCTCTGTTGCCCATGGCGGAAATAGCCCTCAAGCGGTGTCCATTTATTTTTTAGGAATCATTTGTAGAACTATAATTTAGCGCGTCTTGGGCTTTAGTCTATATCAGTTCACGAAAATTGGCGTATGTTGTCATGGAGATTCATGTGCACACGTTCCAATTTTGAAGTCATTGCTTATAGAAACAGAATAAGCAGATTTTAAGAAACAGTGCGTAATCGAAGGCCAGTTTGTTTTATCGGCATCTGAGAATAGTGTTATGATGAGCGTATGTGTGTCGCGACCATCAGTACGATCGACGTCCGCGCAGATGGCTAGACGGACAGTCTTTTGTTTATACACCGCTTCCGCCCGTATTCAACACCAGTGTACTATCACTAGGCAATGAGTAATTGTCACCATATCTCTCGTTCTTTGTGTTTTAATACATTAGTATTGTGAATTATTGTTGTCTTTTGTCACGTAATATGTTCAACATTTGTTTCAAATTAAAGTTCCTGTCAAACAACTATCATGTCAACATTTTGCTACTTTTAAACAATTTTGTCTTACAGATAACGTATAACAATAATATAATGGGTAGCCAATTCTGCCTTTCTTTTTATAATAAGCTTAGTTTATTTTTGAAGCCAAATGTGACCTACGACCAGGGAGCCTACGAAATAGGACCTCGTTTTATTTTCAACTGCCGGAATTAATATGGCTTGCGGTTTTGCATGTTATGACTTAGAAATTTGAGGGATCTAGAACACCAAAACAAAATCCTTAGAGTTTCACCAAAATATATGTTATCACGCAGTGAATTTGCAAATTTTCCAAATGTGTTAAGTGAGACGTGCCTCGTGGCTCGTGCCCTGCTGAGTCAGAGAGCAGACGTCAATGCGGTAAGAACAGTATCGCGGTAAAGTAAATAAGTCGTAATATTTTCATGGGTGCCGCCGCGGCGGGCATCTCGCCCGTTATGCGTTGCTCAAATAAACAAAAGTGTTGATTTTTATACAGTAACCGCCTTTAGAGCGCCGGCCGCGAAACTGACTGCCGATGTTCTAGCTAACTGTTCTCGTATACCTACGTCAGATATTACGAGGAATACGCGTGCTTTATTTTCTTATATCGCTATCAAGAAACCCAGTTTTTGCTTTCATTAATGTTGTTGCTTTTTCCTCACAGTATATTGATCAAGGAAAGATACCAGATAGGTACCATTCATTATCATAATGATCTGAACCTTCTGGGAACAAGGTGTATCCTTTAGTTTTATCCTCATTTCTTTTTAAGTATTCAATTAGGTAGGTATTAAATTCCCTGTAAGATTGATATAATCATTGTTGTTGTGTATAAAGTAAATCAATGCGTATTTGATTTTTTATACATATGCGTGGCAGAAGTAATGTCGTTATGCTTCTTTATGCTTTGAATAGACTTATTTACATTTTACAATAATACGCTCGGTCGTTCACACATCGTTAATTTACACACGGTGCATCATAGTGAAAAAAATTCATTCACCTCTCATAATCCTCGAATGCTAAATTAAGCGAACGCATTTGTTGGGTGTCAACAAAAAGAAGCGCGTCGCGGGCCACGTATGAATCAGCACGATACAATTAATCTAATTTAAGGTTATCGGGGAGGTTTGGGACGGGCTGGGCGACGACGCACAGTCTCGCGAAGCCGCCGCGGCCGGCGCATCGGCACCGCGCACTCCGCGCACTCCCGCGCATCCCGCGCATCCCGCGCTCGCTGCACTCTGATGCAACCGCGCGAGTGTCGCGCGCGCGCGCATCCTGCCCGCAGTGCCCGCACAGCCCGCCGCACGTGGCCGCGTCCGCCTCTATGTGTATGTGATACAGTGAAATGCCGCAAACAGACTGTTCTGTCCAGGTTTCGATAACAGTGCAACCGGGATACGATCAATTGCAGGTGTTCGTTGACGTTTACATGAGTGAGTATCCTTTGAACAAAATAGCTCATCGAAATATATATCGTTAAGGGCTGTTAACTTTAAGTTCAGGATACTTGACTTGAAAAAAATATTGAATTAAAGAACTAAGTAAAATTACAAAATTTACCAGGTTTTAATATTTATAACTTTCTAAATAATAATTGGGAGTTCTACTCTTGTAGTACTAATATCTGAATTTAAAATGATAACAGCTATCAAAATAATGTCCTAGTACTGAGCTAACTTTACAAGAGAGACAATAGACTGCAAAACCCCTAAGAATCTCAACTTGCCCCTTACAATAATGTTATTGTTGTGAGTGAAAAGTTGACAACCATTTATTTTGGTTTAAAAAATAGCAAAATTTACTGGTACAATACAACTTACTGGTTAACCTTGATTCAGATAATTCTTAACTATATCATTGTTACAGTCACTATAAATGCCCACGTTACTTACCAACTTACAATTTATTCATCTGTCATGCACATGCTCATGAGAAATAAGGTTCTCTTAGAAATATACCTGTAGACACAATGGTGGTTGAATTTCTATCATCAACAATAAATTTCGCGGCTTGTTATGTATTATTGTTTTTATGTTGATAAGAATTAAAAGTACAGTAATCCATTCATTGATTGTTGTGCATAAACTATACTATTAGTCATTTAAAATTAAGCTAATAGTCACTACTTAATTATTTCTGTAAGTAACTAGTCGGTGAAAAAAATGTTATTGCAATAAGAATTACCAACAGCTGTTTCAAATTGCAGTTTGCGGTTTTTCTTTATTTAACCATGTATGCATGTGAAGATAGTAATTACTTTGACAAGACCTTGATCTTACTACTAGAGTGGGTAATCCATTATAAAACGTTACGGGAACACCGCCGCACCCCCTCACAAAATATAACTCATAGAAAAGTTGAAAATCTGTAGAGCTCTTTTCACACAAAGTAAAGGTAAATCAAAAGCGCTTTCATAAATTGCTTAAACTACCCAAATTAATCAAGATGTTACTGTTTTGTATTGAATACTCAGAGTTTTATTATTTTCAAACCTACCGTTTTCTATTGCTCCGTAACCTAGGTTAGTGAGATTTTCTGGACCATCCACCCCATTAGAACAAACAATTTATAACCATTATTAATTCAAGACAATCAATGTAAAAATAAAAATATAGTGGCACAGTAATCACGCGGTAAATTTTATACTAACGATCGGCGACAGTGAAATAATCGTCTGTCAAAAGGTAATGCCAAATTCTCTCGCTAACGGCTATCTTGTAGCGTCGAGTGACGCTTTCGGCGCGACGATGAATCATGCTAATTATTTTATGATTCGCGTGCAGAGCTGCGCGTGCGACAGCCGGAGTAAACAATTAGATGAGCCACTTATATCGCGCTAAAAGCTCACCGCTACCCTTCACTAATAGATAATCCACGCAACAACAACGGGTGACTCTACCTTCCGCATCTATCCTTTATTTTGTAGTCACTCAATTTCCTGGGCTCTACCTGGTTCTGCTGTTGTATTCTGTTCTTGTAACACCTCGTATGGCAACGCTACCAGCCCATAGTTTCTCGGCCGCAGTCCAAATTTACGGCAGCTCTAAATTTATTCCCAATGTTAACTCTTTTGTTGTAAGAGATCTTTAAGCGTCGCTAATAAACAATCCCCTTTGAAGATTCAGAAATAATGTTGTTTACAACTCACCGATATCGCGTAGTGTGAACATCTAGAACCCTTCTCAACGTAAGACGCTTTTTATTTGACGTTCTTTTCATCAAAACATTGAAAAGGACACCCTATGCAAGACTGATTTTATGTACTGTAATTTTAGGTAGTTTTGGAGTTAATATAAAACTGGTAAATTGATGTTGCAGTGTCTATCACGTATAAACATAGACACTTTCTAATTAGTAAAATAAAAATGTTTTGCCACTTTGTTAACTTGATCTTTCACTGGTTCCGGTCGACCTTCGACGTGAACGAACGCAGAAAGCGCGCCTTATGTGGTAGCAACAATAACTATAAGAAGTATCGTAAATACGGGCGTGATGAGACATTTTGCAGACGGCGCCTACAGTGATTCAGTCTGGAACAAGATTGCCTTTATAGCTGTGGTGGTAGCGCGGCCGGGACGTTGGCATCGGCATCACGACATGACTAACCCGCCCGCTCTAGATACAATCAAAATATGTGACAAGTTTATTTCTATTCGGAACAACACATTCTGCCCCGCTCGATATATCCCGCGCCTCAAAGTTGAACATCTGCTGATTTTTTCGACGACATAAGTAGGTCGGGGCTCGCGCCTGCGTCACGCGCCCTGGCCGCGGCCGCTCACACTGCGCTTACGTTTACGCGAAACGTTACGCTGTTTTTCTATGCCATCGCAACGCATAGTCTACTATACTTATAATATTATATTCGTAGCAATCGCAGCGTACTAATCAGATGTTCTCTCATTATCCAATCATATCACCCTGTTAAATAATAATCCATTTTAGGGGACGATTTTGGATTCATAATAATTACAAGTAATATTCAGTTTGGTTGCACTAACTTTTGTAGGGTATCAAGATTTTATTCGAGTTGGCATGTTATTTGCCTTATGTCCTCTTATTTTGTCGATAACTTCGATTATTTCAAGATTTTTAAGTTAATAACATACAGATCTATATAGATATACTTACATATTCAAAGTATCAATAGAACAGGTTCATACAATTTATCGTCCGAGTAATATCGACATAGCTCGAGCAACATTTGAGGTCGTCCCACAACATCTGCACAGTCGGAGCACTTATCATGAGCTCTGTAAGGCCGTCCTTATTTTTATCCAAAAGAAAATCTTGAATGCGTAAAGAGTGTATTATTGGTGAGATATAAACCGACGTAAGATCGAGCGTGTTATGTTGTAGGGGCAGCGGCGATCGGTCGGTCGCTCGGGTGCGCTCCTCGAAAATACCGCGCTGACTCACGCAGCGATTTCACAACTATACCTTTGCCAATAGCTTTTGTATTACTTCCTATTGCTGCCACGATATTCCCACACTAGTTATTTGGAAGATTCCTCTTGGCCGATTATTCGGTGTCAATATTGACTCAGCCCTATAGATTTGAAAAAAGAAAATATTGATAGATTACGAATCTCAAGTTTGTGTATTTTTCTTTTAGAAGTTGAGACGCTTATTTTTACAATAATACCTATAAAGTACGCAAAAGCTGTATGAGTCATAAAAACAAAAAGAACAAGTTTGTAAACCTATACTTTTTTCCATAAACTGAAACAATAGTATAAAAAAGTCTTAACATTCCTCAACGGGTGGTTTGTATTACATCATCAAAATTTTTGTTAAATCTCGTATGACTCAGGTACCTAATATTTCAAAGATCCGATATGAAAAATAAGTATTGGCGATCTTTGATCCTGGCAATTTATAAATTGTGCAACTGACGATGACGATGGAACTAAATATTTTGTTGGTGTCCCAACATAAAGTTTTTATAATGAAAAACCAATGATTGTATATTTTAGCTTAGCATTGAGTCTGCAATAAACTATTTATACGTAATTCATTAATAAGTAGTCGTAGTAGATTGTTAAACAGTTTTGTAAAAGCGTAACAGGCTCGTGACGTGATGGTGTTACATTTGTTGCATCCAGTCCACTTCCGAGTCGCCACCCACTCGCCGTAGTAAACTAAACCACAACACTCCAACTATTCATGTCAATGGGTTTTTCGTTCAAAATAACTGAACGTTCAACTCTTGTGTTCTGCTCGAGCATGTATCGTGGTATGTAGTTACTAAGCCTGAGTTAGACTGATTTGCCGTCTTGTGATCTAAAGTAATGTGATTTTATATCTTCTTTAGTGATTTTTACGAGTTCGCTTGAGATCGCAAATCGTCATGTAGTCGCATCTGTCCTACGAACGGTTCCTGCTTTGTATCCCCCGTCAGGCGATTCTTTGATGTGATCTGGATACAATCACCTATATAGCACATTAACGGTGACTGGCCGAGTTCTAGTTTCGCCGTATAGTTGGCACGAAATTGTAAACTGCCCTCTTTACTAAAGGCGCTAAATATCCAAATAGCATTGTACTATAACATGTTTTTCCACTATATTCTTCCAAATCGTACCTAGCAATCTCCATTTTTGTTTATTTTCACATGGTATATTATATATACTTTAGACGCTGTAGCATTATTTTCATAATAACGCAGCGCAATGTGTAACAAATTTGAACAATTATAAGCTCGACTTTCATTTATCACTACACTACTTTCAGCTCATTGTTGGTCTTGAATTAATCCGTAGCCGTTACAAATTTGCGTTTATTATTGTCCTTTAGGTACTTTAAATTTATATACAAGGACGCCTAAATTCGCTCGGTAGATATTTCCGGATCGAATGAAAGTGTCTCCGGTGAATCAGACTTTTTTAAATGTACGACGTAATTCCCTGTCAGTCGCTCAACGTGATCCCAACATTAAAAGTTTGGACATTCTGTGGATTTTTGGCATCCGACGCAGTTAAAGTAAGTGAAGGCATTTCAATTTCGATATACCTACCTACCTACCTTCTATAAACATAGCAGAACGGTAGATATTTTTTAAAGAATATTCTCTGTTAATTACACGTAGAAAAGTTTCCGTGAGTCGTTGTAACATTTCAACGTCTAGAAGCGTTAACCGAGTTTGTAGACAGACATTTGCCTGGCTGTCATGTGGGTGCTCATAAATCGGCCCGCTAATAGAATAAGTGTCGTTCCGTGGACAGTTTCCGCGAGGTGTCAGCGCGACTGACGCAATCGGAACGGTCTGCGCCCCGTCCCGACGCCAAATCGAAAACATATTAAAGCCGCCGATCAAAGAAAGCTTTCCCTCGCTCACCGGATTTATGGTATCGCTCGAATGTTTGTAGATCACTCAACGCGTAAAACACGGATTATACGATGTCTAAATAAAATGTACGTAAATTGCTTATGTTTAACACATGTGACATAACGAATACAACAGAAATAACGTTGTTTTGTACCAAGCTAGAATACAAAGCTCACCCACAGTTGCTCACAAAGTATGTCGATGATTCAACTATATTCGTCGTTTTCCCGACGGCAGTGGTACATACAGGTGAATCCTGAAGGTGAAGGCAGATGCGTAAGTTAAGTTGTTGTTGTTTTATTTTCAGTTTCCATTGAACAACAACCTTACATTTGGAAAATACTTTGACATTGAATCGGAATTACACTCGGAGTGTAGCACAAAAACCATTAAAGCACCAAGACACCTTCTGTTGTTATACGAAGTACCCGCAATATTGCGACACATACGTGAGCGACAGCTGACAAAACAAAAGTTAAATCCCATCTTTAGTTACCGTATAGTATCACCACGTTAAAATAGTGGCATCTTCAAATATACCGTCAACGTTCATACTGAAAAGATATATTAATGAAAGCTCATATAAAAAGCTTTCTGTGTCGAGCGGAAATCTGTATGATGCTATTACATTAATGTCGCGGCCGTCCATTCATATTAAAATATAAACTAATAACATTTTGCGTTGATTGCCCTTGGAGTTTAAATATCACTTATGAAATGTCAATCGCCGAATTGACCGAGTCTTGTGCGAAAAACTATTTTCTTAGTTTTACAAATAAATGAGAATTAACTAGTAAATAAATTAAACTAATTCTATAGAGTAAATATGGTGTAAAGTTGCTCGTCGTTGGTTTTAATGCGAAAAGTAAGTTTCATCACCTATAAACAATAAAAAATGTAGGTACATAGCAAGAAATTTATTTTAGCCAAGTCAGTATGAGAGCCATTATAATATTAGTTTAGTTTGGAAAAACCTATCTTAATGATTAACTAAACCGATGCCTTTACTGACCAGGATGTATTTTTTGCTTTTAACACTCTTGAACTACCAAAGTTCAAAAAACCGGTGTAATATTGGTATAAAATTTATATTTTCTGTCCTCCTATCGTTTGGAAATATAAAACTCAGTGACATGTATCACAAGATCATGATCAGTCCAGTTCAATCAGGTCTTTCGGAAAAGATTATACCATGGTCCGTACCTGTATTGGTAACCTTACAATGCTCGACTTGCGTAGTAACTATTAAACAGATAACTTCTTCAATACGATTAACTAGCTAGAGCCCGTTTTGCTAATTTTCAAAGTAAACTTAGATAACTCTCCAGATTGGTATCAAACATTGGCAACGATTGATTTGACTAACAGCGGAGATTCCAATAAATACGAAGCCACGTAGTACCTACCCATGTTTCAAGCATGTAGTTTCAGGAAGAAGTTTTGCTTAGGTATAATGTGAATATTAGGCAACGCATTAAAACTTTTCTATAAACGTTGCTACAACAAATACCAAGTTTTCCGAAATCTTCCGCCTTCCCAGTTTCGAGTAGGTTGCGGCTGAATATTTACGGATTCTGGTTTAAATTTTATAGTTCATCGAAGTTAGTCGTAAAGTGTGGCGAGCATTAGTCATGTGCGCGCAGCAGCCGGCGAGCCGTTAACGAGTGCCCCCGGGGCCTTTCCTCACCTCCTGCTCGTTCATTATCACTTGTGTAACGCAATTAGTCTCCTATGAGCTACAGTTTGTTCATTAACGACATACTATGGACATGTGCTGCCAAGAGCTTCAATGTATTCTATTAAGCTTGAAAATTGTGAGGTAGTTCTTTAAAGGCCTTTGTGACTTCAGTAAATAAACATTTTGGAGGCCGTATCCCATTTACTACCTAACACACTTTGTTTACTGTTTTTCTTATCTACAAAATGTAAATATTGTTTTCCAGAATCTGGATGACTTTGGGGAAGAGCAAGAAAGTTAATACGTTTCAAAACAACTTATTCACCGACAAATACATCACGGTCTGTCGTAAAACGCATCGTTCAAATAATAATAAACATTTCCTCTGAGTGTTTTTAAAACGCGAGGTCTAGTTGCGGAAATTTAAAACAAATACCTCGGTATCCACTTCCGCTGTTAGATTTATGAGTGGGATTATTCTGGGCTCTGTAGGACTGCGTAAGTTGTAGTGAGCTATTAAAGCGCACATTTGGCAGCCGCTGCAACATGCTGCGACTGTGAGGGCACACACTCGATCACATCCTGACGGTAGACTGTTGTCAGCGGCTGCGAGCGTGGACATTGTCTTGTGATGTTCTTGTTGATGTGCAACATGTCAGATGTATACGATACATCATCTTCATGTTTACCTCATAAGTAATTTATAGTTGCTTTGTATTGATTCCTGGTTTTATTGTAAATCAAAACGTCCAGATTCACTTAAGACTGAGCTGACTTATTTTAATGTTTGTTTTCACAGTACGGTGACTGACGTATACTTTTTAGTATTTGAACCCTTTGTTCTAGTTATAAAAACTTCTGACGTTGACTCATGCAATCATTGATGATTTTCTTGGCGTCCCTTGAACTGGATGATAACGATTATGTATATGTATTATGTACATTTCAAGCTCCTCCCAACAGATTGTGAATAATTTCACACTATCATTATTTACTTCCGGTTTTTCAGTAATACTGAAAGTATTGATCACCCAGTGGTGTAAACATAATAATATATTTCCACTAGGAATTGAGGGTTTAGTAAGAAAACACCACGCATTGCATTATTCCTGATAATTCTTTAAAACGGTTCTTAAAGAAATATAGTCTACTTTTCTTGATATTTTTTTGAAACAACTTTACTGTATACATAAAGCAATCGATTTGTATTTTGTTTACCAACTTCCGTGTTTTTTACCAAGTTGTTTACGTGTTTTGTAACTAGGTGGTCTGGTGGTGCCACGCGTACGACGTTCGTCAGTGCGAGCTTAATTTTTGGCGAGTCCTTCCAATAACACGCCCAAGTGATGTGACAGTTTTATAGACGTTCAACACATGTCACATGTTGGTGGTGACACGCGTTTACGTCTGTACTACGTTGGTTTTGCGCACTGCACATCGGCCCCGCGGTGCACGACGCAATCGCACCTATGAATTAGGGCTGCGATGCTGCAATCGTCCGAGCCCTGATTTATTCGTGCGCAACTCGCGAATTATCACCCGCGCCGAGAGTAAGCGTCATGTGACGCAGGCGCATCGTGGACGCCGATTCGCCGGTACTCGTATGTTTACAAGCCGAGCACGGTTTACGATAAATACTCGACAAACCGTTAGGCTCGGAGGCGGCTCGGGCAGGGTGCGGCGCCTGGGGCGGGTGGTGCGCGCGGCGCCGGTGCCGGGTGCAAGCGAGCGCGTGGGCGCGGGTCGCTGACCGGTGCACGGAGCGCGGTGCGCGCCCTGCCAGCGAAAACGGCAGAAAACCTCACGAAGGGCGGCAGCACACGGCGTCCGCATTTAGCTCGGGCTGACGACGCTGAGTCACCGCACCGCGAATAGCGGCGATTTGTTTGTTGCACCGCCCGCTCCCGGCTCTCCCGACGAGTATTTCGAGCGGGCGGCGGCGCGCGGCGTGCACGGCGGCAGTGCTCGGCGCACTGTCTCGGCGAGAGGTCGCGCCATGCCGCCGCGCCCCGCGCCGCCCGCGCGCCGCTCGCGCCTGGCGTGTGACGCCTCCGGCATCGTCACCACCATCAGGGACACCGTCAGCTGTAGTTGGATATTTTACAGTGAGTGTCGCGCCGCCCGCCGCCCGCCTCCGCGACGACCTCCACGACGCGGAAAAACCTTCGCCGCCCTTCGTCGTGGCGCCCGACACCTCTTTTGAACCGCTGCGCTGTTTAGTGCTACCTCCTCATCCTGTAGCTCTGCTTTTCGTGCGAAAATTGGAGAACAGTCAGTTGCATACCGTGTCCAAACCGAGTGTCATGTGAAAGAAAATTAGTTTCCGCTTGAGCTTTTTTTTTTCAATATTTGTATTTGGAGCGATACCGTACGTACTTGTTGTAAGAGAAGAATTGCAAAATTAGTAAACATGTTTTCTTCGTGGTTCAAAACAGATTAACACCTTTGTTCGCGTTCCAAGTTGAATTCGTATATTAAATAAAGAGAAACCATACCAGGCAAGAGTCTAAACCGTTAATGTAATTACAACAGTCATCTCTTTCGCACGCGTAATAACAAATAGAATACCCAGTCGATGATGAATTGCCTATCAACGCCTTGTTAGTACACTACACGCTACTGCCATCTATATGCCGGGAAAAGAATCAATGTTGAAAGCAGAAATCTAGGTGAAGCGTCTGACATCAGCAAGTCCGAAGTAATTTTAACTCTTGACGTATTTAACCCTGCCGTGGGACTGCGACCGATTCCTCTAAACATTCGGATTGTTCTCGCATTGGCTCCTCTTAGACGATCATTGTTATAATTGCGTCATTGAATCTCGAGCGGAATCATTATTATTAGTTGCGTATGCGTCTTATGATACGTAATATTTTGTTGCTACGACTGTTTCGCCGCTGTTCACGTACATTCTGTATGATATGTTTTTATAATGAAATGAGCTCTTGTTCTGTCTACGTGTACAGTAGAATGCTAAGAAATCCCTAATTTAAACGTGCAGAAGATATAAGAAGATTTAAAATTAGATGTTAATTGGTATCGTGTTTGTTGTTCAGGTAACAGCAGCGCCTCCACTGGGGGTGAAGGCGCCGCGCCGCCGCCCCCGGAGCCCGACCCTGCGTTGGACTCGATGCACATGATGTTAGACCCGCATTTGAGGCCTATATCCCCGGACCTCAACAATGAGGAGTCCAAACGGATATTCGAGGAGCATAAGCAACTCGCACAAGAGTACTTAAAGGTAAGAATAATTAAATATTTACAAATATGTATATTCATTAGATATACAAAAGTAAGAAATAAGACATACAAATGTATTTGCTACAGAAAAGTACAAAAAAATCAAATGCTGTAGTCAGAAGTCAGACGCATTGCCTTATTTGGCACTTCGTCTGCTCTTGACAGTGATAATACCAAATAAGAAATTGTAAAATCCGATGTTACTACATGACAGTAGGAAAATATAGGATAATAATTATAGAAGAATGCATCTCTTCGACAATTGTAAAAAAATATTACATAAGAAGACTTACAAAAATAATATGAAAAAAAAAATGAAGCTTGAGTATCACAAAGTTGCGTACGTTTCTCCACGTAATTTTGCAAACTAAATTGTAGAAAATACACTAAAAAAATTGTCTTTTGTATGCCACTCGCGATAAACGTCGCTAATCAACTCTCTTATTCCGTAATTTCAGATACAGACTGAGTTTGCATATCTCAGTAATCATAAAGCAGAGTTAGAGGAGAAAATGGACGACGAGGAGTTACGGCAGAAGAGGGAGATTATACAGTTAGAGAAAGAGAAGGTAAATATAAATACATAACACAATAACATAAATACACTGATCACTCAAAAACTGGCGAATAACAGAAAACCACTACGAATGCGCAATACGACTACTGCAAAATAAAAAAAATTACAAATGACTGCACGACGATACGACGATCCTATCAACCTATACAGTCGGCGTAATCTTTTGAATCTTAAAATTCACGTTTTCATTTCGTTTAAGAATTTAAATAACTAATACTTATTTATCCCTTTTCCAGGACTCACTGATCAAATTATACTGTAGTCTGGACCACCAGCTAACGCGAGTAGAAAACGAGAGTTGGATTCACGCGGAAGAGATGCCACACCAGTGACAGTGGCGCCGCCGGGCCACGCCCCCAGGGACCACTGTGACATCGCGCGACCGCCGCCCTGACCGATCTACCACCGTGCAGTGTGTGTGGACGCTGGCTTTGTGAATGGCTAGCTAATGATCATTCGTGTTAGGAAACTTGTGATGTCACATAAATTGACAGTCGCGGTCGACCAATGAGATTATCTTAAACTCAATTGCGACTGCGATAACACGCCATTGTTGTTCCACGCTGTTCTTTACGCGAATAGGTCATAAGTACTCGTGTACTCATTATGTCATTGATCTCAACACACCAAATGAGCCTTCATTGTTTCTCCCCTTTTATTTACAGGAACTTTAGTTTTAATGCACGTTTTATATGAACAATGTTAGTATTCTGTACTATTTAACCATTATGTTGATTTCTCTGTATACCGTTAACGTAGGCACTTTCTCTCTTCACTAATTTTAAACTGTACCCGAATTAATATTTTGTCCTTGTATCATAAAGCACGTTTTAGTGCTTTAGATGAGAGTGTATCCAAAAGTAATTTGTCATACATTTTGTACGTGAGTATAAAATGTAATTTTGTTTGTCTCATCTGATCATTTATTGCAGTGTGGTATGCATTTGTTTTGATTGTATAAATGTAAGATAGTATTTTAGAAGTATTAGATAAGTTATAAATAAATTGTAAATGTTAAGTTTAATAAATTTTGTGAAATAACTTTGTTTTGTTGATTTTTATTCTACAGCTTATTCACTTTTTAAAATACTAACACCGGTATATCCACACCAAAACGCCATCAAACACAACCATTAATGAAATATTATTTATGCTTAAAACATGGAACCGTAAAACATGAACAAATAAATAGCAGACTAGTAATATATTGGCACCTTAGAAACGATCACTACACTAAACGAGGTTTTTTGGGATTCCACGAAATAAAAGAAAATAATCAGTCCAAATAATTTATTTCAATTGTCATAGTCACAATATAGATTTTTTTGTTTATTGGAATGGTGAATGAGTGTTACAAACATAGTACGTAATGATGAATTTTGGCACTTCTGGTTATTAATTCATCAAAATATATCTTGAGATTCAAACCTTACACACAAATAAATGCTTTCTCGATGAACACAACATCATATTATGGTGTATTATATGGACGATTCTTCACATAACAACTTATGTACAATAATTACAATAATCGTCTACATGACTAAAATACTGGGCCGCGGCGGACGGAACCGGTGCCGGCGACTGTTCCGTGCGCCACGGCGCTCCGTCACTCAGTGATAAACATACAATACAGTGTTCGCTCAAACATAACCCCCACTTCTATGTTAACTGATTAGTTTATTGTATATTTATACAACTGTGATGTACTGTGTATAATTTAGGTAAATAAATAAACTTGCAAAATTTCTACTACTATTATAAATTTACATTTCTCATTTTATTTAACATAGTGATATGATCTTAAATTTATTATTTATTTATCAAATAAATAGTGGAAAGCGAAACAAGTAAAATCACTAACCAATTTAAAATATATCCAGAGGTGTACATAAATAATTCGGCATCGAGAGGAATGATCTCGGCCCTTCTTCAATATAAATCAAATTTAAAATGTGTTAATAATAATATGCCAATCGTGTATATTTACAGTACGACATATTTAACAGTCGCGTAAATAATTTCGTTGTTAGGGCCCGATGTATTAGGAAATTCTATATTATAATTATAAATAAATTGTAAAGGAATGAAAATTGCCAAAAAATCCGCGTAGCTACCGTTTTAAATACTCTATGTATGAGAAAATCATAGTAAAGGCAATTCCGTCAAGCCTTTTCAATATACACTAAAATATTATAATTATTTCATTAACTCCTATCAATAACGCCATGATTTGAAACATCATAAAAATAATTAAGGCAACAGTTGCTTTAAAAATATAGACATATTGTTACATCGACAGTGTTAACAAGTTATTAGTAAATATTGTCGATGTAACAATGATGTGAGTGAAACAGTTCCCTTAGCTACATATAATAATCTCACACGTGAAGTGATCGCACGCCACGTACGCCACGCACGCCACGCACGACGAGCACGTGTACGAGGTGCACACTTGCACAGCCACACGACACTGACAACTCTCGCAACAACATTATCTCATCTAGACCTAGATACCACATACAACGTATGAAAATATTCTCCCGTGAGTCAATGGCCGCAGAATCCTAACACTTTGTAGAACAAGAGAATTATAACAAAATTTTATAAACTTACATTATCGGATCATCTGTGGCAACTCGAAGGCAGTTTCACAATGGGTTTGACACTAATGTGCCTCTAGCTTCACTAATCGATCGATGATAAAAAGTCAAAGGTAGGTATTAAACCCTATTCTTAAGTGGCAAAGATTAGCACCGCGAGCATAAAACCATTCTATACAAATTTGACTTACATGAATACAACGAGATAGTTAAGAACGAGTCAATATGTGGTCGAATCGTAAGAAATGCACTTACAGGAATGAAATATACACTTCACAGAAAAAATAGTACAATATTATGATAGAGAAATGGTAGAATAATGTTGTATACGTATTGGAAATATAACAATAACATTAACAATGTTTAGAGGAAGTATCGTTCAGTAAAGAGACACAAACAGTTAACAATTTCAACTACTTACTCTTACTGGTCATGGAATGGAGTATTTCTGTAAAGACCTCGAATTAATACAAACAATGATTGTTAAAGTTTTGAGTATCCGATGTCTCTACCAATCGCTCGTTCATATATTAAACGCCAGTCGTAACGTTTTAACACATATCTATACAAAACACTCTATAGCTGCTCAAGATTAGCAACAGAATCGTGATTAGAAATTAGTAATTATATCATATAAAATTTTAATAAATATCTCTCGCAATTACATAGTTCCTATTCGAACAAGAAACAATGTCAAATAAAGCATACTCTAAACACATTTGACGCAATACTAAATTGAGCAACGTTTACAGGGAATACAACAAATTACAGCATTCATAACGTATTGTCAACAGTTCTCAGGACCTCGTGTGTCGATACATTAAATCTAATCGATATAAAATTTCAGATATAGGAATAAGGAATAAAATCTGATATCTAACGAGAGGGGAAGACTGGTATGGTCAATTGTTGTCATTCCTGAAATGAGAGAAAATCTACGTTAATATTTTGACTTAACGAAAAGCGCAGCTGCAGAGAAGGATATCCATTTTAGGATCGGTTTGTGAAAGCGATTAGAAATAAAACGCCTAAACCGTACAATAAAAACCATCACAATAAGCTTGTTACATTTCAAATAAAAAAATACCGACCAATGGACGCGGAAGCCGATTTACTAACGAGTAAAATAATATATTCAAAAAAATCGTTGTAGGTAAGGCATGTACCTGCGGTGCGTGCGATCACTAGCTGTGCTGGTCGCGGGCGGCGCGGCGCGCCTGCCACTTGAAGTCGACCTGCATGAGCCACTGCTGGCCGCGCGACCGGTTGCACGGCCGCAGCACCGGCTTCCACACGTCCGCCGACTCCGGCTTGTCCAGGCACATGCGCGTGTTCGTGTGCTTTATTGTTCGCCACTGGAATAACAAACGGAAAATATTTATATAGTGTTGTTTATTATTGTTAGTGTAGTATTGTTTATAGTTTATTCGAATAATTACTTGTTTTGTTGAATATCTGGGACGAAAAGATCTTGACATTACAAAATTCAGCAATTCAGGTTGCCCAGAAGGTGACTACGAGAAGAGGTTGGGGAAGAAGCGAGCGCCAGATTTGGTGGATCTGGCGGTAAAATCCGGCCCACCTGCTGTTAGTTTGCAAACAATTTATTGTTATATTACCTTAGTGTCATATGTCCACTCCTGGTTGCCACGCATGCCGTGACAACGTATAAGTTTGATGGGACCGCGTGGATTCGCGGCGTCCAAGCAGTTGTCGTCAGACATTATTTGCTTTCGTTTGGTATACGCGAACACCTGGAAAATTTAATTATTTTTTGTTTACATTTGACAAACGACAATCGGCTTCTGCGTTGCCAGCTCAATCTATAACTAAAATTATTAGGTACCTGCTTTTCCAACATCAGTTAACTTTACTTAGGGAATTACTGACATTGTGACAGTTTTTCAATATCAATAAACAGTTATTTGACAAGAAAAATCAACAAGAATTTTTTTTTTAAAAATCGGGACGTTTCATATTTATTTATTAATAATGAAAATTGCGACCTTTTTGCATTGAATCTGGCAACACGAACTTAAAAATAATATTGTAAGTAATTAAGTTAAGTAATGTTTTCTGATCAGTAGCTAGTTGTAAGCGTATGTGATCTGACATCGTATCTACCACTGAGTCAAAGCTTAGTTTTAGCACGAAATAAGTTTCACATTAATGTTGAAGGTTTATTTAACTAGCAACACTGACATAGTTACGTCAATACCTATACGAAAAGTTACACAAAACTTTGGTAAAACATTTTTTATCCAAATGTTAATCACTTGATGCGAACTGGGAACAATAGTATCGAATGTTCGTGGTAGCATACTTTAGCGTACATAGTTTATTTCAGTAGACATGAAGTATGGCAACCGTTAGGTGGAGGAGCATAACTCGTATTGTAGTTATGTAAAGTTTGCTTGCGTCCGTGTTTGTAAGACATGTCGTGTAGTGACATACAACACTGAAATACATACTTGGTAAAAATTGGGGGCCCGAACACGACGCATTTTTGATTTCGACTTTGACTTTTTGAACATTCTGGACTATTATAACAATGTTATTAACGTTTAAACTTAAATATTCACCTTTATTATTCAATAAAACTTCTAAATAAATTAAGTAGGATGAAGCTTTCAAAGCGGATTCAACAGATGCTTACGATATATTCTTCTTATGAGGTGGCTATACTCAAAAATACAAATCATTATACAAAATTATATTATTAGAAAATTATTGCATAATAAAATATGACATAAAAGGCCTACTTCAACATGTGCAATATAATACTATACCTTTTTTTACTAAATAGACTATAATATGTATAATGAATTGAAAGCTGACTAACATTGGTCAGAAACAGGCCGTTCATCTAGTATTAAATTATATTAAATGTAAAATAAACATATAAAGCATATTTTACCTGGTTGCCTCCCATTCCATGGCAGTATCCCATGCCGAGCGCCTGACCGGCCTTGCCGCCGAGCGTGTCCAAACAATTGGACGTCTCCGCGTTACGAATCTAAAAACATATAATATTTGATATCAAACAAAACGCAGCTGCACACACACTTTATATTACACTATTTACTTCTTATTATACGTAATACGGTGATAAATATTAATTTTGATAACCTCTATTGTTGTTGTAAAATACATTTGGTGATCATTGACTATAAATGACGTATGCGCTGCTTGTTTCGTATTAAAATATGTTGCTAGGTTTTCTTTAAATAAAATACGGAAAGGCGTTCGGTCCTAGATGTCTTCTTTTCATGTTTTACAATTTCTTAACAGTAATGGGGACTCGCTTTCATGATTTAGAAAGCATGTTTTCTTACATTCGTTCTAATCTCAGAATCAAACATTTACAACTACACTAATGAGGTATTCCAATCATCTTACGGACAACATAATTTGTTTAGGTCACTAGTATTAATTAACAAAATAATTGTTACCTCTCCCAAATAATAATAGTCGAGTGGCATCTGACTCTCAGGATAGATGTTCTCAAGATACCATCGGAAACTCTTGCACTTGAGCCGCTCCCTGAGCGCGCGACGTTCGCTGACGTCACCAACGGGCACGTTCAACGCACCTGCTCCGTACATCACACGTTAGAACGACATCATACGCTATGACGTCACTACACATCATGCCTTTGTCATTGAAAAACGCCATTATGAAAATTGGACATCACATTTTAATTTAACGGATTTTGGGCAATAGAGTGTAGCTGTCGGTTAGTCCGTCAAATAATGAATAATGATTTTTACTATGAAAGCCAATATGTAAATACTTATTAATTTGACCAATACTATGTTAGTTATAAAGCATGATCACTTTGTACCCAATACAGATGATTTGTAAACAAAAGCGGACTGTGTTAATGAGGGGTTAATTCTGTTATAAGTTATCATGTCAAATACATGCCAAATACAATACATTGGAAATATCTGTAGAACTGTATGAGTCATTATTAGCTTTATGTTCTAGAATATTTAAATTGCTTTTAGTCCAAATATTTATATAATGATTTATGAAATAAAATCGTGTTTATTACGTGACTATTCTGAACATGGAACCCGTTGATCCACGGATATTTCCTTTAACACTTATTTACGTTTTACCGTATAAATAAATGTTGTCACAAATATATAGGGTTAATTTACATAAATAAATTATCTAATAATGCAATTACCATGCTATATAGTGAATAATACTTGCATAATTATGATTCACAGTGAGTCATTAACCCTACATATCATTGCACTACGAACACAATTGTTAGATACGAAAAAGAAATAGTAAATAGTTTTTCGTTGATTTCTTTGTTCTGATTGTTATCGTAGGTTTTATATTGCCTATTGAAATAAAATGCTTATCGCTTAGCCCACCTGTTCTGAATTTAGTCAACCGAGAAAAATAGAATTAGTTTGGTGTAAATAATGTAAAACTTAAAGGCTTTCGAGTGTTTTGCATAAGAATTTGGAATGATAAGTATCGGTGATGGTAACATCATGTTGGTTGTCCGTTCAATAAACAGTTTACAGTTACATATTTATTAGGTTTATTGACCATGTTTTTACATGTTTTATGGATAAATTCATGGTAAATTATAATGAATAAAATGTACCTAGCATAACAATTCCTGGTAAGTTTTATGAATGACTGTTTTAAAGAAAACAAACACAATTTATGGAACTTGAGCGTCTAAGCGTGTGACTAAATTCAGAAAAGACATGCAAAACAAAGCGTAAACCATATACCGGGATTAATATTGTAGTAGAAATGCTTCCAGTCATCGAGCCAGACTTCGGCGAGGCGCGCATTGTTGTGGTTGACGACGCGGCCGGTGCCCCCCGGGAACGAGTAGGGGGTCGTCTTGCGGAACACGTGGCCCACGTGCGAGCACGGAGCGATCTCCAGCCGACCGCCGCACATCCACACCTGGCCCGCGCCACCGTCTTATATACCCAAGCGAAACGTAGCCAGGAAGGGTACCAGTTGGAGGTTTTTACTCGTAGGCAAGTTATGTATTGGTCAGTTTTCTTTTATGTTATTCGGACTCAAGTGTCATCCTAGATTCCCATTAGTATATCACTATAGGGAGAGCCAAACAGCTTGCCAATTCGTGCCTTGATTGAGCAAAACTAATGGACTTTTTAATTACGAATTCTTACAATATTTCATGATATGCGTTCATTCGAAACTAATCTTGTATAAATGAGTTTTAGGCAACTCAATCACGTTACCGTTAAATTAATAATAATAATTGGCGTTTCACAGCACAAGGCTGATTAAACCAATTATTAGTATTGACTTTGACACAGACTAGAATAAATCATAACGGCATCTCCTGGCACTTAAAATTGACGATAAATTACATTCAACGTCTTGTATAATAAAAACATAATACCCATATACATAAGGCATTATAATTTTTATTTAAGGCATATTTCAGTATTCATATATTTTCCGTTAATGTCTTAATTTCTTCACTAAGTTAATTGCTGTAAGATCAGTCAAACATCTTTCCGAAATACCTTCAAATTACGATTCGAAGAATTACTATGAGTCAGAATCATCTTTGTCTTTAAACCCACTGGCCAGCTGTATCCTACCAACCTCTGTGCCGTACATAATATTGACAGTATATGTTCCATGTTATTCTAGAAGATAAAGTATGTCATCGCTAATCAGTACAATAGATACATCTTTGTTATCATAAGTCTATTTATAAACTGGAAAGTGAGTTTGTTTGATCAGTCTGAATTGCATATTGAATGACTCAATTTGTATACGTAATTGTATTAAGAACTATGACAGACGAATTTCTGCCCGCGTTTCATCTGCGTGGTTTAGTGACTGAGGGCAGAATCTCCATATAAACATTGACCCCCTCTAATCAATCCTCTAATCAATACAATTATTTCGCGATAAAAAGTAGCCTATGTTCTTTTTCAGGGTCAACTCTGTCTATGTACTATTGTGAAAGCGTAACCGACAGACAGGCAGACCGAGTTACATTCGCATTTATAATATTATATAGTAGAGACTATTGCCAGACAACTCCAGATGATATTTGAAGAAAGAAAACTGACCAATTTGAAATCTCAAATATAAAGAGTTTTGGCTTTCCTTCCTGACTGCTTTTCTTGCACTTTCCATTTCACAAATAAGGTTGCTATCACATTGCCCTCAAAGGAACAAATTAAGCGATGTAATATGCTTGTATACTCAGTTGTTACACATAAATTAATTGAATACTTTAGTGAATAGCACCCTGTTAGTGTAAAATGAAGTTTAAACAGTCGCAGGCAATAAACCGTCATTAAACATTTAACTACTGAATAAAGTTATTTATAGCATTTGGTACCTTTTATGATATAATAAAGTAATATTGCTTGGAACTGTTTATGTTCAATATGGGTTAGAATGAAATGGATTTCCTTATGTTAGAACAATTTAGTAATGTGAATCTGGATGATTTTTTATAACAAATTTGTGTGTTCATATCTAGAGTCAAGTTGGCATATTAACCTAGATATCAAAGCATGACGTTGTATGAGAGTTTTTTATACCACCATAAAATTCGTACGTGACCCGCAGCGATCGCCATAATTATGAATTGTTATAGCGATTGCGACAGACGTGTGACGTCATAGAATTTAATATTAAATCCCAAACCGCGAATATAATAGATATGAACATAAGTAACAGCAAAACGGAATCAAATTCAGTGTTACTATTAAAACAAATACATAAAAGCACCAATTACTTATTTAATCAGCTGTAACAAGTGACTGGTGACAATATTTATTAAGTCGATAAACTGTCCTTGTAATAGAATTATACCTAGATTTTTTCTTATATTGTATTCTCAAGATAAAACATAAATATTGTATAAATCATAACGGCGCATTAGTACTACAACAACCTCCCCAAGGTAAACGTGTAAAATTCGTTAATTCAGTCCGACTGGTCTAGTAACAAAAAAACAAATCAATTTTAAGGATTGGAAAGCTGCCTTCCTTACATCCTGTATAACCCGCATTTCAACGAAGAGAAAAACTGTATATTAAAAGGCATTACTGTCAATCAAATAACTCGATTAAACACAGAAATCGACGCATGTTCTTATGTCTATACTTATTTCGAGAACACTGTAGCTCCTTGATTGATTTTCGATTCGTCAAGATGCGTATCGTATATTATTTCAAACCTACAAAGTGAACGCAGCATCTTTTGTTTTGTGTTCCCCATTCTTTATAGCATGTAGTTACAACAGCTATACAAACAGTTTATTATAAATAATAAACTAATGAGTGTTTGTTATATATTTTCTGTTGTGTCGGCCCATTGTGTGAGATACAGTCATCTGTCCGACTAATCTAATGAGAACATTAGTCATTGGACGTCTAGATTAAACTAGATAGCCGTTATAATTAAATCATAGATCATGGGCATTGTCCGAGTTGCTATGTTGTAATTAATATGACTGGACTAAAAAATGGTTGATGTTGTTATGAGATAGTTTATATTGTTAGCTCGAGGATATTGCTAGTAGCGAGCGTATTATGACCAAAAATATGAACAAATTAATAATCAAAGCAAGGGTTCCGGACCGCACTCTTAAATAAAGTATTGTACTCCAAATCATATAGGCGTACTCTATGATTTATAATAAAGCTAATAAAGCAATCAAATTTTTACACACTTTTTTGTACTTTTTTATTATAGATACTTAAATGATTCTCTATTTTATAAGTCCGTTCTTTTTATTTACCTCCCCTTAAATCGCTATCTTGTCAAATAAAAGTGGGCAGCCCAAATCAAAGCTCCATTAAGTTACATTATTTCCTGAAATAAGCCCATAAGTCATTCTAATTTTGTTCCTATTATCAAAAGAGATGTTTCACAACGTCCACGAAAGATAGATAATTTACCACAAATCCCAATAAGAACAAACATATAGCAACACTACATAGACTTAACACACTTGAGAATACAAGACAGAGTAATACAAATACACGCAAAGAATCTCTTTAAAGACGTAATTGTTCCAGTCACTTGAAACAGTTATAGTTAATACCATTAGTCGACACATAACATATAAACAAACACATAATAATATAAGAACCGTGGAACAGGAACCGCGATATGTTATTTATGTTAATCTATTTCCTTCATATTTATTGATAGACGACTATTACACATAATTCTATTAAGCCATGATATTATAGACTAGTTGCGGCAAATGATACACATATATATTTAAATATATATTTTTTTGTATAATAAATGGACAATATATTTTGCGTATTTGGTATAATCAGACTCATACCTGTTCTATTAGGCAGTAAATTAATTATTTCCAGCTGTTTTTGCAAAGAATAAATGTATTTTAGAAACTAAATGCTTCTAATTCTAAAGGAAAGTTGTTAATTATGGTACTACCTAGTATAATAAAATGTTTTGAACACTAAATTTATATCATTTACCACAACTGTTTTCCTGAAAGGATTGCTGTGGTTAATTCTAATATCGATAGTTGACAAATATCTCAATTGTTACTCATTGCTTCTGCATATAGAAGAAGCAGAAAATAAAACAGTTAGAAAATAATAAATAAAAATAGTAAACAGCGAACAGAAATAAACAAGGCTTATCAGGATTAAATGAACACAAATATACCATTGCCTAAGAACACATAAGTTTGCCAGAAGCATAAAAATGAGTATATTTTTTACTATAACACGATCAAGAATAAAAACGAAACGTAAATTAGATGTTAAAGAGAGGAAAAACACATAGATTGTAAAAAAGCGGTGAAGCAACATGAATGAAAATAATAATGGTCATGCCATACATGGATGCAGCTGCAATGGGGTTAATGAGAAAGGCTTTACTGAGTTATCCAAATGTTAATGATGTTCGACACTTTTTACTTGTTAGTCTTATATCCCAAGCCACAACAAAACTTTATTTTCGTACCTACACTTCTATCATTTTGCTATCAACGGAACTATTAAACGTACAACTTAAACGCACCCTTTAACAGATAAGCATGAGTCATTAAGAATTACTTTAAGAATAATCAATGTTCGAGTGTTCCAACTTACACATAAATCAGATAATCGTCTTAAAATGTTAGTACTCCACACTATAAAAAGTTTCAAGAGCAACACGAAAATAAAACAGGAAGCAATTAAGAGCAAAATGTTAGAAATGTGGGCACATAGTTCGAGAATCGAACCTGGATTCATGGCGTAATAGAACTCTCCCCACTCGTCCATCCAGACTTCGGCGACGCGGGCGGCGTTGTGGAGGACGACGTTTTGTACTCCGCCGGGGAACGAGTACGGCGACTTGTCGCGGAACACGTGGCCCACGTGCGAGCACGGCACGATCTCCAGCCGACCGCCGCACTGCCATACCTTCACGCATCCCCATAACATATTTATTACAACCCCATGTCGGCTAACATTGTACCTATCTGATGATATTTTGGTAGAGCTCATCTATTAGGCAATGCAAATTATTACCATTAATAGGTTTAGGGTGATCAATTAGACCCGTTTATTGTAATAAAATTACGGACACAAATATTGTCGTAAAAGATCTTCCACTAGCAACCTGTTTGCTAATACGTTCTATTTGTTAAAACTGGCCATATTAAGTACTACGCTCATCCCTTGTAATTTTCAATATAAAGTTCTTATTCGCGTCGAGCTAAGCGCCAGTTACCCCTAGACCGTCGGTCGGTACGTTAATCTAGAATTTACCCTGAAGCTCATCTCGAGGTTCTCTCCTCCCCAGATGTCCATGCCCTGGTCGTAGGAGCCGATCTGGTAGAAGTAGTCCTTGTCTATCGCGAACAGTCCTCCGGCCATCGTGGGTGTTCGTAGTGGCGCGGTGCGGTCGCCACCACGGCGTTCCATTTCTCGCTCTGGTACTCTGTACCTGATAAGGAACACAGGTATTTAACTGTTACAGTAGGTTAAAAAATGGTATAATGGTATATATTTCTGTGTAATATTTGAGGAAAATTTGTATAGCAATTCATGTTTTTGCTTAATGTTGAGTAATACATTATAATGAGAAAAAAAATGGTATTAGAAGATATCCATTCTCCGACCGTTTGAGTTAATCCGTGTTTTACAATCGGATCGAAATAAATAGGATAATATAACGAGATAATATAGTCCTAGAGATGTTAAGTCTACTAGATTGTAATGTTGACGTCAGTTTCATGCAAGACTTGCACAATAGGAACGCGGCTTAACATAACATCTGACTACATGGCATCCGCCCGCATGAAGCGTCAAACTGTATATTCTATCGTAAACATTACATCAGCGAGCTATTGTGGACCATTAAACAGTGAAAGTCCCGTCAAAATCCACTGCGGTTATTGTATGACGCGAAAACAAACATTCGAGCTAAAAATTCTAAACAACGATAAATATGTTTAAAAATGTCGGTTTGACTCCATAGTGCTCTGCAAAATTATGACATCGACTGCTTATCTATTTAAAACCCTATACAGGTATATAATTTTCCGTTTGAGACTGCGGGAAGTCCATCTGCGAGGCTAAAAAACAGTTATTTATCACGTTTCCCTACAATAAAATAGTTTGGTAATACTAATCTTAAGCTAAAGTTATAGCACGCTTGCCAGACACCTAAAAACGCCAACCTTTCTAATAGAATGGAACAATCAAGAGGCATAAATAATTGCTTTATCAACGTGTAGTGAATAGAATTGCCAATCAATCGATTATACGTCACTTTGATTTACATACGATCTACAGAGAAAATGAGAAAGAAACGAAAATATTACGTTGGAGAATAAATTTGTAATTAGCAGTGCTGTTTTATAATTAAATTAGTAAAGGCATATAATCGGCATGCACAATTTCTCTAGGTTATAGTTATTATTCCTATGTTTTCTAAAATAAAGTAGGCTAGCCACATAGGCTCGTGGGTCAATGATGTTCAAAATTCATGATGTTTTATACCTCGCGCCGCACACAAGGCTTTCTACTAAGTTGTCCATAAAATAATATCATATCGCTAAAACAACATAGATTTAAACAACAACATCTGTGAAACAATTGAATACAATCGGATAAAAGTTTTCAAAGCCGCGACAAACACGATTACGGGACTTCAACTGTCACCCATTTCCAACGTCCAATATTGTTTAAATATCCATTCACGCTACGAGTACATTATTGAAGAAATAGACCAACATCGTGCTAATCAGTTAATGAGGCTTCAAGTAGGCAAATCAGGCCATTGAAAATCTAATTACTATTCACGTTATACGGGGTGTTTCCATAGTGCAACAGTTCCAAAACAATGAGACGAGGCCAGGTTACGCAATCAAAATAATCTTTAATAACAATAGCATAACGTATGACCGTGTCGATTGCATGCTTCACGATACTATGTTAGAATTTGCTAGCACTGAACCGGCTGATTGAGTTCCATGCAATAACTTGTTATAAATATTAACATTTCACGGCTCGTTTTTGTCGACGACAACGGCGTGTGCGAAATGTTTGGATACACTATTTGCACTATACATGTTTTTTTACGAACTCACCGATTTTAAAACTACCTATTCTACTAGTAGAATTTTACGATATTCCTACTTAACACTGGATACTTATATTTATAGGTATCATCTAAAACTCAACAGATGTAGGTATAGAATGTAAGAGAAAATAAGTTTGTGACGAAAAAAATCATTAAAATGTTGTCTTCGATCCCTCCATCAGGTATATAACGTTTACTCAGTATGTATCCCAGAAGAAAATTTAGAATACAATTTTCATTTGCCAACTGTCTGGGTCCCCCAATAACATTTGCATAGTCCAACAGGTGTTGGTGACCCTTCAGAGGTCACGACCTTAAGTTACGAAAGTTATTTTTGATATACGATAAGCCGCATTTATTAATGGTAAAGCATCGTCACAAAGAAACTGCATTTCTGCACATAATAATACGATATAACGAGCGACATATGTACTTTATCGTAATTATGTATGCATAGTTATTTAAATAAAAGTTGTTTTCATTACAATTAAGTGTGTAACTTTTGCATACTACAAACAATTAATTGTTAATGAACATATATGCGGAGAAACAGTAACATGCTATAAATAGATCTTGTGTATCGATATCATACATAAAGTTAATGAATAATATCGAGTCTGTAACCTTTGACTCGAGGTGAGCCTGCGGTTCCTTGTATACAAGGCGACTCCTTCACCAGAAATAATATAATAACTGTGTGTCATGTAGAGCTTTAGTACAAATCACAGATACAGATTACTCTCACTCCCACACTCTCTGAGGAAGAAAAAATCGGACACGACGGGGTTCGAAACACATGGCGAGATGATCAGTTTTCAAAAACACGTGCAGCCTTTCTTTTGTGTCATCAGGGAACAATTTCTCACAAACTAAATCACAGATTTCACCTCCAGTCGAATAAATTGTTTATGGTTGTATAAAAATATTTGCTACTACTAATATTATGAAATTGATTAGGTCCCTAACTTATCCCTCTACAAGGCTTATATTCCAGCCACGCTGAATTGGTCGCGTGCGTCAGTATGTCAAATCTGCCATGCTCGTCAGTATCGCTCTGCGGTGTCCCATAGGACATCGTATAATATTCGTACGTTCCCAACCTCAAGAAAGAAAGTTAGCCCAAAAGGAATATCAGAAATTGTACTCACCACCTAAAGTTAAGTTTCCAATTGAATCCACCCCACGTCATATCCGAAGCTTGTATGTATTCAAACGTGGTATCGGATATAACGTCAATGATGGGGCACACCACCGTCGTCCGGTCCTCCACTATCCGCGCCAACAGGGGCTCCAGCCAACCCTCTAGAAATATAAAACATACTTGCAATATTGTACTCATATTCATACATTTTTGATAGCCTCTGTATTCTAAGGGGCTGCGAATTCAGTCTATTACAAGATTGTATTTCATACACATCTGCCAACAATTTCAGGTACAAAAGGCGTGATTAATAAATAGATACATAAAATGGGGTATTCCGGTTTTTTTAAATAAATATCTAAATAGTAAGTATTAACAAATGAAATATTTCGTTCGATCTCAAAGCCAGATTAGTTCAAGTTGTTCGTAAACCTTTTCTAAATGGCTCGCATCGAATGGACATTGTAAACAGTAAATGCTATGCACTGTTGTGTAAAGTTAACATTTACACAAATAATATTAAAGTACCGAAAGAATTTGGAAAGTGTGCTCGCGTTGAAGTACGGTCATCTTAGCAATATAAGCATTGATATAATACCATAGTTAGGGTGTTTAGATAACTGTTTGTTACTCTATCTCGCCGAAACTACTGAACGGTAGCGCTACCATGAGTTGGTAACTATAGTCTCCCGGAGACACTGTAGTTCTCGTAAAACTCGAACAGCGCCTCTAGCGGATAGTTAAGGTACCAAAATTGCTACCATGGGTCACCATATTTAATTACGTGTAGTTAAATTAAACAACAGTGAATGTAGATTGGCTTTGTCGTTCATTCTTTCCCTATTTGAGCCCACTGTTGTAGTTGCGTTCTCACGTTAACTACTCTAGTTTTTAACTACGCCAACTCATGGTAGGGCTACGGATTTTGATGCAATTTGCTATACCGACGAGTTATAATCTGTATTTATACATAGGATACGTTTGATCGCGAAAAAATATTTTAACGCGGACGAAGTCATGGGCAGAAACCAGTAATTTGTAACAAAGAATCCCAGTAGCCCTTTGACATATCCACTAATGGGGTGATACTAAGAATTCTATTCCAGTGGGAGTACAGTCACAGTTAAAATTAAACTAGTTCCTGTTGGTGCAAATAGACTAAAGGAGCTGTTGACATGACATCCACTGCACATTTAAATGCGTGAAACAAGAGTTAAAAACATTCCCTTAGTTTAGAATACGAGATTGTAGTGTCTATTTTATTGCTTTGATAGTATACACTAGTAACGTTTTATTGTCTTTAGTACTTTCTTACTAGACGCGAATGTTTTTGTTAACTCGGGAAGTAAAACTTATGTAGATAAGATCAAGTAGCATTTACGGTACTTATTTATTCAGTAAGTAAAACCTCCACAATAGATAAAAATGACCTGTGTCAATTTCTGAAACTATTTTAAAAAGAATTAAACCATAATGTAAGAAATGAATTAGAAATTATCTGAATCAATAATTTGAATAATTGAAATGTGGATGAAATTTCAATTTCGGCTTCAGGTACAAGAAGTAAGAGTGAAAAGTAATAAAATATCTAGAGCTATATCACTTCCTATATCGTCTATCGCAAAGTATATTATGTAGTAGCAAAGACGTTTACATAGGTACTTTACTTAAGATATAGTAGCAAGAAACTTGAGTACGGCGCGTGGGCGACTAAATACTCAACAAGTTACTGTTTGATGAATCAATGTAATTTAATCCAAGCCCTAAATTTATAACAGAATAAGTATCTCGATATAGAAGCCAAATATGTACTAGAGAAACAATGTCTAATCTAATTAGAGACTGGCCGAAAAACATCTAAATAGCTATCCGACAAACCAATATCGATCAGTGAGAAACGCTCATTCGGAATTCAAACATTTGCACATGGCCAATAAACTAGGTGAGAGATATTAAAAAGCACAATAAAACTAAATTGATAGACAAATAAAATTTCAAACGCTTGATCAGTTTTCGTTCTAGATTCATCTAGAAGGAAGTTATGACGTAGATTTAAATATGGTGTGTGTGCCGCTAACGGGGTTGCGTCATGCATGCATGAATTTTGAATCGATAGTGTATCGAGCATAACGTTATTTGCATTCATATCTGTGGAGAATAGAAATATCGTGCATCTGAAACTATTGTTGTGTATGTTTACAGGGAAAAAACATAAGTATTTATGTCTAGAAACAATGCAATCATAATATTATGTTATTGTTACTTCTTAACAATACTTAGTATATTAGAAAGTTCAGATGAATGTTAGTCATTAGTCAATCACGCTGCAACGCATCAACGAGTCTGTATCAATATTTACGCAGTGAAGCAAACTATGTTTGAATGAAAACTGAATAACCGATCCTTTTAGGTTCCCTATAATTCTATTATAAGATGCCTACGTGAGTAATGATTTAGATAACATCAAATAGTGGGCATTTCCAAATACAGTAATGACTAATCTGAAATTAGAATAACAAAAACGCATTGCGTGTCAGCTATTAACATTTCTGCATAAAATGTATAATAGCCAGCCAGTAGAGGCAAACGGGTGAATTAATGTGCACTTGGCTGTTAACCTGTTTTTTTTTCTTAAGTAAAAGGCATCTAGGCAGTACAACTGCAGTGTGTTGCATTGTGTAACAAACGTACCTAATACGGCCTAAAATAAATATTGCAATATTTTCTTAAAACAAACTGTAAACATTACCGTTTATATTTGCACGCTAAAATTCTTAAACAACCGTGTCTGTGTAAACTCGTAAGAAATATACTTTAACGTGAGTGTTAGAACTAAATGCAATTTTATCGTACAGAATACAATCCTTTGGGAGTTCTACTAGGTGTAGAGCAATTACTATACATTTTTAATTAAAATGTAACGGAAAAACTAATCACAAGTGCAGATATCTACACAAAGATAATATGTGACTCTTATCACGTCAAATTATATTACACGTAGTAGTTTTACCGTTGTGCAAGTGATAATAAGTATTGCAAATAAGTGTTAAACATTACATTACCTGTGCATTCGCAGTGAGCATCTAGGAAAGTGATGACGTCACCCTTGACGTGCTTGGCGCCAAGTAGACGAGCGCGGATGAGACCGGATCTGTTCTCGGTGCGGAACAAATGTGTCGGCACTGGCAGTGTCTTGATGTACTCTTCGAGCTTGTGCCCCAGGTGTTCTGGTTGACGAAAAAAAAAAGAAATATAAATAACGGCTATGATTTTTCAATATGCTTGACAAAATATCTTGCATCTCGCGCTAAATCTTAGTCAGAAAAGTGTTAACGTAATCCTTAAGGGAGCTAGCTATTGGCATCTTTTACTTTACATGATACATGAATGTGCTGAGTGGTAGAATAATGTACTTTGATAGTATATTAATTATCGGAGTATTACAAAACCTGTAGCCACCTTCTGTCAAGGTTTAAGGGGCAAAATTACCCAAATAAATGTATAATTCGTACTTCATTGATTTGTATACCTTATTCAATGACCTACCCAAGGTAAGGTAACAACTAAAGGCAGTGACCCATCTACGTAGACCGGTCTGTATACAATACATTATTCAATATGACCTTGGTTTCGTCCAAGATCATGTGGAGACTGACACGTCTATAAGCTGTTTGAGGCTTTGTGGTATTTCTCTATCGGTATAGACGACTCTACTACAACCACACGCTGTCAATCTATTACAGTGAGAGAAAAATGTGGTTACCACTTTGGTTAAAGTCCATTTGCACGTAACAAAACCACATGGTATATTTTTCCTTACAATTTCCTCCTGTCCGTCCGTCCTGCTATTTTGGTGCAACTGCAAATTTTATCAAATCTAGTATTCAGCAGTCTCTTTGTTGGCCTATCTTTAGTACCGAAGGAATAGCTCATCCTATGCATAGCGCTGCATCTATACGTATTATTACCGCGAATTTTTACTAACGTATAAGTTTCCACACGATTTTCCTTTCACAATCGAAGACCGGTTGCCGTTCAATGTTATTGGTACAGCATTGATTAAAACAATTATATTATGAATACTTTTACATTCGGTAAAGTTTGATACATATTGAATCCGAGAAGAAATAATAAGATAAAGATTCAATGGACAATGGTATTTAGTAAAATATTTTTGTTATTTTGTACTGTCTCGTGCCTGTGTTCAAAATGAGTTGTATGTATACATTATAACAATCAGATTCACAACACTATGCCTGTTTAAGGGTCAGTCAAGGCGAACGTGGGTTTTATTCATTCATGATTGTAATCTACATAATTTATATTCGATATTGTGCATGGAACAGTGGTACTCCAGCCATCTTGCGCTCGAATAAACCATTACTACTGTTACTTAGGCATTTTTTATCTAGGTTTTATTCGTTTAGCGTAAGAATTCATTAAATAAACTTCCGCCGCAATATCTCTTTTTCACGTTAAAAAGATAAACTTTACAAAATATGTATTAAAGAGATTAGATCTGTATCACGCATTATAAATCTGTAATTACTGGAAGTGATTTATCGGCTGTGAACACAAACAATCTGATTGTGATATATAATGAAAAACATAAGATAGCTAGAAAAGAAATGAAATATTTTTTATTTTGTTTTAAAGAAAAAAAAATAATAACGGATATACACATATATGAAGTAGTTAGGTAAAGCAAAACGATCACTAGCTGTTGAATCTTGATAAAAGTATGGTACTCACCCTTTTCACTGGCATCGTCGACAAGTATGATTTCTTTGAGAAGTGGCCGCGGCGACCGGTTGATCGTACTCCATATGGTACGTATGAGAGTCGTCCACGCTTCATTGTGGAATACTATCACTACACTCGTCGTAGGCAATAGTTTTGGATATGGTTTGTCTTTGCACCTGGTGAAAAACAGTTTTATTTAATACTAGCTTTTCCCGCGACTTCGTCCACCATCTTAATTTTCCTATCATGAGTCATTTTCCCGGGGTAAAAAGTAGACTATGTCCTTTCTCGGGTATCAAAATATCTCCAAACCAAATTACATGCAAATTGGTTCAGTAGTTTAGGCGTGATTGAGTAACAGACAGACAGACAGACGGAGTTACTTTCGCATTTATAATATTAGTATGGATTCTAGAGTATATTATGCAATCTGGAGTTACACAATCCTAGCGGGTTGACCAGAGGGGTGACAATAATGGTTAAAACAGTCTCTTCCGTTTCGTAGAGCCACTACTCGCAATTGAACCCTAGGTCAGGTGTTAAAAGAATCTAAAAGGCTATAATAACACTCAATCTATTCGTGACGACGTAATCCTAGGAAATTTTCGCCTGATGGGCAACCTTAGATACATAGTCAACAAACGAATGAAAAGTATGCGGATCTGTCAATTTATATAAAAATAATATGCGGTCTGGCAAATGGTGGTATTGATGGTCGAAAAAAAGGTTCAAATATTTTAGATGAATCGCAGCGGTTACTTAACGGAGAGGGACAATAGGTCGCTGTGGTCAGTCTATAAAACGTGACAACGTTTGGTGCTATGTCACGCATTCTGCAATTCAACAATTACTCGAAAATATTACCATGGAACTAATCGTGAAGAAATCTTGATATGATTATATTCGCATGACAAACCTTGACATGCAAAATGAGCGTTAATGAATGTTCCCACAAGTTTTAATTATAACCATACTAAAGCCTATACACACTACACGTAAATATAGTCATTTATCACTCGAGAAACATCCAGATCTTTTAATCCCGTAGTCTGGGAAGCTTTTTGCTGAGCACGAAGCAGCGCAAAGCTATTATGTGTTCTGAGAAAGATGTGTAAAGAACAAGTACGGGAACTTACAAGTCGTTCTTCATTCCGAACAAATAGTGTTGTTCGAATATATTCGTTTTACAACGAAAATAATATCGCTCGAAATCATTATACCTAAGTGCTATTAAAAAAATCATTAAACACTCGTAAATTATAATTAACGACTAACTTCAATCGTTTGATGGTCATAAAGTCTGAAGTATGACGTAGCATCCGTAAATGTAATTCGTGCTAAACCTTTTTCTGTAATTTTAACCCATGAAAATAGATTATTTTTGTCGTAAGTCTATGACAAGTTATCAATTCCTTCAAACGTATATTAAATATTATTAGCCGTATATTCGGTGACATCAAACTTCGAAGGCGTTGATGTACCGTTATTGAGGGACAAACACCTATCAATTGGATTCGTATTTGCAATGATCACATGGTACAATCACTACAATTCAAACTAGCTTTTTTATTCTACATTCAGACAAATCTCTAGAGTTTTCGAATCGCATCTGGCCTGTTTAAAGTATTTAAATTTATATTAACTTGCCTACACACAGTTTCTCAGTGTTTATTAGTAAGGGAGTACATGTATACAAATGCATAATATAATCAGTTTCCGTCTGGCGAGCCACCGTGTATACCTCAGACATCTTTAAATCATCGCGTGTGTATCATCGCCCCTCACTTCCCAAGGTCGGCATTAGCAAACTCCATTGATTACAAATAGCAACACGGCGACGCATCGTCTGATGAGTTACGTCAAAGTTGCTAACCTCTATATTGGCTAACTTGTGACATTTCTCCACACTTTGACATTTAGTATGTCCCTAATCGTAGCTCATTATAATATTTAATCCATTAAGCACCCAAGAAGGGTTATTGATATTCATATGAGAACAGCTGATTTTCTGAGTTTGCTCATATCTCGTGAGTTAGAGACGAATATCATAACTTTAAAGGCGTCAAAACAGGTTTACCAGGAAAGTAAGGCATTACAATATGTGCTACACGTCGTTGTACATAACGTCGATATTGAGCTATAAACGTAGATTAAATAACACGGTAGTTAAATAAATTGTACAACGGTGCGGTGTGGTGTGGTGTGTGACTAATATCTGTATCAAACATTTGTAGCGCTTTCTACCTCACAAAAGATGTAAAATTAAGACAGTATATCATCACTCAAATGTTATTAATAGCATTCGCATGCAAATTTATAGTGACTTGATAGCATACGAGGATACGAGTATAGCGACTTCGTAATTATTTATTTTCTGATTGTGTGCACGTTCGCGCATTTACTAGACATTTATGACTGATCTAATATCACTTTGAATACAAATTGAGTATAATAGATATTATATCAACACCGGCAATGTTGCCGTAGTAAGTATAGGCAGGTATTTTTCACGAAAGTAAGCGTTTGTAGTGCTGATAAACGTTTGTATGGTGTGGTATAACAAAGTCGCACCTCTAACTACTTGGTATCGGCGCGGCTTGTTATTTTCGCGGAAAGTCTATCAAATACTGTTAATTTTTGAGAACTACTAAGAGCTCTACCCGTGAACTGAAGAGGAAATTAATTTAAATATTATACAGTTATGTCATCGAAGTTTACAAGAGAATACAAAGTGAATAAGATCATTCTCGGAATGTCAAAGGGCGTTTGGTGTTGAGAATTCCCTGTAAATGTATACCTTTCTTGATTAAGTCTCTGTTATTGTTGTCTTATTTGTGCTATGTTAGTAACTATTACAGTTACTGAAAGTGTGGGCTGAAGCTTACATTAGACAGTTATCAAACAAGTATGGGGAAGGGCTGGAATAAACGTAGACGCGTATTTACGCATGACACTGGGAAAAACTAAGCAGATACCGGATAACCTTAGCCCAAAAAATCGGCCAACTCATAACTTATTATGTACCTAATACATGCTGTATTTTGTATGATGTATAAAAATTTTGATAAACCATTTTATCTATGTATCCTCGAATATTATCGCTCTGATCCAAATCAACGACAGATATCAAATATTAACAGAAATCTGCCAAACATAAGTGGATTTCTTAGTTAAGTGCTCTTATGTTAAGTGGCGGTTCAACAAAACCACAGATAATACTCGATAAACTCACAAATACAAACAATATTAATTAACTGAGATTAGATTGTGCAATCAAATAGTTCGAATATTGATAAATTGTACACGTGAATTAACATAATGTTTTATTAGAAGGGAAAAAACGCATGCCAATTTTAAACACTGACTCATTGAATGATATTTGGATAAATCCATTCAAGAATTGACCTTTTTATTTTAAGAACATAAGATTTGCATGCCTAAAATATTGTTTGATACATTTATTGAGGGCACGCAAAGTCCCCAGTCCCCGTGGTGGACTTAAGGCCTAACCCCACCCTCGATTGGGAGGAGACCCTTGCCCTGCAGTGGAACAATCATAGTTTAAAAAAAAATAATTCAAGCCCGCAGCTTACTTGGTAATTCTACTCGGATTACAGTAGTCTATATACAGGCTTTCAATCGATCTTTTACAAAGTTAGGGCTATACCTAGAAAGGTTCTCGAGGTCTATGTTGTAACTGTTTTGGCATCCACTTCGATTGAATAATGGAGTATATTGACGACGTACGCGCAGTGCGTGCAAAACTTTTACGTTTGGCGAGCATGCGACGTTTAGATCCATTATTCACAATACACATGGCGTTTAACTTGTAATAAAATACTGTATGACGCTTTACTTATTACGTCACGAGTAGGCGAGAGCGACCAGTATCGTGATCGCATGCTTTCGATACAGCAATGGTAATATCGAGCTCCTCTCACATTTGAATAAATAACGTTTTGATATTTGGACGAGATGAGTTTACGTTTGACATTTATATTTCGAGTGGCAAACTAAATTTTTATTCAATGCAAATATTGAATTTTCACTTAAAATGTAACACTTCTTGCTGACTAACTACAGCGCTCTTCTCTGAAGAGTCCAATCGATAACTATCTAGCATTTGCATTGTAATTTCTTATCGTTATAGTTGACAACAACCGCTTCCTTAGAAATTACGCTTTTGTGAATAACAAGGGAAATACCCCGTCTCGCCATAAAGTTATTACCAACACGGCGTTATCAACATAACATCATTTATAACGTTGTATACATACGTTTAACCGTATTATCTAATATTCAAGAATTTAGGTGTAGGTTCTGTTTAAACTTCTAATGTAAAGTTGCGTGAGTCTAAAGTATGTGTGTTTCTAGTAAATAGAGGGGCATTCTATGTTGTTAAGTAGTCATGTGTAGAGACGTCAAAGTATAGCTCCGGTCAGGGAATAAAAGCTGAATTTGTAGCGTAAGTATATTTAGTTCTGCTCATCTAACAAAGCATCAAAGTTTATTTTTAATTTAAAATTACTTAAATCTGTTTTCAGTTGCAAACGCATCAAAATATTTTCACACATAACGAGGTCTTATCTTTACGAGCAAATGTAACGGAAACTGTAAATACTACGGTGTATCTAGTAGGTACACTAGCTTGCCTAATCTTCACCGCAATAACGGAAAAACTAATCATAAAATACTGATACCTAGAGCGTATACATCGAGTCTGTTTTTAATCCAACTGACTTTACAAGTGGCTCTATTTGAGTACTGGCCATTTGAATAAAAAAAAACTTTTTAATATCTATTTCCGTCCATGATTTAAAATAGCTTATTACGTACATTTTCCACTAAAGTCTGTGTTATCTCTATGCTTGATAATAATATGGTCTATCGATATCAGTTCGGCAATTCAATCATTCAATCATAAAGACAAATTAAGTTAATACATTTTATACTTCTGTTATCACGTAAGTATAGATAATAGGTATCTGTACGATCAGTACATTAAATTCTTAGTAACTATTTCAGTGCATTTTCTTTAAAACGCGAATATTTTACATCAAAATATATTCCTACAGTTGCAAGTTTTATAATTTATATCGTTAACGTAAAACATTATTAAAATATTACGTTTTAACGTGGTCAATGCTCGTATAAATCATTCCTATGAATATTTATTATACTCGGATATTGTATGAAATTAGCACGTACCAGTATTAAGCGGACGGTAAACATTAATGTTAAGCTATTATTCGCATACATCTATACATACTATGGGTTTTATATTTGAACAATAGCGATAAACGCTCGACTTACTGAAGGATGTGTGTGAAAAATTACTTGATTAACAGTTAATTGCTTTTTTTAAATAGTGTTAGAATATAACACGCTTGCATACGAACTGCATAATAATATGTTATAGAACACGGATGAACATAATATTATGTATTATGTCCAGTAATATATAACTGGCAATAAATATTCTATATCTTTTTTTCTTCGGTAACTGGCTTCCTCACTTACACTAATGTGTAATGTTGAATAACCATCATTTCAGTAGAAAAGTATTTTCTTCCTCTAGAAGTCGACATTTCGTTTCCTTTAAACGCAACTTAACACCGAGTTATTATTGGAACTGTTATTTTCTTGGTAACATGGTCTATTTCCGAGCAAATTAAATATAGATAAATTACAGGAATTCATGTCTAAAACTGGACTGCTAATAGGAAAGTGGATGGCTGCAGGTCGTCAAGGACAAGATAGTATATACTTAGTTCACGGAAAAGCTTCTGCTTTAAAATAGCACTTTATAGAAATATGGATAAGTGACCGTGAGACGTCGTCGTGTAAGGTTAAATCTATTCTTTCATGTTTTGCGTATGATTTTTTAGTCACATTTTTTTTTGCTTTTTTGTTAGCCTGTACTGTCCCACTGGTCGCGTGTATTTTTAATTTTTCGAATAATTTGAGTGTTCAATTACTATCAAAAACCAACATATAATTACATACAGAAAAAAAAAATGTAGTAAACTTACTTTTCAAAACGGACGTCTGTGAGAGATCTGTTTATTGAGATCCTGTCGCTGGCCAGTAAGTTAAACTGGTTCTCTTGGAACTTGTCCAACATCAACTTTTCTTCCTCTATTGGAATGTTCACCGGCTTACCTGAAACATCATCATAATTTAACACAAACTGAAAGAATAAGTAATGAGCGATTGCTTGTGAGATAGCTGAATTCCCCTTCGCTTGCTAAAGCTACAATCTTCTTTTCAAACTATCGAGCAGTTATAACAAGACGTCAATAACATATGAAAACCTAGATCTTCATAGGTAACAGCTACTCGAGTTTACCTCAGCCTAATCGACCAAATCCTAGTTGCTCAAGCGATACCCAGTACGGTGCAACAACGACAGCCTACGTTGAAACAAATGTACGTTGCGTTACTAAAAGGGAAACGAAAGTAAAGAAACACTTGTAATCTAATAAAACATGAAAGTCTAGTGACTAGTTGTAAAACAAGTTCAATCTGAAACCGTATTGGGATCCAGTTATTAGGACTTTAGTTGTTCGAAACTGGTTGAACCACTTTGGGTGGCCCCGAATTTTCTAGCACTTGTAGCCTAGACCATTGATTACACCATTACTAGCTTTTGCCCGCGACTTAGGCTGCGTGGTTAGATTTAGGGCAGAATTAACATACATACATTCATCCCCTTTTCAAAACCTTTTTTCGCGATAAAAAGTAGTATTTCAGTCAATTCTATCTCTGAACCAAATTCCATTTAAGTCGGTTGATTGGTTTAGAATCAAAAGCGTAACAGACAGGTTAATAATTAATTAGTAGGGAAGTAGGGATAAATGGATACAAACGTTGCTCCTACTAATGTGTCTAAAAATAATACCTAAGTAATTATGACTAATCATAATTATATCATTACTTCATTCTTTTAAACCATCCACGCTATTGTATGCGTGTAAGTTAAGATCGTGCTTTTTGTATTCATTCATGCCAGTAATAATTAACCCGTATCTACACACGGCTGGGTATAGTTTTCCCTTTGTGACAGCATTTTATTCATATTAAGGATAATTGGGATAAGCTCGATAAATACTTATAGGATAACCGCAGTCTACAAAAAATACACATGCTACAATTCATAATCTATGTGAGATTTTGTGTGTTTTTATTATCGTTTTGCTCGCAGAAAGCATAGGATAGCATAGCATAGAATCGATTTTAAGCCTATTTTATGACGTTTTCGGATTCACATTCACATCCTGATGATTTACCGTAATTTAATTTATTAGCAATAGATCGTTCTTTTTAGCTCGTTTTTACTCGATAATTAAGCCATTATGTGAGTATAGTTAAGATCTATGGTTCCTGCCTGTTCCTAAAATTATGTGTTCCTGCTGAAAGAAACTTTTTTTGAGAGCTAAAGTCTCTTACGAAATGTTCTAAGAAAGTATTTAATAAACTAATAGAGACGAATTTGGTTTGAGACGGACACCATAATCGATTATGGAAACCAGCTAATAATGTGTAAAATACAAAACACGCTAAATGATTACTCAAACAAAACTATATTAATTAAAGTGAAGTTACGCATATCATAATAATGACGTTGTTAAGTATTTATTAACTAACCCAGTAAAACGGCAACACTCCATTTATTTAAAACCGGTCTGAAACTACCTAGTTAACGGCATCGAATTTGTTTTCGTAATTATTTAACCTTTTAAAATATAAGGTGTAAGAGTGCTATTGAAACCAAGCCAAGAAAAGATTACTGGGTTCTTTGACACCACAGGAGTAAAAACAACTGCACAATGAGAAATTTATTCTCGTCTCTATATAGCAGTCCTTATCATTCAGACAGATCTTCGTAAATAGAAAGCCGCACTCGTGTTCAAAATTACGTACAGCTGAAAAACGTTACTAACAAAACAGGTTTCAAGCTCTAAAATTGAAAGTAGACACGTCATAGAACTTGCTAAATATGTTGAGTTCAATTCGAAATATCACATGCTTTTTTTTTCTAAGAGTGAACGTTACGTTATAATTTTGTATAGACGATGTAGGAAGATTATCGTAAAAGAATATCGAAAATACTCGTTATTAATTTATATGAGCAAATTGCAAAGTTGCTAAGGATAAAGCTTTACGCGATTTGATTTAAGTTTTCAAGGCAATTGCATAAATAAAGGTCGTATATACAAGTAGCGGAACTTGTTAATTATGCCGATTAAAAAAGTTCTGAATATTTTTCATTGCATGCATAACAAGTGTCGCAGTGCGCACACGCGCCTTTTTGTTTGTTAAGGCACATACGAAACTATACATAAGGTTTATTTTCGTATCCAGCATATTATTTATTTACCTGACCTAATGTATATTGAGTACATACAGAACCTATACTTTCGTTCTGCTTAAAATTCTACAGGGTCATATAACTAAAAATAGTTCTGATTATTAGATAAGGTGATGAAAGGAAGTGCTCTGGACACCAGCCAATATGTTTATGATTTATTAATTCCCATATATTCAGTTTTAAAAAATATTCACTGGAAAAACTAAATATAAATGAAAACATAATCTATGTTGTCTATCACGTCTAGTCAATCGTATGGTTAACCACAACTGGGAACAAGAGGTTTTAATCAACATCCGGTCTTCAAACGTGGTTAAGTGACGCGTTAAATTTACGATTCCGAAAAAGTTATTAAAATACATAATATTTTTGGAGCAAAAAAGTTACAACAATTGTCTATAGTATACAATAATAAAAATATCTAATGAACCTTTGAATAACTTGAAAGGTATTTCCCTGACTATATTATAATAATTTTATGGAAATGTTCGATAATCTATGATATCTAACTGTATAAAAATACAAAGTTAATTTGTGCTAGTTCAACAGCCTACCTTGACCTCGAAATGTAGGCATATTTGGTAGGTATATATTAGAGTGATTTTATGAGATTATTTACATCATAAGGCAAGTTAACAGTTAAGATATTTTATGACGACATTTTTATTGGGATGAGAGAGTTAAGTTAGCTAGCATATTAAGAATAATATCATTTTTAAGGATTTAACAGTTACTGTTATATTTTTTGTATATTAAATCACAAAATATGGAGAGCCCTGATGGAAACCCAACAGTATTGAATGTAAACTAAAATGGATGTAGGATGACTATAATATTTTATTTCTACCTAACCAAAATACTTGTTAAGTCTATGACAAAATGGTTTACCCAGACAAAAAGTTATTCATCTGGATTCATAGTAATACTGCTGTGGCAAATAACAATATGACACTTTTAAACCCTTTCATATTGTCAATAGATGTAATGTGCTAACATAATATCCACATATAATACCCTTTCTACTCAAAGTGAGGCATAACAAAAAGTGAAACTTGAAAATTACACTTTGTGTCAATAAAATGACTATCATCCTCTTTCAAATTGTTCATAATTTTATACAACAATACTGAAATGTCCAACCACATCATAAAAATAAATGGATAATAGATTTCAACAGCCAGGGATTATATCACACAAAAGTGTAAATAGAGCTTAACAGAAAATTGTTATTCCTATTATAATCTATCTATTTGCAAAATTACTAGGTATAGGTAGGTATAATTGTTTTCAAAATTAGACCAACAATCATATCATAATATCCTACATTCTGCATACTATATTGTAAAATAAGTTATATTAATTTTATCTTATTTATCCAAAAATTACATTAATACAAATATTTTTTATCTAAGTAAGGAGACTAATCCAATTAATGATAGAATAAAACTTACCCATCTCTCCAGGTGATGAGCCAACAGGTTTGACAACAGGTGCTGGCTCCCAACTCTGGAGCCGTGACTTTGGATATGGAGCCAGCATTATCCCATCATCCCCTATCCCATCTTGTTCCACTTCATTCACTTCTAAATTTGTGTCATCATCATCTATCCGGTCCCTTTGTAATGCTGCTGCTATTGCAGCTTTCTTACCCCTAAACTCTTCCTTAGTCTATTTGGAAGAACAAAACAAAATTATATGCAATGTGAAATACAAAAGTTTGTATTCCAGCAAAAACATTTTTTTTACAGATAACTTAAGCCTTTAAAACTGTTTTGTATTATTATCTTAAGTTTCTAGAATCTTTTTGGCAAAGCACTGATGATTTCATATAATAAAAAATATTTTGTGAGCATAAAATAATAAATGCAAAAACATCTAGGTCAAATAAATAATTTAAATTTCTATGACAACAAGTAATTATGGGCCATAAAATATAATAAAAAAACTGCATTAATAAATGTTTCTATGGTATAAATAGCCACATTAGACATGGAGGACCATGACCTAAACAAATGCCAAGAGTCATTGACATCACTGATGCCTGACTTATGAAACAGTTTGTGAAACCAAATCCATTACTTTAAATGTCAGTTATTATTTTATACTTCATTAAATTTTCTAGTATTCATTTATTACCATAAATAGAACCACCTAGTGGCTGATCAAATATTTAATAAATGACATGGAATCTTAACAGATTTCTTGCTATCAATGTTTGTGGGTGATTTTGTCTATTAAATTAGCAACTAGTTGAACTCCCTTTCACTAGTCATAGAGTATTACTAAGTGTTAGTACACTTATAACAACTGGACTCCCACATAACAGTGAATAACTTTATAAGTTAAGACCATCTAGACAGTTACATTCCTTCAGTTAAATGAATTTCTACAGTTATTTGGTCAACCAAGATGAATCTTGCAAATACTGTAAACAAGTTGAATTTACAATGTCAGTGTGAGTGCAGGCTGTCAGATGCTGAACTTATCCTAGTTTTTACCTGAACAACGACTACATTAGACTTTTTGCTGCAGTCCCAGCCGTCACCGAAGCAGTCGGAGTACATAGCAAGCAGCATGACATCCACTAGGACCCATACTAGCGATGTGATCAATATTATCCGGCATGTGTGTATCCGTATTTTGCTCCTGAACATTTTAATCGATCAAGTTCGCACGCACTAGGGTTCACTGCCTCATGACAACACGGCCACACTAATGTCACGTTATCTTCCCGACCTGCAACACACGCGAAATTCAGCAAACAAAGCAAAACTAACTGTGATTTTGTTCACCGATTAAACTTCGACACATCATATAGATAAGATCATACACATCTCGTTTGATATTAATATTATACCGTGCTGCATCAACAATCTAAATATCTAAGCAAAATTTTACAGTAAGTAGGTTTCCGGATCTAAAAAGTGGATAGAGCACTAAATTTCTCACTCGCAGTCAATCAATAATTAAATTACACTCGTTGATAAATATATAAATCGTAAAAAATAAATTAACGCAATAAAAAATAAATTAAATACCGTTTTATTTTTGTGAAACTTATTAATTAAATGCAACGATAGTGAATGGTAGCTCGCGGTCCACATTCAACTCGTCACAATCAATTCCATCGACAATCGCCAATCGCGACAAGCCAAAATGTATACGTCAAACTTTCTACCGTGTCAAAATGGGCCGCAATTCTGCTATTTATTGGAAATCAGTATTTTCTATTAAATTTCATAATTATATCAGCATAATCACAAAATAAAAGTATTGAAACTTAATATATTGTTAATAGTCGCAAGAATTAAAAGATAGAATACAAAATAATCAAAAACTTTATAAGAGTAACAGCAAAACGTTGCAGAATTGTACATTGTCTATGTCAGTAGACAAAAACATGCAAAACTCAGAAAATATGTACATGTGGTAACATTTTTTTGCAGTTAATTTGTTTCTTCCGAAGATGTTTCCAATACCTATATTTAAAATTTTACTAATAAATTGAAAGACATACTGCTACTTACAAATTGCGTAAATTCCACTCACAGCTTTCGGATTTTTGATGCCATTTGACACATGACAGTGTAGCAGAAACGTCGAAGTATCGATATCGATATACAGCAGCCGTTTTTAATAGAAATATTCACATTTTAACATACGTTCCACATCAAAAGTTACTGTCCTACTGCTGGGCAAGGGTCTCCCTCCAAATGAGGGAGAGGTTAGGCCTTAAGTCTACCACGCTGGCCAAATGCGGTTTGAAGACTTCGCATGCCCTCAATAAATGTATTAATTACGTTGTTACATTTTACGTTTTCCTTCACCGTTCACAAATAACTTCGAAAGTTCATTGCTGTGTTGTCTCGGGTTCGAATTTGCAAACACTTTCGTAGGAGGTGCCAACTTAAACCACTTTGTTATCACTGTATTAAACAAATGTTTTTACTTTTTCCTATCTCATCTCATTGTTATGCAACTTTTAATCATTCAGGTAGTTTAATATTGGAATTTGGTGCCATGTTATTTTGTTTGTTTTACTTATTTTTAATATATCCCTCAATAGGTTAAATATATACTTTTTAAATGTGTTAATAATTTTAAAATTCTCAACGCTAGTCTTTAATGTAACAATTCGATCATTTTATTTTTGGTACATTATTTCTAACATTTATTTTGTGTCTATCGATATAATAGATAGACGTAGACTTTGCAATCCCTAGGTTGCTGACTGGTTAGCGGATTGACAGCCGTGACAGCTTGTGACAGCTGTGAGCTGTCTGATAGTCTGTTATCATCATTCGGTAGTTGATCCCAAATCTAGATTTAACAACGAGCCACTGCTAGGATAGTTTATTCGTTAGTGTAATGTACATTTTGATGTATTAAGTGAAATTAAAAATATATTCAATTTCTTTCATTTTGTAACAGTAATAAATACAAATACGTAACTTGTTGAGGATTCAACCGCTCAGCAATCTTCAGCACTTCAAGATATCGAGTTAAAGGTGCATTTCAACACTTGAAAAATAATCAAGGATAGAGGATATTCAAAGCATCCTGTCAGTTCCTGCGGACCTCCAGATATTGGCAGTAGACTTCGACGAATGAACTGGAACTTGGATAAGAGTATGTCACTTTTTTAAGAATTTACACAAGTGTAATTTAGCTTAATTACTTATCTTTTCTTACCAGAATAATTTAATTTATAATTATGAACAGAAACAAGAACAGTTCTAGGATGACGCGGAATGACGAATTCGCCAGCGAAACAAAGACTGCATACAAACTTATAACAAATGAAGAGAAGCCACCTGACATCAAATATGAAAAAGAGAACTCATGGGTGGCTGGAGTTCAGATGTTTGTATCGTTCTTGCTGGCTGGTTTTGGCATGGTAGCTGCCAGTCTGTTACTAGATGTGGTGCAACATTGGGATGTGTTTACCAAAGTATCAGAAGTTTACATCCTAGTGCCGGCCCTGCTGGGGTTGAAAGGTAACTTGGAAATGACTTTAGCATCTAGATTGTCAACTCATGCCCACTTGGGTCATCTGGATACTAGTTTGGGATCATTGGTAATTGGAAATTTGTGTCTCATTCAATGTCAAGCTGTTCTTGTAGGGTTCTTGGCTGCCATGGCCGCAGTTGCCATGGGCTGGATACCAGAGGGACAATTTGATGTTCATCATGCATTATTGTTGTGTGCGTCTAGTGTATTGACAGCATCATCTGCCAGTTTTGTACTCGGTATTATCATGATAGGAGTGGTAGTGGTATCAAAGAAGTTAAATATAAATCCAGATAATGTTGCTACACCTATAGCAGCTAGTTTGGGAGATTTGACAACCTTGGCACTATTATCTTGGATAGCGTCGTTACTGTTTAAATCTATTGGCACAAGTGCTTTACTACCATCTATTATTATCGTTGTTGGCGCGTGGCTCGTACCAGTGTGTGGGTATATCGCTTGGAATAATGAATTTACTAGGCAAGCATTGGATGAAGGATGGGTTCCTGTTGTTTCTGCCATGGTAATCAGCAGTGCTGGAGGATTAATCCTGGACCACACTGTGTCAATGTATTCTGGAATTGCTGTCTATCAACTGGTTATTAATGGAATTGGTGGCAACATGGTGGCTGTACATGCCTCCAGATTATCTACACAACTACACACTGGACAAAAGGAAGGTTCTGTTATTGGCAGTACCACCAAACTTTTATTACTTATGGTCATTCCTGGCCAGCTGATATTCATTTACACGATTGGATACTTAAGGGCTGGCCATACATCCACAACACCTACATTCATACTGGTTTATATGTCTGCTGCACTATTGCAAGTGTTTTTGTTGCTAACAATCAGTCACTACATGGTGGGATGGATGTGGCGTATGGGTATGGATCCTGATAACTCAGCAATACCGTACCTTACTGCACTGGGCGATTTACTAGGCACAGCACTACTGGGTGTGGCGTTCAGTATTCTATATGTTATTGGTGATAAAGACAGTGATGTTGGTGACTAAAATTAGTAATTATTTTTGTATGTTTGCTTGAGAAGCTATTTTTTTCCTTTATACATAATTATATAATGTTGTAAGACTTCTAACTTATAAGACTTTGATGGTGGCATTATTCACCCATGTGCCATGATTTTATCTCATCTCTGTATGTACTTAAGTGGCAACCTCAGACATATTTGCAGGCAACATTACTTATCACATTTATCAACAGCAGTCATTGTGAAACCTTGTTTTATACTAATAACTTTTACATGATGTACTTACATGACCTGTTGTCAATGTACAGAAGACTTAAAATATGTACATAAATAATAATGGTGCTATTATATACTTAAAAGTAAAAAGAACATATTTTTATAAGTACATTAAATAATAATAAAAAGGGCATTGAATTTTGTGATTTCAATAAACTTGTTGATTTTGTTCTGTTAGTCTTTTATTAACTGTACTATCTATGACGGCATTATTTATCTCTTTATTCGCAGTAGAAATAGTAGATAGTGAGCACGAACTTTAAGTGGCTAAATTAATTCGTAATAGGAGGCGTTCATTTAATATGGCCTCGATACATGTGTAGTGTTTAACCAGCTCCTTCCCACACGAAATAGATATTTTATAAAGTCCTCCATATCTACTTACTTAGTAAAAACTGCAGATGCATGATATGATTTATTATCTAATCGAATTTTTGACAGGCTTATTTCTGTCCAAATCGATACTGTACTACTTATATATTTTTACATTAAAACATTCAATGCATAAATTGATAAGAAAAATCAGACATTAGAAAACTTTAACAATTTTACAGCCACGGTAATTTACTGTGGTGTAGTTATATGTATTGAAAATTATTATCAAGTAGTACCTACCTACCTGATATCTATTTCAGTGCCGCAAAGTATCGCAAATGGAATGTAAATATATTTTTAATGGCTCTTAATGAGCTCGAGAAACCGTTAAATGAAAAGTACAATTAGAAGGTAGGTATTTTATTAGGAAGTTAATTACTAATAAATTTCATTGCTCAACGGCAAGTCAATTAATTAGCGAAAAGCTATTAATTATCATTTCGATAAGTAAACGGGTTTTCCCGTCGCTACATTATCTACGACACGAGTATTACCAAATGTGGTAAGTTATCGACCGACAATACTGGTGGTTATGCTTTAGTTATCCTCTTACAATCAACAGCTAGGTACTTCGCTAATACCGATAATTTGATGTCCGACTCAAATAAATTTAGAGCGCTAAATAGCCATTAATATTATAGGGCATAAATGGTTTATTATATGTGTGTCTGTGATGCGGTCGGATGCGTACGCGACTGCCGCGCAAGAAGTCCCGGGTTCAAATCCTGGGTCGGGTCAAAAAAAAGTTTTTCCGAGTTTACTGTAAAAAAAATCTCAAAGATTGCCTGGAGTTAGGAACATGAGGTCGTAGGCCAATGTGCCCCGGAGAGCACGTATTAGGCGTCGGTCCTGCGCCTGACCTCTCCCTGGTTGTGTCTGTTTAGCCGTCCCACCGGTGACCGGACTATGAGAGTCAAGGAATAGAGAGTGTAGGTACATGTGTTCGGGGCACGGACCTGCGGGCTTATCACGTATCTAAGTTGACAGCTAGTATACGTCAAATCTATGGTCACATTGCTGCTTTGACTTAGGCACTTGTCCCACCGCCAACGATGAACGAGTAACGAGTAGAGCTAGAATTGGAAACGAGTTGGCGAGCCGAGGGGAGTGAGTGTGTAGTTGCGGTAGTTGTGTAGCTCTGCTACAAACGAGTGTGCGAGTGAGGCGAGCGATCGCTCGCATCACTGTCATCATCGTAGAGAAATGACAGCTGGTGGCTCTCTCGACGTGTGTTCTAATCGCGCGGGTATCGCTGAGCGATTGTTATTTTTCATGGTTCTGGTCGCTTAGCAACAGACTAGTGAAGAGAGTGCTCGCCGTCAGCGTGAACAGTCAGCGATCAACTATTTGTATATGTGTCTCTTTTGTTTACATGGAATACATATCTACTATACGTTTCTTGAACGAGAAAATAGCCGATAGTTTGTCGTTTTCTCGTCGGCGGTGGGACAAGTGCCTTAACGTATTAATCACTATCATCTAAGGAAAAAAACAATGGACAGCACAGTGGCTTTCAAATGGTTGTCATCTGAGATACGTGATAGCCCCTCTGGCCTGTCTAAACTAAGTTCTGTACAGTTGGCTGCAGGTTTCAATGAAACTGGCCGCCATAGCGGAAATAATTACGAAATAACGATATGATTCATAATTTCTAGTAGTCTTATAACAGCAAGCGCCTACGTAGCAATAATAATTATTATTATAAACGTTAAAACAACACAACGAATTACGAAACTGATGCAAGTGACACTTACGCCATCTAGTGGACTATAAAAGTACTACCTATTTGTTTGCTCGACTGCACAATGCGAAGGTGGGCTATGTGCAAAATTTAACGTTCTATTTATTTCAAGACACATTTTAATCAATCGCTCTATGTTACCAACTCTACTTGTATGTCCGGTAGGTGCAGACCAGTACATATTCTTCAAAAAATAAGGCAATGATGTACCAGTAATGCTGAAATGCTATCTATTAATTCACCTCTTGCATTCATCTAAAACCAGCGTTTGTGGTATAATCAGTGACTAGGCGATCACCATGCCGCTGTCGCTGGATAGTTACAGGTTCGATTTCCACACGGAACAATATTTGTACGATTTACAAAATAATATACGTCGCATCATCGTGTTGACGTTATTTCTGTCAAACTACTTGAAATTACAAGTATAGGCCACAATACAAGAGTAACACACTAAATATTAATCGTGCAACGATCTGTTTGTTTTTATCTATGAATGCTTGGGTATAGGACCTTTTTGATTTCTCTAGGGCGAACAACAGCGTGTTGCGACGACGCATCGCAAAAACGATGTCACACAGCAATACAAGATTCTAAGACTAGCCTCGAAAATATTAGCGATATATTGACGAAACTCAGTGTTGTAGCCTAGCTTTAAGTCCATAGTAGGCAATTTAAATTACATCCATGTGGTGGACTCCTATAATTAAAATGGACAGTGCAGGCGCCTATATATAGAGTAACATCAGATTAGAAAAACTATCATATGATTATGCTATAAATTTTGATCGAAATAAAAGTAGATATGCAAAAAGTTGTTATTCATGAGAATATTATTTATTATTCTCATGTTTTGCAACTATTTGCACTAACAATGCGGATAATATTATTATATTACACGCATTGCAAAATACCTTGTTGGTTTGTGCACATGCACTTGTCTTAACAAATACTGAATAAAACAAAAGAACTTGTGTTTTTAGTTTATTATCTTATGCTAACGTCAGATGTTTACTTGACTTCACGTAACCTCCTGACAGCGGACCTGCAGGAAGAGGCGGCAGTGGTGGAGAATACCCATGCGCCTCCGGCTACGGTCCTCTTGCAGCGCTTGCAAGACCAGATGCCAACACAAGAGCGCTTCATGGCGTCCTGAAATTGAAAAACATTTGAAATTAATATAGATAGTGTCATAGGACAGTAGATTGTCAATCAGTTTTAGAATTAGTTTATCTACAATCTACACATATGAGTTTGTCATTTGTCAATCAACAATCAGTTCAAAAGGCCAAATATTGATGTGGTAATCTTTTTCTTCTAATTCTATTTAATACATATGAAAGAGATTTAAAATATTTATACAGGTAATAGATGAAATATAATTTCGAGTCCAAACAATTAATTATAATTGTAATGTAATAATATAGTTTCATTTAGTTAGTTTCTTACATGATTCTATTTTTAAACATAAACCTAATAGATTTCATTCATAAAAAGTAATAAAAAATAATCCATAAGTAAACAACCAAAATTGTGGATCATATAGGTACTCTATCTATCCCCTCAAACGTCCGTGGAGGGTATTGTAATATAATTATGGATACTTTAGTCTCCACGGACGTTTGAGTGGCTATTTGATCCACAAATTGCTTAAACAAAATATAACAGTGAAATCTTGGAACTGTAGTAAGTTAGACCCTGAATTAAGTTACGAAGGAGGCAATAATGAAGCTATTACAGCCTTATATTTACTGTTTATCTGGTAGCCACTAAATGTTGACTCTGACTGACTCAATACTGACAGTATTCACTTTGTAAAAAGCGTCTAAATATACTATAGTACTATTTCAATAAATAAATCAGTGAAAGCTTAACTAAGTACCGCGCAAACCATATCAAAACATTGTGAAATAACTAAGAAAAATTTTTTAGGTAAAGGATGTAAACATAACCTTATCTGCTAACAAAAGTTCAGCCCTTGCTTTCATAGCTGTATTCAGCAAAGGACGATTTGAGAGTGTAAGGAACACCGAGGGAAGTGCATTTTCTGTTGTGATACTAACCTTACCGCAGAACGAGCAAGTGTATTTTGCGTGCTGGGTGACTTCCATCTTTTTGACCATTTTACGGAGGGAGGCACCGTAACGTGTGCCATATTTGCCAGTGATTCCGACCTTCTTCGTGCGTTTGGCCTGAAAACATTACAATATTGTTTTACAAATCAACTGAAGCACTGCCACCGAAAGTTTGAACTGCGGTGAAACTTATACGTCCACGGCGTAAAATATTCGTACGGCACACTTATAACTTTCACTAGCACCCGTTTAACGAATCGTATCACTATTATTATCGTATGATTCTCAAAATATTTAGGAATATAATTCTCACCATTTTGATAACCTGTCTAACTCCGCGGTTGACAGAAAAGAAGAGAAACAATTTTTGACAGTTAAGTTCAGTGTTGCTTCTTCAAGTCAAACAGCACGATTATTCTACATTAGTCTATGGTAGCGGCAAGATTACCTTAAGAAAACCATTTTAATTTATTTAAAATTAAAACAAAAATGCGAACGCCTTGTAAATCAGCCATAAAAATGTTATATTTTATTAATGTTTAATGTGTAAAGAGCAAGCAAAAAGCTATAAATTTATTTTTCTAAGTAGGGAGACTGACTAAATTTTTTTGGGCAGCAATTTTTTTTAATGTTATTGATGCTAATTTATTGTTAAATTGTAGGTATAATTATATTAGACTAGGTAGGTACAACCTTTTTTGTATGAACATCTATATTTAGTAATATGGGCCTAGTGAACTCGGAAACTGGTTTTAGTGGCGCAATATATCTCCAGTGGTATCTTGACCATATTTAAAAGCTTAGTTAACTATCTAGCATTTTGTTGAATTTTAACTGTAGCCAGAACCCAGATAAATATGGATATCTATCCTGATTACTGTCGAGCTGTCTCCTTGCAATTGCAATCAGCTTTGTTTTTGACTTTGCATTAGATAATACTGGAACGCAACAACAGAGCTCCCATTTGTGATTGGCTTATCAACTGTCAAAAGTTGCGTTGTTCCAGTTACATAGAAAGTGCGTATCGTTAGCATTTTCAACGACCTACAACTTGTAAAAAGGTCGATCTTTCGTAAAATAAAACCGTCCTGATCATCTGGACGGCATAGTTTTAAATTAATTCCAAATCAAAATGTTGCGAACGATTATTGTACGAAACCAAGTTCTAAACGAAAGCTTGAAAAAAGCAATACGGTCAAATATCACGAGATGTATGAGCACAGAGTTGTCTCGAAGGAAACTTTCTAACAAGTGAGTATTTTTTGTTAAACTTTGTGTGGTGTTGAGTGAAAATATTAAGTTCTGTTATTAATGTGATAGTTTCATAAATATTGTTATTTATTTATACAGAAATGTTTTTAGCCTACTAGTTGCATAACCAAAACGTCAATGGTATTCACCTTGCGAATTGTCACAATTAGCCGAGTATTTGCCGGTTATTCCACGTGTATCTTGTATTGTACGTCTTAGATTCATTTAGTAATTGAAAAATTCATTAAATCTGTATTATCTTGGTCAGAATTACTATTATTTGTAGTTAAAAGTCACAGAAATTTCTCAAGACTGAGCAAGTCATACACTTTCTTGTAAGATTCTTACTAGAGATGTTGAAATGGTATTCAAGTGCTAACTTATTAATAACTAAGCAGCTACTCATTACATTCACTTAAAACTTTATCTCATATCATTTGTAAACTTTCAAAGGTAGTACATATTTAGGAACGAATGGCTTCGGAGAGTGTACTTCTCAATAGTATCTTAAGGTCATAACTGTGTAAGCTCTAAACAATGGATATGTTTTGCAATGTTATTTTAGTACTATTAGTAGGATTTATAAACACCAGGAAGTAAACATTTTACCTTATTATATACACTTACAGGTACCCAATGAAAAACCCATGACTTATACCTATGTATAGTATGTATAGGAAAATGCCGGAATACAAATAGTTTTTACCTCATACACCTAAATTAGAGTAACAACATTGTTCACACAACTATGTACTGATTTCAGTCGGTCAATCACTCATGTTACAAGTGATGATAATTAAATAATGAATCAATAAAAGATAACGCTCATTAAGTATAAAAAAGTAAACTGAGATTACATACTATAGTTTTATAATTTGCATTGTACATTGTTTTATCAGAGCTGATAAAAATGTCTGCATGATTCTCATTCTCAAGATAACTTTATTTTTAAATATCAGACCTGTTTTAACTAAAGGCTCAGGTATATAAAAATCTGGATATTGTTTCTTAGAGGGATTTTATTTGTAGTTTATAGTAATTGTTATATCACAGAGATGTTCCTAATCTTATAAACTAAGTTTCAACTATTAAATGAGTAATTTTATCCATATACTTTTAAAAATAGGGAAATCAACAATGTTCAACTTGCTATGGAATATGACTTTACATAATAATTGCAAATTATTTATACCTATATCATTGTTTATACAGAATATTCATGTCATCAATGTTAGTATACGAAAAGCCCTTGACTCTGATAAGAAATATCTATCAAGAACTGATTCAGTTTATTACATACTTTCTATAGCATTTTCTAACTTTCTTACCATTTATAATAAAAGGTAACTCATGGTAATAACTGGTGATTATGCAAAAGAATCCAGTATTATAATTATTAAGATTTATCTCTAAGATTCCTAGTGTTATCATTGAGATGTCTGAAGTGTGGCTGTGATTACGACATGATATTTTATCTCTAGGTGACTTTGATAAGATGTTAAACAAAATAATACTTGCTATGTATAGTGAGCTAAGATGTTCCTTTTGGTTGTTACTATGAAATTACTTAAACACTGGCAAGAATATAAGAGTACTTTGTCCTTTATTAAGCTCTCTTTTACCTCATAGCTCAGATGTTGTTAGAAAGTGTAACAATTAAATTAATAGCATTGGTGATAATGAACAAAGTCGTGACCCGTCAAGGATGTTTAAAAAAAGTTGATAGGCTCTAAATATGTGCTGTTAGTAGTAGTAATGTATTATTTTCTTTTTTTACAGAATATTATGTACTCAGAACAGAAAGATATTGGCCGCACCACAATGGACAACTCAAATAAGGTACTATGCCGATCTGCCCTCACACACAAAGGTTTTGTTGCCGGCGTTATCACCTACCATGGAGAGCGGCTCCATCGTCGGCTGGTCAAAGAAGGAGGGAGACAAATTGAGCGAAGGCAATTGTTTTTTTTACTTTATTTAATTTTAAATTTTATAGACGCAACATAATGTCTCATTTTTTTTTTACTATATTAGAGCAAATAACTTTTGTAATCTGATCAACTAAAAGTTTCTTAGAAACCTACGGGATGAATCCTCATTTTACTCATGAAATTAATGTTTTTAGGTGACCTACTGTGCGAGATTGAAACAGACAAGGCGACAATGGGTTTTGAAACCCCTGAAGAGGGTTACTTGGCTAAAATCCTGATTCCTACAGGAGAAAAGGGTGTGCCAGTTGGTAAACTGCTGTGCATCATTGTAGAGAGTCCGGATGCAGTTGCTGCATTCAAAGACTTCAAGGATGACTGTAAGACCCAGCAAAATATTTATAGTATCTCCTGAATTTTTGAATAGACAATGTTCTATAGTTTTAAAATGTATTATATTTGGTGTCCAATGTCGTAATCATACCTAAAGCATGTGGGAACTTTCATAACCATTTATTAACGTAAACTATAAATGATTCCTCAATAGGTTATGAAAACATACTAATATGATTAGATGTTAGAAATCGTAAACCTTGGGGTGTTTACTGCGTTATCGCAAACAACTAATTAAATGTAAACATGTAACAAAGGACATCTCACTCAATATGGTTTTTATAAGAGCAGAATATGTGGGCATTTGTGTTCAGAAGTATGTACAAAAATATGCGTCTGATATTTCGCACGTCACGGCGGCGAGTTTCACTGAAATTAGCCAACGATGTCTTTGAAACTAGCCAACTGCGCGGGAGTTGACGTGTGTCGAATTGCGCGTGACCTATGTTTCCACGTGCACTCACGGAGATTTGTGACCCAACTTCCGTTCGGGGTCATTGACACTACACATGAACGAAAACATCAGGGAGGAATTTTTGGTTCCATCAGACCTCTAGACTTTAGTAGGTAACACCAATAAGACACATAAGATAATAATAATAATTGTTAAACGCCGTCTACTGGGTGGAAAAATACTGCACTAAAACAATTAAAATGTTCCTCCTAATATTTTGATAACGGTGTATTTTTTAAATGTTTCCATAAACGAACAGTTCGGTGTTGTTTCGTGACCCTGCATGATTATTGGCATGGTTTTTGACTATCAATTGGTTGTATTCACAGCAACGGGGACTCCTTCCAAGCCGAAACCTAAAGGTAAGTAAAGTCATGGACGATATCATAATAATAATATACTAATATGGGGACTTACCACACATAATAAGTTTACGTTATATAAGTTAGTTTATTTTTTTTTACGATTGTGAATACACTTTGCTATAAATTAGTCTTATAAATTTCTATTATGTTTCCTTATTAAATACATATATTTTAGACAAAGAGAGGCCTAAACTCAGCAGTGGGTATAATGGGGATAGTGTATGTCTATGTATAATGACGATGAAATATCTTGTACTTGTTATTGAGTTGGAGCTTACGTTTATTTATTTGTGCATTTAACAGCAGCGGCCGCGCCCGCGCCAGCTGCTCCCGCTGCGGCGCCAGCGCCCGCGGCCCCGGCGGCCGCCGCGCCCGCTCCCGCTGCGGCCGCACCCGCCCCCGCCGCGCCGCAACCCACCGGTAGGGTGTACGCCAGCCCCTTCGCTAGGAGAATCGCAGAACTCAGGAACATACGGCTCGGAGGTCAGCCTCATGCTTTGATATAAGCTGGATTTTCTCTTCGTATCTCTCTTGTGAAATGATCTTTCCTGGAATTTTACTTGTTCCGACGTCAATGAGACGACGAACGTTCCTTGAACAAAATATTGTTATTCTAGATTCTCTAATGGTAGGTAGTCTGCGTCAAACAAAAATTACTTTGTATCTTTCGGTTCTTTATCCAAACTCCTATTAGTTTGGTAATTTATTTAATTATTTTCATTAGCATTTCTGAGCTGTTAAAAAAATATTCCTTCATTTATCTATTATCTATTCTAAAACGCGGTTAAGTTATTCGGTGTTAGAATAAAAAGAAACTTGTTTAGTATTACAAAAATCCAGCTGTATCAAACATAATACAAAAGGCGGCATTGATTAAAAGTTGAATGACCTCGGTCATCAAATTACCTTTAATCTGTTACAGAAATTGAGCCTTCACTCACTCATTAACACCATCAACCATTAACACTGTCGCACAAATTGTAATATGCATGTGGCTGTAGAACGGATGAAGTAAATAGAAGGCTCAATTTCGCACTTTCTGCACTATCAAAGACTGACTCTTCTATTTATTTCGTGGGTTCTGCAGGCCAGGGTTCTGGGTTGTACGGTTCGGTGAAGAGTGGCGACTTGGCAGGTATGGCGGCGGCGCCGGCCAGCCTGCCCGCGCCGCCCGCGCCGGCGCCGGGCGCCACGTTCGTGGACGTGCCGCTGTCCGGCATGCGCGAGACCATCGCCAAGCGACTGTCGGCCGCCAAGCAGACCATCCCGCACTACCAGCTCAGCGCCACCGTCAATGTCGAGAAGACCATCGCCATGAGGAAGTTGGTGAACGACAGGCTGGCCGCCCAGAAGGCTGATTTCAAGGTGAGCAAGTTTGAACATATTCCATATAATCACAAGCAAATAATGTTTTTAAAATAAAACACACGACTTTGAATACTAGTCAAATTTCTAGACTAAAGTGAACTTGGATATTGGTTTTCAGCTTAACACTGTATTTTTGCTTTTGATGTTGTAGTTGTCCATGAACGACTTCATCGTGAAGGCTGTGGCGGCGGCGTGCAAGCGTGTGCCTACTGTTAACGCCCACTGGATGGACTCTTTCATTAGACAGTAAGTGTCAAACAGTTCAATTTAATACATACTTACATAAAATCATACCTTCCCATATGTGTAGACAGACCAAAGAGTTTCAATATAATATGTCAGAGATATGAACCTAAGTATAACAGATTGATTAAACAGCAATTCACAACAGGAAGATGGCTAAGCATAAATAATGCTCATATTCCTATTGTTACTGGAAGTTAAACCTTCAATCCAACAATCATTATTTTGAGTCTTAACATTTACCTTAAAACATTTTCAATCTCAATGATGACATAAGCCGTGACTGCGTCACATTCGGCCTTGAACAAATGTTATGAAACAAGCGGGCTAGCCCGACTTCGTATGGGTATAATACAATTTTATCCCATTGATTCTATTCTCATGGGAATTTTGATCACATCAATCCCTTAAAAACCTTTGTCCCGTCAGTTAAAAACAAATTAAAAAAAAATCTAAATTAATTAAGTGGTCCAGAAGTTATGCGCGTATATTTCGCAGTTTCTTTAATTGAATAACCAAAAAAAAATCTTTTGATTCCAGGTTCAGCAACGTGGACGTGAGCGTAGCAGTAGCGACACCATCAGGTCTGATCACGCCGATCCTGTTCAACTGCGACTCGCGCGGCATCCTGGAGCTGAGCAAGAACATGAAGGAGCTGGCGGGCAAGGCGCGCGACGGCAAGCTGCAGCCGCAGGAGTACCAGGGCGGCACTGTTACCGTCTCCAACCTGGGCATGTATGGTATGTACACCTTCTACAATGTTTTAATGAAAATATGTTGGTATTTAAATTGTTGCGTCGTGATATAGGATTTAATCCTAAACAAGTTCAAACGCCTTAGGGCTTAATAACAACTAAATATCCTTGGTTTGCGGTCTTGGCGACTATGTTGAATGTGAAGAATCATAAATGTAGATGCAGGGATAAATATCTTTTATACATCTTCTGTAACTGTAGGATTTGAAGCTTTGTTGCCTATTAGTATTGGTTCTTAAAAGTCGATATATTTATTTCCAGGTATCACGATGTTCAACGCGATCATCAACCCTCCCCAGTCGTTAATATTGGCGTGCGGTGGCTTGCAGGAGCTTGTCATCCCTGACAAGAATGAACCCCAAGGGTGAGTACTAGACCATTTTTTTAGCTACAACCAATAATGGGACTGTTTTTATATGCAAGTCATTTGTTGTGTCAGGTTCCGTGTGGCGAAGTTCGTGACATTCACCGCGTCGGCGGACCACAGGGTGATCGACGGAGCGGTGGGCGCGCAGTGGATGAACGCGCTCAAGGAGAATCTCGAGGACCCCGCCAACATGATCCTCTGAACACACACACACTCTCGCGCCACACTCAATACTACACACATATCGGCTCCCAGCTTAGTACCTATCGTTACATCCAAACGTCGTTTTGTAAGCTTGTAACTTTGTATTTAATTTTATTTATTTTATGTAATCATTTTAGAATATTGTATAAAAACTTAATGTAAGCGTTACTTATTTTAATTGTTTTTGTTACATTTTACACCTATCGAGCGGGCGATATAACGTGTCTGATTGCAGTGTGGGAGCGATCACTGCGATGTCCTTCGATTAACGTAGATAGTTCGATGTAGTTTTGATATTAATTTATTTAGTTGTTCTTTTATTACAAGTTTATTTTGATGTGCTGTGATTATCTGTCGCGTACTATTGTTTGTACAGTTTGATAGGGAGAAGTAATGGTAATGTAATAGGTGTAGATCGAGCGTTGCGTTTAATCGAAGGATGCGCGGCTTAACAACATAAGTGGTTATTTATTTATTATTGTAAGGAATCATAATCGTACAAAGTGAAATCATGGTGGCTCCATCCATTCCCGTGCGGTTATTAGGGGGACGTACACAACAATACGTTAGAGATTCTTATAAATTTTGATTTGGAATTATTTTTACACCGAAAGCCATTCAATTTTGTATAAATATTTATTGCATAAAAAATCTAATCAAGTATACTTGTAGTGGAGCAAAGATCTATCTACGTTTGTAATATTATTTTGTGCCTAAAGTGAAATTATTATGAGATAATTATAGAGCCGTGAATAGCGCGTGTATACACGTGCGTAGGCGCAAGATTGACCTATTGATCTTTTGTTAACATCTGTTTATAACAATTGAAGATGCAAATGATTATATGAACGTTAGTGGAATATAATATTTTACATATAGACTATTTTGTTTTATTTGCACAACATCACTTGATTGGACACACCCTTGGTTATGTAATCCCGAACAAATATAATGTAATATAGCATGTATCATAAGTGTACTTTATTAAATAGGCGAGTTGAAACTGAACAGCAAATATGAACCTACGCTTCGGTCACCCATCCCAGAAATGGGTCTAGTCTGACGTTGCCTTGCCTTGCCATGCCCATCAATGAGCATGAAGTAAAAATAATTGCATTTCAGTAAAAAGTACAGAAATAAACTGTATTAACAGGACATAATAATCACTAGACTCATTACATATTATGGGTCACGGTCAATAGTCTGCGTGCATAAAAAATAACACGCGATCTGACATAATACGACACTGAAACATGTCACACCGAAAAGGTGTCACACCTTTGTCACTTGTCACTCGTAAAGGAATTTAACTGATAAAAAAATAGCAACTTGAATAATTACAGAACGTAGAGTAAATTACACGAATTCGACACAGTTGTCGCAGTGAACGGAGAATAATACTGAGGTATTATTAATTTACATTTGAAGGCTGTTTGAGATATATTAACCTTAATTACTTTTAGCTAGTAAACATAGGCGATGGCTTCTAGGTATTTAGCATTGGTTGTAAGTATTAAAAGCCGATTGTTAATAAGTATAATTTTTAGTACGTCTGTCGTTTGACTATGACTATTACGCAGTGGTTATAGTAGGCACCACAATGGTATAACTGCAGGGATTCGATTTATATATTAAATAAATACAAGTGGTTGTTTCGGTTATGGAAGTTAGCGATATCAGCAAGTTACTCTGCTAGTCATTCACAAATAGTTACGGCGGTACCTCGTACCTACCTTGTGTCTATGCCGTCGGAATCAGTTAAGAAATTAGCAGTCTCAGTGCTATAAGCAAAAACTATTGACCAGTCTGTAAATTAAAACGCATTCCATTGCTGGTTTTAGTTCTAAAGAATCACGGAAATAATAAAATATGGTGCTACCATGAAATGGAACTATTAAATGTTAGTCCCGAGGAATACCATGTCGGCAATAAACGGCTTTTATTGCTGAACTTCACAGTTCCGGGCAGCTCTAGTCAAGTTAACGTTTTATCGAAATAGAGTTATTTCATTTGAACATAAGTTCACAATACAATCGCATAAATTTAACAACTGCTTCTGTTATTGTTTATGTGTGAATTCCTTGCAATGAAATTCAGTGAAAGGAAATCTTAGTTTTGATGTCGGATCGTTTGTTCTGTGAATAGAGTCAGGAAATGTTTCTTGTTAGATACCGGCCAAACTGGCGCCGACACTTTATACTACAAATAATCGTACATTACTCATGCAAGTAGGTATGCAAGTAGGTATTGTGCATTTGTATCTATTTAAAGACATTAAGACTTAAAGTAGATTAAAGTAGATTAATTAGTAGCAATAACTTAGAAAAGAAGGGTTTTATTTTGTTGTATTTCTGCTGTATCTTCATCAGGAATATTTTCAGTGCCTTAATTACCACTCCTTAATTTATTTTCTGAAACTGTATTGTTCCGTGTCGCGAGTTTGTGCCATGATAATGTTTACTATGCGTCATTGTATAGTCAGTTTAATAATTAATTCGTCGTTAAAAAATATGCATTAACAGGTATAATAAATATGGCTGAGATTGGTTCAAACGTCGGCGAATCTGACGCAGATTTAAAAGCCAAGCCAGTGAAAGAGATCCTTGTGGTACAGGACGAAGGGTTCTTTAAGTTTGAAACTGGTGATACTTACGAAGGGTCTTTTGAAGCGAAGAAGAAAGATCGTTATGTCAAGATGCATGGTAAGCTTTGAAGTTTTACTGTGGAACCTATGTACCAATTGAAGATCCTGTACCATGTGCATTCGTCTAATCACTTGCTAAAACTACTTATTAAGTAGTGCCTAGGTAGTTTATTCGAATGTTGTTTAATGAACCGTATAGTAATCCATTCCAGCCCGTGCGCAGAGGAGCGTTACGCTCTGATTACGTAAACGGCGTGTGTACGACTCTTTGTGCTTGATAACAAGTAGTTAGTGTTTTACGAGTGGCATCTTAATAGTTTAATAACTCTACGGTTTTAGGTCAGGGCGTGTACACGACAGCGGAGGGCGACATTTACACCGGGGTTTGGGACGCTGACAGACTTGGCGGCAACGATGAAGTCACTATAACATTCACTGATGGCTCTATTTACCACGGACACTTCAAAGAGTGGTGCTACTCCGGTCACGGACAATACTTGTATCCTGACGGAAGTCTACTCCGTGGCGAATTTTCCGAGAACTCACCAGTAGGCCACCACAGGTTGATAGATCCTAATGGACATATCTGGTTGGGTAAAGCTGAACAGGGATATGGCTGGTTTGAGCCCGTCAACCATTTCTTCGATATGTTGGAGAGTATGAGAGAACCGAGTAAAATAAGAAGACTGCCCAAGGTTCTTCCTACTGTCAGTAGTATTCCTGCTTCCGTTGCTTCGAAAAAACTTCGTAAAAAGTAGTGATACCTACGATTGGAAATTGATTACTTACTACAGAAATGTAAAGCTCGTGAGTGGATACTAAGTATTTTGTCATCTTTTGTGTCTCCTGTAGTGGACTAATCTTCAAGAGGTTTACAGAGACGATCTTTTATGAATAAGTACATAATTAATGGTACTTAGTACTTATCTACTTCTTTGTGTCTAGCCAAAGATGTTTAAAAGATTTTATTTATTCACTAAGTTTGTGCTGCGTTATACATATGCGAACAGTTTCATATATTAAAATTAAATTCACATAAATTTTGTTGATATTGTATGCAATAAGAGAGTATTGACCCGTAAGCGATTTCGAGATGGATGGCTGAACATCAATGCGTAAGTAAATACTCAGAATGCGCACAGCGGGTACGTACGCCAAGTACGTAGGCCGGAAAGTGAATGAATTAGTTACGAAGTAGTTGGTGTGAACTTGTTAATGTATAGGTGTGTAACAATCATTTATGTAAACAATCGATGGGACAGAATGTAAACAAAGGAAATATGGATATTGAGAAACTGGCACCTACCGGCCGCTGACTGCGCTTAGTCACTTAAATAGACGTGTCCACTCAATCCTGCAACACTCTAAGGTTCAAACCACCTCGTCGCTTCTATCTGCTCTAAGAGTATCATGGGACTAATGCGTGAAATGCTGAGTGTATATTGGCTTAGCTTTCTACTTATAAGCGTCGGACATAGACAATAGAGGCATGATCAGCGAAGTGTACACTGTACACATTGTGCCGGCTCACTTGAAGCATTACTTTGATAATAATGATTGCTCATAAAATGAACATCGAACGGTATATGATTTACAAACAAAGCAACAAGTGCCAGTTGTACCATGTGATGCAATCGTTCAAGTAAAGAATGGCTCGTTAAGGTTGCGCAGTTTTTCCATACTCTATTTGGCATGATGACATTTATTTGCATCGTCATACATAGGCAGGAGACAGCCGGCCGCCTACAGCCAATTTGTAATTTGGTATCACGTCAAAGCCTGTGAACGAACTTTTAGGTTTGTTGTTTTGGCCTCGAATGTACACCCACATTTGAATAGCCACTTACAGAAGATCTCTCTGAATCCCAGCGGCTTTACTTATCACGACTATTTCTTGTACAGATAAGAGGGTCGAGGTAGGTCAGTTTTGAGTGGTACCACACTTTAGAGAAGCATGGGAGTGGTACTGCGTGACTGGCAGTCGTGTATCTTGCGAACTGCGTCCATAATTAGTAATTAGGAAGGACAGGCTCGCTTCGAGGTGAAGGACGTTGATTTTACTACCTGTTTAATAGGCTGTCCGCTCGTTAATTAGTGGAACTATGAACCGTCTCTGATGTTAAGGTGTTCATTTTATGTGTCGTAACATGACAAGCCTTTTGTTAACGTTTGTCCTGTGATACCTCGAGACATGTTTAGAGTACCTGCGTATTCTTGAAATTCAGTATAACCTAGTAGTTAATAGGTAAATAGATGTTCTTTTAGGTATTCTTAGTAATAGATGATTGCATCTATTGCGGCGACTCTAGGCATTTTATCACAAAATTACTGTGGTCTTGGTGGTGTTACTCATAATTCCCATGTATTTTATTTTCCGTTTCTATAACTAGGAATTATGTATATGGTATACACAAAGCCTATTGTTATTTCTTTGGCATAGTCTTGAGGAATGACACCGTAAAAATGGCAGAAGATGCATTTTCTATTGTAGTTGAAGTCAATTGAGGGAAATGGGTGACACGCTCGCACTTGGCGTGGGGTCCACAGTTAGGTACAGTTGTTCTTTTCAACTTGACGCATAATTTACATGCCTTTGACATAGCCGACGTTATTCACAGGCTAGTGTTTAGAATTTAATTTAGCCAATGCGTTTTGGCTCAGATTCTTCAATATTTAGCAACTGAAACGTAAACATAAGCAGCAATAACGTTATTGAGTTATTACTGTAGTTTCAAAGGCTCTCAGATTTCGACTGAACGAGCTTTGATGAAGAGGATTGGAAGAATGCTGTAGATTGTTTTGGATTTATGGTGAGATAGTTGTCCTGTAGGTAGATTTGATTTAATTGACTTGTGTATCTCATAAAACCATCATATTCGCGTCATTCTGTCATAATTCTCCATTAACTGTTTAATTCGACTGTTGTAATGGGAGACTAATGCCATTTTGTCGTGTAGCTATAAACGTTTAAACCTGTCTGTGCCGACTAACATATATAATTGGCTAATACTTTAAGGAAGAGACCGCGATCGTTATTCCCGTACAAGGTATAACACCCATTAGAGATGTGATGGCTAATGCTGCCTAAGAACGTCTTATCGGCGACGTCAATTTGCGTAATTCGGCGACTGTAACAGCGAGCGTCGACTCTACCAGAGTAGACGTGAGTAGAGGCGTAGAGTCGCGTCAGATGTCGAGCGGTAGAGACGTGAGGCGAGTCGGCCGGCGCGCCGCGACCGCGCCGCCTTATCGCTATCACGTTATCAACCCTTATCACTTACTCATCGCGAAACCGATCGCGCACCGCCATTCGATACACATACACTCGTGCGAACTATATCCAGATGTGATTTAATTGTCCACGATCATGTACGGGATGTCAGTGTACACTGTATTGTGTTTATTTGTGTTGTTACACTATGGAAATTGTCAAGGTGAGTTTTCCATATGTTTCAATAATTCAGCTGAAGTGACCCTGATATGTACCGATTATTATTTTGATGTATGTACCTGTGTTCGTGAGTGTTGTCATTGTAAGTGTGACTAACAGTACCGCAGGGACATATGCCGTTACTTAGAATTAAACTATGTTACATACAAATTAAGTTACTACGGCGGAACTATGGTCCTACTTATTCTGAATCTATTTGATTTAATTTATTTCATTTCGTGAACGGTGCAACGAGAAAGTTCTTGTTTATCGCAAGCAACACTTTATGTTCCAACGGGATTCGAACCTAGAACACGTGGTGCATTGGTAATTTGCCGAGGCGATGAAATGCACTGAACATGCAACCATGTTATTTATACCTGAAATAAAATGAACAATACTGTACTGTTTGAGATAACTGGAAAATACCAAGAAAACGATTAATCATAATGATTAATTTACGTTTCATTATTACAATTATCTTAAAAACCTTAGCATATTACTATAATAAGTAAATAGGTATTAAAACTGCATCTCGACCACGTTTGTAGTGTAGTATGTGAGGGGGATAATTTACAACCATAAATCCCTAAAATGTATTAGTATTTATTTTCTGATCATCTTGTGTTTATCGGGTTTGAAAGCGTTTGCAGACACTTTTACTGAGTTATCATTTGATATTAACTACTAACAACAACATACACTACTTCTCTACCAAAAATAATAGGTACTGAGAGTGTACGAAAAATATAGCGTGATACTAAGCCTCAATGCCTATAGTTTTCAAATTAGTATTAAGTAGGTACATTACATTGAATCGATTTTACTCGCTCTAATTACCTTTTTCTACTAATAGTTTAATCTAGTTTCAGTTGGCTATGAAGTTTGTTTGCGCTAGTAATATAAAAACGATAATTATATAGATGATACGTGTGACCTATTTAAGGTAACTGCAAAGTAAACAATAGGAGAGAAGCCTTCGGTTACGCACATACTTCGGAATAACTGGACAATTGGTTCCTATTTGATATATAGAGTAGTTAATATCAAATGATACGTTATTTAAAGAATGCGTTTTATTATTATTACATGAGACAACCAATTATATTATAAAATGATGGGTAAAATACCTAAATACTTGCTTTTAATTTACTCCCTAAACTCTTTTCAATATATATAAAATTTCCAACTAGCACACATGTCGCATAATATGTAAAACCGTACTGATGACTTAATATTTTCTAGGTAATTTAAACGTAATGTTTAGATTGCAGTTTTCCTAGAAAACTTACCTTTTACGAAACCAAGTGATGATTTTTTACGTAATAAATTATAGGTAAATATCATCACCTAGGCTTCTAGTCCTTTAAAAACGGATGCGGATAATCACTACTTGGAAGGAAAGTCTAAAATTATTCACATTACGAGTGATTATTGAGTTACCGAGCGAGATTAAAACCAAATAAAAGTTATTCGTTATCTCAACACGGACATAAATGTAACATCAAAAGGGGAGATTTATTTAATGTCCGTATTAACTAAAATAGCTTAAACAGACGTTGGGCGCCGGAACACACCTGTTACGGTATTCCTTCTTCTAAAATAGAAAATATCCCGAATAGGATTGACAGTTTTATTTAGAAGCGAGAAGGGAATGGGTTTTCCGACTTCAGGAGCTTGTTGCAAGAGTTTAACGCGAGGAAAATATATTCAGTAATAAACATTCTCAGCTGGAATAACATCGTCGTTCAGATAAATACACTGTGTATTGCTTGTCCTAATGCCCAACTACGACTGTGTATAACATCTAGGTTGTGTACGATTGTTTGATAGTAGTACACGTTTTAAAATATGTTTTTAACTTAAAATAACTACTTATTACATTTTACGTCAATCAGATTAGGTTTAAAATTATATGGATTTACCTCTTGCAAACTGAAATAACCTATTAAATAAGGCAAATTTTTATTCTTTATCGTACCCGGTAGTGGGATTTACTCACAAAGTTGAAACAAATACTTTAAGTTATAATAACAAAATAATTAATTAATTTATAACATAAACCAATGTTGTATGTTATCCTGTAACACAATGATATCACTGCCGGTACCTGCCCTTGAACGAATAGACTAATAACATTGTTAACTATGTCATATTGCGTAAATATTAATATTATATGGTTTAATTGTTATACAATGTTATATTATTATGACGGCGCTGTATTACGCCGTAAAAACTTCAATTTGCAAAGTCTTGATGAGTACTTTCTGGTCAAGGTGGGTCTATGCTAGTGGAGCCCAGTACAAATTCGTGTAATGTATTCTGATATCAGAGGCTGGAATGAGCGCTCTTCTAAAAAAATAATACGCCCTACTCATACTCCGTTTGTAATGGACTTCTCTAGCGTAAACTCTACCCAGTTAAAGTATTGTAGTATGGATGTTGTTGAACTGAAGAGACTAGTTAAGTTGGTCACTATGCGTCGTTTTGAAGTTTCGGCCCACACTAATAGGACGAGGTGTGATATCATGTTTGTAAAATTGGTAATGATGTAAAGATTGGCCTGGGTAAAAGTACCTACCTATTACAAGGAGGTAAACTACAAAATATTATACGTACATTACATCGCGTTATACCCGGGTTTTGTCAATTACTTACAATGTTAGTCCCATATTGAAATGTTCAAATATACCTTCGTTTTAATTATTGGTATGGAATCTGTAATGTTATTATCATGTCAGTGACCAGGCGACCTGGTTATTATATCCGTTTAATGCCACTCATGTTCCCCCAAATCTGTCTCCTATCACTCCTGTAAGCCACGATTAACAGAAATAAAATAAATAAAATGTATGAATTTCGAAACAAAGTTAGAACATAGTGTTATCTGAAACTAATAATAAAAAAATAATAAAATAATAAAAATCTAACAATTAAAGTATTTAAAAAATACTGCTAATGAATTTTTTTGTATTAAGTGCCAGCATAAATAAAATCTTAGTATAATGGGCGTCTTAAAGATTGGTTTGCGATCGCATACCTACGTAACGTATTTTCAAGTGTGAAATCGAACTCACGGTCGTCTGAGTAACAACTATTGTTTTGCGTTACAGATGCCGTAAAATTAAAAAAAAAGTACAAAAATTAAGTTACAAAATAAATTGACTATCACTAAAAACGTACGTAAACACTATTAGATCCAACAAAACACATTTGTTAACAATTTACCTAGCGTTGTCAATACTCCATATCTTTACATTACGAGTATCGGTCCCATTGCGTACTATCATTGACACCATAGCACGTGCGAGCTGTTGGGCCATATTACACATAATCTCTGTTCGTCGGTAATCTTGTGTACGCCCACATAAATTGTGTCAACGCGACACCACACTATTCTGGTGGTCTATTTTAAATACGCACCACTCAATGTGTCAAGTAGAAACGCTTCCTTTTTTGTTTAGACTATTTCGAATTCATTAACTGTATCTGTCTTTAATGTATTTTTTACTTTTAAGGCGTTGTTGACTTATGTTGATAGGAATGTGAATGAGTAGACTTTCAAATAGACGGATAGATTGAATCCATTATTGTACGGATGCAATACTTATTAAAATTATACAACAGCGGAAAATTTGCAAGACTTCTTTAGTACCTATATGATCTACGGTACGATAGGAGCCATACGGGGAACATATTAACAGGACAGTAATTTCCATATCTCTACTTTGGTACCAATTCAAAGGCATATTTCATCAGTATTAAGATTCTTCTTATCAATATTTTCCTAATAACAACAATAAAATATACAAAGTTATCTAACATGCATAAAATTAAATTTCAAACGACTTAGTTGTTTTATTTTAGTTGCATATTATTGTACCTGTAATCTTTGTTTAAACAAGAATGTAGAGCAAGTACAAACATAATATTTACGAAAACGGATGTGTTACCATGTTCGTGAACACTGATTCATACAATATCAAGTGTGTACCAGCACGAGATAAACCTTTATGTTTATAGGATTACACCTTTGTTTGTACAATCCATGATAAACATTTATTTATATGTACTTTACATCATTTTACGAACTTTCTTGAGTTTCTATAGAAACGACGCGGCCGTAATTATGGCTGAAATCGTACTTACTAGGTGGATATTTGACAGTGATTTTCATATATTGATCACTTATCTATGAGCTGTGAAATTAGCCCACATTTGAATAGGCTATCTGGCCCTTACCTATAGGATAAGTTTCGGATAACGTATGTAATGGATAAGATGATAGCAAATGTATGAAAACAACTGTCTAATTACATTCTTTAAGCTATCTGCTTCTTGTCCAGAAGCGTTAAAACTGGCCTTTAGTCTTTTGTAGTTACTGATAACCAGGAATTTGTTAGTTAGTAAGTAGGTAATAATTTGATGTTTAATTCTACTTAAGTGAGTTCTAATACTGATTTATAGATGTAATCTGAGGGCTAATAATCAATGCATCAAATACCTGTTACGTGTCGATTTAGAGAAAGCAGATTTGGATACTTAATTTAACATTTAAGTTTATAATTTGTACATTGACAGAATTAACTAACCGTGTGAAAATTTTAAAATGCCTTTCTAAGTACTATTCTGTTTTGTTTCCAAAGAGAAAATTACTATAGGAAACGAATATTCTGTAAGAACATTCACATTACTCTCTGGTATTTTTTGGATATACCTATTAAGTTGGAACTTTACTACATTTTACTCTGAATGAGGTAAGGTTACTAATGTTATTTATTTGTTTGTCAGTACAACAGATGCTGAACAAGTTGGTGTGTATCGAACACGAGGAGTGTGGCGCGTGTCTGTCTGCTGCCTCGCACTGTCGCTGGTGCGCTGATCCTTACTACACGTCTGGAGCACCTCGCTGTGATGATGACCAGAGGTTAGGGCGACGACTATACCATACCACATATACTGTTTGTACCTTTTAACTTTCGTTTTGCATGTTGCGACCACGGCCAGTATAAATTGCACCGAAACGTCAGGTAATCCAACATTAAATGCACGGTCAATACTATTAATTAAGATTTTTGATCATAATTAAAACTATGAAGGACAAGAAGTAGAAGAACGAATGGACAAGAGCAGAGTTATAAAATATCTGTAAGACAGTAAACATAATAGCTCACGTGGAAGAATAAGCAAATAAATACATATGTAAAAATATATTGGATCTAGTTACGGGAGTAGAGTTTTATAGTATTATACGAGTATGTAGACTGTTCGATAGTGCTATTTAAATACCATATTATTCGATTACTAATAAAAATTCACCAGTTACCGACAGAATACCTATTGCATTTCTACTGTATATTTGTTTCATAGAGACAATGCTTGGGTTGGGCACTAACACTGGTAGCTTATACCACAGGTAATTGAATAGGCAAGCAAATATGCATGAATTACTGTTAATAGAAAATATCAAGGATGAGTAGTTTCTGACTATTAACTAGCGGATATTATCATAAGCTTACGGAAACTTGTAACTTAATGAAAATTGATAGTAGAGTCAACGGAAGGTGACTGTCAAGCAAGAACCTGTGTTAAGCTTAACCTTTGACCATTCGACAAAGAGTACTCACATGAATCATAAGACTTGATTACTTTCGCGGAAAACTAAAATTTATCTACTTTATAATAAGCAATTATGAAAAACCCACAGGGTTAAATTGTCACAACAGTCGCGCGTGTTAACCCTTTACCACAAGCTTGCAAATCGGTATTCACAAACTAACGTGTGAATGTCACACAAAAACGCCCGTTAATTACCGAAAACCTTTCTACTTGAATTTACGACTTCGCCACCAAGTTCTAATTACCAAAATATTTCACATTTAATGGGCATTCACAAGCTGACTGGTATAATTGATGAGCGTCTTCATCATTAACTTTAACTAGGTAGGTATAGAAATGCTGTATAGAACAACGGAGGATCATAATCTAGTTATCTTGATGCTCTAATGTTCCTATTGACATTGATCAGATTGACGTCACTGTAACCTTTACCATTAGTGTACTTTTTTTTTGTAATTATTATTAAGCCATACATCGCAACTTGATCGTAAGAGTTAAGAATTAGAACATAATAACTATTGTACATGGTACCCCTTTGTCGTGAATGATAGAAGTACAATCTGAAAGTGAAATTGATATGTAAAACCTCTCAACCACTTGTATGAGATAACAAGTGTTATAAAAATATACTTCCTTCCTACTTAAAAATGTTGATAGACAAGGTCGAGGCGTCAAGCATCACTTAAATTACTATCAAAGTACCAACTGCATAAATTACTCTTTGTGATAGCTGTTTTGATTTTAACACTTTCTTCGGTTCAGTTTCCGGGAACAGGCGTGTCGGTGCGTCTAACTTTAATTAAATGATCAAAATCAAGTTATTTTGACTGTATCTGATATTAATCTACGCCCACTATGTACGGTAATTGTATGTTGTTAACTTTAGCCGCTCTATGCCGTATCTATTGACGTCATCGACACTATTGAGCAAGGATCTTGGACAACCAAGCCTTAATTTCGAGAAAAAGGGATACTGGATCTTTATTATGTGATAAACGTACAAAAGTATTCTGTTTCCGTAGTAAATGCAAGAAAGCATTGCAAAACCTCTGCATAATTTCAAGTTATAAGTTATTTGTTTGATGTCAGTAAACTTTAGATTTGATATTAATTTATTTCTATAAATACCTGTTATTTATGGCAGTCATGCCTCACAATCGTAATCTCCAAGTTAATTCAACTCGGGTAACCTTTCTCCGCAACGCTATTTGCTTCTGTCAAAAAAAAAGCTTCGCTTTTATTTCGCCTAATCAATTACGTTTAGTATCACGACGCGAGCGCATTCCTTGTCCATTCGTTCCCACGTTCACTGACCGATATTTGGGCTGGTTAATCAACAGATCGTTGTTTGATAGATTATTGATTGTGCGGCTTACACGTCCAGATGAACGATTTTCAATGGGCTTTCGTACTTAGAAAGAAAGTAGGTGACGATTGTCTGGAGCCCGCAAGTAGCGCTTTGCCCGTGTAGGTGATTAATTCGTTTGTGACTATACAACAGAACAGTTTTCATTTAGTGAAAGGAGTTTGTGTGACGTAAAAAGAAAATTGAATTAGTCGTTTCTGTGGCCCACTTATTTCTATATGCAATTTGCTTTTTTATCGGTCCTATAGATTTAATTTTTGATAAGTTTGTCGGTTGCCAAAACTGTTATAAACCGTTGTTTATTTTTCTAGCCTCGTCAATACTGGCTGTAGCCAAGGCTTTATCCAGCGGCCTGAGAAACCTGTTTGGGACGTGGTGGAAAACAGTTCCCTTCAAGATATGATGCCTAATAGTCACGACAATGTAGTGCAAATACAACCGCAGAAAATTAGGCTGTCTCTCAAGCCAAGTAAGTATCGTAGAAATAAATACTTACCTACTTAAAATTATCGTCAGTTTTTGGATGAATATCCACCGAAATCTTTTCCATTCAAAGTCTATTTTCCTACACTCATAGCTGGACAAAGACATAGGACAAGTTATAACAAGTGAAAAAAACACAGAAATAAACTTATAAACGAACAAAAGAGAAGATAGCTAGATGATTTTATGGCTACTAATTGGCCCTTACGTATTTAGCGAGAGTGATTATCTACGAATTAAGTCCTTTCTTGAAGACAAGCTATCTGTCTAGTAATAAGATGGACTGATTACGAGCTCCTCTCGTTCAACTACTAAATTGGCAGTTGTAATCGTAAATCTGTTCGCAGCGAAAATGTTCCACGTTATGATTTTATGTCTTTTGATGTTATGTCTGGATGATTTTAAAGGAAACCACAGATCTTCGTAGTGATTTCCGTTTCCTGTTTTGTAATAGCATTAGCGCTGAGAAATGATTGATAGTTATCTCGACATCGACATAATCATATTGGAGATAATCCGTTTATTTTATCGATAGAACTTGATGGAGGGATTTTAAAGTCATTTAATTTCATAACCAGTTTGGGTAACAAGTTTCTTGCATTTCAGGAGAAACAAAAAAGATCCAGTTTACCTTCCGACCTGCCAAAAATTACCCTCTAGATTTATATTATTTGATGGATCTCACTTGGTCGATGAAGGATGACAAGGAGACTTTGGTTTCTTTGCGGGACGACTTACCTGTCCTTTTGAAGAACTTAACGGATAACTTTAGGTAATTACCTATTTTGTATAAACGTTTACGACTTTATAACTGGCTTTAAAGTTAAAAGAGAAGTGTTTTAAGTTTGTTTGTTTATCCCAGCGACTAGGAGCTGTTCATTTTACCAGACTAGTTTTTTTACAACTTTATATAGAACAACTTTAAAATTGATGGAGAAAAATTATTCCTTAAATATAGTAGACATAATTCTAAATACTTGAGTTCAATTTTTGTTTTTAGGCTGGGTTTTGGAAGCTTCGCCGAAAAGCCTCTAATGCCATTCATAAGCACGGACGCAAGAAGGCTCGCTAACCCATGCTCGGTCGAGGAAGAGGCCTGCGAAGCCACCTACAGTTACAGACACCACTTGTCCCTCACGAATCAGGTACAATACCTATTTCATTTTATCGTATTGCCTAATATGAATAGTGCGGTTCCATTTTCAGAAGACGTTGATCGTAAACTCACAAGGTTATTGGCTAAGGCCGCACAGACAATGTGTACTCGGGTTTATTGTAAGCGATGACAGTTATTGTGTGCATAATATATGCAGAGGTTGAAGTAAGCCTTTTGTTGCTAATTATATTTATACTGCCTATATTGTGTTCTATGACTGAAGGCGTTTAGTGTTCTTCTAAGTAAGATAAACGTTGGGTGTTTTATGTCATTACGATTAAAATGGAACACGGGGATGTTGGAACCAAGCAATCTTCTACTGGTACATACCTAATACCATTGATTGAGTTTCATTTATCGTAGATAATTATGATTTCTTGGTATGAATTTAGTATGAGTGAATAATAATGAAGTTAACGTCCCTCCAAACTTATTCTTCATGCTACCTATGATGCAGCAGTTTAACTTATATATCAGCTTATTTGTTTCGTTTGTATTACAGATTAATGAATTCATCGAACATGTGAACAGTAGTTCCGTGACTGCCAACTTGGACAACGCAGAAGCGCAACTAGATGCACTCGTGCAAGTCATCTCTTGTGGAGACAAGATTGGCTGGTCATCACGGAGTCGTAAGATTGTAATTCTTCTGTCTGATGGACTGATACATACTGCTGGAGATGGGAAACTTGGTAAGAACGTTTACTACAAAGCTTGATTAATTCCACATAAGTTAGCAAGATACTTAATTTTTGGGAAACTATACGATAAGAAGAAGAAGATGGGTAATCGAAAATACTATTTTTACCTTTAAAGAGTTTACGGTAGTTCATGAAGTTGGGGTTTAACCGAAATGCATATATTCATAGCGTACATAAACGCTTTTGAAATGCTTTTATTGTAGTCAAATATGGTAATGTTCCAATTACTTAACGTGAGATAGAATCAAGACTATCGTGAATGTGAAAATTGCTCGTATGATCCATCTTTAAAAAAGACTATGTTTCTAGGTGGTGCTACTAAAAAGAACGATGAAACATGTCACCTAGACGACAATGGTTATTACTCAGACGCGATGACTTACGACTATCCATCGGTAGCTCAGATATACAGACTGCTAGATAAGTACAAGGTAAGCCGTCTTCTTACAACTGGATTACATCGCATGTGTTATGTAAACTGTGAATATCTGTAGGGATAAACTGTAGACAATGTTTACATGATTTTGAACTCAGGTATACTATACTTGTTTCTTTTTGTAAGGTTTATAGATAGTATATCACACACAGCATTAAGTCTTCATTTGTAATAATTAGTCTGTTTCTAAAAAGCTGAGTCATTATTGTGACAAGCTAGTATTCAGAATTTTCAGACGATGACAAAGATTATACAAGAAAAGAACACAATTTATAAGATAATTGACCAGTTTATACCTAAAACGTACTTTAAGTAAGTCTTTCTAAAGTTCTTAATCGCGTAATTGCCTTACACAAACGCTGATAAGCAACATAAACTACTAAGTTTGTGTACTCACTTGAGCCCCAAATATCCTCTGTTACACAAGAGTAAACTTTCATAGATGTTTGCTAACCAATATTATGTTCGTATTTAGGTCAACGTCATTTTTGCGGTCACGGAAAGCGTGAAGGATCACTATGATAGTTTAAATCAATTACTCGAAGACTACACTTATGTTGCTAAACTTGAGAGTGACAGTTCAAATATCCTAAAGCTGGTAAAGATGGGTTACGAAGACATTGTCAGTGTTGTGAACTTTGATGATGATTCGAGTAAAGGGCCTTTGAAAGTTAGGTACTTTACTGACTGCGGGGTGAACGGTGGTCCTTTGATTGAAGCGACTAAGTGTACGGGAGTGGAGTATGGAATGACTCTTCGATACGAAGCCCATGTTACGCTAGAATCATGTGTGGAGTACAAGTCGGTAAGTGAAGATGTTATTAATCACCTTACAATGAAGTATACTTATCTGTTATTTTATTTTGCTGCGTAAACATCACGATTTACATCTCAGTAGTTTTTAGTAGTAGTAGTAAGTATATATGGTTTTATCTCTCCTTAATATAATTTTTGGGCATTATAAAAATTCCAATAATGTTATTAAATACTTAAACAAAATCTTGATAAAAGCTTTTTCTCACTTAAATCGTCTATTGATGCTCTCGTTGGTCCATCAACTGCAAGTTTTCATTACAAGCATACATCAAACGGCAAGTTAGAGTCATAAAATTGACCTAATTGTACGGTATTATTATCCGCAGGCTATTTTATAACACTGAAGCCTATCATTACTGTATATTATTATGATAATTAAACTCGATTAGGTCGTGATCTGACGGGATATGAAATCATACGAATTGCATAGGCTATTTAAGGCGAGGAATATATTTTAGATTGTAGTAATGTTATGATCTTAAAGGTAAATATGATGTCATGGAAGCATAAACATATGTTACAATGATCAATTTGCAGTTAAATCTATTTGAAAATACACGCACATATAATATCTACCGTTTGTTTGGTATATTCCCAGTTGTCCCCTCTAACACTGTCCACCGGGGTGACAACTGGGAATAAAGAAGGAAGAAAATTCCCGGTTGTTTGTGAAGAAGAGGGATATTTTCCAAGTTCCCCATTGATCCCATGTAAAAGCATCTTTTTCAGACCGGGAATCGAACCCGAAACCCTACAATCAACAGTCTTATACACTTATTTGAAACACTACATTACTTGAAGTTCAATGAACTCTTTATTCCACAGTCCAGGGAAACTATCCGCATTTCGGAGACGCAACTCGGTCTGGATTCGTTGACGTTGGAGGTGGACATCCAGTGCGGGTGTCAGTGCAGCAGCGACCCTCAGAAGGACATGTCGCTCATGTGTCCTGCCAACTCACATCTCGTGTGCGGCGTCTGTCAGTGCAATCAAGGATGGTGAGTTGTTCAATGTTCATACTAGTTGAGATTGTAGAGTAAGAAGCAACTAATTATTTTCCTAACTAATTCATAATAACATTGGATTAGGCATCTGTCTTCCAAATCACGGTAAGTGGTTACGAAGTTTTGAAACTACTTATACTACTCGTATATTATATCGTTGGTATTGGTATTAATATTGGAATTGAATAAAAGTTTACGGCGCTTCACTAATGTTACTTATAAATGCGAAAATTTGTTAACATTTATTACGCAAAAACATAAAATGGATTTTTTATGAAAATAAGTATAAGATAGTTTATAGCCTGGATTAGCACAAAGGAGACTTCTTAAATAAAATATTTTCACGCGGACAAAGTCGCGAGCAGAAGCTACTTTAAATGTTTTTCGAAAATGGAAATGGATGGTTACTACTCCGTAAATATTAAGCTAATGATTTCAAATGTTTTTGATGCCTAATCCATCAATAAGTTAACTACGAGGTGGTTAAATCTCACTAATCATGTAATGTCCGGTGGGTGCAACCGTGGGTGCAAATGACTATAATCATAAACGGACGATGTAGTCATTCAAACGCACTGCGAATATAGTTCTCAGAAGTAACTGCTCTGAGGAATGTTCTTGCTACTTATAAGGTGTTAATCGTATCTAACTTAATGAGAAAGTTTTCAATCTCTGCATGTTGTACGATATTAGATTAGACGGTATCTGATTTTATTAGACCGTTTGGTTCCGTTGTATTTTGATATTGTATAGTCGATCGTTTGGTTCCGTTTTATTTCCGTTCCGTTAATGTATAGTCATATGTAATATTTTGTTACATATCATTGTTTTTTCCAGAATACAAAGAACTTTAGAAAAATTGTTAATTGGACTCAAATTTATGATTCAATCTTGACTTTTTCTATGGCTAAGATTTGTATTAGACATAATTTGCTTTCTTTGTATATTATAGTAGCATTTCAGGTAGCTAACAAACCGAATAAAAATAAAAACTCATAGTCTTGTATCTAACAGACTTCGTAATTTCATTCTTTCAGGTCTGGTCCATCATGTAACTGTTCCATAGGCGACGAGAAGGCATCAGCAGAGCTCATGGCACAATGTCGTGAGCCCAACGCGACTCGTACCATGGCTTGTTCGGGCTACGGTGACTGTCTGTGTGGCAAGTGTCAGTGCGATAGAGGATTTAATGGCAAATACTGCCAGTGCAAATCTTGCGAGATTAGTATGTAAGTATTGGGATCATTATTTCTACTTTTGAGATGTACAAATTGTATGAGTGATGAACTTGGTTTAATAAGTTTTAATCCTGAGCATTATATGCCGACTTTCGTTATAAATATGTAAAACTAAGAGACATTTTCAAGATGTTGTTATCGTTGCTTTGTAAATTAAGATGTATATAAATTATACTTAAAGCAAAATGCGCAATCTAAACAAATTAGGTGTTAATAATAGTAGAGTGTTAATAAAAGTCCTTTCACTACATAAAATCTATGACTTACGACTAAAGCTAGAAATTCAAGCAATAACACTAAAATAGCGATACTCAAACAGTTTTATACTAATCGGCATCTTTATTAACACAATCTACAGTGAATAAATCTATTTCTATCCAGAAAACTGTGTTGATTTTAACCAGAAGGCGGAAATGGTGCGAACTCATGGCAGTGAGTGAATATCGACGGAGCGTGATATTTCGGGATAGTGTTGGAATGTTTACATGTCTCATTTGTAAATAGGTGTGGTTTGTTACACCGCCGTGCTAATACTCGGTAACATCCTAGTTAACGTCAGTACACTTTGTACAACAGTACGTACTGTTATACGCGAATATATGGAATTGGAATGTCTTGGTACTATTTTATGATTAGTCATTTGGAGCTTAACTGGTTTACTATCCCTCACTATCAACGGTTTCTTTCTTAATTATGTAAAAGCATCTGTGTGTGTAGCCAGTAATGAACGGTCTGTTAGGCAACCTTTGATATAGGATTGCTAAGAAGAAATTAATAGGCTGGCGGGAAATCTGAGGACTTCTTAGCTTTAAATAGGTGCTCATGTAAATGACTATGAGACGGGCAATTTGATAGAATACGGCACTATAGACTTTTGCCATAAGAATTGAATCGCCTTTGAATCATTATTCTTACGTTTTCTGTTTGCTCTTCCACAAATCAAGCCAAAATGAAATAATTGTTTCATTCTATGTTAGATCTTAGATAATATCAGGTCGTTACTCCATTTAGATACACGCAATAAAACAGTTTGATAACTCTCGTTAATTGTTTAACTCGATTGGTAGATTGGATTGTTGGAGTAAATGCTTGTTAGTTATATTTTACGTTTCAATTAAACAATGTTGTAAAAGTATCAATATGGAGTCAAAATCATCTTTATAGCGGGTTGTCAATATTGTGTGAAAAACTACCAAGTTCTTACGTTTGGGGGCAACTAATCTGGATGTAAATTAGCAATGAACAAATGGATGCGAACGCGCTTAAGTTGCCGACCCTATAGTGCTGCTTATTTTTTTACTGTATTTACCCATCGCCCTTAATATTCATACATACACACATATATAAAATCACGGTTTCTTCCTATAGGGGTAGGCAGAGACCAAAGGACGCCACTTACGATCCTTACAAAGTTTCTTTGCTTTAAATGAACTTCATAAATATAGGGGATATTTATGAAGTTCTAATATCCATGTTGATTTTTTTACGCATTTTCCTTTAAACTCCTAAAGTCTAATATTTATATTGTTATTTACAGAGAGAACGGCATAGAATGCGGTGGAGTTGGCCGGGGTGACTGTGTGTGCGGCACATGCATGTGTTCTGAAGGATGGAGTGGTCCTGCCTGCGACTGTACCGATAAGACTGATACTTGTGTGCCACCCAATGGAGGAGACATTTGTTCAGGACATGGGGATTGTAGATGTGGTGAGTGCGAGATGACTATCGATAGCGAACTTGTTGCAATAATATTATTTAAATAAGGACAATTGGAGATTATCTGATATAAACGTAGTATAGCTTTTATACTGGGAGTCGTGCCAGTCATTGAAAATGTAAAGATAATTTTATACCAAACATTTCTAAGGTTTTATAGGCCCTGCATTGAAGTAGATAAAGTTATCAAATTATGTAATATGTAAGAGTAGATTCTTGATCCTGCTGTCCATATTGCAAGAATATTTCACTAAAATCAATCGCAACTTGTATTTGCACTTGAAGGTTTGATTGCACATCGAATCACACATCACTTACAATATTGACATGTCATGAGTAAGACTAACGACATATTTGTGTAACTCATTACTTCTTTAAATATTTCGTTGGCAAAACGTGTGCCACTGCATCCCAACCGGCATTAACATGAACAGGTGATAATAAATAAATTGTACAGTATAACCTCCTTAAGATTACAATCATACCTCAGTGTGTGTTTGAGTAAGTTATAATAAAAAGTGCAATGCACTCTTGTAAACTCCATTAAAGTGTTAATGGACAAATTCAACTTGACGCAACGACGAAATGAACGGGTGTCAAAAAATATTGTGAGTCGACTTGTTATAAAATTAACAGCTTTGCAGTAAAGTGGACACAAATTGATTCTAAGATGCACGTGCACAGAAAGAGGTGTAAAGTGATGGAATTTTGAAGAACATGCATGGCTTATTTCCGTTTAATCTAAGATTGATTTGTTCAAGTTATTAGAGTCGAATTTCCGTTGAAGTCTCTAAAATTTAAAAATGTACTTAATATATCATGTATTTCGTACTGAAATTCTTAAACGGATTGCATTGTTAGAATGGTATTTTGTTTTATATTATTAAAGAGTAGGAGTTGATTAAAATGTAGTCAACATGGTTCTTTAAGCGTCCTTTATGTTTATTTCAGGTCGTTGCGAGTGTTCAGCAGCAGATGACAGCGGCTCCAAGTATTCTGGAATGTTCTGCGAAACTTGTGCGACGTGCGAGAACCCTCTGTGCGCGCACGCAGAGCCCTGTGTCACCTGCCATCTGAGCAGTAACTGTACCGATGTGTGCTCCATCGGCAACTATAACTACACCATCAGTGAGAGGCTTATGGATACGGGTAAGAACTTCTTCTGTATTTTTTTATCGTGAGCCTTAAATACTATACTTATGAGCGTAATAGTGGGTTACGCTCATTGCCGTTAAACGATCCGTGGGTAATGCAACAATTGCCGCGGTCATTCCATAGATGGGTGACCGTATTGTGTTATCAAAGAGTCAATCTCGGTAGTTGTCAATTAAGATAACGGTTACTAAGCTATGACAAGGGCCTTCCAAGCGGCTTGAACAACTTTGGCGGTGGGTTGCCCAATTAGCTTAAGTTAAAAAACGGGCCTTTTAGATATTTTATGAATATTCTTTGGTTAACTAACGATACTAAAGAACTCCTGAAGCGTGAAAAATGCTGCCATCTACATACTTAGATCCTCTTTTTAATTCTTGGTTATATCCACATCGGCATTCGATCAGTATTTACATCAGTTTTCCTCGCTGACACAGTTATCGTGGTTCTAGAAGTATGCCAAGTTCATTCAAGTAAAACATTGCGTAAACTGATAAAGAAATGATCTGTAATGGTGCATGGCGATCGACACTTATTTGCGTCTTTTTTGGTCTTGACCAGTTTTTCGCTTTCTTGCAACGCTCAATAACAGCTTGTAAGATTTTTACTCTTTCAATCACCTTTATCTTGCTGGAGAACAAAATTACAGCCACCTAGAAAAATTAAAGTATTTGGATTTTGGGATGCTTAATTATTTATTTTGAAAAGCCTTATGATTATGAGAATACATCGCGATTCTGTGGCATAAGAATTTGTATTAGTGAATCTATTTTAAAAGTTGGTAGTACTGGTAACAAAGCCCTACCAAAAGAAATAATCATAAAAATGACGTAGGTGAAATTCGGAAGAAATCCGTTAGCTTGAGTTAAAGCGAACAGAACTTTTACTAATGTAAAAGGTACACTTTAGTTGCTACTCAAGATACTCGGTATTACACTAATTTGTTTGTCAATGTCACCTGGCTTGTAATTACAATAACGACGTCCACTCATGCAAGGCATGGTGTTTGAAAGTGGCTCATTACGACCAACGCACTGCAATTACATTGAGGTTTTCATCGCACTTGAAAGTAATAATGATCGTAGTCTTTCACGTGGCCTGTGGTTTGCGGTTTACCAGTTAAATTAATGGAGCTGTCTTTAATTTTATTGAGATAGCCTTCAACGTAAGATTTTTAAGTGTACAAAAAACCACTTAAATCGGCCTTGTAATAACACTATTTCTAGTTTTCAAAAAATGCTATTTCGTCGCTTAGGTAACAATACCGCGTAAGTCGAAAATTGGTCATATGACGTTTTATACTTCATTGGATAGATTTTGTCAGCGCGCATCGAATGATGTTATTTTTTTTTTTAAATTGTCCAATCTTGAACGAACTTAATATCTACCTATTTATGTATTCAGTACACATGTCAGAAGTATTTCAAAGATAATAATCAGTTTATCTCTCCTGGAAACATGTCAAATTTAACTTGCGCGGCATTGTTACCTAAGCGACGATTTACTACATTGAAATGTTATACGATGATGTAGTAAAATAGTAAGAAAAATGTAGAGAACCTAGCATTAATTAACTAAAATATAAACACACTTTCAAATACCTCTTTGATGTTTTACTTTAGGAATTTATCGAATCTTTTCTTTCCATTTACAGTGATCACTGATGACGAAACCATCTGCATTCTACGCTTGCAGAACGACGACGCGGAGGGCTTAGAATGTCAATACAAGTACACTTATTCAGCCGCCACCGATTCTTTGACCGGTGTAGACATTGTTATCAGATCGAAGGAATGTTACCAACCGACTAGTGCAAAGATCATGACTTCTGGCCTCGTGATCATGGGCTGTGTGATAGCCGCTGGCTTAGTGGGAATTCTCGTAGTTAAGTGTGGGCAAATCGTGTCGGATAGAAAAGCCTACGCCAGATTCGTGAAAGAAGCTCAAGAGAGCAGGAAAAATATGCAAGAGTTGAATCCTTTGTACATATCGCCTATTTCTGAGTTTAGGTTACCTGATTCGTTTCCTAGAGATAAACATGATTAGAGAAATGTGTGTGACTGGCTGAATGTTGAAAAATCCTTTATCTTTAAGCAACTCTTAATTATCATGCTACCTTTGTCACTTTGACGTGTATCGTAGGGACGGAAATACTTTTGAGAGTTACTTAAAAATTATTGATGTTTCTGCATTCGACTGTTTGTAAATGTACTTAGGTATGTTTTTTTTATTGTGAGAGGTTTTTGAGGAGAATAAGTACTTATGTAGTTTTGTTATATTATTAAGGTTTCTTTTATAAATTATGCGCAACGATGTATAAATGTTTTTTAGTGTATTGAATGCCTACTGAACTTTGAACGTAGATAATTAATTATTATGAGTTTGTTAGTTGTATGGTTACCTGTTCGTCCGTATGTTTTTTAAGTTGTTTACGTGCTCATCAGTGTCTACATTATGTTAAGATATAAGTTTTGATAATGAAGGCATTATTCATTGATATTTTTTATTGTAAATGAGGATAATATTTTTTTCTTAATCAATTGACCAAAATTTAAACCTTCTGCGGCCTTTAGTACAGCCTTAATATATGAAAAATATATTTATTTGTCTAGTAAATAAATATATTATATGTGAGGTTTATCGATAAGTGCCTTACATGGATCAAGTACAAAGCTTAGCTTACTATTTTAATATTGTTTTGTATTAATGTGAATTAAAAAGTATGATGTTGCTAGTCCTGCTACGTTGCATTTTGTTATAGGATACATAATAATATCATTTTTATAAGATTACCTTAGGGTTATTAAGAAAATATCATATATCATTGCGTCATCTACGCTATGTTGAAACATAATTTCTATTTAAATATTAAATATTCTTGTTACTTTTTTTAGTATTTTGTAATTTATCAATAATCTACATAATAAATAGATGTCACCTGTTCATAATAACGATAAATTTACTCAAAGTCCGTTCGCAGATTTCAATTAATAAATATTTTAATTGTTAACTTTAAGCTGTTTCGTCAAACTGTTGTACTTACATTTGTAAATATCTAAACCAAAAATAATACACCCGTTAACATTTTACTTTGTTTTATTATTTGTCACATTCATAGACAATGTTTCTTTTGCCGAAGACCTCATTGTACTTAATGGTCAGCCGTAGAACGAGAATAACTGCAAGGCATGCAACGAACATTAACCCAATCGAAGCCGATTAAGTTCATTGCAATGAAGCACTTTAGGCTCTTAAACTAAGCATTACAAAATTACAAGCAGCCTGCCGCAACGGTCTATCCATCTTCAGCTGATCATTAGTGAGTATGAGGCCTTAAACTATGCACAATTCGCTCCCACCACAACATAAATGGTAAAAAATAAGTACAAGAGGTAACACTAATAAACTGAAAGGGACGATTCATATGTGACGGACGATGCGTCGGGCGTAGCGTAACCTAAATAGTATGAGATTCGCAACGACGCATCATCGGTTGAGTGTGAACGATCTAGTGATTTTCTATACATTTGTCTGTTCTGGCGTTACGCGACCGATAATACCCGACGCATGTTTCGTCAGATATGAACCTTCCCTAATATTATTGGCATTGGATTACAAATTCCTAACATAACGAATGCAAACATTGCATGTATATTGTTACGGTTCAAGTACAAAACAATGCGTAACTTTATTGTTTCCGTTCATTACACGTAACATGCTCATCGTTGAACGATCATGTAATGCCTTGTTTGTTCAGAAAAAGTAAGAATTACTGTAGATTTTTTTAACTTTCTTAGAGACTGCACGTAATTAGACGTCGCAGACACTAATAAGTGAAGTTTTCCGCGTACAGTAATTACATCTCCGAGATATTAAGGTTTTAATTAGACAAAACATGCTTACATGCATTCATAATGCCAATAATTTGCTGTTCTCAGATTATGGGTCAACATAAGCCAGCTATTTGCTACCCAGTTTTATTGTAATGCCCAAATCTGACATTTAACATAGTGTAGTTCCCCTTAGCCGATAACGTTAGCTGGAAGACTGTTCAATACGTTCTAACTAAATATTTACAATTAACTTAAGTACATCCCCATCCGATTTTATTATTAAATTAGAAGAAAACTTATTAAATAAGAGGTAAAACGCTGAACAGAACGATCTTCATTCTATACAGAAACATTATTGAAGGCTTACACATCACTGTTTTTTTGTCACGTAACATTTGAAAACATTCTGTAACAACTTCTAACCGAAAAAAAATCGTGTCGAATTGAAAACTTCTTACTTTTTTAAAGTCGGTTAAACATAACAATATTTTGTTTGGATGTTATTGCATATGTTTTACGCAATAAAGGCAAGCGACGTGTAAGCAATTATCTCTTATAATCTCTTCGATACTTTTTACAATAAAATAACCATTATCAAACAGTGTACAATTTAATTACATCTTATGTAAGCGGTAGAAATATCCTTATTCATAAATCACATCCTGAACTTAACAATATCTTAGTTTGACTAAGTACCACAGGTTATACACGCTAATTCTTATAAGAATTTTATAGAGTAAGTAATTTAAGACATATTCAGCCGAATAGAAGAATAAGTGTAGCTTATAATTGTGAGAAATATAGTTTAAGAAATAGTTCGGAAGCTAGCTCAACATCGAATTGAATTCACAATCAGAGTAAGCGAAGGTATAAGTGCTTCAATCTTCTCAAATTCTTAAGCATCCTTCTTTTCCACTTATATTATTAAAGGGATTTGTTCCAACAACTGTTTCTATTTAAAACAGCTCCGATTGTGACCCTCAATTCTTTTAATAAGAAAGCAAGCTTACCCTAGACATTTATAGTAATTATAGAAACGGGCCATGTACACTGTACATGTGTGTATTCTCGGGGGCATAACGCGTTATACTATAGAAAAATTTAATTCATGTAATAAAACCACATATATCTATTTTTCCGTATCCTTGTATTCAAATCTTAATGCATTTTTTCTTGCAATAACAGTTTTGCAACTCTTTTATTGAGTTGTAAGGTATAGTACCTCAAAATACCTAAATATATACCATAACAAATGCCCATAACGTCTACTAAGTCATTTTGTAAGGCCTCGTTATATTAAATTCATTATAAAAGGCAATATAGCAGTCGTAATAGAAATATAGCTACAAACACGCATTTTATAAACGACTATTTAGACCCTGTCTCACGACTACAAGATAAGTAAGAGATAGCTTATCATATAGACTTATCTACCAGATTGGTAATCTGAAACTTATTCACAAGCCGTGAAACTGGCCCATAGTATTGTACGTTGCTCATATAATTAAGTAATAACTAGCCATTAACCTGTTATTCTCAACATAAGTATAACGAGAGGCTTAGTCAAAGGATCTCTAGACTATTAATCAATAATCTAATTAACTTTTGACTGACGAAAAGGTGAATCTTATTTAAATATTGTGCGGTTATTGTATCATAATTTATCACATTAAGCTCGTTATTGAAAAACCGTAGTTTGTATTTGTACGGTAAAAATAATTTAAAGCCGTAATTTCAATGTAAGTTTACGGTTAAAATTGAGGTAAGTTTGAGCTAAGCCTCTCTCATCGTATGACTGTTCTACAACAAGGTGTGTGTTGCGTGACGTCAGACGTGTCTGTCATGTCTCGCGGGGGGCACGAGGGTCATGGGGCCGGACTCCCTCTTGGCTTCAAGGAGGGGTTCCTTGCTGGCGACAGGCACGACGGGGGCGCTGTGTGCCGGGGTCACGGGCACCGCGTCGGGGATCATGCCACGGATCAGCTCTGATACACAAGCCCATGGGACTAGCCTGAAATATAGAAACAGAACCATAAGTACTGTGGCAGGGGTATTTTCTTGCATATTATTGAAGTCTGTATCCAGAACGATTGTTTTATTTAGTCCTGGCACACGTCACTGAATAAATGAAAAGCGAAATGACAGATTATTTTCAATAGGTACTTACAATAACTTAATAATTCCGTTCAAATTAAGAGATATGATTAGTATTCTTAAATCCAGTCTTCAAACATACTGCACGTGTTCAAGATGATCTATGAAGCATATCTAGGAAGTTTGATCATGCTTCATTTCATTTTCAGAGCGATCAACAATTAACGCGTCCGTAAAGCAACCCGTACTGTTACGTCATCATAGGACTTGTGTTATATCATAGTGTATGTGTATACGTACCATTTGAAAGGCACCAGCACGCGGAAGTAGCCGGGAATAAGGGCGAAGGGCTCGTTGGTGCGGATCGCAAGCACCACACGGTCGGCCACGTCGTTTGAGTTCAGTTGGGGTACGAATCTGAAAACAATAGACAATTTAAAAAAACCTAATAAGATTACCCTTAAGGTCCTTCGTATTTGTGCGATAATGTTAACCTGCAAGTATAATGAACTCTACACACAAAAGTCGCTCGCTAACCTCTGGATGCTGGCAACTCGTAATTTTGAAATATCAGGTCGGCGACTTATGCCTTTAAAATAAAGCCTCCGGCATCAAGTCGTCGGCATGTGTGGGCAGATGTGTGTAAATTCCTTATGATAGTATTGCATTATGCGAAGTTTTAGATATCGAAATTTGAACATAGCGAACACAGTCGAAATCCGTAGAATGATTTACGCAAGTGAATAATCGGGTTTACAACCGCTAGTCGATAATGTTAAATACCTCCTAATATCCGACTCTATATTTTTAGATTTAGTTAATAATACGATCATCATAATTTTGACGCAACACACAACGGTATGTTTACCGCAATTTGTAAGAAGTTGCGAAATATTCATCAATCCATACTAATATTATAAATGCGAAAGTAACTCTGTCTGTCTGTCTGTCTGTCTGTCTGTCTGTCTGTCTGTCTGCTACTCAATCACGTCTAAACTACTGAACCAATTTGCATGAAATTTGGTATGGAGATATTTTGATACCCGAGAAAGGACATAGGCTACTTTTTACCCCGGGAAAATGACGCATTTCCCGGGAAAATTCAGAAAATTCAACGAAGTCGCGATAAATCAATATTATAATGACATTGAATTAACAAAATTCCGTTGCCATGGCAACTGTTTTAATGGCGGATATGCCTTAGCGCGACTTCGTTATACGAAGAGATATAAATAATTTTGAGAATATTTTTCGTGAAAAAAAAAACGTATTTTATATCAACACGCTACAACCAATAGGAGCAGAGTAGGTAATAGTAAAAAATGTTACAAAAGCATGGAAAATTCTGACCCATTCTCTCTTATGTGACGCAAGCGAAGTTGCGCGGGTCAACTAGTCATCTATAATGCAGTTATATAAATGGTGTGAATGTAGTTATTTTAATAATCATCTTTTTAAAATATTTGTGAATTGGCAGGAGGTTATTACCCGCGTGAATGCATATTTTTAATATGCATATTTGATTTCTCATTTTATTAAGAAAGTTAAAGTCTAGCCATAGTGAAATTATTTTTTATAATCTTTTATAAGCATATTTTTGTACCAGCTCATTGAACTCTAAACGACTTTTCGTTGAGAGTAAACATTGAAAAATTATTTTGGTTTATCTGATGACGTCAAACATCCACGAAAATTTTAAATGCATAAAAGTAATTAAAGTCTTCAAGTTAACAAATTGGATATGTACATTGTAGATAAATGCAATTATCATTATTCATACAATGGACTCGTTCCCAACACTTATGTACTTGACTTTTTTACTGAAGCGTTTATTTAAAAAAACATTGACGGTTCTTTTAATCAAAACTTCCTTTAATTCTTGAAACATAGAGTGGGAGTTGTAAATATATACAATGTTATGGGATAGTTTCACGGCTCACGGGGAAGTGTCAGATTATCTATCTGTTAGATAGGGATGAAGTGGTAAATTATTCAATAATTTAAGAAAAAAATAAACTTACCTCGAATTAACCTCTTCGAACATTCCCGTAGAACGGATGAAGTACGGGCAGATGAGTGATGTACGAACTCCATTGACGCCTTGTGTCTCCAGCTCCAGTCTCAAGGCTTCATCAAAGCCGCAAGCAGCCGCTTTGGACGAGCAGTAGTCCACAAGCTTCGCCACTCCGACGTGACCAGCCATTGACGCGATAGTCACTATGTGTCCGTCATTGTGCTCAATCATTGCTGGCAGGAACGCTTTGACCGTCTAAAAAAGTAAAAAGAAGTTTAATTATTAATTTAATTTCAAATTATCGTTTGGCCAACAAAAAGCCCTAAGATTCCAGTCTTGTTTATTTGATTTAAATTAGTAAAGTAAAGCAGTTTTAGCGGAGTGGTCTAAGTTGCGCGTTCCACGTAAATAGTTCGAACCCGAGGCACCACACCAATAGCTTTTCGAAGTACACACAGTATCAGAAATAAAACTATTTATCACTTGCTTTAAAAAGTTAAGTTAAATCAATGCGCGTGCTGTATTTCACTCATACTTTATAATATAGAGACTATTTTTTTCGCGATTATATTTTAAACATTTTTAATTTAGAAAGTTGGCCTTTGGGTGTAAGCAACTGATTTATATTTATTAGCTAGCGGATGACGAAAGTTCGTCCCCGAAATTGCATAGGTGCATAGTGCGAATAACTCGAGATTCGGGGCTAATCATATGCATTATTATCGTAAAAACTTTCCATGCAGAAACAGTAACATTATTAGAATCTAATCAAATGTAAAACTTATTAAATTTTATAAACAAAAGAAGGATAAAATCCAGTAAGTTTGAAACCGAAGGATTCATGAACTGATTATATTATTAATACTTATAGGTACCGGATTTTTGTACAAAAAAATGATTGGAAAGGGTTTATCGTGGCAAGGTTGCGAAAAGAGAACCCGTTTTGCGAATTAATACATATTCAATTATAAATCAAACGGGTTTCTACTTTTGTATCTTAAAAAATATTCTTAGTATATATAATTAGGTAAAGTAGGTATATTATGTCTGAGTAAATATATAATTTAGTCGCGGAAATATTATATTAATAGAATCGAGGTCGTGCTAAAAATATTATTATTATTTTAATTATGAACCATTGTCATTATGCATTGTTATAATTTATTATACACTAAAAACTAACAGAATCATCTTCAATGTCGATCTTAACGACACTTAATAAAAGCTGAAAAACATGCATTATTCTTAATTTATTACGAATTTTGTGATAAACAGATTACAAGCTAAACATAATACCTAAGATAAATAATTTAACTACGAGAATCATATTTGCATTGTTTAGTTAACGTCTTAATTTTTTTTTTTTTTTTTAAAGACAACTCTCGCACTAAGAATTTCTCTTGTGTCGCGGGGACTTTTACAAACATACAAACAACGGACACAAAGCACAACCAGACCCGAAACAACTATTTGTGGATCGCACAAATAATTGCTCCGTGTGGGAATCGAACCCACGACCTCCCGATGCAGTGGGATCGGCGTGGTGACCTAAACCACTGCGCCACGGAGGCAGTCAAAACTTGCCTCAGAGATATCTTTAATTGACTAGCTAAGAACAATGTATTAGTTTTCCTCAATTATCACTATTAGGGTCTGATTCATTGTTTTATCAAAGACAGTCACGCTATTTAAAGGATCTTGGTTAAAGAGTTTTCACCTGCCTATTGAACCACGAAGATACAACGCTGAAATATGACTAGATGGCAGAAGTAAATATAGTTTTTACGACGTCCGCCAGAGGCGCTGATCAGACTTCAATACAACATTTTTCAACAGCAAGCCAGGTGTCTATTTTCGATAGGTAAAGAGAATCGAGCCATAGTACTTATGTATTGATGGAAAAATTGGTTATTAATGTAGTACGTTAATTACATACCCAGAAATGTGCGAGTATATTGACATCGAATGTCCTCTGGATGAGGTGGTCGGGAGTGTCCAGCAAGTACTGGCCGGAGACCACTCCCGCGTTGTTTATCAGCAGGTTCACCTGAAATCAATAATAAATAAATGAAATATGTGACAACAAGATGAGCATACCTTAGTTAGGGTGTAGTGAAACTGAAGATCAAAGACTCTATTGTCAAAGCAGACTAATTTAAAGAATATTCATATTGATTATCTACCCTTGTCCCTAGTATTAGAAGATTACAATAGTCTTATCTTAGTCATCATTTCTCTACGTTGATAAACGAACTCTTAAAAAGGCCCAAAACTCGAGTCTTACCGCAGCATTTTGTATATTCGTATATTACCTAGTAGATATTTGTAATTCCTAGTTGCAATTTGTAAAATATCATTTCCCACGAGGCAGTTTATTCACCTGAGGCATGTTGCCACTTTTTATTACATTTCCTAACATCCTGATGCCGTATCAAGATAGATCATATCCGTAATTCTATCTTATCTTAATTTAATAACGATGCGAGCAATACTGGTAGGTAATACAAACACAAGAAGAGCCAAATTATATAAAAAGGTTCATGGGGATAGCCCAAATAACAGCAAATTTACGGAAATTCACGCCATGCAAATAAATGCTTGTGGTGAATTCGACAGTACTTTTTATTTACCTTTTAGCTTAATAGAAGTTATTTCGTGCAAAGAAGCTTCAAATATTTAAGAATTGTCTTAATTACCAATTCTAATCTATTTATATAAATAGCGGTTCTTCTAGTAATAAGCTAATCTTAGGGGTAACTGAAATGCCAATGGTCAGCATTGACATTTTACTTACTTATTGTCGAAACATAGTTCACAATTTGATAAAACAAAAATAAATCAACTCTCAAACAAAGACAAAAAAGCTCTTACACGTGTCACTTTTGCGAATTTATAAATCGGCCTATTCTGTTTTACACGTACACGCACCTATGTTTCATTAGGTATATTTATAGTTCCATGTTTTGGCACGAAAAACATCGATAAATTAATTATTCAAATTATTGCACTACTCATTAAGCAATTAAAATCCTTCACAATTGCCCACTTCATTAGTTTATAAGGACTTCGTATTTTTCCTTATAGTTCGTTTCTTCATTGTTGCATAGTGCACCAAGTACTAACCATGTTTAAGGATATCGCAGTTTCTTTGTAATTGTATTTTATGATTTCCTTTTTAAAGTATTCAACACTTAACTTATTGTTCTTGTGGTTTTTACACCGGGTCACTGACCCTTATGTACACATTGTTTTATGACTTATGTGTTGACATTTAAGGAATATTTGAAAAGGGCAGATCGTTTCAAATGTATTTGCAGTCACGGAAAAAGGGACTTGTCAACAAGCAATATGTATAAAGTGTGTAAATTGAGACCTTTTCTTCAGTTTATTACTGGCTGTAATTAACAAAATACTCTTTAATCCACTAGTATTACTTGTGTAGTATGAGGAAACAATAAAAAATGTTGAATGTTAAAATAAGAACGCATTCGAAACTAGTCCTTGATAATTTGGCAAGACAAGAAAGAGTGCCTTAGTATTTTTTGAATATTGAATGGTTAATGTTTAATACATACCCTGCCTACTTCTTGGTCTACCTTCTTGGCGACCCTGTAGATGTCTTCCCGGTTGGAAAGGTCTACTACATAGCCGTAGCATTTACCGCCAATGCCTTTCACTAGCTTCACAGTGTCTTCCAAACCTAGAACAAAATAAATATTTAAATTAGTAATGTCATCGTTTTGAAATACGTCTATTAAAAATTATTTTCGTTGATAGTTTTGCATAGACATAATAATATATGCGATAAGAAGACTTTTGCGCAACAACTTACAAAAGTTACTAGCAAAACCGGTAGACATTGTTCTGACCGTAATCGGATACCGATTTCAGCGCTATAATTTATTACAATATCTTCAATCATCATCATGTTCCAGTCAATTTTTCACGAAACCTTTAATTAAGTTTGTACAAATTATACATAAAAACTTCCTCGTGAATCAATCGCTTTGTCTATTACTTCGTTGAGGAGTTTTTGAGTTTATCTCATAAAGAACAATGACGGGGATTTTGTCTACCAAACGCAATTAGGTAGATAGTATATGACTGCAGTTTAGCCTTCAGTCATTCAATTTATCAGTGCTAAGGGACACAATGACGTTATTCTCATTTCGTTCACTTGTGGGTCAACAACTGAGCCGATTCTGTCATTATGTTTAATAATATACTTTATTTTAATGCACATATTCACCTTGACTCTTATTTGCTTCACTTTTGCGTCTCTACTTTGGAATATTTTTGTAGAATGTCAATGACAAGATTGCATGGCCGTAATAACACGTTGCTATTAGAAGTTTGGTCACACTTGGATTTTAAGAATTAAAATGTATGCTTATATTGCTTCTAAATAAATAACATTGTAGTACTTTGAAAATTTCGAAACAAGAAAGTTTTGTTTGTGAAATTCATAATAATGAGTACATAAATACATATTTAATGCAAAAAATAAACCGTAAAAGTTCGAACCGCAATTGCAGTCTAATGATGTCAACGTAATAATCTCCCAAAACCATTAAAAAAGAAAATATACAGAAGAGGTTTTAAGACTTGTCCTCAATGACCCGCCAGATGTTAATGACCCCTAAATTCTTAAGCTTTGTTTAGTGATATCAAACAAACGATACAATGCAAGAGAGAAAAGGCCTAAAACCAAAAAAGGAACAAAATGGATTTTGGATAGTGTCTGAAGTCTTTTTGCTTCTGCGATCAAGAGTACATTTTGCTTGGGAGAACACTTTCTATAATGAAGCTGATGGCAATGCCCATTAACAAGCTCGCGGGTCCGTTATAAGTATTTTTTGTGAATCCGTGCGAGTGTTGCTAGTTGTTAAGTAGAAAGTAACGGATTGGAATAAAACTCATTGACGCAACAGAAGTTTATTGGGAGGATGAAACAAGATCTTAACGGATTGAAGGTAGGTATAGTCTGGCAATAAAATTTTAGCACTATCTTGATAGAAAACTCAGAAAGATTTTATGATGTTTCTTCAAACGGTTAGAAAACGAAGTGTGATTGGAATCGTTTAATACACACTTTTATGCACAGAGAAAGTCTAATAACTTTGAGCTTTTGAATTGATAGTAAACGCGAATACTTTTGATGATAAAAAATAATTACGCACATAATCCAAGCCTCATAGAAAATGTAATATGCTCGTTAACAGTAAAAGCAGTGTTCTAGTTTATTATTGTAATTAAATTAAATTAAAAGTGGTGTAGTGTAAATCTCGCAATGTGTGTCAGTGGCTTGCATGTGTGCAGTGTCCGTGACGGTGGGCCGGCGCAGGCGCAGCTCGGAAACAGCCGTCTGCGTGTGCATCGTGCGTGTGAAAGATTGCTCTTTCAGCCGTACGATCACAGAGTTACGATCATGATTGCGATAAAGGAAGTGTATTACGCAAGAATCAATAACATATGTAGGTATATCTTGATATTTTGGTGCTCAATTGTTTATAGCTATTTTAAGATGTGCTAAAAGGTATTCTAAATTTTAATGTAAAGGACAGAATATAATTAGCATTCTATTTCCTCTTAAGGAGCTGTGAAGTAAACATTACTTGAAACAATTTAGATACTAAGATGCAGGCGTAACGAATTGAAAATATTCGCACCTAAAGGATTTCACTTGGTCACTGTGAAGAATCGCAGCCGTTAGTACCTTTCACCAACTTAGTACAGCAATGAGAAATAATAAAAACAAAACTTCACAGTCCCGTTTTCAGCGAACTACTTGGCGATACAAGCGCAAATGTATTGCTAATGTTTCATCTGCAAGTATCTCCAAAGGGCAAAGTAGGTTTGTGCGTGTGGCCCATAATCGAGTGCTCTTGGCCGAATAGTCTTGAAACCTGTGCCTGATTCAATTGATCGAACACGAGGTTCGTTGCCCAACCGCCGGAATGCCGCTCACCTTGACAGTTTGAAATAATTTGGCCCATTATTTGATTCTTAGTAAAATTTAAGCCTACTGCTGTTTACTCATTTATTCTTGAGATGCGCAGTTATATTGTCATGTCAACGTTTAGATATTTGCATTTACCGTTTTCGTAATAAGTAGCTACTTACTGGCTAGAAATAGGAATACGTAACGGAAAAGAATAAAAAATATACCTACCTATTCTCTTGCGTAACGGAAGTTGCGTATCTACATATTTTTTTATTAAACTGTGGTAAAACTAAATAGACAGTACTTTAATTATGTCTGTTTTTTTTCCTTTTGTGATTTCGTAAACTTGATTTACTGAAATATTTCATAATTAATTTTGCTTTATTTTTTACTAGAATCGTCATGCTGTTGTAAACAGTAGGCAATTAGAAAAGATGGTTAACTGATATAACATAATAAATTAATTTAATCCTAAATGTCATTATAGTTTTCTGTACACGGGTTTCATGAACTTTGATTCCACCTGTGGGTAATTTTATTGTGAGGGTTAAATTACATTGGGATCGATTTACAAAATGATTACTCCTTAATAAGTTACAATAATTACTGTTCCCAAAGATGATGTGAATGGCACACCCAAGGCCTTATTAACGTTAAATTAAGTAAAAAGTGAATAACAAAAATATAATTACAACATAATATTGCCTAACTCAAATATTTTCGTTGTTAATTAGTCTGAAATGGGTATTTTTAAGACTCTCAGTACGCTTTGTTACGAATGAATATTTCAAGTTGGCGTTGTTTGTTCACATCTCAAAATTCCAAACCGTATAAGTAAAATAATATGCTCAATATTTTTTTTTAAATGGAAAAAAAAATGTAAGTATATAAAATTATCTAGTATACCATATATATAGAAGGAGAAATATCGATCGGCTGCAGCTCGACCGCATGCATGTAAGACAAGCAATCTAATTCTATATTATCTCGAAAGTAATGACCACACCGGCTAGGGTTGGTATTACGCTATAATAACTACGAAACAGCGTTTTCTGCACAATAAAGATCGGCCAAACCACTTAGATAGTCACAGTAAATGTTCTAGAGCGAGTGAATTTGTCACTACATGTGGGAGATTGTATGCTATTTTGTAGTACACCGAGACAGTAGGCTCGCAATTCATAACTATAAGGAAACGTCACATTTATTTATTCATGTAAATAATATACCCTGACACATACAACATCATTCATAACAAAAATGGCGGCCCTACATAATAACAGCGATTACAGAACATTGCCTGTGATCGACTCATGCGCTTCACTGACATTGAATATATTATGAAGATCAATAGACACGGCTTGATAAATTACACCTTTAATTTATGTGTGCACTTAGAGCACTCATTACTTGCCTGTGTTTAATGACTTATGTATGAGAATGAAAAATCTTACGGTAGTCGGAATTACTTTGTAAGATACAAAATGCAATTAAGGTTGTTCATGCATCGTTTGTATAGGCTATTAAAGTCTATATGAAATGATTTTAACCTGTGTAAAGTCGACTAAACATGTTTGTAGTCTAAGTTAGCTTGCTGACTCAGACAAACAAACAAAATTATTCGATAAAAAACTCTTCAGATCTTTATCCATTTATCCATTTTAGCGTCTTTATGTCGATGGTTTATGTAGTTCTCTCTATGTAGTTTCTGTCCCTACCTGCCATTTTAGGGTCGGTTATATTGTTGTTAAAAAAACTGCTATAGGTAATATTTTGTCAATTTATAACAAGACTAATAAATTGTTTATCTTCATAAGTAAATCCATAGATGCTCGGTATTAAAAATAAAATGAACTTGGTATTTCACGATTGTTTATGTCATTCTGGCAATGTTTGTGTTTTTGTTACGTCCAATTTAATAGGGTTACTTGAATATTTTTTACCTTTATTAAATTCTGGGTCGCAGGTATAAAATCTTTGTGTTATTTTCAACCTTTTCAAATAAACAAGTACCTTTACTGCACTGTTAATTATACCTAATCATTACATTTACATTTATTTTAGCAGTCCAGACATTAAATTTTAAAACGCAACCAAAAAGTTGTAATTGAAAGGGGCAAGGGCTGCAAATCAAATGGGACCTTTATTTAAGAAAATATAACATCCCACAAGAACAACTTTATTGTCTTTCTCATTTGGTCTAATATAAGATACACAATATAAAAGTGTTTCACCTGCAAGAATGTTTAGGACATGTTTAAAGCTTACAACTTCAAACAATGTCATGTTTACTTTACGAAGATGAAAGCAGAGGCCTACCAAAACATACATTTAACTTCATGTCCATACAATTCATAGACCATACGATTGATGGTTTACGAGCTAATACAATGTCTATGTTAATATAAGTAGAGTTGTAAAATATATTGCTTATAGTAGACAGCACTTTCATAATGTCTCCTTAGAAACCTATTGTTCTTCAAACTCTCAATTAATTTTTTTTAAGATATTAGACTATTTTGTTTACCTTTTTTAACTTAGAACCTAAGCGGCCTTTCATGAAAAAATATAGGAATAGAAATAAAGGTATATAAATAAATCATTACCTATATTTTATGCGATACGTTCTGAGTCCTTATTATAATTTTTTTATATAGAGAATACATGTAGAACAAATGTCAGAAAATTTGTTTTTAAAACATGCTATTTTGCCAGGATTTCTTCGCTTCCCTGATCCACTATACACAAGCATAAAAAAGCCTAACTTCAATCGTAAATCGTAACTTAAATGTCTATTACAACTTGACAGGTTTTCAATTATCTTTAGCAATATTTTATTGTTTTAAAGCGATTACGAAATAGTTTATTGGTATTACAACAATTATTGTTTTGCTCTAGTTTTCATGAAAAGAGAAACTGCATTTGGAACTAAAATTATTGTTTAAATAATAATAAATATACGAAAATCAATAAGAACATGTTATATCGTTGTAAGTAATGTAATAAAGGTTTTATTATAAGTTTACGGTTTGTTTATTACCTTTCTCCCAATTGACGTTGTAGTAACATTACATTAACTCTTTAAACATGTGTTTTCTCAAACATATTAACATGCTTTCTATTTTCATACGTATGCGTGAATTATTTTGATCTCCACGCGATAATAGTAATCTGCAACTATAATGAAATTCATGTTAAAAACATTTCTAAAATAAATTTATCGTAATTTTATGTACTTTTACATTTGTTTTTCAAGTGCGTAGCGCGGTAACGGATTCCCGCCATTTCTCATTAGCATAGACAAAGGAAGCTGTCAAAGACAAAACACTCCATTAATTTGTCCTTTGTCTAGGGAACAAGAGATGTAGCTAGTCGTAGGTGTGTATGTTGAACATTTAGCTACTAACGTTACACATAAGTTTCACATTATGTTTTGTAAAATTTACAACCTGTGTGTATACTACGAATAAAGACTAGAATGAGATAATGAAAAATGCGGCAACCGATCACTTACTATACCTGATTTTACAAATTATCGCGTGAATGCAATCCGATTTTATCAATATTGTCACTTTTGATAAATTTTCCGGAATTAAGTAAGTACACATTTTTACAACGTCCGCCATAGATAAATATCATCATTAAATGTTGTCACGTACAGCATTTTCCAACAGTTTTAACTCGTAACTAGACAATAATAACGCGTGAAAATGTTGCGTAATCTCTTGTAAAACTTAACAAAAGATTTCAGGTACACTTTGTAAAGGTTTTTTCACAAGTATTGGTACACTTGTAATGAGTTCGTTTTTATTACGGAGCGGCAAACGTCCCTGACATGATGCTTTGTTTTGAGGTAAACTAGTATTGCTTTTGGTAATAACCGCCCAATTAACCAGCGACACATTAAGAAGATGTGTATCTGGTTATTTAATTTACGAATGCATTTTGGATGGTTGAAGGTTAAATACATTTTTTATAATGATCTTATGCCGCTGATAGTCTATAACAGGCATTTATTTCTTCAAATGTCATGGATTTGGCACGTGTAGCTCGATCGTCTACAGCCGGTACTATCGACTTGCAAGCGTTTGACATTTAAAATGATTCTGATAGTTCTTGCCAAATACGCTAGGGGCGCTGATTCATTTCCATGTAAAGTCGGTGGTCAGTATAGTCGTAGGAAATAGCGCCACTGTTTATCCGTTGAAATTGTCTTTACTGAATGGAGACGCCACTCAATAAACTGTATGAATATTTTTCATAAAGTTACTTTGTAGGCATATGAATGCAGGTCCCCATAAATTACAAAGGTTTACAAAGACATCTAAAAGAGAAACTTAAGAAAATAACTGTAGGTATTTGTAGAGAAATGTTGTTCATATTCGTCAGGTACGACGAGAAAATGTGAAAACATATTTGTTAGCAAATAAAAGAAAATTGCTTTTACTTGAGATATTCAACGCCGCCCGGAGAGTATCTGTTAAATATGGGATAACACATAGCCCAGCCTAATATGAAATATACTGAAAAATAAACGAAAGTTATTAAAAATGCTATTCAGATCATATTTCAAATGCTCAAGCTTTTATTGATCAAGAGCCAGACAATCAATTCTATTTTGGTTTTTGTTTCCGTTGTTAACCACAAGCAAGTAATGGGACTACTACTACACAAACAATTTTATCGAAATAGGTATACAGATTTTGTTTTGATAAGAAGTGTTCTAATTGATATGTGTCGTGTACATCATTAATCTTCAAAAAATAATAAAACCATACAAAAAGCTCATTAATATAACTGAGTGCTATAACACTGAAACGGATCCACGAATGAAAAGCCTAACAAATCACTGCTATCGGAAAATTAATAGCATCGTCATTAATAAGTCTATAATTGATGTAATTGTACTAGAATACGCAACAATTAACGACTCCTTGTAGTCTTCAGTTATAGTTACTATTATTTTATACCTAACCAGTTATAAAAAGCTTAATAAAGGTGTTTCTTCTTATGGAAAATGAAGCAAATAAAATAACATTAGGTTTTTCTGTACACATTTTTTCCGCATTGAAAACAACACTGAATCACGTATTAAATTGATTACTCTGACTGATTTTGTGTTTTTTACGGTCGACGATGCAGCGAACATAATTCCTAATGCACCTTGAAAATTATTCGGGTCTTTAAAGCGTTGCCATGGCAACCGCATGTATCAATGCGGATATGCCGTCGATAGCAACCGTGCAAGATAGAAGACGGGTCGTTTTTCATGAGCAATCAACTAACAGATAGCTATTATTCAAGGTGTTAATTAAGTGAATCCTTGAACTTACAGTTTTTGCGATTATGATTGCGGTTTTACTTCAATCGAGTTTTCAAAGTTCAACAAAAAGTTAATCTTATACTATGTTGTATATCGCGTTTAACCCGCAGTGCGTTTGAATAAATCGAATGTCTCGACGTTTTGACGCTTCTTACAAAGATCTCGATGTGAAATCGAAATGTTTTTATTTCAGTATACTATAAAGTGGTTTTTATTATTATTTATTGTTACTACCTCCATTATTGTAAAAAGCTGCAGTGTTACGATTAAAAATTTTAGTAGTTGCTGTGTAGATACATAAAGTTTAATAAATCAAAGAACTTACATTTCGTAACTTATGGATACTTGAACTTACATGTGAAGAGCAAACACGCGACTTAGCTTCACAATGACATAGCAACATAGTGTGTTGTTCGTTTATGAAACCTAACGTTTCACAATAGTACAAGTATGTTCATACAACAGGCTATACGATGACATCGCTCAGTCCCTCGGTTGCATGCAACATCTTTATTAACAGATTCTTGTATACGAATAGGAAAATTGCTTGCAATTGTGATGATAGTGTGTCGGGAAAGTTCACGATTCGGCCTGTAAGATGAGGCAAGTAATCGCCGTAATTGTAAACTTGCCTCTGGGCAAGACGTTTCGTTTCTGTACTAAACACGTAGGCACAGGCATAAAAACTTTATAAATACGTTAAGGTATTATGTAAATTAAAAAAATAATTCGATGGGAATCTGGAAATAGAATTTACATGTGTTAAAAATAACGCAAAAAATCAATCACCATACTTTTTTTATAGATCATACATAATAATTAATACATTATGTTACATAACGATCAAAGATTAAAATATTTTTTTGTCCACAGATAGGCATATAACATTTTTTTTATCAAGTGCCTGTGGCTGTTACTATGATTGACGAAACATAAAAACTGGCTGTTCTTGCGATCGTAAAAAATAATTGTAGGCACAAAATTGTTTCCATCTACACGTGTAACTATGCGAAATCAAACGAGTGTCAGATTTACACGGTTTTTTTACACATTGATAGATTATCATCATTTCATATCACCAACGAATTTGACTGATTAGTCAGATGTAAAAAAAAACATTACGGAAGTTTATTTTTGATTGAGTAGTGTAATAATTGACTGCCTATTTTTATAATGGTTGTAAATTTGTACCATGCTTAAGTCTTACTGAGATTGACCTTCTTAAGTCTAATGATAACATATTTATTTACATGTGAACAATATCATTCACTTATGTAAATGGAAGGGTCAAGTGAATAAGGCCTCTCGATGGGAAAATGGAACCTTTGTTAAATTTCCATTCATGGTAGAGAAGTCTACTTTGATAAAAATATAATATATACTTACAATAACAATCATTTCTCTTTTCAAAGCATATTCTATATTCATTTCATATTTAATAGCCATTACACTTTTTTTATTTATCTCATTGGTTTGATTTTAATAGAAGACTTGAATAAGGTTTTGTACTAAAGAAAACTTTAGCATTCTAGTTTGAACTTATTATAGTGGTTCATAACAATAATTTACTGTGGTGTAAATCTTTGAAACACGCGAAAATAATGGTAACCTCAATAGTAATCGTAGATATTAGTAGAGCAGTAACGAGTGGGTAGCCTTGTCGTAGAGTAATTGAATGCACCTTGAACTGTTCAGTTAAAGGGACGAGTAAACAAGCAACGTTTTCGCACCAAAGTGTTGCAGAAATATTGTCAGCATTATTGGGGCAACATATTTCAAGATACTTATGACACCTAGTGCTTATCGTAGAAACAAAACTGCAACATTGATATCATCTACAATTTATTTTTACTTTGACAGTTAGGATAATTCGCCGCGCTATATAGCATTTTGTAGAAATGACGAATTTTGAAAAAAATGTGGTCTCTCAGCCGTTCATAGCAATATGAAGCATTAAAACTTCTCCTATACTATTATGTCTGTATTCTTGTTTTATTCTCATCAAGTATCAAAACTCATTGTTTTTGTTATGTTTTATTATAATATTAATGCTGTATTACAGGTTTTTCTTACACTTTACGCGTTTATCATCATGACTTACAATAAAGCCCTTCTCCCATTACGATACGCCCGCGCGACTCTAGTCTCGGAGACTAGTCGCCACGAAGTATCTCACATACATTTGTATGGAGACTACCAGTATCGTAATGTGAGAGTCTCCATACAAATGTATGTGAGATACTTCGAGGCGACTAGTCTCCGAGACTAGAGTCGCGCGGGCGTATCGTAATGGGAGAAGGGCTTTAGGTTGTATCTCTCTACAATTAAGTACAATTCTCACGACGAATAAACATTTAACCTTAATAGCCCACCACCTCCCAATTAATATGACGTCTTTAACCTAGTTTCAGGTGCTTTATAAGACTATAGGCCATAATAATAAACCTAAACGATAGCGGCCATTAAATCTAATGATTTATAAACTACTATTTGGTTTGACCTCATCTTCGGGCTTATGTTAAATCGATCTTAATCGATGTATAATTAAATCTCGTGCCTAATCTAAATGAAGTTAACTCAAGGCATAATTACGTTGTTTTAATTACATTGTAATTATAATAATCTTGCTTACATTTAGGCAAATGCATCTGAATGCAAATGAATTAAATTATGAAAAATAACATAAAAATAAGCAATAACATCGTGTACTTGTTGTTTTGTTTAATCTCAAACCGATCTAAACATAAACAATATAAAATACCACAGGTAAAAAAGTTATACAGGTAAATAAACTATTAAAACATAAAACAATCAAAACTTGACATTTAAGACATCGTAAATTTAAAGCGTTGCAGTTTTATTATATATTACTAAATTGCATTCAATGTATCGTATCTATGATAGTTTATTTTTGAATTATAATGAGAATTATGTGTTATGTGTGTATTAGTATTAGAAATAATATCACTAGTTCTAACAGTAAAGGAAAACATTGTGATGCAACCTTGCATGCCCGAAAGTTCTCTAACACAGTTCTTGAAGGAATGCAAAGTCCCTAACCCGCACTGGGTTAGCGTAGTGGACTCAAGGCCTAATTCTTCTCTCATTACGGGAGACCAGGGTTGGATTTTGTACTATAATTATAGTATTTATACTATAATTTCGCCCTTTGTACTATATACTATCCACATCTAAGGATAGTACGGTAAAATACTATAATTTTAAATTAGTGAATTTTCCCGAATTTTAGGTTTATTTGATATAAATATTTCGATCGTGAGTGTATCCGACCGAATTCTGATCACAATTAGGTATAAAATTAAAGTAAAACAACATAATTAGACTAATATTCTTATAAAATAACCAAAAATCATTGCGATAGCATTTACCGTTCATAAAAAAATTGCAACACTACTCATTCTCACAGTGAAATTAGTTTGTTTTACACATTTTTTGTATCGGATTTTAAAAAGACTTGCTTTTGTGTTTAATGCTGAAACACAATTGTTGCTTTTAATGACTACATAATAAGGTAAATTCAAAATAATGAAAGTGTACTATAATTTTTTTGGAAATACTATCCTTTTCATTTTTCTGTACTATCTTTTTCAACGTACCTAAATCCAACCCTGCGGGAGACCCTTGCCCAACAGTGGGACAGTAATGGGACAAATTTATTTATTTAAAATGAGAATGATGTAACGAACATTTGAAGCGGTTCATCTTAACTTGATTATTATGTTAATCTGAATTTAACATGTGCATGTTAAATCTTTGAGTGTGTCTAATCTTATAGTTTAATATATGCTATAAGCAGTATAACGATCGTAAAGACTATTATCGTAGACTGTGTGAAGGATATAAAGTGCATCATTTATTGATGCTATAAACTTTGCACTGTTTATGAATATATCCATCATATATTATGTGTCCTCTAAACAACTGTCCTCAAAACTTAAAAAGACTTAAAGTCTCTGTGCTATAATGTTTGATGTGCTTTTTTATTGTTTTATTGCTGAGATTCGAACTTTAGTACCGATATTACATGTGAATAACCAGCTCTGCGTTACGATTTCTGTATTTTTAATATTTTTAATTCTTATATCCTGAGTCTAAATGCAATTCACAAATACAGTTAAGACATTGGCCACAATACTTATTTATTTTCACACCGCAATGTGAGCAGAAACATAAAAGTAGATCAAGAACAATATTCTCACTTTGCTATATACATTTATAAATATCTAAAAGATTTTTTTGTATGTAAATGATGCATTCATATAACCAAAATTTTACAACCACACAATATTATCTTAGCATTTCCATAAAAATATGGTAGCAATTCATAATTTACATCATCTTGTGCGACCGCATACCCATAGCTAATTCTGCAAACAAGTGTTGCGAAACATGGCCTTAGGACAGCGGTGACAAACATTAGGTCAGTTTCGACAACTCTCTGTATGAGATATGCAAACATTTACTTTCTTGCGTTGAACTACGATTGCACGAAGACAACGTCAAAAGCTCGGATGCAGTTCCATTGAACCGAGTACATTGTGTTTGTTTACAAAACATTTGCGATGATAATGAAATGGCGCAATGAACTACAAAATATGCTATACAAACGTGTAATAAACTCAGCTTACGTACTTCTGCAGACAAGATGATGATAACATTGTAATTTTATTTCATAAAATCGATGCCTAATAACCCGTTTGTATAATTTTGTGACATAATACGGTAGCGACCTAGTGCTATTCAAATTGGAAAATTTATAGTTTTGCATAGATTATGATGTAAACATAAATTTAAATAAATAAAATCAGCCTGAGGCCGGCAATTGTGCTAATCAATTTCAATGTTTTCTAAACTCGTCGTTGATTGCAATAGTTTTAAACTGTTATGAAAGTTATTGTATCATATTTTTGACGATAAATGTCTAGTCTTGTTAATAAAGTAATACAGTTTACTTAAATATAGATTTTATTTGATAGGATCGTTAAAACGCAATTATTACGTAGTGAGTTGTGTAAGTTAGTATTTCATTCAGAAATAAATAAAGATTTAACCGCGCGAATTACATGGACTGCTTCAGTTAAGTTTGTACTAATGATAATCGCTAGTAAATGAATGAATGAACAGCGCGATGAATGATTGAGAAGAAATGGAAGATTTTGTAGAGTACAAGATATGAACCCACTGTAATGAACGTATGTTGAAATATTTCAAAGATGTTCGCATAAAGCGAAGCATAAAATCGCACTATAAAAGTTCTAGGAATATTTGTATGCATGTATAACACATACAGTTGCTTTACAATGTTAAACATCCGACTAATTAACTGTCAACATAATTGTTGCTTGAGTTGCTTCGTTACACATTTATATAAGCACCTATTATCTTTGCCTACGCAAATAAAGCCGGAGGATTGTATCACTTGGATCGATGAGAATAAATCCTAATTCCTGACTATTTGTATAATTTACGTATTGGACTACTACCGACATTACTAAAGAAGGCAAAATTGTATGTAAAGTAGCAGCTCTCCTTCAACAAAAGCGCCTTACCATTGTAGGAGATTAACATAATACAATGTTGCACTATATAATATATGATACCGATATTTGTACTTCCTTTAACATCAATAAATACTTGAGATTACCTTAAGTAAAGACTGCCTACCTATCATTTCTATGCAGCCGTTTGTATAAAGAATATCACTTCAAGAGGAGCTTTAGTATGATGAGGCTTACCGCATTAAAGTTTAAAGGACTTCTTAATAGATCTTAATATAAAAATGGTTCATTTTGTTTACAAATAATTAAAGAAAATAATGCCCAAACGTGGGTATTTTTCAGACACCTCTGCCTACATCTTCGGGTATAAAAGGTGTATTTTTTATAGGTATGTATGTATTATTAAAAGATTGCAAACAAGAAACGTAGAAGAACCTTAGTGATTAAAGTGGAAAAGCCAGTTAAACAATTAAGTAATATAATAAGTAACTAGTATATTAAAAATAATTAGTTAATTTACTGGTAACTTGCCTGGTTTTTCTACGTTATTTACCTATGTTCTAATCTATACTATACTAATATTATAAAGCTGAAGAGTTTGTTTGTTTGTTTGTTTGTTTGAACGCGCTAATCTCAGGAACTACTGGTCCGATTTGAAAAATTATTTCAGTGTTAGATAGCCCATTTATCGAGGAAGGCTATAGGCTATATAACATTACGCTACGGTCATTAGGAGCGGAGTAGCAACGAAAAATGTTACAAAAACGGGGAAAATTTTGACCCATTCTCTTAGGTGACGCAAGCGAAGTTGCGCGGGTCAGCTAGTCGTTAATATATTTGACAAAGCAACTAACATATTCATGGTTTGTCACCAAAATACACACCAATTAAACGATGATACCTAACACTGATATAGACAACCTAAAAATGTTTATCAAGGAACTGTAATGCAAGCAGTAACTATTACTGCCTTAACCAACTAATTTATATAAAACTCTTCCGTTACTGAGTGACTGACTGACTGATGGACAACGCACAGCCGACACTACGAAACACAGTAGAAAGTTGAAAATTGGTATAAAGATTCTTTAGAAAGTGTAAATGAGCACTAAAAGAGGATTTTTGGAATTTTCCAATGGGGGTAAAAGAGAAAATCCTTTTACATGAAAGATCAACAATAAATGATGTGAAAACGCGAAAACTAAAATCTACGCGGACGAAGTCGCGAGCAGCCACTATCTATACTATAATAATATTATAAAGCTAAAGAGTTTGTTTGTTTGTTTGTTTGTTTGTTTGTTTGTTTGTTTGAACGCGCTAATCTCAGGAACTACTGGTCCGATTTGAAAAATTCTTTCAGCGTTAGATAGCCCATTTATCGAGGAAGGTTATAGGCTGTATATCATCACGCTACGACCAATAAGAGCAGAGTAGCAATAAAAAATGTTACAAAAACGGGGAAAATCTTAACCCATTCTCTCTTATGTGACGCAAGCGAAGTTGCGCGGGTCAGCTAGTTATATTATAAGCCGTTAAAATATTTTAATATGTATTCCGTATAACTAATATGTGCGTGATAATTGCTGTACAAATATGAACATATATGTGAGTCTTTTACACCTACACTCATTTACTAGTGCCCATTCAGGCGTAGACAAACAAAGTGTCGATATAAAAAGCTATTCGCACTACTGCAAGTGTTAATTGACCTTATAAAATATCTTGGAAAAACTAACAATGCAAGACTCCCATTCAGGTAATATTTTACTTATGGCACCGTGACAATGTGTGTAAATATTTAAGTCATTACAGTCTCACATGTAGGTAAGATACGTATAAAGGAAATATTATTTTGTTTCTTTTTAAACAATCCTTGTGGTTATTAACTCTTAATACTTAAACTTTTTCAGGGATTTAGTACCGCAGTTTACGTCGTAACAGGCCAAATATTCCATTACTATATTAGATTGGTTTCTTATTTTAATGTGAAAAGCTATATCAGCTAGGCTCGGCCCAGTTATTATTAGACCATTTTTATATTCAAGCGGTCGAAGGTTCAAATCCAGTTTTACTATTGACGTCAATCCTCTCTTAGCAACAAGGACTTAAGTCTTGTTTTACAACAATAATATCAGTAATTTACTATTTAAATTGTGGGTTTTATAAATTGTGACCGTTTGAGACAATTGTGCAATTTGAACAATTTCTTAATAGTTATGGAATAAGAAAATAAGACCCTGTAATTCAGATAATAGATTCATATTTATAGAATCTCTTCCTTTCTAGTAAACACGAAATCTAGATACATGTGTATGAAAATGACTGTATCTGAATTGAATTGTAAAATTTAATGTAAAAATTATTTATACGTCGCAAGCGTTAGTCACAACTGAAGATAAATATTTTCTTTATTAACATAAAGTAATTTTACTTGCGTAAGTCACTACGTGATATGCATCATAATACTATGGCGCTTAAACTACATTGTGAATATTTATTTATCGAACAATTAATGCTTAATGACGACTGGTGTTATTAATGTACGGCATGAAGCAGCACCCTGTGGGGTCACTTGTAAAATGGCGGAAGAAAGTTCATAATTACGATGTCGCCCTTGAAATGCCATTTTGTAAAAGCTTTGTTTGTATGTAAGATTGAAGAATCAGGAAGACGTTCAGACAATGAAATTGACTTCCTAGAAGAGCTTTACAATCTTTTTATTGAATTTATTTATGTGTCTGATCTTTAAGCTCAAGAAAAAATATCTTTCATTATGTATGTTGTGGCATAAGACTAATTACACAGAAATTATCCTGTATGCTTCGTAGGTACATAAACGAAAAGCCATTTGTTATTCCCCAACATTCCAATATTATCAGTTTTATTTGCTCTATGAAATCTCACATTACGATGTGGTAACATTAATCTTATTTTTGCAATAAGCCTGGTGACATCATACGCTATGTAATTTAAACCGAAGCAACAAAGTAATAAATTGACCAACTGTAGTCAAGTATTGTACTCGAAGTAAGTAAATTGCAATAATGCGGGAAGTGTGAGCGACGGGTTGAGAAACAGTCTCATCGTGCCTTCGTTGCGCAGGAGCGTTACTTGAACATCTCGTGTGGGGATGTTCAATCAGCCATCACTTAAGACGTACACACAACGTGCAACGGCATCATTCATCAGTTTATATCACTTTTTGCTTACTAAGTTTTATATACATAACTATAAATAAAAAATTTAAAGCACCCCCCATTTTTATTTCATACCTTTTATAGATTGGCTAGTTAGGTTAAGCCGTTCTAATACTCCCACCATTTTCTCATCATACGAAGCTATTTAAGACCCCATCCGAGTAAATTTCCTCTCCTCTCTTCACTTCCACCCCCTACAACTTTTTAGCAGGTTAAAAACGTCTTAAATTGTGGTAATGACAACGTTAGGAGCCCTTTTCAGGCATTGCCGCATCTCACTGATACGGTGAATTCTGCAGTAATTTTATCATTGAAACGACTGCGATCAGTGGATCTTGTCATTTGTGGACAAATTAAAGTTAGCCGTTCCTTTATTAGACAGACTTTAGGTAGGCAGACTAAAGTTCGCCACTTACTCCGTCTGCTTAGTCCACATTATTTACATGTTAAATGTGATGTACTTCCATATTATTACGTAAAAAAATATCATTATAAATATGTTATTAGGCTTAATAAAGTGTATGACGTTTTCATTTTTTATACAGGCTAATCACTTCCTTAATTTAGTGGTAGCCAATGTTAAATTATATTATAACGCCACTCACATTGAATAAAAACTATTCGTAAATGGTATTATAATGACAAAAGTGATTTAATCTTTAGACCCCGTCTAGGCTACACGTGGCACTAATGATAGTTTAAAACTATAGAATAAGTAATCTTCTTAACTAATTAAAATAGTAACTCGTTCGTTTGTTTCTATTTTTCTTACAAAGCAGTTTGTTAGAACATATTTTGCGTATTTTATGAATTTAACGGACAACAAATTAGCCTTCTTATTTTCCGATTTTTATTCGATGTGTCAGTCGAAAAACAAAGAATTTTATAGTATTTAAAATTATAATAATTTTTAGACCGTGGGTACCGTCCTAAGGTTTTGATTTATTTAACTGTTAGGCGTTAATTGGTAGCAAACCTTTTATTAACTTTTACCAGGAGCCGCAAATTTTTTTCTACATATAGACACGACACATTGTACCTAGTGAAGAAATAGTATGTGGTTGCTATTTTAGAATGTTTGTGCGAAACAACGGTATAAGTAAATAATATCTTATAATTATATTCTGAAGTTGTTTTAGCGTGCAACTAACAATATAATGGACACTAACTGTTTGCCAACTAATTAGTAACGTAATCAAGTTGGTTTACTTTAATCGCTGTCTCTGTCAGTCAAACTAAGTATTAAGGGCTAGCTAGATCTTGAACCAAGGCCAAAAGTAGTAGTAAATGTACTAAAATTCGTAACTTAAGACAAACTTCTTTTGGATGAATTTTTATTACTCTACTTGAGAGGTTCCGGTATGTTTAATGAGTCCATTATTTCTAAGAGGAAACGTAATCAGCCGTGAGATGACAATGAATATTGTCAAAACGAGCGTCGACCTTCCCACGATTTGAAGTTTACAGTTACATAAAATACATTGTACGGCGCATGCATTCACGCCTTTACATCCACGGCAGCGGCGCAGCTCCGCGGGCAATGTGAGGAAATAACGTGTTGATACAACCTGCCATTGTGTCGTGTTTTCCCATAGTTTTGTATGATTGTATGATGTTCTGCAATGTGTGCCATAAATGCCGTGCAAATTAATATCTATCGCGTTCTTATACAACAACGTTTTGCTTTTAACGCTTTGTTGCGGATTATAGCGATATGCTTTTTAAGAATTGAGATTTTATTCACGATTTCGATGAGATAATTGAAGATGGGTTGCTAACTCAATTGGTTTTAATATTGTCACTACTTTTAGGTAGAGCTATGCATTAATAATACCTTAATTAAAGTTTGACTGCTAAGGATATTATAATAATATGAAGAAAACTAAAAAGTGTTGTCCTTCATAACAAGTAATTATACCATTTACAGTATAATGAAAGGGTTTTTATATTATCACGATCTCCGTATAAGGCCGTGATTTCTTAGTAAACAGAGCACATTTCTGCATAAGTTTTACTCAGTTAAACATATTTACGTTACGCAACTAAAATATACGCATACGTGTCATCGAATAAGTCGTGATTACCATCTGTACGTGCGTTTTAACACGGTCATTTGTAATTAGTTGACTGACCTTGTTTGTTTATATCCCATAAGACGACTGTGCATCCGAGGCGGGCGAGCCTGAGGGCTATGAGACTGCCCAAGCCGCCGCCACCTCCCGTCACCAGCGCAATAGCGCCCTTCAAGTCTTTCTTCTTTTGTCCAACTATAGTTCTATATATAGCGTATATCACATGTCCGATACCGACGATGACAAACATTATAACGTCTATAATTGCTTGCACGACGGTATATTTGTCCCTCATGCAGTCTGGGATCTCCCTCGTGAGGGGTCCTGGCCTCATGCCGTTGATGTATTCTTGAGTTTCCACGGACATTGTATCGTTGTTTGTATGTTCAACCACTGAGCATCACTTTACACTTTGTTATGTTTCACTACACTCCAGCGCGTTTACCTGTAACAAAGATGTTTTTGTTAATATATGGCTTATTGTCATATCACTTGAGAATGTTCTATTAAACTGCGAAACGTACTCGTATTATAAATTATATTTCAATAACATAATTGTTATGTAAATGTTTAATGAGTTGGTATAATGTTATAAAGATCGCATCGTAGGAAAATATCATGAGTTTCCTTGAGTGGAATGTGTACTTAAAGTCACAATAATAGTTTTTAAAGTTACATTGACATAATTTCCTTCAGTATTGTTGTTAGTTGGGTATATTTTACATTTTTATAATTGTGGTGACGCAATCAATTATTTTATTTGAAACTAGGCCGTCTTTAACCTACTGTAACTGCGGGAAATGTTATAATTGTCTCATTTAAATATTTTTTTATCTACATCCGTTCTATTATTTCCATTTGAATGATTTTGTTTAAGCAAGCGTGTAATAATATTTTATTATAGAAAATTGCATCCTATACCCATTCATTCATCGTCTCGCATTAAATACAATAACACAATCATGATTAAATGTCACATAGAATCCAAATTAAAGGTAAATAGTGCCTCCATTTTTCAACTAGGAAAATCTAATTAAATATTGCGGAGGTTAAATCTTTAATTTTGGCCTGTTCTTGTAGTTTAAGTAGATTTGAAATCAAACACTTTAGCCATCATTGTCAATAAAAATAACCTCGACATAATATTGAACGACCGTGTTTGATAATAATTCATCTTCCTAATACCTAAAGGTTAACTCGTGAATTTGTAAAACACAAATACCTATATTGTCAAATATAATTATGTATAATTTTCTTTCAAGTAGTAGAAAACTACACTAAAGTAGTGTGCGGCTGGCGGAGTAATAAAAAATGTAGAATTTAGATCATCAGTGACCCGCAGATTTATGCAATTCTCTAACTCAATACTAAGTTGCCGGACTAGAAAAGCTTGACGCTTGAAATAAATACATCAATTACCTAAGTCCAAAGCCAATTGAACTATAACATGTTGATATAACGATCATATTATTATACGATTTCCATGAGCTAAGCAGTCTCTGTTCTCAACTCTTTACTGAACATTGACTAACCTATTTAAATAATATTTATGGAAAATAATAGACCTTTGTAAATGCCTTCGCTGTTTGACGAGGAAAGGAGTATTCAAATCAATGATATTGATCGCCAGTATTCATCTTTGTATTTAACCATTGAATGTACCCTTCAAGTTAATCTGAATAAGCTAAAAGATACGTAGTATGTTGTGCATGTTCTTCTTACTTTTGATACTACAAAGAGACCGTATTGCGGAGATATTCTTTAGATATATAGTTAAGATACATCTACACTTTTTATTTCCAGTATTTAATAAGTAATTGCAATCAAGATATAGCTGCATGTGTTTGCTATGTATAGCGCTTCTTTGGTTTTTCTTTATATAAGACGGTTCACCCTTGTTTGGTATAACAACTTTTGATGTAATGTTATAATGTTGTTAATGGCTGGTTGTTGAAATATGTTACTTTGTTGAACTAAATCAGTGAATCCAATGTTTCTTCACCAGCCAGGATAGGTCTATTATCAGAACAATTTGCATACCAAACACGAAGGTTCACATATTTTATAATAACAGTTACATTTGCATATTAAAGCTATAAATGTTGATTAATCGACTGTTTTCTTTGGTTTAAGTATTTTAACCTTCGTTATTGAGCAATAAGTTAATTTTCGGTTGAAGGTACTTGTTTTGATAAACAAGTTTATTACATAAATTAAAATTAATGACAATTAGGTTATGTCATTGACAAAAACGAGAGGCGTAAAAGGTAATAAAGTAAGTCGTTAATCTGGTTTTCTGAATGTAATAAAAGATAGAACGACTAAAGGTTGGCAGATCTATAATATTGTCTCAACAGTACTGATTATTTTTTATCTTACTAAAGGGCTAATAGCTTTGAAAACAGTCGATGAGTAACTAAGAAGATATGGCTCAATGAATAGAGCGAATTGTCTGATTAATGAACTTAGAACTTCTACAAAACCTTCATCCAGGTAGATAGGACCCGATTGTTCAGTAGTACATTGTACTTAGATCAGTTGCAGTGATAACAAACTCTGTGACAGCATAATTGCGATAATGAATCCATAAAATAGTGCCTCGTCCACGCGTAGGCATAAATTAGGCTCTAAGCACATTCCTTTTGTTTCATACACCTAGTCGGTTTGCCTTCCAAAATGTAAGCAGTATTTAGTAATATGGAAACTTGCATAGTGAATCTTTTTGGAAAGCATCGCAATCGCAATTAGAAACTATTCAAATCCTGTCAAATAGAGAACCATCTAACTTTAAGACTTTCGATTTGCATGATTACTATTTTATATTATACTAGAATTAACACGATCGAATATTTTGCCACGGATTGCAGGACGTTTTGGCACAGGTTATTGTAGCCGTGATCCGACTGAACATTCTTATTTGTCAAAGTCGGTTGAAAAATCTAATTAATATGCCAGTTAAGAACGTTTAGAATTATGTATGAAGATATAATATTACGAACAGATTATATGATAACCTATGTCGTAATAAGACCTTCATAAATCGGTTCGGATATCGTTTTGAAAAAACATGCTAATGTTTTTATGATATTTCCATTGGAATATCGATGGCACAAATAATTTTAACTTTAGAGAATTACTATACTATTATTTATTCTCAGTATTCCTACGTAAACCAATATTAAGTCCAATATTTAATTGTCATATGCTAGTATTTACAATAACAACCGGTTTATATGATATTATAGGTCTCAGTCTAAGATCTGGGTACATTGAATCATTTGCTACTAGAGGTCGTTCATTGCAGAAACACTGAATGTACGACTTACAAACAATAAAATGTAAAAGTAACTATTCAATACATAAGAAAGCAATTCGTTTTAAATAATGAAGATTGAAGAATAACTATTGTCAGTACAAAAATACGGCCAATGTCAGTGCTAAATGCATCTAAATATAATCGTAACCTCAATACCTAGTTTCAAGATATAAAATCGCAATATCTTCTTACGCACGATTTTAAAGTCTTGATCAATCGGAATATTTGTAGTTTGACAATGAATTAAGTTTTTAGAATACGTTATACGATAGATAGCGTAGCGTATTGATAGTAGTAAAATAAAAGTGATTAAAAAATTATTTGTCATTATTTAATTACTTCTTAGCATTTTATTTTATATCTGGTCTAAACGTTATAAATCCGAACACATTCATATAGTTATCAATATAATTGAATGCTTACTGAAGAATTTTGGTGCCGAAAGGTCCGCTAGGTCCAAAACTCATTGAACAGGTTGTTTAACCAATATTTTGTAAGTTCCGTCATTTCTGGTTTGAAATTCTTATTACAAATATCGCATACCTAACTTATGGCACCAGAATATACTTAATATCTCCTAGTGATTATTGAAAAATACATTTTATGAAACTAATTTACGCAGAATTGTTAGATACTTAAGACCGTACGTGAACAGTATACATAATAATACACATTTATATATTGAGGAAACATTTATTTAAAAAACGACTTTCCGAAAATACTGCATCGAATCATCCGCTAACAACAAAAAAGGTATACGTTTACTTTGCAACAAAAAAAGGTTTGCATTTAAGTAAGTTAGAGTCACAAAACATACAACAAGAACCTTTTCATGAAGTTGAAGCTAACGAAATTTAAACGTATTTAAAATCAACACCTAAAATATTGACAATTTGTGTGAGACATATGACTAAACATCATGGGAGTGGATGACGGTCTCTCTCACACATCGGTGTCGCAAACGGGCACTGCCAGCGACCGGTGAATGCAGCCAGCATTGCACAAACCACGTACTACTACTACTAGTCGAGCCACGAAGGTCAGATATAACACTATCAATACACTCTATCAAGAGGTTTTTGTGTATTTGTTTATGTTTACAGTATTTGTACATCAACTTTGTAAAGAGTGAAGGTATATACGGTGTATGTAGCTAGAGTATAATTCATAATTTCCTCTGTATGTCAGAATAAAGTAGCCGTAACAAAGAGATAATCATCCGCTGCGTAAGTCACCGTTGACCGATATTCTAAATCCTAAATTTTGATTTAGGATTTAGAACATGACATACCTATATACGGGGCTCTTTAATAAGTAAGTATATTTTTTACGTATCACCCTTAAAAAATAAAGCTATGCGTACGGATTATTTCATCCATTCGCATAACTACAAACTTAAAAATAATCTTATGATGTCATTACGCAGATTTTTTATCAACAAGATCATAGACCCATGTCAAACCAGCTAATTATTCTTATAGCTTTTTTATTTAATGGAAGATGAAATATATCATTATATCTGCAAAAAATAAAGTATAAAACAAATAGATGTGGATAATTAATTTTCACATGCGGAATAAAAACTTCCATAAATAAATATGCCATGCGTAAGGTTTTTCCAGTACCTTCCTAAATAAAAAATAATGACGTCAAATTAAACCAATTACGCACAAGTGTTAGTAATTAGGCGCAAGTAAGACAGTAACAAACATCGTAATTATATTAAACATAAACATGCTAATAATAGACATTATATTATATACGCGTTATTAATTGTTTGATTATGAAATAATACTTAAAACACTGAATCAAAAATCACACTAATAAAATTACTTAACGAGGCAAAGAGCGAAGGAAAAGAACTAAAGAGAGATATTGGATTCGATTAAAGTCAGTTCAGTTCACATCTTAGATAGGTACGAATTTTACTAACCAAACGTTTGTTTTTCCTGTCTCCCATTCATAGTTACGCATAGAGCCGCCTAGTAACTTAGTCATGACGCACACACTATCGTTTATCGGCACCACGGCCGTGCTCTGCATACGAACACGGCTCTTTGGGCGATGCATCCATTCAATGTCATATTCCACGTACTACCATTGAACGTTTCAAGGACCAATATGATACTAAACCACAAACACCGACCGCGAATACTTCGATTTAAGTGTACACTATCGATTACACATTGTTTTAGAATTTAGTTTCATCGAAATCTTGACTAAAAACTTGACGAGGTAACTTATTGTATGCACAAACGACTACGATCAAATCTTTACAAAATTCAAATATAAGTGGCAGAAGTTTTGCTACTTTATTCACCCCTACAATTGAAGTGAATATCTAATCTTTACAAATAAATATTCTTTTATTTCCCATTTCTGAGTCCCTTTGCTACAATGAAGAAACTCATATTATGTGCGTAGCTAGAAGCTGCTATAAGCTTTATCGAGATTAACCAACAGCCTTAAAATAAATTCTATTCTTGTCCTCGTAATCAATCTCGTTTTTTGCAAAATCACCGAGTTACATACATTAGAATAATTAATGACTTAATGCCTACAAACTCTCTTGCATAAGATTAAGAACATAAGTGTCTGACATTCATCTCGATGCAATTTATATGACATGCGTATTTTATGTAATGGTTATCATGAAGGCTTCATTTAGTTATAATGATTTACATGACGAAGCACTATAAACAGGCTAGAGGCTCTAGAAACTTTGGAACGTAATAAACATATGGATAAGCGAGACTGCGAAACTGTTAACAACACCTATCTAATATATAAAATTCTCGCGTCACAGTTTTCGTTGCCATACTCCTCCGAAACGGCTTGACCGATTTTGATGAATTTTTTTGTGCTTATCCGGTATCTATGAGAATCGGTCAACATCTTTTTTTCATACCTCTTAGTAACAATGGTTTTTTTTTATAATTATGGCAAGACAACGTTTGCCTGGTCAGCTAGTAAAACCATACAAAAACCTTTTTTTATTAGTAAGTATAAAGTTAATATAAGTACGTATGCTTATACTTTTTTTGTCAATTGTTTGATCTGGTTTTTTGGTCTTACCAAATGTATTAAGGAAAATGAAGGCATTATTGCCGAATCCGACGAGGAGTACTTCTGTACAACCGTATTAACCTCTCCTGGCATTGAACGACGACGACAAAGGCTTTTTATGTACGCAATCTGTTATCCAGACGGGTCACTTGAGTTTTATAGGTCTGATAAGTAAGGTCATCTGATTCCTTAAAGAGTTCGTAAACTCTTTTCAATAATACAAGATTCAAGTACTGTCAATATGAAAGAACAATTTCAAGTTCGTTTTTGCCTATTTCCTGATACTTCCCACATCTTTTAGCTTTTATAGGGTTTACCTTAAAAGCATATTTCCGAATTGTTTTATCGAGTAGGATCTTATATATCAGCTCTCGGAATGTAGGTTTGCTAAATCTTTATTAGAAATATGTTCATATTCTTATACAGTTATAATATCAGGTTATGAACTCAAGTTTCGTGTCAACTTTGGGCGTTTAAGTCTCTAGACCGTTACACGAGATTGATAGCTAATTGTCCAACCGACCGGTTTATCTTACGGCTCAAATATACGAAATTAAAAACTTGTCTATTAATATCGGGTGGAATTTTTTTGCCCAGCAATTTTTTTTTCATCATGTCAATAGGTAGGTACACATGAATCAACGTCATATTTATTTAGGTGTTTTTTTGTGTACATCTTGTAATATGTATTAGATAACATCGACCGAATAAACAGCAGAATGTAAACGACCTACCATCAAACAAGAAAAACAAGCACTCGAAATTTCGATCGTTTCGGGCTTCTTCTTTCCGTAAGTACGTACCGTAACAAGATCCAATTATAATGACAACCGGTGATGCAACTGTTACCTAACACAAAATAGAGAAAAATGGAGCAAACCGGGGGCATATTAGACTAATAACGTCGAATGTTCTAGTAGAAAGTAAAGAAACTGTGTTGTGAAACAAACGCGCGGCCATGGTGCAAAGAATGACGGATAATTGAAGCCGGCAAGCTAGCCACCGTGACAGGAAAATGTCCACTGAACAACCGTTTGAGCCATTACCGAAAATATTCCATAACATTACCGATATTTTATCGCTCTGCTGCTATAAACTGTTGCAATAACTCATGAGTATGTATGAGTCACGGCTGGTATTAGTTATATCTTGTTTAAGTTTTATGTAAGCAATCTTTGGTCGAAAGTCTCATCCGAAATCCCTTTGCACAGCTATTAAGATCATCAAAAAGTCATATATAATTCAGCTGATAATTGCACTCTGCATCTTTTTGTAACTAGGTTTTTTTATCTATCTACTTATGTTCAAATATTCACTAGTTTTTATCAATAAGTACATGTTCTATCTTACTTTTAAAATCAGAATGATGGGAATGCTTCATCAATGTTTACATACTTATATTAATCAAACGTGTATACTACAAGATCATATCTTTTCACTTCGGCTAAATCTCTTTTGCTTTCTAAATGTTGAAAAAATCTTCATCGAACAACGTCTACTGAATCTGCACATTAAAGTCGCCAAGTCGTCGATATGAAGTCGTCAACTTTGGTATTTAGACGCCATTAAACAAACATATGACTTGCTAATGACAGGCATAACGTTTAGTCTTCTATACAGGTTGACCCAAGCTGCCCGATTCTCATAGGTTGATGATAGGAGACAATGTAATTTACTCAAAAAGTTGTGACAATCGAATTAAACTAAAGGACACGATAAAATCTGAAGACAGTTTCCCCGTATACATAACTAAGCTTACTTAGTACAATACTATCTTGAAAACATTCTCTCTATACATATGTATTATTGCCTTTTATAAAAGTGACAAAATACTTACGAGCGTCTCTATTACGATAGATAATCAAAGAATACCTTGAAAAATATTCAAATAAGCAGCCGCGCCTTATGTCTGTAAGGATTGCAAGAATGCGAATATAGTGTCAGTTGAGAGCTGACAGTTAACGATACGTGTGATACCACACACTGTGTTTATGTTATCGTAAGACTTGTAAACATAAACATGTGCATGATAATATGTTTATAAAGCGTTTTGTTTCTTTCAATCGTTTGAATAAAAAATAAAGAAAAACACACAGTTTTAACAAAAAAATGTTTATGAAGAAGGAACATAAGTTTAATTACAATTATTTTAAGTTACTAATAAGTATTCAATATCAGTAACGTAGAGTCGGTATAGTATCCGGTGAATATAACATAGATGACATTTTAAAATGCATTTTTCATTAAATTTATCTAACAGATAATTTATCCGAACTCAAGGTTTGTTATGCCTGATAAAAAACCTTGAAGATATTACTCGATAACTACACGACACGATAATAGTCTTATACTATACTTAAGACAAACGTAACTATTCAAAGATTATACCGAATAGTAATAGAATGGAAAAATATTGGTTACAAATCCGGCTAGACATTACTCATGAAGATATGTTTAGGCCCTAATTTCAAATGAACATTCCAGAAATTAATAAGGGAGTATTACTTCTGCCTGCAACTTTACTTTCCTATGCTATAAAAATGAAATAAATAAGAGATATAAAAGGAATCCTTATATCGAAGTATTTAACAGGTTTTTTTACCTTTTACTAATTAACCATGATGGATTACGTAGAATCCCGTCGGCAACTCCTTTTCAGTATATATGACGCAAACAGCCGGAAATCTACCCTACGTCATAATGCATAATTTTAAAGAGAAAAAGTTCAAGTTGAATGCCTTGTTTTTGCCGCGTACATTCTGTGAAAAGCCCACTTGCGCACTTATTTATATAGATACTTGGTGATATTTTTATAGCACTGCATACAGCATTCACATAACACTCGAAATGTAAAATCTACATAGTTTTATTCTAACCTTCAATTTACATGTCAAGTACTTACCTACCTAAGAACTTTAACAGATAGGATTGTTCCATAAAGATATTATTCACCTTCCATAAGAAAATTATATGAACGTTAAGAAGTATATAAAAAAAATTATGTACTTGGCGAAGAATTAGTAAATAAACAGTTGTAAAACAACATTAAAAGATCAAATACAGAGAACAATTTTAATTTGAAGACCATCATATTCAGATTGTTAGTTTTTCGCGAAACGATTTAGTATAAATACCTATCTGTTGAGATTACGAAGCTATTAGATACAACTTTTAAAACCAATCTTCCCCTAAATAGAATCTCTATTTAGGTGTTTATGGTTCTGAGTTCAAGGTACTTTTAGTTAAAAGAACCAGTCCCCAATATTGACCAAACAAATCGTAATTAGTTCTTGTTTTGCCAAGTTTAGTAAAACAGTAGGGGAAGGTCGCAATGATCTTGAGTCTGCAAATAATTTGAGGTTAGCTGACTTGTATAATAAATTGCACGACACTGCATAAGGTTTTTCAAATTTGGCTAAAATATTTGCTTAAATCCGTAAATATAAGGACATCTTCAAATTTCAATGTTATGTTTCCGGAAATACTAGTCAAAGTAATTGGAACTGGAACTGTCTTACTAACTCCTGGTTTCTGAGGTACATTTAGCGGTAGTTTATCTATTCAATAGCGTTATACCTCATATAGAAAAAACTCTATTGAATAGATAAACTACCGCTAAATGTACTCAGAAATCGGGGGTAATAAACGTTGAATAAGCTCTGATTAGTCATAGAGTGTACTAGCTGACCCGCGCAACTTCGCTTGCGTCACATAAGAGAGAATGGGTCAAAATTTTCCCCGTTTTTGTAACATTTTTCACTGGTACTCTGCTCCTATTGGTAGTAGCGTGATGGTATATAGCCTATAACCTTCCTCGATAAATGGACTATCTAACACAGAAAGAATTTTTCAAATCGGACCAGTAGTTCCTGAGATTAGCGCGTTCAAACAAACAAACAAACAAATAATCAAACAAACAAACTCTTCAGCTTTATAATATTAGTATAGATTCTTTTTCACTCAAGACCAGTAGTTAAAAAGCAAAATCAAAAGTCAAAAAACACTGTAGTACTAATCAGAGCGATGTTTGTTAGTAAGACACAAAGTTTTAAAAGAAAAAATTTGTCGATCGATTTTAAATATTAAAATATGTTAAACCACATGAAAGTATAATAGTTTATGAAATGAAGAGGTACTCTGCATATCTATACTAATATTATAAAGCTGAAGAGTTTGTTTGTTTGTTTGTTTGAACGCGCTAATCTCGGAAACTACTGGTCCGATTTGAAAAATTCTTTCAGTTTTAGATAGCCCATTTATCGAGGAAGGCTATAGGCTATATATTATCACGCTACGACCAATAGGAGCAGAGTAGCAGTGAAAAATGTTACAAAAACGGGGAAAATTATGATTATCTTAAGTGACGCAAGCGAAGTTGCGCGGGTCAGCTAGTGCAACATAATAATATGTGTTAAGATGTAAAATGTAAATGAGTTAAATGCACTTAAGATACTGTATGCATTTGCATTTATGAAGGAAGGAAGAGTACCGTTGAGACATAAAATCGACGGAATAATGGCATAATATTAATATATAATATTAAGTTTCTGTTTTGAAAAGTTTGGCTACGTGTTCATATTTGTTACATTAAATTATAAAGATATTATCAGATTCTATTCAAAGAACCAGTGGTAACAACTTTATTTATTATCTCAGGGTAAAAATAACTTGGATTTAATGCTGTTTATATGTATTTTTTGCAGATTATCTACGTGGGAAACCTGCCAGTCTTTCTAAACCTCTACAGGACAAAAGTTAAGCAGGTAGTGGAAATACATAAATAGGTTTACCTACCTTCATTATAAATCTTATACCTACTACATAATTAACTAGAAATATAAATAATTATCTTCATAAGCATTACTATGTTTAATATAAATTGAAGGTCCCACGCTTTTCTCCCAGAATTCTAGCGGATTTTTTCGAGGGTTTCCACAAAATTATGAGAAAAAATTTATTAAAGAATTTATATTATAATGTTAATAATCAAAAAGAAAAATTTGCATAATGTGGAAAATTATTTATTTCACACAGTCATATTCTATACACCTCATTGCAATTTCAATTACCAGACAAATAATCAACAACAATTAGTTACACTTACAACCCGATACTTGACGAATAATTTAGAATCCTCACCTATATATTCGACATAAGCCTAATAATTTTTGTATCTTATATTCGTGATTCAAGCCATATTTCCAGTTTGACAACACGTTGGCCGATGGTTTCGGCGCGGTATATTTTTTGCCACCGCTTTCTCTCGTGCTTTCACCATGACGACCAATGGCCCGAGATTTTAGTTATCATTTGACATGAGAATGCGGCGTTTTGATTACACATTGACCAACTTCAAGGAAATATTTCGATGGATACGTTCTCTTTTCAATGAATAAAATAAACAATATAGTTTTACTTTTGGTGGTCATGAATATTCTTACAGAACTTGTTCATGTTGATTATTTTTACGTTATTCTAGCTTACAGCCTATTTGGGTAAATAAGTATCGTAGCCTTGCCCTTTATGAAAAAACAGACTTAAAGTATGTAACGTTAAAAAAGTTTAGTTTCTACACGTTGTCTTGGTCATCAACGGTTATTCATCCCGTTTTACATTTCGGTAACCGGTTACTGTTCAAATGGCCGACAGACACCTGGCACTGATTTTAACCAGTAGTTGGTTACTATTCTCGTATTGAAAAGATTTCTGCAGGTGGATTAATACATTTTTATTTTCTTCGTAAGCCTTGAAAAAGACTTTTCAGTCGAAAACTTTTTATCAAAAGAGCTAGTTTAAGTAAAATAAAAACCAACTGCCTAGAAATGTCATAACATTTCTCAAGCGAACTCGGCTATTTCGATACTAAGTCGATATCGCAATTCCTTGCAAGATGATCGCTTGGATCGATCGCTGAGTGCTGACGGTGTCGGACCGGACGGCCTTCTCCCGGCCGTTTCTCAACCGCGCCGAGCCGCGTGCGCACGCGACCCACCCGCGAACGACATACTCTACGGAAGGACGTACCAACTGACACCGTGACTAAATAACTACGTCATATTATACTACTCTGTAACAGTCTATAATAATCGAAGTACTTATTATGCTACTCTGTATAATATTTTACTTTAAACTCCCAACAGTTTTGTCTAGTTTGTGAGCCTGAGTATGAAATAAATACCTATTCTATTTTTGCAATGTCCTTCGTCTGATTATAGATTGCTTCATAACGCTGTTCTCGCTTTGTAACACAACGGAATATTTTTGTTTATTTTAGAACATAATATAAAACGAAGCCATCTGAGACAATATATGTATGTATTTTGATTACTATTTATACAATGTACTTACCTATTCATCGTATTAAGTCACATTTATAATTAGTCAACTACCGAAGATGGTAATAATGAAAATAAAAATATGGCTTTATCACTTATCAATCAGCATCACTTCTTAATAATATTTATGAATAAAATTGCAAGAAAAAAGTGCTGTCAAAAATGTCTCTTTTAATTACTGTTACAGCCAAATTGTTAGTTGGTATTGCAAATTGTCTAATTGATTGACCTTCCAAACACGGTTATTAAATATTTCACGCTAGGGTCTAGCGACTATCAGCCAAAAATAAAAATATGATTTCTTCATTAACAAAAAACGTACACTTACATAAATTAACATCGAATAACAGTTAAACCTAGATATATTTAGAGTTAGGTATAATATTCTAGCATACTTAATTCAGCGGCATAAAATTGAAAAAAAGATAATATGCTAATAAAGACCTAACTGGTTCTTAAGGCCGTTTTTATATTTTGTTTAAAGTATGCCAATATTATGCAAGTAGCCGCGTTGCAGACGCTACAGATTTTATTTGTCATACACTTGCAATAATGTAGGTAATTAGTTCAATTTCAGTATAATGCACTGATTGCTTGTTTAACACATGCTCTCTGCACTTCTCTCGCCAGATATTGCAGTGGTTGGCATTTTTTTTGTTACGTGACATTGTGGTAAATGAATGCATTACTGTATATTAGACGACATTTTAATATGCTAATTTTAATTCTCTAGCCGTAGCAATAATATTAAGATAAAAGCTACAGATTTAGATCTCTACACCGTGAAAGTGAAATCCAAATCCGATGATTTCACGTGATTATGGAAGAAATGAACAGTTGTATTTTTTAAACGGTTGACGGGCTCCGAGAAGAAGTATCATCATCACTTAGCATTGCGAACGCGAGCTAATTAGCCCCGTAGAGCTGCCCATTCACCTAAACGTAGACCGGAAATGTTCTCATACACCATGCAATTATAAATACCACGCGCTCAGATAACTAGTTCACTTAATACACGTATGTTTTTAAATATCACTTGCCTAATATTAGAAAGTATGAAATGTTAATACCAAGTAGGCAGTTCTAGTATCCAATATAGTGCCCTTGAATTATTACTTAATATCGCGAATGTTTCTCAATGGAACGCTACTCCTTGATAATTATAACGGTTTGGCAATTTTTCACGTTATGGAGTAAAAATTTGGTTATTTTGTGATGAGTAGAGAGCGCTATTTAACTTAGTAAATACATAAGTAAATATTATATTATGTTTTATCTTTATTTTTAGTGGGTTTATTGGGAAGCAATGTTTTTTTTCTTTTCACGTCGTATTATTACAGTCCTTGTTTTATTTAATTTTAATTGTTCATAAAGTTTATACACTTAATGACTACTAAACAATGAACAATCACTTTTATTACATGTCGTATTTTTATTGTATGATTGGTTTTCAAAAAGATATGGCGGAAATATTCTTAAGTCAATGTTAAAATAACTGTATTTCCGGAATTATTTATACCGATGAAAACTGTAGGATATGAAAGATTAGTCACTGAATTTCATGCAACTTGAAAAGTATAAAATATGCATGAACTGGCAAAATATGACATTGTATTTGCGTTCTGACATTGATTTAGATTCTAACATGTTTTCAAATTTTTTTTGCAAAATCAGAAACGAATAAGTAACTTATGAATTATAGCACAATTGAACGTCCTTGTAAACTTAATTGCAATAGTTCATGATTATAATACTTATCATTTGTAATGATACTAAGTGCGCTCTTGCCGTGCGGTTATTAGATTTAACTGGTTACTTACGTATTTAAAACCTAGTGCAGCATTATGGACTTATACTTTAGATTAAAAGGCAACAAATCTTTGTACCTAAAATATTTTTTATGTTTCGTGTCCCGTAATAAAATGTAATGTTAGTGCCGAAAATTGCCAAAATATGCGATATTGTTAAATGTAAATAATTTTCTCAAATATTCTGTTGCGTGTTTTAAGTAAATAAACATAACCCTTACATCACATAACTAGACCTAGAGATAAATTTGATGAAATCTTTACTTGTCTAACTCGAGAGCACATAGAGGCGATCGCCTTGAAATACTTTCGAACCACGTGAACTATGCGAAAACGTTTACCTAACAGAATCAACATTTAATTAACCCTATAATATTGACATATATACTTACCAAATTCGGTGATAATTTGGTGATGTGAGGGGGGGTTGATGGCACTCACTGAATAATTAGATCACTAGTTTAATTGTTATTGTTTATTGATTGTAATAACAGGTGGTTTGTGGGGGGTTAGTGTGAGTGGTGAGTGGTGCGCGGCGGAGTACCGAGTGTGGTGCGAGTCGGCCGGTGTCGGCTCGCGACGCTGTAGATCGACTGAGCGCGAGACGCGGCCGCTGCGCGCGCACCGACCCTCAGCCCTCACTACACGACCTTCACGTAAACAATACACGGGGTGATTTCCTACAAATGTTTGCTTCTGCCAAATAACGCTAGACAACAATAACGCTGAAGTGATAATGAGTTTCTTTTGTGACACGGATATTTAAGATTTATCGTGTGTATGTTCGAAATTATATAATTGCTGTGCGTCAAGAAATTAAACACAAACAATGAAACTATAAATTTGTTTCGAAAAATCGAAAAATAAAATTTATAGATTACAATTTTTTCTTTGCTATTATCTGCATTAATTTTAATGATGCAAAATGATAACGTTAAGATTTATTACATCTTGCGGTCATTTTAAGCGGTTAATAAATCTCTAGCGTTATTTATGCAAAGCTTCTGCACAACAATAAAATGTATAAACACCTTTTATTATAGGTTCAAAACGCTTGCAAAACTTTTTTGTCATTCAAATGTTATTAATTCTTCATTTAAGTATAGCTGTATTATACTACTTTTGTGGACCCAGCGGTGTTATGCGACTGCTTATTTTAAGGTTCAGAGTCTAGTATGTCATGAACGATAAAATAATTTTAGAAATAGATCGGTCGGTTCTCTCCCCCATTGTGGTGGGAATTCAAACTTGTATTTCAAACAAGTAATTTGTATAAAACTTTTGGATTACAAAATAAAGCAGTGAGAAATCTTGGTTTTTTTTATCGGCCGAAATGGCAAGAAACTTATTTTAATAAATGCTATAAGTACGTAAACAACACCTTCATCTTGTCAGGTGTATTTTGAATAATATGTAAGACTTACCCTCGGTTTCTGAGGTGAATTTAGCGGTAGTATATCTATTCAATAGGGTTTAAACTAATATTCAAAAAAAGCTATCGATTGTTTTTTTTTTAAAGACAACTCCCGCACTAAGAATTGCTCTTGTGTCGCGGGGACTTTTACAAACGTACAAACAACGGACACAAAGTACAACCAGACCTGAAACAATTTGTGGATCGCACAAATAATTGCTCCGTGTGGGAATCGAACCCACGACCTCCCGACGCAATGGTATCGGCGTGGCGACCTAAACCACTGCGCCACGAAGTCAGTACCGCTAAATGTACTCAGAAACCGGGCATTAGTTCCATAAGAGTATCCAAAAGTTTTTGAACATATGACCCGACCATTTCTGTCCGTTGACCCTCGCGGACCGCGGTAATACATGCAACTTTTTTAACACTGTTACGAAATATCGCGCTTATAATAAATAACTATTAGAATCATGTCCATCTAAAATGCAGAGACTAGCAAATCTGTGAATTAGGCAATATGTCAAATTCGTGAATATACGATGTCCAATTTGTCCATTTGTTTCGACCGTGAATTAAAACCATTATTGAAATACTATATTATTAATTTGTTTGATTTACCTAATCATTTAATTTTTTTGTTTCAAAAGATATTTCTTCGCATTGTCTTCGCAGTGAGTATGTAACTCAGGTACTCAAAAATGTTGTTCCTGCGTCAATATGAACAGTGGATATATGTTAGGTACAACATTTTTCATACATACTACGACTACGTTAAGTATGTATGAAAAATGTTGTATGGGATACATGGATGTAGACAGAGGCGTATGATATACGTTTTTCGCCGTTTAAAATGTTTGTCCCATGTAATAGGGGGCGAGCTTATTGCCTTGTACCGATCACGATACCAAACAATGTTGAGCTTGAGAATAATCTATACTAATCTATACTATACTTAATATTATAAAGCTGTAGAGTTTGTTTGTTTGTTTGTTTGTTTGAACGCGCTAATCTCAGGAACTACGGGTCCGATTTGAAAAATTCTTTCAGTGTTAGATAGTCCATTTATCGAGGAAGGTTATAGGCTATACATCATCACGCTACTACCAATAGGAGCAGAGTACCAGTGAAAAATGTTACAAAAACGGGGAAATTTTTTAACGCTTATGTAACGCAAGCGAAGTTGCGCGGGTCAGCTAGTCTAATATAAATCCCAGTTAGCAGTCGTATACCTTTCCACCCCAACTTCAGAGGCAATCTTTTCAGGTTTTCAGCTACAGGAACTTTCAATAACAGCCTTAATAACGCATCTGGTAAATGGCTATTATCAGTTGCGTGTTACTGAACTACTAAATGTATAATGATATATGAGCTCTACCTCTACTTAAAGATATTATTTTATCGAAACTTGATTTGCAATACGAGTGTAATGACTTGCCGGTGCCGAAATTACTGCATCTTTTTTTTAGCAGACGTATGTTTATCTGGGTATAAAAAGAGTTACCTGTTAAATGTCAGTTTAGTATTATCGGACTCTACATTAGCAGAAATTGCAAGTAATATTTTTGACATTTGTATAGACAGATGCCATAGTCTCCTTAGATCCTTAGTTTACCATTTCCATAAGCACCCTATCCCTATAACCCTATAGGAGGTATGCCAATTATTTTTGCTTTAGTTCCAAACAACACAGTGCCCTTGAGTGCATTTTACATAGGTATGTGGGATTGTCACTGGATAGAAGCCGTCTATAGAGCCCTTTGCCCGTTACACGCCTTCCCAATGCCTAGAACTCTAAATGGTACCAAAATACAAAAATATAATCATTAATATTTATGACTAGATCTGAAGATTTTAAGCCCGCAACCATGGTTATATTGGAGGTTAACGGAAATTGTTGAACTGGTTTACTAATATTTTACATTCAAAACCTTTCAATATCAAAAATATGAAGCCGATTAGCATACGACATTCAAGCTAAGAAAGAAGTTCTCAAGATATCAAAAAGTCATTGATATGATATCCTTATTGTTTTTGTATTTTGAAAAGGTTGGTGTCCACGAGAGGTCGTTGCTCTCACAGTAGGTAGATAATTTTGCACAATCCCAAAACGAAAAAGCGTTCATGCAAATAATCTCATTGCCTTGTCGATAAAAAAAAATAACTGTTCAAAAATGTACTCGAAGGAAAAAAGTGTAACTTGTTATTGATATATTTTCTTTTATTGCATTTTATTATAGCTTTATTTTGTTATTTTCTTTGTAAGTACTAGTAGTAAGCTTAAAATTTTAAATTGATCTCATGTTTAGAATACTTTAATTTATAATATAATAAGCAATATAATTTTAATTTAAGTATAACCACAATTACCTAATTTGCATGCCAGAACTGTTGGCAAATGTGTTGAACTTTAATACCAATTGTTAACACCTTTAATGTACCACATTTTAGCAAATAAAGATTATTATTATTATTATAAAGAAGAAGCAGGTTCATGTCATAAACCTTTCAAAATTGTGTTTACAAAAAGAGTTAGGCGAATTGTTTCATGAAATCAAATGTTAGTCTCTAGAATTTTAAATTTACGGCTTTATTTTTATAATGAACTGAAATAAATTGGGAAAATATAATATTTTTTGTGCGAATATTACAAAAACGTTAAACTTCGCTCACACAAAGAATCTTGTAGTCAGACAATGCTGTAAAAACGTGTCTTTATACTAAAACTTGTTTACTGTTAATAATTAAGAGATATAATAATAATATGTTATTAATGGTTACACATTTTAGGGTTCATATATGTTCAAAGAAACAAGGCACACAATCTGTAAGTTAGACTGAAATATAACTTCATTATGATTATATTTACTTATATTAAGTTAGCCATCACTTTTAATTACATATTTAACACTTACAAATGACTTATAGCCAGAATATGCATGCGGTAGTACACACTTACAAACTTAACCATTTTACTATTGCTTTCTATCCGGTTAAGCTTGTCGAAGTTGTTCAGTGATGGGTGACCATATACATATTGAGTGCCTCCGTATCCCAACTGTGATTTTCGAAAACTATTTGGCAGTCGTTACCAGTCTGAAACTTGAAAGTTTGATAAACAGTCTTATCGAGGTGTATCGTGTTTAGTGAATGCAATCCCGATCTCGCGGGATCCCGATCTCGCGAGATCCCGTGTATTTTTTCGGGATCAATCCCGAAGCATAATATGACGAGATCCCGTTCGGGATTGTCGGAGAGCATTTTCAGCAGCTGGCTACATTGCAATAGACTTAAGATGCCGATTAGAAGCTCGTACTATTGATACACTTTGTATTTTAAGAGGCTACTTTCAAAATGCCATGTGATTACTTTTTATTTTGATCTCCTGGAGCTACACCTACTTTTTTGATTATGTTCATGTTATTACACCTGTTAATTATGTTACGTTGTTAGTAATATTGAAAAATAAAGGCTTTTATTTTCTTTCAAATAATAATTTATTGCATTCACCTCACTATCACACACATATTACATTAAACAAGCCGTTCGAATTGTATTATTTTTACTAACTAGACGGGATCCCGAAAATCTCGGGATCCCGCGGGATTGATATTTCTGATCGCGAGGGATCTCGAGTTGACGATCTCGAGTCGGGATTGCATTCCCTAATCGTGTTATAATCGTGTATTCAGCTGCATCGATGCGTCTGGAAGCCAACTCCAAAATAGAAGAAAAGCTACAAACTTACAAACACACTGCAACAAACTTTAGAGAAGCCCATGCTGATGTTTACACAGTGCTATCTAGTGCGTGGCTAGTGTGAGATTAATGAACGTGGAAAAACTAAGTAAATATGTAGAGTGATCTCCATTTGCATTGTATAGACACTTATCACTGATCTTTGGCCTTTGCGTACCCTAAGAGCCATTGTGTAGTCATGTTAAAAGCTATGACACAAATTAAGTTAAAATCTAAGCAGCAAGCACGGAAGTTCATGAAACAGAAAAAATCCAAGATTGGTCATTATGCGAGATTTTCTCACTAAATCATTGAAAAACTCTACCTAAATTTTCATAACGAAATATTAAATGTTCGCAAAATCATAATATCATTTAATATGGCAACATATTAAACACATTCATCAATATTAACCTGTTATTTTTTGTATTAGGTAACGGTAACGCCCCACAATTTTTATATCCTGTTTACATCAAGGATAATAAAAAAACTTAAGTCTCTGCTCAAAGATCACTGATGCCAATATTACGTAGTTATTAGTAAATATTTATTACAGCAAAAACATATTTCTATGCCTATAGTGAAAAAGGGTATAAGTCCGATTTTGTCGATAATGAGTTAAGAAATTAGAGTGCACTTTCATCCCAATTTTCCTATATTTTTAGTGTAAGATAACCCGTTTTGCACATTGCTATTTTCTCATTTTTAAAGTTAAACAATATACGTTTTCAACAAGCAATCGATAGAGCTTTTTTTCTGAACATTTTGTTTAACCTAACTCATTTTCGAGAAATCGGACTTATACCCTTTTTCAATAAAGGCACAGATTTTAGAATCACGATTAATTTACAATGTTAATCGATTCCTATAAAAACTCAACTACTCTGAGATATTAGTTTCATATAACGGACATTAACGCCATCTATGTTAGACAACACGAAGTTATTACTACTCCACTTGGACCAATTACTTGAATAACTTGACGGTAGAAGACTCGGCTCGTTTGGATAACATATTTAAGTTAGCTGTTTTCCCGTTAGAGGGCGTTGTAGCATTTTCTTTGAATGTTTTTGTTCCGTCTATGTATTGATGTTAAGTTAAAAGGTTTTCCTAAAATAAACGTTGGATTGATTGGTTCTGTTGATTTCATATGCTAAGCAATCTGACAGTTTAGAAGTCCATAAGTGGAGAGCTCGAACCTTATACTTTTAAACTGAGAATTAATGCACAGAAACTTCAAAATTAATTTAGTACACTCCTGATCAAAATCTTTTCCAAGCCCAAATGCTCTCTTTTCGCCGTTAAAAGCATCAAAGGTTGATCCATATTGGTTACAACAGTAACATGTAATACTTACATTAATCTGTCATTTAAAATCATTAGGCCACTCCCAAGTCATGACCATTTGGTTACTTAGGTGACACCTTGACTGATCTATTTACATAATTACATCAACGGATGTCATATATCTCTTCTCTAGCTTCGTGATGTTTTAAGTTGAAAACATTATTAGCTTATAAAACCACTATGTGATCGACGCGGCTCTGGTCGCATTCAAAGTTTCACAGCCTATTTACTCTAATGATTTTTAAAAAAGGCTATTTTCGATACCGATTCTTTCATCATCTGTAAAACAAAGAGACTACGCATTTATAATATTAATAAGTATGGATTTTATCTAAACAATTTACCGAACATTTACACAGATACGCGAAGTAACGAGTGTTTAACAACATTATTTTGCAAATTACAAAACTGCGAACTCGTAAGTTAAGGACGACATTCTTTATATCCAGTCCACACTCATTTCCTTGAAATAAAGAAAGCTAGATAAAGTTACTTAATAGCACAGATTTACAAAGTCGCTAGCACTTAAAGTAATAGTAGGAAGATTTCCAGATCCATATTTAAGTCTTACTTAACATTTCAGGTAAGTTTACTAGTCGTAGTTAAGCAGAAAGGACTCAATCCACTCTTTGACTTTTCTTTGGACTCTCCTGAGGGTACAAATTGACACTCTTGCTACTGTGGGTTGAGTCGAGGTAGTAGGAAAAGTAGTTTTCATGTACATTTTAAAAATAGGGATTTCACTACAACATGGATTTGACCCTCAGGAGAATGATTGCATACTTAACTCCATTGTGGTCAAAGTGTGGATTGAGTCCTTTCTGCTTAACTACGTTCAACTGTCAGTTCTTGCATAGAATAGTAAACCATGTAGACTAATGCGGATCATTGTAAAGCAAAAGCAAAATAATAGCGATGTTGCAATTCTTCTCGTATCCAACGCAACGAAAGATGTATTAATATTCTAAACGTGTTCAAGACATGATTGCACTCTTTGCGTAATTTGGTAATCGAGTGTTTAAAAACTATAAATAGAAAATGGTTTACTTTCCTATCTATCGTATGTTTGACTATAACATACAAACAAACATACATTACATCACGTCTGTTATATCCAAAGGTCTAGGCATTTTATGATATTCATCCACGTTTCGTTGTTTACAAAGATAGTTCCTGGTTATAGGGGGCAAGCCTATTACCATATCCCGGAAATTTTACAAACACCAAGGCCATAAAAACGTTCTTAGATAAATTGCTTGCTTATAAATCAATGGGTCAAATCCATCAGTACTTATATTTTGTATTAAAATTCTAGGAGACCTTGAGCGTTGGTCTAGTCTAGGCTAAGCGCTCTACTTTCAAAACTGCATTCGGTTGCATTTGTGGCCAATATAATGTTTGTAGAAAATGTAAAAAATGGCTTACTAAGACACTATTATACTCGCAATATCTGCTTTCATGCTCTCATAAGTATCATTTTACAAAATTATGTTTGTATATTTTTGTTCTAGCAAATAAAAACCTCTTTGATTCTCATTTTAAACATAATTTTGTTTTTATTCTACAATCTTTATGTTTACAAAAAAAAAATAACTGCCTCTGTAGCACATTCGTTACTGCATCCTACTAACTTAAAAGAAGCCTAGAGTTTAGGAGCTGGCCCGGTTAACGGCAATAGGCTCGCCCCTTATTACATGGCACTAACATTGCTAATGGTGTATTATTACCTCTGCCTGAACCTTCAAGTCAACAAACGTTATATCATCTACCAATGTACGTATGTAGAAAGAAAACAGAATGCATTAATTTTACAAAAGTAAAACACCAAAATATTGTACGGTTGTTTCAGCGTTACAAAATAGTGCAGCAATGCGTCTTTTCTATTTGTGTCCCTCATAATGTAGTTGTTCAATTGTTTATTTACATAACAAAGCGCGGACCGTCGCAAAATAACTGTGTCGAACGTGTGACTACGAATGTGAGTTTGAATAATAAAGACTTTTGAACTAAAACTGATGTTTGTTAGAAGGCACCTATTACGTCTCGCTAGACTGTTTTACAAAACATATTTAGATTGAAATGCTAATGTTAGGTTCTATTCACGATGCTGGACTTTCCGTTTGACAAACTGGTTATGCAGAATTGAACACGATAAAGACTATTTTTTATACATATAATCCTACCAATAAATTGGCCCTAAGGGGTAAAGTGTATGTAACTACGAACCGAGACTCTACTTTCGGGAGGAGAGAAGTGTAATTTCATTAATTTAATAGAAAATATTCAGTTGAAACTCAAAGTTTGGCAACAATTACTTCTAAATGTTAACCATTTTAGACATAAAATTCTGGGTAGTGAGATATAACGCAAAATAAGACTAGTTCCATAAAATCTTATATGTTCATGCATTACTAACTTGATGGATTCTAGTCTAGACAATAGACATCAATTGAGATACAAAGTTTACGACTATTTTATTCACAGCTTACTCATACAATGTTTCAAACGCCGCGGAATCTAAACAACTGACTAGACACGGAGTCATCGTAAAACCTAATAAATTAAGAAAGGTTGCGGTTTTACGGCGACAGCCATAAAATAACGATCAATGAAGTGTGGGGTTTATAGCAGTGTGGAGAATCAAAGTTCTTCCACATCGAACCCTCAAACATAGAAAGGCATAATACTAAAATGTAGTTTTTTGGGAAATCGTGTTTCAAGATTCTGAATTGTCAGAATTCTTTGTGAGAATTCTTGCTTATTATTACAATAAAATAGGTACATGCCATATGAGCTATACATTTGAAATTTTGCAGATTAAGTAAGTATTTATTACCGTTATTCTATCTTTGTCAGCTCGAACCGTTACATAACATCATTTTACATTTTTCAGAAATGTTGAGTTACACCTGTTTATTACTAAGGTTGCGAACATGATGTGTGGTTAAGCCTCGCGAGGGCATGACAAGCGCGTGCGGCCTCTCCTAATGATTATTTTACAAGATCTGAATACAAATAGGCCTCATTGTCTCTTGTGTACTCCACTACAATTGATATTAGTATTACAACCGTACGAACAGTCTGCCAAGCAATACGGGATTCAGTTTTAATGTGTTTGTCGGTTATCGAGAGTGAAACTCGATATAAATTCTTTTTTGTGTAGTTTGTGGTTTCACTTGGAATTTTATAAAGGAGGTGAGTATTTCCTAATAGATTTCATCTTTATAAATAAGTATAGGGTAAAGCACCCAGTAGTCAGCCCCCAACCAGTAGTCAGCCTTTACAGGCTTTATATCCATGTAATTAGTGTAGAAAATAGTAAAGACCAATAAAATAATCATTAATCGAATCTGTATAATCTTATTGACTAATATGGACAATTACGATTCGCTAGCATGGCAGGTTGACGTGTTACACTCATTCTTATGAACTGCCATCAAAGACATGGCCAAAAACGTCGCCATTACTATTTTTTTGTTAAGGATTCGTGTTTTAGTTTTTGGCATGTTTTTAAATAAATTTGATGCAATATGGAACGAATTGATATTTTATGCTAGTATTTAATAGTTTATCTTCGATAAAATCATGCATTGCAGGCGTTTTATTTGTCTTTTGTATTATAAATTAACGTGGCCGACTATTGGGTGTGCAAAATATGAGGTTGATCCAGTACTCGGCCATGAGTGGCTGACTACTGGTTTTTTTGCAATTCTCATATATGTGGTTGAAATTAACAGGGCGAATACTTCTCAACATAACTATTGCGTTGAGCTAAACTCTTCTAAGACAAAAATAGTATTTTACCAGTAGTCGGCCGTATATAAAGTCAGTGAATTTCATGAGGCCGACCATTGGACCTACATATCCCATAGTCGGCCGTCAGTTTTGCTAAATGAAATTGGGTCTTAAATCCTTTCATTAAGGTTCAAATTTGTGGACGGCTATGTTGGCACAAAACTTAGTTACTTGTTTTCGAATAGTATCGTATCAAAAAGACCAAAAGTTCTGTATAAAGAGGAATAATTGTCATGTGCTATGGTGGCGATCAAAAACGTTATGAAAATCATGGAAACGAGTCGAGTACTTGGCATTTCACACATTATTATGACACTACAAGTCCGAAATTGTTTAATAGTCGCACAAATGTCCCGTACCATTAAGCTAGACTAAGTGCACTCCCAAAAACAAATGGCTGCCCTAAGAAACTGGTCACGATATGCTGGAATCAGCTTCCAGTTTCACCGGATGCAGCTGAATACCAGTGTTTTACATGGAGCAACTGCCTATATGACCTCCACAATCCAGTTACCTGGGCTATACCACGACTACCATAAGACTGGTTGTCAGATTTTCAAGCTTCTGACTAATTAATGGCAACGATTGCCAGAGATCCTTGAATGCCCGCCGGGACCTACAATTTACCATGCCTTCCGAAACACGAAGGAATTTTGGGAAATGAGAAAAGAAAGGAATGATACCAGTTACTTCTATCATCTACCTTCTATTTCCCAGCCTACCATTGACTTATGTATCAAGAAAGCTAAAATAGTTTTATAGAAGAGAGCATCTTTTGTAGATTGGGGAGAGTTGAGAAACAGAAGGAATAAAGGAACAGAAAATAAACTTTTATCGCTGTGAACCGTGTGAAGAAAGATTGACTAGAAAACATTTAGAAATCAATTACCTAAGTGCTAATAACTATAAATTAAAATCTTGAAAACCCCCGATTTCACAATATATTTTTTTATTTCATACTTTTTATAGGTTGGTGGTTAGGTTAAGCCATTCTGACTTTCCCACCACCAACTTTCTCAGCATGCGAAGCCATTTGAGTCCCCGTCCGAGTAAATTTGCAGACATTCGGTTAATCTCCCCACTTTAACCCACTACAACTTTTAAACGGCTCCACCGATTTTCATCAAACATGTCTAAAAACACTCGCACATATGTCACCTTTAACTTAAAAAAAACTAAATTGAAATCACTGCATCCTTTCGGGAGTTATGATGCCATAGACAGACAGACACACAGACAGACACGTCGAACGTTATAACACCCCTCTTTTTGCGTCGGGGGTTAAAAATTAATGGATGTATAAATTGTACTGCATGGTATTATTGCAAATGTGCTTTATTTCCTGGAGATTTCAATAAAAATATATTTAAAATAGAACATTTGTATTGAGTAAGTAAGAGGCTGACTACTGGGTAAGACATGGCTGACTACTGGCGAAATGGGGCTGACTACTGGTAAAAAGTGCCATATTTTGTTTAATGTGGATTTTTTCCATAATAAACTTATGAATATGATATTTTGTTATTTTTTTCTTAAAGTTTAATAAATTACCTTTCATACAATGACTAATGATTTTACATCTAGTTGTAAATGTTAAAAATATGGCTAAATCAAATTGACATTTTCACTAAAAGGCTGACTACTGGGTGCTTTACCCTACCTAGAATACAAAGTAGTCAGACAGTCGGCGTAGCTTTGCATATTCTCCATACATTATCATAACATATAGGTAAGTAATATTAAAATTATGACAAAACATCGTACGACATTTTTTTAATGAGTCATTTACCACTGTTTTAAAAAATCACGTTATGTTTATAGTGTTAAGTCTAGTTGTAGTTGTGTATTATGTCTTTTAAGTTGCAACACTATTGTAGTATTATTATTACGATTATTTTTAGGATGTTTTACAATCATCTTCAGTTTCTCCCAATGACTAATAAGCAAAGGATGAAGTATAATTGAATTTAATTAGGTACAGAACATTACTTAAGATTTATTGAACATAATTAGCTATTTACTAGGGCCGTAATATCCTGCAGTAAAATTATGCAGAATGTGATTTATTCATCCCAATTTTTATGATGATGATGAAGGCTTATTTTTAAAAGCTTCTTTAATAAAACACGAATTAGGAATAAGTAGCGCTTTTCACCTGAACGCTACAAATTTTCAAACATCTTAATTCAAGGTTTCATATCAATGAACTGTCAAATTCTCAGTAGTTTTATCTGAACTTGCACTGTCGAACGTGCATTGTCGAAAACTAAAAACTAGGTTCGCTCAATAATTAATAAACCAAACGGCCTATCAGAACGTATTTTAGAATAAAATTTGGTCTCAGAAGATGAAACATAACAACTCACACTTCAGACTTGTTCACTTACTACTTTACTTGGAGTCTTATATTGAATGGCACCGTAGCATCAGCTTTATAAACAGCTAAGTCTTGACACTCAACATTGTCCATTCAATGTTAACCTAGAAATACATGTATGCACTTATTCCGTGGTCAGTCAGTGGCACACGCTAGAGGAGTCGCGGGAAAAGCGGTGGATTTACCGTTATCGGAGAAAGCTGAGCCGAACAGCGCCGGCGCAGCAGTTAGTGACCGACCGGCGCCCGCGCACGCGACCCACACGCGCGCACACCGACAAATACGTATTTGTTTATTTTCATTGTTTTCTCTATTGTGTAGTGTGGAACATAATTCAAAAAGGTAAATAATTATGATGCAAATTAATCTTTATTTTGTTGTTTTTATTTCATTTTTTGTAACATCCGAACTGTTTTCTTAAACTGAATAAACAAAATAAATTAACTAAAAATTTAATTAGTACCAGGTACCTATCTGTCTCGAAATAAAAGTGCGCCGTAAATATACATTTACCTATTTATTTATTTTGTCAATGGGCGTTGATGTCTTTTATACTAAGATTATTTTAATGTTAACTGTAACCATGACTCAAATATAAACTGTGGGAATATTCATATGTTACTTAAAACAGATAATTATGTCGAAATGAAATCGTTTAAACATCTATCAATATAAAAACAAGAGCAGGTTTCCTTGACGTTCATCTACATAGCTGATTTCTATGTCAATATAAAACGGTACCATTAAACTAATAAATTTCTACATACAAACTTTTGAATATTCAATATCATAGGAGTATTCTACGTTTCATTTTGAACAAATTGTGTTTCTTGAGTCATAACAAAATATGTTTTTCCTTGAAGGTAATAAAGTTATGCGATGCTTGAAAAACCCAAGCTTAAGAACTTTAAAAAACATCTTCGTATGTCATATTCAATAGCACATTTTCATATTTCTTATTTAATTTTGTGTATAGAGATAATAACCGTTACATTTTCTTATAGTATATTTTCGTAACTCTCGTTTGTGTATTTAGTAGATTTTCATCACGTTTTCTTATTTATTTACTTAGAAAGTAGAAAAGTAAAAGCAAAGAGAATAAGTCTCAGAACACATCGGCATCGTGTAAATAGTCCATCAATTAGCGCCGGCGTGACAGCTCACAAATGTAAAACCTACACAAACAACTAGTTATTTCGCTTCACTGTTGTTAGTACGGAGAGGTCATTAACTTATAAATTCTGTCATCTACCTATCAAATTGTATCTAGGTTGTATTCTTTAACATAGTTGGGAAAAGGCTAGGCACGATGATGGTGTTTTATAGATTGTAAAGACTCTGCAGCCATCAGCTACATTATGCGGTTTGATAACTTTGTTGATTATTAGTACTGCTCAAACTGAGCAAAGCCTGTTTAGCAGCAGCTTGTAATTTATTTTTATTTACTTGTTTGTATTGTATTTATATACAGGTTTATTGTCACAGCCAATATCTGACAATAGTATAGATGTTTAACTAGACTCGTTAATTGTGTAGTTTGTTTAAGTCATTCGATAAAATCGCGTGTCTTAATATTGAAATTCTGTAGCAGATTTTAGTCCACAAGAAATATTGTTAACGAAACAACTTTCCGAATACTACTTTCTCGATTAGTGTGCTAAAAACGGGGTTATCGTTATAGGAGAATCGTTTTACGACTAAGGACACGTGGTTCAGAATATAAGTAGCTTTTTTGTCTACTACAAGTAAGGTGCTGGCTAAGTAAAAAAAGTCTGATCTTAACTACACATGTAATAGGTATTTTAAGAACTCTGAGCTTTTAAGGACAGAGTTCTATGTATTCATATATTCTAATCTGCATCTTTCTACCTGGGAATTTTTGGTTGGCCTGTTAAAATACCTTATGTACCTACTTTCGACTATTACTTTAAAGTTAATGGCCAGTTTTTTTAGCTTATATTATTAGAATACATAGCAACATATTGGAATAATACATTTTACCATCGCCTCGACAGTTATAGAGAAGTCTCTTCAAACAAACTAGGCTATATTTTATCTTATTTTTTGGTACGGATCACTGAACCACAGCAATAATTCTGCAGCTTGCATACATACTTCTGATTAGATCAAGTTTCTTCACGGTATTAATAACATGAAACAGACCACGCAAGAGCAATAGAACATACGAACAACTTTAATAAAACTAATAAAACTTTATTTGGTGAAGAACCGGATACACTAACCTTAAAACTAGTTTTTATTCAAGATTAACAATGTAAACAAAAAAATTATGAGAACTTTTTTTTATTTCATTAATTATTCGTTTGTTCCTCATTATTAAATACTCACCCGCGACTTCATTCGCGTTAATAAAAAACCCGGGGTAAAAATATCTTACGTGTCAATTTAGGTTATAAGCTAGCAGTGTATAAAATCTCATTGAAATCCTTTCAGTACTTAGTTTTTGCGTGAAAAAGTATCGAACATGTCATCCTCACAAACTTTTGCATTTATAATATTAGGATAGGATATAAGTATAGAACTTCAAGACGAAAGTTTCACTTAGATTATTATTAATTGAGATATTGGGTTAGCTTGTTGTAATTGAGAGCCATGCATACTCTAATCTGGAAATATCGGAATGAGGAATCGATAAGGCCGAATCACACCACTAACTGAACTTTTAAAGTTCTTTAATTAAATATTTTTACAAGGATTCATACTATACGTAGTAAGTACCTAATGAATCTTAATTAGTAATTACTTGGTGTTTCTATTCTAGTTAGATGCCACTGCTGCATCTATAAATCTACCTGTCTTGTATAACAATGCACTTTGCCTTCATTACAATATCTCAAGGGGCATAAACCACAGCGATTTGCATCAACATAACTACGTTGTGAGCAACTGTGTGAATCTAGAATTCTTATAGACAATTTTCGAATTATTACATAAAAAAGAGTAAAATAAAAAGCATAGCGTTATCTTAGCTTGCAATATTTCACAGAACCGACTATTTAATATTTTAATGGAATACGAAGCCATTATAAAACTTGTGTACTGTCAGCAATCACGTCATTGGTTGCAAATATTATTAGTTGCAATAACAAATAATATGGCCTCCGGTAACTACATCGTTGCAACTCACTCTAGACAGTTACAGATGCAAGAAGTAATTTGGTTATTAATTGATATGTAACAAGGATATTGCATGACTTTTGGCCTTTTAATATAGACAACCAAGTTTGTTATTTTTATTCAGATGCGTTCTCGTGTTATCCCTTGATTGACGTTTGAGAAATTGATTACAGTCATAGGTCATTGCCGACACTTAAAAGAACCATTACGATGGTGCAATAAAACGACTTAACTACCTCTGTATATAAATAAACTATTTAATTATACGGCTATTTGCATGAAAAATACTTTTGTGTTTTCCATAGAAACCTTATAACAATTATGGCTAATTATCTTAGTCTAAAACTGATTTGAATAGTGATAAAAAATCTATTGTTTAATTAAAATTGAGTTGCTATTGCAAATTAATTCATATTTAAGTTTTAGTGAATGGAATTAAACTAAGGCTGTTCTTGTATATAACAATATATTGCTTCTGTAAAACGGAACAGGTTTATACGAGATATTTATGAATACGAAATGTTATATACATTTGATTTATTAAAGATCGACCTTGCATATCTAATATCCTACTAGTTGCATAATATGCATCGATGCATGTCCCTAATGCTCATTGCTGCATCCCCAGCGAGTGAAACCAGCCAACTAGCTGTAGAAACTGTTTGTCATTATAGTTAGATGCTTGGTGCTTGCACACCGCAACACTGGAGTATCCGTTCACCATAATTGCTGTAAATTACCTTTGCGAAACGAAAATTACATGTTGTGACAACGACGGGGTAGATCATGTCATTGTATGTCTTTCATTTTAGCATCAGGGTCTATGAAATGTCTTTGTGTATACTTAACTTTACTTGCGTATTTCTTAAGGATTTGTTTGGTGATTGAGTGCTACTTGTCATCAGACTATAAAAAACTTTCTCAATGTTCAGGGCTTTATATACCTAATCTACATAATTTAGGAAAAGTAGGTACCTACCATAACATATTCTTGAAATACCACACAATAAATTCCACGTTAGTAATAACGGACACAAGGTACTAACGGACAGAACTTGGCCTGCAAATGAAAAGTAGTTGTTTCGTGTTGGAATCGTACCGATAATACATAGCAATATTAGTCATCAACAACTGCGGCATTCAACATAAAATATTAAGAACAGACAGCCAAGGTGATGAATATTAATGAGTGCATTTATTTCCAGATCAAAACAATGTTAGAAGGAACAAAAATCAACACTCCATCACAAATGGCGAGCGTGTTTGACATCGCTAAGGACACAGTCCTATTCCTTGTGTTATCCTTCTACTACATCCTTGAATCACTGTTCTGGACCTTAGTACCTAATGCCATAAGGCCTATGAAGAACCTCAAAGGAGATGTGGTGCTGGTGACCGGTGGAGGAGGAGGTGTAGGACGCCATCTAGCGGTGAAACTTGCCAGACTCGGAGCGAAGGTTGTCGTTTGGGATATAAGCAGGGAAGGTCAGTTGAATGCAGTTTTACTTTTAAAGGATTTGATTGAGCTGTTCGGTAGTCGACCTTCTACTAGATAATTTTAGGTAGCCTAGTGCTAAGGTAATTATTGGTTAGTAGATATTACTTGTTACTACTTCTGCGCATGTGTGTTTAGTGAAAGTAATTCTATACCAAATAGTTTTTTGTTTTGAATTTGAGTGTTGTTTGTTTTCGTTTGGCCTGACCTCAAAGCAATTATTAGACGGTGCATTAATTAACATTGAATGAAATAATAATAAATACTAAATAATATGCAATAATAAAAAAACTTCCATTAACATTGACTTCTACATTTTGCCAATTGCTACTGATGAAAAAACCGAAGTAAAAATTGTTTGCTTTAAATAAATTCCTCCATAGATATCTCTGGCAACTGCCGTAAGGCGTACGCTATACGCGATTTCAGCAGCGACGATTTATTATTTTTACCGACTGGATCAAATTGATGATAGGTTGTGCTGGGTGAGGAAACTGTGATCTTGCCTGTGTACTGGATGCATTGATTATTCATCAATAATAAATATGCCTTATTTTACTTTTGACAGGTTTACAAAAGACATGCACAGCAGTAATGGATGAGGGCTACGAAATTGCAAGCTACGTCGTAGACCTAGCTGATCGTAGCGCAGTCTACGCGGCCGCTGAAAAAGTCAAGCGAGAGGTAAGTTCAATGTTATTTTGATAATTATGTTTTATATTTATTGTAGTAACCTTAATTTATTAAAGTTCACATAGTTATTGACTGACGATACCAAGATAAAGGTTATCTTCTAAAATCTTAAGGATATCTTTTAATTAACTTGTGTCACTTTTAATAATTTGAGACGATTTGGCTTATCCAAAAGATTGTTTCCACCGTACGCTATGTACTTAGAAGTAAACAGACACATCTCTATATATAGGTATGTCTTTATATATTAGCGAAAGTTATATTTTCAGGCTGCTTATTTGTGTCCGTAATTACACATAATAATAGGTAAGTAGGTATAATGTTTTTATATCTTTCCACTCTGATTCCTGCCCACTATTTGTTTAAGCAAGCATGACCAATATCTATAAAGATTAATTTATCGTTGCTATAATTCTAGCCAGAAATTATACCTAGTAAAGATATAAACGCGTTCTGCTTTAAAATCACAATTTACTGGGTAACATTATATGTGCCAGTGTTGCTTATTATCACTGCAATACGCACTTTTATCTTTCCTCCATTTTGTCAATAATGTAATTCCTAGGATTTTTCTTCTAATAATATTGTTTAACGTGATATTTTCGACTTCTCACGTGCATATTCAGAGTTTAGAAATTACCATTTATAGAAAACCTAATCTAACAATAATTTACCTTTAATATTAATGTGTTGTTTAAATCCACAGGTTGGTAAAGTAGACGTACTGATCAACAACGCGGGCACAGTGTTCGGTGAAACTCTCCTGGACTTGTCGGACAACGCAATTGAGACCACATACAAAGTCAATATACTCTCTCACTATTGGGTAAGTCACACTTCACTTGTACATGTACATATTGATCATAACGCATACTCGGTTACTTATTGTGTAAGTGCTAAAAAAGGTCAACCATCAATTTGGCTTTTTCTGTGCTGTTTTATTGAGCGTGGAACGATTAATTAATCTGCTAAGGATCATTCGTTTCATTGGTGATTGGAAAGTCAATAATTAGGTACATCATGTTTTTTAACAAACACGTATGTACCTACAGTAGTGTTCGTTAATGCATTGGCACTACCATGCTAAACAAATGCTGTTTAATTTGACATGTTTTAGTGCTAAATATTCAGGCTACCCAGGCTAGTGTTAGATGTCACGTAAATAAGTAAAAATCTGTGAACATCCGTGTACAAAACATGACTCCATATTTACCTTTTTACTTATAACTTTTTATCATACACCACTGTCTAATAACGTCTATGGGTTCAAAATAACTCTATTATGTTAGCTAATTCATGCTTGTTATTTCAGACCGTGAAAGCCTTCCTGCCGGAGATGATCAACAGCGGCAAAGGCCACATCGTGACAGTAGGCTCCGTGGCCGGGTTACTTGGCACTTACCGCTGCACTGACTACAGCGCCACTAAGTTCGCCACTGTCGGCTTCCACGAGAGTCTGTTCACTGAACTGAGGGTATGTAAACTGTTGCTTAATAAAGGTATGCGAAATGACGTTTGTACGCATTCTTTTACAAACGCTATGACAAGTAAAATTAGAGAAATTAGATGATTGACGACATACGACGATATTACGTTGCCAATTGAAATACTCATAAATATCAAATCAAATCTCATTCGTATTAAATTGTCCTAAATAAAAATAGGTTCTCGTTTAAAGACACGGTACTCGAGATGCAAAAATATGGCACTAAAGAAAACTCTTTTCACTAGGCTCACGGTCACAACACAATCCACGCGACCCTGGTGTGCCCCTACTACATAAACACTGGCATGTTCGACGGCGTGACCCCTCGCCTGATGCCGATGCTGGAGCCCGACTACGTGGCCGAGACCATGATCGACTCCATCAGGAAGAACGAGGTCAATTGCGTCATGCCCGGATCTGTACGATACCTTCTGCCGCTCAAGTGGTGAGTGAACTTTGCTGGGCGATTCTTTGCTACTTTCGACTATCATGACGAATTACATACACACATCATGACATCGTACACATTATCGATGTTAAACTCTTTCGATAGTAACAACTGTTAAAACTCTTTATATGATTTGTGACTTTTTTCAAAATTAAGTTTTTTATTTTAACAATAGATCTTGAGTTCAATTTCCGGATCTGGAAGAGATCTAATTGTTATTTCGTAACCTTTCGTAACCAAACTGCTAACAATACGCTCGCTTCTCTCTTTCGAAAACCGGTATATGGAGTTTAAGGCCCAGCGCAGACAGACCGGAATAATCCTCGCGCGGTCTCGAGCATTTTCTTTACGGCTCGCGGATGCTCGAGCATGCTCGCGACTGCTCGAGCCTGCGCGAGGAAAGCGTTCTAGGTTACCATTCTACATTAAACAGCCACTTTTTCGTGAAAGTTCGTCAACAATAGTGGACTGGGCCATGATTATAATTGCTCGTTTGGCTGCAGAAGAATAAAAATGACGTTTTCCCTCTTTAAACTCAGTAACAACATTGAAAGTTCTCGTACGATGCCGGCGGCGACGCGAGGCCGCGCGGGGATACCCGCGCATCCTCGAGCACGCGCGAGCATTTTTTGTCAGGTTCAAGCAATTATGCACTTTATTTTAATGATTTTAAAGTTGATTTTCAAGTGCATTAAAAAATCGTCTCCGCTGCGCTCCTCTTGGTCTGCGCTGACCCTAATATGTTTTTATTTCTTATTTTAGCCTGCTCCCTGCAAAGATGTGCTGGGATCTGATGCACCGAGTGATGAAGGGACCCCAGTCTATGATGGAGTTCAAGGGCAAGCCCAAACCAGCAGTCGTTGCTCATTAATCACTTAGTTTTAGTTATACTTTGTAAATAATGTGTATTATCAATAAAGGCTAATACTCAATATTTAGATAGTGACAACTCCGTTCAGAATATCCACGATCTTTTACGCTGTGGATTTAAAAAGAAAATCAACTGAGAGTTGTTAATTGGCGTGGGTGAAGAGATAATATTGAACAATTTTAAAAGCTACAATATATAATAAGACCACCTTTATTACCTTTAATACTTATATAAAAACGATAAAAACAGATAAGGTACCAAATCAAAATTAACATTTACAAAGACTGAGCATTTTCCGTAGCATTTGTAGTATGAAATAAAATGACAATTATACATCTGAAATTTATTTTGTTTCAATAAAAATCCTGGAACAGTGAATATCACAAAACAGAATAATAACTTAAAATTAGTATCACACATCAGAATAAGTCGTAAAAGTAGTCAAGACCTTGACCCAGCTCCCAGATAGCGATCCCGGTGCCGTATTCACGCGCTAGATCTAGTCGCTTTTGTATAGAGTATAAGGTCGGATAGAATATCTTCTTCGTACCCTGTGATGTCCTGAAAAGATAAAACAGCAAATTTATACAATGCTATTATATTGTTTTGCAAACCAAATTTTTTTTAACCTTTTGCTGTCTTGGAGAAGGGCCTCCATGAGAAGGGTTAGGCCTTAAGTAAACCACATTTGCTAAGTGTGAGTTGGTGGATTCTCATGATCCCTTTTTTTTAATGAAAGGAGGCCAGATAGATGGTAAAATGCTTAAACCATAAAAATAAATTCCACACAGGGAGAGCCACAGAATGTACGATCACAATGTTAATATGGATGTAAAGCATGTTAAGACATCTCTTACTATTTTTATATCGCTCCTTGAATACAAAAGGGCCACAAATCGAAATCTATAAATTTTACAGGAGAGCCAAAACAAATTTTTGAAACTGTTTTTTTATAACATTTCATATATTTATTTATTAAATATAAGATGTTAATATATCATTAGATGCGTATTTTTTAGCTCTATCTTTCTACAAAATAAACTTTGTAATAGCTGTTACCTATTAAGATAAAAAAGCATATAAGTCCCTTTTGCATTCAAAATTTGAACCAATATTATGAGAAATATGTCAAAAATTAAACACAGTTTTACAAATAAAAATGGTTAATTGTACTTTTTTGGTAAAAAAACCGTATCAAAAAGTTTAATAATAATTACTAAGTAAAACCATAACTGAATAGACCAGGAAAACATTGTATTAAACAATCTAAATTAAAAAATCTTAACTTTTTATTAAGTAAGTTAAATTATTGAGATAAACTTTGTGCGTAACTTTAATTATTTAGTAAAATTAAACATCAATCAATGGGTAACGTGACGAGTAGACTGAGTGCAGCAGGAGTATTAAAGAAATAAGATAATACAAAAGGTTTTTGAGTTTTATAAGCTTTTATATTTAGCATTCGTGGATTATTCCAAAGCTTTTGACAGCATTACTCATTCCGCCATAGAATCATCACTCCATCCAAGTCCTACTTAAAGATACTATGTAGAATAGAACCTTCATACATCAAACTCATCAAAGCAATAGACAACAATATCATTCCAAATCCAAAGAAGCGTGAAACAGGGAGACCCGCTATCTTCCAAATTATTTACCAGCACCCTCAGATAAATTTTCAGGAGCCTGGCGGGGTTATGGCAATCAAAAGCATAGTCGTAAGTGGTAAACAGTTAACAAACCATTGTTTTGTAGATGACATAGTCCTCTTCTCTTTTTCGGCATCGGAACTCGAATCAATGCTCAAAGATCGAAGCACGGCATACCTTCAGATTGGACTGAGTAAGAACCGTACAAAAACCCAGGTTATGACCAACAACACAAAACGTAGGGTCGAGGTAGACGGGCACGTCATAGACTATGTCGACGAGTACACTTGCTAGGGCCAGATAACCTCTTTTAACAACCGACGGGACAAAGAGTTGGACAAACGTGTCACAAGTGCCTGAAAGAGATCCTGGTCCAGGAAAGAGCTAATGAAGGGTAACCTTCCACTGTCACTGAAGTGAAAGCTCGTCGACATGTTTATACCTACTACCCGTCCTTACCTACGCTGCCCAAACATGGTCCCTTACGGAAAACTAGAGCCAGAGAGCGATGGAGCATAGTATATTATGCGTCAAAAGAACAGATCACGTCCGAAATTCTATACTGCGCTCCCAAACTCGCATAGCCGATGTAAGGGACAAGACCGCCTGGCTGAAATGGAACTGAGCCGGCCACATCTATACTAATATTATAAAGCTGAAGAGTTTGTTTGTTTGATTGTTTGTTTGTTTGTTTGTTTGTTTGTTTGTTTGAACGCGCTAATCTCAGGAACTACTGGTCCGATTTGAAAAATTCTTTCAGTGTTAGATAGCCCATTTATCGAGGAAGGCTATAGGCTATATATCATCACGCTACGACCAATAGTAGCAGAGTACCGGTAAAAAATGTTACAAAAACGGGGAAAATCTTGATTCTCTATTATGTGACGCAAGCGAAGTTGCGCGGGTCAGCTAGTTATACATATGCATTCGGAAAGGTGGACCCGCATATCTACCAACTGGATGCCAGAAGATGGTCATAGCAGACGCGGGAGACTTAAATGGAGATGTCGGGATGACCTAGACGCATTTGAAAAGGACTGGTCGGATCTTGCCCCTGAAAGAGGAATTTGAAAGGAAAGGGTGCCTCTTGCCTTTGCCTGCATCAAAATGTATTATTTTATTTTTAAAATTGTAACGAAAACTAAAATTATTATCATGCCAAACGGTCATATTTCTGGCCTTCCCATTCTAGCACGCTAAAAATGATTATTTATTCCACAATAATTTAATGCAAAAGGGACGTATTTCAAAATATGCTACTGTTATATTACAAAATATGGTAACAAATACTATAGTTAGAATGCAAAAAGGACGTTTTCCAAAATATGGCAGTTTTGTATTGTAAAATATAATTACATTAACTTGAAATTTTGCACCCAACACAGACATATTTTGGATTGTGGCACTTTTTCATGCAACTGACGAGCATTTGCGTTGAATCTCCGGGCGCAACTCACAAAGTGGCTGTTTTGCACTGACATTACCTGTCAAAGTGAGCTAATGCAAAAAGGGCAGTAAGTCAGTGCAGCCATAATATAAGCAAAAATCATGGGGGTTTTTTTTTTACTATAAAATATAGTCGGTTCAGGTGTCATTTTTGCAATAAAACGATTTTCATTTTTTTTTGAGTTGTGGCCCTTTTGCATTGAAGGAGCGATATAATGTTTAACTTACTCTAAGCTTCCGAGACAACAAAGAAAATTTTCGAAAGTATTTTCTTGAGATGATTATGTAAACTCATTGTTTAATATTTACCTGATTTCTACGTAATTCTCAGCTGTATTGTTGTTATATGACAAGGCTTGGTTATTTTTGGCATTCTTCAACAGTTCAATGTACTCTGTTCCTACTATAGGTCCACCACCATTGGCTGTATAGGAGTTACCATAGAAGTTCAGGCCAAGTAAGATCTTGGACCTCTTTGCTGTACTCTCATCATTGTCTATGAGTTTCTCCACACATAATCTCACCCAATATAGAGGAGCATTGGGCCCTGAAAAAAAAGTAAGTTCAATTATTTAATAGGAAACTGATTAGGTAGCAATTTCCCATTGCTGCCTGCTAATTCTGTTCTGATAAAAAAATCACATTTATCATATAAAAAACTGATTTAATACATCTTTAAAAGACAGACATAATTTTACTGTAAAACACAGTGCAGGGAAGCTAGCAGATTATAACTTTTCACAATTTTCCAATATATTAAACACAAAACTTTAGTTATTTAAATAATATTTACTTACTCTGCTGATGCATCTTTTAGATAAAAAATATTCAACAGTTACCTGGTTTTTGTGGATTAGAGAAGTCATAAGTCATGACAGACACAGCCTCTACATAAGGATAAATATCATTAAATGCTTGGATGAAGAACTCATCAGTGGGGTACCCACGGAATGGTGGGTAGACTAGAATTAGACTAAGATCATTTTCATTCATCTCCAAACCTGGAAAACAAACACAAAAATAAAAGGTTTGTGACAAAAAAGTGATTCAATAACTTATATAACATAAGTGTCAGAGATTTCTTTAAGGATTTAAAATATTAATCAGTTGAAAAAAACATTTTTGGAAATTCAATTTAGTTTTTTATGACTAAAATAATAAAGATTGAGGAATACTTTAGTATATAACATTACATATTTGTAGATCTTAAAGAAACTAAACTAAACAATGTCCACTTACCAAATTGCTGTATAAACTTAACAGATTTGTCTACATATTTGCCTATCTGTGAGAGCATCTCTAACACTACTCCGTCAAACTTCCACTGTTTGCATGCTTTATTGATCTCATCCATGAGAGCCTTCTGTTCAGTCACCGATGAAGGCTCCATGAAGAATGCCCTGAGGTCTGACGGCTGCCAGTTCTCAAAGATAATCCTTGGCAATACTTAAAAAGAAATAAATCTGGTTAATGCTGTATTATTTTACCATTATCAGTAATATTATTGTGATAATACACAGTTTGAATATAAACACCAGATAATAATGACCAATTAGTTATCTAAAATTAAATTGCACTGTTGCACCAAGTATTGATAATGAAATCAATGATCAATAAAAAATTAATAAATTACATACTTTTTACATGGCTAGCAGAGCCCTTCTGCCTCACAGCCTTCATCCAGGCATGGTCAACGTCGTGCAATCCCGATATAATGTAAATGTTCGGCGACTGACGCTTAATTTGTAGCCACACAGGAGAAATATAGTTGAATTTAGGCGCCCACGATTTAGCCACATCGTAGCCCTTGTTGTTCCACTAGAAATAAACATAATGTAAGTTATAAATAACAGCAAATAGTGGCGAATCTGGTAATATCCGGTAAATACTTACAGGTGTAACGTAACCCAAAACAGAGCTCTTGAAGTTGCGTGTTAACACGTCTTGGTGATACGTGGCATGGTATTTTATAATATCTTTAACTAAAGGTGCTTCGTTCACTAATTTACGATCTAACACGTTATTTTTCCTTGGTCCTTCCTGCGGTTTTACCCCTTTTTGGCCCTTTTTGTCAGAGGGCGGCGATAAAGTGGCTAGACACACATTTAGTAGAAAAATAACTTGCAGTATCGTTTTAAAACATTTCATTTTTACGATAACAATGGCAAAATAATTGTAACACTCGTAAAGTTCTTATAAAACTTGTTATATCCTGCATTCAGCAACGCAGTCCAGTCAATAGAATAAACAGTTTGCCGGGTTCCTTTCGATCTGGACTTAGCAAAAAATATCAATAACATGTCACTTGTGACTTGGTATCGATTCTTTAACTGTCAAAAAAACTACGTTCCGAATCTCCAAGTATAGTTGTTATTTCGTTTATTTAAGTATGTTTTATTTAAAAAATGTTTTAACATCACTTTTTACATACCTTAGTTTTAAACATTTATTTCCGATTTTTTTGTTAAATTATTTGTATTAGTATGATTACGATGCACAGAATATCTGTAGTCTGATATCTCTAAAAAACAGCATACTGAGCCTACGTGCCTTCAAACAGCCCCCAATAGAAAACTTTTAAAACGGTATACACATATATTAGCTACTGACAAAACCGTGCAATTCAAAGTTGTAAAAATATGATGCTAGTAACACTCTAGACACAATAATAAGAATAACTTCTTATTTTGAGTACTTAGATAGGTACCTATAATAGTCCTAGGTGAATATTATAGGTATTATAGGTGACACGCCACCAAGTAATAAGAATACATCAACTATACTAACTGTGGAACTTAATGTTTCTACGTACCTAACTACTCTTCTTTGTAAACTTTTTGGCGAACGTCGGGTAATGCTTCTTTTATTTAATTTACGTACTTAGATAGGTAGGTTCTAATGATCATTTGTTTTTATTGGTACACTAAGACCTGCACTACCTTAATTAAGCCTTGAAATATCTAACTATTACTTAAGTAATGTCTCGTAAGTCGGGGTAGGTGCCCTAGGCTGTACCTACATACTGAACAAAATTTTAACGGTATAATGGAATCTTGCATTCGATCAACAAGTAGAACATTTGAATCTGTTTATTAAGATTTGCCCATCCAAAATAAGTTATTGTTTTCAAAATGCTTAAGTAACGAAGTTACCCGCCATCTCACTACCATACCGTTTCGTTCAGGTGCATACAAAACGCATTATTTCAGGTACGTGTCTAAAACTACAGCAACGGCCACACCTGCGCGGTTGCACTGACGCAGTAGCTGAAGCGGTAATGAAAACTGTGTAAATAAACAAACATGGACCGATTACAATCAATCTTTCCAATATTTTAAAAAGATTGATCTTTTTAAACTATCTACATAACTCTTAATAGAACAATCGCTATCAATCTTGCTCAATATAAGCGAAAACAGATTCAAATGATGCAGATTTTCTTCCTTTAGTCCCGAAATTTGCAGTGATTTAGTACAAGGTCCCATGGTGTAATGGTTAGCACTTTGGACTCTGAATCCAACGATCCGAGTTCAAGTCTCGGTGGGACCTAAACCTTTTTAGGGCTAATTTTTTTCAGTCGTTTTATTGATGCCAATCAATAACACGATGCAGATATTTATTTCTCTGTAAAATTGAATGCGTTAATTTAAGTGCTCTGCATTATTTTTTAAGTAAGTCGTCAATGTCAAGAAATGACAAAATGTGATCAATTAATCGTCTTTACAACTTCTTTAATATTTTTTGTTGTTAAATGCTAAACTTTCATAAGTGTTATAAAATGACTGTAGATCAAGGCCTACTTACAAAACTCTTTAGGTACCTATATTTAACTATATCTCAATAATGAAACATAGGTAATTACTTAATATTATCACATCGTTAAGGTGAAAACGTATTTATGATAAAAATTTTAAGATCCATCTACCACTTATATTCAGAATTTAATAGGTAGAGCTTAACAGCCGTGCCTTACTTGCTCACAGTGGAAGATTTTTATCTTAATCGATATAATTTCCACTTCAAAACTTGTCTCGAAAGAAACAGACATATCCACAAATAACTCGGAATCTAATTATAATAGTAGTAGGTACCAATTTCTTTTCGTTCAGCGACTTTACCAAAGCTGGAACTTGGTAAACTATAAGTAAACTCATCAGATAAATGACAATATAATTAAATATGTAAAATATATGATGGAATATGAAAAAGTGGTTTTATTTTCCTTTCTTTTCTTGCAACAGCCGGCTCTGAGTCAACAACAGTGTAAAAGAAAGTAATGCTTGCGACCGACGATGTATGAGTAGTTTATTGATAAGTCAAGCAGTATTGCCGCAGAAACCGGGCCCACAACATGGCTCGACACCTTTCACGAGTACTAAACGCTATTGTTATCTCAATATTGTTCATAGGTAAACAGTGACTCATTTTGCATCTAAGAATTTCTTGCGAATTTTATTTAAATTATGTTAATTTTTGTGTAATATTAATAATATTTAAAACGGTTCCCGCGCATGTTGATCCACGTTTAAAATTTAAATAATAATTTCACAGGAGTGCAAGGAAAACATCGCAGCGAAAGAAGTTTAACGGATGTGAAGTGTCACGAAAATGGGAGATTTTATAGGTAGGTCTAATTTAAAAGCTACATTGTGTTCCTTCCATAATACTTAAATTAGTTATAAGTAATCGAAACATTATAGGAATCATATTGAACCTGTGTATGAAGCAGTATTGGGCAAAATGTAATCTAACTACTGATTACTAACTACGACTACATAAAGTAATTAGTAATCATAACTACAAACTACATAAAAAAATCGAAAAATGTAGTTAAAATTTTGACTACTAACTACTAATTGTAGTTGAAATTACGATTACCTGATTACTTTTTATAACTACATATTTAAAATAATTTTGCGTCATTAAAAAAGGAAACACGCGCGATAGTCGTTCATGTAAGTACATGAACGACGATCGCGCGTGTTTCGACTTGTCGTTTGGTTTGTTTGTCGTTTTTGTTTATTTATTTGATTCACAAATAATTTGAATTACTTAATTCTTATTAGACAATATTATTTACTGTTTTTAATTTTTTTTGATTACGTGTCTATAAAAAGTAATTAAGATCTAATAAGTATAGGTTCATAACATCTACGACTGTAATCCTTGCATTTGATTATTTATGAAAATAAACATAGGTATGTGCAATAAACCGTTTTTTTATGCAGCCCTATTCCAAAACATATGTTACTTTTTACACATTACATTTTTATATAATTGCAAAATATAAGTTCATAAAACTTAAATAATCAGTAATTATAACTACTAGATTGCAGCAATCAAATTAACAACTATTCAATGTAGTTTGATTACTGTAGTTAATTATTTGTTAATTACATGTAGTTACGATTACATGTAATCATAACTACATGTAGTTAACTACTTTTAATCGTAATTAGTAACCAGATTACAAAATTGTAGTTAACTACGCCCTACACTGGTATGAAGGTACAAAAGTTGCTACAAAAATTTAGGGTTTAGTGATAATAATATAAATCTGTGGACAACATAATCATAAACCTAATCAATTTATCAATGATTTTTTTTGATATTAAAGTAGTTCGAGAGTGACTTTGGAAAATGAAGTGAAAATAACCTTTGCTTCGCTATGATTTTCCGAGGTGAAATCAAACCTAATTGCAGGAAAAAAGCTAGCAAGCGAGACTAACACTAGGCATAAGCAAGGGTTTCTAATTTGTCACGGGAGTTATCTAACTGGCCAGTGACTGGAAATGTGAAAACACAATAAAATTTATTGTAGAAAATACAGCAATTAAATATTACGCGGACATTTAATTCGAACAATATTAAGTTATTATACCTACCTGTCCATATCTTATGTCACGTTAATATTATTGTTATAAAATGTTATGTCACTAATCATTATTTTAAAATTATAAGCGATAAAATCTTCCAAACGTATTTTGCCGCGTTTTTCTACGTTTGGAGTGGTCACATGTGTTAATCGAATCATGCTATTATTGTGTTACATCAGAAGATAATAACGTTAAGATGAATATTAATATCTAAAAACTGTGTCAACATTTGTTATTTAAATAAATATGTACACTGGCGAATATATTTTTACAACATAAATACCTATTTTAAAGCAGCTTATGTTATGGAAGAACGAGGGTTACCGTGGTCTTATTGTTAAATTTGTGTAATCATATTTGTTACATTGGGACTCAATAATATCGGCATTCATAACTATTTATGCAATATCAATAAATTTTATATTATGTCTAGACCAGTCGACAGTAAAATTGCGAATAGCACGATATGTAGGTACTTATATATGCATCATATTAATTGATGCAAAGCCAATCACTGTAAAAATATACGTTATCTCTAATTATACGTCGTTTACAATTTTTGTTTAAATTGAAATTAGCATCCATTAATTATTCGCAACTGGCTATGAATTAATTCTTCGAATTTTTAAGATATACCCAAAACAACATTCTGCTTGAGAGGATAAATATTTTGGTAATGTTTCATGCCTCTCAAATCACGTATATCGATGACATAATGAATTGTATTTAGACGTTTAGGCTATAGATATACACTCCTATTTCATGAAGTAGGTAGGTAATCCTAACTAGATATCTAGTAAATAATAATATAATTAATCCTAGAAATACCAGATTTCCTACTTTGCATTACAACCGGTAATTAAACAGTTTTCTCATGGCTCTTGCTAACGCAAATTTTGTAAGGAGAAATTATATAAAAGTTTATTAAAAAAAGTTAACAAAGAAGGCTAACTCATGTTATGCTAAATATTACCTAGTTAAAGAACGGTACAAGACATTAAAAAACGTATTATCGCGGTAATAATTATCAAGTAAATCTCATAAGAATAACGATAGCATTTGCGGTGCAGTGCTAAAGATGGTCGACATGCCACTACCCTTCAGCCAACGGTAGGTCGTGGGTTCTATTCCCATGTCCTTGTTAATGTGACTTTAATCCTTCAATACGTTGCAGCTTCGGTTTGGGGTCAAGTTGCACATTGTATCCGTCAAATGTACGAGTTTAGATTGCATTGTAACTTATGCTATACCTGCCTGTTTTTAATAACTAATGTTCTCGTGTAGCGGCCATAAATAAGTGGATAACAATAACGTATGCATATTATGGTGCAACATAATAATTAATAAGTACCTATGCTTAATCTGCATAATGCTCGAAACATCCTCGTTCAAAAAAAATACCGCATCGGTCATAAATTCGCGGATGCACCAGACCATACCATTTGTAATGGTACACTAACCCATTTTCTACCTCTTACTAGTAAAGTTATATTATTGGAAAACGGAAACAAGTTTTTTTCTAGATCATTATGAAAATGAGTGATGTTAAATGTTTCCGCGGAAATATCACGCAAATAAAAAACAAACCTGCGTGTAGACAATGTAGGATGATTTTCCGCCATTTTCGTTACGCACACGGGCGACGACCCCGCGCGACTTTCGCTGCAACCTTGACTGAGGCTACCGTCCGCTTGTATCAGCATTACCATTTCCTACCACGTCTTGAGAAATTCACTTTCGCTGTATATTATATCCGAATAGCTCGACATATGACAAAATATTCACAAACGACATCTAATTTGCGGCTGTCCCTAAATTAGTGTAGCATTTGTATGAAATACATGTCTGCGTGAGACGTACTTATATTGACAGCAGTTTAAAAACATATTTTTTGTCTTCGTAGCAGCACTTTCACTTATTTATTAACAGCCTTCCCGGCGACTTCATTGATGGATTAATGCATAACTTAATTTATTCTGCATATCGTTTGTTCTTTTAGCAAACACTAAACTCGAGTTAACAAATGTCGTACTTAAAAGGAAAGCCCGTCTATTATTAGACTACTTATTTACGAGGTGCTATACCTAACTTATTTCTCCCATAAACTTGTTAAAAAAATTTCAAGTTATAATCGATCTGCATCTAAGATATTAATACATTCCTAGTGTAAAATGCTCATTAGCTAGGCCAGCCTTAAACGAGCTAACGATGAGAAATTAATCTTCGACCTATTATTCCTAGAAACCCAGACCGGTCTGAAGACACAATGTGGACGCTGGATGAATGTGCCAAATACTATCTTTGCTTAGACGGAGACGTCTTCGAGTTCCATTGCTCATCGGGTCTGTTGTTCGATGTGAACAGACAACTGTGTGACATGCAACAGAATGTTCACAACTGCGATCTTACTACAGGTACGTGAAAACTATTAAAATCTGATCGTTGTGGTTGCTGCAGTTACATGAGGCCAAGTTAAACTGCCTTTGCATTGTTTTTGTTTGGAACGTTGTACAGTCAGCTCTAAAAGTCTCTGAACAGATCAAAGGGGCTTTAAAATACCTTTACACAATAAAATGCCATAAGTTATAGTCGACTATGTAAGAAAATAACCTATACTTCAGAAATTTACACAAGTCGCTGTACACGAGTATTTTATTCTGTTTAGCGACTTTTGGAGCTGACTGTACATCTCCTAGAGCTTCAACCATGAAGTAGTTAAATTCTAAGGACGGCAACGGTATCTCTAAAGTTATTTGTATTTATTTTAGAGACTCGAATCCCGAAGCCTCTTCTTGATGCGGCGGACTGTGCCAATGACACTCACATCGGTTGTGCAGACGGCACCTGTATACAATCTGTTTATTTCTGTGACGGAGCCATCGACTGCCAGGACTCTTCAGATGAGGTAATAGATAAGTCAAAAGGTTGACCGGTTAATGCAAACTACCTAACAAAAATCTACCTCTACCAGCTTATAGGATTCTAAAACTGATCTAATAGGTACCATCACCTTATCTTTAATGGCTCCTTATTATCTTGTAATGACTGCAAGCAAACACCACCATAAAATCTTTTGAATCTTTTGAATGCAATCACTATTCATTGCTCGAAGTGCAATCATAAGATCAAACAGCAGCGACATGATTAGTGAATCAATCGTAATTTCACAACTCCTCGCCTCATTATGACTTGCAAATCATCAATGCTGTCAGCTGTAGATTCGTTTTCTAATCTTTACCCTAATTCGTACTTTCACTGTAATGATAATCGCTCGCACCATGTCAAGCCGATTATTACTAGTTAATAATGTACAGTTTTCTCTAAATTTCTATCTTGTCCAGGGCTGGTGTGATGTGAACTATGACCCGAACGCAGCGGAACCGTGTGATGTTAATTTATGCCAACTGCCAGATTGTTTCTGCTCTAAACATGGAAATGTAATACCTGGAAATCTTGTGCCTAGTCAGGTAAGAAATGTTTTTACAAATGCTTACGCAGAAATCCGAATAAGTAATTAATGATAATGTTGAGATCAGAATCACCACCGGCCGCATCGGTTTCGCCGACTAGTGGCTCTACAATATTGTAAACGACAAGAGTTGTCTCGTTGGGACTTATATTAACTAATTAAACAAATTCTTTAGTTCAATTCAATCTTTGTTAGTAAAACTTTATGCGACAATAGTGATTAGGTAAGGTGATTGTGTGGATGAATCTACTCGCGATTCAGCTCATTTTTCTGTTGCATCTAACGAGTACCGGAATCACTTTTCCCTTTCACCATAAATAAGAATGAGTAAAGAGTAAAAGTTCATAATGTATGTAACACACTTAAACAAAAGACCTGCTCTAATGAGTCCCATAATGTAAGCAAACAACGTACCTACTTATTACTCTACGGTCTCACAGTTTGAGAGATGAAAACCAATTGATAAACTTGCTTACAGGTCAGGTGAAAACTACATTTAAAAGCAAACACTCCACCGGTCTTAATTGTTTTTAGTTTAAGTATATCTGTAGGAAAATAACAACGAGGAAGTAGTTAACGAGATATCTTGGTTATTTCTTCCTTTTTTAGGTAAGAATTTGATATTTTTCTTTTTGCAGACGCCGCAAATGATCACGTTAACCTTTGATGGACCTGTAAATCATGAAAACTGGGACGCTTATGTGAAACATCTGTTCACTTCGGAAAGAAAAAATCCTAACGGTTGTCCAATCAAAGCCACTTTCTTCGTTTCACATCCATACACGAATTACAGACATGTGCAAAAACTTTGGAATGACGGCCATGAGATTGCAGTAAATTCAATAACGTAAGTCTTGTTAGTAGAAACTTTATACCTATGACTTTTTACGGTCTCTCTAGGCAACCAGTTTAGAGTGTGCTGTGGAATATGACAACAACACGCTCTGGCCATAGCCAGATATATGACAAAGCATAATTATCTAAGAAGTAGCGTGATAAATACCCAACACCAGAGTCTACAAGCCACGGCGTAAAAACGCAAAATTCACAAACAAATACAAAGTGGGTAAAATTAAATACCTACGCATATCTATTAAAGTAATAACATGTTTTTATGGATAATGAAAAACTACACGTCGTTAACGATCGTGGTTAATGACGCTGAAATACAAATAGAGACGTTTTGCAACTACTTTAGGTACTATGTAATAAAATACCTTCTTATGCTGAATAAATAAATTATATTTTACAGCCGTCGCGGCCCGGAAGACTGGTGGTCCAAAAACGCGACCGTAGAGGATTGGTTCGACGAGATGGTCGGCCAAGCGAATGTGATCAACAGATTTGGTAGAGTTCACATGGAAGACTTCAGGTCATAACAGTGTTTATTGATTGCACATTGATTTCCGTTATTTCTTATTCTAAATAATTGATGCACTGTAAAGATTTTTTATATTGAGAACATGTCGCACGCTTGTTATTATTTTATGCAACGTTCATTCATTGCAGCAGCGATTTCTTTTAAAAAATGTTGTAATGGAAGATCGAGAATCTTGTAAGAATTGATAACACGCTTGTTCATGCTAACAAACATCTTTACTTACAAATCGATATCGCATTTCAATTCGCATTTATTAATTGTGTTTAGCTCTAAAATACCTTTCTATTGACATCACGTTACAGAGGTCTTCGAGTTCCGTTTCTTTCAGTAGGATGGAATCGCCAGTTCCTGATGATGCAGGAATTCGGTTTTGTTTACGATGCGACGGTGGTAGCTCCTCTAGTTGACCCACCGTTTTGGCCGTACACTCTTGACTACAAGATGCCGCATAAGTGTACAGGTACGTAGATCATAATCACCTAGGAAGTACCTACTTATATTTTTAAGAAAAACCGCATTACACTTTATAAAATTACTTATCGAAACAAAAATAACAATGAAACATGAAAGGATACCTCCTGGCTATTGGTTTCACATTGTATAGAGATAGATTACCGTTATCTACCTCCTTATTCATTTTTGGGTTGGTCTTTTGGCCCGCTTTTTCGTCAATATTGGGCAAACTAACAGTCTGTCGACACGTCCTTGTCATTATAAGATAATTACAAAGTCAGAGACCGTATCTCACATGTTACATAAATAACGACTTCGTAAACTTTTATTTGTACTTCAGATGTGTTGCTCAAATGTTAACGTTTAAAAACAAACTGATTCATCTCGACAGTAATAAGTAGAACGTGTGAGTTGTTAAGTAAGATGTTATGCGCTGTGATTGTCGATGACGACGCGAGTGCAACGACAGGAGAGATTGCGCTCTGCGTGCCACCATCGCCATTGTTAGTTTAAAACGATATTACGCATAACTGCCGGGAATGCGGAACGAACGGATTCACGTTTCAATTAAATTAATAAGATAGGCAGTTATATTTTATGAAACTTTAGGAAAAGCAAGCAAAGCATCTCATGGACTGGGATTATCATCCCTATTTTTGAATAATGAATAAGAATAAACAGAAAGTTAGGCTAAATATATCTTAGCTACGATTCAACCGTACATATAGGTACCTACTGTACGGTATACCTATCTTCAATGGTTCAAATTACGGTCACGCTGCCATGGAAGTATATTTCACCAAATGTATTGATTTGATCGTACGGTCTCAATAAATCTATTAAAGTCAACATCAAAATTAGAAACGCAAACATCGATTCACTAGTGAGCAATTACACGCAATGATTTATTATTTTTTTAAACTGGTTTAGACGTTGAGAGCGTATGGGATTGATAGTTAAAAACACCTTGTATAATCACCATGTTACATCAATGACCTAGTTAATAACTATAGTACTTAGGTACGCAGTCATTTAATCGTCTATATCACACGCATGATCATCACAATTTCACCATAGGAAATTATTAATTAATATTGTAAAACGTAAATTTTATGCGCTTACCAATAGCCAGCACTTATCTAAAGGCGAAGTTTAAAAAACAATAAAAAAAAATATCTAAGACTTTGTCTGCATAATATGTGATTTTACCTCCCTCAATTCCTTTCAAGTGCCCACCATGCGGTTCTCGATCGATAGATAAATCAATTAAAAAACTGTCCTAAATTATACAGAGGATTACCACTTCGATATCTTCGATATCAAGAGCGATTATATTGCTAAACTTGCAGAACGCCTCAATGGCTTATAATGTGTTTAGTGAGACTGCAGTCAATAACTCTAATACTATACTTAATACTTCTATTTTTTCAGGCAACAACCAATACTGTCCGACACGAAGCTACGCCGGTTTGTGGGAGATGGTCATCAATCCACTGGCTAATGGCCAACATACATGTGCCACCCTCGAGTATTGTCCCACAAACCTAACTGGAGAAGATGTATACAACATATTAGTAAATAATTTTAAGAGACATTACTTGAAGAATAGAGCCCCATATGGAATCCATCTGAACTCTACATGGTTTAAGAATAATGAGTATCTTCAAGCTTTCAAGGTAACTAATGATCACTTTTGTACTAAAAAATATTAAGACTAAAGAGAACTAGATATTTGAGCTAGGTAAGGTTTCCTGGCAAGGGCAAAGTAAAGGCACACTGGTTTCTACTAAATACTGTTTTAACAAAAAGTAATCTGTTTTTAAGTGAGTGGAAGTGGAATCTTATGTCTAATTGCTAAATATTATATTACAGAAATTTATGACTGAAGTAACAAAATTACCAGATGTATACTTTGTATCATACAAGGAGGTTATTGATTGGATCAAGAGACCCACACCTGTGCTACAGTTGAAGAAATTTGAACCTTGGCTATGTAAAGAACGTCACTTTGAGGAAGCAGAAGTTGCCTGCTTCAAGCCTCACACCTGCAAGTTACAGTCCAAAATATTAGAACATGATAAATACATGATAACATGTACCGATTGCCCTAAGGCCTATCCATGGATCAGAAACGAGTTTGGATATGATTAATGTTTTAGAATTTTAATTTATTCACAATTTAATGATCAGTTACCAATTTATAAGTAGTTTAATTCAGATGTCTATTGTTTGAGCAGCAGGCTCACTGTTAAGTAATTTAACTGAAAAAAGTATTAACTTTTCATACTTTGTTACAGTATTTTTATGAATAACTTGAGACATATTTTTTAAGTACTATGTGCAATAATTTATTATGTAGATTAAAAAATCTATAACTGTCTGAAAAATAGGTTATAAAAGAAATAAATATTATTTTTAATTTGTTTAATTTATTACTTAACATATACCACTTATATTACACAAATATTGACAAATATGACTTAGCTTATGACTACCCTTCCTGAGTAATGAAAGGATTGGGAATGGCTTCCATTCCATCCATGGGACAAATTAAAACAACTGAGGTTCCTCTACATACTACCAACCCTAATGCTCTGGTATCATCAAGCAGCTTGTAGGGGTCATCAGGATCTGTAAAATATAGAAAATATACAAATTAAAACTACACCATTCCTTTAATGCTTGATGTGGCAACAGAAACTACTTACTTAGGTTTTACTACAGTAAAAAGGAAAGTTTCATAAAATAACACATAATACAAACCCCTAAGGAACTCCGTAGTATTGTCTAATACAAGATTTAAAAGAGGATCATAGCCTTTAAGAATTCCCGCCGCTTCTCGCCCACCAGCAAACTTCACTCGAATGCTCTTCTCTAAATACTTGCTTAAATCAAGGATTGACTCTTTCCTCCTCTTTTCTTTATTATCTCCAGCACCTTGCGAGTTCTGAAAAGTATTGTAAGCAAAAAGTAAATAACACTGTTCGAAGAAAGCATCCTAAACAAAGCTAACCAACAAAGTACTGCTGATAAATATAAAGTTATTTGTAAGGTTACCTTTCCTTTATCTCCACTTTCTTTAGATGCCATTGTCTTAATGTGTTTCCAAAATTTCTAAATCAGCAAACAATAAAATTTTCGGCGTCTCAAAAACTCAAAACACAGTACAGCATCAATCAAATTTTGAGGTTACTTCACTCCGTTCGGAAATTTAGTAAAGTTTGTCTTGTCAAAAATAAAATTTTATATTATTCAACGAACTCAGTTTCCAAAGTATTAGAGAAATAAGAACATAAATGTACTCTGTACATCAGATTTGACTAAAGACATTAAAAGTATCTCTTTTCATTATTTTTCCGAAACGCTGTTATATACGAATAGTGTTTTAGGAAAATGGTACCAGTGCTGCAGTGCAAGTGTGATATTGTTTAAAATATTTCTGGACAACCTTAATACTGTCAATTCTGTCAATGTCAGTTTTTAATTGTCAAATACGCCCCGTTTAGCGAAAAAATCGCGACGTAAACAAATATTCAATAAATCAAAAAAATATCGTATTATCATAAAAACTCTTACGATAGACGTCTGATTTCTTTATTTACGGCGATGGATCGTGTATTTTATGACGAGCAACTTGGATATTGTGATTGATAATAATCAAATGAGATCTCGATGCGCTCTTCGGTGAGCTACATTCTATCTCACGCGCCAGGGGAGTCGGTGATGTCGCACCCGGATTACTCGCAGCACGCCCAACACCATGCGTGCCTGCTGGTGCTCGTCAAGGGCATCGGCGGCATGCTCAAGAACTTCAACAAACTTTGGGAGCGGATACAAAGGGTCAACAATATAAAAGTTACTGGTAAGCAGTCTTTTCAGCCCAACCATATTGAAATAAAAGCTTTTTAATTTGTTTTTATGTTATAATTCCGAAAATACTATAATTTCAGATTCAACTGGCCAATCAAGAGACATATATGTAAGATATGTAAGAGACTATCCTGTTGAAAATAATGATTGGGGTGACTTTCAAACTCATAGGTAATTATTAACTTTATATTTTTTTTTGTTGCATAAAACATTCAAGCATTGATAAATTATAATATCCTCCTAAACATTAACAATAGTTAGACGTGGACTTTTACCATTATAAACAATTGTATTTATATGAAAAAAAAAGTATGAAGGAAGTTTTACAATTACCTGTACAATATGTAAGTACCTATGCTACAATTACACTGATATGCACCTTAATGTTAAAGAAGGAAGTATATTAACTTTTTATGTTAATAGAGCAATCAAGCCAAACAAAATAACTTAAAGTATTTCCAAGTATATTGTTTAGAATGAAATAGTAAATTTTTTTGTGTTTACTTCACCAGTTTTATTAGTAACTTAGTTATCTGTTAATACCTGAGAATCTTGGTTAGGTATAGCAAGCTAATGGCATGTCAGTGGCACTCAGCACCATATTTTGGCTGTGTCACTGCAATTTCAAGTTAATTGATATTTTCACAATTGTTAACATTTTTACGACATCATTAAACATTTGTTTAGAAGAAATGTCACATTGATTTGTGAAAGTACTGAGGTCTAAGTATAAGTAAAGTATCTATCATGAAGAATAATAAGTTTTTTAATTAGTACATATATAAAATAATCTTTATTCCAGGCGACTGCTGGGTCTTATTACACTGAGTAAGTTTACAAACCAAGTGGAGCTGAATGAAGTGTGCCGTGTTCATGAATCACTTAAAGTGAAGTACTCAAACACTCTGTATGACTCTCGGGCATTCATGTTTGGACCTAATAGTAACATGAAGAAACCGGAACAAGAGCCAGAGACGTACAGCTACTTTGAGGAAGATAAACCTTTGAGAGATGGCAGTTTAAGTGACAAGTAAGTGTTTAAGCATTGGTTATGTTTAATGGCTTGTTGGTTGTGAATTAACTTATATTAAAATAGTAATAATATGGTCAGCAGACTATGAAATTTCATTTAAATTAAATCAATTAATTAGCTGTAAATAAAACAGAGCTACATCATGTACTATGTATGCATTAATATTTATGTTATCCTAAGAGTTATCTACAATCTAGCACTTGTTATAAACATTTACTTCATCTTAATTCAGGTCAATAGCCTTTTAGTAAACTGAACAGTTAGCATATGAACAGTTTATTATGACTGTACATTCTGTGCAAGTGTGATCTCAATTACAAAACTAGAATTCACTTGGATTTCACAAGAATATAATTTCTCAGCAAACTTACTATACAGCTACAGCCAGCAATAATATCGTAAAGCTAAGTAATCCGTACTTTGGGCCAACCTGCAGAAATTGCTCTATCTAATGCTGAAAACTGTTTTAAAATTCATTCAGTAAATTTTCCACAGACAAACCAGCAGCAGTTAGCTTTATGTTATTAGTGATTATATAGCTATTATCTGATGCACATAGTAATAAGTTTGAGTTCCGTATGTAATACATAAAATCTGCCCTCTTCTTACAGGGGCTCTCTACCCAGTGAACCAGTCGACAGCCTGTCTTCCTCAGAAAGCTTTCCAGTTTCAACTTCATCTGCTTCTTCATACCCTCAAGAGGAGCACTTCACAACTCCTTCCAACTTCAAGACTAACGCCATGTTCTATGGGGAAAATGACCCAGTGCCTGACTTAGAACAGAATGTAGCTGATCTCATCAACTCACTGTTCTGGGTGGTTGAGTCTAAAAGACTGGAGAGGTCCAGGGAAAAGTTAGAGAAGGTTTCCTTGCTTCTTGCGCCTTTTGAGAAGAAGGATTTTGTTGGTTGGTATTTTTTAAGATGTTACTTAAATTACTTTCTATGCTAACTGTAGAAGGATTTTTAACTAACTTTGAAAAATAACTTCATACACACGATTTATTATTTCATCAGACAATGTAATCATGATGATTCATGGCCTACTGTCAGAAAATTGAAAACACAAATCGTGGTTTGGTAACTAGTTCGCAGTGCGGCTATAGACGGCGTTTTTTTTTCATCAGGAATAATTTTAAAACCTAACTAATATTTTCGTAGGTCTCGACATGGAGTCCCGTAACAACAAGAAGCGTTGCATGGGCCGGGTGACCAAGAACTTAGCTGATCTAACTCTTCAGGCCGGCCTTGTCGCCGACAGTTTGAGCCTCTATAACTCTTCTACTGAAATGTTGAAAAGTGACTGGCTGTGGCTGGCAGCAGCAAAAGAAGGTAAATGTTTATTTATTAAAGCTATTTTAGTTTTTTGGGTAACTTAATACAGATAACTTGAAAGATTTGGAAATCAAATTATTTTACGCATTATCATAAAAAGTTTAGCACATGAAATCCTATACATGCGTGGAATAATAAAATCCTTGGTTTCAGGTCTTTGTACTGCTTCAGCAATACTCCTCTACCCAAATCTTCGTAACCCTACTCCACTACATCGCAACGCTAGTCTTCAAGAGAACTCACCAAACAAAGCAAAACAGCTATCTCTATTCCAGCCGAGCACAGACCCTTTCCGTAAATACAAACTGACTGGTTCTCCTTTACGGAACTCAAAGACTTCTAGCCCAGTGAATCCGCCCAGTGAACTTACACCAACTTCTTCAGACAGTGTTGAAACGTCCTCAAGGCAGTCAGAAACGGATAATGCAGACTCCGAATCTCTCGCTTCCTCAAGTGATATGGAGTACCAAAGCATGGCCAAGTCTTACATCGGTCCCGACCTCCCATCTATTCCTAGACAACCCCCTTCGCAAATCAATAACCAGTACTTACTTAATGGAGAAGATATTGCTGAAAAATATCGTGAAGCGATCATGGACTATAGTAAATATAAAAATGCTGGGGTCATTGAGACTGAAGCTTGTTTCAAAGCAGCTCGAATTGCAGTTGAACAGAATAACAGTCTGCATGCTTCTAGCTTTCTGCAAAATGTCATATTTATCAATCTGACTTTGAGTGAACAGGAGAAAATTCAGAGATTCGAGACTTTGGCGGAACTCTATAAGGAAATTGGTAAGTTTCTACGATTGTTTTGACTATTTATTTTAACAGTAAACTAATACATTAGTAATTATTCCTACCTAGTCACCATTGTGTAGCTCATATTTAACGAACTCAAGATGGCGCCACTGAAATCGATTTATTTAAGTCTCAATATAGGGATGCGAATTTGGTCAACGAGTGTGTATGTGAATTATCCTTTGTCCAGGTTTTCATCGCAAGGCAGGTTTTTGCCAACGTTTAGCGGCGACTAGACAAGTGAGCCCTAACAACCCTAGTCCTGATTGGCAAAAATGTTACTACCTGATGCTGAACAGTTTCCCAGGATACAAGCTCAGTTTGGATCCTAATTATGTTATCCAACATCAAGTGGGTAGGTGGTCAACCAACTCTTTGTTTTTTTATTATTTATTAAGTTTATTGTGAATATTGTTTCAAAAATATACCCATTATTGTGTTCATTTATTTCTTGCTTTAGTGCCCTCCCATTTTCTAATCAATTAATAGATACCATAGAAATATAATAAGTTTTATGGGAGTTAGAAAGTTATTACCCATATTACATCACTATTCCCATATTTTATTAATTGGATACCATACCTGAAATTTTTTTGTAATATCGACAAAATGTTTTGTAAATACCTATGTTCCCTAGTAATTCTACGTGCTTTTAATTAGGCTGGCCGGCACTACAGATCCAGTTATTACAAGAGTTAGTGGTAGCGTCTCGTCGCATGGGTCACCCCGCTTTAGCCACGCGACATATGACGTTCTTACTTCAGACCATGTGGCCGCATCTCACTAGACAGGAGCATAAAGAACTTGCTATACAATTACAGGTAATATTATATTGTTTTTTGTTATACTTTTCATAGTTCTTAAGTGTCTTGAGTGCAAGTCCAATTAATGTACTTTAATGCAATTCATAAATATCAATCAACATAATCCTAGAAGCAACATATCATGACGCCGGCCTAAATACATTGAGTAATCAACCATTTTATTACTGAAATATTGACGCCGGGCGTTATGCCATACATTACATCTAAATATATCAATTTCCAAGTTTAGCTAAATAACATGCGCACAATGATTATAACAGGCACTATCAGCTCAATGTGAGGGTGGTCCAGTCCCTCTAGTCCTGGAGTCAGGCGCGGTGATCCCTCCCGCCAACTTATCCCACGTGCCTCTATGCGGTGCCTTCAAGCCTCGAGCTCCCCCCGCCGCCCGCGCCCCAGCACCTCGCCGTGCTAAGCCACAGCACGGACCATTCATATTCACTCCTATACACTTCGGCAGCTTGGAAAGAAATGCTAAGAAAGATGATGGGAAGATGGGTACGTAAAATGTCGATGAAAATACTGTAATCGTTTTTAATGTAGAAAAAAATAATTTCAAACAAAATATATTGGGTTGTACGTAGACATCTTTTGCGATGCGTATACTGTCGTTAGGTAAGACATGCAAAGGCGTGTTCTTAAATATAATACGTGTTTTTTGGATAGATTTATCGTATTTTGATCATTAATATGCTTGTCAAAGCATATGACGAAAAGATAAAAAAATAACAAACTATAAATTTCTGTTTTTCCTTTCAGAATACTTATGGGTAGAAGACGACATATGCGAAGTTCAAATGAAACTGACCAATCCATTGCCCTTCGAACTGAAAGTATCTAACATGAGACTGTTAACATCGGGCGTAGTATTCGAATCCATTCCGGAGACAATCATCCTTCCACCAGACTCCCCTACTACTGTCAATCTTCACGGAACACCTAAAGAAGTAGGGGATCTACAAATACTCGGATATTCGACTCATACTCTTGGTGTAAAGTCGAACTGTCGCCTTAAGAATATGCCTACGCCGCACAAATTTCCCGCTGCATACACTATTGAAGTAATTCCAAGTCTACCAACGATAACTATAGAGACGACCGTGGCGCCCTCTGGTAATATAAGTCTGTCCAGTATGGAGAATGTGGGTAGTACCACACATATCTCGCTGTATAATGGAGAAAGTACGGACTGTTCCTTGAAGATCACTAATACTAGTAATGTGCCGATTGAATATCTTGAATTGTCGATTCAGGTAAGCTTTTATAGAGTTTTAATTATAACGAAAATCTCGCTTATATGACATCAAAATACCTATTATTAAAAACTTGTTAATATCTATTGCTTTCCTATTGATGGTTTGCCGTAAAGAGAGCAGGCAGGTCATAGATATAAGTTTACAAGTTAAATAGTGTATTTTTCTATTTTTATTCTTAAAAACTATTTTTTTTTCCTTTTTTCCATCCACAATACATACTTTGAAACTGCAACTATTACTGTTATTTTCAGTCAAACATGGACAACCAATTACAATCAAAAGTATTCCATTTCTCGAACGATGAAATACAATCTCAATTACCAATTCCGCCGAACGAAACGGCAACTATTGCCATCAAGTTGTACGGTGAAGCTGACTTCTTAGACCTGGGTGGAGTAGGGGGAGAGAACCTGTTCCTCAACAGTCTGACTTCAAACTATCCTTCGAGAGTGGGCTCTCCTGTACCTAATGCACAGACGTCTTTGCCGACGCAAAGTTCTAACCCGCAAACGTCTTTGAGCAGCGGCCTTATTGCTAATAGAACTTCTGGCAGCTTCAGGTATATAGTATTGTAATTTTATATCGCTTAATTTACGGCAACTGAATATTGTAATAGTCTACAATCAATTGCATATTATTATCTTTTACACGCAGCATGCCAAGTCTATGAAGTTAGTTCTTAAACACGGCATGCTGTGTTCTTGTTGTTGACGATTTTTTTACTGATATTTGTAATGTACCTAATAAACAGTCATTATCATTTTAAATACAGTAATTTTTATTAAACTATTAATAATGTATTTTAGGTCAACTAATTCTCATACAACTAGTTGGTCGGCGCCAATATCTGTGATGTCGCCTTCTAGAGGTCGTCAAGTTGAAACTCAGGTAAATAGCTTTAAAAACCTATCTATATGGAACCTGAAATACGCGTACAGTTACTGTTGAACATATAATTTAAATAACAAATATTTGTTATTTACTTACAGTTAATAATAAGATATTCAGGCGGCGAGGGCAAGGAAGTGCACTGTCGCCAATCAACACTACAAATCAATCTTGAGTTGTTGCCGAGCGTGTCTATCACACACTGGGATGTGTTGCCAGCTGAAATGTAAGTAAATTAAATAATGCCCGGTTTCTGGGGCACATTTAGCCGTAGTTTAAATATTCAACCCGTCATGTTTATATCAGCATAAGTAATTTAATTAAACACAGCGAAAAAATCTATAGGTAAAATTTTAGTTTATGTCGAGTAAATGGATAAATTGTTTAGTACCGAACAAAACAAAACCAATAAGGGTTAGCTCGTCCAGGAAAGATACGATAGGAGCAGTTATGATAAAGAGAAGTATTTAATACATTATTTATTTCACAGTCCATCGCAGCTGTACTTAGTACTAGACGTCACAAACCTTACATCAGAGGAGATGGATTTCCACTACGCCCCGAGCAAACACATTCTCATTGAGAGCAAGGAGTCCTGTCGAGTTCCTGTGCCGTTAGACCGGTGTCCCTTCAATACTACGCCTGGCAAACCTGCTGATGAAGGTAAGCCTTAACTTACTTTTGGATTTAGTTAAAAAACAGATGAAGTACTTTAATGGAATCTACACTAAAGTCGTCAATCGGACAAAGATACGTGTCGAAGATTTGATGTCTGCGACATTATTTCCTAGAACATATATCGGTGACTTGTGCAAACAATATCACCTATATCGTTCAAGTCGTCGACGATCGTCGAGTTTGTGCGGCTGCTATTTAGGATTTTGAGATCCGACTGAGTAAATCTTAAGAGTCGTACGTGCTTCACTCTAAAGAAAAAGGGTACGCGCGAATGATAAGGTTAAAACAAAATCGACGTGAAATCGAAACAGTATACCAGACAGACAGTTACGTTTTTTACGTACAATAAATCCACCCCTGTTATTTTTATAGCTATAACAATTACTTTATTCCACAGACCTCGTTGAATCCAAGTCGACCAACACAGGGACATCCACAAACAGCTTAGAGCTGATGTGTTCAGAACACATCACCAACAACGTGGACTTGCGCTGGCACCTCATGCAGTCAGACATTAATGGCCGCGCCTCCGTCAAAGGCATCACTCTCTCACAGGCCATGATGGATATTGTTCGCATGTCGCCGCTTAACTGGGGTAAGGACTTGCAACTACTTACAGTATGATTTTGTATTTCCTAACTTTGTTTAGCTGTTCCACGGGTAATGATTTTTGGGAAATATGAGTCTTTAAAACCTTCTAAAAATTCATTGTTAACTTTGTATGCTGTTTGGTTAAGTTTTTGTGTATCGTTTGATTTTTTTTACGATAAAACCGGATTTTGAAGTTGTTTCTAATAAAATAAAATCTACAGATTTAACTGTTAGTAACATAGAGAAGAAGTTTGCCAATTTATATCCAAATTTTTTAATCCTAGTAATTCACTGGCTTACTACATTGAAATCAGAATACCATAAATCATAATATATCGGTAATCGTCAGTAGATAAAAACTTCTTCTTCTTATCGTGTGGTTAGTGGTCAACCTAGTGTCAAAGTTGTTCAAGCCGCCCGAAGGCCTTTGACGTGGCTTAACGACTGTTATCTTAGTAGACAACAACCGGGACCGACTTTTTACGTGCCCTCCGAAGCACGGAGACGCCCAGTTCAAATACCACTATGCGGTCAACCATCTATAGTGACCGCGCCAAGGGTTGCTTAACCCACAGATCGTTTACCGACCGGTGAGCGCAACTGGCTATGGGCGCCTCACGCTCTCGCGCATAAAAACTAAGGTTGCTTCAATTTACTGTTCTAACTTTAATTTCTTATTGCCCCAACAGAAGTAAGTGTGAACAGTCAATGCATCAAGCCGCAAGAGGAGTACAACTGTAGCGCGGGCGAGTGTCTGTCACTCGGCGTGGCGGTGTGGAACCATCTCAGTCGGCCGCTGCACAAGCTCTGTCTCTCCGTGCAGTTCTACCAGGACTATAACAACGGCGTGCTCAGCTACAAGCTTGATAACCGCGTAGCCACCGCTGGAAATAATAAGTAAGTTTAGAATTACTATTTATTTTATAGAGGAATATAAACATAGATATTTTTGTTTTGCAATATTTGAGGCGGATTATTCTATCTTCATTCGAGGTATATTATAGAGTTTTGGCGGATTCTATATTCGTTTTCAGTCTTGATGTCAAAGTCTTAGGAACAATAAAATAACTTACTTCATTAGCTCTTTTTGCATATTTTAAGCTGAAGAAGACACAATTAAAATAACCTATCAATCTAATCAATCTAAGTATTAAAAAGTGATGTTGATGTTTTTTTTATTTGTTTTTTTAGAGTGGTACTAACAACACTGCCAGAATCAGCCAAGGCGTATCACGAGTGCACCGTTGTCTTCTTGACTCCCGGAGAATATAAGATCGACATTCAGTGCTCCACCACTGAACCTATATTAGACGAGATCCCACTGGTCAAAGAGGCTGAACCGCCGTCCATAATTCAACCCTGTGCCGGCGAAGTCAGTCACGTTTGGAGATTTATACCACCTGTAGCTATAAGTGTCACTGATTAAGCTAATATATAAAAAATATTATAAATTAATAAATTATCTAAATTGTTCACATATTTATGGTTGTATATTATTTTGTATTATTGCTCATTTATTTTGATTATCAAATATATTTTCACTTAATTTCATGGGTTGTTTATTTTAATTGAACCGAACCGAATTCATTGGTATAGGTATTTAGATAGGAAATATTTGAATATTTTGACTATAACTAAAGTATGCCCGATTTCACTACATACTTCATTGAATAATTAATTAATACCGTTAGTTATTAGTTAGTCTGATGGAATTTTGACTGGGTTTTCATATACTTGGGTCAGTTTATGTATCGGATATGCTATGTAAAGTTTTCGAATTAGTCTTTAAAGTACAAATCAAAGTAATATTTATCTTTTCGGTTATTATTCGAGTATATTTTTTTATACAAATGTCTCAACTGTTCCGTGAAATGGAACGTCAGAAACAAAGATGCGTTCCAGCTTATTAAAAGGATATGTACTTTCGCATTAGAATTTAAATAGTGTCAACCCGCTCTTTCACACATAACTCCCATTAAGAGATGCTACAAATATAACAAACGTTTTGGCTGTTAAATGTCAGGTCAAATTTGACATTTCAAACTGGTGTTTGTTTGACATGACATTTGACAAGTTGTTTGTTTCTTGGTAGCTTGGGATTATTTTCTGAAACGATAGTCGGCGATTAATAAATAAATTAAAATAGTAATATTACGATCGAAATAATTTCTTTGCAATGTCGACTACTCACTGTGCTATCGAAAATTGCAGGACAACAATACTTAACAAAACATCGGGGATATCGTTTCATCCGTAAGTTTATTGTAATTTTTGTATGAATCGCACGTAGCTAGCTCTCTTTAAAAGTTTTTAAACATCGTTTAAATTATTTTCAGATGTCCTCAAAGTACTGAAATGCGCAATAGATGGCTGAAAGTGTTGAAGAACAGGTGCTCTATGTTAGATTGGGCCAAAAGTAGAATCTGCTCAAAACATTTCGAGAATAAATATTTTGATTCCCATAGACGACTGAGAGAGAATGCTATTCCTACATTATTCGCGCAACAACCAAAGCTAAGCAATAAAGTAAGATATCTGTGTACATACATAAGCATACATTAAATAATGCCTTTTTCTTATAGGGCTAGGCAGAGACCAGAGAACGCCACTTAGTATGATCCTTACAAACAAGATATCTGTGTTTGTTTGAAATATGTTCTCACAACATGCAAGGGTCTGTCCATTCTGTCTAGTTAGTCCTTGAGTCCGCATTCTAAACCACATAAATGATATACTTAGCCACTTGTTTGTAATTGCTTTTATGATTTTGCTGCATATTAACATGATTGTCTTATTTCCAGTCTATGGAACATCCAAAAGCACCAAAAAGTAAAGTAGACAGATTCCTGAACAAGCTGACTCAGGCAGAACTAACGGCGGACATCAAAATGAGTATGGCAAGATTGAAGGAGCCTATTAACCTAGATGATTTTATCACTGATGATCTGAGGTGCCGGCATGACACTCCAGTTGAAGCCCAACTGTGGCTCATGGTCAAAAAACAAGAGCACTTGAATAACAGACTGATGGACTTAGTGGTCCAAACTAAAAAACATGTAGAGATTCTTGAACATAACATGGAAGAGGCTAAGATTGCCAAAAGAGAGAATGACCAGAATGTTGAATCCTTGAAGTATGTTGTCAAATGTCTTCAGGAGAAACATGCTACTTTGGAAGAGCAAATTGAAATTCTGACTGCTGTTGAGTCTAGATAGATTGTAAGTTTATGTTTTCTGACTCACTGCTAAATAAACATGAAATTCATTACCTTTCAACAATAATTTTATTTGTATGTCCTTTCATTATTCAACCTGTTTTCAGATAATGTCTTGGGAATTAGGTTTGAACAGGCAATAAAACAACACAATAAGTATTAAAATTATTAATTTATTAAAATAGTTTATAGCTGTCTAAAATTACGATTAAAATCAAGAGTGGTGATTGAACACATTCAGTCTTATTTATTAAGATCATGATTATACTATTTTATATAAATAAATTATTCTACCTATATTATGTCCTATACTAAATTCACTATTTGCGTCGTAATTGTTTCTCTAAGATATCTCTCAGTTTAAGCTTTTTATTTGTCTTATCAGTCAGTGGTCTACCAAGAGGTACAATCTCCATTTGCTGGAGACGCCGCCTAAACCTCTGGTAAAATTCTAAGACGTTAGGATCAGCCCAAACATGACGGGAATCAAAATCTAATACTCTGAGAGTGTCTAAGCTTTGAGCTCGACTTAGGGCGACGTATGCTTGTCCAGCCTCAAATATTTTTGACAAAGACATTTCAACACAATCCAGAGTTAACCCCTGAGATTTATGTATTGAGAATGCCCAGGCTAAGTTCAAAGGTACTTGTCGACGACAAAGAAGAGATCCATTGGAATTTTTGACATACCAGCGCTCAGTTCTTGCTGTGTACTCTTTCTTATTTTTAAATCTTACTACAGGGAAGCCTTCCTCAAACCTAACTACTACTCCTCTTGCACCATTCACTAAACCAGCATTGACATTAATATTTTTCAGTAACATGACTTGAGCTCCTGTCTTAAGAATTAGTTTGGAAGGAGCAATAGTCTGCATGTCTAGTAACTTCGTAGCATTGTCACTGTCTTGTGAAGAAAATACTTTTTCTTCACCATCTAAGTCACTTAATTTTGAGTCATTTATCATTTTTGAATCATTGGTATGAGAGCACAGTCTTGTAGCTAGGATGCCATCACTCTCTATCTTTTGTCTGGCCGTGCCAGTAAGTCTGTCAGTAATTTCCTTTGTTACTCTCCCAATTCTAATACTGTTGAGGATTGTAATAAACTCTGAGTCTTTCTGTCTATGTACTTGTTTGAGTTCAAAGCAGAGTTCAATACATTTGTCCCAGCAAGGTGATTGGAAACAAAACCTCTTCCCTGTTTTGCCTTTGTCAACCACTGGTGGTAACTGTAGGAAGTCACCACATAATATCAGCTGAATTCCACCAAATGGTTTGTCGTTTTTTCTTACATATCTTGCAACTGCTTCTAATTTCTGTAACCAAAGAATAACATGAATGGCTGTATGTCAGAGATATATATATTAATATCGAGCATTTCTCTTCATAAAAAGTAATTGACGCTGACAATAATTAATAGTAATTACTAACTACTAATATACCTCAAAAAAGGTTCCATCAACCATGGATATTTCATCAATGATGAGATGTTTGCACTTTCTCCACTTCTGAGCGACTAGAGGTACCTTCATAGCTCTCTCACAAAGGTTCTCTACAGACCCACTGCCATCTCCTATGCCAGCAAATGCATGAAGAGTTGTACCACCTGTAACAGATCAGAGATTTATAAAACCAATGCCAATATACTAAAGCCTAAGACTTTGTATGATAATGTTGTATATTCATAAAATAAAGGGTTTGATACTAACCAACATGACAAGCAGCAACTCCTGTAGATGCAGTAGGTACTGTCACATCTGGTGGTAATGCTGCTACAATTCTCTTGAGTAAGAAACTTTTGCCTGTGCCAGCTGACCCTGTGAAGAAAATGTTCTTCCCTCCGAGGCAAGCTTCCAACACCCTCTGCTGTTCTGGGTTCAATGAACTTGTGGTTGTCAAAGGTGAAGGAGAATACAACTTCTTAGGTGCTGGACCTCTTGCTGTCTCTTCCATTTTACGTTTCTTAGAAGGAGGGGATGGAGTAGTCACAGTTGATTTTGAGATCTTATTTTTAGCATTATGAACATCTGCCACAGTGACCGGACTTATCTCTTCAAATGCCTGAGCTTTCCCGCTTAAGAGCTTAGCTCTCATTGTCTGCTTTGAAGGTGTTGTATTAGAATTTTGCTCTTTATCACCTGTCATTTTAACGAATATGGTTCGTAAGAATGACACGAGATTCGTCGGTGGCGCGTTTGAAATGAATAAAGTACAGCCAGCATCTTGAAACTTCACGCTTGCTTTACCTTCGGCCATAAACTTTTTGAACACATTTATACCTTTTAACGCTAACTTTATCGCCGCACTTTTATCATTTGATATCTCCATAAACATTTCACGAAACTCATTTCGAACTAACCGCAAAGATGCAGTTTTGTAATTAACCTTTCTTGAAATTGATCCTTGCGGGGTCATCCATTCCAAAGTCGCTGCACAAGACAAAAACGATTCTCCTGCTTCCATTTTCTTTTTCACAAGAGTTTTATTTCATAAATCTAAACTTTTTCTAAAGTTTATCGTAAATAAATCAAAAGGCGCGTAACGTTTGTATATTTGACACTTTGACAAAATTGACAAGTTAAAAGTTATAACGTCAACTAAAAAGTCGTTGAACGTTTGACAGCTCTCTTGACCTCATATGTGCTTTTAAAACTTGAACACCAACGTTTCGAGTTTGCGAGTTAAAAAGCATTTGAGTTTTCTGAGCGGAGACGGACAAAACATTTGCGAGATTATTACATTATTTTTTGCATCAGAGTTGGTTCTAAGGAAGCACAAAATACAAATGTAAATGCTCGATTATGATCCAAACTTGGGTCATACCCATCCAGATTGATAAGTATTTCAATATTTCAGACATGGATTATCTCTCTGTTCTGTTAGACAAACATATATCTTCGCAGAATAAAATCTGTTGATATTTTTAATATTAATTTATATGGTGTCGTAAATATTATTCTGTTAAACATAAACAACCTGTCAATTCTTTGAAACCGCATTCGTTAATTAATTCTAAAAGCATTATGAATTAGACAGCTAGACGGCCAGAATATTTTTACTCATTTAATTCGGTTCAATATTATACCAACCATTTGTATTAGGTATGTTACTGTTAAATGAGCGGGACTGGTTTCGATGCACTTTCGATGGTAAAAAGTACAAAGTCAAAAATAAAGTAAACAATAAGTTTGATTAAGGTGCAGCGCAGACGGCACACTTTTTGTGCGATTGAGTCTTTGTACTAATGTGGTAAAGTCTATTAAAAACTTAAACTTACCGTATTTTGTTTTTTCTTTAGACTCATACATGTCCAAACAGGAGCGGAATAAACAATACAGCACACTTCATCCCACATTTTTCTTTTTAAATGTCTATCATGATATTCTGCAGACTCGATCGCACACAAAAAGTGTGCCGTCTGCGCTGCACCTAACACACATCCTTTAGATTCTCATTGAATTCTCATGTCAATTTTAATAACAAATCACCTGGTACAGGTAAAATAGTTTTCCCCTAATGAAAATTTAACCTGACAGAATTTGACTGCCTCTACAGCGTGGTTGGTTAGTGGCATTTTCACATCTAATAAAAAATCTCAATAGTAGCCCTGAGTTTGGTGATGAGCCCGGTAAACGGTAATAGGCTCGCCCTGATTACATTGTAAATAGCGAAGGTGGGTGTATTTCATACACTTCTGTCATATTATTTATGAAAATATCATGTATTTATGTAAATTTAACAAAGTATCGAAATATTTAGCATAATGATCTTCTAAACGTGTAGTTACATATGCGTCCTACCTAATCAAGTAGGTAATCATTAACTGGAACATACTAGTAATGTGATATACATAAACTAAGACAAGGCATTATTATATCAGCTGTGAGGCTCGCTGTGCAGAAATCGGCACTCCGCAGTCCGCACCATGACGCAATGCACAAACAGACGCCCGACAGGAGAATTTCATTCCACATGTTATATTTCAAAAGCCTACTGTGACATTAACCATTCCTCGATGCCAAACGATATGAGGTCATCAGTCAATCTCTTTGTAGTTCCACTGAATTAGACTGCACCCTACGTTTCTTATAATCCATCTTAAAAGTTCGGTCGTATGATTCAATTTACTCTAACAGCATTTTGGCACACAAACTAGTTTTACTGAAAACGTTGTGACGCTCATGATCTTATGATCATATTATATAAATGATATGCAGTTATAGTAAATGCACCGCAATCTGTTTGTGACTGGTATAAAAGTGGCTTGCCATTGAGGATGCATAGCCTGAATTTACGTCTAAGTGGGGGCTTATTAAAATAAAATGATGCGTCGATATCGCCAAGTACCGAACGCTGAGACAGTGGCAATACTTTAATGTGAACGGAAGTCGCCACTAAACGTATCAACGCCGCTCGATTTCAAAGTAAACACGCTTATTTTCGCAATCATTTCAGAATATTCAATGCTGATAGAAATAAGACCAGCATAATATACCTACATATCATTGCTAAAGTTGACAAAATTTTAAACGAAGACGCTGTTTACTTTTGCGAAATCCTGTGGATTCGCTTTAGATAGGTGCTAACAGTAAGTATATCATATCCCAGTAGGTATGTTTTGACCGATATTTTATTACCAGAAAGGCAGCTTGTTGTTTATTGAACCATAAAATTGTAATTATCTTTTTTATGGACAGTTCACATATAGACGTCATCGTCTCATTTGTTTTATGTAAACAAAATTAAAATTTATTATATGGGTCTTTAGCAAAAACGGCGAGTTTCACGATTATTCTGTGTGCCCTACGCTACTTACGCTACATATTCTTAAGATCGAATGTAGTAGGTAGTCGGAAACTTATCGTTCACTAATCTATAAAATGATCATAAAATTTGATGCAGCTTTTAGTCCGGTAACACGTCGTGGATGACAGCATGACATGACATGCACAAGGAATCGATACAGGAAACATGCGCGGGCGCATAATCCAGAATTAGCAATGTCCCCGTCGCATCTGCCGTCAGCCGACAAACGCAAATGCCTCGTAAACCGAATGGTATTGTGAAAAGCTAACATTAATGATCCTATACTTTGCTATGTATGCGAAAATTTCCTATAAATGTTAACTTTATGATTCTTGGTAGAATAATCTGAAGCGTCTTCATCACTATTATGAGAATTTACTTCGTGCCAAATATTGCTTTATAGTGGTCAACAAAGTTGAGGTGTATTTTACAAAACCCCTAATTTTCACTACAGCAACACGGAAGCTCTATTTCTAGGTGCCAAGGACGTAGGAAATCAATCATAAAGTTTTGTAAATAACCGTAACTTAGTATTATACCTACCTACTTACCTACTTAAGTACTACCGAATCAATATTTATTAGTACGAGTACATTTCTACTTTCTAGGCTTCTATTCCATTTAAGCTAGAAATGATTAACTTGTGATTTACTTGAGTCAACCAAATCCCATTTTATCATCTTCGGGGGTTACTATAGTTCATTTAACAATGATATAAGTCCATAAACATAATATTCTCCAGACATTTCAATTGTTTATTTACTATCGTAAAACAAAAACGCGGTGTTTAGATTCATGTGTAATTAGTTGGCAGGGTTCCGAGTAGGTAGGAATGCCCGGGGTTGCGTTACGGCATGGCATATGCTGAAACAAAACAATTCGTGTGAATGCCGGACAATACCGGGGTGACAGTGTAGTGGCAACATGCTTTTTGTGTTCACCGGGACAAAACATATTGCTGTATTTGTTGCCCAGATTTTACATCAGGAAAATGAATGAGAAAACCGGCTGTCTAATAAGCAAACATTTTCTTTACTAACGGCAGTTTTCCAACATGTACTAAGTGGTTACATACGTATCCATACTTAATTAAATACAATACATACATGAATGCCGCCCAATCATTTAAAAAAAGGTTTAATGCTACCATAAATATTTCTTTTTCTAGTAATAAATTGGCAAGCAAATTAATTTTGGTAATGTCATACACAAATATTCAAATAACAAGTGTTCGTTACGTTTGAATTTGTGCATGTATTGTGGATTGTGTCCTGAATGCGGCGGAGTGTTGTGTGAGCGAGGGCGGCGGGCGGCGTCGTTCAGCTCGGCGGCGCGAAGAGATCGCCACACATGCGACGCATCTGTGCGCCCGCGCCGGAGGTGTACCCTTCCATCCCAAGCTATAGTGCGGAATATATTGCTCAACATTTTGTAATTAATTTTATGCAATGTATTCATTAAAATTTATCTTCGGATGGCTCAGTCATGGTTATTAAGAAAATATATGTAGGTAAAATAATTGTACACCTTGCTAGTTCTCCTAGTTTAGAAACAAGGACACTGAAATTAGAATAAACAGAATATTGTATTGATGAAAAAACGTACCTATCTACCCTCTTTCTAACAGCTATAGATATTAATGAAAATAATTCAATTGGAATTAGAAAGCTCTGGAAATTCCTAGCATCGAACAACTACAAGCGTTGGTAATCCCCTAAATGCGAACAATGCGATGAATTACCCAAAAGCTGCTAAGTCAAGTTCTAACAAGTTCTTAATACCTACCTATTATTGTATTGCCGACGCAGGTGTGCAGCGGCTTCGATTAAAAACAAAAAACGAATTTGCCGAGCTTTGCATTGAAAGACAATGTGGTCGTTATCAGTAATGCAGGTAGTTTAGGGCTAGACTATACATTTGGCACACGTGTGACGTATTTTCTTCTAAACGCAGCTGCGGAGGCCTCCGCAGATGTTTTATGGTGCTGAACATTTCCAAGACGCTTTATTATTTATTACGATATTGCCGTTTAGAGCCTAATCTTCGTTTTTATTATCCAGAGAAACAATGGTCATCATTGGCCAGTACTATTTTTGGCATACGGTGTGCAGCTGGGGCAAACTCCGCGTGGGAAAGGATTATTTTCTCCGCTTCAATTATGTAGGTACCTACTTCTAATTTGGTACCCGAGGTATTTTTATAAATAAATAAAACGCTTCATAAACAATTTATTTGTTTTTTATGGACCAGACTTTTTAAAAATATTAAAATTAACTGATTGTTTTCATTTCATTAAAGATATTTAATTATTAACGATACCTTAAATAATGATTTAGAATTAATAAAACAAAGTTAACGTACTTCGACAGTTTTATTATCGTGAGGAAGCATTAATCACTGGATCATTATTTCAGAGGAACGGTTCAGAGGCGAACATTAATAGACAAATCGTTTTTTCGCGGAATTCAGTTTCGGGAAAATAGTTGCGGATTATCGAACTGAACTACGGAAATATCTAAATCCTCGTTCTTAATCTATAGTAGGTACCTACTTAACTCTGAACTAGCGACTTAATACTTATGGGTCTGGTATTAGGGTCGATATAAGAATTTTGTGAATTTAGATTATCGACATTAAAGATTACCTACCTATCAATATTTAAGAAGTATCTTTTTCATCACATTATCTTTACCTAGTCCAATCTAGCCCGACAACCACGGAAAGTCGTAATACTATTTATTATATCTGAGACACGGTAAAATCACCTACGGTTTTTAAAATGTAATAAATAACTAGGTAGGCAAGCCCAAATCTAATAAGATAGAAAGAAAAGAAATTCAATACTATAATGCGAGAAAAATGTAGGGCATTGTGCAATTAGATGCCGCAGTGACCGCCTTCCATACAAGTTTATAAAAGCTTTTCGTCTAAAACCTTTGAAGATGGTAAGAAATGATGATGGTAAGAAGCATAGATTATACACTAACACTGGATTGTAGTTTTCCCACAAATGTTTACTACCCAAGTATTTACTATGCTCGTTATCTAAAGCAGGTGTCACTTACACGGCAAACAAAAAAGTTTGAAAATAAACCGCAGCGCCGTAAAACTCTTAACAAAATAAACTTGGCAAGGCGTTAATCTCCTTCGGTTAAAAACATCTGTACCACATTATAGCTAAGTAGGGGATGACATTTTATCATTACTATGTACTTGGTAAGTGACGATAAGTGTAAGCTATAGATAAAATATTAGGATTATCGCTCCTCTTCGATGGAAAAGTAAAATTAGACGTTTCGTAATTGCTTTGTTATTTACAGGGTGATATGGTAGGTAAGGGATTGTCAGTCCACATTTAAGATTAAATACGAATTAAGGGATGGCTAAATGCTACTTTAATGCTATTTATTTATTCACTTGGTCGTCTAACAAGCGCAATAAGCCAGTAAACAGTACAATTTTGGAAAAAAAATAAAATATGCTTTTTTTTATTTTTTACGCCATATTTAAGTCTACTTCGCTATTAGCAATTCTACCCTAAGATCTCCTCAGACCATAATCTGTATAAAAACATCTGTTAATTCCTTAATATTTTGAGTAACATGAAAATGAATTTAGAAAAGCATTTGAAAGGCGGGGGGTCGGATCATCAACCCCTGCGAACCAATAATGCATCGCACTATGTCGGCATCATTCCTGCCAACCCACTCTACTTAACATGATTAAAAAAAATTGAAGCGTAGAAACTTTTTCGCGCATATTCTGCGGTTCATTCATAAGTTTTACTCATAACGCTATCACTATCTTTACTCGTGAGAAACTTAAGATAACGGGAAGAGTAGGACTTAAGTTTATGAATGAGACTAAATTGCTTGTCGGTAAATTCAATGCCGTAGGTCTACGCCAGATGTTGACTTGAAACATCCTGGGAAAATGTTTTTAACAATATTTTGTTTATGGCCTGCAAACTTAATTAGATAATGGCCCAATAGGCACGTTTAAAAACTTAATACTTAACACGTTTAACTAGGTCATTAAAAAGTCTGATAGCGTTGATTTCTAATTCTAACCTAACTACAGGAGAGACCTATAAAATAAATATAAAGTGTATATTATTATGTGCTTTATGAATGTTTCTTTCTACTTATTTATCTTTTATTTCGAGTTATGCATTTCTCTTTAGCTTTTCCCACCCATTTTCAACGTCCAGTTAAATCATCCTAAATTATTGAGGCAAAGACTTTAAATTGGACAGCCTGATTTCTTTTTACACGTATTCGTAGCTGCTTATCAGTTTTTCCGCAAGGATATTAATCCAGTATAAACTTTTACGGACATCTTACCTACGTTTATAATAATGGTCATCAACAAAATCCCTTAAACGTAGAATATAACATGGAAATAAACGCTTATTTTCCTCTAAATTGTAATTACCCGTAAAACTGTCATGTACTTAACATGTAACACAAGTTTTTGATATTCAAGATCGTCTATCACCTATATTTAGTTTGTGTATAGAATGCATTTATCTCTGTAATAACCAGTTATATTTAGAAGTTTGGATAATGAAGCTATTAATATTTTGTCGGGTAGGTACGTCACCGGTGTGGTAAACTATTCCAGAAATATATTAAAACTCTGTGAACGTCTGCCTCTGCCCGCATTTTTGTTACTGTAACGGCTGAAATTCAAATTATTTAGCTCTTTATAGTCCGGTTATTTTGTGGCAGTATCTGTAACTAAATGTTTAATCACTTTAGAAATTGTTGTTGCTGAAATAACGATCGAAAAATTAGTTGTAAGCTAACCAGAATCAACATTTCACTTAAGAAATTCTTTTAGGACTTATTGTTAATTATTAAATTGTGAGCCGGGATGTAAGCAAGTATGTTCAGCGTTTGTTAGTCTGCCACGCAAAAAGTAGGTACTGAATGGATTTTAATTTAATTTAATATGGCATAGGTACAGGTTCACATCCTGGATTTCTACGCGGAAGTTACTATACTTCTAAATGAGAGGAATCCAGGTGTATATCACCAACACTATGAGTAAGTGGATAGGACAGCTAGAGATTTAGAACAGATGTACCTACCTAAAAAATATCGTAGCGTTATCATTACTAAAGACATTTACAGTGAAACCATAAAAAAATCTTTTATAATAGCCGCTGATGGAGTCCAAATACCTCCAAAACGTCAGTCCGAGGCTGACATTGCGCAGGCTCCCTCATCATACCTATCCTTGTTATTGAGTATGAGATAAATAAATTAAATATTTATGATATATCGGCGAAGGCATCGCCTTGACGGGCCTGGCCGTGGGATCGATCCTGGAACGATTGCGTCACGGGTATTTTTAGTAGCGACTCGACGACGCGTCACACAAAAAACTTAAAGAAGGGTGGCGCCATATATCAAGTTATAGGTGAAATAATGGCTTAGGTATGTCTCCTGCCTAGCCATGAAATTAGTCGGCTTTTTAATAGTCAATTTTTTTAATGCGAACGAAACAAACTTAAGCTGACCAATCGAATCATTATATAATATTGTAAGAATTAATGAATTTAAGATTATTTATGGCGATGCGGTCCAATAACTACTTATCCATTAACATAACACAGTAGCCGGCTGAAACTTCGCTGCCCTCACAGGATGCGCGATCACCGATGCGATCGGTTATGGCGTCCAAACGCGAACATCTATATACCTATTTGTGCAGTAAATACAGTTTAGAGATGATGGACAAGATAAACAGAAAGCGATCAAAACGACTCACTATCGCCGTCTCTGTCTAGCACACGGCGTGCGCAGGAGGCGGCGCGCTGGGAGGTGCAATGGAGTCGCACCGCGGTGGAGATGGTTATTTTTTTGTATCTTGTCAATGAAGGGACGGGTAGGGGCGGGCCGCGACTCGGGCGCAGGATTCAGATTCAGTCAGTGGCAGCAGTCCGCCTGCGCTTATCACGCGCACATGTTTGTCGACCACGCGAAATTTCTGACTTTAGCCGTACCATGATGAATTACGAGCCTTGTGAAAACAGAACAGTGCCTATGCCGATCAAACGCGAGGAGGACCTTGAATATCCAGAAGACGAAGAACACTACTACGGCTACGTGCCCGTAGAAGTGGAACGTCACACAGAAGCGCCTGCTTTCGCGCCTTCCTCGCCCACCCACCTGATGGACCTGAGCAATGGTTCCGAACGACCCGTACTTCACCCCTGGCCGTCCAACGTCGTGTTCAGCGGCGACGAACGGGAGTATCAACAAGCACCATACCCTTCCTTCGACCAACAGTTTGTTGACCATCGACAGAGACAAATGCCAAGGAGTTATTACTTCGACGACTCAAATTCTCAAGACGGAGTAAAAAGTTTTTACGACGGAAGTGATGTGCCAAAAATTAATGAATTAGGATACAGACCGGAGGAAAGACGAGATGAGACCGAGGAACAAAGGAGATCGAGATCTAAACGATCGAAGGCGTCACGTAAGAAAACACAATCATTCGAGGAAATGCAGATACAGCGGGTGATGGCGAATGTGAGGGAGCGGCAAAGAACGCAAAGTTTGAACGAGGCCTTCGCTAGCTTGCGGCAGATTATACCTTCATTGCCGAGTGACAAGCTGTCTAAGATACAAACATTGCAGCTGGCGACGCAATACATAGAGTTTTTGTACCAAATTCTATCGAACAGTGACTCGGCGGGTAACAGTGACACCAACAGTGACGCGGGAAGTGAGCACGGCAAATATCTAGCACAAGATAAGTTAAGTTATGCTTTCTCAGTGTGGAGGATGGAAGGCGAGTGGACGAATGGACAAACGTGATAATTATGTTATAGTGACTATTCATTAGGTAAACTAAAAAGACGCTTATCTTATTCCATATTTTATAATTGATTATGTAAAGTGATGTGTAAATGTTAGGACAAAGATTTAGATTAGGAGAGAATCAATATGTGATAGTTAATTAAGTTTAAGTTTGTATTAGAACAGAGTCTTCAATTGTAGATAAAACGTAAGTGTAAAACAAAGACAATTTAATTAGTATTATTGATTTATTTGATTATTATTAATGTTGTGGCGAAATATACAGCTGTATACCAAAAATTTAATACGAATGTGCCATTTGTAGTAATGTACAGGACAGTTTTACTGTTGATTATTAAACTTCCAATAAAAATGATTATAATAATATTAACAAAGCATTTTCAATCGTTCCCTTTAAACAGAATCCATGGACTAGAGCTTAACACAATCTATATACATTATAATTTAATAATTTTGTATTTTGAATTTCTTACAATAACTTTTTCTCAAGTTCATGAAATGCTTGGAACAATATTTACAATACCTACAAATAGTAAGAATATATTCGAATCCAATTGCAAAATTAAAACATGAGGACTCTTAAAAATGTCACAGAATAAAAAAACACTTGAAAAAACCTATATAGGAAACAAACAGCAGTTGATAACTGTCCACATATTACATAGTACTTATAGCAGACCATATTCAAAAACTGTCTACTTTAACTGGAAATAATGACAAACTTTATTAACAACTAGTAACTAAACGTATAAAATACATGAAGAGTAATTACTTACGAATTCATAAAATATTTCTATTGCGATGTGCGCATCCTAAAAAGACTTATTCTTTATAAAATTACTTCAAACAATTTCACAACTTTTCGGACTATCACATTCCCAGAAAAGTACTTTTTCCGTTTCCAAATCCAATCAGATTCAAATCATATCAAAATTAAAGATGATCTTAAGTTACTTACAGAATTTTTAAATATAAAAATTACCAACTATTTTTATATTTTTAACATCTTTGGGCTCAACTTCGCTCGCCCTGCAATAATCAGCAAACAAATTTTTAGTCCAACAACTTCGTTGAGAGCTTTGTATGCAGGTTCGCGGTTGTCAAAGGTATAAAATAAAATTAATAGTGATCAAGTAGGTTTATTACTTCTTTATTTTTTAAATACATAGGATTTTATTTATAATCTAGATTAACCGTGTAGGCTCTCAACGAATTTGTAGGACTATAATTATAGTATTATTTACTTCCAAATAATTAAATACTTATCCGTAGTCTCACACATAGTTTAGCCAAATAACTCCCGCGTCTTGTACACAAACCCTCTTAATTATAAAACACGCACAGCTCCCGAAAAATGCGCTTTCACTATTACATTATTAACTACACTAAAGGCTATTTAATATTCAACAATTACTTGTAACAGCTACGATATCAATAAGTAGAAATATTACACATAGTAATTTGAACATAATAATATAATTTCATGAAAAATAAAGCACATTAATAAGTCCAAGGTACTTTAACAAAAACAGGCAAGTTTTGTACAATCATTTTAGGAATTTAGTTTTCTACTCAAAGTATGTTGTTGCATTTTTTAATCCTTTAATCTAGTGACGACTATTTCTAGGTAGTGACTAAAGTACATTAAATCTCTATTGACACAAGGTATTTATAAATTATAATAACATTATCCAGATTCGTTGTTCCTAGAAGGAATATTTTTCAGCATTTCTAAGAATTGTATAGGATTTCTAACAAAAATTAAAACATTCTAATATCTAAGAGAGAGTTGCAGAGAAATTTGAAACATATAATACACATAAAATCACGCCTTTATCCCGTAGGGGTAAGTAGAGACCAGTAGGAGGTCGACTTCAAGTAATATTTATTTTATACTAAGACATCTTATAATATGAAGCTTATTTGCGAGTTTAAAAAAAATATAATATAACGGTAAGAATTATGAAAACTGTTAATTTATAATGTTTTTAAATTTTCTACACAGTAAACGGTAAAAACTCTACTCTATTGTGACTTTATGAAGTAATGCAGTAAGTTTTATATTTTAATATAAGTAGTGATTTGTAAGTTTATTAATTGAAATGCTTTATGAGTATGACCTTTGATAAGCCTCTGAACGCAAGGAAGGAGCTGCCAAAATAATATTAATTGGATTCAACTTAGTAGATAATTAGATATTTAATGACTTTGATTGTAACAATTCGTACACGTGCACGAAATCATACGTGCGTAATAATGTCCCCAAAATATTTATGTTAATTTGTAAACAGTTCTGACAATTTGGGCTCAGTGTATGGATTCGTAGTTATTCTATCTTAGGACTTTTTTAGGTAAATTTAGTTATCGCAACCAATTTGGATCATTTACTGCGTTTATGCAGAACAAGAAAGTGTCGTGGTTTGATATATCCGACGGGCGGATACTGCACAATGGTACGAGAATTGCAAAATGTAGTAATCTCCCTATTTAGTTAATAAACATATTAGCATATTCGTAAAAACTTCATTTTGTAACATAAAAACCATGATTTATTAGAACATAAAATAGAAATAAAATATTTAAACTGTGTTCAACTTTAACATTAAATAAATATACTATTTAAATAATCAAAAGTTAAAAACTGTTGAATAGAAGAGGCTGAAGTGTGCTTCAAATAAGTAATAACAATTAATAATAATGAATTGTGAATGGCATCACACGTTTCGTCGCACTAAGACTTATAATTATTTACTCTAAAGCTCAGTTCACACAGAACCACAGCGTATGCGGGACGGGCGCGGGTCAGACGCGGGCAATATGATATCGTCCATATGAATACAAGTAATTACACTCGCAGTACTCTGGTTCCGACCCGCGCCCGTCACGCACCCGCTTCCTATGTGAATCGCGCTTAATAAATTTGGGTCGCATCCGATTTTGTAAGGAGCGAATTTCGCTGGGATCCTTAATTTATGTTGTAGTATATCTACTTCTACAGAATAGCATAAAATCTTTTTTGTAGCGTTCGGGTCAAATCAATAAAATACAATATTATACAATACTTAGGTATATACACGTCTCCAATCCTTTGAAGAACTTCTATGAGTCCTTAGCAGCCAAGCTTTACTTAACTTAAGGAACTATCAATTCGTTGGCACTCATTCCCAAGTCGGACATCTGAAAAGAAAATAAGTCATTAAAAAACAATCAATCGTATCATACAGGCATTGATCATTTCGTATGAACACATTTTTACATTTATATTTGGACTATGTGTTGTTTCATAAATACTCGTGTCGCACTATGTGCCTCTAAGATCATAATTATAAGCCGCTAACTGCCGTCATCCAGATGGTTCGGCAATAACGAGTATTATAATGAAACGGGGTATTTTAAGAGCCATTGTTGAGTTTTTCTGAATAATATAACTATAGTCCAACAACTTAGTAACAAACGTTTTACGCAAGTTTCGTCAGAGGAGAACGATTCCCAGAATGTAGAATTGTCATCCACACGCATATGCAGTTAACGGTAGCCTATTTAAAACAGCTAGTTTATTTTGGAAATCTAATTTATAATATAGATACATAATTAATGTATGCAAATAAAATCTCTCTACTAACTTGTCGGAATACAATAGATGGGTCCTATTCAATACATTTGCAGACTGAGTGCACATGTTCATTTGTTTTTCTGCGTACCGAGAATCCCTAGTGTTAAAAATACTTGGAATATTGAATAATGACGGTATCGTAAAACAACTTACATCATGTTGCAGCTCCTTATTGAGAGATTGTATTTCTTCTGTGTCAGTCGTGTTCTCAGCTATCATCCAGTCATCATCGTTGGTGCTCTGAAAATATTCACTTTATGAAAACGTGTTTTCAACGCTTTTTTTATTCTAATGTAATGACTTGTTACATACACATCAAATACTTACACATACATTTTGCCATTTATATTCTCAGTCCCATGTGAAAGCGGGTGAGCCTTATGATAGGCAAGCGATGTCCAATCTATACTAATATTATAAATGCGGAAGTAACTCTGTCCGTCTGTCTGTCTGTTACTCAATGACGACTAAACCACTGAACCAATTTGCATGAAATTTGGTATGGAGATATTTTGATACCCGAGAAGGGGTATAGGCAATTTTTTTACCCCAGGAAATTGACGCCTTCCCACGGGAATATACAGGTGGCGGACGAAGTCGCGGGTAAAAGCTAGTATTCTATAAAGACCAGCATAATCAACTTGCTGACTGACTGATTTGGTTAAGTTTTAGTCAAATAACCTCAATATTTCATTATCTGCAGACTCTGATTTCAAGAGGCTGAATAAATCCGGGTTATTGCCTAAACTTCGTTCATACAATGCAAGTCACCAAGTAGGCATGTAGAATGTAGATGCACCCGGATATGAAACAAGTCGCTATGAATCACATTTCGTAAATATTTATAAATGCAGAGATCAAACAGTCAAAACCGTTCATTGATAGACAAGCTGAATGCAACAACACACGCTGACGTAACATAATTTTACTGTTATCTATTTACGCATTAACTGAAGGTTTTTTTGTTGTATTCTGAGGGAAGAGTACAGTAAGTCAACGCATTTCCCATTATTATTAGTGATACTGGCGGCTAGCGGCATTAAAATTCAGGATACCACTGGGAAACACTAGAAATTAATAACTTAAAAATCACAAATCCTGTTTATCATTCCAATATCCTTTCCATAATCGATTTCTTAGTACTCGTCTGTTTCCAGCATACTGCGACATAAAATTGGGCTAAAATAAAATATGTTTATTTCTTTAATTGTACTCCTTTTATGACCCGCTGTAGGTAAATTTTGACGAGGTAAAATCAACCCTTACACAGCTAAAATAGGGGAATAAATTTATTTAGTATTTGATATATTTTTGAGGCGTCACTCCATAGATGGGTGACCGCATAGTGGTATTTGAACTAGGCGTCTCCGTGCTTCGGAGGGCACGTTAAAAGCCGGTCCTGGTTGTTATCTACTACGATAACAGTCGTTAAGCCATGTCAAAGGCCTTCGGGCGGCTTGAACAACTTTGACACTAGGTTGACCACTAACCATACGATAAGAAGAAGAATTTTATATAGATTTAGGTAGTAACTCACATCGGGCAGGGCGTTCTCGGGCTCGTCCTTGTTGTGCACCTGCTTGATGTGGTCCTTGAGCGCGAAGGCCCGCGCGTAGCTGGCGCCGCACAGCGAGCACGAGAACTTCAGGTTGTTCTGGCGCGCGTGGGTCTCAGTGTGCACGCGCACTGCGTACAGCGACGCGAACGGCCTGCACACATTACATATTTTATTACAATTTATGTGCAAGGCTCAAGGCCTAAACCCTCCCTCATTACGGAAGGAGACCCTTACCCAGCAGTGGAACAATAATGGGTTAAATTTATTTACTATATGCAACGTAGCAACAAAATCCGATGATTTCGAGATTTTTTCCGTTAGATAAAGATAATTAATTCGTCAATCATGTATACATTGTTGCGTCTAATACAGACATACAAATATTAATAAAAATGCATGGTGATTACTTTTACAACTCTCCAACTCAACCGTTTTCCAAATTGTTTCGGAATCTGTGTAACCGATTGTTCAGTTCTGACATACATACGTGTATGAAACATATTATTATATACTCAGGTTTCGTCATTCATAACATTATAATTTAGATCCATATAATAGGGAGCGAGCCACATATCAGGCATATTACCCAACTCCGGTCTACTTATTGGGAATATTCTAATAAAGACTAATTAAAAAGGCCCAATCCGAAAATCGAACCCGAGACATCGTGATTAGCTATCATATGCACACCCACCCAGACGACATAAGCAGTCCTAAAAAGTACCATAATTATTTGTAAGTAATGAGTAAGTACATACCTATTACAATGCGTGCAGGCAAATGGTTTTGTATGAGAGTTCTTATGTCCGGCGAGTTGCACGGACGTCTTGAACGCTTTCGGACAGAACGGACACTTGTACGCACGCACCTCCGAGTGAGTTAACAAGTGATGGTTGTACACGCTGTGTGCCTTGAATCTGCGTTACAATAATAAACTAATAATATAAAAGTAATATGATCATAATGAAAAAGGGAAATGTATTAACTTCAATAAAATATTAAACGGATTTGCATCGTAGCAAGTTACAAATTTATTGGTCGATATTAATGTCTAATAAGTAGTGGAACTTATTTTGTTATCTTAATGGATTAGTTAATACTTGTCTACCAAAATCTAACAAGAAAATAAACCAATTTACATTATTCGATAGAACCTACAGCCTAATTAGAAAAACTAGTCGACAAAACTAGGTACAAATGAGTGGAATACGTTTATGTCACCAATGGCATGCGGCATGCCAAGAGTGAAAACTAAATTTGATGGTAGACTTGTACAGTACAACGCGCAATTTGATCACCTTGAACAATATGAGGATAGTTTTTATAGTGTTGCTAGCACAATAGGCACGCAGACGTACCTCTTCCCGCAGTGCGCGCAGGCGTAGGGCCGCGCGCCGGTGTGCGTGCGCATGTGCAGCGTGAGGCAGTACGACACGCGGAACGACTTGCCGCAGATCTCACACGAGTGCGGCTTCTCTCCTGCGAGGAACAGTTTAATATATCATCAGTTATTCTTGACGCATGCGCATGCTAGCACGCATGCAACAAATGACACCTTACACAGGTGTGTATATTACATTCGCATGGGCATGCTAGCACGCATGTAACAAAAAAACCTGTGTACATTGTGACATATTACATAAAAATACGATATTTATATTTAGAATATAACGGCTGTTATTATTGTAAGTTTAAGCAGAGGTATATGTGAAATACATCAGCGTTTCGTTTAAAATATTCGTTGTTATAAATAGCTTTTTTTACAAATACAATACTAATATACTTAACTAAAATACTACGTACCGGTATGAATCCTTTCATGTTTCACTTTTTCGTGTGGTCGTGCGAATCTTCTGTTGCAATATAAGCACTTGTATGGTAGCGATTTGTCCTGTTTATTCACTGTTACCTACGACATACAATACATTATTACTAAACTTACAACAAAATTCTATCTGTGAAAAAAATAATTGATAATTACGTAATACTCATGGCTAAGTATCGAACGACCTTATCAAAAGACATTTTGACATATGTTTTCACACATAGTGGTCACTTTACCTATCCAATAGGTTATTAAACTCTTAACCGTAAGTCGTAAACTTAGTCTCAAACCACGTTTCCACTACAGATAGGGACTGAATTAGACACAAAACTTTTCAATACAAATAAATACTCACTTTATCCAAATTATGTACATTCATATGCATCTCCAGATATTCTAAGGAGCTGAACTTCTTGTTGCATATGCTGCAGTTCATCTTATCACTGGTCAAGTGAGAGGCCTCGTGTATAGCGCGGTAGTCGTACGGGATCATCTTGTCGCATACGTTACAACAGTACAGGCCTACGATGTCTTTACCTTCGGGACTCTCCACTGGCGGTTCTATGGGCCGAGATCTGGTAAAACAAATTGATGATTAGTAAGCGATGCTACCTCAATGGTATTGGAGGCGCTCATAGCCAGTTGTGCTCATCGTTCGGTTAACGATCTGTAGGTAAAGCAACCTTGGCGCGGTCAAAGGCCTCTCGGGCGGCTTGAACAACTTTGACACTATGTTGAGAGCTTATGAGTTCGAATTCTCAAATAATAAGACCACTCTTTCTAAATGAACTGGAGGGTGTAACCCATAGAATTGTTGTGTAATGTATAATGTTAGCTATCTTAAAAAAAATCTTCCTTCTATGTCAATAACAATATAAAGCAAATCTTATGCATTATTAATTCAAGTCCCAAGCGAGCATTTTATCAACTTACTTGATAGGATCATGCATTCGTTTGTGCAGTTTCAGAGATTTGTTTGTCGGAAAGACTGTGGAGCACACCTCACATTCATATGATATGGGTACATCTGGGCTGCCATCTATAAAAAAAGAATAGATTTTATACTAACCTAGCACAAATATATACTTTGTTTACAGTTAAGCAAAAACGGTTTATTTTTAGTTCTTCAGTGAATTTGCACAGTCACAAAGGTACCTTTCAGTTTTCAGAAGAATTCAAATAGTGAATTTTAAATTAGAAGAAATCCCATCCCCAATAGCAAATCATAATCACCTGGCTTAGATTTATGCACTTTCATGTGTGCACAAAGAGATCTAGAGTTCTCATACGCCGCTGGGCATCTGGGGCAAGCATATTTCACTGGAAAATAAAACATTGATTTGTAACCAATTCAACATCATAAAATGTAGCGTAATATATAAAAATTAATTGCTGTTCGTTAGTCTCGCTAAAACTCGAGAACGGCTGGACCGATTTGGCTAATTTTGGTGTTGAATAATTTGTGGAAGTCCAGAGAAGGTGTTAAAGGTGAATAAATTTGAAAATGCGCGTTATTAAATAAAAACAAAAAAGCGTGAGCGGAGCTGTGCGGGTCAGCTAGTTATTGATAAGTTTTGGATAACCTATTCCTTGAATAAATTCTCTACCTGATAAGTGAAAAGATACTTAAAAAGTACTGAAACCAGCTATACCATTTTTTAAAGACAAACTGTTCATATTACTTACAAACTTTGCAAGGATGTGTTTGGAACTCATTCAGATCGCTGACGTTGATATTACACGACATACAGTGATACATCTTCACTGTGAAACCAGTTTTAGTCTGCATTTCCTTTGTGACCACCTTGTGGTATGGATCTGTTTTACCTACAATAACAAATAGAATGTTATTGAATTTCTATACATTTGATAATTCATGTAAAATACGACGTTTTCGTAACCTCATGTGCTACGGCTTAAAAACACAAAATTTTCTAGCAATGTGTAAAAGAAATATTAGTTTTTTTTTCATTTCTTGCAGACCACCTCGCCTTTGCCCTTCCTCAAGAAGTGCTCTATATATTGGTGAAAACCTCATAAAAGCCCGTTCAGTAGATTTTAAATTTATCGCGAACAGACAGACGCTGCGGGCGAATTTGTTTTATTACATTTATAGATAATTTTGTTCTTAATTATATGAATATGTATTTATTTTAAACCAATTATCTAAGCATTTTAAGTCAACGATGGTAGACTGCTTAGCTACCGTAAAAAAAATCTTGTTTCGTGATTTATGCATTAAGCAGTCTCTGCTAAGTGTTTCGTATCAATTTGAAAATAATTGTTAATTTTAATTTACCTTTTTCAGTTTCATTGGCATTTTTTGTGGCAACAGTGCATACTTTCTCCACCTGCACAACTCGCCTGGTGTGCACCATTCGACCTTGCTTATCCAACAATAATTTTGCTTTCAGAATGGATACATCTGAAAATGTATAGAAATATATGTTGATTAAGTACTTCAAATAAAAACAGATTCTTTAACCTTTTGTATGCGCAGCGATGAATGCCAACGCGCGGGATATATTAAGCGCAGAGAGCGCGCGAGCGTGCAGATTTGCTCCCTACCAATAAGCGTACATGGATCAGATCTGCTACTTAGCATACGAAAGGCTAAAGGACCAATTATGAAGTTTGTACATCAAAGTGTCGACACATTTCAACCACCTGATATCGGCGTCATATTATATTAAAGTCAATCTACAAGTCGCCAACATATTTCTTTTGAAAAAGAAGGTTATTTAAACATAATGTTAAAAATATAAATAAAGTAAATTGAATTTGGCGACATGAGACAGGGCGCCATCTACCGGCAACATTTAAAAAGATGTCACTTCAACTCAAAACTCAAAAAATCTTTTCCAAAAAATATCATTACCAGCTGGAGCAGCGTCAGTTTGTTGGTCAGTGTCGTTCTCTTTACAAATCAATGACTCCTCAACAATATCGCCGGTGTCTGTGATGACACGTCTGGGCGCTTGCTTGTCGTTAGTTGATGTCTCCTCTCCATCCAAAGGGTCATATTCTACAGGAACTTCAGTTGTATGTGTTTGTTCTGTTGGTATGTCCTGTAATTTTAAATAATTGTGGTAATTAGTATGAACTAGACTTACTGTGAATTTTAAGGCAATCATGTTGTAATGCATGCACTCAATTTAGCCTCAACTAGACTTTTGCTTCAGAGCTGCCTCATACACTCATATGTATGTTATAACACACCTGTTATACTGGAGGATGAAGGCAGTAGTGTATGAAGTTAGCTACATACTAGCATTACATAATGATTTGCCAGTAGCTATGTTAGTCCCATAAATTAGGGGGCGATTCTATTGCCATATACACTGGCACATCACTAAACTCTGGTCTGCTATAGAGGAAAATTCTAATATGAATTAGATCAATAGCATTTTATTGCTCTAGACATCCAAGACCACATATTTGGCATTTTATCGGCATAGGCACATTTATAAAAATTATATAGTTACCTCAACAACAACCTCCTGATCATTATGGTAGTTCTGAATATGATCCATGACCGATGTGAAGGACACGGAGCATACATTGCAAGTGTAGATCTCTGCATCATTGTTCTCTTCCTCTGTGGTTGAGGCAATAAGTGTTTCCGATTCCAATTTTATATCTGCAAAAACAAGTAACATATTAACTAACTCATATGCCCATTTCTGTCCCACTGCAGGAAAAACGTCTTCTCCCGAACGAGGAAGAGGGTTTAGGCCTTGAGTCCACCACACTTGCCAAGTACGGGTTGTGGACTTTGCATGCCCTTAATGTATTAAACAAATTTTAGGCTTGCAAGGTTTCCTCACGATGTTCGAACAAGTGATAATTTTATTATTTTTATTAAACACATAACTTCGAAAAGTCATTGGTGTGTTGCCTAGGGTTCGAACCAGCAACCACTTGCGTGGGAGGTGCCAACTTAAACCACTTTTTTTCACAAACTTTTTTTGCCTCACATCTAAAGAATTTTAGGTATAATATAAGTAATTAGCAAGGAGATTGATATATTTTGGGTGTCGTTTTAGCATGTTGATATAAAAAATTATAATGTAAATCACAACAACATAATCAAACTGTTTAAATGTGGATTTTGTTAGACCTTTTTAGTGAAAATAATATTTTATTAATTCACCTTTTACAGTAGTAAGTGATATAGTGCCATCATTATTCTGTTTAGTAACAATTGTATTGTCTTCACTTAATTCACCGTTATCCTGAGTGACAATCACGTAGCGATTTTCCCCATTTTCCTTTATTAATTTCAATTCTTGTGTTTGCAATATTGGCTTGGGAAGTTGTTTGCCTAGTAAGTCCACATACATGTTGCCAACATCACCCGAGCTTTCTTGGACTTCATACGGCTGATCCGTAATATATTCTGAACTGGTATCAGATGCCCCAAGTTCTGAAACTATATACATAATTGTTTCATATAACATATATTTGTATAATTTTTGCATTTATAACTTCAATGCAGTAAAAGTAAACTCCAATTAATATGAAATCTTAACAAAATTAATGCTAGATGCCTTACCATCAGTAAGACTTTTAATATCAGCTAATTTAATATTGGGGACATTTTCAATGCCATCTGCATGCATAGTCTGTTCATATATAACAATATTTTGTACACCATCATTATGTACAGTTTGACAATCGTAAAGACGTAAATGCTCTGTGAGGCTCTCCAGTGAGGTCAACTTGCTCTTGCAAATCGGACAATATAAATTTTCTGTAATTGTAGTCAAATGGTCTAGTAATTCTTTTTTGGAATCAAATCTTTTATCACAACACAGAGGACATTCTATTTGAAGGCCTCCCATTATGACGGAAATGCGCTAGTTTATGCCATATAAGTGTTTAGACGACAAGAACATTATTCGTCAAACGGTGCATTATTTTGTAAACATAACACATTCAGTCCAGTTCATTTATGTGCTGCCTTCAGTTTGTATCTAAATTCTCAACACAAAACTATATTAGAACTGAAGAACTTCACACTTATTCGTTAACGTGAAGAAAGCACCGAAACGATGAACGCACCATTTTTGTCAAAATTTTGACGCTAATAGACGGAACGTTTCTGAAGATTGATAAAATATTTCTGAGTTTATAGCTCTTCAAATATAATTCATTTGCACATTATTATGAATAAACTGTTTTTTTTTATTCCTTATATAGCTATATTGTTTTAAGAATAATTTAATATAAGCATCGATTGCCGAATGACGAAACTAATTTACAAATATTTTTTTATTAATTAGATTTATGACGAGGATATAATAATTTTAATTCAGCAATACGTACAATGTGAAATAAGATTAGAAAATATTATATTGAGATTTAGTAATCATGCAGTGGAAGCATAATCTACGCTATAAATAAATAGTAACTATATTCGTAAATGCTGCTTGATTTGGATGAATTTCTACATTGCTATATTAGAAAATTATAAGCTGATGCAAAACAAAGATCAATATTAATTTTCGTGGTTTACCTAGAGCTTATATTAATTCTTATAACGGAAAAAATCAAATCACCCAAACACACCTGTAAACAATCTGTATTGAAAAAATAATTGCGGGGTGGATGCCGCAAAACTAAACAAAATGTAGGCTTGCCCTTTTTGCGTTAGCAACATTATAAAACCAATTCGCCATTTTGTCGTGGTGGTTTTTTAATCCTACGAATTTTTATTTATTCGTGGTATTTATTTCTCATAAGTTCAAACGAAGTCAATCGTTTAGATTCTGACGATTAGGATATACTAATAGGTGTAACGGAAGTGTTTTTGAAGTTCCATCTTTATTATCAAGATACTGGAGCTTGATATGTTTATGTATATGTGTTTTCGCGGGTAAATTTGAGTGTAACAAAATGTTGGGAAAGAGAATGCACCATAACAGTAAAGGAAGGCTAGCTAGTAAAGGCCATGACAATGGGAAACCGTCAAGTCCAGGAATTTCACCATACAGTAAGCCTGCAAAGATTCCTGGAGCTGTGTCTGTTGGTAAAACTAAGGTGGAAGTGTGCCCAATACCTTACATCAAGATACAGGACAATGCTGTGCACCTGCCTAGATTTACAGCTATCTCAGCGCGATCTGCGGATGAGCCCATAGGCATGGATGAGTTGGACTCTCTACAACTTGAGCTAGAATCTCTTTTGGGTAATACAGCTCTCCGCATAAGATATTTCCAGTCTGAAATTGAAAGTATTGATACAAATGAGTCTAAAAGAGAAAAGAAAGGCAAAGCTGCCGGAAAACAATTACAGTACTCAGTTAAAAGAAAGTTCCCAGATGACAAATTAGTGAAAACCAAAGACTACACAAAGTTGTCTAACCAGCCAAAAGTGCCTAAGTTTAAAAACATGTCAAACGCCTCTTCCGGAGGTTCTCATAACTATACAAATGATGTTGTGAATTCTGATAACTCTGTGAAACTGGAATTATCACAATTTGCTCTGCCAAAGAATAATATTCCATATAAGTTTTGGAGTTCAGTGGATCCTTACTGTGCTCCAGTAACTTTAGATGATATCAAGTTTTTGGAATCATTATTGGCTCAAAGTAGTAACAGTACACTGCCACCCATCCCTCCACTAGGCCGACACTACTCTGAAGTGTGGGCAGATGAACATCTTGCTGAAGACCAAAATGCCTCAAATCCTAATAAACAAAAATCATCAATGTCTCCAGAAGCTTCAAGTATTAGAAAGAAACTTGATAAGACCAATGAAAACATTATTACTGGACCTTTGACTCAGAGACTTGTCTCAGCACTAATGGAAGAAAACTTGATGAACTATGAAGTGCCTGATGTTAAAGTTAACAAACAAACAACTAACACAAAGAGCAGTTACAAAAACTCTCTGACTTTGGAAAAGTGTCTTCGCAAAGAGCTTGTAGAGCAAGGTATATTGGATCTGGAAGATTTGCCCCCACTGACCAATCCAGCAGATGATGAAATACTGGCTGAAATAAAAAAATGCCAAACTGAATTGACTGCAGTAAAGAAAGATAATTGTCGTAATTTGAAACATCTCATTGGGCTTTGTAAACAAGAAATGATCCGACTGAATCTGAAGAAACAGTTAGATCAAGTTGATATGGAATGCATTGATACCTATAAGAAAATGGTTGCCGCTAAGCAAAAGAAGAGAATTATTACTAAGAAAGAAAGAGATGATGCTTGGAAAGCTATTAATGACCAGATAAGGCTTAATAAAGAAATCAATGCTTTACCACTAACTGGTCCAAATTCAAGTTAAACCATATTTATGTTAATTCAATGGGGTTTTTATTAAGATTGTTATAGGTACCTACCTATTATTGAGAAATAAACAACAGTAATACCTAATTAAACCTGTCTTTCTTATTTCAACCTTGGTTTAAACTAAACTCAACATTAATAAATTGGCCTGTTTCAATTATATAAAATTCTAGCAATAGATTTTTCTGTCAATGAGGTAGAATGGCTATTAAAGAGTGCTTTTTAAATATTATTCTATATCTGACTGCCTCTGTGGAGCGGTTGGTAGTGAATCAACTGCTAATTACGAGATCTCAGGGTCGACTCTCGAGTCGGGCGAAGTACCTACAATATTGTTTCTAATAATTTATGTTCCATAGTAGCCCAGAGTTTGGTAACATGCCCGCTAAGTAACAATAGGCTCGCCTCCGTTACTTGTTGGGACTAGCATTGTTAATGGTGAAACGTGAGTGTCCTATAATATTGTCATAAATAAATACTTAACGCCACCTGACGCGGAATCGAACGCGGAACACGGTGATGAGCACTGATCGATAAGAGTATTTTTTTAAATACAAACTGGAAAAATGATTTTATCCATGCTGATATTATTTAAGATGCCGAAGTATTGCTGTTTTGATGTAATATAGTTTGGGTCGCTTTTGGTCAGTGAAAGTTAGACAAAAACGCGACCAATGTGAAAACGAACAAAAAAGATTTTAAAAAACCTTATGGTAGGTATCTAGAATAGAAGATTATAAATAAATTTTATTCTACAGTTTTAGAATTTCACTGGATAAAAATACCTAGTTTCAAATTTAAGTGACTTTTATGATTTGACATGACGTTTTGAGCATTAAAAAAGTACATATTTTGAAAAATAACGAAGTACAAAGCGGTGAAACTGAAGATTGTAATTTTTATGTGTGAAGAAAGTGCTGTATTATTGAACAATGGATAATCCGTTGACTCCAAACAAAATTCAGAGGCTTATACATCTGGCCGAAGATAAATCTTTCAACATGCCAAGACGGCTTTTGCTCAATGATGACGATCTGAAACGGTAAGGGCATTTACTTACTTATTATATTTACAAGATTACAGCTGTTTCTTGTAAACATCAATACTTTTTGTTATAGATTGGCGACAACTAACAATGCTGCTCTAAATAGAACGAACACTACTGCAAATTGTGAGTCGTCTTCTGGGATTTTAGACTTAGATAGAATGGAAGGTAACTTTGCAGTTGCAAAAGTACACATAATACAATACTTTTGTTTCTTTGGATAAATATATACAAGGGTTATTTATTTTGTAGGTTTCGGTGAATCTGGAATTGGAGATTTGTCCCTAAGCAAATCTGTAAGTATTTCAATGCAACAACTATATTAATAAAATTGACTTGTAAATTTGTAACAGCTTCTGTCAGATTGCGAACTTTTTAAAAAGTTTGCAAAGTAGGTTTAAAAGTATTTAAATACTGCTTGAAAATTTTATTGTTGTAAACTTGATAACTTTTTATATTCCAGACTGCATTCAACCCAGGTGAAATGACTGGCAGATCAACAGGTGCTGATGATGTGAAGCCCTCAGCTCTGGGCCGCCACTCTATAGCCCTGGAGAGTATCACCAGCCAGATGGACAAGCAAACCTCTGAAATACAAGACATCATGAGACATTCCATTGCTTCTAACTATTCTTTTCATTCAAAGGTAGTTTTAACATGTTATAAAGATATTAATTTTCTTTTTATGAGAATTATAGTAGTAAATATGTGTATTATGATGCTGGGTTTATTTTTACTCTTCTTAGAAACTCTACTCTTCTTAGACTTTATAGAAAAATGTGGTGATGATCAGTGTGTGCATATGTGTAGTTCTTCACTCTTGCATTTAGTATGCTTGTCCTATAATAGGAGACTACATCATGCAGGTCACTTTTTTTACAAACATTTTAATGATATTATACTGTTGAATTTCAGAGGGATCTAACTGCAGATGAGGCATCACTTGTTGCTCGGGAAGCACCACTGCCTATTCAAAACACTACACATACACAGTTTCCAGATAGCATGTAAGTTTCTTTAGTTTTATGGTTCTTTATGTAGAATTAAAATATACCTTCTTTCTGAGTGTACTAAGTTGTGTCTATCTTATAATATTTATGCTTTTTTTTAAAGATAAAGGAGAAATTGTTGAAGTGGGTTTCCTAAAAAAACTTTTCTTTCATAAGTTAATTTGTGTGATGTACCATTTATCTGAATGATTTATATATTTTGCTTTCATGCTATTACAGAATGAACAACTCAAATCTCTCTGTTGGAGCATATTTTAAGAACAGATGTCCAGACTTTGGGCGGATGCTGGCTAAAACAGATAGTCCAGACAGATCCTATATGCCCAGCATTACTGAAGGTAAACAACCATTTTCTGAACTTGCATTTCATTATAACTACTACTGTAAACTTTTTTGAGGCACTTAAACATAGCAGTCGAGCAATCTCATAATTTGCTTTTGATCCAGAATTTTGTTCTGCTTAGTTTTTTAGATTTGCAATGGCAAGACCTTGCTTGCACCTAAAATTATTGATTCTGGGAGCCTAAGGCTTTGTTTTAATGCTTGAAATTTAAGCCTAGATTAGCAGTTAACTGGCATAATATGTTCTATTCATTACCAAGTAATTGAAACTAACAGCCTCTGTTTAAATTTCAGTGTCAGGCAGTCATTCAAATGCGCACGAGTCTTTGCGCTCTGATAAACATTCTATACATAAAATGGACCAAACATTGGACTGTGTGCCTGTGCGACAACCGCGTAACAACAATGAAAATGTTCAAGATAAACCTAGTAATATTGTGAACCCATTTGATGCACAAACTAGTTACACAATTCCAAAGACAGAAAATATCAATGAAGCAGGTAGCAGAGTGCCAGAAAAAGCTGATCAATTTTACATGAGTCAGGTTCCTGACAAGCCGAAATATGTTCAAATGTCATTGAACTCTGTGTCACCACAGAGAAGTGCTCCTGTGCCAGCTAACAAAGAGACTGACTTGTTGATCAAGAACTTGCACGCGTCTCTAAGACTTATGGGCGAAGATACAGAGGGCTCTGTCGAGAATTCGTTTAGTATTTCGAAAATTGCTGATTATCTTGGTGAGTTATATCTTTAATAACTATATGTTTAATATCAAATATGCATAATGACTAAAATATATTTGATGATTTCAGGCAAGCAGTCTAACGTGAGTGTAACAGACATGTTGCAGTACAACAACCATAAGAAGCAGCTAAACAAAAAACAACCTCTTCTAGAGCTACACATGAACATTCCAGAAACTAAGAAAATAAATCAGGATATTCAAGTAACGAACTTGAAAGACTCGCGTAAGGCCGAAACGGCGAGTTCTTCTGGTACCGTTAACACTGTGATATCTCTAAATAAATATAAACAAAATGAGGAAATCCCAGCTGTAGTTGTCACACAACATTCTCTTAGGGAGGATCAATTGGATGAAGATACCAAATCTAAGAGAACTACTAGGTCCAAATCACCTTCCAGCAAAAGTCAATCAACTCTTAGCACAGTACAGGAGAACTATACCAGTTTTAAATCTGGAGATAGCCCATTACAGTCTAGCAAAGGTATATTAGCACTATATAGATTTAAAATTTATATTGTACATACTTATTGACTTCTTTATTTCGGGTGTGATCGGTTGTAGTAACTTTCTAGTTGAATTTCAGGCGAGGCCAATACATCACATGTACCTTCCCCAAATATAGTATATAAAGAATTAGATAAGTCTGTAGATTGGCACGAAGTTATGCAACAGAAACGTTTGAAACAGGAGGGCTTAGCTAAAGGTTTGTGGGCCTCGCTTCACTCACTCTGTGGGAATCTCTATAACATGACATGTCATCACACTAACAATCTCACCATACAAAACCTCATCACTGGTCTGATATATATTTGATACTAATATTTATTTTATTTACATAACATTCATGTAACATTGGCTATTGGGTTAAGATTGTGTTATAAAGCTTGATTATGATTTTAATAAGTTAATAAAAATTTCAGAACAATGGGTTGAAATTACTGGTGCTGCAGTGAATGGATATGTTGGTAAGTAATCGCTTAACAGATATTTTCAATACCATTAATTGGTCTGATATTTACTGACGAAATCTGTTTTCAGGTGTTGGTTGTCCAATAACTCTCACAGTAACAACTTTATCAGACAGTTGGTTGACTGCTAAACTACAATTTGTTGATCTGCCCAATGACGGTCAAGATTTGACACTAGAAATGCCTCGTATGCCTCTTTTACTATCACCAGGGAAGTCCGAGAAGATCACATTGATTCTAACATCAAACATAGAGATGCTTACTATGTTGAATTATACCATGCTTTTGAAAGACACATCAATCGATGGAGATAATAAGCAGACAGGGGAAGTAGAAGTCAATATCAAAATGCCTGTGATTCAAGCAATGTCTTGCGATGGCGTCAACAAGATAACATTCCCACCGATACAAGAAAATACTTCACTAATAAAGTCGTTTGTACTGATCAGCGATTGTCCCGCTGATTTGCTGCTAGATTTGTCCATAGTTGATGGTGATAGCATTTTTACTATTAAAAACGTTCAGGAGATTAAAAAGGGCGACGTGAATAAGGTGCTGATGGATCGTCAGGGCTCGACCGATGATGGGCAACAGCTGAGTAAAGCTAAGAGTAAGGCAACAAATAAGCAACTATGCAGATTGACTGGCGGAAACGCTATAAGAGTTACGATCAAATTTAACGCGCCCAAATTATCGGAGTCTCAAATAGGTGCGTATGCGGTACTTTATTTCCTTAATAATTTGTTTTCGGTTTTTTGATGATTTTCTAAATTACAGATGAATCAATAGTCACATTCAATGGCATCTTGAAAGTGAATCTGATAGGCGTAAACACCGTCTTGAGGAAGGTGGACCTCATAGGAGCCGTGGGCACCGTAAACCTTGTTATGAACACAACAGCTAATAAGTTGCAACTCACTCATGGTATGTCAACTTACTTACGATTTTCTAATGAACAAAAGTTCAAAATCAATACATTTTTTATTAGAGTCGGAAAAGGTGTGATCGTTTGCCGATTTATCCCTTAGCAGTCTGTGCTAACCCACAAATATTGCTATTATGTATTTAATTTGTTTTTCAGAGCCGACTAACATAGAGTTGTGTAACAATGGATCGATCCCTGGAATATGGATCGTTAAATTTAAAAGTAACTCAGCGAATGACAGCTTTCCGTTCAAAATTGCACCATCCAAGTTTGAAATTCGCCCTGGCGCTACTAAGACAGTTAACTTGTTGTATACTGGACCTACAGATACATTATCTGATGCGTAAGTAATTCTTCTTACCGATTACCGATACCGGAAAACGATATCAAATTATAAGAACGTTATGTTTTTCAGAACACTAATATTTGAAGAACTTGCAACTGGTCACAAAACTACCGTCGAGATAAGCGGTGGCGTGGAGAGACCAAGAACATTCCCTATAAAGACTAATTACAATACTATTTCATGGGTGCGTTCAGGCAGGAAAGAGCTGAGCTTGAAGAATGCCACAAACAAAAAGATTTATATAAGGTGTCAAATAGTCGGCGAAGGTTTCGCGATTGATTTGCCAAGAGAGGCGAGAGGAATATACTGTGTGCCGTTCGGACCTTGCGAATGCCGACCGTTGCCTATAATATTCACACCTACGAACAATGCACCACACAAAGCTACGCTCCATTTGGTGTATGATAAAAACAGTGATTATTCCAGAAAGGTAATTAGATAATGTAATGCTTTTTGTTAAAATCTTTATCAATAGGATATATAGACCGACATTAACCGTAACAACGTCTTATTCGTCGTTCGCAGATCACCCTGTACGGATGCGCCAGTGGCGAGTCGATGCGCTGGTCCGGTCTCGTGACGTACGGCGACACGGCCCTGGTCCGAGCGGTCAGCAGGATGCCCATCAACCTGGAACTGTACAACAAGTCGACTTCGGCCGCATTCGTATGCGTGCGCGTTCATTTTAATCGTACGTTGGTCTATAGTTTGTTCTTCTATAATTTATGTCAGTAGAGTGACTATAAGAGCTTCGAAATTTATAATAATCTAGGCATCGATTAATTTTGTCGGTTTAATTTTATCGTTATCGGAATGTAACGGTTATCGGAGGAACCCGCTCACGACGCTATATTTTTGTCGACGAAAGCGTCGGAAGCACTCTGATTCGTCGAGTTTAGCCGACCGTGGCGGTCAAACGGTTAAAACCTACCCAGTGGTGGACGATCGTGTCACGGTGCGATCTGTGGTCAGAGTCGTGTGCTCGGTGTGTAAGTGTTGACGTGTGTATCCGCAGTGCAGTACCTGTGCCTGGCGCCGGGCGCGGAGGTGTGCGGCGGGCGGCAGGTGGTGCGCGCGCGGGCGCGGCACGGCGTGGCGCTGCGCGTGCAGTGGGCGGCGCTGGAGCGACGCGCCCGCGCCGCGCCCGCCGCCACCGCGCTCGCCACGCTCACCGTGCTCACCGGCGCAGAGTACACCCGCCGGAGGATACTCAAGTTTGTACCTCCATTTGTGTTTTATTTAAACTCCCGACCTCCTTGCGGCGAAATAAATAGACGAACGTTCGAATTGAAGGTCGTGCAACAAGAAAACTCGAGTCCCAATCTTACTCCTTAAATTGTTTTCTCTTCCTACTAAATATATAATAGTCAGCACAATCATCGTTGTATTATGCAGATGAATAAAGAAAATAATATAAAAATGATAAAATATTTAAGACCGTATCTATTAAAAACTGAAAATTAACTATGATTCTGTCTGACAGAATCGTCCGTGACGAATCGAACGGGAAGCTGGATACTTCCCTCCTTCCGGATCACTTGAAAGTATTAGCTGAGAAGTTCGATGGAGAGGACCCGTCTATGGATAATATGATAGCAGATTTCAAGGAGACCAAGGTTTGTAAAGATAAATTGCCTTCCACGCAATAACCGATAGAATATCATTTACAAAGCGAGACCGAGGGTGGGTCAGCTTGGAGATACGTATAGGTTTGCAAATACAAATGTGATGAATATATTTCCAGGCATCTCTGAATGAACTAATTGGAGGTCTTCAGGAACTAACGGCACAGATTGATCTGCCTCAAGATTTCGCTGAAGAGAACACCATCCTCATAACCGATGACACACTGCTGGAACATCACACACTTTGTGATTAACTGACCTTTTCTTATAAGTTACTTGTCTTAGTTTTAATTTATGTGTAATGCGTAAGAGCGGATACAGTGGTCGCTTTAGACAGTATTGGATTGTATCTCATTTAGTTTTATTGAAACTTAATTTTCTTTATCATGGTGTACTGATCTTCAGACTGAATGCGAAACTCTAAATAGATTATAATAGTTGTGTGAATGATGTTTTTGTCCGTCCTTCCAGACCATGTACGAAGTGTCTTATTATTGTGATAATTAATTCAGGAAGTATAAACTAAAGAAATAAAAATCAACTTTTAATTTATATCATTTATTATTTTCTTAACCATATTTATTATTCCAATAGTTTTTCCTATTTTTTTTAATCATTGTATCTAAGAGATTCGACTGTCAATCGCAGTTATCTGTTAGAAATGACCTTTTAAAAATATTGCCTACAACTTATAAAACTAAAATGCATTTCCACTTACAATAAAGTCATTAAACACCGCAAAAATGATAAACTTTAATATATACAGGACTAAATTTGACGATTCATAGAATTCACATGGTTATTTTGTTGCTAATAATTATACTAATCTCTTACAGTAAACCCCCTATGTTGAGGATGTAGATAGAAGTGCGGGAGACAGATATAATAAGTTATTCCACATAAAACAATTCAATTCGGGTGCTTCTAACGGGAAAGTCTTGGTCCTTTTGGAGAGGTTTACCATAAAAGACTATCTCAACAATACATCGAGCTTGGTGTATTTTATATTATCATGATTATATCTCTTACACAACGAAAAATATCAGCGCAACGCGCTTGTGGGGCGCGCCACGCGAACACGCGTCGACACATCGCGCATCCTCTCACCACATCACTCAGTACACTCACCAAGTCTCAGACTGACTCATACGAAACGTCGCTGCACTCGCTGCACATTCACACACGTCGCATTTGGCAGTTTTTCATAGTCATTCTCACAGTTTGTCAATATTCACATAAAACTCAGTTAATTACGTTATAATAGCGCGCGCTGTGATAGCGGGTATATCATTCATTTAAAAATTTCCTCGAGATTAATGTACAATATTTATTTGATAGGAGATAAAATGTGAATATCAACGCCATATAAAAGTGAGCTCCACTTGGGATGTCTACCTTGCCGTACAATCTACATATGAAAAAATCTTATTAAAATGGAAGTACTTACACATTTTTTATAAAGGTTACAATACAACTAATTGGATCAAAATGGCTGACAAATTGTAATAGTGCTTTGAAAAATACTATTTTCATGAATTTATGGAATTACACCTATAAGTCTAATCGTCGCAAAAGAAGACATTGTGGAGACACGATTCGCATAATACGCAGTCTAATTAATAACCTAGAAACGAAATAAAATTGCTCCAAAATATTACAGCTAAAATATTCCTGGTGACACTTTGTTGTGGTTGCGATGCGTCGTATAATATATACAATACACACTCACACATTTTTACAATAGGAATTAAAGACATTAAACTAAAAGTAAACCAGTCGCTTAATGAGCTATAAAATAGATTGCCAACGATACACTGGCCTAGTGCGGGCCGAGGCACACGGCACGTGGCCCGCCGTAATGCTATTGTTATAACAACAATGACATCTCTAACATATTTATTAGTAATTGCCGAGGCTCGTGAGTTATTATAATTTGCAGTTGTTCATTCTAAATTATTTATTAACAAGTTAAATACGTTTCTCTGTCGAGAACGTACCGAACATCGGCCATCGACCACGCCTGGACAGAGAACATACTATAAAGAGATCAATATGGCTTTATTTATGTGGCTTGTATAGAGTTGAACGATGTTACAGGTTTTGGCATTCATTAATGCCACATCTATCTTATAAATATTTATCGTATATAAATTGTCCACTTTTGTCGGTAACAGAACAGTACAATGTTCGCCATCAATAACTTCACAGAACGAGATTGGGTTCACAGCTCACAAACCCGTCACCACTAAAACTGAATCGACATCCAACGAATATTTGAAAGTAATCAATGCATTGAATTCAGAGAAATGGAAGCTGATTTCAATTCGCCATTAAAGTAAAATTATCACAGATAACGTTAAAATAAAAGTAAGGTATTCGCGTCGGAATCGTTGCGGGAGGGTGCCAAAACAATTTTAACTAAATCTAACGATTACAGATTTCTCGTGTGCTTACAATAAATTACATTTTGTATTTAGTCAGTGTCGCCGTCGCGATCGGCATCGAGCGCCCGTCGCAGACTTTACGTCGGATCTTTAAATCAGTTCATTCGTAACGCACGACCGGCTCCATCGTTCGCTCGTCACTCGACGCTCACCGCGACACTTCACTTCGGCCGGCGCGGCGGGTACATTCGGAGTTCGTCGATAAAGTTCTATCGCCCCGGGACGGCGAGACGTCGAGTCGGCGAAGTGCGGGCGCTGCCGGGCGGCGCGGACTAGTCGGGACGAGGAGGCGTTAGGTAAGTACGGCCGGTGGCGGGGAGCGGGGCGCGGCGCGGCACTAGGGCGCGCGGTACAGCAGGTAGGCCGTCAGCGCCGGCGGCAGCGCCAGGCGCGACGCGGCGGCGCGCAGCCGCGGCCGGCCCACGCGCTGCCGGATCACGCGCCGGCACAGCTCCATCAGCGGCAGGGGCTCCGCTGGAAACGCGAGCGGTACGTTAGTGGTGTGTTATACTCTGGGCGTTATTGAAAGGTAAGAATATCGCCATTTCTGTCATTCGACTTATTAATTTATGCCTTTTACTTTTTCAGAAAAAATGTCTAATGTCAGAAGCTTCCTCTGCGCTTCTCTACCGATTTTAAATGTCGTTTCGGCGAAATATTAATATCTCTTAGAAAGACTAAAATCGTAAAAGCAATAATACACTCACGATCGAGCCCGCCGATGTACTTCATGGTGATCTCGGCGTGCCCCCACACGGCGGACACGATGGGGTACAGCGTCTTGCCGCGCAGGCCGCGCGCCGCCACGCCGAGGTAGCGTCCGTCCGCGCAGAAGGCGAGCGTGCCCTCGTCCATGTCCAGTACCACGAGCAGTCTGTCGGGGACTAGGAACTGCTCGTCGGGCCGCAACAACGCCGGGTACGTCGTGCCGCTACCGCCCGTGCCTTTTGCGTTATGATATACCTGAAACGTGATAATGAAGTGTTGCTTATTTCTGTTATAAGAAAATATTGGTCCATTGGTTTGAAAAAATCATACAACTACGTGATTACCAATGACAAATTAGAGTGCTGAGTAGTGAATTCTACGATCATCAATACAAATTACCTCAAAATTGCTAACTCAATACTATATTGTACTTATGTCATAGTGGTATAGGAACTACATAGTTTTTAACTTGTGGTCCACTGACCACTGGGGGTTCGCAATTGTGAGTATGGGGGTCAACAGTCTTACATGGCCGTTTATCAGAAAGCCTAAGATTTTCTTTTTTTTATCTATGGACAATGGACATTTGAAGTAATAAATGGATCTTTTTTGGAGTACGAAAGATAAAAGAAGCTGGTATAGTACACAAGCAAGCCCAATTTCGAAATGGTCAGCTAAAATCAAAATTATTTTGCATTTAGAGCCTTTATTTCTTATGAAAAATTTGCTACAACTAGTTTTTTACCTAGTAAAGCAAGTAAAAAGTTCAATCGGGTTAATGTATGTACCTTATTTCTGCCCAAATCCCAGCCCCAACTCTGGTCTGTAGCCCCGACTAGACTCTGGTAGCCGACGGAGTGCAGCGGCGCGTGTGCAGTTGCTACCCCGACGACTGCGTGCGTGCCTCGTTGTCTCGCCGGCCACACCACCTCCCAACAGTGCAGCCCGCGTGAGTACCCCACTCGACCCCGAATACAGTCTGTGCTTTGCGCTACTGGGTGCCGGTGGAACGTTAACGCGTCTTCTTCTTTAACGAATATGTTTAGTGACCTGAAATTGTAATACCACACGCTTAGTAATGATGATCCACTAAAAACATTGTACGACTGCCTATTAGGATAATTCATTAACCAATGATATCTAAAATTTCAATTTGTTTAATAATATTTATGAGATCCTGTCTGCTGATGATGAGAGTAGACAGAGCGAATAAGGAGTAGTAGTAGTACCTGTCATCAGGGTTCCAGGCATGCTTGAGCTGCGTGTCGGGGTGCGCGGGCGGCGCGTCGAGCAGCGCGTCGAGGCGCGCGGGGCGCGGCGGCTCGGGCGCCAGCTCGCGCGCCACCACCGCCTTGAAGGGCGCCGTGCACTCGCGCGACACCGACTTGACTCCGCCGGACAGCTTTTGCCCCATGTTCATGCCCCTGCAGCGAGTGCGGGCGCGCTTCGGCAGCGCCTTGAGGCCGCCGCGTCGCGCCTCCTCCGCGCCGCCGCCGCCGCCGCCCCCGCCCCCGCCCCTCACTGAGCGCACCCCGCTCTTGTACCTGTGAATCGACATGCAATTGTTAATGTTGATATTTAACAAATGCACTGCATACATGTAATAACTTAACTAGTCACCGAAACATAACTATAAGCCATCTATTGATAACCTAATATTGTGCAATATTGCGTCGCATTCGGTCGGTCTGTATGATGAACTATCATTATTAAGATTCAAATAAGCCGCTGAACTCAATAAGGCCAAAAAGAATAAATCTCGCACAAGGAAGAATCACATCCGGATAAATAAATGGGACCTTGCTCATTCACCTCTAGCAATAGATCATGATAAACATAGCATCTAAATAAGTATTGTCAAAGTTCGGCAGAACCGGTTTGCTAGTGACCGGTGAGTGGTGGCAGTGTGGTAGTGTCGTCAGAGCAGATGCGGGCGTCGGCTGCGGAGTACCCGCGCATCTTATGTAACGCGGCGGCCGTCTAACCGTGAAAGTCACCGCTCAAAAGCCAAGGTTAACACGGCCATGGAACCTCGCTCCGACAACACATGCGAATGTTCTATGATCGCTTCTTGTTAATACGTTTATTTTAATTGATGTTTATTTTTTCTGTCATGACGTCATGTAATTGCTCGGCAATTCCTTAATAGTTTTGTTGAGTTTGTCGGTAGTTTCTGCAAAATGACTTCAAATAACACTAGCCTTGTCGTGGTGGCATCGCTGGCTACGGTCACGCGCATTTAATTCGTACAGAACACAGTGGACAATTGAGTATGATGTCATCGAAGGACGATAATAGCGTTGTTAAAATAAGCCTGTAGGTATTAAGTACTGCTGTAATAACGGTTTGAATATAGCCATGGGCTCATTAGGCGGTTATTTGTCAATTGTTTAATGGAATGCTGCATATAATACATGGTTCAACTATTAAACTCAAGTGAGTCTGGGGTAAACCGCGGGCCATGTGGCTCGACAGCATGTTGGTATCTGGTGTGCCGTTCAGTATACAATCTATGTAGGATGGGAAGGGACGCCTAGAAGGTACGCAAGCTACAAGGCCGTCTGCCTTTCCGTCGCCTAGAGCGGTTGCATGACAAAAACGGGAAGTGAAAGGCAGTGAATGCGTCCCCTCACGTCGCGCCGCCTCTTGACTACTGCTCCACCGTTGTTTGGCAGAACGCTTTAAAATATGGCATGATTATAGGAATACGTTAAGCTGCCGTGAGTTTTTGATTATGGCCGAGGTTGAAAACTAAAATTAGATAACATTAAACTTTTAAATAACAAATGACGGCATTAATAAGCTGCCCATTTAGGCACTATTGCACGAATTAACAATTTAAGAAAAACTACTCTGTTAGGAAAATTCGTGTACCCATGGGACTTTGAATTTTTTTAGTAATCTGGCGACAGTGATGTTAATATTTGACCGATAGTGGTATCTGGTAGTTCACGTGTCGGACAGTAAACAAACAGTTGTGACACGTGACTGCGCCGCCGCTCAGTGACGTCTTGCCACCACGTGCGGACCTACGTACGTTTCTGACCGTCTAATAGCAACCCTGAAATAGACCTGCCACATCCTCATGTACGAATTTCCGTGTACGAATTTAATACATTTATATACGTTGTACTCTCCAAGCGTTTCATCCGTGTTTACAATAAGATCTACGTTGGTGGGCGTCTCTTTTAGCGCAAAACGAGGAAACCGCATGATTCGCAAAAGAAGTGTGTGAATGTGTGTGTGCTGTGTAGTAGAGCACCGGTTACCGAGAATGACCGCAATTTTATACGCTGAACACTCAGCGTGTGGACATTCACACGAGCGATTTGTTAATAAAATCATGTCAACTGAAATAGCTGTGATATCACTTTGCAATAGGAACGGCGCCGCGGCGTGGGAAAACTTGTGTACACGTTGCGTCGAGGGTTGTGTGATAATGTCAGAAGTTGCAGCCTGGATAAAATGGCAATAAGACTTTTGAGAACGTTGTGAATAAATGTCGGGTGTGGTCACATGCAACATAACCGTTCACGCTCGGTGAGAGGTGAATGGAACATTGGAAGTAGAGAACGTTGCTAGGCCGACAACATTAGCGTGTGCCAACGCGCCCGAACAATGAACTAGCCGAATGACGTAGCTTTGTGTCACTATTGTAAATATTAAATCCCGAGCTCGCTCTGTACACAGAGCCATTCATGAGAGTCATCGACTTGCACTCGATTTCCCTTGTCTCGACTTGTCCCTGAAGCTGATGTTAATAGATTTGTGTTTGGAAGTACGTTCACCGACATTCACTATTACGGATTCTAAGAACAATAAAGGAAAACTACAAAATGAACGTGTTGTTTTATCGTAGCCATCATACACTGGCACTGTGCCTGTAGCAGCTGAAAGGCATTGGTATGAAGACAATAAAGCTTAGAAGGATTCTCTGTATTTACGAACCGTTGAAGCGTAACGTAATTATATGGTAATATGTTTAACACAAGACATACGTACCTACCGGTATAACTGTTTAATTGGCTTCGAGTTTAAATGAAGGTAAATATTTGCTGCTTTTAACTTGCAACGCTGGTGTGTCAATGCATACATAGTTATTTGTGTACGTAGTTGGGCTTTTCAACTAAAGGGCAAGAAGAACCTGTTCATATTGAGTACGTCAGGTTGGTAATTGATAATAAAGATTATTTTTAAAAGCTAGTTTAATACTAGTAGGTATGCATCCTATTTTACAACAGAAAATGTTAAAACAGTATCTTCTCCGTTAATAAAATATTTTGTTCTTAGTCGACTAATATCATGGTTATCTTTTTAACCGTAATGTGATCAATCTCTATGTTTATAATATTACTAGAAATAAAACGCATCTCATTTTTAACTCAATATTCGGCAGGACATGTGTTACGGCAGGTAAAAAATCAAAAGATAGTCAAGGTTTAAATAAAACCCTGATTGCCAGCATTTTAATTTGTAACGCAAACAAAGTGTCATCTACATGCGGAATTGAAACGTTGCTCCGGAACTGAATGGAATATTGAACCAGTACAGGAATGAGAGGATTAATTGTTAATTGGATCACAGGATGTAGATTTATTATTTAACTGAATTTAAAACGTTACGATGTCAGACTGAGTATAATTGGTAAACTAAAGCGAATAAATAAGGTATAAGGGTATCAGTGACGACACTTTGTTGCAGAATCTCATTTAAAGTTACCTACATATTCGAGTAGGCGTGCGTTTATAATCAAGACTTCGCTGCCTGAACACACTTTAACATTTCTCGTGACAGTTGTAGAAAGCGACGACTTCGATTCAGGGGTCATCTTACGAAAGAGTCACCGAGCGGTGTCGTGCCATCTGGAGGCATGTGTTTAATATTTAACGATGGCCTTTACTCAATATTACTTCATTTTCCACTGTAATTATTACACATGTATATGTTTGTAGGTCGACATCTTACAGGTAAACCCTTTCATGCTCCAAATACAAACTTACAAAGGTTGTCAAAACTATAGTCAAAGCCTGACATTTTTTTTGTAGAGATAATCTTTGTCGATAAGGTTTTGCTTATCGCATAACAAATATTTATTTATGCGTTCGCTGTAACCAAAACATAAATTCAATAGAACATAGTGCACAAAAAACCTAAGCGTAACCTAAATTCGATGACTGTCACCTTGATGAGTGATATTTCTGCATCGATTAGTCGACTAGTCCTCGATATCGCAGCGATGAACTATCTCTGGTTTAAATAACAATTAAATAATCGCTAGGGCGTGTCGGTGCAACCTTGTATCGGTTGCCGCGTTGCAACAGGGCCTTGTGTCAAGGAAAAACCCACTTAGCGGTTTCCCTGGCCCCGAATGGTGCCAATTTTTTTTTGATAAATACTATGAGAATTAAAGAAAAATAATGAAACGATAAAGTCGTCGCTACCGGTAAAGTAAAAGTAGTGAGTGTGTGCATGTTTAAGTTTGTATGTCACAGATGTCGTTTGTGTTGTGTGTCGCGGTGCATTAGTCGACAAGTGGTATGATATAAGAGGTGTTGAATAATGTTAGTGGTGGGTGATGATTACATAACGCGTGGCGGTGTGGTGTGACGCGGCGCGTGCATGCTGCGGTGCACTGCGCTCCGCACCTCGTGTCAAGGATGCCTTGACTCCGCTATATTATAATGAAGCTATTGTGCCATGGTCACACATATCATCTCATCATTATTTACTATACATCGATTTGTTTTGTTCATGAAAATAAAATGAGTAGACAGAACCTTTAAGTAAGTCCATTCTGACTGGAAGAAACTGCTAAAATGCAGTCACTCATACTGTAACACTATAAACAATTAGGTACATTTAAGCAAGATTATGGTTTATAATACATTACGAAAAGGTATATAACACACAATCTCATTGTTTTGATCTATACCTACGATAATTCAGGTCATATTTCTTTAAATATAATTACGGAATAATATTGGTCAACTTAATCTTAAACAGCAGGAACATTGAGTACCTCTCGCAAGTCTATTTGAAACCTTCATCGACCGAATTCATTGCCGGCGCTGACGTTAACGAAGATAATTGTTTATCAATGATTTTAGAAATCTAAGTTCAAGAGGCAGAGGCTGATATTGTTTGTTCATTAAGTTGGAGTGCGTTTTGTCGGGTCGAGCGCATGCAGCAGTCGAGGGCCTTGACTGCAATGCGCGCGCGCCGTAGCGTGTCAAGGGAGCGCTGCTTTCGCCGCCACACCTGCACCCAGCCTATGCAGGCATTATGGAGAAAAATCCTAATAAGGTAATTAACTAAATACGAAACAAAGTTCTAAGTTTCAACTAACAGCTGAGCAATAATCGGGTAAAAGTTCATTGTTGCAATACTAGAAACAATATATAGAGCTAATGAGAATAGTAAATAATAAGGAAGCCAGTAAGGATAACTAAATGCGAATTGGGTCATTGAATATTAGCTCTGCATTAGTACACAATGGCTTATAACAATATAGTGAAGGCAGAAACAATTTAAACAAGGCCTTCGTTGACAGTTGTGTAGGACTCAGCGTGCCATGTGAATTATCTATGTGGTTGCGACTCATTGCAAACTCTTACCAGGTTATAAACCTGCAGAAATGAATATCGGTGAAGGAAAAAGATGATAACATCAAATTTAATTGTATCACTAGTAAAGATTTCTATATTCAGTTCAATCGTGCGAACTAAGCAAATACTGGTGTAAATAAATCTGAAACCCAAATTGGAGGCGAGACCCGGAGTATAAAGAAGTATCGTGCGAAGACAAAGCCGAGCAATCTTCTAAGTGGTCTGAGAGGCCGGTGCGGGAACAAAGCCACCCCATACCCCTCCCTCTTCGCCTGTGCCGCCCTCCCGACAGATAAGCACACCCTCCGCTTTTAAATGCCTTTAGCACCACTGAATGAGTCCGGGTCTAAGGAGTCCAATGAGAAACTTAGCAATATCTGCTTCGGTAAACACCTCTAATGTATTTCTCTGAAGGATAGCAATAAGGTTTTACTGTTGTAGTATTAAAAAAGAACTAAGCAGATCAAACTACCTAAGAAGAACACCGATACTTAGTGTAGAAAATATTATAGAAATTAAACGAGTCTAAGTCTTTTTCATGATAAACGTGAATTAAGTCATGTTATTTATTTTAATATAGGTCAATCTTATTGAACTGTGTAATAATCACCACATTGGGTAAAATTCCGAAAGTAAGACTTGATAAACAGGGCTAGATAAATCTCAATCGTTATCAAAGTGGGACGAGAAGTTTGGGTTTTTTTTTTAAAATTTTTTGGACTGTTAGAGAACAGGTTCTAGAAAAGCAAAACCTGTATTCATTATTACAGCGCTGATTATAAAACGTTTATTCATATTCAAAAAGATAAAGAGCACACACCGATTAGTCAGCAGATATTTTTTATAAAACGTTCTAGATTCTTTGACACCCTAAGGATACTTTTCTTTCAAAGTCTTGTATTACTCTCGAGCTAAAAGTTTAAAAACGGTTTTTGGCTCACACATAAAACTGGAAGGAAAGCTTTTCAAGTGGTGTGCGCAAATAAGCGACGCTCTTTGAGTTAGAGCCACATTATACTCGTGCCTCAGGAATGTTACAAGCCTCGTCTCTGTCTGAGGCAGAGGCGACCGCAATATTCGGTTGAGGGATTACGTATAATAAGGAATGCTTTTTTGCGACCATTTATCACTTCAACCTTATTTTATACTACAACACCCCCTATATTTAGTTCTTAGTTTAATTTTTACTAAGTTAGAGATAAAAGCGACACTAGGTACTGCATTTTTAATTCTCATTAGGTACCAACTATCATAAAAATTAATGTTTTTATGATAGTTGGTACCTAATGAGTATGTGTATTTTTGTTGTGTTGCTTTAACTAGAGGTTTAGAAGGGTATGAAATATGCGACAAAAACGAGGACAAGAGCAATATGAACAATTGGATTTCGTCAGTAGATCTATGAAATACCGGCCTTTACTCCTTGGTCGACGTTCGGGACGAGCGACGAGGGGCGCTGTCGATGTGAATTATTCATGCACTCGTACCTCAGCCGTCAGCTCGTCGTAATGTGCGACGACATTACCTTCTATCAGGTAAAGTGACTTCACAGGCTGATAAGCACATCGTCAGAAGAGGGCTTTAGATCACATTAACTCAAATGCATTCATAATTTCGGAACTGCAAGATGTTAAATAATAATTGTGATTGAAATCCCTTTAGTTTCAGTATTACATTTCTAACAAAGAAGTTCATAATAATATGTATATTTTTTATAAGAACAAAAAATCTTCGCGAGGCAAAAAACACTTAATTTAGTTTGAGGTTATAGTGGGTTGTTGCTATCGAAGGAACACGTGAAGTTCTTACTAAAATGTGGTGTGGTGCGGGCAGGAAGCAGCGTTATTTGCTAAGCAAATCGCGTCAACGAAGCGTGACCCAAGTTGATGACGAGGATTCAGTCGCTTCCGTGAACACTAATGCCCGACGAAGTTACAATACTTACAATGTTTTACAAAATACATTAAAACAAAGTAATTTACACCTGTAAAATCGTCTGGTATGACGAGATTCGACGAAATAGTAACATGAAATAAGTGAAGATAGCAAACGAGCAGTCCGAGCGAGCGAGGAACAAAAAACAGATTGTTTCATTTTGTTTTTCTGTGGAAGGATCAACAATGCCGTCTCGGCTTGCTGGAAACCGGTACGAGGCGCGGTGGTGGCCGGATCAAACGCCTCGCGGGTATCGACCATAACTTCAATGTCACTCGCAGTACATTTCTACTTAAATAATACTGATAAACATATACCTGGATTACAATATTTAAAGATCCGCGTATTCTAAACTTACTTATTTTTAAACTTAACTTCTACGAACATTTTAAATTGCAATTTTCTCCAAGTCATCCGATACCGACCAAGAATGAATCTGTTAGAAGATTATCTTTGTGATTTCTTTAAAGTTCTAATAATGGTATCAGCTGTAGCTTGTCTTTGGTAAAACACAATTAGGTAATTGAAGTTTAGCAATAAAAAGCTATAGGCGAATGTTATTCATTTGATTACAAGGGTTGATTTTACTTCTTACTTATATTATAAACGTGAAAGTATGTGAGGTTCGAGTTATGTCTGTCCTCATTATAGTCGAGCTAAAACTGCTCTGAATGGATTTCGATGAAATTGACCATATTAGCAGTTTACAACTCGGTGTTACACTGCCGAAAGTCTAACTCAAAGCTATTGCACATTACCCTATTTCGTTGGTAGAAAACATAATAATAATAACACCAGTAGTGAGTATTTATTGAACGGATTGAGTCCCCGCCTGCAGTCCCACATAAAGAATTCCGGGTGTAGTGAATACAGTGAATAGAATAGTGTATGCCGAATCGAATGACACTCACTTGTCCATGCAAAATGGATAAACCGGGAGCGTGCAAACGAAAAAAGCATAGGGATATGCAGTATGAACTAAAACGCTATAAATAATAGAGAGCACAAAAGGCAATGGATAAATTGTGTGGCGTGCGTATATGTGTTGCATGGGGCTGCGAGTGGGGTCAACGACACGCACCCCGGCTCGCAGTGGGGCACACAGGACGTGACTCACTGCTGGGGTTACCAGCTGCTGTCGGCAAAAACTACCCTCGACACCGCGGTCGCCCGTTCGCTGAGCTTTATTATGTAGACTAATTAAACTACATCATTTTGTTAGCACGCATATGTACCTACTTCTATTGATTTAGATGATTTAAACGCGTAAATTTACACTGAAACTTTAAAAATAAATCCAAGTTGATAATGTCTGAACTTCACTAGGTCAAACTGATAGACTGTCGTCAAGAAACAATCGATTCGATGGTCCTTTGGAAACATTTTAATAACGATGCACTCATGTTTCGGAAGTAACTAAGAGCCGTCTCGTAGATAAAAAAAATCTTTAACTTTAAGCTAATAATACAGAGAAATCGATTTTGTCATCGGTTTGTTTCGCGACTACGCACGCGGTTATACGTAATATCGATTGTGATGTTCGGAGTGAAAGCGGCAACATATGCCGGCCTCATTCGCTTTATGAAGTGTGGATCTCGGCGCCATATGGTACGCAGGCAGCTGATTCAACTCATTGGACACGATCATTTAAATACAAATGTAGGTGAAATGTATTGTTATAAATTGGGTGATCAATATTGCCGTGATAATATGAGCTTAAGTCACTGTCAACACAATGTTATAGAAATGTATGCATTTAGAGAAAAATAATTCGCTTTGTTATCATTAATTTTATATAGGTAAAGTATTCAATCAAAACTTTACGTAGTCCCATCACGTTAAATATAGTCAAGTCAGTTTTATTTTATTTTTAACGAATTTCTTTGTCAATGAAACGCAGAGCGTGCAAAGGGCGAGGAACTAGACAACCGTCCTTCACCTAGGGCTCAATGACCATCGATCCTTAATGTCTGCGCAAACGAGTATTGGCAATTTTTTTTCCATACAATGCGCCTCAATACATTAACGTACTACGCTAGCTGCAAGCTCAGGACATTTCTCATGTGAAACTTTGATCACCAATAAGGACCAAGCCTTTAATATCTAAAAGTTATTTGTTTGTTCATACAATACACTGCGTACTGCAGATTTATTATGAAGCGTGTCAGTTGCGTGACTCACGTCGTTAACTACCAAACATTGAAGGCGGAAACTCGCTTAGCAAATGACGTAATAACTATTGTAGTTATTCATTATAACAAGATCGACGTGAGAACAATCGCTACAAGGAGAGGGCGAGCATTAGCTGACTTGGCTCGACATTGCTATTACAGGGTTCCCATGATAAAGAATAGTTGTTAGGTGAAGGCATCAAGCCGCGAGGCGTCAATAACCTCGTCGGTACGGATCGTGGAGGTTGCAATAAATACGACATCGGCGGCGCTGGCCTGGTCAAGAGCCTTTCAAGGCCGGGAGGCGAGGCGGGGAGTGCGCCCGCGCCCCACATCTGCGCCTTAACCGAGCCACTCTTGCCCTACCGCTTGCATTCCACCAGAAATGAGGCGCTCTCGCAACAGACACACTAAAGTAATGGTGGCACTGTTTAAGCGACGCTGGTGCAATCATTCAAAATAGGACATAAACAGTTTGTTAACAGTTTTGTCACAAAGGCATGGTTATATCACTTAACGTGGTGAGACCAATCAAAGGTCTGCAGTTTTCGATTAATGTATACTGATAAGGAACATTAAAGACAATCATAAGGTTACAGAAGAAAATCGTGACCGCCAATTTCTTAGACATTACGTGTGCTCGGGTCGCTGGTTTCGTAACTTAGTTGTCAAGGTCACACACTAATGACTTTGTACTTGAAATCTCGTCGTTACCAAGTTTTATTGCAAAATGGCAATTGTAGAAAAAATCCCCAAATGGCACAATTTTTTTCTTCTTAATGAAGTTTGCATGACGACCGCACTGATACTTGGCTGTATGCAATGTTCTCACAAGAACATAGAAAAAGTCGAGATAAAACACAAACACTTAATTTATCTACCGACTCGACAGGTAGAACGTGTTGAAAAGAGACGGACGCACGTCACATGGAGGATTCAACTCCAACAAAGGATCGGAGTATCGGTCGTGACGGGAAGCGTGGTACGGCGTTGCGAACTCACCGCAGGTCGAGGAATCGCGCGGCCCTTGTTCTCCTGTCACAGGACATGTCGTATATCAACCGGTGCACTGCTTTAACCACTTCACAAACGAGATGTAGAAACCATAGTTACGTACAACGCGGTTGCGTCCGCGCACCACGAACACTACCAGCGGCGGCGAGAGAACGCGCGCACTGAACCACGTTCGGCGCAGCGCGAGCTACCTGCCGTTTCCGCGGCGCGGTGAAGCGGAGGTGCGCATCGCGGCGCACGCGCAGGTATACGTGCCGCGGCCGGGGGGGCAGCCACTCTCCTAAGCCTTAGGCCCTGCCGCCCGCCAGGGCGAGTTCCCCGTCAAAACAATCCCGTCACCGCCCTCATCGCCGGGACATAAAAACCGATACGTTGAAATCGAATTTTGGTAATGCAGGACAAAAAAAAGGAATAACATTTGAATGCGCTTGTTTTAGGTAGTCAATTTAAGCAGTTTAATGTGAAAGATGTAAAAGTTATACCAATGGGATCTAAATGCAAGAGAAACTTGAAGAAGAGCTATGGGTTTGTGTCCTAATTTACATGTGAATATTGTTTGTTCAAATATGAGTCATTTAAGAAGACTTGGTCAACTTTCACCAGCTCTCGTGCAACAACAATTAACCGGACGAAATATGTACATAAATGTAGGTCCCAATGACCCTTTGTCGGGTTTCAATGACGTGCCAACAGATTGCTGCTTCAACGTGAGCGGTTCAGTGCAGCTTTTTCTTGCAAAAGGCTAGTGAATTGTATTTTCATTTTAGCAAGTTGATAGCACCACTAAGCGTGTGTAAGGCGGGAGTTTTAAACAGTCGAGAATATGCAAATGGCTTTTCCCTTTGTCTGGACAAAAGAACTGTTCACAACTCGCATTAGTGCCAACGAAGAAGTGCTGGATACCATTAGGGACATTTTAATAATGGCCTTTTAAATAGGGTCCGAAATGCGATCATGAATAAAGAAAGTTAAAATATTTTTTACTGAGTAATACAAGTCGCCGTTCGGAGTTACCTGGGCCTGTATTTTGAAACAGAAGGGGCACACCTGCGATTGAATGTGACGTCACAAAGTTCCTTCACCTGTCTGTTGGCCGGCTATTCATCTTGTCCCATGCCACCCTAATAGCTACTTAAACAAAGTTAGGAACGATGCCAACGATCGACGCAACTACACCGTATACCTACTGAGGTTTTTATTTGAGAAGGATTTCATGATGGGCGTGGTGTCTTTTTCTAAAAGTTGCGCGTTGCGTCGCAGTAGTCTCTAGTATTAATGTAAATTTGTCCCTACAGGAAGATGATACTGAGACCTTTAGCCAACATTTAATAGTGCTGGTGTTTAAGGTACAACGTAAACTACAATTAAAAACATTATTAAGATGTTTTCCTTGTATCGTAATAACTATATTTTTCCTATGAATTAAATGACTATAGTGGCGTCTAAGTATTGTTTCGTAACTTGTGTTCGCAACGCAATAAGCTGTACTAACTGACAATCGTTACCGTAAATATTCACCTAGATTAACAAAACAGAGAAATACAGGACGCGTCGCTAATGGGCGTAATTTGGCGTTTCGGGAAGGTCAAATGAGGTCACTGCCTTTCAATCTTAATCCTAGCAAGTGGATGTTGTAACTCGGTCTATCCACTTAAAAAAAAAACAAATAATTTCAGCAGTCAATCTTAAATTTGGATTAAAAAAAAACGATACAACGGTCAACATAATACATTCTTGATAATATTGCAAACGTCCGTATTTGTGGACATGGTGGTCAAAATTTTCATGATTTAACATGAATTAGGTACTCACTGAAACATTCAGGAACGGCTTAATTCTACAGTATAGTCGTGAAATTTTGCTTATACAAATACAGGTTTTATAAAACAGTAATTACTAAAAGTAATAAATATGTATGGGGACTCCAAACATATATGTTTTAGGTTTTAAATTTAAGAGTCGGGCAATGGTGCCTTTTTTTTCATTTGTACTGGAAGTCCTTGAAAGCCTAAAGTTCCACACTTCGAGGGTGGGTTTTATAACCTTCTGCATACAGAGTAATCACGTATAATGTGATTTAAGAAACGTAAGAAAATAAAGTTTCATACACCAATTAAATTAGATCACATAGTGAGTACTTAAAACTTACTAAAGGCAATCTAGCCACTTAAACTGCTTCTTAATTACAAGGAATGTTAAAAAATGATAATGTGTGTAACGACCTCAGACAAGGTAGGGTAACAACATAAATAGGATATAATGTAACAGAGTCGTGAATTTCCGAGTGTTCCTCCGGTGCTTGAGCTCTTTTCAGCGGCACGATACGACAAAACGGGACGGGATGTGAAATTCCCACCGGAATCCTGAAACGACCCTCTTGTTTTTTCCCTCACTACCGAAATATCATTGTTGCCTCGCTCCCCGTTGTTCTCGGCGTAATTTACTTTATTGTACACAAGTCAGAAACTGAGCGGGTGTATCCGAATTCACATTAAAAAAAAGATGAAGGATTTTTTTCAAAGTATTACGTTATCTAGTACGTTTTTTGTTAAATTTCAAATCATGTGGTATAATACTGAGGGATAACAAATATGCACACTATTTTTGCAAATTGCACATGTGATGGTTTTAACCCTCAGTTAAGTTTAAAAGCAGAGTAAAAAACAAGCGACTCGAGGGGTTGGTGTAGTTAAAGCGAGAGTAAAATAAAATGCTTTGCTATTAATGCGATGCAAAATGATTCACCAGTGGGAAAACGTCGATCGAACAGCGTCACCCACCGCGAATACAATAAAGTCGGAATCTACATGCGTATAATAGTGGTTACGATATTTATGAATGTCGCAAATGTACTCCATGCGACTGCATCGAATAAACTGATTGTTATGAATTGCTGCAATACTACTATGAAAAATAAAAACATAAACAACAATCAATGTGTTTAAATGAATTACGCCGATCTTTAGTTAACTGGGGCTGGGCATTCATTATGATTGGCTGCAGATTCTTTCTGAATGTTTAGTGTTAGAATAGCTAAATGCAATACATACTACACAGCAGGTTAAGGTACGTAATTAAAAAGCTAAATGCACGCGAAGCCGCCATTAGGAAATGGGCGCCGCCGCAACGAACAGACGATAACGATTTCACTAGGCGGCCATAGTGAATGGAGAAAATTGCGCTTTTCAGCGAAATGAAAGCCCGCTACCGTTGCAGAATTCCTGCTAGATAAAAAAGATATTATAAATTTTCGGTTCCGCCTCTCTTTTTATATTTATATGTATCCAACTATCCACTGTTCGTAATAAATTCTCGAACTGCAAACTGCATTTTTCATTGAATGCGTTAATGTCATGGTGAAAATTTATATTTGTTTGTTAACAAATGAAAAATGTGAAGCCATTATAACCAGCATCAGCATTGTAAAAACTTAGTGCAAACATTAATATAAGATAGTAGATCCTAAATACCCGTACATTTATGACAGCTTTATGACGTACAAACAAGGAGTCAAGTACGTGTCAGAAACAGTACTTAGTATATATTAAAAGTTAAAATTATTGTTTGCTAACTTTGTATTTCAAGAGCTTTCGATAATATGATGGTCAAGTCATTTGCTCAAAACACCAACAACGCCCAAACAGCAATTGTAGCGGAAGAAATAATTTGTTATAGTTTGATATGTGTATAATCTTTAGTACACACGCCTCTGCTCGGAAGATATACGGGACAAATCCAGTTCTGATTTAGTCCAAACGACCGGTGAATATTTTTAAGTGAATGTACAAAACATGTTTCGCTTGAAGAAAAATGAGAACGTGCCAGTTCCATTATATAGTCATGGTTCCTTTGGCAATCTTCTAAAGGTTCTCTTCTAACGTAAAGCGTTAACATTATAACCCATTTCAGTAATTGGCTTTCAACATTACGTAGATGGACGACATAATAGACCTTGTCTTAAAAACATTACAAGCCCCACACCACTTTTAGCGAAAGTTTTTTAGCTTTTCGTATTCTGTTTATGGAACATATAGCATTTTACTTTTAAAACAATGGAATTGTACTCTACTTTGCCTAACATACAACTGGAGAAGGAGAACCAACAAGTAAACAGCTGTTTTTACTACAACTCGGAACCAATTTTTCGTAATTTCTTATTGAGACTGGTTTATTTCAAATGACGTTGAGTTCATTAGTATTAATAACTTTGAAGTAACTTTGATGAAATACTTCTCTGCGGTTTTTTAAGTTAATGTAATTTCGCTGGTAATGTGGTTGGCCTGTTAGCTAAAACGTAAATGCGTAGCACGACTATTTGCTTAGGCAGGAGTTTTTATAAGACGGAGACGAACAAACGGTCGATCGGCGGAAGTGGAATTCCAGCATTGTGGCTGAACAACTAGGAAGAGGAACCAATGTGTCTTACGCAACAAAGGTCGCGCGCGCACGCAAAAAATATCTTACTTTGTTGACAAACTTCGCACGATTTGTCGTCCTCAAATAAGCACACAGTTTTAATAAATATTTATAAATAAAATATTGTAATACGTTTATTGCACGCGCATCTAACTATCTTACTAGGTAAATTATGAAATAAATAAAACGTAGAAAGATATATTGTAAGTTGTTGTTTAAGTGACAACTAATGTCTATCCATACTAATAGGTATTAAACGTTGAAAGAAGAAAATCTGACGAAAAATTGCTTAGTCTCGACAAGAGGTTAGCTGAAGCCCAAGGATCAAACATGGAAAAGATTATTGAATAAATACCACGCCAACAAAGCAGCAGTTTTACCTAGTCTATTTATATATGATATTTGTGTCTTATTAATACTATCTATTTACGTCAGTTTTGTTTTCTTAAATATACTACTTTCTCTTATAAACCAAAATACTGTTAGGCCTTTATCAGCTTTACGTGTTATCAAGATTATTTTAATGTCAAGTAATATTAAAAATAAATTATTGACCAACATAGTTATTTCCTCATCAAGCAAATACCTATCTATCTAGTACTAGAGAACGGATATCAATGACATTCGTGAAAGTGATGAAATACTGATCGAAACCTAAATCAGAAGCGCCATAAATATCATATGGTAATTATTTAAATGTCACAACTAACTAAAATATATTTTTCTATGCATAAATTAATTCTGGTTTGAATAGCAGTTTTGACCGCGCTTTAATGAGTGGTTGCGTGTTAAAAAAATCATAAAATATAGTTATACAATTTGCATTGTTTTGGCCATACCTACACATTCGAAAAGCTAGTTTTCCATAAAAACGTATTTTCTTAGTTCCAGAGTATATTTTATCTCCAGCAAATGATTGAAATTCGTAGTTGAAATGTGAATGTTTTTCGTACCCTTTATTCGACGGTTGTTTGTTTCTGGCAAGTTGGGTAACAATAGGCACTATGTATCCACTGAGGTTTCAAACGAATTTCACAGCTGTCGATAGGTAGAGGATTTGCCAAAAGCCGGCCTCCCTAACGAAGCTACGCTTGTTTGAGCACTGAACGTAAATTCCTATTCCATTCTGGATTTTTAACAACATTCAAAGTTGAAATCCACTGTATCTGTTTTTGAGTCGCTTGCCCCTTATTGAATTTTACCCCGTGATACATTGATTCGGATTTATAAAACAAATAAAATTAATCATAATATTCGTCTCTGTTTGTGTTACTTTAATATGAAGTAAGTTATGAATAAATCGACGGAATACTCACTGTTTCACTTAGTTATCGATTAAAGTAACACTCGTAGAAGTAAAATGGGCTTTAAACCGTAACATGTACAGTGAGGGGGCGATGAGGGATAGTTTCAAGTTTCACCGAGCATGGATCGCGTATAAACATTAAAACTTGCCGTTAACGACTTCGAAACCATGCAAAATTTACTATGCATAATGAGTTGGGCCAGATAGACGTTAATCCGAGGCATGGGTAAACTTGGGATTTTCAACACAAGCACTCTTTGCACACGCCATGCATAATTTATTATCCGCCCGCAGTTACGTGGTATTGTTGCCTTGATACCGGGATCGAATATCTGCTAAGCATTTGCCTTGAAACTGAATAGATCCGTACAATAATGAGAGATAATCTTGTAATCCATTGCCAAGTACCTATACTAAACTTAGACATAGTATTTATTTTTGCCTCAGGATATTCCCAAATGGTTGCATTTGGGTATTTTTATTGTACAATAAATACGTATAATATGTAAATATTTTCCTTATAGGGCTGGTGATAGGTAGGAGGAGAATATGAAGGTATTTTAATTAATTCAAACAATAAATAGAAGTCACAATATCAATTAGTTTACCACCGGTCATAGGTAAAAGTAGAGAAAATACGTGCGCGACATACACATATTTGACAAAACACGGACTATTCTTACACAAATGGTGATTTGTACACGCGAATAAAATACCACCAAACATTTCTCTTTGTTTACTATTGTAGGTAGCCGAGTCGTCGTCGCTTTGGGAAAACTGAACACACGTAGGTCGTACAAAATCTCTGGTGCCGTGAGCACACCCCCTGTATTTGTTTCTTGTCACGGTGGAGTACGTGGCCTCATTACTAGAGACATTGTATGTTTCTGTTTATACCTATTTCTATTCTGGCGGTTTTAGGCGATATTTAATATGCATTAAACCTTGTTTGTTCGACACTACAAGGTGAAGTGGAAGGTGGAATCTTCAAAGATAAACATCACGTCACATTTATGAGGAATATAATGCTCTTGATGTCGCTTTGGCCTTTTTCATTGCCACAGCGGAAATGGTTATGAAAGTATAATTAATAATTGGTCAGGCTTTAGGAAACAACTTGTATACCAGCTATTTTCCTAGTAAATCTAAGAAGCTTATTGAGCGCTACTGGGAATATTCCTGACAGGCATATTTTTTGGTATGCTTGGCAAACAAGTAAGTAAGCTAATGAATCCTTTTAAAATGTTCACGTTTATTTCATATTCCCAGCTTGAGAAGTAGAAAGGTAGTATATAAAAGACCACGTGCATTGTTAGCTATTCAATGCGAATAGGTTCCAGGAATTTCCTGTTTATTTAGGGCAATTTATTCCTAATAAATCAAACATCAGCTGGCCGCAAATAATGAACATTGGCACAAACATTTGCCAGAGAGCGGTCGGTTAGCGCAGTATCGTTCAACAAGCATGTACTCTTACCTCCACACTCGATAATACCAAGGCTTTCCACTTTCGGTTACCAACAACGTTTAGGTCGCGACACGCCATTTGTATTGAAACGCAAATTTTGGCTCACGAAAATCATTATGTGCCTACTGAATGGTTTGCTCAATTGTGTTCTGCATAAAAATTACGTGTCTGCATAGTCATTTCAGGGCTTGTTGTATAGATCTTGAATATTAGATTTAAACACAGCGAGTATGAAGAATTAACAGGGTCATTATTACGAGAGAATTTTATATTGAAACATAAAACAGATCAAATGAGCGCCAGTATCGTGAGTATACGATAAAACTGGGAATAAAAACTTCTTGACGGCCTCAAGCGAGGGTCTGGGGTCATACACTACGTATAACATCCGCGCTGATAACAGATAAGGGAGTGGTGGCTCATGCGTATGTTGGATATGTCGTCTGTTATTAGAACTGTTTACGACATTAGGTCATTGATAACACTGTGGTAGAAAACTAGTTCACGAGTACGGGTAACTTGTAAGGATTAACGACAGGGAAAGTTACTAACATTTATTTAAGGTAGGTAATGCAGAAATTGGGATTTCCACTAGAAACGTTTTTGGTCGAATAAAGGTGACCATGAAGTTTAATTCTTTGTTATATAAAAACAACACGTGACTCACTCATCATATATTTAAGCCAGTAAAATAACAATGGTAAACACTAATGCATTTCTTTACGACGCCCTAACAAGTATTAACAAAGCCCTATTTCTGATAACCCTGCCATATTATCAATGTGCGTTTTATAAGCAGCCATATGTAATTGAAAGTAAACAAACATTGACGTCTGATATAATATTATGCAACGTTATAAAACTAATACAATATGTTGTAAGTAGTTATCCTATTTGTTAATATTAAGTGTTTAAGATAGATCAATAATAAGCTACGAAACCATAAAATAACACGAGCTGGTCATTAGAAACACGCCTATAACTGCTTATATTATTATAATGAAACTTTTTAATATAACGTAAATTCGTTCAAGGCTCACAACTAGACTTATAACGTTTGAATAAATCTTACAAGGAATAATTTAATACGTAATAAGTTTTAATGAAGCCTCTAAACTCGACTCGGGAAAGTAAGATACGCTAGAAGTGGATATAAAAGTTAGGAGGGTCCAGCAATTGATACGGGATACATTCGAAGAGATTGTTGAACCTAATAATATGGCTCGGCGTCCCTTCTAAAAAGTAAGTGGTGGCTGCCATCTCTACAACAGCTATTTATATTCATAAAATTCTAACTATTTTTGATGCAAGCATACTCAAACTCTATTAATACGAATGCCTTAATCTGTACGAAGCATGCAAACGTTAACGTGGAATTGTTTTACTTACTTATGAATGCTGCCACGAAGTAATACAAAACATATGATACTAATAGTTTTTTAAACTGTACACAACATCCATGGTTCAAACGAAACGGTATAACAACACTGAGTTTTGTATCGATTCCATTATCAGTACACGAGGAGATATCACAACAGTAGGTGATTTACAACGGTCCGTAAATACATAACTGTATGTAATAAATATGTTTGTGTTTATAAGTGCAACACAAAATATTATAAATACACGTGCTCGGTGCAGCGCGCCGAAACCAACTGGGACTGGTGACGATCTATTATACCGGTGCGCGTGCACAGTCAGGCTCTCGGTCCATTTCCCCCACGCAACTCACTCCGTTAGATGTTTGCCGTATCGATAGCGTAGAATGCTATTACTTCACGTACAATGTATATACGTTCTGTATGGAAATGTACTAACTGATTATAGCAAGAACAATATTCGGAAAGCGATTACGCATGGATATAATGCGCTACTGCTAATGGTAGTGAAATGCTTCACGGTTTCTGCAAATGTTCGTTTAGGATTTGTAGTAAGTTAAAGATTTTCTTAGGGGCTTTGCAACAAAAAAAAGCTCCAGATAAAGCAAATATTTATAATAATATATTAATTGTAGTTGAAGAGAGAACCTCGGAGTTTCCGTAGTATAGCAGTTCATGTATTTCACGCCCAGAAAATGCTTACGAATGGATTACGTGCTTAAATCACTCAATAAAATTCTTCATGATCTGTCAAAATGTTCATTGAAGCTCGTGTAGCGTACGTGAGTGTAGTGGCTGCAGATATAATTTCGTATAATAAAGTATATCGGACGTGTTTCTTAGTTAGAAAATGAAGAAAATTGGCCGTTTGTTAGATTTTATCAGAAATGGGTATCACAAAAGCAATTACGCCAGCACGAACGTGTAGGTAATGAGTACTTGAATTATGAACTAGATAGATAACAATGGTGTTCGAAGAATCTGATATAATGTCTATTAATTTCCGGTAGCTGTAGAACAGTACTAGGAAATTAACATTAACTTATCCAGATAGAATTCAATGTTATTGAGAAAGTTCACGCATCAATAAAGTAGAGCATGACACAAATGATCGTAGTTTGTGTGATGCATGGTAAAATATGGCGTGGAGCGAGCTGCAGTGGAGATTCGCCGTTATGCGTTCAAGTTTTTCCATGCATTTGTGATGCCCATACGTACGTAGCGAGACTAGGAAAGCCGTTATTCACCGGTGCCGGGACAGGTGTCGCAGTTATCGTCACGTTTTCTGACACCGCGTTACTATTCTACACTATTAGGGAACTTTTTAGTTATAACATATCCAAGCACTGGTGTCGCCTTACATTTTTTTGACATTATATTATTTATCAATCCGTATGCAAGACGAGTCTTATAAAAAGTTAATGTTGAAAACCTTGGTGCGTCTTCGATGTTTGAATAATAGAATCTGTGAGTTGGAGAATGTCGTAATCACTTTGACGAACTTGAAACATATGAATGCTGTGTTGAAATTTTTGACATTGTAGTATAACTTGGTGTTAATAAAACGAATCACGCCTCGAAAATGAGATCTCGTTTTGGTGAAGTTCCCGGCTTTATTATCCCCTGCTCTGTGCGAACATGTATTACTTACGTAAAAATACATCTCATTTTCGGGTTGTTTAAAGGATTCTCGAATTACCTGTAACAAATGTAAGGGAAATTTATTATGATACCGTGGTGTGTTTAAGTGAAAACGTAGCATTAATACAGGGTGGAGCTACGTTATTACCATTATTATATAATACAAAGTAGGAAATTATACAATCGGCGGTATCTAGGTACAGATCTTGACTTAAAATTATTCAAGGTAACTACATTATACATAATTAATATAGCCAAGAGTGTTACGATTACTTGCTATTATTTAAATAGGTAGCCCAATGTCAAATTACGTAGAGCGATATTAGATGGTCGTTATATTTATAACAATGCAAAGGCTTGACATTAGTTGTTGGTATATCTGTTGTATTCATTAGTCCTTAGATATTAATCTCCTATGACAAGACTTTGACTATCTGTCAAGCCATGAATCAGGTTTTATGTGGAGAATACGGGTTAGATCAATGTTTAACGCTCGACAGTGGCAATAACGCCTCTATGAATAGTGAAGTATGAACATCCCTCGCATCTCCGCTCTCTTCAAGCTTGACGAGGACTACACTTGAAATGAAACAAGTTTTACCAAAATATTAGTACAGTCTAATGTTAATTTACTGATTGAAAAATATTCTGGGAAACTTAGAGGGTATTGTCATTAACCCTAGTCCGTGAAGGACTTCTAAACCTTCACGCATGTAAAAACAGAAATAACATCTCAATAATTGCATAATGCTAAAATCCAAACATGTTTTACTAAGGAGGTCAAGTTCTAGAACCGCCTTGCCTCGTAATTAACGACACAGACGCTTTATTTCTCGTAAATTCATAATTTTATGGTAATGTAAGTTGGATTTTAAACGTCAACAACGAAGAATTTATTTATACATACAAATAAAATATATAAAGAACACATTAAATATACAAGTCAGGCCCAAAATCATTGCGAAATGTACACTATAGCTACTAAAGTGGAAATATGAATTACCAATAAAGTGCCAAACCGGTGGTAGCGACCTCGTGAGTGACTAACGAGTAGATGAGGCGGTAAGGTAATAGTCAGTAACGTTTGCCGCCAGCGAATGGAGCAAGGTTAGTAGTCAAGTCACAAGTGTACATTTGAGGGTCACTGGAAATATTACGTATGATATCGAACCTACACTTCTAGCACTTAACAATTCGCCATTAAAGTCGGACGTACACTGCGGCTGTTGTGCGCGTGGTTTCGTCAAATACTTGTACATATTATATCAACATCGTGTGCTCATGATTGCGGTTTACCGGACGCCATTGTCTCGTATAATACTCTTGATTCAGAATGATAGGCAAATAACACGGTCATTGTCATGACATTATTTAACTCCCAACTCGAATGCGTTGGTCTTATCAATCACAGAGATAAAAATGCATCTAAAATTGCTGAAAACATCAGTTAAGCTGATATTTTATTTGTTAATCATTTTTAAAAGTCACTATTCAAAAACAAATATTTTCAAGAATGTCTTATATGCGATCTCGGATGTCTTATAACTGTGCAGATTAATCATATCGCTGCACGAAATAAAGCCTATACTTCTAAGGGAATATTAATCACAAAAAGGGCCCTCGCAGCGTATCTCGTTTCTCCCAAACCTTAGTAGCAGTTTATCCGACCTCTGAGGGTGCCGGCGCGTCTACGAAGATATTTGGCAATCCGATATTTCCAGTCCCTGAGGGTTAAGCATGAGTTTTGATCTTTGTCTCGTGTTAAAGATTGTTTAATTAAATATTTTAATCAACGCAACTCCCATATTAACGAAATTAAATTTTAAAGCTTTCTCAAAAAGATAGTATCAGATTTTTGTTCAAAGTACTTTTTATCTGGAAATGAATATTTAGATTATTTTTGTTATTAGGTTAATTTAAACCTGTGGTTTTGTATGGTCGAAAGTTGGGTGTTCTGTTTAAAGAACGTAGTGTAGTTGAGGCGAGGGTGAAGATACAACACGACGATTTATCACGCGGGAGGATGTCAGATAAGCACCCCGCCACGGCGCGGGGGGAGACCGCCAACGATCCACACAGCTGATCAAGTCTATTTCACGCTGCAAACTATGTTTAGTGTTGCGTTCTTCGCAGGACGTTATTTATGTTTATTTTATTAGAATGCCTCAGGTAGTATTTGTAACACAATCTATTTTTAGATATTGTTGTTGAAAGGAACAGGGTTGATGACACGAGTAATGGTAACGGTAATGGATGAGATTATGAATCGTAATCGATGACAATGTCGTGTTAGTGCAGGGGTTGAATGCTCAATGACATTCTGGTGGGTCTGAGTGTTCACTCCAGTTGTCGTAGCACGTCGACGAAACGCTTCACCGACCGTCTGTGTACACTTGGGCAGACGCTGCGCGCGCACTCCGATCAATACGCCTCGGCTGCGACGAGTTCGCACCACTCGGGCTCGCCTCTAAATTCGTGTGCTTATTTTTTGCGATGCAGCCGAATGGTTTTAATGGAAATTCAACTTGAAATTTAATAGCAACAACGTAAACAATTTTAAGCTGACCGCGTTGTCCCGGGAAAAGTTTACATTATTAGTTGGATAACTTATTTACGCGGAAAGTTGGATAGCATTATGTAGTTTGTTGACGAGCGTACCTCCATCTAGCTATGACTTAGTAAACATTAAGCTGTGGTATGTGCTATGATATAGAGGTAGTCAATCATAGCTCAAAAGTAACGTAATGGCGTAGTGCCGCCGTGCGAATCGAATCAATAGTCGTACTTACTAAGTCTTTAGTCACACTATGCCTGTGGGACTTACCAATAATCATGTGTTGCCCCCCTTCCAGGCAAGGTAAGCTTTTCAATTTTTTTTTTCAGTTTTGATTAGTTGCAGATAGAATATCCCTTATAAACGCAAAAATTATAACATATTGCAAGTTTAACCTCGTACCTACTTGTTATTATGAGAATCTTATAACAATACAACGAGAAGCTAATCTTATCGTTTCAATCTTAAATGTTTTCCAAAAATATACACAAATATTCAAAAATATACACGTAATAAAGTAAATAATCATAAAACGCGTACACGTAATCGTGTTAAAGCGATCCAGGAATTCTAACAATCTGGCTTTACAAGACTGTGAGTAGGTAATATAAATTGAGAATTTAGAGTTAAAAAATTGTCTACTATGTTCAGAGGAAATAAAATAAGTTCTGAATTGGCAAAGTTGCGTTAAATAGGCGAAACTCTACGATCATAATATTTGGTTCACTGCCTGTGCGCTGAACAATCAAAGGTTATGCCAAGTAGTCCCTCTGATTCTTATAATGCACGTACAGGTAATCCAGTAGAATATTCCCTTTACTCGATAAACGTGAGATCTATGAATGATGTGAATCTTAGAACGCAATGTAAAGTGGCCAAGGAAGCGACAATAGCAAGTGCTCACAGTGCGTTACAATGACGGACTGGGTGGGCGTGCACAGAGTTGATTGAACTCTATTGTCAATCCTCAGGTACCGAGAGCAGAATGCCTTTGCCTTGTTCCCGAGACCATACAGCGCTCCCTATGAAAGGTACAAAACTTTTATGGAGGGTCGCACGACAATGCACTTTCGGAAACTGAATGGCGTCTAAAAACTAGACTGAAGAATGCAAATTTTAAAAGCATCGTTCCCCGCAGAAGAATTTGAAAGAGCTTTAAACTTCCTTGCGCTTTTTGAAAGTAAGACAATAAGTATTCAATGATTTCTTTGCCTTTAATGTAAGTCTGGTGAAACAAATGTTCAGTCAGTACAGTCGTTAAACACAAAATAGGGAAGATTCGATTCATTTCTTATTAATGGTGTGAAATATGAATATTTTACTGAGTTTAAAACAGTATCGAAGTTGGAGAGCGGCGTGTCGTATTGCCGGTGCACACGTGTTGTCGCAGTTAAATATAACCGGCAGTTCAACGCACGAGGGGCGCGACGCGTCCGGTTAACCTACAACTACTGCATTCACGGGTGTTATGGGGAAATAACTAAATTGGACACCAACGTTTATAGCAAAACGCATGATTGGTCAAAAGAGCTTGTAGACCAACAGAGCTGCATTCAATGACTGCGCGTGTTTGGTGAAAGTCATAAATTAAACGACTAATTTCCGTATTAAGTTGTTACTAGGCTGCTGAAATCCATCTCATGCTCTCAAATGTACACTATCTTCTAAAATGATTTAATTACTTTTCAGCACATAAGGGATATAGATGTGTAATATTAGGAAGTCATGACTGTGACGTCACAAAGGCACTTTAACTTTAAATAAGGAATCAAATGATATGATATTATTTATACAAATGATACATAAAGAACATCGCGTAATACTAGATAAATCAATATTATTGCATAATACAATTAAACAGCGACTTCCTTGAGATAAACAAAACGATTGAATCAATCATAAACACATTACAAATTCGATTCGATCATTTATAAAACATATTACTGGGCTATCAAAGCAACAAGTAATCGAAATATTCACTAATAGTGTTTGACTGACGGTTTATATTAACGTGAACCGAAGAACAAAGTTACTAAGGTCGTCCATGTTCCCGCATGCCTCGCAGGCAAGGTAAGAGAATGAAACAATGATCTCGTTACGTAACTTTTCTGCAACTACCCACCCATTAGCTACCACTCCTGTCATGTTATTGCGACGCTACTAAGTATTTATGTGTAATTGTGTCTAGTCGTTTAAGCGACTTAATCAACAACAATTTCCTTTTATGTTGACTGTTTCAATCATATTAAGTTATAGCGTTCTAACTTCATGCGACACCATGAACATAAGCGAGAACAAATGCATCGTCATAGTGGACATTGCGCAAAGTCTATCGCAACTAGTTTAAATGCTTCGGTTTACTTTGACTTAGGAGTAAATAGGAGGTTGTAACAATAAAGGAAGATAGCTTACGGAAGAGTATACGATTGACTATAATATTTTACAATAAAGAACAATGCACTTGAAAGTCAGGACTTAATTTTGATAACGAAATATAACAAAAGTAAAGTGGATATGATTGCTGTGACTTAAGGATAATCAAATTCCGCTAATTAAATACATTATTGGGCTTGAATTGCGACTGTTACCGAAATTCAACCTTGCAAGTTACAGTCCCAAATGTATTGTTAAAAAAATACATTAGCAGAAATTATATTGAAATATACTTGATTTGAGTATATCTTGATAAAATAACACACCTAGCATTAAGGTTAGAATATTACACTTTGTTTTTGCGGTCTCGAAGTCCCTTCCGCGATCCCAACAGAATTCTGAGAACAATTCTGTTTGACGTAGCTTTGTTTGGTTTCTTAAAAACTATTTAACGTTAGTCCTTGGAACTCCTTCGTAGCTTAAAATACCCTTAATTTCATAATTCCTAATAACAGGAGGATCAAATTGAGTTCCCTGATATGGTTTAAGATCACTGTACGAGCGTGTGTGGAATTAGGCTAAAATTAATTTCATTTTGATAAGTCACAGAGACGGTTGCGTGCAAGACGTGGCATGTGAATAACCGCAAATTACTTTTGAGCCTCGCTCGCTTCGAAAAATAGACAAAGAGGTTCACACGGCCTTGCCGGCGTGTGCCGCACTGTCAGAAGGCTGACGAACGCGGAAATGCCTAACGAACTGCCGCCTACCAACTTTACGAATTAAGTAGTATGTACGTACCTCAGAGAAGCTTCAAGTGGCTTGGACAGAACATTTGCTCGCCCTAAGTTCCTTGATTTTATCATGACTAATTGTTTAAATATAGATGTATGCCAAGGGACAATGTCAAATCACTCTTTGTTCTACAGTTTAATACTTGTTATTTGTATGCTCTGCAAATATATTAAGCGATAATTTGATAAGCGAATGACGGTCCAAACATTTATTTTGACTTTAATTTTCTTGAACAAAATACTACAAATTTAATAATAAATTAATATGTATGTTATCTGTATAACCTTCTTACACTTTTGACCATAGATATCCGGGGCTGTGACTCAATTTTAATACATACTTTTATAATATGGACCACAACAACTATTATTACGATTACAACGCAGCTTATAGACCAGCTCTACTAAAACCAACGATCTGTATCATGACCAAGAACTTAACAATTACCGCATCCTCGTTAGTATTACGCAGAATAATGTCCCGTATGTGAAAGTACATCATTAACATTTTTTTAACGTTTCATCATTTCGAACTTGCTCAGTTGTTTATTTAAAATAGCTCTACATGTAGATTTGTAAATTTAAACAAATTACTACAACACACATTCTCTGTTCATTATGCGATTCAATCTGATTTTTAGGTTCAGAATGTTTATAATCGAACAATAATTATTGAGACAGATAATAGAGTTTATCGCGAATGAAGATCCATATTTGGTAGCAAGACACTTTAATATCTTAGTACCCCTCACAGTGGGTTTCAAACAAGGGCAAGACAATTATCCATTTTGGAATGTATTATAGAAGTATCGAAAATCATTATGGTAGAGACGATAATCTCTTATCGCAATATGAGCTCAGTTTGTGTTGCGAGTCAGCAACTTAATTAGGTTCAACGACTTGGTCGTAGTTAACGTTAGCCTCTAAGTATTGATTGTGTGGCTGCCAGTCCTGACAATCGGCTCCTATTCTTAAATTGTATGTGTAACATGCATTAGAATGTTAAGGCGAGTATAACGAAAAAGTAACAACTTAATTCACGTTCGACTTTAGATAACTTAGCAAGTTAGTTATTGATAACAATATTTGAATAGGCAAAACAAATATAACGTAACTTAAATAATGATACCGTATTAAAGAAACATTTATTTGGAGACAAACGTAGATATAAGCGTTAAGTGTACATGGTGAGCGAGATACGCGATTGAGTGAAGCTACTACGTACTGGACGTTCACATTCACACAGACGCGTTTCGTCGAGTAGTTCTCTGGCACTGGCCACACATGTTTACATGCCCACACCGGTACACTGAACTCGGATAAATTGTTGGCGGTTCGTGGAAACGGGACAAGTGCGGACACCGCGCCGCCCGCTCCTTTTAGACGACTCTACTTTATTGTGTCCGTACTAAAACCACGCATACCGACGAAACCAGTTCATTGACTAAAGTGACGATTAATGCTAATTGTAGTCATACAAAAACAACACCAAATACCGTTTACCAGTTTCTCAGAGGCTTTGATAAACAACTTTTTAAAATATGAATAAATAACCTCTGTGTTCTTATTTTTCAAAGCAAACGGTTTAGTATAAAGGCATCAAGATTACTTACGTAATATTAAATTTTCCAAGCGATTACCCAGTCAAAAAGTAGATTATTTCAGTACAGCGGTTTTGTTGGTGGAGCGGGTACAAAGTTGCGTGCTACCCAGTCTTTACGAGACTATTCCATGGCAAATTACTAAAGATCAGCTAAGCTTGATAGACCGATATACATTTATCGATTGTAAACCTGTACATTAAAACAGTTTCACAAAATGTAACAACAAAGTACGTGAGCGTGAGTCCCTTTGAAATGTAGAAAACGATTGCCGAAGTAAAAAGTTTCAGAGGCACTACACCTCTGAAATAATTCAGTAGGAAAATAATTACTCGTAATTACAAAATAAGTATGTAGAGTATGAACGGTAATAAAACAGGAAACGATCCTGAAACATTTAATATTGTAAGAGAAAAGCAATAATGTCGTATGGCAGCTAGATCTATCAATAGAAGAGTCCCGGCTGTCAAGCAAATGCCATATTTTCGTGAGATTGCGAACGCGGGGTTCGGTCGAAACGCGACATGTCCTGTGGGAGTCGAGATAGATTGCCATTGTAAAGCGTTGTTCCAAGGAGACAGGTTAAAGCCTTGTGTATTTGTCTTCAAAATGTAAGCTACGTCGTTACATATACAAGAGGATTATGAATCAGATGACCTATCCGATGGTGACGGATGATTCAAAACTATGGTGGTTTACTCCAAATACTAAATAAAACTCATCTTTTGAAATAAACATTAAGGATTGTGAGATCCAAGTATCTCTTTAAGTGCTCTTCAAATATTTCTCAAAGGTGTGCAGTCTGCGATCCCGCACTCAGGTTATAATTTTGTGAAGTATTCTTAATCCCTCAAATTCCGAGAAGAGGCTATCGCAAGCGTCAAAGATGGGACACTAATGGACCAGTAGACCAGTATTACTAGTATTATTGATATCCCTGAATAATAAGAGTAGGTACCCTATATTTTGGCGGAACATCGGTGTGTATAAAATGTCCATATGTGAACTAGGCTCGGCTGTCTACAGTATCATAACATTTTGCCACCAACAGCGAAGTCTCCGATTTCGTTGTGAGCCCGTGAACGGTGAACGACGCGGGTGGTACACTCTGCTGAATATAAACGTTCCATAAATGTTGTGTCTCTACTAGAACACATACCGATATGAATACTGAAGATAATGCATTATACACATTGGATAGGTTTTTTTATTGGGAGTGAATAATAAAATAAAAGTATTAAATGGTTTCATTTGTTGTAATACTATAAAACGCTTCAGCGCGTGTTTCCCTTGCGTGTTTTGGCTTCACAAGTTGTATTATCGTTCCATGTTAAGTTTAATCGCAATACTGATAGCCTTTAAATAGGTACGTAGTTAGTTTTGCTTTAATGTGAATCTAGCATTGTTTGTGATGACATCAGACATTATGTTATTGTTATTATATTGATCAATCAACAGTATGTGTTTGTCAATGATGTAATGTAAATTATCGGTATATCAACACTCTCTTCGGTCGAATGCCTTGCATGGCAAAATATTTAAGTAAGAAATGCCGGTGTACATAATATGAGGGATATGTGTATCGGATGTATGTGTGTATACGTAGTGAATATATCAATCGCAGCTATACAACGTAGCACATCTGCTGTTATTACATAAACTACATAGATGATTATAAAAGCAATCTTAGAGATATGTAACACTTGAACAACGCAAGGTAACTTAACATCGACGTCATTTCATATTGTTTGCAAAACGGTAATTATTATTGGCTATTGGAACGTTAAGATTCAATGGCTCCTTTGTAATCATAAATACAAATACATATTAATTATGTATTGAAATACAAACGCAGAATTAACAATACTTAATTAGATACCATAATTATCAAAGTCGACTTTAAATACTACATTGACGCTTGGTGTTACCCAATACTTATTTATTATATAAAACGAATCACAGGGAGCTTCTTAATAATCATATTTGAGATGGAATCGTAATTAAGATTCCTTTATTAACATTTGACGTAAATACACGGAACTAATAATTGAGGATGGTATATAAAGCTAATTTAACCTATCTTGTTTTTGTATTACGTTCAGTCGAGCGGTGAGTGATAAAATTATAATGACTTGACATAACTTTAAATGGATTGAGTAATATACATAATGGTAATAAAATGATAATGTTACCTAGTTAGGTCAAGAGCTGCTGGCATTCCACCCGGCACGAACCACCAGGTCGGCAGCGTCGTGCACATCCGCTGAGGAGGGCGGGCCTCACGCGACCATGCACCGGACTTGCCCACACACCGCTCACAGTCCACTACGAACCACCAGTTTCACATTCACCACACACAGTAAAAACTAAACGCGTCAATGTCAACGCAGTGTCATGGTTCAGCGCGCCTTAATTGACCTGAATACAGATAACGGTGACGCAAAACCGTTTGCCAAGTTAGGATTACGCCTGCCACAGCCTCGATGATCTTACAGTTTTCCGGATAGTGAAATAGAGGAAAAAATTAATTGTACCCTCCGAGCGCAATCAATCAATCGAGGAAATAAGCAATGAAGGAAACGTGACGACTGCGTTGCAACAACTGGTACTGAGAGAAAATGTAGCTGCGCTACTAGAGCACGATAATACAAATATTAAAGCTATGAAAGGGCAGAATCGAGAGCGACCGGATTTTTCAAACTTTAGGGGAGTCAATAATTAGAGGGAGCGATTGGCTGAGTGATGTGAATAAGGGTTGTTATAGCTGCAACGTGAGGGTCGATAAACTTTTTGTTTAGGATGGAAAAAAAAGTTGAAATAGAATTAAATACCAATCGATCGAAGCGTGGTTAGTATACAAATGCGAGTGTTCGACTGGTCTTATATTAGACATGAAAGAAAGTGAACATCGATTGTTTATATCGCGGAAGACGACGGCAACGTAGTGCGATCGCGTGGCTGCGCGAGGCGGTCGGTTTGTGTGTCGCTCGGTGTCGAACTGACGTCTGACACCGCTCGGCTCCGGCTCCGCGTGGAGACTACAGTGTGCCGCCGCTCTGCTCGCGCCCGCCCCCGCGCCCTCCCAAATGTTCCCAGCTTTAGCCGCCCTCTGCTAGGAGAGTTCACCCCAAAACTGACGACCGTTTCTTCTTACTATGAAGAGAATAGGGACTCACTAAACAACATAGTTTGCAGATTTACTCTTTTTAGAAGTCTGTACAACATTGTAAGAATTTAAGGTGAAATAAAAATTTCCAACCCGCAAACAGCTAGCGTGGCGGAACATAACTACTCCCAATTTTGCGGAAAACGCGTCCCAGACTCGTATTAGACAAAACTGGGTTGAAAGATTTTACTCAGAGATGATGTGTTTTTTTTTTTACTTATAAGGTTCTAAAACAGCTCATACTATATTATACATTGTATAAGAGGTAGTATGATGTCCATATCATCACAGTAGATCATCAACACTTACGTAGTCGAGCATGTTTCATTTACTGAATAGTATAGGCCTGTATTTTGTTATATGGTATTGTTTTTTAAGACGATGAACAGTATTATCAAGTAAGTTACATCGGCTATTTTAGAAGTATTGATTCGAATTACTACAGACATTACTCGTTCTTTCATGCCCTGATTAATAAAAGGAAGTTTAGAAAACACGGATTTAGTAAACGGATTCCCATTTAGCACCCTCAGCACGTTCTGACGACATTGGCTATAAACCATTCTGATATCGGACGTCGCTTAGCTGAGGCGTTCGCTTCACAGAAATAATAGCTCACGACCGACAAAGGGGAAACCCATATAACGCCTTTATGGGAGCTATGTGTATTTCTAGGATTTCGCGAATAAAAAGAAATAGCGAAAAAATGGTCGGGGAAAATATTCCCAATAAACTTGTGTTAAGAACTTAAAATAATTAAAAGTTCATAATGCGCTGCGTAGAGTTCTGAGTTTGGATAAATATATGGTGTTATCAAAGACCATGTACTTTATATTTATAAAGAACGAATAAATTTGGACAAAGGGTTTTCGAAAAAATAATTATGCAGGTTAAAAGGCTGCTAGTTATCAACCAAGTCATATAATATAATGTGAAGTCAATATGAAAAGTTATTGTCAGACCAATTCATCAAGAACAGTTGTAGAACGATATTGCGTGATGCAAAATAAATAGGGCGCTTAAAATAGACATCATTAGAATACTGCTTAGGTATTATATTAAGGTACATTATGAACACGCACATAAGTTAGACAAGTCGATACAGAAACGATTTGTCAAAATCACTATAGTTCGGTGGAAACTAATTGAATCAATCTATCAAAATAATTGACAAGAGTCAACGGCTGAATATCTGCGTATCACTAACCTAAAAAGACTAACTTCGAAAACAGAATACGTCCTGGCATGCAGTGTTTGACGAAATCATTGATTGACAAAATACCAATTTGAGTAAAGAGGTAAACAAATACAACATTTTAGTTACAAAAGTTTCGTAACATCATTTTTTTATTTCCATAAAAGAGTTAAGATAACTTAAAAGTGAGTTTCGCAAGAACTTGTCCTTGTGTACTGCTAGAAAATTTCTAAGAAGTCGTCCTTGACTGTAAAACCGCAAAAAATCAATAAGGTGAAGATTGAGATAAAATCCTATAAATTTACAATGCTTCATTAAAGAAACAGGTAGATATTATGACTATTTAATCAAAGGTTAACCTGTGGATACTAAAGTGTTTGTAAATAAGCATTAACATGTACTTTCAATAAATTGTGTCGTTGTTATAAATATGATAATGTGAATTGATTTTGGATTGGGCCTTAACGTTAAACTAGCACGCTTCTGATAATGATTTATGATAATTACTGTGACATAAAATTGTTTATTAATAGGAAAAAACACTATCGCCAACTATCGCAGCAAAACAGTCTGGGACAGTAAGTTTACTGAAAAGGTAAACTAAACCTACAATATCATTTAATTTGATAGTTTTAGAGATTGATAAAATCAAGTTAAAGGTCTGTTATTATGTAAATTGTAATTTGTAATCGTTCACGCCCGTTGCAATCGTAATCAGTGCTAATTAAATATTATTTATTAGCTACTGGGAACCGCCCTGAGTAAGTCAAGGATGGTAATGATAAGATGCTAAACTTATCGTGCATCACGTTAAACATTGTCTGAGGGAATAATCACACCGAAGTATCATGGGAAACAAATTAATGGATTGCGATCGAGATACCGTTCTTTTTTACTCATTCCAGTTTGTATGGATTTATTGGTTTTAAATGGCTTTATTGTACTCAAAGATGGAAAAGCTTTAAATAAAGCTACTGATGGCCCGATAAAATGTATTTATTTTACTTTCAAAATTTAAATTATGCAGGTTGTATGGTAAGTAACAACGTATTCAAAGAGAACCCTCGACGTATTGTGAAAATACATATTATGTCATGTCAATACATGAACTTTAAGGGACCCTACCCCTTCAGGAGTATTACGCATCAAGGTACAACCCGTTAATATATGTATAGTGGTTCATTAGATGTTGGCATATTTGGCACAACTCCTGAATGTTGTTAACGATCGAGGCTGTGCACAACTTCAAGATGTACCATATACGATACGTGGTTATGTCTATAAAGTGCTGCTACATTAACATAATATATTAAGATGTCGATACGCTGTTCTAGGCCACTCCTCGTGTCTTAGGGATTCTACTATATTCGAAATTTACATTAGTTATTTTTAACGACTGTAAGTTTTGCGCACTGGTGGCAAACTACACTAAGTATTCTTTCTTGATCCTTAAATTTAGTGACCTAGCCGTAGTGCACTATATCAAATTGTTGATGTTCCTACGAATAATAATTATATTCCATCTTCCATTTAATAAAATTTCTGGTTTTTTGACAAACCAAAACCAAATGGTGCTACAATTTTAGTAACTTAACACTGACTATGCGACTACGTGATAATAATATACTTAGTCGACAAGTTTTGTATGAAAATGACGACCTAGTGATAGTCGTATCGTGAGGAAAGTACACGCCCAGTACTTTTGTTGTAGTTGGTAATCGTTCTGTGAAACGATTAAGATACTATAGTTCTAGACAATGGTCGAATAATTTGTCGCTAGTACTAGTATTATTATTATAGAACCAACTAAAGTAGAGCGGTATTGTGTGCACCTTTCCTTCTGTAATTACAATCTGAAATAACTTTTTCGTAATTTTAACTATGTAATTTTTTTTCCGATAGAAGATTATATAGTACATTTTCGTAACAAATATAATAATTTTACCACAAAGAAAATAATTGTGGACGAGCAGCAAAATTTAAATTCACGTAATGTTGAAATTGCATTTACTTTTGCACTTTACGTGTGCGTTTACCTGCAGTGCCTTACAAAATGATTCATGCAGGCGTTTTCCTCGACCGTTTAAAACTTTAAGGTGAAACGAGCTTGAGCAGTCCAAGACTAAAATATCTAGATGTCGACATTGATATGAATGTATTGTCCTATAATATATATATAAAAATAAAGTTATTTTTAGCCTGGTTGACAATGTAACATATTTCGAGTTTATTTATTTTACAAATACTTGAATGAAGACGCTTTAATAAGCAGATATAAACGTTCCTTGATGTTTACATATTGCATCTCCTTTACATAACCGACAGAAGCCAACGCCTGGCCACAATATTGCGGTTGTTCTATGCTTGCCAACATAATATAAACATATTGTGACCTGTTGGCTCTACAGTTGGCCAAACATGTAGAGTAGGCATTTAGCGGCATGAGTTAGAAAAAAACAAACATTCATTTAATTTAGACATAGCGTGGGTTTAGCCGCAAAGCTATAAAGTGCGTTTTTAGGTTGCAAAACTTGTTAGAATTAATACAAGGGAAACTCGCTGATGTCATGGATTTTATAGTTAAATACTTATGTATTTGTACTGGATGATAAGACAGATGTGTGTTGAGATTATAATATTATTAATCAAATACGATAAAATATTCATTTATCGGTCACGGTATCGGCGACAGATTAATACCTTTTGATAACCGTCTTCCAGAAGAATTTTATAATGTTTAGTCTGGCTTACTGTAAGACAAGGAAATCATGTTTTATCTCTTAATTACTTGTGTGAATATGTAGACAATAAGAGATAATACCTTTTTCTTTTTTTTATCAACATATCCATAGTACGCACGAAAGATATTTTTCCCTTCATACAGAGTTTATGTGGTGTGTTTCTAACACAACAATATAATAATATTACATAAACCGTTTTGCATACAAATAAGGCGATTATATGAAATTCAGAGCGACCTCAATCTGATTTTATAATGCGCATACACTTGGGGACATCAACGAAATGTAGAAAGCGTTGCTTTCACGTAAACTCGGTGGGTAGCAGCGGATACGATTTGACATATGGTATAACCGCGTTGTTGACCTTTCGCACGATGTGAACGTTGATGAAATACACAATGCAGTTGACACAAGGTGAAATTTTGTACGAAGTGAACGGCTCGGCTAAAGTAAGGATGCCTGGTGAGGACACGTTGACCCGCCGAAAACCTTGATTGTTCGTTCGTTCCCTCTGCACTGTTGCCCAATTCCACTGCTAATGACTGCTTAATCACAACTATAACCTTAGATCAAAATTTACATGGCAATGGCAACAAAAAATTTTCTGAAACGGTTATATGTTCACGGATTGTTAGATAGTTGCTGCCATTAAATTATCACTAGCGGCGCCTGACGACTCATAACGAAACCAATTTAATTAAATTTTATGTGAGACATTTAATAAAGTGATTTCATGTAAAAAATATTTTATTTTTACTGAGAATTCAACAGAAAAATAAAAGTAGCACGTGAAAATATAGAGATCATAAATCACGTAGGTAGCTTCACAACCTCGACTGTTATTTAGCCTTCAAGTCTCCTTACCGTTTGAGTGTCGCGAGGTAGCATTGCGAAAGTTGACAACACCGTACGTGAGCAGATTGTAGAGGATTCACATTCTTGTTTTGTCGCATTCGCTTTGCATTTCAGTTTCCATTCTAACGAGAAATTGCTACGCTTAATGTTAAATTGGGGATTTAATTAAACAACGACATAAAAGTTTTTAGTGGCACTCAATCGGAGTTAGAGTGTCTTATTAGCCATTATAGAAGCCTGTAACGATAGTTGGACGGGACATAAAAGTATATTGAATATAAAGACACCGTAAGCTGCAGTGATGAAGCCAATAGGAGTTTATACGATATCATAAGGAGCAGTCGTGTGCAGATAATAATTAAGTAAGTAACGTCCAGAGCCAGACTGTTGGCTTGGCGTTGTTAATGGGTTCGGCAGTAACAATGCGATATTACGACCCACTCAGGGTTCCTACACAAACACAAATTATATCCATACACGTCAAACAAATGGGCGCTAGAACAACAAGGTTGCGGCAAGTAGATGGCGTAACAGAGAACAAGAATACGTACTCACGATGCTATGCATAAAAGACGCCGTGGAAACTTCTTGAGCGAAGATACAAAATACAATCTAAGTAGGTTTTAGGCGTCCCAAGATTAAGTTTGATTTAATTTAGTAAAATACCGGTATTTTGGGTGTCGACAGCAGAGTTAGATGTAGTAAGATATGAGGATAGTCCGGTACTTTTGCGACTCTAGAAAGACGAACGAAGAAATCAAATCTATGGGTAGCCCAGAATGAGTCGAAATGGGCAAACTCTACAAAAACAAACAATAATACGTGGATGATATACAAACTGACCAGATATTTGTGATTAGCAAGGTAAAAAAAACCAGTCTCATCCCATCTAACCTTGCAGTTTTTTATCGTTAATCATTGATAGTCACTTTCAAATTGAAACGGCGTGTAATTAATTAGAGAATGGAAATGGAAAGTGTTATTGTATTTTTTATTGCAGGAAATAAGTGCTTTAGTACGACCTTAGTGTCAAATAATTATTAAGCCCAGGTCGGGTTCGGTGGCACTATTAATCTTCGTCTAAGCAACGTGATAGGCCCAATGCCTGTAGGAATCGTGTTGCGGAATCTTATTAAATATCTACACCTCAGTGGAGTTATTGTTCACCACTCATTGTTATAATTAGTCATTAATAATCTGTCTTGTCAGCGTTGGCTGTGTGATTAATAAACCAAGATATTAAACACCAGCTGGTCGCACTGACTAACAATACGTTTTCTTAATAATCGTAGATACCTTAGATAAATTGATACTAGTTCGATATTGTATGGAGACTGTTAAAATTTCAATTACTTGTTAAAGTGTTAAGTGGGACTAGTTCAGGCAGCATATTTGGAGTGTTTCTATGCTCTGTCTGCATCAAGTAGCTCTATTTATTCGACGTCTAATAAACAACCACGATCCAGATGTTAATAATGCACACCTTTCATTAAACCTTCACGAAATACAGGCGTCATGTATAATGTTAAGTTTCACATTTAAATATCATAAAACATGTTAATATTACAAGCAATCACATAATATTAATAGATAGGTTGCAATAAAACTTAGTAGAAACAAATCAGGTTGTAAATCTAACTGACCAAACGTCTAATTAACACATATGTAATTATATACCTGATGTTGGATTCCTCGCATTAATGACTATAATACTTGATCAATTTGTCTTTAATTTATGTTTATTTTGCCTACTTAAATGTCAAGTGGCTTTATATATTTATATGTAGTAGGAACATAATATCTCGTTCGCAATCTTCCGTGTTCAAATAGTCTTAAAGTAATAACAGGTAACGTCTTTACCATAAAACATAGAACCGTCTCTACAGTATATAATAAAGTTAATGATCGTAATGTACCTACACAGTATAAATAGAAGTAGTCGTCATCACCTAGTGTCACTATCCGTTTAGGTACGCAATTATTTCGGTTGACGATTGCTCGGGTGGTTATTTCAGGCCCTAGGTGAATGGCCTAGACACTCAAGGCTCAGAACAGCTCCGACCAGCTGAGTGGTGAACCGTCGATCAGTTCAAGGGCATCGGGTGAATGCCACTAGTCAGGTTTTTTACCATCGAAACCCGCTTACGTGACGACTGGTCTTATCGAAGCCGGATGAACATTGAGCGTTGCTAATAACTAACAACTTCAAAGCAGCCTCACGACCACAAGATTCAGAAAATTCACAATCATGTGCTATTATCGTATGTACACGCACGCCGAAATACAGAAATAACAACCGATAAGTGCATACGATAAATAAATGAACCGACCGAGCTCGTAAAAATGTAATCCAGAAATTCACGCAACCGTATGAGCAATTTCAAATCTCGTTTATCTGTTCCGTTGTTTGGGGAGACGGACCTTTACTTAATTTAAATAACGTATGAGAGTGCGCTCGGAGCGATGTGCTGCGATAACGAGTAACAGCCTCCTAAACACAAAACACTTTTAAAGCCATACTTTTACACCATGGACATTTCTCTCGTGATCCTTGAGAAAAATAAAATAAAGAAATTCTCGGTAAAAGATAACAAGTTACACCTGCGGGGAGCCCGTATAACTAGCTATAACTAGGTAAGAGCGTAAAACCTTTGTTCTTTCTCGTCCGTGGCCCGACTCTACGAAAAATTATCTTTTTACTTTTTTGCTGAGTCGCTCCCGGAGCGGACCGCCCGAGCAGGTAGACTGCTGAATATAATGAACGTTTATTCTATACGTACACATTTAGGTAACTTTTGAAGGGCGGCGTTATGCGTAACTTAACCATCTATATCCTGCTTCGAAGGTGCGGTTGACCAGCGGGCAGAGAATCAATTTCAAATTATAACCAATGGAATAGCTTTACGTTAGGTTCCAGATATCAATATAGATAAGTCTACACATCTAGAGGAGCAATAGATTTACTGAAGCTATTTTAATACCACGTAATTAAAAGACTCAAAGCTCTCCTTGATTGGATTTTATTTGCATATTATTGGAATTGGGAACTATCTTACTATAGAGGTTCAAGAAATGGGAAAGATTTTTTCATTAGTACCCAGAGAGTTACTTTAATATTGCCTAAGTCGTGTACATACATACGTTTTGAATCAATATGTTATGGAAAATTACCAGGAAACTAGTCATGAACTCATGACCAGCTGCGAAATATCAAGACACAAAAAATAAAATTGGTAATAATGACCTACTACGATCTAAACATGATACTAGGCTACGAGCAAACAGCATAAAACATTTGTACATATACAAATATATTGGTAATTGGCGGTATGTATCATTATTTGAGTAGGAATACGAGGCGTTGAAAGACAAGATGGGTCGATGACATAGTGGAGTTTGTACGAAAAATACGACTGAACCTATCTGCCAGAGAGAACAGGGATGACCAGAGTAAATAGGGGTTTATGCCCTGTAATGGTTGACAGAATAATGAGAATGATGATAACTATTTGAACACTGGCTATATTTTTAAACAGGTGATGAATGACAAAGCAGAATATAGGGAGAAAAGATTATTTCTCAAAGTAAACAATATATGGATATAAAATTCAAAGATACTATAATCGTAACTAATGTTAAGACCGCCAGTATTTGTCTGTATAAAAAATAACTACGATTACATTTTATTTTATTACAGTATATAGGCATTGAATGAATTAACATATAATATCATAATTAACGACGTAACGACTTTACTGATAATGATACAATCATTCCTTTGTTACGTACAAACACTGTATTGTAAAAAACAAACTGAAGTTGTAAGGAAAACTGCAGTAAACATTTTGCAATATTTTACTGTTCATGGCGTTAAATTTCCGCCTTATGCTATGGTTTGTTCTTAGAATGATTGGTAGCAAATGAAAGATCCTTTTTTCCTGTACAGCTCGAGAAAATAGCGAATTTATTTCAATAGCAATTATGTCTTTGTAGAGTAATTTGCATATCACATCTACAACCTTCTTAGCTATTGAAAATTAAAGGTTTTAGGGAATGTTACTTTATTATCACAATCATCATTTGCAGCCCAATTCTACTCACTGCTGAGCATGTGCCTCTAGTTCACCCCTGATTCTGTACCAATCTCATTTCTTTCAGAAAGTTACTTGTATGTTAGTCATTACTGTATTGGTATAGATGATATTAAAATGCTAAGTAGGTCTTAAGCTTGACGTCATATTGATATTTCAATGTTATATTATGTTGCCCTTACTGAATCAATTTGATAGTGTTTTGACAAATCAATGACCCCGGCCATGACTTAATTGTATTTAAGTAATGCTTTGTTTACATTTATATGTGCAATGAATAAAAAAGACAAAAAGTACATTGTTTCAGTCACCTATGATAATATGAATTGCAATGTGAATAAAAGGTGAAGTTTTGTAACAAAACATTCTACAACTGTCCTACATATTAAGTAAATGGTCTTTTAGGCTAAGTTTTATTCACCTATGACAACAATGTGACTCTCAGGGAAAACAAAAGGTGAATTTTAGACAAGAGCCATCAAATAATAGTCTTACAAGTTACATAAAAGAGAAAACTTATTCTTATTACTTACCATTCTCCATTATATCTTGCGGAGATAACCTTTGTCCCTACTTCTATTTATCATCAAAATTTTACCTGCAACAACACAACTTATATTTTAAGTGCACACTTTAAACATAAAACAAAATTAAATAAGTTGTCTCAGCTGTTCAGTTACAAAACTTTACATCTATTTAAAACTTAGCAGACTAAAAAGATATTTGTTTTTGGAATAAACTTTTTTTATAAATAGGAAAAAAAAGAAAAAAGCCATAAATAATATGTTTTATTTTAATGTTACTTACTTTGCTATTTTAAAAAGTATTGATATTGTAGCCAGTTATTTTACACAGTTAATTAATAATGTAAATAAAATGTACACTTGTACTGTACCAGTGCAGTTTCCTGTACCATATCTAAATTCATAGTCACAGAGCTCATGAGTCAATAAATAATAAAATTATACTCATGTATTTAGACATAAAAACATGACTCAGTTTTGTCAGAGGGTATTTACCTGGTGCAGACTGAGATCACTAAAATTAACATCATTTGTTTTCCTGCTATATTTAGGTAGGCTTATTCATATTAAAATATTGATGCCAAAGGATTTTTCTTTGAAAACTATAAAATTTCTCTAAAAGGTATTGACTAATGCAGAGTGGAAATTTTGTGGCAACATGTAAGTCTTAACAATTTTAGACTACAGCTCCTTGTGCATAATATGTGTTATAAACATAATCTTTTTTTTTGTTCAAACAGATGAAAGTATGAAACAATTCCCCATGTTACATTTTTAGTTAGCATAATAACTAAAAGAGGTAGTTGTTGCTTTGTGTCATTACTTAAGAACAAAGAACCAACAGATTAGCAGACACATTAATTTATTCATTTAAATAACAACTTTCATCAAGTACCTACCTACAAAAGTAAATACAAAAATTATTGTCAAAAGAGTTAGATTATATTATAATTAGATTTAAAAAACTATTTAAAAAAAATAGTCCCATGTTGCTTGTGCTTTACAGTAAAAAGCAGCATCAAGATTTTTATATTCTAAGAATAGATGTGTAATAAGTATTCCAATGACTTGTATTCAAATTAGTGATTCAGACCAGACCTTGGTGTTTAAGGAAACTCGAATGGCGTGTGTAGTGACGCCTGTTTACATAAAGCTATATACCTACCCAGCTGTTCCCACAACATACATTCTATACCTCCTTACAAATATTATAAATATGACCATAGATATTCCACTCTAACGTGCCAGAATCATTGTTAGAATATCCAAAAGACACTCGAATATCATTTTAAAAGTTGAAATAAATGCCGACAGGTTACATTTTAATGATTATCGACCCATGTGGCCAGCGTTGGGGCAAGTAAAACTTTTTCATCGTACCAAAAGTAACCAAAAACTACTTTCAAAAGTTATATTTTGTATCGTAACTAATTAAATTCAAGTGTTCGCACGTAACCATAGCATCGATTTCCGATTTTTCTCTACATTCGAAGCGTCACTAGAAACAATGAAAACATTTTTTACCTTCGTTTTCGTGACTCCACGGTGCCGCTTTAGTTTCCCAGCGCTGAATACTATATTTATTCACAGCACTTATCATCACAATACTATAAATAGATTAATTGCTAATTCTACCATCAAACTATATTAATAATCGTAATTAATTGAAATAACATAAAATACACAAGCTATGGGTAATACAAGCAAGGGTTCGGGACATGACACAAATCACAAAACAAACCAATAGAAAAAGAGAAAAAAAAAACAAAACGCGCTTGGCGCATGCGTCTCTTGTACTCTGTCGGTAAAACAGTTTCATTATTATTTTTAACATCAATAATAGGGCTGTATTTATTTTATAATCTCTTAGTCGACTTGATTAGTGCGTATAATTAAAAATAACCTTAAAGGTCTAATTTGTATTAAATAGCTTGATAAGTAAAATTTAACTCAAAACAAGCAAGCAATTAATAATAACTTAATGCGCTTGTACATCAAGTCAGAATTATTTATAATTGGTCAACTACGTAACAATAATATTTAGTATTCTTATAATTAAATAAAATTATTATAACGTGATTTTTCTTCGAGCGATTTTTTAAAAATCCTGTCCCTAATTTTAATAAAGCGTTTATTTTCATTAATTCAATCTTTTTCAACTTTTTGGTAATAGTGTAGTGATGCTACCCTAGTCGATAAAACAGTTTGAAACGACATCTGTCGTTCATAATATGAAGCATTCAGTCGTTGCTGGTGTACATATATTTTCACTAGATGGCAATATAATCTAATATCTTTGAATGACTTTGACGTATTGTAAGTTGGATTAGTTTACGGGGATTGAAATAGATGGCGTTACAACAAATACATAATATTTTACGTAAAGATTTTATTAATAATAATTGATGAATTGTTTATGTAGTTACTTATCCAATATTTACAACTAATAGAATAAATCCTACCGCAATATCATTCTAAGAATACTTCGTGTTAAAGTTCTTGAGTTTGTACCTATTAACAAAACGTATTCTCGGTATTTTATGAGCTAGGGCTGTTTTAATTTTATATTAACAATCCAAAGACAAGTTTAAAAAACGATGCAGCTGTTTTGTTCAATAGCGACCTTAAATTACGACTTCAGTTTAGTAGCAGTTTAGGGTAAAAATAAAATAGATTTAACAATATTAATACACTTTGTATTCCCTGAATTTCTAATAGAATTTGACGACTTCCTAGCATGAAAGGTATTAAACCAAGGAGTCATTCTCAATTTCACGGCGATTATAATCGGAGACAAAATTTTAAGAAAACCAATAAAATAGATCCGCTTGTTTTCTGCAACGTTTCCTAACGTCGTAAATTTGAAATACTATCTGATAAATGTGGTTTAGTCTCTGTTTGATGCTCTTTAGTTTTATATTGTTTCAGAGTTCAATGGTAAGAGTTTCCTGTAAGATTCTCAAATAGATACTTACCAACAGAGTTTAATGGAAAATGGCGTGATTTTATGCATGTAGAGGTATGTTAGTAGATAGAGTTCTTGTCATGAGAAACAGTGAAATAATGTATAACAAGTCAATTTTCGTGATCTGTGTTTTTTTTTAAATGTTTTCTTTTTAACTGCTTTTACAAAGGCAAATGATTGCTTTAATTTGTTTCCACTCGCCTTACCAGTGCGTAGTGCTTAGTACACTTTACACACAAATACACGTTTTGAAATTCTTGCCGTCCCTGGGTGCCATCTGGAAATAAAATGAAGATTGAAGATTCGAAATATCTATGCTACAGACCTTTTAGATTCGAAGTATGATGCATCTCTCAGTTCTTCTTACTCTAATAGACGTTTTATAATCATATATTAATTTTTTTATGTTGTAGTGGCAGGCTTTATGAATCGCAGCTGCTTAAGGATTTCAACGCAAGAAAGATGTCCTACGTAATGATGAATAGGCAAGGATCGATAATTCCGGTAAATAACGTGTCAATAGTTTATAACGTCTTTACCAAGTATAATATTTACTACATTAAACAATGACTGAAAGAGTTTAATGTTGAACGGAACATACCTATTGTCGGCAACTGCGTGCAGTGATCAAAGTATGCACAAGATAGATCGTTTGCTCGATTATCACCCAAAGTTACCCATAAAATCTATTTTAGGTCTGCTTGACAATAGGTATGCGACAAATACCGCGACAACCAAACAGCTATCGAGAAATGTTGTATGACAATCGATTCAGCGCCTCTAGCGGGAGTCGTAGAAACTATTATTTGCAGTACATTTAAAATGTCAAACTCTCGATACTCGAACGTATACTTGTACAGAATTGCGCTTCAGTTCACGTTGATTTTGTCTTTAAAGGTCTTGCGGCAAAAGATTAAATTGTAAAGTTTCATTTAATTTTTCCTTTCAAAACAGAAAAATGAATTAACAGATCGATTTTATGAGTAAAGTTACACCAAACGTACATAAGTAACATACATCATCTCGTTACTTAAGCAAGCTGCAGCCAAAATCCACCTGACTTACCTTTTTAAATTGCCTTCATTCTGTCGGCACGTCAAAGGCAGGTCAAAAAGGGCACGGGAAGGCAGCCATACTTCCTCAAGTGGCCCTATTAGGTCCAGGCTCTTTCCTTTGTCACGGTACCGGGGCTTGACGTGTCTTTGAGATAAGAAGTAGGTCGACGTTTTCCTTGGAACATCAAAAGCGAAGTAAATGATCGAGTTTGAAGAGAATTACACGGTATTTGTACCTGAAGTACCTAATAATGTTTATGTAATTGACGTATTTACTTTAAGGATACGATTTCAGATATAAATAAGCTTTTGTATGTTGATTATCTAGTTAAAAAGTCAGGTCGAAAAAGCCATATTGCTGCTCACATAAAAAGTCCATAACATCTTTCTATTGAAAGTTTCCTTTTAAGAATACTTTGAAGATAGGAGTTTCAAGAAGCTCATATGGATACCGATAGACGATTTAGAAAGCCATATAAAACAAAGTTACAAAGTTTCAAAGTCATTTACATAGTATGTAACGTCGATGGGGGTAGAAAGTCATTGTTATTTCAATTGACAAACTGTTGGTACACATACAGTAATTATCAATGATCAAACAATTGTCCGAGCTATCTATAAGGTGATGTTATAATGTTAAGGGTATCTCATGTTGCGATTTCTGTATTCTTATTTCGTTTCAACTGTAGTCTTATAATGTCTTTCTTTTATTTAGTTAAGACTTGATCATTAAAAACTTATGTACGTAAACTAAATTTTCTGGTAGGTCATGATGATATGTTGCAGCGAGTTACAAGCTAATTAAATGTTAACAAACATCGGTTTAGTGATGGTGTCGGATGACCTGGATACGAACGGAGGCTGCTCGGGTGCGCCGTCGGGGGGCGAGCGCGGGGGGTGCGGGGTGCAAATCGATGTGTTGCCATAGCAACCGCGACGTCTGCCGAGGAGCCTGCGCTCTACTGTCCCTTTCTGTCTCGCCTTGATATCATATCACATGTCGTCCGCAGTAAAAACGACTCAAGACACAATTACCAACAAGGGACTCTCAACTTCATGTCGTGAGCGCTAAGGTTTGTATTTCGATGTAAATAAAAGTTTTGAAAGTTCTTTGGAATCGAGAGCACATCTTCGTACGCTATAATATAAGGAAGAAACATTCTCGAGTCGATAAAGTCAAAAATACCGCCCCTGTTCCGGGAAATGCAGTCTTGGTGGTTACGTCATTAGGTGCGGAACTGTACCGGGAGGGTGTAATGTGTTATTTAGCTACCTATATCTGCGGTGACACTCAGTGGGTGGCTTAACAAGATATTTGGGGTCTGTTCCCAGTCTGTTAACATCTGGCCCCTTAATTTATGGGAAGGGTAAAATCTGCTCTCAAGGTGTAGTAATTAATAATTTATTTTTGTTCATGATTGCTTAGGGTCGGATTGTGAGATTGAATTCGTTAGATGTTATCAAATCTTGAAGCCTTACTGAGAGTAATTTGATTTGTTTGATGGTAATTTTGTTGTAAAGGAATGAATACAAACGTTTACACGTGTACTGGAGTATATGTACTAAAGCAACACAATGTATGAATCGAGGAAAATATCATCGCTCGGAAAGTCAGGTTTATTTTGTATTTTTTTGGCTTCTTCTGAAGTAACAATTATACAATATTTCCTACATTTCTTTAAAGGAGTGGTTTGAGGAAAACGACGAGCGGTTACAAGTATATATAATACGTTACAATCTTGTTATTATCCAGATTTTATTTGTGCTTCTGTTATATTAAGTTCATGATTGAAAGCATGATATCGAATTACTGATATATGTTTGTTAATGGTTATTGAGCTACTACGTACCTATTTTCTTCCTTTTGAAGCACGCGATACGCTTATTGCCCAGATTAAATGTGACTTCGCGGGTAGCTATACCTTAAGTTTAAGAAGACTGAGTTGTTGTCATAAAAATTAAAAGTAAAATTATGTTTATAACCACAACGACTATTTATAACTAAAGAATAACCTGTATACTTTTCCTGAATAGAGTAAAGCTGGAGTCTGCGACCAGACGTCGGCGAGAATCACAATTCCGAAATTGCCTTGTAATCACGTTTGTATTTTTTCCAACGATCAGCTTGCATAATATGTAGGTATCTCAGTTGTCATTCAGTGAACATTATGTTAAATTGATTGTCACTTTTCCGTACATTGCTGCTATGACGTAACGTGTTAATCACTATAATCTAAGGGGGAAAACAATGTACCCTACAGCATAGAAGCTTCGAAATAGTTGTCAACTGAAATATAATATGTTATACTGGGTGATTACAGTTTTTTAACATCGTGATGCATGCCTTGTTGAATACAGGTTAAGAATTCGAGCAAAGAATGGTAACCATTTTCATAAAGTTCCAAAGTCTATTCTTCGCAGTATATTGCCTCAGGCTTATCTCAAGGGAGGTTCCATGTTACCCCTTACCTTTTGTCATTTCAGAAGTCAAACAGTGCCCGAGGCTGGGAAGATGGTAGAGGGACGGTCAGAGCCTAAATACGCAGGAGTTAGGATATCAAAAACCTTTGTACAACTACAATTTTAAAGTGAAGCGAAATGTAGAACAATATTAAAGGGAGCAGTCTTGGATGATTACATAAAAGTACGTGTCTTAAACACTACTAAAGGCTTAGGCACAATACTGAGTGACTTCGACGCATCGCTAACATTTGCGACGCTTGTCTATGAATCTTGTATTGCTGTGTGACGTCGTTTTTGCGATGGGTTGTCGCAACGCAGTATTGTAACCTTCCTCTAAAGGCTTTCACATTGAGTGGTGGCGAGCTACATATCGAAACCAATATTGTGTCAATACCAAACATAATTTCAATCATTCCATGTTTGGATCTGAAAGCAGATCACATGACATCAGAATGAAAGATAGGTAGGTCCATTTTTATAAAATTCGATTTGTTCAAAGTTACTAACTATAGGAAATATATCCGGTTTCTTAGATTTAAAGGTTAAAGTTTGTCACCGCCTGTTTTCTAAGACACTACAAAGCACAACACCCAAAATTATCAGTTGCTATTGTTACGTTATTCAAACAAAACTTATCCTAAATATAATCGTTATTCTTTTTGAATATGCATAGGCAAACATGGCGCGGCTATAAACATTAATCACTCATAAAAAAGACAAAGCGAGTCCTGGGTTACGTATCTAACATCGACCTTACGGTATCATTAAAAGGTACGTGGACGACGCTCCTAATGACCGCGCAGGGTTGACAATATCACTTTGTGAAGTATCTTGTGTTTGTTTAAAACTGTAAGTAGTTTAGTAGGTACTGAAGGTAGGTGTAGTGAAAATCTTGAAGGCAGGTAATATTTTTAGATAAAGTAGAGACCTTGAAAGAAGGATGTATATCAGCGTGTTTACAGCCGACGTCACCATAAGAGTAACGCTTTAGATGGCAAGAAGCGTCTAGCAATAGTAAGTAAAAAATGAAATGTTCCAGATTATGTCTCGTGGCAAAGGCGTGCTCTCGTAGGTTTTAAGTATAAGTTAAGTGAGAGTCGACATTTATCTACGTTCTCAAGTATCTGTGTTTCTTATTTGGGTTAACCCTCGAGTAAGTACTTTGTGAACTTGTCAAGTATTTGCTATCGCAATAGAGTATCAAACAATCGGAAAATACCGTTAAATAAGTATGAATAAAAATGTTGATGAGCTACATTTTCCTGCGTATTGTTGTTTTTTACTTTCCTTGACAATAGGTGTGCATTTAACACAGATTTGAAACAGCCATCCTGTTACCTGTCCGTGGCAGCCCTGGTGACCGGTCGTGTGACACGGAACACGCTAATATTTATGTAAATTGCAGAGAATATGATTAGTCCGCGTCGCCTCCCCCGCTGATAATCATATTTACGGCTTCCACCCCCCTTGCCCCTTAGAGTGGGGAGTGCCTTCCACCCCCTCCCCCTTTGTGGAGGCTTCGTCCTCAATGTTCTCCAGACGCGTGCCGTGTATCAGCCCTGAGGAATGCCATCCACTTTATGCTGTAATAAAAATATTATAAGCTTTAGTAAGGCTGTCTTAACAGATTTTCTATTGGCACGCACTAACTAGAAGGTTGGGGCGGGATTGCGGCATTTTCAAAAGGCTATAGGTAAAGTTGAAGATGGTGGGAACATTATTATTATGATGGTTAAGGAATTCAATGAAGATTAGCTAAGAATATTAAATTTCTGGATTAAACATTAATCGTCCCTGACTCAGTTATCGAGAAGTTGACTTTTATATATTAAGAGATATTCTTGTATGGAAAATGGAATAGCGCTTGAAGCATCTCGTTATTTGTAACACTTAGTATAGAAAACTGTTCATAGAGTAGGCACAAGGAGGCAAAAGTTATTGATAGCAGTAAAAGGTTGTTTTTTACTTATACTTCTGTTATCAGTTACGGACCTTAACTGTACCCTTGTATGAGGTGCATATTACAAATACATCGAAATCCGTCATCGAAATTTATATCCGTTCATTGTTTAATAGCGAAAAGCAATGCGTTTTGAAGATATGTTTTCTTATGTGGCATGGTATAAGTCAAGCACCCGTAGCCGGTTGTAGCAGTTTGAAGACGGGTTTGAATCCCACAGGACATTTGCTATACTTAATTTGCGTTTACAATTTAAGTAGTCAGGTAATGAAACAACAGTGCTATGTGCTTCTCGTTTCATATCTACTTCGATACCTAACATACTCTTGGCTGACAATGTTGCCTACCCGTTGAAGCGTCTTTATATGTTAAGTGGTATTGACTTTTCTTAAGTTAATAAAAGGCTTTGCCTCAACCTATGTTCTTTATTTTGTCATTCTGTAAGGTTTATTATGTGTGTGTGTTTCAGTTAGTAGTGTAAGTGGTGGTGGTCAAGTCGCCGCCCTATCCTAAGTCCTAGGCGTGTTGTCATAGCAATGTTGTTGCGTGTGGGCGTCGGGCATGCGGCGGGCAGCAGGCGAGCAGGCGGCGACTGTCAAACGTGCCAGCAGACAGTAGTGGAGCGGCCGCGGCTCGCGCCGAGACAGCGCGGCCGGTCACTATCGCGTTTCCCGCGTGAAAATCGCTTTCCCCGCGGTGGCGGTGCGGCGGAGCACGTGAACGCAGTGTCCCGCCGACCGCTCGCGTGACACGCCGCGCTCCTCGCGCCGCAAACCGCACGTACACCCCACTCATCCCGCAGGACGTACGCACCCGGCGCCCGCCCGCGCCGCACTGCCGCCCGCCACTACCGAGCGCGCGACCACCTACCTATCGCGTACCATTTTTGAAAAACTTTTCGACTTGCCTCCTAGTGTGTCATCGATCGCGGTTAATAATTGAGGAGAGTGTCCTGTCCGCGCCTGACGCGATGCGGTCGAAGGCGGTCGCCAGGCGCCTTCACGCGCAAGGTGAGTCTTCACTTTTCATTACTTTGTGGCAACTTTCAAACTGTCTTCGTAGTTTTGAAGAAACAATTCGCTGGAAGTATTAAAACTCGAGCGCTTTTCCTATGTACGAGGATGCGCAGTAGGTATAAAAGATAAGGACAGTGTGATGCGCTCGGCGCGCGCTGTGATTGGTCGACGCCTCCCCCGCCTGACAAGATAGCGAGGGACATCCTCCGCGCGCCGCTCTGCAAATAGCCGCTCTATGTGCGCGCTTTAGAGCTTATTTTAGTTCGTCTTGTCAGTTGGAGGGATGTTCCCTCTATTGTCATTTGTCATTGGATGAGCACGGAGGCTTTTCATTATTTACTTTATCTATGTACTGTGTAGACGTGACGCTTTTGTCTTATGGGCGGTATGGAGGGTGCATTTAGTTCAAGTTTATCTGTGATTTATTTTTGTTGCTACAATTATAATGCTTGGGTTAATTATTATATTGGGTATTTTTCTGATAAGAAATATATCAAAAGGTAGTTATAGGAAAATGATTAATTGAGGAGTTATTTAGTAGTTAATGTAATTTCTATTACAACAATAGATTTATCTACACATATCAGAAACTTCTATTCTCCAATTAAGTAGTTATGAAACGGTGGAGAGCTGCATATTTGCATCGATACGATAAGGGAATTAGTCACAAGACAAGCGAGCATTGTTCGTAGTTTCTGTTGATGAATCGTGGCTCAGATGATTCAGCTGTGACTATATGACTGCGTTCCAATACTGAAGGTTTTAATGACCAGGTGTTACGAGACTTGTTAGAAAAAGATGAGGTTTCAATTGATTATTGAGTGATGAACAATGAAAATTGATTGATTGATAATTCAGTAGGTACTTTGATTTAAAGATGGGTATTTTTTAACTTAAGAATGTGTCAATTTAATCAATCTTCTTATTGGTAAATTATGGTTATCGTAATATCGTGTTAAATTATTTATCGGCGGATTAAGAGAGTGAACGGAATAGACCACAAGAGTTCTCAAGAAACGAAATTAGGATAGAGATATTGTAGTTATCATTTTGTTCCGTCTTTACTAGTTTAACTGTGAAAACTATCACTTATTTAGGCATTGAGTCTTTCTGTAATCTAAGATCTAGATAAAAATATATCAAGACAACATATTTGCTACGTGCAGTTAGGAATCAAATTAAAACACATAATACCGTATGCTTCGGCAACAACCAATAACAGAGCGTTTCCGTCAAAACGAATTCTTGGACATATAGCCAATAGTACCTACAAGTACAATGTTTATAAGTTTCCTAGTATTAGCACCTTGTTATCAGGCATCAAGACAACTATTTCCAAACATCGGTTACACAAGTCTATCGGCTGTTTACGACATACATACGACGTAGATACGTGCAACCAATGTTGTTTCATATCTATAAACTTTTATGTTACGAATAAACCCGTATAAAGATATTACTCTTGAATAAAATACGTGAGAGGTTTTTTTTTATTAGATTTCTTTAAAAATAAGCCTTATGTAAACAGAGCAAAAGTATGCGCAAGATAAAATGGTTAGACGATTTCGTTAAAAATTTATTGCATTATAAAGTATAAAGTAATAGATAAATATAATTTTGGTATGCAGCTAGATAGTATTGTTGGTCATACATTGAGCGTGGGTACATTACTATAGTGGGTAATTTCGCCTTTTTCTAAATCTTCTCAATACTCTTACTCATTTGGTGGTCAGAAGTAGAGTTACACCGACGACCGACAACACCAAACCACCAGCAACATTCTTTAGAAAAACTTTGGTATCGCAATTTTCTATCCTGTTTCATTCATACAGACTTGACTTGTGTGTTGATTTCATTTCAAATTCTAATCATAAGAACATTTATTTGCGAAACACAAATGTTATATATTTTTAAACAACGTTAATTTCTACTTCGTTTCGGTATAAGATAGACATGACGAATTCAATCATCGTAAACACGTTCGTAACTGATTTAATGAAGCTACGACAAGATAACTCTCGTAGCGGTTCAGTAGCATGTTGCTACGAAGATACTACGAAATTAATTGATGGTAGCGTGGTGTCTCTTGAAAAGTGATTCAAATCCATAATGTTGCTTTTCTTATGTTTATTTATTTATGTGTATCGTATATATTAGTGTATAATAAATTACTTTATATTATTCTACTTAGCAGTACTCGTATTGCATTTGCAACAAAAACCCGTTTATCTGTTTTCTTATTTCATGTCCAATGCAAATATCGACAGTAACAAATCATTAGTTAAAAGAACATGGATTTTCAAGAACTTCTTTTAACTTTACTGCAAATGGAATATCTTTTTTAGAAGTGTAGCTCTGGGACGCTGGAATAGTTTTTCAGGATTTATTTCTTCCATGTTAAAGCCCATAAATTCATTCCAATTTGCAGTATAAATAGTTAATCTATTCAGCACACAAGCTAGATATATTGTAGTCTAGAACATAAAGATTATATTGATATAGCGTCCATATCTGGGCGTTTTTATCGTGTCATTAAAACGTAACGCGAGTGCGTTTCGAAACGCTATCCGCGACGCCGCCTCGCCGCCGTGTACGCGGTCATAATGCGTGTAAATGTTATTATTTTATACTATTTGCATATAAAACAGTAGCTGTCTCTTTCACTCATAGTATAATTACGAAAGTTTGTATTGATAGTTATATAAATACTTTCAGATAGATAGACGCTCGTTACTCTCTGGCTACACAATTCAAATTCGCATTTTTATTTTACTTATATTAGTTTTTATCGCATAGGTACACACACATAATTTTGTTTTAATTTCAATGAATGGATCGACGCTGGTAATATTTACGTTTGCAAGTTATCAACAGCAACATCAAGTTTATTAGGCTCCTAAGGGGGTTAGATTTTTTTTTTTAAATAAATGAACGGAATATTAATTAAATTTATTTGTGCTATAGATGTTAAAATTTTATGACAAATGCTTGGATCAGTTACCTAGTACGTATGTGTAGACGCGAGAATTATATTTTCAATTCAGTGTTTATATACGTGCATGTTTATGTACATTATGTTGTACATGTATAATATACATAAACACAGCTCGTTCAATATCTGGCCACGTCTTTACGACAATCGTAAACGTGAGCTCGCTCGCAACGATCTTCACCTAAGTGTCGGAAATTCGATCCCTGACCGTTGGCCCTTTGTGCGAGAGGTTGATTGCTCGCGCATACATGCTTTGTACTCGATACCACGCTTACTCGCTACAATCGATTAAACTTATCGATATTGCTACTCTGATCTTATCATATTGTATCTAAGAAAGTTACAAAAAAGGGTTGACGAACAAAATTTGCGTTTGTGATCTGTCCTACTGCTTGGATAATATGCGTGATGTTATGTAGAGCGATTGTTGTTTGTTTCGTTACATTGTATTCTGTTTATATTATTGATATTTTTAGGCGTTCTCTACATACATGCACTCTGTAGAGCGGCGCTGTTTACGTTGTTGTCAGGCATAATTCATTTGAGAACTTGAAAGGATTCGGTTTAAGGTAACATTAGCTAATAGACTGTTCGAACGATCACAATGGTTCTCTAAACAAACTTCCCGGGCTGAGAATTCTCGTTGCGTTCCGGACAATGGCGATGTCTTCCATAAATAACCTGAACAATATTCAATAAGCACGCCGGTTTATTCCTCCAGGAATAGTAGTCGTAAAGCTCGCAGACATACCTACGGACGGATCCTCGAATCACAATAACGCTGGAGCTCAGCAGAATCCATAATCTTATTTTTGTACCGCACCGCGAAGCGTGAATTTCGCAATTACGAGAGTATCGGCCGCCGCATCGGAATATCACCACAAAGCTTCCAGCGCTAAAGATCACAATCGCTCGGCGCGACTTTCTCAAAATAAACACTTCTTGTCTGTACACGTGCGAATGTCGACTTTATCTCGGAGACGGAGAGTTAGGTGACGGGAGCGGCCAGGTGGCGCGTGAAAGCGGACTCTTTGCGATGGCAGGAGGGCAGATTATGCGTCGCAGATGTTGCCGGGCGACATCCATTGTGTTCCCTCCTATAATTTTATCGAAGCTGATTTACGATCGATTGTTCGGCCGGTGGACAGTAGGCGCGGCGCGGTGTGCGTGCGCGCGCGCATGTGTGCGTGGTGCGTGCCTGCGCCGCTCGTAACTTACCTGCAGATGGCGCTCGGATATGACGACGCAGCCTCACTCGCCACACAACGCCCTCATAAATTAACAAACGACGTCTCAGACCGTGCTCTTTTCAGCTTTGTTTTATACATCGACATCGCTGGGAAATTATTTCCCAACACCTTTATTCCGACCATTTTAGCTCATAACATGTTTCTAGATATTACACGGTATTGTTTATAGCCATTATCATAAAATGGTACTTAACATTTCCGTAAATTCTAATAACAGTACATAGTCGTTCTTATAGCTGTATTTCATTTGTGGAATTCTATTTCCAACTTCTATTACAAGATATTATAAAGTATCTATTAGGATTGCTTTTAACTATAGGTACTGATAGATCCAAAATATGCATAAATGTTAAGTCATTCAAACCACTCAGTATTCTATTCGACATCAAGATCCGGGTCGTCAAATCCCAGCAGATTAACATCATAACATGCATAAACCCAACAGCATTAGCGAGGTCCTGTTACCACAAAACCTCGTTCTCGGTACAAACGAGCGCCAGCAAAGGTTTTATTCAGGAGATGTTTATACAAAGCGGTGCTGGTAATGCCATGATAAAACGCTCACGATAAAACAACCATTATGTATTTTACCTGCAAATTGTTTTCCGGCACAATTAAGATTGAGTTTCAATAGTCAATAACAGCGTGTAAGTTGAACAGGGTTAGGTCTTGGAGCAAGCGGGAATAATGTTACTATTTGCTACAACTTGATGCCTCTTGGAATAATTTACAAAGCCTGAAAGAAGGAAAACCTTCTAGAACTATTTTTGTTAAACGCGAGTTGAAAATAAGAAGGGAGGATAAGTACGCCAGAATTGTGTCATTTGTATAATTCAAAAGTCCATTGGGGAATGACTTTTTTGAGTTGTCTTGCTAAAGGCAAGAAACAATCAGATACTTGAGTAAAATGGTTATAAACTGCGTTACGTCAAAGTTGCTAAATTCAAATAACTATTAAATTTCCACAAATTCACTTGTAAGTATTGCGTTTAAAAGAAAAGAATATTCAAAAAAATAAAGTTTTGTAGTGTAATTTTTCCATATTCTTAACCCCCGCTAGCAAAGAGACCTAATCTGGCAAGCGATTTGCGGGTCAAATGTATGTAAAACAAGGAATTATTAGGCAAAGGCGCTAACTTGAAGTCGTTAACATATTGACAGGCGGTAACAAATGTGTGGTAACAATAACAAATTGTTTGATTTGTTTTGTTTTCTTTCTGTTTAGTATGACGTCATATTACATGCTTTTGCTTTGTGACATTAGGTATAGAAGTAGCATTATTTGTTAGATTCATTCTTCTTTAGTTTACTTTACAGAGTAGAATAATGTATATGTATATAATAACAGCAGCCTAAACAAGTACAGGACAGTGTGGTTCGCCTTATTACGTGAGGAGACCCTTGCCCAGCAATGGGACAGCATTCAGCAATGAGTTACATTTATTTTATTTTTATAGAGAAAACAAATCAAACCATGTTGACGATTAGCTTGTGTTGACACTATATTTTCCTATTACCTATATCAAAGCTTTATCTCAGAAAAGCAAGATCAATTTTAAGGGTTAAAAAAGATGCCATTTTAAGGTACCTGAAATGGCAAACATTTTACATGTGTCATTTTAAAACATAGTACTTGTTAGTTCAAGCTTGGTGCATTGTAACCTTGGTACATGAACCGTTTAATGTGTGTCACTATTTGCGTACTGTACTGTCACGGTCTCGGTCGACGCGTCATGTTCCGCTTGTCACGAGCGCTGAGGACATCAGCTGCTACGATATTTATTGGATTCTATTTTAGTACAAGTCAGTAGTGTCGGTTATGAGAAAATGTCGATAGAATGATGGTTAGTGCAGTTTATTTACGTAAAAACGGCAGAGTTAGGACTTGTTGCAGGTGTATTAGTAGTGGTCTTTACAATGAAGGTAGATTTATTTGTAATCAATTCGGGCACGGTACATTGGGATTTAAAGTGATTACGGTGCAATTTATTTTTTAAATATTGATCTCTAATGGTAAGATTTGCAGCTAGATTTAGGCATAGCCTTTAAGTCTAAAAAAGTTGGATAACATTAACTAAACGAAGTACACAATATTGTAGTACAGCTATATAGGTCGTTGAAAGTAACTAACAGTGGCTTTACCAAACCAACTATCAAACATTCTTTAAACAACTACTTTAATAGGTCCGATAATCGCAGCAAGTATTCGCAAAGAAAACCTCAAGACAACCATTAACATAAACAAACTAGTGTAGTAGGAATGTGGGCGAAGGCGAGCTATAATTAAACCTAGGAATCAGGGAAACCAGGTCGGCGGCGGCGGGGCTTCTCCTTTGTAAGCGGAACCTTTCAATTACGTGCCGAGGGAAATGTGCTCCGTCGAGGAAAAACTAAAGAAACGTTTCTCTTGTCATCGTATACGAATATGTTTATGTTAGGTGGACGTTATGTGCGTTCGAGACTCTTTCTAGCTCTTGATAGCTTATTTAGTAGTTTATTGAAAAATATTCTAAAGTTGTTTATTACATTAGATGTGGAGATTTTAAACTAGGTGTGGAAGTGTAAGAAGCAAAAATTTATCATATTGCATTCCAGTACGTACATACTGAAAAGATGGATAACTCTTTAGGTATTATGAATAGACCGGTAGTTTTAAAACGACATTTAATGTCTTTTATCTTTATCATTTTAATTCAACATTAATAAATATAAAATAATATTATCTTTTTCATTATTTTTCACATTAAACTCATCATTATAAAATCTTAGAATACATTACAAAAGATATATTTTTCTATCAATTTTGCACTGAAGACAATGGGCTTACATCGTAAATCGATATCTTAATAGAATCGCCTCGAGATAGACGGATGTCTGTTATATACTGTACTTATATACAATCAGTAGCAGGTAGACCGTGGAGGTTATTGATAACATGGTGATCTCAGAGTCTTATCTCTGACTCACTTTGAGTATGAAGCGGTTTACAGCATCTGCATACCATACTTGTACAATAAGTATTAAATACTAGCCGTCCCGCACAACTTCGCTTGCGTCACATAAGAGACAATAGGTCATAATTTTCCCTGTTTTTGTAACATTTTTTTACTGGTACTCTGCTCCTGTTGATGTTGGCCATAGCATGATGTTATATAGCCTTCTTCAATAAATAGGCTATCCAACAGTAGAATAATTATTCAACTTGAACCAGCAGTTCCTGAGATTAGCGCGTTCAACCAACCACACTCTACAGTTTTATAATATTAGTAGGTATAGATGGTTTCTTCATTTTGAGATGATGTTTAACTCAATTTAAATGAGCTGATTTTGTAGTTGCTCTAAAGGTAAGGATCGACTGCCGCTAGTCACTAATCCTGTGTTTAAAGATATCTTTGTATTGTACTTTACGAAACATTTTGCATTTTATTATATTTCATTCGGGTTTCATAACGTCGGTTTTTCAATTAAAAATTGAATTCAATTCCTCCCTCACCTTGTAAAGTTGTTTCTAGAACTCTACACCATAATATTTTCATGACATGTAATAAAAAACAAGATAATCTCTTAAGATTAATAATTATCTTGATTGCCAGACTACGCTCCCGGATATTTCACGTAAACAAATTTGTTTATTTATTATCATCATCTTATAACACAACATATAGTTATTATATAACATTACATTCGTACTAATAATCTTAACTCGTGCGGAGATAAGATTTTGAAATGATTGATATGGCTAGGATTTGCCACGATTAATGAAAATCTATCTTAATTTATGCTATCGGAAACGGTCGCTATAACGGCCCCTTGTATTTTTCAATGAAGTTGATAATATATTTATGATATATTCTCCGAATTCTATGTTTGTAACGTACTCATGAATGATAAATATTTATTTAAAAGGAAAACACATGACGGTATATCCTGAAAATCGAATGTTTATTCGAAATAGTCATGTTTCCTACACGTATAAAGAAATTCAGACTTTGCAGTAGCGCGATTCTGTACAGACAGTACTAACGATTGTCGAGAGTATGACAAATAAAGTCTAAGGCGCTGATTAGATTTTCATACAGCTTTTAATGATAGTTAGCCGGTTGTCGATAGTGGTAAAGAAACACACTACTGGAAATACATATATTTAAGTAGGAATTTCGGTATTTAACTATATTTTCTTCTTCGACTCGTGGAAAAAGGGCTAAATTTAACCGTTAGAGGTGTTAGGGCGCGTTCCCACTATGTCGTAACGATTAATTTATCGTTGGACGACTGTCGTCTCTAGCTGTTCCCATTATAACGATTGTTTGTTAAATTTTTTATCGCTTAGTGAATGTCGTATCTAGCCGTCCCCACTGTCACGATAATCTGTCGTCACTGCAAAACATGTCGTAGACGACAAGTCAAGTAAGTCGTGTCGTTCTATATGTGAACACCTCCATTTAAACATATAAGCCACGACACTTAAAACTTCACGATTATCTGTCTTCACGACATAGTGGGAATGCGCTCTTAGTGTTTATTTTCATTGGTGATAGCGACCGTCTTAATATTGGTACATTTGACATAATTGTTATAGTGACGTTGTAACAAAATATTATGAGTGATTCTCGTGAAGATGGAACTCAATTCTTTCTCAAACCTTTGGTTCAACTCTTATGGAAGTCAGGTCAGTACCAAATAATGATCCAAACAAAACCAGAGGGACCTTGACACCTAAGTACGAGAACAGCAGGGGTTCTTTCCGCTGGCTGAGATGGTCAATGTATCGATTGAGTGTATCGCAAGCAATAGTCTTCAAGGGTAATGCGTTATAGTTATTGTAATTGTATGAGAGTGGAAGATAATGGTAGGATTATTGGGACTGGTCAAGGCTTCTGTTATGGTGGTGGAATTGGGTTAGAATAATATTTTCTATGTGTTCCACGTGGACGAAGTGCTACAGACGCGTAGTGAGACTACGAGCTATGCTCTTTAGATCAAGGTTTGGGTATCACAATATTTTGAACAATCAGTGGAGAATATGTTTAGGTGGTAGCTACGATGATGTTACTTATACCACTGCAAAGGCAGTCGTGAGTACGATTTAAGCTAAAAATATGTTATGTTATGTTATGGTTTTTGGTTGCTAGTCTGGTTGTTACTTCAGTCTCTTGCAAACAAAATAAACGCTTAAACAAAATAAAATTTACGAATTTAAATGAAAGCTCAGGATATATGAAAAATGGTTTGGATTTTTCACTGATCAAAAAAAAAACTTAATAGGTCAGTAGGCATATCACAAAGAACGTAGACCGTTCCACCAAATTCGTTCACACATTTCATGATAATGATTACTTAATAAAAAATAACGAAACACCTGAATTAAAGTTGGGAAACGGCCTTAATAGAAAAGGGCCTTATCAGCACATAAAGAAATATGTCCCATAAACAATAAACATAATTCAGTTTGTAATTACATCTTCCACCGCGACCGGTTAGATATGCACCACGTTTATAATCTTTAATGGCTTAAATTATGATCAATGGTGGAATAAGCGACGTTTTTCGTAATTTAATGAGAAAATATGAAGGTTATATATGATGTCATAGTTGTATGGTTTGTTAGTATATTATAATATAGTTAAGTTGAAGTCACTTATAAATCAGTAGCACGTTTCTCTGCTATTGGAACCACCGAGTATCGAGTACGTAGAGAATGTACTGTAATAATAGTTCCAATGACGCCTGCTAGAGGCACTAAACCAATTTTCACACAAAATTTTTCGATAGCTAGCCGGTTGTCGAGTTGTAATTAAAACCAGTCTCGTTGAAGTCATTTAAAAACTAGCGTTTAGAAGTTGTCATAAAATTATACTTTAAAATAGAACCCGAAATTATACGTGCAATGCATTACATTAGTACAGTGTTCAGTGAATATATCTAAGAGATAGCACTTTGAAATCATCGAATTTGAAAAAGGAACATAGCATCCAGTTACTCTATGTCTGATCATTGTTATCATAAAGGGTGCCTAAAATCAGATTCAGTATTTGTTGGATTGCATTAAATGTTTAATTGATATAGTATGAACCTTTTAACGGACGATGAAGGAAGTATGATAATGTGTATGAATGTGAATGAAGCAATGATAGCTTACTTTACATCGCAGTATGCGGGGTTTTTTGGTCTTTGAAATCATTCATGGAAATCAGGCCTGATTTTTTTGTATGAATGATTAGATAAATAAACTGTTAATACACTATTAATTGCAAAAAAATATGCTACTTCAATATGACTGCTCATTTTTCCATATACAGTAGGGTCTAAAAATATTTTTTTTTGCTGTGTGAATATAATTTATACATGGTGTGCTATTTAAATGCATGAATAATTATGGGAAGGAATAAGGTCGAAGCCTGTCATAAACCGCGTCACCTAGACAAGAAAAAAACCATAACATTTTCCTAGAACAGCGAAAAAACGCAAGTTATATCAGTAGAGTAGTTTATGCTAATTATTATAAATGATTGTAGGTAAGGGTTATTGTCCAGTGCGCGCGATGCGATGCTATCTGCTTCCGAACGTCGCGCCGACGTTATTATCATAATAGCCTTGAGACACGAAACTATATTATAAAGGGCACAAGTCCTGTGATCAATCAGCTTTACTTCATTATGTCTTGTAGCGTTGTGTCAAACTTGCCAACTAATGGCTAATGGACTCACGTTGTTACTCAAAACTAACCTGCCTTTTAACACGAATAAAGTTTGCCTCGTTTAATGTAGAGCACAAAACGCTTTAGATTCTCGTGACAGAAAATTTTGAATCAATAGATTAAGTACAGTATACTTACATAATGTGGCAGATTCTGAAGGCTTAAAAGACTCATAAATTACTCGTAGTGAAACAAAGTACTCTTTAAAATTTAATCATTTCCTTAGCTTTAGCAATAAAAGTATCAGGCAAGTTTATTCTTTTTTGACAACACACAGTCTGTCATTTGATTCCAAACTAAGCAGAGCTTGTTCTATGGCAATCAGATAACTAATAA